>NC_083892.1:24968750-29937500 GCF_032452875.1 Bos javanicus
TAGAGCAGGGGCTGCAGACCTGGCTTCCAGACGGGGTTATTTGGCCCAGACCTGCTGTGAAGTGCAGGGAACTGTGCACTCAACTTCCTGCTCCTGCTTCTGTCGAGGAGCTGGAACTCCTGTGCACACACGGCCGGAGCCCAGGGCGGCCATCAAGCCGAGCTGCCCTTAGGAGACTGTGGGCACCTCACCAACTCTCCCTGCCACCCATGAGGGTTGGTCACTCACCTACCTGCTGGTCCCCGTGGGCACCAGGGTCTTGAGAAAGGGTCAGAGGTAAGACCCCAGGGATGCTTCTGTGTAAGCCTAGGCAGCAGCTCGGGGCTGAAGGAGGACCTGGGAGGCACAGCTGGGGCGGGAACCCGGGGCAGGGGTGGGGGCTGTGGGAGGCTGAGTGCTGAGAACTGGGGCTGGGCGCTGGCAGCGCTGAAGAGCAGATGCGGGAGGAAGGAAATCGGCGTGGGGCTCAGCCGGCGCAGTGGCCTCAGAGGGCAATGGGGCTGACCTCTCTGGGCAGGGGTTGGGAGTAAGCTTTGGGGGTGGCGGGGGGAGGATACCAGGGGCCCAAGACTTCTGAGGAGCTGGGTCTCTGCGAGGAGGCCAGTGCACCCTTGTGGGCTGAGCTGGTAAGCAGTGGCCGACCCCAGAGCTCAGCCAACGTGCCCACTGCCCCCCGCCCTCTGAGACCCCGGAAGAGGAAAGGTGCAGTGGGGACGGGGTCCCAGCAAGCACCCTCCCCGCCGAGAGGCTCACCTGGAGCAGCTCGAGCACGGCCAGTGGCTGCAGGACGCCCTTGTAGTGCTGCAGCAGGCAGCTCTCGGGCACGCCGGGCCTGGTCATGATGTGGTGCAGCACCGCCTCCATCATGCCCTTGACCACCGGCGTGTTCAGGCGGCCGTCCACGATGCGCCACGGGCGCCCGATGAAGCGCACGCTCTCACAGTCCCTGCGGCGGGTGGGGGCGGGGGAAACGGGCATCAGGCTTAGTGGGGAGGGGAGACAGCGGATTCCACGTGGCCCCCACCTCGGCAGATGGGAGCCCAGCCCACTGGCGGGGCTGAGGACCCCCTCCCTCCTGTTCTTCTGCCTCTGGCTCTCCTGCCGCCTGAAGGGACGGGCCCCAGCCCCCTCATCACCCCACACTGGTGGGGCGGGGAAGAGCCAGGACTTCTAGATGTACCAGCTCCCTCTGGGACCTGACAGAACCTGCAGGTTATTTTTTTCTTTTGTAGGGAAGACTCGACAGGACTCTTAACCTAGTAGCTGGTCCCCTCGTTTCCCAAACGGTGTAAATTCTGCTTAATGTAACTTCTTTTCCGCTTAAGCATTTGCATGACTATTGGTGCTCTGAAGTCAATTCTAAAAATGCGCAAGTTATAAATGCAGAAGAAAAGAGTCAACCTCCCAAACCAAACCTAACAAGGACCCCTGAACTTTTTCCTAGGACTGAAAGTAGGTTTCAGTTCTGCCTTTGTTATAAGTTGACCCTAAACATCTGGAAGAAAATGGAACTATCTGCGTCTTTGTATTTATTACTTGGTATCATAAAACTTATTTTCATTTAACGACAACAACAAATGGCCGCACCCCCTTCTGACCACGCTCAGGTCCGCGCGCGGCAGGTCTGCCGGTGCTGTATTCGGGGGTTCCAGGCACACTCTTCCGGAAGGTTTCTACTAACAACTAAAGCAGTGACTGGTTCAGAAGTGTTAGTTGCTCCGTCATGTCCAGCTCTTTGCGACCTCATGGACTGTAGCCCGCCAGGCTCCTCTGTCCATGGGATTCTCCAGGCAAGAATACTGGGGTGGGTTGCCCTTCTCCAGGGGATCTTCCCGACCCAGGGACTGAACCCACGTCTCCTGCATTGCAGGCAGATTCTTTACCGTCTGAGCAACCGGGGAAGTCTGACTGGCTTAGGTTTTTACTAAAAACTAAAGCAGTCACAGGTCTGCCACACAGGGTCCCAGTGTGGGACACCCCAGGCCAGCTGGACACCTGGCTCTGACCATGTGACGGGGCCCGCCCAACCTGAGCCAGCAGAACACGGCCCTTCAAGCCGAGGGTGATGCACACCCTGTGGGAGGCGCCCCTCGGACTTCCGTGACACCCACTGTTCCCAGCACACGGGGCGCTACAGCCGTCAGCACTGTGGCCTCGTCCACCTTGGGCAAGGAGCGCCTGCCTGGTCTCTGGTGAGAGGGACCCATGGTCCCTCAGGTGTCTGAGACCCCTGGCCGAGAAGTGCTGTGCTTGACAAACCTTTGTGAAAGACCTCCAGGTAATAATCTACCCCGGACCTTGGGCACCACCCTCCGAGGCTCTCATCGCCCCCTCCCAGCCCAGGCCGCTGGAGCCTGAACCACACTCACCTTTCCCATGCCACCTGGGAGAGGTTGCCAGCTACAGAACCATCTGCCAGACCTGACAAGAGGGGAGAGGCGTGGGAGACTGCAGAGGTGGGGCCCACCCGTCTCTCCCCCAACCGTTCATCCCACGGGTCCTTCTGGGTATGGCGGTAAGGCCGTGAGCACAGAGACAGCACCTCCCTCCTCGGGGCGGCAGGGTGTGGGGGCTGCACCCCCAGGACAGTATCAGATGGACAGACGGTGGGGTGCCAGTCTGGGGGCTGTGCTCAGGGCTCGGTGATGCCCCCAACCCAGGGGAGCAAGTGAGTGACTATCCTTCTCCAGAAGCCCTAACCACATAGCTGGGTGTATAAATCCCTGGGAGAATTCCAGCAGAGGAGAGGAAAGGGGTGGGGGGCACCTGCCAAGTCCCCTGGGAGGCGAGACCCTTCCCCTTCCAGCTTCCTGGTAAGGACACCTCAGGAAATGCCTCTTTGCAGAACCAGAAGAGAGCCTCGTCCTTGTAATTAATCACAGGTCGGCTAAGGAGCACGAGGCCCCTGCCCTCTAGGGGGAAGACGAGTGTCAACAGGCAAGAGACTCCCGCTGAGTCGGGGCCGAGGAAAGCTGACGCAAAGGCCCCTCTTGTGGCAGCAGCAGGCTCCTGGTCTTGAGGAAGGTGGTGTTGGCCCTTCAGGCCCCGACAGAGAAGGAGCGGGTGGGGGAAGGTGGGGTGGGGACAGGGTTTGGTACCTCTGGGGTCTTCAGGGGCCTCTGGAAGCTGGGCCTGACAGCTCAGCTGCTCCTGGCCTGGGAAGCTGGGCACCTCGACACCCTCTTGGTCCCCTGGCCCGGCTTCCGATGCACCTCCATCCTCAGGAGCCGCGAGCAGGGCAGGTGCCAGAGTCCCCAGCTCCTCTTCTGCTCTGGGCCCTGGGCTGGGGGCCAAGCGTATGTCCTGGAGTGCAGGCCTCTTTGCGGGGGGCTCCAGGGCACTCTTGGGGTCAGCAGCCCCGCCCTGGCTATTTGTGTCAGCGCCGGCCCAGCTGCCACGTCTCTTGGTGCTCTGGGGGCTCTGAGAGGGCGGTGCCTGCCTCTCTGGGGGGTTGTCCTCGCTGGAAGGCCCCTCGGGCGGTCTGGCCCGGTGGTCGTCTCTTTGAAGGTCAGCACCCCCATCTTTGTCTTTCAGCCGCACCGAGTGCAGGAGCCAGGGCTGTGCATTGGCCATGGTCACCAGGCGAGCAGTGTTCCCGCCGACTTCCAGCACCTGCTGGTGCTCTAAGAGGTCCTAGGGAAAGGGGAGACAGAGGGGTCTGCAGGGAACCCCAGGGGCATCGGGGCTCGTTCCCCTGCCTGAGTGTTTTAAGCGTCCTGAGCCAGTGGCTAGTCCACCTCCTTAGGGCAGGTGACCTCTGCCTCGACTTCTTGGAACCACAGTTGCACCCTCAAAGCTGATGTGACCTTACCAGTCTCCTGCCCGGCCATCTCCTCCCAGACTCAACACCCCGAGGCCCCAGTGCTTCTGCAAAAACAACACCCCGTGATGCCCCTGCCTCACCTGCCCTTTAAAAATGCTTTGCTGAAACCCTTCAAGGAGCTCAGGGTTGTTAAGGCATGAGCTGTCGTCTCCTGGCGTGGCCCTGCAATTAACTTTTCTCTGCTCCAAACCCTGTTGATTCATTCTGTCTGGCCTCACGGTGCATTGGGTACACGGACTTGTGCTAACAAAGCAGCGAGACTGCGGATCAGCGGCAGGGAGTCTGGAGACAGCAGAGAGCTGGGGGAGAACGAGGCCCAAGGCTTGGGTTGGGGAGGCTCCAGCCAGCTCTGCTGAAGAAACAGGGCCCAGAGAGGACAGACGGACCTTCTAACTTTCAGGAGAAGCTAGGGTTTTAGGCAATCTTCAATGTTGACAACCAATTCAACTTTTGAAAAAAAAATTCCACACGCCCCAAACCAAGCCCACCCATAGCATGCCTCTGGCCCAGGAGTTGCAACTCCTGCTTTTGCTTCTGCGGGCTACCTGAGAGCACAGCTCACCTGGACATAGTCTGTGAAGGTCCTGGTGCGCTCACTGTCTGTCCTGGCCAAGGCGAAGAACTGTTTGCTCAGCTCCAGCCGGTCCACCCCAAAGCAACCAGCTGCTGCAATGGCCTCCTGGATCTCCAGGGCGGCAAACACGTCTCCGGGCTGGTACCCAGACAGCGCCACCTGGTGGACGAACTCCTCCAAGCTGCAGGTGTCCTCCGGGCTGTTTATCAGCCTCGTGAAGGTGTCAGGGAGGCAGGAGGGCCCCACCGTCAGCTCCTCCAGAGAAGGGTCTGTGGAGACCGGGAGGACCAGCATCAGCCCTGAGAGGCCTCCTCCCCTCCCCAGACCAGTATACAAGCGATGCCGAGGCAGGTGCACGCCAACATGGACTCGCTGCTTTCCAAAAGTCAAGGGGTCGCTTTCTGAGTGGACACGGCTGGGCCCCTGGCAGTCAGGTTCCTGATACATGCCTCTGGGCCCTTGACTGCAGCCAGCTGGATCCCCGGGGCCATAAGGTTCTCCTGCTCACAACTCACAGTGAAGGGGAAAAGGCGGGGCTGGGGCCTCTGAACAGAGTGGGGGGCGGCGGTCCTCCACTCTGGCTGCCTCGGGCCCACCCTTCCTGATGCTCACATGTTCACGGCTTCTGAGACCCTCTGAGATACCCTGGGACTTCTCCATAAATCCCCACTTTTGCTCACACCCGCCGGGGCTGGTTTCTGGTACTCCCTGGACAAGGTATTTCTGCTAAGACCACAGGCCTCAGGTCGCCACATTTTTGCCCAGGCCAAGCTCCCAACACAGCGTGGGACACTGATCGTGGTTACGAAACTAGACACCTCAGACTTCCCTGGTGGTCCAGTGGATAAGAATCTGCCTGCCAATGCAGGGGACACGGGTTTGATTCCTGGTCCGGGAAGATTCCACATGCCCTGGAGCAACTACGCCCGTGTACCTCAACTACTGAGCCTGTACCTGGAGCCTGTGCTCTGCAACAAGAGACGCCACCACAGTGAGGAGCCGCAGCACCACAACCAGAGAAAGCCCGCACAAAGCAATGCAGACACAGTGCAGCCGAAAATAAACAAACTAGCTACAAGAGTAAACTCCTCAACACGTGAAAATGAAGGCGAGTCAGACGGGCCAGGGAAGGGAAGGGTGAGAAGGGCAGGGACGAGGCCGTAGCATTCTCATTATATGTGCAGCGAGGAGAGTGCCTGATATCGAGGGTGCAGGAAACGGAGGTCAAAGTAAGTCATTAACGTTTCAGAGGCAATCAATACAAGAACTCAAAAACGTGTAAAAACTGGAAAAAAAGGAGATAAGAGGTAATGGATATAAGTGGAACACTCAGCTTTCACAGCAAGGGGTCAAAAGACTTAAGTAAAAAAGATCACGCTGAGCGCTAATCACAGCAGGAACAGCCCAGGGCTCCCCAAACAAGCAGGCAACTCGGGCCGCGCGCCCACCCTCCACGGCCCGCCTCGCCCCGGTCAGCGGCTAAGGACAGGAGGGGTTTCCTTTGCTCTTCCCTTTGGTTTGGTCAGCGGTGGCTTCCCCAGGCAGCCCTGGGAGCCTGGCCATGAGCTGGGGGTCTGGGCCTTGGGGTGGGCAGGGGCGGTGCTCACCTGTGAGCGCGAGCCTGGTGGGCTTGGGGGTGCAGCGCAGGCGGAACTTGACCAGGCAGGAGTTCACCACGACGTTGTCGTTGGGGTTGAGGTTGCGGTTGCTGACGATGCCGGGGACGCAGTAGCCCTTCATCAGCAGGTAGTTGGTGTGGGAGGCCTGGTGGGCTTTCACCTCGATGCTCCGGCGCTTGGCCCCCGAGCCTTCGTCCAGGTCTTCCTCTTCATCCTCGTCCTCTTCCAAGGTGCTGTCCTTGCCTAGGCTGGGAGCAGACAATGGACCTGGGTGCCGGAGCCCGGCGGAGCCTTCTCTGCTGGTCTGGCTGCCCCCTCAGGGAGCGGTGCTCTGGCCCTGGACGGCCCTGGCATCTGGCTGAGGTCAGGTCAGCATGGCCTGGTGTCCAGATTACCCGCCTCGTCCACCTTCCCACACTCCCCTCCCCACTCCCTACACCTGCATCTTTGCAAGGGCTGGTCCTTCTGCCTGGAAACCCTTCCTGGTCTCTGTCGAAAAGACACCCATTTGTCCAGTAAACCCCACTTCAGCTCTCAAGCCCTCAAGGAATGGTCCCCCTTCTCTGCCTCCCCATGCCTCCTGGCCACACTGTCCTAGGTCCTTCTCTGGCCCAGCCCAGCCGTCCCCTCCTGTGGGTCCCCCGGTGCCTAGAGGCATCATCAGGAGGCGCTGTACTGGAATTCCCGGTTCACAGCTCCTGGGAACCACTGCCGAGACTCTGCTGTCTTGGTCCACATGATGCCAAGCACAAGGCAGAGAAGTGTGTTTGTTGAGTGAATAAAAATGAGAATGAGTGAGCAAATAAAACGGCAGACGCCCAGCCTGAGGGCAAGTGACGGTGCCTGTGGCCCTCACCTCTTAATGACCTCGTTCTCCACCATGGAGCTGTCCACCACGACGATCTGTTCTGGGATCCTGACGTCCACAGAAACAAGGCCCAGGGAGAAAAGGATCAGGGCGGTCACGCAGTTTCCTCCAGGGCCGTCCAAAGAGAACGCCACCAGGTCGCTCGCAGGCTCGCCACAGTTTTGGTCTTTGAAGGAAAAGTGATCGGCCTGGTCCCGCTTGCCCGCAGCCAGGAGTCTGCTGAAGAACTGGAACGATTCTGTGCAGACGGTGCTCGGAAACCGCCATGTGAAAATCCTAAGACAGGACGAGAAGGGGAGGGCCTTTCTGAGCTCGGGGTGCCCAAGCCTGGGGGTGGATGGGCCGCGGGCACTTCCAATCAGCCGCTGACACTGCACACGCCGGCCTCTCCCCGGAAGCCCTCTTTCCATCTCAGACGAAGGCGCTGTGCTGCAGGCTCCATGAGGCCGCTCCCCGGAGCGCCTTCAAGGGGGTGCTGTGACTCTTCACCCGAGCCAACACTCTAGGCCCCTCGGTGCTGAACTGGGGAAGATGAATGTGCGTTCTGTCGTCAGCTTTACACAAGGCGAGCCCTGGACCCCTCTGGAGGGGAGGGGACAGACGTGTGTGTTCAGTCTGTCTCCACTCGGTGCCTGCACGCAAGCCCTCGCCTCTGTGCAGAGGGGGGACTTTCATTCCTCGTAACAACACCCTCTTGCTGATAAGCCACAAACCGGGTCTGAACACGATGGCTTCCAAAGGAAGTGTGTCAGTCCACAGGGCAGACAGCCTGGTACAGCTCTGAGCCGTGGGACTAGGGACTGAGATCACTCCCAACCAGGAGGGTGCACTTTTAGCCGGCCTAATTGTTGGACACTCATTTCACCCAATTTGATGTGAAAAAAGGAAAACAAACTACCAGCAAAACTGGTAAATGCCCCCTTACGAGAGACCGCCGGCATGAACCTTATTCCCGGACAAGGAAGGACGCGCGCTGATGGGAGGCTGGTCCCAGAGGCTGGGTCTCGCACAAGAGGCCAAAGGGCCCAGGCTGCCCTGCCCGGTGACGAAGAGGGACACCGTCACTTCCGCTCCCTCGGCCGACAGGCCCGCCCTCCCTGCTCACCTGTGGTAGGCCTGGGACAGCTGGTAGGACATGGGCGCAAAGGGCAGAGCGCGGTTTTTCTTGGGGCCCAGCGTGTGGTTGACCCGGCGCCGGTTGACTAGGCTCCTCCGCTGGTAGTCCACGAAGGCCTTCACCAGGACCTGTTCCTTGTAGTCCCGGTACAGGCGGAAGGTCTGCAACACAGCAGGCCAGGCGTGAGCGGGGCTCTCCAGCCAGCAGGGCGTGGGGGTGGGAAGTGGATACACAGACGCCATGGCTGATCATCCACGGAGGAAGGCTGCTGATGGCGGGGGGCGGGAGAGGCTGGGAGGCCGGAACGGACACTTGGGGTGCAGTGGGGAAGAGCCCAGAAGAAGCCCGCAGCCCTGTGGGCAGCCTTGACCCACCAGCACATCCCCTTAGAGAGTGCAGAGGACAGGCAGGCGGAAAAGGCAGGCTGCACCCGCGCCTACTCTGGATGTATGGATGCTGGGAGCCGACGCAGAATCATCTCTGATACCAGGTATCCTTCAGCTCCCACCTGAGCCATTGGCAGATCTGCTTGGGCCGATCTACTCTGAGTATGTTCCAGAAGCATCCAGGCTGTGCCACGGTCTGTCTGGGTCACACCACGTTGCTTCTGCCTGTGACTGCCTATTCTTCCGGCTTCTACCTGGTGCTCCCTGCCCCCACCTCTGACCACTCTGCATGGCAGGCAATGTAGCCCTTTTATGCCTACATCAGACCACATGTCCTTCCCTGCCTCAAAAGCCCTGATGGCTTCCCTCTGCAGGGGGACCACCCAGTCCTAACACTGGACCCTCAAAGAATTCCCTAACCTCATCCCTGTGACCTCCCACTCCTTGCTGCCATGGGTGGGGGTCCCTGGAGAAAGGTTCTGCATCCCACTTGGGGTCAGGCGACCTCTCTCATGCGTCTTTCCATGCCCTGGGGAAGTCAGGGAGAGTGACAGCCCTTTGGCACCACTGTTATAGTCCAGGCCCCACCTGGAAACAGAGTTGAAGGAAGGAAAAGTGAGGCTGGGACAAAGCCCCACTGGGACGCAGGGACCAGGCTCCTGCTGTACCCTGGGGGCTGGACTTTCTCATGTAAAAGGTGGTTGGACCCACCCTTGAGGCTGTGCCAGCTCTAACTCCTACTGGGCAGGAGAGCTTGTCGGGGTCCTGCCCCCTCCACTCCGGTCTATGGTCTCCGGGGGTGGGACCTGGGGTCCATGTGCTCTAAGAGCTGTCCAGTTGACTCTGAGACGCCCTAAAGTTTGGGACAGCATCCATCTAAACACATCAGCGGGATAAGAAACACCACCAGCCCTTTGTTCTCTAACTTCTTCCTTCAGGTTCCAAACTGGCTTGACTTCGTCAAGTAAGCCGTAGGAGCTGAATTTTAGGTTGTGAGATTAAATACAAACATAGATAAGGCCTCCTTGGAACACACTTTTGTGATCATTAAAAATAAGGGCTTCTCTGGTGGCTCAGGGGTAATGCAGGAGACACGGGTTTGATCCCTGGTCCGGGAAGATTCCACACGCTTCAGAGCAACTAAGCCCGTGAGCCCCACTGTTGAGCCTGTGCTCCAGAGCCCGGGGGCCACAAGTGCTGAGCCCATGCGCCACAACTGCTGAAGCCAGGCACGCTAGAGCCTGTGCTCAGCAATGAGAGGCCACTGCAATGAGAAGCGTGCTCACTGCAACTAGAGAAGCGCCCACGCAGCAATGAAGACCCAGCACAGCCAAAGAAAAGGGAAAGGACGCATGAGTTCGTGCAGCAGACTCCTCTCCGCTGGGGCCTTGGAGCCACACAGACTCAGGTTTGATGAACGAGCTCTGGGATCTTGGTCATGGGCTTTTTAACTTCTCTGAGCCAAGTTTTCACACCTATAAAGTACTAAGCCCCACCACTTTCCCAAGCTCAGCACAGGGTCAAGGAGATCTGCCTTCTCCTTCGTCCTCATTCAGCTACAATCCAAGCAGCATCACGGTTCTAGTATGTTCTCAGATGTGCAAGACTCAACGCCCGCAGAAAGGCAGCTTCCCCACCGGGGGACGTTTTCTAGCAATCAAACTATGTTGACACTTGTCCACTATAATTGGAAAAGATATGCTACATAGCCAATTAGCTTCTCAGTTCTTTTGTCATGGCTCATTTCTCCTTCTGCCTAATTGTCTGCCTTCAAAGTTAGATTCAAAACCTCAGCCCTGGGAGAGATTTTGGAGGTCACCAGATCCTGTGCCCATACTTCAGTGAATGGGTGGCGGGGCGGGGGGGTCTTCCCTGGCAGTCCAGTGATGAGAACTCAGGCCTTTCACTGCAGTGGCCCAGGTTCAATCCTTGGTTAGGGAACTACTAAATCCTGCTAGCCACGTGGCAACACCAAACAAACAAAAAAAGATGAATGAAGATTTGGCTGGAGCCTCGGGGAGCAATTAGGCCCCCTGAGACCTCATAGGTAAGAAGAGAAGGAGGAGAAACCTCATGGGCCCCCAGCCTGGGAAGGGTCCCAAGTCCTGGAATGCTGCTGCAAAGGACGCTGTGTCCCCAACGCCCACCTGGAACGACTGGCAGATCTCCATCTGTCTGTCCGAGAGGGCCAGCGTGCTCTGGATCAGGTTCTGGAGCACCAGGAAGTGGATGTCATCCACGCTGCAAGAGATGCGGGGGCGGGTAGCGACATGGCCACGTGAGATGGGGGGCAGGTGCAACAGGGCCACGTGAGCCCACAGACCACGTGAGATGAGGGGGGAGCGGACAGGGTCATGTGAGTCCACGGGCCACAGGCCACCGCTCATCCTGCTGGTGGATTCTACCTCAAAAAATCTTTCCAATCTCCTGACAAGTGATACAAATGTTTCAACTAGTCATAAACCCAAACAAAAGGAATGAATGGTGGTTTTTACCCCTTACAGACTGGTCCATTTTCGAAGGGAAAAAGTTTTATTCTAGTGGGTAAGGGGTGACATAACCTAGGAATAAGTTTTCATGACAACGAACATGTGTGGTTAGTGCTTCCATTTTTTTAAAATCCAGGTTTATTTATATTAATTTTTAAACTTTTGGAGTATAGGCTGAGATGGTTGGATAGCATCATCAATTCAATGGACGTGAGTTTGAGCAAACTCAGGGAGATGGTGAAAGCCAGAGAAGCCTGGCGTGCTGCAGTCCGTGGGGCTGGTAAGAGTTGGACACAACTTAGTGACTGAACAAGAACAACACAGTCGATTAGTGCCGGGAGCCGGCATATTGCATATTGAGTGCAGCACTTTCCACAGCATCATCTTTCAGGATCTGGAGTAGCTCAACTGGAATTCTATCACTGCCGGTAGCCAGCGTGAGGTACTCCGCCCATGACAAAGGTCATGAGGAAGGAGGCTCGGCACACGCAAAGGCGGGATCGAGCCTCAGGAGTCCCCCTGGAAATTCTCGAGCATCTACCCCCAAAATCAGAGTCTGCCTACTTTCTGCTTTGTGCTTTCACCTACACCTCTGACTTTATGGGGGGCTGTCCCCCACTACCTCTCTGAAAAAAGAGTTAGCTTACAGCTCCAGTTAATAATTCCTGGGTGTGACAGTGTTTAACCTACAAACTCCTTTGGAAATCCTCTAGCCTGCCTGAATAGGTTTTTCCGGCCACATGTGATTGTTCAGAGCCTCCCAACTGTGAGAGGCAGGAGATGTTCTAAACTGTCTAAACACAGATTCTTTTGAGTAGTTAAAAGATTGATTAGAAATTGTATTGGTGAAGGGATTTTCACTTCTTGGGCCAATGTTTGCTGCTAAGTCTCCATATCCCTTACCTGCTGTGTCCCTGGCAGTGTATTGATTAATATAATTGGTGTAAATAGTAGCTTTAATGTTTGTAACCTGGGACCCTCGAGTTAATTCTTTTTCTTGTTGTAGCCCACCACACCTTTGCTCTGTAGGAATGCAACTTTATCTAATGCTTTTGGAGGGTGGCTCCTGACCAATCACCTTTAGAGAAAAATAAGTTTTCTGAAGAAAAGGTCTTAAAATGTTAACAGGCCTCCGGGCCAGAAGATGATGCAAATCACCTAAGCTTTTGCATATGATAAGTTTGCAGGAAGAAAGCCTGGTTTGCTGCCTGACTCTACCCCTTCCCCCATTATCCTCTATGCATAACTTAAGGTATAAAAACTACTTTGGAAAATAAAGTGCGGGCCTTGTTCACCGAAACTTGGTCTCACCATGTCGAAACTTGGTCTCACCATGTCGTTCTTTCTCTTACCTTCTGGCTGAATTATTCAGCCTCTTTTCTACACTGAATTTCCTCACTGAGCTATCCTTATTTCAACCGCTTTTCTCCACTAAATTTCCTCACTGAGCTATCCTCATTCTATTACTCTTTATATCCTTAATTAACATTTAATTAAGCAATTGTCACCTGATCTTCGCCTAAGCCGTCTCTCCTTCGAATACCCTGGATCAGCCAGGGCTGGTCCCCGGCAGATTAGCAATGCTGTGGTAGGTGAACAGCGAAGGGATTCAGCCATATATTTTTTTCATCCAATTTTAAACAACTGTTTCTCAAATAAGAATAGGCTTTTCACTGAATACAGACCTAAAAATCAAATATTGATTATGCAAGATGGAAAGAAAGGCTGAGTTTTCTAACCCGCATTTTCCTTGGGAAGTTCATGGGCTACGAGTTCATACCCCTTCTCCAACCCGTCCTCAGGCTGGGCTGGTGACAGGCGAGGTGATGGGTTGGCCTGCTTTTCTCATGAAGGGCCACATAATTTAGTCTCCGTGGGCCCCATGGTTTCTGTTGCAGCCCCTCAGCTCTGACGTTCTGCCCTGAAAGCAGCATGGACCACACATGGAACGGGCGAGGCCGTGTTCCAATAACACTGTATTTCCAGAAATGGGCACCAGGCTAGATTCGGCCCTCGCCGATCCCTGAGCCAGGCTGCAGGCAACCCAGTGAGGCGGCCGAGGAAAAGGCGCAGGGCCTCCAGCTGCTGTTGTTCTTTAGTCACTTAGTCATGTCCACTCTGCGACCCCATGGACTGCAGCCCGCCAGGCTCCTCCGTCCAGGGGATTCTCCAGGCAAGAATACTGGAGTGGGCTGTCATTCCCTTCTCCAGGGGATATTCCCGACCCAGGGATCACACCGGAGTCTCCTGCACCGGCAAGCGGATTCTGTACCACTGAGCCACCTGGGAAGCCTTGGGCCTATGAGTACTTGCCTCTTAAGTTCATCCTCTTTCATGACTTGATCTTTTTTGTCTCCAATCACCAAAACTCGGTATCTGCATAGGAAACAGAAGAAGCGCTTGTCAAGGGAACCCAGCCGACCTTTCTGAGCCAAGGTGATGCTCGAGTGAGGTGGCTACTATCAGCTAAACGTTGGAAAAAAATAATTGGTAAACTCCCTAAAATTCAAACTCATACATGTAAACTAAAATGAGAAAACACTGCGTTCTGCCCAGTGAATGAGCGTGTTGTAAGAACGAGGGTCGGAAAAATGAGGAAAGTTCGGTCACTGACCATCTTGAGGCGATAAGGGGACATGTTAACTTGTAGACAGTGACTGTTAACTGTTTCCGGAGGAGGAAGACAGCTGTGGGCTCATCACGATGAACAACAAGCACAGAAAGGAGCCCGGGAATAAACAACCTCACAGGGGAGGAGCTGTAGGTGATCGTGTTACACGTTAACTCCCCATCTATTTTTCTGCGCTCCATGCAATTTTTAAATTAAAAAAAATTTTTTTGGGCCACACCATGTGGCACATGGCATGTTAATTCCCCAACCGGGGATTGAACCTGTGCCCCCCGCGTTGGAAGCGTGGAGCCTCAACTACTGTGCTGCCAGGGAAGTCCCCCTGAGATCCATGTAATACTGTTTTACTGTGTTTGGACCAAGCAAATAAAAATAAACCACAGAACTCTATGAAAAAACCCACGGCCATTTATTTGTAAGTCACGTCTTGGGTTTCTACAACACTGAAGTCAAAATTCATCTCTGCAATAGTAAATTCTTCCTAAAATTTAGCAGTAAGACAAAACATCTTTTCAGAAGAATGTGAACTGGTTTTAGTCAAACGAGAAAATATTTGGGACCATTTTTCTCTCTTACTTTGCCTGCCAGAATGCTCAAGATCAAATCTAGTGGTCAGCTGTTACAACTGGAACTTTTTTTCTTTCCTCTAGATAGGTCATGAACTCACCTTTACAAATCTTTGTCTTCTTTAACAACTTAAAGTTGGCCCATGTGTTTATTAAAAACACGTGGGGATAGAAGTTACAGGTAGGTAAACAAGCTGCCTGAAACACCTTCACGACTGAAGACAAAGCACAGCACTTAGGAGTTCTGGGTAAGAGTTTGCAGCAAAAGCAAAATCTATAAGCAACTACAGAGTGCTCCTTGGCCCTGGCACAGAGTGGGCAGGACACGAACTAGTTGCTGGGTGAATGAAAGGATGAGACCCCCAACCAAAACAGAGGGCTGGCTGCAGAGGTACCACACAGCTCACAGTGGGACCTGACAGATGGACGTCGTCTCTAGAGGAAGAAATTTGGAAATACAGTGGCCACAGGGACTATGCTGATGAGGATGGTGAGGAGAAGGGATTCACATCTGGATGAGGCAGCAGAAACAGGCCTGGTTCAACAGCACTCAAGATTTTACAACTGCACAGATTCTGGGAAGCTCAAGTGTGTTCCTCTCCAGGTGCCCAGGGGTGGAGCTGTAAAGAACAGGGGCTCTGGGGTCAGACCCACCTAAGTTCAAATCCCGGCCTGGGGCGTACTAGCACCATGACCTTGGGAAGCTTCGTACATCTCAAGGTTTCCTTGTGCATAAAATAAGCAATCTTAAAAGCACTCCAATATCTGAGCAAGCCCGGAGTGAGCCAGAGCAGGGCCGCACCGGAACGGAAGGGAGCGCCCCGTGGGGTGTAGGGGATGGCGGCGTCTCCCCAGTTTCAAGCCCCCCGGAGAGGAGACGAGAAGTGCAGAGTCAGAGGGGCACAGGGCTCGCTGCCGGGTCAGGTGAACGGCTGGTGGGGGATGCACCTGTTGCTGGTGATGTACCCTCTTGCCCCAAGACCACACAGAACCTTCCTGGAGGAGCCTTACCTGGCAAACAGCTCCTCGAGCGTGTCTGGGATTTCAAGGTTTGGATTCTTTAGGGCTGAACTGAACTTCTCTCTAAGCTTTGCCACAAATTCTTTAAACTCGCTGGCACAAACCTGTTGACGTGAGAGAACGAGACCTTAAGCCCTTTCTCTCCTTGAAGGGAGGTTTCACTAACACACAATGAGGAAAATCCTGGAGCAAATGCCCAGAGCAGCGTGCCCCCAGAAACCCAGACAGAAACGCTGTATCCTGTGCCCTCTCCCAGCCCCCAAGACCACTGGGAAGGTGCCGGGTGCTCACCACTCTGGAGCCGGCGAGCCTTACACCTGCACCGCCAGCGCTTGTCCCCAAGCCCTGAACATATCCCAGGGAGTCCCTCCAATCAGCAGCCTGTGTCCCCTCACCACCTCCCTCCCTCCTCTGTGCCTCACCTGTGCACGTCGGCCTCCACCCCCACACTCAGCCGTGAGCCCCAAGCCAGCCCCTCCTCCTCTGTACCCACCCATGTCCGCCCAAGACCAGACCTGGATCATAGCGTGGCCCCTTACTGCCTCGCCACCCCAGGCTCGTGCCTCCAACTCCTCCTCCACGGTGTGGCTGGCAAACCCACCCTGTCACCCTGCCAGCTGGTGCCAGGGCTATAGGACAGGGTCACGCTCTTTCCTGATGCCTCTCGCTGAGGCCCTCCCACGGGGCGCCTCGCCCCTCTTCCTTGTCTGCCTTTCCTTGGCTGGTCCCTCGTCTCTACAGTCTGGGCTCAGTGGTGACACATCTGAAGGGCCCTGTGTGATAACAGACGGTTGCCTACTTCCTTCATCCCATTCTTCCCTAGCGGTGGAGCCAGCCCCAGCGTGGTGTGGGCAGGCAGCCTGCCCAGCCTTGGGGGCGAGTCAGGACGGATCTTCTGGAAACGGCTGTCCCCTCCTCCCTTGACACAAGGGCCCTCTCCCCACTTCTTCCTGCCTTGGGATTCTGTTGTGAGATGTCAGCCATGAGGTGACCAGCATGAAGACGGAAAGCTGACCCCCGGGGATGGGGAATGAGTGACAGAATGAACCCGGGACCCTGACGTTTCTGCTCTGCTGCCCCGTGAGGGACAGCCGACTTCCGGGCTGCTTAGCACAGTGTTAGGTTTTCCTCTGTCACTTGCATCAGTCAGTTCAGTCGCTCAGTCAAGTCCGACCCTCTGCGACCCCATGAACCACAGCACGCCAGGCCTCCCTGTCCATCACCGACTCCCGGAGTTTACTCAGACTAGTGTCCACTGAGTCACAGATGCCACCCAACCATCTCATCCTCTGTCGTCCCCTTCTCCTCCTGCCCTCAATCTTTCCCAGCATCAGGGTCTTTTCAAATGAGTCAGCTCTTCGCATCAGGTGGCCAAAGTATTGGAGTTTCAACTTCAACATTAGTCCTTCCAATGAACACACAGAACTGATCTCCTTTAGGATGGACTGGTTGGATCTCCTTGTAGTCCAAGGGACTCTCAAGAGTCTTCTTCAACACCACAGTTCAAAAGCATCAATTCTTCTGCGCTCAGCTTTCTTTATAGTCCAACTCTCACATCCAGACATGACTACTGGAAAAACCATAGCCTTGACTAGATAGACCTTTGTTGACAAAGTAATGTCTCTGCTTTTTAATATGCTGTCTAGGTTGCATCAGAAGCACTCCTAATTCTCCCTCTGTGACCTCAGCACCCTGTGCTCTCCTGTGGGGTGGCTACACTGTTCTGCGATGTCCACTTCTCTGCCTGACTCACTGGCCTCGGCTGGCACCAAGGCTGGACACACACACAGCGGAGTCCAGTGCTGGCTCAACAAATCAGGGGTAAGCAGACTGTGAGCCGCATGGCAGAGGAGTCTGGGTCTGGAAACATAAGATTCCTTCCTGGTCAGTCCCTGTCCCAGCCCTGCCCACAGAAAACTCAAAGAAAACTCATCGCCTATCCGTGAGCTTTCCAGACGTCTAAATGTTTGTAATTTCTGAAGAGCTGCCCTACTTTCTTAACAAAATAGACCCAAGGCACAGCAGCGTTGCCAAGAGGCAAGCCAAATTCTAATTGTCTTTAAAAAACTGATGCTGGATGCCAGATCAAGAGAGGTTCACAGCCAAAAACCTGACAAGTCAATTTCCCAGATGAGCGCGGGAAAAGCCCAGGCCTGCACGGCCGGCAGAGGGACCCAGAGGACCAGACCTCTGTGTCTGGAAACCTAGAAACCCTTTCCTTAGGGCAGGCTGCGCCCAGCCACCGCACGGCACCCACCTTTGGGTTTCCGTAGTCACCTTTCCGACTCAGGAACTCCCCAACAAGCGCCTTATCCTGGTACACCTCGGCGAGGCAGACCCTGCAGGAAAACGGACCACAGGGAAGCCTGGGCACTGCAACCATGCCCACGTTCAGAACCACCCAAGATTTCTAACGCTGCTGGCGTCAGCTAATCATGAAGTGTGACCGGCTTGTGTGCCTGCTGGGTGATCGCAGCTTTCGGAAATGAAGGATTCGGGGTCAGCCTGTTACTGCATACACTTTACACCTCGGCCTCTCCAAGCTCCCACTCTCCTGCCCCTCACAGGGGTTTGGCCAGGACTCTGGGAAAGATCTACGTGGAAGCATATCATAAACTTAAAAACAGGCCCCAGGGGTTGGTATTAAGAGCTCCAGGCTCCTCCATCACCCTTGTCCACCACATCCTTCTTCACATCTCTATGGTGACAGGACAGCCTGACTGCCCACCAGGAAACAGAGGGAAGACAGCCAGTGTGTGCTGAGCTCTTGGGGGCCGGGCACTTCTGACCCTCACAAGGAGCTTGCAAGGAAGAGGCTGTCATTCCATTTCACGGCTTGGCGAGCTGTAGGGACCCCCTGCCCCTGAGGTCACACAGAGGCCAAGGGTCAGGTGGAGCCCTGCTCACAGGTGGGGAAACAGCCTCTGACGGGGTAAGCGCCCCGTCCCAGGCCCCACGGCTCTGAACTGCGGTGAGGACGGAGACTCAGGCCTCCAAGCCCTGCAAGCCCTCTCATCCCCTGCCCTGGCCGCTGCAGGACGAGAGCAAGAGCGTCAGGCGGGGGCCGGGAAGCCCAAGTCCAGACCTCACTCACTGCAGCTCTCCGTCACCCAGCAAGCACCCATCCTCTCTATGCGCCTGTTTCCACTTTGGGAAAAAAGAGGACTTTGGACCAGGGGATCATAGCCTTTTCTGATAGAACATTTTAAGAGCATTCCACATGCCGGGCAAGTGGCTTCACACAGGAAGGCCCCCTGGTGTCTAACCCAGTGGTTCTCACCAGAAGCGATCTGGGCCCCGTGGGAGATGTGTGAAGACACTTTTTGCCGTCACAGTTGGGGAGGGGGGGTTGCTACTGGTGCCTAGTGGATGGAGACACGGATGCTGTTAAACATCCCACAGAGCATAGGATGCCCCACACAAATGATCCGGCCCCATGTGTCAGCAGCGCTGAGACCCAGAAGCCCAGAAGAGCTGAATCTCCTCCATGGTCAGGGCTGGGTGCCTTCCCTCCAAGCTGGCTGACTGCACGCAGCCCAGGGCTTGGGATCAACCTGGAGCCGAGCTCTCTCACTGACCCATGGCACGGGCATCAGCTGGTGGGAGTTGTTTCTCCCAACCCTGCTTGGGTCCCCTCCTGGCTCCACCCTCCTGCTGGCTGCAACCGGAGAACATCTCTGGCTTCACAAGGCATCCTGAAGTCTAAACAACACCTTATGTGTGCGAGTGCCCGGAATCACACCCAGCCCCCCGGATCAAGGGCCACCTCACTAACGGCCTCCAAAACACATCTGACGTGCTCCTGGAAGACTCAGACTTTATCCACCTGGATTCTACAGCCGACTCCTAAGCAGATGGGATGAAAAAAGAGGAAAGAACAAGCGAGAAGCCCGGGGACACCCTCGACGGGGAGTTCCGGAAGTTCAAAGGCGGCTTACTTGTAGTTCAGATAGGCTTGTGGGTTTTTGATTATGTAGCGAGCTCTTCGTCCGACCGACAGGGAGGTTTTATCCAGAGACTCTTCCAAGGTCGAGTGCAGGATGTCCCGCACAACCTGCCAGGGGACGAACGGGCCCTTCACCTGGATCAGACACAAGCCGAGATGGAAGGTCAGTGGCCCCGGAGCCCACGGCACGGGCCACTAGTGTGAGGGAGGGGAGTCGGCCTGTGCAGCCTCTTCCCTCAGCAGACACACAAAACTCGGCCACAGTTACTGGGTACTGACCACGGGCCTGGCGCCAAGTAGGGGCTGGGAAGAAAGGAGTAAGACAAACCCTTGACATCCAGTGGGAAGCGTCTCTGGGTGACTAACAGAGGTGCCTGGAGGGTGCTGGGTAGTACTGACTAGAAGGCAATGTTAGGGGAGCTCAGGAGGTCTGTGACATGGTTTGTGGAGGGTTGTGCTCAGAAACGCTGTGTGTGGCGCCTGCGGTCACACTGATGGCAACAGAACGCGCAGAGTCCCGGGCTCAGGGCCCCCCTCAGGAAACACGGGCAGGAAAATAGAGCCCAGGCGAAGAAGGGGCATGATGACAAGGTTTTTTTCTTAGTGCCTGAGCATGAGGGGGCCGGGTGTGAGTCGGGTGTGAGTCTGGTGTGAGCTGGAGTGAGTGAGTGGAGGCTCCATGTAGGCCTCTCCCATCATCACCATGATGAGACAAGGGCCAGGCATGAGGGACAGCAACACGCCATCAGGTTCCTCCTGGCAGAAGGGGCCGGGATGCAATTTAGGAACGCACAAAGAGGTAAGAAAATGATTAAGCAAAGGGGTTTAATGAGCTTAAATTAAAGGCAGAGAGCAACACACGGCCTCTGGGTGGGTGTCTTTGGCCGGTACGGCAGAAGGACAGGAAACACTGACTATGCTGTGAAGCTGCCTCACCCGTTCTGCCTGGTGGTGTTACTACCTGCCGGGGCCCCGGACGGGAGGCTGGCGGAGCCCACACTCCTGGGGGCTTCTATGGACCAGCCTGATGGGACACTGGCCTTGGTGTGGCTGGAAGGTGGGGCATGAACCCAGGCGTGAGCCTGGGGCCATAGCTACGCAAATGCGTAAGAAGCCTCTCTGCCTCTAGAAGCAGCCACTCCAGCGGGCCAAGAGGGACCAGAAGCCAGAGGAGCAGCGTGACATGTGTGTGGCCAAGGGGCGGAGCGAGGGCGCAGTAACCACTTCCTTTTGGCAGATCAATGGTGCCTTTCCAGAGATGATAAGCAGTAAATGAAAGATAAACAGGACTATTCCAGGCAGATGAGGATGGGAGGCGGGGAGCAGGCAAGGGACAGAATCCCGGTGAAGAGACAGCGAGTGCAGCTCTCAGCTGTGTGACGCTGCTTGTTGTTGCTGTTTACTAAGTCACGTCCGACTCTGCAACCCCATGGACTGTAGCCCGCCAGGCTCTTCCGTCCATGGGATTTCCTAGGGAAGAATACTGGAGTAGGTTGCCGTTTCCTTCTCCAGGGGATCTTCCCAACCCAGAGATCAAACCCGCGTCTCCTGCACTGGTAGGTGGGTTGTTTATCATCTGAGCCACCAGGGAAGCCCGAGCTGTGTGGTGTGCAGCCAGGCGAAGACACAGATGTATGAGCTGAAGGCTGGAAAGAGAGGTGCAAAAGTGAGTGTGGGGTTCACTGGGAAGATTCTGGGAGATGCTTCTCCCACAGGCCGAGTGGAGTAGATGCGATGAGTGGTCCCAGGGCCATGCTCCTCCCTGTGTGGGTCAGAAGAGAAAGAGCCTCCCAGACGAGAGGGACTCACAGTCAGAGGGCTGGAAGCTGGGGTGGGGTGGAGAGGCGAGTGGGATGAGGGGGCGCACCTTGGTGTTGAGGACGTTGCTGGCGATCCGGCAGAGCATGAGCAGCCCGTCCTCCTGCAGTGACCAGGTGACCCGCAGCCGTGTCATCCTCTGCAGGGCGCTCTGGTCCGCCTCGTCATGGTAACGCCTTTTGTTCTTGTCTTCCGGGAGCTCTTCTAAGGCGGGGATAGCACAGGGGGCTTTGAACAACTGTTTGAGAGCTGTTATTCCAGAAAGCAGAAGGGTCCCTACCCAGTGGGTGGGCCTGGATCAAGGTGTCAGTTATCAGCTTCTCATCAAGTGGGGAGTCATGTCAACTAGCCACAAAAGACTCAGCCCAACGGGACAGATTTTTTTTAACCCCTTTCATCATTTCTGTTTGGTCAGATTTCATGGTGACAGGCTGGGCAGCCTGATGCAGCCGGTTATCTGCCTGCCTCCAATCTTTCCCTCGGAGGCACTGAGCCCTCTGAAGGTGCCTCGCCTCCCTCAGAAGCCCTCTGAAGGAACCTGCTCAGGGCGTGCTCTCCAGATAAGTGGGACCCCACCATTCCCTGCTCTGCGACCTCAGAGATGCTGTGTACACTCTGGTGCAGCAGGGCGACAACAAGGCCCACTGTCCAGGGCTAAGTAACTTCAGGACTGACCCAGACGCCTTAAAAGCACCTAGAGCAGTGCCTGGTGCAAAGGAGCTGTTACCTAAGTAATATCAAGCACAAACATTATGCAATATTTGCTGGGTGCCAAACACTGGCTTAAGCTTTTTACATATATTCACTTACAATAATAATACTTGGCAACCATGCTAGGAGAAGGATACAACTATTATCCCCATTTGGCAGGTGAGGAATCTGAAATGCACAGAGACCCAGCACCTTGCCTGAAGTCAAAAATCCTAGGAAGCGGCAGTTAGGATGGGAACCCTGAGCTCTAAAACCACTGGGTTTCCCCAGACTCCACCCTCCGCTCCCCTCCCTGCTGGGAAACACTGGCAGGAGTTCCAAAGGCAGATGCCATATGCTACCGCCAATTCTAAAAGACTGTTTGCTTAGTGAGCATATTTCAAATGAGAGCAGGAGAAAAGTGGGCAAGATCATTTGCATTCAAAGCAACACCACCATTGGATTTTGCTTTGCAGTGAATTCAGGTCTTTTCGAGCCAATCTGATCTTACACGTATCTGGACAGGCTAAACGGAGGGGGCCGTTTCAGCTGATGGGAAGCTATTTGTTATGAGCACCAGCTGAGTAAATCACTAAAAATGGGTTCCTGTTAAAGCATTCTGCTCTCAGCTGAAACAGCTAAAGCTATCAGATCATTGTTAAAACGCATGGTCCACTGAAATGACATAAAAGTGACTAAGAACCAGGACACTGGTCTCCTTGCTGCCCTCCTTCACTGTGAATGGTGCCCGAATGAAGAATTCAAAATGGGAATCGAACAGGTGCCGTGCACAAGGGGTTCACAAGATCCAGAGAGATCCCGCAGGCTTAAATGACTCCCGCGCTCCCTCTGATTTAAAAACACAACTTGAAACTTTGTCCTGAGTACAAATGCTGATGTTAAAAGGTGAACCAAGAGAATAATAGGATTTGAACCGGCTGTGATGAGGCCTTGGCTAAGGATTTTTGCAAAGGTTTTTTTTTTTTCCCAGTTGAGATGAAATTAAAAATGTGAACAGAAGGAGTCACTAACTGAAATGGCTCTATATACTACCGTATATAGACTGAGAAAGCAGGGGGGGATGTATAGAAAGTTCAAGGCCCTCTCGGCCAACAGGCTGGGCTTGGAAAACAAAACACAACCACACAGTTAGCGCTGCAAGCGGAGTGGGGAACCGGAGTCTGAGGGCAGCACTCAGGCCGGGCTACAGGGAGGCTGCTGCCCGTCCCTGGCTGGACCGGGCAAAGGTGAGCCCCACAAACACAAACAATCATGGCCAAACCTTTCTTCTTCCTCTTGATCTTCTTCCCTGGGTCCTTCTTCAGCCGTTTGCGCTTCTGGCTTTTCCCACCCTTCACTTTCTGGTTCCGCTCCAGCGTGGGCTCTCGCTCCACCTCGACGTGCTCGTCTCTGTCGGCACACAGCCCCGATCCAGCTCGAGCGTCTCCCCAGACCGTCAACCTGCCGTTGCCTGGAAACAAGCAAAGGAGCCCGGCATTGCAGAAGGCCCCCGCAAAGGCTGGAACACGGCGCGGCGCAGGGGTCCCACCGGCCCAAGCTGGCCCCGTGTCCGTCGATGCTGAGCTCCCGGCCCACGTACCTCCGGCCCCAAGAGGCATCGGGCGCTTGGACAGAAACGTCTGCAGCCTCATCGTGAGCCCGTTCTCCGACGTGGTGGTCTCCTGAAAGACAAGGATGGCACTGAAGTGTGAGCTTCACTGGGCCCCCAGGAACCCAGTGCAGCCACAGCGCTGAGTGTTGAGTCCCTGATGACGAGGCGGCGCAAGGACCGCCACCTTCCTGTGGCACACACACCCTGTCTCGTGGGACCTGGCACACACACCCCGTCTCGTGGGACCGCTTAGACTTTCCTTTCTTTCTTTTTAAAAGGAATACTTGTACTCATCGAAGAATAAATTAGCATCCATGGGGGGAAAGAAAAAAGAAAGTCAGGTAGATATTTACAAAGTCCTGCTGTACCTTCGGTACTTACGGATGCAATTACTCGTGTCTCTGGTCAATTTTGGTTTGGCCAATTCAAAAACTGTGAGCTGGGACTTTCCTGGTGGTTTAGTGGTTAACAACCCACCGGCCAATGCAGGGGACACGGGTTCAATGGTCTGGAAGATCCCACATGCCGCGGGTCAACTAAGCCTGTGCGCCCCAACTACAGAAGCCCGAGCACCCTGGAGCCTGCGCTCCACAACGGAAAGAAGCCACCGTAATGAGAAGCCTGAGCACTGCAATGAAGACCAGCCCCCTCTCGCCACAACCAGAGAAAGCCCACACACAGCAATCAAGACCCAGGGCAGCCAAAAACAGAAACAGAGTAAGTAAATCTTAAAAACAAAATCTGTGAGCCAGGGAAGGGAGAGGCAGTGAGCAGTGATGGCCGGGGCTGGGTGAGATGGTCCCAGGACGGACGCCCACCTTTTTGGCCTTGTCCATGATATAGCTGGTCCAGATCCAATTGCGCTTCAGGTGTGCGTAGAAGCTGGAGTCGAGCCCCGCGGCTCCCAGGCCGTCTCCGGGGATGATGCCTTCATCCACGACCTCGCGGCTGCCCCTGGGAGTCGGGAAATAAACAGACACCGAGCCTCCTTGGGAACTGGGAAGAGAGCCCGTGGAGTGGGTGGGGACATGTACTGCAACTGCTACCTTCCCACAAAGACATCTGACAGGTAGCAGTAAAGAATTTGTCAAAAATCCAGATTTTTATGTAAAAATCCCAGTTTTTGAACTTCGGCAACTGGTTCTTTTTAGTTTTTGACAATGGGGAGGCTAACTGCCTCATGGCTGGGGCCAGAGTGAGCCATGGCCACCAACCCGCAGCCCCACAGCAGGGACTCAGGCCTCCAGGTCTGACAGGAAGCCTGACTGCGGGGGGGCGGCCCACAGCCTGCAGGACGAGACCCCTGCGGCTGTGCACTCGGGGACGGGCGGGACGCACATGGTGTACTCCATCATGGCACACTTGCGCTCCAGCGTGTACTTGTCCATGGCGTTCTCCTGCTCCTTCTGCATTCTGCCCTCCTCATCGCTGCCCTGGTCTGGGCCGCTGCTCTTCCGGGCGCGTGGGCAGCGCACTACGCCTAGGAAAGAGACACGAGCCCCGCTGAAGACACCTTTCTGCCAATGTCTGCTGCTGGGTGGCAAGAGGAGTGAATTCCCTTTCTGGGACTAGGATCCCCACCAGGGAAGAGGGGCTGAAACCGGTGGACCTCTTTGCACAAAACATCTTACATCATCATGTCGCGGGGGAGCAGGAGGAAGAGTTAGTTAGTAAGGCTGGTGGGTGAACCTGAGAAGAGACTGCACAGCCTGGATTCTATAAAGGCGGGAAGGCGAGCAGGCGACCAGAGAAACCCCAGGCCTTCTTTCTTCCTGGTGGAGGCCGCAGGGAGCCACATGCCACAGGCCCGGGCTTACCCAGGGGCTCAGTGGTAAAGAACCTGCCTGTCGATGCAGGCAACACAAGCTCGATCCCTGGGTTGGGAAGATACCCTGGAGGAGGAAATGGTAACCTACTCCAGTAAAGTATCCTTGGCCTGAAGAATCCCATGGACAGAGGAGCCTGGCGGGCTACAGCCCCTGGGGTCGCAAAGTGTGGGACACGACTGAGTGTCTGAACAACAACAGACACGACCACACAGCTCTGGGGTACACGCGCTGTCTCTTCACCAGGATCCCTGAGTGCCCTCTGCAGAGACGCATTTGCTGAGAGGAGAAAGTAAGCAAACTGCACTTCTTGAAAAGAAATGTGAAACATGATTAAAACCTTTGCTTGAGGGGCTTCCCTGGTGGTCCAGTGGTTAAGAATCCGCCTGCCAATGCAGGGGACCTGGGTTTGATCCCTGGTCCAGGAAGATCCCACATGCCATGGGACAACTAAGCCTGCGTGTCACAACTGCTGAGCCTGCGCCCTAGAGCCCGTGCTCTGCAATGAGAAGCCACTGCAATGAGAAGTCCAGTCTCCGCAACTAGAGAAAGCCCGTGCATAGCAATGAAGATCCAGCACAGCCATAAATAACCAATTAATTAATTAAAAGAATTGCTTGAGTCAGGCCAGGGAAGGTTATGATAATCTGCAGACTATCAAAGAGCCTCCTGCAACATGGTCAGCTGGAGACTTCAGCCTGACTGGTGGCAAGGGGCAACAGGCAGAGCCCGTGCCATGCACCTCTCAGCCAGAGCTTCACGTGAAACGTCTGGTTCAAGCTTCCCCTCAGCTCCACGAAGGGGCGGCGGCGGTAGTGTTCCCGGATTAGAAATGAAGAAACTGAGGCTCAGGAGGCTCCAAAGAGCTCACCCAGGGTCGTGTAACTGAATGGACTACGAACCTAAGAGGACCTCAGGCGATGCCTCACCTGGCACCGCCAAGCTGCATGTTGGGGACGCAGCCTTAGGCCACCCCCAGGACTGCTGAGCCCAAGTCCCTGGACGGCACCCAATAACCCGCATTTCAGCACGCTTCCCCAGAGCTGCCGGTGCACTCACGCTCTGCGAGTCCCACCCTGGAGGATGCCCACATCTTATTATATGATGTTTCCCCTCGGTCTGTGGGGCAGAACCCCCTCGGCCCCCGCAGATGTTTGCTGATTGAAGGGACAGTCAATGTCTGATTATCAAACTCAATAAGCCTCCCATATTTCGGCTCAAGAACACAAAAAGGGATAGAAATTCACCCGTTGTCAAGCCTGAAAGACTTTGGTGCAAATAACATACTGGTTCGCAAATTTTTATCTAGTATAAAATGCAGGGGAATTAGGGCACTTTAAAATCTGCAATGCTAAAAGCCTCGCTCATTGCTGCTGCCAGAGGAGCCTACAAAACACACTGTTTCTAACATTTGTCTGGACCCATTAAATGATCTATACAAATGCTCGTTAGCCTCTTAGCATTAAACAGTTCTACCCAAATCACAGGCTTTCCTGGTAGCTCAGGGAGGCTCAAGTTCAATCCCTTAGTCAGGAAGATCCCCTAGAGAAGGAAATGGTAACCCACTCCAGTATTCTTGCCTGTCAAATCCCATGGACAGCAGAGCCTGGCAGGCTACAGTCCATGCGGTTGCAAAGAGTCTGACACGACTGAGCACACATCAACACAATACACATGTGGCTCCTGCTTTGCAAAAATCAAAGCGTAACCTTGATCTTCAGGCGCTGTGACAGGAGGAAGACAGAAGTCCTCTCCCAGGTGCAAACGGAGTGCAGCATCCTTCTCCTGGGAGAAGTGGCAAGACAGGACCCGAGGAAAACCGGCTTAGAGGAAAGAGCACCAGAATGGCGGTTCTATCGCCCTCTACAAACCCTCCATTCATTCTTATAAACATGTTCAGGATGTCGCCTGTGTATCAGGCACTTTGAGACACGCTGGGGATGAACGCCAAATCTCCTGTGCTCAAGGGATTCCCAGAATGACATCAGATGACAGCAAAGATGCTGGAAAGGCTTTCTCGGAGAGAGAATGCTTGAAGTAGGGGCGGCTCGGAGAAGACGACGCAAGCCAACGCCTAACACAAAGCCCGAGCCACCCAAGAAATGGGCAGTCCGGTCAGTTCCTCCTCCAGACCTCCCACCTGCCCTCTGTCCTTCACTGTCACCAGAGGACCCGAGTCACAGTCTCCAGCTGGCCTCCCTGCCAGCTCTGGTGCCTCTCAGTCTATGGTCCACACAGCAGCCAGAGCAGCTTTGAAAGACATGAGATCTTGACTTACAACCACCAATGGATTCTCGCTGCTTCGAGAATAAAGCCAAAGTCTCAGGCAAGTTTGGAAGTTTGCAAGTTCTCCTGCAAGTGTCCTACAAGGCCCCCGAGTCTGACTCCTGCTTGCTTCTCCATCCCAGTGGTCAGTCTCCCTCCACATACACTGGCCGATTCTGCTTCTTAGCTCTGGTCATGCTGGCTCGGCCTCATCCTTTAGAACTCAGCTCAAACTCTCCTGCTCAGAAAGGCTGCTTCCTGACCAGCCTAGGAAAATACCCTCGATCCGACACCCAGTGCATTTCCTCCCCAGCACTTAACACACTCTGAATCTCTGTGCTGTGTGTCTTCCCCAAGAGAGCACAAGGCCTGCTGCTGTGTGATGTGTGTACGGGAAAGCGCACACAAGGTGTTCAGTAAATACCTACTCAACACGCCCAGTGAATGAAGACAGAAGTGGAGCTGTCTACTCAGTGGGGTGGGGGCTGGGGGCCCTCCCAGGTAAGATCCATCACATTCCTTTCTAAGAGAGCTTCCAGGATACTCCAGGCCTCGGGGGACAGTCTGAAAACCAGCAGGCGGTTTCTCTCCAGCTCTAACCCCACAGAAAGGAGGGAACACAGGGAATCCCGTAAAGGCGGCTGGTACCTAGTGGGGTGTTGAGGCAGACGCACTGCAGATCGAACCAGTAGTTCTCCACGTCCTGCATTGAGTTCAGGACATATGAACGCCTCTCGAAGGGCCGGCTGCTGCGGGCCACGTTGTAATGGGGGTCACAGGTGGTGGTGTCCACGATGCCCACGTTCTTCTTCAAGTAGACAAAGACCTACGAGGGAGACAGCGGACGGTGAGGGGGAAGCACAACCTCAGAGTCGGGTTAGAGGCTGGAAATGCTCAGGACCAACCACCTTCGACCGCATGTGAAGGCCGTTTACCTGATCTTTATCCTGGAACTTCTCTGTGGGGCCGAACTGGAGCAGCCCCATGAAGCAGAGCCTCTGAAGGTTCTCCACCACCGAGAAAATGAAACGTCTGTAGGCAGAGGGGGTGGCGGGCGCTCAGTCATTATCAGGGGGTCAGATGGGAGTGAGGGATGGGACTCGCTGCTTCTTCCCTCTTCTACCTGTGGGATCTCGAGGGCGGGCTTTGGGCCTGCACTGAGCTGAGACCCAGGACCCCTAGCCCATCACCACCCAGGGAAGTGGGGCACTGCTTCTACACAGGGGGGCTTGAGATCAAAAGTAACAACAGGAAAACCCACTTCATGACCTGCAGTCTTTATCAGCAGATTTTACTTTTAAAAGAACCTTGCAATCAAGGGCTAAAATGTCCCGGCCCACACTGCAATTGCCTCTGTGCTTTACGTAGGTCACAGAGTGGCTGAATTAATGACCTGGGGTCTCTACAACCTGGAAAAAGCAGAAACCTTTCCTTTTCTGGGTCAACCGTTACTCAGAAGCCTAATTCGGAGGGGCCTGCCGGGAGCCTCAGCTGCCCCGAGTGACCGCAGGGACCTCACCTCTTGTACAGAAGCTGCTGCCGGATGGACCTGGGGAGAAAGCGGATCAGCGTGTGCTTCTTCAGGGGGTCGTTCAGAAACTCCTCGAGGTGGTCCACCTAAGAGGGATTTTCAGTGCTCAGCTCACCCTGGAGGCCAGGGCAAGTTCCAAGAGCCGTGAAAAAACACTCAGCACTACGTTCTGGGCTGAGGTCTCACTGAGCCGGGTCATCTGCCCCATGGGGACCTGGATCCTCCTACTCACCCCCCACCACCTCCCACATCGCTCTCTCAGCCCTGACACCCCTCCCCTCCCACCCTTCTGCCACACTGCTGGGGACCAAACACGTGGCCTCACTCACTGCTGGTGGGCATACAATGTGCTAAAACATTCCTGGGGGAGCACTGGGAGAGGAATATATTTATTTATATTTAAAAGAAAGAAAGATGGGACTTCCCTGGTGGTCCAGTAGTGAAGACTCAGTGCTCCCAATGCAGGGGGCCCAGGTTCGATTCCTGGTCAGGGAACTAGATCCCACGTGTCACAACTAAGACCCTGAGCAGCCAAATAATTTTTTTTTTTTAAAGATAAAGGGTGCTTATTGCCTTTAAAGCCATTGATTCTGCTTCTATCCTTACCCTTAGAGAAAAAATTTTAGGAGCTACCCACAAATACAGCTACTAAAAGGTATTAATCATCGTGTCATTTACAACACCAAGAAACTGGAACTTAAACACCCCAAAATACAGTACTGGTTAAATAAACTAGGGTATGTACATAAAAGGAATACTATGGAGGGAGGTGGGAGGGGGTTTTGGGACAGGGGAACACATGTACACCCGTGGCTGATTCATGTCAATGTATGGCAAAACCCAGTACAATACTGTAAAGTAATTAGCCTTCAATTAAATTAAATTAATTTTTTTAAAAAAGAAATACTATGAATTTACTTAGTATCAAGTTAAAACAATGGTGTGGAAAACACAATACATTGTTCAGTGGTAAGAACAGATGATAAAAGAATAAACACAGTATGATCTCAACTCAGTATTTTTTTAAGAAAGGAAGCTCTCATATATACACACATTCATGTTCATACAAACACAGCATAGGAAAAAAAGAGTAGATGAAAACACAGGTAACACAAGCAGCGACGTCTCTGAGTGATACAGTTATGGCATTTCTATGGTAATTTCCGTTCTTTTTTCTGTATTTACTGAATTTGTAAAAACATTTTATTACTCCACCGTAACTGTCTATTGACTGATCTAGAAGGAACAAGTCTTTGAAATATTTCCCTTGACCCACCGTCCATCCAACCCCCACAACCTACCCTGCCTGCTTGCCTGCCTATTTAATCCATCTGTCTGTCTATCTGGCCAGCCACCCGTCACCCAGCCAGCTACAGCTGAGCGCAGGTCCCCGGTGTGGATGGAGCCACGACACCAGCCCCTGCAGCGGCCTGTGAGTTGCCGTACCTTGTAGCTGACTTGCACGACCTGGGTGAAGATGGACAGGGGCAGGCACAGAAGCAGGTCGCTGACCAGGGCCCAGCCGAAGCCGAAGTCCTTGTGGACTGGGATGGGGGGGACATAGCGCTTCCACGAGGCTTCGTCCACGAACACTAGGAGAAGACAGGGGTCACTCCCCAGACTCCCGGTCTCGGTGCTGCTCTCTCCTCCCTGGTCCTGCTTCCCTCACCACAAACTTGGGCAAAACCCTCCCCGTCGGGCAGGAGGCCCAGAGGCTCAGGAAGGCTGGGTGATGTCTGTATAGTGATTGGGGCAGTTCAGATCATAAGGAAGAGGCGCCGCCCCGGCTCCCCGCTGGACCCTGCTGTGGCGTCCCGGCCCAGGGCGTCTCACCGGTCTCCGTGGCGAGCTCCACTTCGCCCTCCCAGGTGTCCTTGGGTGCGGCATCGAAGGAGGCCTCCAGGTCACTCCTGGAGGAGGACGGGACTCCTGCCTTCCTTTCCGAGAAGCTCAGCTCCTCCACCGTGGTAGGGTGCCCGTAGATCAGGTACCACAGAAACATGTGGATCACCCGCAGGCGAGGCATTTTGGGCAGAAACCCTAGAGAGCGCCCCAGTCCAGGAACTGGGGCGAGAAGGAAGCAGGGTGGTACGTGAAAACCCCAGGCTCCCTTCGGTTCACTTCATTCAAAAACGACCGAGGGCCACTGGGTCCCAAGGAGACAGCAAATGCTTGCATCCTCGTGGGACTTACTTCCTAGACGACAGACAACACAGTACCTAAGATAGCACACTGGATGGAAACAGCTGATGCAGATGATAAAGCAAGGAAGGGAGAGCAGGGCGATACTTGTGCAGAGGCCTGAGGGGGCGGCCTGGAGCTGGTGGAGTGGGCCATGCAGACACACACACCCCAGGGCGAATGCAACGCGCCTAGCTTTCCTTCCTGGTGGCTCTGCTGGTAAAGAACCCACTTGCCAATGCTGGAGACTCCAGAGACGCGGGTTCGATCCCTGGGTCAAATCCCCTGGAGGAGGAAATGGCAACCCACTCCAGTATTCTTGTCTGGGAAATCCCATGGACAGAGGAGCCTGGTGGGCTACAGTCCATGGGTTCACAGAGTTGGACACAACTGAGTGCACATCCACACGCAGCATACTGGGGAAGGGCCAGGAGGCCCAAGGGACGGGGTAGAGCAAGGAAGCAGGGGAGTGGGAGGTGAACCGCGGGGAGCAGGGAAGGGGTCCTCCAGGACAGGCTCAAGGCTGTTCTTCTAAACACTCCAAAATCAGGTTCTTCTAAAGAGCTTATTTCTTTGACACCAAGTACCCCCTGACTTGCCCCAGACAGAAGAGACAGGTGAGAGACAAGATGTGGCGGGGAGGACAAGGGGCCCAAGGGCCCCTCCTCCGGCACCAGGCCTAGACCCTATGAGGAGCCCTTGGCTGCCTCTCACCCCGCCAGGCACGTGCGCTGCTTGGGTGCACGTCCTCGTGTGAGTTCCCCTCCCCCATTTGCACTTTCTAACTGAGAAGCCTCGAGAGGAAAGGCCGAGCCCACGTGTCTGGAGAACTCAGCAAGTGGGGTCCCTCCTGCTAGGCATCCCCGGCCGCTGGGGCCCCCGCCAGGACGTCTCCGCCTGAGGTCTGTGCCCTGTCACCGCTGGCCCCTCCACCAACGTGCACGCTGTGACCACAACTGCAACTGAAGCTCTGACTACGAAGGCCAGGCTGTGTGCACGGCCCAGCAAAGCTGACGTCAGAGCAGCTTGGGGCAGGGGTGAGGGGAGGTGCTGTTGTTCGGTCGCTCGGACGTGTCCCACTCTTTGCAACCCCACGGACTGGAGCCCACCAGGCTTCCCTGCCCTTCACCATCTCTCGGAGTTTGCTCAGACTCCTGTCCGCTGAGTTGGTGACGACATCCAACCATATATCCTTGCTGACGGGAGGCAGCCCTGTTGGAGACCTGCATCCTGGAAAACTGGATGAACGCTCATACTCATCAGTGGCTGTAACTCCCAGAGGCTGCAGGGTCGGGAGAGGCAGAGATTTTCAGTGGTTTACCGAATGATCCGGCTCAAGGATACTCAGCAGAAGGAGCTTTGTGTGTGTATGTATGTGTTAGTCACTAAGTCGTGTCCAACTCTCTTATGACCCTGTGGACTGTAGCCTGGCAGGCTCCTTTGTCCAGGGGATTCTCTAGGCAAGAACACTGGAGCGGGCAGCCATTCGCTTCCCTGAGGGTTCTTTCTGACCCAGGAATTGAACCTAACGTCTCCCACATTGCACCTCATTCACCATCTGAGCCACCAGGGAAGCCCCATCAAATAAAACACAACTGGACCCTGACAAGGAGCGGCCTTTTACCTACGACAGGGTGGTAGTTCTTCAGCTGGGTTACGCCCATTTTCTCATGGGTCTTTTTCACCCGTCCACCTTCTGGTTTCGAGGAGGCACTTGGCTGAGCGTCTCCTGATCCACTCGGGCCCTCTTCTCCTTGACTTTCCTCTTCGGCTTCCTCTTGAGGCACTGGAGGCTGGGGCGCTTTCATCCTAAAGGTCACAGGCAAGATGTGAAGACAGTACGTGAGAAAACCAAGGGCTGAGAAACGACAGGGTCTGTCCTCAAGAATTTGGCCCCGCGGAGTCAAATCAACCGCCCACAGGGGCCAGACAGGTGATCGTCAATGGACAAATTGTGTCAGGGCACTGGACATGTGGGGGTGACCTGGAGAGTAAACCCCCACCTCCGGGGCAGCTACTACCTTGCGGGCAAGGCGGCCTACTGTGCGGATCCTCTGACACTTTCATCCATGCCAGAAAACAGGAATGGGACGCGAAATTAACTGTGCAACTGATTCACAGCACCCATGGCTGAGGCACGGCTGGCCACACAAGCCAGCGTCTGCGAGTCACATGCAGCCCTGCGCCTGCTCGGGCCCCACCTCTACTTTAAACTCAACCGAGAACATTCTCCCACAAGCTTCTCTCAGTCCATTAGGTGGCTTATGAACAGAAAGAAAGAAGACCTCAGAGAGGCAACTGGTCACATCCAGCCCTGCGCCCACCCAGGCCACACCTCTAAGTTAAACTCAACTGAGAACACTCTCCCACAAGCTTTCTCTTGGTTCATTAGATGGCTTAAGAACAGAAAGACAGAAGACCTCAGAGAGGCAACTGGAATCCTTCTGAGCTGGGATGAAACTAGGCAAGTGTCGCGTGTCACAGGGCCTATGATTTGAAGCACTCTGTCCACACTCTATTAAAAAAGAATGAGGGACGTTAGGATTTTTTTTTTGTCTTAAAGAATCCAGGGACTTCCCTGGTGGTTCAGAGGTTAAGAATCTGCCTGCCGGTGCAGAGGACACAGGTCTGATTCTGGGTCTGGGAACTAAGATCCCACACGCCTCAGGGCAACAAAGCCCCAGAGCCGGTGCTCTCCAACAATAGAAGCCACCACAACGAGAAGTCCACACACGGCAACCAGAGAGGAGCCCCTGCCTGCTGCAACTGGGGAAAGCCTACGTGTCACAACGAAGACCCAGCGCAGCCAAAAATAAATAAACGATAATGAAAAAAGAATCCCGAAATGGATCCTTTTTGAGACCAAGGGATCATGAATCATAAACTCCAGACCAGTGAATTCACTGATCGCACACAGCATGAATAAAGGGCTTTTGTGGAAACGGCGTCAGGTTGGAACGCTGGCCGGGGCAGCCTTACTGTGAGCTCCTGCGGAAGCGGCCACTTGCCTGTTGGCTGTGCTTGAATTGGACATCCGGAAGCGAACCTGCTCGATGGCACTTCTCACGAGAGGGTCGTTCTGGTCCATGGACGGGTGCACCACCAGGTCAACCTGCAGAGAGGGATGCGGGGGGCTCCTGAAGGAGAAGGGAGGAGCCGGGGTAGACTCAGTCCCACACCCTGGCTCCCTGCTGGATCCCTGGTCATACCTGCTGCCATTAACTTTCCAAGCGGCACTGATGGAACCAAGTGAGATGCTGATCAGTTTACCCTTACCATTTCCGGCACCCAAATCCCTCAAGCACCCAGCCACAAAGCTCTGCCGCTGCTAACGTGCTGCTCTGACGGCTGAGGAATTCTGGCCTGGAAACAGAGCAGTCTGCCCTGCGGTTCCCCAGCTGGGCTGTCATGGCCCACTGGTCCCTGCTGCTAGCTGGGGGGCGGCTCCTGACTCCCCGCTCCTGCAAGCGGAGTATCTCCCACAGGTGCCCGGGAATCCCAAGGGCTTCCATCTGGAAGAGGAAGGCGGCTTCCATTAGTCTCCCCTCGCTGGGCACGATCGGGGGCTCCTGCCAGCTGTGCCTCTGCACACACGGGCAGAGGATTCAGGGCTGCCTGTGTTGGTCTCGTGTTTCCAAGATACTGAAGTTCAACAGGAAGGTGGTGATCATTTCTCGAGCCCTAACTAGGCTGATGGATGGACATGACTTGGTGGGGCTGAGCAGCAGAGTTGGGGTGTGACAGCCGTACAGGAGGTGGCAGGCATGGTGACCTGGACCCGGGAGGGTTGGCTTCCTCTGAGAGAAGATGGCAAGGGAAGGTCTGCTAAACAGGGAACTGTGGCCAGCAGGCTTCCTGCCCAAAATGGCCTGAGAGAGGGTGGGTCACAGGGAACCAGTGGCCACATCTGGGCGGCTGCTGCTGCTGCTAAGTCTCTTCAGTCGTGTTCGACTCTGTGTGACCCCATAGACGGCCGCCCAAAAAGCCACACTTGGCTCCATCTTTTCTGTTCCTCACTTGGAAAAGGGGACCCCTGCACTACCCTGCCAGCTCTTCTTTGTGGTTTTGTGAGGTTCAGGTGAGATTAAAAAAAGTTAAGCAACACTTCAAGAGCATCTGAAAGCCTGGGGCCAACACCCAGCACTCCTGGCTCCCCACTCTTCACAGCCAAATGGCCAGCCAACCTCCCAAAGGCCCCCGGTGGACAGAGGAGACGCAGGAGCGACAGCGAAAGGTGGGCGCCGGGCACAGCAACCCCAGCCATCGAGGCTCCAGCAGGGCGGAGGGCCGCCTGCCAGCAGCCCACGCGCTGGGTGCCAAAGTGCTACCGAGAAACTCAAGCTTATTCTAGAGGCAGATGTACAATAACACGGTGGCCCTTTCCAGCTGGCAAACAGGCTACTACGTTGGTACCCTGTGGCACGAGGCCCCCAGTACTGGGCACAGATCATCAGTGTTTACCTGGGACATGCACTCCCCATCCCCAGCTCCTTGCCCATTCCCTTGGGTACCACCTGGTGGACACGGCACCAAATAGGCGCATGGGACGTGGTGGATACCTATATATCTCTATAAACACAGACTCTCTTGACTCCTAGACAGGGTAGATATCCCTGCCTCCAGCGACTGCCCTGGGAAGGCTGCGCATTCCAAAGACCTGCTCCAGGAAGATCAACAGAAACCAGAGGTGGTGCTGCTGACCGGCTGGGCGACTGTCCCCTAGTGAGAGAGGTCACAGCCCAGGACTTCCGGCCATGCTCAGGGGGACGAGAGGCAGGCTGGCTGGGGATGGGCACGGGGCAAGGTCAAGAGGGCTCAGAGCAGGTACAAAAACTGATGAGAGCTGCCAACCTGGAATGGTAGAGATGGAGTTTCCGAAGCTACTTTTTGGGATTGCTGTTTCTCAAATTTCAAAGGTCTCAAAAAATAAGGTAAGTAAAAGAGACCCTAAATGACCTTGCCAGCTTAGTCAGAAAACAAAACATCAAAGCGGAGCTTTCTTAAGGCAAGAGATTTAAAACGTCGTCAGAAAAAAGGTCAGGGAATTGCAAATGCCCATCCCTGGAGCACCATTCTCTCTGGTCCCCATGCCTAGCCGGGTGTCTCGAATGACTCTGACCCTGAAAAATTTATGCCTTCGAATATGTGCAAAGCCGCTGAGCTACAGCTGCTTTGGGTAGGGCTCCAAGCTTTAAATTTTACGGAAATAGATCGATCGGGACAGAAGAGATCTATTGTCCTCACTGGACGCCCCGGCGGGGCATGCTCACTGACTCGCTGCCACCGTTTCCTCTGGGATGTGTTTTTTGCACATTTCTGTGGATAATGTGCTTGCTGCTTAGCCTGAATTTTCCACCTTCTCAGTGTTGCCTAATTTCTCCCAGTGCTACTCAGCTGAACTTGGATATGCCTCCCTTTCTCCTCCCCTTCGAGGCCGGCTGTGGGGCTGGGCCCCTGCCTTGGGCTTACACAGGCTGCGTCAGGCAAGTTATTCCTCTTTTCTGTCTCTAGCTTCCACAGGAAGTTGGGGTAAATCCCCTGCTGCCCCAGTGAGGAGGCCTGATGGGAAATTCCAAGTCATCGGCAACAAAGGAACAACCCGGGCACCAACGAGGATGTGAGAAGCTGGTAAGAAAATGCCCAGCTTGCGCGGTGGCCATGCGATACCTTCTTCTTGATGCCGTCCTGAATGACCGTCGTCCGGTACAGCCTCAGCAGACCTTCCTCGGACAGGTTCTGCACCAGGCGGATGATGGATTTCTTACAGCACTTGGTGGACACGCCTTCTTGCTTCTCCTGATCCATGATCATCTTTTGAATTCTGTGACACCACAAAAGCAGCCGTTTAATAGTCACAGTCTCAACATGGAAGGCCAGTCTCAACCCCAGCAACTGACGCCTGCCTGATGGGATCCAGCCTAAAGTGGGGGAGAATAACAGGCTGTTTTGCTGCTGCGAGGATGACTTCTTAAGATGGCAAAGATCATCTCTTTCTTAGATAAACGGGTTAGCTAAAGACAGGCCACCATTCACAGCAGCTTCATGTTCTGAAACTCTCACCGGGACCTGAAGAGATTATATGATTTGTGACAAAGACGGCAGAGTCTCCGTGTTAATTCAACAACCAGCCAAGGAATGGCCCAGTTTCTCACCATCGACACCCTCAGCTCTGGAGCTCTTTTGATTCTTCTCCTCCTACATCTCTCGAGCTCTTACAGAGCCACTATGGTGATGTTTCTAGATCACCAGTCACAGAACGGCAGGGTCAGACGGGGCCTCAGGAACAACCAGCTCCATGCCTCTGCGCCCAGGAGAGGAGACACAGCCAGCAGTATCCGCAGGTGGTCCCCCCTCCCCTAGTGAGGGGACTCCCGTCCTTGCCTCAAGGGTAAGGCTCCTTCCAATCAAGAGGCTTCGATCTTGACTGCCCAGAAGCCCAAGTATGCTACCCAGAACATGGTGGTGACAGTGGGTCAGAAGGACCAAACCAGAGAGCAGAGCCTCCACCGAACCCGGGACACGAAGCTCCACGTGTCCCTTCTGCTTTTGCTTTCATACGACATTTTCTGGACAAAAGGCTCCGTGGAGGCAGATGCTATTACCTGCCTACGCTTCCTCTCACCCTGTCCTGAGCACAAATGCCTAAGGAAGCAGCAGGGCAAACGCACTTCCCTGTGGCCTCAGTTTCCTGCTCCACTGTGCTTTCCCTGTCAAGTGTATGGGCAGATATTCTTCAGCGTCTACACTTTTCAAATCACACAAGCAGATTCTAATCCTTCCTACCACAAAGGGCTCCTGTGAGAATCAATACAGAAGAGAGATGCAAATGCCTCCAGGTCCTTTCTGCGGATGGTGATGACTCCCACGGGCGTTATTATTAATGTAAAACAGACAGACAGACAAACTATTGCTTACGTGAATAAGCTCTCGATTAAGCGGAGGTTGGTGACGGCCTCTATGATCAGATTCCTGCGCTTCAGCAGTCGGTAGGTCTCATGGGGCTTGTCTTGGCCTGGGCCATGCTTCCCTGTCTTCTGGGAACCGCCGCTGTCCTAGAACAGAGACCGAAAGAGAATTAAAAACAACGGACTCAGCAAGGCTTGGGGGCCAGACACCATGCCTGCCGGTATGCTTTCCCTCTTTACGGAATTCTACACCACGTTTCAAGAAAAGAAGTCAAGAGGATCACAGCTCCCACAGGATCCCACTACCTCACTACCTCAATGCTTTGAAACAGCACAGACATGCCAGAGGTTTATGAAGGTCAGCTGGCTTCAGAACAGAAACCAGACACGTCTACTCCAGCCCTTCCTGGAGAAGGGGACCGCCTTCACTCAGTTCTTACTTGCTTCTTCCACAGTGGAAGGAAGGAAATGGACAGACTGAACGCGGACTCCCTATGGTCGCACTGTGGGGCTTTCTTCATTCAAGCCTTATTATTCAGGTTCCCATTTTACGGAAGAGGAATCCAGGGCTTCCTAAGGTAAAACGACCGGATGGGGTCCAAGGGCGTGGATGCGCACCAGGATGGGCTTCTGAGTCCATGTGGAGGAAGCCACGGACAGCCTCTCCAGGGACATAAAGTAGACAGAGAGGCAGCCTCGGAGTGAGTCAGGATGAGCAGGAGAGAACAAGGTGGAGAGGAGGGCAGACGGGTGTCCTCCCCACCCTGCCACCACGCCCACACCTCTCTTCTTGCCTCCTTTCAGGAGCCCAGACCCTGACCTTATTCTATCTGCCCTCAGATCACTTACCCTAAAGCCCAAATCTGCGCCCTGCAGCGAAGGGAAATCCCAACCCCAACACATTCCTGGAAGATCCCTCCGAACAACTCAGGGCCTATTCTGCTGGACGCGCTTCTTACTTGGAGCAGCGCTTCCAGGGGAACAAGAACACGAAGAGAATACACGTGGGCAGGGGTCCCATCACCTCCCTTCTGCCACGGATGCTCTGGGAGGAGCTCACTGATTTCCTCAATCAGTGGGGCCTGGAGGGAGAGGGAGTCACAGATCCAGGAAGGGGCCCAAGAGCGGCAGAAAGACTGGCTCTCTCCTCCATTTCAGAGCAAACGCTCTGGAGGAAAACCACGTTAAAGAAACCTGCCTGCTCTCCAAGGGGCTGCCGGGCAGCAAAGTGAACACACGCTTTACCACGAGACCTCCAGACAGTGCGGATCCTGCCCCTCTTCTCAGCAAGTAGACAAAAAAGAAGGACGAGGACTCTGGGGACAGACTTCTAAGAGGAAAACACAGGGCTGAGCGAGGACCTGCAGGGCCTGGAGGGAGCGTGCTGCTAGGGGCACGAAGACCTGACGAGGAGGTGCAAAGAGCGGGGCGGGGTGAGGACGGCAGGGAAGACCCTCAGGAACCTGGTGGGCCCCACCTGCCGGCAGGCCCGGGCGCTTCAGGTGGAGACGAGACCAACCAAGACTTGAAAAAGAGTCACGGCATCTGATGACAGGATAGGGCTACAAGGTTCTAGAATGTTCCACAGAAACCCCTCACTCTCTTACACCCCACCTCACCCCTCCTTGCTGTAGGGACAGGGCCCATGCTCCGGCTTCCATGCCAGAGACAGAGAGAAGCAGGGCAGGGTGGGAGCTGCAAGCCCACAGGCTCTAATCTCCATTCTGTCATCAGCTGAGCAGGCAAGTCCCTCCATCCCTGGGGGTTTGCTCGCCTCCTCCAGGACCAGATCCGGCTTGTGTCGTCAGGGCTGCTGCGAAGCTGGAACCAAACAGCAGCACCACCACCGAGCCACGCCGGTCCCAAGTCTGTCCTGCGACGGACGACTGAGGCACCGCTGGCCTAACTTATCCGAGGCACATCCAGGAGACCGAGGACAGCACTGGGGAACTGAATCACTCAATGACAGGGCTGCTCCTGCGTCAACTGCCTTTTCATTCCTCTAATAACATAGAGGAGAATGTACTGGTGGATACAACACGATCTGACCAAAAAGAACTAAACAAGCTTTGTTTTTATCAGACCTATTTTACGGTCACTTTCTTTTTAGGGCAAATTATACTGGCTTTTCATCTAAAGCGGGGTTTTTCAACCCCAGCATTGCTGACGCTCTGGGCCGGATAACTCCGCTGCGGGCTGTCCCGCAGAGTCTAGGACATTTTGCAGCCTCCCTGGCCTCTGCCCACAGGACGCCGGCAGCGCCCTCCCCGCACTGGGACAGCTGACAACGTCTCTATGTGCACGTTCGGTCATTTCCGACGCTCTGCGTTCCCATGGACTGCAGCCCATCAGGCTTCTCAGTCCACGGGATTTCCCAGACAAGAATAATGGAGTGGATTGCCACTTCCTTCTCCAGGGGATCTTCCCGGCCCAGGCATTGAACCTGTGTCTCTTGCATCTCCTGCATTAAGACACTGCCAAATATTCCCTGGGAGGCAAAATAGGGCCAGAGTGAAAACCATTGATTTAAAGTAGCCATACGGGGACTTCCCCTGTGGTCCAGAGGTTAAGAATCTGCCTTGCCATGGAGGGGACTCAGGTTCAATCTCTGGTTGGGGAACCAAGATCCCACATGCTGTGGAGCAACTAAGCCAGAGCACTGTAACTCCTGAGGTCACTCTGAAGCCCACGCGCCACAACCAAAGATCCCGCAGGACGCAACTAAGACCCGGTGGAGCCAAGTAAATAAATATTAAAGGGGGAAAAAAAGTAGCCATACACATTTTCGCTCCAATATAAATTTAAATAAAAAGAGTGCTGCTGCTGCTGCTAAGTGCTTCAGTCGTGTCCGACTCTGTGCGACCCCAGAGACGGCAGCCCACCAGGCTCCCCCGTCCCCGGGATTCTCCAGGCAAGAACACTGGAGTGGGTTGCCATTTCCTTCTCCATGCATGACAGTGAAAAGGGAAAGTGAAGTCGCTCAGTCATGCCCGACTCGGTGCGACCCCATGGACTGCAGCCCACCAGGCTCCTCCGTGGTATGTTGTGACAAATGCCCAAGTTCTGCACAGAACAGATGCCTTCTGGTCAAGGCAGGCCGTGTGGCAGGTAAAGAAGCGCTGCGCTCCTCCCCACGGAGCCCTGCCCCCTGCCCACCCCCCGGCCCGAGCACGAGGCCCTTCTACTATTACGGGTTTTGTTGTTGTTGTGATTCGTAAGCACAGAAAAGAGAAGGCTGATGCCCACCTGCCACAGGCTCTTTCCTGGAGGAAGCAGCCTCCCAGTGGGACTCACCTTGGAGTTTTCAAGCCTGACCTCTTCGATCACGGCAATGTCGCCACCATGACTGTCCACGCAGTGGGGGCCCAAGGACATGCCGAGCTCTGAGGAGCCGCTGGTGTCCAGGTTGTCCCCACCGAAGGCGCCCCGAGAAGCTCGCTCTTCGGCGGCTCCCGGGGAGAAGGACGGCTGCTTCTTCAACGGGTGGAGGTTGATGACCTTCCAGCCCCCTGCGGCGGAGGACAGGCGTCGGTGGGATGACCATGACCGCAACAGAGGGAATGTGAGAGGGGCCGCTCCTGCTCAGCTGCCAGGCCAGAGCTGCCCAGGCCAAAGGAGCCCACGTGGTCAGTTTAAGACGAGGGTGGTCGGCCAGCAGGCTACCCCTCCCAGTGTAACTGCCCCATGCCTGATTTGCAATTCTGTCATCAGCACCAGCATCCACATGTCTAAAAAACAGCTCCCATAATTTAACTAAAATCTCGAGGAATTACATAGATCGTTGGAGGGAAATGGATAGAGGAAGTTTAGAGAATTCCATCCCTTTAATAGTTAAAATATAACAAAACATGGGTGAAGGGGAAGAGACTTGATGGCAGCCTGGAGACAGACCACACGAGGCTCTTCTGAGCGTAAGATTAAGTGATGCGTGTGACACCAACATCCCTTGCTGGCCCAGCACCCAGGCCACCCTCGGGCGTCCGCTGGACTGAACGGCCCCAGAGCCAGACTGAGAACGCGCACCCCTCCCGCCCCCGCCCCGAGCGCCCCTACCCTTGTTCGGGGTGGAGTGGTGAGGCTGGGTCCTGAGACCGCCGTTCGAGAAGGACCTCGCGTCCCGTGGAGCTCTCCTGCCTTTTCTCTTTCTGCCGCCGCCGCCGCCCTCCTCATCACTGTCCAACTCGGAGAGGAAAGCGTCCTCCCCCTCGGGCAGCAGGGACTCCTCCTGCACCGAGGCCAGGCTCACGGTGGTCAGCAGCTCATTGCGCGCCTTCTCCCTCTCGTACTGCCGGCTCAGGTCACTCTCCTCCGCAAACACGCAGGAGATGTACTTGGTGGTCCGCTGCCGCCCTTCGTCCTCCATGAAGCCCTGGGCGGGGGACACAACGTGTCTAAGACAGCAGAGGACACGGGGCCACCCAGGCCTTCAGGTGACCAGGGCTGGGAGGGTAGGGGGCCCTGCAGTGTCTGTTGGCTTATCATTCCTGCCTTTCCCCACGCCTCCTCCATCTCTTGTCTGCACCCCGGCTCAGCTCCTCAAGATGCTCCCTCCTGTCTACCAACCCTCAGCTCCTGCTCCACAGGAAGCAATCCTGACTGTCTGCTCTAGGAGACCCTGAGCCCCTTGCTGGGCAGTGCCCTCACCTGGCCTTCCACAAACTCTTGGGCCCGGGATGCCCTAGGCCCACGGGAAACAGTAAGCAGAAGTGAACAGATTCTAACTGTTGTCAAGATGCAGAGTCAGAGCCTGGGGGTCTCCAGCTCTGTTGAGCCACTGCTGTGGTGATTGGGAGTGAAGCTGACCTACTCCCTTTTGTCTTCTAGAATGGGGGGAAGGGGCTTTCTGCCCGTAATGGTAGAAAGGGTAACACCTTCCATGTACCAACCACACGCCAAGGACAGGGCTAAGCACTCGGCAATCATTAGCTCAACTGTTAACACTGACGTCCAGCAAATGGCCAAAAAGTTGGCAACAAGGGAGTGAGGCATAAAGGGCTGAGACAGCAGGTCTGGTCCCGAAAGGGGATCCCAGACCCAGTGAGCCAACTTGGTGCCCCCAGGACCCAGGCCAGGGACACAAACAAGAAGGAGGGTGGGGCGGGGACTGAGGTCTGGGGGTACCTGCTTTATTTCAAGGGGCACTTGGAGGCGCCAGCCTCAGCTGACTCCCCACGGGAATGGGGGCGGGGGAAGGTGCCTGCTCCCCAGACTGCAGCATCTCCCACTGACTTTTCAATGCTGATGACTCAGTCAGTTTTCAGAAGTTGAAAACCAACAAAATCCACGGCAGGGAGGGGGCACCGCGCAGGTGGGCTGCATTTGGCCCCCTCCCCCGGCAGCCACGTGCCCCCTTGATGGAGACCTGGGCTCCTGACCGTCGGAGACAGCCCTTTAGAACCACGCCGCGCACGCACCCAAGACAATGAGCCACGTGGGATGACTCACGCTGTTACCTTGACAACTTTGAATCTCTGAAGCAGACGGCACAGCATCCTGGCTTCCAGCTTTCCCACATTCATAGCCACTCGGATTTCAGCCTGGGAAATGCCTTTCGTGCCTCGGCGCTCAACTGTGAGAAACAATCCACTTGACCCCCAGCCTCCACCACGGAGCCCCTCTGCACAAGTCGGGTCAGCCCCCACCCACCTTTCCTAGGCACGGACATATCAACACAGGGAAGCCGACAAACAGAATAACACACCCTGCCTCCCCTCTCCCTGGGGCCCCAAGGCTCGGAACACTCTGACTCATGGCTCATTTCTAAGCGCTCCCTGTCTGCCTCCTCCATGTCAAAGGTGTAAATGTCAAGTGATCGAGGCCTGATCCACTGAGTTCCAGGGACGCCGTTTTTCTCTTGCAGCGGGAAGTGAGTGCTTTCATATGAATGAACTTTCTCAGCTAGATTAAACTCAGCCTTTTTAAAAAAAGCATGGAAGTAATTTTAATGCAGAACTTTTTCACTTTCCTGTCTTTCTCGGTAGACTCAGAGGCACCATGGACACAGATTACTGTATTACCCTGTAACAGCTGCCGGACAGCAGGGGCTAGGGAATAAAATAACCCTATTTGGGCCTGTAATAAATGATCAGTGGACAACTGTGCAATTATTTGTTCTGTCTGGTATGTCAGCCCCTGCTCTGCTACATGCTGGGCTATTACTGGATCTGCCTCTAAAGAGCTGTTTCAAATATACTCAGAGATTGGGAGGCGCCTGTGAGGGTGGGGGTAGGGGTGGGCAGGAGTCCCTCCAGTAAAACACAGCAACTATAGGGCAGATTTTGGGGGAAAATTCTGCACTGTTCAGAAAGAATTTCCCTTTCATTCCCTGATGGGTCACACACGAGGCTGCTAGGCAAAGCCAATCTGAATCAAGGCAGTTTTGCTATATTTATTGTCCATGGATAAAAATTTAAACAGCAGAATGCAAAGAAGTGATCAGCATGTGCTCCTATGTTGAACTAGCAACTTGCTACAACCAGGGATGAAAGGGTTAGGACAGTTTTATCCCTAAATTGTGTCTGAGCGGTGTTAAGCCCTCCCTATAGGCTGTGCTGATTCGCCTGGTGGCCTCCTATCTGCTGATGGAACCACACCTCCTGCGGCCCCTCACCTGCTACTCCAGACACGCTCCCCTACAGGGGACCTGCGGCCACAGCACCTACGGGACTGGGTCACAGCTGCCTTACACAGATGTTAGGAGAGTCAGGGGAAGGAGGGGAGGGGTGGAGACGTGGTTGTTCCCCACCTTCATCACTATAATCCCCAGCATGCAATGAGTGATCCCAGGCCAATTTTAGAAGCTGGAAGGTGACTCTCAAATCTTTGAATAGCAATAGTAATAGCTAATCGTTTCCGTGGTCCCTGTGTACACCAGATGTTTTAAGCCTATGCATCCAGCCGTCCTATGTGCCAGGGGGGATAATGGCCCCATTTTACAGGTGAAGGAACTAAGGCTCAGAGACCTTGCTAAAGTCTACAGCCGGCATACAAGGGGCGGAGCAAGGCTTCAGACTCAAATCTGACCCCAAAGTCGAGGGAAACGACTTTGCTCCCTGATGGAAGACATGCCCCACAGCGGGGCCCTCATTTGACGTGAGACCGAAACACGTCTCGACCCAAATCTCGGGACCCAAAGCAGGCGTGAGAACGGGACCTACTGAGCTCGTAGGTCTGCGTGAGCATGTCCCGCTCGAACACGATGTCCACCGGGGGCACGCCCTTGGAGATGACGTCCTCGTCGTCGTCGTCATCGTCCACCTTCCTCTTGAACTCCTTCAGCAGTCGGAGGCAGCGCACCATGATGTCGGTCCCTGGGGACACAGACATGCGGTTCCACAGTGACACACCAGCGCGGCTTCGGCAGAGCCAGAGCCCCCGAGGAAAGGCCACACGTGGCGCCAAGTTCCGAACATGGAAAACCACACAGCTGGGAACACGAGTCCTGAAAACTGACTCCACAAAGTTGCTTTTTAAAAAATATATATAACTAGAAAACAAGGAAATGCAAATGAAAGGAATAATGAGATGCCATGTTACGGCCTATTAAATAAACAGCAGCCTCTGCTTCAGACAAGCCCCAATGACTACAGGAAACGTGCCTGTTTTCTCCCATGGGTCCACCCCACCACCTACCACTCCACTCCGGAATAATGTCTGGAACAAAGTAGGCATGCGTGCACGGTATCGCTGCAAGGATGAAACACATCTTCTCCCTTTTAAGCCAATACCCACACCACCATGGCTTCCCTGGTGGCTGGGCAGTAAAGAATCTCCTTGCCAATGAAGGAGACACAGGTTTGATCCCTGGATCAGGAAGATCCCCTGGAAAAGGAAATGACAACCCACTCGGGTTTTCTTGCCTGGTAAACCCCGTGGACAGAGGAGCCTGGTGGCTACAGTCCAGGAGGTCACAAGGAGTCGGGCACGACTGAGACACTAAATGACAAGCCACTCCTCAGACACCTGCCAGTCCCTGAGGCTAGTCTAAGCCCTCCTGTGGGCTAGTCCTCATCATGGCCTTAGGAGATGGGCTACAATTCCCATTTCACACTTGAGAACACGAGGAGCTAAGGCACTGGCCCAAATCCCCGCCCTCAGGAGGTGAGGAAATGGGATTTATCGGGCACTTCAGCCTCGGAGCCCAGGCCCTAAGCCTCTGACCACATACGGCCCCTAATTCAAAGATACCCGTGTGACTGGGAGCCAGAGTCGCCCACATGAGAGGGGGCTTGATGCAGCGCCTAGGGCAGGCAGTTGGACATGTTCTCAGGCAAGAGCCCAGCTTTACTTCTTCCACACTTTTATAACTTCCTTAAGGGCTTAATTAGCCAAGAAAAGCTACACAGAACAGCCCTCAGAGTAAGTGGAAGTGGAAGAAGAGAAGCTGCAAGTACACTTGTGGACTCTGAGGCACCGAAAGACAACGCTCTCCGCCGTCAGCCTTCTGCTCCTCACGCCAAGGTGGTAACTGGGCTCACGGGCATCGGCCCCCAGAGCCTTCTCCCGCCAGCACAGCTGCCTCCTCTGCTGACAGCCAGGAATAAATGATGCTCAGAGGGAGGTGGGGGGATGAATGCACTCCTGGGTCGGGCACACGTGGTTTCAACCTCAGCTCTGCAACTCTGGGCAGGCGATCTGCTGTAGCTGTCTGCTCCCCACTTAGTAAAATGAGATGACCATGCTCTCTGCCTCACACACTGGTGTTAGCTTGACCTGAGATAATGTCTGTACGTTGGCACGATGTCGACTTGGCATGGAGCTGGCACGGAGCCATCACTTAACACTAATGCCCAGCTCTTGCCATGGGCCAGGCACTGTGTGCTGAGTGTTACATAAATTAACCCATTTCCCGAGGTTCTAGAGTTTTTCATGACCCAGAGAATCTTGATTTTGATTATTAAAATCCCTTCAGCTCCTGCTTGCCATTTTTTAGGGAGACTGTTCTAGAGCACAAGTCAGCTAACGGCAAAGCTGCAGGGACCAGAGTGAGACTGGTCAGCATGTCTATGCTGATGAACGTGGCCTCTCATTCCATGTGAGCCGCCAGGGAGATTTCCTGCAACCACCCTGGAGGCACGAGCCTGTTGATGATAACCCCTGACCCCTGGGTGCAGGGCATTCTTTCCAGGAACAAAAGGCAAGAGAATCGGCCAGCTCACTGCATACACTTTCAAATACACAGAGTTCTAGGCATTTCAGACACACAAAAACTTTTGTGGTGTGTATGAAAGTCAGCACTTGCACACACGCCGGTCAATGACTCAGGATGGGCACCAACTTAGAAGGAAAAGAGCCTTAATTTACACATTCTGAAGACCCAGAAAGAAAGAAGGGAAGGACAGAATCCTTACTGAGCACCCCGGATGAGCTGGGCACTGCGCTAGGTCCTTTCGGAGACTATTTTACTTAATTGTCTCCTGGCTTCTGCAAGTTATTGTCACCGTCTGAAGGAAAAAAGGAAACTGAAGCTCAGAGGGCTTGAGGGATCTAAGGGGCCCTGGACCCAGCAAGTGGCCTTCCTTACACGCCTGGCCACCTGGAGGGGTGCAAATTTCACATTTCTATCAGAAAGCACTGTTCCTTGGAAAGGAAAACCCAGAGTGGCTATGGCGTGGAACCAGTAGCTGTGTGTCTCACGTTCTCATCCGGCCCCTTAGCAGAGCGGTATCCTTGACTGTGATCAACTCGGTAAGGACCAAAAGCCAACAGAGGAGCCCAGGACAGACTTCCTCTTACAGGGTCACAGACAAAGCGACGTCCTCCTGGAAAGTCGGGCAGATGTTATATAAATTCAGAGTGCTACCCCCATCGCCCCACCAACCTCCCTCCCTGAATGGAGCTGGGCTGGTCAGCGATGGGGAGTCATTCAGATAGCCTGGGAAACTGAAATCACAGCAAGCCCATGGGACATCCTGAGGAGAGGGGCATGCCCTGGGTACCGGCAGAGGGAAAGTATTAGTTGCTCACTTGTGTCTGACTCTCTCTGACCTCATGGGCTGTGTAGCCCACCAGGCTCCTCTGTCCATGGAATTCTCCAGGCAAGAATACTGGAGTGGGTTGCCATTCCCTTCTCCAGGGGATCCTCCCAACCCAGGGATCGAACTCAGGTCTCCTGCATTACAGGCAGATTCTTTACCATCTGAGCCACCAGGGAAGCCCAGCAGAGAAGCCTGACCAGAGATGGAAGGACAGAATTGGGGGCAGCACCCAGTAGGACAGAGGAGGGGCTGCAGCCCACAACCCAGGGTGAGAAGCATGTGCTCTGGAGTCAGTGTGTCGGGTCAGAACCTGCCTCTGGCACTTACAGGCTGGATCAGCACAAAGCCCTGGGCCTCAGGCTGCTCAGCTTTGAAATGGGGACAAGACAGTATCTTCCTCACAGAGTGCTCAGTGAGTAGTGCTTGCAACTGTCTCATCAATACTCATCACAACCTCTGAAAAGCACAGCTCAGGGGCCAAGTGTCAGACCATGTCACTTGGGCGGAAACTGTCAGGAGGCTGCCTGGGGCCTTTCAATTTGATTTCACAGCATTTATTCTGTAATGGGCCCACGACATATAAAGAGGGATGAGACAGGGTTCCTGCCCCTGCAAAGGGCATGTCTGAGAGACAAAGAGGCCAAGGAGCCCAGCACAGGGTGTTGCGGCTTCTCACAGGCCTGGGTGTGTACTCTGGCTCTACTGCGGACCAGCAGTGAACCTCTCTGGGCCTCAGGCTCCTCGTCTACAAGACGGAATAATTCTACAGCGTGTCTACACTACCCTGGGGTGAGGACTAAGGGGGAGAATGCGCGTAAGTGCTCAGGGCATGCTATCTGGCTGGATGACTACAGAGGAACTGGCTACGAAGTGCTCAGGGCTCTGCTTTCATAACACACAGAGCCGGCAGAGGAGATAAGGCGCAGGACGGGCTACACAGGGGGAGAGAGAGAGGAGGGGCCACGTGGGTGGGATAGTAAAGGATACAGAAGAATGATCTTTGCAGAACAGGGCAGGCTTTCCAGGCAGGAGGAAGGGCACCAGCAAAGGCGTGGAGGTGGGAGAGGACTGTTCGGGAAGGGGCTGAGGTGGGGGGAGGCGGGAATGAGGGTGAGAATGATGAGATTCCAAAGGTTGCTAAGCCAAGGAGAGATTTATGTTTCACTCTTCCGGAAGATCCCCTGGAGGAGGGCATGGCTACCCTCTCCAGTATTCTTGCCTGGAGAATTCCAGGGACAGAGGAGCCTAGTGGGCTACAGTCCATGGGATCACAAAGAGGCAGATGAGACTGAGCACCTAACACCTTCACTTTTTCACACCGCAGGCATCCTGGTTACCCCGGATGTGGAGGGCGGCCTGGAGGGAAGAAGGCCTGAGGGATGAGTCTCCCGCCATAGAGGAGACTCACAGAAGCTCATAGAGGCTTCACCTGCGGCTCAGCCCCTCTCTCGCCCCCTTCCACTTCCTCTCAGGGAGGGGGAGGCGGGCAGAGGGACCTGATGGCTAAGGGCTCAAGAGGCCGCACGGCTGTGGTCCCCGCCCACTCCACCCCACTCCCCGCCCCAGCACAACCCAGCTCTATGACCCCAGGCAGGCAATCTGTGCTTCAGTTTCTTATCACTGAAATGAGGAGAATGAGCAGCACTGAGAAGATGGGGCGATAAAAGGATCAGAGTCAAAGAACTGACACTTGGCTCCGAGCCAGGCACATTCTCTCCATGGGTCTTCCACCCCCACCCCACAACTGACCACGAAACAGCTAACAAAGTGCAGGCTCTCCCCCAGCCCTTTCCCCCACCTTTGTCACATTCTGAGACAAGTCATCAGAGTCGAAGGTCTCTCTGGGTCGCTGTGGGGTCCTGACAACAGCACACGGGGCGCTCACACCGGCTTGGGAATCTGCACAAACGGCCTCAGGCCGGAGGTTCAGGCATCACTCTGCCTGGTGCGAGGACCGCCTCCTCAGCCTCTGGATGGATGGCTTAGGTCCCCAAAGCTCTTTGAACATGACTGACAGACGGAAAGGCCTGGGTAAAAACCAAGGTGTTGAGCAGGAAGGCCACAGTGGGCCTTTTCTTAGGGCTCCGAACCGGGCACAGTTCAAGAATGAAACCTCACCGCGCGGCGAAGCCACTCAGTCACTTCTCGGCCCCCTTGGGCCCCTCCGTGGCGAGGCTGCTCACCTGCAGGCCAGCCCCCGTGCTCACAAGCCCCAGCACTGGCCTCGGGGCTCTCCCAAGCACGGGGAGCCTTCCCATCTCATCCCCCAAACCTCAAAGTCATCAGTGGGCTACACCGTGGAAAGTTCTGCAAGGACCACATCGACCTCCGTGCCAAGTCTACTGCTGTCTGTCCCCGTCTGATTCTCCGGGATCCTGCCCCAGCCCCTCACCTGCCGCCAGCCTGCTCCTTCCACTGCATGGCCCAGGCAGGTCCATCTTTCTGCTCACGGGGGTCAGTGGAGAGGCCAGCAGGTTTGAGCCCCTGTTCCCTCCTGGGGGGACAGAGGAGATGGAGAAAAAGACTGGTTCCCCCTACGGGCGCCCCCTCGGGAGAACTGCCTCCACCCCTGAGTGAAGTCACCCAAGGCCCAGAATTTAAGTCACAGGATTCTACGCCTTTCTCTACTCTTTTAAGTCCTGTCTAATAGGTTTTTTTTTTTTTTTTTTTGCCACATTAGAAGGTCTGTTTCTTTTGTCTTAATTATTAATGATGTAAATACTCTTCATAGTTTAGCTAGTGCCCTTTAATCAATCGTGTCACTTTTAACTTAAAGAAATCACTATTTTTAACTCAACTGTTTTTCCCTCTAGTACGATTCACTGTCTAGGCTTTAAATTTTCCTGACAATTTTCTATTCTTTTCATGTTTATGCTTGCCTTCTATCCCCTCTGTTTCTGATCTCCATTCTTTTTAATTCCAGTTTTCTGGTTCCAAAGCTCTTTAAAACCTTTACATTTATTTTACTGCATTTTAATCCTTCTTGGTACGGCTCATTTCTCTTTTTTCTTAGCTGGTATACTTTAATCCTACTGTAACTTTTAAAATGTCCTCTTTTGCCATTTTAATGACCAGAATTTAGTTTGCTATTCATTGTCAAGTGTTTGTTGGATGCGGCTTTTATTTTTTATTGTTATTTTAACAGCTTTCTTGAGACGTAATTCATATGCCACACAATACACCCATTCAAACTATGCAAGTCAATGTTTTTTTTTTTTTTTGTAGAGGGGCTTTTAAAAATTTATTTACTTTTAATTGGAGGATGATTGCTTTACAATGTCCTGCTGGTTTCCGATGTACATCAACACGAATCATTCCCTGGTATACATGTCCCTGCCCTCCTGGGCCTTCCTCCCACCCCCACCCCATCCCACCCCTCTGGGCTGTCACAGAGCGCCAGGTTGAGCTCCCCGAGTTACACAGCAGCTTCCCACTAGCTGTCTATTTTACATATGCACGCGTGCATGCTAAGTTGCTTCAGCCGTGTCTGACTCTGTGCGACCCTGTGGACAGCAGCCCACCAGGCTCCTCTGTCCACAGGATTGTCTAGGCAAGAATACTGGAGTGGGTTGCCATTTCCTTCTCCAATTCTACATATGGTAATATATATATTTCAATGCTACTCTCTCAGTTTGTCCCACCTTCTCCTGCCCCTGCTGTGTCCAAAGGTCTGTTTTTTGTGTTTCTATTCATGTCCAGCAAACAGGTTCAAGTCAATTTTTTTAGTGTATTTCACAGGTATATGCACCTGTCACGAGTCAACTCTAGAACATTTTCATCCCATGCTTTAGCTACCACCCCTCTGCGCCCCCACTGCAGCCTTTAGCACTCATTACCTACTTCTAGATTCCCTATTCTGGATTCTCCCCTAAAAGGAATCACACAGTAATGGTCTTTGGTGATTGGCTTCTTCCTCTACTGAGTGGTCTTGGCACTCTGGCTGAAAGTCAGTTGACCACAGAAGTGTGTTTATTTTTCTGGCTGCGCTGCATGACATGCGGGATCTTAGATTCCCTATCAGGGATCAAACCTGTGCTCCCTGCAGTGGAAGCATGGAGTATTAACCACTGGACGGCCATGGACTTCTGCATGTGGGTTTATTTCTCACTCTCAGTTCTATCCCATCAATCTCTAGGTCTATCTTTGTGTCAATAAGTACCACGCTGTCTGGATTACTGCTGCTCTGTGGTAAGTTTTGAAATCAGAATGTGTGATACCTTCTACTTGATTCTTCTTTTCCAGGATTGTTTTAGCTTTCTGGGTACCCTTTAATTCCAGATGAATTTTAGAATTAGCTTACCAGTTTCTAGGTGACACTTCCCAGGTGGGGAGGGTGGTAAAGAACCCGCCTGCCTATGCAGGAGATGCAGGTTTGACCCCTGGGTCCCAAAGAACCCCTGCAGGAAGGCATGGCAACCCACTCCAGTATTCTTGCCTGGAGAATCCCATGGACAGAGGAGCCTGGCGGGCTATAGTCGATAGGGATGCAAAGAGTTGCACACGACTGAGCAACTGAGCATGCACACACACATCTGTTTCTACAAAGACATCAGCTGGTATTCTGATAGGAATTGTGTGGAATCTGAAGATCAGTTTGGGAAATAGGGGCATCTTAACAAGGTTAAGTCTTCTGACATAGGAATAGGGGATATTTTCCCATTTACTTACGTCTTTTACAACCATCTTTTATAGTTGTCAAGTATGTGTTTTGCATTTGTTTTAATTATTCCTGTCTTATTCTTTTTGATGCTACTGCAAACAGAACTGCTTTCTGATATTTCACTTTCGGACTGTTCATTACAAGGGCGTAGAAATACAGCTGATTTTTGTATATCGATCCTGTTCTGCAATCATGTTGAACTTGTTTTTCTGTTTTTGAAGAGTTGTTGGGTGACAGCTTAGGGAAGAGCCCACATCATAAACAGGAAGCTAAAGATGCTAAAACACTTCTTCATAGTTGGACTCACCTTGCCACAGAACCTGGAAACCCGCTAAATGCCTGCCTCAGTCATCCAGCCCCAGGGAACCCAACTTCTGTTAACTGCTTCCGACTGTGACCCTTTTCCGAGGATTACAAAGTTAACTTCTATTTCTCCTCCCTTCTGTTCTCGGCACAATTTAATAAACACAGAATGACTGCTAAACACTTGGAGAGAATAATCCAAATTTGCAAAGCAGATCAGTTCAGGGTGAATGTTTCCATTACCGAGGTTTTCTTGCTTTTGCAAAACAGGTCACAGCGGCTTTCTGTAATGCATTTGAAATATGCCGAAATCCGAACTCTTTGTTTATGGGCTTTTAGAAACAACTCGTATATATCCAGGCACACCTGTAAATTTACATGAAGCAATACATCATCTTTATTTATTATTTAAGTCTTGCTTATTCCATAACAGCTGGGAGGAAAGATTTTATGTTAATTTTGCAAACTGGGAGGACATACTTCAAGCCAGGAAAAGATGAAAACTGTGCAGTTATCCCTTATCTCTTGCATTAGGAAAGTCACTGAAGGGACACCTAAATTAAATTCCCTAAACATTTACTTAGTACCTGCTCTGCTTCCCTGGTGGCTCAGATGGTAAAGAATCTGCCTGCAATGCAGGAGACTTGAGTTCGATCCCTAAGTTGGGAAGATCCCCTGGAGAGGAAAACGACCACCCACTCCAGTATTCTTGTCTGGAGAATTTTATGGACAGAGGAGTCTGGCAGGTTAGGGTCCACGGAGTTGCAAAGAGTCAGCCAGAACTACAGGACTAACATTTTCACTTTCTACCCTGTTCCCAGCAGACAATGCATAGGCATTGGCTTCTCTGGTGGCCCAGACAGTAAAGAATCTGCCTGCAATGTGGAAGACCTGGGTTTGATCCCTGGGTTAAGAAGATCCCCTGGAGGAGGGCATGGCAACCCACTCCAGTATTCTTGCCTGGAGAATCCCCACAGACGGAGGAGCCTGGCGGGCAAGAGTCAAGACACGACTGAGCGACCAAGCACAGCACAGGCATTAAGGACAGAAATTACGTGAGGGGTGGAGCCACCACCTCAAGGAGCTCATGACTTAGTTGGGAAAAAAGTCACACAGATAAATAACAGGAGAAGGGAGGGGAAGTCTATCCAGGAACTCGCACAGCTGAGAGGTGGTAACAAGATACCAAGCAGGGCCCTGCGGGGCTCCTGGACACAAAGCCTTTCTGTGTCCCCCATTTCTCTGATTACAGGAAACATCCTTCATTCAGCCTCCAAGACATTCCTTGAGTTCCAACGGGCTTATCCAAGCAGGGGATGAAACAAAGAGTTAAGAGCAGCCTTGGGGCGAGGTTCTGTTTCCTCATCTACAGATACACACAACAATGTCTTCAAACCCCCTGCAGGTGGGAGTGCTAACAGGATGGCAGGCTGCCCACAAGCACGGAGACCCAGACCTGCTGGACCTGAAGGGTGCTGATGAAGACCCCTACCTGTGTGCTCAGTCATGTCCAACTCTGCAACCTCATGCACTGTCACCCGCCAGGCTCCTCTGCCCATGGAAGTTTCCAGGTGAGAATACTGGAGTGGTGTGCCATTTCCTTCTCCAGGGGATCCTCCTGACCCAGTGACTGAACCTGCAGCTCTTGTGTCCCCTGCGTTGGCAGGCGGATTCTTTACCATTGTGCCACTTACCTCAGCATCAGTCCCTCAGAAGAATGCAAGTTCTTCACTGCCTTGATCCATATCACCAACCCCCGACCAGAAGCCTCGCCCACAAGAGCTCTCCCTGTTCCCCAGGGAAGGGGGTACGGTTCTTGAGAAGCCAGCCTACTGTGTTCTTCTTTGCCTGACAAAGAAATAAAGCCACTTTCCTTCTCCACAACTCTGTTTCCCCATATTTCTGTTCAGCATCAGTGTACAGAGAGCCAAGGTATTGACATCACACATGGGCATGAGATGAGCCTCCTGAATGGCCAGAATGGGCTCACTGAGTGTGTGCATGACAATCTGAAAATGCTGTCATCTCCTCAGCTTAGGTATTTGCCCTCTTAACCTTACCACTGCCATCCTTAGTACCCAGCCGGCGCTGTGAGTCGTGCTCACCCTTCCTCCTGGTGTTGGGCCTCGGGAAATGAGGGTCACTCATCTTGGGACGTGAACACACCTTGAAGCTTCAGGCAGATGACATACCAGACTGAAGCCGCTGTGGGTTACACAGCAGCAAACAGGGCGCGCTTGGTAAATGGGGAAGCTGAGTCCTCTCGACAGGGGGTGGCGCCTCTCTGCCTCGCTAACTGCTAGTAAAGAAATACAGTTCAATGTCGCCTGGTTTTACTTTTAGAGAGGAGTGGAAAGTCTGACTTTGTAGGTCAAATTTCTGATTTTTAAATGCCAACAACTACAGTTAAAACAAACTCCATGACGCCAACAAAATACACTGCCAGAGGCGGCCTAAAGGCCTTGCTCTGTGTACACTGTCTCCTGTAAGTCCCACAACACTCTGGAAAGAAGCTCTAGTATTACTCCAGATAATCCTGATGAGGAAACTGAGGCAGAGAGCGGTCAAAACTCAAAGGAAATTCCACTAGGAAGTGACAGGACGAGAATTCCAACCCAGGCTGTCTTACATCAAAGTCCACTCAGGTATCTGTTAGTTTCAAGGGGCAAGTTTGAATTTCTAGGTGAGACCATGAAGGGGGCAGGTGCAACTTCTAAGAGAATGACACGGCCCATAGACGTGACATAAAATGATTAGAATCAACCAGGTGCAAGGTCGTCTTCCACTAGACCTTCCGCCTCAGTGTAATATATCAGCACACTAAATGACATACCCAGAGGAGCCACGACCACAAAGGTCGAAAAGGGGGCCGTGGCGCAAATCCTGGAAATCCCCACTTCTTCCCCCAAATAGCAGAACACTCCACCCATTCATTAGCCTATGTAACTACTCACCCCTATAAAAACTGACCAACCCACACCCTGGTGCTTCTCTTGCCTTCCAAGAGGCCCCACACTCTGTCTGTGGAGTGATTCCTCCCTGAATAAACCTTTTTTCACTTTATTATGGCTCATGCTTGAATCCTTTCCCATGGTGAAGCCAAGAATGCATATTGGTGACTGTCCCAGGGATGTGGATGTGATCTGGGATATAACCATCCTGTCACACCCCATTCTCTTTCCTGTAACACAGGGACCTCAAACCATGGAGAAATCCAGCAAAATAAACAAATATATATATATATATATATATATGTATGTATGTATGTATGTATTCACATATATATTTAAAGCTATTTTTTTCTTAGATTCATCTGCTTATATTTAATGCCTTTCTTTGAATGTGTGTGTTAGTCGCTCAGCTGTGTCTGACTCTTTGAGACCCCATGGTCTGTAGCCCACCAGGTTCCTCTGTCCATGGACTTCTCTAGGCAAGAATACTACAGTGGGTTGCCATGCCCACTCCAGGGGATCTTCCCAACCCAGGGATTGAACCCAGGTCTCCCGCACTGCAGGCAGATTCTTTACCATTTGAGCTACCAAAGTGACTTTTTTTCAATAGGTCAGAAATAAAAATGCTTATTAGAGCCACAGGTCACGCTATTTTCAGCATTCAGATAATCCTATTTCCAAATCAAATGCTAGGTGGAAATCCCTAGCACACCTCTCAGTTCCCAGAGCCTTTTCTTGCCTGCTCAGGAGCCAGGGGAACTTCCTGCTTCCCTGTCTACCAAAGGCTGATGCTCCCCACTGCTTCCCTTGAGGAATTCCAGTCATTCAACCAGTCACACACCTACTCAGCATCAAAGACACTTATAAGTTGAAGTCTGCTCGAGGGGGGCTTCCCTATCTCCAGGGGCTCCTGGTTTTTATACACCTGTTGTGTGGTCATATCAGTGTGTTACCATCTCCTTCACAAGACTTTCAGACACAAGGAAGTCAGACAGGGTGGGCAGTGATTCCAGTAACTGAAAAAGGAAGTAGAGGAAGAGACACAGCTCCCTCAGACTGGCAGTTCAGTCACTCAAAAGGCACACCACCTCCTCCTGCAGGCAGAGCTCTGGTCTGTCCTCATTTAGCACACATTCTCCAGAGCTGTTAGCAGTCTCCTTAGGTTACTTGCTATGCTCTAAGTTTTAAAACTATACACCTTTTAGTTTTAACTGGTGTTTGTATCTTTTTTTCCCATTTGCTTGGTTTTCTCTGTACAGATCACTAATACTCACTCAGAATCACTGCCAGCACACAACTTTCCCGACACACGTCCACAGGCACTCAGCACCTCATGCTTTGTATGGACTCCTGCCCTGCTAGTGTCTGTCATAATGATTTCCCTTCATCATCTCCCCAGGGCTCCCCTTGTCCTGGCTCTTTCTGGACCCCATGCTTTCCTGTCTCCTGGTTTGGTCTGTCATTTGATGGCGTACATCCTCCTGTCGCTTCCAAAAAGGGAACTTGGAAGATGAGAGATGAATTGTTTCCAATCCGCTTGTATGAAAATGTTCTCACACCTCGTTGATGGTAATGGTGAATAAAGATGTCCAAAGTGAAAGTCCATCCCTTTCAGAAAGTGGCTGATGCTGCACCAAGGTCTCCAGCTTCTGTTACTACTGGGGAAGTCGGATATCTCCTCTCTGGAGGCTCTTCAGCCCCAGGCTTCTGAAGTCCCAGTCTGTCAGATCTTGGTGTGGGTTTCTTCATGTTCACCATGCTAGACATCTGCTCGGTCTTTTGATCTAGAACTTGACTCCTTCAGATCTGGGGAAAATTCCATGTCTGTCATTTCCTGACTGTCATCTCCTCCTTTCTACTCTCCTGAACACACTCCCTTCCTCCGCCCCCAACTCAAGCCCCGACTGTGTGGAGGTTGGATCTTTGAGGCTCAGCTTCATATTTTCAACTGAACTCTCCTATTTCTATCCCTTTTGAGTTCCTATTCTTCCTGGGGAGATTTTCTCGACTTTCTCTCACTATCTTTCCTTCCACTAAATCTTGCATTGCAATGTGCTCTGCTTAGTCACTTAGTCACTCAGTCGTGTCCAGCTCTTTGCAACCCCACTGACTGTAGCCCATCATGGGGACTGTCAAAGCAAGAATACTGGAGTGGGTTGCCATACCCTCCTCAGGGGATCTTCCTGACCAGGGATCGAACCCAGGTCTCCCGTACTGCAGTAGTCCTATTTACTTCTAAGAACTCCTTTTTATTTTCTGCATGTCCCTCCTTTATTCATAGCCTCTTGCTCTGGTTTCTTGGATGCAGTATCTTCTCTTCCCCCTTTGTTTTTCTCTACTCCTCATTTTGCTTCTATTTCCTAGGTTAATTTGTGTCTCTTACATTCATGTTAAGTGTTCTCAGCTGCTTGGTGAAACATTAAAATGCTGCATTAAAATATTTTAAAACACCTGTGTTTTGCAGGCTGGGGAGAGAATGCCAGTGTGTGGACTTCCATGAAGGGTGAGCAGGCACAAGCTGGCTACTGTACTAGGAAACACCTAAATTTCAGGATCTAGAGAACTTTTTCTCTTGGACTGGTCAGTTTCTACAGAAAAGAATCCTCCAGCTGCTGGCCTCGAGGACTGTGTAAGCTTGGCTGCCAGTGTTCTAGGAGCCACGGGGGAATGCAGGGAGAACTCCTACCTCACAGTGTATGGAGATTACACATCGCCTGTTATCAGCTTTGTACCCTGTCTCCAGCTGCATCTCATGTCTGAGTCTCGAAAGCCTCCAGTGCATCTTCTCTCTTTTAAAAAACGTATTTACTTATGGCTGCAATGGGTCTTCAGTGCTTCCTGTGGGCTTTCTCTAGCTGCGGCAAGCAGGAGCTCCTCTTTGTTGTGGTGCACAGGCTTCTCGCTGTGGCGACCTCTCTTGTGAGGCGCACAGGCACTAGGGTTCAGGGGCTTAACAGCTGTGGCACACGGGCTTAGTTGCTCCTCAGCATGTGGGATCTTCCCAATGTGTCACCTGGGCTGGCCGGTGGACGCTTAACCACTGGACCACCAGGAAGTCCCCAGTGCATCCTCTCTGGAGGTATGTCCAAGGAATGAGGATTCACTGGAGGTGCTAATGAGGAAGGACTGTTAAGCCACAAAGTCCAGACCTCTGTCTTTGTGGGAACCGGCTTGCTACCTTCTATACCAACTAGGGGAGGGGACCTGGGGGGTGCAATGGTTCTTCAGACAGACTTAGCTCCATCCAAACTGGGGCTTTCAGAGGGCCCTGGTTTATCTCAGGTTTGAGGTTTCCATTTTTGGCTACTGTCCCGCACAGGCATTCAGCTTTCCAGTCTGCTTGGCCAGTTATCATTTATCCATCTGCCTCCGAGCACAAAAAAGCTGACAATCTCCTTGCTGTCACATTCCTATGATTGCTAGGGAGGAGCTGGGAAGAGTACAGATAAACACATCTATTCCTTCTGTCATCTTTTACTGACAGCTATGACCCTCAGCTTTTTAAATGATTTTCATTAATCCAGAGGGAGCATGGGATAAAAATCAAGAAGAGAGAAAAAGCAAAGGACTAAAGGTTTTTAAAGTTCCATAGTCCATTGTCCTTAGTTTAACTTTCTTGTAAGGTTCAAATCTCACCTGTGCCACTTTCTGATTGCTTAACCTCATGTATGTTACTCATCATCTCTTAAACTTAACTTTTCTTACCTTTAAAATGGTGATAATAACACCGACCTTGCAGGGCTAGAAAATGCGATCATGCAACACAGATCAGGTACTCTAAAAATACTGGCTGAAGAATGAATAAGAGGGTTTAGATAAGAAGAAAAAGAGGAATTTGGTTTCTGAACACCAGGAATGGGAGATGTTGGAGGGACATCCATATAGACATGTTTGCTGAGAATGAGCACAGGTTTCATTCAGCAAACATTTCCTGAGTGCTTTATATATAGAAGGTCCTAAGACAGGCACTGAGCAATAAAGAACTGAATAAATAACGTGATGTCATCCCACTGCAGGGCAGAATGTGGTAAGAAGACAGGCTGGTGCTTAGAGGCGAGAAGTGAAAGCCGGCCGAGCAGCCCAGTGAACGGCTGAGCCTGCCTTTACCTTTCTTGGTCTTGCAAGGTCCACGTTCAGGGTGGATCTCTTTTAAGGGAAGAGGCACCACCTTGGCCAGCCCCGCGTTCAGCATGTACTGGTACAGGCGCTTGAATGTCCTCTCGCACAGTCCCTGCAACATGTAAATGCGGCGGTTAGGTTCGAGCACGCCGTGTGAAACTACCAGAGGCCCGTGTAAATGAACAAGCGGGGACCAAGTTAACTGATGATCTTGAATGAGGAAACACTGGGGGCACTAATGAGGAAATACCACCCAGCCACCTTGTCCCGGGAACAAAATGAGTCTGGAGCAGCATAGAGACCATGCTACTTTTTGATGATGAAAGGGGGAAAGAGATTTGCCTGAAAAGATCCTGAAAGGATACACCTCAAAGGGGTGAGAATGAGGCAGTTGGGGGCAGCACTAGACGATTTCCCGTATACTTTTTCATAAGTGTTTTGGTTTTTTAACCAAGTAAGTGTACTATTAATTTCTGGGGGTGGGGGGCCATGCCATGTAGCAGGATCTTAGTTCCCTGACCAGGGATCAGATCCTCGGCCCCTGCAGTGGAAGTGTGGAGTCTTAACCACTGGACCACCAGGGAAGTCCCTACTATTAAATTATTAATAGATATATACAGACATACACACAACTCTCACAGGCAGTGAAAGAGGGAAAAAAAAATTAAATTAAAAAACTTTTAGGTTAAAGAAAAGAAAAAACCTTTAGGGACTTCCCTTGCGGTCCAGTGGAAAAACCAAAATAACCATATCTATTCCTAAAGCTGTCAGGGTTACCAAACAGCCGCCACCAGTGCAGGCCTGTGTTTCCATCTACATGCGTTTTTTTCTTTTTTTGAAGAAAGAAAGTTACTTGCCAACATTGAAAAGTGAGAGATATCATGCTAAAAAAAAAAAAAAGGAAAAAAAACCCACAACAGATTCTGGCTTCTCTCAGAAAACAGGATGTGGCAACAAGTCCTAGCTTGTGGTTCATCACAACAGTAGCCGGCGGGAGGTGAGGACCAGCTGCTCCTTCAAGACACGCACACCTGGCCTGGACGCCCCAGCCTTCCCCAGCCATCGGACCCCTTACACGGTGAGGCTGAAGGGCAGTCCTGTTTATCACCCTTTTTGTGCTGCTTTTCTCTCAGGATAGCTAAGAGGAAAGTGGAAGATTTCTTGAATCCGTACTGATGTCAAGAAAAATTTTTTGTTGTTTTTGGCTGCACCACATGGCTTCCAGGAATTCAGGTTCCCCTGGCCAGGAATGGAACACAGGCCACAGCAGTGAAAGCGCTGACTCCTAACCTCCAGGCCACCAGGGAACGCCCTCAAATACTTCATACCACCCTCCAGGCCACTAGGGGCCGTTTCATTCCGCCACCTCTAGACCAGCGAGGGAGGCGATCACCTGATCCAAAGGAGGCGCTGCCAGGAGTGGTCTGTGGCGTCTCCCAGCCTCCCTTCTACACTGTGGGGGAGAGAGAGAGCGCGTGGCCCACGGGGAGAGAGAGAGAGCGCGTGGCCCAGGGTTGCTGCGGCCGCGTATGTGGCGTCTCCCAGCCTCCCTTCTACACTCTGGGCGGGGAGAGAGAGAGCGCGTGGCCCAGGGTTGCTGCGGCCGCGTACACATGATCACCTCTCAGATGAGCCTGGCTGCTCGGCAGCAGAACATATGGTCATCAAAGAAATATAGACAACTCACAGACACATTCAGCCCCATGGCACGTAAATGGCACCTATCGTAAATCTAGCTGTGCCCCCAGCGCCATGGAAAGTCCTTGAAGACACCCATCCATCAAACCCCAGCACTCTACATATAGCCCTGAGCCCTGGACCACCCTACAGGAGAGCTGCCAAGGAGGACTCCCATGACCTGCCCACAGGATGGAGGGCGGTGGAGTCCTTCCCTTACAGGGGGCTTCCATGGAGGACTTGCACAATCTGCCCAGCTAAGGAGAGAGGTTAGCCTCCCTCCCACTCCCCTGAAAGACAGCATCCACATTCAAAGCATCCACCTCGTCTGGAGGCTAATTATTTACTAAATCCTGCTCAGCCTTCTCTACCCCTATTTCCAGCTACTGTACAGACATTATTACCAAGTCAAAGTCCCAAAGATCTCCATACTCTATAAATCCTACAATCAAATTTGTCATGAGACTTCTCCCGTGATCCAATGGCTAAGACTCCATGCTTCCAATGTAGGCAGGGGGTGAGGGTTTGATCCCAGGTCAGAGAACTAAGATCCTACAAGCCCCACAGTGAGGCAAAAAAAAAAAAAAAAATAACAACTACAACTATTATATGCCTCGTCCTTGAGCAAACTCGCTCCTCTTTCTGAACTGTCTACCTCAGTCATATACTCATTCAACAAACACGGGCTGAGCGTTCACACGTGTAGGGCCGTCCTTATGGTGGGTGGTCGGCACACAGGGTCCCTGCCAGCAGGTGCCTACCCTCAAGCTCTGGTCCACCCTAGGGAGGGGCTGTCACTCAAGACAGACAACAGATTCCTTCTCCTTTGTCCCCCTCCCCCAACACTCACACCCTAGCTTCAGTCCCTCACCAAGTCACCCCCCTATTCTGAGGCCCCAACACCCACCTCCACACCCGGCCTCCAACCTCCCCTCTGCCCACCAGCTTATTTCCTAAACATTCTTCTTCTGGACTTCTTGGTGGCTCAGAAGGTGAAGAATCCACCTGCAATGCAGGAGACCTGGGTTCGATCCCTGGGTCAGGAAGATTCCCTGGAGTAGGAAATGGCAACCCATTCTAGTATTCATGCTTGGAAAATCCCATGGACAGAGGAGCCTGGTTGGCGCCAGTCCATGGAATCCCAAAGAGTCAGACACGACTGAGCGCGCACATACTTCCACGTCATCTCTACTTAGAAACTGCCACCAGCAATTCCTCAGGCTTAAGGCTGAAACCCAACTCCTCAGCCTGGCACTTGAGACCTTCCTTATCTGGCCCCAACTTTCCTTTCCTGCCGCCTCTCTTACTACTCCTGAGGGGCACCCTGCTGCCTGGCTGCCCCTGGGTCACTGCCAACCTCGGAAACCCCCAGCACCTCCCACTGCCCCAAGCCTTTGCTCCAGCCGGTCTCCCCATGTGTCCTTGGGGCTCATCTCATCTACAAAGCCCAGCGCAGCTGGAACTCACTCTACAAAGCTTCTCCCAGCTCTCCTTTCACGGAGCTCAGACGCATCCTTCCAAGGAGCAGTCTGGCCTGAGCGTGTCGTCATGTCAGTCTCTCCCATTAGACGGCTCCGCGACAGCCTGAGACTGTCACCTTGGTTAATTTCTGTCACTGTGCTGCGGAACACAGTTCTGACTCCGAGTGGACACTCACTGAGGTATCTGTTGCGGGTTTCCCTGGTGCGTCAGTGGTAAAGAATCCGCCTGCCAATACAGGTTTGATCCCTGATCTGCGAAGATCCCATATGCTGTGGGGCGACTAAGCCCCTGAGCCCTAATGACTGAGCCCACCCGCTAGAGCCTGCTGGCTGAAACAAGAGAAGCAACTAGAGAGGAGCCCCTGCTTGCCATAACTAGAGAAAAGAAAGCACGAAGACCCAGCACGGCCAAAAATAAATAAGTTTTTTAAAAAAATTAGAGTATCTGTTGAATGAATGAATAAATAAATGAATAAACAATGTCCTTTATCAGTCAAATTCTGTCACTTAGCTCTTCCCCAGTGCTGACCTGAGACTGGATCCACCCCCTCTCTCCACCCTCGAGTAACTCCGAAGGGCAGAGGATATCAATCTCCAGTGTCCATATGGGCTGGACAGACAACAGAAAGAATACAGTGGGGCAGGTATTTCTTCACTGAACGTGTAGGAGTCTCCTTATTCTTGACTAGGGTCTCTCAGGAAGAGGCCTTGTCAGTCTACCTTTTATTCCCCACTTTTGACAGATACTCAGATACTGAGAAATACTTCCTCCTACTCAGCAGCAGTGCTCACAGAGAGACAAAAGGCACTGCCCAGGTGCCTGAGAGCTGACAGGAGGTGTAAGGGACCTGGGATGGGAGTAGAGGGGCCGGCAGGATGGGCACTGGCCAGCGAACAGCCAGCTCCATGTAACTGCTGTCACGAGAGACCACAGGCCCAGGCTGGCCAGAGCCTCTGATATTTCAAGAGAAGCTGATAACTTAAGATTTTGATGCAAAATCTCATTTCTTAAAAGACCCTACTACTACGCCAAAGTTCTTCTTAACAATGTGCAGGCCAGATCTGACCCACGAGCTCGATTCATAATCTCTGCTTTTTTATTTTTTGGCTTCATCCTGTGGCTTATAGGATGTTAGTTCCCCAAGCAGGGATTGAACCCAGGCCCTTGGAAGTAAAAGCACGGTGTCCTAACCACTGGACCATCAGGGAAGCCCCATAACTTCTGTTTCAAATAGATGGGCATGTGATGAATTGAGCCGTAGAGGAGACAGGTCTCCCTTCTCTCTGCACAGTGAGATCAGGGAGCAGGGCCTCCCCAGGGCAGCACAGGTGAGGAGCTAGAATCTTGCTGGAGGCTGTCATAAGACTGCAGGCTCTTCTGGGGACTAATTACTATGACCCGGCAAACCTTGACTTTAGGTCCTACCGTTTCACCTGCAGGGCAATCTTATTTTCTTCCCATTTTCAGTGTCGGCTCTTTCTGAACTTCTACCAAAGAGCGCTCACTTCAGACGGGAAGCAGTAGCCCCCCAACCCCAGTGCTTTCTCCCCTCACTCTCTCTTCATCACCGCCTCGGTTCCTGGGCCCAGAGATGAAGCAGGTCCACCCATAACTGCTTTATTCCCTGTGTCGTCTCACCTCTTCTCAGTACAGTCACCCTGCTATTTCAGTATAAAACTGGAAACAGGGGACTTCCCTGGTGGTCCAGCCACTAAGGCTGAGCTCCCGATGCAGGGGGCCCTGGTCAGGAACTAGATTCAATGTGGTGCAGCTAAGAATTTGCAAGCCACAACTAAAGGTCCCTCAAGCTGAAACTGAGATCCAGCTTGGCCAAGAAACAGAGGAAACACACAAACAAACAAATCTTTAAAAAAAACAAAACCTGAAACAGGAGGGAAGGGGGCAGGGCACAAACTTTAAAAGAATGACACAGCCCAGGGACATGACACAAACTGATTAAACCAAATTAAGTCCAAGATGGTGGACGAGTGGGCTTCCACTAGACCTCGAGCCTCAGCATGTGCCCATCATCACACATCAGCAAGCTAAACAACACCCCCACAGGCGCTATGACGGTTCTGGGGCTAACAGCAGAGGCCAAAAAGTGGGTGGTGACCCAATTCCTGGAAATCCCCATCCCTTCCCCTGAAATAGTTGGGATAATCCTCCCCCTCATTAGCCTATGAAACTACCCAGCCCATAAAAACCAACCACACCACATTTTTGGGCTGCTCTGCCTTTGGGGATGGCCCACACTCTATCTGTGGAGTGTGCTCCTAAGTGAATCCACTTCTTACCTATCACTTTGTCTCTCTCTGAATTCCTTCTACAAGGAGATATCAAGAAGCTGAGCTTCAAGTCCCAATCTGAGTTACATGGTTACAATACCAGTGGGAAGAAAATTATAAGCCTGATTATGAAATGAACTGATTATGAAAGTAAATCTTAATGCCCAGATTCACCGCTCCACGGGAACTTTTATAGCTGGACTTGGCACAAACCCCAGGGGAAAACCAAGGCCACCCAAGAGCAGGAGGGGTTTAAATGAAAGACTGAGCCCTTTTTCATTCTGTATAAACCAAAGGAAAACTCTGCTTGTTTCACGAGGGGCTGGGGGTGGTCAAGTCCGTAACAGAGCTCTTGACTGCAATGCACAGAGCCTTCATTTGACAAAGATGCCCACTGGGGCACGGACGCATTCAGGCCCGCACGAGGGCAGCCGGCAGCTCACCAGTTCCTCCCTCAGCTTTCCCAGGGTCTCAGTCCGGTTATTCCGTGCGCTCAGTAGAGTTGAAAGCTTCTCCATGAGGATGTCGTATTTGCTCCTCCTGTGAGAAACACAAACACTTCATTTTTTTAGACCTATTAGTAATGACTGCCTATTTTTTAAAAGATGTCAAGGTTTATATGACAACATATCAAACTACGGAACCTTGGTCTTCAGTCTCAAGAGAACAACTCCTGTCCTTTACAGTGGGAAGACTGGGGTGGGGGGGGCGGTCTGAGTGGTTCAGTCACACGGCCAAGGTCACCTAACTAGCAGCAGTGTACAGACTGCACTCTGTGGCTAAAACTTTCAGGAAATGATTGTTTAAAATGCTTACATCTTTTGATCATACTGAAGAATTTCTTTAATTTAAAACAGAGAAAAACTGGTTTGGGAAGTTTTATTTGTGGTCTGTGCTATCCCTCAATGGGTCTTACAGATGCTAAGAAAAAGATTAGAATAATCATGGTTAACAGGAAATAAATTTATGAGGAAAGATACTTTTTCCAAGAAGGTAGAAATTTTTTAAAACAGGACTTAAGTCAAATGAATAAAGACATCTTTAGATGGTTATTAAAAATGGGTTAAACAAGATGGACATTTATGTGATTAAAACACCGGGTTTTGATATTACACTTCCTAAGGTTAAATGCAACAAAAAAGGATGTCCTAACTGGTCCTCAACATTAAAAGTTAAATAAGTCATTCTATTTACCATTTACAGTTTATGTACCATTAATGTACAGTTTAAATATGTACAAAATTATATAAGTATAAATATAAATTTGGGCTTCCCTGGTGGCTCAGTGGTAAAGAATCTGCCCGCCAATGCAGGAGATGCAGGTTCGATCCCTGGGTTGGGAAGATCCCCTGCAGAAGGAAATGGGAACCCACTCCAGTATTCTTGCCTGGGAAATCCCATGGACAGAGGAGCCTGGTGGGCTACAGTCCATGAGGTTGCAAGAGTCGGACACAACTTAGTGACTAAACAACAACAACAAATAAATATAAATTATATAAAGGGAGGGCTTCTCTTGTGGCTTAGCTGGTAAAGAATCCGCCTGCAATGTGGGAGACCTGGGTTTGATCCCTGGGTTGGGAAGATCCCCTGGAGAAAGGAAAGGCTACCCACTCCAGTATTCTGGCCTGGAAAATTCCATGGACTATATAGTCTATGGGGTCGCAAAGAGCTGGACACGACTAAGCAACCTTCCCTTTTACATATAAAGGGAACAAAAAAATTTACACTGAGATAGCCAACCAGCAACTATTTGGGCCAAAGGGCCTGAGCTCCTTGGCTCAACCCTACTCTGGGGATCCCAGAGCCCTTTATATAAACTGATAAAATGGACAGGAAATAAAAGAAGGAAAGAAAAACTTCTGAAACTCCTCCTGTAAGATCAAAGCTTATTGATTAGATCCTAATGAAGACCAAAGTTAAAAGGTATCAAAGTAGACAGAATTGAGATGAAAGTGTATAAAATTGGTATATTTAACTGGGCTTTATTTAAGATGCTTACATCTCTTTTGCTTAATTATATTGTGGGGCAGACGTGTTTCATTGGGGAATGTGTCCCCCGTGTTGTATTGTAAGACCAGGTATATATCAAGAAATGTACCTCTCAGGAAATATTAACTTAACCGTTAAAGGAAACCAATAGGGTTACCTGAGCCATACAAATAAGTCAAAATGGAAATTAACATTCAAGGGCTAATAAAAATAAAAACGGTGATTTTGCTCTGGGTTTAACTTGTAAACTCAGAAGATATTTGCTGAACACCTTATACAAGCCTTTGGAGGCATGATAAATTCTAAGTTTTAGAACACAGAACTCATAAACTTTAGTTTACTTATTGTCTCACTGATAACATAAAGTCAGACAAATCAATCTTTCAGAATCATTTAGGTGACAGACCTGCTCTTGGGGGGATGTCTTTCTCTTGCAAATCTCTACAAACCAGAAATATAAAGTATAGGTCATAAGGATCTGAGATTGAGCCTCATTAATTAGGTCAATCAGGCAAGACCTGAAACCAAGAGGAAAAAAAAAAGTGGCAGTTTTAAAATTCAAACCACAGGGAATACTCCCTCGGCCAAATTTTACAAATAGTAAAGCCTTAGTCATCTGAGCAAGCAACTTCAATGTATTCCAACTGTTCTTCGTAAACTAGTAAGTTTACATTGTCTCCTGGGTCGGGAAGATCCCCTAGAGTAGGAACAGGCAACCCGCTCTAGTATTCTTGCCTGGAAAATTCCACCGACAGAGGAACCTGGCAGGCTACAGTCCATGGGATCACAGAGTCAGATCTGACTGAGCGGCTGTGCGCGCACACACAAGTTTACGCTGCGATACCTGACTCATGAGGAGCTTTTTTTTTAAGTGAAGCCATGAGATCTCCAGTTTTGCCTGTTTACACTGTATGTCTGTGCACGTGTTATACATGAGATATCTCTACCTGGGCAAAGTATTATCAACACTGAATTTACACACCATATGATGTCACTTACACGTGGACTCTAAAATATGGCACAAACAAACCTATCTATAAAACAGAAACACGCTCACAGACATAGAGCACAGACTTGTGGTTACCGAGGGGGAGGGCACGGGAAGAGAAAAGGGACTGAGAGATGGGGATGAGCAGATGTAAACTGTTACATACAGGGTGGATAAACAGCAAGCTCCTAACGCACAGCACGGGGAACTACACTCAGTACCCTGTGATAAACCATAATGGAAAAGACTATAAAAACCAATGTCTACATGTGCGTAACTGAGTAACTTGGCTATACAGTAGAGACTGGCACAGCACCGTAATCAACTATACTTCAATTAAAAAAAGCTGAATTAATAAAGCGCTCTATTCAATTTAAAAGTAAGAGCTTACAAATTAAAGAAAAGAAACTGGCCAAAATGACTTTCAGGTTCACGGGAACTGGGAAATATTCAATATTAAGCTGCTATTTGGTATTAAAGTTTAAGTTTGTTGATCGAATCATGTCTTTTTAATTTGTCTGTGGGTTGGTCCTTTTCAGGGGGGAGGGGCATGCTGGCATTTGAGGTCTTAGTTCTCAACCAGGGAAAACCAGATATGCCAAGTTAAGGAATTAAGTGCTTTTCTTCGTGTGGGAAGACGCAAGAGCCAGGGCTTACTGAAATCATTCTTTTGATGAGCTCCTCAGCTATCTAGGCCTGAATCCTACGTTCTCACATCCTGAGTTTCCTCAGGGCTCACCGGCTCAAGCAGGATGGGTGTAACTCCTGATGTCTGTGACATCCTTGCTTACTGATACGGCAGGAAATAATTCCATTCTTCACGCCCTTTGTTGCAAAACTTCTATATAACCTGGTTCTCCCTACCTCGTCTCCTCAGAGCAGTTCTCTCAGGGTTGCTTGAGATGCTGCCTTTGAGGCTTAAAGTCCTAAAAATTCCCACCGAATAAAATATAATCCTCAACTTTGAGGTTGTATTTTTTGAGTCAACAATACCGTAAAGTTTTAGGAGGCATCTATTTACACATTTCCTTATAAATCAGATGGCAAGAGAGGATAGGGATGATTTCACAAAGAAGTTCAGCTTTTTTAAAATTCAGGCACAAAATGTGAACCTAGGTCTCCTTCATTGAAATACAGTGCTCTTGTGTATTAATCAGGACACACCTCTGATTCTGCTCTCACTTTACTGGTGTGAAGGCCCTTCCCTTCCTTTGCATTTTTAATGTGAAGTGGAGGTCATAATAAATGCTCACAAGCTAATGGCCACCACAGGAAGCTATTAAAGGAGCCCAGGGCTCCTCAGCTGTGGCGAACAGGGACAGAGTGAGGGGTTTGGGGGGAAGGGGTTGTGCTAGGAGAGGGGCGGAGAGAAAGATATTGTCATGCCACTGTGGAAGGCGAACTTGGCTTTAACTACCCACACAGGTCTGGCAGCAGCAAGGGCAAATGTATGGGCTCGGGAGACTTGTTCATTTGTCCTGCCTTTCCATGAATGAAAGAATACACGAAGGCACAGATATGCACTGCTTAGGAACGAGCACCAAGCTGTGCCAGGGCCTCTCTACAGAAGAGGGAAACAGCGGTTCAGTGAGGTCAAGTGACTGTGCCCAAGTCAGGAGCAAAGAATTAAATACAGATCTTGACTTCAGCCCCTTGTTCTCTCTTCTACCCACAGAATTCTGTCGCCATAACAAATCAAATTTGACTTATCGGCTTTTCTTTCTACCCTCCCCCTAAATTTCACCGAAACGTTAACAGTCCCTACTGCTGGGCTGTGGGGCGAGAGGTATTTCTTCCCCCTTCTTTTCTATATAATTTCCAGATTTTCTAAATAAGCATGGCTTATTTGCATAATCAGAAACAGATGGAAAATATCTTTTTCCTAAAAGCTAGCCATATTTGATTTCGCCTCTAGGATTTTGGTTCTTTTTTTTTCTTTTCTTTGTTGGCTGCACTTCAAGGCACAGAACTTCCAGACCAGGCATTGAACCCGCACCCCCTGCAGGGGAAGCCAGATTCTTTACCACAGGACCACCGGGGAAGTCCCGCCTCTAGGAATTTTAAAGGCACAGGACACCAGGCTGAAATACAGAGGTAAGGAAGCGCTCCGGAGTCTACACTGTACCTGTCCATGTGAAACCGGTTCAGGAGGAGGAGGATTGAGTGCTGCTGGGCCCCGGTGGGCAATCGGATCACATGGGACTGCATCGTAATCAGCCCGTTTTTGTTCAAAATTTTCCTGTGATAGTGAAGCTTCCCAGCATCAACCCTGGAGGAGAGGAAGAGAGCAGTCATTTTGCTTTGCTGGTTACTTTCACCCCACAATGCAGAAGACGTGAATACCAGAGACACATCCCCACCCTCTCCCCCCATCCAGTCAACCTAGGAGAGCTGCTGCTATGTGACAATGGCCATGGACAGCAACCCAACCTAAGGCGCATTCTGGTTTGCCAGATGGGCTCAATTTATGCCCACTGCCTTGCATTCCTTCTGGTCAGCTCCACCTTTCACTCTCAAAATATCTAGTTTGAACGATAAATTCTATGGTCACCGTAGGGTCTGTTTTTTTTTTTTTTTTCCTATTTTTGGCCGTGCCATGCAGCATGCTGAATCTGAGTCCCCTGACCAGGGACTGAACCGGTGGCCCTTACAGTGGAAGCGCAGGGTCTTAATCACTGGACCACCATGGAAGTCCCCCCTTTTCTTTTTTTTTTCCAGGGTCTCTTCAATGAAAAAGTACCATGCCTTCAACCACCACAGATGCTGGGACTGCCCAGGTGACAGGGCCTGATGGTCAGGGAGCCCCGACATTTACAGCAGAATAGCAAAGCATCCTCTTACTTGAAAGCAGTGCTGTGGAGGTCTCGCTGGAGCTCCCCCTGCCACCGGGACCGGCCTAACCGCTCCAAGATGCAGTAGGAGAAGTCTGGGAGCTTCAAGTCGGGGTCGCCCTCAAAGCCGATCAAGGCCCGGTACCGCATGTCCTGGGAGGCAACAATGATCAGTTTCTTCCCCCACCTGCAAACCAGAAGCCACAGAGGGAAAAAAAATCACTTTAATTTTTTTAAGAAAATCGAAATGTTTAAAAGCAGAACCTTAGTGAACCATGGTTTCCTGCTTCTCCTCAGAGGTTCACAATCCCCAGTTAAGGAAGTTTCCATCCTTAGAATCACAAGAGGGTTCAGGGGGAACAGAGCCAGTCTCACCACTTCCTTGCCCGGACCCCTCCCAGTCCTGCCAGGGCCCTGGGACCCAAACCCAGACTACTCCCCACCAGAGCCTGGAACCTTCTACACACCCCCACTGCCTGGCTCTGCACCCACAATGGCCCCATTGGTCCTCTGCCCACCTCATCCTTAGGCTACTAATTCTCATCCTTTAGATCACCGCTCAGATACCAACACCTCAATTCTCCATAAAAATGCTAACCAAAAGGCCATCCCTGCCTCTGACCATTTCTGGACTCATCACACACCTGGCACTCTTAGTAATGGCCACATTTTGGGGGGCACACGTTCCTGCCATAAGCGCCCTAAGTGGGAGGGGGGCAGGTTGTCATCTGGGTCCCCAGGACATCCTCAGTGTCTTCAATGGTTACAGAAGGGCCTCTGTAACCATCTATTAAGTAAACGAACTCGCCTCCTGAACTGGACTGAGAAAACAAAACTTCAGAGTCAAGAACAGTGCCCTGTGTGATGGGTGAACCTGCAGTTCTTGAGAGCAGACCCTGGGACAAACCATTAGCTCCTCCTACGGTCTGGGTGTGTGAAAAATAATGCCTGCAAAAGAGGTCAAGCCCCCATCCCAGCAAGGCGCTTCGAGAAGCCCTGGCTTGGGATATAGACTTCTCTGATGAAGCTGAATAGTCCCCAACGCTGAAGACAAAGAGACTCTGCCCTGGGGCCTTGCCTGCTGACTTATTAATAAATGGCCGTCTTGGGCAGACTGTCTCGGATCCCAGCCCTGCTGCAGAGATCCCACGAGGGTGTGATGGCAGAGAAGCCATCCTTACTTACTCCTTGGCATAGAGACACACCAGCTGGAGGAGCTCCCTCTCCCAGGGGAGTAAGTCACTAAAGGTCTGTATGAGAGCCCACGGGCTCCCAAGCCCTCCCATCTATAGGCAGCATTTATTCCTCCCAGTCTGTGGTTTACAGATGCCTGATCCTAAGGCCTGTCTTCACTCACATCACTCAGCCTGACAGTTCTTCCTCCTGCTTCCCTCCCACTGCCAAAAAACAGATGATTCCACTGCTCCTACCGAGCAGGCAAAAAGTAAAAAGCTGAGATTGCCAATGTTTTCATTTAACTGCAACTTCCTTCGCATTGCTTGTGACCCAGTTAGTCTTCTGTACGGTCCATCTCTAAAGAGTGTTAGGCAGCAAATACGCATGATGGACAAGACAGTCTCCTTTCTGGGTCTGCACGTCACAAACTTATGACCTGTGTCCTTGAAACAGGTTCATTAAGTTAAAATGGAACAGCTCAGCTGAGAAAAGTTTGAAAACAGGGACACTGACTCGCTGCTTTAAAAATGTATTCAGGGTGGTTTACCCCCGTCCTGTGGGAACTCCAACCTTTCCCAGTAGCTGACTCTAGGACTCGTGCCCGAGGCCTGATTTGCTGACTGTGGTCATCAAATTATCCAACACTGATTAAATGCCATGCAAAGAACCAGCAATGCCAAGATAAATAAAAAATGGCATCTGCCTTTGTGGAGCTCACAGTCTAATGAAGAGAAAGACAAGAAAAGAAATCACTTATAAGGGGATGCGATAACTGAGACTGGGGTTATGAAATGACATGTACAAGGAGCCCCCAGTTCGGGCCTACGAGTGTGAAGAGAGCTTGTGGGCTGTCACCAGGGAGAGCTCTCAAAGAGGGGGGTTCCTGAGGAGGCAGGAAGCCCAGTGGGGCAGGGGCAGGAAGCAGGCGCTGCAAAGCTCCAGGAGGGGAGGGGGGATCCAGGGGGACAGAGAGCGAGTGTGGCTGTTTCTTAGAAGCTTGGCTCCAGCAACAGTCAGTCACAGGGGATCCGAGGTGGGGAGAGGGTCTTGTTTTAAGACGAACGAATCACAGTGTCAGGCTGGGGAGAAAGCAGTGTGGATAGGGAAAAGCTGAAAATAAAGGAGAAAGATGAGCCAGCTAACAGAGGCGGGAAAGAGCACAAGGTTCTGGGGAGAAAGAGAGGAAGAGAATCACCGGCGGAGACAGGGCCTGGTTTCCGTCTCCTCTGAGGTGAGGGAGGAGGGAAACGGGGGCCAAGCCTGCAAGCTGAGGAAGAAGGTGGCAGCAAGGTGAGTTCACGCTGGAAGCTTCTCCCTGTTTGTCAAGGAGGAAGGGAGGTGGGGATGGGGCGAGGGGCTTGGGAAATCGGGACCCTGACTGAAGACTCACAAAAGGACCGCTCACTAGGTAACAAAGGACGGAACCTGGACACAAAGGGAAAAGAAAGGCAGCCTTCCCCACCCCCACCCCAGCCCAGGCAAGATCAGCCCCAAAGGAAGCGGAGTGATGAGGCAGAGGGCCAGCTTAGTTAGGGCAGGGTGGACACGCTCTGAGAACACCGGGGCTGCACCCCGTCCTGGTGCACTGACCACACACCCCAGCTCAAAGCAGGACGATGCCCACCGGTCTCCCACAGTGCAAACGAGTTACCTGCCAAAGGCTTCCACCATCGTGCAGCGGGGCTGTAACATCTTGGTTCTGATGTCGTTGGTAATGTTCTTCCTCTCCTTGAAGTACCGGCATGAGCCCTGGATGCCATCTTTATTCTCCAAGATCATGTGAATGGGGTAGACATCCTCCAGAGGGACCGGGTCCCTCCTGGACTCCACGATGCCCGTTTCCAAATCAATTTCTTCATACCTAAGGCGGGGAGGTGGGGGTGGGGGGTAGTGCACAAACATCGAACTGCAGCTCAGCCTCAGAAGTAACACATGCTGGGTGTGTTCTTCTGACAACCTCTGGCCGAGGTCGGGGAGAGGGAGTAAGAGTCCCTGGTCTCCCTGCCTTCCTAACGCAGGACGTCTTGACAAGCACTGTTTCTGAGTCTCCATCCCAGACAACACAGATCTTCCCAGGAGCCTCCACGTTCACCCGCAAGGATGAATGGTGAAATTGGAACCACCTTCCTGGCCCCACCACCTTCCTTGCTTTTCATTTTCCCTGCAAATCCTGTGCCTGGTTTCCAAACCATCAAGTTTGGACTTAATGTCTCAAGGCTTCCCTACTCAGAGATGTCACCTTTCCATCTCTTTAACTACCCCTCTTCCACTTTCACCCATTTTTATGGTTTTCAATTATCACTTGGCATGTTAACAATTCTCACCATCAAATCCTTAGCCCTGTTTCTTGCCCCCAAACACTAATCCTGTTTTCAACTGTCATGTTTGATGAGATCAAAACCAAAGTTATGACGGCCACTTTTTCTCCCAGTGGCCTCTTATCAACACCATGGAGACATCCTGAGTTGTGCTTCTTTTATCCAGTCAGCTACGTTTGTCAAGTGTTCCTTCGGAATCCTGCTCACATCCTGCGCCTGTCAAATCCCATCTGCATTTGTCAGTGCCTTTCCTTCTTGCCCTGTCTGTTACCTCTGCACTACTTAACCCTCCATTCTCAAATCACACCTTGTCAATTCAGGCCATTCTGGCCTGCTGTCCTCTGGCTCTCCAGTTATAACGTCCCAGGCTTCTTTTGAAGGCTCCTGGGCCTTCATCCACCCCAGGGGCCATGTCTTAAGGCTTCCAACCACACTACACTCTCTCCCAGGGAGGGTCCTGGCCAAGAGCTTCCATTACCAGTCACAGGGGTGACTCCACGTGCCCAGCTCAGTCCCACTCTCTGACCTGCTGACCCTCCCACAAAGCTAGATGTTGACCAACCAGAATCTCCAGTGTGTTTCAAGATTCGTTCAGCATATTCCCCACTTTCCCCCAGGTTCAACCTCCCTGCTGCACTTCTGTGGTCCCCATCACAGCAAAGGGTAGCAGTCGTCAATTTTAACAGAGAAGAGCAAAACCTGGATCTGTTTCTTTTATTTAACCTTTGCCATTCGTTGCTTTTGTTAATATAATCACTAAAAGGATGCTGTCAATAGCTGTAAGCAATCAAAATGGCTTGCCTCAGGGGAACCTGCCCCAACCCACCCCCCACCCCCCCATCAGCTCTAATGGTAAACTGACTTGCCTTTGTTCAGCTCACAGGGATGCATTCTGACCCTGCCCACCTGTCAATGGCTGCAGACAATAAGAAATTAGCACATCCTTTTTCCTCTGCTGGCCCAGCCAAGAGATAGTCTGCAAGATTCCAGTATTCTTGCCTGGAAAATCCCAGGGAGAGAGGGGCCTGGCAGGTTACAGTCCATGGGGTCAGAGTCGAACACGACTTAGCAACTAAACAACTACTTCTCATGCTGGCCCAACCAAGAGATATTCTGCAAGACTAATGGCCTTTCAGGGGCTTCCCAGGTGGCCTGGAGGTAAAGAATCTGACAGCCAAGCAGGAAACACAGGTTCAATCTCTGGGTTGGAAAGATGCCCTGGGAAAGATGCCCTAACCCACTCTTGCCTGGGAAATCCCATGGACTGAGGGGCCTGGCGGGCTACAGTCCATGGAATCACAAAAGAGTTGGATATAACTTAGAGGACAGCAACAACAACAATGGCCTTTTAACTTTTTGCCTCACCTCTTCCACCCTTAACAGAAACTGGCATTCAAGAATCTGGTACTCAAGGGTGCTAGCCTGCCATCTTCATGGATGCTCAGTTTTCTGAATGAAGTCGCTATTTCTAGCCTCAACATCCTGTCTTCTGATTATTGGCCTGTCATACACTGTGGTGCTGGAGAAGACTCTTGAGAGACCCTTGGACAGGAAGGAAATCAAACCAGTCAATCCTAAAGGAAATCAGTCCTGAATATTCATTGGAAGGACTGATGTTGAAGCTGAAACTCCAATCCTTTGGCCACGTGATGCAGAGAGCTGACTCAATGGAAAAGACCCTGATGCTGGGAAAGACTGAAGGAAGGAGAAGGGGATGACAGAGGATGAGATGGTTGGATGGCATCACTGACTCAATGGAAGTGAGTTAGAGCAAACTGCTGGAGATGGTGAAGAACAGGGAAGCCTGGTGTACTGCAGTCTGTGGGGTCACAAGGAGTCAGACATGACTGAGCAACTGGACAACAAGTAACACACTCAGATGCCCAAAAGTCAGGAACTGGATGGCATCATCCTCCAGACCTACTTTTCTTTATACCCCACACCCAACCAGTCACCAAATCCTGCAGATTCTTCTGCCTCATGTCTGATTCCATCAGCTTTTTCTCTTCATTCTCACGCCCAGCATGGAAAGCCAAACCCTGACTGTTGGTTCGTGAGTGGATTACTACAGATCTCTCAGCTTCACTCTTTGCCTCTAGTCTGACCCTCCCTTTGGTGGTGTAGGCTTTAAATGGATTAGTGCAGTCCAATTGGTAAGGGCAGGCTGGATTCTGAACCAAGACTTCCTGGATTCAGTTTCTAGGTTCTGCCCCTGCTAGTAGACGACTCTGTGTCTCAGTTTTCTTTCTCTTGAAGGAGGTAGGGATAAGAATATCCTGCTTTGTATAAATAGTACTTAGTATATTCAAGAATCTTAGAACAGTCCCTGCTTACAATAACCATATACATAAATGTCAACTATTATTCTTCATTCACTACTTCCAGTTCTACACTTCAACCAAACTTATTTCTCTTCCTTTAGAAAAATTCTGCCAACTGGCTACCTAAATCCAACCTTTAAGTCTTGTTTTACACAGTATTCCCTCTGGAAACCTGACCCTCAAAACAAAAAGAAAAAAAAAAAATCACAGCTTTGGGAAGCGAATCAACATCCAGTCACCTACAACGTCCGTAACTTTGGATGGGTGACTTAATTTCTCTCCATCACTGTTTCCTCCGCTGCAAAATGGGGAAGATAGCTGGGAATTCCCTAGCAGTCCAGTGGTTAGGACTCAGTGCTGGATGGGGAACTAAGATCCCGCAAGCCACACACTGGAGCCGAAAAAATTAAAAACAAAAACAAACAAACAAAAAAAAATGGGGAAGAAAAGAGCACCTTCCTCATAGGGTCAATGCAAGAATAAAATGGGTTCAATCTCCTGAAACAACAGGAACAAGATATTGCCTAGTACCAAGTTATGTGTTTGTGCTCAGTCGCGTCTGACTCTTTTGTGACCCCATGGACTGTAGGCCGCCAAGCTCCTCTGTCCATGGAATTTTCCAGGCAAGAAGACTGGAGCGGGTTGCCATTTCCTACTCCAGGGGATCTTCCTGACCCAGGGATCAAACCTGCGTTGCCTGCTTGGCAGGGGGATTTCTTCACCACTGCACCGCCTGGGAAGCCCACAGCACCAAGGCATAAGCAGCAATAAATAAATGTTAGCTATCATTATTGTTGTTGCTGGTGTTGCTAAACTTGCTGTCTAATCCAGCACTGAATGAATGCTCCATAAAGGTTTGTTGATTTCAACTGGTCTCTAGTCTTGATCTGAACAGCCTTACTGCTTCAATCCTAAGCTCCACTTCAAAGAAAATACTCTTTAAAACCCAAAGCATACCCTCCCAAAGCATATCCTTCCAGTTCTGCTCACCATCACCCCAAACACACACGAACATAATGGAACATCACAAGGCGATCCCCCAACTCCATCAGACGCCTGGGCCCTGCCAGGCCGAAGACCCCCCAATCAGCCTTACTCTGCGCCCCCCCCCCCCAATCAGGCTCCGGGTCTTCCTTCCGCTCCACTCCTTTCTCTCCCCTCTCGTAAGAACCTGGCAGCCTCCCAGCTCCATCAGACCCCGAGCTCTGCCCTCTCCCGCCCGCAGGGCCAGGCCGCTGACCGGTCTTGGAGCTGGAGGTCTGGTCGTTCCCGAGGCTCCTCGTAGAAGCTGATGCCCGGGTTCGTGGCAAGGGCCCGCCACAGAAACTCCTGCGTGTAGGGCTCCAAAGGAAGTGGGAAGGGCGGCACTCGCGTCTCCAGACGGCTCCAAAGCGCGGGAAGGCACAGGCCATCAAGCCCCTCCAGGGCCACCTCGTCCAACAACGACTCCAGCGCGTCCATTGCTACTTCAGTTAGCTGCACCCGGGGCGCCTGCGTACCACGCCGCCAAGGGCCCCGGTCCAGGGCGCCTGCGCACAACGACTGGCAGCCAGGGAGGCGGGGCGGACCCGGGAACCGGAGGAGGAGTTCCAGACCGAGATCGTAACGTCACTCCCTTTGGGGGCGGGTTCATTCCGTGGAGCTCCTCCGCTATTGGTCCGGAACCCCGCAGTAACCAGGGGAACTTCAAACAGTGTAGAGGCCGCTTCCGGTTCGAGCTCCCGGAACCGCCGCCTCTAGAGATGGACGGTGAGTATCCGTGGGCCCCTCCGGGAGGTCGGGCAGTTACTCTCCCATTCCTCCTGAGGGCCCTCAGGGCAGAATCCTAGGCCACAGACCCCTGGACCATCACTGCCTGACCAAGGGAGTCGTCGTCGGAGGGAAAGGGAACCTAAGTGGTCCGGGATGGAAAGAGGAGGCTGGGGGGAGTGGTCAGTGATTTGGTCACTGTGCTGCCTGTGGTTGTGTTGGGACCCGGTACTGGCCGGGGCATCAGAGAAAGGGTTTAGGGTGGGTGGTGGTGGGGGGGAACCAACAACAACAAATAGAGGTCTGAGGGGGTGGGTCTTGTGTGTCATGGGTGTGGAACTATGAAATATAGGAGTTAATGAGGGTAGGCATTTACAAGGGTAGTGCAATCATCAGCTACTGGGGATGGGAGTCGGGGGAGACTAGGGAATACTCTCTGTGCTTTGATGTTAATGATACTGTTCCGTGCCAAGAACTCTGTAAATGCTGTCAAGCAGCTCGATAAGCTTCATAAATTTTTTGAGTGTTATCCCATTTTACAAATGAGGACACAGGCTCAGAGAAGTTGAAGTATCTTACCCCAAATCAAAGTCATCAAGTGGCAGAGTGAGAAAGGGACCCAGGCACTGGCTCTGGAGCTGAATTAGGGAGTTAGAGATATGGAAGGAATTTTAGAAGCCCTTCATTCCAGAAGTTGCAAATACAGACTTGCAGGGGCAAGTCTAATGGGCTGGATTGGGCTGTGATTAAAAGTCAATTTCTTTTCTGAAAGAGAAGCTTCTCACTCAGCTCAAAGCAATTATTTTCCTCGGGGGTGCTTCTCAAAATGCTGTGATGGCTAATCATGCTGAAGGCCAGATGCAGCCTGTGGGCCATCATTTGGGGATCCTCAGTAAGAATCATGGCGTCCTCAGTGGCTCAGATGGTAAAGAATCTGCCGGCAATGCAGGAGACCTGAGTTCTATCCCTTGAGCAGGAAGGTCCCCTGGAGTAGGAAATGGCAACCCACTCCAGTATTCTTGCCTGAGAAATCCCATAGACAGAGGAGCCTGGCAAGCTGCAGTCCATTGGGTCAGAAAGAGTAGGACACTACTGAGCAACTAACACTTTCACTTTCAATAAGAATCATAGAATTCTATGATTCCAAAAATAGGCTATCTTGATATCTCATTTTATAAATGGGAAGACTAAAGTCTAGAGAGATTGGTAGAGTCTACTAGCAGTAGTACCTACTGGCACACCAGTAGAGTCTACTACCAATAATTTTTCCCACTACACCACTGTCCCTCACTTCTGAAAAGTTTGTTCCTTTGTTATATCTGCCTAATACAGTATGGAAAAAAATTTTAATTGAATAATCTGTTTTACGCTTAAAAGACATCTTTGGCCTTTGGACTTCAGAGGTACTATAAAATGTCATTCACCAGTTTGCCCAGTGGAAAGGTCCATGTTAATGTTGCTATAGAACATCAAAACTCAGATCTTCTTTTTACTTAGGATGCCTTTATGCTCTTACCTCAAAAGAGCTTTGTATGTATTATGTCTGTGATATTGACCATATCAGAAATGAAAGTTGAGAAAATCTTAAATTTATCATGTATCAGTTCATTTAAAAGTAATAATAAGTGCATTACTTCTGAACATAATACTTTTAATGAAAAGAAGCTATATTCCCCACCAAAAAGATCAGTAGAAAATGTGATATTGTTTTACATTTTCTTAAATCTCTTTAATACGTGGATTAGTAGGAAATAGCTAGACTCATTTCTGCTTCATCAGTCAAACTGTGGTGGTGTTATTTTGGCTGATGTATTTGAAGAAAATGGGGCCCCACACAGACATATATTTGGGGCAGGGAATATTTTAATTGCCATTTTATATAACTATAGACATTCTTCTTTGATTCTATTCCAAAACTTAGCAAGTGGTAATTTCTCGAAGGTCAGCCACAATGTGGCATCTGAAACCATATCAGTGAACTTTTGTATTCTGTTACATTAAAACCCATTGGTCTATCTTGCCCTTTGATTGCATATTTTACCCATGTATGATTTCATAATATTAAGCATTGGTCATTTGGAAAATGTTATTTCACTGATGTATGCAAATCTTCATGTTGACATTGGAAATGACATTCCATTTATGTAGTATTAAATGGCATGTCATTACACAATGTCAAAAAATTACATTCCTTTAGTATTCCTATCATTTTTTTTTAAAGGAGTTTAAGTATTGGGAAACTATTAAACTCAAAGTGTAGACTAAACAAGTTTCCTACTTATTTCCACTGGAAAGCTTAAGATTTTTCATTGGCAACAAACCGTCAGTTGTTTCCAAAAAGAGACAGGCTTACTTTTTTTGTATTTAAGAAAATGTCTGCCACAGACTCATGTCTGAATAACTGTAGTTTGTTTTTTCGTTGTTCATTCAAGTAAAGATGACATTTGATAAAATATTTGGCTAGTTCAGCTGGCAAATTAAATAACCACACAAGTGTTTTCTAGACCAACTGTTGTACTTTGGCTTATAGCAGAAGTGTTTGATGTGTACCTTGCATTTTTTCACACAAAATATTAAAAAAAAAGTGTTCTCATGGGTTCAGGTTTAATAAAATTAATTTTTCCTGTTTCATCAGTTCAGTTCAGTTCAGTTCAGTCGCTCAGTCGTGTCCGACTCCTTACGACCCGCAGCACGCCAGGCCTCCCTGTCCATCACCAAGTCCCGGCGTCCACCCAAACCCATGTCCATCGAGTCGGTGATGCCATCCAACCATCTCATCCTGTGTCGTCCCCTTCTCCTCCTGCCCTCAATCTTTCCCAGCGTCAGGGTCTTTTCCATTGAGTTAGCTATTTGCATCAGGTGGCCAAAGTATTGGAGTTTCAGCTTTAGCATCAGTCCTTCCAAAGAACACCCAGGACTGATCTCCTTTAGAACGGACTGGTTAGATCTCCTTACAGTCCAAGGGACTCTCAAGAGTCTTCTCCAACACCACAGTTCAAAAGCATCAATTCTTTGGTGCTCAGCTTTCTTCACAGTCCAACTCTCACATCCATACATGACCACTGGAAAAACCATAGCCTTAACTAGACAGATCTTTGTTGGCAAAGTAATGTCTCTGCTTTTGAATATGCTATCTAGGTTGGTCATAACTTTCCTTCCAAGGAATAAGTGTCTTTTAATTTCATGGCTGCAGTCACCATCTGCAGTGATTTTGGAGCCCAGAAAAATAAAGTCAGCCACCATTTCCACTGTTTCCCCATCTATTTGCCATGAAGTGATGCGACCGGATGCCATGATGTTAGTTTTCTGAATGTTGAGCTTTAAGCCTACTTTTTCACTCTCTTCTTTCACTTTCATCAAGAGGCTTTTTAGTTCTTCACTTTCTGCCATAAGGGTGGTGTCATCTGCATATCTGAGGTTATTGATATTTCTCCCAGCAATCTTGATTTCAGCTTGTGCTTCCTCCAGCCCAGCATTTCTCATGATGTACTCTGCATAGAAGTTAAGTAAGTAGGGTGACCATATACAGGACCTTCTTAAGTGGAAATGTTTTGTTGTCTGTTTTGTCGTCAGTCATGGCACTAAAGAAAATAAGGACTACTGGTACAGTATGGTGCCAGTGCCTTGTAGCCACTCAAGCTATAAGCGGTTTTATTAATACCTACTGTTGTTTTTGCATCATCAGTGCAAATGCTGACCCAGTAGAAAAAGTCTTAGAATTTATAATAGAGATAATAATTGTTCAGGGAACCCCTCTTCCTCCCAGGATCTGTGGAGCACACCTTGAGAAGCATTGCTATAGACCATTGGCAAGAGGTCTGTTCAGTCACTTCTAATTGTTATCTTCTGAGCACTCCTAGAGCATTATTATGACCTGGCAGAGGAACCTGTCCATTTTTCAGACTGGTTGAAAAGTGAAAGTGAAAGTCGCTCAGTCGTGTCTGACTCTCTGCGACCCACCAGAATACTGGAATCAGTAGCCATTCCTTTTTCCAGGGGATCTTCCCAACCCAGGGATCAAACCCTGATCTCCCGCATTACAGGCGGATTCTTTACCAGCTGAGCCACCAAGGAAGCCCAAGAATATTCAAGTGGTAGCCTATCTCTTCTCCAGGGGATCTTCCCCACCCAGGAATTGAACCGAGGTCTCCTGCATTGCAGGTGGATTCTTTACCAGCTGAGCTACCAAGGAATCCCTTTCAGACTGGTTATAAAAAGAAAAAAATTGTTCTCTTTAAGAAAGTATTTGCCCTAAGATTAGATTTAGCATTCAAAGGATCCCTTTTTCCTTTGCAATTTTATAAACTTTGATCTCTACACAGTTTTGCAGGCACATATCTATTGGGTAAAGTGAAGCATACCTTGATGAATTATGATTCTAGCCAACTAGATAGATAAGCCAAGCCCAGCCTTGTTAGAAAGATGTTTACTTCCTAATCTCACAGAAGTTTAAATATCTGCTAAGTATCCCCAGACTGGATTGTAGTTTGGTGTATTCCACCTGTGCTAATCGGCATAGCTTTTCACAACATTTTCCCCTAGCTCATTGGGTTTGGCTTACGGCAGATTCTGTCTGGCTCTGAGATGAAGGTATTGTAATGCTCATAGGTTTTCTGGGCCAAATAACTCTGGACTTGGTTCTCAGTGGTATACTCTGACCTCAGTTTTCTGAGTCTCAGTTTCTCTGAGCCTCAGTTTTCCTGTCAATAAAGTGGAGATGATACTGAAGCTTGCCTTGTTTTGTATGCCAATTCGTTGGTGAATCTATAATTGTGGATTCAAGGAGACTTATGCGCAAACACACTTTACTCCAAATCTGGCATGTGAAAAGCACTCCTACATGGAGGTTATGCTGTTATTACCTGCCATTGTGCAGATTTCTTCTGTACTGCTGACAGAAGAGGGAGAAGGGAACCTGGCGAAGCTCGCTAACAAATAATAATCTTGGCACTTAGCTCACTCTTTGTTTAAAAGAAATCCCAATGTTTGACATGGTTTATTTACACAAAAGTAAATTGGCAGTGTAGGAGTCTTCTGCCTCTGAAAATGTTCACCTTTATGTCAAAGTGGAATTCCCCCCCATGCTTTTAAAATATGAGATAGCTGAGAGAAAAAAAAATTCTCCTCAGTTTTGCAGGAACATGATAATTAGACAAAAGTTCAGCGCATCGAGATAATTAGATAGGATTTTAAAGCTACGCGTTTGCTTTAGTTCCCCCCAGAGCAAATATTCGACGTCTCCCCTATTTATACTGTTCATTTGCTTAGCAAACTTTCTCTAAGAATTAATAATGCCAACATGAAATTTAGCCTCGCTTGTCTAAATAACCCCAAACTGCAAAACGGGTGATAGTTGAATTAGTATGGTTTTGCAGAAAGTACACTGTCAGCGTGTCTCATCTTTTCTGTCCTTGGGCGGTGTTTACCTGGGGTCCTGGTGATTTGTCTGTTTCTCTTCCTACTGAAAATAAATCAAGCCAAAATAATAATAATAATAACAATAAAAAAAAAACAAAGAAAGCATTCAGCAGGCAAAATAAATGTGTGGTCCATGTCGTCTGTGTGTTGGTTCTGTTCCCCTTCCTCCTTGGCTTCAGTCCTTCTATCTGATTGATTTCTTTTCCCTTGCCGTTCCTCAGCATTCATTCCATCCTGGAGTTTTAGCTCACAGGAACTTGGCACACTGTTTTGTTTATTTTTCTTTGGGGCATTCTTTCAGTGACTCCACATTTCAGCACCTCCTGTGCACTGGGATCCAGAGACATCAAGATGAATTAGACTGAATCCAGGTGAAGAGGGGCTGGGAGCTCAGTGTACTCTTCTCCGCGTTCTCTGTAAAGTTGATTTTTAAAGACATAAGTTACGATTTTTTTTATCCTTAAAAAACAGAGATGGAGAAAATTTGAAAATGAAATCTTTATATCAGAGGTTGCAAACTGAGAGCCTCTGGCTGAGTCAGCCCACGAGCATATTTATTTGGCCCATAATTTTTTTCTTTCAATTTTTTTGAATATGTTGTCACCACTGAAAAACTGGAAGATTTCTCATAAATCTCCAATTATGTTTTTTTTAAAATACTGGAAAAGTCAATTTATGAATCCCAATATATATCAATAAAGTTAATATCAAATTGAAATTCAGCATGGCAGGAGTTCCCTCTGCGGGAGCTATGTGGAGACCACCCCCTAAGAAGAGAAGATCTCTTTCCAGTCCATCACAGCCCCGACCTGGCTGGCTTCCCTCGTTGCCTCTGATAGCTACGTGGGCCCCTGTAGGTATTTGAAGTTACAGTCCTGCCCTAGTATTAACTGGGACCATTTTGAAAATCCCTGTACACTTTAGCGTGTACCACACTGTGCTTTGCTTCTTCTTTTAGCTTTAATCTGGGAGAAAAGAAAGGGGAGGCCTTATATTCTCTTCCCTTAAGAACTTCAGAGTTGGGTGAGAAAGCCATACATAAACATAACTTTAGTCCAACTTGGTGGTCCCCAGAAGATAACATTTGTAAAGGTGTTCCCCACGCCCAAAGTACTCTGGTCCACTGCTGGCTTTTGTAAATAAAGTTTTATTGGAACAGAGCCACACCTATTTATGTACAAATGTACACCCACAGTCCATGGCTGTTTTCATGCTTCAGTGGCAGAGTTGACTCATTGAGACAGGGACCATATGGCCCACAAAGCCAAAAATATTTGCTGTCTGGCCCTTCACAGGAGGAGTTTGCCAACATCAGCTGCAGAGGACTCAGTTTGGTCCTTTCGATGGCTCAATATGCTGCTGTAATTATGCTCATTTTGTACTACGAGCTAGTCAGTGGCAGAACCAGGACTCGTTTGAGTAAAGTCTACATTCTAGTGTGTCATCAAAGACCTGTCCCTGCCAGTGCTGACCCGGTTCTCACACCTGGGGAGCGAGTCTGCGAGCTTGGGGAGCGAGTCTGCAAGCGAGGCTTGCCCTTTAGGCTGGTGAAAGAAAAAACACAGTTTAAAAGACACCGTCCCGAACTACTTTCCCAGCTCTCCCTGGACTCTGAGGCTGCTCCTCTATTCCCACGTAGGAGGGGGCTTACAAGAAGCAACATGGGTGGTTAGAAGGAGGAGCTTGGAGCTGTTTATAGAGTACTTTGTGTAGGAATAAGAAAGCATCCTTGTCCTCCACATACCTTGTCCAATACCCCTGGGCTGACTATTGATGCCCCATGGGGTTTTGAATAGCCTGAGCCTTGTAGACCTAGAACAGTTGCCCTGTGGACATAGAACTTTTAACCAGAGAATTTCCCTGGGGAAGCTGTCCCCTCCCTTCCCCTATCCCTCAGTTGGCCTGCTGGTGTCCCCCTCCACCCCCTGCCCCCATCCCTGTCATTTTCAGATACTCACCCACCCATTCCCATGCTCAGAGGCTTTATACTGGGGCTATAGATGTGTTTTCCTACATTTAAAAATAATGTTCTGCTGCTAAGCTGTGTCCAACTCTTTGCAACCCCATGGACTGCAGCCCAGCAGGCCTCCTTGTCCATCACTATCTCCTGGAGTTTGCTCAAATTCATGTCCATTGAGTCAGTGATGCCATCCAACCATCTCATCCTCTGTCGCTCCCTTCTCCTCCTGCCTTAAATCTTTCCCAGCATCAGGGGCTTTTCCAATGAATCAGTTCTTTCCATCAGATGGAGCTTCAGCTTCAGCATCAGTCCTTCCAACGTATAGTCAGGGTTAGTTTCCCATAAAACCTGGACTTTTAATGTCTCCCAGTAAAGTGGAGCTTTAGCCCCACAGGGCCTGCCTTCCTACACAGCCCCAGTCCTCCAGCACTAAACAGTGGCCACCCTCTTGACCTTGGACTTGCGATGACAGTTTGACTCAGTCTTCTGGCTGGTGGTGCCAGTCATCAAGTGTTTACTTCTTACATTGAGTACACTGGGCTGGCCTTCAGGCATCTGTGATTTCAACCCCTAGCCAAGCCACCTGGGGAAGCTGGCCTCAATCATTCCAGTATCCTTTCCCACCTCCCTGCCTTGCCTTTTCTCTGCTCCCTGCCAGCCGTGCCCTTCTCTCAAGTCACTTCCATGCCATAGATTAACAGTGACTGGTGTCACGTGTGGAATTAGCTCCTCTCACGTGGTTCTGGATCCCATGACCTCTCAGGAGTGGTGCTAGATCACGGTTACTGGGCTCTGCACCTTTCTCCCTCTCTGTGCGAGGGAGAGAGACCCACTCTTGTTTCTTTGCATGCCCAACACTTGGCCCAAGGACTGGCACAGGGAGATGCCCATGAGTGTTTGCTGGGTTGACATTGTAACCAGGAAAGAGATGAGCCCATTTACTTGATCCTTAGTGAATTTCTGGCTGGTCTCCATAAAGCAGAGAAAAAGCCCTTGTAGCCAAGCCTCCAGGCCAAGTTCCAGAGACCTCAGCTGGTTTCTGTTTTTCTGGTGGACAAGGATGGTTCATCCAGACTTTGTACTTTGCAATCATTCAACCCGTCTTAACTATATTCTAGCCTAGCTACCTTTACTACACCCCAGAGCCTCTAGTTGTATTTTGTTCTTCCTCTACTTTTCATTTAGTGTTCCTGTGCTCCCCACTTCTCTATCCCAGTGAAGTCCCGGTCACTGCTATCTCCCATCTCATCTTGGAGCCTGATGCTACCTTGACCACCCTGGGTTGATGGATTCTTCAGACACGGCCCCTGACTTACGTCCCTCGGGGATAGTAAAGCTACAGGTGAATGCAGCATCACATATGTCTAGTCACCAACCACTGGACCCCTGCAGGGACCATGACACTTTTCTAAACTCTAGTGAACTTGAACTTCATGATGTGTGTATGTGTGTGTGTGGGTCCTCTCCAAAGAGGCCCAAAATAATTAGATACATTGTATAAACCCACATAAAATCACAGAAGGTTAAAGCTGGAAGGGACCTGACAGATCTAGTCTAGGATCCCATCTGGGGATGCTGATATATCTCAGAGCCCTGAAGATCCTGTAGAGATGTCATAGATGTAGAAGCCTGCAGGGACCGGGCAGGTAATATAACACAGCGGCAGCCAGGGTTTGTTTCATTATGCTGCTTTGCGTCTGGTTCTTTCAACACCTGAATATATTTTGCATATCTGGGAATTTCCTAAAGAAATCTGCCGTCTACTAATTTCTTAAAGCTTGTGGCTTCCTCCGTCTCGGTCCTCTATGTTGTTGCTGTTTAGTTGCTAAGTTGTGTCCAACTCTTTTGTGACCCCACGGACTGTAGTCCCCCAGGCTTCTCCTCTGTCCATGGGATTCTCCAGGCAAAAATACTAGAAAGTGAAAGTAGCTCAGTCGTGTCCGACTCTTTGTGACCCGATGGACTATACAGTCCATGGGATTCTCCAGGCCAGAATACTGAGTGGGTAGCCTTTCTCTTCTTCAGGGGATCTTCCCAACCCAGGGATCGAACCCAGGTGTCCCACATTGCAGGCGGATTCTTTACCAGCTGAGCTATCAGGGAAGCCCCTAGGGTTGCTATTCCCTTCTCCAGGGGATCTTCCTGACCCAGGGATTGAACCTGAGTCTCCTGCATTGGCAGGCAGGTTCTTTATCATTGAGCCACCAGGGAAGCCCTCTGTCATCTATACAATAGAGATAATAAAGGTATTCACCTCCTAAGGTTGTTGTGAGAATTAAATACATTAATAGCTGCCCAGCCCTTAGATCAAGGGTTAGCACGTAAAAAGTACACATGTAAGTACTTATGATGACAATGATTCATTCTCCCAGAAACGTGAACCCATGAACCTTCACTTGCATCTTTACTGTAGGGAAAAAACTGTGAGACCTGCTGATAAATGGCAACTTGGACTTGACCTCAGTGGCAGAGAGACAACTGGGGAGATGGGTGGGGGTAAGGAACCAGAGGGTACCACGCCATCTGGCGGGCCATTGCCCTCAGCTCCCAACAACTGTTGCTAGGCAGGAACACAGACCCCATGTCAACTGATTTTTCAGTTTTTCCAAAGAATCCAGAACTCAGGATTTATACATGTGAAATCTGCCCAGTTTTAAATGTTAGCTGGAAAAAAAACATTGTTTTTTGGAGACCAGACAAATGTATATGGGCTGGTTTCAGCCAGTAAGTGACTTTGAATGTAGTCTGATCACTATCATTTATAAGATGTGGAGGCCATGGCATGGGGGGAGGTGGGTGGTTAAAAACCCCTGACGGGCAGCCCAGGAGTGGGAGAACAAGGCCCAGATCTCTTTCAGTGCATTGCTTCTACCCCCACGACAAAGCCTTTCTCCCAGTGAGCCTGCACAGTGGGAGTTCTGCCTCCTGCTTCCATTGGGATGGAGATTTTATTTTAACCATGCAGAGGGGAACCATAAAAACCAGGGCTGAGAATTTGGACTCTCCTCTCCTTCTCTTCAAGGGTTTCCCTGGTGGCTCAGGGGTAAAGAATCTGCCTACAAGTGCAGGAGACTTGCAGGAGATGTGGGTTCAATCCCTAGGTCAGGAAGGTGCCCTGGAGAAGGAAATGGCCACCCACTCCAGTGTTCTTGACTGGGAAATCCCAAATCCCACAGTGGGCTACAGTCCATGGGGTTACAAAAGAGTTAGACACAACTTAGAGACAAACAACACAACTCCTTCTCTTCTTGTTGATGATGCTCACCTGTTGTTGTTGAGTTGGTAACTTGTGTCTACCTCTTTGTGACCCCATGGACTGCAGCATGCCAGGCTTCCCTGTCCTTCACTATCTCCCAGAGTTTGCTCAAACTCATCCTGGAGTTGACCTAAAGGGGTTTAAATTCTGGAACTCCTCTTCCCAGCCGTGTGATCTCAGCCCAGGGTGGGGGGTAGGGGGTGGGGGTTAGTTACTTCATCTCAGTACCTAGACTCTTAAATTGTAAAATGGAGTTTAATAGTAGGATCTTCCCATAGGGCTGTTGCAAGAACCAAGTGAATTCAGTTAGAACAGTTCCCAGTACTTAATGAGCTCTCAGTAAAATTAGCTGTCAGGGGAAGGATTGCATCTTTTTCCTTGGGAATTTGGGGATCTTCTGCACAGTCTCATGTCTTCCAAGATACTATTAGTTTGGAGAGAGGGTGAAAATACCCAAAGGACACTTTAATTTGAATGCACATATACATACACATATTTTCACAAATCCAGGGGCCTCACTTGTATTCCCTGGGGAACTGGAATGGGAGGCGGGGGAGTGTGGCATGGGAGTAAGTTTGGAAGCTTGTATGATGGATACAGAGGTAGACCAAAGTCCATTTTAGCCTAGGAAGCATGTCTCACAGAGACCACCAATTAGATTACAGATGTGTGGCATTTACTTATCTTTACTATTTCAAATGAAAAAAAAATCAATATTTTTCAATTATCTCCAATGGTGTATTAAACTTACTTTGTCATATTTCATTTCGCTGTCCCGGAAAGAGCAAGGGGAAAGGGTCAAGAAAACACATTGTAAGAGAAGATGAAGTCTTTATAGCCGTTCGTAATCATGCCTCCTGCCTTTCCATTCAGATATTTGGTCATTCACTCATTCATCGATTTCAGAAATGTCTCCCCAAGCCTACTCCATTCTAGGCACTGTTCCAGGTGTGGGTAATACAGTAAGTAAAAAAAAAAAAAAAAGCCAGCCAGCAGCCTCTGATCTCACAGAGCTGATATCTAGTAAGGCAGGCAGACCGCATCATCAAAAAAAGAGATCAGATAAGTGCTGTGTAGATCAAAGTCGGGAGAACTGGGCCCTAGTCCTCTCTGCGCAAGGGGGTCCCTTTAGGCTGAGACCTGATTGACAAGAAGACCTAGGGGGTAAGGACAAAGGCCCCGAGGCAGGAAGGGATCCTGAATCCAGGGAGAAGACTGGGAGCTGCAGAGGTGTGAACATAAAGGAGGGAAGAGGGAAGTGTACAAAGTGAAACACACCAGAGGATGGTCAAGCAGGCGAATGATGAGGGTCTTATTTTTAGATGGCTGCCTGGGGTGGGGTTGGGGGGGAAGCCAGGAATAGCAGAGGCTGGAGATCTACCAGGTGGTTATTGATGAGATAACGGAGTTCACAAAGGGATGATGGAGAGGAAATGGCAGATTGAGGATATGTTTGGGTACCAGAGACCACCAGAACTCCCTGAGATCCACGAACAGCTGTTTCTGGGAGAGGAAACAGCTAAGGTTTCCTCTGCTGCTAAGTACTAAGTAAGTTTCCTACTGCTGGGTACCTACTATGTGCAGGACACTTCTGTGTTTGTTTGTTTGTTTGTTTTTATTCGGCTGCCTCGGGTCCCAGTTGTGGCACACGGGCTCAGTTGCGGCTCTTGGGCTTAGTTACTCTGCAGCATGTGGGATCCTTAGCTCCCCAACCAGGGATTGAACCTGAGACCCCTGCATTGCAAGGCTGATGCTTAGCCACTGGAGCCCGGGGGAAGTCCCTTACATGTCCTACCTTAACCTTAAGATGGATGGAAATGGAGTCGGAACTATTAGGACTCACAAACAGGTAATGAGTGGCTGACCCAGAGCCCAGCCTCTTAGCCACCGCACAGCATCCCCCCCAGGCTCTCATCTGATTACAAAGCCCAGCCAGAGAATGCACGGCTAAGCATTTCTAAACCAAGCAAATGAGTGGAACGGTGTGCAGGTTATAAATAACCATTTCTAGCTGCCAGCTGCTGTTTAGGTTTGGAAAGGAAAAGAGGATCTTAGCATGACTTGTTTATCTCAGGTAATTTGGCAGTAAACTGGGCCCTGGGAATTTCATTTCTACAGAAAATGCAAAGGAAGAGTGACAGGGATATTGTTTCGGGTGTTCAGAAAACAGGATGGAACTCAAAGGAACAGAACCAGCCTGGAGGTGCACAAGAAGAATTTGAAGAGGAAAGTGTGTCTCGGAGCCAATGTTTGTTTACTTGGCTCCCAAACAGTCATGCTCTTTGTCTAATAGATTTTAGTTATTATGATGAGATTTCCTTAAAGAGGTCTCTCCCCACCCACATGCACAAGAAAGGGTCCATGACACAGATGAGGAAGTAATGGGAGGAGGGATTTTCCCATCTTCTGCCCTAGCTGTCTATTAGGTTAGAAACTAGAGGCTTCTTCTTTTTTTTTTAAGTCTTTATTGAATTTGTTACAATATTGTTTCTGTATTAGGTTTTGTGTTTTTTGGCCATGAGACATGTGGGATCTTAGTTCCCCAACCAGGGATCAAACCCACACCCCTTGCACTGGCAGGCGAAGTTTTAACCACTGGACCACCTGGGAAGTCCCAAGAGGCCTCTTTTGCTGGGCCTGTCCAGAGCACTGACATTTTTTTAATTGCTTGTCAACATTTAAAAATTAGAAGCTTTTTCACAAAACTGTGCTCTTCTGGAAGAATCTCACCCAACAAAACTGAGCCAACATTTCTGCCTGGAAACCAGCAGCTGGAGACGAATCATGATTCCTCATTAAGCTGGGCAGGGGCTCAGCCCTGTCCCCACCCTGCCGTTTTCTTCTGTCACACATGTCTCTGCAGAGGCTGTAGGTGGAAGCCAGGATCAAGGTTCAGAAAGCTGGGATGGGGCTGAAGGCCAGTGGGGCTGGGGCACTCCCATTCCTGGAGTTGAAGGACAGGCGGGCAGACTGCCAGGTGTAGTGAGCAGTGGATTAGCAGCTAGGCTGACGGGTTGCTAACCCAAGTTCTTTCCCTTTGTTGCTCTGTGACCTTGGGCAAGTTACCTTACTTCTCTGAGCTTCGTGGCTTTGCTGTTGCATATGACGGTGATGCTGGTTTAGTTGCTAAAGTCATACCTGACTCTTTGGCAACCCCATGGACTATAGCCCACCAGGCTCATCTGTCCGTGGGATTTCCCAGGCAAGAATCCTGGAGGGGGCTGCCATTCCCTTCTCCAGGGGATTTTCTTGACCCAGGGATCGAACCCGGGCCTTCTGCATTGCAGGCGGTTTCTTAACGGTTTGAGCCACCAGGGAAGCCTGTTGTAGATGATAGGGAATTCCAAGAACTGTCACCTGGGGAGGAACCTGGCAGTGGCAGGTGCTCAGTAAATACTTGGAAATCATGAGTCCGAGACAACCCATCTGGACAGGTTGTAATCTTCCTTTCCTTTTTTCTTTTTCCATTCTCACCTTGTCTAGCCATTTTATTTAAAAACAAACAAACAAAAAAAACCTTTACCCTCAAATAAACAAGCAGGTCACCACCAGCCTACTGGCTTAGTTTAGAGATTGTTTCAATGTCCAGAAACCATATTTCATCCTTATTTTATTCTTATCTCTTACACATTACAGACTGATGTCTTGAAAGAAGTAGTTTAGCAACTTCCCTGGTCCACTGCTTTAAGGCCTCAGGCTTCCACTGCAGAGGTGGGCAGAAGGCGGGGGCGGGCTTGATCCCTGGCTGGGGAACCAAGATCCCGTGGTGCAGCCAGAAAAAAAAAAGGCAGTTTGTCCTCCGATTGTGCTTTCTTTCAAGCAAGGTCCATGGAAGCTTACTTTTTTTCCCTCCCTTGCACCTTGGATTGGGAATGTCAACAGCATTTTTCACTATATTTTTAAAAAATCTGAACCAGACCTTTTGGACATTTAATATTTTAAGTCTATTCTAGTTTCTTTTTTTTTTTTTTAGAGTCCAAAATACATTTTTTGTTGTTGTTGCATTCTATGTATCATGTTTTCTGGGCTTCCCTGGTGGTTCAGATGGTAAAGAATCCACCTGCAATGAGGGAGACCTGGGTTTGATCCCTGGGTTGGGAAGATACCCTGGAGAAGGGAATAGCTACCCACTGCAGTATTCTGGCCTGGAGAATTCCATGGTCAGAGGAGCCTGGAAGGCTACAGTCCATGGGGTCACAGAGCAGAACACAACTGAGTGACTTTCACATATATCATGTTTTCTGATATACTAGTTAAATTTCTTATGCCAATTCCAATCATAGTGTGATTTCCTTTGTTTCTTGCTTTTTAATTTTTTTTTTTTTTTGGAGTTTAGTTGCTTTACATGGTTGTGTTAGTTTCTGCTGTACAGCAAAGTATTTTAGTTTCCTGAATAGGAAATATATCCATCTAAATCCTTCAAAAATAAAAACAATATAAAAAATTTACATTGAGCAGTCGCTCTCGTGCATGTGCTTTCCAGGTGGTTCTCAGTATAAATAGAACCAATACAGTCTTATTTCCCCTCTTTCACAGAGAAAAGAATCATATAATGTCAAGTTTCTGCCCCTCGAGTTTTTCACTGAACATATGGCCGTCTTATCAGCTTGCCATTCTCTCACCCAGTATTCCATTCCCTTGTGTGGATCCGCCGTATTTATTCAGCCAGTCACCCGCTGTAATAGACTTATAGGTCACTTCTCATACTTTCCATTGCAAATTACGATGCAGGGAATACCTCGTGCGTGCATTTGTTTCCTGTTTGTGGAGGTATTTCTTCCCGGTTGATTCCTAGAAATGATATTGCTAGTTTAAAGGGATACTGCCTAAAGACTCTCTGAAGATGTTGCCAAAATCCCCTCCACAGCGCCTGCATCATTTTATACGTCTCCCAACAGTACTCTAAAAGGCCTGCTTCCCAGCTCTCGTCAGCAGTATATTGTCACATCTCTGGATTTTTGCCAGCCCAATGATTGAGATGAAGTGGCATCTCAGTGGGATATTTGCCATTTAAATGAAATGACATAGATACATAAAATGAGAAAGGATGAGCCCTCGTATTTGGACAGCAGAAGAAATAAACTTCTTCAGGGATCAAACCCAGGTCTCCTACTTGGCAGGCGGATGCCAGATGCTTTACCACTGAGCCACCTGGAGAGCCCTCCTATACTGGTTTGTTTACATGTATCAATGGCTATTTTCACCCTCCAATGGCAGGGTTGAGTAGTTGCACCAGAGACCTTAAAACTGCATGACTCTATGACCTGTAAATTTTTTTTTTTTTATTTTATTCTCTGGCCCTTTATAAAGAAAGCCTATTGACTCCTGACCTGGAGGAGTGGATGTGAGAATACAGGAGATGAAGCTGGTGCATAGATCCTGGACCTTAGTAGGTGTCCTGTCCAGAACATTTCTGCTGCTGCTAAGTCGCTTCAGTCGTGTCCGACTCTGTGCGACCCCATAGACAGCAGCCCACAAGGCTCCCCTGTCCCTGGGATTCTCCAGGCAAGAACTCTGGAGTGGGTTGCCATTTCCGTCTCCAATGCATGAAAGCGAAAAGTGAAAGTGAAGTCACTCAGTTGTGTCCGACTCCTCGCGACCCCATGGACTGCAGCCTACCAGGCTCCTCCGTCCATGGGATTTTCCAGGCAAGAGTACTGGAGTGGGGTGCCATTGCCTTCTCCAGTCCAGAACATTTAACCTTCATCATATTGGTGCCCGGTTCGTGCCCCAACCTCTGACAAGTTCCTCCTACCCCAAGCCAAAAAAAATAGAGGGAAATAATTACAATAGTAATAACTTAGGGACCTCCCTGGTGGTCCAGTGGCTAAGACTCCACATCTCCCAAAGCAGGGGGAGCTGCATTCCATCCCTGGTCGGGGAAATAGATTCTGCCTGCTGCAATTAGAGATCCCACGTGCCATAACTAAGATCAGAAATCCCACGTGTCACAATTAAGACGTGGCACAGCCAAATAAATAAATAAAAATGAATATGTAAAAAAAAAGCATAGATCATAAAAATTAAAAATAGTTTAATTAGAAATATCATAAAGTTATATTTTGCATGTCTTTTATCACATACCATGCATTTCCAAATGCACCAAATATTACACATGCACATAGGTCTACATCAGTGGGTATAAAATCTTGTGTCCTGGAGACTGTTCTTTACGAGACATTTAAGGCTCTTTTCCAAGGGGAATTTTGACACTGATTTTCCCATGCCTGCCGACTGCAGAATCTAACATCCAAGGAAAATGCAACTTCCCTCTAAGTGGCAGCGATGAACATTATTATCTGCATCTAGAGCAAAGTAAAACTGAAGTGTCAGAATCTTCCAACCATTGAAAATTAATCCTAAGTGCAGATACAATCTCTCTGAAAGCCTACATGGGAGAATGGTGTTGTATTTACAACAATTCAATCCAGTCATTTTTTTTTCTTTTCCCCAGGCCCACATCTGTTTTCTAAAGTGAGGTGCACATGTAGTGTTTACATTTAGCCTTATTTATTGTTTTCTGGCTGCAGCTGGCAGGGTCACCTTGCAAAATGCGGAGGAACAGCCCCTTCATTTCGCAAGCAGCATATATTGATGTTAATGTCACCTTCTTCCCCCCTCCCTGAGTCGATCTTGGTAGGAAGCTACTCAGAGGAGCTAAGTGCAGTAGACAGGCGCCGTGTAATCTGGTTCCTTCTGTCCGTGGGGAGAAGGAGCCGTCTCCACACTGAGCTACCTGGAGAGGAGAGGGGCTCAGTGATGAGAGGACAGAGGCATTTGATAACAAACATGCATAATTAGAGTGAATTATCTTCACTGGAAAATAAGCAAATTATCTTCCAATTTAATGAATAAAGAAGCTTCTAATTAACTCCGATAGAGAAATTCGCTTGCAAATTTCAGTGGTTAAGCTCTCTGTTCTTTGCATTAATATTTTCTTTTTATTGCCCACCCTAATTTTCTTTATTGCTCTTTATTGGTATCACAGAATTTTAGAGGTGGAAAGCAAACTCATTAGGTGATTCAGCCTACTTCTCATTAAAAAAAAAAAATGAAAGAAAATATGGCCCAGAGAGAACCTGTTGGATCCTGTGAGTTATCCAAGATCTCATAACATGTCAGCAATCCCCTGGACTGGATCCTCGTGCGTGTGTGTGACCGGCACGTGAAGGGCCTCCGCCGGACTCTGGGGTCTGCTGTGTCCACCCTGAACCAGCTTTTTTCCCTCCTGCTCCTGGCCCTTGCCCTGGGCTTTGCTTGGCTCTGCAGCCATCTTTCCGACTGCTAGACCTCCCTGATCTGTCCACCCAGCAGTCCCGGTCTCCAGTCTGCTCTGTCCCCTTCCAGCTCCCGGCTCCTCACTGCATGGCCTACTACCTGGTATGTCCTCTCTGGTCTACCTTAGGGCCGACTCAGAGGCCCTCAACCAACAGCCAGAGCAGGTGTGCACAAGGGTTTGGAGGAGCCGTCCACCCTAGCTCCTGCCCAGAGCATTAGGGATCAGAAGTCAGGTTAAAATTGACATGACAACCTGGATCACCTGATCCCTAGATCCCAGGCTATTTTTTTTAATCAATAAACTTTATTTTATGGAGCAGATTTAGGTTCATAGGGAAATTGAGTGCAAAGTACAGAGTGTTTTCATCTACCCCCTGTCCACACATGTGAAACCTCCCCCGCTATGGGCATCCTGCATCACAGTGGTATCTTTTTCTGGGCTATTTTTTTTTTTAAGTAATTAATTAATTTTATTTTTGGCTGTGCTGGGCTTTGTCCAGTTGCAGTGTGTGGGTTTCTCCTTGCAGTGGCTCCTTTTGTTGCAGAACATGGGCCCTAGAGTTCTCAGGCTTCAGACGTTTTGGCTCAAGGGCTTAGTTGCCCCAAGGCGTGTGAAACTTTACCACACCAGGGATCAAACCCAGGTGCCCTGCGTTAGCAGTTGGATTCTCAGTCATTGGACCACCAGGGAAGTCCTTTTCTGGGCTCTTTTTCGTCTTTAAAACCCTAGGTTGTCTTAAGGCCAAAAAAAAAAAAAAGCAAACACACACACACGAAGAACCTAATCAAAGTAGGTGTCTGTGAAACACAAAGGCATGCATGCTGAGCGTGTCAGATCCATTCACTCCGTCTTGTCATTCTGTGTTTATCTGTCCCTAAAGCCAGTGGCTGGTGGCTGCTCACACGTGGAGGTAGCCTTGCTCCGGCCCTCTCTCTTCTCTCTTTCAGAATCAATTTCAAATGTTGGGGGCTGGGATTCTCATTGGCTGTGATTGGGTCAAGGGCCCATACCCAGTGGAGCATACCAAATTCAGGGTATGGGGTCATGTTCAGTCATGGTTGCCACAGGATCACCCTGGGGATAGAGAGGAAGGAAAGAGAGAAGGGAGCAGTCTAGGGTGTCATCATGAGCTGAGCAGATACCTCCAATGGTGTCTGCTATACTATGATACTGTATTACCCAGGGTCTCCTACAAATAGCTACCTCTTTTCTACATCCTTTTATGTATTGGCCCAAAGTTTGGCCAGTGCCAGAGGTTCATCTTTGCACCTTTGCTTTTTCCCTTATCCTTTTTTGGAAAGAGCCTCATCCCTTGACCTGAGCTTTTTTACCAGCTATGAGCAGCTCTCTGCGTCTTACTCACATGTGGACCCACCGGAAGTGACCACATGCAAAGATAAACATCTGGGACTTACCTGGCAGTCCGTGGCTAAGACTTCGTGCTCCCAGTTCAAGGAGCCCGGGTTCAATCCCCTGTCAGGGAACGAGATCTCACGTGCCACAACTAAGACCTGGCACAGCCAAATTAATTTAAAAAAGAAAGTCTTTCCTCTCTGACTCTGTCCAATTCTCTCGCCTCTCAATAAGTCATCACTCAGCCTTTCTGTTCCCACCTTCAGAATGCTCCTGGTTAACGGAACATGTGGTTGTGACATTCTCATGGATAGCCACCCGAGAGTGAAGTTGGACAATTTGTGAGACACACTGATGGTGTGCAGTGAGACTCCCATCTTATGTTCTAAAAGCAAAGGGAATCATTAATTTTCCATCAGGGACTCCGTTCATAATGGCTGCTTCCATCAGAGTTGTAAAAACTGCATTTGGAGTAGCACATTTAAACATCCTGATGTCGATCTGTGAAATGTATGCACACCTTCAGTGTTAGTCTTCTAGTTTTCTGAGAAAAGCAACAATTCTCTCTGAAATTGCCCCATTATGTGAAATGGGGCTGATTACTGCTAATCCACATTTGCACCAGCACCTATGTGGCGAGATCGGAGGTTTGCGTTGCATATTGGCACGCTCTCATCAAAGGTTGTATGTATGCGCACGGTGGAAGGCATTTTATATAATTCCAAACAATTTAATAAAAATGTAATTTGACTGGGAAAAACTACAGTCTGTCGGCCCTTGCAAAGTGCAGATAATGTTCTAGATTAAAGAGCGGAGGCTTTGTTCATTATAGTCAAATAATGTGAGTGTGTGAATTACCATTTCATTGCCGTTGGTCTATTTCAAGAGTATGCCATTTTCCCATTATCATAATAGGCTACATTTTCTTAAAATCATTTGATTATGATTGGTCCCGTCTATTCAGTTTTGCAAATAAAAAGCTTTTTTGGTGATAAACTAGCTGTTTTAAAACAGCCTCAAAATCTCTGGTTCTGCTTTTGAACTGCTACAGGTCAGACTCTGCGAAAGGCTGAGAGAAGCCGGTCCTGCTCTCGGGAGAAAAAGGAGGTAAATGAGCCACTGATGAGGGCTGGTGGGAGGCAATGGAATTTAAAAGAATCTGAGGGAATGGGCTAGTGATTTAAAGATCCCTGGATCTCCTTTTCTGAGTCTCTAGCTTAAATCCCTGACCCAATGATAGTTGGCAACTGGAGTTATCAACCCAGTGTCACTAATAATCTCTTACTGAATGTATCAGTCAGTTATGGCTGTGTAACAAGTCACCCAGATTTTAGTGACTTGAAGTAACTATGGGTTTAGTTCATGATTCTGAGGGTCAGCCATTTGGGCTCAGCTTCCCCTAAAGATTCTGCTGATGGGCCAGCACTTGCTGACCGCAGCTGGGATTTATTTATGCATTGGCCATTAATAGCTGTGTCACCCTGGGGCTGTCTGAACATCCGTTATGGTGCTTTAATTCTCCTTCAATGTCCTCCCCTCTTCCAGCAAGCTAGACAGGTTTGTTCACATTGAGGTTCAGAGGTTCAAGAGTATAAGAGTGGAAGACTCAGAAACTCCTGAGCCTTAGGCTCAGCACTTGAACGGTGTCACTTCTGCTAGCTTCTGTTTTTTAAAGCAGATCACAAGGTCAACACAGGTTCAAGGGGAAAGGGGAAATAGGCCCCAGTTCTTCATGGGAAGAGCTACAAAATATTGAAATATACCACATACTTGAAACTAACCATTCTTGAAATTTTTGAAATGTACTAAACTGAGCCCACTGGCACTGTGCTAGGCACCAGGGCTAAGACTAAGGGAGGGATGAGAGACAGGCCTTGATTTAGGGTGTGCACAGCACCGTTGGAAGGGATGTGCCACGAGATTATCACAGTACAGTGTGAAAGTGCCAGTCCCGGGAGAGAAGGACAAAGGGTGGGATTTCAATACAGAAAAGAGATCACCTACCTCTGCCAGTGGTATCAAGAAAGGCTGATGTAAAGGTTAACTCTTGAGAGTGAGTAGTTTTCTAGGCCAGATAAACAGCATGGTCAAATGCAGAAAGATACGAATAAGGAAAGTTGCAAGGTCATTGAGCCTGAGAGGGGAAGTGGCAGGTAGGACCCGTGAATGACTGAAGGGCCCTTCGATCAAGTCCCAAGCCTGTGGGAGTTTACATTTGAGTTTTATTTAGTGGCTGATGGGAGCGGGGGTCTGAAGTCTTGGGTGCTCATCACCTATATCGACGAATCTTGAAATTCATTAACACTTCAGTACTCACACTCTTGACTGTAAACAGACCTGATTCCAAAGACAGAAGGAAACTTCTCAGGCTCAGATGCATCCAGGGGCTTAAACGGCCACAGGACCTGATTCTTCCTTCCGTAGCTCGTGGTGCTGCTGCTTCTGTGATGGCCTCGCCCCAGCCAGCTCTGAGGAGGCGGGTTAGGGTGGGCCTGCAAAGGACCCTGTGTTCTTGACTATGACTCTCATCCTCTCTCCTATTACCTCCTCTCTCAGCTGTAGTCAGAACAGCCAGCATGGCTTTCCTTCCTATATAATCGACCTTCTTGGGATGAGGGCTTGGAGATAACTGAGGAACTTGGATGCTAAGAAGACTGCAGTGTCAGCCCCCAGTGGGCACTCCAGCAGCTGAACTAGGGTGGATCTTCCCACTCCTTTCTGATGGGGGCATTTTTCTGAAGAAGTATCAAATGTGAGAGTCCTTTTGAATATACAGAGTAGAAATACTTTAGGTCAGGGGTCCCCAGCCCCCAGACCATGGACCAGTACCAGTCCACGGCCCGTTAGGAACCAAGCTGCACAGCAAGAGGGCAGCAGGTGAGCAAGTGAAGCTTCGTCTGTATTTACAGCTGCTCCTCATCACTCTCGTTACCGCCTGAGCTCCACCTCCTGTCAATCAGCAGCGGCATTAGATTCTCATGGGAGTTTGAACCCTATTGTGAAATGCCCATGCGAGGGATCTAGGGACCTTATGAAAATCATCCCGAAGTCATCCCTCCCCCCATCCCACTGCTCCCCCCATGCCACCCTGATCTGCAGAAAAATTGAAAGCAAAAGTGTTAATCCCTCTGTCATGTCTGGCTCTTTGCAACCCTATGGACATTAGCCTGTCACGCTCCTCTGTCCACGGGATTTCCCAGGCAGTGGGTTGCCATTTCCTCCACCAGGGGATCTTCCCAACCCAGGGTTCCAACCTGGAGTCTGCTGCGTTGCAGGCAGATTCTCTACTGTCCACAAAATCGGCCCCTGGTGCCAAAAAGGTTGGGGACCACTGCTGCTTTAGGTGGTTTTTTTCGTGCTGCTCTTAAAATTCACGATTGATTCGTTGAAAGAAAATATTTGCAGTTGTTTCATCTGGGCAATAAGATTATGGAAGTGTTTCCCCCCCCCCTTGTGTTTTATGTACTGATTTTTATCATGAGGAATAAAGTAAACCCTAAAAATGAAAAAAGAAAAAAGCAGATGTACCTGTCTCCATGAAGATCCTTCCAGAAGCCTCAAGGTGGAGAAGCCAGAATGGGGGTGAGCACTGGCCTGCAGGCACCTGGTCTCCCCCGATTAAATGACCAAGAGCGAGTACCAGTCCTCTAAGGCCAGGAATGAATTGTTTAAACCTGAGGCCTTTGGTTGCATAATCACAGCATCTTATTTATCCACATTACGAAATTCACTGGAAAATGATGGAGCAAGGCATCCAGTAACTAGCAGAGACACTTTACCCCTCCCCTCCTCTCTCTCCTTGGCAACAGGACTCCCCTAATTGCCACTTTCCTGGCTACTCCCATCATGCCAGCCGCGGAGAGAGTTTCACATCACTCCTCTGAAAAATGCTTGAAGTGAGGGAAGACAGAGGATGGGGTTGTTTATCACAGCATCCAAGTTCAATCCTGAAAGACGTTTAAAATGGTTTCAGGCCCACTGAAAAAGAGAGTGCTGACTGTCTTAGCACAACTTTTGTTTGGTTAGAAAAACAAGAGAAAGAAACTAATAGCAAGCTGCCAGGACGCTCATCCTGTACATTATAACATGCCTTTCCACCCACCTCCTCTTTCCGCATTCCTGCCCACGTTGTCTGTGAAGTCCGCACTTCCTGACTTTCTCTGCCTTACACAGGATGCCAGGTATAGCAGAAGCTTTGTCCCCATGAGAGGCAAGGGAAAGACAGGCTGGTGAGAACAAGTAGATGGGGTCCTGTGTCGTGTTCCTTCGGGGGTCGGGTATACAGGACAGCACACACCTTGGCAGGTGGACGGGCAGTTTGTATCCTGAGTGGGGATTGGGTACCATCCTGCATGGTTGTGGGCCAGCAATGCAAAGGGAGGACGAGAAGCTGTTCTCCATGAGCTTGCCAGGCCACTTTCAGCTCCAAAGTTGTGTTTTATTTGGCCCATACCATGTGACAATCTTTTAAAATTAAGCGTTGTTGTTCTTTAGTCTCTGAGTCGTGTCTGACGCTTTTGCAGCCCTATGGACTGTAGCCCACCAGGCTCCTCTGTCCATGGGATTTCCCAGGCCCAGAATACTGGAGTGGGTAGCCATATCCTTCTCCAGGGGATTTTCCCAACCCAGTGATCAAACCTGTGTCTCCTGCTTTGGCAGGCAGATTCTTTACCACTGAGCCACCTGGGAAGCCTGAAATTAGCTGATCACATTCAAAAATTGAGAGATTTCACCCAAAAAATGCAGGCTTCTGGCTTCTCTGCAAAATGGAGAGTGGCAACATTGAGTCCTTCCTTGTTCCTATGAGGCAACAATGGGCATTTAAAAAACAAAACATTTTAGGGCTTTCCTGGTGGCTCAGTGGTAAATAATCTGCCGATCCAGGAGGATCCCACATGCCCTGGAACAACTAAGCCCATGTGCTACAGCTACTGAGACTGTGCTCTAGAGCCTGGGAACTGCAACTACTGAAACGCTTGTGGCCTAGAAACTGTACTTCGCAACAATAGAAACCACTTCAATGAGAAGCCCACTAACTGCATCTACAGAGTAGCCCTCGCTTGCTGCAACTAGAGAAAAGCCTGCACAGCAAGGAAGACCCAACACAGCCAAAAATAAATAAATAAAATTTAAATGTATATGTATGTGTGTATATAAATATGTTTGGTATGCCAGGCCTTAGTTGCAGCATGTGGGTTCTGGTTTCCCAACCAGGGATCAAACCCGGACCTCCTGCACTGGGAACTCGGAGTCTTAGCCACTGGACCACCAGGGAAGTCCCTGCGTAATGACTTTTGATGAAGACGTGTCCTCTTTTAATGGGACCCTCCCTGCCCCACCCTCCACACCTGCGCGACTGCAAGCAGGTATCAGAACCAGGCCTTGGGCTGGATGCTGGATGTCAGCGGTTCACAAATGTCACAGCATGTTTGTATCACTTGGGAGCTTTTAAACAACCTTATGCTAGGAGGGATTGAAGGCAGAAGGAGAAGAGGGAAGCAGAGGATGAGATGGTTAGATAACATCACCAACTCAGTGAACATGAATTTGAGTAAACTCCAGGAGATAGTGAAGGATGGGGAAGCCTGGCGTGCTACAGTCCGTGGGGATGTACAGAGTCGGACACGACTTAGCAACCGAACGACAGCAACAACGGCCCAGGTCTCTTTCCAGATCAGTTAAATCACAATCTCTGGGGGTGTGACCGACGCATCAGAATTTTGTAATTCCCCCCAAGTGATTCTGACATGCAGCCATGGATGAGAACCAGCATTTATGTGCGTGTCTGTTATTATTTATTTTTAATTGGAGAATAATTGCTTTGCAATGTTGTGCTGGATTTTGGCATACAACAGCATGAACCAGCCATAAGTATACTTCTGCCCCTTCCCTCTTGAGCCTCTCCCCCACCCCGCCCAGTCCCACCCCTCTAGGTTGTTACAGAGTGCCGGACTGAGCTCCCTGTCTTATTCAGCAGCTTCCCACTAGCAATCTATTTTACACATGATAGTGTATATATGAGGGCTTCCCCAGTGGTTCAGCGGTAAAGAATCTGCCTGCGATGCAGGAGACATGTGTCTGATCCCTGGGTTGGGACGATCCCCTGGAAGAGGGCATGGCAACCCACTCCAGTATTCTTGCCTGGAGAATCCCATGGACAGAGGAGCCTGGTGGGCTACAGTCCAGTGGGTTGCCAAGAGTTGGACCTAAGTGAAGCGACTGAGCACACACGCAATGTATATATGTCAATACTAATCTCCCAATTCACTCCACCCTCCCCTTTCCCACTGTTGCCCACAGATATTGAGAACCAGCGTTTATACTTATTAAGTTCTCAGCCTGGGTGCTTCCCCATGCACTGCATGCCTGCACTACCCCCTACTAGACAGACAAGCACACATCATAGCAGAAAAGCATAGAGGAGATCCAGATCAAAGCCCCAGTGGGTGTTGGAGGAGAGAGAGAAGACTTCCTGGAAGAGGCGGCTTTAACAGAGGCTTAGGAAGCGTGACAGTCATTTCTGAAAGAATATAGCTTGGATGGCTGGCCTGAAGTCAGTAGCTACTTTTGAAGTAGCTGGTAAAAATATCCTCCACCCCTTCTCTAGCAAGGATTCACGGCTCCTGCCTGTGGAGTTTATGTAGTGTTTCTGGCCTTTGGTCATGAATTGTTAATGATTTCTGAAATCATGGCCATTGTGGTTTACTCAAAAATCATTAGAAAGTAAATTTTTCATACAGTGTTAAAATTTTTAAAAAGCAAACAGGAAAACATAGAGGAGGAAGAAATATTTATTCATCAATCCCTTATTGATCAGGGCCCACACTGATGGCAACAGAAACACCGCGGGGCTCGAGAGCAAGGTGTTGAGGACACGCCCTGCTCTAACACATAGCCGTGGAGGCCCCAGGCCACTCTGTGAACGGAGCCCGCAGTGTGCTTCTGCTCAAATGCTTGTCCTGTGACCTTTAGCCTAGTCTCTTGACCCGTCTCACCTCATTTGATAATTCCCACCTTGGAGATTTGGTATACAGAATCAAGGCAGTGATAAAGCGCTTAGCGCTGTGCATAGTAAATATTCCATAAATATTAGTTGCTACATAATTGTGATCATTCCTTAGCGTGTCTAGAATTTAACAGAGACAGCCATGGCCTTGGATGGAAAAGACAGCACAATTGCACTCAGAGCTGAAGGGGTCTTCCTTGCTCCCGGCGGACTGTACGCTGATTCCAGGCTTCCGGGTTCCTGGCTGTGCGCCCCAGGCAGGCAGCTCTGGGCCCGCACTGTAAACCACTCTGAGAGCCTTTTGTGATAATGGACTGCTTCCTCATGCAGCTGATGGGAGATTCTGCAAAATGCCCCTGACAGCACTCTCCTCTGCTGAGCTCACTTTGTAAAGGACTGCAGAAGTCATTTAACTCAAGCGCCTAGAAAATGTTAAGCCTTCCCTTTGCACACACATGTAAGTGTGCACATGCACACACACGAGCACTTCCTGCTGTTAACAGAGCCTTGTGGTACAAGGACTAGAGACGTCTTTCATGTTCGCCAAGCAGAGGAGGAGACTGGGATCTCAGGGGGACCCAGCAAAGCAGGGAGGCGAGGATTCAAGGTGCCTCCAGGGACCAGGCTCTCTGGACAGCTTGTCTGTGTGCCACCATGAACACGCGTTCATTCCCCTCTGGGCCCTGGACCTGGTGCTGTCTTCATACTCCTCTCTTCCAGTTATTCCTTCTCCCGGCTCAGAGGCCAGAGAGGGTCTGATCAACCTGCCTAATCAATACTAAGGGGCAGGGACTCCCCTGGTGGTCCAGTGGTTAAGAATCTGCCCGTCAATGCAGTGGACCAGGGTTCAGTCCCTGGTTGGGAAGATCCCACATGCCACAGGGCACCTGAGCCCCACGTGCCCCAACTACTGACGCCTGTGTGCCCTAGAGCCCCAGCTTCACAGCTGGAATAGCCACAGCAATCAGAAGCCCATGCACCTCAATTAGGGTCTAACACCCCAATCGCCACAACTAGAGAAAACCATAGCATAGCAATGAAAACCCAGAACAGGCAAAAATAAAATAAATAAGTGAAATTAAAAAAAAAAAAAACCCACTAAATACATTGAAGGGTACGATGCTCTTGACATTAGCCCCCCAGTTGCCCTCCCAAGAGACAACCATTGTAATCAATTTCTGCCCTTCCAGAAATATTCTATCTGTCCTCTCTGCCCTTACCTCCACCCCCTGCCTTTTAACACAATGATAGCATGCAATACATTGTTCTGGATTTTTCTTTTTACTTAACAATGTGTCTTAGAGAATATCCTGTAGCAGCACATGTATACAAATCTCATTCATTCTTTTTTATGGCTGCCTAGTATTTCACTGTGAATGAATAAAAACCCAATCCTTTATTTGACATCTTTGGAGCCAAATGTGTTTCTAATTTTTTAGAATTTAGAAAGTAATATCCAAGTATAGCCCTGGGTCAGCATTCTGTAGTCAAATATATTAATATATGTGCAGGAAAATATGAATGTTTATACTACTATTAAGTGGGATAAAGACTTTAAATTTCATGTCAGTTCAGATCTGGTTTTGCTACTAAAAAATGACATATAGAGAATTGTGAAAGTGAGAAAGTGAAGTCGCTTAGTTGTGCCCGACTCTTTGCGATCCCATGGATAGTAGCCTGCACCAAGCTCCTCCGTCCATGGGATTTTCAAGGCAAGAGTACTGGAGTGGGTTGCCATTTCCTTCTCCAGGGAATCTTCCCAACCCAGGGATCGAACCCAGGTCTCTCACACTGTAGACAGACGCTTTACCGTCTGAGCCACCAGAGAAGTCCAAGAGAATTGTGAACTTGTCCATAAATATATGACTTGTTGTTGTTTAGGCTCTAAGCTGTGTCTGAGTCTTTTACAACCCCATGGACTGTAGGCCGCCAAAGCTCCCCTGTCCATGGGATTCTCCAGACAAGAATACTGGAGTGGGTTGCCATTTCCTTCTCCAGGGGATCTTCCTGACCCAAGGATTGAGCCAGTGTCTTAAATCTCCTGCATTGCAGGAGGATTCTTTACCACCGAACCTCCAGGAAAGCATAAATATATAACTAGTTCCCAGTTAACACCCTGGAGAAGGAAATGGCAACCCACTCCGGTATTCTTGCCTGGAGAATTCTATGGACAAAGGAGCCTGGTGGGCTACAGTCTATGGCGTTGCAAAGAGTTGGACATGACTGAGCGACTGACAAATACTTCCTGGTTAATGACTAATCTAGGCTATCAGGAGTCTTCTGCTACTGTAAGAGTTCAGTTCAGTTCAGTCGCTCAGTCGTGTCAGACTCTTCATGACCCCATGAATCGCAGCACGCCAGGCCTCCCTCTCCATCACCAACTCCCGGAGTTCACCCAGACCCACGTCCATCGAGTCAGTGATGCCATCCAGCCATCTCATCCTCTGTCATCCCCTTCTCCTCCTGACCCCAATCCCTCCCAGCATCAGAGTCTTTTCCAATGAGTCAACTCTTTGCATGAGGTGGCCAAAGTACTGGAGTTTCAGCTTTTAGCATCATTCCCTCCAAAGAAATCCCAGGGCTGATCTCCTTCAGAATGGACTGGTTGGATCTCCTTGCAGTCCAAGGGACTCTCAAGAGTCTTCTCCAACACCACAGTTCAAAAGCATCAATTCTTTGGCGCTCAGCCTTCTTCACAGTCCAACTCTCACATCCATACATGACCACAGGAAAAACCATAGCCTTGACTAGACGGACCTTTGTTGGCAAAGTAATGTCTCTGCTTTTGAATATGCTATCTAGGTTGGTCATAACTTTCCTTCCAAGGAGTAAGCGTCCAGTACTATAAGAGTACTGGAAAGAATATTCTAGAGCAGGCATCTCTGTGCAGTTGTGCAGGAATAGCCAAAGGTTAACTCTTATAAGTAGAATTAATGGATCAAAGAGGATGTGATTTTTTAAAATCAGTGTTCCTAATTTGTCTTGTAATGGTGAATGAGTGGGGCAGAGTTTTTTGTTCAGGACACCTTGTGGAATTCTGGCCAGATTTGAGTATGGCTGCCCTTGGCTGAGGCACCCACACTCAGTAGCCTCATCTGTGGTTCCCTGGTCCACTTTTCTTAGCAGGGAATGGGAGCAGGGTATTGTCCTGAAAACACGGGGGCATGTCCAGCACCTCGGTCTCCTGGGCCCTCGGCCCCAAGCACCTGTCGTGGCCAATTGTAGGAGGCCAGTGATTCTTCTTGTAAGTTTCAGACCGCGCCAGCCTGCAAACAGCAGACCCTTCCCTTTGCTCATTTCAGTTCTCAGTGTTCTTGCAGCTTCAGTTTTCTGCGGGGATCAGGAACTGCCTCTTGCATATTTACAGATCTCCACTGCTTTGTTGAAAATGTTAAAAAAAATTTTTTTTGAAAAGGAAGGGAGAGGGAAGAAAAGACAGTGGAAGCTAATGGTGCTGCATTACAAGAGCCTGTCCAGTGCAACAGCTGACATTCCAAATCTATACTTTTCTTGGAATGAAGCCTTTTAGTTCACATTTCTGGGCAGAGAGGAGTGAGATTCATTTTACATCCAACAGCTAGTTGCATTCCCTATGGTGAAGTTAGTCTTTCTGCTTCTCGTGGTCTTGGTCTCTGTAGCTTTGAGAACTTGGACAGTGGGGCCTCTGATGACATGAACAGCTTCTGATTTCTATAGGGGCAGGTCAGTCACATGGTGGGTTTAGAAGCAGCATAGCCAAGTAGTTGAGCCTGTGAACCCTGGACCCAAACAGCCCGGATTCCTAGGCTCCTGCCATCACTCAGGCAAGATACCTATCCTGTCTGTGGCTTGGCTTACTCTTCTAAAGAGTAGGAATATGGGCTTCGCCTGCCAAGGCGGTAGACATGGGTTCAATCCCTGATCCTGGAGGATCCCACGTGCCTCGGAGCAACTGAGTCTATGTACCACAACTATTGAACCTGTGCTCTAGAGTCCAGGAACCACACCTACTGAGCCCATGTGTCGCAACTACTGAAGCCTTTGCCCCCGGAGCCCTAGCTCAGCAACAAGAGAAGCCACTGAAATGAGAAGACTATGCACCATAGTTAGAGGCTTCCCTGGTGGCTTAGCTGGTGAAGAATCTGCCTGCAGTGCGGGAGACCTGGGTTCCATCCCTGGGTCGGGAAGATCCCCTGGAGAAGGGAAAGGCTACCCACTCCAGTATTCTGGCCTGGAGAATTCCATGGACTGTATAGCCCATGGGGTCACAAAGAATTGGACCCAACTGAGTGACTTGTGCTTTCCCGCTCTCCACAACTAGAAAAAAGCCCATGCAGCAACGAAGACCAAGTACAGCCAAAAATAAATAAATAAAATCATTTTTCTTTTATTTTTTCAAAAAAAGAGTAGGGATAGTATAGAACCTACGGTCTAGTGGTGACGTAAGGATCCAGTGAGCTAATGCATGTAAAGTGCTTAGAATGGTGCCTGGTACTTACTAGGAGCTGGATACGTGTTGAGTATTATAATTTAGGACTGGTATTGTAATTAGTATTATACTGAGGGCAAAATGCCCTGTTTAAAAAGCTAATCCCTTCCGAGTCAGAGGTGAGTGAGAACTCTTGCTAAGAAAAAGCAGGACACAGATTGGTCATTGTTCCTCGCCCCTTCAGTGCGATGGAACAGCACGTCATCCCTCTTGTGAGAATTACCTTGCCCTTGAAATCACCAGCCTACTCCCAGGCCCCAGCCATCAGGCTGTGAGCTGCAGGAAACGTGTACGCAGCTGCTGAGCCTGTAACCCAAGCTGAACAAACGGCAAGGCCAAGAATCGAGCTTCAAGAAGCAAAGAGAATCAATTTCTGATAAAGTGCCAGGAAGGAGATTGACACGTCTAAAACCTTCCTGGTATCAGCTGAGCTTCCAACACAAGATTAAACTTGAAGAAAAAAACCCATCAGAGAGCTGCAATTTGTGACCAGAAGGAGATAATGTTGACAGCTTCTTCCCAAGTCAGGTTTGGATAAGCAGTGTGCCCTTCACCAGAGCATCAAAATTTTCTATATCCTCAAATCCTAGGCATTAAATTGCCCTGAGTCTCCCTTTACCTCTCCACCCCGCCTCCCCAATCACTTTATAGAATGCAGAATATGATGAGAAAAGAAAATGATACTATCCAAGTGAAGGAGGTTCCTGCAAATTACTAATGAAAGGTGTGTGTCGTGGTGAATAGGAGCCCAGAACTATTGCCCAGTCTGGGAACACCTCTGGAGGAGCAGGGCCAGGGCTGTAAGAGTGCCAGGCCCCCGGGGCTCCCGTCCCAAGTTACCGTGGCTGACCGTAGGCACACCCTTGCTCCCTGCTCTGGGCCTCCGTTTCCCCTGCAACCACCCCAGGCCTGATAAGAGCTGACATCAACTTCATCAGGGCCCACAAGCCATGTCTCTGAGGCTCTGTTCAAGTGATAGTAGCCCTCCTCAGCCCAGCTTCAGGGCTTCTCTGGTGGTCCGGTGATCTGGTTGCCATGCAGGGGACACCAGTTCGATCCCTGGTTGGGGAAGATCCCATATGCTGCGGAGCAAGTCAGCCTGTGAGCCACAACTAGTGAGCCAGAGTGCAGCAACTATTGAGACCTGCATGCCGAGGGCCTGTGCTCCACCGCAGTGAGAAGCCTTCCTTTCTCAATCCAGATGCTATAAGTTAACTTTCCACTTTTATGGGTTTACCTAAACAAATATAACATGCTGTAACATCTGTTAGGCACCTTCCTTAGCCCTTCTCGGTCTCCTTAGCTCTAAAGTGGACGGTGTTCGTCCTTCCTCTCCAGATGTCCAAGGGCTCTCTGTGGATAAGGAAGATATACATGGGAAGCCCAGCCCCGCTCGGAGGATGCCCTTGCCTTTCACACCAGGCACTTTCTCTCTCCTCCCCACGGATCCTGCTGCTGGGTCAGAACTAGACAGGGTCCCAGACTCCTGGGACCACAGGGCTGGGCAGGTGAATGAGAAGCTGGGGCAGTGACTGCCAGATAAATGAAAGCCTCAGTTTTCTTGCCCGATGACCCAAGATAGTCTGACACTGGCCTTCCCCAGCTAAGCACTGTTAATGATGGCTACATTCCCATTTGTTGTTGTTGTTTTAGTCACTAAGTCGTATCCAATACTTTTGGACTGTAGCCCACCAGGCTCCTCTGTCCATGGGATTTTCCAGGCAAGAATACTGGAATAGGTTGCCAATTTCCTTCTCCAGGGGACCTTCCTGACCCAGGGATTGAACCCAAGTCTCCTGCATTGGCACGTGGATTCTTTTGCCACTGAGCCACCTGGAAAGTCCTGCATTCCCCTTGGAGGCTGCTGAAGAGATTATATGCCCCTCCTCACCCTCCGCTATGTGTAGGAAAGTCCAAGAAAGTTCTCAGCTTCTTTCTACTTTGATGGCCTTTTGCTTTTTCAATATAGAAGCCTAAACTCTTGCAAAAATCTCTTTGAACTGCCCATGCTCTGTTGGTGCCCTGGGAGATGGCTTGGCACATGAGAAACGGAATGGCAAGAGTGATCAAGGGCAGGGAATCAAGGGCTTTGGTTTGCATCCTGGTTCTAACTCTTAATTTGCTGTGTGGTCTTTGAAAGTGAAAGTAAAAGTCACTCAGTCACGTCCGACTATACAGTCCGTGGAATTCTCCAAGCCAGAATACTGGAATGGGTAGCCTTTCACTTCTCCAGGGGATCTTCCCAACCCAGGGGTCAAACCCAGGTTTCCTGCATTGCAGGTGGATTCTTTACCAGCTGAGCTTTCTTGGCACTTTACATAACCTCTCTGTGCTTCAGTTTCCATCTGCGAATGGAACTGAAAGCATGGTACCATCTCATGGGGCTGTTGAGAGAATTAAATAATACATATGAAGTACTTAGAACTGTACCTGTAAGTCCTGTTTAAAAGTATGTTATTGTTATTTGTCCAGTCCCACCGCTGGGTCCCATTCCAGAATGTTCCATCAGCTGGGGTAGCTGGGGGAGGCAGTGTTGGTGTAGTTCATATCTGCAGGCATTGACCTCAATGGGGCTGGCTCCAGACATTTTAATGTCTTTTTGATTCCAGAACTAATGCATGCCTATTGTAGAAAAATAGAAGAGGCTTAATGCTACAAAAATTCATCCTTATCCTACCATCTGTAAAGTCACTATTTTTATTTATTTTTTTATTCCCTTCTCAGTTCAGTTGCTCAGTCATGTCCAACCCTTTGCGACCCCATGGACTGCAGCACGCCAGGCTTCCCTGTCCATTACCAACTCCTGGAGCTTACTCAAACTCATGTCCACTGAGTTGGTGATGCCATCCAACCATCTTATCCTCTGTTGTCCCCTTCTTCTCCTGCTTTCCATCTTTTCCAGCATCAGAGTCTGTTCCAATTGGTCAGTTCTTTGCATCAGGTGGCCAAAGCGTGGGAGTTTCAGCTTTACCATCAGTTCTTCCAATGAATATCCAGGACTGATTTCCTTTAGGATAGACTGGTTGGATCTCCTTGCAGTCCAAGGGACTCTCAAGAGTCTTCTCCAACACCACAGTTCAAAAGCATCAATTCTTTGGCACTCAGCTTTCTTTATTATCCAACTCTCACAGCCATACATGACTACTGGAAAAACCATAGCTTTAATTAGATGAACCTTTGTTGGCAAAGTCATGTCTCTGCTTTTTAATATGGTGTCTAGGTTGATCATAGCTTTTCTTCCAAGGAACAAGTGTCTTTTAATTTCATGGCTGCAGTCACCATCTGCAGTGATTTTGGAGCCCAAGCAAGTAAAGTCTTTCACTGTTTCCATTGTTGCCCCATTTGCCATGAAGTGATGGGACTGGATGCCATGATCTTCGTTTTCTGAATGTTGAGCTTTAAGCCAACTTTTTAACTCCCCTCCTTCATTTTCATTAAGAGGCTCTTTAGTTCTTCTTCACTTTCTGCCATAAGGGTGGTGTCATCTGCGTATCTGAAGTTATTGATATTTCTCCCGGCAATCTTGATTCCAGCTTGTGCTTCTTCCAGCTTGGTGTTTCTCATGATATACTCTGCGTATAAGTTAAGAAAGCAGGGTGACAATATACAGCCTTGATGTACTCCTTTCCTGATTTGGAACCAGTCTGTTATTCCATGTCCAGTTCTAACTGTTGCTTCTTGACCTGCATACGGATTTCTCAGGAGGCAGGTCAGGTGGCCTGGTATTCCCATCTCTAAGAATTTTTCACAGTTTATTGTGATCCACACAGTCAAAGGCTTTGGCATAGTCAATAAAGCAAAAATAGATGTTTTTCTGGAACTCTTTTGCTTTTTCAGTGATCCAATGGATGTTGGCAATTTGATCTCTGGTTCCTCTGCCTTTTCTAAATCCAGCTTGAACATCTGGAAGTTCATGGTTCACGTATTGCTGAAGCCTGGCTTGGAGAATTTTGAGCATTACTTTGCTAGAGTATGAGACAAGTGCAATTGTGAGGTAGTTTGAGCAGTTTTTGGCATTGCCTTTCTTTGGGATTGGAATGAAAACTGACCTTTTCCAGTCCTGTGGCCACTGCTGAGTTTTCCAAATTTGCTGGCATATTGAGTGCAGCACTTTCATAGCATCATCTTTTAGGATTTGCAATATCTCAACTGGAATTCCATCACCTCCACTAGCTTTGTTCGTAGTGACGCTTCCTAAGGCCCATTTGACTTTGCATTCCAGAATGTCTGGCTCTAGGTGAGTGATCACACGATCATGGTTATCTGGGTCATGAAGATCTTTTTTGTATAGTTCTTCTGTGTATTCTTGCCACCTCTTCTTAATATGCAACTATATATATTTCAGGCTTAGGATCATACTAAAGGACAATTATAAATGCCTACCTTCCATTTCTTTTTTAGTTACTTTTTTATTGCGGTATAACTTCCATATGATAAAGGGGACAATCTTTGGTGTACAGTTTTATGAATTTTATGAGTGCTCCTGTGTTACCACTACCCACGTCAAAATACGGACCATTCCTAGCGATGCAGGAGGCATCTTCATGCCCGCTCCCAGGTACTGCAGCTCTCCAGGAGGGGGACCACTGTCTTGGCTCTAGTGGTATAGATTAGTTTTGCCTGTATTTGAACTTCATATAAAAGGATTCACAGAGTAAGCACAATTTTTTGGTCCTTGTTTTGTTTTTGTTGAACGTATCTGTGAGATTCATGCATGTTTTTGTTTTATTTACTTATTGTGGGGTGTGCTGGGTCTTTGTTGCTGCACGCGGGCTTTCTCTCGTTGCAGTGAGCTGGGGTTACTCTCCAGTTTGCCGTGCCCGGGCTTCTCACGGCAGTGGCTTCTCTTGTCGGGGCGCACGGGCTCTAGAGCTCCCGGCTTCAGTAGTTGCAACACACGGGCTAGTTGTAGCACAGGGGCTCGGCTGCCCCACAGCTGAGGAATCTTCCCTCACCAGGATCAAACCCATGTCCCCTGCACTGGCAGGAGGATTCGTATCCACTGGACCACCAAGGAAGTCTTCATCTGTGTTTTTTAAATGTATTAATAGTTTGCTCTTTACCACTGTGGTATTAAACCTTCAGTTATCCTTTTATTAGAATAATTAAATTGTGAATTTTAAAAATAATTTACCTGTCATTATTTTTTTAAATTTCAAGTTTGTTCACTAAATTAAAAAATGTTCTTCAAACATACCCCAACCTAATAACCCTGTCTAGAAATAACCTGGTTTTTTTTTTTTTTACTTTTTTTTTAATTTTTAAACTTTACAAATTGTATTAGTTAGAAATAACCTGTTATTTGTAGAATGTTCACCTTTCTAGACTTTTTCCTGTTTATTACAGTTCTAGTCCTTGTTTCAGTTGGAAGTGCATTTGGCTGCAAAGAATAGGAAACCCAACTAACAATGGCCTACACCAGGGATCAGCAAGCATTTTATGTCACGACTACTCAATTCTGTCATTGTAGTGCGGAAACAGCCATATCAGTATGTTAATTAGTGAATGGGGCTGTGTTTCAATAAAACTTTATTGACCAAAAAAAAATATGTGGTGGGACAGATTTGGCCTGTGGGGTATACTTTTTTGGCCCTTGGGTTAACAATAGGGATTTATTTGGCTCATGTGGCAAGAAACCTAGAAATAGCCTTATAAAAAAAGCCTAAAGATTTATATTCCTACTAAAAATATTTGAGAATGCCAGACTCTCAAACCTTGCTAATAGTGGATATTAACAGCCTATCCTGTTTTTGCCAGTACTTTTTTGTCCTTATTCCTGGGTTTGGGGAAACACCTCTGCCTGATCTTCCAACTCAGTAATTATATCTATATCTATTCTGTTCTCCATTATCTTTAAAAAAGTTATTGATTGATTTATTTTGTTTTTATTTTTTTGTTGCACTGAATCTTCACTGGTGTGCACGGACTTTCTCTAGTGGCAGCAGCTTCTCGTTGCAGTGGCTTCTCTTACTGTGGAGCACGGGCTCTAGGCACGCAGGCTTCAGTAGTTGCGGCACACAGGCTTAGTTGCTTTGCAATATGTGGAATCTTCTCAGACCAGGGATCGAACCCATGTCCCCTGCATTGGCAGGCAGACTCTTATCCACTGTACCACCAAGGAAGTCCTCTTCGTTGTCTTTTGATCTTTTTTTAGTTTTGATGATTAAATGTTTTATTCATGATTTCTTATTCTTTTCCATAGTAGGTAGTTCAAGGAGTCAGTGCCTTCTCTGATTCTTCTGATAATATTAAAAATGTTTGTAATGCCTCTGCTTGCATCGTTATCTCTTTCTTTCATTGTTTGTTTGTTGAATTCACCCTTCTCTTTCATGGTGTGAGTTTTCTTGAAATGTTTGGTAATTTGTGAATATGTGCTCTTCTATGTAATGTGATCTGTTTTGTTGTCTGTGAATGCTTTTTCTTTTTACGAGAGTTTGCTACCAGTGATTATGGGAAGAAGGGTGGAAATTACCACAAAAAATGTGATGCTTGTCTTCTGAACACAGAATTCTTCCTTTTTCTCCTGGATATATCCTGCTGTTCTGTCCCAGAGACCCACAGTCACAGCTCCTACAATCTGGATGGATTGAAGAGCCACTTCTTGGCATCCTCATAGGCATTCTCAACGCATCTCTTTCACCTTTAACCTCAGGTCCCCTCCTCTCCCTGGAGAATGTGTTGCCTCTAGGCTTGGAGCAGCCCAAGACCCCCTTCCCGTGTCACAATCCTCCTTCCGAGCTTTCGATTTGGCCTGCGCTTCTTTTCATTCATCCAGTTCTGTCTGCCAGCTTTTCTCAAGAATTTCTCAACATTTTAAATCCAGCAGTATCACCCGTCCTCATCTTCCTATGAGTTTTATTTTGTTTTTTAAAAATGTTTATTTATTTAGTTCAACGTGTTAGCTGCTCAGTCGCGTCTGACCTTTTGCGACCCCAGGGACTGTAGCCCGCAAGGCTCCTCTGTGCATGGGATTCTCCAGGCAAGAGTACTGGAGCGGGTTGCCATTTCCTTCTCCAGGGGATCTTCCCACCCCAGCAATGGATCCCGGGTCTCCTGCATGGCAGGTGGATTCTTTACTGTCTGAGCCACCAGGGAGGTTGCATGAGGTCTTAGTTGCAGCAGGTGGGGTCTTTTGCTGAGGTGCGTGGGCTTCTCTCTAGTTGCGGTGCCCAGTCTCCAGAGCCAAGGGCTCAGTAGTTGCAGCACATGGGCTTAGTTGCTCCATGGCATGTGGCATCTTAGTTCCCAGACCAGGGATCAAACAAACCGAGTCCCTCTATTGGAAGGCAGGTTCTTAACCACTGGATCACCAGGGAAGTTCCTTATGAATTTTAAATGGTATCATTTCTATGGACTTGGGTAGCAGAGGCTGCTGTGTGTACTTGCTCTTGGTCTTCCCAGCTTGATTCAGTCTCAAGGTGACTTCTTATTAAGAGTTTTTACCTTCCTGGTCACCTTCATCTGGACAAGTTCATTTTTCTCTAAAAATACACTGTCAGAACCAAACTGAGTATTCCGACTATGAACAGATCAGTATAGACCATGGAGATGGAGTGTACTTTCTAGGAAGAACTGGGTTCCCATACTAACTCCGCTCTCTGCTACACTGGTCAAGTCCCTTCACTCACCTAAGCCTCAGTTTTCTCACCTGTCAAATGGGAATAACACCCCCTCATAGGTTAATGAACGTGTCAATTGCAATAATGTGTCAAGTGTTTAACGTGGGGCCTGGCACACAGTAGGTGCCGAAACGTGTTAGTTCCCTTCTTCCCTCTGATCCTGACAAAATTTCTAACACGCATCGTGTGTGCTATGGTTGTGGCATGCTTTTGGCAGCCACATCGCCCTGTTAGCTCATACTGAATACATTAGCTAAAAGCCCTGCCTTTGTCTCGTGAACTTTTCTCAAGCAGACTTTTCCAACGCCTCTCCTTGTATAGGACCTTTACCCTGGCCATGATGCGTTTTATCAAGCCATTCTTGATCCATCTCTAGCCTGTAGAAATTGACCTGAACCCAGATGCCGTCATCCAGTTTATTCCATGTGCCACCCATCTGAACGTCATCTGCCGACTGAATAAACAGCCTTCAACAGCCAGATCTGGCCATTGATAAAATTATGGCCTGGGATAGGACCAAGGACAGAACCCCACGGCATGCCACCCTTCAGGGGAGAGTAATTTAAGTGACTGAGCAGGATGATTAATCTGTCTAGTTCCTGTAATAGTCTGTCCTTGTGACTTGATTATAATAATAATGTTAGCAACCATGTATTGGGTGTTATTTACAGGCCAGGCACTGAGGTAAGCATTTTTCATATATTATTTTTATTTTTCTTACAACAAGTCTATAAGGTAAACATTTGTCTTACTTAGGACTTGGTTGTAAAAAATAAACTCCATCTAGCTTTTGCAGTACTCTTGCCTGGAAAATCCCATGGACAGAGGAGCCTGGTGGGTTGCAGTCCATGGGGTCTCAAAGAGTTGGACATAACTGAGCGACTTCAATTTCACTTTTCACTTTTCACTTTCATGCATTGGAGAAGGAAATGGCAACCCACTCCAGTGTTCTTGCCTGGAGAATCCCAGTGATGGCGGAGCCCTGTGGGCTGCCGTCTATGGGGTCGCACAGAGTTGAACACAACTGAAGTGACTTAGCAGCTTTTGCAGAACAAGGACTATATCACTTAATTGTTGTTGTTGTTTAGCCACTAAGTCATGTCCTACTCTTTTTCAACCCCATGGACTGTAGCCCGCCAGGCTCCTCTGTCCATGGAATTTTCCAGCAAGAATTCTGGAGTGGGTTGCCATTTCCTGCTCCAGGGGTCTTCCTGACCAAGGGATCGAACCCACGTCTCCTGCATTGCAAGTACATTCTTTACCACTGAGCTACCAGGGAAGCCCATATTACCTCATTACAAGGCTCTAAAGGGGAAGTGCTCCCCAGAAGCCAAGGGCGGTGATGTTCCTGGGTGGCATGATGACAGAAACGGTGTCAAGAATGGTGAATCAGTGCCTGGGGCCCTCTGGGTTCCAAAAGTCCTCTATGGCTCTTATCTTTACATCTGTCAGTATCTGTCCTTTTTTAATTTTTTAATATTTATTTATTTGGCTGTACCAGGCCTTAGTTGCAGCATGTGGGATCTAGTTCCCTGACCAGGGATGGAACCCAAGCCCCACTTGGAGTCTTAGCCACTGGACCACCAGGGAAGTCCCTGTATCCTTCTTCTCACCTGGTACAAACCAGCTTTCTGTTTCTTGGTTCACCTAGTAGACAGTAGTCCCACTAGCACCTCTGAGTTCATGTTCCCCTTTTCGAGAAAGCAGTCAGATCTTCCCTGAGCCTGTTCATCCCAGTTCCCCAGGATTACTGGCCCTGCATGGGGACTTCCTTTAGCTCAGACAGTAAAGAATCTGCCTGCAATGAGGAGACCAGGGTTCGATCCCTGGGTTGGGAAGATCCTCTGGAGAAAGGAATAGCAACCCGCTCCAGTATTCTTGCCTGGTGAATCCTGTGGACAGAGGAGCCTGGCTGGCTACAGTCTGTGAGGTTGCAAAGAGTCAGACACGGCTGAAGGACTCACACTACCACTGGCCCTGCCTGGATCAGATGCCTGCTCCCAGGCAGCACTGGGGTCAGCTGTCTGGACATGACCTCCAGGAGTCTCGCGCTATGACCTGGTGGCCGTGGGGCCAGCAATGTCCAGAGTCCTGCCCCGTGTCATTTGTACATTTTACAAGTGAAGAGGAGACCCAGAGTCACATGGCAAGTAAGTAGAGGTACCAAGACTTAATCCTGGTCTGTCTGATGCCAAAGCTGGTGGTGTTGATGCTCTGCTCCTTATATCGGGCCATGTGGTCCCAGGGTGGCCCCTGTGGTGGCCTTGGTTAGGGCTGGCCCATGTCCCAGCCTGGGGAGCTTGAGCACCCACCTTTTGCCTCTCTGTAGTTCAGTCGCAGATCAGGACTCTGAGGTTCTTGGTTAGTTGGTTTGCTTGTTTTATTTATTTTTTTGGTGATTCGGCAGATGCTTCAGCTCTAGTCCTCACAGAACTCAGAACTTTGATGAGGGACCTGATGCTTCAGAGGTTACGCACAGACTGTGGAGTCCAGTAAAACTGGGTTCAGATTCCCGTTCTGCCACTTTTTCACTGCTGGCTCTCTGCCTCGGTTTCCATAACTATTAATATGAAATGGAGGTGATGCTACCTACTTTATCTGTTGGTGTGATGATTCAGTGAGATGCTAGAGGTAAACCACACGTGGCCCGTATAGACCAATCAATTCTATTGATGTTACCAGTTAATTAACTCAGAAACAATGGGAAAGGCACAGGAATCCAAAGGAGAAAGGCTTTTTCTAGAGAAGATTTTTTGTTGTTGTGGACCATTTTGTAGAGTCTTTATTGAATTCGTTACAATATCATTTCTGCTGTATGTTTCGGTCTTTTGACCACAAGGCAGGTGGGAATCTTAGCTCCCTGACCAGGGTTTGAACCTGCACCCCTTGCATTGGAAGGCACAGCCTTAACCATTGGACTGCCAGGGAAGACCCCTAGAGGAGATAGCCTTTTATTCGTCGACAGGGTAGGGAGTGAAAGGTAGATTGGTCAGGGTCCCAAGAGGAAAATGATGTTGAAACTTGAAAAGTGGAGAAGAGGATTGAGGGAAGGGCCAGTCTGGTAAGAACAGCTACAGGCATATGAGCACATCCAGCCATGTGAGGGACCCGTGGGTAGTTTATTGTGATAGAAGTGAAATATTGGGAGCAAATGGGGTTGTGAAGCTGGGGTCCGATCGAGAAAACATTACTTATTCGTGTGTCCATTTGGCAAATATTTGTCGATGACTTGCTGTGTGCCAGCCATTGCCCTGGGTCCTGTCGGTTCTGCAGTGAACAGAACAGGCACAAATCTGCACGTTTGTGGCACTTACTCCCAGTGGTTAGAGGTAGGCATTAAGCAAATAGATAAAATACAAAGGGAGTCAGAGGGGGAAAAAAAAAACAGGCAGGGAAGCAGAGTGGGGGCTGCTAGGAGGGTTGTTATGTCACATAGGCCCTTGGGCAGAGACTAAAGGAGGGGCAAGGGGAGAGCTTTGGGCAGAGAAGACAGTGAGAATGAAAGGCCTGAGGTTGGCGCTTGTGTGGCTGAGTTAAGGGGGACGAGGGCAGGGTGGTGGGAGGCGAGGACAGAGGGGTAAAGGCCAGTCATATAGAGCCTTGTGGCCATTTGTAAGAGCCTGTGGGCTTCCCAGGCGGTGCTGGTGGTAAAGAACCCACCCGCCGGAGCAGGAGACGTGAGATGCTGGTTTGATCCCTGGGTCGGGAAGGTCCCCTGGAGGAGGGCATGGTGACCAACTCCAGTATTCTTGCCTGGAGAATCCCCTGGACAGAGGAGCCTGGTGGGCTACAGTCCATAGGGTCGCAAAGAGTCAGACACGACTGAAGTGACTGAGCACACACAGGCTATTGAATGAGTGGGGGGGAACTCATGGGACATTTTCACTGACAGAGGGCCAGGACCGGACAGGTTTTAGCAAGATATGCTTCCTGGCTATGTGGGGAGAGTAGACAGTGGGGAAGGGCAGACGGGGAGACCCATCAGGGCTGCTGCAGAAGGTCTGTGGAGGTGACAGTGACTCGGGCCGGGGGGCAGCAGTGAAGGAGAGAAGGCAGTGGGTGCAAGACAGAGTCACTTGGATCTGTGGCTGGACCCGGACATGGACCCGGAAAGAGAGGAATCAAGAAGGACTTTAAGTTTTGGGCTGAAAAGCAGAGAGACTGGTCTTCTCCTGCGATGGGAAAGAGTGGAGACAGGTTTTAGGAGGAAGATCAGAGATTCAGCTTCAATGCTATGAAGACCTGTCAAACAGCTGGAGCAGACTTCCCTGGTGGTCCAGTGGTTAAGACTCTGAAGTCTCAAGGCAACAGGCATGGGTCCAGCCCCTCTTTGGGGAACTAAGAGGGATGGCCAATAATAATAATAATGAAGGTAGCTGAATATGGGATTCTGGAATTCAGAGGAAAATCCTGTCAAGCTGTATCCATCTGGAATGTAGAATCATTGATTCTATTTTGAGAAGAGAAGTAGGGTGGATGGAGGTCATTAGTTATGCAGGTAATATAAGAAAACAACATCCCGAAGAAAATATTTTTAACCTGTTAGATCAGCCCACAATCCCTTTTGCTGATTGCCACCCCTTCCTAATCCCCAGTCTTCCCCTCCTGGAGTAACTGTTGTCCCAGGCTGGGCATGCCTCCTTCCAGGCCTTTCTCTGTGCATCAGCATACCCCAGCGAATCCATAAACTGCATGTAGTATCTTGGGAGCGTAGTATTTTAACAAAATGGCAACATAATGAATGTGTCACATGTGCTTTCGTCACTTGTCATTTGCCCCTCTTCTCTGAACTGTGTCTTAGAGATCCGCCCTCGGTGTTACAAACAAGCCTAGCTTTTTAAAAACTTGTCACCGTATGTTATGGACAGACTGTGGGTTATTCAGCCGTTTTCCAGATGGAGGGCATTAGCATTTTGCACATTCCTCCTCCAGCACCTGTGTGGGTCTCTCTGGTAGATTCCAGGGATTGAACTGACTGGGTCTGAGTAGATTGAAGCTAGGCAGGGTTTTGTTTTGTCTTGTTTTAGTGGAGACTGCCACGCCGCTCCCCGAAGTGCCTCTGTCAGCTTCCTCACCAGCTGTGGTAGGTTTTTAATGAGGGAGGCCACGGGGATCTGTGCTTTAAAGCAAAGCACAGTGGTGGGCTGTGGGTTGGAAGGAACGAGCAGGAAGCCAAGAGACCAGGGAGTCTCTGGGCTGCTGATCCACTCTTGGGTTTCCCTGGTGGTTCAGCAGGAAAGAACCTGCCTGCAATGTAGGAGACGCAGGAGATGCAGGTTCAATCCCTGGGTCAGGAAGATCCCCTGGAGGAGGGCATGGCAACCCACTCCAGGATTCTTGCCTGGAGAGTCCCACGGACAGAGGAACCTGGTGGGCTACAGTCCATAGGGTTGCAGAGTCAGGCACGGCTGAAGCAACTTAGCACGCACTCACGTTCTGCTCTTAAGAACCCAGATTTTGGGGGAGACACAGGCTACTTTTGGGGCTGAGATGGTCCCCTTCCCTTCCTTTCCTCTTGGAAATAGATTAGCACAAATGAAATGCTGCTGTCCCGCAGCCTGCATGCCTGGCTTCTTCCCTGTCAGCCAGTTTCTATTTCTAGCCCTCCTCACCAGCCAGAAGTCATTCTCTTCTGACAAAGACACCAGTCAAGACATTATAAAATCGCTGTTTTTATTAGAGCAGACCAACTCCTCCATCATCGAGACCCTTATCCTGCCACCAGCCTGGTAGCATCCTTGCCTGACACGCTCGACGGCGCGTTCAAGGGCTGGTGCATGACCAAGGTTGTGTTTGTCACTAGCCTGGCGCCTGTTGGAAGAGTGTGATCACAGCCCCACTCCCAAGACAGACGGAATCCTACAGCCAGCTGCTCTCCTGTTCCTACACTCTCCTGTTCCTGCATGGGGAAAGCAAAGTTGTAGCCTCTGAAAAGTTACGTCATCTTTTCTTTGCCTGAATTTCAGGTGGGTGTTAACTTTGTATAAATTGCCTTCCCCGTTAGCTCAGGGAACTAGGTCTAGGGTCTAAACTTCAAGTTTAGATTTTGTGCGCTCATAATTAGAAACTTTGAAATGTTTCTCTTCAGCATCATCTTCATTGCTAACCTTTATCAAGAATGTATTACACAGCCGGCAATATTTTAAATGTTTTGTGTTTATAAAGTAGGTGCTTTTAATTACCATCCCACATTTTTTTCCTTTTTTGCATTTTTAAATTGAGATATTTTATGTAACACAAAATCCACCATTTTAACCTGTGCAATTCCTGGACTTCCCTGGTGGTCCAGTGATTAAGCCCCCGAGCTTACACTGCAGGTGCCACAGGTTCGATCCTTGGTCAGGGAATTAAGATCCCGCATGCCTTGCATTAGGCTTCCCAGATGGTTCAGTGGTAAAGAATCTGCCTGCCAAGCGATCTCCCATTGTATGGATATGCCAACAGCCTGTTTTTCCTTTCACCCATTGAAGGACAGTTGGGCTGCTTCTGCTTTGGGGCTATTATGATGCATGTCTCTAGGACCACATCTCACTTTGACAGCTGAGGAGACTCGGACACCAGCGTCATTTCTCACTCAAACAAGCCGGATGGGATTCTTACCCAGGTGCCTGGCTTCACAGCTGAGCCCTCACCACCCAACTTGGCTGTTTAGCTGACGAGTGAAGGTCTAGGAATTCTGGACCTATGCCGCATTCGTGGCATATTGCCTTCGCGGCAATTGTGTTTCCAAATTAAATATTGAACCCTGTGGTCCGAGGAGTTCATTTTGGGGGACTTGGGTCTGTCCTGTTTGAATCATCACCACTGTGGGACATCCTGGCTAAGCCAGGATTGTTCATTCAATTCAAAATGGGTTTACCAGTGGTCTTTGATGTAATTGACTCAGTCCTGCCCTGGGAGTTCATGGTCAAGTAACTGACATAGGTTCCCAGGATGCAGACTCTGGGATGGAATTGCGTGTCCAGGAGGCTGATTTGAGGCGGGGGGGGGGGGGGGGGCACTCTCAGGAACAACTGGAGGAGGAAATGCAACCCACTCCAGTATTCTTGCCTGGAGAATCCCATGGGCAGAGGAGCCTGGTGGGCCACAGTCCAAAGGGTCACAATGAGTTGGATACAACTGAGCAACTGAGCAACTGGGCACACACACTCAGGAACAACACCTTTGTGGATGAGGGAAGTAGGACTGGGCACAGGGAGGAGCTGAACTGTGATGCCAGCCGTGCCGATCCCCCAGGGAGTGGTGGGGATGGGTGGCCCTGGCAGAGGTGCTCCCAGTCGAGGCAAGGAGCCTGGGTCTCTGTTCCTTTGTCAGCAGTCAGTATCAGAGATCAGACATAACCCGGTATGAGAGGGGCTTCTCCCTGGGAAGGGACACAGCTCCCAGCAGCTAGGGACGTGACCTGGGCTCACACCCGCTATACACATCTAGCCCCACATCCATGGTGGCCCAGATCAATTCTCCGACAGAGAAGGGTCTGTGAAGATGCTGCCGCACACAGCTAAATGGAGGGTGTAACCCAGCCTGGGGTGGGAGTGATCAGGGAGGAAGGGTCATCTTAACTGTGCCGTGAAGTGGATCCCAGACCTGCATGTCCACTGCCAGCCCACGAACTGCTCCTCTTGGGTGCCTCAGTGTCTCTACCCGACTGCCCCAAACCCAGCTCAGCCCTGCGCCTCCTCCAGCCTTGACCCCCTGAGAAGGGCACTGCCATCCCTCTAGTTACACAGGCTGGAAGCTGCAGTTGGTTGGTTGCTCAGTCGCTAAGTCGCGTCCGACTCTTTGTGACCCCATGGACTGTTAGCCCGCCAGGCTACAGTTTTCCAGGCAAGAATAACTGGAATGGGTTGCCTTTTTTCTTCTCCAGGGAATCTTCCCAACCCAGGGATTGAACCCTTGTCCCCTGCATTGGCAGGTGGATTCTTTACCACTGAACCACCAGAGATGCGGCAGAGTCATCCTTAATACCTGTCCTTCCTTGCCGCCTTTTTCCAGACCATCACCCAGTCCTCCATCCTCACGTTCAAAATATGTTCTCCCTGCCTTTTCCTTGTTGCTGACACCTCTTGTCTGATCACCCACAGGAGCATCCTCCCAACACCCCCACCCAGCACCCACTTCCGCTGACTTTCATTCCAACCTCTCATCCCAACATCGCCCCTCTGCCCCAGTAATCCCACGCAGCTTCCCATTGGTGTGGGGTTAAGAGCAAAACGCCCTTCTGTGGCCCACATGGCTTTGGTGGTCTTGCCCGCCCGGTCCCGAGTCACCCGCTTGGCTCCTGTGCCCCCCATCTCCAGCCCCTCTGTTACTCCGTGTCCCTTTTACTCTCTGCTCTCACCACGTGGCCTCCACATGTGCATCCACTTTGCTTGGAGCACACACACCTCTGCGCCTCTCAGTTAACTAGCTCATCCTTCACGCTGCAGGTCTGTTGTCGCCCCTCCATGGAGCATCAGCTGACCTCCCAGCCACAGTCATGTTTCCCTCTGAAAACCAATCAGTCCTGAATATTCACTGGAAGGACTGATGCTGAAGCTGAAGCTCCAATACTTTGGCCACGTGATTTGAAGAGCCAACTCTGTGAAAAAGACCCTGATGCTGGGAAAAATTAGAGGCAGGAGGAGAAGGGGGCAGCAGAGGATGAGATGGTTGGATGGCATCACTGACTCGATGGACGTGAGTTTGAGCAAACTCTGGGAGATAGTGAAGGACAGAGGAGCCTGGTGTGCTGCAGTCCTTGGGTTCGCAAGGGGTCAGACATGACTTATCGACTGAACACCAACAAGGCATCACTCACCCACCTCCAGAAATGGTTGATGATGTACATTTGGTGGTGGGGCCCTTTGCTTAAAGTTGGTCCTCCTCCCTAGACCATCTGCTCCGAGAGGCAAAGGAACTGTCCCCATGTTGAAGAGGAAGTGCTCAGTCAACCTAAAGAGAGGGAAGGGGAGGAGGGAGAAGAGGGGGACTGGGCGGGGAGAAAAAGATCCCAGTGCCACACGGCCAGGGACGAGATAGGGGCGAACCGTCATCTCCTCTACGTGCCTGGATCTCTGGGACCTCACACGGCAGAAATCTTGACTAGTGTGTGAGATGACATCTGTTCCAGGACCCTGAGTTCCACCCACTGCACCACCCTAGATTTGAGCAGGACATTTCACTCCCCACCGCGTAGCACCCGTCATCAGCACAAACAGGCTTTGCCCCTCATGAGGCTTTGAGCTGGCCTGGAAATGTCAGAAGCCAGGGGATCACCAGTGTGCCCTGACCACTCCTCTCGTCCCAGCCTCAAGACGGCTCCCGGGTCTCCTGGTGCTGGGCCTTTGCATATACTGCTCTGCCCGGATGCCCGCCCCGTCCCTCCTCTGCCTGCCTCCACCCACTTCTGAGCTCCCTGCAGCCGGCATCCTGACCTCTCCTCTGTAGAGCCCGCCCAGCCCCGAGCCACACCGGGCACCCGTCCTCTGCACCCACAGCTCCCGGGCCAGCACCCCCCCAGCCCCCCACCGCCTCAGAGCAGTGTCTGTCAGTCGCCGCTCCTCCAGTTCCTCAAGGACAAGGAGCTGATCTTCCTTCTTTCATCTCCTTCTTTCCCTCCTTGTCCCTACCTTTCCACAAATTCACCGCCTCAGCCCCCATGGGCCTGCCATCCCAGTAGGAGAACCACAGACAAAACAAACAGAGGTAATTCCAGAGCGGGGAAGTGCCGCTGCCACGTCGAGGAGGCTGAGAAGGCCGGGGACAGTCAGAAGGGGTCCCTGGAAGGGCCCCATGTGCCCGCAAGAAAGAGGAAGCATTCCCAGCCGGGGAGACCACAAGTACCCCGGCCCTGAGAGGAGAGAGGCACGGCCTCTTGGAGAAACAGCCACAAGGGCTGCTGGGCTGAAGGGTTGTGCAGAGTGGGAATGAGATCAGGAGGGTGGTGCAGCCAGATTATTTATCGTTGTCTCTGGCCCTTAGCGCAGCACCCACCCGCTAGGAGAAGCTCAAGGAAACTGTTGGGTCGATGGGGCGGGGCCCTGAGGGCTCCCCCGTCTTCAGCGGGGTGGCGAGGGGACGGTCCTGGGAAGAGAGCGTCCACTTGGGCAGCTCCGCTTGCTGGTCAGGAAGAGTTAGGGAAGGTCCCGTTGATGGATGCACTTGGCGAGAGGTCCATTCCTTTAGAAGGAAATTTTCAGTGGATGTCCCTCGTGGTCCAGTAGTTAAGCATCCACCTGCTAAGGCAGGGGACGTGGGTCCGATCCCTGGTCCAGGAAGCTCACACATGCTGTGGAGCAGCTGAGCCCGTGAGCCACAACTGCGGAGCCCCAGCACCCTAGAGCCTGTGCTCCGCTGGAGAAGCCACCGCGATGAGAATTCCTCGTACCACAAGTAAAGAGTAGCCCTGCTCACTGCAGCTAGAGGAAAGCCCGCCCGCAGCAACAAAGACCCAGTGCAGTCAAAAATAACTAATAAAACATTTTTAAAAAGAAGCTACTCTTTATATATATATGTGAAAAAAAAGCTCTCGGATGCAAACCAAGTGGTGGAGGCGGAGACTGGAGGGAAAATTCCACCCAGGTGACGTCTCTCCTCCCATCAGGCCAAGTGATGGCGCTGTGGGCTTGGAGGCTCTGATGGGCAACAGCCGCCCTGAGTCAGTTTAGTACCAGCCTGGCAAACACCCAGAGACTGTCTGTACAACTGGGCTTGCCCGGGGGCCCTGCAGGCCTGCGTCCCCTCCCGAGCTCTCCTCAGGGTGGACGGTGGGAACAGCCTCAGCCCCTGGCAGTTCTGCTCCAAATCCTCCACTAGCCTCCTGGCTACTTCAGAGTAAGCCCAGAGTCCTCACCATGGCCTCCACCCCCGCCTCAGAGCGTTTGCACATGCTGTTCCTGCCACCTGGAAGCTCCTTTGTCCAGATTCCCATAGGGGTCTCCTCCTCCACTTCCTTCAGTCTCCTCTTGAAAGTCATTTCACCAGAGGCCTTCTCTGACCCGCTGGCTAACATAGTAGCTCCACCCTCTATTCCCTCTGTTTTTCTCGACCTCTTATTTTCCACAGCACTGAGCTTCATTTGATATAATATACCCCCTCCCCTGCTTTTTTAAAAAAATAACCTGTTTCCTCTCACTAGAATGTAAGTTTCTTGAGAGCGGAGTGTTTGATGTGCTCGCTGTGTGCCCAGAGGAGTTGTTCAATAAATACTGAGTGAATGAATGAATTGGAGAAATGAGGTCAGTGCCACCCGCCACTCGGGGTCGTGTGAATGTGGAATTTCGGGCCTTGCGCTTCCCCGCGTGTGGTTTGCATGCCTGCATTGCCCTGCAGGTGGCAAGTAAACATGCTATTTCAGAAGGTCCGTATTTCTCTTTGCCTTCTGTTTATGGCAGGCGATAATGATTTTCCATTTATGGCATTAATATAAAGTTTCCTTTTTGAAGCACGCTCATTCAAGATTAAAAAAAGAGAAAATCTCTGCCTGCCTAAAAGACAGTATATAATGCACATTGCTGTCTTATAAAAAAAAGTTTTCTGAGAATAAAAAGAAATGTTAATTCTTTTCGAGTGGCTATTGAAAAAGATTTTATAGATAGCTGTGGAAGAAAAAATGGTTTCATAAAGATAGTGTCCTGTGTCCTGGAGTTCAGGAGAAAACCCTAGATTCTGGATCTGCGTGAATATTCTAACCTGAAATGAAGCATAAAATCTCAAGGTATACATGGGTTTCAGGAAATAATGGTGCATAGGTATTTGAGAAATAACCCCAAGTCTTCCTTTAATGATCCATCTGACTTGCGCATAAGCATGTGGTTTTGTCCTTCCGTCTACCCATGGCCATGAGAAACTTTGCTTCAGTTTGTGTTGTTTTGATCCACCTCTAGGGGGCAGTCTCAACCGTTGGTTTAGATCTTGCAACCTAAGCATGCAGAATGTGGAGTATCTGTTGTTGTTTTAAGGATGGGAGTGCATCTGATATGTCAGCAAAAGCCTCAACATACAAGCTCAGAACTATACTTTTTCACTCAAGTAATATGCATTCAGGACTTACTGTGCCGTGTTGGGAAACCCGAATCACTGGGAGAACACTTGGTTGGGTTCTGAAGGCAGAGTAGGAGTTTTGTGCTGTAAGATACATTTGGATCGCCGATTTCTGGGAGCACAGGGCCATCCTTGAGAACATTCATTAAGGTTTTTTTAAAAAAATTTATTTGTTCATTTTTTATTTGGCTGTATTGGGTGTTAGTTGTGGGACACAGGCTCTTCATTTTTTCCTGGGGGATTTTTCACTGGGGCCCATGGATTCTCCAGTTGTGGCTAAGGCTCCAGAGCACGTGGGCTTAGTAGCTGTGCTGTGCTGTGGGCTTAGTTGCCCTCCGCTTGTGGGATCTTAGTTCCCCAACTGGGGATCGAACCCACGTCCCCTGCTTTGCAAGGCGGATTCTTGACCAATTGACCACCAGGGAAGTCCCTCAGGTATTATTTTAAACCTCTACTGAATGCTCCACTGTTGCTAGGACCTGGTAGTGACTTCAGGTTCAGATACCTCTTAGTATTAGTTCTACCACTGCATCACTGAGAACTCACTCAGTGTGAATCACACGCACACACACACACACACACGTGGCTTGAGTAAAGAAAATAATGTGTTAACTCTTGTGACTTAAAAGTCCAAGTAGTGCTGGCTTCAGGTGGGGCTAGATACAGGGGTTAAACATGGTTGAGAAGTTCCCGTTTCTATCTGGTCGTCTATCTGTGTCCTCAATTCTGCTGGCTCTATGTTGGTGTTACTCTTGGACAGATCTCTTCATGGAACATAGAAGGACATTTGTAACTGTGAACCTAATCAGTTGATAAAAATAGCTTCTTCATTTTGGTGACCTTTGTAGCTCACAGCTCATGCATGCATGCTAAGTCGCTTTAGTCATATCTGACTCTGTGCAACCCTATGGACTGTAGTCTGCCAAGCTCCTCTCTCTCTCTATGGCATTCTCCAAGCAAGAATACTGGAGTGGGCTGCCATGCCTTCCTCCAGGGGATCATCCCGACCCAGGGATCGAACCTGAATCTCTTACATCTCCTGCTTTGGCAAGCGGGTTCTTTACCACTACTGCCACCTGGGAAGCCCCCCTTCACAGCTCATATCAACTAATAATTCCAGGGGAAGAGAGAGAGGGGCTTTTCTAGCAGATTCAACCAATCACTGGTTTGAGTCTGTTGACCTGGCTTTGGACACAGCCCTAAACCAGTCACATGACCAGGGAGACAGACTAGCCAGATTAGCCTGGCCTTGGCTGTCCAAGCCTCAGTCATGTGCTCACCCTTGAGGAGTTGCCAGTATGATTTCCACCCACACCATGTATGCTGAGAGTGAGGAGAGATGGTTTCCCAAAGGCAAACCAAGGAGATGTAACTAGAAGAAAATGAATAGGGGCTTCCCTGATGGTCCAGTGGTTAAGACCCTGAGCTTCCACGGCACGGGGCATGGGTCTGATACCTGGTCAGGGAGCTAAGATCCTGCGTGCCCTGTGGTGCAGTCAAAAAAAAAGAAAGAAAGAAAGAAAGAAAAAAATGACAAAAACAACAGATGTCCACTATCTTCCCCTGGACATGGCTTTGGGGCAATTTGCTTCAGCTTTCAAAGCCTCCGTTTCTGCCTCTGTAAAATGGGGATAACGATCCCAGGGCATATCATTCTTGCAGACACCCACAAAAAGCACCTTAAATGGTCATTGAAGTGGCCCAAAACCTGGGCTTCAGTAACCTGTAATGTTCGCTTGTCACTCATGAATGGTTCCTACGGTAAGATGTGGCACTTGGCTGGGGGAGGGGCAGAACAGATGGAGTAAGTCAGGTGTGTGGAAGTGCTCTGTGAACTCCGCATGGTGCCCCCGACACAGCGTGTTCACAGCCTCATCATTAAGCCATTCCAAGTTATTGTTCTTCTCCGATGGGACTTGACACCTGCAAAGTCAGGTCCCCGACATCTGCCGGCCCTGGAAACCAACCCAACGCTCTCAGCTGCTCGTGAATGCAGCTCAGGCTCTGGCGCTTGCTAAATCAACCCTCTTTAGGAGAATTCCAATCTTCTGGCCTCAGAGGAGTACGTGATCCCTGAAATATAGACTCTGTCGAGCTCCTTTAAGCATAACTGATTCTAGGCGTTTCTTTCCAATTCCATTTTTTTTTCCCCCAGAGAGAATTAATAATACGGCCATTGATAAAATTCTACAAATTTTTCTGGGGCCAGCATTAGGGATAAAGATGATAAGGATAACAATGATGGCCATGGGACTTGGCTTTCATGTCACGTCCGAATTCCTTAGACCATTTGCTGTACTTAATTCGAGCCTCCTCGGCACCTGTCACTCTAGGCAAACCCAACTTCTGACTGATCCATGAGCCTTTTCAGGCTTTTTCAGACTCCCAAACCTTAGCTCCTGCCCCTCCTGCTGTGTGGACTGCCTTTCTCTTGTTGTCCAGCGAGCCTTTTAACTTTCTTTTTTTAATATCTGTGTGTGTGGTGTGTGTGTTAGTCGCTCAGTTGTACCCGACTCTTTGTGACCCCATGGACTGCGCCCCCCAGGCTCCTCTTGTCCATGGGATTTTCCAGGCAATGGTTCTGGAGTGAGTTGCCATTTCCTTCTCCAGGGCATCTTCCCAACCCAGGGATCGAACCTAGGTCTCCTGCACTGCAGGCAGATTCTTTACCAACTGAGCTAAGAGGGAAGATATTTAATATTTATTTTTATTTATTAATATTTATTTGGCTGCTCCAGGTCTTAGTTGTGGCATGCAGAATCTTCCATCTTCATTGCGGCCTGTGGGCTCTTCAGTTTTGACATGTGGGATCTAGTTCCCCGACCAGGGATCGAATCCAGGCCCCCTGCACTGACAGCACAGAGTCTTAGCCACTGGACCAGATGGAAAGTCCCCAGACTGTTTAGTTTTCAAATCTCAGCTCAAACATCTTATTTATTCATTTAATGAGGGCTCATTGTGTGCCAGGCACTGTCCTAGGGGCTTAGAATACACAAAGCGATCAAAACAGTCTCTGCCTTCATGGAGAAGTGCAGGGGGAATGGCCCAGTAATAAGAGGCATGATGACTAAGATCAAGGAGAGTTTATATTAGTGAGGGTTTGGGAGTATGTGTGTGTGTGAGTGTGTGTGTATACATGGCTTGTAATTTTTAAAAATATTTGTTTTTTCCTGCATTGGGGTTTGGTTGATCTTTGTTGTGGCTCACAGACTCTTTAGTTGTGACACCCGGGCCCAGTCCTTGTGGCGTGTGGAATCTTAGTTCCCCAACCAGAGACTGAACCCACATTCCCTGGATTGGAAGCTCGGCTTTTTAATCACTGGGCCACCAGGAAAGTCCCTGGAATTTTAAGTAGGATGCCTGGGGAGGACGTCGCCAAGAAGGTAAGATCTGAGACCAGCCTTGAAGGAGATGAGGAATCTGGGTATTTACCCTGGGGAAGGATGGTGAGTCAAAGGCCCCTGGGTGGGTGGGCACAGGCTGGGTGTTTCGGGTACCGGAGTGATGAGGTGGTCAGAGACGTGGGTGGAGGCCCAGTGGGCGGGGCCTGGTGGCCGCTGGGAATCCCCGCAGAGTCCAGAGTAGAGAAGTGAAATGATTCGGCTTCCCTTTCATCAGGACTCCCGGGCTGTCGCAGGGAGGATGGACGGCAGCGGGGAGGGCAGGAGGGGGAGGACAGTGAGGAGTCCTGAACCGGCGCGGTAGCAAGGAGGTGGGGAGAAGTGGTCAGATTAGGGAATAAGTGGTATTTTTCACATGATGCTGATGGATTGGACCTGGAGTGGGAAAGTGAGTGAGTGAGTAAGTGAGGCTCTCAGGATGACTCCCAAGGATTTGAGCCTGGCCATGCCCTCAGAAGCCTCCCCAGGCCCCTCCTTCAGATCCCTGGCATCACATTTGATACACTTTTGTTATAATCCCTTGGGGCTTCCCTGGTAACTCAGCTGGTAAAGAATCTGCCTGCAATGCTGGAGACTGCTGTTCAATTTCTCGGTTGGGAAGAAACCCTGGAGGAAGGCATGGCAACTCCAGGATTATGGTCTGGAGAATCCCATGGACAGAGCAGCCCGGCAGGTTACAGTCCACAGGGTCGCAAAGAGTCGGACACGACTGAGCCACTATTCACAGCACAGCATAATCAATTGTCTCCTTTCTGTGGCCTCAGATGCCCTTGGGAATCTGATGAAAATGATGGACTCTCTTCCTAGAAAAATACCCTTATGCATTCAACTGAATGGGTGTCCCCAGACCCCACTGCGGGCCATTCCCTAAATTATAGACCCCTGGCCAGTGTGTTGCTTGACTGAGCGCATGACAGCAGGGGCTGCCATTCACATCCCTCAGAACCGGAATGCGAGGTGGAGTTGTAAGGATCAGCCCCTGACTGAGGGTTGGGTGCAGACAAGCTGGGATCTGACTACCCACTGGGTTGAAGTTTTTGTTAAATCCTCATTGCATAGGTAACAGCCACACAGTAAACACTTGATCAACATTTGCTAAAAGATGATGATGATAAACTTGGTACTTTACAAGGTTCTGCTGTGTTTGTAGGATGTCTGATGTGTGTGCGTGCTCAGTCATGTCCGATTCTCTGCCAATTCATGGGCTGCAGCCAGCCAGGGTTCTCTGTCCATGGGATTTTCCAGGCAAGAGTACTGGAGTGGGTTGCCATTTCCTACTCCAGGGGGAAGGCTTAAATATTAATTAATACTCACTCACTCTCACATTCCACGTTCTATAGCCTGAGAAATAAAGCCTCAGCAAAGTGAAATATGCCGTGCCAGGAAGAGAGGTGTCTGGCATCTGACCAGGGTGAGAGTTAACTGGTGGGCACTGGTCATCCTCAGCGGTTACCATCACGGAGCTGGACAATGTGGAAGCTGAGACTGGGGCCCAGGGCTCCAGGCTTCCCACATGATGGTTGGTTCCCCCACTTCCGCACAGTTCTACATTCCAGAAATTTATAATCCAGCTAAGGAATCAGTAATAAGAAGAAAGAAAAGGATCCTTAATGATTTCCACTTTTATTCTTAGAGTAGATCTGCAAGGTAGACCTTATTAACATCCCCTTTTTACAGACAAGGAAACAGAGGCTCAGAGAAGGTAAGTAGCAGAGTTCAGGGCTCCCCTCCAGGTCTCCAAATCCCCAGATAATGAGTGAGCAATAGATATAGTTAAAGGCTTACAACGTAGCACTTAATTATATACGATTTCACCCTGTATTGTGTGTAACTTAATACTAATTGCAGGGTTTCAAACTGAGCTGAAGTGAGAGGGGGGTGAGAATGGCAGAGGAAGCCTCCATGGAGACTTGGGGAGCTGAGCTGGGCCTTGGAGAGGATCTGGGGGGAGCCGCAAGGGGAAGGGAATCGAATAATTAGGGCATCAGGACAGCAGTGAGCTGGGTGGGGTGGGGCGGGGCTAAGATAGTACTATTTAAATACTGAGAACTACCCAGGTGCCAGATTCCATGCTGCGGCCTTCTTATTGTTATTGCATCCAACTCACCTTCGATCCTGAGTTGTTGTTGCTGTTTAATCACTAATTCGTGTCTGTGACCCCATGCACTGTAGCCCGCCAGGCTCCTCTGTCCATGGGATTTCCCAGGCAAGCATATTGGAGTGGGTAGCCATTCCCTTCTCCAGTGGATCTTCCCAGATCAGGGATGGACCCTGTGTCTCCTACACTGGCAGGTGGATTTTTTTTTTTTTTTTTTGACCACTGAGTCACCAGGGAAGCCTATGAGGGAAAGACAGATCCAACCAGACAGGTGCTATTGTTACCTCCATTTGACAGAAACAAGTAGCACTGTTGTGACTTGAAGCTGTGTCTCCCAGGTGACGCGACTGGTAAAGAACCCACCTGGCAATGTAGGAGGCGTAAGAGATGTGGGTTTGATCCCTGGATCAGGAAAATCCCCTGGAGAGGGGAATGGCAACCCCCTCCAGTATTCTTGCCTAGGAAATCCCAGGGACGGAGGAGCCTGGCAGGCTACAGTCCATAAAGTCGCAAAGAGTTGGGCTCAAGTTAGCGACTGAGCGTGCAACCCACACGGGACTCCAAAGCTCACATTCTTCACAGCTCAAGTTCAATGCTGACCTGATTAGAGGTGGGCATATTGTGAGTAATGAGGAGTAAACAGGGCTGGTCCAGGGCCTCGCTGGCAAAGTGTGGCCCATGGGCATTGCCTGGGAGCTTGTTACAGGTGTCAGCTTGGGCTCCTGAATCAGAGCCTCGCTTTCCACACAGTCTCAGGTTATTTACACACGCATCAGCATTTGAGAAACATGGGGTTGATGAGAAGTTTTGCTGGCTCTGTGCCTGAGCTCTTCAAATCTTTCCAATGACATCTCCCTCCTGGCAGAGGCGAATAAATGTATTCCCGGAGGTGAAAACCCAGGGCAGCCCACCCCGAGCTGCGATCTCTTTGAAGTCTCATATTTCACCTAAAAATGTCATTGAATATTTCATTCCGTACCATAATATATCAGTGGCCATTTTAATTTCTCAGGATAGTTATGTAAATTACCATGGAGTAGGATCCATGTTTCTGGAAGGCACATGGGATGGATTTCCTTGTATCTTAAATGGGGTGGTAATAACCACTTCAAGGGTTGCCGCGAAGATCAAAGGAGAATCATGTATATGGAAATGCTGCGTCAACTGTCTGCCTCGTACACACGTTGTTCTGAAAAAGGAACTGAGAATCCTCTCCAGACCCCATATCCTGCAACCTACCAGCTCTCCTGAGGTCACGGTGCTTTCCTCACAGTCAAAATGAGGCAGGACTCAGTCCAGGGAGGACCAAGGAAAGTCTCTGGGCTTCTCAGGAAGCCAGGGAAATAGGAATAGGAACACCTATTGCTAGTTTGTTTAAATTTCTTATGATTTCAGAGTATCATCCTTTCTTATTATTCTTTAGTTCCTGATTGGCCAGATTAGCTAGCCCGAAAAACCCCAGGAAAACTCGGAGGCTTCAGAGACTCAGGGTGAAAGAAAAGACGGGAATCCAGCATCCTCTCCCCAGGTGGCTCAGAGAGAGGGGAGCCTGAGAGGAAAAGTGGGGGCAACAGGGAAAGAAGGAAGCAGACGGCCACAGCCTAGGGTCCTTCCTGCAGGAAAAGGAGTGAGAAGGGGGCTGGGCTGTCAGCGCTGGACTGGCAGGGACCCGTTTCCTTGGAATCAGAAGGAGACGGGAAGGCAGAGGGAGAAAGGCACAGACAGCTGAGATGGAGAGAGACAGCGACCATCCATGCCCAAGGCCAAGGAAGAAGGGCAGCCAGAGAAGGTGTGGGAGGGGAGGAGCCTCGTTCAGAACCTCGGAAGCTAGAGGGGGAGAACTTGAGGAACGGATGGGTGGGAACAGCTCCCCGTGGCCCCGGATCAATGGAAAAGGATGAAGTTGGAAAGAGCTATCATATTTGCTTAAGGAGGTTATGGGTCACCCTTGGGAAGAGTTCTGGTAGATTAATGGGGTGCAAGGCAGATTTTGAGAAGCTTAGAAGAGAATGATGGAAATTCTCTTTTTTTTTCTTCTCCCCATGATAATCGTTAGGATTTTCACACAAATTGTGTTTCTATTACAAGCGTCTCACTTGCCATTTAACATTTAATCCGTCTGACTTGTGGCTAGAATGAAGCCTACACTGTCTCTTTAGTTAAGAAGTTAAGTTAGTTAAGAAGCATAGAAGATGGCAAAGCATTGTTTACAGTATGACCCTACTTTCGTTTAAAAGAATGTGTGTGTGTGTTTATAAATATGGATATATGTATGTTACAAGCAAAGAAAAGCATCTAGTGGAATATGTATCGAATCAGAGTGGAGGTTTTACTGGTGTTACGTATGTCGCTGCATTCATTTGTTTTTGGCTGCGCACGGTCTTCGTTGCTGCTTGTGGGATTTCTCTAGTTCCCTCGAATGGGGGCTGCTCTTGGCTGGGGTGTACGAGCTTCTCCCTGCGGTGGCTTCTCTTGTTGCGGAGCACAGGCTCTAGGTTTATGGGCTTCAGGGTCTGTGGCACACGGGCTTGGTTACTCCTGGACATGTGAACTCTTCCCAGACCAGGGATTGAACCCGTGACCCCTGTATCACCAGGCAGATTCTTATCCACCTCACCACTAGGGAGGTCCGTATGTCACTTTTAATATTTATAGTTTATTATACATTTACTATCCCCCCCATAGGGCTGTAAAAATCTTTAATAGAGATAATCTTTATCTCTAATGATCAGGCCATGGTAACGACTTATATAATTCTATTGGCTGCAAATGACAGAAACTCAGTTGAAACAAAATAACGTTAGGGTCATAGCTAAGTTGTCCAGACACTTCTTCAGGCACGGGTGGATCCAGGGGCTCAAATTATGTCATTAGGACTCTCGGTCTTTGCATCGCTGGGATCTGCTATCTTCTTTCTTGACTTCGTTCTCAGGCATTGCCAAGCCTGCATCTCGTTACCTTAGCACCTGAGTGGAAAGAGAGTAGCTTTTCCCCAGGAGTATCAGTAAAGTCCTTGGGCTGACTTTCAAGGGCCAGGCTCAGGCTGAGGCTCATCCCCTGACCAGTGGATCCTTGCGGCCAGGGGAAGTACTGTGTTGATGGGCGAGACCAAGGTCAAGGTATGTGACCCGAGCGCAGACCAAAGGAACTTTCAAGGGCATCTAAGGAAGCCAGCGAACTGGGAAAAGGGACTGAACAGTTCCCCCAAAGAAATCCAGAGTTCTGTGACCAGAAGGGGAAGCAGAAAACCACGAACATCTGCTTCAAAGGAATCTTCACTCTCTGTATCGTATATTTTTGTAATGACTGAGTTGTTTATAATAAGCATGCATTTCTTTCACAGTGGCAAGAAAAAAAAAAATGAGATTTCTCTCTCAAACAACTGATTTGGGTTCCATCTGGTTAGGGCAATAGAGATCACCAAATCACGAGCATGGAGAAAACAGTAAAGCCCAAATCTTCTCAGAGTCCTTGATTTTATTAGGGCATGGGAGGAATGAACAGTGAGGCTGGGGAATCAAATCACCCTTCTCCTTTTCGTAGACTGTTAGTTGCGTATGTTCTAGATCCACTGGGCCGTCAGACAGTCTCTGGGGCTCTGGGTCGCCAGGGTGATGCGCCCAGGGAGCGGGGCCTTCGTCAAGGTCAGCCTCTGCCTCTCGGCCTCCCGTGGGGCGTGTGCTGTACCTGGGCCTCAGTAAACGCTCCCCTACATTCCGACATCACACCGCTCTGTTTCTTCATTTCAGGGTTACACTAAGGACATGGTGACAGACTTTGATGAGAAGCACGATGAGTATTTAATATTGCTCCAGCAGAGGAACCGGTAAGATGCAGCCGCCCGACAGCAGCCCTGATATTAACCAAATCAAAAGCCTATTTAGAGTTATTAACAGCGTGCAGGCTCGGTTTCACATCGGAACGGGCTGCAGTCGCCCTCCACGCAGAGGCTTGGAATAATATCTGCCATCCCAGTTCCTATTTCTCCATTCATTGATTTAATCGCATCTTTCGATTGAGCTGTAGCAAACCGTCGGACGTGTGGGGCCCGCTTCTCGTCTCCGTGCCTCCGTTCTGGGAGAAGCTGGGTTTGTTAAGAAAAGCTAGAATTTGGCAGGGCCGGTGTGTGAATAACCTAGCCTGTGATCTCACAGGCTTTGAAGGTCCCTGGAAATCTGAGCCTATAATCATGCCTTGTTATGTAAAGGGAGAGTCCTTTTACACTTGTGTTTGAAGTTGGTCAATGTCGTTTAAAGCTGTCAGTCCTGATTTGACTCTGGAGTGCCGGTTCTCATAAAAAACCTGCAGCCCGATGCCATGTGTACTGAGGTCAAAGCTTGTGGTCTGGCTGGAGAGTATTATGTTCTCCAGGCCTTTGCAAGGCTATGCAAGTTCACCTGCAGTTCATTGTGGTTTGTCTTCAGGCCCTGGAACCTTGGGGAAAGCTGGGTTTGCAAACTTAGATGCTAGGAGGGGTCAGGCAGTGAGTGAAGCTAGCTCGGTGGGGACAGTGGGTGCCTGGAACTCTCACGGGCCCAGGGGTTCATATCCTCCAAGGAGACAGGAGACACTGAAAATCTGGACTTGTGTGGTGAAATATCCTGAGTTTTAAAATGTTGGTGTGTACATGCTAAGAAGCTTCAGTTGTGTCCAGCTCTTTGCGACCCTATGGATTGTAGACTGCCAGGCTCCCCTGTCCATGGGATTCTCCAGGCAAGAAAAATGGAGTGGGTTGCCATGCCCCCTCCAGGGGATCTTCCTGACCCAGGGATCGAACCTGCATCTCTTGGGTCTCTTGCATTGGCAGGCAGATTCTTTACCCCTAGCACCACCTGGAAACCCCTACAAGATGTTGGTAATGAATTCAAATCAAAGCGCAAGACAGACAGAAGGATACTACAGCTCCACACCCCCCAGATCTGCAGGAGCGGGAAGGACAGGGGAACTTATTTGGGACTTTGTGCTTTGGGGCTGGCTGTGCTTGGGGTCTTGTAGGCAAGAGTCTGGGGGTTGTTATTCTGAATATGAATTCAGCCCTTGTCTGGTGGGCTGGATTCCGAGTACTTGTCACCTGGGGCCCTGGAGGCGTGTTGCACGGGGAGAGCTTTTAATGTACAGGATTGCCCCATGTGTTGTAGGAGTTTAGCGTCCCTGCCTACCTGTCCTCTTACTAAATGTCACTAAGACCTCCAGTATCTATGACGACGAGACCTGCCCCCATTCCAGATGCCTGCAAGCAAGGCAATCCTGCCCCCAGTAGAGCACCTTTGAATAGATAAACTCTCCAAGACCAGCCAGAAATGCCAGGCAACATCCCATGTGCCCAGCTGCTCTGTGCTCATCTCCCTCCGTCCCAGGGGCAACCTCAAACCCAGGCTTGCGCTGATTAGACCAATGTGGGTTTTTATCATCCTTAATGCCGGGGCACAGAATGTTTTTATTCAGTTTCTGGCAGGCTGGATGGTGCCACCGAACACCTGGGTGATCATTGAATCGTATACATGTGACTTGTCTGGGAGGAGAGTGTCATAGTTCCTCATGAGCAAATGGCTTCTCATTAATCGAGGGATCAATACGTGTGTGATCAAAGAGGCGCCGGCCAATAGCATAGCTGAGAAGAGCTAGAGAGGAGGTCGCAGCACAAAGGCAATTAAAAAATATGTCAGAATGAAGCTGCCATAAGATTTGGGAGATGAGTTTGTCACCGAGAGGGAGCTGGCTTGATGACAGGGAATTAGAAGGTAAAGCTAGAAACGCCTCCAAATGGAGACATATGCAGAGTGGGAGTGCCCTGGAGCTGGCCTCAGATCAAGCCTGAAGAGGCACCTTTGCTGAAGTGCCAGCTGTGTGGCAGGCAGCTTGCCCCCATCCTCTCGTTTTATCCACACACTGCCCAATAAGGCAGTTATTTCACCAGTTTTACAGATGAGGAAGTGGAGACCAGGACAGCAAGCATTTGCCCAGTGTCATGCACCCAGGAAGTGGTGGAGCTGGGCCCTACATTTTTTTTCTTTTTCAGCCGTGCCATGCAGCATGTGGGATCTTAGTTCCCAGACCAGGGATTGAATCTGCGCCTCCTGTGGTGGAAATACAGAGTCCTAACCACTGGACCACCAGCAAAGTCTCCGTACTTTCTTATTTACGTTTTGTTTGACGCTGTCATCAGTAATCCAGGGGAGAGAAATCTGCCAGGGTTGCCAGTGGCTCTAAGTTCACTATGGAGGGGTTTTGTAGGGGTAAACTGAAATTGAGTTGGAAATCTACTTATAAGACTGGGTAGAGTGGGAAGGAGGTTCAAGAGGGAGGGTACATATACACGTGTATATAGATCTATACATATAGATACGTACACATATAGCTGATTCACTTTGCAGCACAGGAGAAACTCAGACAACATTGTAAAGCAATTATACACCAATTTAAAAAACGACTAGGTTGAAAACCAGCCGCTGAGCCTTTTTAAAACTTTTTTTTTTCTACGTGGACCATTTTTAAAGTCTTTACTGAATTTGTTACAATGCTGCTTCTGCTTTTTGTTTTGGTTTTTTGACCACAAGGCATGTGGGATCTTAACTCTTCAACCAGTGATCAAACCCTCACCCCCTGCATTGGAAGGTGAAATTGTGACTACTGGACCACCAGGGAAATCCTAGCCTCTGAACTTCATATTGGGCACAGAAGGAGGTGAAAACCCAGTCTGCATACTGGGTTGCCTGTGACCCAAGAAGAGGGTGTGTAATCACTGGGCTGAGTTCTTAGAGACCTGTTTGGAACACAGCTACCCACAAAATGCTGATCAGGTTTTTCTTTTATTCTTTCAGCAGGATTCCACTGAGTACCTTCTCAGTACCTGCCACTAGTACTAAGGAGAACATTGCAATGAGGGAGACACAGGCAGCCTTAGTCAGTGCTCCTCTGCTCTAAGGGACAGGAACCCAGAGTAAATGACTTTAAACAGTGAAACTTATTGCCTTGCAAAATAAACAAATCTGGGATGATATTCGGGCTTCAGGCATAGTTGGATCCAGGTACTCAAAGTGGGTCACTGCAATCAGTCACTCTCCATCTCTCAGTTCTGTTTTCTCACCTTGGAACCACCTCACAAAGGTACCTCCCTCAGAGAGGCCAAGGCAGTCCCCGGAAACCCACTGACATCCTACCTCTAGAGGAAGAAAACACATCTTTCTTAATAGTTCCAGCCCATCCTCACTCAAAAGTCCTGAGTTTCCATCCATGAGCCAACCACCGCCCTGAGCCTGGTGGGGTGGCAGAGTCTGCCTGGCCCCTCCTGGGCCACCCCATGAAGCTGGGCAAGGGTGTGAGTCTCGCTCAAACCAGGTGGAGTAAGGGGAGGAAGGGGGCAGTTCTCAAGGGGAATCTGAGCTGTGTTTGGAAGACGGGGGCGAGTGACTGGACAGGTGAAAAGGACAGGTGTCTGGCACACAGCCCTGGCCTTCGAGGAACTCCCTCCAGGTGAGCACAAGGCTACCCAGGACTGGGCCAGAAGGGGCAGAGAGTGACCGTGAGCTCCGGGAGAGGACCAGGGAGGGTGGGGGGATGCGGCAGCTCTTGTTGACCCGCGCACAACCCTCGCCCAGAGGATGCTTAGTGATTCTGCTCACTCGGCGTCCTCATGAAAGATGTAATCATGCCTAACAGGACCCATGAAAAAGCAGCCCAAATCATCAAAGGGCTGAGACAGGAGGAACAGTCAAGAGCTAACGGCCGAGCGGGGCTGTAATATACATGCTAGAGGGCGGCAGGTCTAAGATCTAAGAAGCCAGCAATGGTATTGTTTTTTTTTTTAAAAAAAAGGTTGTTTGAGGGAAACTTACAGGAAAATGTACCCAGTTGAGAGGTAAACCCACTGCCCCATGAGAAGATTTAGGCAGAAGGAAGAAAGGGGAGAACCAGCTCTGAGGGGGTCTTGCACAGACCAATCTCTGAGCTGGAACTTCATCTGGCATCCCCTTCCATCCTCATGAGCTTAGACATCCTGGGTCTCATTTTACAGAAGAAGAGACAGGCCCCGGAGGTGTAGGGACTTGCCCATGAAAGCTGGGAAATGGCAGAGCCCCCAGCACGGAGCTCGGTCCTCTGCACCACGCCACCTCCACCCACACGGATGGGGGCTGGTGACTTCCTAGAGGACAAATACTGGAGCTTGTGAGCCACTAGGTTCCAGGAGGAACGGCAGGCTCCTTGCACCACTGTCCCCTGTCTCTCCATCCTTCAAGGCTTCATTCAAATGCCACTGCCTCCAAAAAGCCCTGCCTGGGAGCCACTGCTTCTCCTCTGCACTCTCCTTGTATGGAGCTCTGTGGCGTGATGCCTAGTGAGGAGACAAGAAACGGCAGGATGACGTGGCAGGGAGATGAGCTCTGGAGCCTCATGGACCAGAATTTAAATCCCAGCCACTTCCTCGACTCTCTGACCTTGACAAGTACATCTATAAAACAGGCCAATGCCAGGATCTTAATTCCTGGGCCAGTGAAGGATTGAGCAGGACAAGGTGTTTGAGGGTCTGCAGTAAGCCCACCCATCCAAGTATGCGTTCTCCATCATCATCGTCATCTTTTTGGTGATAAATATGTCTTCTTGAAAGTGAGCTGAGGGACTTCTCTGGGTGTTGTAGCGGCTGGGACTCCGCACTCCCAGTGCAGGGGGCCTGGGTTCGATCCCTGGTTCGGGAACTAGATTCCACATGCCACAACTAAGACCTGGCACAGCGAAATTAAAAAAAGTGAGCGGACATCCAGATAATCCTTGGATGCCTGACACTTAGAGAGCCCCTCAGCTGACCCTGGGGTTTCCTGAGATCCAAAGGAGGCACGTGGCCAGCCCACAGTCACACAGCAGCAAGGCGCCTATAGACCAAGACAGCTGTTATAAGCCTGGTCACGAGCAGACCTGTGAGCAACGCGCTCCCTGCCCTTGGAGCTCAGCTAAGTCCTCTCCTCACCTGAACCCCTGCTTGTGCCCCGACCACCCATGTCAAGCATCTCACGTCCCCCGTCACAGCCCCTTGTGCCACCCTGTGCTCTAACTCAGTGTTTCCACTTCGTCTTCTGTACAAAAGAGCTCTCTGCACAAGTGCCCCCGAAGGTCATCACGAGATAAGCAGAAACGATGCCTGCGACATGGTTAGATACCCGGGGGCTGGATTAGAATGCACATCCATGCCTTCTCTCTCCTGCTAGACCTTGAGTTCCAGAAATAGGTTCTGAGAGTATTCCTCACCTTTCCTTGCCCTCAGTACAGACCCCACACCCGGGGTGGGGGGCATGAAGGGAGAATGAACAGGCACGCAGATACTACACTGCAGTGTGAGGCAGGGAGACTCGTGACATGAAACGTACAGAATCTATAAGTCAGTGGTCCCAAACCCACTTTGGCACCAGGGACTGGTTATGTGGAAGATGATTTTTCCGTGGGCCAGGTGAGGGGGATGGTCTCAGGGTGGTTCAAACACATTACACATATTGTGCTCTTTATTTCTATTATCATTCCATCAGCTCTATCCTCAGATCATCAGGCGTTAGGTCCCAGAGGCTGGGGACCCCTGAGCAAGTGCCTGGAGGCTCCATCTCCATCAGGGCAGGGGACTGAATCTGATTTTCCTGAATCCTGGACACCAAGGGCAGTTTTTTATGCAAAGTAGGCTATCCATTAAAAAAAAAAAACACCCACTTTTCTTCGATGCCACGTGGGTATTCCTGATGCACTCAGCTGCAGTAGAGGAGTTCCTCTAGTGAGTCTTTTCACAGTCTGACTAATTATCTCCTCGTTTATCAGTTTCATAAATCCACATTTTCATAAATCAGTCTGCTTAAAGAGAGACCCACGTGGAGCACCAGCCACAGAGCTTGGGTAGCAGGATGCCACGGTGACCAGTCAGGAAGTATCAGGAGAAAAGGTGGTCTCTGAAAGGAAGTTGAGGCAGGCGCTGCCTGGCCAGGTGGTCAGATTTTTGCACCTGCCGACCATCTCAGGGTCTCGCAGGGCCTGGGTTCCCTGCTCTCCCTCCCCGGGGATCACTGGTATCCACTGCGTCCTTTGATTGTTTGCGCCAGAGAGCGCAGCTACTGCCGTGTTTGGAAACTGTCTCTTAGTTACTTGTGTTTTCCTTCTGTTTTATGCTGTTGCCCAACAATCAGGCATCTCCCAGGCTTCAGAGGCTGGCAAGAGATAAGCAGTCTGTAATGAATGTTCCTGCCACGATTGCCGAAAAGATGGATGTATCAACCGCCAAAGAAACATTTAAAAAAGCAAACAAAGAAATCACCCACAATGCCACCACCCTCCCTCAACAGCTGATTTAATTTTCACATTTATCACCTTCCAGTCTGGGTCCCACAAACACACTTTTTTCCAACTTTGCGCTTATCGGCTAGGTACTGTTTTTATCCTGCCTTCTCCCCCCATCTCTGAACAGATCACAAACATCCCCCATGTTTCGACAGAATCTTCATAATTATAATAGCTACAAGAGATCTCCTTTTCCACTACCCTAGTGTGGGACATTCCGGTCGCTCTTGTGGTTTTGTTAGGACTGAATGCCGGCCATTGTTCCTGATCAGAAACTATTTGCTGACTGAGCGAAGACCAAGTGCATCGCATGTTCTGTTTCCAGCCATGTCTAAGCTTGTCAGTTTCAGCTTGCTAGCTCTTGAAGTTGTCTTTGTTGTGGCGAAGATTCTGGAGCCACACTGCTTCAATTTGCATCCCAGCCTCACTGCCATACTAGCTGTGTGACCTCGGGCAAGTTACTTAACCTCTCTGTGCTCCAGTTTCCTTATCTATTAAATGAGGTTAAGAAAATTAATGACCCCATAGGGTTGTTGTACAGATTAAAGTCTTAATACAGTCAATCCTTATTCCACATTTGCAGATTTATCCACCCACTACAATATATTTGTAGCCCCTGAATCCACACTTCCAGTGCTTTTTAACAATCGGATACTGTGTGTGCATGCTCAGTAGCGTCTGACTCTGTGACCCCACGGACTGTAGCCCACCAGACTCCTCTGTCCATGGGATCTCCCAGGCAAGAATATGGGAACGGGTTGTCATTTCTTCCTCCAGGGGATCTTCCTGACCCAGGGATCAAACCCACATCTCCCGCATCTCTGCGTTGGCAGGTGAATTATCACTGTGCTGCCCGGGAAGCCCTTACCTTATACAGTAAAGTGTCCTTTTTCTGTTTTACTTAGTGTCCTGTTTTTTATATTTTTGTGTTTTTCAGCGGTGACTTCCCTGTTTAAACTGGTCCCTGGTATAAGGTTTAAGTGCAGCTGTCCCACATTCTTAAGCCCAAGAAGGCTATGATGTCTCTTGTGGAGAAAATACACGTGTTAGTTAAGCTTCATTCAGTCATGAGTTGGAGTGCTGCCGGCATGAGTTCAGTGATACTGTATTAAGTATCAATATATATTAAATACTGGAGTGGGTAACCTTTCCCTTCTCCAGGGGATCTTTCCAACCCAGGGATCGAACCCAGGTCTCCTGCATTGCAGGCAGTTTTTTTTTACCAGCTGAGCCACAAGAGCAGCCCAATATATTAAATAAGGTGCATTTAAACGGAAACACACATAAAGCAAGGTTTTATTTTGATCAGTTGATGAACACGTTGTGACCAGAGGCTCACAGGAACCAAATCCTGTATTTTGCCCTAGAAACAGTGGTTCAGTATTCACAAATTCAGTGTTTGCCTCAACTTTATAGAACTTATCTCAAACAATGGGAGTTGGCTCTAATTTAGAGGGGCTTCCCAGGTGGCGCTAGAGGTAAAGAACCCACCTGCCAATGCAGGCGATGTAAGAGATTCTGGTTCATTCCATCCCTGGGTCAGGAAGACCCCTTGGAGAAGGGCACGGCAACCCACTCCGGTATTTATGCCTGGAGAATCCCATGGACAGAGGCGCCTGGCAGACAAAAGTCCATGGGGTCACAAAGAGTCAGACACGACTGACATGACTAAGCCCACACTGCACACAAAGCGTTTAGAACAGAGTTTGGCTTTCTACCTTTTATGGTTTTACCATTACTATTATATTTAAAAATATCTCTTTACTGGGTTGTGTCGGGGCATAGTTGCAACAGACAGGCTGCTCTAGTTGTAGTGTGCAGACTCTAGAGCACACAGGCTCAGTCGTTGTGTGGCCAGTGGGCTTAGTTGTCCCGTGGCATGTGAGATCTTAGACCAGGAATCAAACCTGTGTTCCCTGCATTGGAAGTCGGATCCTTATCCAGTGGACTATCAGGGAAATCCCACTATTGTTTTTAAAAATTTACATTTTGCTGCTTTGGTAAGAACTTATTTAATCACTGAAGAGGATCCACTTTTTAATTTTTTTTTTTGCCACCGTGGTTGTTTGTATTTCTCCTTCTGCGAAAAGAAATCTAGTTGGTGTAGGAGTGTGTGCAGGCATTTGTAAAGGCTCTGAAGGGTTTGACGTCAGATGGGAGCAATTCCGAAATGGGCATTGGGCACTGTCTATGGCAGGGACCATCAGGAGTGGGGAAAGGACAAAGCCAAAGTGTGAGGTTGGACTCTGGAGAAAGATGAACAAGGAACCTGGCCACGCTCACGCCAAGCCCCTTTCAGGCAAAGGGTTTGATCATCACATCATTAATCTTGAACAAAGCCTGCACTGGTATATTTTTAAACTGCATCTGAATGTAAAATGATGACATTTGGGATATCAGGGGTGTTGGAGAACACATTTATGTCTTGAAGCCAAAAATCAGTCTGCCTGGCGTGATGGCAGCTGTTTTCTAATGTGAGGATGTGTTCCGTGAAATCTCTCACAGAGGCTTAGACCACATTTTGTTCCACGTGGAACAAAGTGCTGCTGTCCACCAAGGGGAGGTGCGTGACATTGGGCTCACCCCAGGAAACCCAGGCCGTGTGCAGCAGCATGCACACACCTGCTTTTGCCCCTGTGCCACCATGGGGCAAGGGTGGTACCCGGGTTTTGGCTGAAGTACCTTTGAGCCTCAGAATGAAAGCAGAGCCCGTGGAGCCTCCCCCTCCCTGCTCCTCCATGTGCGTAATGGGCCTCTTAGGGCTGTTTATAGAGGAACAGCTGGGCGCCTGCCACCCAGCCTCTGATTAGAAACGCTTGCCTGTCAGAGCGGCAGGTCCCTCCCCACACGGGGGTGGGCGGTGGCTCAGGCTCCTCGGATGAGACGCTGGTGATCGTTTCTCTTCCAGGATATTAAAGCATCTGAAAACCAAGGACCCCGTGCAGTTAAGGCTGGAGCACCTGGAACAGGGCTTCTCAGTCTATGTCAACGGGGCCAACTCTGAACTGAAGACGTCCCCTCGGAAAGCCGTCCACTCCGACTTTTCCAGAAGCGCCTCCCACACCGAGGGGACTCATGGTGAGCACAGTACTGCCAGGTCAGCACCAGCTCTGCTGACAAATGAGGGACGATGGAGCCACATCCCACGCACAGAAACCAGTGAGCCCGTGCAAGTTAACTCTGTCCACTTGGCCACAAAGAGACAGCATGAAAATGAGAGAGAGAGAGAGAGAGAGAGAGATCCTTTTTTTTTTTTTTAACTTCTTTTTAAACTAGTCTTGGCGTCCACTCCCACAGGGCAAAGGAGACCAGAGAAGTCAATTCCTGGCTTTTAACATTTCCTGGATCTCACATACCAGTCGTTTAAGGAAAGGTCTAGGATAATTTTGGTGAGACCTGCTTTTCACTCACTGTGTCTTAACTTCAGTACCTAACCCCTGTGATAATTGATTCCACTGTTCAGGTCTGAATTCAGTTAATCCATACTCTACAGACTTTAATCGGATTTCACGTATCTTATAATAAAAGGATACATGGAATAAAATCTGGAAGTGGAATAGGAGATGCCCGATCCAGCAGCTGGCCCCATACGGGCCCCCAGAATGATTTGGTGGTGGTTGGCAAGTCCCACGGACAGAGGAGGCTGGTGGGCCACAGTCCATAAAGAGGTCATAGAGAGTCGGACACGACTGAAGCGACTTAGCACGAATGAATGCAATGGCAGCACGTAGGAGTCAGACTGGGGCTTCCCAGGTGGCGAAGTGCCTGCCAACGCAGGAGACACGGGTTCGACCCCTGGGTAGGGAAGAGCCCCTGGAGTAGGAAATGGCGAAATCCCATGAACAGAGGAGCCTTGTGGGCTACAGTCCATGGCGCCGCAAACAGTCGGACGTGACTGAGTGACTGAGTGTGCGTGCGCACACACACACACACACACACACACACACACAGGAGTCAGACACAGTTTGGCCGTGTTGCTTCGGGGAAGCTGTTTGGTCTCACCGCACCTCTGTTTTTCTCATCTTTAACATGGGACCAATGAGTGCCAGAGTGCCTTTCAAGACTGTCATTTTGTCTGAGAGCCCAGTGTGCTACTTACTTACGAGAAGAGGATTTGGAACAAGGCTGGGTTGGGTTCAAACCCTATTCTGCCCCTTTCTAGCTCTGAGACCTCTGACAATTGGGTCCTCTCTGATCCTCAGTAAAATGGGAGTGATTACGCCCACCTTGCAGATTTCCCAGAAGGACTGAATGATAAGAAGTCTAAAGTGTCCAGCACACAATAATCTTTTTTAAAACGTTTTACTTTATATTGGAGTATAGCTGATTCACAATGTTGTGATACTCTCAGGTGGACAGCAAAAGGAACTCAGCCATACATATCCATGTGTGCATTCTCCCCCAAACTCCCCTCCCATCCCGGCTGCCACATAACATTGAGCAGAGTTCCCTGTAGCATACTATTCTTGATTTGTGTTCCAACTCATTGGCTCATAGGTATGTAAGATCCCAAGCCGTTAACAGGCAATAAAAATGAATACAACAAGGGGATAAAAGGAGAAAGTGGTGTCTCCAAACCTTCCCCAAGGAGAGCCACTGCATTTCAACCTGGAGTTTAGCATGAGTTTCCTAGCCCCCAGGGCAAAGAGGGAAATGGGATGGACTCTCCTAGCTTTCACAGGGGAGAGTTAGGCTGACCTGCTGGTTAGGAGAAGCAGGACTTGCTAGGGTTCAGGGAAGGGCAGATAATGGGAGTTTCTGAATTTGGGTCCCTAGTAGTATGCTCAGTCATTCAACAGTTCTCTCCCCTCGCCCCTCCTTTGGCGGGCCTGTTGTGCGTGCTGTCCTGACCCGCTTCTGTATCTTAGAGATGCTCCTTTTGTGTGCAGACTTGCCCAGTTCAGCTGCCCACTGTTATATATACTGTTCCATAGCATGAGGGGCTGTGACTGACTCGCCATCCCTTGTTGTTGGGCATTTAGCTTGTTTTCTTTCTCTCTCTCTCTCTTTTTTTTTGGCCCCACTGCTCAGCCTGTGGGATCTTAGTTCCCCAACCAGGGATCAAACCCATGCCCTCTGCATTGGAAGCATGGACTCTTAACTGCTGAACCACCAGGGAAGTCCCCATTTAGCTTGTTTTCTGATGCTTTGTGGCTGCAAAGAGTGCTATAAAAGCGAAGAGCTTCACAGATTCGCCCCTGGGCACCCCGATGGGCATTGTGGCTGCAAGTTACAAAACCGCCATCAGTGTGGGTTCACCTTTGGGGGCTCACCAATTCTCTTCCCCTCATCTCTGTGCAGATTGTGGACGAAGAACGCTGTTCCGAGAAGCTGAAGAAGCTTTGAGACGCAGTGCACGGACAGCTCCCAGCAAAGTCCAGCGCCGAGGATGGCATCAGGTATGGAAACCCTGGGCAGAGTCAGGATGGTGGCCCCAGCTCACACTTTAGAATAAGGAGCAGGCTTCTTGTGACAGAAGAAATGTAGGGTGTTCAGAAACCCCAGGGGTAGGGGTGGGTCTAGCTGGGCACTGCCGTGGTGCCCTCTCTGCCTGTGGCACTGGCCTCTGGAGAGTGGAGGAGCCCTGGGGACCCACCAGCCCTCTCTGGGATATGATCCCCGCTTCTGAATGGGGCCACCCCAGGTCAGACTCACACCATCACAGGTCAGACTCACAGTCCTGTTGTAATGATGCATTCTTACAGCTGCTTTTTATTAAGCACCTGTGATATGCCAGGCACAGTCTCAGATGCCGGGGATACAGTGGGTGTATAAGACAACACCCCCAACCCACAGGCCTGAGATGCCACATCAGGTTGCTACGATACTGCTGGTCCAGCGGCTTGGTTTTTTGAGCACCTGCTGGTATCAGGCGTGGGCTAAGCTGCCACATGACTCCTCTCCTTTGCCCTCACAGCAGACCTGCAGGATATATTCCAAAGTCCTTCCTCCTTTTTTTTGGCCATGCCATGTGGCACGCGGAATCTTTAGTTCTGCAAACACCCCCATGCCCCTTGCATTGGAAGCACAGAGTCTTAACCACTGGACCACCAGGGAAGTCCCATGTCCTTCCTCTTTTAAGGACGCTGAGGGCACAAAAGCTCAGAAATGTTAAGTGAGCTTTCCAAGGTCAATCACTAAGAAAGGGTGGAATTAAGATTCAGATCCAAATCTGTTGCTCCAAGCTCAGCGTTCTTGCTCCTATAGTCCTTACATCTTCCCTTGTGGTTACTCAGCCTTACCTGGGACCAGGGGGACCCCCACTGTGCATTCGCATCACCTGGGATGCTCAGGCCCCACCCTCAGAGATTCTGGCTCACTTGGTCTGAGATGAGGCTTAAGCAACATATGTATATACACACACACACACACACAGATACATACATACATATATATATATATACATACATACATACATATATATACACACACACACATATATGTATGTATATACTGTCATGGTCCGTATGCGAGTTGGAAAATAATTTCCAGACATGAGACAGAATGAGAGGAGAATAAAGTTTATTGGAGAGGGAGATGCTGTTAGAACAGCAAGGTGGCTCAAGGCGGAGCCAAACCCTTTCATAGGCTAGTAGGCAATTTTTATGGCCTCAAGGCAGAGAAAGTTCCTACTGGAATGGTGTCCTTAGGTGACTGGTTAGCATGCTATAGGGTGCGTAATAGGATGGGTATTTTACCTAATATGGGGTCAGGGAACTGGCCGGTTTAGATCTGGAGGCTCATGGCTACAGTTGATTGCTATGGGGCTTGGTCAGTTCCAGAGATTTTTTTTAAAAATCAATTAATTTTAATTGGAGACTAATTACTTTACAATATTGTGGTGGTTTTTGCTGCCCATCGACATGAATCAGCCATGGGTGCACATGTGTCCCCCATCCTGAACCCCCCTCCTGCCTCCCTCCCCACCCCATCCCTCTGGGTTGTCCCAGAGCACCAGCTTTGAGTGTCCTGCTTCATGCATCATACTTGCACTGGTCATCTATTTTACATATGGTAATATACATGTTTTAGTGCTATCCTGCTTCTCACCTGTGACCTTGGTATGCGCCCTGCTGTGCTTAATTGCTCAGTTGTGTATGACTCTTTGCGACCCCATGAACTGTAACCCAGGGCTCCACATATAGCATATGTTCAGATCTGTGGTAAATACTAGGGCTTCCCTGATGTCTCAGCAGTGAAGAATCTGCCTGTAGTGCAGGAGACACAAGTTAGATCCCTGGGTTGGGAAGATCCCCTGGAGAAGGAAATGGCAACCGCTCCAGTCTTCTTGCCTGGGAAATCCCATGGACAGAGGAGGCTGGTGGGCTGCTGTCCTTGGGGTTGCGAAGCGTCGGACACGACTGAGCACGCTTACACAAACAAGTGAACATGAAAGGCAAATACTTTTAATTTTATTAAAAGTACAATCTTTGCTAACCCATCTTTGCTAACCCCAGAGGAACCTGAGTATCCTCACTGTGCCACTAACGAAATCGAGGCCCAGAGAGGTAATAAGGTGACCTGCTCCCACAGATGCTGACAGAGGACAGTGGCTGAGGATTGGACCCTCAGCCTGTTCTCTGCAGGTACTTTTGTACAGCCAGGATGAAATGGGCAGGAGTGTTCCTGCCAGCCTAACTCCCAAGCCTCATCTCGCTGCTGATGAGCAAGGCCCTCGGGTCACACAGCCTGGAGGCTTCCTTTTGTCCCCAGCAATGAATATTAATTTCCCATTAATGAGGCCTTTCTCCACTTCTCACTTCAGACAGTTCTCCAAGCTGTCTTGAGTGCCTTCTATTATCAGGAGCCGTTATTTGCGTCTTAGACGGTGACTTAATGGCTGGCCCCAGAGTCTGTGCAATTTAAAGACTTGGCCTAAGATTAATTAGCATCCCTCCCTGGTCTCTCCCTGTGGTCCCACACTTCACAGGGCCTAATCATGGCTAATTCCCTGGCTTCCTGATGCCACGAAGGCTATAATTGTCCTTCTGTACCCAGTCCGTCAGGGGTCAGTCAGTGCCTAACAGGGGAGACCCCCAGGCTATTTGAATCATAAATGAATGGAAGGCTGGGAATGGGGGGAGTGCTTACAAAATCCTTGGGCTGGTAAGAAGATGAGCTTGAGCTAGGCCTCCAGGAGCGGTATACCCAGTATTCTCAAACGGGCCAGCCAGGAAAGCTGTTACCTAGGACATAGGAGGGAAGATGGGGGATCAGCCTCAAGAATGTGTCACCTGGGACCTCCCTAGTGGTACAAGGATCCGCCTGCCAGTGCAGGGGACATGGGTTCTATTCCTGGTCCCAGAAGATCTCACATGCTGTGGAACAACTATGCCCGGGTGCCACAGCCATTGAGCCTGTGCTCTAAGAGCTGGGGAACCACGACTACTGAAGCCCACGTGCCCTGGAGCCCCTGCTCTGCAACAAGAGGAGCCACCGCCACGAGAAGCCCACACACACCACATCTAAGAGAGTAGCCTCTGCTCGCCACAACTAGAGAAAGCCTGTGTGCAGCAACAAAGACCAGCACAGCCAAAAATAAGTAAGTAAATAAGTAAAAGAATGTGTTACCTGAACTGTGATCGAGGAATCAGGAAGCCAGTGCCACAGCCGTTGGCCTCCGAGCGACCCTGTGTGTGCTAGTGAGACACTTGGAAGAAAGACCTCGCCCACAGCTCACCCAGCCGGGGTGGGACGTGAATGAAAACACTCCTGGCCTCTACCACGTGCTTGGCACAGAAGCAGCTGGCGTGTGTGTGCCCTTTGTCTCCACTTCACCTCTGCTGTGCCTGCCTTCCACGAGGCCACCGGGTCAGCCACACCCATGTCACATCCAGACCCTGGCTAAGAGGGAGGCTGGGAAACGCAGTGTCTGGCTTTCCGGCCTCTAGTGAGCCAAGAGGCACCCCCAGAAGAGAGTGAAATGGGTGCTGGGGGGCACCATCCCATCAACTCTGCTCCACCCACACACAGTCCTTTGGGGACCACCCCTCAGAGATGGAGACAAATATAGAGTCTTCAGAAGTGGCGATTGGACTGGGAGCCACTCATGAAGGAAGTCATCCATTAAGTTAATGAACATGTATTACCATGGGCTGGGCAGTCTGCCAAGTGTGCCCAAAATGCCCCAGTCAGGCTCAGTTCCTGCCCTGGAAGATCTGACTGTGAAGACATGGGCACAGCTCATCCTGGGAGGAAGATGCCACAGCTGTGCTCCAGCATCTGAAAGGCCAATCTGGTAGACTCTGAAAATTAACCACTTGAAGCCTGTGGGCTCAACTTGTGCCCCAGATAATGGTTTTGGGACTCACACAATTTATAAGAGACTTAGTCACTTGGTAACACTTTAATTCAAAAAATTTTATGTATTTTTTAAAAAAGCTTGATTCCTAATTCCCCGGGAAAATGGAAAGATCTAGCCCCCAGGCTGGGTTGCCTGCCCATAAGGCAGCCATCAGCGGTCCACTTCTTTAGGTAAGAGCATCTGGCGGCAGGGGACAGCCAAGTCCAAAGTGTTAAGAGCACAGACTCAGGGACGGCAGCCTGGGTTCCAAGCCTCAGCCACACCACGTACTAGCTAAACGGTCCCGGAGAAATGGCTTAACCTCTCTGTGCCTGTCTTCTCCTCTATAAGCAGGGTTGGTGATGGCACCCTCCCCATCGGGTAGTTAATGAGGCTTGAATGACTGAGCTCGCCCAGTGGTGCCCAGCACAGAGGAAGCTGGCAGTGAATGGCGCTGACTGTCGTCATCAGCCAAGGGGGAGATGCCTAGGGTAGCTTTTCCCTCCAGCATGTTCTTACACTCATTCAGTCCTCCATTCATTTGAGGACCATTTACTGGATACTTTTGGGTTCTGGAGTCAGAGCATGAGTGAGGCAGGCCAGGCCCGCTCTCCTGGTGCTCACGGTGATGGAGTAAGTGAGTGTCGGGTCAGTTACTCTCATAGGTCATAGGTCAGAGGACCTATGAGAGTAGGTCAGAAAACCCCAGGAAGGAGTTTGGATTTCATTTTAAATGCGAGGACTCTCCTGGAGGGTTTTCAGCAGGAGAATTATGTGTTGGGCTCCTGTTTGGGAAGCATCCCTGGAGGTTGCCCTAAAGGGCCAGGCTTGGGGGTGGGGAAGGGGTTTTGAAACAGGGCTCCCTATAAGCCTAACAGGCCTTTTCTCTCCCCCAACCTTCCCCAGCCCCCACTCTCACAGCGGTTCCCTCCCCGCAGCTCCGTCTTCTCACTGCAGCCTTCTCTGGGTCACAGTTTTTCCTTCCCTCCATATTCATTTGTTGAAATTTTCCAAGAGAGAGACCATCTGAATCTTTCCATTCTTTTTTTAAATTATTATTTAAAAAATAATTTTATTCATTTATTTATTTATTTTTTTGCCTGCGTTGTTTTTGCTGCTGTGTAGGCTTTCCTCTAGTCGCAGTGAGAGGGGGGTTGCTCTCTGGTTGTGGTGCACAGGCTTCTCATCGTGGCGGCTTCTCTTGTTGTGGAGCCTGGGCTCTAGGGCACACGGGCTTCAGTAGCTGCGGCCCCCCGGGTCCTAGAGCTCAGGCTCAGTAGCTGTGGTGCAAGAGCTGAGCTGCTCCACAGCATGTGAGATCATCTGGGACCAAGGATCGATCCCATGTCTCCTGCATTGCCAGGCAAATTCTTTACCCCTGAGCCACCAGGGAAGCCCTCTAATTTCATTTTTGTTTCTCGGGTCATGGGCTGGCTTGCTTCAGCCTGATGAGACACCCACTCAGGCCTCAGTCAGCTGGGACTGAAGGTGGAAGCCAGGTTAGATGATTCAAAGCCTACCTGCCCTAAAGATGTCCCCCGCACAGGGACTCGGTCCCCACCTTCTTGTCGAGGAGGCTGTAGGCAGGACAGTAAACAGACCCAATTTGCCAACTGCTCTATGATTGTCAGGAGCAGGAGGGAATGGATTGGCTTCCTTTGGCCCCAAGGAGTGGGGTTAAGTAGAAAGTTTCTCCACGGTGGAAAGTACGCGGGGACAGATTTTGCAGTGTGGAGGATACAGAGGAAGGCAGTCTCTCTCTTTTCACCCTTTTGGATGGGTACCATCATCCAGAGGTCTGGCAGAGTGGTGATCAGGGCTGCACAATTTCCGGTGGCCCCTGGTGGCCAGTTCTCAAAAGCTACCCCATCAGGAGCAGGTCCACAGCCTTGTCCCAGTCCCAAGGTTTCTCTTGTACGCTGTGCCCAGCAGGACGGACAGGTGGGGCCACACAGTCCCTCGCTATAGTCCCACTGGCCCAGGCTGGGTCAACAGGGAGCACAGTGGTCCCAGTGCGCAGTGGACCCCACGGTACAGGCCTCCCAGCCAGCACCACTTCTTCCTCGTCACGTCCCTGCACCCTCCGACTTGTCACCTTGCCAGTTTCTCTGCGAGCGTGTGTGCTAAGTTGCTTCAGTCGTGTCTGACTCTTTGTGACCCCATGGACAGTAGCCTACCAGGCTCCTCTGTCTGTGGGATTTCCCAGGCAAGAATACTGGAGTGGGTTGCCATTTCTTCCTCCGGGGGAATCTTCCCGATCCAGGAATCAGACCCACGTTTCCTGCTCTGCAGGTGGATTCTTTACCACCGAGCCACCTGGGAAGCCCTGGTTTCTCTGAGCAGCCCCTTAAACTCTGTTGAGGCACACGTAACCCTTCCACTGACCAAGCCCAATGCCACTTTCTGTAGAAAAGACTTCCCTCCTTAGGGTCTTGCTCAGCAACTAGGAAGCACTTTTGGGTGGAGCTGCCCTGATGGAAGGGGCTGCAGGTGCACAGACTCCAGGATCCCTAGGCCAGAAGGTGAGAGAGTCATCCATACGCTGGCCAAGAGGCTGCCGCTCCACCTGAAAACGCCTTCCCGACTCTCCAGTGCTGGAGGGACCAGGGACCCAGATGGCTGTGCTGGGCTGGGCTTCTGAGCGGCCGCCCGCGCAATGGATCAGGCTGGTGGTGATAAATGGCTCTAGTTGGTGCTGTCCTTTCTTCCCCCACCACTTTTCGGCCTTAGATCTTTCTGCTGCTATCAGTGGATTAAGATTTATGGCTTCCTCAGCCTTGTAATACTTGGGTGGACAGCGGCCTAATCAACAGAGCCGTCGTTTACCAAAATGCTGTCAGATTTGATGAACGTCATCGACTCTTAGCATTAAATTGGTGGTGAAGGGATTGGCCTTCCAGCAATTTACTGTGGGGTGGGCTTTCCTTAAAGGCCTGAAAAGCAAGTTCATTGCAATTATTAAAGCACAGGTTTTGTTCTCACTCTGCTGCCATATCCGGTTTCCTGTTGGGGGTCTGGCAGCTTAAGCACCTCTAGGAAAACTCACGAGTGAAAATGTGAAGCGTGGGGGACCCTTCCCTTTGTTTTTTCTTTTCCCCCTGAGTTTTGAAAACCCCTGCAGTGAGAACAATAAATGAAACAACCCATAAAGCATCAGCTTTACAGTGACCTTGCTCGACACAGACTGTCAGAGCACGAGCACTGTTAGTTGTAAGAGATCAGACAGATCCAGGAAAACCGTATCAAATAAGATCAATTTATTCCCCACCCCAACCCAAAGCTGTCTCTGTCGGTATCTTCGGAGCTCTCCCGCCCCTAGAGGGAGCCATTTACATAGTGCACAACCTGTGCACCCATCCAGGTCACCTCTCAGCTTTGCTCTCGTTTTTTTCCCTAAGTGATGATAAGCGTAAATGCACACCTCTTAGAATACTGTACTAGAAGGGTGGTGAACATAAAAACTCTGGGCATGACACTGGGCTGAGTGTGGCTGAGTACAAAACAAGCTGCCCTTGGGCTGGCAAGCTGGTTTGTGGGTGTTTAGGCATGTTTAGGGGCTTCCCTGGTGGCTCAGACAGTAAAGAATCCACCTGCAATGCAGAACTGGCTTCGACCCCTGGGCCAGGCAGATCTCTTGAAGAAGGGAACGGCTCCCCACTCCAGTGTTTTTGCCTGGAAAAGTTCATGGACAGAGGAACCTGGCGGGCTACAGTCCATGGGATCGCAGAGTCAGACCCGACTCAGTGACTAACACTTTCACTTTCACTTCAGGGTGTTTAGGGCTTCTGAACCCTGTTCCAGGATATGGTTGATAGTGCAAGGGACTACCAGATCTGGGTGCTTGCAAGTAGGCAGGAGAGAGCAGCTGCTCAGAAACGCCCACTCTGGGTAAAGCGGGGAGCCAGCCAGAACCTCGGGCATCATCTTTGCAAGGACGTGAAGGTGGGAGGCAGGGAGCGGGCTGGTGCACCCAGGGGCTGGCTTCTCGGCGGCAGCAGGTGGGCGTCCTCGTGTGGGTGGGGCTGCTCACCACCTCCTCTCCTTCGTGGCAGAGGCACCTCCTGGGGCCGGGGCGGGAGAGCCGGCCAGATGGAAGGACTATTTATTTCTCTCTCCAGCACCCACTCAGCATTTAGAAGCTCTTTCTGGACCACATTAATTTTGTCACATGTTGCTTCATAAACACATTTTTCCGTTATATGTGCTGAGTGGGTTCCTTGAGGCCAGGGCATTGGTTTACATTTTTTTTTCCCCATCCTCATGCTTCCAGAACCTTGATATGCAGTTAGCACTTGGTAAGGACTTGCTGATTAAGTTCCTTAATGCGCTGTTGCAAACCTGTCATACCTTGATGAGGCAAGTAGTTGTGCTAAGCTCCTTGGAGGGAGGAGGGAGGACTGTGGGACAGAGACACACACACGGACTCTTCCCCGTGAACTGGAGTGCTTTCTTATATTTATAATTAAGATCAAGCCAGTAGAGCTGCACTGAGCCCAGCTCTCTCACTTGCTTGTGGGAAATTCCCACTTCAGACATGGCTGGATCCAGGTGCTCAGACACTGTAGCAGGGCTCGTTCACCATCATCCAACTCTGCTCTTTTCCATGTTGTCCTGGCAGAACCACAATGGCCACCAGCAAGCAGCCCCCAACTCACATTCTGTCATCTGCTGTTGCATCTCTTTGACTCCCCTAAACCTATCACTCAAACATAAGGGCCAGCGGGATCTAATGCTCAGACTGGCCAGGCCAGGGTCATGCGCTCCCTCCACCCCTGGATGCAGTTCCATATGAATGCTTGGATTAGGGGTGGGGAGGGGGAGGATTTCCCAAAAGGAAACCAGGGTACTTTTACCAGCGTACAGGGGACTGCATACTGGACAGGCAGAAGCAACAGTGCCTACCGCCAAGCCTCAGAGACTTTCTGATCTTACACTTCTTCCACTGAATGTGTGTTTAAACCACCTGGGGTCTTGTTAAAACGCAGGTTCTGATTCCTGCATCTGAGATGGGGCTTGAAACTTTGTATTTCTCACCAATTTACTGGAGAAGCCAATGCTACTGGGCCCTGGATCACACGTGGGGTAGCAAGACTCTTGTCCCAGGCCTCCGTTTCCAGATAAAGGAACAGACACGCACGGAGGGGCCAGGCTGCTCCCCAGGCAGGGCCCCCGTGCCCAGTGGTCCTCCCTCCCTCCTCCTCTCTCGTACTGTTTCTTCCCAGCATTTGAACATTATCGAATGATTCCTGGGAAAGAGGGAGGGGCACATGGTGGAAAACCCATCCCAGCCATGGACTTCAAAGGCTTCACAGCTTCACCCTGACCTGGGGCAGGGAAGCCCCCAGGAGCTTCCTGGCCTGGAAGCCCCAGTTCTATGGATTCCGTGGCACCCACTCTCCACGGACCCCACTGCTGGTGCCAGCAAATGCTCTAAAGTGCGTTGATAAAGCCTGGGAGGCAGTGATACCCCACGGGGAGCCAGAGCCCAGGGCAACAAGGTTGATGGTCAAACAGAAGATGGGTGGAAGTTGCCATTCTGGAAACAGCCAGGTGCACTTGGAGTCTGGGGAGCGTCACCACATGACAGGCGGCCTGTGAAAGAAAACGTGTCCCAGGGCCCCTTCCTTCTGCGTTTCTGCCTCCTGCCTATTCTCCGTTGGGGAGCTCCCTACCTGCCTTTTCTGCCTCTTACACTGTCTCTCCAAGGCCTTTTCCTGGAATGATCTATGGCCCAGCTCCTGTGTCTTTAGTGTTAAATAGTCTCAGGAAAGTCTTGAATCCCTCTCTGATCTCCCCAAAGGCTACTCTAACCCAGCCTGGACACATTTCTTCTTCACGTGCCTGTTGGGGGCAATACAGCGTGGAGGTTCAGAACTGGGGTCAGGCAGCAAACTACAGCCTTGGAGCCGAATTCACCCACAGCCTGTTTCTGTAAATCAAGTGCCTGGGGGACACAGTCATGCCCATTATTACGTGTTATTATTTATCTTGTGGTGCTAGTGGTAAAGAACTCACCTGCCAATGCAAGAGACATAAGAGACTCGGGTTCAATCCCTGGGTCCGGAAGATCCCATGGAGAGGGCACGACAACCCACTTTAGTATCCTTGCCTGGAGAATCTCGTGGACAGAGAAGCCTGGCAGGCTACAGTCCATGGAGTTGCAAAGAGACAGACACGACTGAAGCGACTTAGCATGCATGCATGCATTTATTTAGGCAAGGCTGCTTTGAGCTACAATAAAACAGTGGAATGAATACTATAGCAGAGACTGCAGGGCTGGCAAAGCCTTTAAATATTTACTCTTTACAGGAAACTGACCCATCCCTGGTTTCCAGTAAGGCCCCTGGAGCCACACTGCTGGGATTCAGATATAGGCTCTGCGGCCTCCTAGCTGTGGGACACTGACCACATGGCTTACAGCCTTGTGCCTCGGTTTCCCCCTGGAGTAGCTGTGAGAACTAAAGGAACACAGGCCCCTGAAGCTGATGGAGTGGCGCCCGCTCTTCATTAAGTGACTTAGTGTCCAGTGTGATGGTGGCGGGGTGGTGGGCACGGGCAGTGTAGATGCGGCTCAGAAAGGACTTCCGTCCTGACCACTGCGAGTCCTGCAGGGCAACAAGGCTCACGATCTTCATTATCAAGATAACGACACGATTTACTATGCTTGAGGGGAAGCTGCATCTTATCCCGGGGAGTGGAGTTTTCTAAAGCTAGGGCATCGGGAAATGCAAGCTCTGAATCACTGTTGACTGTGCCTCGGCTGGGAAGTAGATCCAGTACACGGGGCTTGGGGGACCTCTCCTGACCCTCAGGCGGTGCCTTCGTGGTTTAGTCGCTCAGTCGTGCCTGACTCTTTTGCGGCCCCATGGACTGTAGTCCACCAGGCTCCTCTGTCTACGGGATTTCCCAAGCGAGAATACTGGAGTGGGTTGCCAATTCCCTTCTCCAGGGGATCTTTCCAACCCAGGGATCGAACCCGGGTATCCTGCATTGGCAGGTGATTCTTTACTACTGAGCCACCAGGGAAACGCATAAGCCCATCACAGTCTCAGAGTGACATTTAAAGAGGCCCTGGCTCTCGGATTTGTGCACATGCACAGCCTCACCAATAGGAGGCATCCCTTAGATTTTGCTCTCTGGGCACCTGACTCGCCCCTCGCCCTCCGCTGGCCCCAGTCTTGTCCAACAAGTCCAGCACAGCCAACGTTGGGAGTCAGAGCGCTGATCCAGTGACACTTTCTTTCCTTGCCTAGCCGGGCAGCTTGCTCCTGGGTTCACGGTGGATGAAATGTACCCTTGAGGAGGAGGTCTGGCCCCCTTACTTGGTGCCATGTAGGGCGAGTAGTGCAGCCCTACTATCCACTGGATGGGTTGCTAGGCTGACAAAGCTCCTGATACTCAGGGGCCAGGAAAGTTATGCTTGGCTCAGGTATCAGGTGCGTGAGTGTATGTGTGGGAATCAGCGTAGGAGAAAGAGGTTGGGGCCGGGTCGTAGAGACCTTCACATGCCAGGTGTACCATTTGGGGTACAAGTCTGGCTGCGAAAGCAAGGGGACCCAAGTAACTCTGGCTTCAACAGCGTGACAGTTGGTGTCTCCAGCAAAGGTTAGTGGTGGGCCGTCACCTTGCTCCGAGAGGTGGCAGAGGAGGCCAGGCACAGCCTCTTTCGTCGCTTTAGCCTCCTCCACAGGCTGTCCCCTCCCCACCACGCTCAGCAGCTTGCCATCACCTCCTCACTCCAGCTGGCAGGAAAGGGGGTCAGGGCAAGGGTGGGCACAACCTTGAAGATACACACAGTCCCCCTCACCCCCACAGCACTCAGGCCAGAACGCGCTCACCTGTTCCCCACCCCAGTCACAGGGAATGCTGGGAGCATCACGTGCACACCTGGAAATGCAATACAAGAAAGGGAGGGGAAATGGACGTTCAGGGGACGTTCAAGGGGTGGGTTTCCCAAAGAGTGACTCAAGGGATGCTAGGAGGATGGGGTCCCACCACACAGCTTCCACGGCCTCAAAAGTTTGCCATCTGTTTCATCTGTATTTTACTGGATTAGCCAAACAGTTCATTCAAGTTTTTCTGTAAGATGTGATGGAAAGACCCAAATAAACTTTTTGGCCAACCCAGTATTTTTAGGATTGTCCCCAGTGTGTGTGGAGGAGGGGACGAGGGGGCCTATTAAAAGCCCTGGGAAGTCCTGGTCCCAGACTCGGGCTTTCCCATACTTAGATCACAGAGCCCATTTGGGGAAGCTGAACACCTACTAAAATTCTACTGCTATGTCCAAGCAAAAAATTACTAAAAAATTCTACTGCATACACTTGGGGCATAAGAACCAGTGAAGACTTGAATAGGAGTGGTTCAACCTATCCAGCCAGCCTGTCCAGGGTGATGCCCGTTAAGGTGCACCCTGACCCTGACCACCTACCACGACTGAGTCCCTGCCACGCTCGCCCCTCGGAGGACTCAAGGAGTTTGTTTCACCATATCTGAAACGGTCTGGCTTTTTGTGCTTAGAAATCTGTGCAGATCAGAACGGAAGCTGGCCCGCGGCTCCACATCCAGCCTCCTCCGGACTATTCTGAAGACTCTGAGCCATGTGGGGGTGTGACTGTCAAGGTGAAGGATGCTTCTGGGGACCGTCCACAGGTAGGACTGGCTTCAGTTCAGGGCTAGAGCAGTTCTCAGGGGTGCTAACAGTTCCTTATTTCCATCCTTCCTTCACAAGAGCCTGCCTTCCTTCCCTCTTGCACTTATTTTCTGCACTTTAATGAGCATACAAACCTCGTGCTAGATGCTCTGCTGGGAGCCCACATCCAGAGATCAGCAAGGCTGGTGTCTGACCTAAAAGAGGCACCGACATATAATCCCTCTACTGAAAGAGGGAGCTGAGAAGTGGGGCAGGGCATACGGGGACCAGGAGGGAGAGGATCTGGGAAGGCTTCCTGGAGGGAGTGGCATTTACCTGGTTCCTAAAAGCTGGAGGGGAGGGGAGGTAAGCCGAGCTGATAACCTGTCTGCACCTGTATGCGTGCGTGCTAAGTCACTTCAGTCGTGTCCAACTCTTTGTAATCCTATGCACTGTAGCCCGTCAGGCTCCTCTGTCCTTGGGATTCTCCAGGCATGAATACTGGACTGAATTTCTATACCTTTCTCCAGGGGATCTTCCTGACCTAGGGATCAAACCCATGTCTCTTGCGTCTCCTGCATTGGCAGGCAGTTTCTTTATTCCTAGAGCCACCTGGGAAACCCTGTATGCATGCACCTGCTGTTAAATATTGTGAATTTCCAACCCTCTGCCACCCCCACCGCCCAGGCCAGCAGAACCACACACATGGAAATACCCAGAGGCCCGTGTGTAGCTGTAGCACAGAGTCCCAGGCCATGCAGCAGCTGACAAGGTTGACCCCTGCGGTGTTTCCCTTCCATGCCTCCAATTGTCATTTCATTTCTGAAATCCTTGGAATTGTGACAGTAAATCCCAGTCTCCCTTTCACCATGCATTTGTTGCATACCCACTTTTGAGCATAAAGCTCAATCCTGGGCATCAGAGACACAGAAAAGAACAAAACTGACAAGGCTCCTATTCTTAAGCAACTTATGTTCCAGAGGGAGAGATAGACAGTAAAGAATAAAATCAAAAACTCAGAAACCTTTCAAGACATGCAAAGTAAAAATTAAAAGTGAAATACAAAATTTAAAAAAAGAAGAAAATCAAGAAATAAATAATGTGTTCAGGGAGGGGGGACCAGAAACGGGAGATGGGACAGTGTGGGCAAGAGGGAACATTAGATGATAGAAAGGGAAGGAATGCTTCTCTCAGGTGTTACATTTCAGCTGAAACTTGATGGGTAAGACAGAGTCGGCTGGGGAAAAGCATTCCAGGCCAGGGGAACAGCAGGCACAGGGGACCTGAGGCTGGGTTTGTTCAAGGCGCACGATGCAGGCATGATGTGAGCAAAGGGGAGTCAGGAGGTGATGAGGTCGGAGGAGCAGGGGGGCCAACCGGCCAGTGTGCACAGAGAGCAGGGTGGGGGTGGGGATGGAGGATGGGGTTTTATCTCAAGGGCACTGATTTTGTAATTAGGATGAGTGTGTAGATTATCGCCACGGTTATGTACAAGCTGAATGTTAGAGAGGAGGCAAAGTCAAGCTGCTGAGCCAATCCTGCCCCATTTGCTGAGAATGAGATTGTGACCCAAGCTGCAGATTCCACAGCCTCCCCAGGACAGACTCTTCCTTCCGCCCGCCGCTTCTGTACCTGAAACCTGCTTCTCTAGAATGAAAATGACTCACAAAGGAGACAGGAATGTCACCCTGGAAACATTCCTCTGATCACCGTTGCATGTTGGTCTTCCCTTCTTTGCTCATCAAGGAAGGACAATTAAGGAGCAAGGGATCACTTTGTTTCACATTCCAGCTGCAGAAAATCTGAACGATAATTGTTCAGAAATTTTTGTTCTTCCTGGATTAAAAAAAAAAAATGTTATTTTCTATGGAAGGACCCAATGACCTTGTCTCCGTAAACAGTCCATAGAAATGGGATTTTTGCAGCGGGCAAAACTGTGGACTTTGTTGCCTTCAACACCCACCTCCCACACAACACACACAACACACACACACACACACACACACACACACACGCGCGCGCTTTTGAATCACCTAAAGGTTCCCTGCTCAGGAGGAGTCTGTGCTAACAGCCTTCAGCTTCCCTTCATTGGGGAGGCTGGTTTGAAGCCAAGCTCAGTCTGTCACAGCCCCAGCCCCGCCCCGTCTCAGAATGCCTGCGTGGCCTTCAAGCATGTTAATCCTCTCTCCTCCTTTGGCCATTTGGTACCCCCCACCGCCACCGCTACCCCGTTAAATGAACATATATTCCTTCCTTTGCAAGCTCCCAAGCTCCCTGCAACGCCAGGCAGCCTGTCCCTCACAAGCTATTAAGCTCCATTAGCATTCCTGGGTGCGCCTGCTCTGGAGCAGCATCGCCCCACTCGCCTGCACTTAATTTTTTCCACCGTGAGTGCTTGATTGTATTTCCTCCTTCCCTTTTTCTCCCCATCTTGAGGGGGCACTCCGTGAGGCTTCACAGTCAATTTCCCCTTGGAGTTATTTTCCTCCTAAGTGAAAGAGTAAAATGGCCACGCCAGTTTTCAGCAAAGGCAGAAGCCTTAAGAGATGCGATCTGAACAGAGAAAGGGAGAGAAAAAAAAGAAACGCCTGGCTAAATATACTCAGTCCCCCTCACAGTGTTTGCAAGCGCAGCCTGAAGTGGAGCAAAAGGAATTGCTGTCCGCGTGTGTACTTTTCATTTGACCTTCACTGTTGAAACACACCAGCCTTTTCGCCTTTCATCAGATCCTTAGTGAACTTCAATTTCTCGGTGCTCTGAGTTCACAGATGGGGCATGTGCAAGCATGTTCTGTTGGCCTCCACCCCCCTCCCCCGTTGACTGTGCTTTTTAGAAAGATGTGAATTACTAGCTGACATTTAAGAATCAGGAGATTCCATGTCAATCTGCACTGAGGGCTTTTCTTGAAAAATCAAAAGATTTGGGAATCACATTCTTTAATGACATGTGTGGAGCTGGGGGGTAGCTCTCCCCTTAAACAAGAGCGTGTTGCATGTACCACGGTCCCCACCACATCCGAGGCGCCATCTAGATCCTGGAGATAAAGCAGACACATATATAGTATGCCACTGGGCAGAGTAGGGCTTCCCTAGTGGCTCAGACAGTAAAGAATCTGCCTGCAATGCAGGAGACCTGGGTTCGATCACTGGGTTGGGAGGATCCCCTGGAGAAGGGAATGGCAACCCACTCCAGTATTCTTGCCTGGAAAGTTCCAAGGACAGAGGAGCCTGGCGGGCTAGTCCATGGGGGTCACAAAGAGTCGGACATAGCTTAGCAAGTAACACTTTTTAACAGTAGGGCAGAGTGAGGAGCTGGAGGAAGTGGGCAGAGGTTGCCATGTTACGTGGGAGGAGGGGGCTTGCCTTTGATGAGGTGCTGTTTGACCAGGGGCCTCAAGGAAGACAGCCAGTGGGCAGGTGGAGCAGAGCCTCTGCACACAGCGGGCAGCAGGCACAGAGGCCCCAAGGAGGGAAGACAGCACAGAGGCTGGTGTGGCCGGAGCTGAGCCCACAAGGGGGCGAGGAGGAGGGGGTTAGGCCAGAGACAGAGTCAAGGCTCAGAGGACACTGGGCTTTGAGAGCTGTGCTCAAGGTTGAGCGATTCTGCTATGAGTCGGAGGAGGAGCCATTGTAGGGTTTTAAGCACCTTAACAACTCCAGGGGAAGGAGGGCACCTCTTTTTCTTTCCATAGAGTTCTGCTTAAGTGCCCGATCCGGGTCACGTTGGCTCTCTTTGGGGTATGTGTTGCAACAGTTAGTAAGTCTCCATCCAAATGCTTTTGGCTCCATTTAAGGACCAGGAATGAAAGTACATATTGTTTTCTATGATTAAGTTATCCTTTTCCCCCTGATAATGCATGATCAGTATTAAAAATTCAAAATGATACAAAGAAAAATAAAAGTCCTCTCATAATCCCACTGCCCTGGAGACTATTAATGTGAATAGGTAGGTACATGACTATCCAGACTGAAAATTGCATGCATACATTATATTCCTTGAAAGTATATATCAATTATATCCAACATGAGATAGTTGATCTGAAACGTTCTGGTCCTGGCCTGTTCCCAATGAGTCTGTGGTTAGTTATCTTGTCAGTCCCTGAGAGCATGACAGGTAATGGGAAGAAGGTTTGCCCACTGTGGCAACTTCCAGAAAGCCTTCTTGAGCTTTTCTTTGCATCCTGTAGATCCTGGAGTGGTGTGAATTAAATATTAGCCCACAATTACAATTCAGGGCTTTGGAGTCATTGTTCCTTGCTGACACCTAGAGACCCGTGCCAACCCGTGTGCCACATGTGGACTCTGCTGTGGCCCATGACATCTCACCCACCTGTTGGTGCTATGTAGATTAGGTGGTGGTTCCCCCACTGGTGGAGCATCCCCCAGTGACCCACCTGTCCCACTCTGTCCCCAGCAGGGCTCTTCAGTAAATCCCTTCAGTCACCCTCCATTAATTTCAACGGTGAGACTTAAAGAGGGATTTTTTTTTTTTTTTTTAGGGCAGTTCTCTAGGTTGGGAACTTCTGCAGTTTCAGATTACCATATAAATAACCTTTAAGCAAGTGCCTTTTTTTTCTTTCTTTTTTATTGTTCTTTTCACATAAATGGGATTATTTTCACATAAATCAGGCTCTTTGATAATCCCACAGTTTTTAGATACCAACATACTGGGGCCATCTCACAATACCCGTATCACTCAGACATCTGAACCCAATGGCTCTGGTTGTTGGTGGCCCTGAGTGTGAATCCTGGTTCACTTAGCAGCTGTGTCTTGAAGTGACGTTGGTAAAGCAGGGGTGAGTTCCAAAAGATGAACTTGAAGAGTGAGAATGAATGAGGGGAGGCATGGAGACCAACAGAGGGGAAAGAGGACCCCATTCATCTCCAGGGATGTAAGTTACTTTTACCACGCCCAGTTCTTTCTGCTTGTCCTTAGGATACCAAATCTCCCACCAGCACCACGCCCTGTGATTTTAATTTCTCCCTTCCGAACGCAAAAGGACGCCCTGACCCTCCAAGCAGTACGGACAGAGAAAGGATCCTCTTAACTATTCAGGATGTGATGGTAAGATGGACTTTCAGATCCTAACTGTCAGGGGTCAGGGTCTTCTCTGTACTAAAATAGCTGGGCCATAGGATAGACCCCCATGGGAGAATCTCCATTTACACCTGGGAACACAGCACAGATTACAACAGGACTGGATGTGAAAAAAAAAAATGTGTGGTCCACCCACCAGGTTTCAAACAACACATGAGAGACTTGACTTGACGCCATGCCTTTCTTTTCTTTTTTTAAATTGGACTATAATCGCTTTACGTTGTGTTAGCCTCTGCTGTACAGCATAGTGAATCGGCCGTGTGTACACATATATCCGCTCCCTCTGGAGCCTCCCTCCTACCCCCCACCCCACCCCTCTAAGTCATCACAGCACAGAGCTGAGCTCCCTGTGCTGTATAGCAGCTTCCTGCTGCTGTATCTGTCTTATACATGGCTGTGTATATATATCAGTGCTACTCTCTCAGCTCAGCCCCCGCCCCCGCTCCTGCCCCCGCTGTGTCCACAAGTCCGTTCTTACATCTGTGCCTCTATTCCTGCCCTGCAAATAGGTTCATCTGTACCATTTGTCTAGACTCCATATATATATATGCATTAACATACGCTATTTTGCTTTTCTCTTTCTGACTTACTTCAGTCTGTGCGACAGACTCTAGGTTCATCCGCATCACTTCGTCGTTTGCTTGAGTGATAGTAAAAGCTCACATTAAATGAGCACTTACTCAGTGACCAGTACTGACTGGAGAATAAGTCATCCATCACTGCTTTCATGAATGCTGTGAGTTAAGTGCTAGGTATTTGCATTCTCCTTTTATAGTTCGAGGAAACAGACATGAGAAATGATGTCGCTTGTCCAAGTCTCAGGGAAGCCCAGACTGGAAACCCTGACCCCAGGGCTCCTTGTTCCATGAAATTAGCAATCACAGGCCAGGAATCGCATTACGTTGTTTTTGCTTCCGAAAGGGCCCAGGTCTCCGTAGGGGCAGGGTCTATTACGAATATTATTTATGTTCTGCCCAGGAGGAAGGTGTTGAGAGGTGGCCATCCATCAGTTATGTTTTAAACAATGATGGGGAAGACCTCTCCTCTGCCAAACATTTCCCCACTGAACCCAAGGCTGGGAACATTGATGAAAAATGTTTCTCAAAAGTGAAATCTAATGGGGGATACAACCAGACAAAGCCAAATTGAGGGACAGTCTATAAAACACCTGGCCTGGAGTCTTCAGAAATGTCAGTTGCGTTAACAGACAGAGAAAGGCTGTTCCAGGTTAAAGGGAGCTTAAGAGATATCACAGTTCTGTAATGTGAGATCTTGGGGGGAGGGGCAGGTGGTTTAAAGATAGTTTGGGGAAATTAATGAAATTTAAAAATTAACCATATTATATAATATTGTAACCATAATAGAAAATAATATTGTGATGTTAAATTTCCTGAATTTGATAAGTGTATTGTGGTAATGTAAGAGAAGGTCCTTGTTCTCAGGTCTCAGAGAACCGGTGAAGAATTGATGAATGTAGGTGCTGGGTATTTGGGTATTCATTGCACCCTTCTATTACACATTGCTGATAAATTTTCTGTGGGTTTTACATTTTTTCAAACTAAGTTTTTAAGAAGCTAGCTCATTAAGGAGGAGGTAAGCTGCTTCAATAGAGCTAAGCATCAGCAAAGAAAGAAATAGAAAAAAAGTGAAAAATTGAGACCTAGTTTTTTTAAAAAAATACTTAGGATTGTATTGATGTCAGTTTCTAGATTGTGTTATCATATGAGATGTTACCATGGGGAAAACTGGATGAAGGGTACACAGGATGACTTGGTATTGTCTGCAATTAGTTCAAAATAAAAAGTAAAAAGCTAGCTAAATAAAATAAGCACAAATGCCCAGCTTCCATCATCCAAAGGTTTTGATTCTGATCCTGTTTAGGCTCAAACAAGGCCCCTCTTGTTAGGCTCCCCACGTGATTATAATTTGCAGCAATATTTGAGAACCCGGCTTCCCTTGTGGCTCAGCTGGTAAAGAATCTGCCTGCAATGCAGGAGACCTGGGTTCTATCCCTGAGTTGGGAAGATGCCCTGGAGAAAGGAAAGGCTACCCACTCCAGTATTCTGGCCTGGAGAATTTCATGGACTGTATAGTCCATAGGATCGCAAAAAGTCAGACATGACTGAGGAACTTTCACTTTCACTTCACTTTTATATAATCCTATATAATTCCTTATAATCACCATTATAAGGAAAAGAGAGCGAGCCGTGGACCCTAAAATTTGATAGGCACAGGAATCATTAAGCATATTTGTTTAAGATGCATGTATTAGGTCTATTTTTTTAAGCTAAGAGACTTGTTTATGGACGGTCACATAGTTTTTAACAGACAAACTCCTGGGGATTCTGAATCAGAAGGTCTGAAGACCAGTTCAGTTCAGTTCAGTCACTCAGTCGTGTCCGACTCTTTGCTACCCCATGGACTGCAGCACGCCAGGCCTCCCTGTCCATCACCAATTCCTGGAGTTTACTCAAACTCATGTCCATTGAGTCAGTGATGCCATCCAACCATCTCATCCTCTGTCATCCCCTTCTCCTCCCACCTTCAATCTTTCCTAGCATCAGGGTCTTTTCCAATGAGTTAGTTCTTTGCATCAGGTGGCCAATGTATTGGAGTTTCAGCTTCAGCATCAGTCCTTCCAGTGAATATTCAAGACTGATTTTAGAATATTCAGGACCGAAGATTAGAGTCAACTTCAAATGGAAGGAAAGTTTTTGAGATCATCTGAAGCTTGTGGCTTGGATCTGGGGACTCTAAAAGAAAGAAATGTTAAAAATGGAAGTTAAAATCTCCTCTACATCATATAAAATTAAAATAACTGTAAAGAAAAAAAATAAAACAACAACCACAAAATTCCATAGGTTCACAAAAGCCAGAAAAGGATGGGAGGGGCTCTGCCCTTGTCTTTAAACCACATCCTGCACTTCTGTGAACTCAGTCAGGAGAGGATGTCACTTAATAAATGAAAGATGCGAAAGCGTAATAGCTCCTGGCAATATCTCCTGTGTTACAGATCAATTTCTATCCAGAATATCGACCATACATATTATGAAAAGACTAAATTATGTTTACTATACACACTCTTTTTAAGAAGACAAGGAAGTCAATCTATTTTAGAAATGTTTTAATATAAAATTATTTTATTTAGGTTTTTGACTAAATTATTTTATTTAGGTTATTTAAAGACGTGAATTTTAGAGAGACAGAAAATTGTTTTGTGTTATTATATTTAGACAATGAATATGCACCCTTCATATTTGGTTTTCTCACCTTGGTCACATTCAAAACATGTCACACGTTCAAAATATGTCTTAAGCTTGAGAAAAAACAATTCCTAAAACATAGGGGCGTGTAAGAGAGGATTTTTTGTTGTTGTTGTTGTTCAGTTCAATTCAGTGGCTCAGTACTCTCTGACTCTTTTCGACTCCACGGACTGCAGCCAGGCCTCCCTGTCCATCACCAACTCCCAGAGCTTGCTCAAGCTCATGTCCATTGAGTCAGTGATGCCGTTCAACCATCTCATCCTCTGTCATCCCTTTCTCCTCTTGCCTTCCATCTTTCTCAGCATCAGGGTCTTTTCCAATGAGTCAGCTCTTCGTATCAGGTGGCCAAAGTACTGGAGTTTCAGCTTCAACATCAGTCCTTCCAATGAACACCCAGGACTGATCTTCTTTAGAATGGACTGGTTGGATCTCCTTGCAGTCCAAGGGACTCCCAAGAGTCTTCTCCAACACCACAGTCCAAAAGCATCAGTTCTTCGGCGCTCAGCTTTCTTTATGGTCCAGCTCTCACATCCATACATGACTACTGGAAAAACCATAACTTTGACTAGACGGACCTTTGTCGGCAAAGTAATAGCTCTGCTTTTTAATATGCTGTCTAGGTTTGTTATAGGTTTTCTTCCAAGGAGCAAGCGTCTTTTAATTTCATGGCTGCAGTTACCATTTGCAGTACTTTTGGAGCGCAAGTAAATAAAGTCTGTCACTGTTTCCATTGTTTCCCCGTCTATTTGCCATGAAGTGATGGCACCGGATGCCATGATTTTAGTTTTTTGAATGTTGAGTTTTAAGCCAGCTTTTTCAGTCTCCTCTTTCACTTTCATCAAGAGGCTCTTCAGTTCCTCTTCAATTTCTGCATAAGGGTGGTGTCATCTGCATATCTGAGGTTATTGATATTTTAATCAGTTATGACTTGGAAAAAAACTGTGCTCAAATTCAAGATAAGGGTAGATGCATGGGTGCTCAGCCACTAAATTGTGTCAGTCATCGTGACCCCTGTAGCCTGCCAGGCTCTTCTGTCCATGGAATCTTTTAGGCAAGAATACTGGAGTGGGTTGCCCTTTCCTTCTCTGGTAGATCTTCCTGGCCCAAGGATCAAACCCTCATCTCCTGCATTGGCATGAGAGTTCTTTACTACTGAGCCACTAGGGAAACCCAGGAAGGGTAGATGCGTATCAATAAATGGAAAATGTATCCAAAGGGAAGGGCTTGGACACGTGACCTCAATAGCCAGCTTCAACACGCAGGCATGTTTCATTGGCTGGCCTGGTGTTGTACCGTAATCATCATTGTTGCTGTTTTATTTTGAATTAGAAAACTTTTATTCTGAGCCTGAACCCTTCAGTTTGCCCTGGTCTTCACCACTCCATATTGTCTAACACCAAGGCTCCCATTACTATTTCACACAGCAGTACATTTTCTGAAGATGTGGGAGTCTGTGGCTCCTGTTTTAGGAAGGAGAAAGAGCAAGATTAGACTCAGCAAGTCTGGAGAGGGTAGTGTGGGCTTTTCTATAAACTCTGGACAGAGAAGGCAATGGCACCCCACTCTAGTACTCTTGCCTGGAAAATCCCATGGACAGAGGAGCCTGGTGGGCTGCAGTCCATGGGGTCGCTAGAGTTGGACACGACTGAGCAACTTCACTTTCACTTTTCACTTTCATGCATTGCAGAAGGAAATGGCAACCCACTCCAGTGTTCTTGCCTGGAGAATCCCAGGGACGGGGGAGCCTGGTGGGCTTCCATCTATGGGGTCACATAGAGTCGGACACTACTGAAGTGACTTAGCAGCAGCAGCATAAACTCTGGAGGGCCTTGGCTATGTCACACTTTTTTGGAGCCCCATTTCCTCCCCTGTGACAAAATGGAGTAGATAAGGTATTTCCTGGGCCTGTCAGCTCTGAAATCATAAATCCCAGGGGGAGTTTATAGGTGTTCCCATATGCCAAAGTCCAGAGGATTTTGCAGAGGATACGTAATAGTGCATGGAGCCCCCTCTCATCCCAGGACTATTTCTGAAGGCTGTTTGCAAGTTACATATTTAGGGCTTGCACCACCCTTCCCCCACCCCAGATCTAAGTTTCAGTTTGGCAGAGACCTGTGCTGTCTCGTTGCCTGCTGTGCCTCTTGTCCCTAGAAGAGTGCCTGGCCTAGAGTTAGTTTGCAAATCTTTGTAAAGCAAGTGAATTGAGTAACTGATTGATTGAATCAATGAGTGAGCGTGGCAGAGATGTTGATTAGGCCCCCCGGCCAGCCCACACAGAGCTGAGTTCAGTCATCACACCGCTAAGTTGTAATTATGGTGACAGTATTTTCCAAACTATGAATCAGGACACATAATCTGACAAAAGAATTTTTGTGCTGTTTGGGGTAGAAGAGTCATTTGGGGAGATGTAGCTTGGATTCTGAAATACTGGGATTTCTGGCAGATGGTGCTAATTAAAATGGATGTTTTAAGTGACATGAGTGACTCTTTGGCAGGGGTTGGGGGGAAGAAGGACAGCACTCGGCTTGGGTGTCAGGGCATGGCAGGGCATAGTGGGGACATAGGGAATGGCCTCTACATAGCTCGGCCGACTTGTCATTATGTGGAAATAGGGTCCCAGTGATAGCAGCCTTTCTAGTTACAAGAGAAGCCAAGTGTCTGGGCTTGTTTGTGTTGTGTTTTTCTCTCAAATTTTTATGTTGGTAACTAATTCACAAGGGCTTCAGTGATGAAACCTGATGGCTCGGTGGTGAAGAGTCCACCTGCAATACAGGAGACACGGGTTCAATCCCTGGGTTGGGACGATCCCCTGGAGAAGGGAATGGCTACCCACACCAGTATTCTTGCCTGGGAAATCGCATGGACAGAGGAGTCTGGTGGGCTATAGTCCATGGGGTCACAAGATAGTTAGACACGACTTAGCTACTCAACAACAGCAAAACTGATTCATGATTTTCTGTGGACCAAGCAAAATGTGTCTGCCAGTCAGATTTGGTTTGCAGACCACCAGCTTGTAACTTCTGATTTAGACAATGAAAGTTTTGTTCCCTCCTGAGCTTTTTGTCCTTTCCAGTGGTACTTGAGTTAGCCCCCCTGGTACCCAGAACCATCATGGGCATGGTGTCCTGAATGAACGTACCCAGAGGTACCTGGCTGGATAGCTCAGACCAAAGGACCACCTGGTTGATGGCATTAGACTGGTTCCTGAGAAGGTAGGTCAGACAGCACAAAGCCAGCTGAGCAGAAATAATTCAGTGATGAGCATGAATGATTCATGTGGAGTGATGCTGAACAAGCACAAATACCCATGAAATGCTGGTCCAGATCGGAGAGACATAGTAATCCTTTCACCCAGTAGAACATTCCTGTAAGTGAAGATACTGAATGGTATTTGACTTCCTAAAGCATCCTTTTCAATCTTCATAAAAATGTAAAATGATCTCTGAATCAATACTGGAATAAATAATATTTTTTATTTCTTGTATTTATAGCCTACTTAGAATTTCTTAGGTATTTTCATATTATTTTGTGTCATTTTATATAACATCTAATATACAAGTGATTTCCCATTAGAAAAGAAGTTAAGAAGTAAACTGAACAAAATAGGAAAAGCTCTCTCTACACAGACAAACCAGGCCCGGCTTTCAGTTCTACTGAGCATGCATTCTTTCTTTATTTTGTCATTCATTCATTTATTGTTTTCTATTTCAGTTCATTTCTACTTTTATCTTGATTCCTTCCCTAAACTTTTTAGTTTATTGCTTTCATTCTCCACCATCCCCGTTCCCATACCTGGCTTCTTACTTTAAATGCTTAATTCACTTATTTTCAGACTTATTTTCTAATACAGCAATTTTAATGCTACATATTTTCCTCTGAATACTGCTTTTGCCTTATCTCATAATTTTTCTTTTATGTATATAAGTATTTTCATTGTTGTTTACTCCAATTGGTTTGTGATTTTAGAGTTTTTTTCCTGTTTATTTAGAGGAGTTTTACAAATGTTCTAAATAGAGAATTTTTGTCTTTCTGGGTTAGTTTCTAATTTTGCTGCATCCTGATTAGAGATTGGTCTGTTTGATTTCTGTTGTTTTGGAAGTTTTGGAGACTTTGTGGGTCTACCAAATCATTTTTTGTGAATGTCCTATGGTATTTCAAAAGAATAATCATTATCTTTCTGGTATAAAGTTTTCATGATTAAAGCAAGCTATTAATTGTGCTATTTAACCAGGCAATTACGCAGGTCCCAGTATAGTCCCAGATCACTTTTTATCAGAATCACTAGCTTCTTATTTAAAATAAATTTAAAATAAAAGATTTTAAATCTAAAATGAAAGTAAATTCTCATATTCCATTAAAAGATATAGAACTGAGTTGAGAAGGGAGCAGGGTGCTCAGTATCTGTATTTTTAATAGGACTCCCAGAAAATTCTTATGCTCATTAGCAAACCACTGCAATAGAGTGTTACTCAATTTTTGTCTATTTAATCTGGGTGATTTCTGTGAACTTGTCAATTTTCTGTTATATTTCTCTGTTTTGCTTTATATATTTCAAATCTCTGTCATCATGTGCTTATAGAGTCAAGGTGTTTTCTAACAGGTTGTTCCTTTTACCATATGAATATATCAGTATCGTTATCTTTGTCCTAGAATAAAGTGACGAACTCTAATTTCAGGGTCCATACTGTGTATTTTTAAATCACATTTCCTTACATCAATTTTCACAGAACTATGGCTAGAAAAATTTGAGTTTTATACCTGAGCGTCAATTACCGGTGCGATGTTTTTGCTTTTCTGCTACTTTCTTACACCCCCCATTCAACCTTGGATTTATTTTCACTGATTTTCATTCAAAGATAAATTGATGTATGAAGCCCTTCCCCCAGAGTTCAGTCTTAAATGTCCACTATTATGAAGGAAAAAGCCATCCTGAGTCCTTGTCTGGACTAGGTGGGTCTTCTCAGTCTAAAGGCTTGTGTTTTTCGTTAGCATTGGAAAATGCCCATTTATTATTATTGTTGGTGTTATTGTTACTATTTTCCTTGTTTCTGTTCTATCCTCTGGAGCTTCTCTTGGACAAATGTTGGCCCAGATCTTCAAGTCTCCTAAGTTTTCTTTCATATTTTTTGTCTTTTTATACTATGTTCTTATGAAATGGTTTGGCTCGAATTTGTAGCACACTAAATAGCTTTTCCTGCTATTTATCTTTTTAAAAATGTTAATGATAAAATTAAAACTTAAAATCTCTATGTGCGTGCTGAGTCACATCAGTCATGTCCAACTCTTTGCAACCCTATGGACTGTAGCCTGCCAGGCTCCTCTGTCCATGGGGATTCTCCAGGCAAGAATACTGGAGTGGGTTGCCATGCCCGCCTCCAGGAGATATTTCCCACCCAGGAATCAAACAGGCATCTCTTCCATCTCCTGCATTGGCAGGCAAGTTCTTTACCACTAGCGCCACCTAGGAAACCCAAGATCTCTAGTTGTTTCTTTTTCGTGGACGAAATGTCCTCTTAAATCTCTCCAGGGACATTAATTGTCAGTATTCTAAAGTCTTCCTTTATTCCTTTTTTAAAAATTAATTTACTTTTGGCTGCACTGGGTCTTCGTTGCTTTCTCTAGTTTCAGCAAGTGGGGGCTACTTTCTGTTGTGTTCAGACTTCTCATTGCGGTGGCTTCTCTTGTTGCGGAGCATGGGCCCTAGGGCGTAGCTGCTATGCCGCACATGAAATCTTCCCAGACCTGGGAAGGAACCCATGTCCCCTGCATTGGCAGGCGGGTTCTTATCCACTGCACCACTAGGAAAGCCCTTTCCTCTACTTACTCTATTAACTTTCCTTCATTGGATATTCTTTTGGTAAGTTTTATCTTATGCCAGTCTTCAGGATTTGGATAAATGTCTGGTCATTCTTGGTTGTCTGCTCATCTTTGTATCTGAGAATCCTTCTTCTTCTGCCTGTTCCATTCGGTGTAACCTGACCCTGATGTTGGCTGGGGCACAACACACTCCTGGAAGCTGTGTGCCTTAGTCCCCCTTCCAGGAATGGGAGCTCCTAGGCTACCTTGGGGACAAAGACCTCCTGGGGCATTGCCCTGCCTTCCTGCCCCAGTGCCTGCGTTCCGGCATCAGCCTGCAGGTGAACATCTCTCAACTTAATACAGCTGGGGAGGGGCCACCAGCCCTAAGAGCAGGCCCCCGTGAATGCTCCAGGACTTCCTCTCACTCCACCTTGACTCTGGACTTGCTTTGTGTGTGCGCGCACACACACACACACACATGCGCACACACACACACATGCATGCACACACACACACGCACGCACACACACAGTTCCTTCTATGGAAAATTTTACTGCCCTTGTTTTAGTCTGTCGTTTCCTCTGCTTTTACTGCTTCCTAAGTGTAATCTCTGCTTTCTTGCCTTTCAGGAATTCCCCAGAATTTCTAGCAGCGTTGTGGCTTGTTTGGTCTCTATCCCGCCATCCCTATACAGTGTCCTTCTCATGATCTTTCAGCCACCCTCCCCCCACCCCTGCTCTGGGCAGGCTCAGGTGAGGCGTCCACAGCACACTGATGCCACAGGGTTGGCCCAGGGCATCACAGCCAGGAAATGGTACCCGTCTGCTTCCTGAGTCTGTGCTCTTTCTTTTACATCACCCCACGCCCTCAGATGTGGATGGCTTTCCCCTTCATAATAGTGGACATTTGAGACTGGAAGTCTGGGGGAAGGGCTTCAAACATCAATTTATCTTTGAATGGAAATCAGTGAAAGTAAATCCAAGGTTGATGGGGGAGAGGTGTGTAAGAAAGTAGCAGAAGAGCAAAAACTGCACCGGTAACTGACGCGTGAGTATAAAACTCAAATTTTTCTAGCCATAGTTCTGTGAAAATTGATGTAAGGAAATGTGATTTAAAAATACACAGTAGGGACCCTGAAATTAGAGCTCGTCACTTAATTCTGGTAAGTTTGTGGTCTAGATGCCACCAGGCTTGAGGTGTAGATTGGTAAGCCTCAGACATGTGTTCCTGACACTCGTTATGCTTGTAATTTCTTATGGAATAGCTGTCTTTGTTGCCAGATTATAAATTTCATGAGAGCAGGGACACTGTCTTATTCATCACTCTGTCCCTAGCACTTAGCAATCAGACCTGCTTATGGGGACACATATATTCAACAAGAAATGAATGAAAGGGAGGACAAATTAGTTAATTAACCCCTTCCTGCGGGGTAAACATCATTTCCGGGCAGTTTAATATCTGTAAAATGGTTCATATCAAACAGTAGGAGTTACTGGAAACTATTGCAACTAACCGTGCACGTGAATTCCAGTTTTATAAAATTGCCAATCAAATAAGAGATGAGGGGTTCAGTGTGCATCTGTGACCTCCTCCCCAGAGACTGCTGCTTCCTCTTGAGGACCGTCTTAAAGTATCCAGTGTGGCTTCATGGTCTAAACATCTGATCTTCTTGTCGGCAGTGTCAATAGGGTCTGAGAAAGAAAAAAGAATATGCTGTCATCTCAATGTTAAATTTTCTGTAAAATCTAGACCTCTGTTACAGCAATCATGAAACACTAATTCATAGCTATTATCTCATTGCATCCCTTCCACAACCTTGTCAGATTGTCAGGGCAGTTTTTCTCACATGAGAGCTAGGGGCTTGAGACGTGCCTGGGGACACAGGGTGACTGGAGTCGGGCCCGGAACCCACACCCAGAACTTAGACTGAGCTGTTCCCCTTTCTAACTGTAGTTACAGATTTAATGCTTCATCTGCTAACACCGAACACACGCTTTAACACGTGTAGTGGCCTCACGGCAGCTTTGTATCGAAAGCTCTTACAGGCAGATGTCATAAATTTCATGTAAACCAATGGACGATCACAGAGAACCTGACTTTCATCTCACTCTCGAGACCACTGGCTTCCAAGGCACTGGTGCCAGGCAGGGAATAAATGTGGGCACGGGATGAAAAACCTGGACTTTTGAGACAGACAATCTTTCATCCAAACCTCTGGCTCTGCCCTTTATAGCCTCATGACCTTGGACTGCTATGTAAGTGAACCGAGCCTGTAAGATAAGGATACCTAGGATTTCCCTGGCAGTCCAGTGGTTAAGACTCTGCTTCCACTGCAGGGGGCATGGATTTGATCTCTGGTTAGGGGAACTAAGATCCCGCATGCCCCCCAGTGTGGCCAAAAATTTAAAAAAAAAAAAAAAGATAAGAACACCCTCACACAGGGATGGTGGGAGACTGTAGGGAGATGAGGCTCATAGAAGGGCTAGCTTGGTGCCTGATATGTGGCAAAGGCTTTGTAATTGGCAGGTTGATGTTGATATTATAGTTGCTGTTGCTACTATTGCAGGAGCTTCCCAGGTGGCATTAGTGGTAAAGAACCTGCCTGCCAATGTAGGAGATGTAAGAGACACGGGTTCGATCCCTGGGTGGGGAAGATCCCCCAGAAGAGGAAATGGTAACCCTCAGTATTCTTGCCTGAAAAATCCCATGGACAGAGGAGCCTGGTGGGCTACAGTCCATGGGATCTCGAAGAGTGGAACACGACTGAAGTGACCTAGCACGCACGCGTGCACTACTAGCACACACACGCACACACGACTGTTGCAGACATTTTGTGTGTTATGGTGACATGTCTGGTTTTGCTCTTTTCCTAGCCCAACAGAAAAGAGAGAAGACCAGGAATGTAAGGCACTAATCCACTGACCATCAAACCTCAGCTGCATTTTAGCCCCTGGTCCAGCATGCTTCCTTCCCTCCATCTCCTCCCTGGCTCTCCAGCAAGGAGGCCAATTTGTATACTGCCCCGTCATCTGCTTTCCATCTGTGGTGTTTGCAGCTGGCCTCCATGCAGAAGACTTCCTTTTGAAAGGGCTTGAACTGAACATTTTATGGGCTGAGCATTGAAATTGCATATAACAGGGTTTTGAAGCAAAGCTGTAAAGTAAGTTTTCACAGAGGCATTTCGGGATGATAGCTTCAAAGCCACTGGTAGATGGCCCAGCGTGGTATCCCTTTGAAGTGTCGGCAGGTTGGCTTTCAAAGCCACCAGCCCAAGGTCCTCATCTTTCCAGATGGAAAGGGTTTGAATAACTTTCTCGAGGGAATGTGGCTACTTAGTTCAGCTCCCCTTTGCCCCTCGAACAGATGGTTTTCGATCACATGGGCATTATAAGGGCCTAGGTTCCTAAATTTTGCTCTTTCAGTGTGAGCAAATGTGTTATTTTCCTTTGTGAAGAAGATAGCAGCCATACAGAATCTAGGCTCCTTTTATGTATAATACATATATATATTTACTATATATGTGTATATACATAGTAAATACAATTATGGCATTTAAATTTGAGTTAATTTAAAAGGAGCAAAACCAAAGTGAAACAGAAGGGATGATTGAAATTTAGATTTCTTTATCACAAGTAAGATTTCTTAAAATATCCCATCAGTTTAATAAATTATGAACAAAATATTAAGAGGCCAGAGTTGCCATTTTTAAAAAACTCTGTTGTTTCCACTCAAGATGGATTTGAACTGACTCATCTGCTATGGAAATGATGCCAGGGTACTCCCACACTGCCTGCCCTCTTCCAGTTCTGTGAGCTTAGCTAAGAGCTTAGGCTTAGAGTGTTACGTTTCGTGACCTGCATACGCATGATTGTCTAATACAGTTGACCTTTAAACAACATGGGTTTGAACTGCATGAGTCCACTTGTACACAGACTTTTAAAAAAAAATAAATGCAGTTCTTATATTTTTGTTTTATAGATCTGTAAATATAGGGAAGAGTTTATGCTCCATTATAGATCACAATATGTGGAATTAAAAGAACTAGGATTTAAGTCCTTATCTATCCAGACTGCTTCAGCTTCCTGCTCTTGGGCAAGCCATTGATCAATTCCTTTGCTTTTGAGGCAGAGAGAGCAGTACATGGATTTTCAACCCCTTGGGGGGTCAGCACCCCAACCCCTTGTGTTGTTCAAGGGTCCCCTGTATTTCTTTAATCACTAAACGGCATCAGTATTCACTATTAGACCTTTCATCACAGCGTCTACTGGTCTCTGTGTGTGTTTTTTTTAATGTTTATTCATTTATTTTTGGCTGCACTGGGTCTTCATTGCTACGCAAGGGCTTTTTCTAGTTGCAGCGAGTACCCCCCTAACAGCGAGTAGCGGTTAGAGGGCTTCTCACTGTGGTGACTTCTCTTATAGCAGAGCACAGACTCTAGAGCATGGGCACCCGGGCTCAGTTGCCCTGAGTCATGTGGGATCTTCCCTGACCAGGGTCAAACCAGTGTCCTTTGCCTTGCAAGGTGGATTCTTGACCACCGGACCACCAGGGAAGCTCCCATGTTCTTTATTTTGACTTTACTTTTCTTTGTTTGGATCTTGTCCTCTGGAGGTTCTTCCTGAGAAGGACTTGTGAGTGGTATATTTCAGTTCAGTTCAGTTCAGTCACTCAGTCGTGTGTGACTCTTCGCAATTCCATGGACTGCAGCATGCCAGGTCTCCCTGTCCATCACCAACTCCACACGGCCACAGTTTCTTCCTGTTAAGACTGATGATGCTGTTCCTCTCGAATCTGGACCACTGTCTATTGGATACAGGAAGTCAGGCTGTTCCATCATCTGATGGTGTCAAGTGCTACTGCTCACCCATTTCTGAATCACTGTTTCAGAGAGAAGATGTCCCAGGGCTAGAGATCAGGGACTTTTCAGACAACTGACTATTGAGGGTCCTCCACACCACTGTTCCTACCACTCCTATAGGGAATTTAGTTTCAGGAGGAAGGAGCAGGATTTAAACGTAAATGTAAATACCTATTTTTTTTCCTATTTATAAAATTGAGAACAATGCTTACAATGAAAAATTAAGTAAAACTAGGCTTCCCTGGTGGTACAGTGAATTAGAATCCACCGGCCATTGCAGAGGACATGGGTTTGATCCCTGATCTGAGAAGATTCCTCATGCTGCGGGGCAACTACCCCGAGAGCCCCAACTACCGAGCCTGCACATCTAGAGCCTGTGCTCTGCAACAAGCAAGGCCGCCTCAGTGAGAAGCCTGAGCACGGCAATGAAGACCCAGCGCAGCCAAAAATATATAAATAAAAATTAATTGCCATTTAAGGTAAAACATTTAAGTAAAACAAATCTCCCATAATGCCACCCCCAATGAAGAATGTTGTTAATAGTTTGATGTTGATTTTTCCAGGCTTTCTGTATGCCTATGTGTATGTGGCTCAGATCGTAAAGAATCCACCTGCAATGCAGGAGACCAGGGTTCAATCCCTGGGTCAGGAAGATCCCCTGGAGAAGGGAAAGGCTACCCACTCCAGTATTTTCTTGCCTGGAGAATCCCATGGACAGAGAAGCCCTGGCGGGCTATAGTCCATGGGGTTGCAAAGAATTGGACACGACTGGAAGAGTAACACTTTCACTTTCATACGTACAAATATGATAATTATTTTAAAAATCAGGTTTATAGGTACATTTATCAACGTGCTTCTTTTACTTAAACCTGTTTTTTTTTCTGAATAAGCACATAAGATCTGCCTTATTCTCTGTAAGGGCTGCCTGGAGCTCCATGGACACCTGCTCTATTAGTAATGTAACCCATCTCTGACAGATGAATATGCAGATCATTCTCTATTATAAATGACGCCTCAACAGTCTTTGCTGCTGAAGGCTGAAGGATAAATTTCTAGACGGACGGCAGTGAAAGGTATGCACGTGGTTCATTTCTAGTTAGCATTCCTGTGTCTCGGCCTCCAAAATACATCTCAAAAATGCCTCTCCCATCCCCACTTCTGCCACCACCTTCCTCTTTACCTGCAACTGTCTGCCCTGCATTCATCCTGACCCACCTCTCAGAATCCACTTGGCATCCAAGAGCCGTAGTGATTTTTTTTTTAATTAAAAAAAATATTTATCTATCTGTGCCAGGTCTTAGTTATGGCACACAGGATCTTCAGTCTTCACCGTGGCATGAATGAACTTCCGTTGGGACATGCAGAATCTAGTTCCCTCACCAGAGACTGAACCCAGGCCCCTGCATTGGAAGCACCAGGGAAGTCCCCTGTTTCTTTTTCTTTATGCGTTGATTGTCTGAGCCTTTGCCATCTTGCTTCTCTGGTGGCTCAGACGGTTATGAATCTGCCTGCAATGCAAGAGACCCGGGTTCGATCCCTGGATCAGGAAGATCCCCTGGAGAAGGGAATGGCAGCCCACTCCAGTATTCTTGCCTGGGAAATTCCATGGACAGAGGAGCCTAGCGGGCTACAGTCCATGGGGTTGCAAAGAGTAGGACATGACTGAACGACCAACACTCTCACTTTCCTTTTGCTTACTCCCCACCATTACCTCAGCCCTTAGTGTAGCACGCCTATATGCGGAAATAAAAAGATGGTGATAGTGGCCGCATCTTCTTCGCCCGTGGTTGGACCATGAAAGTGAGTCTGTTTTATAGTTGGATAATCTAGAAGGAGTAGAGATCAGGGCTTGAGCGCACACGTCATGACTCTGCCATCTAATCATTGTGACAGGTTGGACCTGCTTGAAGGTTATAGACCTCAGTTTGCCAACTTGGGGGGACTCCAGAAATTCAGTCACTTAAACTATGAGGTTGCCACCCAGTGAAGGCGATGAAGAAGCTGGAGGGAACCTGCTCAGCTGGCGTGGGTTCTAGAATCCTAAGGGTTAGTCGCTCAGTTGTGTCCGACTCTGTACCACGCTCCTCTGTCCATGGGATTCTCGAGGCAAGAATACTGGAGTGGGTTGCCATTTCCTTCTCCAGGGGACGTTCCCAACCCAGGGACTGAACCTTAGTCTCCTGCGTTGCAAGAGGATTGTTTACCATTGGAGCCACCAGGGAAGCTCAATCCTAATGTCCCATCCAAATATTTCCTGGAACTGGAGTGGATGATGGATGGCTCTCCTCAGCCTTAGACATTAGTAGGCAGGATTCTGGGCCCTGGGACTGATCAAGATTTCCTGGAAGACGCAGCAGTCTCCCAGCTAGGAATCTCCCAGTTTGCTGGCACCCATTTAATCATTTTGACCCACATAACTGGATGAGAATACTAAGGAGGCAGAAAGAGGGGTCGCCCACTGTTTGTTTGTTTGTTTTTAATACTTGTTTGTTTGGCTGTGCTGGGTCTTAGTTGCGGTACACGGGTATTAGTTGTGGTACATGGGATCTTCGATCTTCACTGTGGCATGTGGGATTTTTAGTTGTATCACGCAGACTCTTGGTTGCAACATGTGGGGTCTAGTTCCTGACCAGGGATCGAACCCAGGCCCCCTGCATTTGGGAGCAGGAAGTCTTTGCCACTGGGCCACCGGGGAAGTCCCAAGGAGTTTGCCCTCTGTTTTCTCACTCAGCCTTGCCTTCACGTCGGCAGAACATAACACTGAAGATGACCCCATCTGAGATTGGGAAGAGAGTGGGCTAAGAACAGGAGCCAATTCCTCATCCCGTGGTAACAGGAGTTCACGTTATCATTAGAGCAACTTTCACCCCACCCACCTATCTTGCAGGGTTATTGTGAGGATCAAATGAGAGGAGGAGTTGAAACTGTTTTGTAAAGTGCAGAGCATCATTCCGCTGTAAAGGATTACTGCTTTACAGTTAGTGCCTCTGCTGTTAATCAGCAGGCCACCCAGGAACTCATGTTTCCCTGTGGAGGAGCAGTGACTGTCCTCCAATGGCCCACCGCGATCAGACTTTGAAGACACGAGCCACGACCTCAGTCTGGCTTCCAGGCGGGTTGCGTGGATCATGTCAATACACTCAATTAGAAGACCTTGTTATTATCTTTTTAAATGCCTTTGGTAAATACGTGCTCCCTTTCACATAGGCTTTTCCAGTCACACCACCACTGACGTTGACCACATCAGTCTTTGTTGTGGGAACTGTCCTGTACATTCTAGGGTGTTTAGCGGCATCCCAGTTTAGCAGCTTTACCTACCAGTTGCCTCTAGCACTCCCTTCCCCTAGTTCCAACCAAAAACATCTCCAGTCATTGCCAAATATCCCCTGGGGGGCAGAATCATCCACAGTTCACATCACTTCTTTAATAGAACAGTTCAGCGAGGTCGGCATTTTGTAGCTCGTTTTTTAGGGATATCAAAATGCAGATGAGGGAAGTTAAGTGATTTGCCGTGAGTCACATCACTACTGTCACCGCCCAGGCAGGTGGGTGCTCTCCACTCCTCCCCAGTCATTGGCATAAATTAGTCATTCGGCAAATATTTGTCAAGCATCTACTATGTGCCAGGCAGTGTTCTATTTGTTCAATAAATATCACTGATACATTGGGCAGGGTGGGAGGAAGAGAGGTGTAAGAGGTAGGTAGCTGTATTAGCGTCCTGGGAAATTCCCTGGTGGTCCAATGGTTAGGACTTGGTGCTTTCACTGCCCAGGGGTTGGGAAACTGTAAAAAGTGAAAGTGTTAGTCACTCAGTCACGTCTGACTCTTTGCAACTCTTTGCAACCTGACCCCATGAAGCCCACCAGGCTCCTCTGTCCACAAAATTCTCCAGGCAAGAATGCTAAAGTGGATAGCTATTCCTTTCTCCAGGGATCTTCCCGACCCAGGGATGGAACCCGCGTCTCCTGCATTGCAGGTGGATTCTTAACTGTCTGGCTACCAGGCCACCTTCTGGCCAAGTGATAGGGAATCTAAAGTCCCTCAAGCCTCGTGGCATTGCCAAAAAAAAAAAGTTTCCTATTGCTGTTGTTAACAACTTAGCACAAACTTCGTGGTTTACCTTAAGTCATGGAGCTCAGAAGTCCAAATTCAGCTTCACTGGTCTAAAGTCAAGACATCTTCAGACCTATGTTCTTTCTAGAAGCTCTAGGGGAGAATCTATTCCCTTGCTTTTTCCAGCTTCTAGAGGCCACCTACATTCCTTGGCTTGTGCCCTTTCTTCCTTTGGGGCCAGCAATGTAGCATCTTCTTTCCTTCTTAACCTCTGCTTCCATCCTTATATCTTCTCCTTCTGATGCTGATCTTCCTGCCTCCTCTTAGTAGGACCCTTGGGATTACATAGACCCTCCCTGAATATCCAAGATAATCTCCCCCATCTCAAGTTCATTAACTTGATCACATCTGCGAAGTTTGTTTGCCACATAAGGTGATATTCACCATCCAGGGGACGAGAACATGGACATCTTTGGGGCCCACAACAGTCTGCCCTCTGGCCCCGAAAGATTCATGTCCACACGCAAAATACATCCATCCATCTGAAGGGTCCTCAAAGTCTCAACCCATTATACTGCCAGCTTAAGTCCAAAATATCTTCTAAGTCTCATCTTCTCAAAACTCTCAAATCTCATCATTTACATCTAAATTGTGTAGGAGTGAGACTATGAGTGTTACTTTTCTTAGAACAAAATTTCTCTCCCTCTGTGAACTTGTAAACTAGGAAATGAATTATCTGCTCCAGAATACAGTGGTGGTTCAGGCACAGTATTACAATTACAGACGTTCTCATTACAATAGACAGAAAATTAAAGGAAAACAAAAAAAAGAGTCACCAAACCCAAGCAGTTTTGAAATCCAACGGGGCAATCTCCATTAGGTTTCAAGGCATGGGAATAATTCTCTGTGGCCCAGGTTTCCACCCTCAGGCCCGTGGCTCCACCCTGAGCGTCATTCTTCCTCTTGCATGAGGGGTGGTGGGCGTCTGCAGCTACACAGTTTTATCCACCTGTTTCGTGCCTGTAGAATTTTGGGAGTCTGACAGCTTTCTTTTATTTTGTCCTTTCTCCCTCTCATTCAGTCCTAGCTGGCAGTGTTTCTGCTGGTATGACATTCTCAAAAACCACGTGAATTTCCTATGTATGTCTCTAGGATTCACTCCTAGAGAGTGAACAAGAGACTCCGCCACAGATCTTTCCTGGATAATCCTATCTCTATTCCTGGCTTCCACTGAGCTGTCTATGGGGATTCATGAGTCACATGTCTCCTCTCTTCAAAGAACCTTAAGCTTTATTGAATACTCTAAACTGTGGATCCTTCTGAGGTTTTAACCAAAGGTTGTGCAGCCACACCCTTCATTTTTTCTCCAGAGCATGCTTTTCTAACAGTGCTGTGCTCAGTCACTCAGTCATGTCCAACTTTTGCAACCCCATTGACTGTAGCCCACCAGGCTCCTCTGCCCATGGAGATTTTCCAGGCAAAAGTACTGGAGTGGGCTGTCATGCCCTTCTCCAGGGGATCTTTCCAACCCAGGGTTTGAACCCAGGTCTCCCGCAGTGCAGGTGGATTCTTTACCATCTGAGCCACAGCCACTTATACCCAGGACTTTCTAACAGTGAATTTCCTAATTTTAGCATCTTTTTTGATCTGGATAGGCTGAGAGCTTCCAAATCATCAAATCCCAGTCCCATTTTACTTAACAGTTCTTCTCTCAGCCTGTCCCTTTCCTCTAGCATTTTACTGTAAGCAGCAAGAAGAGACCAGACTGTATCTTTAACTCTTTGCTTGGAACTCTCTTCAGCTAAATATTCAAGTGTATCATTTAAAGTTCCACATACCACATAACTATAGGACACAGTTTGGCTAAGATTCTGCTGCCACATAACAGGATTTTCTGCCCTTTAGTTCCCAATAACATGTTCCTTATTTCCTGAACCCTCACCAGCAACATCTTTGACGTCCATATTTCTATCGTCAGGTTTTTAGGATGATTTCTCTAAGATGATCAAAGTTTTCTATATGGTCTCACTTTATGAGCCCTCACAAATTCACTGGGTCCAGGGATAAGGACTTTAACGTCTTTGGGGAGTCATTATTCAGCCTGTGCTGTGCTGTGCATAGTCACTCAGTCTTGTCCAACTTTTTGCCTCCCCATGGACTGTAACCCACCAGGCTCCTCTGTCCATGGGATTCTCCAGGCAAGAGTGCTGGATGGGGTAGCCTATCCCTTCTCCAGGGATCTTCCTGACCCAGGAATCAAACTGGGGTCTCCTGCATTGCAGGTGGGTTCTTTACCAGCTGAGCTACCAGGGAAGCCCCATTATTCAGCCTACCACACAGCTCTTGTTTATGGTCAACCGTAAACTTGATTGTTTCTCATGGTCTCACATCTATGTTAATTATGACAAAGGCTACAGGGAGAGCACAGCTAGACTGACAAAACACACTGGTTTCCCCCGACAGTCCAGGGTATACTTTTGTCCCAGTGTAAAGGCAAAATCACTGCAGATGGTGACTGCAGCCATGAAATTAAAAGACACTTACTCCTTGGAAGGAAAGTTATGACCAACCTAGACAGCATATTCAAAAGCAGAGACATTACTTTGCCAACAAAGGTCGTCTAGTCAAGGCTATGGTTTTTCCTGTGGTCATGTATGGATGTGAGAGTTGGACTGTGAAGAAAGCTGAGCACCGAAGAATTGATGCTTTTGAACTGTGGTGTTGGAGAAGACTCTTGAGAGTCCCTTGGACTGCAAGGAGATCCAACCAGTCCATTCTGAAGGAGATCAGCCCTGGGATTTCTTTGGAAGGAATGATGCTAAAGCTGAAACTCCAGTACTTTGGCCACCTCATATGAAGAGTTGACTCATTGGAAAAGACTCTGATGCTGGGAGGGATTGGGGGCAGGAGGAGAAGGGGACGACAGAAGATGAGATGGCTGGATGGCATCACTGACTCGATGGACGTGAGTTTCAGTGAACTCTGGGAGTTGGTGATGGACAGGGAAGCCTGGCGTGCTGCAATTCGTGGGGCTGCAAAGAGTCGGACACGACTGAGTGACTGAACTGAACTGAACTGAAAGGCAGTAGGCAGCCCTTGTTCTGTTTCCAAATTATCCTGGCTTCAGGGATCAATTTTCTGATCACCATAAGAATAGATCTTAATGCTTGGTCTCAAGATTGTAAATCCACAGTCTCATGGAGATGAAACATAAATAAACAAAAAAAAAATCAAGCAACTGTAGTTGAGAACTAAATGTTACAATGTTTACAAGTGCATCCAAACACCCTTCAGTATACAGGGCAGCCCCCACAACCATCTGCCAGACATTTTACCACCTGGAATATCAGGATCATCTGGAGACCTTTGGGATTTCTCAGTCAGGGTGTGGTCCCTGGACCAGCAGCATCAGCATCACCTTGTTAGAAATGCAAGTTCTCAGGCCCCATCCAGGCCCACTGAATCAGAAGCTCAGGGGATGGGACTCCACAATCTGTTTTAACAAGCCCCCACGTCAGAATTGTTACACACACAGTTTAGTGGCGTCCTCAGCCTGTGAAGCCACAATTAGTACTATAAATGTTGCTCAGTCCAGAAGGGAGTTGCTCGTTGCCCCTTTATTTTCTCATCTTCAAAGTGAGGATGACACATGGGTTGAGACAGTTTTAGTAAATGTTAGTTTGATGGAAATAGTTCTTTGATTCCTGTGATCTATTTTCAAAGGCGTTTTTCCTCAAAGGAACATATTTCATTTTTTCCTTCTCTCCTTGACTTTTGGCAGGAGCTAAGAAAAAGCCTGGAACTTAGTGTCAATCTACAAAGGAAAGAAAAGGATGGTTCCAGTGATGAGTATGACTCTATCGAAGAAGATGTACTCCCTGAGCCGGAGCCCGAGGACCAGGTGCTGGTGGGCTGTCCCAGAGATGACTCCCCTCTTTCCCAAAGGGACTCAGTGCAAAAAGATGCTCCCGAGGACCAGGAGACAGAAGAATGCCCTCCCCAGGGCCCAGACACCCTCATAGTGCTGGAATTTAACCCAACTTCCAAAAGTAAGCTCCATCTTATGTGGCATTTCTTTGCCTTTGATGTCTCTAATAGTAGAGCGTAAATATCCAGCGGTACTTTGATTTTCAGCTTTGCATAGACTGTCTCACAGGCCAGGGTGTATATCAGTTCAGGTCTCTGCGGATTGCCACAGGTGAAGGCTCCCAAAAGCTTACAAATGACCCTGAAATTGCAGACGGTGAAGTCTGGCAGATAGTTGCAGGGGGCTCTCCTGTGCATTATAGGATGTTTATCAGCATCTGCACACCAACTGGCTGATGAAACTGACTTAAGCGAAAGGGACTATTTATTGACTTGGATAACTGAGGAGTCCAGGACTGTGTTGTTGTTGTTATTCAGTTGCTAAACTGTGTCTGACTCTTTGCCACCCCGTGAACTGTAGCATGCCAGGCACCTCTGTCCTCCACTATCTCCCGAAGTTTGCTCAAATTCATGTCCATAGAGTTGGTGATGTGATCTAACCGTCTCATCCTCTGTTGCTCCCTTCTCCTCCTACCCTCAATTTTTCCCAGCATCAGGGTCTTTTCCAATGAGTCGGTTCTTCGCATCAGGTGGTCAAAGTACTGGCGCTTCAACTTTGGCATCAGTCCTTCCAATGAGTATTGTGGGTTGATTTCCAGGACTATCAGATCAGTTCAGTTCTGTCACTCAGTCATGTCCGACTCTTTGCGACCCCATGAATCGCAGCACGCCAGGCCTCCCTGTCCATCACCAACTCCCAGAGTTCACTGAAACTCACGTGCATCGAGTCAGTGATGCCATCCAGCCATCTCATCCTCTGTCATCCCCTTCTCCTCCTGACCCCAATCCTCCCAGCATCAGAGTCTTTTCCAATGAGTCAACTCTTCGCATGAGGTGGCCAAAGTACTGGAGTTTCAGCTTTAGCATCATTCCTTCCAAAGAAATCCCAGGGCTGATCTCCTTCAGAATAGACTGGTTGGATGTCCTTGCAGTCCAAGGGACTCTCAAGAGTCTTCTCCAACACCACAGTTCAAAAGCATCAATTCCTCGGTGCTCAGCCTTTTTCACAGTCCAACTCTCACATCCATACATGACCTCAGGAAAAGCCATAGCCTTGACTAGATGAACCTTTGTTGGCAAAGTAATGTCTCTGCTTTTGAATATGCTGTCTGGGTTGGTCATAGCTTTCCTTCCAGGACTATAGCAGGACTCATATGTCTTCTCCTCCTCCCTCCTCCCCTCCCCTCCTTCCTCTTATCTCTGCCTTCTTTCATCTTGGTACCATTCTTACATGGGTTCTCCACATATAGACATAGAATTGAGACACTGGCTTTGCAACTCGATCAGAAAGCGGATTTTTCTTCCTAAGAGTTCTAGAAAATCCCCAGGCTTGGCTCTTGAACCCATACGGGGTGGCAGCTCTGAACTAGTCACTGTGGCTCTGATTGGCCAGGGCCAGCCAACAGGACTGGGGGTATGATTATCACCACCCAAACCACATGGACAGAGATAGGAGTTTCCAAAGAAAAAATCAAAGAGCGTCTGAAGGAGAAGGAAAACAGATGGGCACTCATGGCAGTGGTCCACTAGAGAAGGCTTTTCAGGAAAGACCCTAGAAGGGACATTCCTGGCAGCCCAGCGATTAAGGCTTCACCTTCCAGTGCCGGGGTTGTGAGTTCGATCCTTGGTCGGGGAGCTAAGATGCGACATGCCTTGCAGCAAAAAACAAACAAACATAAAACAGAAGCAATATTGTAACAAATTCAACAAAGACTTTAAAAAATGGTCCACATGAAAAAAAAATCTTAAAAAAAATATAAACCCTAGAAGGTAAAGTCACCAAAACAATTGGTGGGTTTGGCAGGGAGGGGCCCATCTACAATAGTCCTCCTCTCTGATCCCCAGCTGGCATGGCCTCTGCTTCCTCCTCCCTCTCCGTTCTGAGCTCATTTTCCCCAGAACTGGGTGAACCAAAGAAAAGAAATGAGGGAGTGTTTGAAGTCAGGCAGTGAGCACACTGGTCTGCTCAGGATGCTATACAATGTACACAGAGCAGAGGTGGCTTCAACAGTCACAGTTATGTATTTTTTCATGGTTATGGAGGCTTGGAGTCCAAGATTAGGGTGCTGGCAAACTTGGTGTCTTCTATGGCTTCTGTCCTTGGATTGCAGATGGCCAGTTTCTCCCTGTGTCTTTACCTGGACTTCCCTCTGAGTGTTCCTGGGTCTTTTTTTTTTTCCTATAACCTTATCTTATTTATTTATTTTTATTTGGCTGCACTGGATCTTCATTGGAGCATGCAATATCTTCAGTTGCACCATGCAAACTCTTAGTTGCTACATGTAGACTCTAGTTCCCTGACCAGGGATCGAACCTGGGCCCCCTGCATTGGAAGCACAGAATCCTAACCACTGGATCACCAGGGAAGTCCCCTGTTCTTGGGTCCTATCTCCTCTTCTTATAAGGACACCAGTCATGTTGGATTAGTGCCTACTCTAAAGGCCTCATTTTATTAATACCTTAACTAGCTCTCTAGAGATGCTGTCTCCAAACAGTCACATTCTGAGTTGCTGGGGGTTAGGACTTGACCATATGAGTCTTGGTGGGGGGACATAATAACAGGCAGATCTGGAAAATCTACACCCCACGGTTGAAGTCTGCAGACAGGAGAACATTTGTCCCTTGGACACGCTCTCTCCTCCTTGCTGGGCTGTTCCCTCCACAGAGATCACTACTTTTCCTTTCCTCTCCACTCTGACCCACGAAACCCAGCTCCTTGCTTTTCCCAGAGGCTCCTTCCTCCAGGAAGCTTTCTTAACACTCCCAGCCCAGCTAGCTAGGTTGCTGCCTCCTCTGCTCCTGTAGCATCATCTGGCCCTGGTCTCGCTGTCCCCCGTTGCCTTTCTTCCCCTCTGGCCTGTGAACTCCACCACCAGGGCACAGTCCAGCTCTTCCCTCCATTGCATCTCCAGCATGCAGCCCTCACCTGGCACATTCAAGTCATTCAGGGATCTTTGTCAAATAAAGCAAGGACTTATGCCCCCTCCACCCACCCCTGCCCCTACCCCACCTGCTGGGTGGCTCAGACAGTAAAGAATCTGCCTGCAATGCAAGAGACCTGGATTCAATCTCTGTGTCAGGAAGTCCCCTTGGAGGAGGAAATGGCAACCCACTCCACTTCTTGCCTGGAGAAATCCATGGACAGAGGAGCCTGGTGGGCTACAGTCCATGGGGTCGCAAAGAGTCAGACACGACTGAGCACCTGACACTTTCACTTTCATGCCGCCCTGCTAAAGCATCTAGTGATCAGGATAGTGTTGATGCGTTTCTAAGTGAAACCCACTGGGGCTGCATCCTTGCTGTGGCTTGTGTTTCCTCCAAGGGGACAGAAGGAGGGAAAGGCTGTGAAGAGATTGACTGGCCCCATGACATTTACTTCCAGGTGTGAAAGACCAGGTCACTGAAGGAGAGCCGTTGGACCCCAGGCAGTTTAAGAGTCATTGCTGTTTAGTCCCTAAGTCATGCCTGACTCTGCTACCCCATGGACTGTAGCCACCCCCAGGCTCCTCTGTCCATGGGATTTCCCAGCAAGAATACTGGAGTGGGTAGCCATTCCCTTCTCCAGGGAATTTTCCCAACCCAGGAATCAAACCTGGGTCTCCTGCATTGCAGGTCAATTCTTTTACTGCTGAGCCACTGGGAAGCCCTTAAGAGAGATACTTTCCCATAAGTGGAAAGAGAGAACTTCACTTTTTTGCCATTTTACATTTTTTAACAGATTGCTTGGCAGGCCTCACATTGACCGTGGTGATGTCTGCCGGGGGTGGAGGGCAGTGCACATGCCCCCTACCGCCACCCTCAGCCACTGCTTTCATCTGCAGCTTCTTAGCTTCAGCAGGGGACAGGCTCCCACAGAGGGGAGCAGGCAGGAGGCCTGTTACAAGGTCCCCCCAGACTCTAGCATAGGATTGGAGCTCTGAGCCACTCCTGAGCATTTACTCAAGAGCAGTCAGCAGTAACCTGAAAAGATGTGCCTGGTTCGGGGCTGTTCCTTTATTCATCTGCTGGGCATGTATCATGGTCCAGGTACTATGCCAGGACAGGACGAGCCCAGTCGTTCTCCTACATCACGTAATCCTGGCAGAGAAAACAGACAATAAGCATGCGTGCATGCTTAGTTGCTTAGTCGTGTCTGACTCTTAGCAACCCCATGGACTATAGCCCACCAGGCTCCTCTATCCATGGGGATTCTCCAGGCAAGAGTAGTGGAGTGGGTTTCCATTGCCCTCCTCCAGGGGATCTTCCCAACCTAGGGATCAAACCTACGTCTCTTACATCTCCTGCATTAGCAGGCGGGTTCTTTATCGCTAGTACCTTCTGGGAACCCTGACAATAAGCACATAACCAGATAAATAATAACAATTGCCAACACTGAGTTGTTACTGATATGAGCCAACCACTGTTCCAAGGGCTTTACATATAATCCCTCATTCAATCCTCCCCACAAACCCAAGGGAAGTCTTGTCATTGCACTCGTTTTGCCTATGGGGAGAATGAAGCACAGAGATGTCAGATAACTCATCCAAGGTCACACAGCCAGGAAGGAGCAGAGCAGAAGTGAATCTGCAGCAGTTTGAGCCCGGAGCCTGTGCTGTTAACCTTTCAGTTCAGTTCAGTTGCTTAGTCATGTCTGACTCTTTGAGACCCCATGGACTGCAGCACACCAGGCTTCCCTGTCCCTCAACTCCTCAACTCCAACTCCTGGAGCTTGCTCAAACTCATGTCCATCAGGTTGGTGATGCCATCCAACCATCTCATCCTCTGTCATCCCCTTCTCCTCCTGCCTGAGGCTAAATAAATAAACCAGATGAGATTACAAAGTGATGACTCAGCTTTGAGAATCCAGTGAGTAACCCCAGGCCCCTCTGTTTCCCCTTCTAAGTTCTGAAACAAATGAGAGATAGCCATGGGATAGATGAGCAAATGATCACCTTTCCAATTGATAGGATCGGTGGCTAGGCAGTACTGCCCCTCCGCTGTAGACAATCCCCTGGCCCCAGAAGCTAATGGCATCTGGAAGGGGACCATGTCACCTGAGGGCAACCCCTCCCCCCTCCCCTGCCCAGAGGGAGCCCTGATGGCTTCTTGCCCCCACTCTCTCCCATCCTATTCGTCTTCCTTGTGAGCAAGGGGCAGTGAGTGAGTGGCACAGAGAAAGGCAGAAGTTATTTTTCCAGCAACTGGAAAGGGGAGAGTTGGGTCAGGGTCAGGTTAGGAATTCAGGGAGGAGGAAAGAATGGTACCCCGATGGTCTTGAAAGTTGTGAATGTTATAAAACAGGACACTGGCAGGGGAACTAGGGTCAGAGAAGGATGCTGGTAGCTGGAATGGTGAGAACAGCCTTCTCAGAGGAGGTGATGTTTAAATCAGGAATGAGGAGAAGGGGGCAGCCTCGGGAACAGCAATCCAGGTCCAGGGAACAGCAAGCATAAAGGGTTTGAACAGGGAAAGAGCTTGGTGTACCCGAGGACAGAGAAAGGGCCAGTGTGGCTGGAGCTGAGTGAGCCTGGGAAAGGAGGGAGGGGCAGGCGGGAACACAGTACAAAACGAGTGTCCCAGCCTACTTTCCATGAAGACATGAGGATTCTAGGGTTGCACCAAGAGTCTGGGTCCTTTGGTGCCCCAGGAAATAGCCTTGTATAGCCTTCTGATGGCCAAGGTAGGCCTCCGCAGCTGCTGGAGGGCCATCTTATGGAGGAGAGGGAGCCGGTAGGAAGGCAGTAAAGTGGTTAAGCAAGCATGCAGTTGCTCAGTTAAGTTGCTTTAAGTTGCTCAGTTGTGTTTGACTCTTTGCGACCTCGTGGACTGTAGCCCTCCAGGCTCCTCTGTCCATGGGATTTCCAAGGCAAGAATACTGGAGTGGGTAGCCATTTCCTTCCCCATGGGATCTTCCCGACCTAGGGATCAAACCAGGGTCTCCTGCACTGCAGGCAGATTCTCTACCATCTGAGCCACCAGGGAAGCCGAAAGTGGTTAAGGGGAGGGCTCAAACCCTGATTCCATCACTTCCTAGCTCTGTCACCTTGACAAACTGACTTGCACCTCAGAGCCTTAGTCTGTAATAGTAGGTATCAGTTTTCTATGACTGCTGTAGCCAATGAACAAAACAATGCAAATTTATTATCTTATAGTTCTGTGGGTCATAAGCGTGATGGGCCAGAATCGCAGTGTCAACAGGAGGCTCCAGGGGAGAACCTGTTTCCTTGCCTTTTCCGGCTTCTAGAGGCTGCTGCGCACCTTGGCTCCTGGCTCCTTCCTCCACCTCCACAGCTAGCAGCATTGGTGCTCTGTGGCTTTCTTCTTTGACTCTCCTCATCAGCAGCCCCTTTTCCATTTGTGTGTGTTCTATTGTGGTAGAATATACATAACATTCCTTTATTATTATAACATTCTGTATATAATATTGTAACACCCTACACATAACATTTCTATTCTTTTACCTTCTTCACCATTTTACAAAATTTATTTATTTGCTTTTGGCTGCACTGAATCTTCATTGCTGCATTCGGAGGCAACTCTCTAGTTGCAGCGGCTTCTCTTTTTGTGGCCCACGGGCTTAGTTGCCCCGCGGCATGTGGAATCTTCCTGGACCAGGTACTGAACCCATGTCCCCTGCCTTGGCAAGTGGATTCTTAACCACTGGACCACCAGGGAGGTCCCTTCTTCACTGTTTTTTAGAGCGCAAATTGGGGTCATGAAGTAGACTCGCACTATATGTAACCATCACCACTGTCTTTCACCAGAAGTTTTTCATCATCCCAAGCTGAAACTTCGTCCCTCTGCCACTCTTAAGTGAAGTGAGTGAAAGTTGCTCAGTCGTGTCTGACTCTTTGTGACCGCGTGGACTATACAGTCCGTGGAATTCTCCAGGCCAGAATGCTGGAATGGGTAGCCTTTTCCTTCTCCAGGGGATCTTCCCAATCCAGGGATCGAACCCAAGTCTCCTACATTGCAGGTGGATTCTTTACCGTCTGAGCCACAAGGGAAGCCCACTTTTAAGGACCCATGTAATTACATTGGGTCCAGCAGGATAATGCAAGATAACCTCCCTAGTTTAAGGTCAGCTGATCAGCACAGTTAATTCCCCTTTGCTTTGTCGCCTAACACTTTCAGGAATTAGGGTGTGGCCAATTTTGAGGTCCATTATTCTGCCTACCCTCCACTCACTAGGATGGCTGGCCAGGGAAATACATGAGAAAGCGTGTGCCAAGGGCCTGGCCCAGTGTCGGGTTGTCTGGAGGAGAACTGAATATATGCTAGCTGTCATTCTTACCATCAGCAGCATATTTTCAGCACTTGGGCAGTCAGTCTCCATTTGAGCATTGGCCCTTTTCCTTTCTTCCTCTTGTCTCATTGGACATGGTGGGTTCTGGCTCACACACACACACACAGGTCTGCCCTTGGGCCCAGGGTGTCAGGACAGCCAGGGACCAGCCACTTCAGAAAGTGTAGAGAAACATATGCCCTTCACAAAGTCAAGGGGGGAATGGCAGAGAAGTTAGTGCAAATCAGACAGACCTCACCCACGTCCCCATTATCTACCCTGAGCTGCCAAGAATCCCACGGGGCCCTTGATTCTGGGGCTTCACTCCTTTGGGCCATCACAGACCCCAGGATTTCCTCGGAATTTCAGCAGAAACTTCCCGAGGCTTTCTGCCTTTCCAGGCTGGGGTTCCCAAGTCCAGGAACTACACTCTTCTGCCTGATTTTTCTCTTTAGTCCATTTAGCCACCTGCCTCACCTCCCACCAGCCTGCTTTCCTGCTTTCCCAAGCGTGTCCTCTCATGTGCTTCTTTGTTTAACATTTATTTATTTGGCTGTGCTGGATCTCAGCTGCAGCTCTCAGGATCTTTGCTCTTATTTACGGCATGTGAACTCTTAAGTTGCGGCACGTGGAGTCTATAGTTTCCTGACTGTGGATTGAACCTGGGTCCCCTGCATTGAAAGCGTGGAGTCTTAGCCACCAGGCCACCAGGAAAGTCCCTGTCTTCTCATGTTCTTAAGCCTTTGCTGGTTCTAAAGCCCTGCAACCACTGTCCCCAAACTTGCATATGTGTGTACATGCTCAGTCACTCAGTCACGTTTGCAACGCCAGGGACTCTAGCCCACCAGGCTCTCCTGTCCATGGAGTTCTCCAGGCAAAAATACTGGAGTGGGTTGCCATTTCCTTCTCCAAGGGATCTTCCCCATCCAGGGATTGAACCCGCGTCTCTTGCATCCCCTACATTGGCAGGTGGATTCTTTACCACAGCATCACCTGGGAAGCCCCCTCCCCAAACCTGAGTCATGTTCAAACCTTCGTAGTTCTTTTGCCAAATTCACAGCCCACTCGTACTATTTTTTTTTTTTTAGCTATTATTTAAACCAGCAAACTTATTTTGTTGTCTGCATTATTCACACCTCTAATTCCAAGCTAGCATGGTGCCAGAGCAGGGGTTCCATTAATATTTGTTGAATGAATAAGTGAACAGACGAATAAACAGATGCCCGAGCAGAATGTGCCATCTCTGCTTGCCCCGTGTGTGACATATAAACAATTGTGTTTTTACAGGTAATAAAAAGGAAAGGAATTTGTCTGCTAAGAGGAAGGACAACGCTGAGGTCTTCATTCCCAGCAAACCTGAGCCACACCCGAGTCCCCAGCCCCCAACCATGTTCCCGGATCAAGACAGGGCGTGCTCAAGTAAGAGTTCTGGGGTCCGTGATCGGGCTTGGCACTGGGCTTGCATCACTCTCATTGGGGTGCCATGAAGGAGGAGTCCTTGCTTCATCACCCATCTGAGCTGATCTTTAGCAAATGTATTATTAGTCAAGGTCTCCAGAGAAGGACTTCCCTGGTGGGCCAGTGGTTAAGACTTTGCCTTCCAAGGCAGGGAGTGCAGGTTCTATTCCTGGTCTGGGAACTAAGATCCCACATGCCTCGAAGTCCCCCAAAAATCAAAACATGCAACAGAAGCAATATTGTAGCAAATTCAATACAGACTTTAAAAATGGTCCACATTAAAAAAGAAAAAGAAACTTTGAAAAAGAAAAAAGTCTCTAGAGAAACTGAACCAATAGGATGTATATGTATATAGGGAGAAATTTATGTTTTTACTTTTTTAGAATTAGTTAATTTATTGTATTATTTTTGGTTGTGTGGGGCTTTGTTGCTGTGTGCGGGCTTTCTCTAGTTGTGGCAAGCCAGGACCACTGGCTTTGACTGAAGAGCTGGACTCTGCATGGCTCAGTTGAGTGGACACATAAAATTAATGGCCATAGTTACTTTCTGGGTCTATAGCTAAGATGTGGTTACGATTGAAAATTTGTTTTATTTTTCTTTTTACTTTTAAATGAATTTTCTTACTTTATATGGGTAACAATGGGTGCAGATGATATTACATTCTAAAGGTACAAAGGAGTTTATGGTGAAAGATTCATCTGATACCCTTTTAATAAAATCAGGGTGTCTAATGATTGAGCACTTACCTTGAGCCAGCCACTACGTAAGCAATTATTATATTTACTATATGTTTACTTATAATGTACTTATATACATTATATAGTATGCTAAGTCGCTTCAGTCGTGTCCAACTCTTTGCGACTCCATGGACTGTAGCCTACCATGCTCCTCTGTCCATGGAATTCTCCAGGCAAGAATACTGGAGTGGGTTGCCATGCCCTCCTTCAGGGGGTCTTCTCCACCCAGGGATCAAACCCTTGTCTCTGGCATCTCCAGCATTGGCAGGCGGGTTCTTTACCACTAGCCCCACCCAGGCCTGGACAAGTGCACTCCAAGCTTGAAGCCCTTTTCCAAGCAGCTCAGGCAGATGGTAGGAGGTAGAGGAAGGGGCCACAGTCCTTCCACTTTACTGAGCGTTTGCTCCCTGCTATGTGAATATTGTCTTGGTTTAGATTCCCCAGAACCAGACTCTGAGATAAAGATTCCAGAACAAGTCATTGAATTGGAAGGTGGTTCCTGGAAGAGGGCTGGAAAGGAAAGGAGCCAAAACTGGCTTCATCACCAGCAAGGTCACTGGCTGGGCAAGTGGAGCACCACTTGGCTGGGGAGCTCCAGCGGTGGGGGGGGATGGGGGGCAGTGCTGAGCAGAAGCCTGCTCCCCATCCCGGGGTGGATGAGGGACCCTCCTTTCAGTCCTGGGTGTGAGCTGTGTTGACCCTTGAGAGCTCTGGCTCTGGGGGTCACGGTTGGAGGTCTGGCCGAGGGACTGTGAGCAGGGGGCACCCAGGCATTCGGTGATTAACCCTTATCAAACCCCACCCAACTGGGAGAAAGCACTATACTAATACAAGATATTTGATCTTTTTTTTTTTAATTTTCTTACTTTTATTTTTGGCTGTACTGGGTCTTCATTGCTGTGCAGGCTAGTTGTGGGGCACAGGCTTCTCACTGCGGTGGTTTTTCTCCTTGCTGAGCGAGGGCCCTAGGGCTCGAGGGCTGCAGTAGTTGTGGCTCTCAGGCTTAGTTGCTCTGCAGCATATGGAATCTTCCCAGACCAGGAACCAGACCCATGTCCCCTGCATTGGCTGGCAGTCTTAACCGCCGGACCACCAGGCAAGTCCAAGACAAGGCGTTTTAGATAGCAAGTGATAAAAAGAGTGGGCTGAAGGGAAAGTGTCTACATCAATCCATGTAAATGAACTTCCAAAGGTGGTGTGATCACTGGGCGCAGCCGGACCCAGTGATTAAAATGTGTCAGCAGTCTGCCTCTCCCCACCTCCCAGCTCAGCTTTCTCCTTTTTGCCCTTCATTCTGAGAAAAGCTCTTAGACGTGGCGAGAGGGCCACCAGCAGCTCTGGGCCGACAGCCCACGAGCCCAGCAACCCTGGCAGAAAATAGACCTGGCAGGCTCTGCAGCCTGACCACCTGGTGCAAATCCTGCCCTTCCGCCCACCAGCTCTGTGACCTTGGGCAGGTTACTTAACCTCTCTGGGCCTCCTTCGCCCATCTCTCAAATGGAGATAAGAATAGCACTCTGGGGCTTCCCTGGTGGCTCAGTGGTAAAGAATCTGCCTGCCAGTGCAGGAGATATGGGTTGAACCCTTAATCTGGGAAGATTCCATATGCCTCGGAGCAAATAATCACAAGAGAAGCCACCGCAACGAGAAGCCTGGGCACCACAGCTAGAGAGCAGCCCACACTCACGGCAACTAGAGAAGAGCCCATGCAGCAATAAAGACCCAGCTCAGCCTAAATAAATAATTTTTTTTTTTAAAAGAAGAGCACTCTGCCCTGAGGGTCACTGTAAGGATTAAAAGGGTGGATGGATAGTCAGCTTAGAGGAGCACCTGGCTCAAAGCAAGCCCTTGCTTAAGGTCAGCTGGTGGAGAGTGTAACGATTCCTGGGCCATTGTTCCTTCTGCACGCAGACTGGCTCCACTGACCACTGCTCAACTCGACAGGACTCCAGTCTGTACTGCTGGTATTCACTCCATATGAAAAATTAATAACGGCTTTTAAATTTCTCCAGAACAAGGTGTTAAATAAAGCCAAAGGCAGTGTGCCATTGTGTAGGAACCTTCCAGAGGCCCTGGTAGAGGGGGAGCAGCCTGGTGGTGGTCAAGCACCCTTCCTGGTTGCCTGCTGGGCTCACTGGGACCTCCCTCCTTCATGTGTGGGCTGCAATCACTAGATACTTACATTTCTGGGTAATACAATGAAGAGCCAGCACTTATAAACCCCTGAATCAGCTCCCAGGCTGTGTTTGGCACCACACATGTTAATCTTACATTTAATCACCCAAACAACCCTGTGTAGTAGGTACTGCTATACTGAACACTATTATACAGAGGAAACCCAGGCACAGAGAGGTTAAGGAATCTTAAAAACCTGGCTGCCGAGTATCTGTCCCTAATCACTCTATCGCGTGGCCCCTCATGTGCCAACTAAACCGCTGTTGGCTTGCAACACACCTACATCCGCCTAGTCCTAAACAATGACACACCTAAAGCCCACTGGTTGGAGTCACTTGGTCTATTTTTCCTAATATTCAGTAATATAAATGTAATATAAATATATACAAATATTTTTAAAATATTTATTTACTTATTTGGCTGCCTTATTTCTTAGTCGTGGCGTGCAGGCTTAATTCCCCGCGGCATGTGGGATCTTAGTTCCCTAATCAGGGCTTGACCCTGTGTCCCCTGCATTGGAAGGCGGATTCTCAACCACTGGACCACCAGGGAAGTCCCCTAACTGTTATTATTTTTAAAGTTAAATCACGTATCAAGTAAAGTCATTTTGAATACTGTATTAGTTTCCTAGGCTGTTGTGACAAAGTACCAAGATCTAATTGGTTTAAGCAATAGAAAGTTATTATCCCATTTCTGGAGGTTGGGAAGTCCCAAATCAAGGTGTCAGCAGGACCATGTTCCTTCTGAAGGCACCAGGGATGAGCCTGCTCCAGGCTTCTCTCTACCTCCTGACAGTTCCTTGCTTTGTGACAATGTAACTCCAGCATTCACCTGCTGCTTTCCCGTGTACACCTCTGTCTCTGGGTTCAAGTTTACTCTCTTTATAAGGACACCAGTCATGTTTGATTGAGGCCCACCCTAATGACCTCAGCTTAACCTGGTCATCAGCAAAGACCCTATTTCCAAATAAGGTGATGTCCACAGGTCCTAGGGGTTTGTCTTCAACAAGTCAACAGGTAACACATACCTTGATGTGTGGCATTTTGAGAAGTGGAGCTTCATTAATTATTTATAATCTGCCTTTCTCCAGGAAGTTCTGACATGACAAATTGGGTAGTGCAAGAAGACTTTAACAAATACGTAAGGAAATGAAGGTAAAGGGAACACAAGAGTAGGAACAATAAGATGACGCCAGGGGGTAAACAAATGATGTCTGAGGTGGGGTCACAGGCGTGACTGTGAGCTTCCTGGCCACCATGGCAAAGAAGCGTGCCTTCGCATACACAGTGGGTCCATCTGATAAATATCGGATTACCAGCTGTCCCCAGTACGTGGTTCTTAGCTTGTCCCATTGACTCCCTTAAAGAGGACGCTGAGGTGGTGGAATCCTCATTTTCAACAGATTTGGAGCTCAGCCTTTATCTGATAAAGGTGCATGCTCCTACATAAGGCAAATTTGAAGAAAAGAAAGTTGAAAACCATTGTGTTGCACCACCCTTACACTGAAATGGGATGACATTGCAGCCACATGTCACACACGGATGAGGTTCTAAAGGTCAAGGAAGTACAGGTGCCAAATCTACCCTTGAAATCCCTCCAACTGATGATCAAGGGTAGCATATATACTGCTCTACCTAGAAACCCCATGCAGACATATTATCCTTCCTTAAGCCCAGGAGAGTCGTTGCTCCTCCAGGGTGGGGACGACCAAAGCTTCTTGGCTGAGCCCCAGATGAAGCAGTTGGATATGTTTAGAGCCTGGGTTGTAGGAAAAATGTGTTTTTAAGCACTGGCATTACGCTGAGGTCGCTGGGATGTCCATGCTTCCAAGGCACAGGACCTTGACTTGCTGCAAGGACAGAAGAACCAAACCCACTTAGCCTTTTCCAGGAGAAACCTGTACTGCTTAGATGCTTTACTTTCTGTTTGTGGGGGGATGTCTTTTGCGAGGGGCATACAAAATCAGCCTTTTTATGTCTTCTGGTGAACTGAACCTTTTATCTCCATGTACTGTCTCTTTTTTACTCTAAAAATGCTTTTGTCTTTAAGTCAACCGGCTTTCTGTTGGTTCGTGTTTATGTGGTGTGTCTTCTTTCTTTTTTTAATCTTCTATGTGGTGCATCTTTTTTCATCCTCTTATTTTCAAACTTTCTGCATCCTTACACTGGGGTTTATCTCTTGTAAACAACATGTAATTGGTTTTTATTTTTATCCTCTAACAATCTATGTGTTGTAATGGGCACATTTAGTCCATTTACATTTAATGTAATTGCTGATAGATTTTATTTTAAATCTACCATCTTATTGTTTGTTTTTATTTGTTCCGCCTCTTTTATGTTCCTTTTTCCTCTCCTTTCTTGCCCTATTCTGAACTGATTACTTTATATTATCCCTCTTTTTTCTTCTCTATTAGCTTGTTAGTTATACATTCTTTTATTATCCTTTAGTCATTACCAGAGATTGCAACATGCATTCTTGACTTATTAGCGTCTCCTTTAAATTAGCAAGTTTACTGCTTCTCATTCAGTGGAGACCTTACAAGTCTAACTCCATTTACCCCTCTCCAAAATTAAATGCTTATTGTCATGCATTTTAATTCTCTGTAAATATTCACCAGACATCATTATTATTACTGTTGTTGTTACAATAGTCAACTGTAATTTGGATTTGCTTGTATTGCTGTGCCCTTCACTCCTGACTATTTCTGGGCCACCCTGACTCTCAGACTGGAGCCCCAAGTCTGTCACCAGCTCTGTGCAGTTTCTCAGCTTTGCAGAAGCTCTTAGAATCAGCAGCACCTTGAGGGGAAGCACTTCCCAGGTGCTGAGTTCACCTCTCTGGGTTTCTCATTTCCTGCCTGTAACCCTTCATAGTCTTATTCACTCTCTATGCCTTCAAACAGATTTCTCTTTATAAACAGAGTTTCATAATACTATTTGGTCCAGGCTTTCTGCTTGTGTTCCAGGGATGGGTTGATCTGGATTAGCTAGCTAGCTAGCCATTACCATAAGTGTAACCTATGGCCTGCACTCTTAAAAGAGTTATTTCTCTCCTTGTCCCTTTATCTGTGACCAAAGTCATAAAATTGAATTTGTGTCAATTAAATGTACATATGAGGCAACTCCACGAGAGTTTAATTCCTCTCTATCACTATAATTATCCCTGCTTCTAATGAAAGGGCCTCATGTCTTGGATTACTTTGGTCTCGATCAAATAGCCTTTCAGGAAAGGACCTGTTGTCTTGTTGCGGGTGAGAGAACATCAGTCTTTAATGTAGAAAGTTTACTGTCCAAGGTGTCAGAGTGCTTTAGGGAAGTGATATATCTGAACCACTTTTCCCAGACAAGCTGCCAACGTAGAAATAAAGTAACACCCCTCAGCATGAGTGAATTAGAAGATCTTGACAGCCCTGCAGTTAGCATTGCTGTCAAGAAGACCTGCTGCAGAAAGACCATTCTGCCAAAGTCCAGGGTCTCATAATACGTGTCAGTGTTCACGATTAACAGCAAGGGTCAGAAATCCAAACCGGCTGAAGCAACAAGGGAAAATGTATTGCTCACAGATCTGAAAAGTCTGGGACTATAGTCTAGCTTCAGGCATGGTGGGATCCAGGTGTTCAGACAATGCTATCACCAGGAAGGTGTTTCTTTATCACTTAGCTCTACTCTCCTCTAATCCAGTGCATCTCAGACTTGAACATGCATCAGAATTATGTGATAAATAAGCAAATTAACACCCCATTTTTGGACCCTGCCCCAGTTTCTAATTTAGTGCATCTAGGGTGGAACATAAGTGTTTTAATTCTTAGTAAGTTCCAGGTGATACTGATTTTACTGCTCCAGGGACCACACTTTGGGAACCACATCTATAGTCTCAGGCACAGCCCAGAGATGGTCCCTGGTGGCTCCTCTTCCTAACAGTCCCAGAAGAGTCCAAGAACCATCTCTCCCCTGAACTGATCTCTAAACTCCACAGTCAAGGAGAGGCACCTGTTTTCTTGTGGGCCCAGACAGGGCCAGGAGTGGGGATAGATGCAGTTGCCTCCAAACCATGTGGACTGAGAAGCTGGGGAAGAGGTGGTTCCCTGAAGGAAAACATGGATGCCATGAAGGTCACTGTCTCTGGAGCCCGAAAGTAACTGCTGCTCATTTCATATAAAAATTAACTACACAGGACATTTTGCTACAAATTCTTCAGAGGCCAGGTATGGAGCAAAGGACTGTAATATGCAAGAGGAAAGAGTAGAAGTTGCTTAGTCAGTGAGGAGGAGATTGGGGGCTGACACCTTCCTTGAACATCATTAAAAATCATGTGCATTCCTGAGCTCACGAAGAGACAGCAGCGGAAAGATGAGTGTTAAGGGCTGCAGAGAGCATCTGCCCCTAGAGGCCCCCAAACAAGCTTTAGAGATGAGATGAGCACAGGCTTTGACAAGCCAGGTGTAACAGCTATCTCCTGCTGCCTGACAATCCCCTCCATGCTGTAGTGGCTGCAAGCAACAATGCTTTTTATTATTGCTGCGGGTGGACTGGCTGGTTCCATAGTGAGCTAGTGGGCTGGATGAGCTCACATGGCCTCACTCACAGTGTCTGGCAGGCCCCCTGGCCCAAGGACCTCAGCTGGGACAATTTATCTCTGCTCCATGTGGTCTCATTATCCAGCACCTGGGGGTCTCTAGGCAGCCAGAGAGAACACGCCTCAGCATGTAAGTGCTTTTTAAAGGATCTGCTCAGTTGTGACTGCGAAGGACCTGTTGGCCAAAGGAAGTCACCAGGCCAAGCCCAGCTAGAGAAATAGGCTCCAGCTACCTCTTGATGGGGGGGCTTCCCAAATGGTGCTAGTGGTAAAAAAAAAAAAAAAAAAAAACACAAAAACGGCCTGCCAATGCAGGAGACCTGAGACCCAGATTTGATCCCTGGGTCAGCAAGATCCCCTGGAGGAGGACATGGCAACCCACTCCAGTGTTCTTGCCTGGAGAATCCCCATGGACAGAGGAGCCTGGTGGGCTACAGTCCATAGGGTTGCAGAGTCAGACATGACTGAAGCAACTGAGCAAGCACTCACCTCTTGATGGAGGGTGTGGCAGTGTCACAGCATGATGCGGCATGTTGCATGTGGGAGTCGTTTGTGGTCATTTGTCACAGTCTCCTGAACCATGGGAAGCAGGTAATGGATGAGACTGTGTGTGCATTCTCAGTGAGTCAGGTTAAAATGCACAGAGGCTCTGGAGCACTCAGATGTCAGAGATCCTCCCAGCAGGCAGCCCCCATCCCCCTCCTGGCTGGATTTCAGAGGGAGTGTGGGCAGCTCAAGACAGAACGGGGCTAAGTCAGCCATTTCCCTAGACCTTTCACCATACACATCACGCAGTTGCCAGTCTGAGGGGCATGTGACCACCACTGTGGAAACTGGAGGGCCAATGCCCTGCCTACAGGGGGCGCCGCTCCCCACCTCATAGCTGCCATGTAGGCATGCATGGCAAGGGCTGTCAGGTCACATGACTTTTCAAGAGAGGCCAGGAATCCCGATTTTCACGTGAATTTCCTCTTTTTTAAAAAAATGTATTTTAACTTAACATGTGTTTCCAATTACAAAAGTCACTCAACACAATCTACAGGCTTGCCTCAGCCACTGGGCTTTGGGTCTATGAGCTCTGCACTAGACCTGTGTGATTCTCAGATGTAATGTTTGCCATTTCATCGGATTCCCGGCTGACCTCAAAGACCACTTGCCTCTGGGAAGGGGCCATTTTGCTAAGACTCTGAATCACTGAGTGACAGCCAGCGGGTGGGGAGAAGCTGCCTGGCTGGAGAGCCAACTGGACAGCCCACGTCTCTCGTCTTCTTTGTGACATGTGCTGCGTTCACGATAAATCTCCTCAGTTGATACGCTCTTGTTTCCAGAGATGAAAGCCAAGTTCTAGCGAAGCGAGGAGAAAGTGCAGTTCACAGAAGAGGGGTAGTTTTCAACCAGAAAAGAGCAGCTTTGGGATAAATTTAAATGTACCATTTGGCTTTCGCTGGTGGCACTGATCTATTGTGTGAATAAATCCACTGTTCTCCACAGCTGTGATGAGAATAAATCCAGCCTCACATGGGCTCAGGCCGGTGCAGAAACAGCTCACCCAAATGAGCAAGGGGAAGTTCCAACGAAGTCAAAAGGCGGCACCCTCGTGTGCAATGAGGAGATGCAGTCCACACAGCCCGGCAGCGGGGGTGTGAATCAGGAGGACGCGGGCAGTGTGTACACATTTCTGGGCAGCCATGGGTGGGGAGAACTCTGGTAGTGGAGCTGCGGCACTGACCTTCACTGGGAGAAAGGCTGATTTAATTTTTAAAAGCATCTTCTTAGCATAATATGACTCAAAGGGCACAGGCAGGACCCAACAACCATGTTGTCGCGGGAGCGTTCCCTCCCAAATGAAATACACTCAGGGCAGAAGGGTTTGTACAGGTAAAACTGGACCCTGCGTGAAGAAAATGCCTTCCTGGTTATCCTTTCCCAAGAAAAGGAAAGTGTAAGGCTACAGATAATTGTCTTAGATGCGCCGCTCCACCCCAGCCCCAGGTCACTGAGATGTGAGAGGAGGAGGCTTTTGCCCACGTGGTGGTGGTGGTTTACTCGCTCAGTTGTATCCAACTCTTGCGACCTCTTCGACTGCAGCCTGCCAGGCTCCTCTGTCCATGGAATTTTCCAGGCAAGAACACTGGAGCGGGTTGCCATTTCCTACTCCAGGGGATCTTCCCAACCCAGGGATCAAACCCGGGTCTCCCACATTGCAGGCAGATTCTTTACCTTCTGAGCCACCTGGGAAGTCCCACATAGTGATAGTAAAAAGGCACGGGCCACCACGTAGTGCCGCTTTTTTGACTGACTTTGTACGTGTTCTAAGCAGGAAATGCAGAAGGAGCTTACGGGAGAATGGATACTTGTGTTATGTATGGCTCAGTCCCTTTGATGTCCGCCTGGAAGTATCACAACACTGTTCATTGGCTGTGTGTGTGTGTATGTTCAGTCGCTCAGCCTGGCAGGTTCTTCTGCCCGTGGAATTTTCCAGGCAAGAATACTGGAGTAGGCTGCCATTTCCTATTCCATCATTGGCTGTACCTCAGTACAAAATAAAAAGTTTAGTAAGAAAAAGTCACAAACATCCAAAAAGGAAAAAGAAGGAACTTATGAATCGCCCAGGTTCTCCTTATCCTTGTGCTGCCAGAATCTCGCACTGACACTGGGGTTTGTACCCCTAGATCAGAGTGTTGATGTGTTTGTTTAACTGTACACAAGCTCTTCAGCCCTTATTTATGGGGTCTTCTCTAGGATCTGAAGGGACCTTGAATTTCTCAGCTCTGCTTTATTGCAGATGGTGGAGGGAACAATATGTTTTATGGACATTCACAGATACTGAGACTGACGAGGTTCAGAGTTGAAATCACTTTCCACCCATTAATTGCGCTGGGAACCAGGGTGTAGCGTTAAACAGGTAGGCGTGGCCTCCTGGAGTGGCAGGAGGCCTCTAAGGCGTAGGTGGCCCCGGGGTCCCATGAGAGCCCAGCTGAGGCCTCTCCAGCCCTGCTGCCCACCAGACTTCCCCTCGCTCCCCCAGCCCAGCCCCCGTGCCATTCCTCAGTGTGCCAAACCCCGCCCACCACAGGGCCTTGGCATCTGCTGCCCCCTCGACCTGGAGGAGCCTCCCCATCTGGGTATTCACAAGGCTCAGCACTCTAAGGTCTCCACTCAGATGTCACCTCCCCTGACTGAGGCTCTGAAATAGTTTCCTTCCCCTCCTGTCATCTCCGGCCTTGATTTTCCTCCCAGAACACGTCACCTACTGCCGGCGTGTCCTGTGCACTGATCCACGTCTGTCTCCGCCCCGTGACTGGGAGGTCTGTGAGGATGGGCTGCGCCTGTTCACCCACGTCTGTACCCCCACCCACCCAGACCAGCATCTCATCTCACAGTGTAGTGACAGTCGAGAGCCTGTGGCATTAATGCCTGTGCCATGTGGGGAGCCCGTTTCTGCTTCAGCTCCCCTTGGGGTGAGGGTGCACTGATGCTTCAGGATTCCTCAGTTCCAGCTCCAGAGGAGCCCACGGCCACGCCTTCCTTTCACCCTCTTTTCCATCCCCCAGCTGCTTCAGGGACCTGTGTGAGGAAGATCCCAGTGGCCTCACCACACCCCCTGGACCCGCCGTGTTTCCATAGCAATGCGGGTCCCCACCTTCATCAGCTCCCTCCAGCTCTCACCTGCTCATCCCTCAAGGGGCAGAGCAGGCCGAGTAGCTGATAAGAAAGGAAAACAGTTAAAGCAGCCTTGACCAGGGAGACCGGAATCCCCAGGTCACGTTGCTGGCAGTGCTTACCATCTGTCCCCAGGAGCAGCACTTGAGCCATGGCAAACATCAGAGTCAGAATGACCCACCACCGCTATTGCCCAGGCCAGCCTGCCACCCAAAGGCCCATAAAGGTTCCTTTGGGTGCCCTTGACTTGCCTGGGGGAGTAGCTTGGACTTGCCATGACCTGTATCAGACCAGCCCTTGAGTTCTGTTGGCTTTCATGTTTCCTAAAAACTGGAGTACTTTATGAACAAATACAATTTAGGGTTCAGTTCAGTTGCTCAGTCGTGTCTGACTCTTTGCAACCCCATGGACTGCAGCATGCCAGGCTTCCCTGTCCATCACTAACTCCCGGAACTTGCTCAAACTCATGTCCATCGAGTCGGTGATGCCATCCAACCAGCTCATCCTCTGTCATTTCATATTCTAGCTTTTCATTTCATATTCTAGCTTTTCATTTCATATTCTAGCTTTTCTTTGGGAAAAAAAGTTGGCAACACTAGAAGCACAGCACTATCTATCTGGTAGGTGTTGGCTGGAGCTTGGCGGTGGCTCAGCTGTTCCTCCCCCATCTCCCCCACTCTCTCCTTCTTCCCCACCCCCCAAATTCAGTCTCAATTACTCAGTAATTAATAAGTAATTACTTAGTCCCCAGACATTCACCTTGAAAACCCCTCTACTGGATGCCTGGTAGAAATTGGTGTCCCTTCCTTTTAGCTTAGGTTTTCCATCAGCCCAATGGCAACCCACTCCAGTATTCTTGCCTGGAGAATCCCATGGACAGAGGAGCCTGGCGGGCTATAGTCCATGGGGTCACAAAAGAGTCAGGCGTGACTGGACGAGCACACACGTGCCGCACCTTTTCCGTCAGCCCAGTGTCTGGCTGTCCTGGAAGCCACCCCAGTAGAGCTGCTGTGTGTGTCCTTCCCTCTCCAGCCAAAGCCATTCTTGATGTTGCTACTTGAACTCTCATTTAGATGCAAAATACAACAGAACATAGCAGGAGGGTAAAGGGCTCCAGCTGAATCTTTTTTTTTTTTTTTATTTTATTTTATTTTTAAACTTTACATAATTGTATTAGTTTTGCCAAATATCAAAATGAATCCACCACAGGTATACATGTGTTCCCCATCCTGAACCCTCCTCCCTCCTCCCTCCCCATACCATCCCTCTGGGTCGTCCCAGTGCACTAGCCCCAAGCATCCAGTGTCGTGCATCGAACCTGGACTGGCAACTCGTTTCTTACATGATATTTTACATGTTACAATGTCATTCTCCCAAATCTTCCCCCCCTCTCCCTCTCCCACAGAGTCCATAAGACTGTTCTATACATCAGTGTCTCTTTTGTTGTCTCGTACACAGGGTTATTGTTACCATCTTTCTAAATTCCATATATATGCGTTAGAATACTGTATTTATGTTTTTCCTTCTAGCTTACTTCACTCTGTATAATAGGCTCCAGTTTCATCCACCTCATTAGAACTGATTCAAATGTATTCTTTTTAATGGCTGAGTAATACTCCATTGTGTATATGTACCACAGCTTTCTTATCCATTCATCTGCTGATGGACATCTAGGTTGCTTCCATGTCTTGGCTATTATAAACAGTGCTGCGATGAACATTGGGGTACACGTGTCTCTTTCCCTTCTGGTTTCCTCAGTGTGTATGCCCAGCAGTGGGGTTGCTGGATCATAAGGCAGTTCTATTTCCAGTTTTTTAAGGAATCTCCACACTGTTCTCCATAGTGGCTGTACTAGTTTGCATTCCCACCAACAGTGTAAGAGGGTTCCCTTTTCTCCACACCCTCTCCAGCATTTATTATTTGTAGACTTTTGGATCGCAGCCATTCTGACTGGTGTGAAATGGTACCTCATAGTGGTTTTGATTTGCATTTCTCTGATAATGAGTGATGTTGAGCATCTTTTCATGTGTTTGTTAGCCATCTGTATGTCTTTTTTGGAGAAATGTCTATTTAGTTCTTTGGCCCATTTTTTGATTGGGTCGTTTATTTTTCTGGAGTTGAGCTGTAGGAAAAAATATACCAGCTGAATCTTTGATAACCATGGGCGCCTGTTTACTGAGGTCATGGGGATTGAAGGCTGCTGGTTTTTTAACAAGTCTTTGCACCAGGCCAGATATATATATATAGTCCATATAGTCAAAGTATGGTTTTTCCAGTAGTCATGTACTGATGTGAGAGTTGGACCATCAAGAAGACTGAGCACCAAAGAATTGATGCTTTTGAACTGTGGTGCTGGAGAAGACTCTTGAGAGTCCCTTCGACAGCAAGGAGATCAAAGCAGTCAATCCTAAAGGAAATCAACCCTGAATATTCATGAGAAGGACTGATGCTGAAGGTGAAGCTCCAGTACTTTGGCCACCTGATGCAAAGGGCCAACTCATTGGAAAAGGCTCTGATGCTGGGGAAGATTGAAGGCAGGAGGAGAAGGGGATGACAGAGGATGAGATGGTTGAATGGCATCACTGACTCAATGCACCTGAGTTTGAGCAAACTCTGAGAGATGTTGAAGGACTGGGAAGCCTGGTGTGCTGCAGTTCATGGGGTCGCAAAGAGTTGGACAAGACTTAGTGACCAAAAACAACAAAACCCCAGAGGATTCATACATGTTAATTCCCAGTTATTTGGTTATAAACCAACGTTAATGTCAATCCTTGATACTATTGTTTGTTTTTCTGTGGATTTTTTTGTTGTTGTTTTGCCTGTACTAAGTCTTCGTTTCTGCCCATGAGTCTCGGGAAGCAGGGGTTACTCTTCATTGCCGTGCACAGGCTTCCCTCATTGCGGTGGCTTCTCCTGTTGCAGAGCATGGGCTCTAGGCACGCAGGCTCAGTAGTTGTGGTGCACAGGCTTAGTTACTCCGGTGTGTGGGATCTTCCCAGATCAGGGGTTGAACGTTCCCTGCATTGGCAGGTGGAATCTTAACCACGAGGCCACCAGGGAGGTCAGGAGACTATTGTTAAGTGGTGCCATCCAGTTGCCGATGTTGAATTCATGTCTCCAGCCCAGACCACCCTCCCAAACTTCACACTCATGTGTGTGCAGGCCAACTGGACAGCTCCACCCTGATGCCAATCACATCTCTCGGTTCCAAGCTGCCCTTGCTCTTCTCTTCCAAACCTGCTCCTCCCACAGCCCTCCCTAGCTCAACCAAGAGCAACCCCATCATCCACTTCCTCAGACCAAAGTCTTGGAGTCATCCTTGACTCCTCTCTTTCTGTACCCACCACATCTACTCTGGCCGGAAATCCTGTTGGCTCCATCTGTAACATACACGCAGAAACTGACCACACTCTGTGTCGCCCCTCCCCTGCACAGCTGCAGGAGCCTGGCCCCTCTGCTTTCCCCTTCATCTCCCTTCATTCTGGTCTCCACTCAGCACCTAAGTCAGATCAGGTCCCCTGCTCTAGAGCCTTTGACTCCTCAGTTCTCTCAGAGTTATGACCTTACAGTGTCTTCCAAGGCCCTGTGTGACCTGTCCTCCCCACCCCTTCTCAGATCTCTCCCTTCGCACTGGTGTGTGGACCACACTTCCCCAGTGCTCAGCGAGGCCCATCTTGCCATCCTGTACTTTCCATCTCTGTTGCCCTGCTCTGTTTTTATTGTTTTTCCCTATCATCTCCTGGCATGGAACACCCTAGACTATTTATTGTTTCTCCAGCTATTGCCTCCCTCCACAAAGGTGAGACTCTTGGTCTGTCTGGTCACCGCTGTCCCCAGTACTAACAACAGAGCCTGGCAGAGTGGCACTCAATATATATTTGCCTAGAGGATGAAATTCAGTAGGTTAAAGCCTCTTTAAACATCCCAATGGCAACATTTTGAGCAGTTCTGTTTTTAAATAGAGATTAAAAAAAAAACAAACAGAATCCAAATATGAGTAATTGAGATGTTATCATAAGACACCCCCCATGTTCATTGCCTAACCTAGGCAATAGTCAGTTGATGGCCAATTTCTGTGACCCCACCCATTCCCCACCTGATTATGAAGCAAATTCACGTCGTCATGTTTATCTGTAGATATTTTAGAATGCCTTTTGTTTTTTACAGCTGCATAGTATTCCACTGGGTGAACAAATCACCCAGGGATAGTACCTACGTGTTGGGGCTTCCCTGGTGGCTCAGTGGTAAAGAACCCACTTGGCAGGAGACTTGGGTTTGATCCCTGGGTCAGGAAGACCCCCTTGAGGAGGAAGTGGTAACCCACTCCAGTATTCTTGCCTGGGAAATCCCATGGACAGAAGGAGCCTGGAAGGCTATAGACCATGGAGTCGCAAAAGAGTCAGACACAACTTAGTGACTAAACAAGAACAACAGAACATAACATGATGTATTTTTTTTTCAACCAGTCTTGTTGGGTACTTTTTGCATATCACTTTGTAAAGTCACTGTTCACTCATTAGAACTTCTACCATCAACTTCAGTTTTGCAATACTTTTTTTCTTCAACTGAAGAGTAGTTTCTTTGTAAATCTTGTTACCCACACAAAAACAAAATAAACTAAAGCACAATGATTCCGAACCACCCGTTCTTCTCCACAATATTAGGGATTATTCTTTATAGGCACTTTGCTAGACGTCTAATTTTTTAACTTTTTATTTCGATTTTGGATGTAAAGGCAAACTGCCAGGACAGTACAACCAACACCCCCATCCCCCCAGGTTCACCACTTGCTAACATTTTGCTGCGGTTGCTTTATATTCGCTCTCTCTCTGTGTATTTTTAAATCATTTGAGATTAAATTGTAGACAGCATTCCCCTGTACCCTGAACACTGCAGTATGTATCTCCTAAGGACAGGGGCATTCATCTTCCATCGCTACAGTGTACTTACATGTGACATTCAGGATATCTAGCATTAATACAATACTGTTATCCAAGCCACAGCCTCTACTCGGATTTCTCCACTTGCTACAATTATGTTCTTTAGTGTGATGTCTGCCCACCCAGGATCCACCCCCAGGATCGCTATTGCATTCAGCTGCCGTTTCTGCCCCAGCCCCTTTCATCCGGAGCATCTCTCCAGTTTATCTTTGTCTTTCTTGACCTTTACATTTTTGGAGAGTACAGGCCAGTTGTTTTATAGAATGTTCCTCAGTTTGAGTCTAATCGATTTGGAGCAACCCTCCCAGAATGCAGTCTAAAGCAGAACCCCCTGCTTTCCGCCCCCAGGACCCGGGAGCCGCCGAGAGAGACCCCTATCCGCAACCCGGAAACCAGTGCGCGAGGATGAGGACCGAGAGGAAGATGCCTCGGCTGTGCTCAGAGCCATCCAGGTGGAGAACGAGGCCCTGCAGAGGGCGATCCTCAGCAGAAAGTCTGAGCCCCCCACCAGCCCACCGCAGGTGTGTTCCCTGCAGCGGGAAAGGATGGAGGAGGACTCGGGCTACTCAGGGACCAGGCGGTGTCTGAGCCGTGCTTGCCAAGAGCACGTGGTTAGCAGAGAGAGCTGTGGGGGTGCCCCTGACCTCACACCAATCAGCCTGTCTGCTGCCTGATTCTCACTGACCCATCCAAGTCCCCATTTCCTCCACCTCCTTTCCATCTTTTGGTCCTAAGTGCCTCCAGTCCTTGCTGATTTCCCTGCAAACCCTGAACACCTTAAACCAGGGTTGTAGACTGGTACGTCAGAGCAAGAATGGAGACAACAGCCACCTCTGGCTGCTCTGGAAAGACCCCCTTTCCCAGAGCATGAGCCCTTCCGGCCTCAGCAGTCCTCACCGCTCCCTAAAGCCCCGCCCCTGGCCTGCTTCACCTACTCGGGAAGCTCCCCCACCCCTGGCCCTACAGGAGTTTAAGTTGGCGCCCACAGACTTGGTATTTGAGCAGCAAACAGAAAGATGGGTGATGGGGTGGACTGGGGGGCTTCGGGCATCCCTCGGTGTCCACATCCTTTCTCAGAAGCGTGTTCCCTGACTCACCTATTGAAACCCTTTGCCTTAACTTGCTCCGCTTGATGCTCACAGTAGTCCTGAGACAGGCAGAACTGGTTTCATGACCCTGTTTTCTAGATATGGCTGATGGCACCCAGGAATCAGAGGGGCTTTCTCGGGGCATGTCTGTCTATGGCAGTGGCTGAGATCTGAGTGCCTACAAGCCTAGAGCCCCATCCACACCACCAGTTGCTCCCCAGGCCCTGTCTCAGGCTACTCTTTGGGGCGATCATCAAGCATCATCTGTTGCCTGTTCTCTTGGCTCAGCCCTATGCCCCCGACATTCGCGTCTGTGATCCCAAGACGGTCTTTGTCTCTGTCGGTGAAGGGGGTGCAGTGGATGGCTTTATTCTGACCTCAGATCATGTGATTCCATCATTCCAGGACACAGAGGGACCACGAGCAAAGCCCTGGACCAGTCTGCTCAAGGAGGAGACCCCTGAGGTCAGTGAAGTCCTGAGAGGAGCAACAGCGCCCGACAGTCTCGAGAGGGCCTCCCTGCCACGGTCCCAGCGGGCCCTCACTGTGCTTCCTGAGCATGCCGGCATTCTGCCCATCTCCCAGCTCGGGACACCCGGGCTGGAGCGCTTTGCCCATGAGTATGAGCGGAAGCCAGAACTCACCCAGGCCTGCTGACTCCCAGTCCCTTGTTAGGTTTCTATTTTTTTCACAAGATAATACAAAAACAGATCTTAGTATCCCAGATAAATATACATCTGCCTAGTTGGATTAGGCCAATCTTAGCAAAGGTGGCCCCAGGAAAGATGGATTTGAGTTAATGAAACAGCTGGGAATGTCTTTGCTAGTGTGCCCAAGGCTACTCCACGTCCTCAGAATACAGAGGTGGCCGAGACAGACCAGATTAGCCCCTGGCCTCAGGGAGCTTGCAGCCAACGTTGCAATTAAGCCGTCCATAACCCGGTGACTTCAAAGAGAGATGACAATAAACGGTGCTAAAGGTCAGGGTGGGAGACTCTGGGATGGTGGCTGCCTCCCACAGGGTGGTCTGAGGAGGCCCCTTGGAAGGCATCCGGTCTAGGCTGAGCCCTGTCTATTAAGAAGGAGTCAGCCAGCAAGAGAACAGCATTCCCTGTGGAAGGAACGGGGGAAAGCTTTGAAGTGGGAATGAGCCTAGCCCAATCCGGGAGGGGAGGAACTCCTGGAGGAGAAGAGGGTAGGGGAAGTAGGGGGTGGGCAGTGGGGAACTGGAGAGAGAGCTCATGAAATAGAGTGCTAGGCAGGGCAGCACCCCAGAGCAACACTATGGTTTTCTTTTTGCAACCCTCCTGCTTTTTCTATTATTTCCTGGTCCTCTGAAACTGTTGCCAGTCAATATTTCTGACAGGTTTGCCACACTGCCTACCCTGTGGTCCAGGATTTCTGGATGACCTGACCCCTGATTCACAGAGCTTCCAATGACTACAATTACTTGCAGATAGAGACCAAAGCACATTTTTAGTTCAGATGATAAATGAAAAAGAAGGGGAAAAGGCTTGGAGGATTGAAAATCAAAGGGTCTAATGTTACTGGAATTCTCCACAGAGTCCCATTACTTTGTGGCAAACAGCACAGAGGTTCACTGGAGGTGGGCAAAGGTTTTGATGAGAGAGAAATTTTTCAATAGCTCATTGAAGCTGATCGTTCCCTGGGACTTCCCAGATCATAAGAAACAGAGACCCCGTCTTTTGCCGAAGATCGAGTGAGGGTTTTCTAGAAATCTAATCAGCCCAGGGCAGCTGCTGTCACCCTCATTCCAGCTCCTAGTTGCCCGCAACGGGGCTGATGATCTGTGGAGCGTGTCCTTTTGACCATGGCTCTGCTGTGGCTTGGGCCAGGAGGGTCGCCTCAGACATCTGTCTCATGAGCTTTTGCATCCTTCCTCAGCTGCCTCCCATCACCACAGTGACCAGCACGCAGGAGCCAGCCAGGGCAGCAGGGGGAGCCAGAGCCGTCAGTGAAGCCATCGACAGAATTGGCCTTTTGGGGAGCAGGTACTTATCTAAGCGGCTTCAGAACGAAAACAAGCAGCCCATAGTCATGCAGCCATGAGAATCTTATTAACTGAGGTTTTTCTTTGCATTTCCTATATGATTCCAGACCATTTAAAGCTGCTTGCTTAGACTGTATCCCCCCTCCCCCTCCCTTCAGCCCAGAAGCATGAAATTGACTTGATTGCTTTCAGACCCGTCTCTTGGCTTGTTGGGTTTGGTTCAGCCAGTGTAAAACTTCAATCTTCTCCGAGCTTTCCAGGGAAGCAGCCCACACGGCAGGCAGTGACCCAAAGCAGTGCCCTTTGAACCTTCTTTTCTCTATTCAGAGTTCGTTCAAACTCTGCTTTCTAGTCCCTTCACACGTAGCTTCAGTGATCGGCACTGTCAGATTTTATTATCAAAATAAAGGCTTTCCTCTAGTCTTCGGGCCACATCAATCTTCAGAAAGATGCACCAGCCGGAGCCAGTAGGTTCAAGAATGCACTCATACCCCGCCGCACTCTGCAGGCTGCCGTGGAGAGTGGGCGCATGCTAGGCTGTGCAGTGCTGAGGGGCGAGAGCAGCTGGAGTCCAGCCTGCGTGGTGGTCGCTAAGCTGAGGCTCTGGCCTGGGGCTGCATCAGCCCTGAAAGATGGGGGCTTTTTCTTTGCATGAAGGAGGAGTTTCCTGGCCAAGCTTCATACTCTCCAGATCTATGTCCACCCAGAGGCAGTTTGCCTTTGATAATTTCTAGAAAAATTCTGAATAGGCTAAAGGCACCGCTAGCCATTCCTCCAGGAGTCTGCAGACCCCAGATCGGAAACCACGCTGTGAACCCCTGTGACCATAAATCAGAACTTGAAGTTTCCTCCAGGAGCGAAAGGGCTGAGCCATGAGGATGTATCACATCAGATACAGTTTTATTTACAAGTGCTTCTTTCTTTGTCCTCAAGATCCTTTGTGCTTCAGGGTCTTGGGGATTCTCAGCCTTAAACAGCACAAGTAGGGTGTGTTTGCAGACGACCCTCTTCTGGGTTTGAAATGCTGTGTCCTCAGAAACTAGAGGTGCTGAGCAGGTCAGGAATTGGCAAACTTTTTCAGTAAAGGAGAGGAGGGCAGATTGGGCTAAGGGAACTGAAGTTGCTTAGACAAGAGGTCATGAAAGAGTTGCTCAGTCGTGTCCGACTCTTGGTGACCCCATGGGCTGTAGCCCATCAGGCTCCTCTTTTCCATGGAATTCTCCAGACAAGAATACTGCAGTGGGTAGCCATTCCCTTCTCCAGGGGATCTTCCCGACCCAGGAGTTGAACCCAGATCTCCTGCATTGCAGGCAGGTTCTTTACCATCTGAGCTACCAGGGAAGCCCCTTTCAGTAAAGGGCCAGATAACAAATCCTTTAGGCTTTCCACTCTTTGTTTTGTTTTCCGTTTAACACCATAAAACCATTCTTAGCTTTCAGGCCACATAGAAGCGGGCTGTGGGCTGTGTTCGATCCGCAGGCTGTACTGTGTGGACCCTGCTCTAGACTCTTGGGGCCGTACTGCGTCTTCATTGTGGCACACAGTGTTCCTCTAGTTCTGGAACATGGGCTTCGTTGCCCTGCTAAGGGCATCTTAGTGGGATCTTAGTTTCCTGATCAGGGATCGAACCCGAGTCCCCCGTATTGGAACGTGGATGCTTAACCACTGGATGACCAGGGACATCTCCCCATCTAGACTTGTACAGGTTAAAAGTTTGCTTGAGAAGATCAGCTGACTCTGGCCCCAGGTGGTTTCTCTTGCTTGGCCCTTCTTTTGGGGCTAATTGTACAGTTATTTATAAAGGGAGAAAAGCAGCCCATGTGTGCCTTTGATCTCTCTGCTGGGTGTGAGTATTTTCTTCTCAAATTGTTACTTCTCTCTGAAATGGAAAAGTAAGCGTGGTACCCTTAATGGGAATGCTGTCTATTGTGTTATCATTTATTACTACTTGTTTGCTAAAACAAAAATCACATTTCAGACAGCAGCAGAAGCTTCTGAAAGTCCTCCAGGCCATTGAAAGTGACTCCGCCCGTCTCGGCTGGGTTGTTTCACCCACGGAGGAGCAAGTGCTGGACCCAGAGGTGAGAACCTTGACTTGCGAGGCTTTCCCAGGGCATTCTCATCTTGCCTGCAGGCTGAGGGAAGAAGGGCCCCTCAGGACAGTCGTTTCTATCCTGTGGGAACTGCTCTGACAGCGGTAAACTTGCGTCTTTCTGCCCAGGTCTCCATCCCCCCTCCCCAGCACTCAGACATCCATGTAATGAAGCACAGAGTTTCAGCGGACAGAAGTCTGTCCACCCAGGAGGAAATATAAGCAGCCTGTCTAATAGAAAAATATCCAACATCACTGATAATCAAGAAATAAAAATTAGGGCAACCTTAACATTCCATTGATATCTGAGTTAAATCATTTTTGATGATCACCTCTAGCACTGGCAAGGCTACAGTAAAACTGACCATCCTACTCTGCTGGCAGCAACAGAAATAAGGGCGGAAAGCTTTTGAAAAGCAGAAAGGACAGACTTAGGCAAAGCCCTAGAAATATTTACGTCTTCCAGCCTGACAAGCCTACTTCTTTACCCTAAAGAAACCACTCAACAGAAATTAATAAATATATAGGCACAAAAATGTCTCTTCGAAAAGTATTGAAAGTAGGTGGAAGTGAGAGGGAAAAAACACAGAAATAATATATATGTCTCACAATAATACAGTTAATCAGAAAAGTATGATATATGGGCACCATGCAGTTATGTAAAAGGATGGACATTTCATTATGGAGGTTATGCAGATAGGAAATGTTAAGGACATAAAATTAACTGCAAAAGGTAATGTTCATCTTCATGAAGTCCAATATTATTGAGTCACGGAGTCCAATATTATTATAGCAAGTGGGCAAAGATATGGCTGGCCGAGTGGTTTGATGGAGCTGAGACATGAAGAGTGAAAGGGCAAGAGAGCATCAGGATGGAGGAATAACAGGTGATGCTTTTCTCTTTTTTGGTCAAATGGTTTGTGTCCAACACATCCTCTCCCCACTTCCTATACGCAAGCCTTTCTTATAACTGTTTGGTACAGCAGTCACTCACCTTGTGATTGGCCGATGGAGACTTAACAGGAAGTCCTCCCAAAGGCACACGTAAAGCTCATATGACATCAGAAGGAGCCCTGCTGCAACCTAGACTGGAGTTCTGGCTTGGAGTCTTTACCATCATTTAGAGGTCGTGTGACCCTAGACAAGCCTCTTAAGCTGTCTGGTCCTGGGAGTGGATGGCTGTCCACTTGGGTAAATAATCCACAGCCCGAGGGGCCGCTGTATGGCTGCAACAGGAAAGGTCTCTGAGGGCAAGTGGCTTGGTGCCTGGCACCAAGGCAAGGGGGAACCAGGAAATATGCCTTCTAGAAAAATCTACGGAAAGCAAAGCTAGTGGCAGCCCACTCCCGTACTCTTGCCTGGAAAATCCCATGGACGGAGGAGCCTGGTGGGCTGCAGTCCATGGGGTCACTAGGAGTCAGACACAACTGAGCGACTTCACTTTCACTTTCCACTTTCATGCATTGGAGAAAGAAATGGCAACCCACTCCAGTGTTCTTGCCTGGAGAATCCCAGGGACGGGGGAGCCTGGTGGGCTGCCGTCTATGGGGTCGCACAGAGTCGGACACGACTGAAGCGACTTAGCAGCAGCAGCAGCATTCTCCCTGTATGATGTAGTTGCTTTCTTAGCTATAAAGATCCTAAGTGTGGTGAAACCTCAGTCACATTAAAAAGAACCTAGATGGGACTTCCCTGGTGATACATTGGATAAGAATCCACCTGCCAAGGCAGGGGACATGAGTTCGATCCCCAGTCAGGGAAGATTCTGCATGCTGAGGAGCAGCAAAGCCCAAGTGCCGAAAATATTAAGCCAGTGGCCTAGAGCCTGAGAGCCACAACTACTGAATCCGAGTGCTGCAACTACTGAAACCCTCGTGCCCAAAGCCTGCACTCCCAAATAAAAGAAGCCACCTCAGTGAGAAGCCCGTGCAATGCAATAAAGAGTAGCTCCTGCTCATTGCAACTAGAGAAAGCCTGCACACAGCATCGAAGACCTAGGACAACCAAAAATTAATTAATTAAAAAAAAAAAAACTTGGATGGATCAAGTCTCCTTATATTATAGGAGACAAGAAACCCAGGGCAAACTGACTTACACAACAAAGAGAAGAAAAATGAGAGATTTCTTTGTAGTGAATGTCATAGTCGGGCTCAGGAAGGGCTTGATCCAAAAGCTTACACAGTGTCTCCACCATGTCAGCTGAATCTCTGAGCCCCATCCCCACCTCAGTGCCCAGTCCCAGCTCTGCTCCTTCCCTATGATCTCTCAACAGTGATTCCCACTTCTCCCCGTTATACCCTGAGACCCCACAGTCAGGAGAACTGAGCGGTTTCTCCACACACAGATCTGAGACTAGGTCACATGCCCATCACTGACCCCCTCCCTCCAGGTGGCCCAGGCATCAGGACACCCTGATCAACTGGACCAGTTCAGCTCCTCCTCGGGGTAGGAAAGCATCTTTCTCCTTGTTATCTCACGGCTCAGAAAAGAGAAGGGGCAACTTTGACAAAAGAAAAGCAGGTGGTCTTGGTGAAAGAGGGGCAGTGATACCAGGGTCCAGAAGCTTCCCAGCCAGTGTTCGCCTCACACCCCCTCCCTCCTAAATTGAGCAGGACTCACCATTAGGTTGCAGCACCGACAACTTGGGACACTTCCTTAGTTAACAGACCCTTCAGCTTCTTCATTTAGAAACGCTGCTGAGGGCATTCACACTTTTAGATTGCACGGGGCGTGAGATACAGCAGCCCCTCCTGGGGGCAGCTCGCCTCCCATCTGGCCTCCCCGTGACGGCCCACAGCCGAGGTGACCAGCGCCACTTCTTCACGCCTCCCACGGGGCTTACCTGGCAGCGGATGCGCCTCCCAAGCATAGTTGATTAACCTCCCGAACCTCACGCTTTGAGCCGGGCCAGTGGAATTTTATCACCTTCCTGCCAGCCTGGGACTCAGGCCCAAGGCAACAGAGGGCTTGGCCCTGGCTCCACATGGGCCCGTGGCAGAGAAGGAGGAAGCCGTGGGGTCTGCTAATAAAAACAGGCCCTACGTTCCCTCCGGGAGCGGGGAGCTGACCTCCCTCCCTCCGCATCCCCGGCCCATCGCCTGGCAATCAAGGCTCATCCAAACGCACGCTGAGAGCGCTAGCACGTCTCGCTGGCTATTAATTAAAAAAAATAAGTAGGGAACAGTTGCTGTTCATTTGCTCAGCTTCCTGCTCACAGGACCATCGCAGATTACAGTGCTAATTAAGAGAGGGCATGTGCATGTGGGGAAGGCACCATTTTCTGAGCGGCTGATCCGTGGCGACCAGCCCTGCGGTCGGGGCGACAAGGGGCCTCAGGAAGCCGTTCCGCGGCATGGCCATTGATTGATGGTGTTCACACCCTCCCAGACCAGACAGCCTGCCCGAGAAGGAGGTGGGCATTAAAATCAGTGGAAGAGAGACATGGGCAGAAATGGCCACTTACAGAGGGCGTACAGGTCGGGACTGCTGACCCGGCCTTCTCGGGGCATTCACACGTGCTTAGTCACTCAGTCATGTCCGACTCTTTGCGACTCTTTGGACTGTAGCCTGCCAGGCTCCTCTGTCCTTGGGATTTTTCAGGCAAGAATACTGGAGTGGGTTGCCATGCCCTCCTCCAGGGGATCTTCCCAACCCAGGGACTGAACCCGAATCTCCTGGGTCTGCTGCGTTGCAGGCTGTTTCTTTAGCCACTGAGCCACGCATGTATCCTGATTAATCTCCAGGATAGGATTGTCAGATTGATGGTGTCATCTCCTGGCCCCCATCCAGGCAGAGGGATGTCAACTGACCCGTCCAGCGTCCTGTGTTATCTACTGCAGTGGTCCCCAGCCCTTTTGGCACCAGGGATCGATTTCGTGAAAGATAGTTTTTCCACGGACCGGGGGTGAGGGGATGGTTTCGGGATGATTCAAGCATATTACAGTCATTGTGTGCTTTTATCCCCTAATCTATCATGCTGCTGCTGATCTGACAGGTGGCACTGGTCCTCGCCCCGGAAGTCGGGGACCCCTGATCTACTGTATTACATAGGTTGTCTGCTAGGCTGCCACAACCACGTGCCATAGTCTGGGGGCTTAAACAACGGAGACTGCTTTTCTCACCAATCCAGGAACAAGGTGTTGGTAGGCGGGCTTTCTTCTGAGGCCCGTCCTTGGCTTGCACATGGCCACCTTCTCATTGTGTCCCCACATGGCCTTTTCTCCTTGCTTGCCCATCCCTGGTGTCTCTCTTGGTGTCCGAATGTCCCCTTCTTGGAAGGACATCAGTCAGAATGGGTTAGGCCCACCCTAACAGCCTTATTGTGTCTTAATTACCTCTTTCTAGGCCCTATCCCCTTCTGACCAATTAGGGTTTGGGCTTCAGTATCTGAATTCTCAGTGTGGGGGGGCGGGGTGGAGGTGACACAGTTTAGTCCCTAATGAAGTGAAAGTCGCTCAGTGGTGTCCAGCTCTTTTCAACCCCATGGACTATACAGTCCATGAAATTCTCCAGGCCAGATATCGGCCCAATTCAGCAGAAGTTGTGATGTGCCTACAGGACCTGAACCCTTGGTCGTGGGTGAGAAAAGTGCATATTCAGGAAGAATCTGATGCCTTTAAACATTTTAAAATTTTATTTTATTATTGCTTATTTATTTTTGGCTGCGCTGAGTCTTCCTCGCTGCTCCCGGGCTTTCTCTAATTGCGGTGAGTGGGGGCTACCCTCCAGTTGCTGTGTGTGGTGATTTCTCTCGTTGCAGAGCACTGGCTCAGTAGTTGGGGCTCACAGGTTTAGTTGCTCTGTATGTGGGATCCTCCTAGACCAGTGATCAAACCCGTGTGCCCTTCACTGGCAGGTGGATTCTTAACTGCTGGACCATGAGAGACATCCCTTTAAACATTTTTTGTTATTTGTGGACTCTTACAGAAAATACTAAGTGCCAGGGTTCACTGATAACTTTTTTTTTTGGCCACACTGAGTGGCTTGCGGAATCTTAGTTCCTTGACCAGGGATGGAACCTGCGCCCAGCAGGGAAAGAAGAGAGTCCTAACCACTGGACCGCCAGGGAATCCCCACAGTAACTATATTTTAAATGCCTTACAAATATGAACTCATTAAATCTCCATGGTAACCATCTGTAATGGGTGCTTCTCTTATCCTCGTGGTACAGATGGGGAAACCAAGGCACCGAGAGCCTAAATACCTTGTCACTTCACGGTCGAGCTGGATTCCTCCTGTCCTGTTTTCATCCACTGGCATTACGTTTCTTCTTGTTAAGGACAAATCGGGACCGAAAGCGGAAGAGATCAAAGATGCCATCTATGTGACCATGGAAATCCTGTCCAACTGGGGCAACACGTCGTGGGTGGGCCTCACGGAAGTTGAGTTCTTCGACCTGAACAACACAAAGCTCTACGTGTCGCCCCATGACGTGGATATCCGGAACACAGACATGCCGGGGGACCTGGGCCACTTGGTCAACAGGAACTTAGCTGTAAGTGGAGGCGGTCCTGAGTGAGCCTTGGCCTCGTGCTTTAACGCATTTTTTTCTGTCCAGGATAAGTCCATGGTGAGGGTGTGGGTATGGGGAGGGGAAGGATGTTGTGACTGTCTCAGCCATTCATTTGGGCAGAGTGGGGAGGAGCCTGGGAACAAGGTACAGGCAGAGCCTCCAAACGGTACCCCCACTCCCTGAGCGCTTTTCCAGATCCCTGCTCAATGGGGGTTTCTTTGGGGGTTTGGGGGACAAAGAGGAGCCAATTCACCCCGCTTTATCTACCTTTGCGGTTTACCACAGTCATCACCACCAAACACGGGACCTGGGGAAGGGGAGTGTCATTGAGGCCCTTGTTTTGTAGATGAAAAAACTGAGACTTGGACAAGGGCATTGACTTGGTCAAGGTCACAGAGCTAGAAGGTGCGGGAGGGGCAAACCCTGCAGCCTGGCCCAGGGCCCATGTTCCCCCGCCGGGCCCTGCTTTCCTGGGACAGAACACACCTAGAAAACACGGAACATTGCTTCCTTTCAAATATCTAAAAGTTAAAGAAAGAAAAGCTCTGGCACTTTCTCTTCCTGCCACTTGCAAGCTGGACACAGGAGACTGAGCTAAGCTGAGACAGACTGCCCAGCACCGACGTCCGTACTGTGCTGTGGGCTTCAGCGTCCATCACCTTGACCTCTGGGAGGGGCCTGGGACACGGGACCAGAGGTTGCCTCTGGGTCATGGAACGGGCCGAACAAGGGACGGGGCGATAAGAAGGCTTTCTCTGGGATGCTTTTTCGTACCTTTTTAATTTTCTGCCCTGTACATATATTTTCTATTGCAAAGAACAAATTATTAGTTTTTTTCAAACATTTTATGTATTTACTTATTTTTGGCTGTGCCGAATCTTCGTTGCTGTGCTCAGGCTTTCTGTAGTTGTGGCCAGCGAGGCTACATTTCGTTGCGGGGCACGGACTTCTCACTGCGGTGGCTTCCCTTGTTACAGAGCGCAGGCTCTAGGCACTTGGGCTTCAGCAGTTGCGGTGCCCGGGCTCCAGAGCGCGGGCTCAGTAGTTGTGGTGCATGGGGTTACTTAGCCCTGTGGGATGTGGGATCTTCCCAGACCGGGAATCAAACCCGTGTCCACTGCATCAGCAGGCAAATTCTTATCCACTGCGCCACCAGGGAAGTCGAAATCATTAATTTTTAAAAAAGAATTGAAAATGAAAATGGTTGTCACAGTTGTAGTTCTTGCCTTGTGTCAGGCACAGTGCTAAGTATGTCGTATGTATAATCTTATTTAAACATAACAGTGCACAGACCCGAGAAGCAGAAAGGCGTGGCTCCAAGCTTAATCACGTACCGCTTCATGACCACCAGTAACTTACCTAACATCTACTTGGTTTTCTCATCTGTGCAACGGGGATCATAGTGGCACTTACCTTGACACAATTGTAAGGATCAATGTAAATATAAAGAACTTGGCACCATGCCTCCGAAAGAGCTCTGAAACACCAGCTGTTGCTGTTTTCATTGTTACCAGTCGTAGTAGTAGTAATACAGTGAGTGCTAAGTCGCTTCACTTGTGTCTGACTCTTTGCAATGCCATGGACTGTAACCTGCCAGGCTCCTCTGTCCATGGGGTTCTCCAGGCAAGAATACTGGAGTGGGTTGCCATGCCTTCCTCCAGGGGATCTTCCCAACCCAGGGATCAAACCCATGTCTCTTTTGTCTCCTGCATTGGCAGGCGAGTTCTTTACCACTAATGCCACCTCTGTGAAGCAAATATTATTCCCATTTAAAGAAAAAGAAGCCAGAAAGGAGCGCTTTGAAATCCCCAGTTCTAGATATCCAGGTTCTGGTCTTGACTCTGTGGCCTTGGGCATCTTACCTTCCTTCTCTGAGAGTCAGCTTTTTCCCTCCTCCTGGAGAATGGGAGTGGGAGACCTGGATAATCTATGTGATTCTTATTTTGCCAGCAAGAGACCCTGAGTCTGGCTCGCTTTAGCAAATTTTTGGAAAGAAAATGTGTTGCAAGCCTTTTGCATAGCTGGCGTATTCACTGAGACTCAGGCCAGAATCAGACAGGCCCCATGGGAAACTTGGGGATTCTGGGTGACATCCAGGGATGCCTGAACACTGGAAGTTTGGTCATTTTTTTGGTGGGAGGCTGCCCTGTTTGTTGGTTGATTGGTTGCTTAAATGGTTTGTCATTTTGTCTTTCTGCTGGGGTTATCCAGTCCCAGGAGAGGAAGGCTGATGGACCAACCTGACTAGGAGGCCCAGGCACCTTGGTGCCAGTTCCACTAAGATGCCCCAGTGGGGCAGGGAGGGAATCCTCCCTGAAAAAATTCATGGCTGTTACTGAAAGAAAGGCAGTGTAGATGTGAGATAGCCAGGAAACACCGCCTGTCCACAGGGCTGGACAGAGCAGTCTGAGCCCTCTTAAAGATCAGCTGTGTGACCTTGAAGGAAACAGGTCCCCCCGTGGGCCACGACCACTTGGATGCTCTGGCTTTGCATTCCCTGCTCTTCCTGCTTCAAGTCTGTGGACTCCCGCATGTGCCGCTGGGGCTTGGACTGGCCCTCGCCAAACCTCTCCGGTCCCCCTTGTGCACAAGGCAGTGAGTGGCGTTTTGGAAGTCTGCTGTACAGAGCAGAGCACACCAGGGGCGATAAAAAGCATCATTGGATTTGATGGGGACCAATTCTGATGATTACTCTCCCCTTTCCTCTGCTTAGCAGAGGCTGACGAGCTTTGCCTTGTCATAGCAGTGAGGACTTTAGCCCAGGGTTTTGGTGGGGTTTTTGTTTTCTGTTTAGTTTTGGGCCTTGAGGCTGGGACATGAGACAGTTGTCTCACCTTAAGCTGCTGAATCTCCAGGCCCAGCTGTGGGTGGGCTGCATTCCTCCTGCCATTCTGGTCTGGGGTCTCTCTGACAGTCATCCTGTGTGTCAGGTCCAGGGCCACCAGAGCACACCACCTCTCAGAACCATCACGTTTCACTGGGCCTCGGACATCCCTTGCTGAATTTCACTCTGGGATGGCTCTCCCCATTTGGTAAATGGGAAAATCAAGTCTCCGGGAAGACTAGTGACTCCCCCAGGCCACACTGCTGTGGAGTGGCTGGGCTCAGCTGGAAGCTGAACAGATGGTACAGCAGAGTCTGGGTTTGAAAGAGAAGTTACTTCAGTGGATGTGATTGGGGGACACGTGGGGGGTGTGAGTGCCCCATGTTTGGTGCAAACCCGCCTACCTGCCCTGCCTGCCCCGTCTCTCTCATCGGCCTCCCCCCAGGCTCACGGCTTCAAGATGACTCCAAATTTATACACCCAGCCCTGTCTGCTTCTCTGAGTTCCTGACTCAAATGTCAGTTTCCACTCCATGTCTCGGACCTCAGAGATCTAAAACCTAAGTTTCAATTCCCCTGCCCAAGGCCACATCTCTTCCTTCTCCAGCAGTCTTTTGCTTAGAAAATGGCATTCTCTTCTGCTCAGCTGCCAAGCTCACCACTTCTTTGATTGCCCCACACCCCCCCCCCCTTCAAGCACATCAACCCGTCCTATTGATTCCTCCTCCAACTCGGAGCCTGGACTTGGCCCCTTCTCTCCATTTCCATTGGTTCCTCCCAAGTCCCTCTCATAGGAACATTAAACGGCCTCCTCTCTCATTCCTTTCTTCCATTCTTGCTCCATCCACTCCATTTTCCACCCTGTACCCAAAGGGAGCTTTTACAAATGTCACCTCCCCTGATTAAACCTCTGCCGTGACTTTCTGGGAGAAATGGGATGCCTCCCTGGGATCTGGGAGGCTGTCTATAAACACGCCTCCAGCTCCTCTCTGCCTGCTGCACCCACCAGGCTCCAGAAGCCACAGGGTTCCCTTCTGCTCCTCTGATCTGCCAAACTCGTTCTCACCTCTGTGTTTGGCCCTTGCTGCCTCCTCTGCCGAGAGCATGCCTCCTTCAGATGTTCACATGGCTCCTTCCTTTCTTCTCACTCAGATATCAGCCCAGCTATCACTTTCTCAGTAAGACCTTCCCTGACCCTACAAACTGGAGGAGTTCTGTTCCCTCTCCACCGCAGTCTTGATCACATCAGCCTTTCTCATTTTCTTCAGAGCAGTTCTAGCTCTAAAAAATGATCCTGTTTGCTTGTTTCTGATCTGACTCCTCTCATCAACCTGTAAGTTCTTGTCTGTCCTATTCACACTATATTTCCAGCACATAAAGCAATACATTTTTGAAGTTTTTTGTAAAAAAATAATTATAGTCTCACAGAAAATCATAAAAAAAAAGGTGCAGAAAAGAGAATGACAAAGCCAAAAGATGTTTTATTTGAAAGAATCAATAAAATGAGTAAACCTCGATTGAGTGAAGAAAGGGGGAAAATATTCAAACTACTAAAATCAGAAATGAAAAGGGGGCCGTTACTACCAAACTTACAGAAATAGAAGGGAATTTTTTATTCCCTTTTATTATGGGAGTATTATGAACAATTTTATGCCAACAAGTTAGATATCCCAGATGAAATGGACAGATTCCTAGAAAGACATGAATTACCAAAACTGACTCAAGAAGGAAGAAAAAATCTGATTAGACCTATAGCAAGAAAAGAGACTGAATTAATAATCAATAAAAAAAGAAAGAAGAAAAGCCCAGGACCAGATGGCTTCACGGGTGAATCTTACCAAATATTTAAAGAATTAACACCAGTCCTTCACACACTGTCCTAAAAGAGGAAAAACTCATTTTCCAAGGCCACGATTACCCTGAAGCCAGAACCAGACAAAGCCATCAGAAGAAAACTACAGACCTATCTTGGCCCTTATGAATATAGATGTAAAAATCCTTAATAAAACATTAGCAAATCAAATCTAGTAGTGTATAAAAAGATTTATGTATCAAGACCTAGTGGAATTCATTCCAAGAATGCAAAGCTTTCAACAAACGAAAATCAGCCGGTTGAATATGACATGTTAACACAATAAAGGGGGAAATAATCACATGGCATCTTAATAGACACAGAAGAGGCATTTGATAAAATTCAACATTCTTTAATGATAAAAAACATCAACAAACCAAGAACAGAAGGAAAGATCCTCAATTTGATAAAGGGTATCTGTGAAAATCCATGGCTAACATCATACTGAGTGGTGAAAGACTAAAAGTTTACCCCTAAGGTCAGAAATGGGTCAAGGATGCCTACTTTCACTCCTCCTATTCAACACTGCTCTGGAGATTCTACTCAAGAAAGTTAAGCTAGAAAAGGCTGGAAACAAAGAAATAAACCATATTTGCAGGTGATATGATCTTATTAAAAATCGTGAAGGATCAAGAAAATCTGAGAGTCTGCAGAAATTACTGATAAAGCTAAAAGCAAGTTCAGCAATTTTAAAGGATAAAAGGTCAATATACAAAAATCAATTGTATTTCTGTACACTAGCAATGAGCTATCCAAAAAGGGAATTAAGAAAATTCTTAAAATTCTTATTATGTAGAATAGCATCAAAAAGAATAAAATACTTAAGGATAAACTTCATCTAAGAAATGAAAGACTTGTACATTGAAAAGTATCAAATATTATTGACAGAATTTAAAGACAACCCAAATAATGAAAGATGGGAATATATCTGTGTTCACGGATTGGAAGACTTAATGCTATTGATATGGCAATGCTCCCAAATAATCTATAGATTCAATGTAATCCTATCAAAATTCCAACTGCTTTTTTTTTTTTTTGGTGGAAATTGACAAGCTCGTAAAGTGTTTATGGAAGTTCAAAGAATACAGAATAGCCCTCAAGAGTGTTGGGAAAAAACAAAGTTGGAAGACTCACACTTCCCAATTTCAAAATTTACTGCCAAGTCACAGTAATTAAGACTTTGTGGTCTGGCTTAAGTATAGACATATAGATCAATGGAATACAACTGAGACTGCAGAAATAGATGCATACATCTATCGTCAATTGTTCTTTAACAAGGATGCCAATCCCATTCGATGAGGAAAGAATAGTTTTGTCTCAACAAATGGCATCAGGACAACTGGGTTTCCACATGCAAAAGAATTAAGTTGGACTCTTCCCTCACACCATCTACAAAAGCTAACTCAATGGATCAAAGACCTTGAAACTTTTATAGTTTTAAGGCCATAAAACTCTCTGATGAAAACATAGGTACAAATCTTCGTAGCTTGGAATTTTTCAATGGAGTTTTAGGTACAACACCCAAAGCATAAACAACAAAAGAAAAAAATAGATAAGACCTCATCAAAATTTTAAAACATTTTTGCTTTGAGGAACATTATCAAGAAAGTGAAAGAACCTACAGAAAAGGGAGAAACTGTTTGCAGATCATATATCTGAGAAGAGCCTTCTATCCAGAATATATAAAGAACTCAGACTCAACAGCAAAAAGACAAGCAGCCCAATGAAAAAAGGCCAAAGTACTTTGAATAGATATTTCTCAAAAGATTTACAAATGGCCAACAAACACATGAAAAGATGCTCAACATCATTAGTCATTCAGTTCAGTTCAGTTCAGTCACTCAGTCATGTCCGACTCTTTGCAACCCCATGGACTGCTGCATGCCAGGCTTTCCTGTCCATCACCAACTCCCAGAGCTTGTTCAAACTCATGTCCATCGAGTCGGTGATGCCATCCAACCATTTCATCCTCTGCCATCCCCTTCTCCTCCTGCCTTCAATCTTTCCCTCATTCGTTATTAGGGAAATGCAAAGCAAAACTACAAAGACATACTTCATACCCATTAGGATGCTATACTTAAAAAAAAAAAAAAACAGAAATAACAAGTATTGTAAACATATGGAAAAATTGGAATCATCATACCTTGTTGTTGGGAATATAAAAGAATGGCACACCCATTGTGCAAAACAATTTGGCAGTTTCTCAAAACATTAAATGTAGGGACTTCCCTAGTGGTCCAGTGGCTGAGACTCTGCACTCCCAGTGCAGGGGCTAGGGTTCCATCCCTGGTCAGGAGAACTAGACCCCACATGCTGTAACTAAGATCCAACATAGCCAAATAAATAAATAAATATATTTTTTTAATTAAATGAACAGTTACCATGTGACCAAGCATTTCCACTTCTAGGTATATATCGAAGAAAATTAAAAACATATATTCACACAAAAACTTGTAGACAAATGTTCATAGCAGTGTTATTCATAATGACCAAAAGGTGGAAACAACCCTGACGGCCATCAAATGATGCACGGATAAACATCTGTGGTCTGTCCATACAATGGAATATTATTCGGTCGTAAACAGGAGCAAAGTCCTGAATAAACTTGGATAAACTAGAAAGCATCATGCTGAATCACCAGGCAGCGTCATGCGGAAAGACGAAAGTCGGACATAAAAGACCATATATATTGTATGACAGCATTTATATGAAATGTCCAGAATAGGCAGATCTGGAGAGACAACAGGTAGTCTCGTGGGTACCAGGGACAGGGGAAATGTAGGAATGGGGAGTGACTGCTAAAGGGCACGGGGTTTCTCGGAGGGGCAATAAAAGTGTGCTGGAAAAAGATAGTGGTGATGGTTGGACAACCTCCTGAATACACTAGAAAACCACTGACTTGTTCACTTTAAAGTGGTGGTTTTTTATATGTGAATTTTATCCCCCTTTCTTTTGACCACACTCTGTGGCATGTGCCCCCTGCAGTGGAAGCGTGGAGTCTTAGCCACTGGGCTGCCAGAGCAATCCCTGAATTTTTAATAAAGTATAGAGAGGTTCCATGTGCCTTTGTCTTGCTTCCCCAGTGGTCACATCCCCACAGTACATCATCAAAACTAGGACACTGACATTAGTATAACAAGCAGACCTTCGTACACCTGTTTGTGCAAGTGTGTACGTTCTTTTCAGTTTTGTCACATGTACATTTGTGTAACCACCACCACACAGCAAGATACAGAAGAGTTCCATCAACTCAAAGGAATTCCCTCATGGGACCCTTTCTAACCATCCCACCTGCTCCCTGTCCCTAACATGCTGCTACTGCTGCTAAGTCACTTCAGTCGTGTCCGACTCTGTGTGACCCCAGAGACAGCAGCCCATCAGGCTCCCCGTCCCTGGGATTCTCCAGGCAAGAACATTGGAGTGGGTTGCCATTTCCTTCTCCAATGCATGAAAGTGAAAAGTGAAAGTGAAGTCGCTCAGTCATGTCTGACTCTTAGCGACCCCATGGACTGCAGCCTACCAGGCTTCTCCGTCCATGGGATTTTCCAGGCAAGAATACTGGAGTGGGGTGCCATTGGGCAGCCATCAATCTGTTCTCTATAATTTTTGTCATCTCAAGAATGTCATAGGGACCTCCCTGGCAGTCCCATGGTTAAGATTCCATGCTTCCAGTGCAGGGGATGTGGGTTCAATCCCTGGTTGGGGAACTAAGATCCCTCATGCCACACTGCACAGCAACCACCCCCGCCAAATGCCATATGCATGGGATCATACTGTATGTAACCTTTCTGAGACTGACTTTTTCCCACTCAGGATAATGCCCTTGGGGCTCCCCTGGTGGCTCAGACGGTAAAGAATCTGCCTGCGATTCAGAAGACACGGGTTTGATCCCTGGGTGGGACAGATCCCTTGGAGAAGGGAATGGCTGCCCACTCCAGTATTCTTGCCTGGAGAATCCCATGGACAGAGGAGCCTGGCGGGCTGCAGTCCATGGGGTCTCAAAGAGTCAGATATGACTGAGCAACTAACAACATAATGCCATTGACACCCATCCAAATTGTTGCATCAGTAGTCCGTTCCCTTCTTTAAAAAATGTATTTATTTTTGGCTGTGCTGGGTCTTTGCTGCTGCACAGGCTTGCTCTAGTTGTGGCAGGTGGGGGTTACTCTCTAATTGTGGCGCTCAGGCTCCTCACTATGGTGGCGTCTCTTGGGGCAGACCCTGGGCTCTCGGACACGTGGCCTTAGTTGACCCGCACATGAGGGCTCTTCCCGGACCAGGGATAGAACCTGTGGTGCCCTGCATTGGCAGACGAATTCTTTTTTTTCTTCAAATAACCTGTTTATTTTATTTGGAGTCTTCTGGGTAGTATTTTTAAATTTTATTTATTTTTTAATTGAAGGATAATTGCTTTACAGAATTTTGTTGTTTTCTGTCAAACCTCAACCTGAATCAGTCATGCTAAGTCGCTTCAGTCGTGTCCAGCCCTGTGTGACCCCATAGACGGCAGCTCACCAGGCTCCTCTGTCCACAGGATTCTCTAGGCAAGAATACTGGAGTGGGTTGCCATTTCCTTCTCCGAATCAGCCATAGGTATACACATATCCCCTCCCTCTTGAATGTCCCCCGCATCCTCCTTCCCACCCCTCTAGGTTGATACAGAGCCCCTGTTTGAGTTTCCTGAGACATACAGCACATTCCCGTTGGCTATCTATTTCACATATGGTAGTGTAAGTTTCCATGTTATTCTCTCCATACATCTCACCCTCGCCTCCCCTCTCCCCGTGTCCATAAGTCTGTTCTCTGTGTCTGTTTTTCCATTGCTACCCTGCAAATAAATTCTTCGGTACCATCTTTTTAGATTCCGTTTATGTGCGTTAGTATACAGTATTTCTCTTTCTCTTTCTGACTTACTTCACTCTGTATAATAGGCTCTAGGCTCCCCACCAGGGAAGTCCAGTTTGTTTCCTTTTAAGATGCTAACTTATTAAAGTGAGGCTACTTCTGAGGGCTGTCCAGCATCACTCTGAGGGTGTGTGGATCTGTGTCAGGTTAATGTTGGAGACAGCATCACCTTCCTTAGGAGTCAGAAAGAGACCTCCTGAGAGAGGCCTTCTCTGACCATCGGAATGACCATTGTCACTCCGGTGGCTGTTAATAATTCTCTTATGTTTGCTTCATCAAATGTATCCCCCTGCTTGATTATCTTTTCCCTTGGCAATGTGACTTGTTTGCCTCCTCTGCTCACCCGAGCCGGGACCGTCTGGGCCGGGATCCCCCGCACTCAGGATTTGTTGAGCAAGTGGGTAGCAGATGCTGCTGGTGCCTGCCCTGGTCCTTCACCCCTCCCACTGCGGTCCCTGCTGGCTGCTCTTCCGCCTGCCAGCAAACACCTCTCTCCTATGGAAGGTTTGTTTTCTGGCCTCCAGGACCCTCTTTGCTTCCCCCTGCAGCAGGTCCAAACTGGCAGGGAATGGAGCCCCCAGGAGCAGCTCTGAACCGTCACAGATGGGAACTGGAGTATGGGCACAATGATGGGAACTGGAGTATGGATACACACCGGCTCCTTTGTCCTTCCCTGTCTAAATCAACTCCTTATACTGAAATCCTTGCCTCAGGGTCTGCTCCTGGGGGAACCCAAACCAAGACAGAATGATTGAATGAGTGAATGAAAAACCTAAGTTTGAATCCTCACTCCAAGGACTTCCCTGGACGTCCATTGGGTAAGACTCCACACTCCCAGTGCAGGGGGCCCAGGTTCGATCCCTGGTCAGAGAACTAGGTCCCACATGCCACAACTAAAGATTCTGATTGCCTCAACTAAGACCCGGCACAAACAAAGAAATCTATCTTTTAAAAAATTCTCACTCCATCACATGCGCAAACCACATCTTTGATGGACTCTGATCTTCCTTCAGGGACTCACCATCCGTCTCCCTGCTCCCAGGGCTTGGAGGGAACCCAGTGGAATAACAGCAGCAGTGCCCAGGTGCCCTGATTCTTGTTCGACACTCTTGATTACCACCTGCGATGGGCAGGTGCAGCCGACACCCTGCCTGCTGCGCTGGCACCTGGAGGTTTGCCCAGCGAGCCTTGGGTCAGCCTTCGGCAGCTTCCAGCAGCCTTCCTCCCAGGCACTCTGTCAGTGGAAAAGAAGAGTCAGAAGGCCCAGTGGCTAATGAGGTTCAGAGTTACCTGTAGATTAACGTTCTCTGACTCTGAACAGCACGATTCTGGCTTAGCCCTCCTGCTGACAGAAATGTGATGGGAAATCAATACAGTCCCCGCGCTGGCATCTAAGGGTCAGCCTTCAGTCTCTGCCGTTGTCAGGCAGCCTCAGCGACCCACTCTAGGCTCCAGCTCAGAGAAGGGATGAGACATCGCCCCTGGGTTTGGAGATGTGCTGTCCTGACCCCTCGCAGCTGCCCAGAGCACTAGAAGTTCCCGCAGAGCCCAAGAAACTTGCCAGGATAAGTCAGAAGCCCTTGAACTCATCTCAGCAGTGTCCCGCCTCCTGAAAGGCACCATTGTCCCTGGGACAAGCCACCTCTGTCCTCCGTGCAGCTGGAGACTGCGCCTCGTGTCTCCTGGGGGCCAGTGGACCCCCCGAGGCAGCCAGCATCCCCCCTTCTCTGCTCTGTCAAGTAGCAGGCACGGTCCTGGGGACATGAGCCCATGGAGATGTCCTCAGATACAAGGCGATGCTCGTTCTAGATAAAAGGGGCAACTTCAGCCAGTGTCAGAGATGCACGTTGCTTATTGGGATTTGTGGTTGTCAGCCCCTAAGCAGGGACCCTAAACTTGAATGCCTGCATTTAAGGGGCCGGGCAAAAGCATAACCAGGGAGGCAAAATGAGTGTAGAACAATAGTAAGTGCTGGGGACTGGGGGCCTGGCCACCCCGGCAGTGTACTCAGCTCCAGCTGTCAGGGACCCCGTGTTGCCACTAAGTCTATAGACAAGCCAGGCATCTATCTCTGAGGGGCAGGAGATATTTTCCATCTTTAAGTTTTGGCAACAAGTTGCCTTTTCCAGAAAGCAACAATAACAGCACTTAGTGAGCTAAACAGAACAGCTCTGCCGGTCAGATCTTTTTAGTCTCTTCTTGAAAGTTTCAGTGAGGGGCTTCCCTGGTTGTCCAGTGGTTAGAACTCTGAGCTTCCAATGCAGGGGGCGTGGGTTCAATCCGTGGTTGGGGAATTAAGATCCCACAGGCCCTGCGGCACAGCCAAAGAAAGAAAAATAAAGTTTCCGTGAGAGGACAGATATTAGCAGGTGAATTTCGTGTATTCAGTCATTTTTTTATTCGACTGTTGTTCCAAAAATTCGATTCAAAGGTTCTTGTTGTCGTCTCCCCGGTGCCAAGGAACTGTGCTGAATGCTAAAGGTTCTGGAACGAATGAGAAGAGCTTTGAAGCTGAGTGTGTGTGTGTGTGTTGTTGGGGGTGGGGGCTGACATAGACATGAAGACAGGGAATCGTGGGGCACTGAGTAAATGATACCCACAGGCGTATTGAGGAGCCGTGGGCACCTAGATGGGGGAGTGATTGTGTCAAGGGAAAGGGTGACCGAGAGGGTGACGATACCCTTGAGCTGCATTTCCCAGGGTGAGAAGGACAGAAGAGTGGTGTGCTTTTGGTTTTGTTTTTTGGTTTTTATCTACTTGTTTATTTTTGGCTGCCCTGAGTCTTAGTGTTGCTGTGCACGGGCTTTCTCTAGTTGCAACGAGCAGATGCAACTCTCCAGTTGTGGCACACGAGCTTAGTTGCTCCGCAGTACGTGGGTTCTTCCCGGACCAGGGACGGAACCCGTGTCCCCTGTACTGGCAGGCGGATTCTCAACCACTGGACCACCAGCGAAGTCCCAGGCCAGGAGAGTATCGCACACGGAAGCCCAGCCTGTGCAAAGGCACAGAGGCCGAGCCAGTGTGGAGATGTTGGGGAGCCGCTGTGAGTTTTGTCCAGACAGAAAGCAGAAGAGCAGAAGAGGTGCCTAAAGAGATGAGGGGAGGCAAATGGAGCTGAGAGAAGTCCCTTCCCCACCCCCGTTTCTCCTTTCCACCTCTGTCCCAAGGGCTCATGATACAAAATCTTGTTGGTGTGAATTAAAATGCCAGCAAGACTGCCCTGCTCCTCTGCCTCTTTGGCCTTGAGAGTGGCCTTGGCAGTTTCTCCAGCAGGCGGAAATTGCACACGGGGGTCCCGAGGCTTGGAAACCCTGAAGGGAACAGAATAAATCCCAAGGCTCAATGCCATGGCCCCGTCCCAACAGACGCCTGAGCCAGATTCTTTCTTTTTTATTTTTACATTTTTAAAATTCTACAGGGTTTTACAAAAGAAAATCAAAGGCTCTGTTTGCCAGGTTAATCAAACAAGCCCAAGTCGTGGCTCTTTTCCCATCCTTCCCCCTCCGGTCTTTCTCCACGCAAAGCCGATTAGGTTGATTAAAATAAAGCCCCCTGCAATTTAAATTCAGTCTGGTGGGAAAGGCCGAGGGGCCCCTGTGGCGGCTTTGTGCCGGGGACGGGGTCGAGGGTCAGTAGCCTGCTCCCAAGAGTGATCCAGATGGGGTGAGATCTAAGACTCCACCCGGGATGATGTACAGGAGGCGGCTGGCTTCCCACCTGATCCCTTCCCTGGTTTCCATGGTCACTGCTCATTTACTGGGTGGTGGTGGTGGTTTAGTCACTCAGTGCGTCTGGACTCTTTTGCGACCCCATGGACTATAGCCTGCCAGGCGCCTCTATTCAGGGGATTTCCCAGGCAAGAATACTGGAGTGGGTTGCCATTTCCTTCTCCAGGGGATCTCCCTGATTGAACCCACGTCTCCTGCATTGCAGACAGATTCTTTACAGACTGAGCCCAAACTGGGAAGATTACTGTGGGGTAAGGCAGAAATGTGCTAACCATAACAACGTCCTTCTCTTGCTGGCATTTCAGGGCAAGAAAGACCCTTCCCTGTGGACGTGCCCCTTCCACCCGCCACTCCAGCTCTTCTTTGTTATCCGCAACACGGGACAGCTGCGTGACTTTGGTCTAACCAAGATCAAGGTTTGGAATTACTGGACGGCTGATGGTGTAAGTAACAGGCTCCAGTTCCTCACTGAGCATTTGACTGATGGCAGCACGTAGCGTTTTCCGTAACCGGATTCATTCCCCAAGCTGCAACGTGAGGACCAGGTGGCCCCACTGCCCTTCCTCCTGGGTGCAGCAAGCACCTGCTGGGGACTTTCACTTGGCATGTCAGAGCCCCCCAGGAGCACAGCTTTTGCTGAAGATTGGGGAAGTGGAACCAGGTCACCCTCTGGGGTAACTGGAGAATCATGAACTGAGGCTCCGTTTTAACAGATAAGGAAACAGACATATAGAGAGATTGTCACGTGACCCAAGTCACACAGCCAGTGAGTGTCACAGTGAGAATTTGAACCCCCGCAATTGGACTCCAGGCCCATTTGCTTCGCCAGCGCTTCTCAAACCATAATCCGCAATGACTCCCTTGGGATCTTGATTAAATACAGGTTCTAATGAGATGGTTGGATGGCATCACTGATTCAATGGACATGAACTTGTGTGAAGTCCGAGAGACAGTGAGGGAAAGGGAGGCCTGGCGTGCTACAGTCCATGGGGTCACAAAGAGTCGGATATGACTTGGTGACTGAAAAACAACAATCCAGCAAGTCTAAGGCGGGCCCAAGATTCTGTGTGTGCGGCCGGTTCCGAGGTGCGGCAGTGCTCCTGCTGTGTGCGCCCCGCTCCAAACAGCCAGGCTCTTCAGGTCTGTGCTCTTGGGCCTCTCTGATTTCAGAGCCCCTCCCCTTCTTCCTACCCTCACACCACTACCCGCACCCAGGTCCTCATTCTTGCTTTCTCTAAGCTATTTCCCACGTATTCATTTGCATTTATTCCTTCACTGAATACTGGTTCTTGAGCACATCCTAGGTACCATCAGGTTTCATGATCGGTTCTGAAGACACTGATATAAAGACACGGTCTATGCCTTAGACAAGGGGTATCCCCTGTCTAAGAGCCGGCAGACAAGTGATGTAGATGAATGAGACAGTGTGATGAAGACCTTGATCAAGCTGAACCCAGAGTGCCATGGGTTTCAAATAGAAACCTCAGGGACTCTGCAGGGAACTCAGTTGGTGAGGAGGGACAGGACATGGTTTCCCTTCTTTTGATAGAAAAGGGGGCATGAACTATTCTACCTTCCTTTATAAGTGGCTATAAGGGAATCAATAGTATAAGTGAGATGATAAATGGAGACCAATTCTCAGCCTCATTCTTGTTAGGGAGACATTGGGGCCTGGTGGGGAGTGCAGCAGACTGGCCAACACATGGCCCAGTTAAACGGCAGGCCGTTTTTCAGTTTAAACTAATGTTTGCTATGGAGCAATGCCAGCCAGTGCTGCTAGATCTTCCGAACATTCCCAGGGAGCTGGAAATCTGAGTTGAGCTATTTTGTTTGCAAATGTCAGTAGCTAACTTAAATTCTTCTGAAACCACCATATCCGTGCGTGCTCAGTCGTGTCCCACTCTTTGCGACCACCAGACTCCTCTGTCCATTTTCCAGGCAAGAATACTGGAGCGGATTGCATTTCCTTCTCCAAGGGATCTTCCCAGCCCAGGGATCAAATCTGAGTCTCCTGCATTGGCAGGCAGATTCTTTACCACTGTGCTACCTGGGAAGACAAAACCACCATATAGTGCAAACCAAATTCATCTTTGAGCCAGAGCTGGCTGTTCCCAGCTTGCACCCTCGAGGAGGAGGGTGTCCACCTCGAGCTGGAAGAGGTCAGGGAAGGTATGAAGGGAGAGCACACCTGAGCTCTAGTGGGAAGAGAAGCCCTGAGCTAGGCAGACAAGGGAAAGCATCTCCAGGTGGAGGCAGATGCTTGGCAAAAAGAGGTGTGGAAAAGTATAGCCTCCTAACCACTCTCCCTGATCCCAGGCCCAGGCCTCTGGTTTGTCTCCAGTAGCCCCTGGGAGGTCTGATCATGACTGTGGTTTCAAGCCCTCAACTTCAGTCAGTTCAGTCGCTCAGTAGTGTCTGACTCTTTGCGACCCCATGGACTGCAGCACACCAGCCTTCCCTGTCCATCACCAATTCCTAGAGCTTCCTCAAACTCACGTCCATCAAGTCAGTGATGACATCCAGCCATCTCATCCTCTGTCGTCCCCTTCTCCTCCTCCCTTCAATCTTTCCCAGCATCAGGGTCTTTTCAAATGAGTCAGCTCTTCGCATCAGGTGGCCAGAGTATTGGAGCTTCAGCTTCAGGATCAGTCCTTCCAATGCTCAAACTTCAAAGGCTTCCCTTGATCCAGAGGATCCAGGTCAGACCTCTGAGTGTGACATCAGGGCCCCCTAATCCCCGTGTGTCAGGCCTGCCTCTCTCTCAGCACCTGCCCCTTGTTCATGCCCCGCTCCAGAGTGCCAGCTGCTCTTGGGGCTCTCCACCAGCCTTCCTTGTAGGCACAACTTTAGTCCCCGGCCCCTCCCGTCTCACTCAACTCCAGGTGCTTGTCTATGCCTCATATTCCTGGAAGACCCAGGCCTCACTTTCTCCAGGGCGCTCACCTGACCCAACCCTTGTGCACTTCTGTACCACGTGAACTAGTTCCATCACCCTAGACCAGGATGCGCACCGGCCTCCCCATCACCCGGGGCATCTTCCTAGCAGGGCCTGAGACTTCACCACTGTTCTACTCCAAGTAGAAGAACATGGCTAGCTAATGAATGAATGAGTTCATTCCCCTAAGAGCCCGTAAGCAGTTGTCTCATCCTCCTTGAGATCCAGACGAGTGACCTAGAGCAGAAGAGGTTAGGATGCCTTCCCCAGGTCACACTGCAGGTTAGAGGCCAAGCAGGAGACCCCAAGCCTCGTCCCTCCTTCCCATCCTCCCCTCCCCTCCTGCACCTCTCCCTGCTGGTTCTCTACCCACCCACTCACCCAGCCGTCCCTCCACATGTGTTCAGTTGCTTCAGTTGTGTCTGACTCTTTGTGACCCCGTGGACTAGCCCCTCCAGGCTCCTCTGTCTATGGGATTTTCCAGGCAAGAATACTGGAGTGGGTTGCCATCTCATCTACAGGGGATCTTCTCCCTCCAGGGATGGAATCCACATCTCCAGGTGGATTCTTTACCACTGAGCCATCCCTCCAGCTCCCAGATAAACATCTGCTAGGCTCTGGGGATCTAGGTTCTAATGTGGCAGACACAGTCCCAGCCAGCTCTTGTTGACACACGACACTCCTCAGTGAAGTAACAAAAAGCTTTCTCTGATTTATGGTTTTTTAAAAAAACAAATGCCTTAAGTTTAAATTTGAGAAACAGTCCAAACCACTGGATAAGTGAGGAGGTTGCTGTGGGCCTACCAGGCTCCTCTCCCCACCCCCATGGCCAGCTTTGACCCAGGGTGTGTAGGGGGCTGTCCTCCAGGCCGGGAAGGGAGCCCCAGCCCCGAGTAGTGGGCTCCCAGCATCTCAGGCCGGGTCCTCCCGGCCACCCAACACTTCCTGGCAGGCGGTCATCAGCATCTTCTGTAATGAGTAATGAAACAGCACTGACTGCTCAAGCCTGTGCCCTGTAGCCCGGCCCTGTCATTGACTATACAGCTCAGGCCAAGAAAAGCGGATTTTGATGTGCTGGATTACAAAGGAGATAAGCTTCATCTCTTTTGGCCGCAGCCTGCCTTTCTTCCTTAACCTGCACTCGGCCTTCCCTGTGTGCCAAGAATAGAAAAGAGGACCAGGGCGTCAGGGCGTCGTGGCGGGCGCTCTAGGCGGCGGCCGGCTGCGGGGATCAGAGACTCCCGGTGTTCCGACACAGAGCAGCGCATGCAGGACCGAAGGCCCCGGCAGGGCCACCACTTACGTAACGCACACCCATCTGTTGCCAGCATTTTCCGGGGGCAGAAAGCACAAACAAATGCAGCTGCAGGTTGGTTTGATTTAATATTCTCCAGAGAATGCTATTACTGTGTGTTTTAGAGGAGATAAAATGAGAGTTTATAGGAAATATAGCTCAGCCTGGTAGACACGGCTTGTTAAGACGGGTGTTTTGTGTCTGGGAATCTGAGGAAGCAAAGTTCAACGCGAGGCACTAATCCAACTAAGGCTTATTTAGAGCATAAGAAAAGAAGGTGCTGGAAGAATAGGAGTCTCTTATTGGAAGATCTGCTGCCTGTTTAAATCCTTGGGCTAACTTGGATGGGCTCCTTCACCCTCGTTAGGTAATGCGGGGATTCGGAGCCGGCCGGGAGTAGAGGACTTCCGGGCAGGGTAAGGACTCCGAAGCCAGCATCGGTTCACGCAGCCGCACAGGGCAGCCCGCAGATGTGGGTACTCATCACAGCTGCCGTTTTACCCAGCACAGCGCACATCGGGCAGGCGTGAGGCCCCGAGTAGGGGCTCCATAAACATTTTTTTCTTAAATAATTTTATTTACTTATTTATTTATTTTTGACTCTGCTGGGTCGTCGTTGCTGCACAGGTTTTCTCTAGTTGCGGCGAGTGGGGTCTACTCTCTAGCTGGGGTCACTGGCTTCTCATCGCAGTGGCTTCTCTTGATGCAGAGCACGGGCTCTGGGGCTCATGGGTTTCTGTCGTTGCGGCTCCCGGGCTCCTAGAGCACAGGCTCAGTAGTTGTGGTGCTCGGGATTTAGTTGCTCCACAGCATGTGGGATCTTCCTGGATCAGGGATCGAACCCGTGTCTCCTGTATTGACATGCGGATTCTTTACAACTGAGCCACCAGGGAGGCCTACTCGGTAAACATTTGATGCCTGATGATGAAATGCATCATCTCAATTAACCTCCTACCCATCCTACACGTGGACGTTGTCAGGCCCCACCTTGTAGATGAAGCTGGGACTTAGAATAAAGAGATCCCAGGGAGCAAATAGACTGGCGTTTCTTTTGTTGGCTCTGCTTGGGAATGCCTGCCTGGAGTGCTGTTGAGAAGGATCTGGAACTTTCCTCCTGGTGCATCCAGGATTGATTAGTGCATGTGATTGATCATCGAGGTTTGTCTTGGGCTCAGGAAGAGGATGTGATAATAGGTTTTCACATTTTGTGATGCTTTGCCAGATTAAATGACTGGCCCCGCTAGTGAGGAGTAAGGGGCCGAGGTGGGATGGGAAGATGGGGTCTGTGGGTTTCCCTGCGGTTTTTCTCTGCACGGCTTCCCCTGCAGAGCAGCATCTGCTAGGAGAAAAGAATCAATAGTCTCTCCTAGGATGTTATAACTCATCCAAAAAGTGGACTTTCAGCCGTTCCCCACAGTCCATCTGTTTTCCTATATATTAATAACAAGCATATTATCCTGCTACGTGGTACCACCCTTGAGTGAAAACAGGCAAGTCATCACCATTTTTGCCAACAGCATCACCACACAGGTTCTGCCTCCAGTCTGGTCACACCAGCAAGAGAAGCAGGACCCAGTGGTATATGTTACACATGGAAATGGTGCTAATTAAATAGCTTTTGAATGAATGAATGAGTGAGTGACTGTTAGATTTACCCAGTGGTATGTTTCTGTGACTTGTCGTGGTCAACCAGGCCAATACTGCCCAATAGAACTTTCTGCAGTGATCTTAACATGTTCTCTCTGCCCTTAGTGAGAACAATTCAAGTTCTCAGCCCCAGGTGGCCACTGAGACCTTGAATTGTGGCTTCTGTAACTTACAGACCTACATTTTACAATATATTTCATTTTAATATTAATATAAGTGCCACATGTGGCTGGTGACCATGTATTGGACCACACAAGTCTTGGTGCTCAGGGAGCCGTGTTGAACAAATAGACAAGGCCCTGATCATACAGTCCTCTCCCTTCTCATGAGGAAGGGAACAAGAAACGAGGGCACAAATGACTAGTGTCATCTCCAGTAATGCTAAGTGTTCTGAAGATGATGACATCTGGCAACCAGAGAGGGACAAGGGGAGAATGAAGCAGAGCCGCGCTGGACAGGTTATCAAAGGCATCCCTGACCTGAATGTTGAGAAGGAGTAGCCGTGGGGACGTAAGTGGGAAGGGAATTCTTGGCAGGGGGCATAGCAAGAGTAAAGGCTCTGAGGCAGGAACAGCCAGTTTAGGCAGAGACTAAGCTGGTGAACAAAGGAAAGTGTAAGGGGAGTCCCCCAGGGGTGGGTGGGAACCAGGTCATGTAGACCTCACTGGTCTGAAGGCAGAATAGGGAGAGGGTCAGAATCAGCTTGGCTGGGGCAAACCCTGGCTCCTCCTCGTCCTAGCTCTGTGACCTTGGGGGTGTTGTTCTGGACCTCTCTGACTCAGTTTCCTCATCTGTAAAATGGGGGGTGATTATTGTTCAGTTAAGACATATGAAGTGCTCGTGATTCCTGGCCTTCATGAACTCTATACAAAGATCAGCTCTTGGTATCATTATGGGAGGGTTTGGGGCAAAGGGTGACACAATCTGATTGAGGAATTTAAAAGATCATTCTGGATGCTTTTTGGAGAAGGGGTCAGAGGGAAGGGGGAGCCCCAAGAAGAGGCGTTTTGGGGCCTCCACAGTCTAGCTTGGTGGCTTGGATGAGGGCCTCAGTGCTTCTGGAATGCACCATGCTGCTGCTGCTGCTAAGTTGCTTCAGTCGTGTCCGACTCTGTGCAACCCCATAGACGGCAGCCCACCAGGCTCCCCCGTCCCTGGGATTCTCCAGGCAAGAACACCGGAGTGGGTTGCCATTTCCATCTCCAATGCATGAAAGCGAAAAGTGAAAGAGAAGTCACTCAGTCGTGTCCAACTCTTAACGACCCCATGAACTGCAGCCTACCAGGCTCCTCCGTCCATGGGATTTTCCAGGCAAGAGTACTGGAGTGGGGTGCCATTGCCTTCTCCAGGAATGCACCATGGATAGATTCAATTCATCCCAGGGCAATATTTGTATTTTCAGAAAGGCCTTTCATGGTGGGGTAGGGATGGATTTTCAAATGAACGCAAGTGAAGAGATTAGTTCATTAACAACCTATGTACCCTTCTCCAGCTTCAATAGTTATCTACATTCTGCCATTTTTGTTTCCTCTCTTCCCCTAACATTTAAAAAGAAATTGTAGGTATCATATCATTTCACTCATAATATTTTGCGTGCATCTCTAACAGATAAGAAGTTTGTTTTTATATCATCCCGATGCTGCTATCATACCTGACAATCATTCATTATTATGCTTCAGCACCCAGTCCACATTCAAATATCCCTAACTGCCTAATTTTCAATAGTTAATTTGTTTGGCCACACCATGTGGCATGCAGGATCTTAGTTCCCTGACCAGGGATCGAACCCTCGGCCCCTCCAGTGGAAGAGTCTTAGTCGCTCAGGCATGTCTGACTCTTTGCAGCCCCAAGGACTATAGCCTGTCAGGTTCCTCTGTCCGTGGAATTCTCCAGGCAAGAATACTGGAGTTGGTATAGCCACTCTCTTCTCTAGGGCATTCTTCCTGACCCAGGTATCGAACCCAGGTCTCCTGCATTGCAGGCAGATTCTTTACCACCTGAGCCACCAGGGCAGTAGAAGGGTGGAGTCTTAACCACTGGACACCAAGGAAGTCCCAACAGTTGATTCGTTTGGATCAGGATACAAACCAAGGCCAAACATGGCAATGGCTTTGAAGTCAAAGATGTGACCTTCGTTTGGGCAACTGAGTCAGTGTAGCCTGATGGCTCCGCCACATGGTAGGGTCTGGGCACCTCTGGCCTGGGGAGCACCCTCAGGCCTGGCGAGCATTCGTGTGTGTGCACGCTAAGTCACTTCATCATGTCTGACTCCTTGCAACCCCATGGACTGTAGCCCACCAGACTCCTCTGCCCATGAGATTCTTCAGGCAAGAATACGGGAGTGGGTTGCCATGCCCTTCTCCAGGGAATCTTCCCGACCCAGGGATTGAACCTGCATCTCTTAAGTCTCCTGCATTGGCAGGCGGGTTCTTTACCACTAGTGCCATCTGGGAAGCCCTTGGGGACCATGATGGCATCTTAATAGGGTGGCTGGGAGGAAGGGCACTGACCCAGATGCACAAGAGCCTTCCTTAGGTGTTGACTTTGGGCTTGGTCTGGGCCACTGTCAACTGCTAGAGGGTGCTGTCTGGTGGGTGAGCTGCAGCCTCTAAAGCCTGTGTGCAGAGTCCATGCTCGGGAAGGTAAGGCATGGTCACCTTGAGAGGTCCACGAAGCTCAGGTTTGAAGCAGGCCCCCAGCCAGCAGAGGACAGAGAGGTGAGCAGAGAATTCCACCTTGAGAGAGGGGGCCCCACAAGGTGTTCAGGCTCCAACCAGAAGGTTGGAATTCAGAGGCAAACTGTACTCCCAGCAGGAATGAGAATACAGATGCAGAACAGGGGTAGAAGCTGAGGCCTGTATCTCTGTACTGCACAGACCAGGGGACGAGCTGCTTCTGGGACCAGACAGATGTCTAAGCAGAGAGGGCTGTTCACCCATGTGCAGGGGCCAGCCTAGGGCAGCGAGACAAATCCCAGACCCCCTAGAGGGTAGAGCTCTCCTCTCCCACCTCCTGCCTGCCTTGGCCAGGACTGACTTAGTAGCTGAATCTGTTGATTAAAATTCTCAGTCCCAACACTAGTGTTATCAGCCAGGATTCTTTTGGTAACAAAAGACAAGAAAACCCAATTAAATCCAGCTTAAGGACAAAAAGGCGTTCTTTGGCCCATGTTACAGGAGAGTATGAGTTGGCCGCCTTCAGGCATGGCAGGATCCAGGAGTTCACATGATGCCATCAGGAATCTCCACCCTCTGTGTTGGCATCATTCTCCGGTTCCAAGTGGTGGTCCCCGTTGACATTGCTCTTGATTTCAGGAGTGCTTGCAGAAAGCCCCAGGTCTATGGCCCCCTGGCCAGGCCTGGGTTGCGAGTTGGAGCGAGGCCTACATTATCCACATGAAGTAAGGTCAAGGGAAGAGTGGATTCCCAATGAAAAATTGAGGTGCTGGCTAAGGAGGGAAAATCACCAGGGAAAGTACAAAATGAGACCCAGACTAGGTCCTTTTCTTTCCCTCTAAGATCGTGGAAGTCACCTGCCGGTGAACGTATTCATCAGCTCCCAAATCTAAACCCACCCCAAGGCTTAATTTCTGAACCAAGCTTCTCTCCTGGCCACGAGATGCTTTTCTTCGGCATTTCTGCCCGGCCGTGTACTGAAGCCCTTGCTTTGGTACCCCAACCCCAGACCCCTCAGCCCCACTCCAGGCTCTGCTTTCTTTTGCTGTCTGCAGCAGCACTTGACTCCCACCTTTGAATCCTCCGCTCCCCCTGTGCCCCTCCCTGCCAGTCATCTTTAGGTCCTACCGTTTCCACTGCCCTAATCTGCCTCCTTCCAAGTCCAGCTCCTCCTTCCCCTGCTGCCTGCTGTCTCCTCCATCTCCCGCTCGGCTCACTCATCTGCTCGGTCCCTCTGTCTCATCGGCAGAGCCATATCGATCGCCCCAGACGTTGTGCTGGGGCCAGGAATCAGACATGCTGTCTGCCCCTGTGAGCTCTTGCCCAGGCAGGTAGGCCCAGGGGGACCCCTGCAAACCACAGTTCGGTGGGGCCAGGACAGTGGCGGTGGATGAGCTGAGGGCCTAGCTGCTACAGAATGCTTCAGGGGAGTGACCACAGTCCCCGGCCAGCATGTGCTGCCCCAGACATCCTGGGAAGAGGCTGTGCCCCGGTGGACCGAAGGCAGCTCACAGATTGCAGCTGGCTCACACTGTGTTTTCAAAATTCTTTGGGTTTTATGTGTGTGTGTGTGTGTGTGTGTGTGTGTGTGTGTGTTTTAAATTATTTATTTATTTGGATGCATTGAGTCTGAGTTGAGGCGCTTGGGCTTCTCTCCAGCTGTAGTATGCAGGCTTAGTTGCCCTGCAGCATGTGGGATCGACCGGGGATTGAAGCCACATCCCCTGCGTTGGAATGCAGACTCTCAACCACAGGACCACCAGTGAAAGTGAAAGTCCCTCAGTCATATCCGATTCTTTGTGACCCCGTGGACTATACAGTCCACGGAATTCTCCAGGCCACAATACTGGAGTGGGTAGCCTTTCCCTTCTCCAGGGGATCTTCCAAACTCAGGGATCAAACCCAGGTCTCCCACATTGCAGGCAGATTCTTTACCAGCTGAGCCACAAGGGAAGCCCAAGAATACTGGGGGGGGTAGCCTATCCCTTCTCCAGGGGATCCTCCTGACCCAGGAATCAAACTGGGGTCTCTTGCATTGCAGGCTAATTCTTTACCAACTGAGCTATCAGGGAAGCCCACAGGACCACCAGGGAAGTCCCCAAAGTTCTTTGAATCAATTCAGTTCAGTTCAGTTCACTCAGTCATCTCTGACTCTTTGCAACCCCATGGACTGCAGCATGTTAGGCTTCCCTGTCCATCACCAACTCCCAGCGCTTTCTTCAAACTCATGTCCATCAAGTTGGTGATGCCATCCAACCATCTCATCCTCTGTCATCACCTTCTCTTCCTGTTTTCAATCTTTCCCAGCATTAGGGTCTTTTCCAATGAGTCAGTTCTTTGCATCAGGTGGTCAAAGGATTGGAGCTTCAGCTTCAGCATCAGTCCTTTCAATGGATCTTCAGGATTGATTTCCTTTAAGATTGACTGGTTTGATCTCCTTGCTGTCCAGGGGACTCTCAAGAGTCTTCCCCAACACCACAGTTGAAAAGCATCAATTCTTTGGTGCTCAGCCTTCTTTATGGTCCAACTTTCACATCCCTAGGTGACTACTGGAAAAACCATAGCTTTGACTGGATGGACCTTTGGTTGGTAAAGTAATGTCTCTGCTTTTTTTTTTTTTTTAATTACTAACATTTAAAAATTGGTGAGTTTCCATGAAAAATAGGGACCTTTAACTAGAAGATCTGGTGACATCAGGTCACATCCACTCCTGGGAGCTTTGATGGAGCTGAGTCGGGGTGCGGCAGTCACCATCACTCTCATGCATGTCCCCGACACAGTGGCACCGTGGTCCTGACACCACACCACCCCTCCCACTTGACATGTTTCCGTGGGCCCTGCACACATGTGCCTCCTCCGCTCTCAGAAAGCGGGCTCTCTGGTGCGTCCATCCTTACGGAAACTCCATCCCCTCTGGTCCCCGGGGAACTCTTCTCTCCTCTGTGACTTTGCTCCTGCCCTGCCCAGCACGTGGAATGCATAGCCAGTCTTATTACAAACCCTGTCTTTGGAAACTTCGAAGTTCTACTTAAGTCCCTCTTCACCCACCAGCCTCCCGCACACCCCCAGCCTGCCCCAGGCCCCTGCTGATGGTCTCAGCCACCCCTTCTGGGCACCAGATTTCGTGCTTCCCTAGGGTATCCGTCAGTTTCCTGAGCCTCCCATGTCTCAGACAAACAGGTGCCCCTGGCCAAATGTATCCTACAGGAGTGCTCCATTTGGCGCTCACGACATTGCACAGCTTGTGAAACATTTGACAACGTGGAAAGCTGGCTTCTGATGAGTGGTGGTATTCCCTCTGTAATGTCCGCCGGCTGGAGCCCAGTGACTCCTGCAGCCTCTAGACTTGTAGGCAGGCACTTCCCGGTTCCTGTCCCCCAACGTGGGCGGTGCTGTAAGCATTTGAGTCTGTGACCCCTAATTATTTAGGCTTTTGTGAACTTCTCAAGGAGAGGAGCCCCACTTTCCTCTTTTGTGTGTCACACAGGCCAGGATCCTGAGAGGCCCCCGTGTGGTCCATGCTGGGTTGGATAAAACTGTAAGAATTGCCAGCTAGGGCCCGAGCCCAGATCAAGGGGAATCTTTTTTTTTTTTTTAATTAAAATATAGTTGATTTACAATATTGTGTTCATTTCAGGTGTACAACAAAGTGATTCAGTTATGTATTAATATATATATGTGTGTGTGTATGTATTATGTATGAGTATATATAGATGGGCTTCCCCAGTGGTACTAGTGGTAAAGAATCTGCCAATTCAGGAGACACAGAGACTTGGGTTTGATTGCTGGCTCCGGAAGATCCCCTGGAGTAGGAAATGGCAACCCGCTCCAAGATTCTTGCCTGGAAATTTTCATGGACAGAGGAGCCTGGTGGGCTGGAGTCCTTGGGTTTGCAAAGAGTCGGACACGACTGAGTGACTGAATACACACACATGTATATGGATACATACATATATCCATACATATATGCACACACACACATATAGATAGATAAATAGATAGATTCCTTTTCACATTCTTTCCCCTTAAAGGTTATTGCAAAATATCGAGTATCATTACCCATAACCAACAGAAGGTCATTGTTGGTTATCTATTTTATGTGAAACTGAAAGATGTGTCTTGACTCTTTGGGACCCCCTGGGCTATACAGTCCATGGAATTCTCCAGGCCAGAATACTGGAGTGGGTAGCCTCTCCTTTCTCCAGGGGATCTTCCCAACCAAAGGATTGAACCCAAGTCTCCCACCTTACAGGCCTATTCTTTACCAGCTGAGCCACAAGGGCAGCCCAAGAATACTGGAGTGGGTAGCCTATCCCTTCTCCATCAGATTCTTCCCAACCCAGGAATCGAATCAGGGTCTCCTGCATTGCAGGAAGATTCTTTACCAACTGAGCTATCAGAGAAGCCCTTATATAGTAGTATGTATCTATTAATCCCAACTCAAGGAGTATTGACCTAAGTTAGCGAGAGTAATTCTAGGCCCCATCCTAGAATGAATGGGGTTCTCCTGAACCTGCTGCCAACCTGCAGCAGGAACAGGGGGTCACTGCACCCACCCTTAGGGAAGCAGGGGGTCTCTGGCCACCCTACCCCTGAGCAGCCAGTGTCAGCGGGTATAGCCGTCCAGGCAGTAGGTTGGGTACAAGACAAAGATGGCAGCTTCTTGAGCGTGTATAATGTGCCAGGCGGCATTCAAAGGACTTTACATACATCAGCTCATTTATTCCAAACTGCAGTGAGATGAGTACTATGGTGGTCAGCTCTATCCTACAGATGGGGAAACTGAGGCGCAGAACAGCTTGCTGGTGGTCACATGACTCCCAGGCAGTCTGGTGCCCATCACCTGGCCCTGCCTTTCAATAGAGGGGCACTGTGGTCCCCGGTGAGCCAGGACCTGCCTAGGGCAGCTATCCCTGCCCTGGCTCCATCCTGCCAGATGGCCTAAATTTTTAAGAAAAGCCAAAAATGCACATTGTTATGTGAACACTCTCAGTTTTTGGACAGCATCAGCTGGTTCTGAACATTTAACTCCTCTGTGGGCCGAACCAGCCCAGGGTCAGCCACAGGGGCTCCAGTTAGTGACCCCGTCTGTCACATCCCATCCCCGTCCTTCCTCCTCTGTGACTTTGGGCGGGGGCGGGGGAAGGGGTCAGTCATTGGCTCCCAGCCTGGCTTGTAGTAGGTTATCTGCAGCTTGTAAAGTGTCACATGCCCCACCATCTTCATCAAGTTACTGTGTCACAAAGAAGGGTTTTCATTGGTCTTCCTCCCAAGGGACAGACGAAAGGTCATTGAGATCTCATCCCCAATAAAGCATTCTAGTTCAGGTGCTCCAGGAGGGAGCAGCTTTAGTTCTCAGAGCCCGGTCTTAAGATAGATAGGAATAGGCCCGTTTCCCCGTCCTCAAAGGCCTCCATCCAGGCGAGGACAGGTTGGCACGTGGGCCCACAAGGTCGTTGGCGCGGGGGTCCCGGTGCACACTCAGCTCTGAGAGCCCAGAGGAGGACCCTCGACCCAACCTAAGGAGGCAGGCGGGGCAGGTGGGGAAGGCCGGGGGCTTCCCAGAGGAGTCAGCTCCCGAGCCGGGTCCTGAAGCCTGCATGATGGCTGTCTGGGGGGCAGCGGCTCACCCCCCAAAGGCCCCCATCCCCAGAAAGCCTCGCAATCATCCCTCAGCCCCTTGGCCCCTTCTGTTCGGGACCCAGCACTCCTGGGCAAAGAGAGCAGTGAAGGATGGAAGCTCGTCTTCTCCCTGTGCATCGGGGCCAGCCCGGGCGCCCAGCAGGAGACAGAACAGCTGTCTGGGGGGCTGCCTGGGCTGTGCACGAGTGAGGTCCAGCGGCACACAGCTGGCTTGGCTCCACTCGTGCCCCCATACCAGTGAAGGCTTTGCCTTAAAGCTGCAGTCTCCAACCTTTTTGGCACCAGGGACCAGTTTCCTGGAAAACAGTTTTTCCACAGACTGGGGGTCGGGGGGTGGGGCTAGGTTTCAGGATGATTCAAACACATTACATGTATTGTGCACTTTATTTCTATTATTATTAACATCAGCTCCACCTCAGATCATCAGGCATTAGATCCCAGAGGTGGCGGACCCAGGCAGTGAACCCTCCCTGGCATCCAGCAAGTGGGCCTAGCCAACTCTCTGCTCCAAATGATTTCCTTCCGGCTTTGCTGCCTGTGCCCAGGGCCAGGTATCAGTCTCTAGGCAAAGTGTGTTGTGAGCACAAGAGCCCCTGCCTCTGCTAGGCTTGTTGTCATGATGAAACCAATCCGCCATCAATCTTCCCTGAGCAATTCGTGTGCTCATTGGAAGAGACATGTCATTCGACCCCAGGGCCAAGGAGGGATGTGGCCTTACCGAGTCAATTCAATCACTTAGATCAAAATGATATTAATATTGTTGGGTTCAAATGCATTACAGTTCCAGCGTGATTGGTTCTGGGCAGCTGGAAAGAAGGGTAAAGCCCTTTTTTGGACAAGGAACGGTGCTCCCCTCCACCACGTGCCAGTCACAGAGTTTCAGTGTCCTTTTGAAGATGCATTGCAAAAGGGGTTTGAGGCAGCATCAACAAAGGGCATAGCAATAACTCTAGTTAAACGAGGAAGAAAATGTGAGCACCAAGGGACAAGTACACACACACACACACACACACACACACACACACACACAAATGATTCTCGAGGGTGAGGTCATCCGCAGAACGGAATTTCACCTGGAATTCTTGGAAGCCAAGGCAAAGGAGGAAATAGGACTAGAGCCTTCTGGTTGGAAGGAGGAAGCAGGCTCGTTCTTTAGCAACAAGAGAATTTTCCCCTGGATTTATTCCCAAAGGCACCCTTCGTCCAGAGCTTCACTGAGGGGATGCCGACGAGTACAGACCTGCAAAATCTCAACCCCGTCTTCCCCACGACTCAGAAGTGTATCTCAGATGGCTTCTGACCACGTGCTTGAGCTGTGATGGCTGCATCAATATGTACATAAATACGTAGGAAAAGTCTGCAAGGACAGGAGCGTGGGCATGCCCCCCGCCCCCGCCAGCACCCACTTCGATTGCCTCTGGGGAGTGAGGAGGAGTCAGGATGGAAGTGTGAGACTCTTGGTCCATGAGGACTAATTGAAAAATAGTAGGAGCTTAGAGTGCACCCAAAGCAAGTGATTCTGCCAGTGGCCAGGCAGGCACAACTGAGACCAAGGCCTTCTCCAGGTCTGGCTTGACCCAGAGAGAGATGGCAGTAGGAGATTGGGGTGCCAGCGAGAGTGGCTGTCTGTGCACCAGCTGTGTGACCTCAGGGAAGGCTGAGCCTCAGTTTCTTCATCTGTCAGATGGGCCCTAATGCCCACCCTGAAGTTGTTTGAAGGACAGCATGGGACAATGTGTGTGGCTTTCATGTTTCACACTTGGCATCCCCAGATGCTGTTCCCCACCCGGGATCCCACCCTGGTGTTGCTTGGGTCAGATTCACCTACAGATATGGCTTGTTTGACCTGGAGGGTGTTGGAACTTTGGCAGATTTAAACAGCATCAGGCAGGGGGTATGAGCCTCTCAGTTCCCCAGGACCCCCACCACTCCCGCTGGCCTCAAACCTAACCTTCTCTCTCCTACCTGTCCAGTCCTGTGAGCACTGGTGGTCACAGCCTGCCCCAGCCTGCTCCCCACTCTCTATCCCCACTCAGCCAGGCTTCTTTTTATTTTATGTATTTATTTGGCTGCCTTGGGTCTTAGCTGTGACATGCAGGATCTTCACTGCCTCATGTGGGATCTTTCGTTGTGGCCCACAGGCTCCCTAGTTGCGGCCATCAGCTCAGTAGTTGCAACACACAGGCTTAGTTTTGACATGCAAGAGCTTAGCTCCCCAACCAGGGACTGAACCCACGTCCCCTGCATTGCAAGGTGGATTCCTAACCCTTGGACCACCAAGGAAGTCCCTCGGCCAGGCTTCTTGGAGAGAGCTGAGATCAGGAGGGGCTCTAGATGGTGCGCAGATGGTCAGCGAGCCCATTGTGGAGACCAGGCATCTCCTGATGGGATCCAGGATACCCACCTCGTGACTGTGGGACTGAAAAGCGTGCTCCCCACCCCCTCCCCCCACCTCTTTCAGTGACAGCGTGTCTTCTCCAGATGTTTGCACAGCGGTAATTTTGCAGAACTACTCACTGGAAGCTGCCCGGGCTGTCCTTCTCCAGTAGCTATTTCCTGATTAATTCACAGCACGCGCTTGCTCTGCGCCTCCGCTAAACAGAGAACACATCCGTATAAACATGTAAAAGGGTGCTCTGAGAATCGACTTTTCTGACAGGCAGCAAATAGCAGCCTGCCATCCCGCAACTGGACGATTGAAGCCGGGTTCCTGTCGTCTAACGGTTCTCATCCCAAATTGCTCCGGAAACCTTCAGAACAGTAGCTCAGTGAGCTACGAATTTAGTTAGAGCTTCCCTGCCCGGCTTTCAGGAAGGCAAAAGGGGGGAAATGAGTCTACATGGACACATCTGGGAGTCTCCGATCTCACATCCCAAGAGTAGATCAGAAGGCAAAGCAAGACGGAACACGGTCTGGGGTTGAAACCAACAGGCTGCCATTTTTCTGATCAGGTTTGTTCTCTGAGGATTGTTAGCAGTGCTATCCGGGGAGAAGAGTGGCTGTGTTGATTCGTTTGTAATTCCAAAATGATGGCCGAGCAAAAACTGTGTGCCAGGTGCTTGCTGGGCCCTTGGATGAGACTGGTAGCACCTCTGCTGTCTCAGAGCTGGTTTATTTACTTTTTAATTGTGGTCTTCGTTGCGGCGAGGGCTTTTCTCCAGTTGTGGCAAGCAGGGGCTCCTCTCTAGTTGTAGTGGCTTCTGTCATTGTGGTCAGTGGGCTCAAGGGTGTGTGGGCTTCAGGAGTTGCAGCTCTCAGGCTCTAAAGCACAGACTCTGTAGTTGTAGCATACGGGTATAGTTGCTTCACGATATGTGGGGTCTTCCTGGGTCAGGGATTGAGCCCATGTCTCCTGCATTGGCAGGCGGATTCTTTACCACTGAGCCACCAGGGAAGCCCTGGAGCTTAAGTTTGAGTGTGTGTGGGCATGCTCAGTCATGGCCAACTCTTTGCAACCCCATGGATTGTTTGGCACCAGGCTCCTCTGCCCACGGGATTTCCCAGGCAAGAATACTGGAGTGAGTTGCCATTTCCTCCTGCAAGGATCTTCCTGACCTAGGGATCAAGCTCGGTCTCCTGGCTTGCAGGCAGATTTTTTTTTTTACCACTTGAGCCATCAGGGCAACCCTAACTTTGAGTGGGGGAGACAATAAATAAATTAGAAAGCTGATGAACAAGACCATGTCACAGACAGGAAGAAAATAATACAGGACCATGGGCTAGAAAGGGGATTGGATGGGGTGGGGCCTGCTTTAGGGAGAGCAGCAACATCTCTTTGAAGACAAGGAGGAGCCAGCCTTGCAGGTCTCTGGGACAGAATGTGCCAGACAGTTGCCCAGGTCCCGAGGTGGCCTTGAGCTCCACAGAATCACGGAGCAGCAATTGGAGTCATGTGTTGGGAGGGGGAAAGGAAGGGGAGAGAGAGGTCATCATGGGACCAGATCACACAGGCTATGTTGACTCCTGAAGGGAGCTGGCATTTATTCTCAGAGTGATAGGAAATCGTGGGGTGGTTTTAAGCAGCGGCTGCCATGATCTGATTTGTTTTTGTCGTTGCTGTTTTGTTCTGTTTTCTGGACATACCACACAGCCTGTGGAATCCTAGATCCCTGACCAGGAATTGAACCCTTGACCCCTGCAGTGGAAGTGCAGAGTCCTAACCACTGGACCTAATCCTAATCCACTAGGGAATCCCCTAGTGGATTAAGTTGCTTTTTAAGAAGGACTGGCTGCAGAAAATGAAATGTGTGTGCTGGGGTGGGTTGGGGGCGGGTGTGTGACAGTGCAGAGTGGAAACACAGAGACCAATTAGGAGGCTACAGTTGTTGTCTCTGGGAGAGATGGTGGTGGCCCGGGCTAGGAGGCAGTGGCCACCCGGGAAGAAGAGGTCAGATTAGGGAGGGCTTTGGGAGGTGGAGCCATGGGAGCTTCTGATGGATTGGATATGTGTGTGAAAGAGCAAGAGGGCTCAAGGACCCCTAGTCTGGGGCAGTTGGTTGAATGAAGGAACCATTTTTAAGATGGATGAAGATGAGATTTGGGAAAAGTAAACTGATCATTCTGTTCGGGGTATGTTAAGGTTGAGATGCTTGTTAGATATGCAGGAGGAGTAGTCACGTGGTCACTGGGGTCGGATAGAGAGGCCAGAATTGGAGATTAGAACAGTCAGGAGTCCAGTGTCCAAACAGCACTGTTTACATTAGCCAAGACACGGAAGCAACCTAAATGTCCATTTATAGAGACTGGATTTAAAAAAAAATATATATATATATATCAGATCAGATCAGTTGCTCAGTCGTGTCCGACTCTTTGTGACCCCATGAATCGCAGCACACCAGGCCTCCCTGTCCCTCACCAACTCCCGGAGTTCACTTAGACTCATGTCCATCGAGTCAGTGATGCCATCCAGCCATCTCATCCTCTGTCGTCCCCTTCTCCTCTTGCGCCCAATCCCTCCCAGCATCAGAGTCTTTTCCAATGAGTCAACTCTTCGCATGAGGTAGCCAAAGTACTGGAGTTTCAGCTTTAGCATCATTCCTTCCAAAGAAATCCCAGGGCTGATCTCCTTCAGAATGGACTGGTTGGATCTCCTTGCAGTCCAAGGGACTCTCAAGAGTCTTCAACACCACAGTTCAAAAGCATCAATTCTTCAGCGCTCAGCCTTCTTCACAGTCCAACTCTCACATCCATATATATATATGTCATATATATATCAAATGATATATATGTCATATACACACACACACACACACACAATGGCAACCCACTCCAGTGTTCTTGCCTGAAGAATTCCATGAACAGAGGAGCCTGACAGGCTACAGTCCATGGGGTCACAGGAGTCTGACACGACTTAGCAACTAAACCACCACACTCACAAGGGAATACTACTCAGCCATAAAAAAGAATGAAATAATGCTGTTTGCAGCCATATGGATGGACTTAGAGATTATCACACTAAGTGAAGTGAAACCTTTGTTGTGCTTTACTCACTTAGTCATGACTGACTCTTTTGCGACCCCATGGGCTGTAGCCCCCAGGATCCTCTGTCCATGGGATTTTCTGGGCAAAATTATTGGAGTGGACTGCCATTTCCTCCTCCAAGGGATCTTCCCAACTCAGCGATCGAACCCATGTCTCCACGTCTCCTGCAGTGCAGGCGGATTCTTTATTGCTGAGCCACTGGGGAAGCCCAAAGTAAAGTCAAGAGAAAGACAAACATCATATGGTATCACTTACGTGGAATCTAAAAATTGATACAAATGCATTTATTCATCAAACAGAAACAGACTCATGAACATAGAGAACAAACTTGTGGTTACCAAAGGGGAAAGGGAGTGGGAAAGGATGAATTAGGAGTTTGGGATTAACGGGTACAAACTGCTATATATAACACGGATAAACAACAAGGACCCACTGTATAGCACAGAGAACTATATTTACTATTTTGCAATAAAACATAATGCAAAAGAATCTGGAAAAGATATATACATATATAAGTGAATCACTTTACTGTACACCTGAAACCAATACAACATTGTAAATCAACTATACTCCAGTAAAATAAATTAAATAGTTGGGAGTCACCAACGCGAGGATGAAATTTAGGGCCTTAGGCCTGAGTGGGACCACCTAGTGAGACAACACAGGAAAATCAGGAGGCCCGGGACCTGCCCAGCCAGTCAAGGAGCAGCAGGGAGCCTGGGCTGCTGTGAGAACAGGAAGCAGGGGGATGACCTGCCTAAGGACTGAGAACTTCCCAGTGTGTCTGGTCACCTGCTGGACCCTAAGACGGGTTGTCCAAACCAGGGCACCCTTGGGAGTGGAAGGAGGGCCCTGTGAGTGATAGACCAGGACAAGAATCAATCGGAATCATCCAGACAACAAGGATGATTGTTATCATCCCAGTTACTGGCAGCCTTGGCAGAGTGGGTTCATGCGGAGGGGAGGAGGCAAAGGCTGACTGAGGGAGGTGCAGCCTCCCAGAGTTTGCTGTAAAGGTGGATGAACAGACAGACTGTGGGGTACCCCAGAATAGACTGCTGCTCCTCAGCAATAAGAAGGTATAAAACTCTTCACGTCGGCAACATGGATGAATCTCGGAGATATTATGCTGGGGGAAAGAAACCAGACCCCCAGGTCCCATGGAGGTCATAGTGTGTGAGTCCTTTTGTATAAAAATTCTAGAAAATGCAAACTAATCTGTAGTGACAGAAGGCTGGTGGGTGGTTGCCTAGGGGTGGGGTGGGAGGGATTACGAAGGGGTATGAGGAAGCCTTCAGGTAATGATCGTGGGTGTATATGTGTTAAAACTTAAGTTGTATTTGTTGTTCAGTTGCTAAGTTGTGTCCAACTCTTTGCAACCCCGTGGACTGCAGCGCTCCAGGCTTCCCTGTCCTTCACTATCTCCCGGATCTTGCTGAAACTTATGTCTATTAAGTCGATGAAGCCATCCAACCATCTCATCCTCTGTTGCCCCTTCTCCTCCTGCCCTTTGTCTTTCCCGGCATCCGGGTCTTTTCCAGTGAGTCAGCTCTTTGCATCAGGTGGCCAAAGTATTGGAGCTTCAGCTTCAGCATCAGTCCTTCCAATGAATATTCAGGGTTGGTTTCCTTTAGGATTGACTGGTTTGGTCTCCTTGCTGCCTAAGTTGTATGCTTTACTATTTATTTTTAATTGAAGTATAGTTGATTTACAGTGTTGTTTTAGTTTCAGATGTAAAGCACAGTGGTTCAAATATATATATATATATATACATACATATATACATATAAAAGATTATATATGTTTATACCCTTTTACAGATTCTTTTCACTTACAGGTTATTACAAAATATTGAATGTAGTCCTCTGTGCTTTAAGTAGATCCTTGTTGGTTATCTATTTTATATATAGTTGTGTGTATGTGCTAATCTCAAGCTCTGAATTTATCCTTCCATCGCTCCTTTCCCATTTGGTAAATGTAAGTTTGTCTTCTCCGTCTATGGGTCTGTTTCTGTTTTGCAAATAAGTTCATGTGTTCTTTTTTTTAGATTCCACATGTAGGTGATATCATATGATATTTGTCTTTCTCTGTCTTACTTCACTTTGTATAATATTCTCTAGGTTCATCCATGTTGCTGCAAATGGCATTACTTCATTCTTTTTTTATGACTAATATTCCATTATATATATACTTCTAGCACATCTTCTTTATCCATTAAGTTGTACACTTTAAATATATCCAGTTTACTGTATGAGGTAGGTATTACATTCCTCAAGAAAGCTGTTTATTAAAACTGTTTTTGTGTAAAAAAGAATGACCAAATAGGGCAGTGGTAGAAGGTGTGGTTCGATTTTAAGTGTGAAGCATTGTTGCCTGATGTGGGGCACACATGCGAGGAGAGGGGGAGAGAGAAGACCAGGCAGGGACCCTCTTGTGAAGGTCATTTTGTGTCATGCTGAAAGTGAAAGTTGCTCAGTTGTGTCTGACTCTTTGCAACCCATGGACTATACAGTCCACGGAATTCTCCAGGCCAGAATACTGGAGTGGGTAGCCTTTCCCTTCTCCGGGTGATCTTCCCAACCCAGGATCGAACCCAGGTCTCCCGCACTTCAGGTGGTTACCAGGGGTTCAGAGTTCATCTCACGTGCCTGTCATCCTTCAGCTTCTGTGTGCAAAGAAACCATCCAGATTATCCGTCACAAGTGAAGTGCCCACACTGCATCCTCTGGGCTCCCCTCTGATTGCAGCCACAGTGAGTTGAGACAGTTTCTGGGCATGCCAACTGGGCACCACCCCCAGTGCTTCCAGGCTGTCAGCCTTGCTGCTTGGGTCCCTTCCCCAAAGCCACCAGAGGGCTCAGCCTGTGGACGTGGCGGGGCATCAGTGCCCCCTGGGGCAGCCGTCAACCGCAGGGAAGGGGGTCAGTGGATAAATGTCCAACCCCCCACCTTTGGAGGGACATTTCTGAGATTCTTTCTGCAGGTTGCTTACAGTGTCCTAGCTGGAGGGAGCCCCAGTTGCCCACAGCAGTGACCAGCCTGAAAACCTTTTTGCAGTCTCACCTGCCCTACCTGACTCTCCCTCAAAGGAGCAGCTGCCCATAAGCTACCTGCACTCAAATCCTTGTCTCAGGCTCTGCTTTCAGAGCCCCCAAAATACGGCCCCTCTGGGACCTAGAACGCCTGCATTTCATGTGCCTGCCCAGCTTTTCTGGTGCAGGAGGCCCAGAACCCATACTTTAAGGAACTATAGGCGGCGAAAACACATGAAGGATTTCACAAAGGGACCTGATGGGGCCAGATCCAGCTCTTGTAGGAAATTAACTCTGGTGGCAATGTGAAGCTGAGGATGAAGGAGCAAGAGACAGGAAGCAGGCAGACCAATTAGCAGGCTATTACCCATGTCCCAGCAGGAAGTAATGATGACGAAGATGGCAACAGAGGAGCCTCTTTGTGAAAGGCCTTTGATTTATAGCGTATGGAACCCTTTGCACCGAAATGAGATAGAGCCTGATTTAACAGCCCTAGTGCTGTGGTCTCAGAAAGCTCACGTTTTTAGCATCCCACATTTCTCTTTTTCATCTGCTACTTTTTTTTTTTTTTTTGGCTGCACTGGGTTTTCACTGATGCACAGTGGACTTTCTCTAGTTGTGGCAAGTGGGGGTGACTCTCTAGTTGTGGTGTGTGGGCTTCTCATTGCAGTGGCTTCCCTTGATGCAGAGCACAGGCTCTAGGCAGACAGGCTTCAGTCGTTGTCCACATGGCTTAGTTGCCCCACCATATATGGAATCGTCCCAGATTGGGGATCAAACCCGTGACCCCGGCACTGGCAGGCAGCATCTTAAACAGTGGACCACCAGGGAAGTCCCTCATCAGCTGCTTTCAAAACTTGATACATCAGTGCAATGCCACGCACCTTCATTTTGTGAAATTTTATGTTTTTAGGACTTTGACATCGGGGCTAAGAACGTGAAGCTTTATGTCAACAAAAAACTCATCTTTGACGGCAAGTTAGACAAAGGAGGTGGGGAGGCCCCACAGAGCATCCTGGTGGGGCTGCAGGATGAGAGGATGGAAGAGAGCGATGCTGCCCTCTTGGAAGAAAGCAGAGGTGTCCGCAAGACGCCCGGAACCGAGGGGGACGAGGAACTCCGTGCCAGTCACTTGCAGCCAGCTGGAGCAGGAGAGGATGTGAAGGTTTCTTCACAAGGAAATTTATTTGTTGGAAGGATGAATTCTCCCGACAGCGTGAAAGACAGTTTGTCCCAGTTAGAGGAGGAGCTCAGCAATTTAGCCGCCCCATCCTCAACAGGGGGCGAGTCCAGGGGTCCTCCCCACTGCCCCTCTGTGGAGTGCCCTCCTCCTCCTGACCAGGAGCTCTCACTGCTCCAACAGCTGGAAAACCTCACGGGCAGAAAAGTCTCTGAGCCACCAGGGAAAACCCCATCCTGGTTACAACCTTCTCCCGCGGGGAAAGGCAGGAAGCCAGGAGGCCCGAAGTTGAAACCCCTCTGGCTGAGTCCAGAGAAGCCGCTGGACTGGAGAGACAAGCTTCCGTCAGACGATGTCATTGGCGAGGGGCCTGGAGGATCCAAGGCCAGGGATAAAGGCTCCAGACGTGAGCAAGGGCGGGTGAACAGCTGGAATGTCATCGCCGCTGAGAGAGCTCAGAGGACGACCCCCAAAGTCCACGGTGATGACTTTGACATCTTTAACCAGCCCCCCCACAGGGAGCAGCCTGCCAGTGGGAGGAGGGGCCTGAGGAGGGATGCTCTCAGCCTCAGTCATGGTGACAGCCAGCCAGCCAGCAGAGGTAAGTTCCAGAACCCGTCTGACTCACTGGGTCTATCTCACTGGAGCCAGGGGCGCTAACTGGCATGAAGCTGTATTACTCCCTGGACCTCAGTTCCCCCACCTGCAAAACAGGAAGGTTCTTGTCAACCGAAGGTCACAGATTCCCTGTCTCAGGGCCACAGGGGTAGTAGCAGTGAGTGAAGAGGGTAAGGCACACTTCGCCTGTGAAACCCACAGGCGTGTTTGTCACTGGCTCCAAGATACATTCCTTTGTCCATTTTTCTTGCCGACCGTGGCTTTTCCAATCTAGTCTGTTATCTAACCTCTGATAGAGACTTTTGGTCTCTAATTACCTCACTTTATTCTTAACTGTACTGTTAGGAAAATAATGCAAGCGTGATGATAAATAGCAATTGATTCTTGCCTGGGAGTTGGAAGGACTATAGGGAGTGGTGAGGACTGTGGCAAACTGGAGAGCACAGACCCATATAAAGGGGGCTTTTTGGCATTCAGAAATAGAAGCCCAGGGCTTCCCTGGTGGTCCAGTGGTTGAGAATCTGCCTTGTCATGCAAGGGACATGGGTTCGATTCCTGGTCAGGGAACTAAGATCCCACATGACACAGAGCAACAGGCCCATGGGCTACAATGAAAGATCTCACATAATGCAACTAAGACTGAAGGCAGCCAAATAAATAAATATTAAAAGAAAAAGAAATACAAGGCCCTTGGGCCAGATCTCCCTTTTCCTTTTATCAAGATAAATCAAAATTGTAGAATATTCTTATTTTTCAACATTGACCACTGATAGAGATTATTTTTAAAACCACTGTTTGGGTCCAAACAAAAAAAAAAATCCACATCTGGTAGCAGGATTCACCTGTTTTGTGAACTTTGCAGTAGATTATCTCTAAGAGATCTGAAAGGAGATGGGTTTGCACTGAATATTTGCACTCAGATTTGGCTACCAGGACAAAATGTCGCAGAGCAACACGAGTCAAACCACTTGAATTCAGACTCAGCTACTTGTAGACCTGAGACTTCTCGCCTGGGTCCTGTAGAGCTGGACACTTCCACTTTCTGAGCCTCAGCATCTTCATTTGTGAAATGGGAATGAACCCCCACAACTGGCCCTCCCCGCACAGCATTGTGAGAAATGAATGAGATGATGGCTTCAAAATAGTGACCAGAGCCTGGCATGTGGAACGTGCTCCAGAAGCGGGGGCCATTATTTCAACCCTAGCTTCTATATCCTTTATTGTCCACAAAGCTCCTGGACCTACCGACACAGGGTTCACCTCGAGATCCTCTGGGTTTATCCCCACTCTGTACCACACAGAAGCACAAGCCTGAAATCGAACGTTTATCCTGGTTCCCCACTGCCAACCCAAACTGTGGGCAAGCTCTGAAATCCCTCTGAGCCTCCATTTCCTCATGTGGAAGGAGGTAGATAATACGCAACTCACGGTGGGCTAGAAACTGGGAGGATCAAATGCGATCATACAGGGGCAGCATTTGGCACTGAATCTGGCACATAAGAACACCCAGCAGATGTTCGATGCTGCTGTTTATTATTGTCGTTGTCAGCGGCGGCGGCAGCATCCACACTCTGTGATGCAGCAGCAGCAGCATGGGATGGTGGTTTAGCGCTATGCAAAGCCCATGCATATACTTTTAGTGAATTACATTAGCACCCACACCATTCTTGTCTAGTGGACAGACCCCAAAGGTCTGCATTTAGCCAGAGTTACACTTAGAAATGTGGAGAGTTTGTGGTCTCTTTCAGACCCTCGATGTCACTTGGGGCAGAGCAGTTCCCTCAGACTCTTGAGTGCCTTTCCATGGTGAGAGATGGCTCCCTTCTCCCAGACAGAGCTTCTGTTTCTGACTCCCCAGCCTTACAGACTGTGCTGCCCGCCCCACCAAGACTTAACCCTGAGACTGTGTATCAGAGAGGAGAGCAGAGTGGAAGAAAAGGACTCTTTAGGGGCAGGGGCCATATGTTATTTGTGTTGGGATCCCCAGGACCTCGGGTTTCCTAGGTAGCACTAAAGGTAAAGAACCCACCTGCCAATGCAGGAGGCATAATGAGACTGGGGTTCAATCCCTGGGTCGAGAAGATCCCCCGGAGGAGGGCATGGCAATACACTCTGGTATTCTTGCCTGGAGAATCACATGGACAGAGGAGCTTGGTGAGCTCTTCTCCAGGGTGTCACAAAGAGTTGGACACGACTGAAACAACTTAGCACACACACACCCCGGGACCCAGGTGCCTGACTCATGGTGGGTCTCCTGCAGTGTGTGGGAGGAATGATGAAAAGAAAGAACTGCAATGGCTAGATGCATGGCATGCTTGCAGTAAACCAGGCTGGGCATCTAGGCATATTACTCAAACAGGCTCATTTAATTCTCATACCAGCCCCATTTTACAGATAAAGAAAATGTGGAGATCTCCCTGGTGGTCCAGTGGTTAAGAATCCACCCACCAACGCAGAGGACATGGGTTCAATCCCTGCTCTGGGAAGGTTCCACGTGTCACAGGGCAACTGAGCCTGTGCACCAAAACTACTAGAGCCTGCGAGTCGAAACAAGAGAAGTCACTGCAATGAGAAGCCCCACCCTGCAACCAGAGAGTATCCCTCATTCGCCGTTAACTAGAGAAAGCCCATGCACAGCAATGAAGACCCAGTGCGGCCAAAAATAAATTAATGAATTAAAAAAAGAAAATGTAAGGTCAGAAAGCAGGGTAAGGTGGAAGGTTCAAAATGGTGGCATACGAAGAACCCACTCACTTCCTCCCATGGACGCAACAGAACTACAATTGCATGTGAAATAATTCCCCCTGAAAAGGACCTGAAAGCTGGATGAACAAAGTCTCCACAGGAAAGGGTAAAAGGACAACATCAAGGTGGGTAAGGGAGGCAGAGAGAGATCTCATTAAGGAAAAAAACACACCCCAGCCATGACAGTCTGCAGATGCGAGGATTACACAGGTACTGTTACTTTCTCTGGGGATTAAGGAATTTGAGCATTAGGCACCCCGATTCTTGGATCCTGCACATGAGAGATGAGCCCCCAAAACATCTGGCTTTAAAAACCAATGAAGAATACACCCCAAACTATGGAACTGCAGAGAACGGAAAGCTAGCTTTTAAAGGGCTCACTCACAGATTCACTCAACCTGAAAACCAGCACAAAAACGCTGGGTTAAAAAGTTCATGGGCCATAGGTGAATGGGACCCACGTATTAACCTCAGAGCATCTGCTGGACCCATTTTGGATGCTCCCTGGGAACTGAGAAACCGGAGGGAGCCATCTTTGCAATTTCAGGCCACTTTGCTGATCCCAGTGCCTGTGGGTGTCATTTTGGAATTCTCCCTCTAGTCTGAGCACCAGTAGGCACACCCCACTTAGAACTCTACCCACCCCTATACCTCAGCCAGGCCTCACAGCTGACTAGGTGATAAAGCCGGCCCACTAGAACCCAGCAGCCATCGGGCCAGCATTGCTGTCTTTCCAGGGGTTAGCCCTGTCTCCAGTGCATAGCAGCACCCATGACCCCGCCACAACAAGAGCGTGCATGCAACCCATAAGGGGACACCCCTTGAGCACCTGGCTCTGGTTGCCAGGCAGAATTGCATTTCTGAGCCCTGCAGGATATCTCTTACATAAGGCCACTCCTTCAAGGCCAAGAGAGGTAGCCGATTTACCTAACATCTAGAAACAAACACTGAGAATTAGGCAAAATGAGGAAACAGGAATATATTGCTATTGAAAGAACAAGACAAAACTACCAAAAAAGAACTAAACAAAACAAAGATAATAATCTACCTGGTAAAAAGTTCAAAATAATGGTCAGATGATGCTCACAGAAATTGGAAGAAGAATGGACAAACCCAATGAGAACTTCAACAAAGAGATAGAAAATGTAAGAAATTATCAAACAGAAAGTATCACTGAACCAAGAAATACACCAGAGGGGTTCAATAGCATATTGGATGAGATAGAAGAACAAATCAGCAGGCTGGAAGACACAGCAATAGAACTCACCCAGGGACAGAGCAGCGTAAGAAAAAAAGAATGTTAAAAAATAAAGATATTTTAAGGGAGCTTTGGAACATCAAGAAGAATAACATTCATATTATAGGCTCCCAGAGGAAGAGAAAGGGCATGAAAAATTATTTGAAGGAAAAGTGGCTGAAAACTTCCCTGGGGATGGAAACAGACATCCAGATCCAGGAAGCCCAGAGAACTCTGAATAAGAGGAACCCGAATAGACACATACTAGCCTGTACACTGCAACCACTGAGCCTGTACTCCAGTGCCCTCGAGCCACAACCACTGAGCCCATGTTCCCTAGAGCCTGTGCTGGCAACAAGAGATGCTGCTGCAGTGAGAAGTCCCTACGCTGCAACTGGAGAAAGCCTGTGCACAGCAACATAAATAAATAGAATTTTTCAAGGAAAGAAAGAAATATGACATACCAAAATCTGTGAGATATAGTAAAAGTGGTTCCAGGAGGGAAGTTCATGGCACTAAAGGTTTGCCTCAAGAAATAAAAAACCCCAATAAACAACCTAACGTTACACCTAAAGGAACTAGAAAAAGAAGAAAAAATGAAGCCCAAAATTAGTAGATGAAGGAAATAATAAAGATCAGAGCAGAAATAAATGAAGTAGAGACTAAAATAAAATAGAAAAAAATTAGTGAAACTAAGAGCTGATTCTTTGAAAAGACAAATGAAGTTGGGAAACCTTTAGCTAGACTAACCAAGAAAAAAAAAGAGAGAAAGAGCTCAAATAAATAAAATCAGAAATGAAAGAGAAGTTACAATGAATACCACAGAGATACAAAAGATCATAAGAGACTACTATGAACAGTTAGACACATAAATTGGACAACCTAGAAGAAATGAACAAATTCCTAGAAACAAACAATCTTCTAAGACTGAATCATGAAGAAATAGAAGAGTTAAACAGACCAATTACTAGTAAGAAGATTGAAACAGTAATCAAAAATCTTCCAACAAACAAAATCCCAGGACCAGGTAACTTCACTGGTGAAGTCTATAAAACATTCAAAGAAGATTTAATATCTAGTCTTCTCAAACACTTTAAAAAAACTGAAGAGGAGGGAAAACTTTGAAACATTTTATGAAGTCAGCATTATCCTGATAGCAAAACTAGACAAGTACGCCACAAGAGAAAGGAAGGAAGGAAGAAAGAAAATTACAGGCCAGTATCACTGTTGAATATACATGCAGAAATTCTCAACAAAATATTCTCAAACTGAATCCAACAGTACATTAAAAGGCTCACACACCATGAGTAAGTGGGGTTTTGTGGATCACAACAAACTGTGGAAAATTCTTAAAGAGATGGGAATACCAGACCACCTTACCTGCCTCCTGAGAAATCTGTATGCAGGTCAAGAGGTAACAGTTAGAACTGGACATAGAACAACAGACTGGTTTCAAATAGGGAAAGGAGTATGTCAAGGCTGTATATTGTCACCCTGCTTATTTAACTTATATGAGAGCCCAGAAATAAACCCAAGCCTATATGAACTATTAATCAATGGCAAAGGAGTAAAGATATAGAATGGAGAAAGGACGGTCTCTCCAATAAATAATGTTGGGAAAACTGGACAGCCACATGCAAAAGGATAGAACTAGACCACTATATTAAACCATACCCAAAAATTAACTCAAAATGGATTAAAGACCTGATTATAAGACCTGAAACCATAAAATTCCTAGAAGAAAATACAGGCAGTAATCTCAACGACACCAACCTTAGAGGTGTTTTTGTGGCTCTGACTCCAAAGACAAGAGAAACAAAAGCAAAAATAAATAAATGGGACTACATCAATCAACAAAGCAAAGGAAACCATCATCAAAATGAAAAGGCAGCCTGTTGATGGGAAATGATATCTGCACATCATGTATGTTTTAAGGGGCTAATATCCAGAATATACAAAGGATGCATACAACTCGACAACAAAAAACAGGTTTAAAAGTGGGAAGAGGGCCTAAATAGACATTTTTCCAAAGAAGACATACATATAACCAACAAGTACGTGGAAAGGTGCTCAGTGTCACTAATTATCAGGGAACTGCAAATCAAAACCACAAGGAGATACCTCCTCATACCTGTTAGGATGGCTACTATCAACAAGACAAGAGATAACGAATGTTGGAGAGGATGTGGAGAAAAGGGAATTCTTGTATACTGTTGGTGAGACTGTAAATTGGTACAGCCACTATGGCAAACAGTATGGAGATTCCTTAAAATATTAAGAGTAGACTGCTATATGACCCAGCTACGCCACTTCTGGGTACTTATCTGAAGAACATGAAAACAGTAATTTGAAAAGCTATACCCACCCCCATGTTCATTGCAACATTATTTACAAGAGACAAGATATGGGAAAAAACCTAAGTGTCTGTTGATGAATGAATAAAGATGCGATATGGTACATGTATGCATGGAGTGATATATGTACAATGTAATGTACATGAGTGGACCTTGAGGGTATTATGCTAAGTGAAATAAGTCAGAAAGAGAAAGACAAATACTGATGTCTTCACTCATATGTAGACTCTAATAAACAGAATAAAATAAAAACAAATTCACAGATATGGAAAGCAGACTAGTGGTTACCAGAGTGGAAGGTGTTTGGAGTGTGGGTGAAATGGATGAAGGAGGTCAATTTTATGGTAACAGATGGGAGCTAGATTTATGGTGGTGATCACTTTTTAGTGTATACAGATATTGAACAACCATGCTATACACCTGAAAGTTATATGATTATAAAAAGAAAAGAAAATATGAGGTTTAAGTAATTTTCCCCAGGTCACACAACCAATAAGGGCTGGAGCAGGATTTAAGGCCAGGCAGCCCTGCTGGCTTCAGCAGTGGCTCAGCGGTAAAGAACCTGCCTGCAATGCAGGAGACACCGGACACTCGGGTTCAATCCCTGGGTCAGGAAGATCCCCTGGAGGAGGGCATGGCAACCCACTCCAGTGTTCTTGGTGGAAAAATTCCATGGACAGAGGAGCCTGGCAGGCTAAAGTCCATGGGGCACAGAGTCAGACATGACTGAAGCAACTGAACATCACACACAGCCTGGCTCCAACATCCATGCTTCGTGCTACTACCCTTCAGCGCCCTGCTTGCTCTGCTGTCATCAGCCACCTGCCCCCAGAAGACTTAGGCAATTCCAAGCCTTCCTGGCAAACAGACCTAGAGAACCGCTGGGAGTTATGAGGTGATGGGCATTTTTGTAACTTGTCCACGATCCGAAGACTTTGTCTCACTTTAATTTCCTTCCAGGCATTTCACTGCTTGGCTCAACACACATTAAGAACTGAGCTCTTGAGATTTCATGCTTGTTAAGCTGGTTGTGCTAAAAAGGAGAGTTGCTTAGAAATTTTAAATTACTCATTACATAGAGCCAAATCCCACAGCCATGCCCTTCAGGAAAGGTTCGGGTCGAGCCCTCCAGCAGTGCTTGTAGAATGAATGACTGCCCAAGTTCCTCCCTGGGGCTGGAATCCTGCTGTCATCATAAGACATAGCCTGGAAATCCTTTTGTCCAACAAAGTATCTCATTGTAAGCACATCTACATTTTGGAAATGTCTTTATCTGGGCTCAGTTAGCTACAGGTGAATGAAATCTCATCAGTCCAGTTTGAGCATAAGGGAGTGTTATTTGAGAAGCCTCTGGCCCTGCAAAGACAGGATGCATCACATGGGATTGAAAGGAGGAGCCAGAAAGCCAGCAGGCACCAAGGATGCTTCTCCTAAACTCTCCAGGGCTGCTGGGCCCTCCCTCTGCTTCTCTGCAGGTCCATTTCCCCTCACTGTTCCTCCTGAGATCAGTTTTTTCAACTCTGTGCAAATAGCAGGAAGTGCCCTTGCAGTCTCTTTCTCTGACATTAGTGAAGTGAGGTGAAATTTGCTCAGTCATGTCCGATTTGCAACCCCATGGACTATACAGTCCATGGAATTCTCCAGGCCAGAATACAGGAATGGATAGCCTTTCCCTTCTCCAGGGGATCTTCCCAACCCAGGGATCGAACCCAGGTCTCCCGCATTGCAGGTGGATTCCTTACCAGCTGAGCCACAAGGGAAACCCCAATCCCAAAGACATGGCGGAATCTGATTGGTTGGCTTGGGTCAGATGTCCACTTCTTGTCCTATCAGCTATGGCTATTCACCTAGAATAAATGTGGCTCTGTTGCATCTCACTATGTGCTTTTTCACTTCCCCTTTTAGTAGCAATTAGTGCCTACCTCAGGGTTTCCCTAGTGGCTCAGCTGGTAAAGAATCCACCTGCAATGCCGGAGACCTGGGTTCAATCCCTGGGTTGGGAAGATCCCCTGGAGAAGGGAAAGCCTACCCACTCCAGTATTCTTGCCGGGAAAATCCCTTGGACAGAGGACACTGGAGGGCTACGCTCCGTGCAGTCGCAAAGAGTTGGACATGACTGAGCAACTAACACTTCATAGTGGTGCCAGTGGTTTTTATAAAGTGAAGTTCAGAACTTTGCCGTTCGTATTAATCTCCACCAAGGAATAGTTTTGAACCTTCAGGCCCGTCATCTCATATTGCTCCCTCCCAAACCGTGCTGACTGCAGATGAAAGCAGTAGCTTTCTGTTGTCCGTTCAGATCTGTGGGGAGGAATGTTGACGGACAGGACAAAGCACTGATCCCAGCAGTTGCCCAACTCCCAAGGATTAACAAGTCGCCTGTCCTACCGCAAACAGAGGGAAACTTGGCCCCAGCCTGCTGTCACATCTGAGAGGTCCAGGGCGAAGCCTACACCTCTCCACTTTTAAAACCCAGAGCGTGCCTCTCTAGGGGAGAGTGGGTCAGAAAGCAGACACGGGATGAAAGCCAAGTCCTGCCTTTCTCGCACACCCCAGCAGAGAAAGGCACGCTGAGTCCCTGACACACATGACTTTTGGTGCTTTCTCCTTCCGTGCCCTTGAAGACCAGACAAGCCCATTCATTTCAGTCAGTGGAAATCAAATCACAATAAACTGAGGTGCTGACGATCCATATGGAAGTTCCTTGTGCCAGATGTTAAGCCTCACGCCTGGAAGCAAGGATGGGAGGGACTCCTGGGGTCTTGTTAATGACAGATGAGAAGTGGGGGGTGGTGAGGAGGTGCAGGAGGACTGACAGGCGGAGGGGGGAGTCCCTCGGCCTCCAGCCCTGAGCACAGTGGGGAACGTGATAGTGGTGCCAAGCCCCCGTCCCTTTACTGACATACACTTAGGAGCACGTCCAGGCACCGTTTCTGTGCCAGGCCCTGGGATGCAGCAGGGGAGAGGGCAGAGAAGGCCTCTCCCAGAAGGAGGGTGTCTAGAAGAGCCGGTGTAGTGGGTCTCTGGGGCAAGAGCGTTCCTGGCAGAAGGGCACCGTGAGGGCAAAGTCTCTGAGGCCAGGAGAGACTTGTGGGTGGAATGAAAGGCTGGCATGGCTGGAGTGGGATGCTCATGGAGAGAAGGGTGGGAGGTGAGGCTGGAGAAGTCAGCTGAGGTTGGGGGGTGGGTCACACTCAGGGCCCTGGGGGCACAGTGAGGAGTTAGATTTTCTTTATTCTCAGTATCATAGTGAAAAGTGTTAGTTGCTCACTCGTGTCTGACTCTTTTAGACCCCATGGACTGTAGCCTGCCAGGCTCCTCTGTCCATTGAATTCTCCAGGCAAGAATAGTAAAGTGGGTTGCCTTTCCCTTCTCCACGGGATCTTCCCGACCCAGGGATTGAAGCGGGGTCTCCCACTTTGCAGGCAGATTCTGTACCATCTGAATCACCGGTATAGTAGGGATAATGCCAATTAGAGGGTTTGATCAACTCCACTTTAGATATCTGGAGTTGAAAGTGACAGAGTGGACATGTCTGGATGTTCCAAGGGATCGTGGAAATTGGAACATGGTACCCCAGGGAGAGAGGCCAGAACTTGGCTTATGACAGTGAACAGGGCTTGCATGGGAGCCAGAAGCTGGATGAAGGGAGTGTTGGGGGAGGACAGGAGGGGGCTGAGGCGGTCTTGTGCAGCCAGAGTTAGAGCACTGGGAGGAGCGGAGGGCGCTGTGGCACAGAGAGAGGCGCTGTCGGCAGGGGAGAGTGGAGAACCAGGAAGAGATGTCTCCTGAGCAGGTGGAGGGGGCACCTACCTTGCCTGGGACGTCAAGCAGGGACAGAGGACCGAGAAAGATTGCGTGCTTGGAGTCATTGTGTACTTGGATAAAGTTGCTTCAGTGGAGGGGTGGTGGGAATTATAAGACTCTTAGGGATGCAAAGGACAGAAAACCACCAGGGGTTTGACTTCAGGCATGGCTGGAGTGTCATCAGGACTCTCCAGCTCTCAGTTCACATCCACCCACTTCATTCTCAGCCACGCTCTCCCATCCCCACAGTGTAGCCAATGGCCACTCCATCCCTCCATCCCACCAGCTCAGCATACATGCGTGTGTGCTAAGTCACTTCAGTCACGTCCGACTCTTTGCAACCCCATGGACTGTAGTCCACCAGGCTCCTCCATGGCATTCTCTGAGCAAGAATACTGGAGTGGGTTGCCATGCCCTCTTCCAGGGGACCTTCCCGACCCAGGGAGGGAACCTGGGTCTCTTGCGTCTCCTGCATCGGCAGGCCCATTCTTTACCACTAGTACCTCCTAGGAAGCAGCACCAATTTAAAGACAGCCTTATCCTTCCCCATAGTTCCTTTCATGAACCCAGCTTGGAAAGGTGCTGTCAGCATTCACCTAAACTGCATGGCCTAAAAGTCCAGGGTACCCAAAGAAAAAATCGGGATTTTTGTTCCAACGAGAAGGTGAAGTGGACCTTGGGTTGGCAAAACGCAACAGCTTTGCACAGAGGAGCCGGGTTACAGGGGGTAAAGAGAGGGTGGGGGTCACGAGGATGCAGTGTCTGCAATGAAAGGAGGGATAAAATAGGACAGCAGTTGGAGGGAGCCACAAGATCAGGTCAGCTTCCTTTTTCTTTCAGGTAGGAGAGATTTATGCATGTCTGCAGGCAGAGAGAGGGGAGATGCCAGTGGGGAAGGAGTGATTGAAGATTCTGGAGAGAGGAGATAATTGATGGAGTCAGGCCCCCTGGGAGACAGGCAGAAAATGGAGTACAGGGCACAGGACGAGATGAAAGGAGAGGAAACAGAATGCCAGGGTCGCCAGCTGCTGTTTCTCCAGAATGACACCCCTAGGTGTCGGTTAGCCATGGCTTGGCCGGGGGGGCCGGCCCCTGCTGGATGCACGTGCTGGGCTTTACTGTCCTACAAGGAGGAGGGCAGGGCCTTCGGAGCCACCCCCTGAGGGCCAGGCCCCTGTTCTCCACGTGCTCTGGACATAAACTCGGCTCTTGGAATCAATTTCAACACAAATAGAAGTAAATTCCTTACCTTTTAGTATACCTGGGTCATTTGGCTTTTTTAATAGAATTTTGTCCTTGATGATAAAAATAATACACATAGGGAACTTAGAAGAGAAGATGTCAAAGAAGAAAGTTCAAATCTTTCCTACTCCCCACCCAGGAATGATATTAACACGTTGGGACATGCTGCCCACACGAAAGGCCGCATCTGAAATGGCATATCTGGCTTTCCGCCCCCCCCCTCCCTCCACATAACATTCTTTCACAAGCCTTCCACCTGCCATTCGGCAGTCTTTGAAAAACTCTGTTAGGGTCATGTGATTGTGACAGCCTCCAGAGCAGACCCTAGGGTTGCTGACTCAGACGCCGCAGGCAGCCGCATCGCTTTGGGTCGGGTGAGTTTCTGAAGTGGAGATGACTTCTGGCAAAGGTTCTCCCACAACCAAGGAGTGTTCCCTTGATTTGCATGGTCGTCGCATTTTTAGAAAATCCAAAGTATATTGAAAAAATACTTGTCTCTTTGTAAAACAATGAAGTTCCAGACTCGGGTGACCACAAACAGTTTTTTTTTTACCAACCTGAATGGTGCCTGAGACAGGAGACCAGAGTCTGTGCCTGGACCATTCCTAGTCTCATCCCTGGCTCTGCCCTTCAAGTATCAACAGGGCCAGCAGGCACCGAGACAACCAAGAGCATCACACCACCCACCGGTGAAGAATTGGGGGGGGAGAGATAGGGAATTTGGGGTCAACAGGTACACACTGCTACATTTAAAATGGATAACCAACAAGGACCTACTATATACACAATGAACTCTCCTCAAAGTTATGTGGCAGCCTGGATGGGAGAGGAGTTTGGGGGAGGATGGATATGTGTATATGTATGGCTGAGTCCCTTTGGGGTTCATGTGGAACTATCACAACATTGTTAATTGGCTGTGTTGTTGTTTAATTGCTAAGTTGTGTCCAACTCTTTGCAACCCCATGGACAGTAGCCCACCAGGTTCCTCTGTCCATGGGATTTTCCAGGCAAGCATACTGGAGTGGGTTGCCATTTCCTTCTCCAAGGGATCTTCCCAACCCAGGGATTCAAACCTGTGTCTCCCGCATTGCAGGTGGATTCTTTACCACTGACCCTATGTTAATTGGCTACGTGTCCATGCTAAGTCAATTCAGTCGTATCTGACTCTTATCTCATGTCTGACTCATGTCTGACTGTAGCCGCCAGGCTCCTCTGTCCATGGGGATTCTCTAGGCAAGAATACTAGAGTGGGTTGCCATGCCCTCCTCCAGGGGATCTTCCTGACCCAGAGGTCGAACCCTCATCTGTTACATCTTCTGCATTGGTGGGTGGGTTCTTTACCACTAGCACCACCTGGGAATTGGCTATACTCTAATATAAAAAAGTTTTTTAAAAAATACCCACGGTTTCTAGAATATGCCCCTGAGGGTGACCCCACCCAGCTGAGAGCCACCAGATGAGACGATGTGTAAGGGTCCCCACTGCCTCCTGCACCACTAATGGAGTTTCACCCCTCCTGTGTCCTTCCTTCCAGAAGGCACCTGGTCCACCCGGATGCCGCCACGGCCCCGGTGGCACAGCGAGCCGGAGCACACCTTGCACGAATCGTGGGACTCCCTCACGGCCTTCGACCGCTCCCACCGGGGACGCATCTCTAACATGGAATTCCAGGGCGATATCCTGGACGAGTTCCTACAGCAGCAGAAAAGCAGCCGGCAGAGCGACCAGCCACCCCCCTGGAAGGAGGAGAAGCCGGAGCCCGTGAAAGGGCAGGACCACGGCTCCCCTGAGGCAGACGACGGGGGTGACTTCAAAATCCCCGTCCTGCCCTATGGACAGCACCTGGTCATCGACATCAAGTCCACGTGGGGGGACAGGCACTACGTTGGCCTCAACGGGATAGAAATATTCAGTTCCAAGGGGGAGCCGGTGAGAATCGAGAACATTCAAGCCGACCCCCCGGACATCAATATCTTACCAGCCTACGGGAGAGACCCCCGTGTGGTCAGCAACCTCATCGATGGGGTAAACAGGACCCAGGACGACATGCACGTCTGGCTGGCCCCCTTCACGCCTGGCAAGTCCCACTCCATCTCCATGGACTTCCTGCAGCCTTGCCAGGTCGCCCTGATCAGGATCTGGAATTACAATAAATCACGGATACATTCTTTCCGGGGCGTGAAGGACATCACGATGCTGTTAGACTCGCAATGCATCTTTAAGGGAGAAATTGCCAAGGCCTCTGGAACCCTGACGGGAGGTATGGTATGGCTGTAAGAGTGTTCTTGAAGCCCCTACCCACTACTCGCTGAGGCTCTGAGGAGAAACTAACTTAGTGTCTGGCCAGTGACAGATAGATCCCTCTGCTTTCCTAGACCCGGCCCTCTCCTTGCCTTTTGCAGAGGGGTGTGCAAGAGCTGGTCTTACTGTGATGCCTGCTCTGGGTACCAGCCTTGCTCAGCTTCCTAGGGCCTGAGTCTGACCAGGGGATTCCTTCCATAAGTGACTGATGGAGAGAGTGTTCTTGGGAGAACCTGTAGGACAGGAAGGGATGTAGGATGTGGAAGGGTTGGAAGAGAAACTAGGAAGGAAGCTTTTTCAGGGGAAGCCCAGCCTCAGCCTGATCCCAAGGGGAGCTCAGGAGTGTAAATTTCAGCATTTGTCCTGCCTTACGGCAAAGCAACAAGGCTTTGGAACCCCCAGGCTCCCCTGGCGGGGGACATAACTCCCACACCCTTCCAGGCAAGGCCCCCTGCAAGGACCAGCGAAAGACTGTGTGGAGCACCAGCAGGATCAGCTTCCGTGCCTCATGGGTGCCTGTGCAACATCCCTTATTTCATGACAGATCACAGTGATCCTCATTAGATTGTGCTAAGGCCCTCAGCCGTGTCTGACTCTTTAGGACTCCCTGGACCATAGCCCACCAGGTTCCTCTGTCCATGGGATTCTCCAAGCAAGAATACTCGAGTGGGTTGACATGCCCTTCTCCAGGGAATCTTCCCAACCCAGGGATGGAACCCGGGTCTCCTGCATTGCAGGCAGATTCTTTACCGTCTGAACCCCCAGGGAAGCCACCCTCATTAGATTAGGTGCCTTCATTACATCTGTATGGTTCTTACAATCCCTGAATTCCATCTGCAAAGATGTAAAGAAGAATAAGGCTCAGTTACTCAAATCAAAACCTGTTAGCAGGTTGGAATTTTCCTAGCCCAAAGATTGATGGATTTAGGTTCCCAATCTGCTCCTCGTTGCAATGTGGGATGAGCTGACTCTTGCATCTTCCCGGTCCCCCTGTCAGCTCCAGAGCACTTTGGCGACACGATCTTATTCACGACCGACGATGATATCCTCGAGGCCATATTCTGCTCCGATGAGACGTTTGACCTGGACGTGGAGAGCCTGTGCAGCCTGCAGAGCGAGGAGGCCCTGCAGAGGCCCAGCACGGCCGATGGCCAGGGGGAGGAGAGGCCGCACACCCAGGCCGGCTCGTGGGCTGACGACCAGGTAGGACTGGTGGCGAGGGGAGCGGTGTGGGAGCAGTGGGGACGGCACCCGGATAGATTTCTGCTCCTGACTCAGAGTAGAGCAGGAGGGATGAAGATGGATGTCCCGTAAGCTGCTGGCACTCCTGTTTTGACATTTCCCATTTTTCTGCTTCATTTTTTGTGCTGTGTGTCGTATTTCATTCTCTAATTTTTTTTTTTTTTAACCAAAGTGAAGAAAGTATTCAAATTTTAATCAAAGCTGGGGAAATCAGTTCTGTGTCATCTCTGTAATTTAGAGGTTGGCAGTCTCAGGGGAGTTTTTGCTTTGGGTTGTGTTTTGATCACTCACTGTTGTTTTTGACGGAAGGGCTGCAAATGCTTTTAATAGGCAGACTTGAGAATTAAAATAATGATGATCCTGGCAGTCACTTCTTGGGCACATATCGTGATCAGTCGTGGAGCACTTGTCTTGGTGTTTAACCCTCCTCACAGCCCTTGGAGTAGAGATGATTAATAATATCCCTATTGAAGAAACCAAGGCTCAGACAGGCTAAGGGACCTATCCAGGGACACCTCGTAGGGGAGTAACAAGGCTCGAACTTGAATGCAAGACTCTACCAAGTCTGTGCTTTTCTTTTTTCAAATATTTACTTATTTTATTTGGCCAGACCGGGTCTTAGTTGCTGCATGCGGGATCTAGTTCCCCAACCAGGGATCGAACCTGGGCCCCCTGCATTGGGAGTGCAGAGTCCTAGACACTGGACCACCAGAGAAGTCCCAAGTCTGTGCTTTTAATGGACTAATTGAAAATGAAAGATGACCTTCAGGACAATGGTCAGCCCAAGTCAAAGACCAGTGGTCACGGTGAAGAGATGCCAGGGTCTCCAGGGATGTTCTTGAGGCCATAGGAGAAAGAGGACATAGTTAAAGAGGGTGGGGAGAAGAGTGCAATCAACCAACCAGGAACCAAAGACAAAAGGTTCAGCTACAGGAAGGTCACGACCAAGACAGGGCAGTGATACGGCTTGTCGACCGCACTGTGTTCACAGGTTGCAGCCTGCAGGGGCCCGCAGAGCACCACGTGAGATGGGGAAGGGGCGAGGAGAGACCCTGTCCTCCCCTCACCAGACAAGCTAGCTCATTGCCAGTGATTGTCCTGATTCTTTCATAGAAAGCCAGAAATCTGGATTGTTACGTAAAATCTCCCCAGTAAAAAAAATGTTGGCCACCAATTCATAGTATTTTCAAACCTTCTGCAGGCCGCAGAACATGTCTGCAGTCCGGCTTTGCTGTGCGGGCCTCCAGCTGAGAGAGGGTCTCGAAGCCTTTCACTCACACACCGTTTTCCACATGGTGAAGTCCCTGCTCAGGGACTCTGATCCAATGGAGTCCTGGGAGGGGCAGAGAGGGATCACTCTCTGCCTAGGGGATAAGGACAGCGAGCTCAGGGAGGTCATGTCAGGGTCACACCCCTAGCAGGGGGCTCACCTAGTGTCCAGGTCTGTCCATCCACCAGGGGCCTTCCTAGGAGGCTCAGGGAGGTCAGGGGATCGGGGAAGGCAAGAGAAGGCACGTGGGCTTTAGGGCAGCAGTGTTCCCGGCGGCCCAAGGCATCAGAGGACAACTTCCGGCAGACAGCCTTCCTCTTGCTCCTCCGCATAGCCAGGCAGGGGCCTGAAGGGGCTGGACTGAGGGGTCATTAGGGTGTCATCAGGTACCCAAACACTGTCCCCACTAAAACTCTAAGATCCGGACAAGTGGCTCCACCTCTCTTTGCATCTCAGCTTTCCTGTCTAGGTCAGGAAGATCTCCTGGAAAAGGGAATAGCTACCCACTCCAGTATTCTTGCCTGGAGAATCCCATGGACAGAGGAACCTGGTGGGCTACAGACCACGGGGTCACAAAGAGTCAGAAATGACTGAGCGACTAACACCTTCCCGTCTGTGAAGAACTATGGGCTCTTCTACCCTGATTTACAGTGCAGAGATCTAATGCGAGAAGTTTACGATTACACAGAGACCAAGGAGCAGGATTGTGGTGGCCCACTCTGTCTGTAGACCAGGGGTTCTTTATCTGCCTGCCCATGGGAATGGTGGGAAGGTTTAAAAAATGCAGATGCAGGAGGACTTCCCTGGCGGTCCCGTGGTTAAGACTCCACACTGAAAATGCAGGAGGCATGAGTTCGATCCCTAGTTAGAGAACTAGGATCCTGCATGCCATGCGGAGCAGCCAAAAGATTTTTTTTTAATGCAGATGCACAGTCCCCAGGGTTGAGAACCGTTCTGTATGTTTGAATTCTTTCTCCTCCTTCCCTCCATCCCTCCCTTCCGATCTCTCTCTCTCTCCCTCCTTCTTCCAGCTCACTGGATAAACTAGATACAGTCCTTCCCTGGTCCAGAAAATCTGATCACCTGAGCTGATTAGTGTCCAACACCTCCCCTAACAGTAAGAGCTTCTGGCAAAGACATCAGATGCAGGAGGGTTTCTGGGCCAGTCACGGGGCTCCCACCAAGGCAGAAAACAAAACACCGGAAAAGACACCGGGACTTACCTGGGGCACAGGGTGGGCAGCAGTAGCTGGAAGAATGGCCAGTGGGTATCACTAGAATCACCCCTTCCCTCTGCTTCTCCCCCACCCTGTGTGCAGGGCCTGGAGCCAGAGCTGCCCCCCAGTCCCCCTGTCCCTGATGTCACCACACCAGAGCCGGGCATCTACCACGGCATCTGTGAGTACCTGGGGCAGTGTTGCAAGAAGGAGGACCTTCGGGGGTCGGGGGTGGGGAGGGAGTCATGGCCGCTTGGGACAGGGTTTCCCGGGACAGTGGAGGAGATTGTACCGTGTTCAGAGACACCAGGCCCTGGGACAAGTCAGGGCTGAAACCAGCTGGTGCTGGGCTCATTGGCTCTGGCAGGGCTGCAGCCCTTCAGAGGAGGGGTCCTCCTGGCAGTGTGCCCTCCCAGAGGGCCACACACAGACATCTGATGTGTTAGCTGCAGCCCTGACCCCAGAGTCAGTGGGAGCCCCAGAGTTATAGAGCAAGAAGACATAAGAGCTGGAGAGACCTGGGCATCTGTCCATCCAGGATTCGAGTTGCCCCTTCAGACTGGGCCACAGAGCAGATGCTGGAGCAGAGGAAGCCTGCATCCTCCCAGCTCCAGCTGGGGTGGGGCATCAGGAGTACCGGCCCAGGTGCCCACTCTTCTAAAAAGTCAGAAATCTGGATTTTTTATGTGAAGTCTCCAGGTTTTTAAATGTTGGTGACTAATTTTATAAAAATGTAAAAACAGCCTATGAGCCAAACATAACACACATGTGTTTGCCCAGCCGGCTGCTGGCTGGTGGTCTCCGGGCAGATCCCGTATGGGTTTTGCTGTGTCTGTTCTCTGTCCTCGGCCCGTGTGCCCCTCGGGCCAGGTCCTCTCTGACTCGGCACACGTCCCCCACCTCTGCCTGAGTCCTCGGGGACCCTTGGGCCCCGGTCCCACTGTCTGTGGTCTCTGCCTCCCGTTCCCTGTTCACAAGGCTCTGCCAGCTTGCTCGCTGCCACCTCCCCTCCTGCTCTTTCTTGCCCCCTGTGCCCGCCATCCACCTCCAGTCATCTTCTGAGAGGAAGCGATGCGCCATGCCATCGTCATGTCCCCTCCCCACCTCCCCACCATCATCTCCAGAACGGAGCCTTAAGGTGTCAGAGTTTAGCCTCCTCTTTGCTCCGCTCCTCCCCGCCCCATCTCCTGAGCCCCTGCCCCCGCAAGCTTCCGTGCAGGCCATGCCCACCTGGTGTGCCCTTGCTCTCCGTCTCTGCCCTTTAAAAGGATGTCAACTGCCACTGTCTGGGTCCCCAAGAAGCAGCCTCTGAGATGATGGAGTTTACTGGGGCGTGCTCTTGGGGGAGGGTAGGAAGCAGGGCTGGGCACAGAGAACTGGGCCACGGGGCAATCACACCAAGGCCTCTGCCAGCCTGCAGGGAGCTCAGAGGCCCCTTGGAGTCATCTTGAGTAAGGGGGCTGGGCCTTTACACGCCTGTGTTAATAGGCCACCTTATACAGGCTGGGGAGGGGCAACGCCAAGTGTAGGCACAGTGGGGGGTCGGCAACACTCCCAGTCCTGACGTGTCACCCCTGGGGGTGGGAGGCGGGATCTGGGGGGTGTCCCACACTGCCCACCACACCCCCTTCTTAAGGCCTTGCTGTGACCCACTCCCATCTCCATGGTGTCCAATGAGAACTCAGCTCCCCCTCCTTCATTCCACAAGCACAAATCACCTCTGAGAAGAGAAGAAGAAGCCTTCCCTTTGGATCCTCAGCCCCTTACTTTCCAGAACTCTCTCTCAATTACTTTGGGACTTAGGGACAACCGAGTAATTTGAAAGCCAACCCAATGTAAGCCAAGGCCCAGTTTGAGGCTTGGTTTCATCCCCCATCCAGGCCCTGTGTTGGGGCTTTCCCTGCCTTCTCTCACTTCCAGCTCTTATTCTCCCCATTTTCCAGATGAAGTTAGGAAACTGAGGCTCCAAGAGATGGAGAAAGCCACCTGGGGTCACACAGCTAGTATGAGGTCAAGGACGGGACCGAGTCTGTCTGAATCCACAGTCCAGGTCCTCACCACTCAATACACTCCAGAGAGGTCTTTGGGAAGAGTCAGCATCTCATGAAACTGGGAGACAGCAGTCATTTCTGGTTTAGTCTGGGCTCCCCTAGGTTGGTCAGGATTCGGGGTGGGGAGCTGGGGATAAGGGAAATTGAATTCAAACTGAGTTAAGCAAAACAGGAAATTTCTTAGCTTATGTAGCTAAAAGGGCTTCCCGGTGGCTTAGTGATAAAGAATTTGCCTGCAGTACAGGAGGCGGAGGAGACAATCTGTGGGTCAGGAAGATCCCCGGAGAAGGAAATGACAACCCACTCCAGTATTCTTGCCTGAAGAATTGCATGGACAGAGGAGCCCGGCAGGCTACAGTCCATGGGGTCGCAAAGCATCGGCCGTAACAGAGCACACACTCATGCATGTAACCAGGAAGGTCAGGGATTGCTAGTTTTCCACACTGTTGGATCCAGGTGTGCAAATGATGTCATTTCTGCCCCATTTCTCGGTCTCTCGTCTGTCTCCCATTCAGACCCTATCCACGTGGGAGCTCCTTGAAGCTCCACCCTGTAATCCCAGGTAAAAGAGCTTTTGTTTCCCCGCAAGTCCAACAGTGTTCCTGGAATGTCTGCTGACCTGGCTCACGTGCCCATGCTTAACCAATCACTGTGGCTTACCTCGGTGGGAAGGGAAAGAATGGGATGGAAAACATGGATTGGCCTGGCCCGGGTCAGAGGCCCATCTTTAGAGCCAAGAGTCGGGAGTCAGCCACCCTGATGGTGCTTCAGAGGAGGCTAGAGTGCCGTAACCAGAAGAAGGAAGGAAGGAAGGCCAGCCAGAAGCATCCAGTGTCCCCTCCATCTGATGATTTCCTCCAAAGATGCTGTCTGTAAATGTTTTTCCTGCTGAACCAGCTTCTGACCTTTCTCAGAAATGTTATTTCAGTGCCCTGGGAGTTTTGCCCTGGAGTAGAGCTCCCAGACCTTTTTGCTACAAGAAAAGCGTAATTTCTCTGTGTCTCTACTCAGCAGGATGGCAGAAGAACCTGCTGCCCAAGGACCCTCTGCCCACTTTGAGACCTGTGATTTCCAAAGCTGCCTTCTCTGAACCTTTGGCTTTTTCCTCCCTGTATCCCAAATCCTAAATGTGCTCTCCTAGCCCGTGCAAATGAAGAATGCTTTGATAAAGTGACCCAGGGGGGGTGCATTGGGGTTGGTAAATACGGCCCATCCTATTAATGTTTTGAAAGGAGATATATGACTTGCTAATTTGCAGATGACACTAATTTTAGAAGTTTTGCAAATATCAGCAGTGATGAATAGGAAAGGAGCTGAGAGAGTTGAAACATGGGAGAGAAATAACAAAATTAATTTCCATTTATATAAATACTAATTGATACACCAGAGGAAAATGAATATGGAACATGGATATTAGCTCAAAGAGGAGAGTAATCGCTTTCGCAGCAACCCTAGATTAGATGGTATCTGAGTGCATCTCAGAGCCGACTCATCAGAAAAGACCCTGATTCAGGAGAAGGAGGCAGCAGAGGATGAGATGGTGAGGGAGCATCACTGACTCAGTGGGCATGAATCTGAACAAACACCGGGAGATAGTGAAGGACAGGGGAGCCTGGCGTGCTGCAGTCCGTGGAGTTGCAGAGTCGGGTACGACTTAGCAGTGGAACGACAGCAGTGCCTCTTGCCAGGCAAACAAAGTCAGGGCGGATTGGGAGAGTCTGGGCACTGCCTCTTGTTTCAAGAGGGAGGTGGCCTTTCTCCCTCACAGGGAGCCCCCTGATCTAAGTCGGCTCCCTGCTGCCTTCCGGGCCTTCTCCATCTAAGGAATGTGGTGCCCGCAGCCGCTCTGCCCCTTGGGTCAGGAACGTTTTCTCTTTCCCTCAATTCCATCCAGGCCATTGAGAGTCCTGGCACTGCTGTCTGTCAGTCTGTCCACCTTGTCCCGGCCACAGGGATCACAACAGCGTCCTCCCTAGCCTCCTTATGGAGTCCAGCCCCAGTGAGCTTTCCAAGACACTGGTCAGATCGTGGCACCTCTCTGCTCCCAGATCTAAGCCTCCCCATTGAAGAGAAGAAAATCCAGACCTCCTGACGTGATCTAGCCCCCCACCTGCCCTTCTGATCTCATTTTCCTCCACCTTCTCCCTCGGTCACTTAGTTCCAACCACAAATCAAATGTGTTCCCATCCCAGGGCCTTTACCGTTTCTGTCCTCTCAGCCTAGAATGTTCTTCCAGAAATGCTACAGGATGGCGGCCTCCTTCTCATCACCCAGGTCTCAGTTTGAACGTCACCTCCTCCGAGAGGTCCTCGTGACTACCCCCCCCACCCCTGCCTAGTCACTCCCTATCCCATCCCATCCACTTTTTTCCATGGTATTCATCGCTCTGTGGAACTATCCAATTTATTTTTGTTGTTGTTGTTGTTGTTATGTGTTCATTGTCTGTCTTCACTGCAATGGAAGCTCTTAGAGAGATTTTGCTGTGTATTGATATTTAGCCCTGAATCTCCAGTGCCAAGAACAGGGCTTGGTCCCGTTGCTGTACAGACCCCATAGACTGCAGCACGCCAGGCTTCCCTGTCCATCACCAACGCCAGGAGCTTGCTCACACTTAGGTCCATTGAGCTGGTGATGCCAGCCAACCATCTCATCCTCTGTTGTCCCCTTCTCATCCTGCCTTCAATCCTTCCCAGCATCGGGGTCTTTTCCAAGGAGTCAGTTTTTCGCATCAGGTGGCCAGAGTATTGGAGCTTCAGATTCAGCATCCGTCCTTCCAATGAATATTCATGAAAACCCCATGAACAGTATGCAAAGCACTTGTTACATTAGTGGCAATAAATATTTGTTTACCATTGGCTGTGATTTTGGTGAAACTCAAACGATTGTATTTTGATTCGTTTACCTCCAGGTATCTACTAAACATGTACTCTTCAATCAATCATTTTTTTTTAAAGCCTTAAATGACCATCTGTTTTCAGATACTGTTCTAGGATCTGGGAATAAAACAGTGAACACTGTCAACAGAGTTCCTGCCCTCAGGGAGCTTCCATCTAAGTGGGAAAGACTGATGAAAATAAATAAGCAAAATAATAAGCAAATCAATGAAAATAAAGAAGCAAATCAATGTAGAACATCTCGTTGGATGACAGAAAATAAAGCAGAATAAGAGTTTTGAGAGAGATGGTGAGGGTGCTATTTGAGCTCAGATGATTAGGCAGGGCCTCTCTGAGGCGATGACAATTGAACTATGAATATTCATTGGAAGGACTGATGCTGAAGCTGAAGCTCCAGTCCTTTGGCCACCTGATTCGAAGAGCCGAGTGATGGAAGAAGACCCCGATGCTGGGAAAGATGGAGGGCAGGAGGAGAAGGGGGCAACAGAGGATGAAACGGTTGGATGGCATCACCGACTCGATGGACATGAGTTTGAGCAAACTCCAGGAGATAGTGAAAGACAGGGAAACCTTGTGTGCTGCAGTTCATGGGTCACAAAGAGTCAGGCACGACTTGGCAACTGAACAACAGCAGCTAAGGGTTTTGAGAGAGATGGGGGAGGGAGCTATTTGAGTTCAGGCAGTTAGGCAGGGCCCCTGGGCTTCCCTGGTGGCTCAGATGGTAGAGAATGTGCCTCCCCTGCAGGAGACCCAGACTCCATCCCTGGGTCAGGAAGACCCCCTGGAGACGGCAATGGCTACCCGCTCTAGTATTCTTGCCTGGAGAATTCCATGAAGAAAGGAAACTGGCAGGCTACAGTCCTGTGGTGTCACAAAGAGTCGGATGCAACTAATACTTTCTCTTTCTCTGAGGAGATAATTGAACATGAATGTATCAGTTAGCTTCTGCTGCTAAACAAACCAGCCCCCAATTTAGTGGCCTAACATAATCACCATTAATCATGATTCATCATACTTCAATAGCTTGCTTGGGCGTTTCTTCACATCTGAGCGTAGCTGGCCTCTGTGGTGTCTGCTCTTGTGTCTGCTCAGCTGGCAGATGCACTGGCAGCTGAACAACCTAGGATGTTTTCAATTACACAGCCGGCAATTGGGAGGCTGGCCCGGCTCTTTCCCGTGGCAAGACTCTCAAGTGTAGAAAGATGGGCCAGAGCTCCCTGCACACGCACTTTACAGATTCTGCTGGTTTCACTCACTTTTGCTTCTATTCCATTGGCCAAAGCAAATCACATTGCCCAGACTCAGAGAGTGGAGAAATAGACTCCACTTCTGTATGAGAGAAGCAGCAAGATGACGTGACACAGAGGCAAGGACTCAGAGGGAGGCATCTGTGGCTGTATTGCAGGCTACTGATGCTGTGAGAGGCTGTGATGCATCCAGAACCACTCTGGTCACCCATCTGTTTCATCTGCCCCCAAGATGCTCAGAGCTACCTTGGCATCATGAAGAGCAGAGGGATCTGAGGCCAAGTTATGAAACGTATGTTGGAAATGACAAGAGAGGAAGCCGTATTCCAGGATGGTTTTCTGCTTTGGCCTCACTTCCTGGCCACACAGATATCTTCAACCTCCCTGAGCTTCTGCCTCCTCATCTGAGCTGAAGTGTGTGGAATGCCATGAATCCAGGCTTCCTTCTTCCAGTGCTACGGTGCTGGCATTCTGTAACAGTTGCAACAAGTGTGACTCTTTGGAACACAGCCACCCAGAAGAGCTCTAAAGTAGGCCCCCAATTCTCCAAGGGTAGAAGAGGTCACTGGACTTGGGCCTGCTGACAGGAGACCGTTAGGGAAGAGAAGTTCCAGCCAGATATCAGACAGAGATTCATTCACTTTGAGCTTTCTGGGCAAATGAATGACTTACCTGGGAAGTTTTGCCTTGGGACCACAGAAATTCACTCCTAAATGCTCCCTGATGATCCAATGGTTAAGAATCCGCCCTGCAATGCAGGAAACTTGGGTTTGATCCCACATGCCATGGAACAGCTAAGCCCACATGCCACAGCTAGAGTTTGTGCACTGCAATGAAAGATCCCGCATGATGCAATGAAGATCCTGCATGCTCCAACCAAGACCCGACGCAGCCAAATAAATAAATATGCTTTTTAAGAAATGCTCCCTGATGGAGCAGGGGTGGAACAAGGGCAAAAGAATGGGGGTGTCACTTTGGATCACTTCCTTTCCCTTGAATCCATGTGAATCCTCGTGATAGTGGCCAATTTGCATAAAGTATCCATTTCCGACCTTATGGCTTACTGGTGCAGCCACCTCCATGTAGTTAATTATTTAATATTTCCACCTGTACTGGGCTCCTACTATGTGGCAGGTACTGTGCCTGGCTCTGGGGGCACCATGATCTAACAAAACTGATGGGATTTCTGCCCTCAAGGAACTCACCATCTGACAGGCCAGATGGAAATTTACCAAAGAGTCCCAAGCTCACCATGGTGATCAGGGCACAGAAGGGGACATTCACAGTGGCATGCCGGCTGAGAATGGAGGCTTGATGTGGTCAGAGAAGTTGGGAGGGCTTACCTGAGGAAGTAAGCTGGGATCTGAGGGATGGGCACAAGTTAGCCTAGGCTGTGTGAGTTCAGGAGTGAGGAAACGGCATGTGCAAAGGCCCTGTGGTGAGAGACAGCATTGTGAACGTGAGGGATGGAAAGGCCATCAGGGTGGCCCCAGGGATCCTGGGCACAAGATGAGATTAAAGAAGTAGATAGAATCCAGATGGCAGGCATGCTGGTTGAGCAGCATGGGAAGCTATGCTAGGGTGCTAATCATGGGGTGGGCAACGTGACTGATGAGTGGAGAAAGGACCTAAGGCTGTGTGCAGGGCTAACCCACACAGGTCCATTCATCCTGCAGACATTTCTTGAGTATCAGCAGTGACCCAGGCCCAAGGGCTACTGAGAAGAAAGGCAGAGCCTACTCTGAAGGCCCTTTCATTCAAGTCTGAGTTTTCCAGCTGGTAGAATACAGAGTCTGAAATCAGTTCTCTTGCCACCTCCGTCTTGAGTTGTCTTTGTTCAATCGCTCAGTCGTGTCCAGTGCTTTGCAACCCCATGGACTACAGCACACCAGGCTTCCCTGTCCCTCACTATCTCCCGGAGCTGACTCAAACTCATGTCCATGAGTCAGTGATGCCATCCAGCCATCTCATCCTCTGTCGTTCCCTTCTCTTCTCACCTTCAATCTTTCCCAGCATCAGGGTCTTCTCCAGTGAGTCAGCTCTTCACATCAGGTGGCCAGAGTATTGGAGCTTCAGCATCAGTCCTTTCAGTGAATATTCAGAGTTGATTTCCTTTAGGATTGGGTACCTCCTGCAGAATCTCTGGTGCTCACTGGACACTTCTCTTCCTGCTGCAGGCCTGCAACTGAATTTTACTGCCTCCTGGGGTGACCTACACTACCTGGGGCTCACCGGCCTGGAGGTGGTGGGCCAGGATGGCCAGGCACTGCCCATCAACCCACACCAGATCTCTGCCTCCCCCAGAGACTTAAATGACCTCCCTGAGTACACGGACGACTCCCGGACCCTGGACAAGTGAGTGTCTGTAAGAAGCACAAGGTTCATGACAGCAGGGGCTCGGGGACCTGATGTGCGTTGTAAATTTCAGACTTAACCATCAACTGGCATCCCCTGGCATCCCCTATCCCACCTTCTTCCAGCCACCCCAAGGTCTGGGGTCTGCCCATTTTATAGTCAAGGGAAACTGAGGCCCAGGAAAGGGCCACACAGCTGGAAGAGGTAGACAGGATTAGAAGCCAGGCTCTCCTGTTTTCAGACCCAGCTGGGCTTTGTGTTTCCTCCATGGTGCTTGAAGTCCCTGGTGGCTCCGACAGTAAAGAATATGCCTGCAATGCAGGAGGTGCAGGAGATGTGGGTTCAATCCCTCAGTTGGGAAGATCCCCTGGAGAGGGGAGTGGCTATCCACTCCAGTATTCTTGCCTGGAAAATCCCATGGGCAGAGGCGCCTGGTGGGGTACAGCCCGTGGAGTCACAAAGAGTGTTTGTGACTTTCACTTTACACTTTCATGGTGCTTAGCATGGGGCCTCAAACACGGTAACTGCTTGGTAAGCCTTTGGCTCTGTGTTTAGGCATGAGGGACCCAACCTCTCGGGGGCTGAAAACTTTCCCCTCCCTGAGGCTGGAGATGATGGCTGAAGCTTCACTTTCCTCTGCATTTGTCCAATTTCATAAGCCCAGGTTGAGTCAAGTCAGTAAGAGGACAAGCCTGGACACAGCATTGATCCACAGCGTTCAGGCACCCCTGAACCAGGACAGCTGTCAGGCTTGGGGCCTGCCTGCAGGTGCGAACAAGAAGAGTCTAGGGGAGCCAGAGGGATGAGAATTCAAATCCTGTCTCTGCCCCTTGCCAGCTAGTTTCTTAACTTCTCCAGTTATAATAATCATAATAATAACTGAAATTATAATTGCCATTTTGGGAGCACTTATTAAATGCCAGACACTGGGCTTTGCTAAGCAGATTATAGATATTCATTCATCTAAATCTCAAACAGCCCTAAGAGGCCCCCACTCTACAGATGGAGAAACTGAGGTACAGAGAGGTACTTCAAAGGTCACCCACATTAGCTGAGTGGCAGAGTCATGATTTGAACATAGGCTCGAGGAAGACCAACACCTGTGCATTTAACCACAAAGTTATACTGTCTTCCCCTGCCTCAGTTTCCTTATCAGTAGAATGGGACAGTAATCTGGCTATTGGGCAGAAGGGGGGTTGCCACGTCACCACTGCACCCACTGCCTGGCCCAGAGTGTGTGGGATCAGTGGTGGCCTCCTACCTGCCTTCCTCCAAGGTGCTCCTTAACCGGGGCCATCGCGGCTGCTGCATTGCCCAATCAGGGGCCATCTTGGTGAGTCACACTCTCACAAACTTAGACTGGGAGCCTGTGGTCCCTGCTGCCAATTGTAAAAGTGATCTGCTCATAGCTGGCCTGGCCTCGCTTGTTCATCCACACCCACCCAGTTCCTTCCCCTCTGCCCAGACTATGTTGCAGCAAATCCCAGGTCTGAAAGTATTTCATCTCTGGGTATGTATCGCTAAACAATAAGGACTTAAACCTGATCCAAGTATCATTATTCCACCTAAATGATTAACAGTCCTTCCTTTAAATTTGGAGAAGGAAATGGCAACCCACTCCAGCATTCTTGTCTAGAGAATCCCACGGACAGAGGATGCTGGTGGGGTCACAAAGAGTTGGACATGACTGAGTGACTGAGCACTCTTTTAAATTACTAGATATCTAGCATATTTCTATTTCCCTCATCATCTTTTTTCCCCCTTTTATAACAATTTGTTCCTTGAATTGACATCCAGATATGGTCTATACATTGTGATTGCTTACTGTGTCTCTTTAAAAATTGTTTTTTATAATTCCCTGGCGGTCCAGTGGTTAGGAGTCTGTATTTCCACTGCTGGGGGCCTGGGTTTGATTCCTAGTTGACAGGGAACTAAAATCCTGCAAGCTGAGTGCCATAGGGAAAAAAACAAATTTTTTATTTTTAAAATTTATTAAAAAATACTATTGACATATAGTTGATTTACAGTATTGTGTTAGTTTCTGGTATATGGCAAAGTGATCCAGATATGTATACATATATATGTAAATATATGCATATGCATTTGTGCTGTGCTAAGTCATTTCTTGTCTGACTGCATGACTATGGACTGTAGCCCACCAGGCTCCTCTGTCCATGGGATTCTCCAGGCAAGAATACTGGAGTGGGTTGCCAGCCCTCCTCCAGGGGATCTTCCTGACCCAGGGATCAAAGCCACGTCTTTTAGGTCTCCTGCATTGGCAGGCAGACTGTTTACCACTCGCGCCACCTGGGATGCCTGTATAAGCATATACATATATGCATATGCACACACATACATGCATATGTATATGTATATATATAAATTTATGCATATATGGGCTTCCTTGGTGGCTCACATGATAAAGAATCTGCCTGCAATGCAGGAGACCTGGGTTTGATCCCGGGTTGGGAAGATCCCCTGGAGAAGGGAATGGCTACCCACCCCAGTATTCTTGCCTAGAGAATTCCATGGACAGAGGAGCCTGGTGGGCTGTAGTCCATGGGGTCTCAAAGGGTCGGACACAACTGAAAAACTAACACACACATATGCATGTATTTGCGTATAAAATATATATATATGTATATTCACTTTCTGTTAGAAGCTATTAAACAAAATATTGAGTAGAGTTCCCTGTATTATACAGTAGGTCCTTGTTGGTTATCTATTTTATATGTAGTAGGAAAGGGCAACCGGCTCCAGTGTTCTTGCCTGGAGAATCCCAGGGACGGGGGAGCCTGGTGGGCTGCCGTCTATGGGGTCACACAGAGTCGGACACGACTGAAGTCATCAGCAGTGTGTATATGTTAATCCCAAACTCCTCATTTATTTCTCCCCTGCCTCTTTCCTCTTTGGTAACCGTAAGTTTGTTTTCTATGACTGTGAGTCTATTTCTATGTGTTAATAAGTCCTTTGATGGTTGATAGATCACCTAAACCTCTCATAATCTCTGGGTTCCCTTCCATCTTTTTTCACTTTTTGCTTATAAATGATCTGTAGAAGAAACCAGGGTTTTTGCTCTGTTGAGTCTGGATTTTACTAGATCAGTAAAATCCAGATTACTGGATTTTAAAATTTAAATATTACTGGATTTAAAATCCAGTATTTAAATATTACTGGATTAATATTATACTATATTATACCATATTATAGTATAATATGCATAATACAATATATAATATATTATATTAATTATATATTATATAATATATTAATATGTATAATAATTATATTAATATATAAAATATTATTGTATCATATATAATAATTATATTAATATATTATATAATATACTATAATACTATAGTATGGTATTATGTTATATATTATATATATAATTAATTATTATATATAATTAATATATATATAAATATAATATAATAGATATATAATATAACATAATATATCATATATAGTATATATGCTGCTAAGTCGCTTCAGTCGTGTCCGACTCTGTGCGACTCCATAGACGGCAGCCCACCAGGCTCCCCCATCCCTGGGATTCTCCAGGCGAGAACACTGGAGTGGGTTGCCATTTCCTTCTCCAATGCATGAAAGTGAAAAGGGAAAGGGAAGTTGCTGTCCGACTCCCAGTGACCCCATGGACTGCAGCCCACCAGGTTCCTCTGTCCATGGGATTGTCCAGGCAATAGCACTGGAGTGGGGTGCCATTGCCTTTTCCATATTATATATTAGTTATATATATTATTATAATAATTATATGCATTTATTATATATAATATATTACTATACTATTCTATTATACTAACATTATACTAATTATAAAATATTACTGGATTAATTAATATTTAAAATATTACTGGATTTAAAATCCAGATTACTGCATTGGTAAAATCCAGATTTTACTACATCACTGTAGTATTGTTTAACTTGTTCCTCAAGCTCCTGTATTTCTTGTAAACTGTTCACTAGATCATATTGAGATTTGGCCATTAGGGAAGACGTAGCTATCAGGTCATGTATGTTAGTGCACATTTCCTTCGGACTCGTGGGACATCTGGTTGTCAGGCTTTTCGTGATGCTGTTAGCCAACATTTGGAGGTTAGATCTACTGCTCTTTTAGGGGTTGTGGCACGGTGATAGACTGATCCTATCATTCTTTTTGTTAGTTTTTGTCAGTAAAGGGAAAATTTGCCTCAGTTACTTGGTTACTTTGAGGTACAGTTCAAACAGGAAAGACAGTTTGATGCTTGATTCTTTCCCTTTATTTCTTCAGTTTTCAAAAGAGCAAAATTGTTTCTCTAGAATCCTTTAAAACATTTGTTTGCTTTTGACTACCATAAACTCATGGATTTAAATCTCCTGTGTCTGAAGGGTTTCAATCTACTGCAGTTTTTATCCTATGGATGCTCAAATTGATCCCTCTTTGGACACTGGGGGCTCCAGAATCCTTCTGTAAAACAGTCTCTCATAGCTGCCTTCCTTTCTGATAAGACAAGAAATCCCAGATTCCTCTTGTACATGTATTATCCCCGGTATGGGATCAGCCATTTCTCCTAGAAGCCCAGGTTCCTTCTAGTGGGAAATGGTATTTAGAGACCATAGTGTAGCCACTAGGGATGCTCATTGTTACTGGGTCAGTCCTTGTTTCTAGGCTTTTTTGTGGACAGAGCTAGGAAGTACCATTTCTATATTCTTGAGAGTGTCCGTTAGGGAATTCCCTTCACTGTCAGCTCTAAGCACTTCAGCAGGTCTCTCCACACTCAGAACTGGGCAGTAGTTCTTTGGAAGTGGCCCCATTTCTAGGACAGGGAGGTAATTGCTTTTGGAAGGAAACAGAAGGTTCTCTAGTGGTAGACCTCAGCCAGCTTAATTCCACAAACACCCCAGGGTTAAACTGCTGAATTTTCTCAGTTCTAAGATGCCAGCAGTTGTAAGACATACCATCCATCAATTTAATAACAACCTTTTAGAGGAAAAAAAAGAAACATTACCTTCTTGGATGAACACTTTGCTTGTAAGATTTATTCCAAGTCCAAAACTTTAAAATGTTAAAAGGAAAAGCAAAGTTTATCTTAAAATCTAGGAGGGACTTACGTGGCAGTCCAGTGGTTAAGACTTCACCTTCCAGTCTAGGAGGTATGAGTTCGATCCCTGGTTGGGGATCTAAGAGCCCACATGCCTCTCAACTAAAAAACCAAAATGTAAAACAGGCAATAGTGTAACAAATTCAATAAAAACTTAAAACAATTAATAATAATAAATTAGATCTAGGAAACATGGCAGCAGCCTGAGGCCCTACCAGGGGCCTCAAAGCTTCAAAGTCACCTGGAAAATGGGACAGCGCGGGGATGGGGGCCACCCAAGAGGCTGAGAGGTGGGTTCCTATCTCCAGGGCCAGGCCTCTCAGTGGAAGAGAGACCAGGGCTGGGGTCAGGGCTGAGGTGTGCTGGACAGAATCGGAAGGATGAGGCAGGAGAACCAGAAACTGGCCTGGGTGGAAGTGCAGTATGGGCCAGCTGTCGAGCTCTCTTAGAACATAATGGGGCTTCCCCAGTGGCTCAGTGGTAGAGAACCCACCTGCCAATGCAGGGGACACAGGTTAGATCCCTGGTCCGGGAAGATCCCACATACCAAGGAGGAGCTAAGTCGGTGTGCCACGGCTACTAAGCCTGTGCTCTGGAGCCCGGGAGCTGCAACTAGCAAGCCCACAAGCCACAATTACTGAAGCCTGCACCTCTTCGAGCCTGTGCTCTGCAACAAGAGAAGGCGCCACAGTGAGAATCCCGCCCGCTGCAACTGGAGAGTAGCCCCCGCTCTCCGCAACTAGAGAAAAGCCCGCATAGCAACGGAGACTCAGCACAGCCGAAAAGAAAATTAATTTTTAAAAGAAGAACGTGAGGGTGCTGAGGACTCCCGCCCAGTGGTGGGCAGGCTGCCCTGGGCCACCCAGGCTGAGTGACCACAGGCCAGACCACCTCCCTCCAGAGGCACCTGCCCCTTCTCGTACTTGTCCCACGGCGGGAGCTCCCAAGTTCTCCCTGGTGCTTTAGTATCTTTCTCCTCCAGCACAAGGAAGAAGGAATAGAGTTCTTTCCAAATGTACCATAGAGTCAATACAGTATTTTACAGAAAGCTGGGGAAATAGGAATTGTCACTTCCCATCCCCTCTGACAGAAACATATTTTTCATTTTTGGTCATCTCTCTTGGTCCTTGGCCTCATTTTACAACATTAAAGCCAGTGCTCCTGCCATCCCACAGCCTGCCCTTTCGCTTTATCCTTTTCCCATCATCCTCGTGATGATCATCTTCACTACTGTTTGATGTACTGAACGTTTCCCTCTTTTGAGATCTTTCAGGGTTGGTTTGTTTGTTGCTAATGTAAGTAATATCTAGGTACAGATGGCTTTCTGACATGCTGAATAAACTTTTCTTAGGAGGAAAAATTCTAGAAGTGGGACCACTGGGTTAAAGAGTCCTGAAAAATAATACATGCCCCACCCCCATCCTTTTTTAAAACCTTGATGATCGCTTCACTGTACCTTTAACAGCATCTAAGTGTTAGTCGCTCGGTTGTTTCCAACTCTTTGCGACCCGGTGGCCTGTAGCCCACCAGGATCCTTGGTCCATGGGATTTCCCAGGCAAGAATACTGGAGTGGGTTGCCATTTCCTTCTCCAGGGGATCTTCCCGATCCAGGGATCCAACCCGGTCTCCCACATTGCAGGCAGATTCTTTACCATCTGAGCCACCAGAGAATCCCTTTAATAGCACAGGCTGTTGTCTCCCCCAGTTTCTTGTTTTGTCTAACTTCACAGATAAGTGATGACTCCTCACTGTTGCTTTGATTAGTCTCACCTCCCCTTCATGAGCCTGATCCAGCCAGGCTCATGCCAGGTAGGGGCGGCCGTCGTGGTGGGGAGAGGAGTGGGTGCCGACCCCACGCTGTGAGTTCTCCCAGCTGACCGGACTGCCCTCAGCTCTCCCTGCCCTCCCCACTGAGCGCAGGTTAATTGATGGAGCCAACATCACGATGGAGGATGAGCATATGTGGCTGATCCCCTTCTCGCCGGGGCTGGACCACGTGGTCACGATCCGCTTCGACAGAGCCGAAAGCATCGCAGGCCTTCACTTCTGGAACTACAATAAATCTCCCGAGGACACCTATCGAGGGGTAAGCCGGGGAACAGCGGCCGCGCTCGGTCCCCTGTCAGGGAAACAGCGCCTTGATGAATGGCTGGTGTGGCTGCCGGAGAGGAGCGTAAATCCTCCAGAACTTTCCAAATGGAGCTGGGGGAGGTTACCTCCGGGGAGCGAGAGAGCTGCTGCCGTTTCCTTCTTATGCAAATAGCAAATGCAGGCGAAAGAGCCCAGGGCAGACTCGGGGAACTGCAGCGCCTCGTGGCCTCTGGGGACTCAGGGGTCCTCAGCGGCCCCCCTGTCCACAGTGCCTAGTTGCAGAGCCCTGGTTCCCTGAGAGCTTTGGGAACCACGTCCGGGCTGAGGGCTTCTCACACCTTTGTCATTTCACTGGACCCGCATCCCAGCCTCTGGGAGGCAGGTGTTATTACCCCCGTCTTTCAGGATATTGAAAACTGAGGTTCAGAAAGGCCCAGGCACTCACCCAAGGTCACACAGCTAGAGGCCCCGTCCCCGTGTGCCCGGTTTGGTTGCCCACACTCTGATTTCCACGGGGTGGAAAAGCAGAGGCCTCTGTTGGCTTGTGGAAAAGAGTTATCAGGAGGTGCCCCCTTTCATGGGCTTTTCTACCCGGTGTGCCCATGAACCGTGAGACAGTTGTCCCCTCCCACTACATAGACGTGATGATGACCAGGTCACCTAAAGGTCGGCAATGCAGTTAAGACCCTAAAGTCACCAGGCGCTGCGTCTGAGTCTGTGTGACCATTGGCACGTGGCCTGCCTTCTCTGGACCTCAGTTTCCTTGTCTGTGAAAGGAAGAGGAGAAGGACACCTGCCTCTACCCCACAGAGGTTGACAAGGCCAGGACCTGGCCTGTGAGGCTGCCCTGAGCCCAGGTCTGGGCTCCTCACCACTTCCAGGTCCTCAAGATGCTGGTCATTTATCACAGCAGAATGATCAGTCCCCCTTCCACCATGCCCACCCCGCCCCTAACCTCCTTCAGGAGCCTTGGCTCCCCTGAGCATGCAATTTATAAACCCCCCGCCTGAGGCTGCCCTGGTGTCTTTGTAAGCATGCTCTCGGGTCAAGCGCGTATAAAATGTCAGCTATATTGGCATTAAAAAACATTCTTCTGCCTCAACTTGTGCCTCTGGGCCTTGCTCTTCCCTTGAGTGAATCCATCGGTCCAGTTGAGCTTCCACGATGCTAGATTTACTGCCTGGAAATGCTGGGCCTGGGGCCCCTCTTCCCAGGTGTGGCCCCCACCAGCTGCAGTACCAGTGACGAGTGGCCACTGTTGGGGGGTGGGCACCATCTGAGAGGGTGCAACCTGGCCGCGGTGGGATGGAAACTCTGGCCCCCTCCCTCCCTCCCTAGGAAAGGGTGCCTCAGATGCCTACCCCACAAGGCACTCCTGGGCACCCTGGCTCCGGGCCCCTGGCATGAGGTTAGAGCCAAGCCTGGCACTCCGGGAGGTGGGCTCCACACCCCTCCAGTGTGTCCTTGGGCAAATCGTTGACCTCTCTGAACTCTAGTTTCCTTCACTGTAAGATGGAGATGATAATTAAAGCTCCCTCTGAGGGAACGAATGGGGGGCTGGAGAAGTCAGGGATGCTTCCTGGAGGAGGTGGTGGTTCTAGAAGAAGGACAAGGGCTTCCTGGGCCTCAGCTTCACTTCAGGTGGCTTTCTCCACCAGGCAAACCCTGGCAGTGCTAGACTGCATCCTGCCTGCTCCAAGTCCAGCAGAAGAGAGAACTCCTCTTTGCAAGCAAGCCAGCAAAACCCCAGGAGCCATGCCGATTGTTCTAGTCGAGTTCCATCTCTCTGAGCCAATCACATGGCTAGGGGGTGACAATTCTCCATCCGGCCAGGCCTGGGGCCTGGGCAGGAACCTTGAGGAAAGCAGAGTGGAGGTAGAGCGACAGCTTTGGGGTTGCCACATCCAGCCGTGCCTGGAACTAGAGCCCCTCTAACACCTTCTAGGTGTATGCACCCTGTGACTGACTAGGAAGGGAAAGTGAAAGTCACTTAGTTGTGTCCGACTCTTTGCGACCCCATGGACTATACAGCATGGAATTCTCGAGGCCAGAATACTGGAGTGGGTAGCCTTTCCCTTCTCCAGGGGATCTTCCCAATCCAGCAGTCAAACAGAGTCTCCTGCATTGTAGGCAGATTCTTTACAAGCTGAGCTACCAGGGAAGCCCTGACTGACTATGGAGACCCCCTAACTGCTGAAGGAATGAAGGGCCCCCAGGTACATTGTAATCATGAGACCCAAGTCAGGGCCCCTTTCTTTCTGCACAGAGAAGCCTCTCTGTGTCTCCCAGGGGTGAAACGCTGTCAGTTTGGTCGGCAGTGGTCCGTTCTGCTAACCATGAAGGAGCCCTGACTCCCCTTCTCTGCTCACGTATTATTACTGCTGCCCAGGGGACCAGAGCTGAGCCACCTCAGACCTGGCTGTTAGGCTCTGACATTGAATGGCTGGTTGCAGCCATCCGGCTGGCAAGATCTGGCCTAGAACAGGGGGACGTGTTAGCCCACATCCAATCAATTCAGCCAGGTCTCAGTAAACACCTACTGTGTGCCGGGCCCTAAGGTGGATGTAGAGATAATCCAGCCAGGGTCTGCCATCAGGGAGCCCAGAAACCACCCAGGACATAGCTATGGGGTACATGCCCTCAACAGGATGGGCCAAGGGCTCAAGAAGGAAAATCAGGAAGGAGTCCACTTCTGTTCCGAGGGAAAGGGCTAGGAGAGGAGAGGAGGTGTGAATCGGGGGTGGAGAAGGATGATCTAGGTAAATACTGGCCCACTGTGTGCCAGGCACTGTTCTGTTCTGGAGACTTTATGTAAGTTAGCTCCTCACTGAGCCCATTTAACAGATGAGGAAAATTGAGGCAGAGGGGTCAAATAACTTGCACAGCTACTCACGGTGGATCCCAGAGCAGCTGAGTCCATGCCCTTGACGACCCCAGCCCTCTGCAGCTGAGTAGACCAGAGAAGGCCCATATGTGTCCTCCGTGGCAGGGGCCTCACCCACCTGCTCCTCTGCTGTCTGCCCAGGCGCCTGGCACAGAGTAGGGATGGCAATCGGAAAGGAGCCCCCTGACCAGGTGGGGTCTGGTCTGGGAGGAAGGCCTGGGGGGTTCTGTGAAGGCCCTCGGTCGTAAATGGCAGCCACCAGGACCTCCAGCCACATCAGCGCTCACCACCCTCCTCACACCGGCTCCTTCTCTTCAGCCTTGTTGTTTTTTTTTTCGTTTGCTAGGCCAAGATCGTCCACGTCTCCCTGGATGGCCTGTGCGTCTCCCCTCCCAAGGGCTTCCTCATCCGGAAGGGACCGGGCAACTGCCACTTTGACTTTGCTCAAGAAATCCTCTTTGTGGACTACCTGCAGGCCCGACCGTTGCCCCCGCCAGCCCAGAGGTGAGTGGAGCGGCTCCCCAGACGGTCCTTCCCAGCCTACGGGCCCTGGCTTTGCATCAGGCTCTGAAGCCTGTACCTAAAGCGCTTTGAAGTGATGATCAAACACATTGCTTTTCAACTTGGCCAGTTTTCTAAAGCTTAGCCAAGCCTCTCCGGAAGCCTGGGGATGTACCCACCTTGTCTGGGGATGTTTGGGTTTCTCACAGTCTTGGGTGTTTGAGATTTTAAATGCTTCATTGGGCTTCCTGCTGGGGAAAGAGGCTCCAGGCTGCCTAGATTCCAGAAACGCCCGCTGGCCCATTCGTCGAGGGGCCTCCTCCGTCTCGTTTCTGTGTTCCTGATTTAGAAAGAGTCAGAGAGGAAAACGGAGCCTAACATTTCATGGATTCGCTGGGATTGCTTGGCCCCAGTCTCAGCTGCTTTAAGTTGCTAACAATTTGTAAATGCCACGTTAAGTTTATTCATTTAAACCCCCTGATGTCCAAATACCAGAGGCCAAGCTCTCGAAACAAAATGAGTTTCCCTCTACTGTAGCTGGCATCACTCCTGGGGCCAGATACTGGAAATAGTCACTTAATTACAACATTGCCCTTGAAATTGAAGAAAGCAGGCCAGAGCCAGAAGTCACTGGCGGTAGGCCAGGGAGAGAAGCCCTGCAGGGAGGAATCTGGGGGAGGAGAGAGGCTCCCTCCTGGGTGCCTGCTCTGAGCCAGATGCTTTGTATTCATCCTTCAGATAATCCTTTCAACCATCTTTGAAGCAGGGGTTGTTATGCCCATTTCACAGATGTGGGAACTGAGGCCCAGGCTAGTGAAACCACTTGCTCAGGATCCACGAAGCCAAAGCCTGCAGGGCTCTCCCCACCTCCCAGCCTCTTCTCCCTGCCTGTCTCCTATCCCAGCCCACACCCCCGACTGGCTGCATTTTGGAGCAAACACCAACTGCCCAGCTCCTTCCCACCAGCCTTTGCTCTGGGTGCTGTTCGTCTTGGAAGGCTCAGCTCTGACTCTTCCCATGGCTGCTTTCTCCTTAGCTCAGACATCACGTCCCTGACCACCGCCTGGGGTAGTAACCTGCCCGCTCCCAGCACCACAATCCGTGGGTCCATCATGGGTCTCAGCTCTTAGCATTGAGTGGACTTAACCTTGTTCATGAAGGGACTGAGGTCGAATGGGATGGTTCAGAGTGTGGACCCTGAAACCAGATGACCTCAGGTCACATCCCACTTCTGCCACCTCCCAGCTGTGTGACCTTGAGCAAGTGACTTCACTTCCTTGTGCTCCAGGGACGTGGGAGAACTCAGCTCCCAGGGTTGTTGTGAGGATTATGAGTCAAACCCGAGGCGACGAGCCTCTCCCGGTGGATGGGAACTCCGTGTGAGCAGAAGCTTGTCTGTCCCTCCCCCACCGCCTTCCAGCGGGAATAACTGACCAGCGACTCGGGCCACTACAATCCTCTGCTTCTGTGTTTGCAGGCTGGACACGAAGCGCCTGGAGCGGGCGAGCATGGACTACGAGGCGCCCCCGATGCCCTGCGGCTGTATCCTCCTCCTGTTGGTGTTTAGTCACTCAGTCGTGTCTGACTCTCTTAAGACCCCGTGGCCTGCAGCCCACCAGGCTCCTCTGTCCATGGGATTTCCCAGGCAAGAATGCTGGAGTGGGTTGCCATTTCTTCCTCCAGGGCATCTTCCCCACTCAGGGATCGAACCCAAGTCTCCCGAGTTGCCCGCACGGCAGGAGGATTCTTTACTGCTGAGTCATCCGGGGACTCCTCCTCCTGCCACCCACACGTTGCACAGCGAAGGCCTTCAGGGCCACACCCAGAACCCAGGGAGAGGGCCAGGCCCTTGTAGCTCCTTGCTGGCCCTGGGGCGGGATCTGGGTGTTCACTGTGGCACTGGGTCTCAGCCAGGCCGCAGCCGAGGCAGCGGAGCCCATGCAGGGCAACTGCGGAGAGGTTGGGCGGGCTCCCAGGTCCTCACGGAGATGGTGCTTCTGGGACTGGGGTGGGCAACACAAGTTCTAGACCCCACCCCCCTGCTGGACTGAGGTTCAGAAGGCAGCGCCAAGGACTGTCGCTGGGAGGGGCTGGAGAAGTGGGAACCCACCTGGGGATGGGGCTGGGGGCTCTCCTTGGAACCAGACAGGGAGGAGGTGAAAAGGGAAGGAGTCGTAGCTCAGACGTGCTGGACCCTCCTGCTGCCTGGCACTGTCGGCAGTGGGTCGCCTGTGTGAACCCTCTGGTTAGCCCTGTGAGGCGGGCACTGCTAGCATGCCCATTTCACAGCAGAGAACACTGAGGCCCAGGATGGTTAAGTAATTTGCCGGCTCACACAGCTGGGAAGAGGCAGAGTCAGGTCTAATGAGCACAGACAGCCTGGCACTCTCTTGCCTGTTCTCCCCCGAGGACCACCTCTGACTTAACCCCCTCGGGATCACCCTCCCACTTCGCAGGCTCCTTGGCCCGCCTGCTCCTGGGGATGCTGGGAGCCAGTGGAGGACAGGGCTGCGGAAGGGCTGGCACCTGGGATGCAGTCAGCAACAGGAGGGGGTCACCCTGGCACAGCCCATCCCCCCAGAGCTGTGACACTCCCACAACCTGCCTTGCCATTCACGCCCTCCACACTTGAAATGGGTGGAGGAGGGAACAGGTACTCTGTTCTTGTCATTTTACAATCAGGGAAACTGAGGCAAGAGGTGTTTTTTTTTTTTTTTTTGAGGTCAGGTCACTGTTCAGTCCTATACACTGAGTTTGTGACAGATGCTTCTCCATCCTGCCAGCTCCCTGAAGGACACCCTCCCTGCCCGTTGCCCTGTCTCCCGGGGCCTGGAGAAAGCTTCTGAATTCTTCAAACACACATACACACATTCATATTGCTGTTTAAATGAAAGAAAATTTCATGCCACATACATTTTGATTGACTTCAGTCTCGGAGGGGAAAAAAATCATTTTTTTCTCTCGTTCATCTCTTTAAACCCATATATATATATACACACACACACACATATATATATCCCTGTTATCTTTGTAATTGTTTCCCTCTGTTCTCCAGAAAATTAAGCCTGTTTTTTCCTTAATAACATGTTCCAGTCATTTTCCAGTTTCAGCTCCTGACCAGCTGGGGTGACCCCTATTACATCGGTCTTACCGGCCTGGAGCTGTATGACGAAAGGGGAGAAAAAATCCCTCTTTCAGAGAACAGTATCCTTTCTAGGCAGAAGCGGGGCTCCAGCCAGACTGCAGGGAGCCCGGGAGGGCCCGGGGGAAGGAACAGAATCCTTGAATGTAGAGGGAAATGTCCCTGGAGGAACCAGACCTGGAAAAAAATGCCACGGCTGCTGCTCAATCACTTCAGTCGTGTCTGACTCTTTGTGACCCTATGGGCTGTAGCCTGCCTGGCTCCTCTGTCCATGGACTTCTCCAGGCAAGAATACTGGAATGGGTTGCCATGCTCTCTTCCAGGGGATCTTCCCAACTCAGGGTTCAAACCCAGGTCTCCCACTTTATAGGCGGATTCTTGACCAGCTGAGCCACCAGGGAAGCCTATGAATATTGGAGTGGGTAGCCTCTCCTTTCTCCAGAGGGATCTTCCCGACCTAGGGATTGAACCCAGGTCTCCTGCATTGCAGGCAGATTCTTTACCAACTGAGCCACTAGGGAAGCCCAGCAACCCCTTTTATTCGGGCCTCTAGCAGCTCCACGTACCCATGTTTTCCAGCCTGCTCTCTGCATACTTCCTTCTCCTTTCCTTGAAACCGGCCACCCCTCCACTCTTACCCCCACTCCCCTCAGCCTCCTCACCTTCCTTTCCCCCCAGAACATGTCTAATTTGGCTGACACTCCTCCAGCAGCCCTGAGCAGCAGGCAGCGGCTCAGCCCACCCCGGCATCCCCCCCAGGCCACGCCATCAGCGTGATGGGGGCTGGCGGCCGCAAGAGGGGCCCACAGTGCCTGGAGCCGAACACACTGCTTTGGGTTATGACAGCTTAGAGATGTCCTCAGATATCGCCGCCTTCCCTGACAGCGTCAACTCCCTGGAGGGTGTGTGCGGGGACGTCCGGACCCCTGACAAGCTCATCGACCAAGTGAACAACACCAGCGATGGCAGACACATGTGGCTGGCCCCCATCCTGCCCGGCCTGGTGGGTTCCGGAGGCTCCCAGCCCTGGGGTGGATGGGGGGCTGGCGGGGCGGGGGGTGTGTGTGGCACTTTCTGTCCCCAGTCTCAGTGACACATCTTCCTTCCAGGCCAAGTTAACCTCGAAACAAGTCAGAATGCCCAGGGGCTGCCAGGAAGGCTCAGGTCTTTGCTAACACATCTTCCCAGCCAGAGGTCTTTCCCTTTGCTCTGGGGGTGCTGATTATCAGGTGGGCCTCTGAGGCCAGGATCCCAGCACAGCAGGCCTGGGGGCGTGGGCAGCCCTCGGTCCCTGTGAGCCTCCCTCTCCAGTTCTCTTTCCTGTTTCTGCTTCGCTCTCCTCTTCCCTCTAGCCCCAGCCTCTCCACATTCCTGATTTCTGCTCCTTCTTTATGTCACCGGGTACTTGATCCCCACCTTGCCTCTCTCTGTCCTCAGACCTGCCGGGTAAGCTCTTCCAACCCACCGACTCAGTCTCCCAGATCACAGACTCTACAAGTGTCGCACCTGTCTTTTTGCTGCAAGCCTGATGGCGAACCTGGGGGTGGGCCTTTGCTCATCTGGGCCTGGCCGATGGTGGTGGCAAGGGAGGCAAGGGGCCACTTGGGATGGGATGGGGCGGATCACAGCCCCCCAGCCTCTCAGCCACGGGCCCAGATGCCTGGGTAGATGTGCAGCAGGGGCTAGGGTGCCCACCCCTGTGACCCCGGAGGGAAGACAAGGGATACATTCTCCTCTCAAAATCCTCCCAGGAAGGGGCAGCATCCCTGCGATGTTCCATCAGATTCCCTTGAGCAGAGGCCGACCCCCCCCGGCCCCAGCCCCACCACTGCAGACGGGAAGTGCATCGATCTGTCAGCTTTCACACCTGGGGCTGAGAGCTGGTGGCCCCTAGCCAGTCTAGCCTTCGGCCATCTTGACCTTGACCAGCAGGCATTTGCCATTCTTTCACACGAAGACTTTCGGGTGTGGGGCAATCTCCCCGTTTGTCCTCTCTCAGCTGGACTCAAGTATTTGTATCCATTGAGTCCCATGGGCACTCACTTGGAGGCCCCTCATCTAAATTGTTTCCATGGTACAAGCAGAGAAGGCTGACTTTTCCTGTACCCTCCTATGTCCTCTTGGGGCTGAAACCCTGGGCCTGGGTCAAAGCTAAGCCTGCAGCCTGTGGCCAACAGTGAATTCTGTTTGCTTTATCCTATCTTGCAAGGGCTCCCGCACTAATATTTGAGAGTCTGTGTTGGCGGGGGGGAGCTGGTGGGGGTCTCTTGGGTCCCACTTTACTAGCTGATTTTTGCCACTGATTGGAACACCCCCCCCCCACCCCGCCCCCACTACCCCACACCAGAGGTTCAAAGATCTCTGCTGAAATTAACCAGCACCGCCTTCCTGGGCAGTCAGCGATGCTTTTCATTTGTGATTCGGGGAAAGGACAAACAGGGGTCACGGCTGTGCTGATTGCTCCCCAAGGGTGGGGGGGGGGTGTGCCTCTTGACTCTGGAGTCGGGGGCCATCGCCCTTGGCCCCGGGAGCCCCAGACTGTGTTTCTGGGCCTGGCCTGGAGGAAAAGGAAGGGTGTCCCCGATTCTCCGCAGGCATTTAAATGAGAGCCACGCCAGGCCCAGAAAACAGGCCCTTCAACAGCTAGCTCAGCGGTTTGTTGCAAACGCAGCCACACGTGACCTGACTCAAGATGGGCTTCGGGGAGATGAGAGGCAGTGAGAACCCCACGCCCGGCAGCCCCAGAGAAGCCCAGCCGGCTGACACGGGCCCACGCCTGGCACCCCCCGGCCCAGCCCCTTGCCTCTGTTCCCAAACACGCCTGTTTGAATTAGTTCTTCACTCTGACAGGTGAACCGGGTTTATGTGATTTTCGACCTGCCCACTACGGTGTCAATGATCAAACTGTGGAATTACGCAAAAACACCACATCGAGGGGTGAAGGAGTTTGGCGTAAGTACTTATTAGCTGGGTTTTGGGAGATAATTATGCCCGTTGGTAATTAGGCCACCGGCAATTATCATTTGTCACACTTTGATTTACTTCTGTTGGCTGCAACCTTAGACACAAATGCTGGGTCCTCAGAGGCAGGGATCTATGCCATCCGTCCATGATTTCAAAGGCTTTCTCTGAGTGATTTGAGTCATTACCCCGAAAAAACAGAACGCTGCTTTTCTTTCATCTTTTCTCCTCGAATCACAGTGGTGTGGGGAGTTCTTCCTGCCAGGGGGCAACTCAGGAGAGTGGGGGGTCCTGGGGGTCAGAGGCCCGAGTTTGCCTCTGAGCTCTGCCACGTGGGTTTAAGATTTGAGCCCTCGGAGCCTCAGTATCCTCATCGGCAACGTGGGGCTGGTCCAGGCGCCTTTCCTGGCCATCGTGAAGATCTGAAATCACAGCACGGGCTGAGTACGTAGTAGCCGAGCCCCTGGGCAGTGATGCCCTTCACGTGCGGTCACACATGGGAAGGGGGAGGGCAGCGCTGGGCCGCAGCCCCTCTTCTGCCTGTCCAGCTCCTGGTGGATGACTTGCTCGTGTACAACGGGATCCTGGCCATGGTGGGCCACCTGGTTGGGGGCATCTTGCCCACGTGCGAGCCCACGGTGCCCTACCACACCATCCTCTTCACCGAGGACGCGGACATCTGTCACCAGGAGAAGCACACCGCCATCAGGTGCGCCCCCTCCCACACCGACCTGGCCCCATGACCTCCCCTCCTCTCCGATCTCCCCCCGCCAGCCCTAACGGTGGAGGATGGCAGGGACCTGCCGTCTGGAGCCGGAAGGCACCTTCTGGTTTTTCCCTCTCCGCAGCAATCAGGTAGAGGACCAGGATGTGCAGATGATGAATGAAAACCAAATCATTACCAACTCGAAGAGGAAGCAGAATGCAGTTGACCCAGGTCAGTTTCCTTCTCTGCTCAGAGCACCCCTCCCACCCCGCTTCCAGGGTCTGGTTGGAACAGAGAAGGAGCTGGCAGCATCAGACACTGTCTGTCATCCCTGCCAGCCCTCAGCCCCCTCTTCACCTAGGAGCCTGCCTGGGGGGCTGTGAAATGGGTGATGGGGTCAGAACCCTGGGAGTAACATGGTATGCTTCCCGGAAGCCAGGTCTTGCAGGTACAGAGAGGAGAGGGCCATTGAGGGCAGAAGCGCTATATAGAGAGGGTGGCCTTGGACCATGGGAAACCCAGAGAGGATGCGAAGGGTGAGGGCTTCCCGGAGAGGGGATCCTTGAACTTGATCCTAAAAGATACACAGGGCTGGGCAGGCAGAGGGAACAGTGTGGGCGAGCCTGCTCTGAGCTGGAGGCTGCTGGGGGCGGAGGCCAGGTCTCCAGGGGCCTTGAGTGCTGAGACCCCAGGCGGTGTGGGTTTCACCCCCAGGGCAGGGGGCAGCCCTTGGGGATGGAGGCTGGGTAACACTGCTTCCTCTTGTGCTCCCCCTCCACAGCCTTACGCCCCAAAACCTGCATCAGCGAGAAGGAGACAGCGAGACCGTGGTGGTGCTGACCGGCGAAGGAGCGGGCTGGTCCTCTCAGCCAGGACGGGGCTCCATCACCAGCCCCCAAGCAGCATCTGCGTCCCCGGCCCTCAGGAATTCGTTCGGGCCCTCCCAGACCCCAGACCCCAGAGGGCGGAAGGGAGCTGCAGTACAGAGGGGCCCAGTGGGAAGAAGGAACTCGAAGGGTGAACCGCCCTGGGAAACACAGGAGTTCAGGGGGAAGAAGGGGTGTGTGGTCTTCCACTGGCCCCTGCGGTCCTGGGGTCAGCACAGGGAGCCCAGGGACTCCTGGCTCCGTGACTTTCTGGTGAGATCCCGCAAAGCAGGCCCATCATGGGATCCGTGGGATCTGCCTGACTCGAGGTAACACAGTGACGTGGCCTGGTGAGGCCTCCCAGCCAGCCGCCCCAGGGCCTGGGGCATGGCTGAGCCGGGTGGAGGAGACCAGGCCTCAGATACCAACACCAACGGGCGTGGGGCCCTGCCTTCCGAGGCCCCCACCCCCACTGCATCCCTGCCTCATCTGGGGGCTGGCAGAGCTGGCCGAGAGGGTGGGGTTCTCCCCTGGACCCCTCCTGGACTGCTACCATCCCTTCACTCATCCCAGGGCCAGGGGGTCCCACCCAGGCCTGGTGGAGAAGGAGGGATCCCGTGAGGGTCCCTGGTCATGCTGTATCTCTGTCCTCTGGTTAAGCCCGAGAAGGGATCGGGAACTGTGGAACTGAGGCAGCTGAACCCACCTGCCACCCTGAGTCAGCCCTGTACCCCCATCCGGCATGCAGGCCCTCCCTGCAGTGCTGCCAGGCCCAGACAGGACAGGCAGGCAGCGTCCTACCCCAGGGGGCCAGGAGGGCCCATCCAGATGCCCTCTAGATGCCAGGCCGGGAGACAGAAGACCAGTGCCACAGCCGCACCCTCAGCCCCAGAGGCCACGCCCCCTGCCACTTGAACTAGCCTGGGGGTGGGGGGCGGACTCCCTCTGTCTGATCCAGGCTTTTCTCCCTTTCCATCCGTTCTTGTCCCTCTGCGTCCTGGGCCCCAGGCGGTGAGGTTCTTGTTGCCCAGGGGTCCCCACACCTTTGCCCTCTTCCAGCAGCTTCTGGGCAAGTTGGACATGTGCCTTGCCCCATGAGCCACGTGAAGCCCAGATCACATCTATTTTCATCTGTGTAACAAGCTCAGATCAGGGACCTCATTGGTTTCCCAGTGGTGGGTAATTTCTCGTTCCAAATATTAATCCATTGTTTTCCTGGCTCCCAGCCCGGCCCCACTGCCGCCGTACTGTACTCCAAGAAGGTTCCTATGCAACCAAAAGCCCCAGCAAATACTTTATGAGCTTTGCAGCTTCAGCCGAGCAGCTATGCAAATGCGTTTTTCATTAGGAGCATGGGGCCAGACGTGAAGATAAGGAATTGTTTCTCCCAGAGAAGATCCATAATTTTGGTAGCTTCCAAGCCCCGTTTCTAGGCTCACCTCACCCTCCCGGATGTGGCAAGCACCTCCACCTCTGGGCCTCCAGACTCCCAGGAGAATCGGGGGTGGTGCAGCAGAGAGGGGAGAGTTGATCGACTCTTAGTAACCAAAACCAGTACCTTGGCTTTAAAGGGAGCCCAGCCTTCTATTCCCGCCTGAGGCATTTGTAACAGGTCAGATATGTTTGGGAGATCACACAAGTACCACACTCATTTGCTCCCAGGATCTCAGTTGATATTTATAATAATTGTATGTACCATGCAAGTTAGGAGGGGAGGGAAAAAAAAGCTGTACAGGCATTAACTCTAAAATAAATTTCTATTTTTTTCTCTTGCAAGATCAATAAAAGATGTTATTAAGAATATGGTCTGATGTGCTAGATTTGGGGTCAGACAAGAGGGAGACTGTGCTGCCTCCAAGAATGGACTGAGTCCACTGGAGGCCAACCACTCCCTCTTCCCACCTGCGAATGAGGTCATGATCCTGGCCAGATAATAGAAGCCCATACGGTTTACCAGAGAAGGCGATGGCACCCCACTCCAGTACTCTTGCCTGGAAAATCCCATGGACAGAGGAGCCTGGCGGGCTGCAGGCCATGGGGTCGCTAAGAGTTGGACACAACTAAGTGACTTCACTTTCACTTTTCATGTTCATGCATTGGAGAAGGAAATGGCAACCCACTCCAGTGTTCTTGCCTGGAGAATCCCAGAGACGGGGGCGCCTGGTGGGCTGCCGTCTCTGGGGTCACACAGAGTCGGACACGACTGAAGCGACTTAGCCGCAGCAGCATATGGTTTACAGCGGCTGTTATTCCCAGGTGGCGCTAGTGGTAAAGAACATGCCTGCCAAAGCAGGAGACATAAGGAACTCAGGTTCGATCCCTGGGTCAGGAAGATCCCCTGGAGGAGGGCCTGGCAACCCACTCCAGTATTCTTGCCTGGCGAATCCCATGGACTGAGGAGCCTGGTGGTAGGGTCGCAGAGTCGGACACAACTGAAGTGACTTAGCACATATGCCTGGAACTGACTCGTTTCACCCGAGTTCAGCCTTGGAGGGTAGGTGTGATTACAATCCTCCTTTTACAGATACAGGAACTAAGGCGCAGAGAGGCTGAGTAACTTGCCCGAGACACTCAGCTTGGGGAGCTATTAGTATACAAATCCTGAGATAACCACGGGAGAACTGGGGTGAAATTTCCTGGACCCTGGGGTTTCCCTTCAGCACGAGTGGATCCTGAAATCACAGCCCCCAAATTGATTGCTGGCTCCTCCTGCGGTTCCCCACCCCTGCTTCCTTTAGGGGTGAGTATCAGCATCCGGATAAAGCAGCCCTCGAGTAGGAAGAAGGTTCATTTGAAGGGGCTAGCGGTCTAGACTGCAGCTCAGTTGCCAGCAGTTGTATTGGGGGCTGGGTAAGGGGGCCCTCTGGAGACCCTCCCTCCATCTATTAAACTGGCCAGAGGGGAGAGGGCTTCTGTCCTGCCAGCATGTAGGGATAATGGCTGGGCCTCTACTGGGCCAACCCCGCCCCCGGCTCCCCTCTGAGTTCCTGTGAAGACAGAGGGGCCCTGCCCTGCCAGGGCCTGGTACTACCGGGGCTTGTGTCTCTGGGCCAGCCCGGGAGACTGTGAACGCAGGCCAGCCCTCCCTGCATTCCAGCCGTGGGCTGGGAGGCCGGCCAAGCATCCCAGCTTCTAAGCCTTTCCAACCACCAGCCAGAGCGCTGGGCCTGGGTCCCTATTGTTCAAGGGCCAGGCAAGCAACACCAGGGGGCAAAGCTGGCCTTGCAGGACCTGGTCAACAGAGCAGCCCAGGCACCTTCTGCGGCTCAGAGCCCAGGGTCCCGCCACACCAGGTCTTCAGGGGGTTTGAAAGAAGCCAGGAATCCAGGTGTTGTATTTATTTTTAATGTGAAATCTAACTCTTAAATGTTGGCTCTAAGTTAACAAACATAGAGTGAGCCAAGTAAATCCAGTTACAGGTCCTATGTAGCTGACCCTCCACCACAGCTCCCATCCTAGCTCAGCATGAACATCGGCCCCCGCTTCCTTCCTGGCTCCCTGGAGCCTGCAGTCCCTGACCTGAAAGTCAAAGTATTAGTCACTCAGTCGGGTCCCACTGTTTTCAACCCCATGGACTGTATAGCCCGCCAGGCTCCTCTGTCCATGGGATTCTCCAGGCAAGAAAATTGGAGTGGGTTCCCCTCCCTTCTCCAGGGCATCTTCCCAACCGAGGGATTGAACCTGGGTCTCCTGCATTGCAGGCAAATTCTTTACCATCTGAGCCAGCAGGGAGGCCCGCAGTCCCTGATGCAAGGCTCCATGAATGCCCAGGGCTGGTTCACCCCAGTCCTCCTCACCTTCCCAGGGAGGTAAAGAGAGGGAGGAGACTCTTCCTGGCCCCGCCCCTCTTGCCCAGGGGGTCAGTGGAGTGACCTCAGCGGACTGAAGCTGCAGTTTCCACCCCCAGGCTTTCTGGGGAGCAGAGGCCTTCCTCTCCCTCCACATCCCGCTTCCCTGCCCATTCCCTGGGTCCCACCCCCACCCTGTAATCTACAGGGCTGTAAATCAGCCCCGAGCTGCAGCTGTCAGGGGCACAGGGGCTGGTTGGCACCCAGGCATGGCTGCAGGGAATGAATCTTGGCCACAGCTGACAAGAGGGTTAAGGAAGAGCAGGCAGAGTCTCCCAGGGGAGCCTCCCCTCAGGCCCCGTCCCCTGGGGACCTGCCTTCTCTGACCCACAGAGGGAAGGACCTGCTTCTGTCTGTCTGTTTCTTTGGCTCCAGCACTGGCACCACAACCTCAGAGGGCCCCCCAGAGCCTGCCAAGGCCGTTTCTGTAGCCAGACCAGTGGCCGCTGCCCCCACACTTGGGCTTGTTTGCTGAGATGTCCTGAGTCCCTCCCCAGACCTCACTGCCCACCCCCGCCTGAAGCAGCATGGTCCCTTCCTGAGGCCCGAGCACCTCCCCTTCCCCATCACTCAGCCTCACCCTCAGCCTCCTCGGGATTGGCTGGCTGCACTGGTCTGCCAGTTCCTTGCTTCTCTAAAAAAACTGGAAGCTGTGGCAGCTCTGGTCCCATGTTACCAGATGGTCCCAAAAGCCAGAGCTGGCCCTGAGCCCGGGCAGCGGCTCCCCAGTCACCACACTCGCCACCCGCCCCTGTCGTCTCGCGCTCGGCCTGCTGCCCTCCCCGCATCGCTTCACGCTTCACAGCCCTACAGGCATCCGAATTCACACCTGGAGACAGAGGCAGGTCATTTACATGGAGGAGCAGGAGGGGACGGGGTGACAGTGATGGGGCCTCACCCTCCTGCGCACGCAGAGGCTCTCGTGCGGCCCAACGACTCAAGCTTCTGGTGTCCAGTCAGGGAACAGGCCCAGGACAGGTGCCGGGGGGAGGTACGGGGGCCTCTGCCAAACGGGCTGTGTGTCCCTGGGTGCTTGGGGCTGGCGGTCAGGCATGTCCCTGGACCTCTACATGGCAGTCATGACACCACTTCCCGGCTCCCAGCCTCTGGGAAGCTGTTCCACTCACACACACTCCTGACACAGGGGCAGGCTTTAGCAGTCATCTTCTGTAATAATAACAACCAAAGTCGTAACTGTCAGTACAGGGACTTCCCTGGTGGCCCAGTGGCTAAGACTGTGCTTTCAATGCAGAGGGCCTGGGTTCGATCCCTGGTCAGGAACTAGATCCCACATGCCGCACCTAAGAGCCCACACTTTGCAACTAAAGATCCAGAATGCAGTGACTAAGACCCAGTGAAGCCAAATAAATGTCAGTCAGTACATACTAAGCTCTCACCTGACCTGGATGCTCTATGGGTTCGTCACTGAAGCTGCGTATCACGGTTAGACGCTGAGACCTCATGCTGCAGGTACCCATTTCCCAGCGAGTTGGTGATGGAGAGCAACCTGGGGCTGCCTGGCCAGGGTTCAAGTCCAGACCCCACTACCTCCTAGCTGTGAGCAACCTTATGCCCGTGCGTCCTCGGCTTCCTTACCCAGGCCTCAGGATGCCCGCTACACCTGCTCCTCAGAGTCACTCTGGGCATCCTTAGGAGCATCTCCTGGGAGGCAGGGCACACTGGCTGAGTTCCACAATGGCCCTCATCTTCTTCTTGTTCAGTCGCCCAGTCGTGTCTGACTCTTTGTGACCCCATGGATAGCAGCATGCCAGGCCTCCCTATTCCTCACCATCTCCCAGAGTTTGCCCAAGTTCTTGTTCATTGCATCAGTGATGCTGTCTAGCCATCTCATTCTCTGACGCCTTCTTCTCTGGCCCTCAATCTTTCCCAGCATCAGGGACTTTTCCAATGAGCCATCTGTTTGCATCAGATAACCAAAATACTGGAGCTTCAGCTTCAGCATCAGTCCTTCCAGTGAATATTCAGGGTTGATCTCCCTTAAGATTGACTGGCTTGATCTCTTTGCTGTCCAAGGGACTCTCAAGAGTCTTCTCAGCACCACAGTGTGAAGGCATCAATTCTTCAGCACCCTGCCTTCTTTACAGTCCAGCTCTCACAACCATACGTGACCACTGGAAAGACCATAGCCTTGACTGTACAGACCTTTGTCGGCAGAGTGATGTCTCTGCTTTTCGACATGGGAGGAGGGAATGGCAAACCACCCCAGTGTACTTGCCATGAGAACCTCATGAATCTTCATCTTACAGGTGTACAAACTGAGGCTTTCACAGCAAGAGTGGCCTGGGGGCTGAGATGGGAGGCTGCTCAAAAGGGCAGCATGGCCCTCCTGATTTTCCTGGATTCCTCCCAGCCTGGGCGCCGGCCTTAGAGAATGAGTGCTGTCTCCCCTCCCATGCCAGCTCTTGACCTGTGGAGCCCCTCTCTTGCCTCCTCTCCCTAACCCACCCTGCGTGCACCCCTCCACCTGACAGCCACCCACCCACCCTGGAAGTTCCAGGGGAGGGAAGGTCAGGAGTGTATGTAGAAGGGGGCTTGGTGCCCTGACGCACCATCTTGGCCTCCTGGCATGGAACTCGTCCCGAGCAAAGGCCCCTTACTGCTCCCCCAGAGCCCCAGGCCCCCTCCCTCCCCCATGTCCTGGCCAGTCCTGGCCTCTGCCCGCTGCCCACTCCCTTGCCAGGCCTCTGGCCATTCCCCAGCCTCCGGCCTCCCTACAGGCCGAGGCTCAGACAGCATCCGTCCAAGATGAATTATGGCCCAAGAAGCAATTACCAGGGTATGGTGGGCCGGGCCGCGTGGGCACGGGGCAGAGGTCTCGCGTTGTGATTTCCTGTCTGTCTACGCAATAAATCTCCACGTGGAAGAGATTGGTTTTTCCTCATGACTGATGGTCGTTGTCTTCAGTCCCACGGCGGGGCTGTCCTCCGGTGGGGCGGTGTAACGTGCTCATCGCCCACAGCCCCCGGGTGAGAGGCGAGGGGGCAAGACTCCAGGCCCCCCAGGCTGTGTGCTCCAGGGCTCCATCTCTCCTGGCTTGGGGACAGGGGCTTTTCTAAGTCATCCACTTGGAGAACAGTCTTTCCTGGTTTTCACCAAGGCCCCGCGTGGCCTGCAGCATCCCTGCCTGCATAGCATCGAAGCCCAGGAGGGAGGCTCAGAGAAAGGCTGGTCCAGGCCCAGCGCTCCCTACCCCTCACTCCCTCCCCACCTCCCAGCAGGACCCACAGCAGCCCCTCTCTGGTCACCTTGCCTCAGCCCTTCACCCCATCTCCCAGACCCAGAAGCACTTCCCAAAATGAAAAGCCGGTGTGTCCACCTCTTAACACCCTCCTGTCAGCGGTTCTCTGCAGCCTTCGGGTGAAGGTCAAACTTCCTGTCACCATGAGGCCCCACACCAGCTGACCCCAGATGCACACTCAGCAGCAACCCTCATGCCCCCACCTGGGGCTCCAGGCACCGTGTCCTGCCCCAGGGCTGCACCCAGGCACACGGCATTCTGTCAGCCCCAGGGCCTTTACACATGCTCTGACTTCTGCCCACACCATCTCACCGCCTCCTTCCTCATCCCTCAGAGCCTGCTGCCACGGCCCTTCCTCTGAGGGGCCCACCCTCACCCCTGCAGTTTAAATCCGGACTTTCTGTGGTTCGCCTACACAGCACTTCTCACAATCTGAACTGAAAACTTTTGCTGTTGGAATTATCGGAGTCATCTCTGTTTCCTCCCTGGAATACTCCCTCCACGAGGATGGAATCGGTGCCTTTCTGACTCGCCGTGGCAGCTCCAGTGCACACTCAGCGCCTGCCACACGGAAGCCCCTTGGCAAATAGTTCTCGATGAATGAAGACCCACACAGGTCAGCAATAGCCTCGGGATTTTAACTAACTCCTCAGCCCTGGGTGCTTTCCTCTGTCCCCACTTCCTCCCAAGGAGGGGTCCGCACCCTGGTGGCAGCAGCTTCCCCCAGGGATGAGCTTCCCAGCACACTGCGCCCTCAGGCCCAGCTGCCGGCGGATGAATGGCCATGAATCAAGTTGACATTACCATTACCCGAGGGAGTGTGTGGCTGGATGGGTGGGCTTTGGTGGAGGCTGCAGGGAAGACGGCTCGTCACAGCCACCAGCCCAAAAGGGCAGTCGGCCCAGGGACCTCCAGCGGCCTGGACCTGCCAGTTAGCCCCCAGGCAAGGGAAGGACCAGGGCCCTGAGGCACCTGAGGAGAAAGGGGGTGAAGAGTTGGACGCTACTGAGAGACTGAACCTAGCACAGGCTGGCTTCCCAGGCGGCCTAGTGGTAACCTGCCTGCCAACACAGGAGACAATGAGACGCGGGTTTGATCCCACGGTCAGGAAGATACCGTGGAAGATGACCTAGCAACCCACTTCAGTATCCTTGCCTGGGGAATTCCATGAACAGAGGACCCTGGTGGGCCACAATCCATAGAGTCGCAGAGTCGGACACGACTGAAGTGAATTAGCACGCGCGCACACACACACACACACCTGAGCAAACACGACAGAGCCCCATTCAGGGTGGTGGGCACGTGCAGACCCAGGTCCAGGGCTGGTGTGTATCCAGCACCAGCTCGTGCACACAGGAGTGTGTGCTCAGCATCAGCGGGCACACAGAGACGTGGGTGGGTTAGCACGTGTGCACGAACAATTGCTCACTCAAGTTTGTACAATGTTGAGGTGGGTGTGTCCACACAAGCCCAGGTGTGTGGCTACAGGGAGGCTGGGAGCAGGTGTCCAGGGCAGAGCAGGCTGTGTAAGAGCTACTCTGGGCTGTGGGTCAAGCCAGCCTATGGGGGTCAAGGTCAGCATCCAAGGCCAACAGCCATTCTATCTGTGGAGAGGGATGGTCTGCTTGGTGCAGGGGATGGGCAGGAAAAGTTGTGCAGGAGTGGGAGGAGGGGGCTTTGCCTCCCCATCCAGGCCTCTGTGTGCTCACCCAGGACCCCTGCTTTCAAACCAGGTGGTCCTCCTCGCTCCCAGGTGCAGGCAGACAGTGTGGCATGAAGACAGCCCTCCCAGTAACTCCCAGTAGGGACCCCTTGGGATCGCTCACCTGGCCTGCCTGGAAGTGCTTCCTTTTGTCTAACCTGCAGCCTTCTTGCTGCAGCCTCCATGGGACTGAATGGCAGTTACTTCTCTCCCCCTGCCCAGCAGGCACCCAAAAGGACTTGAAGCCTGAGTGAGTGGTCCCGTGAGCCTCCTCTGTCCTCCCCATCCCTCTCTGGGCTGAGCAGAGGGTAAGAATGGCCCTTGCTTGAGGCATCCGCATTCCATCATCACATACCACTTGCACGATTATTTATTTAATATTTTTCTTTAAGCCAACTTTTTTGCCTTTTAACTTAAATGCCTATTTTGGCTTCATCCTAAGCAATAACGTCTGTGAAATCACGGCACTCGCGTGCCCGTTATACATTTTTTTCCTAATACACAATTTACATAAACACAACTATTAAAATAGATAAAAACTTTGCCCATGTTTCAACAAAAAATCATCTCCCAGACCTCTGTGATCCACTTGGCAACTTCAAAAGGATCCTAGAAGAGAATAAAGAGCTCCAAGGTACCCAGGGCCAGATTCCCATTGGACACGGCCCTGCCCAGTCTGAAGCTGGAGCTGCTGCAGCGGTTTCTTCTCGCCCAGCTGACCTCCTCACCCTGATATTCAAAGCCTTTTTATTTGAGTCCCAGTCTCTCTCCCAGACCCAGCTCCTGCCCCACACAGTAGGTCCACGATAGTTACTAGATGAATGAATCACTGACTTGATTAACAAATGCATGAATGAATGGGTGAATAAACACACATCTCCACCTGGGTGTCTCCCAGGCACCTGAGACTCAAGACATCTGAACCTGCCCCCACCTCCCCCCCAGCCCCTAACCTGAGTGTCATCGCTGACTTTCCCCTCCCACCCTCCCACCCTCCCACATCAGCTCATTTTCCCTCCTGCCTGCCTCCTGAATCTGCCCTCACCGTGCTGTCCCAGGAACTCCACTCTGAACCAGTTCACCCTTTCCCCTCCTTTCACATGTGGTGAGGACAAGGACAGGGGCCATCCCCCCCAAGTCTATTCTCTGCCCAGAGCTGCAGAGACCTTCCTGGGATGCTCAGCTGGGCACTCCCTGCTTTGCCTGAAAGCATCTCCCGTGGATCCTTCCTAAAGAGGCTTCAGTCCCTCCGGCTCCACTAACATCTGCGGCCTGATTTCTCATCCGCTGCCCTTCTTTCTCTCTACATATCTGCCATCTAGACTATCCCAAAGTTCCTATGATGTTCCCAACTTTCTTTCCCTCTACACTCTTGCCTGCCTGACATCTAGACAACGTCATATCTCAGCTTAAATGTCATTTTCCCAAAGGAGCCTCCCACGAGCCCCACTCCCTCCTACAAGCAGGTGCTGCCTATGGGCTTCTGCAGCACACACACTCCCACCCCCGCCAACTTCCTCTCATTGAGAAAACAGCAAAGACCGACAGAGCGTTTATGTGCCAGGCTCTGTTCTAAAGGCACGTATATTAGCTCCTTTAACCCTCAGAAGAACTTTAAGAAGTATGTGTACTGATAATCCCCACATGCCCACAGGGGTGAGGCACAGAGAGGTCAGGTAACGTGCCCCCGATCTCAAGTAGAGGAGCTGGAATCGGCACCCAGGCTGCCTGGTCCCAGAGCACTCCACACACTGTTCTGTCTTCACCTGTCTAGTTTGTGTCCTGCCCATCTGTGAGCTCTTTGAGGACAGACACTGTCTCTGAATTAGCATCCTATCTCAAGTGCCTGCCACAGTGTTTGGCACACAGTAGGAACACAAGGAATTGTATCATTGAGTAGATGGATACACAGATGGATGGCTGAATAATGAGGGCAGGTGATACGTGAAAGGATGGATGGATGGATGTCTGGTAAAAGGAAGAATGACCACTGATGGGTGGATAATGGACGGACAAATGGATAGATGGACGGTTATGGATGGATGATGAATAGATTGATGGATAGATGGGTGGATGAATGGACGGACAAATGGATAGATGGATGAATGAATGGATGCGGGGATGGGTTATGGATGGATGGATGGATAGATGGGAGGATGAATGGACAGACAAATGGATAGATGGACGGATGAATGGATGGGTGATGGATGGATAGATGGGTGGATGAATGGATGGACAAATGGATAGATGGATGGATGAATGGATGTGGGGATGGGTTATGGATGGATGGATGTATGATGAATGGATGGAAGGATAGATGGGTGGATGATGGATGGATGGATGGATGGATGGATCGATGAATGATTGGTTGGATGATGTGTTTATAGAAGAATGAAGAACAACATTCTCTCCTTGAGGGAAATTTCTAGAAATCCTTTGGGAAGGGACAAGGCCTCTTGGAGTCAGGAGTCCTAATTCAAACCCTTAACCCTGCTTTTGCTAGCTCTGTGATCTTGGGCAAGATGCTTCATCTCTGTGACCCTAAGTTCCCTCATCTTCATAATAGGAATCTGTTTCTTCAGGCATCTAAGCCCTAAGGTTTGATATAAATGTGACTCTAGACACAGGGTAAAGGGTCCCCATGGGGGTCAGGGTGGCTGAGGGCCTGGGTTTGAGGGCCTATCTATGGCCCTCTCCAGTGTCCTGCCTGCCTGGCACCCACCTCCCCACCCTCTGGAATCCAAGAGAGCCTGCCAGCCTGGCTCTATCCTGATCCCACCCCCCGACCCAGTCTCAGCTACAGGACCACCCCCCTTTCCTCCCACCCACCCACACTTCAGCATCTAACCCTGACCAGCACACTCAGGGCTGTCTTATCTTCAGGCTCCTTAGAGACCTGATAGGGTGGGGCCACAAAGGGGCAGCCACAGCCCAGAGAGCAACTGGCCTCCACACGCAGCAAGAAAACAGATCCAACAAGCATTTATTGAGTCCCTGCTCTGTGCCTGCAGTGGGACCCTCCCCCGCTGCGGGGCCAAGGCCACAGCCCCTCTTTCAAGAAACCCCACTCATTCCCTGTCCCCAACAGGGGACCTCCGAGACTTCCTGGCTGGCTTGTGGGTCCCAGCCCTTTAGCGGCCAAGGTCCGTATCCTTCTCAGCATCCCAGCCGCACCCAGCAGGGTTCTGCACGTGACGGAGGCAGGAGTCAGGAGTGGCTGTCCCCAAGTCATACTGTGCAGCCCCTCAGACGCCCTGGCCCCAATTCCAGGACGCTGAGACCCAGGCAGCCGTGGGCAGGGCAGCCCACGTGTCTCCCACGCAGGCTGGCTGAGTTCACAGCACGCAGGCCAGGTTCCAAAGGCGCCAGACCAGTGATCCTGCGGCAGGGGGCTGGTGCTGATGATGGCCCGAGGTCTGGAACCAGGCTGTTCACGGTCACACCCAGTGCCCCAGGACCCAGCACTGGCGGTTCAGCTCTGCTGCCTCGTGTGCAGAGCTCCGGGGCCAGGAATCTCCCATGTGTGGCTGGTGTCCTGCCAAGGGGACAGGGTGGTCAGTGCTGACAGCTGCCTTCCTCCACCCATGTGCCACCGCCCCCTCCCACTCCCCATCCACCCATTTGTCCACCCACACGCAACTCTCCACCCACTCACTGTTCCATTCAGCATCTCACCATCCACTTACCCAACTCTCCGTCTCTGCCACGCCCCCATCAGCCACTCTCTGCCCACCCATCCACCAACACCTAAACATCCGCCTGCCAACACCCGCTGCCATCCACTCACCAACCCACCAATATACCCACCATTCCGCTCACACACGATACCCACCATGACTCCCCGAGCCTTAAAACCCAGTCAAGCATCTCCCACCTGTCAACACATCACACACCCGCCAACATCCCATCCATCCTCGCAGCAGCCCAGAACACTCCCACCAGCCCTGCTCTCCACACACACATCTACCCATCACCCAAAACACCCACCCATGCACCCGCCCGGCCACTTTTCACCTCACCCACCTACTTGTCTGCTTCCCAACCTACCAACACATCCACACCCACACGTCAAGTCTCCAGCCCTTAACTCACAGACATTCTCATCCAACTATTGCCCACTGCCCAACCACCAACCCTGCACACGCACCTGCCCTCACTTCATCCACCCCACTCAAGCCATCCACCCACCCTCTTTCCACCCTTCACCCACCCAAAGGCTTCCCCTGTCTCCCACCACCCCTCAACCCCATCTGGCTTCCCTGGGGTCCACTGCGTGCTCCCAATATGCTCAAGGCGCTATGGGAGGGTTAGAAGGAGAATCGTGTAGATGACTCCAGAGCCGCGACCTTACTTGACCCTTACTTGATGCTTACTTGAGCGAGCGAGTATGTGGACATCCGAAAGCCAGCCCTGAGCTGCTCCCTGGGCCAAGGCAGGCGGCAGCCTCTATGACCACAGCCTCTGCTCCGCCTGGGCAAGCAGAGGGGCTGGGAGGCTCATCTGATCCAACGTGCACGCTCACTCTTCTGTTTTTCTTGATTCTCGGAAGCTCGCTCCCCTGCCTTCACCCAAGCACCACCTTCATGTCTTCCTATCTCACTAGGCCATTCCCATCTCCAAGTTGGGACCTGCTTCAAATGTCCTTGTACCTACTATCAAACTGAACCCTCAAAGCCCAGCTCAAATCTCTCCTCCTATAGGAAGCCCTCCAGACATCCGCTCTCTGACCTCAGGGGTCTCCTTCTCTTAAGAGCACCCACCCTGAATGGTGCTCCACCAGCCTTGTCACTATGAGACCACTAGCCCAGGAGAGAGATGGCTCAACTCCTGGAGAACCTTCCATGGTGACTCCTTGGAGCCAGAAAGATGAGAACAAAGAGGAACGTGGGGAGGAGAGACTGCCTGGAATGGGGAGTGGGATGGGTGTGAAGGGCGAGGAAGCAAACTAGCTGCAAAGGAGCACTTAGAGTCCACACACCATGCTAGGTTGTCCCGAAAAGCCTGAACCCATTTTACAGATGAGGAAACTGAGGCTCAGCCAGCATAAGCAGCTGCCTTAGGATTCACAGCTACACTGCTGCTGGGTTGAATTAATTTCTTCTTGATTCCAAACTTCAGCATTTTTTTTTTAATGTGTTCTGCTCAGATAACTTCTCATCCTTTAGGGTCAGACATCCCTCAGAGCAAGCCCCTTGAGGTGGAAATTCCTGCTGAAGCCAAGAATTCTTGCTTGCATACCTCCAAGGGCGGGCAGCTCATTATTCTTTCTCCATGCCCAAAGCAGCTCTGACTATTGGGAGATTCTTCCTCATAACAAAGGCAGGAAGGGAACAGGCAAAGATGAGGAAGATTGTGCCAATGCTGGGGAGTGTGCACACGTCATTTTTTTTCCCCTTTGGCTTTTCTTCTGTTTTTAATATTCTTTAATGTTGGTGCTTTGCTAATTTTACTAGATTTTTTAAAAGGGGTGGAAAACATTTGGCAAACATTCGGCAAACATTCTGGAATCGTTTGGCCTTAGGAAAAACATTTGTTTTGGCCCCAGTCGCTGAAACAGTTGCATTCTTTGAAAGTGCTTGCTGCCAAGATATAGGTGTTGGGATTTTTTTTTTAATCGAAAAGCAAATATTTGGTGTACAGAAAGGTTTGATTGTTTTTCTAAATGAGTATTTAGAAATGATTGTAGTTGCTCTTACTGTAGCCAACTAGCAGAACCTTGGAGAGTTTGATGGAACAGAGGGAAAGTGATCATGTGTTTTTAGGGGAAAGGAGGGGCCGTGATCCTTATCCTTCTTTGAGTAAAAATCAGGCTTCCTAGGACTTCCTCGCTGGTCTTAAGAATTTGCCTTCCAGCGCAGGGGACGTGGGTTCGATCCTTGGCCGAGGAACTGAGATCCCAGGTGCCACAGGACAACTAAGCCCGCCTGCCACAAGCAGGAGACTGGGGTTCAACCCCTGGGTCGGGAAGATCCCCAGGAGGAGGGCATGACAACCCTCTCCAGTATTCTTGCCTGGAGAATCCCATGGACAGAAGAGCCTGGCGGGCTATAGTCCATGGGGTCGCAAAGAGTCAGACACCACTGAGCAAGTGAACGGCAGAGCTCATGCAGCCTGGAGCCCGAGCCACAACTGGAGAGAAACCTGAGCGCCGCAACCGGAAGATCTCACATGCTGCGGCCAAGACCTGATGCAGACCAAAGTAAATACATATCTTAAAAAAAAATCAAATACAGGGGATTCTCTGGCTGTCCAATGGTTAGAGCTCTGCACCCTCACTGCTCAGGGCTGCAAGCCACACAGCGAGGACAAAACAAAAATCAAGCTTCCTGTTCCCTGGATCCCAGGAGAGGCTTGGGATCCAGAGTCATTTACAGTGGGAGGAGCCCTGTCCTCACCACGTACCCCACTGGCCTACCACGACTCCCCACTCACTTCCCTTCTCTGGGGCCCTTTACATTGGGGTCAATCACCAGCCAGGGAGGAAAAAAATCCTTATGGTACAGATCAGGAAATCCCACCTTAACATGTCCACTGGGCCCAAACCAATGACATAACAGGGTGAAGCGGTCAGAAGCAGCCTTTCCTTAGCTCTGGCCAACTGTTGCCCCAGGAAATGTGGGCTCCGATCTTCCAAAACGCTCAGAGAGACTGACAATCCGGATTTTGAAATCAAATCTCCTGGCTTCTAAGTGATTTTAAAGGGCTTTTCAAGGGCTTCCTGGTGGTTCAGCGGTAAAGAATTTGCCTGCAACAGGAGTTACAGTTTCTTCCCCCTGGATTGGGAAGATCCCCTGGAGGAGGGCATGGCAACCCCCTCTAGTGTTCTTGCCTGGAGAATCCCATGGACAGAGGAGCCTGGTGGACTGCAGTCCATAGAGTCGCAAAAAGTCGAACACGACTGAAGCGACTTAGCACGCACACAAGGCTTTTAAAGCATTTAAAACCACCGGTGGGCCAAGCAGCATCTCCCAGGCTGGACTCAGCCTGCAGGAGCCACTTGTGACCTCTGACTTCTCCCTGGCCTGCATCTTTGTCCCCTGACTCTGTTCCATGGCTTTGCACATTCTGGTCCCTGGGCCATGTGCTCTTCCCTGCTGTCCTCTGGCTGTTGAGCCCCCGGGTCCTCACCCAAATGCTCCCTCCTCTGCAAAGCACTCCATGGACCTCTGCACCTGTACACCAAGCTGCACGTCGTTCTCTCCCGTGACTGTCACTTTCTGTTGTCAAGATCCCTGCCACTAACCTGGAGAGACTCAGTGCTGGCGGGGACTGAGTCTGCTCCATCCTGGAGCCTGCAGCCCCCAGCAGGTGGCTGGGCCCAGAGCAAGCCCTGAGCTCATAAATGAAGAAACCACTCAGGAGGAGGATGGAGTGATCCCTGCACTGGAGGCCTAGGCACCCCCCCATCTTCCCGGATCAAATGGACATATTCTCTGTACATTTGAGAGGCTCTTCGCTCAGCCTCTCCTCCTTTGGGTACAGGCTTGTGGGTTGGGGGTGAACTGTACTTGGAGTCCAATCATCAAAGGTTCAAATCCAGGCTCTGCCAATAACAAGCTGAGCGACTTTTTTTTTTTTTTTAAGCTGTTTGACTTTTGACAAGTGGCTTCATCTCTCTGGGCCTGCAAATGGATGTTAGTTGTAAAGGCATCAGCAGACCCAGCAAGCCCCCCTGCTAGAAGCCCTCCATTATGCAACCTCAGAGAGATGTAAAAATAACAAAATGCTCAGGGTAGAGGAGGTTGAGGTTCAGCCACCTTTCTTCACAGATGAGCAGGCCAAGGTCCATAGGTGGGAAGAGATTTGTCCAAGGCCTCACCCAGACGGTTGGCTGCAAGTACTGTGTTTTAAATCCCCTTGGCACCTCCCAGCATAGCAGAGTAGTCAACCCATAGGAGGTTCTCAGAAGTTGTGATTTATCTTCTCTTTTTAGTCGAGATATTAAACATGAAGTTTTTTTTTAACATTCGGTCTCTTCCAGTCCTAACATCTCAATCCCTTAGTGGAGAATCACCATCTTGAAATTCCCCAAGGCACTGAGATCCCAAGAGATCAGCTCTTAGCTCTGTTGAAATGTATGAAATTGCAATCACTGTTCCAAAACAAATTCACTGGGTTGGAAGGGCCCGTCGAGACCAAGAACGGCATCACCAATGCGCAGAAAAGGAAATGGGGACAATCAGAGGGGAAGTGACATGTCCAAGGTGCTCTGAAGCTGGTAGAGCAATCAGTGAGGGTGGGGAGATGTCTGGTGTTGGCATTCTTGACCCCGTAGGAGCCGCGCCTGATACAGAAGAGCCAGATGGACCGCACCATCCACTGTCCAAGGTGCTGACTTACTCTCCCCAGGACTCATGGGTCATATCCAGAGCCTACTCTCCCGGCTGCCCAATCTGGAACTCTTACCTCCAGACAGATATAGGATGTGGGAGAGAGATATGGAGATGGATCAAGGTTGGCACTGAGCTGTCTGGCTTTGGATACCCTTCCAGCTAGTGACGTCATCACTCCTCTTCCACGGCTACCTGACTGCCTCTCCAGGTCAACCCTGCTCTGTCAATCTCTACCTTGAGGGTGCTTCTGAGACTCTCATATTTGGTAATATCTGGTCACTTGTTCCCTTCCATTTTCCTTTTCTAGGCTGTATACAACCCAAGGACACAGACTAGCTCTGCTTTTATTCATCACTGTGTCCCCAGCACTCAGCACAATTTCACACACAGTGTTGAGAGCATAGATTTGTTGAAAGAATAAACGATGGAGGACTAGGGAAGAAGAGCAGGTTTGTGTGGGATTCCTGCTGGGGGGAAGGCTGAGTTTTCCAGCCTGCTTTGGGGGTGGCTTGTCCTAGGAGATCAAATGGAATTCCATCCCTCTCTTCATTCAAGTCTAGCTTCTGGGGACTGACCGTTTTACATTCTCTTCATCTCTTTTCCACACTTGGGATCAGGCTGAGTCCACGGGACCTGCCACCTTTCCCCAGAGCCACTGATTGCTTCGTTTCTTTGTTTGCTGAGCACCTACTCTGTGTCAGCCTCCCCACTGGGTGCTGGGTCTGGAGACATGAGTGAGATGCAGACTTGTCCTCTGAATGCTCACAGCCTAGTGAGGGGGAAGAGATGACAAAAGCAGGACTGCCCTGGTGGTGCAGTGGATAAGAATCCGTCTGCCAGTGCAGGGGACACAGGTTTGATTCCTGGTCTGGGAAGATCCCACATGCCGAGGAGCAATTAAGCCCATGCAACACAGCTACTGAGCCCGAGCTCTGGAGCCTGTGCTTTGTAACAAGAGAAGCCACTGCAATGAGAGGCCTGTGCCCCGCAGCTAGAAAGCAGCTCCTGCTCACCACAAATAGAGAAAAACCCGAGTGAAGCAACGAAGACCCAGTGCAGCCAGAAATAAATTTAAAAAGAGAGAGAGAGATGACAGGAGAAAACATTCCTCCAGTTCTCACTGTGCCCTGCGTTCATTGACTCATGCAATCCTCAAAAATGGAAGTTAGGTGCCATCACTATGCCCATCATACAGATGAAGAAACCCAGGTCCAGACAGGTTACATCCTTGAGGTTTCACCCCTGAAATTTGAACCTAAGCAGCTTCACTCTAAAGGCTGGGCTTGGAAACACTGTAAACCTCTCTCTCTCTCATCTATTCAAATGTCAGGGCAGGGAAATGCAGAGGTGAACACAACCTCCTCTGTTGGGACTGGAGAGGGGGTTGATTGCTAGCTACTCCTGGACATCTGAGCTAGACTTGGAAAGCCCCGTGAAGCTCAAAAATTCCACCGGTAGTTTTTTTTTTTTTTTTTGCCAAACGGAGGCGGGGAGGAGGTCACTTCAGGCAGAAGGAACAGAGTGTGAAATAGGTCCTTGGCAGGTAAATGAGGCTTTTTGGAGGTATGAAAAACATAGTGATGGTGGCTGGAGGAAGGCAAGATGGTTTGTAAGGCTGGAAAGCCCGGCACACAGGGCTGGAGGGGTAAGGAGCAGAGGGCTGCAATTGCAAAGATGCTGGGTGCCAGGTGTAAGCAACCCGGCAGCCCCCCAGGGAGTACAGGGTTCCTCCTGTACCTGGGGTTTCTTCTGCGTCATCAGACTTACCTGATGCAGATTCCTGGCCTGCCCCGAACTAAGGGGGGCAAAAAGGGACATAAAGAAGAACAATGACCCAGCTTGAGCTTGGAGTCACCCAGACTTGTGAGCCAAGAAAAATAACGTTGTTGCTCGAAATCCAAGGAACTTATATGAGGATGAAGTGAGCTGGACCATTCACTGGAAAGGTCCTGAGGAGCAACCCTGTTCCAGGCACGAATGTGGTGACAAGGTCCCCGTCCTCCTGACATTTCCATTCCAGTGGGGAGAGAGTTAGCAGAGAAGGATTCTGAGAGTGCTGAGTGACTGAAAGAAAGCTGAAGCAGGGGTGGGATGGTGGGAGAAGGCTTCTTGGGGAATGTCCGGGAGGAGTCGGCACAGACCTCATACCTACCCCACCAAGGATGCTCTCATGGGAGGGTTTGGGCTGGGAGGGGGTGAAGAAGATATGATTCAGGTTGTGTCTTTGGGGGATGGATGGGAAGAGTCATGACTCCAGAAGCAGCGATTTCCACCCAGAAGCTGCTGAATAGCCCAGTGAGTGAGTGATAGTCCTTTTGGTCATGTCTGACTCTGCAATGCTGTGGACTGTAGCCCGCCAGGCTCCTCTGTCCATGGGATTCTCCAGGCAAGAATACTGGAGTGGGCTGCCATTCCCTTCTCCAGGGAATCTTCCCAACCCAGGGATCAAACATGGGTCTCCTGCATTGCAGAGATTCTTTACCATCTGAGCTACCAGGGAAATCTGCTGCTGCTGCTAAGTCGCTTCAGTCGTGTCCAACTCTGTGCAACCCCAGAAATGGCAGCCCACCAGGCTCCCCCGTCCCTGGGATTCTCCAGGCAAGAACACTAGAGTGGGTTGCCATTTCCTTCTCCAATGCATGAAAGTGAAAAGTGAAAGTGAAGTCGCTCAGTTGTGTCCAACTCTTAGTGACCCCATGGACTGCAGCCCACCAGGCTCCTCTGTCCATGGGATTTTCCAGGCAAGAGTACTGGAGTGGGGTGCCATTCCCTTCTCCAGGGAATCTTCCCAACCCAGGGATCGAACATGGGTCTCCTGCATTGCAGAGATTCTTTACCATCTGAGCCACCAGGGAAGCAGAGCAGGTGACAAAATGAAGACTCCCTCCTGGCAGGAGCCTGGGGCCAGGTGTTGCTCAGAGTCTGGTCCATGGAGCAGCAGAAGCAGCAGCCCTGGAAATGCAGGATCCCAGGCTCCACCCTCCTCAGCCAGAAACTCCAGCGGGGCCTGGGAATCTGTGTTCCAAGAAGCTGGAAACTCTGGGGTGAGACTGGGAAATCCGTGTTTCAAGGAGTCTTCCAGGGAATTCTGATACTGACGCTGGCTTGGCTCTCTCTACCTCAGTGCCAGGGTCTCAGAAATCTGCAAGCTGTGTGCCCAGCAAGCTGGCATTGATATTTATTTCAGAAATATTGTCTGGTTCCATTTTAATAAAGGAAGCCAACTCAGGCAGTACTATATTGGATCTGATTTTGGTCTAATAAAAATGCCAAGTTGCTCCGAGCCCAGAAAAGTCTTCCTTGAAATTCCCTCTGCTATTCTGAGGGCAGCAGCGGCAGAGACACGTCTAGACAGAGCTCTCAGAAGCCACCTCTGTACCCGGCGAGTGACAGCCTCTCAGCTAGCCTAGCCTCACAGACACACCTGGCAAAGTCAGAAGCTTGTCTTGGGCATTGAACTTGACAGCTGCAATCAGCTGCAAACCCCAGTTGCCCCTAAAAGGAAGACTCAAACACCTGGACCATATGGCAGCATCGCCTCCATGAAATGTCACATCTGAGGAGCTCCTGAGCTAGCTGGTGGCACTGCAGAGCCCCAAAGGTAGGTTTCAAAACCAAACGCTTTGCTCAGAAAAAAAAATAAAAATAAGTGGCAGAATCTATATCACAGTAGCCCCAGAAAAAAAATAGCAACTTTTAGAACAGTTAAGAAAAGCAAAAGCTCATGTAACTGTTTATATAAAAGTGAGTTCTCAAGGGGGATACAGTGTGAGAAAATGAGAAGTTTAAAGCAGTAATTGAGCACCTACTGTGTGCCATGCACTGTTCTAGGCTCTCAGGATACAGGTGTGAACAAAACAGAAGATAAGGCGCCTAGGATTTCCCTGGTGGTCCAGTGATTACGAATCTACCTGCCAATGCAAAGGACATGGGTTTCAATCCCTGGTCTGGGAAAATCCCACATGCCTCGGGGCAAATAAAGCCACAACTTCTGAGCCTGTGCTCTCGAGCCCTCGAGCTGCAAATACCGAAGCCCGCGCGCCTAGTTTGTGCTCTTCGACAAGAGAAGCCATCGCAGAGAAGCCTGCACAATGCAATTAGAGAGTAGCCCCTGCTCGCCACAGCTAGAGAAAGCTTGTGCGCAGCAACAAAGACCCAGCACAGCCAAAAAGAAGTGATAAATTAATTATTATATTATTATATATTGGGCTTCCCAGGTGGCTCAGTGGGTAAAGAATCTGCCTGCAATGCAGGAGACACAAGAGACGTAGATTTGATCCCTGGGATGGGAAGATCCCCTGGAGAAGGGCACGGCAACCCACTCCAGTATTCTTGCCTGGAGGGTACCATGGACAGAGGAGCCTGGCAGGCTACAGTCCATTGTGTGTCCACAATGAGTCGGACACAGCCGAAGCGACTGAGCACACACACATTACTGTATTATTAATTAATATGTAATATTAATTAATTGATAAATTATTAATTAAGAAGAGACAGGGTGCCTAATCTCAAGGAACCCAGCGGAGAAAGGCAACAAAACCAAAACCAGGTGTGCAAATATAATTTCAAAGAGGTATGGACACAGTGAAGAAAACAGTGATACGAGGTTGACAGGGGAAGCTGGCGCAGGTTAGGGGAGCTTCTCTGAGCAAGTGGCCTTCAGCTGAGATTAGAGAGGAGACGGAGCCAGCCAAGCAAAGATTTAGAGAAAGAGCATTCCAGGTGGGGAGGACATGTGCAAAGGTCCTGGGGTGGGGGGTGGGGAATGAGTTTTACTTGTTCAAGAAAGAGAAAGGCCATGGTGGTTGGAGCCAAATGAGGCAGGGGAGAGAGGGAAGAGATGAGGTGAGGAGTTTGGGGGCCAGAGCAGGAACAGCCTGGTTCCCAGGATAAAGGGAAAGAGTTACATGCCAAACTGAGCCATCCTGCCCAGAGATCCCACCAGAAATCTTGACAAAGTCAGTCCATGTCTCAGAGCCTCAGTCTCGCTGTCTATACAATAAGAACAACTACCCTCCTTCCCAGGGCTGTGCCAGCGGCTATGAAGTGCTCAGCAGAACCTGCACTCAGTAAGTGTTTAATAACGCGGGCTCCCTGGCACTCCTTCTCCCCCGTGCCTCCTGCTGGGGAGTCAGGCCACCACCAGATCTGAACAGTTGCTCAGCACAGAAATATTGCAAAACGCATCCAGGCATTTCCAAAACATTTTCTTGGCCCAAACTCCACCAGCAGCTAAGAGGCCACATTCTGCAGATGGTGTCATTTCCCTGGATGGTGGTATCAGGCTGCTCTCTAGCCCATGACCCATGTGAGAACCCAGTCCATTGTGGCTGGGCCCTGCACCCCCAAAGGCTTCCTGGGGTATGCATGGGGTATGGCAGACCATCCCTGATGACTCGGGGTATGGGCTCTGGAACCAGACAGGCTGGGCACACATCTACTTCCTGGCACAACCGTAACCTGCCTGGGCCTCACTTTCCCTGTCTGTAAAATGGGTCTATCAGTTCAGTTCAGTTCAGTAGCTCAGTTGTGACTGACTGTTTGCGACCCCATGGACTGCAGCACGCCGGGCTTCCCTGTTCATCACCAACTCCTGGAGCTTGCTCAAACTCACGTCCATCGAGTCGGTGATGCCATCCAACCAACTCACCCTCTGTCACGCCCTTCTCCTCCTGCGTTCCCAGAATCAGGGTCTTTTCCAGTGAGTCAGTTCTTCACATCAGGTAGCCAAAGTATTGGAGCTTCAGCTTCAGCATCAGTCCTTCCAATGAATATTCAGGACTGATTTCCTTTAGGATGGACTGGTTTGATCTCCTTGCAGTCCAAGGGACCGTCAAGAGTCTTCTCCAACACTACAGTTCAAAAGCATCAATTCTTCAGCGCTCAGCTTTTTTTATGGTCCAACTCTCACATATGTTTGGGGTTAGATGAGAGGGAGAAGATCAACGTAAAGTCCTCAGAGCATCCACAAGGGTGAGATATTGCCATCAGACCTGGTGGGGCTGACGGAGCTCTTCCGGTTGGCTGTTTTCCTCATTAAGTCCAGGTATCATCATTATAGCTGTCGAATTCAACCAAGCCGGAACACCCAGAGACGAAGTACCCCTCTCTTTCCTCTTCTCCACCCCTCCCTCACTCAGCAGGATGAGGCATCTGGCCTCTTGTCACAGTGGCTGCGCTGACCCCATGGTGGCTCTGGCCAACACTACAGAAGCGCTTTGGGAGCTCCCGGGCCCAGACTCAGCTTCTTCATCTCCATGTTCCAGAGCCCTGCATGCAACGCCCAGCCCAGAGAAGCATCTTTAGCAAAGGTTTGTTGAATATGTGAGTGAATCAATGACTTTCACGTGGCCACACACAGCCCACTTCAGGACAATGACAGTGACCGGGGCCCTCCAGCCAACATCCTGCCCATGCTCTGCTGCCCCTGCCCCCAGCTCCAACAGCAGACCGGGTCTTTCTCTACCTCACTGTTCGAACTCTGAGTCCCCAGTGCCTCCACTGGTACCGGAGGAAAGACAGCCAACCCACTAGCTTGGCTACCTGATGAAAGGCAGGCCTGGCAGAGGCACTGTGGGGTCCACACTTCCTTTCTTCCCCGAGAAGCTGGGGTTTGAAAAACCTCTGGGAGCTGCAGCCCCTTCTCCACCAGCTTCCCTGCTTCTCATTCTCTTTTTTAAAGCTACCTAATTTTTTACAGTAATTTTATTTTATTCATTTATTTATTTATTGGCCACACAGCACGTGGGTGTCTCCCAGCCAAGGATCAAACCTACGCCCCATGCATAGGAAGCACAGAGTTTTAACCACTGGACCACCAGAGAAGCCCTTCCATGGTTCTATTTGAGCCCCAGGGTGTTAGGACCTCGTGGCTTCTCCATCTCTCCCCACCCTATATGACCCTAGACCATCTCAGCAGTCCCCCAGCTTCAACGGCCTCTGTTCTCAACCTTACACACCCCTAAAACTCTACACAGATGCCATATCATCGCATCCCCCTCAAACTCATCCTCTCCGTTTCCATCAGTGGGTGACATCTGACCCTTGACAGCTGACTCGAAACTTCCGAGCATATCCTAGGTTCCTGGCCCGCTCCTCATCTCCAATCAGACAAGCTGATGTTGTGGGCGCCCATCCCCCCAAGTGAAGCCTGTTGCTCATCTCCTGTGCAGACTTCCTCCAATCCACCCCAGGAGATTCATGCACCCCACCCCACCCCACTCCAGCAGCCCTCACACAAGGCCCAAGGAGAGTTGCTGTCATGGTTGGGGGGATAACTCGGACCACGTGCTTGGCCCTGGCTCCCCGAGTCCCCCAGCGGAGGCTCCGCTGATGACCACTTGGAAGGTGACTTTCACCTGCCACTGCCTTTCCCTGCGGAGCCCGCCTGCCAGGCGCCTATTTGCACTTTCTGGGATGCTCCACATAAGGCACTTGCTGTTGAATCTTCATCTCGGGATCCACTCTGGAGGAATCTGCAGCAGATTAGGCCACCATCACTCCTGGGATGATGGCGACAGCATCTAAGCTCTTCTCCTGGTCTCTCTCTTCCTCCCCTTCTGTCCTTTTTCCCAAGTGCATATGGATAGAAGGAGGACGGGTAGACATGGGTATGGATAAAGATGATGTAGATACAGATACAGATAAATAACCTGGGTAAGGGGCTTCCCAGGTGGCCCACTAGCTCAGACTCCTCATTTCCCAATGCAGGGGGACTGGGTTCAATCCCTGGTGAGGGAACTAGACTCTACATGAGGCAACTAACAGCCCTGATGACACAACCAAGAGTCTGCATGCCACAACTTAAGATCCCATGTGCCACAATAAGACACGGTGCAGCCAAATGAAAAATAAATACTAAAAAAAAAAAAAAAGAATAACCTGGGTACGTCTCTTCCCTGCTCAAAATGCCCCTGGGCTCCTCACTGCAGAGCCAATTCCTTCGCGTGGTCCCACCTCCTGGGTCCCCCAGCCCCATCCCCCAGCCCGCCATCCATCCCCACCTCCCCATTGCTCTCCCCACCCCAGCCACGAGGCCTCCAGGGCTGGCTGTCCCTGCCCTGGGGACTTGGCACCTGCCGCCCCTCTGCCCAGAAGGCTCTTTGGCTGACTCCTTCTCACTCCTTAAGTCCCCGTTCCAGTCGCTCCTCAAAGAGGTGGCTCTAAAGGGGTGTCCTGGATCCCGCTTTATCATCACGTTCCTTAGCTCTTGAGATAGTCTTATTTGTTTCTGAGTTCACATCTCACTTGATTCTCTCCTCTAGACTCCCCGCCTCACAGGCAGGGGTGTTGTCTGATCTGGCTTCAGGTTGCATCTCTAGCACCAGTATGGAGGGCCTGCACAGCTCAGTATTTGTTATGGGCACAAAAGAAGGAATTCTCCACGGGCTGTTGACCCGGGGAATGCATCTGATGCTTGGGAGGTGAAGTGGGTACCGGGGCTGGGCTGGGGATGCAGGGCTTCTGAGGCTCCCCTGAGCCTGGCTGTCCCCACTCTCCATCCCAGGGCTTGCATTCAGGGCCAGACACTCCTTCAGTTCTTTCTTCCATCCTCAGGCCCCAGGGATCTGGCCTTTCCGCCTCCTGTCTCCCAGCTGCCCCCAAGACAAGCCCCACGACCTCTTTCCACCCAGGGCTTCCTGCCCTCTCTGCAGGGCTCCCCTGGGAGGGGGCGATGCTAGGTCCAAGGAGGGAGTTGGTGGTGCTCTGGGGTGGGGCTCTGGAACACACCAGGGCTCTCAGCCCATCCCTAGCATGTGCTTCCTGCTCTCCTCTGTTATCAGAGGAGCTAACACTTCCCAGCCACCTCCGTGCCCTGGTTCCTGACCTCTTCCTCCAGGAAGCCCCCCATCCTGACACCTGACATGAAACCACAGTATATGTGCCCACCACGCACTCCAGTTCCTCAAGCAAGCAGTTAGCATTCTGACCACCTTCCCGGACTGGTGCCTCCCCCAGGAGCCTCTTCCTTCAGCATGGAGACCAGACCCTCTCCTCCTCCCCAACCAGGTCTCCTCCCAGGCTCCTTCACCACCTCCATCTTCTTTCTCCCATCAGAGCCATTCCTCACTCAGTTACTAGGATCGTGGAGGGTGGGGTCAGACAGACCTGAGTTTAAATTTCTGCCATCTTGTTCAGGCTCCCCAGAAGCAGACCCTGAGATAGGAATCAGAGCAAAGGGGAGACGCTACAGAGGTGCCACCAAACTTGGCGGAGGGGGAGCGGGCCCAGGGAGGGAAGGCGGTCAGCCCAGGTGGCTGCCAGACATGGTGCTGTGTGTTAGTCACTCAGCCTGTCTGACTTTGTGACCCCCATGGACTGCAGCCGGCCAGGATCCTCTGTCCATGAAACTGCCTAGGCAAGAATACTGGAGCAGGTTGTCAATTGCCCCTTCAGGGGATCTTTCCGAGCCAGGGACAGAACTTGTGTCTCCTTCGTCTCATGCACTGGTAGGTGGATTCTTTAGCACTGAGCCACCTGGAAGCCCACTAGACTGGTAACACTTAGGTAATCCTGCAAATCACACACCTCCAGGCGATCCTACTCAAGGGGAAAGGGAGCCAGGGTGCCAGCCTCCTTGTGCACTTCCTGCCTTCTGAGGGTAGAGGTGGAGCAAGCCCCCAGGCACAGAGACGCAGATACAAACAGCTGGGAGGCAGTGTAGTCTCCTAACAGGTCTGAGACATAGGAGCATCTGCTCTAACAGTCCTGCCACTGACTAGCTAAGCTGTGTGACGTTTGGCAAGTGGCTCCACCTCTCTGAGCCCTCCTTTCTGCAAAGTGTGGATAGTAATCCCAGCTGTTGGGGTTGGTGGTCAGCAAGAACAGGAGATCAGGCATAAAAAGTCCTTAGTACAGAGTGGGGTGGGCAGGGAGCACAGGGTGGGCAAGCAGCAGGCTCAGATGAGACTCTGCCCCTTTAATCTTGTATCAGCTCCTTTCTTTTCTGTCCGGAGCAAAGCCTTCCTCTCTTTTGACCTCTCTTTTGCTTTCTGATGTTTGTTTTCTGCATAGGAACCCTAGGTTCTGTCCTGTACAGAGAAGCCTTCTGAGCTTCTGGGAGCATTCACGGCTCAGAACTTGGGACCTGGGACTCCCCCTGATTTGGGTAGTTCCACCCCAGAGCTCCTGTCCCTTCAGGCCCATGGCGAACCCGGCCTGCATGGAACTGTGGCTCCCCTGCCTGTCTTTAAGGTACCCAGTGTCCCTCTTGCTTCCTTAGCATTCCGACCCCATTGCAAGGGCTGTGGCTGCTGCATGCAGAAGATTTGCTCTTCTTGCCCCCAGCCTCAGTTTCGCCCTCTGCAGTATATGTCTAGGGGAGAATGCAGGGGTGCAGGGAGAGGTGGGCCTGGCTGGTCTCCAGGGTCCTCTCTTCTCAGACGGCCTACAAATCCGCAGCGCCGGCTCCTGCAGCTGAGGCCACTTACGGGCAGGGTATCTCTCGTGGCGGCAATCCAAGCGAAAGTCCTCCTCCTCGTGCCCGTCCCCCTTCTCCATCCTGGAAAGAAAAGAAGCCAAAAGCTGGCGTAAGAAAGATCAGGCTGAGCTGGCAGAGACCCAGGACCTGGAAAAGTGTGGCCCCTCCCCCCCTCCGGAGAACACGTGGCAAAGCAACTTGGCACCATCGCCCCGTGGGATCCTTCCCGTGGCCCTGTGAGATGGGCATCATCCCTCCATTTGACTGATGAAGAAACTGAGGTATCGAAAGGTAATGTGACCGATCGGGTGCCATCCAGCTGATAAACAGGAGGCAGAAGAGGGAGGCAAACCTATGCGCTCTCACAAAAAGATGTTCAATCACGTGCAAATGGCATATGACAAAAGAAAGTGTGCCGTGTGTTTGAAAAATCACACACTAGGCCTTCCCTGGTGGTCCAGGGGTCAAGAATCTGCCTGCCAATGCAGCGGACACAGGACGGATTCCTGGTCCAGAAAGATTCCACATGCCGCGCGGCAACCAAACCGGTGCACCACACTACTGAGTCCACACTCTAGAGCCCACGCTCTGCACCAGGAGAATCCACCACAATGAGAAGCCATGCACCGCACCTGGAGAGTAGCCCCTGCTTGCCGCAACTAGCAAAAGCCATCGGACAGCAACGAAGACCCAGTGCAGTAAAAAAAATGCATTAATTAATTTAAAAACTTTAATTACACACTGATATGCACAAGGCATTACTTGGCAGAACGTATACCAAAAGGTTAAGGTGACTGACCCCAGATGAAATAAAGGGGATTAAATCTGAAGCCTTTTATTTTTTTAATCTTTCTCCACTCCTGGAAAGCCTTCTTTTTGAATTTACCTCTATTTTCTGATTTCTGGGCAAAAGACTTTGATTAGCTGTGTCACTTTTCTTAACTAAATTAAAACAACTCCCATAGATATTTCTACATAGAAACAAGGCTCTGGTCTTCCAATATCTGCCACAATTCTCTTTCCTCTCAACAGCTGTGTGAATTTCTCCTCTGGAGCGACTGGCAAGGCTGGGATGAGCGACAAGCACAGAGCAGAGGCTGACAAGGGTCAGAGTGGAGGCAACTGCAGACTCTCCAACATGGTTCCAGCCCTAGACCCTCACCCCCATCCCACTGAAGGCAGAGTCAGAGAATGGGCAGGTCCATGTGCCCACACGGCACTCACCCATGTGTGACCCAGACACATTCCAGAGCTCCCGAGGTCCAGTCCACGTGTGCTGTTCCTTTGTCTGTGTGTGTGTGCGCGTGTGCATGCATGTGCACGCACACATGTGTGTTCAACTCTTTGCAACCCCTTGGACTGCCGCCCGCCAGGCTTCTCTGTCCATGGGATTTTTCAGGCAAGAATACTGGAGTGGCTTGCCATTTCCTTCTCCAGGGGGCCTTTCTGACCCAGGGATCGGACCCACATCTCCTAGGTCTCCACCCCACATCTCCTAGGTCTCCTGCATTGCAGGCAGATTCTTTACCGCTGAGCAGTGCCTTTAGACAAATATAACCTAGTCCCCGGAAGTAGAAACAATTCCCACCACTACTGCATGTCCTAAGCACACACTGCAGGCACCTCCCAGCCCTTATCTGTGGCCCTGTGCCTTGACATCATCCCTCCGTTCTTCACTTTGCTTTTAGTTACCTCGGAGCTTATGTTTCAGGAGAGAACCACTGTGCCTGGCAGGTACCCCACTTCCTGGACACCCAAATCTTGCTGCTAAGAAGCCCAGAGTTCAATAGTCAACATATGAGAACACCAGCCAGTTAGCAAACACCTGTTGTGCTGGGGACCACAGGGACAACTCAGAGAGGTCCCAGCCCTTGAGATGCTCCTATCTGCTGTACACATGAACCGATGATCACAACTTCACGTTAAGTTTTAAGGGAGGACATTACGAAGGTTGAATAGGGTGAGTGTCTAGTTAGTGGCTGACAAACTTCTTCCGTAAAGGTCTGGATGATAAATATATGAGCTTTCATAGGCCAGATGATCTCTGTCACAACTACTCAAACACCCTTGTAGCTGGAAGCAGCCGCAGACAATATGTAAATGAAGGGCCGTTTTGTTCAGCAGATAATTACGGGCTTCCCTGGTGGCTCAGACAGTAAAGAATCTGCAGCAACGCCGGAGATCTGGGTTCAATCCCTGGGTCAGGAAGATACCCTAGAGAAGGGAATGGCAATTCACTCTAGTAATCTTGCCTGGGAAATCCCAAGGACAGAGGAGCCTGGCAGGCTACAGTCCATGGGATCGCAAAGAATCGGACACGACTAAGCAACTACGTTTTCACGTTCTTATGTACTAGCTTCTTGGAGATAGTGTGTTAACCTCTGGTCTAGCCAGTGGTTCTCCACGTGGAGGTCCCCTGACATCACCAGGGGAGTCTTCAATTGCCCGGTGATTGCAATATGCAGCGAGGGTTGAGATCCACTTGCGTGGGGACCAGTGGAGGCTTCATGGGAGGAAGCGATGCTGGGGCTGCATCCTGGAAGTCACAGCACACGCTGGCCTCTCAGAGAGGCAGCTGGAATCCAGCTGGGGTCTGCCTGATTTCTGCCATGCTGTGAGGCTATTCTGGAAAGAGCTAGTTCCTTGCACAAACGCGGCCCTTCCATCAGGTTCGCCAATGAAAATTACGGGTCTGCAAGGTCCCGGCAGCCATCTCCAAACTGATGTTTAAGGAGAGAACCACTATGCCTGGCATGGCACCCCACTTCCTGGACACCCAAACCTTGTTGCTAAGAGGCCCAGAGGTCAATAGTCAACATGTGAGAAAACCTGCCAGTTAGAAATCACCTGCTGGGCTGGCGACAACTCAGAGAGGTCTCAACCAAACCATCTGATAAAGGGCTGGGTTTTCCCACCTTAATTTTCAATCTACCTTGGACTAAATTTTTAATAAAATAAAATAAAAATGAATTGCTGGAGACTTAAATGAAAACACACGAGCACACACGAAAAGCAAGCTCGGGTGTACCAGCAATGTCAGTTACGGCAAGAGCTCTGACCCTTCGCCCCACCCCGTGCTCCCTGGCAGGAGATACCTGAGGGCAAGAGATGCTCTGGGTGCGACTGAGACCTTGGGCCCTGCAGGGAGGTGGGGTCGTGGCTGAGTCCAACTCTGCTATGAACGGGCAGCTCACCTGAAGCTCTGAACCTCTGTGTTCTGGAATTTTCTACATGGCCATGGGCAGGCCAGTGGTGGTGGGAATGACCAGAAGGACAGACACCATGGCCCCACTGGTTGCTGTGAGGATGGGAGCCCAGGATCTGGTATAGAGGGAGGGTCAGAACAGAGTAGCCCTACTGACTTTCAATCAGTTTCATCATTGGTCCCCCCGCAAACACTTTAAACTCAGAAAAAGGATGGAGTTTATCTCCTTCACTTGTAGTGTCGGGGTCCAGCACTGTGATGGCAAAAAGTATCCCAAGGAATGTTAGAAAGGAGGGAAGGAGGGGGAAGGAGGGAGGCAAGGAATTGAGGAGAAGCACATTGCAGGAGACACAGGTTTGATTTTTCCCTGGGTCGGGAAGATCCCCTGGAGGAGGGCGTGGCTACCCACTGCAGTATTCTTGCCTGGAGAATCCCAGGGACAGAGAAGCCTGGGGTAGGGGTGGGGGGGTCCATGGGGTCGTAAAAGAGTTGGACACAACTTAGCGACTAAGCGCGAGCACGAGCAAGCTGCGGCTACAAGCAGCCCGCTGGGTTCATCCAGGAAGGCTGAGCTTTGCGTTAAAAGAAAAGGAACTACTCAAATGTCCCTAGATGACTATCTTCTTTCATTTGAAGTACAACTTCCTGCAGGAAACACTACATGCTTTCTGAAGATAGTTTTTTTTTTTTTTTCTGATGGCAGTGTGAGAGGTGACCCATGAATCTAAATAAGCACTTTGAAGGGTCAGTGCGGGCGCTGGGGGTGAAGCAGTGCTCAGAAGGGGCAGCGGGCTGATGGCAGGGCAGGGATTTGAACTCAGATCTATCAGTCCCTAGAGCTCAAGCGTGTTTCCGTTGTGCCCTGCAGATTCCTAGCTGTCAGAAGCTCCACCAGACCCACCCTGGGTACACCTGCGCGGTGAGGTCCCATGGAAACTGGGGCTGGGCACTCCTGGGCCCTCCCAGGACTGCCACTAGGTGTGTAAAAGGGTGGTGAGGGGTGTGACCACCCTGTTACATGGTCACTGCTCTGATGACCCACAAGATCTGCAATCTGGGAATTTGCTCTTTGGAGAGAAGGAGGCAGGCGAGTGATGGAGCAGGGAGGCTTCAAGGATCTGAGAGTCTGAACCCACGTCTCGTCCTGCAGGGAGACTCCCGGTACCTGCACATCTTATTCCAGGGAGAAGTGTGGCCACAGCAGCTGGGGACCGTGGCAAGGGGTCCACCAGGTCTTACCTCTGCTGTGGCAAGAGTCCCAAGCCTCCCCAGCACAGAGTGCCCAGCCCGCTCCCCACCTGCCATGCCTTCTCTGTGTCATCCTCAAAGCCACCTCTTTCTCGCTGCCCCAGGCTGGCTTGTTTCCCAAGTCTCCACTCACTTCCTGGTATAAGGTGGCAGTCTATGCGCTGCGCTTCTCAAATCATCTGATAAAGGGCTAGGTTTTACACACACCCCCTTTAATTTTCAACCTACCTTGGACCAAATTTTTAATAAAAATACAATAAAAATGAATTGCTGGAGAATGAAATGAACACACACACACTCACAAAAGGCAAGCTTGGGTGTACCAGTGATGTCAACTCACCGTGAAAGTTCCCAAACACGTGTCTCAGTTTCTCTCGTTTTATCATGGATGTGTTTGCAAATGGGCCCTGGTCTGGGGACCATACTTTGAGTAGCACAGAGGTACAGACCCCTTCTTTATCCACGGGCCTCTTCTGACCCATAACCGGGGTTGCATCCACTCTGTCTTCCAGATCAACGTTCCCCAAATGTGCCAGTAACCACAGATAACTCGAGGAGCTTTTTAAAATGCAGATTCTGGTTCCATAGGTCTGGGGTTGGGGCCTGAGAGTCTGAACTCTAACAGGTTCTCAGATGGGGATGATGCTGTTGGCCCCCAGATCTCATCTGAGGAATCGGGCATTAGACCATGGGCTCTGGGCACCTGTGAGCCTCCTGGAAGCATCAGCCCAATCGCCTTCCACGTCCCAGGCTGTTGTCTGGGTGCAGATCTCCCGTGCCCTCCCCAGAGTGCCAGCTGCAGATGAGAATCACCTAAAGAACTGGCAGTAGTGACGGTCGGGCAGGAGCGCGCCCAGAGCCTCCCCGCCTCGTGTTTCTCTCCACTGGGCTGACACTTGGAGAGAAGGTCAGGAAGCAGCTGTCCTGTGAGGCTGTTCCTATCTCAAGGACCACTCTGTGCCTTTCACTTTCCTTTCACAAAGGGTTGGTTATCAGGTGAATCTCGGGACAGCCCAGAAATTCCCACAGCGCCATCTCCAATTTCTGGGCATCTCACTCCTCTTGAGACTAAACAGTGGCATCAAAAGACCCCAATAAAGACAAATAAGATGTGAGGCACTACTGAGAAGTAATATTCAAGCAGCGAGAGTGGAAAAAGACGGGGAAGAGGGAGCTGTGATTGGACACGTCTCAGAGGCTAAATGGCTAAGAAACAGTCGCAGGGGACAAAGAACACAATGATTTTTAAACGATGCACTGATGATGGGATGAGGTATAAAATTAAGAGAAAATTTGGCAAATAAATGACCATGCATAGGAGATTAATATTCTATAACATCCCATCAGAAGTGCCATTCCAAGACCGGGGGAAATAAATGGATTTTTTTAAAAGAGCCTCCCTCCGGTTTTTTCTTTTTCTCTTGCCATTTTGTAAGCAAGCTCATGATACAGAACATTTGGAAAATACAGGGAAGATAAATATCCACAGTGCCAGCACCCTCCCCTGATCTTTGTGTGCAGTTGACAGTTTTACCTCCCATTTCTCTGAAATTGGGTTTTAAAAAGAGACCTCAAGATATTAGCACCTTGAGATTATTTTCGGAACTGCATGGGCTACAAATTATTACTCAGAAAAACAACCACTAGCATTAATGGAGCCCCCACCCCACACCCCCAGCCCCGCCTTCAAGAGCTTCAAGGGCTCCCGACAACACGGAAACCTCTAGACCTGATTTATCTCCAAAATCCCTTCCTCAGCCCAGCCTTGGGGACAACGAGAGAGACCAGGTGAGCAGTCACAGAGGTGGGCACACCTGAGCGGGGTGCCGTTCAGCATGGCGGCAGCAGTGGGGGGAAAGGATGGGCAAGCAAATCCAGAGGCAGCTCCCAGAGGGCGAAGGTCACCTTGGCCAACAGACTGGCTAGTGACCTGCCCCAAAGGCTCCTGCCCTTCTGCTCTCTGTCACCCTCTCCATCCAAACCGTACTCAGGAATTTAAAAGGAAGTGGACCTGCATCCCTGCCCTGTGCACACGTGGCCGGTGCTGAAAGATGGGGGATTCCATCCAGTTCAGAATGGATGCTTAAGGGACTTCCCTGGAAGTCCAGTGGTTAGGATTCTGTACTTCCAATGAAGGGGATGTGGGTTCAATCCCTGGTCAGGAAACTAAAATACCACTTTTAGCATGGCAAAAAGATAAAAAAAAAATTTTTTAAAGGTCGATACTTGAAGTAAGATCTGCAGGCCCAGAATTGACAAGGCAAAGAAGAGGGGCACCCCATGTGAAGAGGACAGCTGTCCTGAGGCTACAACAGAAGCAGAAGGATGACCTGTCTGGGGAACTTCCAGCGGAGGGGAGGCTTAAGCAGGGAGGGGTGGGGGCCGATCCATGGCGAGGCTTGTAAGTTACCACAAGGAGCTGGGCCTTTGTCCTGGGGCTGTGGGAGGCACTGGGGTGTTCCAGCAGACAGATGAGGGTGGGGGCACCCTGATCGCATCAGCAGAGAGGAGAGACTTTGGTTGCTGGGGGAATACAGATGCCAGGGGCAAAGTGCCCTCCAGTAGGTAAGAGCTGTCGCCCAGGATGAGGATGGCAGGAGTGGAGATGGAGAGAAGTGGCCCACCCACAGGGGGAAAGCACTGGATATGGGGTGTCTGGATATGAAGGGTAAGATGTGCACATGTCTGCTTACTCAGGCAGGACATAGAGAAGTAAAGGAGAGGGACGTGAAACAGGACCCAGTTTGGGGGAGACCATCTTAAATGGGTCCTGGCCATGTTTATCATTTTTTGGCAATGCCATGAGGCACGTGGGATCTTAGTTCCCCAACCAGGGATTGAACCCACGCGCCCTGCATTGGGAGTGTCTTAACCACTGGCCAGGGAAGTCCCATGTTGATTCTTGATGCCTTTGGGAATCCAGAGTGGAAACACCAAAGAGGCAGCTGGATATGGGGCCGGGGGTCTGCAGGGGCCCAGGAACTCATAAGTCCTGGTGCATGCATGACCACAAAGGCCAATGTCAAAAGAGGGCCTGGAACTGACCTTGGGAGCATCACCATCTAACGGAACAAGGCGGAGGGGTGGGAGAGGGCACCCAGCGCCTGGAAGAGTGGCTGGTGGGAGCCCGGAGAGGGTGGGCAGGAGGAAGGGGGTATACCCATTCTCCGGGCAGCTGGAAGCTCTTTCTGCAGAGACGGGGGTGGGGAGCAACTCGCAATGGGTCGAGCTATGAGTGGGAGGTAAAGAGGTGGAGACCAGCCCTTCAAAAAGTTTCCCTGTGTACAGGAACCAGAGCAGAGCCAGCGAGGAATGGGGTCTTTGTGGCCCTTTCTGCACCGGTCCTGGGGATGGGTAAAGAGGGGTTGGCCCTCTGCTGTGAAAAACGATTTATTCCCCCTGCTTCCCCAGGTAGGAACAGGGAGCCCCATGAGGCCTGGCACCCAAGAAGGAGGTCTGGGGAGGGTCCCCATGCCACCTTCTGTGCCAGCGCCCCACCCCAAACACTGTAGGAGGGTGAGAGAGATGAGTCACCCAGGCCCGACTCCTACCAGCTCCCCACTCTCAAATCACACCAAACTGCTCACATTTTCCTAAACACCTTTGTTCGTTACTATTGCCTCTGCCTGGGAGCATGCCCCTCCACCCCCCACCCACCTAGCCAGGAGTGCTGGCCATGCCTTTAAACACTTGGCTTGGCACTTCTTCCCTGCTGATCCAGTGGTTGGGACTCTGTGCTTCCAATGCAGGTGGCTTGGGTTCAGCCCCTGGTCGGGAAACTAAGATCCCACGAGTAGACTAAATAATAAGAAGTAATAAAAATAAACAGAAACTTGGTTTGAGACCTCACCTGTGAAGGCTTTTCTAACCTCTGCCTCCCCCAGGGTGGTACCAAACTCCCCACCTGGAGTCACCTCCAGGAAACCCCATCGTGGCACGCAGGGTGTTTTGCTAAGCTCTGCAGACCAGATCCAGGTGGCCGGGCAGGTGACGGAAGAGGCTGGAGGTCTCCGAGGTGAAGTGATTCACCTGGGGACCCTCAGCTAATAAATTGCAGGGTTTATTCCAGCCTGGATTTATTTCCTCGTGTCTTCCACAGGGTTGAGTTGGAGTGTACTGGCAAGGCCCTCGAACAGGGATGTGGGGGGCGGGTGGTGGGCGGGGAGGGGGAACAGCATCACTATAATTAACAATATAATTATACCAGAGAGTTAATAACTTGTTGAGCCCCCATGGTTCCAGGTGTCAGGGACAGAGCGAGAGCCAAGAAAGCACCCTGCTCCTGCGGTTTGCACATGCGCGGGAGGAGGAGGCCAGTAAATGAAGGAACTTGGAAGTTCAGAGACTGGGATGGGTGCCTTGTGCCTCGGAGCAGGGGGCAAGGGAATGACTGGGAGATCTGATCCTGGGGTGGGGCAGTGTGGGCACAGGGAGGGAAAAGCTGCCTTCCCTGAAGCCCCAGGCTTCTGCTTGCTCCCATCCATCCACTCTCGAGTCCCTTGGACTGCAAGGAAATCCAACCAGTCCATCCTAAAGGAAATCAGTCCTGAATATTCATCGGAAGGACTGATGCTGAAACTGAAGCTCCAATATTTTGGCCACCCGATGAGAAAAACTGACTCATTTGAAAAAACCCTGATGCTGGGAACGATTGAAGGCGGGAGGAGAAGGGGACGACAGAGGATGAGATGGTTGGATGGCATCACCGACTCAATGGACATGAGTGTGAGTAAGCTCCGGGAGTTGGTGCTGGACAGGGAAGCCTGGCGTACTGCAGTGCATGGGGTCGCAAAGAGTCAAACACGACTGAGCGACTGAACTGAACTGACTGAACTGAACCCACCCACTACAGCTTCCCCAAGGAAGGTGGGATGTTTGCTCAGTTGAATTCCCTCTGGAGTCCAATCCAACAGGGTCTCATTTCCTTCCCATGTTGTTAAACCCGATCTGAACATCAAGCATCCAGGAAAGCCCCGATCTGCAAATATTTAACTTTTCATCCTGCAGCTTCCGCCCCTCCCCTGGGAGGCCCCATTAAGGCACCCTCCTTGGGGACGACAGGCAGGGTGAGGCTGGGAGGGTTTAATCCCAGATGTTTCTCAGAGTTGGCATAGGCTGCTCAGAGTCAGGGCGTGCAGGTTCAGCCTCCCTGACAATCCCAACACATGGGGACACACTGGCCCCTATACACACGTGTGCACACACACACATACCTTTCTTCCACACACCACTACATTATGAAACTCTGAAAAACAGTTTAGAATCTGCCCAGTCACACCTCTGCTCCTGCAAAGAAAAATCTGACAGGACAAGGGTGGGGTGTGATGGTGGTGGGGGGCAGCAATCCAGGCCCTCCTGCCCCAATCCCCACAGGGTCCCATCTTGTCCTCAGTCAGGGGCTCCCCTCCCGATGGCAGAAATGGCAGGGGCGGGGGGTGGGGACATCATCTGAAAAAACCTGCACCCTCTCCCAGACATCCCTGACCCCAAACCCTTCTGTATTCACAGCCCGCCTGACACCTCACCCACCCGTTTGCTGTGGTTATTAACATGATTATTAGATGCCCAGTGTCTATCGCTCTGTCCTAAGCTCGTCATTGCCGAGTTTTATACTTTGTATCAGTAGCAGAAGGGACAGGAATCCACATATGAAATGCCCGCCTGAGCCACACACTGTGCTAGCCACCTTTCCTGGGCCATCCAATTTGAAGCTTCCCGAGATGCTGAGAGCTCTGGGCTCTCTCCTACTGTGGTTGAGAGGAAACCAGCCCAGAAAGGCTCAGTGACTTGCCCCAAGTCACACAGCAGTCAGGCAACAGAACTGGAAAATTCAGGTCAGGGGACTCCCAAACCCCTGTTCTTCCCACATCCATCCCTTGTAGCCCAGGGATCAAGAAACATGGGCAGGTGGGGTCAAGGATCTCTTCTCTCGTGTCCCTGGCTTTGGTCTCAAGGACTCTGGCCCCTGCAGGAGTTCAGCCCTGCAGCTGGGCCCCTTGCAGATCTGAGCAGACATCTGCCTGTGTGCTCTGAGCTCTTTGTAGGGAAGGCACCAAAAAAAAAAAAAAAAGTGAACAGCCCAGCTAAGCTGAAATGTTCTCCTTGGAGAGGAAGGAAAATAAAATTTGATGAACCTCTGCATAATGTTCAAGTTATGAACGTGTAAAGTGATATTCCGCACATATGCTTGGAAGCATTTATCTTCTCCCATGTCGTTTGGGCCTAAGCTATGAGGGACCGGTAAACGGCAGCTTCTTGTTCATGAGGTGCATAGAGGTCCTGTCTTCCACCTCAGCAAAACGAGGGCGTCTACGGATGCCCCGGGCTCTCCCATAGCCGAGGTGACAGCAGAGGCGGTGATAATGGGGCCACTTTCAACACCAGGCTGCTTATGTGGCTGCTGTAAACATTTCCTGAGTGTCTACTATGAGTCCTGTGCTCTGCCAGTCATCATCACCTTCCTAGTAGACGCACTGTCTACATAGCCATGGGTAAGGCGGGCCTGTGTGCCAACCTGTCCTGAGCTCCCTGGGCACAATCGATTGGCCTGGACCTGGACACGTGACCTGGGACTTTGATATAGGAACAAGATGCTGTATCTGCCCAATGATGGTGGGGCTTGGGCTGAAAGAGTACCAGGCTGAGGCAGGCAGGCTGAGGTCTCCAAAAAGAAGTCAGTCAATTACACACACACACGTCAAACTAACCCCCAGATGTTAAATGAGCACCTATTAGGTACCCGGTCCAGTACTTGGTGCTCAGAATATAGTGGGAAAGAAGATAGCAGAACCCTCCAGACCTCACGGTCTACAAACTATTAAACCGATGGGTATGTGTGAGTCACTCAGTTGTGTCCGACTCTTTGCAACTCCGTGAACTGTAGCCCCACCAGGCTCCCCTGTCCATGGAATTCTCCAGGCAAGAATACTGGAGTGGGTCGCCATTCCCTTCTCCAGGGGATCTTCCCGATAAACAAATAGGATGATGTCAGGTTATGTAGGTGCTATGAAAAAACAGCAATGGGATAAAGAGGGATAGGACAGGGTGTGTGGGGGTGTGGGGGGGGGTGTGTGCAGTTTAGACTAAGTGATTAAGGAAGGCCACGCTGAGCAGGTAACATCTGAGCTGATACCTTGGCGAGCCAGCCAGTGAGGAGTCCAGGCAGGGCACAGCAGGTGCCAAGGCCCTGAGGTGGGGATGGACTTGCCGTGTTCAGAGACAGAAAGGAGGCTCAGGTGGCAAAGGAGAGATGAAGGGGTCTGTAGCAGTCAGAGCGTGGTCCCTGTGGGGCCCCCACCCTGAGACTTCTTGGCTTTGAAACCCTTCCATGTGCCCCACGGGGAGTCTAACTTCTCAGTGGTGCCCAGCTTCACAGTCTCCCTCCTTCTTTTCCTCCTCAGACCCTGTCATCGGTCCTGAGAAATCCTGTTCCCTGCCACTGAAAGTCATTAGTGCATGTCCAATCAGCACCCCCAAAGCAGACTGGGGTACAGGTAGTTTATTAAGGAGGTGGTCCCAGGAAATGTGATAACAACTTGCCTGTCCTTCCACTCATCCGTCAACCATCCATCATCCATCCATCTAGCATCCATTCATCCATCATCCATCCAACCATCCAGCATCCATGCATCCATCCATCTATATTTCCATCCACCCATCCATACATACACACATACATCTGTATATCCTTCCATCATCCATCCACCCAATCATCCATCCAGCCATACATCCACCCACCATTCACTGTCACCTACTCTCTTCCCAGCTGGTCTATAAGGACACGGTGATCAGATGTGGTCCCTGACTTTGAGAAGCCCTTCTCCTCTGGCAGTCATCACCAATCTCATGCTGAGTCTTTTTTCACTCAGTGCTATGACAGAGCCCAAGAAGGAAACCTTAGTTCAGCATCTCTGTGACCCTACCTTGGTTCCAAAAATCAGGAAGCCAGGGCAAACACTCAAACTTGATTCCCTTCTTAGCTTCTCAAGCTCTGATCACATCAGACCAAGGCAACCTCATGCCCCATAAAATATTAAAATACCCCAGAAATTTCAACACAGTGGAGTCCAAACTCTGCCTCCCCCGGCCTGCCCCTTCCACCCCATGACCCTTTGGTACACTTCTGTCCAACCGCTCTAGTTTTTCAAGTGGAGCCCTGTGGCCACTGAGGCTGGGTCTTGGGCTTCCGATTCCCGGTGGTGGCCAGAGGTGACGCCATGTTGCACTGACCTCTCCCGGAAGTACTTGACGGCCTCAGGGTCTATGAAGGTCGGCTCCTCCCGGTAGCCCTGCTCAAAGACCTTGCGCTTGTGCCGGAACTCAATGACCGTCTTGGTGTAGGAGTTGAGCGTGGTGACAGAGGCTGCCATGCAGCAGGTAAAGGAGCCCCACGCCAGGCTGCCAAGAGACGAGGAGAGAGATGCCACAGTCAGGGTGGGCAGGGGACAGAGAACCACACCCACCAGACAGCCAGATCTGAGCAGGGGCTGCCGCAGAGAGAAGTAAGCCTTGGTCCCCGCTCCCGGTCTGGCTTGGGAGGCAGCACTGTCTGGATATTGTGATACAGACATGACAGAGTTCATTACTGGGAGGCAAGAGTCATTCCATCCACAGGTTGGCATCAGGGAAAGTGACCAGAACACAACCACGCTTGCACTGGGTCTTGGTAGATGAGAGAGAGTTTGCTGGGGAAACAGCATTCCAGGAAGACAGAAGAGCGTGTGCTAAGGTATAAAGACAAGGGGCAGTAGGAAGCATTCCACACAGTGGTGCCCTATAGAGTACCACGTCACAAGGTTGTTGCAAGGATTCAAGGAGAGGATCCATTCAAAATGTCTTAGAACAGGGTCTGGAAATAGTAGGCCCTCAAGAAAGGGTTGCCCCCATCACTTTCATCACTATTATCAACATCCTGACTACCCATTCTAGCTGTCTTGGTTTCCAAGTTATTTCTCTGTTAGATTAAGGCTCTTGGCTCACACTTCCCTCTGTGCACAGCCGGGGATTCTTGGCTGCGTTCATCGGATGTGGATGTCGAGCCAACCAAAGCCAGAGAACCTGTCCTATCCACATCTGGAAAGAAAGGGAGCGGGGTGTGGAGCTAGGAGAGTCAGCTGGTGAGGGTGCTGGTCTTCTCTGCCCCCCTGCCCATTCTCGACATGGCTTCCTGCCTGATTCCTCTGATCAAGACCATGCAGTAACATACAGAACAAGGAGGGGGTACCCTCCTTGCTCCAGGCACACCTGGTGTGGCCTCCAGTCCCTAGTTCCCAGTCTCTTCCCTAATAACTGATTTCCACCACATCAAGGGCTCAGTTTTATTGCTTCCAAGCCTGCACTGTCTCAGGGCCTCCAGCCTCCTCTTTTGCCTGCCACCCACTGGGTGTCTCAACATGACCACCCCTGCCTTCCTCAAGGTCAGTGCAGTCCACCTCCCACACCCACTTCTCCTTGTCAGCCTCGGAATGCCCAGAAGGAAAACAAGGTGGAACCTGAGGATTCAGCCTTTTTCTCAGGGACCACCACCACCACCCCGCAAGTCATCATGTGCTCCTTATCGCCAAACTGTTTAGTTAACAGCAGTCCCCAATCTTTTGGGCACCAGGGACCAGTTTCATGGAAGACAATTTTTCCACCAACTGAGGGTGGGAGGAATGGTTTGGGGATGATTCAAGAACATTACATTTACTGTACACTTTATTTGTATTATTACATCAGCTCTACCTCAGATCATCAAGCATTAGATCCGGGAAGCTGGGGAGCCCTGCTTTAGTAAATTGCCCTATGCTTTCATCAGGAACTAATTTAGATCCTCTGGAAACTCTGTGCATCTATAATAGGCAGCTTTGGAGTATCCATCTGGCCCTTTTAAGACCTACCCTGTCCATCAAAGGACCCAGTAAGTGACCGCACCCTACTGTTCTTAGATGACTGAAGCAGAGCTGAACATCTGGCCAACATTGGTCCAACCAGATACTCTCTCTTCTGAGCAATGAATCTGAAGGCTCCAGCCTAATCTGGGATGTCTGTTTGAACTAGAGTGATGGACACCCAAGCTTGAGGATGGAGAATGAAGAAGCAGGCTACTTCTGGGATTCCATGAGTATACGTCTGTTGGTTTGGCCTGACTAGCACCCATTCTGTAAAGGGACCATGACTCCCCTCCTCTTTGGTGATGTAATGTGTGTGGGGCTGACCTCACCCCCAACTTTCAGGGGTGCCTGCATGACCCAGGCCTGGCCAATGAGTGTCATTTCCCTCTGGCCACAGTAATTCAGGGACGAGCCTGGAACACTCAAGTCAGCCTATTGAGACTCGACCCCAGGACTTCTGCTTATGCTGTTGGAAAACAGGGTTCATCTTTTTTCCTGGGGTACCATGCTGGTGAGATTTCAGTCAGGAGCTGCTGGAGCCCATAAAGCCCCACCCCGCAGGCTAAGGGTGAAGCTGACTCAGAAGGAAGCAGAGCCACAAAAAGGAGCTAGATCTTCGAAGCCATTATTCCTGGACTTGCAATTATATTGTAGGAGCCCAGATTCCTTTTTTGGATTTTTTTTCCCCCTCAAGCCAGTTTGAATTGGGTTTCTGTCATTGGCAACAAAAGTTCTTATACAATTACTTTCTATAAATTCCATTCTTTTGCATAAGTTCCTTTTGAAGTGATTTTCTAGTCTTTATAGCCAGGGATCTTAACTGAACAGGTCTAACTCTCAACTGTGATGACCTGACCAAGGCGCAGCATTGAATTCTATTAATATCACATTTAGTCACTAAGTCATGTCAGGCTCTTTTGCGACCCCATGGACTATAGTCTGCCCAATTCCTCTGTCCACGGAATTTCTCAGGCAAGAATACTGGAGTGGGTTGCCATTTCCTTCTCCAGGGAGTCTTCCCAACCCAGGGATCAAATCCGAGCCCCCTGCATTGGCAGGCGATTCTTTACCACTGAGCCATCAGTGAAGCCCGATTCTACCACATAATGCCTATTTAATTTCACCAGTCCTCAAAACACCCTGTACTTCTCTTGTGTCTTTTTATCTATTATTTTTTATTCTTTGTTTTTTAATTAAATGTTTTATTTTAAGATCATCATAAATTCACATGCAATTGTAAGAAATAATTCAGAGAGAGCCTTGTGCACTCTACCTTGTTTCCCCCAATGGCAAAAGTGAAAAAGTGAAAGTGTTAGTTGCTCAGTCATGTCCAACTCTTTGTGGCTCCATGGCCTGTAGCCTCCAGGCTCCTCTGACCACGGGATTCTCCAGGAGTGGGTTATCATCTCCTCCTCCAGGGGAATCTTCCCAACCCAGGGATCAAACCTGCATCTCCTGCATTGCAGGCAGATTCTTTACCATCTGAGCCGCCCATGGTTCAGTTCAGTGCAGTTCAGTCGCTCAGTAGTGTCCAACTCTTTGTGACCCCATGAATTGCAGCATGCCAGGCCTCCCTGTCCATCTGTAATACCTTACAAATATAGTATCAGGCAGGATACTGAAACTAATACAATCAAGATACAAAAAGTTTTCCTCCATCACCACAGTGATCCCTCCTGTTGCCATTTTTACAGACACACCCACGTGCTTCCCAGCCTCCAGCAACCACTCATCAGGAATGTTATATTCATGGAACCATAAAATATGTGTGTTTGGGATTGCCTTTTTTTGCTCAGCATAATTCTCTGGAGATTCATCCAAGTTGTGAGTATTATATTGCTGAACAGAATCCCTAGAGTAATGTATGAGCTGTTCCACACCCTCACCAGCTTTTGGTGTTGTCACTATTTATTAATGTTAAGCTATTCTGAGAGACATGTAGAAATATCTCATTGTGGCTTTCATTTGCATTTCCCTAATGGCTAATGGTGGTGAACATCTTTTCATTTGCTTATTTGCCATCTGTGTGTCCTCTTTGGTAAAATGGCTGCTCACTTTTTTTTTTTTTGCCCACTTTCTAATTGGATTGTTTGTTGTTGTTATTTACTGTTGAGTTTTGAGTGTTTTTCTATATCCTAGATACTGGTTCTTTGTCAAATATCTGGTTTCCAAAAGTTTCTTTCAGTCTGTAGCTTATCTTCTCAACCTCTTAACAAGATTTTTTCACAGAGGAAATGTGTTTAATTTTGATGAAATCCATTTTATCAAGTTTTTCCTTTGATGCTTTTGATGTCAAGTCTAAAAACTCTTTGCCAGGTCTAAATCCCAAAGATTTTTCTCATATTTTTTTCTAAAAATTTTATAGTTTTACATTTTATATTGAGGGCTGTGATCTATTTTGAGTTACTTTTTATATAAGGTAAGGAATAAAGATTGATTTTTTTTTTTTTGCCTATGACTATCAAATAGCTCCAGTACCATTTGTTGAAAAAGTTATTTCCTGTTCCACTGAATGGATTTATACCTTTGTAAAAAATCAGTTGGCCATATTTGTATGGGTCTGTTTCTAGGTTCCTTATTTTGTTCCATTGATCTGTATGCCTATCCTTCCAGCAAGACTACACAGTCTGGGTTACTGTAGCTCAATAGTTAAGTCTTGACATTAGGTAGACTGACTCCTCCCACTTTATTCTTCTCTCTCAAAATTGTTTTAGCCCTCCCAGTTCTTTTGCCTTTCCTACCAAATTTTAGAACAATCTTGTCTAAACCTACATGAAATATTGCTGAGATCTTTATACCAACTTGAGAATCAACATCTTTACCACGAACATAGTATATCTCTCCATTTATTTAGATCTTCTTTGATTTCTTTCATTAGCATTTTGTGGTTTGGGCATGCAAATCCTGTGGATGTTTTATGACTCACTTTTTGAAGTGTACAGGGTATGGCATTTTTTACTTTTGTCGTCCAACTGTTTTTGCTAGCTTACAGAAATGCAACTTTTTTCTATTTTTACATTGTATCCTGACACCAAACTGAACTCATTTATTAGGTCTAGGCATTTTGGGGAGGCATAGATTTCTTAGATCTTTCTACATAGACAATCATGTCATCTGCAAATAGGTGTAGTTATTTCTTCCTTTTCACTCTCTGGAAAATCCCGTGGACGGGGGAGCCTGGTGGGCTCCAGTCCATAGGGTCGCTAAGAGTCAGATACGACTGAGCAACTTCACTTTCACTTTTCACTATCTTGCATTGGAGAAGGAAATGGCAACCCACCCCAGTGTTCTTGCCTGGAGAATCCTAGGGACGGGGGAGCCTGGTGGGCTGCCGTCTATGGGGTCACACAGAGTCGGACATGACTGAAGTGATTTAGCAGCAGCAGCAGCAGCCTTTGATTTACTTTTCATGACACTAGCAAGAACTTCTAGCACTCTCCTGAGCAACAGTGGTATTTACAGTCTTGGGGAGAAAGCATTCAGTCTTTCAACATTAAGTGTAATGTTAGCTGTAGGTGTTTATAGATGCTCTTTATCAAGTTGAAGTAGTTTCTCTCTATTCCTAGCTTTCTACAAGTTTTTAAAAAGTCATGAATGGATGTTGAATTTTGTCAAAAAATTTTCTGCATTGATTGATATGATCATGTTGTTTTCCCTTTATGCCCCTTAATCTTGTACCATTAATAATATAATTGCCTTAAATATTTCCTCTGAGTAATTTAGAACCATATCCCGTGCTGTAATTTTTCCTTCAATCATCATGCATGACAGAAAACTTAAGAGGAAAAGTAAAAATGTTCTTTTCTTCCTAATGTTCCAAGATTTCTTCTTAATTTTTTTTTCTATTTAGAGAGATTTTTTTGGCCATTCTTTCAGGATAGGTCTGCCAACAACTTTTCTTAGTTTTCCTCCATCTGAGAATGTTTTGATTCCTCCTTCCCTTTCCTAAAGGATATTTTTGCTAGAAACGGAATTCTAAATTGATGGGTTTTTTTCTTTCAGCACTTGAAACATCATGTCACTTCCTTCTAGCTCCATTGTTTCTGATGCACACCCCCCTGTTTAAATTGGTTTTCCCTACAGTTAAGGACTTCCCAGGTGATGCTAGTAGTAAAGAACTTGCCTGCCAATTCAGGGGGTGTAAAAAGACGTGGGTTCAATTCCTGGGTTGGGAAGATCCCCTGGAGAAGGACATGGAAAACCACTCCAGTACTCTTGCCTGGAGAATCCCCATGGACAGAGGAGCCTGGCGGGCTACAGGCCATAGCATCGCAAAGAGTCAGACACGACTTAAGCAACTGAGCACACACAGTTAAGGGGGGCTTCCCAGGTGGCGCTAGTGGTAAAGAATCCACATGCCAACGCAGGAGGCATAAGAGGCACAGGTTCGATTCCTGGGCTGGGAAGATCCCCTGTAGTAGACAATGGCAGTCCACTCCAGTATTCTTGCCTGGAAAATTCCACGGGCAGAGGAGCCTGGTAGGCCACAGTCCGTGGGGTCACCAATAATCGAACACGTTGGAGCACAGTTAAGGTACTGTTTCACTCTTGCTGCTTTCAATATTTTTTTCTTTGACTTAAGTTTTTTTAAAAAAAAAAACAGTTTATCTATGATGTTCATAGACAAACATATCCTGAGTCTACCCTGTTTGGCTATCCACTCAGTTTGACTCTGTAGGTTTATACCTTTTACAAAATTGGGGGATTTTCCAGCCATTATTTCTCTGAGCACTTTTTCAGCACGCTCTTGCCTCTTCCCTTTTGGCAGTTCAATGTTAGATCTTCTGCTATAGTCCCAGAGATCCTTGAGGCTCTGTTCATTTTTCAAAAGTCTGTTTTCTCTGTTGTTCACGTTGGGTAACTTCTATCTTCAAGTTCACAGATTCTTTCCTCTGTCTTCTCCAGTCTACTGCTGCGCCCACCCACTAAGTTTTTTATTTCAGTTATCATGTTTTTGAGTTTTAAAAATTCCACTCATTTCTTTTTTACATCTTCTAGTTCTTTCCTAAGACTTTCTATTTTTTTTTTCATTTGTTTCAAGGGTGCCTGCTGAAGGATTTTAATAATGATTATTTTAGAATCTTTCTCAGATCATTGTAACACCTCTGTTATCTCAGTATTGGGATCTATGGAGTATATTTTTACTTTCAGGTTGAGATTTTCCCAGGCTTTCATGTGGTCAGTGATTTTTAGTGGCAACCTTGAGATTTGGGGTATTTTTTATGAGACTCTGGACCTTGTTTAAACCTTCTGCTTTAGCTGACTTCCTCTGACACCATTCTGACAAAGGAAGACGGAACACTGCCTCGTAACTGCCAGGCAGGAGTAGGAGTCCAGGTTTCCCACTGGGCCACTACTGACATTCAAGGCGGAAAGGTTCCTGGTTACTGCTGGGCAGGGGTGATTAGTTCTGACCCCCTGAAGCCTCTGCAGCTACCACTCTGGTTAGGAAGGGTAGGAGTGACTCATTATGGCTCCCCAGTTTGCCTCCACTTGATACCACAGGGGAAGGAATGACTTCATCATCCCACCCCCTCCCCAGCAGTGGTGACAAGCCTGACTCTCCACGACTTCTCCTCTGATACCGCCTCAGCAGGGATGGGGAGGGGCACCTTGTAACTGCCTATTGGGAGGGAGTCCGAGCTCCCCATGTGACCTCTATAGACACTCAGAGGTGCATGGGGCTTATTAGAGTCAAGCAGGGTGAAAGCCACAGCTCTCTACTCTGGTTCCAGTCCAGCTAGATGTGGGTGCCTTATTACAGTCCGGTAAGGTAAAACCTAAACTCGGCACAAGTAGGGTAGAGCCACAGGATGGTTTTTTGTTTCTTTTGATTTTATTTGTTTTTGGCTGCACTGGGTCTTTATTGCTGTGCATGGGCTTTCTCTAGCTGCCGTGAGCAGGGTTACTGTTCATGGTGGTGCACGGACTTCTCATCGTGGTGGTTTCTCTTGTTGCAGAGCACAGGCTCTAGGCACACGGGCTTCAGTGGTTGTAGCTCGTGGGTTCAGTAGTTTTGGAGCACAGGTAATAGTTGCTTCATGGCATGTGCCATCTTCCCGGACCAGGAGTTGAATCTGTGTCCCCTGCATTGGCAGGCAGATTTTTAACCACTAGAGCACCGTAAAAGCCCGTGTTCTGGTTTTGATGTGGGTGAGGGGCTCAGGGCTGCATCTTTTAACCACTAGAGCACCGTAAAAGCCCGTGTTCTGGTTTTGATGTGGGTGAGGGGCTCAGGGCTGCATCTGTGAGTCTTCAACTTCCCCATTGCCCAAACCCCAAGGCTCCCAGGCCCACACGCTAGGCACAGGCTGAAAACCTCGAGGGTGGAAGGCCTGCTGGGGTTTGCAGCTTACGTGGCTGGACTGGTACAGTGAGGTACGTGGGTGGTTGACCTGGTTTTTGGAGACAAGGACAGAGTGGCCACTGTGACACTGATGGGGGGTGGGCAGTGGGGGTGGCTGTCAGTAAACTCTCTGTCCTCTGGGAGCTACAGGGGTGGGTCATGGGAGGGACGCTAGGGGACCAGATTCAGACACTTAGATGCCACCTTGAAATCTACCCCAGGCCCTGCTCAGCGGAAAGACTGTACCTGGTCACTGAGGAAGGCAGTCCTTGCCTACCTTCAGGCCAGATGGGCACAGAGACACCATGTGGGGCAGGACAAGGCACAAATGCTCCTAATTTAGGCCACCCTTGGTGCCCATGAATGAAGAGACCAAGAGATGATGATGGCAGGTTCTGGGGGGCCCAGCTGGTCCACACCATGCCAGCAGGGCACGCGTGGGCACCACACTGCTCTCTCCCCACTTTGGTCTTGCAGAAAACAAGGCCAGTGTCACCTGCTTCAGGGATATAAGTAAGAGTAAGAGCTTTCTGCTGACCAACACAGCCTCTCAGTAACACCAGCAAACACCCAATGCAGTGGTTCTTTGTAGCCAAGGCTCTTCCAGAAACCCCCTCTCCCACTGCAAGGGATCAACTTGCTGAAATGTAGAGAGGGCAGGGCAGCCTGGGGTCCCCAGAGAGGGAAAGGGCTAGACTACTGTTTCCACAGGGTCAGAGAGATTGAAGAGGAGGGGAGAGGAAGAGAGGAGGACAGTAGTGAGGCCACATGACATACAGATGGACCCCAGAAGCAAACGGAGAGGTGCCGCCCTCCTGGGACACGGCCTAACTTGCCACTCCTTTGCTGTGTGACCCAGAACAAATGGCTTAACCTCTCTGGGCATCCTGTGTTTATAATACAGCTCCACGATGGTAGGTTCCCCAGCCCTCATTCTGTTAAGCATTCTGTCAATGCTCAGGGCTGGGGTCTCCCTCTACGTGTGCTGGGGTAGGAGGGGCCCTTTTCCCATCTCTCTCCACTTTGACCAAATGCAAAACAGAAGTAGAAACTGATCCTAGCTTTCCATTCTCCCTTCATCATCAGGAAATGTTGACATTTCAAGTAAGGGTCACGCACTCCAATTCCTGCAGAGTCAGGTGATGACTGAATGAGGAAAGTGTGGGTAAGGCGATGGGGAGCAGTGGGGACTGTGGTAAAGTGGCGAGCTGGTGATTCATCTAAAGGGGCAGCCTCTACTCAGCTGAAGCTGCCATGAGGCAATGTGGCTTAGGCAAGGACATATCTTCCGATAGTCAAGAGAAGCCAGAAACCTGGATTTTTATGTCAAATTCTTATGAATTCGCATGTTAGAAATAAATGCAATTAAGAAAGAAAAAACACCATGGCAGGTCAAACAAAATATCTGCAGGCTGGATTCAGCCCTGGGCTGCATGTAACGTGGTATCTTCTGAGGCTGTGCACAGCACACAGAAGCTATGTGACCTGGACCTTTGCCCTGTCTGAGCATGTGTCCTCATCCCGCAGGTGGGCATGGCAACCCCACCAAGTGGGAGTCAATGGCCAGAATGAACAGCTCAGGGTTTATAAAGTGCCTTCCGCCATGCCAGGTACAAAGGAGGTGCTGACCAACCTTGGCCTCATCCACCCGCCCCCCAAGCCAAGCAGCTGCCTGTGTCCCCATGACCCCAGTCCTCAGGGGCTTGCCTTGGCGCTGCCACAGGACAACCTGCAGAGAGTTAAGACAAAGAGCTGAAAAAAGTAGCAGGCAGGAGAGTTGGAGGGCCTGGGGCACAGGACAGGGATGGGATTCTTCCGCTTAGTGTGTGTGGGGGGACCTGCTCAGGGAGGGGAGTCGGGGAATAAGGAGAGGGTGCAGTCAGGGCTGGATCTCGAGGAAACACTAAAGTCCTGGGAACCACGTCCGGGGAACCACGTCCGGGGAGACTGGCGAGAACAGAGTGCAAGGGATAGCCTGCATGCCCCCCAGATGCCATCCTCTCGGACATCTGGATCACATGCCTCTCAAAAAGCCAGCATGGCATTATCAAAGGCCCCCATGTCATTATCACCATTTATAATCACTGCCACTTACAGAGCACTTCTGGTGTATAAGCACTCTGAGAGCTGGGTGCCACCTGGTGCTTACAAGGACGCCATTAGACCCGCAGTACTATGATCCCTGCTCTAGAAAGGAAGACGCTGAGACTCAGGGACGATGTGGCGCTTGCCTTTCATAACAAAACACGCACTGAGCACCTTCTCTGTGCTAATGCCTCACAGGCGTTATTTCACGCAGTCGCCAAAGATGCCCCTTCCCCCGCCCCGAGCCACACCTCCTGGGGTTCACGCTTTGTGCAGCCCTTTCTCCTTGCCTCTGGCCCCCATCCCTTGCTCGTGACCATCAGAACACAGCAGAAGTGACACTGAGTGATTTCTGAGGCAGGCTCAGAAAATACACTTGCAGCTTCCATTTGAATCTCTGCGAACGTCTGCTCTTGGGACACTCTCCAGGGACCCCACCACCATGCCTGAGAAGCAGATCCTGCTGACAGCCTGAGCTAAGCTCCCAGCTCCAGCCAGCACCACTGCCGGCGATGTAAGGACTGAACCCAGGCTGGCGGACACCCAGCCCCAGAAACTTCACCTCCCTGGGCAGGTGTGGCTCTCGAAAGCTGGTCCCCAAGATTGGCTGAGCTCCTCAGACGTGCTGGACTACAAGCCCAGGGGTTATTCCACCCCAGCTGGGCCAGGAGACAGAGGCTGGCGCTGTCTCACCGTGGAGCTGGCCTCCTCCCTGGCGGGGGGTGGGGGCAGAATTTTGACAAATGGCCTCACACATATTAAACAAGCGAGATGACACTGCACGGCCCTGGCAAGGCCCCAGATGCGAGGGATGAAAAATGGGGCTGATCCATCTTGCAGGCCTCGGTGACAAGGAGAAATGGATCAGCCCTAATAGGGGCCTCACACTGGGGCCCGGCCTTAAATACGTTAAATGGGAATTGGGTGCCCCCCAGGAGGCCAGCCCAGGGGGAGCTGAGGAACAGGGCAGGAGGTCTGGTTCCAGAGGAAGAAAGGTTCCTGTGGCCGACACAGCAGGCTGGGCTCCCTGCCAGGTTGGAGGGCCAGCGGATGCTGGAAAGAGAGGCCCGTGGGGGGAGGAGATTCTGAATCCTGGGCAAGTGACCCAACCTTTCTGAGTCTCAGTGTCTACATATACAACAGAGGCTTATTGTGAGTGTTAAATTTCACGTCAGTATCGGTAATATTAGGAAAACTAGCGTTTCCGGAGCACTTACGTGTGTCATGTGCTAAACACACACGATCTCTCATCCCCAAAGCAAGCATCTTTTAATTTCAGGGCTGCAGTCACCGTCCACAATGATTCTGGAGCCCAAGAAAATAAAATCTACCACTGTTTCCATTTTTTCTCCCCGTCTATTTGTCATGAAGTGATGGAACCGGATGCCATGATCTTAAATGTTGAGTTTTAAGTCAGCTTTTTCACTCTCCTCTTTCACCTTCCTCAAGGGGCTCTTTGGTTCCTCTTCGCCTTCTACCATTAGGGTGGCAGCATCTGCATATCTGAGGTTGTTGAAATCCCAGGTAGCGCTAGTGGCAAAGAATCCATTTGCCAATGCAGGAGATGCAAGAGTCACAGGTTCCATCCCTGGGTCGGGAAGATCCCCTGGAGAAGGGAATGGCAACCCACACCAGTATTCTTGCCTGAGAAATCTCATGGACAGAGAAACCTGGTGGGCTACAGTCCGTGGGGTCACAAAGAGTCAGACATGACTGAGCTCACACACACACACACACACACACACACACACACATACACTCTGAGAGGCAGAATATAGAGGTTGAGACCATAGACTGCAGAACCAGACTGTCTGGGTTCAAATCCCAGCTCTGCTGCTCACAAGCTGGATTACCTTGGACAGGCTACTTAAGTTCCCTGTGCCTCAGTTTCCCCTCCATGAAGCACCTGCCTCACACTGCTGCCGATTCCCTACAGCTGTTCTACTTAAAGGTATTGGGGTCTCTGTTGGCCGGTCAAGGTCCCTTTAAGGCAGTGGTCCCCAGCCTTCTTGGCACCAGAGACTGGTTTTGTGGAAGACAATTTTTCCACGGACTGGGGCGGTAGGGGATGGTTTGGGGATAACTCAAGGGTATTACATTTATTGTGCACTTTATTTCCAATATTATTATATCAGCCGCACCTCAGATCATCAGGCATTCGATCCCAGGGGTTGGGGACTTCTGCTTTAAGGCACAGGCCTTTAGCTTTAAGGGGGCGGGGCCAAGCAGAGAGTGAGAAGGGGCAGAAATACAGCAGGAGTCCCCATTGGTCCTAATCATAGCTCTTTCTGCTCTATTCTGACCATCTCTACCAGAGATGCCCTCTCACTGCCAAGTCTTTGCACCTGCCATCCCCCTGTCCAGCACCTACCTTATCCCCTCCTCCACCAGCTTGTCTGATCAGATTCTCCCTGAGGACCTTCCCCAGGGGAAGCTGGGTCAGGGACCCCTTCTTCCATGGCTTTCATGGCTGTCTGTGATTCCCCCCAACCACCCACATCATAGCATGGTTCAGTGGATAGCGTGTCTACTTGTCTAGAACTCCTGTCACAACGCTGTCTCAGCCACTGCTGTACCCTCAGTAGCTAGAAGCCCCAGCACCAGCTGCCCCTGAATGAGTGCTCACTCAGCTAATGTGTTAGATGCTTGAGTGGATGAATGGTCCCTAAGCTCCAGAACCGGACCACGGATACCCTGTGGAACAGACTGTGGTCACTTGTCTTTCTAGGGCGTAGTCCTCCTCTTGATAACAGCTCACTCCACTCATGCCCCACTCCAGGCTTCCCATTAGAGGATCTCTCCTCCATTGCTCTGTCCAACAGTGTGGATGGGGCAACCCCACCCACCACACCACGTGACTCATGCCAGCCGAATTAGAACAGTCGAGTCCCCTCAGGGGCTAAACCATTGGTTGCAGTACGGTCAGGTGACTTAAGTTAATCCAGTGAAAGTTATATCCAGGATTTTGGCTGGCAATATTGGGAAGAGGCCCAGTCTCTCTTCTGGTATTGCTACATTTGTAACATGTAAGCTTGGAACTAGTTTGCCCCAGATGGTGCTAGGGGTAAAGAACCTGCCTGCCCATGCAGGAGAGGTAAGAGATCCCGGGGTTGGGAAGATCCCCTGGAGGACAGCATGGCAACCCACTCCAGTATTTTTGCCTGGAGAATCCCATGGACAGAGAAGCCTGGCAAGCTACAGCCCATAGGGTCGCAAAGAGTTGTACACGACTGAAGTCATTTAGCACAGCACATAAGCCTAGGACTGGGCTTGGTGACCAAATTTGCTACCACCTGGGGAAAAGTTGCTTATGAGTAAAGTTGACACAAAGAGAATGGGGTCAGAAGTGGGGAGAGAATGACTGGGTTCCTGATCAATCACATGACCACCTGGATCAAGCTGTGCCTGAAGCAGGCATTGTGGTAGCTCACTTAGCATCTGTTCCACTCATTCACCATTTAGGAGTGTTGGACTCATTCCTTGTTCCAGAAGAATGGCCCAGCTGAGCCAATCAGCTCATGGCATTCCCCCAGCCATGGTGATGATTCAGAAGAGAGAAAATGACCGAAGTTGAGCTCATCAGAGGGAGGGTTGGGGGACGTCAGTGAGTGTTAGGGAAAGAGCTCTTTCTCCTTCTCTATGTGAAGGAAGGAGCACCAGCCTCAAAGGAGCTTTCTCAGCACCAGGAGCGAAGCCCACTCAGGGACACATGGGGAGTGAGCAATGCTCAGGTGACCACAGAGGAAGAAAACTCAGCTCTGATGACATCAGCAACTCTGGATCAAACATTTCCTGAAGTCCGTGCCAAGCTGTGCTTTCCATTAACAGGAAGCAATGTGTTCCCTTTTTGACTGGACTGAGGTGGGTGGGTTTTTCTGTTACAATCCATTCCCTCCAGCCCCCACAGCTGACCCACCTGGACTTTTCAATTCCATGAACTAACACACTCCTCTTGTTTACTTAGGCCTGGGATTCCATCACTCCCAAGCCAAACAATCCGACAGAGTCTGCCTTTATTTCACACACCATGCTCTAAGGTGCTGGTCCCTGCTCCCTGCATCCAGCGCCCCTCCCTAGGCTCTTGACAGCTTCTGTCTCTACTTCTGGAGCAGCCTCTAAGGCAGAGGCTGGCCAACTGTCTCTGTAAAGGGCCAGATAGTAAATATTTTAGGCTCAGTGAGCCATTCAGCCTCTGTCATAACTGCTCAGTTCTGCTACTCTAGATTGCAAGCAGCTGTGGACAATATGTAAACGATGAGCCTGGCTATGTCCCAATAAAACTTTATTTATGGACACTGAAATCTGAATGTTCCAGAGTTTTCGCATATCACAAAATATTCTTCTTCTCTTGATTCATGTTCAACCATTTAAAAATGTAAAAATCATCCCTAGTTGCAGAAAAACAGGTGATGGGCTGGATTTGGCCCAGAGACTAGAGTTTGCCAACCTCAGTTCTAGGATCACAAAGCATCTTTGGACTCTGAGTTCCCTCCCCTTCCCCTCCTCACTCCCACCTTCCTCTGTTTCCCAGCTGAATTGAGCTACTAAAGTCCCAGCATGCCTCAGGGATCTGGTGTCTGAAAGTCAAAAGCCACTTACCAGAAGGACCACCCGTAGTCCCAGGAATGGGGTCTCCAGTCTTCAGGGCCGAGGCTCACGGTGACCTGGAACACCTGCGTGTACATCATGTGGGCTACCATTCCCAGGAGGCCTGTTGGGAGGGGGAGCAGGACAAGGTGTCAGGAAGCAAGGTGGGGCTTTGTCAGCCCACCATAGGCCTGTTAGTGCTGGGGAGAACATGAACCCCCCAGGAAAGGGCAGCCAGTGGGACCAGAGCACAGAAGATCAGAGGGCGGTGGTTTTCTAAGCCCACCAAGAAATTTGAGTTCAACCAGAGGGCAAAGGGCAGCACTGGAGAAATTTAAGCAAGAGAGACACAGAGTCAGGTCTATTTCTGGATGGGCAGCTTTTCTGTTAGGGACCAGATAAGTCAATATTTTAGGCTCTGTGGGTTGGGCCATGTGGTCTCTATTGCAACTATTCAGCTCTACTGTATTAGCACAAAGGAACCACAGACAGTGCACAAAGGGATGAACATGACTGTGTGCCAATAAAACTTTATTTACAAAAGCAAGTGTTGGGCCAGGTTTAGCCAATGGGCCAGAGTTTGCCGATACCTGTGTAAGAAGGTCATTTGGGAGAAACTGCTTAGAGAATGTTTATCAAACAGCAGGTCTTGATGCACTAGACAAGTGGATTGTGAAATCAACTTCATGGATTGCAACCAGCGTTTTAAAAACCTATTGGAATGGAATAGAAATATCTGATATCATCAAATGTAGCAGGAGTAAATATTGCTTTGTGAAACTTTCAGTTCTATACACATGTGTCTGTGTGTGCAGCTGTGTGTGTAGCGACTGTAATTATGAAATCTTTTTCTGTGGCTCATGTCAAAAATTTTGGAACCCACTGGCTGGGAGAACTTTGATTCCAAAGGATCTGAGTGGGAATCTTTTTTTTACCATGTGGCCCTGGGGGAGGTACCTCACTCCTCTGAGCCTCAAGTCTTTCAACCCTAAGATGAAGATTATGACAGATAAGGTGAAAAATGACTGAAATGAAGCAAGGTGGCCTCCATGTCTGCTGCCTAGCAGGCATGCAATTGATACAGTTACTAGGGTTATTATAAGCCAGGGGACACTGTACTGTGTGGACCATGGCATCTAGAGCCTTGTGGGTGCCACAGCATGTAGCTAACTGGCACACACCTAATTTTAAATGGAGTGATACAGTATTGATGAGGAGGGAAGGGGTGCATGACAAGAGGAAGAAAGGAAACCAATAATGCATGTGTACCTACTGTGTGCCAGGCACTCGTCAGACTCTTTCACCTCCATTATTATCTTTCACAACAACCCTCTGAAGTAAGTAAGATGATGTGGGCCATGTACCATTGTTCAGGTTGCCCACTGCACAATTCCACAGGGCTCCATTCACATCAAAGTCTAGGTGCCCGTCACTCCCTGAAGTCAAAGCAAAACCACACCTCTAATATAGTAGTCCTGAATGTGACTATTCCCATTTCACAGGTGAGAAAACAGAAGCTCAGAGTGGTCAAGTCTGTCCCAGGTCACAAAGAGAGTAAATGGGTCAGTCGTGACTGGGGCCCAGATCCAAATGCCCTTAAAGCCAGGGTTCTTCCCAAGCTGCAGAGAAGGTATCTCTCCTCCCCTTGTTGCCCCAGTCACCCTTTCCCCTCTGATACAAGAGAAGAGACGGAGATAAGGAGAGGAATAGAGATAAGAAGGAGAAGGCAATGGCACTCCACTCCAGTACTCTTGCCTGGAAAATCCCATGGATGGAGGAGCCTGGTAGGCTGCAGTCTATGGGGTCGCTAAGAGTCGGACACAACTGAGTGTCTTCACTTTGACTTTTCATTCTCATGCATTGGAGAAGAAAATGGCAACCCACTCCAGCGTTCTTGCCTGGAGAATCCCAGGGATGGCGGAGCCTGGTGGGCTGCCATCTATGGGGTCACACAGGGTTGGACACAACTGACGCGACTTAGCAGCAGCAGCAGCAGCAGCAGAGATAAGAAAAGACAGAAGTAAAGAGGAAGTGAGGCTCTGAGTCCTGAATCCAGACTTAGGGGCAGGAGTGAGGGTGAAGGTGGACATCCTGTGTTCCCACGGTGTGAAGGTAAAAAATTTTTTTTGCCGCCTGGCATGCAGGGTCTTAGTTCCCCGATCAGGGATCAAACCTGTGCCCCCTGCAGTGGAAGCATGGAGTCTTAACCACTGGATCACCAGGGAAGTCCCCTGAAGGTAAAGGTTTAACAACACGTTCTCTGAAGACAGAGAGAAAAATAAAGAAGCTATGATTTGTAGTGTTTGACAGTTTTCATGGTGTGAATAATCCCACTGTGGTCAGTTTCAAGCTACCAAGGTGATGTCACTGAAAGCGGAGCAGAGAAAAGATGTGCATGGTTGGGGCTTGGGGGCTGAGCCAGCAGGATCCAGCACATCGGTCTCCTTCCAGTCACCTCACCCCAGGCCCCCTGGAGACAGAGGACTCAGAGCTGGTTGCCCGTATCTCTGGGCTGAGGCCAGCCTCTCATGGACCTCTGGCCTCAGATAAGGGGTGCTCTCCAGGGCTGGTGAGGTGCACTTGAGCCAGGAAATCGAGGAAGGGGGTGATTGTGACAGGTGCTGAGGCCCCCAAAGACTCCTAAGGGCTCAGCCTGCCCCAGGCTGTCTCTGCCAAGCTTAGACCTCATTCATAGTCATGCCCCAGCAAAGGTAGGCTAGAAACCTCTCCAGTCCTCTCTGCCTTGGCTCCCTCTGTTGGAAGGAAACAAGGATTGAGCCATATGGATATTTTCTTTTTCTTTTTCTGTTTGTTCATTTATTTTTGGCTGTGCTGGGTCTTTGTTGCTGCGTGCAGGCTTTCTCCAGTTGCAGCAAGCAGGGGCTACTCTTAGCGGTGCTGTGCGGGCTTCTCATTGTAGTGGTTCCTCTTGTTGAGGAGCACAGGGCTTCAGTAGTTGTGGTGTATGGGCTCAGTTGTTGTAGGTCTGCAACATGGGCTAGAACATGGGCTCAGTAGTTGGGGTGCAGGGGCTCAGCTGCCCCAAGGCACGTGAGATCTCAGTTCAGGATGGAAACCTGAGCTCCCTGCGCTGGCGGACAGTATGCCTAACCACTGGACCACCAGGGAAGTCCCTCTTATTTTTCTTTACTTGACACAATTCTTGGTGAACTTCCAAAAAGTACATAAGACGTACCTTATTCTTTGGAACCGATGCATAAGATTTCTTGATAATGATATATCATGTTTTATTTATCCAATCAGTTGACACTCTTTCCAGCTTTTTTACTCCCTAAGCAATGCTGCAACAAACACATTTCTACAAGTCTCTTTGTGCAGACAAGCAAGTATTTCTCCAGCGTGAAAAACAAGAGGAATTGCCGGGTCATAAACGCCGTGTACGTTTTGAATTTTGATCAATGTCAGTGAACTGCTCTCTTGAGAAGCAGAACTTTGTGGAACTTCTGCTAGCTGTGAGAGTCCTCACCCAAATCCTCACCAATACTTCATATTATAAAACATTACAAATTGTATCCACGGCATGGTGAAAAATGACACCTCAACATGGTTTTAAATTTTACATTTCCCTCATTACTCGACTGAAGTGACTTAGCAGCTTAGCAGCATTACTAGTAAGCTTGGGCATTTTTCATGTGTTTATTAACCATTTATATTTCTTATTCTATGATTGTATCTTTTGTCAATTTCATTTTTTTAAAAAATCTTTCTCTATCAATTGATAGAAGTTCTTTTTGTCTTCTGGATACTAATCCTATTGTTATATCAACTCCAAACAGTTTACCGTTTGTCTTTTCTTATGTATAGCACATCTTTTTTTAATTAATAGGTTTTATTTTTTAAAGCAGTTTTAAGTTTACAGAAAAAGGATCAGAAAATAGAGAGTTCCACAGTTCCCAGCCCCCCCTTCCCCCACAGTTTCTCCTATGATTAACATCTTTCAATAGTGCGTACATTTGTTACAACTGATGAGACAGTAGGGATACACTGCTGTGCTGTGCGTAGTTGCTCAGTCATGTCCAACTCTTTGTGACCCCATGGACTGCAGCCTGCCAGGCTCCTCTGTCCATGGGGATTCTCCAGGCAAGAATACTGGAGTGGGTTGCCATGCCCTCCTCCAGGGGAACTTCCCAACCCAGGGATCAAACCAAGATCTCCTGCGTTGCTGGTGGATTCTTTCCTGATTGAGCCACCAGGAAAGCTCAAGAATGCTGGAGCGGATAGCCTATCCCTTCTCCAGGGGATCTTCCTGACCCAGGAACCGAACCAGGGTCTCCTGCATGGCAGGTAGATTCTTTACCAGCTGAGCTACCAGGGGAGCCCCGGTGATACATTATTACTAAATCCATCGTTTACATTAGGATTCACTCTGTGTTGTACAGTCTATGGATTTTGACAAAGGCAAAGTGACATGTATTCACCATTGTGTCCAATAGTTCAGTTCAGTTCAGTCGCTCAGTCGTGTCCAACTCTTTGCGACCCCATGAATCGCAGCACGTCAGGCCTCCCTGTCCATCACCAACTCCCAGAGTTCACCCAGACTCACGTCCATCGAGTCAGTGATGCCATCCAGCCATCTCATCCTCTGTCGTCCCCTTATCCTCCTGCCCCCAATCCCTCCCAGCATCAGAGTCTTTTCCAATGAGTCAACTCTTCCCATGAGATGGCCAAAGTACTGGAGTTTCAGCTTTAGCATCATTCCTTCCAAAGAAATCCCAGGGCTGATCTCCTTCAGTATGGACCGGTTGGATCTCCTTGCTGTCCAAGGGACTCCCAAGAGTCTTCTCCAACGACACAGTTCAAAAGCATCAATTCTTTGGCGCTCAGCCTTCTTCACAGTCCAACTCTCACATCCATACATGACCACAGGAAAAACCATAGCCTTGACTAGACAGACCTTTGTTGGCAAAGTAATGTCTCTGCTTTTGAATATGCTATCTAGGTTGGTCATAACTTTCCTCCCAAGGAGTAAGTGTCTTTTAATTTCATGGCTGCAGTCACCATCTACAGTGATTTTGGAGCCCAAGAAAATAAAGTCTGACACTGTTTCCACTGTTTCCCCATCTATTTCCCATGAAGTGATGGGACTGGATGCCATGATCTTTGTTTTCTGAATGTTGAGCTTTAAGCCAACTTTTTCACTCTCCACTTTCACTTTCGTCAAGAGGCTTTTGAGTTCCTCTTCACTTTCTGCCATAAGGGTGGTGTCATCTGCATATCTGAGGTTATTGATATTTCTCCCAGCAGTCTTGATTCCAGCTTATGCTTCTTCCAGTCCAGCGTTTCTCATGATGTACTCTGCATAGAAGTTAAATAAGCAGGGTGACAATATACAGCCTTGACGTACTCCTTTTCCTATTTGGAACCAGTCTGTTGGTCCATGTCCAGTTCTGACCTGCATACAGATTTCTCAAGAGGCAGGTCAGGTGGTCTGGTATTCCCATCTCTTTCAGAAAAATCCCCTGTGCTCCACCCAGTCATCCCTCCTCCTTAAACTCTGGCAGCCAGTGATCTTTTTACTGTCTCCAGAGCTTGGGTGCTCTCAGAATGTCATAGAGTTGGAATCACATAGTATGTAGAATTTTCTGATTGGCTTCTTTCACTTAACAATATGGATTTCAGGTTCCTCCATGTGTTTCCTGGCTTGATTACGCTTTTCCTTTTACTCCTGAATAATACTGCAGTGTACAGATGTATCACAGGTTATTTACTCATTCACTTATTGAAGGACTTCTTAGTTGCTTCGAAGTTTTGACAATTATGAATAAAGCTGTTTTTGTCATCTATTTTGATTATTTACTATAATCAAAGTTAGCAGTCTTTTGATGTTTAGTTTTTGCTTCCTGTGTCTGCTTTAAGAAAATCAACACTCTCCTATATTTTTCTAACATACTTACAGATATTTATGTTGATTCATCTGGACTTTATCTTGGTAAGCGGCGTGAGATAAGGATATAACTTTATTTTTTTAATGAGTAGGTAATTGCTTTGAACCCTTATAGAACAAACTGTTCTTTCCCCACTGATTTTATTTTATAATTTTATTTCTGAGTTGTAAAAAAAAATGAATTAACTTTCACTGGAGTAGAGTTGCTTTACAATGTTGTGTTAGTTTCTCCTGCACAGCAAAGTGAGTCAACTGTGCACAGACATATATCCCGACTGATTTTAAACCATGATTTTGTACCACATTCCAAGTCTCGCGTGACATGGCTGCTCCTAGCTCGTCATTCTGTGCCATGAATTTCTTTGTTCCCATGTTGATGCCGCACTGTTTTCGTCACTATAACTTCCAGTGGAGCCTTTTGGTTCGAAGGACAGGTCTCTGTTCATTTTGGCCCATTGCTCACTCCCCCAGAACTGCTACCCTACCCAGAGGCTTGCTTCCCAGATGGTGCTAATGGTAAAGAATCCACCTGCCAAAGCAGGAGACGTGGCTTCGATCCCTGGGTTGGGAAGATTCCCCGGAGAAGGAAATGTCACTCCAGTATTCTTGCCTGGAGAATCCCATGGACAGAGGAGCCTGGCAGGCTGCCGTCCACAGGGTCGCAAAGAGTCACGCGGGACTGAAGCAGCAGAGCGCACACACACACACACATTCCTGCTCCCTCTGCGAGGCTCATTCCTTAGCCCCATCCCAACCTCGGCCCCTCCCCAGTCTCTTTCTGAGGGCTGGACCTTGCTCTCCAAACCCTCAGCTGTTGTAACTTCAGTTACACGCCACGCCAGTCCAGATGCTTTCTGAGTTATCGGACCTGTCAATGCCTTGGTTTTCTCATCTATAAAGTGGGGATAGTAGCAGACATAGGCAATGTCAGAAAGCAACCACTGAAGAAGGAAAATATTCATGAGGACAACTACCCCACACACTAGGACAGTGGGGACATAAGAGTATTTTAATACAAAAACTACCAATTAGACCCAGAAGCTGAAGCCAGCCTGTTGACAGAATAATCAATTTTCCAAATTGTTACTTTAGAAATGCATTGATTTCTCAATTGAATCCCATTTATTCCCAAATATGAAAGGCCATGCTTTAAGAAAATTCAATAAATGAAGCGTACAAATCATTCAAAGATAGGTTGGTGAGATTTTCTGATTGCATTCTAAAGTGAAAAGTGAAAGTGAAGTCGCTCAGTCGTGTCCAACTCTTTGGGATCCCATGGACTGTAGCCTATCAGGCTCCTCCGCCCATGGGATTTTTCCAGGCAAGAGTGCTGGAGTGGATTGCCATTTCCTTCTCCAGGGGATCTTCCCGACCCAGGAATCGAACCCGGATCTCCTGCATTGCAGGCAGACGCTTTACTGCCTGAGCCACCAGGGAAGCCCCCGATTGCATTCTAAAGACCCTGCTTTAAAAACTGGGCCCTCGATCAAGTTTCAGGAAGCATGTTTGTTCTGTGAAGTGCGATCCACCAACATCTGCTGTAAGAATCTTCAGCAGGAGGAATTGTTTCTAATTCATTCTGAGTTAAAAAGTGACTTTCTGTCGAGTTACGGCACCTCCTATAAATTAGCGGCAACTAAATGAACGTGGCTTTCTCTGCTGCGACTGCTGCTTCCTGGCGTGGGCCCACACCAGGAAACTCGCAGCTGTAAATCTCTCATCCTGTGGTTTCTCCCAACTCCTGACACCATAAATGGGATTTCCAGCCAGGGTGGTGAAGCAGGCATGGCTCCTCCCTGTCCTCTGGAAGACCTGGGAGAGCAATGGGGTGGGGGATACTGGCCAAGGGCTCAGAGCTGGGCTGAGTGTGGTGCCCTCCGGAACCCAAGACAAAAAGAGCTGCCATGACCCCCAGCCCACCCTCCACTGGTCAGACCGAGGAAGCAGAAATCTGTTGTCAAGGCAAGAGGGGCTGGTATGGGGCCAGAATAAAGTCACAGGTCAGGAGAGTCAGATCCCTGGGTTGGGAAGATCCCCTGGAGCTGGGCACAGGAACCCACTCCAGAATTCTTGTATGGAGAATCCCCATGGACAGAGGAGCCTGGTGGGCCACAGTCCATGGGGTCGCAGAGTTAATACACCACTGAAGGGACTTAGCGCGCACGCATGGAGGGTCAGGAGGTGAACCCCGAGTAAAGCAGGAGTAAAACAAAGGGAGGGGGAGGGGCTGGTTTCCAGCTCTCTCACCAGCTGTGTGACCTGGATTACCTCACCTGTCTGTGCCTCAGTTTCCTCAGCTGTAATAGGGGATAATAACAACTACCTCAGTGGCTCAGAGCTAAAGAATCTGCCTGCCAATGCAGAAGACTCAGAAGACTCGGGTTTGATCTGTGAGTTGGGAAGTCCTCTGGAACGGGAAATGGCAACCCACTCTAGTATTCTTGCCTGGAGAATCCCAGGGACAGAGGAGCCTGGTGGGCTACAGTCCATGGGGCTGCAAAGAGTCGGACACGAGTGAGCGACTGAGCATGCGTGCACAGATTGGTATGAGGATTAAGTGGTTTATACAGTAAAGCAAGCACTTAGAACAGTGCTTGGCTCATAATAAGCCCTATATACGTGTTTCATGAATGCATAAGTGCTTAGAACTCGCTGTGTAGGCTCCTTGACTATACCCTAGTCCAGGATCCAGGTCTGTTTTGCTCTCCAGCGACTCCCCAACACTGAGCCCAGGGCCCCACACATAGTAAGTGTGCCACACGTGTCTGTTAAATGAATAGATGGTTATTCAGTTCAATGCTGAGTGCAAGGTGCTTTGGGGAAGTGGGCTGGCTGGTGTAAAGGTTTAGGGTCTGGGATACGGGGATAAGCTAGGACAGGGCCAGATTTGAAAACTCTGGACAGCAAATTGTCTACAGACATGAACAAATGTCAGACTCATCGTTTGTTTATTTATTATTCATTCACTCAATCAGTCATCGAATATTTATCCATGCTTCTCATATGCCAAGCATTGTTTCCGGGGACGTGGTGGCGGGAACCCTGCTCTCAGGGTCTCAGGTTCTAGTGGAGAGATCCACACAACATTGATTAACAAGAAAACGTCAGACGGTGAAGACTGAGAAATAAAATAGGGCAAATGCCGGGGGCTTTCCAGAGTGGGTGGAGGGAGGGCCTCTCCCAGGAGGTGACTCAAGTCAGCAGAGATCTGAGCAGGGAACTGGAGGCAGCCACACGGAGGTCTGGGGAAGGGCATTCCAGACACAGGGAGTGACTGGCTGGGGCAAAGGCTTGGCAGCAGCAGAGCCTGGCCTTCGGCAGCAGAGTGGGAAAGGGACAGGGGGTTGGGGGGATTATAGAAGGGTTAGGAAGGCAGGCGAGAACTAGGACATTGTAGATCACGGTGGGGAGTCTGACTTTTTTCTAAGTACACCGGGATGCCATTGTAGAGGGTTGAAACAGGGGCCTAATTTACATTTTAGATCATTCTGGTTGCAGTGTGAAGACAGATGAAGGAAGTGGGGGTAGAGAAGGGAGCCCAGGCCCAGCTGTTGCTGCTTGAACTAAAGTTGTTGCCAGCTCCCAGGTGAGTTTTGAGGGTGGATTACTCAAGACCTGCTGGGTGTGGAGGGCCAGAGCTACCCAGAGATTGGGAGGACCGTGGGGGTTGGATTTGGGCAACTGGATAGATGATGGTGCCAATCACAAAAATGAAGAAGATGGTGGGAGGAAGATGCCTGGGTGAGTCAAACCCCACCTGGGCCAAGTTAATTCAAAATGCCTATATTAAACCCAAGCTGAGACATCATACCAGCGGTTGGGTGTACAAGTTTGAGGCCTAGGAAACAGAGCTGGAGATTTAAATGCATGTGTCATTGGTATGTGGACGTGGGCCTACAAGAGACCACCTGGGCGCAGATGGTAGGGAGAGCAAAGAAATGTTAAGAATGGGGCCAATGTCCAGTGCTGAGCAGGGAAGGCAGGTCCAGCAGAGGAGAGTGAGGATCAGAGGCAGGGAAAGAAAAGAAATGAAAGTGAAGTCGCTCAGTCGTGTCTGACTCTTTGCAACCCCACGGACTGTAGCCTACCAGGCTCCTCTGTCTGTCCATGGGATTTTCCAGGCAAAAGTACTGGAGTGGGTTGCCACTGAAAACCAGAGGCAGCACTGCCAAGGCCAGGAGAAGGATGCACACTGAGGAGGAGGAAGCAGTTTGTTAGGTCAGAGATGAAGACCCGGAAGTGATTGCTGGATTTGCCAACATGGAGGCCATGGGGGCAGATGCTTCATGGAACAGGCTGAGAAGAGGAAAGAAAACAGCCAGACAGAGAGAAGACATCCAAACTCACTGCATGGAGAAGCAAAAAGATAGGGTGATAGCAGAGGGCGCCCGGAGTTCAGGGAGGGTTCCTGAAGAGGAGAGATACAGGATGTTCCCACCTTTACCCAGAGCACTCCAAGTAGACAGAGGGAGCCTGAGAGCACAGATGAGCCAGACAGCAATAGAAACCAGGGAGAGAGAAGGTTCTGGAAGACAAAGAAGCTGGCCTTTTAAAAATCGAGTTTATTTATTTGTTTTTGACTGCACTGAGTCTTCCTTGCTGCGTGCGGGCTTTCTCTAGTTGCGCCAAGCAGGGGCTACTCCCTAGTTGAGTGCGATGCGCGGGCTTCTCATTGTGGTGGCTTCTCTTATTGTAGAGCATGGGCCCTAGAGCTCGTGGGCTCCAGAGGTTAGCTCCATGGCATGTGGGATCTTCCCAGACCAGGGATCAAACCTGTGTCCTCTGCATTGCAAGGCAGATTTTTATCCATTGCTCCACCAAGAGGTCCTGGAGCTGGCTTTTGAAGGACGCTGGGACTCCTGGCACAAGGGAAGGAGAACGCCGGCAGGTGGGTGCAGGTCCCAGTATAGGGACGGCTCTGCTTCTCCCTGTCTCCCAGGAGGCCAGGTCACCAGCCGAGAGCAAGACAGCAGATGGGGGGAGGTTTGAGGAACCAGGAGACGGTATGAAACGGTCCTTTTGGAGTATGGGAAATGCAGACAAACCATGGCAGTGTGTGTGGCCAGCCGGGCAGTGCTGCTTGCATGTGACGCTTGTGGTCAGGAATTTAAAGTGAGGCCACGCAGTGTGGCTGCAGGTAGCGGGTGGGGATAGGAGTCAACCTGACCACGTGGAGTTGTGCCTCCTGGGTCTGGAGGACACACAGGAGGGCCAAGCCATGATGCCTCCTCTCGGGAAGGATACAGAGCAACAATGTCCAGCTGACTTCCAGACCTCCTCTTGCCTCCAGCCTCCCTCTTTTTCATAGGGTTTGGATGTATGATGCTAGTGGCATGCTCCATTTAATTGAGATATCAGAGGGATCCGCTGATGAATTAATTTTTAATAGAGCTTACCATTAAAGGCGCTGTCCAAGTTATTACTCAGAACACTCAGGGGATGTTCATGTCTAAACAAGTATTCTGTGTACGTGGGCCCTGATCTGGACTTGCCAATATCTCGGGCGTATCATGTCAGAGATGTAAGACAGAGGGGCCCCTGGGGACCTGGAGGAAGCTGAAATCTGATGAGGTGGGGCAGGAAGGTGGCAAAGGGAAACCCCTGCAAGGGCAGCTCGATTTTTAGTCATTAGTCACCGAGCACGTATTGAGCACCTGCTGTGTTCCAGGCCACCTTCTAGCTGGGGAAATATGATGGGGGATCAGTGACCTGGCTTTCAACACTCTCAGGGAAGACAGAGAAAATGGGATGCCTGTGCAGCAGGACAGTTAATGGGGGAAGGCGGGGGGCCTACAGGACCCCGAGCTGGGGCTCTGAGACCAAGTTTGGGGGGGTCAGGAAAGGCTTCTACAGGGGGTGACATCCAAGCAGAGAAGAAGCGGGAGGGTGGACCAGACAGTGGAGCAGCCCTGGCCAAGCCCACAGGCATCGGGGCTTGTTGGGGCCATGATGAGCCGTTAGGTAGGGCATGTGGGTGGAGAGCGCGCCGCTGGAGACATAAACAAGACAGTGTGTGGAAAGTTTTGAAGCCATGCTGGGAGTTCAGGCTTTCTCCTGAGAGCAATGGGCAGGAATTACATAATTGTAAGTTCGGGGGTGAGAACAAGGCAGCCTTTTTTTTTCCTCTGTTTTTTTTTTTTTTTTAAGATTAATTTATTTAATTGAGGATAATTACAACATTGTGATTTTTGCCATACATCAACATGAATCGGCCATAGGTATACATGTATTCCCCCCGCATCCTGAAGTCCCCTCCCACCTCCCTGCACACCCTACCCCTCTAGCCCTCTCTTGCCACTGATGGAGGACAGATTGGCAAGAAGGTGGCAGGCAGGGAGGTCCTGGAGGGGCAGCTGAGTGAGAGGATGAGGCCAGGAGGAGGGTACTGAGCGGGGTGGGCAGGTGTCTGGAGGAGCCACGTCTGGCACTGCAGAGACGGATGGAGTCCCAGCAAAGCCTCGGGCCCTGGAGAGCCCTGACTCAGAAAAGGGAACGGACTGGGAGAAGCTGGTGGGGCTGACCCGATTAACATCAGCCCTATATCATCCTCTCACGGAAAGAAAACTTGGAGGGGCCAAAGGTTTGTATTTCTGACACCAATCAACATGGGGGCAGACAGAAAAAGAAACCCCTTATCTATGCACATCTAAAACATCCAGATGTTTGCCCTGATGGGGGCTAAAGGCTGACTCTCCCTCCTGCCCTTTGGCCCGGGGAGGAACTCATACCGGGCATGCCTGCACTTAAAACCATCCCCGAGAAGCCGAGCTGATGCTATGTTTAAAGCTTGCCCAGATCTATTTTTAAAGAACAGGCTATTTTTAGATACTCTCCCGAGAACCCGCAGCCTCTCTTGATAGCATATTTCAAGGTTTTAAAAGTTCCTCCTTACACATAACCTAAATCTTTCCAGCGCCAATTTAAGCTAATTTTTTGCTCTGCCCTCTGAGGACAAGGGGGATGGGGGTGAGCCGGTTGGCATCTTCCTGAGAAGAACCTTCCCAGAGCTTGGCAATTACCGAGCCACCCCTCAAATCTGTCATCTGGCACTAGATCATTCGAATTATCCTGCCCTTGCTCCAGTGGTCTCCTTCTAGGCCCCCTGAGTCATTAGCATCACCCTCGTTTGGATTCTGCCTATTTCTCTATTTGCCCTTTAAAGTGAAGTGGCCCAAATCAGAGCTGGCATTTAAGGAGGGATCAAGGTGGTGCTAGGGATCAAGGTAAAGAACCCTCCTGCCAATGCAGGAGACATAAGAGATGCAGGTTCGATCCCTCGGTTGGGAAGATGCCCTGGAGGAGGGCATGGCAACCCACTCCAATATTCTTGCCCGGAGAATCCCATGGACAGAGGAGCCTGGCAGGCTACAGTCCATAGGGTCACACAGAATCGGACATGACTAAAGCAACTTAGCACACACACACGTAAGGTTTACTGAATCCCCACCAGCCTCTGTCACCCAGCTACCCCCATCCAGCCCCGAGAGAACAAATGGGCTCAGACAGCCCAGCCCAGAGGTGGAGGTCTAGAATGAGTCCAGAGGCCATGCCCCAGTTCTTGGTGAGTCTCGGTGTTAGGGAAAATACTGGCTGAAACCACCCACCCTGTGGCCAGGGGTGGCCAGGCACCACGGTAACCGTTTGCATGAGTTATTTTATGACAGAAAATCCTGGTAAGGAACACAGAACTAACAAATCACCACCAACTGAAAGAATTCAGGAAAGATCAATAGGAGAGAGGAGATATCAGTCCACATGTCACCCCAGAATCCTCCTCACCAGAATCCATCTTGGCTGAGCGATGTGCACACCACCAGGAAGGACCCTGAGTCAGAATGACTGGCCACAGACAACCCGGGAACTAATCTCATCACCATAAAACCCAAGATGGTGAGCCCGTGGCCGAGCAGTTCTCCTGGGCTCCCTTACCCTCCTGCTCTCCACCAGTGCCTCTTCCCAATACAGTCTCTTGCTCTGTCAGCATGTGTGCCTCCTCCGACAATTTATTTCTGAGTGTTAGACAAGAGCCCACTCTTGGGCTCTGGAAGGCATTGCCTTTCCTGCAAGAGGCTCAGACACCTCCGTCCCCCAGGTGAGAGTCTAGAATGAGTCCAGAGGCCATGCCCCCAGTGGGTCTTGGGGTTGTTGCTACTGTTGCTGATGTCCAACTCTTTGCAACCCCTTCCCCCCTGCAGCATGCCAGGCTTCCCTGTCCTTCACTATCTCCCGGAGTTTGCTCCCAGAGATTCATGTCCATTGAATTGGTGATGCCATCCAACTATCTCATCCTCTGTCGTCCCCTTCTCCTCCTGCTCTCAATCTTTCCCAGCATCAGGGTCTTTTCCAATGAGTCGGCTCTTCCCACCCAGTGACCCAGGGCAATTTGGTGGTGGATGATTTTTTTTTTTATATTACTGGATATGTCCCCACACCCTCCTTCATTTGAGTAACTAGACATAAGACCTCCACAGAGGACTATCACAGAGGACTGAGAAAACAAGAATCAAACCCCTGGCTTTGGGGATTTCTAAAGCCTACATGCAGGTGCTCCATGAAAAGGTTTAGAAGCATATATGATCAAGCAGAGCCAGTTTCTCCCCACTCCACCTGGAGACCAGGTAAAGTTGTCTGCCTGGAGGAAGTGGCAAGAAGAGGAGGAGAAGGAGAGGATAGTGGATCCCAGTGAAACAAGAGGGGAACAAACTGGCAGGACACAACCTTTGAAAGAATGACATAGCCCAAGGACACGTCTTGGAACGCACTGGTTCCAAATTGGGAAAGGAGTACATAAAGGCTGTATATTGTCACCCTGCTTATTAACTTATATGCAGAGCACATCAATACAAAATACCGGGCTGGATGAAGCACAAGCTGGAATCAAGATTTCCGGGAGAAATATCAATAACCTCAGATACGCAAATGACACCACCCTTATGGCAGAAAGCGAAGAAGAACTAAAGAACCACTTGATGAAATTGAAAGAGGAGAGTGAAAAAGCTGGCTTAAAACTCAACATTCAAAAAACTAAGATCATGGCAACTGGTCCCATCACTTCATGGCAAATAGATGGGGAAACAATAGAAACAGTGACAGACTTTATTTTCTTGGGCTCCAAAATCACTGCAGATAGTGACTGCAGCCATGAAATTAAAAGACGCTTGTTCCTTGGAAGAAAAGCTATGGCCAACCTAGACAGCATATTAAAAAGCAGAGACATTACTTTGCCAATAAAGGGCCGTCTAGTCAAAGTTATGGTTTTTCCAATAGTCATGTATGGATGTGAGAGTTGGACCATAAAGAAAGCAGAGTGCCGAAGAACTGATGCTTTTGAACTGTGGTGTTGGAGAAGACTCTTGAGAGTCCCTTGGACTGCAAGGAAATCAAACCAGTCCATCCTAAAGGAATTCAACCCTGACTATTCATTGGAAGGACTGATGTTGAAGCTAAAGCTCCAATACTTTGGCCACCTGATGCAAAGAACTGACTCATTAGAAAAGACCCTGCTGCTGGGAAAGATTGAAGGCAGGAGGAGAAGGGGATGACAGAGGATGAGATGGTTGGATGACAAGCTCCAAGAGCTGGTAATGGACCAGGAAGCCTGGTGTGCTGCAGTCCATGGAGTTGCAAAGAGTAGTACACAAATGAGCTACTGAACTGAACTGAAAAGTGAAAGTGAAAGTCACTGTGTCGTATCCGCCTCTTTGTGACCTCATGGACTACAGAGTCCATGGAATTCTCCAGGCCAGAATACTGGAGTGGGTAGCCTTTCCCTTCTCAGGGGATCTTCCCAACCCAGGGATCGAACCCAGGTCTCCCCGCATTGTAGGCAGATTCTTTACCAACTGAGCCAGCACAGAAGCCCAAGAATACTGGAGTGGGAAGCCTATCCCTTCTCCAGCAGATCTTTCCCAGGAATCAAACTGGGCTCTCCTGCATTGCAGGCGGATTCCTTACCAGCTGAGCTACCAGGGAAACCCTGAACTCAAGGACACGACATAAACCAATTAGAACCAAATAGGCCCAAGATGGCAGACAAGTCGCCTTCCACTAGACCTTGAGTCTCAGTATATGTTCATTGTAACCCATCAGCAAGCTAAAGGACACACCCACAGGTGCATGATAGTCCCAAGGCTGACCACAAAGGTCAAAGAGTGAGTCGTAGCTCACCTCCTGGAAATCCCCACCTCTCACCTGAAATAGTTGGAGTAATCCTCCCACTCATTCGCCTATGAAATTACCCAAACCCAAAACTAACCACCCCAGATTTCGAGGCCATCCTCACCTTCCAAGATGGCCCACACTCTATCTGCGCAGCGTGTTCCTCTCTAAATAAATCCACTTCTTACGCACCACTTTGTCACTCACTGAATTCTTTCTGTGATGAGACACCAAGAACCTGAGCTTCAGTAAGTCATGAAAGCAGGTTTGTCATCTCAGTTAGAAGACCATGGGTTTTGTCCGGGTTTGAGTCTCGGACATGTGGGTTAAAGTACCAGACTGAGGTCCACAGTTTCACCAGACATGATGCAGACATGAGCAGGGCAGCCCCAGGGTCCCAGCCTCCACTTCATCCCCGGGAGCACATGGGAGTGAACAGGCCTCCACAAAGGGTCTTGTGCCCATCTCAGTGGACAGGGGACATCCTGGGTGTTGATCCACACGCTCACGGACAGGGCCAGCACATCCTATTCAGAATGAGTGCTGCCAGCCCGGGTACCAGCCCTTGACTCCCGTGTGACTCTTCACGTGGACAACCCCACTGTGGCAGCCTCGGATGCTCCTAAGACCCCCGAGAAGGAAGGCCGGCCCTCTGGCCTAGAGGATAATGGGGGGAGGAAGAGGAGAAAGTCCCCTGGCCTGTGCTTGGGGGGCACTCAGTAAAGCCCGCTGGAAACGTCACACAGAGATCCAGGCAGAGACGGGAGGCCCCCTTCACAGGTACACATGCCCAAGTCACGGTCCTGCCCCCTCCCCGCCTTCTCCCACATCTCCACCCTGGAAATCCACATGCCACAGCACTTGGTCTTGACATTCCATTCTAAGCCTTGGACTTGGGCTGCCTCTGTGGGGAACAGCCTTGACTCTGCGAAGCGGAGCAGAACCCTGTGGGCCTCCTGGGCATGAAAGCCTTTCTGTGTCCCCCATTTCTTGTTATAGGAGAAGACTTCATTCACCCTCCATGACTTTTCCTGAGTCCCAAGGGGCAGGTCCAAACAGTTCCTAATTAGAGAAGGGACAGAGGTGGAGACACGGGAGGAAGAGCCAAGGTCCCTGTACCTGCAGGGACCTCCCTGGGGGTACAGTGGATAAGAGTCTGCCTGCCAGTGCAGGAGACAGGGGTTCGATCCCTGGCCTGGGAAGGTTCCACATGCTGTGGAGCAACTAAGCCTGTGCGCCCTAACTACTGAGCCAGCACTCTAGAGCCCATGAGCTGCAACTACTGAGCCTATGAGCCACAACTACTGAGTTTTCGTGCTACAGCTGCTGAAGCCTGTGGTCCTAGAGCCTGTGCTTTGCAACAAGTCATCGAAATAAGAAGCCCGGGTACTGCAACAAAAAGTAGCCCCTGCTTGCCGCAACTAGAGAAAATCCGCCTGCAGCAACAAAGACCCAGCACAACCAAAAATAAAATAAAGAATTAACTAATTAAAGAAAAAACAGTGCATCCTTGGGGTAGGGTCCTGCTCCCCGATCAAGGGATCCACATAACAATATCTTTGAACTGGTTTGCAGATACTGAAACCCTGACCAAGTGGGAGAAATTGACTGAACGCCGCCCACAAGCACATAGACTCTAGGCAGGTTGGAACCAGAAGGTTGATGATGCTGACTCCCACTTAACTCACCACCGACCAATCAGAAGAATGTCCATGAGCTAACCACGCCCTGCTCCTTGAACATGCTCAGACTCCTCACAGCCCCCCATCCAGGTCAGGACACACAGTTCTGAGGGCACACAGCCCTCTGTGACCCACCTTTGCCTGGCAAAGCAATGCAGCTGTTCTTTACTGCTGCTGCTGCTGCTTAGTCACTTCAGTCGTGTCTGACTCTGTGCGACCCCATTGATGGCAGCCCACCAGGATCCCCCGTCCCTGGGATTCTCCAGGCAAGAACACTGGAGTGAGTTGCCATTTCCTTCTCCAATGCAGGAAAGTGAAAAGTGAAAGTGAAGACACTCAGTCGTATCCAACTCTTAGGGACCCCATGGACTGCAGCCTACCAGGCTCCTCCATCCATGGGATTTTCCAGGCAGGAGTACTTACTACTTCACCCAAAACTCCATCTCCGAGATTTAATTTGGTGTCAGGGGACAGAGGCTGGATTCGGCTTCACCTGGGCATGATGTTCCCTCCCCTATCTGCTATGTGGCACCTTCTCAGAGGCTCCCAGCCAGTCCCTTCTGCAACCTCCAGGCCCTGCTGCTAACCAGAGATCCCTGGGCACTTACAGCAGGATCCAGAGAGGTGGGAGCAAGGAGCAGATTATAGGGCAGAGGAGACAGCCAGGGTGGCCAGCCTGCTCAAGCCTTTTCACCTCTCCACCTACTAAAAACAATGGGTGAGAGTGACAGGGACCACGTCATTGATTGCCCAAGCCAGGACACCTGTGAGATGAAAGGGGATGTAATTAAAAATTACCCTGGGACAAGAGGGATACAGACTCTTGACAATGATGGCAGATAAATGAACGAGGGAGTGAGCCCCCATCTCTCCAGGGGTCCCCCTCCACCTGTGGATGCCCCTAAACTTTACTGAGGACTTTCCCTCTGCCAGGGACTTTTTGCACCTGCTGTCTCTCTGATGGGTGCAGAGTCCTCTTAGGGTGTCCCTCTCACAAGTGAGAACAAAACTGGGCCAAGGAGAGGTTACATGCCTGACACACCAAGGGGAATCCGGGAGTAGAAGCCACAACACTTTTTTGCTCAAGTTTCCTCCCTTCTTCCTTCCTTTCCTTCCATCCTCTCTTCCTTCCTTCTGTCTTTCCCTCCTCCCTCCTTCCACATGTAACGACTGAGCACTTCCTCCAGACCAGCACTGTGCTAGGGACTGGAGAAAGACAGAACTGAGACAGACATGGCGCCTGCCTGCTTGAAGGTCTGGCTGGGGAAACAGACACATGAGAAAGCAACCGCCAAGGATCAGTGTTGGGAGGTGGGAGGGGCAGGGGCCAGAGGAGCTGATGGCTGGGGTCCTCGGCCCTGGGGATCAGGGCAGGAATCTCTGGGGTGGATGTTCCAGCTGAGCCTGAAGGATGAGGCGCAACTAACCAGGTCAGAGCTGCCCGAGTATGGGGCACGCCTCCCTGGGGTGCTCAAGCTTATTTTAGATCAGGAGTTCTAAGCCTCAGCACTCTTGGTATCTAGGGCCAAATAACCCTTTGCTGAGGGTGAGCGGCCCTGTGTACTGCAGGATGTTTATCCACAAGATGCCAGGAGTAGTCGCCTCCCTCCCGCCTCCCCTAGTCGTGACCATCCCTAAGGTCCCCAGATGTAACCAAGTGGCCCTGGGGGTCTGGGGAGGGTCTGAGAGGGCCAAGTTACCCCCGGGGTGAGACCACTGTTTTAGATGCTACATAAACATCTTTACAATCGTAATGTTTTCATTTTTACAGATTTACAGTTCCTTTCTATTTATTACAAAAGATGCTGACTTTTAGTCCCAATAGTGATCAGAAGCTTCCTTTCTGAATACATTTAAATTTCAAAAAGAGTGATTTAGAGGGGAAAAAATGCTAAGTATGTAACAGCACATGGATGTGGCTATAGTCATGGAGGAAGAATGCACAGGTCTGAGGGGTAAGAAATACTGAGTCAGGGACTTCCCTGGTGGTCCTGTGGCTAGGACTCCACGTTCCCAGGGCAAGGGGCCTGGGTTCGATCCCTGGTCAGGGAACTAGATCCCACGTGCTGCAACTAAGACTTCGCATGCCACAAGAAAGATTCCACGTATGTGTTAAGTTGCTTCAGTTGTGTCCAGTTCTTTGCAACCCCATGGACTCTAGCCCGCCAGCTCCCTTGTCCTGGAACTCTCCAGGCAAGAATACTGGAGTGGGTTGCCATGCCCTTCCTCCAGAGGCTCTTCCCAACCCAGGGATCGAACCTGGGTCTCCTGCATTGCAGGCAGATTCTTTACTGTCTGAGCCACCAGGGAAGGCCGTGAAAGGCATTAGGGGCCCTGAAATAGATGGGGCCAGGGCCAGCATACTGGACAGTCCTATCTCGCTGTCCTCTGGGGCACATGCTCATAGGGGCCACTGGGCAGAGCCCTGCCCCCACCCCGACCCTTGGCTTTTTCTCTTTCTTTTTTTTTGGCCATATCACACAGCATGCAGGATCTTAGCTCCCCGACCAGGAACTGAACCCACACCCCTACATTGGAAGCATGGAGTCTGAACTACTGGACTACCAGGCAAGTCCCAGGTATTTTTTTCTCTTCCTGCGCCTGACTCTATCTCCCTCTTTCCGTTTCCTCTGTCTCTGCCTTTGACTCTCACTCCATGTCTGGTTGTCCCTCTCTCACTCGCTTTCTCACTGCCCCGGGAATATCTAGTTACATGTGTCCAAGTCACAAGCAGGAATATTCACTGTACTTGGGTTTCACCTCCGTAGAGTGACCAGAGACCATCATAAGCAGCCTCAAGAACATTCCTCCCAGGGCTACCCTTCCATCCCTCTGTCGCATTAACTGAAATGCAAATCTGATTCTTCTGGCCAGTGAGATCTTAAGTGCTCTGAGCTTCCAACTTCCCCACAGCAATGCTGTGATACCATCCAATTAGTTTCATTGCCCAGGAAGCCACCTTCGTGCTAGGAAAGTGAGATGCCTTCCTGCAAAACCTCTAGAGAACAAAATCTCTGCACAGACCTTCCTTCCCTGGGGACTCTACCGTGTGTAAAGCACTCAACTGTCCCATGTCTCATGTAGTCCTTGCCTCATCCCAGGAAGGCTAGGCTTGGTGACGCCTCACCCAGGGTAACACAGCATGAACAGAGTGTGAGTCCAGGTCTTCTCAACTCCATCTAAATGTTTACCATTCCATCACAGCCCCTTCCATTCATTCATTCAGTCAATAAATATTTATTAAGCACTTACTGTGTACCAGGCTGTCTTCATGGTTCAGGATATAAAGGAGTATGTCACACAGGGTGAAATAAGTCAGAAAGAGAAAAACAAATATCCCATATTGTACATATATTGGAAGCTTAAAAAAAAATGATATAGATGATCTTATTTGCAAAGCCCTGGAGGAGGGCATGGCAACCCACTCCAGTGTCTTGCCTGGAGAATCCCATGGACAGAGGAGCCTGGCAGGATACAGTCCATAGGGTCGCACAGAGTCAGACACAACTGAAGCAACTTCGCATGCATTTGCAAAGCAGAAATAGAAATGCAGAAGTAGAGAACAAGTGTATGGACATCGAGGGAGGAAAAGGGAGGTGGAATGAATTGGGAGTTTGGATTTGACATATATACACTACTATATATAACTAATGAGAACCTACTGGATAGCACAGAGAACTCTACTCAGGGCTCTGTGGTGACCTAAATTGGAAGGAACTCCAAAAAAGAGAGGATATCTGTATTCGTATAGCTGATTCACTTTGCCGCACAGCAGAAACTAACACGCGGTAAAGCAAATATAGCCCGATAAAATTTTTTTAAAAGACAAGCATGATCCCTGCTCTCACAGAGCTGATAGCTTCATGAAGGAAGACAGAAAATAAACATAGGTGCATATGCAAAATTCAGAGTTTAGAATATGCTATGAAGGTAAAGTGGGGGCGTGAGAAAAAAGGTGATCGGGAGGGGCTTCCCGGGTGGCGATAGGGGTAACGGGTGATGGGGTAGTAAGTCTGGTCAAGGAAGTCAGGGTGGGCATGTCTAACAAAGTGACATTTAAGCTGAGACCTGAAATTTTTAAAACAATTTTATTTTATATTGGCATATAGACAATTAACTTAGGGCTTCCCAGGGGGCACAGTGGTAAAGAATCCACCTGCCAATTCAGGAGACGCAGAAGACACAGGTTAGATCCCTGGGTCGGGAAGATCCCCTAGAGTAGGAAATGGCAACCCACCCCAGTAGTCTTGCCTGGAAATTTTCAGGGGCAGAGGAGTCTGGCCAGCTACCATCCACGGGGTCGCAAAAAGCTGGACACGACTGAGCGATTGAACATGCATACGTAGCCAATTAACAACACTATGATAGTTTCGGGTGTGCAGCACAGTGACTTCATTCATCGAGACCTGAAATTTTTGGAGACTTGGGGAAGACAGGCCCAGATGAGGGCAAGCCAGAGGCCCTGAGGTGGAAGGAAGCCACTTTCCTTGGTTCAGGAGACCAGGAGGGTGGGAGCCTCGTCTGTGACTACAGGGAGGAGGGCTTATGTGCTATATGGAGGTGGGGGCAGGGCACTAGCAGCTCCTTCTTCATAAGTGATGCTGGCTCAGGGAATCTTTCCCCAGGCCCCTTTCCTGATTTGGCTCAGGAGGACTCAGAGGGGCCCAGATGCCAAAGGACTGCAGATCCCATGGGGCCCACCTCTATCCTGGGACAGGAGCCAAGAAGGAAGCCTTCAAGACTGGGACCTGGCCATGCACAGCCAGGGTGATGGGAGGGCAAAGCAGGAGTGGGGCAGTGCAGTGAGCCTGGAGCTGGGCGCTGAGGGGCTGTCACCTGGTCCCCTCCAAGTGCTGCTGAGAGCTCCCTCAGGTGAGCAGCTGGGATTTTCTGGGCCCAGGGGGTGCTCATGGAAGACAGGGTATGTCATGAGCATCACTTCAGGGCTGGACATCACTGCCTTTGCTCCTGTCCACCCGGCATCCCTGCCCAAGACCCTCAGCTTTTCTCCTCTGCTCCTTCCTCGGGCAGGAGTGGGTTTTCCAGCCTTTCTTCCAAGGAAGGTCTGGGATTCGGGCAGGTGCCCCCACCAGGGCTCCCCAGTGCTGAGAGCAGAGATTAGTACTGGAGCGGGGCAGTGGGGGGGGGGGGAGTGGTCCTCAGACCATGGGGGTTCATCTGCATCTGCCAGCTACAGAGGAGCACAGGCAAGTGAAGGGCGGTTCTAGGTAGTACCTCACTGCAGAGGACCCCTGCCTGTCCCAGCAAGGCTGAGCCATGCAGCCACATCCACTCTTGGCTCCCCTGCTCCTGACCTGCGGCCTCCAAGAGGTGGGGTCTGCATGGGTTCCCTTCCCACGTCAAGTCCAGGAGCGTCCCCTACACCTCATCCCACCCCCAAGCTGACAGAGGCCTTCCCAACCAAAGTATTAAGTTCCATCCCAACTGCTGATTATCCTCCCAGGCTCCTGGGAATAAATCATCCCCATCACCCAACCCCTGCATCCCAGACTAGACCACCTCCACCCTCCCCCTTTGCTGGTTGGGTCTCTTTCCCCAGCTAGCATGACCACCTCAGATGCTGTCATGAGAGACAGGACAGTGTGGACTCCAGAGTCGGAGTCCATACTGGATCCAAATTTGCCTCCACACAGTCCAGGATTTGCCTAGGTCTAAATCCTGTATCCAGCACTTACTGGCCTTGTGCCCTGAGCAATTCTGTTAAATGTCTATGACTCAGTTTCCCCATCCAGTTATGAGAATGAACTGTGGGTCCATGTAGTCTGCTCTACAGGTGCTGAGGAGGTACTGAGCACTGTCCATGTTCCCCCTTGGAGAGCCAGGTTCTCCAGATATATAACACCATCAGTGCCTCCATGCACCCTGAACCTCAGAGAAGAGCTATGACTAAGCATGATGATAAGAAAAGCAGAAATCTGGCTAGAGGAGGGGGAAGGCCTGAGAGCCATCAGAAGCAGCCTCAGGTGACAGGGGATGGAACTCCAGAAGACCCTAGATGAGAAGGATCAGGGCACATGTGAGGCATAGGGGTGGCCCTGGATAGTGACCCAGATCTTGCCTGCTGGTTGACTCTTATGTGGGCTCCATCCCAGTGGGTCTCAGAGCCCCCAGGCCTCTCCAGGACTTGTAATATCACATGGCCAGTGGATGGCTTAGCTCTATTCAAAGAGAAGAGAATGAAGGGACAGCAGTCCCTCATTCCAGTCTTCCCAGACTCCCTGGCACACCTACCTGGACAGTGCTGGCCTTCAAGATTCAAACGCCAGCCAGATACCTGCCTGTCATCTCAAGACAGCCAACAATGTCAATTTGGCCATCCAGCAGGGAAGAGACCACTGGCTGGAAGTCAGGCAGAATCTCAGTTCTGCAACATCCCAGCTGTGTGTCCAAGGGCAAGTTACTGAACATCTCTGAGGCTCCATTTCTTCGTCTGGAAAGCAGAGATAATAAATACCTAGTCACATTTACTCATACAACCAATATCCCTTGAGCAGCTATTATGTGCCAGTTACTGATCTAAGTCTTAGGGAACCAGTGGCAAACAAGACAGAGTCCCAGTCCTCATGGAGCTGACATGCAAGTCGGGGAGACAGACACTAAACATGTGATTTCAAGGAAGAAACTGAGCAAGGAGACAGAGTGCCTGGGGGAAGCTACTTCAGATTAGATTATCGAGGAAGGCCTTGCTGGGAAGTGACTTCAAGCTAGAACTTCAAGCTAGAACCTTCCTAGAGAAGAAGGAGTTGGTCATGAAAAAGCCTGAAAGAGTCCCAGGCAGAGGGAACAGCAATTGCCAAGGCCCAGGAATGGGGAGAAGGAGTCAGTGTGGCTGGAGCCTGAGATCAAAGGGCTGAAGGGTGCAGGGAGATGGGGAGGTTGGGATTTCATTCAGAACACAGCAGGAAGTCATAGGAAAAGTATAAGTGGGGGAGGGGTGACACTCCTCCCGTTTATAGTCATATTATACGTAAGCGCACAGAGCACACAGGAAGTGTTGGATACGTGTTGGCTGACTCTCTGGTCTCCACCTGGGTGGGTCTCAGAGCCACCAGGCCTTGTGATGTCATGAGAGGTGACTCAGCTTTATTGAGAGGGGAGGCATGGGGGTCAGGGGGCTCTCCTTCCCAGCCAGGTGTTCTGCCATCTGGCCCCCTTCCCAGAGATGGATAATGGGCAAGCACAAACTCAATTCTGTGTCTCAAAATAGCCATCAGTTAGTTTCCAATTCCTGGGGAAAGCACGTTTGTGAGAAGAGTTCTCAGGCGTGGAGAATTTCCATCAAGGAGAAGTGTCCTCCAAGGGGCTCTTAAGACTCCCCAGCCACCTGGAGCTGTGGGGCAGGGGGGAGGGGTGGAAGAAAGATGGGAGCCTGGGAGCCGGCAGAGCCCTTCAGTGTGAAACAGCCAGGATGCGACACCAGGCCCAGGCAGGGACCAGGGAAGTAAGGGTGTGGAAGACCCTAAGAGGAAGCCAGCTGAAGGGTCAGCTGTCAAAACTGAAAACACACCTTCCTTTTGATCCAGTAATTCCACTTCGAGGAATTTACCCTCAGATATATTTGCAGATGTGAGCAAAGATACATGGACAAGGTTATTCATCGCTGAGGAGGACTGAAAATATCTTAAAAGTCCACCATCAGTCCGGGGGGGCTGATGGATTAAGGAATGACAACAGAAATCTATGTCTCCCTCCCCGAACTTACCCCTGCCCTCCTCCCCTCTTTCATTCCTCTTGAGACACTCTGGCTTCCTGTTGTCCCTTGAATGCGCCAATCAGGTTTCTACCTCAGGGCCTTTGCACTTGCTGTCCCTCTACCTGAACCATTCCTCCTTTGGATCTCCACATGTCTTATCACTTCACTTCTGCGGTAGGCAGCTTCCAAAATTTCCACGTCTCGCCAGAGCATCTCTCATCACACACAGAAACCCCCTAGAGTTACTGTCGGGCAGGTTTCTGTTACACTCCCCTGGTCAACAAGTATTTGTGGAGGCCAACTTTGAACCAGGTACTAGGGATTCGGGAACCACCAGACAGATCAAATCCTGCCTTAAAGCAAGAGAGTGCCTAGCACGTTGGTGACAATATGGAAACTCCTGGGAGCAGAGGGGCCTGGCTCCTGTGTGGATCAGTCATGGACAGTGCAGATTAGTGCACCCCGCCAAAGAGCTGTGACTGGAGTCCCTCAGAGTCCCCTTCCCTCTGGTGAATGGAGAACTCCAGTCCCTCCACTAAGCCCCAGCCCACCCTGCCTAAGAGACTCCAGAGTGTGGCTTTCTCCCTACAGCAGGACTTTGGCCTCAGTTTCCCTACCCAATCCTCTCCCCCAGGGCTGGACCCTGTGCCTGTCCAGCCCCAGCTGGCCGCAATCCTGGCCACCAGAGGGAGAGTAGAATAACAGGCTTCCGGGAGGATCTCCTGCTGCCCCGCCCACCTATTTGATTTCCGCCAAAGCCACGCCCCAGGACCAGGTGACACTTCCTGACCACGCCCCTCAGAGTCCAGCTTCTACTGGGCCAGTACCTGGCTGTCCTTGGGTTTCCCCAGAGACCAGGCCCCTGAGCACCTGGCATCCATCGCTACACCCACTCCATAAGTAGGTTAAAACCGCTAGAACCAGGCAGTTCCAGGATCGTGGGTTTTACTTCCAATTTTTATTAAACTTATTAAAATTCTTGCTTCCTCCTATCCCCCCGCCAAAGTCCAATTGCTGCCTGGCTCTGTGCCTGGGGCCAGGCTCATTTGTATGAAAGGCCCAGTGGCCTGCATACACCCCCAACCCTCGCTTGCAAAAGCATGCACAGGATGTGGCAGAATTTTAATCACCACAACCAGTCTGGGCAAGGCCGAGGCCAAGCACAGGCTGCCCCTCGGCCCCGCCTACCGAAAACACAGCTGACAGGTCCTGGTGCCCCTCCTTAATCTTCCAACCACTCTGCAAGCCCCTGACTTGCTTCTAACACTCCAACTCATTCATTCAACTAACATTTGTGAAGCATCCTCTATGTGCAAAGCATTGGATCAGCCACCGGGCATACAGCTGTGACTATGGCATGGCCATTCTCCCAGCGCTAATGAGGAGGACCATGTAAATAGTGAAGGAAAATCCTTGATTACGAATACAGAAACAGAAATACGTACATCTGCAATAGAAAAATGGCAGGCCTGGACTGAACCCAACCTGCAGAGGTTGGCTACAGCTGTGAAAAATGATGAATTTTTTTTCTGGAGGGGGGCAACACTTAAAAATCTGGAGGATTTCCATTAAAAATATGGGAGTTTTGGCTTCTCTTGTAAAAATCAGAAACTCTGGCAAGACTGGGTCCACATTTCCCCTCGGTGACCCTCAGCTGGAGCTGATCGGAGCCGTGCTGTTCAGTGAGGACCAGTGGCCAAGCCTCACGGGATACGTGGTACCCGTGGGGCCCCATCATCGCCCAGTCTGCTGCCTTTGTCAATCTTGTAATAGTCCCACCCACTCACACATCCACATTTCCTTCCATGTCGCTGAAAGCATGTACGTTTTCAACCCTTGGAAGGAGCCATAGGGAGAGAAGAGGTCAGTGTTACCCAGGCTTAGGGAAAGGCTTGGAAGAGGAGGTGAGCTTCGAGCTGGGCCAGGAAAGATCAACATGTGTTCACCAGGAGGGAACAAGGGGAGGTGGGGAGGAAGGAGAAAGGCAGCCTGGACCGGTAAACAGCCCAGGCAAAAGCAGAGAAGAGAGGAGCAGCCCGGTCTGGGCCTCCCTGTCCTGCTGTGTCTGGCACTGGCTGCTCTGATGGGGCTCCTGACTCAGGACGGTCCCAGTTCTGCTTCTGATCTCTGGGACCTCCCTCAGGCTGGAGAGAACAAGGCGACAGGTGACAGAGACCACACGGTGCAGGGGACACAAGAGGGGAGGTTTCCAACCAGGTCATCTCTAAGCCACCTCGTAACTCGTACTGGATTTGTTTTTTCAACTTATTCTGAGATAATTATAGATTCACAGGAAGTTGCAAAGAAATGTACAAGGGGACTTCAACAAGAATCCAACTTGCAATGCAGTGGACGAGGGTTGATCCCTCATCCGGGAACTAAGATCCCATAGGCCTTGGAGCAACTACTGATTCCTCGCACACAAGAGCCCGAGCCCCTCAACTAGAGAGAGCCTGCGCGCGGCAACAAAGAGCTTGCGTGCCACGATGAAGACCCAGCGCAGCCAAAATTTTCTTTAAAAAAGGGAGGAAAGAAACGTACAAAGAAGTCTCACGCACACTTACCCAGTGCTAACACTTAGCAACTCGCATGGTCCTAGGGTCCAATATCGAAGTCAAAAAATTGACCAGGCCACAATTCATAGTTGACTCGCATTTCACCAGTTCTGCTTGCACCCTTGCGTGTATACGTGTGCTGCTGCTGCTGCTAAGTCACTTCAGTCCTGTCCGACTCTGTGCGACCCCACAGACAGCAGCCCACCAGGCTTCCCGTCCCTGGGATTCTCCAGGCAAGAACACTGGAGTGGGTTGCCATTTCCTTCTCCAATGCATGAAAGTGAAAAGTGAAAGTGAAGTCGCTCAGGCGTGTCCGACTCTTAGCGACCCCATGGACTGCAGCCCACCAGGCTCCTCCGTCCACGGGATTTTCCAGGCAAGAGTACTGGAGTGCGGTGCCATTGCCTTCTCCGGGTGTATACGTGTAGCTCCGTGTAATTTTATCGTAAGCGCAACCTTGCATAAGCACCACGTGATCAAGATACTCCACTGCACCACCACTAGAGGCTGCCTTTTTCTACACACGCCCAATTCACCTGCCATCCCTAATCCCTGGCAACTCCTAATCCGCAACTATGTTATTAAATGACGCATAGATGGGATCATGCGATCTGTATCCCTTCGTTCACTCAGCATCATTTCCCAGATGTGTATCCAAGTTATTGTGTGTATCAGTAGCGGTCCCCCCCCTCCTTTTTTTTTTTTTTTTTGCTGAGTTCCATGAGATGGATGTGCTTATTTATTTACTTTTTAATTTATCAAGTAAATATTACTTTTATTAAGTATTTATTAACTATATTTGTTTACTCACTCACTGAAGGACATTTGGTTACTTTCTGGTTTGGGGCTATTACAAATAAAGTCAGTATGAACACTCCTATACAAGTTCCCATGTGAAAATCCGTCTTCCTTTCTCTGGGATCCATGCCCAAGAGCACAATTCCTGGGTCTCTGGGTAAGTCTTAGGGTGATCCATTCTTACTTTTGAAAATAACTGCTGAACTATTTTCCAGAGCAGCTGTACTGTCTTATATTCCCACCAACAATATATGGGTGATAACTTTCTTGATAATTGGACTTTCATTTAAAAACAAAAACCTAGAGTTTTCACTGGGGATCCAATCTTTCCGCAGTCTCGACCTTTCTAAGTGATCCCAGAATTTGGGCACCCTGTCATGGTCAGTCATTGTCGGACTCGGACAACGCCTGTCTCCTCCCTCCACCACTCCCAGGCCATAAGTTCACAGAAACTGGGGGGTGTGGGTGGGTCACACTCTGCTCAGATCTGCAGCCCTGGGTCTAGCACACGTTCAGTGCGTAGGAGGCGCTCTGTGAAGGAAATTAAATTGCACAGAACGACTAAGTCAGCAAAGACCCACAGCCGGGAAGTAGATCAGAGAGGAGGGTAGATGCCAGCCCCCCAGGTCCCAGGGCCATGGTTCGACTCACTTCAAGGCAGGCTGTATGTGAAAGTCTCAGCCTAAAAGGTCACTACCATCCTAGCACATGCAAAAAAGAAAAAAAAATCCAACTGCATAGAGAGCACACATGTATATAATGTAAGTAAACAGATGTATAGAATAACTGTGGAGTTCAGATTTCATGAGGGGCGGGGCAATTAGGGAAAAAAGGTATAAAACATGGAACAAGATTGAATATAAGGTTGAGGGACTTCCCTGGAGGTCCAGTGGTTGAGAATCCGCCTTCCGATGCAGGGGACGGGGGTTCGATCCCTGACAGGAGAACTAAGGTGCCACACGCGGTGGGGCGACTGAGCCCTCATGCCGCAGCTAGAGAGGAGTCCACACGCCACAACAAAGACTCAGTGCGGCCAGAAAGTAAAATACAAATGAATGAAATGCTGAGAAACACTGCCCTGGCAGCACAGGCCCAGCTTTGATGGTTAGGTAACTTAAACATAGTTTCAACATATGATATTTTCAACTTCAAATGATGAGTTTATCAAGACATTATTGTTATTCAGTCGCTCAGTTACGTCCAGCTCTTTTCGACCCCATGGACTGCAGCACACCAGGCTCCCCTGTCCTTCACTATCTCCTGGAGCTTGCTCAAACTCATGTCCATTGAGTCAGTGATGCCATCCAACCATCTCATCCTCTGTTGCCCCCTTCTCCCCCTGCCCTCAATCTTTCCCAGCATCTGGGTCTTTTCCAGTGAATCGGCTCTTTGCATCAGGTGGCCAAAGTATTGGAGCTTCAGTTTCAGCGTCAGTCCTTCCATTGAATATTCAGGGTTCATTTCCTTAGGGATTGACTGGTTTGATCTTGCAGTCCAAGGGACTCTCAAGAGTCTTCTTCAGCACCACAATTCAGACGCGTCAATTCTTTGGCGCTCAGTCTTCTTTATGGTCCAACTCTCACATCCATACATGACTACTAGAAAAACAGTAGCTTTGACTATACTGACTTTTATTGTCAAAATGGTGTCTCTGCTTTTTAATATGCTGTCTAGGTTTGCCATAATTTTTCTTACAAGGAGCAAGTGTCTCTTAATTTTTTGGCTGCAGTCACCGTCCACAGTGATTTTGGAGTCCAAGAAAATAAAATTCGCCACTGCTTCCATTTTTCCCCCCGTCTATCTGCCATGAAGTGATGGGACCGGGTGTCATCCTCATTTTTTGAATGCTGAGCTTTAAGCCAGCTTTTTCATTCTCCTGTTTCATCTTCATCCAGAGACTCTTTAGTTCCTCTTTGCTTTCTGCCATTAGGGTGGTATCATCTGCATATCTGATGTTGTTGATATTTCTCCCGACAATCTTGACTCCAGCTTGTGGTTCATTCAGCCCAGCATTTTGCATGATGTACTCTGCATATAAGTTAAATAAGCAGGCTGACAATATACAGCCTTGACGTACTCCTTTCCCAATTTGGAACCAGTCTGTTGCTCCATGTCCGGTTCTAACTGTTGCATCTTGATCTGAATATGGGTTTCTCAGGAGACAGGTCAGGTGGTCTGGTATTCCCATCTCTTTAAGAATTTTCCACAGTTGGCTGTGATCCACACAGTCAAAGGCTTTAACGCAGAGGCTGGGTCAGTGTTGGTGTCTTTGCTCTGCTTTCTCGCTGTGTCTCCTCCCTTCTTCTCTGTCTCTTTCTCCCTGTGTGTGTCCCCTCTGCATTCTAGTGGGTCTGTTCATCTCCCTCTGCATCCCTCAGCCTCCTGCTCCATCTCTTTTATTATCAGGGGCTTTCTACTCTCCTCTATTCTCTGTCCCCGCCCTCCTAGCCCTGGACAGGTTGAGACGTGATGAGCAAGCATTTCCCACGAAAGGTCCTGTCTCAACCCTCACACACCCAGAATGCAGCCCTCTGTCTTCCTGACCTCAGGGCACGACTCCCCACTTCTCCATCACAGTCAGCTGTGATGGGGCACACTGACATCTCCCACCCCTGCCCTCTGGTTTACAGACTGCCAAGTCTTGCCAACCCTGCTTCTCTCCAGTCCACCCCCATCCTTCTCTGCTCGCACTGCCACCATCTCCTTGTGGCCAGATGTCCACATGGCCTCACAGCGAGGCTCCTGGATTGTGTCCACCCCTTTCTCCTCCCCATGCCCACGTGCTTAGTCACTTCCATCATGTCCAGCTCTTTTCGACCCTATGGACTGTAACCCACCAGGCTCCTTTCCAAGGGATTCTCTAGGCAAGAACGCTGGAGTGGGTTGCCATGCCCTCCTCCAGGGGATCTTCCCCAACCAGGGACCAAACCCGTGTCTCCTGCATTGGTGGGTGGATTCTTTACCCTTGAGCCACCAGGGAAGCCCCTTCCTCTACCCCAAGAACCATCTTCATAGAACTTGCCCCCGAACCTTACTACTTCTTCACGTAAAGCCTCAGAGGTCCCCAACTGCATCTGCTCTTGGGCAAGGCCCACATTTCCTGGCCTGGCATCCATAGCAGGTCACCATGAGACCCAAATTTCCACTTCCCTACTGTTGCCCAGAGCATCTGCATCCATGTCTGGCCCCTCTAAGGACACTTCCCTGCTGAAAACCCCTAAAGGCTGGCTTCCTCCCTCTTGTTTTGCTAAGAAAACTCAAGCCTTGCAACACTGGCCTCTGTGTCTCACTCATCTCCAGCCCCCCTGCCCCCCGGTCTCCTCTCACGGCCACCTTCTCATCGATCCTCCAAAATCCCACCCGTTTCAGGCTTTTGAATTTGCTGCCCTTCTGATGGAGCACTCTCTCTCTCTCTTGCCCCCATCACCCCCACTGCCTCCTTCCCCAGCTGAGTCCTCCCATCCTTAGGGCCTCTAGGAAGGCCCCTGAGTCCCCACAGGGCATGGTCTCCAGCCTTGGGACTGTCTCTTCACATCCCAGTCCCAACCACTTGCTAATTCACTGCCTCCCCCACTAGACACAAGCCCCCAAGGGCAGAGTGCTCACCTGCTTGCTCTCCTGGTACCTGGCACAGAGGCTCCAGGACTATTTGCGGAAGGAGAAATGGATGAAGGATGGATGCCGTGTGTCCCTGGAGCCTCAGCATCTGTCATCCAGCTTCCTCCTGGGCAAGGGCTTTCCACCCATCCTTAAAGGCTCAGAGAGTCTTTTTCTATGTTTCTGTCAGCCCCAGGGTGGAATTAAGACTTACACCCAGGGGACAGGCTGCTGTCAGAGCCCGTCCCCCCAGCTCCAAACAATCCGACCCTGCCCAGCCTCCCTCCCAGCTGCCCAGCCCACAACAACCACAAGTAAAACAAAGCCCAAATGAAAGTCAGCAACTCAGAGTCAAAAAAAAAAAAAGAAGTCCGATGGTTCTAGCAAGCTGAGAGAAGCCGAGCAGAAACAGATCAAGCACTGGACTAGAAGAAAAAGAACAATTCAAAAAAGGAGTGACGGCGGGAAAGGCTGGCATTGGGGGTGGGTGATTTCTACCTTAGGAAAGAGGAGAGAAAGATACAGACATTTTTTTGGCTGCTTCGGGTCTCAGTTGCCGCAAACAGGATCTTCTGTTGTGGGGCATGGACTCTCTAGTTGTGGTTCGTGGGCTTAGTTGCTTCGAAGCATGTGGGATCTTAGTTTCCCTGACCAGGGATCAAACTCTTGCCCCCTGCATTGCCAGGCGGAGTCTTAACCACTGGACCATGAAGGAAGTCCATGATGTGGACTCTTTTAAGAAGAAACTCACAGAATAAGGCAAGAGCTGATCCAGCCCCCATCCCCACCCACCCAGTCCAGCCAAACTGGGTAAGCAGGCAGTTTAGACGGTTTCTCAACAGAACCAGGATGCTTCTGAGAGTGAAGTGGGCCCTGTTTACAATGACACTGGGACTCCCCTGGACACACCTGGACACAGGGTTGCCTCCTCGTACGGGCAGAGCCCTCTGATCCCACTGTTCTGCTGCTCTCACCCAAACTTTTCAACGAACAAGACCGAGAACAGGCTATGTGCCCACCCTCTCCACTGGCTCTTTGCATGGTCGGGTGATTTCATTTGATCACCCAAACCCATCTTGTGTTGGTGCAGACAGGGACAAACAGCTAGAAGTAACTCGCCAGACCACACCATTTCAACAGGATCCAGCTGCGGTTTGACCCAGTCTGTGTGGTTCTAGAGTCCCTGATGGTCCTACTGAGGCAAGGTGCAGACCCCAAAGCTCCAATACCAATAACCTCCCTCTGCAAGGCACGCCTACATTCAAAGAGAACGCTCTAAGGGCCAGGCCCTGGGGATACAGCCGTGAAGAAGACACTCACAGCTCTTGGGGAACCCATTATCTGGGGCAGTGGTTCTCAATCAGGCATGATTTTGCCTCCTAAGGGACATTTGGCCATGTCTGGAGACATTTTGGTTGTCACGACTTGGCAGGTGGGTATTCCTGGCATCTGGGGTAGGTAGAGGCTTGGGATGCTGCTGGTCAACAATGCACAGGACAGCCCCTCTCCCCCCACTCACAATAAAGAATGATCCAGTGGACTTCCCTGGTGGCCCAGTGGTTGAGAATCCACCTGCCAATGTGGAGGACGTGGGTTTGATCCCTGGTCTGGGAAGATTCCACATGCCATGAGGCAACTAAGCCTGTGGGCCACAGCTACTGTTGCTCAGCAACAAGAGAAGCCACCGCAATGAGAAGCCCAAGCATTGCAACGAGAGAGCAGCCCCTGATCACTGCCCGAACACCAAAACTAGAGAATAGCCCCTGATCACTGCAACTAGAGAAAAGTCCACACAGCAACAAAGACCCACAGAAAAAAGAATGATGCAGCAAAGAACGTTGAGAAAACCTGGGCTGAGGAGGAGAGATAGGGAAGCAGACATGTAAATGAATTAGCAGACAGTGTAAGTTCTCTTATCCACTCAACCAATATTCATCGGTATCTGCCACATTTTAGTTGCTGCTCAGAAAGCATTATGTGCCATTAAGAAAAACAAGCAGGAGGGGGTGGAAATGACAGGGGCCGGGGGTGGTGAAAGCTCCTAAAGGAGATGACATTTGAGTGGAGAGCTGGCTGAGGGAAGAAATGAGCCAGGAGCGGGTGGGGAAGGCAGCACCAAGGAGGGAACTCCAGGCCTGGGCAAGACCAAGCTTGGAGAATGCGAGGACCAGTGAGGAGGGGCTGGGTTGCAGGAGATAAAGTTAGAGAGGACAACAAAGGTCATATTTTGTAGTCTTAGGAAGGAGTTTAGATCTTATTCTACAAAAGTAACATTTGATAAATACCAACTAGAAATGACAAAAACAGACTTTGTTAAAAAAAAAAAAAATCCCCTAAAATGGTCCAGTCAGGCTAAGTGAGAAAAAAGCCTGCTAGGTTTAAAATTCTAAAGGAGATGAAACTTCATCACATGGAGAGCCATACATTTGATGAGTATCAACTTGAGGTCAACCGTTAAGTATGCAAAATGATGACTTGGCAAATAGGCATGGCGAAATATTTTTAGATGGTAATTCATGTTTTTTTCCCCTTCATTTTCTCCCTTTTCCTTTCGCTTCATTCAAGGGGTAAGAGGCTCTGGACTTTTTGGTCCCAGAGGTTTTGCAGCAAAGAGGAAAGTAAAATCCATCTTCAAAATCCTTCCCTCCTGGCTTTAATCTTTAGAAGCCTTAATTTATCGAGGAGATTAGGACAGGGACCTCTGAGTGGGGGACAGAAAGAAAGAACAATCTTCCAGTCCTTTTTTTCGGGGGGGAAAAAAAGGGTGGTATGGTCTGTGGCAGGGGCAGAAGAGGAGACTGAGGTTCTGCAGTGATGTTTTGTTAGCTGGCACGACGGTTTAAAACATTTTGAATTAAAAATTTAAACAAGGTAACTCAACAATTTCTCTCCTAGGAGAATGTATGTGCACACAAACACCTGGACACGAATGTTCATAGCAGCATTATTCATACGAGCCAAAAAGTGGAAGCCACACACGTGTCTATCAACTGGCAGACAGAGAAATAGATGTGGTATATCTGTGCCATGGAATATCATTTGGCAATAAAAAGGAAGCTAACTAATGTGAACAGCCGATTCATTGGAAAAGACTGATGCTGGGAAAGATTGAGGCATAAGGAGAAGCGGGTGGCAGAGGATGAGATGATTGGATAGCATCATCCATTTGATGGACATGAACTTGGGCAAACTCTGGGAAACAGTGAGGCCGGGGGTGCTGCAGTCCATGGGGGTCACAAAGAGTCAGACACGACTGAGCCACTGAACGACAACAGCAAAAAGGAACGCAGGGTTGATACAACCTACGACGGGGATGAACCCTGAAAACACCATGCTAAGTGAAAGAAGTCAGTTGTAAAAAGCCACAGAGTGGGTGAGCCCAGGTATACACAATGTCCAGAACAGGTAAATCCATGGAGATAGCAAAGAAGGACATCAGTAGTTGCCTAGAGCTGGGGTGGGGGCCGGGAGAAAATAAGGGGTGACTGTCAGTGGGTATGGGGTTTCTTTTGGGGGCGACGAAAAGATTTTCAAATTGGATTCTATGGTGGTTACTAAAAGCCTTTATACACCTTACAAAGGTGACCTTTACAATATGTAAATCCCATCCCAATAAAGCTGTTTTAAAAAACATTTTGAATTAAAAATCAGGCAATTTTTCCATAAAAAACTCAGATTTTGGCTTTCCTTGAATGCCACGCATCTTCCTCCATGGCAACACTGGGGTGCTGAGGGGGTGCGCACTTCCAGGTTTGTCGTCATGCCCACATCCTCTGCTGTGTTACATCTGGACAGCTTGGCTCAGTTATGTCACCTGCATGGCCCCTGTGGGCTCTGCACTTGAGACCTCCTATCAGCAGTGATGAGACCACAGGCCCTGAGGTCACCAGCCCCCTGCTCCCATCTCCCTCCTGACCCGAGCAAAGAGCACTGGGGGCCAGAAGGGACCCTGTGGACAGCACTGGAGGCTCAGCGGCAACCTGCATGGACCCACATAATAGTAAAGCACGTGGGCTTGGAAGCCCAAACCGCCACTTACTAAATCTGTACCTGTTTTCTCAGCTGTGAAATGGGAATAATAATAGCACCTAGCATCATAGGGTTCAACAGAAGGAATGTGTTCAGAATGGTGCCTGGCATACAGTAGGTACTCAATTCAAGTACCTATAATTTCTCTTCTGCAATTGCAAATTCCCAGACCTTCTGAAATCTAAAACCTCCTTCATAATTCACTTGGCCACAAAAATCTGACATGGCCTGAACTCATTTAGCAGTCCAGCCTGACCTGAATGGACATGAGGCTGTTGACCATCTTTATTTATCCCCCCAGCATGAACACTCATGGTTTTGCTGTATTTGCTTACAGAGTATGGCCCTAACCCCTACTGGGGTGTTACGCAATGGATGATCTATGTCACCTTAACTCCTCAAATCTGAAAAGTTTTAAATTCTGAACCACTTCTAGCCCCAAGCGTTTCAGATCAGGGTCTGGGCCGTTTGATGAAAATGATGATGGCAAAGACACTTTGTCAGGCACTGCATGAGTCCAGACAGTTGTAGCACAGCCAATACAGAGTAGCCCCTCAAATATGACAATAAATCCGCTACCAGCCCAGGAGGATGGGAGCATAGAATCAAAGTGAAGATCGTTTCCAGAAATGAAAGAGCTGCCTTGTTCCTCACACACCTGGCTTCGGGGGGTGAGGACGACACAAGCCAGGTTAGTGTTAGAGGACAAAGTGCGGGGAGCCTCCTGGGCCTTTCATTCAATGTCTCTTCCTTTGGCTGATCCTGGCTGGTCCTTTTTTTAAAAAAAATATGCATTTTAATTTTATTTTTAATGAATTCGTTTTCTTTTTGGCTGCACTAGGTCCTCACTGTTGCATGCAGAATTTCTCTAGTTGTGGTGCATGGGGGCTACTCTTCACTGCAGTGCAAGGGCTTCTCATTTCAATGGCTTTGCTTGTTGCAGAGCCCGGGCTCTTGGGTGAGCAGGTTTCAGCAGTTGCCGCACACAGGCTTAGTTGCCCTGCGGTATGTGCAATCTTCCCGGACCAGGGATTGAACCCATGTCTCCTGAGTTGGCAGGTGGATTCCCAACGACTGAACCATCAGGGAGGTCCCAGATTCGTATCCTTTACGACAATGCCATAACCCTTAGTGCTTTGCTGAGTTCTGTGAGGAGTCCTAATGAAAACCAAACTTAAAGGGGTCTTGGGAACATCGATTTGCAGTCAGCTGGTCAGAGGTACGGGTGGCCTGAAGATTCCCTGAACTAAGAGCTGGCACCTGCACAGTGGGACAGTCTTGCTGGGACCATGGTTTCTAACGGCAAATAGCATCAGATCTGCACCGCAAGGCACAAGTTAATGTCAGCGTACTCCCCTTTGCCTTGGTTTGTCCTCGCCCCTCACCCCTGGCCAACACCAGAGGTCACCTGCAGCTCTGATTGGCAGCTCCTGGGAGTGTAGGTGACCTCCTTCCTCAAACACTTTCCTTCTTAAGTGGAGAAGGGTAGAAGTTCAGGGGAGAAAGGGGTGGGGTGCTGACCCAGGAGTGACAGAGCCAGTGGTGGATGGGAGCCGGTGAGTAAATTCCACTGCTTTCTCATCCCTTGTCCTACACAGTCTCTCAGAGGGTCCCCAACAGGAGGAATCCCAGTTGCCCATAGAGGTCACCCACCCACCCACACTCCCTTTACTGGCCCTCCTGCCTTCTTGTCTTACAAATTCACTGTCCCACCATATTTCCTGGGATCACCTCCCAAATAAACTACTTGTACCCATATTTTCACCTTAGGGTTTGCTCTGGAGGAACCCAAATGAAGACCTATACCATTCCTGGGGCTCTGAGTTCTTCAGCTCCACTGTTGATAATCTCCCAACTTGACAAGTCAACCAACTCCCAACCACTAGGATTTGCAATCAATCAGTGCCTTTGGGCCGGAGAAGGCAATGGCACCTCACTCCAGTACTCTTGCCTGGAAAATCCCATGGACAGAGGAGCCTGGTGGGCTGCAGTCCATGGGGTCACTAAGAGTCGGACACAACTGAGTGACTTCACTTTGACTTTTCACTTTCATGCATTGGAGAAGGAAATGGCAACCCACTCCAGTGTTCTTGCCTGGAGAATCCCGGGGATGGGGGAGCCTGGTGGGCTGCCGTTTATGGGGTCGCACAGAGTCGGACACGACTGAAGCGACTTAGCAGCAGCAGCAGCAGCAGTGCCTTTGGGCAACCACTTGTCCACCCCTGCATACTAGTCCTGCTTGGTCCTTGGCCAAGCCCATACCACAGGTGCGCCTATAGAGACCCAGATCTGGCTAACCAGAGTATTTCATCCTTCAGGATGAGGACTGGTTCAGGAATAAATCTATGAATCTCATTAGTCTAATCACTGTCTCCCTTGGAGTTTTGTACTGGAAAGAAGCTCTCTCTGCTTCTGGAGTCTTATCTAAGCTTGGAGCCACTTGTGACCATCCTGTCTCCGTAGGATGGGCTTGACTGAGACCGAAGCTAAAAGAAATCAGAGTCTGGAGATACAGCTAGATTCCTGACGACATGATCTTCTGGATGCAGCCATGCCTGAAGCCTACGCACTCGGTACTCTTCAATTTACATGAAATCAATATACTTCAATCATCTTCTCCCACCTGCCTTTCTTCCTTCTGCTAATATGATTGGGTTCTGGTCACTTTCAAGCAAAATAAACTTTTAATAATATGGAAACACTCATTTCTCTTAGAGCCTCTGCATGTTTAGACACAAAAATACACAAAAGTACTTGCTGTCTCAGCTATGAGCAAGAGACCTAGTCTGGTCAGGGCAGAAGAAAGGAACAAAGGGAGTTATAGGCAGAGGGTTCTTCTAGGACAGGCCTAAGAGGTGGGATAGTTGGTGGAATTATTGTCCCAGGAAACTCACGCTAAAATACAACGGTGGTTTACAGTGTGTGCATGCTCAGTCCCTTCAGTCACGTCTGACTCTTTTCAACCCCATGAACTATAGCCTGCCAAACTCTTCTGTCCCTGGGATTCTCCAGGCAAGAATACTGGAGTGGGTTGCCGAGCCCTCCCCCAGGGGATCTTCCTGACCCAGGGATCCAACCCGCATCTCCTGCGGCTCCCGCACTGCAGGCGGATTCTTTACCACTGAGCCACCTGGGAAGCCCAAGTGCCCACCAGCTCTGTATGTTTTTGGTCACAAAAGCATCAAAACGTCCCCATTCCCATCATACCCCATTCAGTTCCCTTTCATATTGAAGACATTCTGTATTTAAAAAAAAAAAAAACTATTTTCAAATCATACATTTTGTATATAATGTCACAAAACAATTTCTCAAACATGGATGAAGGTTAAGAAATTAAATACAGGCTTAATAGTGATGTACTGTGCAGTGAAATATACACTTTATGATGAAAGCAAATATGCCAAGATTACATAAAAGATAAGATTCTAGTTTCCCGGATTCAAAGAGCTATCTCATCCTTGGTCATTTTTTGTTTAGTCGCAAAATTTCTTTTTCTTGATACTTAACAAAATAGACGCTTGCTGACTTCTCCACAAGGTCTCATCATTTCCTGGAAACAGACTTGTTTCCCTTCATGCCAGCGCAGGTTTCAGTAAAAGCCCACCGTTGTTAGCCTGATGATGTAGGAATTCTCCAAATGACTTTCTCTCCTTCCTAAGTAGATCACTCTCATCTTTCAGAGGAACTGGGGAAGAAGAGACATCTTCTAGCCTGCTTTCACATCCCCTCCAAGATACAAAACCCTGGCCAATGGGGGAAGAGACTAGGGCCGAGGAAGCTCCATCTTGCCCAGCACCTCAGCTAAAACCACAGGACCGGGCGGGCAGGGGGACCTGGCATCTGGAGCCATACTGCCCCTGCCCCCACCCTGTCTGGAATCAGTCTTGCTCCATCCTGAGAGACAGAGAAAAGCCATAGCCCAGTTCAAGGCCACATTATGACTTTCATGGGCCCCAGGCACTTTTCCCTTCAAGGGCCTGTTCCTCCATAAAATAAATATTAAAAATTACATTTTATGATGGCAGTGGTATAAAAAATATAATCCAGTCTAGATTCATTCTTATGTCTTCATTATTATTCTATTTTTTCCTTCTGATTCTAAAAGCAGTCACAATTTAAGCAGTTTGTGGGTACCTAGAAGCTCGGGGAGCTCCAGGCTCTGAACCAGAGAGCCAACCATCACAGCCCCTGCCTCCAGCCCTCGGCGGGTGACCGGTCTGTACAAACACCCTCCTGCAGAACGCAGGATCTGAACACATCCCTGCTGGCCCGGCCCACTACTCCTCGGTTTGCTGTAGAGTCAAGATCCCTCCATCCCAGCCTCACTGAAACAGGGCTGGCCCCTGGGGCCACCATCTACCCCTCAGTTTATTCAGGGACAGCTAGGAAGAATACTCAGAGAAGACAATGGCACCCCACTCCAGTACTCTTGCCGGGAAAATACCATGGATGGAGGAGCCTGGTGGGCTGCAGTCCATGGGGTCTCGAAGAGTCGGACACGACTGAGCGACTTCCCTTTCACTTTTCACTTTCATGCATTGGAGAAGGAAATGGCAACCCACTCCAGTGTTCTTGCCTGGAGAATCCCAGGGACGGGGGAGCCTAGTGGGCTGCCGTCTATGGGGTCCCACAGAGTCCGACATGACTGAAGTGACTTAGCAGTAGTAGGAAGAATACTAGCAATAATAATAACCAATGACAATCTGAAGTCCTCAGCCCTGCTCAAAGCACCCTGTGTGGCAGGCTCTGGGTTCAGCAACTGACTAGCTGTGTGACTGCCAGCAAGTCAGTTTTCCCATCTGTGGAATGGACATAATGTTAGTCCCTCCCGCAAGAACACTGAGGCATAAAGATATGAACACATGCAGCAGGTCAGCCCAGGGCTGGTGCAACCTGGCATCTCAGTTAGTTTTGGTTATTACAATTAACCCTAACCCACCGATTCATTTTTTAAAATATTTATTTATTTGGCTGCATCGTGGCTTAGCTGCCATGCGCTGGCTTTTTGTTCTGTCTCAGGGGCTTCTCTCTGGTGGTGGCGTGAGCTCAGTAGTTGAAGTGCGTGGGCTTAGCTCCCCCCACGGCATGTGGGATTTTAGGCCCCTGACCAGGGAGCAAACCTTTGTCCCTTGCATTGGAAGGCAAAGTCTTAACCACTTGACCAACAGGGAAGTCCCCCACTGCTTCTTTATAACAATTATTTATAATAATTGGTTCCAGTAGGGGCCACCTCACCTCCTCCTTCTCCTCTGCCCCAGAAGCACTGACCTTGAGCTGAGCACCCCTCAAGTGTGAGCTGGTTCAGCAGCATCAGAGCCCAACCCTCTCCCCACATGGCCTCAATTGACGGACTCTCCCTGATCCTGCTTGCTTGCTTCTTCTCTCCCAGAGGAGCAAACCAGAAGCCCACCCACTTCCTCCAAGCCTCTCACCTCCACCTCCCCATCCTTCCCCAGCTGACTTGTTCTCAAGGGACTCCCGAAAAACCAGCTTTCTGGTTCCTCCAGGTCAGGCAAGTCAGGGCTTGGCTCCCTCTTGGTCTCCTGTTTCTCCTAGGTTTATCTTCTCCCAATTGGACCATAAAGAATGCTGAGCGCTGAAGAATTTATGTTTTTGAACTGTGGTGCTGGAGAAAACTCTTGAGAGTTCCTTGCACAGCAAGAAGATCAAACCAGTCAATCCTAAAGGAAATCAACCTTGACTGTTCACTGGAAGGACTGATGCTGAAGTTAAAGCTCCAATAATTTGGCCACCTGATGCGAAGAGCTGACTCACTGGGGAAGACTCAGATGCTGGGAAACACTGAGGGAAGGAGAAGGGGACGACAGAGGATGAGATGGTTGGATGACATCACTGACTCCATGGATATAAGTTTGAGCAAACTCCAGGAGATAGTGAAGGACAGGGAAGCTGGCATGCTGCAGTCCTTGGGGTCGCAAACAGTCAGACACGACTTAGCGACTGAACACAGGCATGAATACAGACTCCTTTCTCCCCACCACCTGCTTATCACATGATCTGGCTGCTACATCCTTCTCAGATACTGTTTTCTGAGGATGTAAAAGGTTTCTCCCTCCCCACCCGTGGGTTCACTCCTGCACTGCGATCCTGAAAAACAAACAGAGGGCTTTGAAGCCAGCAGGAGTGGGGTTTAAGCCCAGCTCCACAACTGACCAGCCGTGTGACCTTGGGCAAATCAGTTAACCTCCCTGAGCCCGGCATTGTTTATCTGCCTGAAATTACGAAGACAATCTTATTTTCTTTCGCAGTCGGACTCCCTGCTAAAGGAAACCGGGGTATTTTTGAGGGGTGAAAACTTTGATAAGCTCTTCAAGGTAGAGGCAAGAGTCCCCTAAGCCCCCTACTTGCTTTCCCACGAGGAGGCTGCTTGTAGAACTGGAGACGTTTGCCTGGGGCTGGCTGCCAGCTTTTGTTGTGTGACTGGAGTAAGCAGGTTGAGGGGAGGGATGGATGCTTGGGATAATGGAGGGGATTCTTCAACGCCTGGTAGAGAGAAAGAAAAGGAGAGATAAAGCCACTGACAAAGAAAGGAGCTGGACATCTTTCGGTGCAAGGAGCTGGACATCTTGCGGTGTTGCAGGAAGGGGGACCCCTTCCAGGGCCCGAGAGTGGGCTCCTGTCTAACACTCAGAAGTGAGTTGTCCGAGGAGACACACAGGCTGACAAAGCAGGAGACTTTATCAGGAAGAGATGCCCGGGTGGAGAGCAGCAGGGTAAAGGAACCCAGGAGAACTGCTCTGCCATGTGACTCTCGCAGTCACGGGTTTTCTTATGATGGGATTAGTTTCTGGGTTGTCTCTGGCCAATCATTCTAGCTCAGGTTCTTCCTGGTGGCATCACTCAGCCAAGACGGATTCCAGCGAGAAGGATTCTGGGAGGTTGGTAGGACATGTGGGCTGATGTCTCCTCTCCTTTTGACACCCAGCCTCTTCAGAATGGACCCATCATCTCTTCCACCTGCTCTTTTCCCACCTGCCCCTTCTCTATGGTACCACTACTTTACTCTGTCCCAGCCAAATGCCAGCCCAGATCAAGGGGTCTGGTCATCTCAACCTAGGGTCCCATCCCCAGAATAATGTTTTTAGCTGCATAAAATAAAATAACAAGATTACAGAAGAAACCAGTTATATTGAAATACCATTAGAAAAATACACAAACACATGTGTTGTATCATAATATACACACGCCTTCATTACCATGTTAGATAAGATTCGGCGGAAGCTCTAAGAAGCATTGCCCTTTTGAAGGAGTGCTTGCAAGATATCTGCACAACCATAGGGTGATATGAAAACTGCGGTTCCTATTGGTGGCTACGTCACAGGTGCCACCCACGACTGTGATGTGTTGCCTCCCTTCATATTTAAAAGATATTCTAAATGTCAGTTACAAGTTAAGAGAAATAAAGATGCAACTCCCCCCCCATCCAGGTTCATAGACTCCCTCAAGTCTGTGGACTCCACACTAGGAACCCCTGACCTAAAGGCTCTGTTTTTCCACAGTCACCCACTCCCACTTACCTCTCCTAATCAGTCTGCAAGCCCTGCTGACTTCTCACTGGAGGGCGCTGGGGCTCATCTCCCATTCCCAGGGCCACTGCACAGGGTTGGGGGACTCACCCTTTCTCACCTCCTTTCCCGTCTCCTCACCTCCATTTTTGCTCCACTCCGCCCATGCTGCACCCTGAATCCTCATCCTCCAGTGCAAACCTGACTGTATCACCCTTTGCTCTGGATTCTTCAATGGCTCCCTATTGCCTGTAGGATAAACTCTACAGACGTTTCCAAGGCACCAAGACACTCTCCCGGCTCTCCAGCCTCATCTTTCAACATCCTTCTCACCTGACTTTCCACACTCCCATCATTTTTAACTACATGAAGTTGCCAGAATATGACAACTCACTAGGCTTTTTCCTATGCTTTTCTCTCCAACTAGAATGCCCTCCCCAAGCTATCCATTGGGCTTCCCAGATGGTAAAGTACTTTACCACTACCTAGTGTAAAGCACCCGCCTGCCAATGCAGGAGACATAATAGACACAGGTTCAATCCCTGGGTCGGGAAGATCCCCTGGAGGAGGGCACTGCAACCCACTCCAGTGTTCTGGCCTGTAGAATCCCATGGACAGAGAAGCCTGGCAAGCTACAGTCCAGAGAGTCACAGAGTCAGACACGACTGAAGCCACCCAGCATGCATGCACGCAAGCTGTCTATCAAGCAAACTCAAAGTTTATTCCAAAGTTTCAGCTCAAATGGTTGCTTGCCCAATTCCCCACCCCACCCATCTGCACCCCTAGGCAAACGTAGGTTCCCCCCTCTTCCCCACTTCCCACCCCTCCACCCCACCTCCGCCCCGCCCCTCAGGACTCACCCCCACCCAGTTCACCAAGTTACAATCTTTTAATGAGTCTGTATCTCTGAGTCTATATCTCTCCAAGATTACAAACTTCAGGAGGGCAACAATGGAATCATTTTTTCTTTGACTCCCCTAAACCTAGTACTTTCCCTGGAGCCCAGCAGGCCATCAGTTGAATAAATGAATAAAACATTAAAAGAGAAAAAGAACCATGAATGAAAACTGATTTTAGGCATAATAAATGCATTTAACAACTGCAAAAAAAGAATAAACTATCTCTCGATCTGGAATAGCTGAAAACAGAGTAAGCAGGGGGCCGAAATCAACACTGTGCCGTGAGGCTCTCTCTGATTTTCTGTTCTTCCCTTTACTATTTCAGTTAGATTGCCCACATCCTGGGAATGACGATGCGCATGTTTTGATCTATGGATCGTGCTATAATTTCTTGAATTCTGCTCCCTATTCTTTGAGAGATCTTTCTGTTATATATACATACCTCAATTAGGGGCCGATTATTTCCCTTACCTAAAGGTTCATCGTTTCGGTTTCATTAAACAGAGAGTTCTTCCAGTGCATGAAGAATAGGATTAGATTTATAGAAATTCAATTTACATTTGGCTTTTGAGGAATAGCTGTCGTACACAGCCAAGCCACGGCTCTATCTGTCAGGCCTCCTGAAGTTATGGTTTACAGGCTCCTTTCACTCCCTTCTGGCCAACTCCCAGCTTAACCCCTTATGGCCTGGATCTGCTGAAGCTATTCTGGGCACCTGGCCACCTAATCCAATGACCTTTCCTTGGAGTCTTCTGTCTCCAGCTCCTGGAGTCGGGCTGCCGCCGCCAACCATCCAATTCTTTCTAAAACCCTCAAAATCCCTGACCTTTGCCCAAGATCTCTGCTCACCCCGCCCCCACCCTTGAGCTTCCAGATGGGTTTGTTCATTTGGCTTCCTGCTGGCCATCTCCCCAAGGATGTCTCAAGGGCAATAAGCTAAAGCAGATAATCAATGTGCCCGCCACCCGCAACACGTTCCCCTTTCACATCCTCCAGGACACCACAGTCTGGCCTTTATCATGGCCACCCCACTCTCCCTTGCACACACATCCCACCCATCACCTCGCCGTGCGGCATTCATCTCCTGGAAACATCTCCAGCTAACCCTCTCTCTGTCCCACATGTGTTAAGCTTCACCAAGAGCCGCAACTGTCTGTTTCCATTCATTACTCTAACCCTGGTACTTCTTAGCACCCAACCTGGCACACAAGACACCAGTAAACATAAGGAAGCAGACAAATCCCACTCTACAAATTGTAACACTGAGGCTCAGAGAAAAGAAGTGATTGGTCCACAGTCACCCGGGAGGGGGCCAATCAGGTCTTAGCCCGAAGGTGGCTCCACCCCCCTGCATTTTCCTCTGCTCTGAGTGCAGGACTGGTTCTGTGTATTCTTCCCCCACTGCCCGAGGCCCCCTGCTTTACCTGAGAGCACCGTGAAGACAGCTGCGAAGGCATTGAGCTTGAGCCCGTCGATGACATTGCTGGAGTGGAAGAGCTCGAGACACATGAGGCTGAAGCCAACCACCAGCAGGAGGATGTAGAGTACCTCGGAGACCACTGACAGCCACAGGACCCCTGCATGGAGGAGGGAGGTCGTGAGATGAGGACCCACAGGGCGGACTCTCCCTGTGTTCACTCCACCCCCACGCCCTTGGGTTGGGGGATCAAGTTGTTTTAGAGAAGACCATCGGATCTAGGGTGGGTCCTAACTGGATAAGGAGATCCTGGCCAGCCATCCTCCTCACGGGGACTGGCTCAGGAACCCTAGCTGAAGTCCGTCAGATCATGGCACTCTTGGGGTGATGCTTACTGGTCCAGGCAGGCATGTGGACCGTAAGCGGGTCCATTCAGACTGGAGGCAAGAACTTCCATCCTGTGACTGGATAAGAGGCTCTCTTTCTCATCTGTAAAGTGACTGCCACTGAGAGCCATCTCAGGGCTGACACTAGTTGCTGAGCAGAGAGATGGAAAGATGATCTCATCGTTGTTGTTTAGTCGCTAAGTCATGTCCGACTCTTTGCGACCCCATGGACTGTAGCCCGCCAGTCTCCTCTGTCCATGGGATTTCCCAGGCAAGAATACTAGAGTGGGTTGCCATTTCCTTCTCCAGGGGATCTTCCCAACACAGGGACTGAATCCCTGTCTCCTGCATTGTAGGCATATTCTTTACCACTGAGCCACCAGGGAAGCTCATTGGGATACCCTAACCACCAAACCACCAACCCCCCGGGCTTCCCCGTAGCTAAGCTGGTGGTCTGTGTAGCTAAGTGTGGTGGTCTCTGCTGCCTGCAGCTATAAACATCCCAGCTCTTACACACATCATGGTTGCCCTCAAGGGACACTTACATTTTTATTTACCCCGTACCCCACTCCATTTTTTTTCTAGAAGCCACTTACCTTCCAAGCCACACTAACCATAGGTTTTGAGAAGGGACTATGGACCAGACCTGGCCAGGAGGAGATGGACATATGACCCAAATCAGCTCAATGAGTCAGACACAGGACTTTTGCTGGAACTACTAGGAAAGAAAATTCCTTTTTTTCCACTCAGTTTGAGATTGGGAAGGATGGAAGTGGCTGCACTGAGTAGCAAGGGCCTCCCTGAGGGCAGAGCTAAGGTCAAGAAAGGTAGCACCGAGAGACAAAGGAAGATCGTGTCCTGTGACATTGTTTGAGCCCCTCGATCCAGACATGCCTGAAGCTGCCAGTCATTTGTTCTTTCAATCAGAGGAACCAAGAGTTCTTTTTCTTTGCCTAAGTTGGTTAGAGGTAGAATTTCCATCTCTTATAATCAACAGTCCTGATCCTCAGCTTTTCTTTTCACACAAGCTGTTAGACCGGTCCTTCCCTACCTCTCTGCCTTTGCACAAGCTGTTCCCTCCATGTTAATGTCCTAGGGACACCCCGATACACAGCATCCAGTGAAGGAAGCAAACAAACAGCGATTTCGGGTCCCCTATCTACTGGCTGATGAAGGATCCAGATTCTCAAACATCCACTATCATTCCTGACGCAAAGGGCCTTTCAGAGCTTTGAAGAACTTTTCTCTTTCTCTCTCTCTTTTGTGCTACAAAAATATCACCTTTCTTGGGCAATCCCTTGGATTTCTGTAAGAGAATAATGTGCTCTTGGCAGCCTGCATGTTGTTAAAACACCCCCTGGCACCGAACACTCGCAGCCTCCAAAGCCCTTTGTTGGCCCAGGGCCCACCAGGCAGTGGGGAGGAAGGCAGGAGGTGCGGGGCGAGCTGGGCCCTGCAGGGGGGCGGATGCCCGCAGGGAGGCCTGGTCTTGCTTCCAGAAGCCTTTACCTCCAGCTGCTGTTGCACTGCTGGTGGGCGGAGGCCGCCCCTCACCACAGTGAAGCTCACTGACTCAGCCGACTCCCCCGCATCGCCCCCACTCCCCCAGCGGATGCTCTCCTCCTGCCCACGTGGGCCTGGGGCCAGGTCCGCACCCCACCACCTGCCCCTCCCAGCAGGGCCCAACTCTGCTCTTTCAGACGGGATGGGAGATGGCATGGGCGTGGGGCAGTGAGATGCTCCAGGAGTGAGTTAACCTCGGAGAAACAGGCGCTGGAATCTCAGATGCATGGCTGGGGTTATGCTGCTTCTTTCTGCCAGATTTTTTTTCCTGTCTACCCACTGGGCTCAGAGCATCTGTCTGAAATTTTCAGCCCACCCAAGGCAAGGAAATTAGTAACGAGAGTAAGAAGCAGGATCATTGCTGAGGTTATGCAAATAGTAGCAGCAATGCCGCAGTAAGGGCCAGGGGTTTTTAGGCATCTTTCCGGTGCCAAGTCACACTGGATGGTGTTAATGTTCCACCCAATGTCCTTGCTCCTTTTTTCAGTGTTTCTGTCTTTGGAGGATTGTCTTCAGGAAGTCTTTGGACTTCATTTTGCCCATCTTCATTCAGAAAGTACCTGGAAACTTACATTTTTCCTCTCTGCGATGTCATCAGCCAGAGGCTGATTGGGGTGGTCCCGCCCTGGGGCTCTGGCAGAGGCGATTTTGGGACCTGATGCACATTGCAAAATTCCCTCCGGGCCAAAGCGGAAGCTGCCCTTCCTGGGCTCCGGCTGCACATCAACCCGTCGCTTGCCTTCCTCCCTTCCCCGTTCTGCTCTCTCCAGCTCCCTTACCACTCTCCTCTGGGGTGTGCATGCGTGCTAAGTTGCTTCAGTTGTGTCCCGCTCTTTGCAACCCCCATGGACTGTAGCCCTCCAGGCTCCTCTGTCCAGGGGATTCTCCAGACAAGAATACTGGCGTGGGCTGCCATGCCTTCTTCCAGGGGATCTTCCTGACCCAGGGATCGAACCCACATCTCTTAGATCTCCTGAACTGGCAGGTAGGTTCTTTACCTCTAGTGCCACCTGGGAAGCCCTTCCCTGGGGCATTTCTTTATAAATGATTTGCACATGGATCCTCATCCCAGGATCTGCTTCCAGGACTCTGGCCCCAGACACCAGTATTCACAAGCATGATCTCCCCCAGTCTTCCTGACAGCTTAGCAAGGCAGCACCCATTTTATAAATGAGCAAACTGAGGTTCCGAAGGATTAAGCCACTGGTCTACACAGCTAGGTAGTGAGTGATACAGTCAGTCTGGTTTCAAACTCAGGCCTCTCTGACTCCAGAAACCATCATGGGCAGGGAGGTTATAAATTAGCAGGAGAGAGTGGCCACTTTGAAGTCATATGGGGGAAGCTGGGTTCCCTGGCCACAGCTCTCATCTACATGCACCCCAGCATCCCTAGGAATTCTTGCAGGAAGAGGACCACAGAGTAGGACTGTGGTTGGGGAGGGCATTCTCAATGATCCTGAGCCCAAATGGCCATGAGGTGTGGTGGGGAAGGAGGCCACAGGGGAAAGTAGATGAGTCTTAAGGATGCTGGTGAGACAGGCTGGGACCTGGGACCCTTGGGTGCAATGCTTGCACCTGGACAAAACTCTCTTCAAGCAACAAAAACACACAGAAACTATCAGGGACTAAAAATAACTGTGCCTGCGCAGTTGGGGCAAATTATGGACAATAAGATACAAAAAGACCAAAAACCCGGGGCCTCCCTGGTGGCTCAGTAAAGCATCTGCCTGTAAATGCAGGGGACGAGGGTTCCATCATCCCTGGTCCAGAAAGATCCCACATGCCTCGGACCAACTAAGCCCGGTGCACCACAGCTACTGAGCTGGCTCTCTGGAGCCCATGCTCCACAGCAAGAGAAGCCACTGCAATGAGAAGCCTTGGCACCGATGGCTAAAGAGTAGCCCTCCTTGTCACAACTGAAGAGGCCTGTGTGCAGCAAGGAAGACCCAGCACAGCCAACAAATATCTAAGTAAAATATAGAGTAAAAAACGCTCTTTAAGAAAACAACTGCCACCGCTGAAGAGCTGGGAGCAAAAGCAGGTACTGCTCATGACCCCTACACACAACACCATCAAAGGGGTGGGCAAGCCACCCCTCTGGCCAGATCCCTGGACTCTCCCCTACTGTCAACTCATATAGGGAAATAGCTTGTCCTCTCGCCTCCACCCCGCTGGGGGAGCGAGCAAGAGAAACTGTTGCTTGTTCTCACCCCCAATAAAGCCTGGCCTGAATTACCTGTCTGGCCTCTTATCAATTTCTGTTGATTAAGGAGGTTAAGAGCCCTGGTTGGTAACACTGAGAACCAGGCTGAAAAAGATGGGCTTGACCCATGACACAGAGGCAGGTGCTGTCCTAAAGGCCTTAGCAAGGAAAAGGCCTGCCAGGAGACTCCCTCTGGAGGGGGGCCTGACTAGCATATCCGCTGGAGGTTTAGCCACGCTCCGTGAAGAATGGCACTAGTGGTAAAGAATCCACCTGCCAATACCGGAGACATAAGACCTCAGGTTCAATCCCTGGGTTGGGAAGATGCCCTGGAGGAGGTCATGGCAACCCACTCCAGGACTCTTGCTTGGAGAATCCCATGGACAGAGGAGCCTGGTGGGCTACAGTCCATAGCATCGCACAGAGTCAGCAATGACTGAAGTGACTTAGCACACACACACCCATGAAGAGACGCTGGTGGTCCAGGCCACGACAGTGGCAGGGCGACGATGGTGAGGACAAGTAGGGAGCTTGACAACTCCAGAGGGGTGGGCTCAGTGGTCTGCTGACCCATGGATGTGATGGCCAAAGAAAGGGAGGAGTCCAGAGTGGGACCATGTTTCTAGCCCAGGCATCTGAGCAGTCGGTTCTTGCTCTGCAGTGAGAATGGGACAACACTAAGACAGGAACGTGTGAGTCGAGACCTACAGGTGCAGAATCTTCAGCTGCTGCAGGACCTCTGGTGAGGATGTGCACGAGGGGAGCCCAGACAGGGACCTGGGGGCATTGGCAAGACATGGCATTGAGTGTTCACCATGATTGTTAAAGAGATGGATGCCCCCCAGAAAGCATGACAAGCAAAAGAAGAAATGGTGGGAAGCAGAATCCACCGGAACATCAAGACTCAAGCAGAAGGGTGGTGAGGGGGCTGTGACGGTGCAGCCATACTAGGGATGACCCACCCATTCCTGCCCATGACCTTTCAACGCACCTGCCACCTGCCAGCACCTCTCTGCCCCAGGGTTTGCCCTGGTCATCAGAGCCCATGCCCCACCTGCTGGGAGATTGACACCACCCTGCGCTCTACCCCAGGAGCAGCCCTCAACTGATGCCTGATGTGAGTTAATGAATAAGTACCCAAGGGGTAGGTAACACTGGGCACCAACCAGGTGGGGTGGGATCTTCAAATCTGTGTTTCCCATTGTAATAGGGAGGGACAAATCTGACTCCATACTGGATCTGTTTCATTTACTTTTTAAAAATTGTTTTTAAAATAACTTTATATTTTTAGAAATATCTGTCAGTTTTCATTCCAATCCCAAAGAAAGACAATGCCAAAGAATGTTCAGTGTGGTAAGTTGCTTCAGTCATGTCCGACTCTTTGCAACGCCATTGACTGTAGCTCATCAGGATCCTCTGTCCATGGGATTTCCCAGGCAAGAATACTGGAGTGGGTTGTCATTTCCTTCTCCAGGGGATCTTCTTGACCTAGGGATTGAATGCACATCTCATGTCGCCTGCATTGGTAGGTGGGTTCTTTACCACTAGAGCCATCTGGGAATTATCCAAAAAAGAATGTTCAAACTACTGCACAACTGCGCTTATCTCCAATGCTAGTAAGGTTATGCTCAAAATCCTTCAAGCTACCCTTCAACAGTATGCGAACTTAAAACTTCCAGATGTACAAGCTGGATTTAGAAAAGGCAGAGGAATCAGAGATCAAAGTGCCAACATCTGTCAGATCATAGAGAAAGCAAGAGAATTCCAGAAAAACATCTACTTCTGCTTCATTGACTACACTAAAGCCTTTGATTGTGTGGATCACAACAAACTGTGGAAAATTCTTAAAGAGATGGGAATATCAGACCACCTTATCTGTCTCCTGAGAAATCTGTATGCAGGACAAGAAGCAACAGTTAGAACAAAAGACTGGTTCCAAATTGGGAAAGGAGTACATCAAGGCTGTATATTGTCACCCTGCTTATTTAACTCATATGCAGAGTGCATCATGTGAAATGCCAGGCTGGATGACTCACAAGCTGGAATCAAGATTGCTAAGAGAAATATCAATAACCTCTGATATGCAGATGATACCACTCTAATGGTAGAAAGTGAAGAGGAACTAAAGACCTCTGGATGAAGGTGAAAGAGGAGAGTGAAAAAGCCAGCTTAAAACTCAGCATTCAAAAAACTAAGATCATGGTGTCCGGTCCCATCATTTCATGGCAAATAGATGGGGGAAAAGTGGAAGCAGTGACAGATTTTGTTTTCTTGGGCTTCAAAATCATTGTGGACGGTGACTGCAATCATGAAATTAAAAGACACTTGCATTTTGGAAGAAAAGTTATAACCAACCTAGACAGCATATTAAAAGCAGAGACATCACTTTGCTGACAAAGGCCCGTATAGTCAAAGCTATGGTTTTTTCAGTAGTCAGGCACAGATATGATAGTTGTACCATAAAGAAAGCTGAGTGTTTGAATTGTGGTGTTGGAGAAAACTCTTGAGAGTTCCTTGGACAGCAAGGAGATCAAACCAGTCAGTCCTTAAGGAAATCAGTCCTGAATATTCATTGGAAGGACTGACGCTGAAGCTGAAGCTCCAGTACTTTGGCCACCTGACTTGAAGATCTGACTCGTTGGAAAAGACCCTGATGCTGGGAAAGATAGAAGGTGGGAGGAGAAGGGGACAACAGAGGATGAGATGGTTGGATGGCATCATCGACTCAATGAACATGAATTTGAACAAATTCCAAGAGATAGTGAAAAACAGGGGAGCCTAGCGTGCTTCAGTCCATGGGGTTGCAAAGAGTCAGCTTAGGACTGAACAACAGCAGTTTATTTACTTACTTACTTATTTGGCTGCATCAAGTCTTAGTTGGATTCTGTTGCTTTTGCTAAAAGTTAAGAATGTTGCCTATAGCCTGAAATATACAGGATGGTCCATTCTCAAGGTTCTGACCTTTAAAAGTGTGACACTTTCCCATTCATATAGAGATTTTTTAAAAGTGGCAGAACAGAGAATAACATTTGTCTCATTGGAGGTTTACACGAATATTGTGTCCTGAACTAGGTGGATAGCTGCAAGAACAAAGAATTCCTACACCAAGAAGTTTGCAACACTAACCACAACCCCTCCCCTTTTAGTATAAAAGAAGCCTGAATTCTAACTCGGGCAAGATGGTTCTTTGGGACACTAGTCCACCATTTTCTCAGTCTGCTAGCCTTCTGAATCAAGTCGTTATTCCTTGCCCCAACAACACGATTTATTGGCCTTCTGTGCATGTCCAAGCTTGGACTCAGTAATACCACCAGAGGAAAGATGGAGTTAAGTGTGAATAAGCACATTAAATTGTCTGCATCTGAGTGAAAACACTATTCATTTCCCCATTATTTTAAAAATTTTATCAGCTCCACCAAGCATCTCTGTTTGTTGCCAATATGTTCTTAATACCTTCCTAACACTTTGTTTGAAACAATGCTCAGATCTTCAGCAGCTCCTAGGCAGACTTGAGGCTGAAGCTGAAGCTCCAATAATTTGGCCACCTGATGCAAAGAGTCGACTCACTGGAAAAGACCCTGATGCTGGAAATATTGAAGGCAGGAAGAGAAGGGGATGACAGAGGATGAGATGTTTGGATGGCATCACTGACTCGACGGACATGAGTTTGAGCAAGCTCTGGGAGTTGGTGATGGACAGGGAAGCCTGGCGTGCTGCAGTCCATGGGGTTGCAAAGAGTCGGACACGAATGAGTGGCTGAACGACAACAAGGCAGACCTGCAGAACATTTTGAAGTTTCCTTCTGTGCTGGGAACTCTCCATCTCCCCCATCCTCTCTTCCCTCACAGGCCACTGCTCTCCACCCCTCTCTGCCCTGCTCTGTGCCCCAGGGACCTGACTCCTTAGACAGCATCCCCAGGCTCCCTGGCTCTCTGAGTCAGCAATGAGGGGCACTAGCTGGAAACTGGACCCCGGGAGGAGAGAGGTCAGTGTGTTTCTGCCCTGCTCCCTCTCAGTCTCTGTCCACTTTTCTGGCAGTGACTTCATTCTTCTGCCCACGACTACAGCTCCGCTGTCACAGCTACTATTCTTACAGGCACCAGAACACCGCTCTGCCCTTTTATCCTTCCTGCCCAAGGCTGGTAACAGCTCCACTCCATTGTCAGCCTTCGGGTGCCTCAGATTCTCTCAACCCTTCCCATGCCTCTTTGAGTTCTTTCATCCAAGAGCCTTCATTTGAACCATGTGGGGGATTCTGTTTCCTGCAGAGAGTTCCCCAGCACATCAATTTTTATGGCAAGGGATCCAATTAGAGGAGTGATCTAAGCCAGTGATCTCAGACTGGACTCCTGACCAGCAGCAGCGGCAACACTTGGGAACCTGCGATGCAAATTCTTGGGCCTTCCTGGATCTGGAAACTCAGAGAGTGGAATCCATCTGTGTCTTAATGGGCTCTCCAGGTGATGCTGATGCATATTCAAATACGAACGTCATTGATCTGCAGTTCCCTTTCAAACGTACCGAGAAAAAAGCCAGTCAACTTTGGGGGGTGGGGGGAAACTGAGTCAATGCTAGACCGTAGGTGTTGGCGCCTGGCAAACAGAGAGAAGGTAGAAGGGGAATAATGAAACGATTGGGAATCATCACATAGTGTCTGGTCTAAAACCAATGTCCACTGTCATTATTAGTGCTACAGAACGCACTGTACGTACGTGTGAATAAGGGAAGCCGGCAGGACAGTGGGCTGGGAGCCTCTGGGCAGGATCAGCAGGGGGCCTTGGTGATGTCCAGAAAGGCTCAATAATCACAGAGATGATTGTTTCTAGTCTCTGAAACTTGCCACTAATGGCTCGAGTCACAGCTGAGAACTGGTGATGTCCCGGGGCAGGAGCAATGAAATGATTTCTTATCAGCTGTGGGGCCCACGAGGTGACAGCTAATCCTCTTAGTTGCACTTTTTGCCTTTTTAAAAAACATCTTCGCGCGTGACGCCAACTCTGACCCTCCACTGATGGAACTGATGGGTTTGGAAGAACGATTTCCCTTTCGCCTAGGAATCCCTCCCTTGCTAAGACAGTTTCCAGGGCCAGCCCTTTAACAGAGGGGACATCACAGGTGGGAACTGTGTCTTGGATGGGTGACCTTGGCGGGGGAGGGGGGGCTTACCCCTTGGCCCTCTGTTTCCTCCACTGAAAAATGGCCATAATAGACTTGTCATCAGCGTTCAATGAGACAATATCTTGAAGTCACACAAGCCTGACACTTGAAAAGTGTTCACAAGAGCTAAGTGTTACTATTACTTCCTAATTAGTATAATTATCGGCAATTACGGTAATTACAAGAGGCAGGGAGGCACAGGGGTGAAGAGCCAGACGTGGGCCAGGCCACCAAGGTTGACACTTGCTCTGCCAGTTATCAGCCGGGAGACTGTGTCGTCTCCCATGATATCTGTTTGTATCTGTTTTCTCGCTTAAACTGGGGATAGATCCAGAACGCACTTATGGATGGTTGTGAAGATAAAGCGATTCAATCGATGAGTGAAGAGCTCAGGGCAGTGCCTGGCACATAGCAAGAGTTACGTGCATTCGCTGTTACTATTATTGCTGTCATCATTGTTATTCACATGGGTAGAGCCAAGGAGTAGGCAGCCTGGAACGAGCGCATCTCAGCCACGGGACAAATAAAACCCTCGTGGGGAAGGCAAGGAGGGCAGAGGGGGATTGTGGCAAAATCACATGAAATCCCAAGACACAATGGCATTTTAAGAGAAAACATTTTTCCTTCCCAAATCCATCTGTTTAATACGTCAAATCACTAAGTCGTGGTGCAGTGGCCGCTGGCTGTGGGCTTGGTGACACACCCCCTGAAACCCAGCAGGTTAAATCATGTAAATGATGCTGTTCGGGACCTTTGAGGCTAGAAACGGCTCGGTGACAGCTGCTGTTTGTGAAATGTCAATATTGGAAGCTCAGAGGCAGGGATGCATGGGGGGCTGGGAGGAGAAAGCCAGAGGCCTTGAAGAACTGTAGTGAGGGGCTTTGAGGGTCACCAAGTCCCCAGCTCTCCATCTGCAAATGAGAAATTAGCCCAGAAAAGAGTCAGGATGTGTGCGTGTCACAAAGCATGCTGAGGGCAGACTGGAGCAGGGGCAGGTCTTCCACCTGCCAGGCTACGTGAGGTTGCATCTTTAGGGAATGAGGGGATGCTATCAGAGGCACAGGGATTGAGATTTTAGGGGAAAGACGCTGCCTCGGAAATGGTGGCTGCACTGCACGTCTGCAGCCCTGAGTTCCAGCCCCAATGCTATGGGTCCTCTGGGAGACCCTGGTGTTTCCCAGGGGCCTCAGTTTCCCTCCTCGGTAAAACAAGTGGCTTCTCAAACAAGCTGCCAACAGGCCGAAGCCAGCCCACAAAATTGTCTTGTTTGGCCCACACAGTATTTTAAAAATATCTGAATTCATTATCAACATTTAAAAATAGGAGACTTCACAGAAAAAAAAATCCAGATTTCCGGATTTGTTTGCAAAATGGGTGGATGCAAGAATGCAGGACCCACACCCCCATATGACTGTGGGGCTGAGGTGGGGTGGGCCCCCTCCAACAGGGCATGTATTCCTGGGTCAGCACAGCCCCAGCCAGCCCCACTCACTCCTTCATGGCTCCTTCCAAGCACTCGTGACCATTTGAGTTTACAGCCCTCATACAATGACGTCTAAGGTCATGTCTATTCCTGTTACTCCACAGTCATGCAACATTTTGAGACCCTGTATGGTCCTCCCTGATAAATACATGTAGGAGTGAAATATACATCAAACTCTCAGTTATCCAGCTCCCTCATGGATTCGGGGGTTCTAGCAAACACCATGACACTCCACCATGAAGGTGCTGAATTTCAAAAGAAATTAGCTTCAAAGGAAAGGCATTCAGCTCTAAAAATATGCCCGGATTGATTTATCTGAGTCAAATGCATGGATCCTAAAGCTATTTCCAAGAGTCATCTTGTCTACCTCAGCCCCACATCCTATCCATGAAGGCCTAAGAGGGCTGGTGAGTTGCTGGAGGGCATGGCACTGGGAATCTTCTTTTCATGAGTCAGACAGAACCTTTGAGACTTTGACTTCAGGTCATGGCAGGGGGCTTCCCAGGTGGCTCGGTGGTAAAGAACCCATCTGCCAAGGCAGGAGCTACAAGAGATAGGGGTTCGATCCCTGGGTCGGGAAGATCCTCTGGAGGAGGGCATGATAAGCCACTTCAGTATTCTCACCTGGAAAATCCCACAGACAGAAGAGCTACAGTCCATGGGGTCACAAAGAGTCAGACACGACTGAGCAGCTGAACACACACACACAAGCAGACATGCAGGTGACTGCTCCTGCAGGATGTGCAAAAACATGCGGTAACAGAGCCCCTGGGAATGGAATGCCATTCAAACGCCAAACTGGGTGCTGCTCTGCAAACACGGCGCCTGGGCGAGGCTGTTTCCTGTGTCAGTCATCATCTTTCCCAGAACTGTCCTTTTCTAGAGCCTCTCTGGACTTCCCAGGTGGCGCTAGTGGTAAAGAACCTGCCTGCCAATGCAGGAGATGTAAGAGATGTAGGTTCAATCCCTGGGTTGGGATGATCCCCTGGAGGGGGGCAAGGCAACCCACTCCAGTATTTTTGCCTAGAGAATCCCATGGACAGGAGCCTGGCGGGCTACAGTCCATAGGGTCGCAAAGAGTCGGATAGGACTGAAGCAACTTAGCACACACGCATGCACACACAGAGCCTCTCTACACAAAGCAGACCAAGAGCTATATTTTAACCAGCTCCCCAGCTGACCTGAATGCACGTTCAAGTGTGAGGAGCGCTGTTCTGGAAGATGAAGTTTATCTGTCTTCATATGGGACCCTCATTCTTGACCAGCAGATCCTAAGGAACTCTGCCCACCTCCACCCTCAGCACCGGCTACTTGCTGAACACTTCATCATCCCCATACCTCCAGCATGGCCCTGGCCCTTGGAGTGTTGTCCTCTTCCAGGGTCAGTTGAATAATGGCCACAAAGATATTCATGTCCCAATCTCCAGAACTTGTGAAGATGTTACCTTACATGGCAAAAGGGACTTTGCAGACATGATACCGCCCCACCCTTGGGCTGCACCATGAAACGTGGGCTCTTAGTTCCCTGACCAGCCTCTTAGTTCCGTGCCCCCTGCAGTGGCAGCTCAGAATGTAGATATAATTATGATCTTGAGATGGTGACATTATCCTGGATTAATTGTACAAGCTCAATGTAATCAAAAAAGTCCTTTTAAGAGGGAGGGAAGGCTTCCCTGGTGGCTCAGTCATGAAGAGTCTGCCTGCCAATGCAGGAGACGCGGGTTCCACACCTGGTCCGGGAAGATTCCATGTGCGTTAAAGCAACTAAGCCCGTGAGCCACAGCTCCTGAAGCCCGCACACCCTAGAGCCTGTGCTCCGCAATAAAAGAAGCCACTACAATAGAAACCTGCACACCACAACTACAGAGTAAGCCCCCCTCCCGTCATCACAACCAGAAAAAAGCCTGTGCAGCGTCCAAGAGCCACCACCGCCAAAAGTAAATAAATAACTTTTAAAAAAACAAGGGAACCAGGAAGGTCCGAGGAACACAAAATGTGACAATGGAAGTAGAGGTTGGAGCGACATGGGACCATCGGTCAAGGGATGCGGGCAGCCTCTAGAAACTGGAAAAAGCAAGGAAACAGGTTCTCGCCTTGAGCCTCCAGAAAGGAATGCTGACACTTCGCTTCTAGCCCCATGAGGCTCATTTCAGAATTCTGATCCCAAGAACTTTAATAAATCCATGTTATTTTAAGTCATTGAGTTTGTGCTTAATTTGTTGCAACAGCAATGAGAAACTAATATATCTTCTTTCTCAGTTCAAGACACCACCTCCAAGAAGACTCTCCTGACTACCCAGCCCCACTGCAGCCCTCAGACAGACCTCAGCAAAGAGGGAAGCTTCCCCATCACTTCCAGGTGGCTAAATGCCTGGCTGAGATGGAGAGAGCCTGGACTTGGAGTCAAGCAGGTCTGGATTTGACCTTGGACCCTTACCTAACCTCTCTGAGCCTCAGTCTCTTTGGCCGTAAAATAGAGTCAACACTACCAATCTCACACATATTCTGGGCAAGTTAAGTAAGATTGTGTCTGCAAACCACACCTCCACCCTGCTAGTCTAGTTCCTGGCATATTGTAGGTCCTCAGTAAACATTGGTGTATCAAGCTGACAAGCTGAGCCCAGAGAAATGAGTCGTCCTCCTCTGGGCTCACAACTGGATAAATGAGTTGGTCAGTAGAATGGATTCTGACAATGTCTCATTGCCCCCGGAGTTCCACAAGGTTACAGGCACCATCAATTTAGATATGACTCTGGTAGACATGCCCTTTAGAAATGGGTCTGTTGGAACCTGGGGACAGTCACCGAGCATTTGAGATGTGTCATGGTGACCTTGGCCTATCAGACTACAATGATTGTCCTCTCTCTTTAGGATCCAGAAGCTGGCCTTGAACATAATCTCTGGCCCACTCATGCAGGTCCTGGGGAGGAGGCTGGGAGGGAGCGCGTGATGGGAAGCACTTAGAAGTCGAAGGCTGACTTTGGCCACCACTCCACCGTGGCCTCTCATCATTTGGGTACGTCCTCTCACCCCGTGAGCCTCCCCTCTCCCATCTCTAAAATGGGCTTGCTCCGCAGACCAAGGAAGCAGGATGGGGTAGGTCAGAAGTCACAGACTGGTCTGAAGACAAGTTTTTGAGACTCTTTTGTTCTGTTTCTTGGGTTTGTTTGTTTGTTTTTGTTGTTCCTTATCTTTGTCTCTGTCATTCTGTCTTTGTCTCTCTTGTTATACGTGGTATTTTTTTAAATTTTGAATTAGATACCAACATTTGAAAAACAAGGGCTTCCCAGATGGCTCAGCAGTAAAGAACTGGCTTACAAGGCAGGAGACATAGGAGATGTGGGTTCAATCCCTGGGTCGGGAAGATCCCCTAGAGGAAGGCATGGCATCCCACTCCAGTATTCTTGCCTGGAAAAAACTTCATGGACAGAGGAACCTGGTGGGCTATGGTCCATGGGGTTCCTCCCTGCAAGGGGTGCGGGGAAGGAAAGGTTTATCTGCTGTGAGATGATAGCAGTGGGCTTCCCTTGTGGCTCAGCTGGTAAAGAATCTGCTTGCAATGCAAGAGACCTGGGTTTGATCCCTGGGTTGGGAAGATCCCCTGGAGAAGAGAAAGGCTACCCACTCCAGTATTCTGGCCTGGAGAATTCCATGGACTGTGTAAACCATGGAATTGCAAAGAGTTGGACACGACTGAACGACTTTCTATTCTATTCTATATTCTAACAGCATGGCCTGCAGACAGACCTCGTCTCTGCTACTGACCTGCTGTGTGAGCTTGGGCAAATTCCTTTACCTCTCTGAGCCCGTTTCCTTATCTACCCCTGAGGGTGGTTGGTTGTGAGGATTCAATAAGACACATAAAGAGGCATAATCCGGGTTCAGCTCACGATAAGCCTCAATACATGCCAGCTATCCCCATTTAACAAATGAGAACATTGAGACTTGGAAATAAGAAAAAATTCATCTGTCTGAAACCTGACAGAGCCAGGCTGAGCAGGCATGAGGGAGATACTGTCAACTGGGTGACCTGGATTCAACATTTGCTCAGGATCCCAAAATGAAGCACATTTTAGCCTCTGCCTGTAGTCTCTTTGTAGTCCTTTTGCAGAATCCAGGGCACTCTGACTTGCCCTCCCTGATCCTGGGCCCTACAGTGTTCCTCTTCCCTGAAACTCACCTGAAAAACTCACAGTCTGTGCACCAAATTTCCCAAACCCAGACCCTGCATCAGGCACTATGAGGAAAGCAAAGGGGAACAGATTTGGATCCAGCCCTCTGGAAACCCCAAATTTAACCTGAGGGGTGGAACCTTCCTAGTAGCCCAGTGGGTTAAGGTTCCACCTGCCCATGCAGGAGACAGGGGTTCGATCTCTGGTCCAAGAAAATCCCATATGCCATGGGGCAACTAAACCCATGCGACACAACTGCTGATCCTGTGCTCTAGAACCTGTGTTCCGCAACAAGAGAGGCCACTGCAATGAGAAGCCCCTACGCCATGGCTAAAGTGTAGCCCCCTTTCTCTACAACTAGAGAAAGCCCTCTCGCAGCAACGAAGACCCGGCACAGTCAAAAATAAACCTAGTAATGTCTTAAAAAATAAATAAGTAAAAAAATAATCTGAGGGGTGAGACACACACCCAATAATGACAATCACATTTATTGGGTTGGCCAATACCACGTGACAGAAAAATCCGAACAAAATTTTTGGCCAACCCTATACAGGTGGCACTATTGGTAAAGAACCCCCCTGCCAATGCAGGAGACAAAAGAGATGTGGGTTTGATCCCTGAGTTGGGAAGATCCTCTGGAGGAGGGCATGGCAACCCACCCCAGTATTCTTGCCTGGAGAATCCCATGGACAGAGGAGCCTGGCGGGATGGTCCATGGGGCCGCAGGGTTGGACACAAATGAGCGACTTTGCACGCACGCACATACATCACCTAAGGAGTGTCAAGCCTTGTGTTGGGCCCTTAGCAAACAGAAATTCATTTCAACCTTATAATGGCTTCAGATCAGATCAGTCGCTCAGTCGTGTCCAACTCTTTGCGACCCCATGAATCGCAGCATGCCAGGCCTCCCTGTCCATCACCAACTCCCAGAGTTCACTCAGACTCACATCCATCGAGTCAGTGATGCCATCCAGCCATCTCATCCTCTGTCATCCCCTTCTCCTCCTGCCCCCAATCCCTCCCAGCATCAGAGTCTTCTCCAATGAGTCAACTCTTCGCATAAGGTGGCCAAAGTACTGGAGTTTCAGCTTTAGCATCATTCCTTCCAAAGAAATCCCAGGGCTGATCTCCTTCAGAATGGACTGGTTGGATCTCCTTTAATGGCTTAGGCGTTATGATTATCACCAAGTTACAGACGAGAGAAAACTGGGCATGGGCAGGTTACTTATCCAGCCCAGGATCACAGCTAATAAACGACAGCTGGGATTCAAAGGCCAGCCAGCCCAGGTCCCCATGAAGGACAAGCCCAGCGGGCCTCGAGGTCAGTGGAAGAAAGGGCACCTCCTGATAACCTCTGGCTGGCCTGGCTGGTCCCTTCCAACAAGCATTCAAAACAGCTGATACAGGCTCCATCTTACCAATGAGCACACTGAGGCACAGAGAAGGAGAGTGATTTGCCCAAGGTCTCACAGCATTGGCGAGGGGAGTAGTCAAGAGTGATGCTCAGCTCTGTCTGAGCCCTCTTCCGGCTCTCTGCAGGGGATCCGCCTCTTTTCTGGAGCATTGGACCCCTACGGCATCTGATGAAGCCTCACATTTCTCCCTGAACAATGTTTTTAAATGCATAAGACAAACATACAGGATTGTAAAGGAAACCAATATACTGAAATGGAGTTATCAAGACATTTAAAAAAATCAAATGTATAATACCAACCTACGTGCTTCTTTATTAATGCACAAAATAACAAGATCAAGTGCAAGTCTAATAACTTCTGCGACTTTGAAGCAGCCAGAAAGAAAGTGATATTTTCAAGACCTCTGCACGCCCTGTAATGTGTTATGAAAACTCTGGGATTCCACTCAGCAACAAAGTCCCAGGTGGGGCTGAGACACCACATATCATGGAGGGAAATGCTAACTGCCAGTTAGAAGGCAGGGAGAGTAAAGATGTGATATTTGGCCACCCAAGTTCTGCGATCCCCTGAATTCTGACCACTGACCCCTTGGGAATTTCCAGGTTAATAATTTCTGCCTGAAGCAGTTGTTCTCAAATATGTAAGTGCCTGTTAAAGTGCAGTTCCCAACGCTGGCCCCAGGGAAGCTGATACTGCAAATGGGGGGAAAGGCTGGGCTCTGCATTGTGAAAAACACCCCAGGTCATTGTAATTTGTTTGTTATTTAGCCTCTAAGTCAAAGAGTCCGACTCTTTGCGACCCCATGGACTGCAACACACCAGGCTTCCCTGTCCTTCACTATCTCTCAGAGTTTGCTCAAACTCACGTCCATTGAGTCATTCTGATGCATGGGCCATATTTTGAGTAGTGTCTTTTAAAAATACAAATACCATGAAGTCTCCTCTTTGTTGCAACCTTCTGGAGATTTCTCATTGTACTTGGAACAGGCCCCAACTTCCTGCCTGTCTTTTGAACCACCACCCACCTCCACCAAGATTGTCAAGCCTCCGCCTATCCTTTGACACCTCCTCGCCCATCATGCTCCAGCCACCCCAGGGCCTTTGCACTTGCTGAGCTCTGTGTCCAGAATGCTCATTTCCCAGCTTTGCTCAGTTGCTTTCCAGCTGAGATGCCATGGACCACTCCATCTAAAGGAGCCATTCCCACAACATACACACAGTCACTTCCTATCCTTCACTCCGTTCTCTTTTTCATTATTTGAAATGGTAACATTATCTCTTGGCCAACACATGTGATCGGTTCTCCAGCCACAGTGAAAATTCCACACAGGCAAGGGTTTTGTCAGACCATTCAGCGCTATCTCCTAGAACAAGATCTGGCCCCGACCCAGAAGATGCTCAGCAAAAAGTTGTTAAACAAATAATTAAGAAAGGACATAAGCCAAGAGGAAACAGAGGAGACGGCCAGCAGCAAAGGAGCCAAGGGAAGAAACTGCTTCAAGGATGAGGCGGCTGCTGCTGTGAATGCCACCCAAAGGTCAGGAAAATACGAGGACCAAGAGATGAGGGAAAGGCCACGGGCTTTGGAGATTTGAGCCCCTCTGGTGACATTTGCAGGGAGAGAAGCAGATTCTTCAGAGGGGCCGATGCCAAGGGGAATGTGACTTGAGGCACTGGGAAACTAGTGGGCGGTGATGAGGCAGGAGGCAGATGCCCTGGGCACACCCCCTACCCAGGGTAAAGCAATTGGAGATTCATCCTCTAGTGACTGAAACTCCAAGAGGAGAAGGAGGTTGGACCCTGTACAGACCACATATTTCTCATTCCCAAAGTCAGGAGACCTCTCTGACCACACAAGCACAGAAGAGGCTCCTTGGAGGCCAAAGGGGAGTCATGACAAGGGACGTTCTACCCAGATGCCTTTTTGGTAGAATCCATCTTGGCTAAGACATGCACGTGCACACATGAGAAAAACCTGAGATATACCAATATGGACCATAAACCAGGCAAATCAAAATGATTGGCCAAAAGAAAATAGGAAGAAATGTCTCACGGAAGTGATTTAAACTGCTGTGTGGGCACAACTCAGAGACTCACTTGAGCCCACCCATGTGTCTCTCCACAAGTACTATGCTCTTTCCTCCTAATGAACACTTTACTTGCTTCACTAGTTTCTGTCTTTATGGAAATTCTTTTCTGCAAATCTGAAGAACCAAGGCCTTTGTCACTGACCACTGGTCTAGAGGCTAAGATCTGACGCTGTCACCGCCATGACAGAGCCCACCTCTGGCTGGGAACCCAAGCCCTGCCCCAAGCCTTTGCAGGCCAAGGCCACCAGAGATCAGTGAAGCTGGTGGTGCAGATGCCGTGGGTTTTGATGATGAGACTGGCTGGCCTGAAGGGAGGTTTGCTCAAGCTTCATTGCAGAGGGAGAGAGAGGGGGAAGTTTGAGGGCTTTCCATCTGAACTGGGTCAGTACGCAAGTCATTCATCCCATTCAGTGGGGAGGGACAAGGTGGGGATAAGAACAGGGCTCTAGGGAGCCCTGACAGAGTGGATTCAATCCTCTTCCACTTACCAGCTGTATGATGTGGGGCAAGTTATTTAAATCCTGTTGGGCCTCAGTTTCCTCATCTGTGAAATGGAATGCCTCCAACGCCCACATCAAGGGCTATAGTGGGGATTCAATGACCTATGTGGAAACGGAGCCTGGTTCACAGTGAGTGCCTAGCAAGCGTCATCTTTTATTTCTTAATTGTGCCGGCACTGTGATGAGCTGGAATGTCATGATGAAAGGCCACTCTCAGGACATGCCAGAAAGATGAGAGCCAGAGCAGCAAAGCACGGATGGTCCACCGATGAGTCTGTAAGCAGGGGCTGTGGCTAGACTGGGGAGTCCCAAGAGTTTCTGTAGGAGGTACTGTATCCAACGGGACTTCAAGGACGAGAGGGAGCCAGGAAAGGCAAACCAGACCTGGGGAAACAGGAGTCAGAACCACCCGGGCCCTCAGGTGTGGCTGGCCCACAGAGGCCAAGCGGGGAAGGGCTGGGGCTGCGCAGAGGAGGCCACTTTATCTCAAGGGTAGCAGGGACCTGGCGTCCAAAAGTTGATGCTGGAGCCACGCAGACAGGGGAGGGAGGAGGGAGCCTGGAGTTGACGCTGATCTGTGGGGGCACGATTGTGACAATCATCGCTGAATGGTGACAATTCAAAAGGTAAGGGTGGAGACTTTGGCTAACACAGGCACAGGGCTCACCCCTGACAACTCCAGGTTGTGCTAATTTGACACGTGTCCCACGAGGACAAGTACCCAAGGAGCCTACTGGTAGCACAGAGGGGGAGGGGACTTCAGCTGCTGAGACTCCATCCTGGGGGCTGCGGACAGACAGAACAGCCTCAGAGCTGGAATGAGCCAGCAGGGCACCGCCCCCTGTAGAGCAGGCCAGGCGTTCAGGGCTTGGTGGACAGACTGCAGCTCCACCCTCCTCCCCAAGTTCTCACTTGGGAAGTCCTGGCCCCAGGAGTTCCCAGCCAAGACACACACCCTCCTTGGTCCTCCATGAAGCCACTGGGAGAGGGCGCTGCAGTGGGCTCAGCATGCATTCGCCTGTTCAGGGTCAGCAGTAAAACAGCCTTTAACTCCCTGACACCTCCTGACCTCACCTCTACCCCTCCTCCCCCTTGCTCACTGCCTAGTCAAACTGGGCTCCTTGTTGGTCAGTCGCTAAGTCATGTCTGACTCTTTGCGACCCCGTGGACTGCAATGCGCCAGGCTTTCCTGTCCTTCCTTCCTTGCTGGTCCTTAAACACATCACTCACACACCTGCCTCAGGGCCTTTGCACTTGCCTCTTCCTTCCCCTGGATCCCCTTCCCCGCTCCTAAGTTTCTCCCAAATGTTCTTTTTTAGTGATAGCTTCCCTGATCCCACTATTTGCCCACATCCCTCCCTAATACTCCCAATCCCCTTCCCCTTTTTATTTTTCTCTCTAGCATTTATCACCATTCAGCAGCCCAAGTCCAGAATGTAAATGGAATCTTGCTTCTTCAACCCCTCAAATGTGTAAATGTTTTCCCATCACACTCAAAATAAAATCCAAGTTCTTTCAAGGATTCTAAATGATCTGGCCCCTGCCCGTCTGTCTGGCCTGATCTCCCTTCCTCCCTGAGTCTCTTTTCCCATCCACAAATGCACAAAACTCATTCCTACCCCAGGGACTTTGCACATGTTTTCCCCCTGACTTTTGATAGAAAACATGGGAACAAGGAATCTCTTACTTTCTTCCTTCAGTAAATGCACAAGCACAATAATAAATGGAACTGACACCCTGCTTCCATGTCAGGAAGACAACAGGGCAACAGGATGGCAACTGTGACCACTGGAGGGCCCACCGCAGGTAAAAGGAGAGGCCGCTCAGCAGACCCATGGGATGTTGCAACCAGGGCTGCCAGATCCTCCAACTTTTTAAAAGAAACCAGAAATCCTGATTTTTTTTTTATGTGACATCTCCCCACTCCAAAACATCAGCAACGAATCCTAATATTTCCAAACACCACACAAGCTGAGTCTGTCATGCAGAGTGAAGTAAGTCAGAAGGAGAAAAAAAAAATTGTACATCAATGCATATACATAATCTAAAAAAATGGTACAGAAGAACCTGTTTCCAGGGCAGGGATAGAGAACAGACATGTGCACATAGTGAGGGGATAGGGGAGGGTGGGACAAAGTGGGAGATTGGGATGGACATATATACACTACCATTTTCCAATAGTCATGCATGGATGCGAGAGTTGGAGCATAAAGAAGGCTGAGCACCAAGAACTGATGCTTTTGAGCTGTGGTTCTGGAGAAGACTCTTGAGAGTCCCTTGGACTGCAAGGAGATTGAATCAGTCAATTCTAAAGAAAATCAACCCTGAATATTCATTGGAAGGACTGACGTTGAAGCTCCAATGTTTTGGCCCCCTGATGCGAAGAGCTGACTCATTGGAAAAGACTCAGATGCTGGGAAAGATTGAAGGTGGGAGGAGAAGGGGACGACAGAGGATGAGATGGTTGGATGGCATCACCAATTCGATGGACATGAGTTTGAGCAAACTCCGGGAGACAGTGAAGGACGGGGGTGGGGGAGTAGGGATGGAGAGCCTCGCGTGCTGCAGTCTATGGAATCGCAAAAAGATGGACATGACTGAGCGGCTGAACAACAACCACACATGAGTAGAATAGATAGCTAGTGGGAACCTGCTCTAAAGCATAGGGAACTCAGCTTGGTGCTCTGTGATGACCTAAATGGGTAGGATTGGGGTCGGGGGGAGGGAGGTCCCTGAAGGAGGGGATGAACATATACATATAGCTGATTCGCTTCGTTGTACAGCAGAAATTAACACAACATTGTAAAACAAGTACATTTCAACTAAACACACACATACACAGCTGAGCGGTGGGGGGACCCCAAGGACACTAGTGTGCAATACTTCACAGAACTCAAAACCCCGTCATAACTGAGTGCTCTCCACATCATTATTCAAATAGTAAAAATTCACCCCAGAGAGGGAAGAATTAAAGAAGGTCGCACAGGGCAGGCATGTGGGTTTCAGTAGTTTCGGCTCATGGGCTCTACAGAACAGGCTCAGTAGTTGTGGTTCATGGGCTTAGTTGCTCTGAGGCATGTGGGATCTTCCCAGACCTGGGATCGAGCCTGTGTCCCAGACTCAATTGGCAGGTGGATTCTTAACCACTGGACCACCAGGGAAGTCCCAGGACTTCTGATCCTTAACAGACATTTCTTTAACTCCTACAATGCACCAGGCTAGACCACACAAAGGGGAAGATGCTAGTCAAGTTCCTATCAGCCCCATCAAGGCATGCACAGAATCAGATGGGAAAAAAAATGTTTGTGGGCAGAGATCTGTTAAGGCTTATCTGCAAGGGTGCGTGAAAGGTTATTCTAGCACTTCTATCTGAGTAAGGCATTCATCTTGGCAGGGGGTGGGGGGAGAAATGTACGATTCTGCCTGAGTGTCCCATGCACTTGGAATGTCTATTTTATTGCCCTGGACCCAGACAGCATCTTTTCTTTTCCAAGAAGACCAGCACCCACCATGGTCAAAAGGATCCCAGGTTTTAACACTCCAGCAGAAGCTTCTAAAAATACCTAAACTCACCAACTTCAGGGGTTTATTCTCTCATCTGGGAGGCACCCACAAAGCTTTGCCAATATAAATGGCATTTCCTTTGGTATTTTTAAAGATCAGAGAATCCAAGAGAATATGCAAGCTGGACAGGGCCTGTGAGATCACAGCTTCCAAATGCCTCATGTTTCAGGCTTTTTTTTTTTTTAAGGGTTTTTTATGGAGACCCAAAAGGTTAGGTTTCCAGATAATTCACAAAAGAAGAAACAACTGTAGCTAAAATTGTATGGGAAAATATATTCAACCTCATTAGTAGTAAAATTTAAATGAAAACATCCATGAAATAACACCTCTAACAAGCCTACTGAGCAAAGGTTTTTCAAGTAATAGATTCTGGAGGAAGGGGGCTTCCTTGGTGGCTCAGATGGTAAAGAATCTGCCTGAAATGCAAGAAACCTGGGTTTGATCCCTGGGTCAAGAAGACCCCCTGGAGAAGGGAATGGCAACCCACTCCAGTATTCTTGCCTGGAGAATTGCAGGGGGAAGATGGTAAGGGCAAGTGGGTTTCTCTTGCAGGAACACTTACTTCTAACTCAACAACCATGTGGTCCCCCTGTGTTCCAGACCCCTTGCAGACTAGAAGGGCTCATGACTTCTGGCCACCATGCTTTGAGCAGAAATATAGATCACTTTTGAGGAAATGCATAGAAAAGCCAGTGCAGGACATCTGCAGCCCTCACTCCTGATAACCCAGAGTGTGAGAGACCACGCATTGAGATGTTGGTGTGCAGACCACCCACACTTCAGCCTCGGGCCCTCTGAACGTAGATGTTCCTTCTGGAATGTTCTTCCACCTTATCCTCATGTGGCTGGCTCCTTTTTCTGTTCAGGTCTCAGCTCAGATGTCAACTTTTCAGAAAGGATCCAGAAGAGTTCCAGTCTCTCCACTAATCCAACCTTCCGCTCCCCAGACCCTCCTCATGCTGACATCTTGTTCATCTCTAGCAGCTTTCCCATTTTGATCTCCTCACCAGTGAAATAGGCAGCTGGACTCAACAGTTCATAAACAGCCTTCCTCTAGACATGACTTGAGGACCCTGATAGGTACTCCACTCCCTTCGTCATCCCCCACACTACCCCCACAGTTTCCACTACTTCCCCCGCATCCCTCTTGGGAATAGAATCTGCTTTTCCTTCCAGGGACCACAGCTCCCTACTCCAGTCCCCGTGATGGGTGAAACAGACCACCCCTTCCGGTTGCAGTGGGGCTGAGACCCAAGCCACAGTGATTGGTTCAGGGATGGGCACGTGACTCAAAGCTGAGCCAATCAGAGTCAGGTCCCAACTTTGTGGAAACATCGGGGAAAGCGGCGTTCCTCTTTAGCGCTGTGGATTGCCAAACAGAGGAAGATGGAGCTGTCCTGGGGCATCTCTGACATTAAATAACCCACCTGAGGATAAAGCTGACACAGGAACGACGAGCTGACAGAAGCGACCTCCTAAGAGCAAAGTGGACCCTGCTGTGCATTTCTAAGATCTACCCCACCACTGGGTTACCTGAGTCAGCAACTTCCTCCTTTGGCTCAAGCCTGTTGCAATGAGTTGTCCAGAACAAGAACAGCCTGGTGAGAATGTCTGTCACAGCCCACAGAATGTTTGCTTATTGGCCTGGTGTCCCTCCAGGCTAGGAGCTTCTCATAGCCTTGGGCAGAGCCTCTAGTCTCTCCGCCCCTCCACAGCCCTGGTCAAGTGACCAGAGAAGACAGAAAGCTCAGCAGCTCCAAGTCTTTAATTGGGGAGCCATTCTGTCAGTCCAAGAAGCTTCAGACTGCGTGATCTGAGCAATTAACCTTTCTGCAGAGGCCAAGGCCAATTACATCCCCAGGGCCATCTGTGACATCTGTGTAACAGACCAAGTACCTCAGCCTGACTGCCTTGGTTTTTATAGGACAAATGTAGCATAATCAATCTCCTCCAGCCCCACTGCTGTTGCCGTGGTCCAAGCCCAAGTCTTTTCTCCTGGCTGCAGCAGCCTCCTCGCCATTTCCCTTTGGCCCCTCCGGTCCTTCTCCACAAGCTCCTTCCCAATGACCTCTGTTGCTTCGTCTGCAGCTTCCCCACACCCCAGCCCTCCAATCCCCCAAACTCCCAGTGCGACAGATTGCAGCCATGGCCCCAACTCTTCACCCCTCCTTGTGTCTGTGTCCTCTGCACTACCCCGCCCCCCCCCCGGGGACTTTGGGCTTCACCACGTGATTTGCATTGACCAATGGGGTTTCAGTGGATGAGACGCAACCACAAAGGTGCCCTTCTGCTTGCACCTCTATTATTGCCACAAGGTCGGGCCCCGCGGCAAGAGATAACTGACACATGGTGACACACAGGAGACAACTGACATGTATGACACATAGCTCACATATCACTACCGCAGCAAGAGATCACTGACACATCTTCCAGTTCTCCCAAACACCTTTAACCTTTGCAGGGGCTCTTCCATCTGCCTGGCGAACCTCCCCGTCCCCACTCTCATCTACAGCTCCTACACATCCTTCAATACTCAGCTCAAGGGACTTTCCTGGTGATCCAGCACTTAAGACATGGAGCTTCCTCTGAAGAGGTCAGAGGTTCGATATCTGGTCAGGAAACTAAGATCCCACGTGCCACGGAGCCAAAAAATAAGAATATGTATATATATATACTCAGTTCAAGTGTCTCATTCCATGGAGGCTTCAGTAACTTCCTCCTCCCAACCCACCACCACAAGATAGTTCACCACTCTGTGCCCTTGCAACACCCCTCTGTTAAAACAGGCTGGAGTCAAGGGCTTCCCCAGTGGTCCAGTGATTAAGACTCCAAGCTTCCAAGCAGAGGGGCTAGATTCAATCCCTGATCAGGGAACTAAAATCTCATATACTGCACAGAGAAGCCAAAAAAAAAAAAAAAAACCCTTGAGTCAGATAGTGTGGGTCAAGTCCTAAAGCCATCACTCACTAGCTCTGGGGGCTTTGGACCCATCCTGTCACCTTTCTAAACCTCAGTTTCCTCACCTGAAAACTGGGCTGATGAAAATAGCGCCAGCCTAACAGATAATCCACAGGAAGGGCTGAGCGTGGTGTCTGGAGCACAGATTTAAGTACACCGTACAGCCAGCTGTTGTTATTGTTACCATGGTGCTTATCACATCATGTGTAAAAATGGGAGTGTAAAAAAGGCCCTCCATGGGGCAGAACTGTGCAATTATTTTAAAAAAAGAGAGAGAAAGAGAGAAATCAGTCCCCCAGGAAGCCTAGCTGGGGTCTCAATCTCCCAGGGCCAGGACAATGCAATTATCTGGCTTCCTCATCAAGGCAAGAACGTATTTGGGCCCCAAAGTCAAGACCCACCCCTTGTTCACCACTATCTGCCCATGGCCTGGACAATGGAAAGATAGAAAACATAGTGACCTAAAACCCACCATGACCCAGCTCTAGATAAGCTGGCACTGCTCATTTTATAACGAGGACATTAATAGTCCCATTCATTGCCAAGAAAACCAAGGTGCAGGGACTTCCCTGGTGGTCCAGTGGCTAAGTCACCACACTCCCAATGCCAGGGGCCAGGGTTCAATCCCTGGTCAGGGAACTAGATCCCACATGCCGCAAGTAAGAGTTTGCATGCCCCAACTAAAGATCCTGCATGCCGCAACTAAGACCTGACATGCTGAGTCACTTTAGTTGTGTCTGACTCTTTGCGACCCTATTGACTGTAGCCCATCAGGCTCCTCTGTCCGTGGGATTCTCCAGGCAAGAATACTGGAGTGGGTTGCCATGCCCTCCTCCAGGGGATCATCCCAACCCAGAGCCAAGTAAATAAATAAATATTTTTTAAAAAGGAAAACCAAAGTCCAGAGAAGCAACATAAATTCCCCATGATCACAAAGCAATTAAGTGATGTACACCTTTCCATACCCCTCCTGTCCTGTCCATATTTGGGACAAAGATAAATGTTGTGATCTCCAAGACAAGTGAGTGCTTTTCTTTGGTATAAATAATAATAATGATGATGATAATAATAGCTAATATTATAAAGTATTTTTATAGTACCGGTGCTACTCTAATTGATTGATTTATTTCAACATACTTAATCTTTGCAAAAACCTCTATGACTTATGGCTGATTCACGTTGTTCTATGGCAGAAACCAACACAACATTGTAAAGCAATTATCCTCCAATTAAATATATTTTTTTTTATTTTAAAAAAACTCTATGACAAATTTATGTACCATAATACAAAACAGTTTGAAATAAGGGCGTGGGAATCCTAGAAATAACCAAATGGCTATCAATGGTAGAATAGATAAATTATGGTCTATTTACACCATGGAATGCACCATGGATTAGGAAAACGGGTTAGGCTACACACATCAACATGGATGAATCTTAACAACAAAGTGTAAACCAGTGATAGAATAACACATATGCAATTATTCAATTGATCTGGTATGTATGTATGTGCTCAGCCACTCAGTCGTGTCCAACTCGCTGTGACCTAGCCTGCCAGGCTCCTCTGTCCATGAGATTTTTCAGGCAAGACTACTGGAGTGGGCTACCATTTCCTCCTCCGGGGATCTTCCTGACTCAGGGGTCAAACTTGTGTGTCCTAAGTCTCCTGAATTGCAAGTGGATTCTCTACCACAGAGCCATCAGGGAAGCGCTTCAGTTGATCTGAAGAATAAGCAAAACCGTATAATGTATCTTGAGAAAGCAACTTGTGGTAAAATAATGAGCATAGGAACAAGCAAGGGAATGTTAAACAGGGAAGTCAGGAAATAGGTTCTCTTTGAAGGAAGGAGCTGGGGCCTGGATTTTTAGGGCATTCAGGGCTTCAACACTAACAGTAATTTTCGTTAAGTTGGTGATTGGCAGGACTTCCCTGGTGGTTCAGTGGCTAAGACTCCACATTCTCAACTTCAAGCGACCCAGTTTCAATCCCTGGTCAGGGAACACGTGCCGCAACTAAGAAGATCCCATGAGCCACAACTAAGACCCAGTGCAGTCAAATAAATAAATATTTTTTAAAAGAAATTGGTAATTGGATGTTCATTGCATTTTCATTATTAGTACTTTGAACTTATTTTCATAGTCTTTTGTATCTATTCCAATATTTAATAAAGTCAGGTATTTTTAATAAGGAAAATGATAGGGCTTCCCTGGTGGCTCAGTGCTAAAGACCATCTGCCAATGCAGGAGACACAGGTTCAATCGATCCCTGATCCAGAAAGATCCCACGTGCCACGGAGCAGCTAAGCTCCTGCGCCACAACTACCAAGCCTATGCTGTAGAGCTGGCGAGCCGCAACTCCTGAATCTGTGTCGTAGCTACTGAAGCCCATGCACCTAGAGGCTGTGCTCTGCAGCAAGGGAAGCCATGGCAATGATAAGCCTGTGCACCACAACTAGAGAGCAACCCCTGCTCATCGCAACTCGAGAAAACCTGCACGTAGCAACAAAGACCCAGCACAGTCAAAACTAAATAAATAAAACAGTGCTGAATAAATGTATTAATGAGTTAATTTTTTTAAAAAAAACAAGGAAAACAATAATTAGGGTAAGTTAGAGCAGAGGTTGGCAAACTATGCTCCCTGGGCCAAGTCTGGCCCATGTCTTGTTTTTACAAATAAAGTTTTATTGGAACACAGCCACGTCCATTTGTCCATGCATTGTCTGTGGCTCTCACACTGCAGTGACAAAGGTGAGTAGCTGCAACAGAGACCGTAGGCTCACAAAGCCAATGTTTACTATCCACATATTTGCTACCTGGCCCCTTTGCAAAACATTTTTGCTGAACCCTAGGCTAGAGCAATGAGCCAAACTCACACACTGATTATTTTCAATGTTTTCCCTTTAAAAAAAATTTTTTTTAAGTGATACATGCTCATTGTGAAGATTTTGAAAAACATAGAAGCATGAAAAAAAAAAAAACACTTTTCCATATAAGGTCACCACCCAGCAATAACCATTAGGAAAATTGGGAGATATTTCCTTCCTTTTTTATGCATCTGTATATCTCTCCACTCCATAACCAAGAGCACGCTGATTATAAAATTTTGTTTCCTGCTGCTTTCACTCAATATCATCTTAGAAGCATTTTTTTTCCTGTGTCGCTTAATTACATTCCATTTTTGCCATTATAAGTAATGATGCGATTAGTATCCTTGTACACACATTTTTGTTGACAATATGAAATATTGTCCATATGAAATATTATATAGTCATTCAAAATGAATTCTTCAAGGAATTCTGAATGATATAGAGACTGTCACGGCTGCATTATTTATACCAGCAAAAAGACTGGAGAAAAGATGGATGGCAGTGGGAGAATTATTATATGAACTTGGTACATCGTTGGATGGAATATTCTGTAGCTACTAAGAGTGATGAACATAAAGAATGCAAAAATGGCTATCTTTCAGAGCCTCAGTTTCCTCCACTGCAAAGTGGAGATAATACCTTTCAGAGACATTTTAGGAGGATTAAAGGACATGCAGCTCTGGAAGCACCTAGCACAAAAATAATAATATGGGACTTCCTTGACGGTCCAGTGGTTAAGACTGCGATTCCAATGCAGGGGGCGAAGCCTCGATCCCTGGTCAAGGAACTAAGATCACACATGCTTCATGAAGTGGCCAAGTAAATACACATTTAAAAAAATAGATAAATAAATACAATCCATCCATCTAAAATAAAAACAGTATATAAACAGGTAAAAGGATATGATCAGGCTGATAGGTCAGTCCTGCATCCTGCGTGCTCATGTGCTCTGCTAAGTCGCTTCAATCGTGTCCAACTCTTTGTGACCCTATGGACTGTAGTCTGCCAGGCTTCTCTGTAAATGGGATTCTCCAGGCAAAAATACTGGTGAGGGTTGCCATGTCCTCCTCCAGGGGATCTTCCCAACCCAGGGATCCAACCCATGTCTGTTTTTTCTCTTGCGTTGCAGGCAGATTCTTTACTGCTAAGCTATGGGGGAAGCCCCCAGCTGCTGAATTTCTGAAGATCGCCCCTGGCTACATCCACACCTAAGTGAAAATAACCAGCATCTGGCAGGGACCCGGGCAAAGTGGCAGAAGGCAGTTTTCCAGCTCAACTTTGCAGCCCTGTGATGACTGTTCACATACCATTTGTGTGATAATTGAAGGACTATGATCGCAAATGGGCTTTGATGAGAACCCACCAGCAAACAAAAAAAAAGCAAATGGCTCTTGACTACAGACAGAACTGAGCTGCTACTACATAGGTATTGATCGAAGCTGAGGTAGACTGAGAGGAGTGACAGGGCGACTCTCTCTCCCCCAGAGGATGTGTGTGCATGCACGTGTGCACGCACACGTGCACACACGCACTCACCAAGTTGGTTTCAAAAACAGGAAGGAAGGAGGGAGGGACGGGGTGGGGTCTGGATATGGGGCCTGCTGCCAGGGAGGTCTAGTGATTTAGGGAGGGTTTGCCAGACTCCTATTTCAGTTAAAGAAAGAAATATTTGAAAGCAAAGAAATCCATGAACAGCAGGAGGCCTTGTGGGGTCACAAAGAAAGATCAGTCATACAGGGCAGGGCAGTGAGCAAACAAACCACAGTGGAGTCAACTAACCACCTTGGCTCATAGGCTGCACCAGTCCCCATTCGCACCAAGAATATTTACTGAGCGCCCGCTATGTGCCGGGCGCTGATCAAGGTGCTGGGAACGCAGCTGTTTCATTCAAAACAATGAGTCTGCTCTCTTGGGGAAACTGACAATAAACCAGCTTTAGCATTGTTGACTCAATGGACATGAGTTAGAGCAAACTCCGGGAGAAGGACAGGGAAGCCTGGCCTGCTGCAGTCCATGGGGTGGCAAAGAGTCAGACATGACTTAGCAACTGAACAATAAGTCAATGAATCTTGTAATAACCTATAATGGAAAAGAATCTAGAGCTGTACACCTGAAACGAACACAATATTGTAAATCAACTATGGGTGTGTGTGCTCAGTCATGTCCTACTCTTTGCTACCCTATGGACTGTAGCTCGCCAGGCTCCTTTGTCCATGGGATTTCCCAGGCAAGAATACTGGAGTGGGTTGCCGTGCCATCCTCCAGGGGAATCTTCCCAATCTAGGGATCAAACCCACGTCTCTTATGTCTCCTGCATTGGCATGCAGGTTTTTTACCACTAGTGCCACCTGGGAAGCCCTTTGATATACACATATATTATGAAATGATTACCACAATAAGGTTAGTATATCTTTAAGGTCTTATAATAGCACATTATAAGTCTTATTTAAGCATTCATAATGATTAATGAAAAAAAAATTGTTCAAAGCAAAATAAGTGTCTAAGGAGCTACATTCATTAGAAGTGTCCAGGGAAAACATCTATGCGGAGGTGACATTTGAGCTATGTTCTGAGTGATGAAAAGGCATCAACTAAGTGAAGAGCTGGATGAAGAGAAATCCACACACAGCAAGTGCAAAAGCTCCATGGTGAGAAAAAGTCTTGCTAAGTGTTTTGTTCCTGTAACAGAAAGGTGGGTGTGCCTGGAACCTCAAAGGGTTTTAAGTAAAGTAAAAAGTTAGTCTCACAGTCGTGTCTGACTCTTTGCAATCCCAAGGACTGTAGCCTGCCAGGCTCCTCTGTCCATGGAATTCTCCAGGCAAGAGACTGGAGTGGGTTGTCATTTGTAGGCTAATCTGATTTACACTGCAGATCACTCTGGTTGATAAGAATGGATTTGTTGGCTGCTTAACAAATACTTACTGGTGGCTCATTTTGTGCAGGGCAGTATAACAAGAATTTGGAAGGCGTCAAAGGTGAACCTCACATCAAGGGGTCATGTCCAGAAGAGGCAGCGAGGCTTGGCATCAGAACTGCAGAATCCAGGGACTTCCCTGGTGGTCCAGTGGTTAAGAATCTGCCTTGCAATGCAGGCGATGCGGGTTTGATCCCTGATCAGGGAACTAAGATTCCACATTACATGGGGCAACGGAGTCATCATGCCACAACCACTGATCCCTCAAATGAAGATCCCACATGCAACAACTAAGACCCAACACAGCCAATAATAAATAAAAACTTTAATGTAGTTTTAAAAAGAACGCTACAATCTAGAAAGTGCTGATAGAGAGGGAAAGGTGAAACCTGGAGAAGCCTAGGGGTGGAAGGCTCCTGAACCATAAAATACAGCGGCAGGAATGTAGATGTGAAGAGAAAGTGAAGGTGCTCCAGGTAGATGGAACGGAATGAGCAAAGGCACAGAGGTGGAGAAGGAGGAGATGGTTGAGAGAGTTTAAAAGTCCAGTTAACCTAGAACACAGGATGCCTTAATCTTCTGAAGCCAGAGAGAGGAAGTGGAGCCAGACTACGCGAACTCTTACGTGCTGGGTAAGAACTTGACCCAAGGCAGTGCAGAACTATTCACGAAGTTTTGAAGAGATAAGTATTAAACCATCTGTTTTCTGCATACTGAAATACAAAATTTATAACAACTTCTTTTAGTTGAAAGGGATAGAAAATAAAACCCCAATAGATGTAAACAGAAGACTCATTTATCAGCTGCAAATATAAAGGCAGGTCTAGCTTCAGGCACAACTGAATTTCAGACCTGGCCCTGTCTCTTATGGTTCCACTTCCCACTTTGTGACTTGGGTCTTAGACTCCTGGCAGTAGCAAGAAAGCTGCTGGCGGCCCCCAGGCCAGTGGAGTATTGGCAAGTCAGTTCTCAGGGGAAAATGGTCCCTGATTTACGGCAAATACTTCCAGTTGAGAGCTTCTTGGAAAGCAAGGAGATCAAACCAGTCAATCTTATAGGAAATCAACCCTAAATACTCTTTGGAAGGACTGATGCTGAAGCTGAAACTCCAATATTTTGGCCACCCGATGCGAAGAGCCGACTCATTGGAAAAGACCCTGATGCTGGGAAAGATTGAAGGTAGAAGGAGAAGAGGGTGACAAGACGAGATGGTTGGATGGCATCATCAATTCAGTGGACATGAACTTGGGCAAACTCAGGGAGATGGTGAGGGACAAGTGCTCACTTGATGACTGAACAACAACCACAACTTCCACTGTGGCTAATTTTGAGCTACCAGTACGGTGTCACTGAATGTCAAGTTGAGAAGAGGTATAAACGAGCTCTCAAAGACATCTAAACAGGCCTAGCACACTTAGGCCTATATCCTCCCACCTGCAAATCCACGGGCAGGGGAGCCTTCCCCAGGGGTTGCAGCAGATATTTCAGTACATCTCATTAACCTCTGTATGGTCCTAGGTCCATCTCTGTCTTTTTTAAAAATACTTATTTATTTGGTTGTGTTGGGTCTTAGCCCTGACACTAGGGATCTTTTCCAGCTGTGGCACGTGCTTAGTAGTTGAGGTACATGGACTTAGTTGCTCCGAGTCACGTGAGATCTTAGTTCTGTGACCAGGCTCAAACCTGTGTCCCTTGCACTGGAAGGTGGATTCTTAACCACTGGACTAAGAGGGAAGTCCCATGGGTCCATCTCTTGATCTACTGCCATGATAAGGGGACTATCTATGATGGCATAGGCCTGAGTTTCATGCTCCAGCCTCAGCCTCAAAGCACACAGCCTGAACACAGGAAGGGATTGGTACCATGCAACACAGGAGGGAATTGGTATCAAGGAAAAATATCCAGAGCATGGTTACCAGAGAAGGGATGCTGGGTGTGAGTCAAACATAAAAGATTGCTAAGCTCGCATGAGAAAATAGCCATGAAACTCTTTGTAAACTGGGAAACTCTGTGTAACTTTCCTAACTTGCTAGCTATTTTTATTCTTGGTCTGGTGCTCCAAGCTGCTGATACATCTGATTTCAAGGGCCATAAAATGCCATAGGAGACACCTCCGGGAGCGTGTGGTCTTGAGATGAATGATTCACCACTCCATTTTCTTTACCCACGGCAGACATGGCTAATGGATCACAGCACTCTCCCATAGAGCCCGGGAGGTGCTCACAGTCCTTCTCCCCTCAGCTGTCCAGGCAGGCACTACCAAGTGAACAGAGAAGGAATGAAAGATGGAATCCTTTAGTTATCCTTCATCTAGCCCACTTCCATCATGAACCAGCATGGAAAAAGGTCCAGAGAAGGGTGCCACTGCCCCACTTCACTGAGCAAGTCATCAGCAGAGCTTGGGGACACCTCGAGTCTTCCAATTTCTAATTAATCCTGGTAATATCCAAGATGACTCATATGGAGGGATGAGTCAGGGGCAAAGAAAGTTTGAGGGTGTGGAGATATTCAAAGTGGGGATGGCTTCCCACTTCTGTTAGAATAAACTCCAAATTCTTTTTTTTCTAATGTTTATTTATTTGGCTGCACTGGATCTAGTTGCAGCACACAGGACTTTTAGTTGGGGTATATGGGATCTAGTTCTCTGACCGGGGTTCACACTTGGGCCCCCCACATTGGGAGAATGGAGTCTTAGCCCCTGGACCACCAGGGAAATCCTCCAAATTCTATAGTATAGAGTTCAAGGCTTTCCATAGGCGGTCCCTGCCTTTCTCTCTGATTTCATCTCCTACAAATCTCCCTTCGCACTCCAGGCTCTGGCCATCCCATCCTTTTGTTCCTTAAAACATGCCAAGCTCAGCCGCTGCTCAGCGCCTCTGAGAGATTTCCTTCACCAGCAGGTCCAGACTAATATCCCACCAGCTTAGCCCCCAAATCCCGCAGAAGGAGATCACCCCTTTTCCACTGAGTGCAGCAAAAGCCCCAAGCCTGCGTCTCATCAGCCTATTAGCATCCAGAACCCACTGTGGCAGCCAAGAAGATGGAAAACTGACTGGCCAGGCATGGATCCTGAATCCCTGGAGAGCACAGTCCGCCTCACCCTGACCACAAAGACTGACAAGGATGGAGAGGTGGTTGCCCATGGGGAAATTAAAGCACGCTGGCAAAGGAAGGGAAGACAGGCTCCATGGACACTCTAGTGGATAATGGAGAGTCTGTGTCATTTGGTTTTCACCTGGAAGGAAGAACTTGAGAGACAGGATGTTTAGATGTTTATTTTCCAGGATCAAGAACAAACGGTGCAGGGCAAGTGGGTTTATACCATCTCTCCGGATGAGGGCCATCCTACCCCTCACACCCCCACACCCTGCAGATGGTATATTCAGAGATGGATGCACTGGGGAAATATTGGGCAATCATGACGGGGGTGGGGGGAGCGGAGGGACATTTTAAGCCACGATCAGAATGTTTTCCTTTGAGAGCTATTGAGGCCTTACGTTACCATTGTACTTGACAAGGATCACACACAGGAAAAAAAAAAAAGGGAGACAGAGGGGAAGAGAGATCTCTCATGTTTTAAGATACCCCCTGTCCCAAGCCCTGAATAGCCAACATTTGCATCCATGCCCCTGTAAGCATTCAGACTTAGTGGTGCTATGATCAATGAGCAATGTCTGCCATGAGCAGAGGAGTGGGGAACAGTGGTATGCCTGCTGTGTCTTTGCTGACGCTAGTCTACCAACTTTCTTGGACTGTCGCGTGGCTGCCTAAGGCCAAAAAGATTCCCACCTGGACCTGATCTGTCAGCACACCAGGCTGACTTAATTAAAGTGAGCAGAATTACCAAGTCATTATTTAACAGATCTAAAGCGTTTTCAGAAGTCCTTGGGAGCAGGTACCCCCTCCAGGGAACGGCTATGCTTTCTGTCTTCCGCCCAGGCTGCGTGGCTTTCTCCCTTTTATCATCTCTCCCGCTGCAAGTGTTTTCCCCGTTTGCGAACTGATCTCGGAAAATGGGAATGAGACATGTTTTGCTCGGGAAAATGCAGAGCAGCCCGAGGAGCGTGGGCTGGCCACTGGGTACAGCCACCATGCCGGGGAGCCGCTGTTCATCACTGCACGCTCCTGTCACGCTCCCAGCGACAGCCTGCAGGAGCCTTGTGAAGGGCTGAAAAGCCCTCAGGGAACCTGTAATTAAATCCCAGAAGATTGCCAGTTCTCCTGCCGGTAAGGGGAGAAAAGAGCAAGGCACAGCAGGCGTGTCCAGACAGAGCCGAGCACAGACAGCTAGCTCGGGCAGAGGCAGCTCGGGCTGCAGGGGCCAAGAGCAGACGACGTGGGGGAGCTGGGGATACATTCAGTCACGGGGAACGAGGGGCCAGATGCAAGCAAGTGATTTCTGGCTGGGCCCAGTCTGAGAAGGAAACTGTGTGGAAAGAAATCAGCCCAGGTCCCTATCCATTCTAAAATCCTATAACCCATCAATCTATTAATACCTGGCGAACAAACATTGGCTGTGACCAGAGCCACTTTTCAGAGCATAAATCTGATTGTATCATTCCCTTGCTCCCATCTCAGGTCTGATGGTCAGCTGATATACAGCCATTCTGATGGCTCAAATACTAAAATCCTTTCTTTTTGGCCGCATCGAGCAGCAGGTGGGGATCTCAGTTCCTCGACCAGGGATCAAACCCAAGCTGCCTGCACTGGAAACGCGGGGTCTTAACCACTGGATTGCCAAGGAAGTCCTGCAGTACTTTCAGATCAAATACGTTTATACAGGTAAATAGATGCTATCTGGAGCACCACCTCCCCGCCCCCAGTGTTCACCATACAGTATACACTGTCCCTGCCCCTCTCCAAGACCCTTAGTTTTCCCTTCCAAGACTTGCCCCAGCACCCTGGCCATGTCTGTTCTTCCATTGGTGCCTGAATGTTATTTAAAAACTTTGAATATCACTCACCACTATTTAAAATCTATAGTCCATGGCTCAGAGGCAAAGAATCCCCTGTGATGCAGGAGACACAGGAGATGTGGGTTCAACCCCTGAGTTGGGAAGATTCCCTGGAGGAGGAAATGGGACAGAGGAGTCTAGTGGGCTACAGTTCCATGGACAGAGGAGTCTGGTGGGCTACTGTCCAAAAGGGTCGCAAAGAGTCGGACACGACTAGAGAGACTTAGCATACTATGAAGTGAAGTGAAGTGAAAGTCACTCAGGCATGTCTGACTCTTTGCAACCCCATGGATAGTCCATGGGATTCTCCAGGCCAGAATACTGGAGTGGGTTGCTATTTCCTTCTCCAAGGGATCTTCCCAACCCAGGGATCGAACCCAGGTCTCCCGCATTGCAGGCAGATTCATTACCAACTGAGCCACCAGGGAAACCCTAGTACACTATGGAGAACCTTAAGAATTGGAAATTTTTGTTCCAATTTTGTATGGAATTCAAAATGGAAATTCCTTAAAAAACTAAAAATAGAGCTACCATATGATGCAGCAATCCCACTCCTGGGCATATATCCAGAGAAAACCGTAACTCAAAAGAATGCATGTCCCCCAGTGTTCAGGGCAGCACTATTTACGATAGCCAGACAAGGAAGCAAACTAAATGTCCATTAACAGAGTAATGGATAAAGAAGACAATGGAATATTATTCAGCCGTAAAAAGAAACTAAATAGTGCCACTTGCGGAGATGTGGGTGGACCTAGAGACTGTCCTACAGAGTGAAGTAAGTCAGAAAGAGAAAAACAAATATAGTATAATAACACTTATATGTGGAATCTAGAAAAATGGTACAGATGAACTTATTGGCAAAGCAGAAATAGAGTCACAGGCGTAGAGGACAAACTTATAGTTACCAAGGTGGGAAGGGGGTGAACTGGGAGATTGGGATTGACATATATACACTGCTGCTGCTGCTGCTAAGTCACTTCAGTCGTGTCCGATTCTGTGTAACCCCATAGACGGCAGCCCACCAGGCTCCCCGTCCCTGGGATTCTCCAGGCAAGAACACTGGAGTGGGTTGCCATCTCCTTCTCCAATGCATGAAAGGGAAATGTGAAATTGAAGTCACTCAGTCGTGTCCGACTCCTAGCAACCCCATGGACTGCAGCCCACCAGGCTCCTCCGTCCATAGTACATACACTACTATATATAAAATAGATAACTAAAGAGAACCTGTTTATTTAGCACAGGGAACTCTACTCAGCGATCTGTGGTGACTTAAATGGGAAGGAAATCTAAAAAAAGAGGGGATATATGTATACACATAACTGATTCATTTTGCTATAAAGCAGAAACATATTGTAAAGCAACTATACACCAATTAAAATTTAAAAAAACAAAGTGCATAGCCTTTCATCTGGCATATTATTTTATACTCTCACTCCTACTAACTTTTCCAGCCTCATCTCCCACAACACAAGCACCATGAACCCCAGCAAGATAAATTCCCCATTATTCCCCAAGCAAAACACAACAAGGCAAAATCTCCCTACTTAGATTTCTATTTCCCTCATCTTTCCTGCAAAACTCCTATTCATCCTTCACAAGCCTTCACAATTGTGTCCTAGTTCATATAAGTGGGGGCTCCTCCGATAGCTCAGTTGGTAAAGAATCCTCCTGAAATGCAGGAGACCTGGGTTCGATCCCTAGGTTGGGAAGATCCCCTGGAGAAATGAAAGGCAACCCACTCCAGTGTTCTGGCCTGGAGAATTCCATGGATGGTATAGTCCATGGGGTCACAGAGTCAGACACGACTGAGCGACTTTCACTTCATATAAGTGAGTTACCTGCCAGTTGAGAAACTGGCTTGATCACTTGGATTCTGCTCTGTGTTTAATCAGCTTTCTGTCTTGATTTCTTTTCCAGGATCCTGCTTTGATGATGTGTCTTAGACTGTAGCCCTCTCCTGAGACGAAGACTCTGCCTTTACCATACCTGTCACCCATTTTTTTTTTTTTTTTTGGCAGCAGCAAAAGACAGGAAGGGAAACCAAAGCATCAGAATGCCATGGTATCCAATTACTCAAGCCAACCCCGTAAAGACCACCAGAAGAGTATCTTCTGCCTTCCCTCCATCCACTATATCCTCTAATCAGCTGTGCTGATGAGCAGAACACATAAAACAAATTTATCAACATTACATTTATTTACCCTTGTTGTGACCATGCCTGTACAAATCTCCTTTATCCATCACCCATCCTTTCCATCCTGAAAATGACTTATTTCTCTTTCCTTTACATTACTCTAGTTCCCCCATCTTTCTTGGGCACAAGAATGTCAAAACTGCAGTTTTCCCCTCTTTATCATGCCTGTGTCTCCAAGTATCTTGCTGCACAAGACATTTGTCTATTTCCATTGATCCAATATATTCTATTTCTCCCAACAAAACATGCCTATAAAATATCTTCTAACACACATGGCCATATAACTATACTTTTTTTCCTTCACATACCTATAACCAAATACCTTTTATATACTTAACAAGTAGAGTAGATTGGCACCCAATTAACATTACCCATCAATTCTAGAGGAATATGGGACTGTCTGATGCAGATGCTGGCCTAGATTCCCAGTCTCTGTGACTCTCTAGGTCCTTTCCTTTGTTCGCTCTGCATTCTGCTTTCTCTCGTGACTCAAGCCTTCAGCACTGCCCACTGGACAGCTCCCCAGCACCATTTACCCCAGGATTCAGAATCCAAGGGTGGATGGCACTCAGTCCTACACACCAGCCTTCTCCCCAAACACAGACAGATGGAGATATCCCATATTTATCCTCTTGAATCTCCTCATCCCCCCTCATTCTCCACAACTGATTCAACATATAATCATTTAAGCATACTCTTTGCATATACAGATTTGACAAATTGGACCAGTATTTACTTGCTGGATGAAGCCTAGTGCTGGGAGATGGGCTGGACATGATCAGCAAGCTTTGTTCTGCTGCCTCTGTCTAGGATCAGGCTCTGTGTGGCATTCAGCACACCACAGCCATCTGGGCAGCTCTTGCTTAGCTCCCATCTCTGTTCCTGCACCCCCAAGAGGCTCCAGACACCCCCCAGTGTAAGTACCACATCTCACTTCCAAATTCCTGATACACTCCTGATACACTCCTGATACACTCCTGATAACCTTCCTGTTATTATAAATAGAAAATAAAATATATAGTCTAAATTTATATTTAGAAAATGTTTAATCTGTAGGAGCAAGATTATACATATATGTGAATATACACCTATGTATATATACAGAAATACATAAATATATAATTATATACATTATGTACTTAGTATACACCATATATTCTCGCCTGGAAAATCCCATGGACAGAAGAGCCTGGTGGGCTGCAGTCCATGGGGTTGCTAAGAGTCGGACACGACTGAGCGACTTCACTTTCACTTTTCATTTCATGCATTGGAGAAGGAAATGGCAACCCACTCCAGTGTTCTTGCCTGGAGAATCCCAGGGACAGCGGAGCCTGGTGGGCTGCCGTCTATGGGGTCGCACAGAGTCGGACACAACTGAAGCGACTTGGCAGCAGCAGCAGCAGCATACACCATATATACTTACTGAACTCTGCAAACAATATTATATATCATTATAGTACACTACATACTATCCTTTATAGAGTATATTTAGTATAATGAATATGTATATGGGGGGCTTCCCAGGTGGCACTAGTGGAAAAGAATCCACCTGCCAATACAGGAGACCTAAGAGATGCAGCTTCAACCCCTGGGTCTGGAAGAGCCCCTGGAGGAGGGTATGGTGGTCCACTTCAGTATTCTTGCCTAGAGAATCCCATGGACAGAGGAGTCTGGCAGGCTAAAGTCCACAGGGTCCCAAAGAGTCAGACACGACTGAAGCAACTTCGCATGTGCACATGCACACACGTGTGTGTGTATATCTGTGCACACATTACTAAAGGTAGCATGAAGTGGAGGCAGAAATGAACAAATTTACTACCATAAGAGTTATCATCATTTAAATTATTTTCTTCTGATCTTTTTTCATTTGCATACATTTTATATCATGCTGGACTTACAGTTTTGTGTTGAGTTTTGGGGATAAGGAATGTGACAGGGACTTCCCTGGTGGTACAGTGAATAAGAATCTGCCTGCCAATGAAAGAAACATGTGTTCAACCCCTGGTCCAGGAAGATTACACATGCCATGGAGCAACTAGACCCATGTGCCACAACTACTGAGCCCAAGCTCTAGAGCCTGAGAACTGCAACTACAGAGCCTGTGTGGCTAGAGCCTGTGCTCTGCAACAAGAGAAGCCGCTGCAATGAGAAGCTTGCACACCCCCAACGAAGAGTAGGCCCTGCTCACCACAACTCAAGAAAGCCCACACACAGCAATGAAGACCCAGTACAACCAAAAATTAAATAAATAAAATTTTAAAAAGAATGTGATAAACACCATTTCATGTGACTACAGAACCTGAGAGTTCCTTTTTAATGGCTGTATAATATTCCAAAGCGCAAAGAGACCTGGATTGACTTAGCTATTGCCCTTACATCTGATAGAGTGCTTTAGGGTACAAGTAATAAGAAGCCCCGATTCAACTGCCTTAAACAAAAAGGGCTTTTCTTAGCTCACATAAAAGACACCTTGGAAGGAGAGCATCTCTGTGGTTGATTAATTTGACAGCTCAACAATCTCATCACAGAACCCTTTCTATAGTTATGTTCTGCCATCTGCAGATGATGGATTGTCCTAATTTTGACCCTGACGATCATAACATGACTGCAGTGATCCAGGCTGAAATGGAAGAAGGGGCTGACTTTTTTTCCTTCTTAAGAGTAAGAAAAGCCTTCCACAATTGCCCAGCAGAACTGGTTTACACTCCTACTTCTAAGCCAACCACTGCCAAGTAGATGGGATCACCTTGTCGATTTAGACCAACTGGGTTTCATTCCAAGGCTGGGGATACAGGGTCACATTCCCCAAGAGTGGATACATGTGAAGAGCTGAACAGAAAACAGATTCCTTTGGAAGGAGGAGAGTAGGGCAGACAGATACTGGGGAGACAGCTAACAGTATATGCCTTGTTCCTTGTTTGTAAGTTTCACTTACATCCAACTTGAAGGAACAATTAAGTCTGAGTAACGGGATTAAAATGCTTAAAAGAGGTGACAATTTGATATGGGCTTTAAAGGATGTGTAAATATCAACAGTGCGGGAGGAGCCAACATTTCTGGTTGAAGTTCTAGCATGACTACAGTCAAGGTGCAATAAACTGTGGGACGTTCTCCAGGAAGAATGAATGTCCCAGGGAAGCTGGGATGTCAGGTGGTAGAAGTGAGAAGGGTGGAATGTAAGGCTAGATTGAGGCCAAATTGGAGTAAATGTTTAAATGCTAGCTGAAGCCTGCTGGACTCAGAGTTTGGGGGTCATGGTAAGTCACTGAATGTTTCCGAGAAGAGACACAGAAAAGCTGAAGTTTGAGGGGGAAAATCTGGGTGTAGATATAGAATGCACAGTAGGGGAGGGGTGGCTGAAGGGAGACCAGTTGAGAACGAGCTACAATCACCCAAGGGTAATACTACAGGTTCCCGCAGGGCAGCACTCGTGAGAGGGAGGCGAGAGGGTCCACTCATCCAGGGAGGGAGAAGCCACAGAACCAGCAGCGCTTGCATGTTCGGACAGGGGCCAAGGGGCAGCGGGTGATGAGAACGAGTGATGGCATCATTAACCAAGCCAGCAAAGAAGCGAAGATAAAGAATATGACCCCACCTGCGGCTTGCATAGAGTCCTGGGTTTCCAGGCTATGTGCCAACACCTCAGATGGTGACAGCAGAGCAGCCCAGGAAATCCAAACAAAAATGCATTTATGCCAACATCAGAGGGCAAAGGGAAAAACTAGCTGAATGAAATGCTGTGAGTGTTGTTAAAATTCCAGAGGCAACCTCTGTGAAAGTTTTTCTGCATTAATTGAAGTGGGGCTTCTAATTGGGTTTCAATAAAATGGGCTTCACAAATGGGAAACAGAGAAAAGGAATGACAAAGCCTAATCTATTGATACAGTTACGGTTCCATTTTCTCCAAGGAGAGGCCCTAAACATCAGATTGTAAGTGCAGGGAGCTATCACTGAAGGGTTCACAACCACCTGACCACAGTCTGGACTCAGTCCTGGTTTTATAGCGTGTGGGAGGAGTTGTCCGTTTATTTGTTCCTTCCTGCGTTCCTTCCTGCATCCACAAACATTTATTAAGTCCATGCTATGTGCCAGGCTAGAAAACAGAGCTATTAGGAGGTTACCATAGTCCCTTGCACAGCAAGAAGATCAAACCAGTCAATCCTAAAGGAAACCAACCCTGAATACTCATTGGAAGGACTGATGCTGAAGCTGAAGCTCCAATACTTTAGCCACCTGATGTAAACAACTGATTCCTGATTGGAAAAGAACCGATGCTGGGAAAGATTAATGGCAGGAGAAGGGAGTGACAGAGGATGAGATGGTTGGATGGCATCACTGACTCTATGAACATGAGTTTGAGCAAACTCCAGGAGATAGTGAAGGTCAGGGAAGCCTGGCGTGCTGCAATCAGGGGGTCGCAAAGAGTCAGACATGACCGAGTGACTGAACAACAACAACAGTCATCTGGTGAGCAAAGATGGAGGGTTGCATGAGGGGGGTGGTTCAGTGTAGTGGTCAAGGGCTTTGGGTTTGGGCTCAGTCTCTGACATGTTTCTTAGTCCTTCTGAGCCTCAAGTTCCTTATCTGAAAAGGGAAGATAGTAATAAGAGCCAGCTCACTGGATCGTCATGATCATCAAATGGTAGATAAGTACCTGAGTACACAGTGCACTTCACTGATGCCAGCCTTCTAGGCTACCCTCTTATTCCTCAGTCGTCACCCCAGATGGCATGGCTTCCAGCTCATTGCTTCTCCACTGGGATTCCCTGTCAAAGCATTGCATCAGTTTATCTTCTCTTCGTTTGCACTGGACTGACCATGAGCTCCACCAAGGCAGAGACCATCATGACTTGGACCATGGCTCTGTCCTCCTTCAGTCCACCCTCCACATGGCAGTCAGGGGATCTTAGGAAAAGGCAAATCTGACCTTGTCATTTTCTTGTTCAGTCACTCAGTCATGTCTGACCCTGTGACCCCATGGACTGCTACATGCCAGGCTTCCCTGTCCATCACCAACTCCCAGAGCTTGCTCAAACTCATGTCCGTTGAGTCAGTGATGCCATCCAACCATCTCATCCTCTGTCATCCCCTTCTCGTCCTGCCTTCACTCTTTCCCAGCATCACGGTCTTTGCCAAAGAGTCAGTTCTTCGCAACAGGTGGCCAAAGTATTGGAGTTTCAGCTTCAGCCTCAGTCCTTCCAATGAATACTCAGGGTTGATTTCCTTTAGGATAGACTGGTTTGATCTCCTTGCTGTCCAAGGGATTCTCCAGAGTCTTCTCCAGCACCACAGTTTGAAAGCATCAATTCTTCGGCACTCAGCCTTCTTTATGGTCCAACTCTCACATCCGTACAGGACTACTAGAAAAACCATAGCTTTGACTAGATGGACCTTTGTCAACAAAGAGATGTCTCTACTTTTTAATATGTAGTCTCGATTTGTCATAGCTTTTCTTCCAAGGAGCAAGCATCTTTTAATTTGTCCCACCAGAATACTTCCAAGGCTTCCCTTACTGCTGAGATGGAAGAAACGTTCCTCGCCATGGACTGACTTCAAGACCCTGTGCAGTCTGCCCCTCCCATGTCTTCACACTCACCTGCTCTGTGCTCCCGCCACACTGGCCTTTTGCAGACATCTTCCCAATGCTAACTTCAATCATGCCACAGGTCCTTTGCACATGCTCCTCCCCTGCCTTTGACACTCTATTCTTCCTTTACCCTCACGAAGCTTCTTAGTTGGCTTACACCTATCCTTCAGCCCACCAGTCACCTTCTCAGAATACATTCTATGACTTCCCAGTCTAGGGGAAATCGCCCCAGGACAGCCACAGTGGAGAATCAGTGCCTTATCATAATGTCCTCAATGGGCAAGTCATCATCTTATTCATGTTTGTCCCTTCCACTAAACTATAAGCTCCATGGGGGCAGAAAGTTTCCCCAAGCACGCCTCACAGTTCCTAAGAAAGTAGGCACTCAACAATACTTATTCTGTGGGTGAGGATCACCATTGCAGTCAGCATGTGCCAGGGCTTCACATACACCACCCCATTTCATCATCACAAAAATGCTATCAGGTAATAATCCCTATTAGCCCCACTTGACAGATGGGGAAACTGAGGCCCAGAGGCCAGAATCCAGGTCACAAAAAGAGTGGCTTCCCAGTGGCTCAGTGGTAGAGAATCTGCCTGCCAATGCAGGCGATATGGGTTCGATCCCTGATTTGGGAAGATCCCACATGCCTCAGAGCAACTAAGCGCGTGCCCCACAACAAGAGAAGCCGCGACAATGAGAAGTGCACGCACCGCAACTGGAGAGTAGCCCCCGCTCTCCAAAACTAGGGGGAAACCTGCTGGGCAACAAAGATCCAGCACAGCCAAAAATAAATAAATAGGTAAAATTATTTTTAAAAAATCACAGAGAGAAGCAAGCTCAGAAGGTGGATTCCAACCCCAAATACATGACTCCAGGACTTTTCTTCTTCTCCAACCCTGCCCATCTCCTCAGGACATGGTAAAAAATAACAAGTGTGAAGCTGTAGCCCCTTAGGGGACACTGATTAAGTGTTTGACTTGCTCTTTCCCAGCCTCTTCGCCTCCTGAGCCTGGTTCTAAGGAAAATGAAACCCTTATGAGTGGAGAGAAAACAAAACAAAGACCAGGGCTCTGTGTGTCAGGTCCGTGGCGCGCCAGGCAGAGGCGTCTAATTGGACTCTGTTCAGCCGATCTGGAGGTTCTTGCTGACATCTGGCTGCTGGTGGTGGAGGGCATGATAAAGACCTGGGTCAGAGGGTCCTCGGAGTGGCCCTCAGCCCGGGCAGTGCGACTTTACCCTCAATGGCTTTGATGCCCGTCAGAAGCCACGCTCAGCTGAGGTTCAAATTGATGACCGCCATCCCAGAAGACCCGGACACCTGCCCAGAGCTCAATGCTCAATTTAATACAAGCCAGAGACTGGCTAAGAGGTTTTGAGTCTGGTTATGGATTTCTGTCCTTTTTAACTTTCTTCCTTTTGAACTGGGAGACTGAAAAATCTTTAATAATCACAGAATGATAATACATGGAGGGAATTAAGGTGTGGGAACCCAGGAAAGTGGTTCTCAGTTCTGGCTGCCAGAGAGGCATTTAAAAAATAATAATGTTGGCGTCCCACCTCAGACCTGAATCTATCCAGTTAGGGCTCAGATACCCGTATTTCTTTTTTTTTTTAATAGTTAAACTTTCTTATTTGTAATTGAAGGATAATTATTTCACAGTATTGTGTTGGTTTCTGCCAAACATCAACATGAATCAGCCGTAGGTATACCCTGTTCAAGAGGGAGGGGACCCATATTTCTTAATATCAGGTGTTTTTAACCTGCAGCCAGACTTGAGAACCATTGCCCAAGAGGTTAAAAGGCTCCCTGGAGGAGGTGACAGAGGATGATACCCCAGTGGATTTGCCCAGTCCATTCTCCTCTCTTCTACTAACAGTTGCCTGGTTTTCCTTATCCTCCGCCACCCTTGTCCTGTGGTTTGGGATAGTCTAACTGCTGGCCCCAGGGATGGTCACATGACCCAAACCTGGCCAATCAGAGTTTTCCATCTCCCTAGTGACAGTGATTGATTTATAAAGGGCAAGTAGCTAAGTCATCCCACAGAGAAACAACTTGGGGTTTTTGCGGGTGCTGCCGACAAAGAGAAGCTGTCTTTCCTCTGGGGTTGCTATGTGCAGACCCTCCAGCAGTCACTGGGCAACCTCCTGGAAAGAATTGGCCTTATAATAAAGTCATCACAGAGGAACTGCAAACCCATAGCTGAAAAGAAGGTAGATTCCAGAGATGTAGTGTGAGTCCTGGATCCAGCCATGCTTGACAGTTGCTTTTCAAGTTACTTGGGCGACAAAATCTTTTTCCCTTCAGCCTGCCTCAATTGTGTTTCTTTCGTGTGTCTGTGTTTAAAAGTCTTGATGGCTGGACGTGGGACTGGTCTGTCTGCTCCATGGTGAGCTTGGTGAGGTAAGGCTGTGGACCACACTCCATCTCACGTGCCCAAGGCACCCAGCCCAAAGAGAGAGAATGAGGACTGCGTGGGCAGGGTCCCATGTCTCTGCTCTTCTCCATCCTGCTCTTTCTCTCCTGCTCTTGTGGGTCTCCTACAGCCCAGATCACACCCCAAAAAAGATCTTCTGTGATGAAGCAGTAGCCAAGCCCTGCACAGCTGGCCACCCCTACACGTACGTGACTTACTGGGTACCCTGTGCTCCATGTTAGAGATGAGGGTTTGAGCCCCACTGCACCTCTTGACCAGGGCTGGAACTTGTGTGCCTCCAAGAATGAGGGTCTCCTTATATTCTACATCCAAGGTCCCTAGATGTCAGGAGCTGCTCTTAATACTTATTTGTAATGCCTTGCTGGCCCCACACAGTTGGTCCCCTCGTCCCCTTTGGGCCTTTATTCAAATAAGTCTTCCTCCATAGCCCTATTTGCAAGTGCAACTACCCTGCCCATTTCCGATCTTAGCACTTAACGCCACCTAAACACACCACACGATCCATTTCTTGTCTGACTTCATACTAGAAGGTGAGCTGCAGGAAGATAAATTGTTTTCCTTTTATTCAGTGCTGTTTCCCAGAGCTTAGCATATGCCCAGCACATAGTAGGTGCTCAAGCAATGTTTGTTGATTGAATGAATGAGTTCAGTCCTTATAAGGTTCTATTATCATCCCCCAGGCGATACTATTGTCTTTCAGCTCCCCCTGCACACAGTAGGTCCTCAACTGATATGGTTGATATGGTTCCAAAATGTTATTTTCATGATTTCCACAGCACCCTGAGAAAGAAAAGTTACGGGGTGCCTCTCGGTCACTCATAAAACAGCAAATAAGATGAAACATCTGCTTCTTCATTCAGGTTCTTCACAGGGCCAAACTAGGGACAGTAGGAGTCCTGTCTCAGAGCTGCTAATAAAGGTTAAATAATGGATGCCACCGGGACAAAGCAGATGAGCCTGGACTTGTTTCCAGACGAAATCACCTGCCCGTGTCCACTGAGGACTCAGCCACATGGATGTCCTGCCCAACGTGTCTAAGCACGTAATCTGCAGGCCGCTGGGCCCAGCCCAGCCCCCTTCCCAGCCCCTCCCCTCCTGGCAGAAAGCACACAGTATGAAGGATATGAAGAGGCCGCTTCCAGAAGCGGAAACTCAAACCCGAGGGGCACGTGAAGAGACACTCAGACGCATCACTAATCAGAGAAATGCAAATTAAGGCAACGAGACATGACTTTATGCTTTCTACTGATTACACAGGTAAACATTTAGAGAGCTGGCTGATACCCGGATGTGAGTCCGGATGATCCAACGTAGGGAGTGTAGGACCCTCCAGCGGCGGCTAGTGTTAATTTTGCAAATTAAGTATACCTTCCCTGATGCCCTGCAACCCTGCTCCTGGGTGTATACCTCACGAACACTCTCACTTAGGTCCTTTCGAAGACAGACCTCAGGATGTTCTTTGCAACATCATTTGTGATGAAACAACCCTAGTGTCCATCTCTAAGAGAATAAATAGCACACAGAGGAGATGCTCAAGGTAGAGTATCAGGCAGATGCTGGACTGGGTGTGCACACAGCTACATGGATGGATCTTAAACACATGGGACTCAATGGAAACTTAAGAAACAAAGTGACATCTATAATGTATACTGCAATCGACTGGATTACTGTTCAGCCAACTTTCACACCCCTTTCTTTTGGGGCAGAACACACTTCCCTACCCTGCTAACTTTAGCCCTGGCTATGTGACTTGTTTTGTCCACTGGAATACAGGCAGAAGTGACCATGTACCATTCTTCAGCCAAGACTTAAGAGGCATCACAGATTTCCTTTCCTTTCTTTCTTTTTTTTTAGGATTTTCTTTTTATTCTTGATGTTTTGCATCTGCAAATGGGATATTTATTTAATCTTATTGAAGTATAGTTTATTTACAATGTTATATTAATTTCTTCTATACAGCAAAGTGACTCAGTTATATATATATATATATTATTTTTCATATTCTTTTCTATTATGGTTTGTCACAAGATATTGAATATAATTCCATGTGCTATACAGCAGGACCTTGTTGTTTATCCATCCTATATATACCAGTTTGTCTATGCTAATCCCAAACTCCCGATCCATCCCTCCTCCACCCCTCCTCTTGGCAACCACAAGTCTGTTTTCTGTGTCTGGCATCACAGATTCCTCTCAACCCTCCTGCATTTCTGCCATCGCCATGAGAATATCCTCTGGGTAGATGCTGGCCCCAGCATGACAAGACAAGCCCAGGACAGACCTGAAACCAAGGCACAGCCAGGAACCAAGCCCAATTAGCCCAGAACCCACAGCAGTCACCCCACCAAACCCTCAGACCCACGAGCAAGAAAAATAAAGCTGGTTTTTATAAACCATTGAGTTTGGGGGTGATTTGTTATAGTACAGCCTTACTGCAGAAATAGTAATATGCGTACTATTTATATAAATGTAAAGGATGCAGAAAGTGACACATTTGTAAGAACATATACAAACACAAGCGCTTTAAACAGAATGGAGGGTTGCCAGAATGGAAGGGAGAGGAATGGGAGGAGGGAACGGGGGAGAAAGAGAAATCAAACCATCAGTTAGATACTCGCATGGACCACTGATGGTTAGGGTCTTGATCAGAGTGGTAGTAACATCAGCTTAATCTTTTTCCCTGAGTTTCTGCCTCACCAAAGTCAAGTCCAGGAGGGCAGGGACCTAAAATAACCTTGGGAGGGTCCCCAGTTGGTGCTCAGTAAAGACCCCTTGAACCAAAGACGAAGATAAAAAATCTGAAGACTTTTTGATTCTCAGAACCCCAGAACCTCCCTTCCAGAAGAAAGGTTCACACAATTTTGTCAGAATGCAGAACTCAAGTGTCTGGAGGGAGGGTCTTTGTCACCTTTACCTAGCAGGTCTCAGAGAGGTTCAGAAACAAGTTCAAGGTCCCCTGGGAGCTGGCCCTGCATGGCACCAGATTCTGCTGGAGGCGAAAGCCCTACTTGGAGCCCCACCCATGGTGCTCCTTCCACTGGCATGAGTGTAGGAGGGAAAAAGACCAGGGTTGAACTAAATTAAATCTTCCTCACCTTCGCAGCTAGTTTATTTGTCAACTTCAGTCCTAAAGGGATGTTGATGAGAACTCCACAGGACATAATGAGGCAGCAGAGGGGGAGGTAAGTGGCAGCCAAGGAGGCAGGGCGGCCTTCCATGCCCAGTGGGTCGCCAGTCCTTTGTAAGGGACTCTCCATCTCCAGCTTGTGTGTGTGTGTGTGCTCAGTTGCTCAGTTGTGTCTGACTCTTTGTGATTCCATGGACTGTAGCCCGCCAGGCTCCTCTGTCCATGGGATTCTCCAGGTAAGAATACCGGAGTGGGTTGCCATGCCCCCTTCCAGGGGATCTTCCCAACCCAGGGATCTAACCCACGTCTCCAGCATCTCTTGGATTGGCAGGTGTACTCTTTATTATTAAGCCCCCTGGGAAGCCACCTCCAGCTTATTTAATTCTAAATAAACCTCAGGAAGGAAGGCCCTCGAGGTGCAGAGAGGGAAGGAAGGCTTAAGTGAGCTGTGACTTTCATTTCCAAGGAAACTAGATTCGGAAGAGAGCCACAAGTAGAGGAAACCCAGAGCAAATGACTTGAGAACCACCACAGAGCTGGTTCTGGAGTCCAGGTAGCTCCAGGGTTGAACACTGATGCTATCATTTTGCAGCTGTGTAAGTGTGAGCAGGGTGAACAGCCTCTCTGAGCCTCAGTTTTCCTGTGTGAAGAATGGGGACAAGAATTACCCCTATGTTGTGGGGCTGTTGGGAGAATTCAGTGAGATGGTCTGTGCACAGAGCCTGGCTCAGCCTGGCTCCAAAACGCAGCTCTGATATAGGCTCAGCTCCAGCTGGGCGCCAAGCACTGTGCTGGGACTCGGCGCCGAATGAGGCAGGCGAGGCTGCGCCCGCATGGATCTCCAGGTGTTTTGGAAACAAGACAGAAAAGTAAAGGCATCTCACAAGATCATTTTAGGGATTCGCGGAAGTGGTAAATCAGAGCGATTAGAGATGGGGGGAGTCCGTTTCAGACAAGCTGGCAGGACAAGACTTCTCCGAGGACATGACATCTCTCTTTGAGGTGAGACCATAAGCTGGAAAGATGGCCACATGGGAAGTGCTGTTATAAACAGGGTGCAGGAAGAGACTCCCACTCTCACCGCAAACAGCGCTCTCCTGCCCTGGGGAGGGGCTGCTAGGAGGGGTGCTGAGATAGGCCCTGCCCACAGGTCCTCTGAAAGCATACCTGGCCCCGCCTCCCCATCTCTTTACAACCTATTGGAGGAAAGGAGGGCTTCAGAGTCAGCAAGGGGGTTGGGGCTCTACTTGGGCTTTTATTCCCAGTGACACGTGGAGTCCATGACACAGGCTTTGATTTGGGGCTCTTTTTACCCTGAATTTGTCAGGCTCTCTCCGAGAGACAGACCTCCTCTCAGACCCTCCCCAAGCTCCCCCAGAGTTCGGAGAGCTGCTGCTTCCAATGATATCCCTCTGCCTAGAGGTAGCTGTGAATCAGTTTCCAGAGTTCAGATCAGATCTGCCACTGCTGGTTCCATTGCTGATCCTCTGGTAGCTTCCAGGATAAAGACCAAGCTTCTCGATATGACATTTGAGGCTTGTGGCAACCTAGTCCTGCTGACCCCTCTAACCTGGCTCCTCACTGCTCCCCGACCTTTGGTGTCCAGCTAGAGCCATTAGCTGCTGCAGACAGAACAGGCCATGGGCATCTGTTCTCCTCAAATCTGCACATGTTGCCAAACTTCCCTGGTGGTCCAGTGGCTAAGAATTCATTTGCCAATGCAGGGGGCACGGGTTTGATCCCTGGTCTGGGAAGATTTCACACGCCTTGGGGCAACCATTCCCCTGTGCCACAACTACTGAAGCCCATGCTCCCAGAGCCTGTGCTCGGAAACTAGAGTGAAGCCCCTCTCCCTGCAACTAGAGAAAGCCCACGCGTGTCAGTGAAGACCCAGTGCAACCAAATAAACAAATAATTCAAAATTAAAATATGAAATTTGCACATGCTAGACTTCCCCGGAGGGCTAGTGGTGAAGATTCTAAGCTTCCACTGCAGGGGGCATAGGTTGATCCCTGGTCAGGGAAGTTCTTCATGCCTCACAGTGCAGCCAAAAATAAAAAATTCTACATGCTGATCCTTCCAGCTGAAATATCTTTCCCTGTCTTACCATTTAGCCTACAAGATACATCGAGATGGTATTGCTCAGTAACCCCTACCTGATCATCTGATCCCTTCCCCAAGCACAGTCACATGTAGCTCTAGGACCCACGGATCAACCCCACCCATTCAGGACCCCATGAGACCTTCACCCAGGGGCCTGCCCAGGACACTAAGCATTTCACGTGGTCAGTGCCACTGCAACCCAGACAAGGACAAAGGAGGTGCTAACATTCGTAATACTCTTCAGTTCAGTTCAGTCGCTCGGTCATGTCCAGCTCTTTTCAATCCCATGGACTGCAGCATGCCAGGCCTCTCTGTCCATCACCAACTCCAGAGCTTGCTCAAACTCATGTCCATCGAGTTGGTGATGCCATCCAACCATCTCATCTTCTGTCGTCCCCTTCTCCTCCTGCCTTCAATCTTTCCCACCATCAGGATCTTTGCCAATGAGTAAGCTCTTCATATCAAGTGGCCAAAGTATTGGAGCTTCGGCTTCAGCATCAGTCCTTCCAATGAATATTCAGAACTGATTTCCTTTAGGATTGACTGGTTTGATCTCCTTGCAGTCCAAGGGACTCTCAAGAGTCTCCTCCAACACCACAGTTGAAAAGCATCAATTCTTTGGCACTCAGTTTTCATTATAGTCCAACTCTCACATCCATAGGTGATTACTGGAAAAACCATAGCTTTGACTAGACGGACTTTTGTCAGCAAAGTAATGTCTCTGCTTTTTAATATGCTGTCTAGGTTAATCATAGCTTTTTTTCCAAGGAGCAAGCATCTTTTAATTTCATGGCTATAGTCTCCATCTGCAGTGATTTTGGAGACCAAGGAAATAAAGTCTCTCACTGTTTCCATTGTTTCCCCATCTATTTGCCATGAAGTGATGGGACCGGATGCCATATCTTCATTTTTTGAATGCTGAGTTTTAAGCCAGCTTTTTCACTCTTCTCTTTCACTTTCCTCAAAAGGCTCTTCAGTTCCTATTCTCTTTCTGCCATAAGGGCAGAGAGTAATACTCATAAGTAATATTCTTACTTGGGGATGATCCTGCCCACTTTACAAATAAGGGACCTGAGGTAAGGTTACCTGACATGCAAATCAGAGCTGGGATTTGAACCCAGGTCTTGGGTTCCTCTGGTTCAAAGCCCTCCTCTTTCTCCTAATCCAAACAATGGTTCACTCCTCATCCCCCAGCCACAGTAGCCCTGTCAGTCATCTCCATGACCACACCCCCTTCACAATGAAACTGACCACAACCCTGGGGCTATCCTGGGTGATCCCACCCCCTGCTTCGGCTCATCCAACCTGAGTTGTTCCCATCTTCAAGCTGGATCAATCATTTTCCATCCTCAAGTTTTTGAAAATGGGACCTAGAGATTCAGTTAACTGATAAAAGGTCAGAAGACTACTATAGGCCTATGGTCATCATGCAGGAGAGGCCACAAGAAAAGACAGAAACAGATGTGCAGAAGAATAGAGGTAAGACCCCTGATCAGTTTCCTTCTCACGTTCGAAGTTCTGGTCCGCAAACAACTCTTCTCTGACCCTGTGGGGTTCTGTACTTTATGAATTCATTCCAGCCTCTGGGGCAAATGAACAGAGTCCAGGGTGTGGGGACCCCCACTGGGTATCAGCAGCCCTTTGTTGGTGTGCAGGGGAGAATCAAGGACCTGAAAGCAGGTAATGGGTGTTCTGATTCCAAAAACTAGTGTTAGGGGAACCACTGTCTGAAACCGCCCGCCATAGTAGCCACTTGCATGAGTTATCTTAAACAGGAGATCCATTTCCCTCGTGGCTCAGATGGTAAAGAATCTGCCTGCAATGAGGGAGACCCAGGTTCAGTCCCTGGGTTGAGAAGATCCCTTGGAGAAGGGAATGGCAACCCACTCCAGTATTCTTGCCTGGAGAATTCCATGGACAGAGGAGCCTAGTGGGCTACAGCCCATGGAGTCATAAACGGTCGGACACAACTGAATGACTAACACTTTCACTCTCACTAGTAAGAAATGTGGAACTAAGAAGCTACCACCAACCAGAAGAATTCAGGAAAGGTCAAAAGGAGAGAGGAGGCTCTAGTCCGTATGTCCTACCAATGTCCCAGAATCCTCTTCACTGGAATCCATCTTGGCTGAGTGAGGCGCAACTCACCAGGAAGGACCCTGAGTCAGAATGATTGGCCAGAGACAACCAAGAAACCAACACAAATACCATAAAACCTGCGACTTCGGTCCACATGGCAGAGCAATCCTCCTGGGTTCCCTTACCCTCCTGCCCTCCGCCTGGGTGCCCCTTTCCAATAAAGTCTCTTGCTCTGTTAGCTCATGTGTCTCCTCGGACAATTCATTTCTGAGCGTTAGACAAGGGCCAACTCTTTGGCCCTGGAAGAGGTCTGCCTTCCTGCAACACTAGTATCTGCAAACTAAAATGTGGTGGACATGCAGGCAGATTCTTGAGATAGCCACAGTTGAGTGATATTTTAAGACATTAGCTGAGGTTTCCTACAGCCTTCCTGAACCCCCTTCCTTCCTCAGCTATATTCACTGCTGCAGGGGACGGGGTGCAGGAGAAGTCAGGCCCAGATCTCAGGACACAAGAGCAAGGCTTCTGAGCTACAAAAGCTGCAGTTTAAGTTCAAAAGCCACAGTTTTAACTATAAATATTGTATTTAGAAAAAAAGAAGAAAGTCTGGGCTCCCTCCCCTCTCCTGCCCCTTCTCCCCCACATCCCACACTTAATAAATCCTCCCCAGGGACATCCTTGATGGTCCAGTGGTTGAGACCCCACACTTCCAATGCAGGGGGTATGGGTCCAATCCCTGGTTGGGGAACTAAGATCCCGCATGTCAGACGGCAGAGCCAAAAAATAAAAATAAATAATAATAAGAGGAATAAAATAATTTTTCAAAAGAAATACTTTAAATAATAATAATAATATTGTCCCCCTTGACCTGGGGAACAAAGAAAGGAAAAGATAACAGGTATGGCAGAGACTTCCATGTGTCACCAAAGTCCATTTCCTCTTCCTTGTGGGCACCTAGATAAACTACATTTCCCTATAGCCTCTGTGGTTGAATACAGCCGTGAGACTGAATTCTGGCCAAATGAATGTGGGTGCAAATGAAAGGAGCTACTTCCTGGCCTAGCCCGCCCCATGGGGACCTCCCAGCTCATCCTCTCTCCCCAGTTGCTGGCTGGATGGAGAAGACCCCAGCGCCTGCAGGGGAAGGAGCATGAAGCTCTGGATGGGAATGAGGAAGGGGATCTGCCATGGTACCATCTGCACAGCACTTCCCATAATCAGAAAACTAACTCTTACCACAAAAGGCAACTAAGATTTGGAGATTTCTTTGTTACAGCAGCTAGTGTTACTAATTCAGGGGAAACAAGAAAGCATAGATGCTGGAGATCACTGAAGGGGGCCCTGGCACTTTCCCTAACATGCATGTACACACACACACACACACACACTGTCCTGCCAGGGAGGAAATGATAGACTAGGAAATCTTAAAGCAGAGAATCATCCAACCTTCCAAGGAAGACAAGGAGAATAGCAAGTCTCAAGAGTTCTCCTGCACCCTGTACAGGGCAGGAGCAAATGAAATGTGTGCAAAGGACAAACGGGCCTGGGACAGCCTTGGAGTGTTTTCCATGAAGCCAAAAGGGATGTGCAAGCGGCTGGAGAATCAGAGTTCCTGGACGGATGGCTGGATAGATGGAGGGGTGGATGGATGAATAGGTTTTGGATGTGCTTGTGCTCTTCACAGGAAACGCAGGGGAAACTTCACAGCATCGAACTGGGTTGGCCAAAGCATTCATTCTGTTTTATCCACAAAATGGCTTTAAGAGCACTTTGTGGTCTTTAACTTCATTGGAAACAATTTTGTTAGATTGCATTGTGACAGCTCTCATATCAGTATACATTTACAAAAAATTTATCAAAATTGGTGACTTTTTGTATAGCCATTTTCATATTGGAGCTGGAAAGGAAAAAGCAACACTTCTGGTTTATTATGCTTTATTTCAAGAAAGGTTAAAATGCAACCGAAGTACAAAACCAAAGATATGTGCAATGTATGCAGAAAGTGCTGTGATTGATCAAAAGTGTCAAAAGTGGTTTGCAAAGTTTCATGCTGGAGATTTCTCACTGGACAACGCTCCATGGATGGGTAGACCAGTTGAAGTTGATAGTGATCAAATTGAGACATTAATTGAGAACAATCAATGTTATACCACACAGGAGATAGCTAACATACTCAAATATCCAAATCAAGAGCTGAAAATCATTTGCACTAGCTTGGTTATGTTCATCACTTTGATGTTTGGGTTCCACATGAGTTAAGCAAAAAGAAAAAAAAAAGAAAACCTTCTTGACCCTATTTCCAATGCAATTCTCTACTTAAATGTAATGAAAACATTCCGGTTTTAAAACAAATTGTGACCAGTGATGAAAAGTGGATACTGTACAATAATGTCGAACAGAAGAGATCACAGGGCAAGTGAAATGAACCACCACCAATCACACCAAAGGCCACTCTTCACTCAAAGAAGGTGATGTTGTGTGCATGGTGGGATTGGAAGGGAGTCCTCTATTATGAGCTCCTTCCAGAAAACCAAATGATTAATTCCACCAAGTACTGCTCCCAATTAGACCCACTGAAAGCAGCACTTGACAGAAAGTGTCCAAAATTAGTCAACAGAAAGCCTACAAGCTTCCAGCAGGATAGTGCAAGACTATGTGTTTCTTTGATTCTTTGATAACCAGGCAAAGACTATTACAGCTTGGCTGGGAAGTTCTGATTCATCTCCCCTATCCACCAGCTATTGCACCTTCAGGTTTCCATTTATTTTGGTCTTTATAAAATTCTACTAAAGGAAAAAATTCCACTTCCCAGAAAACTGTAAAAGGCACTTGGAACAGTTCTTTGCTCAAAAGGAGAAAAAGTTTTGGGAAAATGGAATTACCAAGGTGCCTGGAAAATGGCAGAAGGTAGTGGAACAGAACAGTGAATACACTGTTCAATACAGTTCTTGGTTAAAATGAAAAATGTGTCTTTTATTTTTACTTTAAAACCAAAGGGACTTTCTGGCCAATCCAGTATTTGGCAATAATCTCTTGGGTGCAACAACAAAAACACAGGCAACAAATGAAAAAAAAAAACAAATAAATTGGACCTCATAAAAATTGAAAGCTTCTGTGTATCAGAGGACATTATCAACAGAGTGGAAAAAGCTACTCACAAAACAGAAGAAAATATTTGCACAGCATGTACCTGAAAAAGAATGATATTCAGAATAGATACAGAACTCCTACAACTCAACAGCAAAAAACAAACAACTCAATTCATAAATGAGCAAAGGAGCTGAAAAGACATTTTCCAACGGAGATATACAAAGGGTCAAAAAGCACAAGAAGATGCACATCCTCACCAGTCGTTAGGAAAATGCAAGTCAAATTCACAATGAGATACAACCTCACCATCATTAGGATGGCTACTGTCAAAACGGAAACTAACGAGCATTGGTGAGGACGCAGAGAAACTGGAAGCCTGGCGCACTGTGAACATAAAATGGTACAGCTGTTTTGGAAAAAGAGTACGACGGGTCCTCAAAAAATTAAACATAGAATTACCATATGATCCAGCAATTCCATTTCTGGGAGGAAGAAGTGAAAACAGAGATTTGAATGGCTGTTTGTACACCAACGTTCATAGCAGTATTATTCACAATGCCCACAAGTTACAAACAACTCAAATGTCCATCAACCAGTGGATAAACAAAGTATAGTATATATACCAGACCAGACCAGAACATTTTGTTTCTGATGCATCTACAGCGAGATACACGGATGAACCTTGAAGACATTATGCTAAGTGAAATAAGACAGGCGTGCGCGCTCAGTCACTAAGTCATGTCCAACTCTGCGACCCCATGGACTGTAGCCTGCGAGGCTCCTCTGTCCATGGGATTTCCCTGGCAAGAATACTGAAGTGGGTTGCCATTTCCTTCTCTAGGGGATCTTTCTAACTGAGCCACCTGGGAAGCCCTAAGACAGGCACAGAAGGACAAATATTGCTTAGTCCCCTTATATGAGGGACCTAGAGCTGTCTTATCCACAGAGACAGGAAGTAGAATGATAATGGGTGAGCGGGGAGAATGGGAATTAGTGTTTAATGGACATCAAGTTTCAGTTTGGGAGGATGAAAAAACATAGAGATGGATGGTGGTGATTGTTGCATAACAAGATGAATGTACTTAATACCACTGAACTGTACAGCTAAAAACGGTTAAAATGGTAAATTTTGTGTTATAGATGTTTTACCACTATTTTCAAAATTAAGAACTTCATTCATCAGAAGATATCCGTGAAATGGCAAGCCCCCAGAGGAAGAAAAGGAATGTGTAATACCTATAAGTAACAAAGGGTTATAATATGCTTTAAAAAAAAATAAACCACCTTATAAAGCAGTAAGTAAAAGACAAACCATCTAACAGAAGTATAGGTGAATGATGTGAACAGGCACTTTATGCAAGAGAAAATCCAAGTCACGATAAACATGAGGAGATGCTCGACCCTGTTAATAACTGCAGAAATGCAAATTGAAAGCCACAATAAGATACCGTTTCTCATCATTCATTTGGCAAATTTTAAAAATCTGACAAAAGTTAAGTATTGCCAAGAATAGAACAATGGGAATTCTCACACCACGTGAGCAGGAGTACGAATTGGTACACCCACTTTGGAAAACAAGATGGCTTTACTTAGTGCAATTAAAGCTACACAAAGCTGACCCAACAGTTCTGAGTCCAGATAAACACCACAGCAGATTCTCAAACTGGAGGATGCATCAGAATCACCTAGAGGGCTTGTTAAACACAGGCTGCTGGCCCTCAACCCAGAGCTTCTTGTTCAGGAGGTCTGGGGTGGGGCTTGAGAATTTACGGTTCTGATAGGCTCCCAGGTGATGCTGCTGCTGCTGGTCTGGGGTCCACATTTGAAGAATCAACAGCACAGGGACCTCCCTCATGGTCCAGTGGTCAAGAATCCACTTGCCAATACAGAGGACACAGGTTCAATTCCTGGTCCAGAAAGATCCCACATCCGTGGAGCAACTAAAGCTGTGGCACGTGCCACAGCGACCGAGCCCACACGCCGAGAGCCCGTGTTCCACAACAGAGAAGCCACCACGATGAGAGGCCTGTGCACCGCAATGAAGTGAAGAGCCAAAACTAGAGTGAGCCCTCATCCAGAAACCAAGACCCAGCACAGCCAAACATACATAAAACAAATAAAATTTATTTTATAAGAACCAACAGCACTACTCATAATAAAACTGAAAATGCCCCAAATATCCACTGAGAGCAAAATGAACAAACATGATGATAGAGCTATGTGGTGGAAGATTACACAGTAATAAAAAGGAACAAACTACACTACACGATTGCTGTAGACTGGTTACGTGTATTCCACTGCCCCCGAAATACATATGCTGAAATTCTAACTCCAAATGTGATGGTACTTGGAGGTGGGGCATTGGGGCTATTAGATCATGAAGGTGGAGGCCTCATGAAAGGGGCCTCATGAAAGAGACCCCAAAGAGCTTCCATCCCTTCTGCCCGGTAAGAACGCAGTAAGAAGACAAGGGTCTGTGAACCAGGAAGTGGCTTCTCACCAGACACTGAACCTGCCATGCCTTGATCTTGGACTTCCAGCTTCCAAGGTTGTGAGAAATAAATTTCTGTTGTTTTTAGCAGCCTGAATAGACTAAGACAGTGATCAGCACAACGTTAAGCAAAAGAAGCTATACATACTCACACAAAAAATCCATCATATAACCATATTTATATCGAAAGGTCAAAAATAAGTAAGTCTATTGTGATTAGGCTTGCATACTTGGTGGTTCATATATGTCCAGAATTGATAAATCTACAATTACAGAAAGGAGATCATTGGTGGTCTATGTCTGGAGAATTGAGGGATGATGGCTAAAGGAAACAGTTTCTTTTTGGGATGATGAAAATATTCTACAATTCCAGGACTTCCCTGGTGGTCTCTGTCTTCCAATGCAGGAGATGGGGGTTTGATCCCTAGTCAGAGAACTAAGATCCCACATACTGCAGGGCAATTAAGCCCATGCACCACAACTACCGAGCCCTTGTGTCGCAACTAGAGAAGTCCACGTGATGCAATGAAGACCCCGCACAGCCAAAAAATAATGATAATGTTTAAAAGAAAATATTCTATAATTCACAGTGGTGATGACAGCACAACTCTGTCAATATACTGAAAACCATTGAACTTTAAAGGACAAACGTATGGTAAGTGAATTATATCTCAATAAAGCTGTTACCCCCAAAACAAAAAATTTTTTAACTAACGAATAAAATCAACAGCCTCTTCCCTCGCCACCAGAGATGGGCCAGGCAAGGGGCATGTATAATGAAACCAAGGAGAGAGACACCAAATTTGGAGAAACCATATTCCTTCCTGGTGTCTCTATAAAGCACGCACACGCGCGCGCGCACACACACACACACCCCCTGGGGCTTTGCCTGCCTTTGACAAAACCCCTGCTAAATACCAGAAGCCCACGAGGCTAGAGATCCTCTGGACAAGCAGGTGACCAGGGCACTCCTGCCAAGAGACAGACACAGGACTCTTTCAACTCAAAATTAAATTTTAAGCAAACGCCTAAGTGAAACAGAGCCCATTGGAGAAAGGCTGGTTCTAGAACCCACGCCTGGCCTGGGGGAGCAAATTCCTGGGTAGCAAATTGGGGCAGGGGCTTCAGCCCTCCCAGGACACTCCTTCTGAAAGGGCTTCTCTCTTAAGCCCATCGCTCCTAGCGGGTTCAAGGTGTAGGTAAGGTCTCAGGGACTTAAAGCCCTCTGCTCCTCACACAGGCTAAAGGCAGCATGTTTGGGAAAGACGCATCCCAGACTTCGCGCCTCCAGGGAGCCCAGCAGATGGTTACAAATGACGAGTCTGCAGGAGCCAGCAGATGTGATGCGTGAGGAGCAGAGGGTGCCAGGAGCAACCGTGGGGCCTCTCAGCTGCCACCTCCCTCTGCTCCACGCAGCCTCTGACAGCTCTGAGCCAATGGGACTGCCTCGCTGGGTCAAAACACACAGCAAAGACAACCAAAGAATTTTCTGGGCCTGAGGAGCAGAAGAGGGGCCAGGAGGCCCCCTGGCAAGGTGGAAAGACCCATGAGGTGTGGCAGAGACAGCAAAGGAATGGGATACATCGCTTTGCTGTGTGATCTCAGACAAGTAGCTCAACTTCTCTGAATCCGTTTCTCTGGGTGTAAACCAGACATAACCGCAAGTCCTCAAACAGCTGTCAAAAGAGTTAAATGAACCAAGAGATGTGGAAGTATTTAGCGGTGAGTAGAATTCCGTGTGTGATTCAGCGAAGGTTGGTTGAGAAACACCAACTGAGTTTCACTTCAAGTTAGCTTTCTAGCTGGTTGAGCCAAAGTGAGGAGATAGGGGAAATACAGTGGAATTATCAGTCATTCAAGCTGGTATTGACTGAACCAGACCCTGTGCTAACCCCTGGCGTGGATCATCCCATTTGGTTCTCAGAAGACCCCCACAAAGTGAACGCTATTTATCCCCATTTTTCAGATGAAGAACGTGAACCATAAAGAAGATGAGAAGCATGCCCAAGGTTCACCCCACGTCATCAAACCCACGTCTCCTGCTTGGCAGGAGGATTCTTTACCACTGAGCCACCTTTTAGTCCTTCCCTAGTTACAGGGATTCTTTTCCTATTTTAATAGTTGACATCAACGCAGCTTCCTTGATGTCTCAGTGGGTAAAGAATCCACTTGCCAACGCAGGAGACACAGGAGACACAGGTTCGATCCCTGGGTCAGGAAGATCCCCTAGAGGAGGAAATGGTGACCCACTCCAGTATTCTTGCCTGGAAAAAAGTCCATGAACAGAAGAACCTGATGGGCTGCAGTCCAAAGGGTCTCAAAGAGTCAGACACCACTGAGTGACTAAGCACATACACACACTCATCAAGGCAGCAAGTGGAACTGTGAAAGCACAAGCACTTTGCCGCCCACAAGTCCGGGTTCCAACCCAGCTCCATCATCACAACCTGTATGGCCTTGGGCGAGATAACCCTCTGGGCCTCAGTTTCCCCCACCCACCAACCAGTTTAAAGACAGCACAAACTCATCAAGTTGCTGGGGGATCAGTGGGGTCTGACATGTTAGCAAAACAGAAATGTTTTTGGTATTATTATTATTTATTTTAAAGCATCTTGGAAAAATATACCCTGGCACACTAAAACCATGAATGACAGACCTCACTGCTCAGGATGAGATGAAAATAATTTGACTCTATAAGTGAATCAATGTAAAGCTAAACAATAAGTGAATAATAATATAGATACTGCGCAGTATACAGCCCAAGTTGGGAAGGCAGTGCAAAATAAGAATTCAGGGCCTCTTGCAAGAGTTATTAATAATTTCAAGACAGTAACAGTGCAGCATTAAACCAAATGGAGGGCCCTTCTATGCATGGAACCCTATGTAACTACAGGTCACGTGTCCACCAAGCTGGCCCTGGTTGCACGTTTTGGTAAGGATATGGGCTACATCCTTGGATATATTCATGCCTTTCATGCATTTCTTGAAACTCATTGAATGTACATTTAAAACCTGTGCATTTTCCTGTTTGTATATCGTATCAGTAAAATTATATCAATTTAAAAAGAAATGTGATGAAATAGGGTTATAAATCTCCTGCTTATCACAGGCAGTGTGGTTCTGCAGTGAGGCACAGGTATAGACTGTATATTGAATGCTGTCTTCTGTAACAGTCTGTGTATCCCTGATCCCTGTGTACAGGTGTACAGGATGTGCACTGCCCAATCCTATGCCATTCACATAGAAAAACCATGACCGCCCGAGTTGCACAGTGGGTAACCTACACAACTGTCCATGGTGGCCTTGACTGTATAACTTCATTTGAAGAACTCATCATTTGTCTCAAGGGAAGACCCTGTTAGAATGCAAGACTAGAACCAAATAAAGAGTCTTATTGCAAATACCATCCCAAGACCTCCCATCCAGGCAGAAGTCTAGAAGGAACCAGCTCATGGATAGACTTTCCTGGGATGTGCAAAGGAGCCATCCTTCAAATTCCTCCAACCCTATGCCATTCAGCAAGCCCTGTTTCCCCAGGGCTACTGAAACCTCTGCTCAGAAGGCCAAAGGGCTGGATTTAAGCATCTGAGCTAATTTCTCACACCAAAGTATGATAAAACCAAGGAGTCATTTCAAAATGTAAATTACCACTGTTTACACTTAACAGAGTCTTCTCACCAAGGAGAAACTGTTTCCAATTATGAAACATGAAAGCTGGTCACTGTTTGGGGTTAATATGACACTTTCGGAGAGAGTGAACAGGCAAGACTACCCAGACACCTAATTACCTGGAAAGATAATCTTGAATAATTGGAATTAGAGAAACTAAAGCAATTATTGGATGTTGTGATCTCCGGGAGAAATCCTCCACCAGCACAGGGATTCAATCACTTTTAATAAGAGCACGTAATTAGAGGAATCCAGAATTTCAAAATAAAGTGGCAGAATGAAGGAGGTGGGAGGACCATGTGTGATGCTAGAGAAAAGAGGCTGGAGGCATGGGTGGAAGGAAGGGGAGGTGAGAAAGGATGGGTGGGGTTGGCAGGGTGGGCAGGATCCTGATGAAAAGACCACAGGAACCTGGAGGATGAGTCTGAATCTAACCTAAATTTGCTGTGTGACTTTGAGCAAGACACTTAACCTCTCTGGGCTCTACCTTCCTTCCACTCTTCAGTCATTCAGCGAATGTCTATTGCACATCTGCCACATGCCTGGCACAAGGATACTGGTCTCACATCTTGGCACAGGCCATTCATTCTGGCAGGAATGACACCCTCCCCTACCGCAGTGCCCCTTATGCAGAAGAAGGAATACCACTCATCCTCCAGGGCCCTCCCCACATGGGACCCTCCCTACACGGGACCCTCCCCAGACTGCCATCATTCCTCCCACAGACCTCTGGCCACCTACTCTGGGTCCCTGATTCACAGATGATTCTCTACCTCTTTATGTGCCGACCCCACTAGACAGCTCCTAGAGATCAGAAGCTGGGGAAGGGGGTTCCCCTCGCTGTCCCAGCTCCTGGCATACAGCCTGGCACCAAGGGATGCTGCCACTGGCCTGAGGCAAGGGGGACAAAGGTCCCTACAGCCCTTCCCTGAAAGCAAGGGTACAGCCTGGCTCCAAGGATGAAATGGCACCAGGTGAGGTGGCCTGTGTTGTGAGTTTGTTGAGAATGGCCAGGCAATGATCTCCTTCTGTAGGAATATTCCATCCCTTTCCTACCTCCATGGAAGCAGCAGGACCATTCAGACAGACAATGATTCCCACCCGCAGTCAGAGGGCTCCTAGAATTAGCTCCATGCTGGCTGGGAATGGCAGGTGAGAGGAAAAGACGGACATGTGAACCACTCGGGCTGGGCTCCGGCCTCTTTGCGTGCTGAAGTGTGACTCACTGAGATGAAAGAATCAGAGTTCCCATTTGGTCAGGCTCTGGAAGAGCCCAGTTGTTGAATCGTTAACTTGTGTCCAACTCTCTGCAACCTCATGGATTGTAGCCCACCCAGGCTCCTCTGTCCATGGGATTTCCCAGGCAAGAATACTGGAGTGGATCCTCATTTCCTTCTCCAGGGGATCTTCCCAACCCAGGGATCAAACTCAGGTTTCTTGCATTGTAGGAGGACTCTTTACCATCTGAGCCACCACAGTGGTACTAGTGGTAAAAACCTGCCTGCCAGTGGAGACAGATGTAAGAGCAGGTTCGATCCCTGGGTTAGAAAGATCCCCTGGAGGAGGGCACAGCAACCCACTCCAGTATTCTTGCCTGGAAAATTCCATGGACAGAGGAGACTGGCGGGCTATGGTCCATCAGGTTGCAAAGAGTTGGACACAATTGAAGCAACATAGGAGACCAAAGTTGGTGTAACTAACTCAGTCTGGGGACCAGAGAGGACTTCACAGAGTCAGGATCTTTGAGAGGTGAAGGTCACATGGAGGTCCCCAAATAGCCAGGGTGAAAAGATCACCCAGGATTAACGTACAGGCACCAGGATGCACCAGCGACTCTGTTCAGGCTGCAGCTGGCAGGTGACCCGCTCGCAGCTCCAGTGTCAAGAGTCTGGGCAGCTGTGGAAGCTGTTTCTTCTCTCCCTTCCCTTCAGCATGTTCTGATCTATGCACGTTTCAGTTCTATGGCATAAATCAATAAAACGCACTAAATAAATTAAGTGAGCAGCAGAACTGTAAATCGATTTCAGACAGAGAACAGAGAGGTTGAGGGAACCAACAAGAGACAATTAAGGAACTCAAGTGAGAAATGACTCACGCAAGACTTGGGACTGTGGTCGCGGAGCCACCACCTTGTTACACATCCCTGAAATATTAAACAAATGAAACTTACAAGCTTTGGAGATTGTTTCACAGAAATTGCCAGCTGGTGGCCGCCAGAAATCCCAGCTCTCTGGGAAACACGAGCAGGAAGCAGACAGAGATGCCTTAAAACACAACTCAGCCCAGACGGGATGGAAGAGACCACGGCTTCCGGAGTTGCGATCCAGGTTTCCAAAGCCAGATAGGACAGCCAGTGTCTAGAACATGGCCCTCATTCCTTCCTTCCTTCTTTCCTTCCTTTCTTCCTTCATTCAACAAACCTCTATTAAATCCTTGCTGTGTGCCAACTCCATGGCAGCACAGGAGCCACTAGAAATCTAGAGAAGATGTAGTGCCTGTCCTCAGGGAGTGTCCAGTCTGGTAGAGGAGATCACCACAAGGCGGAGTGATGGGTTCTAATAAGATGAGCCCTACATGTGTGCATGCACACTCAATCATGTCCAGCTGTTTGCGACCCCATGGACTGTAGCCCACTAGGTTCCTCCGTCCATGGGATTCTCCAGGCAAGAAGAATACCGGAGCGGGTTGCCATTTCCTTCTCCAAGAGATCTTCCTGACCCAGGGGTCGAACTCGTGTCTCTTGCATCTCCTGCATTGGCAGGCAAGTTCTTTACCAGCTGAGCCATCTAGGAAGCCTGAGTACCTTCAGAAGATGTCATGTCTCAAGTGGGTTTTAAAGGATACACAGAAGTTTGCCAGGTCGGCAGAGGGAAGAGAATATGCAAAGGCACAGAGGCATGAGCGATGATGGAGAGTTTGGGGAGAAATGTACAAGACCCACATGAGGGGCTGTAGGAGGTGGAGCGGAACAGGCACACATCAGAACACGAAGGTCCTGTTACATGGTGTATGTCTGGAGCCAGGAAAGGCTTTTAAGCAGGAGGCTGATGGAGCTGGATTTTCACTTTAGAAAGATAATTTAGAATTCAGTGTGGGAATTTTTTCTTTGACTTCTTATGGAAGTATCGCATATACAGAAAAGAGCATAGATCACAAAAGTACAGCTTGATGAACTTTCATAAATTGAACACATCCATGTAACTATCACCCAGATTAAGAAACAGAACCTCGCCAAGCTGCCAGAGCCCTCCACGGGCTCCCTTTCAGTCACACCTGCTCTTCAAGGGCAATCTCTGTCCTGGCTTCTGACAGCGGAGATCTGTTTTGCCTATTTTCCAGTTTTATACAAATGGAATCACGTACAGTGGGTCCCTGTGACTCTGGCTTCATTTGCCCAGCATCTATGTTGCTGGGAACAGTTATAGATAACACAGCACTCCACGGTGTGTATGAATGGACATTGAAGAATCACAGTGAGTGGTTACTGGTGCAGCCTTGATGGCAAATATGAATCATGACAGGCTCAATTCCTTCCTTCCTTCCTTCCTTCCTTCTTCATTCAACCATTCATTCACAGTGAGAACCCACCCACCTTCGAGTGGGAGCTCCAACCTCAGATTTAGGAGCTGGGAATTTTCCCCACACCACACCTTGACAAATGATAAGACAGAGCTCTACTGAGAGATGGGAGCAGTTAATATAAGAAAAGGACAGAATCCTCATGGACCCTACCCCACTGTGGCAGGATCAAAGGTGGCAGCCATCATGTCCCCAGCCTTCTGTACTGGAAGGTGGCATCCTCTTTGTCACTTGGCTGGAGCCCTTCCACAATGCCTGATCGCCATGTACATAGCTGTCTCCCACTCTGGTAGGGCAGGGACTTTCACTTCATTCATCCCCACACTCCCCTGACCAAAGCCTAGCCCACAGCCTGGATCACAGTAGGTGCTCAGAAAATCTGTGTTGAATTGGAAGCCCTGTGTGCAGATGACGGGCACACAGGGGCAGCTCGACTGGTTGGTTGGTGGGGGAATGAACAGCCGTTACCTCCCCCCAAGCATTTAGGGCACTTTGGGACAAATAAATAAGTCACTTTGGGATGACAATAAACAGAGGAGACCTTGATAAGCAAATTAATGAGTCACCCTCAGGATTTCCCTGGTGGCTCTGCCTGCCAATGCAGGGGACATGGAGTCCATCCCTGGCCCAGGAGGATAACACATGCTGTGGAGCAACTAAGCCCGTGCGCCACAATTACTGAGTCGGAGCTCTAGGGCCCAGTGAGCCACAAGTTCTGAAGCCTGCGCACCTGAAGCCTGTGCTCCACAAGACAAGCCACCGCAATGAGAAGCCCAAGCACTGCAACGAGAGAGGGGCCCCTGCTCACTGCAACTAGCCGTGCAAAGCAACGAAGACCCAGCACAGCCAAAAATAAAAAAAAAATTTTTTAATGAGTCATCCCTACACATATACATCCAGAAATCCAGCTGGGCCAGTTTCAGCACAACCAGCTGCCAATCATCCTTAAAGACTGTGGTCAGACCCAGGGGTGGTGACCCAGGTGATTAGACTACCATTCAGCAAATATTTATTCCCGCTCCATCTTCCCCTCTGGATGGGTCATTCATTTCTTGCCCCATTGATGTTGTTTGCAACCACATGACTTGCTTTAGCCAATAGGATGTTCACAGATAGGATGCAAGCAAAGGTTTTAAACATGCTTGTGCAGTTAGCCACGTTGCATTTTTGTTCCCTCTACCTGGCCCCTAGTCTGAGACTGAAGCCCACCTGATGCAAAGAGGCAACTCTGGAAAAGACCCTGATGCTGGGGAAGACCGAAGGCGGGAGAAAGGGATGATAGAGGACAAGATGGTTGGATGGCATCACCGACTCAATGGACATGAGTTTGAGCAAGCTCCAGGAGAAGGTGAAGAATAGGGAAGCCTGGAATGCTGCAGCCCGTGGGGTCGCAAGAGTCGGACACAACTGAGCGACTGAACAACAACCTGGTCCCTAAGATGAATATACATGGAACAGACTTGAGCCCAGTCTACATCCTGGAACTCAGACAGTCTACATCAGTTAAACCTAAGTCAACCCCAGACATGCAAGCAAAAAAAAAAAAAAATGTCAAGTGCCACCAAGTTTGGAGATGGTTAGTTATAGCCACCAGCATTATGGTGGCTATTGCTGACCAATATGCGGGCTTGACGATTATCCAGTTGGTCACATTATTTGGTAGGAGAATCTGGCCCCAGGGAACAAGAGACTGAGACTTGGAGAGATAAAGGAAGCTTGAAGCAGAAGATTAGGAAGTTTTTCCTCTGTATTTTCATATCAAGTTCACAACACACAAACGTTGCTGTTTATCTGCATTTGCACACTTCATCTTCATAAACTGCTCAAGCATCTTTCATTCCTCCTCCTCTGCCTCCCATGGCCTGCTGGGAAGATCTTTGTCAGAGAACCTATTACTCTGCTCTGCCAGCAGGGCTCCTGAGCCCTCCTGGGCTGAGCCCTGGAGGGCCCCGTTCTTGTAAGGGAGAAAGATGTGTGTACAGGTTGCTATTATTCAGCTATGATACAAGATTCTCAAAGTGTACCAGGGATGTAATCCGAATGTCCAGCTACAAGGCCTGATTAAATAAATTGTCTCCATGTGATGGGCTATTACACAGTTGTTCCAAAAGATGAAGGTGAGTTCTATGTACTGATATAAAAACAATCTACAATTTTATACAGGTATATAAGAATACAGTAAGTCCCCTACATACAAATGAGTTTCATTGTGAAAGCACATTCCTAAATTCAGTTGGTTCATAAGTCCAACAAAGTTTGCCTAGGTACCCAACTAACACAAGCAGCTATGTAGCACTGTACTGTAATAGGGTTATAATACTCTTCACATAAATAATACACAAAAATCAAACACAGAAAATAAAACAGTTTTAATCTCACAGTACAGTACCTTGAAAAGTACAGTGAAACAGCAGGCACACAGGGGCTGGCATCAAGTGAACAGGCAAGAAGAGCTATTGGCTGGAGGAGGGAGAGGAGGTGGGAGACGGTGGAGCTGAAGGATCGTCAGCAATAGGAGACGGAGGGCAGGCTGAAATTTCACTCATGCCTGACACTGATGGAATGCATGTTTGCATCTTTGAAAGTTTGAAACTTGAAGGAGCATATGTAGGATACTTACTGTATATATCTCTGTGTGTGTGTGTGTGTGAGTGTGAGTCACGCAGTCGTGTCCAACTCTGCAATCCCATGGACTGTAGCTCGCAAGGCTCCACTGTCCATGGAATTCTCCAGACAAGAATACTAGAGTAGCCACTAGAGTCGGTAGCCATTCCCTTCTCCAGGAGACTCTTCCCGACCCAGGAATTAAACCCGGGTCTCCTGAATTGAAGGAGGATTCTTTACTGTCTGAACCGCCAGAGAAGCCTCCGTGTGTGTGTGTGTGCACACATATGTGTGTATTTATCTATCTACCTACCTATCTTTCATCCTTCTATTCTTCTTCAAGGACTCATAAATCAAACCATTACCAGTGAATATCTAAGGGTGGGCTTATAAGAGACTTTCATTTCTCATTTGTACATGTAAGAATTGCTATAATTTTGATAACAAGTGTATACAGTAAAAAAAAAAATCAATGTTCATATTTTGATTAATTCAATATTGCCAGCATTGCTCTGGCCCCCGGGAATACAGTGAGTCACAAACAAGACAGAATTCCTGCCCTCATGGAACTGACAGTCTGTCAGGGGAGACCATTGTTAATCAAAGAAGCACTGGACACATTTCATATATGATGTAAAGACAACAAAACAGAGAAGGGAGTGGCAAAGAACATGGTAAGAGGAAGGGCTGCTCTAAGGATGTTAAAGGAAGATATGACATTCAAGTGATGAGAAGGAAGCAGCTGTGCCCAGAGCGGAGAAAACAGTGTTCCCAGGATAGGAAACAAGTGCAAAAGTCCTGGGGCACACACTAGCTTGGCCGAGTCAAGGAACAGTCAGGACTTTGTGGTGCTGGAGAAGACTCTTGAGAGTCCCTTGGAAATCAAACCAGTCTATCCTAAAGGAAAACAATCCTGAACATTCATTGGAAGGACAGACGCTGAAGCTGAAACTCCAATACTCTGGCCACCTGATGCGAAGAGCTGACTCACTGGAAAAGACCCTGATGCTGGGAAAGATTGAGGGCAGGAGGAGAAGAGGAAGACAGAGAATGAGATGGTTAGATAGCATCACCAACTCAATGGACATGAGTTTGTGCAAACTCCAGAAGACAGTCAAGGACAGAGAAGCCTGGCGTGCTGCAGTCCATGGGGTCGCAAAGAGTCAGACATGACTTAGCAACTGGACAGCAACAAAAAAGATATTGGAGACTGCAGTGTGGTAACAGGGGGAGGTCTCAGGAGAAGGGCTCCTGTATGTCCAGGGCCAGATCCCCTAGACCACACAGGCCACAATAAGGATGCTGATTTTTCCTTTGAGCGAGATGGGAGCCAAAGGAGGGTTTTAAACAGGGAACCACATGAGATGATTTATGCTTTCAAAAGATCATTCTGGCCACCAGTGAAACAGGGGGCAAAAATAAAAAGGCATAACCCGTTAAGAGACTGTGGCAGGAATCCAGATGAAACGTGGATGTGGCTTAGGCTGGTTTAAAATGGAAAGTGATTTCCCACATGAAGCAGAAAGCTAGAATGATCAGGAGAACTAACGAAAATATGCCATGGTAAAAACTCTGATGACAGACACATATTTTGCCAGGGGAGAGAGTAGGGGAGGAAAAGACAGGAGAGTATTGGAGAAAATGGCAAAGACGGGGGCCATTTTGAGAAGCGCCTCAATCACACATACTCACAAACACACACAATCACACACTCACACACAGGCGCGAAAGGCCTAGCTTTTTAGCAGAAGAACCAGGCATTTAAGCGCCAGATGGCTCAGGTTCAAATCCCAGCATCCTAACTATGTGACCTTGGGCAAGTCAATTAACTCTCTAGACCTTAGTCTCCTCATCTGTAAAATGGGGATTAAATGAGCCAATGGGTGTAAAGTTCTCACAACAGTGCCTGGCACGTGGCAAGCACTGCAGGAAAGCCAGTCCTTGTTAGTGTCACCTAACACTAATGATTATGATTGGATTTTGCAGAGCAGGCAGGAAGTCACAGGGGAAGGGGGGTGAAGTCACAATCTGGCAGAAGAGTGCTCTTAGGGAGAGAACACACGTGGGCTCCAACATTGCCGTGACCCAGAACCAATCCCTCCCGCTCTGAAGCTCAGGCTCCTCATCTGTGAAATGGACAGTCAACATGGTGAGGACTCAGTGAGCACACAGAGGGTCAAGGAGCATTATGTTCCTGCAGGTGCCCCTGGGAGGGGCCAGGAGGCTTGGGAACTGCCCACCAAGCTACCACAACCAAACCCCTCTGGCCCCGAGGGAGACCTTAAGTGCTTGAGAGGCAGCAAGTCCATGAAAATTGGTCTGCAAAACCAGCCCACTCAGCCTCCTTATAAACACTTTAATATACACAGATGGAAGGTCTTCTGCATGGCCGCCAAGCCCTGAAAGTAAAATCACAAGGCTAGTAAACACAAAGAAACAACTTCTCTGGGGCCCTGGGTCCTCATAAAAGAAGCAGAAATAAAGCTCTGATGCCCCCAGCAGGAGGCAAGAGAAACCCACCTGCTGCTGTGCATGCACACACATGCCCATGCACACACATCCACACACTCCTTTGTGCACACACACACCTGCCTCCCTGCCCACACTCACCCACCAGTGTGCACGCAGGCACACACATAAGACACATGTGCACAGTCTCACGGGAGCACCTGCTTATGGCTGCACACCCTCACCCTCAACCAGACACGCACACACATTTACATGTGCACACAAGGAGAAGACTCTTGAGAGTCCCTTGGACTGCGAGGAGATCCAACCAGTCAATCCTAAAGGAAATCAACCCTGAATATTCATTGGAAGGACTGATACTGAAGCTGAAGCTCCAATACTTTGGCCACCTGATGCAAAGAGCCGACTCATTGGAAAAGACCCTGATGCTGGGAAAGATTGAAGGCAGGAGGATAAGGGGGAAACTGAGGATGAGACGGTTGGATGGCATCACCGACTCAATGGACATGCATTTGAGCAAGCTCCAGGAGATGGTGAAGGACAAGGAAGCCTGGCGTGCTGCAGCCCGTGGGACCGCAAAGAGTCAGACATGATTAAACAACTGAGCACCAGTACACGGGTCATGCTTCCTGGAAGTCAGATCTGGAGCAGAGGTGACCCAGAAACTCCAAGGCCTTGGGGATTACGGGATGGGCATCACAGAGGTTGCCTAAAGGTATCGACTTCTAAGATGCAGTACAAGAGTGGGGTGTAGAACATTCACTCTACCCCTTGTGACACGATCCCCAACCTTTTTGGCACCAGGGACTGATTTCGTGGAAGACAATTTTTCTACAGACCAAGGGTCACGGGGAGGGATATTTCTGAATAATTCAAGTGCATTACATTTATTATGCCGATGCTGATCTAACAGGAGGCGGAGCTCAGGCAGTAATGAGAGCGATGCGGAGCAGTTATAAATACAGATGAAACTTTGCTCACTTACCTGCCACTCACCTCCTGCTGTGACCCAGTCCCTAATCACAGACCAGCACCCATCCATGGCCCAGGGGGTGGGGACCCCTGCCTTATGAGATGTGAGATGTGAGTGGCTTAATGTCTCTAAGCCTCCGTTTCCTCATCTTTCAAGTTGGGTGAGAAAGTCAGCTCCTTCTTCACAAGGTTGTGGGGAGATTTCCAAGTTAATACATTCAACGTGCATGGCCCAGTGCCCAGCACATGGTATCCAAACAATCAAATATCAGTCATTTATTGGCAGCTGTATTCATAGTATTTTCTGGAGATCTCAGTTTGAGAGGTACAATCTGAGTTGCTCAGCCCTGGCCGTATGCACGTGTCGACTTTTAAGATGCAGTACAAGGGCCAGGTATGGAGTGTGGGAGGGAAGCAAAGGAAACAGAGGTGGCAGTCGCCACGGCCACAAGTTTGCTCAGCAGGGGAGCCCAGCCTCTTCTTGGGCCTGAGGGCACTTCAGGCCTCCTGTCACAGGCCCCTCAGTCTCACGAGCTGTCACCTGGCCAGAGCTCTCCAAGGGGACAGTGTGTGCAAGATAGGAATGTCATCAGCCTCAATGGCACACACCCCCTGCCTACGCCGTCTCTGCCAACACCTTGGAGGGGTTACAGTCCCAGTTCACCAGGCTCTTAAACCTCCTAACACTGCAAAGAAATCCCAAATTCAGCCCTACCAGCAGGGGGTGTGGGTGGCCACATGTCCTGGACTTAATTTCCCCTGACCCATGCTTGCCAAGGGCTTCCCTGGCAGCTCAGTGGTAAAGAATCCTCCTGCAATGCAGGAGACATGGGTTGAATCCCTGGGTAAGGAAGATCCCCTGGAGGACGAAATGGCAACCCACTCCAATACTTTTGCCTGGGAAATCCCATGGGCGGAGGAGCCTGGCAGGCTCTAATCCATGGGGTCGCAAAAGAGTCAGACATGACTTAGTGACTGAACAATGACAGTGCCTACCAAGGCCCCCCATATTTGTATAAGATGTATACAAATATAGGACTCCAATATATAGGACTGAACTCTTGCCTGTTTCCCGATCCCAACTCCCAGGACCAGAGCCCTCTCCTAATCTCCAGGCTGTTTAAAGGGACCTGCACACCTGTTCTCTCTTGGCAGGGGTTCTCCTTGGTGGTGGGGCATAGGCAGGAGGGGAAGCAGCTTGCCCCATGTTCTTGTGACAGCACAGTCTCCAGTATCCATTCTCCTGCTCCCCCACAATGATAGAACCCCTGACTTTTAGCTGAGCCCACGGTTGCTGATTAAGACCTCATTTCCCTGACTCCTTTGCAGCTCTAATCAAGTTCTGGCAAAGAGAAAATGAGCCCATGTCATGGGCCAACTTCTGGGAACCCAGTTGACATGCAAGATTTGCCCGTTCTTTCTTGCCCTTCCTCTATCCTGTTGCCTGGAGTACAGATGTGACAGGTGGAGCTCTAACCGCCCTCTTAGACCAAGAGGGCAAAGGATGATGGAGAGGGCCCTCAAGTGCTGGGATCCTGAGGACTGTATGGAGCATATCCACTCTGGATTTCAAACCTTTATAAAAGCTATAAACACATTTCTCCACTGAAGCCAGTTATTTGGGGTCACCTGGTGGCTTGGTTAAGAATCTGCCTGCAATGCAGGAGACCCGAGTTTGATCCCTGGATCAGGAAAGTTCTCCTGGAGAAGAGAATGTCTACCCACTCCAGTAGTCTTGCCTGGAGAATCCCATGGACAGAGGAGCCTGGTGGGCTCAGTCCATGGGGTCACAAAGAGTTGGAAACAACTGAGTGACTAACACTTACTTACACTTTACTCCCAACTAAACGTAATCCTGACTATTCTGCCTCTTATATATGCTGCAGCCCACTCCCAGTCATCCTATCTGAGTGTCACTGGGCTCAGAATCTGATATCTGGCCCTGAACACCAATGGCTCCTCTTTGAAAGGAAGTGTCCAATCAGGCTGGACCTCCCCACACCTGTGAGAGGACAGAAACAGAACATCTGGCTTCCCTCCCTCCCAAGAACAAACCCTACACTGGGAGGCAATGCCCCCAGCACTGTCTTGCCTGACCCCAAATTCCACACACCCATTCTACCTCCGCCAAAGTCCCAGCAAGCTGTAGAAGTAATAGAAGTGGAAGGATTCTCAGGACCACACACCTACTGTGGGTAGGGAGAGTGGCAGGGGGCAAGATGAGGACCCCCCACCTGCCTCTCCCACTGCTCTGACTGCTTAAGGAACTCAGAGCTTCGCAACAGGATCCTGGCCCCCTGGGGCGCCACCACCCAGGGGTGCTCATGGACAGGCTCTCCCAGGGCTTCGGGAAGTGTCCCAGAGGGCGAGGCTCACATGCCTGAGCTGGGCACACCTACCTTTCTCTGAAGCCGGGGCCAGGTCAATGAAGCTGCGGCATTTTTCACCTTTGGGGGGAGAAAGAAAAGAAAGGTTTTCAGAATATGAGAGGAAGTGAGAGCTTCGGGCTTTCACCTCTCCCCCTTCCAGGAGCCCCAGACTGAGCCGCCACCCAAGCATGTCTAACCCGAGCAGCCTCTTTCTCTAACCTTAATTCCCAGAAAGCTAACGCCATGATTAATGTGGATGGCAAAGATGCAAACTCAATGGACAACCCCCGCTGTGATGCCACCTCCTGTCACCTCCCAGCGCAATCCATCCAGCCTTATCGCTCACACCTCCTCAAAGCCCTGTGGCCCTTTCCTCGGCCTCCACCCATCCAGGCTCAGCAGGACGAGGGCAGAAGCCATCACTGGGCTCCCTGGGCCTCTGCCTGATCCACTCTCCACACTGCAGCTGGAGGGTATTTTCACACCATACATTATGTCACAGGCACACACGCAAGAACACACACTCCTGCTCAAAATATCATCCCAAAATCAAGCCCAGATTCCTTTACATGGACTCAGGACTGGCCTCCATCGGCCTCTCCATCCACACTCCATCCCTGTCTCCTCCCCTCCCAGGGTTCCTTGGTGGCTCAGATGGTTAAGAATCTGCTTGCAATGTAGGAGACCTGGGTTCGATCCCTGGGTCAGGAAAGATCCCCTGGAGAAGAGAATGGCAACCTACTCCAGTATTATTGCCTGGAGAATTCCATGGACAGAGGAGCCTGGCAGGCCACAGTCCATGGGTCACAAAGAGTCAGACAGAACTGAGTGACTAACACTTTAAGAATGCATGGATTTTGAATGCATCACCTTAAACTTTCTTTGTTATATTTTTCCTCTCAAAGAAAATTTTCCCTAGAGAGGGAAGATTTTTACCGTCAAATTCATATGAGCAGCAAGGGCCCCATTAAGACTTTGTGGACCCTAGGCTCTTTCGCCTTTGGGGTCTCTTCCTCAACAAAAAATTAAATTAGAAATTATATTTTAACAAGTGCATTGGTTAAAGATTAATACATTAACATTATTTCTGGTTTGCCAAAAAGTTTGTTCAGGTTTTTCCATAATACCTTACGGAAACACTGGAATCAACTTTTTACCCAACTCAGTGTATTGAAATTTTTCTCTTTTTCTTTGATTCTAAAAGAAATTAAAATATTTTTATAGACTTTTGTTCTGACTTTGTACCTTGAAATCTTGCTGAATTCATTTATTCTAGTAGATTTTAGTGGATTATTATAATGTACTATATACAAGAATGCATATATACTATATACAATTCCATGGACAGAGGAGTTTGGCAGGCTACAGTCCATGAGGTCACAAAGAATCGGACATGGCGGAGCATACACATGTCGATATTCCTTTCATAGATACTCTTTATCAACTGGCAGAGCTCTCTTCTATTCCTAGTTTGTTGAGTAGTTTTATTGTAAAAGTATGTTTGCTTTCTCTTTAATCCTTTACAGCCTGTAATGTAGTTCTGAGAATCCCTATTTTAGAGACAAGCAAACTGAGGCTCTGAACTTTCAGTGACTTGCTCAAGACCACATAGGCAGTAAGTGACACATTCAACCCAGGTCCATAGGCTCCAAACTCCATGCCCTGAAGTTTTTCCAGCTATCTATTCCCATTTGCAGAGCTTCAGGGTCCTGAAAGCAACTCTCTGAGAACATACCTCCACATACATGGGGAAAATCCTCTAGGGGCCTAAATAAAATGACTCTCACGCTTCCATTTCCAACCACGTGGACAAGACCAAACTGAAGATGTTTGAGCAGAGATGGTCAAAATTGGCCCACACTGCCTGTGCAGGGCAAAGCTGAGGTTTAAGGACAAATAATAGTGATGACATAAGAAAGCCTGGATATATCAATGGTCAACAAGTCTAATGACAAAAACCCGAACTCGGAAGAGATTTTTTTGGGCTCTAAACCCTTAGTTCCATGATAAAAGTTAGCTAACCATTTGTGAGAAAGGTATAAAACTAACATATTGGCTAATTGCTTTTAGAAGTAGTTCTAAAAATGTTAATGCTTTTTACAATCATTATTAAGTCTATATGTGGAACAAGGGATTTCATTTGGGTATAAAACTGAAGACAAGTGCGCTTATCTGTTTGCACGGAGGCTTGTCAATTAGATCATGGAGCTGTGGCCTGTGACCGCCACCTGAGGGCAGCATACCTTCCTTGAACCACAGAAGCAGAAAGCTGGTGATGATGGTGGTTTAGCTGCTCAGTTGTGTTTGACTCTTGCAACTCCACAGACTGCAGCCCAGCAGACTCCTCTGTCCATGGGATCTTGTTTCAGAGCACAGGTTCCAGGACACACAGGCTTCAGTTGTGGCTGAATCTCCCGAGGCATGGTCTTCCTAGACCAGGGATTGAACCAGGCAAGATATACTGGAGTGGGTTGCCATCTTCCTCTCCAGGGGATCTTCCCAACCAAGGGGTGAAAATCAGGTCTCCTGCATTGCAGTGCAGTTTGGTTCAGTTGAGTCACTCAGGCATGTCCAACTCTTTGCAACTCCATGGACTGCAGCACACCAGGCCTCCCTGTCCATCACCAACTCCCGGAGCTTGCTCAAACTCATGTCCATCGAGTCGATGATACCATCCAACCATCTCATCCTCTGTCGTCCCCTTCACCTCCTGCTGTCAATCTTTCCCAGCATCAGGGTCTTTTCCAATGAGTCAGTTCTTCCCATCAGGTGGCCAAAGTATTATAGTTTCAGCTTCAGCATCAGTCCCTCCATGAATGAAAATTCAGGACTGATTTCCTTTAGGATTGGCTGATTTGATCTCCTTGCAGTCCAAGGGACTCTCAAGAGTCTTTTCCAATACCACAGTTCAAAAGCATCAATTCTTCAGCACTCAGCTTTCTTTATAGTCCAACTCTCACATCCATACATGACTACTGGAAAAACCATAGCTTTGACTAGACGGACCTTTGTTGGCAAACTAATGTCTCTGCTTTTTAATAAGCTGTCTAGGTTGATCATAGCTTTTCTTCCAAGGAGCAAGTGTCTTTTAATTTCATGGCTGCAGTCACTATCTGCAGTGATTTTGGAGCCCAAGAAAATGAAGTCTGTCACTGTTTCCATTGTTTCCCCATCTATTTGCCATGAGATAAGGGGACTGGATGCCATGATCTTAGTTTTTTGAATGTTGAGTTTTAAGCCAGCTTTTTCAGTCTCCTCTTTCACTTTCATCAAGAGGCTCTTTAGTTCTTCTTCACTTTCTGCCATAAAGGTGGCATCATCTGCGTATCTGAGGTTATTGGTATTTCTCCCAGCAATCTTGATTCCAGCTTGTGCTTCATCCAGCCCAGCATTTCACATGCATTGTAGACAGAATCTTTATCAGTTGAGCCACCAGGGAAGCCAGGAAGGATCCTAAAGGTCACCCAGCGTAAGTGGTTCTCAGCCCTGGGAAGCCCACCCACAGACATTCTGATTTAGTTGGTCACCAGGAGGCCTAAACATCAGTGGGTTTTTAAAGCCCCCAGGTGATTCTAGTCAGACAACCAGGGTAAGATTCACACTCTAATCTGATCGGTAAAAACATCTATTTTTGAAGCTTCCCTGGTGGTCCAGTGGTTAAGAATCTGCCTGCTAATGCAGGGAACATTGGTTCAATCCCTAATCTAGGAAGACCCCACATGCCTCGGGGAAATTAAGCCACAAATGAAGCCTATGCATCCTGGAGCCTGTGCTCCAAAACAAGAGAAGCCACAGCAATGAGAAGCCCGCGCACCACACGGAAGAAAAGCCCCCGCTCGCCACAGCTAGAGAAAGCCAGCACACGTTAACAAAGACCCAGCGCAGCCAAAAATAAACATATTTATTTTATATATATTTTTTAAATACATATATCTTATTTTAAATATATATTTTTAAATAAAAATCTCGATTTTCAGCATTAGGAAAGCAATAGTAAGTCATTTTAGTGGTGGTCGGTGCTATCGCACTGGACACTCCTTCAAGCAGCAGTGTTTATGGGGCAGGAGAGCAGGGGGGCCAAGGCCTGAGCGCTGGAATCAGTAGGGCTGGGCCCAAATCCTGACTCCATCACTTCCTGTCACATGAGTGCCCATTCTGGACCTTGAGTTCCTAGTCTGTAGAACAGGCACAGACCTGTAGGGGTGTTAGAAAGATTCAACATGGGCAAAGAACTTAGGACGCCTAGAACAGAGTGAGAGCTTAGGGACTTCCCTGGTGGCCCAGTGGCTAAGACTCCACGCTCCCAATGCAGGGGGCCCGGGTTCGATCCCTGGTCAGGGAAATAGATCCCACATGCTGTAACCAAGAGTTTGCATGCTGCAACTAAAAAGATGCTACGTGCTGCAACTAAAGATTCCACGTGACGCAACTAAGACCTGGCACAGCCAAACAAACACATAAATGCAATATTTTTTTTAAGAAAAAGAGTAGGAGCTTAGGAGATGGTGACTGTCATCATTGTCGCCTTCCACACAGGGGTCAGAGAAGACATGGGACTTCGTGAGAGGAAAGACAAGACTGACCTGTGGCCCACCACCACGGAGTTGGTGGCACGTGGCCATGGAGCCAGACCTGCCTGGGTTCCAGCCTGGCTCCATCCCTTACTAGACGTGCAACATCAACACAAACCTTTTGGTGCCTCAGTTTCCCTATCTAGAAAAATGACGATCACGAATGCTAGTGTTTCCATAGTGCTTATTACAGGGTGGATCCGTAGGGGTCAGTGCCAACAGCAGGTGGCAAGGCAAGGGCCACTCAGCAGCCAGGAGTCCAGCCGAGTGGTATTTTCAGGGATAAAGGGGTTCCCCTATGGCCCCACGCCTTCCACTGTTCCCCTCAAACCCCTGGACACTGCCTGCTAGCTGCCTCATTTGTGCCCCCTTGAAGATGCCCTTTGGCCCGTCACTCCCTCTGCCTCTGAGCCCCTCTGACCTCCTTCTCCCAGAAGACCAGAGGTTCTCCCAAAAGTCCTGAAAACTTCACATCACCGCAGGGCTGGGAGGGAACCTCCATTATATGAAGTCTGAATTTCCTACTATCCCAGAGAATGGATATTCAGTCCCATGAAGACCAGAGAAATAAACTCATGGGAAGCACTTCGCCTGTAAGAAGTGACTCAGACCCACCATAGCCTCAAAGGGAAACATCCTGCACGAGGATCTTCATCCTTGTCTCTCGCTCCAAGGTCCGTGGTCAACGGATAGGACTTGGCACCCAGCCCCAACGCAAGGGTAGCCAATTCATGAGCTCTCAATACCCAGGAATGACTGGGGAAGCCTGTGTGGACTGGGTAACCTAGAGGGTGTATGCTCTGTCTAAAGGAATATGAATTAACATCCTGGCCATCTGGACCGGTCAGGGTCCCGGCAGGAAATAGATGGCACCCTGGAAGGGGCTCGCCGCAGACTGCTGAGCGAAGGGTCTATTCACAGACGTGGGGACAGGGGTGAGGGGCCAGCAACAGCGGGGAGCCCTCAGCTCCAGCCTGAAGGGGCTGGGGAGGGAAAGGAGGCTGAGAGAGGTGAAGCCACAGAGAGGACATGCCCCTTGGAGTTCAGCCGTGCCGAAACAGGTATCAGAACCAGAAACTCTGGGGTAGGACCTGAGAAGCTGCGTCTCTGACAAATTCCCAGGGCCTAGCTGATGCTGCTGATCTGGGGACCACACAGTCCTTAGAGGAATGTGGTCACTGTCAAACTTCAACAGGGTGAGAACTAGACAAGGTAGGAGGACCACCCCAACTTTTTAAAAAATGGATTTATTTTCATTTTTTTGGCCGCACTGGCTCTTCACTGCTCCACTCAGGCTTTCTCTAGCTGTGGTGAGCAGGGGCTACTCTTCGATACGGTGCACGGGCTTCTCCTTGCGGTGGCTTCTCCGGCTGCGGAGGACGGGCTCTAGAGCGAGTGGGCTCTGGCAGTTGTGGCGCACGGGTTTTGTTGCCTTGCGGCATGTGGGATCTTCCCGGCCCAGCGATCAAACTCGTGTCCCCTGCACTGGCAGGCAGGTTCTGGACCACCAGGGAAGTCTCAACCCAAGCTTTCTCCCCCTTCTGCCCTCTGATTTCCTGCTGATGCCTCCCACTGGCTGGAACCCAAGAGAAAGCAGAGGATGCAGGAGTCTGCACACTGCACCTGAGTAGGGCAGTCTCTCATGGCACAGGGGGCAGAGGACAGATGTGGAGGGGTGAACAGCCAACAACCCGTATGCCACCCTACCCACGGTGGCCCTCACCCCTCCTTAGCCATCACCCTCATCCCCTCACCCTGCATGCTTCTCTCTTTCATAACCTTACCACAATCTCCATCTAAAATGATCTTGTGTATGCATGTGGTCATGTGTTTATCATCTGGGTCCTCTACGGGATGCATGTGGACTTTTCCTCTACATGGGTTATATATACACATAGATATGCCTGGGCTGTGGGCTTGACCACATTCTGGACCATTCTGGAAACAATTCAACAGTGCAGATGAAACCACTCCCTCTCTCTGTCTCTCTCTCTGTCTCTCTCTCTGTCTCTCTCGCAATCCTAGGAATCCAATCACAACCAGCAGTGATACTTGAGGATGTTGGGATTAATTTTGAGCCCTAAAAATATTCTTCTCTTTGGTTCCCAATACCCATGTTTGATATTCATGCAATTATACTCAGTGAACATTCATTGAGCACCTACTATGTGTCAGGCACCACTCAAGGTGCTGGGGACGCAGCAGTGAACCAGAAGGCAAGTGCCCGCCCTCATGGAGCCACTGATCTAATGTTAAAGTGTATGTATCAAGTGCTCAGAATCCTTGCACCAAAAGAGGACATTTCCCAGCTCATGTGAACAGTATTCAGACGCATATACTCAAACAAAACTAAGTCAGAAGGATACATGCACTCCTATGTTCATAGCAGCAATATTCACAATAGCCAAGGCATGGAGGCAACCTAGATGTCAGTCAACTGATGAATGGATAAAGATGTGTTGCATATATACAATGGATGCCATTCAGCCATAAAAAAGAAGGCAATAATGCCATTTGCAGCACCATGGATGCAACCAGAGGCTATCATACTATGTGAAGTAAGTAAAAAAGAAAGATGAGTACCATAGATCACTTATACATGGAGTCTAAAATATGACACAAATTAACCTATCTGTGAAACAGAAATAGACTCATGGACATAAAGAACAAACTGGCAGGTCTCAGGGGCAGGGGGGTGGGGGAGGGATGGAGCGGGAGGTTGGGGTTAGCAGATGTAAGCTCTTATACGTAGAATGGATAAACAGCAAGGTTCCACTGTACACCACAGACAACCATATTCAACATCCTGTGATAAACCATAATGGAAAAGAATATAAAAAGAATCTACATATGTGTGTGTATAACTAAATCACCTTGCAGTACAGCAGAAATTAATACAACATTGTAAATCAACTATATGAAAATTAAAATTAGTAAATAAACACTGCCCAGATAGCATCTCTGAGACAAGTGGAAGCTCCGTGACCACGCGTCTCATTTGCTGCTGTGTCCTCACAGGCTGTACAGTAACAGGTGCTTGGGACGTGACATGGTGATGGAATGAGTAAACGAAGAGCATTTCACAAATGGCCTTTGCCAAGGATGACACCATATGGGGGCGGCTCTACAGAACCCTACAGATGTGGCCATCACACCTGCAGGTCAAGGTGAGACCAGAAACTGAGCTCTAGAGCATCTCGGGGCCCGCCTGAGAGGAGAGAGGCAATCAGAGAGGCATTCCAGCCTCACAGCCGCCAAGACGCAGAGGGCTTGGAGCCCGGAGATCAGCCTGGAGGTGATATTTTTCATGGCCACCTTTCACCTCCTTTTCTGCTGCTTGTTGCCTGGTGGTTCAGATATATAACCTCCCTTTTCCCACCTCTCAATCTCAACATCTTCTCTCCCTCCATTTCCCCATATTTGACCCATCCCTAGCCTTCAAGTTCGCCAGCTCCCCCACCACAAATCAAGTATTATCCACCAACCACCTGCCCCACCCTGAAGGGATGTCTCCCTGAATTTCCAGTGTTTCACCTCCCAAGACACTGTCCCCTTCTATTTCCGGCACAGCTTGGCCCCTGTGGCACTGTAAATAGCAGATCTATCCACCACCAGGTAGAAGCTAGAGGATCCAGTGACCCAAGAAGAGTCCAGAGCAAGCAGCATGCTAAGAACCTGGTACACATCACCACTGTATGAAGTCAGTATTCATCCCCACTTTACAGATGAGGAAACTGAGGCTCACACAAGCAAAGTGACCTACCCAAGGTTACACAGCCAGGGAGCAGGAGAACTGCAAGCTGGACCCAGGTCTGCATCTTTCCAAAGTGCTTTCCATCATGAAGGAGACTGACTTGTACAGAGGAGGGGGGACCAAGGGCATTCCACAGCCAGACTAGCTTGTTTGGACTCCAGCGATTCAACACTGTCTCTGAAATACACTTTTTAACCATTATAATATGGGGAGTTCCTATCCTTTGCAAAAGCAGAGAGGCTAGTATGAGAGTCCCATGTCCCCATCCCAGCTTTAAAATTGTTGCTCCATGGTCAGTCATTTTTTTCTCTCTGCACCCACCACCCCCACCTCTAGTGGAGCTGCTGTTGTTGTTCAATCAGTAAGTCGTGTCCAACTCTGGGCAACCCCATGAACTGCAGCATGCCAGGCCTCCCTGTCCTTCACTATGTTCTGGAGTTTGCTCAAACTCAAGTCCATTGAGTTGATGATGCCACTCAACCATCACATCCTCTGTCATCCCCTTCTCCTCCTGCTCTCAATCTTTCCCACCACCAGGGTCTTTTCAGAGTTGGCTCTTCACATCAGGTGGCCGAAGTATTGGAGTTTCAGCTTCAGCCTCAGTCCTTCCAATGAATATTGAGGGTTGATTTCCTTTAGGATTGACTGGCTTGATCTCCTTGCTGTCCAAGGGACTCTCAAGAGTCTTCTCCAGCACCACAATTCAAAAGCATCAATTCTTTGGCACTCAGCCTTCTTTATGGTCCAACTCTCACAGCTGTACTTGACTACTAGTGGGGTTATCTTGAAACAAATCTTAAAGGTTTGTATCTAAATGTCTCTGAAAGGTTTGCTTCCTTGCTCAGAAAAGACAAATGGAAAGTCATTTCTTCTTAAACCCTGTGGCGTCACCCTACTGGGGCTGTTGACTTTTAGCGTTACAGGAATAAAACACGCAACCCAAGAGGTCCTGACCTGCTCTGGCTGTTGACTCCTTCTGACCCACTGTCTGGGACCTGGCTGAGCTAAGGGTGAGGGCGGCTCAGAAATTGCCCTCAACACAACATCTTCAGTGTGTCAGCTGGTGCTCTGATCCTGCCACCAAGGGGAGCGCCTGGCACAGGTTCTCAGCAGAAACAGTAGAAATGAGGCTTCCAAGAATTCACCCCAGAGACTATCGGTGGGTCAGAGCCACCTCCTCTCTGACTCACCACGCACGCATGATTCCAGGACTCTTACCCCAGGGTCCCTCCTCCAGGTCTGATCTTCTTGAGAAAGAAGCTCATGGTGAAGGCGGCCAGGGGAGGTGGGTGCCCTGGGCACCCGTGGGGGCCAGGCAGGCTGTGCTCCCCAGTGAAAAGCCTGCACTCTGACTTCACAGGAGTTCAAAACCCAGCTCTGCCACCTGCCAGCTGTGGGAACTCTGGGGGAACAATGGTTTTCATTTATTTGGTTGGGTTTTTTGACCAGGAAAAGGGTGATGGTTTCAGCCTCATGGTGTTGCTAAAGGGCTAAACGAGGTAACAGGTATAAAACAAGATGTCTTCAGTTAGGATTTAAATCAGGCAACACCTGCGAGGGATCAGCCTGAGGCATCGACACCCACATCCCCCTGTCATTCATCACAGCTCCCAGGGCGCCCTCCTAGAAAGGTGAACGGAGGTGTCGGGGTTCCAAAGCCATAAGACGTGAGTTCAAATCCCTCCTCTGCCTCTTCCTGGCCCCGTGACCTCAGGAAGTGGCTTCACTGGTCTGAGCCTTTGCCTCAGCTGCCAGATGAAAGTCCTTTGGGATCTGCCCTCTAGGCTTGCCAAAAAGGATGAAAACAGAAGGGAGTGTGAGATGCCTGCCCCGTGCTTGGCTCCATAAATAAGCGCTATTTTTGATTCGGTCCCTGGATCCCAAGTTAGAGTCACACAGTGCTCCTCCGAAGGAAAGAGCCTGGACGTCTTCCCAAGCCAGAAGCAGGAGGCTGTAATGGTGCCGTCTCAGCCTGAGCAGGTGGGGGGAGCCTGGCTGGGCCACGAGCACAATCCAGGGAGGTGGTAAGAGGCAGATGCCCAAGGCTGGCAGAAGGCATGAGGAGCCTTGAGGGTCAGCCAAGTCACCCTTGGCATGAACACACAGGCACCAGATCTGCTTGGCAGCAGGAAGATGAGCAGCAAGAGGAAGGGGCGCTGGGGGCGGTCCCAGAGTCCTTGGCTGGGTCCCCAGATCCTGGTCTGAGGATCGTGACTTAATTCCATGTTCCATCTGATGGTGAAGGCGAGGTTTCAGGGACTTGCAGGGTAGGTAGAGGGCATCTGGAGGGAGCCCCATGGGTGAGGGGCCAGGTTCAATCTGCTTTACAAACTACCACCCCCATTGTACAGATGAAGAAACTGAGGCACAGACAGACTGAGTAACTTGTCTAAGGTTACACAGCGGAAGGTGGAGCCAGGATTCAAATGGAGATAGCCCATCACAGATCCTTTGAATTTAGCCACTTCTCTGGGCTGCCCCTAGGAGAATAAGCTGGTTCTAGAAAAATCTATTCTTTGTGAGGGAAGTCTCAGATCCCCTCCGAAAGGACTCCAGGAAAAAATCAGCATCCATCAAGATGCGGCTGCATTTCAAGAAGTCAGGCCAGATGCCCAAACATGGCTGGTTCTGAGTTTACCTCTGGTTCTGAGACCCAGATTCCATGGAGCCCAACCTCTGGGCGGGCACTTGGCTAGTTGTCTGTATAGCAGGAGTCTTTGACTCGCTGGGAGAGCAGAGGAAAACAGTCCTGGACCCCCAACAAATGTGGCCGAAGAGAAACTATTTTAACTGTTTGGCAAGGGTGAAAATTCACACACCTTCGCTGGGCTGGATTCAAGGCATTCAGCACCAGGAGCAGAAAGTAAAGAAACATGCCAGCAGACCCGAAGTGAAGCTTCTCCTCTCGCTCTCCACACTGGCAGCAGAGCCTTGGCAAGCCCTTCCTTGGAATTCTCTGGAGGCCTCTGCCAGTTCAACTGACAGGGCAGCAGATGGCATACACTTATCTGCTGATGATATTTTGATTTATTTATCTCTTACAGATGGTACCAGGCCTTGATTTCTGGCAGGAGTTCAAAACATGGGTCAACTTTCTGGGGATAATCGTTTCTCCAAGTGGATGAAATACTGGAAACTAAAATCCTGCCTGGCATCACAACTGCATCACCCTGACCCCCAGACACACCTTGCTCGGGCACCTGGGGCCATTAAAAATGGAAGGGAAGAATTTGTTCTGAAGAACTGTACAGCCAGAAGAACCTAATTGCTTATTTCAGATGAACACCATAGTGGTTAAATGCAAGAGCTATGAACTCAAGGACTTCCCTGGTGGCTCAGATGGTAAAGAAACTGCCTGCAGTGGGATCGGGAAGATCCCCTAGAGAAGGGAATAGCTACTCACTCCAGTATTCTTGCCTGGAGAATTCCATGGACAGGAGCCTGATGGGCTACAGTCCATGGAGTCGCAAAAAGTCGGACACAATTGAGCGACAAACACTTGAACTCATAGAGCCTCTGCCACTTACAAACTCTGGGACCCAGCCCAGACTCTCCGGGTCTTAGTTTCCTCATCTGTAAAATGGGTGTAATTGTCATCTCCGCCACATAAGCTGTGACAGAATCTGCTAGCTATGCATCCAAAAAATGGGCCACGCCTTTTACAGTGTGGAGTTATTGCTACAGAGTGGCTGCCCCGCCAGGCACAGTATTTCCCAGCACTCCTACATCCTGCTGGGGTCATGTGACTGGTTCTTGCCTATAAATGTGAGTGTAAGTGATGCATGGCACTTCCTGAGGCGGGCTTTTAGGAAATGGGCGTGCCTTTTCTTTCCTCTTCAGCCCAGATGCAAAGGGCTCCGAGGCCCTAGGAAACGGTGGAGGCACAATATGGAAGTTGCCAGATCCCCAAATCCCTGTGTGGAGGAGAGCTGACTCTCACCAGCATTAGCTGTGTTCCAGGAGCTACTGTGTCAGTCCCCCTGCCATCTCAGGGGTCTATTCGTTACAGCAGCTGTTACTGCCTTATACATAGCTCAGGAGCCAATGAAAACATACATGCGAGACAGCTGGTGTGTGACAAGAACTCAGCAAGTGTTCACAATTATTATTACTGTCCTCTTTCAAGGGAGCTTGATAAATAAAGGATATTGTGGTGTTTTTATGTCATCCCATATGCTGGGTTTGGTTAAAGCAAAGCTGCTTTTCTCAACACCTCAGTCTTATCTGTGCCCTTTTGTTTTATAGTATCGAATATCTTTCATTCTCTGTTCTACCTCACGCCTCAAAACGTTGTTCTGAGAGAGAAATTAAGGAGAGAGTATGTATAGTTTTCCTTGGTACCCTGTGGCTGACACAGAGACTTATGGTCGACAATCATTTGTATTAATAGCCCCACTTCTCTCCTCTGCTCCCTCAGCCCAGAAGTCTCCACCTTGGCTGGGGATGGGAGGAGGGACTTGGGGACCATGGAGCCCACCTCTCTCAGTTTCAAGACATGGATGCGAAAGCCCAGGGAGGGCTTGTGATTTGCTTATCACCTTGTCATCAGGCGGATATTGAGCTGAAGCTGGAACTTGAGTTCTATGTCTTCTAACCCAGAAGGAGGTATGAGGTGCCAGGGGCCTCACTTTTTGTGGCTACAGAAAGTAGCAGCAGCCAACCCTTACAATCAACACATGTGAGGTGCCAAACATAAAAGTGAACTTGCTCAGTCGTGTCCGACTCTTTGCAACCCCGTGGACTGTAGCCTGCCAGGTTCCATCCACAGGATTTTCCAGGCAAGAATACTGGAATGGGTTGCTATTTCATTCTCCAGGGGATCTTCCCAACCCAGGGATCAAACCCAGGTCTCCCACACTGCTGGCAGACTCTACTGTCTGAGCGTTAGGTGCCAGGCACTGTTCTAAATCTCCATAAGCACTACCTTGTCTAATTCTCATAACAACCATAAGAAGGAGACACTATTACTGTTCCCATTTACCAGATGAAGAAACTGAGGCCCAGTGAGGTTAAGTATCTTACCCAAACCCACAAAGATAGTAAGTGGTTGGATCCAGGATCCCACCCAGGGAATCTAATTCCAGAGGCCTCACTTTTTTCTTTTTAATTTGGCCACACCACACTGCCTGGGGGATCTTAGTTCCCTGACCAGGGATAGAACCTGCACCCTGAGCAGTAGAAGTACTGAGCCCTAACCGCTGGACTGCCAGAGAAGTCCCTGAGGCCTCTGTTTTAATCATGTTTGGAGGGATGGAACTTGTAGGAAACAGTTGGTTTTTTTTTTTTTTTTTTTTCTGCTTGACTTCAGGACCAGAACTAAACGCAGTGAGCCCAAGGAGCAGCTCTACCCAACACAACCAAAGAAGAGTCCAGCCACAGAAAAAGTCCCTCCCCGGTGGCATTAAACTTCCCAGTAGTGAGAGATTGCCCTGGGGGTCCAGTGGTTAGGACCCTACACTTCCACTGTAGGGGACCATGGTTCGATTCCTGGTCGGGGAACTAAGATCCACCAAAACAAAACAAAACAAAAACGAACAAGCCAAAAAGCCCTCAGACTTCCCAGAGCTGAGAGGATGTAAGAAAAGGTTGGAGTCCCACATGGAGATGTTGCCAGGAGATTCAAGCAGCTAGTGGGGTATCAGACTGGGCGGTGCTGCCTCATGTCCCACACATGGTTCATGATAGGAAATGTGACACTAAAGAACACTGTCCCATCACGAGAAGTGATTTTCCCTTCCAATCCTTCAAGATTACTTCCAGAAAGAAAAAAAAAATTTCAGTTTTGTGCTAGCCTGTCCTTAACATGGCTCTAACACTTGTAATCTTCTGTTTTAAAAAGAGAGAAACAGCAAAAATACCCAGTTAGAATCTGACTGCATTGTTTTCTTGTATGCATACACATACACACACGCGCGTATATATTTCTTCTATTTTTGGCAACCATGCTGACTTTCTATTTCCAATTGGAATTGAAAGCTCTCCTTTTAAATTCATTTATGTAAGGAAAATGTGAGCCAATATGAAGCATAAAAAAAAATCATAGTAGAACAGGAGTATGTGACTAAGAACAAATTCAAAAAGGTGTTAAAAGAAGAACTGAAGTCTGCCAAACCCTGGGATAAAAGCATTCTGTGCTTCTAGGTCCACTCCAAGCTCAGAGCTTGCCGGGCTGCCATCCTGCACAAGGCTGGGAGGACCAGCCACATGATAGTTTATACAAATGAGATTCCCTGGAGTCCTGCAGTGCACAGCCTGTATGGCTGTACACAGCAGCCATGGATATTTTTAGAGTAACAAATACCCCCAAACATAGGACAAAAGAGAATTAATCTGCTATTCAGCTAGACTGAAATTGGCAAAGTTCCTCACTCCAAATTATGGCACTCTTTGATCTTCCCACCATGTATCCGCCCCCCCACACCGTGCTCACAGGCCACCAGGCTGCCCAAGCATTGCTGGCACCCAATCCATCCTCAGGGATGAATGGAAGAACCAGAACCCAGGGCATGGGATGCTCCTGGGGAGAGGCGGCAGGAAGATAAATGGCAAGTGAGCTGCATGTTCAACTACAAAGGCAGCGGAAAGACATCCTCAGATGTGAAGGCACTTGGAGAATAGAGTGTCCATGAATCATTCTGGGAAAAGCTAGTTGACACTGAAATTCAGCTCACCTGGGGATGAACCAAAGTCAACTCAAGAATGGAGAAGTCACAGTAAAATCAGCAAGGCGAAGAAGGCGCTGTGGAAAATTCTTCAAGAGATGGGAATACCAGAAAATTCTTCAAGAGATGGGAATACCAGATAGGAGTACAGATTTCCTGAGAAATCTGTATGCAGGTCAAGAAGCAACAGTTAGGACCGGACATGGAACAACAGACTGGTTCCAAATTGGGAAAAGAGTACATCAAGGCTGTATATTGTCACCCTGCTTATTTAACTTATATGCAGAGTACATCATGCAAAATACTGGGTTGGATGAAGCACAAGCTGGAATCAAGATTGCCGGGAGAAATATCAATAACCTCAGATATGCAGATGACACCACCATTATGGCAGAAAGCAAAGAGGAACTAAAGAGCCTCTTGATGAAAGTGAAAGAGGAGAGCGAAGAAGTTAGCTTAAAACTCAACATTCAAAAAACTAAGATAATGGCATCCGGTCCCATCACTTCATGGCAAATAGATGGGGAAACAATGGAAACAATGAGAGACTTTATTTTGAGGGGGCTCCAAAATCACTGCAGATGGTGACTGCAGCCATGAAATCAAGACGCTTGCTCCTTGGAAGAAAAGCTATGGCCAACCTAGACAGCATATTAAAAAGCAGAAACATTACTTTGCCAACAAAGGTCCGTCTAGTCAAAGCTATGATATTTCCATTAATCATGTATGGATGTGAGAGTTGGACCACAAAGAAAGCTGAGCACTGAAGAATTGTTGCTTTTGAACTGTGGTGTTGGAGAAGACTCTTGGGAGTCCCTTGGACTGAAGGAGATCAAACCAGTCAATCCTAAAAGAAATAAACCCTGAATATTCATTGGAAGGACTGATGCTGAAGCTGAAACTCCAATACTTTGGCCACCTGATGGGAAGAACTGACTCACTCATAAAACCCATACAAAAATCAGGAGGTCAGGGACTTCCATGGTGGTCCAGTGATTAAGAATCTGCCTGCTGATGCAAGGGATACAGGTTCAATCCCTGGTCTGGGAAGATCCCACAGGTCTCAGAGCAACTAAGTCCATGCAGCCACAACTACTGAGCCAGTGCTCTAAAGCCCATGCTCTGCAACAAGAGAAGGCACCACAATGAGAAGCCTCAGCACCACAACGAGAGAAAAGCCCTCCCACAGCAACGAAGGCCCAGGACAGCCAAAAATAAAGATAAATAAATAACTTTTTAAAAAAAATCAGAAGGTCAGAACAGTAGGAATGTTGTTCCTCTCATGTTTCTCAGGAGGAGTCTAATACTGGAAACACTTTGTTTAAAAAGGCTACAAGCACACGTTTTTTTCCTTCCTTCCGATGGCACCCCACTTTAGTACTCTTGCCTGGAAAATCCCATGGACAGAGGAGCCCAGTAGGCTGCAGTCCATGGGGTTGCTCAGAGTCGGACACGACTGAGCGACTTCACTTTCACTTTTTACCTTCATGCACTGGAGAAGGAAATGGCAACCCACTCCAGTATTCTTGACTGGAGAATCCCAGGGATGGGGGAGCCTGGTGGGCTGCCATCTATGGGGTCGCACAGAGTCGGACACGACTGAAGCGACTTAGCAGCAGCAGCAGCAGCACCACCTTCCCATTACAAGGGCAACTATCTACCTAGAGTCAAATTCCTGGGCAGAAGAGAAGGGAGATTAGAATTCAGTCCTCAGGTGTGAACACATGTCCCCAGCAACCCCAAAATGGCTCTCTGACCCAGGGTCACTGAGAAAGAGCCTCTCGTGTTGTAGGAATTTCCCAAGTTGATTAAAAAAAAAGAAAGAAAGAAAGAAAATCAACTTATACTTACCTGTGCCAGGTCAGTCCTAAACATCTCTATCTCTCTCTCACACACACATTCATTTCTCTTGAGGTCCAGCCTTCCCGCAGTCTCCCTGCCTCCACACTGTCAGTCACGGGGATGTTTATGGAGCCCCGATCTGAAATTCTGTTCAGGAATCCTCACTTAATTTCAGTTCTCATCAGAATCATCATGTCCTCAGACATTTATTAAACATGTAGACTCCCAAAGATGTATATTCTCTGTGACCCAACAATTTCATTTCTTGGGATTCTTCCTACAGACATACCCACATGTGTGCAAAATAACAGAAGGTCAAGATAATTCATTGCAGCATTATTTTAATAACAAAAGACTAGATGTAATCTAAATTCCCATAAAGTAAATCAGAAATACACATTCGATTTATGGAAAACTCACATGTGGTGCTAGTGGTAAAGAACCAGCCTGCCAATACAGGAGACATATGAGACACGGGTTCTATCTCTGGATCGGGAAGATCCCCTGGAGGAGGGCACGGCAGCTCACTCCAGTATTCTTGCCTGGAGAATCCCATGGACAGAGGAGCCTGGTGGGTTCCAGTCCATAGCATTGCAAAGAGTCGGACACAACTGAAGCACCTTAGCATGAAAGCACATCCATTAAAGCAGCTCTTTCTCTCTCAGAATATTAACATAGAATATTAATATTCATTGATATCAGTACAATACACAGGTTATCAATATTCCATGAAAAAGTGGTTTCCCCACTGAAGTTTGAGACTCATTCCCCTTACAGAATAAATCTAAACATTTCATCTGCCTTTTTTCTTCTTTTAGCCATGCCACGTGGCATATGGGATCTTAGTTCCTCGACCAGGGATTGAACTTTCGCCCCACGCATTGGAAGCGCAGTCTTAACCACTGGGCCACCAAGGAAGTCCCTTCTGCCCCTTCTTTTCTCCAGTGTGGTCTCAGTCTTCTCCTTCAGACACTGTGTTAGTTTCCTATGCTGCTATAACAAGCTTCCACAAACTTAAAGTCTTAAACGGTACAAAATTTCATCTTGTAATTCTATAGGTCAGAATTCCAACAAGAGTCCCACTGAGCTAAAATCACGGCACTGGCAGGGCTGTGTGTCTTCGAGGAGACTCTGTGGACGATTCCCCAGCCTTGCCTTTTCTAGCTTCTCATGGCTGCCCACAATCCTCGACTCATGGTCCCTTCGTCCATCTGCAAAGTCAGCCATGTTGAATCACTCTCCTTCCATAGACACAGCTCCCTCTCTGATGAACAACTGGAAAGGGTCTCCTCTTTCAAGGACTCATGTGATTAGATTAGGCCCATCTGGAACATTCAGGATAATCTCCCCAGTCAAAATCCTTAACTGAATCACATCTGAAAAAAAATCTCTTTCACCATTTGAGGCAGCATATTCATGGTTATGGAGATTCTTACGGGGACCTCTTGGAGAGACAGCCTTGTCTGCCCACTGTGGATACCCCAGACTCAAGCCAAGGCACTCGTCACATCTCATCAAACTCAAGACCATGTGATGATATATCCATCCCTCTGCCTGAAAAGCTCTTTCTCACCTGCCAGACTCCTACTCAAACCTTCAGGACTGAACTCCATAGCCACCTCCTCAGTGAAGCCCTCCCTGATTCCCTCAAGAAGAATTAGGGACACAGCTAGCACTCTGGAAAGACCCCTCCATATGACATTTGTCACTTGGCATTTGAATGATTTGCCTATATGTGCCAGCAAGCAACTTAAGAGTGAAAAGTTATTCACCACACATCCCCACCATTCAGCATGATGTCTGGCACGTGGTAGGTTTAGCAAACACTGAAGGAATGAATGACTTAATCCTTTCTATTTTACTGTGGCATGCAAAATATACATAACGCTGCTGCTATCTAGTCGCTAAGTCATGTCCAACTCTTTGCGACCCCATGGACTGTAGCCCACCAGGCTCCTCTATTCATGGGATTTCCCAGGCAAGAATACTGGAGGGGGTTTCCATTTCCTTCTCCAAGGGATCTTCCCAACTTAGGAATCAAACCCACATCTCCTGCTTGGCAGGCAGATTCTTTGCCACTGAGCCACCTGGGAAGTCCCAAAATACATATGTATAAAATACATATATTATGTATATATATATATGTTTAATACATATATGTATGTGTATATATGTATATATCTATGTATATTTACTTATTAATACTTATATAATTTGCAATCCAAAATATGTTTTTATGTATCTATTTATGTTGTTATTACAATGGATGCTGTTATTATTGTCAGTCCACGTGCCTGGCATATGACAGGAGCTCAATAAATATTTGCCAAGTAAATCAATTAATAAGCATACCTAATGTTTATTGAACTTTTTCTATATTCCAGGCACTTGGCTAAGCTTTTTATAAGCTCTGCCTCCCTCATTAATTTTTCCACAACAACTCCCAGGGGAGCACTACTGTATCTGGGTAATGAATACTAGCTGCTGTTACAAATATCTCAGAATCTGAAAGGCTTATCTCTCGGCTGTCTTTCTTGCATGCCTCCCATCCACGAGGTGACTCAAGGACCCAGGCTGCTTCCATAGCGCAGCTGCACCATGGGAAGAAAGAGAAGGGATGGAGAGAACACACGGGACACTTCCCCACCTTGGCCCAGAAGGGACCTGCATCACTTCCATTCATATCCCACAGTCACATGGTCAATCCCACTGCAAAGGATGCTGGGAAATTCAGAGGAGCTCACGGATACTGGTTAGCATAGAGGTCAGCGCCACAGTCATTATCTGCCCCATCTTACAGTTGAAGAAACAGAGGATCAGAGGAATGGAGACATGGCCCAAGACCTTGCAGCTAGCGTGGGTGGGAGATAATTCAAGCCCAGGTCTATCTGCCTGCATGACCACCCTCTTAGCCACTGCCTGCTCACAGTCCACCACAGAGGACAAAGGCCTGAGACCCTGCTGAGTGGCAGGAAGGATCCCACCCTGGAATGGGTACTTTCTCTGGACAATCCCCACAGTGGATAAATCCACACAAGAGAACACCGGGAGATGGCCAGGTCCAGACCCACAATATTCCCTTACCCTTCTAGTGTCAGTTTATTCATAAGCATCTGAATACTGACACGAGGCAGACGTTATGCACTTGATTTTTCCCTCCAGACTGTTGCAAGAGGGGAAACAAAATCCATTTTTTTAAGCGAGCATCAGATGATGCTTGAACAAAACCAATAACTCTTTCAGGACGAGCAGCTCTCTAAGCTTCCCACATACATTCTCCAAGTGTCATTTCTGGCATTTCTTTGGCAGTTGTTTATTGTCTGCAAAGAAACATCACTCCTTCCTGCATGCCTCTCCTCTCCTCCTCCTGGTAACCTTCTCCCATGGCATTAGCCCTCTGCCCTTGCAGTTTAAAATTGCAACCAAAAAAATTTCCCCTAACTCCCCTGAGTTGCTTTGCCAGCATCAATCCCAGATCCTGCATCCTCTTTCCAGACCCTATCATTCTTGTCTGCCTGTTCCTTGTCTTTTAGCGTCAGCAACTCAGCTGACACAACTGCAATTACAAGTCAATTCGCGATTATTCAGCGCTGATTATTCAGGGAGTAGATTCCTCAGGCTTCTTGCTTCCCTCCTCTCTGTGGACCTGGCACTGCTCGTTAGCACCTCCATCAGCAGGGAAGAAAGGAACAGAGAGTCTGCCAAACTCCCATCCATCAAGACCAGTTCCTGGGGCTTCTCTGGGGGTCCAGTGGTTAAGAACCCGCCTTCTTATGCAAGGGACACAGGTTCCATCCCTGATCCAGGAAGATTCCACCTGCCTTGAGGCAACTAAGCCTGTGCGCCACAGCTACTGAAGCCCACGTGCTGCAGCCACTGAAGCCCGTGCACCCAGAGCCATGCCCCACAGCAAGAGAAGCCACTGCAATGAGAAGCCTGCACATTGCAACAAACAGCAGCCCCCGCTCGCCGCAACTAGAGAAAGCCCTCAAGCAGCAACGAAGACCCAGTGCAGCCAAAAATTAATTAGTTAATTTTTTTAAAAAAAGTCCAGTTCCTGATCAGTCATTTCTGTTTGGCAAAGAGGCAACTCGGACACTGGCCTCATCTGCTCATGCTGCCTCTTCCCCAAGTCACACAGATAATTCGATGCTTACAATTATTTTTCCTGAAAGGAGAAGGGAGCTATGGCCGGTACCAGGCTGGATCTCCCATGCTCAGGGCTGCTCCCACCAGCCTGTGACATCGGCACACTTCGCAACAGCAAGCGCGCTGGTGTGAGTGGTGAGCCTGTTGTCAGCTACAGCACACAGCTTGATGGCAGGGGCTGTCTCTTTACAGCATGAAATATGTTGAGGGATCATTGTGTGATGGCTTATCTAATAAATGCAGTGAATTTTTTAAAAACAAAGCAGAGAGAGACAGATGGAAGGCAACTCACCCTCACAGGAAAGAATCGCTGCTGCCAGCTGCCCTAAGACGGGGCTTGTTTCCTGACACAAGGCCCTTCCCCAGGCCAAGCCGTCCCCCCTCCCAAGTCTTGAGAAATCTGAACCATGGTCCCCTACTGAAGGACTCTAGGGGACCTGCTGGAGGAGGTCATCTCAAGGGCCCAAGAGAAGGAACAGACACCCGCCCAGTGGACAGCGTGCACATCAGCCCAGTAGGGGACCCAAGGTCAGTCCAGACACAGCTGGGCCACCTCTGCTGCGCTCACCACCTCCATGCAGCCTGGAAGCCTGGTCTTCACCCACCACTTGGGAACTTTCCATCATCTACTGGGAAGCACAGCCAGTGGGCAAGAGGAGGGGTCCTACGTGAGAAGGAGAAGGGTCCTTTACTCTCTCCCTGCAAACCCAGACAAGTTCCAGGTGATTTCTCAGCCCTTTTACCATTTTCTTGCATTCAATCAACAAATTTTCATTAAGCACCTACTATGTGCCAGGCACTATTCAAAGCACTGAGGAGCTGACAGTGAACAAGACATGAAGTTTTCATTCCAGCAGAGAAGACAATAAATAAGTGAAGAAATAAGTAAATAACAGATGGTCGTATACACTCTGAATACAACAAAACAGGATGTAGTGATGGGTGGGTGAGACATCTTTGACAGAGTGATCAGGGCCTCCTCTCTGATGAAAGAGTATTCTAGCTGCAGGCTGATGAGGACAAACCAGCCATGTAAGGATCCAGGGGGAAAGCATCCCAAGAAGAAGCTTGTCGAGTGCAAAGGCCGTGGCGCAGGAATGTGCTTGGTGAGCTGGGGAAGCAACCAAGAGTCTGAAGGGCCTGAGGCCAAACGGGTCCTGAGTGAACAGCAGCACAGGAAGCTGCAGGATGGGCAGGGCTGTGTCTCTTACTGAACCCAAATGCAGAGACTACAGGCATCCGAGAGCCATTGGGAACCAGAGCAGCCTCTCTCCGGCCATCTTGGCTCCAAGGTCTTTTGTCTCAGTCCCTCTCTGCTTCTCAGACCACAGGCCCAATTCAAATGCTCCAGTCCCTGCTCAGAACCCAGCTCCACAGAGCCTGACCAGTCCTCCAAATTCCAGGTGAGTTAAGCTGATTGGCCCAGCTCAGATCACCTGTCCAACCTAGTGGCCAGTCAGCACAGCCCGGGAAGGGCGGGGCAACCCAGGAAAATATGGCTGCCGGCAGTGGCTGCGACTGTAGGTGGGGAACCCCCCAGAGAGCAAGGCTGGGCTGGGCTGTGCTGGGCTGGGCTGGGAAGACACCTCCAAGGGCCCTCTGCTTGGCTGTTTCCCAGAGCTCTCTCTAGGCAGCCTTCGTTGACTTCCTGTATGCCTGTCTCCATCTCAGTCCCCACCCTCAACTCTCCAGGAGACTGTGGGCTGGCCAGATCACCAGAGTTCCCTGGGGTTTAGGAAGTGGGGAGCTTCCCATTCAGAGCATCAGGGGGCTGCAGATGCAGGGGCAACAGAGGGGACAGGCCAAATCTGAAAGACTGAGGCTGGGGTCTGGCAAGGAGAAAGGCTACTCTGCAGACCATGAAACCGGAAATCAGGAGCAGACAACAGTCAGTGCAGCAGGGTCAGGGTGACTGCCAGAACAGCTGCTGATGCCCACGGCCAGTATCATGTGCCAGCCAGGCCCAGTGGGGCTGACAGCGGCTCTACCAGAGGCTCCTGTGTGCATGGCAGTGTCAAGGAGAAAGGACAGAGTCCACTGGGAGCACAGAGAACATGGGGGACTCAGCCTGGCTCCTCTGTGGCTCAGTGCCTCCTCCCCCACGCAAGGAGGGGTCTCCATCGTCACCTCAGTGCTGCTGCCTCCAGGGCCCCACCCTGGAGCCCTGGGCATGTCTGGACCTTGATCAGTCAGTGGAGCAATTACAGAGGGGTGCTCTGGGAGGAACGGCTGGCTGAAGGGGGACGGGGAGCTGAAGCAGCCCTCTCTCAGTCTGCAGGGCCAGGAAGAGACCAGGGGGAAGGAGGGAGAGAGATTAAATGGGTGAGCACTGAGGAGACAGAGGGACAGGGAGTGACAAAAAGACAGAAGAGAGGAAGATGAGGACAGAGTAATCAGAGCCAAAGAAGCCAAAAGGGAGAGAGAGATGGATATAGAAACAAGGAGAAAAACCACTGAAGAGCCAAAGAGGGAGACCTGCCTGGGTTCAAATCCAGGCACCACAACGAATGAAGTCACTTGTATTTGTTGGTACCAATAACTGGGTAGCTTAAACAACAGGAATCACCTCACAATTCTGGAGGCAAGATCAAGATCAAGTTCAAGATCAAAGTATTGGCAAGAATGGTTCCTTCTGAGGCTGTGAGCGAAGAATCTGTTCTGAGCCTCACTCGTTGGTTCGTAGATGGCCACCTTCATGTTCACATAGCACTCTCCCTGTAAGCATGTGCCTCTCCAAACTTCCCCATTTTATAAGCACGCCAGTCATGTTAGATTAAGGCCCACCTTAATGGCCTCATTCTAACTTGATTACCTCTGTAAGACCCTATCTCCAATTAAGGTCACATTCAGAGGGACTAGAGGGTTTAGGACATCAACATATGAATTCTGGAAGGACACAATTCAACCCATAACCTCTTTGTGCCTCTATTCTCTCATCTACCTTCATTCTGAGGATTTGTGAGTTTCTAAACATAAAACCTGGCAAGCAGTAAATGCTTAATAAATGTGAGTCACATTACAATCTTTATTTTCATTATTTGGCTTGGTAAGCAGGATAATGGCCCCCAAAGATATCCATGCTTTAATCCTCAGAACCTATAAGGATATTACTTTCCACAACAAAGGGGACTTTACAGATGTAATTAACTGCACATCTTGAGATGCAGAGATTATCCAGGATTATCCAAGTGGACCCAATGTAACCACACAAGTCTTTAACAGCAGAGAACCTTTCCCTACTGTGAAAAGACTCAATCACCATTGCTGTCTCTAAAGATGGAGAAAGGAGTCACAAGCCAAGAACATCATGACCTACAGAAGTGAGAAGAGTCAGCAATTTACAGGCAGCAAGAACACGGTCACCTGAGTCCTACAACCTTAAGGAACTGAATTCTTCTAAATAAGCAGAAATAGAGCCCACAGTAGAGCCTCCAGAAAAGAAAACAGCCTTCCAACACCTTGATTTTAGGTGGCTAACTTGTACAGGACTTCTGAACTCCACAATTGTAAAATTTAAAAATCTGTTGTTTTAAGCCTCTACACCTGTGACAATTTGTCACAGCTGCCCCCCTACCCCCTCACTCACTTACTGCAAACCCCGTGGCTTCCATGCTGTAACCCACACACAGCCCAGCACCATCCAGGCTCAGACCTTTGAACCTGCTTGCTCTCTTCCTCCACATATCCATGGGGCTCTCACTCTCAAAGATATGACCCCCATAACAAGAGAGCACTCTGCCCCTGCCCCGCTGACCCTGCTGAACGTGCCTTGGCAGCCCTCAACCCCGACTGTGGGAACAGACGCCTTTGTTCCTGTGTTGTGTGCGCTCATCATTGGTCTCCACAGACCGTGATCTCCATGAGGGCAGAAGGGTCCCCTCTGTCTTATTCACCACTGATGCCCTAGTACAGTTCCTGACACAGAGCGTGGGCTCATCACGTATCGATTGAGTGAATAAATGAACGCTTTGCTATTACCCTCATCTCTGGTCATACTAGGGATTCCTTGGTGGCTCAGATGGTAAATAGTCTGCCTGCAATGCAGGAGACCTGGGTTTGATCCCTGGGTTGGGAAGATCCCCTGGAGAAGGGAATGGAAACCCACTCTAGTACTCTTGCCTGGAGAATCCCATGGACAGAGGAGCCTGGTAGGCTACAGTCCATGGGTTCGCAGAGTCGGACACGACTGAGCGGCTTCACTTTCACTTTCTGGTCATACCAGGAAGGTTCGTGATGGGAGTGAACTCAGCACCACCATGCAGCAAAGAGGCTTCCAAAAGTTAGAGATGCCCCAGAAAGGGCACTGGACTTGGGAGTCAGTGGGCCTAGAATTGAGTCCCAGGGCACACCTCATCCAGCTGGGTCACCCTGAGAGATTCACTGTCCCTCTCTGAGTCTCAGTTTTCTCATCTGTAATATGGGGGTGATGACTTACTTCAGCCCATCTCACACCTGTGAGCAGCAGGACCAGGTTGAAAAAATGTCTTGTCCTGGCTGCCAGTACCAGAATTCCTCGGGGGGACAGAAATGACTTCATTGAGAAAAATGTTTGGACAAGTGCTGGAGTAGAAGGTGATGTCCCGTCACACATACTCACACTGGTTGTACTGGGAAGGCCTCGGAGGAGAGGCATCAGACACTTCATGGGAAACCCGGGTAGAAGGTGGGGGCCCATCAGATGCCAGAAGCTCTGCACTGTGCGATGTAGCCTCCCACGGATCTTCAGTAAAGTCAACTAAGTCCCCCAAGGCTCTCTGAAGAGGGGTTTGTCACCATGGAAACCAAAGAAAGGACAGCATCTCATCTTGAAGCTAACCCCATTCATTAGGGGAGTCAGTTGTAGGAAACCCAGACCCTGAAGGCACAGGCGGCCTCTGGGAATTTAGAAATAGTAGGGAGTGGGCCAGGGGTTGCGGGGGCTTCCCAGGTGGCTCAGTGGGTAAAGAATCTGCCTGCAATGCAGGAGACACAGGTTCGATTCCTAGGTTGGGAAGATCCCTTGGAGTAGGAAGTGGCAACCCATCCAGTATTCTTGCGTGGAGGATCCCATGGACAGAGGAGCCTGGAAGACTACAGTCCATAGGGTTGCAAAGAGTTGGACACAACTGAAGTGACTGAGCATGCACATTCAGGGCCCAGAGACCATATGCTCTATGGGGAACTGCCAGATGGACTTGGTTCCTCAAGGATGTAGGGGTCCCAGCTGAGAGCTGGCACTCCAGAAGAACAAATGAGACCAGACCTCTACTGGTACGGGAGAGCCTTTTTCACACTATGGAGTGCTAGTCGACCTTGAGGTGACAATGCCCTTTCCTGCCCACAGGGGCCTTTGGTTTCCAGGAGGCCCCCAGACCCTGGGAGACAAGCTTCTATGCTCTCCAGCTCTAGCTGAGTGTCTCCATCAACATTCACCCTCTAAAAGAAGACCCATTATCTCCCTCCTGCCTGACAGTCTTAGCTATGGAGGTGCTGGTGTCAGGAATCATGGATACGGATGGATGGCGGCAAATATCCCAACATGGGAAATCACTCCTTGGCAACTGGTCCCCAGCAAGAGTGGGGAAAAAGTACTATCTAGAGCTTCCACAGGGTCTTGACTGCAAAATCTATACATAGCCGAGTGGCCCACGATTGCCTCCGCACAGAATCCCAGGCCAAAAGGCGCTGGGTATGGCAACCCACTCCAGTGTTCTTGCCTGGAGAATCCCAGGGACGGGGGAGCCTGGTGGGCTGCCATCTATGGGGTCACACAGAGTCGGACACGACTGAAGCGACTTAGCAGCAGCAGCAGCATGCCAGCCTCAGGCCTTTCTGGGAGGAGAAAGCAGGTCTGGGAGCCTCTGAGGGCAGGCTGAGCGGGGAGGCTCTGCTGGGTTGCCAGTGCTCACCTCTGCGTGGGGACCCCCAGTGAGAGTCAACTCCCAGGACAAGGAACTCAGATGCCTCAGGGACCACTCAGGTGGTCCACTCAGATGCAGGTGAGTGAAAGAGCAGATATAAGATGATGGATGCCAAAAAAAAGAGTCAGGGACACCAAGGGAGTGGTGGGGACTGTGGAGAACTGAGAGCCCACCTGCTGGCTGGTCCCATATAGAAGGGTAGATGCTGCTCAAATCTGTGTGGCCTGGTGTAACTCACCACTGCTGGATTCCTTCTGTTGTCCAAGAACTGAACCCTGATGCTTCCCTGAAATACCCTGGTCTTCCCAGTTTGAAATGAGAGAGACTCTTATTCGGCCCCAGTATCCACCCCCTCTCCTCCTTTGGCGGCTAGAACCTGGCCATGGCTCTGGACTGTCTAGGACCATGTGGATGAGGGCAGTGTGTTGGGGACAGCACAGCAATTATCGAGAAGAATCCTGGGTCCCCAGTGTGGAGCTGAGATGCCTGACTAGTTCAGACTCTTATGTGAGAGAGGAAAAAAGCTTCTAGCACACCGAAGCCACTGCTATTTTAGGGTGCTTGGCTCCACGGTCAGACTAATATAAATCCTAACTAATACAGTTGGCCCCAGATTCCACAGTAGGATGCTCAGTGAGTCCAGCCAACTCCGTCAGCCAGCAAGTGCCAGCTTGCAGCCCTGACCTGAGGTGATGTCCTAAACAGACCCTGTGGTCTCACATGGCTCCTTGAAGAACCTCTGAGAGTTCCCCTCAAGTCAACTAAGCCCAAACTCCCTGAGACCCCAGAGCAGGGCCTGCATACCCTGCCTTGCATTTGGCTCCATCTTTTACACGCCCACGTAGTCGCTATAGCTACTCCAAACTACCCACAGTTTCTAAGTCTCCAAGGTCACCGCCTCCTCCAGGCAGCCACCCGCTCCCCCAGGCTGAGTCAGTCATGCCCTCCTCTGCCCTCCCACCACCCCTTAAACATACCCTATTAATACCCTATTATAGCACACTTCATGTGGTGTTCTAATTGCATCAAGCTGTGAAAGCCAGGGCTCCGGAGGCAGACAGACTGAAATCTCAGTGCCCAAACTCACAAGCTGTGTGATCTGAGGCTGGTTAGTTCCTCAGCCCCTCTGAGCCTTAATTTCCCCATCTGTGAACCGATTAGACATGTGATAAGTAGAGACAGAATACCTGTTTACCAGGTGTCTGGCTAAGTGCTGAGCATACAGAAATGCACCTGTCATCCTTAAGCTTACAAACCCAGGGAGAGGATTGGCTTGAAAGAAAATCATATACAACAGAAGTTACTTCAGGGACTTCCCTGGTGATCCAGGGGTTAAGAATCTGACTGCCAATGCAGGGGACACGGGTTCGATCCCTGGTCTGGGAAAATTCCACGTGCCGCTGAACCACCAAGCCCACGTGCCACAATCCCTGAGCCCACGTGCTGCAACTACTGAAGCCCGAGCTCTGCAACAAGAGAAGCTACCATAATAAGCCTGCGCAGCAACAAAAGAGTAGCCCTTGCTCATTTCAACTAGAGAGAGCCCGCGCATAGCAACAAAGACCCAGTGCAGCTGAGAGTAGACTTCCGGCCACAGTGGAGGAAGGAGAGGGTGGGACCTATGGACGAAGTAGCATTGATATACGTACAGCATCGTGTGTAAAGTAATAGCTGGTGAGAAGTTGCTGTAGAACACCGGGAGCCCAGTCTGGTGCTCTGTGATGACCCAGAGGGGAGTGGGGGTAGGGAGGGAGGCTCAAGAAAGAGGGGATATATGTATAATTATGGCTCATTCTAGTTGTTGGGGCTTCCCAGGTGGCACTAGTGGTAAAGAACCCACCTGCCAATGCAGGAGACATGAGAGACGTGGGTTTGATCCCTGGGTTGGGAAGATCCCCTGGAGGAGGGCATGGCAACCCATTCCAGTATTATTACCTGGAGAAGCCCATGGAAAGAGGAGCCTGGTGAGCTACAATCCATAGGGTTGCAAAGAGTCAGCCATGACTGAAGCAACTTAGCATGCACGCATTGTTATATGGCAGAAACCACCACAACATTGTAAACATTAAAAAATAAACAGGAAAATAAATGGGTGTAATAATAAAGTCTTCCTCACAAACTGGCAAAAAATAAATATTTTAAAATAATAATAAACAGATATTTTTTAAAGTTTCCTCAATGCAGTTGTGATAAAATTTCTAAAGGAAAAGTACCATGTGTGGATAAAGAGGGAATCCAGTCTAGTCTGGGAGAGGAGGCCAGAGAAGGCTCCCATGAGGAGGTGATATTTATGAAGAGACAGAAAGCAGGGGCTGGTTGGGCTGGTGGGGAAAGCTGCGGGGAAGGCCGTCTCAGGAAGCAGGAACAGCATATACAAAGGCCCTGCAGCAGGGAGAGAATGTCCTTTACCAGGAACCCGACCGGACGATGCTTGTGAGCAGAGCGGCTATGTCTTTGGGTCTCTGGGGCACAGATCAGTGCTTGGCACACAGCAAACGTTCACTGATATCTGCCAAATGAATGAGGGATTCTGTTGAGTCCGCCCACCTCCAATTCAATGACTAGCTACATTAACCACGCACTGGCTGGGCGTTTGCCAAGCACCAGCCACACACCAGGTGCTGCATGGGACTGAAGAAAGATGCAGAGATGGACCAGTCCGGGATCCTGCCCTCAGCCTGGCCATTCCCAAAGCCGGGAAACACGAACAGGGGACCCCCAGATATGAGGTTAAGCTGTCGAGGCTTGTGGTAAAGACTAGCCATTGCCCACCAAAACCTGTTTCCTTTCTTCCCTGGTACTGATGTCTCCTAGACTCCCTGGGCAGTGGGCACAGCCATGCAAAGCTCTTGCCAATGGCGTGTGAGTCGGTACTTCACGTCGTGGATGAAGACACCAGGCAGGCCTTCCCCATACTCTTTCCCAGCTTCCTGGGTGGCTCAGTTTCAACCAGGCAGACAACAGGCTGTCCTAAGGGTTGGCAGAGCGATGACTTGGATGGAACCAAGGTCTTGAGATGACAGGCAGGGGTGGCGCAGCTCCACTAACCAAGACTACCATCTAAAAGAGACAATAGCCTCTCTGATCCATAAGCCTCTGTATGAGGGGCAGGGGTCTGTTATGGGGCTTCCCAGGTGGCTCAGTGGCAAAGAATCCGCCTGCCAATCCAGGAGATGCAGGAGATGTGGGTTCGATCCCTGAGTCAGGAAGATCCCCTGAAGGAGGAAATGGCAACCCATTCCAGTATTATTGCCTGGAGAATCCCATGGACAGAGGAGCCTGGTGGGCTACAGTCCATGGGGTCGCAAAAGAGTCAGACACAGCTGAGTGACTGAGCATGATACAACACACACACACACCTGTTGTTACAGCAGCATAACCTTACATGTGAATAAGGGACAGGGTTCTAGGAGTTTGGAGCAGGAAGTGGCCATTTTGGACTAGAGGAATCAAGGAAGACTTTCTAGAGGAAGACAGCATTTGCACTAAGTTTTAAGGAAGTCTGTATTCCAAATAAATAAGTGTATATCCATTGGGGGATTACTAAACAGTTATTAAAGACATTGAGGCTGATCCCCAGGTACAGACATGAAGCCATGCCTGAGCTCTGTTTTCTCAAGAAGACAAGTACAGTCACACACTTCCATTGCTGTACAGAAGAACGTGGTTGTATATGGAGAGAAAACAAACGGGGAAATACAGGCTACACTGAGGAGTGGGGCCACAGCACAAGGGAAGAAGAGGGATTTTCTTAATTTTCACTTTTTTTGTCCTGTGGGGCTATTGTGTCTTTTGACAATGAATACCTATCATGCTATAGTACAACTTTCCTGTATTTCTAAAGCAAATTAGAAATGTGCTTGTCCTGCCCTGCCCGGCCAGGACGTGAGCTTCATTCGGAAGGAAGCCTTAGTGTAATTACTAGTCCTCAAGAGTGCGGGACGCAGGAGTTTGAGAGCAATGAGGTTAAGAATCACTTTCCAATTAGTCAGGGCTTCCCTGGTGGTTCAGACAGTAAAGAATCTGCCTGCAATGCAAGAGGCCTGGGTTCAATCCCTGGGTTGGGAAGATCCCCTGGAGGAGGGCATGGCTACCCACTCCAATATTCTTGCCTTGAGAATCCCGTGGACAGAGGAGCCTGGTGGGCTACAGGCCATGAGGGTCACAAAGAGTGGGATACGACTGAGCGACTGACACTTTCACTTTCCAGTTAGTCAAGCCTGAGCTTAGTGGTTTCCCTGAGACAAGTCTTAGAAGGGGGCTTCGCTGGCAGTCCAGTGGTTAAGACTCTGTGCTTCCATGCAGAGGGCACAGGTTCTATCCCTGGTCAGAGAACTAAGCTCTCACATGCAGAAAAAAAATTTTTCAAGTCTTAGAGGGAGGGAGTTTGCCCTCTCTGCCTGGGCCAGGAGTGAGGAAATGTGACTTCAGAGGGCCTGGCCACGGCTATCCTGGGAAGGCCTGGGCAACTTCCTGGTATAGGCAGGATGAGTCCCCTCTCTCCTGGGGTACAGGATGGACGGTGACTCCGTGGGGGAAGCCCACCCACATGAAAGGTGGCCAGACGAATCCCAGCTGCTTCAACTAGCGACTCCTCACATCTTATCTGTCCTCAGCCACCAAGGAGAAACTGAGGCAGCCCTGCTGACAATGACGAGCTTGGACCCACTGCATTATAGAGCCTCTTTGTTACAGCAGCACGCCTCTATCACAACAAAGTCTGGCCTCTGGGAAAAGGCTGAGACCTCAGAGCAGGAAGAGGCTATAGACCCAGGAAGATAACCATTCTCATAGTTCTAGAACAGAGGTCAGCAAACGTTTTCTGTACAAAGCCAGAGAGCAAATATTTTAGGTTTTGTGGGCCATCCTGTCCCTGTCACAATTACCCAACTCTCACCTTGTAGCAAAAAAAAACAGCCATACAAGATACATAAACAAATGAGCATGATCATGTTCCAATAAAACTTTATTTACAAAAACAGGCAGTGGGCACAAAAATGTGGATATACTTACCACTATGGAATTGTACATGAAAAATGGCTGAGGTGGTAAATTTTATGTTTTTTGTAATAATTAAAAATTAAAATTTTCTGGGACTTCCCCGGTGGTACAGTGAGATACGAATCCTCCTGCCAAGGCAGGGGACAAGGGTTCGATCCCTGGTCCAGGAAGATACCACATGCTGTGGAGCAACTAAGCCCATGTACCACAGCTACTGAGCCTGCACGGTCTAGAGCCCATAGTCCAAAACGAGAGAAGCCACCACAATGAGGAACCCAAGCACCGCAATTAGAGAGTGGCCCCTGCTCTCTGAAGCCAGAGAGAGTCCACTCGCAGAAACAAAGACCCAGCGCAATGAAAAATATAAATATATAAATATTTTTTAAAGTTAAAATTTTCATTTAAATGCAAAAACAAAACATAAAAACAGGCAGTGGGCTGAATTTGCCAACCCCCTGTTCTAGAACATCAGAGTTGGAAAGATTCTCTGAGGACAGTCTCTTCTGCTCTAAGGCAGACTTCTTTAATAAACACACCTCACCCATGTTTGGTAAACAAGGAAAAGATGTTGTTATAACAAGGAAATCATGCCCATACACGATTTTCCCCAGCATGCTAATATTTTTAAATAGTCAGAAACAAGCACAATTTTTAAAATATCCTTCAGTTCGGTTCAGTTCAGTTCAGTCTCTCAGTCATGTCCAACTCTTTGCGACCCCATGAATCGCAGCACGCCAGGCCTCCCTGTTCATCACCAACTCCCAGAGTTCACTCAAACTCACGTCCATCGAGTCAGTGATGCCATCCAGCCATCTCATCCTCCGTCGTCCCCTTCTCCTCCTGCCCCGAATCCCTCCCAGCATCAGAGTCTTTTCCAATGAGTCAACTCTTTGCATGAGGTGGCCAAAGTACTGGAGTTTCAGCTTTAGCATCATTCCTTCCAAAGAACACCCAGGACTGATCTCCTTTAGAATGGACTGGTTGAATTTCCTTGCAGTCCAAGGGACTCTCAAGAGTCTTCTCCAACACCACAGTTCAAAAGCATCAATTCTTCGGCGCTCAGCTTTCTTCACAGTCCAACTCTCACATCCATACATGACCACTGGAAAAACCATAGCCTTGACTAGATGGACCTTTGTTGACAAAGTAATGTCTCTGCTTTTCAATATGCTATCTAGGTTGGTCATAACTTTCCTTCCAAGGAGTAAGCATCTTTTAAGTTCATGGCTGTAATCACCATCTACAGTGATTTTAGAGCCCAAAAAAGTCTGACACTGTTTCCACTGTTTACCCATCTATTTCCCCTGAAGTGATGGGACCAGATGCCATGATCTTAGTTTTCTGAATGTTGAGCTTTAAGCCAACTTTTTCAGTCTCCTCTTTCACTTTCATCAAGAGGCTTTTTAGTTCCTCTTCACTTTCTGCCATAAGGGTGGTGTCATCTGCATATCTGAGGTTATTGATATTTCTCCCTTAGCAGGATTTAAAGAACTGAAGAAAAAGAGTGGAATTCTGCCTTCCCTTGCTGTAAGTAGTGGCTGGATCAGTGGCTCCAAGAACCTCTGTGCTGTCACGGGATTAAACCATCTGGGGACATGGCAAGTTGAGATGAAGAGGCTACAAAGTCGTGCCTACCTCTCCTCTCCTGGAACAGTGGATTAATGCCCAAGGCTATCCTTTCAATTATATCTTTGTTGATCAAGACGGTCCTGGAGAGAAGCCACCACCCCCTAGGACCTCCCTCTCAAGAGGCAGCTGGAGCCTCAGGTTTAAGGTTTGACTTATGGATGACTGTGTAGTTGGGCACCCTTAAGCATGTGCAGACAAGAGTTTGGGTTTTTGGTTTGTTTTTTTTTTTGGCCGTGCAGCACAGCTTGAGGGATCTTAGCTCTCTGACCAGAGACCCTGACGAGAGTCTACATGTGCTCAAGTGTTTATTAGAACTGGTATTGATTTTGTGGTGCTCTGGCAGATTTTTCAACCATCTATCCTAACTCTTTTTCTCATCGGCCCTGTTCTTATTAGTGCACAAGTCTAATCACGAGGTCTCATAGGAACACCTTTACGGCAAGAGAGGAGGGACACCTGCAACTTTTCTCGACCCCCCTGCACCACTGTGGATGAGAACTATGACCGATAGCGGCTGCTAACATTTACTGAGCACTTGCTAGAGGCTGACATTGTGCTAAAGAAGTTATATACCCCCCCAAAAAAGAAGAAGTTATATCCCCTTCTCTCCCCGCAATAACCCTATATTATCATCTTAGCTCCCTACCAGGGATCCAACCCGCGCCCCCTGCAGTGGAAACAAGGATTCTTAACCACTGAACCACCAAGGAAGTCTCTAACATCCCCACTTTAATAGAAGAGAATACAGAAGCCCAGAGAAGGTAGGGGAGCTGTCCAAGTCAGGAATTAGAGCCAGGGAGGGCCCCCTCGCATCCTCTCAAGTCTTCTTGCCCACCCCACTTCCTCATCTCCCTGCAGCAGGCACACCTGAGAACCCTAGAATTTGCCTTCTCCTGATTATTGAATACAGTTGATTATTCAAAATACATAGAGAGAACCGAGGGAGGGAAATTGGATGCTGACCTTGAAGAGAAGTTCCTGATGATGTGTGGGCAAATCAAATCAGGGGCAGTTTTGATGACTGAGAATGGCAAATCAGTTTCTCCCCTTACTAGGAACTCGAAAATCAGTAGACCCCAGAGATAAAGCCATGAGTGAGGCATTGGCCTTAAGCCCCCCAAAATCATTTGGGGTGATCATTTAAAGAAGTATGAATGCCAGGACTTCCCTGGTGGTCCAGTGGCTAGGACTCTGTGCTCCCAATGCACGGGGCACGGGTTCGATCCCTGGTCAGGGAACTAGATCCCACACGCCACAACAAAGATCAAAGATCTTCTGTGCCACAACTAAGACCTGGCACAGCCAAATAAGTGGACAAATGTTCAGAAAAAAGAAGTATGAATGGTGATATTTAATGGCATGAGGCAAAGCACCTTTAAAGATCAGAGATCACTTTCCTTGACCACAGGATCATTCAGAAGAGAACAAATCCAGGTCCAAATGTTGGTGAGGATGTAGGCAACACGAGAATTCAGGCACTACTGCTGCTCTGCTGCTAAGTCACTTCAGTCGTGTCCGACTCTGTGCGACCCCATAGACGGCAGCCCACCAGGCTCCCCTGTCCTTGGGATTCTCCAGGCAAGAACACTGGAGTGGGTTGCCATTTCCTTCTCCAATGCATGAAAGTGAAGAGTGAAGGTAAGACACTCAGTTGTCTGACTCTTCGCGACCCCATGGACTGCAGCCTACCAGGCTCCTCCATCCATGGGATTGTCCAGGCAAGAGTACTGGAGTGGGGTGCCATTACCTTCTCCATCAGTCACTACTAAGGGAGCATAAATGGGTACAGCCACTTGGGAAAAGCACTTGGCATTACCTAATCAAGTCAGCGTGTGCATTCCTATGACCCAGCAATCCACTCAAAAGCATACGCCCCAGAGTCACTCTTGCCCATGTGCACCCTGAGACACGGACAGGAATGTCCAGAGCAACCATGTAGGCAATGGGACAGAACAGCAAGCATCCCAAGTGCTTCCGATTATATACAATTCAAGGATAGGCATCATTAAATATCATACGTTTGGGGACACACAGGTGATAAAAGTGTAAAGAACAACAGAAAATGATCAACATAGATTTACAGATAGTAGCGGGCTTTGGGAAGAAATAGGTCGTGATGGAGAGGGACACACCGGGAGTATCTAATGTTCTAATACTTAGGTGGTAAGTATATGAATATTTTATTATTATTCATTAGACTATATGCTTAAGTTTCAAACACTCTTTTGCATAAGTGATATAGCTCACAAGTTAATTTTTTAGATTTAAAGTTAAAAGAAAAGGAAGAGAATGGTCTAGAGGTAGGATAGAGCAAATTCAAGACCCTGTGGATATTTAAGGGGCACCCAATTCTCCACAGTAGGAGGCAATGGCACCCCACTCCAGTACTCTTGCCTGGAAAATCCCATGGATGGAGGAGCCTGGTGGGCTGTGGTCCATGGGGTCGCTAGGAGTCAGACACGACTGAGCGACTTCACTTTCACTTTTCACTTTCATGCATTGGAGAAGGAAATGGCAACCCACTCCAGTATTCTTGCCTGGAGAATCCCAGGGACAGGGGAGCCTGGTGGGCTGCTGTCTATGGGGTTACATAGAGTCAGACACGGCTGAAGTGACTTAGCAGCAGCAGCAGCAATTCTCCATAGCCTCAGATAACATGCTCAAACACTGTCTATAGTATTAGGAATGCCGCTTGTAGTAGAAACCAAAAGCTCCCCAACAGTGACCTAAATAATACAGGCATTCAAAGATGTGTCATAACAGGAAAGCTAGAGTTTAAGGGTTGATCTAGTAGTTCAGTGATCCATTTCGGAAATTCTCCTAGAGGCACAAGATGGCTACTGCAGCTCCGGACAACACATCTTCACCCACCCACTTCCAGAAGTAGGAAAGGAGCCAGGATAGTGAGAAAGACTTTCTTCGTAGGCTTTTCATCAAGGGGGAAAATGTTTCCCAAAAAGTCCCAGCAGAGTTCCATTTATACCCCACTGGCCAGAACTGGGTCGTTTTTTTATCTTTATTCTTTGATTTATTTGTTTATTATTTGGCTATGCTGGGTCTTAGTTGAAGTTGTGGCATGTGGGATCTAGTTCCCTGATCAGGGACTGAACTCAGGTGCCCTGCATTGGAACACAGAGTCTTAGCCTCTGGACCACCAGGGAAGTCCCAGAACTGGATCATTTAACAACTGCCAGGCACAGGACAGAGGATGATATGGTTGGATGACATCATCAACTCAATGGAAATAAGTTTGAGCAAACTGCAGTAGATAGTAAAGGACAGGGAAACCTGGCGCGCTGCAGTTCAGGGGCTTGCAAAGAGTCAGACACGACTGAGCGACTGAACAACAAGCCACAAGGGAGGCTGGGAGAATGTTTTCCCTTTTCTTCCTCCCTATCAGAAGAAAAGGAAGGAGAGGGACTACCCACTGGGCCAGAAACCATAATGCCTATCACAATCCGCCCCCACCTCTAGGCATATGAAGAACATCTCTTCTACCATCGATGCCTTCGAATCTGTCAAATAACCCATGCCTCCATGGAAACTGGAGTGGGTACCACACAGCCCCAGAATGAATGAATGAGACATGTCTGTTTCTTCCGTGAGACGCCTGGTGGTGGGGGAGGGGTCGTGCTCTGAAAAGCCTTGGCTCTCCAGCCCCCAGCTCATGATCCGACACAGAGTGATAAACTTCACTTTGTCAATCGACGGACACTACCAGATGACGGAAGTCAGCAAGTCCTCCTGCTGTCGTGATCTGGTCAGCTGGGACTCTGGTGTGTCACAATGACAACCCCGATGCTAAAGCCTATAGAAAAGGGAGAAGCTAGTCGGGCGGCAGCGGGGGCGGGCCACCAGCCACTTTATGCACTGGTTGTAAATCAACTGAAAACTTGAGCTTCGAGGGCCCAACAGTTCACTATGGTGGTGAGCCACAGCAGCCAAGACTGGTGGGAGGGAGCAAAAATCCAGGCCGTGCTGGCCTACAGTCCTGCAGACAATGACTGCCTGGCACTTGAAAGACAGTGACCCTGACAGAGGACATCTGCTGTCCTGTTTGCCCCAGTCCCCACCACTCCCTACTGTTTCTCCAATGCTGAAGCCAAGGGTTGACTACTGTTTAGCATCACGCTCACGTGGTTCTTCTTACCCTTGGCCACTTCCCAAAATTTGGGTCACCCATCCGGCCTTATAGACACTTGAGTTTTGGATCCTTGAACTAGAGCACTGAAGACGGTCAAGTTCCCTGTTCTGCGGTGAAAGTAACAAGCCTACTCTCACATCAATGCCTTCCCTCGCTCTGGGGCATTGATGTGGTAAGTGATTGAAGTCAAAGACTCCAGGCTTGTTCCCAAAGAGATGAAAATCAGCCCTACCATCTTGCTGAGCATCAGTCCCCGTGGTGAAGCCGACATGCAAAACGGCCGTGTGGGGTGCCATCTCTGCGCAGTGGCTCAAACGCCGCTCTGGCGGTTACTCCAAAGCATGGCTCTTCCTGACTATTGTGACATGGTATGTCATTCCAGGAAACCTGAACGCCGACTGACAGCTACAAAACCAGGAAATAAAATGAAGCCCGGAAAAAAAAATTCGTGAAAGACGGTGCACTTGGCAACATTTCTGAAATAAAAACTAGTGCTCATGTGAAGCTTATCATGTCAGCCACTGTTCTAAGTGCTTTCACACTGATTAATTCACTCAATCCTCACACAAACCCCAGGAGGTGGATACTTGTTTTGTTGCTGTTGTTCAGTTGCTAAGTTGTGTCCGTCTTTGCAATGCTAATGGCTGTAGCCCACCAGGTTCCTCTTTCGATGAGATTCTCCAGGCAAGAATACTGGAGCGGGTTGCATTTCCTATCCCTGTTTCAATGGGATGTGGTACCAGCCCCCACATGACTCCCAGGGATCCTCACCTCCTGGTCTTCATGGCCCTGTACATGGGTCAGGGATAGCCCATGGGACTCATGGAATACCTCAGAAGTGACAGTGTGTGGCTTCCAAGGCCAGGTCAAAGGGCGCTGTGAGTTCTGACTTGGTTTCTGGACTGTGTGCACTGGGGGAAGCCAGCCGCCATGTTTTGAGGACCCTCAAGCAGCCCCGTGGCGAGGTGTGTGTGGAGAGGAACCCACTGGCCAGTCCCAGCTTGGCAACGAGAGAGTGAGCCTCCATGGAGGCCAGCCCTCCAGCTCCAGGGAAGCTTCAGATAACTTCAGTCTCAACCCTCATCTCCTGCAGTCTCATGAGAGACCCCAACTCAGAATCACTCACCAGGTTCCTGACCCAGAGAAACCAGGGGAGATAACCCACAATTACTGTTTGCAGTCACTAAGCCTTGGAGGTGATTTATTAGGCAGCAAATACGGCTTCCCTGATGGCCCAGCAGGTAAAGAACCCGCCTGCAATGCAAGAGACGCAGGAAATGCAGGTTCAGTCCTGGGGTCAGGAAGATACCCTGGGCGAAGAAATGGCAACCCACTCCAGTATTCTTGCCTGGAAAATCCCATGGACAGAGGAGCCTGACAGGCTTCAGCCCATGGAGTTGCAGGGAGTAGGACATAACTGAACACTCACGCATGCACGCTGTTAGATAACTAATACAGGTGGTAAGACTCGGGGAGCAGCGGGATTCCCCAGTGGTCACCTTCCAGTACAGGGAGCTCGGGTTTGATCCCAGGTTGGGGAACTAAAACCCCACATGCCTTGGGGCAACTAAGCCCATGCAGCACAACTACTGAGCCTGCGCCAGAGCCTGTGTGCCCCTAGAGAAAGCCCGCATGCCCCAACGAAGACCGGCGCAGCAAAAACAGAAAACTCAGAAAGGGAGACAGAAGCTAAATAATTTGCCCAACTGGCAACTAATGGAGTCAGAATTTGAACCCAGGCTATCTGGAGCCCATGCATCTAACCACTCCACTATACTGCCCCTCCGGCCACTTCCAAAAGGGATCCAGCTGGTGTTCAGCTGTATCCATCTCCCTTTTGCTGAGTGCCTACTCTGTGTTCCTAATGTTACCTATATGAACTCATTTCACACTCTCCCAACAACTCAGGCAAACACGTAATATTCTCTGCATTTTATTTTTTCTATTAAAATGTAATTAGCCAAGTAATGCATCAATGCATTCCTCCTTTTAAAAAAATTCAATTAGAAGATAAGATCCCTAAATCTCCTTCGAACACTCCCATCCCTACACCCAGGTCCCTCTCCCAATCTGACATCGACAGTTTGGTGGGTACCTTTCCAGATATTTCTTCCTAGTCATTTATTTATATTCATACTTCTGTTCCCCCCACTCCACCCCCCCCCCAAAAAAAAACTACATAGCCAAAAAACTATGGGATTAAGTCTCACAAAATAATGTTGGGCAGGATACCCGTCACAACAGAATACACTGTGTGACTCTTTTAATGTAAATACAAAATGCAGGCAAAATTATACTAGTGTTTAGGGTTGCAGGTTTAAGCCACAAAATGATCAAGTGAATCAAAGCAGTGACCGCCATAAATGCCAGGACTGTGAGCGCTTCTCAGGGTAAAGGTGGGGGTCACTGCAGAGGCGTCAGGGTAGTTTCGAGGGGCTGGTACTGTTTTACATTTACCTCCGAGGTGGTTCCATGAGGTTGGCTTTGTGATAAATCATTAAACAGGGTGTTTTCATTTTGTGTACCTTCCTATAAATATAATTCACAATTTTAAAAGGCCTAGTCTAAGAAAATACGTGTTCTGTATTTCTGTTTTATAGCAGATTTCTCATTCTATCTTTCTAAACACTGATTCTGTTCACTCACCAATAAGTCTATCCATTTGTCACCTGAAAACGTACTTCATTCTTTTTAACAGCTACAGTATATTCTACAGAGTGGGAATTCCAGATTCGCTTAGTCATCCTGTACTGACGAACATTTGGTTTGTGTCTCGTTTGAACAAGACTGCAGTGAGCATCTTGGTGGACATGTGCATTTTCTCAGGAAAGACCCCAGCAGCTGGAATTGCTGTGGCCAAGATATGAATACTGATAGTTTTTTTTATTTTTGGCCACGTCCTGTGGCATCCTAGTTCCCCAGTCAGGGATGGAACCCACGCCCCGAGCAGTGGAAGTACAGAGTCTTAACCACAGGACCGCCAGGGAAGCCCCTCTTTTTATTTTATTTTATTTTATTTTTTGGACACTGATAGTTTTAGTAAACATTGCCAAAATAGTGTTCATTGTAGACATACTGGTTCCTCTCTCTCCAGCATCAGGTAAGGATTCTCATATTCCTCACCGACTCATGATATCGTCAAAGTGCTCCATTTGGGAGCCATCTGGGGGAAGGAAAATACTGCCTCCTAATTGTCCATTTCACAGATGAAGAAACAGAGCCTCGGGCAACTGAAGCCTGAGATAACATAGCAAGGGCTTCCCAGGTGGCGCTAGTGGTAAAGAACCTGCCTGCCAACGCAGGAGACACAAGAAGCAAAGTTTCGGTCCCTGGGTCGGGAAGATCCCCTGGAGAAGAGCACAGCAACCCACTCTAGTATTCTTGTCTGGAGAATCCTATGGACAGAGCAGCCTGGCAGGCTGCAGTCCACGGGGTCACAAAGAGTCAGACACGACTGGAGCGCCTTAGCGCACATGCACACACATAGCAAGAAAGCAGCAACACAAGGACTTGGATTCAGATCTTCTGTTTCCAAACCCAAGCTCTTGCCAAGATGTAGGGTTTTGCTCCTTAAAGAACAGGTACTCCTGAGACATGCCATGGATACCCCCTATTGTTGTTTAGTTGCTAAGTCATGCCCAACTCTTTTACGACCCCATGGGCCAGGCTCTTCTGTCCATGGGGTTTCCCAGGCAAGAATACTAGAGTAGGTTGCCATTTCCTCCTCCAGGGGATCTTCCCAACCTAGGGTTCAAACCCACATCTCCTGCTTGGTAGGTGAATTCTTTACCAATGAGCTACCCAAGAAGCCCATGGATATTCCCTAGCGAGAGGCTAAAGGCAACCCAGTGTCCCCAAGGTCACAACTAGGTGAGATGCACATGGAACCTGGCCCAGGGGCTGGCAGGTAGACCACCACCTGCATGGAAATCACTGGAAAGGAAATGAGCTCGAAATGGAATTGACAAGGTGCCGCCGCCAACTCTGATAGTAAATTAGATAAACTTGCATCTGACACTATGCATTTAGAGCAAGGGAGCGCGAGGTTCTCAGCAGTCCTCAGCTGCTCCCGAGCAACAAGCCACTGGGAGTAAAAAATAAAACAATCTCAAGCTACAAAACGCAATAATGAATGATAACAGGCCCCAGAGCAGCAAGGGAGAATTATTGGAAAATCAACTAAGAGCCCATCAGACGGGAGGCCTGAGCAGCTGGTAGCAGGAGACGGTGGCAGAGAAAAGAGGGCTTGCAGTCAGAGATGTCTGGGTATGAGGCGACTCCCACACTTGCCCGCTAGGTGACCTTAAACAAGTTCCTGGAGCTCTCAAAGATTCAGCTTCCTTGACTATAAAATAGGAGTGGAAAGAGTACGTACTACCTTCCAGCACTGTTATGAGGATTAAACGAGATTTCAACTAGACAGGGCCCAGGGTCGCCAAGCACAGTTGTTCAGATCGGGCACAAACAAGGCCGTGTACCTGAAGCTGTGAGTGGGGTTACAGCTGCACCCACCCTCCATGCACGAGCAGGAGGCTTTATCAAATTTGCCAGAGCCCACCGTGTACAGTATCAGCCTCGAAAGTGCTGGGCACATAGTAGGTGATCAATAAATGGGAACATTAGGATCATGGCAACCTGATTCCCCAGTTGGGGGTGCAGGCCTTTCTGACCATGGCTGTGACAAGAGCTCCTCTCCTAGGACCAAGAGAAAGCCCCTACGCGGGTCCTGGAAGCAAAGCTTGCAGGACTGAGTGGAATGAGCCGTGTTCCCCCCGAAGCCCATGAAGGAAAGGCTGGGACTCCAGGAAGTGCAAATGGAAAACGAGTTGCCATGCCCTGTGTGGCTTCACACTTCCGTAGAGATGAGAGCTCCAAGGAGGGGAGGGCATGGGGGGACCAGAGCCCCATCTCCAAAGGGCCATCCCCATGGACAACTTCCAGATCTTTGCCTGTGTTTTTCTTTCTGCCTAAAATGCTGTTTTGTCAGTCTCATTCTTCTCAGACTCAGCTCAAATGCCCACTTCCTTGCTCCCTTCCCCAGATCCCTGTACCCCCCATCCCAGGCTAGAAGGACTAACTGCAGCTTATGCATCCTTGTAACCATCTACCCACCCACAACTGGACATAATTGGTTTTCTCTCCGTCTGATAAGTTAATGAATAAACGAGTGAGAGAGAGCCTGGCCTTCCTCTAGGACCCTATGAAAGAGCAGGGACCTCCCCCTCCATCCTGGCCTATCCTTTTATAATTAGGACCAGTGAGGTCTTAAGTCAGAGAACAGTGTGTTAGGACAGGAGAGGGCTGACAGTTGGGTGTGACGGGCCTGTCATTCTGACAGCCCCAGGGGCTTCAACAGAGTAAAATGTGACCCACAGCCAAGGCAGAGACATGCCATGGCAGGCTCTGTGTGCAGGATAATGAGCTGGGGAAGGATGCTCCTTGCTACAGAAAGAAGAATCTCTGGAGGCCTCCAGTCTTGCCAGACCACCTGCACTTGTAAGACTGCACTTCTAATCCAGGGTCATTTTTAAAGAAATTGATCAGACAAACACAGTGCTCTGGACCCAAGGGCAGCCTGGTGTTAAAGCTGAGCTCCCAGGTCATCCTGGACCTGGGTCTGCCAGAGCCCTGGTCCTGCTGCACCCTCGTCACTTGCTTGCCCTTCACTCCGCCTCTGGCTGTGAGCACCTGGAGGGCAGGGACTGAGTTTCGTTAAGATCTTGCAGTGCCGGCTCCCTGCAGGAGGTCATTAAGTGATTCTGACAGAATGAAAGGCAGCAAGCTCAGGCTTCCCTGGTGGCTCAGTGGTAAAGAATCTGCCTGCCAATGCAGGAGACATGGGGTCTCCCGGGAAGATCCCACCTGCCATGGAGCAACTAAGCCCATGCACAACTATGGAGTCTGTGCTCTAGAGCCCAGGAGCCTCAACTACTGAGCCCACGGCCGTAGAGCCCGTGATCTGCAATGAGAGAAGCCACTGCAAAGAGAGGCTCACACACTGCGACTAGAGAGTAGCCCACTAGAGAAAAGCCTGCGCAGCAACAAAGACCCAGGCCAGCCAAAAATAAATACATAAAATTATAAAAAAGAAAGGCAGCAAGCTCAAGAGAAATCAGGAGAGGAGCCCCCTCTGCCCTGGCCAGAGTTTGGTCCTCACCAGAGTGTGATGCTGTCACGATTGTGTGACCTCAGATCCCAAAGTGGATGAGAGCTGGAAGCTGGATGGGACCGGGGGAAGAGGGTCAGGGTGTGTATGAGGCAGCTCTTGCTGCAGCGATGAACAGTCCAAACACCTCAGCCGCTTTCAATACCAAACACTGCTTTCTCGTGCTTGTTACACAAGGGCAGCAGGTTGGCCACAGCTCAAGCCGGTTCAGCTGGGCTCGGCTGGGCTTGGCTGCACTGGGCTCCACGTGCCCTCTCTGCAGGACCAGGCAGAAGAAAGAGCCACAGTGTGGGGCTCTGTGTTCTCATGTCAAGGGTCAGAAGCTAAAGGAGGGCAGAGGCGCATGCTTGCATATCACATCGGCTTGCATTTCAATGGTCAAAGTGAGTCATGTGACAATTCAATTGGGGTGGAATGATGGAGAGGAAATGAAAAACTATGAACAAATAACGCCATTGAGCTGAGTACATTATTTTTTACTCTCCAGCCTCCCCTCTCCTCCATTCCGGAAACATATTCCATGTGGTATGAGCAGATCTAATCATCCTTGCCTCTAAGTAGGCAGATGAATTAGGCCAGCCAACTGGAGTACTGTATTGACACCTCCCAGGCCACGATGATTGGCTCAGGAATGGACATGTGATATAAACAGGCCAATGAGAGCTCTTCCCTGAGACCTTTCTGCCAGAGCTATCAGGAAAGATGCTCTGTTCTCTCTGGGGTTGCTGAGCAGGTAGGATGTGAGTGCAGTGCTTCTAAGTAGCCACACCGGTCTCCACAGAAAGGCACAGTCCAGTATGACAGCAATGAGGAAGAGGTTCTATGCTGCCCACATGTGACTGTGGCTGGTGCAAATGAGTTACTGCAGTTCACACTTCCTTTGGGGTTTAACTTAAATTTCATTTTAATTCATTTACATTTCAATCTAATAGTCATAGATAGCTAGTGGCCAAGATATTGGATGTAATCAGTATAGAATCTTTTATGATTTTTTGGGGGTCCCTGTGTCCCATTGACCCTGATGCCTTTTGTCACTTATAAGAGCAAGTAAGTGTCATTGCATCACTTTGTGGACAAAGGTTCGTATAATCAAAGCTATAGTTTTTCCAGTAGTCATATATGGATGTCAGAGTTGGACCATAAAAAGGGCTGAGTGCCAAAGAACTGATGCTTTCAAATTGTGGTGCTGGAGAAGACTCTTGAGTCCCTTGGACAGCAAGGAGATCAAACCAGTCAATCCTAAAGGAAATCAACCCTGAATATTCATTGGAACCACTGATGCTGAAGCTGAAGCTCCAATACTTTGACCATGTGATGCAGAGTCGACTCACTGGAAAAGACCTTGATGCTAGGAAAGATTGAGGGCCAAAGGAGAAGGAGGTGGCAGAGGATGAGATGGTTAGATAGCGTCACTGACTCAACAGACATGAATCTGAGCAAACTCTGGGAGACAGTGAAGGACAGGGAAGCCTGGTGTGCTGCAGTCCATGAGATCACAAAGGATCAGACAGTACCTAGCAACTGAACAACAAAACTGTCTTTGCTTAAGATAGTAAGGTTTCCAACAACAGGAATGGAAAGAGTCTAGAGACTTCCCTGGTGGCCCAACAATTACAAATTTGCCTTGCAATGCATGGGACGCTGGTGTGATCCCTGGTTGAGGAACTAAGATCCCACATGCCATGGAGCAACTAAGCCCACACACCACAACAAAAGATCCTGCATGCCACAATCAAGACTCAAGGCAGCCAAATAAATAAATAAGATATTAAAAAAAAAGAAGTGAAAATAGTCCTAAGCAGTGCCATCAGCAACAGTATCACCTCCATTTATTTTGCCCTATTATATGCTAGGGGGCTTCCCAGGTGGCAGGGAGGTAAAGAATCCACCTGCCAATGCAGGAGATGCAAGAGACATGGGTTCAATCCCTGAGTCAGGAAGATCCCCTGGAGAAGGAAATGGCAACTCACTCCAGTATTCTTGCCCAGAAAATCCCATGGATAGAGGAGCCTGGCGGGCTATAGTCCATGGGGTCGCAGAGAGTCAGACGCGACTGAGTGACTTGGCACATTACATGCCAAGCATACAGCTGATACACATCTCAGTGATCTTTCTAAATAGGCCCATGAGGAACTTGGAGAGCCAGACAGCCTAGACTTGAGTCCCACCTTCACCAATTACCAGCAAGGGGCTTCAGGCTGGGTATGCACTTTCTGATCCCTCAGCTTCCTTTTGTGTCCAGTGGGGCTGACGTTGTCCCTGCCTCGCAGGGCTGTGAAGGCCAAGTGAGTTATTATGTGGAGTGCCTACAACAGTGCCAGGTATGTAGCAAACACTCCCTCGTGTTAACCTTTTTTTAATTATTATTCTCATCCTGATTCTGCAAAGTGATGAAGGTAACAGGTGACAAAGAACCAGGACTGAAACATCAGCCTATAGGACTCCAGAATATAAACTCTTTACCACTACCTCATTCTGTTTGTGGCTTTTAAACTCCTCTGTCCATGGACATGAGAAAAGTAATATGAATAAGTATTAGCACTAATCGTATGTCCAAGAATATAAATCCCAGGCAGTTTTGCCTCGGAGCCCAAGCTTTTTAACTCTCAGAGAAAGAAAACGATTCCCTTTTCAATGCTCCTCCTGTCCTTCTGTTAATGCCAAGGAGAAAGTCCCCGCTCAGTGCCAACGTATCTTTAATGCCTCTCCAGTACTTGTGCAGAGAGAGCCAGCCTAAGGCTCAAAGCCGACCCCAGTATCTGGAGGGGATTTAATAGGCGCTGTGCTTAAGCTCTGCTTTATGCCTCAGGCAGAGGCAGGAATTCCCTCTCTCTAGAGCTGCTATGGCTCCCGGTAGCCAGAAAGGCAGTGATTAGAGAGGGGAGGGCTTGGCTTCAGGAAGCTCTCAGAGCCTGCGGAGGTGACCCACAGTCTGCGAGGCTCTCCTTCGCAGCCCAGGTAAGTTTCAGAGGGTGGTGGATGGCAGGGCACTGGGGGGCCAGCAGCCTTCCATGACCACCAGATGTCACCCAGCCTGCAGCGGCTAGTTGACAGATTCTCGACCTGCGGTGAGTGGAGTTGCAGAAAGCACCCCACCTCACAGCATGTGATCAGGAGCCAAAGGCCCCGATCTGACTCCCGGGCTGAGCGTCTGTGGGCAGTCACTCCCTTCTCTGAGCCTCAGTTTTGTCATCTGAGAAACAGACATAACAATGCCTACCCCCGGACTTCCCTGGTGGTACAGTGGATAAGAATCCGCCTGCCAAAGCAGGGGACATGGGTTTGAACCCTGTCCTGACCTTAGAGAAGATCCCACCTGTTTCGGGGCAACTAAGCCTGTGTGCCACAACTACTGAGCCTGTGCTCTAGAGCCCGCAGGTGCAATTCCTGAACCTGAGAGACACAGCTATGGAGCCTGTGTGCCTAGAGCCTGTGCTCTGCAGCAAGAGGAGCCGCCGCCACGAAGAGCAGCCCCTGCTCGCCGCAACTAGAGAAAGCCTGCACACGGCAACCAAGACCCCACACAGTCAAAAAGAAAGAAAGAAAGATTAAAAGAAAAAAAATAATACCTACCCCCAAAGAATGATCCTAAGAAACTAAAGGAGGCCATACGTGAGAAAACACTGTATAAGGAAGTGAATAAACATAAGCTACTGCCGTTTTTATTCTTTGAGTACACGTGTGCTATTTCCATGTAGGAATCATCCAGACAAAGTCAAGGGCTAATACAAGGGTGAGATGGAACCACCTGTAATTTTTCGAATTATCTTTGTTTTTGCATCTGTCTCTTGCAGGGCAGGGATCTTCTTTCCCATCTGGGCAGCCCACTGCCTAAGGCAATACCTGGCAGAGCAGAGCAGCAACAAAAATTTCTTATATGGACGGATTATGGATGATGGATAAATGGAGAACTGGATGTGTGGATGTATAGGGGCATGGATGGATGGAATGAAGGGATGGATGATGGACAGACGGGCTGTGAATGGATGAACGCACACGTGGTGATGGATAGATGGAAGGGTGAAGGATTGATGGATGATAGACATATAGTAGATGGATGAGAGATGGTTGGATGAATGGATGGATTGTGGATGAGTGGGTGATGTATTTATGGGTGACAGATGTATACCAGATGGATAAATGGATGGAGGATGGATGGGTGATGAAATTGAAATTTTAGGATGCAACTCTTGGCTAGGTCAGAATCTTACTCTGGTACTAGATCCCAACACCCCAAACCCTCAACCACAAGGAGCGTGTACGTGTGTGTGTGTGTGTGTGTGTGTGTTGTGTGTGTGTGTGTGTTGTGCTGTCCTGAGGGAGAATTTGACAGACAATGTGGGTTTTGGGGAAAAAATGTTCAAATTAAAACATACTTTTTAAAAAATGCCAGGCAGCCCCATGACAGGTCTCCAGCATGGGCACGAAAGGACCAACACACAAGTGTCCTGGCACCACTTGGTTGCTAGCTAAAATGCATAATACTTTTAAAACAACTTCTGGAGTATGCCCTCTGAGAGCCTGCTTCCTCCCCAGTCTCCTATGCCAGCTACATCATCCAGACCAACACAAAGGAAGGTCTATGTTCAGGAGCCTGCTGGTGAGGCCAGTCAAGGCGAAAGACCCTGAAAAGGCATTTCTCATGTACTTCAGCACAGTCCAGCACCAAGGGGCACTGATTTTAACTCAGATTTTCCAGGGTGGTTGGGACCAAGAGCTCCGGCCTCCTCTCACCAAAATTCTCAGTCACTTCAAGTGGCCCATCCTCTAGGCCACCCACCTGTGGTGGGTTAGTCTCAGTGTTCGTCTGCCTCACCACTGGTCTCTCAAGCCCTCCTCAAGCCAGAGGCGGGACCGGCAGGTAGTGACCTGGTGCAGCCTAATTCCCAGCCCCTTACAATACTCTGGCTTCCCTGGTGGCTCAGACGGTAAAGAATCTACCTGCAAAGCAGGAGGCCAGGTTCGATCCCTGGGATGGGAAGATACCCTGGAGAAGGGAATCGTTCCCCGCTCCAGTATTCTTGCCTGGAGAATTCCATGGACAGAGGAGCCTGGCAGGCTACAGTCTGTGGGGTCGCAAAGAATCAGACACTACTGAGCAACTAACAAATTAACTCAGTACCTCACTGATGGGAATGCAAAGAGGGAGCAAGTAACCCCGCCTATAGAGGCCAAGGAAACCTTAGCAGGAAAGCAGTGCTGACTTAGAGTTAGGCTTGGAGGATGCCCGGGAGACCCGCAGACGTCTCACAGAGGCTGGCTGAGCGCCTGATCCACACTACTGGGGACCTCCTCATGCACACCACAAATCCACTGACGAACAGGTACCGATGACTGAGCGTGTATGGAGAAATGACTTTGCACATCCCTGCAAGCTAAGGGGACAGAGAACAGGGCACAACAAGGCACACCAGATCACAGCTGGAGGGTGCCTGGCTTGCACAACCTTGAAGAAAGAGGAGGAAGGAATTTCCCAGGAGGACCGGATAGGAGCCATTTCAGAAGGTGAGGGCTTGTAAAAGACACAGAGGCATGAAGCAGCTCTTTGGAGGACAGTGCAGCAAGGGGCTTGTCGGTGGTTCAGCCCGCCAAGCACCCAGGCCCCTCAACTCTGGTAACAGCATCTTGACTCTCCGTCAGGGACCACCACCATCAGTGTGTGAGATCATGCTGGGGCTGACTCTGGCAGCGAGCAGACGACCCAAGGCTAGACTACCAGGGCTACATTCTTTACAATGGCAGGGTAAAGGGTTGCCCGTGATCCAAACCTGACTAATGAGCCCCACCTGGGAGGTTTATTGGTGCTAAACTGGAGGGGATATAAACATGGAGCTGTTGGGGGCTACCATAGAGTCTGTCCTGCTCAGTCGCTCAGCTGTGTCCAACTCTTTGTGATCCCATGGACTGTAGCCCACCAAGCTCCTCTGTCCATGGGATTTTCCCAGGAAAGAATACTGAAGTGGGTTGTCATTTCCTCCTCCAGGGGATCTTCCCAACCCAGGGATTGAACCTGCATCTCCTGAATCTCCTGCATTGGAAGGTGGATTCTTTACCGCTGAGCCACCTGGGAAGACCCTACTATAGAGTAAATCCAACAAAAAAGAAAGAAGAATTCTGAAATGGAGAGGGGGAGAAAAAAAAAAAAAAACAGAAACAGAGGAGAGGCAAAAGGAAGTGGAGAGAAAGAGAGACACTGAACCCTGTCAACATCGTATGAGCACCTGGATCTAGCTGAGCCTGAAGCCGTCCCTTTTGTGTTGTTGTCACTTAAGACCTTTTTTCCCCCCAAAGTCTCTTTGCTTAAGCCAGTTTGAGTTAGATTCTGTCACCTGTGACCAAACAAGTTGCCGTATTCATCTGTGTATCCCAACATCCATACCAGGAACTCAGGACATGGGGAAGAGACGGGGTGGGAGGAATGGCAGTCAGCCTGGCCTTTTATGGTAACTGCACACATGCCAAACGTTCACTAATATGAACACTATGACTTGAGTTTACCCATTAACTTTCCCAAAGCAGGGTGTCCCGAGCATGGGGCCCCTCTAGGTTCCAAATGGATGAGTGCATTTGTCCATTTATAAGAGGCTTGACCAAAGGGGTGAATTTAATTTCCTGCCTACTTTTATATGCCAGATTCTTTGTGGTAACCTGATGTGATCTGAGAGACAAGCGCAGTTCTAACTCCAGCACGTGGACGGTGCAACATAAATAATTACCCAATTAATTGGTTAATGCTGCCTTATGTAAATGGGATTCCCTGGTGGCTCAGACGGTAAAGAATCCGCCTGCAATCCTGGAGACCTGGGTCCAACCCCTGCGTTGGGAAGATCTCCTGGAGAAGGGAACAGCTACCCACTCCGCTATTCTGGCCTGGAGAATGCCATGGACAGAGGAGCCTGGTGGGCTACAGTCCATGGGGTTGCAAAGGGTCAAAGATGACTGGAGCGACTTTCACTTTCATGTAAATGTTAACATAAATATGAAACTCGATTTCTGGGTGTGCAGAGCACAGAAGGTGAACTCCATGTGAGTCTCTATCAGCAGCCTCTCCAAGGAGAGCTTTGACACAACAGGAGACAAAAAAAAAAAAAATGCATCCTGGGACTTGTTGAGCCTTGGCAAGAATTACAACCTCACTGAAAAGGAAAATAATCTAGAAGTAGAGAAAATTAGGATTTATAATGAAAAAGTCAACTAGAATGCATTATGCCACAATCAGCAGGGAGTGGCGTCTCTTGGGTTTTCAGGATGCACGGGAAGAGAAGAAATAGCCCTGGCTCTTTACCGGGAGGTTCCTCTCCAGTGAGCACCGCTGACATTCAGGGTGGAAATGGCTGGAGATGCATGAGCTCAGTGGGAAACCCAGAAAGTCTTTTTTTCTTAAATTGGGTATTAGGCAGACTTTGTTTCTCACCTGGATTAGGTAAAGCCACTGAGACAAGCAGGAAAGTTTCAAAAACCCAAATACTAGCAGCCAACCATCTTTAAATCCACTACAGCCCATGTTTGCTTTGGAAAATTAGAAAGTTACAAAATAAATAACAAAAATGAATGATAACATGCAGAGCTGGTATGCACATGTGCTAAGTCACTTCAGTTGTGTCCAGCTCTTTGTGACCCTATGGACTGTAGCCCGCCAGGCTCCTCTGTCCATGGGATTCTCCAGGCAAGAATATTGGAGTGGGTTGCCATGCTCTCCTCCAGAGGATCTTCCCGACCCAGGGATCAAACCCACGTCTCTTGCAGCTCCTACATTGCTGATGGATCCTTTACCACTGAGCCACCGGGGAAGACCAGAGCTGGTATAATTAGAGTGAAACAAACAGATTCATACACTGAAGTGTGCACTCCCTAGGTAACCTCAACCCATCCTCCCCGACATCTCCCATCCTTACCCCATCATCCCGACCCTGCTCCCCTCTGACATTGCCTCTGGGGTGTCACACAGACACAGTAAACTAAACCCGGCCACTCTGAACTCAAGATTCCCTCCCCTCCTGCTAAACAAATTAATAATAAATAACAGAAAGCAAAAACCTATTCCCACTCCAGTCTTCTCCATCTCAGTAATGGACACAACCCTGTGTTTCTCAATAGAACAAAAATCAAGGAGGCGTCCTCAAGTGGCTCCTTTCCCTCACTCCACTTTCACTTTGTCAGCTGATCCTGTTGGCTGTACCTTCAGGCTGTCTCCTGAATCCATCCAGTTGTCTCCATCTTCCCCAGAGGCCAAGCCACCAGCATCTCTCACCTGGCTGATCGCCTGTTAAGCTTCTTATTCCTGCCTCCATCCAATAGTCTCCACTCATCAGTCAAAAACACTCCTTTGTTCAATGGAAATCATATCCTTTCTCTGCTTAAAAGCCCTGAAAGGCATCCCAGGGTATTTAGCATGAAGTCCAAATTTTATACCACAGCCAACAAGGCTCTGCATGACCTGTTCCCTCCCAAGCAATCTACCTCCTTTGAGGTCTTAAAATCTCCCAGTCCATTCCTACGCCAAGGCCTTTGCACGTGCTGCCCCATCATCCTATACCACTCTTCCTTCCATTCTTACCATCTTCTAGGTTTCCACTCAAATGTCACCTCCTTAGAGAGGCCCTCTCTGCTTCACCTTCCATCCAGAGGAGCTCTGCTCCCATACACGTCCACAGGGAGAATGGTGGGCTTAGTGCGGACCCCATTATAAAAAATAGATATAGACAAATACTTGAAAAGTAATACCAGGGGTCACCCCTAGAGAGGAAGTGGGTGGCTGAGAACAGGGAGATTTTTTTACTGTGCATTGTTTAATGCCTTTGAATTTTAAATCATGTGCATATGTTATTATTCCAAAATGTGTGATTAAATCAAATAAAATAAGGAAGAAAAGAAGGAAAGAGAATAAGAGAGGGAGAAATACTCTTGGAAAATTGTCCTAAGGAAATAATTCCACAAACAAAAAATATCCATGTAAGAAAATAATCACTGTGGTGTTAAACCACAAGGAATCCAAAAACTAAAAATAAAATAAATGCCCAGCAACACAGGAAGGACTCGGGAAATACTGCTTTGTGAAGAGGTTGGAGTAGTATGAAGCTCTCAATAATGGTCATTATTAAGCCTGCAGAAATGTGGAGGAATGTTTATGACAATCATTAATGGAGAAGCAGACTCTAAGGGAGTACACTAAGAAGGGAAAATAGGGTCGTGAAAAACGGGAAACTGCTGAAGAGAGAAGGCCCACAGCTTTCATCACTTTCTCCAGGGAGTGTGCGACATGAAAAACTGTTGGTAACATCTCAGCTCTAAGCCTGAGTTTGGATTTTAGGCACTTTCCTGCTTTACCTAGTCTAGGGGAGAACCAAGGTCGGCTGGGTACCCAAATGACGAAAAAAAGCTAGGACTTCCCCGGTGGTCCAGTGGTTAGGAATCTGCCTTGAAATGCAGGGGATGATGTAGGTTCGATTTCTGGTTAGGGAACTAAGATCCCCATGCGGTGGAGCAACTAAGCCCATGCGACACAACTAGAGAGTCTGCTGTTGTTTAGTCGCTCAGGCGTATCTGACTCTTTGTGACCCCCCATGGACTGAAGCCCACCAGGCTTCTCTGTCGGGATTTCCCAGGCAAGAATACTGGAGTGGGTTGCCATTTCCTTCTCGAGGGCTAGAGAGTCCATGCCCCCCATCAAGAGATTCCACCAGATACAACAAAGATCACAGACAGTACAACTAAGACCCGACGTAGTCAAATAAATAACTTAAAAATAACAGAAAAAAAGACTTTCTAGGTTTCCCATTGAGTCCAAGCATCTCCAGCCATTTCCACCCTGAACGTAGGGGTGCTCACTGGAGAGGAACCTTCCGGCAAAGAGCCGGAGCCGTCTCTCCTCTCCCCTGTGCGTCTTGAAACCCCAAGAGATGCGGCTCCCTGCTGATCCCTGAGATCAGAAACTGAGGCTCTGAGGGGGCCCACGCAGGACTGGGGTGGCAACAAAGGCAGTGAGCGACCAGAATTCAGGCTCCAGGAGACCTTAGCAGGGTGATACCAGGCCAGGGTTCCCCAGCCTCCGCACTGTTGACATCTGGGGATAGGAAATTCTCTGTTGTTAAGGACAGACCTGCGCACTGTAAAATGTTTAGCAGCATCCCTGACCTCAACCCCTGGAGGAGGGCATGGCAACCCACTCCAGTACGTTTGCCTGGAAAATCCTATGGACAGAGGAGCCTGGCGGGCTACAGTCTATGGGGTCTGTTAAGCACACAGCATGACCCCAACCTACTGGATGTCAGTAGCAGCCCTCACCCTCAGTCAAGAACCTCTGTGTGAGTGCTCAGTCACTTCAGTGTCCGACTCTTTTTGACCCTAGGGACCATAGCCCACCAGGCTCTTCTGTCCATGAGATTCTCCAGGCAAGAACACTGGAGTAGGTAGCCGTTTCCTCCTTCAGGGGATCCTCCCAACCCAGGGATCGAACCTGCATCTCCTGCGGCTCCTGCATTGCAGGAGGATTCTTTACCGCTGAGCCACAGGAGAAGGCCCAACTGCAGCTATATTTTTAATGTTATTTTTAAATCTTTATTTATCTATTTACTTGGCTGCACCAGGTCTCAGTTGCGGCATGCAGGATCTTTCATCTACCATGCGAGCTCAGTAGTTGTGGCTCGAGAGTTTAATTGCCCTGCAGCATGTGGGATCTTATCAATAGTTCCCCATCCAGGGAGTGAACTCACGTCCCCTGCACTGGAAGGTGGATTCTTAACCACTGGACCACCAGGGAAGTCCCTAATTACAGCTGTATTTTTTAAAGAAGATGTATATTAAATAGATTTATATGGTGCTTTTTAAATTTAAATAAAATAGGTGGGAATCCTTTTCCCGTGGGAAGCCCAATTGAGAGTTTTTCGGTAGCCTGTCTCAGTGACAGTAATTATTTATCATCCTCTCACCCCCGCACACATACAGGTCTGGTTTTATAGCACACGGGTGCTCCCTCACATGGGGGCTCTAATGGGGCCACGATTAATTCATAAAATATTAGGAATCACTTTGCCACACCATGATAATAGCCCCGATTTCCACACAGGGTCTTTGTAGTTTAACGGCAGCTCAAATAATAAATTGCTTTAATGTCTTATTCAAGCTTTTTCCAGAGACTTGAAATGTCAGCTCTAGAATTAGATATTTCCTCATCCAACCCTCATTTTTCAGATGGGAAATCTGAGCTCTTTCCATACAAAGGGAGGTGACCTTCTGAAGTCTCACAGCTCATAAACAAGAAAGCTGGGAAGAGAGCCCGGGTCCCCTGGTTCACTGGGCTACTTCATGGCCACCCAACCCTACTCCCTTGGGAAAACACCCTTGATCAGTATAGGAGTCCTCAGAGTCAGTAAACCGGGCACTTCTGACCAACAACTGAGCATCTGAGTGGGTTCCCATGTTTGGATTTAGCCTGAGAGTGAAGCTGGAGTGGGTGGTTCGGGGGGGTGGGGGGCAGAACAAACAAAAAAAAACAGCTTAAAAAGTTATTCTTCCTCCACGTTCACCCACCCCCAAACTTCCCCAGTCACCTGTGGGATAATGAGCTGGGGTGACAGCATCTCTCAGGTGGGAAACACGGACCAAATACCTTCAAGAGTCCACGTCGAGCAGGGCAGACCCAGCTCCTAACCAACAGTCATCCAGACATACTTCCCCAACCCCAGACAGGAGGCTCCCTGCCAGCTCCCCAGTACCACCCTTGTGCCTCCACACCCAACACCTTCCAGTGCTTTCTCCAGCCCCAGAGCATGCTCAGCCAGCACACAGAGTGGGGAGGAAGTCAGTGATGCCCTCAGCCAATGGCCCATGGCAGCTGGTGGGAAAATGCTTGATGCCCCCACACCTCATATTGTCCCCCAAAGTTCTCAGTGAGGTTCCACATTGGAACATGCAGAGACCCAGCTTCCTCCCCACCCTGTCTCATGGCTCACCTCTTTAGCAGGACTTCTGGAACCCCCTCCCAAATAAACTGCAGGCACACAAATCCTCAAGTCTTCATTTCATAGTTGGCTTATAAGGCAGGAGCCAAGCAGCCCTGGCTGGTCTGAGCTAAACTTCCTTCCATACGCTCTTGCCAACACAGTCTCACCCTGACTCTGGGGTCCCCTGGGACAAGTCAGGACTCTCTCCACCACAGAAGCCCTTGACACATTTCAGAACAGCTCTCAGATGCCCCCAGGCCACTCCCCACCTTGCATTCTTCTCTCTCCTTGGCTTAAAATGCTTTTTCCCAGAGCTGAAATGCACACACATGGTATTAATTGCATTCCCATTGTATATGAGAGTCATGTGTCTGGTTTAAACTAATAGACGAGTGTGCACTCCATGAGGGCAGAACTTCTCTTTGCATCTTCCTGAATTCTTAGAACTGCAAGGCATTAAGAGATGAATAAAACACAGCCTCCACTTCCCTAGGAAAAAATCACCCTCCTGGCTCCTCTCCAGAAGACTCATGATTGTTCATTAATGTCCCTCGAAGATCAAATGCTTTGGGTGTGCCTCTACTATGACAGAGAGGGACCACACCTCCCTCATGCTATATATATAATGTTTTAAGTGATGTAACCCAAGGTCTGACAAAGGATGGTTGGATGGCATCAATGACTCAATGAACATGAGTTTGAGCAAACCCTGGGAGATAGTGAAGGACAAACAAGCCCGGCACATTGCAGTCCATGGGGTGACAAAGAGTCGGACATGACTTGGCGACTGAACAACAACCACCCACGGTCACACTCTGGGTTTTGGAAGCCATTTTTCACTGTTGGCACAAAATAACAGTAACAACAATAGCAGCAGCAACAATAACAGTGATATACATATATGCTGAGCCAGGCACTGTTCTTATACCAAGTACACAGTTAACCAATGCCTTGCTGAATCTTTCACGTGTTGCTGGACTTGACCATTAGATCCTGTCCTTTGCACTCTGGACCTGAGTGCCCCATGTTACGTTTTTCCATCTAATATTTCCTCTAGTGGGATGCAGGCACCACCAGTCTCTCTCCATATCTCTGCACCTTATATTCCCCCTCCTCCTTACTGCCTGATGGCTACATGTTTGATCAGAGAGCCCCCAATACCTCTTGCAGGTCATGGATTAAATGTGTCCGCATCAGCAAGGACAGCTCCTCACCACGCCCTCTAGACACCCCGCACCCTCTGGCCTGGACGCCCAGACACTCACACACACACACATTTGACGTGCTTCTCCCCCATCCTGCCATGGCTTTGCCAAGCTCTGCAGAAAGTGGATATCAACCACCAAGCTTGTTAAGTTCACTGACTTAACATACACTTATGCCGCCAGACATGGTCCTAAAAGCTTCACAAATATCAATCCATTTAATCTTCACAACTCTATGGTAGGCCCTCTTATTATCCCACTTTACAGCTGAGGAGCTGAGGCACAGAGAAGCTGAATAAAGTGTGGTACACATCGAGTAAGGCAAGAAGTGAGATGTGAGCCCAGGCAGGCTGCCCAGCCTGGCACCAGCACAGGCTACCAGAGTCATGATCTAGTTCTCAGGTAATCTCGTCCTCAAGGGCTCTTATTAAATACATAAATAAAACACAGCATGGCCACGCACAGACCTTTTTTGAGAGGACAACGTGAACCACAGGTTTGGTTTGATTGACTTTGTTCATTTGTTTGTGTGTTTTTAATCAAGGAACCCTATCATTCTGGGTTCCTGAGATCCATATTAACAATATAGTCAGTGAGGGCACACTCTAAGAGTTTTTGAGAGTTCACAGGGTTCTCTCCCACTGGAGATGGAGTTTGATGCCCCCCACCCAAAGCCGTGTGGGGAGGGGGAGTACTTTATCTTCATTTCACAAATGAGGAGACGGAGGTTCCCAGAGGCTGAGCCACTTACCCACAATTGCACAGGATTGTGTGATTCACACAGGAGCAGGCAGAGGCAGCACTTGAACCCACAACCCTGGAGTCCAGATCCCACAATGCCACCCCACTCTAGGGCCTCCTCTGACTTCTCACTTCTGCCCAAGCCAGAAGGAGCTGGGGTAGAGGGAGGACAGTGTGTGTGTGTGTGTGTGCGTGTGCATGTGTGTGTGTGGTATACATACATGCAGGAGTGAGGAATCAGCTCCATGGAAAGAAGGCAGGAGTGGCGGGGCGGGGTGGGGGTGGGGGAGTCTGTCTCCATGGTTACGCGGAACCTGAACAAAACATCATCCACCACACAGATTACCGTAGCCTTAAGCGTTGCCACTCCTCCTCCCAACGATAGCCTGAGACAGCCGACCGCAGGGCCTTCCAACCTGCCTGCCGCTTCTGAGAGCCTTCCTTTTTCATTATTCCCGTTATTAAATCTGGCACTTTATAACAGCTAAATGTTTTCTAATTATTTACAGGTTCACCTTCACAGCACCCCATGAGATAATGATCCTGCTGCACATTTCTGTAACATTCTGCCCGCCTCCAAAAACTCAAATTGAGTTACCAAGATTATCTCATTGATCCTCCCACTTAAGGCTCTGTCAGATCCATAGAAAGCAGGTGGAATTGCTTTCATCTGACCTGGAGGGACACTGAGGCACAGATGGATAAAGGCTGCTGTCTAGGATTTTACTGTAAATCAGAGCCACAAAGAGCATTCTGGGTTGCTTTTTTTCTTTTAACCCAAGAATAGAGGGCAAGATGTTGGATGGCATCACCGACTCAATGGACAGAGTTTGAGCAAACTCTGGGAGATGGTGAAGAACAAGGAAGCCTGGTGTGCTGCAGTCCATGGGGTCACAAAGGGTCAGACAAGACTGAGAAACTGAACAACAAGGGAGAATAAATGGGTTTCATCTCATTACCAATCTCCGTCATTGATAAGAGTTCCTGGTCAGCTATGTTAAGAAGGATTCTGAGGCAGTATCTGAGATTTGTAGGACAAAGTAATGTGATTGGGGATTTCCCTGGGGGCCCAGTGGTTAAGAATCTGCCTGCTGCATTCAAAGCCAGTGCTCTGGGACAACCCAGAGGGATGAGGTGGGGAGGGAGATGGGAGGGGGGTTCAGGAGCGGGGGGACACATGTGCGCCCATGGCTGACTCATGCTGATGTGTGGCAGGGGCCATCACAGTGATGTGAAGCGACTGTCCTCCAATTAAAATAAATAAATTTTTAAGTAGAAATGCAAAATAAAAAAAAAAGAATCTGCCTGCTAAAGCAGGGGATACGGGTTCAATCCCTGGTCCAGGAAGATCCCACATGCCTATAACTACTGAGCCTGCACATCTAGAGCCTGTGCTCTGCAACAAGAGAAGCCACCACAATGAGAAGCCCAAGCACCACAGCTAGAGAGTAGCCCCTGCTCACTGCAACTAGAGAAAGCAACAAAGACCCAGTGCAGCCATAAATACAGAAATCAATTGTTTTTCAAAGTGATGTGATCAATTAAGGATGCTGGCCATGGGTGAGGGAGGGGTGTGTATTTTCCATTTCTTCTTATGACAGTGGTAAATGTCCCTGGCAAGATGTCATGCCTGTTCTCAACCAGGAGAACAAAATCTTCTAAGATTTTGCCCCCGAGGGACATTTGACAATGCCTGGAGACATTCTGGTTGTCACCCACTGGAATGGGTACCACTGGTCCCTAGTTGGTAGAAGCCAGTGAAATTTTTCAACACTCTACAAAGTGTCAGGGACTTTCCTGTGGTCCAGGGGCTTAGAATCTGCCTTGCAATTCAGAGGACATGGGTTCAATCCCTGGTTGGGGAACTAGATCCTACATGTCACAAGCAAGAGTTCCAATGCCACAACTAAAGATCCCACACACCACAGCAAAGAGGGAAGATCAGGTGTATCCCAGCTAAGACCCAGTGCAGCCGAATAATTAATGGATTAGTTAAAAACCAAACAAACAAGACGTCTGCAGTATCAAGGTTGAGAAGCCCTCAACAGAACACACCCACTCTCATATGCACACACATATACACACACACTCACAGAAGTTCGGACTTCTGTCCTTTGTTCTCAGCAAGTCAGATGCCAACAGGAATATCTAGACCTTAATATGCCAAAACCCCAGATTCCTGATTTCCTCCCTAAACTTGTTCCCCCTCATTTCCTCCATCTCAGTAAATGGCACCACCTGTTCATCAGGCCTAAAACCTAAGGTTCATCCCTGACTCTTCTCCTTCCTTTGTTAGCCCCACCATCAGGTCCTGATGGTTCTTCCTGTGAAACAACTCCCACCCCCACACCCCCTCCTCCAGGCACCCCACCCCAGCTCCATCTACCACCTTGTCCGGACCACCAGAACTGCCTCCTAACTGCAGCCCCCCAGCCACACCCACCTCTTTTCAGTTCCTTGCCCCCACCTCAGGGCCTTTGCACTTGCTCTTCTCCCTGCCTGTTCTGCTTTCCCCAGATCTTCACTGCGAGGCTCCTTTTTGACATTCAGATCTCAAGAAGAACATCACCTCCTCAGAGAGGCCTCCCTTCCCTGACCACCCGAACTAAACTGCTTCTTGGTTATCCTCCATCCAATCACTAATCTTTTTAATTAATTTAGTTATTTTAATTAGAGAATGATTACTTTACAATATTGTGGTGGTTTTTGCCATACATCATCATGAATCGGCCACGGACACACATGTGTGCCCTCATCCTGAACCCCCTCCCATCCCCCTCCCCACTCCATCCCTCTGGATTGTCCCAAAGCCCTGCTTCATGCATCAAACTTGCACTGGTCATCTATTTTACACATGGTAATGTGCATGTTTCAATGCTATTCTCTCAGATCATCCCACGCTCGCCTTCTCCCGCTGAATCCAAAAGTCTGTTTTTTACATCTGTGTCTCCTTTGCTGCCCCGCATGTAAGATCACCAGTACCATCTTTCCAGTTTCCATATTTTTGCGTTAACATACAGTATTTGTCTTTCTCTTTCTGAATTACTTCACTCTGTATATTTTTCTTTTTATTGTAATTTTCACTCTCTGAAACCATCTTATGTATTCATTTGTTGCCTTATCACTCCCCCAAAAGAGAACTACAGGTCATAAGATTAGAGACCTCATCTTTTTCATCACTGTATCCTCCTTGTTGATTCCTAAAAAACCCAAACACAAAACAAAATACATACAGCACTCAGCATGCACTTCAATTTAATAAAACTTCAGGGATAGATGCCCTTCCAGCAACCTACAAAGAGACCCTTTTCAGTAGGGCAGGACCCAGGAGATGAAGACAGTCTCACAGCCCCAGAAATGAGAATTTTCCCTCCGCTGAGCTGGGGCCCCTGTGGGCACTCAGGCAGATGAGGGGTTTGCAGGTAGCTCCAGGGCCTCCCACAACCCCCACTGCGCCTCCTCCCCACCAGCCCCTCAGCCAGGACAGTGCTGACTGGCTACCCAGGCATTTCTTGGAACCAGTTAAGATCTAAACAGACTCTCTTTCCTCAACAGCATCCCCATCCCAGAACCCCCCTCTAAATTCCAAGCGGTTTATTCAGACTTTAAAGAGCACATACCCCCTCTGCTGAGTGCTATGGGAGAGGTCTTGCCTGCATTCTCTCAACCTCCCAACAACCCTTCAGATGTTTGGGGGGGGTGGCCATTTTATTGATGGGTGCAATGAGGGAACTTTAAGCTGAGTTATTTATTCAGGATCACACAGAGCTGGTACTGGAAGAACCCCTCACAAGACAAAGACCCAACAGGAGTCATCCTTTACCTCTAGTACCTATTAGGTAAGCACCTGATGCAATATAAGCAAACATCCAGAGGACCGATGCTGAAGCTGAAGCTCTGATACTTCAGCCACGTGATGCCAAGAGCCAACTCGTTGGAAAAGACGCTGATGCTGGGAAAGACTGAAGGCAAAAGGAGAAGGGGACAGTAGAGGATGAGACGGTTAGGTGGCATCACTGGCTCAAAGGTCATGAATATGAGCAAACTCCAGAAGACAGTGGAGGACAGAGGAGCTTGGCAGGCTGCAGTCTGTACAGTCGCAAAAAGTCAGACACACCTTAGAGACTGAACGACAACCCAGACCTTAATAAATGGTCATGGGGGCCACAATTCCAACTCATATCTTCTTGTTGTAAATCCAGAAGAGATTGAGGTCTCCTCTCCTCTTTATCAAAACCTACACTGAACAGAGGGTGAAGGACTTCTGGCTTAAGACAGGTGGCACATGGATTTCCCTGGTGGTCCAGTCACTAAGACTCCATGCTCCCAATGCAGGGGGCCTGGGTTCAATCCCTGCTCAGGGAACTAGACCCCATATGCCACAACTAAAGATCCTGTGTTCTACAACTAAGACCCAGTTCATCCAAATACATAAATGTTTAAAAAAAAAATGCTGGTGGCAGACCAGGGATATATGACTTGCCCCTTGGGGCTAGTGGCAGAGAACCTGCCTGACAGTGCAGGAGATGTAAGAGACGCAGCTTCAATCCCTGGGTCAGGAAGATCCCCTGGAGGAGGACATGGCAACTCACCCCAGTGTTTTTGCCTAGAGAATCCCATGGACAGAGGAGGCTGGCAGGCTACAGTCCATAAGGTCACAAAGAGTCAGACACAACAGAAGCGACTCAGCACACACCCATCTTTCAATCAAAAGGCTCAGGGAGACACATGAAGCAGTGACGTATTACAAGAGAACTAGCAATTGGGCCTATAGTCAATGATCTCTGCCAGACCGAGAAGGAATTTCCATTCATCAGCTTATCTTTGCAGCCAAGAAGGAAGACCAAAGGGGTTCCACTGCCCTAGCTCAGTGACATCACTAGATCTGGGAGAAGCAGTGCCCACCCTCTGTAGCCCAGGAGCCACTTTCTGAGGCGACCAGGACTGTTCAGTCCCCGGCCTCCACCCACCCAGTATCCGTGATGCCCAGTGAGGGCACATGGTAAGGGTCAGAAAGAACAGGCAACAATGCATTGCATCTTGAGTTGAAGTAAAATGGGGCAAAGATAAGAAGAAATGTAGGAATGCTGGGGGAACCATAGTTTTACATCAGCCGTGTCTCTTAAGAAAAGAACCAGAAAGGGGGCTTCCCTGGTGGTCCAGTGGTTAAGAATCCTATTCACCTTCCAATGCAGGGGATGTGGGTTCCATCCCTGGTCAGGGAACTAAGATTCTACACACCTCCAAGCAACTAACCCCAGGAGCCACAACTACTGAGCCCACACACCACAACAAAGATTCAGCATGCTACAACTAAGACCCAACAGAGCCAAGTAAATAAATAATAACAACAACGAATAACTAGAAAGTACTGCACAGAACAAGAAGGTCATTCCTCCTTTCCATATCAAACCACCAGCAGGAAGAGAGGGAGGTCCTACTTCCAGCAAGCTGAGTCACAAAATGTAAACATATCCTGAAAAAAAAAAAAAAATAGAAATCAGCTTAGTGATATAAGTGCCAGACTTCTGTACCACTTAAGATACATGAGGAAGAATCTAACAGCCACCAGGTGAAAAATGAGGCAGATTAGAGAGAATCCACACATCCTATTTTGGAATAAACATTAGGCCTGAAGAGACCTTTCCAGACCCAGAGATGAGGAAAAGAATCATGAATAGGGCACTGGGGATCATTCTACAACCTAAAAAGAGGAACAGAAGCACATCTTTGAAATGCACTTATTCTAAGATAATTCGTGGAAGCATTTGTTCCTGTCCCTGAGAAAATATAAACTCCATAACTGAGACTCAACAGATTGGAGAATAAGACAACAGATTTAGTTGAGAAGAGCCGCCAGGAAGGCAGTCTAGGTGAAAGGAAGGACTTTAAGGAACTAAAGATTCAAATTGTTAGTTGCTCAGTCGGTCCATGGAATGGTCTAGGCAAAAATACTGGAGTGGGTAGCCATTCCCTTCTTCAGGGGATCTTCCCAACCCAGGGGTCAAACACAGGTATCTCACATTGTGGGCAGATTCTTTACCATCTAAGCCCAAAAGATGCAAAAACAGAGTCCAGATACATATCTGAAGCAGTGAAGAGCAGACTCACCCCCACAGAAAATGGAATCGACATTGCAGGATGGCAGTTTACCTCCAAAAACTTACACCATTGCCCAGGAGGAGATGCTCTGACAAGTCAGGGACACCAGGAGGCACAGCTCAAGGAGCAGAGAGAATCTTCTCTTGTGTTTCTGCTCCTCTGAGCTGGAATTAAAACTAGGGCCTGGTGGGACTTCCCTGGTGGTCCAGTGGTTAAGACTCTGAGCTTCCAATGCAAGGAGTACAAATTCAATCCCTGGTCAAGGAACTAAGATCCCACATACCATGCGGTCTGGCCAAAAAAAATTTTTTTAAACCTGGAGCCTAGAATCTCTTGCTTTGATGGAAGCACAACATTTCCTACCCTAAAGCTCCCAGCAGAATCAGGCTGGAGCACAGGGAAGAGGAAGCGAGAGGATCTCTCTGACTAGACCAAGGCACCTTCAGAGCTGCCCAAGCACGATTTAACCATAATCACTGGAGTAGAAAAGCATAAAGGATTTAGGGCCAGAATCCATGCTTCTGAGCAGAGATACCAAAAGCTGGAGAACAAACTTTCTAAACTATTTTGGCATACAAAAGAACGAACGGGATTTCTGGTTTTCCTCCTGGCAGGTGAGAGGCTTGGAAGTCACCAATCCACCCTGCGTGGGTATGCGCTAAATCACTTCAGTTGTATCCAACTCTGTGTGACCCTATGGACTGTAGTCTGCCAGGCTCCTCTGTCCGTGGGTGTGTGAGTGAAAGTCCCTTAGTCGCATCCAACTCTGCGACCCCATGGACTATAGAGTCCATGGAATTCTCTAGGACAGAATACTGGAGTGGGTAGCCTATCCCTTCTCCAGGGGATCTTCCCAACCCAGGACTTGAACCAGGGTATCCTGCATTGCAGGCGGATTCTTTACCAACTGAGCTATGAGGGAAGCCCATGGGATTATCTAAACAAGAATACCGGACAGTGTCGCCATGCCTTTCTCCAGGGAATCTTCCAATTCAAGGATCAAACCCGTGTCTCTTATGTCACCTGCATTGGCCAGTGGGTTCTTTACCTCTAATGCCACCTGGAAAGCCCCCAATCCATCCTAAGAACAAGTAAAAGAAAAAGCTAAACGAATTGAAAACTCAACAACTCTTTTTAGAGCTCCAATAGAAGTGAGGTCACAAGGCAAATGGCTGTCCCCAAAATTGGTGGAGGCTCAGGAGGATTCAGAGAAACACATCCCAGAGCAGAAACCTCTGTAGGAACCAGTGCCGGGTGAAGGCATCCTGAACTGTAATTGATGAACTGCTGGAGGCTCAGTGTGGATAAGCCTGAGAAATGAAAACTCCTGCGGGGGACTCCGTCATCCAGGGTCCTCACACTTCTGTGATTTTCACATGAAGAAGGTCTACCACATCCTCACAGTGAATATTAGAGAAAAAACCCCTCATACTTCAGGAGGGAACGGGGGTAATGAACCATATGAAGTTCATCAGAGCATTCTGTTCTTCTCAACAAGATTTACCCTCAGGACAAACTAGGTAACCAGAGTCCAACCTGTATATTAGTTGCTCAGTCTTTGCAACCCCATGGACTATAACCTGCCAGGTTCCTCTGTCCATGGGATTTTCCAGGTAAGAATACTGGAGTGGGTTGCCATGTCCTCCTCCAGGACATCTTCCCACCCCAGGAATTGAACCTGGGTCTCCGGCATTTCAGGCAGATTCTTTACCATCTGAGCCTCCAGGGAAGCAGAGTAGTCTAACCTGCTGGGGTGTTATCAGAGCCTTACTAACCTGGAGGAAGGGAAATACCCAATTCCAGCGATTCTATGCCACCTAATAGTACAGGGGACTGAGAAGCACATGGGAAACTCACAACCCAGGGGCACAGGCTCACCGAAAGGCTGAGACCTAAGTCACAAGACCACAGGACACTTGCCCTGCCCCACACATCACCATCACATTACTGAAGGCTATCAACAGCAGTTCCTTTTACCCAGTACACCATTTCCAGCTATTAAGAAAAAAATTACTAAGTATGGCTAACATGTGATCTGGCAATTGTGCCCCTGGGCATATATCCAGAGGAAATTCTACTTTGAAAAGATACATGCACCCCAATGTTTGTAGCAGCACTATTTATAATAGCCAAGACAAGGAAGGAACCTAAGTGTCCATCAACAGATGAATGGATAAATGAGATGTAATTAAAATACGTATAAAGGAATATTACTCAGCCATAAAAAGAATAAAATAATGTCATTTTCAGGAACATGGATGGACCTAGAGGGTAACATATTAAGGAAATAAGCCAGATGAAGACAAATATCACATCATACCACTATATGTGGAATCTAAAACATGATACAAATGAACTTATTTACAGAACAGAAACAGACTCACAGACATAGAAAAATAACTTTTGGTTACCAATGGGGAAAGTAGGAGGAGGAATAAATTAGGAGTTCGGGATTAGCAGATATGCACTAATATATAAAAAATAGATAAACAACAAGGTAGCACTATCTGTAGCACAGGGGACTATATTCAGTATCTTAGAATAAACCATAATGGCAAATAATATGAAATATGATATACATACATTTATGTTATATTTATTTTATTTGGGATATATACATACACCCCAAATTAACATCAGACAGATCCAGAAAGTTCAGAGAATGCCAAAAAGAACATTAAGCCTATGTGACAGAAAATAATAGCCATAGAGGTCAGGGGACAGAAAACAATCCCATAAATAAGAGGTGGGTGTTTCTGAAGAAGAGCCCAGAAAAAATGGCATAGTAGAAATAGTTGAAAATACAAGACAATCAAGCCTTCCTAAGCTGATAACAGCAGGTACTTGGCCAATTTTAAAAGAGATTTATTTATTCTGTGATGAAATTCTATGTTGAGGATAAATGGGAAAAATCATACAAGAATCAAGGAAAAACAGAACAAGTTGTCTACAAAAGAAAAAAATTAGACTGACTTCAGGCACCTCTTCCTCAGTGAGAGACGCCAGCAAATATGGAATGATGCCCACAGGACACTAAGGGGAAAGGTTTAAACCTGTGTCTTCTATACCCAGCTATGGTGTCATTCACAGCCAAAGGTCACAGCGAGCCATTCTTAAACAAGAGCTAAGAAGCAGATCAAGTGCACTGGGGATAAAGCACAGTCCTCCATGCCTACAAAGCTCTGATCTTATCTCTGCTCCCTGCCCCACTTTACCCCACACCACTCTCCCTAGCTCACTACCCTCCAGCCACATCCAACTTCTCTCTATTCCTCCCACTCGCCAAGCTCTGTCCCTCTGCAGAGGCTTTTCACTGTTGTTTCCCCTGCCTGCCCCAGGCTAGCTTCCTCTCATTCTTCAAATCTCACTTAAATGCCCCTCCTCAGAAGGAGATGGGTTTGCTGCCTCATGTATTGTTAATATACGCACATTCACACATGAGCAGATGTATGTGTGCACACATACACACTAGAACTAGAACACATATACACATACAACTAGAAGTTCCAGGAGGGCAGGAATTACCTCACTGGCCTCATCTCCACTGCATCTCAGCATCAAGCATGGGATCCAGCCCACAGCTGGTGGCCAGAACATACACCATCATATCTAGTGTTGAAAGTCAACCAGGACATGAATAAAATGGGGTAGGGGTGGAAATTAACTAAAAGGACTTAGAATTAGTATTGAAACCAGTTATGCAAGAAATCAAGTTGCAATTATTATTACAAATATGAGTAAAAACCAAAATTCAAGAGCCACTAATCTCATCCTAGGACTTCTCCAGTGGTCCAGCGGGCTTCCACTGCAGGGAGTGCAGGTTCAATCCCTGGTGAGGGAACTAAGATCCTTCATGCTGCATGCTATGCTATGCTAAGTCGCTTCAGTCGTGTCCGACTCTGTTCGACACCATAGACGGCAGCCCAACAGGCTCCCCGTCCCTGGGATTCTCCAGGCAAGAACACTGGAGTGGGTTGCCATTTCCTTCTCCAATGCATGAAAGTGAAAAGTGAAAGTGAAAGTGAAGTCACTCAATCGTGTCCGACCCTCAGCCACCCCATGGACTGCAGCCCTCCAGGCTCCTCCATCCGTGAGATTTTCCAGGCAAGAGTACTGGACTGGGGTGCCATTGCCTTCTCCGTCATGCTGCATGGGGCAGCCAAAAAAAAAAAAAAAAACAACTGGCTTCCCAGGTGGCATTCATGGTAAAGAACTGCCTTCCGATGCAGGAGACGTGAGAGACACGGGTTTAATCCCTGGGTCAGGAAGAACACCTGGAGAAGGGCATGTCAACCCACTCCAGTATTCTTGCCTGGAGAATCCCATGGACAGAGGAGCCTGGAAGGTTACAGTCCATAGGGCTCCAAAGAGTAGGACACAACTGAAGTGACTTAGCGCACAATCTCATCCCACCACAGAAGATGTACTACAAACAGCTCTTCATAATTATTAGAGAAATGGAAATCTAAGATTTAAAAACAGAATTAACAGCAATGTGTAGACTTTTCAAGTCATCAGCAAAGAAAATAGAAACAAAACCAAAAAGGAAAAACAAAGAACATGTTTAAAGAGAAAGGAATAAAGAATTGAAACATTCTACAAAAAGACATGAAATCAAATGTACTGATTACAGAAATAAACATCATTTGATTAAGACCCCCAGGTGTCCCAAAAGACAGACTCTAACTATGCCGCTCTCACCAGATGTGCACCTAACAGAAAGACACAAAAAAAGTTAAAATAAAAAGGCTAGAAAGATATCAAGAGGACACAAACAAAAGAAAGCTGGGATAGTGATATTAAAATATGAAAAAATAGAAGCCAGAGCAAAAAGCATTCACTAGGGGAAAACAGTCATTTTATCTTGACAAAAGATAAAATCCACAATTCCACAATGAAAATATAACTGTCACAGATCTTTTTGTGATGAATAACAAAGAATCAAACTTTATAAAAACAAAAACTATTAGAAACACAAGTAAAAATGGAAAGAATTCTATTGAAGAGAAAGACTTTGACCTACCGCATCTAGCTTTTGACAGATCAAGAAGGCGAAGAGAAATAAACAACAAAATCATCCTTGAAGTTCTAAATTTTATAAACCTGCTCTACCTTACACACAGGGAAACTAAATAGAACATTCAATTTGTCAAATAATTTTTCCCAAAAAAGTACGAAGCAGAATTTCACAGGCCACCTCCTTCAACATTCTGTAAAGCTAAAAATTAATGACAAAAAATTTGTGAATAAGGCAAAGCACCAGGAAATTCTTAATGCTCCACCAAATTATTCTTGAAGATAAATTCAATGAAAGGGACTTCCCTGGTGGTCCAGTAGTTAAGAATCTGCCTTCCAATGTAAGGAACATGAGTTCAATACCTGGTCAAGGAACTAAGAACCCCCAGCCACAGGGTGGGCAACTAAGCTCACGCTCCGTAGCTAGAGGAGCCCATGCACCACAACAGAGACCCAGCTCAGCCAAAATAAACAAGCAAATAACTCAACGATGAAATGAAACTGAAATTTCAGAAGTGCTGAAAACAAAATTACAATTTCAGAACTTTTAGAAAACCATTTTGAAAAAGGCACTGCATTTCTAAGCTCACAAGATTTGAGCAAAGTGGTGCTGATAGGCAAACTCATAGCACTAAATGCATTCTTGTTTTTAAAACTATGGAAACAAAATTTTCAACTCAAATACTTGAAAACAGTAATAAAACAACCCTCACAAAAGTAAGCCAAAAGAAATTAATGATGCATTAGGAAATTTAAACTGAATTTCTAAATACAAAAGTATGGCTTCTTTATTTAAAAAAAAAAAAAAGGTGGAGGGGACAATTAAACAGCCTAGCTGGTAAGACCTGGACCGAAAACAAGAGAAAAATCAGGGACAAATTACCGGAGCCTTCAACTTGAGAATGTGACATCTCGGTACAGATTTCACGTAAAGATTTCAAGCCAGTCTGCTCTTTTCTGGAGGGTCTGAAAAGCAATTTTCACCAGGACCCATATCACCCTCAGCAGATTTCAGCAAAATAAATCAAGAGAAAGAGGGAAAATATATAGTACTAGGAGTGTAAAGAGGAAACTAATTAAACAGAGACTTTTCCTTTTAATCACAAGAAAATACTTTGCTAAATTTTATGCAAATAAGTTTGAATCTCTTGATGAATAAATTATTTTAGGAGAAAACACAATTCTCTAAAAACTGACTCAAGAAGTAGAAAATGGATGAACTTATTCTGCCTAGAACGCTGCCCCCGTACCCAGAACTCTGTGTGGCCACCTTATCCTGGTCATTCAGATCTCAGTTCAAATGTCACCCCTTGAAAGAAGTTCCCCCAACACCCAATCAAGAACCCCACCCTCACCTGCTATCTCATGACTCTGCTTCATAGCACTTAGGTCTACAGTGATTGAAAATATATGAAATTATGGGCTTCCCTGGTGGCTCAGACAGTAAAGACTCTGCCTCCAATCCAGAAGACCTGGGTTCAATCCCTGGGTCAGGAAGATCCCCTGAAGAAAGGAATGGCTACCCATCCCAGTATTCTTGCCCAGAGAATTCCATGGACAGAGGAGCCTGGTGGGCTACAGTCCATGGGGTCGCAAAGAGTCAGACACAACTCAGCTTTCTTTTCACTTAAGTTTTCATATGAAATTATTTATTTATGTTTGCTTAACTTATTTATTTTCTCTCTCCACTGGAATATGAGCTCCTTGTGAGCAGGGATCTCATTCATTAAGTTCACCCAGTATTCCTGGTACAGAGGAGGGGACCCAGCACAGAGCAGGTGCTCAAAAAACATGTCTGAATGAATGAAGATCAAAGAAGACACAAAGATAGCTTCCAAATAATCTCTTATTGCAAAGGAAGACAAATCTTTCAAGATGGAAATAACTATCCAGTAAGTGTCAGAAGTAGTGGGCCAGCAGTCATATATGGGAAGATGACTGACCACAGGTCTCAAAATCCTACTCCAACACAATCAGAGGGGGAATGAAGAACGGGCTTGAGAAGCAAGCAACCTAAACATCCATTGACAGAAGAATGGATAAAGAAGATGTGGTACGTATATGCAATGAAATACTACTCAGCCATGAAAAAGAATGAAATCATGTCATTTGCAGCAACATGAATGGACCTAGAGATTACCATACTAAACGAACTAAGTCAGAGAGAGAAAGACAAATATCATAGAATATCACTTATATGTGGAATCTAAAACATGGCACGAATGAACTTATTTACAAAACAGACTCACAGGCATAGAAAACAAACTTAAGTTACCAAAGGGGAAGGTCGGGGAGGGATAAATTAGAAGTTTGGAATTAACACACACACACACTGTTGTTGTTTAGTCACTAAGCCATGAGCTACTCTTTTGCAACCCCATGGAAAAGGGTAGCCGGCCAGGCTCCTCTGTCCATGGGATTCTCCAGGCAAGAATACTGGAGTGGGTTGGCATTTCCTTCTCCAGGGGATCTTCCCGACCCAGGGCTGGAACTCATGTCTCCTGCATTGCAGGTGGATTCTCTATCACTGCGCCACCAGGGAAGCCTCCAGATACACACTACTGTATATAAAAGAGATAACCAACAAGGAGGACCTACAATACAGCACAGGAAACTAAACTCAACGTTTAGTAACAACCTCTAAGGGAAAAGAGTCTGAAAAGTATATATGTGTGTGTGTGTGTGTGTGTGTGTGTGTGTGTATAACTGTGCTGTGCACCTGAAGCTGAAACTAACATGATATTGTATTCATAAATCAACTACACTTCAATTAAAAAACCTCCATTAAAGACAGTGAGTATCTGAATGTACAAGAGATTCAAAAATAAAACAGATAAACAACAAGGACCTACTGTATAACACAGGGAAGTATATTCAATATCTTATAATAACCTATAATGGAAACGAATATGTATACATAACTGAGTCATTGTGCTGTACACCAGAAACTAACACAACATTGTAAATCAACGATACTTCAATTAAAAAAAAAAAAAAGACAGTCTGGAAAAGTCACAGAGATGTGACTGGTTTATGCAGTTAAGAACACACGTGGAAGCACTGAGTGGCCTGGCACCTCACTACGCATTAGATGCATTCCTCTACTCAAGCCACTCATACCAGGAGGGCAGAGGGGAGGCAGAGAAATGGCTGGACTCTGGATGTATTTCTATTTTTGTTAATATTTATTTATTTATTCATCGGGTCTTAGTTGACACACGTGGCATTTTCCTTGAAGCACGTGGGAATCTTCCTTGCGGCACACAGGCTTCATTGCCCCAAAGCACGTAGGACCTTAGTTCCCCAACCAGGAATAGAACTCGCATCTGCATTGGAAGGTGGATTCTTAACCACTGGACCACCAGAGAAGTCCCTGGATGTATTTTGAAAAGGAGCCAATAGGATCTGCTGATGGATTGAATGCTGATGTATGTGTGAGAGACAGAGAGAGGGGAGAAGGGGTTAAAGAGAACTTCAAGGTTTCACCTGGGAAAGACGGTGCTGTCCTTTATTGCTTGTTGAGATGGAGCTGAAGGGGCAGGTGAGGATGAGGTATCCAATCACGGTTGTCACCAGTCTTCTCAAGCTCCGCTTTCTAGGCACCTGGTAGGACCGCCATGCTCCAGCCCCCAGGAGATTAGCTAATGCCATGTGACTTGCTTTGGCCAATGAAACGCAAGCCAAATGGCATGAGCCACTTCTGGGCAGAAATTCATCCCCCTTTCCTGCTTCTACAGCCTCAGAACCCGGAGACAGAGCCTCTCTTACCCGAGTCCAGGATGGGAACACATGGAATACAGCCCCTGGGGTTGTCTGAACCTTCCTGGACTTGTAGATGGTCAGGGCAGAGTGACCCAGCCTCCCCCAGCCAGTGATGGCAGAAGAACAGACAGTGGGTTGGGGACTTGTTCATTGGAGATGCAGGTTAGACCTCTGAGCAGAGGTCTCAGCTGAGGGGAGCCACTGAGACTTGCGCCCAACCCCCCACCCTTACTGTGTCTGGGGAGGGTCTTCCTCCCTCTGCTCCTCACCCAGGACCACCCAGATTTCTCCTGAGACTCAGCAAGGCAAGTGTTAGTCACTCAGTCGTGTCCGACTCTTTGCAACCCCATGTGCTGCAGCCCACCAGGCTTCTCTGTCCATGGGATTCTCCAGGCAAGAATACTGGAGAAGGGTACTATTTCCTCCTCCAGGAGATCTTCCCGACCCAGGGATCAAACCCATGTCTCCTGCATTGCAGGTGGACTCAACCATCTGAGCCACCAGAACCAGCAGGGAACAAAGCTGGCAGCTGAGGGCATGGGACAAGGATGGCAGGGAGAGACAGTTCTTCCAGAGCTCGACCCTGGGACAGAGCAAGCAGGATGGAGAGAGACCCAGAGAGAAGAGAGGACAGACAGACAAGGACAGAGGGCAGGGGAGGCTCCACAACTTCGTCCCAGTGGCCACCAGGATACAGATCCAGTTGACTCGCTGAGAAGCTGCCTCCTACATAGTGATTATACTTGGGCTGTGAAAGACCAGTTTTGCTAAGATGTGTTTATTACTCTCATCATACATGAGTCACCACCATCATTATTATTGACCTGTGGCAGTTTAGAGAGGGGCTGGAGAGCCTCGATGGGCAGAAGCCCCCCAGTAGCACAACACCAAGCCCACCCACTCCCCCGAAGCAGGGGAGGGATGGAGGAAGGAGGAGGGGGGAGTCTGGGGAAGGGGAGGGTCTGGTCTGGCTGCCGCACCTTCCCCACCTGCCCGAGGCACCAAGGGCTGAGGCCTCACGAGGCCACCCCTGGCAGTGCAGCCTCCTCCCATCATGGACTCAGCCCTCCTGGAAAAGAGCAGCAAGAAGGGGGCCATATGTGAGCCTTCCCGCCTCCCCCGGGCTATTTCAGGCTCCCCTTACTTGCCTCTCCTCTCAGCAACTAAGGCCTGCCTCTGTGTGTGTGTGTGTGTGTGTGTGTGTGTCTCGGTGTCTCCCTTTCAGTTACTCTGTTTCCCCCCTAATTGCTGCCTCTGCTTCTCCCTGTGTCTCTCCATCTGTGTGTGTGTGTCCCTGGTTTGTAACTCTGCACATCCCTCTGTCTGTCTCCACGTCTCCTGCCCTGGTCCCCTCTGTATGTGTCTTTCTTTCTCTCTCTCTCTCTGTCACTCTCTTTCATTATCTCCCTTCCTGGCTCCTCTGATCGCAGCCTTACCCTGGATCCCTCTGATATTCGGGGTGTCTGCAGTCTCTGATCCCCTCCCTGGGAGGCTGGGATGCAGGACAAGGCCCCTCCCCACCACTGTCCCTCCCCCAGGCTCCAGATCTGCTTCGGGAAGCTGGAACATGGACATCCCCTGGCTGGCATCCACCAGCAGCAAGAGGGCAGCCCCTGGGAGAGGACCCTGCAGCCCAGTATCCAGAAGCAATGAGGAGGCAGCCTCTGCATGGGCAGTTTGGGGCCGAGCCACCCTTCACACCTCAGTGAGTCACCACCCAGCAGGAATCCAGTGACAGAGGTCAGCACTGCCATCTTCATTTTTTGTCAGCGATTCTGGCCTCCCCATTGGAATAGATTTAACCACCAGGACTCATCAGAAAAGACCCTGATGCTGGGAAAGATTGAAGGCGGGAGGAGACGGGGAATGACAGAGGATGAGATGGTTGGATGGCATCACCAACTCAATGGACATGAGTTTGAGTAGGCTCCGGGAGTTGGTGATGGACAGGGAGGCCTGGAGTGCTGCAGTCCATGGGGGTCACAAAGAGTCGGACACGACTGAGCAGCTGAACTGAACTGACTCACAGGAAGGAGCCGAACCAAGAGCTCAGGATAATCACCCCACTTGCCAGGTGGGGAAACTGAGACCCACATTTCCTCTGAAAACTCAGGAGAGGAAAACTTCCCATTCACTCTGCTCTAAACTTCTGTCCCCAGCAGTGTCCCCATCCTCTGTGTGGGATCACACCTTTCTTCCTTGTGATCCTGCACGTCTGCCCAGGCCTCCACTCTGAGGACGCTCAGGGCCTCCCCTCGCTCCTATCGTGACCTGGGGAATCCTGGAGCCCTGGGCTTCACCACCCTGGAACAGTCTTGCGGGGCTGTGGGGTGCTCCCAACCAGCCAAGAGGGCCTCTGCACTTGGGCTGATTCTGCCTGTCACTTTCTACCCTCTTTACACACACACACACACACACGCACGCATGCACTGACCCTCTTGACAGCCCTCAATTTTGCTTTGTGCATTTCCAAAGTAACATGTACATCCCATGGAAAGACCCTCATCCTGCGACATTGAGACCCTGGGTACCAGCTCTCCCATCCAAAGGGATTCTGCCACTTCCTAAGGACCATGGCGTTCTGGCCCAGGGACACCACGGTCAGAAGTTGAACACAGTCTCTGGTCTGCTCTGAGCTGCTCATTTTAGGATGAGAGGTACAAGTGATAAATGCACTTGGAAATTTAAAACAAACAGACAAAAAAATCATCTCAGCGGGTGGGAAATGCTGTGAGGAGATTGTGGGAGAACACAGCATCGAGGGCTGGGGGGTTGGGGAGGGTCTTCGGACATGACAGCCTCATATTTAGAAGAAAGGAATCCGCATGAAGGACCAGCGAGAGCACACACGCAGAGGTGGGAAATATGCTGGATGTGGCCGGAAGTGCAGAGAGCGTGGCGCAGAGCCGGAAGTGGAAGACCGTACCGGAAGCTGAGAGAGCAGGAGGCAGAGGTGGGCTGGTAGTGAGGGGCCTGGCCGGGGCTCGCTGCCCACTTGTCAGATGCAGAATGAGAGGCCTGGATGGGAACACCGGGGCCCACACCTGCTGTGCTTCAGAAATCCCTGGGGAGCTGGTTAGACGTGTGGATCCCTGGGGCTTCCCTGGTGGTCCAGTGGTTAAGAATCCATCTGCCGATGCAGGGGACATGGGTTAAATCCCTGGTCCGGGAAGATCCCACATGCTGAGGAGCAACTAAGCCCGTGTGCCACAACTACTGAGCCCAAGCTCTGGAGCCTGTGCTCTGCAATAAGGGAAGCCACTGAAATGAGAAGTAAGAAGAGTGGCCTCTGCTTGCTGCAACTAGAGAAAAACCCTAGGGTGGCAATGAAGACCCAGCGCAGCCAATTAATCAATTAATTAAAAAAGAAATTCAGATCCCTGGGCCTTACCCCCAACCTATCCAGCAGAAGGTCCAAGGGCGAGGCCCTAGGGAATCTGTTTTTTAGCAAGTTCAGGTTAGACAGCATCACCGACTCAATGGACATGAATCTGAGCAAACTCCGGGAGATAGTGGAGGACAGAGGAGTCTGGCAAGCTACAGTCCATGGGGTTGCAAAGAATCAGACACGACTTAGCCACTGAACACCACCACCAACAACTAGATGGCTCTGGGCACAGCCAGGTTTGGGAAACACCAGATGGATCAGAGGTCCTCAACTTGGGGTGGTCTCCAGCGTGGGTCTCCGGAAACCGCAAGCCAAATTGTGTGTTTAGGGGGACCCGGTTCTCTGGATGGAGGCCCCAGGTTTCCATCTCAGCATCACAGAGCCCAGAGGGCCACACGATCAAGAACCTCTGACTCAGGCATAGCTGCAGTGTCTTGGCTAAAAAGAACTGGGCCAGAGATTGGGCTCAGCCACAAACTCCTTCAGTTCCTAGATGTACCTTTGTTTTGTAAGTAGGGGGCATCTGTTGTCCTTATCTGCCCAGCATCTGTTTCTGGGTTGTTGTTGTTCAGTGACTCAGTCATGTTCAATTCTTTTGTGACCCCATGGACTGTAGCCCTCCAGGTTCCTCTGTCCAAGGGATTTCCCAGGCAAGAATACTGGAGTGGGTTGCCATTACCTTCTTCAGGGGATCTTCCTGACCCAGGGATCGAACCTGAGTCTCCTGAGTTGGCAGGTGGGTTCTTTACTCTTGAGCCACCTGGGAAGTCCCTCTTACTTGGACAAGTCCCAGCTTTGAAGAACCACCTACAATACAGTGATTGTTTTAACTTTTTTATTGTGGAAAATTTCAAACATACACAAAAGTGAAAGGAGCAGTGTAATAAATCCCCATGAATCTATCGGCTACCATCAAGAATTATCAACACCTGGCCAATGTCATCTCATCTATATCATCCTCTTGTCCTCTTTCCCTTTTTTTAAAACAGAAGGTCCTTGTTGGTTACTTATTTTAAACAGAGCAAGGTGTATATGTCAATCCAATGACTGTTTTAATGGCCCCAATTCTTCACTGTCTCCTGTATCCATAGACAGTTTCCCTGGTGGCTCAGATGGTAAAGAATCCGCCTGCCAATGTAGGAGACTCAGGTTCCATCTCTGGGTCAGGAAGATTCCCCCAAAGAAGGAAATGGCGACACTCCAGTATTCTTACCTGGAAAATCCCACGGACAGAGAAGCCTGGAGGGCTACAATCCACAGGGTCGCAAAGAGTCAGACACGACTTCACCTAAATAACAGCAACAACCTATATCCATGCCCTTGGCCATTGTAACTCTGTGGTGCCCGCAACAGTGACTCCAGGCTCAGCTGCATGATTTGCTTTGGCCAATGAGGTGTCAGCAAAGCAAATAGCCAGCATACGTGTGAGTCACCTAATATTTAGGCCCGACCTAATGTGGACCCACAGACTATCAAGCTGAGCTTACAGCTGTCTGCCCCTGAGGTTCTGCTGTTACACAGCATCACTGTGGTAAGTGCTGACTGGAACAGCCCTCTTCCACTCTCAGGCCTCATGGTTGAGGGGAACCTGTCCTCATATCCTGTGGTCAATCAATACCATCTACCCCTCAGGCCACGCCCATCAGTTCAAGGACATGGAGACACAGTCCCAAACTGATCCAGTGAGAACAGGCTCTGGGACTTTTGTTTGGAACCTTGGACAGAATGATCTCTTTTGCCCCTCAAGTTACTGAAAGGACAGAAGGTAAGTCCAAAGTTTGGGGGATATCCACAGGGGGAGAGTGGACTTGAGAATGAAGCTAACCCAGAGGAAGGCAGAGCCAAAGGCTGGAAAGAGAAAGTCCCAGTTACACTGTGATCCAGCCACGCCACAACCTGGACTTTTCTTAGAAGACTTTCTATCAAGAGCGACCATAAGTTCTTCTTTTTTTTTTAAGGCCATTTCAGGTGATTTTGTCTCTCACGTGGTGAGACCTGGAGTCCTGCCTAATGGGTCACCTCCTTTAGGGATGTCCATCCAAGCCCCCACCCTTCCCCCTGGCTTGAAGCTCTGCTCTCCTCTCTTCACAGGACGGGCTTGTGTAGATCCTACACCCTCCACTCCCGGACAGAGCAGACGGAATCAGCCATCAAGGCCACCACGGGCACCACGCCGTCCAATCAGATTCTTTCTCAAGACTGTGAACCAATAGCCATGGAAACAAGGAGCTGGGACTCCAATCACAGGAGCAGCAGGGCTCTGGCCTAGAAGTTGCAAACTGGTGGGACAGGGTCTGCTCACCCTTCATAAATGTTAGGCCCAGTCCTGCAGAGCACGCTTCTTATTAACTGAATTCATTGCCAAATTTCAGCCATTTCTTGGAGGGCTGATAAAATGGACAACTTTGGTCCTACAGGGTCCCCCTTCCTGCAATAATAATGGGCACTGGAGCTGAACAATAGCTGCCCCTTTAGGGGGGCAGCCGCTCCCAGTTCCCCACTGGCCCCTCCATTCCCCAAACTTTCTTTGGTTTCCAGTCTGGCCTCAGTAGGGTTTTAGTTGGTGACTCTGGACCTGCAGGAAGATTATCAGCTCTGGCCTCCAGGAGCCCAGATAGTCCTGGCTCTGACTTCCAAGGCCTTTGCCTGGATTTTGTAGGCAGCAGCATCCTCCTTAAAAGAAAAAAAAAGAAAGAAAGAAACCCTGTCCTTAAGTGGGCTTGAGTCTGCTCCTGTCGGTTCGGACCACAGATGGCCCCACTGGAAACACAGAGCCCTGAGGTCACAATATCCCCACAAGGTTCCAAGTCTGGCCCCAGGATTTAAACAGGGAGGATGACCGCATGAACCCCCTTAGCCCCTTACAGCACCCCCACTGAATACCTCTTCTCAGAAGGAGAACAGGGAGGGGAAGAGGGAAGAAAGGACATCTGACAAGTCCAACGGAACAGCAGGCACAGAACCGGGGGCCTCCCGCTGCACACACGAGTTCTGAGAAGGTCCTAGAACCCCACATGCATTCAACACATATTCACCGAACCCTCACTCAAAGCCAGCATTATGTAAAATGCACCAAGTCTTGCCCCCATGAAGTCAGCATCCGAGCAAGGGAGAGACATAATAAGGATAAATGAAAACAGAAACAGAGTCACAGATGTAGAAAACAAACTTATGATTATCAAGGGGTGGGGGAAGGAGGAGAGATAAATTTAGAGGTTGGGATGGACATATGCATGTGTGCTGTGCTAAGTCGCTTCAGTCGTGTCCAACTCTGTGTGACCCCATGGACTGTAGCCCGCCAGGCTCCTCTGTCCATGGGATTCTCCAGGCAAGAATACTGGAGTGGGTTGCCATTTCCTTCTCCAGGGGGGTATCTTCCCAATCCAGGGATTGAACTCCCGTCTCTTATCTCTTACATCTCCTGCAGTGGCAGGCAGGTTCTTTACCACTAGCGCCACCTGGGAAGCCCTGGATGGACATATACACACTACTATACATAAAATACTATATATAAAACTAATAAGGACCTACTGTATAGCATGGCAACCCTACTGGATACTTTGTAATGGCCTATATGGGAAAAGAATCTTTAAAAAGAGGGGAGATATGTACATGTAACTGATTCACTTTGCTGTACACCTGAAACTACACTGTAAATATACTATACTCTGATAAAATTTTTTGAAAGAAAGGAAGGACGGAGATAAATGAGTGATAGGTAGTGGGTAAGACAATAATTAGAGTGATGGGGGAATAAGGAGGGGTGGGAAGTGTTTGGAGACGTGAAGTCACTGATGTAGACCACATGGTCTGGGAAGGTGGTCTGGGACCATGTCCACTGAGAGAGGACATCTGAGCAGAGCCCTGCCTAAGAAGGGAGGGACCCTGGCAGGTACCTGGAAAAGAGTTCCCACATTAAAGGAGCAGCAAGTGCCAAGGCTCTGAGGCGGGAGGGCCTTGGCCTGTTGGAGGACCGGCAAGCAGGCTGGTGTGGCCAGGGCAGAGCAATTGCGGGGAGAGATGGTCAGAGAGGCACGAGGGGCAAATTTCAAAAGGCCCACAGGGCTTCGACGATGCCTGGCTGTAACCAAGTAGGACAGGATGCACGGGAGGGCCCTGTGCAGAGGAGGGACTCGGATTTAACAGGATTCCTCTGGTGCCGGATGGAGAACAGACGGGGGTGGGGACCAAGGGCAGGAGCCCAGGGAGGGGTGACTGGCCTAGTCCAGGGGAGAGATACCAGGGCAGAGCTGGTCAGGACATGGTCAGGTGGGGGCTGGACTCTAAATGAAGAGCAGGCAGGATTTGCCCATGGATGAGACGTGGGATGTGAGAACACGAGGCACCAAGGAGGACCCCAAGGCTTGGGGCCTGGGTGGATGGGGGAGGGCAGATGGTGGGGGGTGGGGGGGATGGTGGACCACGGGGAGAGGCAACTGCCACCCCCACAGGAACCTGGGCCCAGTGCTGATGGACCTGCCAAGTTTTTGAGAAAAGCCATCAATCTGGATGTTTCTGTGAAGTGTCTCAATTTTCAAACACTGGCAACTTATTCAAAGATGCTGAAAACACCGCAGGGCCAAGAAAACAGATGGACAGGGTCTTCCCTGGTGGTCCAGTGGTTAAGGCTCCACACTTCTACTGCAAGGGGCAAGAGTTCGATCCCTGGTTGGAGAACTAAGATCCAGCATGCCATGCAGCCAAAAATATATAAATAAACCAAATATACCTATTTTTTTTTAAATGGACAGTTTGAAGGTGACCCAAGGGCCACACGTCCACAGCCTCTAACCTAAGGTCAGATGACCACAAGCTCCATTATTGAGTGATTGCCATATACCAGCCAAGCACCTGTGTTATCCACCTGAACTCCAAGGATACAATCGTGAGGCAGATATCATCATCCTCTTGTCCCAGCCAAGGAAACTGAGGCCCAGAGAGGGCAAGCCCCTGCCAGAGGTCACACAGCACATGAGTGGTGGCTTAGGGGCTGGAGCCTGGACAGTGCGACCACAAGGCCTATGGTCACTGGGTGCTCTGCCGCCTCCATCATGCAGACAAAAAACAAAACGAAATGTTCATTTTACACACAAGGAAAGACAAGGCCAGAGAGAGTGTGTGACTTGTTTAAAGTCCCTCTGCAAGCTGGCACTGGAGGCTGGATTCGAACCCGGGACAGCCTGGGTCAGGACAACTGGCACAGTGCTCTTCCCAACAAGCCTTTTGGAGGTGCCAGGGGAGCCTTATTAACTGGGGTGGTGGAGACGGGGTGCAGCACTGCACAGCAGACAAGGGCCAGGCTCTGGAGCCTTCTGCATATCACAGCTCTGCCACCTGGAAACTGTGTGGCCTTGAACCAATCACTTTCCCTCTCTGTGCCTCAGTTTCCTTACTGGGCATAACCATGGCACCTACTTCACAGGGTTCTTATGGGAACCAAAGGAAGTAACACTTGTGGGGGGCCCAAGCCACCCCCTTCAAAGTCCAGCTTTCACCCATCAGCTGCTCCTGGCCTGTGTAATATTACACTGATGTATTCCCAAGCACTGGAAGCTCCAGGTTGGGGACATCATAGGACTCTTTATACTTGTGAAAATGGAGCAGCATAATGTAAGGGGCAGACAGAAGGGCTGAGGTTTCTACAGAAATGAAGGGGAAGCAAGAAGGCATGGGGTAGCAGGGGGCTTCTCCTCCCCAGCAAGGGTCCCATTATGCTCACTGGTGAGCATAGTGAGGGGCAGGTGGAGCAGAAACCTCAGCAGAAGGGGAGGGGTCCCCGGCCAGCCCCCTGCTTCACTGCAGCATAAGAAGACACTTGGAGCCTGGCAGAGAACTGCACCCAGAAAACAAGTTATAACAACCGAAATCCATCCCACAAAAGGTGATGGAACCCCACTATGTGCCAGCACTGGGGACCAGTGTGGAGAACCCAGATAAACTCAACCCCCAGCTGCACAGAGCCCATGGACCACACACGAAACAAACTAGGAACGCTAAGCAAAAGTCGACGGTGGCAAGCGGCTAGAAATCAAGCAGGGAAAGTGTGGGGAGATTAGTGTTGAATCAGGTGCTGGGAGAGAGCTGATTTCAAGAAGCTTTGGGAAACAGGAGCTTCCCTGGCACTCCAGTGGCTAAAACTCCATGCTCCCAAAGCAGGGCACCCGGGTTTGATTCCTGGTCAGGGAACTAGATCCCACATGCGTGTGTGTTTAGTAACTCAGTCATGTCCGACTCTTTGCAACCCCATCGGCTGTAGCCTGCTAGGCTCCTCTGTCCATGGGATTTCCCAGGCAAGAATACTGGAGTGGGCTGCCATGCCCTCCTCCAGGGGATCTTCCCGACCCAGGGATCGAACCCGTGTCTCTTATGTCTCCTGCATTGGCAGGCAGAGCTCTTTACCACTAGCGCCACCTGGCAAGCCCAGATCCCACATGCCACAACTGAAAGATCCAACATGCTGCAACGGTGCAGCCAAATAAATATTTTTTTTTTTAATTGCTGAAACAGTCTTTGTGGCCATCTGCTGGAAGAGCCTTCCAGGCAGAAGGGAGGACCAGTGCAAAGGCCCTGAGGCCACGTTTGTCTGGTGCTGAGGGCCAGTGCAGCAGAAGTCAGTGACCAGTGTGGGAAGGAGAGGACCCAGAGAGCCGGGGGAGGCTGAGGGCCACCCTCATGCGGGGCCTCAAGCTTCGGGGACCATATGGCTTTGATTCTAAGTGAGAAGGGGACTGTCAGAGGGGCCTGTGCAAAGGAGGGACAGGATCCGACGATTACTCAGTTGCAGAGTGGACAGGGATGGGCAGGGATGGGGGCAATCATGGAACAGGTGCAGAAGTCCACGGGAGAGACACAGTGTGGCTCAGACAGGGGGCAGCGCAGAAGTGAGACCAGGCATCACACATCCAACAGGTGCTCAGCACATCCCTTCACTGTTTCACTGAATCCTTGCTCCCTGAGCAGCTGCTAGTCGCGCTGATCCCCATAAACCCCATTCTACAGGCCAGCAAACTGAGGCCCTGGCCCAAACCACACCACTATAAAGAGGCATTGCAAGGCATCCATCCTTCCTGGACCTTGTCCATCCATGACAGGGGACAGAATAGGTCTAGAGTCAGGACACCAACCATCCTGTTCCTCCTTCCCCTGACTCATCTCTCCCTTCTCACCGGCCACCCCAGTCCCACTTCCCTCCAGACACCCTCACAAGCCCCCCTAGACCTGGCCACCCCATCAATCCTCCGGAGTCACCCTTCTCCTGAGGCTCAAACACACCCTCCCCGAGCCGAAGTCAAACATCACCTGCGCTCCCGTCAGCGCAGCCTCCTTCCCGCCACCCCCTCCCGCCCACCGCCAGACCTTCCCTCATCACTCTTCCAGGCCTTTCTCTGCCGCCCCTCCCACCCCAAGGCCTGCGTCTGCACCCACCCGCGCCTTCCGAGCATCTCAGCCAGAAGAGAAATCCAATTTGCGTGAAGGGCTTGGGGTAATTCTGTGTCGAGGCCATGCTTCCCTGTCTGCCTGTTGAAGGAGGCTGATGCTCCTTCTTAGAGGAGAGAGAAAAGCGTCCTTTGTGCCGGGTCTGGGGAGATTGTGTCTGTTTAGGACAGGCTGCAGTTTTCTTTGTGAATCCTGTAGATTTTTTTTAGTGTGGGAAAAGGGGCTTATTAGATTTCCCTGTGGCTGCCCAGAGTCGGGAGAGGTTTTTACCCTGAGCACAGAAAGAAATTACCGAACAGGCGTTTGAGAGGAAGGAACATTTAACAGCTGCCTCTCATGGAGAGGTTAGGATTTCGTGGTTGGTGTTTTCACTGGAGTGAACATAAAATCCAGAGAAAGGAAGAAAACCTTTCCTGTAGTTTCATGGTGGGAGGGAAGGAAGTTGGTTGGCCATGTTCTGCGGGGAGAGTAGGATTTTGTTCCTGGGGAGTGGGCGGGAGGGGTGTGTTGGGGTGTTTTTTTTCCCCCTCTCCAAGTAGAAAGAAATTTTAAAATGGTTGCAGAACCCAGAAGGAAGGTTGTCATAGCAACAAAAGTTTGAGGCCAGGTACCTCCTGGCACCCTTTCAGTACCATGGCGATGGAGGGGTAGGATCTGGGCACCGTAGGATCCGCTGGGAAAATCATCCAAGTTTGGCTCAGACTTCCCAAATTTCTCACCAACAGTGACAGGCTGATAACTGTTTTCCAAGCTCCCAGGGAGGAAAATTGTGATTTTCTGGGAGGGGCGATCGCTAACCAACAGTGATCAAAAGGAAAGAGAAAAACTGTGGGTTTGTTTTATTTACCCAACAAACTAACCATCCACGTTTTTACTAAGAGAGGACTGCAGGTGAGGGTCTTATGCTGAGCCCTCTCCCAAACTGCCCCTTTCTCCAACCCCCAACTGCACGGTTCTCTTCTCTGATCACTTCATCTGGATTCCTTTCTGCCCCAGAAAGACAACTCAGGCCCCCTCATCAGGTGTGAGGCCAGACAAGAACCTCTCTTAACTTCAAAGTCCTCATCTGAAAAATGGGCACCATAGAAGTGCCTGCCACGCAAGGGTGTTCAACAAAATTTCGCAGGTGAGACGTTTTCACAATTCTGGTACACATCAAGGGCTCAATAATTGTGAGCTAGCATTGTTTTCAATTTTTTTTAACTAACATTCCTTAATACTTAAAGAATTTAAACATGCTGTGTGGGGATATGCATATACATATCGCTGACTCACTTTGTTGTACAGCAGAAACTAATACAACACTGTAAAGCAACTATACTCCAATCAAAAAAATCCTTAACATCTTGTGTCAAGCCCTGAATGAGCCACAAGGATGAGCTACAGGGAAATAACAGCAACAGTTCGGGGTGTGACCTTCAGGAAGGGGCCTGGAGGGACCTCCAACAATTGAGAGGCTAAGCTGGCCAGTGGAGACCCTGGCACTTCATGGAGCAGAGACGGGACCACGCCACCACCAGACACAGTGTTGGATCTAAGTGTGTACACAAAGGAAGGAGCAGGTGGTCTGAGAGTTTCCATGAAGAGAAACTTGGTAAGAGGTAGAGGTGAAGTGTGGGGAGGGACCTCTACCCCCAAAAGGGTGCAGATCCTTTCCAGCATAAGGCATTCCGGGGCCTCTGTGGGAGAGGACTACGATGAGTGGAAAGCAGGGAATTTTAGCCAAGATGTCTTTTAAGGTTAATTTATTATTATTACATCCCAGAGTAAAATACTCATGTCCTGAGTGCACGCCAGAAGTAAGTCTGATGGGGTGAAACTGGTCAGGGCATGACCCGATTCAGATGGTCTTTGGCAAACAGCCAGTATCAAGCAAGTGGTGCCATAAAAGTTCAGTGGATCACCCCCAGAGGCAAGACAGAGCAGGCAGCACCCCAGGAAACCTCCAGTCCATGGTCCCGAGGCCTCACGCAACATTACCCTGCAAATAGGTACTGAAGACCTTCTATGCTCTAGACAATACCCAGAGGCTGGGCATGGCAATGAACAAGATGGCTAGGGCCCTGCCCTCATAGAGTGCCGCCCTATGGGGACCAGGGACAAGAAGCTGGTGGCCAAAGGCATGCCCCCAGAAAACTTCAGGTTGTGCCAAGTGTGATGGGGGAGATAAAAGTGGCGATGAGATGTCAATACAAAGAGACTCTGCTTCCAAAGGGGGACAGGGAGGTCTTCTCTGCAGGGGACCCTGCCAGGAAGTCCCCACGGAGCAGAGGAGGAGCCAGCCAGGGAAGACATGGGAAAGGGCATTCCCTACAGGGACTGCAGCCTCCCTGGGTTTATTCCACACCTTCTTCCCTCTGTCCTTTCAAACAGTCAGGCCAAAGCCTAGCTCAGGGCAAACGAGGTTTGTGGCCCACTCCTGTCTCCATGTGGCTGCACACATAGCCCACGTTGACATCTGAGAGCTAAGTGACAGAGGAGAGTTTTAACCTTGGGGAGTGAGGTCAATTCACTCAAGAGGGCCCCCTCACCTGGACTTGGAGCAACATCCTCTCCAGCGTCCGGGAGGTTCCGGGTGGTGTGGACCAGCGTCCCCAGCATGGGGCCCCGGGGTCCTGCCCCGGCCTCGCTGCCTGCCTCGGAGACCCTTATTCCAGCCCTGGCCGTCTCCTACGGGTACAGGCAAGGGTGCGAGGCCAAGGGCGCAGTTGGATCTGTCTTCTGAAAAGTCACCCCCTTCCCCCACAGACCTGCCCCCCCACCCCGCCCCCCGCCTCAATTCTGATTGGATCCTCGCCGGGCTGTCCCGCTTTCCCGCCTGCCTTCTCTTCCTCCCGCCGCATCTTCTCCGGGTAGGGGCCGGACGCGAAGCGCTCCTTGCCCCTTGCAGGGAACCAACCGGACTGCCCCCACTGCTCACTCCCCAAACCGGGGCTGGGAGCCGATGAGCGCGGGTTGGAAATGGGGTGCGGGGAAGAATGACCCCCTGGGCTCGGGGCTCTGTGGATCTGCGTTGGGAGGGGGCAACACCCCCACCACCCCGGGCGGGACGGGGGTAGCCAGAGCCCCGCGAAGGGAAAGGGGGGAAGGGGCGAGCGTGAAGATGAGTTCTGGCGCGGAAAGGAACGCGCGCCCCGCCGACCGGCAGCCGGGGCGGGTGGCCGGGAGACGCGCCTCCCCAAGGCGCGGCGACGTCCCCCCCCCCGCCGCCCCCCACTAAAGGCGCCTGGCGCTCGGAAGGGGCAGGAGCTCCTCTTGAACCTTGAAACGGTGGAGCGTCCCGAAAGCCCAGCATCTTACAGACACCACCACCACACCATCCGGCAACCTGCCCACCGCGCTCCCCGCGGGAACGCTGGGCCGGCCGAGCCTGCGGAGCGCGGGGCACGGCGTCCTAGCGGCGGCGCGGGGCCCCCAGCCCCAGCGCCAGGAGGGAGCGCGCAGCCCCGGGGGAGCCGGGAGCCGAGCCCCGGGGCGCCCCCGCTCACTCACCGAGCCCGCCGAGCTCCTCCTCGCACGAGTACCAGATGCCGGTGTGGAAATTCCTGAAGAGGAAGCGGTCGTCTCCCGTCTCCCAGCTGTAGAGCGCGCCGCCAGGGGGGCCGTTCCCGGCGGCGGGGACGGCGGGGGCGGCGGTGCCGTTGGCCGTGGCGTTGGCGCCCGAGTTGGGGCAGTTGGCGCTCCCGCCCTGGCCGCAGCCCGGCTTGGGCACCCGCTGCGTGCCCTGGCACCAGTGCGTGGTGAGGAAGGCGGTGGTGGCGAAGAGCAGCGCCAGCAGGTTCAGGGCCACGGCCAGGAGCGCTCGGCCGCGGCGGCTCGTCTTCATGCCGCCCGCGCCGCCGGGACCGCGCCGCCGGGGAGCTCCGCGCGCGAAGTTGGCAGCCGGCGCCCCGCGTCAGCGGCCGCTGCCCGCCGCGCCCCGGGGCTCGGGCGCCTGCGATGGGCGGCGGCGGACGCGGCGCGGGCCCATGACCCGCCCCCCTACCCCGGGGGTGGGGGCGCGGCGCGCGGGGGGCGCGCGGGGAAACGCGGGGTCGGGCGGCGGCGGAGCGGCTCCGGCGCACCCGGAGCCCGGAGCGCGAGTGCACCTCGGCGAGGAGCCGCGGGCGCCTGGCAGCGGCCACGGCGCAGGGACGCGCGCCCCTCCGTGGGGAGACACCTGCAGGCGGCCGGAGACACTGTTCTGGCTCCCGCCCTCACGGGGAGAGGGGGCGCCCCTCGCCGGGCGCGGGCGGAAGGGGGCCCGGCAGAGAAGGGGCGCCGGGGAGAGACCCGCACCCGACTGGAGGGTCTGAAAAGCAAGAGTGCCAGAGAGGCGCTCTCAGAGAAAGAGGGAGGTGAAGCCACAAAACCAGCCGGGAGGGGTCATCTCGCGCAGGAACCGAAGAGGTCCCGCCCTCTAGAGAGAAGAGCAAGCCTGCTGGGGTCCCCACGAAGAACAGGGACCCGCAGCACCCTCGCCCCAAGAGGGAACCCCAGGAAGGATCCCCAAAGAGTTTGAGCTGCAGAGTTGAGGATTTCACACACCAAGGAAGCTGCTGGACCCACTGGGAAAGATGCTTCATTACTGATTCTGGAGTTACAGGACCTATCAGGAGGGGTACCTCACCATGCAATAGTCTGAAGGGCTTGTGCTTCCCCTGGGGGGTCTCTCTCCTACGGAGATTTGGGATGTATGAACCAACAGGACAGGCTCGCCCGGCAGAATGAAGCCTCCCTATCAAGGCATGGAACCGCCAGGAATGAGCCACACAGGTGCCCAAATGGTAGATATAGAAATGGAGCTTTCCCTTGCAGTCCATCCCCACCCAGCCTAGATCCTTAGCAGTATGACCCAAGGAGATACCACGCCAGACAGGAACCTGTTGCAGTTATCAGACAGGGGTGGCCCCACAGAGGCTGCCAACCCAGAATCTTCAAGTTTGGGAATGGACAGACAAGTCAAGAATACTGACTTTGGAGATCAGGCAACCCTGGGGCTTGACCACCTGTGGGCCTTGAACCAGTTACCAAACCTCTCTATTTCCATATCTATTTTTAAAAGAGGGGGGAGGAGGAACAGGGAGGAATACTGGGCTGTTGCGATGAGATTGTGCCTGCAGAAAGCACTTGGCATATAGTAGGTGCTCAGTAAATGCTGGCCAGTATTATTAACGTGCTTCCCAGGTGGCGCTGGTGGTAAAGAACTCGCCTGTCAATGAAGACATAGGTTCAGTCCCTGGGTGGGGAAGATCCCCTGGAGGAGGACATGGCAACCCACTCCAGTATTCTTGCCTGGAGAATCCCAGTAGACAGAGAAACCTGGCGGGCTACAGTCCTTGGGGTCACAAAGAGTTGGACATGACTGAGGCAACTTAGCACACATTATGATTAACATCTGAACCAAGATCATCAGATCAAATTTGCACAGACCTTCTCAGGATCTCTTGTGCAAGGTGGGATGGTCTGACTGTGAGCACTCCATCTGTATCTCTGCTCTAAGATAACCACGTTCCTTGAACCCCGGCCACGCTGTACAGCACACGGTGCCCAGACGCCCGGGATGTGCAACAATGAGGTGCGTGTTGCTTGCAAGAGCTCATTTGAATTCCTCCCAAGCTGAGAACAGCTCTCACAAGCCCCAGCTTGTGGAATGGCAGGACTTGCAGAATTCAAGGTTAACGGATTATGAATTGCCTCACTCTGATGAGTGAGCTCCTGCTCCCTGGAAGCTGCTGCTATTCTGCCTGGGGGTAGGTGAGAGTAATTGTGGGCAATGTTCCTGGCAGGAACCCGTATGAAGGATGGCCAAGGGTCCCCAGACTTGTTTATTAGATCCCTTTTCTGGCCTTAGGCAAGGCGTTCCCAACTACTTTGAGAAGGAGGACTTCCATTCAATAATGGTGGCATTGAGAGTATTGGTCGACAGAGAAAATAAATCATGGCCAAGCAGCTAAAAGGAATTCAGTAGCGCTTTTAAACGGCTGTACAATATTCATCAGAGGAGCATCTGTACACATTTGAAAACCAATCCCTCAGATGTTGGCTTGAGACAGTGGCACGTGCATATGTGTAGGGCTTAGGGACCTAAAGGCTGGGAACCCTGTCGTGGTTGTCCAAAGCGAGGAGAGCCCAGGTGACATATGTCTCAGAGACCACACTCTCTTAAGATATACCTAGAGGAAGCACAGAGGGTCTGATATTTCTAAGATACTCTTCCATTTGGTTGCTCAGCACCAAGGAGAAAAGAGCATGATGGCATTAATAAGTACGTTGGAGAGTCAGCAGGTGTCATGAGCTTGGGAGAACAACAAGGCAGGGAGGTGCAGAGAGGTGAGGGTAGCAGGTTGTGGCTTTAAATCGGGGCTGCAAGGGGATCTCAAGGGAAGGTGACAGGGGAGCAAAAGTTTGAAGGAAGGTGGGAGCTGGCTGTGGAGACATCCCAGGAAAAGAGGTTCCAGGAAGAAGGAGGGGATAACTGAGAGAGCAGTATGGTCGGAGCTGAGGGGGCAGGGGAAGAGCAACAGGGGAAGAGTAGAGAGGAAATGGGGGAGGGGACAGGTCATGGTGCGTGGAGTCTGTTACAAGGACTCCAGCGTTTACCCTGAGGTGGGAGGGAGCCTGGGGAGGTTCTGAGCAGAGGAGAGATGTCTGCTCAGAGTATAACAGGACCACGTAGGATGCTGGATTAAGAAGGCAGAATTCCCTGGTGGCCTAGTGGTTACAACTCTGTGCACCCAACACAGAGTGGGGCAAGGGTTCGATCCTTGGTTGAGGAACTAAGATCCTGAAATGCCCTGCAATGTGACCAAAAAAAAATAATAAATTACAAAAAAAAAAAAAAGGCCAAGAAAGGAGCAGCTGGGGGCTAGTGAGTGAAACCAGGCAAGTAATGCCATGACCAAGTGGCCTAGACCATGCAGTGACGATAGGGTTCTGCATCTATTTCAATTTTAGAAGCAGATCCTGGGACTTCCCTGGAAGTCCAGTGGTTAAGACTTCACCTTCCAGGGCAGGGGGTGCGGGTTCAGCCCTTGGTGGGGAAGCTAAGATCCCACATGCCTTGTAGCCAAAATAAAAAATGCTATAAAACAGAAACAATATTGTAACAAATTTAATAAAGACTTTTAAAATGGTCCACATCCCAAAAAAAGCAGATCCACTAGGATCTGAGATGGGATGTATAAGATGCCTTCGAGGTGTTTGGCAGGAGGTCCTGGGAGAACAGCATTTCGTAGGTGGGGCAGCTGAGTTGGAAACAGGGGGCAGGACTAGCTCCACGGTTCTCACTGATTTTGCCCCGGGCCTTGCACTCAAAATAGTCTGGGGCTTCCTGGGGGGCACGGTGGTAAAGAATCTGCCTGCCAACGCAGGAGATGCAAGAGACACAGGTTAGATCCCTGCATCAGGAAGTTCCCCTAGCGTAGGAAATGGCAACCCATTCCAGTATTCTTGCTTGAAAAATTCCATGGAGAGAGAGAGGACCCTGGCAGGCTATAGTCCATAGGGTCGCAAAGAGTCAGACATGACTGAGCAACTGAGCACACATGCGTGCATGCTCACGCACACACACACACACACACGCGCGCGCTTGCACTCAAAGTGAAGATGGAACAAGGGGATAGAGTCTGTGCCACTGGAGGGAGCCGCTGCTTGGGTCTACACACCCTTCCTTAAACAAAACCCAAACTCAAGAGCAAGCACCTTGGATAGGATTTATCCTCAAATAGGTATGCGGTTGGAATTACCTTGGGTATGGACAGGTGTTAAAGAAAAATTATTCATGACACTTGATAAGGCAGTAAAGCAGCCTTTATTCAGGGACCGCTGCAAAAGGAGTTTTGCCCCAGGAGAGAAATGAAGCTCAACTCTGAATACAAGAACAATAGAGGATTTAGAGCCAAGGAGGGCGGGGGTCAGCAGATGGAGGAAACCTGAAGGCTGGAGGGATTCTGGCGAAAGTGACTCGACAAGATTCCTGCTAAAGAAGAGTAAGAGCTCCAGAGTGGGGAAGGAGGGACTTGATCAGGTTTCGAGGACGAGGGATACTTGCTAAACTGAGCCAGTAGGATTCTTGCTAAAACTGACGTAGGCAGGCCAAGGACAGGACCCAAGGTCAGGCCTATAGCTGAGAAGAGAGCTCAGAGGAGCCTGATTCAGGTCTGGCGGAGGAGAGGCTTTGTCTGGGTGTGGTGGGGGTGGAGCTTGTTTACGAGGCCAGAAATGTGGGCCCACACCTGTCCCCTCCTCTTTATTTTTTCATTTGGCTGCACCGGGTCTTAGTCGCCGCACGTGGCCTCTTCCATCTTTGTTGCGGCATGCAGGATTACTTTTGGTTGTGGCATGAGAACCCTTAGTTGCGGCATCTAGTTCCCTGATCAGGGATGGAACCCAGGCCCCCTGCATTGGGAGCATAGAGTCTTAGCCCCTGGACCACCAGGGAAGTCCCCTGTTCTCTCCTCTTTAGACGGAGTCAAGGACCCTGTCTCCCAGGACCACCGACCAGGGATTGAACCCAGCCCACCGCAGTGAACGCACCGAGTCCTAAGCACTCACTGTTGTTTGGTCGTGTATGACTCTCTATGACCCCATGGACTACAGCCCGCCAGGCTCCTCTGTCCGTGGGATTTCCCAGGCAAGCACTCTGGAGTGGGTTGCCACTGGACAGCCAGGCAATTCCCCAGTGCCTCTGCCGGCCCCTGGATAGAGTCTACATGCCTCAGTTTGCCTTTGCAGGTCCTAGGCGGCTGGGCCTGCCTGGCCTACGTCACTCTGATCTCCCTGGGCTCAGACAGGTCCCCAGGCCCCCGCCCACCTCCCTCCCTCAGCCTGGATGCCCTTGCTGTACTTATCCTGTGTGTTCCTCCAAGTATGGTCACACATCGCTCCACACACCAGAGCCTTCCCTGGCCCCGCCTCCCACCATCCGGCCCTTGTCACTGCTCCTCGGAGGTGTGATGTCTGTCTTCACACTCCTCTGCCCCACAGGCCCTGGGTAGGGGGGGAGTGTCCCTCAAGGTCACCCCCACCAGCAGCTTGCAGGCCAGGTTTGGCCCATGAGCTTCTTTTGTTTGGCCTGGATGAAATTGGCCTCCACAGGGTGTTAAATTTTCATGAGTGGCCAACATTCAGTAATCATGATTTCACATAAAAATCTAGACTTCCAGCTTCTTTTGCAAGATCAAATTACCTGCTGACACTGGGCCTGCATTTTTGCCTGGAAACCATAGGCAAATGTCCCCACAGAGGAAGTCCCCAGGGGCCACAGGCCCACTAGGCGCTTCCATCTTAGGGATACCTGTCGGGGGGCGTTCGAATTTGAGAACCTGGAATCAAGGCTCCAGACATTTTGGATAACACCCATCTATGGTGCTAAAAGTCGGGTGATGGTTACTGTCAGGAGGAGGCATAGTGGCTAGGAGAGGCCCTGGGGCGGGGCGGGGCAGGGGTTGGGGGAGGGTTGGGGGAGCAGGAGGTGGGGAGGGAGGCTGGTGATTGGTTTATGCAAACTCATCAAAGCCCTACAGTTGGGAATTGTGCCTTTTTTTATATTCAACAAAATTTACCAGAAAAATCGTTGCTATTAATAATGAAATTCATACTTTTCAGGAAACGTGAATATGCTTTGAAGGGACATGACCCAAATGCATCTCGCTTTCCACTTGGAGTCAGCTGCTGCAGGGATTCTCAGCAGCTTCTGGACCTCCTCAGTCACTTCCTGTTTTCTAAGCTTTCAAAATAAAGCTTGAGGAACCAGCGCATCCCCAGCCTCCAGGACCTCCTCATGATAGCAAGGGATTAGCCAATTTCCAATTACTGGTGAGGTTTTTTTAAACATTGACTCCCAAGGTATCTAAGCCTAATACACACTTTACTCTCTGCTTAAGATGCTTCTCCAGGGCTTCTGTGAGAGCCAGCCTGGCGCTGCTAGTGTGTTTATGAGGCTGTCTGCTGCTCAGGGCCGGTGTTCCCAGGGGCAGGAGGGACCCTGGTGCTCAGTACAATCCAAGAAGTCCCAGGGGGTGGGTTCTCTGGAGGAGAAAGGAACCTACTTCATTAGCCAGTGACTAACTGGAGTTTCTTTGAAATTGTCTTAGCTCTTCCAGCAACTATTCAAGAGGAATTTGTCAGGCCCTGGCTCTGTGTCAGGCTTTTGGCAAACTGGACCAACCAGGTCTGTGCCTTCATGGGGCTTATGGTCTAGAAGAGAAGATAATCATGAACAAGGAAATCACTCATCAGTTCAACAGTTGCAGATGGGGAATCAGGATGCAAGAGGAAGCAACCAGGGGCCTCGCTGAGGAGGGACGGTTGAGAACATGTCCCCGATTGAGGGTGGAAGGTATAAATTTTAATCCCCACTCTGCCACATCTAGGCAGCCCCTGCCTCTCAGAGCCTCAACTTTCTGATTTGTAGATAGGGTGGGGCAGAGGACAACAGGTGCTGAGTGTCCTCAACATGGGAGGAGGGTACCACCTCCAGGCACTCTCAACCCTCAAGGGGCTAGTTACCTCCACATGACAGGTGGGAAAACTGAAGAAGCAGAGGAGAGAGAAGCTTGGAGTGCAGGGGATGGGAGAGAGCTCCCATGCCACAGCCTGGAACATCAACCAGGAGCTTAGATCCTACCCCACCAGCGATGAAGACTCACTGATGACTGTGGAGCCGGGAGCATGACACACTCAGGGCTGTGTTTCTAGAAGGTCATCCAGGGGACTGGCAGGGTGAGTGGCTGGGAGGTGAGGCGTCCTGCAGATGTGTCAGAGGCTCAGACTGTGCTCCACGCCTGCTCTGGCGATGAGATGGGAGACCAGACTAGTTACCTGGCCAAATTCACAGAGAATAAGGCCAGGGCACACACGCACTGTGGGGGCATCTGTTCAAAAGCGTGCTCAGAAACCACAGCCATAGGGTGACCAGCAAGTCAGCCACGGCTCTGACGTCCAGGGCAGGAGGGAAGTGAGTCAGGCCTGGAGAGAAGAGGGAGAAAGGCAGGAGGACCTCACACTGGTCCCAACCATCAGCCATGGCCTCCTCTGGATGACCAGCCAGGGAAGATCTCAGGGGACAGAGCGTGAATGAGCAGGAGGAGTCTGGGGACATTTATTTAGGACCAGGGGCATATCAGGCACTTTGGTCAAAGGGATATCACTGAGCCCTTTTGGAATTCTTACTTTGGGGGGGGGGGGGCCTGCCCACATGGCATGTGGGATCTTAATTTCCCCAGCAGGGATCGTGAAAGTGCAGTCTTAACCACGGGACCGCGAGGGAAGTCCTGGACTCTTCTGGGATTCTTGATCTCAGCTAGAGAAACTGAGGCTCAAGAAGTAGCAGGACAGAGGCCGGAGTCCAGGGCCTGACACTGTTGTCTTCAGGTGAAATCAGGGGTCCTGGTAAAAGCCCCACAGCCCACTGACTCCCCTCCTTGTGCTTAGCACTCAGTGGGATTTTTCCAAGTCTTTAAGAGCTGTAGCTGGTTTGTCTCACCCCCATATTGAGGAGGGACAAGGAAGGTTGGGGAGAAAACACGTTTTAAAGTGTCTCCTGGAACCAGCCCTGCTTGGGTAGTTTTTGCGTCCTTTTGTTTTTTAAACCCAAGTTGTTTTTTGCTTCCCTCTTCTGCCCCCTAGAGGATAAAAGTGGAATGCCAGCTTTGCTTCCCCAAATCAGGAAGAACCCCCCCTTTCTCCCCATCCACCCACCAAGAAGCTAAAATTGCCCCGACGCCTGACCGACACCCTGGAATTCGATTTAGTGACTAAGACCGGAGGTCTCCAACTGGGTGTAAATATTTATAAGTCACATAAGGATGCACAAATATATTACAAGCAGTACATTATACATTAAAAACATATTAAAGCATACATAAAAACTAGCAGAGACTTCCCTGATGGCCCAGTGGCTAAGTCTCCACGCTCCCAATGCAGGGAGCTTGGGTTCAATTCCTGGTCAGGGAACTAGATCACACATGTTGCAACTAAGAATTTGCATGCTGCAACTGAAGATCTCCCACGCCTCAATGAAGTTTGAAGATTCCTCATGCTGCCACTAAGACCAGTCAAATAAATGCACAGTCAAATAAATGAAATTAAAATAAATATGTTAAAAACTAAAAAGTTTTAAAGGGGGAATGTAAAGAGTAAATAAACACTGCATTGAAATATTTTTATTTACTAATAGTATAGAAGACCTTTTGGCCTTCATTAAACATTCTTAATAATATACTTTTACAGCGAGCAATGCAATAGCATATGCTTTTTTTAATTTTTTGAAAAGCATGGGTTAACTGTGCTGTCTTGATTCAGAGGTCTGGTTCTATGTGGTTATTTCCATACTTGATTTGATTGGCTATTAGAGCTGAAAACAGGGCTTTAATTTGGATTTATACAAAGATTTCTAAATCCAAATGAAAGAAGCACTTTATGGGCTGTGCTTTCTAAATATCAACATTCATATTTAGTCGCATTCTCAAAATAGGGAGCCATTTTTGGTGAAATCTGGGTAATCTACTTCCATCTTCCTAGATATCCATCACTAAGTCCTGCAAACAAATCGGAAGATTAGTATTCATGTATTTTTAACAAATGGGATTCAAAACTCCCTGAAAGTTTTCTTTTGGGAAGCTTTTTTTGAAATTGATTGGAATCTTCTGTTTGCAAGTTCTTAAAGTATGCAGATTTGGAGAGTTTCTAAGGGAAACATACTTTGCTTTGGGGCAATAAAAGCTCATAACAATGGAAACATTTCTGAACATCTGCTTTCAAAATCCTCTTCCCAAAGATGTAAAAAAAGTCAGTTACATTCTCTCACATTGTTTAAAAATTACCTTCCTCTTGGGGGAGCAGATGAGGTGCTTTGTTTCCAGGGTGAAACAAATAGTCAACAGTCAGGTGTCACCCCAGAAGAGGTCAGCCAATGTGGGCGCTTGTTTTTTTCACAAAAGAAACATGTGAACCTCATTTCCAGGCTCAGCAGCTGCTTGAAGTCACACTCAGGATCCCTCCCCATCTCGTAACCAAGTATCACTGAAGTCTTCTATGCAAAGGTCTTGTTCTTAGCAGTAATAATATAAATCATAAACACTATAAAGAGAACACCGACCCTGTGTCAGGCCGTATGTAAGCAGGCTCAGGGGCTTCCCTGGTGGCTCAGTGGGAAAGAATCCACTGGCCAGTGCAGAAGATGCAGGTTTGATCCCTGGGTTGGGAAGATCCCCTGGAGGAGGAAATGGCAACCCACTCCAGTATTCTTGCCTGGGAAATCCCATGAACAGAGGAACCTGGCGGTCTGCAGTCCATGGGGTCATAAAGATTCGGATACAATTTAGCGACAACAGCTACAAATCATTTGGCAATTATGTCATTTCTAGTTTTTCAATAGAAGCAATGCTTTAATGCACATTTGTTAACATACTTCTGATGGACACAGGCCCCAACTTCTTTTTTTTAATTTATAAACTCATCCCCTGGGTATACTTGTGCCACACATTGGAGGGAAGTGTGTCATTTAGGGCTGGCTTAAGCCATTCAAAGGGCACTCACTGAAAAACCAAGGGAGAGTCTGGCTTCAGTTGTGGCTTGGTCTAGCAGCTGAAACATGTCAGAACTTGGGTCCTCTCCAGCCTTCCAGTTTACCTTCCACAGTGTTAGCTTCATCTCTCCAATCCATGGCTCCATATGGAAGTCTCCCAGAAGCTCCAGGCCCTCCCTGGGCAACAAAATTGCTTTCTTGATTCTTGATCTCACATTCTCACACCTCACCAGCTCTTCCTTAGACGGTGAGGGAGTTTCTCTTTCTCAGAAGCCCCAGCAAATGGTTCCTGATGTCTCACTGTAGACAAGGAAAATGGGAGGCTCCAAGTGACTTAAGACAGGACCCACCCCTGGAGCTGTGTCTGGGGTCAGTCCCTGCCCAAACATCATGACTGAGACAGAGAGAGAGGTGGCTACAACAGTTATCTATTGCTGCACAAAAAACAAGCAACACTCGGTAGCAATTACTGTTTTTCATGATTCTATGGGTTGGAATCTAGACAGCTACATTTCTCTCTCCTGGCACCGTTCATGGGCTACACCATTCTGATGGCTTGACTGGGGCTGTAAAATCATTGGTGAGCTCACTTGCACACCTGGAAATCTGTACTGTGCTGCTCAGGGTGCCCTGTTCTCTCCATGAGCCCTCCCCTCTGGTCAGCTGGACAGGGCTCCTGTTTTCCATGGCATCTTGGGGTCTTAGAAGGCATAGGTGGAAGCTGCAAGGCCTCCCAAGCTCTGCCCTGTGCACTCACATGGAGTCACTTCCATGCATTCTGTTGGTCTCAGAATCTCTGCCCAGATCTAAAGGGAGGGCACCCCACCTCTTAATGGGAGGAGTGAATTGCAAAGAGCTGGTAGGTCTGCAAACAATCCCCACAGTTGATTAGGGTAGATACAAGAGAATGGATTCTGGGTGTCAAAATGGCCAGTGACCACCACGAGAGGGCAGGGAATAGAGGGCTGCTTCTGCCCAGGCGCACCCTGGCGATTGCAGCAGGCGACGCCCCCGGAGACAGCGCTTGTGTCAGTCACAGGCGTGTCCCTGGGACCTACACCCAGGGATAATCTTTGAGATCAGGACAGAAGGGGCTGGGATTACATGTCTCCCTCACTAAATTGAGTCATGAAACTTTTATTAAGGGATATAGTCTGTCAATGTCAAGAAAACAAGGCAATTCTGGGCAGACCCATTAAGAACAAATCCTTCTCCAGTTTCGCCGTCGCCAGTCCAGATGGAATTATGAAGTGACAGGGCGATGACAGGAGGGGGGCGTTCCTTGCAGCAGGGGCTGTGAGTCCGCTAATCGCATGCAAAGTGCTTTCCCGAGCCCTTGAGAATGCGGGCACAACAGCCACATCCAGTTTTCCAAGGTTCCCTCCCAGAAGGGCTGCCTCTTTCACAGACACGGGTGACAGCTCCTTCCATCGGACACGGGAGTGTGTGCCCAGCCCCTTCTCCGTCAGCCAAGAAGGAGGGCCACATGTGGCTTTGTCCATCCAGGAACCTGAACACCCCCTGCTGACCCCTCTGGCTGAAGGCATCAGGGCCCCAGCCCTCCTAGCCAGAGAGATCCTCTGGGCCCCTCCCCAGTCCACCCAGGGAATGGGGCCATGCAGGGCCCCCACGTGGAAGACTATGACGTCACCCATACCCAGATTCAGGCTTCCCGGATGGCTCAGTGGTAAAAAAAAAAAAAAAAAACTGCCTGCAATTTCGGAGACCTGGGTTTGATCCCTGGGTTGGAAAGATCCGCTGGAGAAGGGCATGGCAACCCACTCTTGTACTCTTGCCTAGAGAATCCCATGGACCGAGGAGCCTGGCAGGCTGCAGTCCATGGGGTCACATGGAGTCGGACACGACTGAAGCGACTTAGCAGCAGGAGCACCCAGACTGGTCATCTCATAGCTCTGTGTTGCTGGCCAAGCACCTTAGCCACTCTGAACCTGAAGATGGGTACAACGAGATCCCTTAACCTGTGGGAAACTCCTGGCATGACTTTTTTTTTTTTTAATATGTATTTATCTTGGCTGTGCTGGGTGTTCAATACTGCCGGGCTTTTCTCTAGTTGCGGGGAGTGGGAAGGGGCCTACCTCCGGTTGTGCTGTGCGGGCCTCTCATTGACGTGGCCTCTCTTGTGGCAGAGCACAGGCTCCAGGCACGTGGGCTTCAGTAGTTGCAGCTCCAGGGCTCGAGAGCACGGGCTCAGTAGTTGTGGCACACAGACTTAGCTGCCCGAGGCATGTGGGGTCCTCTCAGACCAGGGATTGAACCCAGGTGGATTCTTTACCACTGAGCCACCAGGGGAGCCCCTGACTTGTTTTTTTTTTTTTAATGTGAGCCAAGGTTTTAAATCAGGAGATTGCATACAAACAATTGTATTCCCCAGCTTCTTAGAAAGAGTCTAAAGCTCTTGGCAGCACTGGGCCTGTATTCCCAGGTGACAGGATTGGCTGGAAGGTAAGTAATTGCTTTAGACTGGAGAGTGTCCCCACTTTGCCACAGTCCCCACCACTCCTTATTGGCTCACATCAGCTCTACTTTGCTCATTTTTATCCCTGGTCTAAACCCAGCAGGCACTAGAGTTTGCCACCACTGGGTTAGAGTTTTAATTCCACTGTCCCCAGAGCTGGGCTTCCCAGGTGGCGCTAGTGGTAAAGAACCCACCTGCCAATTCAGGACACATTAGAGATGTGGGTTTGATCCCTGAGTCAGGAAGATTCCCTGGAGGCAACCCACTTCAGTATTCTTGCCTGGAGAATCCCATGGACAGAGGAGCCTGGCAGGCTACAGTCCATGGGGTCGCAAAGAGTCAGACCTGACTGAAGTGACTTAGAACACAAGCACGTCCTCAGAGCTCCAGCAGGTCTTTATCCCAGGGTCCACTGTCACCAAGCACATGGCTCAATCTGATCTTTGCAGGGAGCCATCGTGGGCTCCCTCTGCGTCCTCCATTGCTCCAGCCACCAGGCGCTGACCGGCACTAAGGACCTGAGAACCACCTCCCTAGCCAGGCATCTGAGTGCCCTGATGAGCCCTCAGATGTACTGACTCTTCCCTGTAGCTGAAGATACTGGGATGAGGCCTCTGCTTTAAGCAGCTCACAGGGCCCCAGAATCCAAGTCCGTTTTCATCCTCCAGGCACTCAGTCTGCAAACGGTTTCATCTCTGTCTCTGGGCTCTTTGACTGGAGCACCAGCTGCCACATCTGCTACTCCCTGAATCCTTCAACAAATCCCCATCGATCATCTGCCACAGGGAGCAGAGACCCATGGCCCACAGGCCAAACGCAGCCCTCCACCTGCTGCCTTCTGCCCATGAGTGAAGAAGGGTTTTTACATTTTTCAATGGTCGAAACAAAATCAAAATAAGAATCCTATTTTGTGACACATGGAACTCATGAAATGCAAATTTCAGTGTCCTCAAATAATGTTGTATTGGAACATAGCCATTCATTTCCATATTATCTGTGACTGCCTTCAGGCTCCGGGGCGGAGCTGGGCTGTTGTAACCCACGGAGCCTCAGATGTTTGCTCTCCAGTCCTTTCCAGGGAAAGCCTGCAGCCCCTGTTCTGCTCTGTTCTAGGCCCTGTTCTGGGGATTGGCGCTACAGGGCTCTTTCCATTGGTCTGTGTAACAAAAACCACAAGCTGGGGGTGCTTAAAACCAAAGAAATGGATTCCCTCTGAAGTCAAGGTGTCGGTGGGGCCATGCTCTCTCTGGGGGCTCCAGGGGAGTGTCCTTCTTTGCCTGTTCCAGCTTCTGGAGGCTCCAGACACTCCTTGTGGCAATCTGTGTGTGCTTGCTCAGTCGTGTTTGAGTCTTTGCAACCCTACAGACCATAGCCCACTAGGCTCCCCTGTCCATGGGATTTTCCGGGCAAGAATACTAGAGTGGGCTGCCATTTCCTCCTCCAGGGGATCTCCCTGAGCCAGGGATCACAACCAGGCTCTCCTGCGTCTCCTGCATTAACAGGCAGATTCTTTACCACTGAGCCACCCGGGAAGCCCTGGTTGCCTCCCTCCGATTTCTGCCTCCCACCTTGCCCTCTGTTGTCTCCCTCTGGTCTCTGCCTGCCTCCTGCCTTCCTCTCTGTAAAGACACTCATCATTGGGTTTAAGGCCCATTGTAGTCTCATCTCAAGATGCTCAATTATATCTACAAAGACCTCTTTTTAGAAGGGTTGCCTTGGGACTTCCCTGGTGGGCCAGTGGCGAAGATTCCGAGCTCCAAAGTCCAGGGCCCGGGGTTGGATGCCTGATCAGGGAACTAGATCCCTCATGTTGCAACTAAGAGTTTAGTTTGCATGTTGCAACTAAAGAGCCCACACACCCCAGTGAAGATCCCTCAGGCTGCAACTATAATATCCCAAGTGCTGCAACTAAGACCCAGCTCAGCCAAACAAATAAATACTTAAAAAATAAGTACAATAAAATAAGGCTACATTTACCAGTTCTGAGACCTGGAAGGGACCATCATTGAACCACCACAAGTGGGGTTTTTTTTGCCTTCTAGAATCTTCCATTCTTTTGAAGAGAAACTGATGATAAGCAGCCCCCACCAAAAAAAAAAAAGTAATAGATCAGATGTTGATGAGAGTTATGAAGAGTAGCTTTGAGTAAAGGAGGTGAGGCAGATAGAGAAGAGGCCGTTTATATATGCTTGAGCAGAGATCCCTTTTGAGTTGCAGGTCCCTCACCACCTAATAAGGACTCAATGCTCCCACACGCCATCCTACGTATCTGCACTTAACATGCACACTCGCAGTCAATTCCTCCACAGCCCTAACTTGGAGCTCTGATGATCGACATCCCTCCCTGATCATGTGCACGAGTAAACCAAGGCAGGGGACCTGTGCGAGGTCTCTTAGCCCGACGGCAGTAGAGCTGAGAGCCAGGGTGATGGTTCTCTCACAGCCCATCCGCAGGGCCTTTCTGTAAACAGAAGGAGCCAAAGGGAGGACGCTGGGTTTCACAGAGTTCAGCCTTGCCCAGATTGCAGAGCAGACGTGTTTTCTCCAACAGCAGGAGGCTCCAGAGGTGCTCGGGAGCGGCAGCGGGTGTCCTGCTCTGACTTTCAAGGAGGTCAATTAACACAGAATCACAGCCTTCCCAAGCAGAGCCCCGGGGGCAAGTGCGGGGGTGTGTGCGTGTGTGCGTGCGTGTGTGTGTGTGTGTGTGTGTGTGTGTGTGTCTTGTGCAGTATTGCCAGGCTGGCCAGCACCAGAGGATGCATCCTGTCCACTATTGTACATGTGGGGTTGGTTCAAGGGGCCCGAGAGTTTATAGGGCCCCAAATTTGGGGTCAGGGGGAAAACAAGCCTCAGCAAGGGCTGCTGAAATGATGGACTGAGACCCCCCTCCTCTCCATACAAGGCAGCTGGGGCAGGACCTCAGCTCTGACCTGACCTGGGCTGTGCTGGGGCTTGGGGCGTAATGGTTTGTACTATTGTGAGGGTTTTGCTTGTTTTCTTTTTTACTTTATTTTTAGCTCTGCTGGGTCGTTGCTGCTTCGTTGTTTCTGGTTGCAGCAAGCGGGGGCTCCTCTCTAGTTGTGGTGTGCCCGCTTCCCACTGTGGTGGCTTCGCTTGTTGCAGAGCACAGGTACTAGGCGCACGGGCTTAGCTGTTCCTCGACATGTGGGATCTTCCCAGACCAGGGATCGAACCCATGTCCCCTGCACTGGCAGGCAGACTTCTCACCACCAAGGAAGACCCTGGTTTGTCCTGTTGTTGATTTTCAATTACTGTTTAAAATTCATATCAGAATAGTAGATGTACAGACTTAAATAATCAAATAACATCTCATAGTACTCCAGCCCCTCTAAACTCCATCCACATTGGCCTTCCTTCCGTTCTCTGGCTCTTCCAGCTGATTCCTGCCTCAGGGCCTTTGCACTGCTGCTTCTCCCGCCTGAGGACCCCTCCAGTGTCTCACTGGATCTCAGCTCCAGGTCAGCTCCTCCATGAGGCACCCCACTACCGTTCACCCTGTGACTGCGCATGCACCCCTGCCCCAGCGCCATCTGCATTTCTCTGCATGATCCCAAATGGCCACATTTAGCCATTTACAACTGTTGTTCATTTATGAGCTGTTCTGTCTCCTCCACTGGAATGCAGGTTACATGAGGGCAAGACCAGCGCTGTGGCTCACTGCTGAGTCCCGTGGGCCTAGAACAGAGCCTGGCCTGTAGCAGATTCTCACTGAATGTTGGTCAAAGAAAGAAATAAAGAGGAATCAGGGGGATGGGGAGAGGCAGACACAGCCACAGGCACCCACCCCTGGCCTTTCTCACTCTGCCTCTGGTGAATGGAACCCAACCCTCACCCTTGAACCTGACCCAAGTATAGCAGCTGCCCTTCTGGGCAAGCAGTGGTGGAAAGTTAGAGAGGAACCCTGAAGAACTTCTTCCAGAAGCCCCAGGCCCATCTCAGCCCAGACTCCACGAGGTGGCCAGAGAGGGCTGCTCACTCCATCCACCTGGCTGAGATTCTTTTCCTGGGGATGTGGCAGGACTAGGAGCAGGGCTCTGATGTCAGACGCGTGTGTTGGATCTGGGACCCATCACTTACAACCTGTGCCAGACACTGACCATCACTGTTCTCCCTTTCCTCACCTGTAAAGTGGGGGCGGTCTGTCTGATGCTGCAGACATTCATTCAGATAATATGCCAGTAACAGGCCACCCCAGGGGATTTATTTTTCCTGTTTTGTACATGCTTCGCAGCTAAGATCCAAAGCCTAGGACAAAAGCTGTTAAGGATCCCACATTCTAAATAGGCATAGGCTCCTTGAGGCTTGTATAGACAGACTGGGGGTGCCTGCAAGGAAGGGCATCTTGTTTTCCAGCTGGATGTTGGCTGAGCTGGAGGCTCGACAGGCATCCCTACGGGAGAGAAGCGTGGGCAGAGAGCATCCTGGGGGCCCTCAGAGGTGCATAACGCATCTTCATCTTCAGCCCTTCTCCTCCATTGTAGGGTCAAAGGTGGGGGGATGGTATAGCAGTTAACCAGGGGCCAAGATAACACCGTGTAACAAAGAGCCACAAAATCTCAGTTGCCATCTGGGGCATCTGCGGCTGGATGATCTAGAATGAACTGGCCAGGACAGCTCTGTTGATCTCCACTGGGCCTGCTCACACATCCAGGGGGTGGCCGGGGTCGGCTGCTCTCAGCTAGGTTATCTGGGCTGCTCCATGATCCAGTCGAACTCACTCTTGTGTCAGAGAGTTGGGAGAGGTCTGCTGATCTCAGCCCAGCCTGCCCGCCTGCCTGGGGGTAACCTAGCCTGGGCTCTGCAGGGCAGCTCTGCTGAGCTTGGTGGGCTCGCTCAGGTGTCAGCAGCTGACTTGTGTTGGTGATCTGGGCTGGCCTTAGCTCCTCTCTGTGTGTTCTTCATCCTCCTCCCGGGGCCAGGAAGGTGGCCCAGGCCTTCTCTTTTCATGACAATGGCACAGGTACAAGGAAGTGAGCATGAGGCCTCTGAAGGCTTCGGTCAAAACTGACATGCTGTCACTTCTGTCGCTAAATTCAGCCTCTGTTCCCGGTGCCGAATAGAAGCGCAGAGACCGAGTTTGGGATGAAGTAGAAAAGAACAGCTGTATTGCTTTGCCAGACAAAGGGGGCCACAGTGGACTAATGCCCTCAAAACTGTGATCCTGTGTCCTGCTCTGGAGGAGGCAGTGGGGAGTCTGACAGTGTTCAAGGAGCAGGGTGTGGTCAGCTCGTGGACATTCTTCTGATTGGTTGGTGGTGAGGTCATCAGGAGTCAGCATCATCACCCTCCTGGTTCCAAGTGGTCTGGAGTCCACATGCTTATAGATCGTGTACAGTTAACTTTTTACAGCTGGTGAGGGTTTTAGTATCTGCCGAACAAGCTTCCAATTCAGGAGGCCCGAGTTCAATCTCTGGTCAGGGAACTAGATCTCATGTGCTGCAACTAAGAGTTCAAATGCTGCAACCAAAGATTCTGCATGCTGCAACTAAGACTTGGTGTAGCCAAATTAATAAATAAACAATTGTAAGGCAGAAAAAGTGAGAATAAGCTCTCCCAGGGGCCAATGTTTGGGGAGTGCATGAGGGACCTGGGGGGCTGCCCAGCCCAGGACTATCTCCTCTCCTGACACCTGCCTCACGTCTACACCTGGCCCATGTGCCTGACAGTTTTCTCAGGCTGACTCTATCCTTTACAATTGAGTATCAGCTGAACCTAGACAGCATATTAAAAAGCAGAAACATCACTTTGCTGGCAAAGGTTCATAGAGTCAAAGCTATGGTTTTTCCAGTAGTCATGAACGGATGTGAGAATTGGACTATAAGGAACGCTGAGCTCCAAAGAACTAATGCTTTCAAACTGTGGTGTTGGAGAGGATTCTTGATAGTCCCTTAGACAACAAGGAGATCCAACCAGTCAATCCTAAAGGACATCAAGGCTGAATACTCATTCAAAGGACTGATGCTGAAGCTGAAGCTCCACTACTTTGGCTACCTGATGTGAAGAGCCAACTCACTGGAAAAGACCTTGATGCTGGGAAAGATTGAAGGCAAAAGGAGAAGGGGATGACAGAGGATGAGATAGATAGATAGCATCACCAACTCAATGGACATGAACCTGAGCAAACTCCAGGAGATAGTAGAGGACAGAGGAGCCTGGCACGCTGCAGTCCATGGGGTTGCAAGGAGTCAGACATGACTTAAGTGACTAAACAATAACAACAGATCAAGTGAACCCCCAGTCTCCCTAACCTGCTGGCCAAAGCCAAGCCTCATGCTCTATGGATTACACACCCCAACAGCCCAAAGGAGTCTATATCAGTAACAATCCAAAGGACCGTTGTTCTGTCGCAACTACGGCAACCCAGGCTTGAAGCTGAATACATCCATCACCTCATGTGGTCTTTCAACAACCCTGGGAGGAACTCATCCTAATTCCCCTTTACAGCTGAGGACTGAGGACCAGAGAGCCTAAGCGACTTGCCCGAGGTCACACAGCTGGGCTGATTGATTGACTTGTGCTTAGAAGCACAAGAGAGAAATCAGCCCACAGACAAGTGTAACATCACTTTGCAATATTAAATCTAATTCTATGACTTAGATTTTTTTCCTCATCCCGTTTTATTGAGGTACAATTGACTTAGTATTTTTATTTTTAATTACTTTGGGGTTGGGGGCAGGGGAGTTGGTCCTCCACTGTTCCCAGTGTTTAGGATCTAGCCTTGCATTTAGGAAATAGTAACGTATGAACTTGACTCCAGATCTTTCTGAACCTGACTCTCAAGATCTTGGCAAGAACCGACAGACTCTGAGCGCCACCATGCTCCCAAACACCCGCCTCTCGCTACGTCCTCACCTTCAGAGAGGGGCTTGGGACTGGGAGGGGAAGACAGAAGGCGGGATCCCCAGGAAGGGCCAGGCCAGCTCCCCACACACACTGTTGCCCCCACCCCCACCTAAAGGGAGGGCCTGTGGGGTCGTCTAGCAGGAAGAGTCCTCTGGGATTCTCTGTGTTAGTTGCTAAGTCATGTCAGACTCTTTGCGTCCCCATGGACTGTAGCCAAACAGGCTCCTCTGTCCATGGGATTCTCCAGGCAGGAATACTGGAGTGGGTTGCCATTTCCTCCTCCAAGGGATCTTCCAAGGAGGAAGATCTTTTGAACCTAGGGATCAAAAGCCCCCATCTCTCGCATTGGCAGGCGGATTCTTTTACCACTGAGCCACCAGGGAAGCCCTAGCTGGAGGAGTCTAAGGGATCTAGAAATACCTGTGTGGCCATCTAGTGGACAAGGTCACACACGCAGCTGCCCACCATCTTTTAAATAGCCTTTGTGTCTGGGGGCCATTCTCACACTGGGAGTCCATCTCCTGGCACGGAAGGCAATACTCGCATTCCAGCGTCCCTGTCCCAGCCTCTGCCTCCATCATGTGCGCCCACCTAGGATTCCAGTTTAGGAGAGAGTCCAGTCGCTTCCTGGAGTAGGAGGCAGAGCATGGTGGGGGACACCAAGATTTTAGAGGCAGGGGTTAGGACTGACCAGTGGTTGGGGTTTAGGTCCCCGGGGTGGAGCGCCAAGCCTGATTAGGGTTCCCTGGGCAGCCTCCTGTTCTCACCTGCTGCTCAGCACTGAGAGGTGAGACTGTCTGGACGTGGTCATGAAGTGCCCCCTCCCTGGGAAATCAAATATTCTTAGTTCTCCTTGCTGACCCCCTCAAGGATGCGAGGCCATGGCTGACCCCAAACTCTGTCCCCGGGAGGCTGGATTGGAGGCCAGGGGGGCCAGAAAGAGAAAAGATGGAGCATGAAGATGGGGAAGGGGACTGCCACCTGTCACCACATCCAAACTGCCAGACTGAAGACCAGTTAGTGAGCAGCAGACCCCTCGGGAGCCACACAAGTCGAGGCTTCGTGTGGGCAGCGGCCTGCGTGATGCCCAAGACTGACCAGCAGGACTGACGCCTGTCTGTCCCAAGCTCTGGCTCCATCCCCCTCTGGCGTCATTTCTTGTCACAAACTCCTTTTTCTACTGTCATGGCCTGTCCAGAGTTTTCTGGAAGAGTGATGGGGGTTGGACCCTGGTGGGAGGGAGTGGGTGGCTGAGGGTGGGAGGGGAAGCCCTAACCCACAGGGCCTGGGTGGAGTGACAGGGAAATGGAGACTTCAGGCACCAGTAACAACCTCAATATTTCACCTGCTGTGTCCTGGTGGGGACAGTTAAGGCCAGAAGTCACAGGCAAGGGAGTGGCACCCAGACACACTTAGTCCCAGACACGGAATTGAGTCAGTGATGGATATTCATGCCCTTTTGGCCTGAGGATTCAAAATCCAAAATAAGAGCTAGATGTCCCTCCCCCAACCTCATCAAAACACATAAGCCGCCTCCCCTTGAAAGCCATCTTGGAAAGAAGAGGGATGCCGGGGAAAGGAGGCCTCTGGAGACGAGTTTCAGTGGGGAATTTGACAAATTCACCATGGACAGCTGTGCAGGTTGCTCACTGTCCAACAAGGCCTGGCTCAGGGAGCAAGTGTGGGTGGAAATTGTGCCCACCCTCCACTCTCCTGGTATGGAGCTGCACCTGCATGGGGGAAGAAGTGCCTTTTGAAACTCTCACAAAATTTGTCTAAAGTTTGAACTTTAACCGAATATTTTATCCAGAAGAGTCTGTTTTAAATCTGGAGAGAATAATTTCTGTCTAATAGGCAAATTTTTTAAAAATACATTTCTCCAGCCACTAGTTTTCCAGCATAAAATGAGATCATTTCTAGAAACAGGTGCATTTTGTGGACACCTGAGTCACACCAGAGTTCATTTTGTCCACCATCCCTCACGTGTGCATGTATACACATACACACTCTCTCTCTCGTAATTATGATGATATAAAGGACATGGAACAATTTACATTTGCAGCGACATGGATGGACCCAAAGACTGTCATCCTGAGTAAAGGAAGTCAGAGAGAAAGATAAATACGTATGATATCCCTTATATGTGGAATTTAAAAGAAATGATACAAAAGAACTTATTATAAAACAGAAAGAGACTCACAGACTTAAAGAACTGGACATACGGTTACCAAAGGGGAAGTGTGGGGGAAGAGATAGAGAGTTTGGGACTGCTACGTACACACTGCTATATTTAAAATGCATATTTAAAACCAACAAGGACCTACTGTATAGCACATGGAACTCTGCTCAATGTTACGTGCCAGCCTGGATGGGAGGGGAGTTTGGAGGGGAATGGATACATGCACATCCACAGTTGCTCTGCAGTGTACCCGAAGCTATCACAACATTGTTAATTGGCTATACACCAATATAAAATAGGGCTTCCCTGATGGCTCAGCAGTAAAGAATCTGCTTGTAATGGAGGAGACACAGGAGACTCGGGTTCAATCCCTGGGTCAGGAAGACCCCCTGGAGGAAGAAATGGCAACCCATTCTAGTAGTCTTGCCTGGAAAATCCCATGGACAGAGGAGCTGGGTGGGCTACAGTCCCTAGGGTCGCAAAGAGCCAGACATAACTGAGTGCACATGCCAATATAAAATTAAAAGTTTTTTAAAAAGAAAAAAAAAAGGACACGGTACACTTTGCTGAGGGCAGGACCCATGGTTTTCCATGCATGGGTCCTCGACCCAGCAATGGTCGCAGTGTAGACCCACAGTAAATGCCTGGTGACAGCCTGGCAGGCTGAACCGGTGAGTGAGTGTGACACGCACCATCCTATTAAGGGAAACCTACACAGCTGTGGCTTGACTCCGCACCCCTGCACAGAGAAACCCCAAGGAGCCTTGTGCTCAGGGATGGACCTCCCAGAAGTACACCCCACCTGGGCCACCTACACAAACTGGACTCTGAAAACTACTCTCAAAGCCACCAGGGAAAGCAGAACCAACTTAGGTATGAAGCCTGCTGTGCATCAGGAAGCAGATCTGCTCCTCACATGCACAGGCTCTCAAAATCAGAGAGAGAGGGATGGGGCCCGGCAGACACCGTGAACCTGAGCCCCCAGGGACCCAGACTCACGGCTTCCTGCTCTCCCCACAACCAGCTCAGGCCCTGGAAACCCCCCAGCCCCACCCCCAAAGCCCCTCCTCCAAGGCCCATGAGGAAGCAGAATACAGAGCATGACAGCCACAGCAGCTCTGCTAGGGAACAGTATTCAGAATCCTGGAGACCCAGTTTCCCGCCCTGCCACATGCCAGCTGTGTGACCTTATAAGCCTACTCAGTCGCTTCAGTCATGTCCAACTCTTTGCGACCCCATGGACTGTGGCCCACCAGGTTCCTCTGTCCATGGGATTCCCCAGGCAAGAATCCTGGAATGCTTTGCCATTTCCTCCTCCAGGGGATCTTCCTGACCCAGGGATCGAACCCAGGTCTCCTGCGTCTCCTGCACAGGCAGGCATGTTCTTTAGCAGTGGGCCACCCGGGAAGGCTGTGTGACCTTGGGCAAGCCACATAACCCCTCCGGGCCCCAATGTCCTTCAGGTTTAAGAGGAACAGTGACAAATGTCCAGCTCATTGGAATATGAGCTTAGGAGGAATTTCCTGGTGGTCCAGTGTTTGGGGCTCCGCACTTCCACTGCAGGGGCACTGGTGCGATCCCTGGTCGGGGAACTAAGATCCCACGTGCCAAGCAGCATGGCCGAAAAAAAAGGAATATGGGCTTAGGAATGACTGACAGGAGCATGGAAGCTTCCAGGCCCCTGGGCGTGCCACTCCTGCAGCATGGCTGAGCCAAGGCCAGCGCCTCCACGAGCACTGGCAAAGCAGAAAGAACGCAGGCAGGGCAGCACACAGACCTAAAACGGGACCCCAGCTTTGCCAGTGACTTGCTGTGTGGCCTTGGGCAAGTCACCTCCTCTCTCTGAGTCTCCGTAAGCATGTGCTCTAAGAGCAAAGGATTCCTAACGGGGTGAGATGGGTGCCTGCAGAGGGCAAGCCCTGGACAGGATCTGGAAGGCAGCCTGTCTCCAGCAGCAGGTGGGAACCATTTTTGAAAATGGCACAACACAAATCAGTAAGGTAATAACAGCCCCCAGAGCAACCGCTGGTGGCTCAGATGGTAAGGAATCTACCTGCATCCCTGGGTCGGGAAGATCCCCTGGAGAAGGAAATGGCAACCCACTCCAGTATGCTTACCTGGAGAATCCCATGGACAGAGGAGCCTGGCAGGCTACAGTCCATGGGGTCGCAGAGTGGACATGACTGAGAGACTAATGCTTTCACTTTTTCACAGCTTCCTCAGAGTTTCCAGCCCCTCACCGGGCAGGCTCAGTGGGAGGAAGTTGGAGATGCTGTGCACGTCCTTCTCCGGAGCCTGAATCACTTCTACTCCAGTGCCCTTCAGAGGCTGGAAGCAAGGTCGCAGCAATTCCTGTCAGCTCAGGAGTCATCCACTTGGTGGGCAGAGGCGGGGTGGGCTGATGGCAGCCTGTGGACCAAAGGCCCCACCTCTGCAAAAATGGCAGGTAAGCCTTCCTTGAGGGCTCCAAGAGTGGACAGCATCTGATGGCTTCTCTGGAAGGAGCTGCGCCTCTGGATGAGCCTCCTGTTTCAGGCCTCATGCTAACTCCAGACACTCATGTGGGTCTGAGAGAAATGAGGGCCCAAATTACCTCTCACAGTGTTCCAGGGGCCGCTTCTCTCTCACCAGCCCCAGTCATGTCTTGGCAGAAACAGCCAAAGACAGCTGGGTTCTCTAAGGGGCCTGTGACCCACCAAAAGGCATGTACATGCAGAGAGGCCTAAGGGGCCCGGACCCTGCCGTGCATGTAACATTGTCTGGTTCACCCTGAAAGAGATGTGTGGATATACAGACACACAGGGAAAGGGTCATTATAATGCCTTAAGAGATTTTTATTTTATCAGAAAGGAATATGCATTATTTGTACAATAAAGAGAAGGAAAACTGGAGCTGTGGGGCTTCCCCTGTGGTCCAGTGGCTAAGACTCCACACTCCCAATGCAGGCCTCGGTTTGATCCCTGGTCAATGAACTAGATCCCACAAGCTGCAAATAAGACCCAGTGCAGCTAACAAATATAATAAATCAAATATATTTTTAAAAACTGGAGCTACTGGAGGTGTTTAAATCATTATTCTCTCCTCGCCCTCCCCCACCACCACCACACAAAGACTCTTGGCTTAGACCCAAGGGGCTACAAAACCCAGGTCTGCGGTGAAATCTACCACCCACCTCAAGGGCCTGAGCCAGTTAATTAACGTGGCTCTTAAAAGATGTCTCCGAATGATGCAGACAGGGGAGAGCGGAAAAGGGAGTCCTTGAACTGAAGAAATCCTTCACTAAAGAGCCATTCAACTTGAGTGCTTCTCCCTGAGCAGCCTGAAAGCAAGGCCAGGCGATCTGAGCAGACACCAAGGATACAGCTTCATTATGTTAAAAATTAGCCAGAAGAGACCCCAGTGTGACTCCAGCTTCCTCCTGTGAGGAAAAGCCCATTTGGGTAAATCTGGAGAGATCCTCGCGTGCTCAGTGTTCTGGGGGCACCTGCCCCAGACCAGGCCCTACACACAGCACTCGGGACACAGACGCGCCCCGGCCTGCCAGGGGCCCTCACCCTGGTCGGGGACACAGGCACTGCGGGGTCAGCGAGGAAGCCTGTGTCAAGGGGCGGGCAGGAGAGCTCCTGAGGAGGGGAGGGCCTGGGGAGGGCAGCCGGCTTGTCCAGAGGGTCAGGGAGGACCCCTGCTTTCCCCAGAGCTGGTGTGGAGACAACCCAAACCGGTCAGACTGCAGCGGCGGAATACACTATTGTGCATCCTCTGTCTCAGTACTCGGGACCAGCTCAGAGTCAACCCCTCCCAACGGGCCAGGAGGCTGCACCTGAAGCTGAATGGAAGGACGTCGAGGGTCGTCTGTCTTTGCATTAGTCACTCAGTTTTGCCCGACTCATTGCAACCCCGTGGACTGGAGCCCGCCAGGCTCCTCTGTCCATAGGGATTCCCCAGCCAAGAATATTGGAGTAGGTTGCCATCCCCTTCTCCAGGGGATCTTCCCAACCCAGGAATCGAACCCAGACCTCCTGCATTGCAGGCAGATTCTTTACATCTGACCCACTAGGGAAGCTCTGCTACAGCACAACAAGCCTCCCAGGGCCAGACACTTTCTCCTCCAGGACCAAGGAGAACAGAAGTTGACACCTGTAGTCCCAGAATTGCTGTTGATGATGTCTCTTCTTACTCAACGCATCCTGGTTTGGAAGAAAGATTTTAGTCACCCCACCCATCTGTCCACCAAAGCTTTGTGGCAGTCTTCAAAACGTCTCCAGCCAGCTCCAGCCTGCTCATCAGCCTGAAGACGCTATTGGACTTGGGTCTTCACCATTCCTCCACCTCACCCCAGGTGAGAGCCCGCTCAGGTGACACCTGCAACGAAGCCTCCCCTGACCCCCTAGTTCGACAACCTGTGTCCGTTTCCTAGACTCTTCACCCCCATCACCCCCAACAGTCCTGAATACTTAGATCCTGTTTTTCCGCTGTGCTGGGTCTTCGTTGCTGTGTGGGCTTTCTCTAGTAGCAGTGAGCAGGGGCTACACTTCATTGTGGTGCTCAGGCTTCTCATCACGGTGGCTTCTCTTGTCGTGGAGCATAGGCGCTGGGGGAGCAGGTTTCAGTAGCTGCAGTTGTGGGCTCCGGAGTGGCGGTGCACTGGCTTACTTGCTCTGCAGCAAGTGGAATCTTCCTGGACCAGGGATCAAATCCATGTCCCCTGCACTGGCAGATGGGTTCTTATCCACTGTACCACCAGGGAAGTCTGGTTACACATTCTGCAATAATCTCTTTGCCTTTCTCAATGGTGTATGAATTCCTTATAGACACAGGCCGTGTCTTATTTGTCTCCAAATCTTTCCTTCCCTTGCAGCCTAGCACCTGGCTTAAGAAGGCAGATGATAAGTTTGTTGAACTGATGAACCACCATCAGTTATGGCTCCTGTCAAGGCCCAAGGAGTGGACTAGAACTGTAACCTCTTCTCCCCCAGGTCCCAGCCGCCTTGCAGAGGTGTCCCTCAGGGGCAACAGTGTGGCTCAGAAGTGGGCAGGAGGCCTGTTTAGGCTGCCACTAACTAGCCAGGCGCCCCCAGGGGCTCAGAGGCCCTGAGATCCACAAAGCCAGGGGCTGACTTGGAGCCTTACAGCACAGACATCTTGCAGCTCTGAAATCTGTAACTTTCATCATTCTCCTGAAATAGAAATCAGGCTCACTGATACCTATCATAAGCCTCAAAAATATTTGATGCAGCAATTTCAGATGCAGGACTGAACCTATGGAAATAATCACGCAAGTACACCAAGATTTATGTGCATAGATGTTCACTGCAGCATCATTTGTAATAATAAAAAAAAACTCAAAACTTCAAGCAAATCATGGTTATTACCATATGAAAGAATACAATTACTGAACTGAGGTTCATGTGCCCTACGCACAGTGAGACCAAACACCACCAACACGTCGGAATTTGAGCAGAGAAAGGTTTATTGCAGGGCCACACAAGGAGACAGGAGGCTCACGCCCGCCAAACGCTGAACTCCCTGAAGGATTTCAGAAAAGCATTTTAAAGGTCAGGTGACGGAGGGGTGCTATTGGTTGTCACCAACTTCTTGGTGCAGTAATCTTCCATCCACGGAGGTTAGGTCAAGATGTTCCTGTAAACCTCCAACAAAACAAATGTCATTCTGTTCTACAACTTTTTATCTCTATATGAATAGAAAAATGTTATACTCTTAAAGGTTGGAGCCTTGAGAATGGCCTATCCCGTATATTTTAGGCAATAGGCAATGTTCTTAACTCCAAGCAAAAGAACAGGATACAAAGGTTAAAGCAGAAGAAACAGCTCAAACACGGAGTCAGATTTGTTCTTTCCAATTATAATACCGTCCAAGGTTTAAAATCATGATTTAGTATAATACATAATAACACTCAGTGTAATACTTAATAATGGGGCTTCCCTGCTGGCTCAGATGGTAAAGAATCTGCCTGCAACGCCTGATACCCAGGTTCAATCCCTGGGTCAGGAAGATCCCCCTGGAGGAGGGCACAGTAACCCACTGCACCATTCTTGCCTTGAGAATTCCATGGACAGCGCAGCCTGGTGGGCTACAATAACTAGGACTGCAAAGAGTGGGACACAACTGAGCAACTAACACTTAATAACATGAGAAAACGGTGATGTTAAGTAAATAAAAGGGAGACTACAAAAACAATGGGACCTCAATTTAAAAAAAAAAAAAAGGAAAAGAAATGAGAAAATTGTTCATTTCTGCACATATATAGGAAAGAAAATTCACAGAAGTAATTTTTTAAATACTTATTCGGTGGCATGGGTCTTTGTTGTGGCACGCGGGATCTTTCCTTGCGGTACACTGCAGTCAGGAGGCATCAGATCAGAGCTCTGTCTCACCTCCCCCGAGGGGAGGCTGCCTTTCTGCCCTTTCTCCTCAGGGCCCTTCTTCTACCATCCCAGGTCCTGCCTTGCGTTTCATGAGTGGAGCTCACAGGGGACCAAACCCATCCCCTCCATCTCCAGGCGTTCACAAAGCCCTGTCATAACGCCGGCACAGACAGTGCTCCCAGCCTTGCCGAGCAGACAGGTGAGGCAGTATTTATAGTGTGAGAATAATTAGATGCTAATTCCCTTCTGTACGAGAGTGACTGAAGTTCAATTCCCTCCTCTATGAACTCAGAAGTGGGGCTAGCTGCAGCTGGGAGGCTGTGACTGACAAGGAACAGGGGACCGTGTGCACAGGCACGTGCATACACACACACAGCTCAAACCCGGCCCAGGGCCCGACTCCCACCAAAGTGACTCTTATCAAGAAAGGCCCTGGAAGAAGAAGCCATCGGCCAGCTCCCTTCCTCTGCAGTTCTATCGACAACCGTGACCCTGACCCTTACCCCACCCTTACTTTCGGGTGAACACACCTCTTCCTGCCAGGCGTGGTAATCCTCATGAGAAGCAACCCAGTGCTGTCAGTCCACTCCCAGTCTCACCTGAAGCAGGAGTTGCACTGATCCATTAGCCCAGAAACTCCCAGGACAAGTGCCTCTCTGCCCATGTGTCTGCTCTCTGACACACCAGCGAGCCTGAGTCCCACCCACTCCTCGCCCCTCACATGAATGGCTGCACCGTCCTTCCCTTCTCCAGCCACCACTCTCAGAAAGTCCATCAGGAGACCCCCGCCACCCTGCCACTCTCGGGTGAGACCCTGGGACCCTGAGGGGCCCACTTCCTGGGAGGGGGAGGAGTAGACATGGCTCGATGAGCAATGGGGTGGGCACCACCCGGACGCCAGACCTCGCTCCACTAGGGAAACCGCCAGTGGAACCAAGTCCCCTGCCCTTCCTGAACATGAGAAACGGGGGCCCTGAGTCTTCTCGTGGTTAAGGACGTTGTCGAGAAGAGGGTGGAATGGAAGCCAATGCTGGGAAGGGCTCTCCCAGGGCACCGATGCAGGGCCCAGCCCTCGTGGCCCCGCTCCCCGCCAGGCCTGACCCTTCACCTGGATGCTGGACCCTGAGGAAGTGGTGGTGTTTTTTTTTTTTTTTCTCTTGAGAAAGTTTTGAGTGGAAAAGAAGCTCCCTAACCAACGTTTATATAACAACAACATAAGCATTTTATTTTTTCATTAAGCTTCTTAGTTTCTTAGTATCACAATGGAATGATGAGAAAACAAGAACAATCAAAAAAAAAAAAAAAAACAAAACCCCATGAGTCTGCAAATCTCTGACAAAAAGCAGAGACTTCAAGGCAATTTAGGGGGAGGGAGGAGAGGCTGACGGAAGTGCCAGCGCAGTCCCAGCTTCAGGCCTCTCCAGAGCGGGCTGGGCCGCGGGTGGGGGAACGGCGGGAAGGTGGCACTGTCGCAGCCGTCCTTGGCATCGCTGCCTGGTGACTGACACGCACGAGCTGCACGGACCACCCCAAAGGGCGTCCCGGCGCTGCCCTGGTACCTGGCAGCACGACCCCCGCCTGCTCCAAACACCCCATGCACGCCCTTCAGCCAGAGCTGGGACGCCCCAGAGCCGGTTCTGCTGGGCGGGCAGCAAGACAGGAGCGTGGAGGAGTTGTGAGCATCGGAGGAGCGGCCGAGGCCGGTCAGGAGACACCGGGGGCCGCAGGCGGAGGTGGTGCGGGGGCAGCGGCAGGAGTCGGGGTCCCTCGGGCGGTGGGCAGGCCGCACCTAGAGCTTCACGGTGCCAGGGGGCAGGCTGTCGTTGCAGAGTCTGTAGTAGCGCAGGTCGTTCACCAGCCTGTGCACATTCTGGGTGAAGGAGGGCAGGTCCTGGAAGGCAGGGGCACAGCTGCAGCCCAGCCCCACACGACACCCAAACCACCCACACCTCCCAGCCACTGCTTCCCACGGGGTGTTCTGGAGCTCTGCGGACACGCTACCAGACTCGAAGCTGTCCTCATTCTTGCCCCACACGTGAGCAAAAGCACAGCAGGAGAAAAAGAACGACGGCTGGCACGGCCCTAGTGCCCACCACATGCCAGGCCCTGTCCCCAAGCAATTTGGAGACGAACTCATTTAATCCTCACGGCCAGCCTGCGACACAGATTGTTAGCACCATCACTGGAAGGAGGAAGAAAGTGAAGCACAGAGAGGTTAGGGAACCTGCCCCGGGTGACACAGTCAGGAAGGGAGGGGATCCAGACTGGAGTCACTGCCATGGCTCCCCTTCACCATGGCCGGCCAGGCCCCTCTGCAGAACTGTCTCCAACCAGGGCTCCAGGCAGGCCCTGCCAATCAAGAGTCACACACGCGAAGTGGCCTACATGCCACCCGACACCTAGCCTGATGGCCACAGAGTGCAAACAGAGAAAGCCTCTCACGGGATGCCCCAAGTCAGCCATGGACCTCGACGGGACCACCGGAGGTCATCTTCTTCATTTTGGGCTTGGATCAGTAACGCCGGATTGCAGGTCCACACACAGAGGAACATCTACAGTGCTTGTCCACACCTGCAAGGCCAGCTGGCTACCCTCGCTCCTCTCAAAGCCTGCCTCTTCCAAAAAGGCCACTCAGATACGACCTATTTCCTGGCCTCAAGGGGGGAGGTCATCGCCTCTGCTCCGAGCTCTCAGAGGCCCGTGGCTCTCCCTGCCCGTGGACAGGGCACAGGTTCCGGAGCCAGAACCCCTAGCTCTGGATCCTGCTTCTTGAATCTACCAAGCCCAAGTTCTGTACTGCTGGCTTGTCTGAGCCTGGGCTCCTCTGTGAAGCAGGGTTGGCAATAGGACCCACCCTTCACAGAAGGCTGTGGAAGGCGTAAAGCAGCCAGTGGAGCTGAGCTCCACCAGATCCACTGAGCTAGTGGCTCAGTGGGAAAGAATCCACCTGTCAATGCAGAATTCCCTGATCCGGGAAGATCCCACATGCAGTGGAGCAACTAAGCCCATGTACCACAACTACTGACCTGGGCTCTCCAGCCAGTGAGCCACGCTTACTGAAGCCTGTGCGTCTCAGTCGGTGCTCCAGAACAAGAGGAGCCACCACGGCGAGAAGCCTGTGCACCACAGCTGGAGAGCAGCTGCCACTCTCTAAAACTAGAGAATCCCAAGCAGCAACACAGACCCAGCCCAGCCAAAAATAAATAAATAAAATAAAAATTTTTTTTAAAGCCAAGCACATAAAGTGCTTGGCTCAGCGAGGTCCACAGAGGGCGCTGTTGCCTGTCTTCCCAGCAAGATGCCTGGAGGCAGGGTGAGTGGCGCTTCCAGAAACCCTGGCACAGGGCCTGAGACGCAGCCAGCTTCAACTACATGGTGGATGAATGAATGGAGGCACTGACTACTTATTTCATCCTCGTGAAAACAAACCCAGGGATGTTTTTAAAATCAATGGCTCCTGAATGCCAAGTTCAAATTTCTTGAGTGAAACACAGGAGTACTGCTGCAAAAGCACCCCAGGTGCTTGATGCATACTGAGATTTGAAAGCCACTGTCTTAAATCCAGAAGCTGACCCAACAATGACACCATTAGAAACCAATCACTGAACATTAGGGCCTCCAAGACAAGGATGACAGAAATACCCAACTAGCTGAAGCGAACTTCAAGAAGCTCAGGAGAAAACAAGATCAATCCCAGGGAGAGAAAGACTCCAAGACAAGGGAAAACAGGAGCTAAGTCTAACAAAGAATGATCCTGCCACGTATCACAGAGGAGACGAGCAAGGAGCATGTGGAGTTTCCCCCTGCAAGAGCAACACGTGACCCTGAAGAGGAAGGGGGACAGGGTCAGGTCAGCAACAGCTGAGGACACAGGAGAAGGAGCAGGCGTCACTGCGTCAAGTGTGAGGAGGCGGAAGACAAAAAATTATTGAACACATAAAGGTCCTGGAAGAGCTCCTGGCAGGCGAGCAGCGAAGACTTGACAGGGGAAACAGGAAGGAGGAGGGCAGGTGAGGGCCCAGCAAGGAGCCCCCAGGGCAGAAGAGGCTGGCACCATGGGACCCAGACACACCAGGATGGCTTCCCACACTCCAGAGACCTCACCACCCCTCCCACCTGAGGGGCTGCCCGGCCCACCTGACTGCCTCCGGGGAAACAGCGTGGGGAAGAGTGTGAACGCCAGGAGGCTCCTCCCAGGCCCCAGCAGCAGGTCAGCCCCGCTGTGCCTGGCGTCTGAGAGGAGCCCAAGGCCCCACCTCTAACCCTGGGCTCCCTCCCAAGCACCAATCTTCTCGGTCTGTCACAAGTCCGGGCTGTGCCAGCTCACAACCCAGAGGAAACGAGCTGGGCCCTACTCAGAGGTGGGGTCGACAGGGTGCAAAGAAGCTGAGACAAACCAGGTGGATGGCTGGGGCCAGAACAGGGACTGGGGGCTGAGCAGCGGAGACAAAGAATATACTCGCCACAGAGGCCACCCCGAGGGACAGCGCATGCCCCTCAGTCCGGTCACAGCACCAAGTCCCCCAGAAGCTGCATGAGCTACAGCGGAGCACGCCCAGGGCAGCCTGCTCCGCCTCTGGGAACGGGCGCCGGGCCTGAGCGCCCACGCCTGCCCTCCTCCCTTCAGCCGGGCCTCCCTGTCCTCACCCGATCCATCTTGAAATTGCGCCCCAGCACGTTTTTCTGGTTGGCATCCACACCGTCGCAGCTGGTGAGGAACTCCGGGAGGAAGGCCGTGAAGAAGCCATCGAAGTCCACGGAGGCCATGTTGTAGATGGCGATGCCAATGTCCTCCTGCAGGAGGTCGTGGGACCTGCACACCAGGACCTGGAGCAGCACGTTCACGAACTGGAAAAGCATGGCGCTCCGGAAGATCTTCTACAGACAGACAGACGGACGAGCGGGGTGAGCGGAAGGCCGGCAGGCTCCACAGCCACTGACCGGGCGGGGTGGGGGGGCGTCCAGGCCTGGGCCCATGACACCCCCGACGATGAAGCCTTTATCTGAGAGCTGGTGGGGCACTCACCTTGTGGTACAGCTTCTGCTTGGTGTTGAGAGTCTCCAAGTAAAAGAGGTTTTGTTTAAATAGGTGGATATCGGGCTGGAGAAAGGACTGTCCAAAAGCCTAGAAGTAAGACCACCATTTTATTAGCGACCTTTACACACCCTTAGATCCAGCCCTTCCAGGGCACCTCCCTACACCCAGAGACCTGACACTCGCTAGCGGCTCCCTGTGTCAACACAGGGTGAGGGCGCCTACTGCCTCGCTCTCCTGGCCCGTCTGGCCACATCTTTGGAATGCTCCTGTGCAGTCTGGGCTCCCAAGAACTCCCCACTGGGCCTCACTTATTGGTTGCATCTTGACCCTTTTGTAATAAACCTCTAACCCCCTTCACAGGGTCTGTCTTTGGAGGGAGAAGCTAACACCTCAAGGCAAATACCTCAGCCATCGCAGCAGATACCAAAGGCTGCCCACCACCAGCTCATGCCAACCACTCACCCGTAAGCCATCCTCTTCATGGCATCCCGGGTCTTATAAACCACAAATCCTTGAAGCTCCTACACAACCGGCTGCCTCTGCCTTGGGGTTAAGCAATAGCTCATCTTTAAACTGCTTTGCAGGATCTGGGCTGTGGAATTCCGTTACTCGTTCACCCTCCCCACTCCAAGTACAAAGAGCCCTGCTCCAACAGGAAGTGACTGAGGAGGGGGCTTTCCTGGGGGTTCAGTGGTAATGAATCCATCTGCCAATGCAGGAGACATAGGTTCCATCCCTGATCATAGGCCACGGAGTGACTGAGCCCATCACGGGCCACAACTACTGAGCCTGTACCCTAGAGCCTGGGAAACACAACTACTGAAGCCCGCACGCCCTAGAGCCTGTGCTCCGCAGTAAGAAGCCACGGCGAGAAGCAGCCTGTGTACCGCAACTAGAGAGTAGTCCCCGCTCGCCACTAGAGAGCTAGAGAGAAGCCCTCACACAGCAGTGAAGACCCAGCACAGCCAAAGATGACAATAAACAAAAATTATTTAAAAAGTCTGACTGAGGAGGAGCAGGGTAGGCCAATGAAACGCAAACCCATTGGTGGGCAGGACACACCCCACAACAGGCCAGCTGACAGCTTCATCATTCTGTCCCTGGGCTCCTAAACTATAAGAAGGGGGTCTTATAATCCTTGCGCCGTGATGAAACCTTCACGACATCCAATGGTTTTATTTTTTAATCGTGTTTACTGAAGTGTAACAGTAAAATTCACCCCTTGATGGTCACCATCGTGCGGTTCTAAGCAGCACACAGAGGCATCTAGCCACCACGATCATCGATAACAAAGATTCCCTCGCCTCAGAAAGCCCCTCACGCCCCCGCTGTGGCCAGTCCTCGCCCCCTTGCTATCGCTGTTGTTCACTCAGTCGTGTCTGACTCTTTGCGACCGCATGGACTGCAGCATGCCAGGCTTCCCTGTCCTCCACAACCTCTCAGAGTATGCACAAATTCATGTCTGTTGAGTCAGCGATACCATCTAACCATCATTTCCTCTGCTGCCCCCTTCTCCTCCCGCCTTCAATCTTTCCCAGCAACAAGGTCTTTTCCAACGTGTCGACTCTTCAGGTCAGGTGGCCAAAGTATTGGGAACTTCAGCTTCAGCATCAGTCCTTCCAATGAATATTCAGTACTGATTTCCTTTAGGATTGGCTGGTTTGATCTCCTTACAGTCCAAGGGACTCTCAAGAGTCTTCTCCATGACTACAATTCAAAAGCATGAATTCTTTGGCTCTCAGCCTTCTTTATGGTTTAACTCTCACATCCACACATGACTACTGGAAAACATGGCTTTGATTATACGGACCTTTGTCAGCAGAGTGATGTCTCTTAATGTCTCTTAATACATTGTCTAGATTTGTCACAGCTTTCCTTCCAAGGAGCAAGTGTCTTTTAATTTCATGGCTTTCCTCTCCCTCTACCCCTAGGCAACCACTGCTCACCCTGTTCCTCTAGATTTGCTTTTTCCAAAACATGTGTCATATGGTGGGATGGAATCAGCAGTGTTTCCAAAGCAGCCCTTTGGAGCTGGTTTCTTCGTACTGGGAGGCCACGGCACTGCTGCGGCAATGAGAACAGTGCCTTTTCACTGCTGAGGCGCAGGTGTCAACAGTCTGTCTAGTCACCGCCTGATGGATATTTGGATTGTTTCCAGCTTTTGGCAATTAGGAAAAAAGCTGCTATAACATCTCTGTATAGTCTGTGGGAATACATGTCTTCATTTACCTTAGGTAAAAAATTTAGAGGTGAGATCGCTAGATCATGGAGTAACTACATGTTTAACTTTGTAAGAAACTGCCAAACTGTGAAGCTGTTTCCCAAAGTGGCTGTTACCAGTCCTGAGTGGAGGACTAGCCATCTGTCTACCAAACGCATCTTGAAAGCAAGCACGGAGTTGAAGAAGGAGGTAGGAGGGGAGGGGAGAAGGCACCTGAATATTCCAAACCCAGGCCGGCCACGGGGTGTCGGAGATGGAAGAACAGCAAAATAACTGCCGAGACCAGGGGTGCAACAATTGCTCTTCCACACCAGGAGTGTGTCTCACGCATGTGTGTGTTGGAGGGGAGCTAAAGTGAAGAACAGTAGAAACCCCTTTGGCTTCTCTGTGAGGAAAAACTAGCACTGAAAAACCAGGAAATAAAAATAACCCTCTACTTTGACCGAGACTTAGAATAAAAAAGTTGTACAGCTGGGTGCAGAACAAGGAGCGTGCCTGAAAGCAGTCAGGGAGCAGCTGGCCACCCTCTGTGTGCTCGGCCCCCAGGGCTCACGACCATCACACCTAATCGGAAAGGGAGACTGACTCCCGGGGCAGGGCTTCTCCCAAGTCACACAAGCCAGAATCATCTTTGAAAAACGCAGATCAACTACCACAGTGCTGCGGGTGAGGAGGCCCAGGTGTACCCGACGCAGGGGGCTGCCTACACATGGGCTAACTCCACCGCAAGGGAGAGGGAGCTCATGTGGACCCAGCACTCCAGGGGCCAGGAACACAATGTATGCTCTCATGTGACCCACAACAAAGCCATGAATCAGGCACTGTTACCCCTACTTCATGGAGAGACCAAGGCTCCAGGAAGTTAACTAACATCACAGGTATAGAGCAAGAGTTGAGCTTCAGATCCAAGACCACGAGGCTTCAAAATACCACTCTGTGGCACCCACTGCAGCAGCCACATTAGAGGAAGTGGGACCGTGAGCCGGAGAAGCAAAGTGAAGGACAGTCGGCCAATAGACGCACTGGCGTCCAGAATGGGGCCTGCCTGTCCGTGGATTCCACTCAGCCTCACCAGCTCTCCAGGTTACCTGCATGATGGCACTGAACTGCGGTTGGTTCTCCATCTGCTCCTCAGCCATGCCCCTCTGCACACTGGCCAGGATGGTGGACTTGAAGAAGTACCTCCAGTTGTGATGGAGCGTCCGGAAAAGGAGCTCAAACAGCTCTGCCTTCACATCAGGGGAGGGGCGCTGTGGAGACACACACAGACCCTCGCACCTTTCCTTCCCGAAGCTCAGGAGCCACCCACAGCCTGGTCCCAGCGCAGGGAAGAGGTCTGAGAGATGCCTGCTGACAGTCAGCAGCATGCCCCCTTCCACGTGGCTCTCATCCTGTCCAGCCCACTGTGGGCCAGCAGTTCAAACGAGGAGTTCGCTCTCATCCCATTTAGCCCCCCACAGGCCTGCAGTTCAAACGAGCAGCACTTAGGCCAAGACAGGGCCACAGCTGAGACACACAATGCCTGGGTCAGTGCCAAGGGGCCCTTTTTCTGATGGAAGCACTCACAGCTTTTCAAGCTAGGAAAAAAGGTTCCTAAGTGGAAAAACAATTAGGACTATGGATTTCCTGTTTAGAAAGCAGTTGATCTGATCTGTCATGTTCCTTTGCCAGAATTTTTTTTAAAAAGTGTCCGGGCTCACCTACTGGTCTTATGCAACCTCTGAGGATAGAGACAGATGAGAAGGCTTAACAGAGGTTCTACCCTCTATAGAAAAGGAGTTTAAAAAGCACTTAGAAACCACCGAAAGCAGCATGAGAGGGCCTCCAGGTGGAGGTGGCACCTCACGGTGGAGGCAGCTTCTGGTGCTACCTGCTCTCTGAGTCTGTCTCCTCTTTCACCAGCAGGAGGAGGAGGAGGAGAGGGAGGCAGGCTCAGCAATAATTTTCTAATTTACCCAAAAATCTCCAAGTCGTGGAAGATCATGACAGGTCACATTATTCCATGTGTCTTGGCAGAAGTCAACATTATAAGGCCCAGATCTATTTAATCCAGCCTTGACTGAAATCAAGACCAGGGGGCACCAGCTTCCATGACAGAACACTCAGAGGGCCAAGATGTGTTTAAGGACACAAAGCAACTGGAGTGACTTATGCCTGAGCTTGGGCAGTTAGAAAGGACAGCCCTTGTTTATGAAACTATCATAGAAAACTTTAGTAAAAATATACTGATTCTGAATTCGGTCATGCTGATGGCTGTTTTCTAAGAAGGACAAGGAGCTTTCTAATGATGAAAACCTTGAATGGCTCTAGGAACTTGTTTTGTATGCTTGAGATTACGAAAGTTCTTAATAGGAAAGTATTACAAAATTTTGTCATTATAATGTTTGTTACATCTGCTGGAGAAAACCACATATTCACCTCAAGTTATAGACCGTTTCCCATGGGAGGCTGATCTTACCAACCAAGCCACCTTGTGACAATGAACCTGCTATGCTTAGACTAGATTAGTTCTAATTAAATCAACCAGTGTACCAAGCTAGTAGCATTCTCAGAAATATCATCTTATGAGAAAAATAAAATACCTAATAAATTCGCTTTAAAACACAACACTTTTCCTCAATATCTCATTCCTTCCCCAGTCACAGGCAGCACGGGAGACCACCCAGCCCCTCGTACCTCGGCAATGATGGGATACACCTGCTCCATGCACAGGGCGATGATGCTAGGGAGAAAGGGCTTGAACACCTGGCCGGGCTCCTGGACCACCACCTGCAGGATCTTCAGGAACTTCTCGACCACCCGGCAGCCAGTACTGCCTTCGTGGAGGATGCTCTCAGCCAACTGTTCTCTGAAGACAAGAGAAAGCACACCATAGCCAAGGAAATGGTTCTCTGGGAGCAGCACGTGGCAACAGAAGAAAGGGAGCAAAAAGGCCCATGCTTAGTGGCCAGGTCACACCACTTCTCATGTGGAGCCTAAAAACCACAGATAGCGAGCAGGTCAGCAGTTACCTGGTAAACATATTGAGGAAAGTCTGTATGATCTGCTCAGTGAAAGGCACACCCATCTGGACTCTAAGGCCTCGAAACAGAGTAAGGAAGAAGCTCAGCATCTCATCAGTCACATCTAAATAAAGGGACAAAGCGAGTGATCAGAGGCACATCAAGAGCAGCCCCTGGCTAGACGCACTTCCTCCCGCAATCTGCACTATCCTCTCTCGCTCTAAGGCTTCCTGCTGGAAAAAACTTAGCCAGGACCATCAGAGCCAATGATAGAAAGTGGAAAATGATTGAGGACATGCTGAGAAAACAGCCCTAATATAGACAACTCCACCCAACGGCTCATGGTAGGAAAGGAAGGGCATCTTGAAGCCACCCTCACTGCCCAGCATCCAGCGCTGTGCAGAGCGCTCACTGTGGCTGGGTCATCTCATGCTCGCGGATGCTCTACTGAACTGCGTCAGCACCTGAAGGCTTCAGCCACTTTTCTCTGCAGTTGGGTCCAGGGTCAAGTGGCTGAAAGTGGATAATGGTGTACTTCTGACTGCATGCCCCTGGGCCATTAAAGGGACTAACTGCCAAAAATATTGGTTACATTTAGTGTGGCTGCACTTCCAGATCTCAAAAATCTGTACAGTATGTTCTGGCTTCAACCACATACACTCGGGAGCAATTAGTGAGGATCTGCTGACTGAGAAGCCCTGACATTTCTCTCACAGACTGACAGGACCACGGTCACTGCTCAGGAGAGCCAGGCCAGCACACCCAGAGACCCAGAGAGAGCTGCTCTGAGCGATGGTGACAGAGTGCAGGGAGGGTTAGCATCTCAGCAAAACCCACCTTGCCATGTAATAAGTAAGTGGAACTCCCAGAAAAAGTTCTATGTCGGCCCTGGAATAACGCCCCATCCACTGATGTGTTCCCAAGTGACTCAGCACCTCATGACATCACCGCCCTCAGCCCTCGCCTCTAGTCTGCGCAGCCGACCGACTCAGCCTACCCTACAGAGCTAGGCAGGACTCTGGGCCCTGTCAGTACCACCCAGCAGCGGGGCCTGCAGCCAGCTCCTACCTGACTGATGGATGAAAGCTGGAAAGAGGGCCAGGGAGACCTGAACGGATTCCTGCAACGACTGATAGCAGATCTGTCGGGACTTGGTGGATTCCCCAGAGATATTCTCCACAATGTCTTCTAAGACACTAAGTGTCTGGTGGATGATCACTTTGGCTGCAAACCAAGAGTGAGCAGCAGGTTATGACTTGTCTGAGGAGAAAAGCAGAGTAAGAGGGAACACCGAGAAGGGGAGGAAATCTGCAAAGGTCTTTCTCTGTAGGACAGTCACACAGAAGCCTCTCCTGACTGCGTTCTCAATCTCTGTCTGGATCTCTCCGCATCTTCTTTCTCTTTTGTTCCCTTTTGACTGTCAGGACTCTAACTGCCTGCCAGCCGGCCTGTTCAGTGTTTTACCTCTATTCTGCCTCTTATCACATGAAACATGTCCACAGAGAAGATGAAATGTCCCTCGGGTTTGGTGTCTTGGACTTGAGACTTTAAGATGGTGAACAGACTAGTGAGGATGTGAGGGTCGTAAGGGCACAGGTGGGAATGGACACACGCAGATCGAACCCTCCCCTTCACCTCCCAGTATGACTCCAGCCTGATACCCACACAAGCACCTGCTGAGCACACCTACTGCCGCCGTGTTAATCAACTGCCTGCTCAAACCTTGGTCTCTTGGGGCTGAAAATGTATATAATTACTGTTATCGTCAAGGCTGTATATTGTCACCCTGCTTATTGAACTTATATGCAAAGTACATCATGAGGAACGCTGGACTGGAAGAAGCACAAGCTGGAATCAAGACTGCCGGGAGAAATATCAATAACCTCAGATATGCAGATGACACCACCCTTATGGCAGAAAGTGAAGAGGAACTAAAAAGCCTCTTGATGAAAGTGAAAGAGGAGAGTGAAAAAGTTGGCTTAAAGCTCAACATTCAGAAAACGAAGATCATGGCATCCAGTCCCATCACTTCATGGCAAATAGATGGGTAAATACATGGGGAAACAGTGGAAACAGTGTCAGACTTTATTTCGGGGGGCTCCAAAATCACTGCAGATGGTGACTGCAGCCATGAAATTAAAAGACGTTTGCTCCTTGGCAGGAAAGCTATGACCAACCTAGAAAGCATATTAAAAAGCAAAGACATTTCTTTGCCGACAAAGGTCCATCTAGTCAAGGCTATAGTTTTTCCAGTGGTCATGTGTGCACATGAGATTTGGACTATAAAGAAAGCTGAGCACCAAAGAATTGATGCTTTTTGAACTGTGGTGCTGGAGAAGACTCTTGAGAGTCCCTTGGACTGCAAGGAGATCCAACCAGTCCATCCTAAGGGAGATCAGTCCTGAGTGTTCATTGGAAGGACTGATGTTGAAGCTGAAACTCCAATACTTTGGCCACCTGATGCGAAGAGCTGACTCATTTGAAAAGACCCTGATGCTGGGAAAGATTGAGGGCAGGAGAAGGGGACAACAGAGGATGAGATGGTTGGATGGCATCACCAACTCAACAGACGTGAGTTTGGGTAAACTCCGGGAGTTGGAGATGGACAGGGAGGCCTGGCATGCTGCAGTCCATGGGGTCACAGAGTCGGACACGACTGAGCATGACTGAACTGAACTGACAACGAGAGTCAAGACAAGCCTGCAGGGGGAGCTATTATGCCCCTCCATGCTTGTCAATTACTCCCAACAGGTAGGTGTTACCCACTTCATCCAGCAGGAAGAAGAAAACTACTCTTCTTCCTGAAGACAATCCAGCTAATCAGAGACTGTTAACAGCCCAACCAATGAGAAGCCTTCATATTTTGGACTCCCAGCTTCTTTCAGTGGACTCTGGTTATTACAGACCCTCTCAACCCCTCCCTTTGCCCTAAAAAAGCAAGTGCCCCTTCCTAGCTCTTTGAATCTGCCTATGGTCTGCCATGGTCCTCATAACCTGAGAACTGCAATTCCTCTGGCTATTCCTGAATAAACCTGCTTTTGCTGGTAAAAGAATTGACTATCACCAAAGCTGACAATGACAAAATAGTTAAAAGGGTTACTTTCCAAAATACTAAAAACGATGAGATTTAAGAATTCCCTTTTCCATCTGTATATCATTCTAGTGTTTTTGTATAATGAGCTTGTGTTAATATTCTTAATTGTAAAAGTAATGTACTTTAAAAAGAACGTTGAGTACATATTACTGTCACAAAGCATTTTTGTTGACATCATCCAATAATGTTCTATTACTTTCTCACTGTGAAAAGAGACAATTTTCAAACTATTTCTGTAATATTTGTTATTTCAGGAAGATTGTTCAGAGAAATCTGATGCCTTCTACTTGAACAACTGAATTCTCTTTTTCTCCCTTCTTTAATATAAACAACTCAACTTGAAAATACCAAGCTCCATCACTTTTGAAGATACCAAGCTCTTTCAAAGCCTCTAAAACATTTGTATTTTGAGAAAGGTTAAAAACAGTCAAAAGATAAGTTTCCTGTTTCCCAGTGTGGAGAAGTCAACTGCTTTGACTGTTTACACAAGTACCCAAGATGGATCAATAATCACTGAAGGGTTTTTACCCACAGAAGTCACCATCAAAGAGGGTCTTCAAATGGATGTATTTCTTATTGTTGACATGCACCCTGCATTCAGGGAATAGGTCCACGTGACATGTTCACTGAATTCCACAGATAAGCACGGTTCTACCTGAGTCAACTCTGTGGCTGAGCAGCTGGGTGACGGTGGGCAGATAAATTTACCCATGAGCCCCAGATGCAAAGCCCATCTGCTACAAAGGAAGAATGATGCCAGCTCTACCTATCTCCCCAGGCTGCCCCTGCCTTGCGGCCACTTACTGTCATCCAGGGGCATTTTCCTCTGTGGGGTGACAGCATTGGGCTTCAGATTGCGATAATCCCGGGACAGCGCAGAGATGAGGCTGGCATGGTTCATGGAGCGCACGGGCCACTGCTGCTCATTCTCTGGGAGGTTTGGCCACGGAAGCAGCAGGATGTTCGAGAGGGCTCGGCACACCAACACCTGAGCCTGGAAGAGACCCGAGGGTATCCATCCAGCAGAAGTTCAAGACCAACGTGGACAGCAGAGCAGCTGTACCTGACGTGACCTTTGACACTGACCACACACGCTGAGCTCAGGCCTTGGGCTCCTTTCTTAAAACCTGGGCCTGGAACTTGGGTCCAACTTGAACAATCCAGGAAGGAGAGAAAAACTGAAGAAACACCACCACATCTGGGCCCAGCACATCTGAAGGCCACCTCAATCATCACTCTTACTGCTGCACTTCCCCTCTGATTCGTTGCTTGAAGCGTTAAGAGGGGGAGAAATCACCGATGCTGAATCTAACCTGTCCCTCGGCTGCCCGCTCCGGATACCCTCCGCCGAGAAGCTACTCAGAACACTGCTGTCGAGTCTTTTACGCTCAATGTGCCCTTGGGGACAAGTCAGAAGCAACACATTCACAGTCCAGGTACTTTTAAGTAACTGCTTTGACTCCCCTATGACCCCGCCCCCATTTCACTGCTTTAAACTTCCAGCCTGAGCCTCCCAGAGGACTGTAGGAGAATACACTTGTCTGGAGTGTCTCAACCCTAAGAAAACAAACATTTAACAATAAAAGCAGACTGTTTTAAACCACAAAGAATACAAAGAGGACTCTCCCAGCTCCAGCCAAACTGCCAGCTCTCAAAGCACCATAATCACCAGGCCTGTCGGGGGGAACTTTTTATGTCTGAATCAGCACGAGGACCGTGTTGAGAAGGAAGGTCTTAACAAGAGAGCACTGAGGCTGCATCAGTGTCATACATTTAAGAAATCCACGTATACTGGCAGGGCCTGTAAGCTCTAAGTACAAGATGAAAGGTTAGATTCTTCTTCCTCAGCCTCTCTGAGCCTGAGCCACAGGGCTCTGGGGACCCCAGAGGAGCCCTGAGGCCTCACCTTATCGACAAGTCGCTGGGCAGAGGCGTCAGTGATCCTGTTGAATACTTTCTGCACTGCAGGGATGCTGATCAGGAAGACAGGTCGCACAGTGGTGGCCAGTGAGACCAGTAAGTGGCACGCAGATAGCAGCAACTTGTCTTGGACCTGGGGAGGGAAGAAGACATGTCAGCTCACAACATCTTCTATGAGACTGGTATTAGAACTTGAGGAGGCAGCCATGAGCTGAATACGGGGCTTGATGCCAAATTACATCAACTAGACTCTGTCTCAAAGAAGTTTTCCTATAATGACGCCCAGTAACAAGGTTTCCTCTTCCCTGCCACATCCATAGCTGCTGCCCTCAAGCCAAGACCGTCGTCTCTAATTTTCTAGTTCTCAGCCACTAGTATCTTTGAACTCAGTCACTTCTCAGCTCATGAATCTACAGTGGCTCCCCGTCAGCATTTAAACCACATGGCAAACTCCTTGGCATATCATTCACACAACTGGGGATTGTTCATCTGACTCTTCTTACTCTAGTCAAGCAGAGCTCTCTCTTAACCCCCCATTCTGCAGTTCATCAATCACACGAGGCTTGCCTACTTCCTTCACTTCAACAGGCTAATCAAACCCTTGGTTTAAGTACCATTCCATCCCTTTCAAGTAATCTAGCAAAAGCGAAGATGCCTTGAAAATAGGACCAGATGCTAGTAAGACTGCAATCCAGCAGCACACCAAAGAGCCAGTGGTATGCAGAATAATTTAGAAAAATTACATAATTTGCTAAAACCACAAAATATCCCTAATCTTTGAACCCTATAATCCCACTTATTCTAAGCAAATTACCTAAAAGGATAAAGCTACAGTCATGAGTACACACATTTCAAAACTATCTGTAATGAACTGTTAACAAATGGACACAATTTAAAAGATCAGCGATGGATAGGTGAATTCTGAAACAACCCCCTCACAGGATTATCGTACCTCATTTACAAAGTACAATTATGAACACCACAAAAATTTCCAGAAAACAACACATTGTTCTGTTAACAGTGGTACAGAATGCCATGTATGAGTAAAACTACCAGAAAAAGAAGAAAAAAGGAAAAGAAGTATCTGTCTGCTTTAGTAATATAACTTGGTGGTTTCCTTAGGACAGCTTAGAATCTATCAAATTTTACATGGATAGAACCTTAGACCCAGCAATTACACTTCTAGGAACCTATCCTCCAAGGATGTACATACAAGGATCTAATTTCCATCAAAAGAAGAGTTATCACACACCCCGACTACAGAACAGCACTGGTCAGTTTCACACACTGCACTTGTTTGACACATGTAAAGGTCTCCAAGGCACACTGTTACACAAAAGAAGGTATTAATGTATCTCCAGCTGTCTACCAACGTTTACTTATGTATATGAGAACCGGGAAAAGTCTGAAGGCTATACAACCAACGGCTGACAGTGCTTACCCTGGAAAGAAAGATGTTTTGGAGGAAGGAATTAAAGAGTACCATAATTTTCTAGCCTATACATTTGAATAGTATTTTACTTTTAGACAATGAGCATGTATTCATGGGAGACTTAGAGAACTGAACGAACAGGTATATTTGAATTTATATGGACTAGAACTGAAAAGGAACATAAAATGGCGCACGCTTCTATCACGGCAGCAAGAACTGGGTCTCATATTATGTGGCGTTATAAATGGGTATATGAAGAGGAGGACAGATGGGGAGTTAGAGAAGAGATGCAGCCTTTGCTGTTTCAAGACCTTGGTGGTGATGAGAGGTGTGATTGCATCCATGGTGGTGGAGATGAGCGAAACGAACTGCTGGGTATTCTGCCGATGCGCCTCGCTGCAGTACTGTGCTAGCCAGTGAGAGTACGCCTGCAGGGCAGCCAGGGACTGAGCGTGCCTGCCAACAGAGAGAAGACGCGAAGTTAAAGGTTAAGGTCAGAATACATTAGCACTAAACCTACTTTCATAGGAGGAAAGAATTCCACCCATCGCATTTACCAATCTACAACACGCGTGACAGGCTAGAAACCTTCTCTTGCGCCCTAAGGACCTAAAGTTAAAACCTGTCATCTAAATATTGCCACCACCGCCTGGAACCCAGAAGGCAGTTAGCAAACGTCTATCAGATCTCATTCAATCTTCCTGTGACACACATGGGGTCAGGTGAGAGAATGGTAAATAATAAAACCAGAATCCAAGAATTCAAGTGATAATGTGTTAGACTGGGAAACAGTAAAAATTTTATATCCCTAACTACAGACCAGGACGTAGAAAACTACCAGGAATTAGAGCTTTACATATAAGCTTTGATAAGAGACTCTCAGCTTTAAGCTTCCATCACACCATACATGGTATCTGGCTGAGGCTTGAGGGAGCAAAGACTGTAGTTTCTGCCGATGTTGTACTGCACCATACGCACGACAAAATATACATCATCAGTTCAGTTCAGTCACTCAGTCTCATCCAACTCTTTGCAACCCCATGGACTACAGCACGCCAGGCCTCCCTGTCCATCACCAACTCCCAGAGTTTACTCAAACTCATGTCCATCAAGTCGGTGATGCCATCCAGCCATCTCATCCTCTGTCGTCCCCTTCTCCTCCTGCCCTCAATCCCTCCCAGCATCAGGGTCTTTTCAAATGAGTCAGCTCTTCGCATCAGGTGGCCAAAGTATTGGAGTTTCGGCTTCAACATCAGTCCTTCCAATGAACACTCAGGACTGATCTCCCTTTGGATGGACTGACTGGATCTCCTTGCAGTCCTAGGGATTCTCAAGAGTCTTCTCCAACACCACAGTTCAAAAGCATCAATTCTTCTGTGCTCAGCTTTCTTTATAGTCCAACTCTCATGTGCATACATGCTGCTAAGTCTCTTCAGTCGTGTCTGACTCTGTGAGACCCCATAGACTGCAGCCCACCAGGCTCCCCTGTCCCTGGGATTCTCCAGGCAAGAACACTGGAGTGGGTTTCCATTTCCTTCTCCAATGCATGAAAATGAAAGTGAAGTCGCTCAGTCATGTCTGACTCCCAGCGACCCCATGGACTGCAGCCTACCAGGCTCCTCTGTCTGTGGGATTTTCCAGGCAAGAGTACTGGAGTGGGGTGCCATTGCCTTCTCCAGTGCATATATGACTACTGGAAAAACTATAGCCTTGACTAGAAGGACCTTTGTTGGCAAAGAAATGTCTCTGCTTTTTAATATGCTGTCTAGGTTGGTCGTAACTTTCCTGCCAAGGAGCAAGCGTCTTAATTTCATGACTGCAGTCACCATCTGCAGTGATTTTGGAGCCCAAAAGAATAAAGTCTGACACTGTTTCCCCATCTATTTGCCATGAAGTGATGGGACCGGATGCCATGATCTTCGTTTTCTGAATCTTGAGCTTTAAGCCAACTTTTTCACTCTCCTCTTTCACTTTGATCAAGAGGCTCTTTAGTTCTTCTTCACTTTCTGCCATAAGGGTGGTGTCATCTGCATATCTGAGGTTATTGATATTTCTCCCAGCAATCTTGATTCCAGCTTGTGCTTCTTCCAGCCCAACATTTCGCATGATGTACTCTGCATGTAAGTTCAATAAACAGGGTGACAATATACAGCCTTGATATACTCCTTTTCCTATTTGGAACCAGTCTGTTGTTCCATGTCCACTTCTAACTGTTGCTTCCTGAACTGAATACAGATTTCTCAAGAGGCAGATCAGGTGGTCTGGTATTCCCATCTCTTTCAGAATTTTTCACAGTTTATTGTCATCCATACAGTCAAAGGCATTGGCATAGTCAATAAAGCAGAAATAGATGTTTTTCTGGAACTCTCTTGCTTTTTCCATGATCCAACAGATGTTGGCAATTTGATCTCTGGTTCCTCTGCCTTTTCTAAAACCAGCTTGAACATCTGGAAGTTCATGGTTCATGTACTGTTGAAGCCTGGCTTGGAGAATGTTGAGCATTACTTTGCTAGCATGTGAGATGAGTGCAATGGTGCGGTAGTTTAAGCATGCTTTGGCATTGCCTTTCTTTGGGATTGGAATGAAAACTGACCTTTTCCAGTCCTGTGACCACTGCTGAGTTTTCCAAATTTGCTGGCATATTGAGTGCAGCACTTTCACAGCATCATCTTTTAGGATTTGCAATAGCTCAACTGGAATGCCATCACCTCCACTAGCTTTGTTCGTAGTGATGTTTCCTAAGGCCCACTTGACTTCACATTCCAGGATGTATGGCTCTAGGTGAGTGATCACACCATCGTGATTATCTGGGTCGTGAAGATCTTTTCTGTACAGTTCTTCTGTGTATTCTTTTACATCATAAAAACTCACAATTCACCAAAGAGAATAAATCTTTGAAAAAGTGAGGCAGTTGTCCCAGAGCTTACAAAACACCGGACCTTCTAATAAACATAAATGGGTAATTTCTCCCTTTTCTGAAAAAATTAGTAAGTAATTTTTTGGGTGGGGTGATACTTTGAGACTCCATAAATAAGTAGCACCCTCCACAACAAATACCCATTGAGAAGCCATGCCTAAATCATTCTTAAAACTTGGTGGTTGCAAACGAGGGATTTTTCTAATTATTTTTCTTTTCATTAGCTATATTCTTCTGTAAAAAGAACTTTCTTTCCCCGATCTTTTCTAATCATATGGATGCTGTATATTCAATATATTGTAATTCCTTATCATTCTTACTCTTTCTTGATGATCACATCGTCAAGTTGACCAGGAAGCACCCTTTCTAGCTGGCCCCCGTGTCCTTTTCATACATTCCCAACCTTCCCAATTGGCTCAAACAGATTCTCCAGTGTCAGCCTGCCCCAGACTTGTAGCATTTCTCCAAGGAGCCCTGATTCCTTTTGGTGGAGAATGTATCTCAGAAACCAAGAGCCTGAATACTAAAGGGAGCACTGCTTCTGCGGCGTCACTGCTTCTAGGACCTTTCAGTGGAAAAGCAAGGATACAGCAGACACTATTTAAAAATCAAACTCAGTATCAATAATTCCAGGGCAAACCAATCTCTAAGGTTTCTAGACATGATGCAAGAAGGACACACCATCACACATATAACATTCTTGCTAAAATGTTTAACCTTGATCTAATACAGACAAAAACTAGACAAATCAAGATTTTTTTTAAGTTTTTCTTAAAAAAAAAAAAAAAATTTAGATGTGAATCTCCAAAAAGTAAGTCTCTCTCCCCACCCTACCCCTCCCAAACACACAATTTGGGGAACTAACTTGTCTAGACTATAAGAGAAACACATAATGAGATTCATTAGTTAGAACCTGGATCTAAAATATATACATCTATAGATATATACGTATAAAGGACATTCCTGGGACAATTAGGCAAACTAGAATATACATATAGATATGCTTAAAAACAGGAGATGACATTACTCCATCTATGAAAGTTTTTGAGTGTTAATAATGTATTATGGTTATACAGAAGAATGTTCCTAGGAGATAAACGCTGAAGGATATAAAGATAAAATGATGTGTTGTCTGCAATTTATTTTCAAATAGTTCACACAAAAAACACGTATGTGTGTGCACATGTGTAGGGCTTCCCTGATGGCTCAGCAGTAAATAAGCCATCTGCAGTGCAGGAGACACACATCAGATCCCTGGGTTGGGAAGATCCCTTGGGGGAGGAAATGACAACCCACTCCAGTATTCTTGCCTGAAAAAATCGCATGGACAGATGAGCCTGGCGGGCTACAGCCCATGGAGTCACAAAAGAGACAGACACAACGGAGCCGCTGAGAATGTACATGCGTATGTGCATACAGAGAGAGCAAAAACAGAAAACACACACACACACAACAAACGTGGCAAAATACTTATCAATGCTGAATCCAGCTTAAGAGTATAGTATATGGGTGTTCATTCTATTACCCTCTTTTCTATAAATGTGAGCTTTTCCAAAGTAAAAAGTTAGGTTAAGAACAGGTACTAAATACCTTTCAGTAAGAAACTGTAAGTTTTGGGATTTTGGTATTCAAATTGACAAAACAGTTATTTTGTCACTTATTTATCTTTAGAATCCACTGATCGAAAAGTGTGGAGAAAGGCATCGAAGTCTGTCCTGTGAAGGGGTGTCTAAGAATTTCTGCCAATCTTTTACATTTATACAGTTCCTTAAGCCTCAAGGAAAGAATGCTAAAACTTCCCCAAATTGTGTGCAAGGCGTGTTTATGAACAAATTGGCCTCTTTCTTGGAAGAAGCTTTCTCTAATTTCTCAAAAAGGAGAGCAATATTAAAAAAAAAGAAAAAAACTTTTTTAAACCACCATAGTAAATGAGACTCTTTTTGTATGTATCTAATTTGAAGCTCCAGAATGCTCTAGAACAGGGATCAGAGACTTTTTCTGCACAAGAGTCAGAATATAAATGTTTGTTTTTGTAGGCCATCCACTCTCACTCAGAACTGTTCAACTACTCTGCCACTACAGTGCAAAAGCAACCATAGGTAATACGTAAATGAATGGGCAGGGCTGTGTTCCAATAAAACTATTTTTAAAAGCTAGCACGGGGCTGAATCTGGCAGCATGCCTCTCCAGCCGAGAGCAAGCCTTCCAGGCAGTGAGTTCTGGGAGAGGGCCCCATCTCCAGTCCCCATTCCTTTACCCCATCTCTACGTCACTTTCCTAATGGCCTCCCACTGTCTATAATGTTTCTCAGTGTGGTCCCTGGGTGCCCAGCTTCAAAGTCACTTAGGGTTCTTGTTTAATACACAAATACCCAAGCCTTGTACCATCCTGCTATAGTCAGAATCTCCAGGGGCAGTTTCAGTCACTGGTCTCCAGGACACAACTCATGGCATTCACAGTGAAATAGTCCTAAATGCCTATCCAGCTTCACCTCCCACCACACCAGCTGCTCCCCACACCCCTACCTGTGTGACTCTGCACCACTTCTGTGTCTTGGCATGCGCTATTCTTTCCTCCTGAAATGCCTACTCCTTATACTTACCCTCTGCTCCCAGCTCTCATCTGCCTGATGAATTCCACTCACTCCAGCCACCCCAGTCCCCAGATATAACAAGCCTTCTCTCTTTTGAGGTTTGGAGACGGGAGTTTTTCATCTTTTCACAACAGCCACTACAGTCTCTTTTTATCTATAAAGCCATTTGGGGGCAGAGAACAAGTCTTTCTGAGAATACACAAACATCTAACTATACTTACACATCAATGAGATCAGGCTTCAATACTGATGGCACAGCAGTCTCAATGTTGTACAATTTTATCTGAGATCCATACAAAGTGACTTTGACCAATCTGTTGGCAAAGAAGAATTGTACAAATGAGGCCACACTCAGTTTGTGAACTAAAGCAGACAAAATGGACGAGGTATCAACAAAGGTCTTGAGGACACACTTTTTTCCAATCAAAAAAGAAATCAAGACCAGGTTTTCAATTTTATCCCAAAGATGTAATGTGAGATATGCATAAAGATTTATATACTAAGACACAGTCTAAAGCACTACCTACAGTTTCAAACTTTTTGAAAATATAAATATCCAACAGAGAACATAATATAATATATCCAATATGATCAGAATGGAAATTGATATTGTATATGTAGTTTATCACAATTTTAAAAAATGGAAAAACAAATGTTTCAGGTAGATAGACATATGATAAAGAAAATACAGCAAAATTTAACTGTAGAATCTAGGTGATGGGTATTACCTACACAATTTTTTAACTTTCTGAAGATATGAAATGTTCATGATAAAACACTGTGATGGGGTTGGGAAGGGGGGGACATGAAAGTTTCGAACACAGATTAAGCTATTTTTAACTTTCAGCACAATTCTTTAAGAAGCAAGTTATTGAGCCCACTGGTTGCCCAAGGGCTCACTACATATAAATGAACATTAAATACGACCAGCTCTGCTGGGAAACGGGAGACTGCTCTTCCATTAGAGACACTCCTTTCTGAGTAAACATTAAAAAAAAAAAAAAAAAGAGCCCTAGAGACTTGGCTAAGTTCTCTCCGTGCCTGCTCTGTAAGGAACCCTGGACTCAGGTCTGAGGGGCACTCCAGGGAAGATGGCGTGTGTTTTGCTCCCTCAATCCAACAGCACAGAGGGTCTCAAACTTCACTGAGCAAAGAAGTCAACTGGGGAACTAGTTATAATACAACTTGCTGGTGCTGCCCCACAGACGCACACTGCAGCTCTGAGGGGGTCTGAAAATGTGCACCTCTGAAGAGCATCCGTGGGACTCTGATGCATGGGGTCCATATTCTGAAAAATATTCCTCTCTGATAGGGGCAGAAAGCAGGATTTTATTATAAAAAACCATGAGCTTGAGTCACAAGTTATTCAGGGTTGGGCAGCAGTCAGAAAGAGGTATTTCCAGTAAGCCAAGAACTAAGTAAAAGAGTAAAAGAGTCAAGGGTCCTCAATCTGAAGTTCTAGAAAGTAGGGTATGGTGATGGTGATAAGTAGGCATCAAAAAAGTCACCATCAGTAAGTAATACACCAACGAGTGCCCAGTGTTTAATTCTTTAAATTGTTTTACATTCATACAATATGTGTACAGTTTACTGATGTTAAATATATTCATAACACACAACTACCCCCATCATCTACCTCCATGACTCTTTCCATCTTAGAAAACTGAAACTCTGTATCCGTTAAATAGTAACTCTCCACAACCCCTCCACCCCTGGCAACCACTGACTTTCTGTCTCTACCATTCTGACAACTCTAAGTACCTCATAGAAGTGAAATCATACAGCTTGTGACTTGATACTCTTCACTTACATTCAAAAGCATTCTTTAGTGTTGCTCTACACTAAAAATGAACTTCTAAATGTGTCTTTTAATATTTCTATGTTTAGCAGTCTTGATACTAATATTATGTAACTGACAAGTAAGAACGCTACTGATGGCAGTGGCTATTAAGATCATGTAGCCATAACGAGGAGGCTTCTCTCACACTTTATTCTAAATGAAGACAAAAGAGCCAAGTGCATTTCACTACTGAGCCTGCAAACTTAAGCAATGCAGAAAGATGTATATACATAAGGACCTATAAAATAACCATCCAGAATCTCTCAACAGTCACCTCCCTGTGAAGCCAAAATGACTGATGGATACAATACATGGCTTAAGTTTAAATTAAAAAAATAAAGACTTCAGACAGAAAGACATGTTCTATTTCTACTATCAGAGGAAACAGGCCTAGTGTGGGAAGAAGAGGAAAAAGAGCTTGAAGTAGAAGCTCGTGGCTGGAGAGAGCTCAGCATTTGGGCTCAAGAAACTGGTAAAAGTCCAAGTGCGGCCTCTCACGAACTGCGTGGTCTGAGGCAAAGCACTCGCCCTCTGGGCCACAGTTTACTCAGATAAAGTGATAATACCTGTCCCTCAAAATTCAGAAAGAAAATGGACAAAATTACTTTCTAAAATCTCCTACTACTGTATACTGCTTTTCTTATTAACATTAATCTGGCTTTTCAGATTCATTTAAAATTCTCAGTCATGTCTGCTTTTAAGCGAAGAGCAACAAAGAAAAATCTGACATGCAAGTCAGTAGGCTTGGGCCCTCACTCCCCTAGTGTGTTCCCAATGACAGCCACCGTGCCAATCAAAGCACCAGGTGACTCAACTTTGGGCTGGACCCACACCCCCCTGGTTTTGATCTAACCTACTTGCTGGTTACCATGAAATGACCTGGACGTTCTGTCCCTTTTATTTTCAGCAAATGGCGTTTTAGGTGCCCGAGTTCACGAGAAGGGATGGGAGGACCTCAACAAATGCGGCCGTAAAGCCTGTGAGGGACCCTCGAAGAAGAAGTAGTAATGGGAGCTCGGTGCAGGGAAGGCGGGGATCTGCCCCTCAGTCAGGCTTGGCGGCTGCCCAGCTTCAACTTCTCAGGACCCTAAGAGGACTGCAAAAACCAGTCCCACTCTAAGAGAACCAAAAAAAGACCCCTCTGGCATCTGGCCGCCCAGTCAAGAGTGCAGACTGCCTACTTGTTTGTCCTCTTATTAACAGGGCTGTCTTAACGTCTCTTTATGACCACACCTGGTTTCTCTTGAGGTTACTCCTGTCTTTAAATGTAAGCTCTTCCATGAAATCGCAGCTTATCTTTACCGTGTGCTACATGCTAGGCCCCGGGCTCAGTGCCTTACCTCATATAAATCTCACAATAAACCCACAGGATACTAATGTCCACTCCATTTTACCAGGACCCAAATGAAGTTCAGAGAAGGGCGGTGACTGCTCCACACCCCCGTGTGCGGCGGAGCCTCGAGTCACCTGGGCAGGGCAGAGTTGCCTGGCCACCACAGCCCCTCATATAAGCAGGCGAGTTGAGTTCCATGCTGGGACTGCCCACCCACCTCTCCACCACTGTGAGGGCATCGCTGAAGCGCGCGGCGAACACGTCCCCAGTGAAGTACTCGGCCAGGCGGCCCACGGCCTGCAGGAGGGAGCTCAGGTCTCTCAGGGAGCAGTGCAGGCGCCGGCAGTCGTTCTCCGCTGTGATGTTCAGCCTGGGTCCTGGAACAGAAGGCCTCGGGTGGTTTTTCAACAGGAAGAACATGCTCTAATTCCCACTACAGATAACTGCCTTTTCGTATGGTTCAAGGGATTCTCAAGGGACAGGTCCGTCTAGTCAAAGGTATGGTTTTGCCAGTAGTCATGTACAATGTGAGAGTTGGACCATAAAGAAGGCCGAGCTCCAAATAATTGATGCTTTCAAACTGTGGTGTTGGAGAAGATTCCCAAGAGTCCCTTGGACTGCAAGGAGATCAAACTAGTCAATCCTAAAGGACATCAACCCTGAATACTCATTGGAAGGACTGATGCTGAAGCTGAAGCTCCAATACTTTGGTCACCTGATGCCAAGAGCCAACTCAATGGAAAAGACGCTGATGCTGGGAAAGATTGAGGGCAGGAGGAGAAGAGGGTGACAGAGGATGAGATGGTTGGATGGCATTACTGGCGCAGTGGACATGAGTTTGAGCAAACTCCAGGAGATAGGAAAGGACAGGGAAGCCTGGAGTGCTGCAGTTCATGGGGTCACAAAGAGTCGAACACAACTTAGCAACTGAACAACAACAAAGGATAAGTAACGGGGCTTCCCAGATGGCTCAGTGGTAATAAATCCACCAGCCAATGCAGAGACGCAGGTTCAATCCCTGGGTTAGGAAGATTTCCCCAGAGAAGGAAACAGCAACCCACTCTAGTATTCTTGCCTGGGAAATCCCATGGACAGAGGAGCCTGGTGGCTACAGTCCACGGGGGTCACAAAGAGTCAGACACAACTGAGCATGCACACACCCATGGATAGGCAACACAGTAGAGAGGAAGAAGGAAGGCTGACACCTAAGAGCTGGAGGGATGAGTCAACGAGTTCGATGCCACATGCGTTTCCAACTGATGAGGCTGGAACAGAGCCCGTGACAGCCCCGAAAGGAGGACAGGAGCCTGGAAAGGGGGACACTGTGGCCAGGGCACTGTGACAGTGGGTCACGCCCCAAGGAGCCAGAGGACAAAAGCAAGTGGAGGAAAGAGCCAGTGACAAACCAGCCCTGACCTGCCCGACCACCTGCCCCCCTGCAACACTCCTCACGGAGAGCAGAGCCTTGTCACAGAAACATCCAGCAGCAGGATTATCAGCCTGCAGGCAGCCCTGCCAAGGCCACGGGATGGGTGGCTAAGGAGGGTGGGCCAGCTCCCGGGGTCAGAGCAAGAGGGTGAGCACCCCACACTGCTAGCCAGAGGAGCCCACAGAACACACAGAGCCAGAAGTGGTTGTGGTCGCGTGTGGTCATGTGAGGGGGGCAGTGCCTCTGCACCATCCTCTCCCGGTTAACAAAAGCACCACCAGCACACACCTTCCGAGCGTCAAGGATATTCAGGGCCACCACTACGCAACCGAAGCCCAGGGTCAACCAAAACCTGCCAGAAGATGGGTTCCGATTCCTAATCAGTGGCCCCTCCCTCTCCCTGCACACACCCATCCTCATCACCCACACAGCTCTACCCTGATAACCCGCTTTCAACTTTTTCACTAATTCTCAGCATAAAGGGAAAGATCCTGTGTTTCTCTATTAAAAACCAAGCCAAAACACCAGCCTACATCAGGTTTCCCTCATGGATGGTCATGAGACAGCTTCACAGTCATCCTTCTTCCCCTCTGCCCCCTCATCCACACACACATCTGGCGCACGGCCTTCCCCAGCTCTGCCCCCTCAGCCTCTTCCCGGACCCCTCAATAGAATGCTAGAGCCGATGCCTCCTGAGGGAGTCTTCCACCTTTGGATACCTTGGTCAGAAACACAGGGGTCTCCCTGATAATTCCTCCTATCATCCCCTGGTCACACCTCTGTCCATTAAATTCTCTAGACGAGAATACTGGAGTGGGTTGCCTTTCCCTTCTTTTGGGGATCTTCCTGACCCAGGGATCAAATCTGAGTCTCGTGCATTGCAGATAGATAATTTACTGTCTGAGTCACCGAGGAAGCCCTTCCACCCTTTGAGGGGAGAACAAAAAACAAGCTTAATTTAAGCCTGCTGACACATGGCAGTCTTGGGGGGATGTGGAGGGAGGGTCACATTCTTGGCGAATCTCCTCTTGGCTGAAATACACACCTGGTTCCTTCTGTTTTCTGTGCGCACCCCTTCTCCAGAATCCTGGCCATTCTCATCACTCTCATTTAAACCTGCCCTAATTTTTCTGATAAAAAAGCCGTCCTAGAATGACAAACGGCCTGGAATTGCTGTGTGTGTTTTGAACTATTGGTTTGAAGCACATCAATTTGCTGCCATTTGCCTGTTTCTGGCCTACGGAACCATAGTAACTCATAGAGTTCAATTCAACACTATGTGCCATCCAAGGCTCAGATCAATCAAAATGGCAGCTGCTTCTTTCCTGATGCGTCTGCAATGCAGCCAAACGCACAGGCAGCAAGTACTCCAGATCAGTCTTTAGCCCTGCCCCCAGCCTGGAAACCTCATACTACCATCACCACAAAACCATGCAAGGTAACCACCCTGCCCCTGAGGGGGAAGGCCAGAGTGCCCACTGTGAAAGGCTGTCCAGATCAATCCACATTTTATTGTTTGGCTGAGGCTTAGTTTCCTCCTCGCTCCCATCAACAACACAGAACATCCGCCCAGTGGAGCCTGCAGGTGAGGACACTACGACACGCAGGTTTCAGAGACAGAAGGTATCACGGCCACACCAAAGTCCAACCTTCCATAAACCACGTTACCCAGCAGCTGTCTAGACAGATGTCCCCTAAGCCACACCCAAAGAACAGCCCACAGGACTTGCCTGGTGGTCCAGTGGTTGGCACTTCACCATCCAACACAAGGGATGTGGGTTCAATCCCTGGTCGGGGAATTAATATCCCATATGCCTCACAGCCCCACTCCAAAACAAAATGAAACATAAAATAGAAGCGATACTGTGATAAACTTAATAAAGACTTTAAAACGTTCCATATCAAAAAAAAAAAAAAAAACTTAAAAAAAAGCACAAAGAACAGCTCACTGGAAAGTCACTGCCCTGGAAAGAAACACATTAATGTTAAAGGAGGTCAGTGGTTAAGACTTTGCCATCTAAAGCAGTGGGTGTCAGTTCAATGCCAGGTCAGGGAGCTAGGAGTCCACATGCCTTGGGGCCAAAAAAAAAAAAAAAGCCAAAACATAAAACAGAAGCAGCTATGTAACAAACTCAATAAAGACTAAAAATGGTTCATATTAAAAAAAAAAAAACTTAAAAAAATAAATTCAGTCTTTTTTTGGGGGGGGCGGTGGACTGGGCAATAAAAATAAAAATATAAAACTTAGCACTTAAGTTATTCCACTCTGAGAGAACAAACAAGTCATAAATGAACCTAAGCAGAACCAAGAATTTAAGTCCAAAAGTCTGTATCATAAGCAATCTCTTAGGCAGGGAAGTCTGCACGGCTAAACAAAAAAGTTAGCAGGACTGCTTGGAGCAGAAATATTGCCCCAATGGGGGAGGATCTCAGTGAAGAGCGGCAGAAGCCAAACACCTACAGGACAGACCCTCCGGGACATTTATGGACACACGCGCAGCACCAGGGGCACAGTGACTGATGAGGGGATGACGCAGACCACCAACAGTGCGAAAGACGGAGCCAGGGCAAAGATGACTGCCGGGCAAAGGAGGCACGGCGACGGCATGTTTTGCCTTGGACTTTACCAAGGAAGCAGAAGCAGGGGGATCAACAGAAGCTGCGTAAAGAGTAAGACTCCCAGGAACTTCCCTGGGGGTCCAGTGGCTAAGACTCTGAGCCCCTAATGCAGGGGGCCTGGGTTCGATCCTGGTCAGGGAGCTAAGATTGTACCTACCTCACAAAAGTAGCCAGGGGAAAAAAAAAAAAGTAAGGCTTCCATCACTCCAGAATTCAGGCCAGGAGAAGGTAAATGCAAATGAAAGGAATGAGCCCTACCCATTGGGGAAAAGAACGTGGTTTCTGGTAAGAGGCAGTAAGGCTGACTAATATAGCATGAAGGTTATGTGAGGGGTAAATGACCATGGGAACCAAGGAACAAATCGTACTCAGAGTTTCCATTTTTTAATAGCCTTTGCATTGGAAACTTGGCTTTTGCTTCATCATGGATAAGAAAGCTCATTTTAAAACAGGAAATAAGTATTTCTCTGGCCTGAGAGGTTCTGCCCCTTGAGTATATGCCCCAAGGATCAGTGCTTGGGATGAGGTTTAGAAATGACCTGAAGAGCCAAGCGTACTGTGAAACTGACAGTAAATGGGCTGCGATGAGAGCGGGCCTACAATACTTCATTTAGGGGAAATCCATCAGATTCTCCTGCTCAGATGAGAAAATCTAAGTTATGAGATAAGCCTCAGAAAAAGGACTTGGGAATCACCGCAGACTGTCACCTGAAGACAGACTCAATGTAATGTTAAAAAGTCAGCTACTAACACTGACTTTAGGTATCTATTCTGAGGGAAAGAGAATACATGCTCAATTTCATCTTTAAGATCAATAATAACTTTTTTAGGATCCTGTGGGTGTGCTCAGTCTGACTCTTTACAACCCTATGGACTGCAGCCCACCAGGGTCCTCTGTCCATGGAATTTTTCAGGCAAGAATACTGGAGCGGCTTGCCACTTCTTCCTTCAGGATATCTTCTCAACCCAGGGATCAACCTTGTGTCTCCTGCATCTCCTGCACTGGCAGGTGGATTCTTTACCACTGTGCCACCTTAGGGTCCCGAGTATATTCTAATTTGAACAAGGGCCCTGAGGGAGAAGCCATTACAGTATGGTTTTTTTCCCCAAGAATTTTTTCCTAGATTTTGGAAATATCTGCAGCATCTGTACATAGTCCAAAGACTTCCATGAATGTTGATGGCAAATGCTTTGAAAAGTAGTCTTTTTAAAGTTCTTACTCGATCTACACAAATCAGGGTCTAGAACTGGGGCATGCTAAGTCCGTCAACCTCCTGGGGCCCAGCGGACTGTTTACTAGTAGAAGCTAATCTAGTCATGGAAACAAGCAGTCACAGGCCACCAAGAAGGGCAGCCTCACAAAGAGCCTCTTGGGGAGGCTCTGCCACAAATAACAAGCTCATCCAGGCGCTGGGCTGTACCCTGGGCAGCTGTGTACCAGGCTGAAGCAGCAGAGTTATACGAGAGGGGTAGTCGGCCAGGGCCAGGGTAACTCCTGTAAGGAAAACTGTGTGGGTGTATGGGGGTGTGTGTGTGTGTGTGCAGCACAAGTGTGTTTGCAAGCACTTGGTTAAGTTCCTATGTGTCTGTGTATGTGTCTATGTGTGTGTGTTTGTAGCACAAATGTGTTTGCAAGAATGATGTTCCTGGTGCTTTCGGCTGGCAGAATGAATATCAGATTTTGGCTAATTTCAACTTTTTATCATTTCCTAGTATACCCTCCTGGGACTAGCACCACAAGCTATGTAACCTTGGGTAAACTAACATCTCTGAACATGAATTTCCTCTTTTGTAAAACAAGAGAACTGTAATTAGTACTTATACCTCACAGGAGAGTTGAGAGAATTAAATAACAAAAGCAAATAATATGGTGCCTGGCATGCAATACCTCTTCTACAAACAGAAGCTATTATTATTAACAAAATAATCCCAAAATGCTAATCCTAAACCCCCAACTAGTGAAACCTGCCAACAGCAGGCCAAAGCCTTCCCAAATGGCTACAGTCAGAGCCACTGACACAGGAGGGCTTAACAGGCGGTGCAGTGGTAAAGAATCTGCTTGCCAATGCAGGAGACACAAGAGACACAAGTTCGATCCCTGGGTCAGGAAGATCCCCTGGAGAAGGAAACTCTCTTTAGTAGTCTTGCCAGAATAATCCCATGGACAGAGGAGCCTGGCAAGCTGTAGTTCAAGGGTCACAAAGAGTTGGGCACGACTTAGCGACTAAACAACAACGCTGACACAAGAGAGCTGACAATCCCCATGATCAGCTCTACCAGGCTGTCCCTGCAGAGCTGCTCCCAGATCCTCCCGATCCTAAAAGCCAGAGATGGAAGAACACAGCCCAGCAAAGTCCAGGGCTATTTTTTTCCCGAGCTTATCAACTGGTTTAAAGGACACAGAGAAATATTCTAATTGCCAGGGTTTTTAAAAAGTCCTACTTCTTTATGCCAAATTAGCTTCTCTCTCACTGAAACACTGCTTTGGGATATACTGTCACAGCCTCATCCTCTACCTCCCTCACAGCTCCTTTTTAATCATGATTTTTTTTTTTTTTTAATTTTTTCCTATTTAGAAATTGACAGACAGGAAGCAGTGAGGAGGGGGCAGTGGAGAAATCTTGTTCTGACAACACAGAAGGCAGTAGTTAAGTATTAGTCCACAAGGTCTCAAAGAGTCGGGCACGACTGAGCGACTAAACAACAGTAACACTGACACAGGAGAGCTGACAACCCCCATGATCAGGTCCACCAGGCCGTCCCTGCAGAGCTGCTCCCAAGTCCTCCCGGGAGGATGATTTTTCAGAATCTTTTATCTGAACGTTAAATTAGAAAATAAAAGACAGTTTACCTGACCCTGAAGTAACTATAAACTGCTGTAACCCCAGATAAACTTCTAAATTGTCCTGAAGAACTGGAAACTGAAAGAAACAAAAGATTAAAAAAAACATAAATGCGAATTTTAACAGCACTTCAACATTGAAAGAAGTATCTCTAGTGGGAGGAGCAGGATAAAAAACTTTTCTCTGGGAGCCTTTACACGCAGCTAAGAAGAGGTGGCACCCCTCAGCACCTCCCACCCCCAAGGAGTCTTCTACAATTAAAACCACCAGTTAATATTTGGAATAAGAAAGAAAATAACACACTAGTTCCATACTTTTCTAAACAAAGCACTATGATTATTATGACAGTTACGTCCTTAAAGGAGGATATCAAGCCCCCAAATGATCTATACTTTCTAGAGATCTAAGACAGGACCCACCTCCCTTCAAGTCCAAGGAAAACCCTGCCCTTGGAAAAAAAGCACAGTTATGCCTTACAAACTGCATGACAGAGTGAAGAGACAGCCAAATTATTTGGAGTCAGTTTGCCTTACTCATTTAGCAGACAGGACCTTCATAATCAGAGCTCTATCTTTTCTTCCTAAAGCTGCTAACTCACCATTAAGATAAAATTAAGACGTTACTGTGACAGGTCCCCAAGAAAGGCAGATGGCAAAATAAGATGGCACTCTCCATGAGAAAACACAAGACACAGCTGGGCGGTGCAACGCAAACCCGACCCCAGTGAATTATCCTGCCTTTAGAGGAGACATGGACTAATGCAATGCCTTCAAGTAACAAGCATCACTTAGTGAATGAAATCAGTCCTTATGACTAAGGATTCTGTGTTCACATAAACATAGATAGTGCCCAGCAAATAATTTGCCAACAGTTTTGTGAGTTTTACAAAGGCTAACTTTCCAACAGTATAATTTTTATAAATAAATCTTCCATTTGGCTTGGCCACTTGTAAGCCACTGGTGAAAGCATAAAGGCATCAGTAAAATTTATATTATACCCAAGAGTTTAGGAAAGAATAACAGAGCTTCCAAAAGCTCATTTTAAAATACTGGGAGGAAATGTTAAACACATTAAATCCAAGGGTCGGTTATCCTAATTATTATTCTCTGTTTAAAAAATATACATTTTATAAGACTGGTGACCACAAAAGCCTTACTACTCATGCTATATGCAGGGAAATAATTAGGCTCTTCATTCCCCTCCAAATGGTGCGTACCAGCGTTGAGAAGGCGTGTGTGGGAAGGAGCTCCATCACTTTGGCCACGACCTCCAAGCTCTGGCGTAAGTACCGCTGCCACTCTGTCTGCTGCTGCGGGGCAAACAAAGAAGGATCAACTCTTCCCAGAATGGCAGAGCTCATCAGCTTTCCTGCCAACCTGCCCCCCACCTCAAGCCCACTCTCAGACGTAAGTATGTGAAGAAATAGTAAACCAGGTTATTTGGTACTTTAAAAAGGCCAAGCTAAAAAAATTTTTTTTGATCCAATGAATTAATGTCATAAGAACCTGGTTCCTCAAAAAGTAAACAATTCACATAGAATGACCTACTTTTCTCTCTGTCATAGGAATAAGAGATTTTAAACAGTGACTGGTAAAATAAATGCTCAAGTCCCCTTTCCGTCATCCCAGCTATAGGAATTTGTCATTCATTACCTTCTGAGACAGCCCGTTCCTGAGCTTATATAACCGGCCACACCAGTGCTACACAAAGTATGGTCGATGAACAGGCAGCATGGGCATCTCCAGGGTGGGGGTTGTCAGAAATGCAAATTCTGTGCCATGCTCCCCCCCACCCCCCACACACACACTTCCTGAATCAAGGTCTGCTTAACAAGCTCTCTCACAGTGACTCTTATTCAGGCTAAACTATGAGATGCACTGGCTTACATCAAACAGGTAACAAGAAGTGAAGCTAAAGTCTACCAAGTGCTACCAAGCACCTATTACCCACCAGGCATGTGCCACTATGCCCACGTGTGCTGCCCTCAGCACGTGGCCAACACAGGTCGGTTCAGACATATCCTTCCCCTTCTGGGACACGTGGAAATTAGACCTCAGAGAAGTTCAGCGACCAGACTGCTACCTTCTTCGTACTCAAGGCTGCACAGTCAAATCTAGGCCATCTGGTTCCAAGCACAGGGCTGTTTCTAACCCAGATATGGCTATCCTCAAGGTCTTAACCACAGCACAGTGGCTGCTATTCTGAGAGCCATAACAGTGACTTGAAAATGTTTAAATGCATGGTGGTTAAGAAAAAGGAACACTGGAATTGTATCCTTAAAGACATTTTTCTTACCAACATGGGGCACGCCAGCATCAATAAACTCAAGGTTGATTTTAAGAGATATGAGTTTATATTAATAAGATATAATCAAAAGAGATGTCCTTTTATTCTAGCCTTATCATTTAAGTATCTCTAACTATCCCTACCAGTATCCAGCTAGCTTAGATTTGTTGCCCAGAATGTGGATGCAAGGCAGGGGAAAATAGGTGGGATGCCAAGTTCTTACTAAACCACTTTTCACTGTATGCATGGTTTCTTTACTTACGTCTCTAGTCCATATAGGTAAATGCCTGTAAAACGTTTTTACAGTTCATAAACCCAAATCGACCAGCAGAATACAAGTTTCAAATGTGTAACTCAAACCGTAAGACTGCTCTGGCTTAAAGATGGTCTCCAGAGCAAAGAGCTATGGGTTCCAAGTCTGCATTTCCATTCATACCACAGCATGGCAAGGACTAAGGCCAACGAGGCTGTGCTGCTTACATCGTCATCCAGAGTCTCATCGTCCAACTCCTCCAGCTGGGCCTGGTTGTATCTGAACTGGATTCGATTCAACACCTCCGTCAGCAAGAGGACTAGGGCGTCTTCGTACCTGTGTGGCAGGGAGAAATGCAACATCAGGTGAAAGCAGGCTTTTAGCCTAGGATTTCAAAAAGGCCCCCTGCATTCTGCAGGGAACGGTGTCTCCACTGGACTACCACACACAGGAAGCATCTAGACTAACGCAATTTATGGACTGGCCAACGTCATGTGACAGGGGACAGGAGCAGGGGTGCGGCTTATGCAGCTACGTTCCAGGCACCTTCTTGTATGATATCCTTTGTCTCTGGTAGCAATTTTTGTCTTAAAAGTCTATTCTGTCTAACTTAGTAGTCAGCGGGTAGACAATCTGCCTACAATGCAGGAGACACAGAACATGGATTCACCCCTTGAGTAGGGAAGATCCCCTGGAGGAAGCAATGGCAACCCACTCCAGTATTCTCGCCTGAAAAATCCCATGGATGGAGGAGCCTGGTGGGCTACACCCCAAAGGGTCACAAAGAGCTGGACACGAATGAGTGACTAAGAATACCCCCCCACACGGTGTAGTTACCCTAGCTTTATTTTGGTTATTGTTGGCATGGAATATCTTTTCCTATCTTTTTACTTTAAACCTATTTGTGCCTTTAAAATCAAGTAGGTCTCTTGTAAGCAACATGAAGTCAGATCATGTATTTTTAGTCCATTCTGCCAATCTTTGCTTTTTAACTAGAGAAGTTAAGCCTTTATATTTAATGTAATTACCAATAAGAAAGGAATGACTTTTGCCATTTTGCTATTTGTTTTCTCTGTGTTTTATCTTTTATTCCTTACTTCCACTAGGACTGCTTCCTTTTGTGTTAAATAGATAGTTTTGAGTGTACTATTTTAATTCCCTTGCCATTTCTTTTACCATATATTTTAAAGTTTTTTTTTTTCTCAGTGGTTGCCCTGAAGATTATAAGTACTGTATATAAATATCAATTAACTCAATGATTTCATTTTTTTGGCGGGGGCGGGGGCAGCGCTGCACCACATGGCTTGTGGGATCTCAGTTCCCTGAGCAGGAAGTAAACTCAGGCCACGGCATGAAAGCCCAGAATCCTAAGTACCAGACCACCAGGGAACCCAATGATTCAATCCTGTCAACATCTGTGAGAGGTAGGTGGTATTACTGATACTTTTCTGATGAGGAAATTATAGTTAAGAGAAGTTAAATCAACTGCCCAAGGTCACAAAGCTAGCTGGTTTGAACCCAGGGCTCCCTAACTCAACACTTCATGTTATCTCTACACATAAACCACCAACAGGCTTTGAGCCTGCTCCACCCATTCCCCAAAACCTCAACTGTAATCAACTTTTAAGAACACTTAAAGCCGAAAAGAAGACATGGAAAAAGTCTAGGGACACCCTAACCCCTTGATCTGTCTAAAAATAATTTCTCAAAGAAACATTTGGAGCCAGAGGCTTGGATATTTCCTGTGATAAGAATCTAACTCAGCACCAAAATTATATGTAATAGTTGCTACCACAAGGGCCAACAAACCACTAATTTTCAAGAACAAATCATGTGGCCTAAACGTCTGCCTTAAATATTTCCTGAAATGTTTCTACGAGAACTTCAGGGCTGGGCCCACTCAGACCAAAGCACCCACCCTGGTGGTTCAACTCCCAGCGCCAGTCCACTCTCATATTCTGTGATGCTGGGACTGAGACCGTGCACAACACACTTCATTTCTGCTTGTTGGACTCTATCAAACACTGGAGGAAAACTGAACAGCAAAGGGACCCCACTCTTCCCGTGGGCTTGCTGTGCTGGCAGTGTAACCCCAACAATGGTTCCCCAGGCAGTAACAGCAGTAATAACAGGTTCCAGCTTCCAGCTTCCACACTCCCCAAGCCAGCCCCATCACACCCTCTCTCTGAGGTGCCAATAGGATCCAGGTCACAACCTCTCCTCAAAGGAATAAGTCCCAGCTCCCTGGGGCCCCTCTTCTGAGCTGTGGCAACGGGGGGATTCCCTCCCCTCAGAGATCTGACCTCTAGCTGCATGGAGGCCGTCTCTCTGATAGTCAATGTCCCCGACACCTTTCTGTTGTACCCCTAGCCCTAGGGATGAAACTACTTCCTGTAGTTATCATCTGTGTTGTCTCAGTATTCCCTTTTTGCTTTCTACTCCTCTAAAATTTGTTCGAGCAATTTCCTACATTGAATTCTTGAAATAAGTAAGTGTAATTTCTGCTTTCCTGACAAGACTCTAACTTATCAATCTTATACCTCATCTTATACCAGGAATACCAGGACAACAAGAAAATCAAAGCCAAAAGGTATCCAATACCAAGACCAAGTACAGTCCATTCAGTCTAAGAGTTACAACCCCTGTACTGAGACTGTAGATACGGTCTAAAGACTACTTAAAAATCCTTCTGAAATGTCACATTTCAGAGCTCTGTGGGCACAGGAGCTCATTTCTTCATCAGAGACAGAGATACTGTCCCCCCTCAATCCCTCAAAGAGTCCCTCATTATTTGCAAATAACTTAACAAGCTAGACAAGATAAGTAATTAAGCATGATGGCCCAGAGGAGAATGTTGGCAGAGAAAAATCACTAATAAAATAGGCAACATCTGTGGGAAAAGTTGCAAAAAGAATCAAAATCCCACTTCAGTAGACTTTAGAAAAAGGCTAAGTTCAAACACTTGCGCCTGGAGCTTATATTTGTCATCTGCCTACCCAACACTCTTCTTCCCCAGTAAGAGAACACGAGGCCCTGATGCCAAATGAAAGACTACAGTTCCCAGTCTTCCTCTGCAGACAGGAGTGGTCAAGGAAATTTTAAAAGAAGTTATTTGGTGGGGCCTCTGGGAAAGCTGCTTTTGTCCAACCTCTCCCCTTTACTCCTGCTGGCTGAATCACGGGTGTGATGTCTACAGATTCAGCACCCATCTTTGACCATACAGTGACTGTGGAGATGGAAGTCATGCCTAAAGCTGGCAGAACAAACACGTACAGGGCTCTAAAACAGCTGACATACAAAAAATGAGGAGACACTGAACACCCGTCAGGGAAAGACAATCAGCAAACTGTCACAGATGACACAGATGCTGGAATTATCGAAGATTTTTAAAGCAAGCTATTATAAGCGTCATTCTTGAGGGTTTTCAGCTGGAGGGTGTTTTAGACTGAACTGTGTCCACTCAAAATTCGTATGTTGAAGCCCCCAACTCTCAGTATGACTGTATTTGGCGATAAGGCCTGTGAAAGGTAATAAAAGTTAAGTGAGATCATAAGGGTGGGGTGGGCCTTAATTACATGAAAAGAAAGAGACATGAGGGAGTGGAGTGTGCTCACGCTCCCTCCTCCCCATGCAAGCACAGAAGAGAGGCCATGTGAGGACATGAAGGGAAGGCAGCGTCTGCAAGCCGGGAAGACAGCCCTCATCAGAAACCAAATCCGCCAGCCCCCTCATCTATGACCTCCATCCTCTACATGTAAGAGAAAATTAATTTCTATTGTTTAAGGCACCCCGGTCAGTGGTATTTCATTATGGCAACCCAAGCTGGCTAATCGAGAAGGTAAAAGATAATCAGAAAGAAACCTGGGAGCTTCCCTGGTGGTCCAGTGGCTAAGAACCTGCCTGCCCAGGGCACCGCAACTACTGAGCCCACAGGCCACAGCTAATGAAGCCCGAATGCTCTAGAGCCCGTGCTCTGGAACAAGAAGCCACAGCAAGGAGCAGCTCATGCACCACAGCTACAGAGTAGCCCCTGCTTGCCACAACTAGAGAAAAGCCCTCGCGGCAATAAAGACCCAACACAGCCAGAACTAAATAAATAAAATTATTATTTTTTAAAGGTTTTTCTAAAAAAAAAATCTGCCTGCAAATGCAGAGGACACGGGTTCAATCCCCGGTCCAAGAAGATCCCACACGCCATGGGGCAGCTAAGCCTATGCACCACGACTTCTGAGCCCACGAGCCACCATTACTGGACTCTGCGTGCTCTGGTGCCTTTGCTCTGCAACAGGAGAAGCCACTGCAACGAGAAGGCTGCACACTGCAAAGAAGAGCAGCGCCCAATCACCACCACTAGAGAAAGCAACGAAGACCCAGCACAGCCCCCCAAAATTAATCAGTTAATTACTTAATTTTAAAACAGAAACATGGAACTTCAGAATGAAGGGAAAGCATGAGAACTGGCAGATCTCTGGGTAAATATAACAACTGTTTCTCTGTTGATTCTCTTAAGATCTTTAAAATATGAATCTGGATGAAAGCAAAAAACAGAACACTGATGGGATTTTCATTGCTCACAGATGGAAAATATAGGGCAACCTCAATACAAGGAGAGAGAGCAAAAAAGTAGTGAGGCTTCTATATTACACTTGACGTGGTAATATGTTAACTCGAAAAGTTAAATATATATTCATTTTAATATACAGAGCAACGACTTTAAAAACTCATAAATACAGTCACTCAGTAGATACAGTGAAAGGGAAAACTAAATTTGTGTGAAATTAACAGTTGTCGTTTAGCTGCTCAGTCATGTCTGACTTTTTGCAACCCCATGAACTGTAATCCATCAAGCTCCTCTGTCCATGGGATTTCCCAGGCAAAAATACTGGAATGGGTTGCCATTTCCTTCTCTAGAACTAACAAAAGAGTCTCAAAAGAAACGAAGCAAAAACTGATAGAACTGAGAGCAGACATACACAAATCCACAATTTTACTTGGGAGAATTCACCCCTCTCTCAGTAACTGATAGAACAAACTAGATAAAAAGATAACATGTAGAACACAATCAATCAATCTGATCTGACATATCTAGAACACTCCACCCAACAATAGCAGAACATACACTCTTTCAAGCACAATGAATAAGCCCCAAGAAGAGCAGGTCATAAAACAAATCCTGACAAATTGAAAAGAACTGAAATCACACAAAATATGTTTGCAGATAATAATAAACTAGAAAACAGCAGCAAGACGACACAGGGAAAATCCACAAATATTTAGAAATTGAACACCAAAGAGGAATTCTCAAGAGGAATTACAAAATAAACTGAATGAAAAGGAAACTAAAACATATTAGAATTTGATAGATAAAGCTAAAGCAGTGCTCAGAGGGAAACTAAGAGCATTAAATGCTTAAATATACAATGGAAATGAACCTACAGATCGGTGTGGCTCAAACCACAAATGTGATTTCAGAAGCACCCCAACTTCTTCTGAGAGTTAAATAAAATGTTATGTTAAGGCAACTACCTAACAGCTGCTTAGTAAATGTATGATGAATGAAAGAGAACAAATGAATCAATATGCAGGCAATAAACAAACAAACCTACAAGTCAGATAACTACAAAGCACCGAAGCACAATCCTGGATAGCTTTTTCAACTCAGTGAAATAACTAAGATCCTATTCACTTGCTCTCTGGGGCAGTCAACAGCATGAATTTCATGTATGAAGAGCCAGAAAGCTACTGGAGCCCTGACATAAACCTAGTTAATACCTTTTACTAGCAAAATGCTGTGTGTCACAATGGCACTTCCTCTTTACTAAGCAGAAAAACCCGCTCACAAGAAAAGGGCAGCAAGTTTTCTCACGCCTACCCACATTTGTTTACAGTCCAATCTAATGTCACCTGGAATCCCTAGCAGGTCTGTGGTCAGCACTTGCCAGTACTCTCATGACAAAGGGGTTCACAGGACATGACTCAGTAACTTTAGGTTGCTTAACACACTTCAAGTTTCCTCATCCTCCTGTAAAAAGAAGTTCTACCCAGGTGTCTCCCTACACATTGACAAGCACAGAGAGAAGGAAGTTAGAGAAAGAGACAAAGGATGAGAATACTTATTTACTGAACATCTACTATCAGCCAAGGTACTTTACACACACTGGTTCATTTAATTTGCTCAAGAACTTGTAAAGTAGGCACAACCATTCCCAAAGTACAAAGGGGAAAAGGAGACTGAAATTCAGGTCTTCCGACACCACTGATTCAAAATGGCAAACCTGGACAGTGAACCCCACTGGCAATCAGTTCAGCTGGGTGCGTAACAGAACATTTATCTGTTAACAATGCGACTCAAGTTCTCCAAGCCCCCACCAGCCCTGAACAAGAAATTCTTGAGCATCCTCATTGAGCAAGGAACATGCGGAGCTCCAATTTCCAAACTCCTAGGACCAAAAATAAATCTATGTACATTTATACTTCTAAATTTGTAGCCTACAAAGCCTACCACTTTGTTGTGAGGAATGATGCAAAACCTATAAACCACAAGAGACAGGAACTGAATGCTGTCTCTGTGACTTAACCACACCTACGTCTCCCATTTAAGACACCAAGAAAACATCTGACTACTTCCTGCAAGACCAGTTGCTTCTGAAATTCTGGTTCAAGTCACAAAAGCCCCCTGACTTCTTTCAGATATATTTTATCAGTTGAAAAACATTTGACTGCATTGACAAGCTCTTCACTAAAAATCAATGAGGTAATTATCTGTAGCCAGTGCTCTTTATCAGCTGCTTCAATATATTGGGATCTCTAAGATAACCCAGAGCTGTGGTTGCCAAACTTTGAAAACTTTAAGATTTTTTGAGTATGTACTTCTATAAATATGCTCCCTAAGAGGTGACAGGAAACACAGAGTTCAGCTATTTTCTCTGAGCACGCAGCAGACTGCCTTGAACACCATTCTTTGCAGTCTACTATCTTTGACCACTAGGGGGTGTCAGACTGACAAGCTTCCCCCAGATGATGGTCATCGCTAACGGCATAAACCAGACGAGCTTTTGAACGTTTGGGTTGTTTTTTAAAAGTATGAAAGTGTTATATGTGTATTTTTTTTTAAGTCATGAAAAATCAGAAAGCCTTATTTAGGATAATAATCCAATGATCAATGAGAAAAATCCCTAGTGTTTAAAGCGGTCAGCCAGGACCGCTGACAACTGTGAAGACAGATGCCTGGGCAGGCAGGCCGGTCAACATCTGCAAGTGGGCTGAGGAGTCTCTGTTGTCCAGGGGTCCTGTCATTTAACTCCACAGTCACCACCTCAAACGACAGCAACGTCTTCGATGACTTATTATTACTGTGTGGTCACTACTGTGACCATCCACTGAGTGCCTCACATGTGATCGACACTATGCCTGTTATTTTATATGCACGATTTCCTGAATCCCAGCCATTCTGCGAGAGGTATTAGTATGCTCGTTTTGCAAGAGGAAATGTGATTACCATATGACTTGACCAAAAGTAACACTGCTACCATGAAGCAGAAAAGGAATTTAAACTGCACCACTGCTCCTTCTATTGGTGCAATAATCAGCGCAAGTATCTCTCCGTGGAACAATACCGTATTCTCCTCACCTAAAGCACATCTGTACTGTGCTTTTAAAAGCATTTTCGTGCTGATCATTTCCTCAGCTTATTCTTCCAAAAAGTCTGAGCGATGTGAAAGAGCATCTAACCACTTAAATATAGCAAAATCAGGCACAGTCCCAGAAGCAAAGGATGCGACTGCTCAGCATACAAGAAAGAGAATCTGGTGGAAGCGCCTTTTCTTTGAAGAATCTCATTCAACAACACAATTACTCACAGTTGGCAAGTTCACCAAAAACAGGATCTACTGTTGTGTAAGAAGGTTTCTGATACACAAATATACTACCCAGAACCACATGTGACCTGACACCATAACAAGCTGGAAGCTATTTTGCAATCATAAAAATAGTTTGGGAAATGAAAGTGCAAAAGCTTAAACTTGGAATGCAAATACCGTTTAGAATTTTAAAAACTCTTCAAGCCTCAGCGATGGAAAGAGTTTTAAGAGGTTCAGTCCAACTCTCCCCAGATGGGAGTTCTCCTCACCACCTCCATTTGGCCCTCTCTGCTGCTGCTGCTAAGTCGCTTCAGTCGTGTCCGACTCTGTGCGACCCCAGAGACAGCAGCCCACCAGGCTTCCCCGTCCCTGGGATTCTCCAGGCAAGAACACTGGAGTGGGTTGCCATTTCCTTCTCCAATGCATGAAAGTGAAAAGTGAAAGTGAAGTTGCTCAGTCGTTCCCGACTCTTAGCGACCCCATGGACTGCAGCCTACCAGGCTCCTCCGTCCATGGATTTTCCAGGCAAGAGTACTGGAGTGGGGTGCCATTGCCTTCTCCTTGGCCCTCTCTAGGAGAGACGTATTCACTGTCTCCACCATCCACCACTGATAATATTTACTGAGCATTTGTAGTGTGCTGAACACTCTAGATATATTAGCTTCAAATAGTTACATATATAAGGACCACAGTGTACAGGAAACATACTTTCTGCCTGCAAACAAGAAAAATGGTCTTGAGAAACGTGGGGAAAAAACATTTCCCCATTTTCTGTTTCTAAACTATAACAAGAAGTACAAAACTAATTATCTCTGGATAGTGGGATTATAGAAAACTTATCTTTATTTTTCTATCTTTGCTAGTTTTTAAAATAAATACTTTTTTCCCTGATAAGTATTCATTATTTAGGAAATTTTCAAGCACATACAAAAGAAGTGAGGATACAATGAACTCCAAGTTCCTACCAACTAAGTTCAACATCACTTGTCAACAAATGGTCAACCCACTTCCCTCACTAGCCCCAGGGAATTATTTTAAAGCAAATCTCAGACGTCATATCATTTCATCCAATAAATACTTCAACTTATATCTCTAAAGTAGGGGTCATGGGGGAGAAGGGGCCACAAAAGCATTATCATACCTAAAAATTTAATACATGTTACTTTTTTAATCAGAAAAATGTTTTTAAAAATGAGGTATCTAAGGGGAGAGAAGAAGAGAATGCTCAATGGCATTACTACCTGAACAGCATAAGTGACTCGGTTTCACTAAAGCGGTCTGACTGCGTGGCGGACTCTAGGCCACAAGAGAAACTGACCAAAATGTCTATTTCTAGTTATTGATGTTTCTGTGGTTTACCTGTTGAGAACTGCTTCCTTGTCTCCCAGACGGCTTTTAATTTTACTTGTCAGATAGTCCAAAAAGAGCGTCCAGATATCCAAACAAGAGAAGTAACCTTCATGAGTAGGCTATGGTGCAAAAGAAATCCAGACAATGAAATTACTTAATGCAACTACTCCTTAGAAACACACCCACCAGTGTTTACTTCCACCAGAACGCTACAACTATAAGCCTAGGTTCCCTGGACTTCTTAGTAATAACCACAGTTGGTGTCTTTTATTTGGTATTCACGATTGGGCCCTGTTGAATTAACAAGACAAGGTTACCACGGAACATATTATTAAGGAGATATTATGCAGAACAAACCAATTTACAAAATAAGCCGAGAGAACACCTATGTTGAACTCTGAGACTGTGATGTGGAGAGTTCTCACTGATCCTCCGATTCAAATCTGCTTCAGAGAAAAAGAAATTGAGATCCAGAGATATGTTCAATGTCAGGGATAGGAGCAGGTCTCTTTACTCCCCCAGCCAATGCTCTTTCCACTATGTACTATTATAAAACAAAAACTAAGTTTCAGAGGCTTCTAAATGACAAGTTTACACATGTGAACATTAGGAAAGAAACACTTGCAGTCTTCCTACATGACAGACTAAGTGAGCGCGTTAAGTCTGACCCACAGGCTCCGGCTCATGTGCAAAGTAGATGTGTCAAACAGGCTAACAGCAACCTCTCGCCTGAGTTTTGATAAGGACAAAGTGAGAAGACAGCAAGTCTTTATAGGGTCCTAGAAACTGGACCACTGCACTTTCTCAGGAGTTTTGCTAAATCCAGGCACTCTCTTCTCCAGTATCCAGTCCTCCTCATACACATTCAGTTTCATGTGTGGCACCCCCGCCCCACAATCCCTTATGTATCCCTTCGAATTCTTGCTACCTACAAGAACTCCTTGGATTTACTTGTGATTACTTCATTCAACTACATCATTGGTAGCAGGATTAGATATGGCAAGAAATAATAACACGATCTTCTTAGATCAGCTTCCTTCCATTTCTGATCCAAGAAAATCCAGAAGTTTACCTGGGCAGGTATGAAATTTGTCCAAGAGGTAACTTACAATGATGGTGGTGGTGTACAGTGAGAGTTCTATACCCAGGCTGAGTCTAATAAGACAGAAAAGCTATAAACTTAAAAAATGTGGCAGGGACTTCCCTGATGGTCAGTGGTTAAGAATCCGCCTTCTAATGCAGGGGAATTGGATTTGATCCTTGGTCAGGGAACTAAGATCCCAGATACTGTGAGGCAACTAAGCCTGGGGGCTCTGGAGCCGGTGCTACACAACTAGAGAAGCCTAAGTGCCACAACGGAGAGCCCGTGCGCCACAGCTAAGACGTAACACAGTCAAATATGTAACCTTTTATTTTTTAAAGTGGCAGACGCCACTCATAATCCACAGGGCAGCCCTGGAACTAGACTGCTAACAGCTCAATCAGGACCACTGGCAGGGCCATCCTCAGAGCACAAAATGAATTAGAAAAATAAGCAGGAAAAAAAAACACAATAAGCCATGTGGAAATAATATGGGTAGCCTGTGGACAGGCACTGACTGGCAGCCAGGAGATGTAGCCTTGTCTTGGCTGTAGTGTGCTGTGCTTCCTGTCAGGAGCTTACCCAGTCACCCTTCCTTGACTTGAAAAGCAATACCTATCAGCTCCCTCACCAAAAAACATAACTGATGCATGTGGCTTTTGAGAAAAGCGAAGAGCTAATGGCTATGTCAAAGTGCTTCACGATTACACACGTCTTTCTCATGCCTTTGAATTGAGGGTTTACTATGTGGCTTGAGGCTGGAAGAAAGTTGGGCAGATACACCCTCTTCAGGACCTGAAACACCATGGTTCACATCCATATCTACAGGCCCCACTGTGAGGCCTCCTGTGCTGCCCACAATCTGGCCTTTGACGACTGCTCTGGGCACAGAAGGCTAAGGTCATAAAGATGGATGGGCTGACCGCACTTTTGGTGTCAACTCTGCAGAGCCCTCACAGACTCCTTTCTAAAATGTACCCATACTCAGATTTACTCATCAGATTCCAGAGCCAGTTAGTCACTAAAGACTAACTGGCAAGCGCCTTTAGAAACTAATGATACCACTTCTCCTTTCTCCAGGGGATTTGTTTCCATTTGCATTTGGTCTATTTGACCTTCACAATAGTCCTGGAAAACGGAGAGATATTTTTCTTCTTTCCATTTTACAGACTAAAGAAACCAAGGCTCAGAAGTAAAGTCACCTGCTAAGGTAACAAGATAAGGAACAAAAAGAGAACTAGAGGACTTCCCTGTGGTTCGATGTTTGAGAATCCACCAGCCAATACAGGGGACACAGGTTCAATCCCTGGTCCAGGAAGATTCCACATGCCACGGGGCAAGTAAGCCCATGAGCCACAACTACTAGGCCTACATGCTCTAGAGCCTGTGCTGTGCAATGAGAAGCCCTTGGCCGCCGCTAGAGAGTAGCCCTCACTCACTACAAGTGAAGAAAGCCCTCATGTGGCAAGGAAGACCCAGCTCATTCAAAAATGAAAAAAAAAAAAAAAAGATGCCCCCCTGCAGTCTAAATCCTTAGAAATTTAAAAGACATGTCCAAGGACAGAGGCCTATTAGAAATAACCAGAGCTCAAACACTCAAAGAAGTAGTCATTAGACATGCATACTTAAAACATTTTTTTAAGCTTCCTTCTATAACATGTATCTTTAAAAGATCCCATTTTACATAGAGAGCAAAGCTATACGACATTCCATTCTGTTTTCCCAAATAAACCCCTTCTTTCTGCCCCCAGCACTGGTTCCTTCTCTCTCACATCTACTGCACTTACTCTACAGTATCAATCAAAGCCTTCCTTCTCTCCTGATTCTCTTTCCAGTTTCTCCCATTTCTGATATTTCTCTCCTACATCCTCACCCTCCTGTATCGCATCACCTCTCTGTCCCATCTTAGCCCTGGTGAGCTCAGCTGGCTTCCTCCTAGCTCTGCGCTCATTGGCCCCTCTATCAGACATCTCATCAATTCTTTAACCTCCTCCTCCTCCACCCATGCCCTTCCAAATCCCCTATTACATTCACACACCCCTCCCGGCCTCCACCCTTGCCTCTCCTCTAGCCTCATGAAGTTACAACATGTTTCAAACTACCAAAATGACTAGTTATAAAATCAGATGCCCTCCCTGACCTAGCAGTTCCATCCCTAGTACACACCAACAGAAGGAGTTATGCATGTCACCAAAGGCAGGCACAAAAACGTCTGCTGCATGATTCATGACCACCAGAAACCGGAAGTAGCCCAAATCAACAGTGACACGGCTTCTAATGACTTCCTATAAAACAGTGAGAAAAACTCCTGCCACACACAACACAGATGAAAAACATAATGCTGAATGAAGAAAGTCAAACAAATCTACATTGTATGCTTCCATTTAGAGGCGTTCTAAAACAGGCACAACTAATCTGAGCTGCTAAAGTCAGCACTGGGGAGGATCTGGGAAGGACATGAGGGCGATTCTGGTAACATTCTATTTCTTGACTTGGGTGGTGGTTACCTGGGAAATCTTTGTTCATTTTGGGAAACCTCATGAAGCTGTACACGTATGATTTGCACACTTCTTTAGGTGTGTAACCCTTCAACAAAAAGCTCTGGAGGGGAGCAGGGAAGTCTGCACCTTGAGGTTTGCGGAACCTCAATTCCCCTGACCAGAGATTGAACCCAGGCCATGGCAGTGAAAGCCCAGAATCCTAACCACCAGGGAACTCCCCAAAAAGCTCATTTTAAAAAGGACACGCAACAAGGACCTACTGTATAGCACAGGGAACTCTGCTCAACGTTACATGGCAGCCTGGATGGGAGGGCAGCCTGGGGGGAGAATGGATACGTATTTATGGGTCACTGAGTCTCCATGCTGTCCACCTGAAACTATTACAACATTGTTTATCATCTATACCCCAAAACAAAATAAAGTTAAAACAAATAAAGACAATTATACAAAAGGGAAAAAAAAGACATGCAAATGAGCACAAGTGAAAGGGCATGACTGAAAGATCCAAAACAGCACTGCGATGACGGCTGCCCAAGTCCATGCGTCTACTGAACACCGCTGAATTGTACAATTACAACGGGTGAATTTCTTAACAAGTGAATTCTATCTCAATAAAGTTGCTAAAATATATACAGAAATAAAAAATACTGGGTGACCAGAATCTAAATTCTAATGAAGAGAAAGGACTTGGCTTAAGAGGAAATACAATAGGAGCTCAAAAAACAACTGCAGAATGGGGGGAACAACTGGATCCACCAAAACTGAACTCTTGAGAGCCGCACTACCTACCGTCTCCTTGTGGGAAGGCTTAGTGACAGCTACAGACTACAGCTGCAGGCCCTGTGGGTTCAAATTGTGGCTACACTGCTTACCAACTCTAAGACCCTCAGCAAATTATTCTTTGTGCCTCAGTTTGTTTATCTGTAAGATGGGGATGATAATAACACCTACCTCAGAGGGCTGTTATGAAGGATAAAGGGGTTCATCTTCATATAGTAAGCACTAGTAAATGTTCGCAAAATACAATAATGTCCTTTCTCCTCAATATAACAAAGTGGGCTTCTTGGGTGGGAAAGGGATGGATATGGGCCATTCCAGTGCTTTACCTGATGAAATGTGTACTTGAACAAAAGTGTCAAAAACTCCACCACAGGGAACTGGGAGTAGGACTCGATTCTCCTTAGGTGAACGCTCACAAAGAGCCGCAGAAAGTCAGTAAACTTCTCGATGTAGCTAGAGAAGACAAGAAGACAAAAGGCGACAGTGAGAAACGCAGTCACCTCCTTAGAGGAGAATTCAATTCAATCCAAATTTCTTCAGTACAAAACTATACAGATTTATAACATATTTTCAGTTAAAAATATAAAGGCCTGCAACAATTACCTACAGGTCAGGCAACCCTCCATTCCATTACCACCTGAAACACAGCAGAAAAGCAACTTTAATCCTCAGACACCATCTACTAAGGCATCTTATAAGCTAGCATCCTCACATTTGCTAACTCAGTGTGATGACCCAATTAAAGGGAAAGGAAATGGTACTGAAAAGGTCGACGGGCGGATCTGCTGTCATTTCAATGTGGCACGTCTGGAGGGCTGGTTTTCTTTGCTAAGAGGCCAAAATATTAAAACAAATGTGCTAAAAACCCCAAAACAAAGCAAGGCTATACAAAAGGCGTGGCATCCAGGTAAGATCTATTCAAGCTTGCAACCGAATGTTCGGGTTTTTCCCCACCCTCTAGCTCTAGTGCTAATTAAACATAGCACATCCCAATCCACTCTAAAAAATTTCAGAAGTAAGGGAGGAGGGCTGTTCGAGCTGGACAAGACTCAGGGACAATTTAGTGATGCTTCATATTACAGATGAGGCCCAGAGAGACAAAGTGACTGGCCCAAGGTCACTCAGCCAGCTCATGGAAGAATGGGACCACCATCCACTCCCAATCCAGTGCTCTTTTCTTTTCACATCACAGGGAGTTCCCAATTCATGTGTATTCAAAAATCATTTCACAGAGGAGTGTGGGTCACAGCTGTAAGGATAAGAGATGTCTGTTATTAAATACACAGCACGTCATCACTCTCACATTTCAGAAACTGTCATTATAAGCCCCTCAATACCAAAAGGTGATTAGAAAATGAGATGGGTGTACCTCCATAATTCACATTTCAGAGACTGATTAAAAAAAGGTAAACCTGGCCTTAGCCAAAAATTATGTTGACTAAAAGCAATTCTGAAAGTCCTAACTGCAAGAAGCTGGCTTTTTTGTTTAAAGCAAAGATATATTAGATAATAAAGGGGAAGAAGACTAGTCCTGAGAAGAGCAAAACTGGCCCATCAATAAACGTCCCAAATTGCTTCTGGGACCTAGCACCTGAGGGTGACCAATCTGTCTGTGTGGCCGCCACACACAGGCAAGTTTATCTGAAGCTTTAAAAAAAAAATTACTTTGTTTGATAAGGATCATGGGGCCAAACACTTAAAAAACAGTAAGGCACCAATCAACTGTTCTTAGAGATGGGAAAGTACAAAAGAACTTCTCTCTGAAGCCTTCAATCACTCAGACTCAAGAGCAGGAACTCTTCATTCCTTGCTCTGCTTATTACATTTTGACGTGGTTATTCAAAGCTGTCAACCATTTTACTGCTCTTCAGGAAGCTGTACTCAATTCCCTACCACCCATAAAAGAAGAAAGAAAAGTCGTAGGTCATGTAACACACAATCTCATTTTATTTTCATCTCCAACTCAATTTTTAAAAAGAATACAGGCAAGACTGTTTGGCAGCTGACACTCAGATTTTATTTCACCTCATTTTCTTTCCCTTGCCCACCTTCTGGTACAGGTGCCAATGAGCAGTAGAAAGTTAGGAAAAAAAGCAGGAGAACAGAGGCAAGAAACCTGGGGTTAAGTAGCTCCTAAACAACTGAGAAAGGACTTAGCTGTTTAGAATTAGGGGGAAGGGACCCAAGAGCCAGGAAGCAAGCACACAGTATTGTTCATGTCACCTTTCTGCTTCCAGGCACCTCTCAGCTTTCACAGGGCAAGAGGAAGCACAGGATTAAAATATAAAACCAAGAGCACAAAAGTTACATGTGACAAAATCAGTATACATCATCCATGATGACATTTTTATACCACCCAAATGTAAGCCGTAACAGACATTAGACTAAAAGTAAAAGTCAAAACAACTGATATCTATTTGATGGCTGGTGTAAGCTGCTAGGTTAACTGTTAAGTTTTTTCAACCATATGAAGATACAGCCTTACTTAACCAAAGCTACAAAGGATATAAACATATACAGTTGTGTGTTTGAAAGCTGATACCTTTGAATTCAGATAGAAAGCCATTATCAAATAATGCAAAATAAACCCACATATTACCATATCAGATTATGAGTTCCTTTGTGAATATACGAAGAAACTTTCACAGAAAGCTTGTTCATGATGAACCAAACCAAAATAATCTTACATACCAATTTTTTTCAACTTTAGAAAAACTTGTGAAACTTGCTAAATTTAAAAAGGACTAGAACTGTCTTGACTCTAGGCACTTGACTTTATATCCCACTGCTTACTCTAAGGAAAAGGAAATGGCTTAACTCTGCATAGCTTAACAACAAAAACAAACCACGGAAAATTAATTGAAATACTAACGACTTTTGCTCCCAGGCAATCTAGAAATATTTACTAATTCAATACAATTTATTTGCTTGAAACTTTCTGAATGGTCAACAAAATGTTCTTGATATATACGCTTCCAATCTTCCCTTGTTTTTACACAGCAGTAGCATCACATTAATGAACACTGTAACATTCATAAATGTTATCATCTCTAACGGAAATAAACAATGAGACTGTGCCTCAGCTCACTGTGGAGTCATCTGAGTTCTTAACAAAGACAGGTGAAGTGACTTTAGGCTGCTTTCAAGAGGACAGTAACCAAGAAACACAGATGTCTGCCCACAGGAACATCCCCCTCTCTTCTGAGGAAACCTTGCCAGCGGTGTAAACTTACAATTGTGACAACATCCCTATACAGTGCACGACGTTCATTTGGGAAAAGTCAAACAGTGAGAACCAACAAGCAACACCAAGCGAGGAAAGGCGAGTGTAACTCCTGTACCTCCACGGGCCTCCTCTCCTGTGCTTGGCTCTGCCGGAGCAGCGGTCCCCGCTCCTGCACCACCTCAGACCTGCAGGCAAAGAGTGAGGAAGAGGGCGGACGAGGGAGGAAGGGAGGACAGGAGATGGACGGGCAAAGAAGACAACCAACCTGTACAATGTACAATCGCTTTTCCTCCTCAACTTATTTCCCTTAACCACCCGAGCCCTTGTGGCTAAGCTCAGACTTACTGGTACATACCTACCTCTCCATTCCTCACCAGGAGCCCCAGATTCTGAAACCAAAGAGGATTACGGACACTATGCAGCACAACGTGATCAACAGTCAAGGCCCGTTCTTGGGGCACAGCCGAAGCCACACCTGTTGTCATTACCTCTCATCGAGTTCTTCTAGCCTGCTCTTCACTGTGTGGGCATTGTTATCCTTGGTGATTTTCTGAAGGAGGTAGAAAGTCTGCTGGAACATACGCAGTAAGTACTCCTCAAATTCCATAGGCACACAGTTCTTGGACATGAGTTCATTGATGCAGGACATGGCCAGGACCCCCAGCCGGCCTCGCTCTTGACCCAACACACAGTTCTGGCTGCTGCCGTTAACTGATGCCATCTTTCTGGCCCGGATGTCACAGCCAAAGCGCGCAAAGTGGAAGATGGTGGTAAGGAGGGACGGGGTGATGCTGGCAGACAGAGGAATCCAACTGAAGAGATGGGCCAGGCACTCCAAGGCCAGGGAACAGATATACTCACTCTCCGCATCAAGAATGGGGATTGGCTGATTCAACAGTTTGGCTGAGCTAGGACTCTGCAACAGGTTACTCAGTAAGTCACCTGAAATACAAAAGACTTTAAGATACACGCCATCAAATCTCTTACAAACCAACTTAAGAAAGAATTCTCCTTAAAAAACAAAAAAACAAAGCATTAGTACAAAGCAGAAGTTCTCAAAGTTTGGTCCGGGGACTCCTAAGAGTCCCCAGGAACTCCCTTTGGGGGTTCACAAATTCACAGTATTTTTAAAAGAATGCTATTTTCCCCTCTCATTTTTATTATCTCTCAAGTGTAAAACAGAGCTCTCCAGAGGCTACATTCCACTAGCAAGAAAAAGCAAAAGCTATCTATTATTAAGCTATATGTTAGAGATTTACAAACTATAAAATAACTCCACTCTAAGTAAAAATTTCTGATCGCTTTGGAAAGTTATTTTTTCATTAAGATATATTATTTGTTTATATGTACTGAGTTCAGTACAGTTACTTTTAAAAGAATTAATATGTAAATCGACTATATTCCAATAAAAAAAGAATGCAGGGGACATGGGTTCAAGCCCTGATCAGGAAACTAAAATACCCCATGCCTCGGGGCAACTCAGGCTACATAACCACAAACAAATAACCCAAGGGCCACAACTGCTGAGCCCGTGAACTCTAGAGCCCATGCTCCACAACCAGAGAAGCCCTTGTGCCACAACAAAAAACACTCATGCACGGCAACCAGAGACCCTACTCCCTCTCACCGCAACCAGAGAAAGCCTGTGACCCACAATGGAGAGCCGTCATAAAATCTCATAATGTTCTGAAATGTGCACAAATATAACAGTAGTACTATTACAACAATACACTATAAAACCAAGATGAATTTATATATAATGACACCTCCCAAAAAAGGATTAATAAATATTTCTAAATTTTCTCAGTTTTGATATCAATAGATAAAACTCATAAAGCTCTTTGAGGACCTCAATAATCCTTAAGAGTACAGAAGCTGAGGGTGGGTCAAACAGGCTGAGAGCAGTAAAAAGGTACAAACTTCCAGCTGTAAGATAAATAAGCCCTGGGGAGGGGATGTGATGTACAGTATGGTGACTATAGTTTACAATACTATATTCTATATTTGAATGCTGCTGAGAGTATAAAGTAAGTTTTCATCCCAAGAAAAGTATTTGTAACTATGTGTGGTAATGGGTGTTAATAGATTTACTGTTGATAGATCAGAATGTGGTGATCATTCTGCAAAATATATACAAATTATTACATTATGCACCTAAAACTAACACTAACAGTGTTACATGTCAGTTATATTAAACATCTCAATTTAAAAAGAGAGAGAGAGAATAAACAGGCCCGAGGACCAAAAATTTAAAACAACTGGGCTAGTCAAGGTGAGGTCTGTGGACCTGCATCAACATAACCTGGGAGCTTGATACCAAGATGCCAATGATGGTTATGATACCATCAGAGACACCAATGATCAGGCGCCACCCACTCCCACTGAGCCAGAACCTAGGAGGGTGAGGAAGCTGTGCTTGTACCAGCTCTCCAGGTGATTCTTATGCTTGCTTACTAGTTTTGAGGAGCACTGAACTAAACACCAAAGGAAATCACACAAAATGAAACTGGGGGTGGAGAGATGCCTATAAAACGATTTTAGAAAAGACAAAAAAAAAAGACATTCAGTAACTATAACAAGAAGTCTTCCTGAAATAAAGATGAGACTTTATAAAATAAAAAGGCTTATTCTACCCCAAGAAAAAAAGTAAGGAGTAAACAATACAAAAACTTTAGGAATAAAGAAGGAATGAAGGCAACAAAAGCGCATACACAAGGAAGAAAGCCCTGAATCCAGATTCACAGTAACATTCAAAGCCAAAAGCAGAGGCGCGCCGTCGCAAGTTCTGGGCCAAAGAGTGACTTAAGCCCAAAGGTCTCCTTTCAAACGTGCAAAAACTCAAATAATATATTGACAAATTCTTAGGGAGAATAATGAACAAAGAAACCACGTAAATAAAGAGAGAAACAAAAATGAAGAATTACGGAATGGAGAAGCTGTGGCAAAGGGAGTACTGGATTAAATCTAGAATCAAGACTCAACAAATGGAAGAATTATAGAAGGCTGTGCTAGCTAACTTTCTTGTCTTTCACAAGCATTAAGTCAAAACATATGGACTAAAATTAAAACATGTAGTCAGAAATTTGTTTTCATAATCTTTTTTTTCCTTATCCTTGGAGATATCTTTTACAAACTAATATTCCTTGTGGAAAAACGTCTCACAGTCAGCAATTACTTCCATTTAGTACTTTCTCTTAAATTCAAGTAAAACTAAAATTTAAAAGCCTTTATCAAAAAATAAAAATAGGACTTCCCTGGCGGTCCAGTGGTTGAGTATCCACCTGCCAATGCAAGGGACAAGGGTTTGACCCCTGGTCCCAGAAGACTCCACATGCCGCAGAGTAACTAAGCACGTGAGCCGCGACCACTGAAGCTTGTGCGCCTGGAGCTGTGCTCCGCAACGAGAGAGGCCACGAGAATGAGAAGCCCAAGCACCACGACGAGGTCAAGTTCGGGCATAACAATGAAGACCCAGGAGTCCAAAAATAAAAAATAAGTAACTTTTCTTTAAAAAATAAATAAATATATGTGTTATGATGCCATTTTGTCCTTTTATTCAGGACAAAATTATTTTATTTACTCTATCCTTATATCTATGTAGAAAGAGAGGTCTGAAATGATGCTATATCTGGAAGGTGGAATACTGGATAAACTTTTACATTCTAAATATTTTTTTACCTTAGCAGCAGTTTTCATATTTTGGGGTCTTAGAAGTCTTTACACTCTTAAAAATCATTGAAGACACCAAAAACATGTTTATATTGGTTATTTCTATTGATATTTGTCATTAGAAATTAAAGCTGGAAATTTTTCAAATATTTAATTCATTTAATAATAATTAAGCCTATTTACCTGTTATCATAAATAACGTTTTTAAACAAAAAAGATTATATTTTGCCCTATAAAACGTTAACGTGAAAAATAGCACTGTTTTTACATTTTTGGAACTCTCTTTACTCTGTGGCTTAAAGGAAAATGAGGCGCTTCCCTGGTGACTCAGATAGTAAAGAGTCTGCCTGCAATAAAGGAGATAAAAGTCTGACTCTGGGGAATGGCTACCCATTCCAGTATTCCTGACTGGAGAATTCCATGGACAGACGAACCTGGCAGGCTACAGTCCACTGGCTCGCAGACAGTCAGATACGACTGAGTGATTATCACACTTTTGAAAGAAGACAGCTAGATTCTCTCATCTGCTTCTGTACTCAGTCGGTTGTACTGTGTTGTTTTACTGACATATATGAAGAGAACCCAGCTTTACAGATAATAAAACTGAAAGAGAATGAAGTATTTTAGTGGCCTTTTCAGATAATGGCAGCTACTCTAATAATAAAATTTGAAAAGCACCGATTTCTTAAAGGTTAACTGCAATGCAGAATCTGAACGAACATGTTTTTCAGTACACTCATAAGAGTGAGAATAAAAATGACAAACCATGTCTCAACAATTTTTATGAAAACATGGTTGATCTCTGGGACCCTGAAAGGGTTTGGGGGTGACCTCCACAGGTCCCCAGACCTACTGAGACCTGCCACCTTATATTAATGTTGGATTAATATGAACAGAGTAGTTAACCTTTCTCAGCCTCAATCTCCTCAGCCATTAAAATGAGGCTTTTGTGATTTATTAATAAGGACTTTAATTTCCACTGTTAAAACCAGATTAAACAGTTGTCCCCTGGCATCTATTCTGAAAGGTATTTGCTGGTTTCTGTTCTGAAAGAGCTGCATCCGATACCAGATGAGACTCATCGTGATCTCAGCTACCCAAGCTGATAATCAGAAGACCTGGCTTCAGAGAATAATGCAGAAGGATGTTCAAGAAGAATCTGCAAACATTTCAGTTTGTTACTGGATTAATTATTTTGATTGCTGTGGTGGCTATCCACCTGAGTCACACAACCTACTCTCTATCAATGACTATTTCTGGTATTACTTCTTTCATCATGGAACATGGAACATGGATCATGGAACAGCCGTTTATAAAAGATGCCAAAGTCAAAGGAAATCACCATTACCCAACTCTTAAAATTATCAGAGCATTTATCAACCAGGATCAAACTAAGGCTTTAGCAATGGAAGAACCAATCAGCACCACCTCAGTATGATCTTAAATTACACCCAGACATCTTTGGGACCCTGGGCCTTTTTTAAAGCCTCTTGAACCTTCTGGAAAAGAAATAAATTCTGGCTTTCAAAACAAAAAAGGCGGCCCTATTCTTCAGCTCAGAATTTTTCCAGAATGGGATTCCAGGGGGATTTAGAATAACTAAAACACAGATAATTTAGGCATTTCCCCCATGTTCCTCAGTTAGAGGCAGAGTTGAAACTAAAACCCAGGTCTAGCTAAAACTAAGGCTTTGGGCCTTAGTATTCCCAAAGCCTATGCTCCTTCCCAGAAGCCAGGTCAGGAAAGATTATGCAGCCAGGAAAAATGAACAGTCAGAAAACTAATGTTCAAATATAGAAAAGTATAGAAGATCTAAAGTCATATGTAAAACAGTGTGTGTCCACCATGACCGAAACTACAGAAAAGATACCGGCACAAGGACAAAGACTGACCAGGATTATGCAAAGGTAAACACAACCTACTGATAACGATACAGGACGATCTCTGATTTTTCTCCCCTGTCAAAACAAGTATCTTTTAATGTTGTTTCTCGGTAAAAATATTTTACTCAACTCTCAATCTTCAGGGGAATTTTAGTAAATCAAAGAAGAGTTTATAACAAAACTGTTACTTGAATCCCAGTGTAGGAGTCACCACAGAACAGATACACTGCTTCATGCTGCAGCATTTCCAAAGCAAAGCTAAGGCTTTACAAGCTACCTCCTTGATTATACAAAAACCTGTCAGTGACCTCCTCGTCCCTGAAATGGGCCAGGCACCAGCAGCAACAGGTACCCAGCCCCAAAGTAGTATGTGAGCTACTCTGGGGCATTTACTAACTTGGGAATACCTCAGACATGGTTGGAACACTTGTAAATGGGCTTTTATGAAAAGATCTCCTCAGCTTCTTCATTTTCTTCCTTACTGAAATTCCACGTTTTCTATTCCATTCTACCTTTTCTAGGTGTTTCTCAGCCTCAGCACTACTCACATCTGAGGTTGGCTAATTCTTTGTTGTTGTTCTATGTATTGTAGGATATTTACCAGCATCCCTGGCCTCTACTCACCAGATGCCAGTAATGCTCTTTTTCTTTTAAAAAAAAAAAAATTTCTCCACAATGCCAAATATCCCCTGCAGGGCAAAACCACCCCAACTGAGAACCTCTGACCTAACTGTAGCCTCAGTCCAGTAAAATGAGGAGGAATTCTTTTCAAGAAACCCTTGGAAGGAGGAAACAAGATCCTAAGAGTTGTGATAACAAGTCCCATTTTTCCTACAGGTGAGAAGATATGCAAGTGCATGAACCTGTGCAACTTGTAAAGAATTTGGGGGAAAAAAACAGGAAGGTATAAACTGCTCACAATCAATTCAGGCCCTCTAGGACACCTTTACCTAAAATCTTTCCATCGACAGCATATGTACAGGTCTATATTTAAAACTGGGCTTCCCAGGTGGCTCCAGTGGTAAAGAACACGTCTGCCAATGCAGAAGACAAATGAGATCTGGCTTCAATCCCTGGGTCAGGAAGATGCCCTGGAGGAGGGCATGGCAACCCACTCCATTATTCTTGCCTGGAGAATCCCCATAGACAGAGGAGCCTTGTGGGCTAGAGTCCATAGGGTCGCAGAGAGTCAGACACGACTGAAGCAACTTAGTCATGACTGAACGCACATATTTAAAACTAAACACCATGTGGGCAAGGACAATATGGCCCCTTAATTTTTACTACAGAACAATCAAAGCTAGTTCAAAACTACAGTATTTATGTAATTCCATTTTGGCCACTTCTTCCCCACCCCCAAGCGAGGACAAGAGGAGAGTAACTAAGGAAGAGGGCTGGGGCTGCACGAGTACAGAAGGAAGCTGAACCGCAGCATGCAGATGGGGCACACCCACCTCCCCTCCCTCGCTCCCCAGAGCACGTCGCTCTTCTACGAGCACATCCAAGGGCAGAGAAGGTAAACTGAGTAAGCGTCAGAGCCAGGACTCCACCCGGGAAGGAGGAGGCGGGCAGAAGTGCTGAACATTTGGTACTGAGACAGCAACTCAGGAGACAGTGCACCTCAACTTGGAATGATGGTTCACATCACTGCAACCCTCCACTGGTGATGTGACCTCTGGCAAGTTACCCCCCACCACCACTATGAACCCCAGCTTCCTTTTTAGTAAATGAGCTATAAAACCACCATTGACTTCACAGGATTATGGACTGGTGAGGTGAGTTTAGGAGATGAGTCAACAATTTGGGGGAACTATTCTGAGAAATTCAGAAAAGGCAATGGCACCCCACTCCAGTACTCTTGTCTGGAAAATCCCATGGACGGAGGAGTCTGGTAGGCTGTGGTCCATGAGGCCGCCAAGAGTCGGACACGACTGAGCCACTTCACTTTCACTTTTCACTTTCATGCATTGGAGAAGGAAATGGCAACCCACTCTAGTGTTCTTGCCTGGAGAATCCCAGGGATGGGGCAGCCTGGTGGGCTGCCGTCTATGGGGTCGCACAGAGTCAGACACGACTGAAGCGACTTAGCAGCAGCAGCAGCAGCAGCATTCTGAGAAATTAACTACATATACTCGTCAAAACTTTTTCTACCTCCATACTGTTAAGAGTAGTTGTTGCAGGGACTAGTCCCTGGGTTTTATTCTTTCAAAATGATCAGACAGAAAATGGTATTACAAAAAAGTATATGAAAAAAGAGACCAAAAGCTCACAGGGCCAAGTCTGATGGGCAGTTGGGCAGGGCAGTGAAAGTCTGGCAGGGACTGCTCACAGAGTGTGTTTAGGAATTATCTGATCTACTCACTGGGCCCCACAGTTTCTCAGAAGGAATTTCCTCCATAAAACTGAACTAATAGTCAAGAGAGCTAAAGAATTTTCTAGAAGTTTTACCACTTAACTGGGTCTTAAGGGCACAAAGGCAGTTGAGCAAAACAGAAGTTGATTAAATCATCAATATTGCCCAAACAGTGAAGCAAGACCTGATGACTTCACCTGCAACTGTCATAAAGAGAAAAAGAGTTAACAAGTGAACATGTAATTCTTTTCCCCTTGAAGAGGAAGTGTGCCAGCTTAAAAATTTACTTAACTCCTTGGTCCATCCTCCCACTAGTCTCAATTATTTTGCTTTGTCTCAAATACTACAATTCAAAACTTCAAAAACTGTAATAGTGCCTAAGAGGCAACTCTCAAAAAAGTATGCATCATATTTTAAGGTTTTATTTATATGGAAATGTTAACTGAGTTCTTATCTTATTTCACCTAACCTCATAAACAAAACCTAGGCAAGCATTTATTATTTGTATTATCTAATATTACCCAACCTGACCTCCAGAAAATAAGTCTATCAAAGTATAAACTGAGTTAGCTCAGAACATGTACCTAAAGAAGTCAACTAAAACTCACAGCTTTTGGTACTGGAAAACAATCTCAGAAAAACAAGTTTTACTAAAGTAAACTGCTGCTATTCACTTAGCCATGACACTAAGCTAGCATTCAACCATCTAAAGAACTGACTTTAGCAAATTTCTATTGAAATGAGATTTTATTTTTTGCCACACCTCGAGGCTTATAGGATCTTACCAAGCAGGGGCTGAGCCTGGGTCCTCCACAGTGAGAGCAGAGTCCTAACCACTGGACTGCCAGGGAATTCCCAAAAGGTCAAATTTTAAGATCAGCCAAATTGCAAGAGATTTCAAGGTATCTATTCATAAAATCAGATCTCTCCATCTTTGCAATTTCTTTAATCATTTAATATTTCAAAATATTAATCTGCTAAGTCACCTCAGATATCCACTTTGAAAATGAACGTTTGCCACCAAATAAAAATAAAATTCAATTTCTTATAGGCTTCTAATATCCTCTAGAACTCTGTAACAGTTTTTATCTAAGAAGTATGACAAAAGACTCTTAACAGTTTTTAATCCAAGTATGATAAATAGAATTGGAATAAGTTAGTAAACTGTGAGCAGTCCTCAGAACTTCAATTACATTTTCAATTCAACCTCTATATATTTTCAATTCTACAGTAACTGCAAGAATTTCAACTTCCACATATTAACAACAGGCTACATGAAACCACTAGAGCTTAGAGCTGTCCAATTTCAACAGCCTATTTCCTTGAGGTAGAAGAGAAAGATGAGGAAACATTTCTCATTAGCCACATCAACCTTTACAGTAGAGGAAGAAGTGTGCGCACTTCACAGGATGTACTCTACTTGAAAAGCATTTGTGATCACTTGGTGTAAACAGAAGCCGTTTAGAAACTAAAAGTTCCTGCTCAGACACAATTTCCTCTTTCCATCCATCCTTGAAAGGAGCCATTTTTAGGTGAACTGCACTCTGACTTTCGAAACAGATATTAATACTAGGGACAATACTAAGCCACCAATAAACTATTCAATGGGCACTGCAAATACATCCACACTGTATCAAATGAATCTGAACTGAAGTAAGGTGTGCTGATCTCTACACGCTGGACCCCAATCCATCCAGACCAACATGACTTTTCCCTGAGCCCATGGAGAAGAAAACACTTTACAGGCTCATGCCAGCTCCTTCAGGCTGCCACCCACTTCCTATGACCTGACCCCTGCAGGCCTGCAGAGCAGACCTGTCATGCCCACAGGTTCATACCAACCTCAGCAGGAACCACACAGCCAAGGAATTTAAGAAAAAGGAAAAAGAAAAGGCCAGGAGGGACAGCAGTCATAGTCTGAAGGTCCCATCTCCCTGATAGGCAAGGAAAAACAAACTATGTTGTTCAGAATATTATATTAGAAAGTACTTATAAGGAACTAAGAAGTAAGAAAGACAGCTACTCAGAGGACAAGGGCAGAGAGGCCAAAAATAGATTAAGGAAGAATCTACATCTGTATATGGCACAGATAAGCATTTGTTACCCTGTTGAGACCCCCAAACGCAGTTAAAAAGAGGAACACGTGTGTGCTGCAGACCATACCGCTTTCTCCTGAGGTCGGGGATGGTGGTGGGGTGGCAGCAGTCACGCTGTGTTTGTCCCAGACAGTCTCCAAGATACCTGCCAGGAAAGGAGACACTGAGTTGAACAGAGAAATAAAACTCAACATATAAAAGTCAGATTTAGAAAAATGATGTATTGATATCTCTGATCCAACATCAGTATTTAAAAATCTGTCCCTCTCTCCAGCTGCTTTTTCTGAACACCACCACTGGATATTCCAAACTCAATGTATTTTCTCCCACAAAGCAGCCACCAATCTTCTCAAGTTCCTCACCAGACGTAAGTGCCATCCCACGCAATCTCGGCATAGGCCTTTGCTCTCCAAATCTGGCCTCACCTGCACCCCACGCACAGGCTTCACCACACTGCACTGTTAGCTGTTCCTTCATCATGTGACCTCCTTCTCAATCTCTGACCTGCTCTCCGCCTTCCAATCCAACCTGACCTTTCACCAGACTAACTGCTACCTATCTGTCAGAATTTCACTCAGCTGTCACCTCCTCCGGGAAGTCTTCCCTGCTCAGTTTTGCCTGCACATGAAACATGACTACCATAACTCTTACTCTTAACGCATTATCTTTCTCCGCTAGTAGCGCACACACTACAAGAGGGCAGGGACTATGTTTCAGCACTCTTTGTATCTCCTTACAGAACCTGGTACATAATAAGATCATAAAAGCTTTTGAAAACATTTTGTTCTCAAAACATTTAATATTACAACGTGGAAAACTTTGAACGTATCATGCTAAGTAAAAGAAGCCAGACATAAAAGATCATGTATTCTGATTCCATCTTTGTGAAAAGTCTAAATAGGAAAATCCATTGAGAGGTAACAGGGTCGGGGGTGACAAAAACATTCTAGACAGCACGCTAGTAGTGCAGCCTTGTGAGTCTGTTAAAAATCACTGAGCTGTTACACTTTAAAATGGTAGATTTTATGATACGTGAATGACATCTTGATTCAAAAACTTCAATGTCCACACAAGTAGGACACAGATATCAGACATGGTCCCTAACTTTAGAAAGTTAACATCTAATTGCGGGTGTCAATAAATATCCTTCAATGAATAAATGCTCTGAGGTCTGGGTTTCCTCCTAGAGATTTGGGGAAGGATGAGGGGGCAGGGGGCGGGGAGAGTGACAAGTTTAGTTTTTAATCAAGCACTCTGACAACCAATTTTAAGTGCCCACCACATGCTAACCACTTCTGTTAACACATGCCAAAAAAAATAAAGTTCCTAGACATCCAAGAAGCAGCCTGGGTCAAAGAGCTAGAAATAAAACCCTTCCCTTCCCTACACTATTTTCTCCAGCAGCGTGGCTTGGCCTCACCGCCTGGCACAGCCCAGAGCCACAGGTGTCTCGGAACCCGCAGGTCCACCAGTAGCTCAGCAGGCATGGCCTTCACCCTGCTGCCCTCAAGACACCAGGGCTCCACTCTCTTCCTTGTCGTCCTCTCTCATTCTGCAGTTTGCTTTCTATTTGTTGTTACTCTTCGCTCATCATCACAAGGCTCTAGTACAACAGACCAGATGACAAAACAAACGCCATATACAGCTCCAACCTGGCGCACTGAGCTCCAACTCCACACCTGGGCTCACTTCCCTGCTCCGTATTTGAAATGTTCACATCTTCCTCCTCCAACTTCTAGTGATTTAAATTCAAATTGTCTTAAATAAAGTGCCTGCCACCTGCCTTACTTTTAATGCAGTCATCAGTATTTCAGTCACCTTCCCATGACCCTGTCTGTATCTCATTAATCACAGCTATCATCAAGTTCAAGTAACGGGAGACTTTAAAAGGAAAATAAATTACAAACATTTTTTTTTAGTTCCTCCCATGTGCCAGACACTGGGCTGGGTGCTGGGACTACGGCATCACATTCTTTCTGTCTTCACGCTCCGTCTCGGTAATAGCTAAAGCTCAAGAACTCTGAGTTCCAGGGCCACACTCGGGCGTCTGCAGGCAGAACTCTGCCATCTGGCGCCACCCAGCCACTCACCTGTCAGCAGCCCGAGCACCGTCTGCACCTGGTCCAGCAGGAGCTTCCGCAGCTCCTCCTTCCGAGCCACGCTGAGGTCCTCACGGGGACAAGCCAACTCTTCCGAAGTTGTCTTCAACATGATCAGCCCAAGGGGAGTTGTCACGGGGGACTGGATCAACTGCCAGGAAAAAGTCAGCTCTGAGCAGAGTGTCTGGCTAATTAAGGCACAAAGAAGGCTAACTAATGGTAAACCAGCTAAGTACAGTTGTTCCTTGGTATCCTCAGGGGGCTGGTTTCAGGACCCCTGTGGATACTAAGGCAAAAAAAACAATCTTTCAGATGGTTTAATCAGAAGATGGTATAATGGTGAAGTTGATTCCAGAACCAGTTTGATCTTGTTTACTCATACCTGAAGAAATTTATCATCATTATCAGAAATGTCAGCAATGGAGCACCAATGGTTTTTGACATGGCTTTCATGCCTCTGACTGGTTGTCATGCAAGGATAAGCAGAGAATAAGACAACTGGAAAGAATTTTAAAGATCACTTAGTCCAATTCTCACATTTTACAAGGAAAGAAATGGAGTCTCACAAAAGTGGCAGGAGTTGCTAAAGTCAAGGTAATTTGGAACAAAAATCACCACCTCCTGGTTCAGTGTCCCTTCCACAAAGGGGTGTTTCGAAGCCATGAGGACTGCAAAAGGTGAAAGGAGTCATTTATGAAGGGTGGGCAGAGGGAGGTAGTGGGGAAGAGAGGAAGACAGCTACCCTTTTGGAATCTCCATGAGCACCTGACCTAAAAGGGCTCTTCCAAATTCTCATTTACAATCATTAATTAAATCTCATGGGCAGACAGGTAATGTCTGTTCTTCATCAAAGAAAATGATCCCGCAGGCACTGTCTCGAGCCAGGGGTCATCCTCATTGCTGCCGACAAGACTCGGCTCTCTGTCTGCCTCACGTTCCATTGCTGCTTCACACAAGACACACCACTGACCAACCCACAAAGGCAACCACTCAGACCGCCCCCCTTCCGGGTCCTTTCCATCTCCGTGGACTTCCCGGCTCCCTCTTAGAGAACATGGAGAGTAACCACAAGTTCTTTCCAACTTGGAGAGAAGGCAAGTGTGTCAGAGAGCCAGCAAGCCTCTCGCCTCTTAAGCCCCAACTCCAGGCTCCTGCCTGCTGCCCTCCTCAGGTCTTTTGCACGGTTATTCCCTCTGCCTACAACACTGTTCCTGTTCCCTGGATGCCTACATGACTCCCTCCATCACCTCCACTCAGGTTTCTGCTCAGATGTCTGCTTCACAGAAACGGCTTTCAGGATTATCCCTCTAAATAATACCCCTGATATTTCCTTCTCTTCACCCGATATTTAGTTTGTGCACAACACTTTTATTAACTACCTGAAAGAAGTTATTTGCTTATTATTTGCTTATTGCTTACTGACACTTCCCCCTTGGGATTATAAACTCCATGAAGGTGGCTATTTGTTCACTACTATATCCCCCCATAGGAGAAGGCAATGGCACCCCACTCCAGTACTCTTGCCTGGAAAATCCCATGGATGGTGGAGCCTGGTAGGCTGCAGTCCATGGGGTCACTAAGAGTCGGACATGACTGAACAACTTCCCTTTCATGCATTGGAGAAGGAAATGGCAACCCACTCCAGTGTTCTTGCCTGGAGAATCCCAGGGATGGGGGAGCCTGGTGGGCTGCCATCTCTGGGGTCGCAAAGAGTCGGACACGACTGAATCGACTTAGCAGCAGCAGCAGCAGCATATCCCCCCATGACGTGCTTAGTTATTCGTATTGATACGTGGCTGGTATTCAGAAAACAGTTTACTAAATGCATGCATCTGGATGCTCCTAGTGGTCCAGTGGTTAATAATCTGCCTGCCAACGCAGAGGACACAGGTTCGATTCCTGTTTCGGGAAGATTCCCACATGCTGTGGGGCAACTAAGCCCATGTGCCACAACTACAGAAGCCCAAACAGCCTAGAGCCCGTGCTCGGTAATAAGAGAAGCCACGGCAATGAGGAGCCCACACATCGTCACCTAGAGAGAAGGCCTCACTCACTGCAACCAGAGAAAGCCTACATGCAGCAACAAAGACCAAAAACAAAACGTTAAATGCTAATCTCAGAAAAAAAATTTTAACCGATGCATGAATTTTCTTTACAATACCAATGCAATAAATCTCTAGACACATGAATCACCATACAAAACAAAATAGTACTGAGTGAAGAACTGCTGTGCCACTTTGAGAGGCAATCTGAGAAAAGCAAGATGGATGCTGCTGCTGTTTTTTTTAATTGCTGTATCATTCAAATGGTTTGTAGGGAGAAGCAGTCAAACATTAGAAAGTGCTACTGTTCAGGAAAATTCTGAACCTGTAGTCACTGAGACTATAACCAATTTTCAAAGACTGTTATTGCTATAATCTGTACATGATACCCATTTTCTGCACACCCAAGACTGCCTCAATAATATAAAAACACTTCCAACTTTATCACAGGAGTCAAAGAAAGAAAGCATCTCCCCCTTGGCTTTTAGGGCCCATCTATTCCCTGATGATTTCCAAATCCTGAACCCAGATCCACATTTCCTAATGTCTCACTTGATGGACGCAGAAGCAACATACAAATCTTAAATGTATTCTCTGCGAAACTGAACACACCATCTTCTACCCAAACCCATTTCCTCCTCCTCCATCCCTGGCCTGGAAAATCTACCATCTGAGCCAGAAACCTGGAAGGCAGTCTAGCTTCCTCCTCCCCCCATCCTCACAACCCAGTCCCTGCCCAAAACCTCGTGATTCCGCCTCCTCCGCTCCCCACCAAGGTTCACCAGGCAAGCCCCAGCTCGGCTGAGGCCCCTCAGTTCACTCGATGTCTCCAGCAGCAGCCTTCCTAGCCTCCATTCCTACCTCGCCCTTCTGCCACCCAGAGTTCACACTGTTGCTAGAACCGTCACTCCAGCATAAAACTGTGACCACATTGTCTCCCTTTTCCAAACTTTTCCTCAGTCCTCAAGAAAGGACTGTGAATCAAACACCGATGCCCTCTGCGAGAGCAAGGCCCTTCCTGCCCTGGCCCTGCCCATCAGCCCAGCCTCTAATTCTACCACTTCACCACCTCGCATCACCAGCAACACTGGAAACTCAACACTCAGCTCCATGAGTCTAAATGCCGTGTCACCACCACACTCTGCATACTACACTGCTGTCGTTACATATTGTGGGGTAATTATTACTTGCATAGCAATCTTCCCACTAAACTATAACTTCATCCTGGCACCCAACACCTAGAGCGGCACCCAACAGGGCTTCCAATATTTGCTGGACAAAATTTCACGAGAGGTTAGCACAGCAATTGGGGCTCCCCATCCCCCACCTTCTCCACTGCACCAATGTACAACCCATCTGGAGAACAAAGCTTAAGGGAATGAGCTAATCAACCCCACAGAGCCCTCACCACTGCAGGTCTAAAAAAGTCTTAAAATGCCTCTTCCAGACAGAAAAGAATCACTCCTACAAACAAATTATTTGCAAGATCAAGTTTCCCTAAGTATCTCCTTACCTGTAAAATGTTAGTAAAAAAGTCATGGTAGAACATGGGCCAATCTTGACGGCCAATGTCAACAATCACTTTGCAGAGCTTATTCCGGATGAAGTAAGGTAAGGTTTTGTGGTGAGCCAAGAGGAGTTTGGGCAGGCAGCTACGGATTTCCATCTTATCCTGAGATGGGACCCCAAGCCACATTTTATTGATCAGGTTCTGAAAAACAAGCACACGTCTTTTAAGTTAACAATCTACTGCTGGCTAAGTGGGAAAGAATCCACCTGCCAATGCAGGAGACGCAAGTTCAATCCCTGGGTCGGGAAGATCCCCTGGAGCCAGAAACGGCAACCTACTCAAGTATTCTTGCCTGGGAAATCCCACGGAAAGAGGAGCCTGACAGGCTACACTCCATGGGGTCGCAAGAGTTGGACACAACTTAGCAACTAACACAGAACAAACTGACTTTCATCCCACAGCAGCTGTCTCCCTCAAACAAGAAACTCGGCTTTCAAACAAAGGCTTGGAGCAATTTGGCAATGACAATAATATTCAAATTCTATGATACAACAACTTCATTTCTGAGAAAACTGGCAACATAATCTAATGGAAACAAAAAAGGGCAGGTACAAAAACTTTCGATTACACTACTGTCTCTGTTAAAAAACAATGGCAGAGACAGCTGTAACGTAGGGGCAGGAGAGCAGTTTGGTGAGTAAAGGCATGATCACTTACAGGAGTATCACATAAAGGCAAGTGCAGGGAGGGAGGGGCCAGTGCACGTGGCATGAGCAATGTGATTTACAATTACATTTTTTTTAAAAAGTATGCACTGGAAGACAATGATTGGAAGAGAGTCGACATAAATGAAGATTTCTGTGGTTGGGATGGTATAATGGTAACATTCCTCCTCCCAAACTGCTTTTCTTTCATTATCTCTTTTAAATAATAACAGGGAAGAGAAAATTATATGTTACGACAGAAGACCTCCCAACCTTACCCCATCTTACCTTCTGGAGTCAAGGAGAGAGAATCCTGACAAAGGCAGCACGTGGGAAGAAGTCCCTGCGCTTATTCCCCAACCATGTACACATCAAAAGTGAAGTCCAGCGCCAAGGACAAGGCAATGTGACTACAAAATACTCTTCAGAATAGTATAGAAGTATCTGACAACTTACCTCAAAAACCGTTAAACTGTACATCATTACATAGTCGTTCCTAGTGCTGGAGAGAAAATACAAGCAGAATCTCCAGGCTCCTATTTGCTGAGCAAAGTTATTAAGAAGTTCCTCTGGAAAAGTTAAACAGCAACAAAAAAAGCTATGAAAACACATGAAATTAATACAAGGCTGGGTTGTCCTATTATTTTTTTAAATGCCTCTCTCCACACAAAGCAATGACACCAAAAAAAAAAAAAACAAAAAACTACAATATCCAGCTGACTCTTTAAGATAGAAAGGACAAAGCATACAATATTTTTCTGACCCTAAGGTGACCATGAACACTGAGTCTAAAATACCAATAAATAACCTAGCTATGGACACTTTCTTAGGCAGAGAAACTTTCACTGTTGAAGTGCTTAACCTAGTGAGCGGATAGATAACTGTAAGAATATCATTTTTGCCTTATAAATGATGGCTGATTGGTAACTTACTTCCTCTGGGGTACAGCTATACACACATATATCTAGATAGATAGAAAGATAGATTAAGATAGATATATCCACGCCACTCACTCAACACTATTCTTACATACAATTACACACACACAATGACAGCTAGAATAAGAAAAGAAAAATTAAGACTAATGTTATAAATACAGGACTGGAAAAAATGGAAGAGAATTCAAGATGGCTAACTCCCTTCATGTGAGTTGGTTTTATTTTAAAACACCACCCAAAGAGTTGGAAGTCGGTAAATAAAGAGTAACAACCATGGGAGTTTCCAGGAACCCTGTCTACCTCAAATCACTTGGAAATGGTTTTCTTCCTCCTGAGGCTGCTGGACAGACAGCACCATTAAGAGTCTATCACCGTGCTTCGAGACATGCTGCCCATAAGTCATATTTTATGCTGTGTGTGTCATAAAATATAACACAAAGTGGGTAAAAATACAAAGGCTATGACCCCGAGAGATTCTCAAAATCCCCTGGAAAAGCAGCGAGCACAGCAGCCCATCCTGATCCTACAGTCACTGCTCTGCCAGCGCCCCACCACTGAGGCTAAATGCACCAGGGCAGTCTCATTACAAATCCCAGAGAAGCAAGCGTATGGTGCCTTCTTACAATAATCAGGCAAACCTTCCATGTACCCCAGAGGTGAAGTCCAACCAGAGACAATAACCTCTGACTGGAAATGAGGAGCTCTGGGCTCTGTTCTAGACTCTATCACTAACCCGCTGAGTCTAAGCCCAAGTGAATCCCTGCTCCTCATTGATGCTTCAGCCTTCTCCACTTTTAAAAATGACCAATCTGTCTCCAGAGGCTCCCTGCTATCAGCTCTGTCTCTAGAGCACTAATAACACATTTCTGGTGGAGGATGGGTGGGGCCCCTATAATAAAAGGTCTCCTTCCTTTTCCCCACCTAGCCTGGAAAGACTGTAATTTATTCTAAGATATCAAAAAAGAAGCAAGAAGTGGTTGCAGCCCACACACTCAAATAAAGCTACGGAGACTAGGTACAAAGAGAACTGAACTAAGGCATGCCTGTTACTGAGCCCCCGGATTCCCTTTAGCCAGCATTTAAATTAGACATTTGTAGCATCTGGTTATTTAAAACTACTTTAAAATCAGATTAGAATACAAACATGCTAAAATGATACCACTTTTAATGCATGAACACTGAAGATGAATAACATTTGCACTGCAAACTGAAATTTAAGAGAAAAACAAAAACATGTCCATTATAAGCTAAAAACAGGACTACAGAGAAATCTGTGTTGGAATATATAACAGATTGATTTAAGGGAAAGATCCTTCACCTCCTTTGGTAAAAATCACCAATGATGTTTTTACTGTAAGGTACTTTGGTAGCATAAAACTAATAAGGGGCTCACTCTGGGAGCAGGAGTTGCATCAACACAACTGAGTAATAAGGGAACCTAGGGGAGCAAGCAAAGGGGGTCTTCTGAGCCAGGTGCCTGACCATCCACTGGGCCCAGCTTCTGTCAGTATCCCCCACTGATAAATGCTCTGGTTCCCTATAGCACACTTCCTTAGAAGAGAAAGGCATATACAGGGGAGGTCCAAAAGAGACCACCTCGTTTAAAATGAAAAGCGATAAGAAGGTGCATCTCCCAGGAGCTGATGTGATGCTCAAAGGATGCTGCAGCCAAAGCTTCACTGACTGGCCACCTGAAAATCCTAACCCTAATCAAGCTTTGGACCAAAGGCAGAAATCGGCCTGAGCTGGCTAACATAACTTAGAGAAGCCACATGGGCCAGAGAAATGGCTCTACAGAGTCCTGCAGACACAGAAAAAGGCCTCCAAGGAAGTAAAAGCAATGAAGGTCAGTGCAGAGCAGCCAGACATGCAGGGGCAGGCCTGCCGGTTTGGATCAGGAAAAACAGTTTTCATCTTCAAGTTCAGGACTTGGAGACACAGAGAGAAAGACTACTCTAGGACCAAAGTACAGCATGGCTCTGAAGCAGAGATCTCACACTTGAATACCCTTCTAATGTACAGCATGCTTTAATGAATATCGTGCATGCAGATGAATATAAAATTTAGAAAGAGGTTCTAGAAGGCGCTGAGATTCCCAGAAGACCTGAAGTTATCATACGTACATCTCTCTGTTGTTTGAAGCTTTTGTTCAACAAAAGTTGCAGAAGGAGAGGAATAACAGTGGCGATAAGGAAAAAGCAAGAACTGGGGGTAACACCCGTTAAAGGATCTCTGGGCACTAGGTAAGATTTCAGCTAGACTTCTACACACCAAAAGTATGATTGTTTTAATGCTTTTTATGAGTTTTTTTTTTTAATTAAGTCACAGACTTCTTGTAAAAGTTCAACACTGCTGAAATCAAGAGCAAAGCAGGAGAAAGGGTTTCCACATATGGCCAAAGGAAAGAAAATCCATCACTCTGGATTAAAGTGGGCTCTGCTGACTACATCCATTGCAGCTAGGTTTATAGATCCCACCAGTCACTGACCAGCAGGACTGGAGCAAAAACAAGCCAGAACTCAAGGGGAAAGATTCAGGCTTGACCAGTCGAGAGTACCAACTCCTTCCTGCCCTCTGGGGTCTGTTCGTTATAAATGACTCTTTACAATTCAACACTCCACTTACCTATCTCACGTTTCCTTTCATTGGTTGTACAGTCATGGAAAAACTCTGTCATCAGACTTTCCAATGCCCTGAGAGAGGCTTCTTCAGATGCCTAACAAAGGAATTTGAAAAAAAAATCAGCAACTGTATTTTCAGTTCTATGCTCCTCAGTTCCGTCCAGGTCACATTCAACAGTCATAGTAATTTACTTCCTCAAAACATCTTGTCAACATTCTTCAGATGCATGATATAAGCCAGAAAAATTGCAGGGAATTTCCCACTTGGCTCAGTGCCCAAAGCTTTAGAATACTGTATATATTCATACTACTGTGCAATTAATTTTCAATTATTTATGCTAAGGAAAAAGGGAGCAATAATTTAAAATTTAATTCTGGAAACATATTAAAAGCAAATTAACAGTCCCTGATTTATTTTAGACTGAACAGGTAGAGTGAAGAGATTCAGGGAGGTTAGGGTGCTTTATAGACTATTCGTCATCAATATATCTGCCCCATGTCTGAACTGCGTGTGTTAGTGACAGTCGCTCAGTTGCGTCCAACTCTTTGAGACTCCATGGACTGTAGCCCGCCATGTTCCTCTGTCCATGAAATTCTCCAGGCAAGAATACTAGAGTAGGTAGCCATTCCCTTCTCCAGGGGATGTTCCTGACCCAGGACTCAAACCTGGGTCTCCCTCATTGCAGGTGGATTCTTTACCGTAATATGAGCCACCAGAGACTACTGGCCATATTCTGACTCAGAACAACTGTCGTCAAACTGCCGCATGGATTTCTGGGGGTTTTCAAAGGGACTTCAGGAGCCAAACATGATCCCTCAACTCTCAATCTCACATGAGCCGCCAACAGAGATTAAGGTGCAGCTAAGAGCCAAGCAGAGCAAGGACTCAAAATAAGAGCACCTCCCAACTACAGACCCGCAGAGAACCCAACTACAGACCCGCAGAGAGCCCTACTCTCAACTGAACCACTCCAGTGGAGAATGAGAAGAGAGGGGCCCGAGGCTCCCCCAGGGCTCCTCCTCTCCCTTTTCCATGCGGAACCCCAAACCCACTTCCTCTTCTCTTACTGAAGGCAGGAACATCAAGCACAGCAATGAACTTGAGTCTACACTCCTCACATAACCAGTCTACGACAAGGTGAGCGCTGGCAGGCCCTTTGTGAATCTTCACTGGCATTAATCTACCATGAGATGATCAGGAGACTACAGCAGTTTTGATTTCTTAATCGTCTATTAATTTCCTCCTTTCCACCCACCTTTCCCATATCCTCTCCACTACCTCCAGAGTGAGAGCTGACCATTAAAACTGCATTTTAAGGGAACTTTCCTGGTGGTCCAGTGGTAAAGAATACACCTTGCAATGCAGGGAATACAGGTTTGATCCCTAGTCAGGGAACTAAGATTCTGCTGCCAGCCCTTGGGTCGCCAACTACTGAGCCCATGGGCTCTGGAGCCCTTGTATCACAACTAGAGAGTCTGTGCGCCACGACGGAAGATCCCGCCTGCCGCAAATAAGACCCATCACAGCCAAACAAATAAACAGATATTTGTCTAAAAACTGCATTTAAAACAAGTCCACATTCAAATGTGTCATGTATCAAACTGCAGTATTAGCAGGGGCCTCTACTTGGTAACTGGCTTTGGAGGAGACTGAGGAACTCGGGCCATTTCTGTGGGTGAACCAGCACTTCTTAGGACTGGTACTAATGATACAGGCTGAATCAGGCTGTATCAGCCCATCTACACCAACCAGCACATGTAAACACGCCGTACAGCACACGGGGCCACGTTCAAGCAGTGCCAGGCACAGCTGTCCCTCCCGCGCTGTGGGCATGGTGACAGCCATGCAGTGAGAGCGCAACTCTGACACGTGGAGTGATGGACTACTGCTCAACAGTTCCAGCACTTGCGAATCTGAAGGGCTTTCTTGCCTGAATTTCACGGTAAGTATTAGCCCTCCATTCCTTTTTCAAACCAATACATCAGGTCAACCAAGAAAAATTACTGGATTGCAAGCTGCTTAATTCTAAACTACACAATTTTTTAACACAGAAATAACCAGAATGTGCGACAAAAATAAGACTGCATTGTGTGTGTGTGTGTGTGTGTGTGTGTGTGTGTGTGTGTGCTGATCAAAACGGCCTCGCTGTTCTTACTGGCAGATTTTCTAAGTGTTATAAATTCAAATTTCAAAATGAATTTATATAAATAAAAGAATGCTTTGGTCTGCTTCACAGATCAATTTGGTGTGCCATTTCATCTGAAAAAATGATTTTCCGTTTTTAAAAGTTTGTGAGAAGATTTGAAAGAACCAAAGTAAAATCTATGTTAAAGTAACTTTTTGGCAAAAAAAAAAAAAAACCATAAATCAAGACATATTTCTTGAACTAAAAAAAGCCAGCTATTTAGCTAAAATAAATCAATAGTTTTCTGGAGCCAAAATAAGTTCCTGAACACTAAAGACACATCTTCAAGTCACACCTGCTTCACAAGTGATTCTTTACTTTTTGGCCGAAGCATGCAGCTTGTGGGGTCTTTACCAGGGATAAAACCTGGGCCCCCTGCAGTGGAAGCGTGGAGTCTTAACCACTGGACCACCAGGGAATCCCTCCACAACTTATTCTTACAGTGAACCACACCAGCGTAGACTAGAAAAAACTTGAACTCATCACATTCCGGCTGTCAAGGTTTATTTCAGATGGGTTCTTGAGGCAGAAGTTCATAAACTTGACAATCACTGGCCATATATCAAAGGCTGCTGAAGCAAGTTTCTGCCTCCACAGAAAATCCATCTCTGTCTCCACTCCAGTCCCATCACACCCACCCTCCTCACAGCTCCAACCCAAGAAGCTAACACTCCCACAGAAAGGGGAAAGATGAGCACCCACCAAACCATAGCATGTGCTTCTTATCTAATGACGGTCGCTATATGAAAACGGAAACCTCCAAAACCTGGTAACCCAGTGCCGTCACCGGGAATTTCTCAACAAGGACAAATAACGTGCTGCCTGCATTTTCAATCACTTTTCTAACTGCAAAAGGGATACCTACTCTACAGGGTGTTAAGGGGATCAAATGAAACGCTCCATGTTAAGCTGCTGGGTAAACTCCTAGGAGCTATCTAATTCCCGGTATGCCTGCTATCGTTTTTATTTAGTCCCAGATACCAAATGAAAGCAGACCAAAGCAAAACAACAGAAGTATTCAGGCCTCCTGTGAAACTGGAGATTCATGCCCTAAGGGGTTTGTCCCAAACATATTTAATTTAGTGGGGCTTTTCTAACTGGATTTCAAAACGCAACTATTTTGAGGGGAAGGAAAGGAGGTTGAGACTTTACTAGGGTCACACAGTCAGAAGAGAGATATAAAGGATAACATTCAAGACCTGCAGATGATTGAAGGGATATTGGAGAACTATCCCTAACTGGCAAGATGGCCAGTGGACCCCTTGCCAGTTGTTTTAAGCAGGTGGTGAAGCCAGAATTCAGACAGCAATGGGTTAAGAAATTAGTGAAGAGGAACTCAAAAGCCTCTTGATGAAAGTGAAAGTGGAGAATGAAAAAGTTGGCTTAAAGCTCAACATTCAGAAAACGAAGATCATGGCATCCGGTCCCACCACTTCATTGGAAATAGATGGGGAAACAGTGGAAACCGTGTCAGACTTTATTTTTCTGGGCTCCAAAATCACTGCAGATGGTGACTGCAGCCATGAAATTAAAAGACGCTTACTCCTTGGAAGGAAAGTCATGACCAACCCAGACAGCATATTCAAAAGCAGAGACATTACTTTGCCAACAAAGGTTCACCTAGTCAAGGCTATGGTTTTTCCTGTGGTCATATACGGATGTGAGAGTTGGACTGTGAAGAAGGCTGAGTGCCAAAGAATTGATGCTTTTGAACTGCGGTGTTGGAGAAGATTCTTGAGAGTCCCTTGGACTGCAAGGAGATCCAACCAGTCCATTCTGAAGGAGATCAGCCCTGGGATTTCTTTGGAAGGAATAATGCTAAAGCTGAAACTCCAGTACTTTGGCCACCTCATGCGAAGAGTTGACTCATTGGAAAAGACTCTGATGCTGGGAGAGATTGGGGGCAGGAGGAGAAGGGGACGACAGAGGATGAGATGGCTGGATGGCATCACTGACTCGATGGATGTGAGTCTGGGTGAACTCCGGGAGTTGGTGAGGGACAGGGAGGCCTGGCGTGCTGCGATTCATGGGGTCGCAAAGAGTCGCACACGACTGAGCGACTGATCTGATCTGATCTGAAGCACATGAGACTACACTTTCAAGTAATAAAAGGACAAAGAAATAAAACCAAGCACCCTGATGTGCTAGGAAGAGAGGTTTCAATTCCCAAAGGCTATTCAAGCACTGCACTGATTAACCGACGAAGAACATTCAGAATTCAGACACACCTGACTGCTTCCCATCCTGGACACGATTTAAGACCCAGATCTTAACAGAACAAAAAAACGAGGTCAGCTAAAAACCAAGCAAGGCACATTCCACACACAATAAAATTTCAGTTACATGCAGGTATAAAATATAAGAGGTAAAACAATAAAGCTTCTAGAAAATATAGATCATCCTCATGACCCCGGGGTAGGGAAAAAACTGTTGAAAACACTAAACACAAAGAAAAAGACTGGTAAATGGAAATGGTCATCAAATGGCACCATGAAGAGAGTGTAAAACAAAGCCACAAAATGGAAAAAGATATCATCAATATGGGTAACAGCATAAAATAACTGCTACAAATCAATCAGGAAAAGATAAATGACTCAATTTTTTTCAACAGGCTAATAGTTATAAAAGAGGATACTCCAAAAGCTGATACATAGAACAAGTACTCAACCTCATTAGTCATCATAGAAATGTAAATTAAAAACAATATAATGCCACAAATCTATTAAAACGGCTAAAGTTTAAAAGACAGTAACAGGTAGTGCTGAAGATGCTGCTGGTGGGACTATAAATCGGTATAACCATTTTGGAAAATGAACACATGCATACTTTATGACCCTGTAATTCTACTCCTTGACAATATAGCCAACAGAAATTTGTACCCCACGAAATGTACACAAATGTTCACAATACCACTATTCATAACATCCAGAGAGTCCAAAGAACCCAGTGTCCACCACTAGTGGGATGGATAAGTTGTGGTTTATTCATCAGGAAGATGTTATAACAGTAGAAACGAATGAATATTGCTTCATACAACAACATGGGTGAGTTTCACAAACAAAGCTGAATGAAAGAAGCCAAGATGCATCCAACCTTCATTATTTGTTTTATGCTAACTTTTAAAAATGAGCAAAACAAATCCATGGTGTTACAGAATGCATGCGTGCTCGGTCGCGTCCGACTCTGCGACCCCATCAACTATAGCCTGCCAGGCTTCTCTGTCCATGGAATTTTCCAGGCAAGAATACTGGAGTGGGTTGCCATATGCTCCTCCAGGGGATCTTCCTGACCCAGGGATCGAACCCATGTCTATTGCGTCTCCTGCATTAGCAGGCAGGTTCTTTACCACTGAGCCACCTGGGAAGCCCTATAATCAGAAGAGTGATTATTAGCCTTTGGGGAGGAGGGATTCTGGGATGCTGGTAATATTCTATTTTCTCGACCTGAAAGTTACAAAAGGATGACTGCTTCATGCACTTGGTAAGTACATACACACAAGTCTTGAAACTTAAAAGGAATACTTATTTTTAACATTCAGGTTGGTGTCTGCAGACTCTGATTTTAGAAACTGTGTTTTTTCCTCTAATAGCACAATTATTAAGAGCAGTCTGGGGACCCAGAGATGAAGTCTGAGTGTGAGACTCCTAAATTCCTAAGAATCATCACCTATTTCTCCTCAAAGCTGCAAGGATGACAACAGAAAGTTACAATTCCATAAGTCTGTATTTCCCTTAGACTTCCCTCAATAGCAAATTTATACAGGATGGTGAATTAAATGTGGCTCATAATACACTCGTGGAGACCCATGTACATATCTAAAAAAATCTTTTCTGTCCCAGAAAGAGTTAAAATCTGCCAAGTGGAGCTTTCAACTGTTCCTGCCTTAACTTTATCTGCTTTTTTATGGCACTGCTCATGGTCTAGCAATTCAGAGACTATATGACTGATTTATTTATTAAGTCAACCAAGACTCACAATTACCTAACAACTTACAAAAAAAATTGAGAGAAGGGGAAGGTCCACATAATTTGAAATCTTCTGACTCTTCCCCACTTCCACTTCTACCAGGCCCTAACCCCCTCCTGCCTAGATTAGTGGAACTTTTTACCTAGTCATCCTGATGTCAGCTTTCCCAATTCCAATTCCATCTGTACTTCACTACCAGATAAATGCTTCTAAATAGCCATTTTCTGCCCCAGTTAACCTAAATCTAGCTTTCAAGAGACTTTATATCTGGACCAACTGAGATGTTCAGTTAACTCTTCAAGAAACAATCTCAATATTCACTAAGTAACGAATACTGCATTAGGTCCTTGAGATACAAAAGACTGTCCTTGACTTCCAAGAACTGGAGATGGCCTAGGGAGCCCGGGCAGGGCGGGGAGCGAGGGTAGAGACTATGGGGCCGGTGGGGGTGGCGGGGAGATGTAGAATATGATGCTTTATATCCTACAGTAGTGACATATGGATAAATAGCTTTAGGAGCCCAAACAGAACTCTGAGAAACACAAGGAAAGCTTCACAGAGATGACAAAATCCTTAGGGATTTGAAGAATGCAGACGTTTACTAGGAGGAAAGCATGCCTATGCCTGATTCACTGTTACTCAGCACAGTAAGCCGTCACTCTGGTCTGAACACTCATGGTCTCCAGAACAAACAGCTATTCCCACCCTGCATTTGCTCCTTGGTCAGGTGGCGCTAGTGGTGAAGAACTCACCTGCCAATGCAGGAGATATGAGAGACTCGAGTAGGATCTCTGGGTCAGGAAGATCCCCTGAAGAGGGGCATGGCAACCCTCTCTAGTATTCTTGCCTGGAGAATCCCATGGACAGACGAGCCTGACAGGCTACAGTCCATAGGCTCACAAAGGGCCAGAGAAAACTGAAGCAACTTAGCACGTACGCACAACTTAGCACGTACGCACAGCAATTCACAGTTCAACCTTCATGAAATTTCTTATGAAGTTTTCAGTACAGATCCCTCCCTTGTTTTCATCTTCTGTATTTCCTTGTAAGCGGTATCACAGAATTTTGCCCATGGCAGTGTTCTCTGCTCACTTCAGAATGGAACCATTAAAGAGCACAAGCTCTGGTGTCGGGTTCCTCGGGTTCAAATCAGAACACACCTCAACCTCGGCCTAGTTATTTAACCTGTCACCCTTTCTCCTCTTACGCACAACTGGGAATAATAAGAAAACCTAACTCATGGGGTTGTTCTGAGGATTAAAGAAAATAATCTGTGTAAAGCATGTAGTAAACATAATGCCAGGAATAAAGGAAGGAGGTGAAGTCACATCTCTACCTGTTAATAATTCATAGATGCCAGGCCTCTTCCTCTAATGAGAACATAAAACTGTCTGGAAAGAGATTCTGCCCAATACGTTCCTACTTGCTGTAACAGCCAGCATGGTTGCAGTAGTAGTGTCAGTCGCTGAGTCGTCTCCGACCCCGTGGACTGTAGACCACCAGGCTCCTCTGTCTGTGGGATTCACCAGGCAAGAGTCCTGGAGTGGGTTGCCATTCCCTTCTCCAGGGGATCTTCTCAACCCAGGGACAGAATCTGGGTTTCCCGCATTGCAGCCAGATTCTTTACCATCTGAGCCACAGGGAAGCCAGTACGGACTGGCACTCAAATATCTTACAGACCGAATTCAGGAGAGTAAAAGGAACAAGTAGACTGTTGATTCAGTTTTCGTTTCTCAGGAATAGTGGTAATTCTTCCAAACTCAAGATACATAAAACTGTGCTTTAATTTCCCCCTTTGAAGAGCTCCGATCATAATGACTTTTGCTCACAAGCACCCAATGATTAGGTTCTGAAAACCAGGCGATTGCTAACAATTTATCGTAAAAACACTGAGACTGATAACGGATAATACTGTGCTTTGTCTCCTAAGACAAGACACCTAGATGACAGTTTTCTCAAATCCTGATAAATCTGCAATGTTTTACCTAAGTGCCTCTAGAACACCCCTCTGGAAAGCATAACCTTTTTATAAAATTGGTACTGGGAAAAAAAAAAAAAGACTCTTTCTTTAAAAGAAGGTTGTTAATCAAGCTTTTCGTCACCTTTGCCAAGAGCTACATTTTGTCTGTTCTTCAATGAGGTGAATCACATGAGCCTTCTGTACTCAGGCTGATGCTTCCTTGATAGTAAACCTAAATATGAGGGCAAGCACGCAGCAGAGTCTGAGCTCAAAGACTCCTACAGCGGATCCAGAACATTTTACTACTCCAGTTGCTTCTATCTAAAGAAGGTTCTGGAGAAAAGTGATTCTATATTAACTGCTGACCAAGGTTAAAAATAAAAAGTATGCAAAAGACACCTGGTGTGTTAATAAGAGATTTCATTAGCAAAGAAATTCAACCTCATGTAAACTCTGGAAGCTAAGAGGATTACCACGGATGTCTAAACTCTCAAAAGAAAATTCACATTCTTCCCTGCACCCTTCACCAGTGCAAAGAAAACTGATGAGGGAAAATCTCCTTGGCCTTTAGGCCTGCATATAAACATGAGATGAAATACGAAGCTTAAAATAACACACAATGGAAATCAATGTGACATCCATCCGTCCATCCCGTCCTGCAGGCAGTTCAAAACGCCAGGAAGCACACCAGGGAAGACCCAGGCAGGAGAAGGGCACGCAGAACAAGACTTCTTACCCTTCCCATCACTGCTCTTTGTTTTTTACAGGACAGTGTCTGCAGATTGAGACACAGACTAAACAAACCATGGTGAACTAGAAAACCTATTTTATTTCTCTAAAAGCAAACTGGTGAAACCAGTTGAATCTTCAAAGTCTAACACACGGGCTGCTGAATGCTGAGGTAACAGATACATAGTGAAGTAATTTATATACAAAAGTTGCATGGCAGGGGTTGGTGGGGAGCGGGACATGTATTCTACTGATGGAAATACAGGGAGCACCACACCATGTTCTGGGAAAACAAAGCCCAGGCAGATGTACTTATCACAACTCTATGAACACGTGTCTGCAGCTAACTACTGAAGTTATACATGTGCCCACAAAGGCTCCTGGCTGTCTCGCCTACAGCTTAAACTGAATGACATTTGCCCTTTGAGAGTAACTACAGACATAACTTTGTATGAGATCATCATGCAGATACTTAATATTTGATTAAAACATATACTGCGGCTACATCTAAACATATTTCTAACCGTTAAAAGGCACCTTTCTGCTTTAGTCTAAATCTACCATAAAGTTGATCAACGGCAAGACATCCCCCTCTCCCGGTCCCAGTATTTCTTGGGTCTGCAGAAAGTGCCCAGTCAGATTCTGTTTCTTCCATGAACAAAAGGCTCTGTTGACAGCTGAGGACTGGGAGTGAGGAGCAGTATGACAGCCCAGCGTCTGGGCCAGGAAGCCCACTGGTCCCACCGCGGTCACGAGAAGTCAAAGCAGTGTATTCTGTCCCCACGGGGACCAATTAGAGGAAACATCTCGTACCCAAAAGACAGTGTGTTTTATGTCCGGAAAACCTTATCCCTGTACTACTGGACGAGCTATAAAAACAAGAGGCACCAATTAGCTACGAATGGACAGGTGCACTGGTTTCAAAAATGTCCAGCAAATCTAAAGAAAACCACAGAGTCATCACAAGTAACTCATACCTGATTCTAGACTAGATATTGCACTGGAGGGGGGGAAAAATGCTATAAAGAACTTAATTTGGCAAACTGACAAAATTGGAATACAGATGGTAGACCAGATAAAACTACTGAATCGATGTTAAATTAAAGTTGACAGCTGCACCGTGGTTATGTAAGAGAATATTTCTATTAGGAAATACACTATATTGGGGCAGTGGACATGACACAGGCAACTTACTCTCAAATGATTCAGAAAATATCATGTGTGTGTATGTATATACATATATACACATATATACTAGATACACACAGAGTAAATGCAAATAATAAAGCAAATACGGCAAAATGTTAACAAAAGCTGAGTTTGTAGAAAGAGTGTTAAGAGTGTTCCTGGCACTACTCTCTTTGCCAGATTTCTGTCAGTTTGAAATTTTTCCAAATAAAGTTTTTTAAAATCTCGTCTGTTGGATTGGTACGCTCCATCTTGCTCCACATTGCTCCAAGTTAGCTGGTCAAAGAGGAAAGAAAAAGTGAGAAGAGAATACAATAAGGGAAGAAATTATTTTACTTTCTCAGATGCCAGATTTATTATCTCACACTGTTTCTGAAAAAGGATAATACCTAGGTCAGACATTAAAAATTTTGCATCTGCTGGTTGGACAAGAACCACATCCCACTAGAAGCTAAAATACATACAATTTATATTGTTATTTATCTATATTCTAGTCAGAAGGCTTTAATTAGACAGCCAAAAAAGCAAATGATAAAAATAGTTATTCTGCAACAAACTGTCTAAAATAAATGAGTAATACAGCTAAGACTAGGCTGTCTCTTCACAATCCCATCTGCTTCTCTTTCCCAGGTACATATCCCAGGAGAACAAATGTTTACATCTGCATGTGGAGTCAATTAAACTCAAAAGATACTCACTGAGCACATTTTAACACAAGGCATGCTACCATGAATTCCTAAATCAGGACCATGGAATCTTGAGAGAAATAAAACAAACCCCAAAGAACAGCAAGTCAACCTCCTTTTATAGATCAGGAAAATAAAGCTCGGAGAGAGAATCTTGCCCAAAGTCGGCCAGCTACTGGTCAAGTCACCGGGCAGGGCCACCAGAGTCCCTTCCCAGCCGTAGCTCCTCTACCCCTTAAACAAGCGCAGAGGTGTTCTGCTCCAGGAGCTGGAGGGATGCTGAATGACCGGGTGTTACCCTGCCTCTGATGAAACCAGGAAGTGGATGGGTGAGGGGCTGACGAGCCACGGTAAAAACAGGCGGCAAGTGTGAATCACAATTACCACTGCAGCTCCAACCTAACCGATTCCATCTCACTGCTGCTGCCACCGGAACTGTTTAGGAGCAAGTCTCCTGCAAAACCCATACCACGTGCCTCCTAAATTACTCTGGAACAGAACTGGCTTTTTAAATAACAGTTAAAATAACGTTTGAAATTTTGGCAAACATCTCCAGGCTGTATTACAGAGTGCTGGAATCTGGGAGAGCATAATCACTTCCTTTGCCTCGCCCTAGTTCTATCCATCGATATATAATCACTTCCTTTCCCTCACCCTAGTATTATCCATTGATACATAATCTCAAGAGACGACGTACAGATCAAAGTCTAATGTCCTCCTCAGGATGGGCAAAGCTGCAGCCTCCTTCCTGTTCTGAACTGCCCTGGCCTGCCCAGGTCCAGCCACGACAGGAAGGCAGGACACAGAGCAACATGAGCTTCTCCTGCGGGGAGGCAGGTGAAAGGCTTGAAAGCTGGGTGGTTTTGATGCAATGACTTTCTACCCGGTAGATGCGGGCCATGTTGCTAGGCTCCCCCCCACCACTCACTCATCATAAACAAAAGAGTGATCAGTCTCTCCTGTGGGAAGGAAAAAAAGCGAGGAGGGAGACAGCCCGGAAGAATGTGCTCCAGTACAACTCCCACCTCGGGTACAGATGACAATCCCCCAATGGGCACCAAAGCAGGAATGAAGGGACACAGAAAAGGAGCTCTTTACATGAGAAATGACTGAACAGGCTTCATGCGAGCCAATGCTAACACTGAGAGGTCCTTGGCCACAGAGAAAATGCCAGGTGAGAGGCAGCCCCCGCTCCAGAGTACAGCCTACATGACTTTGGGCAAATCCTGCAAGCTGCTGGACAAGCATCCTTGGACTAAACGCCATCAGGTATGTGTTATGCAGTTGATGATAAAAGGAAAACGCAAAGTGTTAAATTGTTCAGTCGTGTTTGACTCTTTGCAACCCCCATGGACTGTTGCCCACCAGGCTCCTCCATCCATGGAATTCTCCAGGCAAGAATACTGGAGTGGGTTTGCCATTCCCTTCGCCAGAGGATCTTCCCAACTCACGGATCGAACCCAGATCTCCTGCATCACAAGCAGATTCTTTACTGTCTGAGCCACCAGGGAAGTTGACGATAAAGCACCATGTAAATGTTAGCTAATATAGTTATCCCTCTCTCACTATGCGTTACTCTCAGCCTACCCTTCACGTTCGGATTTGCTTTTATAAAGACAAAGTCCCCTAAGTTGTCGTCAGCTTGTCCCTCTCAATACACCCTGCACCACCTTAATACTGTAATTCTTAATTTACAATCAGTCACGTTACTTTAAGGCTCTCAAAGTACCACTGCCAACTGCCCAACGGTGCTGATGTACCCCACACAACATAAACCACGATGGCCATGAGAGCAGCTGCCGGAGGACCTCTGAGGGTGCTGCATGCTGCAGGAAGCGTGATGCTGCTGCACAAGCAGAGATGTGCGCTCGGTAGGAAGTGACGCTTCCTGGCTGGGGGCTCTAAATGCTCCTCCCGTCACCACAGATGACCATGAGCCACCAGCAAAGAAGACACCATGTGCTCTGGTAAGAGCGCTCTCTCGGCCAGGGACTCTCCTGGGTGCTGGGTTCCGCACAGCACTACTAGTCTATGCAGCTGTCTTTTAAGTTTTACTTTCAAGAATAAGCTTGGTACTCATGACTGTGATTTTGTTTAAAAGCTGTAACTTTTACAATATGGAAAGCTACTGTAATATTGAAACTCTACTGATTCTGTGCCTCCAGCACTTTGAAGATTCACTGGGTTACAAGGGCAGAACAGCGGCAGTTCCAGGGGTGTTTTTTCGGGGGGTGGGGGGAGTAGGGGAAGTGGAGGTGGGAGGTACACAGGAGAAAGGAAATGGATACTTAGCTCCTGTCCAACTGTCTGACCTGCCAGGAACCCTGGCCTTGTTCATATCCCTGGGTAAGGCAAGGATGACTCAACAGCTTTCCACCAGCCTCCAATCCCCACATAACAGGAACAACTAGCTGGAAAGAGGAGTATATTATGGCCCTTTTCACGGTTCTCAACTGGGGTAAGGAGAGGAAGACGGAAAGAGAAAGTGCGGCTTTTGATTCCCACCTCTAGCCTTTGCTCCTCATGGGCAACAGCCCAAAGCCAAGGGACAGAAATTCCACGCCACTGCACCTGTGGTGCACTTGCCCCGTTACTGGGAAGGCTGGATCCTACCGATCCTGGGAACGCCTTAAAAGTGAATTGTGTCTGACCTCTAACCTGTGTCTGACCACTAACTTCACCACTTACTTGGTGCATGACCTTGGACAAATGACTTCATCTCTCTCAGCCTCAGGTACTTCACTTGCAAAATGGATTTACAACAGTCCCCCCACACCAGGCAGTTATGAGAAGTCAATGACATAACACAAATCCACCGCCACCCTTAACCATAAAGGAGCAAAACTATTTCACTATTTTTTTCATTGATGAGTCAGTAACCTTTAAAAAAAAGGAAGACACCAAAGAAAAATAATTCCAAACAAGAGTCAACTAAATGCTCAAAAAAATTCCAAGAATGCCACCATCTTCACCAGGGCTACAAACAAAGACGAAAAGAATGGTGCCATCACCTTCCAGACTTCTATTTGTGTTTGGGACAACATGGGTTGGAACCAAATCCACGATTGCAGCAGCAAAAGCTGTTTGGTTTGCTTTTGTTTTTTTAAGGAAATAATATTACACAGAATCCCAATACATAATACAGACTCAATCAGAAACTGCTGCATTAACAGGGATGAACAGGAGAACTGAAACACCCATCCAGCATTCAGGACCTCTCCAAGAAACCACCACACTAAAATTCCTAGCATTAAAGCCCTTCCAGCTTTGATTCAGGTTCCACCAAGTATGGCAAGTTTTCTTCAGGTAATAAATGGTTGCTAAAGACTGGTTTACAAATTCTCTAAATATCCTTCAACTGGAAGCCTCTCACCACCACCCAGGGTCTTTGCCATCTGGCCATCACGGGTGACCCAGCCACCCCGTCACCTGGCCTTGACCCGCCCCTTGGCCCTCACCAGGCCCACATTCCCTCTTCCAGTTTCCTCACCCATCCTGGGCCCCAGCTAGACCCATTTTCTCCACGCAACACCTCCACGTCTTCTCAGACGCCATTCCCACCTTTTCTACCTAGAGAACTCCTGTCTATGCATTTTTCAAGACTCCTTGAAAAACGGCACCACCTCCGTGAAACCTACTGAAGTTCCCCCGGCTGGGCCAGTCATTGTTTGTGGGCTTCCTAACATCACACAATGGCACCCCACTCCACTACTCTTGCCTGGAAAATCCCATGGGCGGAGGAGCCTGGTAGGCTGCCGTCCATGGGGTCTCAAAGAGTCGGACATGACTGAGCGACTTCACTTTCACTTTTCACTTTCACGCATTGGAGAAGGAAATGGCAACCCACCCCAGTGTTCTTGCCTGGAGAATCCCAGGTACGGAGGAGCCTGGTGGAATGCCGTCTATGGGGTCGCACAGAGTCAGACACGACTGAAGTGACTTAGCAGTAACATTACACAGAAGACGGTGGACTGAAATGACCTCTTTGACTTGCACACAATGCTGGTGAGACTGAAAACCAGTACCACCACAACGGAAGACGATTTAGCAACATCTACAAAAATTTAAATGCACAGACAGCTTCATCCAGCAAGTATACTTTTAGCAGTTCCCCCCGCCCACCCAAAGTTTATGTGTGCAAGATCTTCAGGTCAACACTTTATAAAACAAAAGATTGGGAACAACCTAAATTTCCCTCAAAGCAAGATTAGTTAAACAAGGTACATCCACATCATGGAATACTACGCAACTGTGAAACAATATACCAGTAAGTGCAGTATGGTAGCCATTAGTAGAGGTAGAGTGGCTAAGAGAAAAATACACACACACACACACACACACACACACACACTCTCTCTCTCTCTCTCTCTCTCTCTCTCTCTCTCTCTCATTTACAACTGGCAATGGTGCATGCTTCTAAAGAAGAGAATGGAGTACTGGGGGCAGGGGAACAGAAAGAGGCCGACTTTTCTCTGTACACTCTATTGCATCATTTAAATTTTGTACATTGTTCACTTGTTTAAAAAGAGAGAGAGAGAGAACAAGAGAAAAAAGAAATTTCCTGCCAGGTCCCTCCAGTGGCCTGGAGTGCAGAGGCAGAGACTATTTCCAATTCATCTCTATTCCCAGGGTCTACCTAAGCACACAGCAGGCACTTAATAAACACCTGTCACAGGAGTTACTTTAATTCTCTTATATTAAGTGAGCTGTAGACTAGTTACCCAATGGTGATAACTTAGAAAGCTAACACTTACTCAGCACTTGGCACACACCAGGCACTCTCCTACGTGTATCAGACTCTGCCATCCCATGGACTACAGCCCACCAGGCTCCTCTGTCCATGGGATTCTCCAGGCAAGAATGCCAGAGTGGGTTGCCATGCCCTTCTCCAGATCTTCCCAACCCAGGGATCGAACCTGGGTCTCCTACATGGCAGGCAGTTTCTTTACCCACTGAGCCACCAGGGAAGCCCTGTCCTAACTTGGTGCTTGGTGTATTTATGGAACCATATATAGCTTCTGTGGTAAATTCTGCTGTGGGCAAGTCAGTATCTTGTTTTCATTAGTCAACAAGTTAATCACTTCCCCAGAGTGTCCTAATGAACTGGGATCAACTCCTTTAATCCTCGTAACAATCCCACTGCCCAGACAGGAAACAGAAGCCCAGAAGGATTAAGTAACTTGTCCCACCCAGGTCATATGGGAAGAGGTTAAGTGGGAGAGCCAGGATTCAAACTCAGGCCCCAAACCCATATTGTTAAACAAGAGGTTATACTAGTCTTCAGATATCTAGGAATGTATTAAAATCACTAAACACTGAATTCACTCCTTTCTGAATACTTGCTGCAGAAATGTGTCCTTAACTGCTTAATCATAAGCAATGTTGAAATAAAATGAAGTCACTGCCTACCTGGGGGACTGAGGTGTCTCTAACACAAGTGCTGATCACTGGCTTTGCTGATTCACACTGACCCCACCCACTCTGAGAAAGTGATTAACATGTTGACTAATGAAAACAAGACACTGACTTGCCCACAGAAGAATTTACCACAGAAGCTATATATGGTTCCATAAATACAATCCTCCATCTACACCAAACATTCCATCTCAGTGAGTATCTGATCAAACTCTGAAGGCCCTTGGAAAAACTTCTATGCGAAAAATGAGAAACACACAGAACTTCCCCCACTTCCCAGGACTTCCAGCAAAGAGCTCCAACACGGAAAACAGATGCCCTGGCCCTCTGTCTGTCCTTGCTGTCCCCAACACCAATCTTACTTCTAGGCAAAAATTCACCCATTTCCTGAGTGCTTGTGTATTAGATACTATCACATACATTCATTTTTAGGCTATTTTGTTGCTCTTTTTTTTTTGATGACACAGAGGGAGGCACCTTACCTAAAGTTCTTCAAATCATGTTGCTGTAGAGGTTAACTTGAGAAGGGCTTCCTGTATATTCCCAGCCACGGAATGTGCTTTCACTTCATTGGCTTTCACTCTCCAAGCACCATACTCTTTCTATCTTTGTCCTTATTTTAGGTTCCCTCCTCCCCGCAAGGCCTGTCGCCCTCTGTCATCACCAACAATCACAAACCAGGGATGGGAAACCTTGACCAACTAAATATGCTGAATTAAGACCGTTTAACAGATGGACTGTCAATTTTCAAACTCTAATATTAATACATAGATTCAATTTGAATTTTACTTAATCTAATTCATTTTTTTTCTGCTTTAAAAGATACTGAGAGGTCATAAATATTGTGAGAATTGGAATATTTCCTGCCATATCAATAAACAAGGATGTCACAGTCATCAGCAATTCCAGCCCTTCAGGGCACTCAGGAAGGAGAGAGGTACCTGTGATCTAACAGTCATCAGACTGCAGCCACTCCCTCTGGTGAGCTCAACAGAGGTCAGCATGTGAAAACACAGGATACTGGCCCCAGGATAGCTGAGATGCATTTGAAAGGAATGATTTCAGTGAGCCCAGACTCCTGCATCTTCCCATACATAGAAAAAAAAAAAAAAATTGCTAAATTTCTTAACTTGGGATATCAGATTTTCTTTGCTATTCAGTCGCTAAGTCATGTCTGACTCTTTGCAATCCCATGGACTGCAGCACACCAGGCTTCCCTGTCCATCCCTGTCCTTCACTATCTCCCAGAGTTTGCTCAAATTCATGTCCATTGGTTTTCTTTAATTAACAGTAATCCTTTGATGTTCAGACTACCTGCCCTTTGTTGTTAAGACTTCTATATAACCTGACTCCTCCCCTCACCTCTTTGGAGCAGTTCTCTCAAGACTATTGAGATGCTCTCTCCCAGGCTTAAGTCCTAAAAGTTTTCACCAAATAAATCATAACTCTCAGCTTTTAGGTTGTGACTCTTTCTTAAGTTGAATGTGATTCCATATATATGAGACATCAGAATAAGCACACCTACAGAGACAGAAAGCAGCTTTGTGGTTGTCAGGGGCTAGGAAGAGGGAGAAATGGGGAGTGACTATTCCTGGGTACAGGGTTTCCAATGGAGAGTCAGAAAGCTCTAGAACTAGAGAGTGGTGGTAGTTTCATAACATGCTGAATGTACTTTCAATATCAATAAACTGTACACTTCAAAATGGTCAACTTTCTGTTATATGTACCATGCCATGCTAAGTCACTTCAGTCATATCCAACTCATTGCGACCCTAGGGACTGTAGCCCACCAGGCTCCTCTGTCCATGGGGATTCTCCAGGCAAGAATACTGGAGTGGGTTGCCATGCCCTCCTCCAGGGGGTCTTCCCGACCCAGGGATCAAATCCACGTCTCCTGCAGCTCCCGCATCATAAGCAGATTCTTCACTGCTGAGCCGCTGGGGAAGCCCTTCTGTTATGTGTACTTTACCACAATTAAAAATAATAATAAAAATCTACTTAAGACAATGAGAAAAAATGCTTAAGGCACCACTTCTAATAGATGTCAGTAAAGGATAAATAGTTAAGTAAAGTAACCATAAGGGATGTCTTCTATAAACAAACAAAAAGAAAATCTAACTTGGTAAAAACTTTTCCTACCAAAGAAAAAAAACTGAGGAACAATGAAAAGCCATTTTTTAAACCTACTAATTCTACCACAATTTTTCTGAAGGCTACACAATGCTGGTGAGTATTTTTCTATAGCTTGTGGGAGAATAAATTGGTATAAACTTTCTGGAAAAAGACTAATGACATACCTTTAAAATAAAAGATTTATTTTAAAAAAAAAAGAAAAAAAAAAACTTCATACCCTTTGGGCCCTTCTGGGAATCTATTCTAAGGCAATTTTCTGAAACACAGAAAAAGCTTTTAGCAAAAACATTAATCACACATTATTTACAATGGCGAAAAATGGAACAATCTAACTATTGAAGAATTCATGCAATGTGATATTATAGAGCCATTGCAAATACTTATGAAGTATTTAATGACTGGGAAAACTACTTATACCATATTAAGTGGAAAAGGCAGAAGAAAAAAGTACATTTACGGTATGATCTCAACCATATTTTAAAAGTAAATAGAAAAACACACTGGAAGGAAAGAAAAATGTTATTAGAGACTGAATCAGATGGTGGTAATTTCTTGCCTATTTTATACTTATCAAATAGTCTACAGAGTTCAAAATACCTTTTACAATCAGGAAAAAATAAGCAAAAACAAACAAAAAATGGTGGAGAAGACTTTGTGATCACATTAGTACCAACTTTAGCTGCCAAACAGTACTAGAAGCAAGTAGGTGCAGAAACTGAGCTAAACTACTGGCCACAAATCTTGGAGACTGGGCTACTGTGCCTCTGTTTTTGTCTTTAATAAATTCCTATGAATAAAGAGTATACAGAGACTCCCTGTACTCTTTTTGCAACTCCTCTGCAAGTCTAAAATATCTCAAAACCAGATGCTTAAACTGAATACATAAATCCATGATAGATCACTTGTTTTTTCTCTAAATGCAAATCAAAACAACAATGCAGTATCACCTCACTCTGGTCAGAAGGGCCATCATCAAAAAGTCTAAATTTAATAAATGCCGGAGAGGATGTGGAGAAAGGAAGCCCTCCTCCACCGTTGGTGGGAAACGTAAACTGGTGCAGCCACTACAGAGAACATACGGAGGCTCCTTAAAAACACTGAAAACAGAACTGTCATATGGCCCAGCAACCCCTACGCTGGGGCATATACCCCAAAACAGAAAAAGCCCCTAATCAGAGATACATGCACCCCAATGTTCAAAGCAGCACACTGCTTAAAATAATCAAGACACGGAAGCAGCACAAATGCCCCGTGACACACTACACTCACCAATGCAGCCACCGAAAAGAACGTAAAATGCCATCTGCAGCACCTGGGTGGACCCAGAGACTATCAGGCTACATAAAACAGGCCAGAGAAAGACAAACACCGTGATCTCACTTATGAAGACGCTAAAAACTGTACAAATAAGTTTATTTATAAAACAGACTCACAGACATAGAACACAAACTTATGGAAAGGGGGGGGAGGATAAATCTGGGATTAACAGATACACACTGCTACATATAAAACAAACAAGGGCCTACTGTATAGCACAGGAGACTATATTCAGTATCTTGTAATAATCCACAATGGAACAGAATCTGAAAATATATATATAATTTATATTAACATATATATTATACATATATATACAGATGAATTACTTTGCTGTACACCTGAAGCTAATAAATCAACTACACATCAATAAAAAATAAAAATTAGGGACTCCTTGGCAGTCCAATGGTTAAGACTTCGCGCTTCCACTGCAAGGGACACAGGCTCAGTCTCTGGCTGGCGAACTAAGATGCCCCATGTCACATGACATGGCCAAAAAAAAATACTACTAATAATAATTAAATTTATTTATCTAAAAACAGGACGCAGAGTATAGAGGAATAATTTCCTAGACAATAATAAAGCTCCTTTCCTCAGTAATTAAATAAAGCCTTTCCAAGAGCAGCCGCCTTTGGAGACACTATCGTCGCTGCCTATTTCTGTACTTTTCCCCCAGCACTGTAATCACGTGCTGCCGTGCACATCTCATCTTCCAAAAGTTAAAAACCTCTGACTTCTAGTCAGGGCTTCCCAAGTGGCTCAGTGGTAAAGAATCCGCCTGCCAATGATGCAGGAGACACAAGAGACACAGGTTCAATCCCTGGGTCTGGAAGATCCCCTGGAGAAGGAAATGGCAAACTACTCCAGCATTCTTGCCTGGAAAATTCCATGAACAGAGGAGCCTGGTGGGCTACAGTCTAAAGGGTCGCAAAGAGCGACTGAGCGCGTGCGCGCACACACACACACACACCCCCCTTCTAGTCACCCTTTCCCATGTTTACACACACACACACACACACACACACGCACACGCACATGCACACACCTTCTAGTCACCCTTTCCCATGTTTACATTCAATAGCTGCAGGTCAGCTGATTTGCATTATTTTGGAACTCTGTTGCAAGTGAGCCCCCAAATTCACCAACAGTGCTTCCTCCCACTCCTGACTTTGCATTTCAGAAAAGAATTACAAATTACACACATCCTGGTGAACAGAGTAACATCACAAGTTAACTGTCCTTTCAACTTTCTCCAATCAGCAATGTTTGCCAAGGCCCAGCATTCACCTAGTATTACGAATTGCTTTCCTTTCTTTCCACAACTAGAGTGTGGTGGATCCAAGACACCAAATTTTAACACTGTACTCTAATTTGTCCATAACTCCTCTATGCTAACTAAGAACTTTTACTTCCTCAGATCGTTTCATTTGCATCATTAGTTCTACCAGTTGGATTTCTTTGGGGGATTACTTTTCATAATGTAATAAAGATTTTCATAACTTTCAAATCATAACCCTGAAGAGTAAAGAACCCCCAGACTGTACTAAGCTAGGCAATCAGACAGGCCCACTTATATGCCAGCCAAGAGACTTGTTCCAGACACCTGAAGGCACTGCAAGTCACACTTCTCTAAAATAACAAATGACTTATCAAAGGCTTTGAAAGTTACTGACAAATAACCAAAAACACAAGTATTACATGTCAAGAGTCTACCGAGATGCCAATAGTTCTCTTTCAATCTGTTCACTCTTAAGGTATAAACAGGGATGGTTTATATTTCTGAGGTCTTTTCAAGTCTTCAAGTTTTTCCCCTTCATAAGAAGTCTCCTTCACAGATACCCCATGATATGATTTTTCAGCACTCCTCAGATAAGTACGTCTATCCACAGAACTCTGGAGACATGATCAGTCAACCCCAGCAGAAAAATGTGACGGTGGACAGAGTGCTCCTCAAAGAGAACGAATGTGTCTGGGACTTTCCTGGCAGCCCAGTGGTTAAGACTCCTAGCTTCCAGTACAGGAGGCACAGGTTGGATCTCTGGCTGGGGAGCTAAGAACCCACATGCCTTGTGGCCAAAAAAACAAAACATAAAACAGAGGCAATATTGTAACAAGTTCAATAAAGACTTAAAAAAAAAAAAAATATATATATATATATATATGCCTGGATCTTTGTAAAGATGGGAGGAGGAGGAAAGGGAAGAAAAAAGGAGAGGGAGAGAGGAAGAAAGAAAAATATATATTGACTTCTAAACAATATTATTGACCTCTAAACAATAAAGATTTAACATACAGTTCAAGATTTGCAAGAAATTTCAGGTTTGAAGAGAGCTGCTTTGACCTAAAGCCCCAGGACAGGGGCTTCTCTTAAGCAAGTGTAGGCTCTCTGCCATTAGAGGAATTTCAGTAGAAAATCAGAGAAACCCTAAGCGTGACTGATAAACTCTCCCATGAAGTTATTTCATATATCCTTTAACATTCTAAATTAATACACCAAACTAACAGGATCAGCAACAAACGATTATCAGAAAAATCATTCACTGGGATGAATTCTGCAACTTTCTGGCAATGGACCCACTTTCCTGCAATTAAACCTGTTCTTACATTATGTTATAACAAATAAACCTGAAACCAAGTGGGGAGGAATACACAATTAACTACACAGATCATCAGACAAAAGGTAAATGTATGATGGTTCAGAAAATTACCAAAACTACCAGATTATACAGTCCTATCCCAAGACAATCATTTTATTCAAGTCTACAATATCAGAATATAAGAAATTATAGTGTTCTTAATCTAACTAAAATTAGTGGCATGAGATTAATCAACCAAATGTGCAGGCTATTCCAAACCTAATTTTATCAACATTCTGAAACTAGTCAGCCAAATTACATTTTTCAAATGATTGTTGGCTGACCCATCAGAAAAATGTATAGAGGTCAGGAATGGTCAGCTGACACAGGAAAAAAAACACATGGAAATAAAACATCCAAAGATGTTCCACTTCACTCATAACCAAATTCCTAAAGTGTCATTTTCATCTTTCACATTAAAAAGTTTTACTGGTGTCAGCCAGAATCCCACTAGTGATAATATAAACTGATTTAATCATTTTGTAGAAAAAGCACTAAATACCAGAATTTTTAAATGTACTGTTTGCCCCACAATTTCACTTCTACAAACTTATCCAACAATCTCAAAAAATGGATAAAGATACATTTAATGTGTTTACTGTAGTTCTGATGCAAAACACACTAGAAATCTAAAGTATCCAACATTAGGAAACTAGGTATAAACATGAAGGTAGGCATACCATGTTCCCAGGAAAAATCAGGAACAATGATCCACACTAGAGATAACCTGAGTTACTGAACTTCAGTAATACAGATTTCTTCCAGCAACCATGCAAAAAAGGCAAGTTCTCTCTCACTGAGGTAAAGGGAGAGGGACATTACATGAATTGGGATAACAAGGCTTTCCCACACAACAACCTTCAGTGGCAAATGCCAAAGCCTTTGACTGTGTGGATCACAATAAACTGTGAGAAATTCTGAAAGATATGGGAATACCAGACCACCTGACCTGCCTCTTGAGAAACCTGTATGCAGGTCAGGAAGCAACAGTTAGAACCGGACATGGAACAACAGACTGGGTCCAAATAGGAAAAGGAGTACATCAAGGTGGTATACTGTCACCATGCTTATTGAACTTATATGCAGAGTACATCATGAGAAACACTGGGCTGGATGAAGGACAAGCTAGAATCAAGATTGCCAGGAGCAATATCAATAACCTCAGATATACAGATGACACCACCCTTATGGCAGAAAGTAAAGAACTAAAGAGCCTCTTGATGAAAGTGAAAGAGGAGAGTGAAAAAGTTGGCTTAAAGCTCAACATTCAGAAAACTAAGATCATGGCATCTGGCCCCATCACTTCATGGCAAATAGATGGGCAAACAGTGGAAACAGTGGCTGACTTTATTCTTTTGGGCTCTAAAATCACTGCAGATGGTGACTGCAGCCATGAAATAAAAAGACGCTTACTCCTTGGAAGGAAAGTTATGACCAACCTAGACAGCACATTAAAAAGCAGAGGCATTACTTTACCAACAAAGATCCGTCTAGTCGAGGCTATGGTTTTTCCATGTATGCATGTGAGAGTTGGACTATAAAGAAAGCTGAGCACTGAAAAACTGATGGTTTTGAACTGTAGTGTTGAAGAAGACTCTTGAGAGTCCCTTGGACTGCAAGGAGATCAAACCAGTCCATCCTAAAGGGAATTCAGTCCTGAATATTCATTGGAAGGACTGCTGTTAAAGCTGAAACTCCAATACTTTGGCCACCTGATGCGAAGAGCTGACTCATTTGAAAAGACCCTGATGCTGGGAAAGATTGAAGGCAGGAAGAGAAGGGGACAACAGAGGATGAGATGGTTGGATGGCATCACCAACTCAATAGCCATGAGTTTGAGTAAACTCCGGGAGTTGGTGATGGACAGGGAGGCCTGGCGTGCTGCAATCCATGGGGTCGCAGAGTCAGACACGACTGAGCGACTGAAGTGGACTGAACTGAACCTTCAATGGTAGGAAACAATGGAGAAATATCCAAAGAATTCTAAAAAAAAAAAAAAAGTACGACCCATGAATATTATACCCAGCCAAGCTGTCATTTATGGATAAAGACAACAGACACTTTCAAAATGAGTAATTCAGGGAACAGAGCAACCATAAACTCTTTTGGGAAAAAAACTATATTATATATGTATATACACACTATATATCAGCTCATCAATGTTAAATAGATTAAAAGGTTCAAGAAAACACTCAATCCCAGATGGTGGAACAATGTCTACAAGATCTAAGGGAAAGAGTGCAGTTCAAGAATTTTATACCCAGCCAAGATGTCCTTCACATATAAAGGCAGAGACATTCTTAAATCACCAAATAAGGCACTATTTCTTAAGAGTGACAATAAACTCCAGCTTACAGGGAAATGAATCAAAAATTTCAGACATGGAAAGACCATAGTTAAAAGAACTAGTAGGGGGACATTTGGATTCTTTAAAATATGAAACTAAAACTAAACACTGAGGGCATTATGGTTATAGAATAGACTATAAATGCTCTAAAGACACTGACAAAGTAAAATAACAAGAGTAAAGAGGGAAAAGTGGAAAGACTACACATCTTCTTTTCCTATTATGAAGTTCACTGATGCTGCCTAGAACTGAAACATGGATATATTAAAAATAATGCCATCTCTGTAATGGTTTCCATTACATAGAAATGTTTTCCACTTCCTTAACCTTTTTTCCTTAACCTACTGAAATTTATCAAGAGCTAATAATTATTGAAGCAAAGATATGTTTGAAATTAACAAATCATTTTTCAGTTTCATTTGTTTCTTTTTCTGCTATTAAACTGAAATGAAATGGAGAGACCTCAAGAGGACTGTGCTCAGAGGGGGAAAAAAAAAAATCAATACCAAAAGGTTACAGCCTGCAGATTACATTCGCACAACTCTCAAAATGACAAAACTACAGAGATGGAGAACAGATAGTATACTGGTTGCCAGGAGACAGGAGGAATGCTACAAAGGGTATTAGGGGGAAAAAAGTATTAGGAATGAGTCAGACCTTCAGTGGTGATGGAACAGCTCTGTACCTTGACTGCTGTAGTTACATGAATCAATACATGGAATAAATTGCACAGAACCACACACATACACGTAAATGCAGGTTACAAATGGTGAAAAGGGAAATAAGTCTGTAGTCTAGTCAATAACTGACATGTACCAATGTCAATTTCCTGGTTTTGATATTGCACACAGCTATGTAAAATGTCACCATTGGGGGGATCTGGGTGAAGGGTACAATGGAAAGCCTTGTACTCATTTTGCAACTTCCTGAGAGTATATACATATTGCAAAAAATGTACTTTTTTAAATGCAAATGATAGTAAAATGATTTTTATTTTAAAACAAGCATGACCCCAAAAATCAGCATGATCACTTTTTTAATGAAAGTACTTATTTTAGGCATCTATTTTCCTTATCTTATAGACAAATAGAAACATATATGGACTATTAATCATAGTTCAGGGTACGAGGATCTAAAGGATTTCTCTTTTTGCCATGTTCTTTATACCTTTTGATACTGCCTGATTTTGAATGAGCATACATAATTTTTATAAAAATTACCCAGTTGTTACTCTAAAAAAAAAAAACTTATCCCAAGTCTGATTATTAGCCAATTTAAAAACCAATGAGGGCTTCCCAGGTGGTGGAGCTACTGGTAAAGAAGCCACCTGCCAATGCAAGAGACATAAGAAACACAGGTTTGACCCCTGAATCGGGAAGATCCCCTGGAGGAGGGCATGGCAACCCACACCAGTATTCTTGCCTACACATCCTCACAAGGCAGAGAGAAAGAAAAACCAATGATTCCCCTCTACCTCAACTGCATTTAACTCATAAAATACCTTTACCTTTCCAGGGAGTCTGAGACCAAAGATCTTTTTTCATGATAACCTTCATACAAAAGAGCAGCAGACTGCTCTGATGTAAGTAAACCACCACGTATGCTACGCCTAACTGAACTGAAACACGTACAGAAGTCAGAGCACCTTCCTCTATGTTGCTCTGTAACGTGCTCCAGCTACCACATTACCCTCAGGAGTCACATGTTCTCTATTCTGTCACATCAGAGAATAAGCAGAAATAGCTTTTCTCTCATTTGTTATCAGCAAACTTTTACCATATTGCCCTTTCTATTTTAAGAGGTAAATTATACAAGTTTTAAGGTTATTATCACTATATGTACTTCCCTGGTGGCTCAGATGGCAAAGCATCTGTTTACAATGCAGAAGACCCAGGTTCGATCCCTGGGTCGGGAAGATCCCCTGGAGAAGGAAATGGCAATCCACTCCAGTACTATTGCCTGGAAAATCCCATAAGCTCTTATGAAATGTATGATTTGCAAATGTTTTCTCCCATTTCACTGGTTACCTTTCCAATCTGTCCAAGTACACGAGGGCCCTAAACAAAGCTAGCACGGCGTGTAATTGTGAAACACACAGACCTTTTTCTCCCGCTAACCCCCAGCTTCCTTCCCTTCCCATCAGCCTCTCTCACCGCCTTCATTTCTCTCTGCCTTGTGGGTTTCCTCAGCCACTATCCACAGCCCTCACCTCACGCCACCCCCACTCCCACTCGTCCCCCAGCAGTTCTCCCAGGAGCAATCAGTTTCAGGGGCCTCCCAGGAAGTGTACCACCTACACAGCATTTGTTCTGACAACTCCTTTTGCTCACCTGCTCCTCACCTCTACCTGCCCGAAAAATTACCTGAGCTTGCTGGCTGCATGGCTTTTGTAAAAATTATACTCATACTCTATTTCAATCTTACTACGCTCTTTGAATGCTGCTACTATCAACTACTAACCTCAAGGGCCTACACTGACTTTCTGGGATTTGCTGTTTTTACACCTCTTTTTTTTCTTTTGTTTTGTGGGTGGAGTGGCTCCATCACACAGCTTGTGGGATCTCAGCTCCCCAGCCAGGGGTTGAACCCGAGCCTGCAGCAGCAGCAAAAGCAGAGTCCTAATCACTGGACCGCCAGGCAAGGCCCATCACACCTGACTTCTTCAATTACCTAAATATCTGCTGAATGCTTACTGGGCACTGGAAATGTAAAGAGTGAGACTCATTCTGCTATGGGACCATAAAGAGAAGGAATCAATCCTCCCCACCCCCAGGCTTAGAGGGGAAGGAATGGAGAAAAAGCCAGGCAAAGGATGGAGGAAGTTCCCATTTTGCTCTTCAAACTTCTGAATTATCTGACACTTACTACAAGAATAGTCTTGTAATTCTTATATAATAAAAACAAATAAATCAAAATAACATAAGTAAAAAAAAAAAAAAACTATAATCAAAGATAATAAATGTTAAACTAGCGGCTGGAAAGCCTCAAGGGGGTCATGGTCATGGTAGGTAAGGTCTCAAACAGAAGAAAAGGATGTTCAAGCAGAGGGAATAGCACTGAACAAAGGCAGAGACGTATCAAAGTGTACTCGGTGTTCTGGGAATGACAACTGGCTTGCAGAGGCTATAGAACAAGACATAATTTGAGAAGTCTTTAAAAGATATTCCGAACAAATCACTGTAAGCATTTAATAAATCATCTTCATCCTTACTGAGAGGACTAAGAGTAAGAGAAATTGTGAAAATCCAGGGCCCATGTGCTTTCCACTACTCTGTCATGATAAAAACTTGGTCTTCGACAACACTGCGGACCCTCCGCTCAGAACACTTTGGGGTCAAGTGACATGACCACATCTGAGGTCCGTGAGGCAGCTCTGGCAGGAACATGGAAAGAAGATGGATTGGTGGAGGAAGAATCTGGAAGCTGTGAAGACACCAACTACGAAAGCAAGAGATGACAGTAGCCTCACCAAGGCAGAGGGAATGGAGGGTAAGGCTGAGGTCAGACATAAGTTAGCTACAGAATCAACAGGTCCATAAGTGGGGGACTGAAGGCAAAGAGAAATTTAAAGATGACTCAGCTTTATCACTGGAGTGTCCGGTGAACAAGATCACTAAGAGAGTTAGGGTATAGGGGAGGAGGTGCTAACCTAAATGGAAGACGATGGGTTTCGTTAAGACACATTTAATTTGATGTCTACAGGGCACTCCAATGGATATCCAAGGCAAGAGAATGTGACTGAGTTCTCACTGGTTCACAGCTCATAGCTGGAGTCATAAGAAAGAAGATCAAGGGAGACTGAAACAAGAGTTATATCATGGAAGCCAATGGAGCCGAGAAAAAGTGTTTCCGGGCAGGGGGTGGGGAAGGGCGGGTGGGAAGCCGGAAGGGACCAGTGGTTGCCAACAGCCAAAAGAGGGCATAAGGACTGAAAAGAGGCTATTTATGTATTCACTGGACTACACCAACTGAGAATCTGTGGATTTAGGTATACTCAGGGGCTCCGGGAACCAACCCCATGGATGCCAAGGGATGACTGTATACTGGATTCAGCACACAGTGGTGGCTGGTGGTCTTGAAAAGTAGTGACGACAAATCAGTCTGCAACAGGCTGCAGAACAAACCACCGGTGGAGACAAAAAGGGAGGAGGAAAAAGCAGCAATAAGTAACAGCTACACATTCAAGAATTCCGTCCCTCTTCACCCCAGCCTGTGCAGTTACACCTCCCTTGCACAGGACACTTCCGCTGACAACCCAACCACCTACAACTGTCACAATCCTTGTCCTGTCCAAAGACAATTACCTTCACCTCGACACAGCAGTGACTCTGTATCTACAGACAGAGCCAAATCCCTTATTTTATCAGCACATGGCCTATCTCCTGTCATCTTCCTATCAGTTCACCTGTCATCTCTTTCATCCCTACCAAATCCAATCACCAATCAATTAAAATTTCCCACCATTCCCAATCGCCAGTTTAGAGGCTTCCAAAATCAGCTTGAGCGCCTCCCTTTTCTTCGTCCCTTGCATCTGGAGTCCATCTGTTATAAGTGATGACTCTCTTGGTCAAGTCTTCCTCTCCACTCCTAACTCCAAATCCAAAGACAAGCGTTTGTCATATCCACATAGATGTTCTATCTGGTTTCCTACACCAATCTAACCTACACACAGCAGATGAATCAATGTTCCTTCAAGAAAAAAATTAACCAAAAAACAAAGCCAAACTCCCTAGGATAGGGCTGGAGCCCCTCCATTACCCAGCTTTTAACTGCTTTTATAAGCTTTCTAACTGCTTCTTCACAAAAATCACCACCACTGCCAAACTAGTCTATTAGAGACGCTATCGTAACACTACATGTTCAGTTACACCCTTCTCTTCTCAAGTGCCCCCTCTCTGCAAGTTCTATTCACTCTCCTTCTCTAAAAACCTTAAACACACAAGACTGCCACCGCATTCCTAACTACAACATAACTGTCTAGGATTTCCCTCATAGCTCAGTCGGTAAAGAATCTGCCTGCAATGCAGGAGACCCAGATTTGATTCCTGGGTCAGGAAGAGGCCCTGGAGAAGGAAATGGCACCCTTCCTCAGTATTCTTGCCTGGAGAATCCCATGGACAGAAGAGCCTGGCAGGCTACAGTCCATAGGGTCACAGAGTCGGACACGACTTAGCGAATAAACCACCACCACCACTACAGGAGGAATACTGTATACTGTATACTCCTGGGATACATCAGTGAACAGAGCAAGCTATAGGAAGTTAGTATTTTGGCAGAAAGAGGTAACAAAAACAGACCTCATAAATAACATTAAGTTTGTAAAATGTTTAAAAGTGTGTGTGCTACAAAAAGAAGTGGGATGAGAGTTCTGAGATGGGATCACAGTTTTCAGTAAGGACTGGCCTCGCTGGGAAGATTACTCCTGAGAAGACTTGAAGAAGTTCACACTGCTCCTGTAGCTGTCTAGGGGAAAGAACAGCCCAAGGAGAGACAACAGATGGGGGCAGGCACACATCTGGAGCTTCTCAAGGACAGCAAGGAGGCCAGGGCAGCTGAACAGAATGAGCCAAGCAGGGAAGAGCAGGAGAGGGGTTCAGAAAGTAATCACAGCCAGAACACGGAGGGCACAGCAGGCCACGGAGGCGCACCATGGCCTTCCCTCTAAGTGAGCTGAGAAGCCAAGGAAACAGAACAAAGATATCAGGTGCCTTCGACTTTTCAAAGGACCACTGAGGCTACTGTGTTAATATAGTCTATAAAGGCGCAAGGTCAGAAGCTAAGAGAACAGTTAGGAGACAACTGCAATAATGCAGGCAAGAGATGCTCAAGGCCTAAACTAGAGAGACAGCAGTAGAGGGAACAAGAAGTGAAAATCCTGGCTACAATTCAAAGGTAGAAAACAATCAGCCTTCCTGATACAGACCAGATGCGGGACAGAAGAGAAATAAAGGTCAAGGATGACTCCAAGTTTTTGGCACAAGCAATTAAACGGATGGAGCTACCCCCAACTGAGACAGAGAAGCCCTGTGGGTGGAAAGGAATTAAGGCAAAGATCGGGAGTGGAGTTTTAGACAGGTTACATTTGCCATGCCTGACAAACGAGCTTGCATGTCAAGTATGCAGCTGTGTATGTGAGAAAGGCAGCTGGAGAGACAGGTCCAGCCTGGGAGCTCACTGGACCCGAGGCTTAGAGCACTCCACCTGTTCAAAGATCGTGGGATGAGGAAGAAATATCCAGTAAGATGGGGGGAACCAAAAGCACATTTTAGCGTCCTGGAGGCCAGGTGAAGACAGACTTAACTGAGAAGAGAGTATTCAACGTGTCCAATGCTACTGACAGACTGAGGAAGATGAGGACTAACCTCTATGTTCAACAACTGTGGGGCGGGACCTTGACAAGCGAGCTTAAGAGAGAATGGAAGGAAGGTGTGGAATTAGAGATCACTCTTCCCTGGAGTTCTGCCGCAGAGGAATGAGGAAATGGAGCAGCAGCTGGCCAGGAAGGTAGCAGTAAAGGTATTCACGATGAGAAAAAATAGCATGTTTGTGTACTGCGTCCATATGGGCAGCATGTTTGTGTACTGTGTCCATACCGGCACACAGAGCCCCTACTAAGCCCATGCACCACAACTACTGAGCCCTACAAAGTCCTGAGCACTCAACAAATGTCAATTCCTTCCTTCACTTCCACCCTTATTTTCTATTATTTTTATTGATCTATATCTAATCTTTGTAACTGTCTGCAAATTTTCAACTAGAGGGCTCTTTTTTTCCTTGTCCAACTCTTCTGAATCCTTCACGACTCAAATATTTCTCTTGGGAACTCTTCCCTGGCCACTCTGCCCCACTAACCTCCCTCAGGTGTGCTACCAATGAATTCGTCTACTATGTGTTAGTCAATCAGTCATGTCCAACTCTTTGCAACCCCATGGACTGTAGGCAAGAATATTGGAGCGGGTTGCCATTCCCTTCTCCAGGGCATCTTACCTACCCAGCGATCGAACCTGGGTCTCCTGCGTTACAGGCAGATTCTCTACCATCTTAGCCACCAGGAAAGCCCTATTCTTCTACTATGCTAAACCTTATCACACAGCCTCTCGTAATTACCAGAATATATGTCCCATTTCCTCACTAAACTGACTCCCAGGGGTCAGGGGCAATATAACCCTTCCTGGGGTAAAAGTGTAGCAGTTGAGAGCACTGACTCTTGAACCAGACTGCCAGGCTCTGAATGCCAATTCTATCAGTTGGTTGTAGTGTGAGCTTGAGAAGCTGCCTAACCATTCTGGGCCTTGAATGTTCTCATCTATAAAATGGGAAATAAAAATAGTCTCTGCCTCCTGGCATTGTTTGAAAGGCTCAGATAGTTAAGTATCTGCCTGCAGTGCAGGAGACCTGAGTTTGATCCCTGGGTCAGAAGATCACTGGGGAAGGGAATGGCTACTCTAGTATTCTAGGCTTCCCTACTGGCTCAGATGGGAAAGAATCCACCTACAATGTGGGAGACCTGGGTACAATCCCTGGGTTGGGAAGATCCCCTGGAGAAGGGAATGGCTACCCACTCCAGTATTCTGGCCTGGAGAATTCCATGGACCTCCAGAGAAGCCTGGCAGGCTGCAGTCCATGGGGTCACAAAGAGTTGGACATGATTGAGCGACTTTCACTTTCTTTCATAGAGACTCTTTCATGATGATAATGTATCCACAGATCCTAGGATTTTAAGTTTGATGCAGGAAGTCAATAAACAGATGAATAAACTGAGGCACTACAAAGCTCTGGACTGTTGTACAGAATAACTTCTCGACACCACGTTAATAGTGTTTTGGGGGTCTGTTTAGCAGGTCATTTTATCATTTGAACCATACATCGCCTCATTTTTTCAAAAGCTGTTCAAGTCTTTCCTGGATAGTTAACCTGTCTCCCAGAAAACCTCTGTGCCAAGACTGCCACAGAGAACCTGAGTACCGCTGAACCTTGCCCTGTGGTCTCCCTCCACCACCACAGCTTCTTCACGCCTCCAGTCCTGCAGTGCACAACGCAATACAGTTGCCGAACTAACGGAAGGCACACCAAGTGAGGAGCCAAATTTAAGGTCTGATTTTCCCTCCATTACAGGGACTGTTCACAGAAGAGGACATTCAAAAATGAGAAGGCTTAGTAACCAAAGCAATCTTCCAGGCAACTAAAAAAAAAAAAAACAACCCACTAATTTAAGCAAGGGTTCAATTTTGCACAAAATTTCCATAATAAGCAAATCTGACATTAAGTAAGAACTTTTCAGAGAAGTGGTGGGAACCTCTGAGATGTTACATCACTTGAGAACTCATGAGAATTCAACCCAAAATGATTTCATCAAAGGTAGTTACAATCTCACTGTTCTAGGTATTCCTTGCTGAACCTACAAATCTTTCACTAATTCTAAATTTGCAGGTCAAAACTCATCTTCCTAGAGGGAGACTTTAAAGGAAATTCCTATGGTCCCTTGCCCACATCACCATCTCAGAACCAAATAAAATATAGTTGGATGACATTCCCAACCATCTTCCATGTGAGGCAGCATCTGTACCTCAAGGAGCAGAGACTTTGGAGAAGGGCAGCGTGGGACCAAATGCCAGCTCCACCTCTTGTTAAACAGGAATCCTACACCAGGTATACTCACCTCCTCCTCTAGTAGTAATGGCAATATGGTAACCAACCTAGCAGGGCTGGTGTGCATAACTGATACTGAATGACTGAAAAGAAACAAATAAATGAAACACAGGTAGCTCAGTGTAGATACTTAACCAATGGTAGTTCTATCATATTACATCATTTTCATCTTATTAGGGAACTGAAATTTAGAAAGAAGGTATTACAAAGGCCCCAACTTATTTGCCAACGCTTTCAAGGCTTTTCAAAGCAAAAATGTCAAGTCACTACGAAATGGAAAAAGAGTTTCTGGAACAAATAAAGAACTGTGATCCCTCCCCTCAAATGAGACACAAACCAGGCAACAGCTTCCTTGCAGTCGGGGGCAAGGCCTGCCCCAGCCACACCCCTGAACCTGGGATACCTAAGGAGACAAACCCCTGGGGTCAGTGCTGCAAAGAGGACACGATTTGACAGTCCTATTGGCCTCACATCCGCTGTGGTCACCCACTGTGTGCTAAAATAAGTGAGGGGAAGGTTACAAAAAACTTGACTCAAAAGTTATCTCAGAAAAAAATGGTAAATGGTGATCATGAAGTCAACTACTTTACAATTAATTGCTCAAAGGTGGTTATTTTCATAACGCTCTCCTGACTGCCAATTAAAATGAAACCTGAATACAAGGGTGCTCGGCCAGCTAAGTCGATACACAGTAAAATTCTGCCCAAATGTTCTAAGGCAATGTTGTCAGCTACCTGAGAGAAGGTACCTGTCTGTCTTGTTTATCTGACATTTGCTAGAGCCTCGCGTACGATGGCCACTTAAATTCATTAAAAGATGTGTACACCCGTGTTCATATCAGCATTTTTCACAATAGCCAAAAGGTGGAAGACACCCAAGTGTCCATCAACAGATGAACGGATAAACAAAATGTGGGCGGCACACACAATGGAATATTATTCAGTCATAAAAAGGATGCTGACAGATGCTACAACACAGATGAACCTTGCAGACATTACGCTAAGTGAAATGAGCCTGTCACAGAAAAACAAAAACCGTACGACTCCACTTATATGCAGGCTTATACAGTAGTTAAATTCAGAGAGACAAGTAGAAGCGTGGTCACCAGGGGACAGAGAAGAAGGGACTGGGAGTTTCTGTTTAATGGGTATAGTTTCAGTTTTACAAGATGAAAATAATTTTGGGGATGGACACAATATGAGTGTACTTAATGTGACTGAACTTTACCCTTAAGGATGGTTAAAATGGGGCTTCCCTGGTGGCTCAGTGGTAAAGAATCCACCTGCCAATGCAGGAGACACGGGTTCCACCCCTGGTCAGGGAAGACCCCACATGCTACAGAGCAACTAAGCCCATGCATGTAAGATAAAGGGGGAAAAAAAATGGTTAAAATGGTGCATTTCATGTTACCTATATTTTACCACCATTTTTTTTTAATTCATTGAAAGAATCAATGAAGGCCCACTGAATACTACTATCATCATTCATTCAGTGTTACACCTCATACTTTTGTTCATTAGAGAATTCCTGTCTCCACATTCTACAGCTGAGGACATTGGGACTCAAAAAGCTTAACTGATCTGCCACTATCCATCCTACCTACGCATGGTACAGGCAACACTATACAGTGCTGCCTGGCATTAATGGTGCATTTTATCTGACTGGTTATAAGCACCATGAAGACAAGGGCTACAGCTTAGGTCTCCTCTCTCTGCCCCAGACCTAACACATCACCTACAGGACACTCCAACGTTCAGAACACCACGCTGGCCTGAAGAGCTATTATCACAGACAATGTCATGGCCTCCTTTTCTCTACTAAACCCCTAACGTGACAGAGATAAAATGGGCAACCTATAACTGGAGGTGCTCAAACACAGACTTGACGTCTCAAGCATCTTCCGTGGGCCTACTATGTACCAAGAGCCAGAGAAGATAAAAATTCTGACAATTTCACCTTTGAGGGAACTGAGTCCACCACAATGGACAACTACGGCTCAGAAATAATCACTCCAACAAGACAAATGCTAAAAAACAGATGTGCACAAATCTCAGGAAGTACTGAGAGTGCCTTTGGGCCTGGAAAATATGGAATGTTATCCTCAGAAGAGGTGGCTTCTGAACCAGATCTGGAAAGATGAAGCGATCTCCAGGCACTCCAGGGCAAAGGTCAGAGCATGTAGTAGACAGGCAGGCAGGGTGAGTGTCAACAGAGTACAGTTCCTGACTTTGCAATGATCTAGGTAAGTGACCTTTGCAAACCACAAACCCTCTCAGCTGCCCTGTATATAAGCTTATACCAAGATGGCAACCCACTCCAGTATTCTTGCCTGGAGAATCTCATGGATAGAGGAACCTGACCGGCTGCAGTCCATGGAGTCGCAAAAAGTCGGACACGACTGAGCCGGCTAAAACAAGATCCACTCCAACTCTGTCAAGTGTGTTCTACTAGGAGCTCTGAAATCAAACTAGGTTCAAACCTTGCCACTGTCACTTAAAGAGTGACCCTGAGCTGGATATTTAGTTGCTCTGTGCCTCAGTCTCCCCACTTCAGAACACAAGGCTGGTGTACTAATTAAATAACACATGTCAATCACTTAGCACAGAATTGTTAGCTACTGTCGTGATGAGCTACAATGTACGAGAGGCAAACAACAGATTCAAGGGTTGTGTCTGCGTCCAGGTCCCTCCCAGTCCTGAACCATCCCTGGGGCGGGAGGCGGGGTGGAGGGGGGGGTTTGGGGGGGGATGGGAGCTCAGAGCCCGGCTGCAAACCCTGCACGCATGTGTCACTGCCGTACTCGGCACGCGCCTCTCCCCGCCCCAGGGAGAAGCGATGGCTCAGCAGTCCCGGGCCCGCTCCCACCGCTCAGACTTGGCACCGGGAAGGAAGGGGCTCCGACCCCACTTACCATGCTGGCCGGGGGAGGGGGCGGCTCAGGTGAGCTGGCTCTCGGGCTTCGGACACGTCCGGCTTGCACAGTTCAGGTCATGGTCCCGGCAGGCTCGGGAAGTCCCCCGCCCATGCAAAGACAACCGCTTCCCCACCCCCGAGCCTCGCGGGGACCCTCTAAAAAGAGCGCGGCCCCCCGGCCCGCCTCATCGGGGACCCCCGGAACAATTCATCCAGACCCACCCGCCCCTCCCCAAAGAAACTGAAAAAAGCAGGAAATGGGGCTCGGAGGGCTGACGAGGAGGGCAGCGGCTCGGGGCCCCCCGCCCGGGCCCGACCCCCGAGGGGAGGCTCCGGGCCCAGGCAGGGTCTCCCCGGCCCCCGCGTTCAGAAGCGGCGGTGGGCCCGGCCCGGAGGCTGAAGGGGCGGAGGCTGAAAGGGCCTGGGCGGCGCAGTCCGAGCGGCCGACTCAGGGGAAAGGCCCGGGAGCCCACGCTATCCTTGCCGCCTCAGCCCACACAGCCGCTGCCGCCGCCCCCCGGAGCATCCCTGCGCGCGCCCGCCCCGGAGCTGCCTGCTCGCGCTGCGCGGCCGCCCCCGACCAACAGCCCCAACGCGCCGGAAGTGGCGAGCGCTCGGCGCGGCCCCACTGCGCGGCCGCCGGGCTGCGGCGCTGGAACCGGACCAATCCGGAATCGAGCGGGCGGGGGCCGGGGGGCGCGGGGCGGGGCCGCACCTGACGGCTCCCTCTGGCCCCGCCCCCTCCCGGCCCCGCCCCACGCCCGCCGCCCTCCGCCGGTCCACGCGGGCAAGCGGCCATGTTGGTAAAGGGAACTGGCCCTGCCATCTTGGTAAAGGGGCGGTTTCTCTTTCATTTCCTGAGCTCATTCATTCCACCCATCTTCAAGGAGCACCTTCTATTTGCCCAGCACCCGGCTAGAAGTCGGTGGCACGCAGCCTCTTCCCTTGTGGAATTTACATCCATTCAGCCCACAGAAATTTTAGCTGCTGTGGACCAGGCTCAGCTGTGGATGCCAGGACTAGTACAGTAAACAAGATCGCTGTAGTCCCTGCACTCAAGGAGGCAGATAAGCAGCAAGTAGCAAGCAAGTGAATAAATTAATTGTAAGAAACGAGAAGTGTTGTGAGTGTTATGAACGAACGAACACACAGGGGCCCCAGGTAGAACATGGAAGGGAGGAATGGAAATGTAAATAAGCCTGAGGATAAAGTCAATAGCCGCCAGCGTGATCAAAGTTAAGGAACAGCAACTGCAGAGATTCTAACAAGGCAAAGATGTGGTAGGTTCCGGTTCCTGTTTCTATCCTCCAACCCACTTTACTTGTGAAAGTACTGACTTTAACAAATAGAAGCAAGAAACAATGCCCAGCAGTAGAGGTGCGGCTAGTCATGAGCTGGACCAAATCTGTGTAGTGGCCTTCAAATTCCAGCATGAACTAGAATCACCTGGAGGGCCTGTTAAAACACTGATTGCCCTTCCCCACTCCCAGAGCTCATCAGTTCAATTCAGTTCAGTCGCTCAGTCGTGTCAGACTCTGTGCAACCCCATGAATCGCAGCACGCCAGGCCTCCCTGTCTAATCGGTAGAAGCTCATAAATTACATTTCTAAAAAGTTCCTGGGTGATACTAATGCTCCAGGTCCAGGGATCACCCTTGGAGGACTGCTGATATAACTCAAGGCCACAGAAAGCAATGGCTTTCATTTATTCTTTCATTAAATATTTATTGTTGCCCACTAAGTGACAACCACTGTTCTGAGGATTCAATGCTGATAAAGCAGACACACTTGGGCCTTTATGGAATAGAGAGATGAATTATTTTAAAAGTATTACCAAATGAGTCATCACTTTTAATTGCAATAAGAGCATTGAAGAAAAATACAAACCATTTGAGGGTTAATAGCCAAGAGATCTAAGCTAATCTTGGGGGTTTGGATGGGGAGGCAGTCAGGAAGTGACATTTATTTACCTGTGGCTTGAATGACATGTTATAGTTGGCGAGGCAAAGTGAGGGGACAGAATCTCCAACTGCATGTACAAGAGAAGCCATCTCAAAAGATAAACAGATGAATCAGGATGGATGCCAAGTGGCCTGCCCTGTCTTGGCTCAGTGTAGTGAAATGAGCCAAGACTTTGGAATGAGAGATTTGGAGTGGGAAACCCAGCTCTTATCACTGAAAGTGAAAGTGAAGTCGCTCAGTCGTGTCTGACTCTTAGCGACCCCATGGACCGCAGCCTACCAGGCTCCTCCATCCATGAGATTTTCCAGGCAAGAGTACTGGAGTGGGGCGCCATTGCCTTCTCTGCTCTTAATCACTAGCTGAGGTATACTGAGCAAGAGACTATCAAAGTCTTAATTTTCTCACTGTGTAATTAGATGAAACAACAGGAAGTCAACTCACTCTCAATAAGAAGTATGCCAGGACTTCCCTAGCAGTCCAGTGGTCAAGACTCAGTGCTTCCAATGCAGGGGATGTGGGTTCAGTCCCTGGTCAGGGAATCAAGATCCCACATGCCACATGGCCAAAAAATGGATGTATGCCTTTGGCTCACATAATTCGCAAACCTGGACAACCAGAAATAAGTCAGCTTCAGGCTGGGAGTGATGGGTGCCCTGGATCCATTAATCTAGGATTTTCTTGGCTTTGCCATCCTAGGTGTATCAGCCTTGTCCTCAAGATGGCAGCCAGTGCCAGCCAGGGCCACAAAATTCCCTGTTCACATCCAGCAAGAGAGAGCACTTCCCTAGTGGTCCAGGGGCTGACCCTGTGCACCCAGTACAGGGGACCAGGATTCAATCCCTGGTCAGGGAACTATGCCCCACATGCCACAACTAAAGATCCCACATCCAGCAACTAAGACCCAGCACAGCTAAATAAATGCATATTTTAAAAAGAGAGAGAGCATAGTTTCCCATGTCTTATCTCATGGCAGTAAGTTTTATACTTCTGGTCCTAATTGACCCAGGCCTGCCCATCCCTGAACTAGCCATGTAGAGGAAGATGGAATTGCTAAGACTGACTTAAAGAAGCCTCCCCTGGGGCTGATTTCAATTCCCCAGAATAAAGTGGATTTGTTGGCATCACCACCATGTCCATCATACCTTCATTGCCAGGATAGAGTGAAGATTAAACTTAATGTACACAAAACATCTAGCACATAAGGCAGACAATACATCACAGCTATTATTAATTTTACTCCAGGGATTTTGTCCAAGTCAACTAAATAACATTTTGTTATTAATATTAATCTCAAGCGTGTCTATTCCAAAAAAAGATTTAAGGCTGCTGTTACCTTTTGTTGGCACTGCAGGGATGGCCCCTATCCATCTCCTTCTGCCCATTCCTATTGCTACTGCCTTGGTCTCATTCATTCTGCTATTTGTTCAATATTCAGTTAGTATCAACTTTCTGCCAGACCTTTTGCAAAACCTAAGATTTCCAAAATGAATAAGATTCAGACAAACTGTTCACTGCCTCATGGTGGAAACAGCCACCAAACAATTACCACAGTGTGAGAGATGCTATAATAGAGATAGGTACAAACCTTCTGGGCTTCCCAGGTAGCACAGTGGTAAAGAATCCACCTGCCAGTGCAGGAGATGCAAGTTCGATCCCTGGGTCGGAAAGATCCCCGGGGTAGGAAATGGTCACCCACTCCAGTATTCTTGCATGGAAAATCCCATGAACAGAGGAGCCTGGCAGGCTACAGTCCATGGGGTTGCAAAGAGTCGAACACAATTAAGCGACTGAGCAGCTGAGCACACACACTTTCATAAGTTTTTCTAGCAATAGTAGGGGAAGTAGTTGTGAGGCTAAACAAAAATGGTAACGTTTCAGTTGGATCTTCTGGGATGAATAGAAGTTCACCTGAATGCAGCAGTGTCCCCACCTCCTATTCCAACTCGAAGCTGTCTTCTACTGTGACAAGACTCTTCCCACTGCAAGTGACAAAATTGGGACTCTAGAGTCGGAACTCAACTATCATATGAAAAAAAGGGACTGTATTGTTTCTAGGAGAGATCCAACGGGTTGCATGGATTTCAGACACAACTGAATTCTGGGTCTGAAATGATATTACAGAACTCAGTTTTTCCCCATTTCTTGGTTCTGCTTGAAGATCCATGTGGTGGGCCTTGCATACCCAGGCTTTATCTTCTCCCAGATGGAAACCTGGTAAAAAATAGAGTATGCCTCTCCTACAAATGTTCCAGGAAAATAATCCCATTGGCTTTCGTTGGCTCACTATGAACCAATCATTCCAACCAGGGGTGAATATGATGCTGTGATTGGCTGGACATTAGTCACATGCTCCACCCCAAGCTCCACAATATCTCTTTCAAGGGAATGGCCAAGTTCTCTCTGAGCCCAACTACAATTGTGCCAGGCTGTTAGAACCTGGAGAATTCTCCCATTTTGCAGATGAGGAAACATGTTAGTTTCTCAAAAGGTGTGTTAACAGTAACACTCAGTATGGACTTGGTGAAAGAAGGGGGGGAAAAAAAGGGTAAGTGGTGTGTGGCACCCTCTATAGGTGATAGGAAAACTGTCTTTAACCTGTCATTCAAGGCCTTTGACAGTCTGAAACTGTATAACCAGACTCTCTGGGTTGAGTCTCTACTCTGCCCTTTACTAGCTGTGTGGACTTGAGGAAGTCACTTAAACTCTCTGTACTTCAGTTTCTTCATCCATGAAATGGGAATAACATCAGTACCTACCTGGCCAGGTAGGTACCTGTGTGAGTCAGATTCTATCCAAAAACCCTAATTTAGATTTGAAGGATTGACAGGGCGTAATTCAAAGGCGAAGAGTTGACTCACTGGAAAAGACTCTGACGCTGGGAAGGATTGGGGGCAGGAGGAGAAGGGGACGACAGAGCATGAGATGGCTGGATGGCATCACCGACTCAATGGACATGAGTCTGAGTGAACTCCGGGAGTTGGTGATGGACAGGGAGGCCTGGCGTGCTGCGATTCATGGGGTCGCAAAGAGTCGGACACGACTGAGCGACTGAACTGAATTCAAAGGCGGGTAAGGAAACCCTTCAAAGGGTAATACAGTACCCGAAGTCTAGCCATAGTAGGACAACTTGCACCTCTAGACCTAACAGGGCAAGAGGAGGAATGGCTGCCAGAATCTGACAAGGGAGAATCAGGTGAAAGAAGCTGAAGTAAGCATCCAGCCAAGGTGATCCTGCAGGGAAGAAGCCAGTGGAACAAATATGCTGACCTCACTGTCTTCCCTCCCCCTCTCCTGCTGGGACTCCCCATTGCATAAATCCAACTAGCAGCCAGGGACCAAGGGATGCTGCTGATACTGTTCATAGAGACCAACCTCTTAGACTCAGGACTAGGCAGAGAAGGGGAACAGAAGAGAACCAGCAGAGTACCATGAAGTGTTTAGAACAAAACCTGGCATTTAAACATGTAAAGTTTTTTGTTGTTGGGTTTTTGTTTTGTTGGCAGAACATGGGCTCCAGGGTGTGCACTTAGCAGTTGTAGCTCATGGACTTGGCTGCCCCGTGACATGTACGATCTTCCCGGAACAGGGATCAAACCCATGTCCCCTGCATTGACAGGCAAATTCTTACCCTCTGCACCACTAGGGAAGTCCCTAAAGACTTTCAATCATGTTAGCTAGCAATTACTATTTCCATCCTAGTTCCAGCCCTCCTTTCAAACTCCTCTTCCTCAAATCCTCATGGCTCCTGGAAAACAGTAGGCTCTTTCAGGTCTCTGCGCCTATGCTCATGTTGTTCCATCTTAGGATGACCTTTTCCTTACCCCTTGCAGTCTCGTATTCATCCCAAAGACCAAACGAAGTTGTCTCCCACAGAGTGTCCTCTTCCTGTGGAGTAAAAGAAAGTGAAACAGTGCTAGTTGCTCAGTCCTGTCCGACTCTTTGCGACTCCATGGACTGTAGCCCACCAAGCTCCTCTGTCCATGGAATTCTCCAGACAAGAACTTTAGAGTGTGTTGCCCTTCCCTTCTCCAGGGGATCTTTCCAACCCAGGGATCAAACCCGAGTCTCCTGCATTGCAGGCAGATTCTTAACCATCGGAACCACCTGAATAAAAGGAGTTAATAAACCATCATTAATATGATATTGGAGAAATACTGCCTGCAGCTTTACCTGGTTGTAACAGCCCCTGGAAATATCCAACAGGAATCATCCATAGATACAGCATTATGCGACAGAGACCTCTAATGTCCAGCCATGTCAACGACAGATTGTACTTCCCCATTCCTTGCAGTTGACTGAGTGGAAGTGACCCATGTCACTTCTGGGCCAGAGCATTTCCTTGCATGGGTGATTCCCTTCCATTCTGCTCTCCCCTGCCATAGTGAACCCTGAGGCACCACGTTGAAATTGTGGCACCATGAAATGAAGTGACTGCACGGGAAGAACCCTTTCCTGACCCACACCAGACCAGCAGAATGAGCTGATTTTGTTTTCAGACAAAGTGATAGGTAATAAATGGATTTATTTAGAGAGAAATACATTTCACAAAGAAATAGAGGGAAACAATAGAATGGGAATGACCAGAGATCACTTCAAGAAAATTAGAGATACCAAGGGAACATTTCATGCAAAAATGGGCACAATAAAGGACAGAAATGGTATGGACCTAACAGAAGCAGAAGATACTAAGAAGAGGTGGCAAGAATACACAGAAAACTATACAAAAAAGATCTTCACAACCCAGATAATCACGATGGTATGATCACTCACCTAAAGCCAGACATCCTGGAATGTGAAGTCAAGTGGGTCTTAGGAAGCATCACTGTGAACAAAGCTAGTGGAGGTGATGGAATTCCAGGTGAGGTATTGCAAATCCTAAAAGGTGATGTTGTGAAAGTGCTGCACTCAATATTCCAGCAAATTTAGAAAACTCAGTAGTGGCCACAGGACTGGAAAAGTCAGTTTTCATTCCAATCCCAAAGAAGGGCAATGCCAAAGAATGTTCAAACTATGAACAATTGTACTCATCTCACATGCTACCAGAGTAATGCTCAAAATTCTCCAAGCCAGGCTTTAATAGTACATGAACTGAGAACTTTCAGATGTTCACGCTGGATTTAGAAAAGGCAGAGGAACCAGAGATCAAATTGCCTACATGCACTGGATCATAGAAAAGCAAGAGAATTCCAGAAAAACATCTACTTCTGCTTCATTGACTATACCAAAGCCTTTGACTGTGTGGATCACAACAAATTTTGGAAAATTCTGAAAGAGATGGGAATACCAAGCCACCTGACCTGCCTCCTGAGAAATCTCTATGCAGGTCAAGAAGCAACAGTTACAACTGGACATGGAAAAACAGACTCATTCCAAATCAGGAAAGGAGTACGTGAAGGCTGTATATTGTCACCCTGCCTATTTGACTTATATGCAGAGTACGTCATGTGAAATGTCAGGCTGGATGAAGCAAAAGCTGGACTCAAGATTGCCAGGAGAAACATCAATGACCTCAGATATGCAGATGACAACACCCTTATGGCAGAAAATGAAGAGGAACTAAAGAGCGTGTTGAAAGTGAAAGAGGAGAGTGAAAAAGCTGATTTAAAATTCAACATTCAAAAGGCAAAGATCATGGCATCTGGTCCCATCATTTCATGGCAAATAGATGAGGAAACAATGGAAACAGTGAGAGACTTTATTTTCTTGGGCTCCAGAATCAGATGGTGACTGCAGCCACAAATTAAGACTCTTGCTCCTTGGAAGAAAAGCTTTGATAAACCTAGACAACGTATTAAAAAGCAGAGACATTACTTTCCCGGCAAAGGTCCGTCTAGTCAAAATTATGATTTTCCCATGTATGGATGTGAGTGTTGGACCATAAAGAAAGCTGAGCCCTGAAGAATTGATGCTTTTGAACTGTCATGTTGGAGAAGACTCTTGAGAGGCCCTTGGACTGCAGGGAGATCAAACCAGTCAATCCTAAAGGAAATCAGTCCAAATGTTCATTGGAAGGACTGATGCTGAAGCTGAAGCTCCAATACTTTGGCCACCTGATGCAAAGAACTGACTCATTAGAAAAGACCCTGATGCTGGGAAAGATTGAAGGCAGGAAGAGAAGGGCCCAACAGAGGATGAGATGGTTGGATGGCATCACTGACTGGTGGACATAAGTTTGAGCAAACTCTGGGAGATGGTGAAGGGCAGGAAAGCCTGGTGTGCTGCAGTTCATGGGGTTGCAAAAAATCGGACAGCACTGAGTGACTGCATAACAAAGCAAGGAGAATGAGTAGCTCATGCTCAGAAGACCCAAACTCTTCAGTGGTTTCAGTGGCAAGGGCTTTTAAAGATGCTGTTGAGGGGAGGGTCATAGTATGTGGACAGCTTGTGGACATTCTTCTGACTGGTTGGTGGTGAGGTAACAGGGTGATGTTTCAGGAATCTCAACGTTCTGGTTCCAATCAGCAGAGGGCCTGTTGTAAAGCAGCAGGAACTCACCATCCTCCACCTGGGTGGGGAGTCTTAGATTCTGAAGAACAACCCAAAGATATGCATCAAATTGTTATCCATTTCCTTTTAGGAGGAACTAGGAGTCCTGTGGTTCTTGTCCTAATCACTGATTGCTTGAGCCTGCTCTTTGAAATTCAGGGAAGGCCTTGGAGACCGAAGCCTTTTTTCTCCTACAAACAAGAAGTGGAGGGACTTCCCTGGTGGTACAATGGTTAAAAATCCACCTTACAATGCAGGGGACCTGGGTTCAACCCTTGATCAAGAAACTAGGTCCCACAAGCTGCAACCAAGAGTGCTCATGCCGCAGGGAAGATTGAAGATCCCAAGTGCCTCGACTAGACCCACAACTAAGACCTGCAAACTATTTACTTGCAGCCAAGTAAATAATTATATTAAAAAGGTTGGGGTGGGGGACGCTTCCCTGGTGATTCAGTGGTAAAGAATCTACCTGCCAAATGCAAGGGACACAGTTTCGATCCCTGATCCAGGAAGATCCCCCATGCTGTGGAGCTACTAAGCCCGTGCACCACAACTGTAGAACCTGTGCTCTAGGGCCCGGGAGCTGCAACTACGGAGTCCACGCACCGCAGCTACTGAAGCCTGAGAACCCTAGAGCTTGTGCTCTGCAATAAGAGAAGCCGCTGCAATGAGAGGCCTGCATGCCCTGCAACTGGAGAGTGGCCTCTGTTTCCCACAACTAGAGGAAAGACCGTGCAGCAACAAAGACCCAGAACAGCCAAAAATAAATGAATAAAGGTATTAAAAAAAAGAAAAAGAAAGAAAGAAATGGAGGTCACAGAGGGACTTTTGTGCCTGAGAAGGCCTGCAGGGTCCTGCTTGGCTTCAATCCCCCCTTTTCTTTGATATTCCTCAATTCTGAAGGGAACAGGGTTGGGACAAGAAAGGGAATAAAGTTTTGTATAGAGAGATTAATCATAAACTCAGCAGAACTGAGTTTGAGGGAGATTCAGTTTCATATTTAGTAAGAGGAAGAAAATGTCAAAAGGAAACTGAGGGGGAGATGAATGTTCAGTAAATTGAAAACAAGTGCTCCCCAAATGAGCACTCTCTTCCCTTGAAGAATCCCAGCCTGGAGGAGGCCCAGGCTAATCGCATCCTCTCACAGGGCAGTACAATGGACTGGAGTGACCTCCATGATGGAGCAGTACAAGCCAGCTAGACTTGGGCCATGTGGTCAGAGAGAGTTTCCCAGAGGAACCAACACTTAATCTCAGGCTTGAAGAGTGATGGTGTTGCAAGAAAAAATGGGGTGCGAGAGGATGGTCACTTCCCAGGTCTCAGGGGATTCCCTGGGACCAGTTGCCAAGTGACAGTCCATAGCTTCACACAGGAAAGAATTCAAGAATGAGACACAGTCAAATGAAAGCCCAAGCGTATTTAGAGATTTTTGGGCCACCGCCCACTTTTTGGCCTTTTATCGTTAGCCTCAGAACTGTCATGGCACCTGTGGTTGTGTCATTTAGTGAAACTGAAAGTGAAAGTCGCTCAGTCGTGTCCAACTCTTTGTGACCCTACAGACTATACACTCCATGGAATTCTCCAGGCCAGAATACTGGAGTGGGTAGCCTTTCCCTTCTCCAGCGGATCTTCCTGACCCAGAAATCGAACCAGGGTCTCCTGCATTGCAGGCAGATTCTTTACCAGCTGAGCTACCAAGAAAGCTGATATCATTTAGATGCTAATGCATTAAAATAAGTGTATAGTGAAGCTCAAGGTCTATTAGAAGTCAAATCTTCTGCCACCTTGGAGCTGCTGCTGCTGCTGCTAAGTCGCTTCAGTCGTGTCCGACTCTGTGCGACCCCAGAGACTGCAACCCACCAGGCTCCCCCATCCCTGGGATTCTCCAAGCAAGAACACTGGAGTGGGTTGCCATTTCCTTCTCCAATGCATGAAAGTGAAAAGTGAAAGTGAAGTTGCTCAGTCGTGTCCGACTCCTAGAGCCCCCATGGACTGTAACCCACCAGGCTCCTCCGTCCATGGGATTTTCCAGACAAGAGTACTGGAGTGGGGTGCCATTGCCTTCTCCGATATCTTGGAGCTAGTTGGTTCTAACCCGTTTTTGTGGTATCCTCAACAACTATGTTATTCTTTTAATAGTTGGGCCCTACCCGCTTCCCTCCTGTCTCAATGGGAATCAGAATCTCCTATGTAAAAGGGTTGTTGCTTAGTTGCTAAGTTGTGTCCAACTCTTTGCAACCCCATGGACTATAGCCCACCAGGCTTCTCTGTCCATGGGATTCTCCAGGCAAGAATACTGGAATGGGTTGCCATGCCCTCTTCCAGGGGATTTTCCCAGCCCAGGGATCGAACCTGCATCTGTTATATCTACTGCATTGACAGATGGGTTCTTTACCACTAGCGCCATCTGGGAAGCCCAAGAATACTGGACTGGGTTGCCATTTCCTTCTCCAATGTAAAAGGAGAGGTGGTGGCAAAGGAAAGAACGTATGTAAAGGCCATGAGGTACTACAGAATATGTGAATTTCTCTTATCTTCCTCACTATCAAACTTGTAGGATTTGAAACCAAGAGGAATGCCCTCTTTGATTTTCAGTCATCTCTAGAAAAGAAAAAGGGAGGTAAAATGAACATGATTTATAGATGATACAGTTGTATATCTGGAAAATCCAGGTGAATCTGTTGAAAAAAAAACAAATAATAAAAATCTTCTGTTACTTGGATGGGTCCAAAATTAAACTAAGGACATCAATAACTTCCCTATTTATATCAACCACAACTGCTTAGAAGATACAATGGAAGTGATGACCCCCATTTGCAACAGCAACACAAAAGGTAGAAGACCCAAGAATAGACTTACTAAGAAATGAATAAAATCTCTATGAAGGAAACTTTAAAACATTGCTGAAATGATGCGAAAGAAGACTGAAGTCATAAAATGACAAACTTTTTCTTGAAGGAAAAGTCAACAGCATAAAGATGCCACTTCTTCCTAAGATGATCTATATAGTAAATACTGTTGTAATTAAAAAAAAAAAAAAACCTCCCATCTGTTCAGACCTCACTAATTCTTTAATGTGCCTGCACGTGTGCTCAGTCATGTCTGACTCTTTTGCCACTCTGTGGACTGTAGCCCACCAGGCTCCTCTGTCCATGGGATTTTCCAGGCAAGAATACTGGAGTGGGTTGCCATTTTCTCCTCCAGGGGATCTTCCTGATCCAGGACTTGAACTTGCATCTCCTGCATTGGCAAGCAGGTTCTTTATCACTCTTTAAGTCCCAACTCAAATGCCATCACTTCCTACATGAAGCACCCCTGGTCAGAATGTACTGCTCAGTGTTCCTTTTTTTCCCCCCAATATTTATTTATTTATCTGGCTTTGCCATGTTTTAAGACAACACACTGAATCTTTGGTTGCAGTTTGTGGAATCTAGTTCCCCGACCAGAATTGAACCCAGTCCCCTGCGTTGGGAGCTCAGAGTCTTAGCCATTGGACCACCAGTGGAGAGCCGATCAGTGTTCCTTGACCTTTATTCTGCTTCCAATCTTTATTAGAATTAGAGGCAGACAGCTGTGACTCTCCCTTGATTTTTTTGCTGCACCTGGAGGCATTTGGCATCTTAGTTCCCTAACCAGGGATCGAACCTGGGTCCCCTGCAGTGAAAGTTTGTAGTCTTATCTGCTGGGCCGCTAGGGAATTTCCTGTGGATGCCCCTAAGGAGGACTTTACTAAGGGCAAGGACTCTCTCCCACCTCCCTTCATGTATCAGGTTAGTAGGGTTCAAGCTGATGTTGACCATGAGGCTGGGGAGGCCTGGAGTCACAGGCTTTCCCAGGGATCATGCTACAAGCAGGCTTTGTCTGGAGTGCCAGAGGCAGCTACCCAGGCCTTCTCCTGGCCTCCTTGTTCCTCTGCTGCCTGGGACCTTGGATTTGCCATCTAATCCCACTTCTTGCCATCTTCCTACTGGGACCTGTTGTTGGCTCTTGCTGTCCTAGAGTCTAACCTTGGTCAGTTCTGGGCACTTTTTTCATCCTGTATATCAAGTCCTGGCAACTGGCCTGGTCTCTTTTTGGGAATTAAGTCACCTTAGTTTTTGCCTGGTTTGGGTTTGATTTCTCCTCTCTCAAGCCAGATCTGGATTCATACCTCACCCTCACACTGTACACCAAAATAAACTCTAAGTAGACCAAAGTTTTATCTGTTGTTGGTGTTTTTTGTTTTTTTTTTTTTTAAGCTATAAAAGTACTTGAAGAAAGCCTGGGCAAATTCCTTTCAACATTGGCATTGGAGCATCCTTACCTAATATGGTTCAAAATCTAGAAACCATGAAAGATTGATTAATTCAACTGTAAAAAATAAATTTAAAACTTCCTGGCAAAGTAAAGGCATAAGCAAAGTCAAGAGACAAATGAAAATCTGGGGAAAATATCTGCAAGTCAATGTCACAAAGAGGTAATCATCTCCTAATTACAAAAAGAACTCTTAGAAATGTAGACAAGAGTCCAGCAATTTAGTAGGAAGAGAGGGGCAAAGTACGTAAATTAATAGTTCACAAAAAAATTGTGACGTCACCTCCCAGTTTGGCTCCAAATTCAGAAGTTTGACAACACATCCTATTGGCCAATCTGTGGAAATAGATACTCTGTGTAGTTTGTAGGGGGCTTCCCAGGTGGCACTAGTAGTAAAGAGCCCACCTGACAACACAAGAGACTTAAGAGATGTGGGGCTGGGAAAATCCCCTGGAGGAGGGCATGGCAACTCACTCCAGTATTCTTGCCTGGAGAATCCCATGGACAGAGGAGCCTGGAGGACTATGGCCCATTGGGTCGCAAAGAGGTGGACACAGCTGAAGCAACTTAGCATGCACGTGTCCTGGTAGGCGTCCACAACTCTGGAGAGTGAGTTGGCACAGTCCACCAAAGACACCTTTTGACCCAGCAGTTCTACTTTGGTGAATTTAGTCTACAGATCCTCTAGTCCACTTACATGCATAGATGCACAAGATTATTTTTTACAGCATTGGTTTTGTTATTAAAAGAATGGAAAATATATTATCTAGGGTCACATGCTTACCCCTCGGGTCACATGACACCAAGGAGTGGGATCAGGCCAGCCAAACTTCACTGAGAGGAGAGGAAAGTTACCTTCTGAGCAATATTGGGGATATCAGAACAAGGGACAGGAAGAAAAGGACAGTCCTGCACCCTCCATGCTCTTCCTGTGTAACAAGGTACAAACAGCGGCCTTTGTCAGAATGCTCCAGAGCAAACACAGCTGACGTGGTACTTGTGGTACGATTTCAGGGTGTTTTCAGGTGACCAATGATGGTGGCTCCACCACCTTCTAGGGAGTTCCCTATTTGTCCAGTGGTTAGGACCGGGTGCTTTCACTGCTGGGGCCCAGTTTAATCCCTGATTGGGAAACTTAGATCCTGCCAGCTGGGTGGTGTGGCCAAAAAAACAACACCCCCCCCCCAAAAAAAAATAAAACACCTTTTAAGAATATATTGTAAAGCCAATAAAGTTTTGAATATTTATTTGAAAAAAAAAAAGGAATAATGGGTTCTCGATGTGAGGTCCTTTGCTTTGCTGAGCAAATGATGAGCATGGATATGCAAACATGGGGTAACATCCATGTGATATGTCTTGTCTCTGTGTAATACTGAGGAGAGAAACTTGGGATTTGGAATGAAATTCTGGAGGGAGAGAAATAAACTAGACTGCCAGGCACTATGAGAGATGATGAGCTAAAGAAAAAATGATCCGGTAGCAGTTTTGCTGATGCAAGATTGTAGGAAAAAAAAGCTGAAAGCGTGAATGAAGGTCTTAGGTTATTTCACATTGGGGTGGGTGATATAGTCCCCTCTTCTGAATTCTTATGAAAACTTTAGTAAAGATGGGTTCCCGTGGCTCTGGTGCACAGTTGCTCTTTTGAGGATGGTACTGTTCCTGTGCATGCTAAGTCACTTCAGTCATGTTTTGGCAACCCTATAGACTGTAGCCTGCCAGGTTCCTCTGTCCATGGATTCTCCAGGCAAGAATACTGGACTAGGCTGTCATGCCTTCCTCCAGGGGCTCTTCCCGACCCAGGGATGGAAACCACATCTCTTATGTCTCCTGCATTGGCAAGCAAGTTCTTTACCACTAGGGCCACCAAAACTTGGGAGCTGGTTCTACTGGTTACAGTGACTGCCAGGAGTGAGGGCATGATCCTTACTGTCTCCGTGGCCAGGATCATGCCATCTAGTGAGATGTTTCTCATACATGATCTGTTTGCACCCCCAACTGGAAACACTGCTTTGGTGTGAGTGAATTGTCCGGGAAAATTTGAAGATGTTTTAGGTTTTGCATCCAGGTTGATGTAAGGAAAAAAGGAGAGCACACAGGAGTCAGAGGACAAAGACACAGCTGGCACTTGGGTTACACTTGTATTTAAGACTTTGATTATATTGTAGCTGCGTCACTTAATTTCTCTTGTTGTATCGTCCTTCATTACAGCCCTAGATTTATCTCCTCTTTGTCCTCTGCTTCATAATAAATTCTTTTCTTTTTTAATTAAAAAAAAACTCTTTTAACTACAGCACCATGCAGCTTGTGGACCCTTAGTGCCCTAACCAAGGATCAAACCTACACTCTCGGCAGTGATAGCACAGAGTCCCAACCACTGGACCGCCAGGGAATTACCATAACTTGACCTTTTAGTTTTCTGCATTGTACATTTCCCGCCCCCATTAGGTCTAATCTGCATATAAAATAGAGGTGTTTTGCACCCAATTTGTCCTCTTCTGTCTACAGACCAGGGCTCATCCTCTCTTCTCTCAGCACCATATTTTTGGAAATCATTTGCCATCTTTTACCACCCTCCCCATGTTCATTTGCCATTTAAAAAAGCAAGTTATTTATGGGTTTCTTAAATTTAGATGTTGAGGAATAAATTTAGATAAAAATATCTCTTACCAAAAAAAAAAATCTCTTCCATATACTGCTCAGGATCAAGGTATTGCAACCTCACAATTTTTTTAAAAAATTAATAATACATATGCCCTGCTTCATTCTTTCAAAGTTTGCCAGGCCAAGAGAAATCCGTGTCAGCAAGATGGTGAAGGTGGGGGGTTGGGTTTGAGCTGGAGGGCTCTGATCTGAAGGTTGCCTGGGGCTCAGTGAAGCTGTGGAAGACCAGGGAGTGTCTCCAGGTTGGATGGTCTTGATCTTCCAAGATGTGAGCCTCAGGCGTTCTCTGTCTTTTAAGGACACAGTCAACAGAAAATGGGCCAGGTCTCCTGTCAAGGGGTTGCCCGGTGGTTGACTGGGGTTATGGTCAACTGGTTTTTATAGTCTGACAAGGAAGGAGCTGTGATGGCTCCTTATGGGCTCCCTTAAAGGGCAGACCCTTGCTATAGTGTCCTGGTTCCAGATTGTTACAGGTACTGGGTATATACTGTTGTCTTCCAATATGTAAATGACTTAAGACAACTTATTATTATCTGTCACAATTCTGTGGATTGACCAGCCCTAGCTGGATATCATTTGGGGTCTTTCATGCAGTGGCAGTCAGAGAGGTGCTGGGCCTGAAGTCTTCCCAAGTTCCAACTGGGCTCAACCATTCAAGATGGCCTCATCCCTCAGCTGGGCCAGCTGTGATGGCTGGAAGCTGGTCAGCCAACTGTCTCCTTCCCACTGTCTTTCCATGTGGCTTGCCAGAACTTCCTCACAGCATGGCCTTCTTTGGTAATCGGACTTCTTACACAGTGGCTGATTTGCTCTGGAGGGAAATATTCCTGGGAAAAAGCTATAGGCTTTCTAAGATCTAACTTTGGAAGTCATGCTCCCTTCCACTTCATTTCATTGGTCAGAAGTGAATTCACAGGGCCAGTCCAGGTTCAAGGACAGGGGACTACATAAGGCTGAGAATACTGATAGATATGATTCAATAGGGGTTTATCTTTGCACACATGGTCATGTGTATCAGTCAGGAAAGGCCAGGTTATGCTACAGTAACAAACCACCCCCAAAATCTCACTGTCTCAAAACACAAAAGTTTAGGCGTCTCTTGTCTTTTGAGATGGCCCATACTCTGTGGAATGTGTTTCTCCTAAGGCCTCTTGCCTTCCAAGATGTCGCATACTCTGTCTGTGGAATGTCAGTTCAGTTCAGTTGCTCAGCCGTGTACAACTCTTTTTGACCCCATGGGCTGCAGCATGCCAGACTTCCCTGTCCATCACCAACTCCCGGAGATTGCTCAAACTCAGATCCTTTGAGTTGCTGATCCTATCCAACCATCTCATCCTCTGTCATCCCCTTCTCCTCCTGCCTTCAATCTTTCCCAGCATCAGGGTCTTTTCCAATGAGTCAGCTCTTCACATCAGGTGGCCAAAGTATTAGCGCTTCAGCTTCAGCATCAGTCCTTCCAATGAATATTCAGGGTTGATTTCCTTTAGGATTGACTGGTTGGATCTCCTCGCAGTCCAAGGGACTCTCAAGAGTCTTCTCCAATACCACAGTTCAAAAGCATCAATTCTTTGGCACTCAGCTTTCCTTACTGTCCAACTCTCACATCCATATATGACTACTGGAAAAAACATAGTTTTGACTAGACGGACCTTTGTTGGCAAAGTAACGTCTCTGCTTTTTAATACACGGTCTAGGTTTATTTCAGCTTTTCTTCCAAGGAGCAAGCATCTTTTAATTTCGTGGCTGCTGTCACCATCTGCAGTGATTTTGGAGCCCAAGAAAATAAAGTCTCTCACTGTCTTCATTGTTTCCCCATCTATTTGCCACAAAGTGATGGGACTGGATGCCATGACTTTTGTTTTTTGAATGTTGAGTTTTAAATCAGCTTTTTCACTCTCCTCTTTCACCTTCATCAAGAGGCTCTTTAGTTCTTCATTTTCTGCCATAAGGGTGGTATCATCTGCATATCTGAGGTTATTGATATTTCTCCTGGCAATCTTGAGTCCAGCTTGTTCTTCATCCAGCCCGGCATTTCTCATGAGGTACTCTGCATATAAGTTAAATAAGCAGTGTGACAATATGCAGCCTTGACATACTTCTTTCCCAATTTGGAACTGGTCCTTTGTTCCATGTCCGGTTCTAACTGTTGCTTCTTGACCTGCATACAGGTTTTTCAGAAGGCAGGTAAGGTGGTCTGGCATTCCTATCTCTTGAAGAATTTTCCAGTTTGTTGTGATCCACACAGTCAAAAGCTTTGGTGTAGTCAATGAAGCAGAAGTAGATGTTTTTCTGGAATTCTCTTGCTTTTCCAACAGATGATGGCAATTTGATCCCTGGTGCCTCTGTCTTTTCTAAATCCAGCATGAACATCTGGAGGTTCTCAGTTCACCTATTTTTGAAGCCTGGCTTGGAGAATTTTGAGCATGTCTTTTCTAGGGTGTGAAATGAGTGCAGTTGTGCATAGTTTGAACATTCTTTGGCATTGCCTTTCTTTGGGATTGGAATGAAAACTGACCTTTTCCAGTCCTGTGGCCACTGCTGAGTTTTCCAAATTTTGCTGGCATATTGAGTGCCTCCCTTTCACAGCATCATCTTTTAGGGTTTGAAATAGCTCAGCTGGAATTCTATCACCTCCATTAGCTTTGTTCGTAGTGATGCTTCCTAAGGCCCACTTGACTTCGCACTCCAAGATGTCTGGCTATAGGTGATTGATCACATCATCATGGTTATCTGGGTCATTAAGATCTTTTTTGTATAGTTCTTCTGTGTTTTCTTGCCACCTCTTCTTCTTGCTTGGCACCCTGCAAATAAACCCTTACTTTGTTGCAAACATCCACTGTCAGAGTTTGGCTTTCTGTGCCATGGTTACATGAGCCCTTGCTTGGTAACAAATACAATTAATAGGGATTGAAATCAAAGATTTTTTGGACTTCCCTGGTGGTCTAGTGGGTCCAGGGGTTAAGAATACTCCTGCCAATGCAGGGTACATGGGTTTAATCCCTGGTCCAGGAAGATTCCATATGCTGCCCATGCATCACAGCTACTGACCCCAAGAGGAGCAACTATTGAAACCCAAGGGCCCAAGAGCCCATGCTATACCACAAAAAGAGTTTCTGCAGTGAGAAGCCTATACACCACAATGAGAGTAGCTACTGCTCACCGCAACTAGAGAAAGCCAATATGTAGCTGTGAAGACCCAGCACAGCCAAAAATAAATTTTAAAGAAAAGGTTTCTTTCTCTAGCAGAAGGAAGGGGCATATGGTTAAAAGTAGGCCAGATGGACTTCCCAGGTAGCTCAGTGGTAAAGAATCCGCCTGCCAATGCAGGAGCCACAAGAGACCCAAATTCAATCCCTAGGTTGGAAAGATCCCCTGGAGGAGAAAATGGCAACTCACCTCCAGTATTCTTGCCTGGGAAGTTCCATGGAGAGAGGATCCTGGTGTGCTACAGTCCATAGGATCACAACTTAGCAACTGAGCACACGTGAGAACACACACACACGGGCCAGAAGGAGCCCTCTTCCTGGGAATTTGAATACTGGGACAAAGAGAGTGAAATGACTGCACTGTGACTTCAGATACGGTGCCTACTTCACGTAAAGAGTTCCCCTTCCTGGCCTCTGGAACTGCCCATCTCCAAGCTTCCTGTTAACTCCAGAAGCAGCCCATTTCCTTCCATGAAATTCACTTTTCCTTAAGTTGGCCACAGGTGATGTGAAGGTAGGCTATGCTGCTGTAATAAATAATCTAAAATCTCAGTAGCAGGACTTCCCTGGTGCGTCCAATGGTTAAGACTCTGGGCTTCCACTGTAGGGGGTGCAGATTCAATCCCTGTTCAAGGAACTAAGATCCTGCATGCCACACAGTGCAGTCAAAAAATAAATAAAATCTCCGTAGCTTATCACATGTTCATGTCATGATCAGTGATTTGACGGGAGGGCTCCATTTCACATAGTCATTCAGGGTTCCAGACGTTTTTCATCTTGGGGTTCAACCCACCTTTAGGAACTTGGAGTCCTTCAGATCCTCTGCATCTGCTGGTAAAAAGAAATAGAAAGTAGAGGATTCCACTGGAGGTACTTTAGAAGAAAGATCTGGGAGTGTCATATATCACTTCTGACCCAGAGTCCATTGGCCAGAACTTAGTCATATGGCCCCACCCACTTGCAAGAGAAACTAAGAAATGTAGTCTAGCTGTGTGCCAGGATGAACAAAGAAACTGTGCTTGCCACCATCGCTTACTACCAAACAAAGTATATCTTGACTGGGACCTCCCTGGTGGTCCAGTGGTTAAGAATCCACCTGCCAATGCAAGGGACGCGGGGTTCAATCCCTGGTCCAGGAAGATTCCACATGTCAGAAGGCAACTAAGCCCGTAGACCGCAACTACTGAAGACTGTGTGCTCTGGAGCCCGTGTTCTGCAACGAGAGAAGCCACTGTAATGAGAAGCCTGTGCACTGCACCTAGAGAGTAGCCCCCCGCTTGCCACAACTAGAGAAAGCCCACGCAGCAACAAATACATATTTTTTTAAAGATTTTTCAAAATATATCTTGACTGATACACTCACTCGCTGTATTTTTAGCCCCTGGCCCCATACCTGACACAGAGTGTGCACTCAATAAGTATTTACTGAATGAAGAAAAAATGAGTGATATTTTCTATTATTTAGTCTTCACAGTAACCCTGCTAAGACTCAGAATAGTTAAGTAACTGGCTGAAGGTCACCCAGCTAGTATGTGGCAAAGCCAGGATTCAAAGCCAGTGTCTCTTCCATTGTTCAATGCTGTCATCCAAAAGTTCCATCTGTGTGCAGAGCCCTAAGCTGTCTAAAAACCAGTACCTGGCCTGGAGGAGTTCACATAAAAAGAGAAAAGCTAAGAACAGCCCAAGTTTGCCAAGATTTAAAAACCAGTTCCCTGGAAATTTCCTTGATAGCTCAGTTGGTAAAGAATCTGCCTGCAATGCAGGAGACCCCAGTTTGATTCCTGGGTCAGGAAGGATCCCTGGAGAAGGGATAGGCTACCCACTCCAGTATTCTTGGGCTTCCCTTTGGGCTCAACTGGTTAAGAATCCACCTGCAATGCGGGAGACCTGGGTTCGATTCCTGGGTTGGGAAGATCCCCTGGAGATGGGAAAGGCTACCCACTCCAGTATTCTGGCCTGGAGAATTCCATGGACTGTATAGTTCATGGGGTCGCAAAGAGTCGGACACAGCTGAGTGACTTTCACTTTCAAAGACTCGTTCAGGATAGCAACAAATGCAATGGTACACAGTTTAGTGCCAAATGCACTGCACAGATAAGTGTGGAGGGCTGAGGGATGCACTTTGGGCTAGAACCAATGGTCTGGGGACAAAGGTCAAATGGTCAGGGACAAAGCAGAGCTCAAACATCAGGAGAAGCTGTGTGCTCACAAATTCTCCCAGGGACACTTTGGAATCAGGCTCTGGTCAATCACTGCATTGCAACGGGTCTGACAGCAGACAGTGTGGGTCTTAAGTCTCAGCCTAGCTGCCTACATGCCACATCGTTCATCATGAGCTGAAATTCTCAAGATGGTTTTAGTTTGTATGAGAGAAAGCAATTCAAACTAGCTTTAAGAAAACAGTGGTGTGTTCTGATTCACATGTATTCTTAAAAGTTTAGGTGCATGTAACCTTCAGGCATAGCCGGATCCAGAGGCTCCTCCCACATCCTTGGTTTCTCTTGTTGTTCAGTTGCTCAACCATGCCCAACTCTTTGTGACCCCAGGGACTGCAGCACATCAGGCTTCCCTGTCCTTCACTATCTCCCAGAGTTTGCTCAAACTCATGTCCATTGAGCTGATGATGCCATCCAATCATCTAATCCTCTTTCTCCCCCTTCTCCTCTTGCCCTCAGTCTTTCCCAGCATCAGGGTCTCTTCCAGTGACTCAGCTCTTTGCATCAGGTGGCCAAAGTATTGAAGCTTCAGCTTCAGCATCATTCCTTCCAATGAATATTCAAGGTTGATTTCTTTTAGGATTGACTGGTTTGATCTCCATGCTGTCCAAGGGACTATCAAAAAGTCTTCTCCAGCACTACAACTCAAAAGCATCCACTATCTTTCTATTACTTCACTTTTGCTTTGCACTTGGCCAGGGTCTCCTCTAGTTGTAGACCCTGATTGCTCCAGACTATTATCCTCTCAGGAATAATTCTAAAGGAAAGAAAGATTTTCCTCCTGAATTGTTCTGGGAAGAGTCTGAGGGCTTATTCTAGATTGGCTTGGCTTGAGCCATCACTCTTGAGCTGTATGAAGGCAGATTTAAGTTCCAGATAGGACACAGGCTTCACCGCTGACCATATCTGTACTCTGTCAGCCCTCTATTTTCAGGCCTTGATGACTTCAGTTGAGGAAGGGTGCGGAAGGAAGGGGCTCGAAAAAGGACTTACCCTCTCATAAAGGCTGGGACCTCTCCCTAGAGCAGTCAGGAACCTGCCTGACATATCACGACACACCCTAGAGAAGACCCTATTAGAAATGCCTGGATTTTCCTCAGATACTCACTGAATGGGCCCTCTGTTTCCCAGAAAGAAGGCCAAGGAGGTGTGGTGGGTCCCAAGGTTGACAGTAGTAGGTGGACTATCTCCACCCTTCAGCCTACTTGAAGAACCAAGATTTTCCACTCATTGCTGCTGAGCAGCATTTACTTACCCACGTGACTCACTTTGAAACATAGAGCCTAGTGTTGGGAACACCAGAAACAGAACTGCTGACTGGGTCTGGGCTGAACATGATGGAAGGTGGTTAGGAATTCTCTTGCATCCGCATGGCCCAGAATTTAAGACACTGTCACTGCCTAGGGACCAGCTGCAACAACAAAGAGAAGCTCATTTGTGCTAACTTAAAGGAAGATGGGCTCAATGAAGGACAGAAATGGTAGGGACCTAACAGAAGCAGAAGATATTAAGAAGAGGTGGCAAGAATACACAGGAGAACTGTACAAAAAAGAGCTTCATGACCAAGATAATCACGATGGCATGCTCACTCACCTAGAGCCAGACATCCTGGAATGTGAAGTCAAGTGGGCCTTAGAAAGCATCACTATGAACAAAGCTAGTGGAGGTGATGGAATTCCAGTTGAGCTCTTTCAAATCTTGAAAGATGATGCTGTGAAAGTGCTGCACTCAATATGCCAGCAAATTTGGAAAACTCAGCAGTGGTCACAGGACTGGAAAAGGTCAGTTTTCATTCCAATCCCAAAGAAAGGCAATGCCAAAGAATGCTCAAACTACCGCACAATTGCAGTCATCTCACACGCTAGTAAAGTAATGCTCAAAATTCTCCAGGCCAGGCTTCAGCAATACGTGAACCGTGAACTTCCTGATGTTCAAGCTGGTTTTAGAAAAGGCAGAGGAACCAGAGATCAAATTGCCAACATCCGCTGGATCATAGAAAAAGCAAGAGAGTTCCAGAAAAACATCTATTTCTGCTTTATTGACTATGCCAAAGCCTTTGACTGTGTGGATCACAATAACTGTGGAAAATTCTGAAAGAGATGGGAATACCAGACCACCTGACCTGCCTCTTGAGAAACCTATATGCAGGTCAGGAAGCAACAGTTAGAATTGGACATGGAACAAAAGACTGGTTCCAAATAGGAAAAGGAGTACGTCAAGGCTGTATATTATCACCCTGCTTATTTAACTTATATGCAGAGTACATCATGAGAAACACTGGACTGGAAGAAACACAAGCTGGAATCAAGTTTGCCGGGAGAAATATCAATAACCTCAGATATGCAGATGACACCGCCCTTATGGCAGAAAGTGAAGAGGAACTAAAAAGCCTCTTGATGAAAGTGAAAGTGGAGAGTGAAAAACTTGGCTTAAAGCCCAACATTCAGAAAATGAAGATCATGGCATCTAGTCCCATCACTTCATGGGAAATAGATGGGGAAACAGTGGAAACAGTGTCAGACTTTATTTTGGGGGGCTCCAAAATCACTGCAGATGGTGACTGCAGCCATGAAATAAAAAGACGCTTACTCCTTGGAAGGAAAGTTATGACCAACCTAGATAGCATATTCAAAAGCAGAGACATTACTTTGCCAACAAAGGTCTATCTAGTCAAGGCTATGGTTTTTCCAGTGGTCATGTATGGATGTGAGAGTTGGACTGTGAAGAAAGCTGAGCGCTGAAGAATTGATGCTTTTGAACTGTGGTGTTGGAGAAGACTCTTGAGAGTCCCTTGGACTGCAAGGAGATCGATCCAACCAGTCCATTCTGAAGGAGATCAGCCCTGGGTGTTCTTTGGAAGGAATGATGCTAAAGCTGAAACTCCAGTACTTTGGCCACCTCATGCAAAGAGTTGACTCATTGGAAAAGACTCTGATGCTGGGAGGGATTGGGGGCAGGAGGAAAAGGGGACGACAGAGGATGAGATGGCTGGATGGCATCACTAACTCAATGGACATGAGTCTGAGTGAACTCCGGGAGTTGGTGATGGACAGGGAGGCCTGGCGTGCTGCAATTCATGGGGTCGCAAAGAGTCGGATACGACTGAGTGACTGAACTGAACTGAACTGAAAGGAAGCAATAGTATATACATTAGAAGTGCTTTCAGCAGCAAGATACAAAGACATTTTTCTTGCTTAATAGTAAATAAGTGATGCTATGTAGACTCAGCTGCTAAATGGCTCCACAGCATCTCCGATTCTCCTAGATTTGCCTTCATGGTGGTAAGATGGCTGCTGCAGCTCCAAGTATTGTGTTCACATTCTAAGTAAGAAGCAGAGGGAAAGAGATGGTGGTGGCAGCCACATCTGCCCCCCTCCTTTTTTTTTTTAATAAAGTTAAAGCCTTCCTGTAAACCTTGAGCAGCCTTCTGCTCTCATCTTATTGATGAGAACTGAGAAAAAAGACTTCCTTAAGCTGTAAGAGAGGCTAGGAGAGAAAACATTTAGCCTTTCTAGACTGTGTAGTGGCAACAGCAAGAGAGAAGCAGGTGAGGAATGCCAAATAGTGTCAACCACAGGAAAGTTTACTGAACATGTGGCAGGATAATATTTGGAGATATTAACCTGTTTGTTTTTTTTTTTTATCTCCTGATATTTTCTTTTTTCTTTCCTGCTGTCAAGTCAAAGCCTGTGCTTGTCACCTCAAGAGAGGAATGTGAGCAGGTAGAAAGCAGTAAAAAGCCATGAATCTGGCTTTTGTGTCCCAGTCGCTTAAGTTCTAATTGGAGAAACATAGAGGCTTGCCAAACCTCAGATCAGAAATATTCCCCTGAGGTATGGGACAAAAGAGAGAGAGGCAGAAGAGCGGTAATAAGAAAAAGAGAGTTTGGGAAGTCTCTGGGGATGAGGCCCTGAACTCAACTTCCTGAAGGACCCCAGAAAGAGATTTTGAGAAGCCCAAGGGCAGGTGGAAAGAATGCAGGCAACATTCTTGGAATGTTGGAGCAACAGAATCCCTCAGGATGGTCCAGAAGAGGCCAGAACTCACAGACAGAAATAAGAGAACCTGGACAAGTCAGTGGCAGATACCTGAGAGCTGATGTTTGGACACACCGACATGGACAGAGGGCTTCCCTGGTGGCTCAGTGGTAAAGAACCTGCCTGCCAGTGGAGGAGACATGGGTTTGACCCCTGAGTCAGGAAGGTCCCCTGGAGAAGGAAATGGCAACCCTCTCCAGTATTCTTGCCTCGAAAATCCCTTGGACAGAGGAGTCTAGAGGGTCACATGGGGTCGCAAAAGATTCAGACACGACTTAGTGACTTAGCAACAACAACATAGATAGAGGACTTCAGGACAGATATCACCCACTGTTGCTGGGCATTTCAAAAACCACCCAGGAAATTAGACATATTCACACAGTGACATGTAAGTGCCATCCTGGCTTGCAATAGAAATTATGCTAAGATACAGAAAATGCAAAGAAAGTTCTTCATGTACCCGTGAGTAAGTACATGGACTGAGGTCATGGTCTGTGGTTGCTTCCCCTAGCATCCATTCTCCCCTTGCTCCTTAGGAATAAACCCTGGCTTTTAGCACACTTTCCAAACTCCCTTGCAGCAAGGTATCATCATGTGACTAAGCAACAGCCAATAAGATGTAATCAAGACTGCTCCATGGGACTTGAAGGAAGTTGCCTTAAAAGGGAGGGACCTACCCTTTATCCCTTCCTCCTTTATGCTGCCTGGAATAAAGCAGCTGCAGCAGCCATCTTGGTCCAAGAAGTAACCTTGAAAATAGACAGTGGAAGTAAAAGTGGAGTCTGAGTCTTTGTGACATGGCCATACCATCTTGGACTGCCCTACTCCAGGCTTATTTGACATGAATGGAAAATTAACTATATTAGTCTGCTTGAGCACCATAACAAAGTTCTATAGGCTGGGTGGCTCAAACAGCAAAATGTATCTTCTCAGAGTTCTGGAGGCTAGAAATTTAGGATTGTCAATAAGCCTCTCTCATTGGCTTACAAACAGCTGTCTTCTCCCTGTTTTTACTTGGTCTTCCCTCTGTGTGTTGTCCTAATCTCCTCTTCTTATAAGGACACCAGTCATTGGATTAGCCCACTCTAATGACCTCATTTTACCTTAATTACCTCTTTAAAGACACCATCTCCAAATACAGTTGTAACAGGGAAGAACAAATCTGACTCCATATTAGACCCGTTTCTTTTACTTTAACCTTTGTGTTCTATAGCCTTTACTTCCAGTTAAGGATGTTGCTTATTGCCTGAAATATAGAGAACAGCCCATTCTCAACACTCTGACCTTTAAGAGTATAACACTTTTCCACTCATACAGACATAAAAAGTTGTAGACAGAGAATAATATTTGTCTCCTTAGAGGTTTACAGGAACACCTTGAGTTGACTTATGTGGACAACTGCAAGAACAAAGGATTCCAACACCAAGAAGTTTGCAACAACCAACCACATCCCTCCCTCACCTTGCCTTTAAAAATGCTTTGTTGGGACTTCTCTGGCAGTCTAGTGGCTAAGACTCTGTGCTTCCCTATAAACAATAAATGCTGGAGAGAATGTGGAGAAAAGAGGCGCCTCTAGCACTATTGATGGGAATGTATATTGACACAGCCACTATGGAGAAAAGTACAGAGATTTCTTTAAAAACCAGCAGTCCCACCACTAGGCATATATCCTGAGAAAACCATAATTGAAAAGACACATGTACCCCAATGTTCATTGCATTACTATGTACAAGAGCCGGGACATGGAAGCAACCTAGATGTCCATCAACAGATGAGTGGATAAAGAAGCTATGGTACATGTATACAATGAAATATTACTCAACCATAAGAAGGGGCGAATTTGAGTCAGGTCTAGTGAGGTGGATGAAACTAGAGCCTATTACCAGAATGAAGTAAGTCAGAAAGAGAAAAACAAATATCATATATTAACACACTATATATGAAATCTAGAAAAATGATGCTGATGAACCTATTTGCAGGGCAGGAATAAGGACTCAAAGAACAGACTTACGGACACAGCAGGGGAAAAAGAGGGCGGGCCGAATTGAGAGAGTAGCATTGAAATATATACACTACCATGTATAAAATAGATAGTTAATGGGAAACTGCTGTAGCGCACAGGGAGCTAAGCCTGGTGCTCTGTGACAGCCTAGAGGGATGGGAGGTAGGAGGGAGGTTCAAGAGGGAGGGGCCGTGGATATACTTATGGCTGCTTCATGTTGATGAATGGCAGAAACAAATACAACATCGTAAAGCAATTATCCTCCAATTAAGAATAAGTAATTTTTTAAAAGGGGAAAAAAAGAGACTCCATGCTTCCATTGCAGGGGGCACGGGTTTGACCCCTGGTCAGGGAACTAAGATCCCACTTGCCGAGTAGCCAGGCCAAATAAATAAATAAATAATAAAATGATAATAAAAATAAAAATGCTTTCCTGAACACCTTTAGGAAATTGTGGGCTTGAGGAGCACAAGCCACCTCCTTCCTTGCATGGCCCTGCAATAAAACCTTTCTCTGTTCCAAACTCTGATACTTTGTTTGGCCTTACTGTGCATCAGACATAGTGACATTCTACGGTTCTGGGGTTCGGTTCAGTTCAGTCGCTCAGTCGTGTCTGACTCTGCGACCCCATGAACTGCAGCACGCCAGGCCTCCCTGTCCATCACCAACTCCCAGAGTCCACCCAAACCCATGTCCATTGAGTCGGTGATGCCATCGAACCATCTCATCCTCTGTCGTCCCCTTCTCCTCTCGCCTTCGATCTTTCCCAGCATCAGGGTCTTTTCAAATGAGTCAGCTCTTCACATCAGGTGGCCAAAGTATTGGAGTTTCAGCTTCAACATCAGTCCTACCAATGAACACCCAGGACTAATTTCCTTTAGGATGGACTAGTTGGAGCTCCTTGCAGTCCAAGGGACTCTCAAGAGTCTTCTCCAACACCACAGTTCAAAAGCAACATATGAAGTGGGGGAGGGAGACAGCACTCCAGAACACACACTTGCCAGCAGGGGCCAGACCCACCCTGCTGTGCAGCTCTGGGTAATTGGGCCTCCTGCCCGTTCTGAGCTTCGGTTTCTTCTTTTGTGAAGCCTCGGTTTCTCCTTTCTTAAGGGGCTTAACCTGCTGATGTCTGCCGTTGTGCGTTTTGCTTCTCAAGCTCCCCCTGGGGCTGCTTTTTAGCTAAATTTAGAGCCAATCTGTCCCCACCGTGGGCTTGTGGAGCTGGAGAAGGGTGTGGGTGGACTCGTGAAGTGACGGCTGCAGGCCTGCAGCCTCCCCACCCCTCGGCCTCACTCACGGTCTCCCTCCCTCTCCCACGGTGAGGCTTGGGACCCCCTCAGGCCCTGCACTGACCGCTGACTGTCCTCCCAGGATGCACTTGGAGGAGGTATGGACAAGGTCTCGTCCCGCACCTGGCTTCTGCAGCCGGCCTACTCAGGGCCTCAGAGGAGAAGCAAGAGTTCCATTCAATAAACTCAGTGCTAAGTGCTCTTCGTGGTTAGCTCATGGTACAGATGGTGAAACTGAGGCAAACCCCTACGTTTATACCTGGGCCTTGAATCCCAACCCTCCTACCTTCTTTTTTTTAAGACATTTTCTAAAAATTTATTTTAATTAATTTGTTTATTTGGCTGCTCCAGATCGTGGGATCTTCCATCTTTCTTCTAGCACGTGGGAACTTTAGTTGCAGAATGCAGGGTCTAGTTCTCTGACCAGGGATCAAGTCCAGGGCCCCCTGCGTAGGCGGCACACTGTCTTAGCCCCGGACCACTAGAGAAGTCCCCCAACCCTCCTACTTTTTTGAGAACCCCTCTCTTCTATATTTCCAACACTTTCTCTCAAGTGAAATCCATCCCATTAATTGTTTTGAGTAAATAATTTACTGTTTAAAAAAAATGCTAAAAACAAAATAAATTTCTATTTGTCATTTCTATTCTCCAGCCTCCCTGTGTCCCAACCTTTTGTGGTAATCACTTTTTACTATTTCCCTTCAGTGCTTTGTTTAATGTAAATAAAATATATTTTCTTATTTCCCATTTCCCCTGTGTCTTACACAAAAGATGGCACTCTAAATATACTCTTTCTTCTCTTGCTTTTTTTTTTCACAAACAGTGTATCCCAGCGATCTTTCCACTACAATACATAGAAACTTTCATTTTTTTTATAGCAGTGATTCAGTCTTTTTAAAGTCTATAGCAAGTATTCATAAAATGTTTATTATTTGAATGAATGACTAATAATTTCAACCCAACAACCTTCAAGTTGCTTAAAACTATGATAATATTTATATTTTCAAATTTCATACGATCTTATTCTTCCTCTGCTGTAATTTCTAAAAGCTTGATAAGTCTTTCTATTTCTTATCAAAAATTCTTATGCAGTGAATCAGTCCCCTTTTGATGGCTTCTTGGGCTATTTCCAGTCTTGTAAGAAAAATGGTCAACAGAAACAATAACCCACACACACACACACACACACACACACATATTTTCATCCGTGCCAAGTTGCTCAGTAGCATAAATTTTCAGAGGTGGGACTTCTTAATCAAAAGATAAAAGCACTTGTAATTTTAAAATTTTATTGAACTATAGTTGATTTACAATGTTGTGTTAATTTCTGCTGTATATCAAAATGATTTGGTTATATGTGTATATATTCTCTTTCATAATATTTTCCATTATGCTTTACCACAGGAGAATGAACACAGTTGCCTCTGCTATTCAGTGTGTGTGTGTGTATGTGTGTGTGTGTGTGTGTTAGTCACTCAGTCATGTCCAACTCTTTGTGACCTCATGGACTGTAGCCCTCCAGGCTCCTCTGTCCATGGAACTCTCCAAGCAAGAATACTGGAATGGATTACCATTTCCTTCTCCGGGGGATCTTCCCGACCTAGGGATCGAACCCTGGTCTCCTGCACTGCAGGCAGATTCTTTACCACCTGGGTCACCATGGAAGCCATCCTATATATAATAGCTTGCATTTGCTAATCCCAAACTCCCAATCCTTCTGTCCCCCAGCCCAGGCATCTGTAATTCTGCTGCTGCTGCTGCTAAGTCACTTCAGTCGTGTCCGACTCTGTGCGACTCCATAGACGGCAGCCCAACAGGCTCCCCCGTCTGATAGACAGTAACAATTACCAATCACAAGAATTGTACCAATTTGCACAGCCTATCGGAAATATACACAGGGGCCTATGTCTCTTTTGTCTCACAGGAGTTTAAAGAAAAATGACATGCTAAGGGAAATTATTGCAGCTCATATCACAAATGCAGGGATTTTCTGCCTAGTCTGTAGAATTCCTAAAGTCAATAAGAAAAAAGGCCAATGAATCAATAGGAAAAATGGGTAAAAATGTAAAAAAAAAAAAAGAGAATCTCTAAAGAGAAATTTCCCCTCAACCTATGAAAAGATGCCATGTTCACTCATAATGAAAGAAATGTACATCAAAATCACACTGAGAGGCTATTTCTCACCTATTAGAGAATGGCAAAGGGCCCTGGTGGTCCAGTGGCTAAGACTCTGAGATCCCAGTGCAGGGGGCCCGGGTTCAATCCCTGGGCAGGGAACTAGATCTCACATGCCACAACTAAAGATCCCATGTGCTGCAGCAAAGATCAAAGATCCAGCGCAGCGCAGCGCCCCCCCCAAAAAAAGGGAGTGGCAAAGGAAGTTCAAACATTTGCCACCTCATCAGCCAGGGCTGCTTGTAAACACCCTCCAAGGCACAGGACAGCCCCACAACACAGAATTATCCAGGCCAAACATCCACAGGGCCGAAGCTGAGAATCCCAGCCCTGAGGTTGCCTCTGCCAGCGACATTAAATCCCGGGGAACTTTTCTCAGTCTTCACCACTCTTGGCCTCTCAGCAGCATTCACACTCACCCTGCCTCCCTGCATCTTGAAAAGCTGACTTCTGTGACCAGGTTTCCCATTCTTCATTCTCATTCCTGGCTCCTCCCCCTCTTTGTGGCAATTAAACGTGGGCATTCCCCGAGGTGGGGTCCTAGTCCCTCTTTTCCCCTCACTCCACACTAACCCTCCTTGATGTCACTCACTCCCTGAGTTTAATCACCATCTGGCCAAACCCACCCTTGAGGTTCGGTTCTGCACATCTAACTTCCTGTTCGTCAGTTCCACCCAGATGTTTCCCACACCCGCAGGGCCCATGAGGCTAAGCTTGCCCACCTGATGCTCCTACCAATTCTCTTTCCATGTTCCCTGTTTCAGTGACACTGCCAGTCTAGACACATGAGCCAGGAGCCCAGAAGTCCCCCTCGTCCTCCAGCCTCACCACATCCCGAGATTTACCCTCAACATAGCTTTCACATTCATCCATGTCTTCCAGTCCGCTCCAGGCCTCTGTCACCTTTAGCCTGGACACGACAGCATCTCCCACGTGAGTTCCCCACCCCCATCCTGCCCCCAGGAGCCAGAGGGAATTTTACAAGTCATAAGTCTGTCCCTGTCCCTAGCCTCTCTTTACTCTTAGGATCAAATCAAAACCCTTCACCCGCTTGCACAGCCTGGTCCCTGTTGGCCTTACTTCACAGAGATGATCTTCCAGGGGCCTCCCCAGCTTAAATAACTGTGAAATTCAGGCTCCTGGTCATTTACAGTCCTTAGACAATACAGTGACGTGAGTGACACAAACCTGAGGGCCCCTGTGGCAAAGCGATGTTGCTACCTAGAGAAGTGTTCCAGGTAAATGAACAGGAAACACAGAGACCCTTTGGGGATGAGAGAAGTTGGATATCTTCCCCCATGTACTTATTGGCTGTTTGTTTTTTCTTTGTTTTGAAACTGCCAGTTCACAGACTGTGCTCCTGGTCTTATTGAGTTCATGGTCCTTTGTTTCTGATTTGTAAGAGCGAATATTCTATTAAGGGCACTAGCTTTTACTTGTCATTTGTAACTACACTTTAAAAATAGTTGGCCATTTGTGTGTGTTCTGTGGTTGTTTTTGCTATGTAGAAATTTTAATATTTTTTTGGTAGTCAAATTTATAATTTCTGAACTTGATTTCTCACCCCGAAAACACTTTCCCATTGAGATTATTTTTTAAATTCATTCGTATTTTTTTCTAATTCGTTTATAGCTTTATTTTTAACTTTGAGATCTCTGATCCATCTGTTGTTTCCTATGCTTTAACGAGTGAGTTATCCAATGAGTGAGGGCCCAGATTTCTATTTTTCAAAGACTATCAAAAAGCCCATTTTTTTAAAATAAGCCTTTTTTTCACTAATTTGAAATGTCCCAGGGACTAGTATACCCCTGCTATACTAGACTTTGTAATGCATAGGACGCATATGTGCTAAGTCCCTTCAGTAGTATCCAACTCTTTGCGACCCCACGGACTGTAGCCTGCCAGGCTCCTCTGTCCGTGAGATTCTCCAGGCAAGAATACTGAAGTGGGTTGCCATGCACTCCACCAGGGGATCTTCCTGACCTAGGGATCGAATCTGTGTTTCTAACATCCCCTGCACTGGCTGCTGCTACTGCTAAATCGCTTCGGTCGTGTCCGACTCTGTGAGACCCCATAGACGGCAGCCCACCAGGCTCCCCGGCCCTGGGATTCTCCAGTCAAGAATACTGGAGTGGGTTGCCATTTCCTTCTCCAATGCATGAAAGTGAAAAGTGAAAGTGAAGTCGCTCAGTCGTGTCCGACTCCTAGCCTACGAGGCTCCTCCGTCCATGGGATTTTCCAGGCAAGAGTACTGGAGTGGGTTGCCGACAGAGGATGAGATGGTTGGATGGCATCACTGACTCAATGGACATGAGTTTGAGTAAACTCCGGGTGTTGGTGATGGACAAGGAAGCGTTCTATGGGGTCGCAAAGAGTCAGACACTACTGAACTGAACTGAGGCTCTCCCTGCAAGCCACTTTTCTGCCGGGGTGAGCGCGCTGTAGTAAACTCTGCCCATAGGGGGCGCTAGAGGCACACTTCGGGACTGGAGGACTGAGGACCCACATTGACCCTGGGGCAATGGTGATGGTTAGGGGTGACTGAGGGGCTTAAACTCTCCCACCACTTCGTCAATCACCCCCTACAAAGTCATCACAAATAAACATAAAATTCAGCGGCAGCCTGGTTCTCCATCGCTGCCTCTAAACAAGCGCCTCTTCCTCTTGAAATCAGCTTGCTTTCCCAAAGATGTCTATGGAGAAATTATGAAACTGACCTTACTTGGGTTCAGAAGGAGAGATCATCGAGATCTAAGGGGGCTGCTCTCCCAGGTCCAAGACGCACCTTGCTGAATGCTCAGTCGCTCAGTGGGTCCGCTTCTTTGCAACTGTAGCGGTCCAGGATCCTCTGTCCTGGGGATTGCCCAGGCAAGGCTACTGGAGCTGGTTACCCTTTCCTACGCCAGGGGATCTTTCCAACCCAGGGACTGAAACTAAGTCTTTTGCATCAGCTGCATTGGCAGGCAGATTCTTTACCACTAGCGCCACCTGGGAAACCCCCACCTTGCTGAGACCTGCAGGCAGTTCACCCAGCCCACAAAACTTCTCCGCAAAGCTGAGCCCACCCAGTATATTGACCCAAAGACAACATTTCCTGCCTCCCACTCTCTGGCTCCTCCTCCCCACCACATACCACTCCGGAAGGAGAACCCAGACCTGAAGGCAGAGTCCCCTGGTGCCAGGGACTGACCATGCTGGGCTGGGAATCCAGCCGCATCTCCAAGGCCATCAGGCTTCCTCAGCTGTGGCTGGTACCACGGTAGTTCTTTGGACAGCTCATGACAATACAGGAGCGTGAGGCAGCCGCTGTCTAGCTGGCATCTGCTGGAAGGGCTGCTGTACGGAGGGGAAGGATTTTATTTCTTTAGCTTGAGTCCCCAGGGGTAGACATAGGGCTAGTGCATAGAAGGCACAGGGGCCCTTCCCATTTCCAGAATCCATCTTTGGAGGCAGTGAGTTCCCCATCAGTGATCCTTTCTCTGGAATGGTTTTCTCCCAAGTATTAACATAACTCACCACTAACTTCCTTCAGGTATTCCACTCAAGCATCACTTTACCAGTGAGGCCATTCCCGACCACCTTATCTAAAATTGCAAACCGCCTTCTGCAGCTGTCTTCCTTGCTCCACTTCCCTAGGACACTTTATCATATATTTATTAATTGATCTTGCTTACTATCTTTCTTATATGCTTACTACCACTAGAATACAAGCCTATTATTTCTTATATGCTTGTTTAATTATTTGCTGGTTTGCTTTTTATTTTATTATTTGCTTATATGCTTATTTTATTAATTGATATTGCTTATTACTTTATCTTATATGTTTCTTATCACTGGAATACAAGCTCCACAAGGGCAGGGGTCTTCATCTGTTTTTTCATGACTGAGTTCTTTGTGCCTAGGATGGTGCCTGCCACACAGTAAATACTCAAAAAATATCTGTCGACCAAATTCCTCCCAACCACTTTCAGAAGTATTATTTTTAAATTTTTAAAATATTTTTTATTTAGACGATTTTAAAAGTTTTTTATTGAATTTGTGACTATATTGCTTCTGTTTTATGGTGGTTGTTTCTTTGGCCACGAGGCATGCAGGATCTCAGCTCCCAGACCAGCGATCAAACCCGCACCCGCTGCACAGGAAGGTGAAGTTCTAACCACCGGACAGCCAGGGAAATCCCAGCATTATTTTTATCTCCGTTTCACAGCTACAGAAATGAAAGGTTAAATAACTGGCTTTAGCAGCAGCCTGTCTCCAGTCCCAGGCATTCTACATCCAGGGCCTGTGCCCTTACTGCAGTTACAAAATGCTTATATTGCAACATTGTCTGTAACAGAAGAAGGCTGGAAACAACCTAATTTCCCATCAGTAGGGGAGCGGTTAAATAAATTACAGTATTAGGCATCCTGTAATAGTCTATAAAAGCAACCTATAAACGAATTAAGAAGATCTATATGTGCTTATCTGAAATGACCTCCAAGGTATTCTTGAGTAAAAATAGCAAGACTCAGAACAGTGCATTGCATGGGCTCTTATCTGTACGAAATAAGCAGGATGACCAGACACACAGGCTGGATGTGCAGAGAAATGTCCTGAATGAATATTCTAGAAACTGTTGACAAGGCAAAAGGGAGGCTGGGGTCTCAAGTGGGAGAAAACTTTTGTATACCATTTGATATTTAGGGGATTTTAAATCACACACATGACTTACCTTTTTCAGCAATGTAAATCTTCGACACAGTTTGAGCTACAGGGCTTATATCAAAAATTAGCAATCACCTACCCTCCCCCCTCTTGTATTCCACGTCTTTTCCTAAAGGCGATGAATTCAAATCTTCAGCCGTTCCTTCTGGTTGCCGCTCTTTCTTTCTTTTTAAAATTTTTTTTATCTTTTCCATTCTCTAAGTCAGGGTTTCTCACTTCAAGGAGCACATGAATCACCTGGGATCTTGTTAAAATACAGGTTCTTATTCAGCAGGTCTGAGGCGAGCTCCAAGATTCTGCATTTCTAACAAGCTCTCCCGGATGATGTTGATGCTACCTGTCCATGGATCATTCTTTGGGCATTTTTCTAACTAACATGCTAATATAGCTATTTCTTGATATTTTGTTTTTGATCTTACTTCCTAATATAGAAAGTGAAAATTTTGTTCTCTTCTCCCCCTGTCCCCACACATGTGCATCCTATCCCCATTCTCCCAATATAGTTAGGTACCTTTTTGTTTAAAACAGTTTAGTTATTTACATTACTATTTCTTTATAGATGGGCTTCCCTGCTGGCTCAGATGGTAAAAAGTCTGCAACTTTGGAGACTCAGGTTCAATCCCTGGATCAGGGAGATCTGCTGGAGAAGGGAATGGCCACCACGCTAGTATTCTTGCCTGGAGAATTCCATGGACAGAGGAGCCTGGCAGGCTAAAGTCCACAGGGTCGCAAAGTCAGACAAGACTAAGGGACTAACACTTTCCCTTTGATAGATAATATTCACAGCTCAGTCACATAATATACCTTGATTACATTTCCTTTCTTGTGCAACTTTTTGTTTTCCCTGGAGTTAATAATTTCTTCATTTTTTTCCATTTCACCTTCCTTAATGCATACTCAAACCCTTTGGACAAAACTAAAAGTTTCTTCTTAAGAGATCCAAACATACATCATATAATCTACATCTTGGCACCTTCGTCCTCTTGGACCAATACAGACTGATTACTCTTCTATTTTTTCGTTTAAAAAGATCAAAAGGTGGACTGGTAAACAGAGTTTATGGCAGAAAGCAGAAAGGAGGGTTCAGAGCCTCAGCTATGAATCAGTCCTTCCTGACTTCAAACTGGATTCCATTCTCGCTTCTCCCTTTTTGTAATACCCAACCCCTGCCCCGGTTTTTAAAAATGCATATGGCTGTGCAGTTCGGGGCTAAATTTCCCAGTCATCCTTGCAGTTAAGGGACCAACTGCTTGCTGACAGAATACAAGTGAAGGTGAGGAAAGCCCCTTCTACATCACTCCATCTTTCCTCTTTCTTAAGGACTGAAAACTCAGCATGATGCCCATGAGCCAGCTTCCACCTAGAGGACCACCTATCTCTAGACTATTACCTAAAGAGAAACAAAATTCACTTGTAATAAAGAAAACCTGGAACAAACCTGGGTTTGAGATATAACTTTCTCCATGTGATATAATTCTCAAGATTCTCTGAGAAAACATTGGCATTTGTGGCAAAATGCTTAAGCAATATTCTGATAAACCTCAATTCAAGTAAGACCTCTTCTAGGAAGCGAGCTTCCTATCTACTCAGCTGTCAGTCACTCAGGGAGCTAATGTTCTAATATCAGACACTCCTCTTGTTTCTAATCAAACAACAAATATCTCAGCAGTCTCTTTCCTCTGAAAGGGAAAGGTCTCCTTGAATCAACTTGGCCATAAGCCTCTTTCTTCATGGCAAATCTGAAATAAAACGTTAGCATGTGCTCTTAATTAATTTGTCGGAAGATTTCTTTTGAGCCACTGTAATTGGAGGCCTTTTTTTGACTGGCTCATACAATTCTCCCCACAATCCCACAAGGTGGGTGTTTGGAATAAACCCCAGCAGCTTTTGCCTGCTCACCATCCCTGGGGGTGAAAAACAATGAGAATTGAATCAAAACAAGGGAGATGGGGGTCTGCATAGACTGAGAATAACAATGTGCAGGAACTGAAGAGGCAAAGGGAAAATTAAAGTGATAGTCTCTCAGTCGTGTCCAACTCTTTGCAACCCCCTGGACTGTAGCCCACCAGGATCCTCTGTCCATGGAATTCTGTGGGCAAGAATACTGCAGTGGGTTGATATTCTCTTCTCCAGGGGATCTTCCCCACCCAGGGATCAGACACGGGTCTCCTGAAGTGCAGGCAGAGACTTTACCATCTGAGCCTCCAGGCAAGCCCCCACCATGAACTGAAGGGAAGAATGAACTCTGCCTTCTGAATACCTGAGTCCAAATGGAAAATAAGGGGCATGGGGCCTGGGCAGGCAGGGCAGGTTGTAGGCCTGGCAGTCACTATTCACAGTGGTTCCTGGTTTCCGAAGGCCAGGGTGCTAGGCTGGGAACCCAGCAGATGGTCTGAGTGCTTCCAGCCAGCAAGACATGGGTCCAGAGTCCATCAGAAAAGGCCTAGGTTCTCAGAGAAGAAGGCAGGGCCTCTCCAAGGTGAACACATCTCAAGCCTCTTTCCTTTCTCTTCTTCTTCTTTTTTTATTTTATTTTTTTATTTTTTTTTTTTTTTACCTCTCCCCACCCCCACCCCTTCTTCTTTTTTTAAATGTTTATTTATTTGGCTGTGTCGGGTCTTAGTTGCAGCACGTAGGATCTTTCATTGCAGTGTACAGACTCTAGTCGAGGAGCACTGACTTGCAGGGCTTACAGGCTTAGTTGCCCCGAAGCATGTGAGATCTTCCCTGACCAGAGACTGAACTGTGTCTGTCCCCTGCATCAACAGGCAGATTTTTAACCACTGAAACACCAGGGAAGTTCCAGGACTCTTTCTTTTTTGGAGGCTCACTGTGTCCTGGAAACATGCAGAAATGCCAAAAACAGCAAAATGAAGACCGCGGTATATCGTAAATGTTTATGTGTGTGTGTATTCACTCAATCGTGTCCGACTCTTTGCGACCCCCATGGACTGTAGCCTGCCCGGCTCCTCTGTCCATGGGATTTTCCAGGCATGAATACTGGAGTGGGTTGCCATTTCCTCCTCCAGGGGATCTTCCTGACCCAGGGATCCGACTCTCATCTCTTATGAATCCTGCATTAGCAGGCAAATTCTTTACCACTAGCGCCGTCTGGGAAACCCATCATAAATGTTTACACTTGCCTAATTAACACACACGCAAATAGAGTGCAAAACAGATATTCCACTTGCAAGACAATGAGAGGGTTCATAAAGGACACTGACTCAGGGATAACCCATGAGGTCAGGGGAGAGTGTAATCTGAGCTGGGACAAGCTCTTAATGTTCCATAAATGTTCTTGGTTATCAACCCCATCAGAAAATTGTCATGCCTGAATATATAACTTTCTCTTCAGAAGCCTGAGCCAGACTCCCCTGATGCCTAAGACAGTTCTGTGAGCGGAGCCTGAGCCCAGGAGGATGGCTGGGGCTGACCCTAAGTGCCAAGGGTTGCAGCCCTAACTCCAGTCCCCCAGAGCTGGTGGGACTGCCCCTGCTGATGCATTTTTGGCCCATAAATCTGGTGCCGGGGCAGTCCCTCTTGGAGGGGGTTAAATGGCTGAGATGCAGTGCTCAGACTCTTCCCAGGATGCCTGGGGCAGTTTGGAGATGCCTGATGACTAATCTTCTCTCTCCAGGCTGAAGTCAGAGGGGGTGAGACCCAGAGTCTCAGGCTCCTGAGAACTGGGTCTGAGCCTCCACCCCCCACCCTCAGCCCAAGAGCCAGACCCAGCCACCCAAACAGGAGACAGACAGAGCTTCACAGCCACTGAGAATTAAAACCTATTGATTTTCCCCATTAGCTAGAGAAGGCCATCAGAGTGCATTAAAACCAGGCAAAGCACCAGCATCATGAATAATTAACATCCACAAATGACAACCCCAGGGGGCCCAGGGGAGGGGGAAGGGGTGCCCAGAGGCCTGGGGCACCTGACCCCTTATGACTCCCACCCCCCGGGAGTCCTGGCCTGGCCTGACCTCCCCTCCTCTCCTCCTCCTCCTCCATGAATCTCTACTAGTCCTCCTGTCCCCTCTCATTTCCTGTCTCAAAGAAACAAGTCTCCAAGGCAAGCGACCTAGGAAGACAGAGTGCTGAGAGGGGAGTCAGGTCTGCCCAGCTCTGTTGTGTGTCATTGTGTGACCTCGGGGGAGTCTGCCCCTTTCTGGGCTCATTTCTCTGGCTAAGTCCATAGATCTGTGGTTCCGTAGAGAGGGACCAAAGCTCACACCAGGTCTGCAAACAGAGCCCATACTAGGACCTGGGGCCTCTAGTCATCCTCACCCCCAGTCCAGCCTACAGGGTACCTTTAGGCAAATCCAAAAAAAAAGGTCACTCCCCTTGGATTGACCAGTTGGAAAATGGCACCCATCTGGGGGAACCAGTTAGATGAAAGTGTGCCCTCTGAACAGGCCAATTCAAAAGAGATCCCTCTGAGTGGACTGATTTTTTTATCTTTATTTATTTAATATTTATTTATTTGGCTCCACTGGTGTCTTAGTTGCAGTAGCTAGGAATCTTCGTTCTTCTTTGTGGAATGCAGGATCTTTAGTTGTGGCATGCGAAGTCTTAGTTGCAGCACGTGGGATCTAGTTTCCTGACTAGAGATCGAACCCCGGCCCCCTGCATTGGGAGCTCAGAGTCTTAGCCATTGAACTACCAGGGAGATCCCTGGACTAACTTTTAAAAAGACCCTCTTCAGGCTGACCAATAAGAAACAGGAACTCTTTTGAGTGGACCAATGAGGAAAAGGTGCCCTCCCCCAATGAGGTCACAGTTTTAAAGGTGGAAGGCTTGGCAGAGCAAGAGGTAGGCTGGATGTCAGCCCCCACTCACCGTCTGCCAGGTTGCCCTGTGCAGAGTGTGCAGCCTAAACAACTGTCTGTGGGGGCTCCACCTTTTCTGGGCCAGGGAGACCCAGATCTGTCGTCCCAGCCAGCAGAAGTCAGTTCACTGAACTGATGTTTCCTTCTAAGCTGCTCCATCTCCCACGCACCTCCTCGGCCCCTCGGCTGGCCCAGGTCCCCGCTTCCATCCTCCTCCCACCCAGCTTTCCTCCTCAGAGCCCCAGGAGAAGCAATTCGGGAATGAATACCTCCTACATCTCTGACCGTGCCTGCATCTTCTTCCTGCCTTGCAAGGCACCATGCATCCCCCCCGCCCCCGCCTCCTTTTTTTTTCCTTAAAGATTTATTCATTTATTTTTGGCTAGGCAGGGTCTTTGTTGCTGCACATGGACTTTCTCTAGTTGCGATGACGGGGGTTACTCTCTAGTTGCAGCGAGCAGGCTTCTCATTGTGGTGGCTGCGGGCTTCGGCACTTACTGGCACACAGGCTCAGTAGTCGTGACGCATGAGCTTAGTCGCTCCACCGCATGTGGGATCGTCCCAGACCAGGGATCGAATCCATGCCCCTGGCACTGGCAGGTGGATTCTCAACCGCTGGACCACCAGGAAAGCCCTGTGCATCCTTTCATGAGTCTTTGCAGGAACTCTGCCCTCTCTGCTGGTGATGCCCCACCTCTTGAGCCCCTGGGGAAACTCTATTCGTGCTCAAACTCAGCTTAAAGACCTTCGCTGCTCCTCACTCTCTTCCTTAAACATACCAGCTAGTTCTTGCCTCTGAGCCTTTGCACCTGCTGACCCTTCTTCCATCCAGATATTCCACTGGCTCCTCTTCCTGCTGGTCACAGCTCCAATGTCACCCCTGTGAGAGGTCTGCCCTGAACACCCTATCCAACCACCTCCCGGTTAGTCTCCCTCATCTCTCCCTGTTTTCTTTTTTCATAACCGTTTTCACAAGCTGAATTTTTCCTTTGTTATTGGTGATTCCAGGGCCACAATGAATGGCTATGCATGTTGTAAGTTGCAGAGGAAGTGAGTGGGGCTAAAGGCCACCTTGCGATCCACATTACAAGCTGGGTGCTGGGGAGAGGGGTTGAGGGGTGTGGAAGAGGCTGCACCTGCCCAGCGGGAGCGCCTTCCTCAATTCACACACTGCCAAATTTCAGCCCCAGTGGCTTCCAGCTGTGACAGGCAAGCCCACCAGGACAGGAGGTGTCTGCTGTCTCCGTTGCTGTATGTCCAGTGCTCAGCACAGTGCCCGGCACATAGCCGGTGCTCAAGCATATTCTTTCATTTTTAAAAAATATTTATTTATTTGGCTGCAATGAGCTGCAGCCTGTGAACTCCTAGTGTGGCACGTGCTTTCAGTTCCCTGGCCTGGAACTGAACCTGGGCCCCAGCATTGGGAACGTGGAGTCTTACCCAGTGGACCACCAGGGAGGTCCTGCAATAAACATTTTTTCTAGCAAACAAACTCTACTCAGATTCCTCCACTCCCATCCACTCCTTATACTCTTCAGCAGAATACACCATGCATGTGGTCCATCTCTGGGGCTGTATATGGTTCATCTAGTGGGGGATCTCATAGGAAGCCAGTGACAAAACTGGCCCCATACTTGGTGACAGTTATTGTTTGTTAAGAGAATGCCAAGGGGCCCCAGGAGTGGGATGTGTAAATGAAGGAGTCTTGGGGATGCTCCCTAGAACTCAGTGCCCTGCCCATGCCAGGGACCCTGCCCTGAGCCCCCAGTCTAATCCAGCTTCCTGGAGGTTCACGTGGTGAGGTCAGGCAGCTGGGGCATTCTGATAGAAATCCAGATGCTGAGCGCCGCACAGTCACTCACAGGCAGGAGGTGACATAGGAGGGTCTCACAGCGGGGACGAGGGGGCTAGGCCAGGCTTTTGCGCAGGCAGATCTCAGGCGCCGCCTTCCCTCCGCTCCCTGTGGCCATCCGCCCACTGGCCTCCCAGCTCCGGCAGAGAAGGAGTTAACCTCCCGGCTTCTCAGCGTGAATGTAGAGCTATTAATACCCACAGCCAAGCCGGTGTGCCAGAGCAGCCGCTGCTGGAGGAGCCGGAGGAGCCCTGAGCCCAGGGAGCTCTAGTCCGAGCTGGCACTGGAGCCAGGAGTCCAGGGACCAGAACTTTTCTCGTGGACAGCGTGGGCACCGTGCCAGCCTCATCTGGTCCTTGCCTACCTTTCAGCTTCAGGTCCCGACCCTCCCTCCTGGAGGCCACCCATGCCACCCACCCCCCGGGGGAGAACAAACTTTCTTGGAGAAACCACCTCTACTGCCTGTACTGGCCCGCTGGGAAGGAGCAGACAGCCGGACAGCCAGATGAACAGATGGGCAGGGCATCTGTGAGCCTGTCCTCCAGGTCGTGCCTCTGACCGGCTGCAGTGGAGAGGGCAGCCGAGGAGCCTCAGGCACCACCAGGGGCGGCGAGGGGCCCTACTGGACCTTTGTCCACCGGCCAGCTGCCTCTGAGTCCAGGTGGCTGGGAGCTGCTTCCGAGGGCCCAGCCCTGGGGCTGGAAGGTCCGTGGGTCAGGACAGCGGATCCCATCAGATAGAGCCACAGGCTCTCCCGCTCACCGAGGCGACGGGTAACCTGAGTGAAAAGGCACAGGTGGCAGGTGGGCAAGCGCAGGCGCAGGGTCCTGAGGCCAACAGGCTACTGACCCTGGAGCACGCTGGCTCGGGGAGCCCTGCCCAGACGAGGGACGATGCTGTCGAGGCCGCCACCAGCCACCCCTGCCCCGTCCTGGAGCTGCCTCCGGCCTGGCCCCTGCGCTGTGGGAAGGAGGATGTGCCAGCCTTCTGCTTCGTCTGTTTCCACAGGGAGGAGGAGGAGGAGCTGCTGGAAGAGGTCCCACTGCAGAGGTCAGTGCCCGAGGTGGGCAGTGGGTGGGCAAGGTGAGGGCACAGGGCTTGGGAAGGGGCCTCTTGGGGGCCGGGGATCCTGCTTCTGAGTTCCTCTGTCCACTGCTTACCAGCCCCGCCCCCTCCCTGTGTCAGACTCCCAGATCTCTCACCAGGGTATCCCCACAGCCTCCTCCCTGTCTCTCCCATCCTGCCCCCACACTGACCCTCTTGTGCTTTCCCCCTGTGGTCATGTCCCCTATGCTTAGAGTCTTCCATGACTCCTGGCTCCTACACAGTGAAGTCAACACTCAGCTGGACATTCAAGGCCTGTGAGATCAGATCAGCCCCACCCACCTCATCTTCGTTCTACTCTCCTGTATTCACCCTCCATGAAACCCTGCCCAGACTTGCCTTCCCCTAGCTCCCCTCCTTCCAAGCCCAGCTGCCATAACTCCTCCTCCAGGAAGCCCTCCAGGAAGCCCCTGCCCCATCCAAGCTGAGAGTCACCTTTCCTCCCTACACTGCACTGACACTTTTTAGTGTTAAGTTTTTGTTGAATTAATAAGTGAAAATGTCTTCATGTGCATACGCATGCATGTGTGTGTGTGTCTGTATAAAAGGGAGGGGAGGGGATGGAAGGCTTGTGTGTCCAGGTGATTGGGTATTTGGGGGTGAGTGTGTGTGTGTGTGTGTACATGTTTGTGGCACTAGGTGTGAGCTCTATGTACTCATGGTAGGGGGCAGGGTGTGCACTGGGCCGGGGGTGGTGAGGGATTCATGCCCTACAGATCAGGGTCTCTTTGGCCACCTCTCCCCACCCCCACCTTCAGGGAAACCCAGGCTCCAGCCAAGTTCATTTCCCAAGCTGTGACCACAGGCTCCGGAAATAGATGGAACATCTGTAGGGGAGACAGGGGTCACCTCTGCTCCAGCCCAGCCAGCCCACACCTCCATCACCACCTGAGTCAGCACTGCCCTGGGTGGGGAGAAGGGCAGGCTCAGTGCCAGCCCAGGTGTGCCCTCCCGGCCCCTAGCAGGAGGGCAGGGGCTCCTGCAGCCTGGGACAGGCTCCTCCCTAAATCTCACTGGTGGACCTGGGTGGGTCATTTGTCTTCCATGGGCCTCTGTCTTCTCATTTGTGAAACGGGGCTACTCTGTGCATGGTGGTCAGTTCATCATTCAGCAGTGACTGAGTACTCAGAGCGCCGGGACCCCAGAGCTCTTGGGGTCCAGCCTGCTAGGAGAGACCTCGATCACACGGATCAGTTTGGCAGTGATGGGCGCTGGTTGGGCATGAGTGCACTGTGCTCAGGGAGTGAGGGGGACAGATTGACCACCCCTGCCCACAGGAACCCTGGGAGCCCCTGCAGGTCTGTCTTAAGGACAGGTCCTCTTCCAGGTACAGAGTGAAGTTTTTTTAAAACGTTTTATTTTGTATTGGAATATAGCCAGTTAACAAAATTGTAATAGTTTCTGATGGACAGCAAAGGGATTCAAACATATATACGCATGCATGCTTTCTCCCCCAATACCCTTCCCATCCAGGCTGCCACAAAATACTGAGCAGAGTTCCCTGTGCTACACAGTAGGTCCTTGTTGGTTATCCCTTTTAAATAGAGCAGTGTGTACCTGACCTCCCCGAACTCCCTAACTATCCCTTCCCCCCATCCTTCCCCCAACCCTGGCAACCATAAGATGGTTCTCTACGTCTGTGAGTCTAGGAGTGAAGTTAAGGAAAGGCCATCCAGGCAGCGGGGATGGAGAGAGAGCAAAGATCTAGTGAGTCGAGAAAGAAACTGTGTGGGCGTGGCGCGCATGGGGCTGGGAGGGTCTGCAGGGGTCAGGTCACCAGGGGTCTTGACTGCTGAGCCCAGGACTTGATCTGTAGGTGATGGAGCGAGCTGTGGGGAGGGCGTTGAAGCAAAATGGAACGAGTTAGGTGATTCAGTGAGACCACAGGTGTGGAAATGTTTCCCGAACAAAACAATGGACTCCTGAGAGCATCACTGTTTTCATAATAGGAACTCAAAATGCTCGTTGAATGATTGAATGGATGGATGGATGGATGTGATGTGGGGAGATGGAACATCAGAATCACTGAGCTGATTGTTAAAAAATACACACTCCCAGGCCCTGCCCTGGAGACTTCGTGGCCTCACGTCTCAGAGGGGAGGAATGTATATTTCTAATCAGCCCCCCACCAGGTGGGGCTTCCCTGGTGGCTCAGTGGTAAAGAAGCCACCTGATTGAGACTCAGTTTAAGGCAACCCGCTCCAATTTTCTTGTCTGGGAAATCCCTTGGACAAGGAGCCTGGTGGGGCTACAGTCCATGGGGTCGCAGAGAGTCCGACAGGATGGAGTGATTAAACAATAACCACCACCAGGTGGGCAGCTTGAATAAACCAGCATTTGGGAAACCCCAGAATGAGACAGGGATGGGCTCTAGAGTCAGGCAGTCATGAGATCCTGCCCTCTTCCCTCATCCCCCCATCTTCCTCCTCCATTTCTGGGGACTCCTCCTGTAGGACATGCCCCTCAGCCTCTTGTCCTGGCAGTATGGTGACCTGTGTTGGCAGAATCTGGTCTCCTTTCCAGCTGGTGGGTACTGGCCCTTTAAGATCTGGAGAGGGGACACCACCAGGCTGGGCAAAGACAGTGACCACAGGTGCCAGGTGGTGAAGCTAAAAATACTGAGTGATGTGGACGCCCAGGCTGCAGGAGCCAGGCAGTGCTAGTGGGTAGTGTTGGCGGGGGGAAGTTCTGGAGTGTTTCTTTCCTACTGGAGGAGGGGCAGTGAGCAGTGAGGTTTGGTGGGGTCACCTTGGGGGTTTAGAGGAGCCTGCTCCCCACCCCCACCACTCTCAGCCTTTCTCCAGCCCCTGGAAGGCGCCAGGTTTCACTCCCAATTTGCTGCCGTGTTTAGCCGCCCCAGGGAGTGCTAACTCTGCAGCATCCTGCTTCTCTGGGAGGCTGGGGAAGTCCTTTCTTCTCTTTGAGCCTCTGTAAAATTAAAGAACTGCTGGGGCGCTTTTAGGGACAGAGATGCAAGAAGGGATGTAGGGAGACCAGTTCCCTCATTCGTGGATTCAACAAAGATTCCCCAAGGCTTCCCAAGGACTAGAAGCTGAGGCCAAAGAGATGAACAGGAATCAGGCATTTCCCTGGAAGAGCCAGAGAACACACACTGAAACAATGGCTTGCCGCACAACGTGCTGTCACTGAGGTGTGAACTCCGTTTCTGTTTGGGGCTGAAGTGAGAATCCGCCCCCACCAAGAACTCATCTGCATTTAATGAGAACTTGTCAACAAAAGCATCACCCACCAGCCATCTCTATTTGATGTCTGATGCGTGATTAGGTGAGGCTCCACTGACGAGCCTGGAACCACGTGTGCATCAACGGGCAGACCCTCCCGGGCTGCTCCTGCAAGGTCCAGAGAGGGCCGGGCGGGGTCGGGGGAGACTCTGCTCCACTCCGTCTTTTGGGGACCCAGGCACCGCCCACCTGTGATGCTGTCATCAGCCAGGGCTTTAGAATCCACTGGATTCTCTGCTTCCACGGGCAGCTGAAGAAGAAGGGTGGAGATCACATGGAAGGGTTTTCCAAACCAAAGCTGCAAGTGGCCTACTTCACTCCTGCCCACGCTATGTGGCCAGGGCAGCTAATTACAAGAGAAACTCGGAAACGTAGTCCTGTTGTAAAGATGATATGTTTGGTATACATGAAAGCACTTGGCACAGAAGAGGTGCCCAGCGCATTCGTGCGGAAATTCTGCAGACTTCACTGAGCACCCTCCGTGGACTAGCCCTAGAAATTGGACAGAGAAAACACATCTCACTGCTCTCACTGGAATTTTTTTTTTTTTTTTTTGGCCCTGCAGTGCAGCACGCAGGATCTTAGTTCCCTGATCAGGGATTGAACTCATGCCCCTTGCATTGGGAGCATGGCGTCTTAACCACTGGACTACCAGGGAATTCCCTCTCGTTGAGCTTTTATCAAAGCGGGAGTCAAACAAAACCCAAGTAAACAAACAAATACAATCATCCACATTCAAAACCCACTGTTGGGACTTCCCCGGTGGTTCAGTGATGAAGAATCCGCCTTGCAATGCAGGGTACATGGATTCAATCCCTGCTCAGGGAACTAAGATCCCACATGCCGCCTAGCAAGAACACCCCACATGACACAACGAAGATCCCGCGTTCTTCAACTAAGACCCAACGCAGTCAAACAAATAAACAAATATTATATATTAAAAAAAAAAAAAAAAGATACTGTTAAGGAAATTACCAGAGGCATGGTAGGGAGACACCCAGTTGGCATAAGGGGGAGGGGCTGCTGCTGCTGCTAAGTCACTTCAGTCGTGTCAGACTCCGTGCAACCCCACAGATGGCAGCCCACCAGGCTCCCCCGTCCCTGGGACTCTCCAGGCAAGAACACTGGAGTGGAGGTAGGGACAATTCATCTGAGACCTCAAGAAAGAGAAGGAGCCGAGCAGAGCAGGGGGAGAAGTATTCCCGGCATAGAGAATAGGGAGTGCAAAGGCCCAGAGGCAGGTTAGAGTTGGGGAATGTGAGAAAAGACCAGGTCAGTATGGCCAGGGCAGGTAAGTGATGGGGAGAGAGACATGGGCAATGAGGGGAGACGGGAATGGGCTGGATCATACAGGCCTTGTGGGCCTTCATGCAGAGGATGGATTTTTTTCTGGTATAAAATGTGACTGGAAAAGCTTCAGAGACTTTTGAGTAGGGGGAAGTGGCATAAGTTGATTGGCATCTTAAGCGATCAGTTGGGCTCCTCTGGGGAGAATCCATGGCAGCCAGGCCAGAGCGGACACTAGAAACCAGTGTGGAAGTCATGGTGGTGATGGAGGGGGCCACGGTGTCAGCCTGGATCAAGGTGTCCCTAGGACGTGGGAGAAATAGATACTTTCTAGATATGTTTAGGAGACAGAACTTGCTGATGGGTTAAAAGAAGGGAATCAGGGATGAATCTGAGGTTTCTAGGTTGGATAAATGTGTGGATGAGGGGAAGGCTCAAGGGTGGGAAGAGATATAGTGGGAAATTCAGGAATTCAGCCATGGAGGTTCTCAACCTAGAAGCACATGAGACACCCAAGTGAAAACGTCAAAGGGAGACTTGGTACTAAGAGACCGGAGCTCAAAGTGGGAGTCTGTGGGCCGCCTAGGAGATGTCAGAGACTTTGGCATGAAGGTGGCTCTGAAAGCCATGAGGTCACACTGGAGAGTCAGAGGAGAGGCCCCAGGATGGAGCCCAGAGGAACACTACAAACGTGAGGTCACATGGAGGAGATGCTAGCCAGAAATAAAGTAGGAGGAAAACCAGGAGCGTGGGTAGTCATGGAAACCAAGAGACGAGTGTCTCAAGGCAGAGAGAGAGGTGGACAACTGGCTTCAAAGATGCCGAACAGCCAAGGAAAAGGAGACTAGATCTAGCAGCACAGAAGTCGAAAGTGACCTGGATAATTACAATTCCTGGCGGGGTGGAGACAGGAGCAGGGTTGAGTGGAGACTTCCGGTTAAAAATGGTGGATTGAACACACACATTTAAGTCCTCTGTGTCCTGAAACCCCATGAAAAAGAAATGAGTGGGTTTTATTTTTTTCTTTTCCATTATGGTTTATTACAAGATATTGAATATAGTTCCCTGTGCTATACATCAGGACCTTGTTGCTTATCTATATAATATATAGTAATGTGTATCAATTAATCCCAAACTGTTAATTTATCCCTCCCCCCACTTTCCTCTTTGGTAACCACAAGTTGGTTTTCTATGTGAGTCTGTTTATGTTTTGCAAATAAATTCGTCTGTATCATATTTTAGATTTCACATATGTGATATCATCTGATACTTGTCTTTGTCTGACTTACTTCATTTAGTATGATCATCTCTAGATCCAGCCCTTTTCCTGCAAATAGCATTATTTCATTTTTACAGCTGAGTAATATCCCACTGTGCATAATATACCACATCTTAGTTATCCATTTGTCTTGTCAGTGGACATCGAGATTGTTTCCACATCTTGGCTATTGTAAATAGTGCTTCTATGAACATTGAGGGTATTCTTGCCTGGAGAATCCCAGGGACAGGGGAGCCTAGTGGGCTGCTGTCTATGGGGTCGCACAGAGCCAGACACGACTGAAGTGACTTAGCAGTAGCAGTATCTTTTCAAACTAGGGTTTTCTCTGGATATATGGCCCAGAAGTGGGAATGTAGGGTTGTAGGGCAACTCTATTTTTAGCTTTTTAAGGAAACTCCATACTGTTGTCTACAGCGGCTGCATCGATTACATTCCCACCAACAGTGTAAGAAGCCCTTCTCTCCACGTGTGAGTGGGTTTTAAGGTGCATTTATTCATCTTTTGTTGCCACCAATACAAACTACTGCAAACTTAGTTGTTTAAAACCAAATTGATTATATTACTGACTATATGTCAGAAGTCCAACACGGGTCTCCCTGGGCTAAAGTCAAGATGTTGACAGGGCTGCTCTTGGGAACTCTTTCTGGAAGAACTTTCTGGAAGTTCCAGGGGAAAATCCACCCCCTTATCTTTTTCAAGGTACCGCCTTTCAGAGGGCCCCCCTCCTTCCAGCGAGGCAGCGTCTCTCTGGCCCTGCTTCTCTCACCATCTTTCTTGGACCACAGCTGGGAAAGGTTCTCAGCTTTTAATGCTGCATGCTATTATCTTGGGCTCACCTGAACAAGCCAGGATTATCTTCCCACCTCAAGGTCCTTAACCCTAATCACACCTGCAAAGCCTCTTTCTGTCACCTAAGGTAACATACTCCCAGGTTCTGGGGATGACGACATAGACATTAATGGAATTAGGTGGGGCATTATTCTGCCTCCCACAGCATGAATCAGCAAGGACTTATACAGTGAAAAAGGAGACAAGAGCAACACGACGTTGAAATCTAGAAAACAGATGAACATGGTGAGGGATATAGCTGTCCGGTGACGCGGCACCTCAAGTGAACCCTAAACTGGGCATGAGAAAAAAAAAGGGGGGGCACCACAGTTTCCACCACAGAACCTCAAAGGGCCCTAGTGTTAATGGACTAAGTACCTCTGGGAGGGGGAGTAAAGCTAGGGCCAAAACCAGGAGGATTGGTCTAAGAAGGGCTTTAATTCTCAGATTTCTTTCTCTGCTCAGCTCCTCGGGGCAGCTGCCCCTCCCCCACCCTGACAAAGACTGAAGGCTTATTCCCCAGAGAGGATAAAACACAGGGTCTGTGAACTGGAGGACAGGGCACCCTGAGGATAAGGAGGAGTTCTATGCTCTACTGGAGGGATTATTTGAATATTTGCATCTTGAACGTGGGGTGTCCTGCCCCTGCCCCCCATCTGGAGCGTCCTGCCCCGCTCGGCTCCCAGCACAGTAAAATCTGGTCCAGACTCTCCAGGCAGGACACGGCAGAGTTCACTCCCTTCAGCCTCTGAATATATTGACGATGGGTATTTTGTTCTTGCTGGTCTCTTATTTCCTGTTTTCGTTTTCTTCTCTCCCTGCATGCATGCGAAGTTGCTTCAGTCGTGTCCAACTCTGTCCGTGGAATTCTCCAGTCGTGAATACTGGAGTGGGTTGCCATGAGCTCCTCCAAGGGATGCTCCCAACCCAAGGATCATACCTGTGTCTCTTCTGTCTCCTGCATTGCAGGCCGGTTCTTTACTGCTAGTGCCACCTGGAGAGCCCCCCAAAAACTACTACTACTATACGCAGAGATTTAGGAACATACATTGTAACTATTAAATGAAAACTAGATGCTATTTTGAAAGAAAACGAACCTCCAAGGATGAACAAAAAAGTTCTTAATTTAAGAATGTTATAGCAATGGGAGTTTGGGGTTAGCAGATGCAAACTAGTATACGTAGAATGGATGCACTACAGGTCCTACTGGACAGAACAGGGAACTGTCTTCAAGATCCCGTGGTGAGTCAGAATGAAAAAGAATATATATTATATATGTATATATGTACATATATCAGAGAAGGCAATGGCAACCCACTCCAGTACTCTTGCCTGGAAACTCCCATGGATGGAGGAGCCTGGTAGGCTGCAGTCCATGGGGTCGCGAAGAGTCGGACACGACTGAGCGACTTCACTTTCACTTTTCACTTTCATGCATTGGAGACGGAAATGGCAACCCACTCCAGTGTTCTTGCCTGGAGAATCCCAAGGACGGGGGAGCCTGGTGGGCTGCCGTCTATGGGGTCGCACAGAGTCGGACACGACTGAAGTGACTTAGCAGCAGCAGCAGCATATACATATATATGTATGTATAACTGAATAACTTTGCTGTACAGCAGAAATTAACACAACATTGTAAATCAACTACACTTCAATTTTCAAAAAAAAAAGGGTATCATAGCAGAGTTCAGTTCAGATCAGTTCAGTCATTCAGTCGTGTCCGACTCTTTGCCACCCCATGGACTGCAGCACGCCAGGCTTCTCTGTCCATCACCAACTCCAAGGGCCTACTCAAACCCATGTCCATTTCATCAGTAATGCCATCCAATCATCTCATCCTCTGTCATCCCCATATCCTCCCGCCTTCAATCTTTCCCAGCATCAAGGTCTTTTCCAATGAGTTGGTTCTTCACGTCAGGTGGCCAAAGTATTGGAGTTTCAGTTTCAGCATCAGTCCTTCCAATGAATATTCAGGACTGATTTCCTTTAGGATGGACGTTCCTTTAGGATTGACTGATTTCCATCAATCCTAAAGGAAATCATAGCAGAAATGGAAAACTTTTAAAAGAGTTAGGACAGGGAGTCCCTGGTGGCTCAGTGGTGAATCCGCCTGCCAATGCAGGAGACATGGGTTCGATCCCTGGTCCAGGAAGATCCCACATGCCAAGGAGAAACTAAGCCCGTGCACCACAACTACTGAGCCTGTGCTCTAGAGCCGGGAACCACAACTACGGACCCACGTGCAGCAACCACTGAAGGCCAAGCAGCTTGGAGCCTGTGCTCTGCAACAAGAGAAGCCACTGCAATGAGAAGCTCACGCACTGAAATGAAGACCCAGTGAAGCTGAGAGAAGGAAAGAAAAAGAAAAGGAAGAAAGGGAATGAACAGCCCCATTAAAGAAGGGGGCAAAGGATCTGAACGGTCACTAGATCAAAGATGATATACAGACAGCAAATAGGCTTATAAAAGATGCTCAACATCAGATGTCATCAGGAAATAGCAAATTAAAACCACAGTGAGATACATTTACACACTGATCCAAAATACTGACAACTATGAATGCTGGTGAGGATGTGGAGCAACAGGAACTCTCATTCATTGCTCTGAGAACTCAAAAATGATACAGTCACTTTGGAAGACAGTCTGGCAGTTTCTTACAAAGCTAAACATAGTCTTTCCATATGATCCAACAATAGCATTCCTTGGTACTCACCCAAATGAGTTGAAAACGTATGTCTGAACAAAACCCTGCACATGGATGTTTGTAACAGCTCTTTTTCATAATTGCCTGAAAACTTGGGAGCATCTAAAACATCCTTCAACAGGCAAATAGATGAACAAACTATGATATATCCACACAACGGAATATTATTCGGTGATAAAAATGAGCCATGAAGCCACAAAAAGACATACAAGAATCTTAAATGCATATGGCTGGGTGGAAGAAGCCAATTGGCTTCCTTGGTGGCTCGGTGGTAAAGAATCCGCCTGCCGATGCAGGAGACGGGGGTTCGATTCCTGGGTCAGGAAGGTCAGAAGAAGGAAGTGGCAATCTACTCAAAATTCTCACCTGGGAAATCCCAAGGACAGAGAAGCTATAGTCCATGGGGTTGCAAAGAGTCAGACATGACTCTAAACAACCACCACCATAAGGAGAAAGAAGCCAGTCTGGAAAGGCTATGAGCTGTAAGCCTCCAACTCTATGACATTCTGAAAAAGTTACACTAGAGACAGAAAAAGATCAGTGGTTGCCAGGGGCTGGTGGGGAGGGGGAGTGAGTAGGCGGAGCACGGAGGGTTTTTAGGGCAGTGGGACTATTCTGTATGATACAGGAACGATGGGTCCATGACCCCATCCACCTGTCAAAACCCATAGACTGTACAACAGAGGGAGCCCTCATGTAAACTATGGATTGTGGTTAATATTAGTTTATCAGTACTGGTTCATCAATTGTAACAGGCTCACCACACTAATGCAAAATGCTGACAATCAGGGAAAATGCAGAGGGGGGAGGTATACACGAAAACTCTCTGTACTTTGTGTTCAGTTGTTCTATAAATCTAAAACAGAAAATCTATCATAAAAGGGAAAAAGGGGGAAAGAAATCATAGTATCCCACAGAAAGTTGTGTTTCCACCCTATGTAAATACTATCAATCTTTTTTCCCCTTTTGGCTGTGCGGCAAAGTTCCCCAACCAGGGATCGAACCCATGCCCCTGTAGTGGAACCACAGAGCCCTAAGCCCTGGGCCACTAGGAAAGTCCCCAGCGCTATCAATCTTTTTTTTTATAATTTTATGTATTTATTCATTTTTGGCTGTCCTGGGTCTTCGTTGCCGCACGAGGGCTTTCTCTAGTCATGGCATGTGTGCGCTACTCTCTAGATGCCATTTGCAGGCTTCTCATTGTGATGGCTTCCCTGATTGTGGTACACAGGCTTTAGGGCACGGGCTTAGTCATTGTGGCACATGGCCTTTATTGCCCCGCGGTACTCGGGATCTTCCTGGACCAAGAATCGAACCCACGTCCTCTGCATTTGCAGGTGGATTCTTAATCATTGGACAACCAAGGAAGTCCCGCCAACACTACCAATCTTATCAATACTATGATGCAATGTTCCCGGAGGGTGGGAGACAGGAAGTGGAGGGAATGGACGTCAGACAGCTCCATCTTCATCTTCCAGCGTGGGAAGTGGAGATGAAAAGCATGACCTAAAACATGCTACGCAGGAAACATAGGAATGAAAACTACTAATAATCAGCTAAAAGAATGGAAATAATTGTCCCAAAGCAGTGGGAAATGGGAGTGGGAGCTGCCCGTGTTTCTTGATAGAAATGGATGGAGACGTGTAGTGGAGGGGAGTCCTAAAGAATCCAGGGCCCAAAGGAGGGGTTGGCCTCGGGAGAAGAGCCTCCCCACCCCCACTGAAGCTGCTGGAAGAAGTGAGGAATGAGGGGCTGGGTGGGTTTGTGCTTTGATGCTACTGCTACTGCTAAGTCGCTTCAGTTGTGTCCGACTCTGTGCGACCCATAGATGGCAGCCCACCAGGCTTCCCATCCCTGGGATTCTCCAGGCAAGAACACTGGAGTGGGTTACCATTTCCTTCTCCAATGCATGAAAGTGAAAAGTGAAAGTGAAGTTGCTCAGTCGTGTCTGACTCTAGCGACCCCATGGACTGCAGCCTACCAGGCTCCTCCATCCATGGGGTTTTCTAGGCAAAAGTACTGGAGTGGGGTGCGATTGCCTTCTCCAAGTGTTGATAAAAGGAGCCAATGAAACTGCATCTGGTCCACCTGTATTCTCAGTGAAATGGGAACCATGGTTTGAGAAGAGAGGGGAAGGCGGGAGGACCTTGCCGCTCAGAGGAGGGTGCGGGAGCCAACAGCATCAGCATCCCTGGGGGGCTGGTTAGACATGCAGAAGCTCAGGCCTCACCAAGATCCCTAGGAGAGGCACAAGCAAATTAAAATTTGAGAAGGCCTGGTCAGAGAGAGTGGGGAAGGGCCACTGGCAGCCATACTGGGGTTGTGGGGTGGCAGCGAGTGCCCCTTGAAGACCATGAAGGGAAACTCTCTACTTGGTGGGGGACCCTCGGACCAGTGCTGGCTTGTACGGTGCAGGCAGAAAGCAGGTGATGGTTGGCATTTTGCCAGGCAGGTTCTCCAACAGGAAAGCTGGGCACAGCAGGGTGGAGATGAGGGTGCCAGGGAGCAGCCATGGTGATGGTGTGCGGAGCCCAAGCAGGGCACGGTGGACCGTCATGGCAGAAGGGGGCTGATGGGTGAGAAAGGGATGGGGGCCGTGGACTGGTGGCCTCAATGGGGTCAAAGAACTATTGCTTGTGGTTACCAGATGAGGATGGAGAGGGAAACACGGAGGGAGGTGATCAAAACAGAATCTCAGAGCGGGTGGGGTGTGGGATAATTACATGGTACGGGATGTGAGCCTCAGAGGTGGAAGGGAGCAGAGAGGGTTAAAGGTGTCAGAAAAGGCCAGAGAACCGAGAGGCTGAGATCTCCAACCTCCATCTGAGGTTTGAACTCCGAAGGTCTAGTGATGGTGAGAGGCTGATTCCTTTGCCCTGGGCGTGGCCGTGCATCAGGACTTCTGAAAGCTCCCAGTCAGACTAGAATGTGCAGCAGAGTTTGAGAACCACGGGTGTGGACAAGGAGACCCAGGTTCTGACAGAGAGAAAGACACAGGGGAGTAGCCGGAAGGCTCCCTGGGGCTGGCATCGCTGATGGTGTCTGACCAGGGGGAAAGGGGAAGCCGGGTAGGGGCCGCATGTGGCAGGTGAGAAGGTGGAGATGTTGTGGTCTTCCCGCTGGAGAACTAGATACTGAATGTGCGCGCGCACCCGTGCGTGCGTGCAGGCGCGTGAGACAGAGAGCCAGAGACAGCGAGTCCGGCGGCTGGCGAGCCCTTCGTCTGTCCTGCACTGCGGCGAGTCGGCCACTAGAGGGAGCGCCGCGCCCGCACTTGCCGGGACGGCCCCGCTCGTTCCGTCCGTCCGTCCGTGATGCTTCGGTCTTTTTCTGACAGATTTTATGTCCAAGCTTAGATTCTGCAGGTATATACCCCTGGGTTTAACTCCAGGTCCCGCTACTTTTAGGCTGCGTGACTTTAGCCAGTTACCCGACCGTTCTGTGACCCAGTTTCGTCCTCCGTACAGCTGTGACTCTGACCTGAGATGGTTCAGAGGATGAATGAGGTCAGGCGTGTGAAGCGCTGCCCCACACTGGGCGATGGCTAACCCGATCTGACAGTGCCGGAGGTTCTGCCACCGCCTCTGTCTCTCTCTGCTTCTCCTGCAGCCCCTCAGCCCAGCCCTGCCCAGCCTAGATCCAGGGGGAGAAACAGGTCAACTTCTGGAATGTTCCAGAGCAGAGGCAGAGTTAAGGGTGGCCTGTAAGGCAGGGACAAGCCTGGGTGCCTCCCTTTCCTGCTCAGTCTTGCTGGTTCTCTTGTTTGGGAGCAGACCTCACCCTGTGGCTCATTCCTGGCCATGGTCTTGTCCTTCTGATCCCAGGCCTTCTCCTGCTCCTCCAGGCACCCAGGGGACCAGCAGTTGCCCTTGCCTGGCAACCATATTATCCTTAAGAAATGTCATTGTTCTGGTGCCCCCCAAGGGCTCAGAAGGGGTGCTCCATCCTAACTGCCCCCATCCTTCCAGGATCCTGCCCAGACCAGCCAAGAGCTGACCTACGAGGCCGCACCTCGTGGAGAAGTGTCTTCATGTATCTGTGTTCCCAGGCTGGCCGAGGCCGCTGGTGTGGAGGTCATGGTGTGTAGAAGACCCACAGAAGCAGCCCCCCTTGTCTTAAACTCGGTTCCTCAGAGGGGGTCTAGCCTTCCTGACTTTTTTTTATCAATGATTTGCCAACATTTTACAAATCAGATCCAGGTTTCTAACTTCTCTTGGAAAATTAGAAGCTCTGAATACCTGAGTTCACATTCCCACGTGACAGCAATGGGCCACAGGGGAGGGGAGGCCACCACTTAGATGGGCTAGGGCTCTCCAGCTCACCACTGTCCCCAACCCAGGTCATGCACCCCATTCACAGTCCCTCCCTGGGGACAGACTCTCAGTCTGTGACTCCATGAAAGGAGAACTGTGCCCGAGAGGCTTCATGTACCTTGTCCATGTTGCAGCCAGTGCCCCCAGGCAGGCAGAAAGGCAGAGGGAGAGGGGTAGGGTCCCAGAAATGAGAGCGGACATGCAGGGGCAAGGAATCCAGGGGCCAGAGAGCTGCTTGGTGTCCTCAGCTGTTGGTGGAATTTCACGGTCCAGAGGCTGAGGGCAAATCACACACACACACACACACACACACACACACACACACCCCACTGTCCAATCTGTCAGCAGATGCTGTCACTTCTCATCACTTCTGTTCCTACTACCTGGTCCCTTGCTATCTTGTTTGACTTCGCTGGGTACCGGAGCCTCCTCACTTCCCTTCTTGCGCCGCCAGAGGGAGCCTGTTAAAACCTATAATCCACCTCCTCCCTCCTCTGCTCAAAACCCTCCAAGGACTGCCAGTGCTCTCAGAGTCAAAGGCAAAGGCTTACTGTGGCCCTGGATGAACTTTCCCCATCACCTCTCATCTCCTCCCAGGCTCCATCAGCCTCATTGTTCCTGGGCATCCCAAGCATACACTCTGGCCTCAGGGCCTTTGCACTGGCTCTTCCCTCTGCCTGGCCCACTTGTACCTGCCTGTCTGCCCTCATTTCAGCATGGCTCCCTTCCTCCCTCACCTCCTTCAAGTTTCTGCTCAAAAGGAGGCTTCTCTGTGAAGACCTCCCTGCTTTATGTCTTCCCTCCATTAATCCCTTGAAGTATGGTCCTTTATTCACATACCCTGTTTCTTGTCTTCTCCCCTCACTACAATGGACGAGGGCAGTGATTTTTCTGTTTCGTTCACTGCAAGTGTTGCCTGGCACATAGGAGGCACTTGATAATATTTGGTGATTGAATGGATGAATGAACAAATATGTGAAATGAGGGCAGTAACAATCCCGGTAAGCAGAGTGGCTGTGAGAACTCAGTCAATATGTATCATGCAGGGCCCCAAACTTGGGCTCTAGTGCTCTGTGGTTGGTACCGTAGAAATTTTTCTTTTCTTTTCTTTTTCTGTCTGTGCCATGCAGCTTGTGGGATCTTAGTTCCCCAACCAGGGATTGAACCCACGCCCTCAGGTTAATACAGAGTCCTAACCGCTGGACTGCCAGGGTATTCCCAGCAGCTTGCCATTCTTCATCATATCACCTTCGAAGTGTAAGTGAAGTCTGAGTAACAGTGGCACATGTGAAACTTCCCTGGTGGTCCAGTGGTTAAGACTCTGTGCTTCCACTGCAGGGGGCACAGGTTCAATTCCTGGTCGGAGAACTACGGTCCTGCATGCCACAGTCAAGGTTGATGTGCTTGGTCTGGCAGCGGCCCGGATACCAGGAAGGTTCACGTCAGGTGTGCATCAAGGGGCCCCAGGCATCCGTGATGCCCAAGGCAGCATCATGTTCAATAGCAAATATAGAACACTGTTGCGGGCAGAGAGAGGGGCTTGGGTGGGAAGGGAAAGCTTCTCTCCCGCTCTCTAGACAAGAAGCCTCACATTCTGTAGCTGGCCCTTGTGTCAAGGACACACCTCACAAACAGTATATACTCCAGCCATGGGCACTGTTGCTGTTGTTACTCAACGCCCCACGATCAGAGGGAAATAGTGCCCAGCAAGAGAAAGCCCCCAGGCTCCCGGGCCAGCCGCTGCTGTAAGCAATGGGTGGAGGACAAACCACACCCCTTCCTCTCGGCCTCAGTTGCGCATCTGTGAGCTGGGAGAGCACCAGGAAGGTTTCCCTCTGAAACCTGGGGGACGTGTGGGTGGCAGTCATGGTTTCTGGTCAGGGACTGTCATGGCTGCTCTGCTAGGAGCCTGGTCGGGGCTCATTTTCAGCCTCCATCTCCGAAATGTTCAAAGGGGGGATAGAGCTTTAACCCCTGAGGGATGGGTAACAGGGGACCAGGTTTTTGATGGGGACTTCAACCCAAGCATCAGTAGCATGCATGGCCCGTAACTTCAGAAGGTGGCCGCAGACCCTGATGGCCAGTGCGGGCCCTGGCAGTGGCCTTAGCCCAGTGGAGGCTGCAGATCTGATGAAAAGGGGAGGCGCCCAGCACTTTGCCCCCGACCCTGTGTCCTGCCTAAGCCCCCATCTCTCTGGAGCCACTAGGATTGGAGCCATTCTGCCAGATCCACTTAATTAGCCAAGCTCATTAATTCCCACAGGCTTCTCCTCCCCACCTAATTAACTGACTTAATTAGGGCTTGCAGGCCTGGCTCCACCCAGCCTCCCCTCCTGCTGCAACCCTGCCCACCTCCTCGAGGGCCCTGGCGCAGCCCATCCTCTCATCCACTCAGGACTGGGAACCGGTGGGGGCCCAGCACTCAGGCCTCCACCCAGTGCCCCTCCCTCTGGTAGGACCAGCCCAGTGCCTCTCCCCGGGCTGCAGCCCAGGAGCAAAGGATTGGAAACCGAGAGTGAGAGGTGGCTGGGAAGAGGGATGCAGGTGAGATCAGTGGGATCAGGTGAGAGGAGGCCAGGATGGTGGGGGCTGGAGAGGCTGGGCAGCCAGGTGGTTAGGGGCCTGGACTCCAGAGCCGGCCTGGATTCGAGCCCCAGCTAATGGGTCAGCCTCGGCAACCTCTCCCCTCCCTGCATCTCGGATACAAAATGATCGCTCACCCACACAGTAAGTATATTATGAGGTTTAAACGAGTTCATATGTTTAAAATGCTTCAAATCTGGCCAAATCTGTGTTTGTTAAATAAGTAGGAGGGGCTGGAGGAGGGGAGGGGACAGGCAGAAGGGGCCATCCCCAGGGGTCAGGGAGACCCCCCCACCCCCAGGCAGGCTCTGGGGTGCAGGCAGTGGACTGGGCCTGGGAACTGCAAGCAGGGCTGCCAACTAGGAGGGACCCTTGGCCTGTTGTTGTTGTTGAGTCGCCAAGTCGTGTCTGACTCTGCGACCCCATGGACTGCAGCACACCAGGCCTCTCTGTCCCTCACCATCTCCCGGAGTTTACCCAAGTTCATGGCCATTGAATCGGTGGTGCCATCCAACCATTTCATCCTCTGTTGCCCCTTTCTCCTCCTGCCCTCAGTCTAGTGAAACCCTTGGCCTGGGAGAGGTTAAGAGGACAAGTAGCAAGAAGGGCACAGGACAGGGTGTCCCGTTCCTACTCCAGGGGATGGGAAAGGCTGGCCTTGTTAGCGCAGGACTGCCATGGTCATGCCCCAGTTTCTCCACCTGGGGATGGTCTAGCCTTCTGCAAGCACCTGGCACACCCTCGATGCTTGATAAATGTCTAGAGACTCATCCCTGAGCAGTGAGGTGACACAAAAAGATGCTCAATAGCCTTCACCTCCCTGGGGACCAAAGCAAAGAAAGCGGGCTGAGCAGGCAGCAGGTAGGATGCAGATTAGACCTGAGGTGGGACTTCCGGGGTTGAGGAGTACAAGATCCGGAAGGTGTGAAGGAGAAAAAGTGTGTCTGAGCTGCTGAGCGGACTCCTTGGGAGAGATGGGCAGTCATCAAGGATCAGAAGGGAGTAAGATGAGGCTCTGAACACTGCGTGGCCCTTTACCTGCTTAGCTCAGAATCTGACATTTATTGGTGTAATTAGTATAGAGATTCCCACCCCCACCCCCCACTAGACTGGAAGCTCCTGAAAGCAAGGATTGTCTGTTTAGCCCACCTTTTTATCCTGCTACCCTTTTACAGTTGTTGTTGTTATTTAGTCACTCAGTCCGAGTCTTTTGCGACCCCATAGACTGTAGCCCGCCAAGTTCCTCTGTCCATGGTATTTTCCAGGCAAGAGTACTGGAGTGGGTTCCCATTCCCTTCTCCAGGAGACCTTCCAAACCCAGGGACTGAAGCCGGGTCTCCTACATTGCAGGTGGATTCTTTACCCCTGAGCCATCAGGGAAGCCCCCTTTATACAGTAGGTGCCCACGAATAAGTGTGAATGTGCGAATGGACGCATGCATGCAGGAACCAGAGGTTCCTGATGCTTAGAGGGAAGTGGACCACATGGCAGTCTAGGCTCCCACCCTGCATGCTCAGCTGTGACCCCCCAGCTCCTCACATGACCCCAAGAACAATACCCTAAGGAGACAGGAGCTGGAACTCCCAGGATTCCAAACTCCTGCTCCTGGACACACTGAGCTCCCTCTGAGAACCTCCTCAGACATCCTGGGTTGCTGAGCAAATAGTTATTATGGCAGACAGAGAGGAGAACCTTTCACTTACACCTGCATCCTTAAACACTTTAGAAACCCCCATTTACACACAGTTTACACTTGGGGGTGTAAGTGACAGAGACTCTATTTCAACTGACTTCAGCACGAAAGGGACTTTATCAGGTTACAAGACTGAAAAGTCCAGGGACTTCAGGCATGGCTGGATCCAGGGGCTCAAATGATGGCATGTGGCTTCTGATACTCTCCATCTCTTGACTGTTCTCTGCTATGTTGGCTTCTTCCTCTGGGAGGTTCTCCCTGGTGGAAGCAACTCCAGGCTGACATCCCACCCTTTTTCAGTGCAATAGTAAGTTCTGGCACATCAGCCTGGCGTGGATCACAGACCCATCTCAGAAACAATCACTGTGGTCAGGGGGCTGGCATATGCTAATTGATGGGAGCTGGGGTCACAAGCCCAGCCCTAGAGCTGAAGAGGTAAGCCCCACCTTCAGAACCCCTAGTGAGTATGGAAGGTATGTCAAGGAATGTGAGTCCCCAAAGAAAAATTGAGGTTCTGTTGCTAAAAGTGAGGGACAGATGATACAGGGTACCAGAATTCCACTCCAGTTGGAATAGGTGGGCATCAAGCCAGCCTCAGGGCCCTGTTCTAAGTGCTGGTTATTTGTGGCAGACATTGTCCCTTCTCTGCCTGTGTCTCCTTGGAATGCATGCATGTTCATGCTTAGTCGTGGCTGACTCTTTGTGACCCCATGGAGTGTAGCCCACCAGACTCCTCTGTCTATGGGATTCTCCAGGCAAGAATACTGGAGTGGGTTGCCATTTCCTCCTCCAGGGGATCATCCCAACCCAGGGATCGAACCCAGGGATCGAACCCAGGTCTCCTGCTTGGCAGGCAGATTCTTTACCACTGTGCCACCTGGGGAGCCCCAGGTCTCCTTAGGCCCCTTCCCCACTTCTACTCACGCATCCTTGCCTCTGTTCCTGAGTACCTGCTCTGTTCCAGTCTGCTCTGCCCATGTCCACAGCACAGTCTGCACCCCCCACCCAGCAGCTCTCACCAATGACTGACACGAGCCGGGATATCATACGTGTTCCCTGTATGTCCGTGCATGTTCTGCACTATCTCTGAGAGCTCTCCAGTGGGTTCACCTCTAGTTGCCCGCAGTGGTAACTTGTCACTGCCTCCCTGACTCTTTTCTCTACCCTTCTACCTGGGATCACCTAACAACAACAACAACAAAAAACTGATCTCAAATTCCTGGTTCAGGGTCTGTTTCTAGGAAACCCAAACTAGGACATCATCAAAGCCAGCCCCCTCAGGGATGCGCACCAGACCGCACTGGCTTCCTTCAGAATGTCTACGTTCCTGAGGCAAGAGCAGAGATTGAATGCGCTCTGAGTAGCCTCTGCTCCGAGGATGCTCCCTGGTCCCCCTGCAGTAAGTGTGACAGGGGAGGGGCAAAGACCTATCAGATCCTCAGGTCACAACCTCCAGGGAAGCAGCCACATCTAGCCCTAAGGGGCCTAAGCATCCTGATCTCCCATGAGCAGTAGGGACAGGTATCGGGGGCCCGGGAGCCAAATGTATTGGGTTGCCCAAGATGTTCATTCGAGCGTTTCTGTAACCTGAAGGAACTTCTTGGCCAACTCGAGACTACCCATTCCCATGACCCTCAGAGATCACGTTGTTGTTATTCAGTCTCCAGGCTGTTTCTGACTCTTCGCTACCCCAGGGACTGTAGCACACCAGGCTTCCCTGTCTCTCACCGTCTCCCGGAGTGTGCCCGAGTTCATGTCTATTGAGCTGGTGATGCCGTCCAACCATCTCATCCTCTGTCACTCTCTTTCATCTGCCTTCAGAGAGCGAGAGATGAGATCATTTCAGATAGCTCTTAGACCTGGCTTTAGAAAACAGAATCCCCCAGTGAAAAAGTTCTTTTTTTCTTCTCTCTCTCTTTTTTTTTTTAAAAAAAAAAAAAAATTTATTTGGCTGCACCAGGTCTTAGCTACAGAATGTGGGATCTTTAGTTGCAACATGGGGCATCTAGTTTCCTGACCAGCGATTGAACCCAGGCCCCCAGCATTGGGAGCTCGGAGTCCCAGCCACTGGACCCCCAGGGAAGTCCCTTTCCTCTCTTTTCCAGATCCCATTTAAAAGCATTCCCAGGTAGTAATTTTTATTTTGAAAAAAAAAAAGAAAACAGAGAAAACGGTAACCCTGTGCCTATCCATAACTAGAATCAATGGTAACATTGTATTGTATTTGTGTCAGATGTTTCGAACAAAAAAAGACTAAAACATAACAGATAAAAGCGAATTCCCATGATCTGCCCCAGCCCCAGTCCCATTTCCTGGATTCCATCCCTAAAGGGCAACCACAGATGTCTTCTCAAATCAGCTGGCATGCTTTCAGCTGCAAGGGACAGAATTCCCTTCAAAGCAGCTCCAAGTACAACCCAGCAGCTCTGCGATGTCATAAAAAGCGGGTTCTTTCCTCTCTGTACTTCCCGTCTTCCTTGGCATCCCGCTGGCCTCCATCACGGAGTTGTATTTCCACCAGGGAGGTGTGGAGCCCGTCAGGACTGTTGCTGAACACGATGTTTCTCACTTCGGAATATATTCTCCAAAAAGGTGATGAGAGATTCAAAGATCCATGGCCTCCAGCTGCCATATGTCCTGGACTGTTCTGCCGCCTTCTCTCTGATCCATCGTGGGTTCTGGTGGATTCATGGTTTTCCTTATCAGATACAAATTGACTTGTGTCTCCCAGTGGCCCTGAATGTTCCCAGTCCTGGCTGTGAGCAGCTTCGGTGCGCACATGCTCAGTCGCTAAGTCGTGTCTGACTCTGTGAGACCCCGTGGACTGTAGCCCGCCAGGCTTCTCTCTCCGTGGGACTTCCCAGGCAAGAATACTGGAACACTGGTTGCCATTTGCTTCTCCAGGGGATCTTCCCGACCCAGGGACTGAATCTGTGTCTCCTGCATTGGCAGCCGATGCTTTACCACTGAGTCACCAGGGAAGCCCCAGAAGCTTTTGGACCTTTGCCTAAAATGCCGTTGTCTTCAGCATCCTAAGCCTGATCAGCTCTGAGCTACTCAGCCACCAATGCCACCAGGGTCCCTGATCATGCTGCATGAACCAGTTGCCACAAGCAAGGTCCTGGATTTGATGGTAGCCATCCAGGAGAGGAGACTGTCTCTGCACAAGCCGATCATAATGCAGATCAACAATGCAGGGATGTCCTCTGCCTATCATGACTGGGGCCAGATGAGATAAGGAGCACCACAGAACACAGACTACAAGGGCCATCATTGTTCCACTGATGGAGATAATTGATATGGCCAAGACAGTGTCCCAACAGAGCCCTTTCAGTACGGCTGGTAGTGTTACCCAAACTCATACAGTTTGAAACATGATATCGTGTCCCACACTGCAGGCAGATTCTTTATGATCTGAGCCACAAAGACCCTCCTCCTACTACAGGACAAGGATTCTATTTCGATTTCTCTGCTTCCCGCAATGGTAACAGGAACTTCTGACACATCGATGAATATCAAATGCAGCCAACTGGGAAAGTGCATCAATCATCATAAATCCTGAAGTTCCTGGCCTCACTTGGCTCCCTGCGAGATCAGCAAGTGATTGCCCAGGAGAATGAGGACATGTCAACACTGGAGAGGGATATGGGAAAGGAAATCTAAATGGAAATCTCTGTTTTCCAGTGTTTCTTCTCTGTCGCTATGGAGGTCACAGTCAAGCTTTACTTTGTGTTCAAATCACCTCCATCAGACTTCCTGGTGGTCCAGTGGTGAAGAATCCATCCCGCAATGCAGGGGACACCGGATTGATCCCTGGTCCCTGAAGATCTCACATGCTGTGGAGCCACTAAACCTGCGCGCCCTAGAGCCTGTGCTCCATAAGAGAAGCTACTGCAATGAGATACCCCCACACAGCAACGAAGAGTGGCCCCCACTCACCTCAACTAAAGAAAGCCTGAGCACAACAATGAAGGCCCAGTGCAGCCAAAAATAAAATTAAATAAATAAATGAAAACCGCAGCCCTCAAGACCCTCTCTCGCAAAGGCAGCATTTGCTGTGGATACAAAACTGTGAGCGGGCCAAGGTGGATTGTCTCTGAATGTCAAACAACATTTGCAGCATTCAAACAGATGCTCTAGTTCTTCTCTTCAGATACACTACAGTGGTTCAGCCTTCCAAGAAGCGAGCCAAGATGGGGTCAGATGTGCAAGGTACGGGAGGTTGGGGGTGGAATGCTTGAGAAGGAACATACAGAAGGAGCCAGAGGAGGCTGGGAGAACCATTGGATTGCAAGACAGCCGATATTTGGCAAAGGGAAAGAAGGAAGGAATGGGGGATAGGAAATCTTCAACTGCAGTGCAAGGTTAAGAAAGTTCCCACGAAGCCAGTGGAGAGTCCTTGATCTCAAGTCGCCCATCAGAGAAGCCCTGTGTCTCCCAGGAACTAGATGTTTTAGAGTTCCTGCTGCACTCAGTCATCGGCTGGGATGGGCTGGAGGGGATCAAAGGCACCTCCTGTGTGAACTCTGCAGACTCCACGACTGCTGCCCCCAGAGTCAGCAGCCCTGCAGTCAGAGCTCCGGGTGGTGCATTTTCAGGACTGCCCCATCCCGCCCCTCATGCTGCAAAGCTCTTCCATGGGTGCCGTGAGCCTCTCTTTCCAAGCAGAAACTTTCAAGAGGGACAATAGTGGAACGAACTACAGCTCCCCTCCCCTCTCCTGCCCTTGACTTGAGGACATAAATGGTACTCATCTTCCCCACCCCCACCACCATCCATTCTCAATTATCCGAATGCTTAGCTGTCACCTGGGAAGATCTTGGTGGGTTACCTGGTGGTGTGACCTTTAGTTCTGAAGGGTCTCAACTCTGGGTTGCATGCGAAATCGCTTCTGTCATGTTTGACTCTATGGACTGTAGCCCGCCAGGTTTCCTCTGTCCATGGGATTCTCCAGGCAAGAATGTTGGAGTGGGTTGCCATGACCTCCTCTAGGGGTTCTTCCCAACCGAGGGATCAAACCTGGGTCTCTTACATCTCCTGCATTGGCAGGTGCGTTCTTTACCACCAGCGCCACCTGGGAAGCCCAGGCAGGTTAGGGGCTTCTCTGGTGGTCCAGTGGTTAAGAATCCACACTGCAATGCAGCGACACAGGTTTGATCCCTGGTCCGGGAAGATCCCACATGCTGCGGGGCAACTAAGCCCGTGTGCCACAACTACTGAGCCCATGCTCTGGAGCCCGCCAGCTGCATCTACTGAGCCTGTGGCCCTAGAGCCCATGTTCAGCAACAAGCGAATCCACCGCGATGAGAAGCCTGTGCACCACAACTAGAGAGCAGCCCACGTGCAGCAACCCAGCACAACCACAAACAAAAATTACACAAAATGTTTAAAAAGCCAAACTCCTGGTTATCATAACCAATAGATTACTCTGATGGCTCACTGGTTCCACGTGTATATCTTCCTGCTCCCACTTTGTAAAAGCAGCCCTGCTTTTACCTCACTGGTGCTAGACTTATTGGTGCTATTATCAATTTTAATAATTGACCAGGGTACTTCTAATAACTTCTAATAAACAATCAGGGTGGGTGTCTACCACCAGAACAGTGACTTCTCTTCTTACCTGCTGGTCCCAGAACACAGAGTTTCCAGAGTGTCCTGGCAGCAACCATAGCTGCTTAAATTTTAATGAGACCCATGCTGTGTCCCCTAGTAAGAGTTTGCCCCCTTTGGGGACCAGGACTTCCAACCCTGCAGAGCTGGAGGGTGGGGAGGCTGATTACCCACAGTGCATTTTGGCAAACTTAGTAATCACACGCACTCAGTCACATCCAATTCTATGCTACCCCAAGGACTGTAGCCTGCCAGACTCCTCTGCCCTTAGAATTTTCCAGGCAAGAATACTGGAGCAGGTTGCCATTTCCTACTCCAGGGGATCTTCGTGACCCAGGGATCGAACCCATGTGTCTTACGTCTCCTGCATTGGCAGGTGGGTTCTTTACCACTAGCAACCTGGAAAGCCCACTAATCACAGTGGTAGGAATCAAATCCCCAGTTGAAGAATCAGGGAAGGCTTCTGCTGAAAGTGGCCTTGAACAGCACTACCCTTGATAACCATGGCTGGGAACATTTCAGTTCCACCTCTGCCCTTCTCTAGGCCTCAGTTTCCTCATCTGCAAAAAGAGGAAGTACTCTCTAAAAGCTAATGTTCTGGGACTCAGGTGTTAGACTCAGGAAGATATTCCCTTCCCCCTTCCTCCCTCTATAGTCTTCCTCTACGAGCTGCGCAGTAACTCAAACCCCTCCATTCATTTGGGCAATAAGGCCTCAAGTGGAAAGGATTAGAACACAGTTAGGATGAAATCTGAAACACTGGCAGGACAGGGAGGAGAGAGGAAAAGCAGACAGACATAGAGGAGACATCTTCAATCCCCACGCCCCCCAACCACACAGCATGTGGGGTCATCTTAGTTCCCTGCCTGGGGATCGAATCAGTGCCCCTGCAGTGGGAGTGCAATGTCCTAACCACTGGACCACCAGGGAAGTCCCCACGGAGGAGGTAGCTTGGAGGAAAGCTGTTTGGAGTACAAGGAAGAGAAATGTTCTAGACAGAGGAGGCAGAAAAAAAAGAGAGGGGTTCTAGGACGTTCTAGGAACACCAGCTGAGGTCAAGGCCAAATGGAGAAGAGGCAAAAGTAGGAGACCTGAAAGGCTAAGGGTTTTGAATGCCAGGATAAGGTTAGATTTTTTCGGAGGTGGTGGCTGTACAATTGCTAAGTCGTGTCTGACTCTTTGTAACCCCATGGACTGAAGCACACCAGGCTTCCCTGTCCTTCACTATCACCCAGAGTTTGCTCAAACTCATGTCCATTGAGTCTGTGACGCTCTCTAATTATCTCGTCCTCTGCTGCCCCCTTCTCCTTTTGCCCTTAATCTTTCCCAGCATCAGCGTCTTTTCCAATGAACTGTCTCTTTGCCGAGGTATTGGAGCTTCAGCATCAGTTCTTCCAAAGATTATTCGAGGTTGATTTCCTTTAGGGTTGACTGGTTTGACCTCCTCCAAGTCCAAGGGACTCTCAAGCGTCTTCTTCAGCATCACAATTCGAAAGTATTTTCAGAGGTAACAGGAAGTTACTGGTAATTTTATGTCTGAGACTAACCCAATCTACTTTGTACTTTACGGAACTGATGATCACATGGACTTGGATGCTTTTTTAAAAGTTTCGATAGAGGCTGGAGGGAGACAAGGTAGGAAGTAAGGCAATATTCTTCCCGGCAGAGGTTTGATGGCCCTGGGCCAGATTTGGTCCCAAAGAATGTTTGGTGGCTTAGTGGTAAAGAATCCACCTGCCAATTCAGGAGCCCAGAGTTCGATCCCTGGGTCGGGAAGATTCCTTGGAGATGGAAATGGCAATCCACTCAGTATTCTTGCCTGGAAAATCCCACGGACAGAGTAGCCCCGTGGGCAATAGTCCACGGGATCGCAAAGAGTCAGACATGACTTAGTGACTAAAACACCAATGTTTCATTTGACCCATTCAGTATTTCTGAATTTGGGGAATTCGTCTCAAACGTTTAAAAGTTGGACAATTGAGGAATTCCCTGGTGGTCTAGTGGTTAGGACTCCACACTCCCACTGCTTAGGGCCTGGATTCAATCCCTGGGTGGGAAATTAAAATCCCACAAGTTGCGTGGCGTGGCCAAAATTGTATTTTAGAATATGGATTCCCTGCCTGAAAAATCATCTGTCCACACAGGGCCCATGATACTTCAGTTTGCTTCATCTCCACCATTCCCTATGTTGTTACACCTGACCCTAGTCAGTTTGCAATCAATGGCTCTCAAACTTCTAAAAATGGAGAATTCCCAGGCAGACTAGTGATTAGGAGGGTTCAATCCCTGGTCAGAGAACTAAGATCCCACAAGCTGTGTGGCACAGCCAGAAACAAACAAACTCAAGCTTCTAGAAGAACAGAGAGGTGTGGTTGGAAAGAGTATGCTGGGTGGACAGATAGGAAAGGTGCCGGGGGTGTTAGGGGTTTTCTCCTGGGGAAACAGTGTCGGTGAGGCTGCATGGATGAGGCTGAGAAAGAAAGGAAAATAGAGCCTGGGAGGGTGAGCTGTTCCCATCTCATCTCCATCCTCATCCACCCCACTTCCTTCCAGGTCATCAATTTCCAGTTACCAAACAGACAGTGGGTAATGCCTTTGCACATGCTGCTGCCTGGAATCCCCTTCCCTCCCTTCTATCTGGTGAACTCTGTGAATCTCAGCTGCATCTCATGACTGGCTACTGCCTGTTTACAATAGGGGTCGAAAACGCAACCTGGGCTGACTTGACCCTGAAAGCCCCAGTTTACGACCTCTTTCCTAAGTAGGATTTCCTGAGTTAGTTTCTCTGAGGTCCTGCTCGGATGGATGGATGGATGGATGGACGGATTGATGAATTTATATCGGATTGCAGAGCTTAGATGTTTCCCTCCTTGAAAAAGACACAGGCTCCGCCCCACAAGAACAGACTGGGACAGTCTGAGACAGTCTGGTCCCGCAGGGGCCTGGAGGCTGGACCAGGTGACCCTCTCAGACTCCCCCGAGTCCTCTCTAACCTCATTCTCGCCCCCTTGTGGGCTCTGACCTAGAAAAGACGGGAATGAAGGAGAGAGCAGCAACCCACGGGCGCTAGGACCCAGCGCGGCCGGAAGGCGGGGTGGGGGCGCCGCGCGCCACTCCCTCCGCGCGGGGAAAATCTGCGCCCCGCGGCGCGCGGCAGGAGGGCGCGGCGGGAGGGCGAGCGCGCGCCGGGGTTAGTGCGCGTGCGCGAGGGCGCGCGCCAAGCGGGGCGGACAAAGGGGCGGGCGGTGGCGCGCGAGCCGGAGGGCGGAGCCGCGGGCTAGGCGGGCAGGTGCGCGCAGGCCGGAGGGCGGAGCCGCGATGCCGCGATGGAGCGCTGCCCGGGCGGGCGCCGGGGCCGGGGCCCAAGCACCGGGCGGAGCGCGAGCCGGAGCCGCAGCCGGAGCCCGGACCAGGCCGGGGTCCGGGACCGCGGGGCCGGGCTGCTCGTAGCGGCGGCGACGGAGCCCCCCAGCGGTTGAGGGGCTTCCTCCCAGCTCCTGCCGGTGGCCAGGACTCAGCAAGCCCCCGCAGCCGGGGAGCGCGGGGATCCCCCCCGACCACATCCAGGACCCAGAGACCTTTAGGAAAGCGAGTGGGCCCCCCAGATCCAACAGAGATCGACTCCCCACCCGGGGAAAACGGAGACTACCTCCGTATTCAGAAGACAGCGACCTCCCTGCGGTTCCGCGGACTCCCCCTCTTCAGTCTGGGCCCCCACAAGACCTAGAACGCAGTGACCCCCTGTCCGGGATTGTGGGGACCCCTTCTCAAGATCCTGGCCATTACAACTCCACACCTCAAGACACGAAGATCCAGCTCAGAACGCCCCTAGATCAGGGGTCTTAGATCCCCCGATTCCGGCGCACAGAAACCCCAAATCTAGGGACCCGAGGACAGCAAGAGCTATCCCTCACCAGCAAGAGGCTTCGGAGACCCCCACTGAAAGCTCCAGGACCGGGGCGACTGAGCCCCTCGCGGCCCCTTTCTCATCCCGGCCCATGATCGTGGCGCCCTGAGCCCCCCGGGCCGGGCTGACGACGGAAACCGAGACGGCGCCCAGGCCCCCTGCCGCGGCGTCCCCGCGGCCCCAGCTCAGGTAAGCCGGGCCCAGGTGAGGGGCAGCAGGTGAGTGGCCGCCGAGGTCCCTAGCCCTGCAGGTGGGGAAGGAAGTATGGGGTGCGCACGGCCCCCTCCCCAGCGTCGCCATGGAGCCGAGGCTGAAGGACGTCTCTTTGTGTCTCGCTTGGAGGAGCCGCCCCCTCCTCCTCTCCCTTCCCCCACCCCCCACCCTAGCCCTGGGGTTCGGGCACAGCTCCCCAGACCGCGGGGGAGTGGTGGCAGAGACCCTTCGGCCGCGAAGAAGGGAGAAGAGGGTGGGGAGTCCACCCCCAAAATCGCGAGCCTGGAGCTGTTGGGACCCTTGGTCCTTGGAGGATATACACCCCTCCCCCCAAGGCCAGGCTGAGTTCTCAAGTGAAGTCCTCTCCTGGGAAGAGAAGATTTGGGGTGTCCACAGGTGAGGGGGTCTGCAGTGGGTGGCCCTAGGGTGATGGCTGGGGCTTTGGGTGTGTGTCTTTGTCTGTGAAAGTCAAGGAAGGGGTGTGTTTGAGAGAATGAATGGGATTCCCTTCTTTTCTCTATGATCCCATTGCACCCCCCCCCACCCAAACTACAGGGGACCTTGGGGGATCTTCACCCAGGCCATACTTTGTGCTCCCTGCAGGACAAGGAAGGGGGAACAAGCCCTTTCTAAAGTGAGGCTCTGGTTTCTGGGGAGGGGAGGAAGTCTGGATCAAGGAGCCATTTCAGGTCAGGGCACCTTTCTGTCCCCATTTGCCCCAGGGGCAGCAAAGCCAAGGCTCTCCCTTGTCCTCCTGACCTCCGGGATACCCAGGGCCAAACCTCAGGTGGGGTCAGTGTGTCCTGGACAACCAAGGAACCATTCTAGGTTCCGGCTTCAGCTTTACAGGTGGTGTACAAAGCAGTATCCCCGCCCGGCCATCAGTGCGGTCCTGAACCCCAGCCCCTGCAGCTCATGGGAGGATGAGAGGCCCGGGGGATGTTTTATCCTGGAATTCTGGATCAGAGGTCCTGAGAAGGGACGGGACCGTGCAAGGGAACACACGGAGCCACTGGGGTTTCTGCCAGCCTCCTCTCTCAGCCCTCTGCAGGCGAGCAGTGATGCTGAAGAAGGTACGACTCTGGGTACAGGTAGCCTCACCAGGAGTTCCTTTGTTCACTGGTTCATTCAACAAACGTTTTAGCTAGTGTCTGTGAGGTACCAGGTACTGGAGTCAAGGTCCTTTTTCCCACTTCATCCCCTTTCCTGATCTTTCCTGTTCATCACGTCTCTGGGCTGTTCTCAATTTGCCCGTACTTGGTTGGACCAGTTGAGGTGGGTCTGGTCAGTTCTGATCCCACACCTGAAGCATCTGAGCCTGGGTAGCAGGTTCCTCTTCTCCCCGCTTCCCAGTACCAAGTGCCCCACCCCTACGTGCTACTGGTGTTGACTTAAGGGGTGGGATGTGGCCAGCAGGAGAAGAGGCTTGGGGGCTCCAGGTCAGACCCCTGGCGGCCCCGCCTTCAAATTCAAGGACAATTGAGACAGCCCCCGCCTCAGCTCAGGCTGTGGGGGAGCTGATTGCCCTGAAGACTGGGTGACCTTGGGCAAGCATGTGGCATCTCCCAGAGAGAACGACAGCAAGGCACTCACTCTGCAGCAGGCAGGGTGGATGTAGCTCACACCTGGGCCCGCAGAAGTATCCAGGTGTGCCCTCTCCATCTCTAAAGGAGCTCCTCTTCCCTCACCGGGTTCCCAAGAGCCCAGGGCCTTGTCAGACAACCCACCGGCAAAGAGTGGAGTCGGCGGCTAAATGAGTGGAGATTTGAGTCACTGTGACTAGGGAAAACCACCAAGAGACCAGAGGGAGACAGAGAGTAAGCTTTCCCGGCCAGGCTCACCTGCGATGGCTCCCCATTGAGTCTGGAATGAGCGCCATCAGAGCCCTTTGCAGTGTGACCTGAAACCACCTCCCAAGCATCACCTCCCGTTCATTCCTCACTCTCCATCCTCTACTTCTGGCTCATCTCTGTCCCCCAGCTCCTTCCTTCCACCGTGTGTTGTTCCCCCAACCTGAAAAGCCCCACTGCAGGATGGCTCACGGGCAGTTCTCTGTCTCCACCCTCCCCTTTTGCTCTGACCTGGGCTGGCACAGAACGGAGAGCAGAGCTGGGCTGGGCGATGGTTGGTGGCTGTGAGAGTGTATCTCCACCTCGAGACTCCGAGCTCCAGGAGACGGGACCAGGTCTGTCCCCAACTCCCCGCAGCATCGGCTTTGCCTACCCCAGAGCCCAGCATATTGTACAGCACATGTTGTCAAACACAATTTCTCGACACATTTTGTTGATCCAAACAGTGTTTTTCTCCTGTTTGTTGCCAATGTTAAACAAACATGCAGTGTCACATACAAATATTGATTTGGGGGTCCTCTTGAAAAATGCTGTGACAAGCCGAGACCAGAGCTGAAGAATGACGACCTCCTTTAGATGAGCTGTCATCATCTAGCTGGCCCCAGGCCCCACCTGGCCTGTTCACTCATTTACATGACCTGCTGGGCCCTCTTGTAGCATCTAGCTTTGCAGGCCTAACGTAGAGGCCAGAAAATGTTTGCTCAGCGGGTGACCTTTGTCTCTGTATATCTGTGCACTCAGGTCTTCCCTGCCACCCGCGTGGCCAGGTTAGAACAACCACAGAGCAGCAGCTCTCCAAGGTCTTTTAGGCCAAGAGATGAAGTGAGCCTGAATTCCTCCATTAGCCAGAAGCATCTCCACCCTGGTCTCACTTTACACTCTGGGCCCCATCTTATGCCCCTTCCTCTCTTCTAGAAGGATTCAGCCAGCAAAATCCTGTTGTAACTGTCCCACATGCCCCAAGAGCAAAAGTCCCAGGTTCTAGACCAAGGTCTTGCTGAGGCCTCGTGGGGGAGGACTGCACTCCGGGCCTCAGTTTCCCCATGTGTCAGGGAGGAATTAGACTAGAAGTTCTGTCAGCTGTAATCTTCCTCCTTGTTCTAACACTCTAGGACTGAATCTAAGTTTTGGTCAGGTAGGAGAGGTCGGGCGGGGGGCAGGGGGGGGCATCATGCCAAAGTCATGCAAAAATATTAACCTACCCTAAACATTGAGGAAACCAAGGGGTGATACTAAGTAGCTGCACAGGGTGTGCCGTCTTCCTGGATGAAGGTCAACAGCATCCTGAGGCCAAAGGAATCAGCGGAGCTCTGTAGTTGAGCTCTGGACTTCTGGGGTTTGAATCGCCGCTGTGTGACCTCAGGCAAGTCACTTAACCTCTCTGAGCTTCATTTTACTTATGTGGAAAACAAGGATACTACCTACCTCAGGGTCAGCAGGGGGATTAAGTGAGCTAAAGCATGAAAAGGGCCTTGGACAGGATCTGCCAGGTGGCATTACCACCAAGGGTTACTCATCCACTTGCCAATGCTCTTTCCAATAGGAGCCAGTCGTGCTCAGAAACTATTCTTGATTTTCCTATTGGGGAAGCCAGAGGGCTTTTGGTACTCACCTCAGGAAAGGGGAGGTGGGTGTTTGAGCAGTTCTGTGTGGTGCTTAATGACATGCCCCTGCTACGGGTAGAGGTAGGGTGAGAGTCGAGTGTGAGGGGTGGGATCTATGTTAGCTGTAGCTGAGGTCCTCTTCCTGACCAGAGCCACTTTCCAGGTGAGGTACTTGCCAGGCTTGTGTCCCCAGACTTCCTGTCCAGGCAGATGGGCCTCTGGCCAGAGCCAGACCAGCATCTCCAAAAGATGTGTTCTGCTCCAGGCTTCCCCCTCCCTCCCCGACTTCCTTAGTCCCCCTTCCGGTCTCAGAAAGCTGTGGCATAAAGCCTGGTGGGGCCCTAAGAGCACCTCTCCTCTCCTGTCCTTCTTCTCCCTATCCTCCCCTCCCCCCACCATATAGCTTGGCCACAGCCTGAGAGGGGACAGGTCTAGACTCCCAGCTCGGCCCCCATTCGGGGAGCCATGTAATATCAGGGTTCAGGGAAGCATTTTTTAGTGTCAAGTGTCCCACGCCGGTCTCTGGACATCCCCTCTCCCATAGAAGGGAGAAACAGCACCTCATTAACCCAGTGTGGGGATTTGAGCCCAGCCCGGTGAACTCCCAAAGGTTCGTGTGAAACTAACATCAGACCTGCCTCCACGCCTCTCCGGCTGTGTGACCTTGGATGAGGCAGTTTCCTCCATCCTCAGTTTCTTCTGATGAAGAATGGGAATAGTACCAGCTCCTTCCTAGTGTGGGGAGCACTTTTAGTGGTGCCTGCTACTTAAGTGTTTGCGTATGACTTCTGCCACCAGCTGCAGGGTCCGCGATGAGTGGGTCCAGCCACTGTGACTCCCTTCCTTGTGGCCTTAGCCAGTCCTGGGAGAGGCAGAGAATGTTCCAGCTGCCTCTGCGTGTTTTGATGACCCTGAGGGGCAGGGATGGGGACTGGATAGTGGACAGGATAGAGCCTCCTCCTGGTGAGGCCCTGTAGAGGCTGTACTGATCCCCACCTCAGGATAGCTCCTCATCTGATGGGCCCGCAACATAGCAAGAAGGCGTCTTTTTCTCTCAAATTGGGGGCCCACAGTCCTAAGGCAGATCAGATCATCCCACCCTGAGAGCTCAGGTACCTGCCAGCCCAGATCCTACGTGTCTCCAGGAAGTGCAGTGGGACCCGCAGTTAACAGGGGTTAGTGGCCAAAAGCACAACTTCTCGACCCGCTGTGTGACCCTGGGCAAGGTGCTTAGCCTCTCTGTGCCTCAGATCCCTCAGCTACAAAAAAAGGGGACGAGACTAGTCCCTGACTTGTAGCGTCATAGTGAAGATTCAGTGATGAAGGTATGTAAAGCGCTGTGAATGGCACCAAGTACCCTCTATGCTTTGCTGTTAATATCAGCCCCCTGAAGCCCTGAGCAGAAAGGGAATGTTAGCCCCATTTTACAGGTGAAAAAAAAGGGGGGGTTGGGGTAAAGACCTGTACTCAAGCGTCCATATCTAGGATTCAGAGAGGATTCTATCCATCCTTCCATCATTCACACACAGCGCACAGGGCATGGCCAGACAGAAGGAACCAGCAGAAGCTAACTTGGGCTCTGGCCGTGCTCCTGGACACACTGCCCTCACACCTCACTTGGGGCCACAGCTGCTGAGAGCTGCAGCACCGAGGAATCTTCGAAGGAGGTCTGAAAGGCTCCCCACTCCTTCCTCTCTCGGCCCCTCCAAGGACAGTGGTGGGATGCTGCTGGCCTGAAGGGGTCTCTGAGTGTAGTCGGGTCAGGTTCCTGCTGTCTCTTGGCCTCTTGGGGCCTGGCGCATGGTCTGGCTTCAGGAAAGTTTTGCTCTGGTCCAGAGACTGGCATGCATCTTACTCGGAGTGAAAGGCAGGTCCTCACTGCGGCCTCTGAGGCCCTGTCCACTGTCCCCCACCCCTTACCTCTATCTACCCTCCCCCCTGGCCCTTGTCCCTTGCCGCCTGCTTCAAGCCCTGCCGGCCTCCTCACGGTTCCCTGAACACACCAAGCACAGCACGTGCCTCTGCCAGGAGGACTCTTCCCCTACAAGATCCACAGTCTCCACAGGACTTGCCTGGGTGTCCAGTGGCTAAGATTCCAAGCTTCCAGTGCAGGGGGCCCGGGTTCGATCCCTGGTCAGGGAACTAGATCCTGCAGGCTGCAGCTAAAGACCCCATGTGCTACAGCTAAGACCCAGTGCAGCCAAATAAATAAATATTAGAAAGGAAAAAGACTCCCAGGCCCACAGTTCTCCACGTGCTTACAACCTTCTCAGTAGGGCCTTTCCTGACCCCCTCGTCCCCTGTCCTTCTACAGTTCCATTCCCCACCCCCAGCATTTCCTTGCCTCTCCCTGCTTTGTTTTTTCATTTAGAACATTGCACTATCTGACTTCTGTCTCTTACTTAACCTTTATCATTGTCTGTCCCCAAATGAGAATGTAAGGTCCTTGAAGACAGGGCTGTTCGTTTGGTTCATGAATGTATTCCAGCTCCAGGCACATAGTAGGTGCTCAGCAAACATCTACTGAATGTTCTGGAGCCAGGCAGAGCTCTGTAAGCCATGCCCTAACTGCGTGCCACTGGACACGTCACTTAGTTGCCCCTTCTCTGAGTCTCAAGTCTCCTGCGCAGTGAGGGATATAATGGGAGCAGCAGGAGCAGCTTCTCCTAAAATGGTTGTGAAGTATGAATGAGTCAATATGTCTAAAGTACTTTAGGTGGTTCATAAATGTCAGCTATTATTAATAACACTTTAACCCAGACCACTATTAACCCTATTTCCTGACAAGGAAATGGAAGCTCAGAGAAAGCAAATGACTTACCCAAGTGACTTCATGGCAGGGTGTGGTGGTGACCTGGTTCCACCCAGGGGGGACCGAATCTGGGCTCCAGGTTCCCAAGCTAGGCTGCATCTCCCCTTCCATCCCTCGCTAGGGGTCAGGGCAGGGGGGCACAGGGAGGGCGGGGGAAGGGTTCAGCTCTTCAGGGAGCCTCTTGCTCACCCACCCAGCGACCGCCCCCTTCCACTGGTGGCCAATCAGCCAAGGACCCTGAGGGCCAGGCTGCCCGTGTCACCCAGCAACAAGGCTCATGCCTCCTCTCGCACCCATGGGGGCTGCCACAGGTAGGTTGGGAACAAGGAGGCCCAGGGCTCCCACCTCCCCTCAGGGCCTGGCTAGAGTGCCTATCCCAGCTCTGGGCACCAGCTGCAGGCAGGCGTAGCACAGACTATTAATAACCACCAAGGCTGTGCCCTGGGGAAGGGGCAGACCGCGCCAGCTGGGCGGGAGGCTGAGGCAGAGGCTGGAGCCAGAAGCAGAACCTGGCAGCACAGGGAACCCCAGGCCGCCCCTGGTGGGGAGGGCAGCGGGAAGCAGGTTGTTGGCAGCTCCTGCCGCTTGATCTCGGGTCAGTCTCAGCTCTCCCTCTCAGTCTCCTCACCTGGGAAATGTGGTGATGGGCTACGTGATCTCCAAGGTCCCTCCTGGCTCAGGCAGGTCTGGGGGGTGAGATTTAGTAGAGCCAGCATGGCCCCCATGTCCAGCCTAGAAAACCAAGACGCTCAAGATGGTACAGCGTCTTCAGGGTCCAGGATGGAACCAAGGTCTCAGTCCCCTCTGTGCAGCAAATTCTTACCAAGCATCTGCTGTGCCAAGCACTGTAGGAAGTGCCCCTTTAATTCTCACAGAAGCCCATCATGTTAAATGGGCGTTCTCATCCCATTTTACTGATGGACAAACTGAGGCTTAGTTAGGCTTAGGCAGGGGATACAGCCAGAATATGCACCATGAGGGGAAGATGAAAAGATCTGAGAATATTATCCTCTTCCTCTTGAGCCGGAACAGAATGTTTGGTGGAGTCTATTTGTGTCAAAGGACCAAGGAGAGGGAGAGGACTTCCCTGGCCTCTCTTACGGGCTTCTCGGGGCCCTGACATTGTATGCAGAAGTGTATAGGTGGTGGCTGGGGACATTTTTCAGGGTAAAGAGAACTGAGACTTTGGTGACCCATGAAGGAACATGAAATAGCTCATTTCATAGATTGGAAACTTGTGCAGAGCAGGGTCTGGGGGCGGGGCTGCACAAGGTTCCCTGGGCATGAGCAGCAAAGGCTGGAGCTTTCCCAGGCAATTCACACTTCTCTTTTTGGGGTGAGAGGACCCAGCTCTGGACCGCCCCCCACCCCACTCACTTGCAGTGGATGGGAGAGCCCACGTGTGAACTGATTTCTGCCCTGGGGTAAAAACCAGGAGGGTCAGGGATACCCTTCTGAGAAGGTGTTAAGTGGCAGAGAACCAGACTGGGGCACTGGCTGTGGGGGTGGAGGGGGGAGGGCTCCCCTCGGGGGTGAGTGTCAGGGGGGTTCCCAGCTCCCCTCGCTTCCTGAGCCTGGGCCAGCTCCATGTGGTGATTCAGGGCAACCAAGCTGGGCCACTCTTCCCCCCAGGCCCCTCTCTGGGGACACCCACCCCAGAGTGCTGAGCCTGGATGAGTGGGCACCATTTCCCCTCACACTCTCCTTTGGGATTGTCTGCCCCCCTAACCATGCCTGGTTCCTTATATCCCCCTAGATCCAACAGGACTGTACCCAGTGAAAATTTAATTCTCACCCTGCCCCTGGTCATTCAGTTCCCACTTCTTTCCCCAGACATTCATTCATTCATTCACCAATATTTATTAAGTTTTCTACTATGTGCCAGGCACTGTGCTAGCTGGGGATACAGCAGTGAACGAGACCAGCCTGACAGAGTCCCTGCCCTCCTGATGCTTACATTCTTGTGGGGAAGAGAGACATCCACAATAGACGTTATGTTAGACAGGGCTATGCTCTGCTGGGGGAGAAAGTAAAACAGGAAAAGGGGAGTGTGGTTGGATAGCACTAGTTGAGAAGGTGCTGTTGGAACAGAACTTGGAGGAAATGAGCCATGTGGATGTCTGGGGGCAAAGGGAACAGCTCCCGGCTGGGGAGCTGGCGTGTTCAGGGAACAGCAGGGAGACCAGTGTGTCTGGAGCAGCAGGAGGGATGAGACAGGTCAGAGGGGTAAATCAAGGGCTGTTGTAAGGACTTGGACTGAGATAGGAGCCCCTGGAGGGTGATGAGCTGGGGAGTAGTGTGGTCTGATTGGGGTTTGATGGGCTTCCTGGCTGCTGTGTCAAGGAGAGGTTGAGGGGGGTAGGGAGCAGCAGCTGAGCCCTGATGATGGCTCAGAACAGTGGGAGTGAGTGCTGAGGATGGTCAATGAAGACACCTTCATTGGTGTCTGGTTGCATCCAGAGTTACTTTATGCAAATGCAAGCAAATAAGAAACTCATTCCTGTTTCCCCCCTCACTTCAAAATAATGTACTAAACAAAGTGATGTGGCGGCCCAGAGAGAGCCAGGAAGCTGGTGGCAGCTGCTGTGTCCCACAGCCCTCTCCTGATGACTGGGGTGGGCCAGTGGCACAGCCCCCTGAGGGACTTCAGGCTCTGTATAGAAATCCTGGATGCACTCATCCTTTAACCTGGCAACCCACTTCGATCCTACAGACACACCTGCACACTGCCACAGGACTTATGTACAAGGCTGCTCATTGTTCGTGGCAGCAAAAGGTTGAATGTACACAGTCAGCATCTATCAGTTGGTTAAATAAACGGCAGTGTCTATATCCATGGGCTTCCCAGGTGAATCAATGGTAAAAAAATCCACCTGCAATGCAGGAGATGTGGGTTTGATCCCTGGGTCGGGGAGATCCCCTGGAGAAGGAAATGGCTACCCACTTCAATAGCCTAGGAAATCTTGTGGACAGAGGAGCCTGGCAGGCTACAGTCAATGGGGTCGCATTAGATTGGACATGACTTAGCAACTAAACAACAACCTAAATCCAGACATACCTTTTCATGCCCTGGGAGCCTTGGTCTGTCAGCAGTTCCTCTGTTCTGCAGTCCAGCCTCCTTGGACCTCCCCTAGCCTTGCATTTAATGCCAGCCAGCCCGGGTGCTGTCCACACCTGTGGTGCTGAAGCTAATGGAGCTGGAGGGAGGTCTGGGCTGCAAACCAGAGACCAAAGATAGGAAAAGGGAGACAGAGCAGGAAGCATTCAAGGTTCAATTCCCAGCTCTGCCTCTTACCAGCTAGGTGACCTTGGGCAAATTGCTTAACCCCTGTGAGCCTCAGGATCCTTATTTGTAAAATGGGGTTGCTGTGAAGATTGCATGGCAGCAGCAATGTAAAGCATTGGCAATTGAGAATATAAATAGTCCTTTTGACTATTAATGTATCATTTTAGAGACTGTAATGCATAGTGGAGAAGCATCTGGACACTGCAGTGATAATGCCTAGATTGGAATCCTGGCCCCGCCACTTACAGGATGGATGGTCTTGATCAAGTGACATGACTTGCTCTATCCCTCAGTTTCCTTGTCTGTAAACTGGAGTGAATAGTAGATTAGATGAGTTCATTTACATGAGGGACTTGGCACACGACAGGGGTTCCTTAAGTGTTAGTTGTTGCTGTCAACTTCCTGTCCATTGTATTCAGCATTCTGATCGTGAATACACCCCAGCCTCTCTGTTCGCAGTGACCACTGTCACTCACCGCCACTACGATCTCTGCTGTGTTTGGGGCTGGGAGCTGTTACAGGGAGATACACCTTGTCCTGCAGACGCCCTGGCTTCTAGTCCAGCCCTGCCACTGACTCTCTGTGCTTTTTGAGCAAATTGTTGTTCCCTTCTGGCCATCAGTCTCTGCACCTGTAAAACGGGGCTAATGATATCTCATGCAGACCCTTGGGAAAATAGCTATGTGCCTGCAGGGTCACATTCAGGAAAGCCAAGATATAAAAAGTTACAGCTTCCCAAACACGTAAAGAATTATTCACCCGGCATTTGTCACACCCTGGCTAAGAGCTAGGAATAGCAAGATGATTAAGGCATGGGGCTTGCTTTCAAGGAGCTCTTGGGTTTCTTGCTAGATTGTCAATCCTCTTCAAGGCCCATTCGGGTGTCACCTCCTCCAGGAAGGCACCCTGATCCCCACTGCCAGTGTCCTTAGAAATGGCAGAGCACTGATCATGGCCTTCCTGGCCTCATGATTATCTGAGTCCTTCTTTGGTTTGCCTCCTTGATTTGTAGGCTGATACCCTCTATCTAATCTGCACACCCAGTGCCAGTACCCAGCACAGTGCCTGGGCTTGAATAGATATGCTTGTCTGGAGGCTTTAGGCTGTGAGCTACATAAATTCAACTCAAATTGGCTTAAGCCAAAAGGAAATGTATTGATTCAGGAAACAAACTTTCAGGAGTATGACTGACTTTAGGCATATCTGGAGCCAGATGCTCAGAGTCATCAGAAACCTCTCCATCTTTCAGCGCTGCTTATCTCTTTGTTGCTTCTTTCTCGGGCTACCCTCATGCTGGCCAAGCCCAGCAGCTCCAGGCCTGTGTTCTCCAGCTTTGTAGGCCAGGGGTCAGAGGTATCTCTTTTCTTATAACTTAAGCAAGAGTCCTAAAGTGAGATCTCAGTGGGTCACCTTGGATCACATGTTCATCTTAGAACCAGCCAGAGTGACCTCGCAGATGGGATGCATCCCCTGGTTGACTGGCCCTGGATCAGGTCTGCGCTGAGAGTCAGGGTGGGGACAGCCCTAATGAACCAGTGGACTGAAGGAGGGAACCATTCCCCAGAGAAAGGGAAAGTGATGCTGAACAGGAGGCAACACTATAGGCCAATACAAGAAACCACCAAAAATGCGAACAAGGCAAGGATCAGGTCAACTCTGGCCTTGAGACAATTTATCTGACCCCACAGGTGTGGAGGACTAGAGGGGAGATACCTGGAGACAGGCTAGGGGAGAATGTGGGATGCAGAGAGCTGGCTCAGCCACACAGGCTGAAGGAAGGAAGTGACAACCTCTCGCTTGTGTTATTGTTGTTTAGACACTAAGCCTGGGCTGTAGCCTGCCAGACTCCTTTTTCTATGGGGTCTTCCAGGCAAGAATACTGGAGTGGGTTGCCATTTCCTTCTCCAGGGGCCTTCCCGACCCAGGGATCAAACCCGTGTCACCTGCATTGGCAGGCAGGTTCTTTACCACTGAGCCACCAGGGAAGCCCAGCCTCTCATTTGACACAGAAGCAAAGTGAAGCAAGTGAGAGAGGCCAGCTTCCATCCCTATTCATTATCTGAAATTCCACATTGTGGCTGCTTTTTCTTGGGAACTTTTAATGATACTGCAGATGCAAAGAGGGGACCCCTCCCCCAAGGCACAATCACTGTTTGATGGCATCCTTCCAGGCCAGGGCTTTGTAAGGACACCCTTGGGGTTTGCCTGTGCAAAGGGCAGAGCATGGGTCCAGAGACCTGAGGGAAGGGGCCCCGGCATGGGGACTGAGAATCTTAGAATCCCAGAGTGACAGTAAGAGAGGGCTGGCTGACTCGGTCCAATCTCACCCCCCACCGATTCCCCCCAACAGATGGGCTTCCAGTATCTGCTTCTCTGCTCCCAGCGACGAAGAACGCACTTCCTCCCTGCTGTGAGACTGTGAGACTGTGAGAACTGTCTCGTTTTTGAGTTGCTGTCTGCCTACAGGAGCCTCGCAGGACACAGCGCATGAAAGCATGCGATCTAAAACCTCACAGCCTAAGTTCAAATCCCACTCTGCTGTTTATTAGCTCTGGGACAAGTTACTCAACCCATCTGTGCCTCAGTATCCCTTTCTGTAAAATGGGGAGAAGAATAGTAGCGCCCACCTCCCAGACTTGTTGGGATTAAATGATTTAATCCACTGTTTGCATACCAGCTGGCATACAGTCAACACTCAGTAAATATTTGCCGGGGTGATTATTCTCCCACAAGACAGGAGAAGAGCAGATTCCCTTACCTTCACAGACTGGTCACCCTCCACCTAACTCAGTAACTGAATTCTTGTCACTCGGTTGCCAGTGTTACCACCATCCAGGTTCCCTTCTCTGGCCACATCCCAGGAGTCCAAACACTGAGGTTCAAATCTCAGCTCTTTTGCTTACCTGCAGCATAACCCTTGAATCAGGGTGATGTCAGCTGCTCTAACAACTAAATCTCACATACATCAGCAGCCTAACAGGACAGCATTTTACTTCCAGCTCACAAAATACCAGAGTGGGTAAGACTGGTCAGCAGCAGGCCTCTGACACCTGGGGACCCAGGTTCCTCCCATCTTTAGTTCCACCACCATCTTTTAGAGTCTTAGGGTCCTCTGCATCAAGCCACAGAAGAAGAGAGACACCTTAACCACTCTTAAAAGCCCCAGCCTAGAACTGACACCTCGTTTCTGTTCACATGCCACTGGGGAAAACCCGCCACAGGTGTCCACACCTGGATGCAAGGGAGGGGAGGGATGTAGTTCCCTGTTGACCACCACCCTGCAGAACAGCTGTGTGTCACAGAAGAGGGAACACAAAGCTCTGACAGGCGGTTGGCCATCTTTGTCATAACCACAATAAGTCATCAACCTCTTGGGCCTCTACTCTTCATCCGTGAGGTGAATCACTTGATGGAGGCAGCAGTTGCACAGCTCTGTACATTTCCCTAAATCACCGGATTGTACACTTGCTACGGGGGAGTTTTGTGATATGCCGATTGTTGTCGTTGTTCAGTCACTAAGTCACGTCTGACTCTCTGCGACCCCATGGACTATAGCCTACCACGCTTCTCTGTCCGTGGGATTCCCCAAGCAAGGATCCTGGTATGGGTTGCCATTTCCTTCTCCAGGGGATCTTCCCAACCCAGGGATCAAACCCGTGACTCCCGCATTGGCAGGTGGATTATTTACTGCTGAGCCACCAGGAAGCCTAGATATACGAGTTACACCTCAGTTAAGCAGATTTTTAAAAATAGGAGGCATCTTGCCCCCTTCTGAGGGCACTTATGAGGACTCAGTGAGTGTGTGTGTGTGTGCGTGCGTGCGTGTGTGCGTGGTAGGGAAGGGGATCCCAATGTAGACCTGACTTGGGTTACACATTTACTGTTGTTTTCACAAAGGTGGGACCCAGCTTGAGCCACCTGCCAACAGGAAGTGGTAGGTGGTTCGGTCTTGCTTAGGAAACTCTCCCCCACCACCGTGGCCCTCCCAGCCTGTGGCGGAAGACCCAGCCCACGGGGCCGGAGCCTTTGTGGTCAGGGCCACAACCGCTGCCATGAAGACTGGGCGAGGCCCTCTTGCCTTCACCACAGACGGGGAATTGAGGGCCTCCCTTGGGGTCAGCGAGGACACACTGGAGGTGCAGGTCACATGGGGTCCCCAAGGGCAGCACAGCCCTCGCGTGTGCACAGATGCAGTACCAACTGCACAGGGTGAACGGAGGCCAGCCAGGGCCTCCATGCCTGGTGCTGGGAAGTTCACAGCCACCAAGTTCTCAGCTGCTCCTCCAAGGGGAGGAAGGGACGATGCTGTAGGCGAAATACCTTAAGGTCAAGTTCCCCATGATACCAGACATCTGTGCCCTCAACCACCCAGCGAGGCTGAAGGGTCTGACTTCATTCTTTGGGCTCAAGTCTCCACCTGAAAAAAGGAGCTGGTATACCTTGGCTTCCCAGGTGGCTCAGAGGTAAAGAACCCGCCTGCCAATGCGGGAGATGCATGGTTCAAACCCCTGAGTCGGGAAGATCCCCTGGAGAAGGAAGCGGTAACCCACTCCAGTATTCTTGCCTGGGAAACCCCATGGACAGAGGAGCCTGGAGGGCTACAGTCCAAGGGGTCGCAAGGAGTTGGACACGACTGAGCGTGCGCACATACCTGCCACAGGGACTGTTGTGAGAACTAAGTTAGTTAATACCTGGACCAGCGCCTGGCCCTCAGTCAACTCGCCACAGGAGCTCCAGGAGGGCATGTGCATCCCTGGCTGAGGCTCTGCCCCCTTCTGGGCCTCCATTTGCCCGCTCGGATACTGAGGGATCTGCAGGTGATGTTCTCACATTCTGTCTTGGGAAAAAAAATAGAGGTGGTTAAAAGCACCGACTTTGGAGCCAGTGCCAGCACCAGCGAGATGACATTGGGCGAGTTCTACAGTCTCTGTGCCTCGTGCTCATCACCCCTAAAATGGGGATACTAATAATCCCTCCCTTGAAGATTTCCCTGGTGGTCCAGAGACTAAAACGTCATGCTTCCACTGCAGGATGCATGGGTTCAATCCCTGGTCAAGGAACTAAGATCCCACAAGCTGTGCAGTGCAGCCAAAAATAATAATAGTAGTAGTAACAATACTAATGATAATACCAGCTACCTCATGGAATTGTGGGCTTCCCAGCTGATGCTAGTGGTAAGGAACCCCCCTGCCAATGCAGGAGACGTAAGAGACATAGGTTCAGTCCCTGTGTCAAGAAGATCCCCTGGAAGAGGAAATAGCAACCCATTCCAGTATTCTTGCCTGGAAAATCCCACGGGCAAAGGAGCCTGGCAGGCTACAGTCCACAGGGTCGCAAAGAGTCAGACACAACTGGAGGGACTCAGCATGCATGCACGCCTGGAATTGTGAAAACGAGATGAGGTCAGCCTCCAAACAGGGCTTGACATGCAGTGAGTACATTTAAGTGTCTGCCGTCACCCCTGTTACAACTGTTATTTTCTTCATCTTACGGATGAGGAAGCTGAGGCCCAGAGAGGGGTTGTGACTTACTCAAGGTCACCCAGGTAAAAAGTGGCACACCTTAGGATCAAGGCCAAACCTGCTGAGCCCCAAGGCCCTTGCTGTTTCCATCGCTTCCCCACTGCGCCTCTGAAGTCATGTGCGTAGTAACTGGGTCAGAGGCAGCGTACCTGGGGAATGATGCGGCAGCGTCAATCAGGGACGGGTGCGGGTCAGTCCCTTGTCTCCTGCTGACACCTTGCGGAGAAAGGGCCTGGAGGAAGAGGCGGGTTGAAGAAGTGAGTGTGGGGAAGAGATGGAGGTCCCACAACCTGGACCCTCAGAACCAAGGGAAGGGACCGTGGAGAGTTGGATTTGATGTAGCACTAGCCCCCAGGGTAGTCTTGGCCTGTTGATGGGGACTGACAGGATAAAGCTGAGACCACCCAAGATATTCAACAGGGGCTGGAAGAGAGAGGCATACAGACCCTGCCTGAACCCTGGGGCCCCTCAGAGACAGGAATTGACACCTGGGGCAGCAGGGAAGGCTTCCTGGAGGAGTAGGACCTGAGGATGAGATAAGGGGAGGGCAGGCTAGCAGGAATGGTGGAGGGCGCTGGAGAGGCAAATTCAAGCTGATGAGCAGCATTGCTGGTCAGTGGTCAGAGCCTGGGCTGAGCCTGGGGATGAGGAAGCCGGTGTGCCCCCCACCCAGCCCGCAGACCCTGCCCAGGGCAACTCTTGAGGCCAAAGCGGCAGAGAGAAGCAGGCACCCCACAGTCCCTGGGGGAGGGAAGAAGGGCCTCTAGCAACTTGCAGCTGCCAGTCAAGCTCCCAGAGGATGCAGAAAACAGCCCCAAAGGGACCTGACAGGACCAAAGCCCGAAGTGGGAGCATTGCCACATGTGTGCACACAGGTGCCTGCACACACAAGGCAGCCCTTGGGGAGTCCACACAAATATCAGGAGAAGTAGGTCAGCAGAGCAGCCCAGGGTCTCTTGATGGGCAGGGGGGAAGAGCCCCACTCACTCCACAGGAACAGCCTGACCTCCCCCTTCCCCAGGCTTCGTCAGAGCCCATGACCTGGCTGTTCCCTCTTGGAGTCCTCTCCACCCAGACAGTGGGCAAACATGTGATGGGGATCCGGAGAGCTGACCCTTCTAGCCCGGAGACTGTCATGGGGATATGTCACCCTACTTTAGCCCTGCAGCGGGGAGATGCCCAGTGCTGTCCTGCCCTGAGCAGGCACCGCATAGACTCGGTGGCCATGCCAGGCAGGGCTGGGTTCAATACACTGTCGCTGGTGGAGGAAGCAGGGCTGGGGGTCCTAGGTTCTCGCTGGAGACGCTCCGAGGGGAGGGCACCGTATGGGACTTCATGAATGGAGGGGAGGGGCCTTTGTGGGGGAGCAGAGATACCGAGGAAGAAGCTGGGGGCGGGAGCCAGAGGAGGGGAGAATGGCTCCCTGCACCGCCCTCCCCGTCCCCCCCACCGTCCCCCGCCCCGCAGCCAGCCAGGAGGACGTGCAGATGGAGCTCCGTTTGGGGCTGGGTGGGAGGCAGGAAGTTCCCTCCTGATGTTCCTCTTCTCCGCGTGAAGTGGGAGGCTGGGTCGTGCCGAGGGGGAAGGGGAAAGCAGAGGAGGAGAAGAGGGTTTGGGCCTGGAAGGGGAGCGGCCGGGCCAGGGGTAGAGACACCAGGCTCCCGGGCTGGGCTCACCCCAGCTCCCAGCCTCCAGCCCAGCTGAGCGGGCGAGCATCATTGGAATGAGAACCCAACCACACCTGCCTCTTGGGGGTCACTTACTGTGCACCAGGGGCCAACCACTTCATGTCTTGTAACCCTCAGGGAAAATATACTATTGTATTCTTTTTGTAAGATGGGGAAACCGAGGCACAAAGACAGGAAGGAACTTGCACAAGGACAACCAGCTAGCAAGTCATCGAGCCTGGCTTCCAACTGGGCAGTCTGGCTCCAAGTCTGTGCCTTCACTCTGAACCGCGAGGGCAGGGGTGGGGGCTGAGAGCGCTGGTGGTCCACCTGTGACAGGAGGGAGAAGGGAGTGAGGGCGGAGGAGCTGCACCCAGGGACGGCTGCTGAGGCTCAGCCCAGAGGGGCTTCATCGGCCGCCTCCTTCACTGGTGCACAGGCAGACATGGACACGCGGACACTTGATCCCAGATGCTCGGCTCCCTGGTCTAAGCCTCCCCCCAATAGACGGATGAGAAATGCAAACCCCAGATAAGCCTTTGCTGTCACCCATCCCCGAACGCTCCCCACTGCAGCTCTCTGCGCCCCCAGCGCCATCGGGAGGCAAACTCAGTACCCCCGGAGGGGTAGGTGTGTCCAGGAAGCCCCCTCCCCCAGCCCATGTGAACACAGAAGGGGACCAGCAGTGAATGTGGAGGATGGGTCGTGGTAGAACAGGCATTCTGTCCTTGTATCCGGGGAGCCTGGGCGGGGACCCGGGAGCTACAGCTGCAGCTGTGTACTTGAGCTGGGCTGTGTGTGGTCGTCTGAGGTCGGGGAATGGATTTTAAGGCCGTGTGGGGATGTGGCCAGCCTGCGCCGCCCTGCCAGGGTTTCGTCTGAGACTCCTGCCCCCTGTTATGGCTTCCCTGGTGGCTCAGTCAGTGAAGAATCTGCCGGCAATACAGGACACCTGGGTTCCATCCCTGGGTCGGGAAGATCCCCTGGAGAAGGAAATGGCTACCCAGTCCAGTATTCTTGCCTGCGAAACCCCACGGACAGCGGAGCCTGGCGTGCTGCAGTCCGTGGGGTCGCAAAGAGCCCAAGCGACTGAACAACCTCCCCTCACATCCCACCTGCCCCTCCCCAGCCTTATTTTCTCTATAGCCAGTGTCACCTTTTATCACAATATATAATTTGTGGGCTCACTGTGTATTGTCCATTTCCCCACCTTGAACATAAGTTGTGTGTGTTCAGGGCTGTGTCCCCAGGGCTCCAAACAGTACCTGGCAAACAGCAGGTGCTGATCAATACTTGTGACTGGGAGCACCCATGTGAACTCAGTATGTGGCGTGTCTGTGTGTGACAAACACATGTGCCTTGCCTGACACTGTGTCTGGATGATAGCATGAGACACCCAAGGAGGGAGCAGTGGGACAATGGCCATGTCTCTGGGGAACGCTGGCTCAGGCCTGACCCTGAAGCTTCAGGGAAAAGATGGGGGGCTTCCCAGATGATTCTTCTTTACCACTGAACCAGCTGACTCCGTGGTAAAGAATCCACCTACCAATGCTGGAGACGTAAGAGACGCAGGTTTGAACCCTGGGTCAGGAAGATCCCCTGGCAGAGGCCATGGCAACCCCCTCCAGTATTCTTGCCTGGAGAATCCCATGGACAGAGAAGCCTGGTGGGCTACAAGTCTGTGGGGTCTCAAAGAGTTTGGACACGCCTTAGCAACTAAACAACCAACCATTCGCAGCAAAGATGCTTGTCGCCCCCTGGTGGTCATCTTAGGCCTGGCATCGGGCCCAGTCCCAGAGATCCTGGGCCCTGGACGGGGAGGAGGTGGGGAGTGGAGGGGTCTGATGTCACACTCCATCCCTCTCCCCACCCCCACACCAGGGAGAAGATGAGCGTGGGCTGCCCAGAGCCCGAGCCGCCCCACTCCCTGCCCTGCTGCGGGCCAGGGACCGCCCCCGGGCTGGGTGCTGGCGTGCCTCTCCTCACCGAAGACATGCAGGCGCTGACCCTCCGCACAGTGGCCGCGAGCGATGTCACCAAGCACTATGAACTCGTCCGGGAGCTGGGCAAGGGCACCTATGGGAAGGTCGACCTGGTGGCCTACAAGGGCACGGGTGAGTGTCTGCAGGGCGGCCCGCTGTAAGACAGGAGCCACGACCTGGCGACCTGGTGGGGGCTCTCTGTGGGGGCCAGGAGGCCAGCAGGGAAGGAGAGTCTGTGCTACCTGTGGAGAGAGTGTGGCATGAAGCAGCCCGGGAAGGAGGGGACAAGGGAGGAATCTCTGGATAGAGTGGGCTGCTCTGGGGCCATCCACAGTGCCCTGAGGACAGCCAAAGAGGGCAAGATGGTGGGATGGATTCGCCGACTCAATGGACATGAGTGTGAGCAAACTCCGGGAGACAGTGAGGGACAGGGAAGCCTGGCATGCTGCAGTCCATGGGATTGCCAAGAGTCAGACACGACTGAGCAATTGAACAAAAGTGCCCTCAGGACAGTCAAGGAGATGCGCCTGGGGACATGTGGAATCAGGGGAAAGGTCAGGGCTGGCAGTGGTGTTTGGGGGATGACCAGCACATATGTGATAGCTACCCCCAGGAGGGTGGACCAAACTGAACTGGGGTCTTCGCGAACAGAGCACCATGCTTAACAGCAGGTGGGAGAGGGCCCTGTGAGGTCCACGTGGCAGCTCCATTCCTCAGATCCCGAGGACACTGAGACCCAGAAAGATGCAGTCACTCAGCCCAGGTCATGCAGCTACAGAAAGTGTGAGCTAGGATGAGCCCCCATTCTTCAGCTCCAGGGCCTTCTCGTTTAACCGCTGAACGTGATGCCTTCCCCACAGTGTAAGCTCACTGCAATGCCCATCAGCCAGCCAGGGATGGGGGCTGCATAGTTGCCCACAGCTGCATTCAGAGGGGACCGGGCCAGAAGGAGGAACCTTGGACATGGGGTCACCTGAGCTTTGCTGCTTGCTGTGTGACCTGGGGCAAGTGACTTAACCTCTCTGTGCCTAGGTTTCCTCCTTTGTAAAATAGAGGAGTATTAATGCCCAGTTGATAGGGTCTTTATAAAAAGTGAGTTGTAACCGTGAAGTGCAGAAGGCAGGACCCGCAATGTGTAAGTGCTCTGTGAACACACACGTGTCACACAGCTCTGTACTCAGGTGGGTACAGATGGCTGCTCAAGCTCAGAGTCGGGGACACGTGCCTTGCAGGCCCTCACCTCTGTGTGTCTAGTGTCTTCTTATTCATCTGCTTAACAAACGTTTTCGGAGCACCTGCTGGCACCAGGCTCTTCTGTGAGTGCTGGAGATACAACAGCAAACAAGACACAGGTTCCTGGGACTTCCCTGGTGGGGCAGTGGTTGGGACTTCAGCTCCCAGTGCAGGGGAGTGCCGGTTCCATCCCTGGTCAGGGAACTGGGATGGCACATGCCTCACAGCCAAGGAGCAGAAGCAAATTCATGAAAGACTTGAAAAAATGGTCCACAACAAAAAAAATCTTAAAAAAAAGACAGTTTCCTGTGCTCGAGGGCCTTCTGACTGGGGGCAGACAGACACGATACGTAAGTACACAGTGTATCAGGAGGAAAATGAGAGGGTGGAGGAAGCAGCAGGCGTGCCTCATGGAGGGCTGCAGGTGGGGCAGAGAGGACCCAGCTGACCCCTGACTTGCTGCATGGCCTTCCCCTCTCTGGGCCTCAGTTTCCTACCTGTGAGACGACAGTCCGCCCACTGGGGCTCCCGTCGAGTTGTGCGCTGTGGCCCGGACAGGCTGCGCAGACAGGCCTGGCTGTGTGAGGCGCAGGGGCGCAGGGAGAGGGGTCCTCACCGCTCTCACTGTTGCCCCACTAGGCACGAAGATGGCGCTGAAGTTTGTGAACAAGAGCAAAACCAAGCTGAAGAACTTCCTGCGGGAGGTGAGCATTACCAACAGCCTCTCCTCCAGCCCCTTCATCATCAAGGTCTTCGACGTCGTGTTTGAGACCGAAGACTGCTATGTCTTCGCCCAGGAGTACGCGCCCGCCGGGGACCTATTCGACATTATTCCTCCTCAGGTACCTGGGTGGTGGCTGAGGGAGGGGAGAGGCTCTTCTGGGTCCCTGAGTGTGAGAGCTGAGGAGGAGTCAGGCCCCTCACTTAAATCATTTATTAGGCGCCTACTGCATATCAGCCATTGTTTGGAGGGCTGCGGATACACAGTGAACAAAAGGTCTTGCTATGGGTCTAGTGGGAGAAACAGACCCTCTACAGTTAGCCAGATGAGGCACTAAGATGATGGAGAAGGGAATGGCAACCCACTCCAGTATTCTTGCCTGGAAAATCCCAGGGACAGAGGAGCCTGGCCTGCTACAGTTCACAGGTTCGAAAAGAGTCAGACACGACTGAAGTGACTTAGGCACCGCACTGCAATGAGGACCAGCCGGTGGGCGGGATGAAGTCCAGCAGCCCCCTCCTCCGCTGCTGCATAGGAACAGGTGGGGACCCAAGAGGGGAAGTGGCAGGACCACCAGCCTTCCCAGAGGAGGTGCACGGGATGGGGAGACTGCCCCCGGGGATTCCCAGCACCTGGCTTTGCAGTCGGCCAGGATGAAACACTGCCCTGCCGCTCACCGGATAAGTGACAAGGGCTCTCAGAGCCGCCGATTAAGGGAGATTAGGTATACAGTAGACCATGCGGGATAGGGTCCTTATTAGCCCAGTACTTGGCCCAAAGCAGGCGCTCCGTACAGGTACTGGGGGAAAAGCTGGGGAAGGTTCGAGGGGTGTGTGGGGGCCAGGGAGGGAGCCGAGGATGCCCAAGTAGGATAAGGAAGGGCGGTTGGCCCTGGATCTGCCCAGGAAAGGGACCCCGCAAGGAGTTCGGGTAGAGGGACAGGGCGGGGGCGGGGATGGGAAGGAGAGGGCGGGACGGGGAGTGGGCGGGGATGGGAAGGAGGGGGCGGTTGGGGGGCGGGGATGGGGAGGAGAGGGGCGGGGGGGGCGGGGCGGGGGTGGAAGGAGAGGGCGGGGCGGGGCGGGGCGGGGACTGGGCGGGGATGGGAAGGAGGGGGCGGTTGCGGGGCGGGGATGGGAAGGAAGGGGCGGGGTGGTACGTGCCCGCGCCCCTGAGCCGCCCTCCCTTCCTCTCCCGCTGCAGGTGGGGCTCCCCGAGGACACCGTGAAGCGCTGCGTGCAGCAGCTGGGCCTGGCGCTGGACTTCATGCACGGTCGGCAGCTGGTGCACCGCGACATCAAGCCGGAGAACGTGCTGCTGTTCGACCGCGAGTGCCGGCGCGTGAAGCTGGCCGACTTCGGCATGACGCGCCGCGTGGGCTGCCGCGTGAAGCGGGTGAGCGGCACCATCCCATACACAGCGCCCGAGGTGTGCCAGGCGGGCCGCGCCGACGGCTTCGCGGTGGACACTGGCGTGGATGTGTGGGCCTTCGGCGTGCTCATCTTCTGCGTGCTCACCGGCAACTTCCCGTGGGAGGCGGCGTCGGGCGCCGACGCCTTTTTCGAGGAGTTCGTGCGCTGGCAGCGGGGCCGCCTGCCGGGGCTACCGTCGCAGTGGCGCCGCTTCACCGAGCCAGCGCTGCGCATGTTCCAGCGGCTCCTGGCGCTGGAGCCCGAGCGCCGCGGGCCGGCCAAGGAGGTCTTCCGCTTCCTCAAGCACGAGCTCACGTCCGAGCTGCGGCGCCGGCCCTCGCACCGCGCGCGCAAGCCCGCCGGGGACCGCCCGCCGGCCGCCGGGCCGCTGCGCCTCGAGGCGCCCGGGCCGCTCAAGCGGACGGTGCTGACCGAGAGCGGCAGCGGCTCCCGGCCCGCGCCTCCCGCCGTCGGGCCCGGACCTGTGCCGGTCCCCGTCCCCGTGCCGGTCCCCGTCCCCGTGCCGGTCCCCGTGCCCGAGCCCGGCCTGGCCCCCCCGGGGCCTCCCGGCAGGACCGACGGCCGCCCGGACAAGAGCAAAGGGCAGGTGGTGCTGGCCACGGCCATCGAGATCTGCGTCTGAGCCGCCCCCGCCGCCTTCGGGGCCCGGGCGCCGAGCAGCAGCCAGGCCGGGGCGCAGGGAGCCGCCCTGGCCGAAGCGGCCAGCCCCCCGCGGCGGCAGGAGGGAGTAGTGGTAGGCGAGGCAGGCGCCCGGCCCGGCAGCGGGCCGGTAAGATGCCACCAAAGGAGCCCAGCCCCACAGACCCGAGGATTCAGAGGCCCCCCACCCCCCACCCCCGATACCAGGAGCAAGGGAGCTTGCCGGCAGACTCCCCCACACCTCCCTGAACCCTGGGACCCTGAACTAGTGGCTCCGGGCCCTTTGCACCCCCCTGGCAGATCATCCAGCAGCCCCACCCCTTATCCTGCCCCCCTCCCCACCTTCCCGCCCCCACTCCCACCCTGGGAATGAAAAGGAACTCAAGTGTTGGGGCCGAGAAAGGGCTTAGGGTGTCTAGGCACTGTCTGGGAAGAGGGCGGTGAGCCGAGGGCAGGGGTGCTGCTCATCGAGACCGGCCCCTTTCCAGGGAGAGTTAGAGAGGAGGGACCACGCCCCTGCAAAAATGTAGCAAACTTCTGGATGTCACAGCAGTGTGTGTGTGTAAACAGGCCCCAAGAATCCAGTGACTCTCCCACCACCCATTCCTCCCCCCGACCCCCTCTGCCCCATGAGGACACAGAGCCCAAAAGGAGGGCGGTAGGCCAAGACCACACACATCCAGAGAAGCCGCAGCCCTCCCCCTCCCCCCACAGGGATTTCAGGACAACTGGTCTCCGTGGCCAGGGGCCTCATGCAACTGCATCACTAGGCCCGGGGAATGAGTTCAGAGCCCGGGCGCGCCCCAGCTTGGCCTGCCCACTGGCACCTTCCCCAGGCCAGGGAAACCTTGCTCAGATCTTCTCAATCCTCGCTGCCCCAGCCCAGACTAAGTGGCCTGGACTTTGAGCAGGCGGTGAGGTTACTTGTGCCAGGAATTTCTCCCGGAATTCTGCTGGAGTCCAACATCTGAGCCTGGGGCTGACTCCATCCCCACGTCTCCCAAGTTTCTGGTACTGGGGTGTCGATGTGAGGATAAGGGGCCCTGGAAATGGGAGGGGGTGAGCGTGTGAACAGATACGTGTGCAGTGTGAGCACATGCAGAAGACACCTGTGTGCGTGTAGCCTCGTGTGTTCAGTGGCTGCATCCAGACACCCCAGTCACTCCGCCCCAGGATTCTCAGCGGGCAGCTGCCAGAGGGCGCCCAGGCCCCCGGCTCAGCACACCCCTCAGGGAGCCTGGCAAGGAGGCACCTGCAGGCCTGAGGAGCCCAGACTCACAAAACCCACCCTCACGACTCCTGCCCTGTCCATGGAGGCCTGGGACCCCGCAATAACCTCATCCTGGGAGAGACTGCTCCCTCTGCCTGGCGGTGCCCCGCCTGCTGTCCCGGGCCACACCTTCCAGGGTCCCTTCTGGGGTTCTCGGCCATTTGAGGGGGCTCCCTAGTGGGCCAGGCTGACCAGAGGGGACTCTCTGGCCGGGAGCCCCCACTTCTCCATTCACCCTCATTCCCACCACGCAAAAGGGCTATAGGTCCCCCCGCCCTGCCCGGGTCCAGTTTACAGAGTGCGGTTGCCCCAGGGCCTGGTCCCCCTCCCTCCTCAGTGTGCCCGCCCATCTAGAGACCCACCTCCCCGGCGGGTATGGGGGCCCAACATATGCCAGGTAAGTAGCAAAACCCCCCCCCTCCTCCCACCAAGGGCCAAGCCTTGGAGCAGGGCCTGCCTCCCCATCACTGCCCCCTCCGCTCAGCCCACCTGGAGCCCATCTGGGCACCTCTCCCAGCCGCAACTTCTCCTTTTGCCTTAGGCCTCTCGACATCCCGTCTCTCCTGCAATAACACGGAAGCGAGATTCCAAGTAGACGCCCCTCGCGTGCGCCCTCTTTCTCTCTCTCTCTTAAGATCCTGTTTGAGAGTCTCTCCCTCGTCGTAGTATCTAGGATGTTAGAGTTGGGAAGGGACCGTAGTTCTGTAGCCCAGCCCCTGTTGTCAGAGGCACAGAGGGGGGCAGCGGCAGCCGACAGCGAAGCAGGACTAGAACCGGTTCTGTGCCCGCCCTCCCCATCGGGGCCTTGCTGCCGCAGCCACCACCACCTCTACTGGGGGGTGCTGGGACCCTTTGCCCCTTAGGAGAGGTGTTGGTCACAGATGTTTACCTCAGTTTATGTCACTGTCAAAGAACAAGTAAATAGCAAAAAAATGAATCACACCGTAGACCTGAAGACTTAGGAAAAAAAAAACCCTCGCGATTCTTCTGTGCAGGTGTTTGTCTGTGCGCACACGCGCGTGTGTCTCTGTCCCACCCTGGGCCGGCCGGGTCATCCCCGACCTCTGTCCCAGCCCCGCGCCCCCTACACTGCCCCCTGTCCTTCGGTGCTTCCCAGAGGCCCCTCGGAGCTGGCCTGTGGGGTGTGGCAACCCCCTGGGCAGGAGGCAGGGCCACAAGTTAGCTAAGCGTCTGCCACCAGGCCAGCTGAGCAGAGCCCTAAGGCTGCCAATGCTCCCCGGGCCCACACTGTGGCCGGTGGGACCATCCTGGTGGCTGGTGTCAGCATTCCAGCCTGACTCGGGGCCTGGGTGGGATCCCAGCCCCACAGCCCCAGACCCTCATGTTGCCACCGTCCTCCACCGTGTGTTTGTAAATAGTCTGGCATCCTTTGGCCCTGAGAAGGTTTTTAAATGTGTTATTTACTTCTCTAATCATGACAATTGCTATAAAATAAACAAAAGTTTAGAAAAATTACCACTGGGTGTCTTGTCTTGTCTCAGATAGGGCCTAGAGAGGGGGGTACACACAGTTAACTAGAAACTGAAGACAACACATTGTTTAAGGTGGGGTCTGCAGAGTCCAAAGGCAGCTACCCCAGGCCTGTGACCTCTTGTGTGAGCTAGAGGAGGCCCCAGCCAGGGATGATGGAGCATGAAAGGAACAAGGACCCGGGTTTTGTGGGGGAGAACTAGGGAGCTTTCCCTGAACTGGACTCCAGCTTCAGCGTGGAGCCCTTCAGACTGGGCAGGAAATAGCGGCCAAAAAGCCCAGAGGAACAGAGTAGGCGATTCATCCAGCCGCCCAGCAGCAAATGTTTACCGTGTGCGTTCTGTGCACCTGGCTTCCTAGCAGGGCCTGGGGATGTGCCAGTAAACAGGACAGATGGGGCCCCGTCCTCAGGCAGCCAGTGATCTAATGATGTAGCAGACATCACCCACGTGGAAGGCTGGGGGCCACGAAATTACGTAACCGGGAAGCCGGGAAGCCGGTCAAGCTTGGAGGCGGCAGGAACTCCCCAAAGACGGAGACCAGAGGCTTCGGGAATTGTCTGGGTGGCGGGCACAGCGGGTGCAAAAAAGCTGATTGGATGAGGCTGCAGACTCGAGGCAGCAGGCAAATGGAAGTTCTAACGCAGGGGAGTCAGGCAGGCGAGGAGGAGTTTCATGATTCAACATTCATTCAGCAAATATTTATTAATTACGTACTCGTGACAGCAGAGCAGTTCTGTTGGCTCTGCCTTCAGCCACAGCTCTACGCAGAATCTGAGTGCGTGCACTGCCAGCAGGGAAACTGGCACCCCTCGTTAGCCTGGTGCCCCTCACTCACTCCCCGCTTCCTCTCCTGAGCCTCTTCAGGGTCTTATCAGGACAGCAGCCAGAGTAAGTCTGCACATAGGTGACACCTGTCATCCTGTTGGAAAGCCTACAAAAGCTCCCTGCATGTATGCATGCTAAGTCGCTTCAGTCATGTCCAACTCTTCGAAACTCTATGAACCGCAGCCCACCAGACTCCTCTGTCCATGGGATTCTCCAGGCAAGAATACTGGCGTGGGTTGCTGTGCCCTCCTCCAGGGGATCTTCCTGACCCAGGGATCAAACCTGTGTCTCCTGCATCTCCTGCATTAGCAGGGGATTCTTTACCATCAGCACCACCTGGGAAGCCCCAGAAAATCTCCCAGCTGCTGCTTCTAAGTCACTTCAGTCGTGTCCGACTCTGTGCGACGCCACAGATGGCAGCCCAACAGGTCCCCTGTCCCTGCGATTTTCCAGGCAAGAACACTGGAGTGGGTTGCCATTTCCTTCTCCAATGCATGAAAGTGAAAAGTGAAAGTGAAGTCGCTCAGTTGTGTCCGACTCTTTGCGACCCCATGGACTGCAGCCTACCAGGCTCCTCCATCCATGGGATTTTCCAGGCAAGAGTACTGGAGTGGGGTGCCATTGCCTTCTCCGAAAATCTCCCTACTTCACTCCAAATCAGAGCTGAAGTCCTTACAGTGGCCTTCAAAGGTCCCACTCCCTACTCCACGCCTGTGCCGCCTTCAGGCCCTGTTGGCCTCTAGGTCAGCCAAGTACACTCTACCATCAGGGCTTGTGACCTTGCCTTGGACTCTCCCAAATGTCCCTGCAGCTCCCCTTTCCCCTCCTTCAGGTCCCTGCTCCAATGTCAATGATCAGAGTCCACTTCCTGGAGGAGATGCTCCTCACCCTGCTTCATGCCCCACCATTCCTGATATCAAGTATTGGTTTGTTCTCCATTTCTCCCCACTAGAACATAAGTTCCATAAGAGCAGAGTCAGTATTTGGCAAACCGCTACTCCCCTTCCCACCCCCACCTGATGCCTAGTACAGAGCCTGGCACGTGACACTCCATAACAATTTGTCAACTGAATGAATGAATGCCTAATACTATTTTAGGGGCCGAGGATACAGCAATAAACAAGATATACAATCCATATCTCCTGAAGCTTACTTCCTAAAAACAGGCATTAAGTAGGTTACAAAACTATCTATGAAATTGAAAGGCATGGAGGTAAAAGAGAAAGGGGGGAAATAAGTGGGAAAAAAGACTTCTTTAGTGGTCCAGTGGCTAGGACTCTGCACTCCCAATGCAGGGGGTCTGGGTTCAGTCCCTGGTTGGGGAACTAGATCCCAAATGCCACAACTAAAGAGTTTGCATGCTACAACCAAAGATTCCACAAGAGGCAACAAAGATGGAAGATCCCACAGCTAAGACCTGACACAGCCAAATTAATAAATAAAAACAAATCATAAAAAACAGAGAGCGTGAGGGAGAAAGACAAAATCCACCCAGACTAGATCAGATGGGGAAGGATTCCTACCCAAGAATTTTTTGAAAATGTCTGCTATCTGTTTGCAATGATAAGGGTGGATACCTGGGGGCAATAGTCCCTTATAAAACAGAACACTTTGGTGAATCAGTGGTAAAGAATCTGCCTGCTAATACAGGAGACATGGGTCAAGAAGATCCCCTGAAGGCAATGGCAACCCACTCCAGTATGCTTACCTGGAGAATGCCCTGGACAGAGGAGCCTGGTAGGCTACAGTCTGTGGGATTGCAAAAGAGTTGGACACGACTTAGCAACTAAACGACAACAACATGGGGATGGAAGGGAAATCTACAAATGTACAAACATCCCCTCTTTGTAACCCCCAATGTGTCAAGCCTGGCATGCTGCTGTTCATGGGGCTCCAAGGAGCAGAACAATGTGTCAGAGAATGCCAGGACTTACCACTAGGGGGCCCTGGTTTTCTGCGCTGTTGCTTCTGTCTGCCACTCAGTATCACTGCTGAACTCAGGCATCCTCCAGGTGATAAAAGTCATCGTCCTGCCAGGTCAAAGGGGCTTGACAAGAAGGATTCCCATAAAAACATTACACTGTTTCTGAACCCAACCAACCCCCGGAAATCCCTTGGATCCTTCTGGTTAGCCCAGGGCACAGCATATTCAAAAGCAGAGACATTACTTTGCCAACAAAGGTCCGTCTAGTCAAGGCTATGGTTTTTCCAGTGGTCATGTATGGATGTGAGAGTTGGACTATAAAGAAAGCTGAGCGCAGAAGAACTGATGCTTTTGAAGTCCTGGGTGTTCATTGGAAGGACTGATGTTGAGGCTGAAACTCCAATACTTTGGGCCACCTGATGCAAAGAGCTGACTCATTTGAAAAGACCCTGATGCTGGGAAAGATTGAAGGCAGGAGGAGAAGGGGACAACAGAGGATGAGATGGCTGGAAGGCATCACCAACTCAATGGACATGGGTTTGGGTGGACTCCGGGAGTTGGTGATGGACAAGGAGACCTGCAGCTCATGGGGTCGCAAAGAGTCAGACATGACTGAGCGACTGAACTGAACTGAACCTCTCCTTGATCATGGAAAGTTTCTTCTCCAGAGCATTTAGTGTCCTTTTCTGCCCATAGTCCTCAGTCTAGATTAACTTAGTCCCTCAAAAGATTTCTTATGACACTGAGCTTCAGAAGAGAACAGATTTTATTCTTTGGTTCCTTTTTCCCCAAGGTACTCCTTGAACCCCAGGCAAAATTTCCCCAGTCCTCGCCTGTGACAGCTAAGGCTGCCAAGACAAGGAGCACTGGAGGGGGGCAACCTCAAAGCTCCCAGTATACCCTTCATGCCAGACAGTGGATGCCTACTCAACTTACATCACTCAGGAAGACAGTTCCCACACAGCATCTCTCTCTCAAAAATGTCAAGCCCTACCCAGCCATCTAGTGCCTGGATTGGGGTGGAAATGTGTGTGTGGGAAAAGCAAATTTGAGGTATTTACTAGAAGTTGACGGGAGGAGAATATTCATTACCCAGCCTTGGGTTAACAGAGCTTTGGGGCAGTGGAGGAATTCAGGGGTTTCCATGTGGAACCAAAAGGGGAGAAAGAGGATGGTGGCTTCAGAGGCCGAGAGCACATGGGGACTGCCACAGAGTAGGCTGTATAATTAACATACTGTATTGTATACATGACGTTTGCCACAAAGGTATATCTTGTGTTCTCACCACATAAAATTTGAACTATGGGAGTTGAAGGATATATTCATTAGAATGATGGTGGTGATCATTTCGTAATATACACTTACATCAGAACATCAAGTTGTACACCGTACATGGCGCGTGGGTGCTCAGTCGTGTCCGACTCTTTGCGACCCCATGGACTGCAGCTCTCCAGGCTCCTCTGTCCATGGGATTTCCCAGGCAAGAATACTGGAGTCGGTTTGCCATTTCCTCCTCCAGGGGATCTTCCTGACTCAGGGATCAAACCCACGTCTCCTGCATTGGCAAGCAGATTCTTTACCACTAGCGCCACCTGGGAAGCCCCATTGTACACCCTAAATATAAGAATTTTATTTTGTCAATTAAACCTCAATAAAGCTAAGGAAAAAAAAGTAGTAAGCTAGGATGGCCTAACTCAAGAGACAGTGAGCCCTGGGACTTCCCTGGTGGTCCTGTGGCTAGGACTTTGGGCTTCCACTGCAGGGTATGTGGGTTCAATCCTTGGTCAGGCAACTAAAATCCCACATGCCAGGTGGTTCAACCAAAAAAAAAAGAGACAGTGAGCCGAAGTTGGGAATCCTCAGAAAGACCATGGAGGGGCTTGGTTATCCTTAGCATGTGGTGAGGGGCTCATGACATTTTATTTTGATGTTAAATGAAAATGGGGATGACTGCAGAAAGTAGAGGACTGGCAGCTATAATTAATTACAGGTGTGATAAGGACCATGCGATGCTAAAAATAACAGAAGACTTAGTGGACATCTGCTTTTCCTGTTCAGCACGCATTTGCCCCTCTCTGGGTGACAGCAACCCAAGTTTCCCTTGCATGTTCTTGATCCTCGTGGTTCCGGTGGGGCTAACTCCACCCCTTGGCTCCATGGGGTGATCACATGACCCAGGTCTGGTCAAGCAGCATCTTCCTACCCATGAGCTACAGCAATTGGCTCAGGTTTACGGAACTGGTTTATACAGCCCAAGTTGTATAATTACATTTAGGCAGCTCCTGGCCCTTCTCCACACCTATTAGGGGGAAAAGTACGCTCTTTTCATTAGAGCTGTAACCTGTGAGATGTAAGCCTGGTGGCCATCATTGCCACCACTTGGGGAGATTCAGGTTAAGCATGAAACTGACACAGTGAGTGAAGCAGAGTTGAGACAAGGAGTGGTGGACTCTGATGACATTATTTGAGTACAAGGATCCATGACTGATCCATGGGCTTCCCAGGTGGCACCAGTGGTAAAGAACCTGCCTGGCAATGCAGGAGACATAAGAGACACAGGTTCAATACCTGGGTTGGGAAGATCCCCTGGAGGAGGAAATGGCAACCCACTCCAGTATTCTTGCCTGGAGAATCTCATAGACAGAGAAGCCTGGCGGGTTATGGTCCATAGGCTCACAAAGAGTCGGTCGGAGGAGCCTTCCAGGCTGCGATCCATAGGGTTGCAAAGAGTCGGATACAACTGAAGCAACTTAGTATGCTTCCATGACTGAAATTAGATCAAAATGGGGTTTGCAGTTACATGAGCCAATATATCCTATTTGAGTTTGTTGTCTGTCCCTTGCAAACAAAGAGCTCTAACTGGACTTCCCTGCGGGCCCAATGGTAAAGAACCCACCTTGCAATGCAAGGGGCACAGGTTCTATCTTTGGTCCGGGAAGATTCCATATGCCACAGGGCAACTAAGTCGGTGTGCTACAACTAAGACCCAATGCAGCCAAATAAGTTTAAAAAGAGAGAGAGAGAGAGCTCTGACTGGTAGGCAGAGAAACCTAATCTGTAAGACCCCTGAAACCACCAGTATCTATGGGGTCCTGTCCCACAGCAGCCACGGATCAACATAGGTAACATTGATTTCTAGAAGCCACTGAGCCCTTCTGGGTCTAGATTCTCACTTCTCATGCTGAAATTACCTGAGTGTTCATCAGGATCCATTTGATCCCGAATAACAGATAAACGGGGCTTCCCTGGTGGCTTAGTGGTCAAGAATCTGCCTGCAATGCAGGAGACCCGGGTTCGATCCCTGGGTTGGGAAGATCCCCTGGAGAAGGGAATGGCAACCCACTCCAGTATTCTTGCATGGAGAATCCCATGGACAGAGGAGCCTGGCAAGGCCTACAGTCCACAGGGTCCCACAGAGTTGGACACGACTGAAGTGGCTAAGCAGCAGCAGCAGAGCAGCTGGAATAGATAAACCAACACAGACTGGCTGATTTGAAACTGATTTGTAAAAGTGAAGCACAAATCAGGGGCAGCTTATGCAGAGGCTTCAATTTCAACACCGCGATGGATTTCCCTCTCCACCAGCTCGGCCCCTTCTGTGTCAACTTATTCCGGGACTTCTTCCTCTCTGCCGATGGTGTAGGATGGCTGCCAGTCCCCCCAACCGGTGTCATCTCAGAGTGATTCCCAGCTGGAAAGAGTGCGATTCCCCTTCCTCTCAGTCTTGTGCTCGTTGGTGTCTGCGTTGTGTTTGGTTGGTCCTGAATGGATCCTGTATCACGGATGAGCCAATCACCAGTAGCCAGGGCAATGCAGTGCTCTGATTGGCTGACGCCTTGTCAGCTACTCCACCCCTGAGCAGGAGGCGGAACCTCACTCAGGGAACTGACAAAGAGGGTGTATTCTCCCGGGGAAAATTCAGATGGGGTGTGAGGGATGTATCCTTTGCCTTCAATCCTTCACCCTTTCTCCACCCACGTCCTTTGCCAGATTATTTTGCAGTGCCCTCCAACCACGGGCAGGATGACCTGCCCATTCTCTTGAATCTGGGATCAAAGCATATGACTTGAAGTCAATGGGGTATTAGCCCAGTGTGAGCCCAGGTGTGATCCTGAGGCTTGAAAGGGGGTTTGCTCCTGGGTGCTCAATGTCTCGTACCTTCTCCCATTGCAACGAAACCATGTTTGTTTCTTCTTCATGGATCAGGGGATAACTGCCTTTGTATTCTTCCCTGTTTTTCTTTTTCTTTTTTTAAGTACTACTTCACAGTCTGTGTGGTTGCAAAGAGTTGGACACAACTCAGCGACTAAGCACAGCACAACACATGGAAGCCTGCAAACATCAGAATGTCATCTTTTATTTTTATTTTATCTTTCGGCTGTGCCACATGGCTTGCAGGATCCTAATTCCCCTATCACGGATCAAACCCAGTGAAAGCACAGAGTCCTAACTGCCGGACCACCAGGGAGTTTCACCCCCTATTTTTCTTTACTCCTTATCTGCATACGCATGTGTTTTTAAGGACTAGAAAGTATTGAAATAGTTATCTTCTTTAAGAATGGCCCTGTCCCTCCACTGGCAATGGAGGGGTCCACTGCCATGTTGGTGCCATAGCTGGTAACTTTATGGGTAGTCTCAAGCTGTCCCAAGTTGGGCCAGTTTGAGTCTTTCTCCCAGAGGTGTAGAATTGAAACTGAGAAGCCAATCAATACCTGCTTCAATATATCAATAAAATATGAGTGCGTAGAAATCATGGGGCAGCTGTGTTTAATCTGAGCCTAGGGAAGCAGGAAGAGTCAATGTGTTGGTTAAACTGATGCTGTAACACGTGAAACTCTAAATCTCTGTGGCTTAACATCATAACTGATGTGGCAAACATTATATCTGCCTCACCCAACAGCCTGAAGCTGGTCTTCTGCATGGTGATTTAAGGACCTCTGTCTGTGGTTCTGCTCCCCCTGAGGCCTCAGTTGGGAGATGGCAAACAATTTAGAGAGAGGATAAATTCTCTCTCTTTGTCCCAGAAGTGGAACATACTTTCCACTCACATCCCATTGGCTGGAACTGGTCATATGACCACACCTAAAGATTCCCTGGAGAAGGAAATGGCAACTTACTCCAGTATTCTTGCTTGGAAAATTCCATGGACAGAGAAGCCTGGCGGGCTATAGTCCATAGGGTCGCAAAGAGTCAGACATGACTGAACAACTAAACAACATCTAACCATACGAGAGGCTGGAAAATAGATGCCCAAGAGAAAAGGAGCCACATTTCTCTGCTACAGAAGGACTAGAGAGAGAGAGCAAGAGGGAGGAAACTGATAGAGTAAAGCAGAGAGGAATGGCCAGAAATGATCATGAAGATAACTGGCTGGGTACTTACCAATTTTCTGGTTCTAAATTCCTACACTCTAATACTTTGGCCACCTGATGCGAAGAGCCGACTGAATGGAAAAGACCCTGATGCTGGGAAAGATTGAAGGCAGGAAGAGAAGGGGACAACAGAGGACAAGATGGTTGGATGGCATCACCGACTTGATGGACACGAGTTTGAGCAATCTCCAGGAGATGGTGAAGGACAAGGAACTAGGGGGAAGAAAAGTTGGCCTGGTCTATCAGTGATTCGCAAACTTGTGCATGAATAAGAATCACATGGCTGGCTGAAACACAGATTCCCAGGCTCCACCCCCAGAGTTTGGAGACAGGAGGTCAGGAGCAGGGCCAAAGAAGCTGCATCTCTAACAGGTTCCAGGTGCTCTGATGCTGCGGTCCCAAACCTCACCATGTGTAGCTGTTCTAGACTACCAGAGACTGAAAAAAATGCAACATGTAAATCTTACTGGGTCCTGATTTAAGAAATAAACATCTATAAACTCATCTGGGAAATAACTGGGTTCATTTGAATGTGGACTCAGTATTTTTGTAGCCATGGGTTCCGGGAAACAAACTCACTCAGAAGGACAAAGCAGATAGTGGAGTGCAGTTTTTTACACCAGCGGGCCCAAGACAGAGTCTCCTCTTAGCCAAGGACCCCGACCAGTTTTTGTGAAAACCTTATGTACCCTAAGTGTATAAGGTTCCCTGAAACTAGCCTGAACAAAGGAAAAAGAAAGATACAAAGTTAACCCACGATCATATGCCTTAAGCCTAGGTAGTTATCAGTGGACAATTGTCAGTAGGCCTGTGGTCATACCCCAATAAGCATAATAGAATGTATGATTCTATTCTTACACAGATAATTAGGGTATTCTTTTAGGTTATGGAGAGCCCTGGGGCTCTTCCTTCTGGGGGCCTGGTTTTCCAGGCGGTCTGTCGTTTCCATAGATACTGGGCATTAGCTCAAAGTCCAGAGTCTGGCCCAAGATGGAGTCCTGCTTTCAAGATAGGGCCTGTTCTGTTTCCTCCTTCAGTATTAGAAGATATTTGAGGATGACTGTTACTTTTCTTGGATATGATGAGGGCATGGGACTGTGAAGGAAGATGTCCCTATTTTTAGCAGATTCATGCTGAGGTCTTTAAGGGTAAAGTGCCGTGAGCTCTGGGCTTCCCAGTTGACACTAGTGGTGAAGAATCTGCCTGCCAATGAAGGGGATGTAAGAGACTCGGGTTCGATCCCTGGGTTGGAAAGATCCCCCGGAAGAGGGCATGGGATTGGGAAGTATTTTTGCTCCAGTATTATTTGCTCCAGTATTATTGCTCCAGTATTTTTGCCTGAAGAATCCCATGGACGGAGACTGGGAGCTACAATCCATAGGGTTGCAAAGAGACCGACTTGACCGAATCGACTTAGCATGCACGCACGTCATATTGCCCACAACTAACTAAAATGTTTTAGCAAAATACACACACGTGGCCCAAGCAATAAAGCAAGTATTGGTAATTATTGAATCAGACGATGAGTGATTGTTATACCACTCCTTCAGTTCCTCTGTGTTTGAATATTTGAAAAATAAAAAGCTGGGGAGAAGGTATGGCTGCTGCCTAATTGAGTAGAGGCTGCTCTTGTCAGCCCTTCTGGGTCATTTAAGGACCTTGGATTCCATCCTGAGTGCGTGAGGAAGCCCTGGAAGGTTTCAAGCAGGGTGTGACATGATCTGATTTTATTTTTTTTAATTTATAGTTTTAAAAAAAGATGTTTTCCTTTTGAGGCTTGGCAAAATGGATGACCTAGAAAATGGTTCATGGCCAAGCCCCAGAGAGCTGCCAGTCTGCACCAGGAAAGCATAATTATCAAATTATAAACCAGAAGACACCGCATGTGTTCATCATTCTGAATAAAACTAAACTGGGTTTAGGGTTTGGGTTCCCCAAAGCTGCATGAAAACAAAATCTCATAATCACTTACAGATAACTTATTATTAATAACACAGGGACTTCCCTGGGGGTCCAGTAGTTAAGACTGGTGCCTCCACCTCTGAGATTGCCGGTTCAATTTGTGGTTAGGGAACTAACAAGCCATGCAACACAGCCAAAACATAATAACGGGACTTCCCTGGTGGTTTCAGTGGTAACGAATCTGCCTGCCAAGGCAGGAGACACAGGTTCAGTGCCTGGTGCGGGAAGATCCTACGTGCCATGGAGCAAGCAAGCCCTGCACCACAACCACTGAAACCCACGCTCTAGAGCCGGTGCTCCGCAGCAAGAGAAGCCACTGCAACGAGAAGCCCGAGCACTGCAGCTAGAGAAAACCCGTGAGCAGCAGCGAAGACCCTGTGCTGTCAAAAATAAATAAACAAACTATGGAAAAACAGAAAAACATATTGGGGCAGGGAGGAAAGATGTGGCTGAAAACTTCCTAAACTTGATGAGATTAATCTGTCCGTCCAAGAATCTCAGCCAATGTTGCTAAGACATGTAAACTCCACTCAGTGCTGAGCCAAGTAGTAAATTATAATCACCTTCCCTTTCTGCGCTTTTGGTTTTCCAAAATTGTTAGTAATTTTCTTTCTTTTTCCCCCATTTGCTTAGAAAAAGCTATGCATGTATTAATTCAATCTCAGACTCTCCACCAGTTGTTTAAATTGTTTCTCAAGGTGTTCGGTTGGGTGAACTGGTTTACAAATCTAATCTTGAAGAAAAGCTCTGCTGGAGCCCCTTGCCCTGCTCCAAGGTGGACTGACCACTCGCTGAACCATGTCATGTCATCCTGGGGTCTGTCTTTCAATATTTCCCAGAGGAGTCCCTCCCCTCTTTCTATGTTGGAGCTCCTATTCCTATATTAAATTATGTTTATCCTCCTTGATTTCCTCTCTTGTTTTGGTGGAGCAAGTTCTTTTGCAGTTGCTCAATAAAGTTTGCATAAAATCTTGCAAAAATTGTTATGGGATGTTGCTAAATTGCTTTCTAAAAGAGCTGTTAACAGTTTGCATTTCCATCAGCAATATATGAACCCCAGACCCCTCCAGTTCTTTCACTTTTGCCTACCTGCTGGGTATAAATTGCCAGCTCATTGGAGCTTTAATTTGCCTTTACCTGTTGCCTATGAGATTGAGCATTTTTAGTTTATGGATTTGCCATTTGGATTTGCTGTCTACCTATAAGGACTGTCTGTGCGGAACATGCCTGGACCATCTTTGCAAATACAAATCATCCCTTTTAAAAAAAAATAATTTTATTTATTTAATTTTGGCTGTGCTGGGTCTTCATTGCTGCTCAGGCTTTTCCCTAGTTGTGATGAGTAGGGGGCTACTCTCTACTGCGGTGTGCAGGCTTATTGCAGTGGCTTCTCTTGTTGCAGGGCACAGGCTCTAGGGCACTTGGGGTTCACTAGTTAGGGTGCACAGGCTTAGATGCTCTGAGGCATGTGGAATCTTCCTGCATCAGGGATTAAACCCCTGTCTCCTGCATTGCCAGGCAGATTGTTTACCCTGGAGCCATCAGAGAAGTCCCTAATTATTCTTTTAACTCTGCTGATGGTATCTTCCCATACCTTTCCCTCTAATTTTAACATAGAATCATCTAAAGATTTTTGGTGGCCTCTGGGCTTTTTGACTCGGTTTAAAAATATTTCCCCCAAGCCCTAGATTGTAAATCTAATTTCCTGAATTTTCCTCTAAGACTTTCTTCTGGCTACACTGGGTCTTTGTTGCTGCCCGCAGGCTTTCTCTAGCTGTGGCAAGCAGAGGCTACTCTCTCATTGCAGTGCTCGGGTTTCTCATTGCAGTGGCTTCTCTGGTTTCAGAGCACTGGCTCCGGGGCACGGAGGCCCCAGTAGTTGTGGCTCCTGCCCCACAGCATATGGAATCTTCCAGGACTAGGGCTCAAACTCATGTCCCCTGCATTGGCAGGAGGATTCTCAACCACTGGACCACCAAGGAAGTCCCTCTTCTAAGACTATTATTAAGATTTTAATTCACCTTTAATTTACTTTTGCCTATGATACGAGGGGATATTGATTCAATTTTATTTCTTTATTTCTTCCAAACAGCCAGTTGTGCTGGAACATATTACTATATAAACTGCCCTCTTCTGGTACTTCCTTGGTGTCCAGTGGTTAGGGCTCCGAGGTGCTACTGCAGGGGGCACAGGTTCGATTCCTGATGCCTGGTCAGAGAATTAGGATCCCCCAGGCCACCAGTATGGGCCAAAAAAAAAAGTTAAAAATAAATAAACTGCCCTCTCTGATTAATGTGAAGTTCCACTTTTGTAATGATTATTATAGATAACGGGATCCATTTCTGTGTTGTCTATTTAGTTGTTCTGGTTGCAGATTTTGACATGTTCCATGCCAGACCCATGTCCATCGAGTCAGTGATGCCATCCAGCCATCTCTCCTCTGTCGTCCCCTTCTCCTGCCCCCAATCCCTCCCAGCATCAGAGTCTTTTCCAATGAGTCAACTCTTTGCATGAGGTGGCCAAAGTACTGGAGTTTCAGCTTCAGCATCATTCCCTCCAAAGAAATCCCAGGGCTGATATCCTTCAGAATGGACTGGTTGGATCTCCTTGCAGTCCAAGGGACTCTCAAGAGTCTTCTCCAACACCACAGTTCAAAAGCATCAATTCTTCAGTGCTTTGCCTTCTTCACAGTCCAACTCTCACATCCATACATGACCACTGGAAAAACCATAGCCTTGACTAGACGGACCTTTGTTGGCAAAGTAATGTCTCTGCTTTTCAATATTCTATCTAGATTGGTCATAACTTTCCTTCCAAGGAGTAAGTGTCTTTTAATTTCATGGCTGCAGTCACCATCTGCAGTGATTTTGGAGCCCAAAAAAATAAAGTCTGACACTGTTTCCACTGTTTCCCCATCTATTTGCCATGAAGTGATGGGACCAGATGCCATGATCTTCATTTTCTGAATGTTGGGCTTTAAGCCAAGTTTTTCACTCTCCACTTTCACTTTCATCAAGAGGCTTTTTAGTTCCTCTTCACTTTCTGCCATAAGGGTGGTGTCATCTGCATATCTGAGGTTATTGATATTTCTCCCAGCAATCTTGATTCCAGCTTGTGCTTCTTCCAGTCCAGCGTTTCTCATGATGTACTCTGCATATAAGTTAAATAAGCAGGGTGACAGTATACAGCCTTGACGTACTCCTTTCCCGATTTGGAACCAGTCTTTTGTTCCATGTCCAGTTCTAACTGTTGCTTCCTGACCTTCATACAGGTTTCTCAAGAGGCAGGTCAGGTGGTCTGGTATTCCCATCTCTTTCAGAATTTTCCACAGTTTCTTGTGATCCACACAGTCAAAGGCTTTGGCATAGTCAATAAAGCAGAAATAGATGTTTTTCTGGAACTCTCTTGCTTTTTCCATGATCCAGCGGATGTCGGCAATTTGATCTCTGATTCCTCTGCCTTTTCTAAAACCAGCTTGAACATCTGGAAGTTCACGGTTCACGTATTGCTGAAGCCTGGCCTGGAGAATTTTGAGCATTACTTTACTAGCATGTGAGATGAGTGCAATTGTGCAGTAGTTTGAGCATTCTTTGGCATTGCCTTTCTTTGGGATTGGAATGAAAACTGACCTTTTCCAATCCTGTGGCCACTGCTGAGTTTTCCAAATTTGCTGGCATATTGAGTGCAACACTTTCACAGCATCATCTTTCAGGATTTGAAATAGCTCAACTGGAATTCCATCACCTCCATTAGCTTTGTTCATAGTGATGCTTTCTAAGGCCCACTTGACTTCACAGGATGTCTGGCTCTAGGTCAGTGATCACATCAACTCCAGGAGTTGGTGATGGACAGGGAGGCCTGGGGTGCTGCGATTCATGGGGTCGCAAAGAGTCGGACACGACTGAGCGACTGAACTGAACTGATGTGAACTTCTGTAGTAAAGTTCATTATATCATGTTATCTAATTTTGAAAAGACCCATTTATATTTTAATGAGAGCTGCATGTGGGAGCATTCATATTTTCTGATGTTTTAAATAACCCTATTTTCTTAAAAAAAATAATAAATCATCCTATTTTCTGATGTTGCCTCTTTATTTTTCCTTCAAGACATTTTTTTCCTTCATAGAGATCCTACATCCTCTGATAATATAACTGTGAATGAAATATTTTCCTTTTTCTATTTCTACCAATAATTTTTTACAATAGCAAACTACCTCTTCTACAGTGAGCATTTCACGTTTTAAAATCCTGGCGTAGGATGTAAGGGTGACCAGACATCTAGATACCCCAGTCTCCTTCTTTCTCCATTCCTGGGCTGAAGGAAACATTTGAACATGTGGAATTCCAATGCCGGGCAGCCAGGACCATATCCACATGCCCCTAACGCTGGGTATCCTGGAGGTTGCAATCCTGCCCATCCACCACCTGCCAACCCTCCCTTTCCTCCAGGCCCCTTTCCCACTCCCCCAGGAGCACCCCAGGGGAATCCAGCCTTTCGCCCTGGTGGGCCCTGTCATCCTGTGCCACAGCCAGGATATCCAGGATGCCAGCCCTCAGGTCCCTACCCTCCTCCATACCCACCACCTGGCCCTGGCATGTGTCCTGTGAATCCATTGGTTCCTGGTATAGTAGGACCGGGAATAGTGATTGACAGGAAGGTGCACAAGAAAGTGAAGAAAGCTCATAAAAAGCCGCAGAAACACCATAAGCATTGCAAGCATTCCTCCTCCTCCTCTTCCGCAGTGACTCTGACTGAATACAGGGCCTGGACCCTTCCCTCAAGTCCCTCCAGTTCAGCTCTCCCATCAAGCTTCAGATGCCATCTTTTACTGGGGGAAATTAACTCTTGCTACCCCTTCACCCCCACCCCTGCAATCTAATCCTCATTCTGCTGTGCAGCATTAACTGCAGCTAAGTCACTTCAGTCGTGTCCGACTCTGTGCGACCCCAGAGACGGCAGCCCACGAGGCTCCCCCGTCCCTGGGACTCTCCAGGCAAGAACACTGGAGTGGGTTGCCATTTCCTTCTCCAATGCATGAAAGTGAAAAGTGAAAGTGAATTCGCTCAGTCGTATCTGACTCTTAGCAACCCCATGGACTGCAGCTTACCAGGCTCCTCCATCCATGGGATTTTCCAGGCAAGAGTACTGGAGTGGGGTGCCATTGCCTTCTCCGGTGCAGCATTAACTAGCTAGGACAAATCGGAAAAGAATTGCCACGGGCTAAGAAAGGCTATCTTCTCACTGCTTGGATAGAACTTTTAGCTGATGAGTTTGACAGAACTGTTTTTTGAAGATGGTAAGATTTGAGCTAAATACTAAAGACAAGTCTAAGATCTGTAAAATGTGATTTTTTTTTTTTTACTTTCTTTTGTAATACTTATGATTGAGGAGATGCTGTTAACATTGAGTTATGGAAAGGAAAAATGACCCGTACCTTTCTTATAATTGTAGCATGCTGGCTCAGACGGTAAAGCATCTGTCTACAATGCAGGAGACCTGGGTTCAATCCCTGGGTTGGGGAGATCACCTGGAGAAGGAAATGGCAATCCACTCCAGTACTATTGCCTGAAAAATCCCATGGACAGAGGAGCCTGGTAGGCTATAGCCCATGGGGTCGCAAAGAGTCGGACATGACTGAGTGACTTCAATTTCACTTTCGATTTATTTCACTTTGGGTGATTTAGTGGCAAATAAACATTTCCCAGTAGGCAAAAAAAATAATAATGACAAAATCCTGGTGTATTTGATAGACTCTCCAAAATACTATTTTATTTTGATTTCAAGGGAATGGCTTTAGTATTTAGAATGATGTTTGCTGTCAATGTTTGGCAAAGAAAACTTATTTGCCATAAATAATAATCGTAGTTTTATTTCTTTTAATTTCTTTTTTTTTAGTAATTTTTTGAAGAAGCTATTGAATTTCTTCAACTGACTTTTCTACATCAATTGACATGATCACATTGTTACTTTCCTTTAATGTAATGTAAAAAATTACATTGATTGAAAGTCGCTCAGTTGTGTACGAATTCTCCACGCCAGAATACTGGGGTGGGTAGCCTTTCCCTGCTTCATGGGATCTTCCCAACCTGGGGATTGAACCCAGATCTTCCACATTGCAGGCAGATTCTTTACCAGCTGAGCCACAAGGGAAGCCCAAGAATACTGAAGTGGCTAGCCTTTCCCTTCTCCATCGGATCTTCCTGACCCAGGAATCAAACCGGGGTCTCCTGCATTGAAGGCAGATTCTTTACCAACTGAGTTATTGATATTAAACCTGTCATATGTTCCTGAAATAAAGTTCTATCTTCTCAAATTATGTTATTCTTTTGATATATAATTTTATTTTGCTTGTTACTTTTTTTTTTTTGAGGGGGTGATACAGAGTTTATTGAATTAGATTTTTTTATTTACAACTGAGATCACATCTACATATTATTTTGCTAGTCTACATGGGTACATTAGTACATTATTTCTAACGAGTTTAGACTTACGATGAATGGGCTCAATCATACAAAAATACATGCACACACTCACACTGATTGTTTTAAAACAGTAGTGCATACGTTATACTCCTCCTATAAAGCTTTGATTAAAAACCGCTAGTTTCAAAGATCAGTCTGATTTTGAAGATGAACCAAGATACACGAGGTATGATTCTAAAATCTATCTTAGCCATTTTGTACAGTTGCTATCTTACTGGACTATAGTATATATTTTTAAAAAGGACACTGATAAGGGGCACTATCTGGTATTAACTTTAACCAGACAGCTGACTGCCTCCTCCTCCCCCCAAAACCTTTGGCCAGGAGTTGTCCACTGTGAAGACTGAAAGGACCCGGTGATACTACAGCAGCAGTCCCATTATGCTCGGAGGTGACAGAAGCAGGGCCACGTCAACCTTTAATTCTACCACACTACGCAACTCACAAACGGTTCTGAGATTAGAACATTTACTGCCATACTCAAAACACTTATAGACACGGAGAGTCAGCTAGAACAGAGGGGAAAGAAAGTCATAGGTGGGTAGGTAAGAAGGTAGACAAATGAAGAGTCAAGCTGCTCCGTCCAACACCTGTGTATGTGTGCTTTAACTAAACGAACTCAGGAGACCAATAGCAGTGGACCTGCTCAATTCCCCTTCCAAATCAGAAGAAGACTAAAAAGCTCAGGCTTGAGTTTTCTACTATGCATAGGCTCCGCTGGTGATGAGGAGCTCATAAGCAGGATCTCTACTCCTTCTGCACAACACAATGCAGGCACACAGCATGCCCAGCAGCTGAATAGCTGCAAATGCCAATGCTGCCCAGATAACATGCATCATGATTTCTTGTAGCTTCTTCACAACTAGAGCCTCACGCGCCTCAGCATAGAGATCAGAGCGGTGGGCCAGGCTGCTGTTACAGCTGCTGGCTGTCTCTCTGCAACAACTAAGAGGGACGCTCTGGTTTTTGGTTTCTTTGAACCAGTCTGTATTTTCCCAGTCTGAATAGTTGTGAATTCCACAACAGTGCAGCTGTCTCTGAACACAGTCAATGGCCCCGGCTAGCAGCATCAGGGTTGGTTCCATTGTAGGTCTTATACACCTTCTGAATGCTGCGATCAACTTCATTTTCCACCTTTGCTCTGTAAACATATCCCAAAACCACAACAACAACTTCTGTGACAAAACCCAAGAGTAGGATGATGACAAACGTGGCAAGTCCACAGCGGCTTTCCCGGATTGTGGCACAGCAACCAATTAGCCCAATAATGAAGACCAGGGCCCCGACAGCTATGATCACCACACCAGGGATGAGAGTGTACACATCTTCAAAGAAGTGGTCATAGTCGTCGTAAGTGATGAAGACATAGGCTCTGACATAGCATAAAATGCCAGCAGCTCCCCAGAAAATGAGGTTGAGAAACACCAGCATGGACTTGGAGGAGGTGAGGCCACACTGGTCCATGGTGCCGGCGGTCGGCTGCGGCCCTGCTCGGCGAGCGGGACGCACTCACCCAGCGAGGTGGCAATGGCCACGGCGCCTCCCCACAGGGAACTGCACAGCCTTCGAGGCGTTCACCGCAGCCCCTGGCACCGACGCGCACCCCAGCCCCAGCAAGCACCTCGCTCTGCTTGTTAGCTTTTTATTTATAAGGTTTGCATCCAAATTGTGGAGAGATTGGTCTACAATTTATTGGCTTGTGTTTTGTCTTTCTGCTTTTATTATTGGAATCTGTTTACTGGTTTACTATGTTCATCAGATTTTCATACTAATGTCATATTCCCTTTATAAAATAAAATGGAGCATGTCCATCTTTTTCTATGACCTAGAATAGTTTAAGTAACACGGAAATTACCTTTAATTTCATCAATTTAAACTGTCTGATGACTCATCTTTGAAATCGCCAGGGCCTGGTGCCTTTACAAACAATTTTACACATACAAAAAAGGGAATGTAACATAAATGTTAAGTTTGGAGACAGAATGAAGACCCAAGAGCCAAGTTAAGGTACATTTATAAATTACTCATCACTGTTTCCAGGGTTCAGCGTGCGCACATTTGGCGGTGGGTTTCTGAGTTGTAAATAGATGTGTGTGAGGTTTAACCAAGACGAAGGCTGTGAGTGTCTGCAGACATTCCAAAATGTGCCTCTTCCTTTTCCCCCTTGTCCCAAGCTCCCCTTGATGGAAGGCTGTACTTGTGCCCCGTCTGCCCTTTGCTGTGAGGGGACCAGGGAGCCTTTGCAGGGCTCTGAGATGGAAAGTCCCCAATAAAAGCACGGCAGAAAGAGCTTAATGCTGGGAAGTGGACTTAATTAGCGTGATGTTACAGTGAGGAAACTGAGGCACAGAGAGGGGAAATCCCTTGCCCAAGTTCACCCGGCCACAAAGCAACGGCCCAAATCCAAACCTAGGTCTTTCCAACTCTGGGCCTCTCAGTCACAGGATCTATCCAGCCTCCAAACCCCAGAATCTGGGAGAAACCCCGGCCCTCCGTAGCCCACTGGACCCCCAGCTTCTTGGGAGGCACATGCATCATCACCGCTTGTGCCTTGGCACCTCCCGCACCTGCCCCCGCATGAGTCACTCACCCTAAGCCAGAGTGAAAGAAGCCACCCCCTCCCCCCACCCCCCCACAGAGGAGTGCATTTCGGGTTCTGTCTTAGTCACCAGGTCTCTGGTTCCCACCCCTCCCCCGACAGCCAGGAGCCTCTGCTTCCCCAGCTAGAGCCACCAGGGCCACCCCCAGTGGGTTCTGGTCCCAAGTGTAGTGGGGGCTCGGTGGTGGGTCTGGTGAGGCCAGGACCTGAGAGATGGGCAGGGTGGCTGGTGGGGGTGGGGGTGCACCAGGCTCTCTAACCACTCCTCACTTCCTTCCACCTAAAGCAGTGAACCCGCCAGGCAAACGCAGCCTCGGTGTTGATAACAGCTGGCACCTCTGGAGTGCTGACTTCAGCCAGGCTCTGTTCCAAGCCCTTTGCATCCATGAAGACATTTAGTCCTCATAAAAGCCCATGAGCTACTATGGTCCCTGTTTGATAGATGAGGCAACTGAGGCCCAGAGAGGGGAATCGATTTGCCCAAGGTCACAGAGCCAGACAAGGACACAGGAGGGAATCCAACTCAGGTGGCCCATGGCCTGAGTCCAGGCACAGACTCACTATACGATCCTGCCTCTTTGGCCTGCTGACTTTCCCTGGCCCTCCCTTCCATGCCCAGTGTTGGGCATCCGCACCAACACTGCCCAAGGGCCCAGCAAGGCTGGGTCTTTGCCCTGGGGCCTCATCCGGTTCTTTCAGCTCAGACCAGCCAGAGCCCCTGAGAATGGCCTGCAGCTTCCCCTCAGTGCCAGGCTGCTCAGCCTCCAGGCCTTTGCAGGGGGCTTCCTTTATTTGAATCACCTGCCTCCTTCTCTCCACTGGACCAGTTCCCTCTCTGGTACATCTCAAGAGCAGGACGCCTCCTCTGGGAAGCCCTCTGGGATACGCCCTTATAGAACTCCAAACTTCCCCTAGTGAGTCCCAAATGTGTCACGTTATTGCTGTGACCTTAGGCAAATTACTGAATCTCTCTAAGTCTCAGTTTACTCATCTACAAAATGGGGCCAACAACATCTCAAGGGGTTGTTCAAAGATGAAAAGATAAGCTGGGTAGCTGGCTTAACGACAGGGCCTGGCCCACGGTGAATGCTCGTTACAGCGGGCTCATTTTTATGGCACTGATTTGTGGACACTGTGTTTGTGTCTGTCTCTCCCACTGGGCCGAGTGCATCGCAAGAGCAGAAATTCCAGAACCCAGCACAAGGCCCTCGCCGGAGGCCATCTCAACACTTATCTGATTTATTGGATGAATGACTGAGGTCCAGCTGCCTGGTGGTGAATGGCAGTTAGAGCCTGCCTCAACAGGCAGGCTGGGCTTCTGTTGCAAGGAGAGGGGGACTATCTCTTTCTGGGCCTCAGGCAAGTCACTTACGTTAACCTTTCAGTTACTCAGTGTCTCCACTGGCCGTGTAGGGATAAACAGTCGTCGTACCTCCAAGGGCTCCAACCAGGATTAACAAATGGCTATTTATAAAGCACTTAAGGCAAGGCTGGCCACAGCAATGCTGCGTGAGGGTTATTGGAATAAAAATAAGCTGCTACATCCCCTTCAAGGGTCCACATTTGGCCAGCTCTCACTCCCTGCCCCTGCTACCTCAAGGTCTAGGACACAAGGCCCTTACTTTCTGGATCCCTTACTCCTTCACGCCATGCCCTGGTTGATCCATCACCCTTAAGGCCCTGCTCCCAGCTGACCCTCCAACCCAGATCCGGGGCTGGGTGTCCTGCTCCATGCCAGGCGCTCCCTGCAGGAGCAAAAATCACAGAATCCTGGAGCAGATGAAAAAAGTAAAACTTTGTTTTCTGGACCTAATTTTCTTGACTTGGACCCTTCCCGCCCTCCCAAGCCCCACCCTCCGCATCACCTCTGACACCACAATGGAGATGGGATCAGGGAAATCCAGTGTAGACTGGTGACTTTCAATCACAGTGAAGACTGAGTCCCAGCCATTTTATGACAGTGGTCACGAGATTCTTACCCCATCATCTGCCTCTAGGCTGGGCCATGGCAACAGGGCCAGTGAGGGGTGGGTAGGAGACATAATAAAGCAGGGGGAGAGGACTGGTCGGGCTGAGCTGGGGCCTGGCTGGTGCTTCTGCCCCACCCCCTCCCACCTGCCCTGGGGAGAGGACGAGCAGGAACGCTGTGGTTTCCCCTACAGCTTCAAGGCTTTCTTCTTTGGGTTCACTGTTGCTGAGGCTTCTCAACCCTCTGCTCGATGCCTGGTTGGTACCAGCCCTTAGCTACACGGTCACATCACCTCCAAGAAGCAAGAGCCTCCCTGCTGGCAAGCACTCCAGCTGTTCATCCCAGCTTCCTCTGTGTCCCCCTGGGAGCCCGCAGAAAGTTCTGGAAGGTCTTTTCTGTAGGCATAGGCTGTGGGATACGCCCTCCCCCCAGAAATGCCCTCCTATTCCTTTCAAGCCCACGGTATACTTGTTAAATAATTCAAAGTTCAGAAAATCAATAATGCTTTTGTGTCAGTGTGGCCCAAATATGTTTTTATTTGCCACACCTGGCAGCACAACTCAGAGGGAAGGGACTGGATTTGTCTGGAAGGACCCAGCCCAGAAAATCCAATTGAGAAGGTTTCTGGTTTCCTTCTTCCTCAAAGACCCCAAACTCCTTGGGGGGGCTGCCTTTCCTTCCTTTCCTTCTGTCCTCTTCCCACCCAATCCTCGCCCCTGGACGGGTTCCCCAGGATAGGGAGGGAAGAACCCCCGCAAGGCTCCCCATCACCTCAAACTCTCCCTGTCCATCCCCTTTCTGGATCGGATACATTTCCTCACCTGCTGGCAAGGAGAAAACCTTTTCTCCCGCTTGGCCTCCCCTCCCCGATCCCTTCTGGGCCACACCTGGCACAGTCCTTTGAACTGGCAGTTTGGGCTCAGTCTCCATTCCCAGCTGCCTTTGTGTGTGTGTGGCGGGGGGGTGGTGGTGGTAGAAAACAACACGCTGTCTGATGCCTCACATGAGCAGGCCACCACAAATCAACCCCTGCAATGCCTGCACACCATCCTGCTCTGCACACATCCTCCCCTCTGAGTCTCCCTACAACCTGCCCATTTGACAGATGAGGACACTGAGGCTCAGAGAAGTCAGGGCCTCGCCCCAGGTCACACAGCTGGTGAGTGGTGAGCCGAGGTCTCTTTCAAGGACTTCAGGGTTGCCCAGAGTGAGCTTTCACCTCCTTGGAGAGCTGGGCTCCCCGCAGAGGTGATCAAGCCCTGCGGGGAGGGGCTGAGTGGCTGAGGTTCCCAGCCTCTTAGCCCACGAGGTCTGTTCACACAGGAGCTGGTGCTGCAGCCGTCTGGTGAAGCCTCATCCCACCCCCTGCAGCTGGGCCCTCGAGTGACATTTCCTCTCTGAGGATCAGCCACCGCCTTGGGGCTGGGGGAGAGGGAGGAAGAGGGCCCCTTGAACCCATGGGAACTTGGAGAAATCTGTGTGTGGGGCTCAGGAGCAGACAAGCCCCCTTTCGAAAGCAGTGCCAACACTCAGCAAGGTCCTGGGAAAGTCATTTCATGACTCCAGGTCTCAGTTTTCTCATCCCCAATAGGATCAACAATACTTGCTACATCACAGAGCTGAAGGAAGGGTTAAAAATGGCCTTAAATAATATAGAGACTTTCCTGGCGGTCCAGTGGTTAAGACCCCACACTTCCAAAACCGGGGATGCAGATTTGTCCCCTTCTCCTCCTGCCTTCAATCTTTCCCAGTATCAGGGTCTGGGAAGAAACTGAGGCAGAGGGAATTCCCAGTGGTCCAGTGGTTAGGACTCAGCACTTCTACTGCTGTGGGCTTGAGTTCAATCCGTGGTTGAGGAACTAGGATTCTGTAAGCTGTGCAGCATGGTCGGAAAAAAGGAAAGAAACCAACTGAGGCAGACAGATGAAGTCACTCACTCAAGGTCACTGAGGTCACAGTAATTCTCAGGGCTCAAGGCTCTTCTGTGTAAACCACGTAGCACAGAAGTGCTCAAAAAACCTCCACATCAAGAATCACCACCTGAAACGGCCCAGGAAAAGGAAGATGTTAACAAGTGGACCAAAAATCCAGAAACAGGCCCGGGGAATTTAGTATAAGATATGGCACACTTTCAGATTATATGTATAATCTATAGACAGAAAAAATAGATTATTTCATAAATGGCATGGGGACAAGATTTAGCCACCCGGAAAAAAATTATGAGACTGCTCCATACTTCATACCTCACACTAGCATGAACTACATCCAAGACTTAAGTGGAAACAATAAAACATCAACAATACTAAAATATATCGTCAGAAAAAATGTTTTTCTCTCAGTGTAGGAAAGGTCTTACTATGACACAGAACCTAGAGGTCATAAAATAGGAGATGGATAAACTCACCTGTGTAACAATAAGAAACTTCTCATGGCAAAGCCTAGGATAAATGACGATAAATGTCATAAACAACTGGGGACACAGGTGGTCCATGTTGTGAAGGCTCATCAAGCTGCACACTTCTGATTTAACACCAGGTATTTTATACATTGAGAAGGGCGTGGCAACCCACTCCAGTATTCTTGCCTGGAGAATCCCCATGGACAGAGGCGCCTAGTGGGCTACAGCCCATGGGGTCCCAAAGAGTCGGTCACGACTGAGTGACTAAACACAGCACAATATGTTGTACGTTTTTATTTTTAAAAAAGGGAAATGACAAATCAGGACAACATGTTTGCTCCTCGTATCGTAGATGAAGTGTCTTTTCCCAATATGTAAAAAGTTCTGAGAAATAAATAAGAAAGACTACTCAAAAATTTGGCAATGGACAAGTCACAGAAAAGAGTATACAAATGACTTTTAAACACATGAAAAGATGCTCAGCTTTTTCTTATAATAAGAGAAATGCAAACTACAACTACAGTTAGATGCCAATTTTTAACTGACAGTTTGGCAGAAGATGAAAGAGTTCTATCGCACTGAGTTGGCAAGGATGTGGGGAGATAGGCGCTGTGGATACGGCTTGTGGGAGTGTCAACTGCCCTCCTCCCCCAGAGGGGAATTTGGCAATATCTATCAAAATCACACTTGCTCGTTCATTTTGATCAAATGACTCCACTTCTAGGGATTTGTTATACAGAGATACTCCCACGAATAAGGTCGTTATTGCCTCTCAATGTGTGTAAAGTAAATTACTGGAAACAATCTAAGTGGCTATCACTAAAGAACTAAAGTACATCCATATAGTGACAAACTATGGATCTGTTAAAAAAAAAAACAAAGAAGGAGCAAAATTTGGGGATATGCACAGAACAATCTCTAATACACTGTTGCATGAAAAAAGCAACATGCAAAGAACATATAGAATTATACCCTTTATCTAAAAAAGGGTGGGTGGATAATATGCACATACATGTATTTGCTTATATATGTGTGAAAGATCTCTGAGTAACGTAACACCTACCAAGCCTTGTGTCAAGAACTTAGTGGCAGGGTGTGGGGTAAAAGAGGAAGACTTTCCACTGTATACCCTTTAGTACCTTTGGGATTTTGAAGCACAAAAAATCTAATACCTATTTTTTTTAACTTTTTATTTTGTATTAGGGTGTACCTGATTAACCGGAGAAGGCAATGGCACCCCACTCCAGTACTCTTGCCTGGAAAATCCCATGGACGGAGGAGCCTGGTAGGCTGCAGTCCGTGGTGTCGCTAGGAGTCGGACACGACTGAGCGACTTCACTTTCACTTTTCACTTTCATGCATTGGAGAAGGAAATGGCAACCCACTCCAGTGTTCTTGCCTGGAGAATCCCAGGGACGGGGAGCCTGGTGGGCTGCCGTCTATGGGGTCGCACAGAGTTGGACACGACTGAAGCGACTTAGCAGCAGTAGCAGCATACCTGATTAACAATATTGTGATAGTTTCTGGTGAACAGAGAAGGGACTCAGCCCTACATATATATGTATCTAATACCTATTTTTTAAAAACATATTAAATTTTTATTTTAAAACTTTGAAAATAAAATAAAACAGGGGAGGCTCTACCCAACTCTGGCCTGTGATTGCCACACGGTAACACAAAGCCAGTCTTGCTAGACCTGTCGTGCTTCTAGAAGAAGTGGGAACTGAATTCCATATGGAAATTACCCGTGTTCTTCACGGTGGCAACGGTGCAGAGCCCACTGTGACACTCCCATTGCTTATTTCTTCCTTAGTTACAGAACTCTGATCTGAAGTCACGATGTGATCACATTAAAAAAAAGAAAGTATTTCCTGGCCTCCTTTGCCATTAGGATTAGCTAGTGAAACAGAATCTGTGGTCTCCCTGAGTGGAGATACACAAAACCTGGAATAGGGGCTTTGAGCTGGTGGGAGAGGAGCCCATTTTGCCTGACCCAGCCCTTCTTCCTCCTGCTGAAGCACAGATGTGAGTACTGCCAGCCATCTTGCGACTCTGAGGATGGAGCTAAGAGCTGACGATGGTCACACAGACATACAGAAGGAAGCTGGGTTCTTGGTAATACTGTGGAGCTGGCACACCTCCTTGGACTGGGCCTACTTGACTTGTAGGGCACATTCACACAGTAGACATGGCAGGTTCACATGTGTACGTGACCATTTTCTAGACGACAATAGTGGAAAGTCTTGTTTGAACAAAATCAGCATAATCACGACAGTTTTTTTCAACAAGTGGAAAAAAGTCTTGGAGAATAGGGTATCTTTCTCTAATTTGCACAAAGAATTAAGATTATTATTTGCCTAAGCTACTATAGTCAGGTCTCAATCAAATATAAATCCAACTAACCCAGCAACTACTTTTTAAAAATTAAATAGAAAAAAATCCACCCTAAAATTCATATGAAATTTCAAGGAACCCTGAATAGCCAAAACAATCTTGATAAATAACGAATTTAGAAAACTCATACTTTCTGATTTCAAAATTTATTACAAAGCTACAGAAATCAAAAGAGTGTGGTGCTGCCGTAAAGACGGGCATATAGATCCACGAAAGAAAATAAGTCCTCACATATATGGGCAAATGATTTTCAACAAAGTTGTTAAGACCATTCAATGGGAAATGGATAGTCTTTTTGACAAATGGTATTAAGAAAGGTGGATATCCACATGCAAAAGAATAAAACTGGGGACTTCCCTGGTGGTCCAGTGGTTAAGAATACACCTGCCAATCCAGGAGACACAGTTTTGATCCCTGGTGCAGGAAGATTCCACAAGCCAAGGGGCAACTAAACCCATGTGCCTAGAGTGCATGCTCTGCAACAAGAGAAGCCATCACAATGAGAAGCTACCACAGCGAAAATCCAGGATAGTCAAAAATAAATAAATACAAATCTTTTAAGAAGTAGAATAAAGTTGGGCCTTTACATAATACCATATACAAAAATTAATTCAAACTGGATAAAATACCTAACACTGTAAAAACTCCTAGGAAAAAATAGAGGGGAAAAGCTTCATGAATCGGATTTGGCAATGAATTCTTGAATATGACACCAAAAGCATAGCAACAAAAACAAAAAAAAAGATAAAAGGGACTATGTCAAACTTAAAAGTTTCAGCGTCTCAAAAGGCATAATCAACAGAGTGAAAAGGCAACCTACAGAATGGGAGAGAATATATAAAGAATCCCACAACTCAACAACAAAAAAACAATAGCCAGATTTTTAAAATGGACCAAAGTCTTGAATAGACATTTCTCCAAAGATGATACACAAATGGCCAATATGCATCATTAATCATTAGGGGAATGCAGAAAAATCACAATGAGATATCAGCTCACAGTTATTAAGATGGCTGCTATAAAGAACATTTTTTTTTTAATCAGAAAATAGGGAATTCCCTGGCAGTCCAAGTGGTTAGGACTTGGTGCTTTCACTGCCCATGGGCCCCAGTTTGATTCCCAGGTAGGGAACTAAGTCCCTGCAAGCCACGTAGCACAGCCAGAAAGCAAACAAATAAACAAAAAATAATAAGTGTTGGGGAGGAGGCAGGGAAATTGGAACCCTTGTGCACTGTTGGTAGGAATGCAAAATGGTGCAGCCATTATAGAAAACAATATGGCAGTTCTTTAAAAAATTAAAAATAGAATTAGCATGCTGCTGATGCTGCTAACTCACATCAGTCGTGTCCAACTCTGTGCGACCCCATAAATGGCAGCCCACCAGGCTCCCCCGTCCCTGGGATTCTCCAGGCAAGAGTACTGGAGTGGGTTGCCATTGCCTGCTCCAAGAATTAGCATATGATCCATCAATTCACAATAGCCAAGAGGGGGAAGCAACCATCCATCAACAGATGAATGGATGAGCAAAATGTGGTGTATACATACAATGGAATATAATTCAGCCTTTAAAAAGGAAGGAAATCAAGGGTTTCTGGGGTAAAGAATCCACCTGCCAATACAGGAGACGTGGATTCGATCCCTAGTCTGGGAAGATCCCACATGCCTCAAGCAACCAAGCCTATAGGCCCAATTACTGCACCTGTGCTCTAGAGCCCAGGAGCTGCAACTACTGAAGTCCATGCGCCCGAGAGCCTGTGCTGTGCAACGAGAGCAGCCACTGCAATGAGAAGCCCCAACACCACACAGAGGAGCAGACCCTACTCACCACAACTACAGAAAAGACCTCGCAGCAACCAAGACCCAGCACAGCCAAAAATAAATACAATTACTGAAAAAAAAAAAGGAAGGAAATCATGTCTCATGCTACAACATGCATGAACCTCGAGGACATTACACTAAGTAAAATAAGACCATCACAGAGGGACAAATACTGTGTGACTCCACGGATATGAGATCACTCAAGCCAAATGCATAGAAACAGAAAGTAAACTGGTGGTTGCCAGGGGCTGGGGGAATGGGAATGGGGAGCTGTTTGATGGGCCTAGTTTCGGTTTTGCAAGGTGAAAATGTTCAGGGGACCTGTTATACAACAACATGAATTTATTTAACACTACTCAACTGTACACTTAGAAATGGTTAGTATGGTGATCTTTCTGTTACATGTGTTTGTTTGTTTGTTTTAATTACAAATTTAAAAAAAAAATTAAACACCGTAGTGGGTCAGCAGGTTGCCATCCTTCTCTTAGATAGTGCTTCCCTGAGGCTGGATGTATTAGAACTGCAAGAGCCGTGGGGAACTTGTCTCTTAGGGGCTCATATGCTTGTCTGAGGCTCTCTCTGTCTGTCTTTATTGAATTTGTTATAATATTGCTTCTGTTTTATATTTTGGTTTTTTGGTCACAAGACATGCGGGATCTTAGCTCCCTGACCAGGGATTGAAGCCGCACCTCCTATGTGGGAAGACGAAGTCTTAACTGCTGAACCACCAGGGAAGGCCCTTAAGCTCCCTTTTAATTCATTCATTCAGCAGTACTAATTGAGCACTTATTCTGTGCCAATATCTATGCCAGGCCCGGGAGTGACAGAGATGAAGTAGCTCACAGTCTAGAGAGGGGACAAATGATAAATGCCAACTGCATAAAAAATCAGTGTTATTGACTTTTCAGCCAATTCAGGGGGACGACGGGAACCAGGGTGATTTTGAGGGGGGACATGATTACTTGAAGATCCAAATGACGGAAGGAGAGGGCCATGTGAGGACATGGGAGAAGGGCTCCTGGCAGAAGGAAGGGCAAGTGCCAAGACCCAGGGGCAGAAATGAGCCTGGCCTGTTTGGGGAGGATGAGGCAGGAAGGCTGCGTGACTGACTCAGAGAGCAAGGGGGAGGTGAATCGTTAAAGCACTGGCAGCAAGCCCACGTATACGAAACAGAGAAAAAGCAGTGTTTTATCAGCATAAACTCTTTTTTTAAAATCAGCATAAACTTGATTTGGGAGTTCAGATATATCATTAGATTTTATGGCAAAAATATATATTGTAAAACCATTATCCTTCAATTAAAAATAAATTTAAAACAACAAAAATACCAGGCAAAAATAAATTATAACAATAATTTTGTTTTAGAGAAAGACTGGGTCAACAGACACCCCTCATAGTCTGCTGTTTACCTCAATACATCCACTGTCTGCTGAATCTCTGAACTAGTTCCTCGGGAAAATTTAAAAACCACTGATCTGCGTGGGTCCCATCGCCCCCAGTCAGCCGCTAGGTGTACTGAGGCCCAGAGCAGAGAAGGAGCTCCAAGTAAGGCCAGGGGAGAGCAGGAGTTAGGCCTGAAGGTGAGGCGCACCTCTCCCCAGTGTGGGCTCGGTGGACACGGGAGAGGAAGCAGGCCACAGCCTATGACCCTTACTTTTGTGGTAGGAGCTATGAGTAGTGGGACACTGAAAGGCCCTGAACCCACTTCCAGTATGGGGAGAAACCTCTCCCTCACCTACCCCCACAGCCTGGGCACAAGTGTGGGGCCTGGGAGGGACCACTGAGGGTCAAGCTAGTGGCCTGCTGGCAGGGCTGGGAGTGTCTGAGCAGAGCCACTTGTGCTGAGACCTTCCCCTCACTTCCTGCTGGTTTTCCAAGCCCGCCTCGGCCCTCTGCCATGATCCTCTGGGCCTGGCTCCCCGTCTAGTGCTTCTCTTTGAAGCCAAGAGTCTCCCTTGGTTTCTGTTGCTTGTTGTCAGGAACTCTGCAGGATCTGGAGGGTCTCCCAAGCTGTGGGGCTTCCATCATCAGTCCTGTAGCCCCTTCAACGGCCGCTTGGGTCTCAGCTCTGCTACTGACTGGCTATGTGGTCTGTGAGAGGCAACCTCGGGCTCTGCCAGGCTGGGATGGACATTGGCAGAGCAAGTAAAGGGCTCTCAGTCACTGACTGGCTCTGGGTTTCCTAAAACTCAGTTCTGAACCCACATTCAGGATCTTTACCATATCCAGAACTGCCTGGACTCCGTCTTCCCATTTTTCTTTAAAATGACTTCCTTTTAAAACTTAAATTCAGGGACTTCCCTGGTGGTCCAGTGGTTAGGACTCCATACAAGGGGTACTGTACTGCAAGGGGGTACAGGTTCATTCCCTGATTGGGGAACTAAGATCCCACAAGTTGCACAGCAGAGCCCAAACAAAACAAAACACTCAAATTTGTTTAAAAGTCAACTATGTGCTATATTCCTAAATGGAAAACCTGTATTAATTTCCTCAAACAAAAGGAAACCCTAAAAGATAAATCCATCAAAATCAAAATGATTAAATTCTATCCAGCTGTCTTCACAGGGCATGGAGCTTGAGGTTTCCTCTCACTGCAAAAGGGAGATCAGCAAGTGTCTAGGTTGGATGACATCATCGACTCAGTGGATATGGGTTTGAGCAAATTCTGGGAGATAGTAAAGAACAGGGAAGCCAGCATGATATGGTCCATGGGGTCACAAAGAATCCGATGTGACCAAACAAAGCAAGTGTCTAAGGGTAATTAACAGCACCCAAAGAGCCTTTCTCCATAGCCATAATCAGAATTGAGGAGAAAATTACTCTCTTTCCCCAGGATTTAAGGTGAGTTGATGACGCTACTGAAGGAGGGCATGGCAGCCCACTCCAGTATTCTTGCCTGGGAAATCCCATGGACAGAGGAGCCTGGTGGGCAGCAGTCCATGGGGTTGCAAAAGAGTTGGACATGACTTAGCGACTAAACAAGGACAATGTTGCCACTGTTTAAAACAGGTGCATATACGGTGAACCTAGACATTGGCAACGACCAGTCTAATCCAACCAGAGTCCTGTCACGTCAACAGTTCCTTCAGAGTGACCTTGGGCAGGTCGTTCAACTTCTCTGTGCCTCAGTTTCCCCCTCGCTAGAATAGGATAAATAACAGAACCCAATTCCTCAGGGTGCTGTGAGGATTAAAGCCGTGAATAGGAAAACCTGCGATGGAGAAAGGGTCGAGAAATCCCTTGAAATACATAAGCCCACCGCGTTATAGGCGGGACTCCTGAGGAGCAGGTAGGGGAATGGAGGAGCTCAGAGCATCTGGGAGCCCCCTTTCCTCAGCCCCTCACCAGCCCCAGCCAGCCTCACCCCACCCCGCGCGCTCTCTACCCCTCACTCGCCCCATTTCCCGCCCCCCAACCCCAAGCCCCTGTCCAGCCAGGAGACTTGGTTGAATTCTCACAGGAACCCCGAGAGGGAGGCAGGTTCATCAGGCCCAGTCCCCAGAGGGTAGGGCTGAGCCCCGAAGGGGTGACATAATTCCTGTCAGTCTCTGCGTGCAGCAGGGCCGGGAGGAAGACGCGGTGGATTCTGGGCTCCCCCATCCCCCATCCAGCCCGCGCCCCCCACACGCACTTTATCTCTAGGCAGCAGCAGCTGAGCCTCCTGGTATCTCTCTGATCCCCCAAATTTCCGGTTCCCCAAAGACAACTCAGGATGTGGGGAGGGAGGGGCAGGGAGAGGAGGAGGGAGACAGAGAACCAGAGAGAGAGAGAGAGAGAGACAGGGCAGAGAGACAGACGAGAGAGAACAGCTTCAAGACAGAAAAACAGATTGAGGCCCTCAGAGACGGAGACAGAGAGTCAGACACGGGACAGGGACCCAGAGGCACCCAAGACGAGAGGAGACGGGAGGGCATAAGTGGAAAGTGGCAAGTGGCTCAGGGAGACAGGGGGCCGGAGTCAGAGCCTGGGGTTGGGTGTTGGGAGGGGACCCGGAAACAGAACGACAAGGCAGGCCTGAGAGTCAGTGGGAGAGAGTAAGAGGCACTCAGAGGCCCCTGCCAGGGCGCACGAGGAGGCAGACAGGGACCCCTAGCCTGGAGGCAGGAGGGGCTCTGGGTCCCCCTCTCACGCAGAGCTCAGAGGACTCCCAGCCCCCACAGGGCCACAGATAGTCCAAGTATCCACTCCTCAGGCTCACGTAGTCTGTGTGTCCTCAATAAGAGGGACTCAGCTCAGGCCCAGCTGCTCACAGCCCTGCATCTCTCTTCTAGATTCAATTATTCATCTCCCCAGAGCTAGCAGCCCATTTGAAGTTCTGCCAGGGAGTGAGTTCTGAGTGGCCTTGTCTACCCGCTGAGAGACACAGGTGGACAGAGAGGCTGAGGGGGGATTTGGTGGGTAGGAATGGAGGCACTCGGGAACAGGGGTTGCTTGGACCACTCGGTCAATCCCCTGCTTGGTCTGGCCACCTACCTGCCTTCTCTGAGCCTCAGTTTCCTCATTTGTAAAAGGGTGATAATGAGCAGAACTTACTCAGGGTCACAGAAGCCACCGAACATATGTGAAGTGTGTGGCATCTTGCGTGGCCTATGTCAGTGCCTGCAGGTGGGCCTTGTTGAAAGTCGATGATCCACAGCATCCTGTCTAGATGAGTCAGGGCCCTTTTATTTGCAAATGACAGAAACCCAGCTGGAGCGGAGCCAAGTGAGGGGTGGTTATTAACTCCTGTAACTGAGCAGTTCATGGGTGGCGCCAGTTTCAGGAACGAATGGATCCAGGACCTCAACCCACAGTCTCAGAAGCCTTTTTCCCCCTACCTGGCGCTGCTCACCTCTGTACTGCCTTCTCCCTCACAGGTGCCCTTCACATGGTGGCCCCTGGCAGCTCCAAGCCCACATCCTCCATGTTGAGGGGTCCCAGGAGAGAGAGAAAGAGACAGCCTTAGTTCCAAAAGTTTTAGCAAAAGTCCCTATGCCAATGATTTTTATAATTGCCTTTATTTATTTGGGTTGCACTGGTCTTCCTTGCTGTGAGCAGGTTTTCTCTAGTTGCATCGAGCGGGGGCTACTCTTTGTTGCGGTTCGCAGGTGTCTCATCACTGTGGCTTCTCTTGTGGAGCACAGGCTCTAGGCACACGGACTTCAGTAGTTGCAGGACTCGGGCTCAGTAGCTGTGGGGCCTGGGCTTAGTTGCTCTGCAGCAAGTGGAATCTTCCTGGACCAGGGATTGAACCCATGTCCCCTGCATTGGCAGCTGCATCCTTAACCACTAGACCACCCGGGAAGTCCTGCCAAGCAGAATTTATTCTCTGTGGAATTTCTCCTTTGCTTTGCCTCTCTCTTTTCACCTTCTGCACCAACTTTTAGGGGCTTCCCTGGTGGCTCAGACATGAACTTCTAATATGGCCTCCCTCCCTCCCTTCCAAAGTAGGCCCTGCTTTCATAAGTAACTTTGGGATTGCTATATGACCTGAAGCAAATCACTTAACTTCCCTGAGTCTATTTCTCTTCTCTACAAGAGGGGCTTCCTCATACCTTGTAGACAGGAGTGTTGTGAGACTCGGTGAAATCATGAGTGTGGTTCTCAAAAAATGTGAGAACCTCAAATGTGCGATGTAATCCCAACCACCATCTTCCCTTCTACCAGCAATAGCCCCTAATTTTCTTTCGGCGCCTTCCCCGTTGCCAATCCCTCAGAGAGGAACATAGGACCCAGGCCCAAATCAGTCAGTTTATGGCATTCTCCCAGCCAATGATTGGTTCAGGCAGCCTTGTATGTGTGTGCTAAGTTACTTCAGTCATATCTGATTCTTTGAGATCCCAAGGACTGTAGCCCGCCAGGCTCCTCTGTCCATGGGATTCTCCAAGCAAGAATACTAGAGTGGGTTGCCATTTCCTTCTCCAGGGGATCTTCCCGACCCAAGGATTGAACACACGTCTTTAACGTCTCCTGAATTGACAGGCAGGTTCTTTACCACTGGTGCCACCCGGGAAGACCAGGGAGTCTTGCGACCCAAGCTAAGGTCATTAGAGTAAGCTTACGGCTTTTGTTGGAGATGCTGGGACATCCCTCCCTTCCCCCCACACTGCCCCAAGGCTAGAAATTGGAAGGACATATTCCCTGCAGCTGCTCGAATTGTCACATGACCACAAGGGAGAGAAAACAAAATCAGTGGAGAAAGGAGAGATGAAGAGGAACTAGAAATTGGTGGTGATACTTAAGCCTCTGACTCCAGCCATACCTGAGTTCCAACCTTCTCAGCAACAAGGGATTCCATTCTTTTACTTTCAGGGACACCTTGTGGGGCTAGGGACCCCAGAATGAGAAGGTTTTAAAACTTAAGTTCAGGACTTCCCTGGTGGTCCAGTGGCTAAGACTCCTCACTCCCATCGCAGGGGGCCTGGATTCGATCCCTGGTCAGGGAATAGATCTCACCTGCTGCAACTGAAGATTCTGCATGTCACAGCTAAAAAGATTCCTGCATGCCACAGCCAAGACCTGGCACAGCCAAATGAATAAATAAGTTCTTTTTTTAAAAATCATGCTTTAAGGAATTAGCCTCCAATTAAAATAAATAAATTTGTATTAAAAAAAAAAAAAAACCCAAAACTTAAGTTCAACATCCTCAAAGATTCCCAAAGCCCAGAAATCTCATGGCAGAGTTAGGATTCAAACTTCAGTCTCCTCACTTGTATTCCAGGGCTCTTGCCACCAAACTTGGTTCTTTTTCTGGAATTCTTGCTCATCAGCTCTAAGACTAATAATACCAAGTAAGTAAAGCAAAAGTTAAGAAAAATACAGAAGTATTTCCCTACAGGGTTGAGGAGGAAGATAGGCACAGGACAGATGGGTTACCAGCCATAAAGTGTGCACCCAGGTATCTCTGAGGGGTAGTTAGAAGGTGAAGAAAAAGGTGAGTTTCACACATTGATCACCAGCCCAGGCTGGCCTGATTGTGGCTGGGATTTTGTGGAAATGAGAGGAGCCATGGCTATCCACGAGCAATCGTTTTGTGGCAAGTGAAAGAAAGCCTGGCTCAAACTGGCTTAACTGGAAAAAAAAAAAAGATAAACTCATCAAGGAATAATGCCTTCAGGCACAATGGATCATTGGATCTGGGAGTTTATACAGCTATTAGGATTCAATTTTTCTGTTTTTATTTTGTGTTGACTCTGCTTTCCTCTCCGGAGTCTTCATTCTCAGGCAGGCTTCTTCCAAGTGGAAGCCTGCAAAAGCTCTAGGTCTATGTCTTATGGGCTTAACACCCCCAGTGGACAACCTACTAGGAACTCTTCCCCATTAGTTCTACACAAAGTCTCAGGAATGTGTCTCATTGGCCTAAATTTGGGCATGTGCCCTTCTATCAACCAATGACTGTGGTCAGGGGGTGGGATATAATGAATGATTGGCCAGTTCTGGGTCATAGGCACATCTAAGACTTCAATTCCACCTGAGCCACATAGACATTTCAAATCCAGGTGGCATCATTGAAAGAAGGCATGGATACAGACAAGGAAAAACAAAAGAGGTCTTCTGTAGACATTAAAAAGGTGGCCAGCAAAATGCTAATAATAACATTTTTTTAAGGTTCTGAAGTCAAATATATGTGGGGAGTACTAGGTTAGACAAAGAGTCACAGGAGCCCTCAGAGCCAGGAACTCATCAAAGTGCATCCGACCCTGCCAGAAGGATTCAGAGAAGGCGGTTTTCCCAAACTCTTCTGAATGCAGAATGCTTTCTTGAGAAGCTTCTCCCAGGATTTATGGGCCATACAGTGCATTTTGAGAAAAATGGGATTGCCCCAAGCTCTTTATTTATGGCTACACTGGGTCTTTGTTGCTGCATGCAGGCTTTCTCTAGTTGCAGAGAGTGGGGCTACCCTCCAGTTGAGGTGAGCAGGCTTCTCATTGCAGTGACTTCTCTTGTCGCAGAGCACGAGACTCTAGAGCACAGGTTCAATAGTTGTGGTGCACGGCTTAGTTCCTCTGCTGCATGTGGGATCTTCCCGGACCAGGGACTGAATCTGTGTCCCCTTCGTTGGCAAGTGGATTCTTAACCACTGGACCACCAGGGACGTCTCAGCCCAAGTTCTTGTAGCAGGCACTGACAATGCCTTGTCAGTCTGCACCTCCTCACCATTTCAGGGTGCAGTGGCCCACGCATCTGCCAGAACCTGCCTTCCTCTGTTCCAGGCTTGCTGGGGCCACAGAGCCCACTGTGTCCACATAGGTGGGAGGCCAGAAGTTCTAGAGAATAAACATCCCCGGCTTCTCCTGGAATTGCCCTCAGTGGTAACTGGTGGGAGATGTTGTCAAACACCTCAGCTCCCTCCCAGGGCAGCATGGCTCACACCCACCCACTACACTAGGCTCCCAGCCCGCCCCCGCTCCTCTCCTCACCAGGCTGTTGACTGCAGGGGAACTGGCTCTTTCATACACCCTTTGTTAGCTGCCATCTCTTTCCTATCTCACTTTCCTGTCATTGTTTTTGGGACCACCTCCCAAATAAACTATTTCACTGGGACCCCTGTCTCAAGGACTGCTTCTGACACTAAATCTAGAGAGCTGTTACCTCCTGATGGCCTTTTTTCATTATTATTATTTTTTAATGTTTAATTTTATGGTGGTGGTGGTTTAGTCACTAAGTCATGTCTGACTCTTGCAACCCCATGGACTGTAGCCCACCAGGTCCCTCTGTCTCCAGACAAGAATACTGGAGTGGGTTGCCATTCCCTTCTCCAGTGGACCTTATATATTTCTCTGACGGCCGGACTTCCCTTAAGACTTTTAATTATATTTGTTTTATATTTATTTGGCTGTGCCAGACCTTAGTTGCGGCATGCAGGCTCTTTAATCTTCCTTGCAGCACGAAGGATCGCTAGTTGCAGCACTTGGGGTCTTCCAGTTGAGGCATGGGGAATCTTAGCTGTGGCATGTGGGATCTAGTTTCTGGACCAGGGGTCAAACCCAGGCTCTCTGCATTGGGAACGTGGAGTTTTAATCATCAGGCAAGTCTGGACCATCAGGGAAGTCCCCAAACTCAGGAGAGTGGCTGTACACCTATGTATCAGACCTTGCTTAAAAACAAGACATTATACATATCATGAAGGCCCTCTTGAACCCCTTCCCAGGAACCCTCCCACTCTGGCCTGTGGTAACAACCACTCTCATGAGTTTGGTATTCCTCATTCCTTTATCTTTTATTTTTTGACTGGGCTGAATAGCTTGTGGGATACTTAGTTCCCTGACCAGGGATTGAACCCAGGCCCACAGCTGTGAACGTATGGAACCTTAACCACTGGACCACCCGAGAATTCCCTCGTTTGCCTGTCTTGGTATCTTTGCATATATGTGTATCCCTGGACAACATATACAGATCTTTCATGTATCATTTTTAAGTTTATATAAATAAAACCATTTGTTTTCCTTTGCCCACTCCACATCCTGTTGGTGGTATTCATCGGAGTTGACAGATGTTGCTCCAATCCAGTTTTCTCTGCTGGTGGGTTTCCACCGTGTCACTAGACTGCACCTCTGCTGCCCACTCCCCCAGTGACGGCCTCTGCCGTGTCCACTGTGGGCCATTACAATCTGCCCTGAGCCCCTGGGGCCCACTCCCTTAGCCCACGTGCTGGTTTGTCCAGGTTTATACCCAGGGATTTGCTAGGCAAGGGGACACACCGTCTTCTTGACAGATGCTGCTAGATGACCCTCAGGGTGACCGCACCAACATAACCTTTTGGTAAACTCTTTCTGTGCCTCAGCCCAGGCAGGAAGGTGCCTCTGCCCTTTAACGGCATTTGGAATTATTTCACGTTTGGGTTGTTTCATTTATTTATTTATTTGGCTATGCCGCAAGGCATGTGGGATGTTAGTTCCCAAACAGCTTGTGGTTATCTTAGTCCCTAGACTAAGGGATTGAACCCATGCCCCCTGCAGAGAAAGTCCACAGTCTTAACCAGTGGCCTGCCAGGGAAGTCCCCCTCTGCCTTGTAACTACCTCCAAACCAAATGACTTAATGCCACCTGTTGACATCTAGCTTGTCAAGCCCCTCCCCAGACCTCCTTCCCCCACTTTTACAACGGGCCTCTCACAACCTCCCCGCCTGGGGCAGCCAGCAGCTAGTATAACACCCAGAGCAAAGGTGTTGCCAGCAATGATTCTGAAGACCAACAGGCAAACATCTCACCGTAGATTTGCCATTCTGGCTGTTTGCCTCTGGGCAAACTGCTTTTCCTCTCTGAGCCTGCATTTTCTCACCTGCAAAATGGGGATACGGGATAGGCACCTTCACTGACAACAGGGGCACGATGATGATAAAATAAGCTGGGAGATGCGACAGGCGCTCCATAGATGAGCTGTGACTAGCTATCACCTTTGGAGCCCACAGCTTTGCAAAGGATGCCAACGACTCTGCATCTCACTCAGGCCTACTCTGGTTGTGTAAGACAGAAACCCCCCATCAAGCTGGTTGAAGGAAACTGGTCATTTATTGGCCCAAGTAACTGGCAGTCGGAGGGGATGTCTATCTTCAGCTTGGACTGGGTCCAAGCATTCTGACACCCCCAGGAAGCCAGCCCTGCCCATCTCCAGGCCGTCTCTCCCCTCCACGCTGGCTTCGTTCTCGGGAGACTCTTCAGGTGGGGGGGCTCCAGGGCCACGTTCTCCCTGCTCCACGACTGCCGTGAACAAGAAAGCTTCTCCTTCCTGATGCTTCTCACCCACATCCAGCGCTGGGCCTCATTCTGACCAGGTTGTCACACGCTTGCGCAGGGAAGCCAGTCACAACAACCAGGGTATCCACCAGACCCTGCGACTTGGAACAGGGTCTCAGAACAGCAATCGTAGAATCACCACTTGGGAGCTCCTTAGGAATGCAGAGTCCATCCAGGCTCCATCCCAGATTGACTGAATTTGAATCTGCATTTTAGCAAAACCCCCCCAAGTCATTTGTATATCCAAGCCTGAAGAAGACTGTGCTGCCCGTTAACATTTTCAGTCGCTTAGACAACTTTTTAAAGTTCTGTTTTATTAAGAACCACAAAAATTAAGAATTAAGAAGGTCCTCTGAGGTCAGTGAGTCAACTCCTTTGTTTTAAAGATGGAGAAACTGGGAGCCAGTGGGGAAGGTCTTGCCCACCCAGTGCTTTCCCATACCCCCTTCTCCCATCATCACAGTCGTCGCCTGCCACTTCCAAGGACTATCTCGTGGGCAGATGTGTCTGAGCCCCAGGAGTGCCAGTCGGGGTCAGAAACAGCCTCACTCAGAAAGCAACGAATCCCAGGCTTCAATGCAGTCACTCACACATACCTGGTCGGGACCCTTGGGAGCATGAAGGGCCTGTGAGAATGGAGATCCAGAAACACACATGCATTCACACAACCACACAAGCCTTCAGACACAGCCCACCCTCACCCTGACTCCGACCCACTGGCCAGCCAAAGCCAAGAGTACTGCAGACCGCACCAGCCTTTATTCTCTGACAGAGTAGGGCTGGGGCCGGGGTGGTTCACTCTCAGGCTGCGTCAGAAGGTGCAGAGTTCGGGGGCCACAGAGACTGGACCCCAAAGTGACAATAAGTTAGGGGGAAAATTCTCAGGCTTTTGTCAGGCCGCAGCCGGGGCAGGTTGCCAAGTGGGGCCCCGCAGAGCCACCGCCAGCCGCCCAGCTCAGCACTCCCAGGCGAGGCTGGTCCCAGAACAGGCGTGGCCGCACACTGAAACACAAGAGGACAGGGAGATGGGGAGGGGCTGTGAGTCGGGGGGAGATTGTCGGTGGGGGTCAGAGGGGGTCCCCAGAGTCAGACAGAGAGGGCTGAGAGGGTGGGAAGGGTCAAGGGCCTGCAGGCCCAGGGCAGGGCTGGGGCGGGCAGGGCCTCTCACCAGGCCCTCAGTTCAGCTATAGATTCTCGTAATCCGGAGCTTCCTCGTCCTCCACCTCCTGGGAATTCTGGGTGTCTGTGAGGGAAGGGGAGGCTGCTCTTCAGCTCATAAAGCGAACCCACCCCTATCTCCAAGGCGGCTCCCTCAGGGTCTGCCCCACCTCCCCCACCCCCTCCACACACACACACACACACAGACACAGACACACACCAGGCTTGGTTTTCGCCCCGGGCTGCAGCTCCTGGGACACATTCACATATTCCCGACTCCCATCTGTGGGGACAGATCAGAAGGTGGGACAGCCACACCCAAAGGGGGACAGGTCACACGGAGGATGAGAGAGCAAGAGGACACCCAGGCAGAGGGCGAGGGAGCCACGGGGGGCCGGGGACTGGAGACACCCACCCCAGGATGGCATGAGAGTAAGGATGGGGTAGGGGCAAGAGGGAGGGAGGGAGGGATGGCAGACCCCAGGAGGGCATCAGGAGGGCCCCCCACACTCACTCAGAGATGCGTCGGCACTCTCCTCACTCTCAGGAACATTCACGTAATCTTCCCCTGACTCCACTAGAGGAAAAGCATGGGTGCCCCGGGGACTGTTACCCAGACCCCCCAAATGCAGACACCCAAGACTTCCCACGTAACCAGCCCGAGACGCCTGCATACAGGAAGCCCCCCCACCACCACCCAGAGATCACGCCCACCATCAGCCCGGAGTGGTACAGAGAGGCTGGCCCTGTGACGCCCATGGCCATGGAGAGAACCTGGGCAACTTAACCAGAACTGATCAGAGAAAACAGAATTGTGGGAGGAGAGGCAACAGACCCCAGCACATCCCCCAGGCTGGCGAGCAGGGACACAGGGAGCAGCTCGGGGCGGTGGGGCTGGGCGACACGTGTGGAGAAGGAGACAGCACGCAAGGCTGGGTGGTGTCAGGGGCGTCATCAGCCCCATTGGCTCCTCCTCCTCAGCCAGGCCTGCCCTGACCCCCTCTCCTGTCCTCGTCCCTTCCTGGTGCCTCGCGCCATTGACGCCATCTTATTCTTTCAGGGGTTGACTTATTTTCTCCATGAGGCTGTGGACAAGCAGGTTTCAGAGCCAGAATGCCCAGGTTCAAGTCCAGCCTCAGCATTAACTAACCTCAGATGATCTACCTAACCTCTCCAGCCCTCGGTTTCGTAAAATAGGGTGAGGAACGGTACCCACCGCAGAGGGGTGTTGTGAAAATGTGAATTAAATAAAATAAGGTCTGTCATATAGTAAGTGCTGCCAATCTTCTGTTAAATACACAAATCATTGTACAGATGGGACAAATGAGAGGCAGGAGGGGAAGGGAGAAGCTCAAAAGCCCCTGGGAATTATGAGGTTTAATATTAATAAGTTGGTCGGGAAGATCCCCTGGAGAAGGAAATGGCAACACGCTCTAGGATTCTTGCCTGGGAAATCCCGTGGACAGAGGAGCCTTCTGGGCTACAGTCCACAGGGTTGCAAAAGAGTCGGACATGACTCAGTGACTAGATAACAACAAATACACATAAAACTCTTAGCAGCGCATGTACTAGGCCCTCAGTAATGTGAGCTGCCTTAATCACAACTTTATCTCATTAGCAGTGATTATTTCAGGGGCAACCAGTAAGTATGCTGGATGAATTGTGTGAGTGGATGGATGAACATGAGTGAGTGAATGAATGAATGAAAATAAGCACCTGGACAGATGGTTTGGGGCCCAAGAGAGAGGCCATGAGCTAGAGAGGATCTGGATGGCAAATAAAGTCAGGGTGTGGACACGATGGCACAGAGCAAGCATAGAAGGAAGAGAGTAACGGACACTGAAGATCACAAGACACTGATAAAAGCCTCCAAGAGGCAGGATGAAACCAAAACGAAGAGCGAAAAGTAGCCCAAAGGAAACTGAAACAGCACTGGAAGCAGAAGAAAACTTTCCAAAGAAACCCAAAAAAGACAGCTGATCATCACTATCCTTCAAGATTTGCAAGATGATATCGCCTTCATGAAACAAGAGAGGAGGCTCTGAGAAAGGAATATTCAGAAATGAGGGAAGAGCTTTTGGACAAGAAAGACAAAAGCTCGGAGTCAAAAGAAGAATAGAGTCAAGGAAATCTTGCAGACAATAAAGGCAAACGACAAAGAGGGAAGAGGAGAGAAAAGAAAAGAAGACTGGAGCCGGAAGTCCCCTAGCTGAAGGACAGGAGGGCTAGAAAGAGAGAAGCGAGAAGATGGAGGGCCGCAAGGATCAGGAAGAGAGGGAAGACCCGAGGCGCCGCAGCACGGAGGGGCAGGCAGTGGTCAGACGGCCGACTCACTGGAGAAGGCGCTGTCTCGGAGGCCGGGTTTGCTGGACGCAGGAGCCGGTGAGACGGCGTTGCCAGTGCTGGTGGCCGGGTCCCTGTCAGGAAGCACCACCCTGCGGGAGTCAAGGGTCAGGTGAGCGAGCAGCCCTGGCCTCGGCCCCCACCTCCCGCCTGGCCACTCACAAGTAGCCCTCGTTGTTGTAGTCTTCTTCATAGTCATCTTCGTCTGCATCCTCACAGGCTGCCTCTGGGGGTGACCACACAGGGTCAGCGGAGCCCAGGATGGGTCTCAGCCGCCTCCCAGCTGGGGCCACAGGGGTTCCAGTCACACCCTCGTTCTCGTAGCTGGCCACGCTGTTGGCTGCAGAGAGAGCGCGAGAAGGAGACTGAGTCAGCTCAGAGGGGGCCTTTGCCCAGAGGCCCCAGCCCTGTGGGTCTCGCTCCACACTTACCACTATCTGAGTCCTGCCGGGACGATGCCATACGGTGGGAGCCTCCGACGGGCTGCGGGGACCTTCTGGATGTCAAAGGTCAGAGGTCATGCTGGGATGGGGCTCTAAGGGGAGAGGGCTTGCAACAGGGCAAGAGGCCCCCAATCCGAGGAGGTGAGGGGGTAAAGGGGGGGATTTGGCAGGGGGAGCGGTACTTACGGGATGGGGAGCAGGTCTGGCTGGCTCGGGAGCGGATAGGGAGTGGTGGATGGCCGTGGGACGAGTGTGGCTGAGGACACAGTACCAAGCTGAAGGAATGACTCCACACCTCACGCCCCTACCCTGGACAAGGCCTCAAAGGGCAGACTGACCCCTGCCACCCCTGGGGCCCTGGAGAGGCCTGGGCAGAGGGACACCATCTCCCTCCCCACCCCCAGCTCAGGCCATGTGGGCGGCCACAGGGGGGAAATAGAACATAGGCACACGCTCTCCCAGGCCAGGGGACCCTCTCCCCGAACTCAAGGGAGGGGACACTCATGTACTCACGAGGCAGTTTGATCATGATGCTACTTGGGGTCAAACTGGCAGGAGAGACACAGCAGGTCAGCAGCTGGGAGAGGCCCTGGACCCCACCCCAGTCCCCCAGGGGCCCAGCCCCACACTGGGCGTTGAGGGAGTCGAACGGGGTCGACAGGGCGGACTCACCTATCGGAGACGGCAGTGTCATATGAGCCTGGGGAAGAGAAGGCCCGTGAGGCAGGAAAAGAGGGTGACGAGGGCAGAGGGTGATGGAGTATGGGGCTCTCAGCGTCTCCGCGTGCAAGAAAGAGTTACAGACAGTTAAAGGGAAAGAAGGGATCAGAGAATGGAGTGAGGATCCCTGGCATTGTCTGGGCATCTGGTCAACCCACCGGCACCCACTCACCTGGCAGCTCCCGGCAACGCACACACAGAGCCATCAGCAACACAGCCAAGAGAGGCAGCAGCAGGGGCCCCAGCACGTAGACAGCCGGGCTGACCGCCTCCATCTGCTTGGACCAGGCCCAGCTGCTTGCTGCACACCCCTCCACACAGAGAAGCAGCAGGGCAAGGGCCAGGCCGGGAAGGGTACCGGCGGCCAGCTGGGAGCCTAGTGGAGGCGGGGGTTCCTCTGGATCCCCTCCCCTCGCTGGGCTGAGCGGGCGTCAGCGCTGGCTCTGGAAGACCCTGGACCCCAGGGCGGTCAGGCCAGGGCCTGGGCTGGAGTCTGGGGCACCAGCCACCCCTACACAGACCCTGTGCCCCAGCCCTACCTGCCCCTCGCTCCACGCCCGCCTCTCCTCAGCGCCTGCCTGCCTGTGGCAGGAAGCTGTGGTGAGCGCCGGGTGAGGGCAGGAAATCATCGGGGCTCAGCCGGCTGCACCCGCCCCCTTCCCACCCCCACTCAGCCAGTGAGGAGGGGGAGGAGGCCACCTCAGGAGCCACCCTGGGCCCTCCAGAAGGGTCAGCTGGTCTCCCTGGCAAGGGGCAACTCATACTGGGGGGAGGAGGGAAAGATGTTTACAGGCTGGCCAGCGGCTGTGGCCTCCACAGCCATGGCTCACAGAGGCAGCAAGGAGAGGCTCCAACACCGGGAATTCTGAGGGGCCCCCGGTGTGCCCACCCCCACCTCGTCCAGGCCGGCCTGCTAAGGAGGGCGGGCTCTAGGGGAGACACGGGCATGACTCACGGTCACACAAAGCCAGCTCACTCCACCCCAATGCTCACCGGCCCAGAAGGACAGGGCTTTGCCCCAGGGCCCACGGGGGTCACCCAACAGCCCCTGGGACCCTGGGCCTAGAGAGGGGGCATCTCCCACCATCCAGAGGTCAGAGGTCCCTAACCCAGAGAGACTCCAGCAGGCACTTGGGGTTCTGGCTACAAATTTTATTCAGTTACAAATAGCACCGAGCCCCAGGGCTGCTCCAGGGGCAGGGGCTCCCCCGTCCCGAGCCCCCAGTGTCCCCACTTGGCCACCCATGTAGTGTGTGGGAGCTGGAACATGGCCCAAGGCCCCTCCCAGAAAATGGGCTAGCCGAGGAGTTGGGCCCCGGGCACCTCCCAGGGTGGGCCCAGGGCCAGCTGTGATAGGTCTGCAGATAGCAAGCGGTGATCCCTCAGATAAGCACGCTGGACACAGGGACCCGGGTGGAGCGTCCTCGCTGGGGCACCACGATCCGGTCATCGGTGGGCCCAGTTTCAGGCAACAGACCTGCCGGGGAAGAGAATCAGAGCCAGGGCTGGATGGAAAGACAGACACAGGCCCAGGGAGGGGACAAACAAGCAGTGGCAAATGGACAGGGCAGCAGAGCTGGGCACACAGCAGGGTATAAGCTCATGGGTCAGGCAGCCCGGAAGCCAAGGAAGGGGAGGGCTGAGGACTAAGAGAGGCCAGGTACACGGGGCTGGGTGGGCAGACAGACGGACCAGCAGGCAGCATCATGAAGCTAGACAGGGAGCTGTGGACGGACAGAGGGGAGGCCCGACCGACCCTGCACGTGCAGCTGAGCCTGCCGGCGGTCGCTCTCGATGAAGATGGCGGTGCCCAGGAAGGCCGCGCCCCCGAGCGCCCCCACAAAGGCGCAGAGCATGAGAGAGAACTGCAGGGCCCGGAACTCGGACAAGAAGGAGGGGGGCCAGTCCCGGCGCAGGCGGTCAGAGATCTGCAGGGAGACAGGGAAAGAAAGGTCAAGAGAGGGACTTCCCTGGCGGTCCAGTAGCTAAGACTTGGCCTTCCAGCGCAGGGGGTGCGGGTTCGACCCCTTGTCCGGGAGCTAAGATCCCGCATGCCTCACAGCCAACAAACCAAAACATAAAAAAGAAGCAATACTGTAACAAATTCAACAAAGACTTTGCAGAATTTTTCATCAAAAAAATTTAAAAAAAAAGAAGGAAAAGAAAAGTCAGAAGAAAGAGGCATGGAAAGGAAGCCCCCAAACTCCAGAAGAACAAAGAAGACTTAAGCCAGGACCTCACCGGCGGAAATCTACCAAGACAAAATCCTGCCGGCAGAGCTGAGGCTTCGAGGTGAGGGGTGCCTGGCACTGGGACTCGGATGCCTCACTTGGACTGGACCCTCTTATTTGGCCTGTGCTCAGGCCGCTGGCGACTGGCTGGTGCCAGGAACGTAGGGTGCCCCTGAAGCCTACCCCAGGCCTGGCCAAGAGGTCCTGCTCACCGAACCAATGAGGTACGGGCTCCCAGCATCACCCAGCAGGTGGGACAGTACAATCTGGAAGGCTTCGGCAGTGGAGCGTCGTGTGGGGATCACCACGTACTGGTGGGAGAGAGGAGCAGGAGGCAGAGGGTAAGGACAGGACCGAGGCACACCCCAGGCTGACATCAGGGGAACCCCAGCTCAGAGGTGTGGCTGGGATGAAGGGCAGGGCAGGCCCAAACTACAGGCCCACTTGGGGCTGGAAGTCAGTCTCAGGACTAGGTTCTGAAAAAGGGGTGACCATCACAATTCAAGACAAGTGAGGTTCCCTATGGGGCTTCCCAGGTGGCCCTAGTGGTAAAGAATGCGCCTGCCAATGCAGGAGACATAAGAGACATGAGTTCAAGCCCTGAGTCAGGAAGATCCCCTGGAGGAGGGCATGCAACCCACTCCAGTATTCTTGCCTGGAGAATCCCATGGACAGAGGAGCCTGGAGGGGTACAGTGTCCATAGGGTTGCAAAGAATCGGACACAACTGAAGCGACTTAGCACACATGAGGTTTCCTACCCACCGCCCGCTCCCATCCGCCACTGGGGTAACCTTGGGCCAGCCACCTACTTACCAGCAGAATATCAGCCACGATGGCCCAGTTCATGGACAATAGTGTCTCTCCAATAAAAATGAAAATCTGGAGGATGGGAGGTAGGTGGTGAAGGAGGGGGCATGGGGTGGGTCTCACCACAACATGAGCAGACATGTGGAGGGCTCACCAGGTACCAGGGCCCTCTGTTAACTCCTTTAACCTGTTAACTCTGTTAACCCTCACAACACCCGCAGGAGACAGGTGCTAATAGCAATCCCATTTTACAGCAGTTGACACTGAGCACAGAGAGGTTAAGTCACTTGCCCAAAGTCACACAGCTAAGAATGGCCAGAGCTGAGATGCAAACCCAGGCATTCCTGCTCCAGAGTCGGCTCTGACCCCAATCCTGCCCCTCGGTGCACCATCCCTCCACCCTGGACCCAGACCACCCCCCTAGACACCCGCTGGCTACTCACATAGGTGGCCACGATGCTGCCACGGGCGCAGGCGAGGGCCAGGAAGAGGAAGGGCGCAGAGCCCAGGAGGCCAGCAGCACAAACCAGTGGGTCAGCCCGGGGGTTGGTGCGGCGGAGGCGGCGGCTGATCTCCACACCGAGGCCCACACCCAGGACCCCGGTGAGGCAGGTGATGAGTCCGAAGATGAGGCTAGGGGAGGGGGATGAAAAGGGGGGCTAGTCCTTCTGCCTGGCAAGCCCCCTAGCCTCACCCCCAAGGCCCAGAGATGGTCCATCGCAGCCACGCTCACAACCCAGGTCTATCTAGGCACAGAACCCCATGGCACACAAAGCTCCAAGAGGAAGACACCTACTCCCAGACCAGGAAACCGAGACTCTGCGAGAGGAAGTAGCTGTGGAGTCAGGATTCAGAAGCTCCTTGCCTGAGTCTGAATCACAGACCCTCTCCACTTCATCCCCTGCCACCTGCAGGGCCCCCCAGCCCAGTCCCCATCCAGGTACCTGTCAGAGGAAGAGCAGGAGTCTCCAGGAAGGCAGGGTGGGGTCTCCCCCAAGACCACACGGGAACGCAGCAAGAAAGCAGGGGCCCAAAGAGCCAGGGAACCCGTGACAAAGGCCACAGCAGTGAAACCAAGGGAAGACAGGATGAAACTGGGACTGTAGACAATCAGGAGGGAGGAAGTTAGACTCCACTGAGGTTTCAGGGTCAGAGACCTCTGTTCTTCCTCTCTGGCTTATTTGAATTATCTGGGCACTGGGTGTAATGGTTGTCCCAGCTCCAGGATCTGGGCCTGTAATTCAAGCAGCTGCCACAAAGGGGCCAAGGTGATAGCATTCCTTGCCTTGGGGTAGGGTCAGCTGATAGAACACACAAAGACCACACCCAAGTAAATCTCAAAACAGACCCCAGGGCATCCCTGGGGGCCTCAGATGTTAGGTTAGGATGGAACTAAACTCAGATCAAACCAGTCAGTTTCCAGTAAAGGAAATCAGTCCTGAATATTTATTGGAAGGGCTGATGCTGAAGTTGAAACTCCAATACTTTGGCCACCGGATTTGAAGAACTGACTCACTAGAAAAGACCCTGATGCTGGGAAAGACTGAAGGCAGGAGGAGAAGGGGACGACAGAGGATGAGATGGTTGGATGGCATCACCGACTTGATGGACATGAGTTTCAGCAAGCTCCTGAGTTGGTGATGGACAGAGAAGCCTGGCGTGCTGTAGTCCATGGGGTCACAAAGAGTCGGACATGACTGAGCGACTGAACTGAAACTCACTTTCTTGCCAGAGCCCTCAGATCTGCCCACCACGACGTGGGGTTCAGGGGTGGTGAGTCTGAGTGGCGCTCCACAGCTCCCCTTGGTGGCTCCCGTACTACCAGGAACAGCAGCACAACAGCCAGCACTCCTAGACCTGGCGTCACCTGGGGAAAGAGTGGGCTTCAGGAAGGGAACAGACTGGGAGGTACTCAGCCCTGGGGAATGAGAGACCATAAGGGTGTGTAAAGGCAAGACCTCAACCAACCAGGGAGTGCTTGCTCAAGGAAGTTAAACCTGTGACTGAGGGGAGGGATGACAGTCACTGTCAATGGATCCCGTTTCTGCAAGCCTAACTGCTCCCTCCTTGGCAACCACGGACTTTCCCTAACTTTCTTTTGGGAAACCACTCCCTACATCTCTCTCAACTCATTTGGTTCAAACGGGGTGGGGCTTGAAACCCAGACTTAGCCAACAAGAGTCACATTAACCTCCCAGGCCTTGGTTGATTCAGTGGAAGGCATGTGACCTGCATTCATCTAATCAGACACCATCCAGGACTACTACTCAAGGATCCAGGCTGCTAAAGTTTGTAAGTGGGAAGATAAACATGTGGAGCTTTTATTTGCTTGAGAATGAAGATAACACAGAGGAAAGTAGAGCTGAGAAAAAAGATGAGCAAATTCCTGGGACAGTGTGGGTGTCCTGATCCAGCTTTACCTGAAGCTCACCCTGGGACTTTCCAATACAGTCCCATTAGGGGGCGTACAGTTTACAATGGCTTCTGTCACCTGTAACCAAGAGTTTTATCTAGTGTGTGGCTTCATAGTGAGGGCAGCTAGGCTTCCCGCAGGCTTAGCAGAGTGAGTAATGCCTTAAAAGGGGGGTGCCTGAAGGTAAAAAAGGGTCAGTGAGCATATTGCTGACCTTCCCCCAGGCTGTGACCCAACTCACCCGCAGAGCCCAGTGCCAGTCTCCGGCCACATCCTTCACTTTGGAGCCTGCAATGTAACCCAGACCACTGGGGAAAGAGGGTGGGGGAGGAGACAGCTGGTCAGTCACGTCCCAGGCGAGGCCCTCCTGCCTCCCTATCAGGCTCGAGGTCCACTCACCTGCCCACCGGGATGGCAAAGTAGAAGACGCTGAGCATCCGACTCCGCTGGTCTGCCACGAAGAGGTCAGCGATGAGGGTGGGCGCGATGGTGGAGTAACTGGCCTCCCCAACCCCCACCAGGCCCCGGGTCAGGAGGAGCAGCCAGAATCGCTGGGGAATGAGATATGGGGGAGGTGGCACCCCGCGCTGCGGCCAGCCTCCCCGCCAATCTCACCAGCCCGCTCTGGGGAGGTGGCGGGGATGGCAGGAGAGGCCTGGGGTTCAGAAGCAAACAGACCTGAGCTTGAATCCTGGCTCCACTACTTACTAGCTGTGACTGTGAGAAAGCAACTTAACCTCTCTGAGCCTCAGTTTCCTTATCTGCAAAAGGGGATAATAACAACAACTTGTTCACATAACTACTGTGAGAACGGGACCACCAAAGGGCTATTCATTATTTTGCACCTATTGGTGCAAAATAAATCTTTATTTCTATCTCGTCCACCCATCCAAGACACCCCAGTAGTGAATAATGATCTTAGGTGGGGGTTTACTTGTCTGCCAAAGACACTAGAAGCTAAGGACAAGGCACGATCACCCAAGGAGAGTACGTAGTGTCCAGGGCTGAGGAGACAGAGTCCCAGGGCAGAGAGTGACAACAGACAGGGGAAAGTTTAAAGGAGTAAAGAAGCAACAGCCAGAGAGGCGGGGCAAAAACCAGAAGAGGGGAGTCAGAGAAGTCAGAAGAGTTTCCGGAAGGAAGAAGTGGGTCAACAGAGCCAGAGGCTTCCAGGAGATTAAGGGAGAACAGGCCTAGGAAGTTGGGAGCTACAGTTAGCAATTGAGAGGGCCCTGTTGACTTTGGCAATGGAGTGGTGGGGGCAGGTAAGCCAGCCGTGCTCAAGGCGAGACTGAGAGGAGAGGAAGTACAGGCAAAGCAGAGCCTTTGACCGGTTGCCCCTTCACCCAGACTGGAGCTGGGAAAGGGGGCCTTTGGGGAAGTCTGGCTAGGAAAAGGAAGACAAACAGAGGGCAGTCGGGTAAGGTTTTTCCCATGGCAGAGGAACAGGAGCGTTTGGTACGCAATGGAAGGAGTCAATCGCCAAAGGGCGAGAGGGGATGATGGACAGAAGAAGGTTCTGGAAGAACAGGGGAGAGGATGGGGTGGGCAGATGATTCAGGCAGGCAAGGGATAAAAGATGGTATGGACCAAGGGAAGCACACAAGCTCCCCAGGCCCACTCTGCAGTGACTCCAAAGAGCAGCAGCGAAGACTGACGGGAGGGCTGGGGCAGGGGGTGGGGGTGGGGGTGGGGGTGGGAGCAGGAACCAGCATGGGACCTCACCTCTCTGGGGATGAAGGACGACCCCAGTGTCACCAGAGACCAGAAGGCAATGCCCCCGCACATGAGATACTTCCGATTGTACCTGTCACCCAGGTAGCCAAACACAGGTGCCAACACCATGTAACTGGAGATGAACACTGAGGGGAAGCAGAGAGTCACAGCCCAGCCTCAGTACCCCGACCCCAGCCTCCACCCCAGCTTGGGAGTATGAAGAGGGATAGAACAAGTCCCAATCCTGAAACCATCACAGCTTCCTTCTGGGGTGTGGATGGATTGGGGCTGGGGGAGTAGTCGTCCAACCCCGTCTGCAATGTCTTTCAAATCTTCCACTGTAGAATGGATGGCCCAGCTGACTTATCCTATCCTCCATACCCTGGCCCAAAATCTTATCTGATCCACCCCTCCCTACCTCTCCAACCTCACACTTATCCACATTTCCACTTTGCACCAATGGCCCAACTGCCAAGTTCAATACCAACTTAAGGCTTTGGTATTGAAGGCTATGGAGATGCTGTCCTCTCCATCTCTCAATCTCTCCTCTCCCCTGAGCTTCACAGACCTCAGCTCCTTTACCTTCGGCTCAGAAACCTTCCCAACCACCACATATCCAATCTCTATCTCATCTACTTTGTCTTCTTTGACATAACAGTTATTCCTATAGAATACTACCTCATTATTAGTTTAGGGACTGTTGCCCGCTCATGCACAGCAAAATGTTAGCTCCAGAAGAAAAAGACCTTGCCTGTAATGGGCATGACTGTGTTTCCATCCCTTAACACAATGCCTGGCACAAAACAGGTGCCCAGCAAACATAAGGTGAATGAAAACGTGAACAAGGTTGCCAAGAAAGACCTGTTTCTTCCCTAACTCAACAACTCTTTGGAGCTGGGCAGAACTGGACCTGTGATCCCATTCTCATTCCATCCAACTTTGGCTTAAATATCTCCATTTCCTTAGTGGCCTGGAGTGGAGCAAAAAACACTGCAAGACCTTGTTTCAAACTCTTCTTCTGCCTCAAACTCATTGTATGACCCTAAGCAAGTCTTAACTTTTCTCCAAGCCTCAGTTTCTTTATAAAAGTATAGCTTTAAAAATATTTTTTCTTTATAAAAATACTACCTACTTCCTTTATAAAATAAGAATAATAACCCAGATTCTTTGGCTGATAAAAGGATTAGAAGACAATGAGACTAAGAGGTCTTGCCATGCTCTTTGGATGTCATCAGCACTCCCTCCAGAGCCTGGCACAGGTAGGTGCTCAGAAATGAATGAAGGAGGGAAGGAAGGTAAAGAGGAGTAGGTCTTGGCTTTGCCTCTCCCACAAATCCCAAAGTTCTGAACAAGTAACACTCACCTCTTCCCCTCCTGCCACTATTTACTGGGTGCCTACCATTTGCCGACATTGCACAATCCACTTCACAGGCATTACCTCATTTAATCCTCACATCAGCCCTAGGAGGTGAGTCTGGTTATTACGAGTTCCATCTCACCCACAAGGAATGTGAGGCTTAGAGAAACCGAGGGCCTTACCTACCATCACATTCAGTGAAAAGCTGATGTTTAAACCCATGTCGGCCTAAATACCATTACACTAAACTGACTCCCTCTTGAAATCTCTTTAAATGTGGTGTCCTATTCAAACAGGACAGCTTCAGGGTAGAGTCGAGGCCATCTCCCCTAGCTCTGGCCACAGTACCTCCCAAAAATGAGGCCCCAGGCAGGCCAGCATGTGGCCTCAAGGAGGGCAGGACAGAAAGAAGAGCCGCTGTGTGTGCCTAGCCTCCACTTACCGGTCTGGATGAGGCCGGAGCTACCGTCTCCGATGTCGAAGAACTGCTCAATGTCCGGAAGGACTCCTGGGAAGGAGAAGACTCAGGATGGGCCGTCCGAGGCAGCCCCACTCAGGACCCCGCTCCCTTCCCCTCTTCTAACTTTCTCCCAGAAGTCAGTACCAGCCACGGTGAAGCGGTCCATGTAGTTGAGGAGATTGATGTAACACAGCACGGCCACTATGAGAGCCGAATGGCCCGAAGACAAGCCCGTGATGCGCTGCAGTCCTTCCTGGTCCGGGACCGCGGGATCCTCGGACTTCGGGTTCCCCATGGACCCCGGCAACCCTGGGGTGCCGGGCGCCGGCCCGTCGTCCGTGTCATCCGCCTGGCTGAGGAAGGGCGCGGTGTCGGACCCGGACATGGTCCCGGTGGGCCGCGGGTCCCACCGACGATCCCACCTGCGAGAGGAGGAGGCTGGAGAAAGGAGGGAACCCAGGCGAGGGAGATGTGCCTGGACACACGAGAGGAGCTTGCCCCGAAGCACAGAGCCGGGGGATGGCAGCCGGGCTCTATCATGCGTCCCCGCGCCGGCGGACACACCGCGCGGAGGGGACCAGTGGAACTCGGGTGAGATCGGAGACAGGAAGGGGTTGAAGAGAGTTTGTGATCCTCTGCTCCCCGGTTGAGGCCACCCCTGGGCCCGGGTAGGAGCCCACTTGCACTCGCGGTCGCTCAGCCAGGGTGCTGCAATACGGCCACCGCCATGTTGCCAAAGAGCCTGTCATGTGACCCTGGAGCAGGGGCTGGGGCGGTAGACGCCCGGGCGCCGGCGCGGCTACGGAAGCCGAGCGCGCCCCTGCGGCCTCGCAGCCTCTCCCGTGTCAGGTGACTCTGGCCGCTCGCTGGGGTCCTCCGCCGGCTGCGTTCCCGCCGCGACCAGCGACCTAAAGGTGTCTGGGTGAACTGGTGCAGTGCCTCCCCGCTCCGAATCTCTGGCTTCCTTATCTGCAGCGCTATTGGGCAGACCTCTTATCGAAGGAGATCAAAAGAGATAATGGAGCCTTAAAAGGTTCTGGAAGTAGTAAACATCTCTCATTTCAGTTCAGTCGCTCAGTCGTGTCCGACTCTTTGCGACCCAATGGCCTCTAGACGTGCCAACAAACAGCTCTTACTCTCTCCCCCACGGTGTCCAGGTTGGGGCTTTCATACGTGTTGGATAAATAAATGAATGGTGAACAGCGCGACCCCGTCCCTACTTCTCCAGTTCCCCAACCCAACTACCGGTAAACCCCTGAACTTTCCCAGCGGATGTTGAAGAAAGCATCCCTAGACTCCACCTTCTGGAGCCAGTGTGTCCTCACCTCCCAGCGGGACCAAGGTCCTTGCGCCCTCAGATGGTCTCACTTGAAATAGGCAGGGGATAAGGACTGTGGCTCAGACCACGAACTCCTTATTGCCAAATTCAGACTTAAATTGAAGAAAGTAGGGAAAACCACTAGACCATTCAGGTATGATCTAAATCAAATCCCTTATGATTATACAGTGGAAGTGAGAAATAGATTTAAGGGACTAGCTCTGATAGAGTGCCTGATGAACTATGGACGGAGGTTCGTGACATTGTACAGGAGACAGGGATCAAGACCATCCTCATGGAAAAGAAATGCAAAAAACCAAAATGGCTGTCTGGGGAGGCCTTACAAATAGCTGTGAAATGAAGAGAAGCGAAAAGCAAAGGAGAAAAGGAAAGATATAAGCATCTGAATGCAGAGTTCCAAAGAATAGCAAGGAGAGATAAGAAAGCCTTCCTTGGCGATCAGTGCAAAGAAATAGAGGAAAACAACAGAATGGGAAAGACTAGAGATCTCTTCAAGAAAATTAGAGATACCAAGGGAACATTTCATGCAAAGATGGGCTCAATATAAGGACAGAAATGGTATGGACCTAAGAGAAGCAGAAGATATTAAGAAGAGGTGGCAAGAATACACAGAAGAAAAAAAAAAAGAATACACAGAAGAACTGTACAACAAATATCTCCACGACCAAGATAATCACGATGGTGTGATCACTCACCTAGAGCCAGACATCCTGGAATGTGAAGTCAAGTGGGCCTTAGAAAGCATCACTATGAACAAAGCTAGTGGAGGTGATGGAATTCCAGTTGAGCTATTCCAAATCCTGAAAGATGATGCTGTGAAAGTGCTCACTCAATATGCCAGCAAATTTGGAAAACTCAGCAGTGGCCACAGGACTGGAAAAGGTCAGTTTTGATTCCAATCCCAAAGAAAGGCAATGCCAAAGAATGCTCAAAGTACTGCACAACTGCACTCATCTCACACGCTAGTAAAGTAATGCTCAAAATTCTCCAGGCCAGGCTTCAGCAATATGTGAACCGTGAACTTCCAGATGTTCAAGCTGGTTTTAGAAAAGGCAGAGGAACCAGAGATCAAATTGCCAACATCCGCTGGATCATGGAAAAAGCAAGAGAGTTCCAGAAAAACATCTATTTCTGCTTTATTGACTATGCCAAAGCCTTTGACTGTGTGGATCACAATAACTGTGGAAAATTCTGAAAGAGATGGGAATACCAGACCACCTGACCTGCCTCTTGAGAAACCTATATGCAGGTCAGGAAGCAACAGTTAGAACTGGACATGGAACAACAGACTGGTTCCAAATCGGGAAAGGAGTACGTCAAGGCTGTATACTGTCACCCTGCTTATTTAACTTATATGCAGAGTACATCATGAGAAACGCTGGACTGGAAGAAGCACAAGCTGGAATCAAGATTGCCGGGAGAAATATCAATAACCTCAGATATGCAGATGACACTACCCTTATGGCAGAAAGTGAAGAGGAACTAAAAAGCTTCTTGATGAAAGTGAAAGAAGAGAGTGAAAAAGTTGGCTTAAAGCTCAACATTCAGAAAACTAAGATAATGGCATCTGGTCCCATCACTTCATGGCAAATAGATGGGCAAACAGTGGAAACAGTGTCAGACTTTATTTTTTTGGGCTCCAAAATCACTGCAGATGGTGACTGCAGCCATGAAATTAAAAGATGCTTACTCCTTGGAAGGAAAGTTATGACCAACCTAGATAGCATATTCAAAAGCAAAGACATTACTTTGCCAACAAAGGTCCGTCTAGTCAAGGCTATGGTTTTTCCAGTGGTCATGTATGGATGTGAGAGTTGGACTGTGAAGAAAGCTGAGCACTGAAGAATTGATGCTTTTGAACTGTGGTGTTGGAGAAGACTCTTGAGAGTCCCTTGGACTGCAAGGAGATCCAACCAGTCCATTCTGAAGGAGATCAGCCCTGGGATTTCTTTGGAAGGAATGATGCTAAAGCTGAAACTCCAATACTTTGGCCACCTCATGCAAAGAGTTGACTCATTGGAAAAGACTCTGATGCTGGGAGGGATTGGGGGCAGGAGGAGAAGGGGACAACAGAGGATGAGATGGCTGGATGGCATCACCGACTCGATGGGCATGAGTCTGAGTGAACTCCGGGAGTTGTTGATGGACAGGGAGGCCTGGTGTGCTACAATTCATGGGGTCACAAAGAGTCAGACATGACCGAGTGACTGAACTGAACTGAACTAAGGAGACTGCTTTCCAATTAGTGTTGGAGAAGACTCTTGAGAGTCCCTTGGACAGCAAGGAGATAAAAGCAGTCAATCCTAAAGGAAATCAACCTTAAATAATCATTGGAAGAACTGATGCTGAAGCTGAAGCTGCAATACTTTGGCCACCTGATGCAAAGAGCTGACTCATTGGAAAAGACCCTGATGCTGGAAAAGATTGAGGGAAGGAGGAGAAGGGGGCAACAGAGGATGAGACGGTTGGATGGCATCATCAACTCAATGGACATGAGTTTGAGCAAACTCTGGGAGATAGTGAAGGACAGGGAAGCGTGACGTGCTGCAGTCCATGGGGTCAAACAGTGTCAGACATGGCTCAGTGACTGAACAACAAGGAGACTCCTAGCCCCAAGGGGACTTGAACACAACAGAGCCCTGGCACCAAAACAGCTTGGTTCTTAAGCATCTGCTCACCCCAAATCGCCAAGCTACAGTTAATAAACATACACTCTAAGTAAAACTAGTGTTGTCGTTTAGTTGCTAAGTTGTTTCCGACTCTTTAGTGACCCCATGAACCATAGCCAGCCAGGCTCCTTTGTCCATGGGATTTCCCAGGCAAGAATACTGAGGCTTCTCCAGGGGATCTTCCTGACCCAGGGATTGAACCAGAGTCTCCTGCATTGCAGGTGGATTCTCTACCACTTAGCTACCCAGGAAGTTAACACTCGTTGAACTGTAGGTTTAAAATAAGTAAACGCTTAGGCATGTAAATTAAATTCCATTAAGCACCTCTGGACATGAATGCAAATAAAACTTTCTGGTTATAAAGACAAATATTTTGATGCTAATTGGTTTTGGCAAATGGGAAAAATATTTGATTCTTCACCAAGTACAGGTACCTTTTATTTTATTTTTGGCCATGGGGTATATTAGTTCTCCAACCAGAGGTTGAACCCATGCCCTGCAGTGGAAGTGAGGAGTCCTAATCACTGGACTGCCAGTGAGTTTCTCCAGGTGTCCTTTAATTTTATGGATGTCACAATTAAAATTCCTTTAAGGTCAGATAAATAAGATTAAAATTCCTTTAAGGTCAGATAAATAAATACTGTATGAAACCATACAGGTCTATTGGTTTCAACTGGAGCCCAACTTTTTGCTCTGGAAATTGTGGTTTGTGAAATATAAGTACATGTGGAATTTTTTGGGAAAAAAAGTTCATCTATGACAAGTGTCACAAAAAAAGAAGTCTGGCATATGGTGTTATAAGGACCTGATATCAGGGGCATTTGACCTGGTCAGGGAAGTTTGATAGCCTCTCTGAGGAAGTGGTCCTTGAGCTCTGCAAACAAAATAAGAGCACTTAGCCCTCAAGCCTGGTCTTCCCTGGTGGCTCAGACAGTAACAAATCTGGCTGCAATGTGGGAGAGCTGGGTTCAATCCCTGAGTCAGGAAGATCTCCTGGAGAAAGAAATGGCAACCCATTCCAGTATTCTTGCCTGAAAAATCCCATGGACAGAGGAGCCTGATGGGCTACAGTCCATGGGGTTACAAAGAATCAGATACCACTGAAGGTCTAACACTTTGATTTCACTTTTCGAGCCTAGAGCCCATGCTCCACAACTCAAGAAGTCCCCGTGTGCCTCAACTAGAGAAAAGTCCGTGGGCCACTCTGAAGACCTACTGCAGCTGGGAAAAAGTTAAAAAAAAAAAAAAAGAAGCATCTCAACATCGTACAAAGATTAACCTGCCGCAGCTGCTGACCAACAGCACATGTGGTGTTCAGACGAAGAGATTAAGTTGATAATCAGGTGAAGCACTTTGTGCTCCAGACAGAGGAAGTTAAGGATAATAGGATGCTCTGGGATTGGAATTAACAGGCTGTTAGGTAGTTAATACTCATTTCAAGAAGAGTTTTAATGAACCCTGATGGGTGCATCTTCCCGTACATAGAAAAGTACTATAATCATTAATTTGAGAAAACTGTTCTTTGTTCTTTGTTGTTCTTGTTTTCTGTTTTTGTTTGTTTGGGACCACACCTTGGGGCATGCACGATCTTAGTTCCCTGACCAGGGATCAAACCCGTGCCCCCTGCAGTGGAAGCATGGAGTCCCAACTGCTGGACCGTCAGGGAAGTCCCCGAGAAATCTGTTCTTTGTGACTGTCAGTAATCTTTTACCAAAAAGTATACTGACAGCTTGTATTTCCTGACCAAAATATATACATGTAAATTGGCCTTGCCTGCTAGCTCTTTGGAGCAGTTTCTCAGTAAGCTCCTGAATAAAACCTCAGTTGTTGGGGAGGAGTCAGGCAGCAGAAGAGCATGTGCAAAGGCCCTGTCACAAAAGGAAGCACAAGGAGCACAAGGATCTGAAAGGGCAGTGTGGAGAGCAGTGAGAGTGGGAGACTGGCTCGGGAGTAGGCGGGGAGCAGGCTGGGCAGGCCCGGGCCATGTTTAAGGATTTCCTTCATTTTGAGTCCAATTTGCATTTGAGAAAATCACTCTGGCTGGATGGGAAGGGTTCAGAGATGCAGCAACCCGTGGCACTAGGCTGCAGGCTGTGATGGCCTGTAACAGGATGGGACAGAGGCAGGGAAGTGAACTGCTTTGGGGCAGTTGATTTGGTGATGGAGAAGATATGGGAATGAAAGGGGTGTGTGTTAGTTGCTCAGTCGTATCCAACTCTTTGAGATCCCATGGACTGTACATAGCTCACCAGGCTCCTCTGTCCATGGTGTTCTCCAGGCAAGACTACTGGAGTGGGTAGCTATTCCCTTTTCCAGGGGATCTTCCTGACCCAGGGATCAAACCCGGTCTCCTGCACTGCAGGCAGATTCTTTACCATCTGAGTGTGGCTCCATGAAAGAGGTATCAAGAATGAAACTTAGAGGGACTTCCCTGGCAGTCCAGTGGTTAAGACTTTACAATGCAGGGAGTTGGGGTTCAATCCCTGGTCGGGGAGCTAAGATCCCACATGCCTTGTGGCCAAAAAAACCAAAACATAAAACAGAAACGATATTGTAACAAATTCAATATAAAGACTTTTTAAATGGTCCATATTTTTTTTTTAAATCTTGAAAAAAAAAAAGAACAAAACTTAGGGAATTCCTTGGCAGTCCAGTGGTTAAAATTCCTAGGACTCCATGCTTCCACTGCAGTGGGGGCTGGATTAAATCCCTAGTCAAGGGAACTAAAATCCCACATACTGTGTTGCTGCTGCTGCTAAGTCACTTCAGTCATGTCAGACTCTGTGCGACCCATAGATGGCAGCCCACCAGGCTCCCCTGTCCCTGGGATTCTCCAGGCAAGAACACTGGAGTGGGTTGCCATTTCCTTCTCCAATGCAGGAAAGTGAAAAGTGAAAGTGAAGTCGCTCAGTCATGTCCGACTCTTAGCGACCCCATGGACTGCAGCCCACCAGGTCCCTCCATCCATGGGATTTTCCAGGCAAGAGTACTGGAGTGGGGTGCCATTGCCTTCTCCGACAGCCAAAAAAAAAGAGTTGGACTTAGGTTTGGGGCTCATGGATGGTAATGGGATTCTTTGAGATGAAGGATTTATTTATTCAACAGACATTTGTTAGGTTAACTACTATGTGTCAGACACCGGAGAAGGCAATGGCACCCCACTCCAGTACTCTTGCCTGGAAAATCCCATGGATGGAGGAGCCTGGAAGACTGCAGTCCATGGGGTCGCTGAGGGTCGGACATGACTGAGCGACTTCACTTTTACTTTTCACTTTCATGCATTGGGGAAGGAAATGGCAACCCACTCCAGTGTTCTTGCCTGGAGAATCCCAGGGACGGGGGAGCCTGGTGGGCTGCCATCTATGGGGTCGCACAGAGTCGGACACGACTGAGGTGACTTAGCAGCAGCAGCATGTGTCAGACACAGAGCTAGGGAATCTTTGGGAAAAACAAGATACAGTATTTTTTTCTAGGAACTTACAGTCTAGTAGGGATGAGAGACACAGACCAAGGAAGACAGCTTGGGAGTTTTGAGCTAGATCCTTGGTCCAGGCTAAGGTGGGACACACACAGGAGAACATGACCAGTCCTGGGGGGGGTTTTATGGAGGGAATGGAAAGGATGGGGTCATGGGAAGCTTTAAAGTTGTGAAAGTGAAAGGGTTAGTCACTCAGTCCTGACTCTTTGCAACCCCATGGACTGTAACCTGCCAGGCTCCTCTGTTCATGGGATTTTGAACACTGGAGTGGGTTGCCATTCCCTTCTCCAGGGGGTCCTCCCAATTCAGGGATTGAACCCAAGTCTCTTGCATTGCAGAAAGATTCTTAACTGTCTGAGCCACCAGGTCACCTTAAAAATGTGAAGCTCTAACAAAAAAGGAAAACGGCATCTTGCCACTCAGCAGTGTGGCAGCATCTGGGAGCACTGTTAGACATGCAGCAGCGGACCTCTCCGGTGGTCCAGTGGTTAAGAATACGCCTGCCACTGCCGGGGACACGCATTCAATCCCTGGTCTAGGATGATCCCACATGCCACAGGGCAACTAAGCCCACGCACCTAGAGCCCGTGGCTCCACAAGAGAAGCCACCACAATAAGAAGCCCAAGCACTGCAACAAAAAGTAGCCCCCGCTCACAACTAGAGAAGGTGGCATGCAGCAAGGAAGACCCAGAACAGCCAAAAATAAATAATTTTAAACCAGAAATGCAGCATTTCAGGCCCCGCCCCAAACTGTGGGTCCCCCATCTCCATCATGACAAGCTCCCCACCTGATCTGTGTGCACACTGAAGTGTGAAAAGCACCCAGCTCCTTAATTGAGTCATCAGCAGGCCCACCTGGTTTTCCTTCTTGCTCTGCATTCTGTGGCTATGTGGCCAGGGACAGGTTATTTCATCCAAGCTTCTATTTCTCTTCTGTAAAGTGGGAAGTATCACACCTACCTCCCAGGATCTCCCTGAGGATGAATGTGATTAGGAAAAGTGCTGAGCTTGGTACGTGCTACCAGATTAGGGCTCCTTCAAGTTGTGAAGTTTCTCATCGGGAGAATGGTAGAAAGATGTCCTGACAGGTGATCAATCTGTTTGATTAGAAGGATGAATAATCACTCTCATCAGAGAACTGCAAATCCTTTTACAATGCGGAATCTTTCCTGAATCCTCCCCAGATGAAGTGCCGAGAAAGAAAAGAAGAAACTGGAACCTTCTAGTATCTGCTAAGGCATTTATCATAAAGAGGTCCAGCCACTTGTACTCAAGTGAAAATGGGTAGGTGCACATTTGAGGATCCGTGATTCCATCCCTGGATATAAACCTGAGGAAATCCCACTCAGGGTCACTACAGCACTGCTTGTAATAGCACCATCCTGGGCTAGGATGGGGTTTGCTTACAAATGACAGAAATCCTCCAAAAGTAGGGGTTTTTTTTTTTTTTTTTTCTGTCTTGCCACATGGCTTGTAGGATCTTAGTTCCCCAACCAGGGATCAAACCCGGGTTCCAGGAGTGAAAGTGCGGGGTCCTAACCACTGGATTGCCAGAGAATTCCCATCCAATAGCAGTGATTTAAATAAGACAGGAAGTTCCCCTTCCTGCCAAATCCAGAGGTCAGTGGTGCGGGGCTAGTAAGATACCGTATGGAAGTTGAGACCCACGTGCCTTCTCTCCTCGTCCTGCCCTGCGTGGCTTCCTTCCCCAGGGTCACCAGGTGTCCATGGGGATGCTCCACCTCCAGTCAGCAGCTTGAAAAAAGCCAAAGAGAAGGGCACACGCTGCCCACTTAGGACTGATCCTGGAAGTCAAACCCCATTTCCCTGTATTGGCATTTGGCTACACTAGGGCTACAGTGGAGGCTGGCAGGCACTGTCTTCACCCTGAACACTCTGTGCTCTGCCAAAAACCGGGGCTTCTGAAGAACAGATGTGAGGGGCCAACTGATGGTCTCAGCCACGGGATTCATGGGGGTGGTGGGTCACACGGGGAGGCAGAGACAGAAATCCTCAAATATATACAAGTTTAATGTATTCCTGTTTATTCTGTTGACACTGAACATATCATTTTAATGTATTCAGACTTATTAATGGATATATCTTACCTGAAAAAAATGAGCTATACCATATCATGGATTATTTAAATATTAAAAATTTTCTTTCTATATTTCCCACATTATAAGTTCAAACGAATGCTACATTCCAACAAGAAGAAAAAAACTTTTTGAAGAGAGTGATGTGCTTTTGCCAAAATCATACCACATATCAGGTGGAAAATTCATGGCTTTATTAGTAGATGGCAGAGAAAACTGGCTCATTATACAGTGAAACTAAAACTTGGATCTCATAGACAAAGGTGAATTTTAAATAGTTTAAAAGTACTATTCAACATTTCAGCCTGGCATCAAGCAATGAAAACAAATATTTGACCACGCAGGGCAGATGTCAGCCAGTACACACACCAGCATGTACTGGCTGGACTTCAGCCCAATATTTAGTGGCCTAGATGTGAAAGAAAAGCCAATAAAACTAATAGAAGAAACTGCAAAAGTATTGTTAACTATTTTTAAATAAGAAATCAAAAAGCAACAAATGATATAACAAAATAGCTAATTAACCTACATTAAAATTAAGAATGTCTGTTCAGTGAAGGACACCCCTGGTTATACAAACACAAGTGCCATCTTCAGAGTTTTTGCAACTTCCCAGGAATACAGGAGGAACTTTTGAGAGTAAACAAAAAAAAAATGCTAAGAAGCCCCCATGAGAAAAGGAACAAAGATAAATTAGCAATTCACAGAAAGGGGCACCAGAAAGGCTGACAGGAAAATGAAGAAATTCCTCAAATTACTGGTGACCAGATGAATGTACATTAAAACAGGGCACCACTTTCTACCCAAGAGACTGGCAAAAGTTAGAAAGTCGGGCAGTAATAAATGCTGGTGGGGATGAGCAGAAATAGGAAGCTTTAAGTGGGAGAGTCAAAGACCATTCTAAAAAAACAATAGAGAAATTAATCTGTCTGATGCATAATTCCATCCTGGGTACCTCTGCTGGAGAACTTTACATAAGTATGGAAGGAGACATAGAAAAAGATGTTCACCATGACCATGGCCTTGCCTGTGGGCCGAGGAGTTGCAGGTAACCCAGGTGTCTACCACTTAGCAAATGTCTAAAAAAAATGCACTTAACACCCACCATGGAATATCTTGGAGCAGCTCAAAGAAATAAAGCTGATGTAGCCTAAGCAACCCATGTTGAGTGAGAAAAGCAGCAGGGCAAGATCAACGGGATTATATTACATGTGGGCAAAGTATATGCACACAGATAGCAGAGCATGTTCAAGGAAACATTCATATTCAAAGACATGGAGTCAACACACTAGAACGGATGCTTACAGGAGAGGATGACATGAAGGGAAAAAGCCATAAACCCTGTGTGGACTGCGATCCTGAGATCAAAACCAAAAGGTTCAAGGTGCTCAATTATGCTTTAAACAACACGTGTGCATCAGGAAGGTGGCTCAAAAGGGTCCTAGGGTGAGGAAGACACCCAAGCCTGAGAATCTACTGTACTCTTCAAAATAATAACCCAGTTTGCCTCTGGTGAAGCTATTGCATTTGTGAGGCTCATCATCTAGTTTCCGGCTGGGCAGAGGAACCACACCTTGGTTCAAGTCAACTTCACCTCCATCCCCGGATGACCCTGAGGCCACGGCTGGTCCTGGATGTGGCAGAATTCTGAGGCCTGGAGTCCCCTTCCAACCCTTACTAATTTCAACTCACTCTTTCAGTATGAGAAGTTTCATATAAGAGACATTTCAGTGAGTGATGGTGGACGAGTGAAGGTGAGGGATACCTTCTCCATGTCCCAGAGGGCCGTAAAATTCAGCACACCCTGTGGATGGAGCCACAGTCCACCTAAGGCAGCAAAGACCATCATACAATTAAACCAGGTAGCTAACGGCTTGAAAGTGGGGTCAAAGGAGAGGGAGTCAAAGATCACTCCTGGATTTTGCTTCAGCTTGAAGATGAGTTCTAACTCAGCTGCAGCTAACAAGCCCTTACGGGCCAAAATGGGGCAGCCCATTCTCCCCAAGTCCAGGCTGGGCCTCCAAACAGGGAGTGGGGTTTCAGCCCCAGACCTCGATGAGGTCCCCAGATTCCATTCCCAGGTCAGCCGGCAGCTCCTTGCCTGAAAGCTTCGTCCCATCAAAAAAGAAGGAGAGCTTGTGGCCGGAGAGTCCCATAGCCTCCTCGTAGCGGGACATGAGGGTCTTGAGAGGAGAATCCTGGGCGGAGAAGAAAAAAACATGGACGTAAGAATCTGAAAAGAGAGACTGAGGAAAACTTGAAGGGACAGACAGAGAGCTTGGGACATGTCAAGTTGGAGCCCACAGAGGGGGATACAAGTGGACGAAGAAGCCAGCAGTAGCTGGTTCCTTTCTCTAGGGAGCTGGGCCATGGAGCCCAGGGCTGGGATGCTGGCTCTGGGTCGGATACATTCTCCAAAGCTGGTCTCCTCACCTAACATGGAGGCATGATGCACAAGGAGGAAGCCAGCCAGGCTCTGGAGTGAGCATGACCCAAGCTGGGGGCCAGGTGCCCTTATTAAACTAGATGTGTAAGCTTAGCCAAGTGCTATGGGTTTGAGAGTCCCTTGGACAGCAAGAAGGTCAATCCTAAAGGAAATCAACCCTGAATATTCATTAGAAGGACTGAAGCTGAAGCTCTAATACTTTGGCCACCTGATGAGAAGAGCCAACTCATTGGAAAAGACCCTGATGCTGGGAAAGATTCAGGGCAGGAGGAGAAAGGGACAACAGAGGATGAGATGGTTGGATGGCATCACCGACTCAATGGACATGGGTTTGAGCAAACTCCAGGAGATAGCGAAGGACAGGGAAGCCTGGTGTGCTGCAATCCATGGGGTCCCAAAGATGGGGACACAACTTAGTGACTGAACAACAACAGTGGATTGACTGTGTCCCCCAAAAACATACCGTGTGCTCCTAACCCTTAAGAAATGTGCATGTGACCTCATTTGGAAGATATGATCAAGATAAGATGAGGCTGGGACTGCCCTGTGGTCCCGCTGCTAAGACTCCACCTCCCAACGCAGGGGGCCCAGGTTCAATCCCGGGTCAGAAAACTGGATGCTACATGTTGCAACTGAAGATTCTGCACGCTGCAACAACTAAGACCCAGTGAAGCTCAATAAATAAATACACATTAAAAAAAAAAATGAGGTCATGGTTGATTACACTGTGCACTAAGGTGACAGGACTAGTGTTCTTGTAAGACGGGAAAACAGATACATACAGAGATACACAGGGAGAACATCCTATGACAAAAGAGGCGGGAGGCAGCTGCAAGTCAAGGACTGCTGGCCACCCGCAGAAGGTAGGAGGAAGCATGGACCCAGAGGCTCCGAGGGAGCGTGAACCTGCTGACAACTTGATTTCAAACTTGCAGCCTCCAGAACTGGGAGAGAACACATTTCTGTTGTTTTAAGCCGCCCAGCCTGTAGTGGTTTGTTACAGCAGCTCTCAGAAACAAATACAGCAAGTCATTCCACCTCTACAGATGTTGGTTTCCATATCTGTTAAATGAGGGTAGCAACAGTGCTTTCTCATACAAGACTGCTGTGAATTTCAATAATATCCTGAATGTGAAATAATTAGCCTTAGCACAGGGACTGTCACTTCTATGGTACTTTTGATCGGTCTTACTGGTTACTATTCAAGGGTGATTTCCACTTTAACCAGGAGGAGTTAGGAGACCAGAGCCAGCTTCCCAGAAGAGGGAGGGAACCTAAACACTGAACGTTATACACTCTCTAGGATGGGCAGGGACCCAAGACCACAGAGGGCAGGGACTCCATCCTCCAGCCACTGAAGGGAGACTGCAGAGCACAGGGCAAGGGGCGTGGCCAGCCGGCTCCCCCACTCACGGGAGGCAGCGAGACTTCCAGCGTCTGGTGCTTCTCTTTTCCCTGGACCCGAAGTTGGAGCAGTGGCGACGTCTCTGCAGCCTCCGGAGAACTTGCTAGAACCACACAGTCTGTGGCAGGCAGGATAAGGAAGCCAGGCCTAAACAAGGGTTGGAAGCCAGGCCCCCTCTGGGCCTCTCCCCACATCCCCTCCCTGTGGCAAAATCCTCCTCAGGCCTCGTTCCTCTCACCAATGATGTCAGCCACGCCGAGCTTTAGGGCCCTGGGGGTGGCGGTAGGGGACAGCTCGGTCTCTCCCAACAGCAAGAGGATCCTGCTTGGGGACACCCCAAGGCGGGCGGCCATGTGGTCCACCACGCTCTTAAGGGGCTCCGACTAGGAGGGGGACAGAAAGTAAAGGAGGCCTTCCTGCCTTGACTTGCTTCCCCATCCCCATCCCCCAATTTCTGGCCTTAACTACTCGCTGAATTCCTCAGCAGTGAGTTCCATCACATTTACCTGGAAAGGCACAAAATAAAATCATGTCAATAAGGGGTTCAGGCAAGTGACACAGACACAAAGCAGCCATGAGTTAGGAGGGGAAAAAAGGGAGTGGTGGGGGTTGTGGCCAACCAGAACTGGATATGCCCCATCTAAGCCTGGGCAGCTGTTCCGCAGCTCTGGCTAATTGGTACCAGCTGGGAATATGGGCCAGGTACTGATGCTTTTGAACTGTGGTGTTGGAGAAGACTCTTGAAGAGTCCCTTGGACTGCAAGGAGATCCAACCAGTCCATTCCGAAGGAGATCAGCCCTGGGATTTTCTTTGGAAGGAATGATGCTAAAGCTGAAACTCCAGTACTTTGGCCATCTCATGCGAAGAGTTGACTCATTGGAAAAGACTCTGACGCTGGGAGGGATTGGGGACAGAAGGAGAAGGGGACGACAGAGGATGAGATGGCTGGATGGCATTACTGACTTGATGGATGTGAGTCTGAGTGAACTCCGGAAGTTGGTGATGGACAGGGAGGCCTAGCGTGCTGCGATTCATGGGGTCGCAAAGAGTCAGACACGACTGAGCGACTGAACTGAACTGAACTGAACTGCATCTTCCTATTTAAGAGAAGCCAGAAATCTGGACCTCAGTACCCAATCACCCATTGCAAAGGTTGGAAATGAACTATTTGGTTTTAAAATCACCGTACAGCTTGAAAGAAGATGCACGGGACTTCCCTGGTGGTCCAGTGGTTAAGATTCCCCGCTCCCGATGCAGAGGGCACAGGTTCAGTCCCTGGTTGGGGAACTAATATCTCACATGCCAGATGGCATGGACAGAAAAAATAAAGAAGATGATGCACTGTTGATAAGGCCATGGGCTGCTAGTTGGCAAGTTTTGGCTTAGCTGCTTGTCTGATACACTGTTACTACTCAGTAAGTAGTCATTTCTGTTCTTCTTTTGGAATGGGGGTCATCCCTATAATAGTAGTCATCACCAGGAAGCTAGGGGAGCTTGGAATGACCAAGTGACCCCTGGGTGTCTGAAGCAGTAAGAACAAGCACAGGAGGGCAGTACAGGGTCCAAGGGAAGGAAGGAGGGAGGGATGCCCCTCCCCTGGAGAGGGCCTACCAAGCAAAGTTTCTTAGGATGTTTTAGTGGAGCCCTGAAGAATAGGTGGGAAGTTTGCCAGATAGGCAAAGCTTTCTTTCTCCTTGGAGAAGGAAATGGCAACCCACTCCAGTCTTCTTGCCTGGAGAATCCCATGGACAGAGGAACTATGTGGGCTACAGTCCACGGGTCACAAAGAGTCGGACGCGACTGAGCAACTTCACTTTCACTTTGCCAGATAGAGAGGGCAGAGGGAGGAAAAGATCTGGACAAAGGGGACAGTGAGTGCAAAGGCGCAGACGGCTGAAAGCGTGCTGGGCAGCTCCAGACAGCAAGATGGGCAAAGGAAGACACTAGTCTCTCCATGGGCAGCTCCTGGAACCCTGCTCCCAGACCCTTCAGGCATTTACCATTCTGATGGGCAACCTGACCAGGTCAGCTCGGCACCGGATTTTGAGTGGCAGGAGTCGAGAGTTCTCTGGGAGACTGGGCCCTTCCACTAGCACCACCTCATCCTCTTGGCTCAGGTGGTCTTGGCCCTGGGATTGCTTGGGACTCAGGCAGGAACGGAGATCTTGGAGACGCTTGTTCACCTCCCTGAGGTGCAGAAAGGACTGTGCGTCAGTCAGGGTGGGCCCCCTCCTGACCGTCCCTTCTCCAATCTAGCCCAGAGCAGAGCACACTCCCCACCCCTGCCCTTGGTACCTTAACTTCCGGAGTGCCTGAGTATGCTTCCTGCTTTTGGTACGTGGCAGAGGTGAGGGCAAAGGCGAGGTGTCCTGATCCCTGCAGACAGAAGAGAGGGACAGAATAGGGAAAGAGATGAGACCCCAGCCTCACCCACAGCTCTCCTTCCAGGGGGCCCCTGGGCACCAGATGGGGACCAGGAGGATCAAGACGGAGCACTTCTGGTGACATCCGTCTTATTTGAAGACTGGGGTGGGTATGGGTAGGGGGTGAGGGGTGGAGGACAGGGAAAACCTGAGTCATGATTTTTATACTTATATGGCCCAAATATGAGGGAGGAGAATGCCTCACTTTTAAGATAAGTTGCTTTCCAGGTGAATATCTCATAAAATCCAAATGATACCAAACACTTACTATATGCTAAGGGTTAACTCTTCATTTACCGTAAAATTTTGACCCAAGTACCACTATTATCTCCATTTTACAGAAGAGGAAACTGAAGCACAAAGAGGATGGCCAGGGAGTCCCTGGTGGCCCAGTGGTTAAAAATCTGCCTTCTAATACAGGGGACGCAAGTTCAATCCCTGGTTGGGGAACTATGATCCCACATGCAACTAAGCCCTTATGCCACAACTAGAGAAGCATATACACTGCAATGAAGACCCCTTGCAGCCAAAACAGAGAGAGAGGATGGCCAAAAGACAGGGTCTGAAGCACAGGGCAGCCTCCAGAGCCACACCCTTCAGTTCCACATCACTACCTTCTTAGACACAAAGCGGAACCCCTCCACTTCCTGGCCAGTCTGGAGGGTCTGCTGTCATCCTCCAGTGGGACTCACTGCTTCTCCCAAGAGTTTCATTCCTCATCCAAGCCTCAGGATGCCTTCTGGGAAACTTCTTACCCTTCCAGGAGCCACCCAAGGGTCCTGCCCGCCTCAGCCCACCCTTCCAATTCCCGTTCTGCTCCTGAGGCCCCAGTACTCTTGCCTCACTCACAGTAACATCTTTTTCTTCTCTTCTCCATCCTTACTCCTCAGCTTCTTCTTCCAGGGGGAACTGGGACATGGGAAATCCACTGCATGGGGACTGCTGGCATCCTCCACATCTGCCTCTGCGGACAGGGGAGGAGGAAGTGGAAAGGGTTAGCCAAGAGAAGGCAGTGGGAGACCAAGGAGAGACAAGGCAGGGGCTTCAGAAGGTTCTGAAAAAGGAGGAGATTAGGGGGCCCCGGACACACATGACCACTGGGGAAGGGTTTGGGGGGACGAATCAAGAGAAAAGCCTAGAGGGCTTCCCCAGCAGCACTGCAGTGGTGCAGTTAAGACTCTGCCTTCCAATGCAGGGACGTGGGTTTGACCCCTGGTCAGGGAACTAAGATCCCACATGTGTGTGGCCAAAAAAAAGGAAGGGGGCGCCTTAGAGAGAAGGATGAACTGGAGTCTGACAGTGAGATTAGGAAAGTGTCCACACCTCGCACCAGTGCATGACACAGGGCCAAGAGTGGACAACGGGCAGTGGCTCACCCAACTACAGCGTGCTCTTCTCATTTTGATCACCTGCACCTCACAAATCAAAAACCCTGAGCACACAACCCGGAAAACATGTATTTACTTAATACACAGGTACTACTGACTATACATGTACAAACCATTATATATGTTATGAATCATACACTATAACAAATGCTATCAAAGGATGATTTTTTTTCCCAGCTATTTCTCTTGTTTTCTGCCCCTACTCAATTTGGTGGGCACAAAGAAGACGTGTCTGGGGCGGGGGTGGGGCGCGTCTTTGGTAAAGAGGTTAAGTACAGGCCCTCTAAGTCCAGGCTTCTCAAACGTCATCCATGTGAGTGTCGTTGTGGTATTTTGCCATATCTCGGTATTACGTGATATGTTTCTTTAAATCACTCATCTTCACTTAAATGTCTTAGAAAAGGAAACCAGGTATTATTCTAGACCACAGAAGCTCTTTTCCATTTGCCTGCCACCAGATCATCATTAACCATCGTTATTTATTTTTATAAATAAATACCATGAATACAAAACAATGGTAATAAATCCTAGATCAGTGGTTCTCAACCAGAGGCAATTCTGCCTCCTGCGGGACATGTGACCATGTCTGGAGACAATTTTGGCTGTCGCAGCAAGGGGAGGAAGGGGTTGCAGGGGGTGATGACGTCTGCTGGGTGGAGGCCAGGCTGCTGCTCCACACCCCGCAGGGCATAGGACAGCCCCACACAAAGAAGGATCCAGTCCAAATGCCAGTAGCACCAAGGGTGAGAAACCCTGTCCTAGGAGCTGCCATTGGCCTGAGACTCTGCATTTCTAACAAGCTCCCGGGAGATACCTAACACTCCTGGGCCCACATTTTTTTTTTTTAAAGATTGTTTTTATATGGACCATTTTTAAAGCCTTTACTGAATCTGATACAATATCGCTTCTGTTTTACGCTTTGGTTTTTCCATGTAGGGCATACGGGATCTTAGCTCCCAGATCAGGGATTCAACCTGCACCCCCAGCATTGGAAGGTGAAATTCCGAGCACTGGACCACCAGGGAAGTCCCTGGGCCCTGCATTTTGAGTGGCGAGGACAGAGGTGCCTTGGTACTTCTCTGTTCCAGATACCATATATGTAAACCTTATATGCAGCCCAAGGTGGGAGGGGGGACATGTTATTAAAACATATTTTCTTTAATTGGGCTTCCCTGGTAGTGACTCAGCTGGGAAAGAATTCACCTGCAACGCGGGAGACTTGGGTTCGATCCCTGGGTTGGGAAGATCCCTGGAAAAGGGAACAGCTACAGACTCTAATATTCTGGCCTGGAGAATTCCATTGACTGTATAGTGGCAAAGAGTGGGGTGGCATAGGGTGGCAAAGAGTCGGACATGACTGAGCGACTTTCACATACGTATATAGTTCCAAGTACCATATATGTAAACCATATATGTAGCCCAAGGGGGGAGGGCTTTCTATTAATACATATTCTCTTTAATTAATTTCCACCAGAATCCTTTGACACAGGTCTATTATTTATCCCCATTTGGCTGATGAGGAAATTGAAGCCTTAAAAGATTAACTTGCACAAGGTCACACAGCTACTAAGGGGGAGAGCTGGTTCCTAAATCAGCTCTTCATCGCCCTGCCATACTCCCTCGTGGCACAAAAGTCTTAGTCCAAGGTCTGCATTTGCCCACTGGATCTCTTCCCTAGCAGACCTGATGTCTATTCACTGCCCTTGAGCAGTTTACAAAAAATCATGTCACTGCAGGAGGACAAAGGCTGGGCAGCCCTGATAAGATTCAGAGAACACCCTGTTGGCTCAGAGTGTTCCCAGGAAACTTGCTACAGATGTAAAAAGATGTTACAAATTCTCAACACTTCTCCCTTCCACTGCTCCCAAGGTTATACAATCAAAGTCTCTGGGGATGACACCTGGAAACCTGTATATTAGAGACTTCCCTGGTGGTCCAGTGGCTAAGACTCCAGTGCTTTCACTGCTGAGGGTCCAGGTTCAATTCCTGCTCAGAGAACTAAGATCCCACAAGCCACGCAGTGTGGCCAAAAAAAATTTAGCACATTCTGATGCTTATTAGAGCTGGGGGAAGGAGTCTGGACAACACTTTCTGTGTCTTCTGGTTAACAAGCCAGCTCCTTTCAGGACTGGAGGTTTTTCTGGCTAGGATGCAGAAGTCACCTCTTTCATGTCCTCCCCTTTAGCTTCAGGAAACAACTAACTACAGGAATGTAAACTCCAGAAAGTCTTCTCAGAGAGGCCAGTGCTGGACACCTCTCCCTAGAAGCCCTCCTTACCTTCTTCAGCCTCTGGGGGACATAATTTCAGGAGGGACACGTTATCTGGGATAAGGTGGAGGCTGCTTTTCACCTGCAAAGAAATAGTAGATCAGTACCAAATGCTCCCTTACACTTAAAGAGAAAACCGGGGTCAATTCTCTCATGCTCAGCCTCCTCCAGCTCCCAAGCCCACCCTGAGGATGTAGATATTACCACTCTCCCACAGGGACGCAGGAGCTCAGCTTCACCAGGATCCAAAATTGGACTACTCTACCATATGATATTACTTGTATGTGGAATCTAAACTATAACATAAATGAACTCATCTAGGAAGCAGAAACTTAGAGAACAGACTTGCGGTTGCCAAGCAGGGAGATGGGGGAAGTTGGAGGGGGGGGTGCGGTTGAGAGATGGACTGGGAGTTTGGAGTTAGTAGATGCATATTACATACAGAATGGATGGACAACAAGGCCCTACGGTATAGCACAGTGTCAATGTCCTAGGATAAACCATAATGGAAAAGAATATGTATATATATATATATAACATAACCTCAGATATGCAGATGACACCACTCTTATGGCAGAAAACGAAGAACTAAAGAGCCTCTTGATTACAGTGAGAGAGGAGAGTGAAAAAGTTGGCTTAAAGCTCAACATCCAGAAAACTAAGATCATGGCATCTGGTCCCATCACTTCATGGCAAATAGATGGGGAAACAGTGGAAACAGTGGCTGATTTTATTTTTTGGGGCTCCAAAATCACTGCAGATGGTGACTGCAGCCATGAAATTAAAAGACACTTACTCCTTGGAAGAAAAGTTATGACCAACCTAGACAGCATATTGAAAAGCAGAGACATTACTTTGCCAACAAAGGTCCATCTAGTCAAGGCTATGGTTTTTCCAGTAGTCATGTATGGATGTGAGAGTTGGACTATAAAGAAAGCTGAGTGCTGAAGAATAGATGCTTTTGAACCATGGTGTTGGAGAAGACTCTTGAGAGTCCCTTGGACTGCAAAGAGATCCAACCAGTCCATCCTAAAGGAAATTAGTCCTGAATATTCATTAGAAGGATTGAAGCTGAAGCTCCAATACTTTGGCCACATGATGCAAAGAGCGGACTCATTTGAAAAGACCCTGATGCTGGGAAAGATTGAAGGCAGGACGAGAAGGGGAAGACAGAAGATGAGACGGTTGGATGGCATCACCGACTCAATGTACATGAGTTTGAGTAAACTCCGGGAGTTGGTGATGGATAAGGAGGCCTGGCGTGCTGTAGTCCATGGGGTCGTAAAGAGTCGGACACGACTGAGCGACTGAACTGAACTGAACATATATGTGAGTCACTTTGCTGTACAGCAGAAATTAATCCAACATCGTACATCAACTACACTTCAATTTAAAAAACACAGGAGTACTCTGATGAGGAGCACCCTTCCCTAATGCACTCTAAGGATGCAAGTTTCATTTCCCTTTCTTACAAAGGAGCTAGCCATCCTGCTGTCTTAGAATCCTTGGCAATTTCAGGCCCCTCGCTCACCATACCTCGTGGGGACCCCAGTCCTCTCTGAATTTTCATGGACCCCAGTCCCCATCTTCCTGAATCTTTAGCATCGAGAAACCCAACATGCCCCAAATCCCACCCAGCCCTAGGTCCTCCAGCTCTTCCCTTAACCATCAGATATCTCAACCTCTTAGGCTCCCTATACCCCCCGCCCCGACACTCCAGGTCCTGGGAATCTCAAACTCCAAGCACACTCCAAACCCCTTCAAGCTCCCCAATTTGCATCTTTCTGCCTCCAAGGCCCCTAGCCCCTGCTTCCATTTCGTCTCCCAAGACCAACCCTAGAACCCTACCTCAGCACTCCTAAACCCAGTCCCTCCGCGCTAACCGTCCCGGGAACCCGGCTGCACCTTCTCCGAGTACACTGGAACCGCCGGTGCCTCCCCAGGATCCAGCAGCAGCCGCCGCCGCCGCCTGACCAAGACCCGAGGGGCTCCACCAGGCTCTGCGTCCGCCCCTTCGCTGTCACTGTCGCTGTCGTCCCGGGACGCGGCCGGGACGGGGGATTCGGGAAGCGGGACCTCGGCCGCGGCCGCAGCGCCGCGCGCGGTTGCAACCTCCAAGACATCCTCATCGCTGTCGCTGACCAAGTCCACGAGCCCCGAGTCCAAGGTGTGTCGAGCTGGGGATCGCTGGGCGCCAGGACATCCGCTCCGGCCGCCCCGGGATCCCCGAGCCCTTCGGCCGCCGCCGCCGCCTCTGGAACGACCGGGTCTCCTCACCGGCTCCGCCATGGCACGCACCGGGTCTCCACAGTCGCCAGCTTCTGGTCGACTGGCCTGGCCCCCTCCAGCGGATTCCGCCCTTCATTGGGCGAACCGCCTGCTAGTCAACACCTCTCTCCGTCCACGCCCTCTGGCTCCACCTCTCCGCCTTTTCATTGGTCGCTGGACCCGCCCATCACGCATTCACCACTGAAACCAAGGCGCCAAAGATTCCAATCAACCTCGGCACAATCGTCGTAGGTTTCGATTCGGTCCGCCTCACCCATTGGCCTGGCCTTCTACAAGGCCCGCCCACTGGATGGAGTCTTTTTCCTGGTTGATGGAAGGGCGAGGTATCCTGGGAATTATAGTCCGCAAACCCTCAGGCTGGCGTGGAGGAAATCGGGCTGGGAATAGCTTTTAGACACTGCGGATCTCATGGGTATCCGCTTCCCCTTTCCCCCAACTGCGAGGTGGGCTCAGTAATTACACTACACGCCGAGACCTCGCATACGCCCCTCCTCATGTACAGAATCCACGCAACACACACCCGGAGCCACACTTCAGTACCATACAACTCTCCGAATTCCCTCCTACAGCGTTCCTCACACAGGACGTCCCGACAGACACTACACGGGCTGTATCAACACAACATGTACTCTTGCAACACTGTCCCTCGATATACACCTAAGAACACCCGCCTCGCAAAAAACCTGGAAGGGCAAACACAAATGAAAAATAAGAGGTTTAATTCTCCCTGTTGAAAATAAGGATCATGACTTCACTCTTTCAGAATTTCTTCCTTGGAACTTTTCAAAATGTGTGTAAATCTGTGTATGTGTGTGTGTGTGTGTGTTAACTGAAGTAGAGTTGGTTTAAAACATTGTGTTAGTTTTTGGTGTACAACACGGTGATTCAGTTTTTGTTTTTGTTTTTTTTTTCTAAACGTTAGCTTTTTTTACATCAACATTTTATTTTATTTTTTTGGCTGGACTGGGTCTTCCTTGCTTTGTGCGGGCTTTCTTTAGTTGCAGTGGGGGGAGGGGGGTGGGCAGCTACTCTTTGTTTTGGTGCCCAGACTTCTCATTGGGGTGACTTCTCTTGTTGTAGAGCACAGACTCTAGGCATGGGCTTCATGGGATCAGTATTTGTGGTGCACAGGCTTAATTGGCATGTGGAATCTACCCAGACCAGGAATCAAACCCATGTCCCCTGCTAACGCAGGCAGACTTATCCACTGTGCCACCAGGGAAGTCCATGATTCAGTTTTATATATATTTTCTTTTTCAAATTCTTTTCCATTATAGTTTATTACAAGATACTGATTGTAGTCCTCTGTGCTATACAATAGGACTTTGTTGTTTATCTATTTTATATATAGTAATTGTATCTGCTTAAAGCTCAACATTCAGAAAACGAAGATCATGGCATCCAGTCCCATCACTTCTTGGGAAATAGATGGGGAAACAGTGGAAACAGTGTCAGACTTTATTTTTGGGGGCTCCACAATCACTGCAGATGGTGACTGCAGCCATGAAATTAAAAGACGCTTACTCCTTGGAAGGAAAGTTATGACCAACCTAGATAGCATATTCAAAAGCAGAGACACTACTTTGCCAACAAAGGTCCATCTAGTCAAGGCTATGGTTTTTCCATTGGTCATGTATGGATGTGAGAGTTGGACTGTGAAGAAGGCTGAGCGCCGAAGAATTGATGCTTTTGAACTGTGGTGTTGAAGACTCTTGAGCATCCCTTGGACTGCAAGGAGATCCAACCAGTCCATTCTGAAGGAGATCAGCCCTGGGATTTCTTTGGAAGGAATGATGCTAAAGCCAAAACTCCAGTACTTTGGCTACCTCATGGGAAGAGTTAACTCATTGGAAAAGACTCTGATGCTGGGAGGGATTGGGGGCAGGAGGAGAAGGGGACGACAGAGGATGAGATGGCTGGATGGAATCACTGACTCGATGGACGTGAGTCTGAGTGAACTCTGGGAGTTGGTGATGGACAGGGAGGCCTGGCGTGCTGTGATTCATGGGGTCGCAAAGAGTCGGCCACAACTGAGCGACTGAACTAATTGTATCTGCTAATCCCAAACTCCTAATTGATCCCAACCCACCCCGCACGCTTTCCCCTTTGGTAACCATGAACTTGTTTTCTTCTGCTGTGAGTCTATTTCTGTTCTGTAAATAAGTTCTGGAGCCATCTTTTTGAAAGCCAAGTGTCAGGGGAAATAGCTCCAGCTCCAACGGGAGACTAACAGCCTAACTTGTAGAAGCTCCCCTGCAATATACAAAACCACCTACCATCTGAAAGATGCTAGAAGCTTGTTTCACCCTTGGATAAAAGCCAATCGCCATGATAAAGGGTGATCTACTACGTATGTCTTAAAGGTGAAGTCAAGTCCCCTTCTTGAGGCCTAGTCATTGGAAACAGGATACAGTTTTGAATATTTATCTTGAAAAGAGGATAATGGGTTATACCTGCTTGGCCTATATGAAAGTGTGAGATTTCTTTCGGCTTTTGCAATCAGTCTCTTAGGGGACTGCCTGTGATGTGCATCACATTCTGTTTAATGCTTATTTAATAATAAAATGGTTTTCTGTCTCTACTACCTCTGTAGAGAGGTTTTCTGGGTTGGAAGAAGGTTTTGTTTTTTCATTATATTTTCCCAACCAACCCAGCAATGACACTGTGTACCCCAGAGGTTACCTACCCTCCACGCACTACAGTTTTCACAACTCCTGTATCAGATGCACCCCAACACACACAGCACAGATACACTCCCTCCTACATGTCACACCTCCCACATTGCCTCCAATTGCATGACACTTGTTGACCTAAATAAAAGTCAGTTATTGTAGAGAATTCCCTGGCAGTCCAGTGGTTAGGACTCCTCGCTTTCACTGCCAAGGGCCGGGGTTCAATCCCTGGTTAGAGATCCCTCAAGGGGAGTGGCACAGCCAAAAAGACAAACAAAACCGAAGTCAGTTATTTTTACCAGCAAGAATAGATTTATTCAGGAAGAGCATAGAACAAGGAAGTTATAGCAAAAGCCATAGGCAAGGCCAACAAACAGAGAAGGTTATTGTATAGGGAAAAAAGGGAAGACATTGGGAGGGGTTGTTCTGAAGGAATGTCCACTGGAGAAAAGTGAGAGTTCAGGGTAATGATGGCTTCTCACTGTCCGAGTTGCTGGGGTAATGGATTTCTTCTAGGAGATGAAATGTACCTCTTTTCCTCTTGGGACCTATAACTGATGATTCTTTCCAGTCCATGGTTCTTCCATTAGGGTCTTTAACTGACAGTTCTTCCTGTAATTGATGATGAGTGTCTTCAACTGACAACTGTTCCTGCAATTGACGAAAGCATCCCCTTCAACTGCATTTTAGTGAAAGTGAAAGTGAAGTCGCTCAGTCGTGTCCGACTCTTTGCGACACCGTGGACTGTAGCCCACCAGGCTCCTCTGTCCATGGGATTCTCCAAGCAAGTACTGGAGTGGGTTGCCATTTCCTTCTCCAGGGGATCTTCCTGACCCAGGGATCGAACCCGGGTCCCCTGCATTGCAGGCAGACGCTTTACCCTCTGAGCCACCAGGGAAGCATTTTAGTGAGGGTTCCCTTTATTAATTTTCACACCCTGACACCTCACACTATACATGCTATACCATATTTCACTCAGAACGCCCACCCAGCATACAGCCAATACCACCTGTCTCTGACACACATAGGGTTCATGTGGCTTGTGCTTCACACACCCATCCAATACAGCATCTTGACATCCACCCACATCCTATCCCATCCCCCTCTTCCACCACACTGATATCCACTACACATACACCTCAAGTCAGCCAAAGTCAAGACTGAGGTCACACAAGCCCAGCAGGTGGGGCTGTTTCCCAAAGGACAAAGACTGGCTCTGGCAGTGTGGACTCCAAGGACTTCCCAGCCCCAGGAAATCATCTTCTCTTTGCAGCAAAGCTGGAAGAATAGAGACTGCACCAAAAGTCTTTCTGCCACCTTGGTCCCTACCTGAGCATGCTCAGCCTCTGTCGTGTCTGACTCTTTGCAACCCCATGGACTGTAGCCCGCCAGGCTCCTCCGTCCATGGGATTTCCCAGGCAAGGGAACTGGAGCAGGTTGCCATTTTCTCCTCCAGGGGATCTTCCCGACCCAGGGATTGAACCCACGTCTCTTGTGTCTCCTGCATTGGCAGGCGGATTCTTTATCACTGTGCCACCTGGGAAGCCCCTCCCTACCTGAGAGGCTCCTGCAAACTAGGGGTGACTCAGGGCCTGAAATTTCCTTCAAGCCTCTGTCTCCCTAAATCCTGTTCACGAGATATAAGCGGTCCAGTACCTGCCAAAGAAACAGATCATGGGGTGGGAAGTTGGGAAACTTTGGCGTGTGGCCATCTTCTGAGCAGGTGCCTACGCTGGAGGAAGTCCTGACCCAAATGTTCTGGGTGGCCTCTGGCTCTTGGGACACAGAGGCCCTTAATAAATGCCAAATAATTATAAGAGCTAGGACTTCCCTGGTGATCCAGTGGTTAAGACCCCATGCTCCCTATGCAAGGGGCAGGGATTCAATCCCTGGTCAGAGAACTAGACCCCCACATGCCCCAACTAAGATTCTTCATGGTGCAACAAAGATCAAAGATCCCGTGTGCCACAGCTAAGGCTCAGCACAGCCAAATTAGTAAATACATATTTTAAAAATAATAGTAAAAATAGCCAATGTTCGAGTGACTACTATGCCACTGTCACATGCTTCATGTTTCACTTAAGACCCTTTAATGTAGCTATCATTACAATGGTTATTTTACAGACCAGGAAACTGCAGCACAGACAGCTTGAGTCACACAGTCAGAAAAGAGTGGATCTGTGATCAAACCCAGATAGTCTGATTCCAGAGCACTGGGCTGGAGTTGGCACACCTTGGTTCCTCTCTTCCCCCAAGCGTTCCCCAGGTAACCGAGTTCACAAGACTCCTGTTTTTGCCCCCAAATCTCAGGACTTGCCAGAGTCCTTCATTCACTCCTCCTTTTCCACTCATTTCTTCATCTTTGCCATCCTCTGATTGGGTATTGGAGGCACAGAGAAGACCCAGACCTGAATTCACCCTCAAGGAGGAAGGATGTTTTCACCAGGAGTCACAAATTTACATGCTTCAGGCAGAGACAGGAAACCTACATGAATGAAGCCCACTGGGTGAGAGGCAATAGAGAATGGTGGGGACTATGGCAATATGGAAAGTTCATATTAGTTGAAGGATAAGGTAGGGAGAGGGTGAATCTTGAGCTAGATGTGGGAATTTTATTTTATTTTTTGCCACATGGACTGTGTCCAAGATGGAAGCCTGAGGAAATGCTGAAGGTTCATTTCCCAACCCCCACACTCCAAACATACACTATGCAAATATAACAGGAAGCATCACTTTCTTTCTTTTCTTTCTCTTAGTACATACCTGAGCTCAAATGCAGGACAGAATTTTCCCAGTGCTAGAAATCAAGAAGGAAATCAAAGTCACAGCAGTGAAACAGAAGCCCATCAGAATGCTGGGGTCCCTAAGATTGGAGTTTTAATGTCCACCTGGGGACAGAGGTCAAGTCTGCAGTTTCAGGAAGAGCAGCAAGCTGAAACTAAGCCCCCTGCACAAAGCTGGGAGCTGAGAAAAGACTGTCTCTCCTGGGCACAGAAGACAGAGGGGGGAAAAAAATCCATCCACAAACCTTGGGATACAGCTTGGAAAAAGTCATCAGAATTCCCGGAGCCATTGGAGTATGGGTTTGGATTCAGACCAAACCTCTAGGGTAAAAGCTTGCTCTGAATAAAATGATAAGAAACCTGTGTAGCCTGTAAAACTGTGGCAGAAGCCAAATCAAGCTGGCCCCAGGAGATGTGAGTGGGGCCCAGGGAACTCAGGGGACTCCTGCAGGAGAAACAAAGAATGCTTCCATGGTGACATCGCCATGTACAGATGACAGTAATCACCTCCTCCCTAATCCTACTTTATAACTGGGAACACTGAGGGTCAATGATTTTGAGTAAGTTACTTAAAGTCAGTTAGCAATTAAAGTATTTAATTTCTCTGTGCCTCAGTCTTCTCAGTTTTAAGGCAACAATAACTTTAGTGTAACTTCTTCATAGGATTGTCATAAAGATAAAACAAGATGCTACTTGTAAAGCATTTATTAATATTAGAACTATGCCTGATACATCATCCTATGAGGAAGGCATACTAAAATAGCTAAAATCAAAGTGTCAGTTGCTTAGTAGTGCCCGACACCACGACCCCATGGACTACAGCCTGCCAGGCTCCTCTGTCCATGGAATTCTCCAGGCAATAATACTGGAGTGGGTTGCTATTTCCTACTCCAGGGGATCTTCCCAACTCAGGGATCAAACTCGGGTCTCCTGCACTGCAGGCGGATTCTTCACCGTCTGAGCCACCAGGGAAAAAGTAAGTTCTAAAGTTTCAGAGACAAGAAAGAACCGAGTCTCAACAATAAACATAGGACATTATGAAGAAGCGGAGCATTAATAAAAGGAATTCTAGGACTTCCTTTATGGTTAAGGTGGTTGAGAATCCCCCTGACAATGCAGGGGACACGGATTCGATCCCTGGTCCAGAAAGATTCCACATGCCACAGAGCAACTAAGCCCATGCGCCCTAGAGCTCTGTGCTCTGCAACAAGCGAAGCCACTGCGATGAGAAGCCCACACACCGCCATGAAGCCCCACTCACCGCTACTAGAGAAAGGCTGCTCACAGCAACGAAGACCCAGTGCAGCAAAAAAAAAAAAAAAAAAGATGTATGGCTGAGTCCCTTTGCTGTCTACCTGAAACTATTACAACATTGTTAATCAGCTATACTCCAATACAAAAGTTTAATTGAAAAAGAAAAGGAACTCTAGAAATAAAAATGTAGGTATTGAAAAAGTCTAGCAGTCTTACAGAGAGCAGGAGAGGAACTAGGTTTCAGATACCAATTTTCAGAGGAGCATTGGAGCTGGGGCGGCCAGGCAGAAGATCCCAAAACCGTCAATGACCAAGTCCCTCTTTGCCTGAGATAGGAACCCAGGTGTGGTGGAGCTTGCTACATCATAGTTTCAGGGCCTGGAGACTTTTAGCTTTGAAGTCTTTGTGATTTACATCACAGGCAGTTTACCGGGTAATAGGCACAGTGGCTGGAACAGGAGCCAGGTTTCTGGATTCAGCTCTGTGAAGTGCTAGTCATGTGACCTGGCCTCTCTGACTCAGTTTGCCATCTACAAAACTGCACTTAGGAAGGGAGGGTGTCAAGAATGATACAGGTTCTGGAATTAGACTGCCAGAGTTCAAATCCTGACCCCAATCTTTATTAACTAGGCAAGCCTTGTGCATGTAATTTAGTGTCTCTGCCTCAGTTTCCTCATCTATGAAATAAGGTTGTTCATGAAGGTAAAATGAGTTAATATACATAAACATACATACACATGTAATAAATATAAAATACTTTTATACAGTCTTGGCACATAAGAGCTCAATAACCTTGTGAGGTGATTGGAAAGATTAAATGCGTTCACTGATGTCAGACTATAGTAGACACTCAGTAAATAACAGTGATGGGACTTCCCTGTGGCTAAGACTCTGTGCTCCCAAAGCAGGGGACCAGAGTTTGAGCCCTGGTCAGTGAACTAAGATCCTACGTGCCATGGACAACTAAGCCCATGTGCCACAACTAAAGAGAGCCATGTGCCGCAACGACTGAACCCTCTAGAGCCCATGCTCTGCAACAGGAGAAGCCTGTGCTCCGAAATGAAGAGCCTACACAGCAGGGGGGAAAAATGCCGAAGCTAAAGAGCCCACATGCCGCATCCAAGGTTGCAGATCCAGATTGCTGCAACTAAGACCCGCCACAGCCAATACCATAAAATAATAAGTGGAAGTGATGACTGCCAATTCCTGGATTGCTTCCTCTTCAGTTGGCGCCCCTCGTACGACTGTTGAATGAACCATGGTTGAATGCCTGAATGGCGGGAATGGCAGGCAAGTAAGGGAGATGAGTGCAAGCCAAGTCACGGGCGTAAAGGCCCGGTGGTCCCCAAGACACAGTTCTTGCTGGATTCCAGAGGAGCACAAGCGTTTGCGTCTTCCCTTCCCCTCTCCTACAAGGGCACTATGTCCCAGGATTGGAAGAGCTCACTGAGTTTCGGCTTCCCAGGTGGCTCAGTGATAAAGAATCTGCCTGCCAATGCAGGAGACACAGGAGACATGTGTTCAATCCCTGGGTCGGGAAGATCCCCTGGAGGAGAAAAATGACCATCCACTTCAATATTCTTGCCTGGGAAATCCCATGAATGGAGGAGCCTGGCGGGCTACAGTCCATGGGGTTGCAAAGAGTCAGGCATGACTGAGCGACTGAGCACACAAACATACACAGTTTATTTGGGGAGTGCAAAGGGGGCTGAAGTTTCACTTGTACACACACACACACACACACAGAGTTATGCAAATCCAAAGGGTGACATAACATCGCTCCAGAGGCTCACGCTGTCTTCTTGGGGTCCCAGATTTCAAAGTCGGGTGAGGACTTCAGGGCCCTGAGGAGGCCCAGGCTATGCAGAAGAAAGGCTGATGGGGAACGGGCCCAGCAGCCAGCACCCCACTTCCATCCCTTTTCATCTCCCTCCTTTCGCATCCTCTGGAGGGCAGTTCCCAGCTCACCTGAAGGGAGTCACCTAGTGCTCCACCCTATTCGAGCCCCTCCTCCCCATGCCGGTTCTGGTCCATCGGGATTATCCATGTTCTCATAAGAGTCTGCATCTGGTCAGAACCAGGAAGGAGTAAGGTGGGAGTAGAGCCTGAAGTCAGCCGGGAGGGAGGAAGTCTCAGAGGACCACAGGAGGTGGCAGGAGATGCACCCACCTTCCTCATGATTGGCACCAGGCTGGGCTCGAACGAAGCGGAGCTGGGGAGCTGCATACAAGATCCCTCTCATATCCTCATAGGATTGGGACCCTGTGTGGGCAGGGCACAGAGAGTTGGAGGCCTAGGAGCCATCCTGGGGACTTGGGGAAGGGAAGTGCAACCTAAGATATGGAGGGAGTCTTAGGGCCTTGAGCAATATTGTGCTAGGAAGAGTTAGCACCAGGTTCTGGGCCCTTGTTCATTGTAAGGTTTGGTCACATGTGGGTTAGATTACCTTCATGGTCAGAGGAAAAAGTCAAGAACAGAATTGGAAGGAGTAAGAGTCAGAGTTGTCAGGAGGTTGTAGAGAGAGCTTGGGTCAAAGCTGAGGTCTGCACTGGGGCTGGGGCGAGCTGGAGGTCAAAGTCCAGGCTGGAACCGCACTGAGACTGGGGCACTGAGACTGGGGCTGCTGTTGATAGTGAGGGATGGGGGTGGATACTGGGAGTCAAGATAGGCCGTGGGGTCAGTGCTGAAGTTAGGGTTAGGAGTCCAGTCTAAGGTTAGGATTGGGCCTGGGTTGGGGGTCAGAGCCAAGGTCAAGGTGGGGCCTGATTTCAGAGCCAAGACCACATCAACCCAATCTGGGCAAGACAGGCAGGTCCCAAGCACTTCTCACCAAGGGAGGCTGCCTCTCTGCTGGGGTCCCAGGCTGATCCATGGGGGCTCAGCAAGTCTGGAGAAGGAAGAGGGAAGTCATTTCTGGCTTTTGGGTCACACACCCACCCACCCCACAGGAACGTGACCTCCTCACACACACCTGTTGTCCTGGTGACGGTAGGGGCCAGTTCTTCATCTTCATTCTCGTAAGACTCAGCTCCTGCAGGAAAAAGAGAACTTCAGGGACCACTCCGCCCTGTAGGGGATTCCCAGCCTCGTGGATTCTCCCGAGTCTCCGAGGCCCCACGAGGTCCCCAGATTACCGTTAGAGAAGGAGTCTTCATCCTGAGGATCCAAGCTCCCTTCCTCAGGGTTCTCATAGCCGCTGCCATCTGGTGGGAAAGGAGGAGCATCCACCGACGGCCCACAGCCCACGGCCCCGAGGAGGTGAGGATGGGGGAGGGCAGTCTTACCCTGGGAGAGTTGGTCCTGCCCAAGGTTGGAGTCGTTCTCGTAAAACTCGGAGCCCTCTTCACTGTCCGGCTCCTCGTAGGCCTCCCCTTCCTCTTCTTCTGGGCCTGGGGTTCGGGGATGGAGGTGGGAACCGGGTCACGGGCCCCCTCCTCTAGGCCCCAGTCCACTGTTCCTACCCCAGACCGCTCCGACACCTCTCAAGTGAGTAATCACCACCCCCATCAATCACCAGGTCCTGGCGGGCTCCGGGACCCCGCGGCTCTGGCCTCCTGGACGTCGCTGCGTGGGTTTCCGTAGGACGGCGCGGCGGCTCCGAGGCCCGCAGCCCACCGCAGGGCGCGTCCTGGCGGGTGAGAAGAGATGGAGGCGGTCAGGGGTACGGGCAGAGGATGCTTCCAGGCCCTGCTGGAGGACTCCGCGTCTTGGTACCCAGCCTTGAGCCAGGGCAGAGGCGGGACCTAAATATAGAGGCGAGGTTCTGCTCTCGCAACCAGACAGGGGTCTCGAGTCCTGGGGGCGGGGATATGAGTTCTGAGGGCGGGCCTTAGTCCTGGGGGCGGGTCTCAGATGTGGGTGGTCTTAGCGTCGCGGGGGCGGGCTCTTCACTGAGGGCGATGCTCCGGGCTCGGGAAGACTTGGAGCTCAGGAGATTGGAGGAAAATGGGTGGGATGCCCGCTCTGGGTCAGGTACCTACCCGTGCCAGAGTGGGGCATGGAGAGGGAAAGCATGTTTCCGTACTGGCTGTTGGCCCCGTTTCCCGGGGGAGGCGTCACTTTGAAGAACCTGGGGGAGGAAAAGGGAGTTGCACTTGAGGCCAGGCCTCAAGATTCAGGCTAGGGCTTCCCTGGTGGCTCAATGGTAAAGAATACGCCTGCCAATGCAGGAGACACGGGTTCGATGCCTGATCCTGGCAGATCACACATGCCGCAGAGCGACTGAGCCTGGGCGCCATAACTATGGAGTCTGTGCTCTAGAGCCCCCAAACCGCAACTACTGAGTCCACGCGCTGCAATTACTGAAGTTCTCTCACCCTAGAGCCAGTGCTCCACAACGAGAAGCCACCGCAAGGAGAAGCCCGGGCACCACAACTAGAGTAGCGCCCACTCTCCGCAGCTAGGAAAAAGCCCGCAGAGCAACGAAGACCCAGCACAGCCAAAAATAAATAAATAGAACTATTTTTAAAAGAGATTCAGGTAAACCCTTAGAGGTTAAAATGTGGTCACTTGTTGAAACTTCGCTGGTGGTCCGGTGGCTAAGACGTGCTCCCAGTGCAGTGATTGGGGAACTAGATCCCACATGTTGTAACCAAGAGTATGCATGCCACAACTAAAGATTCCGCATGCAGCAGGGAAATCAAAGATCCTGCATGCCTGAACTAAGACCCAGTGAAGCAAAAAAAAAAAAAAAAATTGTAATCACTTGTTATTAGTTAGCACCTCTCTTCTGACATAGTGAAGCGACTTAGCAGCAGCAGCTTCTGACATAGCCTACAGAGGGATCTGTGATCATCCAAGGAGGACTTCACAGAGGAGGTAGCTTTGGTGCTGGGCTTTGAAGGCTGGGCAGCATTTCAACCATAGAGATGGAGAAAAGACAGCATGAGCAGACGAAACTGAGAGCAAAGCATAAAGTGAAAGTGTAGGAGTGAGAGCCTGGAGGGCACTGGAATAATTACCTTCTATTGGGATCTGTCATTCGCTTTCTTTTCCTCCTCAGGATCAGGGCTGGTGGGAGTTAAGGGGAATGATCAGAAGAAAAACTCGAGAGTGAAGATTTGGGAGATGCTGGGGAGATAACTTGGAGGAGAAGGGAGTTCAAATTTCAAAGGGCTCAGGTAGTTTGGGGAGGGTAGGAAAGGACGGAGGGCGGGATTCTGAGGTCTGTTAGGGAGGTGTGGGAGGAAAAATGGTTGTCAGACTGGCTAGAGTGGGCTCTCTTGAGGAAGGAGGGATAAAGCTTGGGAAGACAAACATGACTCACCTCTTCGAAGATAAAGAAAACCCACCAGGGAAGTCAGGCAGAAGATCAGATAAATTAAAGTCACAACAGGGACTTTCCAGACACCAGTCTCCAGCAGCCAATGCCATACTGGTAGGGGGAAGGAGCTATGAGATGAAGATCCCAGGCTGGCATCTTGCTTTTCAGCCTCAGTTCCTCAAAGCGCCATAAGTCTGAAAGACCCTGGCCAGATATAGATCCTCAACATCCCAAGCTACACGGAGGGCTCTCCTCCCTCCCTCTGAGGACCCGGAACCTCACACAGGGCCTGGAGCGGCATCTATTAAGCAAATTGTTGACGAACTACGACTATCAGCAGATGCTATGTTAGGATTTAGAGGAGCAAGATGATCAGCTTCCTGCTGCAGCTAAGAACAGCTATGGTCAGTGTGAAGGGCAGAGTGGGGTTCACAAGGTTAGATGTGGGATGTGGCCATGTGCTGAGGTTAAGTTAGCAGGGAAAATTCAGGTTGAGTATGAGAGTTGTGGTTGCAGTAGCACAGTAGGATTGAATGAAGGGAGACAGAATGGGCAGAACATTATGACCAATTTAATGGACGGGTAAGAAAAAAGGAAGGATGTCCAGGTTCCTGGCTTGGGCCTGTGGGCAGGTGTCCTTCACTTACGCAGGGCCACCCAGAAGACTATCGAGTTTGATTGTGTAAAGGTTGAGCTTGCAGTGTCCATGGGATATCAAATGGCAATTCCAGGTGTTGGCTGGGTGTGGGGTGTGATGGAGCCTGAAACCATGCCTCTTTAGGCATGGTGGCCTAAAGAGGCATGGGGGTAAAGGAAGTCAAACAGGATGTGGGAGTGTAGACAGACATAAGAAGAGGGCTCAGGGCTTCAACAGTGAGGCGTGAGGGAGGGAGGAAGACTCCCCCAAAGTTTATGGGAAGAAATAACCAGTGGTAGGAGAAGACGGGGAAAAGTGGGTGTCTCGGAAGCAAGGGAGGAAAAGAGTTGGGGTCGGTGTTCAGTGTAGAGGTTGGAGTTTGGGATGATGAGACTGGTACTAGGTCTCAGGTCAAGGGGCCAAGGTTGCCTAGCATCCAATTCTTCCCTCTCCTCAGCCAGCCCTCCCTGCCCCAGCTACTCAGATGAGCCACAGTTGGGAGAAACTCACCTGACTGGGCAGTGACCTTCAGCTGCATCTGGGTGGTCTTGTTGCCGTGGTTACAACGATAGATGTCAGCATCTTGAGCTGTAGCTTCAGGCAGTAACAGAACCACCTTTCCCCCAAGGGTGCCCATGACCCACATCTCTCTGAGCTGGGCATGTTCGCTGACATATAGGCTCAGCAGTTTGACCTCAGGCTTCATGGGATACTTGTGGATCCAGGAGACGGAGCCTCTGACCAGGGAGGTATGGGAGGCCCCACAGGACAGCAAGAGCGTGGAGCCCGGGGCCACAGTGAGATCTGGGGCAGGGAGATCCATGGCTAGGAAGGCGTAATCCTTGGGGTGGGGGCTCCTCCTCCCCTGTAGATCATCCAGTTCCCAGTCACCTTCCCCGCTCTTCCTGGCACCACCCCCCCCACCCCCCCCCGCCCCTGCCATCACCTTACCACGGTTGTCGCTCTGGTTCAATGTGCTGTTAGGTGGAGCACAGGGCAGGTCTGCGTGTGAGATCTCCTTAAAGTGGTCCGTGCCCCACACATTCAGCTGGGACTTTGTGGGGTGACCAGAAGAGGACCTGGGGCCCTTCGAGGTTTTGTTCCTCAGGTCACAGCTTGGGTCATTGAGGTCTGAAGCATTCCACCGGAACAGTTTCCCTGGGAAGATACCCAGAACCAGAATACAGAGACCAGAATACAGAGACATCCAGGAGAGGAAGAGAGATACAGAGACCCAGAAAGGCAGATGCAAAGACCCAGAGAGAGACAGAGAAAGAGCGACTCAGAGAAAAGAGTGAAAGACACAGAGCCACACGGCGCTGACGTCATAAAGCCGCAGGGGGTTTAGAAGCCACCTAAAACTAGCTCCCAGCGTGTCTCTTGGCCCCTCCGGCCCCTCCCTCCGGATTCATTTCAGCTGCTGGACCTCCTCCATCTCTGGTGGGCCTCCCTCTTCTCACTCAGCCCTCCCTGCCCCAGCCCGGACCTCACCGCTGCCCTGCACGCTGACTGTCCAGCCGGGCTGCCAGCCCTGCTCAGAAGACAGGCCTGGCTGGCACAGGTAGAAGCCCCCCATATGTTTGGAGACATTGAAGAGGAACAGCAGGGTTCCCTGGGGCTCCTTCAGGGTGCCCAGAGGCCCCACATGGATGCCCAGGCCTGGTAACCCTAGGCTCAAATTTAAGAAGGGTGTTGTTTGGGAGCCCCGAAACCAGGCCAGTTGTTCAGGGGGACCAGCCGAGGAACCTTCGAGGCATGGCAGCACAGCATCGCCTCCCTCTGTGGAGAGAGAGAGAGGGACAGGGTGGGGTGGCAGGGTGGAAGCGGGGAGAAAGGAACCCCCAGCCCCCTTCACTCCTCACACTGGGTGAGGAACCCCCAGTCCCTACAGCAGGGAGTGGATGAGTCCTCAGAGTCCTTCCAATCCTCCCCTGGATTTTACAGATAACAAAATGGAGGCTCAGAGAGGGTAAGTGACTCAGCCAAGGGCACCCAGCCGGAACCCAGATTTCCAGCCCTTCCATCCACCTCTGCCCTCCGGACATACCTTTAGCCTCCACTAGGCGTGGATCCTCGGGCCTGACTCCTACAGGGGTAAGGAAGAGGAGGAGAAAGAGGAGAGGAGGTGGCATGGTGGCCAGACTCCCCGGGGCGCCCAGCTTCGCCGCGCGGGGAATGCTGGGGCAGGCGGGGACCCGGTGGGCACTGAACCATGGGCGTCTGTGGGGGCGGGCGGACAGTCCCCCCGGAGAGGAAGGGGTGGTCACGCCTCAGGCCCAGTCTCCATGCACCCCTCCAGAACCACAAAACTCGCCTCCTCCCTGCTTCCCCGTTTTATTTTCATCTCATCACTTACCACCATGTGAATGACCTTGTCTGTGTGTTTCCTTATTTGATCGCTTTCTGTTCCCCACCCCTCTAGAATGTAAGCCTCTTGTGGCAGAGATTGTCTGGTTCAGACTGTACACACGGTGCCCCAGAACAGGGCTTGGCATGCTGTAGTTGCCCAAGGAATATTTGTTGAATGAGTGGGTTCAGACTCCTTCCTTCTCCCCCTCCTCCCTCCTTCAACCTCAGGCTCTGAATTCATTTCCTTTCACACACACACACAACCCCCTTCATTCATTCAACCGACATCTCTTGGGTCTTCTTCCACCTCCATACAATCAGCCCATCACACATAAGGTGGGATCCGGCAGACCTGAGTTTGAATCCTCTGCCTCTGCCGCTTGGCTAAATGTCTTCATCTTTCTGAGCCTGAGCGTCATTCTTTTTATCAACTGGGGATAATAATAGTACTATCCAAATATTGTTTGTGGAGATTAAACCAGATGATATACATACAGCATTTGTAGCCCAGTAGAGCACATAGCAAGCCCTCTTTGTCCGTGAGAGACGGGGTCCATTAAGAGCTAAGGGTTCAAGTCATTTTGCCACTGGGGCTCCTTTGCAGTGGTCCTGAGAAATGACTAATGGTTAATGCCCCTTTGTCTCCGGATGTCCCCCCATGAAGCCCCTGCTTCAGTTATGGGAGGAACCCATTCAGAAATGGGAAGACTGAGGCCCCCCAAAGGGCAGGGTGTGTCTAAGAGCACACATTCCGCTGGTGGTATAATTAGACATCAGAACGCAGGAGTCCTGACTCTTAAATCTTTTCTCTGCCCCACACAACCCACCCCCACCACGTCTCCTCCCACCCTGCTTTCCCTCTCTCTCTCACCTCGCCCCACCCCTGCATGTGAAGCTCTGTGTCTGTCACTGCTGCAGTCACGCAGGGAAAAGGGCCAGACCCAGGAGACTGGCTCTCTCAGTTGCTGGTTCCCAGGCCCGTCTCACTGGGCTGTGGCTTCCTGTTTGCCTGAGTCGAACCTCAGGGGACCCTCCAGCCGCCAGGGCCCCCACTTCCCTTTGGTCGGGTTGGGGTGGCTACAGGGGAAAGATTGGGGCATTGGGAGAATGGAAGGGGCGAGGAAGCAGGAGCCCATGTGCCTTTCATTCAACAGAATCTCTCTAATCCCTTCACTGGCTACTCAGCTGCCTCACACGTCGAGTCTTCTTGCTAAAGCATGTCAGCCCCTTGCTTAGAACATTCCAACGACGGTCATCTGCCTAAAGTCAACATTCCAAACCAGGGCCTCCAAAGGTCTGAGTGAGGCTACCCGTGACTACATTTGCTGTCTCAACCCTCTGACAGTCTGCCCCCACTTAGGGCCTCTGCACTTGCTGCTCTTCTTCCTGGAACGACACTCGGCTCTGCGCTCCACTGGCTCCTTTCCATCACTCAAGTCTGTTCAAATGTTACTTCCTCCCAGAGACCTTCCCTGACACCCCAGGTACTTTTTTTTTTTTTAAATTATTTATTTGGCTGAGGTGGGTCTTAAATGCTGCTTATGGGATCTTTTGTTTCTGCATGCCAACTCTTAGTTGCAGCATGTGGGATCTATTAAGTTTCCTGTCCAGGGATCGAACCCAAGGCCCCTGCATTGGGAGCATGGAGTCTTAGCCACTGGACCACCAGGGAAGTCCCACCCCTGGGACTTTTAATTTCACACCTCTGTTTTATTTCCTTCCCAGCATTTGCCCCAGTCCCAAAGTCTGCTTGTTTATTTTTCAAGTCTTCTCATTGGCCTCCTACCCTAGATTATTCACTCTGCTACAACAATGGTCTTTGCTTCACTGACATCCAGAAGGTGGTCATTAAGTGTTGGTTGTATAAAGGAAGGACGTTAGTTATGGTCACCAAAGGGGAAAGGGAGGGGGGTTATACACTAGTAGTATGGGATTAACAGGTACAGACTGCTATACAAAAAATAGATAAGAAACAAGGATTTACTGTATAACTCAGGAAACTCCATTCAAAATCTTGTAATAACCTATATTGGAAAATAATCTGATAAAATACATGTATATAATTGAATCACTTTGCCATACACCTGAAACCAACACAATATTGTAAATCAATTATAAAAAATTTAAAAGTAAAAAGGAAAGGAAGTTGGGAAGAGTGACAGAATACTTTTCTCTTTCCCCCATGTATAAAGTCACCAGTTAGTCCATTTCTGATCCTTAATAATTCTAGTGTCAATTTCCCCTATGTTGGACTCTTCTCAACCAGAATAATTTCAACAGCTTCGTTTATTTATTTGGCTGCATCGGGTCTTAATTGTAGCACATGGGATCTAGTCCCCTGACCAGGACTTGAATCCCAGCTCCCCGCATTGGGAACTTGGAGTCTTAGCCATTGGACCACCAGGAAAGTCCCTCAACAGCATCTCCTTGGGGCTCTCTGTCCTCTACCTTCTAATTCCCATCCACATGGCTCACAGAGAGATTTTCCTTGGGATCAGCCATGTGCTTCCCCTGCTCAACAGCCTTCAGTGACTCCCAGGGTGTCAGGTTAAAATCCAAACCTGATAGTTGACTTACTTACAGGCATCATTTCATGCCCTCATTTCATGCCTTTCCCAAGAAACCCTGCCGCATATACAGGGAGTCTGGACTTTATTCTGAGGGCAAGAGGCTCCTGGGGATTTGTAAGCTAGGAGTTGACCTGGTCAGATTTATATTTTCTAAAACTCTTCTTGCCGCAGTGGCAGAGGAGGGGATTGGAGGGAGTCCAGAGAGATCAGAAAGGGAAGCGTTCATTCATTCATTCACAAAATATTGACTACTTTAACAGTCAGTGTCACGGTTTATTTATTATTACTATTTTGGCCGTGCTGACTTTCTCTAGTTATGGATCTCGGACTTCTCATTGCGGTCGCTTCTCTTATTTCGGAGTATGGACCCTAGGGCGAGCAGGCTTCAGTAGTTGCACCACCTGGGCTTCAGCAATTGTGGCACACAGGCTTAGCTGTGCCACAGCATGTGGAATCTTCCCAGACTAGGGATGGAATCCATGTCCCCTGAAAGGCAAGGTGGCTTCTTAACCACTAGAGCACCAGGGAAGTCCTGTTTACTACTGTTTATTTACCGGACACTGTGCTAGGTGCTGGGAAAATAACAGGGGACAAGAAAGACAAGATTCCTAATCTCATGGAGCTCTGATTCAAGTCCTGGGGCCACAGAAGGCTAAAGGGTGCCAGGTAATAAAGTGAACCAATAGACAATTGGTTTATTATTAACCAATAAACAAATGGGGAGACGTCTCTAACGTGATCTAATGGTGGACAGGTTATTGAGCTGGTGACTTAAGACAGCGTGATCAGGGAAGGCGTCACTGAAGAGGTGACTTTTTAAAAAATTATTTATTTTTCCTTTTGATTGTATCGAGTCTTCGTTGCCATGTGCAGGCTTTCTCTAGTTGTGAAGAGTGAGGGCTACTCTCTAGTTGCAGTGTGTGGGCTTCTCATTAAGGTGGCTTCTGTTGTGGAGCACAGGCTCTAGGCAGTTGGGCTTCAGCAGCTGCAGCATCTGGGCTCAGTAGTTGTGGCTCATGGGCGTAGTTGCTCTGCTCTGTGGTATCCTCCAGGACCAGGAATCAAACCTGTGTCCCCTGCCATTGGCAGACGGACTCTTATCCACTGCACCACCGAGGAGGTCCAAGGAGGTGACTTCTGAGCCAAGACCTGGGGTGGAGAAAGCTTGGTGTGTTCAAGTAAGGTCATGTTTAGTCTCTAAAAAAAACTGTCATACCCTTCCACAAAGCGGCTATACCATTTTACATTCCCATCAGGAGTACTTGAGAAACTGTTTCTCCATCTATTCACCAGCATTTGGTATTATTACTCTTTTTAAATTTTAGCCATCCTGGTAGGTGTGCCAATAGGAAATTTGAACTTCTCTAATGGCTAATGAGGTTGAGTACCCTTTTTCATGGTCAATTTGCCACCTACATCATTGAAACTCGTGTCCTTTGCCCATTTTCAAATTGGATTGAACCAGATTTTAAGCAGGGATGAGACATGATCTGTTTTACAAAGATCACTCTAACTGCTTTGAGAATTAATTAACGGGCCCAAACGGTGACACAGGCGGAGCAGGAGGCAGTGTGGAAGTTCAGGAGACAGATGATGGGGACTGGGGCTGGGTGTCAGCGCTGAAGATGCAGAAATAGGGACCCATTCTGGAACATTCAGTCCTTTGGAGGTAGAGCTTGCAAGATTTGCAGGCTCCTGGAATGTTACTTTACAGAAGGAGAAGCGGGTTTGGGAGAAGGGGAATCACGACTCTAGACTTAAGTCTGAGTTACCTGTCACTGACTAGGGGAGATCTCAGGTCGGCTGTTGGAGGGAGAGGTCACAGATAATGAGGGCTTGACCTAGGGCAGTGGCCGACAGAGGAAAGGAGGGATTTGAGCGGCACTGGGAGGGGAAGATTAGCAGGAAGCGGTGACTGGCTGAATATCAAACTGGGGTTGGGACATGGAAGTTTCAGACTTCCACGACTGACGACGCGGGGGCCCAGGCGCCCAGAAAAGTGAAGTCGACCCAGCAGCCCTGCTCCGAGGGACGCTCCACGAAAGCGGAGGTGCAGGGAGGCTCAACTACAATTCGTTGTAACCTGAGCCAAGCTCCGGCGGAAGGGCGGCCAGGGACCGATCAAAGGGGTCAGCTCCGGGGACTGGGCGAGACCGCGAGAGCTTTGTCCTCCTTAGGCTGAAGCCGGCGGGCGTCCCGGAGGACGTGTAATTTGAGCAGAGCTTCCAAGGTCACGCGGAGACGCGCGAGGCCTTTGATGAAAGAGCTACTTTGGGATTTGAAGGGTAGGCGTCCTTGTCCAACAGTGGAACTCAAGAAAGAACGCGGGGAGCGGCGGGACCCCGGGCCGCGGCCGGGCGTCCACTCGGCAATCTTCGGCTGAGGCTCGGCCACCGCCCCCACTAACTCCGGCCTCAGCCTCGAGCTCAGGGCCGATCCGGAAACAGCCGAGCGGATCCGGAAACAACCGAGAAGACCCGGAAGCGGTGAGCGCCGTCACCAGGGAGTGCGGGAACCCGCCGTTTGCGCGGAGGCAATGGCGGCAGCTGCGCCGGCGGCCGCGGGCGAGGATGGCCGGCGGCGGCTGCCAGGGGCCGGTACGTGAGGGCTCGTCCGTGCACGCGAGGGGCGGTGAAGCCGGAGGCGGGGCCGAGTTCGGCGTCGCTGGATGGGGGGGGGGGGGAGTGGGGGGAGCCTGGAGAAAGGGGCGGGACCACGCCGCCGGGAAAAAAGGTGGAGGGGGCGTGGTCTAGGATGCAAGGTGGAGGGCCAGTGGCAGGTTAGAGATGGGGCCCAGTGTGAGAGGGGCGGGGCGGGGCCAGGTGGGCAAGGGGCGGGGCCACTGGAAGGGAGGGGGCGTGTCAGAGAAAAGAGGGGATTGGGTGAACCGAGGGAGGAAGAGGCGGGGCTCTAGACAACACGAGGCAGAGCTAGGTGAGAAGGAGGCGGGGAAGGGGCGGGGCCAGGTGAGCAGGGCGGGGTTAGGTAAAGGTGCAGGGACCTTGGCTGTAGTACTAAGTTGCAGCACTTGAGGATTTGATACCTTGGGAATATTGGGAATCAGAGTGATGAGAAAAGAGGCTGATCCCTGTGCTCCACAGCGCTGGACATCCAGCCCCAGGAGGGGGCAAAAGTTGAGGCTGAGTCCGGGGAGCTCGAGCGGCTTCGGGCTGAGCTAGCAGGCGCCCTGGCAGAAATGGAAACCATGAAGGCTGTGGCCGAGGTGAGCGAGAGCACGAAGGCCGAGGCTGTGGCGGCGGTGCAGCGGCAATGCCAAGAGGAGGTGGCCTCGCTGCAAGCCATCCTGAAAGGTGAGGCAGGTGGTCCTCCCAGCCTCCCTTGGCCCCATAACGGGGAGTGCATGACAAGAAAGGGGTCATGACCTACACCCATGGGGTAGTTTGGCGGGACTGCCTAGCACAGGCAGGCTCGGGACTCCGAGGAAGAAGCAGAAGAAGCGTGCTTTTTTAATTTGCATAGAACCCCAGCCTGGGCTCCAGCAGCACCTCTGTCAGTTCCAGCTAAGTTTAGCTCAGAAGGCTACCTCTTCCCTGGCCTCATGTCATTTCTGGTCCCTCACTAATGACTGATCAACCCTGAAAGTGAGCAGTTTCTCAGTTCCCCGAGAACTCGTTTGAGTCTTTGGCCTTCAGACTCAGCCCTGGGCCTCATCTCTGTAAATCTCATTATCTGATTTCCTTGCTTCCCCAAGCAGCCCTACATCCTCTGCTTCCATGGCCACCGCTATAGTAAAGCTCTCTGTCTGCTCCTGCATATTGTTGCCTCAGCCTTCTTAAAAGTCTCCCTCCATAGTCTGGCCTTGACCTTGGCTTCCAGATTAAACTTCTTACAATTCCCATCCCACCATGCCATTTCCCTTTCTAATGACCACTCCTGGCTCCAGACTTCTCTGGGCCCATATTTCTTACATTTTAGGCATCCGTGTCCCATCTGTGCAACGTGGTTGTCTCCTTGTATGACTTACCTTGTAATCTACTTGATGTTTGTTCTTCAAATAGATCCACTTTTTAAAAACTTACACACATCTATTTTAAAGGGAACTTCCTATCTGTCTAAGAAACTGTGTCTTAAATAATAATGATAACCAACATTTATTGAGTGCCAGGCTTCACTGGTGGCTCAGATGGTCGAGAGTCTGCCTGCAATACAGGAGACCTGGGTTTGATTCCTGGGTTGGAAAGATCCCCTGCAGGATGGGATAGCAGTCCACTCCAGTATTCTTGCCTGGAAAATTCCATGGACAGAGAAGCCTGATGGGGTAGAGTCTGTGGGTTCCCATAGTCGGCCACAACGGAGCAACTGACACTTTCACTGAACTAAATACTTGATGAATATTTAATCTTCATCAGCTATGGGGTCACACAGAGTCGGACACAACTGAAGTGACTTAGCAGCAGCAGCAGCAGCAGCAGCAGCAGCAGCAGGAACTGTTATCCATCTCCGTTTTACAGAGGAAGCTCTGAGGCTCAGAGAGGTTAGATAACTTGCCTAAGATTATATAGCTGGAAAGGAGAAGATTTGAACCCTGGCAGCCTGACAACAGAACCTTTACTTCTGATGTTAGTACGTGTTAAAATAAGTAACTATGCAAATGAAAAATGACCATGTTCCACTCAACATCACCTTTAACTCCCACTGACCTGTTAAGATGAATTCTAAATCCCAGCATGGCATTCTGCATCTTCACTGCTGTTCTTCCAGTGTCCACTATGCCCCAGCCACACCATCCACTTTCCCACCCGTGAGCCTTTGCGCCTGTTACTTAATTAATGTGTCCTTTCTGTCCTTCACCGCTTGCTGGTGTCTCTCCTGGCCAGGCAGGCAGAGCGAGGGTCTCCTTCTTCTGGGACCCCCAAGCCCAGGAGTGGTCCTCTCACAAGCTCTTCTCAGACTGCTTTGTAACTTTCCACGGCTGTCTTTCTCATTGGACTGTGGGCTCCTGGTGTCAGGGTTTGTGTTTGAATTTCTCTATTTCCAGAGCCCAGTTCAGAGTCTGGTCCAGAATGAATATTTATCACTATTATTAGATATTGCTTATTATTCTTATGTATTAGTAGCAACAGATAGCCTATCTTTAGCATTTATTATGTACCAGGAAGAGGGTTAAAGCCCTTCCCGATATCATGTCATTTGATTCTATAACAAGCCAGCAGGGTTATCATTAGCTGAGGACATTATGCAGAGAGGCAAATTGCCCAGGACCTTGCTGTGCTGTGCTCAGTTGCTCAGTCATATCCAACTCTTTGCGACCCCATGCACTGTAGCCCGCCAGGCTCCTCTGTCCATGGGGATTTTTCAGGCACGAATACTGGAGTAGGTTGCCATCTTCTCAGTCCAACTGCAAAGCCTCCTGTCATCAGCACTCTGGTAAATTGCCTTGCAGAGAGCAGCAGTGATGGAAAGCTCCCTGTTCGCCCCCAGGTAGGGCTGACGTACTGACCCTCCCTCTCCTCTGCCCTTCCTGCCCTGCCAGACTCCATCAGCAGCTATGAAGCCCAGATCACGTCTCTGAAGCAGGAGCGGCAGCAGCAGCAGCAGGACTGTGAGGAGAAGGAGCGGGAGCTGGGGCGCCTGAAGCAGCTGCTGTCTCGGGCTCACCCCCTGGATTCCTTGGAGAAGCAGATGGAAAAGGTTGGGGTTGGGATAGTCTACTTGCCCCCTCCCCGGGGACTTGAGAAGATGTTGAGGCAGCCAAAGGTGACCTTGGGGCACAGGGTTTGTTGATGTCCTACTGCCATGTCACTGGGAGCAGGGCACTCAGCAATAATTCTAGGTGCTAACCCTGTACTCAGCATGGGAAAATTGGGACTTCTCTGGTTGTCCAGTGGTTAAGACTCCTTGCTTTCACTGCAGGGGCCACAGACTCATTCCTTGCTCGGGGAACTAAGATCCAGCATGCTGTGTGGCATGACTCAGAAAAGTTAAGTCATGTGTGGGGGGCAGCTAACATTTAAGGATACCTCTTATGCGCTAGGTACTGTGGACAGACTCAGTGTCCCCAGTCTTTCCCGTGAAAGACAGGTCCATTAGATCCATTAGATGAGTAAGGTGAGGCTCAAAGACGTTTAGTCATTCTTGCCAGGTTATGCGCATAAAAAGGAGCAGATCTGGGACTTTCCTGGTGGTCCAGAGGTTGAGAATGCTCCTCCTGCCAATGCAGGGGACACGGGTTTGATCCCTGGTCCCGGAAGATTCCGTATGCTGCGGAGTAGCTAAGCCCGTGTGCTACAGTTACTGAAACCCAAGAGCCCTAGAGCCCTTGCTCCACAACGAGAGAACCCACCACAATGAGAAGCCCACGCACCATAACTAGAGGGTAGCCCCTCCTCGCTGCAACTGGAGAAAGCCCATATGCAGCAAGGAGGACCCAGCACAGTCAAAAAAACAAAGGAGCAGATCTTGGACTTTAAAATCTAGGCAGGCTAGTTCTAAAGCTTTATTCTTAATCTCTATGGCATACCATCACTTTTATTCCTGCTGTCATAAACAATCATAGGAAACACAGATTACCAAACTCTTCACCTTTCAGGGCAAGTTCACATCTTCCCTCATTTGAAGCTCACAGCTGCCCTGTGAGGTAGGTACTTACCTCACATTATGCATGAAGAATGTGAGGCTCACCTTATATGTGAGGCTCAGGGAGATGGAGTAAATCTCCTGGTGAGAAGGACAAAGATCTAAACAGGAGCCCAAGAAAGGAAGGCTTCCAACCCACCATTTGCCTGCAGAGGCTGCCACTATACTCGGATTCCGAGTGTTCCTCAGGGAGTGGTTGCACAGGGTGGTGAAAGAGAAGGCTCTGCTAAATTAAATCTGCCAGGTACGGTGGAAAGAAGCACAGGCCCAGAGTCAGGAAGTTCCGATCCTGGCCCTGCATCCAGCCGTCATTCATCCACTGTGTGGGCATCTGCAGAGCATGTACTTCAGGCCTCCAGATGGGATCGGAGGTGTTTTGTGTGGGCCACACAGGCTTACCCTACCTGCTGGCAGTGTTCACATAAGAGATTTGGAGGTTTGCACTGAGCTTGTCTGAGATGGGTTTTTGAATTACTCAAGAGGCAGAAATTGTATGAATTGGAAGAGGATGGATGACTGGCCAGTTTCTGCCTTGGACAACTGGGTGGATAGCAGGGTCATTGTTGACCTGGTGCTAACGAGAGGAGAAATGGCAGTGTGAGGTGGTTTAGATTGGCTGTACAAGGACAGAAGAGCCTGTCCAACACCCAAGTTGAGGTGTCCAAAAGGCTGTTGACTGTACAAGTTCAACAGAATTCCAAACCTGAAAAGAGAGCAAAAGAAGCAGCCAGCAATATGGCGGTGACAGGAGTGTGGAGAGACATAACAGGTAGGACAAAGTTTGAAAACCCAAATCAACAGTGGCTTAAACGAGGTAGAAATTTATTTTTCTTGGGCTTTCCTGATAGCTCAGTTGGTAAAGAATCCACCTGCAATGCAGAGACCCTGGTTCGATTCCTATGTCTGGAAGATCTGCTGGAGAAGGGATAGGCTACCCACTCCAGTATTCTCGCCTGGAGAATTCCATGAACTGTATAGTCCATGGGGTCACAAAGAGTCAGACACGACTTTCACTTTTCACTTCTATTTTTATTAGAGTTCAGAAGTAGACATTCTAGGACTGATGTAGCAGCTCAACAAGTCATTAGGAACTCAGGCTCCTCCTATGTTGCTGTTATGCCATAGGTAGCGTACTGCCTCATGATCCAGCATGACTGCCTGAGCGCCAGCCATCACGTCTGCATTGTAGCCAGCCAGAAGGAGGAGGAAGAGGAGTAAATACAGCCTTTCCCCCTGAGGGGTTGACCTGGAAGTTACACCCAGCACATCTGCCTACATCTCATTAGCTGAAACTTAGTCATATGACCATGCTTAGTTACAGGGAAGCTGAGAAATGTAGATGGTATTCTAGGATTCAGGTCACGAGCCCAGCTAAAAATGTGAGGCTCTATGATTTAAAAAGGGGACACATGATATTGGGGGAGAAAAGTATGTCACTCTACAAGTGGGCAACAGGAAGGTGGTTGTGACTTTAGCCACCTACCATGTGACCTGGGGTAAGCCTTGTAACTGCTCCGAGCATCTGTGTTTCTGTCTCTAAAATGGGGGTGATAGCACGTGCCTGGGAGGATTAGAAGAGCTGATGTGCTTGGAGGGAAAGCTCTGGACAGGCCTGAGGCTCCTGCAGTCGGGAGGACTGCCTGTCACTGCCCAACGCCCCTTCCCCTTCCCCAGGCCCACGAGGACTCGGAGAAGCTGCGGGAGATCGTGCTGCCCATGGAGCAGGAGATCGAGGAGCTGAAGGCGAAACTGCTGAGGGCGGAGGAGCTGATCCAAGAGATCCAGGTGAGGGGGTGGCCAGGGGGCGCTGAGGGAGGCAGGGGCGCTGCAGGACCCCAGCCCCTCAGCCTCTTCCCTGCCCCATCTCCCTAGAGACGGCCCCGGCATCCCCCTTCCCTGCACGGCTCCACGGAGTTGCTCCTGTCCCGGGACCCATCTCCCCCACTGGAGCCTCTTGAGGAGCTGAGTGAGGACGGGGGCCCAGCGGCTGAGGCCTTCGCCCACAACTGTGACGACAGCGCCTCCATCTCCTCCTTCTCCCTTGGTGGGGGGGCCAGCGGCAGCGCCTCCCTGCCCCGCAGCCGCCAGGGCTTGAGCCCCGAGCAGGAGGAGACAGCCTCTCTGGTGTCCACGGGCACCCTGGTCCCCGAAGGCATCTACCTGCCCCCTCCTGGTTACCAGCTGGTCCCAGACAACCAGTGGGAGCAGCTGCAGTTGGAGGTGAGTGGAGAGGGCAGGGCGGGCTGCCAACACACATGCATCTATCCATCCATCTCTCCCTTCAAGTCCTGACTGAGCTAGAGCCGGGCATCCTGCAGTGAAGAAGAAAACTACTCTCTTGGAGCTTCCTCTAGTGAGGGAGCCAGGCCCAGACAGACACACGGGCCCATGAGGAAGACAGCGTCACAGGGTGAGACTCCCACCACAGAACTCAACAGGGCTGTGGAGGGACTTCCATGATTGTCCAGTGATGAAGATACCGCCTTCCAATGCAGGGGCCACAGGTTCGATCCCTGGTCAGGGAGCTAAGATTCCATATGCCTTGCAGCTAAAAACCCAGAACATGGAAACAGCAGAAGTAACATTATACAAATTCAATAAAGACTTTAAAAATGATCAACATACAAAAAAAAAAATCTTAAAAAAAAATTAGGATTATGAGGTAGAGACTGGCAGGGCAGGAGATCTTCCTAGCTGGCAAGAGAGGTGCTTTCTGAAGATCAGAGACCAAAGGATCTGCAGGTTCCAAGGCCCAGAGGATGGACATACCGTGGTGTGTCTGAGGAGCTGGAAGGCTGCCAAGGAGGGGAAGAGAGATGAGGTCAGAAAGGCAGGCAGGGGCCACAGGAGGTCGGCCTCGGCTTCTGGGTCAGCCATGAAGTTTGTGTTTCAGACCAAGAGCTGTGGGAAGCGTCTGTGGGGTTTAAGGCAGGGAAAGGCCTGCTCTACTTTGGGCTCATCATGGGTCACTGGGCTCTCTGGGTGAGAATGGATTATAATCGGGGGAAGGGGCAAGGGGAGAAGCAAGGTGGCTGCTTGGAAGGGTGACGCTTGATGTAGTTTAGAGGAAGGTGGTGACTGGGGCCGTGGTCCCAGGAGGTGGCGGCCGAGATGGAGACGAGTGGATTTGGAATTCATTCTGGAGGCTGCCGGGCAGGGCCTGCTGGTGGTCTGGACCCGGGTAGTGGAAGACAGAGAAGAGTCAACGTCCGTTCCTGAGCTTTCAGCTGGAATGACTGGGTGGATGCTGGTGCTACCCAGGGAGATGCAGGAGGCAAGGCGTGAGAGGCCTGGAGAGGAGGGAGGCCTCCCCTTGGCCGTCGAGCCTGAGGCCGGGATCTATGGCAGGGGCGGCAGCTGCAGAAGGACCTGGAGAGCGTCAGCCGGGAGCGGGACGAGCTGCAGGAGGGCCTGAGACGGAGCAATGAGGACTGCGCCAAGCAGGTGGGTTTGGCCTCAGCTCCAGCCCCGGGGGCCTCTACTCCCGGCTTCCTTCTGGCCCCGCCTCACCCTCGCCTCACCTCCACCCACAGATGCAAGTCCTCCTGGCTCAGGTCCAGAACTCAGAGCAGCTGCTGCGGACCCTGCAGGGAACCGTGAGCCAGGCGCAGGAGCGCGTTCAGCTGCAGATGGTGAGGGCTGCGGGGCCAGGGAAGCCAGAAGAGGAGTGGGAGGGGAATTGGTTGAGGCCCATGTGGAAGGTCAAGACACCTGTCCTACAGCCCTCCCCCTCCCCGATCCGCTCTGGCTTCGCCCTGGAGTTGGTACCAGGCAGATAAGAGGGCTTCCAGGGCACCCAGTACCTCATTTAGACAGAGCCCACCACACACTCAGTGATCTTTAAGCTAATCCCACAAGCCCAGAGCCTCAGCGTTGACGCGTTGAAATTGAGATAATGGGTCCTAGCTTGCAGAGTCATGAGGATGAAAAGCAGAGATTGCAAAATCGGATGCTTTTTGAGACAAGAGAGGCAAATGATTGAACCAGGTCTGGTGTATGGCCAGAAGGAGCAGCAGGCAAACGGAGACCCTGTAAAGGTCTCTTCATTTGTCAAGAGAAGCCAGATCCGGATATTTGTGTGTAGTCTCCCAGGTTTTAAAGTTGTGGTTTAGTCGTTCAGTCATGTCCGACTCTTTGCGACCCCATAGATTGCAGCACACCAGGCTTCCCTGTCCTTCATTGTCTCCTGGAGTTTGCTCAAACTCATATCCATCAAGTCGGTGATGCCATCGAACCATCTTATCCTCTGTCATCCCCTTCTCCTCCTGCCTTCAATATTTCCCAGCATCAGGGTCTTTTCTAATGAGTCAGCTGTTTGCATCAGGTGGCCAAAGTATTGGAGCTTCAGCTTCATCATCAGTCCTTGAATGAATATCCAGGGACCACATAAAACAACCAGTGTGGCTTGTGGCTGCCACTGTGTGACCTCAAAATCATCGAGGAGGCTGGAGAAAGAGCTTGAGGGTCTTCCAGGTGGTCCAGTGGTTAGGACTCCATGCTTCCACTGCAGGGGGAACCAGGGGTTCCATCCATGCTTGGGGAACTAAGATCCCTCAAGCAAACAAGGGGAAAAAAAAAAAATAATGAGCTTGGGAGCCAAAGACGCTTACTGAAGGGTGTTTCTTCCTTTCTCGGCTGAGAAGGAGGGCGTGGGCTTCCTGGTTCTCCTTCCAGTGTCTGGGAGGAGGGCTCAGGGTCTGGCCTCACAGGAGACGCCGATCCCCTCATCGCCTCGTCCTAACTGTCCACCCCCAGGCAGAGCTGGCCAACTCCCACAAGTGCCTGAGCCACGAGGTAAAGCGCCTGACGGAGGAGAACCAAGGGCTCCGCGCTGAGCAGCCGTCGTCCTCAGTCCCCCGGGTCCTGGAGCAGGATGAGGGCTGGGAGGAGTCGCTGCCCAGCTCGCTGCCGGTAAGGGGGGTGTGGCCCTTCCTCTCCACGCGCAGCGAAGCACTGGCCTGTGGCCAGGGGACGCAGGGACAGACTCAGGCTGCTGTATCAGCTGCATCACTGTGGTCAACTCATGCGGCTTTGCTAAGACTCAGTTTCCTCCTCTGCAAAATGGGGCCACACCCCTTCCCAGCATTGGCACGGAGAGAAAATGAGTTAACAGAGCGCTTGACATGAAGAGGGGCTTCCCCGGTGGCTCAGAAGGTAAAGAATCTGCCCGTAATGCAGGCAGGCTACAGTCCATGGCGTCACAAAAGGTCGGACACAACTGAGCGACTAACACTTTCACTTTGACACAAAGGAAGCAGTCATTTGGCTTGTTATTTTTACTTTATCAATTCTTTTGGCCACACAGAACAAGCCTGTATGCTAAGTCACTTCAGTCACGTCCAGCTCTTTAGGACCCTATGGGCTGTAACTCAGTAGGCCCTTCTGTCCATGGGATTCTGCAGGCAAGAATACTGGCGTGAGTTGCCATGCTCTCCTCCAAGGGATCTTCCCGTCTCAGGGATCAAACCGATGTCTCTTAGGTCTCCTGCCCTGGCAGGAGAGTTCTTTACCACTAGTGCCACCTGGGAAGCCCACCAGCATGCAGGACCTTAATTCCCCACCCAGAGACTGAACCTGCGCCTCCTGCGATGGAAGTACCACTTCTGAAGCCCTGGACCACCAAGGGAAGTCCCTGACTTATTTTTAAGTGACTGGAGATCCACAAAATTGAATTCATCGGAATCTTTGGTTTGTTGAAAGCTATCATTGATCCGTGCATGGCCTCCGTCCATCAATTGACTTTATTAAGAATATGAAGATCACCTGGAACCCTTGCCCACCCTGAGAACTATGACTGACATCTCCTTACGTGCGACCCCGCCCCACATTCCTTGGCTCTGCTTCTGCCGTCCCCAGCTTTATCATTCCTTTGCCTTCTTTGGTGTCATTTTTATTATTGGGTTGGCCTAAAGAGTCGTTCTGGTTTTTCCATAACAGCGCCCAGAAAAACCCGAATGAATGTTTTGGCTAACCCAACACACATGTATGTCTGCCTAAACTGTGGAGTGCTCATAACTTTAGTTGTTTCTGAGCATTACAAGAGCTCCAAGTCTTGCTCTGGGTAATCTGGAACTTGCACTCAACTCCACTCCCGAGGGTCCTCCTACCTGGGCTTGTGCTGCAGGAAGCAGCCATCCAAGGGTGTGTGTGTCCACCCTCCCCACCATCCCCTTTGAGTCCCTGGCCCCCAGGGCCTCTGCCCCTCCTCCCCCCCACACACACACACACCACCCTGCAACCAGCCAGTGACTTGCTTCCTCCCAGGAGCTGCAGCAGCTGGTGCACCGCACGCAACAGGAGGCACGGGCCCGCCAGCAGGCCCAGGAGCACGAGGCCGAGAGGCTGCGGATTGAGATCGTGACTCTGCGGGAGGCGCTGGACGAGGAGACGGCGGCGAGGGCCAGCCTGGAGGGGCAGCTGAGGGTGCAGCGGGAGGAGACAGGTGAGGAGAGGGTGCCAGCCAGCCCCCCTCCCTCCCCAGGAGGCCAGCTCTCACGAGGACCCCCCCACGCCCCCAGGCTCTGGGAGGGGTGAGAGGTGCAGGGCGAGAAGGATGAGCCTTGACCTGTCTTTCTTTCCTTCCCACACAGAGGTGTTAGAGGGTGAGTATGGGCGGGAGCCTGTCCCCGCCAGGCCGGGAGGGGAAGGAGCAAGGGTGTGGGCCTGACGTTTTGGCCCTGCCTGACTCCCCAGCCTCCCTGTGCAGCTTGAGGATGGAGATGGAGCGCGTCCAGGAGGAACAGAGCAAGGTGAGGCAGGACCCGGGCCAGGCCGGGGTGATGGGGGAGGCTGGCAGTGCGGAAAAGACCCTCACCGGTCCCTGCTGCCCTTTATGTCTCCCTCAGGCCAAGCGGCAGGAGGTCCTCAGGCCATCACAGGGCACGGGCCGCACAGAAGAGGTCAGGATCAGGGGTGGTACTGAAGGGGTAACCCCGTCCAGACATCCCATCCGAGACCCCAGCTCTATGTCCTGTGCCCCCAGGCCCAGCTCACAGACCTGCTCTCGGAGCAGCGGGCAAAGATGCTGCGGCTGCAGGCGGAGCTGGAGACCAGTGAGCAGGTGCAGCGGGATTTCGTACGACTGTCCCAGGCCCTGCAGGTACTGCATGTCCCTTCCCCACCGGGCTGGCGTGACTCCCGGCGACTTGTCCTAGGTCTTGCAAGGACAGGCCCCCGGCTAGAGGAGTCTTCTTCCTCCCCCTGGGGCTGGCACAGTCCTTTCCTCTTAGCTGTTGCTCCCTGTTACTCGAAGCCCGTGGCCCAGGGCCGGGCTTGTGGGCATGCCACGTGCTCATCTCGTCAGTCCCGCCTGCCCCTGCCCGCCCCTCCTCAGCCTGCTGTCTGAGGACCTACTTCTTCCCTTGAAGTCAGTTTCACTGTGGGTTGGGGAGGAGGAGTCCTGAGCCCTTGCCCCTCGTGGCGGGGAGCAGCTGGCCGGCGGGGTGGAGGCTGCATTTTCCCACTGAGGGCCCTCTGCCTCCCTTGCCGGCCCCCACAGGTGCGCCTGGAACGGATCCGCCAGGCAGGGAGCCTGGAGCAGGTTCGCGGCATCATAGACGAGGCGCCCCTTCGGGACGTCAGGGACATCAAGGACACCTGAGGGGCCGGCACCCGCCCACCCTGGGGGAGACCGCCCTTCACTCCTGAACCATGAGGCCGAGGCTTGAGGGGGGTGGTCTCAGGATGGAGTTGTCACCCTCTCCAAGGCCAGGGTCGAGGTGACAGGGCCACCGCTGCCCTGGCCCCTGCAGCACTCCTCCTAAAGACGGCTGGGCCTTCTGCTTCCAAAGATGACACCCGGGCGAGGGTCCCAAGCCCCTCTGTGAGCCAGCTCGGCCCTGTGGCTTTCTGGCTGCCATGCTGCCTCCTGGGTTCCAACCCTCCTGCGCCCGCCGCCACCCAGACTAACAGCCACACCCGTCACCTCACGTCCCCTTCCCCCAGGGACAGCTGCGAGTGGTGGCCAGGAGTCTTGGGGTGCGTCCCCAGGCCCTTCTGCACCCGCGCCCTGGGCCAGGTGGCTGCTTCCCAGACTGCGCTGACACTAAGATACTTGTCCCCAGGGGCCCGAGCCAGGCCCCAAGATGTGTGCATGGAGACAAGGCCAGATTTTTCTGTCATTTATTTTCAATAAATAAGCAGCTCAGCTCAATCAGTCGCCTTGTCCCTGCGAGCCCCACGGGGTCGGGGAGGGGAGGTTTCACAAGGGCAAAAGGGGGACAGGTTGCTGAGGGGGGAGGAGAAGTGAAGGGGACATAGTGTTTATAAACAAGAATGTCGGGCGGGAGGAATAGGGAACGTTGTGGAGGGTGGGGCCTGTGCCACAGCTCTGGCTGAAGATGCGTCACTATGGGGTGGGGAGGGAGGGCAAAAGGCCTGGTTGCTTCCTTCTTTCATCTTCTGGATCTGGAAGGGGAAAGGGAAGGATGAGACTTTCTCATCTTAGGTGGGGTGGGTGGAGTGGGACCCGAGAAGAACAGTTCCTCCCAGCTCCCTGCCTGTCCCCTGGCACACTCACCTGGAGGGCCCCACCACCACCCAACCACTCACCTGTGTCCCCAGCCCCCCTCCTCCCAACCACTGCAGCCCCAGCAGCAGACAGCTCAGCGCCCAGCCAGCGCAACGCAGCGCAGCCCAGCACACAGTGGTGCCCGACACCCGGCCCCACTCAGAAGCGCGGCGGTGGCGGCAGTGGCTCCAGGTGGAGCTGCGAGGATAAGTGACCTCGGCGCCACCTGAAGGGAGAGAGGCGGGCAAGGGGCACAGCAGCTGGGGCAAGGGCAGGAAGAGGGGTGATACCTGTGACACGGTTCAAAGAGATGGAGGAGGGGGAAACGGGTTATCCTATGGCCAAAGAGGACAGAGAGACACCATTATCCAGGGAAGGAGGCAGGCACAGGGGCCAAGAGGGCTGGGGAGGTTGTGGGGGTGCCTAGGAGACCATGTCTGCATGGGGTTCAGAGGGGCGGGTGGGGGGAAAGGAGGGAAGGGCCCAAGTGGGCCACTCGGCGAAGAGCACGGGCCGGCGGAGCCCGGGACTCACCCACCTGCAAAGGAAGGAGGAAGGGGGCAGGCGCCTTGGCAGCACGCAGGGAGGGGGCTATGCCGGGGCTTTGTGGGGGGGCAGATGGGGCTCCGAGGAGGGGAGCCTCTTACCCTCCAGGTAGTTTCGAGCAACGAACTTGAGGATTTCGTCGAGCCCAATGACTGGTAATGAGATCTTGAGGACCATGAGCCAATGGTACAGGTCCAGGGCTTGGAGCTTGAAGATCATCTAGGGGGGAGGCAGGAAGGGCAGTGAGAAGGAGCCCGCGGAGCTGCCACTGTGCCAGCCTGACTATCCCTCCCTCTGGATCCCTGAAGAGACCCCCGTGGGTGAGGTGGCAGGTGGCTCCTGGCCAGAAGGCTCACCGGCAGAGGGTCCACGTAGAGGATGAGGAAGTGGAGGGACATGGAGAGGCCGATGGAGCCCACCAGCCAGATGTTCACCCAGGGTGGCATCCGCACGAGGGACTGATTCTCAGACAGGCTGCAAGCAGGCGGCAGGCGGAGCCAGGGTGGGGGGCGCACAGGGGAGAGAAGTGATGAGCGGGAGGGCTGGAGGACAAAGGCGGTGGCCTCCAGACAGGTGGCGGGAGGGGAGGTAGGCCCACCTGTTGAGAGCATTGCACATCTCGATGGTGACCAGCACAGACAAGGCCATGGTCATGGGCTGCGGGGCCTCGAAGACCTCACAGTCCACACCCTCGAAGTCTGTGTTGTGCTCCGAGCACTTCATGAAGTGAGTCTGCCGAGGGCGAGGGGAGAAGCTGGGATCCCCAGAAGCCTCCGCCACCCTCCTTCACTGCCCCCTCCTCCCGTCTCGGTCCTGCCCTACCAGCTGGCTGTAGGTGACGTGAGGCCCGTCCTCAGCATACAGGAACCACCAGGCCGCTGCTCCCACAGTGGCTGCACCCACATAGCCTGTGTGGAGAGGAGATGGGCATTGGGGGGGCGGTGCCAGGGCTGGGGAGACAGGAGGGCTTGAGAGGGCTGGTGGCCATGAACAGCGGTGCAGGCAGAGGGCCCACCAGCCAGGGTAGCTGCCATGGGGAAGCTGAGGGTGGGGAAGAAGCTTGGGGTTCCGTCCTGCTCACCCCCAATTGCCATGTAGCGGAAGAAGAGCCAGCCACTGATGAGGGGCTCCTTGGGGGTCCGGGGGGGCCGGTCCATGATGTCCAGGTCTGGGGGGTTGAAGCCCAGGGCTGTGGCTGGGAGCCCATCGGTCACCAGGTTCACCCACAGCAGCTGCACAGGGATCAGGGCCTCGGGCAGCCCCAGGGCAGCTGTCAGGAAGATGCTGCCAGAAGGAGGCGGTCACAGGTCTGTCCTGCCTCCCAGGCCTGTGGTCACCCCATCCCCCATACCAGCCACAGGTTCCCCGCTGATAGCCCTTCCGGCTGCTCACCAGACCACCTCGCCCACGTTGGAGGAGATGAGGTAGCGGATAAACTGCTTCATGTTGTTGTAGATGGCCCGGCCCTCCTCCACGGCAGCCACAATGGTGGAGAAGTTGTCGTCGGCCAGCACCATCTCGGAGGCTGTCTTGGCCACGGCAGTGCCGGATCCCATGGCAATGCCGATTTCCGCCTTCTTCAGCGCAGGGGCGTCATTGACGCCATCACCTGTCTGCAGGGAGAGAAAGAAGGTGGGAGCTGGCCCCTTCCTCGTATCCTCCTTGACACTCTTCCATCTGGGCCCGAATTCCTCCCCTCTGCACATCTCAGCAGGGCCCCCGCTCAGCCATGTCCTCCCTGGGCCCCCAGCTTCCCAAGACCGACATCTCAGTAGACACTGAGCAGACCCCACGTGCCCCGGTCCCCGCACCATCGCCGTGATCTCATCGAAGGACTGCAGATACTCCACGATCTTCGACTTGTGGGTGGGCTCCACGCGGGCGAAGCAGCAGGCGCGTCGGCAGGCCTCCCGCTGCTCGGCCAGGGGCAGGTCATCGAACTCCCGGCCAGTGTAGGCCCGGTCAGCCACATCCTCGTTCTCCCCGAAGATGCCAATCCGTCGGCAGATGGCAATGGCCGTGCCCTTGTTGTCTCCAGTGATCATGATTACTCGGATTCCAGCGTCTCGGCATAGTTGGATGGAGCCCATGACCTCCTTGCGGGGCGGGTCCAGCATGCCCACGACGCCAACGAATGTCAAGTCCGTCTAGGGGGACAGAGCAGAGAGTGACAGACTCAGGGGAGGAGGCTTGGGGGGTGGGAGGGAGAGCTGTGTCTACGCCTGGTGCTCAAACCTCAGCCAGGCCTCTAAGCTCAAGGGCAGGAAACATTCCTTGTTCCCATGAGGGCCTGTGGGATGCCAGGCCCATCCTAGGTGGCAGATCCTGTCTTTCATAGAAAGAACTCGACCTGGAAGTGAGGGAAGTGCTTTCTGCTTTCAGCAGGGCCACTTGCTTGGTCTCCAGCTTTGAGTGTTACCTGCCAGACCACACTGTTCTCTCTATAAAATGGAGTGGACTTCCGTGCTACTCAGAGCAGGTCCACTATGAGATAAACAGCCGGTCCCAGGATACAGGTTGATGCACCTCTTAAGAAAACCTCACTGTGGGACTTCCCTGGCAGCCCAGTGGCTAAGACTTTACCTTCCAATGCAGGGGGTGCGGGTTTGATCCCTGGTCAGGGAGCTAAATCCCACATGCCTCAGGGCCCAAAAAATCCCAAAACATAAAACAGAAGTAATATCATAACAAATTCAATAATGACCAAAAAAAAACCCCACAAAACCTCACTGTGAAAGCACGTCAGCTGAACCCAAGCGTGCTTAGTGACCCGGCTGGCTTCTGTTCTGGAACAAGTGCCTCACCCTCATATCAGATGAGTCCACGGACCACAGGCCAAGTGGCCTGGACTGGAAGACTCCTAAGATTCTTTCAAACTCTGACGTCCTGTGACTCCAGGCCCCGTGACGAGGCAGGACATGACGGGTGGCAGAGGGGGTGAGGCAGGTGACTCACCTCGTACTCCATGAACTTGGTAGAGTCATCCAGGACCATCTCCTCTCGCTTGGGGGGGGTGTCCCGAGTGGCCAGCGCCAGGCAGCGCAGGGTGTCCCGGCCAGTACCCCACTCTTTGATCACCGACAGAATCTTCTCCTTCACCGGCCCTGTCATGGGCACCCGGGTGGTGCCCACTCGCACGTAGTTACAGCGATCGATGACCCCCTCAGGGGCACCCTAGTGGAGCAGAACAACACTCAGAGACGGCTGTTCTTTCCAGCACGTGGTGAGCGGCACGGGTAAAGAGAAGGGCTCAGGATTAGGAAGAAGGGGGGCCAAGGCACACTCGGAAATTCCTGACCTTGACAAACATCTTATTGCCCACAGCAGCCCGGGATTTTGCTGGAGAGCAATAGACAGACATGGACTTTCGGTCCCGGGAGAACTCCAGGGTGAATTCCTTCTTCATTAGCTGGCGGATCACCTGAGAGAGAGGAGACAGGGAGAGAGAGGCCAGACTTGAGATGGATGGGGAAAGAGCAATGATGCTGTGCTAGAAGGGTCCCAGACCCTTAAAAGCATAGCCAAAAAAGATCTGGAGGTCAGAGCAGACCGCAAGCTGAGTCTGAGATAAAGCTGAGTCTGCTACCTACAGCAGAAATGGAGAGAATTCCAAGGCTAGTGGAGCTATGGTCTTAGTGTCCAACTGAAAGCACAATAGAAACAAGATGACATAGTGCAGCACTGTCCAATAGAACCTTCCAGAATGATGGGTATGTTTAATAATCTACGTGGCCGAATGCAGTGCAACTGAACAGTGGCTACTGAGCCCAGGATACGTGCTTAGTGCATCTGAAGAACTGAGTTTTCACTTTATTTAATAATTTAAATGTAAGCAACCACATGTGTGGGTCTGTGTGTTGTTAGACAGCGGGGAGCTGGTGCCTGGCATGCAGTACCAAGCACCTCATGAAAATGAATGTGCCAAATGCAGTCTGGATGTTTCTCCACAAAACAATAATAGCAACAGTAAATAAAAAATGTTGATGTTTATATTATAATTTGTAAATTTTAAAAAATGAATCCTCTATTGATACTTAGGTGGCTTTCAATATTTTTGTTATATTAAAACAGCAACAAGCATCTTGCCTTTACCAAAAAAAAAAAGAATGAGCAGTGTGGGAAATTTAATAAGACAACCCTGAGGAAATCAATATAGACCTTTAGTAAATATTAACATTGGGAACTTAGAGTAATAATCTCAGATTTGGACTTGTGTATCAGGGAAGCAGACACATATGAAGTAGTCATATTTCTCAAATCCTAAATCAGGTCTTGAAAGCATTAGTCATTCAGTCGGGTCCAACTCTTTGCGGCCCCATGGACTGTAGCCTGCCCCCTTGACTGTAGCCCACCAGGCTCCTCTGTTCATGGAATTCTCCAGGCCAGAATACTGGAGTGGGTAGCCATTCCCTTCTTCAGGGGATCTTTATGACCCAGGAATTAAACCCAGGGTCTCCCACATTGCAGGCAGATTCTTTACCATCTGAGCCACCAGGGAAGCCACAAATCAAGTCTTGAGATCTGATAAAAAAAAAAAATGAGTGTGTTCCTAGAGGCAGTGGGTAGCAGTTGACATTGGGCTGTCCCAGGATAGGTCACTCATGGTTTCTGGGACCAGCTCAGTCCCTTTCCACTAGGAACATGGTGGGGAAGGTGACTGTCGGTGCATCCAGGGATGCTCCAGCTGGGCACCAGAAAGAGCGGTGTAAGTGAGGGTCAGGAGACCCCACCCCAAGTCAGCCTCACCAAGGAAAGCTGTGGACAGGCCAGCTGCTTGTTGGGGCTGGCTCCCAGCACAAGGCCCTGCGGGGCCCCATCTCCTGAGGTTCCTTAGGTCCTGGCCTGTACAGGGTGGAGACAAACGGGAGGGAGAGCCCAGACTCACCGAGTTGCAGGCGTTGGCCCTCTCTACCTTCGAGAGGTTTCTCACTTCAGTGTTGAATACATTCATCTTCTCCACCAGGGTGGTGAGGGCTGTCTCGGTGGCCTCTCCCACCTTCTCATAAATACCTTTGGTCTGAGAGGGCAGAGAAGGAAGAGGAAGTAGGTGCCCTGGGCTCCTGGCCCCTTGCTCCCACCTTCCACCTAGAACGGGAAGGGAGCAAACTACTCTCTTCCCCTTACACCCAGGAGAGGCTTGGTATGAGGGACCCCCTCCCCCAGATCCCTTCTTTGCAGCCTGTGGGGGAGGCCTGGACGCAGCCAGCTCGAGGGGCAAGGAGGGGCCGCTTCAGGAGAGGAGAGGTTACCTCATTGAAGTCCAAGGAGGAGTCATTGCAGAGGGCACAAATGGTGGCCAGCTCCACCAGCCCGTCATACTGCCCTGAGCGGACTGGCTTATCATTCTTCAAGCTGGCGGCGGGGCGGGGAGGAAGGAAGGGAAAGAGACAGGTAGAGAAGATGGGGAATGAGATGCAGAGAGAGCACGGGGAAAGCAGCGAGGGACGGGGGCAGGTGGCACCAACGTGGTGATGAGCGGCGGCGGGAGAGAGAACGAGGCCAGGGAAGAACAGGAGAGAAACAGGAAGACAAAACTAGAGGGAGGGCCCCGGGGGAGAGAGGAGGTGTGTGTGTGTCTGTGTGTGTGGTGGGGAAGGGGCACAGGGAAATGGAAGACGACCTTTGAGGGGACTTACACCTCTCCTTCAGGAGCGTAAGTGGAGCCAGTGACAGAGAACTCGTTCAGCAGGCAGAGGTCCCCATCTATCCTGTCGATGATGAACATCTGCAGAGAAGGGGGTGTGCACACATGGCTAACTCTCCTTGTGTCCAAAGGCAGTCTGCACCAAGGCAAGGCCCAGGCCACGAGCATCCCTGTCCGGCCAGCTGCACACACTCACCCAACTTCCCCCCACCATCCCCCCACTCATTCTTCCTTTTTCCTTCCTGCATCCTCCCCTTTCCCACCACTCCCTTGCAAATCATTCTTCTTATTCTGTGTCCATGGCCTTAAAAGTTACGGGACTTCCCTGGTGGTCCAGTGGTTAGGACTCCACACTCGCAATGCAAGGGGCCTGGACTGGCTCCCTGGTCAGGGAACTAGATCCCATGTGCTGCCACTGAGAGCCCACATGCCGCAGTGAAGATCAAAGGCCCCAGGTGCCACGACTAAGACCCCGTGCAGACAAATAAATAAAATGAACATGTATGTATTTTGTAATTATTGCAGGGCTTTCCTGGTGGCTCAGTGGTAAAGAAGCCGCCTGCTAATGCAGGAGACACAGGTTTGATCCCTGATCCGGGAAGATCCCACATGCTACGGATCAACAAAGCCTGTGTGCCACAACTGTCGAGCCGTGCTCTACAGCCCGGGAGCCGCAGCTACTGAGCCCACGTGCCATGGAGCCCAAGCTCGGCAACAAGAGAAGCCACCAAAAGGAGAAGCCTGCACACTCAACGAGAGAGTAGACCCTGCTCGCCACAACGAGAGAAAACCTTGCGCAACTAGAGACCCAGCACAGCCAATAAATAAATAAAATTATTTTTTTTAAGTTATTGAAGGTCACACTGAAGGTCCCTCCAGATCAATTGGTAAAATAAGAGGTGCATCACAAGGTGTTCTGGGGACTGTGGCCACCGGTCCACGTGCCAGCACGTGACCCATCTACAGCTCCAGCCTCTTGCAGCCAGATCTTCCAGTTTTGCAGGAAGAACTAGAAATTCAGGTTATTTTTCTATGAAATCTCTTAACTTTTCAAATGTGGGCAATGAGTTCATTTTTATGAAACATGACAGGAGCCCAGTGGCCTGGCTTTGACGCCTGTGCTTTGGAGGGAATGTAGGTCACACAGCACAGAGGCGAGAAGCCCACCCTGAACCAGAGCAAGTGTGGAAGGGATGGGGCTTAAGACATGTTCCAAGATAAAATGGTTCTGCGGCCAGCAAAGTCTGGGAAAATCTGGGTTAAAAAAAAAGTGAAATCCACCCTCTCTACAGTCAGCCTCCTCTGAGGCTTTCAAACGCCAGCAGGCCTGTGCCTGGTCTGAGAGGCCTTGATTCTTTGGACAGTCATTTCTATTTCACAGACATGGTAGTCCAGAGAATTGTTTTTAGGTCAGGGGTTCTCTGCCTGGGGTCCATGGATGACCCCGCAGACCAAGGGATCTGTGAACTTTGATGGCAAAACAAAACTAACATCTTTTTCAGGTATACCTATGGCTGATTCATGTTAATGTTTGGCAGAAACCAACACAATACTGTAAAGCAATTATCCTTCAATTAAAAATGAATAAAAATTTTAAAATTACATTTCATTTTTTCTCTTATATTTAGCATTTCCTTCCAGTTATGAATGTGGGCAATGCACCACGTTAGCATTAGCAAAAGCTGTGACTTGGCCACCAATAAAATCATAAACACTCTCCTATCACGTTGCACTGTTTCAGGGCTCTCAAAATAGCATTTATACTCATCCCTGCCTCAGCGTTACGGCGCTTATGAGAACTACTGTTGGACTTGCTACTTAATACATTATTAAAGGAGCATATGTGTTACCAAACCACGAATCTGTTTTTAAAATATTTTGATTGCTATATTTCAATCAGTGGTTTCCTCTGTAATCCAGCGCATTTTATTTCTGTTTTTGCCTGCGCTGCCCGGCTTGACAGGATCTTGGTTGCCCGACCAGGGATGGAACCTGGGCCACAGCAGTGAAAGCATCGAGTCCTAATCATCGGACCGGCAGCAATTCCCAATCCAGTGTATTTTAAAAACAGGATCTTGTGTGTTTTACTTTATACACTGAAAATATTAAATGTAGAGGTCCAGACGGTCAAAGGGTCCAGGGCACAGAAAAGATCAAGGGCCCTGGCTCAGGAAATGCCATTTGGGATTCATGCGACCAGGTTCCTCCTGCCCCGTCACAGAGGACCACTCTGGAGGGTAGTCTGGTGCACAGGCAGGTACTCTAGGGCCAGATAGACTTGGGTTTGAAACTCAATTCTGCTCCTTATTAACTGTGCATGGAATTTCCCAGAGCCTCAGTTTCCTCCTCTGGAAAACTGGGTAACAAAACCTTCCCCTGGTGGGGCAGCTGTGGGGGATTAGAGCTTACACACGGCAGTGTCTGGCACACGGATGGGGGCCACAGAGAGCTGTCTGACGAGGACAGGCGGGCTTCTCTGCCCCCTCTCACAGCTGGCAGGATGGCGCCCTGTGCCCTCCGAGCATTTCTTTCTCAGGCCCAAATGAGAAGCTGCCCGTGATGAAGGGGTCACGCCCACCATTTCACCTCCCATCTGAGTGGGAGTTGCCACCCTGCCCTGACCTTGCAGACAGACATCTGGTTGGTGGTGAGGGTGCCCGTCTTGTCGGAACAGATGACAGAGGTGCAGCCCAGAGTCTCCACGGAGGGCAGGCTCCTCACGATCGCGTTCTTCTTTGCCATCCGGCGGGTGCCCAAGGCCAGGCAGGTGGTGATGACTGCAGGAAGGCCTATGGGGAAGGAGGGGGGGTGAGGGAACTAAACCGGGGCACAGAGGGAGACCTAGTGGGCTAGGCTGAATGCGTGTGCGTGCGCGCGCGTTGTGTGTGTACAACGCGTGCTCAGTTGTATCCAACTCTTTGGGACTCCGTGGACTGTGTAGCCCACTAGGCCTTTCTGTCCATGCAATCTCCCAGGCAAGAATATTGGAGCAGGTTGCCATTTCCTTCTCCAGGGGGACTCTTCCTGACTCAGGGATTGAACCCATCGCGTCTCCTCCACTGACAGATGGATTCTTTTACCAACTGTGCCACCTGGCTGAAGAGCAGCCCCCAAAGATACCCGGTCCTAATCCTTGGGGCTGGTAAATGTTATCTTATTCAGATAAAGGGTCTTTGCAGCTGAGAGGAGCAAATGGGAGGAGACAGAGAGGTCGCCCTACCCTCGGGGATGGCAGCCACAGCCAGGGCCACGGCGATCTTAAAGTAGTAGATGGCACCACGGATCCAGGAGCCCCCATGCACGGGGTCGTTGAAGTGGCCAATGTTGATGAGCCACACGGCCACGCAGATGAGGGAGATGACCTTGGAGAGCTGCTCCCCAAACTCATCCAGCTTTTGCTGCAGAGGGGTCTTGTCCTGCTCTGTGGCGGCCATTTGGTCACGGATCTTCCCAATCTCGGTGCCCACACCGGTGGTGGCCACAATGCCGATGGCCTTGCCGGCTGCGATGTTGGTGCCCTGGGAAGGGGAAGAAGAGGCAGGGAGTCAGGTGAGGCCCCAGCTGTGGGCCTCATCTCTTCCCTTGCCGTCACATCTCTCCCAGACCAGGGCCCCCTGGCTGGAGAACAGGACAGCTGGCCCTGAAGGGCTCACCGAGAAAAGCATGTTCTTCTTATCCTGGTTGACAGCTCGGGGGTCGGGAACAGGTTCTGTGTGCTTGATGACAGAGACAGACTCGCCTGTGGAGAAGGGCCGGATGGGCTTTCAGATGACGTCATATCTTTCACTCAGACTTCCTGCCCCTAACTCTCTCCCTTCTCAGCCTAGGAAGGATCAAGCAACAATCCTGGAGGAAGTCTGGACTCTGAAAAGAAGCCCCTGGAGGTAGATGGGAAACTCATTGCCCTTAGAGTAAAAGGCCTTGACCCCAATCCCCGCCTGACTATGCACAAACTGCCTGGCTTTGGATGACTTAACCTCGGTTTGCTCTGCTGTGAAACGGGGACAATGATGTGCACATTTCAGAACACAGTCTTGGTAAAAATCAAATAAGCGGATGTACCTGAAAGTGCGCTCTCAATTGGAGAGCGCTTTCGTGGAAGGGAGAGGCCCCCACCCTGGGGACCTTGTATCCCTCACCGGAAGGGCAGGAGCTCAGGCAATCACCCTGAGCCAGCCCAGCTGGCCTCCTTGGACCACAGAGCAAGCTCACTGGCTCTCTCTTCTCTCTCCCAGGGCAGAAACGGAAGCAGCTGAGGTGTTAAGTGGATCTGAACCCTGTATCTGATCCTAGAACCTATGCTTCCTCACTTGAGGGCTTTTGAAGAGGCAAGATGGTTCTCTGGGTGACGGTGCCCACGTATCTGTGTGGAAGGGATGAGTTATGGGCGATCTGGAGATGGGCATAAACATCCCACTGTCTCCCATGACCCCCTGTGTTCCAGGCTCAGGCTGTGAGCAAAGCTGACCAGGGCAGACATCGCTGCCACGATGGGGCCAGGACAGGGGCCCTATGGCCAGGGGTCCCCTTTCTCTCTGTCCACTCAGTTCCTCCCACATGAAATCCTCCTGTGATGCATCCCCCGCCCTGCCCTCTGGCCAGTAGACCTGTCAGGATGGACTGGTCGACCCGGAGGGTGGTAGACTTGATGGTGAGGATGCGGATATCTGCCGGGACCTTGTCCCCCACTGTGGAGAGAGAAGAGGGGCATGAAGTCAGCAGAGAAGGGAGAAAACCCCATCTTTGTCTGAAGACCCCTCCTCCTTCAGGTCTCAGGGGGTCGTCCTGTCATCCCAGCAAGGCTCTCCCTCTAACCCTCACTGCCACTGTCTCCCTGCCGAATGTTCTTCTCCCTATTAGGCAACCACACGGACTGTAGCCCACCAGGCTCTGCTGTCCATGGGGATTCTCTAGGCAAGAATACTAGAGTGGGTTGCTGTGCCCTCCTCCAGGGAGTCTTCCCGACTCGGGGATCAAAGCCATGACTCTTGAGTCTCCTGCAGGCGGGTCCTTTACCACTGAGTCACCAGGGAAGCCCTAAAAGTGAGGATGCTAAGTCACTTCAGTCGTGTCCGACTCTGTGCGACCCCATAGACAGCAGTCCACCAGGCTCCCCCGTCCCTGGGACTCTCCAGGCAAGAACACTGGAGTGGGTTGCCATTTCCTTCTCCAATGCGTGAAAGTGAAGTCACTCAGTCATATCTGACTCTTCGTGACACCATGGACTGCAGCCTACCAGGCTCCTCCATCCATGGGATTTTCCAGGCAAGAGTACTGGAGTGGGGTGCCATGGCAGACAGCAAAACAGAGAGGGAAACGAGAGGGAGAAAGGTGAGGAGGGACAGGCATGAAAAGAACTAGAGTAAATAGGGTGAGTCAGGGACCTCCCTGGCAGCTCAGTGGTTAAGACTCCATGCTTCCAATGCAGGGGTTGCAGGCTCAATCCCTGGTTGGGAAAGAAGACCCCACATGCCACAAGAGGCAGCCCCAAGCCCCAAAAAATAGGGTAAGTTGGACAGACGTATATCCATGGACGAGAACAAAGTGGAACAGCTGGAGAAGGTACAAGAAACAGGAAAAAAAAAAAATTGGGAGTTGAGAAAATCAGTGTCAACCCAGACAAAAGGTGGAGTAAGAAGACAGGAGAGGGAATGAGAAGAGAAGATGCAGGAGGAGAGGGGACAGCGGTGGAGGTCCTGCCAGGTCCACATGGAAGGGATGGATGCACATCAGAAGCCTGCTGGGCCGTGGTCTGAGCATCAGGGGAAGGCAGGAAGCCAGCGTGAGTGAGCTGGGGAGATGGGCTGGGGAAAACGGGCATCTGCAGGGAATAAGGCAGGGGTGGTGGCTTCAGTGGGGTGGGGGCAGGGGGGAGCCATAGACAGCAAAGAGCTGATAAAAGTGGGGGGAGGCCAAGGGATGTGCACAGAAAGAGGGGGTCAGCCTAGGAAACCGCCTGGGAGACACGGCGGATGCCCCACCAGACTTGGAGACCTCTCCACGGAAGAGAACCACCCCCCAGCCTCATCCCGCCTGGTCCCAAGGCTGGTCCTGGGGATGGGGTTTGACTGCTCTCCTTTTCCTGCTCCCAAGGTTCCTCCTCCCGTGCCAGAGGAAGCTGACGGAGGAGGGAGGAGGTCAGCAATGGAGTTGGGCGGGACACCCTGTCACCCAAGCCAAAGGGATATTTATAGACATTCATGGCGCTGACTCCAAAGCGTCATGGTGGCAGATGGGCCCTGGGATGCGGCACTGGGGTCTTCAGCCCGCCCTCCCTTTTGCCAAGCTTCCCAGGGTAGCAACTTTGGTGTCTGGTGGAGGGAAGCAGGCCCTAGAAAGACACAACTCCCTATGCCAGGGGCCTGGAGACGTGGGAAGGCCTGCGTGGGGCAAATATAAAAACCGCTGAAGGGGGCAGAATCCCAGTAATCTTAGCCTCCTGGCCCCCACCCCTCCCTGGTCAGGCATTAAGTGTCCCTCGCCGGAGAGGCGGGGCCCTCCTTGAGCTCCCCTCCTCCAGGTCCCGTGCTCTCTGCTGGGGCCTGAGTTTCCCTTACATGGTCGGGGGCTCGAGCCTCTGGCCCCCCCTTCCCTTCTACCGTCGCTCCTTCCCCTTTGAGAGGCCTCAAGGGCACGGAGAGGTCAAGATTTAAAGCTGACCAAGCTTGGGGGTGGGTGGAAGGAGAGGGAAGCCAGGCCTCAGGAGGGGGTGGAGACGGGGCCCTTGGCAGGGCCTGGGTTCCACCTGTCGCTCGCAAGGGCTGGCTGAGAGGAGGGGGAACAAGGGGTCTGCCTGCAGCTTCGGGGACAGGACTGGCTGTTCCTGCTCAGACTCTGGTGGAGAGGATGTGCCGTGGCCACAGTGCCCTGGAGTGACCCCCGAGGAGTCTGAGAAGGAGAAGCCGAGACTACCAGACATCATCCTGGCTACCTCCTGGACACGGGATCGGGGCTGAGCAGCCCCCACCCTCCCCACACACATCTTCTTGGCCTCAAAACCCAACCTGGACCACTCGTTCCCATCACTCACCAGCCACCTCCACGATGTCTCCAGGAACAATATCCCGAGCTTTGATCCTTTGTACTGACTTGCGGTCAGCCCGGTAGACCTTCCCCATCTCGGGTTCATATTCCTTCAGAGCCTCGATGGCATTCTCTGCATTCCGCTCCTGGGGGGAATAGGGTTGAGGAGAGGAGGGTCAGCAGAGAAAGGAAGGTAGTGGAGTGAGAAGGGACCGATCAAGGAGGATGGGGTGGGGTAGAGATGGAGGAGCAGGGGCCAGAGTCGTGGGGGAAGTTGGGGCATCACAGAGGAGGCAGGTTATGTGGTCCTGGCTCCTGGCCCAGGGGAGCAGACAAACTTCACACGATGAGTGAGGATACCGTCACCCATAGCTGAGAATAGGTGAGGGGGTTTAAGGCCTTTCCTGGTGGCTCAGACAATAAAGAATCTGCCTGCAATGTGGGTTTGATCCCTGGTTGGGAAGATCCCCTGGAGAAGGGAATGGCTACCTACTCTGGTATTCTTGCCTGGAGAATTCCATGGACAGAGGAGCCTGAAGGGCTACAGTCCATAGGGTCGCAAAGAGTTGGACACGACTAAGCAACTAACACTGCTACTACTACTACAGGGGTTTTGGGAAGAGAAAGAAGGAGAATCAAAGAAAATCAGGAAGCAGGGGATAGGAAAAGCAGAGGGTGGGAGAAAGCAAGAGGAAGGATATCAAATGAGCATTTACTGAAATCTTCCTACATGCCAGACACAGGGCTGGGTACTTTCACACTCATCATCTTGTTAAATTTCACCACAACTCAAGGGACAGGATTATGAGTCCCATTTTATGGATGAGGAAATTGAGACTCAGAGAGATGAAGGCATCTGCCCAGGGTTGAACAACCAGCAAGTGAAAGTGGGAATACCAAGTCTCCTGAACTGGGCAAAAGGACCAGATACTAGGCAAGCCCAGGGTAAGTGATGGAGGAGGAGGAGACAGGGAGGGAGGCTGGCCTCAGGTCCAGTGTCAGGATGTGAAGGAATGGGGGGGTGGGGTCAAAGCTAACCTGCCAAACCCCCACGATGGCATTGGCAATGAGGATCAAGAGGATGACAAAGGGTTCAACAAAGGCGGTGACAGTCTCTTCGCCTTCCTCAAACCAGGCCAGCACCTGGGGAGCAAGGGAAGGAGATCAACAGATAATAAAGCCCCTCAGGTGGTTAAGGGGAGCAGACAGAGATGAGAACACGTGCAGGAGCAAAGGGGGCGGGGCATCACGGAGGCACTGCAGCCCCACATCCCTTTAAGTGCCTACACGGTCCACTCCTTTAACTCACACAAGCGCAGCCACTGCTGTTATTCAGCGAGAACAGGCGGGCACAGACATGCACAGCTCGGGGATTAACTGGGAATGCTTTCAGGTTTCCCTGACCAAGTTGCTGGCTTGTAAACGAAGCTCAGGGGACACCCAGGCCAACTACCCCCAAGCCACATCCATCCCACGGGAGCCAAAACCCGATAGAAAAAACCCTGTGGTCCTCGCAGGCGCCCTGCCCACCCACAGCCCTCCCCCACAGCCCGAGGCAGGGAAGCTCCAATTTCATGAGGGAGCAGGAGGAGGGGATAGTGTTACGGGGCCTCCTGTACACACCCCACCCCAGCTGTTGCCACTGCCAGGCAACAGCCCCAGGCAAATGTCAAGGAGCAAATCTGAGAAGGGAGAAGTGAGGTTCTGCCAGCTAGTACTCAAGGGCCCGCGAGGCCTCTACCACAGAGACCAGGGGACAAGGAGACGCTTTTGCCTCCAGAGTCCTGTCTTCCAGGAGGACTACGATGTTAAGGAAGGAAGTCCAAAATGCAGGCGGGACTGCTAGGCTGGTGTGTGCGCAAGGAAGCTCCAGGGCAGGAGCGGAGGCAGGCCCTTGAGAGGGAGTGGGGGCAGCCCTGAGGTTGAGGGGGAAGGGGAGGGTCAGGTCAAGTGGACGAGGAAGGGGGTCCCGGGAGTTCCAGCGCTGATAGGGGGAGCAGGGAGGCGAGGCCCAGGGACAGGTGAGGGGTCTGGGCCTTTGGGAGCCTTTGGAGTCCCCCTCGCACCAGCAGCTCTTTCCCGCCTCTAGGAGGGAGTCTCTGTCTCGACCAATCAGCGTCAGGAGGGAGGGGCAGGAGCTTCTGGACGCTCGGGGATTGGCGGAGCCCTGTGTGAGCCCCGGGGCATGCTGGGAGCCGCAGTGGCCTGGGAACAGCAGTAGTGTCTGAGCCCCGGAGCCCGGCGCTGGGGGGGTAACCCGAGCCCTCGGAGCCCTTGAAGCTCCGGGGGCGGCTTAGCTTCAGTGTTTTGGCTGAGAACATCCTTAAAGCTTAAAATAAAACCTGCCTGCGGGGTGTGGGGGAGGACAGAGGAGTATGCAAGTCAGCGTCATCCCACTCCCTCAGTTCTAGTCTGTAGGACAGGATGCTGAGGGCTTGGACCAAAGGAGCCGCTGATTTGGGGTTGCCCACGAGCAGATTCTCCAGATCCCCCCAATCTACAGCCCAGGCTAGCCCCTAGATGCACCCCCCTCCCCCCACCACCGCGCAACACACTTACAAAGGAAATGCAGGCGGCCAGGAGAAGGATCCGCACCAGGAGGTCTTCAAACTGCTCTAACACCAGCTCCCACAGGGACTTCCCTGAGGGCAGAGGCAAGGGGAGGGGAGGGAAGTGGGGGGGGGGGGGCGGCGGTGTTAAGGTCTAACGGATGAATGCAGGGACTCCAGGTGCAGGCTGGGGTCCAGCCTGGAGCAGGAAGGGTCTAAGGTGACGGGCAGGCCATTTGGTACTGAGAAAAGGGCTGAGGGAGCTGGCCCGAAGTCCAGAAACAGGCTCCTCAAAGTGGTGGGCAGTTGTTCAAGGATTGGATGCCTCAAGGAGAACGTGCCTGGAAACTTCTGCCCCCAGCCAGACTCTAACCTTTGAGGAGGAACATTTCCCCCGGGAATTGGAAGGAGAGGACAGGGAGAAGGGAGTGGGGCCCAGAGGGAAGGAGGTGTCATTTATGAGAGCTCAGGGCTTCCAGTAACTTACCCTCCTCAGCAGGGAGCTCTGCCCGGGGAAAAAGAAGAAAAGGACATTATTCATTTGGCACTCAGTCTAAGGCCACCCACAACCAGGACTTTGTGGCTAAGGTAAGAGAATCAGGCCACGAAAAAACTGAGGTTCACTGAGGTTGTCCCAAAAAACTTCCCAAAACTCAGGGACTCAGGGATCCTGCTTTCTCAGTATCCTCCCCTCCCTTGCCCTCAAGTGACCAGGTCTTGCCTCTTCCCTAAGATACCCTGGAGGGAGAGGCTTCAGTGTGTGTGTGTGTCAGTGTGTGTAAGTGAGTCTGTGTGTGTGTGTCTGTGAGTGTATGTTGTGGGGATGTAGGAGGGCATTACCAGCCTTTTCCTCCAGGGAACACTTACCATTATGGCCATATTTCTCCAGATGCCGCTTAACTTGGTCCGGGGTGAGGCCTGTAGTTTCGCTCACCCCAAAATAGGCCAAACATTCTTCTGTGGTCTTGGAGTGCGCAGCCTCCATGGTGCTCCCTTCCTGGGGGCCAGGGGGCGGTGTGTTCCTTCTGGGGGGGTTCTCACACGTCGGGGGCCTTCCTCAGTGTGTCCACCTGCCTGTTTGTCTGGGTTTCTTCCTTTTTCTTTCCTTCCCCCCCCCCAGGTTATTCTTCCCTCCACGAAGCTCTGACCCCCGTTCTACTTACAGCAGCCAGCCACCCCCCCAGCCCCCAGCTGGTCCTTATGAGGGAGTGGGGGGGGCCAGGCTCCCCCCTCCCTCAGACCAGGGATTGGCTGGCAGGGACTCTAGCAGGAGGGGTCAGAAGAGAGAGATATTTCTGCTGACGAGGGGGAACAGTGGGGCTGCAGCCTGAGATGTCACTCATGAGGGAAGCTAAGGTGGCCCCAGCTCTAGGGAAGGGGGGCAGGGAGATACCTCAATTTCTGTCTTCTGCTGCTGAGCCCTTCCCCAATTGCCCCAACTTCTTGAGCTGCACTGAATTTCTTATTCCAGAGTCACCCCTTCCAGTTTTCCCTTCAGCCCCCTTCTCTCTATTCCCTTTCCTCGAACCCCCTTCCCATCTCATCCACCCTGAACCTACTACTGCTGCAGTCTCATCCTTCCTTACTGAGTTTGTTGAAATGGCAGCAGAGATACCCAGCCCTCAGGGGGCTGAAAAGGGGGAGAACATCCTTTGGGGGCAAGAGGAAGTGGCTCTAGAGGGACAAGGGGAAGCAGGGAGGGGAGAGGGTCAAGGGGACAGGGCAGAAGATGGTAACCCTACCCTAGGGAGGGGTTGCTGCAGCCATCAACAAGGGATTTAGTGTCCAGGTCCTGGTGAGCAGAGCCAGGACTGCTTGTCTCTCCCCTAAACCGCCCCCCTCCCATGGCTCTAACTCAACCTCTGGGAACAGAGCCTTCAGGGCCCCCCCATCCTTGAGAGGGAATCCCCCCCCCAAGAAAATGGGATACCCAGGCAGCCCGGAAACCCAAGAGCCTACAGAATGTGCTGATGGCAGACAGAGAGGGATCAAAGTTTCAGAATGGGGGCAGGGGTCACCCCAAGTCACGGAATGAGGGTCACCTCGTCCCACGCTGTGCTCTCTTCAATCCACAGGGTTTACATGGCAGACCCTGGATGGCATGTGGTCTGCACTCCACCCTGGCCCCGAAGGAGCTGTGCTCAAGGGGAGTGAAGATGGAACTGTGTGCTCAGGCGCTGGGCATACCCCGTGGGCAGAGGCACGAGGGAAGGGGCATCAAAGGCAGGGGCTGGGGAAGCAGAGGCTCCAGACGCAGAGAATGGACGCAGGCAGATTGATGGGAACAGGTCTAGGGGAAATAAGGACAGACAGAGCTGGGGGACTAGAGACCAGGCTTCCAGGGTCAGAGGGAAGTCTGAGGAGCAGTGGGGAAAGCGGACAGCAGGGAGCTGGCAGGCGGCAGCCAGGTGGGTGGGGGCCCAGAGCTGGGTGCAAAGCCACAAGCTGTTGCTGAGCGGCTGGCCTCGGTGTCAGCTTCCTCAGAGAAGCAGCTGCTCCGAACCTCCCACCCCCACCCCTGCTCTGGGATAGGGGCGTCTGTTGGTCACTACTAGGGTAGCAGCGGGAGGAGCAGACAGAGGGTGGCGTGGGGCGTGGGCAGGGGAGGAAACGGGGGCAGAGACGAGGAAGGTTCCGTGAGAGAACGGTGCGAGGTCAGTGAGGTGAAGCAGCAGCCTCGTGGAAGCAGCCCTGGCCTCAAGTCCTTCTGTCTGGGGCTCAGTTTCCTAAGTGCACAGTGAGGCACATGGACCGCTGCAAGGGTTCTCACGGTTGCTTCCCTGTCTGGCGCCCAAGTTCCCAAGCAGACAGTGGGGCAAAGGAAAGGGGAGCCCCACTTTTGGGGGTGGGTAGGCCAGCAGGGGTGGATGGCACTGCAGGATCTAGCCGCCCCCACCAGCTCATCCTTTCTTCTGCCTGCACTTGGGGGGAGGGTGGCCTCTCGGGTGGCTTAAGGACACGGTGCTCCCTGCCTCCCCCATTTCATGGGTCCAATAACCCTCCCTGAAGCAGAATCCTGTGGTGACCTGGGGGAGTTTGGGGGGCTCAGACAAGGGGGTATGCGTGTTGGGGGTCACATCACCAGGCACCCCCACCTGGGCAAGCACCCACCTTCTTAGGCCAGTATCAAGCCTTTCGGTGCTGGCTGGCCTGTCCCCGCCACCACCTGGAGGAGTGACAGGGGCACTGTCTTAAAGGAACAGGAATGCCCAGACAAGGAGAAGGGGGAGAAGACTGGACAGATCGTGGCTTCAAGGGCCTCAGACCATGAGGCTGAGGAAGGACGCAGGCTTTGCAGGGCACCGCTGCCAACGAGGCCCTTTAAGGTGATTCATTTCTGCCTCCCCCAACTTCCCCGAGAGGAAATGGCAGCCAGGAAGGGAAAGCCACCAGCCAAGAGCTGCAAAAAGATCACCGTCAGGGAGGCTGGGTGTGAACGGGGATGGAGGCGCATGCTCTTTTGGAGCACCCCCCGCACACACACACACACCACTATGCCAGGGTCTCCAGGCCCAGAGTTGGAAGGTGTTCATCCCATCCTGAGGGCTGGAGCTGAGAATGGGAATGGTGGACTTCTGAGGGACCACTGAAGCACAGCCTGGCCATTCCCCATCAGTTCGGAACTTCGGCCGAAACATCCGTAGACAAGCTTAGAGAGAAAGTCTCTTAGGCTCCTCCAGCCAAGACATACACATCTTGGGGGGGTGGGGGAGGGGGAATGAGGGGGTCCTGGTACTCTTCGCCCACTCACCTTCAGAAGGCGAGGCCCTGAAGGGTGGCAGGGTTGGGGGCGGGGAGGGGGAGCCTCGCAGCACCAGTTGCTGCTAGATTAGGAGACGATGAGCTCCTGCTTACCCTGGGGCGCCACAGCCTTCTCTCGCCACCTCTCTGAGAACACAGCATCCAGATCCCCAATCCATCCCCCTCCCTCTACAAGGCCAATTCTATCCCCAGGCTCCTGAGGCCCAGGTTTGGGGGAGCCCCAGGGATGAGACCAAACCAGGAGAGCTTCCCCCAGCGAGCCCCCAGGCTGGGTGGCCCGTGAGCCCAGCTGTCTCCTGTCCATCTCCCAACAGGACGCAAGGCCCAGAATAGCAAGGTCATGAGCATGGGTAGGGCCTCCTGGAGGTGGGGGCAGAGGCTGAGGGGCGTGAGCCTCCACACTGCCCGGGAGGGGAAGTGGGAGGCAGAAGGGGAAGGGGCCCAGCCAGATGGAGGTGGGGGAGGGAGAGGGCCAACAGAACAGGTGGGATTCTTCAGAACCCGGCTCCTCCTTGTTGGCACCTGCAGAGCTGGGAAGCCCAGGGGTGCCCTCAGTTGGAGGAGAGCACAGCCGCAATTCAGTCCAGAGAGCAGAGCCTGGGTGCTATGGGGGGAGGGGTACAGGGAGGAGAGGGAGATGTCACAAATTCAAACACTCACAGGCCCAGCTAGGCGCCTCCTGGGAGTAAAGTGGGCTGGTGGGCATGGAGCAGATGTGGAAGGCGGGTACCACGTGAGGCTGGATCTTCTGACTTTGGGGAGGAACCAGTGATCTGAACTTTTATGTGAAATTCCAACGGAAACATCATTCAGGCCAAGTAAATCATGTCAGTGGCTTCAACCTAGATGAACCTTCCCATTTTACCGATGAGGCTACTGAGGCCTAAAGAGGTTACACTTTGCCCAGGACACACCACAAATGAGAAGCAAAGGCCAGAGTGAAGCCAGCACTCTTTATCATCCAGCCTTCAGCTTTCCAGCTTGGCTCTGAGAAGAGAGGTGAGTCAGCCTGCCCCTGGGGCTCTCTGCAGCTAGGCTGTGGTGGCCACATTCAATCTCTCCCAACACAGCCACCGTGCCCCTAGCCCAGCCCCTCACAATCTCTCCTGGCCTGCTTTCTCCCCAGGGTAAGAAGCCTTAACTGAAGAATTCAGAGTAGGAAGGTCTGAACTGATTGGAGATCATCGATCCTGCTGTACACGGTCCTGTCCCATCAAGTTAACTTGGCTGGAGACCCCGAGAAGCATGATTTGGCTCCGCACTTAACCCTCAAGAAACAGGACAGCCCCCCGGGGAGCAATGGGCCAAAAGCTCAGGTCTGGGAGCAACAGGGATTCAAGCTGACCCAGACCTCTGGCCTCTCAGCTCTGAAGTTGGCAACAGAGTGGGCTACCTTCCTGACCCGCCTGTCCCAGCCCCCCACTGCAAACACTGGCCACAGCCATCACAATGGAACTGAGATAAACCCTTTTATTTAGTTATGCTTCTCCATTTTGTTTAAAACAACAAGAACAACCACCTTAATATAACTGACAGCCCTTCCCCCTCACCCTTCCTTGGGCTGAGGGGTGGTTAATGGGGAAATGGCCCCCAGGGGTGGGGCTGGCCATAGAGCCCCGTAGGGAGGTAATGGAGCCTGAATCCCCTGCCCAGGGGATGGGGCACCTGTAGTGTATGAACTGGGGAGTTAGGGCTTTTGAAACTTTTTGTACCAACATACATGCCCTTGGCCGTCAAGGGTCAGGAAGCATGTGGGGAGGGGATTCCCACCGCTCCTCTGTGTCTCGGCCCAGCCCCAATCTCACCAACTGTGGGCTAGGGAGCAAGAAGAGAGAAGGTGGGGTAGGGTGTCTCACACAAAGGAGTACTGGTTATTTATGGCTCTGGGATGGCCCCCTTCTTCTCCGTCGCCCCCTAGTGGTAACTGCTGGAGCTGCACCATCAGGGTCACCCCCGGGGCCCCAGCAGATCCAGCGCCTCCCTGGGCCTCCGTGCCTGGGGCTACGGCCTCTTCCAATTCAACCACGGGGACCAGCTCAACCACGGGGACCAGCTCTTCCTGGATCCCTCCACTGCCCGCTTTCTCTTTCTCTTGCCTCTCTTTGGCTGCTGCGGCTGCTGCTGCCGCCACTTCTGGCGCCCCCGACGCCTCTTCTGCCCCAGGATGTGGGGGATCTGTCCATGAAGGGGGTTCAGGGGGCTGGGGTGGGTCATGGGAGGTGCTCGGTTCTGGATAGGAACGGTAAGAAGACAGACTGATGGTGGAGGGAGGCAAGGTCTTGGAGCAGCCTCCCCTTCGCTCATCCCGTCCCCGGAGCCATGTGCTATCTCCCCCAGATCCCGTCTCCTGAGCAATCCCCCCATCCATGGAAGATGGATCATGGGCGGCGGTGAGAGGACCACACTTACACACAGTCACTCGCTCCGAAGGGCATGAGGGTGGAGGAGGCATCGGGGTAGCATCGATCTCCCTCGCACACCCCTGCATGGCTCCCGGCCTGCTCCCGGCCTGGGGGGGTAGGGGAGGGGCAACGTGGGGACAGATGGGACATTGGGGGTGGGGAAAAGGGAGAGATCAGACAGGGACATCAGACATCAAGGGAGGAGGGAGGGGGATCAGACCGAGCACCCCCAAGAAGGGCAGGCCCAAGGCAAGGCTGTGATGGAGGGCAGAGACAAGGCCAGGGAGGACGCGTCTAGGAGACAGACAGACGATGGAACAGACGGGCCGATGGAATGGGAATGCGCGAAACCCAGCTCTCCACTTCCTCCCAGCTCCAGCATGGAGCCTGCTGCCTTCCTACGTCCCCATGGGCTCCTTTCCCCCGAGAGACCCAACACACAGGCATCTCCTCTGCCCCCGCTCTCCTCCTCGGGCCCCCCACCCCGTCTCGCTGGCACACACACCTCCTCACTTCTTGGGTGCACGGGCACCTCCTCCCCTGCAGACCTGCTCTGCTCACCCTGCTGTCGCTGGGAGGACACGACATAGCTGACAAGGACAACGTCACTGGAGCCTCCAGACTCCAGGGGGATGGGGTGCATCCGGAAATGCTCGAGCATATCAAAGATGGACTGGAACCACAGGTGCTGGACTCGGCACTGACCTTCCTCATTCAGCGAGAGACGCAGGTGCTGAGGGTGGGACGAGCGGGATAAAACGGGAGCCTGAGCCCTACCAGTCGTAGAACCCTCCTCCCCCGATGGCAGCATTCCCCGACTAGACCCGCAGGCCCGCTGCCTGCAATGGAGCCTCCTCCTCAGGCACTCACCTTGGCCTTGCCCTGGAAGTTGAAAGTGAGGACATATTCACCCCGCCTCGTCTCACTCTGACGTACCAGGAAAACCCCGTGGGAGCCAGTGCCTCCAGCCAGCACTAGCTGGGCGGCCTTGAGTCGAGAAAGCATCCCATGGAACCAAGGATACCCTGAGAGGGGCTGGTCCCCCTCGCCTCCCTCTGGCTCGCCTTGGAACAGTAAGGACCCTTCAGGAAAGAGGGAAGGAAACCGGGTGTCAGGGAAGCCACCCCGATCCCAAAGAGAAGCCTTGCTCTTCCCTCACGGGTAACTCCCAAGCCCCCCAGGTCGGACCCCTGAGGATCCCAAGACAAGAGTTTCAGGCAGCTGGGCACCAGGCCTGGAAGCAGACACACACTCACACCTCTGGTACCTGTGGCTGTTTCCGGAGTGTCCAGGGGTGGGTAAGGGGCTGCGAGGGGATGAACGGTCCCTGCTGGGGGACCCTCTTCAATAGGGATCCGGGGGGGCAACTCTGGGGGAAGCAGTTCCATTGAGTCAAAATGGGAGGCGGCGATGGAGGCAGAACTGGGGGAGATGGATGCTGAGGGGCGGTCTGACAGGCCTCCGTAGGCCCCTGGAAGAAAAAGGGGAGAGCAAAACTGAGAACTTGAAGCTTCTTTTTGGGAGGACTGGTCTGCCGGACCCACTTCCCCAGCGGCCAGGCTACCCTGTGGGCACTGGCATCAGCCGGCCGAAATGCTGGCTCCTTCTTCAGGCACTGAGCCTGATGGTTCTCATCGGTGGCTCCTAACTTATGCTTCACACACTGCTGAAAGGGCTGCAATGATTCCAACAAGGTCTTAGAATCCAAATGTGCCCACATCTCTTCTGAATCAACAGTTGAAATTACAGCAACTCTATAGTTGCAGAATTGGGGGGTAGAACCCCTCAAGTATTTTCACATTAAAAATAGGTACTTTGTCTACAGGACAAAGCCCTCAACTCTCAGTGGCATCAAAGATTCTCCTGTGAATTCTGTCAACCTAACCAACCTGATCTTCATGTTATCCTGTATTCCTGTGTCCTCTGATTTAGCCCAATTACCCCACCTAACTTTTTCAGATGTCCAGGGCTCTCCCCATCTCAGGTCTCGGCTTGCACCATCTCCTTTCTCCAAGCCATGTTCTTTTCTCCTCCTCTGTGCAGAATTCCTCATCTAGCCCACCTTCCCTGATTCTCTTCCTCCCGAGTTCCCAAGGCCTCCTGCTGGTGCTGTTCAGGCTCACCAGGTCGAAGCCCTGCTTTTTAGGAGGGATGTCAACTCAGATCTGAGCTCCTCATCCCGCCCAGAGCCTAACACAGGGTCGAGGATGTACTAGGAGTTCCTGAGTGTCTGCTGAGCAGCAGGCAGGAGCCTACAGGCGCGTCCTACATATTAGTGCTCAGAGAACAGGAATATGCGGGGTGCAGGGCGCTGTGGCTCAGGAACAAGCTGGCATAGCCTTTGTCTTTGTCAGTGATCCTCGGATGACCTCAGAAAAGCCATTTCTCCTCTCTGCTCTTAGCTGCCTGAGAAATGAGGTGATCAGAACTGAAGACCTGGTAAAGCCCATTCTGGTCCCTAAATTCTTTAATACATTTCTTTACTCAGGCTGTGTGCAAGGCACAGTGAAACTGGAGCTCGGAATGGGGAATCAGAAGAGTGTAGTGGAGTCTAGAAAGGTGAGCTGGGGCCAGGTAGACACGTCTTTTGGTGTTTATGTGTGCGGGCAGCGTACATGTGTTTAGAAGTTGGGACTCAAAAGAAATCCTAGTACCATCAACATATGCGTGGAGGTCAGAGTAAGAACACAACAAAGATGTACACAGTGTTCTGCGAGCTTGAGAAGAGAACCATTATCTCCGGCCAGAGTGGTGGCCAGCACAAGGCTTATGGAGAAGGTGAAAGGGCGGGGATAGAATGCTGGAGAAGGGCTGGCTTGGGGCTTGGGTCAGGGCAGTGATGATGATGGTTCCAACTGGTAAACCGTGGCTGGGCCTGTTCAGGGACAAAAGTCAAATGTTTGGTGGGTGGCAGCTGAGGTGCACAGCGGAGCCTGGAGAGAGGGCCAGGGCCCGAGGCCTCCCAGCTGGGGGGCTTGCATGGCAGGTCCCAGGGTCCTCGGCTCTCTGAGGCCCCACCCTTACCCTGCGAAAGGCGGTCGCTGCTCTCACTGGGTCCCAGCAGCAGGCCCTGGCTGGGCAGACTCTCCAAGTGGTTCAGGCAGGGCGGCTCCAGGCTGTCTGTGTTCTCCCTTGTCAGGAAGGAGGTCCCAGGGGCCAGGGGGAGGGTCATGGGGCGGGGACTGGTAGCAGGGTAGGGTCTGCAGAGACAGGGAAAACGGTGCTGGGAGGACAAGTCACCTCGGAGAGGCGGACAGCTGCTCCCCACCCCCACCCCTGGGCCCCTCAGTGACAGAAGTCGGGCTCCTCACCCCGGGCTCAGGCATTCTTGGATGTCAGACACCCAGGCCTTCACATGTAGCGCATCAGCTGTCTCCAGGATGTACTCCGAGGGGCCTTCCACCTATGGGGACGAGAGGAGGCCCACAGGCCACTTCCAGGTCTCAAGGCCCTAATGCAACCCTAACAGGAGCAAGGACATCCTCCTGCTCACCCCCCTCCCAGAAAAGCCGCCGCCCTGGGGACACATTCTCAAGGCACCTGGCATCTGTGCCCTTCCTTGCATGTGTATCCCTTGCTTCAATCTCCGAAAAGAGCTTTCTCTCTAACGTGAGTGCTCCAAGAGGGCAGGGAGCCCAGGCCTCCTACCTTAACCACAAAGGTGTTCTCCCGGTCAGGCATCTCCAGGGCTGTGGTTGTCCGCACGTCGGTGATGGTGGAGCAGGGAATGCTCAGTCGAGGCCGAGATGCCTAGGTCACGAGAGAGAACAAGACCCAGACTGTTGGTGCGGAGAGACAATCGTACCCCTCCCTCCAGAGAGATTCAGCCTTCCTTCCACACCCAAAGGGAGTTAGACAAGTAACACTGCTTTCTCTGTCGTGCCCACAGCGACTAATCCAGAGTCAGGAGCTAGCTTTAAAAAACCCAGGCCCTCCCGGGTGGCTCAGTGGTAAAGAATCTGCCTGCCAGTGCAGGAGACACAGGTTTGATCCCTAGTCCAGGAAGACCCCACATGCTGCGGGACAACTAAGTCTGTGCGCCACAGCTACTGAGTCTGTGCTCTATAGAGCCCGCGAGCCGACACTATGGAAGCCGGAGCGCTCGAGAGCCACGTGCTCCTCAATGAGAAAAGCCACCGCGGTGAGAAGCCTGCAAACCACGAAAGTAGCCCCCATTTGCTGCATCTAGAGAAAAGTCCACGCAGCAACGAAGACCCAGCACAGCCAAATAAATAAATACAAATTATTTAAAAAAACAACAAAACAAATAAGCATAGCTCGGTATACGGGCCAAGCCACCACCCTGGTTGCTCAACCCCTTGCTCCCAGCCACTCCACCTCTGCTGGGCCTCACCTTGGGGGGTACGAAGAACTCCAGCCGACTTCCTCCTCCTTCTCCTTCACTTCGAAGCAGCAAGCGACACTTCTGCCACTGAGGCTGTCCCCCTCCCCCTGAGGTAGGCCCCGCTGCCCCTCCTCCCCGGCCCACTCCGGCGGGATCAGGGGCAGCCTCTTCAGCCCCCATGAAACTCAGCAGCTCTTCCCGCTGCACCACGCCTGCACCATCCTTCAAGGCCCCCCCTCCCCGACTGAGTCTCAGCCTCTCAAAACGGTGAGTCCATCTGTCCCCGGGGGACGTCCCGTCGCTGACCAGTCCCCTGCTGACAGTCCCAGCCCCGCCAGAGGAGTTGGAGTTGCTGTTCCCACCTAACGCCGGGGGTCCCGAAGCTGTCTCCAGGGGCCCCGCTGGAGAGGGCGGGTCAACGGTCCCCCGCCACTGCAGGATGCCGCGGACCGAACCGCGGACCGAGCGACCCACTGAGCGGAGAGAGAAGCGCTTCTTGAGCTTCGGCTTCGAGGAGGTTGTAGAAGAGGAAGAGACCGAGGAAGGGAGGGGGCCGGCCAGGTCCTCAGATGAGCGAGAAGGGCCCAGCACAGCCAGGGGCCCGCCCGCCCTGCAGCTCTCAAGGGACAGGTCGTGTGGCGGGACCTCCACACCAGGACTCAGAGGAGCCAGGAGGGGTGGCGACAGGGAGCCGGAGGCCCGGGCCACCTCCGCTTCAAAGTGCTGCAGGAAGAGCTCGGCAAAACGGCGGGAGAAGGCGGCCTCGGCCCCTGGCCCCGCGTACTGGGGGTGAGAGGCCAGGTAGAGGCGAAAACGGCGGGCAAAATCCAGGGCGGCCGCCCGGGCGTGGGACTCGCAGAACTCCCGCCAACTCGGGGGAGGCGGCGGGGGCAACGGGGGAGGGGAGGGCGAGGCCCCATCCTCCGGGGAAGGGGCACCATTCATGATGGCCCCCAGGAGGTGGAGAGGGGGAGCCTGTGGGGAGGGGCGGCAAAGAGAGAAGCGGCCAGAAGACACGGGGTGAGCGGCAGCAGCTGCAGAAGGAAGAGGCACATATATGGAGTCACTGCTGAGGTGGGATGGGGCCAGACCCCCTCCTCTGGTCTAGACTTCTTAGAGTGCAACTGGAACACACACCACACTGCCTCCCTGCCCTTCCCCAGGTCCTTGCGCCCCACAAGCCCCAGCCAATCAACCGCCCCCCTACTCCAATGTCTAGCCTGCACCCCTCCCCCTGCTGTCTCCCCGATCCACATTCCCTGGCTTCAGCTCCAGGTGTGATGGACCGCTGGACAGCGCCTTCCTCTAAACAGGAATCTGTTCCACGTTCCCTCCCTTCTCTAAAATGATCCTTTGATATTTATCACCTGCTTCCCAGTTGCCATTCTTACCTTTCCCTGCGAGAGGTTTTAACAACCTCTGTAACAAAAGAGGAACCCGGAGCTCAGAAAGTTTCAGAACTCCAAGTCTCCTGTTTTTCCCACTGCATAGTCCTCGTCCCCAGGCACTGACTGTGCCAGTCTCAAGCCACTGCCCCTCACTGCCCCAGCTTGCAAGGGAGCCAGGCCTGCAGAGCTTAAGAGACCCTGCCTCCCACGGTCCATCACTGAGGACGGAGGTTGCTCATTAAGGACAGACCGATGAAAGCCAACCCCAGGGCCCAGTAACCAAGCACTGTATTTGGAAGGCTTGGAAGGGCCAGAGCCCACTTCTTGGGTGGCCCTCCAGCCTGGGGCCCAGAGGCAGCAGCAGTGTGGGCTGGGTCTGGGCGAGTCTTTGCTGGCCACAAAGTAAAACAAAACAGGGAGCTGGGGCCTTGGGTTTCTCACCTTCCTCTTCTCTCACAGAGGAGTGTGCCCTAAAGGCTGGTTAGCTTGGTGGTTAAGGCCATAGGCTCTGGAGTTAGACTTAGGATGAAATTCCATCACTGCCACTTATTAGCTGGGTGATCTTGAACAAATTACACGTCCTCTCTGAGCTTTGGTTTTCGTATTTATAAAACAGGACTAATGATCCCTAAGCCCTAGAACTGTTGGGAGAATTAAACAGGACGTGTCCCGGCTTGACACAAAGTAAGCACACAACAAATGACAGTCGTTATTACTATCTTTATGGGGTTCTGATTTTCTCAAAGAGAAATCAGCAAAAGGAAGAGCCTTCCCAAGGTCTTACAACTAGCAAGTGGCAAAGCTGGGCAGGGAATTTACAAACCCATGGCTCTTCTGTTAGTGTTCCTCCCCCATGTTATACTTGAAGATGACTGGCACCAAGAAGGGGGTGAAGGCAGTTCAGGCAAATCTCCCCAAACCCCAGACTCCTGTTCAGACCCAGGTCAGCGCCCCCTCCCCTTTCTCTTTGGCTTGGACCCTACACACTGAGATGGCTCCAACCATAGGGGCAATTCCAAACCAACGAGAAGACGCCAGGAGATTAAAGAGTCATGGAGCACGGGGGAACCGAGCCAAGAGGTGTAGACACAGCAGAGAGCCCAATCTCCAGGCAGAGGCCACCTCAGCTCACACCGGCCCACCCAACCCTCTGCACCACAGGCAGACCAAGCCCCCCTTCAGGCCCGCTGACCCTGCGGGCCCTAAGCTGGTGAGTCAGTTTCTCTTTCGTCAAGCGGGACTCAGATACATTTTCCCACTGCACCTGCCTCTTGGCTCAGTTCTGATATTTCCCGAAGGGCGGGTGGTGGAGGGTGCAGGCTCCGCTCCTGGCTCGGACCCTCCGGACCCGGTGGTCAATCCACTTCGACCCGACCCTCCTCCCCGGACACCCTCTACCCGCCCATTCCCCGGGGCCGCAGCCCCCAAGGAAGCAGCCCTGTCTGCTGCACTCTCCGGGGCCGGGCGCCCCTCCTGCCTCTAGACCCCCCCACGCCCGCCCCCACCCAGGGCTCCTCGCAAGCGTCGGGGCCGGGTCGCGGAGAGGGAAGAGGGACTTGAAGAGGGGGGTTCCGGTTCCGGTCCCACCTGCATCTCGGTCCCCGCGGTTAGCTCCGGCGGCGGCGGCAGCTCCCGCTCCTGCCCCACCCCCCCTCCGCGACTAGCTCCCAGCCCGGTTCTGCGCAGGCGCCGGGACCCCCTTTTTTTCCGTCACCGTAGGAAGCGACCATAGAGAAGAGCGGGGAGAAGGAAGGGCACCTTCACACTCACTTCCGCCATCCTCCCACTCCGTGCAGCCCTTCCAGAGCGGAGAGTATGTGAGTCTCGGAGGGCTCAGTGACTTCTCCAGTTGCGCCTACCAGGATCGGCAGGAGCAGCCATAAGAAGGGGTTGGGTCCTACCAGAACATCCTCCCGGAGGAAAGTCGGGACAAAGGGGAGCTGTCAACCATAGCAAAGGGACTTTAGTGGAGTAGAGTCTCGGGGGCCTGACGGAGGCTAGAGGAGCCAGGTACCGGAAACCAGCGAGTTGGGAAGGCTGTTTGAAGGGCCCGCCGCAGCCTAGAGCGCCGTCCTGGGCCGCTGAGGGGTTCGAGGACACCGCCCCCAAGGAGCTGGGGGAGGGAAGATGCGGCTGACCTTGGTGAGGCCCTGAGAGGAGGCGGAGCCTGAACTTACGACCTTGGTGGTTTCTTTGACGAAAGTACTGGATGTTCCAGGAGATTCCATCTCTGAGCTTGGGAACTGGAAGTGGGGGCGGTAGGAATAATGAGGTCAGTTTTGGGCGTGTTTGTGGGACGTCAGGAGACAGTTGGACACACAGTCTGGAGCTCAGGAGAGACATCAAGGCCAAATACAGAAATTGAGACGGTATTAAGGTGTAGAGGGCAGTTGAAATCATGAGCAGGATGAGATCCTAGTCACTCAGATCTCTCATTGACCCAGCTCCACTGGCCTAAGCAATAAGGGACTCTTTGGACTCAAGCCATTAAAAAGAATGGATCAAGTTTATTCAGGAACAGCTGAATAAAAGGGCCAAAAGATATCAGTAACCTGTGGTTCACCTCTAGACTGAGCTCTCCCCGTGCCTCCCTTAGTGGCAAAATAGATTTCTATAGCTCCAATCTTAAGTCCTAATAGCCTAGCAACTCTTGCAGGGGCATGTTTTTGCTCTGATATTTGCAGTAAAATTTCCAGAACTGACTTTAGCTGATTGGCTTGGATCACTTGATATTCCTGAAACACAAAGTCTTGGCCTAGCCAGTCTTAGTCCCCATCTCTCCCCCAGCTCTAGCCGAATTAGCGTCAGCTCACCAGGTGGCCTTTGTTAAGGTCTTCGTCACCATCTTTGTCCATCCATCTTTCCAATTCAGAAGATGTCAGTGGAAAGGACTCTAGTTCTGTGATCACCCCGCTCCTCCCTGACAGGTTCACACTCCCTTTCTCTGTAGTTGGCCCATTTTTGTCCAGAAGAGAGACAAGGTGAGGAATACAGAAAGGGGCTGGTGATGATGACTTAAGTTTGGAAATATTGTCTAAACTGTCCAATAAACTGTGCAATGACTGAAATGTTCTCTGTCAGGACTGCCTAGTATGGTAGCCACCAGCCACATGTGGGTTTTGAGCACTTGTAATGTGGCTAGTGTGACTAAGGAACTGAAGAGTTTTTTTAGTTAATTAAAATAGTCACATGTGCCTAATGACTTACTGTATTGGTGTAAGAGATGTCTGAGGACGACTAGGTGGAGCTGTCCACCAGAGACAGATCTACAGTCTGAGCAGTGTGATCCGTGATCAGACACAAGTAGTGGTTAAAGGCATGGACATGAATTAGATTGTCCTGGTATTACCTGTAGAGAGAATAGGGCCTAGAACTTAATTTTGGGAAACAAACCACATTTAACGGGCAGGCCAAAAAAAAAAGAGTAGAAAGTGCCGAGATGATGTCTTGGATCAGGTTTTCCAGAAGCACACCCAGAGATGAGAATTTGTGTGCCAGTGATTTTTTTTTAGAGTGCTACCAGGAGAAACTAGTAAAAGAGTGGGAGGGGCAGGAGAGGAAACCAAGAGAATGTGTAATCTCAGAGAACGTGTGAGAGTAGTTCAGCTTGATTCCTCAGGGAAGTTCTGGATGTAAGTTGTGACTCAGATTTATCCAGAAACAAGGGAGCTGGGCCTTTCCTGTACCAGCATTCTTCAGCGGTTAACTAGGGCTTCCCCTGGGAGACGTCAATTCTCAGGCACTTCATCAAGGCAAAGCTTCCAGTAGCCTGAGGACAGGACAGTTCTCAAGAAAAAGAAAAAACATCTAGAAGGTCTAATTGTATGAAAAACACCACAGACCAAAGACCAGGGGGTGTGGTAATAAGAGCATGTGCATGCGCATAATTGGGTGGGGTGGGGTGGTTGGGCAAACACTTCATACACAAATGATAAGGGATCCATGGGACTGGGCATTGCTCTCGTCTCCTATAGAAAACACTGACTTAGATTGCTTAGTGACTTTGAGAGTCATTTTTAGGGAAGTGAAGGAAGCAGAAGCCAATGGTAGCAGACTGAGGGATGAATGGAAGGTGAACAAGTGGGGGTGGGAACGTGAAGAGCTGTGCTACACAGTTTGGCCAAAAAGGGAAGGAGATACGGAGGGCTGTAGAGGATGGAAAGGTTTGCTTGTTTGTTTATATCCTGAGGGAAGCTGGATTTTATGTCTGAAGTCTTAGGAGAAAGGAGCCAGTAGAAGGGATGGTAATTGAAGGAGTGAAGTTTCAATTACCATCCCAGGGGAAGGATGGGTCCAGAGCCCAGGTTAAGCAAGCTGTTAATGTGAAAAGCAAAACACTTCTTCCTCCTTAGGAACAGGGGATGTAATATTAAGGATGCTTTCAGCTACAAGTAATAGGACCACTGCTTCCCCTAGTCCATTTAAGGTCCTAAAAGAGGTGGAGTTTGTTGGTTCACAGAATTAAAAAGTAAGAGGTATGGACTTTCCTGGCAGTCCAGCGGTTAAGACTCTGTGCTTCCACTGCAGGGGGCACGGTTCCATCCCTGGTCTAGGAAGACCCCATGTGGCATAGAAGATCCCATGTGGCATGGCTAAAAAAAAAAAAAAAATCAGAGATAGAATGACACGAGGCATGGCAAGAGCCAGAGGCTCAAACAGGGTCCATGTGAACTTGCTCTCTTAGCTCTGCTTTCCTCTGGGTTATCTTCCTTCTCAAGCAGATTGCCCCCTCCTAGGGAGCAAGATGGCCACCAGAGTTCCAAGCTTACATTCTACTAGCTTCGGTCCCAGCAGAGATAGATCATAGCTTTTCCAATAATTCTAGCTCAAGTGAAGTAGGGCTACATCTCATCAGCTCAGCTTGGGTCACCCAGTGCCCATCTTTTGTATAATAAGGAATTTGTCTGGTCTTTGTTGCAGGTTCCTAGCACAGAACTTTTAAAATTCCTGCAATTTCCTGAGTGACAGAAGTGTGTTACTTGTGAACCCCTTCGATCACACCTGAGTTTTTGCTGATGAAATGACTAATCGCAAGCCTCTACATAGCTTCAAGTTGGGGGCTGGTCAGCAGAAGCCCCAACTTTATGATTAGAGGGTTGAGATTTTGAGCCAGTTTCATCTCCAGAGGGAAGGGGACTTGAAGATTGAGTTCAGTCACATGGCAGTGATTTACTCCACTGTGCCTAAGTACTGAAATACTAATACTGAATACTGAAATACTAATACTAATACTAGTACTGAAATACTAAAGTACTAATAAACACTTTGGACACTGAAGCTCGGTGGGGCTTGTCGTCAGTGAAGACACTGATGTGTGGGGAAAGTGATATGCCCCAAGTCTATGTGGACCCTCCAGGACTTCTCCCTATGTAGCTCCTCATTTAGCTGTTCCTGACATATCCTTAATTATAAAATATAATCGTAATTGTACTAAAATGTAAGTATAGTGCTTTTCCGTACCCTGTGAATTCTAGCAAATTATCAAACCTGAGGGGGCTCACGGACACTCCTGGATCTGTAGGTGCTTGGCAAGAAGGATAGATGGCCAGGGGACCCCACTTGCAGCTGGCATCTGAAGTGGGGGCAGTCTTGTGGAGTGAGCCCTTACCTTGTGGGGTCTCTGCTAACTCTGGGCAGTAAGTGCCGGAACTGAACTTCAGGTCACCAGTGGGGGCTGAAACACAATACTAACCCTGAATGGACAGTTGTGACCATGAAGGATAGATTAGGTTGATTGGTAAACACTGGATCATGGACCGATCAATCACCTGAGGTAGGGATGGGCTGAGCACAGCAGAGGGTGGTTCTTCAAAGGAAAACCAGAGTCTCTCCCTGAGGGGAAAGTGGCTGCTTACCGGTTGCTTCCGGAGGTCATCTGGACCCTCCCCCACCCCATGAGATGGAGACGTCAAATTCAGCCTTGGTGTTTTGGCCAGAACTTCCTGCCCCTCCAAACAAATCATGCTTTGCTCAGTCAGAACATCTGACAGCTAACACACTCCACCTTCATGTAGGCTTGTCTCTACGTAATATTACACGTAGGTATTACACACGCCATTCCCCTGCTTCTGCCAGTCTTCCTCCTCTGGTTTCAGGCTCCAAAGTGTAGCCCCCTCTAAGAAGCTACGCAAGGCCAAGGCACTGAGGCAGCCTCTCAAGTGCCTTTTATTTAGCAGCTTTTGTGTGAGCTTCACAGAGTGTTTCCAACTGGAATGTCTCCACTCACATCTGAGTGATATGAGTGTGATCGGAGTTCTGTGTTTGGAAGGATAATCAGGGCCAGTATGGGAGCGTTGAGACTGGACATAGAGAGGAGATGGGTGCAGTGGTCCAGGAGGGGGGTGATGCTGACCCGGCCAAGGCAGAATTCCAAGGAGAATGTCCAGAGGGATTTCTGAGGAAACACTGCCAGGCTGGCTGGAATATCCTGAGTGACAGAAGTGTCTGTAACTTGTGAGCCCCTGAAAAGAGTGAAAGATGCCCCTGAGTTTCCAATAAGTCTGCTGAGTGGTATCAAGGACAAGGCTTTAAGTCCTAGTCCCCAATTTGCTACTAAGTTATAGGTCAGCCCAGAACCCATTTCAATTACAGCAGACCCACCTCCTTTTAGAAGTTAAACAGCTACAAAAAATCCTTACAGATCATAAATTTTAGCCTCTTCACTCACCCCCATTTTATAAAGCAAAGGCCTCAGAAGTTATAGTGATTCACTTGTATTTTTTAAGTGAATGTGAATACAAAATTTGCTTTCCACTGAAAACACTGAGAAACTTAAGCCCAACACAATGCGTCACTGAATGATCAACTGAAATGATTCAACAAATTCTTCCTTCAACAAATGTTTCTTGACCTAAGTGTTAGAAACTATTCCTAAAATAAAAAATAAGTTATTAGTATCATGAGCTGGTGAGAGAGAAAAAAATAACAAAAAACAAAACCCAACAAACAAGCCAACTACTAAGATAATTTTGGATACTTAGGTGCTATGAAGAAAATAAGAGGACCGTTGGTAAGAGGGTGTCAGAAGAGGTGACATGTGAGGTTGGAAGATGAGAAGGAACAAGCCATGGGGAAAGCTCCGGGGAAGAACCTTCCAGGAAGAGGAAAGCACATTTGCAAAGACCCTGAGGTAAAAGCAATCGTGGGGTGTTTGTGGAACAGAAGGATGCCCAGTGTGGCTGGAGAGAGTGAGAGGAAAGTACCAGATGGGGATCAGAGGGGTGGACAGGGGCTAGATCATGCCCATGCCAGATCACAGGCCGTAGGGAGGATGTCGGACTTTTTTTTCTTATGTTTACTGACCAAAAAAATATATGTTTACTGAAATATATTTACCTGCCATACAATTCACCCATTTAAAGTAGGAGTTTGGATTTTATTCCACGTGTACTAAGGAGTCATTGAGGGAGGATTCATTTCTGATTCACATTTTAAAGACTGATCTGGTCGTGTGGAAGATGGATTTGACAGATATCGAGAATAAGGACAGAAGCTGGAGGACCCACTGGAGACATCATGAGGTAACTTAGGCGAGAGATGATCCCAGTTTGAACCCCAGTGTTGACAGGGGAGAGAGAAGCGGTCACACTGAGATTTATTTTGGAGAGAGAACCAGTGGGACTGGGTAATGGACAGATGTAGGGGTGGGGGAAAGGACAAAGGTGGTGCCATTTATTCAGATATGTAAGGAGAGTAGGGGAGAAACAAAGTGTCCTGTTTGGGGTATGTTAGGTTCATAGCATCACAGTGGTAGCACCCTTCGATTTGGAAGGCTCGTGAACAGTTCAAGTGCAAATATGCACAGAGGCCTGCTGTGGCCAGGCACACAGTATATGGACATAAAGGAAGCCCAGTCCTCACCCTACTCAAGTCACTTAGTCTCAGACAAGTGACACCAAGAAATACGTCCAAGTGCTGTAAGGCAGACTTAACTGTTAGGGTGTATTTGGCTTCAAGTAACAGACAACTCTTAACACTATCTGCCTTAAACAATAAAGATACTTGTCATCTCACACCATGTAGAGTCCAGGCTTCTAAGATCCTCTTTGCTTTGCCCACTTCTGGATTTTTGGCTTCACCATGGATGGGAGCATGATGGGCATGATAGTTCCAGGCTTCCCATCCTGATGCAACAACTCCCAGAGTCAGAAGGTGGTCTGTCTCCTCGGTGTCTCCTTCTTTTTAAAATGTTTATTCATTTATGGCTGTGTCGGGTCTTAGTTGTGCCAGGCGGGATCCTTGTTGTAGCTTACAGACTCCAGAGCACTCCACCAGCTCAGTAGTTGTGGCACATGGCCCAGTTGCCCTGCAGCTTGTAGGATCTTAGTTCCCCATCTGGACTTGAACTCAAGTCCCCTGCACTGGAAGTCAGATTCTTAACCACTGGACCACCAGGAAGTCCCAAAGGTCACTCTCTTGATGTGGAAGTGGTTGCAGGACCATGAGCAGCAGCTGTTGCAGACAAGTCCAAGTCCTGGCATTTAGTGTCTGGTGGCAGTGGCGGTAGAAGCGGCTTTCTTAGCAGGTCAGATCAGACCTATGGCTTAGGATCTGTTTCTCCAGCCCACCCCACAATTCTGTAGGCCGCCTACCACCTTGACACAATTTTCCAACCAGCCCATGTAAATTCTGTTATCTGCAAATCAAGACTCCTGTGACATAGGGTGCAACAGTCAACAGCTCTACAAAAACTCTCTCCCTCTGGACTCTTCTGAGCACTGTGTTTTGCAAATTTCAGTCATTCATATACACCTCTCCCCAGATTTGCCATATATTCATATCACCCATTTTATCTACCAAGTGTTTCTTTTAATTGATTCAACATTTTTTTAAACATTTACAATGCCAGCCTTTCTTTCAAACTAATACACATTAAAATAAATATAGCACCACTAAAAAAAGAAAGCATTAATTTAAGTACCAGCCCCCAATATTTCATATCCTGGTAGTGGCTGACAGTGTCTTAGGATAAATTTCTAGAAGTGGAATGACTGAGGTTCAGGTTGGGGACAAGGAGAACCCTTTCATATTGTACAAGCCCTTCCTCATCAAAGCTGATGGGTTTAGAGGGCCAGGAAGACGGAAGTCTTAGGAAGTTTCTCATTGTAAAATGACAGTTAAATTATAGTATGGTGAAGTAGCTAAGTGCACACTTTTTCGGAGTTTAGCTGGGTTGGGTTCCTTAATTACCTTGATGCTCAGTTTTCTCACTAATAAAATGGGGTCCTATCACACAGGATAACATTGAATGTGATACTGAATGTGACGCAATATGAAGCACAACGCCTGAACCATGAAAAGCTCTAATTCTGAGTCCCCCAAACTCCTCTGAGTTTAAGAAGAGTGTTAAAAATAAATATGGTTTTCTTGTCTGTACCCAGACACTACTGAATCATAATCTCCAAGGGAGGAATTAAGGAATCTATTTGAAACAGACACCATCAACTGAGTCTTAGGAGCTGATGAGTTTCGGAAACATTAATCAAGGTTAAGCAGCTGCTATTATCATCCCACGGTGATGAGATGATGGATGAGAAAGTTAAAGGTCATTTACTATCCTTGCACTCATTCATTCAGTCAACAGACATTAATTGAGCACTCACTGAGTGCCCCGCCCTGTGGTAGGTGCCAGGGACACAGCGGGAACAAGACAGACTCAGGCTGCCCTTAAAGGCACAAGAAGTTGGTCTCTCACCTGGTCATCTGTAAAACTAGGTGGGTTGACCGACGGTCGAGAGAATTACTCTCTGGCCTGCTGAGGGGCGACAGGGGTGGGCAGGAAACTCTGTCCCCGCAGGCTGTGAGCCGGGGTGTGGGGGTGTCTCAAAGACTGTGGGCTTTTCTGTCTCTTGCCCAGCTCATTTCCTCTCAGAGCTAGATGTCACGATCTTCCTGTGAAATAGATACTATTCCCACTTTACAGATAAGAAAACAAAGGCTTAGGAGAGAGGTGGGTCACACTAGAGACCCACGCCCAACAGGTTCCCGGGAGTCTTCCCTCAGCCTGGCCGCAGCGGCTGGTCCTACCTCCAGCTGCGACACAAGGCCGCCAGATCTGTCGTCAGACCCGCGCGGCGGGTCGGACTGGACTCCAAGTGGTTCGGGGCCAAGACGTTCTGGAGTCACCCACGCCGGGGCCGCTGCCTCTGTTTCAAGAACGCCTGGACCGTCCCTCCGGACCTGGCCTCGCCCTCCCACGATACGTGCCAGCACAGATTACGGCCCTGGGAACTACAACGCCCATGAGCCTCCCGGGCGTAGGCGCGCTATGAGATGCTCCACATCGCCGCCCGGCGCCACCAGAGAGAACTGCGTGGCTCCTGAGCCCGCGAGGTCGGAGGGCGCCTTGGAAAGCTTCCCCACCCTTACACCATCAGCACTTTCCTGGACGAGTTAGGTCGCGCGCCCGGAAGTTGATAGGGCCATAGAGATTGGAGGCTAGAGGGGCCCAGACTTGCCCTCTCGGCCCTAACTTCCGCCGGAAGCGACTTCCATTCTCAATTGCCCTTTTCCTGCTGCACGCGCCAGCGCCGGTGCTCGGTACACTCTACGGCGCCAGTACGACCACAATGGCGGCCGCTACCCTGCTGCGCGCGACGCCCCTTTTCAGCGGTGAGGGGGCGGGGAGGGCCATGGCAGCCCGGGTTCACGTGGGGGTCGTCGGGAGCTGCCGGGCTCAGACCCGCGCGGTGACTCCAGGCATCTGCCCCGGCAGGTCTCGGCGCCGGCCCGGCACCACTATTGCAGGGTCTTTTGCGGCCGCTGAAGGCTCAGGCACTGCCCGTCTTGTGCCGTGGCCTGGCTGTGGAGGCCAAGAAGACCTATGTGCGTGACAAGCCCCATGTGAACGTGGGTACCATCGGCCATGTAGACCATGGCAAGACCACCCTGACCGCGGCCATCACGAAAAGTAAGTGGGGTTGGGGTGGGGGGCTTCCAGCAGCGCCTGCTCTGCAGGTGGGACTTGGAGCCAGGGGGGCGGGGCCCGCGGAGCACCTGCCTAGATGTTTAGTGCGGCCCCAAGGCGCCAGGTGGCTTCCCAGGTGGCGCTAGTAATAAAGAACCCGCTTGCCAATACAGGTTATGCGTAAGAGACGCCGGTTCGATCCCTGGGGTCGAGGAGATCTCCTGGAGAAAGGAATGGCAATCTACTCCAGTATTCTTGCCTGGAGAATCCTATGGACAGAGGAGCCTGTCCATAGACTGTCCTTTTCTAAAGTGGAAAGGGCCTTGCTGAAAAGTGTGTTCCTTTCCGGGAATTCCCTTAGTTTTAGCAGGCTACAGTCCATAGGGTCGCACAGAGTTGGACACGACTGAAGTGACTTAGCAGGGCACAAGGCGCCAGAAATCGGGCGGACAGTACACTGCAGGATGCAGAAGACATTTCCCATGAACACGAAGTTTTTGATGCATAAGTTGGGGGACCCCCCGCAGTGGCCTCCCTCCAGCCCTGGGAAGGTGCCCTGTAAGCAGAACTGTTAGCCTAGAGAAGTCACAGGGCTAGCCCTTGAGGCTCTATAACCTTTTTTTCTGACCTGAAGTTACTAGCCCCAGGAGTTGAGGGAGGGTATCTTGGAAGGTTGCTTCTCCTAGACAGTCCTTTTCTAAAGTGGAAAGGGCCTTACTGAAAAGTGTGTTCCCTTCCTTCCCTTAGTTTTAGCGGAGGGAGGTGGGGCCAAGTTTAAGAAGTACGAAGAGATTGACAACGCCCCAGAGGAGCGAGCCCGAGGTATCACAATCAATGCGGCTCATGTGGAGTATAGCACAGCCGCCCGCCACTATGCCCACACTGACTGCCCGGGTCATGCAGATTACGTTAAGGTGAGAGAGCCACTGGGGACAGGGCTTGGGAACTGCCCCCCTCAGGAAAAATGTTAGGATTGTGGGGAGGAGGTTAAGATATTTGAGATGTATGGGTTGGAAATCCTGGATCTGTGGGCCTGACCAGTCATACCAGGTGGTAAAGAAGTGTCTGTGCTTAGCTAGGTGGCTGGGGAGCGGGGGAGGTGTGGAATCGCACTACTTCCTCTCCTCTCTCTCCCTAGAATATGATCACAGGCACTGCCCCCCTCGACGGCTGCATCCTGGTGGTGGCAGCCAATGATGGCCCCATGCCCCAGACCCGAGAACACTTACTGCTAGCCAGACAGGTACTCAAGAGCCTGGGAAAGGGTGGAAGGAGGGTGGGGTGGTGGGCCATTCAGGACACCATCTGTGTGTCTTTCTTACCTGCAGATTGGCGTCGAGCATGTGGTGGTGTATGTGAACAAGGCGGACGCTGTGCAGGACTCTGAGATGGTGGAGCTGGTGGAGCTGGAGATCAGGGAACTGCTGACTGAGTTTGGCTACAAAGGGGAGGAGACTCCGATCATTGTCGGTTCTGCCCTCTGTGCCCTTGAGGTGAAGGCGGGGTCAGGCTGGGGATGGGGCTGGATGGGCACCCAGAGCTCTGCTCTGCGGGGCCTGGCTCTGGGCCAGTAACAGGAACAGAATGGAAGTTTCAGAGTCTTGTCACCTCCCGCTCATAGCAACGTGACCCTGAGCTAGGCCTGAAGTCTGTGCAGAAGCTACTGGATGCTGTGGACACATACATCCCGGTGCCCACCCGGGACCTGGAGAAGCCTTTTCTGCTGCCCGTGGAGTCAGTGTACTCGATCCCCGGTGAGGACCTGGCTCACCGCATTCCCTTCCCCTCTCTGCTGCTTCATCCGGTGTCCCTGATGCCCTGTCCTGTTCCGTCCCAGGCCGGGGCACAGTGGTGACAGGCACGCTCGAACGTGGCATTTTGAAGAAAGGAGACGAGTGTGAATTCCTGGGACACAGCAAGAATATTCGCACTGTGGTGACAGGTACAGGAGGCGGCCTTGGGACCCAGAGCCTCCAGGATGACATCTCCCCCCGCAGACCCTCCCCCGGCCCCCGTGCCTTCCCTCTGCCCCCACACCCTTCTCCCGCGTGTCTCCTCTCTCTTAGGCATTGAGATGTTCCACAAGAGCCTGGATAGGGCAGAGGCGGGCGACAACCTTGGGGCCCTGGTCCGAGGCTTGAAGCGGGAGGACCTGAGACGTGGCCTGGTCATGGCCAAGCCAGGTTCCATCCAGCCTCACCAGAAGGTGGAGGCACAGGTGAGGGCTCCAGGTGATGGTGGGCAGGCGCTGTGGAGGGCCGGTGCTTCCAGCCAGGCCCGGCTCCACCCATGCTCCCTCTCACAGGTGTACATCCTCACCAAGGAAGAGGGTGGCCGCCACAAGCCTTTTGTATCCCACTTCATGCCTGTCATGTTCTCCCTGACTTGGGACATGGCCTGTCGGATCATCTTGCCTCCAGGGAAGGTATGATGTATATGGCAGCGAGGGTGACTTTTCCCTGGTAAAGAAAGCCTGGCTGATGATGCAAGGGGAGAGCTGGTGATGGAAGGGTCAGATCAGTGGATTCAGGCGGAATGAATCCTCACCCAGGGTTTCTTAGCTGTGTTAGCCCTGACCCACAGATTCCCCAGCAGAGTTCGTATAGTAGAGAGTCCCACTGTATTTTACGTAAAGGCTCAAAAGCAGTCTTGAGCCCAAGACCTGCATAACCCAAAATTTTATAAACATTTTTTTTTTCTCAAGAAAAACTTTAGAGACACTAATTGCTAGTCCTTTAAAATTTTTATCTTTATAGTTTGTTTATTGGCTGCCCTGGTCTTCGTTGCACTGCACAGGCTTTCCTGTTGGGAGAGTGGGGGCCCCTCTCTAGTTGCAGTGCATGGGCTTCTCATTTCGGTGGCTTCTCCTGTTGCAGAGCACAGGCTCTAGGGCACGTGGGCTTTAGTAGTTGTGGCACAGGGGCTTAGTTGCTCTGCGGCATGTGGGATCTTGTTTCCCAGATCAGGGATTGAATCCATGTCCCCTACATTGACAGGAAGATTCCTAACCACTGGACCACCAAGGAAGTCCCATCAGTCCTTTTCTGCCTTTGCATATGCCTAACAGCTGGGACAGAAGTTTCCCCAGAAGGAATCACCCTGCTGCATTTTCCCATAACCTTTAACCTTGGTAACCAACAGGAAGTGAAGATGCCCTGAAACACGCATGGTCTGTCTCTGCCTTTCAGGAGCTGGCCATGCCCGGGGAGGACCTGAAGCTCACTCTCATCTTGCGGCAGCCAATGATCTTAGAGAAAGGCCAGCGTTTCACCCTGCGGGATGGCAACCGGACCATCGGCACCGGCCTCGTCACTGACACGCCGGCCATGACCGAGGAGGACAAGAACATCAAGTGGAGTTGAGTCTGGATCTCTGCTGGGGCTCTCTTTTGCTCAGGGCTGCACTGGCCAGCGTTCTCTCCTGCCTCTGCGGCCCTCTTTGCAGGGCAGAGGCTGTGGCCCAGCCGAATTGCAACTAGACTGATACTTCCCCTGGCCCAAGGGCCGTGTGGCCAGCCAGGTGAGGTAGGTCAATAAACCGTTCTGTGAATAGAAAGACAGCCTGTGTGTCTTGTGTCATCTGTACTCTGGGAGGGTGGGGGATATAGAAATGGAGCTGAAGCCCAGGATACATGAGCTTGGGAGTGATCCCTGAGCCATTGGAACTGAGAGTACTTCTCTGGCCTCAAGAGTTCATCTCTGGTACATGGTGGAAGAGCTCTTAAAGCATTGCTGTGGCAACGTGAGCAAGGTAGAGAAACTAAAGGACTGAAAGCTACCCTAGTGAGCTTTGTATGATTGTTTCAGTTCAGTTCAGTTGCTCAGTGGTATCTGACTGCGACCCCGTGGACTGCAGTACACCAGGCTTCCCTGTCCATCACCAGCTCCCAGAGCTTGCTCAAATTCATGTCCATCGAGTTGGTGATGCCATCCAACCTTCTCATCCTGTCGTCCCCTTCTCCTCCTGCCTTCAGTCTTTCACAGCATCAGGGTCTTTTCCAGTTTGTCAGCCCTTCCCATCAGGTGGCCAAAATATTGGAGCTTCAGCTTCACCATCAGTCCTTCCAATGAATATTTAGGACTGATGTCCTTGAGGATTGACTGGTTTGATCTTGCTGTCCAAGGGACTCAAGAGTCTTCTCCAACACCACAGTTCAGAAGCATCAATTCTTTGGTGCTCAGCTTTCTTTGTGGTCCAACTCTCACATCCATACATGACCACTGGAAAAACCACAGCTTTTAGACAGACCTGTGAAGTCTTTTAATATGCTGTCTAGGTTTGTCCTAGATGCTCCTTTCTTCCAAGGAGCATCCCTTAATTTCGATTGCTTAGCAAAATGCTACATAAAACAGGCTAAATGTTGGATATTCCTGGAGATACTGGTCAAACAGTTATAGCTTGGGCCCAGGTCAGGTGCCTGGTCTCTTTGAGTAGGCACCAACCTATTCATGTCTACCTACCCTTATTTAAACTTGATACTGGGTGTTCTATCCTGCCTCTAGACCCAGCACATAGAATATTATACTTGGTAAATAATTTGTAGGCTTGATGGGTTATCACTAAGTCCAAACAGGAGTGAGACATTATAGAATGAAAGTTTCATTTTTAATATTAATTACTGAGATTTAAAATTAACAAGGTTTATCAAATCACATGGGGTAAAATGCTGAGATTTTGGGATGACCCCCAGTAACACAGGTGGCATTCAACAGGGATTAATGGCACCCTTTCAAACTTGTATCCTGACAAATGAATATACTCAGGACAGGCAACCTACTCACAAACAGCTCAAGAGAATGGACGCTCTTAGGCCCAGAACGAGGCAAACTTCAGATAAAGCAATTTCATGAAAAGTGCTGTCCACCAGGAAAACGTACTTGTTTTACTTCAGCGTGCAATGAGAAGCTGAGAGTTTTCAGGCAGATTCAGTCAGGGTGGAGGCTAAGTTCCTTATAGCTCATCAGATTTCTGCTCTTAGGAATAAATTATTAAGAGGGCTACCCAGGAACAGCTGCAATTACGTATGTCTCCAGCACTACAGAAACCAGGTCTCCATCTGCACTGCAAACATCTGGAGCCCACCCGAAAGCTTTCCTGCTGCTACCTCCATCAAGGCCTCCCAACCCCAGTTGGAGAGCTGTCACTTGGGACCGCACATCTGCGTCTTTAAAAAACATCTGGCTGCACCGAGTCTTAGTTGCAGCATGTGGGATCTAGTTCCCTGACCAGGGATCAAACCCAGGGCCTCCTGCATTGGGAACACAGTCTTAGCCACTGGACCACCAGGGAAGTCCCAAACCCGGCCCTTTTTAACAGCCAATTAGAGGCTACAGATCAGTCCCATTCTCTATCCTCTACTGGTAAAATATGCACTTTACAGATAAGAAACGAATACCAGGTCCTATTAATAAAGAATTCCCAACTCCTCCTGGAGCCTATTCTTTCTCCATCCCATACCTGGCCCCCGTCTATCTAATCCAGCCCCTGCTTCCCTCAGCCTGGCTCAACCCAGCCCTCCGCCACTTTCACCAGCAGCTTCATCCTATAGCTCACCCACAACCAGGACCTCTCAGCTGTGCACCACTCCGCCCTTATTTCAGGTGGCCCAAAACACAACTGTACTTTTTAGTGCAAAGAGATGTAATTCACAAAGTACTTTCCTTAGAAATGAAAACCTCAAGTCACACCTCACGATGAGGCCAGTTTTGAGGTGAGAAAACAGCCTTTGAGACAATGGTGGGCCTGCACGGCAGAGCCACAAAGGGCATCTCTAGATACTCTGGGCGGGCACCTACAGTGCCCCCACCTTAGAAATCTCGTAAAACCAACCGCTACCGTCTTCCTATTCAAACAGAAAACTACAGGCTGGTTAAGTTAGTTTAAAATTTTATTTTTTTTTAATTTTTTTAAATATTTTTATGTAATAAAAAGTAAAAGTCCTTGTCCAACCATCCTTGCGGGGCGTGTCTGTTTCTCTTACGCAGGTGACTCAAGTTAATGGGGAAGAAAGAACAGGGGGCCCAAGGTTATAAATAATAGAAAATAAAAGATCTTCCATCTCCAGCGGGGAGGGGGGGATAGATGAGGACGGGAGGGCAAGATGGGGTGGGGATGGGCAGGGGCAGAGCAGGAACCCCCCCCACCCCCGCTGGACCCTGGCCCTGCCCACTTTGAGGCCCTTCCCATTCAAGGTGCTTGGCAGGAATTCCCCAGCTCCCCCGGGGCGGGGAAAGGGGGTGGGGGGCTGGGACTGGTCCGAGCTGCTGGGGGAAGAGACATAGATCACTCTTCCCTCCACTCATGGAGGTCTCAGGTCGCGGCCAGGACAATCTTCAGTTCCCCGGGGGGTGGAAGGGGAGCTGCTGGGAGGGATGAGATTGAACTGGTTGGAGGGGAAAGAGAAGAGAGCAGGAGCATTAGAACCCAAGCAGCTGTCCCTTCATCCAATGCCGTCCAGTGTGGGGTGTGGGGGGGAGTGTTGGTAGGAGCGGCCGCCTCGAGGTGTCTCATGGGGCTGTCAGAAGCACAGATCAATCGCCGTTTCCCCATGAGCCAGAGCCCTTCCTCACGTGCCCAGCTCAGCCCCCCACACCCCAGCCTGGCCCTGTCTACTGCGCTGACCTTACCTCGGCTAAGTCAGGAGACAGTCGGGGTCACTGAGAGCTGGGGAGGCAGTGGGGAGGGGGGCTGCTGGATCACAACTGAGCGAGGACGGAGGGAAGCAAAGGACAGAGCCAGGAGCAAGCCCCTGGCGGCGGCGACTGTGGCTTCTGCCCACCCTACATACTTCACAGACAGGTGCAGGTCGGCAGGCGCCCTGTGGGACAGCCCTGCCTCCAAGACCCCTCACTCCCCGCCCAGAACCCGTGCATCCTGCCCCACCTGCAGCCCATCAGCTCTTCCATGCCAAATACCCCCAGCTAACGAGAACTCACGAATCCTGTCATCGGCTCCTCCTGGAAATCCAGGCGCCTGGCCAGGCTGCTCACCTTGGGGGTGTCCGATGTAGGGATAGGGTGAGGGTGTGGAAGCTGAGAGTGCAGGCACCCCACTCTGGGGCACCGCGCCTTGGGGGGGGCCCCCATGGCTCTGGGGTGGGTGCAGCAGCATCACCTGGGGCGGGTGGGGAGCCCCAGGGTGAGGGGGCGGGGCTGCTGTGATTCCAGTTTGGACATGGGCCTGTGGAGAACAGAAAAGGGCTGCGAGCACCATGGCAGCTTCACAAGGTCGGAGAACCCCAGGCAGCGGCACAGAGGGAACAGGCGCACCGCTGATTCCGGGAGGGGCACCCCACGGCTCAGGGCAGGTGGCATGGGCTCTTACCTGGGTAACATGGGCCATGTTGGTGAAGCCGTGGGGCAGCTGCTGGTGGGCATGGATGGCATATACAGCGGCTGGTTGGGGGAAGCTGCTCTGAGGGGACTGGGCAGAAGGTCCCGGTGGCAGAGAAGGCGGCGTGCCTGTCAGGGCCCCTGGGTGGTACAGGTTCTGCTGCGGCTGTCCACTGCCCAGGTGTGGGGCCTGCCCCGCCTGGTGCTGTCATCAGGGCAAGGTGACCAGTGAGTGCCACTTCCGGTACCACCTCTGACCCCCAGGTTCTCCCCACTAGGGAATGACCCCAAGTCCTAGTCCTCTCTTTCAGCCACCCATCCCTGCTCCACCACGTGGATACCCCACAGCAGGCACCTGGACAGGACTGGGGGCCGCATGCTGGGACGGCGGCTGGCTCCCAGTAGGCGTGGTGGCCGGCTGCGGCTGGTGGGCATGGAGCTGCGTGGCATGGTGCGGATAGGACTGGTGAACGGTGGCTACAGCAGGAAAGGGAAGACAATCAGTGACAGGCACCCCGGAGGAGCTGAGCAGCATGGCCCGGGTTGGGGGACAGGACAGAACTCACCATAAAGGGCCTGGGGGGTGGGCTGCTCTGCAGAAGGGTACTGAGGGGTGGAGGATGACACGATGGCCTGGGGATGGCTCCCCGACGTCAGCATGCGTGGGTTGCTTTGAAGCATGGGGGCAAACACCGGCTGGAGGAGGAGGAGAAGCGGTTGGCCCAGCAGAGGGCCTGGGAGAGTACCCTGCTGCCAGACAACCCGGACACAGTACTACTCTGCTCTCATCATGGTCACCTTACTTCACATTCACAATAACCTTATCAAGTAGATGCTATACTTTACAGAAGGAAAAAACAAAGGCCCCAGAATCCACTGCCTCCCTGGGGTCCTACTACTGGGCCAAGACTGAAGCCCAAGTTGGACCCCACCACCCAGAACTCCTGCTGGCTTCTCCTGTCAGCTCCTAAGTATGGGAGGTGGAGGAGGCTTGCTAAGATGCCAGGACTCTGTACCCCACCTTCCTCCCTGCCTCAGTCACCTGCGAGGGGTAGTGGGCCATGGGCTGCATCATGGCGGGCTGGCCTGGGAACTGCTGTGGGTTGTAGGGGATGTAGGAAGAGTAAGGGGTGGCGGCCACCAGAGGTGGACCGGCAGCGGCGGCGGCAGCCTGCATCATGGGAGGGGCGGAGGCTGGCTGGTGTTGGTCCGAGCGCTGGGGGGGCAGGGAGCCTGCGGGTGGGGGGAAGACGGTGCAGAGCTCAAGCTCCATCTGCCAGTAGGCAGCGGACGGCGCCGCGTGGGGCCCCTCCTGACCCTGCTCACCTTTGGCGCCCCGGTACTTGCCCTGCTGTCCAGGCACTGAGTTGGACACAGGATAAGGATACATCTGCGGTGCCTGGGGACCAGAACACAGGCGAGGCTGAACAACCCGCTCGTAAACGCCCACGACAGGCGGGCCTTGGTCCCCCAGTCAGCTCAGTCATACCTCTTACCCTGGGCCCACCCGTCTCTTCTCTTACCTGAACAGCTGGTCCCATGTGGATCTGAGGTATGTAGGAAATGTACTGGGGGCTATAGAGCCCACTCTGGCCTGCTGTCAGCACCGGGATGGAGGGAGTTGAATGAGTCCGGGGCCCAGGAGAAGTCGGAGTACTGGTGGATTTATTCTGTAAGAGGCAAATGAGGACATGTACAAGATACCTTAATGACTTCTCTATACCACCCTCCTCTCCCAGTCAAGGGCATCCAGAGTGCTGTGCACCAAGCATTTCCTACATTTTATCTTGGTTAAACCTCACATCAACCCACAGGAGATGAGCAATCTTAAATTACAGGCAAGGAAACTGAGGCAGAGAGGTTAAGTGGTTCATCCAAGATCACAGAGCTTGCAAGAGGTTCAAGCGCAGTCAGTGGGCCCAAATGAAGCCCATGCTCCTAACTGCCAAACTCTGACTCCCCCCAAACCAAACGCCAAGTCCCAGTGAGGAACCCATAATTATCTGTCAGATACTTCACGATACCCGGCCAGCCACTGCTAAGACCTGCTTCCACAACTGCTGCGGTCCTAATATACTTGTATAACTGCTCCTCACTCCCCCCACACCCAGCTCCCACTCCTCATGGAAACCCCAGCCCACATTCCCCTGTCCCATCTCACCACAGAGAGCAGGGGCTTAGTGGGATTGAACTCCTTGGCATTGGGGTTCAATGTTGACTTCTTTACTTGTCTAAGAGAGAAAAATGGAGTAAATTCTCACGGCCTGCCTCTTGTCACCAGACACCCGCCCCAGCTCCCCACCCCACTCACTCAGCAACTGGGCCCTCATCCTTGTCATCTCCCTTGATGAGGCCCACTGGGGGGCTGCCAGTTTGGCTTGGGCAAGGTGCCGGAGGCTGCTCCGGCCCCTCGGCACCCCCTGCTGCTGGCAGGGGCGGTTTGTCCTCCTTGTCCGATACTGATTCGGCCTTCGAGGAAACAGGAGACCCCAGGGGCTCTGAAGCCAAAAGACCATCCACCTCCTTCTCCTTCCCTTTGGCCTCCTCTTTCAGGATCCGTGGAGGAAAAGGATCCAAGCTGGTCTCAGGGGAGCTACTGGGCTGAAGCTACAAGGACAGAAACATACAACATAGAGAGTACTCTCCTATCTCAACCCCAGACTCACCTTCCTTCCTTCATCTTTGCGTGCTCTAATCTCTAAATGCCACCCAGTGCCTATTCCATAAACCTCTCCCCCGACCCCTCAACCTGCATCTCCTTCGTGTTAACATCCTAATCATTCCCACATTTCACTTACCTTAAACTGGGCCCCAAACTTTCTCAGTTCTTCCAGCTGAAAACGCTTCTGTTCATTCTGAAGGCCAGGGACTATGAGAAAGAGAAAAAAAGGAGGAAACACACTTTTCTTTTCTTGAAGGTGGCTACACAGCAACCCAAAGAACAAAGAAACCAAGGGAAAAAGCTGAGCTTGTTAGAACCTTTAAGTTAGGATCAAAGGGCTGATCCACCGTCATCTGTTTCTGAATCGCAACACTTCCCTAACCGAAATGTTCCCTAATCAAAAGGGCACGAGACGCTGGCAGGAAAGACAACAATGCTCACCTTTCGCTGCAATCCGGGACAACTCCTGGGACTCCAGCGTCCTTCCAGGTTCCTTGGCCGGGAGTTCTTTTACTGAGCAAGAAAGAACAGACACATGAAGGCCCTTCTGTCCAGAAGCACACTTCCCACTGTCCGCAGTCCCCCACCAGGTGGCTCTTACCATCTGTGGGGGCCAGTGAGATCTTTGGAGAAGCTGGGGAAACAGAGCCTACTCCAGGATCCCCAACTGCTGATGTCACTGGGATGGAAGCTGAAGAGGTTGGTACTGCTGAGCCCATGGGAGGCTCAGGACAGGAAGCTGAGATTGGGGCGGGGGCAGCTGATTTGGGAGAGCGCGGCGGGTACATCCGGCCCACTGGAACAAAAGGGAGAGTGATTTGTGTTGGTCACTGCTGGACATTGAGCAGTGAGTACTAGGGACTCACCAGAAACACCAAGGAAAGTTTATCTACAAGGTTACAAACTAAATGTTTAGAAGTGCAAGGCAGGTAAGGTAAGCAGATAAAATGGCCTCATGGGTACCATGAAAGACTGGAATGCTCCAAAGGGCAGTCATGACTCAGTTCCAGCCAACCAGAACTATACAGCAAGACAGGTTCTGTGTTGGCAGAACTTTCTGTATTTCATAAGATATTAAAACATTTTCTATGATTTCTCCTCCCTTAAAATTAGTTGCTAACTAATTTAAACAGAAGGCACCTGCCAGCCAGACACAATGCATCGATTGCCATGCTGGAATTTCTCCCTGAGGGAAACTGAAAAATTCTTTCCTAAAAAGCATAAATCCTAACCTCCAAAACACCTTTATCTTGGAACTCTCCCAGCCCAGCATTCTAACAACTGACTATTTACACCCCTAACCATTTCTTCATGTAACACTGCTGGAATCTTACCTGCAGGAGGAGGTGGAACAGAGGCTTCTCCAGAAGGCCTGCTGCTGGGGGAAGACAGAGTCTTGGCACCTCTCAGAGGTCGCTGGGCCTTAGGGGACATGCGGGAAGGGCCTATTTTTTTTTTTTTTTTTTAAAGATGGGGAAAAAAGAGGCAGAGTTCCTGCTATTACATGACTATCAATGCAACTTCCATCCAACCCACCTAAATCCTTTTCCTTGCCACCTACCACCATCCCCTTTCCCGCCACCATCAAGTCGGCTTCCTAACTCACCTCCATTGATACCGCGTGCCTCAGAACCTGGGCCAGGGCTGCTATTGTCAAGATGGTGAGGGCCACGAGGCGGCAAAGAGCTAAGGCCAGGCCGGCCGCCCCGAGAACTACCGCAGCGAACGCCTCCCCGGGGACCTTCCCGAACTCGCTGGGGTAGAGGGATATACTTTCCCTCCCTGGGGGAGAGAGTTCAAATAACATCAAGTAGCCACAAAACACACATTTCCCAAGAATGAAACCCTCCTTATAAAGTCCACCTCCTGCCTCAATGCACACACACAAATATGCCTGACTTCAGCTTTCTGCACTATTTCCCTTGAGAAACTGTCCTGTGGTTCCAGGATTATGACCCTACATTGCAGCTACCCCTGACCAGACCAAAGCAGCCAGTGCTCCATAATCCTACCCTCCTCCTGACCTATAAGACAGGTAGTATCACACTGTGGATTAAGATACAATACACTTCGGTTTCATTTTCATGAAAGGAGAAGTTAAGACACACGTAGGCATGAAACGCAGAAAAAAAAAAAAAAATGGGGAATTCCCTAGGGGTAGGACTCTGGACTTTCAATGCTGAGGGTCTAGGTTCCTGGTTGGGGCACTAAAATCCTACAAATTGCAGAGTGCAGCAGAAAGCAAAAAAAGGAAAAGGAAAAAAAAAAAGTATCAAAAATCTGGGCGGGGGGTGGGGGTGGGGAACCTGTCTTAATCCCTAATCTTTAGCCTTATTACTTCAGACAAATTAATAGTTCTAGGCTTCAGTGTCCTAAACCCCCAAATTCGGAATAACTACGTATTAACCTATATGATTGTGAGGCTTCAACAAGAGTATTTAACAAGCCCTTGGCCCTAACCTAAACCAAAAAATTGGGAGTAACTACATATTAACCTATGCCATTGTGAGGCTTCAACAAAAGTATACAGCAAACTCCGGGTGCAAACACTGAGCCCCACCAGGACCAGCCGCCCCCAGCAATCACCTGGCTGCCAAGCTGGGGCTCTCACGCCCTGAGCCCTGTCGCTGAACTGCACTGTGCTTCTCCTCTTCCGTGCGCCCATCATCATTCTCCATGGCGATCCGCAGGCGGTACTGGGGGCTCGATTCAATCTCTCGGGCCAACTGGGCAGCACGCAGCTCCCGCTGACGGAATTCTTCTGAATTGTCCTTCTCTAAGGGCACCCTGTGAGGACCGTCACCACCCCAGGGCCACGGGACAAGAGGGAAGAAAAAGAAAGACATTTCTATCAGTCCTATCACTAGCTCAGACATGTCGGTGTTTAAACCCTCAACAACTCAGCATACACTGATCTGGCATGTAGCAGGGTCCTAGGCAGAGCAGCAAGGCATCTCTGAATCTGAGGGACACTGAGACACACATATAAATTTGTTAAGATTTTACAGGAAAAGTATGCACTAAAAAAGCAGTTAATTCTACCCACGGAATCAAGATTATGAGAAAGAGAAAAACCTTTGCATGAGGAGTTCACAAGGCAGATCAGGAGTGGGGAGACGGCAACCCAGACACCCAGAAAAACATGTACAAAAGCTATGGTCCACCTAGAGACCTCCCTTCTGTTGATGACCCCATACCTCAAACTGCACCATGGGAACTACCAAAAGACACTCACGTGTAAGAAGAGAGACTGCTGTCATAGGTGGTCTTTACACCATAGTTCTCCTCATTGAACTTGAACATTTCGTTGGGGTCCCATCCATTAGACTAGATAAAGAGGGAGAATGTTTCAAAGATCAGCAAGGAAAGCAATAATAACCAATCTTTTTCTTCCCTCAGGTTGAAAGATTAAAAATCTGACCAAACCAAGAGTGGGAAAAAAAGGAACAGGACTGATGGGACGGCCATCTACTGACTGCAGTACAAACTGGCAGTTTCCAAGACATAGAAGTCTTTAGGACCTGACATCCATTTCCAGATTTATATCCCAGAGAAATTCTGACCTAAGTGCATGAGGATACACATTCTAAAAATTCAGTGAGATACTATTTTTAATACCAAAATAATGGCCCAGAAACACCAATAAGAAAAGGGATAAATACAATATACTGTGCATACACCCAAGTATATACATACAAATAGCTCAATGCATTTAGTTAAAAGCAATGACTAGGATCTATATACCAAAATGAAACATCCAAAAATAGGTAGGAAAAGCAAATTTTAAACAAACTAATACAGTGAAGTAACAATTCACTGACAAATTTTAAATCAAGATAGTTGTTCGGAGGAAGAGAAATGGGCCTATACAACATGCAATCTCATCTATATCTTTTTTTTTCCCCAGGCTGGAAAAAAACTGATTTGAAGCAAATTTTAACAGTTATCAGTTACTGACGGTAGAAAAATGAGTATTTGTTTGAGTATGTTCTACATCTTTCCATTGGACTCTGACCACCATCAACAGCCAATAGTAAAAGATTTCCCCCCTGCCCACCCCAGCAATTCTTGGGTCCAAGAATGATGTCACGGCTAACACCCACACTTGGGCAGCAGCTTCCCTGCTCTAGGGCTCTGCAGAAGGGACTGTACCATGTCAGACTCCAGGTCGTAGTCATCACTGTTGCTATCACCGCCCTCCCAGCGCTGAAGCACCTTCTCTTTGTGCTCCCCATTCACCTTCGAGTTCATGGCAATGGCCGAGTCAGTGAACTTATCTGTGAGGGTAAATTGAAGATCAGGGGTCAGGTGGTATTTCATAGCCTTCTTTCCAACACCCTTCCCACCACAGAAGCAAAGGCAAGCTTTTGTGTGTCAGAGTTTGGGGGTGCAGGGCAGCATAAAAAGACTTGTTCCAAGAGTTCAAAAGAAGCAAGGAGTTGAAAACAAAGCAGGGAAAGTATGAACCACAACACAGGCTGGAATTCACCCCACTGTATCTTAGACATTAACACATGTTCTCAAGGAAAAACTTCCAGTCATCCTCCTCAGAAATAAGGTGATAAACAACAGGAAGGAAGAGAATCAGAACATCACATTCTTTGCCTTCTACTCAAGAACCAGGTCTGACACAACAGCCTGCACCAATAAATACCTTTAGTAGCATAATTGAAGTCGACATTTCGGAAGTGGACAAGCATGACATCACTTGGCTTAAACACCATGGTGTCCACTATGTCTTCCCGACGAGGGCCACCCACTGGCTCCGATACCTTCCGGTGCACAGCGTCCACTGCCAGTTCAAACTATAAAAGTTCCATTTCCCAGCAACCAAGGGTCAGTATTAAGAAACGTGAAGACAAAAATATGACTTTTAATTTTACCCTTTTTAAACTTTCCCCAACACCACATTCTCAAGTGCACTGTCTTAATAACATCACCCACGGGATTTAGTCAAAGCCCCAAACTTAAAACATCACATCAAAATACCCAGCCCTCACATTTCAAACCCACATCTTTAACTGCATGCAGCACTATTCTGACACAGGCCTACAAAAACGAGGCTAGCCATCATGTTGTCCAAAACCACTCAACTTTGTATCTTCAATGAACCTATTTCATTCTCTTCTTTCTCCCATGAAACTCCAAAAAGAAAGCTAATTTGAGTACACTAACCTTTGAGCTCAGCGTCTTGAAGATACCCTCATAGGTGGTACCGTTCTTCACCTTTACATCACAAGTGGAACCCTGAAAGAGCAGGGGAAAGAAAACAGAAGAGTACCTCTAGCAAACCGATGCGTTACATCCCTCAAGCTAGCAGCAAGGGGCCCACTTACCACAACAGCGGTAAGGAAATGCAGCATTCTGGAATTGTTGTAGACACCCTCAAACACCTGTCAGTAACACAGGAGAGAGACAAAAATAAAGAAACAGCCAGTCAACACCTTACCCTCCTTCACAATGTCCACACTCCACTCATAACCACCTCGAACATATGGGATCCTTGCCCTTCGGAACACATCTATTTCTGCACCTAGTCTGCCCTCTATTCCCATATATGTATCTTTTAAGTATCCGTGCCTTAGGGGAGAAAAGGCACTCACCGGTGACTGTGGAGGTCCCTTTCCTGTGCTTTGTCCCCTATAAGAGAAGGAAACAAGAAGCTAGTTATTTAAGTACGGTCAAGCCCTTTTATTCAATTGCTTTCAAAGGACTCTATACCAAGACCACACACTATGTGACGATGACGACTTAGGCTACAAATCATTAACCAACAGATTTTCAGATTCTCACTTCACAGAGGAAGAAAAGCACTAAAAGCCATTTCCTCCAAATACCAGTAAAATAGGCTCAACCATCAACGTCTGTCAACTGCTTTAAAAGCCAATTCAACACAACGTTTCTGCAAGAGGGCCAGGGCTGCAGGCTTCCAAATGACGAACGTTACGGTTACGGTTTTCGACAATAACCCCAGCCAGATGTAACAGTGGGAGCTCAGAGAACGCAAATTTTGAACTGCCTAGGTTCAGGTAAATTACCTCCCAAACAGGAAAGACCATCATTTCCCGCAGCCTTACGCCCCAAACTAGGAGTGAAGGTACTCCCTCTACAATCTACCCTTCTGGACCTCTTTACTCATTCAGCCTGTTACCCACTCTGGGAGGGGTCACCTATCACCCAGTAACCCTGCTTCTCGCTGGCTGATGTAACCGGCGGTTGAAGAGGGCGATCAGGGGGCCGCTGGCAGGGCTGGGGGACAGCGCAGCCGCAAAAGCTATCCACCCAGAGGCCTCGCCCGGTCTGCGCTTGCGCACTAAAGCCCACGGGCCTCTTCAAAATCGCCCTCCCTCCCGCGATCAGAACCCACTGCGCCTGCGTGTACCTCCACTCTCAATTCCATAAACCCACAAACAGAAGAAACCGAGTCGGGTGTGCACCACTCATCCAAGAACACCAGGCGAACCCGTCCACGAACACTCCCAGCCGCTGCCCTATATGTTACCCGAGGCTGGAGAATGGCCGGGTCATAAGACACAGCATCCGCGCGCACGTACGGGAAGAGCGCGCGCGCTGGAGGTTCCCAGCCCGCAGTCCTCTCAGTCCCTCCTTCCGTCCCCCCGCCCACCCTGCTCCCCTCCTACTGGCCAGACTGGGACGGGGAGGTAGCAACTCGCTACCAAGTCCCTCCCTCCCCATTGGCCAAACTGTGAGCCGCGCGCCCCTCTCCATTGGCTACGGCCAGGGACCCCTTCCCGCAGCTGACTCCCCATTGGCTGAAGACGGGAACCGCGAGACCCTTCGTGGTAATGGAGCCGGGGACCCCGATCACCTCTTCACCCCCCCCAACTCCCCGTTCCGACGCCGCCGGCGGGATGCGCCCTGCTTGCCCTTAAGGCCCAAGCTCCCGAGCCCTGACTACGCTCGCAGAACTGAGCACTGCCCCTGAATACCCCGGTGGCCACCAGGGACCCTCTTCCTCCGACCAGTTAGGACCTGAGGGCCCACCCCCAGCTTCACGGGGCTTTCCCACTCCCCCTGGTGCCCCTCAAAGGTGGCCAGGCTAGAAGTCTGCCTGGCGCGGTGTACAGGTCTCGGCCACCTCGGCTCTAGCGCCCGGAAACCCACCATCCTCACCTGGCGCTGCCGATGGCCGCTGCCCCTGGCCTCTCCTGATGTTGCTGCTGCGGTGCCGGCGGTTGAGGCGCCAAGATACCCTCGGCTCCCCGGCGGAGCCCGCTCCCGGCAGCGGCTGCAGGCCCCAGGCAGGGGGAGGCGGCCGCAGGAGGTCCTGGGGGAGCCGAGGTGGAGGCCAGGGACCCCGGGAGACCGCCGTTGGGCGGGCTGGTGCCCCCGGGAGGGCGACGGGCCACAGCCTGTTGCGTGGGGGGCGGCTGCTGGGGCTGGGAGGTCTGTTGTGGCGGCTGAGGCTTCAACATGATGGCAGCGTCCGGAAGGGGAATTAGGGGGAAGGGAGGGAGAGAGGAGGCCGGGGCTGGGCCCCCGCCGGAGAGCGCGGGAAGCGAAGGGGACTGGGAAGCTGGGGACCCGCCGTTGGCGGGCGGGGGCAAGCCCCGCGGTGTCGGGGGTGGATAGAGAAGACCGCGGCGCGAGGAAGCACCGCGAGGCGGAAGGGGAGGGGGTCTCGCGGGCCGGAGGAAAGCGAGAGGGCGCGAGCCGGCTTGGCGCGCGTGCGCGTCGCCGGGGAAAGGGGAGGGGGAGGAGTGCGCGGGCGGGAGCTCCCGAAGGGGGAGGGGCGGGGAGGAGGGAGCGGCGGCCCGAGATGTCCGCGCGCACCGGGGCGGTTAGCTGCGGGCGGGAGAAGAAAGAATAAAGAAAGGTGAATCTCGCGCCCCTCGCCTTTGGAGTGGGGAAAGAGCAGCGCGGGGCGCTTGCGTGCGCCAAGGACTTAGGGTCTCTAGGTCTCAGGCAGCCTTGAAGACTGCCTGCCGCTGTCGCTTCACAATGAGCGTGTGAAACGCTGGGGGTGGAGCCGAAGAAGCAGAGAGGAAGGAAGAGCCGGCCGCCCCGCCTACGCCGGCGGCGTAGCGTCGGGATACCTCCGCAGTAGTGTGAGAAGTCACGACGTAGCGTGCAGTTCTTCCGCCATTTGAGGCCCATGGGCGGAGTCTTGAGTACAAAAAAAGTCCCGGCAAAAGAACGGATACTTATTTTAGGCTTGTGGTAGGTTTCATGGGGACTTTATCTGCTTTCCATAAAAGGTTGATAGGCATTAATGTTATCAGTTTGAGCATGCTGATCTTTGGAGATAACTCTATACCTAATTCTAAATTATTTCAGTGATTTTCAAACTAATGGTTTCTCCATGCCCTAGAATGAACCCTTAAAGTAGAAGTGGCAAGTCAAAGTGCAGTCGCTCAGTTGTGTCCGACTCTGCGACCCCATGGACTGACTGTAGCCCACCAGGCTCCTCTGTCCATGGAATTCTCCCTGCAAGAATATTGGAGTGAGTAGCCTATCCCTTCTCTAGGTAGTCTCTCCCAGAGACATTGCAGGCAGATTCTTTACCATTTGAGCCACCAGGGAAGCCCAGAATGAATCTTAAACTGTAGTAACAAAGAGGGTGAAGACCAAAGTTCCGAGGGTCTAGTTAAAAATCTTCCACCCTACTCTACAATGAAAACAGCTTTCAGTCATTCAAATTAGTTGGGCATTTAGGACATGGGACTTCCCTGGTGGCTCAGACAATAAAGAATTTGTCAACAATTCAGGAGACCCGGGTTTGATCCCTGGGTCAGGAAGATCCGCTGGAGAAGGGAATGGCAACCCACTCCAGTCTTCTTGCCTGCAGAATTCCATGGACAGAGGAGCCTGACAGGCTGCAAGCCATGGGGTCACAAAAAGTCGGACACAGTTGAGCAACTACACTCTTTAGGACATTAGACTAGGTGCCTTGGATATAACTGTTAATAATTAAACCACTTCCTACCCTCAAGGAGTTTAAACTAGCAGTGGATTCAGACAGATGGGATCTATTAGGTGAAGCACAGGCCCCTAAGAGTAGGTAAGAGTGACACCTACTTCAATGTTGGGTGATGGATTTCTAGGCAAGGGGAATAGGACACGACAAGGTAAAAAAACTTCAGCATGTCTGTAGCATAAAATAAGAGGAAGTAAGTTTTAAAAATAGAAACTGAAAAGATAGGTAACCTGAGACCAGTGGGGAGCCTTTTTCAGAAAATGAAGAGGACAGATTTGCATTTTTAAAGGATTACTCTTTGCAAGGTGGAGAATGCAGTGCAGGAGTGATAGGTCTTAGTCCAGGTGAAACTTTCAATATCTCAGTCTCTCTTCCCTCCAGGTGTTACCATTGGAACTCTTCCATCTCTCAACTCTCCCCTGAACATGCACATACTTAGCTAAAAGTCTGTCTTACTCTTTGAGAAGTGCTCCTTCACCCAGCCTCACTCCTAGTTTTGAGAGTTTGGGGTTTCCCAAACTGCTGTTTGGCCAGCAGTTTCCCCCCACTTTATTCTGTGAGCTCCTTCCATTCTGTTTTACTGCTGGTGTGTGTGCTTAGTCGCTCAGTCATGTCCAACTCTTCACGACCCCATGGACTGTAGCCTGCCAGGGTCCTCTCCTCTGGGGAATCTCCAGGCAAGAATACTGGAGTGGGTTGCCATGCCCTCCAGGGGACCTTCGCAATCCAGGGATCAAACCCAGGTCTCCCGAGTTGCAGGTGGATTCTTTACCGTCTGAGCCAGCAGGGAAGCTGGTATCTGCTCCCTAATGGTTGAGATCTTACTCTTACTGCTCCTTCTGTGGTACCTGGCATAATGCAGGCAGTCCGTTAAATACCTGTGAAGTGAATGGATTCAAGTGTTATTTTGAAGACCATGTCTCCTGAGTGTCTGAATAACTGTCCAGCTTTTCCTGGCATTAACTGTACCACGTGGTGCCAGGCCACCTCTTCAGCAGCATTATGGGCGCTCCCGTCTCCCCACTCACATACTGCTCCCACACTCTTAAGTTTCAGCCCATTAAACTCTAATTTCTGCAACCTGCCTTGCCCTTGTTCAACTCTGCCTTTGAAAGTGCTGTTTATTCACCTAGTTCTCATTATTCAAGCTCAGGTGTTAGTCCTTTTGAACAACTTGTTATTGACTCCCTCCTTTAAGTTCCCAGAGCACTGTGATGGTTGTTGCTGCTGTTGTTTGTTTGTATGATTTCGCTTTCTATTGGAGCCTGAGATCATTAAGGTAAGGGGCGATATTTTACTCATTTCTCTCTCCTTCCTGTCTAGCTCAGTGGCTGGCACAGTCATTCAATAAATTGATAAATGAATGAAATATTGTCATCTTACATACTATTTAGAAATGATAGGGACTTCCGTGGTGGTTCAGTGGCTAAGAGTCTGGGCTCCCAATGCAGGGGGCCCAGGTTCGATCCTTGGTCAGGGAACTAGATCTCACATGCCACAACTAAATGTCCCAAGTGCCTCAGCTAAGACCTGGTACAGCCAAATGAATAGGTACTTTTTAAAAAGAAAAATGGTATCACTATGATTTGCTCTGGAGTGATTCCCAGGATTTAAGTGAAGAAAGTGTAAAGAGTGCTTCCTTGTATGCAAGAAGAAGGGGAAATAAAACAGAAACGTATCCACAAATTCTTGCAAGGAAGAACAAGAAGAGTAAACCAAAAACTAATAAAATCGGGCACCCTTGAGGGGTAGGGAAAAATAACGGTTCCTTGGTTGTTGGGTTACATCCCTCTTGTTGAGGGGAAACAACAGAACCCTGAATGGGGAGAGGGAGACACTTCTTTGAGCCTTTTCATATAGTTTTGGCTTTTCAAGTAATGTTAATGGTCAACATACTCAATTAAATCAACAGAGTACCTAAAATCTGAATACAGATGTAAATAAATGAACCCAACTCTATTGTAGATGAGTAAAAAATAACACCCTGAAGGGCAAAACAGAAAAAAAAAATGGAACTAATTCAAGTCACTTTCAAACACCTGCTGAAGAAAAAAAAAATCTCTACACCTTGAATTCTTAGGTCGGTTTGTTCTAGTAAGGGCATGGCAATTCTGAAGCTATTTGGAGTGTACTGTAGGATTGAACACATAAGTAAATGTGCAGGCAGGTTGGGTCCTAGGGTTCTTGCTGAGGAAGTATGGAGCAGCAAATGTGGGCTGAGAGAAATGAACACAAATGGGGGACCGGAATGGAAAGCAACAGTATAACATTTCTAGGAGGGATTTGTGGTCCAGGGGCTAAGATGCCATGCTCCCCCAATGCAGGGGACCCAGGTTTGGACCCTGGTAGGGGAACTTGATTCCACATGCTTCAACTAAAGATCCCACATGCCACAACTAAGACATAATGCAGCCAAATAATATATACATAATTTTTAAGTAAAATAAAATTTATGGGAAAAATTAGATAGATAGATACACTGATATTTACAGAAGTTCCCAGAGCTTGTTTTCTAAATATCCCACAGAAACAAACCAGGGCTCCTTGAAGAAAGTAAGTACTAAAAACATTTATTGGGACATCCCCGATGGCTCAGTGGTAAAGAATCCTCCTGCCAATGCAGGAGAATAGTTCAGTCCCTGGTCTGGGAAGATCCCACACACTATGGAGCAACTAAGCCTGTGCACCACTACTGAGCCCACGTGCAGCAGCTCCTCAACTACTGAAGCCCGTGCGATTTAGAGCCCCTGCTCAGCAACGAGAGGCCACGGCAACGAGAAGCCCTCGCACCATAACTAGAGAGCAGCCCCTGCTGCCACAACTAGAGAAAGTCCACGTGTAGTAACAAAGACCCAGCACAGCCAAAAATAATAAATACAATAAAGTTTAAAAACATTTATAAGGACATCAAAGAGCCATAGCCATCTTGAAGAGGACAAATCTGGCACAAGTGGAGCATTGAAACAAAAATAATAAATGATTATAGCTCCTTGGTGGCTTTCCAGGTGACGCTAGTGGTGAAAAAAAAACATGCCTGCCAATGCAGAAGACGTGAGAAGTGGGTTTGATTCCTGGGTCGGGAAGATCCCCTGGGGAAGGGAATGGCAACCCACTCCAGTATTCTTGCCCGGAAAACCCCATGGACAGAGGAGCCTGGCAGGCTACAATCCATGGGGTTGCAAAAAGAATTCCATGAACCAAGGAGCCTGACGGGCTACATTCCATAGAGTCGAAAAGAGTTGGACACACTGAGGGACTTAGCGTGCATGCGTAGCTCACTGAATAAAAGAATCCGTAAATCCGTACTGTTAACATATAAATGTACATGCGTACAAAGCTGAAAAAAAAAGAAAAGAAACCTAGGAATGACTGTATTTTTCAGAACTGTCCATGGCATAAAACACAAAGGCTGAGGAACTGTTTCAGATTAGAGGCAGCTAAAGTGACTAAACCTAGATAGCATATTCAAAAGCAGAGATGTTACTTTGCCAACAAAGGTCCATCTAGTCAAGGCTATGGTTTTCCCAGTGGTCATGTATGGATGCAAGAGTTGGACTATGAAGAAAGCTGAGCGCTGAAGAATTGATGCTTTTGAACTGCGGTGTTGGAGAAGACTCTTGAGAGTCCCTTGGACTGCAAGGAGATCCAACCAGTCCATTCTGAAGGAGATCAGCCCTGGGATTTCTTTGGAAGGAATGATGCTAAACTGGAACTCCAGTACTTTGGCCACCTCATGCAAAGAGTTGACTCATTGGAAAAGACTCTGACGCTGGGAGGGATTGGGGGCAGGAGGAGAAGGGGACGACAGAGGATGAGATGGCTGGATGGCATCACCGACTCAATGGACGTGAGTTTGAGTGAACTCTGGGAGTTCATGATGGACAGGGAGGCCTGGCATGCTGCGATTCATGGGGTCGCAAAGAGTCGGACACGACTGAGCGACTGAACTGAAATGAACTGAGAGTGACTAAAAACTAGATGAATTACTTGATCCTGACCTAAATCCTGAACAAAACTGCTATAAAAGACATAGTGGGGAAATTGATTAATTTGGAATACAGACTATGAAGTGTTACATGCAGATAAATTTCCTAAATGTGCTAACTCTGTAGATGTGTTAAAATGTATTATAGGCAAAGGAACATGACTTATGCAACCTACTATTAAATAGTTCAAGTTATGGGACTTCCCTGGTGATCCAGTGATTAGCATTCTGTGCTTCCAAGGCAGGGGTGAAGGTTTGATCCCTGATCGAGAAACTAAGATCCCCCATGCCGTGTGGTGCAGCCAAAAAATAAATAATTCAAGTTATAGATATTCTTTATACACACACAGAGAAAATGAGGCAAATTGGCAAAATGTTAGTTTGTGAATCTGGGTAAACATTATGGTTCTTTGAAGTAGCCTTTTAATGTCTCTGTAAGTTTGAAATTATTTTAAAAATAATGAATTTACATCTAATTAAGTAAAGTTATTTGATACCCCTAAAGTCAGGGAAAGGAGTGAGAATAAACCATCTAATTATATACTAAACATTCATAAACTCATTGATAAATTAGGTGAAGAGTTTGTAGCTCATGAGAGTCCTTAGGCAGTGCCCCATTGGTCACTGCATTTTATTCAAGTATATCTGGGAAGTTAAGGTTACAAGGTAAAGAATCTGCCTGCCAAGCAGCAGATGTGGGTTCCATCCGTGGGTCGGCAACATCTAGATAAGGAAATGGCAACCCACTCCAGTATCCTTGCCTAGGAAATCCCATGGACAAAGGAGCCTGGTGGGCTATAGTCCATGGGGTCGCAAAGAGTCGGACATGACTGAGTGACTAAACAATGACATCTGGGAAGCAATTCCAGTTTGAGATTCAAGGGTTACCCAACTCCACTGATACCAAAGAGGCCACATTCTCACTTAAGACTTGTCAAGAGAGTGGCTGGGGCAGCAGGAGACATTCATTATGATTAAGTCCAAACTTGACTACATCTCCCTGACAAATCCTATGGAGGAAGTTTTCCTTCACAAAGGCCTGAACGTTTCCCAAGAAGAGGCAGCATCTGGTAGCAGAAGAAATAAAGGGTCCCAGGAGACAAGAGTTCTGGCTCTGCCTTTGTCTGATTAGCATTAATAAAGGGCAGGTGATTGGACTTCTGGGACCCCCGTCCCAATCTATAAAAGGAGAGGCTAGATTAAAGATCCCAAACTCAAATTCTGCATGAGATGGGTGATACAACAGAGTGAAGCAAAGAGGCACCATGAAACTGGAAAGCACGTTCCCTATCTAAAAGGGATGCCTACTTCTCAGCTTCAACCAACTTCTGCCAGTCAGGGATGTATCCCAGTGTTCCCAGAGATCTCAATTAAAATGTAAAAAAAAGGACCTCCCTGGTGGTCCAGTGGTTAGAATTCTGCCAACCCAAGGGACACAGGTTCGATCCCTGGCCAGGGAACTGGATCCCACATGCTGCAATTGAAAGATGGTGTGCGCCACAACCAAGATCCAGTGCAGTCAAATAAATACTTTTTTAAAAAAGCATTTCTTCACTTTTCACTTCTAGGATCTGGCTCTCTTTGTCTCCCTTGACCAGTCTCTCCTGTTTATCTCTGTCCTTCTGAATATAGCCTCAAGGACTGAGCTCATTTGCTCCCAAGCTCACTGCTTCCATCTCCTTCCAGGAACCTCTCTATCCTTCAAAACCCATCTCTCTCTCCCATCTGTGTCTGGCCCCCAGTCCCTTCGCACTTTGCTGGGCTTTGCACTTCAGTATTTACCTATCATGTTTTCATCTCTCCCCACCTTCCACTAATCCAGAGAACTTCGGGGTCCAGCACTCCCGTCTCCTGGGAGCTCCAGCCAATGTGATCACAGGGACTCTGCTTCCAAGTCCACTGCAAGGACAGGAACTCAATTCTCTGTGGCATTTCTTCCTTGTCCCCTCCATCTGCTGCTTTTCAGATCTTGGAGACCGGGGTATGTGAGGATGCTAGATGCTAGTTTCTCCTTCAAAAGAAACAATTTCCTGGGAGTTCCTTAGTGGCTAGGTGGATAGGAATCCGCCTGCCAATGCAGGGGACACGGGTTCAATCCCTGGTCCAGGAGGATTCCACACGCCGTGGAATGCGCCACAACTACTGAGCCTGTGCTCTGGGACCCGAGAGCTACAACTACTGAGCCCACATGCCGCAACTACTGAAGCCTGCGCACCTAGAGCCCATGCTCCACAACAAGAGAAGCCACTGCAATGAGAAGCCTGAGCACAGCAACCAGAGAGCAGCTCCTGCACACTGCAACTGGAGAGAGCCCACGTGCTGCAACGAAAACCCAGGGCAGCCAAAAGTAAAATAAATTAAAAAATGTTTAAATAAACAATTGCCTAATTTTCTCCTCTCCCTTACTAGAATCCCAGGATTTCCACAAGAAAGGCAGCAAGATTCCAGTCCTTTTCAAGCGGCCCTGAACCTCCCAGTCCATGTCACCATGGTGGCAGTGTTTATTTCTTATCTCATTCTGGGCTCTTCACCTTGCTCCTTCTCTACCCCAGATACCTCTGTGATTCTTTAGATATAGAAAATCACACAGCCAGGGTAGTGATGCTCAGCAAAATAGTCCCGATAATATCCCTCTGGTTCATCATCACCCTGAAAACCCTGTCGCCAGTCTCCTGACCATGGAGGATGGAAAAAGTGGAGTCAGTTTCCTGAAACCTCTGGAGCAGACTCTTCTCCCCGATAATTTACTCACTTGTTCCAAGGAGAAAGCCCTTCCCCTAGCTAAGTATTCAAATCCTTTAGAAATGACCCATCTCTTGAGTATCCCCCAAATCTCTGACTATCCAGCTTCTTCTTGATGTTGGCTGGGTGAACCCACATTCAGGAACATTCCTTGTCCAGTCCTGAAGCCCAGACTTTTATCCATGAATACCCTCTTCTGCCTCTCAGACCTGAGTTCATTCCTGCAGTGCCCTCCTGTCTCTCAAACCTAAAAGGCCACAGGCTGATTTAATTTTTCATTCACTTCCCCACGTGACTTTTCTCTGTCTGCTTTCTCTTTTCTGGTTCTCTGCCAACTTCTACCTTCTCTCTTCCTTCAACCTTTCCAATTCTCTTTTAGTTGGACTCACTTCATACCCATGTCCCTATCTCTTCACTTCTGTTTTCCAAAACTGTTTCCTTTCCAGCGATAACCATCTAGTCCATCCCGTTTCTCATTCATTCACTTACACATCAGCATTAATGTGTCTATTATATGCCCACAACCAGAGCAATGAAGGGTAGATTTGAAACTGAGAGGCAAAAAACTGATAACCATCAACGTAGCCAGCTTTTTGGCTACTCAGCTTTTGTATGCTCCCCTCCTTTAAAAAAAAAAAAAAAAACATTAGGGCACCTATACCACTGTTTTCACAATATAAAATACAGCTAGCCTTCATACAAGTGAAGTTCTTTCCTGTTGCCTAAAAGGAGGGAAACATCATTGTATAACTTGCTGGTTATATGAATTACTCCTCAAAGTCACAATCCTCCAGAATATTCTACTACCTAAACACTAATTATAAAGTTAACCCCCAACAACTTGTATAAAAATATAAATGAAGACAGAAAAAGAAATTGGCTAGCATATACAAATAAACATGTGGATATATTAAAGGAAGAGGAAATATGCCAAGCTTCTACAATTGTCATCTCTGTAGCTGTTCATGAGGCTGTAATTGATAGGGATTCCCAGGTGGCTCAGTAGTAAAGAATCCGCCTGCCAATGCAGGAGACTTGAGTTTGGTCCCTGGGGCGTGAAGATCCCCTGGAGAAGGATATGGCAACCCTCTCCAATATTCTTGCCTGGGAAATCACATGGACAGAGGAGCATGGCAGGCTACAGTCCATGGGGTCGCAAAGAGTCGGACACAATTGAGCAACTAAAGAACAACATTCCAAGCTCAGGATCCAGTTCTTTCCCAAACAGTGCCCAGAATCACATGTAAGAAATTGGTGAAACTGGGGACTTCCCTGGGGGTGTAGTGGCTAAGACTCAGAGCTCCCAATGCAGGGGACCCAGGTTTGTTCCCTGGTCAGGGACCTTGATCCCACATGCTGGCACAGTCAAATAAATAAACATTAAAAAAAAAAAAAGAAATTGGTGAAACTGAATTTAACTATCGTTGTAATTCATCAACTCAAATAATTCATTTTTAAACCAGCCTGAGGTATAATTAAAATACAATAAATTGTACAAAGTACAAAATTTGGTATGTTTTGACATATGTATACAACCATTAAACCGTTACCACAATCCCAATAATGAACATATCCATTACCTCAAAGGTTTGTGATCCTCTGTCATCTCTCCCACCTGCCCCTCTCCAAGCTCTCCCATCCCCCAAAAGCCACTGATCTGCTTCATGTCACTATAAATTGTTTGCTTCTGTACCCTCCCCCCAACCAGTGCCATTTGGCATTTGGGATCTTATTAATAGTACCTTGACCAGGGATTAAACCCATGCCCCCTGCAGCAGAAGCACAGAGTCCTAACCACTGGGCCAACAGGGAAGTCCCTGTTTGCATTTTCTAGAGCAAGAGTTGACAAACATTTTCTGTAAAGAACTAAATTGTACATATTTTAGGCATTGGTGGGACAACAGGCAAAAATGAGGATATTATAGGTACTTGTGTAACAAGACAGAAAAACTATTTTTTACTTGTCAGATTAAAAATATAACAATAATTGAATACACTTTTTCTAATACAAGTCTACTAATAGAATTTTTTGTGTAACATTTTTGTTTAATTGGGGTTCAAAGTGAGGTTCTCTATCGTCAAAATCTTTTACATTTATGTTAATTCAGATTTATAAAGATATAAAAATATTTATTCATCTGGACTTGCTGGGTCTTAGTTGTAGCACTCGGGATCTTCGATCTTTGTTGCAGCATGCTAGATCATTAGCTGCAGCAGGTGGGATCTAGTTTCCTGACCAGGGATTGAACCCAGGCCCCTTGTGTTGGGAGCGTAGAGTCTTCACCACTGGACCATCAGGGAAGTCCCTGTAATGAATGGTATTTTTAATCTGTGTATTTCACACAGATAGGTACTGCCAAATACAGATATCGGTACATAAGCGTATTTTATTTGAGCATATTCATCATTTGGAAGGCATGAATTGTATAGAAGAATTCTGTTAAGAGTTTTCTCTGATATCTGCTTTAAAAAAAAAAATTTCTTGTTATTTGCTCTGTAGCATGTCACAACACTACAGATTGATCACTTCCAATGGAAGGTTATGTGAAATTCCCTCAATCACACAGTTCAGTGGATTCTGAGATATGGAAATTTCCTCTGTACTGCCCATATTAAAGTCCTAAAAAATGCTGCTGAAACTACAGTTTGAGCTTGCAAAATAACTGCTCTTACAAATCGGTGTCAGATGCTGCTTCTTAATTTTTGACATCGTCTGCAGAATGCAGTTTGACATGTGATTCCAACAATGTTGTCATTGAAACTACTTTATGTTATAATGTATGTATATAAGTGCTATTCTGCTTTGTAATTTTAGGTTTAGTTCATTAATAAACATTATCAATTCTGCAACAAAAGCTAGTTACTAAAGCCATTCAGTGTGGGGTAGCAGTGTTTGAGTGTGATTCTTTCCACTCAGGAAAAATTTCAATCTAAACCCCGAGTTCAAAAAACCACAATGAAGTTTTAGCACTGCTAAGACATCAAACTGCCATGTGGTAGGTTAAGACAGCATATTTAGCTTCCATTTCTAGCAAAAATTCATGATGGTTAAGTCCACAGGAGCAAATGAAGTTCATAATAGACAGTACTAGTTTCATATCATGTAACAGATTCGAATAACTTCTGAAAAGTACCTGTTGATGAATAATACAGTTATTAGTTACAAGCTTTAAATACCTCACATTTTCACAAGCCTTCTGAATTTATCCAACTAAGGCTTTTTTTTCTACTCCACAAATAATTTTACCAGTATCATTTATAACACATCTTAGCAGAATCCCCATCAGTTTGTATTGAATTAATGTTTTCTCAATTTTTTTTTTTCAATTTCTTTAAAAATAGTCTTGGATGTGTGGTTTAGTCACTCAGTCATGTCCAACTCTTTGTGACCCCATGGACTGCAGCCCACCAGCTTCTTTGCCCATGGGATTCTCCAGGCAAGAATACTGGAGTGAGTAGCCATTCCCTTCTTCAGGGGATCTTCCCAACCCAGGGATTGAACCTGGGTTTCCTGCATTGCAGGCAGATTCTTTACCATCTGAGCCACCAGGGAAGCCCCTCCCCCAAATATTCTTACCTGTAGTTATTTCACACAGACTATTCATAGAGACTAATTTTGAGTTACTGCAAACTCATCGATTCCTCAAATTAACATGAACTAAACAGTACTGGCAACATCTGTTAAATCAAGAGGTAAAAAAAAATCACTTGAAATCAATCAGCTTGGTTTTATTTTTGTTTTTGTTTTTCCTTTGGCCAAGCCACATGGCTTGTGGGATCTTAGTTCCCCAACTAGGGATTGAACTCTGGGCCCTCAGCAGTTAAGAGAATGGCATTCTAACCACTGGGCCACCAGGGAATTCCCTCTAGTTTTTTAAGGTAGAGATTTTAGCCTGTTGATTTAAGATCTTTCTTTTTTTAAATATAGATATTTATAGCTATAAATTTCCCTCTAAGTATTGACTTTGATGATTTCCCTAAGTTTGGTATATTTTAGTTTTGTTTTCATTTAAAGTAATTTCAAATTTCCTTTGTAATTACTTCAATTCATCAATCATTTTAGAAGTGTGGTCTTAAATTTCCATGTATTTGTGAATTTCCAAAATTTCCTTCCGTTTTTGACCTCTAATTCTTTTATGGGTGGATAAGATATTTTGTATAATTTCAGTCTTTTAAAATGTACTGAAGTTTGTTTTCTGGCCTAATATATGTTCTATCAAGAAGAATGTTCCAAATAAACTTGAAAAGAATATTTATTCTGCTGTTGTTGGGTAGAGTGTTCTATAGATGCCTGTTAGGCCTGGTTGCCTATGTGTTGTTCAAGTCTTCTGTTTCTATTATCTTCTGCCTGCTAAGTCACTTCAGTCGTGTCCAACTCTGTGCGACCCCATAGATGGCAGCCCACCAGGCTCCCGTCCCTGGGATTCTCCAGGCAAGAACACTGGAGTGGGTTGCCATTGCCTTCTCCAGGGGATCTTCCCGATCCAGGCATCAAACCCAAACCCTGCCTAGTTATTTATAATTACTGAAGTGAGGTTTCCAAGTTGTCAACTATTATTGCTGAACTGTCTATATCTCTCTTCAATGCTGTCAGTTTTTGCTTGATAAGGCTCTAATGTTGTTTAGTCGCTAAGTCGTGTCTCTTTTGTGACCCCATGTAGCCTGCCAGGCTCCTCTGTCTATGGGATTTCCTAGGCAAGAATACTGGAGTGGGTTGCTATTTCCTTCTCCAGGGGATCTTCCCGATCCAGGCATCAAACCCAAGTCTCCTGCACTGGCAGATAGGTTCTTTACCACTGAGCCACTGGGAACCCCGCCCAAAGAGTGAGGCTCTAATATTAGGTGCTTATATGTTTTTAACTGTTATATCTCCATAATTGTATCCTTCTATGTTATAAAATAACATCTTTGTCTCTAAAACCATTTTTTTGTTGTTGTTCTTGAAGTTTATCTTCAGTTTACTATAAGCACTTCAGCTTTCTTTTGCATAGTATCCTCTGTAATATACAAAGTGGGTCTTGGTCTGTTTTTTAAGGAATGGCGCCCCCTGGGGAAATAAAAGTGGTACAGAAGGTGAAGACAGACACTAGGTCAAGAAAGGAAGTCAGTTCAGAGTGAGGATTGAAAGGCAGCAAAATTGACTCTTCCGCACTCAGACTTGAGGAATCTGCAGCCTGGTGGCTGGGTCTGAGGGGATCCTGGGTCCTGAAGAGCGGACCAAAGGCTTGCTTTGTTTTCTCGGCTGTGGTCTTCGTTGTGGTACGCAGGCTCTAGAGAACAAGGGCTCAGTAGTTGCCAGATGTGGGCTTAGCAGTTGTGGTGAGCAAGCTCTCTGTTGTTGCCCGGGGGCACGTGGGATCTTAATTCCCTGACAAGGGATCAAACCTGCGTCCCCTGCATTGGAAGGTGGAGTCTTAACCACTGGACTACCAGGGAAGTCCCCTAAGGCTTGCTTGTGACAACTGTCTGGACCATCCTGACCATCTTTCTCATCTCTTCTAACTACAGATCTGTTCTCCAGAGCCCAGGATGGCTCTTCCTTTCCCTGGTCTCTGGAGAGTAAGACTTTGTTCATATGTATCCACAGGGCCTGGATCAGGGGCTGGCACAGAGAAGGTGCACCAAAAATGACTGTTTAAATGAATGACATTTACTGAATCTAGCCCCAGTGCCTTCCACAAAGCCATGAGTGAAAGCCTCAATAAATTGTGGTTGAATGCTTAACTAATTCTTACTAACTGCACGATGAGTGCAGAATTCAACAAGCTGAGAGCCCTGGGGATGAACCTAATCAAAGTTTCTGCTTCTGAAAAATCAGCTTTGGCAACACTAGGCCCATACTCTGAAGCCCTGCCTCCTGATACAGGGCGAAGCTCTCCAGTTTGTTACCTTTCCACCATTCCCTACTGCCTTTCTCATTATCTTGTTTCACGGCATTATTTACTCATCACTGGTCCCTGTAGGCATTGTCTTATGATCCCTAGACTAGAATGAAGGGGTGTCTCTCTCCTGACCCCTGGTAAGACACTGGGAAGTGAAACATCATTCTCAGAAGTGGTTACCCAGGTCTCAGGGACCTGTTTTTCCTGTTATTTTCTGTTAAATTTTTCTGTTTTTTTCCTGTTAAAATTTTCTGTTAAAAATTTTTCTGTTAAAAATTTTTCTGTTAAAAAGACTGTGACTCAGGGACTCCCTTGGTAGTCCAGTGGTTAAGACTCCGAGCTTCTGGACTTCCCTGGTGGTACAGTGGATAAGAATCTACCTGCCAATGCAGGGGACACAGGTTCAATTCCTGGTCTGGGAAGATTCTACGTCCCCAGGGGCAACTAATGCCGGCACTCTAGAGCCCTCGAGCCAGTATGCCTAGAGCCTGTGCTCTGCTGCAACAAGAGAAGCCAACAAAGAGTAGCCCCCACTCTCAGCAATTAGAGAAAGCCCGTGTGCAACAATGAAGACCCAGTGCAATGAAAAATAAATTTTAAAAAACCCTCCAAGCTTCCATTGCACAGGGGTGTGAGTTTGATCCCTGGTCAGGAACTAGGTTCCCATGGTTCAAGCCAAAGAAATAAAAGCAAACATGACTCAGAGCAGAAATCCTAGAAGCCAGGTCAGAAATTCCCCTGGAAAGATCCAGTCGTTGTTATCCAGAGGCCAAGAAAACACACCCATGCGTGTACCAAGCCCCTCCTGCTGGCCCACCCCACTCACTGGAGAGTTATACAGGATGATCCTAATCAGTAGTAAATTAATACAGACATGACAGAAAAAAGGGGCACTAAAATAAAATAAAAGTGTTTATTTCCTCTAGGTAGTGGGAGCTATTTATTTTTTAAATATAGGTGATTTTATTGTTTTTATACTTTCTCCTGTCTTCCAAGTTTCCGACAATAAGCAAGAGTGACTTTTATAGTCAAAGTGTTTCCTTTGAAGTATCACTTGGATTGCATGTTCATCGGAGGGTCTGCCACACCTATAGACTACATGCTCCTTCCTACCACATTCCATACCTCCCGAAGTCCCAGAGCCTGGACGGAACCCAAGTGGTGGCTGGACATTTGTTAGCAAGGCTCTTAGCTTTTATTTATTTATTTTTGGCTCTTAGCTTTTAATTGGCCATAGTCTTTCTCTCTACCTGACCGAGACACACCTTGGTCTTCAGATCAAATGTTTGGGCTGTGTAGCCACTTTCTACCATAAACAAGGATACTGCTCGTTTTCAGCCTCCAGAACTTGTTTCTTAGGTCGAGAAGTGTCAAGACAAGGGTGAGGAAATCTGCTTGCTTTCTGAGGGATGCCAGCCCCAGGAATTTGCGGCAGAGATTCCAGGAGAGGCATCCGTAACTTGTGTGTGTCTATGTGTGCTCAGTCGTGTCCGACTCTCTGCAACCCCATGGACTGTAGTCCTCCAGGCTCCTCTGTCAAGGGATCTCCCAGGCAAGAATACTGGAGTGGATTGCCATTTCCTTCCCCAGGGGATCTTCCCAACCCAGGGGTTGAATCCAGGTCTCTTCTGTCTCCTGCACTGGCAGGCGGGATTCTTTACCACTGAGCCACGTGGGAAGCCTCACATCCCTATGTGACTCCCACCAATGCTCACGCCATGATTCTCTCCCCCTTTAGTATGGGAGAAACTCAGCCTCAAGTTATCATCTTCCTGCTACAAGTTATGGGCTTCCCAAGTGGCGCAGTGGTAAAGAATCTGCCTGCCAATGCAGAAGATGCAAGAGACATGGATCCCATTCCTGGGTCGGGAAGACCCCCTAGGGAAGGAACTGGCAACCCACTCCAGTGTTCTTGCCTGGAGAATCCCTTGAACAGAGGAGCCTGGAGGGATACACTTCAAGGGATCGCAAAGAGTTAGATGTGACTGAGCACGCACAAAAAGGATGCAAAAGACCTTGGGAAAACAGCTCTCATTGTATTTTACCTTACTCATCTGGCAAAAGTCAGAACTGACTACAACACCTGAAAATCCCTTCAAGTTCTAGCATTACATATTTTTTTTGCATTTCTTTTTAATGCTATTATTTTTAATTAATTCCTAGCTTTTAAAAAAAATAATCGATTTTTATTTTTGGTTGCGCTGGGTGTTCGTTGCTGCACACAAGCTTTCTCTAGTTGCTGAGAGCAAGGGCTGCTCTTTGTTGCAGAGCTCGAGCTTCTCACTGCAGTGGCTTGTTGCTGAGCACGGGCTTTAGGCGCACGGGCTCAGTAGTTGTGGCACACCAGCTTAGTTGCTTCCAGGCACATGGAATCTTCCTGGACCAGGGATCAAACCCGTGCCCCCTGCATTGGCAGGCGGGTTCCTATCCACTGTGTCACTAGAGAAGTCTCATTTCTTTTAAATTTAAAAGCTGTATGACCTCAAGCAAGTAATGAAAACTCCCTGATATTCATAATAACATAGCATATTTCATGCTTAAATAGCTTTTTATGATACTATCACGTATCTTGTTAAATCTTAGTGTGTCAGTGACGGAGCCACGGAGAAACTGAGGCTCAGTGAGGTTGAAAGAAATCTAGCCCAGACCACAACTACACCAAAGTGGTGGCAGAGGAACCAAAGCCAGGTTCTGGCCCTGCTCTCTCATCTCTCTCTGTCCTTCCTATCCACCGGGTTTTCACCAGCCCAAGGAAGGCAAACCAACCATGGAGAGTATTATAAATGGGTGTCCTCAAAGCTCTAAACCTCTTGAGATCTCTATCTGTATGGTGGCTCTTCTCAAGATAAAGTGCCCAACTGTTTTCCAGAGTGGTTATGCCATTTTACATTTCCATCAGCGGTGTATGAGAGCTCTGGCTCCTCCACATCCCCCACAACACTTATTACTGTCCGTGTAATTTTGGACATTCTCATAGGTACATAGTGGTTATCTCATGGTAATAACCAGTGACGTTAAGCCTCCTTCCAATGTGCTTACTGGCCATCGATATAGCTTCTTTGGCGAAGTATCTCTTCAAATCTTTCACTTATTTTTAGATTGGGTGATTTTCTTAAGAGTTCCTTATATATTCAGGACACAAGTCCTTTGTTAGATAAATGATTTGCAAATTTTACCCAGTCTGTATCTTCTTTTTGTTCTCTTTATCAGGACTTTTGAAGAACAGTTCTCAGTTTTGATGGTCCAATTTATCATTTTTTTTTCTTCTTTGAACTACGCTTTTAGCATTATATCTAATACCTCTTTGCTTAACTCATGGTCACAAAGATTTCTGACCAATGTTTTCTTCTAACAATTTTATAGTTTTACATTTAGGCCCTTGATTCATTTTTTATTGTGGTAAAATATACGTAAGATGAAGTTTACCGTATAAAAAGACAATATTTTTATGAGGTGTTATGGGTTTCCTCTGCTTTTTATGGCTATGCTGAACAGCTTGTGGGATCCTAGGTTCCCAGACCAGGAACTGAACCTGGGCCCTCAGCAGTAGAGCGGAGAGTTCCAACCAACGGGCCACCAGGGAATTCCCATTAAGAGCAACTTTAGGTTCACAGCCAAATTGGGCAGAAGGTACAGAAATTTCCAATATACCCCTTGCTCCCACTCATGTACAGCCTCCCTATCAGCGTCCCCTCACCCTCTGTACATTTCTTAAAATTGATGAACCTACGGTGATACGTCATAACCCAATGCACATCATTTACATCAGGGTTCATTCTTGATGTTACATGTTCTGTGGGTTTGGAGGAATGTTTAATGACATGTATTCATCATTATAGTGTCACACAGAATAGTTTCACTGCCCTAAAAATTCTTTGTGCTCCATCTATTCATTCTTCCATCTCCCCCAATCCCTGGAAACCACTGATCTTTTTAGTTACCATAACTGTGCCTTTTACAGAATGTCACACAGTTGGAATCATACAATATGTAAAAACTTTCCTTCTTAGGAATGTATTTCGTTTCCTCCACATCTTCTCATGGCTTGAAAGTTCATTTCTTTCTAGTGCCGAAAAAAACTCGTCTGGATGTACCACCGTTTATTTATACATTCACTTGCTGAAGGACATTTTGGTTGCTTCCAAGTTTTGGCAATTATGAATAAAACTGCTATAAACACGCAGGGGCCGGTTTTTGTGTAGAGGCAAGTTTTCAGCTCCTTTGGTAAATACCAAGGAGCACGATTAGTGGATGGTATGTAAGAACATGTTTTGTTTTGTACATAATTGCCAAAATTATCTCCCAAAGTGGCTGTGCTATTTTGCTTTCCCGCCAGCAATGAATCCGATTTCCTGTTGCTCTACATCTTTGCCAGCATTTGGTGTTGTCAGTGTTCTGCAACTTGGTCGTTTCAATAGGTGTACACAAGATGGTACTTTTTAACCATCATTAAGTACACAATTCAGTGGCATTAAATACATTGACAATGTTATGTAACCATCACTATGATCTACTTCCAAAACTTTTTCTTTCATCACCCAAACAGAAACTCTCTAGCCATTAGCAGTAACTCCGTTTCCCCTGCCTCAGCCTCTCTAAACCTCTATTTTCGGCCCCTATGAAGTTGTCCATTCTTGATTCCTCATGTAAGAGGACTAAGAGAATTATTTGTCCTTTGCGTCTGGCTTTTCCCTTAGCATATTTTCAAGGTTCATCCATGTATGTTTTGCTTATCCGTTATCTTTTAGCTATTGTGAACAATGCTGAAGCAACACTGGCGTGCAGGTGCCACTTAAGTTCGGTATTTCCAATTCTTTGGGGGTATATACTGGGAGTGGAACTGCTAGGTCACACGGTAACCATTTAGCTTTTGGAGGAACCACCAGTCTTCCGCAGTTGCCTATTTTACATTGCAACTATTACAGCGACATAGAAGAGTTCCAATTTCCTCACACCCTCACCAACACTCATCTTATGTGAGACGGCAGCCATCCTAATGGGTGTGAAGGTGTATCTTGATGTGGTTTTGACTTGCATTTCCCTGAAGTTTTAATAATGTTGAGCATCTTTTCACGTGCTTATTGGCCATATGTTTACCTTATTTGGAGAAGTATCTTCAAGTCCTCACTTAAAAATCTTTTTGTTGTTCTTTAAGAGTTCTTTATGTATTCTAAACAGTATCTCATCAGATATATAATTTGCAGGTTAATTCCCATTTCTGTGGGTGGCCTTTTCACTGTGGACTGTAGTGTCTTTCAATACACATACAACTTGTGTTAACTATGTACTCTGTGATTTTGCTGAATTCATTTGATCAAGTAGTTTTCTTGTGGATTCTTTGGAATTTTTTTCTATATAGGATCACCTCATCGGTGAATATTTCACTTTTTCCTTTCCAATTTGGATGTCTCTCTTTCCTGTCTAGTTGGTTTGGCTCAACCTTCTAGTACAATGTTCAATAGCAATGGTGGTAATAGGTGTCCTTGTTCCTGATCTTGGGGGAAAAACTTTCAGTCTTTAACCAGAGGATATTGGCTGTCAGTTCTTCATAAATACCCTTTGTCAGGTAAAGGACATTCCCTTCCATTCCTAGGTTTCTAGCGTTTTATCACAAAAGGGCATTGCTTTGTCAAATGCCTTTTCTGCATCATTTGAACTGCTCATATGAGTTTTTCTTTGTCCTATTAATGTGGTACATTGTCTGATTTTCTTACACTGAATCATGCTTGCATTTCTGCAATAAGCCCTTTTGATCGTGTATAATCCTTCTAACATGCTGTTGATTTAGTTTGCTTGTATTTTGTTGCTAAAAAATGTCTCTCTCTCCATCCACTTAAAGTGTGTTTATATTCATTTCATGCAGTACTAATAGCTGGCATCTGTCAATGGACTTTTCCCTTGAGAACTGGTTACATGGTTAATTCTGGATGGTCTCCTGGACGTTTTGATTACGTTGTGTGACTCTAGATTCTGTCTAAATCCCAGGAATATTTTTGTTTTAGCAGGCAATTTAATCTGTCAGAAAGATAGGGGTCCTTAGACCTTTTAGCTGCCTATGCCACCAAACAGCTCTAGCTCTACGATGGGGCCATACTTGGGCCGCAACAGGAGAAACAGAACGGTGATTCCCCTTCTTCGGTCTAGCGTCCCCCTTTCCTGGTTCCTCTGCCCAGAAGGTAACAGTTTTAGCTGTCAGAGCTAAACTGCTGCAGCCTTGCAACTTTGCCTGCTCTTAAGGACGAGGAAAGGAAAAAAGAAGTGGGATTTTCTGTTATGTTCTCCAGCTCACAGGGTCCCTTTTTCTGGTCCTCTGGTCAAAGCTAAGCTGGGTTCTTTTAGGGGTTTTGCAGCCATGTGTCAGAGGTGAAAGTCATGAAAAGGAAAAATGCCAGCAAACTCAGCCCTGTAGGGACTATGTAAGTTTTGACTCCCGCTCCTAATCTGCTTTTATTTTTCAGAATCCTCAGGTTAACTTTTGGTATTTTTGCCAATTTTTGGTTATAATCAATTAGAGACAGGCTGTAGTGGATTTAAATCTTGACCAGCAGGGACTTCCCTGGTGGTCTAGCAGTTAAGACTCTGTGCTTCCAATGCAAGGGACTCGGGTTAAATCCTTGGTCAGGGAGCTTAAGATCCCACATGCCACAGAACTTTTTTTGGTGCGCCCCACCCTTCCACCCTGCCAAAAAAAAAAATCTTGACCAGCACCAGAAGCTGGGAAGCATCTATAGAGAACTCATGAGTTTGTGCTTTATACACAATTTCACAAGAGCCATTATTGTTTTCCATCTAAACTTGCTCAAACCAATGCTAGAAAGTTACATCAGAGAACAGTGTGAACTGGAGCTTGCTTTCACAAAAATGTCTGTCTCAAATTCATAATAGGAAAATTTATGAATCAGCTTAACTTTCACAAAAACTGCTTCATTATTATTTCATCCAGATTTGTTTGAATATAATTTTGAGATATTTCTAATTGGAGTTTCTTTTAATAAAAATCGTTTTTTAACCTCTAGGTTTGTTCAAAATACTGCTGGTGTTTTGAAAACTTTTAAATCTGACCTTATTTTCCTAAGACTGTTGTTTCAGCTAGATTTGTTCAAGTAACTCATCTTGGGAAATTTGATGACCTCTAGAAAATTTTAAGAAAAACTTGTAAATTTGAGCTTCTCACCAAAACGGAAGGGCATGCATTGGTAGCAGCCATGTTTTGCCTCCCTCCGCAGGGTAAAGGCTGAGGCAAAACCATGTGGAACGTATTCTAGGCCTCTGCCAATAATGCCATGTGGTACAATTCCAGGAGGCACCAATCACTTTGTAAGGACAGGGATTGGGACAAACCTCATCCATGGACTGTTTTTGTACAGTTAGCCAAGAATGGATTTTACACGTTTAAAGTGTTGCTCAAAAGAAAAAAGGTGTATGTGACAGATCATATAGGGCCTGCTGCTGCTGCTAAGTTGCTTCAGTCATGTCCAACTCTGTGCAACCCCATAGATGGCACCCCACCAGGCTCTCTTGTCGCTCGATTTCTCCAGGCAAGAACACTGGAGTGGGTTGCCATTTCCTTCTCCAATGCATGAAAATGAAAAGTGAAAGTGAAGTCGCTCAGTTGTGTCCGACTCTTCGAGACCCCATGGACTGCAGCCTACCAGGCTCCTCCACCCATGGGATTTTCCAGGCAAGAGTACTGGAGTGGGGTGCCATTGCCTTCTCCACATACAGGGCCTACAGAGTTTAAAATATCTACCATCTAGCTCCAGACAGAAAAAGCTCTGACAACACTGTTCAATGGTTACTACTTCTAGACTGGAAAACGGAAAGATACCTCTTGGAAATGGGCTACATAATGGATCTACCTTTGGCCCAAAGATGCTAAACTGGCCAAATTTAGCACAGGGCAGCCTTGTCTATAGAGATGTACTCTTCAGCCTTTCTCTTACCCTTTCTCCCTGGTTCTGCTACCTCTGTGGCCACACGTTTCCCTGGCTTCCCTTTCACCTACCACTCCCATCTTGAGAGTTCAGTCATTAGCTCTCTCCTCCTCTATGCTGCCCATCCCCGAAACGTAAGTACCACTAAGTACAGTGGTTAAAAGCTACGATCACGGAGTCAAGTTGCCTTATTGTGCATCTACCTATCTCATTTCCTAGTTATGTGATCTCCAACAAATCACTTAATGTCAGTTCCCCAACTGTAAAATAGGGTTATCAATGGACTATAAACTATTTTCTTTGAATCACTGTTTTGGAGTCCCTTTGTTACAGCAGCCTTAGCCTATAGTCTAATTAATAGGCATTGCAAACACTTAATCTCCAACTGCCTTGCTTATGTCCCAAAGGCACCTCAAACTCAACATTTATAAAACCAACCTCATCATAAAGCCCACTCTGCATCCCTGCTCTTGTATTTCTGAACACAAAGACTAAATTGATAACAGGCCTATTACATTTATCCCCACACAGATTTAGACTAACTCTCCCGTTTCCCTGCCTTGTGAACCACCACCCATCCACCTGAAACGTTCATTACTATTGCCTCCATTATGCCGTCCCTGCCGTTCATACCCCACTGTGCTGTGCTGTGCTGAGTTGCTCAGTCATGTCTGACTGTCTGTGATCCTATGAACTGTAGCCTGCCAGGCTCCTCTGTCCATGGGGATTCTCCAGGCACGAATTATGGATTGGGTTACCATGCCCTCCTCCAGGGGATCTTCCCAACCCAGGGATTGAACCCAGGTCTCCTGCACTGCAGACGGATTCTTTACTGAGCCACCAGGGAAGCCCCTTTATGGCCCATAATCACATCCTATTCAACACTTCCACCACCTTCAAAAAAACAAACTAAACCCTGTTATAACTTATGTTTTTACCATTTTTTGCCAAATGTCAAAGAGCAGCAAGCTCATGAAGTCGGGAATATGCCCAAGTCTACCCTGAATCCTGAGCCCTGTGCCTGTCACGGGATAGAAACTTAGAAACATAATTAGCAAATAAATGCATCTAACACACGTGCCAACCTCTGGCAACATGCAGACAACCAGGAACTGCAGTAACTCTAAACAGACCTTTAATGACAGACCTTTAATGCAGTGTGGTTGGACCTAAAGGGTGAATTGTCTAGGGCACTGGGGACAGAAGTCAAGCCTTCAGTAGGCCGTCTGAGACTGCTGCTGGCGGTAGCCACCTCGGCGCATGTAGCCCTCATTTTTCCGGTAGCCGTCTTTCTGGTCTGCAGGAGAGAGATGGGGAGGGGAGGTGGTGAGAGCCAATGGAGAGGCGGGAAGGGGGCCAAGATCCTGAGAGCGAACAGGGGGTGGGAGCACTCACCTCGGAAGTAGCCACCATAGGTACCCTGCTTGTGGTCAAACACCCGCTCGTTGTTCTCCACCAGGCTGCCCAGCTTCTCGGCCAGCTGCAGGGCCAGGTTCTGCTGGGCAGTGGGCTCCGTGCGGTGCATCACCACGGTCTGCGTCGGCTGGTCTAGGGAGGCCTGATAAGAGGGAGGCAGAGCAAGGGTCGGATCAGTCTCCTCCATGCCGAACTCTCTATGACACCACCTGCCCTGGCGCCACCCCTGGCTCTCACCATCAACTCCTCGTTAATGATCATCTTGCTGATGATGGAGTGTACCGTGGGCAGGTCCAGCTCAAACATGTCGGACAGTGTCTCCATGCTGGGGAGAAAGAAGGCCCAGAGCAGGGAGCGATGAGAATCCATGACCACAACCTGGGGCTCCTGTGTCTCCCCAGGGCCCATCCTACCTGATGGAGTCATAGACACTGCTGTAGGTGAACAGGTAAGTCCGCAGTGACTCCTCCTGGATCTTCCTGTGGGGAGAAGGAAGCAAAGGGGGAGACTGTCAGAGAGAAGACCAACCGGTCTTTTCTTTTCCCCCCACCAGGATCTCACTCTCGGCTCACCTAACCAGCATGGTTCTGACTTTGTCGGCCTCCGGGAAAAGGTCCCACACTTTGCCATTCATCTTCTCATTGATGATAAAACTGTGGCAGGTCTTCCAGTCGCCCATCTTCATGGCCTTAGAGGCAGCAACCACATGTTCCCTCATGGACTCAGGGGGGCCTGAAAGGTTGGGAATGAGGCAGGAACTAGGGAAACTTGGGACAAGGGCTCCTGTACCCACAAGCACTGTTTAAGGAGGAACCCGGGCCAGGAGAGCCAACAGCCAGACTGAGACTCTCCCTGCTCTCGGTTAAGTAGCCGTGTGACTGTACAAGTCACTGAGTATCAGAATAAATTTATTTAGACTAAATCAGTCCATGACGTGCCTCAGGGGATTGGTCAGTTCCCTGAAAACGTTGACAAATTGCTGTGTGCACCCTTATGTACCTTTTCCTAGGAAAGGGTCCAGAGATTTCATCAGGTTCTTACAAGATTCACTAACCTAAAAAAAAGTCTAACATCTCAATTGTTCTCTACTTTTGGTTTCACGCGGGCAGTAGTAGAGAGAGGCGGGGAATGAACTAAGAAGCCCTAAGAGACGCTGGACACACAGATTTTCACTGGAAATTTTCCAATTAGAAAAAACACAAAGCACCACTCCAGAGCCCAGACAAAACGTGCCTCAAGTGCACGTGCACTTAACACGACCACACACTTATCGGCAGAGGGCAAGTGCCTAAGGGCGTGGCGTGGGCAGGAAGCCTGGCTCAGTCACCAAGTCCTTCCATGCACCAGCCTCACAGGAAGGACGCAGTTCAAACTCTTTTCCCAGTGAAATTGCAAAAACCTCTGGACTGAGTGACTGGATCTTTCGAAGTAAGCAAAGGAGCCAATGCTAGACTCTTAATGCCCTGGATCTAGTTCATTAGCTGAAAAACATGCATGAAAGAGGAAAATGTCAGAGAGACACATATCAGCTGTGTTTACCCTGGGTAAAGTCACTTAACTTTTATGCCTCAGTTTCTTAATCAGGAAAAAGGGGGTCCTAATAGTATCTACATCATAGGATTATTACTAATGAAAAAAATTACTATTTATAAAACATCTAGCGTCAGACAGTACTATGTAAGTTTACAGTAATTTAAAAATATTGTTGGAATCAGGTCACAGAAAGTTTAAACCATTCTGAGGGAAAGTTACTCCCTGTAGCATCTCAATCCTCTGATCACAAGCAGTGAAGGAACAAACGAGCAGAGTCTGCTGCGCCAGAGCCCCCCACTCACCCAGCAAGGGCTGCCGCTCGCCCACCCGCAGCTGGTGATGGAACTGCTTGCTGATCATGCGTCGGCGGGCGTCACTCTCGTGGGCGGCCATGTAGGGGATCTCCAGGAGCATGGCTGACACCAGGTAAACACACTCCAGCAGTTCCAGATTTATGTGCAGGTGGAAGGGCACCTGCCGGCGCCGCTCCACCTTCTCCTGCTCCTGGTTGCGCTCCTGCAGGCTGCGCAGCAGCAGACCCTGGCCCAGAAGCTCCTTGGCCCGGCCGCTTGACTGGATGTCCAGCAGGGCGTTGTGCGCGTCCTTGGTCAGGCCTTGGCGGAAGGCACAGATGCCCAGCTGCACCATGGTGCGGTTGTACAGGATCTAGGAGCGAAGGGCGATGCGCTCAGAGGTGACAGCCACAAGGCAATCGTCACACATACAACAGACATCGAGGACTACGCTGTGGGCTAGGACAGACACAAAACAGACCAAGTCCTGCCCTTCCATGGAGTTTACACTCTAGAAATAGGGGTGTGGAGGACAAAATAGCCATAATACACAGGTGGTGATTCATGCTAAGGAGAAAAATAAAGCAGAGGCGTTAAGAAGGGACTTTGTGTGGTGGTAGCAGTGGTGGGAACTCACAATTTTATGCAGGATAACTAGCAAAGGCCTCATTTTGAAGGTGATGTTTAAAAATAAAGACCAAATAGAAAAAGAGCAAGTCATGCAGATATCTGGGGGAAGAAGAATATTTTAGAAAAAAGGAAAAGTAAATGCAAAGGCCTTGAGGAAGAACTGTGCCAGACATATTCAAGGAACAAGGAGTTCCATATGAATGAGCTGGTAAAAGATGTGATCAGAAACTGGGCAAGTACAGGACCTTGTAAGCCATGTTAAAGATTTTTAAGATGATGAACTACTGGAAAGTTTTGAGCAAATAAAGTGATATAATTTGACTTTATCAATAGGATTACCCTGCCTGCTGTATAAAGAACAGCCTGAGGAGATGTAAAGGCAGAAGCAGACAGACCAGGAAGCTAACAGTGGCTTAGACCAAAGGGCAGGAGTGGAAGTGATATAAGTGATCAGATATGGATTTTCAACACAAATGCCTGGGGAATCAGATGTGGAATATGAGAGAAAAACAAGAATCAAGAAGGTTCTGCAAGGTTTCTGGCTTAGGCAATTGAAAAGATAGACTTGTCAATAATTAAGATAGGGACTATTGTAGGCAGTGTTTAAGTACAGATTTTGGCAGGGGGGAAAGACCAACAAAAATATAAACATCAATATCAGTCACTAACTTAAAATACAAAGAGCCTTAAAAAACACTAGCAAGCAGAATCCAGCAATATATAAGAGATAATACAGCAAGACCAAGTAGGATATATCTCAGGAAAGAAAGGCTGGTATAAAAATCTAAATCATGGTTATTTACCATATAAACAGAATAATGGCAAAATAACTGTGCACTATTTCAACAGATACAGGAAAACATTTTAACAAAACTCAACACCTATTAAGGACAAACATTCCCAGCCAGCTAGGACCAGAAGAGAATTTCATCAATCTGAGAAAGTCTATCTACAAAACTACTACAGCTAACATTATTTTACATGGTGAGATGTTCACTGCTTCCTTGCTAAGACTGGGAACAAGGCAAGATGGCTGCTCTCACTTCTATTCAGCACTAAGTATTAGATATTTGAATCATTGTAATATGGTAGAAGAGAAATTAAAAACAAAGAAGTCATAAAGACTGGTACAGTAATAAAATTGTTCCCATGTGCAGATAACATGATTCAGCAAAAAATCTTAAGTAATTTATAAAATACTAGACCCAATACTTTTGCCCCTCCGTGTCCATGGGGGATGGTTCCTGGATCCCCCCAACACCAAAATCTGCAGATGCTCAAGTCTCTTACATGAAATGACAGAGTATTTGTATATTTACAGTGTGTGTGACCTCAGTTGTCTGACTCTTTGCAACTCTATGGACTACAGCCCACCAGGCTCCTCTGTCCATGGGATTTTTTTCAGGCAAGAATACTGGAGTGGGTTGTCATTTCCTCCTCCAGGGAATCTTCCTGACCGAGCAATCGAACCCGTGTCTCCTGCATTGGCAAGCGGATTCTTTACTACTGAGCCACCTGGGAAATCCATATACATGGTACATCCTCCGAAATAATTCAAATCATCTCCAGATTACTTGTAACAACTAATAGAATTCTAAGTGCTTTGTAAATATTACCAGTTAAGACAAATTCTGGTTTTTTGGAACTTTCTGGATTTCCCCCCACAATGCCTTCAATCTGCAGTTGCTTGAATCCTTGAATATAGTCTGCTAGACTAAAACTGGGAGAAGGCAGTGGCACCCCACTCCACTACTCTTGCCTGGAAAATCCCACGGACAGAGGGAGCCTGGTTGGCTGCAGTCCCTGGGACCTCGAAGAGTCAGACATGACTGAGCGACTTCACTTTCACGCGCTGCAGAAGGAAGTGGCAAACCACTCCAGTACTCCTGCCTGGAGAATCCCAGGGACGGGGGAGCCTGGTGGGCTGCCGTCTGTGGGGTTGTACAGTCGGACACAACTGAAGCAACTTAGTAGCAGCAGACTAAAAGTGAATTTAGCAAAATGGCAGGATCCAAGGCCAAACATGAAAAAATTAACTGTATTTTTAAATACCTGTAGTTAACAATGAAAAAATGAAATTAAGAGGGGTTTCCTGGTGGTCCTGTGGTTAGGTGCTTGCACTGCCACGGCCCAGGTTTAATCCTTGGTTGGGGAACTGAGATCCCACAAGCCACAAGCCAGCCAAAATAAAAATTTAAACTAAAAATTACATTTATAAAAGCATCAAAAATCATATAATTCTCAGGAATAATTTTTAAAAGGATGTGTAGTATCTATGCAGTGAAAACCACAAGACACTGCAGACAAGTTGTAGAAATTAAATGAAGAGATAACATGTCAGATTGAAAGGTTCAAACTTGAACAGAGTCAGAGAAGTCATATGGCTTGACTTCAAAGACTTACTCTAAAAGAACAGCAATCAAGACAGTAGGGGCTGGCATAAAGAAAGACAAAAAGATGAAGAAATGGCATAGAATAAAGAGCTCAAAAATATACCTACAAGGTCATGTAATTTTTCATATGGTTTTTGGTTTCAAAGGCACCAAAGCAATACAATGGGGAAAGAATACAGTCTGACCCTGACTTCACACCATTTGCAAAAATCATAGATCTAAATGTGAAAGCTAAAACCATAAGAACTTCCAAAAAATAAAAAAAGAATATCTTTATGAATTACAGGTAAGCAAAGGTTTCTATAGACAGAATTTTCAAAATAATAACTGTAAGAGAAAAAACTGATATTTTGACTATGTACATTCAAAACACATGGTTAAAAAAGTGAACAGGAAAACTACAGACTGGAAAAATATCTGGAAAACATTTATCTGACAAAAGACTGATCTCCAAGATATATAAAGATTTCCTACAACTCAGTAAGATGAACAATCCTTTAAAAGAAAGGGATGGAGGAGTTGACAAGACATTTTATGTAAAAAACATAAAAGGCCAACAAAGCTTAAAAAGTAGTCAATTTCAATAGTTACCAGGGAAACACAAACTGATACGAGATGCCATTAGACAACTACTATTATGGCCAAAACCGAAAAGACCAACAACACTAAATATTGACAAAGTTGTTCAGCTGCTAAGTCGTTTCTGACTCTTTGCAACCTCATGGACTGCAACCCTCCAGCCTCCTTTGTCCACTGGATTCTCCAGGCAAAAATACTAGAGTGGGTTGCCATTTCCTTCTTGATGGGATCTTCCCAACCCAGGGATCAACCCCTTTCTCCTGCATTGGCATGTGGACTCTTCACCACTGGGCCACCTGGAAAGCCACGTGCAGGAGAACCAAAGAACGATGGCACCCGGGAAGAACCAAGCGTCTCCCTGTATCTGCGTCAGCCAGACAAGAGGCTGATCCGACTGAGCCGCCCCGCCCGAACAGAGAGAGAGGACAGGGCCCAGCCTGGTCTTCCCAGGGCCAGAGCGCCTCCCTGTCATCTTACCTGGACTGGTGGGTCTGCGTGCTGAATGTTGTCCTGCAAGTGGCTCATGAGCATGAGGTCCCGGGCCTGGTACCAGCGGGAGTGCAGGGCGTGATGGTAGATATGGCAGAGGATGGCGCACGTGCGGATTCGGTCTGTGCGGTCCTTGGCATAGATGTACTTGCACAGTCTCTCCATCAGCACAGCTGAGTCCTCACCCTCATTTTCGGCCTGATCTTGCTCAGACTGGAGGAGGAGATACGGCAAAGATAATGGTTCTAAATGGCTCTGGCTTCAGCAACCAAAGACGAGACTCCACCCTGCCTCATCCTAGTCCCTCGGGGTTTCCGTCTCTGCTCCACCTGACAGTCCCCAGGGAAAAGGAGATCTGTCATCAAGTCCCAATAGATGAGCAGAACCAGTGGACATACCCCCTGCCCTCTGAAATGGCGGCTGAGCACTCACCTTTGAGGAGCCCTCAGGGGGCGTAAGCTGCCGCTGATGGGCCTTGTAATCAAACTTGTAGTAGGTGTGGAGAATGCGCCTCAGGTAGATGCGGCAGACCTCCTCAGTGGTGCCCTTCTCCTCCAGGTAGCGCTGCACACGCTCAATGATGGCGCATACCTGGGCCTCGTCCTTCAGGTGCTCCACGTACTCTGGCAGGGACAGCACCCACCCCCCACTTAGCCAGGCACCCAGGCCTCCCCAACCATTCGCCCCTCATCAATCCAACAACCTCTCTGTTTTCTGTACCCATCAGAAAAGTGTGCCCATTGTGCGCTCAAAACACCATCCTCTCCTGGGACATGTTAAGCTCACTTTCCAAGCCTTCTGTCAGGCATTCTCTTCTGCTAACTCCCCCACGATTAACTCCTCATCCTCATTCAGCTCTCCCCTCAAATGGGCCCTACCTAAAGATGCTTTCTTCAAGCATTATTTCAAGCCGGCCACCACCTGTGTCATCCTCTGTTACAGGTCCTGATCTGAATTTTTACACTATCTATAACTGGTTCATTGTAAAAATTTATTTATTGGGCTGTTCCGGGTCTTAGTTGCAGCATGTGGAATCTAGTTCCCTGATAATTTAAACCCAGAACTCCTACATTGAGAGTACAGAGCCTTAGCCACTGAACCACCAGGGAAGTCCCTTGTTCATTTTTTCCTGTAGAACTGCCTTTCTTTAGCACCGAAATGTAAGCTTCACGAGCATGAAAGCCACAGGCTTTCTCATCCATAGTAACACTGTTTACTTGGTGGGCATAGGTGGACACTCACATTTTACCGTGTAAACGTCCTGTATTTCTTCATCCTAGAGCCTAAGGCATGCAAGCCAAACAAGTCAAGTGGACAGAGATCATATCCCAATGGTTCTCAAAGTTGCAGACAGCATCACCACTTAGAACACGTTAGCAATGCAAAATCTGATGCCGCATCCAGACCCAATGAATCACAAGCTGTGGGAGTGGGGTCCAGCATCTTACAAAGGCCCTGTGGTGTGAATGCTGGAGTAAGGAAGGGCTGGCTTCCCAAACACTCTTAAGTACAATCCTTCATTTTAACCCCTGTACTTTTCCTCCCACTGATGCCCATGCCTTCTCAGGCTCACCTTGGGAGTGAGGATCAGTGTTCTGCATTATTTTGGTAAATTCTTCATCCATTCGTTCCACCAGAGTTAAGATGCAGCCACGGACACGCAGTGGCTGAAGGGAAAGCAAAGAAGGAAATAAATTAGTCCACATTCCAGTCCTAGCTTTCAACCCTTCTGTCTCCGACGGGCCTTCCCAAAGCAGACAACACACACCTCCAATTAGGTGCCGAATCCCCTCTTTACCTGGTCTGCGTTATGCAGGTTCTCACTCTCTTCCAGAATGTTCTCTCCAACAAAGATGTTAGGGTTTGCAAACAGGATGTCCATCAGCTCATTGATGCAGTCCAGACACTTCTGCCACATCTCAGGCTGCCAAGAGAAGGCAGTCAAGGTGCGCAGGTGGAACAAGCAGATGCCTCCCACGTGCCTTTCCCCAGGAATCCAGGGGCCTTCCTCAGCCATTGAGTCCTGAGACACGAGTTCCCTTCCCACGACCCACCAGCTCCACCCTGGGATGCTCAGTATCACTCTTACCTTCATGTATGTAGCCAGGTTGGGGTTGTAGTCATAGAGAGAGGCGATGATGTTGAACTTGATCTTGACGATGACGCCCTCTCCTAGGTTGTTTTCAGAGGCAATCTGAACCAGCAGCTGCAGCAGCTCAATCTGGGCTGCACTGTAGGGGGGAGAGAATTGGGTGAGGAGGAGGAGACACATTAAAAAGCCTCACCTTGTCCTCTTCAGACAAGCAAGGCAACCTTTTTTCCAACACCCACCCCCAGCCTCACCACCTGTACACTTGCTTTTCCTTCATAAATTTCAAACAGAAATAGGAATAATGCAAACTACCATCCTCTTCAGTCATGGAACAACTAAAGAAGGTGAGCATTACTCCCATTTTACAAATGGGGAAACAGCCCCCAAAGGTTAAGTGACTGAATTAAGGTCAAAGGGAATGCAACTAGCAGACAATGGACCGGGAGTATTCCAACTACTTCAGTCCTTCTACTGTAGCCACACACAGATCTTCCCAAAGAGCACTATTTCCCCACCAACCTCCAGCTCCATTATCTCAAGAGAAAAGGAGCTTTCACCCTGTAATCACGAAGCCCAGGCCCACGAATCTTACCGATCAGTTCCCTTCTTGCCTCGTGCCTGTAGGATCTCATTCAGTTTCTTGATGACAACAGCATGGGTGATCTCAGTTCCCTTGGCAAACATTTTTGGCTTTTCCTAAGTAACACACGTTACCATGAGCAGGCTGCCGTAACTTTTCTCGCAAATCTGACATGGACAGCACCCATATGCTCTCTCAGACTGGTTCCCCATTCATTTTAGTTCTAAGATCCTCACCTTAACGAGGGGCACACCACCTCGGACTCTCTCCCACTCGCCACCCTCATTGTCTTCCTCCTCCTCGTCCGGGCGCCTGGACTTCCTGTCGTGCTTCTTCTTGGCTTTGTCCTCCCGTTTCTTCTCAGCCGCCTTCTTGTCCTCCTCTGTGGTGGGGGCCCTGCCAAGAGCCACAGGAGAAGATGAAAGATCAGTCCCCTCTCCACCTGAGGCATTTCCCTCCCACAAACTTCTTTTTCTCCACCTAAACCTGAGTCCAAGTTACACTCTACAAGAATGACCTACGGTTAACTATAACCATCGCCAAAGTAAGGGCTACTAAGCAGCTGCATCTGTCAGGCTACTAGCCAAGGTCTGTTACCAGATCACACTGAGAAACTCATGAAGGGAAAGGTTTGGCCTGGTTTAAGAATACAGAGATGCTAACTACGCTGCCACAGACACAGAAACAGCCTGTCATGCTGCTTCACAACTGAGCTCGGAGGTTTTCCAAAAAACCCATAAGCAACACAGTTGTTCTCTGGTACTAGCTGCTCTGTCCAGACTAGGTTGGGCAACCGACTAATTAGTTTAAAATCAGTGCTTAGGGGAAAAAAGTGCAAGATTATTTTTGCTGTTCCCAGACTGGCTGCTTTCCCCCTACCCTTCTTTCCTCTCTTATGATGAATGATTAATAAAAAATTCTGAATTTTAAAAACAAAACTGCTCAATACAACAAAATGTACCGCTGCCCCTAAGAGAGAAAGAACACTGGCTACCTCGAAGTGGGTTTAACCCACCTGATGCCTGAAACTATCTCCAGATTCTAATACTTATATTAAACCAAATACTTATAATAAGGTATTAAACATTAATACTCATAATAAGCCAAATGACAGGGACAAATTATTTCAAACTTTATACATTTAAACATTTACAAATAAATTTTATTTTAAATGCTTATAAGATTTGACTACATTTTAGTAATAGTTTATAAATTTTCCAGTTGGATTAAAACTTTCCCTTGGCCAAAAAAATTATGCCGTAAGTTTTTTTTTTTCTGCCATGCTGCACTGCTTGTGGTATCATGGTTCCCCAACAGGCAATGAACCTGGGCCATGGCAGTCAGAGTGCTAAATCTCAACCATATGACCACCAGGAACTCCCTGTGCCTTAACTCTAAATAAAAGCTTACTGGTTTCCCTTCTGTACTATTGCAATATTCTCTAATAAAAATTCATTTCATAGGCAAAGTCCTTTGAAAATATGTAAAGCATGTTCATTAAGCTGAAACTGTCTGGTCTGCATCATCCATACCCAAAGCTCTGAGATCAAAGGACCTGTGTGTGTGCCTGAGTGCTCTCACTTCAGTCGTATCCAACTCTGTGACCCTATGGACCACAGCCCACCAGGCTCCTCTGTCCATGGCATTCTCCAGGCAAGAATACTGGGATGGGCTGCCATGCCCTCATCCAGGGGATCTTCCAGAGAACCCATGTCTCTTACATCTCCTGCACTGACAGGGGGATTCTTTACCACAATGGGCCACCTGTGAAGCCCAGGACCTAATGCTATTTAAAAATCAATGCTGTCTATACTTAAAAAGAATTTAATCTTCCTTGGCCTAAAGTTTTACTCTAAACCCTGAAGATACTGTGATTCACATATCAAAAACATGATGAACTCTCACCCTATGCAATTCTAACTGAAAGACCTAAAATTTGACTTGACCTCTCCCCTATGGCAGAGTATACCTTGGTATATTCAAATCTTGTTAGAAATGATCAGAAAACTAACATTTCTGCTCTCAGGTATATATTCAACACATACAATCTACTTTTCTATGACATTACCAGATACACCTCTACCTAAATACACAACTAAGAAATTGAGATGGTTAGATAGCAACACCAACTCAATGGACATGAATTTGAGCAAATGCTGGGAGATAATGTAGAATGCGGAGCCTGGTGTGCTGCAGTCCATGGGGTCACAAAAAGCAGAACATGACTTAGCGAATGAACAACAAAACTACACTGAAAAGGACCATTCCACACCCTCTTTACCACAACTCTTATCTAGAGCTGCTAGACATACACATACTAGATTTCCTCAGTTTGTACTTAAGAATTTCTATCCCAACTACAAATTCAGAAACACAAACACGTGATTTATAATTTATCTCCAGTATGGTCCAAAATAACAAATAATTTAAAATTTTAGCCCCAAACTAAAAAATTCCTTAAGTAAGAATTAACCCTAAATAGAGAATTCCCTGACAATCCAGCGGTTAGGACTCTGAGCCTATACTGTTAAGTGCATGGGTTTGATCCCTGGCTGGGGAACTAAGATTCCCCCAAGCCATGTGTCTCAGCTAAAAATTTTTAAAAAAGAAAAAGAATTAATCCAAAACAAAACTGATTTCAAATACTGGTCAGTCAGGTTAATAAATAAAGATGTGCAGTAAATAACAATTTACTGTACCTGGATAAATATTTTGGGAAAAAAATCAATTAAGAAAACAGCCACTTGATTAAAAGTTCACTCAACTGACTTCTTAATGACATTCTCCTAGACAGACTTAGCCTGATTAGAAAATTAAACAGACGAAAGATCCTAAATGTTTATTATATCTGTGACTGTCCTCATATTTTCTGCCCAAACCCACTACCTAATATCCAGGTGCTTTAATGTTGCTAGACAACCTTATTACCCTTATTACATCAAAGAGACTGAAGCTCTTGAGATTAAACCTGTTTATGTGTTTGTTTTGACCAAAAGATGAAAGCTGAGAAATTCTGGTATAGATTGGCTTAAAATGGAGATGTTGAGAAAGGATGCTGGCAGACATTACAGGAGACAGCCTGTCTTGTTTCTAGATAATCCATTAAGAACTGAAATCAACCCTGGCTGGCTTAGATAGCTAATGAGTTTACACACACACAAATGTGCAAACAAAATTCAATATTCCCACCGCTGTCTGTGGTTCTTCCCTTCTTTGTTCCTCTTTCTTATACAAATTCTCTTTTGTCCTAGCTTGGAAACCAATCTTAAAAATTGGTCTACCTCGTTACACAAATAAAACAGTGTATCTGAATTATCCTTTAACACCACAAAACCAAAAGCTCTTAATGTCAATAAGACCTTTGAGGATTCCATAGTTAACTAGACCACTGACATTTAAATTTTAAATAAATCTAATCTTAAAAAAATTTTTTTTGGGGAGGGGGGCTCTGGGTGAGGTTAGGTGTACAAAGTAAACTTTCATAGGTTTGAAAAAAAAAATCTATCCAGGGTAATCTCTAAAGTGAAAAATTAATAAAGACAGGATTAATCTTTTTTTAAAAAAAGGGCTTCCCCATAGCTCAGTTGGTAAAGAATCCGCCTGTAAAGCAGAAGACCCTGGTTTGATTCCTGGGTCAGGAAGATTCGCTGGAAAAGGGAAAGGCTACCCACTCCAGTATTCTGGCCTGGAGAATTCCATGGACTGTATAGTCCTTGGGGTTGCAACGAGTTAGCTGGACATAACTGAGAGGCTTTCACACTTCACAATCTTAAAGTAATTATTCTGAAAAATAATTTGCAAAGTCAAACCTCTCTTGGTTTTCGTTGAGGATTTTTGAATTTAAATTTCATGAAAGATACTGGTTTGTAGCTTTTTCTTGTGATAGCCTAAGTTTAACTTTAGAGTCCAACTTGTCTCCTCAGTCCAGCTTGACTCCTGTGCCTTTGTGCAGCACAGAGGTGAAGTGGACACTGACACACACTGGCCCGAACAGTGGGACGTCAATACCCAACTACTGAAAGACAAACCCATAAAGGAGATACAAAAGCTATGAACCAGTAATAAGGGTGACAGTTCTACAGGCTGTCAACAAGCATAAAAGATGAGTTTCACAGTAAAGCGAACTTAAGAGATGGTTAATAAAACAAAGTTAAGCAGATTGAATTTGCTTAACTGATGCATGGTTGTAAATCCTCTGAGAAAGGAATATGATACTGTGGTATAAGAAATATGCATTTGGTCTTTGTCCTCGGTTCCTGGCACAGAGCTCCTAAATCCCTTGGAACTTCCCAAGCAATAGGATCATCTTTCGTTCTAATGAGGCTTTGGCAGGCTTCAAGAAAGGTTTCAGGATGGAGGCTGGTTGCCAGAAAGACCCGGGCATGAACAGAGGGTTGGAACTTACAGCCCCACCTTCTGACCACTGGGGAACAGGAGAGGGACTGCAAATGAAGCCCATGATTAATGGTCAACCATTTAAGCAATCATGGTCACATAATGATGCCTCCATAAAAATCCCTACATGACAGTCTGGATGGAGGCATTCCTGGCTGGTGAACCATGGAGGTGCTAGAAGGATGGTGTGCTCAGAGAGGAGGACATCAAAGCTCCATGCTGCTTCTCCCACATCCTGCCCTATGAGTGCTTCCATTTGGCAGTTTCTGAGTTGTATCCTTTATAACAAGCTGGTAACAGTAAGTAAAGACCTTGATGCTGGGAAAAACTGAAGGCAAAAGGAGAAGAGGGCAGCAGAGGATGAAGACGGTTGGATAGCATCACCGACTCAACGGACATGAACTTGAGCAAACTCTGGAGACAGCAGAGGACAGGGAAGACTGGAGAGCTGCAGTCCATGGGGCTGCAAAGAGTCAGACATGACTTAGCGACTGAACAAACAAAAACAACAGTAAAGAGCTTTCCTGAGTTCTGTGGGTTGATCTAGCAAATTATTGAACCAGAGGAAGGGGCTGTGAGAACTCTCTGAATTTAGAACTGGTTGGCCAGAAGTATAGGAGTCAAACTTGGAACTTAACAACTGGCATCTAAAGTGGCGGCAGTCTTGTCGGGTCTGTGCTAACTTTGGGGAGTTAGTGCCAGAACTGAATTGAGTACTGAAAACCCATCTGGTGTCCAGAGAGTTGGAGAACTAACTGGTATGAGAAAAAAACTGACACATATTGGTGTCAGAAGTGTTTGGAATTAAAAAAACAGAAAGAGATATACCACACTCCCTGAACCTGACCACAGTTGCTCCCTGGAGCACACAATGAAAAATGTTTCGCAGTAAAATGGCTATGTCTAGATTCCTGTAATGTCATAGAACTCACTAACACCTGAAGCAATGTAATTCCAACTTTTGAAAGCAGAAAAGCAACCCTTAGAGCATCAGTATTCCTGCCAGTTATCACTGAGCTTGATACTTGACTACTGCAGACTACGCAGGCATAGCTATCACTCTGAATTCAAAGGAGGAAGGAGAAGGATCGAAGGTTAAGTGACTCACCCGAGTTGACAACAACTGAAGTAGAATGGGCTAAGACCAGAATTCCAATCAGACTCCTCTCCCACTCTGTAACGGTACTAGTAAAACTCAGGAAGGCTTGCTGCAGTCTACATGCTATGTACTAAGTTCTCAGAAGAGGGACAAGAGAACCAGCTATCACTGAGGACTCACCAACCCCAGTCCTGGGCTGCGGGGGTGTACCACTCTGCTGTATTCTTGCAAGCATCCTTAAGGCAGGGTCAAGTACCACCCCATTCTACAAATAAGAAAACTGAAGACTGGAAATGTTAAAGATAGTTTATCCAATATTACACAGTTATTAAGGGGCTTCCCTGGTAGTTCAGAGGTAAAGAATCTGCCTGCCAAGCAAGAGACACAAGTTCGATCCCTGGAAAAGAAAATGGCAACCCACTCTAGTATTCTTGCCTGGAGAATCCCCATGGACAGAGAAGCCTGGCAGGCTACAGTCCATAAGGCTGCAAAAGAGTTGGATATGACTTAGCAAGTAAACAACAATCAGCATCAAAGAAAGATAAAACAGTCCACAGGCAGTGAGTATTGCTGTCATTAAGTATCTGGACACTGGAGCCTTCAAATCCATCTGCAAGACACATTAGCTTCATAACCTTAGCCAACTAATACACTTGACTTTGAGATCCCTCTGTTGGCCTCTGCAACCTAAAAGGACCTCACAGGGGGAGAGGCAATATAGGGGCAGGGGAATAAGAGGTGCAAACTACTTTGTTTTCGTGGCTCAGTCGCTACGTCCGACTCTTTGCAACCCCAAGGACTGTAGCATGCTAAGCTCCCCTGTCCTCCACTATCTCCTGGAGTTTGTTGACATTCCAGCGAGTCAGTGATGCTATCTAACCATCTCATCCTCTGCTGCCCAGGTACAAAATAAGCCACAAGAACATACTGTATAACATCAGGAACAGAGCAAATATTTACACTCTATAAAGGGAGTGTAACTTTTAAAAATTATGGATCACTGGACTTCCCTCGTGGTCCAGTAGTTAAGAATCCACCTGCCAATGCAGGGGACATGGATTCAATCCCTGGTCTGGGAAGATTCCACAAGCTGCAGGGCAACTAAGCCTGTGCACCACAACTGCTGAGCCAGCACGTGCCTAGAGCCCATGCTCTGCAACAAGAGAAGCCATCGCAATCAAAGCCCACACGCTGCAACTAGAGGGTGGACCCTGCTCGCCACAACTAGAGAAAGCAAACGAGCAACCAAGACCCAGTGCAGGCAAAAATAAAGTTTTTTAAAAAAAAATTACGTATCATTGTATTGTACATCTGTAACTTATATACTATACAGCAACTATACTCCAATAAAACATGTTTTACTGTAAAAATAAATAAAAACTAAAACTGAAAGGGAAAATAAATAAGTGGGACTCCAGAGAAGGAGCAACAACTTTCAAGATGACTTTAAAGGCTTCCTGCCCTTTCCCTGTAGCCTGCAGTACCACTACTTTTCTTACTTTTTAAGGAATCTTGAAGCCAGCACAGTCTGTTTCCCTTCTTCCTCTTCTGAGTCTGAATCAGAAGATGTGGAACTTGTATCCCAAGCTTCTGAATCCTCTGACTCTTCTGAGTCCTCATCTTCATCCTTAAAAGAAAAAAAGATCAGAAGAAAGACAATGGGAAGACTGACTGGTGCTATCTCTGCTCTCCCTGCTGACCCGTGCTCTAAAGATTCTTCGGAGCAGAATGAGTGGTTGAATCAGGACATTAAGAGCTGGACTGGTCCACCAAGACCCAGAGAGAAGTGGTGACTTGCTCCAGGAACACAAAGCTCCCCAGAGGCAGAGGTGGGACCAGAATCTAGTTCTCCTGATTCCAAGTCACTCTGTGCTCTAATCGAAAAGGAAATCTGTTCTGAGACCATACTCGGCTAATCCCCACCCTTCCCAACTCTAGGCCCCTGAGAGTCTATTCTTCTCCCCAGAGACCCAAGCATGGTCCAGAGCAAGCAAACCACCCCTCAGTGTAACCCTGGCTCTAACCTCCTTTTTGAGGAACTTTCGACTCTCTCCAGAAGGGGCTTCTGATTTCTTCTTTAAAAAAGCTGCAGCAGTGACTCCATCATCATCCTCATCCTCATCTGAAGAGCCTGGTAGGGAAGGCGAGAGAGGAAAAAAACAGAAGGGGGAAGAGGTGAATGGCAACCAATACAACAAGCCAAGGAAACCCCAAATTTTAGCTCTCCTTGTGCTTTGTGCTCAATCGCATTATTTTTGGAGACCCCATGGACTGCAGCCAGGCAGGTGCCTCTGTCCATGGGATTTCCCAGGCAAGAAGACTAGAGTTGGTTGCCATTTCCTTCTCCAGCAGATCTTCCCACCTAGGGATTGAACCTGCATCTCCTGCACTGCAGATAGATTCTTCACTGCTCAGCCACCAGGAAAGTCCTTTTGACCTTCTGCTGCTGCTGCTAAGTTGCTTCAGTTGTGTCTGACTCTGTGCAACCCCATAGACGGCAGCCCACCAGGCTCCCCCGTCCCTGGGATTCTCCAGGCAAGAATACTGGAGTGGGTTGCCATTTCCTTCTCCAATGCATGAAAGTGAAAAGTGAAAGTGAAGTCGCTCAGTCATGTCCAACTCTCAGAGACCCCATGGACGGCAGCCTACTAGGCTCCTCCATCCATGGGATTTTCCAGGCAAGAGTACTGGAGCGGGTTGCCATTGCCTTCTCCGTTTGACCTCCTAACCAACTGCAATTAAGGGTTTTCTCACTCACCTTCTGAATCCTCCTCGTTCTTCTCAGCATCTTCATCTGCAGACTGCTCAGGGTTCTTGACAGAAGGAAATGAGAAAATTAAGGATGCCTGCCAGCCACTACTCCATCCCACCCTCTCCACCCCACAGAGCTGTCATCATGATTCCTTCCCCAGCCACACACTTCAGATGTGCAAATGCTTTTTTGTCTCAGTCATGGGGGTCACTGTCCCCACAGTTTAAGAAGTCTCCCTCTAGCACCCCTACCTGCTTGTAATTTGTAATATGAGACTCAAAATCTCGGTTGTATTTTCGGATCTTCTGGCGCAGAGTGCTCAGGGCCTTGGCATTATTCTTGTTCATCTTCTTCTTCCCTTCTTTATCTTCCCATAGCTGAAGGAAAGAACAGGGAAGAAAAAGAGAATGGAGATCTGAGATTAAGTAGTCTTCTCTCAACTTCAGGCTTCACACTGTTGAGTCTTGCTATCTACATTCGTATCTACTACTTAATAACTGCACATATTAACTTATGTTGCTTAATGACCCTTTATGTATGTATCGCTATGAAAAGTACAAAACCACAAGTAAAAGAGTAATACAAGAATAAGTATGATTAAAACTCTTAGCCTAAAAAAGTCCCTCTCCTTGCTTCAACCCCCCTATTTCTTACGTTTTGGGAAACACTGAGTATTTGGCAAACAACTCGAGAGGAGACATGTCTCTGGATATGGGTTAGGACAAAGCTCCAGGTCCACAGTCCCCTTCTGGATCCCCCAGCAATCACAGGAATCACACCTCATTAAGATAGTCCTCCAGGTCAGCTAGGATCCGGATATAGAACCGGGGGACACCTTCCTTGTCCACAATGCTCTTAGCCTTCCCATATGCTTTTCCCAGGAGCTCAAACTCTTCCAGGCACTTGGTGACATCCCGAATCTTCATGGCATTACGGATGGTCCGGATAAGGTTGGTCAGTTCCTCAAACCTGGTTTGAGAGCCCAATACCACATTGGACATGCCCACCGTCACCAACCAGAAAACCCAACACTGCCCCAGAGACTCCCCATCACCCAGCCTCCCCACGGCCTCACCTTTTATCCTTGGCGCTTCGGACAACTCTCTTGGTGTCTTCTTCATCCTCACTCAGCAACAATGGCCTATTTGAAATGAACAGAAACTATTAACTTCTGTTCCTAACTCCACTCTTTCCAAATGCTCTCTCTTTTCCTCTTCCAACAGGGCAGGTGGAAGTGAATAACTTAGGCCCACTCCTACCACACCCATCCTGTTTCACTCTTCCTCTTCATGGCCTTATCATATAGAACTCAATCTTCTTAGCTTACTTCAAGTGAGGGTGTTTGTCAAATGTTGTAACTCATACAAGGATGAGAATGACTGTCTCCATCCTCAAACATAAACAAACGAAGGTGCTTATTTATTGTGTCAAAAAAATTATGTGAAGACACAGGTCACTAAGAATTACAAAAAGTCAAGAGAAAAGGTACCTTACCCAGAATGAATGGAAAAGGTGGTACCTGAACTAGGTCCTGGAAAGCAACATTTCCCACAGTGGGAGAGGACAAGGAAAGAGCCTCAATGGCTTTGACACCTCCATTTCTAGTTATTTTCCTTCAATAATTAAAAACCACACCGCAGACAGAATTCAGCTGGTAACAATATCTCTTTTCTTTCCATTCTATTAATTTTTCCAATTATTTCCTATTTTATAACAAGTAATGTGATTTTCCACTTGTGACACAGATACGGAACTATATCCATATGGATATATATAGATTCTTTTTCTTCATCTTTAAAAATGAGTTTTATGCTGAAACAAGACTCTGAAGTGGAAATGTATATATATTCTTCAGTTCAGTTGCTCAGTCGTGTCCGACTCTTTGCAACCCCATGAATTGCAGGACGCCAGGCCTCCCTGTCCATCACCAACTCCCGGAGTTCACTCAGACTCACGTCGATCGAGTCAATGATGTCATCCAGCCATCTCATCCTCTGTCGTCCCCTTTTCCTCTTGCCCCCAATCCCTCCCAGCAAGCACAGGTATATGACAAAAATAACGAAGGTGGCATGGATGATGGAATTTTGAGGAACAACATTTCAATGTTTCGAAGGGAGAAAAAAATTTCAATTTGCAGAGATGGGAGAAGAGTATTTAAATGGAGGTAAACAACAGGAGGGGGGATTCTCTGGTGGCTCAGAGGTAAAGAATCTGCCAGCTAATGCAGGAGATGCAGGTTCCATCCCTGGGGTGGGAAGATCCCTGGAGAAGGAAATGGCAACCCACTCCAGTATTCTTGCCTGGAGAATCCCAGGGACAAGAGGCCAGTGGGCTACAGTCCATGGGGTGGCAAAGAGTCCCGACAGGACTTAGCAGCTAAACAAAACAGGAAAATACTAACAGACGTTTAAGAACCTCAGAGTCACATCAAGGAACTCCCAAACATCAAGCAAGTATTTGGGGTTTCTTACTGATTCAACAGGCTTAGCCAGTGGGAAATCTTTAACTCTATCCTTTGCCTGGTGGGAGGATTCCCACAATTCACAGCACCCTAAGCTTTATGATCTCCCCCCCGCAACAGTGCTTCAGTCCCTTAAACTCTCAACATCCTCAGAACCCGCTCTCACCGCCCCCACTTCCATTCCCCTTTCCTCTCGCGTATACAAGGCCTTCCAGGCTGCTGAACCTCCGGCCCCCCACCCCGAATGGTCCCCATGGCCTAGGCCCTCACTCACTGTTTGCCGTAGTTACCCCCGACAGGTTTGGTGACGAGCTCCTCCCCGGACAGGGACGACTCAGACTCGCTGTCCGAACCCGTGGTAAAAAACCGCGACATGGCGACGGCGCTGAGCGGCTGCGGCCGGACCTGTGAAAGAGACCAAAAGTCAGGGGCTCCGAGAAGGGGACGGGGGCCGCCATCTCCAGACCCCCACCCTTACCGTCCCCGCACATACGCTAACCCGGCTCCCCCTTCCCGAAGCACGAGGCCCATAAAATACGTACCAGCTGAGCTCCCAAGTCACACTGCTTAACCAAAGCAGCGGAAACGCGGCGAGAAGGCGGGACTTTGCGTCACTTCCGGGAGTCGCCGACGAACTACATTGTGTCACTACAACTCCCAGTGGCCCTCGCGGCACGCAGGCCCTGAAGTAATTTTGGCTAAACGCGTTCTACAGATTCCCGGATCCTACAGCGTTTCAGTACAGTTGCTCAGTTGTGTCCAACTCTTAACGACCCCAGGGACTGCGGCATGCCAGGCTTCCCTGTCCATCACCAACTCCAGGAACTTGCTCAAACTCATGTCCATCGAGTCGGTGATGCCATCCAACCATCTCATCTTCTGTCGTCCCCTTCTCCTGCTTGCAGTCTTTCCCAGAATCAGGGTCTTTTCCAATGAGGCAGCTCTTCGCATCAGGTGGCCAAAGTATTGGAGTTTCAGCTTCAGCCATCAGTCCTTCCAATGAATATTCAGGACTGATTTCCTTTAGGATTGACTGAGTGGATCTCCTTGCAGTCCAAGGGACTTTCAAGAGTCTTCTCCAACACCACAGTTCAAAAGCATCAATTCTTCAGCATTCAGCTTTCTTTATGGTCCAACTCTCAAATCCATACATGACTGCTAGAAAAACCATAGCTTTGAGTAGATGGACATTTGTCAGCAAAGTAGTCTCTGCTTTTTAATATGCTAAGTTGGTTATAGCTTTTCTTCCGAGGAACGAGCGTCTTTTAATTTCATGGCTGCAATCACCATCTGCAGTAATTTTGGAGCCCAAGAAAATAAAGTCTGTCACTGTTGCCATTGTTTCCCCATCACACACCTCACCTATGGAATTAGAAGCACAGGATCAGGAGTTTACTTTTTAAAGTGCCAACGTGATGCTGATGACCTGCAAGGTTTTTTGTTGGTGGTGGTTGTTTTTTTTTTTCAACTTCTTTTAAGCTTTATTGAGATATAATCATCAAATAAATAATTCTGTCTTTAAGGTACACAACTTGATATTTTGATCCACATTGTGAGAGGATTGAGAGGATTACAGTCAAGCTAATTAAGATATCCATTACCTGCAAGGTTTTAGAACCAGGCTTAGAGCAAACTTCAGATTGGACTTTGTTATTCTAATCCCAGCTTTGTCGCTTATTAGTGTGTGAATCTAGGCAGATTTCCTAACTTCTCTGTGGTTCAATCGCCCCAACTAAGGACCATAATAGAACCTACTTCATAGAGTGTTCCCAGGAGTGCATGCACATGCTAAGTCACTTCAGTCACCTCAGACTATTTGCGACCCTATGGACTGTAGCTCATGAGGCTCCTCTGTCCCAGAGGTTCTCCAGGCAAGAATACTGTGGGTTGCCATACCCTCCTCCAGGGGATCTTCCCAACCCAAGATTTGAACCCAAGTCTCTTACGTCTCCTGCATTGGCAGGAAAGATCTTTACCACTAGCGCCACCTGGGAAGCCCTAAGAGTAAATGGTAACACACTCCAGTATCCTTACCTGGAAAATTTTATGGACAGAGGAGCCTGGTGGGCTATATAGTCCATGGGGTCGCAAAGAGTCTGACACGACAACACATAGGGTGTTTTGAGAATTAAGTGACAGTATATGCGAAGCATTCAAGACAGTGCCTTGTACAACATAAGCAGCTTCCCTGGTGGCACAGAGGTTAAGCGTCTGCCTGCAATGTGGGAGAGTGGGAGACCTGGGTTTGATCCCTGGGTCGGGAAGATCCCCTGGAGAAGGAAATGGCAACCCACTCCAGTATTCTTGCCTGGAGAATCCCCTGGACAGAGGAGCTTGGTGGGCTACAGTCCACGGGTCACAAAGAGTCGGACACGACCAGGGATGGCGGAGCCTGGTGGGCTGCCGTCTATGGAGTTGCACAGAGTCGAACACAACTGAAGCAACTTAGCATCAGCAGCTAGTATTCTTTCATTAGTCCACAAATCCTTATGTAACCATCTTATATTTTTAAAAGGTGGGTTTCATTCATTCAGCATTTGCTGTGTATCTGGTACTGTTAAGCACTGGGGGTACAATGTTCCCTTGAAAGAAAAGCGGGATTTAGCAGACCATGGGGAAAGGAAGGATCCAACATTCTCCTCTCAATGTTTATTCGACAAGACTGGGAGCTGACTGTGGCTCAGATCATGAACTCCTTACTGCAAAATTCAGACTTAAATTGAAGAAACTAGAGAAAACCACTAGACCATTCAGGTATGACCTAAATCAAATCCTTTAGGATTATACAGTGGACGTGACAAATAGATTCAAGGGATTAGATCTGATAGAGTGCCTGAAGAACTATAAACAGAGTTTCATGACATTGTACAGGAGGCAGTGATCAAGACCATCCCCAAGAAAAAGAAATGCAAAAAGGCAAAATGGTTGTCTGAGGAGGCCTTACAAATAGCTGAGAAAAGAATAGAAGCTAAACATAAAGGAGAAAAAAAAAATAAATAAACATAAAGGAGAAAAGAAAAGATACACCCATCTGAATGCAGAGTTCCAAAGAATAGCAAGGAGAGATAAGAAAGCCTTCCTCAGTGATCAGTGCAAAGAAATAGAGGAAAACAATAGAATGGGAAACACTAGAGATCTCCTAGAGAAAATTATAGCTACCAAGGGAACATTTCATGAAAAGATGGGCACAATAAAGGACAGAAACAATATGGACCTAACAGAAGCAGAAGATGTTAAGGAGAGGTGGCAAGAATACACAGAACTATACAAAAAAGATCTTCATGACCCAGATAACCATGGTGGTATGATTACTCACCTAGAGCCAAACATCTTGGAATGTTGGAGTGTGTTGGAGTGTGAAGTCAAGTGGGCCTTAGGAAGCATCACTATGAATAAAGCTAGTGGAGGTGATGGAATTTCCAAATGAGCTACTTCACATCCTAAAAGATGATGCTGTGAAAGTGCTGCACTCAATATGCCAGCAAATGCGGAAAGCTCAGCAGTGCCCACAGGACTGGAAAAGGTCAGTTTTCATTTCAATCTCAAAGAAAGGCAATGCCAAAAAATGTTCAAACTACCACACAATTGCACTCATCTCACATGCTAGCAAAGTAATGCTCAAAATTATCCAAGCTAGGCTTCAATAGTATGTGAACCGAGAACTTCCAGACATCAAGCTGGGTTTAGAAAAGGCAGAGGAACCAGAGATCAAATTGTCAACGTCCGCTGGATCATTGAGAAAGCAAGAGAGTTCCAGAAAAACATCTACTTCTGCTTTATTGATTATGCCAAAGCCTTTGACTGTGTGGATCACAATAAACTGTGGAAAATTCTTTAAGAGATGGGAAAACTAGACCACCTTACCTGCCTCCTGAGAAATCTGTATGCAGGTCAAGAAGCAACAGTTAGAACTGGACATGGAACAACAGACTGGTTCCAAATTGGGAAAGGAGTACATCAAGGCTGTATATTATCATCCTGTTTATTTAACTTATATGCAGAGTACATCATGCGAAATGCTGGGCTGGATGAAGCACAAGCTGGAATTAAGATTTCCAGGAGAAATGTCAATAACCTCAGATACACAGATGACACCAGGCTTGTGGCAGAAAGCAAAGAGGAACTAAAGAACCTTTTGATGAAGGTGAAGAGGAGAGTGAAAAAGCTGGCTTAAAACTCAACATTCAAAAAACAAAGATCATGGCATCTAGTCCCATCCCTTCATGGCAAATAGATGAGGAAACAATGAAAACAGTGACAGACTTTATTTCCTTGGGCTCCAAAATCACTGCATATGGTGACTGGAGCTATGAAATTAAAAGACGCTGGCTCCTTGGAAGAAAAGCTATGACAAACCTAGATAGCATATTAAAAAGCAGAGACATTACTTTGCTGACAAAGGTCCATCTAGTCAAACCTATGGTTTTTCTAGTAGTCATGTATGGATGTGAGAGTTGGACCATAAAGAAAGCTGAATGCTGAAGAATTGATGCTTTTGAACTGTGGTGTTGGAGAAGACTCTTGAGAGTCCTTTGGACTGCAAGGAGATCCACCCAGTCAATCCTAAAGGAAATTAGTCCTGAATATTCATTGGAAGGACTGATGCTAAAGCTGAAGTGCCAATACTTTGGCCACCTGATACGAAGAACTGACTCACCGGAAAAGACCCTGATTCTGGGAAAGATTGAAGGCAGGAGGAAAAGTGAATGACGGAGGATGAGATGGTTGGATGGCATCACCGGCTCGATGGACATGAGTTTGAGCAAGCTCCTGGAGTTGGTGATGGACAGGGAAACCTGGCGTGCTGCAGTCTATGGGACTGCAAAGAGCTGGACACGACAGAATCACTGAACGGAACTGAACTGAACTGGGGAAAGGAGGAGGCCACTTTAGGTAGAGGAAACAGCCTGAACAAAATCCTAGAGACAGGACAGTTCAGGGCACATTCAACAGCTGGTGTGTTGTGGTTAGACTGTGACAGGGCTTTTCCACACATCCTGGCCTGTCATCCCTCTTCTTCTTCCACCTTCTCCCTTTTCCTTTCTGTCTCTCTTTCTCTCTTCTTTTTTCTCTCCCTCCCTCTCTCTCCACAGATCTCAACCTCTTCACCGCCCAAAACAGAAAGGGAATGCACTGAAATTGCCATGGGAGCTTGAATAAAGGGGAAAGGAGGCTGAGTGATTTGAAGATCACTGTCACTGAAGATGAAGAAATGCAAATTCAGACTAAAGTAAAGCTACTGATTTTAGAGTGGTTTCTCGTTACTCCCAAGACCCTGATCGTGTGCAAAGAAAAAAAAATCATATCCAAACTCTTTATTTTTTACTCATCCTTTACTAAGTCATTATGAAATTTTTCAATTTAACAGGGAGGGGGCTTTTTTAGTAGAATTTGTATTGAACTGCAGCACAGATTCAGATGAGCGACAGATCATAAGTGCACAGCTTGATGTGTTTCCACGAAGCTAGCACACCTGTATGCCCATATCAAGAAAAAGAAGATGATCAGAATCCCCCCCCATACTCCCTTCTCGTAATCTCCCTCCTGTCACGACTGAGTACACTTCTTAAGTTTTTTTTATTGTGAAATATTTCAAACATAGAGATAAGAATAAAGATTATTTTAATGAACATCTATGTATCCACAATCCACTAAGCATTGTCAAAACTTAATAAGATACCACATACCACATATTGCCCTGGCTCATTTATATTTTTTAAGCAAAAAATACATTTGGGACATCCTAGTTAAATGAACAAGGTTCACTGGACATTCACAAATTTCTTTAAAGCACCTGCCATTCCAGGCCCTTTTACAGGATCATCTCTCTTTATTTGAAACTACTACTCAAATATGTTTACAAAATGTAGATGATACAAAAGAAAATGTGCTCAGTCATGTGCTCTTTGCAGCCCTGTGGACTGTAGCCCACCTGACTCTTCTACCCATGGACTTTTCCAGGCAAGAATTCTGGAGTGGGTTGCTACTTCCTACTCCAGGGGATCTTCCCAACCCAGGAATTAAACCTGCTTCTTCTGTGTTTTCTGCACTGGCAGGCAGATTCTTTACCACTGCCCCACCTGGGAAGCCCTACAAAAGAATACAGAGGGAAAAAAAATCTCTTTTTCACCCCAGTTTCCAGTTCCTTAACTTCTTTCCCTGGCAGCAAATATAATGATCAGTTTACAATATAATCTTCCAGATCTCTCTCTATATATAGATATAGATACATAAAACAATATAGATATATGGGTGTATGTATATGTATAAAGATTATATAAAGATCTATCTCTTGGATGTCTACATGTGATACAGGATATCTGTCTCTGTTTATATATCCTTATCAATAAAATCTTTAGACATGAGCATGCATTTATCTGGGCTTCCCAGGTGGCTCAGATGGTAAAGAATCCATCTGCAATGTGGAGGACCTGGGTTCAATCCCTGGGTTGGGAAGATCCCCTGGATAAGGGAACAGCTACCCACTCCAGTATTCTTGCCTAGAGAATTCCATGGGCGGAGGAGCCTGGTGGGCTACAGTCCATGGGGTCGCATATCTATATCCTTTTACATATCTATGCCTAATTATAGAGAAAAGTTGATAGATCTATTGATAATTTATCCATCTATAATCATCTCTCTGTCTACCTAGAGAGAGAGATGGAGTGTGTATATATATGTGTGTGTGTATATCCCACCCCTTTTCTTACACAAGTCCTGTCATACTTTATGTGCTCTTCTGCATCTTATTTCATTGTTCCTATATCTTGCAGCACGTTCTATAATGCCTATGGATCTCTTATTCTTTTTTTTAAAATTTTATTTAATTCAAGTATAGTTGATTTACAGTGTTTCAGGTGTCCAGCAAAGTGGTTCAGTTACATATGTAACTGTCGTCTTTCAGATTCCTTTGGACTATAGATTATTACAAGACATTGAATATAGGCCCCTGTGCTATATGGTAGGTCCTGGTTGTTTCTCTATATACAGTAGTGCATAGCTGTTAATTCCAGATTCCAAATTTATCCCTCCCTCTCCCTTATTCTTTTTAATGGCAGACTATCGTACCACTGAAAGCAATGGCAACCCACTCTCGTATCCTTGCCTGGAGAATCCCATGGATAGAGGAGCCTCATGGCTACAGTCCATCAGGTTGCAGAGTTGGACACGCCTTAGTGACTGAAGAAGGAGATTTTTAAAAAGTCTTTACTGAATTTGTTACAATACCGCTTCTGCTTTGTGATTTGGCTTTTTGGCCACAAGGCATGTGGGATCCTAGTTCTCTGACCAGGGATGGAACCCACACCCCATGAACTGGAAGGGTAAGTCTCAACAACTGGATGGCCAGGGAAGTCCCAGGTAAGTGTGATCATTCCAACTTTTTCTTTTTCCACATCTCAATGCTTTTGGGGCCTTAGTTCCCCAACCAGAGATCGAACCCACACTCCCTGCAGTGGAAGAGTGGCACCCTAACCACTGGACCACCAGGGAACCCCCCCATTCCAACTTTAGAGAAGAGGATATTGATGTCCTAAGAGGCCAAGTGACTCGCCCAGGATCACACTGCTAACCTATATTTTAACTCAAATATTTTTTCACAGTCATCTGAATTATTGGGAGGTTGGCTGTTTTAGAGCTAGAGCCTAACAACTTTTGAGTTGTTGCCACAACTTGGTCTTGTCAGTAAGATGGATGGGAATGAGGGCAGCAGAATAAAAAACCCAAGAATGTCTTCCTTGAGTGTAACTAGTTTCCTTAACTGGAGCCAAGCAGAACATGAACGTTTTTAATGGATGAATTTCATTAATGCTTAGATTTTTGTGTGTGTGTGTGGTCTTTGATGGTTCCAGAACAAGAAGCACACCCTGGAGGAACTTGAGCAGTCTGGAATCTCCCATCCACTGTGGGTGTCACATGGCCCTTAGTAAATTGCTTCTCTCTCAGTGCCTGTAATAATGCAACCAGTAAACAGAAAGATGATAATCTTTACTGGCACTTGAATCGCAATTTCAAATGCATAAAGGCATTTGAAACTCATAACAAACTTGTAGGTAGGCAGGAAAAGCTGCTTTTACTAACCTCATTTTACAGATGAGAAAAACCAAGACTCTGAAAGGGCTGCTGCTGCTGCTGCTAAATCGCTTCAGTTGTTCCGACTCTGTGCGACCCCATAGACAGAAGCCCACCAGATTCCCCCGTCCCTGGGATTCTCCAGGCAAGAATACTGGAATGGGTTGCCATTGCCTTCCTCAATGCATGAAAGTGAAAAGTGAAAGGGAAGTTGCTCAGTCGTGTCCGACTCTTCTCGACCCCATGGGCTGCAGCCTACCAGGCTCCTCCGTACGTGGGATTTTCCAGGCAAGAGTACTGGAGTGGGGTGCCATTGCCTTCTCCGTCTGAAAGGGCAGGTAATGGTTAAGCTAGTGACGGAGTAAGGTCTTAAAAACTAAGTCCCTTTATTTAGAGGCCACAAAAGACTCATAGAAACATATTGTCTTATTTTCTAATATTGACCACAGTAGAATACATCATGATTTGGAAGAGGGTAGACTGAGAGGAGGCAGAGAAGAGAAGCGGGGGATGGCGTTAAGACTCCTCTCTGGGGCTAGATCCTGGGTACTATGCTTACTCACTCAACTCTAGCCACCGAGGTCTCAGCTCTGGCAGATGCAATGCCCCGCTTTTAAAACACGTATCTTGAAACATTTTATGAAATGTATAGATAATACAACCTTCTGACACACAGTTTTACTTTGTGTGTGTTTTACTTTCCCAAATAGCCACGGAACTCCTTGAAGTTAGGGATAGTGTCTTTTTGTGTATCTTAGTTGCCCCCTCAGTGAATTTCCAATAGTATGTGTTCAATAAAGGCTTCCCTGGTGGCTCAAACGGTAAAGAATCTGCCTGCCATGCGGGAGACCTGGGTTCGATCCCTGGTTTGGGAAGAACACCCTGGAGAAGGGCATGGCAACCCACTCCAGCATTCTTGCCTGGAGAAACCTCAAGAACAAAGGAGCCTGGAGGGCTACAGTCCATGGGTCTCAAAGAGTTGGACACGACTGAGCAACTGAGTGTTCAGTAATGTGTTCTTTTCATTATTATGCTGAAAGACAATAATTATTAATGAAGACACATACAGCTGAGTGCGCCAACTGCTTTGACTTCTACCATAATGTATTAGTTTTGCCTTTTCTTGAGTTTCATGTAAACATAGAATTAGAAGGTATGTTCTCTTTTTGCGTCTAGCTGCTTTCAGAAGCCTATAAGATTCATCCGTTGTTCCATGAACTGGAATGTCCTTCTTTTTTGATTGCTGAATAGTCTTCAATTGTGTGACTACATCACAATGTATTAATTTGCCTGTTGATTTGGGCTGTTTCCAGTCTCAGGCTATTAAGAATAGAGCTTTTATCAACATTTAGATATGAGTCTTTTTGTGGACATAAATACTTATCCTCTTGGGTCAGGTAACTGAGTCATAAGTAAGCGTATATCCAGCTTCAGTAAATCCTGCTATCCTCTAAGTGTGTTTATAAAGGAAAAACAGGGGGAAAGTTTTATTCTAAATATGTATTTGGGGACTTCCTTGGAGGTCCAGTGGCTGATTCAGGGCTCCCAATGCAGGGGCCCTGAGTTTGATCCCGGGTCAGGGAGCTAGATCCCATATGCTGCAACTAAGAGTTCGAAGGCCACAATTAAGACCCAGCGCATCTAAATAAATAAAAAATATGTATTAAAGTATGTAAATATTGATACAGTTCCTTAGAAGATATAAAGAAATAGAAAATTGCACCTATTTGCAGTGACATTGTTTGGATTTATGAAATGACAATTATCCTATGAACAAATGTTGAACTTCTTCCTTCACGTTTGACATTTTGAAATAAGGATGTATATGTATACTTAGCATTTTTATATATACTTAGAATCACAGTGAATGAGGCAATGGGTATTCCCTTTACTAAGGGGATTTTTCAAACATAGCAACAAGCTCTTGATAAATGTTCAAACAAAACATGATACTTGAGATCCTGGAAAATTCAAGTATACTAAAGCTAAGCAAGATATACTCTGGGCTCACATGGAGCTAGATGTCCTGGCGGCGGGGGGGGGGGGGGCACTGAAAAGTCACTCAGGCATAGAAAAATTGCTCTTCACACGGGACCATGTTGTACACAGTAGGATGGCTTGGCCCTCAGCCTCTAGAAGGCTCTCTGCCCCATTTATAATAAGATTCAAAATCCCACTAACTACCAAAATGACCATAGGGGGCAGTACCAGCCCATTGACTACCACTGTTCAAGACCTGTTCTACAAGAACAACCATCTGTGCTTTATTATATTTAACTTAACTCATTAATATTAAATGAAATTAAAATTTCAGTTTCTCAGTCATACTAACCACATTTCAACTGCTCAAAAGCCACATGTAGCAAAAACTCTGGGAGACAGTGAAGGACAAGGAAGCCTGGCATGCTGCTGTCTATAGGGTCGCAAAAAATTGGACATGACAGAACAATAACGACAGAACAATAACAAAAAAGCAAAAATTACCCACAGAGAAAAGCCTGGAACCACACGGTTTCACTACCTAACTCTACAAATATTTAAAGAATTAACACCAGTACCTCACAAACTCTTCCTTCAAAATAGAAGAGGGAATACTTCTCAACTCATACTCTGAGGCCCACATTGCCCGGATATTAAAACCAAACAAAAATGACGCAAGAAAAGGAAATTACAGACCAACTTCTCTCATGAATAGAGGCATAAAAGTCCTCAGCAAATTACTAGAAAATCTCATACATAAACCATAAACCATAACCAAGTGGAATTTTCTCAGAAATGCAAAGTCAGGTTTGTTTTTCTTTAGTTATTTTTATCTGGCTGCAGAGAGTCTAAGTTGTGGCACACAGGACCTTCAGTTATGGCAAACTCTTAGTTGTGGGATCCAGTTCCCTGATCAGGGATTGAACCCAGGCGCCCTGCATTGGGAGCACGGAGTCTTAGCCACTGGACCACCAGGGAAGTCTTGCAAAGTCAGTTTTAATTAAAAACCACATGATCATCTCAATAAATGAAAAAAAAAAAGCATTTGACAACATTGTTCACCCTTCATGATCAAAACACCTAACAGAGTAGGCATAGAAGGGAACTTCCTCATATAATAAAAGGCACCCATAAAAAAATGCACAGCTAATATCATACTTAATGAAGAAAGACTGAAAGCTTTCCCCTAGGATCAGGAACAAGGCAAGAATGACCACTGCTGTCATTTGTATTCAACGTTGTACTAGACGGTCTAGACCAGAAAGTGAAACAAAAGGCATCCAGATTAGGAAGGTTTGCCGAGAACATAATCTTGTATATAGAAAATCCTAAGGAATCTACAAAAACCTATTTGAACTAATAACAAATTCAGCAGGGTTGGAGGGTAAAAATATCAATGGACAAAAATCAATTGTATTTTTAGACACTTGCAATGAAAAAACCCAGAAAGGAAATTAGGACAGTAATTCCATGTACAAAAGCACCAAAAAGAGTAAAATATTTAGGCAAAAATTTATCTTTTTTTTTTTTTTGCTATGCTGGGTCTTCACTGCAGCGGGCAGACTTAGTTGGCCTGCAGCATGTGGGATTCTAGTTCTCAGGCCAGAGATCAAACCTGGGTCCCCCTCACTGGAAGGCAGACTGCTTATCTCTAGACCACCAGGGAAGTCCCTAGGCATAAATTTAACAAAAGAGATACAAAATGTGTATGATGAAAGCAACAAAACATTGATGGAAAAAAATAAAGAAGATCAGGCTTCCCTAGTGGCTCAGACTGTAAAGAATCTGCCTGCAATGCAGGACACTTGGGTTCAATCCCTGGGTCGGGAAGATCCCCTGGAGAAGGAATTGGCAACCCATTCCAGTATTCTTGCCTGGAGCATTCCATGGACAGAGGAGCCTGGCAGGCTACTGTCCATGGGGTTACAAAGAGTCAAACACAACTGAACAACTAACACTTTCATTAATAAATAAGTGAAGGGCATCCCATGTTCATGGATCATCAGTTAGCCCTTTCATTGATGTGGTTCAGGTTTAATCCTGGATGGGGAACTAAGATCCCACAAGCCACAAAGCGCAGACAAAAGAAAAAAAGCCTTTTTTTAAAATTCCACATGTAAATGAAATCCTACAGTATTTGTCTTTTGCTATCCATCTTATCCACCTAGCATAATGCCTTCAAGCTTCATCCATGTAGCTGCAAATGGTAGAATTCATGTGTATTTTTTTTTGCCACAACGTCTTCATCCACTTATCCTGGATACTTGGGTTGTTTCCATGTCTTGGCTACTGTAAACAGTGCAGCTATGAACATAGGGGTGCAGATATCTTTTAAACAATTTAAATTTATTTTTGGTTGCGCTCGGCCTTCGTTGCTTTCTCTAGTTGCAGTGAACCAGGCTACTCTTCCTTGAGGTGCACCGGCTCCAGGATGAGTGGGTTCAGTAGTTGTGGTGCTCAGGCTTAGTTGCTCCACAGCATGTGGAATCTTTCCGGACCAGGGATCAAACCTGTATCCCCTGTATTGGCAGGCAAATTCTTATCCACTGAGTCACCAGGGAAGTCCAGATATCTTTTCAAATCAGTGCTTTCATTTCCTTTAGATATATTCCCAGAAGAGGAATTGCTGCATCATATGGTAGTTTTAATTTTTCGAGGATCTTCTTACCGTTTTCCATAGCGGCTGCGCAAATTTACAATCCCACCAATGCCCAAGGGTTCTCTTTACTATTCATCCTTGACAGCGATTGTTATCTCTGGTCTTTTTGAGGATGGCTATTCTAAGAGGTGTAAAGTGACATGCTACTGTGGTTTTGATTTGCATTCCCCTAATGACTAGTGGTTTTTTTGTTTTGTTTTGGCCACCCCACTCGGCTTGCAGGATTTCAGTTCCCTGACCAGGGTCTGAACTCAGGCCACAGTTCTAAAAGCCAGGAATCCTAACCACTAGGCCACCAGGGAACTTCCATGACTAGTGATGTTGAGCATCTTTTCAAGTACCTGTTGACCTGTTAACCTTTCATATTTCTTTGGAGAAATATCTATTCAGTTCCTTTGCCCACTTTTAATTGGATTTTTCTTTTTTGCTACTGGATTGTATTATTTCTTTACATATTTTGGATGTGAATTCAGCCATCTGTATTTCAACAAGCCTTATGGTGCACACTCATTGGAAAAGACCCTGATGCTGGGAAAGATTGAAGGCAAAAGGAGAAGAGGTCAGCACAGGATGAGATAATTGGATAGCATCACTGACTCAGTGGACATGAACTTGGGCAAACTCCGGGAGATAGTGAGGGACAGAGAGGCCTGGCGTGCTGCAGTCCATGGGGTGGCGAAGAGTCCGACACTGACTTGATGACTGAACAACATGGTTCACACTAAAGCTTGAGAACCACTGAAATAAGACAAGATGAAAGGTAGAGTCAAACCACAGCATGATCTGAGCCGACATTAACTGAGTGCCACGCTTTCCCAGGGGCCCATGTAATTTCCACAACCGCCTTACGATCTGTTGGTCTCATTAACATTTGACAGATCAAGAGACTGAGGTTCAGAGAGATGAAGAGATTTGCATAAGATTTTAGAACTACTGGATAGCAGATTTGGGACCCCCAAACCAGGTTTCTCCACCTCCAAAGCCCATGCTGTCAGCCACCAAGTCCTCATTTTTCCCTGAATGTGGGCCAAAAATATCACTGATAGAGATGGGGTAGTCTCAGAGGGTACCTGAATGTCCATTTTACATTCCAATAGCTATATATTTCAACACGTTCTTGAAAAAATATATATAACTAGCATTCCAAACTCATGATTTTTAATAGTAACATTGTTTCCCTTTAAAATAACCAAATTTTATTAAAAGTTAATTGCTTTAATGAAAAATCTTAATAAAGTATTAAAGTATTTTTATGCACAGATCAGATCAGTCGCTCAGTCATGTCCGACTCTTTGCGACCCCATGAATCGCAGCACGCCAGGCCTCCCTGTCCATCACCAACTCCCAGAGTTCACTGAGACTCACGTCCATCGAGTCAGTGATACCATCCAGCCATCTCATCCTCTGTCGTCCCCTTCTCCTCCTGCCCCCAATCCCTCCCAGCATCAGAGGCTTTTCCAATGAGTCAACTCTTCGCATGAGGTGGCCAAAGTACTGGAGTTTCAGCTTTAGCATTATTCCTTCCAAAGAGCACAGGTATAGCAAATATGGTAGAGACAGTAATAATGAAGTGAGGGAAATACTGCAAAGTCAACCTCAGTTACTTTGAAAATATGTTAACAGATTTGTGCATTTTACTGTATATAAATAATACCTTGAAAAAGGACTGTAAACAAGACTGGACTCTAGGTAAAACTGCATGTTGAAGCATTTAGAGGGAGGTGTTTTGTAGTCACCCTCTTTGAAATACATCACAAAAATAAGTTGAACTAAGGAAAGGTTAGATGTGCGTGGAAGGTTGGCTACATGAAAAAGCAAACAGAACAAAACATTCATTGTAGAAGCCAGGTGGGGCATACAATAGTACTCATTGTGCAAGTTCTTTCTGCCTCTGTAGGTTTGGAAACTTACATGTTGGCAGAAAAAAAGGCATATAGATTGTCCCACACAGTGAATGAATGAGTAAATGAATAAAGGAATTAACAAATAAAGCCTCAAAGACTAGACAATTTGCTGAAGTGCTTCCTTTACACTCTCCTGTATATATTCCATAGTGAACTTAGACTATTTTTATGAACAGAAGAAAATGTTTTTGTTTTTTAAAGTCTTTATTGAATTACAATATTGCTTCTGTTTTATGTTTTAGTTATTTGCCCCAGAGGCTTGTGGGATCTTACCTCCCCGACCGGGGATCGAACCCCCAACCCTTGCAGTGGAAGGTGAAGTCTTAACCACTGGACTACCAGGGAAGTCCCAGGAAATGTTTTCAGAGAGAAAAATGGCACAAGAGTCAATTGATAAAATAGGCATTTATTCCTAGGGTCTAATGGCAAGAAATTCCCCGAAACCAGCTTGGTAGTGGTAGGAAAATTGCTGCCCCTCCATCCAAGGGGAATGGGGCCTCAGCACTTCTATACACCCCAGCCATGTAGAGAAGGCTGGAGATAGACCTCATAGATGGGATCTGGGTGGGCATGGGGTCAGTCCAACCTGCCCACCTATCAGTAGAGTCCCAGGTCAGCGTGTCCTGTGTCCCAAGGAGTCAGAATGTCAGGAGAGTTGGCAGAGGAAGTCATGCAGAGGCAGGGCCAGGAGCCCTGAGAGCGAGATCCCCAAGGTGTCGGAGATACAGGCGGTTGCCATGGCAAATTCCCGGTGCTCATCACTGGTCTGGGGAGGGTGGGGAGCAAAGGTGAGGCTTCAGTCCTCAACACCCCTGCTTGGGACTCTTCCCAGAGAGGCCGCCCACCCACAGCCCTCGCCCGGCTGGTGCTGACCTCCAGGGCAATGTTGTGAAAGGTGTTCACGTAGGCTGCACCCCCCAGGAGCCCCTCAAACATAATGATCAGGAAGACGAGGTAGATGCTCGGCAGGTAGCTCAGCCACACGTCCACCAGTAGGAATGCCAGGTTGAGGCACTGTGGGTGCAGGGAGAGGGGAGGGAAGAACCGGGGACCAAAGGAAGGCGAGAAGGGAGGTGCCATTTGTCCAGTGGTCCCGGTTCTGGGACAATGCTGATGAAGGTGAGGGCTGATAGGCGGGGACCAAATTCCAACACCCAGCTGGCCTACCGGACCCTGGGATCTGGGGGAGGCCTTCTCCCTACCGCTTCCCAGCAGCCTGGACCCTGGGGGTCTCCTCCCCTCCTCCCTGTGCCCGTGTCACTCCCATCGTCTGGGATGCTAGCCTGCGGTCCCCTACTTGGGCTCTCCTAGTCACCACTGTTCACGGCTCAGCTTGGATGAAGGCCACTCTCACTCCCATGATCTCATTCCTCCTCCCAAACGCTCCCTGAGTGGAGGGGTCTCCCCTCCCCCTGATTTTACCAACCAGATGCTAAGTGAGACCAGAGGTTCTCAACTGGGTGTGACTCTGCCGCCTACGGGACATGCGGCAACACCTAGAGATGTTCCTGGTTGTTACACCTGGGGAGGGAGGGTGCTACGGGCATGGAGTAGGCAGAGGCCAGGGGCGCTGCTCAACATCCTATGGCTCCCAGGGCAGCCTAACAACAAAGAACCATCCAGGCCCAAAATGCCAATAAAGCTGAGATTGAGAAACCAGGGCTTAGATGTTCCCTTGCCTTCTAGGAAGGCTTGTTGACCCCACCCAAGGGTGTAGGTCCCTTCCTCCATGCCCTAGTCCTTCAAGGCATTCTACTGACCCAAGTGGGACATAAGTTTGCCTCCCCAGTCTGTAGGCCACCTCAGGGGTTCACATGCTTAATGTATTGGGTATGGCGTGGGGAAACCCGAACGAACTTTTTGGCCAAGCCAATACATACAGATCGCCTGTGGGTCTTGTTACCTACACAGGCCTTGCCCTCAGAGGTTCTAATTCAGGAAGCCTGAGGTGGGCTCAGATCTGCATCTAAAAGAACACACCCTAGTAATACCAAGGTCACCCTAGAAATACTATAGACACATTCACCTGGCTCATTAGGGCCAGATGCTTTCTGTAATGGAATCAAACGATTATACGCCGCTAATTCTATGAAGTGGCCTTGCTTAAAATTATAGCGAAAATCATACGTGACCCATTTCAGTGGCATCTAATGAAGAATCCTGAGTTAACAGCTGATACAATTTGGAACTTGGCAAGTACAAAGCCCTGGGCTGGCAGTGGTTTAAATAAATAAGGAAGAAACTGAGAGGATATTTGCATGCAGTTGACTTAACATTAAAGTATATCTATTCTAATGCTGTACCTTGTTATCATAGAAGTGAGTTAAAATTATTAAAAAAGGGCAAAGGACTTTCCTTTAAGTTCAGCCGCTCAGTCGTGTCCAACTCTGAGACCCCATGGACTGCAACACACCAGGCTTCCCTGTCCATCACCAACTCCCGGACCTACTCAATGTCCATCACATCAGTGATGCCATCCAACCATCTCATCCTCTGTCTTCCCCTTCTCCTCCAGCCTTCAATCTTCAATCTTTCACAGCATCAGGGTCTTTTCCAGTGAATCAGTTATTCGCATCAGGTGGCCAAAGGATTGGGGTTTCAGCTTCAGCATCAGTCCTTCCAATGAATATTCAGGACTGATTTCCTTTAGGATGGACTGGTTGGATCTCCTTGCAGTCCAAGGGACTCTCAAGAGTCTTTTCCAACACCACAGTTCAAAAGCATCAATTCTTTAGTGCTCAGCTTTCTTTATAGTCCAACTCTCACATCCATAAATGACTACTGGAAAAACCGTAACTTTGACTAGATGGACCTTTGTGAGATTTATTTTAAAGGTCACCTTTCTATATGCCCTTCTGGGCTTCCCTGGTGGCTCAGACAGTAAAGAGTCTGCCTGCGGAGACCCAGGTTCAATCCCTAGGTAGGGAAGATCTCCTGGAGAAGGAAACGGCAACCCACTCCAGTATCCTTGCCTGAAAAATTCCATGGACGCAAGAGTCTGGCAGGCTACAGTCCATGGGGTCTCTCAGTTGAAGACTGATCAAGTTTACTTTCTTTCTTTCTTTCTGTTCCTAAGAGCATGGTCCAGAGGGATATTAAAATAATTTGGAGGTTGCCAACCACTTGCTTTGGGCTTCCCTGATGGCTCAGTGGTAAAGAATCTGTCTGCCAAGCAGGAGATGTGGATTTAATCACTGGGTTTTGGAAGATCCCCTGGAGAAGGAAATGGCAACTTGCTCCAGTACTCTTGCCTGGAAAAAAATCCCCTGGACAGAGCAAACTGGCAGGGTACTGTCCACGGGATCGCAAACAGTTGGACATGACTGAGTGGCTGAGCACACAATAAGGACTTACTTTTGTTTGACCAAGAACTCTGACATTTAGAAACAAATAAAAAGATACATGAATGTTTAAAATCATGTTTTCTTCTAAAAAAAAAAGTTGAAGGTTTATTAGTTACCTTCGGTGGCTTTAATCGCATGACAATGAAACATGATTGCTGGTTACGTAAAATTCCTTTCATTAAAATTTTTGTACGGAAAGGTGTTCTTGCTCATTTAAAGCTTAATCACTTACATGACCTTTGCCATGAATTTGCTCACCAGTCTTGAGATAAATAACCTACTTTACTCACAAAGTCACTGGTTCTATGTAATTAACCACCCAGGATAAAAGAACAGGATGTTTTCTGATTGTCAGAAACATTCTTTGAAAGTCTGTCTCTTTGCATGAGGCTTGGGTAAATAGTCATCTAACTGATTAAGACATGATACACAAGCTCTTTCATGCTTCACATTTCCATTTCTTACAACCATGCCCAGTTTACAGATGAGGAAACTGAGGTTCAAGATTAGTTCAGAGACCTGCCCTAAATCACACAGCTACCTAGTATAGAAGCTGGGATCTGCACCAGGGTTTGCTGGGCACCTGAGGCCATGCAACTTACACAGACCCCTGCTGGCCTCCATTCCCCATGATTAAAACATGATGGGATGCGATCAATAACCCCTGCTGAGGGAGGGAAATGATGGAACCTGGGGAAGCTGGGAGCCAAGGGAAGAGGAAAGTGAGGGCCAGGGGCTCAGTACCTGCAGTAAGGCCAGGACCCATGTGTGGCGGATGCGACAGCAGCGGAGGGAGGAGCGGGAGGCAAAGACACCAGCCTGGTACAGCATCTGGTACCTTCGATGGGGCACAGAGAAGGAGGAAGCCCCTCTGGTGCCTCCTCGGCAGGGCAGCCCCTCCCAACCCCAGTCCTTATCATCAAGGGGTGCCCCCAGCCCCCTGCCAGTCTTGCCACACACCCCAACACTTCTCACCAGCGGTACTGCTCAGCATGAGTCAGGAACGTGTTCCGGAAGAAGAGGAGTTCAAACTGCAGCAAAGAGCAGACAGGGGAGATGGACAAGGCCATGTGGGTCCCCACCCACATTGTTGTTCCCCACCCCATCATTGCTCCCACACCCCTCCTGGCAGCCCTCACTTACAAGTCCCTGGTTGATGAAATACTCAGCAAAGTAAACCAGCACCAAGGGGACGATGTAGTGCAACAGGCCCTGGAAAGTCAGGAGACATGAGCGGGAGGCGGGTGATGAACGCTGGCCGCGGGGGACACGCCACAGCCATCGTCTGTACCTTAAACACGGTCCACCTTTCCTGAAGGGAGAGGGGTGAGCCGGAGCCTGCAGGGCAGTAGGGAGAGAAGGGCAGGTGAGGTCAGCACCTGGACTCAGAAAAAGGGGTGCTGGTGTGCAGGAATCAACCAGCCAATACTACAATGTGAATGCATACAGACCACTGGACTGTACAATTCAATATGGTTAAACTGCTAGACTTCATGGTATGGATATTACCATGATTAAAAAAAAAAAGTAACCAGATAAAAGACTTTTTCATGACTCCTGTTTAGCCTTTTTTTTTTTCTTGCCACACGATTCAGCATGTGGTATCTTAATTCCCTGACCAGGGATTGAACCTGTGTGCCCCTTGCATTGGAAGGCAGAGTCTTAACCATTGGACCATCAGGGAGGTCCCTATAGCTTACAGCTTGATGGTGGTATACAGGGCCCTGCTCCCAGCCACACTGGGCCCCTCTTTCTGTTTCTTTGAACATCCAAGCTCATTCCCACCACAGGGCCTTAACACTTGCTGGTCCCTCTGCCTGGAACCTATTCACCCCAATGTACACAGAACTGACTCCTTGTCTTTCATATTTCAGCCCAATGAGATGTCCTCAAAAAGGCCTTCGATGAGCACTTTCTCTAAGTAGAACCCCTCTCCTTTGCACCATGTCATTTCCAAGCACATCACTCTGTCATGCTCTTCTAATACTAATCAACAACATGTGAAAATGAGTTTCTGATCCGGTTATTTGTTTACAAATGACACAACACGTAGTATTTGATAAATTTTTTTTTTTTTGTCCATATTGCACGGCATATCGAAACTTAGTTCCCTGACCAGGGACTGAACCCACGCCCCTTGCATTGGAAGCACAGAGTCTGAACCACTGGATTGCCAAGGAAGTCCCAAAGACGAGTGTTTCATGAAAAGATGAATGTGATTGCTGCTGCTGCTGCTAAGTCACTTCAGTCGTGTCCGACTCTGTTCGACCCCATAGACAGCAGCCCACCAGGCTCCCCCGTCCCTGGGATTCTCCAGGCAAGAACACTGGAGTGGGTTGCCATTTCCTTCTCCAACGCACGAAAGTGAAAAGTGAAAGTGAAGTCGCTCAGTTGTGTCCAACCCTTAGCGACCCCGTGGACTGCAGCCTACCAGGCTCCTCCATCCATGGGAGTTTCCAGGCAAGAGTACTGGAGTGGGGTGCCATTTCCTTCTTCGATGAATGTGACTGGCTCTCATCATAACCGACATGCCCATCCACGTCCCCTCCAAACTTCCCACAGTAGAAAGGAAAAGACTGAAACCCAGAGAGAGAAAGTGACACCGCTCTGAGGGGCTCCTGAGTCTCCTACCTGGCTTCGACTCTGAGGCCTCGTTGTTGATCAGGGGCTGCCGAGCTGATGTGTCTGAATCCGCTTCCCCTCCGGGATCCTGTGGCCCAGGAGACGTGAGCAACAAGAAATAGCTAGAAATGGACAGAATGAAGAGAAGATTGAAGAGCCTCTGTTGGGCTGGAAAGGCCGCTCCCTCCCAGGATAGCCCCTATCGTTCCTCCTCTCCTCCAAGACACCTCAAACACACAAAATGAACAGAGTCTACCTATGGGAAAACTGAGGGTCAGAGACATAAAGCAACTTGTCCCATGTAACACAGCTAACAAGGAGCAGGCTCCAGAATCCAAACCCAGGCCTGTCAGAGAAGCCACATCCTCCCACTTGGCTGTAGGGATCTGAAGATCGGGATCATGGTCAAGTTCTCGATCCTTGAATCCCGGCTGCTTACCTGGCCAGCAGCAGGGCGGGGATGCCCAGCATGGACAGCAGGGTGTGCTGGGGAGAGAGGCCAGCCTGGGTGAGGCCCAGGTAAGACAGCGCCCCTAGCAGCCCTGCTCCCCCAGTACCTGAGGACCAGCAGGAGATCACGGCCCTGAGAAGGAGAGCACAGTAGTACTAGGCAGGACCACAGCCAGCGGCGGGATCCCCACCCTCCCCTCACTCCCTGCTCTGCCTGCTTACCTGGGGTAGAAGGCAGTGAGCGAGAGGAAGGTGACTTCCCCCAGACCTGAAGAGATGCTAGCCAAGACCACACCTGGGGGAAGACAAGCATGGCAGTGGCCACTCTCAGCCTTTCCCCGACAGCCCCGATCCCCTAAGCAGGCGTGGCCACAGCCTCCTCTACATCTGCACAGAGGGGCTGTAAAAGAGATCTCCTGGGACTCTCCTGCTGATCCAGTGGTTAAGAATCCGCCTCCCAGTGTAGGGCATGTGGGTTCAATCCCTGGTTGGGGAACTAAGATCCCACATGATGCCAGGCAACCAACTTCATGCTCCGCAACAAGAGAACACTGAGCCACAACTAGAGACCTCACATGCCACAAACTAGAGAAAGCCCTCATGCTGCAAGGAAGACCCAACGCAGCCAAAAATCAAATAAATAAAAACAGCTCCCCTGGACAGGCTGGGCTCCAGATGTGAAGTAGAACCAAGCCCCTTGCTCGTACGTCCCCTTATAGGGAATGGCACCCTCCACCCACCCAGCTATCAAATCAAGAGTAAGAACTCATTCTTTTTGTTTGTTTTGGCTGGGTGCGCAGCTTGCAGGATCTTAGTTCCCTAACCAGTTTTCCAACCTGGGCCACAGCAATGAAAGCGCTGAGTCCTACCACTGGACGGCCAGGGAATTCCCAAGAATTCCCTGTCCTTGATGCCTCCTCCACCTCCATCACAAACTCTTGGTGACTGCTCATCTCGATCTCCATCTATTCTGTCCATTTTCTCCCATCTCTCCTACCTATCTCTCCAGATTGACCTCATCTCCCGTCTCCTACCGTGACAGTCTTAGCAGGTGTCTGAGGGTTACAAAACATGATCTTTCTCCTCTGGGAAGTTGGGGAGACTACCCTGTCTGTTGTAGATCCTTTGAACCCCCCACTTGACATAAAACCTCCCACTCACCACACAGGCTGATCGTCACCGAATGAGAAAAGGCAACCAGGAGGAAGCTTCCTGCGGCACAGATCCCACTGGTGAGCACCCGGGGGCTGAAGGGAGGTGGGAGATGTGGATGGTCAGCTACCATTCCCAGCTCCCCAGCCCTCCTCACCTCCCCACTCACAGACCCCACCTGCCTTGCCTCCCACCGCCCACACCCAGACCTGTAGGGCAGCAGATGAAGGCCAAGAGGAGCCAGCAATTTGATGACGAGGGTGGGAAGGATGTCGGCCAGAAGCACCGCCTGGGATCAGAGAATCGAATGAGACCCCAGACCTTCCCAGGGACAAGCCTCCCAACCCAGTGGCCAGGGAAAGACAGAAATCCGATTAGATGGGCTACACACACAGGTTCGGACATCACACAGGTCTGGATCCCAGTCCCAGCTCTGCTGCTCCTGAGCTATGTGTTCAGTATTCACATTCTCTGAGTTTCAGTTTATTTAGAAAATGGAGATAATTATAGAGCCTAACTCACAGTACTGTTATATGGATTCAATAAGCTAATTCTTGCTGCACACACGAAGTGCTCAGTAGATGGCAGCCTTAATGATTAGAATCATGGGTGCTGGGTTCTGAGTGGGTGGGATCTATGGACCCAGAAGAAGGGGAAGGGGAGGACCAGATGGGTACTCACTGCTGTGGAGACAGGATTGCAGTCAAATCGAGATGAGCTATTGTGGGAGGTGGGCGTTGGGTCTGGGTCCACCTGATGGGAGAGAAGAAAGTTTTTCACCCAGGGAGGCAGGAGGGCAGACAAACAAGACCTGGTTCCATTCCCAGCTTTGCTCTGACTTGAAGGATGTCCTTGGTTTAGCCCTGGCCTCTTGAGATCTCACTTGATGGGCACAATGGGGAGGGGGTTTCCACGGGAGTCTCAAATTAATGGTTGACATGCCAAAGCGGGCCCTGTAAACGGACTTATTTGGGTAACACACTCAGGAACTTTAATTTTAAAAACCTAGGTTTCCAGAAAAATGTGGTCTTGGACCAAATTCCCTGTTGGACCTGCAAGGTGGTAGCTGCTCCTCCTAGGCCTGCCTCTTCCAGCTCATGATAAACAAGAAGTTCTCAACCAAAGGTGATTATACCCTCCAGGGAACATTTGGCCATGTCTGGAGACATTCTTGGTTGTCATCAACTGGAGGGTGAGGGACATTCTATTAGAGTCCAGTGGGTAGAGGCCAGAGATGCTTTTAAACATCGTATGATGCATAGGAAAGTCACCCAACAAAGAATTATCCAGCCCAAAATGTCAACAATAATGCTGGGGTTAAAAAACCATACTTTAGACCATAGTCCCACCTAGCCAAAATTTGAGTTTGCAATTGGTTTTGCAAGCACCAATTGATTATTTTCTAAAAAAAAAGCTTTAAATTTTATTTACTTTTGGCTGTGCTGGGTCTTTATTGTTGTGCAGTCTTTTCTCTAGTTGTGGCAAGTGGGGGCTACTCTCTAGTTGCAGTGGGCAGGCTTCTCACTGTGGTGGCCCCTCTGGTTGCAGAGCAGGGGCTCTAGGGCACTCAGGATTCAGGAGTGGCAGCCCACAGGCTCCACAGTTGCGGCTCCTGGGCTCCAGAGCACAGGCTCAATAGCTGTGGCTCATGGGCTTATTTGCTCTGCGGCATGTGGCATCTTCTCAGATCAGGGATTGAACCCTTGTCTCCTGCATTGGCAGGCAGATTCTTTACCACAGAGCCACCAGGGAAGCCCATACCAGTTGATTCTTAAAGGCCCTTACTGCTCTGAGGTCTGGAAACTTTAGCCATCTTGCCCCACCCCTTACCCACCCCATTCCATGAGTGTTTCAAGTGGGTCTCTGCCCGAGGTGAGTCCCTCCTCTTCCCACAGCGACTGGTGGTGGTGGTAGAGAGGGTCACTTACATGGCTCTGATTCCCAGGTGTTCTTTGGTGACTAAGGATGTCGTGGGCAGCGCTGAGCATCACCACGTAAGAGAAGTTGTTGCAGAGGCCCAAGAGCCTGGAGTGAGCAGGACAGAGTCCCCCCACCCCCAGTTTTATTGAGATACAATTGACAAAAGACAATAGATCACAACCTCTATTTAGGACTACAATCTATCCACCATCCCAGCACCAAACCTCTCACTTTCCCATGCCTTATTTTTCCTCTGTCTTCTGACCACATCCCCATGTAGTGGGAGGGTCCAAAATATAGGCCTCGGGATGACAAATTTAGGTTCACATCTAATCTCTGAGACCTCTCCCAGGAAGAGAAGGAAGTCATCCTTGATGATTCTCTCCTCCAAGCTCCCATCATGACTCAGTTCCTGGGGCATTTCTCATCCACGGATCCACTGTCTCCAACAGTGGTACAGTAGAAAGATCCTGGGGGCTTGAAACCCAAAGGACTATGTTCAGGTCCCAAGTCTGCCACTTCCTACTTGAGTGGCCTCAGTCGAGTCATATGTAAAATGGGGGTACAAATTTTCCTGCTGACTATCTCACAGAGTGATGTAGAGATCAAAAGAAGATAATACCCTTTATGATCTATGAAGGATCTTGTTCACTTACTCTCATCTCCCACAGCTGCTGTCAGTGATGGGCAGGGAACAGGGCACAGCAATAGAATTTCATGTGTCCTTTTCACAAGCCTACGAAGTGGTACTGCTGCTCCTCCCATTTTACTGCTGAGAAACTGAGGCTCAGAGAGAGAAGCCTCACTTCCAACCCAATCTGCTATCCAAGTCCTTGATGCTTGCTGCTGTTGTTGTAAACATCACCAAGTCATGTCCGACTCTTTGTGATGCCATGGACTGTAGCCAGCTAGGCTCCTCTATCCATGGGATTTTCCAGGTAAGGATACTGGGGTGGGTTGCCATTTCCTTCTCTAGGGGATCTTCCCGACCCAGGGATCGAACCTGGTTCTCCTGCTTGGCAGGTGGATTCTGTACTGCTGAGCCACTGGGGAAGCCCCCCTGATGTTTAAGTTAGTGCTAAAATTATTTCCCAAGGCTCAGTGTTTGAATGATTTCAGGAGGTAGACAGAAAACTTTTTAAAGTTAGTGATGCATTTATTAAAAAATGCATTAAGAAAATACTGGTTTTTCCATTCAGGGTAATGACTTACCATTTTCTTTTTAAAAATACAAGCATTTACAAATTTAAAGGCTGAGTTGATTGCAGTAAAAACAAGAAGAAAATAACCCTCCAGGTGATATGCGGAACTGACTGAAAGTGAATGAGTGAAATGTGGAAAATTTACAGTGGACCTCGGGGCAAAAAAAAAAAAAAAACAAACTTCCCTGGTGGCTCAGTGGTAAAGAATCTGCCTGCCAAGGCAGGAAATGATGGGTTCCATCCCTGGGTGGGAAAGATCCCCTGGAAAAGCAAATGGCATATCACTCCAGCATTCTTGCTGGAAATTCTGCTGGCAAAGGAGCCTGCCTGGCAGGTTACAATTCACTGGGCTGCAAAAGAATCTCGACTTAGCGACTAAAACAACAAAAATATTTTGTGAATTCAGCTCCCTTTTCTGAAACCCAACTCTTTCTTTCCTCTTTCCTCTTGTTGCTTCCCTCTTCCCACACGCTTTTTACTTATTCAGGCCACTCACCAGAAGCCCACCGCGTTCTTCCAATGGGCGCCCTGACCGTCTCGCAGTGGAGGCCGAGGTGCCAGGTCTGTCTCCTCCCCTGAAAGGGGGAGAAAAAGAGGGCATGACCCCCACCCCAGTCTCAGGTGCACGATGGTCCCATGGATATTCTCCCGGGGCCGACCAGCGCCCGAGCCTGTCAGGTACGTCGCGAGGACAGAGGAAGTCAATCCCGTGAGGGTCGGCGGCTATACTCACCCTCGGAATCCGAAAGGCGCCGCGGTGAGCCCGCACAGCCTCCCATGGCATCAAGTTCTGGTCCCCCCGGGAGTCCGAAGTCAGCGAGAGTTCAAAGTTGGCTCCAATGGGACGGATGAGGATCTGAGACAGGTAAGAGGGATCAACGCCCCATTGCCGTCCCAGCTCCGAGTCAGCTGCACTCACGTCCGGCGAGCCACGACCCTAACCCGGGGCTCCATCTCCCGCCCTCGCACGCCCTACCACGCCCCGCTGTCGGACTCTGCCCCCGTCCCCTCTAAAGCAGGGGGCCCTGCAGCCTGTACCTTTAAGAGCAGCTGAACATTTCGCACCCGCACCCTTAAACAGACAGTCACGTGACAGCACCGGTGGGTCCCTCATCACGTGCTTCAAGGTCCTCACCACTTCCGGGTCTTCTCTCTGACTTCGTTTTAGACCTTCCCAACTTCGGCGCGTAGGAGAGATAGAGGCTGGGAGAACCCTGGAACCACCGGTTTAAAACGTGTGTATAGGATAAGCAAGAAGAGCCATGATGTTAGGCAGCAGCGCCCAAGGCCTTGAACGTTGTGCCAGCACTAGTCATGGCTACCAACGGCTTCAGCTTCTATCACGGCCTGCAACTGCCAGAAACAAATATGGCCACACAGCTACCCCAGACTGTTTCTGGCTGACAACAAAGGCAGCCGCATCACATCATTCTTATTCCTATCTGTTGCCTTTAGATTGCTTTAGAAACTGTAAGTAAAGATAGCACCCACCTAAAAAGATTTCATGACTTATCTCTTGGCAGTATCCAAGAGTTAAGAGAACTCTTTTCTTAATTTATGTTAGAACCAAGGTAGGTCAATCCTGGTTTTACAGATGAGAAAACAAAAAAGGAAAGCTACTGATGATCATACAACATCAGACCTAAAGGTGACTTTAGAAACTCGGCATTAAGAATAGAGCACCATGGGCAGGGTTGCTGGCTGAGCTGGCTGCAGATTCCTGCCTGCATTAAGGGTGCTTAGACCAAATGATTCTAAGGCCGGAGATTATGAGTCTGCGATTTCATCTAGTTCCTCTCATTGAAAATTTGGAAAGTGAGGCTCCAGGAGGGGATAGAGGAAGAGGTGTAGATTAAAGTCATTTCACGTAGTCCCAAATAAGGAGCATTTATTCTCTTACCTTCCTCTAGGTGGTAAAGTAGCATCCTGCATTTTCTTCATCACGTCCTTCCCCTGCTAATCTCTCTTGTGAGCTTCCAACAGTCAGTGCCCACCTCTCCCAGCTCTTCCTCCCACCAGGCCCTCAGACTTGCTGTTTGAAATGTACCCCCTTTGGTATGCTTCCCAGATCACTCAACCAGTGAAAAACAGGATCCTACTACCCATACTGGCTCTAGAAATTCAGCAGCATGTCATACATGGCCTCCTCCTTCAAGGAACTCGAAGGTGGGAGGTAGACGTGAATAACCACAATACAAAGTGTAGCCAAGTTTCGTTTTGCAAGAATGACTACAGATGAGCTAATGGGTGCTGGAGCCACCAATCCAGCTCTTTCTTCCTCTTGGGGAAGCATTAATGACCCTGAAATGAGAAACCAGAGCTCTTACCAGCCCCCTGCTCACTCCTACTTGTCCCCAGGCAAAACAGGAACCACAAACCCCAGCTTCCTCTCACAGAGAGGCTGTGGCTTTGAGGGGAGACGGAAATGGCCGAGGTGTAAATACAAGACCTGAGTCACTTGAGCTGCAGTTGCCCCTTAATGCCTCAGTAGACCCCAATTCTGAGGTCTCCTCCCACTTTTCCCTTTTGGTCTTCTTCCCTTGCTCTCTAGCTCCAAATGCACATCCACATCCCTTATGTGATAGATACCTATTTCCCAACCTGCGCTGGAAGCATCTGTGGGCAGGGCTTGGGGTGGGGATACGTCAGGAAGAGACAGGGGAAGAGGAAGTGTCTTGGGTACTGGGGAAGACTGGTTCGGTGGGTGGGGACAGTCATTATCCATTTTCTGGACACACAGACAGAGACAGACAGGATGGATTTCCTCCGGCTACATCTCCCTGGGCTGCATCAGGCCTTGAGGGGGGCACTGGTGAGAGGGGCATAGAGATGCTGGAGACTTTCACCCTGCTCTCTAGGGCCTCACCTTCCTTTCTCCCTTTGAGTCTCTCCTCAGACCCAGATTCCTTCCCCAGGATCACGCAGCCTGTTAGCCCAATATTCTCCGGATTTCAATCCCCCAATCCCCGCAAACACATGCACAGACCTCTCATCTAGGCCCTTTCCTACTCCTTCTGCAGATCCTGTCCTCCTCTTTCCCCCAGATCCTAGAACCCCTCTTTCTTATCCTGAGTTCCTCTGGTCCAGGACCCCCAGGGAAAGGGCTGGGCCTCCCCTTAATGCCTTTTGTCTCCCTCCCTCTTTTTTCCTAGGAGTCTCTCAGCACCTTTGTTTCCTACCTTATAGGAGATGAAGTCCCCACTGTAGAGAGGAAGGAGGCATGTGCAGCTGAGGAACTGAGGGAGGTGGCTGCAGGAAGGCCCCTGGGGAAGGTGGAAGAGGAAGCCCAGGAGGCCCTGGAGGGTCTTGGAGGCAGTCAAAGCAAGGAGGATGGAGGGCTGAGACAGCCTGGAGAGACTGGAAGATGCTGGGAGGAAAGCTCAGCTACAGAACAGACCCGGGGTGGGGGAGAAGGCAGCTCTTGTGAGTCTCAAGCTGAGAGGCAGGACACTGAGGACTGGGAGGCAGCCAAAGCCATCAGATGCCAGGATTCAGGTATGCCTGTGGAGGCCAGAAAGAAGTCTGAGGCAGGGTCTGAGGCTGGTCAAGATAGGAGGAGCCAAGCTCTGGAGAGCCAGGAGCATGATGAGCAGGAAGTGAAGAGAGAGGAGACACTGGGAACACGGGAACGGGAGGAGGAAGAGGTCAGGGCAGCAGAGTCAGTGGCGGGAGGGGTGGAGTCAGAGCGGACCTGGCACAAGAAGCCTGAGGGGAAGGCCGGTGCTGACGGGCACAAGGTGGCAGGGGATGGCAAGGAGTCAGAGCAGGTGGTCAGTGAGGCAGCCGCAGAGGAGATCCAGGGCCCTGGGGCCAAAGGGGCTGGGAGGGAAGAAGGGGTGCCAGTGGTCAGGTGTGGCCAAAGCACAAGGGCACAGGGGACGCAGGAACCAGGGGCAGAATTTGAGGATGGGGAAGCCTTGGGCAGGGAGGAGGCTGACCTCCCAGGAGTCGAGGAGACAGAATATGGGGCAGTACCAGGAGAAAGGATCCCAGAGGGTACTGGGAGAGTCTGGGCCCTAGAGGAGACCTCCAAGAGAGACCAGGAGGAGGAGGTGGATGAGAACAGAGAGACCGAAGCAAGCCTGTTCCCTGAACAGACCCAGGTCCTAGGAACCGGGAGAGTGGAAGAAGAAGCCAAAGGCCAGGCAGCAGGGAGGGAGGCTGAGGAAGGTCCGAGGTCAGTGGGGGAGGTAAGGGAGGGCTTTGAGGACCAGGCAGATCGGGCTGAGGAAGAGGCCATGGGGAGGCAAGACTCAGAGGTCAAGGCTGGTCAAGCCAGTCTCAAGGAGGTAGTACAAACAGAGGAGGCTGAGGAGCAGAAGAAGGAGAGTTGCTCGGCCACAGAGGCTGAGCTGCCCCAGGACAAAGTAGCCAATGAGGCTAAAGGGGATGCTGACTTGGAGGCAACCCCAGAGGCCAGGCCCGAGCAGTTCAATGGGGAGAGCGGGGAGGAAGAGACTCAGACAGGGAATGAAGCACTGGAGGGGGAGTGGGGTGGCCTTGAGCACAAGGTCACTGAAGGCCAAGAACCTGAGCTGATGGGAGGCCCACAGACCACAGCAGAGCAACTTGAAGAAGGGCCGGTGGGTAAAGAAGAGCTCCGGAGCATTCTAGCCCCAAGCAGAGAGGAGACAGGGAGGAGCCTGCAGGAGTATCCCAGGCACGTGGGGCACGTGAAGCCTAACAGCTCTGTGGCCAAAGCCTGGGAAAACAGAAGAAAGGATGTGGAGAGAGATGATGCCCAGGAGGAAAAAGGAGATGCTGAAGAGGGGGAGGAGGAGGCTACAAGAGGCCAGGCATCCGTGGTGGAGGCTGGAGGAGGCCAAGAGTTGGCACGGCCAGCGATCCCAGAGGCAGGTGGGGAGTGGATGGAAGCAAAGGAGGCCTGGCATGGAGCAGAGGAGGGGGAGGCCCCGGGAGCAGAGAACCAGGAGCGGGGCACAAGGCTCGGGGCAGAGGCAGGGACCAGCCAGTTCCTGGGAGAGTCGGACACCAGAGAAACCCAGGAGGAAGAGGTAGAGGCCCCTGGGCCCTGCGGGGAGGACAGAGCCTCCAGGAGAGGCTGGAGGCTGGAGGCAGAGGCTGTGAGCCTCCAGGGCATCGAGGGACTGGAGGCAAATTCTTTGGCTGTCGAGATGGTGGAGGATAAGGCAGCTTTGGAAGGAGGGGCCCTTGGGCCTGGGGAAGGGCCTGAAAGAGAGGCTGGGGATGCCTTTGGGAGAGGCTGGGATTTGGAAGGGAGAGAGGAAGCTCACAGAGGTGAAGAGCTGGTGGAGGCTGCAGAGGGAGAGAAGAGAAGGGGGCAGGAGTTTGGCCTGGAGGGCTCAGCTGAGGAGGAGGTGCCTGGCCGAGGTAGCCAAGCAGAGGCCCTTGAGGTTACCCTGGAGGGTGAGCCAGAGGGAGAGCCGGTGGGGCTGGGGGAATCAGCAGGGGCAGAAGGAATCTGTGGGGTGGATGACTTTCCCTCGGGCTCGCAGGAGCTGAGGGCAGAGGACCTCCCGGAAGGGCAGGCACTGTGGGAAGGAGAGACTGGGGGATGGCGAGTGAGGGAGCAGGGGCAGAGTGGTGAGGCGCAGCATGGGAACCAGCACCCCGAGGAGGGAAAAACACAAAGGCCCCTTGACGTGGAGGATGCCGGGGTGACTGGAGGCCAAAAGGCAGAGGCCGCAGAGACTGATCCAGGAGGCCTGGAGGGTGTCCAAGGCTTGGAGGGTGTCCAAGGCCAGGAGGGCCAGTCGACCGATGAGGACCCTGCGGAGGCTGGGCCTGGACCACAAAGGGAGGCTGACGGGAGTGCTGGACAGGATGCTCACGGCAAGTGGGGTGAGGTGAGTGCTCCGGGTAGGGTCCAGGGCGGACGGAGCAAAATCCCAAAGCTGTAGCTGGCCCCGTGGTACCCTGTGCCCTCTTCCCTATAGGCCCTGCTCCCCGGGTCCCGCCTGGACGTCTCTGTCTCGAGGAGCCGAGTATTCCTGTCCCGCAGCTCCTCGCAGCGCCGCTCCCGGCCCTCTTTCCGCCGGACCCCGGTCCCTGAGCCACCCGAGGGGCCTCCCAGCCCTCCACCTGAGGAGGAGCCATCAGCCCCAGAGCAGAGAATCCAGCCAGAGCAGCCACCGGAGCCAAGGTCCCCCAGGCCTGAAGGGACTCCACTGCCAGCCAGGAGAAGTCCCTTGGGACAGGGGTGAGCACAGGGTGGTGGGGTGACCCGGCCAGCCTGGGGAAGAGGCTGACAGCACCTGGAGGCCAGCTCCCCATGGCCTGTCTTCCATTTGCAGGTTTGGCCTGGCACACCCAGGCATGATGCAGGAACTGCGAGCCCGGCTGGGCCAGCCAAAGCCCCAGTGACTGGGATTCAAGGCCCCGGGAGCCAGGCGCCGAGCAAGGCTTCTGGGACGGCTGGATTGAACCCTGCTCAGCCTGACTCCCTCTGTCACTTTGGACACATCCTTTTCACACACCCCCAACCTCCCCCCTGGGCCTGAGTTGCTGTGTGTGTCACTGTGGAGCAGACAGAACCAGATGCCGGCGAGAACTGTGAACTTAAGGAGTCTGCCTCTTCAGTGTGGCTGATGGACCCCTGCCCTGCTGGGGTTGCCTCTCTCTGAGGGCCTGCCTTGCCTGCCTCCTAAATCTATCTCAGCTGCTCAGAAGACCGAGTGAAAACAGAGACAGTTCTCCCTACAGCCTTCCCTCTTGGACGGCACCCACTCTTTGCTCTTCCCAACCCCGTCCCTGACCAGGCCCTCGGCGCTGTGGAGGAGGAACGCAAACCTCTGAGGTTGAAGCCAGCTTGGAGGAAAGGGTCATTGCTCCATTTGCAATCAAAGGGAAGCATTCTGGTTGCCTGGAACTTCCAGAATGGGAGCTGAGTCCAGGAACTCTGCTGGTTACTATGGCAACCACCAGCTGAACAAACCAGAGTGGGAGAAGGTGGGCCAGAAACCCTCAAAATGAAGGAGCAGAGAGGAGTCCAGGGTGGCCAAAAGCTGCAGCCTCTGCGCCAGGGCCCCTCAGGGTGTCAGGCACCCCTTCTCTGGAAAGAAACCAAGGCAGAGAGAGGGTGGGAGTGCTTTATTAGACAGCATGGTGGCCTAGTCTGAGGATGACTAGCAGGCCCCCATTACAATAAATAAACCTTCATTTTTCTAAACAATAAATAAATATCTAAGAAATAAATATCTGACAAGGACCAGAGGGGCCTTAAGTTATTGGGTAGGGTGTGGGATGGGGTTGTGCCTTGTCTAAGGCAAATGAGCTGGAGGCTGTCTGATGGCCCAGACTCCAGTCCTCAAGTCCTAATGGGTTCAGCCAAGAGGTCACTCCATCAGGGCTGGGAGCTGGGTGTGGGGAACCCCAAGGCCTGGACTGAGTTCCCGGCCCGGGAGAGCAGCAGCAAGTCCCGCACGGTCCGAGATAAGACAAGTTCCAAGGAGTGTAGCAACCGGTAAGTGTAGAGGAACCGGGACCAGGATACCTGGGCAGATATCTGCAAGGGGGCACCCAGAGCCCCTGGAAGCAGTCCTTTTTCCTCCTCATTCTCATGCTCTTCAGGAAGGTTGAATCCTGCAGCCAGCACCTGCAAGGAGAGGCCCAGGGGGTCAGAGAATGGCCAGCCTGGGACCCCAAGTGAAACCTTATCTCTTTCTGTGCCCCATGGTATAGAGTGACATCAGAGACCACAAAGTTAAGATTTCCCTGGATAACCCCTACTTCACATCTTCCATGATGTCATCGTTTCATGTGAACTGCCTGATTCATTTTTTGGTTCAAAAAAAAATTGGAAGTCACAAGGCAAGATGGTGCTCACAGAGCAGGCTGTTACCCAGGATTGCCCTGGGGACTGGGGGTTCTGGAAGTTCCTCTCTCTCTCTTTTTTCTTTTTTTGGTTGTGGTCCAGGGTTTAAGGATGTTCTCCAACCAGGGATTGAACCTGGTCCCCAGGAGTGAAAGTCTGGAGTCCTAAGAGGCTTAGTAGGAGTCTCACTAGGCCACCAGGGAACCAGAAGCTCCTCTCTCAAGAGTCATCTTAGGATCAGAAATGGGCATAAAGGTGATCTGGTTAGTTTTTATGCTGTCTTCCTTTTCTATTCTCCTTTTATTAAGGATAAAATTCCTATTTCCCTTTGAAATGTTCAAGAAAATCTGGTGATGTCAGAGGATGAGAGAGAAGGAAACCTAATTGGCTGCAGGACCTGCTGATGCTAGGTGCTGTCCTGGCGTCTCTCATTTAAGACCAAGACCCCAAGAGAAGAGATTCAGGGGGCAGAGCCAGGGCCTCGTGCACCTACACATACACACTCACACACACACACACACACAATCTCCTTCCAGACACCCTATGTCTGGGCAGGGGGAGTGTTTTAAAAGGGAGCCAATGAAAAATAAAAAACTACAAAAAAAAAAAAAAGAGCCAGTGAGCCTTAGTTTCGTGTGTTGGTCTCTGGAGGTGGAGGAGGGTGGATGGACACTCTACCTGGAAGCGGAGATGCTGCTGCAAATCTCGGAGATCCAACCTCGTGGCCTGCAGTTGCATCCTCTCTGAACTGGTCCAGAACTCCTGTTTCCCCAGCCCTCCCAACAGGGTATGGAAGGGACGAAGTGTCAGGGAGAGGAAGCAGAGTCGTTCTGGGTCCTGTGGCAGGGGAAGGGAAGGCATCAGGAAAGGCCTGCAGGCCAAGGATCCACTTGCAACCCACCTCATCTCTCTCTGGGTCCCATCCCCAACACAACTCCAGTCTCCATCCACTCCATGACCAAATCTATTCTTGATAGAGCTTTTTTTGTTTTTGGCCACATCACACACGCGGGATCTTAGTTCCCCAATCAGGGAGTGAACCTACACCCCCTGCAGTGGAAGCATGGAGTCGTAACCACTGGACCACCAGGGAAGTCCCTCCATATCTATTCTCATCCTTAACCCCATCTCCATCCATACTTCTTTCTTGTGCTCATCACCATTCCTATCTCCACGGTCTCTGATCTCTATCCTATCTCCTTTGCCAACCTCATTTTCAGTCTTAAGCCCAAACTCACTTCTAACCCGTAACCGCATCTCCACCCTCCTGTCACTCTCTACCCACAGCCCCATTCTGTTCCCTCTCTACCATCCCATCCCAGCTCCAGCTCCTCACCTGTTTTTATTCTGTCTCCACCTTCCTTCCCATCTGTATTCCCCTTCTTATCCCAGTGCCATCCCTCTTCCATGTGTCCAGCCTCCCTGTCACCGTGTCTCCATCCCATCTCCAGCTCTACCCACCCCCATTCCAGTCCCAGCTTCACCAGCAGTCCTCACTCCTCCTCTGTCCCCCACTTCATTTTCACCCATCTCCAACCTCTTCCCATTCCTAACCTCTCACCATTCTCACTCCTCATACCAACTGCATGCCTCCTCCCTACTAATCTCTATCCCCAATCCCGTTCTATTCCCATCCCGGCCTCTGTCCTTGCTCGGCTTCATTCTTACATTCTTCCTAATGCCATTTCTTTAGTCCAGCCTCATCTTTATACTCAATGACCTATCCAGCCTCATCCAGACGCTCTGCTTCAATTTATCCCCAAATCCATCTTCAATTCAGTGGACTTTATCTCCATGGACCCAGACCAGCCTTACTGCCAGTTTGCCTGCCCCACCCTGCCAGTCCCCTACTCACAGAGAGGCCACGCCAGGCCTGGAAGGTCGTGGAAACGTTGGGGAGCTGCTCTGCCAGAGGCAAGAGGTCGAGGTTCACTCCTGGCAGGTGAGATTCAGCCTACGGGACAAGGTTTTTAAGTGGGGGCCCAAGGGGGTTGGGGATCTTCCCATCCCCAGAGCCAGCCGCGTTAGGGAAACTCACAAAGTGATGAGCCTGGACCCGAACCTCGGAGAGCAGCTTCCTGGCGAGATGCAGGCTGACCTTGAACTCCCTCTGCAACTCCTGCAGGCTCAGGGGGGGCCTCCCTGGGGGCCTCGGGAATCCCCAGACACCAGCTCGAGCCAGAAGCAAGAAGAGCAGCAAAAGGCTGAGCCCTGAAGAGATGGGGGAGGGGAGTGGACAAGATGAGGGGCGAGCTGGAGGAGAACTTGGGCGAAGGAAGGAAGGGACCGTGCCTTTTCTGAGCCTGTGCTACAGGCACCCGCTGTGTCATCCCACTGACCCCTCAAAACCACTAATGAGCTATTGAGACACCATATGGCATCTCTTGTGGGCTTCCCAGGTGGCTCGAGTGGTAAAGAACCGCCTGCCAATGCAGGAGACAGAAGAGACTCGCATTCATTCCCTGGGTCGGGAAGATCCCCTGGAGGAGGGCATGGCAACCCGCTCCGGTATTTTTGCCTGCAGAATCCCACGGACAGAGGAGCCTGATGGGCTGCAGCCCATGGAGTCTCACAGAGTCGGACACAACTGAAGTGACTTGGCACACATGCACGCACGTATGCGTCTCTGTACAATGAAAGGAAAATGCCCCTTCCCCAGGTATACACAGCCCGGCGCAGAGTGCCCACTTTTGAAGCAAATCTCGGGCTGCATCTTGATCGCCACTAACTCCCTTGGCCAGGTGTCTTCCTCAGTGCACAAACCGCACAAGGGTGCGAGGTAGTCTGGGTGCTATTATTCTCCCTATTTTGCAGATGGGAAAAGTGAGGCTCAGGAAGGGTGACCTGCCAGAGGGTGAGTGGACCAGAACTGGCATCCAGATTGGCCCAAATGCAGAGCCTGAGTGCTTCCTCCAGGGACCTCAGAGGAAAGCCACCACCTCCACCACAGCGGGCACAGTCTATTCTGCCAATGATTCCCTGGGCTTAGCCAGGCAGCTTGGATGGCCTGAACCAGAACCCCAGGGGAGGGCTGGTGATGCTGAAGGCTCTATCCCAGGGAGTCAGAAGGACAGATGGGTCCAGCCTGCCCCAAGGCAGGTAGATCACTCTGCAGTGTGGGAGAATCAGGGCTCCCAGGAGAGGGAGGAGGGCCTGGAATGGGAGGCAGCAGCCCTGTTTCTCAGTTGGGTTCTTCCCTTGAGCAAGCCACCTCTGATCTCTGTGCCTTGGGCTCCCATCTGTAAAATGGAGGATCAGATGGGCTGATCTCTCAAAGTGCCTCCCGCCCTGCATTTCCTGGAAAGAAGGAAGAGGGGCAGTGGGGCTGGAGCTCTGGGAAGAGGGCAGTTTCTTCTTCAGGGAAAGGAAATCTAGCAATCCCTAGGCAGTTGCACAACTCTACTCGAAACCCAAACCAAAACAGCTTACTAAGTCAAAGTCTATTCTTGACTCCCTCTTCTTTCCCTGCCTCTTTCCTATCTGTTCTCTATCTCCAAACCCTGAGCTCTGCTCCTTGAAATGTCCTCTCAATAAAGAGTAAGGGGAACTTCTGGGCGCTTCCATTACCCCCATGGACTTCCAAAGATGGTGGGTCTTGTCTCTAATCTCCAGCATTCAGGTTCCGTGGCTTGGGGGCCACTCTGACACCCTGGAGACTTAAGACAGAGTGAGGTCCTTTCTAGTTCCATATATTGCCCACCCAGAACTGAGCTGTGCCATTTCCTGCTGACCCCCTGTTTTTTGCTTGGACTCTGGAGCCCCCAGACCCTTCCCTTGGCTTCTCCTTCCCCTCTGCAGCCAATCCTGGGGGTTTGGACCTGGTCTTTAAGTGTTCTGTCCCCATCTTCCAGCCCTTGGTCCCTATCCTGAGCCTCCCATCGGCTCCTCTGCTTATAGCTCTGGTTCCACCTCTGAGTCCTTCAATCACCCGCGGTAGCTTGAACCTCCTTCCAAGCTTCGAACTCCACATCCTTGACCCAGTAAGGCTGCTGACTCCTTGGCCCCAGTCCCCTCCTCCTTCTGTCCTTCCTCTAGCCAGCCCCAGTTCTCAGCCAAGCTGACTGAGCAGGGGCTCATTCATCCTAAATAAATGCTTAGTTTATCTGCCTGGCCCTGATCCTGGTCAAACTGCCTGCCCAGTTTTCCCCATTCATGCCAGTCAGGTCTTCCCATCCTCAGCCCAGCTCTCACCAAATTTCCTCCTTCTACTCCTATCCCCTCATTCATGCTAGCCAACCTGCCCCACCCTCTGCCCAGCCCTAACCTCTGCCTCAGCCCCTCTCCCCAAGTTATGCCTCTTTCATTCCCATCCTTCAGCCAGCTGTGTCCTATATCCGTGTGTGTGTGTGTGTGTGTGTTTGTGTGTGTGTGTGTGTTAGTTGCTCAGCCTCTTTCCTTAGTCTTGGCCACATAGCGGCCCCTCAGCCTTTGGCCCCCATCCACAGTGGTCAAGTTCACCCATCCTCTGCCCAGTCTCAGCCAAGCCCCCACCCCTCTGCCCCCACCCCTGGCCTCAAACTCACGCCAGCCAAGGTTGCCTGCCGTCTGGCCCATGGCGGGGCCCAGCCTCCTTGGACAGCCATCTCCCGGGCAGGGGGAGTCTTATACTGGGGGCTGCGTCCAGTTTCACTTTCCGTCCTGCTTCTACTTTCGGCTTTGTGTTCACCGAGTCTTCCCTCATCACCACCCCTTGCTAAAATGGGGAAATGTAATTTCCCTTCCCAGAGAGGGTGGGAGGTGCAGTGGGGGTGGCGGGAAGCTGGGGTTTCGGTCAATCTCAGCTCCTGACTCCCTGCTGCACTCTACAGTCCAGCCATGCCCTTACTTCCCCACTCGGGCGAGCCGCCCCACTCTGCTTGCTGGTAGGTCCCAGAGACTCCAGCCCCCCTCCTGTTTCTCTTCTTTGTCACCATCATCCCAGTACCATCACAGTCCATTGTCCTCCCAAAGATGGATGGCCAGGTAAGGGGATTGCCCATTAGAGGGGACTTGGGGTTTTGAGTCATCCTTATGCTCTGCTGGTTTACCAGATGGCTGAGGGAGGGAGTGCCAGGGAGGTCAGGGTTCAGTGGGTGACTGGGATGGGGCTTTGTGTGAGGCGGTAGGGTCTCAGTCTGGGCAGAGTCAAGGGTTCAGTCTGTAGTCAGGGTCAGGGCGGGATGAGAACAGGTTCATTCAGGGCCAAGCTCAGACTTTAGCCAGGATCAGATCTAGGATTAGCACTCAGGACTTGGTCTAGAGCCAAACTTGGAACTTCATCTGGGGTCAACGCCCTGGTTCTGCCTGTGTTTGGGGTCAGAGCTATCAATGATGTGGGGGCCCTGTGTGGAACCAGTTAAGGTTGGGCTCAGAGCTCAGACCAGACACGGCACAAACTTCAGTCTGTGGCCAACATCCCGACCGCTTGGGTGACTCAGGTCAGGGCTCGGGCTTGGGCCGAGTTAAGAGCTCAGTGGATGAGCAGAGTCAGGGCTCAGCCCATGGCCAGGTTGGGGTTCTGTGAGGTCAGGATCAGGGCTCAGCCAGGTCCCCGAATTGCTTTGGTGTTTCTGCTCTGTAGATGGCTGTCAGGGCCGGTTACAGATCTCCCTTCCAGCGCTGCCCCGCCCTCAGGCCCACCCTGGATTTCCCATCTTCAAGGAGAAGATGGGGTTTCTTGGTCTTCCCCCAAGCCCACTGCTGCCACTTTCCTTTTAGGACCCGTGGGGTTTCCCTGCTGGGCCCTGGGGGTGTTACAGAAACCAAAGGGGCTTCCCCTTCCTATACCCTGCCTCCCCAGCCGTGCGCATGCACAGGGCCACCAGGGACCAACTCCCAGGGAAGTATCAGCACCGGCTGAGGAACCATGCAGAAGGCCACTGGAGGAGAAGGAAAAGGAAGAGCGGCTTGCACCTGCCTATCCTGGATCAGTTTCCTTTGCAGCGCCCCCCAGTGGTGGCAGCCCGTTCCCCCACATCCCAGGCAACTAATACTCCTCCCTGTCAGGTCCCATCCATCCTGAGACTGATGCTGACAAGGCCCTGGCTGGTCTTCCTCACATCCCTGAGCCCTGCCGTTGTCCTGGAGGCATGCACACTCTGCCTCTTCTCCGACCACAGCCACTCCTGACTCTTTGCCATCACCCAGAGCCGCTTTACCTTTCAAACCTCGAACCCCATCTTTCACTCTCTGACCACAACCTCCTGACCTTCCCAACCGTCTCAGTGTTCCCCGAGCAAGGGACCTCCTGGCCCTTGCTGCTTCTCAATTTGGCTGCGGCTGACTCCTCCAGCCTCACACCTCCCTCCAGCCCTCTTCTTGCTCCACCAATTGCTTCTTTGCCTTTGCACAGGCTGGTCTCTCAGCCTAGAATGCCCTCACTGCCTTCTCTGGAGTTCCGTTTCCCCAGCCTTTTCTGTACCCAGACGCCTCAGCATGGGCTTTCTTCCCTGAATGGCTCATCCCTTCCTGCCATGAACCTTGCCTCCAGTGGATATCTCACATTTCTTTGTCTTGCCCACTGTATCCTCACTCATACCTCTCCAGCCATACTGGCCTCTTCCTGGCTCTTAGAACATCCTGCCTCAGGACCTTTGCACTTGCTGTTCTGCTTCATGTGTGCAAAGCTCACTGTCTCCTTAATACTGTGCACAAATGTCTCCTTCACAAATAGGATCTTCACTGACTACGCTGATACTCTCTATTCCCTTCCCTGCACTACTTTTCTGTATAGTACTTTAGATAGCAAATGTTTTTAGATATTGAACATTTTCTCTCTCTCTCTCTCTCTCTTTTTTGGTTCTGTCTCCAGGCACGAGAATATGGGTTCCACAAGGATGGGAATTTTTGCCTGTTTTATGCACTGATGCATCCTCAGTAGCTAACAAGAGCAGGTTCTCAATAAATCATTGAACCAATCTGTCTTCTGCCAACAAGTGTCTAATCCAGGTTTTGCTTATGGCTGGTGAGCTATAAACTGCCAGGATGAAACAGAAGGTCTGGGACCAGCAAAGCCCTGAGTCTCACAACCAGCTTTCTCCCAGTCTGGCCAAGGCTTCAGCCAGGTGCTGAGCGGGTAAGAAAGCACCTGGGCTGCTGAGCACTGGCCCTGCGAGAGATCATAGTAGATCCTTGGCAAAAAGCCAGAGGGCCAGTGAAGGCTGTGCCAGCCTCTGCCCACATCCTTGAAGGATGGGCCTGTGTCTACCACCTGGGTATCAGCTTCCATAAGTGGATCTTGGCTGGTGGGCTGAGGCTTGGGCTGGGGCCAGCAGGAAATGGAAGGGATGTGGTGAGGGGTAACAACTGCTGGCAAGAGCTCTAGACTCTGGTGTGCAGCTAACCCTCCTGGTGACCTCAGGTGACTCAATAGCCTGCTCTGGACCTCAGTTTCCTCATTGAAAATGAATAACAATTTTCAAATGCTGCCACTATGATTACATAGGGAAATTAAAACCCAGATGATTAAAAAACAGAGAGAGAGAAAGGAACCATCTGCCAATTTTTCTGATTATTTTCCAAGCCCTGTTACAGCTCTGACCATGTGGGGCACTCCATGGGGTTGCATGGGAATCCTGAGTGCAGGAAGCAGAAGTTAGAAGCCTCAGATGTGACATCAGGACAGAATCAGGGCGGGGAAATCTTGTTCAAGGTTACAGAGCAGATCAGTGGCAGAATGAAGACTGGAACTCAATTCCCTCGTTTTCAGCCTGGGATGGCCAGGGGAATCCCTGGGCTCCATGATGTCAGCTTCGAGGTTTGGAACTAACCCCTTGGTGAAACCAAGATGGCCTTCAGTGAAGGCAGGAAGACTGAGGGGGGAGGTAAGTCCAGTTTGGAGCTGGGGTCACACTGCTGTCTCCAGAACACAAGTAATAAGACCCAGAGGCTAGCACAGCACCCATCAGCTCTCGCGAGATGACAGGCTAATAAAGTCCTGCATCCCAGCCCTGATCATTGCGCTCCTTGTATGCATGCGCCTTTCCTCGCCACATCTATGTTTTCCCCTGCAGCGTCTCAGGGGTAAAAGAACTTGCCTGCCAATGCAGGAGACGCAGGGGATGTGGGTTTGATCCCTGGGTCGGGAAGATCCCCTGGAGGACAAAATGGCAACCCATTCCAGTATTCTTGCCAGGATAACCCCATAGACAGAGGAGCCTGGCAGGCTACAGTCCGTGGGGTTGCAAAGAGTTGGACACGACTGGAGTCGCAGCGTCCTGCCTTGAGCTCAAGGCATCAGTGAGGCGGCTTCGGTGCCACGACCCCTTCCCCCCACCTTGGGTACATCTCTTATGGGACAACCAACCCTGGGGGTGGGGTGGGGGAAGTCTAGCAAGAAAAAAAGGCTTCTCACCCTCAGTCTCTCCTTTTTTTCTCCCATAGAGGGGCACTGTCTAGGTCACGGCAGGCACATGGGGAGAGCTGAGAGAAAGGGGGTGCAGGGCCCACCTTGCCATCCACAAGACTTTCATCGCTGGACATTCTATGAAAATGACATATGAATACAGGGGCAGGAAGATTGCGCTTCGCAGAATGTGAGGAGGTGGGAAAGCCAGCTCTGCTGAGTGCCAGGAAGGAAGAGTTTGAAGCCCAGGAGTCAGGGCTGCAGAGAAAAAACACCAGCCTGGGGATGAAAAGTCCCAACGCAAGTCCCCGCTCCTCTCTGCCCAAATGTGCTAGGCTTCAGTTTCCCCATCAGGAACTCGAGGCCCGCCATTCCAGCCCTGCCTACCTCTCAGCCCAAACGAGAAGACAAAATTAGGAAGGTAGAGGGTTTCACGGAGAAGGCAATGGCACCCCACTCCAGTACTCTTGCCTGGAAAATCCCATGGACGGAGGAGCCTGGTGGGCTGCAGTCCATGGGGTCGCTAAGCGTCGGACACGACTGAGCGACTTCCCTTTCACTTTTCACTTTCATGCATTGGAGAAGGAAATGGCAACCCACTCCAGTGTTCTTGCCTGGAGAATCCCAGGGACGGCAGAGCCTGGTGGGCTGCCGTCTATGGGGTCGCACAGAGTCGGACACGACTGAAGTGACTTAGCAGCAGCAGCAGCAGAGGGTTTCAAGGCTCAGGACTCCACTGGGGAGTCAGACAGACCTTTCGCAGCTCCAAGAGTTTCCAGGGTGACCTTGGACAAGGCAGGAAACCTCCCTGTGCTTGATTCCTCTACCAAGTGGGGATGCTACTCCTGCCAGCCAGCTACGACAGCAGTGACAATTATACACATAAATGCCTGCCACTGCTGCTGAGCAGCTGTGTGATCTTAAGCAAGTTATGTAACCTCTCTGTGCCTAGGTTCATCATCTCTAATGTGAGGAAAAGGGGACCTCTCTGGTGGTCCAGTGGTTAAGAATACTCTGCCTTCCAATGCAGGGGACATCGGTTCAATTCCTGCTCAGGAAACTGAGATCCCACATGTCTTGGGGCAACTAAAGAAGCATGAACTCCACTGCTACTGAGCCACAAGCTCTGGAGCCTCTGCTTCCCAAGAGAAGCCCGCCCACTGCCGGGAGAGGCCCTTGCACAGCAGCAAGAGAAGGCCACGTGGCATCTAGAAATAGCCCGCACCACAGCAAAGACCGAGCGCAGGCCAGAGGAAAACAAAATGAGGAAAATAATCCAAAGTCATAAGACTATTTAGAGGATTCAATGAGCTATTGTTTGTAAAGTGCTTAGAAGGGGGATTGGCACCTAGTAAAGCTGTAGATTCTAGCTCTTAGTGGTAGTACAAGGCCTGCTCCACAAGCTTTTAGGAAACGCTTGTTGCTAAGTCGCTTCAGTCGTGTCCAACACTGTGCGACCCCATAGACGGCAGCCCGCCAGGCTCCCCTGTCCCTGGGATTCTCCAGGCAAGAACACTGGAGTGGGTTGCCATTTCCTTCTCCAATACAGGAAAGTGAAAAGTGAAAGTGAAGTCGCTCAGTCGTGTCCAACTCTTAGTGACCCCGTGGACTGCAGCCTACCAGGCTCCTCCATCCACGGGATTTTCCACCCCACTGGAGTGGGGTGCCATTGCCTTCTCCGTACGAAACACTAGTTGTCATTAATAAATACTCTGGGATGGTTGTTATCAATGGGCAAAGAAAGGCTAAAGAGTTGCAAGAAGAGAGTGAGGAAGAGGGCTTCCCTGGTGGCTCAGTGGTTAAGGAATCCACCTGCCAGTGCAGGAGACATAGGTTCAATCCCTGGTCTGGGAAGATCCCACATGTCTTGGAGCTGCTGAACCTGTGCACCACAACGGCTGAGCCTGTGCTCCAGAGCCCGGGAACCGCAACTGTTGAGCCCACGTGCCACAACTACTGAAGCCCAGGCACCTAGGGTCCGTGCTCCACAACTAGAGAAGCCACCGCAACCAGAAGCCTGCACACTGCAACCAAGAGTAGTCCCTGCTCGCTGCAACTAGAGAAAAGCCTGTACAGTAACGGAGACCCAGCACACAGCCAAAAACAAATAAATAAAATTAAATATATGAAAAATGAGAGAGCGAGTGAGGAAGGAACAGAAGAGGCTGCAGTTAGAGCTTGGGATGTTCAGACAGGTTTGGAGTGCAAATGGGGGTACCCAGGCCAAAGAAGCCTGGTAGCCAGAGACGTGCCTCTCTGGAGCACAGTCTGGGCCTGAAGCAGAGGGGTCTGGGAGACAGCCCTCCAAGCAGGCCCTGGGCCACAGTGTGGACAGCCTTGGATCTGAGCACCACTGGTTGGGACTCATTTCCTAGCTTGGGTGAGGTTTCATCAAGCCTCCCTATGGAGAGAACTTGGAATGAAGACTGACTCTGGGCTGAGCCCTGGGCCAGGCCCTGCTAAGTGTCTGAGATAGACAGCAGGCCCTGGGCCGACACCAGGTCGTCCAGCAGCCCTACCTTCTGAGGCTGACCCTGGGCCCCATGCCAACCCCGGGCCCCTCACCTGGCAGTTGCCATGAAGTCTCTCCCACCCCTGACTGCTGTGTCTGTTACTTAATCCTGAGCACTGCACTTGGAGCCCCTTGGTGAGTGGACAGTTCACTTCCCAGAAGTGGGACACACTCACAGTTTATAAATATATATTTAATTTATTTTCGGCTGCACTGGGTCTTTGTTGCTGCACTCAGGCTTTCTCTAGTTGTGGTGATCAGGGGCTACTCTCTAGCTGCGACGCGAGGGCTTCTCATTGCGGTGGTTTCTCTTGTCTCAAAGCACGGGCTCTAGGCATGTGGGCTCAGTGGTCGTGGCACACGAGCTTAGTTGCCCCACAGCATGTGGGATCTTCCCAGGCTGAGGATAGAACCCATGTTCCCTGCATTAGCAGATGGATTCTCAATCACTGGACCACCAGGGAAGCACCTAATCAAGACTATGTCTGATGCATTGATTCGTGAATATTACAGAATATTACAGGCACCTACTTAGTGCCAGGTACCAGCTCTGAAGCAGAGGAACCAGAGGACACTGATGCTACGGCGCAGGTGTTTGAGGCCCTAGAATGCCACACCCAAGCAGAGAGCGTTAACTACTGGATCACGAAGCAAGTCCCACACCAGGGTTCAGTAGCTGCGGCTCCCAGGCTCTAGAGCAGAGGTTCAAAAGTTGTGGCACATGGGCTTAGTTGCTCTGAGGCATGTGAGATTTTGCTGAATCAGAGATTAAACCTGTGTCTCCTGCATAGGAAAGCAGATTCTCTATCACTGAGGCACCAGGGAAGACCCAAGGTATTTTAAATTGCACAGAAATAAAAGTGTTAGTTGGTCAGTCATGTCTGACTCTGCGGCGACCCCTTGGACTGTAGCCCGCCAGGCTCCTCGCTCCATGGAATTCTCCAGTCAGGAATACTGGAGTGGACCATTCCCTTCTCCAGGGGTCTTCCCAACCCAGGGATCAAACCTGGGTCTCCTGCATTGCAGGTGAGTTCTTTACTGTCTGAGCCACCAGGGACAAGCCACACTGAAATTCATGTGTTTTTTTTTTTTTTCTCTCTCTTTTTTGTCTGCCCCTCACTACAAGTTCCAAAAGGAAAGAGCTCATTGACCACTGTATCTGTAGCTTTTAGAATATTCCCTGGCTCAGGAAATATCTGCTGAGGAATAAATCTTTCCTTAAGTAGTTAACAACTCTCCCAACTATTCTCCAAAAGAGAGATAACAGGGCAAGGCTGCACAGAGCTGGTGCAAACATTTCACAAAGTGCTTAATTTTATAACTCCAGTGTTTTGCTAAAGTTGGAAGGAGAATGTATTCACTCAAGAAGACAGAACAAGAGGTGAGGAGTCATCTTCTGATTCCACAGCGTGGGTGTGTGCTAAGTCAGTGCTCAGTCATGTCCGACTCTTTGCAGCCCCATGGACTATAGCCCACCAGGCTCCTCGGTCCATGGGATTCTCCAGGCAAGAATACTGGAATGGGTTGCTGTGCCCTCCTCCAGGGGATCTTCCTCACCCAGGGATCAAATCCATTTCTCCTGGTCTCCTTCATTGGCAGGCAGTTTCTTTACCATAGCGCCTCCACAGCATCAGCTGCTTTTGTTCTCGGAGGAGCAAAAAGAACCTTGTTTTACAAAGAAAAGAAAGTGCTTCTGGTTGGCTGAGACCTGGATTCCTGGTCCAGCCTCTGGGGAGCAGTCTCCTCTCTTCAGGCTGGCTGCTTGCACAGGGCCTCGGGGGAGTGAGGTGCTCTTGCTTCTTAGCTTGCTCCCCCTGGGCTCCCTGAAGACCACAGAATTCTCTAGAAAGCTTGGGTGTGGGTGTTAGCACACCTGGTCTCCTCCTGGCTCAGCCCGTGACAGTTGGTGAACCCATGACCCAGATCTTTTCCCTCCCACAGGACTTTGGTAAATATTCACTATGATAATAAAAGTCACTGCGATTGTAGACATTTCTTTTCTACTAACCCAGGTGGAGTTTTCTTCCTCTTCTTTTTATGCTCATCCCATTACTGTTTAATCAGTGTGGACTTTCATGGCTACAGGGAAGGGATGTCATTGAAGTTTCCTTTTTACTTCAACAGCCTTAGGGGACTCCTGGTGGAACCCTGGTGGCTCAGATGGTAAAGAATCTGCCTGCAATGCAGGATACCTGGGTTCGATCCTTGAATCGGGAAGATCCCCTGGAGAAGAGAATGACAATTCACTCTTTTCCCCTGGAGAATCCCACAGACAGAGGAGCCTTGCGGGCTGCAGTCCATGGGGTCGCAAAGAGTCAGACATGACTAAGCTACTAACACCGGGGACTCAAGGCACAGAGAATCATGAGGACACAAGAGCAGGGTGGATGGGGTGGGGAGTGGGCAAATTTTAAAATACTTCCCTGGTGGTCCAGTGATTAAGAACTCACCTTCCAATGCAGGGGATACGGGTTTGATCCCTGGTCAGGGAACTAAGATCTGCTATGCCATGGGGCAACTAAGCCCACGTGCTATAGCACACAGAGAACCCTGTGTGTCACAGTGAAGACCCAGCACAGCCAAAGATAAAATAAAATACTCCCCAAGTTAAGGAAGAAGGAGGCAATTTGGAAAGGACAGAGGGAGATCTTAGAACAGACATGTCCTTGAGAAAGGATTCTTCTGACCACACTGTTCTGAAGAGTTGGGTGAGATCTGAAGTATGGAAGGAACTGTACCCCATTTTCCAGGTGGACAGACCCTGGCAGTGCCCCTGCACCCCAGCGTGACACAAAGGCTGTGGGAGGTGGCCCAGAGAACACAGACAAGAGCAGGCGCTGTGTGGCTGACAGTAAAGAACAGACAGAAAGGACAGGAAGGCAGAGGGGGGACGTCTTGGCGGATTCCAATGTACCCAGGGGATGTCAAGGCCAAGAGGATTCATGCTGCTTCTCAACTCTGCTCCTGGGGAGCCCTGGGAAAAGGAGTGGAAAAAACGGCAAACTGACCCCTTCAAAGACCTGCCGCCGGCAGAAAGGGAACAGGAAATAGCAATTCAGATCTCATTTCTTGCACACCTGAGCTACGTTGGCTGTTCCCTTGTTTTAATAGCTCACTCACATGATGTTTACTATGTATTTCACATTAACCCAGTCACAGCCATAATGCTATGTTGAATGTTATCAGCACTCTTACTTCCCATATGGGGAAATGGAGGCATAGAAAGGTCAAATAACTGGACCAAGATCAGACAGAGATGGTGAGCGAGCTGGGACTTGAACTGACAGTCTGGGCTCGGAGCCCATGATGTCAGCTGTCACTCTGCTGCCTTCTTAAGATCTTTTTTGGGTACCCTATGAAGTGCTTGAAAAACAGTTTCCTTGCATCCTCAAACCATTTCAGGAGGTGGGTATTCCCTGGGTGGCCCAGTGGTTAGGACTCCATGCTTTCACTGCTTTTGTTGCCAGGGGCCAGTGTTCAGTCCCTGGTCAGGGAACTAAGGTCCCTCAAGCAGCAAAAGAAAAAACAACAATAAAAGCACAATTCTGGTGACTTCCTGGTGATTCAGTGGTTAAGACTCCATGCTTCCACTGCAGGGGCCACGGGTTCCATCCCTGGTTGGGGAACTAGGATCCCCAAACTCTCAAGGCTTGGCCAAAAATCAATCAATCAAACAAACAAAAAAACACACCACACCATTCTGGGAGGTGAATGTTTGCAGTAGAGAAAATTAAGATACAGGGTAAATAATCACTTGTCCCAGGTCACAGCCAAGTTTTTAGGCAGGATCTGGAATGGATCTGGGGAAACTCTAAGTAAGGCTGGTCTAACAACAAACCATCCCCAAACATAATGGTTACAAACAGCTATTTGGTTATGCACCCAGATATTCTGTGGATCAGGAGTTGGAGGTGGCTTGTCTCTACTGCACTATATCTCAGGCCTCACCTGAGAAGATTCAGTTGCTGAAGATGACCCTACCCTCTGTAGGCTCCCTTCACTCACATGTCTGGAGGCTGGAGACAGCTTTCAGCTGGGACTTCCGCCGCACCAGAAGTCAGACCACTAATAACACGTGACTTTCTATGTTGACTTTCACGTGGGCTATCTTGAACTTCCTCACAACAGGGTGGCTGGGGTCCAAGAACCGCCAACAACAAGGTACAAGCACTTGGTGTTTCAGGAAATACCACTTCCGCCACAGTCTATCAGTCATGGCGGTCACAGAGGTCCTTGTGTGTTCAGAAGGAAAAGAGTCCTATATCCCCCAGTTGATGGAGGGAGCATCAAGGTCGAACTGTCAGAAGAGCTTGTGGGGTGGGATCTGGCTATGGTCATCTTTGGTAAATACAGTTCTCAAACTTCACTGCATGTTTGAATCTCTCTCTCTCTTTTTTTTTTAATTGGGGTAGAGTTGATTTACAATGTTCTGTTAGTTTCTGCTGTACAACAAAGTGAACTGGCACTACATATACATATATCCCCTCCATCTTGAACCTCCCTCTCCACCCTCATCACACGCATCTAGGTCCTCACAGCATGGAGCTGAGCTCCCTGTGCCATACAACAGGTTCCCACTAGCTATGTTTCACACACAGCAGTGTCTTTATGTCAATTCCAGTCTCTCAGTTCTTCCCACCTCCTCTTTCCCCCGACCCACGTCCACACGTTCATTCTCTACGTCTGCATATTTATTCCTGCCCTGCCAATAGGTTCATCTGCACCATTTTTCTAGATTCCACATATATGCATTAGTAGATCATATTTGTTTTTCTCTTTCTGACTCACTGTTCAAAGTCCCAGTGCCCAAGCTGCACTCCAGGCCAATGAAATCAGAATCTCAGGGGGAAGGAGCCAGGAATCAGTATTTTCTTCAATTTCCGGGTGATTACAATGAGGCGGTCTCCCATGTATGCAAAGTTCCTGGCACAGTGTCTGGTTCGTGAACAACTGATATTTTTCCTCCAAGTGTGGACACTTATGACTCAATACACAAAGTTGTCATAGGTAGTACCCAGGTGGACTTAAAATTATGGTTAGGTATTTCTTTTTACAGTTATTTTCTAACTATGACAAGTGATTGTGGGCTTCCATTTTTGAAAGTTATGTAGTTTCCTTTTAAATATATTTGAGTAAAAAAGTAAGAAGGTAATTTTTTAAATGCTTAGTAAATAATGGTGCAGCTTGAATGCCCATAGGGCAGAAATCACAAAACTGTGAAAGGCAAAGCTGGGAAAACCCTGAGACAGTTCATCAATAACAGTATCTAGGACTAGGACTGTTATTATTATTAATAGAACCACTTTTAAAAAAATGCTACTTGAGGGACTTCCCTGGCAGTCCAGCGGTTAAGAGTCCACATTCACTATGCAGAGGGCCCGTGTTCCAGCCTTGGTCAGGAAATTAGATCTCCCGTGCCTCAACTAAAAAAGATCCCACAAGCCACAACTAAGACCCAGCGTAGCCAAATAAATTTTTAAAATAATTAATTTTTTAAAAGTGGAACTTCCTTGGTGATCCAGGGGTTAGGAATCTGCCTGTCAATGCAGCGGACACAAGTTCAATCCCTAGTCCAAGAAGATCCCACGTGCTGCAGGGCAACTAAGCGTGAGTATGGCAACTGCTGAAGCCCCTGCACCCCAAAGCCTGTGCTCCGCTACAGGAGGAGCCACTGCAATGAGAAGCCCACGTACCACAACTAGAGAAAGGCTGCCCACAGCAACAAAAAATTAAAAAAAAACAAACTTTAAAGTGCTCATTTAAAATCAACTTCGGGTGATCCTGAATTAAAAAGATATATATATATATCTGAGTGCTGGCCTTTAGAGAAAGGAGTGGACAGACAAGGACAAGCAAATACAGAGCCCCACAGCGTCTTTCCAGATTCTCTGCAAGGAGCTGGGAATCCTTTGAAGTGTGGCAACCTACCTGGAAATTTCCATAAGCCCCTGAGGAAGAAAGAGAGGTCAGTCAACTCTCCAGTTTTCAGAAGGAACCCAAGAAACTGGGGAAACAGGTATTACATACAAGCAGGAGAAGATAAAGAAAGGAGTGGAAGGGAAGAGGGAGGTTCTGGAGGGTTCTTGTCCTGATTGGATCCCCAGTCCCCCTGTGCGTTTAAGCCAGTTCCACCCTCCTGCACTCCCCCCAGGCCCATCCTATAAGTCCAAGAATTATCTGGTTCCTGGAACCTCCCAAGCAGAGGCTGTGCCAGGGAAGGGTGGGACCAGGAGTTGTATGAGGGGTCGTGTGTGGGGCCTCCTGGCAAGTGCGGATCAAAGGATCCATTACCTGGGGAGTGACCACACCCAGCGAGACACAACCCTTCCCAGCCTATTTTCTCCTTTGAAGCTGAAAGAAGACAGGATAGTCTCAGCAATTGACAGAGGAAGGAAACAGGCTCAGACCCGAGTAATTGACCAGAAATTAACTAGCATCTAGGATTCCTCATGGTCAGTTCTTCTCAGGCATGTAGTCACAAAGAGAAAAACCTGGCTTTGAAAATCAGACAGACCTGATTTAAAAGTCTCAGCTTCTGCAGGTTGTGCCCGTGTGACTTTGATGAAGTTACTTCTCTTTTACAGAAACTTTGGTTTTCTGGTCTGTAAAATGGGATCAGTAATACTCTACCTGGCTCCTAGGTGGCTCAGTGATAAAGAATCTGCCTGCCAATGCAGGAGACACAGGCGATGCAGGTTTGATCTCTGGGTCAGGAAGATCCCCTGGAGGAGGAAATGGCAACCCACAACAGTAGTCCTGCCTGGAAAATCCCATGGACAGAGAAGCCTGGTAGGGTACAGTCCACGGGATTGCAAAGAGTTGAACACGTGTAAGCAACTGAGCACATAATACTATGCCTACTGAGTTATTGTGAGGATTAAATGGGGCAGTACCTATAAAACATGCGTCACAAGAGTAGTATCCCAATGCATGGGAGCTGTTGCTATGCTCTTCTGAAGCTGACGCATCAGCTCTATCCTAGGCAGAGAGCTACTGCCAAGTGCTGCTCCTGCCATTTGACTCCTGAGTCCAAGAAATGACACCGACCCTAAGGCCTGGTTCCAATCCTACGAGGGTCGTTTGTCCCTCCTCCCAGGGCGTACCTTCAACCAGGTCCTGGTAATGTGGTAAGCATCCAATAAGTATTAAATGAATGAATAAATAATCTGTCATGGAAAGAGGGGTTTGAAGGGAAATCTGAAGGAGCTAAATGTCAAAATGACTGAGATTCTGGGCACAGGCTTGCTTACCTTGGAGGCAAGCAGCAGGTGGTTGAGGGCAAATAGGAGAAGACTTTGAAGAGCTGAGCCTTACAGGACTGGTGAGAATAAAAGCATCTCAGATAGAAGGGACCAGAAAACAGAAGCTTGCTCAAGGGGCAGGTAGGAGAGTCAGATTCCAGCTCACATTAAGGAATAACTCTGGGGGCTTCCCTGGCAGGCCAGCAGTTGACTCTGTGCTTCCAAAGCAGGAGGTGCTGGCTCCATCCCTAGTTGGGGACAAGGTTGGACTAGATGCCTTTTTAAAAGGAATTTATTTGGCTGCAGCACACAGGATCTTCAATCTTCATTACAGCACGTGGGACCTTTAGTTGTGGCAAGCGGGATCTAGTTCCACAATCAGAGATTGAGCCTGGGTCCTCTGCACTGGGAGTGCAGAGTCTTAGCCACTGCACCACCAGGAAAGATATCTTTTAAAGTCCTTCTCAGGTCAGAGATTCTAGGAGAGTTATTAGGCAACTCAAGGGAGCCTGATGGATAAAGGTTCTTAAAGGTTCAAGCTGGTCTTAATCTGCTGTGCATCTGTTTCTGCTCCAACTGCTGCCTTATTCCTTTGTTCATATTCTTGGGTCCCTGAGAACAATTGATTCCAAGTTTTGCAACCCAGGGTTTAAATGCAGTGGACAGGAGAAAAGGATAAAGGCTATGCTCAGGGCCAGACCGAGGGGTTTTCTCCATCCTGTACCCCTTATTGCTTGCTAGTTTCTTCTAATATTCACTCTCTCCTGCTTCTTCTTCTTTTTTAAATATTTATTTGTGTCTTAGTTGCAGCACGTGGGATCTAGTTTCCTGATCATGGATCAAACCCAAGCTGCCTGCATTGGGAGCACAGAGTCTTAGCCCCTTGACCCCAGAGAAGTCCCTCTCCTACTTCTTTTAATAATAAAACTCTCCCCCAGTTTGGGCTAGCACGTGGCTAAGTAGTTATATACTACATGCCCCAACCTCTCCTGTAGTTGGGTGTAGTGATATGTTTAACTTCCGAGCAGATGCAATTTGTTCTGCTTTTAGGTTATGGCCTTAAAAATATATTATTGTGGCCTCCACCAGTCCTTTTCCCACTCTATTTACATAAGCTGAATGCAGATGAAATGGCAGGTACTGGAGCAGCTAGGTTGGAGTGCAGAGTGGTAGCCATGTTTGAAAAGTGGCTGAAAAATGAGCCAGAAGTAATTGAAATCCTTGACACGATGGAGCTGCCACTTTAACCCCAGAGTACCAACCCTTGGAACTGCTTTGTGACACAGAGAGAACTTTCTATCCTGCTTTGTTCGAGTCTTCATTACAGCAGCCTGAGTCTCTTTCTCAATCAACATACCCTACCAGCTCCCAGCATGCCTCTTACTTACTCCACATTTTTTCTGGAAGTCTGGCTCTAAGACTGATAACACTGGATAAGAATTTTCCTGCTCACCTGACTTTCCAGAACACTGTCCTGGCGGCCCCCTTGGCAAAGGGACCTACCTCACACTTGAGGACAATAAGAATCCTTGAGCCCTGAGTAACTTGGGGCAAGTCCCTAAATGTTTTAAATCCCACTTTTCGCCATTTTGCAGATGGCACCAATAAATAACACTCACTTCAAGAGGTGGTTTGATACAAAGATGACATAAACAGCAAGTTTGTTGTTCTAAAAATGGAGAGGAGCTGAGGAGGGGGCTTGTTTCATGGGCAGCATCTCAAAGAAACAGAGGAAATTCTCATACACCTCATGAGAAACCACAGAAACAAATTCACCCAAACACATACATACCAAAAGAAAAAAAAAATGCTCACCTCTACGCCCATACAAAATTAGAAACACCCCTCCCAGACACGTAGCCCAAAACAAACACTCACCAAAATGCTCTCATTGGTTCATGCAAATGCAGACACTTGCAGGCAGAAGTGTGCACCCAAAAAGCCACACAAAGAGAGAGAGAACAAAAACACACAACACAGACAGTCGGCAGCTGCTACACTTTGTTTATTGTCACCGTCACCCTGGGGAGCTCCGGTTTCTTCTTTCTTTTTGCAGGGAGGTACCTTCTTGACTCTGCCTCTGTCTATGCTCTGCCTCTTGCTTCTCATCTTGTCCTTTCTCTGGGGCCGGGGGTGCTTCCTCCGTGGTGCCCCCAGAGTCTCAGTCAGGTGGGGTTAAGTCCTGGGGTTGGGGTGGGGCAAGCAGGCCTGGATCCCGCCCCCAGGGGCTGGCTCTTCCTCAGTCCTATTTCCATTGCTGTGGGTGTCCGTCCTCTGGCCTCATCTGGGGGAAGGAAAGCAGCAGGTGAAAAATCCAGAAGCCTGGGTTCTAGTTCTGCCTCTCCTGTTCACTTGCTCCATGACTCCAGAGAAAGACCCTACCCTCTCTGGGCCTCAGTTTTCCTGTCTGTAAATCAAATGTTGCTCCACTTGCAAAGGGTCCATTTCTCCCTTTTTTGCTCTGGTCGCTAGGCAACTCAAACATATGTCTCATTTTATTCTATGCTGAGACAACAATTCTTAGCTCCCTCCTCCCCGCCCAACCTTGTACATTCAGGTCTGTCCCGACCAGGCAGAGGGACCTGTACAGGTGCTGGGGGCCCCTGACTCCTTACCTCCAGTCCTGTCTCAGGGCCGTGCCCCTCGCTTTTTCCGCTCCGTGTTCTGAAGCTTGGTCACCAGCTTCCTCTCATGCCCACCAGGGCTGTGGCGGTTGGTGTTGATGGCGGCTTCTCTCTTGCTGCGACCTTTCCGGCCTCCCACTCCTGGGAAATGAGGCGAGAGTCCGTGGTGAGGTGGGCAGAGGTGTGAGGCTCAGGGGGTACGGAGGGCAGGGGTGGAAAAACCTTGGGTTAAAGTCGGGAGGCCGGGGATCGTCACCATATAGATTTAGGGCAGTCTTTGTCCCTGCTTCCGCATCTGTGGATTGAGGGACTTCCCCCTCCTCGTGATCTCCAAAATTCTAGAAGTGTGTAAGGTCCCAAGGCTGAGTAGGACAGCACTCACTGCATGAGGGGTTGCGGGGAAGGGGGTAACTCCACGGGTCAAAGAAACAGGCTGGAGAAGGGTGATGAGTGGGCAGGAGCCCAAGGAGGGATACTAGTTTGGGTAGGTGGGCTTCAGTCCTCTTGTGAGGGTGGGCATTGGAAATGAAAGGATCCGGAAGGTGGCGGGGCCAGGCCTTACCCGGGTAAGAATGAGCCAGGCTGTAGAGGTCGTACTCGTCTAGGACGGCATCTTCATCCTCTAGGCCTGGGGGCTGCCTGGATGGGCTGGCTGCTCTTGGGAAGGTGGCCATAATGTCTATCTGTCTGTCTCTCCCTCGCCCGTCTTCTAAAGCTTTGTTTGTGTTTGGTTTGCTGACACTGTTCACTGGCCTCAATTTATAAAGCCAAGTCTCCTCCTCAGCCCACAGTCTGGCTCCAGCCCCTCAGGCCCGGTCTGATGCAATCTGGCCTTTTCCCAGAACCCAGACCAGTAAGCATCAGTCACGAGAGAGAGAGCGGGGTGGGGGTGGGGGCTGGGGGGGTGGCGGGGGGGAGAAGAGCTGGTCCCGTGAGTCCCAGCCCCCTTCGCCGCCTCCTCTCTCACCGGGGCTCGCCCAGCTGGGTAGTTTTCCACGGAGGAGATCCCCGCCCCTCAGAGGGGAGGAGGTAAGAGACAGGGTTTGGGCATAAACAGTGCTTGTGGTCAAGGCCCGAAGGGAACTGAGGGCCTCACCTGGCTGACTGCTTCCTTATCCATCTCCTGCCCTCTGCCCTCTGCCACGTGCCCCTCCTGGGCTGGGGGTCATGGCCACACAGCTGAGCCCCACCCCACCCACTTCTGGCTCAGATTCAGGACCCTGGTGGCAGAACATGGAGTAAAGAATGATCCAGGAGAGGGTACAACCCACCATGTGTCATGTCACTGATCCTCACACTGATCACACCCAACCCTCCTTTTTTTTTTAATATACAAAATATCCTGGAAACCCCCCTTAACATCCTGAACTGGGGGTCCCTAGGTTATCTCCCTCTCCTGAGAGGGAGACTAGCAGAATGGTTAAACTGATTCTGGAGCCAGATGCCTTGGATTTAAACCCTTGAACCACTACTTCCTGTATGACCCTGGACAAGTCAATTTACCTCTCTGAGCCTCTGTTTTCTCCTCTGTAAACTAAAGGTGATAGATAGTAATTGTATCTACCTCATAGACTTGGCATTTGTGCCAAGTCGCTTCAGCTGTGTCTCACTCTTTGCAACCCCATGGACTGCAGCCCACCAGGCTCCTCTGTCCAGGGGATTCTCCAGGCAAGAATACTGGAGTGAGTTGCCATGCCCTCCTCCAGGGGATCTTCCCGACTCAGGGATTGAACCCATGCCTCCTGCATTGGGAGGAGGGTTCTTTAGGACTCCACCTAGAGTTGGGGAGAAGATCAAATGAGATAATCGATGGCAAAGTACTTGCTACAGTGTAAACTGCATTGTATGAATTGATCACATAGTTTCCAAATAATTGGATCGAATGCCCTCCTTGAAATGTAAGAGAGACATAAAAGGAAATCAATTTAAAATAAAATTATACACAGGGCTTTCCTGGTGGCTCAGTGGTAAAGAGTCCACCTGCCAATGCAGGAGACACAGGTTCCATCCCTGATTTGGGAAGATTCCACATGCCAGGGAGCAACTAAGCCCGATCGCTGTAACCACTGAGCCTGTGCTCCAGAGCCCGTGCTCTGCAACAAGAGAAGCCACCACCATGAGAAGCCCATGCACCGCAACTAGAGAGTAGCCTGCACAGCAACAAAGACTCAGCATGGCCAAAGATTTAAAAAAGAATAAAACCTTTATTAAAAAGTAAATAAAATAATATATATTTCAAACCATGGATATACTGAGGTAGAGACCATTGTGAAGTAAACAGATGTTTGTGCTAATTTAATATGAGTTAAAGGAAGGGGATTGGATAAGAAACGGGGAAAGTGGAAATTTCCACTCTTGCCTGAAGGATCTGACCCTGTGGGTCGGTTGACCCAGAGGGGCCACACCCTGAGTTGCTTTAGCTGAGGCTCAAGCACTACAGACAGTGAAGGAAGCAGACTGCAACATTCCTTTCTTTCTTTTTTTTTTTTTTTAGCTCAGTGGTCTCAGTCCAGGACAGGTGTTAGGTGTTAATTCCCTGCTCACTTTCCCACTTTGCTGTGAGCCGACTGAAACATTGTTCCATTTCAATATTACCAAAACTTCCGTCTTCACCACCCCCCCCCCCAGCCTTATAATAACCCAGTATCATTCTCTGTTGAACAAGAAGGGACACTCTTGCTTGCATTTCTCCCTGGCCTGAGCCAGAATTAGATTTAGCTTCTGGTTTCCCGGGGATCATAATAACAGACCAGATGATAAGAGAAAGAGGAATTTAACCGTAACTTACACAAACAGGGGAGAAGGAAATGGCAACCCTCTCTAGTATTCTTGCCTGGAGAATCCCTGGACGGAGGAGCCTGGAGGAGTCCATGGGGTCGCAGAGAGTTGGATGCAACTAACTGACTAAACAAACAGCAAACACACCAAGGCAAATTAAGGTGGATAAATTAGGAAATACGGAGTTCTTGCAAAATAGTGGGCTTTATCATGAAGCATTGTAGCAAAATAATTCCCTCCAGCATGACACAAGGGGGCTTCCCTGGTAGCTCAGTGATAAAGAATCCACCTGCCAGTGCAGGAGACAAGGGTTTGATCTCTGATCTGGGAAGACCCCTGGAGAAGGGGATGGCTACCCACTCCAGTATTCTTGCCTGGAGAACCCTATGGACAGAGGATCCTGGAAGGTTACAGTTCATGGGGTCACAAAGAATCAACACAACTTAGCAACTGAACAACAAGAAGCATAACACAAGGCTCTAGGCTCGGGTCATTAAAATAAGCTTTATTTTTATTTTTTTAAAGACTCATTTATTAGGTTATTTCATGAGATCAGAAGTGTGTGTGTGTCTGTGTTTTAGTTGCTCAGTCGTGTCTGACTCTTTTTGAAACCCTATGGACTGTAGCCCGCCAGGCTTGTCAGTCCATGGGATTCCCCAGGCAAGAATACTGGAGTGGGTTGCCATTTCCTTCTCCAGAGTTTTATTTTTAATACCTTCATGCATGTCTGGCAGGATAGTCAGAGGTTGTGCGGAACGTGGGACAATTCTGGGCAGGATGAACTGTTTGCTCCAATCTGAGGTCATCGTGACTACCAACATGCTCACAAATTCCCGAGCTGCCTCTAGGGGGCGATCTTTCACTCATTCACTTCTGCTGCCAGTCCCCGGCTAGCGGCTCAGAAATCTTGAACCCCCTCTGAGCTTCAGAAGGCGCATCTGTCAAGGGAGAAGCCAACAGGGCCTGATGTGCCAGAGGGCTTCCTCCAGACCCGCGCGTGGTGCACTGCTATTTCCCCCAGTCTTCAAAGAAGGAAGGGCTTCCCTGGTGGCTCAGTGGGTAAAGAGTCTGCCTGCAGTGTGGGAAAGCCATGTTTGATCTCCATCTTGGGAAGATCCCCTGGAGAAGGAAATGGCAACCCACTGCAGTATTCTTGCCTGGAGAATTCCACGGACAGAGGAGCCTGGTGGCCTACAGTCCATGGGGTCACAAAGAGTCGGGCACCACTGAGTGACTAACACTCAAAGAAGGGAAACCGAGACTCAGAGAGCGACTTGCTCAAGGTCACACGACTGATGAGTGGTGAAGGGCTCCTCTCACCGTTTGTCTGACCCTAGTTCCAGGCCTCATTCTAAGTCAGCACAGCTGACCAAACACTGGCAAAGATTTGACAGCCGTGTGTATGGAGGCAGCTGTCAGGGTTTCCTCCTTCTTCCCTTCCTCCCAAACAGTGCCTACCTTGAACCAGGCCAGCTACCCAAGATGAGAGGAATGACACATTGCGCCCTCTGGAAGTTTGGCGCCCTCTGGCGGAGGTGCATCTTTAGCAAATCAGTGCACATTTCCTATCCATAATACCACACAACCTCTCAGTACACTACCTTTTCATTTTACTTTCTCCATGGCATTCAATTATTACTAATCAAAACTATCTTTGTTTACTTCTCCATGATTTGTCCCCACTAGTTTTGTTGCTGTTGTTCAGTTGCTCAGCTGTGTCTGACTTTTGCAATCCCATGGACTGCAGCATGCCAGGCTTCACTGTCCTTCACCATCTCCCGGAGTTTGCGCAAATTCATGTCCATTGAGTCAGTGACACCATCCAACCATCTCATCCTTTGTTGCCCCCTTCTCCTCTTGCCCTCAGTCTTTCCCAGTATCAGAGTCTTTTCCAATGAGTTGGCTCTTTGCATCAGGTGGCCAAAGTATTGGAGATTCAGCTTCAACCCCACAAGTTTAGTTAGTAGTTAAAGGAGTAGGCTCTGCAGCGAGACTTCCTGGGTTCAAAGCATGGTTCTATTAATACCAGTTGTACCTTTAGACAAACTACTTAACCTCTCTATTCTTCAGTTTCCTCATTTGTAAGATGAGATTGATAATAGTACAATACCTACCTGCGAGGATTGTTGGGAGGATTAAAGGACCAATTTTTATAAAAATTTAGTACAATACCTAGGTGGCTCAGATGGTAAAGAACATTCAGTTCAGTTCAGTTCAGTCACTCAATCAGGTCCAGCTCTTTGCGACCCCTTGGACTGTAGGACACCAGGCTTCCCCGTCCATCACAAACTCCTGGAGCTTGCTCAAACTCATGTCTATCAAGTTGGTGATGCCATCCAACCATCTCATTCTCTGTTGTCCCGTTCTCTTCTTGCTTTCAATCTTTCCCAGCATCAGGGTCTTTTCCAGTGAGTCAGTTCTTCGCATCAGGTGGCCAAGTATTGGAGTTTCAACTTCAGCATCAGTCCTCCCAATGAATATTCAGGACTGATTTCCTTTAGGATTGACGGGGTGGATCTCCTTGCAGTCCAAGGGACTCTCAAGAGTCTTCTCTAATTGCAATTCAAAAGCATCAATTCTTCGGCGCTCAGCTTTCTTTATGGTCCAACTCTCACATCCGCACACTACCAGAAAAACCATAGCTTTGACTAGACGGACATTTGCTGGTAAAGTAATGTCTCTGCTTTTTAATATGCTGTCTAGGTTGGTCATAGCTTTTCTTCCAAGGTACAGAACATAGTAAGTGTTCAATAAATATATATATTTTGGCTTCGAACATGCAGGACCTTAGCTCCCCAATCAGGGTTTGAACCCAAGCCCCCTGCACTGGAAGCGCAGAGTCCCAACCACTGGACTGCCAGGGAAGTGCCAATGGATGCAGTATTGATAAGACTGTTAAATACACATACTCCCTGAGAAATCTCCTACAGAAATACCCCCAGCCTCGTTTGTAGTTATGAAAAACTGGAAACAACTTAAGAGTTCATCAGTAGGTGATTGATCAACATCCTTCTGTGAAATATTCTGTAGCCATTAAAAAGAATAAGCTAGATTGCTAGCCTTGATGAGAAAGCTGTCCATAAATCATTATTAAATGAAAATATTAGGTTAACAGAACATCATGTATACTATAATTCAAATTTTTGCATTACATCTATTGAAATAATATAGATAATGAGTTATTCATTTCAGCATAATACAGGTGTGACATTTCTCTTGGTAAGTAAAGAAGATACATGACCAGATAAAACAACAGTAGAAAACTCTAGAATAAGAAATTCTATTACTGGAAGTCTCCCTAGAGATCAGCAAACCCAACCCCATTTAGCAAACGAGGAAGTATGGACCAGAGTGACTAAGATTCTCTGCTCTACAGATGTTAGGGCATTAACCATATGCCAGGGACTTCCCTGGTGATCTAGTGGCTAAGACTTCCAGTGCATGGGGCCTGGGGTTTGATCCCTGGTCAGGGAACTAGATATAGATACCACATGCTGCAACTAAGAGTCCCTATGCTGCAACTAAAGATCTCGAATATGGCAATGAAGATTGAAGATCCTGAGTGCCACATTTAAGTCTCAGCACAGCCAAATAAATAAATATTAAAAACACAAACTGTATCCAAGTTACTTGTTTGGTGCTGGGATATAAAAGTAAGTGGCACATGGTACCCACATTCAGTGGGTTTGTAGACTAGCTACTGTTACCAGACAGTGTGATAAGTAATGAGAGAAAAACAAATTCAAACTGCAAGGTGGACCTCATCCAGACTGGTAATTCCCATAGAAGGTCATGTGTTAGCTGACTTGGAAAGGATAAGCAGAAGTCAGACCAGGAGGCTGTGAAACAGGGTCCCAGGAAGGGGAAAGGGGAGAAAGTGTAGTGCATCTAGTTAACCAAAGGAGTTGGAGTACAAGGAAATTCTACTCCTGGATTTGGGAAACAATAGTCTCCTGTCTTCCAGTTCAGGGCTGTTTTTTTAATACTGCCTGGCTCTCTAAGTCTGTTGACAAGTACAAGATGATTCAGCATGTCTACAATTTTCTGACATAAAGAAAAGAAAACATACATGACTCACACTTACCCAGGTGTAGACAATTAAGGTTTTCTAGGAACTTCCCTGGTGTTCCAGTTGTTATCTGCCTGACAATGCAGGGGACATGGGTTCAGTGCCTGGTTTGGGCAGATCCCACATACTAAGGGGCACAACTAGGCCTGTGTGAAGCCTCTGTACCACAACTAAAGAAAGGCCACACGTAGCCAGGAAGACCCTGTGCAGCCAAAATAAATAATTAAAAAAATAAAAAAGATTTTCCAAACCCTGTTGCTTAAAGTGTCTTTTTAAACTGGATCAGTTCAGTTCAGTTCAGTCGCTCAGTCGTGTCTGACTCTTTGCGACCCCATGAATCGCAGCACGCCAGTCCTCCCTGTCCATCACCAACTCCCGGAGTTGACTCAGACTCACGTCCATCGAGTCAGTGATGCCATCCAGCCATCTCATCCTCTGTCGTCCCCTTCTCTTTCTGCCCCCAACCCATCCCAGCATCAGAGTCTTTTCCAATGAGACAACTCTCAGCTACATGTAAACAAATGAAATCAGAACACTCCCTAATACCATACATAAAAATGAATTCAAAATAGATTAAAGAGAAAGTGGAAGACAGGATACCATAAAACTCTTAGAAGAAAAGATAGGACACTCTATGATGTAAATGGCAGTGAGATCTTTTTTGATCCACCTTCTAGAGTAATGAAAATTAAAACAAATGGGACCTAATTAAACTTAAAAGCTTAAGCACAGCAAAGAAAACTATAAACCAAATGTAAAGACAGCCCTCAAAATGGGAGAAAATATTTGCAACCTAATGCCCCTCTGACCAGAGAAGACTCTTAAGAGTCTCTTGGACTGCAAGGAGATCCAACCAGTCCATCCTAAAGGAAATCATTCCTGAATATTCATTGGAAGGACTGACGCTGAAGCTGAAGCTCCAATACTTTGGCCACCTGATGAGAAGAAATGACTCACTGGAAAAGACCCTGATGCTGGGAAAGATTGAGGGCAGGAGGAGAAGGGAACGACAGAGGATGAGGTGGTTGGATGACATCACTAACTCCATGGACATGAGTTTGAGCAAGCTCCGGGAGTTGGTGATGGACAGGGAAGCCTGGCGTGCTGCAGTCTGTGGGGTCGCAAAGAGTTGGACACACTGAGGAACTGAACTGAACTGCCCCTCCCACCACTGGGTGCCAGCCCAAGGCTAGATACCCAAGGGAGACCCTCCCCTCCGTCCCTACCTCCCACTCTCTCTACCCAGGGGAAGCCTGGGTCCAAGGGACTGCTGCCCAAGCATGTCTATAGTCCTATTTCTATAATAAAAACTATTTTAATTATTGAAAAAAAGGGGAGTGAGCAATGGAGTTGTGTACCAAACTCTCTGTAAAGGTTATATCCTCAGCTGGGATTCTGGAGAACTTTTACTTCCTCCATTACAGATGCTAGATCCTGTCAACATTTGACTTTTTCACAGTGTATGAGGAGACTGGTGGGCAACAGTCCATAGGGTCGCAAAGTTACCTGTTTTAGAAGGAGGGGAGAAAAGGAAAATGTTAAGGGTCAGTTTAATTCTTCCCTTTCCTTTACTCAATTGCACGCATACTATGCCACCTTCTGGTCAAGATATGGCTTTTTGTCTGTGTCAAGGAAAATCACCATTAAAAGTGAATACAATGGTTACAGTATCTCCCACCTGCAGGCCAAGGAGGTCAAGGTGAAGAGAAAACTTTTTGTTTTGCTCAAATGGGTGAGGAGTGGGTGTGAACAGGGTCAAGCTGAGTGACTGTAGGTTTTTTTACATAGAAGGTGCCTGAAGCCCTCTTGTAAAAAGCCAGTCCTCAAGCAGGAGAAAGCAAAGAGGAGAGACAGATGACAGCATGGCTTTCAGCAGTGTAACTCTATCAAGGGAGGAATTCAATTCAGTTCAGTTCAGTCGGTCAGTCATGTCTGACTCTTTGGGACCCCATGAATCACAGCACGCCAGGCCTCCCTGTCCATCACCAACTCCTGGAGTTCAATCAGACTCACATCCATCGAGTCAGTGATGCCATCCAGCCATCTCATCCTCTGTCGTCCCCTTCTCCTTCTGCCCCCAATCCCTCCCAGCATCAGAGTCTTTTCCAATGAGTCAACTCTTCGCATGAGGTGGCCAAAGTACTGGAGTTTCAGCTTTAGCATCATTCCTTCCAAAGAAATCCCAGGGCTGATCTCCTTCAGAATGGACTGGTTGGATTTCCTTGCAGTTCAAAGGACTCTCAAGAGTCTTCTCCAACACCACAGTTCAAAAGCATCAATTCTTTGGCGCTCAGCCTTCTTCACAGTCCAACTCTCACATCCATACATGACCACTGGAAAAACCATAGCCTTGACTAGATGGACCTTTGTTGGCAAAGTAATGTCTCTGCTTTTCAATATGCTATCTAGGTTGGTCATAACTTTTCTTCCAAGGAGTAAGTGTCTTTTAATTTCATGGCTGCAGTCACCATCTGCAGTGATTTTGGAGCCCAAAAAAATAAAGTCTGACACTGTTCCCACTGTTTCCCCATCTATTTCCCATGAAGTGTTGGGACCAGATGCCATGATCTTCGTTTTCTGAATGTTGAGTTTTAAGCCAACTTTTTCACTCTCCTCTTTCACTTTCATCAAGAGGCTTTTTAGTTCCTCTTCATTTTCTGCCATAAGGGTGGTCTCATCTGCATATCTGAGGTTATTGATATTTCTCCCGGCAATCTTGATTCCAGCTTGTGCTTCTTCCAGCCCAGCATTTCTCATGATGTACTCTGCATATAAGTTAAATAAGCAGGGTGACAATATACAGCCTTGACATACTCCTTTTCCTATTTGGAACCACGGATTAGTAAAAAGAAAGTACTCTGTGTAACTCTCTCCATGTGCCCTCAAGCGACCTTCAGTGAAGACTGCTGTGACTTTTCAAGGCTCTTTGGGAAAGCATTTCAGATGTGTTAGATGAAGATGGATAGACAAGGAAGCCCCAGATTTCTTTGCCACACTGTAGCTTTCTCAGAAGGGCTTCCCAGGTAGTTCAATGGTAAACAATCTGCCTGCCAATCCAAGTACTCGCGGGTTCAATCGCTGGGTGGGCAAGATCCCCTGGAGGAGGGCATGGCAACCCACTCCAGTATTCTTGCTTGGTGTATTCCATGGACAGAGGAGCCTGGCAGGCTACAGTCCCTAGGGTCGCAAAGAGTCAGACACGACTAAAGCAACTTAGCACATACATGTAAGAAATTAAAAGATACTAGGATGTAAACCATCATAGTTAAATACTTGCTCCCAGAACTGTAGTACAGTCCCGGAAAGATCCCCTAAAAGCATGATTTCTGGGTCTACAGGCATGCTTGCTTCTATTTATTTTTTAAAATTAAAAAATAAACTTTATTTTTCTAGCAGTTTTACGTTTCCAGAAAAATTGAGGCAGGAAGTCCAGAGAATTCTCATACGCCCACTGGTCTCCCTTCAATCAATCATCTTCTCGCTTAAAAAAAAAGTATTATTGTTTTATAGAGGCTTTGGGGAGTGGGAGAGAATACAGAAAACACACAAAGACCCTGGTTTGATAAAATAAGGTTCGGCCGAAAAGCCCGGAGCAGTGTGTCAAGGCGAAAACTACATTTCCCAAAGGGCAGCGCGGCACGTCACAGAGGATGACGGCGCATGCGTGGAGGGGGTCCTCCGCGCTGCGACTAAGCTCATAAAAGGGAAAAAGACTGTGTGGGGCTCATCCTGCCGCGAATCTCGAACGTAAAGGGCGTTGTCATCTGCAGACTCTGAAAAGCATTCGAGGGGTGGCGCGCCTGCTCCCGCCGTCGCAGTTTCCAGCGCGACGTGCTTGTTCCACCCGAGGCTCTGTCGGTAGGTATGGGTCGCGGTCTGGGACACCCCCCTTCCGCCGCACACCCCCGCCAGGAGGATGGCGGGAGCGGAGGACTGGTGGTCCCCATGCCCCGGCCTCGCTGAGGCGGCTCTTGAGGGGCGGCGCGCATGCGCCTTGGCGGAGAAAGGCGGAGCGCCGGGAAGGAGAGCTAGTGTAGACCGTCTGTACCGTCTGCGCGTGCGCCCGCCCGCCTTGCGCGGGTGGGAAGCCGCCGCACGTGGAGCTTGGCACAGTGGCCCGGGGAGGTGGGGTACCCAGGCCAGGTGCTAGAATACAAGGGCAGAGGATGGGCCCCGAACCATGGTAACATTTGTTATTTGCTCACGATATGCCTATCTTAACCGAACAACCTCATTCTTCATTCATATTTCTCTTGGCGCCTCGTTTCTCTGCCCTTGTTTGCTGCCAAAATTTCGGTCTGTACTCACTAGCACTTTTTCTCCTCCAAACCCACTCCAGTCGGGCCTGGACCCCCACCCTTCCACTGAAATAGCGCCTTGTCAAAGCCACCAGTCATGTCTAGTTCTCAGACCTGTAGCAGTATTTGATGCAGTTGATCTCTTTTTGCTTCGGAATGTGCTGAAGTGTGACAAAACTTGGAAGAGTATAGATTTTATAGTTTGCAGGCTTGCAGTGGCAGCTCGACTACTTGTATTTCCTGAGTTACCTAGCATAACTTCACCCAACTGAACTAAAGTTTCCCCAGCTGTAAAGAAGGTGGGCTTGTAGCATTGATGTACGCATAAATGAGAGTCACCTGTGTAAGCTTCAGTACCAAAGCCTGGTAGGTATTGGGTAGGGGGTGGAGAAGGCAATGGCAACCCACTCCAGTACTCTTGCCTGGAAAATCCCATGGATGGAGGAGCCTGGTAGGCTGCAGTCCATGGGGTCACTAAGAGTCGGACACGACTGAGCGACTTCACTTTCACTTTTCACTTTCATGCATTGGAGAAGGAAATGGCAACCCACTCCAGTGTTCTTGCCTGGAGAATCCCAGGGACGGGGGAGCCAGGTGGGCTGCCATCTCTGGGGTCACACAGAGTCAGACACAACTGAAGCGACTTAGCAGCAGTAGCAGCAGCAGCAGGGTGGGATAGGTGGAAATCATCAGGTCTTCTTAATTTAAAAAAGGAAGCTAATTGAGGGACTTCCCCGGTGGTCCAGTGGTTAAGAATCTGCCTTGCAATGCAGGGGACTCAGTGTCTGATCCCTGGTCAGGGAACTATAAACCAATGTGGAGTGGGGCAGTTAGGCCCAAGCACCACAACTACTGAGCCCACAGCCACAACCAGAGAGTCCATGGGTCCCACGTGATGCAGCGAGGATGCTGCATGCTGCAGCTAAGACCTGATGCAGCTAAATGAATGAATGAATAAATATTTTCTAACAAAACAAACTAATGTAGATTCTTACTGATGTGGCTAAATTGACGGTATGGGATCTGAATGTAGTCTTGGATGCCTTGCTTCCCTTTGACTCATGACAAAGCTTTTATTGTCCTAAGTCCTATGTGATTATTTTTAGAGTGGTTTAAGTATAGACTGTTTTCATTTGTATGAGAGGGTCAGACAGCAGTTTTAGGCTGTTTGTTAAGCAGTTAATATGTGCTTTTCCTTGCAGCCTTGGTCCCTATGAATTACCTCTTTTTAGTCAAACTTCTCAGTTGCAGGTAACAAAAAGGTAGCCCAAACTAGCCTAAGCAGAAAAGGAGTATCTATTGACTCTAGCCTAAGCAGAAAAGGAGTATCTGTTGACTCTAACTAAAGAGTCCCAGGTGTACCAGCTTCAGGTATGGCTGTATCCAGAAGCCTTGGTTATGTCACCAGTATTTTCTGTGTCTTTTCAGCTCTGCTTTCCTCCATGTTGATTTCTCCCTCAGGTAGACAAAAATCTCCATCAGTTCCAGGCTTCTATGCTACTTTCTTAGCCAACAGAAAGAGGTCTTTTTTTTTTTTTTTTGTAGATCACTTCAGCAAGAGATTTAAAATTGATGTTAGCCAGATTTGGGTCACATATCTCTTCCAGAACCAGTTGTGCTGGACAGGAAGACTGTAATACTTCTGTGGACCCAAGTGGTGTACCCAGCCTTGGAGCCAAGATAAAGGATGGTTTCCCAAAGGGAAATTAGAGTACTATTACAAGACTTAACTGTTTACTTAGGGAAAAGGAACAGGTTTCTTTAAAAAGATTCACATGTGACTGCTCTTAGCAGTTTTATTCATAATGGCCCAGAATGGACATAGACGCTATTCAGAGAAAACAGGTTAAATAAACTGGTTTGTTCATACAATTGATGCAACTCAGCTATAGAAAGGAACAAACTCCTAATACACACAGCAACACAGATGAATCTCAAAACACATTAAGTAAAAGAAACCAGACACTCAAGTATACAGATGGCATGGTTATATTTTTGTGAAGTTCTGGAAAAGGCACAACTGGTCTGTAGTAGAACACAGCAGAACAGTGGTTCCCCTTGTGGGTAGAAGTAGAAAGTCAGTGGAAAGAAGAGGGTTCTAGGACCCAAAAGGTTTAGGGTTACTGGGCCTTGCCTCAAAATTCATAAGAATTCTGAAACCTTATGGGGATTACGTAACCGCTCCTTGGTTTGAGACTAATGCTGAAATCAACTGGGACCCTTGAACTTGGATAACAGGCAGTTTGGGCTGAACATTCCGTTTCCTCCCAGCTGGGAGCTCCTTGGCTTTTTGATTTAGCTATGGTTCCAAGTCTGCGTTCCCACTTGTTTTGCAACAGCAAGCTTAGTGTTTTGAGAGTGGAGAGCTACAGGAACCTTTACTGAGAGTGTATTTTCTGGGGAAATTCAAGTTCACAGCTGACTGGATCTGGAGATAGTAGTGTGTGCTTGCTCAGGCACAGAGTTGTGTCTGACTCTTTGCGACCCTATGGACTGTTGCCCACCAGGCGCCTCTGGCCATGGCATCCTCCAGGCATTTGCCTGGAGCGGGTTACCATTTCTTCCTCCAGGGGATCTTCCTGACCCAGTGATCAAACCACATCTCGTGTGTCTTCTGCATTGGCAGGTGGATTCGTTACCACTGAGCCACCTGGGAAGCCCAGAGATAGCAGTAGTTTGTTGTAAAATGAGGTACTTCTCCCAGGCAGGGTGCTACCTAATGGGCAGAGCTCAAGCGGGGGAGGGCCCCTTAAATGATGGCGGCCGTGATCACTCCCACATGCTTGGGATGTGTCAGCATTTTCTGTTGCTTGTGCCTTTGACTGCTTTGCTCAACTTAATTATACAGTTCCTTATCTTTTCCTGGTACTGCCTTATCTACATTTCAGAATTACTTCACATCAAATAGAAAGGAAGTGAGATGAGAGCATTTAAAAAGTCACAAGTCAGTGTTTTTTTGTGTGTGAGTGCGTCCTGACAGTTGGTGTAGGGGCTTCTTCTGCCTTAAGACTGGCCTCTCATCAAATTTGGGGCCCTCCTTTCCCGCCACTGCCTTCTGGTTGCAGGATGAGGCCGTCCCTAGCTTGGTATTTGACCTACTCCTCCAGACCAGGTGGATCAACTTTTTCACTTAAGTTTGCTGACAGTTTCAACCGCAGTTTCGTGTGTCTGTTTCTGCATCTACTCATTGCAAAAGGTTCTATGAGACAGCACTTTTTTTTTTCTTAAACATGCGTGGGATCTTTGTGGAGAAATACCCAAGAAACAACAGTGTTTGCTTCAAGGAGTGGGCGATTTCCTGACACTGCTTATCAGTGGGATTATTGATGAAAGGGGCTTGTTGAAGACAGTAGAGATGATGATTATTGCCTGTGGAGCTTTCTAGGCTGTGTGGAGAAGAAAAGATCTACCTACATCTACTGGCTGAAAAGCTGTTATAGATCTAGGTGAAAGTGTTAGTCACTCAGTCATGCCCACCTCTTTGCAACCCTGTGGAATGTAGCCCTCCAGGCTCCTCTGTCCCTGGAATTCTCCAGGCAAGGATACTGGAGTATCCTTGCCATGCTCTCCTCCAGGGGATCCTCTCAACCCAGGGACTGAACCCAGGTCTCCTGCATTGCAGGCAGATTCTTTATCTTCTGAGCCACTAGGGAAGCCCAAAGGTCTAGATAGGTTCCAGGAAAAGTCAAATAAGAGTTAAGTTAGGCTTCTTTAGGGTTAGTCAGACAAAACCAGTCTTCAGCTGGTTGTTGAGGAAAATGTACCCTGACAAAGAAGGAAAGGGTAGGTCTTCCCTGGTGGCTCAGTGGTAAGAATCCACCTGCCAATACAGGAGACACAGGAAACATGGGTTCGATCTTTGATCCAGGAAGATCCCACATGCTTCAGAGCAACTAAGCCCATTTGCCAGAACTACTGAGCCTGTGCTCTAGACCCCAGGAACTGCAATTACTGAAGCCCATGCGCCCTAGATCCCGTGCTCCACAACGAGAGAGTAGCCCCTGCTTGCCACAGCTAGAGAAGAGGCCGCACAGCAGGGAAGACCCAGCACAGTCAAAAACAAATAAGTAAAATGAAAAAGAGGGAAAGAATGTGCCTTTCAGGCTCTTTGGAGGGCAGGGTGGGATGGGACAGGGCATCTGTGTTTGATAGTCTATAGATAAGACACATTGGATGGAATGTCAGCAGATGATGGCACTAGATAGGCCTCAGGGCTGGATCCCATCCTTCACCCTCCTGTCCCTTCACATGCAAGCCTGTTCTCTTATCCTGGGACTTGTTCTCAGTGTGCTTCTGCTCCTCAGCCAACATGCTTCCATTTCCTCCACCTGTAATCCCTCTGTCTACTTGCCTCCCCCCAAGCTTCTACCCCCGTCTCTGGGTCACAGCCCTGCTAGCCAGGAATTGCTGTCTTCATTGCTTCCACACCCTCCTGCCTGGCCCCTCCCGTTGACAGTGTTTCCCCCCTCCCAAGGTCATCAGTAACACCCTGGAGACCGTCCTTTTCTGTGGCATGTGGTATTATCCGTCACCCTCTCATGTAAACTTTCCTGCTTTGAGGGAGATTAAGATTTAGAGATATCATTGCACAGACAGGGCCGGGGGAGGAGGTTACGTAGGAGTGAGAGGGGACAGCAGCCCGGCTTGAGCCCTGAGGAGCGCCAGCATTTATGATTCTATTGTTTTATGTATTTTGCTGTGCTGGGTCTTCGTTGCTGTGCGGACTTCTCTCTAGTTGCAGTGAGCAGAGGCTGCTCTGTAGTTGAGGTGTGCGGGCTTCTGTCTTTGCAGAGCCCAGCCTCTAGGACATGCGGGCTTCACACGGCACATGGCTCAGCAGTTGTGACTCACAGACTTAGTTGCGCAGTTGTGGCTCCATGGCCTGTGGAACCTTCCCAGATCAGGGATCGAACCTATGTCTCCTGCGTTGGCAGGCAGATTCTTTACCCCTGAGCTACCAGGGAAGCCCAGCTCCAGCATTTAGAGAATGTTCAGGAGGGAGATCAGCCCAGTAGACTGAGGAGGAGCTGAGATGAGGTGTAGGCACCCCACACAGCAGGGAGGCCCTGAAGCCAGAGGTGGAGGAGGGAAGGGACACCTGTGCCTGCATGCTGACACATCAGGTCGGATAAAGCAGGAAAGGATCCAATGCTTTGGCCTGTAGGAAGTGATTCACTTTTCTTGAGAACATTTTCGCTGGGCTGGTGAGGATGAAGCTAGCTGAAAGTGGGTTGAAAAGTGAAATAGGGGTGAAGAAGTAGAGGGGCACATGCTTAGACAACTTTAATTTTAAAGTGGAACCAGGGATGGGTGGGTCCGTGAGGTGAGCATGCGGTTAAGAAGCTTTTATTTTTAAGATGGGTCCCTGCCCCAAAGTGTGCTTGTTTGCTTGTAAAGCATAGGAAAAACATGTCAAGTGGTGCAAGAGGAGATGGGGTTCAGAGCACAGATGAAGGAGATTTTAGTCTTCAGTAAGTGAAAGGACAGTCTTCTGTCTTGAGGGGAAGGCGGAATGGAGCTCTGCTGCACGGGGTCATGGTTTTGATGGTGGGATCGTTTGCAGAGACCTCATGGTCTCTGGCTTGTCATCTGAGCAAAGTAGGAACCTTGGACGTCAGTAAAGGAGACCCAAAGTCAGGTATGAGGGCAGGAGCAAAAGTACTGAGGAGAGACGACGTTTGAAGTGTCCAAATTATCAGAAAAGGTAACTGATTTTTCTAGTAGCAGAATGGGAATACTTGCTGTCAATGTTTGTATAAAGTAAAACCCACCTGTCCATTTGGGGGGCTTCCCCCTGTTTTAATATGCACAGGGTAGGCATGTAGAAGGCAGGTGGTTCCAACCAGGATTCTGCTTTATGTGGCAGGAGAGAGCAACATTTTTCCATGCTGATCTGGTCTTTCCCAGGATCTTCCCACGGGACTCATCCTTGGTCCACACCCTCACCTTGGTTGTGGTTCAGTGGGGGCTCTTTGCTCAGCAGATGACCCTTATGCTATTCATCCTCAAATTTATTCACTTTGAATCTCTTAAACTCTAGATTCCTGATTTCATGTGGTTCTAATTAGTGCAACTAGACTTTTTTTTTCTTAAGGGACATGTTATTTGTATTGAAATGCATTATATAAGGCCTGCAGTGGTAAAATCCCATGGATGGAGGAGCCTGGTAGGCTATAGTCCATGGGGTCACTAAGAGTCGGACACGACTGAGCGACTTCACTTTCACTTTTCACTTTCATGCATTGGAGAAGGAAATGGCAACCCACTCCAGTGTTCTTGCCTGGAGAATCCCAGGGACGGGGGAGCCTGGTGGGCTTCCGTCTATGGGGTTGCATAGAGTCCGACACGACTGAAGCGACTTAGCAGCAGCAGCAGTGGTAAAAATAGCACTGCACATGTGAGGAAAAAAAGATGTGTCACAGCTAAGTTGGACTTCATAAAAATTGAGAACATGTGCTTTAAAGGACACAATTCAGTAATCACTTTTATAAAACCAATAAAAACGGGCAAAGGGCAGTTCTCCCAAGAAGATACAAAAATGGCATTTGAACATTGGAAAAGATGTTCAACATCACTAGCCATCAAAGAAATGCAAAGCAAAACCATGGTTAGCATTTCATACCTACTCAGATGGCTGTAATCAAAAAGGTAGATAATATCACGTGTTGATGCAGATACCAGAGATAGCAGAACCCTCCTATGTTGCTGATGGAGATATAGATGGCACATCCACATTGGAAACAGTCCAGCAGTTCTCCAAAGCTTCAACATAGAGTTACCATATGACCCAGCAGTTGCACTCCTTGGTACATGCCCAGAAAATGAAAACATGTCTGCAAGTATTTATAGCAGCCAAAAAGTGAACACAACCCAAAATGTCCATCAGTTGATGAGCTGATATACAAAATGTAGTATATGCAAACATGGAATATTATTGAACAATCAAAGAAAATAAAGTGCAGAATAGGTAAATATCTAGAGACAGAAGGTAAATTAGTGTCTGGTGAGGGCTGGCAGAGATGGAGATGGACATGTATTTAAAATGTGCATTTCAATCCGTTCAGTCGCTCAGTCACGTCCAACTCTTTGTGACCCCATGGACTGCAGCAAACCCGGCTTCCCTGTCTATCACCAGCTCCTGGAGCTTGCTCAGACTCATGTCCTTTGAGTCGATAATGCCATCCAACCTCTCATCCTCTGTCTTCCTCTTCTCCTCCTGCTTTCAGTCTTTCCCAGAATCAGGATCTTTTCAAATGAGTCAGTTCTTCACATCAGGTGGCCAAAGTATTGGAGTTTCAGCTTCAACATCAGTCCTTTCAATGAATATTCAGGACTGATTTCCTTTAGGATGGACTGGTTGGATCTCCTTGCTGTCCAAGGGACTCTCAAGAGTCTTCTCCAACACTGCAGTTCAGAAGTTTCAGTTCTTCAGCGCTCAGCTTTCTTTATGGTGCAACTCTCACATCCATACATGGCTACCGGAAAAACTATGGCTTTGACTAGACAGACCTTTGCCTGTAAAGTAATGTCTTTGCTTTTTAATATGCTGTCTAGGTTTGTCATAGCTTTTCTTCCAGGAGCAAGCATCTTTTAATTTCATGGCTGCAGCCACCATCTGCAGTGATTTTGGAGCCCAAGAAATATCAGTATTAATAGTATAGCTGATTAACAATGTTGTAATAGTTTCAAATGAACAACAAAGGGACTCAGCCATACATAAACAAGTATCCAGGGTTTTCTGTGTACAAGGCCATGTTTTCTGCAGGTGGAGATAGTTTTACTTTTTTCTTTCCAGTCTTGGTCCTTTTATTTCATTCTATTGCCCTAACTAGAACCTCCAGAACAGTGTTGACTTGTTGCTGATCTTAGCGGGGAAAGTTTTAAGTCTTTCACCAGTAAGTATGATGTTATCTATGGATTTTCATAGATGCCCTTGATCAACTTGAGGCAGTTCTCCTGTATTCCTGGTTTTTATATTACTTTTTAAAGAAACAAAAGCAGAAATTTTAAGAAGATATGAATATTTACATACAAGGAATTCAGTTTACTTCTAGGAGGGATGGGGGAGATTCAGTGTGAAGCTGATCTTTGTGGATATGGAGATATATTAATTGAACCACCTTTCCCAGAAGGTAGGGGGATCATGTAAAATTTCAACATCCTAAAAAATTTTCCTTTTTTCTTCCCATCTCCTTTTCTCTTTAAGCATGTGTCCATTTTCACCTAGTTACAAAAGCTTACTTAAAAAAAATTTTTTTATTGAGGTATAGTTGATGTTGTGTTGACTACTGCTGTAAAACAGAGTGATTCAGTGTTTTATATATGTATATATATACAGACACACACACACACATTTTTAAAATCATTTTTTAATTTATTTTTACTTTCTGGCTGTACCATACGACTTGTGGGATTTTGTAGTTCCCCTGACCAGGGATTGAATTAAGGCTCTCATCAGTGAGAGTGCAGAGTCCCAACCACTGGACCACTAGGGAATTCCTGAAAAAATTTTTTTAAATATTCTTTTCCATTATGGTTTAATCATAGGATATTGAATATAGCTCTCTGTGCTATACAGTATGACCTTGTTATTCATCCATTCTATGTATAAAAACTTATATCCACTAACCTCAACTGCCCACTCCATCTCTTCTCCAGTCCTCTTCCCCTTGGCAACTATCAGTCTGTTCTTTGTGTCCATGATTCTGTTTCTGTTTCATAGATAGATTTCATTTGAATCATATTTTAAATTCCATATATAAGTGATATCTATGGTATTTGTCTTTCTCTTTCTGACTGATTTCACTTAGTATGATAGTCTTCAGTTACATCCATGTTGCTGCAAATGGTATTATTTCTTTCTTTTTTATGGCTGAGTAGTATTCCATTGTATATATGCACCACATCTTCTTTATCCATTTATCTGTTGATGGACATTTAGGTTGTATCTTGGCAAAACAGTAGCTTACTTTTAAAATTGCCTATTAAAAAAATAATAAAATAACATTGCCTATTATTGTCTTTTATCCTGATTATCTACTGTTACATTTTATTTTCATCAGAATACATTTATCTTACCTTAAGTCAGAAACTTTTAGTAGTTAATTTCTCTTCCCTCTACAGTAAAAAAAAAAAAAATCACAGTGCTTTATGACTTGGAAAGTGTCTTCATATAAGATCTTATTTGAGTCTTCAATTACAGATTTAAAAACAGGGCAAAGTGAAAGTCACTCAGTCGTGTCTGACTCTTTGCGACCCCATGCACTATACAGTCCATGGAATTCTCCACATCAGAACACTGGAGTGGGTAGCCTTTCTCTTCTCCAGAGGATCTTCCCAATCCAGGGATCAAACCCAGGTCTCCCGCATTGCAGGCGGATTCTTTACCAGTTAAGCTGCAAGGGAATCCCAACAATACTGGAGTGGGTAGCCTATCCCTTCTCCAGCGGATCTTCCTGGCCCAGGAATCGAACCAGGGTCTCCTGCAATGCAGGTGGATTCTTGACCAACTGAGCTATCAGGGAAGCAAAGTTAAAAAAAAAAAAAAAAAAGGCAGGAGGAGGGTAAACCAGAATGCTTTACAAGAGCTGGGGCTACGGCGTGCTGCTTTTGGAAGGTACTTACTAAGTACTCCTGACTTGTTTGAACACACCGAATCCAAGCATCACTGGACTGGGGAAGCATTCCAGAACCGCTTGCCACTGTATTAGTTTCCTAAGGCTGCTGTGAACAAATGACCATAAACTAGGTGACTACAAACAAAAGAAATGTATTCTTTCACAGATCTGAAGGCTAGAATTCCGAACTCAAGCAGTTCTGTTAGTTGCAGAATCAAAGGTAGGGTCCTTCTTGGGGGCTCAGAAGGGGAATATGTTCCCTGTCTCTCTCCCAGTTTCTAGTGGTTGCCAGCAATCATTGGCACTCCTTAGCTTGCAGCTGCCTAACTCCAGTCTCTGTCTCTGTCAGATGGCTGTCTTCCCTGTCTTCCCTCTCCACCTGGCATTCTCTCTGTGTGTCTCTTGTTTCTTCTCTTGCACGGACACAAGACATATTTGATTGTGTGTGTGTGTGGGGGTACACAGTCATGTCTGACTCTTTGCGACCCCATAGACTGTAGCCCACTAGGCTTCTCTGTCCGTAGAATTTTCCAGGCAAGGAAATTGGAGCATGTTGCCATTTCCTACTCCAGGGGATCTTCCCAACACAGGGACTGAACCCACGTCTCTTATGTCTCCTGCCTTGGCAGGCAGATTCTTTACCACTGCGTCACCTGGGAAGCTGCATGAACCACCAGGGAAGCCCTCATGTTAGATTGAGGCCCACCCTTTTCCAGTATGATCTCATCTTAACATGCATCTTAATTACATCTGCAAAGACGCTGTTTCTATATAAGGTCACACTCACAAGTACCAGAAGTTAGGACTGCAGCGTCCTAACCAGAAGAATGGTTAAACCCACAACAGCCACTAATAAGTTCTCTTTTCCTTCCCTCCCCGCAGGCGCCCCTGTATACCATGGCCCTCGTGTCTGCTGATTCCCGAATTGCAGAACTGCTCACAGAGCTCCATCAGCTGATCAAGCAAACCCAGGTAAAAAGCCACAGCCCTCCACTCGTAGAGGGGATCGTGGGCTGTGATACTGAACTGTGGAGGGGGCAGGGGTAGTTGTGTTCAAAGAGTTTGGACGTGCCAGAACCACAGTGATGTCATGAAGGTGAGAGGAGGAGCATGGAGGGTATGACCGCCGTGCCTATTGGATTTTCTGTCACGTGCAGGATTTCATGGTTCTTTTTGGTTAGTAACAGCAATATTGCGATACTGAGCTATATTCACATACAGTTCACCCATTTAAGGTGTACAGTTCAATTTGAATCCAATATTCAAAGTGTTGTGCAACCATCACCATCATCAAGTTCAGAACATTTTCAAAAAAAGCCCCGTACCCTGTAGCAGTCACTTTCTGTATGCCTCCACCTCCTTGTTCCAGGTAAACAGAGACACTCCTATCAGGCAAAATATTCCAGGTATGTTTAGAGGTTATTTCCCAAGAGCTGGTCAAGGGCCAACCCTGTTTTGAAATGCCCAGCGTTTGAAAACCCTAGCCTGCTGAATTAATCTTTAACTGGATACCCACCTCCCTAGCCCTTGGCCCTGATACAGCAAAATAACCATTCGAACATTTACATTTAGTATAGCATTTATAGACAAGGGCCTGGCAACCCACTCCAGTATTCTTGCCTGGAGAATCCCCATGGGCAGAGGAGCCTGGCGGGCCACAGTCCATGGGGTCACACAGAGTCGGACACGACTGAAGCGACTTTGCACGCATACGTAGCATTTATATAGCGGATACAGGTATTCCTGATATAATAGTATCAGGATGAATATGCCTGACATTTGCAGGAATCTTTGTAACGTCGAGATAGACTTAAAGAAACAACTAAATCTGTTCTATAGAACCATTACATGCACTTTCATACTTTTGTCCTAATTTGATTACCCAATTTCCTCTTTCATCTTCCACTCTCTGTACCTTACGATAGATTTATGTGAAACTGTTTGGTATCAAAATTAGCTGATGAGTCAAATCCAGTTCCTCCTCAGGCCAGTCATTTTTTATCAGCATTTCATTCTCAGAAGACTTTGACTCAATCCCCTAATACATTTGGTCATCAGTATCAGTGTTAGCCCATGACTTACTTAACAAAACATAGTTATATCTTACTGACAGTACCAGTGTGTTATAACATAATGAAGTGTGATCATAGTAAAATTGGTTTCATTATAGAACAGATCAGTAAGAATTACAGAGCAGTTTCTTTTACCTTTGCAACAGAATTGGCCCTGCCCATTTACCAGATTTATGAACAGGCTTTAGTACAGTTGGCCATGATTCAGTTATTTCTGAATTAGTGGGCTGTTTCAATTATGTGATATAACTGCATTCACTCTTAACTGCATTTTGCCAGATGGCTACCCTCTCAGGTTTTTAGAAATTCTGACATAAAGGTTAAAAGATAAAGTTACAATTTCTTTCTTAGGAATCATCCTAGCTCCCAGCATCTTCACTTGCAGCCTTGGTCCTAGGATCACTGACATGGGGAAGAATTGTACCAGTTTCCTTCCCTACCCCCGCTTCCCCAGATGAATTGCTCATAGATACATGTGTTAATTTCTAGACTCTCAATTCTATTCCATTGATTTATATGGCAGTGTCACACCATTCAACACTGCAGCTTTGTAGAAAGTTCTGAAATTGAGAAATGGGCATTCTCCCATGTTATTTTTGTTTTTCTTTTTTGAGATTGTTTTGGCTGTTCTGGATCAATTGAATTTCCATATGAATTTGAGGATGAGCTTTTCAGTTTCTGCAGAGAAGTCAGCTGGAATTTCGATGGGGGTTGCGTTGAATCTGTGGATCACTTTGTCTTTTTTGATAAAGGAGTGTCATTAAATGTATAACTTGTGATTGAACTTTAATGCCTTTTGTACTGCTTTTGCATTAGGTGGGGGAAAAATTCCTTTTGCTCTTAGGGATTTGGAAGTTGGATTTACAGAATGAGGGCCCTATTTATGGGGCCTGTGGCCAGGGCTGTAGGGTACTTACCACAGCAGCATGAAGGGCCCCTCATGTCCTGTCGACCTCATCCTTGCAGGAAGAGCGTTCGAGGAGTGAACACAACTTAGTGAACATCCAGAAGACCCACGAGCGGATGCAGACTGAGAACAAGAGTGAGTAGCTGGGCTCAGGAGAGAAAGGTGAGGAGGGGGGTGGGTGCCAGCTAAGACTGGCTGTCCTCATTTTCAAAAGCGACTTTTGCGTGTATCTGCCTGATCCGAAATGAACTGCTGCCTAAGCCTGAAGGACAGTTTTCACTCAGGCCAGGTGACCCAAGATGACCCAGAAGATGGATGACAGACTCCCATGCATCTGTCTCCCTGTGTTTACTCTGCAGTCTCTCCCTATTACCGGACAAAGCTGCGTGGCCTCTATACAACTGCCAAAGCCGATGCGGAGGCTGAGTGCAAGTGAGTACTGTCCCTCTGCTTTGCCGTTGCCTCCCTCCTCACCCAGGTGCTGGGCTGTAGGAGCCCAAGACCCCAGCCTGCCCCCGCTCCTCAGGGGTAAGCAGATCCTGACTCCTAGCCTCTCCTGTAGGGCCCAGCTTCTCTAGAGCCCACTCTTGTCCCTCTTCCCCGGCCCCACTGTTGTATAAATGGCAGAAGGGCATAGGTCAAATTGCAGTGCTGCCTTTTCCCTATCACTTGACCTTTGGTGGTCTCTTGAGCTGAGACTCAGTTACTCCCTCATTAAAATAGGGATAATAACTCCCTATAGAATTGTCAACGTAAAATGTGGTAATGCATATAAAGTCACTGATATCTGTATTTTCAAACTGTTTTGACCATGACCTATGGCGATGCCTGGTGCTGGGCAGTCTCCACAGAGACACACAGGATAGTGAGGGGCCTGCCTTCAGGGGCAAGCCATCCAGAAAGGACAGATGCTCTAAAAAAGTTACAGGACAGTGTAGTTGGTGGGCCGGCAGAGAGGTGCTCACTGGGCCTCGGAATCTGGGACCCTCTCAGGGAGGAGAGAAACTTGAGCTAGGGATGGGTAGGCGGACAAGATGGAGTGTGCCAGGGCCGTGGAGGAGCACGTGCAGGGCTCAAGCATTTGGGGAGTGAGAACTAGCCCTGTGTGGCTGGGGGAGGGGAGGGCATGATGGGGAGGGCCTTCAATACTCGGACTTTATCTTGGAGGCAATAGGAAACCAAAGATGGTATAAGAGCAGGAGAGAAATGCCCGGCTGTCAGGCAGAGAACAGACTGGGTGAGATTCAAGTCTCGCTTGGAGACCAGGCATAAGGTACGATGGAGTTGAGCTGAGGCAATGTCAGTGGGGCTGGAGAAACAAGAGGCAGGTTCTGAGATCAAATTGGGGACCAGATGGGAGAGGAGAAGCTTTCCAAGGTTTTTAGCTTAGACAAAGGGGTCTGATGGGGAACAGAAACAAAAGGGTGGGGCTGACTGGCGGGGAGGGGACACAGTGAATTCTGGTCGGAGGTGTTGCTTTCTTGGCTTTCCAGCCTGCCCTTGCCCACCCCCATCTTCTCCTGATTAGAAGGTTCATTGTGGGGCCCTTTCCCACTAGAGGGCCTGGAGTTTGGCTTGTATAGGTCAAAGTGACTCACACTCATTTGAAAGTAAAAGGCAGATGTTCCCTTCTCAGATTAACCGCCGGCAGAGTGAGGCGACAGCTTCTGCAGCCAGATGGTTTGGGCTCTTCTCTGGCCTCGACTTTCCAGAGTTTAACACTTAAAGCTTATTTCCAAAGTGCAGGTCCCTGGCAGTTGTGCTGCCATTTGACTTTTTTCAGACTCTCAGAACTTCTTACATTCACTAAATATTAAGTAAGGAGTCCTCCCCTCCAGATACCATGCTGGGAACAGAAAAGCGAATGAGGCAGATAAGACACCAGCCGTGCCCACAGGAGCTCCGCGTCTGGGTGGGGAAAACGTGGTGGTATTCGTGCCCACGCGGCCCTGACCCGGGTGCTGTGCTGCCTGTCAGCTCTTCTTCCTAATATTTGTGGTAAACCTCTCGTGAAACTGCAGAGGCCCCAGGAGCCCATGCTGCTTCATCACCTACTGTGCTCTTCCTTCATCTGAGCCTTCAGCTCTTCCTAGCCAGTTCTCCTCCTGCTTTTGCAGAAAACAGAAAACCCTCCGTCTTCATTTAACAACCGTCTCTTTTGGCAGGAGTCGAAGGAGACGGATCAAAGATGTCACTTTCCATGTGCCAGTGGAGATGGGTAGCCATTCCAGGGGGGACAAGATATTTTCTTTTTCTTTTTTCAAAATGTATTTTTAAAAACTTGTTATTTTATATTGGAGTGTAGCCAATTGACAATGTTGAGATTCTTTCAAGTGCATAGCAGAGTGACTCAGCCATACATATACATGTATCCATTCTCCCCCAAACACCCAGACTGGTGGGAACAAGATATTTTCTGACACTGATTCAGAAGGCGTTTCTCCGGATGCAGCTTCAGGAGGGCAGAGTGTCAGGGATGGTGTACTCCATGACTCTTTGGCCACAGACACTAACAGCCTCGCTCAGAGTTCCATTGAAGGAAGGTAGTTTGATGAGTAGTTAATCCAGTGCAGGCAGAGGTCAGTTTAACTTTGTGAGGACCTGGGCGGTCACAGCCTCAAACGTTAAGTGCCTGGAGCAGAGAATGAATGCCTTAGCACCTGGACTGTCTATCTGAGCCAGGCGCCAAGGTCTGGTCAGCAGGCTGCTTGTGTGTGGGCACCTGCAGCGTGGACACTGTCCTGTGGTGCTGACCGGGGGGAGGACTCTCGTCTCTGTTGAGGTCCTTTAATGGACCGGAACCTGGTGGTCTGGAGTCAACGATAAGAAAGTAAAAGAGAGAGGCTGATATTCCTTGGTTTAGGGAGAAAACCAATAAAACCCTTGACATGGGGCTTGCACTGCTTCACGTAGGCACAGGGCACCCTCTCACAAGGGTCTTGCAAGCCCGAGCAAGAAAGTGAGCTCAGTGGGCTTCTGCACTCCAAAGAATTAGCCTGAGAGAGAGAAAGAGAGAGAAACAGAAAGAAAGACACGGGGACCCAAGCTCTGATGGAACAAGGGTGTTTTATTCAACACTGTGGGTATATATACTGTCTTACAAGGTGGTTTTGTTCAGCAAAGATAAAGATCAAAAGTCCAGATTTACAATTATCAAGGAAACATAAGGCCATCCATATCAAAGAGAGAGAGTTGTAAATAATCACTTTTACCGTACGGTTCATAAAAAGGAAGAGGGTCGTAAATAGTTACTTCTCACCGTATGGAAAAACTAACAAAGGAAATGCACGCATTCCTCAGCCCCCTGAGCGGTTTGCCACTCCTCTTAATTCCTGAATGCTATGCTATGCTAAGTCACTTCAGTTGTGTCCGACTCTGTGCGACCCCATAGACGGCAGCCCACCAGGCTCCCCGTCCCTGGGATTCTCCAGGCAAGAACACTGGAGTGGGTTGCCATTTCCTTCTCCAATGAATGAAAATGAAAAGTGAAAGTGTTCAGGAATTAATAAGGAACAGAGGATTCATGACAGATCCAAAACAGCACACAGGAAGCCTCCTGTTAAATGCTTCCTGACAATTCCCCCTATTTTATTATATTTGTAAAAAAGGTCCTGAGCAATTGAGTTTGTTTAGTATTCACCAACCTTATAGAAAGGCAATGATAAACAACAAATATAATTACCAAGACAATCACCAAAGTTACAGTTCCAGACCCGATGCTGTGGGTGATAACTTTGAAACCATCCTCGTGGGTCTAGCCCAGATAATTGATCAGCTAGTTGTTCAGCTAGTTTCCAAATTAGTGGAAGAGGGCAGACATTTAGAAAAGGTTTCAAAGGTTTCCTTTTGCAGTAATTGTACGTTCAGAGAGGCATTATCATGTATGTTTTGTAAATGAAATTTGATTTGTTTCCAGTTGTAGGCGCTATGATTGAAATGAACAGGAGTAACACAAAACTGAGTAGAATTCCAATCACATTTTAGTATCACTTGTTTTTGCAAATCTATTAATTGATCTCTGACCCATTTGATGGCTGTTTTTAGTTCCTGTATTTCCTCTTGAATATCCTCACCTACCTGAGCAGCCTCTTCAGGACTGAGCATCTTCAGTCCAATTTTGGATAAAATTATATGTTTGAATCGAGGTATGTAAAGCAGCACTGGCAACAGCAGCAGTGGTGCAAATAGCTACTAACCCCAAAATGCCAAGAATCAGCCATCCAACGAATCGTTTAGATCGTTGGAGCAGTTTAGTAAGTAATCTGGAAGCAAGTCCAGCCATGGGACCTTCTTCCCAGGGTCATTGGAGATTTATTGGTAACCACAAATTATGTCAAGATCGAAGAATCAAAAGGGAATAATTTCTTAAAGAAATAGAGGAGTTAAGACAGGTATATAGTTTGCAATTAATACAAGTTACAGAACGTAAAGTCTTATTGTAAATTTCCTATGGCTATAACAAAAGGAAGTGGGGACACAGGCCTGTATAAAATATGATTGATGATAGTGAAAGAAATAGTTACTATGACTACGACTGGTCCCTGTGAAATGCCGGGTCCAAGTCCCAGGTTCTTTGGTGCTCGCAGCAGGTTTCCAAATGTCCCATTGTTCAGCCCACTCTGTTTATCCAGGACATCCTAGGACGAGGTGGGGCTAATCCACTGTCAAGCCACCCAAGAAGTCCTTTGTCATGGTAATGCTCTATCATAGTGTCATTAACCTTCCATGCCACTTGAGTAGCATAGTCACCCGCAGTGCTATTAACATCATCTGAGCAGTTAGATAGCCACATACCATGGGGTCCCCAATCCACAATCGTATGATTAGCCACAAACATTAATTTTCCTGATTTGGGTTGACATTTGTCCCAACGAACAAGAGTATATGTAAAGTTCTTATAAGTAAACCTTTCGCATAATGTTCTTTGTTCTTTCCCTAACTCTTTCCCCAAAGTCTCAGTAGTATAAACATGGTTCACAAAGAAAGGGCAGTAAATAATCCAAGCAACATCCGAAAATCCTTTTTGGGAGGCAGGCCGAAAGCACAAGTCTGTCGGCTAACGTTTATGCATAATTCTGCTGGGCCCATGCAAAAAGGAAGGACTTCATAACCTAGAGAAATATTAATTAGTTTTCCTTCTTCTTCAGTGTGTGAGGACCCTTTAATGCTCCAGGGAGAAGGCGTATGTATAGAGTCATTAGTTGAAACGATTGGTCCTCTCTCTGTCCATTTGACCACCTGTATTAGAGGGGGGTTGGGTATGTAAGCCCAGGAAGTATGATTAGTTAGAGCTTGAACAGGGGAGGCACAGGCAAGCAGACTGAGCATTGCGAGGAAAATGTATTCAGGACTCCAGGACTCCGAAGCATTCCCTGTTGAAAGATCAAATTTTCAGCTCGATTAGTACGCGTTTTTATTTGTCCCCAAGTGGGGAGATCATAAGGTTGATGCCGCCGAGGGTGGTGCTTCCTGGAGATCTTTAGAGCCGCCATGGCCCATATTGGAATTTCTTCCTCCTGGGGTTTTTGTTGTTTTGTCTCTATTTTGAAGGCCAGGGGCCCCCTTGGGTCAAATCTTCCGAAGAGGAAGCCATGTGAGTTCGTTGGATCCATCTGGGGAAATACAAGCAAACCCCTTTCCCTGTATTAGTTTCCCAGATTTCCATTGTTTCGTTAACCTGTCGTGGTTCCAAATGGGCAGGGGAAGTGAAGTGTCCTTCAGTTCCTCAAAATGCTTTTCTGCTCTTGTTAAGATATCTCCCTGTGGTAAGTTTAAAAAATTTAAAACAAATAAAGCTGTATTAACAATAGTTATAGGTTTTGAAAATATCTTATGTTGGAATCTAGTAAAGTCTGCTTTTGATAAGGAGGACAGTAGTGTTCCTGTGTATTCCCCCTTTAAAAATTTTTTAATTTGCAACTTTCGTGTGTGATGTGCTCATTTGACTATGCCTTGTGCCTGTGGATTATATGGAATACCTGTAATATATTTAATAGAAAAAGATTGTAAAAATTGTTTAAAGTGTCTAGAAATACAGGCAGGGTCATTGTCTGTTTTTATAGAACTAGGAGTTCCCATTACAGCAAAAGAAGCTAATAAGTGAGTTATAACATGTGTAGCCTCACCGCAAAGAGGTGTGGCCCAAATAAAAGAAGAATTAGTGTTGATACAGACATAGAAGAAAGAAAATGGAGAAAGTTCAGGGCAATGAGTTCATCCATTTGCCATAGTTCATTAGGTTGCAAACCGTGAGGATTAACACCTTGTGCAATGGGTCGAAGATGTGGAATCTGTAAGTAGAGCAATTACTAATAATTTCTTTAGCCTGGCGGTATGGGATTGTCCATAGCTGGTGTAGGGAGCCAGCATTGTTATGCAACAGAACATGCTGTTCCTCCAGAGTAGCAAAGGAAACCAGTTTATCAGCCTCTTCATTACCATGAGTCATGGGGCCAGGAAGGCAAGAATGTGCTTGAATATGTGTAATATAAATGGAAGAATTGTGTTCCATTTATATTGGAAGATAGTAGTTCGAAAAAGAGTTGTTGAATAATAGGTTGATTGGAGTTTATGGTAGAGGTTTCTATATTTTTTAATACAAAAACTGAATATAGAGTCAGAGACTATATTAAGGGGGTAAGGATGTAGGCAAGTAACTTGAATAAGAGCATATAATTGATTTTGTTGAGAAGAATGAAATTTAGTATAAAAGACTTTATATTCCTTAAGAGACCAGAATGAAGCTTTAGCGTTTTTAGTCCCATCTATATAAAAAAATCTCAGCTTGTGGTATAGGCTGTGAGCTGATAATATGAGAAATAATAAATGCAGTATTTTTGAAGAAATTCCACAGCTTACCAGAAGGATAATGAAATGAAATTTCTCCAAAATATTCCAGAAAAGCTATTTGGAAATCAGTAGAAGTTTGTAATGCGTTCTCAAATTGAGATTTATTGATAGGTATTACAATTTTATAAGGATCAGAGCCAATTAGAGTTTTAGTCCTATTTCTTCCATTGATAGTGATTAGAGCAATTAAATCAAGGTAGGGTATAAGTGACTTTATTCCCCTAAAACGGGTATAGATCTATTCTAGTGGGTGTTCTTATTGGGCAAGAAGTCCTGTGGGAGAATGAAGAGAGGGGAGTATAAACAATTCTAGAGGTAAATCTAGTTTGATGCGAGTAAGAAATTGTTTTTGTAACTTATTTTGCACTAAATAGAGTTCCTCTCGTGCCTCTTGAGAAAGTGAACGAGGGCTATTTAAATCAGGAGCGCCTTTTAAAGTATTAAATAGGTTATTGAGTTGATAATTAGCAATGCCTAAAGAAGGTCTCGGAGAAGGCAATAGCACCCAACTCCAGTACTCTTGCCTGGAAAATACCATGGGTGGAGGAGTCTGGTGGGCTGCAGTCCATGGGGTCACGAAGAGTCGGACACGACTGAGCAACTTCACTTTCACTTTTTATTTTTATGTATTGGAGAAGGAAATGGCGACCCACTCCAGTGTTCTTGCCTGGAGAATCCCATCCCGGGGACGGGGAGCCTGGTGGGCTGCAGTCCATGGGGTCACGAAGAGTCGGACACGACTGAGCAACTTCACTTTCACTTTTTATTTTTATGTATTGGAGAAGGAAATGGCGACCCACTCCAGTGTTCTTGCCTGGAAAATCCCATCCCAGGGACGGGGAGCCTGGTGGGAGGCCGTCTATGGACCCTTCAGACACGACTGAAGCGACTTAGCAGCAGCAAGAGCTTTTGAAAATCATTTAAGGTTGATAATTTATCAGTACGGATCTGAGTGAGTTGGGGAATAATATGTTGTCCATTAACAACAAACCCCAAGCAATGGTAAGGTGTAGAGGTTTGAATTTTTTCAGGGGCAGTGATTAATCCAGAATTTTTTAAGCATAGTTGAGCTATATCAAACATGTGTTGAGTTTCTAAGATAGATGGAGCTGAAAACAATATATCATCCATATGGTGAATAACAAGAAAGTTAGGAAATTGTTTTCTCACAGGCTCAAGGGCTTTGGCTACGTAGTACTGACACACGGTGGGAGAATTCATCATCCCTTGTGGCAGTACAGCCCATTGGTACCGTTTATGAGGTCTGATATGATTAGGATAAAGGAGAGAGAATGAATCTCTCTCGGTCTAAAGGGTGTAAAGGTATATTAAAAAAGCAGTCTTGAAAATCAATAATAATTATGTGCCAGTTTTGAGGAATAGTGGTAGGTGATGGGATTCCTGGTTGTAATGCACCCATAGGTTTCATAGATGCATTAACTTTTCTAAGGTCTGTTAGGAGATGCCATTTGTTAGATTTCTTTTTTATAACAAATATAGGAGAGTCCCAAGGAGAACAAGATTCCTCAATATGCTTTAATTCTAGTTGTGTATCTATAAGTTCCTTAGCCACCTGTAATTTCTCTATCGTGAGGGGCCACTGCTCTGTCCAAATAGGCTCGTCATTCTTCCAAGTTATTTTAATAATTGTATTGTTTCTTAAATGAGCAGTGGCCCCTAGGAAAAATGTGGAATGTATATCTGAGTTTGCCATTGCATAAGTAAGTCCCTTCCTATTAGATTAAGGGGTGCATCTATCACAGAAGGTCTTAATGTTGCAGGTTGGTGTTCTGGTCCCTCACATGGATAGATTTGAGTGCTCTGATAAACCTCTTGTACTTTGGTTTGAGAAATCTCTGCAATTTGGCAAGAAATTTTTGTACAGGCCAGGATTTGGGCCATAAATGTTTGGAAATAATAGTAATATCAGATCCAGTGTCGAGGAGACCAGAAAATCTTTTACCATTAATTTTGATATTTATAGTCGGTCAGTCAAATTCAGATACTAATGATGTCCAAAAGGACTGTTTTTGATCTGTACTGCCAAATCCGCCCATCTGTACACCATTATAGGAGTTAATAGAAATGTAAGGTAAAAGAAGTAATTGAGAAATTTTATCCCCCTTTTTGAATTGCCGTAAAATCTGAGATGACGTCATAATTTGAATTTCTCCTTTATAATCTGAATCAGTGACTCCAGGGTGAACAGTAATTACTTTAGAAGTCAAACTAGATCGGCCAAGTAAAAGACCGAACGTTTGTGGGGGCAGATTTTTGGAGGTTTTTTAGTAGCTTTCTTAGGGCAGTCCCTTTTTAAATGGTTCTTATCTCCACATGTAAAGCATCCTTCATTTCCTTTTCTTAAGGCAGCAACCATTGTTTCAGCTAGCATTTGCATCTTTTGAGTTTCTGATCCTAGATTGTGACAAGCCTTCAAATAACCAATAATAGTCTCTGTCTCACGAATTGGAGCTATAGCCTTTTGACATTCCTGATTTGCATTTTCATAAGCAAGTAATTTCTCTAGTTGCCTTTTGGCTTCTTCTCCAATTACAGTACTGGAAATAGCAGTTTCTAATCTAGCTAAAAAATCAGCATATGTTTCATTAGGTCCTTGCAGTATTTTAGTGTAGCTACCTTGTAGGCTCCCCTTTAGGAGTGATTTGATCCCAAGTTTCAGGGACCACTGTTTTTAATTGTTCATGTAACAAAGGAGGGCACTGTATTTGAGCTTCTGTAGCATCAAATTGTCCTGTCCTAAATGTCCTGTTAGCATCTCAAAAGTAATTTGAATTTGGTGAGTGCCAGCTCAAGCGTTTCTGTTAGCATGATCTCTGGCTATATCATGAAACCACATTATCCATTGAAGATATTCTCCTGGTTTAAGGAGAGCTTTTATTAAAGTTCACCAATCATGGGGAATAAAATTTCCAATAGAGGATACTACAGAATTTAGACGTGCTTTAGTAAAAGGTGAATGTGGGCTGTACATAGTTATAGCTTTTTAAATTTGTTGCATGTGATAAAAGTTAATACCCTCATATTGAGATATTATATGCCCTTGAGTGTCAGGATTTCTAAAACTGGAAAGGCGGAGAAACCTTCAGCTTCAGAGACTTGTGATTGCAAAGCCAGCAATTCAGAGAGCCTCTGTCATGAAGGAGAGTGAGTAGGTAGCAAATTCTTACAATTAAGAGTATGTGGTAAAAAACTTATTATTGTTATTCAGAAAGGTGTTGTTGGTTTTAATGTCAAAAGGTGTCTTAGGGGAGTTATTGCCAGAATCATTAGGTTCTAGCAAGGGAGAGACTTTGGGATTTGTGCCCATTGGCAGGGGAGGAGTACTTGGAGCAACCAGGGCAGGGCTTGTAGGAAAGCTCTGAAATATTTTATGTTCTAATTGGGCCTTTTGTAAGGTTTCATCATCTAATTCATATTCATGTAATAAGTGTTCTGCCTGTTGCTGAATATCAGGAGGGCTAGAATTACCTCGAAATGGCAGAATCACAGCTTTGATGAGAGCCCATAGGGGCCAGAAATCTATCGGAATATTTTTTCCCTGTCTGGCGGCTCATTGAACAGCTCTTTGACCTGGTGCCAAATTTTTAAATCAAAACTACCTTCATCAGGGAACCAAGGGTTACATGCAACCGCTGTCTAAAGGCAAGCCTCTGTTCGCTGGCGTGAAACTGAAAGTCCCTGAACTTTAAGTGGTGAAGTAAAGTAGAAAAGTGATGGGGCTTTCCAGCCATTTGGCCCATGTCTTAGTACTTACCCACCTCAATAGGTCCTTGAGTCACTCCATCCGAATCTGCCATGTGTACCAGGTCCCTGTTCTGGGTGCCACTTGTTGAGGTCCTTTAATGGACTGGCCACGACTGAGCGACTGATCCGATCTGATCTGAATGGACTGGAACCTGGTGGTCTGGAGTCGACGATAGGAAAGTAAAAGAGAGAGAGAGGCTGATATTCCTTGGTTTGCACAGAAACCCAATAAAGCCCTTGACACAGGGCTTGCACTGCTTCACGTAGGCACAGGGCACCCTCTCGCAAGGGTCTTGCAAGCCCGGGCAAGAAAGTGAGCTCAGTGGGCTTCTGCGCTCCAAAGAATTAGCCTGAGAGAGAGAAAGAGAAACAGAAAGAAAGACACGGGGACCCAAGCTCTGATGGAACAAGGCTGTTTTATTCAACATAGTGTGGGTATATATACTGTCTTATAAGGTAGCTTTGTTCAGCAAAGATAAAGATCAAAAGTGCAGACTTACAAATTATCAAGGAAACATAAGGCAATCCATATCAAAGAGAGAGGGTTGTAAATAATCACTTTTACCATACGGTTCATAAAAAGGAAGAGGGTCGTAAATAGTTACTTCTCACCGTATGGAAAAAACTAATGAAGGAAATGCATGCATTCCTCAGCCCTGGGAGCGGTTTGCCACTCTTAATTCCTTAATAAGGAACAGAGGATTCATGACAGATCCAGAGGATTCATGACGGCACACAGGAAGCCTCCTGTTAAATGCTTCCTGACAGTCTTGATCCATCACAGAATGTGTCCTCTGGGAAGCTGGCGGGAAGGTATTGTCCCTTCTCAGGCCTGATAGGGTCACGCACAGAGACAGACCAGTTACAGGAGGGCAGAGAAGCCGTGTGCCTGAGAGTCTAGAGTCTATTGTGTTTATCCTCCCGCTGGGCCTGGGGCTGAGGGAGACTGTGAAGCCAGCGCTGCTGCTAGATTCCTTCTTCTGTAGATGGCCAGAGGGTGGGCAGCTCCCGGGCAGTTCCATCTGTGCAGCACCCCTTGGCTTATTAGCTGCTTTCTGTCTGCCTCTGCAAGCATAATTCCAACTACCTCAGCAAGAGAGAAGAAAGCCCACAAGGAATTTTAACTCATTTTCTTTTTAAAAGTTCAGTCTAATCAGATAATTACTGTGAACTGGTATGCAGCAGTACTGGATTACTTCAAAGAGCCCACACTGGTTAGGCCCTTATTAATGGTTGGGGAGGGAAGTTAGGGCTCAGGGTTCTTGGCTGAGGACTCTTCAAAGGATCAGCCAGCAAGAGGTCTTTCCTCCACTATCCCAGGGGAAGCAAGCCTCTTGGGGTGGCCCTTCCCTGAAGGGTGCTGACAGGCTGGCAGGCTGCCTGCTAGAAGGGACAGACCCATGCTTTGCTGGGTGCTCATTCTGATTGACCTTTCTGGTTGGGAGAGGCAGAAATTTCAGTTCCAGAAAACTGCTCTTGAAATAGTAAATGATCTTAAAACATTGTTTCCTCAGACCTCCCCAGTGGAACTTCAGTAACTTTGTTGTGGTTCAGTAGCTAAGTTGTATCAGACTCTTTGCAGACCCCATGGACTGCAGCAATGTTACATTCCTTTCCTTGGAGATTCACAATGCAAGTTACAGTGGTAAAGGCTATGCCAAGTTCTGCAACAGTTTCTTTAACTCAGTATTAAGGAAGTATGCCAGTGGAGTACATTCACACACTATTCTCAAGGCTGGCTACGCCCAGAGGTTCTGATTTAACTAGGGTGGAACTCATGTATTGGTATTAACTTTTTATATGATCAGACTTATGTAAATATATTTTTATCACATTTGCTTTTATTGTTCTCTGTATAGTCAAAAATTTTTTTTTCTGAACCTTTTATGTTGCAGACACCATGCCTGATGCCTCTTGACCTCTAAACACATTATAGTCATCATGTGCTTTACAAAAGGACATTCTTATTAAACAACCGTAGCACATTTCTCAAAATTACGATAATATGCTGATATAAAACTATTAACTGAGCTACAGGTCTTATTTAGATGACCTTGATGGCAAAAGAACAGAATATTTTCCTAGTGTAGGTTAGTTTTCCTGTCTCTTTAGTCTCTCTCAATGTGGAACGGTTCCCAGGCTATCTCTGCTTCTCATGACTTTTACATTCTGAAAATGATAAGCCAATTTAGAATCTCCCTCAGTTGGGTTTGTCTGCTGTTTCCTCACAATTAGATTCAGGTTTTATGCTTCTGGAAGTGATGTCCTCCGTCTTCATATTAGAAGGCAAAACTCTCACTGGTACAGGTGGGCTCTTCCGTATTTCTCAAGTTAGGGCTATTTTCCATTGTGTAATTGACAGGTATCTTAGATACTTTGAGACTATGTACATAGCCCATTTCATATCAACACCCCCCGCCCACTAGTTTTGGCATCTGCTGAGGATTCTTAAAACAACTAGGATTCTTTGTAAAAAGCTCCCTGAGCATTCTGCTGTCCAGCTAAGGCTGAGAACCATGCCATCAGTACCTCATAGAATATAATTTAGGACATAACTACATAAAAGGATGTCCTCCCAATAGGCCCAGAAGCAGTGATCAGACTTTCAAAGTTCCCTTTGGCCTCCTGGATTTTACTCCTCTGCCTGGTTGCCCTGTGTCCCAGTGCTCACTCACAAGCCCATGGTAGGTCTGGCCGAGTGGTCCCTGTGTCGGATGCCAGCCACGCTGAGCTTCAATGCTCTGAGCCTACGGCAGGATGTTCATCCCTCGCTACTCTGTTTGCCTAGTTCCCTCTGCCAAGGCTGCCCCTTGCCCAGCCTTCTGGCCTCTGCCTGACAAATCCACAAGAGTCACACCCTCTGGGATACCTTCTGTGACCCTACTATGCTGTGTTCTCACGGGTCTCATGCTGAACCAAGGCCTGCCTTAACACGTGGGTTTTTACTAAAGGTTTGCTAGAGGAGTGGGCCGGAGAATAAATGACCTGAAGTGGATTCAGTGCTGCTTACTGCTGTTGAACTACCCTTTGGGGGAGGTCCCCCACACTCTGGGATGAAGAAGCCTTTTTCCAGCAAGGATTTGTGTGCACTTCTGCTAGGTTTCTTGGGTCCTGGCCACTCTGGAGCCCCCATAATTTAACTCCAGGGGTTTCCAGGGGGTGGGGACAAGTTCCCGCCACCCCCAGCCCTGCTGTGGGCCGAGACAACTCCCCATAGTCCTCCAGAGTGTCTCCTCTTATGTGTGCAACTAGGGCAGACTGCGAATTCTAACTTCTGTCCTCTGAAATCTCAATTGTTAGAGGCTGCCAGCACCCCACAGCCCTTCTGCAGCATTTGTCCGGTGCCCTCAGGCAAAGGGAGCCCTCCGCTTCGCTTACCAACCCTCTTAGGTTGTTTGTCCCACTACTTCCTCCCATCTCATCCGCTCTTTTGTGCTTTTAAGAATAAAGAGTACACATTTAGGGTCCATGGTTTCCGGCAGCAGGCTTGGTCTGAGCTGGCCAGCCTGCCGTAACGAGAAAAGGAAGTCTATGCTTTGTGCTTCACGCAGACCTCTTCTCTCCCTTCTCCCCCAACCTCAGCATCCTTCGGAAAGCCCTGGATAAGATTGCAGAAATTAAGTCTCTGTTGGAAGAGAGGCGGATTGGTGAGTTAGAGACCGCCCGGTGGAGTGATGGTTCCTGAGAGCGACAGTCGGGCTCCCTGTGGGGGCGCCTGTGACTTCAGTCCAGTGGGATTGTCCGAGGGCTTCTGACGGAGCAGCAGCAGCCTGGGGCTGGGAAGGGAATGGGGATGGTCCCCAGTGCTCCCTGCAGACCACGCTGATTGCCCTGCTCTGTCTACTGTCTGGGGCACTTACCCCCACCCCCTTTACTACTGCCACCTCCCATTTCTTTCTTTTTAAGTCCACACCCTCAGCCATGAAAGCGCAGAGTTCTAACCATTGGACTGCCAGGGAATTCTCCCCCCTCCCATTTCTTGCTCTGAAGAGAACCTGGCTGTGTTTTGAGAGCTGCACCCTGGGGGTCTTAAAACCAGCCTTCCACATGGAGTTTACCTACACGAGGCGCTGGCTTCCAGATCCCTCAGGCTCCTGGGGCCTTCCCGACTCTCTTGCCCCAGTGAACCCACAAACACACCTGCTCATCCATCAAAAATGCTGTCACACCGCCAGCTGGGTTTGTATAATGTGGCTGGGTGTGTTGAACCATGCCCAAGGAGATCAGGGGTCTGTCCACATTCGTTTTTAAAAATTTTTTGTTGTTGAACTACAACATATGTTAATAGGAAAGAACACAGATGTGAACACACAGCTTGCTGAAACTTTTCACTGACTGAACAAAATGTTCACCCAGATCAAGAACTAGAACGTGACCACTGCCCCCCAACCCCAGCTTCTGCCCTTTCCTGTTCCTTCCCCTTAGGGTATCCACCCTCCTGGCGGCTCTCCATCTGTCAGTCTGAGTGGTCTCACTGAGGGCATCTTGAGGAAGGGGCAGGATGGCACACGGGCCCTTGGTGCTCACTCAGGCCAGGGTGCTGCAGGCTGAGCTCTGAAGGCCCAATGTGGGAGGGCTGGGGTGGACGCCCTATCTCTGATATCCTGAGGGCTCACGTCTCTCTTTCCAACAGCGGCCAAGATCGCAGGCCTGTACAATGACTCGGAGCCTCCTCGGAAGACCATGCGCAGGGGGGTGCTCATGACCCTGCTGCAGCAGTCAGCCATGACCCTGCCCCTGTGGATCGGGAAGCCTGGTGACAAGTGAGGGCGGGCCCTGGGTAGGGTAGGGGCTGGCAAGGCGGGGGCTGGGACTGAACATTTTAATTCTGTTCTCAGGCCCCCGCCCCTCTGTGGGGCCATTCCAGCTTCTGGGGACTACGTGGCCAAACCTGGAGACAAGGTGGCTGCCCGGGTGAAGGCCGTGGATGGGGATGAGCAGTGGATCCTGGCCGAGGTGGTCAGTTATAGCCACGCCACCAACAAGTGAGTGGTCCCCCAGCCCCATGGGCTGTTCTCCCGTCACCACAGCCACATGGGCTACACTCTTACCCATCTGCAGGCTGGGAGAAAAGCTACACCCCTGGGTGCCTGTGGGGACCAGGGGACTGCTTCCCCTCCCTGCCCTCCTCTCCCTTCCTCACGACTCCCCGACTTGGACTGTGTCCCTGACCCTTTCTGCATCCAGCCCTTTCCTTTCGTCCACCCACAGGTATGAGGTAGACGACATTGATGAAGAAGGCAAAGAGTGAGTGTGCTGGTGGGGGGTGGGGGGGCCGTGGAAGCTGGGGGGGCAGCCAACCTGCGGGGATGGGGCCCCCACCTGACCTCAGCCCCACCTCCAGGAGACACACCCTGAGCCGCCGCCGGATCATCCCACTACCGCAGTGGAAGGCCAACCCGGAGACGGACCCCGAAGCTTTATTCCAGAAGGAGCAGCTTGTGCTGGCCCTGTATCCCCAGACCACCTGCTTCTACCGCGCCCTGATCCACACGCCCCCACAACGGGTAAGGCAGCCCCCACAGGAGAGGCCGTCCCTGGGCCAGGTGGCCAGGAGTCACCTTCCTACCTCCTTCCCCTCTTGTCCTCATCTCACAGCCTCTCTGAGCTCAGAGGGCCCTGTAAGTTGCTCTCTGTCTTCTTCTTAGTCTTCCCTCCAGCCCTGCCCTCTGGGGCAACACTGGCCCACCCTCCTCTTCCTGAGTTTCAGAGCCTTAGCGAGCCCTGAGCTGAATGGACATGATGCGTACACTAGTCTAACCTTGCTTTTGCATTGAGATAAGAAGCTCCATGCCCAGGGCCTGTCTTGGAGCCCTTAACTCCAGCCCCACTGCCTTTTCTTTGGCTGAACCGCTTTCCCTCATGCTCTTAACCACACTGCTGATGCCCTGGTCACCTGATGACAGTTGAAAGGCTATTCTTGCCTCTTCCTCCGGGATCCTTGCTGTTGCCCTCTGGGTTGTCCTCGATCCCTTTAACCCAGGCTCCCTGGTCCACACCCTCCAGTTACGGCCCACCCGTGTAGGTGGTGGTCTCCTTGCTCTTCATCCCTTACCCTTGGCCTTTTGTTGCTGAGGAAAGAGTTCTGTAGTAACAGGGACTGCGTTCACACATCTCCACTTCCTGAGTGACTGTGAGGACAGGCGTGTCTGGGGGCCACGAGCCAGAGGTTCCTGTCACTAGCTTAGTGGTGGTGCTGTGGGGCGGGGGGCTCGCCTGGAGCTCTCTGACCAGTCCCTCCTGTCTGCCTCTGCTGCAGCCCCAGGATGACTATTCCGTCCTGTTTGAAGACACCTCCTATGCAGACGGTTACTCCCCTCCCCTCAATGTAGCCCAGCGGTACGTGGTGGCTTGTAAGGAGCCCAAGAAAAAGTGAAGTGGCCTAGTAGACTCGCAATCAGCTGACACCCTCAAAGGGGGACGCACAAGATTTTGTGATCAAATAAATATTCTTCCTCCTTGTCCATGTCTCCTGGGTTTTGCTCTTCCAGACCCTTCTCTCCCTCCCCACTAGGGCGAGCTAGAGGCCACCAGGGGAGATGGCCTCATTGGGTCCCAGTGGGCATCTACCCTTCTAGCTCAGGTTTGTTCTTTGCTCCCAACAGAGGCTCTCTGTTTAACACACATCAGATTTTATTTCTGAAGCCATGGCTGGGCTTGTTTCACATGCCTCCAGAGGACCACTCACAGCTCCCAGCGGAAGCGGAGCTTGCAGCCCGCCATCTTCTTAGCATAGTGGGCTTCAAAGAGCTCATTCTGGGCCACAGTGAAGGTGGATTTCCAATCACCAGTGATGCCTGGGGAGAGATGGCAGGAAGGAGGTCCCGGCTGCAGAGGTGGCCCCGAGTGGCCGAAGGGCAGCTCCATTTGAGGCTCCCCCACTTCCCAAATGCCCACACCCGCCCCCTGGGGCGGCTCTCACCTTTCCTCATGAAGGCAGAGATGCTGTGGTCCATGACTGCAGTGGGTATGGTGCTGTAGTTGGTCATGGGGTTCTTCTTCATCTCTTTGAAAGATGTGCGCTGGACAATGTGATCCACAGTCTCCTCAGGCAGGGAGCGCCCTATAAACTCCAGGATCTTCTGAATCTCCCTTTTGGGGTCCTGGAGCAGTGGAGAGGCTCTTCAGGGAGGTTTGGATTACTTGCTGAGCAGAAAAGGGAGGCGCCTTTCTAACCCTGAGGGGATCTGGCCATTTCTGCCTAGAGACCTCAGGCCCTGTTCCTTGACTGTGGTCCTCTTTTCCAGGGGCAGGTGTGACTGCCTTCTACCCTGTGATCCTTGATCACAGAGGTCTGGTTCCTTTTGGCTGAGAGGAGGGACAGTCCCCTTTCATAATGGTGGTCCCAGGAGAAGCACTGGCAGTACAGAGCAGATGAATGTCTGCACGTGTTGCTGACTCAGGCGTTAGGACATAAAGGGCTGCACAGGGCGCTGCCGCAGAGGGGGCACTCCTACTCTTCAGTCCTGGGCAGGGGATCCAGGAGGGCTGGTCTGTGGGCTGCCATAGGGGAGGGTGCTGAGTGGGCCTCAGCAGGCTCTGTGAGGTTCCTGCCTTCCTAAGTGTGACACGGAGGGAAATGGGAGCTGGTGGTCTCACCTCCTTTATGTCCTCGTAGAAGAGGTAGAGAACAGGGTGGGTGTGACTCAGCTCCCACCACTCCTGCACGTGCTGGTACCAGGACCCGTAGCACACTGGAGACAGGGCAGATGGTCGGGACACAGAGGTTGGCATAAATTTTAGCTGGTGCTCCTTGACTCCACACACACACACACACCCCCCCCCCCCAACCCTCCAGAGTCAGCCTCACCTTCCCCGGCCATGAACTTCTCCAGGAAGCTGTCCCAGGTGCCAGGGTCAGGGTGCACCTTGGCCATGCGATAGAAGTGGTAATAGGAGACGGCCACATCCTTGGCGTTGCGGGCGATGTAGATCACCTGGAGGGGCAAGTGATCCCCCAACCCCAGCGTCGTCACCACATGGCACGCCAGGCACTAGGTGTCCCCCCTTTATGGCCTCCTTGCCAGGGAGGTTCTCTCAGTTTGGCCAAAGGAGAAGCAGGTAGAGGCTGACTCGCCTGCAGCCCTGGGGTGCAGGCAAGATCCAGCTGGGACCTGAACCCTGCTCTGATGCTAAACTCTGGGCTGAACTCTGGGTTCCTGAAACTGTTATTTTATACTAATCTAATCCCCTCAACACCACTCTGTCTGGATTTGGGACAAGGCATGCCGGGTTCCCACCAGCCCCTCCTCCACAGGCCTGTGAGCACCCAGACTGCACAGAGGAGTCTCATTTTCACCAGATACCTGACCCCACTAGAGCATCAGGCAGATGCCCCTCACCCCATCCTTCTTAAGATGAGACCAGGCTGGAGGAAGTGAGACCTTCCCAGAAGGCAGGGCCAAAGCTGGGATGGCCCTAGAAGCCTCCTCTGGCTCCCTCTGCCATTCACCTTGACTTTCTGATCCAGCAGGGTCTTCGGAAGCAGGGCCAGGGGCAAGTGTGTCTTGAGGAGCCGTGGGGCTGGTGTATCTTTCAGAAGCTCAACACCTAAGCCGTAGGTAGGGCAAGATCCGTGAGCTGGAGCCCCAGTCAAACCTCCCTCCATTCTGCTTGCCCCCAGCACCCTGCCACACACCTGTGGGAACCCCAGGGGCGCTGAACTCAAGGAAGGGCACCCGCAAGAAGACAGGGGCTCTCTGACACTTCTCCAGGTCACCCTCCTGGTAGATCAGGTCCAGGATCTCGCTCACCCAGGTGGTGCCTGGCGGGTGGGAACGGATGGGGGATGAGCAGGGCTGAGGCCACGCCCCTCCCAGCCCAAGGTGGGGACTGCAGCCCAATGGAGGCCTGGGTATCCCCATCACTTACCCGACTTGGGGTAGGTGCTGATGAGCAAGTCATCAGGCCAGGCTTCAAAGCTCTCCAGTGGCCCCAGGGCCTCTGCAAAGTACTTGATGAGAGGGATGCCCTTCACATACTTTGCTGGAGGGCGGGAGGTATCCTGGATCAGTTCCATGCTATCTTCTCAGGGGCGCCGGGGTGTGGCCTCCTTCCTTGAACAATATGTCAATGGTGCCAGCTGTTGAATTCTTGCTTTGAAGTAAAGAACCCAAGGCTGAAGGAGCCTGAGCCACTTGCCTGTGCTCACAGAGCTAGCTCACAGTGTGGTGGGGCAGGGATTCAAAGCCAGATCCTGTGTTCCTGCAGTGGATCACAACTCAGGGTGCATTTTCATTTGCCTGCAGAGCTTTTAAATCAATTAAATCACTCTCTGGAGATGGGACCCTGATAGCAGTTTTTTGGAAGCTCTCCAGGGGATTTCAATGTGCACTTGAGAAAACCTCTAGGGCCTGCCTGTCTGAACTTCTGGCCAGCTGCTTTGTCTTCTCCCTTCTGAGATAGGCCTAATCCTGATGGGCTCCTCCCTCTCGTTTCCCCCTTGAGCTCCCCTGGGCCCTCACATATGGAAAACTCCCAAAGGCCAGTTGGGCCTGAGATCCAGCTTGCCCAACCAGCCCCTCCCAGTTGGAGAAAAACACAGCCAATTGAGCAACTGTGTCAGAGTTTTGCAGATGAGTGAGCAAAACTGATGACTCAGCGGAGAATAGGAAGTGCAAGGAGGAGAGAGATTCAAGCCAGCCTGGAGACTGAGTTGAGCACTTCTAGGGGAAAGGGTACTCATTCCAGTGTTCTTGCCTGGAGAATCCCAGGGACGGGGGAGCCTGGTGGGCTGCCGTCTATGGGGTCGCACAGAGTCAGACACGACCGAAGCGACTTAGCAGCAGCAGCAGGGGAAAGGGCAGATCGTGAGAAGTGGGAGTGGAGAGATCAAGTGACAGGACAGGAGCCAGAGCCAGCAGCAGCGAGAGGTGAGCGGGATCCAGCCCTGCTGCCCCCCAGCCTCGCTCTCACCTGATCTCTCTGGATCTTGGCCTTGTGACCCTGCCTGTGTCTGCGTGGGGCTTAGAACAGGCACGGTGTGGTGAGTGCAGGACCGCTCTCTGAGCTGCAAGCTTTGTAGTTCCCAAGTGGGAGGGGCCTGGCGCCAGCACTGGGACTTGGCTGTCCTCCAGGAAGGAGAGGGTTACTTCTGGGGTGGGAGGACCCTCCTCAGCTGGAACCCAGCTTAGCCCGGCCTGAAAACCCAAGATGTGCGTTACTGTGTAGAAAACAAAAGGCTGAAACTAGACACAATGGTGCAATAGTTTTTCGGGGGTTTTTTTTGGTGTTTTGAGCTGGAATCCTGGCTCCTAACCTGCCCTCTAGACTCCTCCTCTGTTGAGAGGGCCAAGAGACAGCTTTTTCTAATGTGCCTTATCTAGAAAGGGCAGGGGAGAAGAGGTGAAACGGGGCACTCACGGTTCTGCCAGCTCCAGGCCAGGTTTGAAGATGCCAAGAGTTCAGGTGGAAGGCAGCCCGCAGGCCCCCAGCAGCCTGAACATTCCGGGAACTTCTGGCTCTGACCACAGGGCAAGTCCAGAGTCCAGAGGGATGTACGTGGGCAGGGTGACGGGGTTTGGGGTGGAGCCACGCAAGGCAGGCTCTTTTTGAGGCAGCATAGGATAGGAAAGAGCCAGAATGCTTGCGTCAACCCTGGGAGTTATTTGACTTCTCCACGTGCCCCTGCTCCACATGTCCCTGCTCCATGACTCCCATGGAGGGAGCTCCAAGGACAGCGTGGAGCCTCATTTATGGTTGGTAAAACAACGGCCCCCAGAAGGTGCTTTTCTTTCTCTGGGTTTGAACGAGGCTCCGCAGACAGAGACAAGAAGTTGGGGCTTCGAGAGGCACAGGACCTTGTTGGGGGAGAGCACCCTCCTCTCCTCCTCGGCCTTTGTTCTTACTCTTTGGATTAAAGTCCAGAGTCTTCCCTGTTGGCTCAGACAGTAAAGAACCCACCTGCAATGCAGGAGAACCAGGTTCAATCCCTGGGTCGGAAAGATCCCCTGGAGAAGGAAATGGCAACCCACTCCAGTATTCTTGCCTGGGAAAACTGATGGACAGAGGAGCCTGGCGGTCTACAGTCCATGGGGTTGCAAGAGTCAGACACAACTTAGCGACTAAACCACCAGCACCACCAGAGTCAAGCTGGGCACTGGAGCTGAGTGGGCTCTGCATCCAGGGTGTGAGTCTCCTAACCCCTCAAAGGACAGTGTGACTTCAGAGGTTGGGCCATGCTGCGGCCAGCAGCCCCTCCCCGCTCCCCTGTCCTCTTCAGGCCCCAGTTACCAGCAGGGTCTCTGCTTCCTACCCATGCTCCCCACCCCCGGAAAACACCAGCAGGTACCCTGAACTCAGACTTTTTATTGTATTCAAGTAAAAACTGGCCAGAGCCACAAAGGGTGGCAAAGAAAAGGAGTGGGTGGAGGTTGAGAATGCTGGGAATCAGGTCTTGAGCATGTCAGTCCAGTGCTCCTGTGGAGACAAGAGGGTTGGTGAAAGGCAGCCCAGGAGACAGGGTGGGGTAGAGAGGCTGGGGTCCAAGCCACTTCTCACCTCTTCTAATTCTGAGTCCTCCTCGTCCTCCTCAGTGCCCATCCGGCACAGCCAGATCAGGTCTCCCCACAGCAGTGAGTTCTTACAGCTACCAGGGGGTATGGTTGATAGGAAACAGAGTCAGGATCACAAGCCTCCTCCAGGCCAGGACCTGGGTGCCAAGAGAAGGCCTTGGCTACCCCCAGGCCTGGACTTGGGCAACTGGGCACCCCCTTCCCACCTTCCTGGAGTTAAACCAGCCTGGAGCAGGGATGTGGGACTCACCCAGGGCATGCGCCCTCTAGAGGCAGGAGCTGCCCTGGTTCCTCCTGCAGGAACTCCTCTGCCAGGCAGATCACATGGGCCCTTAGGGAGCAGCCAGGGTGCGGGCAACATAGGGGGCTCTCTTCATCCTGCAAGAGGTGGCAGGCAGGTAAGAGAGAACGGGGAGTAATCATGTAGCTAACAACGGACCACACACTGTTCCAAGGGCTTTACATAAAAAACCTTATAAGGCATGTGCTACTGTTATTTGCATTTATGGAAAAGAATCCACCTGCAATGCAGGAGACCTGGGTTTGATCCCTGGGTTGGGAAGATCCCCTGGAGGAGGACATGGCAGCCCACTCCAGTAGGCTCGCCTGGAGAATCCCCATGGATGGAGGAGCCTGGCGGGCTACAGTCCATAGGGTTGCAAAGAGTTGGACACGCTGAGCAACTAAACACAGCACATAGATAAGGAAACTGAGGCACCGAGAGGCTAAAATACTGGTCCACAGGGACTAAGCTGGCCAGTTTTCTCTGAGTGCTAGCAGTGATTATGTAACAGCATGGCTAGGGCAGCCAGACCTAGAGCTCCTTACAGGTTGAGAGATCTCAGATAGGTCACTTAATCCTTGAATGGCAAGAACTCAACTTACACTTACTGAGAGCTCAGTAGAAGCCAGACACATCATCTCAGTTAATTTATTAAATATTTATTGGCCACTTGCTCTGCACCAGACCCTGTTCTACAGTAGTGAAAAGGAACTAAATGCCCCTGTGGAGTTTAATATAGGGGTGGGGGTGGGAAAGACTGATAATAAGGTAAATAAAATATACAATATGTCAGACAATAACAGGCTTTAAAGGAAGCCAGGGAGATGTACAAGAAAGAGAGGCAATTTTAGATGGAGAGCCAAGGAAAAGCTGACCGGAGGAGAGGTGGCATTTTCTTAAGATGGAGGGTCTAGGGAAGAATCTTCCAGTCCAAGGGAAAGGTCAAAGGCCCTGAGGAGGCCTTGGCATTGAGGAATAGCCGCAAGCACTATTCCCATTGTAGAGATGGGAGCAGGACTTCCCTGGTGGTCCAGTAGTTAAGAACCCGCCTGCTAGGGCAGGGGACACAGGTTCGATCGTTCGTCTGGAAAATCCCACATGCCTGGGGAGCCCGAGCTTGTGCTCCACAAGAGAAGCCATGCCAATGAGAAGCCCGGGCGGCAAGTAGAGAGTAACCCCCGCTCTGAGCAACTAGAGAAAGCCCATTGACAGAAAAGAAGACCGAGCGCAGACAAAAGCAAAAAAAAAAAAAGGATAGAGATGGGGGTAGAGTGGCCAAAAGGTGTCAGTGGACTGCCCTGTCCCTTGATCCTAAGTCCTCTGAACCCTAAACTGCTCTGACCCATCTTACCTGGAGCGCACGTGCGCACAGGGTGCAGCGGACGTCGACGTCTTGCTGCGGCTCGAATCCCATGTCGTCGGAAGGACCTGCTTGGCTTCTCGGGGGTGGGGCCCGGGGTGGCGGCGGCCCGAAGGCCAGTGGCATGTGAGGTGGCGGCGGCGGGCAGAGGTCCTGGCGGAAGTCAGCGCGCAGCCAGCGCAGGGTGAGCGGAAGGCGCACCCAGGGCGGCGCGCGCAGCATGTGCGCCAGGACGCGCAGGTGGAATGCGAAGGTGGCCTCTCCCCGCAGGCGCCGACCCACGTGCGTCAAGCGGCGCGAGGCCTGTGGGTGTTGCCAGGCCCACTCGAACTGCAGGCGAGGGGGTACAGAGCTTCAGGACCAGCTGAGGAAGGGGTCCGCGGGGGGAAAGGGGTCGCCTGGGGAAGGGAGTCGCCCCGGGGAAGGGGGCTGCCCGGGGAGGGCCCTGAGCCCTAGCCCTGATCCTCCCGCTGCCCCCAACTCCTTTTTACCCTAAGGGCGGCCACTGCAGAAGGGAAGCCGTGTACGATGAGCACCATCTCCCTAGGGAAGAGAAGGAGGGCGCGCGACCCGTGAGCCCCCTGCCCCACTCCGTGTCAAACCGAATCCCCTGGCCTACCGGAGAGTGGAGTCACATCGGCTTCACCCCTATCTCACGAGGCCCTGCTCCCTTCGTGAAGATATAGCCAGCCCCTCGCACCTGCTAACCTCAGGCCCCACCTCTAGTCACAGGTGCTTAACAGCCCTCTTCAGTTCCTCTCCCTTCCAGGCTTTCTCTATTCTAACCCAGTCTTGTTCACCAAACTCCCTGTCACTGACCAAACCTAGATCAGTCCCCTTCCCACCCAATCCCGTCTTCTGAGACCCAGGCCCAAACAGGGCTCCTCCTCCGCGGCGATAGGCCCGCCCCCGTTACTCCCGCCCCCGGCCCTGCCCCCTCGCGGGCCCCGCCCACTGCCACAGGCCTGGCTCCGCCCCTTTCAGCCGGCCTCTCCCTCACCGGCCCCCGCCTTCTCCTTGAAGTCCTCCTCCAGACAGTGACCCGCCTTCTCTTACCACGGCCCGCGCCCACTGGTCCGCCAGGCCCCGCCTTTTTTGCGGCCCCCGTTGTGCTGCTGCACTCGACGCGCAGGGTTGACGGTGAACCCCACGTAGACGCGGCCCCGGTGCCGAGGGTTCAGACAGTAGAGCAGGTAGACGCCGAAGAAGCATCCGGGGCCCATCGCCAATTTGGGGGTCGATTGTTGTGGCCTGTGAGCCGGGGAGGGCTGGCCCGCCAGGGCCACAAGATGCTTGTTTCAGAAAAAGCGCTTGGGAGCTATCCCGAGGTACCCTAGAAGTCACAGCAATGCAAACTCGTGCACCCTCTCCTAGTTGGAGCTAGGGTGTCCAAACCAGCGCACAGAACCCGGGTTGCTGTTCAGGCGGCGGGTACCGATTAGAGTCTGCTGGAGCCTCATGCTGACTCTGACAGGAGCGGAAACCGAAGGCAGTTGGAAAACTGGGCTTGGGATAGGGCGGAAGTGCTGAGTTTACGGACGTCTTAGTAAGGGCGGAAGTAGGTGCCTCAGCGGAAGTGGCGCCAGTAAGGGCGGAAGCAGTGTGGCTGGGGTCAGAACTGGGGTCCCATCCCCGGTGGGCTGCCACCCTCCCTGGGCTGCCACAATGGAACTCAGTGCCGAGTACCTCCGGGAGAAGCTGCAGCGGGACCTGGAAGCGGAGCACGTGGTGAGTTGAGCGGCCTGAGCTCGTCCAACGAGGGGAACAGGGCTCTTGGGGGGCGGACTTGGCACCATCCACGCCATTCTGCCCCATAGGAAGTGGAGGACACGACTCCCAACCGTTGCGCGTCCAGCTTCCGAGTCCTCGTGGTGTCGGCCAAATTCGAGGGGAAGCCGCTGCTTCAGAGACACCGGTGAGATTCCGGGAACACCTTCTTCAGCGCGGCCCCAGCTCTGGGACCACATACCGGGCCGCTTCCTGAAACCTTAACTCTCACTCCCATCCATGCGGCCCAACCACAGACCACCACCCCAGGGATCCCGCCTTCGTGGCCCCAGCATCAAATATTGAGACTTAAGCCCTCTACCTCTCTTGTTCCCAGGTCCCGGGGACTACAACCTGGGGGACCCCTCCAGTCTCCCGGCAGACCCTAGCTTCAGGGACTGCGACCCAGGCCCCAGCCTGCCCATTTCTAACCCCATCTCTCTCCCAGGCTTGTGAACACTTGCCTAGCAGAAGAGCTCCTGCACATTCACGCTTTTGAGCAGAAAACCCTGACCCCAGAGCAGTGGGCCCGTGAGCAGCAGAAATAAGGGACCCGGACCTGCACACGCATTAAATTATGTATCAGGGCCAGCTTCTGTGTCAGTGTGTTGTGTGTATGGGAGGTGTGCAGAGGCTGGGTCTAGGGCCTGGCTTCTCCCTGCCCTCCACTCTCCATTGTTTTACTTTGGACAAGTCCCTCTCCACACATAGGCCTGTGTCCCTACTTATAAAGTGAAACGTCTGTCTTTAAAGTCCCTTCCGGCGTGGGCCTTCGTGGACTCCTTGGATACTTCCAATACTCACCCAACCCCCCATTCTTTGACCATTTCTGGGCATTCTGTTCAGTCCTCTTTCAAAATACACAGATGAGAAAGTGCCCAAGGTTTCAGGACCCTGGGAAACTTGCAAACCTCTCCTTCCTCCCAGTATATCACTCCAATGTCAAAGCATAATAGAGGATTCCACACGCCCCCTACAAGTCCTCCACAGCCTCAGGAACCTGGTCCCCCAGCAGGGCCTTCCCAGCGCCTGGAATGCTGGTGTTTTCTGGCCCCTGGAGAAGGTCCAGTGACCCTTTGGTCCTGGGCTTGATGTGGCCACAGCTGCCCCCGGGGTGAGGTTTTTCTGGGATGGAGAGGTGGGCTGGGCATAGGGGTAGGGTTACAGCAGGAAAGTAAGGTCACCAGAGCCACACAATTGGGGCAGGTGATGCCCTGGTGTCAACACGGGTGACAGGGTTGCCTAGGCCTTACACAGACAAGGTCTCCACGACCCAAGAGGAATAGCAAGTGTCCTAATTGGGGCCAGGGCTCTTTGGGGGAGAGAAATTGTGGGTTTCAACCATCCCACCCACCCTGTTCCTCTGTTTTCAAGGCCAGTTTCTTGGCCCCTAAATTACTGTCACACACACACCGCCCCCCCCCCCCCCCCACCACCTCTCTCTCTTGTTTCTCTAGCTCCTCGGAGCTAGGAGTCATGGTGAGTAGGGGCTAACCTTTCTGAGTTCCAGGGATCCTTTCCTGAACTTTTTTTTTTTCAGTTTCCCTGGACCAGGAGAACTGGTAACTACTCGCAAGTCTGCTTCACTGGGAGAGCCCAACATCGCATTGTGTGTGTGTGTGTTGGTAGGGTGGGGGTGGGGAGGTTAGGCTCAGGCTCCAGCTCCAGATGCTCTGCTTCTCTCTATGCCACACCCCTGATTGGATCCACCCCCCGTGTTCACAGAGCTGTGGCAGAATCCCTACCCTTTCTATAGATGAGCAACGGAGGCCTGGAGAAAAGGGACTTGCCCAGGGTCACATGGCTTACATAGAGACTGAGGCTCAAGTGGGCAGACAGGGACATTTGTATGGCAAGCCCAAGGGGAGTAGAGGTTCACATGGGACATTTCCTCCTTGCTGGTCCCTGCACGGATGAACGAAGCCCTGCTGTGGCCAGGACACCCATCATCAATAACCCTGTGTCCCAGCTCAGGGGGTCACCTGCTAAGTTGGCCATCAAAAACCGACTTCCAACCCCCCTTCCCCCAAGCCCCTCTCCACTCCTTGCCAATACAGGTCCCTCTTATAGAGGCCAGGCCCAGGCAGAAGCCACCGACAAGGCTCAAGTGGCAGCCGCACGGTGCAGGAAAGGCTCTGAACTGGACGGAAGACTGTGTCATAACTCAGGATCTGCCCTCTCCTGCTCTGCCCCTCAGTTTCCTCACTTGTAAACTAAGGTCGGGCCCACTATTTTGGGCCTAAGCTTCCTCCCTACAAAGAACCCCTTATTTTGATCCCTTGGGCCTACAGCTTGACAGCTGTCATGTAAGCGCTGGTTGCTTCATTTCCCCAAGCAGCAGGGTCAGGACAGCTGATGCTGTGGTTGACTAGCAAAGGCAGACTGGGGGGTAAACATGAGAATGACTGAGGCGCCATCCAGGCTAGAGCCCTGAGCAGCTCAGACCTACCGGCTGGAAAGCAGAGCAGGCTCCCCACCCGTGTCAGCACAGGGTGGCTCCCCCCTGCCCCCCAAAGGCCTGTTCCTATCTGCAGAGGGCGGGGGTTCCCAGGCCCCGGGATCTGCTGCCTGATGATCTGGGATGGAGCTGATGTAGTAATAATAGAAATAAAGTGCACACTAAATGGAACGCACTTGAGTCATGCCTGAACCATCCCCCAGCCCACCCCCACCCCCCTGATCTATGGAAAAATTGTCTTCCATGAAACCAGTCCCTGGAGCCAAAAATCTCAGGGACCACTGGTCTAGGGTCATCTAGAGGCATCTCTCCAGCCCCTTGCCAGGGGTCAGGCTCATCAAGGCTATGGAGAGGGAAGCACAAGGCAGGTCAGTTCAGCATACCCAGCATCCCCTTGACTAGTCATCAGAGTCTGCGAGGTACCAGAAAATAAAGCCATTTTATTATTATTTTTTTATCCGCCATTGTGGCCTGAGGAGTGGGAATGGAAGGGAGGGAGGCGAGGCTGTCGGCCCCAGCCGATGGTCCTCTACTTGGCCTGGACTGTCTCCTCCAGCCTATCCAAGCGCTTCTGCAGCTCCTGCACCGTGGCCTGGAGCTTTCTCATCTCCTCCTCCAGCCGGGATATGGCATCCTGGGGAACCCCAGGCAGCATTAGCCCCAGCCCCTCCTGGGCCACTAGGCCGCCTCCCATGAGCCCCCAGGGCTTGGACCCCTTTGCCTCATCCAGAGAACTGCAGGCCTATAAGCCTGGAACCTGTTTCCTGAGGCCTCAGGATTATCCACTCCCAGCCCCAAAAGGATCCCCAATATTGTGTATGTGGCTGCCCCCAAACGCCAGCCTCTTTCCACTGGGTCAGTGACCACATCAGTAGCAGCCCCTGCCCTACCCCACCTTCCTGCCCTGGTTCCCAGGCTCCCATCTGCCTCTCACCGAGCTGGGAGCACCACTGGCCTCAGGTGTCGTCCTCTTGCGCCCAGTGTCCAGGCCCCGGTTGACCCTCAGTTCCCGGCTCTTGGGGGGCACGTAGCCATCTTTGAGGGAGATGAGGAGGGGCCCAGCATCCCGACCCCCCAGCCACTCCTCAGCCGTGAGGGCAGCATCAGGCCCTGCAGTGGGCGGGTACAGGTCTTCCTGGAACAGGTCCGACTGTGGGGCAAGGCCAGGACTGGTTAAGAGAGTGCTCAGGCCACCCACCACCCGACCACTCCGAGAGCCTGAGGGGGGACCTGGGAGCATCACCTTTCTAGGCACCGTCATGGCAATGGGTTCACACTTCCGCTCGTGCAGCTTGTAGAATCTGTGGAAACGGGAAGGTGAGCAGTGCCCACAGCATGGCTGGGACTAAAGGTCAGCATGGGGGTCAGCGCTGCTCAAGGAGTGCACTCAGGTCAGGGGCAGGGGCAGTCACCTGGCAATCTCACACTTGTTCACCTCCAGACCACGTTTGGGCATGTAGCCCATTCCACGCTGGGACTCCTTGGAACTGAACATAGAGAGATAGTGCAGGAACGGGGCCTCAGAGGTGATCTCGAAGTACCGGATAGAGCTGTCCCCCTGCAGGCAGTAGGTGCATGGGAGGGTCAACACCAGCAGATGCCTCCAGCTGTGGTCCTTTCTAAGTCCCCCTGCCCACCTCACTCCCCTGACCCCCTGCCCAGCGGGGTCACCTTGCCACAGAGGTAGACGATGTTGGTGTCAGGGTCAAAGAAGGGCAGCAGGACACCACTGCTCGTGTCCAGTTCCTGCAGAGACAGTGGCTCCTCCAGGTGCTTCTGTAGAGATGGGCAAGAGACAACCATGAGCCGGGCCATGTCAGGACTCCACCACTGGAGGAGTGGGGCCCGGGGCTGAGAGGCCAACCAGCGGAAACCCCCATCTCATGGTGGGTAAACAGGCCCTGCCCTTCCAGCCAGGCACGTGGCGGGGCAGAGGGTACTAAACCTGGTCTGTGCCCAGTACTCACCGTGTCCCACAGTGCCACCTGCCGCTCGCTCATGCGGCTGAAGCCTGTGGTCAGGATCTTTCCATCGGATACAAACACGGCACGCACGGGCCGGGTCCCCTCATGGGGACGGTCTTTCTCCTGGAAGGAAAGGGAGGGGACCAGTCAGGCATCCGCACACACCCTCTAAGGGCCAGGCCCCAGCTGGGAGTTGGAGAGGGCAGCATCTAAGGGAGCCTCATCAGGGGTGGGGGGTGGGGGGGATTAAGCTCCTAGGGTCAAAGGTCAAGGCAACTCACAGCTACTATGGTGCCTTTTCGGGGCTCAATGATGCGGACTCGCTTGTCACGGCAGGAGGTACAGATGAGGGCGCCATCTCGGCTCCAGTCCACGCTGTAGATGGTGTCCGGGTGCACGTCGGAGCCCAGCGTCAGCACGGCCGCCCCCGTGCCCACGTCCCACACCAGGATCACATTGTCGCAACCTGGGTGATGTCCCCAGTGTCAGAAGCCAGGAGCCTCCCCCCTCACTATCAGGTAGCCAGCCCTCCCCGCATCTCCCCCTTGGCACCTGCGCTGAGCAGCACGTTCTGGGCCGTGGGGTGCCAGGCCACAATGCCCACGCGCTTGGTGTGGCCCTCCAGGGTGACGACAGGCTCCCGCAGGGGCAGCGTCAGGCCCCCATCGGGGATCTCCCACACCTGCAGAGAAGAGGCGAGCGAGCGAGTCTTGGTGGCACCCAACATCAGCTCTAGTGCCTGAGCCCCCTCCTGGCCCCTGGGTCCCCCCTACACTCACCATGACGGAGCAGTCCTCGGAGCCACTGGCAATGACGTTATCATTGTGTGGGCACCAGGCGATGTCCAGCACCGGGGCCGTGTGGCCACAGACCATAGGCACATTCTTGTCTACACGGCCAGTCTGGAGGACACAGCGGGGCTTCTGAGGGAGGTGCTCTGGCCCTCTAAACCCAATCCCACCTCCCCACGCCCCTTCAGAGAGGCACAGAGGGGAAAGTTGTGGGGTCCCTGGGAGGCAGAGAGGGGCCTAGGGTGGGAGCATTTGGGGCTCCTCCCCAGTCCCAGAGCTGTCTGGGCAACTCAGAGGGCTGGCCACAGGTAGCGCAGGATGGACATGCGGGCTTGGTCCTGCCCCTCTGTCAGACCCTGGCCAAGCTCCTGCCAGCTCCATCTCAGCTTCTTATCCATGTCCTGGGGCCTGGTACCCCCACCCTCACCACCACCCCAGATTCTTCCATGGCACGACAGGCCAGGGTCCCCAGCATGAGACAGGCTGAGGGTGTGGTTATATCAGGGCTGGGGCTCCCCAGGGAAGCGTGTGTGAATGATTGGCCTGTGGGAACAGGTCCCCACGAAAGGACAAGGATGGGGAAGTCTGTTATAACGGGTTTAAAATGGCTGCTTCCGGGGACGGCTGCTACAGCAGGGTTTCCTGTGTGAAGCGCGGGCCCAGCTCTTACTCCGACAACCACTTCCTCTTCTCTATGTTTCCATCGGGCCTTTTAAGGTAACAACTGAGGGCCCATCTCCCCTTCCTGTCTCACCCCCCAAGAGCACGGGAGTGTGCTGGGGCGGGGGGGTCCGCAGACAGCAGGGAGGGCAGGATTTGAGGGAGACCAGGGTTGGGGCCGGGGAGAGGGTCTCTTACCTCATCCCTGCCTGTGAGCTGGGAGCCACTGAGCTCGCTGGGTTCCCAGGGGCTCAGGGAGGTCCCTCCAAACCCTAAGAGCACTGCTGGGCCCGCCCAGACCCCATCCCAGGCCTCTCTCTGTGCAGGAGAAAGCTCCAGGCTGAGACTTGGGAGGGCTAATCCTGGGTCTGCAGGACTTGCTATTTGGCACTTCCCGTGTCACCCCCTACCCTGAGCTTCAGCTCCATCCGAGCGCTGCATGGAGGCGCTGCAGGAAGCGTAAGGTTCATGTGGCTCAACCCGGTTTTGCAGGGGACAGCACTGCGGCCCGGGATGGCTGGGTGACAGTCACCTCATCGGGGCCGCCAGGGAGCCACTAGTGACCTGAGGCCCCCTTAGGAGAAGGACCTGTCCCCAGGGCTCCAGGGGCTCACCTTGCCCAGGGGCAGCACCAGGAAGGCCCCTCCCCCACTGGCCTCACAGATCAGGGCCACGAATTTGGGGTTGACAGCACAGAAGCCACTATCCCAGGTGTTCTGTGAGACGCGCACATCCTCATAGCACTGGTCAGCCTTGGCCGGCTGTCCAAACACGTGGCGGAACTTGCTGGAACGGACCACCTGCCGGCTCATCCTGGTGAAAGAGGGATGAAAAGCTTTTCTCACCTCAGGTCAACCCTGACCTTCCAGTGGCCCCCATCTCTCCCAGGACACCCACCCCTCAGTCTGGCGGTCATGGTCTCAGCTAACTTCCCTGCCGCTCTCCTCTGTCACTGACATCCGGCTACCCTTATACATGCCTTGCCCACCCCTCCTCATCCCTGGCTGACCTGCAAGGCCCACCGTCTCAACCCATCCCAGGCCTGGCTTCCGTACCCTCGGCCTCCACAGCAGAGCCTGGGGTGAGGGGTAGCACCTAGTGCCAACTTGACCACGGACTGGCTGACAGACACAGGGCCCATCCTCTCTGATGGGCCACCCTCCAGGGCCTCAGGACAACAGCTTGGAGGGTGCACTCAGCCTCAGCGTCCAGACCTCACACCCACATGAGGAGTCGCCTAAAAGGCAGGGGCCCTCCCCACCTCTAGGCCCAGGCTGGACACATGGAGTGAAATGGCATGTGGGTTTGCCTGGGAGGCATGTCCCTCGTGGCCGGAGGGCTTCCCCAGCGGGTCTCGGCACCAGAAGCAGGCAGATGGCTGGGGTCCCAGCATCTCCTCCTTCTCACACCTCATCTTCTTGCCCCAACTTAAGCAGGTGCCCTTAAGTGCCTTCTCCACCCCACTGAAGCCATCCACAGGAAGGAAGCAGCCGGTGCTCACTTCTTGGAGGTGTAGCGAGAACGATTTTCCTCCACGGCTGGGTGGACAGCGAGCAGAGCCAAGGGACCTGCCTCTGGCTCTCCAGGCTCCAGGCCCCATGCTGGGGCCCCAAAGCATCTCCTGCCAGCCTGGTGTGGGGGTCCCACGGCCTCTCCTCCACTGCCTCCCTCGTGCCTAGCCCTTCTCCCTTGGAGCTCCCGCCACCCTCACCCACCCTGGGACTGGAGGAGGCTTGTGGATCCACCTGTCCAGAAAGCGGATGAGGCGCCTGTGAGAGGAGCTGGCTGGGGGCAGGGGACCCGTCCAGGAGGGAAGCCGGGGTCTGGGAACAGGGGAGCCCCAAATTGGAGGCTGGGAGACAGGAAGCCATCGCCCCACCCTGCCTCCTCCCCCACCGCAGGTACCAGGCCCCGGAAACCACGGAAAGGGGAACTTGGCCTTTTCTTGTTTTGCTCTCAACCCCTTCCTGTCTCCAAGCTCAGGGCAGCTACTGGGCTCACCCCACCCTGCCCCTCACCGCCACCCCAAAGACTCCGTTCTGGGGAGAGGCCGGCCGGCGGGTGTCCTGACCCCCGGGCTCCCCCACCTCCATCTTGGCTGCGTGGTCCCTAACCCTCGCCCCCTCACGGAGCTCTGGGACACACGGGTGGACCCTCCCACGCGCACCCACACGCTCAGGCGAGTCCCTCCACGCGGGGCGTGGACGGGCCCCGTCCCCACCTCAGAGCCAGCGGCTCTGACAGTCTGTCCACCCCCACGGCCGGCTTCTGCCAAGCTCTCGCCTGCCCCACAGGTGGCCCAGGGCAGCGATGCCGAGCCCGGGTCGCCGGGCTCCAGCCTTACCTGCGGCGGAGAGATGAGCGACCCCCCAGACGGAGGAGGGCGAGGAGGAGGAGGAGGAAGGAGCCGGCGGAGCCTGAGACCGTCCGCGGAGGATGCTCTTGTCAAGACAATGAATGAGAAGCGGCGGCGCCCGCCTCCTCAGGGGTGGCAGCGCCCCTTTGGGCGGAGCTCTTAAAGGGGAGAGCCCTTCCCTCCGCCGAGGCGCCGCCTCGCCCACCAGCCCGCAGCCTCCCCTCCCTTCCCGCCGCGGCGCTCAGCGCCTCAGCTGCCAATTCCAAACCAAAACAGATGCTGCTGGCCAGTCGCTGAGAATCTAATCTGCACTTTTTTAATGTCAAATATGCAAAAATAGCCTGTTCCTTCTTCCCTTCTCCAGCCCACCCCCAGCCTACTCGCCATCCTTTCCCTGGCATTCATAAAATGGCCCATCAGTTCCCTCAAAGTGGGTCTTAGTATAGCCCCCATCCTTAGCAAAGGCTGTGTTACCATCTCTCTGCCCCACCTCCAGTCAGGGAACAAGTGGCGGGGGGCAGCAAAGAGGAGGGGGAACGTTGTGTCCACCTGCACCCTGGAGACCTGGGGTCTATTCAGGCCCCTACATGTACAAATGGGTGGCCTTGGGAGGGTCACTTAACCTCTCTGGGTGTGTCTTCACCTAGAAGCACCCCACCCTGCCTGCCTCCCAGGGGCAAATGACATAATTTGGTGTTATAGAGGTGAAAGAGTCAGAGTTTCTGCTCCAAAGAGCTCTCAGCCCACTGGAAGGACAGGCACAAATAACAGCTCCAAGAACTAAGCAGAGGCTGGAGCCTGGGCTTGAGACTCAAGAGGAAGGGGTTCATTCCCATCCTTTGGTTCAGAGACTGTGTCATGGAGGTTGCCATGTGAAGGTTCAAGAAAGGCCACTCCAGAATCAGATGCTTTATGGATTTGACTCTCGGATGTCACACCTCCTGAGTGATCTTGGGCGGATTCCCTAACCTCCTTCGGCAGCCTCAGTTTCTCCATCTGAAACAGCGTCTGACTCACCTCATGACGTTATGAGAACAGAAAGCCTTCTGCACCTCACCCAAAGTGTAGCAAGTGCTTAATACTACTACCTGGCATGTAGGAAAAGTGAGCCCACACAGAGGACTGCAGATGCAAGATATGAGCAGACATATTCTAGACATCATTTGAGTAACTGGTCAAGCTGTGCCTGAATCCCTTAACCTTTAATAGGTTCCCTTTCCCAATTAAGTCAATGCATTTGAGTTGGACTTCTGGCATTTACACCCGAAAGAGTTCTGACTGGTACACCTGCCAGGAAGGAGACAGGACCACAGGCCCTTCCAAGGTGCAAGATACCCATAGTAAAGAGGGACTGAAGTGCTGAACTCAGAATATCCAACCTCGTTAGCAAGGCCCGAAAGATCTCCTCTGGTCTGTCCTGCCCTAAAGGGTCTGTAGAACATGATGCAGTCAGCCCAGAGAACCTTTGCTCCGTGGTATTCAGGATGCCTCAGCGATGCTTTCTCACCTGTATAAGGTGCACAGCACTGCTCACTTACCCTAGAGTGCGTACCCATCACCCAGGTTCAATAATTACCATCAATCAGGACTCTCTGGTGGATGAGTAAGGTTAAGAATCTGCCTTGTAATGCAGGGGACAATGGTTTGATCCCTGGTCCGGGAAGATTCCATATGCTGCAGGGCAACTAAGCCCATGCACCATGACTACAGAAATCCGAGCACCTGAGAGGCTGTGCTTCACAACAAGAGAAGCCACTGCAGTGAGAAGCATGTGCAACTAGAAAGCAGCCCCAGCTCGCTGCAACTAGGGAAAGCCTTCGGGCAGCAACGAAATCTCAGCACAGCCAGAATAAAATATATAATAAATAAAAATTTAACAGACGTCCCTGATGATCCAGTGGTTAAGGCTCTCTGCTTCCAATGCAGGGCACACGGGTTTGATCCCTGGTCGGGGGACTAGGATCGCATATGCTGTGTGGTGCAGCCAAAAAATAAAAATTAAAAAATAAAATAATCTTTAAAAATAAAAATAAAGGTCTTAAAAATTTTTTTAAACAAACAAAAAACCCAGTTACCCAATTACCATCAACTGGGAAGCAACAGTTAGAACTGGACATGGAACAACAGACTGGTCCCAAATCGGGAAAGGAGTACGTCAAGGCTGTATATTGTCATCCTGCTTATTTAATTTATATGCAGAGTACATCATGAGAAACACTGGGCTGGAAGAAGCACAAGCTGGAATCAAGATTGCCAGGAGAAATATCAATAACCTCAGATATGCAGATGACACCACCCTTATGGCAGAAAGTGAAGAGGAACTAAAGAGCCTCTTGATGAAAGTGGAGCCTCTTGATGAAAGAGAAGAGTGAAAAAGTTGGCTTAAAGCTCAACATTCAGAAAACTAAGATTATGGCATCTGGTCCCATCACTTCATGGCAAAAAGATGGGCTAACAGTGGAAATAGTGGCAGACTTTACTTTTTTTGGCTCCAAAATCACTGCAGATGGTGACCACAGCCAAGCAATTAAAAGACACTTACTCCTTGGAAGGAAACTTATGACCAACCTAGACAGCATATTAAAAAGCAGAGACAATACTTTGCCAACAAAGGTCTGTCTAGTCAAGGCTATGGTTTTTCCAGTGGTCAGGTATGGATATGAGAGTTGGACTGTAAAGAAAGCTGAGTGCCAAAGAATTGATGCTTTTGAACTTCAGTATTGGAGAAGACTCTTGAGAGTCCCTTGGACTGCAAGGAGATCCAACCAGTCCATCCTAAAGGAAATCAGTCCTGAGTGTTCACTGAAAGGACTGATGTTGAAGCTCAAACTCCAATACTTTGGCCACCTGATGCGAAGAATTGACTCACTGGAAAAGACCCTGATGCTGGGAAAGATTGAAGGTGGGAGGAAAAAGGGATGACAGAGGATGAGATGGTTGCATGGCATCACCGACTCAATGGACATGAGTTTGGGTGAACTCTGGGAGTTGGTGATGGACAGGGAGGCCTGGCGTGCTGCAGTCCATGGGGTCGCAAAGAGTCGGACACGACTGAGCGACTGAACTGAACTGGGACTTAGCTGGTGGTTCAGTGGTTAAGAAGTCACCTTCCAATTCAAAAGACATGGGTTAGATTCCTGGTCAGGGAACTAAGATTCCACATCACGGGGCAACTAAGCCTGCATATCACAACTACTGAGCCCATTTGCCACAACTAGAGAGAAGCCCTTGCTCTGCAATGAAAGATCCCATGTGCTGCAACTAAGATCCGAGGCAGCCAAAAATAAGCAAATATTAAAAAGAAACAAGAAACAGTTACCAACATATAACCAATACTGGTTCCATCTTCCACATTATTTTCTTGGAATCTATTAAATTCCAGACAGAATAGCACTTCAACTTAAGTACTACTGTATTTATTTTTAACAGATAAAGACTTTTCAACTCAGAGTTTTTAATAAAATTGCATTAACTTTACAGATTGATTTGAGAAGGATATTAAGACTTCCATCCATGAATGTAGTGTATTTTTCCATATATTTATGTCTTTTATATCCTTTAATATAATTTTATAATTTTCTCTGTAAAGTATATCATTAGATTTCTCCTCACAGGTGTTATTATATTTTTGTGGCTATTTTGAGTGGATTCTTCTCATTTGAGTTGTAACCTTATTTTATTTCCTTTTATTTAAAAAATATGTATTTATTTCATTTATTTGGCTGTGCCAGGTCTTACTAATACTTGCAGCACATGGAAATATCAGTCTTCATTTCAGCTTTTAGTTGCCGCCTACGGAATCTTTAGCTGTGGCATGTGGGATCTAGTTCCCTGACCATGGATGGAACCCAGGTACTGGGAGTACAGAGTCTTAATCACTACAGCATTACTTAAAAACTAAAATAAACTTTATTTCCATACAATAAAATTCATCTTTATTTCCATACAATATAACACACTCAGTTTAAGTACAATACATGGATCAATTAGTTTTGACAAATGTATATACCTATGTAATTACCAGGCTTCCCCAGTTGCTCAGCAGTAAAGAATCTGCCTGCAATACAGGAGATGCAGGTTCAATCCCTGGGTCGGGAAGATCCCCTGGAAGATGGCATGGCAACCCACTCCAGTATTCTTGCCTGAAGAATCCCATGGACAGAGGAGCCTGGCAGGCTGCAGTCCTCTGGGTTGTAGGGAGTTGGACACAACTGAAACGACTTAGCAAGCACACGCATGTAACTACCACCATTATCGAGATATGATTTTTCCATCATTCCCAAAAGTTCACACCCTTCTACAATCAATTCCCACCCTCAGACCCCAGCAACCATTGATCTACTTTCTGTCAGTATAGACTAGCTTTGCCTGTTCTAGAATGTTCCATACAGATGAAATCATACAGTATGGGTCTGGCTTTTTTCATTCATTTCATGAGAAACCTGTATGCGGATCAAGAAGCAACAGTTAGAACCCTGAATGGAACAACTGATTGATTGAGGATTGAGAAAGGAGTAAGACAGGGCTGTCTGCTGTCACTGTTTGTTTAATTTATATGCTAAAAACATCACGAGAAATGATGAGGTACAAGCTGGAATCAAGATAGGCCCAACAAACATCAACAACCTCAGATATGCAGATGATACCACTCTAATGGCAGAAAGCAAGGCAGAACTAAAGAACCTCTTGAAGAGGGTGAAGGAGGAGAGTGCAAAATCCAGCTTAAAATGAAACATTAAAAAAACTAAAATCATGGCATCCAGCCCCATTACTTCATGGCAAATAGAAGGGGAAAAGGTGGAAGTACTGACAGATTTCCTCTTCTTGGGCTCTAAAATTACTGTGGATGGTGACTGCAGCCATGAAATCAGAAAATGATTGCTTCTTGGCAGAAAAGCTATGACAAACCTAGACAATGTGCTGAAAGTAGAGACATTACTCTGCTGACAAAGGTCCATATAGTCAAGGCTATGGTCTTCCCAGTGGTCACATACGGTTGTGACAGCTGGACCATAAAGAAGGCAGAGCACCAGAGAATTGATGCCTTTGAACTGTGGTGCTGGAGAAGACTCCTCCTGAGAGTCCCTTGGACAGCAAGGAGATCAGACCAGCCAATCTTAGAGGAAAGCAACCCTGAATACTCATTGGAAGGACGGATACTAAAGGAGAAGCTCCAATATTTTGGTCACCTGATGTGAACAGCTGACCAACTGGACAAGTCTCTGATGATGGGGAAGACTGAGGGCAGAAGGAGAAGAGGGCATCAGAGGATGAGATGGCTGGATGGCATCACCAATGCAACAGACATGACTGTCTAAAAAATACAACCCAAAAGTGAATTTTGTTTGTTCTTAAAATATATTTATTTTTTAATTGAACGATAATTGCTTTACAGAATTTTGTTGCTGTCAACAAAATTGATGAAGAGAGGTTCAAGAGGGATGGGGCATATGTATACCTATGGCTGATTCTTACTGATGTTTCACAGAAAACAACAAAATTCTGGAAAGCAAAAGTGAATCTTATCATCAAAAGTAGGACAACCAGATATTATATGCCTCCTATAAAATAATAAATTTATGTGTAGCATCACCTTTGCAGTATTCTTGTCAAAATTATCATTGTCATCATTACCACCACCCAGAAACTAAGCAAGCCTCTAGATTTAACTTCCCTGGTGGCTCAGCTGGTAAAGAACACACCTGCCCAATGCAGGAGACACAAGAGACGCAGGTTCAATCCGGCTTTGGGAAGATCCCCTGGAGAAGGAAATGGCAACCCACTCTAGTATTCTTGACTGGGAAATCCCAGGGACAGAGAAGCCAGGTGGGCTACAGTCCATAGGGTCGAAAAGAGACAGACACGACTGAGCATGCACCTATACACATGCATATATATATGCATACACACACACACACACACACACACACACATATATATATATATGATCTTAGTTCCCCGACTAGGGATTGAACCTGTGTCCTCTGTACTGGAAGGCAGATTTTTAATCACTGGACCACCAGGGAAGTCTCCCACATAAGTCTTTAAGTAAAGCGGTGCCTGGGTCTCATTTGCAAGAAATTACTCTGATAGCCTGGACCCTGCCCCTGTGACCCCCAGGCCTTCTCACCGTTGTGGTCCTCACCCACCTGCAGGCTCTGCCCTGACCCACATTCAAGAAGCATTCTGGTTTTAAGTGGGAGGCCCCTAAGGATGCCTTGTGCATAGGCTCAGGCTTAAGCCAACCTTGCCGCCACTTCTCACCAGCCATCTACTCAAGCAACTTTCCCCAGCTTTATGAGACGATCACTGCTCCAATTTGATGGACAAAAGAGGTGAGAACTCTTTCAACCCCTCTGCTCCCACCAGCAACCACATCTTCATCTCCTATAAACAATCACAGACCGTCATCACAGAGTGGGTGTCCTCCTGGGGTCCAAGGTTAATTCTTCCCTCTTGGGACACATTCCTTCCCACTTCTTCAGTGACCTCACTCTATCGTTTAACCCCCTTCTCCTGCATTACCACATTCTCCTCTCCACAGACCTTCTCTCTTTAGTATCTAAAAACAAGCTGAGGTCCCCTGTGTCTTTGGGGGAACCTCTCTCCACTTAGCAACCTCAAACCACTTCCCCAACTCTGTCTTACTTCACAATCAAGTTACTTGAAAGAGCTGTTTACACTTGTTGAATACACTTCCGCATTTCCTACTTAGTCTCATGGGTCTGTCTTCTGTCCCCACCTTCCCACACAGACGTGTCTTGGCCGCGACCACCAATAATCTCTTGGTCATTACATCAAAGGAGCATGCTACTGATGCTACTCCCTCCCTCTGGAATCTTTTCCTTTCTTTGGTGTCTGGGCCTCACTATCTCATAATCACCTGCAATGCAGGAGACACAGAAGACTTGGGTTCAATCCCTGGGTTGGGAAGATCCCCTGGAAGAGAAAAATGGCAACCCACTCCAGTATTCTTACCTGAAAAATCCCATGGACAGAGGAGACTGTCAGGGTACAGTCCAAAGGATAGCAATGAGTCAGACATGAGTTAGCGACCACGCATGCATGCACGTCTCCTAATTCTCTTCTTTGCACTGCAGCTCTCTCAGGGCTCTGCAGGGTGTCTCTCCCTTTGCTTAACACACTGTCTGTAGGCTGCTCCCTAAGACACCACCTCTTCTCCCAAACTCCCTACACTGTCTCTTTCACATCAGCCACTTCAAATATATATAAATACATATATATAATTTAATTTGCTGCACCAGGTCTTAGTTGCCGCATGAGGCCCCCTGCATCAGGAGTGAGGAGTTTTAGCCACTGCACCACCAGGGAAATCCCTGCAACTTCACGCTTTGACAGTCCCCAGGCTGTTTCTGTGGCCTAGTCCTGTTCCTTGTGCTCCCTAGTTCTGACTACCAACTCCATGGCTCAACCAGTATGTCCCACTAGAACCTCAAGGAGAGGTTCACAAGAGGAGGAAGTCTTCACCTTGAATCTCTCTTTCTCTCTATGCCCACTGTCACCCCCCGAGCTTGCTTGGACCATCGTGCTAACTCCCTGACCAATCACGTTCCTCTGATTCATCTGTCACAGCATCACTAGAGGCAGGTGACACTGTCATAGTGTGATCCCTGTTCATTCTATGCCTACCTTACAAAACTTTACCAGGTCCTCAAGGCTTCCTGGAAAAAGCTGAGACTACCTCAGGATGGCAGACTTCCTTGGTGGCTCAGACGGTAAAGAATCTGCCTATCCCTGGGTGAGGAAGATCCCTGGGAGAAGGGAAGGGCAACCCACTCCAGTATTCTTGCCTGAAGAATTCCGTGGACAGAGCCTGGCGGGTTGCAGTCCATGGGACCACAATGAGTCATACACGACTGAGCGACTAACACTTTAACTTTTTAGCATGGCATCCAAAGCCCTTCATCATCTCCCCCCATCTACTCTTCTGGCTCATTGGTTCAGTTCAGTTCAGTCGCTCAGTTGTGTCCGACTCCTTGCAATCCCATGGACTGCAGCACGCCAGACTTCCCTGTCCATCATCAACTCCCAGAGCCTACTCAAACTCATGTCCATTGTGTTGGTGATGCCATCCAACCATCTCATCTTCTGTCGTCCCCTTCTCCTCCTGTCTTCAATCTTTCCCAGCATCAGGGTCTTTTCCAATGAGTCAGTTCTTCACATCAGGTGGCCAAAGTATTGGAGTTTCAGCTTCAGCATCAGTCCTGGTTCATCATCCAAGCTCAAAATGCTCCCTCATTCCTCTGGTCCATCCAGGGGCTGAGCCCTCAGATATCAACAAGAGGAGGAGTGGGGGTGGGTGTTCTGCTTATCTCTTGCAAAGGAAACCATTCAAAAATTTTATGACTTAAAATGACAACTGCAGGACTTCCCTGGTGGCTCAGTGGCCAAGACTCCATGCTCCCAATGCAGGCGGCCCAGGTTCGATCCCTGGTGAGGGAACTAGATCCCACATGCTGCAACTAAGACTCAGCACAGTCAAATAAATATATGTTAAAATGACAACTGCTTTATTATCTCTCATTATTCTACGGTTTTGAGACAGCGTCCCAAAAGAAAGCACTCAAGAGGCTAGGCCTGTGACTGGCACAGGGTTACTTCCACTGCATTCTGTTAGTTAAGCAGCCCAGGTCCCAGGGGAGGGAAAATTAATGCCTCCTTTTGATGCAGAGAGTTACAAAGAATTTTCAGCCATCTTTAAGCCACCACAAAGACGAGGGGGGTCACACACCTCGCTGATGCAGGCCAGGTTATTTCTAATAGGGGTGGAGGAATTGTGGCTGCCCTAGCCCTCTGTCACCTGGAGGGCCCAGGGTAGCCAAACCTTCTGTTAGAAATACAGATTTTTAAGTGAGAGCTGCAGATCTCTCAGTATTGGCAACCAATTCAAAAATTTCTAAAAATATTACATGAGCAAAACTAAATATATCTTTGGTTTGGATGTGTTTTTTTCTGGCCAACAGTATTTTTGGACTCTATTTTCTGCCCTCAGCACAGGGCTGAAATCTCTTGTTTGCTACAAAATTCTTCTGTATCCTACTTATCTTTTAAGACTCAGGTCAAAACTTCCTTCTCTGTGGGAACTATATAGTCAATGTCTTGTAATAACCTATAATGGGAAATAATCTGAAAAATAATGTATGTGTATACGCATAATTGAACTACCTTGCTATGCAATGGAAACATTGTAAGTCAACTATACTTCAGTAAAATATATATATTTATTTTTTTTTAATATATATATTTAAAAAACAAATTTCCTTCTCTGTGAAGCCGTCCCTCACAGTCGCCGCCCCCATACAGCCACTCCTCAGATGATCTCTTTTCTCCTCTGTGCCAGTGGCCCCAGCGCATCCCTCTATCTCATTAATTAGTACTTTAGATAGTAACTATTTATAGGTCCAGCTTCTCCATCAGACTGCTGGGCACAGGGCCGAACACGTGATGGGCACTCAATAAACATAAACCCTTCTTTGCCAACACTCTAATCAACCACCAACTCCTGACCACGCCACTGCCACCAATTTCCTTTCTGACTGATTCATCCTTTGTCCCAACTGCCATTACAGGAAATCCTCTACATATGAACCTTCAAGTTGCAAACTTTCAAAGATCCAAACAAGAGGTCACATGTCCAGTCACGTAAGTCAGTTCACATGAAGTTGCAGCTTGCTGTCTGTCTCCTATTGGTGATGATCCTTCAGCTCTACCATCTCCCACCTCCTCGCCCTCCTCCAGTCAGTAACTCTTCCTGCCTCAATGCCACCCCCTGGATGCCAGCTGTTGTACTGTTACTATTGTGCTTCTCAAGGCACTATACTGGAAGATTAGACATGTTTTCTTGTGTTTGTATTTTTTGCTTTGTGTGAAAAGTATTATAAGCCTATTACTGTACAGTACTCTGTTGTTCAGTCATCAGTTGACTCTTTGCGACCCCATGGACTGTAGCCCTCCAGGCTTGTCTCTTCTTGGGATTTCCCAGGCAAGAATACTGGAGTGGGTTGCCATTTCCTTCTCCAGGGGATCTTCCTGGACCCACATTTCTTGCATTGGCAGGCGGATGCTTTACCACTGAGCCACCAGGGAAGCCCATAGCTGATTGTATTAGTTGAATTACCTAGGTTAACTTTGTGGTACTTATGAACAAAACTGGACTTACAAACACGCTCTCAGAATGGAATTCATTCGTATGTAGGGGACTTATTGTACTCTAGTTCAAACCCTTCTCACTTCTGCCCAGAATGATTCCAAGAGTCTCTAACAAGTCTCCCAACTCCATCTCCTCTGTTGCCCTCAATTCCTGACCTTCACCCAGACTCCTCCCTAACACACAGATCTGACCATGTCAATACCCTACTCAAAAGTTTTAAGATTGCTCCTTTATTCTTCTGAATAAAATTCAAACTCCATGAACTGGGTTAATGGATGGTGATTTTGTGCCTGTTCAGCCCAGCTGGTTCAGGGGTGGGAGCAGGGCCATTTACGGTCTGCCTTGGCTCTTTCTCTGGTTGCCATTTCTGTCACTATGTGGGGCAAGCCTTCCTGCGAATGAAGCCAACAGGCAGAAACCATGTGGGAATGAGAAATGCGGGAGAGAGAGAGACAGAGAGAGATACAGAGGGAGAGAAAGAATGACCTTGTTGAGCCCCCTCGATCTAGCTGTGCCTTATGTACATCACAGGCTTTCCCAGTTCTAAGAGTCAAGGTGAGATCAACAGCCCACTAGTTAAGACTTGGGGGCCTGGTTCGACTGGTCTGAAAAGCAGAATTGATCCACACATAAAACAAGGATGTTCATCAAAGAAGTATCACACTGTATATTCCAAGTATTCCAACCATGCTGCATTCTCAGGGAACCATACCCACCACTGATCCACTTCCACTTTGGAATTGGCAAACCAAGCTCATCACACATGACCTATAAGGAGAATTTTATCCCAAAGCCTGGTCAGTCCCAGGTAGGATCTCTCCACGTGATACAAGTCCTTCCTATAGCTTACCTTGGGAGCTCTGCAATTGCATCTTGGGACATTAATACTAGAAGGGATCTTTGTCCAGCTGCTCCTTTTTATGGGTAAAGAAACCAAGATCCAGAGACCACCATTAATTTAGATAGAGTCTGAACAAAATCCTGGGTGTGGATTTCCATAGTACAACATTACCAAGTTTGAGAGAAGATCCTTGTCTCTCTTTCACACCCTTTTTTTGTGTCGCAGCTTAGACACAAAACAGTCAGTCTTTAGACATTTTCAAAGACCCACAAGGTATCCTGCTTCCTTTCTTATGATAAAGAAAACTAAATAGGGAAAGAAAAGGGGCTGTACTAGCTAGTGAGTAAAAATTTTTTTCACTTCATATGTGGCTATTTATGAACCCATTTTCTTTCATCTATGTACAGATTTTACTCTCATATTTATACCACATCAGAACATCTAATTGAAACTATAAGCAAATAATTGGTCTTTATTATCCAGGTCTTTTGGGTAATAAGTTACAGAAACCAGCTTAAATCAATGTAAGCAAAAAAAAGGGGGGGGGAATTTAGGGGGTCACACCACTGATCAAACGATGCTATCAAGATTATCAGGATTAAAAAAAAAAAAAAGATCAGGCAAAGATGACCATCAGATCTCCAGGTTTAAAACCTACCAGATGAGCAACTCCAGAAAAAGAAGAGATTCTCTTTCCCAGCAAACGTCATGAACAGACTCTCACTGGACCAACTAGGGTCACTTGCCCATCTTTGCACCAACCTCTGTGGCCAGAGGGATGGAATAGACTGTGGCCAACTTCTGTCAAGTGCCCACTCTTCAGGCCGGGAGGATGGAGTCAATCAGGGCCAAACCACTGGGATTGAAAATACAGGCTTAGACCAATCATTTAAAATAGAATGGGAGGACTTCCCTGGTGGTTCGGTGTAAAGAATCCTCCTTGCAATGCAAGATCCCCAGTTGGGGAACTAAGATCCCACATGCTAGACAACTAAGTAGTTGTCTTAGTCAACTTAGTAGACAACTAAGCCTACTGCAACGAAATATCAACAACAGATTCCCACATGGCATACCAAAGATCAAGATCCCACATGATGTAATGAAGATCCTGCATGATGTAACGAAGATCTTGCATGATGTAATGAAGATATTACCTGATGTAATGAAGATCTTGCATGATGTAATGAAGATCTTACCTGAAGAAATGAAGATCTTGCATGATGTAATGAAGATCTTACCTGATGTAATAAAGAACTTGCATGATGTAATGAAGATCTTACATGCTATAGCTAAGACCCAACACAAACAAATAAATGAATAAATATTTTAAAAAATTAAATAGAAACGAATATTGGAAGGCAAATATCATGACCGCTACAGTTTCCCAAGTAAAATCAGAGCAGAAGAGACACTAGTGTTCAGCAGGCAAACATATAGACTAAACTGAAATGATGTAGCTACTGTCACCAAATCACCTATGTTTCTGGGAGCCATATGGTAAGTAAATATTAGGGTAATAAGATTTTGAATGGTAGTTACCAAGGTTTTTATGTTCTTCTCTGAGTTGCTGAAAAGCATGAGCCATTTTCCATTGCTAGAAGGCAGGATATATACTAATCACAGTATTTCAAAGCTGGAAAGAACCATTTTATTTGAAGAAACTGAGGACCTAAGAGTGGAATAGTCTCTGGTATGACCCAATAAGGTAGTGACAGAATCCAGGATCCAGGCTGGTGATTTTTCTGTGTTCCAGCTGTTTCTGATGGTATTGTTGCTGCTGCTAAGTTGCTTCAGTCGTGTCCGACTCTGTGCAACCCCATAGACGGCAGCCCACCAGGCTCCTCTGTCCCTGGGATTCTCCAGGCAAGAACACTGGAGTGGGTTGCCATTTCCTTCTCCAATGCATGAAAGTGAAAAGTGAAAGTGAAGTCGCTCAGTTGTGTCCGACTCTTAGCGACCCCATGGACTGGAGTCCACCAGGCTCCTCCATCCATGGGATTTTCCAGGCAAGAGTACTGGAGTGGGGTGCCATTGCCTTCTCCATCTGATGGTACAGGAGACACCTATTGTTTCTGCCTGATTCTTGTGTATCCTCTCTGCTCTATAATAGGAACCAGAATTTCCTTAGTGATTTCCTTAGAAAGTCTGTAGTGACGGTATGATTGTTGTCTACCAACCTCCATTTCACTCCAAATGACTAGCCTAACTTAATCAGGGAAATGGTATTCCCGTGCCAGTAACTGGTTCAAAGATGGAAGTGAAGTGAAGTGAAGTGACTCAGTCGTGTCTGACTCTGCTCCTCTGTCCAAGGAATTCTCCAGGCAAGATTGCCGGAGTGGGTTGCCATTTCCTTCTCCAGGGGATCTTCCCGACCCAGGGATCGAACCCAGGTCTCCTGCACTGCAGGCAGACTCCTTACCCTCTGAGCCACCAGGGAAGTGGCTCAAAGATGGAGATTTGCCATAAACTGGACAATGAGACCAGAAGTCATTAGCGAGTGTGTCGTGTAAAGACATCCTTGCTCACTAAAAAAAAAAGGTTACACTGGTGATCACTTCCTTCCGAAACTTCTGATGATTATCTGTTTTATTATAGCCACCCTACCGGATGCAAATGAAATCTTATTGTTCTTTTTATTTGGATTTCCCTGATGATGAATGATTTATCTTTCCACGTGCTCATTGGCCATTTATATATTTTCCTTGGAGGAATGTCTATTCAGATCTTTTATCTACTTTCAGTTGAGTTGTATTTTTAATACTGAATTGTAGGAGTTCTTTACATATTTTGGATATGATTTCTATGTAAGATGTATGATCTGCAAATATTTTATTCTGTGAGTTGTTTTTCACTTTCTTGATGGTAGTTTTTGTCTTTCTAGAACTTTGTCCATTCCATCTACATTATCTAATTTATTGGCATATAATTGTTTATAGTTTTCCTTTATAAACCTTTTTATTTATGTAGTTAGTAGTCATGTCCCCAAGGTATCTCATAAGAAATTGGAAATCTCTTAATTAAATGGAAGCTGACATAAATCAACAAAAATAACTTTTGGAAAGCCAGGTACTATGTTTTAAATCTCTTTCATTTTGCTGATAAGAAAAGCTATCTATAAAAACAAAAAACAAACAAAAAAAAACACACACCAGAATCCAGAAGTTAACTAATCAGGGTAAGCAAAAACTTAATCTGTGGCCTGTCCAGAAAAGGCAAATCCAGAGAGACAAAAATTGGATTAGTGGTTGCCAGGAACAGGGAGTCTCAGCAGAGGATAGGGAGTGGCTGCTAATGAGTTTGGGGTTTTTTCTTTTAGATGAAAACATCTGGTATTACCTAAGTGATGACGGATGCACAAATTTGTGACTATACTAAGGACCAAAACCACTGAACTCTATACTTAGGTAAACTTTATATAATATGTATTTTAATATGCTGTTTTTTAAAAAAAGATTATATGTGACCAGACTCTAATTTTCCTAATTTTAAGGTATTAAATGCCATACTTTTTTTACATTCAATGAAAAGAGATAAAGGGTTTCTTTCTATCAACTTATCTTATTACCCATCTAAAATATAAATCTTTTTTTGGGAATTCCTGGCAGTCCAGTGGTTAGGACTCTGCACTTTCACAGCCAAGGGCCTGGGTTTGATCCCTGGTTGGGGAACTAAGATTCCACAAGCCACACAGCATGGCCAATAAATAAATAACATAAAGGTTTCTAAACCAGAATTATTAAATATATTTTAATAATTATGAGGAATTATCAATCAGTGTAGGAGTTTAATATTTCATTAATTTTAACCCCTTCATCACTCCAGGTGAACCTGATTTACAATGAAAATTGTGAGATTTCTCAAAGTTTCTCTTCTGCTCCTTCAAACCATAAAAAGCTGGTACAGCTTTTAATTTTCGAGAAAAGTGAAAGAAAGTGATGTCACTCAGTCGTATCCAACTCTTTGCGACCCTGTGGACTACAGCCTACCAGGCTCCTCCGTCCATGGGATTCTCCAGGCAAGAATACTGGACTGGGTTGCCATTTCCTTCTCCAGGGGATCTTCCTGACCCAGGGATCAAACCCAGGTCTCCCACACTGCAGGCAGACGTTTTACCCTCTGAGTCACCAGGGAGATAACTTTTTTTTTTTTTTTTTTTGAGATCATCGCTACAATTTTCTATGTTCCTTCTGCAGAAGTAAAAAACACCAGCTTAAATTAAAACAACAAAGACAGTACATATGACAGTTTCTAGACCTAAACATATCTTGGAACTTTGTTAACACAACTATTAATACTAGATAGCAATATTTTGTATTGGCCTTGTCAACATTCCTCAAACTGGTTTTCTCTTGAAATGTCTATTTGAAAGACTCAACTAAGAAAACAGAGTATGTTCCCTGTGTCTGGACTCAACCCTTTGACGACTTGGATGTGGGCTAACATCAGTTCAACTCCTTCTCAGGGTCAGGATGATGACTAAAAGAGTGTGAGAAGCAGGGCCTTGGCATCTATCTGAGTCTGAAGTGTCTTTCACAAAATATCCAGATGGTACTCCTGCTCCTTAGCATTTGAAGCATCTCTTAAACTTCAGCCACAGAATAGTAAATAATTACATTTTTAATGTTTTCACCATTAAAAATTTTAATCTCAAGAGTGTGTTAGTCACTCAGTTCTGGCTGACTCTTTCAGACCCCATGGACTACAGGAGCCCGTCAGGCTCCTTTGACCATGGAATTCTCCAGGCAAGAATGCTACAGTGGGTTGCCATTCCCTTCTCCGGGGCATCTTCCTGACCCATGGATCGAACCTGGGTCTCCTGTATTGCAGATTCTTTACCATCTGAGCCACCAGAATTTTAATTTCAAGAATAATACATGCTAATTGTATATTCAATTCCAAAATATACATTAAAAAAAAAGTCATTTCACCACTAACCCTCAATTCCCATTGCCCTGAGGTAAACAAGGTCAACAATTTGATGTGTTTTCAAAAGAGAAATGTTGAATGGGAAATATAATTTTCACACCTGGTAAAGAATATCTTAAATGTGGATATTTCCCAGAGAGCCAAAGAAATTCCTGGGCCACGTAAGTATTCAAAGGAAGATGAGTCTAGAAAAGAGAATAAGATGAAACAGCCAATGGGCGGCAAATGGACCTAAGAAATCTTTCGGGGGTGATTCTAAAACCAGATTGTGGTAATGACTGCACAACTCCAGAAATTTACTAAAGTCATTAAATTGTGCACATAAAATGGGTGAATATAAATTATACCTCAATAAAGTTGGGGTAATTTGTGTGCTTTCGTTTTGCTGTTGTTTTGTTTTTTAAGCAGCCAGGAAGATGGGAGGAAAATCACCAGATGGGGACACAGCATGGATGTAAGCAGAGCTCTGCGCCCTTAGCAGCTACCTAGACAACCAGGCAGGCAGAAAAACGGCCCTTTGAGGATGTCCACACCTAATTCCTGGAATCTATGCTCCCTGACACAGATAAAAGGATTTTATTAGTGTAATTAAGTTTGTGCTGTGCTTAGTCACCTCTGACCCTTTGAGACCCTTTTGGACAGTAGCCGCCAGACTCCTCTGTCCTTGGGATTTTCCAGGCAAGAATACTGGAGTGTGTTGCCATTTCTTCCTCTAGGGGACCTTCCCACCCAAGGAAGGAAATTGCATCTCCTGTGTCTCCTGCATTGCAGGTGGACTGTTTACCCGCTGAGTCACTGGGGAAGCCCATAATTAAGTTTACAGACCTTAAAACAGGGAGATTAGCCTGGATTATTCAGGTGAGCCCAATCGAATCACTTGATTCTTTAAAAGCAAAGAACTTTCTCCAGCTGGAAGCAAGAGCGGTATGGCAGAATACGGAAATTCCCAGCCTGTACTAGCTTTGGGATGACCCTGCCGTGCGCAAGCGCAGGAGTGAGGCCTCTAGGAGCGCAGGACATCCCCCAGGTAAAGTAGCCAGGAAATTAGTCCCATCTACAACCGGAATGAGTGGATTCTTCACTGTGCCTCCCTGCCAGAGTTCAGCCAGCCAACACCCTGACTTCTGCTCAGAAAATTCCAGAATGGAAAAACCAACCAGGCCAACGTGGACTTGTGTACCACAAAACTGAGAGACCAACTGAGAACTGAGATGTGGTGTCTTAAGTCTCTACATTTGTAGTCATTTGTTAGGGTAGCAACAGAAAGCAAATGCAATACCAAAATTATAAATCAGATGTCAGAGCCCACTTCAAACCTTTTAGTGACTTTTTGCTGCCTAAAACTAAATAGTCTAAACTCCTTAATGTAGCACGTGTGGCCCTCATGACCTGACCCTGGACTCACTTATTAGCTGTAGGCTCTTCACTCACCTACAGGTACCCTGATAACTTTCTCATTCTTGTGGACTAAACTGAGGATTTAGTTTAATGGATTTCTGTTCCAGGAAGACTCTCTGGTCTGCATTCCATAGCACCTGCTGAATGGTTTCTTCATTATAATACAATATAATAATAATGTGTGCATGCTAAGTCTCTTCAGTCGTGTCTGACTCTTTGTGACCCTATGGACTGCAGCCTGCCAGGGTGCTCTGTCCGTGGGATTCTCCAGCAAGAATACTGGAGTGACTTGCCATGTCCTTGCCATGATCCCCCTCCAGAGATCTTCCCCACCCAGGGGTTGAACCCCTGTCTCCTGTGGCGCCTGCACAGCAGGTGGATTCTTTACCAATGAGTCATCAAGGAAGTCCATAATAATAATAATATGGCTGCAGTCCATGGGGTCGCTAAGAGTCGGACACGACTGAGCGACTTCACTTTGACTTTTCACCTTCATGTATTGGAGAAGGAAATGGCAACCCACTCCAGTGTTCTTGCCTGGAGAATCCCAGGGACGGGGGAGCCTGGAGGGCTGTTGTCTATGGGGTCGCACAGAGTCAGACACGACTGAAGTGATTTAGCAGCAGCAGCAGCAGCATATAATTCCACTTATAAAGTATAACAATGAACCATTTATATGCATGGATCCCCGTTTAGGTTGTAACTTCTTTCAAGGAAGGATCAAATCTTATTCATCTTTTTTTCCCCAGTACCCTCTACACAGTGGATGCCCCATAAATATTGTTTACATGTCCCATTTGGAAGAAAAAGTTTGGGCAACCAATAAAGAAGTTTATTAATCAACAAGTAGGTTAGATCATGAGGGCTGTTCATATGTTCATTCATCTGTAAGGAAGCAAGTAGGAGTTAGGCTGTGTATCCTAGATTAGATTATTTCTATGAAACAGTACTGTATCAGTCCTCAACTTTAGAACAAGCTCCTCAATCCTCCTTGCAGGTAACTTTATAGGCACTACTGTTGACATTCTCAGCAGAAGAAAATCTCCTTCCTAAATATTTTGGTGTCAGTGGGAAAACCTCACAGCTACCCACATCCACCTGGTTACTCACTTGGATGCTGGCTCTGTAGGAAGGGCCTTGATATATGAAACGCCCAGAGTCAGGTGACTAAAGTTTCCACGCAGTACCTTCACTAAGCTTTGCCCATAAGTTTTACTAGTGAATATCAAACTAATATGTATTAGAGGCACTTGCCAATCAGTTTTCCTCCTCTCTTTTTAAAAAATATCTATTTTATTTATTTGGCTGTGCTGGGTCTTAGTTGCAACACATGGTATCTTCACTCTCAAGTTGTGGTATGTGGGATCTAGTTCCCTGACCAGGGATCGAACCCAGACCCTCTGCCTTGGGAGTGCAGAGTCTTAGCCACTGGACCACGAGGAAAGTGCCCACTTTTCCTTTTCTCTCTTTTAAAAAATGGTCTCTGTCTTGGGCCGCTTTTTAAAAAAATCGTATTTATTTATTTAGGGCTGTTCTGGGTCTTTGTTGCTTGGCACAGACTTTCTCTAGTTGTAGCAAATGGGTGAAGGGCCCACTCTTCATTGCAGTGCATGGACTTCCCATCGCAGTGGCTTCTCTTGCTGTGGAGCATGGGCTCTAGGCACGTGGGCTTCAGCAGTTGCAGCACAGGGGCTCAGAAGTTGCGGCTTGAGGGCTCTAGAGCATGGATGGGCTCAGTAGTCATGGTCCACAGGCTTAGTTACTCTGCAGCATGTGGAATCTTCCCAGACCAGGGATCGAACCTGTGTCCCCTACTTTGGCAGGCAGATTCTTATCCACTGTGCCACCAGGGCAGTCCCCTTCTTCTCTTGATGATTAATGTCAATGACACATTTTTGCAGGTTGCATAATTGGATCTTTGTTCTTTAGAACGGATTTCTCAGGGAAAAATTCATCCCATATTTGCAAGACCATTCACCATTTTTTATGACCTATTTAGAAAACCACACTTTCTAACTCGGACTTTAACATTCATGAGGCATAGCAGGGTTAGCAATGTTTGTAAAACACCTCAAAACCAAGCACAAACCCAGGAAACACACCAAAGATTAAGAGATAATGCTGATGCTGAGTAATGCTAAAATGAGTGCACATAATTCCATCTGTTGGTTCAGGTGGAGTTGGCACGTGCTTTTTCTTGGTTACAGCTTGGCTTTTCCTATAAAGGTTTATGAGTTGAATAAGTAGAGAAAATTATGTGCTTTGACTTGAAATTAAAATTATGGTATAACATTGCAGCACGTATTCAGAGGCAAATGCTCGAAATGTTCACGATTCATTTCCACAGACTGTTGAAAATGGTGACCCCTGGACTGACAAGTATTGACTTTTCTACACTTTCTCTCACTGGTTCTCTCCTTTCATAAATGAGTTCAGTCTTAAATCTATTACATAACCTAAAAGTAGCTGCGTGTGTTGGTAAATGAGCTTCATATTCATGTTTCCAGCACTGCTAAGCCCTTGACAACATCTTTCTTTTCTTTAAAATCCACTTAGGATGCTCAAAGATCAGGTATAATCCTGACATCCTGAAACTCTACTTTTTCACTCATGCTGCAATCCAATGACATCACTAACACCAGCCCGGGAAATAGTACAAATTATCACATTTTATTTATATTTGTAAATGTCTTCATCAACATTGAATGTGTAAATGTTTTCTTGCAACACTCTGAAGCTGAGTGACATGATAAAATGCTTTCTTCTGGCAGAAAATCCAATCTTATTATCTTACTTTTCAGAATCTCATGTCTTATATTTAAGTCTATAAGCCATTTTGAGTTTATTTTTGTGTCTGGTGTGAGGGTATGTTGAAAGTTTCCTAATTTCATTGATTTACATGTGGCTGTGGGTGTCCAGCTTTCCCAACACCACTTGCTAAAGAGACTGTCTTTTTCCCATTGTATGTTCTTGCCTCATCTGTTGAAGATTAATTGATCATAGATACATGGGTTTATTTCTGGGCTCTCTATTCTGTTCCATTGATCCATATGTCTGTTTCTGTGCCAATACCAAATGCTGTTTTGACTACTGTAGGTTTATAGTATTGTCTGAAGTCTGGGAGGGTTATGCCTGCAGGTTTGTTCTTTTCCTCAGGATTGCCTTGGCAATTCTGAATCTTTTACGGTTCCATATAAATGTTAGGATTATTTGTTCTAGTTCTGTGAAAAATGTCATGGGTAATTTGATACGGGCTGCCTTACATCTGCAGACTGCTTTGGGTAGTATGGCCATTTTAATAATGTTAATTCTTCTAATCCAAAAGCATGGCATGTCTTTCCATTTCTTTGACTCATCTTCAGTTTCCTTTATCCATGTTTTTTAAAATTAATTAATTAAATAATTTATGGCTGCGCTGGGTCTTCACTGCTGCTTGCAGGCTTTCTCCTGTTGCAGAGTGGGGGCTACTCTAGTTCGCTGTGCGGGCTTCTCATTGCAGTGGTTTCTCTTGCTGTGGAGCGCAGGCTCTACGTCCACGGGCTTCAGTAGTTGCACCTCCTGGCTTCTAGAGTGCCAGCTCAGTAGTTATGGCACCCGGGCTTAGCTGTCCCACATCATGTGGGATCTTTCTGGATTAGGCATCGAACCCGTGTCCCCTGCACTGGCAGGCGGATTCTTTACCACTGAGCCGCCAGGGAAGCCCCACAGTGTTTTATAGTTCTCAGCCTTTCACCTTCTCGGTCAGGTTTATTCCTATTTTATATTTTTTGGATGCATTTTTTTTAAATATTTATTTTTGGCTCTGCTAAGTCTTCACTGCTGCAAGCAGGCTTTCTCTAGTTGCAGAGTGGGGATTACTCTCTAGTTGCGGTTCACGGGCTTCTTGTTTTTTTTTTTTATTTATTTTTAAACTTTACATAATTGTATTAGTTTTGCCAAATATCAAAATGAATCCGCCACAGGTATACACGTGCTCCCCATCCTGAACCCTCATCCCTCCTCCCTCCCCACACCATCCCTCTGGGTCGTCCCAGTGCACCAGCCCCAAGCATCCAGTATCGTGCATCGAACCTGGACTGGCATCTCGTTTCATACATGATATTTTACATGTTTCAATGCCATTCTCCCAAATCTTCCCACCCTCTCCCTCTCCCACGGAGTCCATAAGACTGTTCTATACATCAGTGTCTCTTTTGCTGTCTCGTACACAGGGTTATTGTTACCATCTTTCTAAATTCCATATATATGCGTTAGTATACTGTATTGGTGTTTTTCCTTCTGGCCTACTTCACTCTGTATAATAGGCTTCTAGTTGCGGTTCACGGGCTTCTTGTTTTGCTGGCTTCTCTTGTTGTGGAGCACAGGCTCTAGATGGTCAGGCTTCAGCAGTCATGGTGCATGGGCTTAGCTGCCCCATGGCACATGGGATCTTCCCAGACCAGGGATTGAATTGGTGTCCCCTGCATTGCAAGGTGGATTCTTAACCACTGGACACTAGGGAAGCCCTTGGATGCCTTTTAAAAGGGACTGTTTTTTACTTTCCCTTTCTGATATTTCATTTTTTTAATTTAAAATTTATTTATTTATTGGTTGTACTGCACAGCTTGTGGGGTCTTAATTTCCTTACCAAGGATCAAAACTGGGTACCCCGCAATGGAAGCACAGAGCTCTAACCACTGGATGATAAGGGAATTCCCGTGATATTTCATTGTTAGTGTAAAGGAATGCAACAGATTTCTGTACGTTAATCTTGTATCCTGCTACCTTGCTGAATTCATTTATCAGTTCTAGTGGTTTTGTATGGCATCGTTATTTGTATGGCATTGTTCTAGGGTTTTGTATGGCATCGTTATTCCTTAGAGATTTATACATTGGAGGAAAAACTATAAAGGCAAGCAAGAAGATGGTTTCATAGCACTCACAGTGGTCATTATAATTCCGGAGAAGGGACCAGCCTGGGATTGGACTTCTGGGAATACTGTCAATATTTTATTTCTTGACTCAGGTGATATATTTTTTTTAAATGTACATTTCTACAATAAAAAGACAAAATACTTAGGGAATGAATTAATGGGGCCCAACACAGTTAATGGAAACAGATCCAGACCAAGAATATTAGAACACTGGAGCCAGGGAAAATCTTCATAGGTTTCCTAACAATCATGAACCAGAATGGAAATGGATTTCTCAATGCTGACAACAGAAGCCAGAAGCCAGAGTTCTGTGTTCAAAATACCAAGGACAAATCATTTCCAATCTTAAATTCTCTACCCATGCTATTAAGTATGAAAGTAGAATAGAGACATTTTTAGACATACAAAGTCTCAAAACTGTATCCTTCTGTATCAAGGTACTAGAGAACATACCCACCAAAATAATAGATAAAGCAAGAAAGAGGGAGATATGGAATCCAGGACACTAGGAATTCAAAACGAGAGAGACATGAAGAACCAACCACTCCAGATTGAAACCGGTCAGAAGGCTACAGAGAGGTATCTTTTAGAAAACAAAACCAGAGACTTCCCTGGTGGTCCAGTGGCTAGGACTCTGTGCTCCCAATTCAGGGGCCCCAGGGTTTGATCCCTGTGTAGGGAACTGGATTCCACATGCTGCAACTAGAGTTTAAGTGCTGCAACTAAAGATCCTGCATGCTGCAACTAAGACCCAGCATGGCCAAATGCATAAATAAATATTTCTAACAGGAAAGAAAAAAAAAATAGAAAAGCTAATGTGTTTGAATGTAATGAGATATTTACACCTCAAGGTAGAGTTAAATCAGGAGACATAAGAGACACGGGTTTGATCCCTGGGCAGGGAAGATCCTCTGGAGGAGGACATAGCAATCCACTCTAGTATTCTTGCCTGGAGAACCCCCATGGACAAAGGAGCCTGGCGGGCTACAGTCCATGGGTTGCGCAGAGTCGGACACGACTGAGGTGACTGAGCACACATATAACACAAACAAAACCACAAAAAGAGGACACAATTATTAACTCAGTTGCGGGGGAGAGGGAGGAGCAAGAAGTACGGGAAAAGCAGTCATAGTAACTACATGGTTCACCTGTGGCTACACACAGTTACAGTGACGTGAACTCTGAATACGGAGGTAACCAAATGGTGTGCGATATAGTAACATGGCGGGAATGAAGGTGGCAAGTACATGAAAGATGAAAGAATTAAAACCCCAACTTCCAAAATAATCATAGAAAATGCCTAAAAGCGAAAATTCAAGAATCAATAATAGGGGCTACTTAGATTTATTCTATTTAGATACAGAGAGGAAAGAACCAGCTAACAGGGTTGAATCTAGTACCTCTGGGGAACATAATATGATTGACAAGGGAACCCATTTTTCATAATAAGCCTCACAGAATTCCTAAACATGTGCATAGGTACCTTTGGAAAACACACAAACAAACCTAATTGAGATGGAAGAGAATTCTCCCACTTTCTGTATGTCTGCATTTTTATAAAATGCATGTATATATACATATATATATGTGTGTGTGTGTGTGTGTGTGTGTATATATATATATATATTTTTTTTTTTTTACCAAAAGATGTTTTAAGTAATCAAAAGAAGAAATTGGTTGGAAAATATTTCTGGTCACTGACTGAGTAACCTTCCATCCAGGGACATACATTTCACCTTTATAAATAATTATCTGCAAAGCTGAGGCAGTTTTAAAATATGGCCCCCAAGTGTTTTTTTAATGACTTAAAACAATATCTATTCTCTTGAGCTTACAATTCTGTGGGTGGTGGAACAGTTCTTCTGAGCCATAAACTCTCTGACTTTCCTCCCATCAAGAGGTGGGGTCAAGGGAAGTTCCCTGTAGCCTGGTGGTTAGGATTCCAGGCTTTCACTGCCATGGCCTGCGTTCAATCCCTGGTCAGGGAACTGAGACCCCACAAGTCATGCAATGAGGCAAAAACAAAAAAAAAGGTGGAGGTCTCGTTTCCTTCCCTGAGTCAGAGCTGGCTGTGACTGCTTCAACAGAGTGTGGTGGAAGTGATGCTAGGTGACTTCCAAAGATGGGCCATTAAACGTCATGCAGTTTGCACCTTGCTCAGTGGAATACTTGTTTCTGGAGTTTGGAGCTTCCAGATAAGAAGTCTAGTTACTCTGCTTCAATCATGCTGGTAAGGACACCCATAGGCACTGTGGTAGAGCCTGTCCTTCAGCCAGCCCAGCCCAGGCCACAGTCATGTGAGTAAAGAAGCCATCTTGGGGACTTCCCTGGCAGTCCAGTCATTAAGGCTGAGCTTCCAGTTCGAGGAGCGTGGGTTCCACTTCTGGTCAGGGAATCAAGATCCCACATGTCTTGAACTGAGGCAAAAAAAATTTTTTTTAAAGAAACAAAGAAAAGAAGTCATCATAGAAGTGGATCCCCCAGTCCCAGCTGTTCCAACCCCAGTTATTAGAGTCGTCCCCAGCTGTTCAGGTCATTCAAGCTGAGACTCAGCCATCATGAAATGGAGTATAGTATATGCCTTTTCCAAATTACTGACCCACAGAATCAATGAGAATTTTTTTAAAAAATGTTTTATACTACTAAATATTGGACTGGTTTGTCACAGAGTAATTGATAAGTGAAATAAAAGCTAGTGACCGTAGCAACATATAATTATGTATTAATATACTCAACATGAAGAAGACAATGCCTACAACCATTACGATGCATAAATTAATCATTAAGTGCTAAATTAATGAATACGTATTTCATTGCATGTACTAAATAATTTTCTCTTTATATTCCAACACAAAACTGATATGTATAATTTTAACTATCAAGAATATCCAACCAAAAACAAAAAAAAGTCATTCCTTCATCCCGTTTGGATTCTGATGATGATGCAATGGGAGAACACTGAAAGGAACTAAGTTGTAAAGGAAATTCTACCAGAGAAGATAGAAGAGCTACCTACTCAGGGATAAATACGCAAGACTGGTATAAACCTTTAAGAATATTGTCAGAATGGGTGAGATTGTGAAGCATGCTACAGACAACAGAAAGGGCTTTGAAAGCTTTATCTGGAAGAAGAAGAAGGAAGAGATAGGCCCATTGCCTAGGGTAGATGGTGTAATATTAACAGATGACCAAGAGAAAGCAGAACCTCTCAACTTTCATTCGGTATGCCTTCTATAAAGAAAATGATGCTTAAGATTTTTAAATGGTTTAAGGTTGTGGTTCAGAGGAAACTAAAGCTCCCAAAGTAAAGAATAATGATAAGAGAACACTAACTCGATTAAAGTGTTCAAGAACCCAGATCTGCATGCAGGCTTCCTCAGGGTGCCTAAAGATACTGGAGATATGGTTTTGGAACCATTGGAGACAAACCTTGAGAAATTTTAAGAAATAAGTACTGGAGATAGGCAAACACTTTCAGGAAGTTTTAAAAAGTGATTTTTAAAATTATTAATCAGTGACTTTGGTACTAATCTCCTGGACCAGGTTCTAGATTCTATATCCTTCAGACAATTTGTGAGCACCAAGTAGTGGGGACAGTGAGAACTTCTCATGTTAAACAAAGCTCATTTCCCTTTTTCATAGGGTTATGATAGGGTTACCACACTGTGAGACAGGGGGACCCTTTAGCAACTGAATTGCCCTCTACCTTGATTTCAAGGAAGAAGCACAGTGTTTCAGGACACCGCTGCAGATCATAGAAAGGGACCTGGGCACAAGTTCAGGAATTCGGTGGGTCTGTAGTAGTTTGAACGTTAATTTAATTAAATGTTTATTTTGGTGATGTCAGAAAAAGGACCTATGAAAACTCACTCCTACATAAAATCAATAAAGAACCCAGCAAAAATTGTCAGAATCAACTTTTTAAAAACTCTGTAAATGAGCCGAAGGTTAACAGCAACTTGAAGAATGCTGATTCAAGAAAAAATGGCAGAGTCTTGGTGGAAACAGTGAGCTCTGTGACATTTTAATTCGCTTGAGTCCTGTCTCCAGCTCTGTTGCTATCTTGTAAAGTAACTCACATTTCCAGTGCAACCTGGCAGAAACTGGAGGGAATAGAAAGGAGCTGAAGGTCCTGACAAGTTTTTAATTTATTTTAATTGAAGTAACAGTTGAATTACAATAGTGTTTACTGCTATACAGCAGAGTGACTCCATTATATATATATTATTTTTAATATTCTTTTCCATTATTATTTATCAAAGTTCTTTCCAAGTCTTATTTCCAAAGAATTGTCATCATTGGCATTGTCTTGTGGTTCCTTGGGAGACCCAACTTACAAGGCTATCTGTATTTGACTTCACTTGGAGCTTGCTCAGTGTGAAAAATCCTCTTCTCAGGGGACATTTGTCAAAAACACTTAAAGGCAAGTGTTTTAACTTTGCAGCCACCTAAGGTAGTAGGTAGCTGTTAGGGCAAACAACAGACTAACCAAAAAGCTTTAGAGGAAATGCTAGGGGAGACCAAACCCTCTGAGATGACGGTGTGAGGAGGTCTTATATGCCCATTCCCCAGAATAACAAGTAAAATTGATGAAAATTATTTTTTTTTAAAATGTAGTTTCTGGAAATTGTCCTAATGGCACATAGCCAATGAAGAAACATTTATTCAAGAAAATCTACTAAAAGTTGGTAAAACTAGGAAGAGTCTGCAGCATTTGGGCCTAACTAATTCCCTGAAACTACCACAAAATTGCACTCATCTCACATGCTAGCAAAGTAATGCTCGAAATTATCCAAGCCAGGCTTCAACAATATGTGAACCATGAACTTCCAGAAGAACCACAGATCAAAATGCCAACATCCACTGGATCATCAGAAAAGCGGAAGAGTTCCAGAAAAACATCTACTTCTGCTTTATTGACTATGCCAAAGCCTTTGACTGTGTGGATCACTACAAACTATGTAAAATTCTTAAAGAGATGGGAATACCAGACCACCTGATCTGTCTCCTGAGAAATCTGTATGCAGGTCAAGAAGAAACAGTTAGAACTGGACATGAAACAACAGACAGGTTCCAAATCAGGAAAGGAGTATGTCGAGGCTGCATATTGTCACCCTGTTCATTTAACTTATATGCAGAGTACACCATGAGAAACGCTGGCCTGGATGAAGCACAAGCTGGAATCAACTGGAATCAGGATTGCCAGGAGACATATCAATAACCTCAGATGTGCGGATGACACCACACTTATGGCAGAAAGTGAAGAACTAAAGAGCCTCTTGATGAAAGTGAAAGAGGAGAGTGAAAAAGTTGGCTTAAAACCAAACATTCGGAAAACTAAGCTCATGGCATCTGGTCCCATCACTTCATGGCAAATAGATAGGGAAACAATGGAAACAGTGACAGACTATTTTGGGGGGGGGCCTCCAAAATCACTGCAGATGGTGACTGCAGCCACTATATTAAAAGATGCTTGTTCCTTGAAAGAAAAGTTATGACCAACCTAGACAGCGTATTAAAAAGCAGAGACGTTACTTTGCCAACGAAGGCCCGTCTAGTCAAAGCTATGGTTTTTCCAGTAGTCATGTATGGATGTGAGAGTTGGACTGTGAAGAAAGCTGAGCGGCAAAGAATCAATGCTTCTGAACTGTGGTGTTGGAGAAGACTCTTGAAAGTCCCTTGGACAGCAAGGAGATCCAGCCAGTCCACCCTAAAGGAAATCAGTCCTGAATATTCATTGGAAGGACTGATGCTGAAGCTGAAACTCCAATACTTTGGCCACCTGATGCTGACTCACTGGGAAAGATCCTGATGCTGGGAAAGACTGAAGGTGGGAGGAGCAGGGGATGACAGAGGATGAGATAGTTGGATGGCATCACTGACTCAATGGACATGAGTCTGAGTAAACTCCAGGAGTTGGTGATGGACACAGAAGCCTGGCATGCTGCAGTCCATGGGGTCACAAAGAGTCAAACGTGACTGAGCAACTGAATTGAACTGAACTGAATTCCCTCCCTCCCACCTTCCCCCAGCTCACCTTAAAGGAAATTCTGACCCAGGTTGGTGTGGCAAAAAGACAAGGCTCCCTTTCCCCTCAGCTCCCTATCAAACCTTACAGTATCTCACCATGAGGCACAGGCCACCAGCATTTTTTTAACCCCTCCAGCTCCAAGCTGAAGAGGCTAAATTTCTGGTGAGTGTGGCAGAGAAGTAGGGCATTCCCTTCCCCCATGCAAGCCCTACTCATAGGATGAAGGCTCCGTCCCTGGTGTGATGGTCCAAGGATGCCAGGGCCCCAATTGCCCTTATCCCAACTTGCCTGTAGAACAGAGATCCAGTGGTGGGAGAAACATGCCAAGAAGACCAGAAGCTACAGCAGCTAGTACCCAAAGTAGTAGCTGAGAGACTCTGCCCAGGGAGAGACAGCCCATAGAAAAAAAGAGACTTGAGATTCTCCCCAAAAGGAACTGACTTTATTTCAAACTTAGTACAGGAAAGCTCAAGCGTAAGCACACTATCAAAAAAAAAAAAAAAGCTTCTTAAGGACCACAAGGCCACTTAATTCACAAGAGAGAACCAGGGGAAGAGACAACTAAAAAGAGCCCTCCTGGGGTAAGAACAGACCACAAAGGCCAATCTTAAAACCTATCCCTGCCCAAATTTAACAGAATCAGACTGCTGAGCAATATATGCCCTGAAGTGAAGTGAAAGTTGCTCAGTCATGTCGGACTCTTTGCGACCACATGGACTATACAGTCCACAGAATTCTCCAGGCCAGAATACTGGAGTGGGTAGCCTTTCCCTTCTCCCAAGGACCTTCCCAACCCAGGGACCAAACCCACGTCTCTCACATCACAAGCAGATTCTTTACCAGCTGAGCCACAAGGGAACCCCAATATACGCCCTGGGCATTGTCAAAAACAACAGAGCAATCAGCCAGTAATCCGTGGAGGCTAACTGGCAGTGTGTATTATCAAATGAATCAGACAGCTTACCAGAGAAATAAAGAAAGTGACAAAGAGAACTTGCTATGACCCTCGTCATCCCAAGGTGACAAGAGCTGAAACAGAAAGGCAGAGTCCAAGGTTGTGCCCTCCAAGGCACAGGACCAAAGCTTTCACGCTGAGGGAAAACTAACTAAAATAGCCAAGTCAAGTCACAAAACAAACAGCAAACAACAACAAAAACAACCCCTGGGAGGCAGGGGGAGAAGGAATCAGTATTCAGAATTGCTATAATACCTAAAATGTCCAGTTTTCAACAAAAATTGTGAGACATGTAAAGAAAAAGTGTGATCTACACACAGGAAAAAAAGAAAAAAAAAAGAGCAGGCAACAGAACCTGCCCATGAGACAAACTAAATGTCAGATTTAACAGGCTTCAAGGTAGGTATTATAAATATGTTCAAAGAAGTAAATGAAGTATGCTTAAACCAAGAAAGTATGATGATGTATCATTAAATAGAGACTATCGAAAAAGGGATGGAAAATTTTTTAAATAACCAGTTGAAATTCTGGAGTTGAAATGTACATTAACCAAAAGGAAAAATTCATTATAAGGGCTCAAATGCAGCAAACTTGAAGATAAATGTATAGAGCTTATGGAATCGAAAGAACAGAGAGACAATGAAATTAAGAAAAGTGAACACAGCCTCAGAGAAATAGGGACACTTTTAAACATACCAACAAACATGTAATAGGGGTACCAGAGGGGAGGAGAAAGAGAGGAGAAAGGAAAAAACATCTGAAGAAAACTTAGACTTACCCAATTTGCTGGAAAATGTAAATCTATATCTCCACGAAACTCAACAAATCCCAAATAGGATAAACACAAAGAGATCAACACCCAGACATATCACAGTTAAAGTGCTGAAAGATAAAGAGAAAATCTTGGAAACAGCAAGGAAGAAAAAAAAAGGTTTATCACATGTAAGAGGGTTACGATATGATCAACAGCTAGATCTAATTGTAAGAACTAAAATGATAAAACCCTTAGAGGAAAACATGGGCATAAATCTTTATGACCTTAGAAAATACAACAGTTTCTTAGATAAGAAACCTAAGTACAAGCAACAAGAGAAAAACTACATAAATTGGCGTTCATAAAAATTAAAACACTTTGTGCTTATAGAAAATGAAAAGAATTTACTGAATGGCAGAAAATATTAATGAGTCATTTCTCTGATAAGGGTCTAATATTCAGAAGACATAAAGAACTTTTACAACTCAACAACAGGAAGAGAGACATCCCAGTTTAAAATGGACAAAGGACTTGAATAGACATTTCTCCAGAAAAAGATATACAAATGGACAGTAAGCCCAAAGCCATCAGAAAAATGCAAATAAAAACTACGAGATATCATTTTATACCTACTGCTACTGCTGCTGCTAAGTCACTTCAGTCGTGTCCGACTCTGTGCGACCCCGTAGACGACAGCCCACCAGGCTCCCCCGTCCCTGGGATTCTCCAGGCAAGAACACTGGAGTGGGTTGCCATTTCCTTCTCCAATGCATGAAAGTGAAGAGTGAAAGTGAAGTCGCTCAGTCGTGTCCGACTCTTAGCGACCCCATGGACTGCAGCCTACCAGGCTCCTCTGTCCATGGGATTTTCAGGCAAGAGTACTGGAGTGGGGTGCCATTGCCTTCTCCGTTACACCTACTAGGATGAGTATAAAAGTATAATAACAATAAAAAAAGACAATAACAAATGTTGACAAGGATGCAAAGAAATGAAAACCCTCACGCACAGCTGGTGGTAATGTTCAGTGGTGCAGCTAGCATGGAAGGAGAGTTTGACAGTTCCTCAAAAAGCTAAACAGAGTCACCATACGATGCAGGCTTCCCAGGTGGTGCTGGTGGTAAAGAACTCCTGCCTGTTCAGGAGACGCAGGTTCAATCCCTGGGTCGGGAAGATCCCCTGGAGGAGGACATGGCAACCCACTCCAGTATTCTTGCTTGGAGAATCACATGGACAGAGGAGCCTGGTGGGCTACAGTCCATGGGGTTGCAAAGAGTTTGATACAACTGAGTGACTTAGCATGCATGCACACACGTACCCCATGATGCAGCAATTCTACATATACCCAAGAGACTAGAAGACAGACATTCACATAAAAACTTGCACACAAAAGTTCACAGCAGCATTATGTATAATAATCTAAAGTGGCAACAGGACTTCCCTGGTGGCTCAGTGGATAGGAGTCCATCTGCCATGCTGGGGACACAAGTTCAATTCCTGGTCCAGGAGGATTCCACATGCCATGACGCAACTAAGCCCACGTGTCACAACTACTGGGCCTGCGCTCCACAACAAGAGAAGCCACTGCAATGAGAAGCCCACGCGCTGCAACAAAGAGCAGCCCCTGTTCGCCACGACTAGAGAAAGCCCACACAAAGCAACAAAGACCCAGCACGGCCATAAATACATAAATAAATATTTTCTAAATTAAAGAGGGAACAACTCAAATGTCCACCAACCGATGAATATATAACCAGTTATATAACCATCAGTTACAGTTATATAAATGGGGCATCCCCATGCAATGAAATATCATTAGGTCATAAAATAAGAATGAAGTCTGACATAGGCTAAAGCCTGGGTGACTCTTGAGAACATGCTAAGGAAAAGAAGCCAGCTGGATAACGGCCACGTAGTACATGGTTCTGTGCATATGAAATGTTCAGAAGAGGCAAATCCATAGAAACAGACGAGATCAGCTGTTGCCAGGGGATAGGGATGGGGGGAAGGGCAGTGACACAACCCTGCAAATATACTGAAAATCACTGCACCGTACACTTTAAAATGATGAATTTTATGGTATGTGTTATATCGCAATTAAAAAGTTGAGTGTTAATATGCATAAGAATGTAATTTAATCTAAAAATATACTAGGCATAAGAAGTCAAACATAAACACTACTTTGTGATTCCATTTATATGAAATCCTAGAAAAAGCCAAACTACAGTGACATAAAGTAGATAGAACAGTGCCTGGAGAAGAGGATCACTAGAAGGGGGCTTTTTAGGTTGAAGAAATTGTTATACATCCTGACTGAGGTGACTGTTACATAATTGTATGCAATTACTAGACTCCATCAAGGCCATATAGTTTAAGTTTTTAAAATATTTAGTTTATTTATTTGGTTGCCCCAGGTCTTAGTTGTAGCCTGTGGGATCTAGTTCCCCGAACAGGGATTGAACCCGGGCCCCCTGTGTTGGGAACTCGGAATCTTAGCCACTAGACCACCAGGGAAGTCTCTGTATACTTAAAACGGGTGGATTTTATTGAATGGAATTATAATTAATTTTATAATTATAATGTATTAATATATACTAATTGTAATATTAATTTTAAAACAACAAACATTTGATGTCAGATTAGGGAGTTACCTCTTATAATAAAAGACATCTAACATCTGTATTAGAGGAGCGAACGGCAACCCACTCCAGTTTTACTGCCTAGAGAAGCCCATGGACAGAGGAGCCTGGTGGGCTATGGTCCCTAGGGTCACAAAGATTCAGGCACAACTGAAGCAATTTAGCACGGATGCAACATCTATATACTTTTTTCAGTTTAAAACCTGCAGATTAAAAAGTCTCCCAGACTTTACTAAATCTCACTTTGTGAAGTAAACAGAATCCATTTACGATCCCAAATTTGCATTTGATGAAACTAAAGTTTAGAAAAGTTATGCCACCCACCCAAGTTCACACATAAAAACATTTAAAGCTCAACATGCCTACAGAGTAAGCAGTATACCCTCTTTTGCAGATGAGAAAACTGAGGAAGAAGTTAAGCAACTGATAAGTGACAACAGGATTCACTCTCCAGTAGTTTGATTCCAGAACCTGAATTTTTGTTCTGCTTTTATTTTTTAATTAAAGGAAAGCAAAATGACACAGGTCTGGTAACATACAACTGCAGGCTGAATATGACCTTGGACCACCGGTTTTCAGCCTCCAGTGAAGAATTAGATAGACAGAGGTGTCCTAGGCCTGACACTTATCACATGTGTGATCTCAAGGGTTTCACCCACGCTTTCCACCCCAGCTTCCCAGATGTGAAAAGATAATATTGGTGACACTGGTTTCACAAGGCTTGTGTAAAAATCAGAAAAGATCACTCGGCCTCCAAAATCTAGCACTTGGGAGGCACTCAGTTTCCCCCTTCAATTTAGCCCTTGCCTACCTAGACAGTGTATTAAAAAGCAAAGACATCACTTTGCTGACAAAGGTCCGTCTAGTCAAAGCTATGGTTTTTCCAGCAGTCATGTATGGATCTGAGAGTTGGACTATAAAGAAAGCTGAGTGTCAAAGAATTGATGCTTTTGAACTGTAGTGTTGGAGAAGACTTTTGAGAGTCCCTTGGACTGCCAGGAGATCCAACCAGTCCACCCTAAAGGAAATCAGTCCTGAATATTCACTGGAAGGACTGATGCTGAAGCTGAAACTCCAATACTCTGGCCACCTGATGTGAAGAACTGACTCATTGGAAAAGACCCTGATATTGGGAAAGATTGAAGGCGGGAGGAGCAGGGGATGAAAGAGGATGAGATGGTTGGATGGCATCACTAATTCAATAGACATGAGTTTGAGTGAACTCCGGGAGATGGTGAAGGACAGGGAAGCCTGGTGTGCTGCAGTCCATGGGGTTGTAAAGAGTCAGACATGACCTAGCGACTGAACTGAACGAAACTGATAGTTTTTCCAGTAGTCACGTATGTATGTGAGAGTTGGACTATAAAGAAGGCTGAGAACCGAAAAACTGATGCTTTTGAACTGTGGTGCTGGAGAATACTCTTGAGAGTCCCTTGAGCAGCAAGGCGATCAAACCAGTCAATCTTAAAGGAAATCAGTCCTGAATATTCACTGGAAGGACTGATGCTGAAGCTGAAACTCCAATACTTTGGCCACCTGATGCAAAGACCTGACTCACTGGAAAAGACCCTAATGCTGGGCAAGATTGAGGAGGAGAAGGGGCGACAGAGGATGAGATGGTTAGACAGCATCACCAACTCAATGGAAATGCATCTGAGCAAACTCTGGGAGACAGTGGAGGACAGAGAAGCCTGGCATGCAAAGAGTTGGACACGACTTAGCAACTGAACAACAACAAGCAGCCTGGCCCTAAGGTACTCAGCACATGTTGAAATAATATAACCGGAGCTTCTGCAGTTAATAGGAGTACACCTCATCTCTCCGCAGTTCTAGAAAGTGAATTCACAGAGGCAGAAAGAGAAGGGAACTTGCAGCCCCCACACTTCTAATTACAGTGTTCTATCACTTCACAAATGAATCTCTGACAAACTGTGATAAGTCTCACGAAAGAAAAAGGACACCACGAGGGAGGCATATGAACACTGTATATTTTAGAGGTTCAGGGAGGGGCTCTGTGTGGAAGAGAATAAAATATTGGACCAATACAAAGGAAGCAATACTCCTTTCTACTCCCACTGGTCAGGCTACATATAGAAAATGGTATTCTATTTTGGGTGCTGTGTTTTTAACAGGAACACAGTCAACCCTGAGCTCATACAGAAAAGCGCATCCCAGCTGACGAAGGGTGTGGAGGCCATTCCAGAAATACTTAATTCTCTCTTTTAACAAATATTTATTGAATGCAAAACACCTCTTGGTACTGGAGAGGGTTGAAAAGTAAAGACACTAACGTTCACAGCTTTCAAGAAATTTTACCATCTAGTAGGAAGAGCAAGATGAGCCCATAAATAAATATCATACACATTTGCTCTAAGACATAAGAGCTGCAGACGTAGCATGTATAGCAGGAGCATACCAGGAAACACTTCATAAAAGGGTGGTGTTTGAACTAATCCTGGAAATGGAAAGGAGTCCTCTTTTTTCTTTTTTTTTTTTTTGGCTAGATTACCATCCACAGGGTCTCAAAGAGTTGGACACAACTGAAGTGATTTCACGAACACACGCAGTTTCTAATACATGAAGAAGTGCCACAAAAAAATTAGTATGAGGTTTTTTGGATTTAAAAAAGAGATCAGTACTTAAATCTTAATAAATTATTCACTGTGTTGTGATGCCTATTTCTGAACACTTCCTCCCTTCTCAGTCTGTGCTGCAGAGCTGAGTTAGTTGAAACGAGACTGTTCATTTGTGTTGTTACTCTGGGCAAATTACCAACTGGCCTCTCCTGTGACCTTCACATCACAAAGAGATGAGAGCTGGTTTAAGATTTAGTCTAGGGACTTTCCTGGCGGCCCAGTGGTTAACACTCCATGCTTCCAATGCAGGTGGCACAGGTTTTACCCCTGGTTGGAGGACTAAGATCCCACGTGCCACGCTACCAAAAAATAAAATAAGACTTAGTCTGGCTAGATCCAGAGCTAGAGCAGCCATTAGAAAAACTTTAACAACGCGGTGAGCTGGAGGAAATGATTCTAAAGTTCCTTCCAACTCCACAGTTCAGTGAGCTGCTGCTTTTTTTTTCTGTTAAATGTTTATAGTATCTACTTCTAGAAGGACAGTCAGAGATAAGGTACATAATAGTGCCTGGCACAGGCTTCCTTGGTGGTCCAATGGTTAAGAATCCCCTTGCAATGCAGGGGACAGGAGTTCGATCCCTGATCCCAGAAGATCCTACATGCTGTGGAGCAACTAAACTTGTGTGCCACAAGTACTGGGCTCTTGTGCTCTAGAGCCTATGCTCTGCAACAGGACAAGCCACCGCAATGAGAAGCCCCTGCACCACAAGTAGAGAAAAGCCCTTGTGTAGCAGCAGAGATCCAGCGCAACCCCAAAAAATTAATTAAAAAAACAAGTGCCTGGCACAGGGAACTTAATGGTTAGGACTCAGTGCTTTCACTGCAGGAGCCCAGGTTTGATCCCTAGTCAGGGAACTAACATCCTGCAAGCTGCCGAGCACAGCCCCCAAAATGGAAAAAAGTACAATACTGACGTCTCCAACTATAAAAGAAGTGTCTAGCACAGAAGAGTTGTTTAGTCTCTATTGAGTACCAGTCTATGGAATAGACTGAGAAATCCCAATCCAATCTCCAGGAAAGTACCAACCTCAGCCACTAGAGGGCAATCTCAGTCACACGGCTCGAAATGAGACTCAGATACCGCTGAGGTGGCAGGCACCCCTCCGGATACACCAGCCTTTCCCATGCCGGGAAACTCACTCCTACTCAGGAAACCTGGCTCCACGCTGAACTCCATGGTGTTTTCTCTGAGTCACTATATTCTCCTGTAGTTGCAAAATGATCTGGCAAAAGTCCCTGAAAGGCTTTTTGCTGCTTACTGAGTAACATCCAAACTCCTTGTCGGAATCAGAGGCCTTCCTCAACGTGGTCCCAACCTACCTCTCCAGCCTAAACTCCCCTTAACCCTTCATAGTGCAGACATACTGGACAATTCGTGCTCCTGCCTCCGTGCCGTGGTTACCCTGCTCCTTCTTCTTGAAGCCTTTGCTTTATCCTGACCTTCTGAAACTCTGCTCCTTTTCAGCAATGCAATGCTACCTGCTCAATTATCCCCTCCTCACTTCTATAGAGCAGCAGTCCCCAACCTCTTTGGGACCAGGGACCAGTTCCATGGAAGACAATTCTTCCACGGACCGAGGGTAGGGAATGGTTTCATGATAATTCTCATAAGGAATGTGCAACCTAGATCCCTCGCATGCGTAGGTCATAGCAGGGTTCACGCTCCCATGAGAGTCTAATGTTACCCCTGGTGTGACAGGAGGTGGAGCTCAGGCAGTAACGTGAGCACTGGGGAGTGGCTGGAAATACAAACGAAGCTTTGCTCCTTGCTAGCCTGTCCCTCACTCCTGCTGTGCAACCTGATTTCTAACAGTTGCGGGAGATCCCTAGAGTGATCTTGCCCACCCCTGAGTTTACCCTACATATTACATCCACCCATTCTGGATTACAGTGATTTCTGTTTGTGCATCTTCAGTGGAAGAGAAACTCCATAAGTAGAAAGGCCAGTGGGGTAATGTGCCCAGGATAACCCAAGTGGCCTAAATGGGATTCTAATCCAGGCAACCTGACTCCAGAGAGCTCTTGCTCTTAACTACTAATTCACACTATCCGGTAATCTTTTATCAGCCCCAGTTCCTAGCTCAGAGCTTTGCACACAGTGCCAGTCAATAGCTTATCAAATGAATAACACCACCAATAAAAAAAAAAAAAACATTGATCTAATTAGCACATCTTGAACCTTCACTGACTTGTGGGTTACTGGGAACTAGCAACTCTCAGTGTTAATAATCTGAATTAGAATGCCTGACCATAGATCTAATTATGAGCAATTTCAGAATCATAATTACTGTTCCATTTTGTCTCTTGATCTTTAATGCATCCAAGGACCTACTCCCAGCTTCCAAGGAAAACAAAAACAACGTGAATACTTACTGAAGCCTAGGAGATGTGTTTTGTGAAGCTCCCAGCTCACATTTTCACTGTGAAGTGATGGAGATGGACTGGATGGTCTCTGAGGGCCCTCTCTTCAGTTTTAACAGTCTGGGAGACAGAATGCAATTAAAAAGAACTTCTGCCTGTGTGTCAGAAGATACATGTTAGTCTCAGCTCCTCAACTCTCAGATTTCCCATTCTGTAAAACTTGATTCACCTATTCCAAAATTTCTGAGTGTCTACGTTTGACTGTAGGGATGGGGGTGGGTGGGGGCTACAGCAATGAACAAGACAGACATGGCCCCCTGCTCATCCAGCTCAGAAAACCAGATGACACCCACACTGTGGGGTTGTTCTAATGAAGAAACTGACTTGGACCAAATGCTGTGTAAACTATAAAGTCTAGCACAGGAGCAAAAGATGATGATCTCGACAGGGTTCCAATTTTTGTCAAACCCAAGGACAACAAAAATGTTAGCTATCCTGCTGTTTCTGGGTAAAGCCTGAGAGTGTATTTTCACCAAATCCAGTCCACGAATCCCTCACCTCTTCCCTACGCCTCCGTGTAAAGGTAGGCTGGGATTATCTGTCCTCAGGATACAAGCACTGCCAGGTTGCTGAGGTCCGGTTCCCAGCCCACTTTGACAGGTCTCCACCCGAAAACCATTAGGCAGGGAGTCAAGAAGCCTGGGCTTTCCAGCAATCAAGTCACCTTCAGTTTCCACATCTGTGAAAGAGGCCACATGTGTGAGGAAGCCACCTCCCACGGCTACTATGAAATAAGCATCGTATCACTCAGCATTGGGCCTGGCTCCAGGAGGTTCCACCTCGAGCCCCGGGCCACTCCTCGGGCTGAGTGGGGGCAGCGGGGCCACGTGGCCCGGTCTGGGTCCCGGCTCCAGCACTCATTTGCTAGGTGGCTCTGGGTGAGGTCACCGGGCCGCCCTACAGGTCAGCATTCGGTGAGGGGGTGGGGGGAGGGTCTGGACAGTCTCGAGACTGCCCTGGGGAGCTTCTACGTTGACTGGAGCAGACGAGGCCGACAGGTGCCAGGGACCACAGCCCCAGCGACGGGAAAGCGGTGCGCGCGCGGCGGGGAGGGTCACGTGATGCCGCGGGGGCGGGCGGGGGCGGGGCCTGGCGCGCGCGGCTCCGCGGGTGAGAGGGCGGGCGGGAAGGGGCGGGGCCTCGGGCGGGGCCGCCGGGGGGAGGCGGGCGGGCGGGAGGGGAGGAGTGGAGATGGCGGCGGCGGCGGCGGCTCAGGGGGGCGGGGGCGGGGAGCCCCGGGGAACTGATGGGGTCGGCCCGGGGGTCCCGGGGGAGGTAGAGATAGTAAAGGGGCAGCCGTTCGACGTGGGCCCGCGCTACACGCAGCTGCAGTACATCGGCGAGGGCGCGTACGGCATGGTCAGGTAAGGGGCGTTCAGGGGGAGGGGGCGTCTTTGGGGAGGGGGCGGGGAGGGGTGCTGAGAGCTCTCTGGGCCTTGCGGACTCTGAGCATCCTGAAGAAGCTGGGGCTTCGGGAGGCTGAGGAGCGTCCCAGCCAGAGGGCCTTTGAGTGCTTTCTGGGGGAGGGGGTCACTGCGTAAGGTCTCAGGAGAGGAGGTTTGGGAGCTTTGAACCGACTATTCAATAATGAAGGGTAGGGCATCTGAGTGTATGTGGGGGAGCTCTGGGGACCTTGGGGACCCCATAGACACGGGGTGAGGAGAAGAGAATTAGTCTTCTTGGGGAGGTGATATCCTTAGTGAAGGAGGAGAGAGGGTCCCCTCACTGGGGAGAGGATGCCCTGGATCACCCCCTAGTGAGGCTTGCCAAGGAGTTTGGGAAAAAAGAGCAAAGCTCAGGGCTGGGCGGGGTGGGGTGGGGCTTTGGGCCTGGGGCCAGGGACCCAGTGAGCCATGAGGGGTCCAGGAACACCTTCCTGCAACTTTTAGGAGGGGTCTGTGAGTTCTCCTATCCGCACTGGGTGCTCTGGGCCTTTGTTCATCTGGACATAGCTCTGCTGCCCAGGAACCTCCCCCTGACACCCGCCCCGGCCCTGCCTCTCCCTTCTCTCCAGTCCCTCCTCCGACTCCCTCCTTCTCACTGTATTTGCCTCATTGTCCAGTCCTCCACATCTCCCACCCGCTGGACCTGTCTTGGCTTGAGGGAGCCCATCGTGGGAAGGGGAGGATGAGGGGTCAGGGCAGCTCAAATGGAAAGGGTTGAGGAGAGGGGAAGTCAGTGAGCGGTCAGTCTCTTCCTCTGTTTGTGAAGTCACCGAAGGGCTGCCTGGCTGGTCCCCAGCTTTCTCCCTGGAGATCCCAGGCCTTCACAGCAGGAAGGAACCAGCATTGTTTATGACTGGCCAGAGCCCTCTCCTGCTCCCTCCCCGCCCTGCCAAGGCCTGGGTGGGGCCACCAGGCCTGGACACCAACATCTCTCTGGCCCTCTCAGCTCAGCTTACGACCACGTGCGCAAGACTCGAGTGGCCATCAAGAAAATCAGCCCCTTTGAGCATCAGACCTACTGCCAGCGCACATTGCGAGAGATTCAGATTCTGCTGCGCTTCCGCCATGAGAACGTCATTGGCATCCGAGACATTCTGCGGGCACCCACCCTGGAAGCCATGAGGGATGTGTATCCTTCACCTGGGCCAGACGGCTGGCCAGGCCCAGCCTCAGAGCTGCGCTGGGAGAATGGGGGCTTGTTTTCTCTTCCCTTCTTCCCAACCTCCCTCCAAACAAACCCAGTAAAGGAAACTTTCCAGCGGTCAAGAGGCCACAGAGTAAGAAGGCAGGGAGGCCTCAAATGAATCCTGGCCTGCTGTGGCTAGGCAGTGTGGCCTTGGGCAAGTCTGTTCTCTCTATCTTGGCTTCGTAGGGGGCTGGGCAAGATGGGCTCTGTGGAAGCTTTGTCCTCTGACATCGGCAATTCTGTGAGGAGATCCAGCCTCTGCCCACAGTCAGCTCTTTTGTTTAACTGATGGCAATTCTTGTTTCTCTGGGTCCTCGGACTGGCAGGAAGGCAGGTGGGAAGAACACTGCCCTGTTTTGAGGGCCTACTGTGAGTCTGGTGCGGCTCAAGCCGAGTGCTTTGACATTTTCTATTCTAACTCCCCGCTGCCCTAGGAGATGGGTCTCAGCAGCTCCATTTCAAAGATGAGGAAACTGAGGCTCAGAAAACTGAAATAAAATCAAGTGCTTCTGTGGCTGCCTCTTCCCCTCCCCCAGACGAGAACCTGTCCCCTCTCTGGGCTTCCTGCTCAGAGTCCCACCCCAGTCACCTGTGGACTTGTACCTTGCCCAGGGAGGAACAGACCTGCCTTTGTGGCCACCCCCCACCCCCCCACACACACATTGCTCTCCTAGTTTATGGTTCACTTCCTGCCTGGCTCTGTTAGGAACTTATAACACCTATCAGCTCTCCCCTGCCCCACCCACCCCCACCATCCCAGTCCTCCACCCAAGTGTGGTGATCTGTACTGCACTGTCTGCAGCCCCCACCACAAACTGTGGGCAGGAAACTTCCACACTCACCCTCAGCTTGTCGTGTGACCTTAACCAAGTCACTGCAGCATGCCGGGCGTCTTCATCTTTAAGATAGCAGGGTTGGTCCAAGTGTTCTCAGAAGGCCCTTTTGAGGCTGACTCTGAAAGACAGCCATAACTGAGTCTTCCAGAAACAACCCACATGGCGTTTATTTGTTTATGTTTAATTCTTTTTTAATCTTAGAGTATAAAAGGACATTTACTCCTCTGTCTTCAGGTGTAGGGCCAAGCCCCCGGAGTAGGAGCGTGCCACTGGGAAGTTTCTCCTCATTCGTCTTGCACAAACCATCCCCATAAGGCAGGCATTTATTTTTAAGCAAACATTTATTGCCTGCCAGATGGTGTTCATACATAATCTCATTTAACCTTCTCAATAGCCATGTGGCTCAGGCTTTTATAACAGCAATACTAGTTCACGTTTGCCGAGCATTTACAACGTGCCAGGCACCAAGCTGGCTGCACTGCCTGGGTCATCTCTCAACTAATCTTTACCCTCACTCTCTAGAAAGGTTTTTTTTCCCCTTACTTTACAGATGAGGAAGAGAGGCGCAGGCAGGGCTTGAGTTCCTAAAAATGAATGAGCAGTGCAGGAATGGTTGACTCTGGCAGGTGAACTCCAGAGTTACTGCTCTTAGCTGGGACGTTCTCCTGCTTCCCATAGTTTATTATCCCCATTTTCTCAATAGGGAGACTGGGGCCACAGAACTGAGATGCTTTGCTCAGGGTCACCAGCTGAGATCCAGCAGAGGCCTTGAGCTCACCTGCTGAGTGTGGGCCTTGCCCAGCTCATGATATGAGCTGGCAGATCTGTTGAGTCCCAGGGGCATCAGCTGGAGGGATGTGAAACCTGGTCAGCAGAGTCTGTTCTTCTTAACCAGTTGCCTCCCACTGCCCCCACCTGGGGGCCCTCTGGCACCCACCTCAGCTACATCGTACAGGACCTGATGGAGACAGACCTGTACAAATTGCTCAAAAGCCAGCAGCTGAGCAACGACCATGTATGCTACTTCCTGTACCAGATCCTGCGGGGCCTGAAGTATATCCACTCCGCCAACGTGCTCCACCGGGATTTAAAGCCCTCCAACCTGCTCATCAATACCACCTGCGACCTTAAGGTCTGAGGGTTGCGTGCCTGTCTCCTTCTGCCCCTGGGGTCTCAGGCTTCAGGGTGACCAGTAGTCCCCTTCCCACCATGGGTAGGAGAGACATGGCGATATGATTAGTTGGGCCCAGGAGGCCTTGAGCACTGAGCTCAGCAGCCTGGTTTGCATTCTAGATCTGTGATTTCGGTCTTGCCCGGATTGCTGATCCCGAGCATGACCACACTGGCTTTCTGACGGAATACGTGGCCACACGCTGGTACCGGGCTCCAGAGATCATGCTTAACTCCAAGGTAGGGGGCCCACCCACCTGTGAAGGGAAGAGACCGGATACCGGAAAGCCCTGCAGCCACCTCTTGAGTCCAGCACTGACCCTCATGATGCAGGAAGTCTCCCCTCTGGGCCTTGTCACACTATTCTGGTCCTTGGGCTATGGAAAGAAACAGGATTCACTCCCCAGGCCTCTGCCCTCTGCTTCCCTGGCTGGTGTTGACCCTAGGGTCAGGGGTGCTGGCTTGGCCCAGGAGCCCACCACTTTCTCCTCCCCAGGGCTACACCAAGTCCATCGACATCTGGTCTGTGGGCTGCATTCTGGCTGAGATGCTCTCCAACCGGCCCATCTTCCCCGGCAAGCACTACCTGGACCAGCTCAACCACATTCTGGGTAGGGGGGATTGGCCAGCTGAGTGGGAGGGAAACTCGCTTACTGGAGGTGAGATTTCTATAGGGTCAAAGTTCCCAGGTGGCTCAGAAGATAAAGAGTCTGCCTGCAGTGCAGGAGACCCGGGATCCATCCCTGGGTCAGGAAGATCCTCTGGAGAAGGAAATGGCAACCCACTCCAGTATTCTTGCCTGGAAAATCCCATGGACAGAGGAGCCTGGCAGGCTATATATAGTCCGTGGGATCACAAAGAGTTGGACACAACTGAGCGACTTCACTATTTCAGGGTCAGTGAGTCTGCGGGAGTCAGGTCAGGGGGACCACCATGTGTAGTCCAGGAGCCCCTACAGCATTCACAGTGTTCCACTGAGTTACAGATACTGTCCCCATTTGATAGATGGGAAAAGCAAGGCTCCATACACCCCACACTTAGGAAGTGCTTGGGCCAGGATTTGAACCTGGGGCTGCCAGATCCAGACCCCCTGCTCTTCACCCCCATAGTATTGACTGGGAGATAATGGTTGGCCTGGAGCAGGTTGGTGGAGGGCTCTTATTCTTGGCTCCTTCTGTTTGCAGAAGGGAGAGATTGCTTACCACGTCACCTGCCTTACCCACAGGTATTCTGGGCTCCCCATCCCAGGAGGACCTGAATTGTATCATCAACATGAAGGCCCGAAACTACCTACAGTCTCTGCCCTCCAAGACCAAGGTGGCCTGGGCCAAGCTTTTTCCTAAGTCAGACCCCAAAGGTGAGAGAGACTTGGGAACTTGTGTGATAAAAACTGGGTGTAGAGGAAGGTACAAGAGCCCAGCAGCTGTCTGGGATACAGAGGCCTCTGGACCAATAGGCCTCTGAACACAGAGAAGCCAAGTAGTGCTTCCGAGAGCTTCTCTGACCTTCCCTTTGACCTCTGACCCCTGAACTTCCTAGCTCTTGACCTGCTGGACCGGATGTTGACCTTTAACCCCAACAAACGGATCACAGTGGAAGAAGCGCTGGCTCACCCCTACCTGGAGCAGTACTATGACCCAACGGATGAGGTGGGCCAGCCACTAGTGGCAGGGCTGACAGATGGACAGGGGTCTTCCCTCAGTCCCTGCCCTGAGCCACCTCACTTCTTTGCCACCGCAGCCAGTGGCCGAGGAACCTTTCACCTTCGACATGGAGCTGGATGATCTACCCAAGGAACGACTGAAGGAGCTCATCTTCCAGGAGACAGCCCGCTTCCAGCCTGGGGTGCTGGAAGCCTCCTAACCTGGCCGGCTGCCTCTGCTCCTGGGGCCTGGTGAGTGCCTCCCCTGCCCCTGCACAGATTCACCCTGAGACCAGAATGCCCAACGCCTCCGTGAGGTCACAAGCCTGCTCACATCCACGAGCCACGTGTTTGGTGGCAACAGAAGGGCTAGAGCCTGCCTCGGCCACAGACCTGCGGTCCCCAGCCCCGCATGTCTCCCCCATGTCAAAATCTTGCAGACTCCAGCCCCAGGTCACGAAGGGCCCCCCTTACCCACCTGAGGAAACGGAGCCAGGGTTTGGCTCCCCCAGGGCAGGCAGAGAGGCAGGGGGAGCAGTAATTGCTTTGGGAGGAGCCAGCAGCACCCAGCCTGACCCACATGCCAGGCTTCTTCTCACCTGGTGTCCAGGTCAGCAGTTCACACACCTGCGGGAACCTGGCTGGGGCTACACCCACACTGCTGTGCGGACCTCCTCTCATTTCCTGTCTGTCTTTGGCCAGCTGTAACCTGATAACAGCAAGGCAGACACACCCGGGTTCAAAGCCCAGCTCTGCTACTTAATAAGGGCTGTGTGATATTGTGCAAGACACCTCACCTTGCTGGGCCTCAGTCTCCTGGAGACAACCTGATAATGAGAGCAAACTCCTGCAAGACGTTTGCCTGTATCGATTCACTTAGTCCCGATAGCAGTACCTTGAAATGGGTATTAATATCACCCGCACTGACAGATAAGGAAAGCCAGCTGCATGCCACTCAGCCGCAAGGTGATAGGAGGGAAGTGAGGGTCGGGGCTCTGGCAGGTCAGCCACTGGTGCTAATGGTTCCTTTCCTGCCTGCCTTTTTGTCTAGGCCCTGCCTCCTGCCTGCCCCTCCCCTGCTGGACTGTTAGAAAATGGACTGTGTGCCCAGCCTAGACCCCCCCGACAGCCCAGGTCGGGGTGGAGGGCGGGCCTGGCCACCTCCCTTCGCTTTGCTCAGGCGTCCTGCCTCAGGCAGGCCAACACGCCCTTCCTTCCCTCCTCCCACCCCCACCCCCCTGCCCCGGACCTGAGGGGCTCAGGTGGCCCCAAAGCAAATTCCCCTCTGCTGCTCTGCCTTTGTCTGCCCGGCTCTCCCAGTCTCTGGTAGTTCTGGAATCCAAGGGCTCTGGTTGCCTCGGACTGACTGAGGGGCGGTGGGGGAGGGGCGAGGAGGACACGAGATGGGACTCAGGGTCAGCTCTGCCCCTCTGGCCTCGTTAAAACCCCACCCTGTTTTCCCTGAAGGAACATTCCTAAGGCTCAAGGGCTAGTACCCCTGAGGAGCGGGGGCCCAGGTCTCAACCCCTCCCCTACAAAGCTGCCACATCTAACATCCCTGCTGCTTCCGTGTGTGGGTGAACAGAAGTGGAGGTGGGGGCACGTGGAGCGCCCAGGGCCCCCGCCCACCCCTGTGCCTGTATCTAATATATAAATATAGAGATGTGTCTATGGATGGTCCTGGCTCTGTCTGTGTTCGCCGACACTCTGACCCTCACCCTTGCTGCCCTGAGCGCTGCCTCTCCAGCCCGATGCTCTACCTGGCATGGTGGCCTTCGGGTCCCCCACTGGCCAGGGTTGAGGATGGGAGTGGGATCTAGACTCCTGGACAGAGTGGGGTCTTGTTGTTCGGTCACTAATTCGTGTCCAGCTCCTTGCGACCTCAAGGACTGCAGCCTGCCAGGCTCCTCTATCTTCCACTCTCGCATGGAGTTTGCTCCAATTCATGTCTGTTGAGTCGGGGTCAGTTTCCCCCTTAGTCATTGTCCTGTCCCCTCTCTAATAGCTTCCTGTCTAACTGGCTGGAGGTGATTCGAGAGTGACTCAGGGACACCCTGCACACCCCCAGATTCTCTGGAAACGGCAAAGAGTGTATATATACTCTGGCAACAGGCACCAGCGGGAAGGCAGAGTGGTAGTGGACCTGCCAGGGGGAGGGTTGACTTGATTTCCCTGGTGTGGCCACGGAGACAGGGAGGCTGGGCTGTGCGAAGGGCCTGGGGTACGAGGCCCAGAGCTGCCTGGTCTCTTCTGCCTCTACCCCATCCCCAGTTCAGCCCTGCAGTCTGGCCTCAAGCCAGCAGCAGGCTCAGCAGGTCCCTAGGGGTGTGGTGGCGGCTGGTGGTGGAGCCAGCCTACATCAGCCAGGCAGTCAGTGAAGCAGCACAGTTCACCGGGAAAAGCTGAGTTCCACGGCTCCCAGAGCCTGGAGAGGCGGCGTGGCCATGAGCCCTCTGCTGTACTACGCCCTGCCCGCCCTGGGCAGCTATGTCATGCTGTCCTTCTTCTTCCTGCGCCGACCTCGCCTGCTGCACACACCCTGGGTTCCAGCCTTCCGTCCCCGCCTGGGGGCCCACCGTGGAGGTGAGCTGGGCTGGGGTAGGCACGGGGTGGCCACTCCTGAGGATGGAGTGAGGACTGCAAGGCAGGTGGACAGCAGAGAGGGGTAGGTCCCAAGGGCAGGATGTTAAAGGGAGGGCAGAGTTCAAAGTAGGCGGAGATAAGGATGGCAGGGCAAGAAATGGAATAGGGAATAAGAAGCCGTTCAACCTGTCCTGACTGGAAGTGATGAGACAGGGGACAGGGGATATGCGAGGAGGGAGGCCAGGCCCCAGGAACCCACGCTAGCTGCTCCACACAGGGTCTGGAGAACGCCTGGAGAACACCATGGAGGCCATGGAGAAGTGAGTCCACCTGCCTGGCTATGCTGCTGGGTAAGGTTGTGCCAGCTGTGTGAGGCATGATCCTAAGGGGTGCCATCCACTTCCTGATCTGGGTGACTGGAGCTCCTGGGAGTTTGCGCAGTGCACCACCTGCACATCCAGCCGGACCTGACGTTCCCCTCAGCCTCCCCACCACCCTGCCGTCTGGCTCATCCCTGTCCCCCAGCCACTTACTAAGCTTCGCTCTCATAGCTCCATGGCCCAGCGAGCAGACTTCCTGGAGCTCGACTGCCAGCTGACTCGGGATGGCGTGGTGGTGGTGTCACACGACAAGAACCTGTCCCGCCAGACAGGTGTGAACAGGGACGTGGGCAGCCTGAACTTTGAGGTGGGCTTTGCCGCAGCCCCCCACTGTGCCCAGAGAACCAACTCCCCTCCACACCCCTCCTGGTGACTTGCTCCCTGCCCTCCCTAGGACCTGCCCCTCTTAAAGGAAGAGCTAGAGGTCTACTTCTCACCAGGTAAGAGCGTGGGCTGCAAGCGCTGGGCTGAGCCTACTGGAGTGGGGTCCCGGCCTCAACCTCCTGCCCCCTCTTCTCCTCTGCGACCGCCCCCACCCCAGCAATCCTCCTCCCATCCTTCTCCCCACCACCCCCAGGCCACTTTGCACGCGGGGCCGACCGGCACATGATGCGTCTGGAGGACTTGTTCCGGAGGTTCCCACGGACGCCCATGAGTGTGGAAGTCAAAGAGCGAAATGAAGAGCTCATTCACAAGGTGGTGCTGCGGGCAGGGGTGGCTCGGGTCCAGGGCTGGACGGAGGCCTGACTCCCCCTCCGCTCCCCCTCCTCCTCCCAGATAGCATGCCTGGTGAGGCACTATGACCGCAACGAAATCACCATCTGGGCCTCGGAGAAGAGCTCCATCATGAAGAAATGCAAGGCTGCTGTAAGTCCCCATCCCGCTCTGCACCTCTGTGCCTCCCCAGGCAGCCTAGGCCAGGGGGGTCTGGGGATGCTGGAGGAGCCCTGAACAGGGTCTCCAGGGGTAGGGCTGCGGGAGGCAGGGGAAGTGTGTGAGCAGAGTCATGCCAGAGGGACAGGGCTTGGAACGCTGGGCCCAGATGTGGCTTTGCTCCTGCAGGTGGTAGGGTTTCCTGAATGTCAAAAATTGTTTCTCCCACAGCCCAAGCCTCCTCTCTGCTCCCCCTGGAGCAGATTGATCCCCCTTCTTACTTCCTCTTGTTTCCTAGAACCCTGAGATGCCCACCTCCTTCACACTGAGCCGAGGGTTCTGGGTGCTGCTGTTCTATTACCTGGGGCTGCTGCCCTTCATCTCCATCCCCGAGAAGTTCTTCATGTGTTTCCTGCCGACCATCATCAACAGGTACCTACTAGGTCCCCGTCTATCTTCCAAATTCTCCCCCAGGCTTCTGGCCCCAGAAACCTGAAATTAACGCATCGCTAATCAACTCTACTGTGATATAAAATTAAAAGTTTCAAAAAAAGAGAAATACCCACCACCTCAAACCTGATTGTGCAGGGTCCCATGTAGAGCAGGAGATCCCAATGTCCCCAGCTCCCTGACCACCCTCAAGGATCACCCACAGGGGCTTTTGAAGATAATGGTTCTCACCAAGGATTCGTGAATACCAACCCCCCAAAAAAAACTTCTCTGTAAATGTGTGATAATGTGGATGGAGTTTTAGGACAAGGGTGCATTTATTCATCCATTCATCCAACAAATGTATCTTGAATGCCTACTCTGTTTTACATGCACTTGCACTAGTAAATAAGACCAGCGTGAGTGGGGTAGGGCCCTCCAGGAGCTTACAGTCTGCTTGAGGAGGTGGTTATTAATTATAGCATCACTCTCTGATTCTCAAACAGAAAGGCATTTTCCTGCCTGGAGATAAGGATTAACAAAGTAACAGCTGAGCAAAGTAGCAGGAATTTGGATACTTGGCCAGCTCTCTCTCTGGGACCCTTCTATTGCCTTCTGAGCCCTCTCTGTAGCTGTCCCAGTGCTTTCTGCTCCCCTCTGTTGTCTTCAGGGAAGCTCCCAGCCAACCCCCAACCCCCACCCCCCATCCCACAAAGAGATCATTTTACTGCAGAACTTGGTGTATATCACGTTTTATCCAGGGTTTGCAAGGTGTTTTCACATCCTTTAGTTTATTTGAGCCTTACCTCTTACCAACCCCAGGAGATACAGGAATCATGACCCCACAGGACCCATGGAGGATCTGAGGCTCAGAGAGGTTCTGTAATTTGCCCAAGGTCACACAGCACACAGACCCTGCTCCTGAGCACTGTAGCAGCCTCTAAAGTCACCCCTAGAGTGGGGCAATCAGGGACCAACAGCTGACCTGTGAAGTGCTGTCTGGCCTTGAAATTGGTCAGGCCTAACCATGAGGAGCTCCAGACTGCCTATCCAGTTTGGGAATCTTGCTGGGTCGTGGCCCCAGCCCCACCATGGATGGGCTGTGTGACGTTGGGCAAGTCACTTTCATTCTCTTAAGTCTCTGTTCTTCTGTAAAACAGTGAGGGCAGAGGCATACCCTCAAAGCATGGAGTCAGGGTCACTGAGTAGTGGGTGACTTATTCCTCTGTGCAACCTCAGAGACTCTTCCAGAAGGAGTGGGGTGAGGCTGCTCGAAGGGTCACTACCACCCCACCCCACCCCACCCCTGTGACAGAGAGAGACCCAGGGGCTGACCACACTACCACCTCTCCACAGGACCTACTTCCCGTTTTCCCACCCAGGGCTGAATCAGCTGGCGGCTGTGGTTGCCAAATGGTGAGGTGGGCGAGAAGGCTGGGTGGGGTGTCCCCACAGAGACCCATCCCCGCCCTTCCCCTTAGTCCCCTCTCATCATGACCTTTGTGACCCTGCTGCCCTCCAGGCTCATCATGAGGAAGAGTCTGATACAACACCTGCAGCAGCGAGGGGTGCAGGTGAGCAAGTAGTGGTTCACAGCGTGGGCCTGCTGGCTCTGCTGCTGACTGGCTGGGTCACTTGGCAGGTCACTGTCTGAGTCTCGGTTTCTTAATCTGTAAAATGGGGATAATGGTGTTTTAAACTCCTGTGGATATGTAGGCAATACTTAGTAAGTGCTTTATAAAGGCTAGTCATTGTGATGATGATGGTGTATGGAACTGTCCCAATCCCTGATGAGGGGGCTGGGAAGAGACCACGGGGTCCAGGGAAAGGTCAGATCAGCCCACCCCCTCCTGTCCCCGAGCATCAGCTCTGACAAGGCCATTTAATTAGCAGACCTTGGATGAGAACTGACTGTGTTGAGACCACAGGCATTGTGGTCCTGGGGAAGGAGCAGAGAGTGTACCATCATGGGCAGGGGAGGAAAAGCAGGCATTACAGGGGCAGCCAGTGGGCAGAAAGGGGACAGAGTGCTGTTATCTGTGGGGCCAGAGAAGACCTAGAAGAAGTGAGCCGGCTCGCAGGGAGGGGAAAGGGAGAGTGTCTTGGCAGGAGGCTCAGTGTATGGGAAGGTCAGGAGAAGCAAGAGGCCAGCAGAGGAACTGAGGGGTCCCACTAGCCTACAGTCTGGAGAAAGTGGCACCAGGGACCTGGAGAAGGTAGCCCAGGAACCTCAGTGAGGAACTCAGACTTCAACCCAAAGGGAAGGGACGTTTTTGAGGGCCTTAAGCAGGGGAGAGACCTGATTCAATGGAGCCTTGTCGAGTGAGGGTCACGCCAGCCACCACGTGGAGGAGGGATTGTGAGGGCCAGTGTGGAGGCAGTCACTGGGTAGCTGATGCTGCCACTGACGGGACTGGGGCTTAGGTGGCAGCAGCGAGGATGGATGGAAGGGTTAAGTCACAGACAGGCCCAGACTCGGCCACTGATTGGATGTGGGGGTGAGTGAGGCCTGGGGATGACATAGCTCTTTCAGATTAGGCCTTCTGCTCTGCCATCTTCACCGTAACTCCGGACAGTTGGACTGTCATTCTGATTTGTCAAAATAAGAAACTGAGAGGTCCAGCCAGTGACTTAGCCCAGGCTACAAATACTGTCTCCACCTGCTTCAGTGCCTGCAGGAGAGGACTCAAGAGGCAGGGAAGATGCAGTCTGAACAGCAGCAGATAGGGGCAGGTTGGGAGATATGGGCAGGCTGGTAAATGTTCCACTACCAACTTGGGGGGCTAGGGGGAGGGGAGCCTTGATTTGAACATTAGGTAATTTCCTTGCTGTATACACGCCCACCTTGGTGGATTTCAGGTTACCAACCTGAATTCACTGAACGGAGTTGGGAAGAGATATATCATGTGGTAGCATGATATATTATATAGCATTTCCATGTTACACATTCGATAGAGGTAGGTGACTTCCAGAACATGGAATCAAATGTAGTAATCAGGAAGTGATGAGTTTTGAGTGTTGATTACCTTTGTTTTGAATATAATTTATTGAATTGTAAGTTTATATAATACTTAATAGTGATTGTGTTTAGACTTCCCTGGTGGTCCAGTGGTTAAGACTCGGCACTTCCACTGCAGGGGGTGTGGGTTCAATCCCTGGTTGAGGAACTGGAGATGCTCCCACCCCCTGCCAAAAAAAAAGGAGGGTGTGTTTAATAACCAGTTTGCAAAATTCCTGAAAATGTAGGGATCAGTTCCAGCATCTGGATACAAGGGGGAGTGCCCGGTAGTTGTTGGGAAACTTCAAGCTCCTCCTTCCCCCCAGGTGGTATTTTGGTGCCTTAATGAAGAGTCAGACTTCGAAGCAGCCTTCAACCTGGGGGCCACTGGCGTCATAACTGATTACCCAACAGCCCTGAGGTGCTACCTGGACAGTCGTGGACCACCTGCCCTGGCCTCCTAACCTAGAGGTTCCTCATCCTCTCCTCTGTTTCTCTTCTCCAATAAATATATTCTTCTCAGCCACATCTTTGTGCTTGGGGGGACGGGGTGGGGGTGGGGGGTAGATTCTAGAAGACTACAAAGATGGCAGCTTGTGACGGAAGAGGCCAGCTGAGGGCCACAATCTGAGGCCCTCAACCACCCTGAGCCACTGGTTCCACGACATTCCAGTTTGAGAGTAATGCCACACCCTATGCCAACCTGGCCTCCACTGTACTCAGGAATGTCGCTTGCAAGGCCCCCTGCACCTTCAGAGCCACAGACAATGGGTCCATTCTCCTGAGGACATTAAGAGCCCCAAGCACACAGCAAAGGACCTGACTTGCCCCAGCAAGTCCATCTGCCCATCTGCTACCTTAGCCATTCCAGTGTTCCATTCCCAGGTCTCCGACTCCAGAAGCTTCTCCAATTCCTCCACCCCCTGGAGCCCTACTACCCTATTCATTTAATGAATCACGTATTTCACAGATTATCAACTATAGGCCAGGCTGGGTACTGGGACCAACGCAAGGACCAAGACAAGTCTATATGGCAGACACATGTTTAAACATTTTCATTTTAAACCCAGTTAAGAGGTGAGAAAGGGGACAACAGTTAACCCAGCCTGATAACCCTGCAGGGCATCCGAGGAGGCTGCCTGGAAGAGGGGACACACAACAATAGGAATGGGCTTGTTCTGAGGCTCTGGCTCCCAGGGTTCTAACACGGATGGATACCTTTAGCTTTTCCCATCCGAGAGTCTGTCCCTAGTGCTATATAGCAAGAACCATGGACCAAAGTGAGAATCTCAACTTCTCTTTATCACCTGGATAAGCTCTGGGGAGCTGCTGGACCTCTGCGGACCTCAGCTCCCCGGGAAAATGGAAACAATAGCAGAAGCTACCTCCTCCGATTGCTGTGGGGTTTAAGGGAGTGGGCACGAGCGGTGGGTAAACGTTTGCAGATAATTATGACTATTGTTTTCCGGGGCCGTGCGTCCAGGCCAGACACCATCTTCCTCCTAATCCTAGGTCAGGTCAGGTATCTCAGATCCTCGCCCCTTCGAGGACCGCGGGAGGCCAGGTGGGCGACGAGGCCCGGGCCGTGGGGCAGGCCGGCTGGGTTTCGGGCCGCAGCCGCATTTCCGGGCCGGCCTGGGCCGGGAGCAGGGGGAAGGGCAGCCCAGGCCTGCGCTGGCCACTGTGTGACGCGCCCCCTCATTTGCATACTGCACGCCGATTGGTCACGGCGGCCGCCGGGACCAGAGGCCGGCCCCCTCCCCCTCCCGCCGCAGCGGCGGCAGCAGCTGGTCTCGGTGTAAACAAGTCGCGGCGGCTGCGAACCCGGGCCGGGGGGGACGGCGCCCACCAGGAGCGCCCCCCTCTCCCAGGCCAGGCCACCCCGGCAGACCGGACCCCCGCGCGCCCAGGCGAGGTGAGGACCGCATCGTCAGGGCTGCGCGTCGCCCCGCGCCCCCGCCCCGGCGGCGAGGACTGCCCCTTCCCTCGGCGCCCGCCCCCCACCCCTACTCCCCAGGTGAGCCCCGGGGTCTCAGGTAAGGCTCCGCGATGCAGGTAAGATCCCCTTGGCATAGGTAAGGCCCCAGCGCCCCCGGGTAAGAGCCCCTCCCCTCCTAGATGACCCTCCACCCTCAGTGAGGCCTCCTGCCTTCTCCAGGTGAGGGATCCTCTCCCCAGGTGAACTCTCTGGACCTCAAGGGAAGTCACCCCCAACCCCTGCAGTTCAGATGAGGTCGTAAGGACCATACAATCCCCAACCCCTTGCAAGCTACCCCTAAACGAAGAACTGACAGTCATCTATTCTGGAGCCCCTTCCTCCAGTTTCAATTGCTAGGTCAGCAGGGGTGAGGCCGAAAGCAGGTGGGTGACTCATCTGAGGCTCCTCCTAGCCTCAGTTTCCCCATTGATGCAACTTGAGGCCTCCTCCATGAGTCAAAACTGAGAGCTCTGGCCCCTGGAGAGGCTGCTGGCTCTGGGGAGAGAACACAGCAGCCAAGTGTGACAGAGAGAGTCCCCGTGGCCCAGGGCGTGCCTGCATGTGTGTAGCCAGGGTCCTGACAGCCCACTCCGTCCCCTGCAGGCACTGGGCTCCCTCTGCTCCCCGTGGGCCGCTCCCCGCGTGGGGCCACTGCCCCCGGCCCCCGCCATGGTGCGGATTTCAAAGCCCAAGACGTTTCAGGCCTACCTGGATGATTGTCACCGGAGGTATAGCTGTGCCCACTGCCGCGCTCACCTGGCCAACCACGACGACCTCATCTCCAAGGTAACCAGGTCACAGCTGGGGCTGGAATGGGAGACTAGAGGGGCTGCCTGGCAGCTCCCCACCAGTAGCCCTGACACCCCTTCCTCTCTCCCTCCCACCCTTTAGTCCTTCCAGGGCAGTCAGGGGCGAGCCTACCTCTTCAACTCTGTGTGAGTATCTACTCTCCCGTCTTCTTTTCTCTGACCTCTGTTGTGAGTTGTGACCCCTGCCATCATACTGAGACTCTCAAGAGTCTCCTGGTTTGGGTAGGAAGCTGTGCTCCCCCTTCTCTTGAGTGCTAAGGACAGATACAGTTGGATCCAAGCTAGAGGGGGGCTTTGTGATGGAGGGACCCTCCCTGGGACTGCTCCCGTGTCCCCACAGGGTGAACGTGGGCTGCGGGCCAGCCGAGGAGCGGGTGCTGCTGACAGGCCTCCATGCTGTCGCTGACATCCATTGTGAAAACTGCAAGACCACTTTGGGCTGGAAATATGTGAGTCAGTGACCTCTGACCTCAGGCTAGCCTTTGACCTGACCTCACATCACCTCCTCCTCACAGGCAGTCATCTGGTAATCTTTCAGGGTGTACAGGTCCAAGTCACCCAAGTCAAACTTGTCTTTTCTTCCCTTGACCATGTTCTCTCCTCTCACATCCTACAAGGGCTTTTAAGGTTTTTCTCTTAACTCATACTTCTCCTCGCAGCCACGAGCATTCCCATTTTTGAGATGAGGATATAATCACAATGACTGTTTATTGAATACTTATGTGCCAGGCACTGTTACATGCTTGGCATATCTTATCTCATTCACTCATTACAGCAATCCTGTAGGTAGTCTGTTATTATCTCCACTTTACAGAAGAAGAAAGGAAGGCCCAGAGATGTTAGGTAACTTCCCCGAGGTCACACAGCTGGTAAGTAACACAACAGGGACCAGAATCCTCATTTTCTCTCTCTTTTTTAAACTCCAAACCCTTGACCCCCAGCTTCGTATTGCCATTCAGAGGATCAGAGAAGTTGCCCCAAACCCCACAGCAACGTAGAGTTTGGGTCCATGAGCCTCCTTTTCCACTGCCCTCATCACCACTGCTGTTCTTCAGCGTCTGATTTCACTATCCTCTCATTTCCTTATTGGTAGTGGAAGATAAAGGGACCCACTGACACCCAAGGTTGTTATGGGGATCAGATTAGATGTAGCAAAAGGAGATGCTCTTGGGAAATTGCGAGGGACAGGAATCCTCGGGCATCTCTTGGAGCTGTAGTGCCTCTGGGAGGTGAATGCCCCAGGCAGAGACAGAAGCGTGCGGCCCTGCCATAGATTTGCTCTGTGTTCCTGGACAGGTGGTTTGCCCGCTCTGGACCTCTGTAAAATAAAGAAGTGGCCTAATCCAGAGGCCAAAAATTCAAGTGCTTGCAGAGCCAAGCAGATTCTGTGGATCTGCAAAAGGGGCAACGTAGATCTCCAGAGGGGGACATTCTGGCCAAATGGAATGAGCACGACCTTCCCCATGTTTTAGTATCTGAAAGTTATTTTTATTAAACTCTCTGTTGGTTGAACAAAACATATGCATAGGCCAAAATTGGTCCTGAGGCTACCAGTTTGTATTCCCTGGAACTTCTGAGAAGCTTCCATATCCTCTCTCTGTTGGAGCCAACATTAGTATTAATACTTGAAAAGTACCTGTCACTCAGAGAGTTCTGTCTATCCCCTATTAGTGAGATACCTGGCCCTGCCATATACCAGCTCTGTGTCTGTGGGCAGGTGGCTTGGTTTCTTGGGTGATAGTTTCCTCATATGTAAAATGGGGCCCATCATATTCACTCCCCAACCCCTACCCTTTTGGTTAGGCCCTGCCCTACCTCCAAGCATAACAGCCTCTTCCCTCCTTTCAGGAACAGGCCTTCGAGAGCAGCCAGAAGTACAAAGAGGGGAAGTACATCATTGAACTCAACCACATGATCAAAGACAACGGCTGGGACTGACCCCTGCTCCTGACGCATGTGGCGCCAGCCCGGCCTGGCCGCCAGGGGGCGCCACTGGCTTCCCTTCACCCGAACGGAGCTCTGGACCCTCAGGCCCCCTACAGAGGAAGGATCCAGCTCCTGTACATATATTTTATTGCATGCACTGTGACCTTGGGGGGAGATCGGAAGGTGGACAAAGTGGACGACACCCCCGCACCTCCCTGCGATCTGGCTGGCTTGGATCTCGTTTTTAAACCCCTTCCTACCCCGCCTGCCCTCTAGATATGGCCTGTGTGCTGCTCTCTTGGCCCCAGTGCACCATCTGCCCCGTGACGTTCTCCCACCGAGCCCCTCTTACCCTACGCGTGTCTGCTCCCCTTGTTCTGTAGCGTTTGTACATAATAAAACAATGGAGTGGAGACAGCCCCAGGCTCATGTGGAATCGGGAAGGGGGTACTCAGATGCGGATTCCTGCCTCTATAGACCTGTTCCCCTTTGAGTCCCGGAGGCATGGGGTAGGCACGGCGGTCAAAGGTGGGAGCCTTCGCTTCTGGGACTCAGCTGTCTTCTCTAGAACCCGCGACGGATCTCACTGCTGGCAGAGATCCCGGAGCCCTTTCTAGCTCGTTAGGCCTTGACCTCAGCTGATCGGCATCTTCTCAGCCTAAGCGTTTTGACGCCGCCTAGGGGCAGCTCTCCTGGGAGGCAACCGCGCAGCGGGTTTCACCGCCCACCTCGTCTCAACTACAGCTTCCAGCGGCCCCAGCGGCATCCGCCTGTCCCCTTCGCGCCGAAGGTCGGCGCTAAGCCTGCTGGGTAGTGTAGTTCCGAGGGTTCCCCAACGCGGGACCTTCTGGGAAACCGGGACGTCCGCGGTCAGAGACCGTCGAGCTGTGAACGTCTCTAAACTTTTGAGACTTGGCCGAGGCTGGAGGTTTTAGAGAATGGGAGCAGGGAAGGACTCCAGCGTTCAGGCCTCGGCTGCGGACTCTTCGAGGTCCCCAGTGCCCCGCGTAACAATAAGCTTAGGCCGCGTCCCTCCAGCCCTGCTCCTTCCCTCCAGTCATGCTTCCTCCCTCCAAGTCTCGTCCTCCAAGTGAAGTGGGGGGTCACCTGCCAGAAAAGTCTGGGGCGCCAAGGTCTGCCCTAGGATTCCAGGCTCCATCCCAGCGTCCAGGCCCCGCCCCTCAGTAGCTTATCCCTAGCCGGGGCTCCCCCCGTGGGAACGGGGACCAGCTGGCCGGAAGCGCCAAACTGCGTCCCTGTCGAGCCCCGGGGATCAATCAGGCCGAGGAGTTAATTATGTAATGAGGGGGCAGGGGGTCGGGGCTAATGAAGCCTGGGGGGAAGGGGAGGAGGGGAGGGTACCCAGGTATCCGGCCCCCTCTTGGACCCCTTCCAGGCCCCAGGGGTCTCCACCCCGGCCTAACTCCAGGGCCCCAAAGAGGGGAGGGGCTGTGATCCTGGATCTGGAAGGGGCTGAGCTGTGAGCTATAAAGGGGGCATCTCTCAGCACTGGGGCACTGTAGGCAGCGTGTCCCGAGGCCAGACAGGACTACTCCATGTACCACCCACGAGAGTTGTACCCCTCCCTGGGGACTGGCTACCGCCTTGGGCCCCCCCAGCCTGGAGCAGATTCCAGCTTCCCGCCTGCCCTGGCAGAGGGCTACCGCTACCCTGGTGAGCAGAGAGAATTGAGTTCGGTGTAAGAATTGGGGTGGGGGCTGTGGCCCTCAGCTGGCCCCTCATTCTCCTCCCATCTCCAGATCTGGACACTCCCAAACTGGATTGCTTCCTCTCTGGGATTGAGGCTGCTCCCCGAACTCTGGCAGCTCCCCCACCTCTACCCCCGCTGCCCCCAGCCCTGGGCACTGAGCCGCCGCCCCCTTCAGCCCCAGAGGGCCTTCATTCACTCCCTGGAGTCAGCCTGAGCCTGGAGAACCGGGAGCTGTGGAAAGAGTTCAACTCCGTGGGAACAGAGATGATCATCACCAAAGCTGGGAGGTGAGGGGGCTGGGCCAGGGTCAGAGAACCCAGTGTGTTCCTGGTGAGGGAAGGGCAGAGTTCCTGGGGATGGGGCTAGTGTGGGGATTTCTAAGGGGGCTAGACCTCTGCCTGAGTTCAGAGTGTGACTGTGGCCTGGGTCAGGGGTCATTCTGTGGCAAGGGTCAAGGGTCAGTCTGTGGTCTGACTGGTTTAGGAACTAACCTATGGCAAGGGTCCTAGATCTTTCTGGGCTAGGGACAGGAAGTCCAGCTGGGCTTTAAGTTAGTATGTAGCCTAGATAAGGGGTCAGTCTGCACCTAGATTCAAGATTCAGACTATAACGGGGGTCAAGGGCCAGCCACTGACCAGCATCAGGGAAATCTGGCCAGGATCAGGGGTCAGTATGTGACTAGTTCTGGGGTCATCTTGTTGGCAGGGGTATGGTCAGTATGGTCAGTGGGTCTTTCTCTAGCCCAGGGACTCAGGCACTAGCACGTGAGTCCTCTTTTTATTTTCTCTGAAGCAAGTTTGTCCAGCAGCTGTAGATTCTGGTGCTGAAGATGAAGTAAGGAGACCAGGGTGGGGAGCAGAAGGCTCCTGGCAAGATTTCTGGGGGGAAAGTGTGTCACTCCTGCTTCTGCAAGTGGGTTTGAGGGGTTAGGGGTCCAGACTCTGCTCCTACCCTGCTGTGTGACTCTGGTCACATCACCTGACCTGTCTGTCCTGTTTCTTATCTGTAAAATGGGATGAGACAGGGCTTACAGCTCTAAGATCCTGCCTTCTGAGTTCTGATTCCACGTTCCTCGAGTCTCTGTGACAGAACTGGATGAGCCAGTGACTATGCCACCTTGCTGGTGCTGTGCTCACCCCTGACTAGTGGGTAGCTCCAGGACTCTCTGGTCCCTTCCCCCATTCCAGGCGCATGTTCCCTGCTTGCCGAGTATCAGTCACTGGCCTGGACCCCGAGGCCCGCTACCTGTTTCTTCTGGACGTGGTCCCGGTGGATGGGGCTCGCTACCGCTGGCAGGGCCGGCGCTGGGAGCCCAGCGGCAAGGCAGAGCCCCGCCTGCCTGACCGTGTTTACATTCACCCGGACTCCCCTGCCACTGGAGCCCACTGGATGCGGCAGCCTGTGTCTTTCCACCGTGTCAAGCTCACCAACAGCACACTGGACCCCCATGGCCACGTGAGGCCCAGGCTGGAACACCCCCGCCCCCGCCCCCCCCCCCGCCCCCGCCATGAGGGTTGGAGTGGGACCAGGGTAGGGAGTCACTCCTCTTTCTTCCCTCCCAGCTGATCTTGCATTCCATGCATAAGTATCAGCCCCGCATACACTTGGTGCGGGCAGCCCAGCTCTGCAGCCAACACTGGGGGGGCGTTGCCTCCTTCCGCTTCCCGGAGACCACGTTCATCTCTGTGACAGCCTACCAGAACCCAAGGGTGAGTGACCCTGCTGGAGCGGGTGGCATCACCCTGCCCTGGCTGCAAGAGTCTTGATTCTGGGTGTACAGCATCCTCCCCCCACCCCCCACCCCCAGATCACGCAACTGAAGATTGCAGCCAACCCCTTTGCCAAGGGCTTCCGGGAGAATGGCCGAAACTGTAAGAGGTGGGCATCATTCACTCATTCAGTCGTTGTCATCAAATGTTTACTGGCTGTGTGCTGGGCACTGTGCTGGACTCCTGGAACCCAACGTAAGTAAACATGTGTTGTCACTCACTGATCTGACAAATACTTATTTAGTACCTGCTTATGTGCCGGGCACAGTTCTAGGCAGTGAAGATGCAGAACAAACCAAAGCCCCTGTCCTCATGGAACTGATACTCTAGTGGGCAGAGCAGACAAGTAAACAAGAGAAGTAAATATGTTAGGGATATATATGTGGGATAAGTTCTATAGAAAAAAAAAAGGAAGATCAGGACTGGAGAGATGAGTCCTGGAAAGCCCTCACTAAGAGGACGTTTGTGAAGACTCGGAGGAAGTATGGAAGGGAACCATGTGAGTATCTGGGAACATGCCAGGGGCCTGGGGTAGGAGCATGCTACAGTATGGCTGGTGTGGAGTGAGAGAGGCAATAGGGAGCCAGATTATGGTGGGCTGTAAAGGTTTGGTTAGGACATTAGCTTCTTCTAACTAACCCTAACCCCTCAGAGCTGGCCTTTGCCCTCAAGACACTTAGAGTCAGGCAGAAGAGATAGATATTAACTCAAGGATCACCCTGATGAATGTCACAGTCTCGCTCTTGACAAGTTATCAAGGTAGCCCAGTGGAAAGAACCTGTCTGCCAATGCAGGAGATGTGAATTTGATCCCTGGATTAGGAAGATCCCCTGGAGAAAGACATGGCAACACACTTCAGTATTCTTGCCTGGGCAATCCCATGGACAGAGGAGCCTGGCGGGCTACAATCCATGGGGTCACAAAAGAGTCCGACACAACTTAGCAACTAAACAACTGCTGTTTTCTAGTCATTTAATTCTCTGTCCTTCCATTCCTTCTTCTGTAAAATGGGTATAATAATGGCACCTACCTGATAGGGTCCCTGGGTGAAGTGCCTGGCACCTGGTTTAAGCGCCATTATTACCATCATCATCACCATTATCATCATCACCATCATCATCACTGTCCCCCAGGGAGCGAGATGCCCGTGTGAAGAGGAAACTGCGGGGCCCAGAGCCGGCAGCCACAGCGGGCTATGGGAGTGGAGGTAAGTGTCGTTCCGGAGGTGATGGGACCAGGCCTGAGATGCCAATCCTCCTTAACCCGCTCTGGCCCTTCTGTCTCCCCAGATGCTCCAGGTGGTCCCTGTGATTCCACACTGGGTGGGGATGTTCGGGAGTCAGACCCAGAGCAGGCCCCAGTGCCTGGGGAAGCTGCCCCTGCCCCAGCTCCTCCCTGCGGTGGCCCCAGTGCTGAGGCCTACCTGCTGCACCCTGCCGCTTTCCACGGGGCCCCCAGTCACCTTCCAACCAGGTGAGTGGGTCAGGGGCACAGGGCTGGGCTGTTCCGGGCTGAGGTGGGGGGAGGTTCCCTCTCCCCTGTCCTGATATCTTTCCGCTCTTCAGGAATCCCAGCTTCCCGGAGGCTCCAGACTCTGGGCGCCCAGCGCCCTACTCAGCCGCCTTCCTGGAGCTGCAGCCCGGGCCAGCAGGCTCAGGATACCCAGCAGCAGCACCCTCAGCATCCTTTGCCTCGCACTTCCTCCAAGGGGGCCCCTTCCCACTGCCCTACCCTGGGCCTGGGGCTTACCTAGATGTGGGCTCCAAACCAATGTACTGAGCCTTTGCTAAGCCCCCTGCCTGCCTCCCTCCCCATCTTCCAGTTCCCTTCCCCCAGGCCTGTTGCCCCCTCACTTCCACTACCCCTTCCCCCACACCAAATGGCTGCCTTGGGCCTCCCTCACCCCACTTCACACTTTGATTTCGCTCCCACCCCCCTCTGGCTTCAAAGCTCTGGCTAAGCCGCTGGGAGTCCAGCTGGGGCCAGCTTCCCCTTCCAGGCTCTCACCTCGGTGTGAATGGAGGGGGCTCTGCCTGGCCAAATGGGGCCTGGGACCAGCACTCCCACCCCCAGCCTCACCCTTGGGCTCTACAAGTCCTACCCCCTCTCCCCAGGGCGAGCCACACGGGTCTGTTCTCAGGTCCAGAGTATTTTTGTTAATAAAACTCGAAAGACATCAGTGCTCTGGAAACACTGGGCTAATGGTCTTTGGCCCTGAGTGGGGCTGGGTGAGCAGAGGTTTTGTGAGGAGACGCAGGCCCCAATCAAGACTTGTCATTTCCAGCTGCTTGACCTTGTGAATCTAAGTCAATGCTTGGGGTCTGCTTCCTCTTCAGAAAGATGGAGAAATCTGTCTTGACATGCCATTCTGAGAATTAAATGGGGCTGCCTGAGAACCCAGCCCTCTCTCTGGCACTCAGGAAGCCCCCAGGAGCGATCACTGGCACTGGACGGGGACCAGGAGGCTCTGGGCAAGCTGACTGGCTGAGCCTCACCTTGCTGGCAGGATTAGGGTTCTGGGGCATCAAAGTCCTGACACGAATCCCAGGTCCCAGGCTGCTCATACCCAGTCAACACCAACCGAAAGACCATTTTTCTTCTTTTATTAGAATTTTTTTCTTTTTTTTTTTGTTTTTCTCAAAATTTTTATCTAAAAACAAACCAAAAAAAAAAAAAAAGGAAAAAAACCCAAAATTATTGGAAACTTCATGGTTCAAGTGGGGAGACGGGAGGAGGAGCATGGAACTGAGGCTCCCAGCCTCTCCAGAAAAGTCCTCACCCTCGAAGTGCCCTCTTTTGCAGGGAGAGCAAAGCCGGGGACAGGCCCCCCAACGCCCAGCCTCCATCTGAAGAGGGCAGAGTCACAGTGGTCCGGGGGCCGGAGGGGGGCAGGGCCAAAGGGGTCACAGGAAGTAGTCGGCCACGGGCTTTTTGGAGGGGATGCCCCGTGTCTCTTGGGGAGCGGCCTCGAAGATGATGAAGTCTTTCTGGAGATGCTCGTCCAGCTCCAAGATGGCTGCCACATTCCCACAGCTGGAAGGCGGGGGAAGGCAGGGGCAGCAGTGTTAATAGAGTGGCTCAGCCTGGATCCCTACCTCAACCTCCCCAGCCCAGGCAGCTCACCGGTAGCAGTAGTTGGGTGCCGACCACACAGTGAGTACAGTCTCGTTGAAGTGCCACTTGTAACCTTCCATCACCAGTTGGTGGGCACGGCAGATCATGTCAATGTCGTTGGCTGCATTGAACTGGGCCACCACGTCACTGCCAAACAGGTAGCCGGCCCCACGGGGGCTCACGCCCCAGCCTGTTGTGTCTGAGGCAAGCAAGGGACAGGATGGTGAGAGCGCATCCTCAGGGCTGCCCACTGCTCTTCGCAGAATAGCCTGCCTCCCTCCCCCAGTGAGGCCTGTGCAGCAAGAACACAGGGCCCAAAGGTATTCTGAGGCAGCCTCGGGACAGGACAGCAAACGCTGAAGCGGATACGCTCCAAAGAAGAAAGAATTACCTGATAGTTGGAGCCGCCTGATTATCAGAGTGACCATCTAATTTACTGTCCAAACAGGTACATGCAAGAGTGAAAGGAGGTGCTGACAGTAAGCACGCTGGACAGCACCTGTGACTCAGGGCAGCCCAGCCAGCAGGGAGGTAGGGACAGGGCAGAGAGGGAGCGGAGGCTGGTGTCACATGTCACAGCACAAGAGGCCCAGACTGGTGCTGGGAGGCCTGGCTCTCATCTCGGCAATGCTCCATACTAGCTGATGCCCACAACACGAGGGCTCCTTGTGTGTACGTGCTAAGTCACTTCAGTTATGTCTGACTTTGTGACCCTATGGACTGTAGCCCACCAGGCTCCCGTCCTTGGGATTCTCCAGGCAAGAATACTGGAGTGGGTTGCCATGCCCTCCTCCCGGGGATCTTCCAGACCCAGGGATTGAACCCGCATCTCTTACATCTCCTGCACTGGCAGGCGAGTTCTGGGGGCAATCATTCTGGGAGCCTGATCCTTGCAGAAGCCCCTTCACATTCAGGAAGCCGATGATTCACATTCAACAAACCCCTGAAGTATGACGTACATGCCCCCCCCCGCCACCCCCTAGCTCAAAGCACCCAGCTACCCTCATCCCCGCTCCTTATAGAGGATGCCAGCCCATTGGCCATCAAGCACCAATGCCAGTGAAGACCAGCCCCGCTCTGCCCCAAACTCACCTGCCCGGGGCCATCCCTTCCAGGCACCTGATCTAACCACAGGACCCCCTAGGTCATTCAGCAAACTAAGAGCAGAGCTCTTGACCTCACCTTCAGGGTCGGACCAGAGCAGGTCACACATGGGCCCGTCGTGGGGCACCTCTTGCTTTCGGTCAATTGTCCGGATCTGGTCCAGCGTCTGGATGGAGGGGGAGAGCCCCCCATGCACACAGAAGATCTATGGGGAGAGCAAGACTGGCTCAGGCCCAGCACCTCTCCCAGCCCTCCTGTCCCCAGGGAGCTACGCGGCGGGCCTACCTTGCCATCGATGATGGCCGACAGGCTGAGGTAGTCAAAGATCTCAGTGCAGTAGCGCCACACGGTCACCGAGCCGTACTTGCGCAGACACTCGTCATAGAAGCCGTAGACCTGGGTGATCTGACGGCTCTCATGGTTGCCCCGGATCAGGGTGATGCGGTCAGGATAGCGAACCTGGAGGCAGTCACCGTGCAGGGCCTGTCCCTCCCTCCTTGACGTCCTCATGTCTGCCAGCCCCGCTCCATGCTCACCACCACCACCCTGGTCCAGATTCCGGTCATCTCTGCCCGAATCGTGCCACACTCACTTCACAGGCGCCCCGACCCGCCTCCAGAGGATGCAAAGTTGAATCCTCTCACACTCCCTCCCACCTCCCACTTCAAGTACAAACCTAACCGTCCCTCCTTCATCCACCAGGTACGGACCAAGCCCTTAGCAAGACATTTAGAGCACCTTGTCATCTGGCCTCTTACAACCTCTCTCCCACCAACGGATACTGTATCCAGCTGAACTCCACTCCGGGCCACTTTCTGAACAGGGTGAGCCTCTCTTCCTTCCCGCTATGATGCCGCCCCCACCTCGACCTCATCAGATGCCCCCAAGTCAAGGAAAGCTGCCTGACCACCCAAGCAGAAACGGTCCATCACCAGCAGCACAGCTCAAGAGTTGGGGGTGGATGGGGCAGGAGATGAGGGCAGAAAGGATGCAGGCAGGTCAGACCAGAGGTGACCCAGGTCTTGGCTCCAGAAGCCAGGGAGTCCCACCTTAAGTGCCAGCAGCAGGAGAAACGTTTCGACGCTGTAGAAACCACGATCCACAAAGTCCCCCATGAAGAGGTAGTTAGTCTCAGGGACATCGCCACCCACCTGGGGAGGGAGGAAGAAGGTTCAGCTTGGTCCTAAACTCTCCGCAACCCACTGCAGCGGCCCACTTCCAGTCAAGTTGAGGCCCTTCTTCCACAATGGGCCCACCTAACTAGAGGCCTCTGACTCCCAACCCTGTCACCAAAGTCTCCACTCTCAACTAAAGGGGTCTTGCAGTCACCCCCTGGTCGCCTTTCCTGGCGTTTCCCACACTCACTCTGAACAGCTCCTTGAGGTCATAGAATTGTCCGTGGATGTCGCCACACACCTGGAAGTGAGGAGGCAGGTCAGAACTCACAGTCTGAAAGCCCTACTGCCAGGGGCTGTCCTTCAAAAACACCCTACTGCTTTACTTGTTTTTAAATTTTGGCCTCATTGCATGGCACATGGGATCTAGTTCCCACCTGGGATTAAACCCACAAGCCCACAACTCCTGCAGTGGAAACACAGAGTCTTAACTACTGGACCACCAGGGAAGTCCTGGCTTCATTTGTTTATGGGTAAGAAATGGATTTATTTAGAGAAACACACTCCACAGACAGAATGTGGGCCATCGCAGAGGGCAAGAGCCACCTGGAAGTCCCTGTTTAGAAGATCCTTATCAGTCTCGGCCGAGCCAAGTGTGTGGACGTGCGTGCACGTGTGCGCATGTGCTCAGGCACGCCCGACTCTTTGCAACCCCATGGACTGTAGCCCACCAGGCTCCTCTGTCTGTGGAATTTTCTAGGTAAGAATACTGGAGCCGGTTGCCATTTCCTCTTCCAGGGGATCTTCCCTGGATTGAAAGCCTCTACTTCCCAGAGTCGAAAATCTATTCTCCCACCCCAATCCCCTCATCCCACTCTGAGTACCAACTATTCTGTGGGCAAGAGCTAAAGCAAATTCTTTCCAGCTAGACCTGCAGCTCCCAGAGGACCTGGCCTCCTCCTCTCCCTACTCCCTTCCAGGCACCCAGAATAAAGTCACTGATAACACACAGGAACATGTGGAGTTCACTCACTCACCAAATTAGAGTCCTTCTGCCCAGACCAAGAGCATCCCTCCAGTGACTCCAAAGACCATGCCCACAACTGCCATTTCTTCTAGCAAGGCTCTCTTGAAGATGGGGCTCCCAGGGATGAGGGTAGACCCTGGAGCCCACAAGACTAAGGAGGACGCCCACAGGCCTAACAGACCACGCTAGGCTGTGGAGGGACGGCGGGTACTCACTGTGACTGGGGAGTCCACCCTCTGCACGTTGCTCTCCTCCACCAAGATCTCTCTGGAGACAGAAGACCAAAGTTACCAGAGCTGGGCCAGCCCAACCCAATTTCTGACCTTTTCTGCAGGGCAAGAGAGGATAAGGCTTGAACCTCCATGGGCCAGGTCGGAGGTGCACAATTCCCCCAGGCGAGGCTGACCACAGCCCCCAAGTTCGAGACCCTTCTGTGGTTCCCTGCAGTCGACAGGCCAAAGCCCCAGCTCTTGTTCAGCATCCAAGGCCTTCCCAAGGAGTCTGGGACTTTCCTGGCCTTGACCCTCCTGGCTGCTCCCTTTCACACATCTGGCAACGACTCCCAAAAGACAGAGCTCCTCCTCCTGTCCACACAGTGCCTTGGCTGGGCTCTTAGAGCCCGTCTCTCCCCACCCCAGGGGCCTTCTTCCCCTAGAATGTTCTTGGGCACAAGAGTGGTGCCCTGGGCAGGCCAGCCATCGGATCCACCTTCAAGGCGACATGCTGTTGCCACTCTTCCATCATTCAGAGGAAGCGAGAACTCTGTTCCCTCTTTCCTTGCAGCGTGATCTACTTCTGCCTGAACGAGCTTGACACGGAAATCACTGTCCATTACGGACACCCAGCTTTAAGTAGCGCTGTGCTTTTAGATTTCGTCCTTGACGATCACAGGAGCCGAGGACACTGCAGTTCACACCATGTGCCAGGTCAGTAGTTAAAGACTTCTGCATGGATGATGCGGGCACTCAAGCCACCACCCTCAAAGGCAGGTGCTATGATGATTCCCACAGCTCAGATGAAGAAACCGGCTGTGGTCACACAGACAGGAACTGAACCAAAGCGGCCTGCTCTGGGGTCTGGCTCTTATCAAGTGAATCTGATGTGGGAGGCACCTGCTCAGCCATCACTCTCTCGGCCAGTCCCTTCCCACCAGACCAGAAGCTCCCTGGGCTCAGGGTGCACTGCGTAACTAAGGCAGCTCCAGGGAGGTGTGCCCTGGTTTCCAGGAATGGGAAGAGCCGCTGGTGGTGATCCAAGGGGCCAGAGAGCAGCCAGGCTCTCCCACCTGTCCTGCATCTTGTACCAAACATCCTCATACCACTGCTTACAATACTTTTCCAACTGACTTGGGAGGTTCTTTCCATCCTCATTGGACAAAGAAACTGAGGTTTAGAGAGAAAAGGGGCAGGATCCAGGTCACAAAGCTGGAGGGTGGCTGGAACTCAGAGAAGAGATCTCCTGAGACTTTATACCAGCCCTTTCCACAGACTCGGTCAAAACCTGCCTCCATGCCAGCAAGGCCTCAGCGCAATGTGGGAACCAGGCCCTGGCACCAGCCCTCTCAGGGCTCACGCTTGCTCACTTTCACTGCTGACCACTGACCAAAGAATGAGATGCTGTCTCTGGATATGCAGGATCTCATCTGAGCTCTGCAAGAATTGCAAAGACTTGGAGACTTAAGAGTGACTGGACCAGGGTCATACCATTTACAGATGACAAAGCTATACTTCATCCTGAAGACCACCTCATTCAAAACCTTCTGCTGTTCTCAACTGCTGATGTTTTTAATAGGAGCAAATGCAGCTCCCAGGCCTTTGCAGTCTCAAGGTCTCAAGTCTCGGTATCCACTGGGCAAGCGAAAGTTCTTGACACCACCAGTCTCAGCCTGGGGCCCTGGTTGGTCCCCAGGAGGCCACAGCCAGATGCTTGAGATGGGCCTCTTCCAGACTGGGCTTGGAATAACAGTGGCCATCTCAGGCCCGAGCCGAGTTCCTCCAAGCTCCATCTCATGAGCTGGACAGGGCCCTCCCACTCCTCAGTAGCACCCTGCTGCCATTCACAGAGCCTACATGTCTGCCAGGCTGTCAGACGGCTGTAGTGAGCGTGGAGGACAGTCAAAGACCTGGATCCAAAACCAGCTTCTCCTCCGATCAGTTGTGAGACCAGGGGTAAGAGGCTCAGTTTCCTCTTTTGTGAAATACTCACCTCTGCCCTGCCCACTGCACAGGGCTGCAAAGAGCAATGAAGACTGAACACATAACTTCTGTTGTTCTGAAAATCCCACACTATCCAAGCGTTAGCTATCATCACTGCCACACCGATCCAGGCCTTGTGAGAGGCATGAAACTTACAGGAAGAAGAACAGTGCCAGGCAGCAATGAGTTTAAGTTCCTAAAAAAAATGCCAATGAAGACTGAGGGAGCAGGGATATCTGAAAACATCTTGGGGCTACTCTGGTCAGGGAAATCTTGAGCTGGCAAAACATGAAGGATCACAGACGAGCATTTAAAAGGGGGCCCTGTATGTTCAACAAACCCACACAGGCCCTGCCTGGCCATGACAGGTCTTTGTGAAGCAAAACCAAACAAAGAGCTCAATGGCCACTTTATCGGTGGCCTCAGTCAAGTCACTGCCATGGCTTCCTATTCTGTAAATGGGGAAAATTATTCCAACTTTGTAGGACTGCTATGGGAAGGAAATGGACATAAGGTCTTTGCCAGTATAAGGCAAGGTGAACAGCGGGTCTGTTGTTAAAAAAAAAAAGTGAGGTAATTCTGCTGACCCCTTCCACACAGTTCTCCAGTGTGTAGAAGCCACAGACAGTTCCTCAGGATGCAGGTAACTGGTCTCCTCACAGCTGCCCACACCCTTTAGACCTCTATCCCTGTTCTCCTCCTGCTGTGAATGCCCTTCTTCAGTGGGCCTGCCCCCATCAGCCCTCCAAATTATTTTCAGCTTTCAAGGCCAGCTTTTCTAGTAAGTTCTGTCCTTATCAGCACTGCCCTCTTCCCACCAAGTAGGAACAATAACACCTAATGTTTGTCTAACACTGACATTTAACCAAAACCTAAACACATTCCAAGCACCAACATACTCTTTACAATCATCTTAGTAAGTACTATTATCTTGCTTTAATATCTCCAGAAGAAGAAACAATCTCAGAGACCTCAAGATCACCAACATGGCTAGGAGGTGGTAAAGCTGAGTCCAACCCAGTGCTGTCACATTCCAAAGCCTGGCTCTTAATCACTACCTCATCCTACTTCCCACAGAACCCTTAGTTGGGCCTCCCTTCACACCTTGCTTATTTCTCCTCTGGCTTATTTACTACTATTTCTTAGGCTCCCACAATCAATATGAGTAATCCAATCCCACTTTCTTGCATTATGGCCCGAAAAGGGACAAGACAGGAAAAACTGGCTTTAGGATCCATCCTTCAACTGTTGAATATGAGAGTCCTCACCGGTAAGATGGGATCAATTCCACCCACCTTTTAGGGCTGTTACTGGAATTAAAAGAATACTATAAACCACAGAGGCTTTAGCTTTCCTGCCTTGAACTCCTGTTCTTGCTGACACCTCCTTTTACCATCTTATTCTTCGAGATCTATCCCAAAGTTCAGTTCCTCCAAGAGACATTCTCTATTCCCCGCCCCCCGACAGGGTTGTTCCCCTGAGCTTCCTAAGTATTTTCTATACTTAACTCCACTGAAAGCACATCATCTAATACTTCAAGTATCTTTATCCAGGCCTGACCTCACCCAACAGGCTGGTAGCTCCTGGAGGGAAGAGGCCCTATTCTGCTCCTCTCTGGAAAGCTTCCAGGATGAGCCAGGCCCAAAGTTTTCAGCTGGGTTTACCCCAGGCCGAAACCCGAAGTCTCTCTTCCCCGGAGCCAGCGGGCTCACCTGGCTTTAGCGCACAGGGCTTTGACTTCACTCTCCTTGATGAGCTCGCAGCGCCGTAGCTGCTCGATCTGCCGGTCCAGGTCGCTGATCTCCGCCATGGCCCACCCCCCCGGCGCGGGTCAGAGCCGGGGCCGCCGCCCCCTCCGCACCGCACAGGGGTCTCCTGGTAAAGGCGAAGATGAACCCCCGGATCAGAGTGTTCCTAGGGGGCGCCGGGTCAGCGGGGACAACTCGATTCTGGAGCTGGCCCGGGCCCCCCCACCCCAACTCCCGCCTCCCCTCACATCGGCCCCAGGGCCCCCAGCGTCCCGCAGCCCGGGCCGCCCCCCGCTAACTCCCGTCGAACTCCGCGGGCCCGCGCTGGGGACGGTGGCCTAGAGGGTTCTCCGACGATTACCGCCGCGGCGACTCCGGCTCTGGCTCTCGGGCTCCCTCTCTTCCTCCTTCCCTTCGCTTTGGGCCGCCGCCACCGCCGCTTCTACTTCCGGCCCCGCCGCGGAAGCAGCGGGAGACCAGTTCCGCCCCGAGCCGGATGTGGCGTCATACACACACTCCCCCTCCCTCGCCGCGCCCTTACCCCACCCCCTCAAGCCTAAGACGGGCAATTAGCCCGAGGAACCGGATGTCGGCAACGAGCGGGCGGAAGTGGTGGTAGGCTAAGCTGATTGGCACCGGGAAGGCTGATAGGGACCTCAAACTCAGGGAGCTGGGGCACCGCCTTGTAGCTTTAGGTTACAAGTTTTTGTTTACCTGTTTTAATGGACCTCCCCCCTAGTAGCTAAGTGATAAAGAATCTGCTTGCAATGCAGACCTTGGTTCGATCCCTGGGTTGGCAAGATCCCCTGGGGAAGGGAATGGCAACCCATTCCAGTATTCTTGCCTGGGAAATCTTATGGAGGAGCCTGGTGGGCTACAGTGCATGGGGTCGCAGAGTTGGACACGACTGAGCTACTAACACTTTCACTTTCCCCCGTTACAATCCGTGAGAGATGGAACTTGGTCCTGTTCACACTTGCAGCCCATTGCTTACTTTGAACAAGGCTGGACCCAGTTGGCATACACAAGTATTTGTTCAGTGGGTGAAGGAATTCCAGTCTCTTTCCAGGGTCCCAGAGAAATCTCTGCCCTGGGGACCTCGGAAATTAGAAGCCAAAAGGACTCCACGTTCCCCACACCAAGTGTATACCTCAGTCAGCATGACCTCCCTGATTCCAGAATGGTCCCTTGAACTCAGCTGCTTATTGTCTGCAGTTTTGTTGGTTGTTTTGAAAGGGAACCTGGCTAAAAGAGGTTAAGTAACTTGTTCACAGTTGCATAGCTAAGAACTCTGGATTTGAATCAAAGTTGATTTGAACCCAGGAAGCTGTGTCCTGAGTTCTAATTTCTTCACCTTCTGCCACTTACTCTTTCTGGTGTTCATGTTGTCGTTATAATAAAAACACCTTATACTGGCATTGTAAGTCCTCTGCTTCCCTAGTTTCTTGCTGCAGGCAGAGGAAGTGACTGGTCTTTAAACAAACTTCTTGGTGCTAGAGGCCTTTTGGAATGTCCATTTTGCTATCTTCTATGGCCCCTCAATTTTTATTTGCTTTACTTCAGACTGTTTCACAGAGAGCTGAGTGAGGCTAGGTACAGCTGGCGGATTTGAAGGGACACTAGATACAGTTCGGTTTTGGATGTAGGCAACAGATGCAAACGTGCAGAGAAAAGGAAAGGACAAAGTTCTTAACTCCCAGGAGGTGCTAGGTTTCTATGTAGATGACTCTATAGGGCTTCAGTAGGCGCAGAGATCAAAAAGATGAAAATTTTTTTTCTTCCTCTAGAGTGGAGCTCAGACAGTATAGAGTTCACATCAGGAAATTTGGGCAGTGGCAGGACTAATGCAGTCCCTGGCTATGACTAGAATCTTTAATACCTGAAAAGATCTGATGTCGTAAGTGTACTCCACAGCCTGGGTGAATGGGCAAGGGTTCCCGGCATGACATAGGGTAAGTGCAGGACCCTCATTCTGGCTGCATTGAATGCAGAAGCCACAGAGGTTCAATTCTTAACCTGGAACCTGAGCGCCACAGTTCTGTTGGTACACATTTGTGTGTCTGTGTTGTTGATGTGGGTGTTAGGATCCCAGGTTCTTCAAGGGGTTCCACAGCTAAGAAGTCAGCCCTTCTCCTTTTAAAGATGGGAAGACTGATGAGCTCAACAGCATTAAAGATATGCATTCATAATCTTGTTTCAATCAATAAATTTCCCAGCAAGATGTCCTAAGGGAGAATTGGGAATAATAGCCTATTCCTTCAGAATACTTATCATGTTGCCCAGTTTACAGATTCAGGACAGCTTACTTTTTGTCAGTGGCTATTTTTTTGTGTATGTCACAGGGGCCTTCTATACCTATGAGTTCTGGGCCTAAAACTGAGGCTGAGGCTGCAGCCTCCTAAGAATGGCAGTTACACACACACTTCCTAACTGTAAAGGCCTTATCAGATGCTGCTGGTAGAAGGAGCAGAGCACTAGCTAGTTGGAAGAAAATCCACAAGCTTTTCTCATGAAGTCCCGGGTAAGCATCAAACAGAGTACTAAAGGAGCCCATCTCCTTCACCCACTTTTCTGCTCCAGAAAGAAGAACATAAAGCAAGGGCTCTTTCTTCTCTGAGCTCTGCCACCTCCCCCAGGCCTCCCCTGCCCTAGAGACCACAGACATGCACACCAGATTCCCCCTTAAATAGCTGTTTATTGGCAGTAGGCTGGAAACGGTGGAGTTAGCGTACACAGACAACACCAGGCACCAATGTCACAAGGAGGCAAGAGTGACGGGAAAGAGCAGCCCGGAGCCCCAGATGAACCCCCTCTTCTTCAAGAGTGAGTGTGGGAGGGGACGGGGCCTGGAGTGTTGAGGGGGCAGCCTTAGAACACGTCGGCTTAGTAGGCGTGGTTAGAGATGAAGAGGGACTCGCTGGCTGCAGCCCCTGCCTTACCACTTGGGGTGTACTTTCCTTGGCAGGCAAGGCTGTTGGCCTAAGAGGGGAAAGGAGCCAGAGTGAGAAGGTCCCTTCTCAGAATCCCATCCACCCCAGCACCCTGCCCGCCTCCTGACCCATCCTTACCAGGGCTCGCTTGACATATTCTTCCTGGGCAGCCTTCAGGTTCTCCTTCTTTCCACCCCAGGCCTTCAGGGCAGAGGCCTGCAGGGCTCGGCCATAAGAGAAGGTCAGGGCCCACGGCTTCAGCAGGGGGCACTTGTTGATGGCATTGAGGTTGATGGATGCCTCCTCCTCACTCTGGCCTCCGGACAGGAAGGTGATCCCTGTAGAATGAGGGGGTGACATGGGGAGAGGGGTTATAGTCAAGCAACCCAGGGGACTGGAAGGAGGCCCTAGAAGCTGACCTGAAAATCAAGACCACATGGGCACAAGGATCACGGCTAAGTCCATCTACCTCCCAGAGGTCAAGATGAGGAATGGGTCTCACCAGGGACAGCGGGGGGCACTGTGCGGCGCAGCGCCGTGACAGTTGCCATGGCAATCTCCTCGTGAGAATATTTCTGGGTGCAGGCGTGGCCTGGGGTTACCATATTGGGCTTCAGCAAGGTGCCTTCCAGGTAGATGTGGTGGTCACTCAGAGCCTTGTAGACAGCAGCCAGCACCTACAGCAGGGTGGGACCGAAGTGGGGTGAGGTGGAGTTGGGGGATGAGGGTCACCCCAGGGGCCCCGGCCCAGCTCCCTAGCCCACCTCACTGCCCAGGCAGGCAGGCCACCTACCTTCTCGGTTACATACTGACAGCGTTTCAAGTCATGGTCCCCATCAGGGAGGATCTCGGGCTCCACGATGGGCACAATGCCATTCTGCGGGGTGAGGGAAGGGTAGCAGTGAGGCCTCCTAACCCAGAGCCCCGCCTCCAGCCCTCCACAGCTATTCACCAAGATCTTATCCCCAGGACTCCTGGCTACACAGCCCTCCCCACTTCAAAACAGATTGGAGGAGATTAGCTGTCTCCACAGATCCACCCACATAATGCCTCTTCTGCCCTTCTGCTTGCAGAGCCCTTCGTGGACGCAAGCCTGGAGCTTGGTGAGGATTCGGAGCCTTGGGGTAAGCTGGCAGGTGGGTGGCGGGGTAAGCTGGCAGGTGGGTGGCAGGCCAGCTGCCACACTGGAATGGAATTAGGTGGGACGTGGCCTGCTGGGGACCTACAGGCCCACCTGCTGGCAGATGCTGGCGTAACGCGCCAGGACGTTGGCGTTTTCCATGATGGCAAGGGAAGAAGGGGTGTGCTCCCCGATCTTCAGCACGCAACGCCACTTGGCAAAGTCAGCTCCGTCCTTCTTATACTGGGCACAGCGCTCCGACAGCCCATCCAGCCCTGAAGAGGGGATGGAGGGGTCAGAGCCAGCCAGCGGAGGGGGCAGGTGGCTCCCACATGGCCTGGGCACCCAGAGGGGTACTGACCAGGGTGGGCTGGTTGGTAGGGCCAAGAGCTAAGCGGTTCTCACCTTGGGTGGTAGTCTCGCCATTTGTTCCTGCCAGGGGCACCACACCTTTGTCTACCTGCGGGGGTGGAGGGCAACAAGATAGGATGGGAGATGGTCTCTGGTGCCCTTTTTTCAATCTTTGATCAGGGAACTAGATCTCACACGCCGCAACTAAAGAACCTGTGTTCCGCAACGAGGATGGAAGATTCCGTGTGTCGCAATGAAGACCGAGCACAGCAGATAAACAGTATTTAAAAAACTACAAAAACTCTTGCTCTACAGCCTTTTTCTCCTCTGTAGCCCCACCCTGTCCCAGCTTTACTTCATCTCTCAAGTATCCTTCCTGGTTTGCCAGTGTTTCACTTAGCCATGGTATCTGGTCCCAAGAGGCAAGATACACACAGATAAGCTTGAATTCTACCACTTACTAAGTGTGAGCAAAGCACTTCATGGCCTTGAGCTTCTGGTTTTTCAATGATATAAACATAACCTGTGGCTTTTAAAGTCACAAAGATGAAAATGCCAAGCAAGTCCCATAAGTTACTGGCTTCTTACACACAATTTGGAGGCGATCAGGGCAGACTCCACCCAAGTCTCCCCACCCAGTTCATCCCCACCACGACCCCTGCCTGTTATCCTGGATTTCCTTGCCCCTCATCCATCTCACTGGGCTTCCCAGGTGGTGCTAGTGGTAAAGAACCCGCCTGCCAATGCAGGAGACACAAAAGACGCAGCAGGTTCAATCCCTGGGTGGGAAAGATCACCCGGAGGAGGACATGATAACCCACTCCAGAATTCTCGCCTGGAGAATCCCATGGACAGAGGAAGCTGTGGGCCATGGTCCATAGGATTGCAAAGAGTCGGACATGACTGAAGCGACTTAGCACATGCACATTCGTCTCACATCTCCCACCCCAAGGCCTAGCCCCCTCACCTTGATGCCCACGACGCCGCCCTTGGCTTTGATAACTTGGGGGAAGGGACGCCCATCATCGGCCTTCTGGTAGAGCGTCTCGTGGAAGAGGATGACGCCCCCGATGCAGGGATTCACGCGGTCGTCGGCAGTCAGCAGCAGTTGGCGGTAGAAGCGCCGGTTCTCCTCAGTGTTCTCGGTGCCAATGGACTGCAGTCGCTTGGCAATGCTCCCTGGAGGAAAGCATCACATGGGAATTAAAGGGGTCAGCCCCTCAACCCCACCCCGGACCCTCCTCCCCCTGTGCCCTGCCCGCACCAGTGGACTCATCTGCGGCCAGGATGCCCTTGCCCGGAGCCACAATCCGGTGAGCGATGTCACAGAGCTCCTTCTTCTGCTCCGGGGTGAGTGCTGGGTATTGGTGGGGCATGGTGCCTGTCAGTGCCTGGGCGGAGGAGACACATGGGGGAAGGCTAGTTAGTGGAGTCTTCCCCTGGTCTCCCAACCAGCAGGGCCCCTTGCCTGGAGGTCAGGGGAAAGGCTCCCTACCTCCCCTGCCCAACTCCCGGCAGGTATCGGGTCACTTCCTGCCCCAGGCTCTCCCTTACACCCAACTTCCCTATAGTAGGCCTGCCTCCTGTACCTTTCCTAACTCTGTTTGTTTCTGGGTGTTACCCAGCTGAGGGTGGGGTTGTATATTGGCATCTGGCCTAAAGGAATAGGCCAGAGCCATGGACAGGCAGGTCATGTGGAAGCTGGACCCTTCTGGCTTGCGCTGTGCCATGGGGGTCACCTTGCCTGGAAGCAAAACCAAACCGGAGTATTTTGGAATTAGAAGTTGTGCTGAAGGCAGAAGGCCCAACCTCCTCATCTGTAAGAAGCCAGAGAAGGGGAAAAGGCTGTTTCAAGCCACACAGCAACCCAAGGGCCTGATCTGAGATTAGAACTCAGATCTCTGGCTGCGACAAGAGTGTTCCTTCCAATCCACCTGAGATCCCAGGGCTGGCCCAGGCTCCATTGCCTCAAGGACACCCCAAGGTCAGGCTGCTCCCCCCAAGGTGGGGGAGGATGTTAGGAAAAAAGTGGTGGTATGGGGTGGTCCTCGGAAGCCCAGAAAAGGGCGGCGGAGGAAGCCTAGCCCGGGGTGAGGGTGGGGGGAGGAAAGGAGTGAGGGTTGCCCTCACTGCTCATGCAGGGTAAGAGAACGTGGAGGAGAGGCAAGCGCCCCACCCCTTCCCCTGAAAATGCTCCTGTCTGCTCCGCGGCTGCAGCTGTTCCAGGCTCAGAATCAAGGTCACCCGATAAGGAAAGATAGGGAAAGTGTTAATGGGGCATCATGCGCTGCCAAGGGATTTCCCCTCCTGGCCAGGGGCACCCGTCTCCCAGGACAGGGACCAACCACCCGCTTTTGGGAACCCTGAGGCAGTAAATGAGCTGGCTCCCACCCCTCGATGCCTCCTAGGATCCCTGCAGAGGCAAAGGGGCCATCATCTTTGCACCCGGAGTCCTAACAAGAAAAGGGGAGCGAGGAACGGCCCTTCATCTTGCCTGGCTTCCTTCCTCCCCGCTGTGACTCAGCGCGCGGAGCGGTCGCTACGTTGCGCAGCAAACCCAGGGAGCTCAGGCTGGAAGAGTCCGGGAGGCCCGGCTGGGAGCAAATGTGTGGGTGGTGGCGGAGGAGGAAGATGCTGGGGCCGCGTTGGGGGGCTCCGTGCGGACGCCCGACCCGCGTCTGCCCCCGGGATCCTTCTCCACGACCCCCTCCCTGACCTTCGCACGTGGCGAGAGGCGCTCACCTGGCACAGGAAAGGGGCGGGCTGGCGGGGCGCAGCGGTGGAGGGCTGGCGGAGTGGACTGAGGGGGCGAACGCGGCAATCGTCACCAGGACTCTGGTTCGGCGGCGCGTTCCAAGAGGAACGCAGCCTATTCTACTCCCGAGGCGGGGCGCAGGGGCGGGCGGGCAGGAGGTGGTTCCCGGCCTTATAAAGGCACCGCTCCGCCCCTCGCCGGGTTTTTCCCTTTGCAGGGGGCCGGAGGCGCCCAGGCGTCCAATGGCAGGCGAGGAAGTGTGCGAAAGGCCGCCCCCGAAAGGCGAAGCCGGGAGGCGGCGCTTGGGCGGGGACTGTCCGGCGAGAACCCGAGCCCTTCCCCCTCGTTCCCCCTCGGACGTGACTCGGGCCACATCCCGCGGGTCGCCAGGGCCCTCCCCTCCCTCCTCTCCTCTCCCGACCCCCCTCCCCTCCTCCTGGCGTGCTTCGGGGCGCCGTGACTCAGCCGATTTTTGGGCCCCGGAGGAGATGAGAATGGGGTGGGGTCGGAGGAAAAGCGGGTGGCAGAGCCCGAAAATAGCGAGGCTCAGCTTCCCTCCCGCAGGCCTATCGGGCGGCCCGGGGCAGCCCCAGCTTCCGGCGGCACTGAGGCAGCGAGTGTCACATTGTAACCGAATGCAGGGGCCCGGCGACTGCCCGCCCCGGCTCAGGAGAGGGCGGCGCGGGCAGGCTCCCGGAGCGCAAGCCGGCGGCAGTTCCGGGTGTCCCGCCCGGCGGGTATCCCCGCCGCGTCCGCGCTCCATCCCGGCAGGTCCGGCTCCCGGGATCGGGAGAGCCAACGTGGCCCGCGAGTGCGCACGCGCCCGCCGCCCTCCCGCGGAAGCCGGACTCGGCGGGAACCCGCTCGGGCCGCCACTCGGCCCGAGCAAGTCTGGGGATGTGAGACCAGAGTCCTTGCAAAATTCCCTGGCGCCGACTTCCCTCTCCAAAATCAAATCCGTCCCCGGCTGTCGGCCTCCCAGATCCTTTCTGAGCCTCCCCATCCTACCGGCCGGGTCTCCCCTCTTAAATCCCGGAGCCTTCAGCCCAATTCCAACCCTGCTCCGTCCGACTGGCGCCCACCTGTGAGGAGGAAGCCAAAGGAGCGGGCGAGCCTGGTCAGCAGCGAGTGAGCCAGGCCCCGCCCGGGCTGGGTTATAAGGCAGCTACCCCCTCCCCCCAACCGACCTTCTCCGGTGACCCCTGCCCTTTGCTCGCCATAGATCCCCTGGCAGGGACCTATATTTAGGGAAACCTGAAGCCCCTGACATTCAGGCCAGCGTGGGGCCTAAAGTGAAGGATGGGGAAGAAGCTTGTGGGCCTGCCTATTTTGGGGGTGGGGGGAAGGGCCCCCTGCCCACTCACCGGTACTTCAGAGATTTCTTCCTTGGAAATCCAGACTGAGGCCCTCAACAGGCTGTCGAGAGAAATAAATCTCTGGACAGCGATCTGTGAGGAAGGAAGGAGGGGTAAGAGGACTCAGACCTGTGGCCTTCCTTGCCTCCTCCTCAGATACCCCCTCCCCTGACTCTGGGCCTCACACGGGCTGTCCTGATTCTTCAGAGGCAGAGCACACAGGCAGGCACTACACTCACACCTCAAAATAACCAAGAGTCCATGGACAGGGTGTGCCTGGGGTAACCCTACATCCTGATAGTCAAGGCTCAAGTTTGTCCCATGCTCTGGATGGTGAGCAGTGTCCCCCAACCTCACCTTCAAATATGATCAGTTACTTGGGGAGGGGGAGTCAAGGGCAGGGGGACCTGCTGGAGCACCAGCCCCTCTCTCTTCTGGCCCTGCAAAGGGGCTGCCGTCCTGCTCGCCAAGGGCTCTGTGAGTCCCGCTCTGCAGGGAGCCAGGCTCTCCACTGCTGGTTCCCAGGTCGGTGAGCTGGGCAGGCCATTTGTGGTTCCAATGGCCTGGAGAAAGGTGTCCTGAGTCCCCTCAGGGAACAGGGCCTGTGGCCCCTGGGGGCTGGCCACTCTCCAAAGAGCAAGGACCCGGGATCGTCATCGGAGCTTGATCTCAAAGCAAAGGCAGTTGAGGCTCTGGCAGTCAGGAAGTTGGCACGCGCAGGCACAGTCGCAGAGCGGGCAGCAGTGAGGGCAGCGAGGGGCCCAGTCCTGCGGGAGAGGAGGGTGGGGTGAGGGAGGTGGGCGAGGGAGGGGGACCAAAGCCTGGAGCTGTTTCCTTTTCAAGGGAGAAGGGAACAGAGAGGCCTGGAAAGTCCCACTTGCCCAGTGGATCAGAGGGTACCATCCACCACTCATGGGAACAAATCAGCTCCTTGTGATGTTGAGAAATTAGCCAGGAGGCAATGTTCCTAACAACTGGAAGGAGCTGGAAGAAGCCATTTGTGGGGGAGGTCATTTCTTCTAGGCTTCCCAGTTGGCACTAGTGGTAAAGAATCTGCTTCCCAGTGCAGGAGACGCAGGAGACTCTGGACACTCGAGTTCCATCCCTGGGTTGAGAAGAGCCCCTGGAGGGGGGCATGGCAACCCACTCCAGTATTTTTGCCTGGAGAATCCCATGAACAGAGGAGCCTGGCAGGCTATATAGTCCATGGGGAAGCAAAGAGTCAGACCCGACTAAAGCAATTTAGCATGCATGCACATCCTTTCTTTCTTCCCATCTTATAGATGAGGAGACTGAGGACCAGAGATCAGTTAGCCCTGGCCCCACCCTTACACCCCAATGTTCAGCTCAGAGATGGTTCTATACCCTTACGACCTCATATAATTGCAAGTCATTAAGACAGGGAAAGCACACACACTCTATGATGAAAACCACCTGCTGGTTTTGTGGATTTCTTTCTTGGCCTGAGACCAAGCTGGCTGTCATTCACCCTCCATTTCTGAGCACCTACTCTGTGCCAGGCACAGACTGTGTCCATGAATGATTTTAAAGTCTTTCTAGTTTTCCTGAAAAATGGTAATTTTCATATTTAATTTTTTTTTTTACTATTTAAAGGGAGTCACATTTCTTTATCAGAATCTTGAGTAGAGGGCCTCCTTACAAAAGAGGAAATGAAGGTTCAGAGAGGGAGTGATCATGCAAAGGAATATATTAACTAGGGAAGGGGGCTGGGATAGGTCTGGGCCTGCCTGCTTCCAGCCCTGAGATCCCGCTTTGATCCCACTGCTTCCCAGGGCGGTGAATACCAACTTCTTTCAAGCTTGCCTAAGGCAGGGACAATTCACCTATCTCCACTGACCTACCAGGGGACTCAGGCTCAGCAGGTGCCTGAAATACAAATGAACGTTGAATGAATGAATCAATCAAAGCATGTCATTTTTCCCTCTAGGCAAAGAAGAGGGGAGGCAGAAAGTCTGCCTCTCATGGAATAGGAACAGCATGTCCTTAGAGACAGGAAGGGAGAACCGGTCTGCTCCAGTCCACTCCTCTCCTGCCGTGGGACACGGACGATCTGCCACTGCTCCAGGCATGGACTGGAGTCAGGCCAAGTGGCTGGAGTGGGTCACACCCAGGATGGGTGACAGAAGATTGGCTCCTTGAGGCCTGAGGCAGGGCTAGTGACAGTCACAGTTGCACAGCTCAATCAGACTCCGGGCCAAGCCAGGAATAGGGAAATGACCTTTAGAAGAGCTGAGGTTTTGGGGTGCGGTGTCAGATGACTGGTGAGATCAGATATCACTAGGGGCTCCGGTGAGGGGAGGGTGCATTGGCCCCTGCCAAAAGAATTCTCTAGGAGGAAGCAGAAGTATATCATGGCGGAGGGGAGAGAGCGAGGCGGCTTCCTTGTGTGTGATGGGGTGTGGTTTGGGGGCGTCTCTGGGGAGTCCTGCTCGGGGCTGAAGTCAGCTCTGTGGAATTTTGGAGGACTGCACCGTCAATCTGTGTGCAGAACTGGGGGCTGAGAGAGGCCACACTGCCCTCACCTCAGAGAAAAGGGTATTAAAAGCATTTCTTGGCTCTGGCCCCCTGGCAGGGTTTGGCTCTAGTCATTAAGAACTAGCTAATGGATATTTCGACTCTTGCCGGCAGCCCTGTGGCTTCTGCAAGGAACCTGCTTTTTAAGCCCTTTTTAAACAAGGGCTCTGCATGACCGTTAACCCTCGTATTTCTCTAGTTTTTCACTCTGATTTCTTTCACTCTGGGGTTGTAAAGGCCGGCCATCGTTACTGTTTGGAGCTCGGGGTTTGAATCTAATTCAGGCCCAGGTTTGGCCGATTTGTGATTTGACCCTCAGTTTTCTCATCTCTTGGAGAAGGGAATGGCAGCCCACTCCAGTATTCTTATCTGGAGAATTCCACGGACAGAAGAACCTGGCAGGCTACAGTCCATGGGGTCGCAAAGAGTCGGACACAACTGAGCAATTAACACACACACACACTTTTCTCATCTCTGAAATGGATTTAGGAAGTAGAACACCTCCTTCACAGGGTCACTTGGGGAATCAGTGGAAGGCATGAAGCATGGTGCCTGGTACACAGTGAGTTCTCACCAAGGGGAGCTCTTCTGGTCACAGCTCTCACCCTTGAGCAGTATGATGAATACATATGTTGCACTCTAACCCTGCACTCTAACCCTGGTGTATGTGTCTGCCATGTAAGAACTTGCTAAAGATTCGCAAATTTCAATCTCATTCCAAATCTACTGGGCATGGGGCCCGGATGCCTGGCTTTCTGTTTAAGTCTCATCCCTGCTTTTGATCACACCCGGCGCTTAAGAACCAGAACTGTCCCGGATTGCATCATTTCTCACACTCGAATGTCACTGCCTACTTATTTCTCTCTGTCCTTTGCAGGAATGTAAGCCCCATGAAGGTTAGGGCCACACCTATCTTGTTTCCACTGCACCCCCAGGGCCCAGCACAGTTCCTCAACAGTAACTTCAGAAGTCTTTGGTAGTGTGAAGTGTTAGTCTCTCAGTTATGTCCGACTCTTTGTGACCCGGTGGACTGTAGCCTGCCAGGCTCCTCTGCCTATGGAATTCTCCAGGCAAGAATACTGAAGTGGGTAGCCATTCCCTTTCTCCAGGGGATCTTCCCAACCCAGGGATTGAATCTAGGTCTCCTTCATTGCAGGTGGATTCTTTATTGTCTGAGCCACTAGGGAAGTCTCAACTCTTTGGTAAGTGGATAAATAAATGAATGAATGAATTAGGCCCTCATGACACACTTGTGAAAGATGTAGCGCAGTTGAGTTTCTCCCATAGAGAGAAAGAGAAACCTGGGTTTTTGTCTTGGCCCGGCTTGAGGCCTCTGTGTGCCCCAACTTCTACAGCTGTGAGAGGCAAGGGCTTTGGAATATTTGCAATTGCTTTTGGTACCATAAGGAAACTGAAGAATACAGAGGCCTTACTGTGCTTTGTGGAAAGACAGCCCAAGGATGGAATGACCCCACCCCACCATTCATTATTCTAGAACCTGTCCCGGCTCTGGCAGAAGCTGGGTAGGATCAGGCCCTGTAGTTCTCCTGGCTTGGATGCCCCGCAGCCCTGGAGGGGGCAGTGAGAGGAGTCAGTCCCTCCAGACAGCACACCTCATTCTCAGGGAGGAGGAGAAGCCCTTGACCACTCCCTTCCTACAGACAGAAGGTGAAGGGAGTGGGGTCCCCAGGGCAGGGAACAAGAAATCATTTGTAAATAAGCATTTTCTGTAAAATAGGAGGTTGGAGGACCCAGGGTCTTCTCCTTTTTCCCCTTGATCCCTGGAGCCCAAGCCCTGGGCCTCGTCTCTGCGCTACTCCTGAGAAATCAGAAGCAGATTATATCTGAAAGAGGAGAACTCCTTGCCCTGCAATTGATTTTGAAACTCAAAACTCCTTGCAGGAATTTGCAACTGCAGTCTGCCCAAGTTCTGCTTGGGCTTTTCCCCTCACTCTTACCTCCCTAGGGAAGGTCCCCATTTCAAGGGCAGGAGCTTTGCTGTCTAAATCTCTGAGCCCAAAATAAGCATGGCCTAGGAAGGTGGTCAGTGACACTTAACATCTTTAAAGCCACAAATGCAAAAACAGCCTGTCCTCTGTGAGCCAGGCTTCTCCCTGAAGGTTCTGTTTCAACACACGATGGAGCGAGTTGCTCTGCGAGACTGTCCTGTGGAACACTGGAGAAGCAACTAAATGCCCCTGAGCCAAGTTATGCCCCCTGCAAAAGGAGGTTAAAAGAATGGACGGGTAGCCAAGGTGTGATGTCAGGTTAAAAAGGGCAAGTGGCAGTTGGGAGGAAACAGTAGGTGTGGCATACATTTTGTAAAAAAGATTTATGTGGTTGCACCAGGTCTTAGCTGTGGCATGTGAGATCTAGTTCTCTGACCAGGGATCGAACCTGGGCCCCCTGCACTGGGAGTGCAGTCTTAGCCACTGGACCACCAAGGAAGTCCCTGTGGCATACATTTTTACCCACAGTGAAATACAACAGTGATATCACTGTATGTGTATTAGTATATAAGGGACACACACCAAACATAGTAACCTTGGTTAGCGGGCTGGCTTATAAAGTAACTTGTACTTTCTATGTATTTCTACATGTATACTTTGTAATCAAAAAACATATGTACATATGAGTTTTAAAAATACCCAGCTCTGGAGATTGTTAATGAAGTTGCACAGTATCTAGAACATTGTACTCACTCCAAGAACAGAAGGAGCTCTGTCTGCTTTAACTACCATTTTCAGAGGTCGCAGTATGCCCTGCATGTTACATAGGTCACCCTTCTCCAGCTACTGCCCTGTTCTTCTTTCTCCAAGTAGCTTTCGTTACCAGAAAATATCTGATATGTTGTTGTTTTCGCCTGTCTCCACCTGACCCAGTACCTGGAACTAGGCCTGGCCTAGAATAGGTGCTCCGTAATAAATTTTGTTGAACCGAAAAAGAAAAAAAAAAACGAATGCACTGAGAGTACCAGGATCAGGACTCAGGGGCCAGGGGCCAGGACGAGAACTCACAGCTTCGGCGGGCTGGGGGCAGCAGGCATCCAAGTAGCGGGCTGCGCTGGGCAGGGGGAAGTCACAGGCTTCAGCGCAGGTCTGGCAACAGTCTTGGGGCCTGGAGGCGCCTTGCTTCCTGCAGGGAGAGCTGCAGTCTGTGCAGCAGCCCTGGGCCTAGGAGAGGGCACCGCTCAGGATCCCGGCCAGGTGGCGGGTTGGGAGGGACAGCTGAGTCTCGGTTTTGGAGAGAGGAGCCAGAGAAGATTCAGCTGGGGAGAGGAGAAGAGGGTCTCCTGGCCCAGGTGAGAGGCCGATATGGAGACTAAATGGCAAAGGTGTCTCAGGGTAAGAGCCTGCAAATGGGGGGACAGGCTGACCTCTTCCCCTGTCAGGGCCCACCCTCCAGCCCCCACCAGGCCCCTCACCAGCAGGCAGTGCCTGGTCAGCAGCACAAGACCCAACAGCAACAGATAGATGCCCACGGAGAGCACGACGATGGCCGGGATGGGGAGCAGCAGGGAGGGGCCGCTGACGGGAGCCGGGGTTGGATTCCACGGGCTAGAGGAGGCCTGGACAGCACAGGAAGAAAGGGTGACGAGACGTGGAAGGGCTGTGGGGACACGGAAACACCAGGAGGGACAAAGGAGGTAGCTGGGAAACAGGGAGGAACAGCCACCATGTGGTGCGGAGAGAGTAATAGGGCTACACTGTCTGGGCCAGGAAGAGCCCCTGGAGAAGGACATAGCAACATGCTCCAGTATTCCTGCCTGGGAAATCCTATGGACAGAGGGGCCTGGTGGGCTACAGTTCATGGGGTCGCAAAGAGTCGGACACGATAGCAACTAACATCTTCATCTTCGTCTTGTCCCCAACCCTGCCTTTTCTCTCGTCATCCCCATTTCAGCGCCATCAGAGACCTGTTGGTCATTCTAGACTTTTCCAAGACTTATCGCTCTTCCTTTCAGAATGCCTCTCCAAACAGACCTCTTGTCTCTGTTTCCGTTGGACTACTCTACCACCCTTCAGCCCACAGTACTGGTCTCTGTCTTGCACTCTGCAGTTATGCTCCTTTCCATACCAGCTGTCCTTGAGTATCCCTCCCTCCCTGACAGTCCATCAGTGGCTCCCACTGACTCGGTCCAAACTTCTTATCTCAGTGACAAAGGCTCTAGTCTAGCTCTGCCTGCCTCTCCCTCTGTCCTCCATTATACTCCAGCCATACTGAAGTCCTGGCAATTCCCTGGCCTCTCTTTCACATCCACGTCTCTGCCCACGCTGTTCCTTTTTCCTGGGATGCTTTTCCTCCTTGATTTCCTAACTCCTCATCTTGCCAGAGTGTGGAGTGCCCTGCCTTGGCAAGGCCACCCCTGCACTCTTTCTGTCTCACAGCTCTTGTCCTGAGCTGGAAGGGTCTATATTGGGTAAAGAGCTCCAGTCCAGGCGCCAAGGAAGGCAACGTCAGGGTAAGTTAGGGGTGCCGAGGGGGCCGCGCCAGAGAGGAGTACGGGGCCTAAGACTCACGTCCATGGAGCAGGACACCGCCGGTCAGTCCAGGAGCTGCAGGGGAGAGAAAGTCCTGGGCCTCAATGACTGAGAGGGGCCATTGGGCTCGGGTGCCCGTTCTCCTCCTCCCATTTCCCCTTTGGGGAAACTGAGGCCCAACGATGGTCTCTGGTCCGAACAGTGAGGATCGCGGGTATGGGACAGCACCTTCTTCGAAGGCCCCAGCCCGACCCTCCGTTTTTCCCTAAACCCCGGGCTCCCTCCACCGACCTAACCCCATCACCTGCGCCCTCGGGGCCACAGGCAGGTCACGGATTCCGCGTCTTTCCCGCTCCAATCCGCCGTGGCGGCTGCACCGCCCAGAGGCCTCCCGCCGCTTCTCGCTGTTGCCATGGAGATGAGAGCACAGCTCCTACGGCGGCCGCCCAGACCCAACATTCCTTCTCCGCGCCTCGCTTCCCTCTTCCTATCTGTGGGCACCAATTCTTTGTAGTAGCGATCCGCTGGACTTTCCCGCACTTACTGAGTAGAAGGGGCGAGTTCCCGCCGCTACACGCCTGGCTCAGATCTACATCGTGTGCTGGGTCCTGCAGCGCCACAAAGGCCAGACTGAACCCCCGGGCTTTGCCGCCAACTGGCTGTGTGACTTCGGCCGAGTCACCGCGCCTCGCTGAGTCCATTTTCTTCTCTGTATAAAGAGGAAACGCCTGCCTCCCAGGGGTATTGTTAAAATCAGAGCTACTTCTTAATGGCATAGAATTATCTAATATTTTTTCAACCTGACCCCCGATCTTTATTGACAGTGCCCAAATTTAAGATTCATCAATCTGATCTCTTCACCCTTCATATCACTATCAGGGTGATTTCCTCCCATCCAGGTCAGATCTTGTGGCTTTTCAATTTTTAACCCCCCAAAGGGTTCCCCACTGACTCCAGGGTAAAGCCCAAATGCTTTAGCCGACTGTCCACACCATCCACTCTAGGTACTGTCTATCTTCGGTTTATTTACTTATTTATAATTAATTTATTTATTTGGTTCCACGAGGTCTTAGTTGGACAGCTGCACGTGAGATCTAGTTCCCTGACCAGGGATGGAACCCGGGCCCCCTGTATTGGGAGTACGGGAGTCTTAGCCACCAGACCACCAGAGAAGTCCCCTGTTGTTATTGTTTAGTCCCTAAGTTGTATCCAACTCTTTGCCACCCCATGGGCTGTAGCTCACCAGGCTCCTCTCTTCATGGGATTTTCCAGACAAAAATACTGGAGTAGGTTGCCATTTCCTTCTCTAGGAGATCTTCCTGACTCAGGGATCTAACCAGCATCTCCTGCTTTCTTTACCACTGAGCCACCTTGGTTTATTCATTCATGATGTATCCAACAGGGTCCCAAGCACTGCTCTAGGCTTTGGGACCCTAGCAGAGACTAAGGCACACAAATTTCCAGCCCTGGTGTTGCTTATTTCCACTGATCAGATCATTTGTAAACAAAATTGTTTTGTGCCCCATCAGCTCATTCATGTTTCCATCATTAGGTCTGCTCAAGGTTCCTTAACCGGTGTATAGGGTTTCATAGCCGCTATTCCCTCTACATAGAACACCCTTCCGTGGTCTCCCCTACCCCATTCCCCTACCACCAACTAACACCCTCATCCTTTGAACCACTGCTCAGTTTTGCCTCGGGGTGGTCTTCCTGCCTGCCTTAGGCAAAGGTGACTGCTTTGGGTACCATATACAGACGGCTGTTCTAGCACTTATCACAAGGTACTGAAATTCTTCATTTTACTGCCTGGCTCCTCAGTTAAGACTGCAAGTGCCTGGGTCTGATTCATCTTCATATCCCAAGGCCTAGCATTTAGTTTGGCTTTGGGGGGGCCTCCACTGAGTACTTACTGATTCTATGAATGAATAGAATCAAACCAATCAGGTAATGTTATCCAGATGCCCTGGTTCCCTTGGCTCTTCAGGCACTTTGACCTCCCACTTTCTTGCTGACCTTTTTGATTATCCACACGTATGCTGTGCATATGCACACACACATGCACACTCATGTAAGCACACCTCCCTCAAAGAGGCCTCAGACCTCACCCTTGGTTACTGCATCCTGGCATGTTCCCCTGAAAGCAACCCAGTACACCTACTTCTGTGCACATTCTCTGCCCCGATATACCTCACCATGGCTGCTGCCTGAGGAGTTTCCTGCACCAGGAGGCAGCCACAAAAATGGCCAGGGTCAGGACTTCCCTAATGGTCCAGTGGCTAAGACTCTGAGCTCCCAATGCAGGGAGTCTGGGTTTGACCCCTGGTCAGGGAACTAGATCCCACATGCCGCAAGGAAGTTCATATATCACAACTTGGGAGAAGGCAATGGCACCCCACTCCAGTACTCTTGCCTGGAAAATCCCATGGACGGAGGAGCCTGGTAGGCTGCAGTCCATGGGGTCACTAAGGGTCGGACACGACTAAGCGACTTCACTTTCACTTTTCACTTTCATGCATTGGAGAAGGAAATGGCAACCCATTCCAGTGTTTTTGCCTGGAGAATCCCAGGGACGGGGGAGCCTGGTGGGCTGCCATCTATGGGGTCGCACAGAGTCAGACACGACTGAAGTGACTTAGCAGTAGCAAAGATCCTGAATGCTGCAACTAAGATTGAAGATCCCACATGCCACAACTGAGACCTGGTGCAGCCAAATAAATAAATATTTTTTTTTAAAGGAACTTCCCTGGCAGTCCAGCGATTGGGACTTTGCCTTCCAATGCAGAGTACACAGGTTCAATCCCTAGTCAGGGCGCTAAGATCCCACCTGCCTGTTGGTCAAAGTGCCAAAACATAAAACAGAAACAATATTGCAACAAATTCAATAATGACTTTTAAAAAAATGACCCACATCCAAAAAATTTGGAAAAAAAAAAAAGAAAAGGAAATTGCCAGGGGAGAGACCTCCCTGGTGGCCTAGTGGCTAAGACTCCGAGCTCCCAATGCAGGGGGCCGGGTTCGATCCCAGCTCAGGGAACTAGATTCCACATGCTGTAAACTGAAGATCTCGCATGCCACAGTTAAGACCCAACAGCCAAATAAATAAATATTTTAAAAAGAGAGAGACTTCCCTGGCAATCCAGCGGCTAGGACTTTGCCTTCCAATACAGGGGGTGTATGAAATCACCAGGGTCTGTGCCCCTGGTTCCCAGGTCTCCCCTTACCCCTCGACCACACTGAGAAGGTCCCACTGGCTCTGCCACCCCAGCCCACTCAGAGAGAGCTTCAAGTCCAGAAAACCCAAGTCTAGCTGTTCCCAGTGTCACCTCTGTTGAATCTAAGTCTGGGTCAGACTGCCTGCTTAGGGCTGTCTTCTCGTCTGCCCTTATCTTTGCAGAATCCTGAGACCCAAGATGAAACCAGTTCCCACCTCAGACCAGGAAAAGGCTTCAGGTGACACAGGGCCCCGCCCTCCCTTCACCTCCTGCCAACAGAGAGATGTCAGCCTTGGCAAGACCTCTGGACACATCCATGGGCTGCAGTGGCCAAACTCGCCATGGATGGTATTCTGTTCTTACCACGGGCGCATACATTATGCAGGAGGGTGGACAGGGCACCAGGGCTGCTCTTTGCAAGGCAAGCCAGGAGGAGGGGGATGAATGCACTCCTTTGCCAGGGCCCCACTTCTACCCACATCACACCATTCCCTGGAGGCAGGGAGAAACTGACTTCACAATAGCCAAATAGCCATAAGACCTCCCTTTACCTAAAGTTCAAAGCTGGCAATATCAGATAGCCTCACCTGTAGTTTTACACTGGCCCTGGGAAAGACAGTAAAAGATTGTGTCCTTCCATTCACCGTGCGGTGGGTGGGGGACCTGAGATGCAGAGAAAACCCAGGCAATGAAAGACACCTCTGCAGACCTGGGCTTGGATGTGGGAAGGGAACCTAGCAGTTCTGATTTTTATCGAATACTTTCAACTCCCTCCTCTGGACATCAGATAATATTGCCTCCCAGAGATGAAGAAGGGGTTCATCAACCTCCTCATTATGAAAATGAAAGATCTATGCTTAATTACTTCTTATCACTGAGGGAATAAGAAGCTGAGCTGAGTTAGAGCATCAGTAGAGACCTCTTCACAGCCTTGGTCTTCTTTCATCCTAACAGTAAAATGAAAGTGGAAGAAACTATCATTTCCAAAGTTTCTAATGTTACAGATAGAAACAAATTAGGACTCAGTTGAAAAGGAATTTTAGAACCAGGCAAGATATAGGTTTGAATTCTAGTTATGTCTCCATGTGTCTAGGTGACCTTGGGCGAGTCAGTTGACTTTCCCAAACCTCAGCCTTCCCCTGGCAAATAGGGATTACATAAGAAACTGACAAGGTTCATTGTGATGATTAGAAGACAAGTATGTAGAGCAACTGATACAGAAGAGGACTCAAAAAAAAAAAAAAAAAACAGAACGACAGGGGGACTCCCCTGGCGCTCCAAAGGTTAAGACTCCACACTTCCGCTTCAAGGGGCACAAGTTCAATACCTGGTCAGGGAACTAAGATCCTGCGTGCTGCAAGGTGCGCGCATAAATACATAACTAAGTGAACAACAGAACCATTAACGACTGTCACAGTGAATATTTACAGTGCCACACTGGAACTGTGTTTCCATACATCTCATTCAGTCATCCCCGAGCCCTGTGTAGAGGGCTGCTCTTGTCCTCATTTTGTAGATAAGAAGCCTGAGGCTCAGAGGAGTTCAATCACTCACATAGGTTCTCCTGGTTAGTAAGTGACAGAACTAAGATTTGAGCCCAGGCAATGGGACTCTGGGTATTCAACTGAAGCTCAGAGAGGTTCTGACACTTGATGAAAATCACACAGCCAACCCATGAGAGGAAAAAAGGGTCTGGATGCTTGATTTTCTCACTTTATCTCACCTGTTGTGCCCTTTTCTATTGTACAGATGAAGACTGGGACTGAACTTGCCTGAAACTAACTTGGGACAGATACCAAAAAAAAGCACTAAATAATAAATGATCTGGCATGCTGGCCAGGACGCACCCCAGAGCACAGGGAGGGGGAATTGAACCCTTTCCTGGGTATCATGTGGGAAACAAGCTTATCGTTTACTTATTCACAGGCTTTGATGATAATCACACCTGCACACCTCCGCAGGGCCGAGGCGGCACAGCACCCAGGCAAAGAAGATGTGCGAGTCAGCATATGGACTTAAAGGAGGCTGAAAGAGCGGGGAAACGGTAAACTCCAGGTCCAGGGTGAACTGTGTGACAGGTGTGTGAGGTCCCCTTGGGGGGTGAGAGAGAGACTCACCTGAGGGGCCAGGCTGGGGCAGGAAAGCTGCGGCTGAAGTCGTCGGAGTCTTGATGGGCACGGTGGCAGTGCCACCCCTCGCTGCCCCTCTCCCTGAGGGCGCTGCCAGCTGCTTCCAGAGGCACTGGTAGCTTGGGACTGCACCCCCAGCCAGGACTGGCTGGTATGTGGGCCTTCCTTCTCAGGATGTTCAGATACTCCTAAAACTCCCAGACAGGGGACCAGGGTGTGTGGAATGCGTCCCATCTTGGGTTTATTTTAGATCACGAGTCCCCAACCCCTGGGCCACCGACCAGGTACTTCCCATCAAATCAGTGATGGCATTAGATTAGAAATATTGTGCACAAACATATAATGAGCTGGAATCATCCTGAAACCACCCCGCACCCCTCTAACCCACCCTATCCTCCCCCGCGCAACCCACTCTCCCCCTCCACCTCCAACCCCCTGGTCATTGGAATAATTGTCTTCGACCAAACCAGTCCCTGATGCCAAAAAGCTTGGGGACTGCTGTTTTAGATGGTACACCGGTCAGAAAGAAAGCGTGTGTGCACAGGCACACACACACACTCACCTGAAAGCCATTCTCTTTCCAGTTCTCTTTCAACACGTCTGATTATTCCAGGACAAAGGCTCCTTTTGCTGCCAGAAGCCCTTTAACACCTCTCTATCCTTGCTTGTCTTGTCTTGTTTTTAACAAAGAGAGAGAAGGCCTCGGGCTCAGAATTCTGAGCGTGGGATGATATCTAGCGAGAATGTAAGAACAAGTTTTTTCATTTTATTTTGTTTACCTTATTTACAACAAGTGATATTGGTTTTCAGTTTTTTCAGTACTGATAAAATGTTTCCTTTCAACAGACGTGGTTAAAAGCAGGTACTCTGGAACCCAGACTATAGGTTCAAATCCCAGCATTGCCACTTCTGACCTGTGTGACCTTAGGCAGGACACACGACCTCTCTGTGCCTTGATTCCCTCATCTGGAAAAGGAAATTAATAATGACATCTCTAATGGGACTTCCCTGGTGGTCTAGTGGTTGAGACTTCACCTTCCAATGCAGGGGGTGAGGGTCAGATCCCTGGTGGGGGAGCTAAGATTCCACGTCTTGTGGCCAAAACAAAGCAAAACATAAGACAGAAACAACATTGTCACAAATTCAATAAACACTTAAAAGTGGTCCATATAAAAAATTTAAAAAAAATAGTATCTCCCTCTTGGATTATTGTAAGGATTATATTAGTTAAAATATGCGAAGGGCATAATAGTGCCTGACATCTGGTATATACTGTGTGTGTGTGTTAGTCACTCAGTCGTGTCCAACTCTTTGCAACCCCATGGACTGTAGCCCGCCAGGCTCCTCTGTCCATGTAATTCTCCAGGCAACAATACTGGAGTAGGTAGCCAGTATAAATGTTTGTTATTATGAGCTTATATGTGGGGGAGGACCTGAGGCTTAATGAACACTTCTTTGGAAATCTCACCATTTCCCACCTGAGAAAGTGAAGCCTTGGAGAAGATGATTAAGCAGCTGAGCAAGGATCTGGGTTGGTCTCTGGATTCCTAATCCATTTACCAGCCATCTCAATCTTTGATAATTAATATCACCTTGCAGCCTCAGCTTATTCATGGACAGAGTGGAACTAGTACTATCTCAATGGATGTTGGGATGCTGTGTGTAAAGATGGTTCAGACAATGAGTTGCTATGATATCTCCTTGAGAGTCCCTTGGACTGCAAGGAGATCAAACCAGTCAACCTTAAAGGAAATCAGTCCTGAATATTCACTGGAAGGACTGATGCTGAATCTGAAGCTCCAATACTTTGGTCACCTGATGAGAAGAACTGACTCATTGGAAAAGACCCTGATGCTGGGAAAGGTTGAAAGCAGGACAACAAAGGAACGACAGAGGATGAGATGGTTGGATGGCATCACCGACATGAGTTTGAGCAAGCTCTGGGAGTTGGTGATGGACAGGGAGGCCTGGCATCCTGCAGACCATGGGGTCACAAAGAGTCAGACACGACTGAGCAACTGAACTGATGATGTCTCCTGTGCATTCTCAACAGAGATAAGAGGGTAGAAATTGGTTCAGGGGTGGGGATCTTTTAAATATTGATATTCTGGAATGGATAGCCATTCCTTTCTCCAGGGGATGTTCCTGACCCAGGGATCAAACCCTGGTCTCCTGCATTGCAGGCATATTCTTTTCCATCTGAGCCACCGGGGCAGCCCTATATAAAGCACAGATATATAGGTGCCTACAAAGGTCCACATAGTCAAAGCTATGGCGTTTCCAGTAGTCACGTACAGACATGAGGGCTGGACAATAAAAAAGCCTGAGTGCCAAAGAATTGATGCCTTGAACTGTGGTGCTGGAGAAGACTCTTGAGAGTCCCTTGGACAGCAAGGAGATCAAGCCAGTTGGTCCTAAAGGAAATCAACCCTGAATATTCATTGGAAGGACTGATGTTGAAGCTGAAGCTGCAATACTTTGGCCATAATAAGAAGAATTGACTCATTGGAAAAGACCCTGATGCTGGGAAGGATTGAAGGCAGGAGGAGAAGGGGTCGACAGAGGATGAGATGGTTGGATGGCATCACCGACTCAATGAACATGAGTTTGAGCAAGCTCTGGGAGTTGGTGATGGACAGGAAGGCCTGGCATGCTGCAGTCCATGGGTTCACAAAGAGTTGGACACAACTGAGCAACTGAACAACAAATACAGTATATCTATGTTATCAAAAGTTCATGAAAAATGGTCATTAGGAAACAGAATGTCTAAAAAAGGGTGGGGAAGCAATAGTGAAAAGAAGTTGAGAAATACTGCCCTTAACCAGCAACTCGGGTTGCTACTCATAAGTGGGTTGTGAAATAGGCTTAATGGGCCATGATAAGCAATTTGGGAGATAAAAAATGATAAAAAGGGAAAATGATACAATATAGTGTGCCCTGCACATAATCAGAATCTGAAAGTATTGTGAGAAAGTTTGGCATGTGTGTGCATGTGCTGAGTCATGAAATGTGTCTCTCTGTAAAAAAATGGTGAAAGCCATTGCTCTAAACCACGGTTTTTCTTTTTCTCCCCTCCTTACTTATCTCTCTCAGGCAAGCCCATGCAGCCTTGGACTGTTTTACTCTGAACAGGAAGAACCTGATAAGGAAAGAAACGTGGAAGAGAATGCCCAGATTCCAGTGAAACTAGGGCCCAACCTTTACCAGCTCATGGACTCTCCCCTTCCTCAGTCTCTATTCCAGGGTAAGCCCATGGCTGCAGAGGGCGACGACTGGCCCTCCGCACCAGAGGGGAAAATGGCTTCCTCTTCACTGCCTCCCCTAATATTCCTCCCTCTGCCTCCCTTGTCTCCTTTCCTCTCTGCTCCCACCTTGGAGGGCAGCAGTCCTGTTGACCAGGGTCTGAGTCCCAGCGCTGCCATTTACTGCACAATCCCAGAACAAGTCATCTAACTTCTCCGAGCCTCAACTGGACAGCTATAAAATGGGGGACATTTTTCAAAAGACTGCAGTGATGCTTAAATGGGATAAAGTATATTAGTATTTTAGTGCCTTGTGTTCAGTGAGTGCCCATGTAGCTAACAGGCTCTGAACCCAGGTTATCCATGTTATCTCTATTTAATCCTTGAAATGAGCTTACACAGGAACAGGGAAGGTGACAGGGCAGACTTGCGTCAGGCTATCTGGTTTCAAACCTCAGTTCTGTATCTTTCACATAGTTCTTTCTTTGTGACTGCGGTGTGTCCCTTTTTAAAAGGTGCCTTCCTCATAACCCCACATAATGATTTCAGTTTACATTATTAAAGTGGCCAGCTGGGAAATATAGTTTTTTAAGTAAGTACACTTCAGTCTCCAGCAAAATAAGATGTTAAAGATGGATACCGGTTAGGCAACCAGAGTCTCATTTTCAACAGTTTTATCTTGCTCTTGATTTAACCTTTAATTTTCAAAGGCCCATCCAGAGGAGGAAATATGGAGTAAACAAGTAAGAACTGTTAGCAGAGATAAGCTCTGAAAATGTGGATGACATGTCTAAATTGTGTTCAGTGATGTTTTGTTCCTTTTTTCTCTTAACCTTTCAGTTTCTTTAGGAAAATGAGTTTATGAGTTTTCTATATCCATTTAACATGAGAGACCAATACATTCAGAAAATATGGTTGAAAAAAACCATATTGCATAACCTTGGAAAAGGTACCAGTTCTCTCCATGCCTCTGTTTCCTCACCTGTAAAATGGGTACAATAATACTCCCCATCTGCAACGTTGTTTTGAAAAAATGACTTAATATTGCTAAACACTCAGATCAGTGTCTGTATAATTAGCATTTAATGAGCTGGCATTATTATCCTAACTTCACAGATGAAAGAATTGAGGCCCACAGAGATTAGCCAACCACCACTCAGGGAATGGAAGAGCCTAAATTTGTTTAACGTTTTAAAAATTCTAGGAATTTCCCTGGCAGTCGAGTGGTTAAGACTCCGTTCTTCCACTGCAAGGGGTAAGGGTTCCATCCCTGGTGGTTAACTAAGATTCCACATGTCTCTGGGCACCATTAAAAAAAAAAAAAATCCAGTTGACCTTAAAATGCACATAGGAGGTTTATGTGTAAATGCCCACGATCTATATAAGGGCATTCCCAACCCCTCAGAAGGCTCCCTGAGGTCTCTTCTCAGTACATCCCACCAAGTTAAAAGCTGTTCAGATTTTTCACGGAAGTTATTTTGCCCATTTGCAACTTCGTCCAAATGGAGCCATACGGTATGTTTCTTTTATTATCCATTATCCGTGGACTCTGAATTTGAAATTCAGATGCTCCCACCCTAGGACCTGCCATCTTAACTGTTATCCTATACCGCCTGTTAAAGCACTGACTGCTTGGGCTGCTCTCATTTCCCCCACCTCCTCTTCCTGTCCCCTCGTTCAGCTCTACCCTTGAATCCTAGTTGTCCTTCAAACCATCAACGAATTCTAATTGATCTGTTCTGTGTTAGACGGTTTCGCCCCCTCTGCCCCGCCCCCAAGCAGGCCCCTCTGCCATGAAGCATACGATAGGGCACATGTGTCAAGAAGTGGGCCAATAGGAAGATGGCATTTTCCAAACCGTCCACCAGTCCACCAATAGGAAGGTGATGTTCCCGCCCCCTCCAACTGCCTCTGTAGAACTGCCTCCACCTCGTGCCCTTGCAGTTTGACGCCTTCCTTGTATCCTGAAAGGGTCCCCTCAAAGCTGCTTAAGGGGTGCAGGATGGCAGGCCTTTACTCTCTTCATCCTTCCTGGGCCTTTCCCACCCCTCCTTTCCCTGGAGTGGATGGGAGAAGAGGCTCTTCCAGACAAAAATAACATATATGTAAATGTTTTCAAAGGTTTTCCTATTGTTTGTTTGCTTTTTAAATGGGATAATACTTAGAGTTTTCCTTTTAAAAGAACTTTTTTTTTTTTCTAATTTCGGTTATCTTTACAGTCTAAACACCCGCCTCCTCCTTTTTTTCCAATTTCTGAGTGCAGATGAAAGTCACCAGCCTCCCTCTCTAGCCTCCACCTTGCCCTTCCCAGGTGAGGACCTAGGAGAAGGGAGAGGAGACACAAAGAGGTTAGGGTGGGAGGATAGAGCTTGGATGGGGTGAATTAAGAAATCACAGGCACATACTTAGAATCGAAAGAGAAAGAAGGAATTTTAAGGTGTGAGATGGGCTGGGAGGTATAGACCAGCTTCTTTGATTACAAAGAACATAAATTAATGGAACTGGATTGATAAGACAAAATTAGGATGTCCAGTTGCTCAAGGATGAGGCATATTTAAAGTGCAATAAGGATCTCAGATCAGGAAAGAGCTATGCCTGATGGATTTTGATGGTTACAGAAAAATGCATCCTATAGGCCACTGAGTTATAGGGATTGGCGGGGATGTGGTCTGTGAGTCTGAGGGACAATGTGCTGAGGTGTTCTCCCAGCCATCTTACCTTCTCTACCCCAGACAGGCATGCCTCTGCTCTTTGTCCTGGGCTGTATCTTCTTCCCGCTGAGCTTTGCTGTCCTCTGCTGGGGTCTGCAGAACCATTCCAACCTGCGGATGGAGAAACAAGAGGCTGTTTTGGTGGCATCCAAGTAAGAGGACAGGGCAAGGACATCCTTCCTGGGGCCAGGGCTGGGGAAGCTGGTCTCCTACTTCCAGGAAGAGTTAGTGATGAGAGCAGAAGCAGGCTGTGTGTGTATGTGAGGGTGGCTGGGTGGGCGTATAGAATCGAAAGACACTCTCTATGGGATCTCTGGTTTCCCAGGTGGTTCAGTGGTAAAGAATCCGCCGGCCAATTCAGGAGATGCAGGAGACTCGGGTTCCAACCTCGGGTCAGGATATCTCCTGGAGAAGGGAATGGCATCCCACTCCAGTATTCTTGCTAGGATAATCCCATGGACAGAGGAGCCTGGCGGGCTACGGTCCATGGGGTCACAAAGGAGTCTGACACAACTTATCCACTAAATAGCAACAACAATGGGATCTCTTGCAAGCCACTTAACCTCTCTGAACTTCAGAGTCCCCATTAGTAAATGGATTTAACAAGAATACTCACCTTCCATTCTTCATGGAATGTTGTGCGAGGGTAAGGTGAATTCACATCTATAGAATAGGGCTAGGGAATTCCCTGGCAGTCCAGTGATTAGGCTTCAGTGCTCTCATTGCCAGGGGCCTGGGTTCCATCCCCAGTCAGAGAACTGAGATCTCATAAGCTGAGCCACCTGGGAAGCCCTGCATGGCCAAAATAAAAATAAAAATAGTTGTTGCAAACTCCTTCAAGTGACACAAGAGATATAGGCTCTGTGCGGACTGCCTGAGCCAGAGGACTACGTTTATCCCAACGGGGGCAGCAACTGCTAGGCTCCAGCCAAGCATCATGGAATTAAAGTGTGGCCCCAGTGTTGTCTGATCTTCTCATTTTTTCTTAAAAGTTGAACTTTTTATTATTATTCCTGGGTCAGGAAGATCCCCTGGAGGAGGGCATAGCAACTTACTCCAGTATTCTTCCCTGGAGAATCCCATGGACAGAGGTGCCTAGCAGGCTACAGTCCATGGGGTCCAAAGAGTTGGACATGATTGAAGTGACCTAGCATGCATGCACACTACAAATTTATGGTCTATTTGACAAAGATTAGTAAAACACTGGTGAACTATCCCCAAACCTTAGGGAGGAGGAGGAGCTGGCAGAAGGCAGAACTTATAATAGCTAGGTGTCTGAAAGACCCCCCCAAAAAAAAAAAAACCCTACCTGTTTTAATCTCTGCTATCCAAAGTGAAGCCACAGCCCCTTCACCAGGTCGGTGGTCCTCAACCCAGTAGTCAGGGTGGCTCGCTGTCACCTGTCCTCGCCCGAACGCAGCACCATCCTGAAGCTTTGCCCATCTTTGGCTTTGGCCCTATGCAAACATGGGTTTGAAAGCCAGCTTTGCCAATTCTCATAGCTGTATTATCTTGGGCAACTTTTTTGTCTTCTTTTTTTTTCTTAAATGTCTAAACCTCAGTTTCTTGTTTGTAATATAGACAAAGATGCTATAATCTGGGAAGGTTAAATAAGAATAAATAGAAACCACTTCACCCCGCGCCCAGTACATAGTAAACACTCAGGAAGTTGGGTCCCTTTTTCCTTTAAGTGAAGCCCTGAAGCCAGGAAGCTAGGTCCACTGTTGACTCTTAACTTCTTAACTTCTGCTGCCTAAGGCCAGAGACTTCCCAGGGTCTGTTTCCACAGCAAGCCACTAGAGGGCAGCACAAAATAGCAAATCCCAGTCCTTTGGTTAGGCTTTGGACAGGGAGAGGCAAATCGTACAGTTGCTATGGAAGCATATCTTAGGGCAGACTTGGAAACCAAAGTATGGTTTTGGTAGCAGGACCCCACGTCATGCAGAAGTCTACGGGGAGGTTGAGTTCAGGATGAGAAGGCCGAATTCTAGGGAGGCGGCATGAAAGTGTGAGAAGCTGCTCAGAGGCCGGTGTAGTTCTGGCTGAGTCTCTGAACTGCAGCGAGACCGTGGCCAAGGCACTGGGCCTCAGTTTCCTTGCAGTGGACTGAGGGGCTCAAATCAGGGGCCTTTCCCCCATGGAAACTGGGCTGTGAAGTTGCAGAGGAAGGGGAGCTGGGACCATCATAAACCTGACGAGGAAGAGAGTGACCAGGGCCTTGAGGAAGCCAGGCAGCCTGAAGGACACAGGCAGGGGCATCCTCGGGCTTGAAGTGAGTTTTCGGAGACACTGTGCTTCCTCTTCAAAGCCTGCCACCCAGTATGAGAGGGCTCCTGTCTTCTTAGCTACCTGGTCTTAGGGAGAGTCACTGAAAGCCTCGGGACTATTGCTTGACCTGCAAAAAGGAGATACATGCAGTTACCTCAATGCTGTTACAGTAGTTAGAGGTGGTCACGGGACAGTCTCGCAGTGGAGTTGGGACCCAGAGGCACCTCATGTTAAAGTATGTGTTGTTTTGTTTTTAGTCGCTAAGTCATGTCTAACTCTGAGACCCCATGGACGGTAGCCCCACCAAGCTCCTCCATCCATGGGGATTCTCCAGGCAAGAATACTGGAGTGGGTTGTCATTTCCTCCTCCAGGGGATCTTCCCAACCCAGGGATCGAATCAGCATCTCCTGCATTGGCAGGCATGTTCTTTACCATCTGAGCCATCAGGGTCTTATACCTCAGAGTTTTGGAGGTCTCTGAATCTGATACTGTGTTAAGGTGTATTTTTATTCCCATCCATTCCCTAAACTCAACTTTCCGAGACAGCGAGCTGCACTAACTTCTGGTCCCTTCCCAGGGAATCTTCTTACTCTCTGTGGGAATGGGTGCCCCTAAGCTGGGACCCCAAGGCAGCTGAAGAATAAGTATTGAGAGGCCTTGGCGGAGGAGGAGATGGCAGGCATTTGCAAACTGCTGGTGGGAAACGGGCTCAGGCCCATCTTGGGGCCCAGGGCCACCCTCCCAGCTGGCCAAGGAGCCCCAGAGGAGAGCAGTCCCGCCCTTGGCCCTTGTCCTCAGCAGCCCCCTGTGCCTGCCGCAGCGGCTGTCTCTTTAAGGGCCTCCCCCTCCCTCTTTCTCTGCTCCCCCCATCTCTGTCGCAGCCACTGCTGTGGCTCAGAGCTGCATGGGGAGACGCCGCTGCAGGTCCGGTTTCTGGGTGTCTGGTCGGTGCCATCAACTCCCTCCTCCTCCCCCCGCCCTCCCCAAGCTGGTGATTTCCCCTCCCCCCGCCCCCTCCCCGCCGAGGGGGCAGGGGGCTGGGCCCGAACTCTCCATAATGCCCCGGGGCTGCCTCTGGGCCGGGCCGCGGGCACTCTGGTGGCAGCGAGAGGCGGGAGAGCGGTGCTGACCGCTGACCGCCTGCCCGGCCGCTCCTCGGTCTCCCTCCCCTCCCTCCCTCCCTCCCCTCCCCTTCAGAGCTGGCACCACAGTCCCACCCCCACCCCCACCCCGCCCCCTCGGGCCCTCCCAGCCTCTCCACGTAAGCCCCCCCCCCCACCTACCTCGCTCCCTCCCCTCCCCCATCCGCAGCCTCCTCGTCCTGTCCCCTCTCCCTCTGTCCTCTCACCCAGTCCTCTCCTCCCCGGCTTGCTCCCAACCCTCTGGCTGGCTCTCTCTGGCTCCCTTGCTCGGATCCTCCCCTTCCCCCAGTCTCTCCCATCTCCCCAGTCTCCATCTAACTCCCTTTCTCTGATCCTGGGCGGGTAGGGCTCTCCAGTCCCATCCCCTCCCCACCCTGTCTGTCCCCTTTGTGCCCCTTTCTCTTCTTCTCTCTCCTTCCCCGGCCTGGCGTCCCTTCTCCACCCCCATAACTCCCTTCAGCTCGGTCTCCCAGCCCTTTCCCGGTTGCTTTCGGGCTTCCTGCTGGAGGGCTGAGCCACCATGCTGACCCCCATGGTGGCCGGGGGGGTGGTGTTCCCCGGACTCTTCCTCCTCTCCAAGAACACGCTCCAGCGGCTGCCCCAGCTGCGCTGGGAGGAGGCCGACGCGGTCATTGTCTCAGCCAGGTAAACTGCCTGCCTTCCCTCCGCCCCCTCCCCTTCCCAGGCTGCATGGGGATGGAAGGGACCCTTGGCCGGATAGGGACCAGGGGCTCCTGAAGTGGTCGGTGGGCTCTGCCTCCAGCTTCCTTCTCTCTGCGCTGCCTTACTCACTGTCCCAGGAGACCTCATCCAAACCCAGCCATCTGGTCTACTAGGATTCAGTCTGCTCTGCTTCCCTTTGCCATTCAGCCTCCTACCCTCCAAAACAGGGCTGGCATGTGACCAAAACATTCCTATAGGATACTAGGGAACACAGGAAGGAGCCATGTATCATTGGGGGGGGGGGAGTTGCTGTGTCTGGGGCAATGAGGGACAGATAAGTGAACGGTGGAACTCTGCACAGTCCTGGAATGCGGGCCAGAGTTGGGGAGGGGAGTGTGGTGGCTGGCAAGCAGAGAGCGGGAAAGTAGCTGGGAGGGGAATCAGGGGCAACCGAGGGGCCAGGGATGACCCACGATGACTAGGCAGCTGAGAGGTGTAAGAACAGGCCCAGGGCTCCCCCCACCACCCTGTGCTGTTACCCCCTGACCCCTGTCCCTTCCCTGGAAGGGACCTTGTTATCTGCCACTGGTTCTCGGCATTGTCTCACCTCACGATGACCTCCTGGGTGTCCTGAGAGGAAGGCAACTCCGTAGCAGTCCTGGAGGCTGAAGTGGTGGGGCTGAGTCCCAGGCGAGGCAGCCTGGGGAAAAGATGGGCAGGGAGCACCCGAGAGGCACAGAAGCTGGACAGTAAAGAGGAGGAACCAAGGGGCACATCTCCCTCCTTTACAGCTACTTCCTCTTCCTCCTAGGCTAGTGTCCTCTGTCCAAGCTGTAATGGCCTCCACTGCTGGCTACATCGTCTCCACCTCCTGCAAGCACATCATAGATGACCAGTAAGTGCCATGAGACCACCACTTCCCCCATTCCAGCAGCCTATATGCATGTGACCCTTGAGTGGGGTACAGATCATCCGGGGGACTCCCTCAGTGAACTCCAAGCCCTTAACTTGGGCTTGAGCAAGTTAACTACAATAGCTGCAACTCAACACCCCGAGACAAATTTATCCACATCCTGTCCTTAAAGGTCAACACCAGGAGGAGGAGAAGTGGGGAGCAAAAAGGATTCTCAAGGCAGCTCCTAGGTTTCCCAGCCTCTTGGATCATAGTAGGTTCTGAGTGTCATTTCCTCCCCGTCCTCCTCCCACTCTTTCACCCCCTCAGACCCCATTTCCAACCAGTACCCAACTGGGGTGCTTCCCTACTCGTTCGTGCCAGGCTCACCCCTCATCTCCTCCCAGAATCCAGGTGTCCAGTGCCAGCTCCGTGCGTGAGAGGGACAGATGACACAAAACAAGGCCACCAATGGTTAGACAGTGGGGTGGGGAGTGAAGGGTGAAGAGGCCAAATTTTGGCACTCAGAGCCGATGCAGTGCCTGGTGCTTGCCAAAAGAGCCCAGGCCGGAGACGTGGGGCAGGAGGAGGGAGGAAAGGGGCCCTGTCCGTGGTGCTGACGGGCCAGCTCAAGGTGGACCCAGGCTGTCATTGCTGCGAGTTGCCTGGGAGGGTGCTGATGATGCCCCATGCTTAACTTCTGATCCTGTTCCTCCTCTCTGGTGGCTGCTGAGCCCTGGGGACATGGTCTGGATGACCTGACCTAGAGGTGTCTCCTCTTTCCCTTGAATTCCTTCATCTGCGGAGTGAGGTCCACCCCTATCTGGAAGGGCTGCTGCAAGGAGGAACTGACTTTGTGTCAGAAGCCTACAGCAGTCCTGGCCATACAGAGTGGATGCTAAACTTCTTCAGACCCCCCCCCGCCCCGGGGACTTGGCTTCCTCCTGCCCTTTTCCCCCATTTCCCCTCCTGAGTCCAAGAGGAGCCTGGATCCTCCCCCACCCCCACGTTCCCTTCTCTCACCTTCTCACAGAGGTCACCTTCCACCTCTTACATGTTCTCCTCCCCGTCCCCCTAGTCCGTCCTTGTCCCTCCCCACTTAATCCTCAGGTAGGTGGGAGGATCAGGGTTAATCCAGGGGCAACAGCTGTTCCTACCTCTGAGCACCTAATTGCTGAAGAGGGTGGGGATGGGTTTAACCCTTCACACCAGAGCCCAGTGGTGTCACCATGTCTGCTGTGGCTGACTCCCTAGGCCACTCTCTGCTCTAACTTCTCTCAGGCCATTTGGACCCCTTTCCACCTTCCTGCCTTTCATCTCTAACCTGGGCTGCCGCTTCCTCTCCTCTCTCTCTCCCTCCCTCGCTCCTGGTCACGCACTCCAGCATGGCTCTCTGCTTCTTTTTTCCCCCAAAATCACCCCTTCCAGGCCAGCCTTCCCCAGGGTTCACCTTCTCCTTTCATGTCAACCCTGGTCCTTAGCTGGCCCACCCCCAGGTCTCACTCCACTTCTCCCTTCAGCAGCCCCTCTTATTCAGTCCTCATATTTGCGTGCCTTCCAGCTGACTTTGTTTTCATCTATCTGCCAAGCCTGGGGAGTACCGCTGGGTTTGCCTCTTAGACCTCCCGCCCCCACCTTGAACCTGTCACAGGACTACAGACTTCTGAGAATGCACTCCATGTGCTGACTCAAGAAGAAAAGTGCAGTGTTGCATATTCATGCACTTTTCATTTTTGTTTACTCTCAAAGCACACGGAACTTTCTCTGCTCTTGGCTCCTTTTGCTCAGCGTTTTCTTCTTAATGCTTAGCTGTACCTGAAAAAACAAGAGGTGGGGCCACATTCGGGCAGAACAAGCAGCACTGACAGCATCACCAGTTTCCATCCCAAATCTTCTAGAGGGCAGCAGGGCTGAGAGTGAGGGCTATGGAGCCAGACTTCTCATGTTCATCCCTTGGTCCGGTGACCTAGCCTCTCTCACCTGTAAAATGGGGTGACAGTCATACTTACTTTTCACAGGCTTTTTGTGGGAAGTAAATAAGTTTGTGCTTGTAAAAGATTTAGAGTATTGGAATAGGGCCCTCGTGTAATAAGTAGTCGATTAATGTCAGTCAAGGCTTCCCTGGTGACTCAGACAGTAAAGAATCCGCCTGCAATGTAGGAGACGCAGATTTGATCCCTGGGTCAGGAAGATCCCCTGGAGGAGGAAATGGCAACCCACTCCAGTAGAATTCCATGGACAGAGGAGCCTGGCAGACTATAGTCCATGGGGTTGCAAAGAGTCGGACACATGACTGAACCACTAACACTTTCACTTAAATGTCAGCCAGTATGATCTCTCCCCACCATTCCTACCACTTCTGCTGTAATTTGTCCTGATCTCTGCTGTCTCTTAGAGCTGGTCTGGCCTGTTTTCTCACTCTGTCTCAGCCCTCAGTTCTGTGACTGTCTTTTGGTCTGTCTGCCTTTTTCTCCTAGCACATTGCAGAGAGACAGAATATGAATGAATTAATATGAAAAATGAGTGAGAGGCTTCCCTGGCAGTCCAGTGGTTAAGACTGCTTGCTTCCACTGCAGGGGGCACGGGTTCAGTCCCTGGTCAGGGAACTAAGGTCCCACTTGCCATGTCGTGTGGCCAAAAAGAAAGAAAGAAAAAAATGTGTGCATTCTGAGCTCAGTCCGGGTTTGAACCCCAGCCCTATTGCTTACCAGCTGAGTGATCTTGTGATCACTTGGGCAAGTTTCTTGCCCTCCACCTTGGGATTCCATTGTGTCATTTGAGAGTCTACTTCTGTCTCAGGGTTCTTACAAGTATCACTGGAGATTTGACTCCTGTGATGCATCCAACATAGCCCCCAGCACTTGGCAGCTGCCTGTCCATCTCCTTCCCTTATTGACCCCACCCCTCTCTCTGCCCGACAGACACTGGCTCTCTTCCGCCTACACGCAGTTTGCAGTGCCCTACTTCATCTATGACATCTATGCCATGTTCCTGTGTCACTGGCACAAGCACCAGGTCAAGGGGCACGGAGGGGACGAAGGCAGCACCAGAGCCCCGGGCAGCACCTGGGCGGTGGCACGTGGTTACCTGCACAAGGAGTTCCTCATGGTGCTCCACCATGCCGTCATGGTGCTCGTGTGCTTCCCGCTGTCGGTGGTGAGTGGGGGCTGCTGGGAACTAGGGCCCTGTGTCCTGCTTATGCTGGTACTGCAGGAGCCTAAGAAGCCCTGGGTCCAGGTCCCCGCAGGATGAAGTGCCCCAGGGAGGGTTTCCTGAGCTCCAGCCCGGCCCCAAACAGCAAGAGGTTAGATCATGCCCAGCTGTGATGTTTTGGAGCTGGTAGCTCAGTTGGTAAAGAATCTGCCTGCAATGCAGGAGACCTGGGTTTGATTCCTGGGTCAGGAAGATCTCCTGGAGAAGGAAATGGAAACCCACTCCAGTATTCTTGCCTAGAGAATCCCATGAACAGAGGAGCCTGGCAGGCTACAGTCCATGGGGTTGCAAGAGTCGGACACGACTTAGCAACTAAACCACCAACCACCACCACCACACACCACTGCAGGCTTCCCTGGTGGCTAAGATAGTAAAGAATCCGCCTGCAGTGTGGGAGACCTGGGTTCGATCCCTGGGTTGGGAAGATCCCCTGGAGAACGGAATGGCAACCCACTCCAGTATTCTTGCCTGGAGAATTCCATGGACAGAGAAATCTGGCAGGCTTCAGTCCATGGGGTCGAAAAGTATCAAACATGACTGAGTGACTTTCACACACATGTACACACACCACTGCCTCTGAGACTCAGGGCTTCCCAGGTAGCACAGTGATAAAGAATCTGCCTGCCAGTGCAAGAGACACAAGAGATGTGGGTTCAATCCCTGGGCTGGGCAGAGCCTCTGGAGGAGAAAATGGCAACCCACTTCAGTATTCTTGCTTGGAAAATTCCATAGACAGAGAAGACTGGTGGGCTACAGCCCATGGGGTCACAAAGAGTTGGACACAACTGAATGACTGAGCACACACACATGCCTCTGAGACTCAGTATCCTCATCTGTAGTATCATGGATATCATCTCACCTGCAGGAAGGTTGGAGGGATACGGGGGGTTAGTGCTCCCAGATTTGATACTGTTCATCTGTGCTCAGACTTTCAGAGTGAAGCATCTCCAAAAGGGACAGAGAGGAGACAGGGAAGGAGGACAGGTGTTGCCAGGAATCCAAGCTCAGGCCAGGCTGTTTCCTTCTCCTCTCAGGTGTGGCGTCAAGGGAAGGGAGACTTCTTCTTAGGCTGCTTGCTGATGGCAGAGGTCAGCACCCCCTTCGTCTGCCTTGGCAAGATTCTCATCCAGGTGAGAGGGCGCTGAGGGTTTACTAGCTTGAAGGGAGGATCAGGGAAGGGTTGGGCGCTTTTAGGAACCGATCTGGGATTATCCCCTGGTGGCTTAGTGATAAAGAATCCACCTGCCAATGCAGGAGACACGGGTTCAATCCCTGGGTCGAGAAGATCCCCTGGAGGAGGAAAAGGCAACCCACTCCAGTATTCTTGCCTGGAGAATTCCATGGACAGAGGAGCCTGGCGGGCCACAGTCCATGAGGTCTCAGAAGAGTGGGACAGGACCTAGCAACTAAAAAACAACTGGGATTTTTTAAAGGACAGGTGGAGTCAGGTCTGGGAGGGGCTATCAGGTAGGATATAGGGGAGCTGTCAGGGCAGAGGGAGAGGGGGAGAGGGGGCGGGTCCTGGGGCCCCTAACCTGGCCCTGTCCCAAGGAGGGAAGGCCGGTAGGTGGGCGGAGGGGGAGGTGGCCCAAGGGGCTGAGTAGGGGGCGTGGCCGGAGGCCCTGACTGCCCGCCCCGCCCCCGTGTGCCTTCCCCGCCCCTCTCCCCGCCCCTGTCTTCCCGCCCCGCCCCCATGTGCCTGCCCCTCCCCTGTCTTCCCGCCCCGCCCCTCACCCCGCCCCTGTCTGCCCGCCCCACCCGCAGTACAAACAGCAGCACACCCTGCTGCACAAAGTGAACGGGGCCCTGATGCTGCTCAGCTTCCTTTGCTGCCGGGTGCTGCTCTTCCCCTACCTGTACTGGGCCTACGGGCGGCACGCGGGCCTGCCCCTGCTCGCCGTGCCCCTCGCCCTCCCTGTCCACGTCAACCTGGGCGCCGCGCTGCTCCTCGCCCCGCAGCTCTACTGGTTCTTCCTCATCTGCCGCGGGGCCTGCCGCCTCTTCCGGCCCCGGGGCTCCCGGCCGCCCTCTCCCTGTCAGACCCAGGACTGAGGGTGGGGCCGAGGGCGGGGGACCCTCCCCATCCCACCCCCATCCCCACTGCGTGGGAACAGGGCTCTGGGGCCGCTGGGCTAGGAGTGGGAGCCAGGGGCCTCTGGCCCTGACAGCCCCCCGGAAACTGACAGATGGACTCCGACGGGGTCGGGTCACGTCCCTTCAGGGGCTGGGGGCCGGGACCAGGGGAGACCGAAGGCAGGAAGAGGGGACCTCTCCCCACAGTGCCTGAGCCGAGGGGTCGACCCCCTCCTGCATACCCCTTTCTCCATCACGTCCCCTGGGCCCTGGAGAAGCGAAGAGGAAGAAGGCGCACCCCTTCCCATCCGCTTAGGGCTTTTGAGGCTGTGGGGGGTCTGAGGGGACCAGGACTCAAAGAATTGTGGGGGAGGCCCTGCTGCCAAGGCCGTCCCAGCCCCCCTGCTGCAAACTCCTCTGGGAGGGAGGCGACACCCCCTCTAACGTCCCTGGTCTAGTCATCTCCACAGCTTCTCTCCAAGGGAGGCCAGCCTGAGGAATCTTATTTATTTTATTTATTTATTCAAATTTGTTGGGGTGGGGGGAGGGAGGTGGCTGCTACCCCCCAGCCTTCCCAGTGCTGAGCAACCCCGGGGGGCAAGTGGGAGAGCACCCAGCCCCTTCCCTGTTAAGCTGACATCTTGCCCCTGGGCCCTGGCATGTCCCTGGTGCTACAGACTTCTCGAGGCTTTCTCCAGTCTGGGGTCGGGGGGACCCTGGGAGGTGCTTTACAGACTGCTAATAAAGACATCAGCGTGAACGCCACCAAGGCCCTGTCACCCAGTTCTTTGGGGTTGGGGAGGGATCAAGAGTCTGGGGGCAGACAGCGCCATAACAGGTTGACTGTGGGACAGGGCAGGTCCCCCCAAGCTGAGCAGTCAGGGAGAAAGAAGCAAGGACTCTTATTACATCAGCAGGAGAGGAGAGCAGGCATGGGTGCCCAGGGCAGAATCCAGGGCTCTCCTCTGGCTTTTTAGGCCCCTTTCTCACAGCTCCTGTCGGGTGTGGAGATCAGAGGTTGGTGGTCACGCTGCCTCCCTGGGCTTTGGGTCCCTCAGCCTCTTCCCTGCAATGCTCTGGTGGGCGGTGGGTGAGGGGGTGAGGGATAGGCCTTACATGTGAGTGCAGAACTGGAAAAGCAAGAAGAAGAAGGCCACCAGCAGAGCACCGACCAGGATGTGATGGAAGAGCCTGGAGTCAGAATCTGCTCGACAGTGACGGGGAGACAGGGGACCCTGGACTTGACTCCAACCGAAGGGCCAAGGGCGGACATCCTCCAGGCTCTGGCCAGGAGGACAGCCCCTTCTCAAGCTGGGTCATACCTGAGTTAGCAAAGATGACCGGTTTCTCTCCAATGAACTGGGCCACGGCCAGGAGCCTGGCTTGGTCTGAGTCTGGGTAATCAAAGAAGTCAGGTCTGTCTAGGAAGAGTGGAGATTCTGCTCCCCGGCCCAAGGCCTTGGCACTCTCCAGACTGGGTGCTGGGGACACAGAGCGAAGTCTATGAAAGAGCCAAGCAGAGCCCTGAACCCCACCCAAGAGGCTGAGACAGACCCAGGGCCCTGCCAGGCCACACAGCCTTCATGTAGCTGTGGAGGGCCTTGATTTTGTTCCCAGAACTTCTTAGGGGTTGGCTGAGCCCTCCATGAGAAGGCCTGTGCTGGGCAGGGAGGATGGGATAGAAGTGTGGAGAACAAACAGAAGAGCCGAGGCGTGGCCTCCCAGCCTCTGGGGGCGGGGGCCGGGGTGTGGGGGTCGGTGGCGGCATTGACCCCGATCCCCAGCCTTCCTCCTCCCCACCTGATTCTAGGGGCCCCAGCCTGAGCAGCCATATCCACACCCACACCCACTGCCCTGGCCTCATCACCCCTCCACTCCTGTGAAGAGGTGAGAGTTCTGTGATGTCACAGCCCAGAGCCATTCTGATTACACAGTCTAGGGTGAGGGGAGAGAGGAAGTGCTAGGATCCAGGACCCTCCCCCACAAGCCCCTGGATTCAGAGGGGAGAGGTTGGGGCTCAGAGAGTCTTCGGGTTGATGCTGTTGATAGAACAGTAAGAGTGGAAGCCCCAGGATTTACAAATGAGGAGCTTGGTGGGACAATTTGCTGAAAGCCAGAACTGAGGAAAGCAGCATTTGTATAGCAGGCACAGTGGATTGGTGCGGGGGGGATGGAGGACAAGGCTAAACATCTCCAGTTACCCCCTTGGATCGACCGCAGATAGCATTTATTGAGCACTTGCCACGATGCCAAGTACTTTTCATGGACTGACTCATTTAACCATCATAACATCCTCTAAGGTAGGTACTATGTCCTCATCTTACAGAGGAGGGAGCCAAGACAGAGAGAGGTGATGTAGGCACCACACACTTCCAAAGGGCACCTATCTTTTTCCCTGGGCCCCCTCCTTGCCTTGTGTCCTCAAATGCAGGGGCCCAGGGATCTCCCGCATGACCCAAACTCCACCTCTTGGTGCTCCGCTGAGGACAACGCTGGGGTTAGCCACCTAGAGAAACAACAAGCATCTCCACTAGGTGGCAGCAGTGTCTATGTCTGCCTGTCTGTTTCTCTCTCCTTACCTAAGGAAGACACGGCTCCCAGTTTCCAAGCCCTCCCTCATCCCATCAGGTTGCCTCAGGGGGAATGGCAGGCTTGGGGGTGGTCAGAGGAAGTCCCCTGACCCATCTCGGGGCAGGTCTCTGGTCACGCCTAGAGGCTTCACAGACTCCCCGTCTCTGGGTAGGCTCCCCCACGGTCCATTCTGTTTTCCCTTTCTGGTTTCTTCTTTTCCTTTATATGTCACTTTCCAACAGTCACTTTCACTCTTGTGGGCTTCCCTCAGCGTAATAGTTAGCTTCCCTTCGATTGGCAGGTAGGCCTGTCTGTCAAACATCTGTCCCGCTCCATCCAAGCCCAGGGAGACTTCAGGGTCTTCTTGGTTTTGCTACACAATTGCCTGTTCAGCAGTGTCTGACAAGTTCTGTGACATGCCCCAGTCAGACATGTGTCTGCGGTGTGTGAGGTCCTCTGTCCTATGGAAGGAGGCTCCTTCCTCCACTGGATCCCCACCTTCATCTTTCCGACCCTCAGGGACTACCCACCTATTCTCCTCACAGCAACCCTGGGAGGTACTTGTCAGGGTCAGCTTCTACTTCCTAAACAAGGAAAAGGTGCAGAGAGAAAAAAGAGGGGAAAGGAGGAGGCCGACTAACATCTACGGGGCCTTCTGGGGAACTGGCTCTGTGTCTATGTGCTCAGTCATGTCCCACTCTTTGTGACTGCATGGACTACAGCCTACCAGGCTTCTCTGTCCATGGGGTTTTCCAGGCAAAAGTACTGGAATTTGTGGCCATTTCCTTCTCAAGGGATCTTCCTGACCCAGGGATTGAACCCTACATATATCTCTTATCAGAAAAAGGAAGTGACTTGCCCAGTGTCATGTGAGGGGCATCAGGGACTCAGCCTGATTCCTAGCTCTGGCCCAGGGCTCCCTCTGCAGGCCTGTAGGCAGTTGTCCTCCAGGACTTAGCTGGGAGAAGGGGTCCTGGGAGAAGGGATCCAGACTCTTTATTTAGCCTTTGGAGTGAATTTGACAGTTTCCTGAGTTGCCTCAAAGGAACACAGCTGCCCTCTCTGCCAGAAAAGGCCCTTTGGACACAAGCAGTGAATTATCCATTCATTTATTCATCCAACCATTAAATAAATGTATCGAGCTCCTGTTATGTGCTGGACTCCATTTATGGCTTAGATAGAAATCACCAGGGCATGGTCTCTGCCCTGGGGGACCACAGGGGAGAGAGAACTCAGGGATGCACATTATTTGAGTGTAGACAGACTAACCCTAAGAGGCTGTCTACACTTGCTGTCATTGCTCACTCAGCTTTAATGTATCCTTCAAACTCTTCACAACTGGCTTCATCCCCACCACTCCACTGAAGTCACTTTCGGTGGGTGCACCAAGGACCCCATAACTTGCCAAATCTAACCCTCACTTCTCTGTTGGTTCTGACTGTCAGCAGAGTGCGCACATTTTTGCCTCTAGGCACTCACCGATTTTCTTGACTCCTCCCCCTCTAAGCTGCTCAGGCTTGGACCTTCTCTTTTCTATCTATACCCTCTCTCTCTAGGTGATCTCATCCAGTCGCATGGCTTTAAATACTATCTATATGCTGGTGACTCACAGATGTATATTTCCAGCCCGGCCCTCTCCTCTGAGCTCCAGACTCCCCTACCCAACTTCCTGCTTCATGGCTCTGTCCAAAAACATCTCAAACTCAGTAGATCCCAAATACAGCTCTCAATTCTCCTATCCCAAACCTGTGCCTTCTTCCCATTGCAGCAAACAAGCTCGCTGTTGCTCTAGATGTTTTGCTCAACATAAAAACTTAGGAATTGCCTCAAACCCTTCCCTGTTTCTCTCCTGATAAACCCATAATCAAGGCCTGTTGCTTCAGGACTTCCCTGGTGGTCTGGTGGCTAAGACTCTGCGCTGCCAGTGCAGGCAGCCTGGGTCTGATCCCTGGTCAGGGAACTAGATCTTGTGTGCTAAAACTAAGAGTTCCCATGTAGCAACTAACAACAACAACAAAAAATCCAGCATGCCTCAGCTAAGACCCAGCACAGCCAAATAAGTAAGTAAAATATATATATTTTAAAAAGAACTGTTGGCTCAATTTCCAATCTAAATCTCAAGTTCATCTACTTCCCTCTTCTCATTCAAGCCAACCCCATGTCTCATCTGGCTTATTGCAACATTTTGTGGACTGCGTCATCTCTATTCACTCTTCCCCCATTGAGAACAAACCAGAACATATGGAGCCACTACTTAAAACTCTCCAGTGGCTTCCCTTGAGCTTGTTACCCTGATCGGTGAGTCTCTTGTCTACCTACCCACTTCAGTTCTTTCCCAGCTTCCCTTCCTTAGCATACCCCAGCTTTTGCATACACCTCTGCCTCCCACTCTCTTGCCCCCTACTTGGCCCAGAAATTCTTCCTCATCTCCCAAGTCTCAGCAGAGACAACACTTCCCCTGGGAAGTGAACTTGAATTTTCTGACCGTCCCCCATCACCACATCAGTCTCACTGCACTGGAGTTGTCTGTGTATTTGTCTATTTCCCCTACAAGCCTGTGAAGCTAGAGATCATCGATCCTGGTCATAGCCATAGCACCACAATATAGAGTAGGTATTCAATAAATATTTATTGGCTTAATGGATGGATGAAAAGCCTTTCCACCTCTAGACATACCAGGGCTCAGCACTGTCTGCATGCCCCCTACAACCAGCCAGAGCTCCAGCCTCATCCTCACCTTCCTGCAACAAGGCTTTCTGGAGGAAGCAGGTGTGGGCTTCTCGCCCAGCTTGCCCCTCCTCTCACTGCAGACCTAGGTCTGCCTTTCCTCAAACTCACCAGCTCTGATCATGGATAGCATCTCCCTTAGTCCTGCCTCCTTTCTTATCCTGGAGAAACTCAAAGGAAGCCTTATGGCTGCTTTTATTTTAAAAAGATATTATTTCAGGGTTTCCCTGGTGGCTCAGTAGTAAATAATTTGCCTGCCAATGAAGGAGACACAGGTTTGATCCCCAATCTGGGAAGATCCCACATGCCGTGGAGCCACTATGCCCGTGCACCGCGACTATTGAGCCTGTGCTCTAGAGCCCAGGAACCACAACCACTGAGCCCACACCTCAGCTACTAAAACGCAGGTGCCCTGGAGCCTGTGTTCCACGGCAAGAGAAGCCTGCGCACCACAACTAGAGAGTAGCCTCTGCTCCTTGAAACTAGAGAGAAGTCCAAGCAGCTGTGAAGACCCGGCACAACCAAAATAAATAAATAAAATTATTTTTTAAAAGATGCTATTTTAGTGTATTCTTTTGAGTAGGTAACATACGCACATGGTACAAAATAAACATTTCCTATTCCTGCCCTCACCTGCCTCATGACAGCCTCCTCAGAGGTCACCATAGCTACCATTTTCCTGTGCAGCCTTCCATAAATTTATGCACAAATAAACAAACATATATAAGTTCTCTCTCTTTTTTTACTCAACGGCAGTATTCCATTCATGCTCCTCTGTAGCTTACTTTTTTCAGTTACCATGAGATTGTGATGATGATTCTGTATAAGTACATAAAGAGCCTGCTTGTCATGGCTGCATGCTATTTCATTGTGTGGAACTGTGACATGACTGATTGAATCAGGTGGACATTTAAGCTGCTTCCAATCTTTTGCCATGACAGATAGGGTGCAGTTAATAATCTTGAACTTCTATTATTTTGCTCATGGGCCAAATCCTAAAAGCGGAATTACTGGATCAAATCTAACAGTGGTTACAGAGATGGTACCCATTTATCCACAGCCTCATCAACATTGTGTGTTAACGTTTGCTTTGATGGTTACCATGTGATCAGTGACAAGTGGTATCTCAGTGTAGTTTGGTTTAACATTTCCTTTACTTAAAAAAAAAATGGGGTAGGGACTTCCCTGGAAGTCCAGTGGTAAGGCTCCATGGTCCCACTGCAGAGGACATGAGTTTGGTTCGGCAACTAAGATCCTGCATGCCACACAGCACAGCCAAAAAAAAAGGGGGGGAGGGCGTAAAAAATCCATATATGAATAGTTATACTGGGTTGGCCAAAAAGTTCATTAGAGTTTTTCCTTAAAATGTTACAGAAAAATACGAACTTTATGGCCAGCTCAATATCTTAGCCATTTTCAAGCACCAGATTCAGCAATACTAAGTATATTCACATTGATACACAACCTAAAATCACAATAGTTAATGATGACAACCTAGTGCCAGGCCCAGCTTGGGACAGCCTCTCTCCCTCAGTGGTGGTGAAGACAGAAATGTAAACAGGCATGACATACCAGCATCACCGGAGCTGAGGCTGTAAGAGCTCAGGAAGCTGGGGGCTGAGCTGGGGGTGTGGGGGATGTGTCTTAGGAAGAGGGGGTCCAAGGTGCCCTCTGAAAAAAGGAAAGATCTTCCAGGCTGAGGAACTTGGGTGAACAAAGTTCTGCCTGACTGAGACCCAAGTATGTTCTAGGAACTGCAAGTAATGTTCCTGAAAGCCAGCAAGATGAGTAAGGGGGATGAGATGGGAGAAGTCACAGTCTTAGGCCTTGAAGGTCACTGTGAGGACTTTGTCATTGGGGGTTGGCAAGTTTGGGACGGAAGAGAGCCAAGATCAAAGACTGGAGTTAGACTGACAGGTAGGTGCTGGGCTCAGGTGAGAGAAGGAGAGGAGAAGGAAGGCCTGCAGGGATCTGGGGCATTTAGAACGAAGCCCTGTGCCCCTTTGCACTTGAGGGTCAGACTGCAAGTGGGAAGGTGAGAGAAAGTGGATTCCCAAAGGAGATGCCAGCCCTAAGAAGCGGACATGGATCCTCGGGAGCTGGGTTGGGTCCAAGGAAAGAAGCCTGACCAGTCAAAGGATAGAAGCGTGAGGTGAGCCACAGCCTCGGGCCTCAAACTGTGAGGTTTCTCAGCCGGCGGCCGGGACGCGAGATCGCAAACCAGTGACCGCAGGCGGATCAGATCCCCTTCCCCAGCCCGCTCCTGGGTCATTGCGGTTCTCTAAGCCCCGCCCCACAGGCCCCGCCCCTACGGATATTGATAGGGGAGGCTAGACACCCTCCCCCCTCCTCTGCAGGGGAGGGGCGTGAGGACTGGAGTGGTGCGGGGTGGGGGCACTGGTAGGATGATCCGGCGTCGCCATGGCAACTAGGCCGGTGGTCTGCCCTGGGCTCGGGTCTCCAGGGAGGAGTTGGGGAACACCGGGCTGTTCTCGCTGAGGGTTCCTGGTGGCGCAGGTTGTCCGTGTGTTTGCAAGCGTGTGTCTGCGAAGTTCTCCGGGGTAAGTGTGCCAGCGCGTGTCTGGGTTTGTGCATGACTGTGAGCGTGCGCACGTGGGCACAGGCGTGTGCGCGGGAGTGTCCGTGCAAGATGCGTGTGCCAGCCTGCCCGTGAGTGTGTGTGCACCCGGGTGCGTTCCTTAAGTGTGCCCGGGCGGGCGCCGGCGGGAGAGTCCCGCCCCCTCCCCAGCCTCCGGCCGCCCCTCCCCGCCCCCCGCCGCCCGCGCTGGCTGCCTCCTAGCTTCCACCTCGCTCACCCCCTCCTCCCCGCACTTTCCCCGGCTCTCCCTCCCGCTCGGCTCAGACTGCCGGACTCGGCGCTCTTCTCGCCGGCCGCCCTGGGAATCGCCGGCCGCCACCGCCCAGCCCGCACCCGCTGGCCCCCCAGTGCTTGGGCACCTGTTGGAGGCGCACAGATAGGTGCTGGGGGCTGGGCTGCCGGGGACGAGAGGGTGAGGGTGAGCGTGTGTGTGTCAGCCTGTGTGTGCCTCCGGGGGGTATTCGGCTCTCCGGAGGCTGCAATTCCTGGCTCCGCTGGAGATCCGATCTCAGGAGGAAGCATCTGAGGTGGGGGTCCCCACCTTGGGCCGCAGGGGATGGGGGACCAGCCAGCAGGCAGACCCTGAGGTTGAATGAAGGGACTGTGGGAAGTGAGAACCTAAGGGGCGGGTGACACCCAGACCAGACCAGCGCCTGGTGCAGAAGGATGGCCAGAGCCTCAGAGAGGGAGAGGAGGGGGCCTACGGGGGCCGCTTGAGGGGTCGGCAGGGCCCAGAGCAGACAGAAGCCCAGAATGAGGGGCAGGAGCTGGGACAAGGACAGGGGACAGTCTAGAGGTAGGTGGGCAAGGCTGTGCTGGAGCCAGGACCTCTCTTCAGGGAGTGGCTGCCAGCCTGGCCCCTGGGGGAGCACAGCTCAGGGTCTGGAGGTCCCAGGCCTCCTTGCTGCCCCTCGGCTGGCACAGGCTGCCCTCTCCCTCAGTGCCCAGGAAGAGAGGCCAGTGAGGGCCCTCAGACCCCGGTGGTTGCTGCCTGGCCCTCAGCCAGCAGATGGGAGGTTTGAGGACTCAGCCAGCCCAGGGCTCACGCTCTCTCCCTCCCCAAGCTAGGGGTGCTTCATGAGGGGCCGCAGGGGCGACCGCATGGCCATCAACATCCAGGAGCACATGGCCATCAACGTGTGCCCGGGGCCCATCCGGCCCATCCGCCAGATCTCCGACTACTTCCCCCGCCGGGGACCCGGCCTCGAAGGGGGTGGCGGGGGCTTCGGAGAGGCCCCTGCTCATCTGGCCCCCCTGGCCCTGGCCCCCCCGGCGGCCCTCCTTGGGGCCACCACGCCCGAGGAGGGAGCCGAGGTGGACAGCTACGACTCGGATGATACCAGTGAGTCTGGGGGCTTGAAGGGCCCAGGGCACTCCTGGGGGCCTCCAGGCTGGTGGGAAGGGCCTGGGCTCTGCTGGGGGTGGGGAGGCGGCGGGCACTGCTGCCACAGCTGCAGTCGGAGTGGAGATTACAGCTTCAGCGAGGCTCAATATTCAATATTTCTGCTGAGACACTCAACCACCCACACAGCCCCAGTTGCAGCCCAGCCAGGGACCCAGACGCGCACAGGCTCGCGGGCTGACAGCCGCAGACATGCACACACCTTCACAGCTGGTGCACAGACCGGGGCTGCCCGCCCGTCTCACACACACCTTGTCTTTGCGCACTCACTCAGGTGAGCTCTTCCCTCTCTTCCTCCAGCCGCCCTGGGCACGCTGGAGTTTGACCTTCTCTACGACCAGGCTTCCTGCACTCTGCACTGTAGTATCCTCAGGGCTAAGGTGGGTGCTCCCTGCCTCCCCCTGCTGGCCTCCTATCCTGAGAGGGGCGGGTTTCCATTCTCCCTTCCCTCGTGTCCGACTCTTTGCACCCCATGGACTCTAAAGTCTATGGAATTCTCCAGGTCAGAGTACTGGAGTAGCCTTTCCCTTCTCCACTCCCTTCCCTTCCCCAGGCCTAATTCCTGCTCCTCCCCTCCAGCCCCTAAGTGTCCACGCTGTAGAGAGACAGAGAGGGAGAGGGTAGGTGGGTTGGCAGGCCTGGAGCTCACAGCCGTCTCCCCTCTCATCCTCCCCAGGGCCTCAAGCCCATGGATTTCAATGGCCTGGCTGACCCCTATGTCAAGCTGCACCTGCTGCCTGGAGCCTGCAAGGTACTGGCTGGCCTCTCCCCTCCCCTAGTTCCCCAGCTTGTGGGTTCCCAACCTTCTCCAGCCTCTGTGAGTCTGGAGGACATGTACTGTGAATCCTTCATCCCCTCACCTAAGGCCAATAAACTAAAAACTAAGACTCAGAGGAACACGCTGAATCCTGTGTGGAACGAGGACCTGACGTATAGCGGGATCACAGTTGATGACATCACGCACAAGGTGCTCAGGTGAGGGGTCCATCCTCCTCGGTCCCGAGCATTCCAGCTCAGCACCTCCTTGGGGACAGCTGTCATTGGAACCTTCTTTGGTTGGTTGACCCACCTCCCCTTAAGCCCTCAGATGCTCCAGAACCATCAGTGATTCCCCAGCCCCTTCAGGAACAGGCCAAAATGTTTCCCTGACTTTCCTGCCACCCCCCTCCCCCAAATATCTCCTACTGCTCCTCCATGGACTGCCCTCTTGTGAGGGTTCTTCACTCCTGACCTTTGTCTGCTGTGCCTCTTCCTGCCTCCTCTCTCTGCCGGCCTGAACCCCACTCATCATCCAAGGCTCTGCCTCCTCTTGCAGTCTTTCCCTGGACACTGGGATGCCTTCTCAGTGTCCTGACTCAAGTCAGACCTATGCAGCCCACTGTTGCCAGTGTCTCCCTCGTCTCTAAGGAGTGAGGTCTCAAGGGACAGGAATGGGAATGAAGTTCAGGGAGGTTAAGTGCTCAAGGTCATGCTGTGGCTGTGTGGCAGAGCTGGGAACTGAACATTCCTACAGGATAGAGCTGCTCAAAAGCATCACAGCTGAAGACAGGGCAGGGGGCTGCAGAGGGGGATGGATGGAAGTAAAAGCAGTATATTTTTGTTAAGTTATTTGGTTCTGTCAGGTCTCAGGGGAACTTAGTTGCAGCATGTGGGATCCAGTTCCCTGACCAGGGATGGAACCCAGGCCCCCTGCGTTGGGAGCATGGAGTCTTAGCCACCGGACCACCAGAGAAGTCCCAAAGCAGTATCTTTTAATTCCTGGGCTCATGAGTATCTTTAGGCTGGCTCCTGCTCCACAGAGTAAAGGACAAGGGCTCTGCGGGGGAGGGGTGGGCTCCTGGTCCGACTGCGCAAGGCTCCTCCAGGCCCTTCTGGCTCTGACGTCCTGGTCTCGTGACCCATATTCACCAGTGCACACCCTGTGCACGTTCAGTTGGATCCTGTCCCCAGGCCCTGAATGGAGGCAGTTATGTGTGTGTAGGGCAGAGGGGGCAATGTTCCCAAGATTTGTGAGGGTTTCCTCAGCAAGCTGAGCAGGTCCTGATGGGCAGGGGCAGCCTGAGCAGCTGGAAAGCAAGGGGCTGAGGCACAGGCAAATCAAAGTACTCTCCTCAAGCTCCAGGGCTGGTGCTGGAGACAGCTGTTTTACAAGTGAGGGGTTTGGTGACTCAGACAATAAAGGATCTGCCTGTAATGCAGGAGACCCAGGTTCAACCCTTGGGTTGGCAAGATCCCCCAGAGGAGGAAATGGCAACCCACTCCAGTATTCTTGCCTGGGAAATCCTATGGACAGAGGAACCTGGAGGGCTACAGTCCATGGGGTCGCAAAGAGTAGGACACAACTGAACAACAGTATTGAGGGCAGAGCTGGGACCAGTCTCGGGTGCTCAGAATTCAGTTGGGGACCTTTCCCACCTCGGAGTGGGGCTCAGGTACCCCAGGGGGCCTTGACCCTGCAGTTCCCCACCAGGATCTCTGTCTGTGATGAAGACAAGCTGAGCCACAACGAGTTCATCGGGGAGATCCGAGTACCCCTCCGCCGCCTCAAGCCTTCACAGAAGAAGCATTTTAACATCTGCCTTGAGCGCCAGGTTCCGGTCTGTGTGGGGCGGTGGGGTACCACGGCAAGGGGGCTCAGGGGAGACCAGGTTTCCAGAACTTTCTCTCCGCCCCCTCAGCTGGCTTCACCCTCTTCCATGTCTGCGGCACTGAGGGGCATCTCCTGTTACCTGAAGGAGGTGAGCCACCCGCGGGGGACTTGTGGTGGGAGGTGATGGGGGTGCCGCTGACCCCCGTGTCTGCCCACAGCTGGAGCAGGCGGAGCAGGGGCCGGGGCTGCTGGAAGAGCGTGGGCGCATCCTGCTGAGCCTCAGCTACAGCTCTCGGCGCCGTGGGCTGCTGGTGGGCATCTTGCGCTGCGCCCACCTGGCTGCCATGGACGTCAACGGCTACTCTGACCCCTATGTCAAGACGTGAGCTCCTGCCCTGTCCTGAGGCCTGTCCTCCCCTCCCCAGGGACCTGCCCCCAGCCCCATCCTCCTCTGGGGTCTGGCCTGTCCCTGACCTACCTGCCCCCCACCCCCCCACTCCCATTCCCCCCCGCAGGTACCTGAGGCCAGATGTGGATAAGAAATCCAAGCATAAAACACGTGTAAAGAAGAAGACTCTCAACCCGGAATTTAATGAGGTGAATGGGACCAAGACCAGAAATTGAGGGGGGAGCTGGGGCTGGGGACAGCGCCTCATGGAAGGTGTGACCTGCCCTGTCTCAGGAGTTCTTCTATGATATGGAGCTCTCCACTCTGGCTACCAAGACTCTGGAAGTCACAGTCTGGGACTATGACATCGGCAAATCCAATGACTTCATCGGTAAGGAAGGAGCCTGCTGGGTGGTGCCCAATGGAGGGCAGCCTAGCAGCCAGCCAGGCCCTGATCTTGCCTGCCTCTGCTGCTCCCCAGGTGGCGTGTCCCTGGGGCCAGGCGCCCGGGGAGAGGCCCGGAAGCACTGGAGCGACTGTCTGCAGCAGCCGGACGCGGCCCTGGAGCGCTGGCACACTCTGACCAGCCAGCTGCCCCCCGCGGCTGGGGCTCTGCCCTCAGCCTGAGCGGCCCCCTTGGGGCCAGGTCCAGTACCCAACCTTCGCACGAGTGTATTGCACGTTTACACGGGGTGGATGCCCCACCCTGCACTACCTGTCTTATTTCGTGAGAGTCTCCGTGACCGTGGGTCTGTCTTCTTGTGAGGGACTGTGGAGATCTATATTCACATATGCAAACTTCCTTCTGCCTGACTCGCTACAACCTGCAAATATGCAAACCACCCATCCTGAGCACACCTGCGGGAGGGTCCAACAGAGCCCCGGCCCGGCTGCTGCTTCTCTCTCCTGCCTCTCCAGGCTGCCCGTTCCCCTCCCCTACAGGAGGAGGTCGGATTAGGTGGGGTTTGGAGGAGAACGTTTCCAAAAAAAGAAAAGGACAAAAAACAAAGAGCCACTTCTTTAATACACAATCTTCATTTAAAAAACCACACACATATACACACACACACACACACACACACACACACACACACAATACCTAGCCCTGTACAGCTGCCCTTTTAAGCGGGGGGCCACCGCAGGGTCTCTGCCTCTCTGAGAGGTGACAGACGGCCCTGGCCACTCCTTTAAATAACTGTCCTCTGGATCGGGCTGGGATGTGAGGGCAGGACCCCTGCCCTCCCGGGAGAGGGCCCACCTTCTGGGGGGCATTCGTGCATGTTTACGCCTTTTCTGATTGTGTCCGTGGCCGCAGCATGGCAACTGGGCATCAATAAACTTCTCTGCGGAAGCTGGGGGCTCGTGTGTGCTGGCTCCAAGGGGGCTGGGCAGGGGGTTGGGCAGAGGGGCTCACTCCGGGATGTCGATCACCAGGTCATCGTCCCCGTCCAGGGCGTCATCCCCGCTACCCGCGTCGCTGAACATCTGCCGAGGGACGGCACTCAGGATCGTAGGGGGGGGCATCTTGGGTGGGGGTAGGGGGGCCAAGGCTGCCCCCACCCCAGCCCCAGAGCCCCGGCCTGGGAAGGTCAGCGGCCCTCCCACAGGGCAGTCGGGGGGTCCCACCGCCATCTGCAGCAGGGGGAGAAACACAGGGAGGGCTTATCAGGGAGGCACTGGGAGTTCCAGGGGGCTGGCACTGCCCCTTAAGACAGTTCTAAGGGCCAGGGAAGGGGGCAAAGGCTCATTCAAGGGGCAGTGGACACACCAGGTCAGCCAAGGCTGGAGTCAGGGAACCTGCCCCACCTCAGCCCCTTCAGAGCCTCAAATCAGCAAGTGCCTGGGGGTGAGGGGTGGTGATGGAGGTGGTGATGAGGGTGGTGGTGGAGGGGGTCTCACAGGAAACCAGGAAGGAAAGGCTGGGCCTGGCCCTGGCCAGTAAGGCACCGTGGCTGCCCCTGTAGTAGCAGTCAGAGCCAGACAGGAGCCTGTCTGCCCGCCTCTGGGCACCTGAGTTATTGCTGGCCTCCTCTCCCTCCTCCTCTTGAGGGGCTCATTGGTGCGGTGCAGGGTGTCCAAGGTCTTCACCCCCCCGCCATTTGAGGCTTCTACCTCTTATGTCTGGGACGGGCCCCTCTTTGGGATCCCCGCAGCCACTGGCCTGGGCCAGGCCCTCCTCTCAGCTCACCTGGGCTATGGGACCAGCCTCCTAACTGGAATCCCTGCCTTCAGCCTCTCCCAGATCCAGCTCGTCCTCCGCACTGCAGCCAGAGTGAGCTCTCTAAAACACAGACCTGAGTGTGTCACTCCTCTACTTGAGGGCCTCGCGGGACAGGCAGCACCTGAGAACAGGCTGGTCCCTCCACCTGGAGTGCCTTTTTCTATGGGTCAGAAGTCCGGCTTTGTGCTGAGGCTGGGAAGCGGCCTCTATCCAGCTCAACCCTCCAGCTGCCCCCCTGCCCCAGGTCCTTCTGAATCCTCCCCAGAGCTCTGGGGGCCTCATGCTTTCATGCTTTGCCCGTGGGCACAAACTGAACACCTACTATGTGTGAGGTGACTTCCACTAATGACCTCTGGCCATTCAGACCACCCTGGAAGGGAGGAGAGGTCATCAGCCAGAGGAAACGGAGGCTTGGAGTGGAGGTCTGAAGGCACAGGCCTCCCAGGTTCCCACCGGGCAGTGTCCAGTCTGGCCCCGGGGTGGGGGCAGGGCAGTGGTCTTCACGGTGGCCCTTCTGATTGCTTTAACTCATTCGGGCCCCAGGGGCCTACTCTCTGCTTCTCAAGGCATCCCTCCCACTCACTGCTGTTCCTGGGGTGGCATGGAAGGCCAGAGGGGATCTGTACCTCAGGGGACAGGAGTCTGCCAGGACCAGTGCCCTCGCACGCAGTATCAGGCACCCATGTGCACACACGGAACTGAGAAAGCCAGCGGCATGGCTGGCCCCTCCTCTGGCCACAGCCTCTCGAGTTCCTACCTAAGTCCCCTCTGCTTGGATTCACCCCATGGCCTCCTCAGCGTGACCCACAGCACCAAATGTTTATCTGTGGCCTGCCAGGGGCCAGGCACTGGGCTAAGTGTCTTCTCTCTGTTGACTCATTTTATCCTCACAGTGACCCCACTGAACAGAGAAGCAAGCAGAGGTTCCCAGAGTCAAACAATCCACCAAAGTCACACAGCGCATGCGTGGATGAGGCCCAGGCTCCTGACTGACCTGCTTCAGTCTTCACAGCATTCCCTCTCCTCCTCAGATCTGCCCCTCCTGTCTCCTCACACCACACATCCAGAAACTTCAGTGACCCCTCACTCTCCTTGCAGAACATCCAGCTGTCTACGACCCACGCCCCCATCTTCTTTCTGATGTTCTTCCCTCTCACCACTCAAGCTTCAGCCCAAACAACACTTTCACCAGGCCCCTGCCTCCTTTTCACCATTGCCTCAGCCTGAATACCCAAATCTCGTTCACCCTGGACTCAGATGTTACCTGTTCTTTGAGGCCTTCCCTGATATACCCTCTCCCCCATGCAGTGATCCATCTGGGCCCCTCTGCCCTGCATGTCTAGAACGTAGCTTCCTGACATACCTCTGCTTCAGGACCCAGAACCTCAGAGCCTCGAACTGCCAAGCCCACACCACGCCTCCACCCTCTGCTCCAGGTTTCAACGGCTTGAGCCCTCTCCACCAGCCCACCCCACACGCCAGAAGCAAAAACCCTGCTGAGGAGAGTGAAACAGAAGCTGGGCACTCATTTTCCAGGCTCAAAGGCCAAGGTCATACAGAAGTAAGTGGCAGGGCTGGGCTTCAAACTCCAGAACCCACACTCCTAACTACCACAGGCATGGCTCCCGTTTCACTTCTGGCTCCAGAGCCTCAAATCTACAGTCTACCCAATGGAGAGCCATCAGACCAGTCCCTATATCACTTTGGCTCAGAGCTGGAAGGGCCCTGTGCCTTCCATGTCCTCATCTCTCCTGGCACTCAGGGTGCCAGCCTCTTCTCTCCATCTACCTCCCTGCCCGTGACTTCCAAATATGCACCCCATGTGGCCCAGGCTCACACTACCCAGTTGTCCCGTCCGCATTTCCAGACAGCATCTCAACACGTCCAAAGCCAAACTCACCTTCCCTCCCAAACATGCTCCTCCCACAATCCTCCCTGACTCAGCAGGGCCACTCCACTTCTTCAGCTCCTCAGGCCAAACCGCCTGGAGTCACGTCCTTGCCCCTCAGATACTGCTCTGACTTGCACTCTGGTCACTCTTTCTCACTTTCCTCTGACCACACTGGCTTGCTTCCTAAATGAAACACCTCCCAGACAGCCAAAGGGCTGCTGCTCATTCCCTTTTAAATTTCTGACCACCCAACTGTAAGATGGATTCTTTACCTGAATCCATTTTTCTACACTGTTATCTAATTATCTTGCTTATTTTCCACCTATCCCTTCAAGAACGTGGGCTCTGAGAAGGCAAGGATTTTTGTTGTGTTCACTACTGTATCTGTAGCACCTAGAATAGTGCTTGGTACACAGGAGGCGCTCCACATTCTTGCTGATTACATGTGGCCTATCACTCCCTTCATACACACACAATCTGAGACCTAGAAGGTCAAGGTCACATGGTTTTTAAGGGGTGCAGCCTTGACTTCATTCTAGATTCCACAACTCCATCCCTCCTCGGTGGCACCCTGGGATCACAGAATACCTGTAAAAAGGAGCTCGGCCCCCAGCAGTCTTTACTCTGCATCCCCCGAGGCTGGGCTTGACTGGACTGGTATTGCAGGAGCCAGGACTTTTGGGACCCACCCCTCAGCACCCAGCCCTGGGCTGGGCCCCTGGGAGCAGTCCCACATGAGTCCTTCATAGTTCTAGGCCAGGCCCCCAGCCTAGAGCCATCTTGAGCCTCCCTCAGATGGCTGTCCTGCCGTTCTGGCCCCTCCCTAGCGTCCCCCAAACAGGGTACCTTGAGTTTCCGGGGCAGGCGGGGCCGTTTCTCCCGCTTGGGCCTCAGGGGGCTGGGCTCGGGCAGCTGCAGGGCCAGGTAGTCAGAAGGGAATGGGGGGTAGGTGGGGGAAGCCAGCTGCAGGCAGGAGTGAGGGGATGGAGATGGGAAATGGAGTGGATGGGGTGGGGGTGGAGGGAAGAAATGCAAACAGGAGGAAGAATGGAAAAACAAGAGATGGTGATGAGTATGGCTCCTGAGAACAGACAGGAGGGGACAGCAGCAGGACTGTGTCCTGGAGTCTGCTCTCCTCAGTCACGCCTGTCCCCCATTCCTACACCAGAGAGGAGCGGGCAGCCCCAACTCACACCCCTCCGAGGGACGCCTGCTGGCCAGCCCCAGACAGATGTCCTTGGTGCTGGGCTGGCTTCACCCTGAGGCCCAGCCCCTCTGCCCAAATGATGCCCACCTTTTCCCAGGCATCGGACCATCTCCCACCCTTGACCCCAACTCACCGAGCTCAGATATGGGGAGGGGGCCCTTGAGGCCTGAAGGGGAAACCCTGTTGAAGGAGGCAAGGAGAGGCTGGAGGGGGAGGGAGCACCCCCCAGCGGAGGGCTTCTTTTCCTGGAGAAAGGACAGGAGAGGGGGTCAGAGGCAGAGAGGTGGCCTGTAGCCTCCCCACTTCCCACCTCCTAAAGAATGATGACTTGTCTCACCTCTTAGGGGCAGGTGTGTCTGACAACTTGGGTGTCCCCTCTGTCTCACTGTTGTCTGAAGATGCAGTGGCGTCAGAGTCTGTCGAGGGGAAGGGCTGGTCAGTAGGGAAGTTGGGGGGGTTCCCTATCTACCCCAGAGAGGTGTAATCTCAACTCTACAGAAGGGCTCTGGGAACCTGAAGGGTACACAGGTGTTATTGTGGAGAGGCCCGCAGCTTCCCCAGCTTCTTAAAATGCCCTTTACACCCTAATTCCTGGCTGGGCACCTCCATGCTAACCCATTGTCAAGTATTTCCTATGTGCCAGGTTCTGAACAGGTGCTTGACATCTGCTGCCTCTCATTGTCTTCAGAAGTATTCCAGGAGGAAGAGGAGAGTGTCACCTCTGCTTTCCAGATGCAGTCCCTGAGGCTTGGAAATGAAGGTGTGGGGCTGGAGCTTGTACCCAGGTCTCCGGCTCCTGACCATTTTATGCTCTTATTTGCTTCTGAGCTGTCTAGCACTTACCTCTACTCCACTCCCCACATCCAGGCTCCTGGTAACGTGCACCTTAAATATTACCTTCACCTACTGCTCCCCATTCCAACTGACACCAGGCCAGGCCACCACCATGTCAAAGCCACCTGCTCAGGACTCTCACCACTCCTGCCAGTCTGTCCTCCCCAACCCCAGCATGACCCAAAATGTAAAATTCATCACATCCTTACTGAGCTCTGCCAGCATCTGAAATGCTTCTTATTATGGCCTCAACTTACCTTTCTGGTCTCCCAACCACATTGTATTCACATCACACCAACCTGTTTTCTCAAAGCTGAAAGTCATTCCCCAGGTTGGGTCTCTATCAAGAAGGCCCATGGTTCACTTAACAAGTAACTACTTACAGGTGAAATATACTATTCCCACTTGCTCTGCTCAGATATCCTTTAAGCAGCAGATTAAATGCCACCTCTCTGAGAAGTCTCCCAGAATCCCTCAGGCCCAGCTGATGGCTGATTCTTCCGTAACTCTCTATTCTCAATAGTCAGGGCCCTCCTTGCTGTGCCAGGCAGTGTCATGTGTGGGTGTCTCCCTCACCACACTGTGGGCTTCTCTGAGGCATAAAGGTGGCTTATATCTCTGGCTCTTGCTTCTCAGATATATCCCACTCTGACCATGAACATGCTGGGTTCCCTCATGCTGCCTATCCTGAAGTCTCCCTCGACAGGATGTTAATTGAGAAGTCTCCCTCAACAGGATGTTAACTGAAAGACCTCCAGGAAGGAACAGGAAGGCAATGAGAAACTAGAATAAAAGCGGAATGTTTTGCCACGAGGTACATGGGCTGGCCCGATTCTACTTCTCTGACCTCATCTACTGTTCTCCTAAAATACGTAAATGAATGGGTGCTGCATGTTTGAGCAAGGTATTATTTATAAAAACAAGCAACCTGGCTGGCTGTTTGCGGATCCCTGCTCTAGACACCATGGAAACGTGACTGCACGTGACTTGGCTAATGACAAAAAACAGGGCCACAAAGGCCAACCTTAGGGCTTTTTCAAACGGTGGGTATCATACCTAATAGTGGATCACAAACTTAACACTTTTGAGGAAAAAAAAAAAAATCAGTCTAAAAAGTATCAGAACTGTATATGGGCATCTTACTGTTGTTTTATTCAATTGTCTCATAAGGAAGTATGTGAGGATCCATCATGATGTAAAATACATTACTAATTGTCAAGAGTGCTCAAAAAGTTTGAGAATACTTCAAAAGTTTGAAGTTAGGCTTCAGCTCTTCAAACAATCTGGTACAGTCTTACCTCAGAGAATTTGCATTTGTGACTCCCTCTGCTAGGAAATCTCTCACTCATCTTCACAAGATAGGTTTCTTCCTATCTAGGTCCCAGCACAAACATTACTTCCTGAAAAGACTCTCTATTGAAATGTTTCCTGCCATCTGCTTTTGTATGCTCTATAAACTAAGCATGGCTTTTATATTTTTAACTTGTTGGTTAGGGAAAAAGACAAATCCAAAGAAAAATATCTCATGATGTGAAAATTTTATGAAATTCAAATTTCAGTGCTTATAAAGTTTTATTGAAACATAGCCGTGTTCACTTATTTATACAACACCTATAGCTGTTTCGGAACTACCACCGCAAAGCTGAGTAGGTGCAATAAAAATGGTATGTTCTGCAAAGCCTAAAATACTTATTACTTGTTCCTTCACAGAAAAAGCTTATCAACCCCCGCTCTATTCCAATGACTACCACTTAACCCTGATTTTATTCCCTTCCAATCTAAAATTCTAATATATTTCTTTGCTTATTTATTCCTGGCAACTAGAATACAAACTCCAAGAAGTTTCGTCTCTCTTGGTTACCACTGCATCCCGTGTGCAAATCTCAGTGTCTGAAACACAGTAGATACTCAGTAACACTTCAGTGAAAGAAGAGCAGAGGAAGAGGACCAGCAACTAGGCTGCCCTGGCCTCCAAGGCCTAAAGGGAGGGCCCAGGAAACTTGCTGGAGTGCCAGGAGCATGTCCTCCACCAATTTTTCATGACCTTGCTCACCAGAAGAGTCTTCATCCACGTTCTCGTACTGCAGAAGTCGGTCTAGGAGGAAACTGAGGGAAGAGACCAGGAGAACAAGAGTGGTTATTCCCATCTCTGCAGTGTCCTCCGGGCCCTCGCCTCATCTAGCCGGCCTCATGCATTTGTGGCCCACTCCAGGATGGGGTCCGAACGCAGAGCCACAGGAGCCACATCACCCTCTGGCTTCCCTCCTTCCCTCAACGTGTCTCACCTCTTGTCCCGGGACACTTTCAGCAATTTCCTCTGCGCCTTCCTCAGTTCCTCCTGGAAGCACTCGTGTTCCTGTACCACGGGCAAGATGCTCGCTGAGCCAACCACAGTAGTAAATTGGGCCTGGAAGCCGACCACAACTCACCCTGCTCCCTTTACACACAGGTAAACTGAAGACCTACCGGCGCCAGGCCTCAACCCCCCACCACCTTCCCACCCCGGCACTCACGTAGATGAGGAATTTGAGTTTTCGCTTCAGATTCCGGTATTTCTTCTTGTAGTCCACTTCACCGTCTGCCGGTCCGTTCATGACCGGCTCCGGGAGAAGCGCCTCAGCTGTAGTCCCTACGCCGAGCCGGTTCAGCCTGGCCTCTCCCGCCTCAACTTCCGGGGACTCGGCAGGGCTGGGTCCGCTGGCACTACAACTCCCGGCGTGCTCCGCGCTCAGGGATCTTAACCACACGACCTGCTCTCCGGAGCAAAACCGAGAAAGGAACGTTGCTTCCAGGCGAAAGATGGCGCCGAATCGAAGCGTGATGTCACAAAGATGGAGGACGCTGGAGGGCGCCCTTAACTGATTCGAAATGTGCTTAGCGACTTGAAGTCACAAGAAGACATTCCCCCCTGAGATTCCTAGTCTTCAGGCGAGGACGCCCTTTTTCGTCTGTCTTTCAAAGTCACAGAGGCCTAGTTGTTGCCCGCGACCACGAACGGAGGGAGCGTCGCGGTTTGATTACGTTACTCAAAGGTGTAGCCGGCTCCGAATAGGTTTCTAACGAGAACTTTAAAAAGCGATTCCTTCTAAGAAAAGGGAGGGGCCACGAGACCCTCCAACTGCCCGGCAAAAACAAGTTTTGTCTGGCAAATTCAGCCCAAGCGGCGCGCTACCGACCCGCAACGGTGTCCTGCCTCACGGCGTCACGGCACTGCGCGTGCGCAACCTCCTGTCAAACGCCTGGACGGAGGCCGGGAAGAAAAAAGGCGGGAGCCGCCAATATCAGGTGGAGCAAAATGGCGCGGGAGAATGAGATGCAGGAGTTCACCCGTAGCTTCTTCCAAGGCCACCCGGACCTCAGGTGCACCGGAGGTTGGAGTTGGGGTTGGAAAGGGCAGGGGCGGGACAAGGACTCCGTCTTGACACGTGTTTCCGCAGCACGCTTACGCACTCCATCGTGCGGCGGCGATTCTTGGCTCACGCGGGCCGCGACCACCTGGAACCTGAGGAGAAGCAGGCACTGAAGCGGCTGGTGGAGGAGGAGCTGCTGAAGATGCAGGTGTGGGCGTGACCCTGGGCCGCCGTGGGCGGGGGTAGTGGCCAAGGAGGAGGGGCCTAAGAGGGGTGCGGCAGAACCTTCCTTGGCGTACGTTTGGCTCTCTTGACCACACACAGGTGGATGAAGCGAGTGCGAAGGAAGAGAGGCTCCACGTTGGCAAAAAGGCGAAAAGGTCTCCTGCCCCTTGCCGTGACCCAGAGAGAAAAAGGTTCCGTTTCAATTCAGAGTCAGGTTAGTGCCTTCTGAATAGTTGGTTCATTCAAAAAGTATTTATTGGACATGTTACGTTTCCCGCGTAGCTCAGTCAGTAAAGAATCTGCCTGCAGTGCTGGAGACCTGGGTTCAATTCCTGGGTCGGGAAGAACCCTTGGAGAAGGAAATGGCAACCCTCTCCAGTATTCTTGCTTGGAAAATCCCATGAACAGAGGAGCCTAGCAGGCTACAGTCCATACGTCCCAAGAACTTAGATAAGGGCGCGTGGCCCAGGAGTCAAGAACCAGAAACACGGTAAACCGAGAGCTTTTTCCTACTGCCCTTCCTTCCATCCATCAAAGCAGGATTCGAGGCAACCTGTCCCAAGTGGAGGGGGAAGGGACAGAAAGAACCCGTCCCAACCTTCTCTTTTCTCCACTTTTCAGAGCCCAGCTCTGCAGCCTCCAGTCCAGACCGCCTCAACCCCTCAGCAAAGAATGGGATGGCAGCAGATGTCACTCCAACCGAGGATGAGAGTCCAAATCAAGCCTCAAAGAAAGCAACTGAGAGCAGTGATGATGAACAGCAGAGGGACCTGACTGCAAAGATCAGATTAGAGAAGGAGGTGGTGAAGGAGAGCAGTGAGGAGGAGGAGGAAGAGGGCTCTGCCAGAAAGAGAAAGGTCTGGAAAGAAGAGAGCAGTGAGGAGGAGGAGGAGGAGGAAAAGGAGTCCAAGGGCAGGACTAGGAAGAAGCCTGGGACAAAGACCAAGCAGGCACCAGGCAAGGCCTCAGGCAGTAGGAAGCAGGCTAAGGAGGAGAGTGAGGACAGTGAGGAGGACCCTGCCCAGGGGCGGGGAAAGAAAGGCGCTAAGAGCCACCAGGGAAGTGCAAAGGAGAGTGAGGAGGAGGAGGAGACAGTAACCAAGAATAAAGCGAACAGAGAGGAAGAAGAGGATTGGAAACCCATAGACCAGAGCAGTGGAGGGAAAAGGTCAGTTCGGGAGGAGAGGAGCTGTAAGCAGAAAAGCAGGGCAGCACGACTGCTGGGAGAGCGGGGGGACAGAGAGGAACAGAAGGAAAAAGCCGCAGCAAGCAGTGGCGATAGCAGTGAGGAAGATGAAGTGCCCCTAGTACAGAGGAAGCGCAAAGACAGGACCCAGGGGAAGGATGGGAAAAGGCAGAGTGGAAGCAGCGAGGAGGATGGAGAAGACAGCCCGAGGAAAGTGAAGCCAACTACTGGCAAGACAGCCAAAGAGGGCAGTATCAGTGGTGAGGCAAGTGACTCGGAGAAGGAAGTGAGTGATAGCGAGGCAGAGGGGAGCCCCAAGAAGGAGAGGAAGAACCGCTCTTCCAAGAAGAGCTCCAAGAAAGGCAGGACACGAAGTTCCTCCTCCTCTTCCATAGATGGCAGTCCAGAACATAAAGGCAGGAAGGTAAGGGTTGAAGATGGGTGGGAGGCCACCCTCAGGGAAGAGGCAGACCCTGACTCCAGCCCAGAAGGCTTGGCCTTCAGCTGCTGTCTTCCATTGCCAGGCTGGCTCTGGTCGCTCTGGTGAGGACCACCCCGCTGTGAGGAGGCTCAAGCGCTACATCCGGGCCTGTGGCGCCCATCGAAACTACAAGAAGCTGCTGGGTTCCTGCCGCTCACGCAAGGAACGCCTGAGTGTTCTCCGGGCAGAGCTGGAAGCCCTGGGCATGAAGGGTGAGGCTGGCTGTGCCCTAGGGGCTGCAGAGAGGGGACTTGGCTGCCGGGGAGGGAGGATCATGAGCTGCTTCTGCTCCAGGTAACCCTTCCTTAGAGAAGTGTCGGGCCCTGAAAGAGCAGCGCGAAGAGGCAGCCGAGGTGGCTTCTTTGGACATTACCAACATCATCAGCAGTTCAGGTGAGGGGCTTCCTTCTACTCCCCAGGATCAGGTGGGACGCAGACTTTGTCCAGCAACTCCTCTGCTGCTTTCTCCTGCCCTGTAGGCCGGCCACGCAGACGCACAGCCTGGAACCCTTCAGGAGAAACAGCCCCACCAGGGGAGCTATACCGGAGGATCCTGGACTCAGACGAAGAGCGGCCCCACCCCCCGCCCCCAGACTGGTCACATCTGCGGGGCATCATTAGCAGCGATGGCGAGAGCAACTGAGCTCCCCCAACCCCAGGAGGGACTTTACTCTGGTAGAAAGCATATACAGCATTCCTCTCACCACAGCCCCCAGCTCTGCCTACGGAGCAGAAGCAGCTTTCTTCAGAGGACCCGCAGCCCCCACGGACACAACCTGTTGGGATTCTACTTCTCAGTCTCACATTCTCAATTTAAGGTGTTTACAGGGATTTAAAGACTCAATAAAGGAGTGTTTGAATCACCTTGTCAAAACTGGTCCCCACTCTTAACCCCTGTCCAGGAAGCTGAGGAGCAGCCAACTGTCCCCTGGTCTGATTCCCTTTCTCTGATTTTCCAAAAATCCCAGCCTCCAGACCCTACCATCCAGTCTTGACTCGAGGAGTGTGACTGCTTCCTCCAGCCTGATCAGTGGGCCCCTCTGACCACCCTGCTTTTTAGCTGTCTGATAACCTAACGCCTTGCTGGGAGGAGGATCTGAATAACTGGCCTTAAGAAGAATGTGAAACAAGAATGAAAGGACTGGGGAACAGCTGTTGTTTATGTCTTTCTTCTCCCTCCTGGAAACAGCCACTTAGTTCATGGGCTGACTTTCAGTCTTTAAAGGGGTGGGTACAAGATCTAAACCTGACCAATTGGAGCACCCGAGGCCTCTGGCTTCAGATCAAACCAATGGAGTCACTTCAGGACTGCTGGAATTCTTACTGTTGAGGTTGTTAGTAAGCTGTAAGCCTGGAGCTGCCAGGGGCTTGTGGGTGAGGTGAACTTTCTGAAGCCAAAGCAAAGGGAAGCAGAGGTCCAGGGACTGATTGCTTCCTCGGAAGACCTAGATTCAGTCATGTCCAAAGTCAATGAAATCACTGAAATTTTTAGTTACACAGTCCAGTGAGTTCAAGTAACACTATCACCTGCCACCGAACATTCCTTCACACACATTAAGACAGAAAAGGTGAGAGTCCTGGGATCTGTCAGAATAACCAACAGTTTATTAAAAGCTTGCTGTAGGGCTCTGTGCCAGCCCCATAGCTGGGAGGGGCTCTCATGACTGCCCCCAGGCCCGGGAGCAGCCCCTTCCAAGGTTCTTATCTTGTTCACCTGCCCCAGCTCTGATCCCAATTAAAAAAAAAAAAAAAAAGATAAAAGGACAAGACGGCACAGGACTTCAGACAGCAACGGGGGAATGGAGAGACCCAGGCATCCTGACCCCAAGACCCCATCCTGATCTCCTTTCAGGAAGGCCTTTTCCTCCCATTCTTCCCTCCCAGGCCCCAGACCTGCTCTGCCACATCCCAAGTCTGGGGGCCTGGCGTCCCCAGTCCATGGCCCCATTCCAGGGGGTAGTATAGTTCTCTTTATATAATATATCTAGACCCACCCTTCCCCCTCCCCCAGGGGACTAGATAAATATTTGACACACATATCTCCCTCCTTTCCCGAGGCCGTGATGGAGAGAAACCCTGGCACCATGGTGGGGAGGCAAGGGCTCCCGGCCAGCCTTGAGGCACCTATGCCCAAGCTGGCCTTGGGCCGCTGGCCAGCCCAAGAAGCTCATGAGATGAGGTCTGAGGGGAGGAGCTGGAGCCAACATCCTATCCCCCACCCTTGGGTGGACCTCAGGCTTACAGCCCTCCAGGATCAGGCTCCACCCACCCCTGCCTCATTCATCTGCTCATATCCACCTTGTACTTCAGGAATAGAAGTGGGAGGAACCATTGAGGATGTGGGAAGCAACACTGGTGCTGCGGCTCAGAGGCCCAGGCACTGCAGCAGCAGGCGGGCCCACACTGTCACTGCCACTGCCCCCTGAGGCTGCTCGCCGCAGGGGCTGGGGGCTGTTTCTTAGCAGCAAGAGGGCTCCACCACGGGGTGTGCCGCTCTGTGCCGGGGGCCCCAGCCAATTTGGGGGACCTGGGGGAGCCAAGAGAGCGGGCTGACGCCAGGCCGGGGGCGGCATGCCTGGTGGAGGAGGGCCATGGCTCCAGTGCGCCCCTGAACGGGGAACTGGCCGGGAGGGCCAGGCGGGGGCAGGGGGTGGAGCAGGATAGCCCTGGGCAGCAGCCTCAGCTGGGATGCCCCCCAGAGCCATACTGGAGAAGCCCAGCCTCATGCTCTCAGCATCGAAAGCCTCGATCTCACGGGCCTGCCGCTCAAGCAAACTCCGGATTCGCTCAGAGCGCCCTGTCTGCAGGGCCAGCAGCTCCTCTTCCACCTGGGGTACCCAGAAGAGAGGTTAGAGGGTCCAGGATGGGGGCTGCCCTCCCCAGCCCATCCTGGAAGCCCAGCCCTCTCACCCGCTGCTCCAGCAGGGCCCGCCTCAGGGCTACTCTCTGCTCCAGCTCCCGCAGCTCCCGTTCATGCTGACTCTCTGTGCGGATCTTGATCTTGCTCTGGTAAGCATTGAGCAGCTCCAGCTCTTGTTGCAGCTGCTGCCGAAGGGCCTGGAACTCTGCTTCCTGGGTTTCATCAAGCCGCAGCTAGAGATCAGGAAGAACAAGTTTTAAGGGCCTCCTCTCCAACCCCCACAATCCTCCCCTGCCCCAGTAGGCCTGGGCCCTAAGGTTTCAAGAAAGCAGCCAGTCTCAACATCTATCAGAATGAAGGTCATCATACCCTGTGACACAGCAATTACACTTCCAGAAATTTATCCCCCACGTATACTTGCACATGTGCTCGAAGATGTTCACTGAAGCGTTGTAATAGCAAAATACTGGAAACAACCTAAACATCCACCAATAAGGGATGGGTTAAATAAATCATGGTACATCCATACCATGGGAAATTCTATGCTCTTAAAAAATGAGACATGTACTGACATGGAAAGATGTCCAAGGAATATTAGGTGGAAAAAGAAGTTAAGAGGACAGTTTGCAAAGTGATTCCATTTTGGTTCATGTTTTTAATATAATTTCCAAATATGCATAGGAAAAAAATCTAATACAATTCATTTTTAACAATTACCTCTGAGAGGTGGGATTAGGTGAGGGCATGGCAAATAAATAAGGACACTTTCACTTTTTATACTGTGTTAAGTGGCCCATTCCTGTGTCATGTGATCGCTAACAGCAATCTTCAAAACCCTCCAACTGGCCTGAAGGCCACACTCATTTTGATTTGCTCCCTGTTCACACATTAAACTAACTCAGGCCCAGGAAAAAAGTACAGCCATTCTTTCCTTGGTGGTTCTTGGTGGAGTAGGCAGGCTGGCTTTGTCAAGACCTTAAGAAAATACTTAAAGAGAAATAATAAAAACTGTTGCAGAGACTCCCAACAGTGGGAGAGTATCTGAGTTTCCCAAGAACAAAAAGCCCCCCGTCTCTCTACACTCCCCACTTCCAGTGTTCACAGCTAAGCTGGAAATATAAAGGCCAACCTCCACCATGCTCCCTCCCTGGACCCCAGGCCTCACCGCCTGTGAGCTGAGCATCTCTGAGATGGACTGGTCGTACTGCTCGGCTAGGATTGCCAGCTTGCGGGTCTGTTCTTCCTTGAGCCGCTTAAGGAGGCTCTTGTGCTGAGCTTTGGGCGTGGTCTCCAGCAAATGGGCCCGCAGAGCCTTGTACTGCCGAGTCTGGATCTTACACGTCTCCTGGAACTGCTTCTTGATCTGCAGCTCCTTAGACTATGCAGTGGACGGACCAAAGGGAGATGGGGGCAGGGGGAGGAGGAGGAACAACCAGGGGAGAGGGGGAGAAGAAAGAGAGGAGGAGAGGAGACAGCAGCAGAGACAGGGAGAGGGAGAGAAACAGAAAACATGTTAGACAGAGGGGGCGGGGGAGCTGTATACAGACAGACACGGAGAGATGGGGTTGTGTGGAGAGAGATCAAGAAGATGCTCAATGGGCAAGAGACGCAAAGAGAACAAGAGAGCTTCCAAGAGCATGTTCAGAGTTGGGTGGACAACTCACAAGAAACATCAGGAGAGTTCATGAAGAGGGAACTGAGAATCTTTCAAGTACTGAGTGCACACAAGAAGTTTTGACCATGCAGAGGAGGAAGAAAACATGACCTGGAGATAGATGCCTGTGAGCAGATACAGAATATACACGAGTGAGAAAACAAAGTCACTCAACACACCCATGGAAGACAGCAACAAAGCTGAGGAAAGAGAGGAAGCCCCAGGTTCATCACCTCAGGGTGGGAGGGAGGGAAGAAGGATAAACACCAAGCCAAGAAATGGGTAAGAAAGGGTGGCCCCATTTTGGGTCACACAAGGGAAAGGGGCAAAGGCGGTGGCCAGAAAGGGCCTGACAAGTTTAACAGGCCAGCAGCTGCCACCCTGACCAGACCTCCACATTCCAGCCCGGCCCTTGTGCACTCAGCTCCCACTCCAAGCCCACAACCAATCCCATTTCCACGGCCCCCACACTTTTGGGCCCCCAAACTCACCATCCCCTACTGGGGAGGGTTTGCAGTCCCATCCCCCAGCCCTGATGCCAGGAGAGAAACTCAGCTCCCAGACAGAAGGGAACCACATAGGGAGTGGATTGGGAGAAAAGGCAGTGAATGAGGACGAAAAGGACCCAGGACCTGAGCACTCTCTGGGAGGAATCCACATACAGGGGAACCGTGGGACCAAGCAGCTCAACAGGGACCCAGCCCTGCCGAGCTGGTAGTGGTCATGGTGCAATGAAGCTATGAAGGTAGAAAAGATGAGGCTGAGGAAAGGGGTTGAGATAACGTAGATGGGGTGAAAAGGTCATGGAACTGGGGGCCAAGGGTCCAGACTGGGGGCATACCGGGGAGGCTAGGCGGCAGGACAAAGCAGACAGAGGCAGCCTGGGCCAAAGGTACAGTTCCGCTCAGATATTTTATTTGTGTTTGTCTTTTTCTTTTTTTTTTTTTTGGTGGGGGAAAGGGGACAGGTTGGAAGGGAGACAGAAAAACAAAATCAAAGAGAGAAAAAAAAAAAAAAAAAACATGACTCTTCCCACCCATTGCCACCCCTGGCCCCAGGCCTGAGTCGATGAGGGTGAGGATGAGCACACACACAGCGGGAGAACAGCAATAACTTAGGGTGGGGAGGAGCATCAGGAGAACACAAAGTATCGTCTCCAGACTCCATGGCGGAGGAGGCTGCCTGTCTCGAGGCTGAAGGGCTGGGGGGTGAGGTGTGGGGTGAATGGGAGGAGAGGCCAGGGAATGGAGAAACTTCACTGAGTAGTGGGAGATAAAGTGCTCAATGCTCTGGATTCAGGCTTGGGAGGAGCTGGAATTGGTCACCTCCAGGGAGGCAGGGCCCGGGACTGGCGCACTCGGGATCTCCGCCCACCGAGCATCCCTGGCGGTGGCTGGTGGGAGGCAGGAGGGCCCAGCTGGCGCTGGCTGCGTGGAAGCAGCCGGGGGATACGGCTGGGCCGCTCACCCCGAAGCAGGCCCCAACTGGCCAGTGTGTGGACAGCCCAGGGGGGCAGGCAGGTGGCTAAACTTTGGCTGGCCCGGGCCAGGCGCCAGTTCCAGCCCTTGCACAGGGCCCAAAACCTGGCCAAAAGGGCTAGTGGGTGTCGGGCAGTGCGAGGATTACCCCTTCTGGGCCCAGGGACAGGAATACGGCTGCGGAAACCATCCTTGTTGGTCTTGGGATACAGTGCAAATAGGCCCCGGTCCCCCACGGCTCCGCAGCCCTGCAGGGCCCGGAAGACCATGGGTGATAGGCGCAGCAGAGCCCGCAACCAGAGTCGAGAGATGCCCCGGCGCATCCGGGGGCCCTGCTGTCGCACCCATTTGCCCCCTGCCGCCAGAGCTGCCAGAGGTAGAGCCAGGCCTGGCCAGGCGAGGAGCCAGGCAGCCCCAAGGCCCAGAGGGACGCCCAGGAGGCCTCGGCGCCAGCTCAGACTGAGGACGGCCCCCAGTGCGGTGCCCTGAGCCAGGAGTAGGAACAGACTGGGGGGCAGGTGCAGAGCTGTACAAAGAAGTAGGTAGGAGGCCCCCAGGCCCACCAGCCCTACCTCAAGGGCCAGCAGGGCTGCCTGCAGGCCACCCCCACCCTGGGCCGCCAGCAGTGGGAGCAGCAGCAGAAGTAGTAGGGGCAAGAGGCCTGAGGAGGACCCCACTGCAAAGGAGAGTCCAGCCAGGAGGCCATGGGACAGGAGTCCAGGGAGCTGGCTAGTAGTGCCTGGCCTCAAATGTGTTGGAGGGGGTTCCGGGGGGATGTCTGGTGAGGGACAGCCATCTCCAGGATCCCTTGGGGTCCTAAATGGAGCCCCCTCCTCCTCTTCCTCTTCCTCCTCAGGGACTGGGGTCAGTGCCGGACCCTGGACCCAGTCAAGCTCAAACTCCTCACCCAAGAGGCTGCCATCCTCCTTCCCCCACAACCTCCATTCCACTGATGCCTCCTGGCCCACAATGCTCCTCTCCTGAGGTGCTGGGGATGGCACTCTAAGCTCCTCTGTCTCCTCCTCAGGTAGCCCCCAAACCTCCTCATAAACCAAACTCTCGTGGTTTTGTGGACTGGGGCTAGCGGTTTCTGACTCTTCCCCCAGTATCCTCTGCTCCTCTGGCTCCAAGGCAGCCCCTTCCTTCCCCAGAATCCTCTCTGGAACTGCTTCCTCCTCCTCTCCCAGCATTTTTTGGTCCAGGACTGCCTCCTGGCCAGGTGAGCAGGGTTGCTCTTCTCTAGGGGTGCCTGTGTTAGGTGGTCCCACAGCCCCAGGAACGGGGAGCGGGAGGCCCGGGGGACGCTGGCCTGCACGTACTTTGAGGCTCTTGGGCTGCTGGCGAACCTGGGCCGCGTGCTTCTGCCGCAACTCCTGCTCACGCCGCTTATTGTACTCCAGCTGGTTGCCCAGCTCCGTCTGGTGCTGCAGGCGGGTGAGCTCAGCCCGAGTGCGCTGCACGGCCTGCAGCTGCCGGAGCTCCAGCTCCCGCGTGGCCTCATGCTGTCGCAGAAGCAGCGCACACTCCAAGTCCTTCTGTGTCTGTTTCTTGTTCAAGTCCTGAGGCAAAAGGGAGGCAGGGGCCAGAAAGCAGTTAGGAAGCCTTGTGAGTGTCAAGAAAACGAGAGCCCCAGGATTTCTTGGCAAGGGAAGTGACGGTGGGGAGATGAGGGGTATGGGTGAAAGGGAAAAGGGTGCCAAGCTCCTGGCAGGTTGGGAACACACTTGGGGTCTGGTGGGCACGAGAAGTCAGAGAGATACTGAAAAGAATCCAACCCACAACATGAATGAGGGCAGAGAGGAAAGATGGTCCCAAGTGAGGCAGATTAAACAGGGCAGGAGCCTGGGACCTGGGAGGCGACCAGGGGAGGAGGAGGCCTACCTCTCGCAGCAGGTCCTGGTCTAGGCTGTGGCGCGCCAGCAGCATTTTGCGCTTGTACTGGCGACACTGCAGCTCAAAGTACTGGCGCTGCCGCCGCAGCAACCCAGCCTCCTCCTCTGCCTGGCACTGCTGTAGCTGCTCCTTCTGCCGCAAAAGCCACTCAGCCTTCTCCCGCTTGGGGGTGCTGGGGTTCTCCTGGAGTTCCTAGGAAAGGGCAGTGGGAGAGCCAGGGGGTCAGGGCCTGCCTCACTCCCCCACCAACCCCACCCACAGCTGTGGCCCAAACCCACCTCCTTCAGCTGCTCCTTCCGCAGTTTGTAGGTTCGCTTTTGCGCCTCCAGCAGGGCGGCCAGCTCCTTCTTCTGCTGCCCAAGGATGTGCTGCTGGAACTTCCGCTCCTCGGCCTGAGCAGCTCGCGCCTCCTTCTCCCCGATGGCCTGGTGCCGCCGGGACAGCTTTTCGGCCTCAGCCCCAAAGCCAGCCCGCTGTGCCTCGAGCTCCCGCTGCAGCCGCGCACTGTGCTCCTCGCGCTCGCCCCTCAGCCGTGACTCCAACGCCAGCAGCTGTTTCTGGTGCTGGCGTCGCATCCGCTTATAGCCACTCAGCTGCTCCCGCAGGGCTGAGTCCTGCTCATGCTCCTGAATCTGGCGGCTGACCTGGGGAGGGAGAAAGGTGAGGAGTGGGGCGCAGCTCTGGCCCCGTGTTAGTAACACACACGCCGTCTTCGTGCTGTGTGGGCGAGAACCTGAGTTTTAGATGCATGGGTTTAATTCTCATTTGGCACCTTCCTCACTTAACCTCTCTGAGCCTGCCACCTCCACTGGAGAATGGAGACATCATCTCCCTCATGGGTTGGTGTGACCGCATCAGACAAGAAAAGGGACTGAACACGGGGTCTTGCCTAAAAGTAGGGACAATTCAGATTGATTCAAAAGAGTAAAAGAATCAAGACAGACCTGGGCCCAGATCCCCAGTTCTGCCACTTTCTAACTATGTGACTTCAAGAAAGTTAATGCTGCTAAGCCTCAGTTCTGTTACAGGAGACAATAACACCTCCTCATAGGGGGCTGTGGAGATTAAGTTTGCTACCTATGTAATAGTATCTAGAATACTCTGAACTAGAAAGTGATTGTTCCTTCCCCTTCAGCAAACACTGAAGACCCTTTACAGCTCAGGTATGGAGGCAGAATACAGACCATAGGATGCTGGATAACAAGAACACTGGACCTGAACGCCCTCATCTTAAGTTTGAACTCAGATCCCATTGTTCAAAGGCTACGTCAATGGCCCCAAACTAGTTCAGATGGCCAAATCCCTAAAAGTCCCAGACCTCTCTCACGGTATCACAAAGCACCAAGCATCAGAGGGTCTTTAGAGTTATCCTAGCAGAACAACCAGTCATAAGGAGAGGCTAAAAGAACACAACAGACCAACCAATGGCCTCCAAGAGGACTGTCAACACAGCTAAACAAGAATGTAATCTAAACGTCTACTAAAATTATAGACAAAAAAAACTGTATCTTATGAAAACACAGTTTTCCTATCAACTGAGGGGAAAAAAACCCCAAATGCCATGCCTTTATTTTAGGAGAGGACCAAGGTACTGGTTACAGAATTTGAGAACTACTAAAGGGAGCCCTTTTGAGTCACAACTGTGTCATCTCTTAAATGGAATCATATCCTCACCCTCCCAGAAAAGTTGGAAGGATTAAATACAGGCAGGTGGGGGGCCGGCAAGCCAATTACTGGTACAGGCAGATACCTATATACCATCTCTGTTCTCTAGGGGCACAGAATCCAGCAAACCTGTCACAATGCTGTTCAGGAGCACCAAAGCACAGGACACGAAGCACCTGGCTGGCCAGGAGCCTGGGAAGACACACCAGGAGATGATATTTAAGTCTAGTCACAAAGACAGGGTGAGAGTTGGGCAACATGACCAAAACAGTCTACTGAGAGAAGGGAGGCGAGAGGGGAGGATTTAGGTGAGACAGTCGAGGTAAGAAGGAAGTGACAGCAACAGAGTCTGGAACCTGGACTTAATCACAGCCCACCGGGAGAAAGCCATTTCTGAACTTAAATAGTCTGGGGGACCTAGGATGGCTGTACTTACCAGGGAGGCAGTACGGATGGTGGCAAAGTGGTCCCTGTTGCGGCAGTAGGCCCGTCGGCGGGCCGAAGAGGTGGCAGAGGTGGGAGCCGGGGCTGCAGGTGGCTGGAGAGGCCCTGGGGTCATCTCTGGCTGGTAGGGGTCATCATAGAGGTTATCAGAGCCCTAGAGGAAGAGAAGGTGGAAGGAATGCCCGAGTCTCAGAGGTCAGAGGGTCCAGAGAGAGTTCCCTGAAAACCCAGTCAGACCTGGAGCAGGGCCCTGTGGCTGTCAAGCCTACTCAGGCACAGCTGCATACCGGCAGCCGGTGGATGATGGAGCTGTGGGAGGTGACTGTGTGCTCCCCTTCCTGCATCATGGCCATCTCCCGGGCTTCAGGACCTTCTTCCTCCTCCTCCTCCTCTTCCTCCTCCTCTTCCTCCTCCTCATTATCAGAGGCATCTGCCAGGCTGTTGACTGAGCTGCTCTGGCTGGAGGCGCTGATGGACATGCTGGGCACTGAATGGCTACTCTCTAGACTGGTCAACGTCCCGGCCCGGTGCATGTAGGGCTCTGCCTCCTGTGGACAGGACGTGGGCTGTTGGGCAGGGAAGGCGAAGGGCAAGGCAAGCGCATGTGGAAGTAGCACACGGAGACAGAGAGTATGAAGAGGGGTGGGGGAGCGGGACCAAGCAGCTGCTCGGAGGCAAGTACAACATGGTGGTGAAGATGGTGGCAGGGCACCCTGGGTCACCTCCTCCTCCTCTGGGGCCTCCGCGCCAGGGCCATTGGGCGCCTCCTGGAACAGGATCTTCTTCATCTTGCGGTACTGCAGGTTGTCCAGCTCCCGAACAGCATCCTTGGTCCTCTGGATGAGGTCCATGATGACTGTGGGTGGCCGCTCACGGAGCACAAAGCGGTGCTGGGGGAAGAGAACACTGAGACCTGCTGCCAAGCACCCCCGCACCCCAACATCCCATGGATCCTGCATTCCCTCTGGCCCGAGGCACTCACTCCCCTGGGGCCTGTGCCCACCATAGCCTGATGCTGGCCTTGTCCCAAGCCCTCCTCCCACATTAATTTTAAACACCCAGTCTCTACTCCCCAGACACCTTTGTTCCTCCAGGCACGGCTGACAGGCAAGAATAGCCAGAGATCTGGATTCTAGTCCAGGTCTTCAAAGTGCTCTGTGCCCCTGGACATGTCATGAGGCTTCTCTGGGCCTCACAAGGCATCCCACAGTTATTAAAATAAGTGGATCCAACTAGACAGTTCCCAACTAGGGGTCCCAGGGCCCCCATAGATCTCTGAAGGAATGTGGGCCTCTCTACTTTTGGTAACTTGAAAAACACCTAGGGAAATCATACATTTACCCATGACAAGGTTACATAGGCTTTTGGCTTGAATTACATTAAGATCAGTGTGGCAACCCTGGTTATCGCATGCTGACCAGAAGCTCTGACTTGTAATTATATGTCTTTGATTAATGGAAGATGTGAAAACAAACTATTACTTGATAAAGGCAGTCTCCTAGACAAACTCTTGCAAAACAGAGTCCACTGGGCACTGGGGATGGGTATGGGAATTCATAAATGAAGTTCTTGGTAGAGGAAGAATCAGGAATCACTACTTTCACTGAGGGGTTTCTGTGATTCCAACAAATTTCAGTTCTAGGAGAATACTAGGTCAGTGAGCCCTCACCTTCAGAAGAACCTCTGAGGTTGGTCTGTCTTGAGGGATTTTCTGAAGGCAGGAGTCGACAAAATTCCGGAAGTACTCAGACCTAGAAGTCACAGGAGGGTAAGGGTGGGGTAAAGAGGACATGAGTCAGGCAGCCTTACCCCTATGGCCTAACCCCTGGGCCCAGAAACCCTAGTCCTCACCAGTGTCCTGACTGGAGCACGGGGGACTCGTTCTGTGCAATGTGGTATAAGGCACTCATCGCATTCATGTTAAACAGCGGTGGTTTCCGTTCCGCTACAGAGAAAGGTCAAGGGGGAGAAGGTGAGAGGTGGCAGGTGGGCAGAGGAGACTGAAATTGCAATCAGAAGACTCTGGTCCACACCCCCGCTCCCCAACCCTAAGCAATTCCCATAACCTCAATCAATTCCTTCCTCTCTAAGATGCAATATCCAGCCTTTCTGCTGCACGTGGGTAGAACAGGGATCAGAGACAACAACACACGCAAAAGCACCAACAAAGGCAGAGGGAAGCACATTCACTTGCCAGCCCAGTTAATATTTACCAGGTGCCCAATGAGAGCAAAAAACTTGCTTAGGTACTGAAAAAGATAAACAGACAGGCCTTGTCTTCAAGGAATCTCCAGTCTAACAGAGAAGGTTAAATGAGACTGAACAAATAACATCAAGTTCAAAGTGCTAATAACTGGCCTAAGAACAAAACAGTAAATGGCTGGGAAGCCAGGCCTTCAAGTTGGTCCACTTGCAGCGGTTTCAGAGAAGCTTGTTTGGAAAAACGAATAATGGAGGTAGGCTTTAGTTCAGAAGTTGCAAGCCAGAAGCCCCTTGTGGTCCAGACAAATGTTTTGTATTGTTTTGGTTTGGGCCTCGACAATGATTTTTAAATTCTGACACTAGCAACGAAATAACCTAAATTTTCAGTTTCTTTTTAAAAAAATTAGATCTGGTGAAATGAAGCCTACATTCCTGCATAACAATGGGCTGGAGCTAAACAATAGCTCCCTGTTCTCCTGGGAACAGCAACCTCCAGTTTGCCTTAGTCTCCTCCATACTGCTTCTCTGACACCAACTGAGCATCAGTTGCCATTTACAATCAAGATTGATGTTTTTTGTCTATAATAGAGAAATAGTTTTCTGAGCACATTTCTGTACCAAAAATTAACAATAAGATGGATAGCTCTAGATTTTTCTTATACTGGCCTGTTTCACATACTTCCATTGCCTATCTGTTCATGGCCTTAAACGGTACATGTGTAGACAGAGGGAAAGGCCAAGTCCAAATCTCCAACATCAGGCCAAGGACACGGTACAAAGGTAATTAAGAGGAAATATTCATAGCACACTTAGGGGTGGAGCTTGTAAAGGGGAAAGCCAGCCTTTAGGAAGCAAGAGCCTTAAGCTTGGTGTAAGTAAGAACAGGGATGGCTTCAGTCTTGAAGGCAACAGGGAGGCTCTGAGGAGGAGAGAAAACAACAGGACATCTCTGATGTAAAAGAGAATGGAAGGAAGAAGAGACTGGCAGTGGGAAAGATCACGACAGGAAGTTGTTGGTAAGAGTAACTAAAAGCATCTCTTTCTTGGGCACCTATTTTGTGCCTGAACTTGTGTGTGTGTGGCGGGGGGGGGGGGCGGGGTGCTTACAAACATTTTCTCCCTAAAACAGTTGTTGCAATAGCATTGGCTGGCAGAAAAGAGAACCTCAACATGGCTTCAAGACTTCATGAACTCACTGAACCGAACTCTTGGGCCTTATCACTCACTGCTCTTTGCTACTAACTAAAGCTAGTCTTAGTTCCCCAGGCCTGCTCCTCATTCTGTGTCTGTAATGCTTTTCTCTACAAGCCTTCCAACAGTTACCTATCATTTGTTGTGTGGTTCTGTTTAGACATCTCTGCTATAAGAAGACCTTCTTCAGCCCCTAACTAGGTCAAGTCCCTTGTTTTCTGGTTGTACTGTTACTATATCATTTCCATTCAGCTTTTTTCACATAGAGAGAAAAAATACCTACTTACCCCACTTGAATTTAGATTCCAAGAAAGCAGGAACCTCATTCACTGCTATACCCTCAGAATCTACTAGCACAGTGCATGGCACACAAGTGGGCACTCAAAAAAAAGACTTAGAACTAGAGTAGTGGACAGAAAAAGATGAATGCTATGAAATCTTCTGGCCTAAGAAATGGCAGGGTTTGACAGCTGCTTGTACTGGGAATCAAGGGTCCTCAAAATGGACAGGTGCCTGGAAGCCTCAGAGGATGGGACAGTGTAGGGATAAAGTAAGAAAAAGAGAAAGGAATGGAGAGAAGAGGGTAAAGGAGCAGAGAGACAAATGTCCTTACCCAGCTCGATGCAGGTTATGCCTAAGGACCAGACATCCACCTTGCCATCGTACTGCCCCTCATCCATCGCCAGGATCACTTCTGGAGCCATCCTGGGAGAATGGTCAGGAGAGAGAGGCTAATCACCCGCCCAGACCCTGCCAACTCCTGCTCCCAACATCCCAGGAGCTCTCTCCATTCACCACCACTCCCACTCACCAGTACGGGGTGCCCACAAAGGAGTTGGCAGGTGCCATGATGGATGCAGAGCCGAAGTCCCCCAGTTTCACCAAGCCTGGCTCTGACAGCAGGATGTTTCCAGCCTTCACATCCCTGCCGAAGGCAAAGCACAGGGGTAAGACATGCATCTCAGAAGGTTGGGCAGGGGCTTTGAGCAGGGGCTTTGGCCAAGAAGACTACAGCCCAGCACAAGGAGGGGTGGTACACAGAACACCAGCTCCCTCCCAGCCATCACCAGTGCTGCTTGTACCTATGAATCATGTTGTGGGAGTGCAGATAAGCCAGGCCCTGAAGGGCCCCGTGGGTCACAGCTGCAATCTCCACCTCCTGAAGGGGCTTCTTGTGCACTGGGGAGTAAGGGAAAACGATCAAATGAGGGAGTCCAGGGTGGGGCTGGAACTACTTCCCCTTTACCCATCCCCTACAGCTTCTCTGCTCTTCTCCCTTCTCCCACTTGTTGGCCAAAGAATCACTTACCTTCCAGAAGGTCAGAAGCTGAACCCAGGCAATACTCCATCACCAGCTATAGAAGGGTCAAGGGTCAGAGATCAGCAGACGTGGCCACCCCTGGCCTAGCTCGCTCGGGGAGAGATCCAAAACAGAGGGCTTCCTTGCCTAGCCACTACTCAAGCAACGCCCCCCAGGGCAATAACAGGGAGAAAGAACAACCGAGAAAACAAAAAGGTGGAGGAAGTCCCTGGAGTTAGGACCTTGACTTCACTGGTGGCTCAGACGGTAAAGCATCTGTCTACAATGCGGGAGACCTGGGTTCAAGCCCTGGGTTGGGAAGATCCCCTGGAGAAGGAAATGGCAATCCACTCCAGTACTACTGCCTGGAAAATCCCATGGACAGAGGAGCCTGGTAGGCTACAGTCTATGGGGTTGCAAAAAGTTGGAGACGACTGGGCCATTTCACTTTCCTTTCCTTTAGAAAGAGCCCAAGACGTCACTACCACCAGCAGCTGAATCCCATCATTCAATCTCCTGCTCCTCCAGTCCATGTGCCCCACTTCAACTGCTAACAGGCTACGTCACTCTTCAGCCTCTCCTTCTGGATGAATAATATGACTTATGAGTTTGTTTGAGGACTAAAAAGGTTGGGAGAAATTTCCTCCCTCCCAAGATCTGCATGACAACACCCTGAACAGGGCCCACCTCGGAGACTAGACCAGGATAAGGACAGGCCTGAGTACTGGCAAAGATGATGAGGGCAGAGTCGGGGGCTAGCTCACCCAAGCTGTGTGCTCCCTCAGGTAACAGCCCCGGTACTGAATGGTATTGGGATGCCGAAGCTTCTGTAGGAACCGCACCTCCTTGATGATGTCCTGCCATTTCTGAGAGAAGGTAAGAAAGGGGAGGAGAGCTTTACTTAGCCTGTATCTTAAGACTGGGGTCCTCGGCATCCTACCCAGTCTGTCAAGCTCAACCTACCTCATTTGACTGCTTTCCACTGTAGGACATCTTCTTGATGGCCACCACCTCACTATTCCGGACATCCCGGGCCTGAGGACCAGACCAGAAGGTAGTAAAGGTCCCCAGAAAGCATTAGGCAGCAAGAAGACTTGCTGGCCCAGTAGGAGAGGGCAGGAAAGACTGGTGTGGTGGAGAAGAGGAGCATACAGGGCTGTTTGGAGGTCCACAGTGGGGAGACAGTCCCTACCCCACCCTCCCCAGCTTTAACTCACAAAGTACACAGCTCCAAAGCTGCCATGGCCAATCTCACGGAGGTCAGAAAAGAGCTTTTCTGGGTCATCCTTGAAGAAAAGCTCAGCCACATCGGGGTCCTTCAGGCTCCCGGCCCGGCCCCCAGCTGGCATGGTGGCCCCTGGGGGCCCTGAGAGTGGGGCTTGACCTGGCGAAGAGAAGGGACCCTTAGAACAAAGACCAGGCCCTCAGAGAGAGAAAGGAGCTAGCCCCTCAAGTTTCTGCTTTCTCCCGTAGTTCTGATGAGGGGGAGGCACTACTAAGGAAGGGCAGGGGGAGATTAGGAACAACATCAAAGCTCCAAAAAAAAAAATATAATGAAGTTGCCCTGGCAACCAGAGTACGGGGGGCTGGGTCCCTGGAGTCCCTAAAACTGCAGGAAGACTGGGAGTTCAGCATCCTCATCAACACTCTCAGCCCTCAACAAGTTTCATTTCCCCAGAACCCCTAAATCTCCCCTCAAGAATAAAGATTCTGCCTCCCAGCTAGAGCCCCATGTCCCCAAGTGTCCTGTCCCACAAGTCCCATGCCCCAAATATTTCCAGGCACCTTCCCATTCCCCTTGGCGTGGAGGCCCCCTCCTCCCTCAACCTCTCACACCCTGGAGGAGAGCAGGAAACAGCCAGGCCGGAGGCAGTGGAAATCCGGCCATTGTTACAAGTGGGTACTGGCCCAGAGGGGCCAGGAGGCTCGCGCTCAAAAAGGGCCAGGGATGCTGTGGCAGGCAGGAGATCCAGAATGGGAGGACAGAGAGAAATGGCATCTGGCTCTGTGGGCTTGCAATCTGGGCTGCCTCACTTGTCCAGTCCGATGGCATACCCATCACACACGTACAGGACATTGGCGGCACAAAGAACATGTACTGAGCATGTGTAGTAAGCACCTTCTGTGCATTATCTCATTCAATCCTCACCACAACCCTATGAGGTGTTACTATTACCCCTATCTACTTTAACAGCCCTATAGAAGAAGACGGGAAGGATCGTTATCACCATTTCACAGATGAGATCGCTGAGGCATAGAAAGGAAAGACTTCTCCAAGGCCAGCGAACAGGCTCTTCTCTCCAGTCAGGTCTGTGTACTCATTTACTCTCTCAAAAACTCACGCCAAGCTCGGTTCCCTCCTGCAGAAAGCCTCCCCTGACCACCTCAGCTCTTGGGGAGAGCTTCTAGAGCCCACAGTCAGAAAAATACTGAAAACTCCAGCAATGCATCAGTCAAGACCCCTACCCCCCAGGGGATTCCAGGCTAGGCGCCTGGATAAGCACTTGTTGGAATTTAGGTACAAAGGAGTTTTCAGTGGCACTGGACTCCCAGGGCAGAGTTCTAGCTCCTTAAAAGCACCTAACAATTTAACATGTAATTATATTCTGTTGTGCATTGTTTCCTGTTGTGTTGTTAATTTTGTCTGCTCGGCCCAACTGGAAGCTGGAGGGCAAGAAGTAAGCCCGACTCTCTGGTGGGCCCCCAGGGTGCAGAGGGCTGAGAATAGCCTGGGAGATTGATTGACTGCCCTCAGCCCAGCCCCAAGCAGCTCCCAGGCCCTGTTCTCCATTCTCCTGCCAGCAACCCTGCCAAGCACCCCTCACCCCCACCACACACCCACACACAAAGGCAGGTGCTCACAACTTGCCAAAGAAATCTTCTTGACCTCTTTACCAGCACCCAGCCAAGAATGCCAACCGAGGACCCCAGGTCACATATAAGAAATGCCAGCAAACACCACAAGGGGCCTCTTCCTCAAATTACAAACATCTGAGTGATTACCAAGGTTTGTGCTAAATCGTAACTATCTTCTAAAATGACAATGTTACCTCCATGCTATAGACGAGGAAACCCAAGCCTGTCGACCCTAAGCTACACTACCAATGCATTTCATCCACAGAGGACAGCAACAGGGCTTTGAGTAAGTTCCTTAACACTTGGTCTTCTCTTCAGTAAAATGGATTACAGTGTGGAGCTGTTGTGAAATTTTTAATGAGATCTCATACTTAGGAACATTATGCAGACACTCAGCATATGGATTTTTCCTTCCCTGCCTCCAGAGTCATCACCACAAGGCTTAAATACTTTGGGGATCATTCTACCCCCTGGCAGCTTGGCTTTAACTGTTAAGAGACATCACTATCATTTGTCGGAAGACACAGTCCTCTTAGGAACCCAGGCCAAAGACGGGGATCAGGGTAAAGATGAAGGTCACAGTAGAGACAAATCCATGAGGCAGAAGGCAGGAGCCAGAATCTCCCATCAGGAAAGGTTCTGAGAAGAGCCCTCCTAAAAAGGAAGCTCTCCTCCCTCCCATTCTTCAATCTCACCCCAACCCATTCTACTCTGGACCCCTGGCTAAATCTAGGAATGGAAGAAAAGAGATGACAAGAGACAGGTATGGAGCAGGAGCAAGACTTGATCAAGGACCTGAGTTGAAATCCTGATTCTGCCACTGTGTGACCTTGGGCAACCTCTCTGGGCCTCAATATGCTCAACTGTAAAATGGGAAGACAGCAATAAAACAGCCCCCCACCACATGAATGGGAGGAGAGATCACATGAGAGAATGGACCTAAAAAGCACTTTGTAAATGACAAATCTTACGACAAATGAGATTACTTATACCATCACAGCAAGAGGTTGGAACGTAACAATAGGTGAGGGGAAATACTGCCAAGAACCCCCAAACACAAATGTACACATACACTTCCTTGAAAGGACAAGAAACCCAACCAGACCAAGCCTAAAGAACAGATAAGCAGACCCACCACGGGGAGCAGAGGTCTGGGAATTAACACCCCAAAGGAAAGAGAGTTACAATCATGAAGGAGTAGCTGTGAGGGGCAAAGTGAACAAGGAGATGACCAGAAGGGTGCAAACCCTTCTGATTAGCTCAAGGACTGTAGGGCGTGACCCCGGGTGACATGACAGACCCTGTCATCTGAGGTCCCCCATCAACTAGATGTAAGGAGGGGAAGAGAAAGGGGAAGAAGGTGGCAGCAGAAGCCAAGACTAGCCAGAGGCTGACCACTGGCTCAGCTGGCTTCCCCATCCTGAGCAGAGAGTCTACCCAGGCCCAGCTTCCCAGGAAGAAGCACCCTTTCTTCTCAATCTAGATACAGGGACCCGCGCCCCTGCACCCCGTGTCTCACCTGGTAGGGGTCACTGTGGTGCCCCAGCGCTTCCGCTTCTTCCTGGGGTCCTCCAGCGGCTCTGCCAAGCAGGGAGAGGGGCAAGGAGACCTTTCCCCTCGCCACCTCTTCCTCGCCTTTCGCTCTTCCTGAGGGGCGGGCCCGGGAAGCCTCCCCTGGAGGGGAGGGGGTGACAACCTGATCTGACCTCGCGGTCCAGTCCTCCTCCTCGAGGGCGACAGTTGCTGAATCCCGGATTTCTGATTGTGGGGTCTGAACCCCAGATATGTGAACGGGGGGAGGCTGAATCTGATATTTGAATTCGTGGGGAATGACCCCTGGACACTGGTGCGCACGGGGTCCTGAACCCCAGATTTTTGAAATCCTATGAAACAGAGCCCCAGGTTTAGAGAGGTTGGGACCCGAGTCCCGGATATCTGGAATCTCAGGGGCTGATACCCGGATATCTGAGAAGCGTGGGGTCAAGCCCGGAAATTCGGGACCAGGGGACTGAGCCCCAGGTCTTCGGCCACCGACAGGGGGCCTACCCGAGGACGTCCGACCGCACGGCCCCTCTCACGCCGGGGTCCGAGGGTGACAGCCCCCACTCCCGCCCCAGCCCCCTCCCTTTCCCCTTCTCTCTCCCGAGGATAGCTGAAAGATTGTAGCGAAGGGCGGTCCCCGTGCCCTCTCTCCCTCTCCTCTTCTCAGTCTCAGCCTCTCTCCGCACCACAGCCCTGGTCTCGTCCCGGTCTCCCTCTCCCTCTTCCTCCCAATTCCAAGATGGAGACCGGGCGGGAGCGCGCAAGCGCGGTAAGGACGCCGGGCCAAGGGGGGCGGGGCCCCAAAGGAAACAGCCCCGCCCCTCTTCCCTTACCGCTGCTGCCAGAGAGCTGGGCAGCAGCCCAGCCAGAGTGCGCGCGCGCCCCGCCACGCGGACCCTGGGTGGGAAGAGGCGGGGAGAAGGGTTAGTCTTAAGAGAGGGAGGAGACCAGCGCGCTGTCCGACAACTGGTGGTGGAAAGAGATGCGGCGCATGCGTTCGCCCCGCCTTTGCGCGGAGCCCGAGCTTGTTGCTAGGGGAAGCTTTGAGGGGGCGCGGGTGGAAGGAAATGAGAAGCCGTGATCTGCGCCTGCGTGCAGGGTAGAGGTTGGGAGGGGTTAAGGGAAGACTGCCGCTGGGAGCGGGAAAGGCGGGAAAACGGACTGTCCTGGTTAGTAACTATCCAGCCTGGGCGTGGGCTCCCAAGTTCGAGGAATCTTTGCTAGGAAAACTCAAATCCCATCAGGAGACTGAGGATGACCTGCACAAGGTCACACTGCATTTATGTCAATCCATTTCCACGACCACACTCAAAAACTGCAGTCATCTATGCCTTAAACCCGTTCCCTAACCTAAAGAGTCAACAAGGAAAAATACCCCAAACCTCCCTAGCCTTCCTACCCTAAAATTCCCACCTCAATCCAACCCCCAATCAACACCCCGGAAAACACTGAGCAAAAAAGCCTTTTATTTCCTCCCACATTCCAGCTCTCCACTTTTTGTAACATCTCTTCCAACTCAGAATCAAGTCCCAAGAAGTTGATCCACACCTGGAAAGAAAGAAAAAAGACGGCAGGTCAGAGGGCCCTTGGAGGAAGCTCTGGGATGGTTGCAGAAATTGAGGAAGGAGCAGAGGAAGTGACAACTAGAGATAAGCACAGGCATTTATTCCAAGTGAGATGGCCTCTGGACCCCAGGACCTGCCAGGAGCCAGAAAGCCTTCCTTTTCCAATCTGCTCAGATCTAAGAAAGGCTGAGAGGGTTTCACCTTTTCCCAACCCAAGTAGGTGGCTGCAGTAGTCAGGCCCAGCCCTAAGCAAGATAAGCAAAGTTGATCGTAAAGGTCGATCCTCTGGTTAGCGCTCTTCCTTGGGCCTGGGCTGTTTCCTGTTCTCCCACAGGGACTTCCTAGGGCACAGCAGCCAGCAGAAGCTGAAAATAGTTTAAGAGCTAGGTACACAATAAAATGACTCTCAAATTATATACGAGACTCACCTGAAAAGATAAGATTTTTTTTACAGAATTTTTTTACTTTAATGAGCGAGCATACTAACTAGCCAGCCAATATGTCCCACCCTCACTTTGGGGGCTGTGTCCCTCCAAAGATCCTGTTGGCAGAACTTTTTCTAAATGCAATGATGGCTAATGTAAAAGAGAAGGTGCATGTGAAGTACTTGGGCACATAGCATGTGTCTAGTAAATGGGCATCATCAATCCTTTTGAGGAGCTCAAGATGAATTTCACAAAATTTACATCATAAAACTGGCATCAGAATTTCATGAAAAAAGCAAGACAAATAGGATTTATATCCAGGGCACATCATCAAATTTCAACCTTCTTAATTCACCACTGTTGCCAAAAAGCTTGGACATGAACTACAGCTATGAATCTTAAAGTCAGAGTATTAACTGAAAGAAGTCAGTCACAGAAGAATGTGTATGATTCCATCTGTATAGAGTACAGAAATAAGTAAAACCAAACCGTATTGTTTAGGAATGGCTCTGTCTCAGAACTGGCACCCCCACCTCATCCCCTATTCCTATAGGACTGAGTCAAAGAACCTTACCTGAGAACAAGACAGGAACTAGGCCAGAGCCCTCAGAGCCGGGTTCTAGACCAGTGGGACTCCCGGCGCGGATGGAAGCATGCAGCAGTGAGACAGCAGAGGCCACAGAACAGAATCAGGAAGAAGCCCAAAACCAGCAGCCGAGAGCCACACAGAGTCAGCTCCTCCTAGGAGTGGGGATGGGGAGGGGAGGAGGAATGATGGAGAGGGTCTGTGGAGGATCTTCCCTGGGGAAGAAGACATCTTAGACGCCCCCAGCCCAAGGGCTATAGAGAGAGCCTTCATGGGGGAAAAGGATCTCCATATCCAGGGAACAACTAAAGGGAAAACGTTATTTTTATTTATTTTTGGCTGTGCTAGGTCTTTGTGACTGCGTGGGCTTTTCTCTAGTTGCAGAGAGTGGGGGCTACTCTAGTTGTGGCGTGAGGGCTTTTCATTGAGGTAGCTTCTCCTGCTGTAGAGCACAGGCTCTTAGGCATGAGGGCTTCAACAGTTGCAGCACGTGGGCTCAGTAGTTGTGGCACAGGGGCTGAGCTGCTCCATGGCATGTGCGATCCTCCCGGTCCAGGGATCGAACCCGTGTCTCCTGCATTGGCAGGTGGATTCTTTACCACTGAGCCACCAGGAAAGCCCTCTATTTTTATAGAATTTAACACTTGTCTACTTTCTTTCTCAAACATTAAGTTGAATACTGTAATGATGCCAAGAGACAGGGAATTCACTACTGTCTATGTTTTGAAATGTGTAAGCAGGGCCAGGTCTGGAAACCAAGACCTCTGGATTCCAAGCTCCCAGGTCATGTTCCTCACCAGGGTCTTTACAAATCTGAGGGAAGTGTATGCAGCAGCCTCCTAACTGTCTCTCTCCTCCACTTAGCCAGTCTTGTCCACCCAGCACCAGGGAATCCTGTGACCTGCAGTTATCAAATCATAGCATCTTAGCCAGGCATCACGGTGCATCATGACCTGGCCCCTGCATCTCTTTGCCTCTTCCCCTAAGTCATTTCTAAGCCCTCATCGTGGAGTGCCCCCGAACACTGAACACTTTTCAATCCCCAGGCCTGTGCTCATCCTAATCCCTTTGCCTGGAACGTGTCTCCCTCCCCTCTCCCGAAACCTCTCTATGGCATTCCTGGCCCAAGTCTTCCTCATTCTGCAAGGATCACCCTGACAGGGCAGAATGAGCCTCAGACTTGGAAGTCAGACACTGCAGGTTTCAATCCTGGCTCTGCCAACTTAACCAGTTGTATGGCCTGGGGCAATTCACTCCCTCTGTTTCCTCATCTGTAAAATGGGATAATAACAGCTACCTCAAAAGGCTATTTTAAGATCAAATAAGATAATGAACCTGAAAACACTTTGTACATTATAAACTACTGTAAACAATTCCCTTTCTTAAGTGCCACCTTCTTGGTGAAGCACTCCCCATAAACGTGCAAGTTAAGAGTTAATTGGTCCTCACTCTGTTTGAATAACACTTTGCTCACATCTCTCCGATAGCAATTAGCCCATTCTGCCTTTTATTACTGCTTCTGAACTCCTTTGAGGTTAAAATCATGTTTTATTGTATCTAAAGACAACTGTTAATAGTAATAGCTAACATTTATCCAATCTATTATGTACCAGGCATTGTACTAGGCACTTTACATTCATTCTCATTTATCCTTATTTGTTAGTACTAGGAGATAGTATCCGGAGAAGGCAATGGCACCCCACTCCAGTACTCTTGCCTGGAAAATCCCATGGACGGAGGAGCCTGGTAGGCTGCAGTTCATGGGGTCGCTAAGAGTCAGACACGACTGAGTGACTTCACTTTCACTTTTCACTTTCATGCATTGGAGAAGGAAATGACAACCCACTCCAGTGTTCTTGCCTGGAGAATCCCACGGTCGGTGGAGCCTGATGGGCTGCCATCTATGGGGTCGCACAGAGTTGGACACGACTGAAGCGACTTAGTAGTAGTAGTAGTAGTAGGAGATAGTATCATGTTTGCTATTTTACAGATGAGGAAGCTGAGGTTCTGAAAGGTCCACATGCTTGCTCAAGGTCACACAGCCTCTGCGGCAAGATTATAAAGCCTGTGCTTTTCCCCCTTGGTAAAGCTACCTCCAGGGGCCTTCACAACACAGCAGTCAGCACGGCAGTTTATGAAAGCCCGACAAAGTTTACTGAGGCTCTTACCGAGGTGAGCAACTTGGTGAGCACAAGACCTTCGTGGCTCCAGACACCGACACACTCCTCAGACATTCTAGGGCTCAGGGTGGCATTTCCTGCTCCCTCCTCTGAGCAGGGTATCGGTGGCTGGCTGGAGGGCAGGATTTCTGGAATAGCACTAAAATACAGGCAGGTTCCTGGGGTCCTTTCTGTGGTCACCCTGGCCGTAACGAGGACCAGCTCTCTTGCAAAAGATCCTATGAGAGGCACAGGGGAGGAGATGTTAAGAAAATTCTGGGAGGTATCCATCTTTAGACATCTATTCATTTCTGTAGGCTTCCTACAGTACCAGGTATTTTGGTATTGATTGTATTCAAGAAAGTCCTTTAATACCATCATTTATGTCACTGAGAAATGAAAACAACTGCGTACCAATATAAACAAAATTTAAGTTAGCTCACAATCAATAAACGGTCATACCAGTTCTCAGAAGGCTGCAGTAAAACTGAGATAGATACACACTGCTGCTATCAATTTCTATAAACTAGTTTGTTCTTCTGAAGAAAGTTTTCTACTAGGTACCCAAATCCATTAAAAAGTTCACATCTCATTTCAAATTAGTAGAAAAAGAATGGCCTACTCAGTCAATGGCCCTGGGACAATTTCCATTTGGAAAAAAAGTTAGACTGTTACCTGACACTATAAAGTCCAGATGTATTAAAGAGCTTTTGTAAATAAACTAAAACAAAAAAAAAACCTAAGTAGGTATTAAAAGAAAACAGAGAAGAATATTTTCTCATTTTAAAGTGGGAAACAAAGGCCTTCCAAAAAAAGACACAAAACTTAAAAGCCTGAGGACAAGAGCAATAAATTTCGTAAGAATTAAAGGCTTCCACACAATGAAAGGTAAGTTTTAAAAAAAGAAGTAACAGAATGACTGAAAATACCTATGGCATATTTAATTGGCAAAAGTGTTTACTATCCAGAATGTATAAAGATCTTAAAAAAATCATAAGATAAATATCTTGAAAGAAAAATAACTAAAGGATATGAACAGGAAATTCAGAGAATACATGAAAATGGCCAATAAACCTGTACGAAAATTGCTCAGCTTCACTAGCAATCAGGAGAAAGCAAATTAAAACAATCAGGTAATTCCAGGAACTTCCCTGGTGGTTCAGTGGTTCAGAATCTACCTTTCTAATGCAAGGGATGCAGGTTCAATCCCCAGTCAGGGAATTAAGAGCCCACATGCTGCAGAGCAACTAAGCCCTCACACCACTGTTAGAGTCCTCATGCTGAAACTAAGACTGGAGGTGGCCAAAGAAATTAATTTTTAAAAATCAGGTAGGAGTGGGAAGGAGCTTCAAAAGGGAGGGGATATATGTATACCTATGGCTGATTCATGTTGAGGTTTGACAGAAAACAGCAAAATTCTATAAGCAATTTCAGTTCAGTTCAGTCGCTCAGTCGTGTCCCACCCTTTGCGACCCCATGAATTGCAGCACGCTAGGCCTCCCTGTGCATCACCAACTCCCAGAGTTCACCCAGACTCATGTCCATCGAGTTGGTGATGCCATCTAGCCATCTCATCCTCTGTCGTCCCCTTCTCCTCCTGCCCCCAGTCCCTCCCAGCATCAGGGTCTTTTCCAATGAGTCAGCTCTTCACATCAGGTGGCCAAAGTATTGGAGTTTCAGCTTTAGCATCAGTCCTTCCAATGAACACCCAGGACTGATCTCCTTTAGGATGGACTGGTTGGATCTCCTTGCAGTCCAAGGGACTCTCAAGAGTCTTCTCCAACACCACAGTTCCAAAGCCTCAATTCTTTGGTGCTTAGCTTTCTTCACAGTCCAACTCTCACATCCATACATGACCAATGGAAAAACCATAGCCTTGACTAGACGGACCTTTGTTGGCAAAGTAATATCTCTGCTTTTTAATATGCTATCTAGGTTGGTCATAACTTTCCTTCCAAGGAGTAAGCGTCTTTTAATGTCACGGCTGCAGTCACCATCTGCAGTGATTTTGGAGCCCCCCAAAATAAAGTCTGACACTGTTTCCACTGTTTCCCCATCTATTTCCTATGAAGTGATGGAATCAGATGCCATGATCTTAGTTTTCTGAATGTTGAGCTTTAAGCCAACTTTTTCACTCTCCACTTTCACTTTCATCAAGAGGCTCTTTAGTTCCTCTTCACTTTCTGCCATAAGGGTGATGTCATCTGCATATCTGAGGTTATTGATATTTCTCCCAGCAATCTTGATTCCAGCTTGTGCTTCTTCCAGGCCAGTGTTTCTCATGATGTACTCTGCATATAAGTTAAATAAGCAGGGTGGCAATATACAGCCTTGATGTACTCCTTTTCCTATTTGGAACCAGTCTGTTGTTCCATGTCCAGTTCTAACTGTTGCTTCCTGACCTGCATACAGGTTTCTCAAGAGGCAGATCAGGTGGTCTGGTATTCCCATCTCTTTCAGAATTTTCCAGTTTATTGTGATCCACAAAGTCAAAGGCTTTGGCATAGTCAATAAAGCAGAAATAGATGCTTTTCTGGAACTCTCTTGCTTTTTCCATGATCCAGCGGATGTTGGCAATTTGATCTCTGATTCCTCTGCCTTTTCTAAAACCAGCTTGAACATCTGGAAGTTCACAGTTCACGTATTGCTGAAGCCTGGCTTGGAGAATTTTTGAACATTACTTTACTAGCGTGTGAGATGAGTGCAATTGTGCGGTAGTTTGAACATTCTTTGGCATTGCCTTTCTTTGGGAGTGGAATGAAAACTGACCTTTTCCAGTCCTGTGGCCACTGCTGAGTTTTCCAAATTTGCTGGCATATTGAGTGCAGCACTTTCACAGCATCATCTTTCAGGATTTGAAATAGTTCAACTGGAATTCCATCACCTCCACTAGCTTTGTTCATAGTGATGCTTTCTAAGGCCCACTTGACTTCACATTTCAGGATGTCTGGCTCTAGGTGAGTGATCACACCATCATGATTATCTTGGTCGTAAAGATCTTTTTTGTACAGTTCTTCTGTGTAATCTTGCCACCTTTTCTTAATATCTTCTGCTTCTGTTAGGTCCATACCATTTCTGTCCTTTATCGAGCCCATCTTTGCATGTAATGTTCCCTTGGTATCTCTAGTTTTCTTGAAGAGATCTCTAGTCTTTCCAATTCTGTTGTTTTCCTCTATTTCTTTGCATTGATCGCTGAGGAAGGCTTTCTTATCTCTCCTTGCTATTCTTTGGAACTCTGCATTCAGATGCTTATATCTTTTCTTTTCTCCTTTGCTTTTCGCTTCTCTTCTTTTCACGGCTATTTGTAAGTCCTCCTCAGACAGCCATTTTGCTTTTTTGCATTTCTTTTCCATGGGATGGTCTTGATCCCTGTCTCCTGTACAATGTCACGAACCTCCATCCATAGTTCATCAGGCACTGTCTCTATCAGACCTAGTCCCTTACATCTATTTCTCACTTCCACTGTATAATCAAAAGGAATTTGATTTAGGTCATACCTGAATGGTCTAGTGGTTTTCCCTACTTTCTTCAATTTAAGCCTTCTGCTGCTGCTGCTGCTGCTGCTACGTTAAGCCACTTCAGTCATGTCCAACTCTGTGTGACCCCATAGATGGCAGCCACCAGGCTCCCCCATCCCTGGGATTCTCCAGGCAAGAACACTGGAGTGGGTTGCCATTTCCTTCTCCAATGCAGGAAAGTGAAAAGTGAAAGTGAAGTCGCTCAGTCGTGTCTGACTCTTCGCGACCCCATGGACTGCAGCCCACCAGGCTCCTCCATCCATGGGATTTTCCAGGCAAGAGTACTGGAGTGGGGTGCCATTGCCTTCTCCGATTTAAGCCTGAATTTGGCAATAAGCAGTTCATGATCTGAGCCACAGTCAGCTCCCGGTCTTGTTTTTGCTGACTGTATAGCGCTTCTCCATCTTTGGCTGCAAAGAATATAATCAATCTGATTTCAGTGTTGACCATCTGGTGATATCCGTGTGTAGAGTCTTCTCTTGTGTTGTTGGAAGAGGGTGTTTACTATGACTGGTGCATTCTCTTGGCAAAACTCTATTAGCCTTTGCCCTGCTTCATTCCGTACTCCAAGGCCAAATTTGCCTATTACTCCAGGTGCTTCTTGACTTCCTACTTTTGCATTCCAGTCCCCTATAATGAAAAGGACATCTTTTGGGGGTGTTTAGTTCTAAAAGGTCTTGTAGCTCTTCATAGAACCGTTCAGCTTGTTCAGTGTTACTGGTTGGGGCACAGGCTTGGATTACCGTGACATTTAATTGTTTGCCTTGGAAACGAACAGAGATCATTCTGTCGTTTTTGAGACTGCATCCAAGTACTGCATTTCGGATTCTTTTGTTGACCATGATGGCTACTCCATTTCTTCTGAGGGATTCCTGCCCACAGTAGTAGATATAACGGTCATCTGAGTTAAATTTACCCATTCCAGTCCATTTTAGTTTACTGATTCCTAGAATGTCGACATTCACTCTTGCCATCTCCTGTTTCACCACTTCCAATTTGCCTTGATTCATGGACCTGACATTCCAGGTTCCTATGCAATATTGCTCTTTACAGCATCAGACCTTGCTTCTATTACCAGTCACATCCACAACTGGGTATTGTTTTTGCTTTGGCTCCATCTCTTCATTCTTTCTGGAGTTATTTCTCCACTGATCTCTAGTAGCATATTGGGCACCTACTGACCTGGGGAGTTTCTCTTTCAGTATCCTATCAGTGTAAGCAATTATCCTTCAATAAAAAATTAATTAATTAATTTAAAAAATCATGTAGAAGGAAAGGGCAACCCACTTCAGTACTCTTGCCTGGAAAATTCCATGGACAGAGGAGTCTGGTGGGTCACAAAAACAAAAGAGCTGTACACAACTTAGTGACTAAACAACAACAAAAGTCAAAGTTCACACTCTTTCCTGTCTGCTACTGAGTCCAGCCAGTGAGTTTCTAATTTTGGTTGTGGTGATTTTCAATTCTAAAATTTGCACTTACATCTTTATGTTCTCTATTTCTTTACAGACTATTGTTAGCATTTAAGACTGTTCTTGATTGAGCGTTTTTATAATGGCTGACTTAAAATCTTTGTCGAATAATTCTGTCATGTGTATTCTATTTTGACATCTATTGATCATTCTTTCCTGTGCAAGTTAAAATTTTTGTGGTCCTTATATGGTGAATAATTTTGGTTGTATCATGACATTTTAAGGATTATTTACAAGATTCTGAACATAGTCTTGTTTAAATTCTATGAAGAATGTTGGTCTTTTTGTTTTAGCAGGCAATGGGACCGTTGGGGTTCAGCGTAAAAAAATTTCAACCTGGGGCTCTGTTTTCAATGTCAGATTGAGGCAGGCGGTAGATGTGCCCAACTTCACCGGGTGAACAATTGGGAGTTCATTCCCTGTGGTCAGCAACTCCAAAATATTCATAACAGGACAATCAAGAGAGGCTAGGCCCTACCCAGATAAGAGACCACATATTCCTCACTCGTTAGGTCACGGAGACCTTCCTGTCTAGAAAACTCCTTGGAGGTCAAAAAGGGAGTGATGCTAAACTACCCACAGGCCTTTTTGCTGGAATCCCCCTTGGCTTAGAGATGCGTGAGCATACATGGGAGGATCCTGTGATATACCAAATACGGACTTAGGCAAATCAAAATGACTGGCCAGTGGCTAGCCCAGGTCGCCAGGGGCCAGCGCAGGTCGCCAGGGGCCGAGGGCTCTGGCCAGCACGCGGGGATGAGCAGGTCCCTGGGCCAGGTGGCAGCAGCTCTGCTCCACTGTGGGCGCGGTGCAGGTAGCGGCCTGCGGATCCTGGGCGTGAGGGGCAGAACGCTTGGGTGGCAGCGGCTCTTGGGAACACCTGGACGCATTGGTGAAGAAGGACAAGGTGGTGCTCTTCCTCGGGGGGACGCCGGAGCAGCCCAATGTGGCTTCAGCAACACCGTGGTGCAGATCCTGCAGCTCCACGGCGTCCGTGACTACCTGGCCTACAACATGCTGGACCATCGCCAGCTCCAGCAAGGTATTAAAGACTATTCCACTGTCCCGCAAGTGCACCTCAACGGCGAGTCCATGGAGGGCTGTGACAATGCACCACAAGGACCTGGTAGAAGAACTGAAAAAGCTGGAGATCCGCTCCGCCCTCTTAGATGAAACAAAAGACCAAGACTCAAGTGAGGGAGGGGGGCCTGGGCGAGGAGCCGTTGGTGTCAAGAGTCTCACCACCAGAGAAGCCTTACCCATTCGGGTTCCCACTCTTCAGATGACTGCTTGCACTGCTTTCTCCAATTTGTAAGCAGCTGGGTGATTTTAGCCTGTCTGGTGTTTGGGCAAGGAATATCCCATTGTGAACATAATCGTAACCACTGCACTGTCATAATCGATGTCATATTATGATGTTGTAAACAAAATTCCTTCTTGTGTTGTCCTTTGCTCTTTGCCTGATCCACGAGTAAACCTAGGAGCTTTTGAATCATTGTTATTTACGGGTCCTCCGCAAATATGTCAGTCTGCAAAGATAATATAACCCCCTCCCCAGTTTTTTGCAACTTGTTCTGTTAAGAAAAATGATGGACAAGGAAGAAAATAAGACAACCAGGTTTTTAGTTTTTTAAAAAATAAACTGCCAACCCAGGAAAGAGGAAACCCAAAAGAAATGCCCCACACAAGTGATTTAAACTACCACAAGGGTATGACTCTCTCTCTGAGTTTGCCTATGCGTCACAAGTGATTTAAACTACCAGAAGGGTATGACTCTCTCTGAGTTTGCCTATGTGTCTATCCACACGTACTGTACTCTTTTTTCCTAATAAACACTTTACTTGTTTCACTAAAAAAATAAAATAAAAATCAGGTAGTTCCTTGGACCATTAAATTGGTAAAAATTAAAAGGAGTGATAATAACAAGAGCTGTTGAAATGTGGAGAAAGGGGCACTCTTCACTGGTGACACTTTTACAGGACAATTTGGTTGTTTCTGTTGCAATGTTAAATGGAGACAGAGAAGGACCGAGAGGATGCCCAGCAAACTGTGGACTCTTCAGGGGAGGTAAGGAAGAGTTTTACATTTGCTCTGTACATTTCTATGTAATCTGATTCCACAACAAAATGAATTTGGGTATTTAAAAAAATGTCCATACTTTGACTCAGTAATACCACTTGTAGAAACTAAGAAATCCTAAGAAAAGGATTCAAAAGAAAAATGCAAAGTATACCAAGTGTTTATTGTAATTTCATGAAAAATATCAAAAAATAGAAAACAAAAATGTTTATCAATAGAGAAAGCATTAACAAAGATTGGTCTAACCAATTAACAGATCAATTTATATCCATTAAAATAATAGTGTTCTGGCCATTCAGTAATATAGAAAACATGATGTCATAAAGTGAAAAAAAAAAATACAAACCAGTATATACATCATAATTGCAACTGAGAAACACATTTGTGAAATTTATAAGAGAATTCCCCTTTCTTCTACGTTCCTCAAATCAAATCTCTCACCAAATCCTATCCATCTTACACTTCTATCAACTCTCTCAAATCAGTCCCCCTCTTTCACACCACCGTCTTAGCTCAGTTTTTCTTATCATCTTTTTTTGGGGGAGCTGTGTTACACTGCAAGTGGATCTTAGTTCCCTAACCAGGGAATGAACCCATGCCCCTGCATTAGAAGTGCACAGTCTTAACCACTGGGTCAGCAGGAAGTCCTTATCATCTTTTTATCACAATCACCTCCTAACTGGTCTTCATGCACCTTGACCCATTCCTTCCAGGCAGTCAGCCAACAGAGTATGATCTTTTAAAAAGAACAAAAGAACAAAATTCTACTATCTTTCTGATTAAACTCATTGAGTAAGCCAAATATAATAGTTAAAAGTCCAACTACCTTGGCTTGGACAAGGGACTCTTCATGGAATTCTGCCTGCTGCTTCAGATCCATCTCCTGCCACTCATCAATACTCCTTTCCCTGCAACAAACTGAACCCCTGGAAGTTCCTAAATGTGCCATTGTAATCCCCGTCTGCCTGCTTTTGCATATGTTCTTCCCTCTGGGCTTCCCGGGTGGCTCAGCAGTAAAGAATCTGCCTGCCAATGCAGGAGATGCAAGAGACACGGGTTCGATCCCTAAGTCGGGAAGATCCCCTGGAGGAGGAAATGGCAAGCCACTTCAATATTCTTGCCTGGAGAATCCCATGGACAGAGGAGCCTGGTGGACTACAGTCTACAGTGTCACAAAGAACTGGACACAACAGCAACCGTGCCCACGTGCACGCACTGGCCGAAAGGGCACATTCTTAGGCCTCCCTCAAGCTTCAGTTCAAGCCCTACTATATCCTTGGAAAGGCCTGTCTTCACCATCCCTGCTTGATAGACTTAGGAGTTCTCTCGCTGTACCCTGTGTTCTGCTGCACATGCTGAAAGGTATTTACTTCTGTTCACATCTGTATCCTTGCTAGATTGTGAGTGATTTGAGGTGAGGATCCGTATCTTACAGACTGCTCGATTCCCCGTGCTTGGTACATAGTAGGTGTTCAATAATTACTGCTTAGATGATGCAATCATATGTGATTACTTTTTACTTGGTCCAAAACAATCTTGAATGTTACAACTTTGTTTCTAACCATGCAGAAGCAGAAACTGACAAGCTGATCCTAAAAATAACATGAAAATTCAAGGGATCTGCAATAGCCAAAACAATCTTTTTTTAAAAAAAAGAACAAAGCTGGAGAGTTCGCATTTTTTTCCATCCAAGTATTAACCAGGCTCCACCCTGCTTAGCTTCTGAGTCAGGGTGGTACAGCTGTAGATGAGAATTCACATTTTCTGATTTCAAAACTTACTACAAAGCTACAGTGATCAAAACAGTGTGGTACTAGCATAAGTAGAGACATAGATCAATGGAATAGAACTGAGAATCCAGAAATAAACCCATATGTCTGTGGTCAATTGCTTTCAGTAAGAGTGCCAAGGTTATTCAATGAGGAAAGAATAGTCTTCTCAACAAAATGTGCCAGGTCAACTGAATAGTAGCTGCAAATGAATAAAGTTGGACTCTATCCTCACACCATACACAAAAAAATTAACTAAAAATTGATCACAGATCTAAATGTAAGAGCTAAAAATACAAAATTCTTACAAGAAAACAACAGTAGTAACCTATATTTAGTGACCATGGGTTAGGCAAAGTCTTGTTGGATATAATGCTAAAATCACAAGCAGTAACAACAACAAAAATAGAAACTGGACCTCATCTAAATGAAAACTTTCGTGCTTCCAAGCATACCATTAACAAGGTGAAAAGACAACCCAGAGATGGGAGAGAAAATTTGCAAATCATACATCAGATAAGAATCCTGTATTTAGAAAACAAAAGAGACTCTTACAACTCAATAATTTAAAGAAAAGTTATCCAATTTTTAAAATGAACAAAGACTCTGAATATACATTTCTCTGAAGAAGATACGCAAATGGCCAAATAAGCATATGAAAAAAATATTCAATATCATCAGTCATCAAGAAAATGGAAATCAAATGATGCAACTGATAAGGGCTGAATTTCCAAAACATACAAACAACTCATACAACTCAAACAAACAAAAAAACCCAACAAAATCAAAAAATGGGGAGAAGAACTAAACAGCCATTTCTCCAATGAAGACATAGATACGGCCAATAGGCACACGAAAAGATGCTCATCATCGCTAATTACTAGAAAAATGCAAATCAAACTATGAGGTACCACTTCACACTGGTCAGAATGACCATCATCAAAAAGTCTAAAAATAACAAATCCTAACAGAGGTGTAGAGAAAAGGGAACCCTCTTACGCTGTTGGTAGGAATGTAAACTAGTGCAGTCTCTACAGAAAACAGTATGAAAGGTCCCTAAAAAATTAAAAATAGAGTTGCCATAGGATCCAGCAATCCCACTCCTGGGCATATATCCAGACAAAACTATAATTCAAGAAGACACATGCACCCCACAACAGCCAAGACCTGGCAACAACCTAGATACTTACTACTCAGCCATAAAAAGAGTGAAATAATGCCATTTGCAGCAGCATGGATGGACCTAGAGATGATCACACCAAGTGAAGTCAGAAAGAGAAAGACAAATGCCATACGATATTATTTATATGCAGAATCTAAAATACAACACAAATGAACGTATCTATGAAACAGAAACAGACTCACAAACAGAGAGAACAGACTTGTGTTTGCCGAGGGAAAGTGGGGGCGGGGGCGGGTTGAGAGTCTGGGATTAGCCAACTATTATATATAGACTGTATAAACAACAAGGTCCTACTGTATAGCACAGGACATTCAATATTCTGTAATAAACCATAATGGAAAAGAATATGAAGAAGAATATATATATGTATAACTGAATCACTTTGATGTACAGCATAAATTAACACAACACTGTAAATCAACTGTACTTCAATAAAAAAAGAAAACGCAAATCAGAAACGTAATTAGATATCACTTCACACTGACTAGGATGGCTATAGTCAAAAAACAGGCAATAACCAGTGTTGGTGAGAATGTGAAGAAATTAGAACTCTTATACACTGCTGGAAGGAATATAAAATGGTACAGTCATTTTGGAAAACAGTCTAGCAGTTCCTTAAACACAGAGTTACTATATGACCCAGAAACTCCACTTCTAGGTATATACTCAAAAGAAATGAAAACACAGAATAATGCAATAACTTGTACATTAGTGTTTACAGCAGCATCATTCATAACACATAAGAAATGGAAACAATTCAAATGCCAATCAACTGATGAATGGATAAATAAAATGTGGAATATGCATATACTGAATGCCTTTCAGCAATAAAAAGAAATGAAGTACTAACATATCATACAATATGGATGAACCTTGAAAACATTATGCTAAGTAAAAGAAGCCAATCACAAAAGACAACATATTATATGAAATGTCCAGAAAAGGTATATCTTCAGAGATAGAAAGTATTACTGGTTGCCTAGGGCTGGAAGGTTAGGAGAAAAAGGGAAGTACATGCTAATGGGAACAGGATTTCTTCATCAGGTAATGAAAACGTTCTAGAATGGACAGTGGTGACAGTTGCAACATTTTTTTTAATATAAAAAAGCCATTTACTTGTACATTTTAAATAGGTGTGTTTTATGGTTATGTGAATCTTTTATATTTATATATATATTTTACATAAAAAGAACAGGAAAAAATGTTCCAAGTCTGTATATATCATATACATTCCTTTACTCTTGCTCTCTGATCACACACATGTACACCTGACAATAAAAAGACCTACTCTCACCTGGCAACATATGTATATGTGTGCCTCCCTACAAATACACATATTGATTCCATGGAGAATCTTAGAACGATAGTGTTGGAAAGGACCACAGAAGTCTAAGAATTCCACTTTTCTCTCCTCCTCCTTCATTTCCACAGTCTTTAGATAAGGAACTTGAGGCCAAATCTCACCCAGGAATGAATGGCACCCCCAACTCACTCTCACTCGTCATTTTCCCAGAAAACTTGGCAATTTGGGAATGGAAGATGCCTAATTTTTCTGTGTACTTCATAGCACACAGAGCTCACAGAGCTATCAGGCACTGTATCAAGCATGTATCAGGGACTAAAGACACTAGGTTAAATAAATAGAACATGCTTTTCTGATATCCCTGAGGAATAAAGAAGGTGCCTTTAACAGAAGCCTCAAGGGGTGAAGAGGACTGAGAAAGAACTTTAGGTCAAATCTTGCCAATCTCACCACACCTCCAAGGATAGAATCAAAGGACCCTCAAAGCTGGAAGGGGACAGAGAAAACATTTATCGAGAATATACACAGTGGGCATTGTGTTCACTGAAAATATCTAGTCCTATTATAGCAGAAGTGATTAAGGCCCAGAGATGTGGCCAAGGTCACCAGGATGGTGAGGTCAGAGGCAGGGCCCCACCCCTGAGTGTTCTGATATCCAACCCCACAATTCCTCCTTGGTCTCACCTTTCAATCCCATCTGACTACCCTGGACCTGGGCTTGGAATGTCTGGGTCTTGTTCCTGTCTGGACCATCTCCGAAGTTCAAGGTGGTCAGTAAGCCCACGATATGAGACCCACGCCCCTTCCCTGTGACTGTCCCGTTCACGGGGCACAGGGTCAGCTGGCCAAAAGATCTCAAGAAGGAGACCCAGTCCTGTGTGCAAAAAGAAGGTTAGGAGAGGTGAGAGGAGGTCAGCAGCAAGAAGTGGCCTGCAGGGGATGGATGAGCAGGAGGGTGAGTACTCACCTGGGGGATGTCAGGGCTGCGCAGGTCAGTCCTGTGGGTGAGGAGGAAACCACCAAGACCCAAGCCAGAAAGGCCAAGAAGCAGCAGGATCAAAGTGGCACAGACCAGAGGCGGGTGGTGGGCCAGGCAGAAATGCAGGTAGTGCCCTGCCTGGCAGCTGCCCATGGGGAGCAGAGGGGTCTGAGCCTCCGGAAACAGCCTGCGGGAGGACAGGAAGGGAGAACTGGACAAGAGCCTGCCAGTAAGAAGGCACTTACCCATTTCATTCAAAGGGAAGTTAAAGCATCGGGAAGAGAAGGGACTTGTCCAAGGCCACACAACCAGTGTGGCAGAGCCAGGACAGGAATCCGAGGCTCTTAACTCCGAGTGTTCATCTCCATGCACCACTCAATAAATGTTTGCTGAATTTCATTTCTGAAGTAATCAAGGCGGAAGCAGAGCAGAGTACGCTGTGCTGGAAAAAGGAACTCAAAAAGGAGAATTCTCCAGGGGAGAAATTCAGGAAGCAGCTGTTCCGGGGCTATGGTCTGGCCAGGGTTCCAGCTCAGAGTCCAGACAAGTAAGCGTCGGACCAAAAAAACTCCACTTTGGAGCTAAACTCAACTGAAATCCTCCTCTGCCGGTCACTGGCTCAAGGAGACAAATCAGCGAACCTGTGTGAGTTTAAGAAATCTGTGAAATGGGAGTTCTAGGAACATCAAATAGGGAGGACTAAATGAGGCAGATAAAAGTTGCCCTAGTACCTGGCCTTGCAAGAACTGAACAAATGTTCATTTCCTTTCTATTTCTCTGGGTCACATGGATCTTCAAAACCAGGTGGGACAAGGCAAAAATAACTACGGGGAAAATTGAGGTTCGGGCACTTTAACAAAGGAGTGGAAGGGCCAAAGTCTGAAACCCGGCTCCTCTTCCAAGTGAGTGCTCTTTCCCTGGCGAGAAGTGACAGCCTGATGAAAAGGAACATCTGGAAGGTGAGATAAACAGATGGGCTGGGGGAGAAGGAGGGCTCCAGGGAAATGCAGGTGTCACCAAGGCTCAGCCCCGGCCCTGTTTCCCGTCCTGGCACATCTGGAAGGACGGAAAAGGCAGGAAGGGGGAGGGCAGAGCCAGAGGTCGGCGGCTGGTGGTGCCCCTAAGCCTCCCCTCCCCCGCCAAGCCCCTCCTGCAGAAACTCAACACCCGCATCCCTTCCCGCTCTAGCAGCGTCAGATCTGCCCGCCGCTCGCTCTCACCGCTCGCAGCCGGGCGGAGGCCGGCGCCCCCCGCGACGTCACGCGTGGAGTCGCGAAGGGGCGGGGTCCGTGCTCCCACCCAGCCGCCCCACCCGGCCTCGGCGGGATTCGCATGCGCAGTGCTTCTGCGAGGGCGCCTCGCCCCTCCCGGTCCGGGTTGGGGCGTACCAAAAGAACATCCAATGCAGGGGCAAAGGGAAAGAAATAACGCCACGGGAGGTGAGTAAAAGGGAGAGAGGCATCGGAGGTAATCCTAGAGGCATCCAGAAATAGGAATCTGTCCATCCGGGGGGATCATGGAGGCATTTCAACGAGAATCTCGTCGCAGGCAATTTTCTTCTGCTCGTCTCCCACCCGTGCCAATAGCACAGCCCAGCCGCGCCCTAGTTCCGGGTAAAACTTGGGGTCCGCCCGGGGGCGGGGCTCTGGTCCCGGGACTCTGGTCTTCCGGCCGGCATTGGAGCATAGGCTTTTTTTCTGCAATTTGAAGGCAATGGCACCCCACTCCAGTACTCTTGCCTGGAAAATCCCATGGGCGGAGGAGCCTGGTACGCTGTAGTCCATGGAGTCGGACACGACTGAGCGATTTCACTTTCACTTTTCACTTTCATGCACTGGTGAAGGAAATGGCAACCCACTCCAGTGTTCTTGCCTGGAGAATCCCAGGGACGGGGAGCCTGGTGGGCTGCCTTCTCTGGGGTCGCACAGAGTCGGACACGACTGAAGCGACTTAGCAGCAGCAGCAGCAGTAGTGTCTAATGGAACGCCACTCCAGTACTCTTGCCTGGAAAATCCCATGGACGGAGGAGCCTGGTGGGCTGCAGTCCATGGGGTCGGGAAAAGTCGGACACAACTGAGCGACTTCACTTTCACTTTTCATTTTCATGCATTGGAGCAGGAAATGGCAAACCACTCCAGTGTTCTTGCCTGGAGAATCCCAGGGACGGGGGAGCCTGGTGGGCTGCCGTCTCTGGGGTCGCACAGAGTCGGACACGACTGAAGCGACTCAGCAGCAGCAGCAGCAGCAATGTCTACATCTCAGGCTTGGTCCATGGCTTTTACTGACCCCTTGATGCATCGGATCCTACAGCTGCAAGGCTGCTCAATAGAGACCATCTGCTTTCACTTCTGCTCGCATTTTAGAGATGAGAACAGGAGGTCCGTCTTAACCCAACAGGACACATGGAACCAATAACTTTGGGTTCAAATCTTGACTCTGTTCCTGCCTCTACGTAAAACATAACCGTGCTCTTCTGGGGACTGAGTTTACTTCTCTGTTAAAGGGGATCATCTTATCTGTCTCACTGTTTGAATGGGAAAATTAAGAGATAAAGTGTGGGAAAACGTGCACCCACTGAGCACACAACCAGCACTGGACAAATGCTGTATGAAACAGAAACCGAGTATTCAACTCTGCTGAGGCTTCCTTAAAGCAGAAACCATGTCCTTTCTGTACCACCACCCCCAAAAGTTTATAGCTCAAAATCCTCTCGTATATGTTGTTTAGTCCTTAAGCCATGTCCAACTCTTTTGCAACCCGATGGACTGTAGCCTGCCAGGTTCTTTTTGTCCATGGGATTTCCCAGGCAACCAGTACTGGAGTGGGTTGCCATTTCCTTCTTCACGGGATCTCCTTCCCCCCACACGGATCCAACCCTCATCTCCTGTATTGGCAGGTGGATTCTTTACACTGAGCCACTAGGGAAGCCCCACATATATATAGTCAAGTAATGTTCAACAAGGTGCCAAGACCAATCAGTGGAGAAAAGCCTGTCTTTCCAACAAATGGTTTTAGGAAAACTGGATATCCACATGGAAGAGAAGGAAATTAAACTCATACTTCACACCCTATGCAAAAGTTAATTCAAAATGCATGAAAGAACTAAATGTAAAAGATGAAACTATACAGATGTTGAAGAAAACATAAGAGGAAAACTTCATGATACTAGATTTGGCAATGATTTCTTCAATATGACACTAAAAGCACAGACAGCAAGAGAAAAGAACAGGAAAATTAGACTATATCAAAGTTTAAAACTTCTGTGCATCAAAAGGCACAATCAACAGAGTGAAAAGGCAGTCCATGGAATGGGAGGAAATATTTGCAAATCATGACTCTGCCAAGGAGTTAATATCTAAAGTATATAAAGAACTCCTACAACTCAACAATAGCAAAACCAACTTGATTTAAAAAGTGACTTAAATAGATATTTCTCCAAAGAAGATATGTAAAATGACAACACATGAGAAGATGCTTAATATCACTAAGCACTAGGGAAATGCAAATCAAAATCACAGTTAGATACCACTTCATAGCTATCACGATGTCCACTCAAAAAAAAAAAAAATAACAAAGGTTGACAAGGCTGAAGAAAGTGGAACCCTTATGCATTGTGCAGAGAAGGCAATGGCACCCCACTCCAGTACTCTTGCCTGGAAAATCCCATGTACAGAGGAGCCTGGTAGGCTGCAGTCCATGGGCTCCCTAGGAGTCGGACACGACTGAGCGACTTCACTTTCACTTTTCACTTTCATGCATCAGAGAAGGAAATGGCAACCCACTCCAGTGTTCTTGCCAGGAGAATCCCAGGGACGGAGAAGCCTGGTGGGCTGCCGTCTATGGGGTCGCACAGGGTCGGACACGACTGAAGCGACTTAGCAGCAGTAGCAGTATGCATTGTGGGTGAGGATGTAAATTGGTACAGCTACTATGGAAAACAGACCAGTGTATCTTTCAAAATTTTTAAATAGAACTACCATATTATCAAGCAATTTCACTTTTGGGCATATAGTCCCCAAAACTGAAAGTAAGGTCTCAAAAAGATATATAAGTACCATGTTCATAGCAGCATTACTCAAAAGAGATAAGAGGTGGAAGCAACTCAGTGTGTCCATCGACAGATGAGTGGATAAAAAACAAATGGTATGCCATACAATAGAATATTATTCAGCCTTTAAAAAGGGCATTCTGACACATGCTACAACATGGATGAACTTTGAGGACATTATGCTAAGTGAAATAAGTGAGTCGCAAAAAGACAAATATTGTATTATTTGTCTTACATAAGATATTCAATACAATAAGTAGTCAAATTCATAGAGACAGAAAATAAAGAGGCAGGAGAGAGGAGAATGGGGAGTTACTGTTTAGTGGGTTCAGAGTTTGAGTTTTCCAAGATAAAAAGTGTTCTGGAGACAGATGGTGGTAATGGTTACACAACAGGGTAAATGTACTTAACACTACTGAACTATATAATTAAAAATGATCAAGATAGTAAATGATGTGCATTTTGCCATGATTAAAAATAATGATTAAGAAACCTGGGGAGGATTTATGGCCCAGTCTCCTAGGGTATTAGTGGGTGTTTTTTAAATGCCGTTGGTTGTTGCAATTCCAAGTATAAGAAGTATTTTCTTCTCAAAGGAAAAAATAAGTGTGGCTGTCAGAATTTTAGATTCTAGGAATTGGAAGGCACTTAATAACTGAACAACGGGCTTCCCTGGTGGCTCAGATGGTAAAGAATCTTCATGTAATAAGGGAGACCCGGGTTCAATCCCTGGGTCAGGAAGATCATTTGCAGAAAGGAATGGCTACCTACTCCAGTATTGCCTGGAAAATTCCATTGACAGAGAAGCGTGGCAGGCTACATCCATGGGGTCACAAAAGAGTTGGACATGAACGACTAACACTTTAATAACTGAACAGTTCAACAATACCACCACCCTCCTTTATTTTCTAAAGGGGCTAAAATTGATGTCTGGAGAAATTAAGGGACTTTCTTGCCCCAAGTCTTCCAGCCAGTTGAGCCTCAGCCAGAACTAGAGCCCACATGTCCCAACACTGAATCCAGCCCTTTCCCACTAAATCCTTTCTCAGTTCTGCCAAAAGCTCTCTCCTGAAAACCTACAAAAGTCTCTGTGCGTTCACTGGTAGTCACGTCCAGCCCAGTGTGGGCCAACTAGGTAAACTTTCTCTAGTTTTGACCTAGTCTCCCTACCTGCACCTCAGCTCTTAGAGTACCATGTTCTCACAAGCCCCAGGTCTTTTCATAGTTTGAGCACATATTATTTGCTCAGTAAATATTTATTGATGAATTTACTAAAAACATCTCCATACAGCCCAGTTTCCCCAAGAACTCACTGATTTTCAGTCTCATTTTATGGTTGGGAGCATGTCTACCCAGGTTTGAATGTTTGTGAAATTTAGGTTAAAATGTAACAGAAAGTTTATTCTGTCAACAATCATTTTTTTTAAACGCCTGCTATGGTTCAGGTCCAAAATTAATATCCACATAGCAAAAATTTTGTTAATGCTTTGACTTAATGACAAGTCTAATTTGTAGGGTAAGATGACATGGAAGCACCCAGTAGTGCTGGTGTACAGTAGAAAGTCAACAATTTTCCCCCATTATTCTTGTGCCTCAGAATAATTAGGCATATTTGGACAGAAGTTTCTGTCAATGACCATAATTGATATTTACTTGCCAAACCAAGCAAATCCTATGGACCAACAGAGGCAAACTGGTTAGAGCAAGAAAATTCCTTGAGGTCTGCGAATGAGAGTAAACGGATGTGAACAAATGTCTTAAAAGGTGGAGGGGAGCCAATGAAGACACAAAATTGGTTGTGAACTGTAATGCTCTAGCATTACACCAATATTCTGACTTAATCTACTCATCAGGCCCTCAAAGGATGTTACTGTGGAAACCTGGCCCTAGACATGTTTAATTAATTCATTAATTAGTTTATTTATTTATTTTTGGCCATATCATATGGCAAGTGGAATCTTAGTTCCCTGACCAGGGATCAAACCCTGCCCCTTGCACTGGAAGTGCAAAATCTTAACCCCTGGACCACCAGGCAGTAGGTGACGGAAGCTGGCTTATGATTCAGGCTTGTTTACAGCCTATCATATGAGGATCAGAAAGCTGATGGAGAAGGGAATCAACCAGTCCCTTGAAAGGAATTTAAAGAGAGATTCTTCAATCACTCCACAGTGATAAGTTCCTCTCAGACCTCTGACTCAGATAAAGCCTCTCTCAGAGAGCTGTTTTATTTTTTCCCTTCCAAATTATTGAGTCTTAAAACTTGGGGAGACTAAAGACCCTTTTGAAAATTTGATGAGCTTTTCACTCGGTCAACCAGATATTCATTCAATAAATATGAGCAGAAGGCTCTATTCTGTGAGCTAAGAATACAGTGGTGAACAAAGATTCAAGATCCCTAGCCTCCTGGAACTACAACCTGCTTCTAGACACTCTCCTTGGAAAAATGCACGTTCATCTAAACATCCACATGCAGTTTAAATCAGTGGAACCTCAGTCCTCTTGGAGCTCATCCTGAGAAAGAACCCCTGGACATTAGCACTTACTAATGTTCCTTCTATACCTAGTTAAACCTCACTTTTGTGTTTAGTTTTCTATCAGAACTGCTTGATGAGATTATTGCTTTCCCACTTTATGATGTGGTTTCATCTATTCCATCAACTAAATCATTCATTCAACAAACATCTGAATATTGCTAACTGCCAGGCACTTGGGTAGAAGCAATACTTTTGGCTGTGCTCTGAGGCATGTGGGATGTCTCCCCAACCTGGACATCCCCAGTGAAAATGCCAAATCCTAACCACTAGGCCACCAAGGAACTCGCTGGGTTCCTTGGGAAGCTACAATGAGGGAAACCATATTTCCTATCAATGAAAAGCCTTAGTGAAAGAGGCAGATACACAAAAAAATTATAAGATGTTAAATACCGAGATAATCACATAACATAATAACAATAACTACCCACTACTGAATAACTTCTAAATGGGTCAAGCATTTGATGGCCTTTAAATGTTCCCTTGTTCAACCATGTCAATATCAAAATAAAATTGGTATTATCCCTACTTTACAAATGAGAAAACAAAAGGTTAGCAATGTTAGGAAACTTGCCAATGGTCTCCAGATATCGGTAGCTACATGTAATACATACACATGTGATAAAAATATTGGGGAAAAAAGGAAAATATGTTTATAAGCCTGCCTGGGATAAGACATACTTTCTAAAGAAAGACACATGTATGTATAGAAACCCTAAATGAAAAAATTGATATGCCTTTTAAAAGTTTCTAAATGATTAAAAAAAACATACAAGTGAGAAGTAGGAGAAAATAACTGCAATATATATTAATAGTCAAGAGATTGTCAGTTTCTCCTTTTATGTCTGTTAGTGTTTGTCTTATGTATTGAGGTGCTCCTATGTTGGGTGCATAGATATTTACAATTGTTATGTCCTTGGATTGATCCCTTGATCATTATGTAGTGTCTTTCCTTCTCTCTCATAATAGTCTTTATTTTAAGGTCTACTTTGATATGAGGATTGCTACTCCAGCTTTCTTTTGCTTTCCATTTGCATGGAATGTATTTTTCCATCCTCTCACTTTCAGTCTATATGTGTCTTTAGATCTGAAGTGGGTTTCTTGTAGACAGCATGTATATGCATCTTGTTTTGTATCCATTCAGCCAGTCTGTGTCTTTTGGTTGAAGCATTTAATCCATTTACATTTAAAGTAATTATTGATATATACATTCCTATTGCCATTTTCTTAATTGTTTGGTGTTTGTTTTTGTAGATCTTTTTCTTCTCTGTATTTCCTGACTATATAAGTCCCTTCAACATTTGTTGTAAAGCTGGTGTGGTGGTACTGAATTCTCTTTTCTTTTGCTTGTCTGAAAAGCTTTTGATTTCTCCATCAATTTTGACAGTAACACAATATAATAGGAGACTTTAACACCTGATTTACACCAATGGACAGATCATCAAAACAGAAAATTAATAAGGAAACACAAGTCTTAAATGATACATTAGATGAGGTGGATCTCATTGATATCTTCAGGACATTCCATCCAAATGCAGAAGAATACACCTTCTCAAGTGTACATGGAACATTCTCCAGCATAGACCACATCATGGGTCACAAATCAAACCTCAGTAAATTTAAGAAAATTGAAATCATATCAAGCATCTTTTCTGACCACAGTGCTATGAGACTAGATATCAATTACAATAAAAAACACAAACACATGGAGATTAAACAATACATTTCTAAATAAAAAACAGGTTACTGAAGAAATCAAAAGGGAAATAAAAAAATTCCTAAAAACAAATGACAATGAAAACACAACACCTCAAAACCTATGGGATGCACCAAAAGCATTTCTACAAGGAAAGTTTATATCAATACAGTCCTACCTCAAGAAACAAGAAAAACATCAAATAGACAACCTAGCTTTACACCTAAAACAACTGGGAAAAAAAAAAAACAAAAAAACCCAAACTTAGCAGAAGGAAAGAAATCATAAGGATCAGAGCAGAAATAAATGAAAAAGAAATGAAAGAAACAACAGTAAAGATTAATAAAACTAAAAGCTGGTTCTTTGAGAAGATAAACAAAATTGACAAACCTTTAGCCAGACTCATCAAGAAAAACAGATCAGATCAGATCAGATCACTCAGTCATGTCCAACTCTTTGCCACCCTATGAATCACAGCACGCCAGACCTCCCTGTCCATCACCAACTCCCTGAGTTCACTCAGACTCACGTCTATCGAGTCAGTGATGCCATCCAGCCATCTCATCCTCTGTCGTCCCCTTCTCCTCCTGCCCTCAATCCCTCCCAGCATCAGAGTCTTTTCCAATGAGTCAACTCTTCCCATGAGGTGGCCAAAGTACTGGAGTTTCAGCTTCAGCATCATTCCTTCCAAAGAAATCCCAGGGCTGATCTCCTTCAGAATGGACTGGTTGGATCTCCTTGCAGTCCAAGGGACTCTCAAGAGTCTTCTCCAACACCACAGTTCAAAAGCATCAATTCTTCAGCGCTCAGCCTTCTTCACAGTCCAACTCTCACATCCATACATGACCACAGGAAAAACCATAGCCTTGACTAGATGGACCTTTGTTGGCAAAGTAATGTCTCTGCTTTTGAATATGCTATCTAGGTTGGTCATTAACTTTCCTTCCAAGGAGTAAGCGTCTTTTAATTTCATGGCTGCAGTCACCATCTGCAGTGATTTTGGAGCCCCCCAAAATAAAGTCTGACACTGTTTCCACTGTTTCCCCATCTATTTCCTATGAAGTGATGGGACCAGATAAAATGATCTTAGTTTTCTGAATGTTGAGCTTTAAGCCAACTTTTTCACTCTCCTCTTTCACTTTGATCAAGAGCCTTTTAAGTTCCTCTTCATTTTCTGCCATAAGGGTGGGGTCATCTGTATATTTGAGGTTACTGATATATCTCCCGGCAATCTTGATTCCAGCTTGTGCTTCTTCCAGCCCAGCGTTTCTCATGATGTACTCTGCATATAAGTTAAATAAGCAGGGTGACAATATACAGCCTTGACGAACTCCTTTTCCTATTTGGAACCAGTCTGTTGTTCCATGTCCAGTTCTAACTGTTGCTTCCTGACTTGCATATAGATTTCCCAAGAGGCAGGTCAGGTGGTCTGGTATTCCCATCTCTTTCAGAATTTTCCACAGTTTATTGTGATCTACATAGTCAAAAGCTTTGACATAATCAATAAAGCAGAAATAGATGTTTTTCTGGAACTCTCTTGCTTTTTCCATGATCCAGCGGATGTTGGCAATTTGATCTCTGGTTCCTCTGCCTTTTCTAAAACCAGCTTGAACATCTGGAAGTTCACGGTTCATGTACTGCTGATGAGCCTGGCTTGGAGAATTTTGAGCATTACTTTACTAGCATGTGAGATGAATACAATTGTGTTGTAGTTTGAGCATTCTTTGGCATTGCCTTTCTTTGGGAGTGGAATGAAAACTGACCTTTTCCAGTCCTGTGGCCACTGCTGAGTTTTCCAAATTTGCTGGCATATTGAGTGCAGCACTTTCACAGCATCATCTTTCAGGATTTGAAATAGCTCAACTGGAATTCCATCACCTCCACTAGCTTTGTTCATAGTGATGCTTTCTAAGGCCCACTTGACTTCACATTCCAGGATGTCTGGCTCTAGGTGAGTGATCACACCGTCATGATTATCTGGGTCATGATGATCTTTTTTATACAGTTCCTCTGTGTATTCTTGCCACCTCTTCTTAATATCTTCTGCTTCTGTTAGGTCCGTACCATTTCTGTCCTTTATCGAGCCCATCTTTGCATGTAATATTCCCTTGGTATCTCTAATTTTCTTGAAGAGATCTCTGCTGCTGCTGCTGCTAAGTCGCTTCAGTCATGTCTGACTCTGTGCGACCCCACTGACGGCAGCCCACCAGGCTCCCCTGTCCCTGGGATTCTCCAGGCAAGAACACTGGAGTGGGTTGCCATTTCCTTCTCCAATGCATGAAAGTGAAAAGTGAAAGTGAAGTCGCTCAGTCGTGTCCAACTCTTCGTGACCCCATGGACTGCAGCCTACCAGGCTCCTCTGTCCATGGGATTTTCTAGGCAAGAGTACTGGAGTGGGATGCCATCATCTTCTCCATGAAGAGATCTCTAATCTTTCCCATTCTGTTGTTTTCCTCTATTTCTTTGCATTGATCACTGAGGAAGGCTTTCTTATCTCTCCTTGCTATTCTTTGGAACTCTGCATTCAGATGCTTATATCTTTCCTTTTCTCCTTTGCTTTTTGCTTCTCTTCTTTTCACAGCTATTTGTAAGGCCTCCCCAGACATTTATGATTAAAATTCTTCCAAAAATGGGCATAGAAGGAAACTACCTCAACATAGTATAGGCCATATATGATAAGCCCACAGCAAACATTATTCTCAATGGTGAAAACCTGAAACCATTGCCCCTAAGATCAGGAAGAAGACAAGGGTGTCCACTTTCACCACTATTATTCAACATAGTTTTGGAAGTCCTAGCTATAGCAATCAGAGAAGAAAAAGAAAGAAACACAACCCAGATTATAAAAAAAAAAGAAGAAATGAAGCTCTCACTGTTTGGCAGATGACATGATACTACATATAGAAAACCCTACAAATACTGTCAGAAAATTACTAGAGATAATCAGTGATAGCAAAGTCACAGGACACAAAATAAATACACAAGTCACTTGCATTTCTATATACTAACAATGAAAAATCATAAAGTGAAACTGAAGAATCAATTCCATTCACCATTGCAACAAAAACAATAAAATATCTAGGTATAAACTTAAGGGGACAAAAGAACTGTATACAGAAAATTATAAGACACTGATGAAAGAAATCAAAGATGACATAAACAGATGGAGGGATAGTCCATATTCCTGGGTAGGAAGAATCAATATTGTGAAAATGACTATAGTACCAATGCAGTCTACAGGTTCAATGCGATCCCTATCAAATTACCAATGGCATTTTTCAGAGAACTAGAACAAAAAAAAATTTACAATTCATATGGAAACACAGTCAGTCAGTCAGTTCAGTCACTCAGTCTTGTCTGACTTTTTGCAACCCCATGGACTGCAGTATGCCAGGCTTCCCTGTCCTATCTTTTTGCCTTTTCATACTATTCATGGGGTTCTCAAGAATATTGAAGTGGTTTTCCATTCCCTTCTCCAGTGGACAACGTTTTGTCAGAACTCTTCACCATGACCCGACCATCTTGGATGGCCCTAAACGGCATGGCTCATAGTTTCATTGAGATAGACAAGGCTGTGGTCCATGTGGAAACACAAAATACCCCAAATAGTCAAAGCAGTCTTGAGAAAGAATAGAGCTGGAGGAATCAACCATCCTGACTTCAGATTATACTACAAAGCTACAGTCATCAAGACAGTATGGTACAGGCACAAAAACAGAAATCTAGACCACTGGAACAAGATAGAAAGCCCAGAAATAAACCCATGCACCTATGGGTACCTTATTTTTGACAAAGGAGGCAAGACTATACAATGGGGCAAAGACAGCCTCTTCAATAAGCAGTGCTGGGAAAACTGGACAGCTACATGTAAAAGAATGAAATTAGAACACTTCCTAATACCACACACAAAGATAAACTCAATATGGATTAAAGACCTAAATGTAAGACCAGAAACTATAAAACTCTTAGAGGAAAACATAGGCAGAACACTTGATGACATAAAGCAAGATTGTCTATGACCCATCTCCTAGAGTAATGGAAATAAAAACAAAAGTTAACAAGTGGGACCTGATTAAACTTAAAAGCTTTTGCACAGCAAAGGAAACTAAAAGCAAGGTGAAAAGACAACCCTAAGGATGGGAGAAAATAATAGCAAATGAAACAACTGACAAAGGATTAATTTCCAAAATATACAAGCAGCTCATACAATTCAATACCAGAAAAACAAACAACCCAATCAAAAAGTGGGAAAAATACCTAAAAACACCAGGCATTTCTCCAAAGAAGACATACAAGTGGCTAACATGAAAAGATAGTCAACATTGCTCATTATTAGCGAAATGCACATCGAAACTACAATGAGATATCACCTCACACTGGTCAGAATGGCCATCATCAAAAAGTCTACAAACAATAAATGCTGGAAAGGGTGTAGAGAAAAGGGAACCCTCTTGCACTGTTGGTGGGAATGTAAATTGATGCAGCCACTATGGAAGATGGTATGGAAATTCCTTAAAAAACTAGGAATAAAACCATCATATGACCCAGCAATCCCACTCCTGGGCATATACCCTGTGGAAACCAAAATTGAAAAAGACACATGTATCTCATTGTCTATTGAAGCAATATTTACAATAGTTACAACATGGAAGTAACCTAGATGTCCATTGACAGATGAATGGATAAAGAAGTTGTGGTACATACATATACACAATGGAATATTACTCAGCCATAAAAAGGAACACATTTCAGTCAGTTCTAATGAAGTGGATGAACCTAGAGCCTATTATACAGAGTGAAGTAGTCAGAAAGAGAAAGACAAATATAACATACTAATAGATATATACAATCTAGAAAGAGGTAGAAAGACGGTACCAAAGAATTTATTTGCAGGGCAGCAATGGACAAACAGACATAGAGAACAGACTTATGGACATGGGGAGAGGGGAGAAGAGGGTGAGATGTATGGAGAGAGTAACATGGAAATTTACATTACCATATGTAAAATAGATAGCCAATCGGAATTTGCCATAAGTCTCAGGAAACTCAAACAGGGGCTCTGTATCAACTTAGAGGGGTGGGATGGGAGGGAAATGGGAAGCAGGTTCAAGGTGGGGTGGAATATATATATATATATAGAGAGAGAGAGAGAGAGAGAGAGAGAGAGAGAGAGAGAGAGAGAGAGAGAGAGAGAGAGAGAGACAGAGATCTATAGCTGATTCATGTTGAGGTTTGACAGAAAACAAAAAAATTCTGTAAACCAATTATCCTTCAATTTAAAAATTAATTTAAAAAAGAGATTAGTAGCAGGTGATATGTTTCCCCTTGAGGTAAAATTTATATATTGTGAAATGCACAGACCTTAAGTATAAAATTTCATACATTGTAATTTATGAAAGGTAATGCCCATTAAAAATACCTCAATCTAGATATGAAATGCTTCCAGTACTCTGGGAACTTCCCTCATTCCCCTTCCAGTTACTCCCTGTCTTCTCTGTCCAAAGGCCATCACTATTCTGATTCTATCACTGCAATCTTTCTTTTTTTCCTTAAAATGTCCAAATTCTCTCACTAGATTGTAAGTTTTCATAAAGAAGAATCTGCCTGATTCTTTTTCTCCCTTAGGGTGTGTATGTGTGTGTGTGATACAATATATACAACATAAAATTTGCCATTTTAACAGTTTTGAAGTGTGCAATTCAGTGGAATTAGTTATATTCACAGTGTTGTGCAACCATCACAATTTACTTCCAAAAAAACTTTTATCACCCTAAACAGAAATTCTGCAACCATTAAGCAATCGTATCTCCCTTGACCCAGACACTAATAACCTCTTGTCTACTCCCTATCTTTATGCATTTGCCTATTCTAAGATATTCCATATAAGTGGAATCATAATATTTGTCTTTTTTGTGCCTGGCTTATTTCACTTAGCATCATGTCTTCAAGGTTCATCCATTCATAGCATGTGTCAGAATTGCTTTCCTTTTTAAGGCTGAATAATATTCCATTGCATAAACACACCGCATTTTGTTCATTCATATGTTGATGGACAGTTTTTTTCCCACATTTTGGCTGTTATGAATAATTCTGTTAGGAACATTTTGGTGTACAAGCGTCTGAGTCCTTGTTTTTAAATCTGTCTATGACTGGGAGAGGAATTGGCTTGGTCATATGGTAACCCTGTTTAACTCTTGGAGAAACTGCCAAACTGTTTCCCACAGCAGCTGCACCATTTTACATTCCCAACTGCAATGTGCAAAGGTCGCAATTTCTCCACATTCTTACCAACACTTGTTATTATCTTTTTGATAACAGCTATCCTAGTACATTTCACTGTGGTTTTTATTTGCATTTCCCTAATATTAAAAAGCAGAGACATTATTTTGTCAACAAAGGTCCATCAAGTCAAGGCTATGGTTTTTCCAGTGGTCATGTATGGATGTGAGAGTTGGACTGTGAAGAAAGCTGAGCACTGAAGAATTGATGCTTTTGAACCGTGGTGCTGGAGAAGACTCTCGAGAGTCCCTTGGACTGCAAGGCGATCCAACCAGTCCATCCTAAAGGAGATCAGTCCTGGGTGTTCATTGGAAGGACTGATGTTGAAGCTGAAACTCCAATACTTTGGCCACCTGATGCAAAGAGCTGACTCATTTGAAAAGACTCTGATGCTGGTAAAGATTGAGGGCAGGAGGAGAAGGGGATGACAGAGGATGAGATGGTTGGATGGCATCACCGACTCAATGGACATGGGCTTGGGTGGACTCTGGGAGTTGGTGATGGACAGGGAGGCCTGGTGTGCTGTGGTTCATGGGGTCGCAAAGAGTCAGACACGACTGAGCGACTGAACTGAAACTGGAACTGAATGACTAATGGTGTTGACAGTTTTCATGTGCTTGTTTCATATTTGGTGAAAAAAAGAGAAAGACAGTAAATTGTCTAGGAGGGGACACAGGGCCAGTATAACTACTTTAGGGAGGTAGGTGGCAATAGTAATTTTGCTTTGTCCTAAAAAGGAATTTGTTACTAATGTAATTTGAAAACAACTTCTTTTTCATCTGTGGCTTCAGTTATCATCTATACACTGATGAGTCAAACATCCCTACCTCTAAGCCATATGCTGAAGTTAAGTTTAATGTTCCTATTTTAATATTTTTACTATGAAGCTCCATTCATTCAACATACATTTGTTGGGTGCCCACTGTGTGCTATGGACTGTTCTAAGTGCTATGGACTGTTCTAAGTGCTGATCCAATAGTGAATATACCAAACAGATCTTTAGCCTAAAGAATTTATATACTTGTTTACACTTGGTGTGGTACAGGGACTTAATTTAGTATGTTCAAAAACTGAACTCATGGAGTGACATCAGCGAAAAGGATGGAGTTAGTACCTCCAGTTGCCTCTACTTCCCCAGAATTACCAAAAAAAAAAAAAAAACCAGCAATAACTTTCAGAACGAACATGACAGAGTTCCAGGAGATATTCTGGACAGGTACTTCATGTTCAGTGATGCTGAGCAGAACCTTAGCTCCATCTAAATAAATACATGAATTTAAAGTTAGGTTCTCCAGACAGAGGACAGATATTATGTGATATTGCTTCTATGTGGAATCTTAAGAAAATGGTACAAATGAACTTATTTACAAAACAGTAATAGAGTCACAGATGTAGAAAACAAGCCTACGGTAACCAGCGGGGACAGGGGGAGGGATAAATTGGGAGATTGGGACTGACATATACACATAACTATATAAAAAATAGATAAGTAATAAGGACCAGGGAACAGTACAGCACAGGGAACAATACCGTGTAATGGCCAGTATGGAAAAAGAATCTAAAAAAAGTGGATATATATATTTGTATTAGATTCACTTTGCTGTACACCTGAAACTAATGCAACATTATAAATCAACTATACTCCTATAATTTTTTTTAGATTGCGCTTACTATCTTTCCTTAATATATACTCCTTTTACTGCATCTTCATCTCAGGTGACAGGATCACCATCCACCCTATCTCCCAAGTAAGAAACCTCTGAGTCAGCCTTGACTCCACCCTCTTCCCTTATCCCACACATTCCATCCATCATCAAAATTATCTCTGGTACCCTTCCCCTCCTCTTCATGCCTACTGCCTTTGATTATTTCAGATTCTCATTCTCTCTCATCAGGACCAATGCAGCTATCTCCTAACCTTTTTCACTGCCTCCAGTTTCTCCTCCTGTCAATCTATCATGCATGTCACCTACTCAATTAGCTTTCTAAAATAGCAATCACAAGCTTCTGCTGCCCTCCTTAAGACCTCTGCTGGACTTCCCTGGTGGTCCAGTGGTTAGGACTCCACCCTTCCAATGCAGGGGGCATGGGTTTGATCCCTGGTTGGGGAACTAAGATCCCACACGCCTATACGGCTCGGCCAAAAAATAAACATTTAAGAAAACTAAATAAAATAAATAAAAATAAAAATGACCTCTACTGGCTCCAGGAGAAAGTTCCAGCTCCTGGGACATCCTTCACAACTTAGTCTCAACCACGCAGCATCATCTTTCCATTTTTCACTCCAGCCACATAAAGATCTTGCGATTCTAGCTATTCCACACCACCATATTTTGGGCTAGCATTATGCTCCTCATGGAACTCAGTTACTTACTTCTACCATACACATACTTTGTCTTCAAGACTAACCTCAAAGGTCACAGTCTCTGTGATGTTTTTCCTCCACTCTCAGAACTGAGCCTCCACCCACATCATGCTTCTGCAACACTCCTTATATTACAGTAAAGAGCACCCTGCATTTTACCTTTTTGTGAAGAAATCTGTCTCCGTTGGAATGTGAATTCCTGAAAAGCAGAGAATGTGTCACACTCTCCTCGTCTCTATAGCCTCAACACTCAGCACAGTACCTGGCACATGGGAGTCTCAAAATGTTGGAGAGTTCCTTCTTCCCTTCCCCTCAGCAACTGTTCTAAATCTCTGCCACTCTCCTCAAATCCTTTCCCCAACTTCTCAGTTCAGTCTATCTGAACTGTCAGCAGATGATCTCACCAGAGAGGCCGTCACTTTGTTGCTCTTCAGTTGCTAGGTCGTGTCCGACTCTTTGTGACCCCATAGACTGCAGCATGCCATGCTTTCATGTCCTTCACTATCTCCTGGAGCTTGCTCAAACTAATATCCCTTGAGTCAGTGATGCCATCCAACCATCTCATCCTCTTTCATCCCCTTCTTCTCCTGCCTGCTATCTTTCCTAGCATCAGGGTCTTTTCTAATGAGTCAGCTCTTTGCATCAGGTGGCCAAAGTATTGGAGCTTCAGCTTCAGCATCAGTCCTTCCAATGAATATTCAGGACTGATTTCCTTTAGGATTGACTGGTTTGATCTCCTTGCAGTCCGAGGGACTCTCAAGAGTCTTCCCCATCATCACAGTTCAAAGACATCAATTCTTCAATGCTCAGCCTTCTTTATGGTCCAACTCTCACATCCATACATGACTACTGAAAAAACTATAGCTTTGACTATACAGACTTTTGTTGGGAAAGTTATGTGTCTGCTTTTTAATATGCTGTCTAGGGTTATGATAGTTTTTCTTCCAAGGAACAAGTGTCTTTTAATTTCATGGCTGCACTCACCATCTGCAGTGATTTTGGAGCCCAAGAAAATAAAGGCTGTCACTACTTCCATTGATTCCCCATCTATTTGCCATGAAGTGATGGGACTGGATGCTTTGATCTTCATTTTTTGAATGTTGAGTTTTAAGTCAGCTTTTTCACTCTCTTCTTTCACTTTCATCAAGAGGCTCTTTAGTTCCTCTTTGCTTTATGCCATAAGGGTGGTGTCATCTCCATATCCGAGGTTATTGATATTTCTCCTGGCAATTTTGATTCCAACTTGTGCTTCATCCAGCTCAGCATTTCACATGATATACTCTCCATATAAGTTAAATAAGCAAAGTGACAATATACAGCCTTGATGTACTCCTTCCCCAATTTTAAACCAGTTGGTTGTTCCATGTCTGGTTCTAACTGTTGTTTCTTGACCTGCATACAGGTTTCTCAGGAGGAAGGTAAGGTGGTCTGGTATTCCCATCTCTTTCAGAATTTTCCAGTTTGTTGTGATCCACACAGTCAAAGGCTTTAGCGTAGTCAATGAAGCAGTAGATGTTTTTCTTGAATAATCTTGCTTTTTCTATGATCCAACAGATGTTGGCAATTTGATTTCTGGTTCCTCTGCCTTTTCTAAAACCAGCTTGAACATCTGGAAGTTCTCAGCTCACATACTGTTGAAGCCTAGCTTGGAGAATTTTGAGCACCTTGCTAGCACGTGAGATGAGTGCAACTGTGCCATAGTTTGAACATTCTTTGGCATTGCCTTTCTTTGGGATTGGCGTGAAAACTGACATTTCCCAGTCCTGGGGCCACTGCTGAGTTTTCCAAATTTGCTGGCATATTGAGTTCAGCACTTTCACAGCATCGTCTTTTAGGATTTGAAATAGCTCAACCAGAATTCCATCACCTCCACTAGCTTTGTTCATAGTGATGCTTCCTAAGGCCCATTTGACTTCACACTCCAGGATATCTGGCTCTAGGTGAGTGATCATACCATCATGGTTATCTGGGTCATTACAATCTTTTTTTTTTTTTTTTTTTGTATAATTCTTGTGTATTCGTGCCACCTCTTCTTAATATCTTCTGCTTTTGTTAGGTCCATACTGTTTTTGTCCTTTATTGTGCCCATCTTTGCATGAAATATTCCCTTGGTATTCCTAATTTTCTTGAGGAGATCCATACATGACTACTGGAAAAACTATAGCTTTGACTATACGGACCTTTGTTGGCAAAGTGATGTCTCTGTTTTTTAAAACGCTGTCTAGGTTTGTCATAGCTTTTCTTCCAAGGAGCAAGTGTGTTTTAATTTCATGGCTGCAGTCACCGTCTGCAGTGATTTTGGAGCCCAAGAAAATGAAGTCTGTCACTGTTTCCACTTTTTCCCCATGTATGTGGCATGCAGTGTTGGGACTGGATGCCATGATCTTCATTTTTTGAATGTTGAGTTTTAAGCCAGTTTTTTGACTCTCCTCTTTCTTCATCAAGAGGCTCTTTAGTTGCTCTTCACTTTGCGCCACTAGAATGGCCATCACTTGTGAAATCTTTTATCACCTACCCTACAGACACTGCATACCAATCTATGCTTTCCTGCTTGCCTCAGCTCACAGAGGAAGATGTGTCCCTTGTCCACCCAAGACCAGTGCCGGCACTGTGCTCCAGATCTCCTCTCATCTCCTCAGGGTTTCCTCAATCATCCTTCCCTCCTTTTCCACCCATATTCATTCAGCAAATATTTACAGAGCAACACTGTATCTGGATGCTGGGGTTATAATGGCAAATGAGTTAGATATAGTTAGTTATGAGTTAGACCTCATAAAGCTTCCACTGTAGTGAGAACAACAGACCAAAAAAATTGAAATGGATGTAAAGGAAATGAATAGGAAGATAAGGGAATAAGAGACAGGTCACTTTATTTTTGTTTCGTTTTTTGGTATTTTTCCCAGGAAACATGATTTGTTGTTGTTGTTTAGTTGCTAAGTTGTGTCCATCTCTTTTGTGACCCCATGGACTGTAGCCCGCCAAGCTTCTCTGTCTATGGGATTTCACAGGCAAGAATACTGGAGCGGGTTGTCATTTCTTTCTCCAAGGGATCTTTCCGACCCAGGAATTGAACCCGTGTCTCCTGCTGGATTCTTTACCACTGAGTCACCAGGTCACTTTAAATAAGGAAGTCAAGGACTTCCCTGGTGGCCCAGTGGCTAAGACTGTGTGCTCCCAATGCAGGGGATTGGGGTTCAATCCCTGGTCAGGGAACTAAATCCCACATGCCCAATGAAGAGTCGGCATGCCGCAACAAAGATCAAAGATCGTGTGTACCACAACTAAGACCTTGTGTAGCCAAATAGATAAATATTAAATAAATATATAAAGCGGACAGAGGAAAAAAGACCTTTTTTTTCGTGGAGGTGACATTTGAGCTGATGCCTTAAGGATGTAGATGTGAATAAATTTTCTGTGTGAAGTTCTGGGGGATGAGGAGTCCAGGTAGAAGGAACAGTGGTATGAGGATCCTGAGAGAAAGAGAAAAGCCAAGGTTGTCTCGATGGCCTATAAGGCCCTCCAAGCTCCAGGCCCCCCATCATCTTTCTGACCTCATTTCCCACTGCCCTTCCCCTCCCTCAGTCCACCGACCTCCTTGCTACTTTTCAATTATGTCATGTGTATGCTCACCCTAGAGCCTTTGTTCTGGTTGTTCTCACTGCCTGCAAAGTTTTCCTTAGATATCTGCTTGGCTAACTTGTTCACTTCCTTCAAGTCTTTGCTTAAAAGTCACCTTCTCTACAAGGCCTACCCAACTACCCTACTTAAAATTAGTATTCACATCCCCTCTGCCATGAACACTCCTGATCCCCTTATTCTACTTTGCTTTTACTTTCTTCTTTTGGCTGCATGGGGTCTTCATCGCAGCACACAGACTCTGTAGTTGTGGCACACAGGCTTAGTTATTTCACGGCATGTGGGCTCTTAGTTCCCCGACCAGGGATCAAACACACATCCCCTACATTGGAAGGTGGATTCTTAACCTCTGGACCACCAGGAAAGTTCTGCTTTTTATTTTTCTATAGTGCCTTTCACCTTGTAACATACTACATAATTTACTTATTCATTAAGTCTACTGTTTATTGACTACCCCCTCACTAGAACATAAACTTCACGAGCGTAGGAATCTTTTGGTCACTAGTGTGTTCTAAGGACTCTGAAGAGTGCCTGGCACAACGTGGGTGGTTCACACAAATTTATTAATTAAATTAATTCTTCAGAACTCATCTCAGATATCAGGTTCTTCACAAAGTATTTCCCAGCTGTGAACAAGCCCCACTTTCCCCAAAATTAATTCCCCCTTCTTTGGGCTACCTTTGTATCTTGTACCATTGTTGGATTTTCCAGATAATATTGTCGTTTTTATGTCTAGATTATGAGGGCAAAGTTTGGGGCCCATCTGATATATTTCTACATTCTTGTAGAATTATTATTCTTGCCATCTCAGGGCCTGACAATAGTATACATGTATTATTTTGATAAATAAACTAGTAAAGCCACACCAAGATCAAAAGTCTGAAATATTCTGTTGGTGACCGTGTGGGAAACAGGCCTGCCCAGTGTTGACAGGAGTGTAAACTGACTGACTTACGCTCCCTGCAGGACAAAGTAAAAATATCTATCAAGTTAAACATTTACTTTCAGAAATTCTGCTTTTAAGAATGTATCTATCAGGGCTTCTCCTCTGGTGGTCTAGTGGTTAAGAATCCACCTGCCAATGCAGGGGACAGGGGTTCGATTCCTGGTCTGGAAAGATCTGCATGCCAAGGGGCGACTGAGCCCCTGTGCCACAACTACTGAAACATGCACAGTGAGAAGCCTGCGCTCCACGACGACGAGCAGCCTCTGCCCGACTGCAACCAGAGGAAGCTCGTGCACAGCAGCCAAGACCCAGTGCAGCCATAAAGAAAGAAGTAAAATTTTAAAAAAGAATGCATCTGTCATATTTACTCATTCAAGTATTCCAATATACAGAGATATTCACTGAGACATAGTTAATGATAAATACATACATATATATAAAACTTAACTGTCCCACCAGTAGGGCCTTATACAAATGATAGTATATCCATAATAGAATACTCTATGGCTGCTATTGTATGTACATATCTGTATGTACAAACACGGAACAAGCTCTGAGATGTATCAGATAGAAAGAACATAATGCAGGTAAACATGGAGTATGCCAATATGTGTATTTCACAAAAAGGAGAACACTAGATACACATGCTTATATGTTCACAGAGTATTTTGGAAAGATAAACAAACTCTGAACAGCGGCTGCCTCTAGAGAGGAGGACTGGAGTATCAGAAGTCAAGGTGAGGGGAACACTTATTTTACACTGTATACTCCATTAGTTTGAATTTTTTATCATGTATATTACATTTCTAATAATAATTTAAAAAATTTTAATGATAAAGACTCAAAATTGCATATTAGGAAAGGATGGAGAAGGATTCAACCCTCCACTGTGCCTTAGGTGACTGACAGAAAAGTGTCACATCTTTTTTAGGAGTCTTTGTCTTCAGTCTGTCTCTCAATGAGAAAGGGAAAAGGAGTGGAACTGGAGACTTGGATTAGGAACTTGATCTTGCCACTGAGCCACTCCTGGAAAGATAGTGGCCATCGCCCACTGCACAGTGTCCAGAGCATCTTGATTAGGGGTTAAGATCCATATATTTATTATGTGAGAGGCCGTGAGAGTTTCCCTGGGGTGGCTATATTCAGAATGGGGAAGTAGTCAGTTTCTTCTACAACAAGGCCCAGCCTGATATTCTGAGCACAGGAAGACTGTCTTGACTTCAAGAATCAGCATTGGCCAGGGAAGTATGGGCTGCCAAGGGGTTGGGGCTGGCTCCCTTCCTAGGGAAACTGTCCTGTCATGCAGGGAAACTGAGACAGAAAACTTGGCCCATGAAGCAGAGGAAATGGAAGAGGCAGGGGTTTGGTGGGCTTAGGGTTCCCCAGAGTTCACCTCAGGCAGTGAAAGGTGGGAAAGGTCCCTGGGCTTTTGCAGAACAGAGTGAAGGACATATGATGTGGGAAATGGCAGGCATACAGAAAGGGAAGTGAGTTAGCCAGGTTAAAAAAAAATTACTCAGCTGTTCTGTTCCTTTCCATCTTCACAAGCCAAAGCAGATATCATAGAATTGAATCCCTTGTTCCTATGATTCCAGGGCTGGAAGAGTCCTTAAAGATATTTTAGCCAACGTCCTCAGTGATGCTAGAATCCTTCTATGCTCTAGGCTCCATTCATACACTCACAGAACTAGCAATGCCTCAGACACCACAGGACCTGGTATACAAGGCTCTTCTGCTTTCTCCTCAGGAGAAGCAGGCCTGGAAGGATCTTTCCCCACAGGCTTTCTCTGCCTGGCCCAAGTTCTAGCTCCTAGGAAGAAGCCCATACCTGACATAGCTCCACTTTCTTCCTCTCCAGGGCCAGCTTAAAGTCAGGAGGAGGCACAATGCTGAGAAGCCCAGAAAGTTCACCAGATTCCTCTGTGATCAGGTCAACTTCATTAAAATGAACTATGTTCCCCGAGGATTTGATCGTGGAGGTGGTGTTGATTGCTGTATCACAGTTCCTATGGCTACAGGCTCACAGTGAAAAGGGAACAGGTATACATCAGCATCTTCCTGTAAAACTGGGATCTGACCTCCTTTATAGTCAAACATGCAGCAGGCCACCGTGCAAATGGCACAGCATGAATAGAACCAAGATAGTCCTGAATGACTTAAGTGGAAAAGAACACTAAATGAAGTGATGCATGTGAAAGGATGTGTTCTATCCTTGGTTCAGCTTGCATCCGGCATAACTGTTCACCATTCATCTTTTATACCCAGAAGGGAGATCATCCAACTGCAAGGGTTGCAAACTGGCAGCCCCCAGGCCAAATAAAACCCACAAACCTATCTGGTATGAGTTCAGAATGTTTAAAACATGTTTTGAGTCAACTTTTAAAAAATCCGTTATCTTTTCAGTGAAAAAAAAAAAAAAATCCAGTTTCCAGTGTCAATGCCCTCCTGTCAAAGGCTCTCAAGAACAAACCTATAATTGAACAAACTTGGGTTTATTGACTCATTGCAGAAGGAGACCACACAATATGTGAAACCGTGAGACATCTCAGTAAGAGATGCTGTAACCGACTTATTGTAGGACTTGAACTTGTATTAGGTTTCTGGGGAGGATTCAAGGAAATGGGCTGACTCTGATTTAGATGCTATGAAGAAGTGAGGAATAATTCTATGATTGGTATCTTAACACTTTTAATCTAACTGATAGGAAGACTAAAGCTATCACTGATTAAAGAAGGAAAAGTAATTTATATTAGGCAGGATTGGGTATTGGGTCATTTCTGTTGTTTGGATAATGTTCTTGCTTTTTGTTCGTTTACTATTTATTTATTTGGCTGTGCTGTGTCTTAGTTGCAGCATGCAGGATCTTTTAAGTTGCAGCATGTGAACTCTTAGTTGTGGCATGTGGGATCTAGGTCTCTGACCAGGGATTGAACCCAGGCCCCCTGCATTGGAATCTCAGAGTCTTAGTGACTAGACCACCAGTGAAGTCCCTATTCTTATTTTGACTGTGTTCAGATATAATGACATGGTGGTCTTGTTTTTGTTTTGATCCATCACAGTTGACAGAGTGGCCCTGAATCTATGATACTGGTGTTCTGTAAAATCATTTACACTTTATCAAGAGAAAACAACATCTAGCTGTGAGTTCATACTGGCTCCTATCAACACCAAGGCTGAGATGATAGTGCCAGCCAGCTCCAGGCTGTCAGAGGATGCTTTCTCTTTCTGTCTCCCTCTTGGCCAAAGGCAGATGGAGTCATGCTTCAGGATGTTAGCTTACCATCCAGCTTTTCACCATTGCAAAGATTTTGTTCATCAGGAAACTGTCAAGAGAATATCTATAGTTAGACTAAGGTTAGTCTTTCCTTCTCCTTTTGTTGCCGAATGAATTCTCAAAACCTCTGATACAACGATGGTTACACAACAGCATTTAAAACCGTGACCAGGACTTCCCATGTGGTACAGCGGATAAGAATCGGCCTGCCAATGCAGGAGACATGGGTTCGATCCCTAGTCCGGGAAGATTCCACATGTTGAGTAACTAAGCCTGTGCACCACAACTACTGAGCCGAAGTTCCAGGGCCCATGAGCTGCAAATACTGAGCCAGTGTGCTGCGATAACTAAAGTCCACATGCCTAGAGCTTGTGCCCTGCAACGAGAAGCCACTGCAATGAGAAGCCTGCACACCACAACGAAGAACAGCCCCCGCTATTAGTAGTTCCAAAGTCAAGCTTGTCTTTTTTAGTAATTTATTTTTTTTAGCATAGTCACAGGCTGCTCAAATTGACCTGTATTTATATAGGTGCTGCAAGCCGTGTTTGCCAAAACATGATTTTCCCTTTAGTTAATGAATTTAAATGTAAATTGGTTGTTGGGCTTCTAAGTAGCCGTTGTCATTTACAATGTCTGCTGAGGTTACAGACAAGATCTGGATCACCTTTTCCAGTAGTATGACCCCTCTCTGGCAAGTATAGCTCATACAGCATGCATGATAATGGAGTAGGTTATCCCTCCTGGGAGTTTTCTTGAATAGCCTATTCTTAAACAGTCTGCCTCATTTTGGAGATTTCTGGAGAAGTGATAGTTTAAAATACTTTAAAGGCCCTTAACAATTACCCTGAATACACAGGATAAGTTAGTGTGCAGCAGGCAAGTAAAAGCCTGTTGTCTGCATGAGAAGTTAAACCCAGGACTTCCCTGGTGGTCCAGTGGCTAAGACTCCGCCCTCCCAATGCAGGGGTCCCAGGCTCAATCCCTGGTCAGGGAACTAGATCCTACATGCTGCAACTAAGAGTTTGCACGCTGCAACTAAGACCTGATACATCAAAAAAGAAAAAACGCTGGACCCTACTGAGGCATCGATTGTGGCTGCTGCTGCTGTTGCTGCTAAGTCACTTCAGTCGTGTCCAACTCTGTGTGACCCCATAGACGGCAGCCCACCAGGCTCCCCCGTCCCTGAGATTCTCCAGGCAAGAACACTGGAGTGGGTTGCCATTTCCTTCTCCAATGCAGGAAAGTGAAAGTGAAGTCGCTCAAGTCGTGTCCGACCCTCAGCAACCCCATGGACTGCAGCCTACCAGGCTCCTCCATCCATGGGATTTTCCAGGCAGGAGTACTGGAGTGGGGTGCCATTGCCTTCTCCATCGATTGTGGTTAGGAGTACCCAATTTTGGGGACCCTTGAGGTAGACAGACTCCTTGAGTGGATTACATGGTGCTTTCAAGTTAAGTTGGAGTGTCTTAGAAGAGAATAGCAAGGAGAGCCCCAATCTTAGTTCCTATTCCTGATGACCTAGATTTTATAAGGGAGAATCCCTTGGACAGAGAAGCCTGGTGGGCTACAGTCCATAGGTTCGAAGAGAGTCAGACACGACTGAAGTGACTGAGCACCAGCATGAGAATAATGACCTTAGCAAAAGCATTTCATTCAAGTCCAAGTTTTGTTAAGACCGAACTTTGGAATTAATTATGTGAGAAAAACTTAAGACCAGAGGGACTTGTTTTGAGTATCTACATTGTGTGTTAGAAGTTACTACATTTTTGGTCAACAGGATTAGATGGGGAGGCAATAGTTCCAGGAATAAGGTCAATTCAGAGCAATACCTACGGTCTGAAAAATATGCACCATACTATTTTTTCTCCTTAAGCAGCAGAAGGAGACCATAAGAGTCAAAAGTAACAAGATGAAAATAGGTAAGACATATTAAGAAAACTTTAAGGGGCCCTCCCGAGCGATCCAGTGGTTAAGAATCTGCCTTGCAAAGCAGGGGACATGGGTTTGATCCCTGCTTGAGGAGCTAAGATCCCACATGCCAAGTAACAACTAAGCCCTTGTGCCACAACTAGAGAGTCCATGTGCCAAAATGAAAGATCTTGCTTGATGAAACTAAGACCTGATGCAGCAAATAAATTAAAATGTTTAAATTAAAAAAGAAAACAATTAGTCAAAGAGGATGTTAAAGACAATAGGCAAGATTACTAGGAGAACAAAAGGGAAGCGAAAGGGTACTGAAGAATCAAAAAATTAGTCTTTTTCTGCAGAATCTGTTCATATGTGCAGTTATCATCTTGACCTTTCATCTTGGACAGAAGCTGCCCATAGTGTTCCGTAAAAGACATAAAAGTAGCTTCTAGAAATTCTAAGAATGCTCAGTTTGAGGTCTCCCAGTGGCCTAGAGGCTTGGTACCCTGGAGAAAGCAATGTATGTCATTTTACTTAGGAAATATGAGCCGAAAGATCAACAACATGGGGTTTTACTGTTGTGTCAGTTATCTGTTAAAAGTCCTTTGTGTAGAGACTCAAGGGCAGTTTTTTCCTGATTCTTTTCCAGAAGACCAAATCTCCAGTTTTCAGATCATGCAGAGCTACTTAGGTGGGTGTTTTGGAGATGCTGTTTATATCTGTTGGTGATAAATCTGGAAGTAATATATGAAACATATAAATTTATAATGGGGTCAAAGATTGGAAGTGATTCTCAAATGCATGAGGCAGTTAACTCAGAAAGAGATAACCTGTGGGTCCTGAGGAGAGAGAATTGTTCTTATTGTCAAGGGCAATGGCAAAATTTTTGGTTTCTGCAAGTTTTTTTAAGACCTATTTTTCATTTATTTTATATTTTTTGGGCTGCACTGGGTCTTCATTGGGGCGTGTGGTGGCATATGGGCTTTCTATAGTTGTGACATGCAGGCTTCTCTTGTTATGACACACTGGTTTGGTTGCCCCCATGGCATGTGGGATCTTAGTTCCCTGATTAGGGATCAGACCCACATTCCCTGCACTGGAAGGTGGATTCTTAACCACTGGACCAGCAGGGAAGTCTTTTTCTGCAAGTTTTAAAATTTTTTACTTATTTGTTTTTGACTGCCCTGGCTCTTCGTTGTTGCGTGCCAGCTTTCTCTAGTTGCAGAGAATAGCGGGTACTGTCTAGTTTCAGTGCACAGGCTTCTCACTGCAGTGGCTTCTCTTGTGGCAGAGCCAGGCTCGAGAGCATGCGGGCTCAGTAGTTGTGGTGCACAGGCTTAGTTGCTCCACAACATGTGGAATCTTCCTGGACCAGGGATCAAACCTGTGTCCCCAGCATTAACAGGTGGATTCTTAACCACTGGACAACCAGGGAAGTCCCTGTCTATGAGTTTTTTTCATTCTTTTAGTTCTATTTTTGCTGAAGATAGTGGATGATATGAACAGTGTGCTTTCCAAGTAAAGGTAAAGCTATACAGAATTTTTTTTAATGAAGGTATGGAAAAAATAAATTGCAATGTCTTTGTTACTGCAGAGATAAATTGAGACTTCTTTCCTCAATGCTGGGAATTTAAAAATCAAGCGATTTTCCCCCCACCAATATATCCGTAACTCTCCAGTAGGATAAAGTCTCAATCTACCCTAAGAATAAAGAAGAATATCTAAAATGTACTTATTGTTCATATGGAGGTATTCAAAAGGCCTCAAGGCCTTGGTTCTTGTCCATGTTCCACCTTTGTAGACTTGCCAGGAATATGTCATTGGTTGGTAAAACATGCATTGAGAAACCCTCAGCAATACCCTTAAAATTACATCCACCTATATTGGTTCAATGTTGTGAACTTGTCTCTGCTATTTGGGCAATATCAAGATGCATTCTTGGGACTTTCCTGATAGTCCAGTGGTTAAGAATCTGCCTTACAATGCAGGAGATGTAGATTTGATCCCTGGTTGGGAAACTAAGATCCCACAGCCATCAAACAACTATGCCTGTGTGCAGCAACTAAAGATCCCACATGCCACAACTAAGACTCAACACAGCCAAACAAATTTTAAAAAATTTTAAAAAGAGAGAAAAAAAGGAGCATTCTTGCTATACTCCATTTTTACTATGTCTTGTTGTTCAGTCTCTAAGTCATATTGACTCTGAGACCCCACCGACTGCAGCACACCAGGCTTCCCTGTCCTTCACTGTCTCCCAGAGTTTGGTCAAATTCAGGTCCATTGAGTCAGTGATGGCATCGAACCATCTCACTCCCAGTGCAAATTAAAGTCACAAATAAATGGAAAGATATTTGTGCTCCTGGATTGGAAGAATTAATATTGTTAAAATGTCCATGCTATCCAAAGCAATCTAGAGATTCAATGAACCCTAATCAAAAATTCCACTGTCATTATTCACAACGACAGAACAAACAATCCTAAAATTTGTATTGGGGAGTTCTCTGGTGGTCCAGTGATTAGGACTCCATGCTTCCAATGCAGGGGACATGGGTTCAACCCCTGGTTGGGGAACTAAGATCACACATGCCAAGACAGAGCCAAAAATAAATAAATAAATTTTGTATGATACCACAAAAGATCCCAAATAGCCAAAGCAATCTTGGGAGAGAAGAACAAAGCTTGAGGCATCACACTTCCTGATTCCAAACTATATTGCAAAGCTATAGTAATCCAAACAGTATGGTACTAAGGAGAAAAAGAAAGTGTATATTTTTTTAAAAAAGTGTATCTTAAAAGTCTTATCAAAAAAATGTTTTGTAATTATGTGTGTAACAGATGTTAACTAGACTTATTATGATGATCATTTCACAATATATACAATATTGAATCACATTTTACAACATAATGAAACTAATATAATGTTATATGTTAGTTAAACTTCAATTTAAAAATTAGGGGCAGACTTCTTTAGTGGTACAGTGGATAGGAATCCACCTGCCAATGCAGGGGGCATGGGTTCAATCCCTGGTCTGAGAGGATTCTACATGTCACAGAGCAACTAAGTCCTGTGTGCCACAACTACTGAGCCTGCACTCTAGACCCCGAAAGTAGCAACTACCAAGCCCGTGTGCCACAGCTGCTGAAGCCTGCACGTCTAAAGCCTGTGTTCCACAACAAGAGAAGCCACCGCAATGAGAAGACCACACACCACAAAGAAGAGTAGCCCCTATTTGCCACAACTAGAGAAAGCCTGAACACAGCAACAAAGACCCAGTGCAGCCAAAAATAAATTTCTAAATATTAATAAAATAAAAATAAAGAGTAAAACTTCCATTTGCTTTTAAAAAAAATTAGGGACAAAGAAAAAACAGACACACAGATCAACGAAACAAAAAAGAGAGCTCAGAAATAACCCCATGCATATATGGCCAATTAATTTACAACAAAGGAGCCAAGAATATACAGCGGGAATAGGATAGTCTCTTCAATAAATGGTGCTGGAAAAATTAGAGACCCACATGCAAAAGAATGAAACTGAAGTGCTGTCTTACACCACAACAAAAATGAACTCAAAATGAATTAAAGTCTTGAATGTAAGCCCTAAAACAATTAAAGTTCCAGAAGAAAACATAGAGGCAAGGTGAGTTCTTTGATATTAGTCTTCACAATGATATTTTGGGTTTGATACCAAAAACAAAGGCAACAAAAGCAAAAATTAACAAGTAGAACTACATCAAACTAAGAAACTTCTGCACAGCAAAGGAAACCAACAAAATGAAAAGGCAACCTATGAAGTAGGAGAAAATATTTGAAAATCATACATTTGATAAGGGATTAATATCCAAAATATATAAAGAACTCATACAACCCAATAGCAAAAAAAAAAAAAAAATCCAATTTAAAAATGGACTGAGAATCTGACTAGGTAACTTTCCAGAGAAGACATACAAATGGCCAACAGGTGCATAAAAAGGCATGCAACATCACTAATCATCAGGGAAATACAAATCAACACCACAATGAAATATCACCTTACACCTGTTAGAATGGCTGTCATCAAAAAGACAAGAGATAAGTGTTGGAGAGGATGTGGAGAAAAGGGAAGCCTGTGCACTACTGGTGGGAACGTAACCGGATATAGCCACTTTGGAAAACAGTATGGAGGGTCTTAAAAAAATTAAAAATAGAACTATCCTATGATCCAATAATTCCACTTCTGGGTATACAGACAAAGGAAATGAAACCACAATGTCTAGAAGAGGTATTTGCACCCTTATGTTCATTGCAGCATTAGTTAAAATAGTCATGATATGGAAACATCCTAAGTGTCCACTGACAGATGAATGAATAAAGAAAATGTAATATTTATTTATTTAGTATTTGTTTATTTCAGCCATAAAGAAGAAAAAAATCCTGTCATTCGTGACAACTTGAATGGACCTTCAGACTATTATGCTAACAGACATAGAAGTGAAAGTCGCTTAGTTGTTGTCCTACTCTTTGCAACCCCATGGACTATACGTCCATGGAATTCTCCAGGCCAGAATACTGGAGTGGGTAGCCGTTCCATTCTCCAGAGGATCTTCCCAATCCAGGGATCAAACACAGGTCTCCCACATTGCAGGCAGTTTCTTTACCAGCTGAGCCACCAGGGTAGACAGAGAAAGACAAATATTTTATCACTTATAGGTGGAATCTAAAAATTCAAACAGAGAAACAGAGAACAGATTAGTGGCGCCAGAGGCTGGAGGTAGGAGTTAGGGAAGTGGATGAAGGTGGTCAAAGGGTACAACTTCCAATTATAAGTAAGTTCTGGCGATATAATGGACAGCATGGTGAGTATTTTTTAAAATTTCAAAAGAAATCATATATGAAAACTTAAGATAATTTACTTATAAAATACAAAAAATAAAAAGGTTTAAGTCGTGAGAAAACTAACCCTTGTATAAACCAAAATATTGTGCTGGCATTATTTTTACATAGCAAATTAAAACGCAAAAACACTGGATCATGCTAAAAGCTCCTTTTATCTTGGAATTCAGCCCATTTGTATCTTATCTGTAACTATACAAAACCTATTACATAAGTATTACTTTTCACTGCTCACAAAGGAAACATATATAGTTTAGCAATCCTTTCAGACATTTTTGATTATCGTTGACCCTTGAACAATGTGGGAGTTAGGGAACTTAAGGAAATAACACTCCTCAAAACCCCACTCTCTAGGGCACAACTGACTCCCTCCTCAAATTTAGCTACTAATAGCCTTACTGATAATATAAACAGTTGATTAAAACATACTTTTTATGTTATATGTATTATATACTTACAATAAAGTAAGCTAGAGCAAATGCTATTAAGAAAGAGAAAATACACTTAAGATACTGATTGTATTTGTCAATACTGATACCATATGTTAACATAATCATGTCAGTATCTACGTCAATACTGTCTTATATTACACAAAACATTGTAGTTAGTAAATGTCCTACTAATATAACATTGTATTAGTCACTCAGTCATGTCAGACTCTTTGGAACCCCACAGAGTGTAGCCCACCAGGCTCCTCTGGCCCTGGGATTTTCCATGCAAGAATACTGGAGTGGATAGCCATTTCCTTCTCCAGGGGATCTTCCTGACCCACCCAGGGATCAAACCTGGGTCTCATACATTGGCAGGCGAGTTCTTTACCACTAGCACCACCTGGGAAGCCTGAGTACTACTAACACTGAACATCAAGAATGAAAAAATAGGGAATTCTCTAGCCATCTAGAGGTTAGGGCTCCACGCTTCCACCACAGGGGGCATAGGTTCCATCCCTGGTCAGGAAACTTAAAATCCTGCATGCCGTGGTGCGCATGGAAAAAAAAAATAGTGTGAAAAAGAAATTCATGTTTATTTACAGATAAAGTGATTCATATACTGATAATGAAGCAGCAATATGATCACCTTCTGGTAACCTTGTGTAATCAGTAGTGTCATGAAGAGTCTGTAAATGTTTGTGTATACAAGTTTTGATAAATTTTCACTTTTTATAATAGATCTGTGTATATTTTATGGTTGAGTGAGAGTGAGTGAGTGAAGTTGCTCAGTCATGTCCGACTCTTTGCGACCCCATGGACTATAGCCTACAAGGCTCCTCTGTCCATGGAATTTTCCAGGCAAGAGTACCAGAGTGGGTTGCCATTTCCTTCTCTAGAGGATCTTCCCGACCCAGGGATCGAACCCGGGTCTCCCGCATTACAGGTAGACACTTTACCGTCTGAGTCACCTGGGGAAGTCTTTTATGGTTAACAAATGACAAAACACACTAGCATCTATTTATATTTTATGCATTCATAATATACCTAACTTTTTCTTAATTTTTTGATATTTTTAGGCTACATATTTTTTCAAATTATTACAAATTCCCCCTCCAATTTTTCCAATATATTCGGAGTTCAAACCCATATCGTTTGAAGGCCAACTGTACTTAACTGAATTGTGCACACTCAACAAAATGTTTTTTTGATTAAGCTTTAAACTTTTCCAAGAGAGAAAAATGGACAGGAAAAAATGAGAGAAAGCTACTTCAGACAAACATGAAACTATTACCAAAAAAAAAAAAGAAAAGCTAATCTGTATTACCCCTGCAGGAAAAGATAAAATGGTTTAAGTCCAAAAAAGAAACTGTTTAAATGCAAATTCCGCCCCCCCCAGATTTTGATATATATTAATACATACACACAAAAGGAGTCACGTTCCTCCTAATTTTAAAACATATCTTAAGCGCTTGACAATAGAGCTATATAATTTAAAAATCATTATTAAATTAAATATTTAATTTAATATTAATAAAATATTAAATATTAATAAAATAAAATATTAAAATTAATAAATTTAAAAATTTATTAATCTCCAAAGTACAGAAATGATATATCACCTATGTTAAACAAAACAATCTCTTTTTGACTAACATGACAATCCCCTCATGAGGGTCTCTTCTCTTTTTGTACCTTTCAAATAAAGAATCTTCTTCTTGTCCCAAGTTCCCCAAAATGGCCACTGCAATTCTAAATGGTCCCTAAGGAAATTATGTCAGAAAGATAAGGATACAAGCCAATGTGACTGTAAGAAAACATGAAGGAATCAGGAATTTGGCCCAGTTTTAGCTGAGACAAGAGTTCATAAAACAGTGCTGTGCAACTTGTATCTCCAGAACTTGGCCAAAGACCAATTGTCATTGATCAGAAGCCAGAGCAAATGACCTGATTCTGGGCAGAAGTGAAACAAAGCAGTTCTCACGGACATACACACAGAACTGAGACAGAACTCCTTACAAAGGTTTGGAATGGCGACCTGAGGCAAAGTTTATTCAAAGCTCCCTGGTTTGAGGGTCTAAAAGCCACAGTCCCCTGGGCTGGCTTATTGGGCCTTGGTTGATGAAGTAATTTGTCTGGTTAACTTGGATAACAAATGACACTCCAGCATGCTAACTGACCCCCAAGTGGTTGGCATACCCAACTTCTTAGAGGGACAAATGATGTTCAGCCACCAGATACTGCAAGAAAGTCTTTGTAATGTTCTTAGACACCCAGGGCTGCATACCCATCTTGTTCCTATATACTTTTCCTCTGACAAACAATATCCAATGGAGGGTCCTTTGGAGCAGACAGATGTAGAAAGTCAGAAAATAAATTCCCCAAGGGAAAATAAAATCTGATTAGATAACCCAAAAACTGAAGAGGATCTCTTTTTTTGGCTACACCAGGTCTTAGTTGTGGCATGTGGAATCATAGTTCCCTGACCATGGATAGAACCTGTACCACCTGCATTGGCAGTGCAGAATCCTAACCACTTGGACCACCAGGGAAGTCCCTGAAGAGGATCTGATTCCAAGGAAAACAAACAAAATAATTCCCAAACTCAAGGGTTTCAACAAAACATCAGAGCTCAGTTCAGCAAGAACTTACCTCCCAGCCATGGGCAGGATGGCACCTCAAACAGTTAGAGACACAAGGGGTCTCAGATGTGCACATTATTACTAGAGTCAAGGATCCCAATCCAGGGTACTGAGGGCTTCAGTTGAATCGCCATGGAGCCTCCATTTCTGACAATGCCCTCCAGGCAAAGACCACCAGGAACACACCTGTAGTTGAACAAGGGAGCCTGCATATATCATGGGAACCCACGCTGGGCACCTCAGCAAGTGCATAATAAAGATGGTTTATTACAGGATTGGGCTTCCCTTGTAGCTCAGACCGTATAGAATCTGCCTGCAACATGGGAGACCTGGGTTCAATTCCTGGGTTGGGAAGATCCCTTGGAGAAGGGAATGGGTACCCACTCCAGTATTCTTGCCTGGAGAATTCCATGGACAGAGGAGCCTGGAAGGCTACAGTCCATGGGGGTCACAAAGAGTTGGATACTACTGAGCGACTTTCACTCACTTGGTATTTCAGGATTGGAACTTATGTTAGATGATTTTCTTGGAGGGCTTGAGAAAAGGGAAGGTTTACTCTAAGTTGGATGGTGTCAGAAAGTGGGGATAGTTCTTTTTGCTTGTCTTGTTTTTTTCATTTTTAAAAATATTTGGACGCACCAGGTCTTAGCTGCAGCATTCAGAATCTTTAGTTGCGGCATACAAACTCTTAGTTGTAGCATGTGGGATCTAGCTCCCTGATTAGAGATTGCACCCAGGCCTCCTGCATTTGGAGCATGGAGTCTTGGCCACTGGGAAGTCTCATCTTAGTAATTCGTATCTAGAAATTATGAGAAATGGATCAGGGCTAAAACTGTACTCAGTGAAGGAATAGCAGTCACTCAAGCTCTGGAGGAGAGGGTTGTTTGGTCATTTTTGTGGTCTGAGCAATGTTTGGGTTCAAATATGATCATGGAATGGTCTTTCAACTCCTAAGAGACTGGCTTTGTCTGATGTTGGTGTTCTGTAAAATTGTTTATGCTCAACAGGGCAACATCATAGCCTAGTTAATAGGGCCAGGCTCCTTCCTAGCAATACTGAGGTTTCTGAAGGAAGACTGTAAACTAGCTCCCAGCCACACCTTTTTTCTCTTTTTCATCAGCTACATTTGAAAAATGAGAATTGGCAGTCCTTTCATAAAGCATGGACTTTGCAGGTCACCACCAGCCCCAGGACTCCCTAGTACCTTGTAACTGGTCCACTCCACTGCTTTACATTCCTACCTGTTCCCTGGCAGTTAAATTTGCACCCCTCACTAAGCAGAAAAGGAACCAAATAAGCCCAGAGAAAAGTGACTTGCCTAGGCTCACTCAGTGAACTGGTGGCAGGGCGCAAACTATTCAACTTTCTCATTTTCCCTCCAGCGGGCCCCCCACTAGACATTCAGGTAGACTGCTAAATCTCTTGAGGTGTCAGCCCATCAAGTGAATACAGATGGGGTCCTATAAAAACACTTCTCACCGAGCTTTATCAACATGTTTCCAGCTTACTTTTTCCCTCAGGGGTTGGGAGTCTTAAGACATCGACTGGGATTCTAAGACCTTTGCTCCAGCCACCCCTGACCTTTTCTGCTTCTCAACTATGTCCACTGAGTTCACGCCTGAGGGTCTCTGCATTTGCCTGTGGCTCTTTTTGGAACCCTCTCCCTTCACACCTGCTCATGGCCGCTTCTTCTGAGCTGCAGCTCAGTATCACCTCCTCAGAGAAGCCCTCCATGACGACTTACCTCCTCACACCCTGCCTGCTCTAGAAGTACTGCCACCTCCTCTGTGAGGCCACCCCCTCTATCTCCTTTAAGAGCTTCTATAGCGCTTTGCTCGAAGCTCCTGTCAAATGCGCGGGGCTGGGAGGCGGCGAATTGTTTCCAGTCCCCTGCCTCTCTGGGCCAGTGTTCCCTTTGTGCTCACGAAACGCTCTGAGAGCAGAAACACGCGGCAGGGACGACGCTTTCAACAGGCAGGTGGCCAAGAGCCTCCTACTTCGGGACCCCAAAAGTAGCGACCAGAGGGCACATTGCTCGGCAACCGACTCAGCCACAGCCTAACCCAACGGCCCAAGCCTACTACGCATGCTCCGCACTCCAAGCCACGCGAAGTCGGGGGCGGGGCCTTGACGCGCCTGCGCAGGTGCTCGCCCGGCTTCCGGGAGGTACCGGCGCGATGGGACAGAAGGCCAGTGTCGCTGAGTAGCGGCGGCGTAGGGGCGTGCGGGCCAGCGGTCCGGTCCGAGGGCTCAGATCTCGGTCTCTGGAGCGGCCAGGGAGCGCGAAGAGAACCTAGGGTCGCTGCCCGCCGCCACTACCAGGCATGTCCGCCGAGGCCTCGGGCCCGGCGGCGGCCGAGGCGCCGTCCCTGGAGGTCGCTAAGCCCTCGGATCTGGAGCCTGGCTCCGCCGCCTACGGTCTCAAGCCACTGACCACGAACAGCAAGTACGTGAAGCTGAACGTGGGCGGCTCGTTGCACTACACCACGCTGCGCACCCTCACCGGACAGGACACCAGGCTCAAGGCCATGTTCAGCGGCCGCGCGGAGGTGCTCACGGACGCCGGAGGTACGCGGGCTGCCCTTGCTTACTTTCCTGCATCCTCCAGATCCCGCCTCCCTTTCGCCTAGTCTGTCGTCGCCCAGTCTTCTCATGCCCCTTTTCTCCTACCGTCCAGTCAGCTCGTTCTCACCTCCTCCGGCGCCCACATCCCATCTCATCTCCCCTTTCTCATTCATTATCTCCCTCCTCCCCCGGTCTTTACCCCCAGCAGTAGTAACCAACATTCATGGACCACCCGCCACCCCCCGCCCCTCCAGCTACTCTGCCAGGAGCAGTGGTAAGTGATTAAACATGTCAGCTGAGAATGTTCATTGCTGCGTCCCACCGACCCCTTCACCCCTCAGCTCAAAAGACTTGGGAACCCGCCATGCTGGCAACAACATCCTTCCAGGCAATTTTCATCAGTTTCTTCCACTTGCCGAGCCTTTTATTCCGCTCTCTTCCTCAGCGCTGCCAACAACCATCCCGGAGTGTTAGAGGATTTTGTCTGTCTCTGTTCCCCTAACGCAGGTCCCTGTACAGTCTAGGAATCTATCTATACAGACTGTAGAAGGAAGGGGCTGCTTTTGCTTTGCCAGGGACGCCAGAATGGAGAGTGGACAGTTCTCCTCACCAGGTGAACCTTACCCTCTGGAAGTGTTGCATTCAGCTCCGTCCCCCATATGCCGAAGGGGAACTTTAAAGTTTGATGGGGAGAGGGGGAGGTGATTCAGAAGGGGTTACGAATTATGAAGGCCGGCAAATAAAAATTGGGGAGGTATCGCTCAGCCTTCATATGCCTAAAGGTGAATAATTTTTTTATTGAATAAATATTTGTAAAATGCCAGTTAGTGTTAGAAATGCATTGGAGAAGGAAATGGCAACCCACTCCAGTGTTCTTGCCTGGAGAATCCCAGGGACGGGGGAGCCTGGTGGGCTGCCGTCTATGGGGTCGCACAGAGTCGGACACGACTGAAGCGACTTAGCAGTAGCAGTGTTATAAATAGTTTGGTAAACAAATCTGGTAAGATAAGTCTTTCAGAGTTTTGCTTTTTTCCTATGTGTGTGGGGCGGGTGGCGGGTAGGGGGAGAATAAACAAACATACAAAAACGAGAGCAAAGCGTGTGATTTCAGATAGTAGTAAGTTCTATGAAGTTTATAAAGTAGTGAACTGGTGGGTGCAGTAGACATTCTTAATAGGGTGGTCAGAGTTAGCACAAGAGGTTAGGGGTTTATTGATAAGGTTATCTGTAGGTACTTGCTCATGATGAAAACCTCAGTGTAGACCATACTTGGGAGGGAATTAATTCTCTGTGGCTGGATGTGTTTAAAAAATAAATAAATAAAAGGCCCATGGGAGAACTCACTGGAGATGTTTTAAAGGGATTTTCATGGATATGGCAGAGGCCTGAGACAGATTAGTATTCAGATTTGTGGCTTTGGAATCCTTTTTTAATAAATATAGTAGTTCTGTGGCCTTCAGCAAAGCCATCCTTTCTCCTGCCTCTCCCCACCCCACCAGGCTGGGTGCTGATTGACCGGAGCGGCCGCCATTTTGGTACAATCCTCAACTACCTGCGGGACGGGTCTGTGCCTCTGCCTGAAAGCACCAGAGAACTGGGGGAGCTGCTGGGCGAAGCCCGCCACTACCTGGTGCAGGGACTGATTGAGGACTGCCAACTGGCACTGCAGGTGAGCACCCCTTCCGCACCTCCTGAGTCCCACCCTGATGCCTATGTGCCTGGGAGAGCTGCCCAAACAGTTAGCTGTTAAGATATTAAAGAAAAAAGGAAATATGGCGCCGTGACTGGAATGTTGCCTCTGGCCTGACTCTGACTGGCCGTGACCCCAGCGATTTCCGGGGTCCTCTGCGTTTCTGCTATCCCACCACCACCTCATGCCAAGACTGCTGCTCTGGTTGAATGACTTCTTTCTCTGCTTCTTGCTGTTTCTACCAGCCAGTCCAACTGTTACACTGACAGTGTAACACGGAATAATGATCCTTAAACACAACCCCAATTTATTCTCTCCTTTGCTCAGCAATCCCAAGTAATGCCCTTGTCCCACTAAGTTAAAAAAAAAAATTCTAAATTTAAATTGTAATGTAATGACCTCCATGATCTGGTCCTAACCTGGGAGGCAGCATTCCATCACGTTCATGGCTTTAAGTAACTTTTTTTTCTAGCAGTGAAATACTGAAGAAGCAGCCCTTCCTGATAAAACAGGGATGGGGGTGCCAGAGCCCCATCTGCTGGGCTTCTCTTCTGGGGATCTCTTAGAATTCTGAGGAAAAGAGGTTGGAAAGGACAGCCAGGAGATATGGGTTAATGTCACCTCCCCCACTGCTGACTGAGTGACCTTGAGTGGGTCAATTCCTACCTCTGGCATTCTGTTCTCATGTTCCAGAAGATAGGGAAATGAGGAAAATACGTGCGATGTAGTGAGTTTCACAGAAAGTCTTTTATTCTGTTCTATTTTTACGATGTTAAAAGTGTCCTTTCTTTTATGATATAATATTAATAGCTTATAAGAGTTTCTTTTTTGATGCCCTTTATATATTAAAAAGTGGCAGCTATGAACAACTTTCTGTTGTCTTGGGGAATACTTATTGGTCCTTGAAATCCAAAAATATAAAATTCCTTTGGGCAATAGCTGTGTTTGTTTTTCAAGTTTTTTGACTGCATCTCATAGAGAAAATGCATTTTTTATATTCATCTTTATATAACCGAGGGCTTCCCAGGTGGCTCAGCTGATAAAGAATCCGCCTGCAATCCAGGAGACCTGGGTTCGATCCCTGAGTTGGGAAGATCCCCTGGAGAAGGGAAAGGCTACCCACTCCAGTATTCTGGCCTAGAGAATTCCATGGACTATATAGTCCATGAGGTCACAAAGAGTCAGACATGACTGAGTGATTTTCACTCACTTATATAACTGAAGTGAGAATTCTATAAAATGATACTTTTAGTGAAATACACTCTGATATATTATGCTTTCTTTCTTTCTAATGCTATTTTGGACCCATTAAATTTATTTCATGGCCCATTATGGGTTACCACTTGCAGTTGAAAAAACATTAAACTAGATGATTTTGGAAGTGCATTCCTATTTGGTAGCTTTACATGTATCTAATGTTATCTCATATCCACTGTGGGTAGGGTCTGTTACCTCCTTGTATATTTGTTTGACATAAAAAGAAACATGAGGGAAGCTGGGGATACATCCAGGGTCAAAGAACTGTTTAAGCAGCAGAGCTCCAAGTCAACCCCAGTTTATCTGACTCCCAAGTACAGTACTTTTTCTTCTGTGCTCCAGCTGCCTTCTTTCAAAGTTTTCTCAAGGCTGTTCCCATCCCCAACCCACTCAGCTAGAATATGTGTGTGTGTTTGGAGGTTTGGGGTTTTGTTTTTAAGATTCAGGTACAGAGTAGTGAGTTCATCATACTTCTCAGTGTGCACTTAAACATCTTTAGTCTCTGCAAATCTTTTCACTTTTCATTTTTCTTTCATTCTCGATCCCCTGCCCACTTCCCTTGCCCTCATAGGTACCCCTCCACTTCTAACGTTTTAATATGTTTGCTTGGATTATGTTTGTACCCTTGAAAAACTATAAAGTGTTGCTTTGTATATATAAACATTTTAAATTTCCATAAATGGCTTTGAGCTATGGATTGTGTGTTCTGTTTCTTAATTCAGCACTTTTTCCAAGTTTCGTTCATGCTGCTGTACATACATTTAGTTCTTTGCTTCTGACTGCTGCATGGGAATCTGATGTGCATTCGTAATATTTTGTTTATACATTCCCCTGAGGTTGGAGACCTAGATTGCCTCCTGCTTCCTGTCCCCACAAACAATGCCACAATGAGCATCTTTGTTCCTGTGCCCTCGTGGGTCCTGGACCAATGTTTCACATGATTGTGGCTGGGATTGGAATTGCTGGGCCACAGGACACATACAGATGAATTTCAGCAAGTATCATCTGATTACTCTCCCGAATGGCTGTAGCACTTTATATTGTTGATGAGCAGTGCATAAGGAATCTCATTTCTGCATATCTTCAACAACTCATGGCATCACCCAGCATTCTAATTTTGCCCATCTGATTGGTATAGAGTGATCTAATTTTAATATGTATGTTTCTAGTTACTAAGTAGATTTAGCATCTTTTTATATATTCACTAACGTTTTTGGTTTCCCCTTCTGTGAGTTGCCAAGTCATATTCGTTACCAAATTTTCTATTGAATTTGCTTTTTCTTGTTGCTTTGCTGGAGATTCTTACATAGTTTAGTTCCTAGAGAGAATTAAGCCCTATTATTCTAGGGCATATACTTTACATAATAAATTAACTTCTCCTGTGCATATAGAATGGTACTATTTATCTGACATTTTCAGAAGAGTTGAGAAAATAGTTACTCAGATTATTTGCTGGGTTTTGATATTCAATAAGGAACCCCAGTTGAGAAAGTCTGTTTCAGATAATAATTTCTAGTCAGTTTTAGATGTTGCCAGTCATTTCACTTAGAATGTCATCTATCTGTGACATCTGTTGTCGAACAGAAATTGTTGATTTTTAAAATTATACATAACCATTTATTATTTTTAAAGCATATATAAGTATTGTAGAAATTTAGAAAACAGAGATAATCAAAAAAATAAAAGCACCAAATACTCTTCCGGGTCTTTTCCTGTGTGAGTGTGTTTGTCAAAATATGATTATGGTGTATGTGCTGCTTTGTAATCTGTTTTTTTTGTTTGTTAATAATTGCCATCTTTCCATGTCAGTGAAATTTTATCTAACATCAAGGGAATATACAAATTTCTCCATTTGTTCCAGAAATGTCTGTCATAGCTGGTTCACGTCTAAACCAGTCCAGTCTAGATCCTTGCATTACATCTGGTTATTATGTTATTTTCCCAACCCAAAGCAGTTCTTTTTATCTCATAATACTGACCACCAGTTGTCCTGCACAATGACCTACTTTCCAAATCTGCCAGATTTGCTTTGTTAACCCTCATCCTATCTTGAGTTTCTCTAAACTAGATGGTAGATTCAAAGGCTTGATATGAAAAATTTTGATTAGAAATATTTTAAGTAATGTTGCATATTTCATACTGTGCTATATAAAGACCTATAGTATTGTTAGTATGGCCCATCATTATTGATGCTCAGAATTGGCCACTAGATTCAGGTGGTGATGGTTTGATCCTTCATTGTAGTTCCATTCCTTTGTTGCCAACTATAAAGTAATTCAGGTACTTTATGAATGGAAGTTATCTATCAACCACACAATTGTTAATTCTCACCAGAATCAGTAATTTCATTAGTGTTGTAGAGTAATTATAATTCATTCAACATTACTTGGAATTATTTATAAAATCATGCTTTTCATTGTCAACTGGAGAGACTCTTGAATTTAATATATTCAAATTCCTCTTTTTTTTTCCCCCACAAGATCCTTTTTTGTTTAAGTTTATTCTGTATTTTTTATTAGCTTTATAGTTTTATCTTTTGTATATGGAATTCACTGTAGTAATGTGAATTATGAAGGGATTTATCTTTTTTGTCCTCCATGGAGGGGACAGTGCCATCTGCTACACAATCTGTGGTAGCCAGTGTCCAAGAGAGCCACCAGCAATTTTTTTTTGCCTCTTGCTTTTATTCAGGTTCTTGTTCAGTCCCTTCCCACACTGGATAGAGCTGACCTATGTAACCAGTAGGAGATTGCAGAGGTGATAGTGTGTGACTTCTAAAGCCAGGTCATAAAAGACATAGCAGCTTCTGCCTCTCGGATCACTCACTGTGGGGAAGCCAGATGCCTTGTGAGCATACTCAAGCAGCCCTAGGGAGACATCCACTTGGTGAGGAACTGAAGCCTCCTGCTCATGGCCAGCACAAACTCTCAGCCAAATGGGTGAACTATCCCAGAATTGGATCCTCTAGGCCCATTTAAGTTTTTAGAGAACTACACCCTGGTCAACAATGGACTCAAACTTTACAAGAGACCCTGGGCCAGGACTGCCTAACTAAGCCAAGCTCAAGTTCCCGACCCACAGAAACTGTGTGAGATAATCAATGTTTATTGTTGTAAGCGGCTAAGTTTGTACTAATTTATTACCTAGTAACAGATAACAGATTGTGGTATCTGGAATGCAATTCTGCCAAAACAAAATCTAAAATGTGGGAGTGGCTTTAGAACTGCAGAGTGGGCAGAAGTTGGAAGGACTTTGAGAAGAGTATTAAGAAAAGCCTAAAAAGCTTTAGAGTATTCATAGAAGTCTGATGACCTTTGAGGAGGCTGCAGTGTGGAATGTGTTTCCTGGAAAGTGGTGGAAAGGGTATCCTTGTTATGTAGTGGCAGAAGTAGCAACACTGTCTCTGATAGGAATATATTAATAGAAAGTAGAAAACATACCTAATGAACTGGGTGATCTAGCAAAGAAATTTCCAGACAGAATGTTAGGTGCCACAGGTTTCTTGTTGCTTATACTAAAAACAAAAGAAGAGAGGGTACGCAGAAGGAAATTGAACACAAAGGAGCCAGTAATTTGGGGCGGGAGTTGGGAGGGAGGGGTGGCGCTTGAACATTTCCAGCCTTTCAAATAACAGCTGATGTTAAAATTAACAAATGGCTTCCAGGCAAAGAAAAAATACAGGGCGTTCTCAATATGATATGGTCTAAAGATGAAGCTGAGGATGCGATTGTAAAATCCTTTGTTAAGACCTCAGAATATCCAAGAAGATGCCTCAGAATGATTCAGTCAAAGGATAGCTCTTCTAAGAAGCTTAAAGCTATTGTCAGGCAGCAGTATCAGCATAAGCTCAAAGTAGAGAAGAGCTCATCTCACAAAGTTCTGTGGGTGTGGTTTCTGTCTAATGAACTGAACCCCGGACTCACAGTTCAGTTCAGTCACTCAGTCGTGTCTGACTCTTTGTGACCCCATGGACTGCAGCACGCCAGGCTTCCCTATCCATCACCAACTCCTGGAGCTTGCTCAAATTCATGTCCATCAAGTTGGTGATGCCATCTGGTCATCTCATCCTCTGTTGTCCCCTTCTCCTCCTGCCTTTAATCTTTCCCAGCATCAGGGTCTTTTCCAGTGAGTCACAAGACACCCATTAAGTTTTTAAGGGAATTACATTGGCAGAAACACTGCCCGCTTGGACTTAAAGAGACAGAGACAATACAAGAGGAAAAGAAACCTTTGGCCCTGCAAAAGTTGTACGGGCAAAAAGCGGGCTAAAGAAACTATAGAGCTGCACTGAAATGATCACAACATTGTTAATCGCCGAACTCCAATATACAAGAAAAAGTTAAAAAAAAAATTAACAAACTATGGAGCTGCAAACATGGATTGTCTTTAATGGAAAAAGAAGGATGATGGCTCAGGTCAGAGCCAAGAGCCATAAAGAAGAATCACCAACTTCTGTGCATCAGCGCTGTAATGGAATGGGACTTTGGGGGAATCTTAGGAAGAAGTGGTGAGTATGTTTTGCATATGGGAGGGATTTGAATCTATGGGGGCCAAAAGGTGGATTGTGGAGTCATCCTCCAAGGCAATCCTCAGCATTATTCCCTAGCATTCATTCCCTGGTGGTGTTCCGTTCCACATTGAATAGGGCTAACAAAACTAGATCATAAAAGACTGTGAGGAGATTTCTCTGGTGGCCCAGTGGTTAAGAATCTGCCTTGGAATGCAGGGAACAGGTTCAATCCCTGGTCAGGGAACTAAGATCCCACATGCTGCAGGGCAACTACTGAACCCAAGTGCCACAGCTCCTGAGCCTGTGTGCCAGAATGAAAGATCCCACGTGCTGCAACTAAGACCAATGCAGCCAGATAAATAAGTATTTTTTAAAAAAAGGCCTCTACTTTGCTCTCCCTCGGATTATTTGCTCTGGAGAAGCCAGCAACCATATTGTGAGGACACTCAAGTAACCCATCACAGAGGTCCAAATGACAGGGATCAAATATTTCCGGCTAATAGCCAGCATGAACTTGCCAGTCATATGAACAAGCTTTCTCAAAAACGAATCCTCCAGATGAAGACAGCCTCAGATTATTGCAACCCCAGCTGACTTACTGTAACCTCATGAGAGACCCCATGCCAAAAGCATTCAGCTAAGCCATTCCTGAATTCCTGACCCACAGAAATGGATAATAATATTTGTTGTTGATTTATGCTTTTTGATTTTGGAGCAGTCTGTTACACAGCAGTAACTAATACACACTTGCCCTCACTGATCTGTGATGTTCTCTCTGTAAATGTCAGTCTTCATTTTATATATAGATAGGTATCTATCAGTCTGTTTCCAAGTTCTCTATTGTATTTCATTGTTTTTGTTTCCACACAAGACCTACACTGTTTTCATTGTTGTGGCTTTGTAAGATATTTTAATATCTGGGAGGGTCAATCTCCTCTTTCTTGACTCTTTTAAAAAATTGACCTAAGTAATAGTAGAATTGTTCTTCCATGTTAATTTTAGTAAAAGTCTTAGGTGTTTCTAAAAAAGAAATTCTGGAATTTGTATTAGAATCGCACATCTAGTTTTTAGGTTGGGGGAGGTGAGAGGGGTTTTGGCATGAGGATTCTCAAAGGCAGAGAAGAGGAAAGAAACCTCTGTGTCTGGCTCTAATTCTCCCTCCAGCCTCCCACCCAGCCCAGTTCATTCATTCACCAGATACTTATTGAGCATCTGCTGTATACTAGGTACTTATTCTCTAGAAAGAGACTATGAGCAAATATACCAAAAAATGAGAAAATGTGAGGACCTGAGTGCCATGAAGAAAGTGAATGGAGAGTGTGAAAAGGAAGTAGTAGAGGTGGCTACTTAGCCAGGGAGCCCAGGGAGGAGGCCTGGTACCCTCCTAGGGGCACTAATTGCATTGATATCTGAATAGCATGAAGGGGCCAGCCATGCAGACAACTGAGTGCTGGCCTTTGCTGGCAGTGGCAGCAGCAAAGGGCCCAGGGGGCACAAGCTGGGTGCAGAAAGGAACAGCTCAGCCAGCAGGCAGGGGAGAGTGGCAGAGCCGAGATCAGAGAGTTCACACGTGGACCACTGAGGAGTCTGGATTTTTTTTCCCAGAGGCAACAAGCAGTGTTGGAAGGCTCTTAGGGGAGCGAGTGACCTTTGGTTGTGCTGTTAATCACCTTCCGCTTCTTCTCCAGCAAAAAAGGGAGAACGTGTCCCCGCTGTGCCTCATCCCCACGGTGACATCTCCCCGGGAGGAGCAGCAGCTCCTGGCCAGCACCTCCAAGGTGAGGCCCCTGAGCCCTGTAGGGTGGAGGCTGGGCGCCTGTCCCAGCAGCCTGACCCCCACCCTTCTCCACCCTCTTTTCCCCAACAGCCCGTGGTGAAGCTCCTGCACAACCGCAGTAACAACAAGTACTCCTACACCAGGTGACCCCCTTGGAGGTGGGGAAGTGCAGTGGGTGGAACCCTGGGCTCAGCATAACCCATGGGGAGGGTTATGGCCACACACGGGGTGTGGAAAGAATCCTGCCTGGATGCAAATTCCAGCTTTGCCACTTATCCCCTGGGGACTTTGGAGAGGTCATTTTCACTTGTGAGCTTCAGGTTTTGGGTTGGGGTTTTTTTTTCTGAGCTTCAGTTTTATCAGTAAACTGGGGTCCCAATGAGGATTAGCATTTCCTAAGTGCTTGCTTTATAAGAGGCATGGCTCTAAGTACTTTACATATATTTACTCACATGAACCTCACAGTCGTTGGAAGTAGTTATTGTTGTGATCTCCATTTTACAGATGAGGCAATTGAGGGAGCAAGAGGTGAAGTAATTTGCTCAGTGTCACTCAGTTAAAAGGGGCTGGAGCGAGGATGTCTGGTGAGGCCACTTGCCTCCAGAACCTGCACGGGTAGATCCCTCTGCTGTGCTGGAACTTGCTGAACAAATGCTGCTTCCTTTCCAAGGCCTGCTGGGCACCAACCTCCTAGGCAGGACTAGAGTGCCGGGTCTCAGTGCCCCTAAAGCTGGGGTAAGGGGGGTGGGTTGCAGAACAGAGGGAAGGAAGCCTGTCGTGCTGAGGCCTCCTGGCCCCCCTGGTCCTCAGCACTTCAGACGACAACCTACTTAAGAACATCGAGCTGTTTGACAAACTGGCCCTGCGCTTCCACGGGCGGCTGCTTTTCCTCAAGGATGTTCTGGGGGACGAGATCTGCTGCTGGTCTTTCTACGGGCAGGGCCGCAAAATCGCCGAGGTGTGCTGCACCTCCATTGTCTATGCCACGGAGAAGAAGCAGACCAAGGTCAGATGGGGTTTTGGGGCCTGGTCAGGGAGGGCTGTGGCGGTGGGCAGGATCAGCACCCTGGACAGAGGCAACTCATCCAGTCAGGCCTGGGAATTCCATCAGTGGGAGTCAGGAGCTGGAGTTTCAAGTTCTGGGGGTCTTAGCTCTGTAACCTTGGGCAAGTCATCTTAACTTTCTGTGGGTCTCTGCTTTAGCTGTGAAAGGAGGGTGTTGGATTACAATGGGATTCTTAATGTAGGCCAATTGAGTTTCAAGACTATCTTGAAAGAATATGTGGTTTGGGGTTTTGTGTGTGCATTTTTCTGTGTAGAAGGACTGTATCTGTCTTTAGACTCTCAGAAGGATCTAATGACCCAGAGTAGGTTCTTAAAACTTCAAGTATTTGGAACAAACTGAGATCGTAGGCCTTGAGTTATTACTGATGATTGTTATGGCATCCATCATCGGAGACTTTCTAAGCACTGCAAGAGGCTTGAAACCAGGGTAAATGAGATGCTGAGTAAAGAACAAGCCCTCTGTCATGACATCTGTCCCTGAAGATCTTACCACCCTGGTCCCTCTGACCTTGACAAGAAGGGTGTGCCTCAGATACACAGGAGATCTTGGAAGTCTCTAAGCACCCAGTGCTATTTCACACCTCACTGCCTTTGCACACACCATTCGCTCTTAGGATTATGTTTCCTCATTCCTGTCTACTTGTGAACTTGTGCTTAATCTTTAAGACCTAAGCCAAACATCACTTTCTTTGGGACAACTTAGTCCAAGAATTTTCAAGACAACCACCCCAGAAAAGTTGATCCTACCCCCCTCACAGCTAAACACAGCGTTGATTGTAGTCTGCTGGGGATGGGGCTGTGGAGGGTGTTTACTTCAGCAGCAAGGGGTTAGCTTCTTGAGAGCAGAGCTGTATCTTTTTCCCCCTATCTCTCTAGCACTAGCCAGGCTTTTATCACACTACAGAAGCTAGGAAACATTTATTGAATGCATGAATGAATGAATAGCCCAATTTCCAAGTAGCTTCCTCTGTAGTTGGGAAGACAGGAAGATAAACAGTAATGAGATTGCAGCTCATTCAAGTTTTGTTGTTTATATCCCTCCAAGTCACACAAAGGGAACCCTTAACTACCTCTTCATCCCTTTCTACTCTTCTTCACTCTGCCTTATTGCTTTGGCCTTGCTGCTGATCTAAAGATACACTAAGCACACTCCTGCCCCAGAATTCTTAGACTTGCTGTTCTCTTCTCAGACTGATCTTTCTCTAGTTCTCCGTCTGGTTCCTTCCCTCCCTTCCTTTGGCTGTTGGTCAAATGTCACCTCAGTGAGGCCTTCTCTGAGCTCTGTCTTTAAAGTTGTAACATTCCTCCCCTTTTCCTGCTATAACTTTTCCATAATACTTATCATCATCTGACACTTTATATCTTATTACATGTATGTCTGGGTCCTCATCCTAGAATGTAAACTTCCCGTGGACAGGAAGTTTGCCTGTTTTATTCACGGCTATATTCCCCAGTGCCTCGAATAATGCCTGGTACTGTGCAGTCACTCAGTAAATATTTGTCAAATGAAAAAAAAACAAACCAAGAGACCTAGCAACAAAGGACAAAGCAAATAACTCTGCCTGACTTCAGAGCTGGACTTCACAGCACAAGCATGACTTTGCTGAGTACAGACATTGCAAAGAGGACAGTCCAGGCTCAAGGAACCTGTGACTGTGGAGGCCAGGCGACTGCACAAGCTAGGAGGCTGCCAATGCAGGAGCAGCCTGGGGGAGGGGATGGCTGTATAGTCAGGCCAGGAGGGAGCTGGGGGTTGCTGGCCTTTTGCAGGTGGAATTCCCAGAGGCCCGGATCTTTGAGGAGACCCTGAACATCCTGATCTACGAGACTCCCCGAGGCCCAGACCCAGCCCTCCTGGAGGCCACAGGAGGTGCAGCTGGAGGTGGTGGAGCCAGCCGAGGGGAGGATGAGGAGAACCGAGAGCACCGTGTCCGCAGGATCCACGTCCGGCGCCACATCACGCATGATGAGCGTCCTCACGGCCAACAGATTGTCTTCAAGGACTGAATTTTACCCTGAATTTTCCTCTAGCCACTGGGACCCGAGTCCCTCTCTCTTTTCCTCCTCCCCTTCCCAGATCTTTGCCCCGGCTTTGCTGGCCAAGTCGTGGGTCTCCCTTCCGTCCCTTCATCACATGGTACAGTTCACTTTGGCCCTTTTCCATCCATTCCCACTTCATTGCTAACCACACGGTACATTCCAGCCCCTCCCCTCAGAGGCCTTCAGAAGGCCTACGTTCGTTCTTCATCCCCATCCTTGTCCTGCCCTCTCCCCTCACCAGCGGGTTTAGAAGGATTTAGAATTCCCTTTCTCTTTTTTAGTACATCTACACGCCAAAGTGTCAAGCCACCGTGATAACACCCACCGCGTTCTGAGCCGCCTCCTCACCATTGCGCAGGGTTGTTTGCTCCCTCCTCCTCCCCGCCACCCTCCCTACTTCCTTAATACTAGGCTGACCTGGGCCTGCACCGGCTCAGCATCTTCCCAATTTGTTTCATATTATTTATTATTTTAATTTTCTATTAAATTATTGGAATAAAGTCGAGTTGAGGGTCTGCTGCTGGCTCCCAGGGAGATGGCTTGTTTAGGGAGACACCTGGATGGGAGAAGACACAGACCCTTGCCCCCAGCCTTTCCCTGGGCTGCCAGCTGGGAAGAAAGTAGTCAGGAGAGCATTTAAAATCTGTATTTCAGTGTTCCCTGGCCAGTTCCCACCCTCAGCCCCACCCCATCCCCTGCAGTGGAGAGGCGGTCCTGGCTACCACTCAAGCCATCCCTGAGTGCAGCCTCTCTCCAGCCCAGATGTTTGAAAGAAGCATTTTCCTTCAAGGGTCTGGTGCGAAGACAAAGTCGAGGGCCTGGCGTTCGGCCCCAGCCACGTTGGGATGCCAGAGGTCCACGATGAACACCACTCGAGGCCCATCTTCGGGAGAGCCTAGGGCACGTGGGGGTGGAGAGAGCAGAGCAGCTGACATTAAGTACTTACAGGCCAGAGCACTTATCAAATACTCAGGCAGACACTATGCATATAAGTGCCAGACACTGTTCTGATCCCTTACGTGTATTAGCTCTTAATCATCAAAACAAACTAGGAGATAGTACCATAAGCATTCCCATTTTATACCCAGTAACTGAGGCACAAAGAGGTTAAGTAACTTGCCTGAGGTCACACTGCTAGTAAGTGCCAGAGGGAGGACAGGAACCCAGGGGGTCAGGTCGAGGGTCTGGTGCCACGAACCACTTGGGTGTGCACCTACATTAGCTTATTTAATCCTTACAGTCACCTGACAAAGAAGGGGGTTGCCCTGTTTTCCAGGTGATTGGAGAAATCATGTGACTTGTTCAAGGTCATGCAACTGGGAAATAGTGGTGTAGGACAGGAAGCCAGCTGGGTCCAATTCTGCAGCCTCTATAGTCTAATCCCCTTCACTCTTCAGTCCCTCATCCCTCCTGGCAGAATGGGAGCCCCATTACCATTATGAGCCACTGTGTACAGGAAGGAGTCATCCACCAGAAGACAGTGTCCCTCAGCCCAGCACTGGGGCTCACCCCCGACTACCAGCTCACAACCAGGGGGAATCTTCAGGCCTGTATAAAGAGATGCAGACCTCCAAATTCCTGCCTCCGTAGAAGAGGCCCACCCCCTTGAGTCAAAAAGCAGAATCTGAGAATTTTACACGCCAGGTTCTATGGTTTTATGACCACCTGATGCAAAGAGCTGACTCACTGGAAAAGACCCTGATGCTGGGAAAGATTAAAGGCAAAAGGAGAAGGGGGTAGCAGAGGATGAGATGGTTAAATAGCATCACTGGCTCAATGGACATGAATTTGAGCAAACTCTGGGAGATAGTGAAAGACAGGGGAGCCTGGCAGGCTGCAGTCCGTGGGGTCGCAAAGAGTCGGACACGACTTAGCGACTGGACAACGCAACAACAAATGGTGTTCCCCTAGCTCTCTAGAAGGTGACCTGTGTAAGATTACAATACAGTGGTGGATGGGAGGAAATGCTAGGAGATGGGAAACACAGTGCAAAGCACAATCAGTTCTGTTTCAGAGAAAAGGGAAGGGTTTCTAAAGGAACCAGCCTCCCTTCTTGGGTTTCTGTCAGTTTAACTCAAGAACCCTCTCTTGTGTTAGGTCCTCTCTCCCCAAAAAGTATAAAGCAAAGGGCTCCATCCTGCCGAGGACCACACAGTGGGGTGCAGAAAACTGAGGAGCCAACTTAAATAATGGGAAATAGGAGGACATCCCAGAGGAGGTGTGACATTTGAAAGTGTGAATTGTGAAGGCTAATTAGGAGTTTCCCAGGAGGTGATAAACGGGGAAAGGCATCCTAGGTTAAGAGCATGCATGTGGCATCTGCCAGGACCAGCCAGAAGGCCTTCATAATTTAGGGTGTGGTGGAAGGGAAGGGAAAGAAGGGAACAGGTGGGAGAAGAGAGAAAAGAGCTGAACTTGATCCAGGCTCTTCAAAGCCAGTGTGCTTTAAAGTACAGAACACATTCAACTGGTAGCACAGGAGATGACTGTAGGCAAAACGAGGTCATAACATTAAATAACTTATCAATCAGAAAATGAGGGATTGTTTTTCTCCTCATTTTCTTTCAACCTTTAAAACATTGAAAAGAAAGTCTGTTTGATGCTATCATAACTTTAGCAACCCTACTAACATTGCTGCTTTTTATTTTTTTATTTTGGACTGCACCATGTGGCTTGTGGGGTCGTCGTTCCTCTACCAGGGATTGAACCCAGGCCCTGGTGGCTCAGTGGTAGAGCTACTGCCTGCCAATGCAGGAGACATGGGTTTTACCCCTGGGTCAGAAAGATTCCCTGGAGAAGGAAATGGCAACCCACTCCAGTATTCTTGCCCGGGAAATCCCATTGACAGAAGAGCCTGGCAGGCTACAGTCCACGAGGTCGAAAAAGAGTCGGACACAACTTAGCAACATTTACAACCACTAGACTGCTGGGGAATTCCCAACATTGCTCCTTTTAAAGGAGGAGAATGTAGGCTTCAGTCTCAGACTAGAATATTTTGCTAGTTTTCAAGCTTTTTTTTTTTTTTAAGTTTAAACTTGTCTTATGAATAACTTCTATTTAGGGCAAGTAATACTGATCATCATTGTTCTACACAGATGCCTTCTAATAAGTAAAACAAAACAGGGGGAGTCAATATGAAGAAAGGACAGGTGATAAATGACTATGGGAACCTTGTGAAGATGGCTTTCTGATCATTGAAACTCAGGAAATGCTGCTGTGGGCAATAGGGAGTCACGGAAGATTTCTGAGAAGGCACAATCAGAATCACAGTGTAGAAAGCTATGATGGCAAGGACAGAGTCTGGAGGGGAAATCGTGGAGGCAAGGAGGTGGTCTATAAGCAGCATCCACTTACCCAGATGACATCTGACGCGGGCATTGGTGGGCCCACAGCGGCCCTCAAGCCGGGCGCCAGGCAGGAGGACGGAGAAGCCAGCATTGCCGAAGGTGTTAGCACTCATAAAGCTTCGCAGCCCCCTCAGTGCCCGATAGGCCCCCGGGCACCGGCGGCAGTTGCTGGGTTGGCAGCGGCCTGCTTGGTATAGCAGGAGCTGGTAGCACCCAGGGGCCAGGGGTGGGGACCAGCCCCGAGGTGGAGGAGTCGTCCCTGAGAAGTCCCAGCTCACAGCCCCAAAGTCCCGCAGGATAGCAGGGAAGCTGCTCTCCAGGAGCTCCACATCATGCCTCTGGGCCTCCCGGGGCACGAAGGGGGCAGAGGGCAGGTCTGGCAGGAAAAGCAGGCCTGGGCGCTGGATGCCCAGGACCCCTGGCCCTCCCCCCGGGCTGGGGCCACCCTGAGCTGCCCGCCTCACCCTACCCATCCCTGCCCAAGAGTAGCGCCTGGCATAGGCGCGAAGGCGACGGCTCATTAGGCCTTCCGTCCTGGGTCCTTCTCCGGACTCTCCAGAGCGGCCTGGACTTGGCCTGCCCGCTTCAGAGCACCCTCCAGGCCTACCACCAACAGCCCCAGCCCGACTTCCAGTCCCCAGGGCCTGCATGTCTTGGGAGCCCAGGCGGTAGCAATACCAGAGGAAAAGGGAAGTGAGGGCTCCAAGGAGCAGGGTAAGGGCAGAAGAGGCCAGAGGCAATGGCCATGCAGGCATGATGGGCAGGGAGGCCCTGGCTAAGAGACCTGGGGCATCCTCCAGACCCCAGTTCCCCTGTCCCCCCAGTTCTCCACCGGTTCCCTCCATGGCGGCTCCCTGGCTACCCCCTGCGCTGCTTCCTCGCCACATTCCTACTCTTGATTCTCTGTCCTGAGATCCTGTTGCCACCGTGTACCTCCTCCTTTCTCCCTCCCTTCATGTACCTCTAACCCTTCTTTTCTCTCCTTCTACCTCTCTCTCTCTCTTCTACTTCTTTCTCCTTCCAACTCTCCTCTTTCTATTTTGCCTCTTTCCTCCTTTCTCCTTCCGGCAGTTTCCTCTTTCCGGTCAGTCTCTCCTTTCTCCCCTTCTCCGTTCCTCTCTCCTCCTCCACCACCACCCCGCCCCCACCCCCACCCCCACCTCTTTTCGCTCTCTCTTTTCCTCCCTATCCCCGCTTTCCTTCCAGCTTCCCCAGACAGCACTTCCTACCCTACTTGGACCCGCAGCCCCGGGAAAGGAACGCAGTCAGCCGTCCTCTGCAGCGACTTCTCTCTCCTTCCTCCCCCTTTTCTCCTGCCTGCCCTCGCTTCTCATTCGACCCGACCCACGGCTTCTCTCTCTCTCCCGCTACCCCCTCCCCACCTCTCTCCTACTCGCTCCTTTCTTGGCTCCCACTCACCCTGACGTCACCCCTCCCCACAGTCCTCTCAGCTTGGCGACCCCCGCCCTCGCCCAGTGGCAACCGCAACTCAGCCGGGTTGGGGTCGGGGGGCTGAGGGGGGTCCGTCTCCGGATTTGCCTCCCCCGGCCCCTACGGGCCGCCACGTGGGGCGCCGGGGGCACAGCGCCAACCTCCAGTGCCCCGCAATGCGAAAAGAAAGGGCGGGGCCTGAGAGGGGTGTGGCAAGCTAGGGGGCGGGGCGAGGGCGAGGACTGACTGACAAGGCGGGCGCTCGCGGACTGCGGACAGGGATGCTGCGGCCTGTCGGTGGGTCAGCCGATCCCCAGACCAGTCGGCCTGTGACTCCACCTCCCCCTTCGCCTTCACGAGAGCCAGCCCCCGGCGGGAGCCAGATTGATACTGAAGGTGGCCGCAGCCAATCGCCCGCCGCGCCGCGGGCCAGGCCAGCTTGGGCGGGGCCGAGAAGAGCTGTCCTTTCTGGTGGTGCTGAAAAGGGCGCTCCGGAGGCCTCGAGTGAGGAGGTCAGGAGAAAAAAAATAAATCAAAGTTGAAGCCGCCAGACAGCTGGCTGGGGTCCTGTTGTACGTTAGAAGGGGAGGGTCTCCCCTCCCCAAGTCCCACCCTGTCACCCCTTAGACTTCTCACAAACGTAGGAACCTGTCATTCTCCTGGAGGAAGGGAAAGCCCATTCCACATAAGCTCCTCTGAAAGGGTCTGGAAGTAAGCCGGGGGCATACTGGGAGGCTGAGCAAGCGCGAATCCAGCTACGCTGCCCCCCTGGGCACACCAGGAAGAGAAGATTCAGCTTTCAAATATGCTGGAATGGTTGGGGGAGGGGGTATAATTACTGCTGGGACCAGAGTTTCCTTCGCTTCCCCTAGGGGCCGCGGGAGTGAGGATTACGACCCTGGCTCGTGTGGTCCCTCCTTCCTCCATCTGCACTTCCTCCTCCTCCCTCCCCCCACCGCCCCCAAATAAATCCCAGGCCCCTCCCTTCGCCCGTCCCCAGGATCTGACGTGGGCTCGACACCTTTCTCAGCTTCTCTCTCCCGCAGCTCCAGTGCCCGAGCCTCAGCTCTCCAGGTTCTGCAACCCCCTCTCCACCCCTCCCCACCAAGCCCCACTAGAGCACAGTAGGGACCCTCCCTATTTTCGACCCCACCCTAGGTCCCCGGGACCTGTTTTGCCTCGACCCTCTCCCCCAGCTTAGAATCCAGCCAACCCGGGGGACCCAGGCGCCTGAGCCAGAGGGTAACCCAGGCGACCCGGCTCCTTCGCCCTTCTCGGCCCCACCCCCTGCAGCCGGAGCCGCGCCCCCTCTCCCACACACTCGGCAGCAGAGGACAGAAGAGATTGGGCAAAGAAGGGTGGGCTCCAGGCGACCCCCTACCTAGTTCTACCTCTCCGTCCCAAAAGGCAGAAAATTTGTCTCCCTTACTAACTGCTAGTAAGGGGTAAAAATTAACAAGAAAGATAAAAGGAGACGGAGGAAAGGTGACAGCTAGATTATTTAGGAGAGTCGCAGAGGAGAGAAATTGGTGTGAGTCGCCATGGGGACTCCCAGGGCCCAGCATCCGCCGCCTCCCCAGCTGCTGTTCCTATTTCTGCTGAGCTGTCCCTGGATTCAGGGTAAGGACATGGGTGCGTGGCGGTGGGCCCCCCGGGAAGGTCCCCCTGAGGGGGTTCTATATCTTTCTTTCCCAGAACATCCTGCGTCTTCTGAGCTCCTGGGGGAGGGGAGGGGCACAGCTGACGGACGTAGTAGGGGGGCAAGCCAGGGCTTTCTGGCTTGCACCTGGATACCCTAACCCCATATATTGAGTTGGGAAACGAATGAGGGGAGCTTTTAGCAGCGTCTCAGGGGTTAAATCCAGGGAGAAGGGCTGGGGAAGTTGCGGGTGGGGGGCTATCTGCGGAGGCGGCAGAAGCAGGCAGGGTACCTGGGTGGGAGATGGAGGTGATGGGAGAGATGCCAGGCACTGCACACACAAATATTCTTGGACGTATGGACAAAGACAGATGAACAGAGGCAGTGCTCAGAGACCAGATATTTACTCCCCCACTCTGACCCTCTAGCCAGACTCCAGTGAAGGGGGCAAAGACTGCAGAGAATGAGGGGGGGTGGGGGTGGGTAGCGCCGAGAGAGAGAACCACACTGCAGACAGAAACCCAGAGAGAAAGCTAAGCACTGCAGAAGCAAGGGCTGGGAGGTGCTGCCAGACCCTCCGCAGAGCCCCGGGGTTGCGGGGAGCACCTCTAAGGGGAAAATGAAGGTAGCAACCCGCCGCTTCTCTGCCCTCCTGGCGCTGTCCAAGGTGCTTACTGAGGGCCCACACGGCCTAGGGGAAAAGGGAGAAAGAAAGGGCTAGGGGGTGTGATGGGCAGCGGGGAGCCCCTCCTCCAGCCTTGGCTCTCAGCCCAGTCTGGGACCCTTCGAGCTCCTGCTGGCCCAGCTGACTGGGGAGGAAGAGCTCTGGAAAAGATCTTTCTGGAGAAGGAAGGCGTGTGGGGCAGTGGAAGAGCTCAGATGATTTCATCTCCTAGGTCTGCCCCTGAAGGAGGAGGAGGCATTGCCGGAGCCTGGAAGTGAGACTCCCACAGTAGCCTCTGAAGCCTTGGCAGAGCTGCTCCATGGGGCCCTGCTGAGGAAGGGCCCAGAGATGGGCTACCTGCCGGGTGAGGCCCCCAGAGTGGCAGAAGCTGAGAGGCAGAGGGAGGGACATTAACTCAGGGAGATGGGCAACCAGGCCAGTAAAATACAGAGAGAGACAGAGAGATGGTTCGAGAGAATCAAAACTGGACGTATACAGAGAGCCAGAATGATCAAGAAACAGAGCCAGACGGAAAAGCAGACGATCAAAGAGAAAGACAGATGGAAACTCAGACCAGAATCAGAGATAGAGTGGGACAAAAAAAAAAAAAACACAGAAAGAGAGAGAAAAGCAAGGATTAGTAGATTTAGAATCATAAAATCAGAGAGGGGTAAGAATATTAAACAGAGATCAAGAGTTCTAGAGAGAGCAAAAGAAAAAGACAGAGGAACAAGAAAGGGGTAACCAGGAGAGGGAGCCAGATCTGAATGGAGAGACAGAGATGCTCGATGAGACTGTCAGAGTGGAAGGGCCTGGACACAGAGAAGAAAAAGGGTGGAGGGCAGGATGTGGAAGGCTTGAGAGGCGGTGGGAAGCTGGGGTGGGGAAGGGAGAGGTGGGGGATCTGTGCCTTGTGGGGGAAGTCTTTTGGTCTCAATGGGAACTCTCAGTTTCCCTGAGCCCTACTCCCCAACCAAAGCCCACCAATTTGCTCCTCCTGTTCCCTGACTTCCCTTGCCCTATCCCAGGATCTGATCCAGACCCCACACTAGCAACCCCTCCAGTCGGCCAGACTATTGCAGCACCCTTTCTGCCTCGGGCCACTGAGCCGGGCACAGGGCCTCTGACAACCGCCGTAACCCCTAAAGGGGGTAGGGGGGCAGGCCCCACCGCGCCAGAGCTGCTGACCCCGCCCCCAGGAACCACAGCCCCGCCCCTTCCCGGTCCCGCCTCCCCAGGCCCACCCCTGGGGCCCGAGGGAGGAGAAGAGGAGACAACGACCACCATTATCACCACGACAACTGTCACCACAACAGTGACCAGCCCAGGTGAGACGATTGATGGGGGATGTGGGAGAGGAGCAGGGCGTGGATAGGGGAGAGGCTGCTGCATATGTGTGGAAGAAGGGATCCAGATAGGAGAGGGTCTTCTGCTTAAGAGTAATCATAAAGGCTAGCATTGATCTATGCTTACTATGTACCAGCGCCGTTCTAGGTTTTTATCTGAGAGTTGGGGAAGGGAGTTCTGGGCGCCCGTGGAAGAGTAAGCATTGGATTAAGTTATTAAGGGTGCTGGGGAGATGATGGATGGGGACCCCCGGAGTTGCTTGGCTGGGAGGGCACGAATGCAGAGAATCTCTCAGTCCCGGCGCTTCTGTCTCTTTAGTTCTTTGTAATAACAACATCTCCGAAGGCGAAGGGCACGTTGAATCCCCAGATTTAGGGAGCTCAGCCAGCCGCACCTTGGGGCTCCTGGACTGCACGTACAGTATCCATGTCTACCCTGGCTACGGCATTGAGATCCAGGTAACTGCATTAGGCATCCTATTGTGAAACCTCCTAACCCTTTCCTCTGGGCCCAGGGGTGTGCGCAGGTTTGGCCTAAGAAACCTGTTTTTCTCCGATGAGAACTTGTTTTCTCCGATGAGCCTGGTTTCTGAGGCTCTCACAAACTCTCCTAGAGTTCTACAACTTGGCCAGTGTCACTGTGATGTTACATACAGTGAAAAGGGTGGGGGGCTTAGGGGGTTACCACCTTGGCTGACTTGCCCTGGCGGGTCTGGATCTGGCTTCTTTAGGTGCAGATGCTGAACCTGTCTCGGGAGGAGGAACTTCTGGTGCTGGCTGGTGGGGGGTCTCCAGGTCTGGCCCCCCGACTCCTGGCTAACTCCTCCATGCTGGGTGAAGGACAGGTCCTTCGGAGTCCCACCAACCGGCTGCTCCTGCACTTTCAGAGCCCACGGGTCCCCAGGGGTGCTGGCTTCAGGATCCACTATCAGGGTGAGGAGTTTGGGGTCCTGGTGGAAAGGCAGGGGCCACACTGGGCTCAGGGGACATCTCATAGGCCTGCTAAGCTCACAGTGATGTCAAAGCCTTTTCCTCTTGCCTAGGATGGTGAGGGGCAGAATCCTCAGAGGAGACCTTCTTATTGTTTAGTTGCTAAATCATGTCTGACTCTTTTGTGATTCCATAGATTATAGCCTGGCAGGCTCCTCTGTCCATGGGACTTTCCAGGCAAGAATACTGAAGTGGGTTGCCATTTCCTCCTCCAGAGGATCTTCCCAAAGCTGAGATCAAACCCACATCTCCGGCCTTGACAGGAGCTTTCTTTACCAGGAGCCACCAGGGAAGCCCCAGAGGAGACCTATACACACTTATCTCACACAGAGATCTGTGTCTGGGTGTGCACCCATCCAAGGGACAGTTCATCCATTCCCTCAATAAATCTTTATCCAGAGCCCACTTCATACCAGCCCTGGGTTATCCTTGAGGAGAAGACTAAACAAGCCAAATGTAAAGGTAACTCAGAATCTAGGTAGGGAGATGGGCAAATAATCAAGATGATTATAATCCAGTGAGATAACGACCCCAATCCCTATGATGAAAGGACAATGGGCAAAATGTCAAAGGGACCTAAATTTCCTCTGTAAGGAATATAGGAACACCTCCTTGGAGGAGGTGATGACTAAGTTGACACCTGAAATGAGTTAACTAGGGAAAGGGTGGGAGGGACAGAAAGAGAAAGGCAGATGTCTAGATGGATCAAAAAACATATCCCAAGACCCAAAGGGGAGAAAAAAAAACTGTGACACCCACCCAGAGGAGTTGAGGTCACTCAGCATGGAATATAGAATTGTCCTGTGTGACCTGGGGTGAGTTACTTAACCTTTCTGGACTGCATCATCTTAACTGAAAAATGAGGATGATGTTACTTACCTCATCACATTATTAGGAAGGTCAGATGAATCCATACAAGTGCTTAAAACTGTCTGGTGCCTAGCGAGGGCTCAAAAATGTTGATCGTTGCTATTACAGGAAAAGCCCAGAAAGTGGTAGGGAGACTAGACTGGGAGGTAGGTCAGATTTGGATCACAAAGGGCCTTACTAGCTTCAGTGAGGAGTTCTCAGACTACATTATCCTTACAGGGGAGGAGGAGCCACTTCAAAATGTTTTAAGCAAGATAGTGACAGCCTCAGATTTGTGACCTAAAAAGATCCTGCTGACTTCCGGGGGAGCAGGCAAGAAAGAGGGGACGTGTTTGCGCATGCTTGCATTCTCCAGCACCCGCCCACAGACAGCCTACACACACGTGTTCATCCATATTTGCCTGTGTGTATGGAAACCTTCCTACGATGCAAGTGCATGTTCTAGCATACATGTGTGCATGAGGCCAGGGGCCCAGCCCATGATCCTTTTCTGGACATTGCTGCCATCTCCAAAGTCCCTTCCTCGGCTCAGAAACAGAGAGGGAATTGTGTCCCTTCATGTCATTTCATGGCTTTGCTGCCCCCTTGTGAGTTCTGCAGACCCTGGATCCCTTGTGACTTTATCCAGGACACAGGCAACCATTATCCCTTCCTCACACCCTCTCCTGCAATCTTTCTTCTGGACCTGCCCATGGGGTCAGGTGTGCAAGGTGGAGTCAGCAAACCTACCTGTAGAGAGACCAGTGAGTAGGGGTACATGTAGTTGGTGGTTAGGGCCTGGTTGTTGGGGAGCAAGGGCAGGCCTTGAGGGCCCAGGGCTGAGGGCTAGGCCTCAGATATTGTAAAATGGCTCCCCACTGGCTCCTTTAAGCAGCCACATCCCTAGTGCATTGAAAATAGGACTCGTTAGGCTAAATGGAACATCTGGGGAAGCAGGGCTACTGTGTAAATGGGCCTTCATGACCTGCCTCAGTCTTCCTTGTTCTGCAGCTTCTCCTGGCCCCTTTGGGACTGAGGCCCTGTTTAAGCCCTTGCCAGTCTCCACTAACTGGGCCTTCTGATCCACAGGGTCCCCATTAGCTTCTCTGGATGGTCAAAGGCTCCATCACCCCTCACCCCAGGGCCAACAAACGTTTCCATTTACGAAACCCTTTCACCAACTCTCCTTGCCTCCCCTTCTCACAGCAGCCCTGGGGGTGGCCATTGTCAACTCTGTCTCTGAGAGGAAGACAAAGCCTCAAATCTTACAAGGATGGTTTGGCCACTAGCAAATGCATTGCAGAGTCAGAAGTCAGATCCCCAAGTCCCTGACCCCCAGTCGTTTACTAATTGAGGCTGAGGGGCAAGTGATTAACATTTTCTGAGGACTTTCTAGTTCCAGGTGCTTGGTGTGTTTTTCTTTAAGGCCAATCCTCAATGATAGGAATTGTCATCTACAGATGAAAGGCCCAAGAGGCAAAGTCACGTGTTCGAGGCCATACAACAAATAAGTTGTGCAGCTGGAATTGGAGCTTAGGTCTGCCCATCTCTAAATTCACTGCTCTTTGCACTGCTCCACATTGACTCTTGGTGGCATCAATTGATCAGCAAGGCTAGGTTTTTAGGAGACAAAATAAAAACTGTTTGGTTCAGTCTCACAGTGGCAATAGGCAGGCATTAATGTGATGATAAACTTATGCATGTGGTTTCTGTATGGACCAAAAAAAAAACACCTAACTTTATTGAAAAGGGGAGTGGGGGGTCAGGAAAACTTCCTGGAGGAGGTGGTACTTCAGTTATTCCTTGAAAGATGAGGAAAAGTAAGACGAGAGCCTTGCAGGTAGAGGAAATTATGTGAAAAATACATGGAATTGGGACCATAAGGAGTCACAAAACTATACCTTGGGCTAGACCCAGTTGTGGAAGGGGCTTTCAAGCCCCTTCAATCTAAAGTATTCAGGCTTGAGTCTGTCAGTCATAGGCAGCCATCACAGAAGCTAAAGTTTATTGAAATTACAGTGTTTGGGGGGTTTTTTTGTTTTTTTCTTTTTGCGGGAGGTGGGGGATGTGTCTTGTTTTGGCCACTGTGTGACTTGCAGTATCCCCTACCAAGTATTGAACCCTGGCCCAGCAGTGAAATTGCCAAGCCCTAAGGCTGCAGTCCATGGGGTCGCAAAGAGTCAGACATGACTGAGTGACTTCATTTTCACTTTCATGCATTGGAGAAGGAAATGGCAACCCACTCCAGTGTTCTTGTCTGGAGAATCCCAGGGACAGGGGAACCTGGTGGGCTGCCGTCTATGGGGTCGCACAGAGTCGGACATGACTGAAGCGACTTAGCAGCAGCAGCAAGGATGCTGAAAGCTTGGCTTCTCTATACACCAGTCCTGAATCGAATCTCAGAGACAGAGTTTGGGGTGATGTAGAAAAGAAGAGCTTTGTTACTTTGCCAGGCAAAGGGGCCCAGAGCTTGCTAATGACGTCAAAATAATGTGTCCCAACTTAGAGAAAATGAGAAGTCTTATAGTAATTGTTCAAAGGGGGACTGATCAGCTCGTGGATATTCTCCTGATGGGTTGGTGGTGAGATCAGTAGAAGTCAGCATCATCAACCTTCATGTCCAACTGGTCTGGGGTCTATAAACTTGTGGGCAGCACGCCATCATTAATTTTTGTTAGGGCAGGGGTTTCAGCATCTACAAAATAGCTCAAAGATATTGTTGTGTGTATCCATTGATGGGGAAATAGGACTGTGTCCTCGGGGTGCACTATTATTTCTCTTTTTAAAACAAAATATTTATTTGGCTGCTCTGGGTTTAATTGATAGTTCTAGCACTGGGGATCTTTGTTGCCACATATGGGATCTAGTTCCCTGACTAGGGATTGAAGCCCAGCCCCCTGCATTGGAAGATCAGAGTCTTGGCCACTGGACCACCAGGGAAGTCCCACTATTGTTTCTCTTGACTCTCCCTGGTCTCAGCATCCCACCCCCCCTTCCCTAATTAATAGCTGCTAGAAGCTGCCCATTAGAACTGAGGGAAAGTCATAGAGGCTGAATGAAGGCTGTTTCCCATAACCAAAGAAATGGGGGACACAGAAAGGCTTTGTGCTTAGAAGCCCCACAGGGCCCTGCTCAGTGTCACTAACCACTGGACCACCAGGAAATGCCCAGATCCTATGCTCTACAAGAAGAAGGCAATGGCACCCCACTCCAGTACTCTTGCCTGGAAAATCCCATGGATGGAGGAGCCTGGTAGGCTGCAGTCCATGGGGTCGCTATGAGTCGGACGTGACTGAGCGACTTCACTTTCACTTTTCACTTTCACACAATGGAGAAGGAAATGGCAACCCACTCCAGTGTTCTTGCCTGGAGAATCCCAGGGACGGCAGAGCCTGGTGGGCTGCCGTCTCTGGGGTCGCACAGAGTCAGACACGACTAAAACGACTTAGCAGTAGCAGCAGCATGATCTACAAGGTCGTATTTGTGTCGATCTTAGTAGACCATGAACTCCTGAAGGCAAGGCTTTAGTCTGTTTCACCTCTGGCCCTCGGACCCAGCCAAGGAAATGCTTGTTGAATTTTGAAACACGGAGAGACTAGAGTCTCTAACAGAATCGCTCAGGACTGGAGAGTCAGAAAAAGCAAATGCCTAGACAAGCTGGACCCTCTGCTAACCACAGCCTGCCCCTCCTACAAGATCCAGCTTTGAGGTATTTCCTCCAGGAAGCACCCCTGCCAGCTTTTAAAAATTACTACATTTTATTTTATTTTATTTATTTGGCTGTGTCAGGTGTTAATTGCTGCAGCACACGTGATTTTCACTGACTCATCCAGGATATTCTGTTGCAGTACACAGTCTCTCTAGTTGCAGTGGCGTGTAGGATCTTAATTCCCTGACCAGGGATGGAACCAGCGTCCCCTGCATTGCAAGATGGATTCTTAGCCACTGGACCACCAGGGAAGTCCCCAGGAAGGCCTTCTTGATGAGCTCTGCTTAACCAGACATACAGAGCTCTGTCAGGATCAAGTTCAGAGTCCATCATTGACTACCAATGCACTTTCTATTTATTTGTTTTATCTCATATGACTGCAAGAATTTCAGGAGGCTTTCAAAAAAAGACCACAAGCAATAAAATTAAATAGAATAAGTAAGAAAAAAATTGGCATCAGGTAATGCTTATTAAATTTGGGGGAAAAAAAGAATGTGGATGGAAATTCCCTGGTTGTCCAGTGGTTAGGACTCTGTGCTGTGTCTGCTGAGGGCTTGGGTTCAATCCCTAGTTGGGGAACTAAGATCCCAGAGGCTGAGTAGCATGACTGGAAAAAAAGAATGTGGATGGACAAGCCACTGTTACTGGGAGCAAGTCTCACTCCATCTGATTCTGAGCTTCCCAGCAGCCAGTGCAAAAAGAGAGATTCCAGAGCTCTCATGACAGGAAAGAAGACAAACCAGTTGCTTAGGGAAAGCAGAGCTTTCCCTAGCACTTTACTTTCTGTGGAAGACTTACTCAGAGGGTACTGAGTATTAGAGTCTTTAATGGCAAAATACTTTCTAAAGGAGCTCATTGTGACTCCTTTGGATGAGAGCTGAGGATATAATACCACAGTGCACCTCAGTGGAAGGAAGTCTGTGGGTGTGGAGGGGAGAAAATGATATGAGCCACTTAATAACTCGGAGCCTCAATTTCTACATCTAGAAAGTGGGTCACAGCCTTCCTCCTCAAAAGTGCTGCATGAACTCATTTTGGAAGCTGAGTGGGCTCTGCAAATACCATGTGTTATTATTAGAGCTGGATGGGGTTCAGAGTGGTCAACTGATTTGCCTGAGGTCACACAGCCAATGAGTGCTAGCTAGGATCCAGAATTTCTTTGAGTCTCAGGTTATCATCTCATCTGTAAAATGGAGGCCCAAAGCGGGTAGATTACAAAGATTAGGGGACATCAGGGGTGTGGAAATTACCTCCTCAAGAGAAAATGTGTCCACGTAAGGACTCCAGTATGAAGCCAGTGTGTGCCTCTGGGGGTGGGGGGGTGGAAAGAGGGGAGGAAGTGCTGGGGGGTCAGTGAGAGAGGGTGGCATGGGAAACTGAGGTCTTCTCCTTCTCTGCCTGATCCAGCCTACCTCTTGAGCTGCGGCTTCCCTCCCCAGCCAGCACATGGGGACGTGAGTGTGACAGACCTTCACCCTGGAGGCACTGCCACTTTTCACTGTGATTCGGGCTACCAGCTGCAGGGAGAGGAGACCCTCGTCTGCCTCAATGGCACCCGGCCAGCCTGGAGCAGTGAGCCCCCCAGCTGCATGGGTGAGTCTCCTGCTCCTCTCCGTCCCAGGAGCCCCGCTGGAGGGGCCTGTCTTTGGGGATCTCTATCTTTGGGGAGCACCCATCTTGAAGGGTTTTTTTTATCCTGAAGAGTCCCTATCCTAGGGTCTCCCTCTGGAGCTCTTCACCCTAAGGGTCTCCATCCTTGGTGTCTCCATTCTTGGAAGGTCTCCATCTGGAGAAATCCCATCTGGAGGGTTTCCAGATCTTAGTTCCCTGACTAGGGATTGAACCCACGCCCCTAGCAGTGGAAGCATGGAGTCCTAACCACTGGACTGCCAGGGAATTCCTGGAGGGCCCCCACGTGGGGAGTCATCATTCTAGAGGTCCCTGTTTTGGATAATGCTCATCCTAGAGGAAATCACTTTTGGGGTCTGTATCTGGAGGGTCTCTGTACTGGAGAGCCTTCATCCTGGGAGCCTATCCTGAGTATTCGCCATCCGAGAGCTTCAGTTTGGGGGCACGTGCATATGCGTGTGTACTAAGTTGCTTCAGTCATGTCCAACTCTCTGCTTCCCTATGGACTGTAGCCTGCCTGGCTCCTCTGTCCATGGGATTCTCCAGGCAAGGATACTGGAGTGGGTTGCCGTGCCCCTCCTCCTTGGTGGGGACGATCCCCACCAAGGGATTGAACCTGCATCTCTTACATCTCCTGCATTGGCAGGCAGGTTTTTTTTTTTTTTTCTTTTTTACCGCTAGTGCCACCTGGGGGGAATCCCTCATAACTCCCCACCCCAGGGTGTCCACATCTGGGGAGTGTCCATCCTGGGGGCGGGGTGTCCAGCCTGGGGTCTTTGCATTCCAGAGCTGGTTCCTTACCTGGGTAGTGGCATGGAAAAGTCCTGGGGTGAGCCTGTAGGGCAGAGGTCATCCCAAGGCCAGGGCCCAGGCAGAGCTGTGGGCGCAACAGCTCTGAGGATGGGACAAGGACAAGTCGCCTTAACCTGCTGCCCCTCTGCCCACAGCATCCTGTGGGGGCACCATCCACAATGCTACTCTTGGCCGCATCGTGTCCCCTGAGCCCGGGGGAGCTGCAGGGCCCAACCTTACCTGCCGCTGGGTCATTGAAGCAGCCGAGGGACGCCGGCTGCACCTGCACTTCGAGAGAGTCTCGCTGGATGAGGACAATGACCGGTGAGGGTCTGAGCCTTGGGTCAGAGGTTCCCCCTTCAAGGAAATAGGAAGGCTACCACAGGGAGGCAGCAGACTAGGGGCATCCCAGTTGGGATCTATGTTAAATGGAGATCAGTCCTTCCCCTTTCTTAGGCAGTGTAGCTGTGAAAACTGAGACGATCACTTAACCTCTCTGTGCCTCATTTTCTTCATCTGTAGAATGGAGATAATAGTAGCTCCCTCTTAATGTTTCTGTGAGGACAAATGAATTAAAAATAAGTGAAATTCTTGGAGTGACCAGCACACTGTAAGCACTCTAAATGTGTTTACCATCATCATTATCCTCAGTCTTTATCTAATAAACTGGTACCCCAGGTCTGTCACTAGCTGCTCTGTGATGCTGGACAGGTTACTTACCCTTTCTGTGCCTCAATTTTCTCATCTATAAAATGAGGGATAATAATAGTATCTGACTTGAGGGTTCTTGTGAGAATTCAATGAGATAAAATGTGTACAGGCTTAGAAGAGTCCATGGCATATAGTTAATATTTGAAAGCAATAGCTATGAAATTAAGTTAGAGCAGGCAAGAGGTGAAGCAGCTTCCTAGGGGAAGCCAAGCTCCTGACCACCTCTATTCATCCCAGGCTGATGGTACGCTCAGGGGGCAGTCCCCTCTCACCAGTGATCTATGACTCGGACATGGATGATGTCCCAGAGCGGGGTCTCATCAGTGATGCCCAGTCTCTCTATGTGGAGCTGCTTTCAGAGACACCTGCCAATCCCCTGCTGCTAAGCCTCCGATTTGAAGGTAACAGCCTTCCCCCTGGGGCCCCAACTCCCCCACTTTCCCTTCTTCCTGATGCCCAGGCATGGTCACAAGCACATATTCCATCTCTGCTCATCTCCATGTTTGGATTCCTCTAAACTGACTTGCCTCCCGATCCCCAAGTGACAAAGATTCTGTCTAATTTCCTGAGGTGGCCTTTCTACTTAAGCTTCAGGTATGGCTGGATCCAGGTACAGCTGGTCTCAGGTACACAGCCAAGAGGCCAGTTGCTTTCATCTCTCCTTTCTTCCCTCTTGGCTGGCTTCATTCTTAGGCAGACTCTCAGCCTGTGTACCTAGCAGTTCCAGATTTACATACCACCAGCTTTAGTAACTCCATTAAAAAGAGGGGAAGCATACCACTTTTCTAAGAGCTTCAGCAAAGATGCCAGGAAAGGCTTTCAATGTCCTGGCTTAGGTCAGATGTCTATGCCTGAGCCAGTCACTGTCAGGTGGTATAATGTTTGGCAGATCCACGTCACACGTCCATTCCTAGTTGGCCCCAGCTGAACCTCATGGACTGGAAGTGGGGAGGGCATGAGACCCAAAATGAAAATAGGAGTGCTCTTAACAGAGGGAGGAAGACTGGATGCCAAATAGGTAGAAGCAAGGAAGTCAGTGATCATAGGAGGAGTCATTTGAACTAGGACTTACAGGATAGAGAGAACTTTAAAAGACAAAGATTGGAAATGAGCATCAGATAAAAGAACAGTGTGAGCAACAGTAGAGAGGTAGAGAAAAGCCTGATATGTCTGGGATACAGAGAGTTTCCCTGTGTCTCAAGTCGAGGATTTATGCAAACAGTAGCAGGAAAGAGACAAAGAAAGTGAAATGTACAGCGATGAAAGGGGCTGGTTTCTGATATGAATCAAGGGAGAAAGGGAATTTGCACTGTGCCCTGATGGGTGCATAGGATTTGGACATCACACCTTACCAGGTTAAGTAACAGTGAAATAGAACAGTGGATCTGATAAATAAATTGCATATTAGATTCTGAGACTGCAAAGAGAATTTCTAGGTCTGAGGCCTGCCTCCATAATTGTGGGTCACTATTGCTCCATGGGCTTCAGACTCTTTCTGTATCTTTCTGAATCTTACCTGAGTCTTTGCAGCTAAGATATGATCAGATGGGTAAAAACTAAAATGCTCTACAAATGTTCATTTTCACTGCCTTAGCCCAAAGTTGAATAAGTAGCTTTTTGTATTTGCCTCACTTTTGGATTCCATCCACAGTATGGATTATCAGGGATGATCAGAAGTCAACTGTTATTTTTGAGGAGTGAGCACACCTACATGAGCCAAGTCTCCAAAGGCACCCTTTCCCCCTCAGTCCATTGCAGCTTCCAGAGCCAAGCGTCTCTGGCTGGGAATCAAGGAGTCTGGGCTTAAGAATGTCTGGTTCTGCCACTGCCCCACCCTGTGACATGGGGCAAATGGCTTTTTGTCTATGGACCTGGTGTCCTCATCTATAGAATAGTGGCTGGGACTTGACTGGTCTCAGCCTCTGTCTAGAGGCCAAGGAGCTAACATAAATGTGCCAATGAGGAATGTTAAGGTTTGGGGGAAACTGGAGAGTGAAAGCTAAACCCAAGGGCATTCAATTTTAAATAACCCACTGGGGGGCCAAACCACACTGGAATTCAGCCCAGTTCCCCAGTCTGAGATCCCTAGAGGCCTGTCCTATTGTGTGTGTGTATTTAAAAAGTATTTATTTATTGGCTACATGGCATGTGGGATCTTAGTTCCCTGACCAGGGATTGAACTTGCAGCCCTTGCATTGGAAGCACAGAGTTTTAACCACCAGACTGCCAGGGAAGTCCCTGTCCTAATGTTTACTTCCTGTGACTGACTCCTCTCTAGCCTTTGAGGAAGATCGCTGCTTTGCCCCCTTCCTGGCACATGGCAATGTCACCACCACGGACCCTGAGTACCGCCCAGGGGCACTGGCCACCTTCTCGTGCCTCCCAGGATATGCCCTGGAGCCCCCTGGTCCCCCCAATGTCATCGAATGTGTGGATCCTACAGAACCCCACTGGAATGACACGGAGCCAGCCTGCAAGGGTGAGCCCTCCACCGCCCTAGACTTCCTTCGGTCCACAGGCTACCTCCTGATCCGGGGAACCTAGGAAGGCCATCAGAAAGGAGAACCTAGTAAACTCAGGCCTTGGATCAATCCCTGTCCTTTTCAGAGGCTCAGCTCAGTTTTCTTAGCTAAGTAGTTGGTGGGCTTGTTACAGAATTCAAGGATCATAACACAAATATCTTCAAGAACTAGGGCTGGAGTTGGGCTAAGTCAGAGATTGGGTGGTGATGCATCAGCTGGTGAATGGGCGGGGTGAGTTAAGAGTGGGGCTGGGGATTGGACACAACAGGACTAAGCATAGCAAGAATCAGGTGGATAATAGATAATAGAAGTCCGGGAGGAGGTATGGTGCGCAGAGTTGGGAGTGGTGAGAATGGTGGTGAAATATAGACTGTATGCCCACCTGATCCTGAATCTGACACCGTTTCTCCCCTAGCCATGTGTGGAGGGGAGCTGTCAGAGCCAGCTGGTGTGGTCCTCTCTCCAGATTGGCCCCAGAGCTATAGCCCTGGCCAAGACTGTGTGTGGGGTCTGCATGTCCAGGAAGAAAAACGCATCTTGCTCCAAGTTGAGATGTACGTTTGGGTACCACAGAGGGTTCGATGGGTGTGGGCTCAGCCATGTGATATGACAATGCACTGCCCTGCTTTCTCAGGGCATGTGAAAGCTGTCTTGAGCTTTTTCACATGATTCGGTGGATATATGTTCAGATTAAAAGGGTGTATAAGGATTCAGGATGGGGGTGTGGGACATCAAGTAGACCTAGGGACAAATCATGTATTGGGTGGAAAACCTTGGAGAAGCAAATGGGGTAATGCAGCCTTCCTCAGGGGCTATTGTGAAAAGGGGGCTCTGGCCTGGAGTCTCACTGTTTGACTGTTTCCAAGGCCACCTGTGGAGTGATTTCCAGGGACCCAGGCCCAAGTGTTGCATCAGCAGCAGCACACAAGATGAGTATAGGTGTGGGGGAAATCCAGTGAGCTCATTTGATGTGAGGTGGTCATGTGCCTGGACAAAACTAGAGTGGGCATAGCTCAAAAAGCAGGTACTCAGGCGGGGCCTAGAATTGGGCGGGGTGGTAATGAGCATGGCCTGTGGTTGGTCAGAGCTGGAGTTGAGCATGGCCTGTGGTTGGTCAGAGCTGGAGTTGAGCCTGACCAATCACAGGCTTTTGGAGTTAAGCATCACCCGGTGATTCAGAAGGGACTGGGGAGTAGAAGGCGTTAGCAGTGAGCAGGGTTGGGTACTGGGAAGCAGAAATCGGGAGAAACCAATGGAACCTGGAGCGGCTAGCATGGAGAAACCCATAATTGATCCAAACCTGAGGCATGGGATAGGCAACTGGAGAGTAGGTAAGGTTAGTAATGAACCGAGTTAGGATTGAGCAGAACTGGACGGGAGGAGCTGATCATAACCCATGCCCCACTCTGCAGCTTGAATGTGCGCGAAGGGGATATGCTGACGCTGTTCGATGGGGACGGTCCAAGTGCACGAATCCTGGCCCAGCTGCGAGGGCCTCAACCGCGCCGCCGCCTCCTCTCCTCTGGGTCCGACCTCACGCTGCAGTTCCAGGCACCGCCCGGACCCCCCAACCCGGGCCTGGGCCAGGGTTTCGTGTTGCACTTCAAAGGTACGAAGGCCTAGGGTCCCGAGATGGGCAGGGGTCCCGCAAGTCAGAGAGGCCTCCGAAGCTGGAAGGGCGCCCTGGGTCTCAGGACAGCCTCCAAACTCGCTGTCTGTCCCCTGCAGAAGTCCCGAGGAACGACACGTGCCCCGAGCTGCCGCCTCCGGAGTGGGGCTGGAGGACGGCCTCCCACGGGGACCTGATCCGGGGCACAGTGCTTACTTATCAATGCGAGCCTGGTTATGAGCTGCTCGGCTCCGACATTCTCACCTGCCAATGGGACCTGTCCTGGAGCGCAGCGCCGCCCGCCTGCCAAAAGAGTGAGCCCGGACCCCGCCCCTGCCACTCATGGCCCCGCCCCTGCCCACCTGTGTTTCACTGCTCTGCTTGGGCCCCGCCCATCCCCTCTGCGCCCCGCTTGGTCCCATCTTGTCCCCGCCCCTGTTTTGTCTGGGCTCCACCCCTTCGCTCTAGGTCTTGCCCAGATCTTCTTTAGGCCCTGACCATATGTGCCCTGGGTATACCACTCCTCTGCTCCTCGGTGTCCCGAAACTGTCCTCTTTGCTCCCCAGTCTCAACTTCCCACGGCTACATCCCTTCGTCTCGCGCTGTCCTGGGTCACGACCCTGGTCCTCTGGGACCCGCCTCATCTTTTCGTGGCCGCGCCCCCACAGTCTCTTAACCCCGCCTCTGCTCCGTCTGAGTTCCACCCCTCACCTGGCCCTTCTCCAGTCTCTCAGTCCCCAACGCTTGACATTACGGGGAGCCACTTTGCTGGGGCCTAAGCTCGTCAGAGAACTTGGTTAATTTTAATGCAGTCAATAAAGTGCCATGCTGGGTTGGGGCTGGGGTTGTACAGAGAGGTTGGGAACCCTACCTACGGAGACAGAGCTCACAGCTCACAGTCTCGGAGAGGGACAGATATTTAACTCAAGATATTACAGTGCTAAGTGCTGGGTAACTTCAGGCAAGGTACTTAACATCTCTGAGTTTTTTCATCCGTGAAGTAGGAATAGGGTGTTGTGAAAAGCAAATGAAAAGTTTTTCACATTAGTACCTGGTGATAGTAAACAGTAAGTACTAGCTGCTGTAAGTATGAAGAAGGGCTGTGGGAAAAGGGAGGGTGCATTACCCCACAGATAGGGCTGAAGATTTCACAGAGGAGGCGGCATTTAAAGGAGCTGGGAGTGTTTATCTTTTAGAATTGAAAAGAGGGGTGGCATCTTGTCACTTTCACCAAATTTTGGGAAGCCTGTCATGAGGATATGGGGCTGTAGGTCTTTCATCTGGAACGCAGGAGGAACAGTGGGACCAATGAGGATAAGTTTCAGGAAGCCAGATTTCGACTGGACACCAGGAAAACTTTCTAGTTGACACAGGTCCCCTTTCCTTGAAGGATTCACAGGATGTCTAACCCAGAAACCAGATAGGATGGAGCAGGGACAGGAAGAGATGAGAGCAGGGCCCAGAGGGGATAGGGTCTGACCCAGCTGCCCAAGTCTAAGGAGAGGACCCGCCCCAGGCCTCACACTGAGCCTTCAGCAGAGCTGAGACCCAGGTCTCTGAAACTCAGCTCAATGCTCCATGGCTGTGACCCTGAACAGTTCCAGCTCTGCCACTTTCTGATTGAGTGACCATAGGCCAGTCATTTGACTGCCTTGAACTCTGAGCCCCAAGGGAGATGACAGTGACCTTGATCCCTCATCAGGGTATATGATATTGTGTTTGTAAAACATTTAGCAGGGTGCCTTGCACAGGTCTGTATATAGGAAATGGCTTTGCCTGGGACTCTTTCCTAGCATGTCTGTGAACAGATACCCACAGGGGCCAGGCAGGCAACATAAGTGAGCAGACTGGGCTAAGAATGAGGGAAGCAGGAGGGCTGGACCCCTCTTCTGCTGATGATTTGCCAGGCAGGGCTGACACAGCGGGCATTTAGCTGGTTTGCTCTGGCTAAGTGGTTCACTATTTCAAATTTCACCCTGGGATGGGGGCCCAGGTTGCCCCACACAGTCGGTCTTCTGGAAGAAAAGTGTCAGCTCCGCTCAGTCATGTCTGACTGTTTGCGATCCCATGGACAGTAACCCACCAGGCTCCTCTGTCCATGGAATTCTCCAGGCAACAATACTGGGAAATCTGATATGTACAATGCATTGAATTTTTAAAGTTTTCCCAATTCCTGCTCTCTTCATTCTGAGGAAGGAGAGGGAGGTGGTGGAGGGTGGGGGTCTGCCCCAAGGAGATGGCCTATGGCTCAGGGCTTTCCCAGCTCTCAGCTTCTAGGAGATCTTTTAAGGCCCCGGCTCCCCGTGACTTTGCTCTCTTGTCAACAGTCATGACTTGTGCCGACCCGGGTGAGATCACCAATGGGCACCGTACCACCTCCGATGCTGGCTTCCCGGTTGGCTCCCATGTCCAGTACCGCTGTCTGCCCGGGTACAGCCTGGAGGGGGCGGCCGTGCTCACCTGCTACAGCCGGGACACGGGCACGCCCAAGTGGAGCGACCGGGTCCCCAAGTGCGCCTGTGAGTCTGGGGACACCCTGGGACAGGTGGCTGGGTGGCCTGCTCACAGTGCAGCTGGTCCATGGCTGACCTCTTCCCCGCAGTGAAGTACGAGCCGTGCCTGAACCCTGGGGTGCCAGAGAATGGCTACCAGACACTATACAAGCATCACTACCAGGCTGGCGAGTCTCTGCGCTTCTTCTGCTATGAGGGCTTTGAGCTCATCGGCGAGGTCACCATCACCTGTGTGCCCGGCCACCCCTCCCAGTGGACCAGCCAGCCTCCACTCTGCAAAGGTGCCTGGGCATGCAGGGCAGGAAGGGGCATAGCAGTGTCTGGGATGTGACAGGGCAGGGAAAGTTAGGTAGCACATTCGAGACTGCTGAGTTTTCCTGTTCACCTCCCATGGGCTGTCATCCTCAGAGGTAGATCCACAAGCCCTGGGGAAGTTCAAGGTCATGGACTCATCCTAAGGGAAGTAGGACAGGGGGCTTTGGTTTGGCAGTCCCTTGCCCTCTGGACTGGTCTCAGTTTCCTTATTTTTGACAAATTCTACAGCCCTGGTGGGTTTAGACTCCCCAGGGGTCTGGAGAAGGACGACCAAGGCCCTGCCCCCACTGAGGGAAGGATCAAGCTAAGGTTGAGCAGAGGGCAGAGAAACCAGGCTGTCCGACCCAGCCCCACCGGGCTCCCGGCCCTCTCTGCAGCCTCCTTCCCTCCCTGGCTCAGACCCCGTCCCCTCCCCCTCCTCTCCCTGCAGTGGCCTTTGAGGAGCTCCTGGACAACCGAAAACTGGAAGGTCAGTGAGGGCACAGTGGAGACCCAGGCCTGGCCGAGCTGGGAGGGCAAGGCAGAGGCCGGGGGCAGGAGGCCAGATCCCCGGCGGGGTGAGGGCCCAGGGGTTCAGGGCCCAGGGCAGGAGGCTGGGAGAGCCCAGGGTGGGCCCAGCGCCAGCTCACTGGCCTCTCCTCCTCTCTCCAGTGACCCAGACCACTGACCCGTCACGGCAGCTGGAGGGTGGAAACCTCGCCTTGGCCATTCTGCTGCCCCTGGGCTTGGTCATCATCCTTGGGAGTGGTGTTTACATATACTACACCAAGTAAGTACCTGACTCGGGGAGCTGCTGGCCAGGGCAGACGTCCTGCCTGCCTGGCACAGAAGCCTGGGTGAGGGGGGGTTGGGGGCTCACTTCTCGATAAGCCCCTCTATCTCCTTCCTTTCCCAGGCTACAGGGAAAATCCCTCTTCGGCTTCTCGGGCTCCCATTCCTACAGCCCCATCACGGTGGAGTCAGACTTCAGCAATCCACTGTATGAAGCTGGGGTGAGCCTTTCCCGTACCCTAGAGTGCCCCACCCCTCTGCTCCCCTGGGACCCTATACGCTTCTCTCAAGGTCTCTGTAATACCAGTCTTGGGAACTGCAAACTCAGCTGCCTACAAAGGCCACATCAGTGAACAAAGCAAGTCAGTGGGCTAATAGGGAGTGGTGGGGACTGTGGCTAATTGGAAAACGTGTACTCCATCCACTTTGTGGTGGAATTGTTGTTCAGTTGCCAAGTCATGTCTGACTCGGTGACCCCACAGACTGCAGCTCACCAGGCTTCCCTGTCCTTCACCATCTCCTGGAGTTTGCCCAAGTTCATGTCCATTGAATCAGTGATCGCACCCAACCATCTCATCCTCTGGCAGAAACCTAGGCTCAATTGCCAGATCTTCCAATTGTCCGAGAAGATCCAGAAATTTCAATTTTTATGTGATTTTAAGATACTGTAGAGTGAACCAAACATATCCATTGGCCAGATTCAGCCCAATTCATATCCCATGGCTGCCAAACTCCCAGTGATCAATGTTATTTGAAAAATACAGTCTTGGATGTCCTTGGAAGCCCAGTAGTAAAAACTCTATCATTTGATAGACAATGTATTTTGCTATTTAAAGGCAAAGTTTTCTTATACAAGGGGTATTTAAATCAGTTAATTTATTTGGTATTCGACCAAAGAAAAGCCATTTGCTCCTGTGCTGAAAGAAAACAGGCTGTGTTGAACTACATCTGAGACCACACCATTCTATATTTAACGGGCAATTTAAGGGAACTTCAAGGGTAAATTTAGTACCAAGGGACTGGGAATTTGGCTCCAGCATGAACTGGAACTCCACACTTTTAATGCAGGGGCCATGGTTCAATCCCTGGTCGGGAACTAAGATCCTGCACTCTGTGGCCAAAAAACAACAAACAAACAAACAAATGCAGAGTCTTTCCCCTTCCTTGTGGATACCTATTTTGCTGTCTCATCCACCTCCATCCCACTCCAGCAGCTGATACATCTCTCTGTTTCCAGGATACACGCGAGTATGAAGTATCCATCTGAACACCAAGACAAAGGCTGCAGGACGCCCTTCCTCTCCTCATTCTGGGCAGGAAGCAGCACAGGACCCGGTCTCTGGCTTCCTTCCTCCCTGCTGTGTAAATAGTCTCCTGGTCCCACAAGGGGGCTTTGATGGCCCTGGGGACCCTACAGTAAATAAACCAGCATCCTGTGCCCAAAGCCTCCTCTTCTCAGTTGCCAAACAAGGGGCCTGCCCCACCGACTCTACCTGCTTTTGGACCCTGGGAGGGGAACTCAGTCCCGGCTGCAACTCCTGGGGCGCCTCCAGCCCAGAGCACCCCACAGGGACTATACCCAAGAGCTCTGCTGTTCCCTTGGCCAGGAAGGCTCTGTCCTTCCCAGTTGCTTTGGCCCTGGCCTAACCTCTAACCCTAGAGGGTCAGAAGAAGAGGGATGAAGCGGAGAGCTGGGACAAGACCCCTACCCCTTTCCTGCCATGCCCCCTTCCCATGGTGTCCCCGCCTTTGCTTCTGGATTTTTGGTTTTGAGCAATAAACAGAAAATCACCATTTGTAACTGGGCTGGTGGGGTGTGGGAAGGTGGGTCACAGAGCACTGGAGATGGCGAAAGTGGTCTCTCTGGAGAGAGGGCTGGGGAGAGAGGAACAATTTTGGGGAAAGATGGCAGTTTACGTTTGCAAACAGGGCAGTGTTGAAGAGGCTGGCCTGGGATCAAAAAGCCTGGCTTTAGGCTCAGACTCTGGAGGACCAGCTGGGTGCCCTCCTGGCCTCAGCTCTCTCTCTACTGGGCTTGGCATTTCCAGGCTCTTCAGGATGGGCCATAGCTGGCAGTAGGTGCCGCTCATCTCTCACTGTTTGCGTCCATGCATGCTTGCTAAGTTGTTTCAGTTGCGTCCGATTCTTTGCGACCCTATGGACGGTAGTCCGCCAGGCTCCTCTGTCCATGGGATTCTCCAGGTAAGAATACTGGAGTGGGTTGCCATGCCCTCCTCCAGAAGATCTTCCCTACCCAGGGACTGAACCTGTGTCCCTTACGTCTCCTGCATGGGCAAGTGGGTTCTTTACCACTAGCACCACCGGGGAAGCCCACCTCTTAGTGTCTAACAGGTGGAAAACAGCGCTCAATTTGTTTCACGACCAGTTGCCCTAAAAGTTGGCCCCTTCTTGAAAATTCTTGTAATAAACCCAAGTGTACCGTTCTTTTTCCCCCCAATCTTCTTGGCATTTCAAGCATATCTGCTATTACATGTATACCAAGTATTAGATTTGCAGCCTTTCCTAAACAATGAGCTTGTTTTGTATCCTATGGGTGTCCTTTTCTTTACTCTTGGGCATTATAGGGAATTTATAACCAGTTTGTCTTAAAGTCTCTCTCCAAATCAACTGAATTTTCCTTAATTAAAATTTTATAACTAAATGAAATATTTTTAGAACACTCAAAGAGGACTGAATTTTAGGAGAACAAGAAGCAAACTGACCTTGATAAATGCTTAAGTTTGGGGCATTGATTCTGGGCCAGGCATTGTGATGAGCTCTATGCATACAATTATGTTTTTAACTCTCACAAGGTCCTTGTGAGGCAGGGACAATTATTTCCATTTTTCAGATAAGGAAACAGGGGCTTGGAGATGTGAACTGACAGGAAATTCCTCAGGAGGCTCCAAAAAGTGGCCAGACTGAGATTTAAATGCAAATTTCACAAAGCCTCCAGCACTGCCTTCCACCAAGATGTGTTCCAGAGCCAGGAGGCTCCAAAGCGCAGAGACCTCAACAGTGACGCTGGTGGCAGGGACGGAGTCTCTCAGATGTCACAGGCCTAGACCTTACGATGCAGGAGTCTGGCTGGGAGGATGGATCTGAACCTTTGAACTCATCTCTGCCAACAGGCTGATGGATAATAGGTGGATAACTGCCTGAATTAAAGCCATTCCCATAATATGGAATATGCCATTCCAATAATATGCCCACACATCTGGCAAAAGGGGGCAGGGGTGCTCCTTTCACATCACCCCAGAGAAGTCACACAAGAGCACTGCCCAGGCTGAGAGGAGGGGAGGATCTCTGTCTCTTTATTAAAGCTTTTCATTGCTGGTGGTGTCCTTGCCAGTTGAGGGTGGCAAGGTGTGTGATGGTTTCGGAACACTTTGGAGGCTTCAGGGGTGATGTTGCTCACGACCAGGAACGCCCCCAGAACCGAACTGTTGAATGAGCGGTGAAAGAGGAGCTTTGACATGTTGCAGAGAGACAGAGTCGGGGGAGGGCACGAGAGGCCAAGAGCAGCACCAAAATTGGGATCATCCTCCAGACGTCAAGTTGGTAGGGAGAGGTCCCTAGAAAAGAATACGAGTCTTGATTTTAGATCCAAGGCTCATGTCTCTTTATTCTTCCATCCTTCACCTATCCATCCAATCCCTACCCTCAATCATTTATCCACTCACCATTTCCCACCCACCCACCATTCTCTTTCCATCCATCCATCCATCCATCCATCGATCCACCCATTCCATCCATCTATCCACCCATAAATCTATCCATCATTCCCCATTCATAACAGACACTCAATAAACATTTGCTTAGTTCCTTCTCTGCCTTCTTCATTAACCCCTCTGTTCTCTGCCAACCTCTTGAAGAGATTCTTCAGGGTTCCATCCTCAGTGCCCTTGTCTTTATCACTCTGCACAAACCCTTCCACCCCCATTGCAGGGCAACTGCACACTCTTTAACTGCCAACGCTCTCCTACACCAGATCTCTAGCACCAGCCCAGACCTCACGAGTGAGCTTTGAAGCTGCATTTCCAACTGTATACAGGGTATCTCCACCTGGAGTTCCCCGGGGCCCCTCAAACACAATCTGTCCAAAGGTGGCATCATGCCTGCGATGCCCCAGGAAGATGAGAAGGCTGGCGAGACGGGAAAGGGGAGCAGTCAGGGACAATGAGGTCAGACAGACAATAGGGTTGGGGAGGAGAGAGATCACGTAGGACTTTGTAAGCCATTGAAGGCCTTTGGCTTTGACTCTGAAATGGAGACCTACTGTAGACTTTTGGGCAGAAGCATGGCATCATCAGACTTAGGTTTCCCAAGTCAGAAAACTAGGAACCCTCTGATTCCTTCTTTTTTCCCCTACCATTTCTAATCAATTACCAAACTCATTCTTCCTGGTCTTTATTACTCATATCTACCCTTTCTCTCATCTCTATTATTACTGTGAATATTCAGGACCTACTCATCTCTAGTTTGGTCTCCAATTCCTAACTGGCCTTCCAGCCTCTCATCTTTCCCTTTCCAGTTCACTCTCTCCACTGACCACCAGTGTGATGGATCTAAAATCCCAACTTCCCCTGCTCAAAACTCTTCAATGACTCCTCACCTGCAGGAAAACATCTCTGGGTCTTAATAAAACACACATAAAGTCCCTTGATGAGTCGCTGGGTGCCAGGCCTGCACAGTCCAGCAGTACAACTGCTTCTGGCCCTACTGCCTCCCCTGCCCTAAAGGACCCACACAGAGGGGCTTCCCTGGTGGTCCAGTGGCTAAGACTCTGTGCTCCCAATTCAGGGGGCCCTGACCAGGTTCAATACCTGGTCAGCAAACTAGATCTCACATGCCTCAACTAAGACCTGGTGCAGCCAAAAAATAAATTAATTTCAACAAAAAAGAATACACACTTATACCCATGGTCATCCTCCTGAGACTCACCTCTTTGTTCATACAAGTCCTACCACTTGGAATACCCTGACCACCTCATTTTTCCCTAGAAATTTCTTTCTTTCAGTGTCACCTCCTCCAGGAAGCTCCATGATTCCTTTCCTTCCTGTCCCAACTGCGGCTGCGAGTAAGTGCTCTTCTCGCTGTTTCCATTTCTGTCGTGGGCACTTAACCATATTTGTTGTAATTAGCCATTTACTTGACTGGCCCCACACTAAACTGTGACCTTTTCAAGGGCAGAGACTGTGTCATTCATTTGTGTCCCAAGTTCCTAAAACAGGGACTGGTATATCATGTGAACTCTAACCGTAAGGTTATTCTGAATGGCCTTGTCATCCCTGGATCCAGCGCATACCTTCTCACGAGGGGATGGCAGGAGATGTACCTTCGTGCGGGTACGGTTTCTGTCGGAGCTAGAGATGGCGGAAGGGAAAGGAGAGAGGTGAGAACTCAAGCCAAGGATTGGAGCAATCCTTGGAGCAGAACAGAACAGGACTATGTGGTGTAAAATCCCCCTACCCTGCTGGGATGTTGTCAAACCCTGGCTCTCTCCTCTACAGGCTCCTCATCCTTCTCCCAAGACAAAGGGCATCTCCTGTGAAGCCTCACTCACCGGGTATCAGTGCCTCGGGTCTTGGTGAAGAACACTGGAAATAGAGGCCCCAGTCAGAGAAAGTACTTATCCCCATAGCCAGAAAGAGATGAGGAAGGGGCTAAGGAGATTCCTGGTCAGGGGTGGGGGATGGGGACTGGGTTAGTGGGTGGGGAGGCGCTGTGTGGTCCCAGGGCTGCTGTGAGCCGGGGGGAGCTGGGGACAGACCCCTGGAGAGGTCAGTTGCGGGTGGGTTGGGGGGCTCAGGGACTGGAACTGGGGCTATGAGTGGGTCTCTGGACACAGGGATCCTCAGGTGGGGAGTCACCGTGTTTGGATATCTGAGTCCCTCGGTCTTGTGTCTGTTTTTCCTTGATGGGCACAGGATTCATGTGGTAGGCAGCAACAAACAAGGCCTCGTCAGTGAGTTCCGTGCTGATCTGTGTCAGGAATTCCTCAGAACGAGAAACCTTCTGGAAAACGGAAAGTTGGGGGGTTCAGCCTTAGAGTTCCCACATGGAAGTGCAGGGTTTGGAGGTTTCCAGGCTGGAGGCTCTGGGCTCAGGGTTGAGGCCGGAGTCTGAAGGCTGGCAGTCTCAGTGTCCTCAGCCTGAGCACACTCCACCTCACTTCACCCCCACCCCAAGAACCCCTCCCCAGGGCTCACCAGATCGCAGCCCAGTGAGGTTGCAGGGGTTGTGGGTTGGGATGGCCGGCTGCCCTTTTTCTCCTCATTCCTGGCAAGAGTGGATGACATTCCCCTGGGGACAGTGGGAGCCCGAGTTAGGCTGCAAAACCAGCCCACTTCTCCCAACCCCAACCCACCACCATTCCCCGGGGCCTTGGAGAACTGTGTCAGTTCTCTCTCTGAAGAAAAAAGAAAAAAGGGGAGGGGGGAGAGAAATAGTTGCTTTAAATCTTCCTAGGGGAGGGAGGAGGTAGGAGGCCCACAACACCCACCTCTCCTACCCCTTACTTCGCCCAGCAGGGGCCCTCTCTTTCCTTCTTCCCACCCAAGGCCCTTCCCAAGACAAGGCAGCCCACTTGCCGCCCCCAACCTGGCAGACGTGTCGAAATCTTGGGCTACTCAGCAGGAGGGGAGACGGAGAGGTCTAACGAGCCCTTTTACGGGCCGTGGGGACGGGGGATTTGGGAGTTGGGGAGGAAGGCTGGAAAGAGGGGAACCCGGGAAGGCGCCGTTGCTATAAAAACCTTGGCGTCTGAGGACGTTCCGCAGCCCCGTTGCCAGGAAATTAAGGATTCTAGAACCAAATGGGGGAGGGCATTTTCCCAGCTGGTCGCATTCGCTTCCCCGGCTTCTCCACCCTCTCTGGGTCCCTCCTTGCGGGCACTGACCCCAGCGTCAGTGGCTTGAGAAACTTGGGAAGATCACGGACGGTGGACCTTGGCACCTAATCCTCCCACCACTAGGGGCAGGCGAGAAACAACCCCTCCCCAGGCCGCCTTCCAGCCTCTCTGGACGTCATCTCTTTGCCTGGAGCCTGCGACAGCAAATGAGAGCCGAGAGAGGGGGCGGGGAAGGGAAAATGTGGGCTGTACCAAATAACTTTGCCTTTTGGGGGTGCAAAGACTCTGGATGGCGGGATCTTTTTGCCATTATGTCCAGGAGTAATATCCTCCGCAGAAAAGAAAGTAGAGACATTTATCTAGACCTCGTTCTCTTTTGATCTGTCCTTTTAAGTCCCTTCCTTTGCTCAGCGTCGATGATTCTTTGCCCCCTCTCCTCCCTCTGTACTTTGGTACGAATCGATGGAAAGGGGCGGAGGGAAGAAAAGGAAAAGGAAGCGGGCAGATCTTAAAGGGGACGCATCCATTTCTTAAGTCTCGTTCCTTTCTCTAATTTTGCAAGGACAAACGCAGAAAAGTAGGTTCCGGAAGCCGAGCGCAGCTGGAGCAGCAGGGGCCGCAGCTGTAGGCGGGAGCTCCCGCGAGGCAGGCGGAGGCCAGCGTCTGCCCATAGGAAGGGCGGGGTGTGCGCGCCCCCTGCTCCCGGCGCACAGCTGGGTCGGCCCATGCTCCGGCCGGCAGCGAGCTTGAACATCTGGGACCCGGCAGGGACCTGCACGCAGTGGGCGTGGCTGATGCGCCGGGCTGGAGAGTGAATCTGCACCGGGGCTGGGACAGAGTTGGCACCTCCAGTTAAGGCCCAGAGCGGCCAGGGGACCTCCGCGATGGCAAGCGAAAATATCTTCCTGTTTGTGCCTAACCTCATCGGTGAGTGCTACCCGCGGCTCCGGGCGGAACGGGAGGGCCAGGGGCCTTGGGCAGGCTCCCAGATCTGCCCTGTCTCACCCTGTCTCAATTCCAAGGTTATGCTCGGATTGTCTTCGCCATCATTTCTTTCTACTTCATGCCCTGCTGCCCCCTCACGGCCTCCTCCTTTTACCTGCTCAGCGGACTTCTGGACGCTTTCGATGGACATGCTGCTCGAGTCCTTAATCAAGGTGACAGACATCTCTAACAGCCTGTCCCACAACCCTCTGCCTCCTTTTTCCTGCTTCCTCAGGACCTCGGGGTGGGCGGGTACTCGGGAATCCGAGGGCTGTTATTCCCATCTCTGTAGAAGACAGTCTAGAATGACCTGGTTTTGAAGCAGAAGGGATTGAAGCTCCCTGTTGAGAACGAGCGCGACTGGGCATGGCAGTGGCAGTGCTAGAGGCTTTTCTGAATAAAAAGCCTTTCAACAGGTTATTGGGCATCTGCTGTGTGCCAGACACAAGCAATCAGCATTCCAGAAGGCATGTTTAGAGGGAGGATGGAGAATGAAGGGAGATAGTTTCTGGAGGGTTGACCTCATTTTTTATAATCTGTTCTTCAGACCGGAAGAACAGACTTCCCTAAGACTTCCTAAGACTTCAAATCTTCTTGAGACCTGGACCTTTGGTTATGGATTGATGAGTTGTAGAGCTAGCTAGCTTTCTCACGCCCTTTTACAATGTTGTCTCCACTCTACTAGGCTTCCCCCTTTTATGGTATGGTGACCTTTGCCCTTTGACCTTTACACTCCAGCCAGAGCAGTCTGCTTTCCTCTCCCCTAAGTGGATGGTGGGCATTTTCACTCTTAGACTCTGCATCAGAGTGATACACCAAATACGGCCCCTGTCACAGCTCCATTGTCCCCTGACAGCCCCTTTCCACCATTTTTCTCAGGGACCCGGTTTGGGGCCATGCTGGACATGCTGACAGACCGGTGCTCCACGATGTGTCTGCTGGTCAACCTGGCCCTGCTGTACCCTCGCGCCACCCTTCTCTTCCAGCTCAGCATGAGCCTGGATGTGGCCAGCCACTGGCTGCACCTCCACAGGTCTGCAATTCTGGGGATATGGACCGGTGGAAGAAGAGGCTACATGGGGAGGGATGAGACCTTCTCAGGGGGTATCTTCAGGCTTCTGGGGAGGTCTCCTTTTTAGCTGTGCTTTGTTAAGGGAGTCCGGCGAATCTTCTCTGACTCAGCTTCCTATTTTACAGTTAGCTCAGTAATCTTTAAAACTCTTTTGAGGATTCCAAAGAGATAACATCCCTTCGGAAAGGGGATGGGGCTTTTGAATCCTGATTTTGCTTCCTCCAGCTACCCAGCTAGACTGTGACTTCTGGCCCAATGGTCCTCAGCTGTGCCCCAGTCCCCACTCTGTTCAGCAGAGGCAATCCCAGTACTTATGTAATGGGGGTTGCATTGAGGATTTGGTGGGCATTCCTGGTGATGCACGCTCATGGATTCCCCCTCTACTTTCTCCCTAAGTTCTGTAGTCCGAGGCAGTGAAAGTCACAAGATGATCGACCTGTCTGGAAACCCCGTGCTTCGCATCTACTACACCTCCAGAGTGAGCCTTTGCTGCCCCTTCCTATTTGCTTAGGGCAAGTCCTGGCCCCAGCACTGGGCCCAGGGCAGGATTGGTAGGGAGGGTGTGTGTGAATTGCTCAGGCAGCAGGTGTGCGCAGGAGGGAGGAACTGAGTGGCTTGAGGGGTGAGGGAAGGAGGAAGAAGCCAGAGAGGTCTGCAGAACCAGCTCTCTAAAGGCCTTAGGCCATAATCAGGAGTGTGGTCTTCCTCCTGGGTGGGCTGGACGGTGTTAGTACCTCCAGGTAGGACAAGGAGGGTGAGAATTGCAGCATTGCCAGGTAAGAATATCTTCCTCTTTTTGCGTGTCCTTATGGTGAGTGCTGCCCATGGCTCCAGGCTGAAGGGGAGGGTGAGGAGCCTTGGGTAGACTGATCTGCCCTGTTCCCGACATCTTCTCCACACCACCCTGCACCCCTCTCTCCCAGTTCCTGGTCCCCTGGCCCTTAGTTGGAGGATGGGAGCCACTGCCCTGCCATCTTGCTCAAGCAGCCTTTTTGCCGTTTGTTTAGCCTGCTCTGTTCACCCTGTGTGCTGGAAATGAGCTCTTCTACTGCCTCCTCTACCTGTTTAATTTCTCCGAGGGACCTTTAGGTAGGAGATGAGGGACTGGGCAGGAGGATGGGAGGGGGTCTGGCCTGCCCGGGGAGACAAGACCCCTGCCTCACCTGCATCCTGTTTTCTCTGGCTCACCCTTGATCCCTTCTCACAGTTGGCTCGGTGGGTCTTTTCCGAATGGGCCTCTGGATCACCGCCCCTATCGCCCTGCTCAAGTCTCTCATCAGCGTCATCCACCTGATCACAGCTGCCCGCAACATGGCTGCCCTGGACGCGGCAGATCGGGCCAAGAGGAAGTGACCGTGGAACCTCCAGCCCCTGGTTGCCCACCTGCCCTGGGAGTCTCACAGTGCCACGTGGCTCCCCAGTCTCTCCCTAGGGGGAGGGCCCAGGCTCACATCTTTCCAATTGTGTCATCCAAACTGCTGGGAAGGAGGGGTGGGCATCCTCTTTGGTGATATGATGTTCTCCGTAATCCTGGGGACCAGTTCTCCCACCCCCGTAATTGCCAAGGACCTGGACTTCAGGAAGGATGCTCAGGAGGCCCCACCCACACGGGCAGTGCTTTGGGGGCCCCAAGAGAGCTGGCTGAAGACTGGGCATTTTCACACCTGCTGGATCAGCCCTGGGATCTGGCTTGGCCTGAGATCTTAGGGATTTGAGTAAGGGAGGTGGGATAGGGGCCAGGGTTCCCAAGAGGCAGGGATTCAGACCTCTGCCCTTGGCTGGAGGAAGCCTGTGGGTACCGTGGCTGGGCGAGAAGGGGCTGTCAAGATCCCCATTGCAATCTCCTCTGTCCTGGCTCTGAAGGCCTTGATAATAAAGGAGGGGATGTCACTGTTCTGGAGTTGGTTGCCTTGGAGATACTCTTGGAGCAGGGCCTGGGTTGAGGGGAGAGGTTGGGGGGGAAATGATGATCCATCTGGATACTAGCTTACTGGCTGGCTCCTTCCTGTCACTCCTCGGTGACCTCAGCCCCTCCCTGCCACCCAAGCTCATTCTGTGTCCTCTGCCTACTTTATTTTCTTTACAACACCTGTCACTGGCTGTCTACAGTTACTTGTGTACCTGATATTTTCTACTTACTAAAAATTAAACTCCGCAAGGGCACAGACTTTTCTTATTCTTTCTCTGTCCCTACAAAGAAGATTATTCTTGACCTGGCATATCATAGCCACTTAGTAAAGACCCATGAATAGATGGGTTGGTTTCTGAGAGTGTGGTTCTTTGAGCACGTATGGGGTATTTCTGGAAAATTCAGCTTCTTGGACCCTGCACCAGACCTCCAGAGTTGGGAATTAAGGGATAGGCCAAGAAGTCTGGGATTGTAATAAACCCCAGCTGATTGATTCTTTTCCCCAATTACATTGAGAATCACTGACCCTTCTTAAACATTTTGTGGGTACCTACGAAAGAGTCAGACACAACTGAGCGACTGAACTGAACTGAACTGAACCAATAGGAGATATTGTTCTGGGCATCTGTCCCTAACAGCTTACCCCTGTCATCTGAACAGAAAGCTGCCTGGCATCAGCTTTGACAAGAAAGACTATATTGAGCCAGATACCATATGCCAGATCCTGTACTGGGGATTCTTTGCAGATATAACTTATTTTACCCTTATAAGAGCTTAACCAAGAGGGGCTCATGTCTGTTATTGTTGCTTAGTCGTGTCCGGCTCTGTGACCCCATGGACTGCAGTACACCAGGCTTCCCTGTCCATTAGCAACTCCCGGAGATTGCTCAAACTCATGTCCATTGAGTTGCTGATGCCATCCAACCATTCTCATCCTTTGTTGCCCCCTTCTCCTGCCTTCGATCTTTCCTAGCATCAGGGTCTTTTCCAATGAATCAGCTCTTCACATCAGGTGGCCAAAGGATTGGAGCTTCAGCATCCGTCCTTCCAGTTGAATATTCAGGGTTGGTTTCCTTTAGGATTGACTGGTTGGATCTCCTTGCTCTTCAAGGGATTCTCAAAAGTCTTCTCCAGCACCACAGTTCAAAAGCATCAATTCTCTGGCACCCAGCCTTTGTGATCCAACACTCACATCCATACGTGACTGCTGGAAAAACGATACCTTTGACTATATGGACCTTTGTCAGCAAAGAGGCCCTCATGTCTGAGGGCTGACATTTATCAGATGTGTACTGAGCCTCAACTCCTGCTCTAGGTTCAGGGGATTCAGTGAGAAGGAGGCCACTGGCTAGCCAGGGAAGAGATGATGCCATTAGGAGGGTGCTTATTGAAGGGTGGGGGTAGAATGTGCTGTAGCACTTTGGGTGTCTTAAGAAGAAAGCTGGTAGTAGTAATTGGGGAGGGAAGGGTTAATGCAGAGGTAGATTGATTCTCAACTGACTGAGTGGGAAGGTGGCCTGAGAGCACCCTGGGCAGTTGCCAAAGGGAAATGGAAGCAGGTCGATGTGGCTGGAACACTGAACGCTGGGGGCTGGGAGCTGGAGAGCTGGTAAAAGGTAGGGCAGAAGCCAGCAGCAGCCTGATGAACCCAAGAGAACTTTTGGACTTCACCCTGAGGGCCATGTGGAGGTGCTGTAGGAGTCTTTTAAAATAATAGGTACATTATTCATAGGCAAAAATAGTAAGCTGCACACATTACCAAAGCATGACGAAGTCTTCCTGCCACTTGAAGCTCCCAGTTTTCCCCTGAGGCAACCACTGGTATTCACTGCTTATGTATCTAAATGAATTCTTCACATGTACCCATATTCTGTATTTTAAAATTCAGTTTGTATATTTGCTGGTCTGCTAATGAAACCCAGCGGGACTTTGTGGGGCTCCTGAGTAAAAATCCTCTCTGTGTGCCCCATTTCTTGTTCATAGGAATAGGCTTCCTTCAGCCTCCTTGACCTTCCCTGAATTCCAAAGGGCAGGTTCAAACAGTTGCTAATCAGAGAAAAGGAGGGGTTGGAGAAATAAGGGAGGAGCAGTTAAACAGGGCAGCCTCTATACAGTAAGAAGGACAAGTCTTGGAGCTGACTGTGACTCAGATCATGAGCTCCTTACTGCAAAATTCAGGCTTAAATTGAAGAAGGTACGGAAAACCACTAGGCCATTCAGGTATGACCTAAATCAAATCTCATGATTATACAGTGGGGGTGGCAAATAGATTCAAGGGATTAGATCTGGTAGACAAGAGTACCTGAAGAACTATGGGCAGGGGTACATAACACTGTACAGGAAGTGGTGGTCAAAACCATCCCCAAGAAAAGGAAATGTTAGAAGGCAAAATAGTTGTCTGAGGAGGCCTGACAAATAGCTGAGAAAAGAAGGGAAGCTAAAGGCAAAGGAGAAAGGGAAAGATATACCTAACTGAATGCAGAGTTCCAGAGAATAGCAAGGAGAAATGAGAAAGCCTTCTTAAGTGAACAATGCAAAGAAACAGAGGAAAACAATAGAATGGGAAAGACTAGAGATCTCTTCAAGAAAATTAGAAAAATAAAGAAAATTAGAGATACCAAGGGAACATTTCATGCAAAGATGGGCACAATAAAGGACAGAAAAGGCAAGGACCTAACAGAAGCAGAAGAGATTAAGAAGAGGTGGCAAGAATACACAAAAGAACTATACAAGAAAGGTCTTAATGACCCGGATAATCACAATGGTGTGATCACTCATCTAAAGCCAGACATTCTAGAGTGCAAAGTCAAGTGGGCCTTAGGAAGCATTACTACGAACAAAGCTAGTGGAGGTGATGAAATTCCAGTTAAGCTACCTCAAATCTTAAAAGATGATTCTGTCAAAGTGCTGCACTCAATATGCCAGCAAATTTGGAAAACTCAGCAGTGGCCACTGGACTGGAAAATTTCAGTTTTCATATCAATCCTAAAGAAGGGCAATGCCAAAAAATGTTCAAACTATGGCACAATTGCACTCATCTCACACTCTAGCAAATTAATGCTCAAAATTCTCTAAGCTAGGCTTCAACAGTACATGAATTGAGAAATTCCAGATGTACAAGCTGGATTTAGAAAAGGCAGAGGAACCAGAGATCAAATTACCAATATCCATTGGATCATAGAAAAAACAAGTGAATTCCAGAAAAACATCTGCTTCATTGACTACGCTAAAGTCTTTGTGTAGATCACAACAAACTGTGGAAAATTCTTAAAGAGATGGGAATACCAGACGACCTTACCTGCCTCCTGAGACACCTGTATGCTGGAGAAGAAGCAACAGTTAGAACCAGACATGGAACAATGGACTGGTTCTAAATTGAGAAAGGATTACGTCAATGCTGTATATTGTCAGCCTCCTTATTTAATTTATATGCAGAGTACATCATGTGAAATGCTGGGCTGGATGAATCAAGAGGGAATCAGGATTGCCGGGAGAAATATCAGCAACCTCAGACATGCAGATGATACCACTGTAATGGCAGAAAGCAAAGAGGACCTAAAGAGCCTTTTGAGGGTGAAAGAAGAGAGTAAAAAAGCTGGCTTAAAACTCAGCATTCAAAAAATCAAGATCATGACATCCAGTCCTATCAGGGCAAATAGATTGGGAAAAAGTGGAAACAGTGACAGATTTCATTTTCTTGGGCTCCAAAATCACTGCAGATGGTGACTACAGCCACAAAACTAAAAGATGCTTGCTCCTTGGAAGAAAAGCTATGACAAACCTAGACAGAGTATTAAAAGCAGAGACATCACTTTGCCAACAAAGGTCCATATAGTCAAAGCTGTGGTTTTTCCAGTAGTCATGTACAGATGTGAGAGTTGGACTGTAAAGAAGGCTGAGCACCAAAGAATTGATACTTTCAAACTTTGGTGCTGGAGAAGACTCTTAAGAGTCCCTTGGACAGCAAGGATATCCAACTAGTCAATCCTAAAGGGAATCAACCCTGAATATTCACTGGAAGGACTGATGCTGAAGCTGAAGCTCCAGTACTTTGGCCACCTGATGTGAAGAGCTGATTTATTGGAAAAGATCCTGAAGCTGGGAAAAATTGAGGGCAGGAGGAAAAGGGAGTGACAAAGGATGAGATGGTTGGATTGCATCATTGACTCAATGGACATGCGTTTGAGCAAACTCCAGAAGATAGTGAAGGACAGGGAAGCCTGGTGTGCTGCAGTCCATGGGGTTGCAGAGTCGGTCATGACTAAGCAACTGAACAACAAGTACAGCTTTGGGGCTGGGTCCTGGTTCCTCCTCAAGGAATATACAATAACAATATCTTTGAGGTCTTCTGTAGAACCAAGGCCCCCAGTCAGGTGGAGGATGGTGACTTCTGGCTGAAGCACAGCCCTGTACCTCACTACCAACCAATCAGAAGGAAGTCACACACCTTGCAATTGTCACCCCACATTCTAACTGTTAAAACCTCCCCTCAAACTGTTGGGGAGTTTTAAGCAGGAGCCACCAAACGTTCTCCTCCCATGGCCTTTTCATAACCTTTTCGTGCTCCAAACTACAACGTTTCAGTTTATTTGACCTCACTATGCTTCGGGTACACACATGTGTGTTCTGTAAAACTAACACAAGCTGTTACACAAGCTTTTTGTGTGCATTACCATTTCACCTCACATCTGCGCTCTTCTGTGTACTAAATACAATAAGCCCATTTTCCAGAGAAGAAATCTAGGACCTAGATGGCTTGGTTCCAGAGCTGGCGCCATTAACCTTTACCACACTGCAGTCCATGTCAGCAGTCTTCTTTTTTTTTTTTCAGGAGTCTTCTCAACGGTGGCATGGAATTCCATGGTTTATTTGTTTAAGCAGTTCCTGCCACCTCAAACAGTGTTTGACTCACCTGAGCCCTCTAATTGGGGTCACCTGTAGGATGAACATTGAAGGGCTTTAAGCAGGTTGATGGCAGGGACCGACTTGTACTTGAGGAAGAGAGTGGTTCACGAGCTGAGCAGCCCCTCCAACTGCAGGCGTTCCCCTGTCAGCCTGTTCCCAGGCAGGTGGGAGGCTGAGCAGTGGTCCTTCATCCTTCATGAGTCAGCTTGATGCCGAAAGCTCAGCTTCTCTGTACACCTGTCCAGAATTGAATCTCAGAGACAGGGTTTGGGGTGAAGTAGAAAAGGAGAGCATTATTGCTTTGCCAGGCAACGGGGGCCAGAGCAGGCTGATGCCCTCAAAACCGTGTGTCTCCCCTTGGGGAAGAAAGAAGTGTTATAGTAATTGTTCAAAGGGGGCGTGATCAGCTCCTGGACATTCTTGGGATGGGTTGGTGGTGAGGTTAGCAGGAGTCAGCATCATCACCCTTCAGGTGCAACTGGTCTGGGGTCTACATACTTGTGGGCCGCATACCATTGTTAATTGCTCTTTACTTCTTCCTCCTGGAGGGGGTTTCAGTATCTGCAAAATAGCTTAAAGATATTGTTTGTATCTGTCGATGGGGCAACAGGAGCCTACCCCAAGGCTGCTCTCTCTTTTTTAATGCAATTTTATGTGTCTGTTTTTGGCTGTGCTGGGTCTTCGTTGCTGCACTGGCATTTCTCCAGTTGCAGCGAGCAGGGGCTACTCTCTAGCTGCGTGCGTGGGCTTCTCATTGCCTTGGCTCCTCCTGTGGGCCATGGGCTCTAGAGCACAGGCTCAGTAGTTGTGGCGCACGGGATTAGTTGCTCCGAGGCATGTGGCATCCTCCCGGATCAGGGATCAAACCTGTGTCTTCTGCATTGGCAGGCAGATTCTTTACCACTGAGCCACCAGGGAAGTCCCCCAAGTCTGCTCTTGACTTTTTCTTTCTGATCTCACATCCTCTCTTGAACCTGCCCGTTGGAACTCAGGGAAGGTTATGGAGGCTGTTTCCTATAGTCAAAGAAATGGGGGATATGAAAAGGCTTTGTGTCCAGGAGCCCCACAGAGCCCTGCATGGCATTAAGATCTCCCTTCTGACCAGATGAGTCTTCCAAGCACTCACTCCAGCCCCACAGCTCTGACTGGTTCCTTGGCTCTTTGGCCCTAACCATTTATACAGACATCAGATATGTCTATTCATGTAAACTAAGCAAGTGTACTACGGTGTTAGTACTCAGTATGTCTGACTCTTTGCCACGCCATGGACTGTAGTCCACCGGACTCCTCTGTCCATGGAATTCTCCAGGCAAGAATACTGGAGTGGGTTGCCATTTCCTCCTCCAGGGGATCTTCCCAATCCAGGTACCAAACCCAGAAATCTTGCATTGCAGGCAGATTCTTTTCCATCTGAGCCACCAGGAAATTCAGCAAAGTGGGAACTAAAAAAGAAAGGTGGGCACAAGTGTGGGTATCTTTCTCTCAAGTAGAATGTGTCCATGAGGAACCAGCACAGAAGATTCTGAATCCCCTCCCCTGTTGGGGCTGGGAGCAGCGTGGGAGGCGGGGAGCCTGCTGCCTTTGGTCCCATATCCAGTGACTGGACAGGGCCCAGGAGGAACCTTCAGGATGGTTCTGTGTCCTGGAGGATGAGGCTAGGGACCGTCAAGGCTGAAGTTGACCAGTGGAGTCACATCATATGTTGTTATGGTCAATGTCTGTGTGTCTGAAGACTTTATGACTGATGTGATGGTGTTTGAAGGTGGGGCCTTCAGGAAGAGATAAGGTTATGAGCCCTCACATGCTGGCTCTGAAGCAAGAAGAGGTGTTTTTGTTTTTTACCAGGTCGGTGCTGGTGCCTTGATCTTGGACTTCCAACCTCTGGAACTCTGAGACAGAAATTTCTATTGTTTCTAAGCCACCTAGTCTGTGATATTTTGTTATAGCAATATGAATGGGCTAAGAAGTATGTGCAGTAGTAACTTTCCAGAATTCAACTCTGTGTTCTCAGATTAAATAAATAATCACCATGTAGGACATGCCATGTGTTCTGCAGAGATGGGCACAATAAATACAGTTCCCTCAGGTGGTCCTGAGTCTGCTCTCACCCCTAATACTGTGATTTAGTGAGTGAGTGAGTGAGTGAAGTCGCTCAGTCGTGTCCGACTCTTTGCGACCCCTTGGACTGTAGCCTACCAGGCTTCTCCGTCCATGGGATTCTCCAGGCAAGAATATTGGTGTGGGGTGCCACTGCCTTCTCCAGGGGATCTTCCTGACCCAGGGATCGAACCCGGGTCTCCCGCACTGGGGGCAGACGCTTTAACCTCTGAGCCACCAGGGAAGCCCAAGGTAACCCTAACTGCTGTGAACAACTTCAAGATGCACAGTGGCTCAAACAAGGCAGGTTATTTTTGTTGTTGTCATTGTTTAGTCGCTAAGTTGTGTCCGACTCTTTGCAACTCCATGGACAACAGCCCACAAGTCTCCTCTGTCCATGGGATTTTCCAGGCAAGAATACTGGAGTGGGTAGCCATTCCCTTCTCCAGGGGATCTTCCCAACCCAGGGATTGAACCCGTGTCTCCTGCCCTGAACCATACCAGGTTAAATCCTAATTCCAGAGATTAGGGACTCAGGTGCCTACCGATTTTCAACGCAGATCTTCCAAGCGGACCTTGCTTGCTTGCATCTCACGTAGGCAGAGGTGCAGTGGGAGGACTGCTCAAGGCTGGTTTATTGGATGGCAGGGAACTGGCACCAGCTACATCCACTCCCATCGATTGGCTGCCAGTCAGTCATGTGGCCACTTCTACATGCAGAGGAGGTTGGGAAAGAGATTAGTTGTGGGCCTAGGAGGAAGAGAAAATAGATTTGGTACACAAAGTCTTTTGCTGTTTAAAGACCATTTTTTCTTCTACAAGGGATACGTCAGTCAATTTATTTGGTATTTAACCAAAGAAAAGCTATTTGCTCCAGAGCTAGAGGAAAACAGGCTGTGTTGATCTACATCTGAGATCACACCATTCTGTATTTAACGGGCAATTTAAGGGACCTTCAAGGGTAAATTTAGTACCAAAGGACTGAGAATTTGGCTCCAGCGTGAACTGGAACTCCACTATATTTCCAGCAAGGCCTGCTTTCCTATCATAGAGATGTATCTTGTCTTCCCACTATATAATCAGTGCTTGGGAGACAGTGAAAACCCATCTTCACGTGTACAGTTTAAAGAGCAACTTCGATTACCTTATTGGATTTCACGACCTTATGAGGTGTATGTAGTCAGGAGAGGCTAGATTATACTGTGGTAAAAAGCTCCCCCACAAACCGCAGTGAGTTCACACAGGAAACGGTGCTCACTTCTATTGTATGTCTGCTGTGGGTTGGGTGTGGCTCTGCTTCCCACCATTTTTCTCTGGGACCCAGGTCGATTTTTGAATATTGCTGGTTAACATGGAAAAGGAAAAAGTGTGGTGATGTCATTCCCTCCTGCATTTCACTGGCCAGAAGAAGTCATAGGCCAAGCCCAGTGGCCATTGGAGATCTGTGTGGTAGAGGCATCAAGTCATCAACTGGAAATGAGCTTAGAGCTCAGGGGTGAGGTCAGTGGTGGAGAAATGGATTTTTGAATCTAAAGCCAGGAGACTGGCCAAGAATGTAGCCTTGTAAAGGAACAAGGTTCTGGGAATTCCCTGGTAGTCTGGTGGTCAGGACTCCAAGCTTTTGCTGCAGAGGACACTGGCCAGGGAACTAAGGAAGATCCAGTAAATCACATTGAGTGGCCAAAAAAAAAGAAAAGAGCGAGAAAGAGAACAAGGCTCAGGGTGACTCACGACTTAGCAGCTGAGCAGAGAAAGTGGGATTGACCAAGTAAACTGAGGCACAACCAGGGAGGTGGAAGGAAAAGCAGAGCAGGCTAGGCGATGGGAGCCTGTGGTAGGAGGCGGGCGGCCTCTGAGCGGAAGGATGGGAGGGGCTGAAGGAGAGGACCTAACTTCTGGGTTTAGCAACGGTATTGTGATGCTGAATAGAGCTGTTTCTATTAAGCAAGGGGTGGAGACAGAAGTTAATTGGTGTGGTTTGAGGAGATAATGAGAGATAAGGAGTGGAAACTGAGAACTTTGGCTAGGAAGGAGGAGATAGGGGAGCTGGAGGGAACCAAGGGCAGAGAGAGTTGGTTCTCCATGGAAAGGAGCAAAGCACATTTCTAGAAACAGATGGTGCAGGAGATAAAGGCGGTGGGATGGGGGAGTGGACTCCCAGGAGGACTTGGGGGGAAGGGGGTGAGCCAGGCTCAGTGGGAAGAGGAGGAAGGACACGGTCCAGATGGGGTCGTTTGTTAGATTTGATGCTGGAAAGGGCCTTCCTGCCCAATGAGTTTCTATTTTCTCAAAGAGGTGAGAGAAAGTGGGCCGGGGTGTGGGAGGTGGAGAGGAGAGGGGGTGTGAAGAGCTGCTCTGAAGGGGCCCTCACACAAGAGAGCTAGAGGAGCAGAGTCAGAGGCCGTAAGGTCTCTCGAGATTCGTTGCCATGAGTTTCAAATGAGATCAGTCTGTAGGTGGGTGTTCCTCCTCCAGGAACAAGCAGCTGGTCAGGGCGGGTAGAGGGGGCGGTATCTGGTTTAAGTCAGGATGGAGCTTTTTCCACTGAGTATCATGGGAGAAGAGGAGAGGCGAGGAAGGAGGGTTTTTTTGTGTTTTTTTTTGTTTGTTTTTTTCATTGAAGTATAACTGAATTACAATGTTAAGTTTCTGCTGTACAGCAAAGTGATTCAGTTACACATTTATATACGTTCTTAAAAATTCTTTTCCATTATGATTTATCATGGGATAGTGAATGCAGTTCTCTGTGCTATACAGTAGGAGCTTATTTGTCCATCTTACATTTAATAGCTTACATCTGCTAATCTCAGCCTCCCATACTGTCCCTCCCCCAACCCCTCCCCCTTGGTAACTACAAGAACATTCTATGTCCATGAGTCTCTTTCTGATTCATAGATGGGTTCATCTGCGTCATATTTTAGATTCCACATATGCGATATTGTATGGTATTTTGTCTTTCTCTGACTTCACTTAGTATGACAATCTCTAGCTCCATCCATGGTGTTGCAAATGGCATTATTTCATTCTTTTTTTACGACTCAGTAGTATTCCGTTGTGTAATATATACCACATCTTCTTCACCCATTTATCTGTCAGTGGACATTTAGGTTGCTTCCAGGTCTTGGATATTGTGAATAATGCTGCTATAGACATAGGGGGGTGTGTATCTTTTCAAATTAAGAGTTTTGTCCAGATACATGCCCAGGCATGGGATTCCTGGGTCATATGTTAATTCTGTTTTTTAGTTTCCTGAGGAACTTCCACACTGTTTTCCATCTGTCTGCACCAACTTACATTCTCACCAGCAGTGTAGGAGGGTTCCCTTTTCTGAAGGAAGTTTTGAGTGAGAATGAGTGAATTACAGAATAGACAACAAAATCTAGGCTGGGCAAGATTGAAATGAAAAGGGTGAGGGGTTCACCATTGAGAAAGTGGTTGAGATCAAGGTCACTGAACCCTGGAGTAGAGGAATGGTTGGCAGAAGGTGAGAAGGAGTTGATTTCAGAGGTGGTGTGGTTATTAGTAATGACAATGTCAAGGGATGGCCATGGGAGCCATGGCCAAGACAGGAAGGAACTTACTCTTCTTGGGTAACCTTATCTGCTGTTACTTCTCCCCAGAGGCCCTTGGCTATAAACAGTGTTAACACAGCATGTACCAGGTACTGGATGAAGAGCTTTGAGTTAGTTGCCTCTCCTCAGGGAAGATGCGGAGAAGGCAATGGCAACCCACTCTAGTACTCTTGCCTGGAAAATCCCATGGACGGAGGAGCCTGGTAGGCTGCAGTCCATGGGGTCGAGAAGAGTCGGACACGACTGAGCGACTTCACTTTCATGCATTGGAGAAGGAAATGGCAACCCACTCCAGTGTTCTTGCCTGGAGAATCCCAGGGATGGGGGAGCCTGGTGGGCTGCCATCTATGGGGTCGCACAGAGTTGGACACGACTGAAGTGACTTAGCAGCAGCAGCAGCAGCAGCAGGGAAGATGTAGGGGGTTTGTAGGAAGGAGGGGTGGATGAGCTGACTCGCTTGCCTGTTCTACCAAGACCGAGACAGCACCACCAAGTGCTATGGGCTAAACAGACAGCCCCACCCCCAACCAGCGGAGACCTGAGTGGGGCCATTGGTTACCAATGCAACTCAAGGCAGGAGACAAGAGCTCATGGGACAGGGCCCAGTGAGGGGAGAGGAATAAGACTCTAAAAAAAAAAAAAAAAAAGCATCATAAAGAATCTCCCTGCAATGCAGGGGACTCCAGTTTGATCCCTGGGTTGAGAAGATTCCCTGGAGAAGCGAATGGCAACCCACTCCAGTATTCTTGCCTGGAGAATTCCACGGACGGAGGAGTCTGGTGGGCTACAGTTCATGGGGTCTCAAAGAGTCAATCGTGTCTGAGTGACTAACTGCTCAGTAGAGGAAATGCTGGCTCATTTCACAAATGAGGAAAAGATCAGGGAGGTTGGGTTCTCTTGTAGCACAGCTGGACACCCAAGCTTCTCTACCTAGGCATCTTTTTGCTTCCTCAGCAGAGACCAGGCAGGCCTGGCACCTCCAGATCTACCTGTGCAGGAGGGCTGGTATACCTTGCAGCCTGTACCTGTGTGCCCAGATTAATTGTATCTGGATCCTTCCCCCAAATAAGGGCTCATTAACGGTCGTTGGGGAGGGTGAGAAGGGGGCACCCCTTCCTTGATGCTCCAAAGAACCCAAATCAGAAGCCCAGGGAGGTGGCTCCAGTTCCTAAGGCCCACTGCACCATCTTCCTCTCAGATCTGACGCCCCCATCTGACAAGGGATGGGTGCACAGCGCCATGCGCAGGTGCATAGTTTGACCAGCAGGTGGCGCCGGATAAAGCCTCCCAAGTGCAGGAGGTGGGGAAGCTGGGATGGATACACCCACAGACGGAGGGTTAAGACTCCAGAACGCCCTGGCCAAACTGGGCTCCTGGAGGAAATGGTAGTGAGAAGAGATGGCGCAGAAGCCACCCAGCCACCCCAAGAGGTACAGGCTTCATCCTCTCGCCTGTGGCATCATCTCCCCCCACGGGCACCTAGGTGAGCTGACTGCTGAAGGGATAGTCTGGCTGCTGAGAGGGACTTTAGGTCCACCTTCCCATCAGCCTGACTTTGGGTTAGTCTTCTCCCTGTCTTAAGTTTCCTCTCCATTTCAAGATGAGGGTGGCCTGTAGTAACCATCAAGATTTCAGAGGATCTCTTCCCCACCACCATTAAGCTCCCTTGTGATAACAGACTGAAGGTAACAGAAGAGGGTTTTAAATGCCCAGAAGTGTCCGTTTTATTTGTCAGTGCAGTACAGAGCTAAGGCACAACCTGGTTGTTTCCAAGAGTTAGGGGGGCAGCAGTGGAGATGGGAAGCAAGCCCTCTTGGACGCTGGGTCCCCCGGTGGGCTTCTTGGCTGGGGGCTGGGCCTCAGCCCCGAGCCCCAGCAAACCCAAGGCTGTGTTGAAGAGGTTGATGGGCGTGGAACCATCGGTGATGAGGGTGGATTTTAGGCCCAGGCTCTGCAGCAATTTTACCTGGAAGGAGCAAGAGGCGGGTGAAAATGCAGTCAGAACCTAGTCCCTTCTCTCGTCCCCTCGGCCGCCTGTCTGGGAGGGGGGCTACCCTGTTCTCGGCCCTCACACGGCAGCTGCTGCCCAAGCCATCCTCAGGACTATTCAGTGACAAGTGAAGACCATTAAGAGGAGCCTGAAGGTTTCATCCTCTCCCAGGCCTCAAGAACCTTGAAGCTCTGGCTGGTGCCTCCGGGAGCTCTGCACTCCCCGCCCTTCACCTGCCAGGTGGCAGCCATCCAGACCTTTCTGTTCCTTAAACACACCTTGGAGTCTCTACTGGAAGCCCTCATCGACTGTGCAGAACTTGAGTATCCCCTCTTCAGAGGGGCGCCCCCTTACCCAGCTAACCTGCAGCCTCTCCTCCCCCTTCTCCGTATTGCCCTGTTTGACTTCTTTTGAAGCAACTTGTCATGGATTGACATCCCATCAGTTTACCGCCCTCCCAGGAGCTCACTGAATCCAGTGCAGTGCCTGATATGACCCCATGCTGGAATGACATGGGTCAGAACACAGGATACATGGAGAGTCCAAGCCACCACCTCCTCTTGTCTCTCTGTCCCCGACATCTCTCTAGAAGTATTTGCCTCCCTGGCTCTGTCTTCCTGGTTCCAAACATGGTCCCAGGACACACATCCACACGCACAGACATCCACACACGCCCACACCTGAACTCTCTCCCCCACTCTCACCTGCATCTCCGGCCCTGCCACAGCCATGTCTCTGATGGTGCTGGGCCCCAGGGCCTCTGTCATCTGCTTGAACTTCTTCACCTCCACCTCAGCCAGCTGCTGGGCCTTGCTCACTTCCAGCTCCAGCTGGGCCCGGGCATAGAGCAGCTCCAGCTCTCGTACTTTCTTTACTCGCTCAAGTTCGGCTTCCTGGAAAGGGAAAACCCAGCATTCTTTTGATTGGGTGGCCCCTAGATGTATCTAGCAAGTCACCTAGCCAGATATCCTGAGAGACCTCGGATGGAAAGGATGGAATAGGAAACTTATCAGTTAGGGGTGAACCCTGGCTATGCCAATTTTAACTAGTGACCCCTGTGTATGTTCAGTCGCAAAGTGGTGTCTGACTCTTTGTGATGCCATGGACTGCAGCATGCCAGGCTTCCCTGTCCTTCACTATCTCCCGGAGCTTGCTCCAATTCATGTCCACTCAGCCTCTGCTGTCCTCTTCTTTTGACCCCTGGGAACTCCTTAATCCAAGACTCAGTTCCCTCTGTAAAATGGAGAGAATTCCTACCCATAATGGAATTTCAAGATCTTGCCTGTAAAAACAACATACCTAGCACAAAGCTGGCCAGTATGGGAATGCCTGTCTGTAGGATGGGTAATTATTATCCTTACCTTCAAAGCAGGTATTAGGTGAATGGAAACAGGGCAAAGGACTCCACAAACCCCAACACACTTGAATGGGGCTTTCTGTTAGGGTGCTTGGTGTCCCTCGTGGCTTCAGAGACCGGGCCTCTTCCAGACCCCAAGGCCACACCCTTTCACAGGCATCTCCCCCACGCACCGTCTCAATGGCCAAAGCCTCTGCCTTGAGCTTGGCCTGGAGCACAGCGCCTTCTCCCTCGATGCGCGCTGCCTCAGCTCGGGACTCGGCCTCCGCCTTGGCGGTCCCGGTGCTCTCCACCGCGGTGCTGAGGGTGGTGTAGAGAAGTCAGGGAGGCCCCTGAGGAAGCCCAGCCCCGCCCTCCTCTACCCTTGACTTGTGCTATCGCAGCATGAGTGAACACACACGCACACATACACACACACACACACACTCCCCCCATCAGCTGCTCTTCCAAGACCCTCTGCCATCTTTTCTGCCAGTTCTCCACCCCACCTCAGAGCCTCCAGCTCCAGGAGTTCTCTGCGAGCTTTCTCAGCTTCCGATTGGTCTAAGATCTTCTGCCTCTCAAGCCTGCCGCGGGCTTCTTGTTCTAGTCTCTGAGCCTCGTGCCTGGGTGGGAGAGGGGACAGGTAAGACGCTGGGAGTGGGGCCAGAATAGGAACTCCAAGGGCCGGGAGCACTGGCCGAGGAGAGGCCCTTGACATGCAAATGAAAACGCAGCATGGATATTACGTAAACCAGGGGTGGTTCTAGGTGCAGTGCACATGGCCATGACCCTGCATTCACACGACTCACCTTCCAGTGGGGGAAAAAACAAGTGAACCAAGATTTCAGACAGTGACAAGCTCTTTGAGAAATGGTTGCTACGATAACATGACTGGGCAAAGAGGGCGCTGCTTCAGCTGAGGTAGAAAAAGGGCTCTCCAAGGAGGTGAACTCTGGAGGCCAGAGGAGGAACCTGCCCTCAAGTGCAGAAGAACAACTCTGGGCAGAGGGAGCAGCCAGTGCAGAAGGCCTTCAATGCACAGCCGAGTTCCCACCTTGAGGAGCAGAAAGGAGCTATGGGCCTGGAGCACATGAGCCCTGGGAGAAGGCAGGAAGGCGAGGTGGGGGAAGCAGGGCTGGACCCCAGAGTGCCTGGAAGGCTGCGGAAATGAATCTGGGTTCCAGCGCCAGCAAGGTGAGAAGCCACAGAAGCAGAGGTAGCATCTATTCCACTTTCAGTGGCCCAGGCTCTCTGCTGGTAAGGGGACAGCAGGCTGACCACCGGGGGTGCTGTGTCACTGGGGTCCTGGCAGTGGGCAAGAGGCGGGGACCTGTGAGAGGCGGGGCCCACAGTGGGCATCGTGGTCAGCCAGGCCCCTAGGCCTCACTCACTTGGCAGCTGCCTCCTGGGAGTTGGTGGTGATCTCAATGGCCAGCTGGACGCTGCGCTGCAGGGCGTCCCGGGTCCTTTGGTCCACGGGCTCCACCGACTGCACATCCACACTGCTGACCACCAGCCCGTTCTGGGGAAAGACGGCCCGGTCCCGGGGCTGGGGCAGGGCCATGGTGTCAGGCCCCTTGGTTTCCTGGGTCTCAAAGCCAAAGACAGCAGTGCGAATGATGCGGGCCGAGTTCTTATGGAAGTCATCAAAGGTGACGGAGGCCACGGCCCCCCGCACCCGAGATGCGATGGCCTTGCAGGCGTCACCCACAAAGTCGGGCACTGAGAAAAGCTTGGCCGTCTCTTGGGGGTCCTTCCGGTCACTCAGCTCGAAGTGCCTGTGAGCAAAGACAACTTTCTCGTCTTCAAAAATGGACATTGACACCCACCTTCTGTGGTTTAGGCAGGGTCTCATGACAGAGAATGCTAATTAGCATCTGCTATGTATCAGGTAAAGTCCTAAGAAACTTACACATTCCCATTTCATTCACTCAAACCACCCTATTTGGTGGGAATTTTTATTTTTTAGACAAGGAAACTGAGGTCCAGAGAGGTTAAGTGACAGACTCTAAGTCATACAGCAGGTCCTCCCAAGCCAGAAAGTTGAACCCAGGTGGTATGGTTCCCGGGACCAGGCCCCCTCGGTTTGTCAGGTTGCAGTGGCTCCAAAGATGCCAGTGTCCAGCTAGCTGCTCTTGTCATGTCCCAGGCACTCAGCCAAGAGGTGAGGAGGGTATGCTTGGGAGTTGTCAAGCACTGCTTCTGGGTCACTGTTCTAGTTCTCATAGCATCCTGTCCACAGGCCCATGAGACTGATGGTGACGCTGTTATTTTACAGCCTGGGAATGTGTGGAAAGCACCCAGTGCTTGCCCAGCCCGTGGCTAGCAAGTGGTATACCTGTTGGCCTCAGAGCACTTGCTCTCGACCACCTGATCATCCCAGCACACACATAGACACACACACAGTCTTTTTAAAACCTTGTTTGGCTGAATTCCCAATGGGAGTTTAGCTGGTGAGTGTCTTCCACACACGTCCCTCCAAATCCTGCTCCAGGAGAGCCCACATCTTCCCTGTCATTCCCCTCCGGCATCAGACTGCATTTGCATGAACCCCTGGGTTTGCCCCTTGACCACAGCATGGAGCTGGGTGCTCTGCCCTGATTGTGGGCTCAGCACTTGAGGAGGCATCTCTGCTCCTCACGGTGCCCCCCCCGGGGCCCCTTACCAGTTGTAGGCAAGCTGCAGCTGGAGCCTGGCATGGTCTGCTGTCTCGATGGTGATGACGTCGGTGAAGAAGTCGGGCCCCAGCAGCAGGCAGAGCGTGCGGCGGGCGTGGGGACGCTTGGGCCGCCCGGCCGAGAGGGACAACACTGTAAACTGCTCTTCGGGACCCAGCAACACGAGCTCTGGCCCGAAGACCACGCTGCAGAGAGAGCCGGGGGTCAGAGGCCTGGAGAGACCCTCCCGCCACAGCCCCCTGATGGCACAGCCACCCAGGCCACTGCTCACCGGGCTTTCTTCTCCCGGTAGTCATACACCTGCACTGCAGCATTGTGCGGCACGCGGTAGCTGACCACGCGGGTCTTATTCCGGGGAGTGGAGAGCTTAGGGGTCTTGGATGTCTCCTTCTCACCCCTGTCGGCCAGAGGATCCTGCCCCTTGTTCAGCAGCTCCTCCACCCCTGGAGGCAGCTCCTTCTCCCACAGGACTTCGTCCTGGGTCAGCATGTAGGTGCTCCCAATCACAGCTCGCACCTGGAAGATAAGGAGGGATGTCACCAGCGAGGGGAAAATGGAAAGAGACCCACCTGGCAGCCCTAAAGCGGAAGTGATCCAGGAGGCAGGGCAGCATCCTGGTTAAAGGTGGCCTCCGGAAGGAGGCTGCGTTCAAGTTCACACTCTGTGAGCTTGGTCATCTTGGGCAGCTATCTGCCCCCACTGCCCCCACCACCCTGTGTCTCTCAGCTCCTTATCTGCAAAATGGAGGGTAGGGGTGAGGAATGAATGATATCTTGCATGTCTAGTGCCAAGAATTTGGTATATGGTTATGTTCCAATATTGTTCTTGAATTTTCCTTCATAGGGCAGCTTGGAGGGCACCCCAGGGACAGATGCAACCCTAGGAAATAGTTCACACACTAACATTTCCTGGGATTCTGAACTCTACTTGTAGGTTAGAGTCCTAAAAGAGGCTGGAGATGTGGTCCTCAGTCAAACCAAGATCAAGGTTTAGGTGACAAAGAGGGATTCCACCAGGAAAAGGGTATGTGAAAAGGGTATGATCCTATGCATCCCAGTCAGACCTTTATGCTGGAGGCCAGATCTAGATGCCTTGGGGGTTGAGTCCCCATCTTCAAATCTGGTTCATCTTCTTGCTCAGGAATGCTAACATTTAAAATTAACTAAGACAGGGGCTTCCCTGGCGACTCAGTGGTAACGAATCCACCTGCCATGCAGGAGATGTGGGTTCGAGCCCTGGGTTGGGACGATCCCCTGCTCCAGTATTCTTGCCTGGGAAATCCCATGGCCAGAGGAGCCATGGTGGGCGACAGTCCATGGAGTCGCAAGAGTCGGACATGACTGAACAACTCAACCACCATTTAAGGCAAAGGGAAGGCAAGAACTCCAGAAAACGCCCTGGTCTTTTGCAGCCAGCTGGCTCAGATGCTGCCAGCAACGCTGTGGAGCTCTTCTGTCACCTCCACTGCCCACCGCCCCATCCGCATCATCCCCTCGCCCAGACCAGCCGCCACCACACCCACCTGGCAGTGACAGTGCCCACCCCTCCACAGTTACCCTTCCGGTCTTGACATCCTGCACGTAGATGCCCTCGTTCTCATCCAGTGGGATGGCCTGACGCTCTTCCACCACCTCCACCTTGGCGGGCGGCACATACTCCAGGGGTCCACGGATGAGCCAGTGGTCACCAGCCTGGTGGGAGACCTTCTCCTTGCCCTCCCCCTCCTCCAGGGGCTGCAGGGCCCTCAGCAGCAGCCCCTGCTGCTCCGACAGCACGTATACATTCTGGATGCCTCGTTCCAGCTTCTCCCCGGGCTGGAGGAAGAAAGACTGCTCTCCCTGGTAGGGAGAAGTGGAGTCAGGAGCCGTCGCCTCCCAGGACTGTGGAGCCCTCTGATGGTACCTCCCTCAGCCCTGGGTGATTGTGGACTTCTGTTGAGGACAGAAGCCCCTGCACCCCCCCACCAAAGTCCCTTCCCCACCTCATCATACAGCAGATCATTTATTTAGACTGAGACTCTTCACAAATCCCTGTAGATGTGATCAAACCTGCCCTGGAAAGATTCTGTGAAGTGTCAAGGTCTGGGTTCTCACAAGCTCAATAGTTAAGAATTAACCTATTATTGCTTTATTTCTCCCACATTTTATTCCCTTAGGGTGGTGTAGTACAGAGTTTCCCATCTCTGACCTTTGGACCAAATCTGGCCTGCTGACTATTTTTTAATATAACATAATACAATATAACCCACCTATTATAAAACATGTGCCCATGTGCTAAGTCGCTTCAGTCATGGCTGACTCTGCAACTGTATGGACTGTAGCCTGCCAGGCTCCTCTGTCCATGGAATTCTCTAGGCAAGAATATTGGAGTGGGCTGCCATGCCCTTTTCCACGGGATCTTCCCGGCCCAGGGACTGAACCCATTTCTCCTACATCTCCTGCACTGGCAGGTGGCTTCTTTACCACTAGCGCCACCTGGGAAGCCCATATTACAAAATACACCTATTTAAAGTATAAAATTCAGTTGCTTTGGAATATCCCGAGTTGCCCAACAACACTACTCCCTAATCCCAGAACATCATCATCCTGAAAAGAAACCCTGTATCCAGTAGTAGTTACCGCCCATCCCCGCCCCAACAACTGTATGTGGATTTACCTACTCTGGACATTTCATGTAAATGGAGTCATACAATCAGTGGTCTTTTTATGCCTGGCTTCTATTGTCTAGCATAATGCTTTCAAGCTTCTCCATGTCGTAGGACATATTAGAACCTCATTTTTGATTTTTACCTCTTTGAATTCTCTCAAGAACATGAGTGTCCGCCACCCCAGAAAGACTATCTTATCCTTTTGATTGACATGCCATTGAATGGATATACCATATTTTTCAGTTATTCATCAACTGATGGATATTTGTTTCTATTCTTTCTGCCTCCTGTTTTTGCAAATAAAATGTTACAGGAACACAGCAGTACTGGTTCACTTACAAGATGTCTACACCACACAATATTGTAAAGCAATTATCCTCTGATTTAAAAAAAAAAAAAAAGACAATCTACACTGCTCTCATGGCACAACAGCAGAACTAAGCACAACAGAGACCATACACCTCACAAAGCCCCACATATCTATGACTGTCGTAGGAGAGGCCTGCCCAGCTCTAGTAGTCCCACATATAGTTCAGAGAAGGGATGAGGTAGAGGATGGGGAGAAGGGCAAACCAAGAGATTTGTTTGATGCAGGATGACAAAGCTTCCAGAAGAGAGAGATGTGAAATATGAGAGAGAGTTTCTGGGTCTGTATTCACAGTGGTCAGGGAGGCGCTCCCAGGAGAGACTGTGGGTAACCTGAGGTCAGGGATTGCCAGAAAGATCAGTGACACTGTATTCTCAAGAGAGAGAGACAAGTGTGCACAGAGGGAGCCGAAACCAGCTTGATGTTTCTAGAACGTGTACCTGGGGTGGGAGGAGGGAAGGGACAAGGGTCCAGGGCCTCAGGCCATTCCCCTCTGGGTGAGGGGCAGGCACTTACCTTGAACACAAGCTTTTGCCCCAGCTGGTTCTTGCCGTCTGGTCCGACCGGGTCGAGAATCACACAGTAGTTGTGGGGGCCCAAGGTGGTGACAGACACAACCCCCATCACCTCCTCATAGACATCTGGCACGTGGGCCTCCGTGTCCTGCACGGTCACCAGCCACTCCTCCCCAGTGCGGCGGGTCACCCCTCTCACGTCTCGGAAGTTCTGCCGAGCTCGAAGGTGCAGGGCTGTCTGGAGAGCAAGATGTCATGGGGTTAGGGGGGTTTCAGTAAAGCCACCTCCAACTAACTTCCTTGGGGAATCTGGGAACCCCACTGGTCACTAAATGCTCCAGGTCTGAGTCCCAGTGTCTACCAACCCAGGAGGATTTCTTAAATCCTTTCCAGTGACCCAGGACACTCCTCAGGTGATCTTATTTTCTGCCACAGTTCTCTGCCCCTCCGAGAATCTCCCACCCAGGGCCCCCCAGAGCACAGACCTTTTCCGTAAGGATCACAGCATCCACCACATCCAGAACCTCCTCAAACACTGCTGGGAGATAGGCACCCACGGAGCGGACCAGCCATTCTTCTCCTGGGCCGGGGAGGAGAGGCAAAGGTCAAAAGTCACCCAGCCTGCTCCCCAACTGCCCCTTCCCGCAGCCTAGATAAAGGGTACCTGCAGGGCTTCACACACCACTTTGAGATCATTGCCCCCAGGCTCAAGAGCCTGACAGAAGTCCTTCTTTTCCTTTTTTGAGGCCAGAGGAAAAGCAACCCCTACCTCAGATAGATTAAAAAAAAAAAAAAGGTCTTCCAAGCATCCAAGTTGTTGCTATGCCAGTACCCTGTAGGCCTTCTCTAAGCTCCAGAGACTAGCTTTTTTCTTCTTTCCCTAAAATGGGCAGAAGGGCTTCCCTGGTGGCTCAGAGAGTAAAGAATCCACCTGCAATGCAGGAGACCCAGGTTCCATTCCTGGGTCGGGAAGGTCCCCTGGAGAAGGGAATGGCTACCCACTCCTGTGTTCTCACCTGGAGAATTCCATGGACAGAGGAGCCTGGTGGGCTACAGTCCAAGGGGTCACAAAGAGTTGGGCATGACTGGGCGACTGGCACAAAGTGGGCAGAACTGCGGCATTACAGCTTAGAGGTCGTTCAGCCTACTAGAGAAGCAAGAGTGCTGGGCACAAGTTCCAGCCTGGCTCTTTCTGGCCATAAACCCAGGCTTCAGTTTTGTCATTTGGAAAATGGGAGCTGTGGTGCCTCAGGGTTACAGGAAGACCTAAGGGAACTGCGGTCAGTAAAACTTTTGAACCACACCTGGCTCCGTAAGCATAGCCTTTGTTAAGACCTTGTTTTGTTTAATATAACAGGTCTGTCAAACAATTGCTAGTTGCATATAAACATGGGAAGTCCCAATGGTTCGAGAGGTAAAGAATCTGCCTGCAGTGCAGGAGACCTGGGTTCAATCCCTGGGTTGGGAAGATCCCCTGGAGGAGGAAATGGCAACCCACTCCAGGATTCTTGCCTGGAACAATCCCATGGACTGAGGCGCCTGTCGGGCTACAGTCTCTGGGGTCGCAAAGAGTCAGGACTGAGCATACACAGGCACAGCAACAATATAAACACCTGCTTTGTTGGTCTAGAGACAGACCTAGCTCATGACAGAGTCAGAGGAAGGGAAAGCCATGTCAACAGGATCCGGGTCAGGTTAGTGGGGGAAGCAGCATGAGGCAGCCCCCAACAGCTGACAAGAGATACCAGGGAAGCACTTCCTCCAGGCTACAGGTGGCCAGCCCCCAACCTCCCCCACTTACCCCCACAGTCAAGGCTCAGCCCACCCTACCCCCGTGAACACTTCAAGACTCCACCTGTCACCCGCTCCTTGCCATCCCTGTCTAAGCATTCCTTGCGAGCCCTCAGCCTCAGGGCCTGGTTCTGCTTGATGACTGTGGCCTGAATGATCTCGATGACTTCCACCTCCTTCTGGGGGATATATGTGCCTGGGAAGGGAAGATGGGGGAGGTAGGGTTTGAAGGTCAGAAGATATGAAGGCCCTAATGAGAAGGCAGGAAGCCTCTGACTCCAAACCCGGCTGGATAGAAAAACACTTACCAGGCCCTTCAAATAGCCACTCATCCCCTGCTACCACCTTCTGTCCGTTCTTATCCTCAAAATCCAGTAGCGCCTTAAGATGGAGGGCGGTGTTGGGTAGAACCACCTGCAGTGGGGTGATGTCCTAACAGGGGAAGCAGGGGGGAGTCATGGGGTACTCAGAGCTGTGACCCCTTGAGGCCAACTGAGATCCTCAAGGTCAGAGTCCACAGCATCAATCTCTCCACATCCCCAAAGATGACCCCAAGTGGAATGTACAAGATAGGGGTGGTCCCAGAGCCATCTGGCCTGAAGAGCTGAGACGGGGTTGACAGAGCTAAGAGTTAAGATGGAGCTGATGCCACGGCTGAGGGCCAAGGAAGTACTTTCCTCTGCAGAAGTGCTCAGATCCTGTTTAGAACTAGAAATCCAGGTGGGAGATTGGGTAGAGGGCTTGCTGGGCATTGTGGGAGAAACATCAGGGAAGCTGAGTAGGTGAATATCTCACAGCCCAGTGTGCACTGGGGCACTCAGGAAACAGGAGGTGGGAAGGTCTACACTGCTCTGACGGGCATATCTGAAGTGTGAGGCTTTGTCTTCAAGGTTGCCTCATGGTCACCAGACCCAGTGCAGAAGAGAAGCAGCAGCATTGTTTGGTAGAGGGGACTCCTGAGGGAAGTGAAGGTCAAGAAATGTCGCAGAAATGAAGGTGTCCTCACTCTCAGACCCAGGGCCGGAGGGCAACACGGACGAGGGCCCAGCTGGTACTTCAGGCCTGCAATGCCTTCCCGTGGAGCGACCACAGGCACCTGGGCCTCAGCTGGTCCACCACAGCTGATCCGGCCCACTGGCCGCCGAGACTGTCTGAGGGAATGAAATGCTTACTCTCGGCACAAGTCACTGAGTGCCAGACTGGCCAGGAGCTTCGGGCAGGCTCTGGAGCCTGGAAGGTTAGGTGGCGAGATAGGCCGACAGCTCTCAAAGGTCTGACGTGGGCGTATGAAGAGGAAGAGGGTATTTGGGGAAGGTGAGGGAGGGGGCATCCAGTCAATTCTGTCCCAGTGAGAACCAGCAAACGTCCCCTACCATCCCCACCCCCTCCCACCACCCCAATTTGTTTTCCCTCCAGAAAGCAGTGCTGAGCCCTAGGTCAAGGCGGCAGGACACAAGAGAGTGGGTATAGGGAAGGTGAGCCGGGTACCTTCTCCAGCACCTCCCCTGGGAACAGGGGGAAGGGATCCTGGGCCAGCCGGATCTCCAGGTCCGCGTGGCGGAGCCGCACTTGTCCTGTGACATCAAACAGCACGGTGCCCTGGGCATCCCGGGCCACCGGGTTGGCCACCATGCAGTAGTGCCGTGGGGGGACCGTCAGCATGCGCACGGGAGCGAACAGGATCCTGTTGGAGGGCGAGAAGCAGTGTGAGGACTCAGACCCCTGTCCCTAGTCCCGAAGGAGGCAGCGAAAGGGAGAGACAGCTTCCTGTGACCCGAGCCAATGCCAGTCTTGCTCAGGAACGGGAAGGAGGAGATGGGTCATCATGCCAGCCAGACTCCCAGGCCCTCCTTGGCCCCAGATGTCCCCACGGCCCAGTGCTGGCCACCCACCTCTCATTGTCCTGCCGGATGTAAGTCTTTGGCCCGACCTCCACGCGGGACACATTGCTGTTCTGGTCTAGCACGTGGATGTAGTGGTATGGCGGGATGCGGATGATGGACTCTTCCATCGACATGGTGACTCCTGAGCCCAGGGCAGCAGAGTGACACAGAGGTGGGCAGAAGACAAAAGGTGAGTTCAGGGGGCTTGGGATGAGGCTGACGTAAAGACTGCCTGGGGTGATAGGGGAAAGGGCCCTTGTTCCTTCAGCTCAGGCTATTCCATCCTTTACCAACCCCCACTCACTTCTTTCTTTCTTCCCACCCAGGGCAGCCCATCCAGACCTCATCCCTATTGAGAGATGCTTGATGTAGTTAACCACAGAAGCCCACAGCTTTCTGCCAACTCTTTTCCCTCATTCCCATCAACTTTACCTCCCTCAAGCTTCCTATGCAGCGCAGCTTGTGGGATCTTAATTCCCCCACCAGAGATAGAACCTGGGTTCATGACAGTGAAAGCACCAAGTCCTAACCACTGGACCACCAGGGAACTCCCCTGGAGGTGGCTTCAGATCAGAACTTTCCCGATGTTCAACCCCCAATGTGGAGGAGGCAGAAGTGCACCGAGCTGGGAAAGGTGGTCAGCCTCTGGCGGAGCTGTGGGGGTTCCCCCCCAGCACGGTGCAGAGGGCAGAGGCTCTGAGGAGCTCCCTGGATTCTCCAGGGGGCAGGCTCCTTTATTTCAGGGGATCCTGAGGGCCCCAGCTGTATGCAAACATTAGCCCACATCCTGAGAATATTTGCATGGTAGGCAATCCTGATGAACTGTTCAGATATGAGCCACCCCTCGAGGAAGGGACCCCTGATGGAACTGATGCCGGATTAGCAACACCAAAGTGTCTAGTCCTTTCCCACTTCTCTCTGGTCTGCTGCCACCCATGACTCCCTGCCATCACAGGTAGGGGTGGGTGGGAAGGAGAAAGGGAGTAAATGAATACTCCATCCACCCCCACCCTACCTGCTTCTGAATCCTGGGTGGTTACATCCAGTGCTCAGCCTGTTCAGGAATGTCACACCGCCTACCTAAACCCCAGTCCTGCCTCCCTCCAGCATGCCTTGAACTTTGGCCATGTCCCCTGGAATCACACAAAAGGAATCAAATTTACTAGGGAATTCAAAGCCTTGCCCTCTGAGACTTTGGTCCAACTTAAAATATTTTTGGCCACACTGTGCAGCATGCAAGATCTTAGTTCCCTGACCAAGGATCAAACTTGCGCCCCTTGCATTGGAAGGGAGGAGTCTTAACTACTGGACCACCAGGGAAGTCCCAGTCCAACAGTTTTGAAGCCACCACCAAAAAAGGAGTAGAACCCATCTACTCCACCATTCATCTAGCTTTCAACCTGGGTGAGAAAGAAATGGGAAGTGAGAAAGAGGAAGGGAAAGTGGCTTGACACAGGAAACAGAGGCAGGAGCCACAAAATTATGGGATGAAGGTGAGGCCCAAGGGTTTTACTTGATCCACACAATCTGAAAAATTTCTTCTGTTTAGAAAATTGTAAGTTTTTTTTATAAATTCCCGATTCCTGCTTCTCTTGACAAATGAGGAGCCAGGCCATACATTCCCACGTGACAAACTGCTGAGCGCCAAGTAGCTGCTGAGCTCTTTAGATGGGTCACAAGCTTTCCTGCTTAACCACAACCCCCACCACTCCCCGTTGTCTTACACCTGTGCCAGTGCACTCACATCACCTGTGTGGTTCCTGTTTAAAACCTTCCAGGACTTGCCTGGTGATCCAGTGGTAAAGAATTCGCCTGCCAATTCGGAGCACATGGATTCAATCCCTGGTCAGGGAAGATCCCACATGCTGTGGAGCAACTGAGCCACAACTGAGCCGGTGCGCAGCAGTTACCGAAGCCTATGTGCCTAGAGCCTGTGCTCCACAACGATGAGTAGCCCCCGCTCACCACAACTAGAGGAAGCCCAGGTGCAGCAGTGAAGACCCAGCGCAGCCAAAAAAATTCCAACTCAGCATCATCTGATAGAACTTTCTATAATAATGGAAATAATCAGTGTGGTCTTTGGACTGACTGCACATGGCTACCAAACTCTTGAAATGTGGCAGTGTGACTGAGAAACTAAATTTTTTTTTTAAGAGGTGGATTTATTTAGAGAAACACTCCACAGACAGAATATGGGTCATCTCAGAAGGTGAGAGTGTCCTAAAGTTTTAATTAATCACATGTAGCTAGTTGATCCCCATATTAGATAGACAGTGTAGTTCTAAGTAACTGAGTCCTAGGTAGGGAGGATGAGTCGTTCAAGGCCACACAAGTCATTGGCACCATTAGATTCTCATCCTGATGGAATACCTGGTCCTGTGTCTCTCCAGTGGCATGCAGTGCAGTGCTAGGGGCACGGATTCAGCCAGACTGCCAGGGGTCACTTACAATTCTGATCCGCCACTTTCTTGCCTGGTGAAGTGAAAGTCGCTCAGTCGTGTCCTACTCTTTGTGACCCCATGGTCTATACAGTCCATGGAATTCTCCAGGCCGGAATACTGGAGTGGGGAGTAGTTCTCTTCAGGGTATCTTCCCAACCCAGGGATCAAACCCAGGTCTCCTGCATTGCAGGCAGATTCTTTACCAGCTGAGCCACCAGGGAAGCCCAATGTTCTAATGTCTTACCTCATTTTCAAAGGTTACAGTTTTCATCTGTTTTCTTGGTACACTTTCTGTATCCTGAGGGCTATGATTCTCTGCTCCTTTTTCTTGCAGCTTTGTATGGGATTTGATCTTGATACTTTTCTGTTGCCTGTTTGTCAGGTTGATTACCCTTAACTTTCCTAACATCAGAGCTCCCTCTTCTGTTGATTTCAGGTAGTGTGTGAAAAACCCAGTGTGGGCTTTCTGCTCTCCCCATTCTTACCCTGGCCTTTGCTTTCCTTCTTCTCTACTGCCCATCCTGCTCAGCTGCGCTTCCATTCCCTGGGACAGGGCCCCACAAAAGCATCCCCCCTCCGCTGGCTAGGACTGCCTGGATCTTGGTTCTAAGTCTCACTATGGATGGGTGATCTTAGACAAGTCCCTTGCCCTCCCTATTCCCGTGTCCTGGACTTTGAACTCGGGATGGATAGGGCATCAGCCCAAGTCTATGAGAATGGAATTTATTATGAAGCACTTGGAATAGAGCCTGGCTCTGAGAAGCACTGTGTGTAGCTTGCAGCTGAGGCCCAGCCTCCCTATCCAGTTGGAGGATGTGACCTAGAACTATGGTGGCCCCTTATCCCACCCAGCATATCCGCTTTAAACGTGTTTACTGATCAGGAAGGTGACAGGTTTGTGCGTCACCCAAGCTGTGGGCCTAGAATAGCCAAGGGGCATCTGACAGCCTAGGGAAGCCTCTTCCTGGTTCTCTGCACAGTGGAAGCCTGGCCAGAAAGCCAGATGGGGGAGAAGGGAGGGCTAGGGCTGCAAGCGGAGGGGAGTGCAGGGCTCTGGGAGGCCCCACAAGACTTGAATTCTAGAAGGCCACACAAGGCTGGGAAGCAGGCTCTGGGAACAGCCTCCAAAGGCTCCTTTGGACGATCCCTCACGCCCTGCAGCTGAAGCCTCTCCACCATCTGTCACCCCAGTTGGGCCCAGTTGGGGGGCCGAGAGCCTCGCCCAGCTCAGTGACTCAGCTGAGAATCATCCTTGAAGCTAATCAGGCTGGGTTCCTGTCTTGTTTCAAGGCCAAGCCCTTGTTAACTACTCTTGTTTCAGTACCGGGACTCTGTCTCACCTCCCTGGTCAACCACCTCCTCAGCCCCAAAGCTGTGCCTTCCACCTAAGATCACCTGCTAAGTTCACCCAAGTACAGGCTTTGAGGACTTCCCTGGCAGTCCAGTGCTTAAGCCTCTATGCTCCCAGTGCAGGGAGCACGGGTGGATCCCTGGTTGGGGAACTAAGATCCTGCATGCTGCACAGTGCCACCAATGCACACACTAAAAAACTCCACCCCCTACAAAACAGACTTTGCCTTTTCCATCTTGCCATCCCCGAAGTAGACGTGAGCCTCAGAGGGTCTCTCAGGGATCCAGGGAAACCACCTGACTAGGGCAGCATGTTTGTGTATCAAATACAGGCTTTTGTGGTTTGCCAGATGACGTGTACAGTTAGAGCATTTTACTTTCAATATACCAGGGCCCTCAGAAGACAATTTTATGTTGAACTTTAGAAAGTCCTGCCCAAGCCCCGAGTTTGGTCCCAACTCCCTAAATTCACTGAGACTTCCTTTCAGTGTCTGCTTCCGATATCTGTGCCCTAGGCTGCTCTCTGGATACATGTCCAGACTGGCCTGATCACACTGACCCTCATGTCTCATGAGGCTCCTGCCAGAACCAGTCACTTTCACCCAAAGTCTCAGAGACCAGTCTCCCCCAGCTGCATCCCACAGACAAAGGAGGGAGGGGCAAGTGTTGCACTAGCAGAACATGAAACAGCCTGTGAGAAGAAACTGGCTTTATCCTCCAGTTAAGAGGTAATTTCTTGACCCCTTTTGGCTCAAGAGTAAACATGCTATAGCAAAATTAAATAAATGAGTCATCGCAGGTCCGATTTTCAGGGTCAATTGTGAATGACTGACCATGAATCTTAAATAGCAGATGCCTGGTCGACCAGCCACATGAGGTATGGGGCTGCAGCGAACAGGAGCAACAGCATCACCTGGAAGCTTGTTAATAACGTGGCATCTCGGGTTCTCCTGATCTGTTGCTGAATCAGTCAGCTCTTGAACTAGATCCCCAATGATTTGGGCATAAAGTATGGAGCAGCTCTGCTCTGTAATAGCCTCTCAACCCTGCCTGACTGTACATTAGAATCACCTGGATATTAAAACCACCCATCTCTGGAGATCAATTTAACTGGTCAGGGGTGGGGGTCCAAATATTGCTATATATAAAAGCTCTTCCATTGACTCTAATATACAGAAAGGACTGAGGTCTGTCTCTGCTAATAGGATCCTGGGCCACTTGCTAGCCTCTGAGCCTTACTCTCCTAGACTGAAGTGGGAATAAAACTGACTGCTTCCTGGGGTTAAAGACTGGGTTATGTCTAATGGACGAAGGGTGGCTAGGAGAAGGAAGGTAAATCCAGATGGCAAACTGTTCCTCAAATACAGAAAGTTTCATGTATTTTCCCAGCCCCTCACCCCCAGGTCCAAGTAGCCCCCCTGCCAGCGCTCAAGTCCCCTGGTCCCAAGCCATGGGCAGGCCTGAGGTTGGAGGAAAGGGTGGAGACAGCCTTGGTACCCACCGCCCCCACCTCTATCAAGTTTTGTTTGTAGTGGATTTGTTGTTTAGTTGCTATGTCGTGCCCAACTCTTGCCTGCAAGACGCCTCTGTCCATGAGATTTTCCTGGCAAGAATATGGAGTGGGTAGCCATTTCCTTCTCCAAGGCATCTTCCAGACCCAGGTATCAAACCTGCGTCTCCTGCTTTGAAGGTAGATTCTTTACCACGGAGCCACCACGGAAGCCCTCTATTAAGCTTAGGTTTAGGAAAAAAACACAGAAAACTCAAGCAAAAACATAACTCATCTTTGCAGCTTCCCTTCACTGATTTTAAACATTCTAGTCTTTGTTTAGATAATTCAAGAATCGCATTACTCAGGGACTGCAGAGAGGTTGTTTTTACCAAACAGCTTCCCTATTTAGGGAGATTATTTCCTGTTTTAGGGGACTAGAGTGGAAATTCTTGAGGATTTGTCTCACATAAGCCACTTCTTTAGTAGCAGCAAAGTTTTTAGGAAATTTTTCTTCCGAGGAAAATCTTCTGAGCTCCGGCCCTGCTGGGCCACTTTTGGGGAGCAGCAGCTTGTTCTGGGGACAGAACAGCTCTGCCAGCTCAGGCTGATGCTGATCCTGTTTCTATCCTGCCTCCCAGATGTGGGCTTCCCTGGTGGCTCAGGGGTAAGGAATCCGCCTGCAATGCTGGAGACCTGGGTTCCATCCCTGGGTCGGGATGATCCCCTGGAGAAGGAAATGGCAATCCACTCCAGTATTCCTGCCTGGGAAATCCTGTGGACAGAGGAGCCTGGTGGGCTAGTGTCCATCGAATTGCAGAGTCAGATACAACTCAGCAACTAAAGAACAACTCCCAGATGTCAACAATTAATGCCAGTCATTGACAGCAAAGATCAGCTAGATTGGAAGTGAGCTAGGAACCAGGCTTCAGAACCCCTGATCCAGATCAACATTTGCTAAAATCGCCCAATCATAGGACTCAGTTGGTCATCTTGATGCCTAGGCCTCACCCCATACCCACGGACTAAGGTTTCCAGGAAATCCCACAGACAGAGAAGCCTGGCTACAGTCCAAGGGGTCGCAGAGTCGGACACAACTGAGTGACCAACACTTTCACAAGGTTTCCAGGAGTGAGGTTCTGGAATTTCTATCTGTGGGAAGTGCCTCTCACTTCCCCCTGTAACAGCTCCTACTCATTAATAACTTAATTTGGGCCTGGTATTGTGGTAAATGCTTTTAATCAACTCATTTAATCCTCCTAAGAACCTAGAAGTTAAAGAATTTGCTCAGAATCATACAGTGATCAAGAGATGGTGGCTCAGACGGTAAAGCATCTGTCTGCAATGCAGGAGACCTGTGTTCGATCCCTGGGTCAGGAAGATTCCCCTGGAGAAGGAAATGGCAACTCACTCCACTGCTCTTGCCTGGAAAATTCTACAGACGGAGGAGCCTGGTAGGCTACAGTCCACGGGATCATAACGAGTCAGACATGATTGAGCAACTTCACACACACACAAAAAAGAAGTTAAAGAATTTGCTCAGAATCATACAGTGATCAAGGGATGGAGCCGGAATTCCACCCCAGGTACTGTGTCTGCAGAGCCGCCAAACCAGGAAGTAGTGTGGGTTCTCAAGCAGAAATGTCAGTAGATTCTAGAGTCAGGACTTCAGGACCCAGGTGGGGCTGGGTACTCTTTAGGAGATAGTGCCAGTGCGGTTCAAAGGTATTCTCTGCAACCCAGGAAGGCAGCACCCAACAAGGAGGCCTGAGTAGCCATTCAAGGCGGCTGCCCTACGTGCTCATGGCTTTAGAGAGCTGCTCTGCCCAGAAAGCCTCGCCCCCAGGGCAGGTTGGGTGTCCTGTGTGCCAAGGGTGGCGACAGGCAGAAGCTTCTGGGAGTCAGTTGGCACCCTAGTGACTGCCAGCCCTTCTCCTCAAAAAATCTGGGGGGCCCACCCGGATATGGAGCAGAGAAAAGAGGGCACAACCTACTACTACTCCCTCCCGCCCCCCCCCGCAACCCTCTGTGCTTCTAAGATCCCCAGAATTACAGGCCAGTGGGTCCAAAATAGAGCTTCCTCTTTTCAGTTTGGTCACCCTGTCCCCGACCCCGTCAAAAACAAAAACCAAACAGAGCCTTGCTCAGCAAACTCTGTGTCTTCTGGAAATCAAGACTTCCTTAAGATTACTCTGCCAATGATTTCTCAAATGATCCGTAAGGCCCACAGCTGGCACAGCCCTGAGCAGGGCAGAGGGGAAAACCTCGACGTCTGCAGAGCTGGGGAATGTCAACAGAGGAAAAAAGATTACATTCTAAGAGCTCAAGGGGACAGGCAAGATAAATCTGGCAGGGACCAACCTCACTCGAGGAGGGAGTCTAAATGGATCCCTTAGGTTTCCTCTGCCCCTACTGCCGATAGGGGAGCTGGAGGTCAGAAAGGCCTGAGATTTCGGGTCTGGGGGTATCGGCAAGGTGACAAGTTCATCTACCTTTACATCAGAAGCCAGAAAAAGAAAAAAAACAAGGAAAGCAAACCCTCCCAAGGCTAAGCCGCCATCCATCTTCTCCTAGTTCTGGTTCAGGGACCACTTGCCCCAGCTGAAGCCCCAAGAAGGCACAACAGAGCTGGAGAGGGACTTGAGGGCCACAAGGTCCCACTCACTGGTTTGGGGATTTGGGGCCTTTATGAAGTACTTACATCCAGAAGTGTGGCTTGGCTGCAACAGACTCCTCAGTTCGGGGAAACTCCAGCACCCAGCCCAGGGGATCACTTCCCGACAGGGCAGGCTCAGGGGTGGGGCTCGGGATTTAAAGGGCCCTCGCAGCTGGTTCTCATTTCTTTTTTTTTCTCCACCTCTAGGCGGCTTCTGACTTCCCAGGTGATTCAGTGGTAAAGAAACTTGCCTACCAAGTCAGGAGATGTGGGTTTGATCCCTGCCTGGGTCAGGAAGATCCCCTGGAGAAGGAAATGGCACCCACTCCAGTATTCTTGCCTGGGAAATCTCATGGACAAAGGAGGCTGTCCATGGGGCTACAGTCCGTGGGGTTGCAAAAGAGTCAGACACGACTGAACAACTAATGAAGAACAAGGTGGCTCCTACTACAGCTGAAGGCACTGGGCTCATTCAGCGGCAGGGAATGCCCGCCCCACAGCCAGCTGGCAGCTGGGACGCACACTGGGAAGGGTCCACGGCCCGAGGCAGGGGGCAGGTGCTGACTGAGTTCACTTCTACCCCATCTGCCTTCAATTGCCCAATCGGGGTGAGTACAGTCCTGCTTCTCCACAAGGGTTTTGGCTTCAGCTGCAGCCTCTCCTCTAAGAGAAGGTAACTTGCTTTAAAAACTTTTTTTTATTTTAGATTCAGAAAATTCGGCTCAGGTCTCCCAACAGATGTTCAAGAGAAAACATACACACACACACACATCAGTCCTCCTTCTGGCAAGGTGTTGTGGTGGGAGTCTGGGAGCATCTCTCCTCTTGCCCAAGGCCCTGGGTGAGGGAAGGTGGGCCAAGGCTCCAGAAGGCAGACTCAGCACCCTCAGTACTTCCGCTGCCGGGGGAAGAGACTGCCCGAGGACCGGAGTGGGGGGCTGGCGGGGCTGGCGTCCTCCGAGTCCAGGCTGAAGAGGTCCCTGCCGGTACGAAGGATCTGCTCCTCTAGCTTCTTGTGTCGCTTCATGTCTGAAAGGACCTTGTCCAGGCGGGCCTCCCGTTTCTGGCTCCGGGCTGAGCTTCCTGAAGAAGGGGAAGATGAGAAAAGTGGAAGGGAGTGAGGCGGTACGTGCCAGACCTGCCTGGGTCTTATTAATCACTTGGGGAGCTTATTAAACAAAGAGATTTCCAGGTCTGTTGTGAAGGCACTTTTTTTTTTTGGATATTGTCACATTTTAATTTTTGGTTTCATTTTGGCACATTCAACTCACACTCAAAGTTTCAGAATTAGAAGCACATTATCTTTCTATATGCAGGGTAGAAAACTATTTGTAAACCATGTAAATTTTTCAATTCATTCAGACATAATTGCCATAGACGTCATGAAGGTTCTGAGATTTAGGGTTGGGGTCTCAGATGGGGTGGGTAGTGAAGCTTTGAATTATAAGAAGAGGCCAGAAATATGAAGATCAAGGAGTGTCCCAGGCAAGGGACAGGCAAGTGCAAAAGCCCCAGGGAAGGAACACGGAGGTCTGTTTAATGAGAAATGTAGAGCTAGCAGAGACAGGAAAGACAAGGCCAAAGAAATGACTTACAGGCCATGACAAGGGGTCTGGATCTCTTAGTGTACGTGGAAGCCTTGGGTGGGGGAGAGAGGGGCTTGGACTCTCAATTGACATGCTCGTCCACCCACCCCAGCCCCCGTAATTTGGAGGACTGAAAACAAGAGAAGTGACACAGCTTACATTTTGAAACATAAATCAACTCTAGCGCTGAGACTGGTGGCAGGAAGACCAGTTAAGAGCTACCACAACTCTCCAGGTGACAGAGATGGTGGTGGCTTGAATGAGGATATCGTGTTAAAGGTGGAGAGCCGAACATGGACATGTGGAAGCAGAGCTAACAAGACTTGCTGCTGGCTTGAATGTTGAGGTGAGAGAAACCGAAATCAGGAATGGCTCCAGGACTTCCCTGATGGTCCAAGGGTTGTGAGTCTGCCTGACGACGCAGGGGACATGAGGTCGATCCCTGATCCAGGAGGATCCCACATGCCCTGGAGCAGCTAAGCCCGTGTGCCACAACTACAGAGCCCTTGCTCTACAGTCCAGGAGCTGCAACTACTGAAGCCCGCGTGCCCTAGGGCCCATGCTCCGCAACAAGAGAAGCCACTGCGATGAGACACCCAAGTGTCAAAAAGCGGTACCTGCTTGCTGCTACTAGAGAAAGCCTGTGCACAGCAACAAAGACCACCATAGCCCAAACTTTTTTAGAAGATGGCTCCAAGGGGACTTTCTTGGTGGCTCAGATGGTAAAGAATCTGTCTGCAATGTGGGAGACCTGGGTTCGATCCCTGGGTTGAGACGATCCCCTGGAGAAAAGCATGGCAACCCACTCCAGTATTCTTGCCTAGAGAATCCCCGTGGACAGAGGAGCCTGGCAGGTTGCAGTCCATGGGACTGCAAAGAGTCTGAGCAACTAAGCACAGCACAACAGCAAGGGGACTTCCCTGGTGGTCCAGTGGTTAAGACTGTGCTTCCACTGCAAGGGCACAGGTTCAATCTCTGGTCAGGAACTAGGAGCCCACGTGCCGAGCAGCACAGCCCAAAACAAAACAAAACAAGAATGGTAAACTCTAGGAAGGCACACAGGATGGGAAACTGGGTAAGATTAGGACATGTACCCAGCAGTGTGGGTATGCGGATCTAGGTAATAATAGAAATGACTTGGACTTCTACGATGACTGAGATCAAAGTAATGAGAAGCATGATGAAATTATCTGTGATAATCTTTTAAGGGAAGATAGAAGGAAATGGCACCCCACTCCAGTACTCTTGCCTGGAAAATCCCATGGACAGAGGCAAGAGTACTGGAGTGGGGTCGGCTACAGTCCATGGGGTCACAAAGAGTCGGACACGACTGAGCGACAACACAACAGGGGACCACGGAAGCTGGAAGGCCGGCACCACTGGGAGCATCTCTCTGCTGAAGCTACCAAGGCACCAAGTCAAGGCCTCTTTTAGGGAGTCACTTTATGAGTAAGTGGGAGCAGAGGCTCTTCACCCCACCCCCCCATCTCCCCCTACCCCCCGCTGCCCAGTACTCCCCTCTCGTCTGTACCTGGGGTGCGCCTCCGGTCAATTAGGGAGTCCTTTGGTGTCGTTGGCTCATCATCAAAGTCAAATTCTGTAGGCATATGTGGTCTGGGGCAGGGGGACAGACAGTGAAGGGTGAGGGTGGTTCCCCTCCCACCCCCAAACAACCACACTTGTCCCCAACCCCCTGGCTCTTCCTCTCCCCGTCTCTTCCCTCCCTTCACTTCCCATGATCCTGGGTCCCACCTTCCCTCCCTATTTCCTCCCGGCATCAGGGGAGGAGCCCCAAGGACAAGGTGCCAGGGTGTGCCCTCACTTTTCCTCTTCTTCCTCTTTGGCCTCTGGCTCCTCATCGGATCTCTCCTCTTCACTCTGGGCCTCAGGCGTGGGTGGCCGGCGGGGCAGGATCTCAGCCTGAAGCTCCAGGGTACCGTGGGCAGCCAGCAGTTCATAAAGCCGTTGGATTTCAGAGGGGGGTGGCATCCAGGACTGCCCATCTGCGGGCAGCTCCACCTCTTCATCGCTGCAGGGCACGCACCAGTCCTCGGATTCTCCCTTGGCACGCTCCTCCCCCTCAGGGCTGGGGGCTTCTCCCTGCACCTCCTCGGCCCCGGACCCCTCATGCTCAGCCTCCTCCCGGCCTCCTTCTCCCTCTTCCTCGGCTTGATCGGCCGAAGCAGAGGGGCCTCCGGTATCCTCCACAGCCAGAGCCTGGAGACCGGAGGTCACTTCCCCTTCTTCAGACAGAGGCGCCGCCGTGGTGGCTGCAATGTCTCCATGGCCCCGGACAAGGGACATATGCCACTAGGGAAGGGGCCCTGCGATGACAGGAGATGGCAGGAGTACTAAGCTAGGGATCCCCCACCCACGCCTCCGCGGGTAGGGCTTCCCGTGGCTTCGGGGAACGTCTGTCTAACCAATCAGGCCCCAACAGCAGTCCCTGCGAACAGACCCGCCGGTTCCCAGAAGGGGGCGCTCAAGTTCCCCCAGGGACCCCGCCCCCACGGATCGAGATCTGGTATTTCGACGTTCCCAGGGACCCACAGAAACTACTTTCCAGGCCGGAAAGGGGCGGGCCCGTTCTTTTCGCCTTCACGCCACCCCTCTCTACACCTGGATCCGGCACCCTCTCCTCACACCTCGAAGTTTCGCCACCTCAGCTACCGTACGCACCTGGAGCTAAGACCCGCCTCCCGGGCTGCGCAGGGTCACAGTACGCAGGCGCACCGAGATGGCGCGGGAGGCTCCGCTTTAGTCTAAGCTACTTTGAAGAGGAAAGCGAGGGAAGGCTTGCACATGCGCAGGTAGGCGCTCCGGAATGATAGGCTTCGGCCCACAGTAAAGATGGCCACCGGTGCAGCGCATGCGCAAACCACGCACTAGGGTCTGCGGAAGAGGAGGCAGTACCTCCGGCCCCCGCAGCGCACGCACGTAAGGATAACTGAGGCTAGAGACGAGTCTCATGCAGTCTCCGTTTATTGGTGTCTCAGACCCATGCAGCATCGGCATACAAAAAGGGAGAATCAGATTGATGTATCCTTTTTTTTTGTTTGTTTTTAGACTTTTAGGTTTTTTCCCTTACACTTTTTTTAGGGGAAAAAAAAAAAACCCGCCAACTCCGAACCGTGTTGGGGCTCGGTCCCCGCCTCCCCAGCGGACTGTCGCGTGCAACAAACCTCTCTCGTCCTCTTAGAAAATAATAATACACCTCTCCGCCCTTCCCTTGCTCCCTGCAGCTGGGAGCTTTGGTCCTGTTTTGGGGATTCTTTTTCTTACAAAGTACGTGAATGACCCCAGCTCCGACGAGTTCGCTGACTGGGTTAAAAAGCCCAGATGGGGCAGGTCAACTCAGGCTGACCAGGGAGGGTCAACAGCCGTGCCCCTCCGTTCTCCCAGGTGCGTGTTCGGAACACGCCACCCCTGCATGTCTCCAAACGAGGCCTGGCTTGCCAGCTCTGCGACCCCGAGGCACCCTGGGGGTCGTCCGGACCTGGGTGGTCCCAACAGAGAACAGTCGGAGCCCGGGCGAGAGAGCCCTCTCCTGACACCACTCCCCTCCCCCAGCCCGATCTAAGTGCTGGAGTTTTTGTAGAATAAACGGTGGAGGAGGGTGGAGCAGAGGATGCAGGAGGAAGATGAGGAGGCAGGAAGAGGAAGGGGGCGGAGGGTGTGGGGAGGGAAGTGGCGGTGAATAAGGTGGGGAGGAAGAAAGGGATGGGGGGAGGAAGCTGAGACAATGAATGTTGGGAAAGGGAGACCAGGATCGAGGTGCAGGAAATTTGGGGAGGTTGTAGTGCAGGAAGGTTGGGGAGAGATGCAGGGAGGCTGAGAGCACAGAGAGATGGGGAGATGTTTAGGGAGGATTCCAAAAGTGCAGGAAGTGCAAGGATAGGGAAGCCGAGAGGCTGGAGGGGGTGCAGGCAGAAGTGCAGGGAGGTTGGAAACAGTGCAGGGAGAAGGGAGGCCTACTGTTGGCAGAGGAGCCTGGCAGGATGCAGGAGCAGGAAAGAAGCTGTAAACAAGGCCGCTCAGGCTCCCTTGGTCCCTATGGGTGCGGGCCTGGGCCATGGATTGGGCTCCCCCCAGGGGAGGATGGGCCCAAGGCAGCTCCCAACAGGAGAAAAAGTCTTGGAATGCAGGGCAGAGCCCCTCACTTATACACTGTGGGAGAGGAGAGGGAGGGACAGACAGAGACGGTGGGGCAGGGGGGTGGGGGGAGACAAGGAGAGACAAAGAAGTAGGGAGGACAGACAGGAGAGAGCAGGGGCAGGGGTTAGTAAAGCCGCCCTTGCCAACCCTTCCATTCCTCCCAGCCTGTCCCAGACCCCCACTCACCGCCTAAGTTGATGACGCAGGAGGCGATAATGATGAGGATCCCCCCTACCAGTGCCACGATGCTTAAGAGCTTGGCCACACGACCCAGACGCTGGGCCCCATCCACGTCCCCCTGTTGCAAGCTGTTTCGGGACTGGGGTTAGAGTGAGGTGGGGGGGGCACCAGCCCAGGTCAGGAAATGCCAACCAGGCAGAGATCGGGTGTAAGAGTCATCCAGAGGAGACAGGCCAGCCGGTGGACAGTGGTTAAGGGAGGAAGGGGGTTGAGAGGCAGCAGGAGAAGGCACAGGTCAGTAAGACTGTGTGAAATGTCTCAACTTCCCTCCCACCTGATGGGGTAGGGCTCAGAAGGTGAAGTCCCAGGGAGAGGTGAGCAAAGGCCCAGTAATTGGGAAGTGAGATCCATGCAGAGAGGGGAGGGGAGGCGGGGTTACTCCTGGGGCTGTGTCCCAGCACAGGGCAGGAAACTGGGAACCACTGCAGGCCCGGGCCAGGCAGGGTTCCCTGGGGCTCACCATGACGGCATAAGCGAAGGCCACGATGTTGACAGGCCACATGGGGCAGAAGCAGGACAGGATGGCGAGGATGATGTAGTCCCGAGGTTTCTGGGTGCCTTCACCCCCCTCTACCCCAGATCCTGCGAGCTGGGAGCTAGGGTGGCGGCTCAGGCTTCCTCGGGGAGATCCCGAATGCCCACTGTGAGCCTTTCCTAGTCGATCCTCCTCCACCAGCTGCTGCAGCACACGGGGTGGGGCCCCATTGGCTGGGGGGGTCTTTGTGGAGGGTGGTGAGTGAGGCTGGGGGGCTAGACCCTCTTCCCCATCGCCATCACCAGCCTGCAGGGGAACCACTGCCCCATTCTCCTGCTTTTCTCCCATGCTCTCGCTCAGGATCTCAGAGGTGGGCTCCTCCTGGGCAGGGGGCTCTGGCTGAAGGGCTGGTGTGGAAGTGGACTGGGAAGCTGGCTGGGGCTCTGGCTGGGGTTCTGGCTGGGGGGCAGGTTCTGAGGCTGGCTCAAGCGGGGCTGCGGATTCCAGGTTGGATTCCGGGTCTGCAGTAGCCTCTTTCCTCACTTCGGGTTTGGATGCTAGCTCTTGGCATGTTTCTTCAGTGCTGGAGTTGGCCTTTGCTTCCCCTCCTGGGCTTGAGCTGAGGTGTCTGGCCTGAGCTGCTTCAGGGACCCCAGTTGGGGTCTCTGTGGTTTCTGGAGCCAGCCCAACCTTGGGTTCTGAGTCCCCAGGGGCCCCCATGACGTCTGGGGCTGGCTGCAGGGTCTCTGGCTCATCTGAGACCCCAGCTGGGACCTGGGGAGAGCCAGTTCGGCCTTCAGAATGGCCAGGCCCTTCTCCCTGGGTCTGGGGACCCTCCTCTACCCCCTTAATCTCAGAGACCTCAGAGCTGCTAGCTGCCATCTTGAGACAGGAGAGGGGAGAGGGCCTCTGAGGGAAGGATGGAACGGCACTGAAGACAGCAGCAAATCCTGCAAGAGGAGGAGACAGGCTTGGTGTGAGGAGGGAAGAGGTAGCTTTCAGCGCTGCAGCCCAAGAGAGCGATGCTCCTGTCTCAGGGCCAGCCTTGGGCTGCCTCTGGGGAAAAGGAAGAAAAGTTGGGGTTTCCTTTGCTTTGGGGTGGGACATCTCTGGGGAGGAGTGCTCTGCTCAGGCTTCTGGTTGGAGAGCCCTGGGAAGATGAACCCTTTTGTAAACAAGGTTTCCCCACGGTCTCTTCCTGGGTCCACCCAACAAGATCCAAACTCATCCTAGCAGATACCACAGCACCCCAAAATCAACAAGCTGTTCAGACTCGGACGTTCCGATAGGCAGACTGGGCAGAGGACCCCGAAACTCACATTCCACTCTCTCTGCAGCCTCCCTTCCTGCCTGGGCGCCCAGCCGGTGCGGTTTTCGTGCTGCGCTTTTGGGGCGTAGACGCCCGCGCCCCTCCCTCGGGGACCTGGGCATCTCCACTGAGCCCCTTCCCAGCCCCTCTCCCAGGGATTCCCTCGCCCCCGGGGGACCGGCGCCGTCTCCTCCCATTGGCGTGGCGCGCCCAGCACCACCCGTCAGTCCATCAGGCGCCCGCATTCCGGTACAGCCTTCCCGGCGTCCGCTGTCTGTCCGTCCACTCCTACCCGCAGCTTCAGTCAGTCCATTCCCGTCTCACCTCGACGCCGGCCTCCAGACTGCTCCGGCTACTGCCGCCGCCGCCGCCGCCACCGCCGCGGTTGCAGCCGCCGCAGCCCGGGAGGGAGCAAGTCAGCGAGGGAGGAAGGGAGGCGGCGGGTCTCCCCTCCCCTCGGCTCATCCCCTCCTCTCAGGTCCCCTCCCCTACGCTTCGCTGCCGCGCACCGCCCCCGCCCCTTGCACGGCTCCCGCCCCTCCCGGCCAGCCGGAGGGAGCCACGCGTGCCAGGCCCCGCGTTACCTGGGCAACCAGCCGGGGGACCACTCGAGCGGCTCCCTAGCCCTTCCCCCGCGCGCCTCCTGGAGGTGCCCCCTTCCCAGGCCCCGGGCCCCTCCCGCCAACGGTCACCGGGGGTCCTGGCAGAGGCAGGGGGTCAGGGGAAGCGGAGAGGGGCCTCCGAGGAGACTGGACCAGTGAGACAGGCAGGACCAGGTGGAGGCACCCCTGCCAGCAGGAAGGGAAGGGAGATGAGGCCAAACTTGGGAGAGGCTGCAGAGGATGATCAGGGTGGAGTTTCCAGAAGGGAGCCTGCAGAACGACAAGTCCCTCTACCGCCAAGGAAGCAGCAGCAGCAGAAATGGGTAATGGAAGGCTCAAGAAAAGGGTCCCTGGAAGGGTCAGAGCAGTGACTGGGAAGGGAATTCCAAGGGGCAGGGTGGAGGGTGCAAGAGCAGTCTGGAACAACAGGAGGCTGGGTAAGAGCAGGGTGGACCACACCAAGAATGAAGAGGATGAGTGGGGAGAAGTGCAGTTTTTATTCTCCACGTCTTTGTTACCAGTCCTAGGGCTGAGTTGCCCAGTCTTTCCACAGCTACATCATCCATCACCTCTCAGGGCCTTAAGAGTGCAGGTATTGGGCTGGGGTGTGAGCAGCAGGCAGTGGGTCTGGACCGAAGGGGAAAAGCAGCATTTATGTCCAGCAACTGTTTGGGTTTCTGACCCAGGCCTCTTCAAACCTCCAGGGGCTATTCTGGGCCTGGGTGGATTGAGTATTCCCCAGAGACTCTGGAGTCCTGGAACTTGCTCCCCCGCAGCCTAGGAGCCTCAGCCCCACCCTGAATCTGGACTGCCTCGGCTGGTGCTGCCTCTGGGGAAGGAGCCGGAGCCCCAGAGCTGCACAGGGCTGAGCAAGGCTGCAACTGACTGACCAACTGCAGGCCTAAGAACTCCCTTGGGGGTGGGAACAGGGGGCTTGGTGAGAGCAATTCATTCATTGAGTCTGAGACAGGTTTTTATTTAAAATTTATTGTAATGGGGTCCGCGCAAAAGGAGGGGGTGAAGGGTGGGGAACATGCAGGGGACACCGGAACATGATGACATGGCCAGGGCCACAGCTTCTGTCATGGGGGAGAGGGATGAAAAGAAAAGGCCAGGGCTGGAGCTGGGGTGGAAGAGGGAAGGGGGAGACACTGTGGCTGCATTCCCCCCACCCCCAGGAAGCACCTCTAGTCCCTGGATACCTCCATTTACCCTGGCCCCTAGGATTCCATCTCTTGTCCTGCCTCTGGCCCTAGTGGCTCCTTCTTTTGCTCCCCTTGACTTGTTTTCCCCTGACAGATTCTTAAGCAGGATGATGTTCAGGGCCTGACCCCAAACAACCCCACCTGATGAAGGTACAACCTTTGCTTTCTGCCCCTTCTCAGATCTCACCTTTCCCCATCTCTGGGACAGAATCTTTGATTTCCCTCCTTCCTCTCCTCCCTCCCCCTGGAAAAAAAAAGAAAAAAAAAAGCACCAACTCCCCAGGGAGGGGCAGCAGACAGTAGGGGCGGGGGCACCGGAAGGAGGAGAGCAAGGACCATCGAGGGAGAAGGCTCACAATCCCTGGAAGGGCAGGGCAGGGGGTCACAGAGAGGAGAGGGGGTGAGGGCAGTGGCCACTCCTGTCCTCTGCTCCCCCCTGCCCACTGTCCAGGGGACTTCAACACAACCAAGGGAACAGGTGTGTGTGGGGTCAGGTCTCATAGGGAGGAGAGAGGAGCAGGAGAAACAAATCGTTAAAACCTAGCGAATTCCCCTAAGAAAACATTTCTTCCTCCTTTCCTTCTGGAGGCTCCTTGGTTGGTGGGGGAAGTAGTGAGGAGTTGGTGGGAAAAGAGAGGGGAAGAGGAGATGGTACCGAGGGACTTTCCTCCATTCTCCCCTCTCCCCCCCACCAACTTGGAGCTCACCAGGGCTGGGAGGGAAGTGGCTGAGAGCTCACAGGCACCCCCTCGGCCCCAGAGAGGGAGCCCACGCCTGTGGGTGGGGCTGCCACTGCTGCTGCTGCCGCTGCCGCTGCTGCCGCCGCCGCCGCCGCCGCCATTGGACAGACCTCACCTGCCATTGGACAGACCTCACCTGTACCTGCAGGGTGAGAACCACCAGGAGATCACAGCGCGATCTGAATGGCAAGAGCCTTGCCCCTTGCCCCAGGTGCCCTCCCCTGGGACACAGCCGTTGCTCACTCCCTGTTAAGATTTCGGCCTGCATCCTTACCTCATTCTGCTGAAAGGCCCTCCCTGGTCCCAGAAGTCTCCCTAACTTGGGGATAGCTGGGCATCCCTGGCCTTCCTAATATCCCCTATTGGGTCCTGTGAGCCCCCTCGTCCCACGCACCCCATCCCACCCCCCCCAGCCATGCCCCACGCCTTGCCTGGTGGGTGCGGGGGTCCCCCTCAGCAGGTGGGCTGTGGCTGGGGGGCATCTCCCGGGACAGGGGGGGCGGCCCCCCCCAGATGGGTCTGCATGTGGCCGGCCAGCTGGGCAGGGGTCTTGCAGTGCACGCTGCACAGCTTGCACAGGATGCGGTCAGCCCGCGGGGCCTGGAGCCCATGGTCCTTCACCGCGTGGATGCGCAGGTATGCTGCCGTGGTGAAGCCTATTAGGGGGGTGGATGGGGATGGGGGGTGGGGGTCAGCCAGGTGGAGACCCCAGAGACGGGGTTGTTCTCCTAGGCTGGGGACGCCCTCCTCAGATGGCCCTGTCCTCCTCCCACCACATCCTTGGTAGCCTGGGGCCAACTACTCTGCTGGGGCTGGGGGCGGGGAACAGCCCCCCGAGTATGGGAACTGGGTGAATGGTGTTGGCTTCTGGGCCTTGGTGTCCCCAGAGTCCATTCTCTGTGGCTGGGGGATCTCTCCCGGGGTGACAGGACACTGATTCCTAGCCACTTGAAGAGTTGACCCTCAGCAGAGACGGCTGTGTCCCCTCCCTCCAGTGCCCCATACAGTCTCAGCCCAGTTACTCAGTGGAGTGAATTTGTTTAAAAGCAGCTCCCTCTGCTACTGAGACAGGGCGAGTACTTTGTAAATCTCTGCCAACGTACTCCACTTGCCCCAGGAGCTGAAGACAAGAACTTGTGGCTGCACAGCTGAAACCTTGCCTGCCAACCCGTGGGAACTGGCTCTCTTGACCACTCCTTCCTCAAAGCAGTCGTGCCCCCTCCCATCTCCCCACACACACCCAGGAGTTGACTCTTTCTGGTAGATCATCTCCTCCAGCAATGACATCTTAGAACTTAGTGATGTTCAGTCGTCCCAACGTTCCTTCATGTGCTTTCTAAAGGGCTCTAGATGCCACGAGCTCTTGGCTACAGCACCTTTAACCCACATCTGTGGAAGGGCCTCTGGTTTTGTCCCCACCCTCTGTCCCTGGCCCTCCCGGCATCTCTCAGCATGTACCTTTGTTGCAGAGCTCACAGACATGGTGAGGGCCCTGGCTGTGCACCTTCATGTGGTCCGAAATATAAGCCGAGCTCAACATCTTGCCACACACATGACATGGCACCTTCTCCTCGTGTCGTACTGTGTGGGCCCGCAGACGATCCTTCGTAGCAAAAGCTGCCTCACATTTCTGGGGAGGGGGGAGGGGCGTGGGGGGTGTCAGGAGAGTTAAAGCTTCGGGGAGTGGGGCGAGGGGGGCAAGAGGTTAAAGGAATCAGAGCCTTGGGGGTCTTTGATCTGTAGGAAATGGGAGTGAGATGATGAGGCCTTGAAGAAGGGATGAGAAAATGGAGTGAAAAAGCAAAAAAGAAGAGAGAAAAAGGGGCTCTGAGAGGCTGAACTCAGACAACTACAATGAGGATCAAAATCATGAAAATCAGGACAGGAGGAGGCGGGCTTCCTACCTCACATTTGAAGGGCCGTTCTGTTGAGTGCACTTGTCTGACGTGACTGTTGAGGTGATCCGGCCTGGGGACACGTTGGGTTTGGGGTTAGGGCCCTGGGGTGTGGATGGGTACCCGAGTCTGCCTAACTCGGCCCATCAAGCATTTGCAAGGGTCCCTGCATTTTCTCCCAAGCCCAGGGATTCAGAGTCCAGGTCAGGCAGGAAATCCCTCCTCTCGCTCTAGGCGGCCTCGGCCTCCTCCCACTCGAAGCACTCCTACAACCGAAGGACCCACCTCCTTTTGCTAAGGACCACCCCCTGCTCCCTGGTAACCGGGAGAGGCTTGCCTCCCTCCTCCCTGGGAGTGGCTCCCCGGCCCCATCCTCAGAAAGCTCCCTCCCTCCCCGCCAGCCGAGGCCAGGCCACCTCCACCGCCGGCCTTCCCGCCCTCCCCACCCGCCCAGGGGGCGGCCGAGGCCGTGCACACCGGGAGAAGCTCTTGCCACAGTGGGAGCAGTTGTAGGGCTTGTGCACAGCGCCGTCATGTGAGCGCACGTGGTAGCTCATGCGGTCCTTGCGCTTGAAGCGCTGCTGGCACACCGGGCACTGGTAGGGCTTCTCGTCCGAGTGCGACAGCTTGTGTCGGTTCAGGTGGTACACATCGCGGAAGGCCTTGCCGCACATCTCGCAGGCGTGGTTCTTCCGGATGCGCTTTCCCGAGGCGGTCGTGGTCACCACGCCACCGGCGGCCACTGCGGCCGCTCCGCCGCCGGCGCCCGCCTCTCCCCCTCCCCCGCCGGCTCCGCTCAGTTGGGGCACGCTCAAGAGGCTTAGGGGCACCATGGTGGGCATCTTCATAGCACCCGAGGGGACCCGGCCGGCTTTGGCTCCGGTGTGGATGGCCTCGTGCCTTCGGAGGTTGTAGCCGTTCTTGAACTCCTTGGCGCACAGGGCGCAGATGTAGGGCCCCTTGCTCTTTGTCTTCTTCTCCAAGGCAGATGCGACCGGGGCCACGGCGACCGTCGAGGTTGGGGCAACGACGGCGGTGGCCGCGGCTGCGGCGATGGTGGCGGCAGAGACAGGGGGCGCGGCCTCGGCGGCGGGCGCCGACACCGGCGGGGGCGGCGGAGGAGGCGCCGGGGGCTGCTTCAGAGCCGCTGTGTCCACAGTGGAGGCGGCGGCTGGGGCCGGGGGCGCAGCAGCAACGGCGGCGGCGGCAGCGGCAGCGGCGGCGGCAGCCGCGGCCGCGGCGGACTCCTGGGCGGCGGCGAGGACCGGGAGCAAGTCCACCTGGAGGGGCTCGGCCGCCGGGGCCTGGGGCGTGGGTGGGGGCGCCGGCGCGGCCTGCGAAGACAAGGCGCCGTGTGGGCCGCGGCCGCGGGTCGGCGCCCTCCCGGCCCGGCCCGCCACGGCCGGCCCCTACTCACCTGGAATGGACTCTGGGCGCAGCCCTGGGAGGCAAAGAAGCGGGACTGGAGCTCAGCCCCGACCTGCAGGGGGTTCTGGGCGTGACCCTGAGGTGGCGGGAAGGAGTTCATGAGGCCGCCCACCCCCCGGGAGTCCAGGCCCAGCACGGGGAAGGGGGGGGCCAGCAGCGTGCAAGGGAACACGGGGAACATGGCCTCGGCCACGGCGGGGCCCCCGGGGCTCAGCGGGGGCCGGGGGCGCGGGCCGCACGGGGCCCGGGCTCGGGGCGCCGCCCCCGGCCGGCCGGGCTGGGCCGCGCCGAACGCATGGCCCGCGGGCCGCCCCGCCGCCCGCGCACCCCGGCCGGCGGGAGGGAGGGAAGGAGGGCGCCTGGCGGGCCGCGGAGCGCGGCGGCGACGGCGGCGGCGACGCCCCCTGGGTGGGGGCGGGAGGCCCCGCGGGGCCGGGGGCCGGGGGCGGGGGCCCGGGCGGCGGCGGCGGCGGCGGCGGTTGGAGCCTGGCGGGGCGGGGTGGGGGGAGCGAGGGAGCAGCCTCGGCCCCCGCCGCGCGCGCGCCCAGCCGGCGCCTCGGGGAGGGCGGGGGAGGGCGCGAGGGAGGGAGGGGGACAGCTGCGCGCGCACCGGGCGCGCGGAGGGGGGTGGGACGGGAGGGAGGGCGGGCGGGAGGGGGTGTGGGAAGGGGGGGTGGGGCGGGGGAGGGGGTTGTTACCTGGAAGATGAAGCTGCTCCAGTTGCCGGGATCCATGGCGGAGGGAGGGAGGGAGGTGGCTCGCGCTCACCCTGGGGCGGGAGGAGGAGGAGGCGGCCGTGGGGGAGGGGGAACCCGGGGAGGAGGCGCGCGGGGCGGGCGGGAGGGGGGGAAGGAGGAGGAGGGTGGGGGGAGCGGAGCACACTGCGCGCGGGGAGGGAGGGCGGGCGGGGGGCGCGAGGACACACAAGAGGCTGGAGCGGGCGCGAGCGCGAGCGCGCGCTAGGCCCGCGGGAGGGGGGAGGTACAAGAGGGACTCTGGCGGGAGGAGGGACAGGGGAGCCACCCAGCAGCCGGAGTCGCCCCAAGCGCGAGACCCCTGAGACGGCCGCTGATTGGCTGACGATGGCGCAGGTGGTGGGCGCGCGGGAGACGGGGCGGCTTCTCTCTCCCCCCCCTCAAAGATTCCACCCCCCGCTTCCCTCCGCCAGCGGCCGTTATTCCGCGCGCACGCGCACAAACTCGCTGCCGCTGTCGAGCGGGAGAATAGGGGAGCGCGCGCCGGGTTACGGATGGGGCGGGGCTAAGCTCTAAGCGCGCGCCCGGTTAACGGTCGTCGTCCGAGGACTTTCGCGGGAGCTTTTTGATTCTTCTCGGCCACCGTCCCGTCCCCCTCCCACTCCAGCGGTTTATTTACAATCCTGCGCTGCTTCGTGTTTTCCCAAAGATGGCGCCCAAAGTAATTTACCGGCTGAGCTTGTGGCCCATCCCAAGGGCAATTATACCCCGGCCCCGCCCCCGTAGTCCCAAGAATCAGGCTGAAGCAATGGAGTGAAAACTGTATTTACAAGACAAGCAGTTACACAAGGACTTAAAAAAAAAAAACAACGGGGGGATGCAAAGGAGGGGAGCCGGCAGTCAGGAGGGGCCACAGCCTTGGCCCGCGGCAAGACCCAGGATGTTCGCCTGCAACACAGAAAGGAAGGGGAGAGCAGGTTTAGAGCCGGCAGGGCACAAGCCAGGGGAACAAGGGGGCCCGAGCCGCGAGCTCACCTTCAGGAACGACTCCATCTGTTTCCCTGATATACCCTCCACGCGTTCCAGGTCCTCAACCTGGCAGGACAACAGCGATGGGGAAGGGTCTAGGCCAGGTTTCCCCCACCCAACTCCATTCCAGGACTGTCCTCCCTGGGCCATTACCTGGCTGAAGGGGCCATGGAGCTCCCTCCAGCCCACGATGAGCTGAGCCTTCTTTTGGCCAATGCGCTGCAGGCTGCGAAGATCACGGGCTGAGCCTTCGTTCAGCAGATCTAATATTTTTTGGCGACCATGGGCCAGTAGCTCTGGGCTGATCTGCAGCTCCCAGCCGTCCTCAGCCTTCTCTGGCTGTGATGCATCCAGGGACTCCAGCTATGAGGCAGGAGGTGAGTGACAGAAACAGCAGAGTTTGCTGTTCGGCCCGTGGCAGTGAACCGCTCTGGACTCCTCTGCCAAGGATAGGAGTCTTAACAGCAGCTACCCGCCCGCCCTCCCCGGCCTCTATTTCCCTCCTGTCCAGTGTCTGTCCCGACACCCCTCCCTCTTGTCACTCTGGCGTGATTCCCAATTTATCTGATCTGTGAAAGAGTAGAATAGAGTTGTGATGATCAAATGAGATAATGAATGTAAAACACACAGTAAGCTCTTAAATCTGGTCCCTCATTTCTGAAAAGGAAAGAGTAAGTTCTTTCATCTTCAGGAAGCCACATAAGACAAAGTACTCAACAAATGACTCTCAACTGATGTCATCTCAGTTTAAAAACTGAGGTGAGTCTTTCAGTGTTATTTCTTGACTGTTTAGTTGTCTGCCTAAGTGGGCTCTGTAGTTTGTAGAGGGCAGGACCCAGGCTACACACTGTGCCAAGTAGCTGTAGAGTGCAAGCCATGGGAAGAAAAAAAAATAACAGGTGATGGACAGCCATCCTGCTAGGTACATTCATATTACCACATTTCATCCTAAATGCGCTGTAAGGCATTCTGAGGGTGAGCAACATGGAGGGGTTGTAAATAGCTGATAAGTGTTTGGAGAGGCCACGTAACTCTGTGGCCAGTCCTCTTCCCACTAGAGGTCTCTGCCTCTCCTGGGCTCTAGGTGTAGCCTAAGCCTGCAGCTGCTCTCACCTTTCTCTTCCGGCCTTTCTTCTTCAGGATATGGATCTTCGCATTTGGGGATGCTGCCTGCTCCTGAACTGAAAGTAAGAATCATGAGCTGGAGTCAGAGCAGAGGCCACTTTTCAGCTCCCCGGTAGCCATTTGGTCTTCCATTACTGATTCCTCAGTTCCCCTCCACCCCAAATTAACCTTCTGTTTCCATTGGATCTTTCTCATACTTGTACATGAAGGTAATCTCAGTTGGTCTTTCATGATAATCAGTCATGCACTGGTCAGTCTACCCCACTGTACTCAATGAGAGCAGTACACCCAGCTCTTATTTCATATCCACTTTCCCCCTTTCCATCATGGTGGGAGGACATGAGTGACATAAGGACAGCTGCTCCAAATACCACCTTCCTTCCAAGGTCTCGGTTATCTGGGCCCTTCTGGCCCCTACAGCCAAACTTACTCAGTTGTAGAGGCATTACCACTGCCTTTTTGAGGGGCTTAGCCACTGTGACTGTACGGCGAGCAAGGGGTCGGAGCATTGTGGTAGAGTAGTTCTCTTTCTCCTTGGGATCAGCAGCCTCCTGGGCCAGCACTTTGGCTTCTAGTTCTTTTTGCTTCATCTTAAGCCTCTGTTAGAAAGGATCAGGGAGAGAGATGATCCAGAACCAACTTTAAGGCAGTGGGTTAGCAAAGTGAGTGTGCAGGGCTCCAAGGCCTTAGAAGAGCAGAGTGAGCACCAACAAGATAAAGTACCAGGACAATTGGAGCCCAGGGTATTAAGGGCTTTCTAATGATCAGGGAAATAGATGGGGAAACAGTGCAAACAGTGTCAGACTATTTTTGGGGGCTCCCAAATCATTGCAGATGGTGATTGCAGCCATGAAATTAAAAGACACTTACTCCTTGGAAGGAAAGTTATGATCAATCTAGACAGCATATTAAAAAGCAGAGATATTACTTGGCGAACAAGGGTGCATCTATTCAAGGCTATGGTTTTTCCAGTGGTCATGTATGGATGTGAGAGTTGGACTGTGAAGAAAGCTGAGCGCAGAAGAACTTGATGCTTTTGAACTGTGGTACTGGAGAAGACTCTTGAGAGTCCCTTGGACTGCAAGGAGATCCATCCAGTCCATCCTAAAGGAGACCAGTCCTGGGTGTTCATTGGAAGGACTGATACTGAGGCTGAAATTCCAATATAGCCACCTCATGCGAAGAGCTGACTCATTGGAAAAGACCCTGATGCTGGGAGGGATTGGGGGCAGGAGGAGAAGGGAACGACAAAGGATGAGATGGCTGGATGGCATCACCGACTTGATGCAGAAGAGTTTGGGTGAACTCCAGGAGTTGGTGATGGACAGGGAGGCCTGGCATGCTGCGATTCATGGAGTTGCAAAGAGCTGGACACGACTGAGCGACTGAACTGAAAGATCAGGGCTGCCCAGAGGTGGAAGGAGCTTCTTTGTGAAATACTGAAGGGAAAGGCTATTCAAGCGGAGAGTCCTGACTTAATTTGATCTGGGTTTTAGCAAATGGCAATGTCCTACACTTGTACCTGGAATTTTTTTCTCTTGCCCCCTCACATAGGATCTCAATTATTTTTCAAAGTTCAGCCATATTAAGGACATTCAAGCAGAAGCTAGAGAACTGAGGGATTCCAGTGTTGGGTGAAAACTGGATGCTGGTCCAGCCTTTCCGGTCCTTCCCTATCTGAAGATCCTCTGACTGCTTCTCAAGGTCAGCAGGAATCCCAGCCCCAACCTTCAACACTTACCTCAATTTCCAAATCCTTCTCTTCCACCGTCTTCATGAGCACCATCCGCTCTCGCTTTGGGGTGCTCAGCAGAGGGGTCCCCTGGCTCCCCTGGGAGCCCAGCAGACGGTCCAAGCTCAGAAGGCGCTCAAGCATTGCCGGATCCATGCTGCTTAGCTTCTGTAGAGGGCTGAGCACACAAAGAGGTTACTCCCCACTTACCTCTTCTCTCATCATCCTCTCCAGCAGCAGGATTCCCCTCATCCTGCCTTAACTTGGTGTTTCTATGGTTCCAGAACCCTACTATTAACTTGCTGGCAACCCTGTACAAGTTATCCAGACACCCTGGGTGCAGTGTCTTCTTCAGGTGAATGGGGATCAATCACTACTTGTTCAGGTAAACCTCTCAAGGAGGCCAGGAGATCAAATGAGAAGAAGCATTTCATGACCACTGAATGGCAGGTATTCATGGGATCTAAGACATCCCCCTGCCCTGAGGCACTCACTGTCGAACAGTAAGAGAGCATAAGGTGACTGCAAGGGCCATCAGTGTGCCTGTTCATTTGGAGGAGCAGTTGGTGCAAGATTCACAGAGGAAGTCATCTTAAGCAGGGCTCTGAAAACCCCTGAAGACCTCAAATGCCAAGCCTTTCTCCTGTGGGCAGTAGGAAAAGCCTATTCAAATGGAGACCTGACTTAATCTGAACATGGTAACATTTGTTCCTTCTGTCTGGAATTTCCCCCTCAATGACAATTGAGATCAATGACAATCTGATCTCAATTGTCATTCAAAGTCAGTTTGATGCTACCTTTCTGGTGATGCCAGCTTGGCTGTGTATCTTCTTTCCTACACTATGAACTAGCTTCTCAAGGATAGAAACTGCCCTGTTCTTTAGATACAAGGGCCTTGGAGAGCAGGATTAGAAAGTACAGGTGAATACAGAAGTCATTTCTTCTTTCCTGGCTGTAGCAGAACAAAATGATCCTCCTTATCGTGCTCTGTACTGTCGACCTTTCGTCATATACGACGTTCCTGTCTTGCTTCCTCTACTGAAATGTGAGCCCGCTGAGGTCAGGGTGTGTTTAGGTCTGATGTGTCCCTATCTGGCAGAGACCTTGCTTGTTCACGTGTTTTACAGATGCGCATGTGTATATGTTTCTCTTGAGTCTGTACACATAGGAGAGGGGACTGCTGACAACAGTTTAAGAAGGACAAGATCGAGATGGGGTTCCGAGTGAACACAAGTACCCAAGCGCTTTTTGCCATCCTTTCTAAAATAGTGAGTTGGTCAAAAAGTTCCGGTTTTTCTGTAAGATGCTATGAAAAAACCTGAATGAATCTTTTGGCCAACCTGATACAACTGTCCCCTGGGGCAGAATGTGCACTAATCCTTGGCCTCCTCAGGTCACCTCTGTTCAGTTGTCTTAGGACTTAAGAGAGTTGAGAAGCTTTATTGGAGCTAGGGGTAGAAAAAGGACAAAGATCAAGATGCAAGTGGTTCATTGGAAGGCTAGGTGGCCAGACACAGAAAGCCAAGACCACTGAACAGGGGTGACTTGAACATGACTGCATACTGGGCCATGAGGTGGGGCTATCAGAACAGGAAAGGAGGTCACACACCTCCCTGGTTTAGAGAGGCCTTGTTTGGATTGAGGGTAGAAGCAGGGCAAAGTTAGGACAGCAGCTGACCCCATGGAAAGTTACAGAAAGGCTGGACCCTGGACACACAGACTGAGTCTCAATGAGACATCTTTCTTTTTATCTCCTTTGCTCTGCTTTATCCTTGGGACCTGAAAGACCTGATCCTCATTACTTCTTGAATCAGAAGCAAAAGTGCTCATCCTTGAAACATTGGTGCCAAAATGTGAGATTTTGCTGACTGCCTAAATGAGTTGGAAAATAGAAAAGGGGGATGGGGGTGGCGGCTAGGAGCTCAAGGAGCCTCCTTATGACCCCTGATAGCAGCATCAAGGCTGGAGATTGCAATGAATTCAGTAGAGTAGGATTTTGGCTGAATCCAGTGGAAGAACAAGTTCACAACTCAAGGATCCAACAGACTAAATCCACAGCCACTCTGCACCCAACCCGGACACAACAGGAAAGGGAATATGCCCAAGACCCCTCCCTCTCTGCTCACCTGAGTTTCTGGGAGGCAGAGGCTGGAGCTATTGGGAGTTCGGGACTCTCAGTTTCCTCTTCCTCAGGGCCTCGGGCTCTCTTTGCCTCTGATGGGCCTAGCAGTTCTTTCTGAGACAATTTAACAGGTGCCAAGACTAGGGGAAGATGGCAGGGTGGGGAAAGAGGGGGTGTCAATTTCTGTGCTGATCCTTGGTGGATTCAGCAAACTCCCCAGGTATCCAGCCTTGGCCTGTCCACTCCAGTCCACCCCAGTCCTCACCAGGAAGCTGCAGGCTCTCATTGGTAAAAGGCCGGTTGATCACCTCCTTGGACCTGGCTGCAAAGTTGAGTGCAGAGACTGTGTCCAGATAGAAGCGTCTCTCAGGGGCAATGTTGGCAATGAGGATGCTGTGAGCTGAGCCACCCAGAGAGTCCTGAGAGACGGCGACAGGGCAGGGTGGGTAGGTCAGTAGCCTCACCTTCCCCCTCCCTGACCACTGCTCCCCGATACCCCGGCAGGCCTGAGAACCCCCTTCTCCAGCCCCTTTTACCCGAGATGGGAGGCCTGACCTGCAACAAGCGAGTGAGCTTGCTGTCCCGGTAGGGCACCCGAGGGAGGCCCTGGTTCAAGGCATCCACCACCTTGCCTAATACAAACAGGGAGGTGTTGATGGCTCCACTCTCCTTCAGCCTCAGGCCCTTGTTGCCTGTGCGCCGGTTGTCCTCTGAGCCAGCCAAGTCAATCAAGTAGAGTTTCCCTTCCCGCTGGCGAAATGGGGCCAGGCGTTCTCGCTGATCCACCTGGGGGCAAGAGCAAGGGCCCCCATTTAGTTCAAATTCCGGGGGCTCTGCAGGTCCTCACCCCTGTCGGGGGTGGAGGAGGAGTCTCACCTTAACCAGGAGCACAGCATGACTGCGGGAAGAGCGCTGGTTGAGCCGGGTGGCTCCCACCGTCCGATTTCGACTGGCTGGCAGGAAGTGCCGCTCAAAATCAGCAAAGCTAGTGATGGGCTTCTGCGTGAGGCCCGGAATCAGGATATTTCCTCGGCAGTCTTCTCGGATCACCAGGTCTCCCGATGAAGGTTCCAAGAGGTCTAATACCTATGTGAGCAGTGAGGGGTAGGGCCAATTTTCCACTTACAGGCTGCCTACTTCCTGCCTGTGGTTCTCATTTTCTTTGCTGGATTCTCAGAGTTGTGCCATCTGCTACCCCAACCTCTGTCTTTCCAGGTGTCCTTGCTAGATCAAAGCTTCATGTTCCAGAACCGGGTCTGATTTTTACCTTTTGTTTCTTCCCTCACCAGTCAGAAAGGGCCCTTGAGGACTTCCCGGTGGTCCAGTGGCTAAGACTCCACACTCCCAGTGCAGGGGGCCTGGGTTCGATCCCTGGTCAGGGAACTAGATCCCACATGGCAACTAAAGATCCCACATGTGCCGAAACTAAGACCCTGAGCAGCCAAATGAATATTTAAAAATGGGGCCAGGGGGCTCACCTTTTCCTGGTAGATCTCTAAGTAGGACATAGTGACAGAGAGGGCCCACGGCCGGCCCTCAGCACCCTCCTCCCTCGTGAGCTGCAGGAGGTCCATGAGAGCTCGAGGAATCACCCCAGGCTGTTCTGGGCTGCCCAGCATCGTATGCGTCTTCCCTGGGGAAAGAGTGGAGAGAGCTGTGAGATTTTCTTCCCCATTCCCGAGTCCCTTCTGGCCCAGGGCTGCTCTGTATCTGGCCTCCTCACCTGCCCCTGTGGGCCCATAGGCGAGCACACTGGCATTCTGCCCTTCCAGCAAGTGCCTCAGGATGGGCTGCACCGATCCTGCATAGATGTCCTGCTGAGAGCTCCTCTCCCCGTAGAAAGCATCAAACCTGAGGGCAGGAAGAAAGGCGGGACTCAGTGGCGGGTTCCATTTTCACCCAGGTCTAGAGGATAAAACTGGTCTCACATTTAAGGGTCTCTATTCTTCTTGCACAAAGATCTAAGAAAGTGCCTACTGAACACCCATTCTGTCCCAGTCTCTGTATTGCTGTAGAAACACAGAGAGAAATAATTTGGTATTCCTGCTCTTAGGAGTTCTGCAGTCTGGTGGCAGAGATACCCACACTTTGCTGCGACTCAGGAAACAAAGATGAGAATGCACTAGAAGGAGTAACATTCTGCCTGGGGAAGGAGGATTTTTGCCAGAGAGAGAAGAGAAAGATACTCTAAGTGTCAAAAATAGCACACAAGACGTGGTATAAAAGGGCCAGGCTTCCCAATCCTTTTTCACATCAAAGAATTTATAGCAAGTGGCATCTGTACACCACCATGGAGTAAAGACTAGATGAGACTTGACACACCTGAGGCTTAGTCACTGTCCTCTGATGGAGAAGCTTTGGTTGAGGCAGGGATTAGCACAGATATAAGTGGAGGGTAGCATGTGCTGGGGGAAATGAGGCTGGAAAGAAACTGAAGCCGAGTTGTCAAGGGCCTAGAACAAGGTTGGCAAACTTTTTCCATAAGAAGCCAGATAGTAGATATTTGGGGCTCTGTGGACTACATGGTTCCTTTCACAACTGCTCACCCGTCACTGTAGTCAGGCAGAAAGCAGCCGCAGATAGTATGTAAATAAATGAGCATGACTATATTCCAGTAAAGCCTTATTTACACAAAGTCTGCTGACAGATTTCACCTGCAGATCTTAGTTTCCCATCCTCTAGCCTAGAATGACAGGCCGAGGAGCCTGAACTTTAAATCTCCCAAGGAATTTTAAAATAGCTGTGAGCTCTATCCCCCAAACGTGGGTGGTCTTATCTGACACCACCCAGCCGCAGCCTGGGTTGGCCAGCTGGTCTATGTTTCCCCAATCCTTCCCACCCCTCCCCAAAGGGCCGAGCTGGACTCCCTAGCTCACCTTCGCTGCTCCTTACCCACTTTGGGCCTGCTTCCCTCCAAGACTGTGAACAGCAACGTGTGTCTGACTCAGCCTCTAGCCCTCCCTACACTCTCCTAGAGAGGCCCTATCACAGTGGGCACCCGTGAATATTACCTGCAACGAAGGTGTGGCAAACAAAGCTGCACGAAGGAAGGAAGAAGGATCCTCAGGAGGAGGTCTGAGAAATCGCTTCTGGGTAAGTGATAGTGTGAGCAGGCCTAGGAGAGAGATCGGGAGGGAGTGTGGCCTGAACCTTACTGGTATTTGAGAGTCTCCTGGTGGTTCCTCCAGTTGGCAATCTCCAGAGAACAGCTGTCCAGGCCCCGCACACAGGGGGTGTCGTTTTCTCCAGCTGTCCCATCCACAAAGGGCCGCAGTCTCACAGCTACCCTCACTCGAGCTGGAGGCGGGCGCCGGCCAGCGCCCACCTTGCTTAGCCGACAGCGACCGGCTCCTAGAAGATCATTTTTAGGTGTGAAGTATGGTGGCAGCTTTGGTGAGAGATAAAAGTAGGAGTGGGCTTCCCAGGTGGCACTAGTCGTAAAGAACCCACCTGCCAATGTGGGAGATATAAGAGACACAGCTTCGAACCCTAGGTTGGGAAGATCCCCTGGAGAAGGGCATGGCAACCCACTCCAGTATTCTTGCCTGGGAAATCCGATGGACAGAGGAGCCTGGCGGGCTACAGTCCATAAGGTTGCAAAGAGTGTGACACAACTCAGCACACACGAATACACAAGGGTAGGAATCTTGGAGGTGGAGGTAATTGAGCTGACCCCTCAAGAATGAGTAGGGTCACTGCCAAGCATGTGCAAAACGTATGGAGGGGTGAAAGCACGGCCCCCGTGCAGAACCGCTAAGGCAGGACTGTGTGTGTCCTGTAGGTGAGTCAAGCACAGAAAGGCAGGATGGAAGAGAAAGATGAATCAAATACACGGTCTCAGGCAGGGTGCAGTGGGGGGCTGAAGGAGAGAGATTATCTATGGCTGGAACCATAAACCAGATCGTGTACTTAGCAAACATTCACATTTATGAAGCACTGGCTAAGTGCTGCTGCTGCTGCTGCTAAGTCCCTTCAGTCGTGTCCGACTAAGTGCTAGGCACACTTTAACTTCCATGGTGTCCCTGAAAGCTAGCTTCTGTCAGTCCTATTTACCTGTGAAGATGCTCACAGAGGTGCAGCCGTTCTCCAAGCACCTCGGTGTCTTAGGCCTGGAGCCCTGTGGCTATAACTGTATCTTGAACCATAACCTACATTGTGTCGTCTTTGCTATTCAGAGGAATAAACAGGGCCTAAAGGCTGAGTAAAACCCCAACATCTTAGTAGACTAAGAGACTCCCCCCGCCCACCCAGAACCTTGACAACAGAGGCAGGGAAGGAAGCCTGAAGACTGTGTCCCAGAGATCCCCCTGGGAGGGTCAGGGGACCACGGCTCATTTCAGGGGATGCTCTTTGAACCCTGGCCGTGCTGGGTGTGTCTGCGAGGTTGGCCTCTGTTCCTATCCTCAGTAAGTAGGTATAAGTGGGTGTAAATTGTGATGTGTATACAAATAACCTAAAGGATCTAAAGATTCTGCATTTCTAGCAACTTCTAGGTAATGCTTATGTTGCAGTGGGACATTGAATTGTCAAGGTGTGGCAGACCAGGACCTCACGGGATTTTTCTAGGATTAAGGAAGTGGACATTTGCCCCATCTAAAAACCAGTCACTGAACTCCCTGACCTTTCCGTGCCTCTATTCTTGCCTGGAGTTTCTTATATATATAAGTTTGTACATACATACATATGTCCCCCTGCACAAACTGTTAAGTATGGTTTTCTCTCTGTGGAGGGTCATGTGGGTTTATTTTCTATGTTACCCAGTTCTGTAATGCTGTAACATTTGTAGTAAAAAATAACAGGACTTCCCTGGTGATCCAGTGGTTAAGTGCTTCCATTACAGAAGCTGTGAGTTCAATCCCGGGTCAGGGAACTAAGATCCTGCATGCCAAGCAGTGTGGTCAAAAAATTAAAAAAAAAACAAAAAAACAAAAAAAACACGACACTGTGGACAACTTTGGAAAGGATAAAGTTAAGAGGCAGCCTCCAGTCCCACAGCTTGCAAAGGCACTAACACGCAGTGCTTCTCTGTGTTAAGTTTTCTGTTTAGTTTGCTTCTCATAATTAAATCTAAGTCATCTGGCAGTGGCGGGGGGGGGGGGGGGTAGTTATTTTTATCATCAAAAAAACACAAGATACAACTGGAAAAAAAAAAAAAGGGCTTTTCTTTCTGTGAGCTGAAAAAATCTATGAGGTAGGTATTTCCGTATTTCAGATACTATACTATAGCTGATAGCTAACAACAGAATTCAAATCTAGATTCCACCTTCAAAAATCTGCTTTTAATGAGGATGTCGTATTGCCTGCCTGTCACATACCAATTGGGAAAGTTCTTGGTAGCTCTGACTCTCCATTTTTGCTGGCGGTGGCAGCTGGTTGCTGGGACCCACGGACCTCATATTAAGGTAGCAGGTTGGTATCTGTGGCCAACATAGAAGCAGCAGGACAGGCTACCCCAGGAAGAATCTTTTATGTAAGTAAGGTATACCCACAACAGACGGCCTGTTCCAAACACTAGGCCTCCGTTCCTTCATCTGACAAATGAAGCTAGCAACCCCATTTCTCACTTTAAAGTTTACGAAGCACTTGGGCATCGAGTTTTCATTTGACCCTCATGGCAGTCCTGAAAGTCAGAAGGAAGTAGAAACATGCAGATGAGAAAACTAAGACTGCAAAGAGGTCAATGACTTCTCAAAACTGTGTGCAGGAACTTCCCCTGGCCTGTCTTTCCCAGGTTTTTTTCAGTGACAGCAGGGATAGTAGATACAGAAGCACTCAAAGAAGCTCAGTGAGCAGTACAAGGGGAAGGGGAAGTCTGTGGTGATGCAGAAAGAGTATAGACTCTGGCTAGACAGAGCTGGATTTCAATTCCAGCTCTAACACTTATCAGCTTGTGACCTTGGGCAAGTGACTTAACACCCATGAGCCCCAGTTTTCTTGTCTATAAAATAGGGCGAGGAGGGCCTTGGAAGAATCTTAATGAGGATTAAAAGAAGTAACATGTAAAATGTCAACACAGTAACTAGTACATAGTAGGTTGGTAACAATTCTAGTTAAGATGGCCTAGGTTCAAATCCTAGCTCTGCCACTTAACAACTAACTAAATAACCTGGGGAAATGATTTTCCATCCCTATGCCTCAATTTCCACAACCTGTCAAAATGGGGATAAATAAAAATACTTGTTGGGTTCTTATGGCAGTAAATAAGGTCATTCACATAAAAGTGCTTAGAACAGCAATAGCATTGGTGTGTGTGTATATGCTCAGTTATGTTGGATTCTTTATGACCCCACGGACTGTATGTAGCCTGCTAGGCTCCTCTGTCCATGGAATTTTCCAGGCAAGAATACTGAGTGGGTTGCCATTTCTTAGTCCAGCGGATCCTCCGGACCCAGGGATCAAACCCGTGTCTCTTGTGTCTCCTGCCAACTGGCAGGCGGATTCTTTACCTCTGCGCCACCTGGGAAGCACAACAGCACTGGTACTTGATAAAAACCCAGTAAGCATCTTGTTATATATTCATCCATTTTCCCAATGAGGAAATGGCAGCATAGAGAGGTTAGCTAGCTTGCCCATAGTCAATAGCTAGCTAGTGACAGAGCTTCAGATGAAGGTCTAACTCTAAAGTGCATTATGTGATTCCTGGGCCTTCTTAGACCCTACATCCCCATGGGCCTCAGAGTCGGAGACAAGTTCCTCTACTAGCTGTGTGACCTTGGGAAGGCTTCTTTCTTAACCTCTTCAAACCGGTTTCTTTTTTTAAAAATAACAGTATCTACCTCATAAGATTGTGAGGAGCCAGAGAAATAACGTACATACAATGTTTTAACACAGTGCCAGCATAAGCACTCAGCAGATGTCAGCTATTGTAATTACACATTTCTCTTGCTACTCCCTTCAAGGCAGCAACTCACTCCTGCCCTCATCATTCACAGGGTCACCAGTGACCTCTTTACTACTAGAGCCCACAGCCGGGTTCAGTCCCCATCCTGTTTGACTTCCCTGCAGTATTCAACACCCCAGATCCACTTTCCTTTGGAAAATACACTTTTCCCTTAGTTTTCCTGCCACCCACCAGCTGTCTAGTCACTCCTTAGTTTCTTCCAGTCTTAGATGTTTTCCCTTAGCTCCTTCTATCCTCTTTCTAGATCAGGGTTGCTCAATTCCTGCACTATTGATATTGTGGGCTGGATAATTCTTTGGGGATGGGGCTCCCCTATGCATTGTAGGAAGTTTAGCACATACCCCACCACCATGACCACTGCAACAACCAAAAACGTCTCCAGATATCACAAGTGTCCCCATGGAGAACACAATTGCCCCCAGTTGAGAACACCATTACTGACTGACTAATTTCACAGGCATGTCACCTGTGCTCCTGACTTCAATTACCATCTCAAGGCTAATGACTCCTAATTGACACCTCCACACCAGAGTGCTCTCTGCTGCCCTGACACCTCCTCTTACATGGTATTTCAAACTCCACTGTCTTAAACTGAATCCTTCCCCATCCCTCTGCAACCCCATCTTCCCTCTACGCTCTCTAATGTAAATAAATGGAACCAACCCCAAAGATCGGAGAGGCTTTCTTAACTCCATCTTCTCTCTCATTTCTCACACCAGTTCTTCATTAACATATGTTAATTCTACGTTTTTAAAATAAGTCCTCTTCTTTCCTACTGTGCAGTCTTTGCCAAGGTTGTCTTCATTTCAACAGCCTCCCAACTGGTCTCCTTGCCTCCAGTCTCATTCCCTTCCAATCATTCTCCCTCTACTTCCTCCCTAGCTTCTCCATCACACTCTCCTGTAGCTGTGCATTTGTCTGTCTTTTTCATCTAACTGTGAATTCAGTGAAAACAAGTCTTACTTGGCTTGCCTTTATATTCCCAACATCCAGCACAGAATAGGCTCTCGGGGGTATTTGCTGAACAAAGTAAGATCTGTCAAATGAATACCATAAACTGTGGCCACTGCCATTCTTCCTCCAAAGCTCAGAGTCCAGGGGAAGTTGGAAGGAGGCACACTCACACAACTGCCAATGGTAGAAGAGTCTATTTCACCATAAAAGCCACTTTGAAAAAAATAATATATTTTTTTAAAAAGTCAGTTTGAGGTTGGGCGAAGTTAGCACTTCTAATTATTTCTAATTTCCCCCTCCTCCCATGATTCCCAAGCTTCATTCAACTTAACTCTTCTTTTATTGATTAGGAAATTGAGCCAAAGAGAGCATCTTTGGCCTCTCTTTACAACATAAGAAATAGATCAATTGGTGGTCTTTTCCATCCAACAAAGCCTAGCAAACTTCTATCCAACCTTTGAAACCCCCCTCAAATATCACTTCCTTAATGAAGTCTTCCTAGAATACCCAAGAGTTTACTTCAGATTCTGTGTTCCCTATAGTAGTTTATACATACCTCTCATTGCTTTTCACTATGTTATAGATTTTTATGACTACTGATACAGACTAAAACTCCTCTAAAGAAGGGACAATATTCACTCAAGCATTTTTGTGATATCTACAATGTACCAGACACAGTGGATCTTGGAAGGCTGAGGGGAAGTTGTGCTCAGATGGCAGGAATATCATGTGCTTGGGCAAAATGGTTAAGAGCAGAGACTCTAGAATCAGATTTGCTGAGTACGAATTCAGACTCCACTATTTACTGGTTGTGTTAACTTTGAGCAAGCTTTTTAACCTATCTATGGTTCTTTGGTTTCTTCATCTGTAAAACAGGAACAATAGTAAACTACCTCATACCAGCACGTAGAGATTAAATGATTATCACCATAACGTACTTACAACTGTGCCTCACTCCTATCAAGGGCTCAACATGTGCTTGACATCCTATTAAATAGCTTTGTTTCCAAACAGGGCCCGACAAACAGTAAGGTCTCAGATAAATTCTATGGTGCCCATTATAATCACTGACCAGAATTCAGTGTACACAAAGACAGAAGAGCAAGATTCTGAATGTCCTAGTAACCTTTCCAACAGTTCTGACTTGCAGGGCTACAAGAAAAAGAAACAGTCCCTACTTCCCTTTTCTGTGATAACAGCACATCTTATGCTGCAGCCCGTCTGAACCTCTTACCTCTCTCAGGGATCTCCCTGAACCCAAACAACACGTCATACAGGAACTATTACCCCAACCAAACGTGTATCTAGATCCCTTTTGTCCCTATGGTTAGAGAATAAAGTTAGCTACTTTTCGCTCGCTTACTCCTGTAATCTTCTGAGATGGGTCACTGTCCCCATTTTATTAACAAAGAAAACTGACGTTCACAGGGAAAAGTGAGCTGGGGTCAAAACTGCGCCGGAACTAGGTCTCAACCCGGGTCTACAGACGGACAGCGAGAGCAGGAAGCAGAACTGCGACTCCCACCCACACTTCCAGCTTTCTCCTCCCCGCCCCCGCGCCATACCGCGGTCTCCGGAACAACTCACCGAGCCCACACTGGACTCCGACCCATCGCCCCGCAAGACTCCAGGCTACAGCAGCCGCCCTGCCCGAGTCGGGCTAACTTACCCGAGATCGCCGCCGCCATCTCGCGTCGCCTCCGCGCCGGGAGCCCCGCGTCCATCCCACTCCCCCACTGGGCCCGCCTCTCTATTCGAATTTCCCGCTGCCCCGCCCTCTCCATTGTTTTTCACCAATCACGGCTACTCGTCGCCGGAAGCTCCTGTATTTGCCTACCACTATCCCGCCCTCTAGGGCTGGCCTCCCGGTCTTTCAAGAAAGTTTCCCCTGGAGGAGAGCGCATGCGCGTACGTCGGCTACTTAGCCGTTGACGTCGGGCCGGCGCTCCCGTGCAAACTCCGCCGCCCTAGGCTTTCGCGACAGTGGCCGTCTGGGCCACTAGTGAACGCTGCGGCGTCCTGGGCTCCGAATACCTTCTGGTTTCCAGGGGTAGGTTTGCGTTAAGTGTAGCCTTTTCGCTTCATTTTCCCCCTCAAATAGCTACGAATTGTGGTATGAATTGAGCAAAGGGTGATCGAAGGCATTTAATTGATTTATCGAAAAATTTCTCTGAACTGAATAAAGCTTTCGCTATTTTAGTGGCAGAATAAAAGCACGTTACAGGAATAAAGATGTTGCACGGAAAGGGAATTATTCTAAATGACTGGCAGTGATCTCCAGCTTTACAGGTTCTTGCCTCAGAAGTTGTTTCTCGCCTTTGTGGGGCTGGAATCTTTTTGTTTATTTGGGCACTTTGCCGTCAGGGCCAGTCAGCGGTGTAGTCACTGATTTAGGTCAGGACCACGCTGGCTAGATTGTGGATAAATCACGTTGCACTCACTTCTTGCTGAGCCCAAAGCCACTCTGAGGTGTAGAGGCCAGGTGACCTATGTCCTCTTACGTCCTATGTCTGAGCCTAGGAGACCAACTCGGAGGTTCTTTATTTTGTAACTCAGCATGTCCCTGGTCTGTCTAGGCCTGGTTCGTCTCTTACTCAGTGACTTAAATCTTGGTCAGCTTCACCCTTGCTCCCATGTCCTGTGGATCTAGTCTGTTAAATAGTTCCCTAGCCCTTGTGGAAGCTTAACCATCTTTGAGCTCCTGGTAGGGCCCTGGTTTAGACATTATGTCCAACATATCAGAAAACAAATACAACACCAGTGATTCTCAATTTTTTTGGCCTTGGAATGCCTTTGAATTCTTAAAAATTAAGGCTCCAAAGATCTTCTGTTTATATGGGGGAGAAATATCAATAACCTCAGATATGCAGATGACATCACCCTTATGGCAGAAAGTGAAGAGAAACTAAAAAGCCTCTTGATGAAAGTGAAAGTGAAGAGTGAAAAAGTTGGCTTAAAGCTCAACATTCAGGAAACGAAGATCATGGCATCTGGTCCCATCACTTCATGGGAAATAGATGGGGAAACAGTGGAAACAGTGTCAGACTTTATTTTGGGGGGCTCCAAAATCACTGCAGATGGTGACTGCAGCCATGAAATTAAAAGACGCTTATTCCTTGGAAGGAAAGTTATGACCAACCTAGATAGCATATTGAAAAGCAGAGACATTACTTTGCCAACAAAGGTCCGTCTAGTCAAGGCTATGGTTTTTCCAGTGGTCATGTATAGATGTGAGAGTTGGCCTGTGAAGAAAGCTGAGTGCCAAAGAATTGATGCTTTTGAACTGTGGTGTTGGAGAAGACTCTTGAGAGTCCCTTGGACTGCAAGGAGATCCAACCAGTCCATTCTGAAGGAGATCAGCCCTGGGATTTCTTTGGAAGGAATGATGCTAAAGCTGAAACTCCAGTCCTTTGGCCACCTCATGCGAAGAGTTGACTTATTGGAAAAGACTCTGATGCTGGGAGGGATTGGGGGCAAGAGGAGAAGGGGACGACAGAGGATGAGATGGCTGGATGGCATCACTGACTCGATGGACATGAGTCTGAGTGAACTCCGGGAGTTGGTGATGGACAGGGAGGCCTGGCATGCTGTGATTCATGGGGTCGCAAAGAGTCGGACATGACTGAGCTACTGAACTGAACTGAACCGATATATCCATATTTACTGGGTTAGAAATGAATTCAAATTTGAAACATGTATTAATACACTTTAAAAAACTACAGAAACAAATCCATAGAGACAGAAAGTTGATTAGTGATTGGCAGGGGATGGTAAGGAATTGATGAACTGGAACTGTTGCTAATAGATTGAAATTTCTTTCAGGGGTGATGGAAATGTTCTGAAATTAGACAGTGGTGATAGTTGCACAACACAGTGAATGTACTAAAAACCACCAAAATGTACACTTAGAAATGATAAATTTTATGTTATATGAATTATGTCTCCATTTAAAAATTGCCCAAAATTGCAATAATAAACTTTTTACATATAACATAGATAACATTTTAGCTTTTAAAATGACAATTTTCCAAAGCAAAAAAGAAGAGTGACATTGTTTTACCTTTTTACAAACCTAATGTCTGGTTTGAACTTCCCAGGTAATCCAGTGATAAAGAATCCACCTGCCACTGCAGAAGACTCAGGAGCCTCTAGTTCTATCTCTGGGTAGGAAAGATCCCCTGGAGTAGGAAATGGCAACCTTCTCCAGTATTGTTGGCTAGTAAATCCCATGGATTCTGGTCAGTTACAGTCCATGGGGTTGCAAACAGTTGGACACAACTGAGCTTGCACACACAATGTCTGCTTTAAGATGAAATAGCAGGATTCTTACATGTGTTTCTGTAGTCAGTCTGTTGTAATATCACACATTATATAACCTCTTGAAAACTCAGCAATATACTCAAGAAAGAATTTAAGTAAAAAGTTAAATGGTATCTCAGTTTTTTAATGAAAATAGTTTTGACCTTGCAGACCCCTAACTGTCTCAGGAATCTCAAGAACTATTAGATGATTGGCATTTTGGTCTTCCCTGCACTTTACAGAGGACTATTTGGGCTTCCCTAGTGGTGCAGACAGTAAAGAATCTGCCTGCAATGCAGGAGACTTGGGTTGATCCCTGGGTTGGGAAGATCCCAAAGATCCCCTGGAGAAGAGAATGACTACCCACTCCAGTATTCTTGCTTGGAGAATTTCATGGACAGAGGAACTTGAAGGGCTACAGTCCATGGGGGTCACAAAGAGTCAGACACGACTGAGCAATTAACACTTCCATTCAGGTTTTCACATCTGTTGTCAGTCCCCAGATATATGGTAAGATACCTGCCAGAAATAGTGAAAAGAGCATAGCTCAGGGAGTCAGGACTTCTAAAATAAAAAAATAGCTTAGGTACAGGGCTTTGTTGCCAGGCACCTGGGGTCAAGATATTTAACCTCTTTGTGCCTTAATTTCCTTAGCTCTTGAAAGGGAATGATGGTTGGATCTACTTCCTAGGGATCTGCGTCTGCCTGGTGGCAATTCCAATTGTTAAACACCTGATATTCCAAGAGAAACAATTAAAAAAAAAAAAAAAAAAAACCTTCCAAACTAGATCCTTAAGTAGCCAAGAAGAGCAAAGTTGGATATAAGAGCTGACACCAGGGTCTTTCCTGGTGGTCCAGTGGCTAAGGCTCTGTGCTCCCACTGCAGGGAGCCCAGGTTCAATCCCTGGTCGGGGAACTAGATCCTGCATGCCACAGCTAAGAGTTCGAATGCTGCAAATAAAGATCCTGCCTGCCTCAACAAAGATCGAAGATCTTACGTACTACAACTAAGAGCTGACACAGCCAAATAAATAAAGAAAATAAACATTAAAAAAAACTCAATGAGTCCAAAAGCTATTTAGTTTTTCTTTTGTACTCCGCATCTCAGAGAATATCTTTCTTCCCAGATGCCCAAGCTACTGATGTGGTAGTTCTAAATTCTCTTTCACTCACCCTCTTGCATTTACTTATCAATTCTTCTGAGCCTATCTTCCCCCTCAAATCTCTCAAATTCTTCCCTTTCCTCTCTTTCTCATGTTATTGCCTTTGTACAGACATTATCATTTCTGATCTAGAACTAGTCTCTTAACTGTTTTATCTCATCCTGCTTTATCTTTCTTCCATTTCCCCAATTTACACCAGAAAAATGATGTACAGCTTATCAATCCAATGGGCAAAATTTGATTCGGTGCCATCCCATAGCCCATAAAGTTTAAATAGTTCAGTATTATGTTCATGGTTCCTGCCTTTCTGTGAGGCTTCTTCTTTTGCCCAATTGTGCTTTGCATTTTGCCTGTACTGAATCACTGAACCATTTTGCCTGTATCGAATCATGCCAATCATCCCACATGACACAGGGGTGCAGTCAAAAAGTGGGATGAATTTTATGTGATTTATATATCAATAAAAATATAGTTGTATAATATTCCATTCCATGGACTTGAGAGAAATATCTTCATATTTCTACATAATCTAGACTTAGTACTGTTCCTCCACAGACACACACACACACACACAGACTTCCCTGACCTCCCAGAGAAAGTTAACCCTCCTTTTGGCTCTCTTAGCATATTATGAAAATCACCTTTGTTATGCCACCAAACCAACAGTTTTAACTAGAGGAAAAGAACCAGATCTTCAGTACTCTTTGTATTCCTACCCTTTAGCAGGGACTATTTGGTAAATGTGTGATTAGCTTAATTCAGCACTCTTAAAACTCAAGTTTTTAAGTAAGGGGACATTTTCCTTAATCTGCCAAAACCTAATAAGGACTAGATAAAAGCCAGGAATCCCTCCCCTTAATTCCCTTCTGCCATGGCTGCCCCATTGGTGCCAGTCCCCTAACTGGGTGAAAAAAAAAAAAAAAGGCTTTCCTAAAGTTGACCAAATATCTGATCTGTCAAAAGGCTGTCAGATTCAGCCATAAGAAGGACTAAAGTATTGATATATGCTGTAACATGGGTGAAACTTGAAAATACTATGTTAAATGGCAGAAAGTAGACATAAAAGGCCATGTTGTTGTATAATTTGATCTGTGTGGAAGGTCTGGAATAAGCAAACCTATAGAGACAGAAAAGAGGGTTACTAGGGGCTGGGGGAGAGGAGAATGGAGAGTGACTGCTTCATGGGGACGGGGTTTCTTTTTGAGGTGGTGAAACTATTCTGGGATTAGAGAGTGATGATGGTTCCACAATCTGTGAATACACTAAATACCTCTGAAAGGCATACTTTAAAAGGGGGAATTTTGGACTTCCCTGGTGGTGCCCTGGCTAGGAATCCACCTGCCAATGCAGGGGACATGGTTCGATCCCTGCTCAAGGAGGATTTCACATGCCATGGGGCAACTAAGCCCACATACCACAACTACTGAAGTCCATGCACTCTAGAGCCAGGGCTCTGTAACAAGAAAGGCTACCACAATGAGAAGTCCGTGAAGAACAAGGAAGACCCAACCAAAAAATAAATAAAATTTTTTTTAAAGGGTGAATTTTATGGGTCTTCCCTGGCCAGCCAGTGATTAAGACTTCGTGCTTCCAATGCAGGGGGTGTGGGTTCCAATCCAGGTTGGGGAACCATGCCAATCATCCCACATCACACAGGGGCTCAGTCAAAAAGTGGGGTGAATTTTATCTTATGTGATTTATATATCAATAAAAATATAGTTGCATAATATTCCATTCCATGGACTTGAGAGAAATAAAGGCATTTTTATAAGAAACAGACTAGTCATGAGTTTGTATCATGCTAATATTTCTTTATAAAATTACATATACATGACTGTTATTTTTGTCTAATTGGGAAAAAATGTGACCGAAATTCCCTGGGATGTGAATAAACCTATTGGGAGCAATGAGGAATCACCACCACGAGCACAGATATACAAACAAAAAACTGTCAAAAATTTGGGACCGAGAACTAGAATTTCCAAAGCAACTACATACCCTTAAATCCTTGCTGAATATGTCCAGTCCCCTAATGCTTCCCCTGAACTCTAAGCAGCCCGTTCAGTCCACAGAAACATGATGGAAAATCTCCACCCCAACCCCACCTCCTGGAATACCCTTTTGTTTTGAGGGTAAAATTGGCAGCGTGGGCTTCCCTGGTGGCTCAGTGGTGAAGAATCCGCCTGCCAATGCAGGAGATGCAGGTTCGATCCCTGGGTTGGGAAGATCCTCTAGAGAAGGAAATGGCAACCCACTCCAGTATTCTTGTCTGGGAAATCCCATGAACAGAGAAGCCTGGCAAACTACAGTCCATGGGGTCATAAAGAGTTGGATACAACTGAGTGACTAGACAGCAACAACAGTTGGCAGAGTAGAAGCTGTTGAGGTGGTGACTTCCGGAGGAAAGAACTGAGGTCTGAGAGAGCTGAGCATGGACCCCAGGACTTTCGTGTAAAGGCGGGAACTAGGATGGGGTAAATAGCCAGAGTCCTTGGCAGGCACTCGGGCTAAACTTTGGGAGTTGGGTGGGTTCTGGGAAAAAACGAAGGATGATGAACCAGGCACCCACAAACAGTGGGTGGGTTGAGGTCAGGAGAGTGAGGTGACAGCCTGTCGGTGGAGAGGCACTGTCTCAAGAAGACAAAGGAGGAAAGGGTTGGAGAGTGAAACATCTGGAGTTTTGGCGATAAGCCACGACTTTGGCCTTACCTTCAGCCTCCAGTTTGGGTAAACACTTGAAAAAAAAGAATCAGTTCAGGCCAGAATCTTATCTCTTCTATATTTCTAAAAGTTATCTCAACTGAAAATACTTTTGTAAAATTTAGTTATTTGGGGCTGTGCTTTGTTGCTGCACTCTGACTTTCTCTAGTTGTGGCGAGCCCTGGCTACTCTCCTATTGCGGTGCATGGGCTTGTGGGCTTAGTGGTTGTGGCGAATGGGTTTAGTTGTTCCTCGACATGTGGGGTCTTCCCAGACCAGGCATCGAACCAGTGTCTCTTGCACTGGCAGGCAGACTCTTAAGCACTGGACCACTAGGGAAGACCTCATCTCCTCTTGATAAATTATGAAGAAAAGCTCAGGATTCTTTCACCTCTCTCCCTCATCCTCCCACTCTTCCCCAGACTAACACACAACAAGTAGCCAGAAATGAGATTCGCACATTCCTACCAGAGTCAAGAGGTGCATCCCACTAGCTGTAGTCATGCCCTTTTATTGTTTGTTGTTTTTTTTTTAATTGAGACATGGTGGTTTTTTTAATTGGATGGTGGTTAGTGGTGAGTGGGTTCCCAGGTCCCCATTGTAGGGTTGCGGTGCAACTCAGCAGCTCTCATAATCAGAGGGGTAGAGGTCCCAGTGGAAGCCGATGGCATCAATAAGGGAGCCAGCTCGGCCACTGATGAATCGTAGCACAGTGTTGGGGTACAGGGGGACAGCGTTGAAACTCGTGCCTGTGTCTTTCCCGAAAGACAGGAAGCGGAACTTGTCCGTCACAAAGACCAGCTTTCTCAGGTAGGTCTTGTACTTTCCCGACACCTGGACAATGGATTCCCCGGGGTAGAGAAAGATCTCATCCAGGTCTCCCGAGGTGCCACCCACATAGTCGCTCCACACCGTGCCGTAGCGCACCTGGAGACTAGGGGTGGAGTGAGGAGGGAAGAAAGGGAGACACTGAGTAAGGTGATCAGAATACAGGAGCTGTTGGCCTACAGGCTGAGACCTTCAGACTAGTGACCGAGGTAACAGCCCTGAAGAGTGTGAGGGTTGGATGAGCCCTGGAAGGGCATACACAGAACTTCAACTCCTCATCTTGCTGATGATCAGGCTCACAGAGGGAAAACAGCTTGCCTGGAATCACCCAGACAGTAAAAATCAGAGCTTGCCTTTGGAGTCTACATTCCCATTGGGCCCCCACCCCTTACTTGAAAGAAGAAAAGGTTTTGTTTTTTTTTTTCCCAAACATCTGAAAGGCCCCCACGAGGGGAGAGACTTGTTCGTGCTGTGCCAGGCTCCAGTGTCAGAAGGACACATGTTTGGGGAGAGGCATCAAGCTAGAGAAGGAGGATGCCAGGTGGGATTTAAACCTTGGGTGGGGGTAAACTAGACAATGCCCAGGTCCCTCAGAGTTTAAGGTATATGATTTACTCAAGATCACACATGTGGGAGTCTTACAGGTTTCGGCAGCACAGGTCTCAAATCCAAGTCATCTAATAACTTTTCTATATCATGTTATCCCTGTGACTTACTGATGTGACCCAAAGTGACTGAGACCTTCCTAATTTAGTAAGATCCTAGAAGGTCGCCAAAGCACAGAATCTCGAAGACGCTTACCCTACGATGTAGTAATTGCTGACTCGAATGCGAATGGCGGTGATGGGGCCATCCAGCTGGTTTCCAGACTGGGAGAATCGTTCTCCTCCCCCACCTCCATATTCTCCACTGTAGGAGGAGGCCCTGGGCTGAACTGGAGGGAAAGGAGGAGTTGGGGGCAGAAATCCCCTGAGAGCTCAGTTTCTGCCCATCACCCCTCTTCCTCCCACAACTCGGTTCCAACCACCCCAAGTCAGCCTCTGAAAGCCTTGGCTGCTCGCAGTGCGGGCGCCTGTCTTCCCCTGATCTGTCCTGGACTCCGGGCTTCTCACTTACTCTCTGTGGCAGAGGCTGAGGCACAAAGTAGGGCGAGAAGAGCAGCAGTCAACATCCTGGGGCTGGAGTGAGAAGAAAGGAAGTGAATAGTCGCCCTTATCCCCTCGAAGGCCATTTACCCAGGTGCTTCTGACCTCCAGCTGAGTCTTGGGGTTCTTGGTCCTTCAATGCAGACCTCATCCACTCAGTCTTGGGGTTTGAAAGAACTGCCCATAGTCTCTAGTCCTGTTCATCACAGATACTATCTTATGTGTCCTTAATCCCTCTCCCTCTCCCCTGTCTGGCTACAACCAACCCTCCTCTTCCCTCCCAGGCTAGATCAATCCTGACTTTCTATCTGGATTAAGCTGTGTCGACCCCTGTTCCCTCCTAGCACAAAGCAGGAAAGGAATTTTCTAAAGAAGTGAGGGACTTCCCTGGTGGTCCAGTGGTTAGGACTCTGCACTTCCACTGCAGGGAGAACAGGTTCCATCCCTGGTTGGGGAACTAAGACCTAGAAGCCACATAGCAAAGCCAAAAAAAAAAAAAAAAAGTGGAGGACATCTCCAAATTATAGAGATGGTTGAGTTCATCAAACCAGGAGTCTGAGAAAAGCCTAAAGGAAGTCGGGCTGGGGTAGATTGGCCCAGCTTGTGGGGCATCTGGGGCATAGTATAAATTCCTAGGTTGGTCCTTTTCTCAAATTGGAAAGAAAGGAGCATTTTAGAGCATTTATCTGTCACTTGGAGAGTGAACACGGTAATAGAAGAGACAGCCAGTATCACCATCCAAGCAGTTCTGATGGAGATGGGATAGCCCAAGAAGTTTGAGAAGGAGCTGGAATCAGCTCAAGATATTAGATCCCAGGTGCCTGGTCTATTTGTCATACCTCTTTCTCTGCTAACACAAATCTGGCCATGGGTGTATCCCCGGGGTCTCCAGCCCTACAGTTGAGATCCAGACATCTTTACACCTAGGACTAGCTCCGATTCAGATGCCCCGGGTAGTTGACACCCAAGTCTCTCCTGCTGCTCAGTCTAGGAAGTCTCTTCTTCAGCTGAGCTTGAATTTCCCTCTAACTCAGATCCAGGAATCCCTGTCACCCCTTAGCCCACACCTCTGTCAGCCCTTACCTGGCAGTTTCAAGTGCAAAATAGCCCCCCTAGAAACTTCCAGATCTCTTATACCAAGTCCAAGCCCTCCCCCTGCTGTGTGAACCTCACCTCCTGAGCAAACACGACCAGACTCCTAGGATCAGTTGTCAGGCAGGATCTGGAACTTATCCTATCCCAAGGGTTACAGGTGGCAGGGTGGGGCCAACTCTGGGCCAAGGCCTAGATCTCAGGAGAGGCAGAATAAACTTGAGAAAAGATCACCAACCGAGAGACCAGCAGCTGTGTGCGGGCAGCACTACTCATCACCTGGTGCTATTGAGGGTTCTCCCTCCCCTGTTTGATTTCTGCTGGTGCCCTTACCTGCAATCTGCCCTCTCTCAGGATAAACATTGCCCTCTCCAGGCATTTGAAATATAGACTCTCTTGGAAAGGGATCACACTCCCAACACCTTATACTATTTGCTGGGCAATTTTTTTTCTCTCCTCTCATATTTTATATGAAAAAATTCAAAGTACAGAAAAGTTGAAAGAATATACAGTGAACATCCATATGCTCACCATGTAGATTCTGTCATGGTTAATTTTTTTATTAAACTGAGTCAGACGAAACAAAGCTCTACTTCATTAAAAAATAATTTTATGTATTTATGTTTGGCTGTGCCGGGTCTTCGTTGCTGCACCGGCTTTTCTCTAGTTGTGAGGAGCAGGGGCTATTTTTCGTTGCAGTGCGCAGGCTTCTCACTGCAGTGGCTTCTGTTGTTGCAGAGCACAGGCTCTAGGGGGCGAGAGCTTCAGTAGTTGCTGCAGGAGGGCTCAGTAGTTGTGGCTCGTAGGCTCTAGAACACAGATTCAGTAGTGATGACAACGCATGGGCGTACCTGCTCTGCAACACGCAAGATCTTCCCGGATCAGGGATCGAACCCATGTCTTCTGCATTGGCAAGTGGATTCTTTACCACTAAGCCACCAGGGAAACCCTCTCATGGTTAATATTTTGTTGTACTTTCTATTTCTTCCAACCATCCATCCTCAATCTGTCAGCCTCTTCACAAACTTTTTCTAAGAAGAGTGACTTGAGGCAACACCTGCAGATTCCCCTCCCTGGAACAGATAGTCAGTTTAGTGGGCAAATGGGAAGCTGAGGAAGAAAAGCAGACAGGACCTCCCCTGGGGGCCGTGCTGGGCCCTCAGGACTTCTGGCACCACAGCTGAATCTGCCTGGCACTGTAGCCCACACAGGGCAAAGACTCCCTTCTGTGGGTCTGAAACTTCCCACGATTGGTGTCATCGGTTTCTTCTGTCAGCCCTTCTCTTCTGGGACCCCTCCAGGACTCGCCCTCTCACCCACTGAGGTAACAGGTCAGAAGGACAGAGGCCAGGGAGGGACTGGAACCATTAGCCTCGGTTATTAATAACCAGGAGCCCAGCATTCAGAGGACAGGCTCACCATCTGGTGCTGAGGACCCATCCCAGGAAACAAAGGAGGCCCACCCTGGGGAGCCGGAAGTAGGGCGGGGCTCCTGGTGAGGAGATTCCGAGATCTAGGAGGGCAGTCAAGGATGAGCTGTGTGATCTCCCTTCTCCAACCTTCTGCGTGTCCAAAACAAGCACATCCTGGTGCCCACTTTTATCTCATTCCAGCCATTGTGTCCTCTTATGGCTTTTGTCTTTCTTTCAGTATTTATTGTTTATTTGGTTGTGCTAGGTCTTAGTTGTGGCATGTGGGATCTTTCCCTGACCAGGGATTGAACCCAGGTCCCCTGCATTGGGAGTGCCAGAGGCTTAGCCACTGGACTACCAGGGAAATCCCAGCTTCTGTCCCAGCAAGTGCAGCTTTCTTGCAGTTGCCTTTCTCTCCCGATTCTCTCTCGTTCCTTTAATGTCTTGATCTTCCCCTGACATCTCCTATCCCAAGGTTTTCTCTTTATGTTCCCTCTCTCAGTGCCTTTTTCCTTCTGTTCTTCTCTTCCTTCCTTGTCTCTTTGTCTCTCCCCAACTCTCTAACTCTGCCCTCACCCCTCATTATCACCCATTTCTTTCTTCTTTAATAGGGGCACATCACACAGTCTGTGAAAAAAATACTGGAAACCAAAGATGGCAGCTCAGAGAGACCTGAGCGGAACACCTTGGGAAAACTCCTCCGGGACCCTCAGAATAATCTCTTACATTGGTCATAGATTCATTTTCATGCACCCACCCCAACAATGCTGTGATCCAGGGTCTCCTCTCTGCCTGCAGACTGGGTTCTGGGTTCTGGGCAACAGTTCCTTAGCGCCCTCTCCAGCATGATGGAGATGCCCTTCCTCCAGTGGGAGGGGTCTCAGGGTTCATCCTCTGTCCTCCTGGAGACAAGGAAGGCCCCTGTGTAGCTGATGCAGGTACCTCTAGAGCTTGCTCTGATGTTGCACCTCAGGAGCCAGAAGGAAGAGGCGGAGGCCATGGGACACTAGGCCTCCCTCTGCTTCTACCTCATTAGCTCTCCTTTGAACTCTTTCACATTTAACCCATGTGCCAGCTGGGGACCTACCTGTCCCAGTCTATGAGCAGTGAAAGGCACACCTGCCCTGGTCCTGTAGACCAGGAAAGTCCAAAACCTTCCCAACCTTTCTGCTCTCCCAGGCAACTTACACTCTCTCACCGTCTCCTTCGCCCCCTTAGCAAAGTGACTCGCTCAACACATGTTTATGCAGCATCTATAGGTTGGAGGCACCACCCCAGATGTTGAAGAGATAGCAAGGAGGAAGAGATTCAAATCCCACCCCTAAGAGCTTCCACTCCAGTGAGCGCGTGCATGAGTGCTAAGTTGACTCAGTCATGTCTGACTCTTTGGGACCCTATGGATCGTAGACCACCAGGCTCCTCTGTCTGTGGGATTCTCCAAGCAAGAATACTGGAGTGGGTTGCCATGCCCTCCTCCAGGGGATCTCCCCAACCCAGGGATCCTTCCAGCGGGGGTGGGTGGGTGTTGTCAAATGAACAACGACATCACTGTAGGAGGTGTGCTATGAAGAAACCGTCAAATCAGAGTGGGAACATGAAGAGGGATAGGGAGGCTGCTTCTCCAACCTGGAGGGTTCTCTGGTCCGTAACATTTGTGAAGAGACCTGATTGAAGTCATGAAGAGAAATACAGCTATTTGTGTGAAGAGTGGACCAGGCAGAGGGAACAATGAATACCAGAGCCCTGAGCAGGAAGCACGTGGGATGGGGAGGGCAGGGTGGCTGGTGGTAAGTGAGGGAAGCAGGTGGGAGGCAAGTTCTGGGCAGTAGCCAGTGGGCAGAGGATTCAGGGAGAGGGAGATGTGGTCAGAGGTTTGGAATCTTTCCGAGAGTGAGGGGAGCCACTGAAGGGTTTTGCCTTTCAAAAGCGTTCCTTGCAGGACTTCCCTGGTGTTCCAGTGGCTAAGACTCTGAACTCTCAATGCAGGGAGCCTGGGTTTGAACCCTGATCAGGGAACTAGTTCCTACAGGCTGCAACTGAGCGTTTGCATGTTGCAGCTAAAGATCTCTCACGTCTCATTGAAGATTGAAGATCTTACATGCTACAACTAAATAAACTAAATAAATTAACTTTTTTAATATTAAAAAATGTCTAGTGGGCAAAGGTGACTCTGCTAAGTTGCAAAAGGGGCTTCTACCCCCTACCCCACTGTTCTTCATGCCCCACACGTTGCCCCTCAGTGGCCTACAGTTGGCTCATGTTGCTCCAGCTACTTAACATGCTCTCCTCTTTCTACCCACCCAGTACCTTCTACCCTTAGGACAGTCTGCCGTATCACCACCACCACCACCACTGCAGCCACTCCGTGCGCCCTCCGCCACAGCTTCTCTCCTCAGCTCCCTTCTCCCAGGCTCTGAACTGAAATCAAGCTCCTTTCTCTGACCTCCAGCTGTGCTTCCTCCATCACTTGTTATCGTTCAGTAGCTCAGTCATGTCTGACTCTGCAACCTCATGGACTTCAGCACGCCAGGCTTCTCTGTCCTTCACCATCTCCCTGAGTTTCCTTAAACTCATGCCCACTGAGTCGGTGATACCATCGAAACAGCTCATCCTCTGTTGTCCCCTTCTCCTCCTGCCTTCAGTCTTTCCCAGCATCAGGGTATTTTCCAATGAGTTGGCTCTTCACATCAGGTAGTCAAAGTATTGGAGCTTCAACTTCAGCATCAGTCCTTCCAATGAATATTCAGGACTGATCCCCTTTAGGATGGACTGGTTGGATCTCCTTGCAGTCCAAGGGACTCTCAAGAGCCTTCTCCAGCACCACAATTCAAAAGCATCAATTTTTCGGCTCTTAGCTTTCTTCACAGTCCAACTCTGACATCCGTACATGGAAAAACCATAGCTTTGACTATACGGACTTTTGTCAACAAAGTGACCTCTCTACTTTTTAATACGCTAAGTTTGTCATAGTTTTGCTTCCAAGGAGCAACTGTCTTTTAATTTCTTTTAATTTCCTCCATCACTAATATGGTTCTGATTCGCCTGCACTGTAATTTACCTGTTTTCGTGGACTCCTCTACTGAAACGGGAGCCCCTCCCACAGCAGGGACTATGAATCCACCTCTGAATCCTGGCTCCTGCATCTTACCTGGTCCAGACCAGGTGTCCTCCAGAAAGGACTGTCAAATGCCTTGGCTGCAGCGAGACTCCTAGGAAGTGTACCCCCCGCCCCCGTTTCTTCACGTAGCTAAGCCTTTCTTCTTGCAGGGAGGGCATGTGGGTGTCCTTCAGTTTCTCATTCACAATTCCTCTGGAAAAATTCTGTATTCAGAAGAATACTGGGTGTAAAGGCAGAATTCTGTGTTGAGGTCCTCCATTCAATACTTCTTAGTTGTGTACATTTAAAGAACTCACTTCATTCTGGAGAGCCTATATTTCTGCATTTACCAAATGAGAAAAAAATCTCCAGATCAACGCAAATCCTAAAGTACAGTGTTTCTCAAACTGTAGATCTTAAGACACTGGTGGGCCATGAAATCAATTTAACAGCTCAGGACCAGCATATTTTAAAAATGGAATAGAAAAGAAATGAAGAGAGCAGAGCATGTAACCAAGTTAAATACTGTGGGCTTTGGAGGAGCTTTTTTGGCTACTCAGCTCGGGGAATCTTATTTCCCCAACCAGGGAGCAAACCTGCACCCCCTGCAGTAAAAGCGTGGAATCTTAACCGCTGGACCGCCAGGGAAGTCCTTACATTGTTTTTTGAAATAGTGCAGTTAAACACTCTGCATGTGTAGTGGGTCACGATATAAAATGTTGCTTCCTGTTATGAAATGTAGTAAAAAAAAACTTGAAAAAAAATGATATCTACTTCTGTCAAAGGGTAAGGTTCCTGTAGAGTTCATTGATATAATAATGCATTTGGTTGAAAATTATCAGGCTAGAAGTCTAGACCCTCTAGGGCAGTAACTAAAGTGGCTCTAGATTCAGGTAGGTAAATGTACAATGTTAATAATTTTTAAAAATTGAGATACAACTGACATATAACATTATATTAGTTTCAGGTATACAACATCATGATTCAATATGTGTATATATTACAAAATGAGTTAATCACTTTCGAAATCAGAAACCTATAGTAATGTACTAAGAATTTGTGGACAGACTGCTGTATTATGAAGAGACATGCATTTAAAGCCTGATTCCAGTTTTCACTCTTTTCATTACCTACTGAGCCTCGGTTTCTTCCTCTGTAAATTGGAGATAATGAGATCAACTTTTGGCAATAAACCTGGCACGTGATCTGTACTGAGTAAATGTGTATTCTCTCCCTTGAGAATTTCACAAAACATGGCCTTCCTTTTTGATCTCTTCAAGATAAAGATGGTTTAGGAGGCCATATCTTTTTCATCTGCAGTTAGCTTTATCTTAAAGCTTGGCTCAACTTGAGTTTAGATCCTGGAGATCTTGTCGAATGCATCATAAGACTGCAAAATAATTTTGTGTAAGTTGGCTTGAACAACTCAAATTAAAGTCACTTGGGAACCTGGTTTTAATTTTCTTTTATTGAGATATAATTACACAGTAACTTTTTTTTTAACCTGTTTTTGCTTTCTCTTACTGAATTGCTTTATCCACTGCAACTTTTTATTTTTCCCTTTGTTTAGTTTTTTGTTTCCTTTAATCTGTTTTGCTCCTCTTCACAAAAATAATCACTCTCCAGAACGTATAACAATATAGTATTCAAAGGGATGAAATCCCTGTCCATCTGAGTTGTAAATCAGCCAGTGCTCATATATGCTGGATAAGTTGCTACCTATGTGGGAGTCATTCCACCACAATGCCCTCTTTCTTGCTTTGTGTCAGAAAGAATTCAGCTAAAAATGGGAGCATGTTTGGTTTCCTTGACACATCACATGAGGTTCAAAGAGTCATCTGCGCTCATGCGTGATGTGTTCTGCAAATGCATTAAGACAGAGATACTGTGAGGTGCTGGTGAAGAGTACAGTGTTGGCATTCAGCCACCACTGCTCAGATGGTGTGTGCCCGGGGCAAGTTACTCATTTATTTATTTTTAAACAGGAGAAAATCAAAGTTTAATAACACGTATATATGGGAGAGAGTCAGAAAAAACTGAGTAACTCACCAAAGTGGCTGTAGCCCTGCCAGCCTCATCTAAAGACAAAAGATGCTAAGGGTGGGGAGAGTCAGCTCTGGGAGGTGACCAGAAAAAAAACACATGGTAAACAAGGAGCCCAAGCCAGTCAATCTTAAAGGAAATCAACCCTGAATATTTGTTGGAAGGACTGATGCTGAAGCTCCAAGTAAACAAGGGTGATTGTGATGCAGGTTTAAACATTGTCTTCTCTGAAGATAAAAATTTGTAGAGAGTTGATAATAAAATTATGGAATGCTTTACGAATTTGCTTGGCATCCTTGCACAGGGGCCTTGCTAATCTTCTCTTTTTTCCTACAATTTTAGTACATGTGCTGCTGAAGTGAGCACCTGAGGCAAGTTATTTTACTTCTCTCTGCTTCTGTTTCCTCACCTAAAAAAAAGGGTGATATCCGTACTCACCTCTTAGGATTCACTCCAGAACGTGGCCTGGTGCATGGTGAGTGCCAAGGAAATGTTTCTATATGAATCAAGAGTGCACTAGTAAAACAAATGTCTTATGTTCTAAGGAGGGGCTCCATCCAGTGGAAATGAGAAAATCCTAAGATTCCTAATTACCCCTCACGTTTTAGTTACACACCTAAATCATACATTTCCAGCATTCTGTATATACGCCTTGATTTTGTTCTTTTCCTTCCCAGTTGAATACAGTGCAGACCAACTGCTCATTGCACATCCAGCTGAGAGTCATTGATTTTAGCATCCATGTGCTCACATGCTCAGTCGCTTCAATCATGTCTGACTCTGCGGCCCTATGGACTGTAGCCCGCCAAGCTCCTCTGTCCATGAGACTTCCTAGGCGAGAATACTGGAGTGGGTTACCATGCCCTCCCCCAGGGGATCTTTCCAACCCAGGGATAGAACCTGAGTCTCCTGCGTCTCCTGAATTGCAAGCTGATTCTTTACCGCTGAGCCACTGGGGAAGCCCCATTAGCATCCACAGTACTTAGTATGTCTCAACTTTGTCCCTATTGTACCAAGGTCATGAGATCTTGCACGTTTTCTCTAGTATCATCACTTTTTCACGTCCACTCGTTTTATGTAAGTGAAGGCAAAATGGTCAACTAGCCACAACTAACCAGACACACAGGCTAAAGTAGCTTGAACTTCATGTGATCAAAAACATTTATTAGGTCACTTGGAAAATGGAACTGGAGTGTCCCACCTGGAGGGAGTCACAGCCTTATGAGGGGATGTGGGGATAAAGGAATGTATAATTTTCAGAGTGCAGTGAATGAGAACAGTGGACGGGCATATGGGGATTCAGCCGAGGACAGAGAAGGAAAGGATCTCATCTGTGGCCAGGAAAGTGTGGTCACAGATGATGGGGTAGCAGAAAAGAGAGGAGCTGGCTGAGGTCCATCCAGCACAGCCACTTATCTTGGGCAAATTACTTAAAGTCTCTCTGGACCATCATTAATAAAAGAAGGATAAGATCTGCTTCATTTAAAAAAATGATACAAATGATGGCACTTCCCTGCTGGTCCAGTGGTTAGGACTCTGCATTTCCACTGCAGAGGGCATGGCTTCAATTCCTGGTCAGGGAACTAAGATTCCAAAATTGGATGGCCAAAAGAAAAAAAAAAGATACAAATGAACTTATTTACAAAACAGAAACAGACTCAGATATAGAAAGCAAATTTAGGGTTGCCAAAGGGGAAAGGGTTATGAGAGATAGCTTAGGAATTTGAGATTAACAGATATACCCTATTATTATAAAATTGATCAACAACAAGCCTCTACTTATAGTACTTATCTTGCAATGACTATAGTAGAAAAGAATCATTTCATCGTACATCTGAAACATAAATCAACTGTACTTCAATGTAAATAAATAATTTTTTAAAGAAAAAGACCCACTTCAAAGGGTTATTGTTATTATTTTGGCTGCACCAGGTCTTAGCTGCAGCGCTCGGGATCTAGTTCCCTGACCAGGGATGGAACCCACGGCCCCTGCTTTGGGAATGCGGAGTCTTAGCCACTGGACCACCAGGGAAGTCTCAAAGTGTTATTTTAGAGGATTAAATGAGATAGGAAAATGTGCTCAGTAAACTGTGAGGCACATAGAAGACGGAATTAGTTATAGCCAGGAGCAGTGTCATAAGAGGAATAGATAGTTGAACAGGGTAGGATGGTCAGTGGGGGGGAACCGATCATCAAACAAAGTGAGAACCTTCATTACAAGAGGACAGTATCAGGGTAGATCAGGAGGCAGCCGATGATTATCCCCCCAGGCAAGCCGTGAATGGAGCCAAGAGCAGACCATGATATTCATGATGACTAATCTATCCTTGCTGGGGTGGGGATAAGCGGCAAAGGGGGGCCAACTCCACTCTGGGAAGCTGAGAATCAACAACGAAGAGAGCTGGGGCTCCTGCCAAAATCCTCAGCTTCTTCATGGGAGAGAGGAAGAGATTATTGGCTGATGGGGGGTTGGTGGCATTGGGCAGGACCCTAGGGAAGCAGTGAAAGGTTTGGAAGAGGCACTGTCCAGAGGGGAGAGAGAGTTGCCCAGATCCGTGTTAAAGGGTGACTAGACGCACTGACTGATGGGTTGTTTGATTTTCTCCAGTAGGACAAGGGACAAGTGGTTGTATTAGTTCAAGGGGAAAGGCTGGTAAGGGCTGGAAGGAGAGGGGTTGAAGCAATTCACAATGATGTCAAGTTTATAGAGGAAGCAGAGTGAGGTCAGGGAGGGTGGGTAGTCAGTGATGGATTTCTGGATGTGGGCACCAGGAAATAGAAATGTCAATAAGCTGGACCAGTGGGTGGAGCGAGAGAAAGGGGAAGCTCAGAGCTTGGGGAATCTGATGGTCAGTGTAGAGCAATCCTTAATGGTAACAAGATTTAAGGTGGTCCCTAATGTGAAGAGGCAGATTCTTCATGGTCTTGAAAGATAAGATGAGAAGAAAGTGCTGAATGCAACTCTTTATGTAAAGTATCTAGTATTATCACCGCAACAGCCCTTCAAGTTGAGGATTTGTGAAAAATGAAAATTCAGACACAAATGAAGAAGATTGCCAAGTCCCTCAGAATTATTTGCCAACAAAGGTTTGTCTAGTAAAGGCTATGGTTTTTCCTGTGGTCATGTATGGATGTGAGAGTTGGACTGTGAAGAAGGCTGAGCGCCAAAGAATTGATGCTTTTGAACTGTGGTGTTGGAGAAGACTCTTGAGAGTCCCTTGGACTGCAAGGAGATCCAACCAGTCCATTCTGAAGGAGATCAGCCCTGGGATTTCTTTGGAAGGAATGATGCTAAAGCTGAAACTCCAGTCCTTTGGCCACCTCATGCGAAGAGTTGACTCATTGGAAAAGAATCTGATGCTGGGAGGGATTGGGGTCAGGAGGAGAAGGGGATGACAGAGGATGAGATGGCTGGATGGCATCACTGACTCGATGGACGTGAGTCTGAGTGAACTCCGGGAGTTGGTGATGGACAGGAAGGCCTGGAGTGCTGCGATTCATGGGGTCGCAAAGAGTCAGACACGATCTGATCTGATCTGATCTGATCAGAATTATTAAGATGGGTGGTGGTGGTTTAGTCTCTAAGTCGTGTCTGACTCTTACGATCCCATGGACTATCCTCTGTTCATGGGATTTTCAGGGCAAGAATACTGGAGTGGTTTGCCATTTCCTTCTCCAATTAAGATGGGAAGCTCGGGTAATTCCCTGGTGGTTCGGTGGTAAAGAACCCACTTGCCAATGAAGGCCGCTTGAAGCTGAAACCCAGAACTCTGACTGCAGTAACATTATTTAAGAAGGAGTCTTTGGGTTTCAGCCAGGATGGGTGACATAAGCTCAGCAGGACGAGAGCGCGGTTGTCCTCCCCAATGCCTGCTCATGATGCTCTTCTAGCCTGAGGCTGGTGGCCTCCACATATCGCCCAGGAGCCAGGTTCACTGAGGTCCTCCGCAACGTGGACGGGGAAGGTGTGGAGTTGACATTGCCGGAGGAACATGAGTTATGAAGAGGAGAAGTGGATGAACTCAGCAGTTGTAAATTTGGCCACCCACAGTTCCTCAAAAAGTTACCACAGGACTGAGAAATTCTACTCCTAGGTATATACAGAAGAGAAACTGAAACATATGTCCACACAAAAACCTGGACCTGAATGTTTCTAGCAGCTCTACTTGTAATAGCCAGAGTGGAAACAACCCTCCCAGGAAAGGATGAACAAAGAGTGGTATGTTTCACGTTTCTTGAAAGTTCGCTTTATGCCACTTCGCTTTTATGAAAGACCTACGTTAGTACCTGTTTTCACTAGCCTGAAGAAATCTGAAGAGGATTTTTGCTTTTACAGTAAAAGGCGAGAGTAATACTGTGTCTCTTTTGTAGCGAGTGGTTATAGAGGCAGCGCTTACCCCACGCCTGGAAGTGGCACAGTCAAGCTCCTTCCCGGAAACTACACTCAGCGTTCAGTCACCATAGTCTTCAATGCTTGTGTGTGAGCATCTGTGCTTTCTCTCTGTTTATTTTTTGCATCCATTAGTAAGATACATCCTAAGATAATGACTTCCTTATTTTATGCCATTGCAGTTTACGAAATGCTTCATAGGAATGCTCTACTTTCAGATAGAGGGAAAAAAACCCTAAATATTCTATGCTGGAATATTATTTATTCAGCTATAAAAAAGGAAGGAAGCATTGCTTCATGCAATAGGATGGACAAACCTTGAAAACAGTATGTGATATGAAAGAGGTAAGACACAAAAGGCCACAAATTGTATGACTGCATTTATATGAAATATTCACAACAGACAAATTCATACAGAGAGAAAGCAGATAGTGATTGCCAGAGACTGAGGGGAGGAGGCGATGGGGAGTGGGTAGAGGGTTTCCTCCTGGGGTGATGAAATGTTCTGAAATTAGATGGCCGTGATTGCACAATTTTGTGAATACCCTACACACCACTGAATTGTATGCTTGAAAAGGGTGAAATTTACCATATGTGAATTGTATAGCTCAATAGAAACAATGATAAATAAATAAGCTTTGACCACCCAGTGCTGCTTTATGGAGACAGTGCAGCTGTGAGCAGTGAAGTGATGTATCCAAGAGCCATTTGCTACCCCTTGGCATCAGGATGGGAGAGCTGGAGGAAGGATGAACTTGGATGGAGGAGTTTTCTAGAACCAGGATACAAGTGAGTCCTCCAGTTGGATCTCAGGTGACTAATGACCCATAGAGTTAGTATTCCTTTCTGATGAATGGGGCAGTGATGGCCAGGTATGTTGTAAAGGACATGAAGTTTGATGTTTTCTTAAGAGAGTCCACTTTCACCAGAATAAGGCTAAGTATGATCAGGCTCAGTACACATAGGAGTTGGGGAAAGTTGTGGGAGCCTCTTCAGCCCTCCCTTCTCCTGGAAACATCTGGTGGGCTGCAATGCATCAGAAGATGTAGGTTCAGGTATTGACCACTGAAAGCCGCAGACTGGAATATACCTCATTGACTTTCTTAGGGGCACCCTGGCAGAAAAATAGGGCCACAAAAGCCACCACGTGGGCAGGAGCCCCACACATACTCAGCTCAACTGATTGCTCCTTCAAGATCCATCAGGTCCAGTTACCTCCAGATGGGGCTTCTGCTTAGGGCTGCAGAGAACTGTTTTTGTGTTTTGTTAAATACTTATTTAACAGGTCATAGCATGCAGAATCTTCTATCTTCACTGCGGCATGCAGGAGCTAGTTCCCTGACCAGGGATTGAGTTGGGGCTTCCTGCATTGGGAGCATAGAGTCTGAGCTACCGGGCCACTAGGGAAGTCCCTTTTTTTTTTTTTTTTTGTTTTAATATCAGTGGCTGGAAACTTTATGTATTTATTTGCCCAATGGCACAGTTTACGAGGGATCTTAGTTTCCTGGCCCGGGATCAAACCTGTGCCACTTGTGGTGGAAGCACCAACTCCTAACCACTGGACTGCAGGGGAGTCCCCCTTTTAACAGCTTTTAAGTCTACACTGCAGTAGCATCAAGGACAACTGTATTGCTGTGCAAACATCACCATCCTCAACCTGCAGAACTTTTTCATCTCCTCAAACTGAAATTCTAGACCCATTAAACACAAACTCTTCATTCCCCCTCCTCCCAGCCCCTGGCAACCACCAGGGCTCTTTCTGTCTATCGAAGTTTGACTACCCTAAGGGCCTCACATGAGTGGAATCATATAGTGTTTGTCCTTTCGTGTCTGGCTTATTTCACTCGGCATGATGTTTTCAAGGTTCATCCATGACGTAGTATGTTTCAAAAGATCCTCCTTCTATTTTAGGCCTAAATAATGTTATATATAATATAAACAATATTTTTAATATAAACATTTTGTTTATCCATTCATCCATCAATAGACATGTGAATTCATTTGAGTTATTTCTTTTAGCTATTGTGAATAATGCTGCTATAAGCATTAGTGTGAAAATGTGTTTGAGTTTCTGCTTTTAATTCTTTTTTTTCAATTTACTATTATTTGTTAAAATACTTATTTATTTGGCTGTCCCAGGTCTTAGTTGTGGCATGTGAGATCTAGTTCCCTGACCAGGGATTGAACCTGGGCCCCCTGCATTGGGAACAAAGAATCTTAGCCACCAGGCCACCAGGGAAGCCCCCGCTTTCAATTCTTGTGCACATACGTAGATATAACATTGCTGGACATACGGTAATTCTATATTTAATTTCTTGAGGAACCAGTTAAAAGAAAGTTAAGCCTTTCTGTAAGTGATGAAAAACAGTTAAGAATCAAAACAGCCAGTTTGATACCCTGAGAACAAACAAACAAACAAAAACATACCTGTTTTTTCTGGTTTTTAATAATGTTTACTCTCCGAGTGGGCTTCCCAGGTGGCTCAGTGGTAAACAACCCGCCCGCCAAGCAGGAGCTGCAAGTGCAGTCCCTGGGTCTGGGAAGAGCCCCTGGAGGAGGAAATGGCACCTCACTCTAGTATTCTTGCCTGGAGAATTCCATGGACAGAGGAGCCTGGTGGGCTACAGTCCATGGAGTCACAAAGAGTCCAACACAACGATTAAACAACAAAGTGCTTTTTTTTTAAACACAGATTATTTACAAGAAAACAGATAAAACAATTTTCAGCTTTTATTTACTTGGAATATATTTTAAAAAGAAAACCTTTTTAATGCCATGAATACGTGTAACATAAAATTTACCATCTTAATCATTTGTACATATCCAATTCAGTGGCATTAAGTTCAGGTTTTATTTTAAGGTTTATAGTCTCATCCAATTCTAATCTCATTGGGTTTCACACAGGTCATAAGGCACAGAGCCTTGGGACTCTCCTTCCTCCTACTCTCATCCCTGCCACATTTTGTACTCCTTCTGGCCCTTCCCTCAAAACCACGAGGACAAAGAAGTCTGAGTCAGGCTGCCTTTGTGACCATCCTTTGTAATACACTAACATTTCAACAGATTTTGGGCAGCCCTTCACCTTAAATGGCTGTTATTTTGCAAAATGAAATATGTATTCCTAGGAAGTGTTGTGCTGTATACAGGTTGTATGCCAGAGAAGGGATTTATATCTATAATCCCCCCGTCCTCCGATGGACATGAGGCGTAAGACTTAGGGCACAACATGTAACTTGTTTAGGGCTTATCTGTCCTCTGTCATTGAGGGAGTCGAACTAGACGATCTGTGAAAGGCTCAAAGTCCAGGAACTGATGATGCTCTCCTTGACCCTCAGTGCTAAGGGAAAGGAGCCGAGATGGCAAATGTTCACTGTCTTGGTGGTTGTTGCTCAGTTGCTCAGTCGTGTTCGACTCTTTGTGACCCCATAGACTGCAGCACGCCAGGCTTCCATGTCCTTCACAATCTCCTGGTATTTGCTCAAACTCATGTCCATTAAATTGGAGATGCCACCCAACCATCTCATCCTCTGTCACCCACTTCTCCTCCTGCGCTCAATCTTTCCCAGCATCAGGGTCTTTCCAATGAGTCAGCTCTTCCCATCAGGTGGCCAAAATACTGGAGCTTCAGCCTCAGCATCGGTCCTTCAGTGAATATTCAGGGCTGATTTCCTTTAGGATTTAACTGGTTTAATCTCCTTGCAGTCCAAGGGACTCTCAAGAGTCCTCTCCAGCACCACAGTTCGAAAGTATCAATTCTCTGGTGCTCAGCCTTCTTTATGGTCTATGGTCTCACATCCCTACATGACTACTGGAAAAACAGTATACAGACATTTGAGTATACAGACATTTGTCAGCAAAATGACTTCTCTGCTTTTTAGTATGCTGTTGAGGTTTGTCATAGGAGCAAGCATCTTTTATTTTCATGGCTGCAGTCACCATCCACAGTGATCTTGGAGACAGGCCTAAGCACATTTTTTAACCTGGATCTTTCCCAGAAGCCTGCCATTTTTGCTACCTGAGTCTCACCTCATAGCTATTTTCCAACTGAAACTGGGGCTACATGGTCTGAAGAAAAGGAGATATATGTCCATGAAAAACACGGAGAAGGTAGGGCAAGCAGGAGGGGGTGGGGGCAGATAGCAAGAGCGGGATTGGGGGAGGGCCCAGTGGGCAGGGCAGGGCAGGGCCACAGCAGCCACCTGGGAGCAAGTAGAGGGGGCCACCTTGGTGGTTGGGATGGGCTCTGTCTCTCTTTCTTGGCTTCCGAGTATGTGTTCTGAGGTCTGGGGGCTGGCTATGGGGTGACACCGAGTTCGGCAGAGCTACTGCCCATTCCGGCCCCACCCCTTGCCAGGAAACGCCTCCCCGCCGCAGTGACCACATCCCCCCAGCAGGTTGCCTGGGAAACGCTCCGCAGGGGCTGGGGGATCCAGGGCACAGTTGCCCAGCAACAGGTGGTGCCCTCCCTTCCGCCCTCATGTGAGGCAACTGTCCAGCACCCTCTGCTCACACAGGGAAGAGCGGCTCCGACGGAGAATCAGGAGCCCAGGACCCACCGCCTGAGGTGAGGAGCATAGGAGGCCCCTGAAGATGGGGGACCAGGGGGACCGCCAGGAGGTGAGCAGAGACAAACAAGGGAAACCGGGTCGGGCAAGACTGGGCAAAGCCAGAGAGGTGGGGACGGGGGTAGAGGTGGCACCTGAGACCTGGCACAACAGCAAACCCAGGGGAGCCTGCAAAGAGCAAGACCAGCTCCAAGGAGGGTTGTGAAGGCCAAGGAGCACCCAGGGTGCCGGAGCTGGGCCCACACACAGGGGCAGGGCTGGGATAGGTCTCACTTCCTCACCCGGCACTTCCTCTTCCAGGCAAGACCCAAGCGGGGCAGAGACGGGAGGAGAGGAGCCCTCAGGGCCCTTTGAGTTTGATCTGAGGCACCCTGAAGTCTGGGAGGAAAATACAGCTTCCAGGAAGGGCCTGGGGCTTCTGAGCGGGAGGGCCTAGCTGTAGACCCAGGTGGGCCCTGACCCTCTGGCCGTCTGGCTCCTTCCCACCCTTTCTGGGTCTCCGGGCTCCTCTGTCTGCGTGGGTCTGTTTCTCGCCCAGATGTCTGGGAGCCCGGCTCCCCTCTGTCTCTCTCCTCCCCGTGTTCACACACCTGCGGCCCCCCTCTGTCTCTCCTGGTGGTATCAACCTTGTCTCAGGCACTTCCTCTCCTGACTGCTTTCTCCTCAGATGCCTCCAACCCCACAGCCGCCCTCAGTGCAGACGGAGGCCTCCTCATGGGCCCCGCTGCCCTGCGGACCCTGCATCCCCATCATGTTGGCCCTGGCCACTCTGGCCGCTGTCTTCCTCCTGGCCACAGCTGTGTTGGCCGAACGCCTGTTTCGCCGCTCCCTCCAGCCAGACCCCAGCATCCGCGCACCCACCCTCGTGTGGCGCCCCGGAGGAGAGCTATGGATCGAGCCCATAGGCACGCCCCGAGAGCGCTCTGAGGACTGGTATGGCTCAGAGGTCCCCCTGCTGACGGACCCTGCCCCAGACCCGCCCGCCCAGGGGGGCACCTTGGAGGCACGAGCGACAGCCCCACCCGCCCCCTCACCCCCACACTCCCCTCCCAGCAGCCTGGTCCCCCAGACCCCACCCAATGCCCGAACCCGGAGCACCTTCTGGGGGCCCCAGGTCTGGGAGGAGAGGCCCCAGGCCCCAGGCCTGGTGAGCTGGGCTGAGCCTGAACAGAGGCCAGAAGCCAATGCATATCCTGGGAGCCCCCAGGCTCGGAGGGTGCGGCCAGGAAGCCCTGATCTTGAGTGGGGCCTGCAGCCTCGGGTCACCCTGGAGCAGATCTCAGCATTCTGGAGGCGTGAAGGCCGAAGCAGCGTGGGTTTATGAATCCCCAGGGCCTGCCTGGAGGACTGGCCTTCCAGAGACCCTGGGGAGAGGCCCAACCTCAGAGGGATCTTAAGATCCTGAGGCTCCCAAGACCTTGAGCTGACACCTGAGGTCCCCTTAGAGGAATGCCCATCCCAGGCCTTTTACTTGTGGATTTCGGTTCCCCTGGATCTGGGCCTGGAAGGCCTGGATGTGGACAGAGCCTGTGCTTCCGCAGGAACTCAGTGGTGTCTTTGCTTAGCTGCTGGGGGCTGTGGCGCAGAGAACTGGATTTGGAGCTGTCTCTGGTGACTCAGGCAGTAAAGAATCTGCCTGTGATATGGGAGACCCAGGTTCGATCCCTGGGTCGGAAAGAACACCTGCAGAAAGAAATGACAACCCACTCCAGCATTCTTGCCTGGGAAATCCCATGGACAGAGGAGCCTGGCGGGCTACAGTCCATGTGGTTGCCAAGGGTCTGATACAACTGAGTGGCTAACACTGCATCAGAAGCTGCCAAGATCACACTTTGGATTAAGAACTCAAGGTACCAGACAGGAAGGAAATAGCGTCAACACAGCGGCGTCCACCCTTCTTCTGCTGACCCTGGAGTGAAGGGTCCCATAGATGCTGAAGAACAGACTGTGGTGATGACAAGTGCCAGCCACTAGCAGGAGAGACAGGAATTCAGCTTCCCAGGCCCCCATCATCCCACCAGAGCAACACATACAGAGAGATCAACATCCAACAGAGCATCTTATTAGATACAAACTGTGGCTTTGGCCCCCAGCTGGTGACAGGAGGCCCTCTCGCCTGCAGTGGGATCTGCAGTCTGAAAAAGGCCAGCAGGCAGCAAGTCCTCTTGAGGCGTCTCATCTTAGCCCTCTGGATCTTATCCCTCCCAATCCAAGGAGAGCTGAGTTTGGTCCAATGCAGAAGGAACGCTTCCTGGAACAAGGCAGCTCCTAAAACAGCGTCCCTGGCCATCTTCCCTCCCAGCTTGCTAGCCAGAGCTGCCCCAAGACGGGCTTACTTATAATGCTCCACCCCACAAAAATGGAGCCCCCATATCTGTATCAGTTGACCTCCCCTTTGGGCATGGGGCCAGGAGTTGGGGGTGGGGTGGGGGCAGGCTAAGGAATTTCCATTCCCTGGGATCTGACATCTCAAACCTCAGTCCTGAATGTTAGGATTTCTGCCATATCAGTCGACCACCTGTACTTTATATTTTTCTTTACACATGGCTTACTGTTTGCTTAATAAATTTATTTTACAAGGAATCTGTTGTGTATCATTTCTGTAAATGGAAAACCAAGTACCACTGGCCAGAAATAGAAGGTTAAACATGGAAATAAATACAATGTAAACAAAGATATCAAGTTCTAAGTAGACTTGATTTCCTGCTGGAGGCATTGACCTAGAGATTTGCCCTTTCTTTGTTAAAAGGATCAACAGTGTTGTTGAGTTGATAAATCCTGTCCGACTCTTTGCCACTCCATGGACTGTAGCCCGCCAGGCTCCTCTGCCCGTGGGATTTCCCAGGTAAGAGTACTGGAAAACTCTTGCCGTTTTCTTCTCCAGGGGTATCTTCCCAACCCACAGATCGACCCAGGGATCAATCCTGCTTTGGCAGGTGGGTTCTTTACTGCTGAGCCACCAGGGAAGCCGTCAGCAGTGTTAGAAAAGTAGCAGACAGTCTAGGGCCATCCTGAGACCTGCCTCCAGACGACAGCCCTGCCCCAGGAGCAGCCATCCTGTGCGACTTAAGGCCGGCCAGGAGTCCCTCCCCCAAGTTCATCCACACCCAGGAAATGCTGGGGGGTAGAGACCAACACTCTGCTCTTCCTGCCTGGAGGGCTGGGGAGCCTCCCTTCTCACTGCTTGGATGCCAGAAGTTGGAGGAGCAATCAGGGAATCAACACCGCCTCCTCCCCTCCCACCTAACACTCATCCTGTCTGTGTTCCTCCCAGCCTGGCCCAGGGGGTGGAGGAATCAGACTGGACCCCGCCCTCAGTCTCTTTAGTAGCAGGCATGGGGGTGGAGGGAGGTGAGATAAGACCGGAAGACACGAGTGATACAAGATCAGTCCCATCTCTGTCACTCACGATTGGCTAACAGTGTCACTTCTTGTCACCATCAGCTAACCAGACTGTGTTGTGGAGACTCCACCCACGAGGTGTGAATGGTCCCCCAGGGAACCGAAAGCTCAGAGCTTAGATGCCTGTGCACCAAGGGCTCAGCCGAGGGACAAGCCCCAGTGCTCCGATCTGCTCTATCACCTGCTCACTTGAGAAAAGTAATTTTTGTATTACTGGGCCTCACATTCTTTCTTGTGACACAGAGAGAGTTGTAAGTTAAACCAATGCTCTTTTGGAGCTCTCCTAGCTGTGACTAAAGATGTGTGTCTAAAGATACAATATAATGAAAAATGGACTCATACACTCACGTGTGGATGAATGGCATCTCCTTGAGGCAGAGTCCAACTTGCTGTCCCCAAAATCTCCTTTATGTCCCCAGACCCAGAGCAGGATCTAAAATATAGCAGAAGCCCAGAGAAAGGGAAATGGGAATGACTGTATAGATAGATGGATTAATAGATGCATTCATTTTACTCTTTCTCTTTTTCCTTTTTTTCTTGGCTGTGCTCCATGGCACATGGGATCCTTGTTCCCCGACTAGGGATAAAACTCACGTACCCTGCCTTGGAAACCTGAAGTCTTAACCACTGGACCACCAGGGAAGTCCTCCTTTCTCCTCTTTATTTTGAACCTCTCTTCATTTTTAACACTGTCTTGTTACTTTCTCATGTTGAGTCCTTCCTTTACACCTTTCAGCATTTAAAATGTACTTCTTCAGGACTTCCCTGGTGGTCCAGTGGTTAAGACTCTGTGCTTCTAGTGCAAGGGATGCAGGTTTGATTCCTAGTCAGGGAACTAAGATCCCACATGCTATGTGGCCAAGAATTAAAAACAAATAAACAAAACCATAAAAATAAAGTGTACTTCCTGAGTGGTCCTTTACCTAACAACTCTGTAGTCTTGAGTCAAGTTCTAGAGTGTCTGCTCACTCTCATTCATGACAGCTGGCTTCCTCTTATGTTTTCTAAGTTGGGGCTATGAACTCAGCTTCAGCAGGGCCTTATCCGTGGAAATCCCATGTGACCAGCTCCAGGGTGCTTCTTTAGAGAGCTTCTCTGTTTGCTCCAGCCAAGGATGCTTCAGGGGAGTCACCAAGCCTGGGCCACATTATTTGTTCATTTTTATTTGGGCTTCCGAGACTATACAAATCGTATAAATTTGAACCCCAGATTTAAATGTAGGCACACCTTTGCTTATGAACTCTCGGGGAGCCTTTCCATTGCCACCAGTTCTCAGGGTGTGACCCACCAGTTTCTTTTGTGTTCCCTGGGCTGATAGAAGGGTGTTTTGCTTTTTTTTTTCCTAGTCTGCATTTTCACTGAGAGTGTCACCCTTTAAGGGACTGAGCTGAATATTAGGGTCTCAGTTTTCAGTGCCCCAGGTAAATCTTCTCCAAAATATAGGTGGAGGTAAACCCCAAACTCCTTCTTTTTGCCAATATCTGCAACTGTCCATGAGTTCCCCCAGCTCTGGTTTTCGATTTCCTCTTTGTGTGTGGCTCCGGGGGTTCCCCTTAGTTTCTTGAAACTCAGCTGTGCTTTGTAAAGGATGTTTGCTTGATTTTATGCAGCATTTCTAGATGTTTCACAGCAGGCATGTGCTTGTCAGATTAATACCATTCACAATATCACCAAAAACAGACGATTTCCTCTATAATCAAGGTCAAACCTTCGCAGCTAAACTTATGGAAGGACCCGTCTGTCCTAGCAGGCTACATTTGCTCCTCTCCCCATCACTCTGCAACCTGCTGCAGGCTTCTATACACTTCCAGCATTCTCCAGAAACTGCTTTCCCCAAAACCAAGACCTGCATATGTAATCAGTCTCCTGTGAGCATCTTAGATATTTTGATTCCCTAACTGTTTTTTTGGCCACACCACATGTCATGGGGGATCTAGTTGCCGGACCAGGGATTGAAGGCGAGTCCACTGCACTGGGAGCGAGGAGTCTTAGCCATTGGACCACCAGGGAAGTCCCTGGGTCAGATAACGTTTCATGTTCCTGTATACTGTGGAATATTTTGCAGCATCTCTAGTTGTGAGGAGATGTCTGCAGGCATTGCCAAATGTCACCTGGGGTGGGGTGGGGAGGGGAACCAACCTCTCAGGTCTAAGTGACACATTTTAATCAGTTAACGGACCTGCACACAGAGCTTGCAGACTGTCAGGGAAAGGCCCACTGGGGAACTAGACCCGCTCAGCCGCCAGGTAGAACCATGCGTGCCTCCTCTGACTGATTTTCAGGGGCACCGAGAAAGGATTAAGATGAAGAGATAAAACAACCAACCCTGGAGGAAATGATAGGGATAGAATTGGATAGTTAAACAAGTAGTTGTAGAAGTCCCAGTAGGGACTATAGATAGAGGAGGAACCTAGGAAAGTTTGGGAGGGCATTGTAAGTTAATGATAGCTCAAGAAAGCTACTGGGGGAAGGAAATGGCAACCCACTCCAGTATTCTTGCCTGGAGAATCTCAGACAGAGGAGCCCAGTGGGCTGCCGTCTACGGGGTTGCACAGAGTCAAACACGACTGAAGAGACTTAGCAGCAGCAAGAAAGCTATTGGAACATTATTCAATGACGCAAGCTTGCTTAATTATAAAACCATAAACAAACCCGAATTTTATGCCCCAGGCCACTAATTGGAAGAAATGTCACCATTCTTTCTACTAACAAGATGATCCTAGTTTGACCTCATAGGGTCAGACACTTTCCTTCCTAATAAAAACCAGGACCTAATGACGTATGCCTTACATCGGTATCTCCGTCTACCTGAAGAAGGCGGTCTTCTCCCCTCCCCTTTTTTTCATTGTAAATTGTCTCCCACTCAATCCTAGGGGCAGAGCTTCCTCACTTGCCTACTTGCATCTCTTAAAACCGCTTTATATTAATAAATCTGCTTCTTGCTATCACTTTGCCTCTTGCTGAATTCCTTCTGCACTGAGACACAAAAGTAAGTCCCAGACATCGGGTGTGTGATTCTAATTAAAAAATTGTGGATTTAAGTCCCAAACTGGGTTTTTGCTGGGTTCAAGTCCCAATCTGATGTAAATGGTTTCAGAAACAAATAAGATAATACACCATGAAACCAGCAGACGCTTCTAGGAAGACAGTGCGTCACAATGTCTCTTGTAATTGAAAATTATAAATTATAATTTGGAAATTGCAAATTTGATTGCCCAAATGAAAAAATTAATCAAAAGAATGTATGGGTGGAAAAGGTTTTTAAACATCTCTCAGGATGTAGAGGAAAATAAATGGAAAACATGTAAGAAATGTTAAGAGATGAAGGATCAATTCATTTAATATTTACCTAGGGCCTTCCCTGGTGGTCCAGTGGCTAAGACTCTGTGCTCCCAATGCAGAGGGCCTGAGTTCGATCCCTGGTTGGGGAGCTAGATCCCACACAGTACAACAAAAATGGGAGGTTCTGTGTGCCACAACTAAGATCTGGCTGGATCTTAGAAAAAGCAAAGGAATTCTAAAAATCATCTACTTTTGCTTCATTGACTATGTTAAAGCCTTTGACTGTGTCACAACAAACTGTGGAAAATTCTTAAACAGATGGGAATACCAGACCACCTTACCTGCCTCCCGAGAAACTTGTATGCAGGACAAGAAGAAACAAAGCCAGATATGGAACAATGAACTGGTTCAAAATTGGGAAAGGAGTATGTCAAGCCTGTACATGGTCACCCTGTTTATTTAACTTATATGCAAAGTACATCATGCGAAATGCCGGGCTGGATGATTCACAAACTGGAATCAAGATTATCTGGAGAAATATCAATGACCTCAGATATGCAGATGACACCACTTTAATGGCAGAAAGCAAAGAGGAACTAAAGAGCCTCTTGATGAAGGTGAAAGAGGAGAGTGAAAATACTGGCTTAAAATTCAACATTCAAAAAATGAAGATCATGGCATCCAGTCCCATCACTTCATGGCAAATAGATGGGGAAACAATGGAAACAATGACAATATTTTCTTGGGCTCCAAAATCACTACGGACAGTGACCGCAGCCACGAAATTAAAAGACGATTTCTCCTTGAAAGTAAAGCTGTGACAAACCTAGACAGCATTTTAAAAGCAGAGACATCACTTTTCTGACAAAGGTCTGTATAGTTCAAAGCTATGGTTTTTCCAATAGTCATGTAGGAATGTGAGACCATAGACCATAAAGAAGGCTGAGTGCCAAAGAACTGATGCTTTCGAACTGTGGTGCTGGAGAAGACTCTTGAGAGTCCCTTGATCTGCAAGGAGATCAAACCAGTCAAATCGTAAAGGAAATCAACTCTAAATACTCATTGGAAAGACTGATGCTGAGGCTGAAGCTCCAATACTTTGGCCACCTGATGCGAAGAGCCAACTCATTAGAAAAGACCTTTATGCTAGGAAAGACTGAGGGCAAGAGGAGAAGCGGGTGACAGAGGATGAAATGGTTAGATGGCATCACTCAATGGACATGAGTTTGAGCAAATTCAAGGAGGTAGTAAAGGCCAGGGAAGCCTGGTTTATTGCAGTTCATGGAATCGCAAAGAGTCGGACATGACTTAGTGACTGAATAAACAACAGAAGAATTATACAGATTCATCTGTATAATTACAGATTACAAAACTATCTGGCACTCAGCAAGGTGAAATTCACCACATCTCGAAAGCAGTAATAAGTGAAAAAGACAGGAGAAGATAAATGAACTGTCAGAAAAGATTATGGATTTTTTTTGGTTCTATTTTAATTATTGTATCCAGAGCATCACAGAACTGTTGCCTCAGATAGGCCACAAACACAGTTCTTTTGCATCTTCTACCTTTCCCCCAATGGGCCTGTCATCCTTTGGAATTAGATTGGAATTTAAAAATGCAAGACTTGGTCTCGCCCTTGAAATCTTCCATCCATTTGGATAATTACTATACCAATAATACAAAAATAACTTTAGTACAATCCTTTACCTAAAAAGCTGCCAAAGCTCAATGAATTCTCCTTCTGGCTCCTAATATTCCGAGAAAACAAAGCAAATCATGCAAAAAATAAAATAGATATTTGTGGTTCTTGGTGAGATTACAGTTCAGTTAGTTCAGAGAATAAACAGAGCCCCCCACTAGAGTATAAACTCCATGAGACCAGGGCTTTTTCACCGTTTGCTCATTGTTGTATATCCAGCCTTTAAGGAATCAACATTGTTCTTTCCTTATTTATTTTTGGCTATGATGGGTCTTAGTTACTGCAAGGGCTTTCTCTAATTGCCGTGTGCAGGTTTCTCATTCCAGTGGTTTCTCTTGTTGCAGAGCATGGGTTCTAGAGCACAGGCTCAGTGGTTGTGGAGTACGGGCTTAATTGTCCCACAGCACGTGGAATCTTCCCGGACAAGGGATCAAACCCGTGTCCCCTGCATTGGCAGGCGGATTCTTAACCACTGGACCACCAGGGAAGTTTCAGCATTGTTCTTTGTATACTGATGTAGTATTCCAAAAGAATCTTCTCTTTGGTTAATAATCAGCCAAATATTAAGAAGCAAGTGACTTATGAGATAGATCTTTGTTAGTGCTAAAGTCTTTTGAAAATTTTAGCTCAAGAGCTGGAAGAAGAAATAGGTTACCCAGTGACCCACCAAACTAGAGGTACATAAAAGGATCTCTGCCTCTGATCATTCCCTGAGTGCGCTGTACTAGATCCAGGGATCCAAAAAGCACTACCTACCTGAAATAAAGCCCATGTTACCTGGAGTAAATCTACTGTGCACAGAGATCAATGGAGATATTATTCAGAGCCTCACGGTCAGATTCTCTTCAGATCTTTGTAGTTTGGTTTTACAAGCTGAGTTACTTAGGGCCTCAGAAAGCAGCTTTTAAAAGCAGTTACTGAATAACTGCCAAAATGTTCTATTCCTCAGGAAGTGATTGGAACGATGTACGGAGATGTTGAAACATTTATGGAGTTTTACCTACTGCATTGTCTTGAAGGGCTAGCAATAAATTAATATACGTGTCCACACCACATAATAGCACAGTGGGATTTTTTAAAGATCCGAAGTTGAATTGTTTTCAGATACAGTTTGGTTTGCTAATAATGTCTTGCCGTTTTTAAATGCTTTCAGCTTTCTCTGGCCTTGACTCACTAAAAAGCTCATGTCCAGTGAGTTCACTGGCTCTGCCAACCTAGTTTGATCTCTTGTTTTCCCTGACCCTGTACACTTAGTGTTCCAGTAGTTGGGTTGGGTGGAGGGGTGGGAAGGGAAATGGATGCATGGAAGGGGGGTGGGTGGATGGAAGGGGCCTGGGCAGGTGAGTAAATGTTAGCAGAATGGGGTGGGGGAGGTGTAGAGTATGGAAAGTTTGGTGAGTTGAATGAGTCTTGGTGGTCTCTGGAGTACGCAGGGTCTTGAAGTCACTGATACCTTAAGCAGTTGGAGGGGGAACTGATGAGGGGATTAAGCTGGAAAAGTGGGTGGAAGACACGCCTGGTGCACACCCCTCCACACCCTTCCTTCTTGGGCAGATGCTGCACATTATTCACAGTCTCTTAGCCTAGTATCTTTGAAATCTGAAAGGAAGATGGAATCAGAGCAGAATGGACGGTGCTGTGACGGTGCTGTGACTGCAGTGCCCTCTGGTGGCCATAAGGGGATTTGGCGGTATTCTTAGGTATTTTTTTCATTGTCTATTCTCCCCTCGCCACTCCATTGTTTCTCTTCCCTACCCCGCCCCGCCCACACACAGAGCCCCCTACTAGAGTATAAACTCCATGAGACCAGGGCTTTTTCACCGTTTGCTCATTGTTGTATATCCAGCGTCTAGGACAGTGCCTGGCACATAGTAGGCTTTCAACAAATACTTGTTTTTGAATCTGCTCCTCTACTTTATTGACCCTGAGCAGTATTCTTAACTTCATAAAGCCTCAGTTTCCTGAGCAAATTGGATATACTAACATCCCCATTACCATAAGCATGAACTGAGAACGAGACCTACACGTGCTGAGCAAGGGCCCCCAGTTAAATAAATGTGCGTTCTCCTCTCCCCCTGCAGCTGGCAGTGATGATGCAGTATATGCTGCCTTGATTTGCACCTGATTTGATGGGCATGTTTGCTTTAATGGGCTTGGGCTTTATGCTGGATGGGGGGCAGCCTGTGGAAGTCATCTGAGCCTAGTTTCAGGCTGGTCAGGGAAGAAGGAAGATACCAGATAGATACCAGGTGAAATGTGAGACTTTGGCCATTCACCCCTGTCTCCTCACCCTCACGGCCACACCCAGTTCTTCCTCTGGCCCTGAACCCATCAGGCTCCATCTGCCCTCTGAGCCTTTGCAGATGCTGTTTCTCCTACCTGCCCTCCCTTCTTGCTAACCACCTGCCATGACCCACATTCAAGCCCTCTGAGTAGCGGTATCAGCCTTCCCTTGGCCTGGCTACAGCCACTCTGGCCCCCTCAAATAGATCTTCCTGCAAATATGCTTACCTCATTTTCCAGCTTCAATCTGATTGTTCTCGGGACAGAGTCCAAGTCCTCTGACCTACCATTTTGTGGTCTGGATGCTGCCCAGCTCCTAGTCATCTCGCCTCTCCTGATCCCAGCTTCAAATCTTAACCAAACAATCCAAGCCATTTCCCACTTCTGACCCTTTGCCTACACAATCTCCTCTGCCTGGAAATCCACCCTTGCAAGGAGAGCATGAATTGCTTTTGCCTTCCCAGGCTCCCTTTTCTTCTAGGCAGGTGGGGGAATCCCCTCCCAGTGCCTGCATTTAGGATCAGGCTGGGAGAACTGGTTCATTTTTTCATTCAAGGGTCAGCTTGAGATTCAGCCTGGCAGCTTGCTTTTTTCTATTTTAATTGGGATGCTGTGGGTGCCGCCCACATTCTCCAGTTGGCCACAGTTCGCTCCCCTGCGTCTTCTTCCAGCCTCCGCCATTTGCCTCATGTGCTTGGATCCTAGAGGCATCTGAGTTTGAGGCTCCTAGTACACGTCTCCCTTCTGCCTCTACTAGACTCTGACTCCCTCTTGAGTCCGAGGCTTTTGCCTTTCAGTTCCCTGCTCATCTTGGGTCCCCATTTCTGTCCTGACACCCAGTTCCATGAGGGTTGTTATCTCCCTGCAGGTCGGAAGAGCTGGTCCTCGAAGATCTAAGATCCCTGGAGCAGGGAAGGCTGCCTAGCGGAGAGTGTCCTTGTTTCCCTGGAGGCAGGACAGGAGGGCCCTAGGGTGGAAGTGTGTATCGCAGCATAGGTGTAGCCCAGGTGGCATCTCTGGTCCGTGTCCTGTGAGAATAGTCCCTTCAGTTCAGGACATCAGCCAAGGCAGTGGCCACTTCTGCCCGGTATCTTTGCTAGTGAATCTCCACCGTGTGCTCAGAGCCTGGCCATGGCAGGCGCTCAGCACACATCTGATGCTTGAAAGATGAAGGTATTGGCCTGTCTGGAGCTTTCCCATCTGGGGTGAGCTTGATGTTTTCTTGATCTGCTTCTTTCCTATCGCTGGTCTCCAGGGTTGAAAAGGGGGCAGTGGGGTAGAATAGATCCCTCAAGACAGACTGGGACCCCCAGCCTCCCCCTGAAGAAGGAGCCTCTGTGGGTGAGACCTGTTTTTCCTCTCCTCCTGGCAAAGGGTGGAGAAGAGAGTAGATTCTGCGAGGGGAGAGGCGACTGCAGACTGAAGCCCTTCCAGAAGGAAGCACCCTGGGGCCCACCTTCACCCTTGGGGCCCTTCATGCTCTTGTTCCTCCCAGAGCCACCCAGAAGGGTCAGAGAGAGGTTCGAGGTGAGGGTAGGAGTGGCCACACAAATGGGCAAGGCCTCAGGGGTGCGTTGCGCGCGTGTGTGCTTGGGGGGCTGTATTTAGACCCTCTGCTTAGACCTCTGAGTCCTGACCTAGTACGGAATGAAGTTTGATGTCTGAACCCGGGCCCCCACCCATCCCTTCCTTACTCCCTAACTGACCTTGGCTCTGGTCCTCTCAGAGGCTCAGCAGCTGCGTACCTCTCCCAACTAATGATATCCTAAAAGGCCTTCAGCACCCATGGGGGTTTCATCTGGAGAAGGATGGGTGGTGGAGTCTGTTGGGGACCCCAAAAGTGAGGAATGAACAGGTTCTCACCTCCAACCAAAGAGATGCTAATAGTAGCCAGAGGTGCAACGTGAAATACTTAGTCAGCAGTACAACGTGGGCATCAACCACTGGACATCAGACTGGGTCCACATATCCTCAAATATAAGACACCACTGATTGTAAAACACACATCACGTTGCGTCGCGTGCTCTGTCATGTCCGGCTCTGTGACCCCATGAACTGTAGCTCACCAAGCTCCTCTGTCCATGAGATTTTCCAGGTAAGAATACTGGAGTGGGTTGCCATTTCCTCCTCCAGGGGATCTTCCCAACCCAGCGATCAAACCCATGTCTCTTGCATCTCCTGCATCAGCAGGCAGATTTTTTTATGACTCCACCACCTGGGAAGCCCCAAAACACACACACTTAGTCAAAAAGAAAACTGTCAAACCAGTCCTTTCTTAGTGCTTACAATTTCCATTTTATGCTTGTTGGAAGAGTTGTTTTGGACTAATTTCCACATAGATCGTAATCATGTTGTACCTACAAGCCACATGCATAGACCACAAGGGCTGTGTGACAACCCATGTCTGTCTGACAGGGCCCATTAGACGCTGTTAGTTAAAGGCAACTCCCGTGTGTGGAGGAAAAAAAAGTGCATCTTAGAACAGATGAATGATGGCAATTTCTAACATTTACTGGGCATTTACCCTGTGCTAATTATCACCCCCAAGAAGTCTGTGAGGTTGATTAGACCCATTTTACAGATTAGGAAACTGAAGTGAGCAGAGAAGTCAGTCCTTCGCGGTCCCCCAGGCAGTGCGTGGCAGAGCCAGCCTCAGCACAGTCTAACGCCAAAGTGTCCTGTTGGCCGCTGGACTTAAAGAAACCTCAAGGGTCCCATGAAACCACCTTATCCCACTGCCTGGGTAGCCTCCTCGGCTTTAGGACCGGCGGGCGTGGGGCACTGGAATGGCCCCTTCAGCAAACAGCTTGAGGGAGAAATCGAGGGCCGGGGCCGCCTGCGTCAGCATCCCCAAAGAGATGACATCGATGTGGGGCCCACAGAACTGCGGGAGGTTGTCCAGCCTGACGCCCCCGCTGGCCTCCACACTCACACTGGGGAACTGGGCCTTCAGCGCGGCGGCCGTGGGGTGCAGCTCCTGCGGGACACGAACGGGGGAGAGGTGAGAGCCCCCAACCCGGCCCCTCCCCAGAAAGCCGCCCCGGCCTCACCTCAGGCCTGAAGTTGTCCAGCAAGACGAGGTCCGCTCCTGCCTCGGCCGCCTCCACAGCCTCCTGCAGGCTGCTGCACTCCACCTCCACCTTCAGGGCGAAGTCGGCCGCCCGCCGCGCCGCCCGCACCGCCTGGCAGGCCGGAGGGGTGACAGTGAGACTGGGTGGCACCTGGCTCCCCAGGGCAAGTGAGCTGGGACTGCCACGCGAAAGGCTCCAGATAGATAATGAGCTTGGGGTTCATGGCAACCCACTCCCGTATTCTTGCCTTGAGAATCCCACGGACAGGGAAGCCTGGTGGGCTACAGTCCATGGGGTGGCAAAGAGTCGAACATGACTGAGTGGCTAACACTTGGGGTTCATGAGGAAACGGGGCATGGAAATGGCTTCTTGCACATTAGCACACGCACATTAGGTGAAACCACATGAAATTACCATTTTTGTGAGGCAAAAAAGGCCAGATTCAGCACACTTTGGCATTTGGACCTGAGTTCAATCGACTCAGAATATTAAGACTCAATGAGGTCTTCAAGCACAGTTTCACATAAAGGAAATGGGTCCAGGGAATTCGAGTGAACTGCCCAAGGTCGTAGAGTCATCAACACTGGCTTCCCAATAGTCCGTCCTTTGCCCTTGAGGATCATACCAACCAGCTGAAGAAGGCTGGAGAAGAAGCAAGTCCAACCCCTCCCTTCACAGATGGAACCTCTGAGGGGTCAAGGAGTCTCACATCCCCGCCCCCCAGGCCATCACTGTTTCACCAAGGAGTGGCTGGGGGTCCCTGGTAGCGGGGAAGGACTGGGAGAGGGGCTGGGGTTGGAGCAGGGCCAGGGTAGGGGCTCAGCTGGACAGATAGACACCTTTTTCACACCACCGGCTGCCATGACATGGTTGTCCTTCACCATCAGCAGCCCGCCAAGGTCGTAGCGGTGGGCGGCAGCCCCGCCCACTAGGAGCCCGTATTTCTCCACCAGCCGGAAGCCTGGTGTAGTCTTCCTCGTGCCTGCCACATGTCCGGCCCAGCCGGTCCCCCTGGTGGTCTCTACCGCAGCGGCAGCCATGCTGGCAACTCCGCTACAGCGGGCCAGCGTGTTAAGGGCCACCCGCTCCCCCAGCAGCAGGCAGTGGGCAGGGCCCCGGACCTCGGCCACCTTGGCCACAGGCACCAGCTTTGATCCCTCAGGGAGAAACCAGGAGACCTGGCAGTTGACTTGGGCAAAGATGGCATCAAAGAAGGGCCTCCCTGCCAGCACCCCTGGGGACTTGGCCCACAGCACCGCCTGCGAGGGGGCTGTCCCCGAGACCAAGGCCACGTAGTTGAGGCCTGGGCAGTCCTCTCGGAGCCAGCTGTCTGCCAGGGCGGCCAGAGTGGCAGGAGGCAGCAGATGCGCCAGGCCTGGGAGGGAAAGAGAGAGAACGGCATTACATGTTGGCTGCCTTTCTGATAGTCGGGTGATGGTCAAAATATTTAACAGCTGGCTGGATTGGGCACTAGCCAGTCAGGGTGAAGATCTGGGGGTCCTGGGAGAGGGGCTGAGGCATTGGGTAGGCCTTGTAAGCTGAACAAGGTTGCCAGATTGACTGAATGACACCTAGTTAAATTTATATATGTATTTATTTTTGGCTGCACGGGGTCTTCATTGCCGTGTGCAATCTTTCTCTATGCAACAAGGAGCTACTCTCGAGTTACAGTGTGCAGGCACCACTGTGGTGGTTTCTTTTGTTGCAGATCATGGACTCCAGGGTGCTAGGGCTCATGTGAGATCTTCCAGGACCAGGGATCGAACCTGTGTCCCCTGCATTGGCAGGCGGATTCTTAACCACTGAACCACCAGGAAGTCCCCTAGTTAAATTTAAATTTCTGACAAACATCAAAGTTTTTTTTAGTATAAATATATTCTAGGCAATATTTAGAACATGCTTACTCTTAAAAATTATCTGTCAGTTATCTGAGATTCAACTGAGTGCCCTGTATTGTATCTGGTAAACCCAGTGCTGGATCAACAGCTATTGTCAACTATAAGAGACATGCAGCCACCTAAAATGTCATTCTGCGGCTTTTCCATCTGCCTTGCATAGAAGGATGGGTTATTTATTAGCTGAAGCTCCCAGGAGAACATGAGCTGTATGTCTTTCCGACCCCTGTCTTCTCCATAGCACCAAGGATTTTAAAGCTGGAAGTTCAGCTTTTTAGAGACGTGGGGACTGAGGACAGAAAGGAAAGGCAAGCCAACTGAGGTCACAAAGCAAACTGACAGCAGGGTGAGGCCAGCCGGGCCTCAGGGTCACGGGCATCTGCGCTTCACCTTTGCCTTCCAAAATGTGCCTTGTCTCTAGAGATGGAATTGTGTAAGGAGGAAAGAACATGGGGAGATTGTGTTTGAGCCTTTGCTTTTCGAGACAGAGCTTCAGGAGTGTGGGCGAGCCCTTTAAGCGTTAAGGACAAAGTGCTCTCTGAGGTCCTTAAAGCTGGGCCCCGTGTCTGTTGAAATGAGTGGGGTGACCACAGAACGGTGCAACACTGCCATCTGTTGGTCAAGAGAAGAACTACAGCCTCGTGGAGGGCGTCGTAGATGGACTTCGCTTGAAGCGGGCAGAGGTGACAATTCGATAGCCTCTAAAGGGGGTAGTTTAGTTTTGTTTCCCCTACTTTCACTCCAAGTTGAAGATTTTGTTTTTTGGCCACGCCACATTGTAGGGATCTTAGTCTGCCCCCACCCCCACCCCCACAGGAATTGAACCCATACGCCTGCACTGGGAGCATGGAATCTTAACCACTGGACCACCAGGAAGTCCTGCTCCAAGTTGAAGTTTAAGGCCAGACGGTCTGGCTTGCTCTACTCTCAGAAGGTGCATGCCTGCTCAGTCGCTCAGTTGTGTCTGACTCTTTGTGACCCCAAGGACTGTAGCCTGCCAGATTCCTCTGTCCATGGAATTTTCCAGGCAAGAATACTGGAGTGGGTTGCCATCTCCTGCCTTGGCAGGTGGATTCTTTACCATCCAGCCATCTGGGAAGCCCAAGGCCCTTCTTTTTCAGCATTTCTTTCCCAAAACTAAGCACCTGCCCCTCCCCACCCCAGCCACAGATCGTGCTTGCGCCTGACCCTCCTTCCCCACGTTCTTCTCTGCAACGAACCAAGTGGCTTCCCATTCCCTCCTCAGAACCAGCTGTGGCCTGGCCAGGTGCTGGGAACAAAGTCAATGAAAAAGACATAGTCCTGCCTCCACCATTCACGATCCAGCCAGGCAAAAGGCCAGTGAACAAAGAGCAGAGGTGGATGCAAAGGCCCACACTCCATTCAGACCCAGGTGCCGTGATGTTTACTTTATAAAGTGAATTTTAATTTTTGGACTGGTGAGTATCAGATAAACAAACTGTGATGCATATATACAATGGAATTCGACTTGGCAATGAAAAAAGAGATGAACTACTGATACACCCACCACACACGTCTCAAATGCAGTATTCTAAGTAAAGAAGCCAGATTCAAAAAACGACACGCTGGGACTTCCCTGGTGGCCCAGTGGTTAAGAATTTGCCTTCCAATGCAGGGGACCCTGAATGCTGTGACAAAAACCCAGCACAGCCAAAAAAAAAAAAAAAAAGTGACATGTTATTTGAGTCCATCTATGTAACCATGTTCTTGAAAAAGCAAAATGACGCAACAGAGAACAGAACAGGGGTTGCCTGACGGTGGGGGAGGGGCTGCTCACAAAGGGAGCAGCACCCAGTTTGGGGATGTGATTGAACTAGCCTAGATTTTGTCTGTGATGGTGGCTACAGTACTGATGCATTTGTCATGACTTACAGAAGTTGACACAGGAAAGGGTGAATTTTACTCTGGTTATACCTTGTTAAACCTGACTTTAAAAATCAAACCGTAAAAATGGAAATTTAAGTGGATCGCTCTCCTGCTTAAAGCCTCACTTTCATTGTATTCGTGCAAGCTCTCTTGACTTCTTTCCATTTTTCATTTATTCTTTGGACAAATCCTTGCTGAGTACTTGCTCCGTGCCAGGTACTAACTGCTGGGTAGCAGAATGGGCAGCTCTTTCTCTTAGCTTTCAGGCCTTCGCCTATGCTATTCTGAGGTTGTTACTGCCTCCTGAAGTCCCTTTCTTCACCCTCGCCCCAGACACCCCCTTCACTTCTCAGTCCTCTTCAGATCTTCCCTTAGACATCACTTCCTTGGCCGGGGGCTCTCATAGACTGCCTAAGCCGGGTCACGTGCTCACCCAGCTCCTTGTTCATCCATCAATGTCATCTTCTGCAGGTGTTTTCTCCCTGGGGCCAAAAGGTCCACTGAATTTTCTGCTATAGCCCAAGTGCCTGGCACGCTGACCCAAACAAGTGTGCGGCTTGTATATTGACAATTTCATATTATTTTTAAAAATTATTTATTTATTTTTGGCTGCACTGGGTTTTTGTTGCTGCAAAGGCTTTTCTCTAGTTGTGCCTCAGAGGCTTCTCATTGCAGTGGCTTCCCTGGTGTGGAGTATGAGCTCCAGGGCAGTGGGCTTCAATAGTTGTTGGCCCGAGGACTTAATTGCCCCCAAGGAATGTGGAATCTTCCCAGACCAGAGATCAAACTCGTCATGTCTCCTGCATTGGCAGGCAGATTCTTAACCACTGGACCGCCAGGTAAGTCCAGTTTCACATTATTTTTATCTTTTGGTCATGCGAAAGGCATGTGGGACCTTAATTCCCCCACTGGGAATCAAACTTACACCCCATTGGCAGCGCCTAGTCTTAACCACTGGACCGCCAGGGAAGTCCCCTTATATTGTTTAGTTTGAAACTAAGTGTTTAATGATACTTATCTGAGCAGAGAGGTGGCACAGTGGAAGGAATCAGAGCCCAGACTCCAGGACCAGTCAGTATGGGTTCCAATACTGCTTCTATTACATTTAACTAAGTAATCCTGGGCAGGTGGCTCTACCTTTCAGGGGACCTTCTGTGTCCCAACTGTAATGGGAATAACACTGATAACCCCATAGACTTGTTATGAAAATTCAGGTAGTTTGTATTTCTAACACCCTCAAGAACACAAAGGAAATTCCACCCTGCATATTCACTGGAAGCACTGATGCTGAAGCTTCAATACTTTGGCCACAGGATGTGAAGAGCTGATTCACTGGAAAAGACTCTGATGCTGGGAAAGATTGAAGGTGGGAGAAGAGGGCGACAGAGGATGAGACTGTTGGATGGCATCACAGACTCAGTGGACATGAAATTGAGCAAGCTCCGGGAGATGCTGAAGGACAAGGAAGCCTGGCATGCTGTAGTCCATGGGGTTGCAGAGTCAGACATGACTGAGTGACTGAACAACAGCAGGGACACTGGCACACAGTAGGTGTGTTAGCTGATGGGATGAATGAAGCATTTATCAAGAGCGAAAAGGAAGAAATGACTAAATGTCCCTGAGGAAGCGGGGAGCTTCAGTGGTCATGAAGCTCATGACATGACATGAAGGTCATTTAAGCTCATCACTTAAAGGATGAGTCATGTTTGCCAGGCAGCAGTGAGGAGGTGGGGAGGAGGGAGGGCAAGACACTTCGCACTAAAAGAGCAAGTGCTCAAGGTTCAGAAGCAAGAAGATAAAGGAGGTGAGGGAGGGCTGTGGAGGATTCATGGGAGAAATGTCTTGAGCTTGAGGCCAGAGTGAAAAAGGGGCTAAACCAATTAGCGGAGAACTTTGGACAAATCCTGGGAGCCATCATAGAATTTTAAAGGAGGGAATGGTATGATTATGACTGAGTTCTAGAAAGGTCACTTCAGCCATTAACTGGAGACGGGTTGGGAGGCAAAAGGAGGCTGGGGCAACTGGCCAGACAGAAAGTGGGGAAGCCCTGAACTGGGCAGAAACCAATGGAAGAGCCGGGGCGGGGTTGGGGCAAATGGAAGATTGTTTCTGAGGCAGAAGCCACGTGGTCATGGGAAGTGAGGGGTGGGGTACGGAAGTTGGGAAAGGAGGGCCCTCCCCCTGGGCTGCACGTCGGAATCCCCTGGGAGCTTTCTGGACTCTGCTGCTCAGGTCCATCCCAGATCAATCGAATCAAAATCTTTCCAGGGCGGTTCCCATGAACCCAAGTTTTGGAAATGCTCCCTGTGGGATTCAGATGCACAGAAAGGTTAAGAACCTGTGCTCACACAAACCCACCTGTTGTATACCTTGGTTTATATAAAACACCCAGCAAAGGTGAATGGAGAGAGACAAGACATCAGATGAGTGATTGTCTGGGGCCGAAAATTAAACAACATGGGATCTTACTGGGGTGATGGAAATGGTCTGGTGATGGTGGCGTCACTTGGTAAACTTACCAAAAAGCTTTGAATTGTTGTCTACTTAAATAAAAACAAGAACCAATACTCTGCCAAAAGGCAGGAATCATTTTGCAACCCTAGTAACCCAGTGGATCCAGGGATTGGATCAAAAGCCAACATCAAGAGGAAAGTCAACCAGATACTGGGCACTCCAGAAAGAACACCCCTCAACCTGTGGAATATTCTTGCCAAAATAGCTGAACCAGAGTCAGATCACACTTCTAATGCAACCACCAATTCACAAGAAAACCAGAAGACAGAACAATGTTTTAAACCATACCACTGGGATACAGCCAGCCAAATTCAGACCATAGGAAAGATAGCCCAATTCAGTTGTGTCTGTCTCTTTGGAGCCCTATGGGACTATAGCTCACCAGGCTCCTGTGTCCATGGGATTCTCTAGGCAAGAATACTGGAGTGGGTTACCATACCCTCCCCCAGAGGATTTTCCCAACCCCAGGATCCAACCTGAGTCTCTTAACAGTCTCCTGCATTGGCCAGAGTGTTCTTTACCACTAGCACCACCCATACATTGCAAGGAAAACCAAAGATTAAAAGAATCTAAACCACACACTGCTACTGCTGCTGCTAAGTTGCCTCAGTCGTGTCCAACTCTGTGCGACCCCATAGAGGGCAGCCCACTAGGCTCCTCTGTCCCTGGGATTCTCCAGGCAAGAATACTGGAGTGGGTTGCCATTTCCTTCTCCAATGCATGAAAGTGAAAAGTGAAAGTGAAGTCGCTCAGTCGTGCCCGACTCTTAGCAACCCAATGGACTGGAGCCTACCATGCTCCTCCATCCATGGGATTTTCCAGGCAAGAGTACTGGAGTGAGGTGCCATTGCCTTCTCCAAACCACATACTAACCAGTCACAATGGATCTTATTTGGATCCTACTTCAAACAAACAAATTGAAATCAAATTAGAACATTTACAAAACAGTTGAAAATCTGAACACTGACTGGGTATTTGGTAACATTAAGGAAATATTTTTTTGAATCGGGTTATGGTTGTGATCCAAAAATGTATATTTAAAAAACAATTTAAAAATAACAAAGTACTGAGATATTTATGTATGGAAATATTTGAGAGCTGGGTTTCCTTTAAGATAGTCTTGGAAGTTAGAAATTAAAGGGTATGGGGACTTCCCTGGCAGTCCAGTGGTTAAGACTCCATCCTTTCCCTGCAAGGGGAACAGGTTCAATCCCTGGTCAAGGAACTAAGAGCCTACATGTGGAGCGGCATCACCAAAAGGGTGGGGGAGTATGGATGGGACTAGATTGGCCAAAAGTTGGTGGTTGTTGAAGCTGGATGATGGGTATGTGAGAATTCATCATACTTTTCTATCTACCTTGTGTACATTTGAAATTTCTCTATAATGAAAAAGTAAAACAAATAGATAACAATGGAAAGGAGAGAGAGGACCTTCGCTTAGGATAAGGTCAAGGAAATTTTTTGGGAGGATGAATAGAGCAGTGATTCTCAACCTTGGCTACACAATGGAATTATCCAGAGAGCTGTGCCAAATGTATATAATGTTTTGGCCCCACCCCCAGAGATTCTAATGTAACTGGTCTGGAATGTGGTAGCTTAATTCTAACTCAGAATTGAGAGCTTCTGAACCATAGGACGAGAACCTGTGTGACTATTATACCTTGGTGAGTACCACATGCCTGGCACTTGCAATATATGTGTGTGGTGTGCTGTGCTTAGTCACTATCTTTGCAACCACATGAACTGTAGCCTGCCAGGTTCTTCTGTCCGTGGGGATTCTCCAGGCAAGAATACTGGAGTGGGTTGCTATGCCCTTCTCCGGGGGATCTTCCCAACCCAGGGATCGAACCCAGGTCTCCCGCATTGCAGGTGGATTCTTTATAGACTGAGCTTCCAGGGAAGCCCAAGAATACTGGAGTGGGTAGCCTATCGTTTCTCCAGGGGAACTTCCTGACCCAGGAATCAAACTGAGGTCTCCTGCATTGCAGGCAGATTCTTTAACCAGCTGAGCTACCTGGGAAGCCTACATATATACATATATACACAAAGTCAAATTCTACTTACTGCCCTTCTTCATGATAGAGGTCACTAAGACAGAGAATCTAGGTTCAGAAATGCAAAGGGAAATTACCTAAAGAACAGAGCTAGAAAATGGGACTTCCCTGGTGGCCCACTGGTTAGGACTCTGTGCTTTCACTGCAAAGGGCCTGGTTTCAGTCCCTGGTTGGGGAACTAAGATCCCGTAGGCCATGCCTTCCAGCAAAACAAAACAAAAAATTTAGAAGAAAAGAAAAGAAAATGACCAGCGTGGACCCTGGTCTTCCCTGTCCAAAGAAGGTAGTTTTAGCTTTAGAACCACACTGCCTCCTCCAGCAGGGCTTCCTGTCTGGCTCTCTTAGGCAAGATCAGCCATTGTAAATGCAGAATGTTCCTGAAAAACAAATAAATACATCTGGATTTCGTTAAGCCCCAACTCTCTTGTGCATTTCGAACAACAGAAATTCCTGTGGGGAGCTTTGAAAATAAGGCTCTCCTAATTAGCTGCTGAAGCTGAAAGGAACTGCACAAGAGAAGTAGGCTGTTTTTGCAGCTGCCTGAGCAGAAGTTGCAGCACTGAGGAAACAGCTGTAAGCCCTGTCTGTCCCCTTTTTATCCTCGCTGTTGTTCTATGTAAATAGTCTCTCAAGACACCTGGACTTCAGAGATTATAGTGTGACCATGTGAGGTATCACCTTGATCTCTCAAGGCAATACTTTCTTCATTGGTTATTCAAGAATTTTTTTTTTAATATTGGCATCTCTGGGACTCCCCTGATAGTACAGTGTTAAGACTCTGTGCTTCCACTGCAGGGGGAGAGGATTCAAAAAAACTGGCATCTCTGTTTTTGAGGGAATCTGAAGCATCTGGGCGGAGATGGGGGGTAGGGGGTAGGGCTTCCCAGGTGGCACTAGATGTAAAGAATCCACCTGCCTCTTGCTGGACGCAAGAGATGAGGGTTCGATCCCTAAGTCAGAAAGATCTCCTGGAGGAGGAAATGGCAACCCACTTGAGTATTCTTGCCTGGGAAATCTCAGGGATGGAGGAGCATGGTAGGCTCCAGTCCATGGGGTCGCTAAGAGTCGGGCAGGACTGAACTGAGCATGCACACACACAAAGCATCTGGGGAAATTTCCTGCATTTCTCTCTTTACAAATAATGTAAAAAGATGCAGATAAACTGAAGACTCTGGCAGAATATTTGAAGATTCCTCCTCCCTCCTCCCACCACTGGCACTTTTGCTGTTCTCATCTGGATTCTGGATTGTTGACTGATTTTTTTTTTTTAAACTTTCCTCACTCTTTTATTTGGCTGCATCAGGTCTTAATTGCGCTGGGTCTTAATTATGGCAGCACTTGCCACCTTCTGTTCTAGGACACAAACCTCTCTATGGGTGCACAGGCTCTGGAATGCTTGGCTCAGTAGTTGTGGCGAACGGGCTTAGCTGCTCCAACGGATGTGGAATCTTAGTTTCCCCGACCAGGGATCAAACCAGCATTCCATGCATTCCAAGGTGGATTCTTAACCTCTGGACCACCAGAGAATCCCTATTAACTCATTTTTCTATGTTGCCCTAACTGGCCAGTGGCTTGGTACCAAGAGGGAATGGGCTAGAATCAGAGCTCCCATCCCTGCATCTTTCTTCCTCTCATGTAATAAGTACTTGATCATGCTTTTGATGAACCGGCACAAAGGCAGATTCTACAAATGCACGTAAGACAAATACCACAAGTTTTTGTTCTTAATTTGATATGTGACCGGGTGTAACCATGTGTAACCATGTGGCTTGTACTTGGAACAACAGTGACTTATATGAGGCTGAAAAAATGTTCCAGCTAAAAGCAAGTGATGATGGTTTTCCCCAACTGACTGGAAAAAAATTTTAAATAGATGTCAGTTTTAAAGGTTTTGCATTTATAGGTTTTTCTTAAAACTCTGATGCCTGCTACCACTTGTCTATAATAGAATCTGAAGTGACATCGTGTATAATAAGAATAACAGCTAACACGTATGGTCCTTCCCTAGCCCTGTCCCAAGCATTTTCTAAATATTAATACATTTAATCCTCCCAACAACACTCATAAGGTAGGTACTATTATTATCCCCCTTTTACAGATAAGGAAACTGAGGCACTGAATAAGAAAGTAATTTGCCCAAAGTTCACACAGCTCCGAAGTGTGTGAAGGCAGGATAAGTCTAGGCAGGCTGACCCAGAGTCCCCTCACTTATCCCACCTTATCACATAATTCGCTAAATTATTTTTAAATTATTATATATTTATCATATCACTATCCACAGAATTCTATAAGCCAATCCAGGGATCCAGCGTTCTGTCCCTGGGGCGGTAAGAATAGCCTGCGTGGGGGGCAGGGGCGGGCTTGGTCGGAAATGCCTGATTTGAATCCCGGCTCCATCACCTACAGGCTGGGTGACCTTAGGCAATTTCCTAACCTCTCTGAGAGTCAGTTTCATGAAAAAAGTACAGGGTTACAATGAGGAGGGAATGGGCGGCTCACGTTAAGGGCCTGAGCCAATGCCCACCCAGCTGGTGTCGTTGAACCCAGGTGTCTGACTCTGGCAGCTTTGTTCTCCCATCTATTTATTTGTTGATCCATTTGGCAAACACCAGATGGAGACAGAGGCTGGTTAGCACCTCGGCTTCCAGAAGTTTTCTTTTCCCCTTCTCTCCCTAGAGAGGCGAAATGACCAGAGCCAGAGGGGATTGCCTAACACACAAGTGGTAAAACGATCTACAGGCCTTCAGACAAGGAGAGGAGACCTGTTGTTAAGGAGAAGGCTGGCTCTGAGAATAGGCTGGGGCTAGATGGGCAGAGGAAGGCCTGAGGCTTATGGAGCCGAAGGTGCACAGGGTGAGAGAGAGCTGAGTGGGAGAAAGAGGCCAGACTGAGCAGGCCCTGAATAACAGGAAGCAGTTAGGGTCTCACTTAACAGGCAATGGCAGATCCATCAAACTTTTGATCTGAAGTCACATGATGAAAAATGCACTTTTAAGTTTCCGTGTGCAAGTTGTACCTAGGATTCTTTTTTTTTTTCCTTTAAGATTTAAAAAAAAATTTTATTTATTTAAATAAATGCTGTGCCAGGTCTTAGTTGCAGCCCCGCCTCCACCCCACCCCACCCCACCCCACCCCTGCTGGGATCTTTGATCTTCACTGTGACAAGTGAGATCTTTTTAGTTTTGGCATGTGGGATATTTAGTTGTGGCGTGTGGGATCTAGTTCCCTGACCAGGGATCAAACCTAGGCCCCCTACATTGGGAGCCTAGAGTCTTAGCCACTGGACCACCTGGGAAGTCTCACGCCTAGGGTTCTTGAAAGATGTAATGTGCTTAGTCTCTCAGTTGTGTCTGACTCTTTGCAACCGCGTGGACTGTAACCCGCCAGATTCCTCTGTCCATGGAATTCTCCAGGCAAGAATACTGGAGAGGGTTGTCACGCCCTCCTCCAGAGATCTTCCCAACCCAGGGATTGAACCCAGGTCTCCCACATTGCAGGCAGATTCTTTACTGTCTGAGCCACCTGGGAAACCCTGAAAGATATAAGTTGCAAGACTATTGCAACAGCCTAGGCAAGGAAGCAGTGAACCAAGATAAAGGGTAAAGGGAGAGCATCTGTTTACAGGGACTGCCTCCTGCACTCCACACCCCCAGACCTGGGAATCTCCCCCTGCTCACACTTGGGCCACCAGCCTGCCATCTGCTTCTTCTTCTTTTAAAATTTGGCTGTGCCGGGTCTTGGTCACTGCAGGGTGTGGGATCTTTAGTTGCAGTATGCAGGATCTTGTTCCCTGACCAGGGACCGAACCAAGGTCCCCTGCATTGGGAGCACAGTCTTGGCCCCTGGACCACCAGGGAAGTCCCAGCCTGCCATCTGCTTTTGGCCCAACTCTGTCCTCACCCCTCCTCTCCTCTGCGTCCCCAGCCTTTGCCTCACCCCACTGATCTGACTACTACCCCCTGGCTTAACTTCCGGTCAGTGATCCCAGCACCAACCCTTCTGGCTTGGTTAAACATCAGTGTCATCACATGTGTGAAGGCCGCCACTCAGAGGAAGGCTCCCCCAGAGGGAGGCAGGACCGGAAAGACATGGAGGTAAATCCATAGGACACAGCAACTGTCTGGATATTGGGGTTCAAGGGAGAGGGAGCTGTCAAAGGTGACCCTGAGGTTTCCGGTCTGAGTGGGAAGCTGGTGAGACATGAACATAAATGGAACTGGTGGCACCAGAGGAGTTTGAGTTGACAATCCAAGCACATATCCCCAGAATGGAACTGGAACCTGGGTGGTCTCGGAGCTGGAGAGACGATTGTGAGGACCAACATCATCACCAGTGTAACTGCACTGAGTGATCTCAGTACCAGGCGCCTGACGTGTATTATCTCATGTAATCCTCACCACAACCTGAGGGTAGGCACTGTTTACTCTTGACCCAATGAGGAAATCGAGGCACAGCGAGGCTAAGCATCTTGTTCAAGGTCACACAACTAGCTGGTTGCAGGGATGGGACCTGAACCCCAGCTCTCACTCTGAGATCATTTCTTTAAAAAAAAAATAATAATTTGTTTATTTGCTTAATTTTGGTTGCACTGGGTCTTTGTTGCTGCACACCAGCTTTCTATAGTTGCAGTGAGCGGGGTCTACTCTTGGTTGCAGCGCACAGGCTTCTCACTGAGGCGGCTTCTCTTGTCGGGAGCACAGGCTCTAGGCCCACGGGCTTCAGTAGCTGCAGCACGCAGGCTCATAGCTACGGGCACACAGAGTTTAGGAGCCCGCAGCGTGTGGGGTCTTCCCAGATCAGGGATCGACGCCGTGTTCCCTGCATTGGCAGGTGGATTCCTATCCACTGTACCATCAGGGAAGTCCTCTGAGATAATTTCTAAACTGAGAACTGGTCTTGACCCCCCAGGAGCTGCTTCCACGGCCAAGCCAGAGGGCCCAGGGGAGGGAGGCCAGAGCTGGGGAAGGAGAAGGCTGGGGAGAGGACTGTGAAGCTGCAGGGAGCCCTCCATGTTCCTGTCACTCCCTGCCCCCATCCCCAACCTCAGGAAGCAGGAAACTATTAATAGTATTATCATTTTGCAGATACAAGGAAATGGGGCCCTGAGACCTCAAGTGACTGGCTCAAGGTCACACAGCCTATTCCTAGTGGAGCTTGGATTCGAACAGGAGGCTTTTTGACTCCAAAGCCTAGCCTGTAGCATCCTGCATCCAGCCTCCTCTGGGCATCACTCCTCACATGCGTTCGAATCCCAGGACTCACAGGACTCAGGCCCCCTCCCCCGCCCTCACGGTGCATGGGATAGGACTTTGCCTCACTCCTCCAGAGTTGTTAGTGAGAGGCAAAGTCCGGAGCTGCTCCAGCCTCCCACTACCCTGCACCTTCAGCACCCCCAAAGATGTGGCCACTTCCAGGCCATCCCTGAATTTCCCAGAGCTCAAGCCCCTTTCTTCCCCAGAGCTCAACTTGGGACCCGTGGTGGAGAGAGAAACTAGAGTGAGAAGAGGCCTTTGGAGGGCAGAAAAGAGTGCTCGGGGTCAGAGAGGCTGGAGGGAGACAGGGGTAGGTAAGAGAGTAGCTGGGGACCAGCGGAGACTCATCTTGGAGGAGGAAGGCTGAGGACGGAGGCGAGATGGGATGCAGGGATGGGCAGAAGAGGGGCAGAGGGTGGTGCAGGGACACAGAGGAGAGAGGTCTGGGAGGCTTCTTTACCTTCAGGGTCCATGAGAGCTTGGAGCTGGCCGACTGGTGTGTCCACTGCTGGATCCAGTGTTTGGAGAGGCCGGAAGCTGGGGGTGGGGCTGCCAGAGGGAGGTGGGTGGGGCCAGTCTGACCAGCCCCGTCACCCGACCAGAGCCCTGCCCCAGTCTGGGGCTCCCTCCTGCCTCCAGGACACTCAGACACAATAGCTCAGAAGTCCTCTCCTCTTTGAGCAGAGGGTTCCTATTCTTGCCAGTCACCAGCCTCCCCAGCCCTGCCCCAGGGCCTGTGGTCCTTCTGAGGGCTGGACAGCGTTTTTATAAATAATAATAATAATTTTATTTATTTGTTTTTGGCTGTGCTGGGTCTTCATTGCGGTGAGCGGGGTCTAGTCTCTAGTTTCACTGCATGGGCTTATTGCAGTGGCTTCTCTTGTTGCGGAGCTCGGGCTCTAGGGCACATGGGCTCAGTTGTTGTGGTACACGGGCTTAGTTGCTCCTCCCCGTGTGGGATCTTCCCAGATCCAGGATCAAACCCGTGTCTCCTGCATTGGCAGGTGGGTTCTTTATTAATACCATTGAGCCACCCGGGAAGCCCCTGGAGAGCCTTTCTGATGGTGCACTGGGGAGATCCTACGTCCACCCTTTTTGATCTCAGATGCCTCTTGACCTTTTTCTGTTCCTCCATTTCCTTAGCTGTAAAATGGGGTAATACCATCCTCATGGTTTCAGCTGAGACTCAAGTGAAAAACTTCACGGGTGACACAGAGTAGAAACTCAGCATATAGCCACTTCCCTTCCCTTCCTTCTTCCCAAAGTACTTTCAGGCCCCCGAACAGATTAGAGCCGGGCTTCTGAACAATAAAACCAGGAAACTGCCAATTATGGTACTGGGACTTCAGGCAGGTTCCTGTTCCAGAAGTGCTGGAGATTCCATTTCTTCATTGGAACCACCTGCTAAGGTCGCTGGGACCATTGACTGATTGCTAGACCCTGGCCTCTCCCCAGACTTCTCTGATTTCTGCCTCTGCAGCACTTGACCCCAGCAGGACCTGGACTCACATGAGGCAAGCAAGGGTCCTGCGGCACAAAACGGAAAGAGCTCAAGCTCGAGCTCCATTGTTGCACTTCCGTCCTTGCTTGCCTCTCTCTAGTCCAGGCTAGCTCCTGACAGCCCTTCTTCGAACCAGTTCTCCCTTTTTTCCCCCTAGACGTCATTTTCTCTTGGTTTCTCTCCTCGAGGCTCTCTTCTGTCTCCTGCAGATCCTTCTTCCTCAAACTGTGGTGTCCCCTCAGTGTGGTGAGGACTGTTCCTCTTTCCCTCCTGGCGAGCATACATGCTAAGTCGCTTCAGTCGTGTCCAACTTTGCGACCCTATGGACTGTAGCCCGCCAGGCTCCTCTGTCCATGGGATTCTCCAGGCAAGAATACTGCAGTGGGTTGCCGTGCCCTCTTCTAGGGGACTCTTCCTGACCCAGGGATTGAACTCGTGTCTCTTCCTGCATTGGCAGGCAGATTCTTTACCACTCCCACCACCTGGGAAGCCCCTTCCCTCCTGAGTACACAGCTAAACTACATTTCCCAGCCCCCCGGGAAAAGAGACCACCATGTGACTGAATTCTGTCTGGTGGAATGTGAGCAAAAATGATACAGGCCCCTTCCAGTCTTCCCATTATCCTCCCTAGGAATGGCAGAGCCATAAGATAGAAGGAGACTGGGTCCCTGAGTGACCTCGTGGAAGGTTGCCCTCCAAATACCAACACTAAATTGTTGCATAAGCAAGAAAAAGCTTCTTTTGAGTTCTACCCCTGAGATTTGGCAGTTGCTTATTAATAGCAATTAGCTTGCCCTAACACAAGAATATTCTCTCCACAGCTCTCTCCTTTTCTCATTCTACACAATGAATGATAGTTTATGCATTTATCCATCAGTGCCATTATTTAAATTGCTATGCAAACTCAGATGACTCTTTATTCTCCAGCTCTGATCCCTCCAAAATTTCAGGTCTCTACTTCTAATATCCCTCCTGACAGTTCTAAAAACAAACTCATGGAGAGTTCCCTGGTCACTAGTGGTTAGGATTCAGCATTTTCACTGCGGTGGCCTGGGGTTCAATTCCCCTGGTTGGGGAATTGATGTCCTGCAAGCTGTGCAGAGCAGCCAAAATATAAATAAATACATAAGTACATAAATACATAAGTACATAAATACTCATGTTTTCTCCCCAAACTGCTCATCTCTCTGCATTTTCACATAATTATGTCAGCATCTTTGTCTCCCAAGACAGAAACCTTGGAGTTTAACCTCATTCTTCCTCCTGACTATCATCTCAATAGTCAATTAGTTCTACAAATCTTATTCTCTGGATAAATATATTTCAAGCCTGACCTCTTCTTTTGCCTTAGACCAAACTCCCACCCTATCTAACTTGAACTAGGCTGATACTCCCATCTCCGGTCGCACTGCCTTCAGGCCGTGCTCCTGGATGCCAGTTTCAGTCAAAAAACCGATCTGGCTCCTCCTCACAGCGGGGACGCCCCCACCCTTTCTCTCTGGGTGTGCATCTCTGCCTTGCTTCTGTGTTAACTAAACAAACTGTCTCTCCACGTGCTCTCCCACTTATTGTTGTGCTATGTCTCTAATAATTAACTTTGTACCTGCAAAAAACAAAGTCAAAAGACATCTGATCCTGCCATGGCTTACATGAAAAACATTGTTTGCTCATTCTTTCATTCATTTGCTCCTCCATTCAGTAAACACATATTAGGTAAGCATGCCAGGCTCCAGAATCTGGAGTCATAAAGACGACAGGAACAGGGGACACCTTCGCATGATGACAGCCCAGTTGTTCCTACTGTCACTTGAGGCACTGTTGGAGTGGAGGAGCAACCCTTTGCTGGGCATGGAGGCAGCTAGGGCGGCTTCGCAAAGGCGGTGACATTTGAGCAACATCTTGATGGTTAAGAGGAGGTTGGAGGGAAGTCAAGATGCGTGTGGGGTGGGCAAGACGGGGTGTGGGCGGGCTTCAGGCAGAGCATGCGCAAATGCAGGAGTGAGTATGTGGCCCTCTCCATGGCTGGGAGCATTGGGGATCTGGGCCATGGTCTGGCCAGCTGTCCTGAAGACATGAGCTGGGCAGGCAGGTTTGATAAGCACCCCAGGTCTGGCCATGGCCTGGCTAGCTGTCCTGAAGACACCCACTGGCAGCTTGTTGCTGGGGATACACAGACGATCTCCAGAATAGCCTGAGTTTTCTGATGGCTAATGGCTGGGCCCCAAACCTTCACAGAACAGGAGCAGACTTATGGATGCAGAGGAAAATGAAGTGTAAATATCCACTTTTAGTAATGAAATATCCTTCGAACCATGTTTTGAGACCCTTTTCCTGTCTGGAGAAGTGAATTACATGAATAGATTTTTCAAGACCAAAATCCTCGTCCACCTGGAATTTGCACTGGATGACAAAGCTGTATTTGTAACTGATTATAATGTGCGCTTTTGAAAATAAAATAGGAACATGCGTTTTAAAATATAAGATAAAGAATAAGACACCATATATGGTTGGGTGTGTGAGAGAATTCTGTTCTTTAAGATACTAGAGAGTGCTGGCAATTTTGCAAAAGAGGAAAAATATTATTTTACCATCAGGACAAAATTAGTATTTTAAATATTTTATTTTTTATTTATTTATTTGACAAAGGTGTGGGTTCCATACTTGGTTGGGGAACTAAGATCCCTCCTGCTTGCACGGCATGGCCAAAAAAAAAAAAAAAAGGCACCCAGACAAGTGTGGGGAAGACTAGATTTCCACCCCCACTTGCCCACGTGTGGGTGGCACAATTCTGGGTGGGTCCCTGGCCACTTTCTGCCACTTCTCTCCCCATCTCTCCCCCACCCTCCCATGAACTGACTGACCCAGCCCTTTCCCTGTCTCCCACATCCCCTCTGATCCAAACCACCTGGCAGTTACACCACCATGGTGTCTCTTGGCCTCTCCTTTCGTAGGTCAGTACGTCTGCTCTTGGTCACTGCTCCTCTTAATTCAACAACTTCCTCTTTGCAAATCCTCTTTGTTCTGGGGAAATACCAACGGCCTCTGGGTCCACATGGTGCCCAGGGTACTGGCGTGGGCTGGTCTCAGAGATAGTGCAGCTGGGTCTTGCCCCCTTTTCTCCATCCCAGAGCCACAGGGATGCTCCTGATTCTGGGACCTGTCACAGCTCCCTCTCTCACAAACAATTAAACGGGTAACAGCATCAGCGAGTCCTGGGACTCAGTGTGCGCATTGGCGGGGTGGTGGGGGGAGGGCAGGGGATGATGGATGAAAGAGTCGGGGGTGGGAAGTGGGGGAGGGTGTGACTGGAGGGGTGGGGGAAGGGAAGAGGGGATAGGGGTAGGGGTTACGGGGTACTTTGAGGCTGAGTTGAAGAACGACGCTCAGTCACACATGCAGTCTTTCTCGCAAGCCAGGCCACAGACAGAATTAAATCTTCCACCTCCACCCATCTGAGCAAAGACAAGGGTGCCTATGTTCTCAGCACCTCCTCAGGGTGGCATCTCCCCAGCCTCTGCAGCCCTTCCTGCCCCCTCCCTCACACTGTCTGTACTACTTCCCACTGTCCGTCACAAACATCACCAAGTCCTCGCCTCCTGCACACAAACCGCACGCATGAGTGGACCCACGCAGACACCAAGACTTCTAAGAACTACACCTGCCCAGAAACTTCTCACCTCTGCTCTTGGGAGGAGAAACAACCGAAGCCTCTGGCCGCCTCTGTCCAGAGGTGGGGGGAGTGTGGCAGCTGGGACCATGGGCCAGTCTAGGGGCCTGGCGCTGTCATAGATACACTGAAAGCACCCCGAGGCTGGCCTGGCACAGACCACTGGCACCCAGAGTTACAGGCAGTTCATGGGCTAATCCGGTACAAATGTTCTAATCCATGGGGCCAAATATACTTTCCAGAGTAATCCTGAAGTGGGAGCTTGCTGGGTTGCCAATTCCTTCTTCCTAGACTCTGATATCTGTGGGGAACCCGCTGAGAAATCACCAATCCAGGAAGTCTGGCGTTTCCAGAGACTCGGCGGCTAGTTTCAAGGACCAAAATGTGGAGAAAATGTGATGGGGAGAAGTAGGTGTTGATGAGGAAGTTTCATTCGTTCCATCTGCAAGTGTTCAGTGGGTGTAGGCCCTGGTCTAGGTGCTGGGGGTGGATGCTGGCTAGAAGAGCCAGGGTTAAGAAGCTGAATGAAGATTAAGGCTGAAGATGCTGTGTTAAAATCCAAAGAGCGCTGGGTGCAAATGCTGGGTGACGGATGAGGATGTTGGATATCAACCTCGTGGTGATAATGGGAGGGAAGGTGATAAAAGCGGGAATGGTTCTGAACTCCAGTCTTGAGATTCTCGAGCCTTAAGGGGTCTTCACCTCTCTCGCTTCTGGCCCATTAGAAGTAGGGGCCTCTGCACCTTCATCCTCGTTGCACACCAGCGGCTCCTCTTCCCCCGTTAAGCTGGAGGCTGGCCCTGCCTTTAGCTCCTCCAGCGCCATGGAGCCCTGGCGAGACTTCCGTCTACCAAAGAAAGTGGTGAGTGTGGGTCGCTGGCCAGACCCCTCCCTGTGGGGGCCATCAGAGTCGTTGTTCCCCTGAGATGCTCCCTCTGTGGCTGTCATGGCCTCCTCATCAGGCACCCGGGCGACCCCAGCCCAGGCATCTACCACCCCATTGCGTTTCCCACCGCCGCCCAGTGTCAGGACTCCTGTCTTCCGCTTCTGTCGCCGGAGCCACAACAGGATTAAGGCCACGAGGACAACGACCACCAGCAGGGCCACAAGCACAGCCACCAGCAAGGTGCCTTTTGTCCCCTGAGGTGGAATTAGTTTGTCCCTCCTGCTTACGTTTGTGGAGGTATTGGGGCTGAATGTTGTTACTTCATGGCCAGTGGAGCCAGTGGTCCCCATGGGAGTCTTGAGAGAGGTAGCTGGCGTGGTGACCAGGAGTCCACTTCCCTTGGAGGTCTTAGGAGAGCTAGTTTTCATGATGACAGGGGATCCACTGGTCATACTGATGGTCTTCACAGAGCTAGTTGCCGTGGTGACAAGGGGTTCCCTGGTCCCACTGGAGGTCTCCAGAGAGCTTGTTGCCATGGTGACAGGAGGTCTACTGGTCCCACCAGAGATATCCAGAGAGCTAGTTGCCATAGTTAACAGGACTTCGCTGGTCCCACTGGAGGTGTCCAGAGAGCTCGTTGCCATGGAGACAGGAGGTCTACTGGTCCCACCAGAGATATCCAGAGAGCTAGTTGCCATAGTTAACAGGACTTCGCTGGTCCCACTGGAGGTGTCCAAAGAGCTCATTGCCATGGAGACAGGAGGTCTACTGGTCCCACCAGAGATATCCAGAGAGCTAGTTGCCATAGTTAACAGGACTTCGCTGGTCCCACTGGAGGTGTCCAAAGAGCTCGTTGCCATGGAGACAGGAGGTCTACTGGTCCCACCAGAGATCTCCAGAGAGCTAGTTGCCATAGTTAATAGGACTTTGCTGGTCGCACTGGAGGTCTCCAGAGGGCTAGTTGCCATGGTTTCGCTAGTCATAGTAGGGAATCCTGTAGGTTTCATTACTGAGACACCAGGTGTGCTGGTGGCATCAGGGGTTTTCATGAGCTTTATTGATTTCTTGCTTGAATCTTCCTCAGAGATTGTTGACTCAGATACAGGACTGCCCCTGCTGGCAGTGGGGGAAGTTTCAGGAGAGGACACCACATTGGCTATATAGGGAATCGAGGAAGGCGGTAAGGTCTGGTGCTCAGGGTTATCACTCATCTTAGAGACCTCGTTTGTTTTAAGACTGGTTGTCACTGAGTTGAAAGTTAGGGTCTCAGAGACCGAAGAAAGAGAGGCTATTGTGGTTTTAGATGTCCACAAAGGAGGGCTTCTTGAAGACACTTCAGTCACGTTTTCTGCCCCCATGCTCCCGAAGAGGAGGAGAAGCAGGATCATTTCCAAAGCAACGGGCGTGAGCAGGAGTTGGGACCTGCGGGTGGGGAAGTTGGAGAAGTAGAACACATAAGGATCTGGGGGCAGGGGGAGGACCGAGCCAGGCCCTCCCCTCCTGCCCACTTCCCTGCCAACTGCCGGGCCGAACTCTGCGGTTCAACGGCTTTTTCCACCCTTGCTTTCACTAGTGTCAGAAATAACAAGATACTGGCAGCACCCCCATCAACTCTATCCCTCAGGACCTCTCGGTGCGCTCTAGCCATTGCCACCCCATCCTGCCCTGCCCTGACCCCATGCAGCTCCAATGGCTCCTCATCCTTTTTTCCCATTATCCAGCAAGGTCTTCTCAAACCAGAGGCACATTCCCAGGTCCACTGAGGCCCCTGCCCCACCACGTCCCACCACTTACCAGCTCACTTGAAAAGGGCACAGGGCTGCGACCAGACTGCTCCAACTCCTCCTGAAGCTGGGGCAAGACTGGCTGTCAGGGGCCCCAAGGGGAAAGGAAGTGGCCCCCTGGCTCCACCCACCTCACCCAGCATCCTGCCCCACCCTCCCCGCTCCTACATTGCAGTGTGATGAGAGAGGCATCACTCACTTTTTCAGGGTCCCAGGTGATGACAGGGGCTCTGGGGTCTCAGCTGTAGCAGGTGGGGATGGTGGGCGGGTTCTGGAATGGGGATTCCTGGATCTTCACTAGAAAATGGGATGGCAAGCTGGTGACTCTGGAACAGGTATAGGGGTCAGAGCAGATGACGCTATGGCACCACCCTATGGTGGAGATGGGTGCTTGAAAACCAAGGGGTGTGGAGGACGAGATGGGAGGGGAAGGCGGTTTCCTTTGCCTTTGTGGTCCCCAAGCTGTTAGGTGCGCCCCCAAGGCTAGCACTTCTGCCCCAGGAGCTCCCAGGAAATACCAGGGCGAGAGGAAACCCTTGACTCTGGCTAAGGGCAGTGAGAGGCTTTGCAGGCTGCGTGAAATTCCTGGTAGGCTCTGGACTTCTCAAGAAGTGGGAAGTGGTCACTGCAACAGCCCCAGGGATGGACTACCCAACTAAATCAAAGTGGTTATTAAGCACTGAATACGCTATCATCTTTTTTTTTTTTAATTTTTAAAACTTTGTATTTATTTAATCACTTGTAGCTGCGCTGGGTCTTCGTTGCTGCACAGGCTTTTCTCTAGTTGCAGGGAGTGGGGGCTACTCTCCAGTGGGTGGTACTTGAGCTTCTCACTACGGTGGCTTCTCTTGTTGCGGAGCACGGGCTCTAGGGCACGTGGGCTTTAGTAGCTGCTGCACGTGGGCTCAGTAGCTACACCTCCGGGTCTCTAGAGCACAGGCTCAATAGTTGTGGTGTATGGGCTTTAGTTGTTCCACAGCATGTGGGATCTTCCCAGATCAGGGATAGAACCTGTGCCTCCTGCATTGGCGAGTGGATTCTTTACCACTGAGCCACCAGGGAACCCCCCTCCTTTTTTCATTTTAATTGGAGGATAATTGCTTTACAATGTCACGTTGCATTCTGCTGTACAGCAACATGAATCAGCTAGAAGTATACATATATCCCCTCACTCTTGAGCCCCCTCCCATTATGCTATGATCTTATTTTTGCAGAAGACTAATAAAAATGTGGGAATCTACATGGAAGACACTGAAAAGATATCTACAGAGGGATTAACAAATTTTGTTGGGTAGGAATGAGCAGAGTTCTCTATTTCCTTCTTTGGGTGGTTGCTGTTTTCTCACTTTCCTTTAATCTGTAAGCTTTGACTTTTGGTATATATACGACTTTTTCTTTTCTTTTTTTGCCTTTCTTTTTTAAAAAATCAAAACTGATATATATGTTGTGCTCAGTCACCCAGTTGTGTCCAACTCTTTATGACCACATGGACTGTAGCCCGAGAGGCTCCTCCATCCATGGGATTTCCCAGGCAAGAATACTGGAGTGGGTTGCCATTTCCTCCTCCAGGGATTGTTATGTTGCACAAGTAATAATACATGTACATGACGTGTGACTGAAACAGGCCAATATCAGGGCCTGGGATTGTACCCAACTCACAAGCTAACGAGTCAGTCTGACAAAGACATGAGACTCCTGAGTCAGAGAAGCAGAAACCCACCACTCATCACTCAGCAAACAGCAGGTGAGCTGCATCTGCTTCAGTTCTGCTCACCCCTGATTTGCACAGGGGTGAACATGGAGAGGCTTGCCCCACAGCTGAGGAACTCTGAGCTTGGAGAATTTCCTTCTTTTTGAGTAAGTGGTAAGCAAACTTGCCCTTTGTCCTGAAGGGAGACGTTACTTCATTCCTCAGCGTTACTCTCTGTCAACACAACCTTGAGAAACTGCCTGGATGTAGAACGGCCAGGACCATGAACTGTTGGCATATCAGCAAGAGTGTGGGCTTAACAGGCGGCTCAGTGATAAAAGAATGTACCTGCCAATACAGATGAGGGTTCGATCCCTGGGTCAGGAAGATCCCCTGGAGAAGGAAATGGCAACCCCCTCCAGTATTCTTGCCTGGAGAATTCCATGGGCAGAAGAGCCTGGTGGACTACAGGCCATAGGGTCACAAAGAGGTGGACACAACTTAGAGACTGAGCATGCATGGACATATGCACACACAGCAAGAGTGTGCAAGTGTGCTCTGGGCTGAGGTGGATTGCCTCTTCCACCAGACTCCTTGGAAAACGGCTGATCCCAGGGCTGGAGCCTGGAAAGTATACGATGAACGCCAAGAACTATCTTGTTCCCTGATTTCAAGCTATATCTCATGCTACAGTAATCAAAACAGCATGGCACTGGCATAAAAACAGAGACATAGACCAATGAAACAGAACAGAGAGCCCAGAAACAAACTCACACTTAATTAATTAATTAATCTGTCAATTAACCTATGACAAATGAGTCAAGAATATGCTATAGAGAAAAGAGCCTCCTCATTAAATGGTGTTGGGAAAACTATACTACTTACAAAAGAGACAAACTGGACTACTTTCTCACACCATATGCAAAAGTAAACTCAAAATAATTTAAAGACTTGAATGTAAGACTTGAAATCATAAAACTCCTAGAAGAAAATATAGATGATAATCTCGACATTGGTGTTGACAATGACTTTTTAGATTTGACATTAAAAGCAAAAGTAAATAGGACTACATCAAACTAGAAAGCTTATCCACAAAGGAAACCATCAACAAAACAAAAAGACAACCTACAGAATAGGAGAAAATATTTGCAAATCATGCATCTGATAAGGAGTTAATATCCAAAATACATAAGGAACTCATGCAACTCAATAACAACAACAAAAAAATCTGATTTAAAAATGGGCAGAGGAGGCTGGTCGGGTCTCTTGAGCCGGTTTGACGGAAGAAGCGGCGCGGCAGCGGTGGCTGCGGCGGCGGCAAATTTAAAAAAAAAAAAAAAATGGGCAGAGGAAAAAGAAAACTCAAAAAGAATAGAAATGGGCAGAGGACTCAAATAGGCATTTTTTCAAAGAAGACATACAGATGGCCAACAGACATATGAAAAGATGTTCAATATCACTAATCATCAAGGAAATGCAAATCAAAACCACAATGAGATTATCACCTCGCACCTGTCAGAATGACTACTATCAAAAAGACAAGAGGGACCTTGGCGGTCCAGTGGTTAAGACTCCCAGCTCCCACTGCAGGGGGCAGGGGTTCAGCCCCTGGTGAGGGATCTAAGATACCACAGGGCACAACTAAGAATTTGTACATTGTAAATAAAAAAAATTCCTGCTTGCCACAACTAGGACCTGGTGTGGCCAAATAAATAGATATTTAAAATAATGATAATAAAGATAAAAAGACCAAGTTACAACCAACATAATAATAACGGATTCAGATAAGAATGAATATTTAAAACCATTGGGTGAAACTGGAGCAGGGAGGTGTGGCATGCACATAAGGTGTTTTTATAGTGTTAAAGCTATGTATTTATAGTCCACAAGCTATGTATTCATTAAGGGAAAGTAGCAACTTTACAGGCAATGGCACCCCACTCCAGTACTCTTGCCTGGAAAATCCCATGGACGGAGGAGCCTGGAAGGCGGCAGTCCATGGGGTCGCTGAGGGTCGGACATGACTGAGCGACTTCACTTTCACTTTTCACCTCCATGCATTGGAGAAGAAAATGGCAACCCACTCCAGTGTTCTTGCCTGGAGAATCCCAGGGATGGAGGAGCCTGGTGGGCTGCCGTCCATTGGATCGCACAGAGTTGGACACGACTGAAGTGACTTAGCAGCAGCAGCAGCAGCAACTTTACAGTGGAAAAAACTAACAGACACTATCTTACCAGAGCGATCAAAGTTCACATCACCAGTGATGGGACAAACCCAACAAAAGGCTCCAGATATGATGCACTGAGAAGGGTCGCTTCTGTCTTAGCAAACAAATGCAAAACCTGAATCTAATCACTGAGAAATATCAGGCAGATCCAAGTTGAAGGGCACTTTACAAAACCAACTGTCCCTTACTCTTCAAAAATGTCAGTGGCAGGAAGAACAAAGAAAGCCTGAGACACTCTTTCAGAATTTAAGAGTAGAGACTTGAGGACTAAATGCAATATGGGATCGTCAACCGGAAAAAAAAAGATGCTGTAAAGGACACCAAGGGATAACTGGCAAAACTTGACTAGACTGTAGAATAGATAATAATGTTGTTGAGGTAACATTAATTCCTTAAATTTTATAAGCATATTATGGCTATATTCCTAGTTTGAAGGAAATAACATGTTTAAAGAATGTAGGCATCATGGTGCATAATCCAGCAAGTTCCTCTTCAACAGTTTCACACACACAATAATAACAATAGAAAATTTAAAAATTTGGAAGATAAAAACAAAGCACATATGGAAAAATAATATGAAGTGAGGGGGCTTCCAGGTTGATGAACATGCAGAGATGGGGCGAGATGGGGGCGGAGCCTGGAAGCTCCATCCCCTTCCCCCCAGACCTTGCCCTTTTCCTCTCTTCCAACTCGCTGTTCCTGCATTATAAATTTTGATAACAAACCGGTTATCGAATATATCTTAACATTTTCCTAAGCCACCATTTCCCTCTATATATTTAGCACCTGGCCTGATATTTGAGAAGAACTCGACTTCAAAATGAGAAAGCAGAAAGAACTCGACTTCAAAATGAGAAAGCAGAAACGCGTATCTTGCAAATCTCTTCGCAGGTGCCCATAAAAGAAGAAAAAAAAAGGTTTCTAGTTAGCGGTCATTACCAAAAAGGTGAATGGCGTCATTATGTTTCCCCTAAGTCAGGAACAAAGAGGACTCAGAGCTTCTGAGTTTTTAACATGTATCCATATACCCTTCTGAAAATGGAATTTCATCATTCTTCTCTTCTTTTCTTCTATTCTACCCTATTCTTTGTCGTTTAGTTACTGAGTTGTGTCTGACAATCTTTGCCACCCCATGGACTGTAGCCCACCAGGTTCCTCTGTCCATGGGATTTCGCAGGTACGAATACTGGAGTGGGTTGTCATTTTCTTCTCCAGGATATCCTCCCGAAACGGGGATCAAACCTGCGTCTCCTGAATTGCAGGCAAATTCTTTACCTCTGAGCCACCAGGGAAGCCCATTACGTGCTCAGGCATCTAATGAAAGGATTTTTTTTTTTTTTTTAAGTGGTGAAGACATGTGAAAGATCTGCGGGTGTTCACTATATTATTCTTGGGACTTTTATCTGAAAAATTTCGAAATAAAAGAACATACTTGAAATTCCTTGGCAGTCCAGTGGTTAAGACTCTAGGCTTTCACTGCCAAGGACACGGCTTTGATCTCTGGTCAGAGAACTAAGATCTTGCAAGCCCTGTGGCATACCTCCCCCGACACACACACACACAAAAGATAATAGAAAGACCTAGAATCTGATTACTCTTCCCCCACCTTCACTGTTGTCTCCCTGCTCTCAGCCTTGTCTTTCATCACCTCCTTTGGGCTCTTAGCCAAGGAGCAGCCAGAGGGGCCCGGGTCAAACATCTGATCTCACCCATCCCCTACCCTAAACTCTGAGACAGCCACCCACAGCAAAAGCCCAAGTCCTCAAAGTGGACAACAAGGCCACGTCAATCTGACCCTCCCTCCCTTCCTGCCCTCATTCCCTCTGCTCCTGCCACCCAGGCCTCCAAGCTGTCCCTGGAGAATCTGAGCCCGGAGGCCTTTGTGCCATTTGTGAAGCTGCCTAGAAGGCTCTTCCCCGTTATCTACATGGGTCAAGTGTCGCCTTCTCAGTACGTCTTAAAGGCCTGGCTACTCTACGGTATTGTGCGGGGGGAGGGGGCTAAAACTGCTCTCCCCTCACCCCAGCCTGCATGTCCCAGCCCCTACCCCTGCTTTCTATGGCACTTTTTATTTACTTTTTTTTTAGTTTTGGTTTCGCTGGGTCTTTGTTGATGCACATGGGCTTTCTCTAGTTTTGGCGAACAGGGGCTACTCTCCAGTTGTGGTACGCAAGCTTCTCATTGTGGTGGCTTCTCTTGTTTCCAAGCACAGACTCTAGGGCACGCTGGTTTTACTAACTGTGGCTTGTGGGGTCAGTACTTGTAGCTCATGGGCTCCAGAGTGCTGGCTTGTGAGTTGTGGTGCATGGGCTCAGTTGCCCGCGGCCTGTGGGATCTTCCTGAACCAGGGATCAAACTGGCGTTCCTTGCATTGCAAGGTGGATTCTTAACCACTGGGTCACCAGGGAACCCTCGTTGGCTTGCTCGGTAAACAGTAGGTGCTCAGTGATGTTTACTGGCTGACAAGGAGTTCTCTGGCTGAGAGAAGGAAGAAGGCATAGGGTGAAGAATTGTGCCATTGAAGCAAGACTGCTGAAAGGGACCAGACGAAGGTGGAGCTGTGAGCACTGGGTGTGCCTGTAATTGTGAAGTATGCACCCAGCCCACAGACCTCCAGGAAGTCCCGTGAGGTCTTCAGAGTCTGAAGGTGCTAGAGCGGGGCAAGCGACTTGTGTTCTATGAAGATAATATTTCTGCCCTCCCCAGGGTTTGGGCTTTCAGCTCTGATATCCTGCAGGTCTCTGAGGGGCTGTTTCCAGGCAGACATCCAAGCAGATGGGAGCCTGCTCCTCCCTGCCCCTAAGCCTGAAGCCAAGGAAGCCTCAGATGAGGGATCACTGGCACCTGAACTGCATCACTTACCGTCCGCATGGCCTGGGGTCAGTTGCGTCATCTCTCTGACTCAGTTTCTTCATCTATAAATAGGGACAATAATACTATTTTGGGGGACTTCCCTGGCGGTCCAGTGGTTAAGACTCCACGCTTCAGGGACTTCCCTGGCGGTCCAGTGGTTAAGAACCTGCCTCGCAATGCAAGGCATTGCGAGTCTGATCCCTGGTCAGGGAGCTAAGATTCCCTCATGCTGTGTGGCACAGCCAATATATACATATATACATATAATATTTTTCAAAGTTCATAGGAAGATTAAATTAGATAGTGTAGGGGGGCGGGGCAGTCCCTTAGTAAGAGCCTAGTAAACAATAACTGATGTGTATGAGCTGCGTTGTGATGTCCCATCTAATCCTCCAAAGCCTGGGCCTTTTCCTCCCATCCACAGCCCTCTCCAGGAACAGGGCTGACAAGTCAGGCAGCCCTTCCCTCCCTGCCACCTGCCCCCTCCCAGGGACTTTTTATCTAGTCAGAGGGGTGTTTATGTACTACTAATTTATCATTGAATGTAATGGTTTCTCAATTTTTATCAAAGTAACGCATATTATAAGCACAGAGTGTTTATCATGGAGGGTAATACTCCTCCCCTTTCCCTGCCAAGTCCTAGTCCTGGAAAGGAACCATTCTTTAATCTCCTTAATTTATTCTAGTCTCAATTCTTCTGGTGGCTCCATATTCCTCAACTACATGTTAATTCTTCTGTTTCTAGAAGTATCTTTCCTGCCTGCCATTAATCCACTGGCTTCTAGCTCCAATAGAAAAGTATTTGACCCACTGGCCCTGTCCCACTTCCCAGGTCAGTGCCATCTCTCTTTTTTAGGCCCTCTGGAGAAGGCAATGGCACCCCACTCCAGTACTCTTGCCTGGAAAATCCCATGGACCGAGGAGCCTGGTGGGCTGCAGTCCATGGGGTCGCTAAAAGTCGGGCACGACTGAGCGACTTCACTTTCACTTTTCTCTTTCATGCATTGGAGAAGGAAATGGCAACCCACTCCAGTGTTCTTGCCTGGAGAATCCCAGGGACAGAGGAGCCTAGTGGGCTGCCGTCTATGGGGTCGCACAGAGTCGGACACGACTGAAGCGACTTAGCAGCAGCAGCAGCAACTGTAACTACAGTTGTTTTTGTTGCTGTAAATTTAGTAGCTCATGGTCATTTTTGGTGTCAGCTGTCATGTGTGGTGAGATGATGGTTGGAGAGGACTCTGAGGCCAGACTTCCTAGGGCCAGACCCCGAGACTCAGCCGCTGACAGAGTGTGTGACCCTGGGCAACAAATGTCACCTTCCTGTGCCTCAGGCTACTGAGCTGTGCAAAGGGTTAGCCTTGTCCTAAGGATTCGGTGAGCTAAGCCAGGGGTAGCTGTGCCATCGACCTGTTAAAGAGTACAACTCAACTGAGGACCTAATTGGCTTTATATTAAACAACCCATGAATCCAGCAGCATCTCACCTAGCCAGGAGAAAGGCGCTCTGAGGGGCTGTACAAATCGATGGCTTTTATAGGCCTAAGTTGGGCAGGATGAGGAGGTGATTAGCCAAAGAAAAAAAAGGATTATTTTAGTCAATTATTTCCTTACAGGCAGGGGTCAGGAAAGATAGAAGTCTTATCAAGGAAATTACCTCACTAGTGTTGATCAAGAAGTTCCAGACTGGTTAATTAATTTATTTATTTTTTAAATTTTATTTTATTTTTAAACTTTACAATATTGTATTAGTTTTGCCAAATATCGAAATGAATCCGCCACAGGTATACCTGTGTTCCCCATCCTGAACCCTCCTCCCTCCTCCCTCCCCATACCCTCCCTCTGGGTCGTCCCAGTGCACCAGCCCCAAGCATCCAGTATCGTGCATCGAACCTGGACTGGCAACTCGTTTCATACATGATATTATACATGTTTCAATGCCATTCTCCCAAATCTCCCCACCCTCTCCCTCTCCCACAGAGTCCATAAGACTGATCTATACATCAGTGTCTCTTTTGCTGTCTCGTACACAGGGTTATTGTTACCATCTTTCTAAATTCTATATATATGCGTTAGTATACTGCATTGGTGTTTTTCTTTCTGGCTTACTTCACTCTGTATAATAGGTTCCAGTTTCATCCATCTCATTAGAACTGATTCAAATGTATTCTTTTTTTTTTTTTCAAATGTATTCTTTTTAATGGCTGAGTAATACTCCATTGTGTATATGTACCACAGCTTTCTTTATCCATTCATCTGCTGATGGGCATCTAGGTTGCTTCCATAAAAATATGGAATGCTTCACGAATTTGCGTGTCATCCTTGCACAGGGGCCATGCTAATCTCCTCTGTATTGTTCCAATTTTAGTATATGTGCTGCAGAAGCGAGCACCAGACTGGTTAATTTAAACTTTCATGCCTGGGAACAGCTGAAATTATAATCAGGTTAGGTATTAAGTTTTGGTTTGAGCGACTTGGCTCAATACAAATGGACTCCATTTGAGGCCTGTTGCCTCATTTTTAATAGATCATAAGTTCTATGTAAATGTTGGCAATTATAAATCCTTTTTTAGAAAAATATTTATTTATTTGGTCATGCCAGGTCTTACTGCAGCATGTGGGATCTAGTTCCCTGACCAGGGATCGAATCTGGGCCCCCTGCACTGGGGGCATGGAGTATTAGCTGCTGAACCACCAGGGAAGTCCATTTAAAAAAAAATTTTTTTTTTTCTTTTTTCTAATGTCAGTGGCTGGAAACTTTTGTTTATTTATTTTTGGCTGCACCGTGCAGTATGCGGGAATCTTGGTTCCCCAACCAGGAATTGAACCCCATGCAGTAGAAGTGCAGTATCCTAACCACTGGACCACGGGAGTCCCCTCTTATATAGCAACTTCTTGACTGTTGCTTCATGGTTTCCCTTTCCTGATCTCTCTTCTGCCTAGTTTCTGATATGCGCACATTTAGTTTTATAATGCTTAAAGTAGTGAATACTTGCATTCTCTTCTTTGCATTGTCTAGAGCTGTACTGTCCAATACAACACCAACTAGCCAAGTGGGACTATTTTAATTTAAATTAATTAAAATTCATTAAGATTTAAAATTCAATGGAAAGAAAGATGTGGCTTTTATACACACACACACACACACACACACACACCTACACACAATGGAATACTACTCAGTCAAAACAAGAATAAAATAATGCATTTGCAGTAACATGGATGGACCCCTAGGGATTATCACACAAAGTGAAATAAGTCAGAAAAAGACGAATATCATATGATATCACTTATATGTGGAATCTAAAAAAATGATACAAATGAACTTATTTATAAAACTCACAGTCATAGAAAACAAACTTATGGTTATCAAAGGTGAAAGGGATGGGGGAGGGATAAATTAGGAATTTATTTAGGGATAAATTGGGATTAACAGGTACACATCACTGTATATACAATAGATAAATAACAAAGACCTATTTATAGCACAGGGAAACTATATTCAATATCTTATTATATACTGAAAAGAATCTGGAAAAGAATCTGAAAAAGTATATATTATATAATATACATATTTTTATTCTATACATTATATAATATACATATAGGATAAAAGAATATATATATATATATATATAGCTTCCCAGGTGGCACTAGCGGTAAAGAACCCGTCTTCCAATGCAGAAGACATAAGAGATGTGGGTTCAATCCCTGGGTGGGGAAGATCCTCTGGAGGAGGGCATGGCAACCCACTCAAGTATTCTTGCCTGGAGAACCCCATGGACAGAGGAGCCTGGTGGGCTATAATCCACAGGACTGCAAAGAGTCAGACATGACTGAAGCAATTTAGCATGCATATGTTGTTGTATGGCAGAAACCAACACAACATTGTAAATCAACTATACTTCAATTAAAATTTTTTAGCTAATTAATTTATTTTGGCTACACTGGGTCTTTGTTGCTTAGAATGGGCTTTCTCTGGTTGTGGCGAACAGGGGCTACTTTCTAGTTGCGGTGTGTGGCTTCTCATTGTGGTGGCTCCTCTTGTCGCAGAGCACAGGCTCTAGGGAGTTCGGGCTTCAGCAGTTGTGGTGCACAGGCTTAGCTGCCCTGCGGCATGTGGGATCCTCCCAGACCAGGGATCGAACATGTGTCTCCTGCATCGGCAGGCAGATTCTTAACCACTGGACCAATGTAAAAACCAATGGGAAAAACCAGTGTAAAAAAAAATTGTTTTAAAGATTTAAAATTCATCTCCTTGGTTGCAACTAGCCAGCCGCATTTCAAGTTCTCAAAAACAACACATGGCCAATGGCTTCACTGTACTGATTAGCACAGAAGTAGAATATTTCAATTATCTCAGAAATTCAAGATCAGCACAGTCTAATCTAGAGTCTGGATCAGCAATGTCTGGTCCAGGGTTTGAGTCTAAAAATGGAACACTATTCATTTTCTTTCCTTTAAATATTATACCAATATTATTCAGTGCACAGTCTAATAATTTACTAAGATTACCCACTCTTAATTATGCTTCTTTATTTTTTCCTAGAATATCAAATTGCTTTTCCTAGTTGCTTGCTCTGAGTGGCCTATCTGTTCCCCTGCCTCTCCTCATGGCTACACAGCTTCATCCTGGGACTGGTGGTTATTTCTCTTGAAAGTGGAATCCCCTGTTACCTGAACCCTACATCCTTCTTTCATGATTTATCCCTCATTTTTGTTGGAACACATCCTCAAGTCACTTCCTAAGAAAGTGACCTTTCTAAGAAGAAGTTAAACTTTCTAAGTAATCTTACACCCTAATATGTCTTTATTTTATTCTTATACTTGCTTGATATAGAATTCTTGGCTAAAAATAATTTTCTTTAGAATCTAGAGGGTGTGGTCTGATCTTCTTCTACTATCTGAATACTTGATTTTGCTGATGAAAAGTCTTTGCAGATGAAAAGTCTGATGCTAATCCAGGAGTTTTTTTCTCAAAAAAAAAAAAAAAAGGAAAAATTGAATGCTTTCAAGTTGGGAAGCCCTACTCCAGTACCTAAATCCCCAATTAGCTTTATTAGTTCACTGTAAAGTATGAATATACTTAAAATAAATACCAGACAGTCAACAAAAAAGCCCTTGAAATGTGAAAAGAAAGTGCCCAGATTAACCAACCCTGTCATCCATCCTGCCTTCCTCCTTCCTCAGAGAACCCCAGTTCATTCAGATGGCCACTCTTTCTGCATATCAGGGACACTGACACACCCTTTCACCTCCAGGAAAAAGTCTGATGATCTAAAGAAACCACCACCACTTCTACCCACGATTGGATCAGAAAAGAGAATGTGACCCCATTCTAGCCACTGAGTTGCAAACTTATAAGGTTTGAAAGTTCTTCTTTGCCTAAAACAAAAACAAACAAACAAACAAAACAGGAGAGATGACTTTTCTTTCTTACCATGTGATTAAAACACATCCTACAACTCTGAGAAGAACCAGCCCTAAGATGCTGACAACGTTATGGGTGCAGAGAATGGAGACAAACAGCATGGGATCCTGGAGGCATTATAAAAACCCAATCAATGAATCCTGAGTCCCCTTTGGTCCCCTTCTATGGGCTTCCTATTAGTTGGTAAAGTTGCAGAATACAAAATCAGTACCTAAAAATCAACTGTGTTTACATACACTAGTAACAGACTATCAGAAAGAGGAATTAAGAAAACAATCCCATTTATAATTGCATCAAAAAGAATGAAATACCTAGGAATAGATTTAACCAAGGAGGCAAAAGATCTGTACACTGAAAACTATAAGGCATTCATGAAAGAAACTGAAAAAGACAGAAAAATGACATTATATTTCATGTTCACAGATTAGAAGAATTGTTAAAATGTCCATACCACCAAAAATAATCTAGATTAAATACAATCCATATCAAAATTCTAGTAGCATTTTTCACAGAAATAGAACAAACAATTCTAAAATCTGCAAGGGATCACAAAAGACCCCAAGAGCCAATGCGGTCTTGAGAAAGAACAAAGCTGGAGGCATTACACCTCCTGACTTCAGCCTATATTACAAAGCTACAATAATCAAAGCAGTATGGCACTGGCATAAAAACAGACACACAAATCAATGAAACAGAATAGAGAGCACAAAAATAAATCCACAAAATATGGTCAATTAATTTACAACAACAAACCTAAGAATATACAATGAAGAAAGGAAAGTTCTTCAATTAATGGTGTTGGGAAAACTGGACAATCACATGTAAAAAAATTAGTCTTTGTTGTTTAGTGACTAAGTCGTGTCTGACTCTTTTATGACCCCATAGACTGTAGCTCACCAGGCTCTTCTTTCCATGGGATTTTTCAGGGAAGGATACTGGAGTGGGTTGCCATTTCCTTCTGCAGAGGATCTTCCCAACCCAGGGATTGAACCTGCATCTCCTGAATTGGCAGGTGGATTCTTTACCACTGAGCCACCAGGGAAGCCTTAACCTGCACCCTTATCTTACATCATACACAAAAAATATCTCAGAATGGATTGAGGCTGGAACTTAAGACCTGAAACCATAAAACTCCTGGAAGATAACATAGGCAATAAGCTCCTTGACATTGGTTACGACAATGACTTTTTGAACTTGATACCAAAAACAAAAGTAAACAAGTGGGACTACATCAAACTAGAAAGTTTCTGCACAGCAAAGAAAACTATCAATAAAATGAAAAAGCAGGGACTTCCCTGCTGGTCCAGTGGTTAAGAATCCACCTTCCAATTCAGAGGACTCTGGTTTGATCCTTGGTCAGGGAACTAAGATCCCACATGTTGATGAGCAACTGAGCCCACACACCCCAATTAAGACCCAATGCAGCCAAACAAACAAAATCCAAGGCTAAGAAAGAGTAAGTAGAGTGACGAACTCCACATTTGACTATGAACTTCCTGGGGCCGACCCCCAAAGGGACAATTTATATGATGAGTTCTCTTATTCAAGGAGGAAGAAATACAATAGTTCCTCAGAGGAGTCTGGTGTTTTCCTGGCACTCACTTATAAAATTACTTTTCACATGAGAATATCCTTCATGCTGGTTAATGTCAGGGATGACATCAACCAACAACATGTCAGTCATGAGTAAGGTCTAGGCCTTGAAGGCAAACATTCTAGCCTGATTCCCTGACCTTAACTGTGTGAAGTTGGGCACATTTCTTTTCTTTTTTCTTTTTATGGCTGTGCCACGCAGCTTGCAGGATTAGTTCCCCAACCAAAGATGGAACCCTGGCTCCCCCGCAGTTAAAGCACTGGGTCCTAACCACTGGGCCACCAGGCGATTCCCTTGGGCACATTTCTGAGTCTGTTTTCTAGACCTTTGAAATGAGAATAAAGAATCTACCTCACAATGTTATTTAATTTGTTCATTTATTTCATAAATATTTGTTGAACGCTACAGTAAATTCCCCAGTGACTCAGTGGCAAAGAATCTGCCTACAATGCAGATGATGCAGAAGATGCGGGTTTTTTCCCTGGGTGGGGAAGATCCCTTGGAGGAGGGCATGGCAACCCACTCCAGTATTCTTGCCTGGAGAATCCCATGGATAGAGAAGTCTGGAGGGCTACAGTCCATGGGGTCGCAGAGTCTGACACAACTGAAGCCACTGAGCATGAAAGCAACCATGAGTTAGGCATAGTTTGTAATCATGAACCAAAGAAAGTGCCAGTCACCTGTCCTCCTGGAGGTGACCGTCTCCCAAGGGGAGACAGAGTCTAGACAAATCTACAGTGTTTGCTATTATGGAGAACAAAGTCAAATCAAAGATCCTATCAGCAGATCATGCCTGGCGTGTTCTGGGAACCCCAAGGAAGCCAGCATGTCTGAAGCAGAGTGCATGCCAGGGAGAGGGTGGGAGGGGAGGTAGGAGAGAAAATAGGGCCAGATCCTGAGGGCAGGAGTTCCTGCACTGGGTCAGGTGAGAGATGAAGGAGTCCAAACCAGGACGATGGGCAATGTGGAGGGCAGTTCAACTGTTGCTTATTTTCTGAGGTAGAACCAGTGGAATTTCTTAGCCTATTAGCTTTGGTGGGGGTAGGGGGGTGTTGTGAGAGAGAGGATCTGACAACACCAAGATTTCTGTCACAACTAACTGTAAGAACCAAATTGTGGTTTTCAGATACGGGAAGGCTGGGGATGGAGCAGGTTTGGGGGAGAAGATAAAGAATTCATCTGGGAACATGCTAAATTCGATACGCCTCTTAGACACCCAAGTGGAGGTTCCAAGTAAGCAATTCTCTATGAGCCCCTACCAGCTCCCAGAAGACACCCACTCTGAAGTGTGAATTTGGGGGTCATCAGACCATGGGGTTGCTAAGAGTTGGACATGACTGAGCAGCTTCACTTTCACTTTTCACTTTCATGCATTGGAGAAGGAAATGACAACCCACTCCAGCGTTCTTACCTGGAGAATCCCAGAGATGGGGGAGCCTGGTGGGCTGCCGTCTATGGGGTCGCTAAGTCAGACTAAAGCGACTTGGCAGCAGCAGCAGCAGCAACAGAATATGGTTGGTATTTAAAGCCATGTCCAGATGAGCTCAGCTCAAGAGTGAGTGTGGATGAAGAGATGAGGACATATGAGATGGGTATTACTCCAGTGAAGAATGGGCCACAGTGGCTCAGAGAGGTTAAGTGACTTATCTAAGGTCACACAGCTGGTATGGGGTAGAATCTGCATTGACAACTAGGTCCTGGTACTGCATTCACAAGGGTCTTAGGTCTTTAGTACTGCTTTAGAGTTGTCCTTGCAGGCTTCTCTTTATCCAATTGACCTGGGGCTATCATTAAGTGTTTAAAGGGTTTGTGTGCGTGCGTGCTAAGTTGTTTCAGTTGTGTCTGACTCTGTGCAACCCTATGGATTGTATGTATATTTGATTTACAATGTTATGTTAGTTTCAGGTATACAGCAAAGTGATTCAGGTGTGTATATATATTCGTGCAAGCTAAATCGCTTCAGTCGTGTCCAACTCTTTGCGACCCTATGGACTGTAGCCCACCAGGCTCCTCTGTCCATGGGGATTCTCCAGGCAAGAATACTAGAGTGGGTTGCCATGTCTTCCTCCCAGGGATCTTCCCAATCCAGGGATCAAACCTGTGTATCTTAAATCCACCTGTATTGGCAGGCAGGTTCTTTACCATAAGCACCACCTGGGAAACCCTTAGAGGGTTTAACTGGTGTTTAACTGGTGGGCTCTAAAGCCCTTGATGTTTCCAGCTGAGCTTTGAGAAAAGCCAGAGAATCAGGAGTCCAAGTTCGGGCCTGGAGGTCTGATGGGATTCCCACACACCAAGACAGTGAAGATCTGTGTGCTTCGCAAAGCCAGAGGTCGTAGGAATTGAAATACTAGATTTTGGAAGTTAGAGGACCTGGCTGACCAGGTATTGGCCATTAAGGCATGTTTTTGGATCCATTCCAGCCCCAGAATAATTAATGAAGTACTCAGTACACCCGCGCGGCTTTCCTCCAGTCTGGAAAATGTCACCAACGGGTGTCACCAACTGCTTGCCCTCATCCCAGCTCTAAATTGAAGAGAATGGTAAAATGATAAATGACAAATGGTAAGATGGTAAATGATAAAACAAAGATAATGCTTGTCTCTCCAGGAATGCTATAAGGTTAAACAAGAAAATGTCAATGAAATCACCCAGCTTAGGTCAAGCCCTGGCACAGAGTTGAATTTCTTCTCCTGCCTCGGCCATTAAGAATCTCAGCAGAGATCCCTCACAAGCCATAAGACTTCCAGGGGTCCCCTCTTGCCTTTGCCCCAGGCACTTGTTCAGTTGGACACATCCCACCTAGGAAGTGGTCTTCAGAGTTCCATAGACCCTGGGGTTCAGAAGTGGTGCTTTGGGGCTTGTCACCCTAGCCTGATTAGTCATCTGCCTTCCACCCCGCAGACCCTTCTCTGCCCTGCTCTCTACCCTGGAGGCTCCTTTGCTCTCTGGCTCCCACTTGGGTTCAGCTAAAGGTAGGACAGGCTGGAGATCAGAGGGAAAGAAAAGAGAGGACATTTCTGCCCCGCTCTAGTCACACTTCTGACTTTATCTCTCTGCTCAATTCTATACGATCTGTGAGGTGACCTCCTGTGATATTGTGATTCAAAATAAGAAATATATATTTGACCTTTGTCTCATTTCTGGCACAGAACTCCCCCATACCACACACACACACTGGAATTGATGATCAGAATTATACCCCCTCCTAAGTGTTTCTAGCTTTCACGGGGTTCAGCAACACTATTTCTTCCCTTAAATCTTGGAATTAGTAACATTTTCCCTTTATTGTTAGCCTCTGGGGGCTTCAACATTCTTTGTAGGTTCCTTTAATATCATACCTATAACTCTACCAGGAGTCCCTATATTAAAGCCTCTGGAATTGTGCTGTCCCATACAATAATCACTGCAATTTAACTTACAATAATTAAAATTAAATACAATTTGGGACTTCCCTGGTGGTCCAGTGGTTAAGAATCTGCCTTGCAAGGAAAGGACACTGATTCGATCCCTAGTGGGGGAACTAAAATCCCACATGCCTTTGAGCAACTAAGCCTCAGAGCCACAGCTAGAGAGTCCTCACTACACAACAAAAGATCCCTCATGAAGCAAGGAAGATCCTGTGTGGCACAACTAAGACCTGATACAGCCAAATAAAATAAATTAATTAATTAAAAAAAAAAAAGCCACCGGCCCAAGCCATCCTTCCATTACCCGCCATGGAGTCATTCTGGCTACTCCTTCAGGAAACTCCAGAAGGTCCCACATTCCTGCTACTGATGGGTTTACACCCATACAACAACTGGAGAATGGAATGGAAACCCACTCCAGTACTCTTGTCTGGCAAATCCCATGGACAGAGGAGCCTAGTAGGCTTCAGTCCATGGGGTCGCTAAGAGTCGGACACGACTGACTGACTTCATTTTCACTTTTCACTTTCATGCATTGGAGAAGGAAATGGCAACCCACTCCAGTGTTCTTGCCTGGAGAATCCCAGGGACGGGGGGAGCCTGGTGGGCTGCCATCTATGGGGTCGCACAGAGTCGGACACGACTGAAGCGACTTAGCAGCAGCAGCAGCAGGCATTAAACAAAGTCAAGGACCTTTAGTTCCCTTTCTTATCAAGGGCTACAGATAATACTTGGATCTATTTTGCAGATACTTTCTATTTGCAGAAATCCCCTCCAGGTGGAAGAAGTTCACTATATATTGCCCACAAGCACATAGAACCCAGACAGGTTAGAGCCAGAAGATTGATGATGCTGACTTCCGTTACCTCACTGCAAACCAATCAGAAGAATAACCACATGCTGATCATGGGCCCCGCAACCCTCTCTTCAACATGTAGCTGCTTCCTCTTTCCCCTATACAATCTCCAAGCAAAAACTTGGGAAATGGGAAGTTGGTTTTTTTGGATATGAGTTCACCTTCTCCCTAGGATTGCCAGCTTCCTCAATAAAGGTGTCTTTCCTTATGTAGCACTTGTCTCGTACTGGACTCTTGAGCAATGAGCAGCCAAAACTGAGTTCAGTAACAAGCCCACAGCCGTGACACTCAAGGACTGGCTCCTTCCACCACCCTGTTTCCCCATGCCTGCCTCTAGCCCACACGGCATGGGTGCTCATGAACACAGAGAATGGGGGCTTTCTGCTGACCTCTGTGGAGAACTCTGGGGACATTTGTAGAAGACCAAAAGCTGCCCTCTACTGTCTCAACAGCCACTGATCTGGGGACACAAGGTGGGGCTGGGCTGGGGTGCCACACAGTGTAACCAGAGAGCCTGCCTGGGCTCTGATCAGAATGCAGTAACAGGGGCTGGATATACCTACTTTTAAATTTAAAAAAATTTTAATTTTTTTAAATATTTATTTATTTGGCTGCATCGAATCAAAGTGGACAAGGATGGGATCTTTCATTGCAGCATCCAGGCTTCTCTAGTTGAGGCACTTGGGATCTAGCGTGTTCAGGTTCAGTAGTTGTAATGCGTGGACTTGGTTGTCTCTCTGCATGTGGGATCTTAGTTTCCCAACCAGGGATCGGACCCGCATCTCTTATGTCTCCTGCATTGCAGGCGGATTCTTTATCCACTGAACCATCTGGGAAGCCCTCCAGTCCTGTCTAAGGAATTGTAAAAACAAGTTTTGAAAGCATCAAACTGTTTTCAAGGCACTATGAACCCCCCACTTCCAAACTTCTTGGCCAAGTAATAAAACTGGTTTTTAATTAATTATTTTTGGTTGCAGTTGGTGTTTGTCGCTGTGTGTGGGCTTTCTCAAGCTGTGGTGCATGGGCTCAGCTGTCCCCCAGGCCTGTGGAATCTTCTCTGACCAGGAATCAAACCTGTGTCCTCTACATTGACAGGCAGATTCCCGGGACCACTAGGGAAGTCCCAACATAACTGTTTTTGAGAACAAAGTTCAAAATATTTAAAGGAAGAGGTTGCCACCTATGTTTGAGTGAGGAGGTCAGCAAATCCTCTCCCCAAAGGTAATTATAAATCTGGGTAAAACAGACAAAACAGTCACTTTGGAGCTCTGAAACTGACCAAACACATGCCCCAATCTAAGAAGGAATTGACTTGAAAACTGCTCAACTTTGAGTTAGAACTGGGGGAGGCTGTTCCTGTGTTCTTGCTTGAGGCTGCTTCATCTCATCTCATCCCAGCTGCCAAGGTGGGACAGTGTTGAGGACCAGCAGATTCACTGATGAAGGGGGCTCATTGGATTTAGAGATGCAGACAGTGCCCATACCAAGCAATGTTGCTGGTAGAAGTAGCCAAATTGGGGGTGTGCAAGTGAGAAGAGCTGATGCTTTTACTAGCCTGATGCTGTGGTTGAGATTGAGGCACGCATACTCCTAGCTGAGGCTGTGTGCATTTGCAGCGGAGGGCAGGGGGGCCCACTCCATCCTTCCACGCTTGGCTAACCCTGGGGCCACATGCGCAGAGAAGCTTCAAAAGGGCTCAGAGGAAAGTAAATCTGGGGCCAACTTGAAAACAGCTTGAACTTTGTACTCTCCTACCCACACACAGATTTGTTGGCAGAGAACAGAATTCGCACTGATGCGAGGTAACTGAGTACAGCCTCCATTCAATAAGTGGCTGACCATTAAGTGACACTGACACAGAGGTCTTCCTAGGAACCCAAGCTTAAAAATAAAAACATCAATTGGTTAAAAAACAAAACACAAAAAAACAGGGTAGAGACCATGGCCACACACCATGAAGGAGGCAGATTTCACAGATACTGCCTACCAGGCTAATTATTAAACAAACAAACAAACAAACCAACAACAACCTTTAGGGGGCATCAGTCGAAACTCAGTGGGAAAAAAAATGTAATAGACCAAGACTTTGAAGTACCTATTATAAATATGTTCAAAGAACTAACAAAGAAAAGTGTGACAACAAAACAAAGACTTAAATCATGCCAATGAATCAAAAATAGATCTTGAGAAGGGGGAGAAATCATGGATTTTTTTCAAAGGAAAGAAGTTCTGATACCTTCTACGACACAGACGAACCTTCAAAACAGTATGCTAAGTGGAATAAGTCGGACACAAAAGGGCAAATTCAGAGAAACAGCAAAAATGGAGACTACCAGGGATTGGAGGGAGAGAGGAATGGGGAGTTTTTTGTTTAGTTAGGGTACAGAGTGTCTGTTAGGATGGTAAAAAATTTCTGAAGGACTTCCCTGGCAGTTCCGTGGTTAGGAATCTGCCTGCCAACATGGGAGACAAAGGTGTGATCCCTGGTCTGGGAAGATTCCACTTGTCGTGGAGCAACGAAGCCCAGAAGCCACAACTACCAAGACTTGAGCGCCCTAGAGTTCATGCTCTGAAACAAGAGAAGCCACCACAATGAGAAGTTCGAGCACCGCAACTAGAGAAAGCCCACACATACAGCAACGCAGACTCAGCACAGCCAAAAATAAACACATAATTTTTAAAAATTAGAAAAAAATAAAATAGGCCATAAATTGGGTCAGTTCACTCATCAAAAATCCTGGCTAGACTTCAGGATCACACAGGCCTGGGTTCTATCACTCTCTCATTTTCAGATTCTTCAATATGGGGCAGGTCAGTTTTCCTCACCTCTCTGAGCCTCATTTTTCTCATCAGCAAGATGGGGAAAATATGTAGCTAACTAGTAGGTTGTTGGGAAGATGAAATATAATACTCCTAACTTATTTAGATACTTAAGAAATGTCAGAAATTCCCCGGTGGTCCAGCAGTTGGGACCCTGTGCTAGCACTGCTGAGGGCCTGGGTTCGATCCCTGATCTGGGAACTAAGATCCCACAAGCATGGGAAAAGAAAAGGAAAAGAAAAGAGAGATGTCAAATGACTTCCTCTTCTCTTATCAAATAGAGATGGGTTTAGATAGGAAGTCTGAGTCAGATAAGAGGCCTTTAGGTCAGAGGGCAAAAGCCCACATCGTGTCCAAGTGACCATGGAGAGCTTGAAATAGAGAAAGGTGTCCAAAACAGGGAGCCACAGGGCCGGATGCCACAGAGTTGAGTGGGGCAGAGACATGCAGGGTAGTGGGTGGAGAACAGGAAAGTGAGAGCAAGGATGATAGCATCAGAACAGGAAGACCAGATGCTGCCCAAGCAAATCTCAGTCAGCATCAGCATCTGCAGCTAGATTTTACACACTGGTCACATGCAGGGTTTACACAGAGAAAGTGTTAGTTGCTCAGTGGTGTCCAATTCTTTGCAACCCCATGGACTGCAACCCACCAGGCTCCTCTGCACATGGGATTAACCTGGTAAGGATACTGGAGTGGGTTGCCATTTCCTCCTCCAGTGGATCTTCCCAACCCAGGGATGGAACCCGGGTCTCCTACACTGCAGGCACTACACCATCTGAGCCCCCAGGGCAGCTGTGGCTTACACAAGGAGGTGGGCCTTACCTACAGGGCAGGCTGGGCCAGACAAGCCTCCTGGAGAACGGGGTTGTGTCGGCCCCCAGCCAGCCAACTGGAGATGTGAGCTGGGATGTTCCCCCTGAAGGAGGCTGGTGGTGGTCTGGGAAGTGGTGAACCTACCACAGTGAAAGTGTATCACTGAACTTGGGGAATAGTCAAAAAGGACCAGGAGCAGCCCAGTCTCTGTGGGGAGTTCAGAAATGGCTACTGACTTTGTCCTTTATCCACCCTCGAATCATGCGCAAAACGTACATGCTCCGACTCCATCAACTGCAGCCCACCAGGACCCTCTGTCCATGGGATTTTCCTGGCCAGAATACTGGAGTGGGTTGCCATTTCCTCCCCCAGGGATCTTCCCAAAACAGGGATCAAATCTGTGTCTCTGTGTCTCCTGCATTGACAGGCAAATTCTTTACCACTGAGCCACCTGGGAAGCCCTCCATGTGTAAAACATCTGCTACTAAATCCACTCTTGAGGGAATTCCCTGGCAGTTCAGGGGTTAGGACTTTGCACTTTCATTGCTGAGGACACAAGTTCAATCCTGGTCAGGGAACTAAGATCCCGAAAGCTTCTGGGTATGGCCAAGAACAAACCAACCCACACTTGAAAGGAATTCCTCTTGGGTCTCAGCATCAGGAAGAGATGGGCATCTCCAGGGCTCTAGCTTGGTTCTGGCTGGGAGCAGAGTGGAAGGCAGGCTGCCAGGTTCAGGCCTCCCCACTGCCTAGGAGCCTGGGGTTCAGTGACTGTGCAATGAGGCGTCAAGCCAGCCAGGCGGGTCTAGAATGGAGGGCACGTGTGTCAAAGGTATGTATACACCAAACCTCCTCAGGCTTTGTGGATTCTGACTCTTCATTAATCTTAACCCCTTTTGGGGCTCCTTCCCAGACCTCATCTCCCTCAGGACCCCACCAGAGGCCCAGGGCAAAGTGTGATACCCTGGAGTATCCAGACTCCCCTCCCCGAATCCTGCTACTCTTCCAGAAAACAGCCTGCCAAAGGCAAGAGGCTGCATTTCAGAGGGGCAAGTGTCCGATGCAGTAATGACACCTGCAACTTTGACCTTGAACTCTCCTGTAAATCTGCCCCTGGCTCAATGATACCTCAGGATTTAGAATGAAACTAACGACCCCTCAGCCCTGCCTCCTTGGAAGATGCTTGGCCTTCCCAGGTGGCCCAGTGATAAAGAACCTGGCAAGCTGTAGTCCACGGGGTCACTAAGAGCCAGACAGGACTGAGCAACTGAACAAAGCCCTGCTTGTACTCTAATCTTGTCAGAGACCTCACCTGTGAACCACATGTTATAAATCCATCATTAAATTCTCCCAGGTTGGGGCACATAGTTTTTAGAGGCAGAATCCCAGTGTGTCCCCCTTCGTCTGGCAAAGTAATAAAGCTCTCCTTTTCTATTCCACCCAAAACTCTGTCTCTGAGATTTGATTTAGCACTGGGGTAGAGAGGCTGAACTTTTGGTAATGGAGCCTGGAGCCTGGAGCTGAGGGAGGCAGCGGGGAAGAGACATGTGGAGCTGGAAGGGCTGGTTCAGGCCAGGCCATAGGAAACCCATCAGCTTCAAGTTTTCAAACTTGATCTTGAGGGCAATGGGGAGCCTTGAAAAAGTTTCAGTGAGGGGCTTCCCTGGTGGCTCAGTGGTAAAGAATCCACCTGCCAATGCTGGAGATGCGGCTTCAATCCTTGGGCCGGGAAGATCCTTCATGCTGCGGAGCAATTAAGCCCGTGTGCCACAACCACTGAACCTGTGCCCTCAAGCCTGTGCACCCCAACTACTGAAGCCTGACTGTCCAAGAGCCTGTGCTCCACACCAACAGAAGCCACAGCAATGAGAAGCCTTCGCACCTCAACTAGAGAGCAGCACCCTGCTCACAACTAGAGAAACGCCTGCACAGCAATGAAGACCCAGCATAGCCATAGATAGATAAAAACCAATTCCATTTATATAACATAAAAAAGATGTAAATACTTAAAAGTTTCAGTGAAAGGCAAGGTTCTTCACTTCTGACTTCCTATTCCAAACCCATAACCCAATGGGGATGAATCATAGGGGAAATTTCAGACAAGTCCAAATTTTAGGAATTTGACCAAAAACCACACCAGCACTCCTCAAATTGGTCAAGGTCAGTGAAAACAAGTCGGAGGAGCAGTCAGAACAGAGAAAGCTAAGGAGACAGGACAGCTAAATGTACCGCGGTGTTCCAGACAGGATTCTGAAACAGAAGAGGGATGTTACGGAAAGTTAGTAAAACATAAATAAAAGTTTAATCCATCCACACAATGGAATGTCACCCAACAATAAAGGTACTATTATACGTTACATAGATGAATCTTAGAAACATGCCAAGTACAAGAAGCACACACAGAAAACACATTAGACCACATACGGGATGATTCCATTTGTGTGAAATGCCCAAAACAGGCAAATCTCAAGACAGGAAGTAGGTTAGAGGCTGGCAGGGTGAGTGGGGATGGGGAGAAATGGGGGAGGAACTACTGCTGAGTGGGGTTTCTTTTAGACAAAATTCTAAAATGAGGTTGTAACAATGCTTTCGCAACCCTGTGAATGTACTAAACACAATGGTGCTTTAAGTGGGTGGATTCTATTGCAGTAAAGCTATTTAAAAATAGTAATGTCGAAAACAAAAAGTAAAAAAATAAAAATAGTAATAACATTGGTTCATGGGTTAACAAATGTTCCACTGAAAGATGTTAACAATAGGGGAAACTGGATGTATGCTCTGTGATATTTTTGTAAATCTACAAAACAACTGTAAGATACAAAAAGCTTATTTATATAAAAATTATATAGTGATTTCCCTGGCACTTCAGTGGTTAAGAATCTGTCTGCTAATGCAGGAGACAATGCAGGTTTGATTCCTAGTTTGGGAAGATTCCATATGCTTTAGGGCAATGGAGACCCCTGTGCCATAACTGTTGAGCCTGTGCTCTGGAGCCCACAAAACACAACCCCTGAAGCCTGAGTGCCCTGGAGCCTGTGCTCTGCAAAAAGAGAAGCCTGTGCACCATAACAAAGAGTAGCCCCCACCCACTGAAACCAGAGAAAGCCCAAACACAACAACGAAGAGCCAGTGCAGCCAAAAATAAACAAAACAGGGAAAAGACTCTGTACCTCCAATGCGTGAACGTGAGTTCGATCCCTGGTCAGGGAACTAAGGTCCCACATGCTGTGGGGTGTGGCAAAAAATATTATATACTCACATGTAAAAATTATATATATATACACACACATATATATACACAGTTTGTTTGGTTTAAGGCAAGGGAGTTAAGTGTTGATAGGGGCTTGAAATAGGGACATGGCCAATGAAGAACTGAGTGAGGTTTAAGACGGGGAGAGGCATTCAGCCGGATGGAGTGCTAGTTTCCTATTGAGGCTGTTAACACAAGACCTCAAACTTATCACAGCACAATTTTATTAGTTCTAGCAGTGGTCAAAAGTCCCAAATGGTTTCACTGGGCCAAAACCCATGGTGGAGCTGCGTTTCTTTGTTTCAGCCTCTACAGGTACCTGCATTCCTTGGTATCTGGCCCCATCTTCCAACTGCAAAGCCAGCAGCAGGTGTAATATCTTCACCTCCTGCTCACTTGGACCCTCCTCAGTCCCGTTCACTTAATAGGATCCATGTGAACATACTGGGCCCACCTCACTAATCCAGGACACATCATTAACGTGATCGTGTCTGCAAGCTCCCTTTTGCCAGAGAGCCATACATTTACAACTTCTGAGGCTTAGGATGTGGCCATTTTGGGGGGCCATTAATCTGCCCACACCTGTTGTCCTCAGGGATGTAAACACAGAAGGGATGTGTCCTCAGCTTTGGATGGAGCCTGGGATGCCTGCAGGATATCTGGGGAACTTCCCCTTGGCTTCCATCTATTCACCAAACACTACACACCTCCCATGAGTCAGTTACCGGAGATATAAATGTGAATACTGTATTTCATTGGTTCTAAAACATCTGTTTTTTCACTTTGGAACATATCTGCAATCAGGATGCAGCTTTGAATCAATGACATCTTACAACCGCAACAGGCAGGGTTTTCTTTCTAACACATGAAGACATCTTACAACTGAAGGTATCTTGAAATCAGTGAAATCCAGGTCTGGATGGAGCCCTAGTGTGGGCCCCACTGCTATAGACATTAATTATAGAAGGTAGCTGCCTCACCAGAGAATCAAGTATCCCCACCCAGCCCCTCCATCCTTTCCTGGTTCTGGGCCTGCCTCCTTCCACCCCAGGATGCCCACTGCCCCATGGCTCTGCTGCTCGACTCTTGGCTAACCGAGGCCACCAGAACTTCGGCCACACCCATGTTCAACTCTAACACATGAACTGGTCCGTGAACCGGCCCCTCTCCCGAGGTGTAACCTCGAGCTGGGCCTGTGGTTTTCCACTTGGATGCACATGGGAAACACCTGGGAGTTTTTTAAAGACCCAGGCTATCCCTAGACCCAATCATTCATAATGTCTGAGTAGTGAGATTACAGTTTCTCATAGACTCCATCAGAGAGCCAGGTGGAGGACTAACTGGTGTGAGTGAGGAGAGGCATGAGGCAGCACCGGGGGTAGGTGGAAAGTGTTAGGTCCAGACTACACAATGACACCTATCAGTCTTCCTCCCAATCCTCCCCAGGCGCACTCTGAATGGAGAGGACCAGCCCAGTTCTCGCAGTTTCCTAAAGGAACTAAACTGAGTCAAATATATTATAGGAGCCCAGGAAATGTAAGCTGCACAGACTCCAAGGCCATTCAGAAAAGGCCTGGTGCCAAGAAAGGCCTTCAAAGGGAGTCCTCTGGGTCGGGGACAGTCCTCTGATTCACTGTGTAACCTCCTCAAGACAAGGCCCATCTCTGGGCCTGTGCAGACTGGCCCAGGTGGCCTTGAAAGTCCTTTAGGTGCCAACAATGAGTTTAGACTTTACCTCAGAGACCATTTCTATCTGCTTCTAAGAAACCTGAGACAGTGGGGAGCAAGCCAGTGAGCATCAGCCTTTGTGCTCACTCCCAACAGATGTCCCCGCCCATCCAAGCCTCAAGATTCCACTTCTGGGGCTCTATCCTATATTGGTTACAAGGCAGAACATCTTTGGTCCTAGGAGCCAAAGACCTAAGAACAGCAAAACAGGAACCCCCAGGGGATTCTGGAGAACAGCATGTGAGTGGAGAGATTTTTCAGTTGAGAACAAAGTCGGGATTGGGAGGCCACAGGACACCTGACAGGCCCGGCTCTGCCCCAAGGAGTGGGAAACAAAGGTGAGTTGGTTCGAGGGACCAGAGAGAAACTCGCAAGGAGGAAATTCATGAGAGGAAACACTAAGGGCAAGAACAAATCCAAAGGGACCCGGAAGAGGTTCCCAGCTCCAGCTTCTGGCCATCAGCACAGCCAAGGCCCCTAGTACACAACTAAAGGCTTTTATTGGGAAAAGGAAGTTGACTGAAAAGTGGCCCCCAACATCTTCACTGCCTGAGGCAGCTGGGGCCTCCTCCACAGAGTCCAGCAAAGAAGGGACCACCAAACTGGGCCCTCAGGAGGCTCAGGTGTAGAGGTCAAAGTCAATCCGTTTGGAGTTGTAGAACTGGCCACCCGGGGGGTCCAGCTTCCGGCAATAAACGCCATCTGGGAAGTAGCCTTCGTTCACCCAGGTCTGCAGGAAGAGAGGGCAGAGGTGGGAGAGGACTGATGGGGTGGGGGGAGGGAGAGAAGAGGCACAGCAAAGTAGAGAGGAGCTTACCTGCATCTGGGTGCTGGTGAAGGGCCCGTACAGCTCAGCATCCCCTGTGTTCTCCCACTTATACTCCCACATCACATCCGCCAGACCATCTCCGGGTGACTCTACTTCTAAAATAACAGGCCAAGTCATTTGGGCCTCCAGTGGCCTGCCCCCTGTCCACAACCCCCCTCCTCTGCCCTTCAATCTTACCTTCCCTCTGGGCAGGGGTTGGGGTCTGCAGCTCCCCTTCCGCCACTTCCTCAGCAAACATGTCCAGGGAGGGGGGCGGTGTGGGGTCACGGGGTCCCTGGGTCTGGCACGCCAACCCCTTCAGTCGCATGGCCAACCGTTCCCTTGTCTCCTGATACACTCCCAGGTTGCCCTGGGCCACCATCTGGTCGGCCAACCCGGAGAGCCGGTCAAGGCGCTGAGGGGAACTGGGCCGCCCGGGCCCCTTGCTGCCTTCTTTCCCTCCCCCTCGGGCTCCCAGACGCCTCAGTGCCCCAGCCACTGTCTCTCTTGGCAACATCAGTTCCAGAAGGCCCTCCAGGAGGGCTTGGGTGCTCATTGGTGTCTGGCCCAGGCTGTCCTCCTCCTCTGAGTCTGACGGTGGCCGCTGATCAGGTGGCCGCTCCCTGATCTTTACCTGCAATGGGAAAACACGAAGGTTTTATTTCTGACAAACTGCCAGCAAAGCCCAGGCCCAGATGCTAATCTCCGGGCCTCACCCAGTCAATGTTATCCAGCCAGCTGTCTCGGATTTGAGCATCCCGGTTCAGGAAATAGTTGCCGTCTGCATCAAAGTGGCCTTCCTCCATCTCTTCCTGCAAGTTGAAGGGTGTGATCCGCACACCTCCCTCACTGGGGAGCGTGGCTGCTTCCTGACCTGCACCCAGACAGACACAAGAATCCCATGCTAGGCGTGCAAGAGACAGGAGCCTCCCGTCCTCCACGACCCCAGAGGTCCCTGTTTGTTCCCCCAGCAAAAAGTCAATTCTTGGTACAGCTCACCTTCCACATCCTCTGAGGCCAAGATGTCATATTTGCTGGACCCTTCCTCCTCCTCCTCCTCTTCCTCATCGCTGTCCAAAGAGTGTTTGCCTTTGAAGCGGCTCCCGGGACCCCCTACCCCAGCTACAGGGTCCACCAACTGTGGACAGGAGACAGAAGTTAAGAAAGAAGCATGTTACTGGCTATGACCCCAAATACTCTTAGGATCTACACTCAAACTGAAAATCTTGCAAAACCGTATCTCAGAAATACACGGAAAAGCTGGCCCTTCCCATCCTTTCTTTGTCCCTCCAATCTCTCTTCTGGCTTCTAATTTATTTTTTTTCTCCCCTCATTCCGCCACAGAACAGAGGAGTCTGGCCCCCCTCACCTTTTTCTTGGGGACACTGATTTCATCCTCGTCATCATCTCCCACGCCTTGGAAGGTCACTTTCCTCTTTGGCATGACTGGACAGAAGGGCTTTTCCAAACTGAGCAGAAAGGGTGCAGATTAAGGGAACTGGGTGAGCAGGCAACTCCCCGCGAGGGGGCCCCCTGCACAACAGATCTTTCACTTGGCGGGTACTAGATCCACTTTGGGAAGGGAGAGAGTACAGAATCAGGAGCCGAAAGGGGAGCTGGCAGTCCACAAACCCCGTGGGACTTGGCTTAGCATCTACGGGAGCCGCTGGAGCGGAGACCCAAGAGCGGACGGGCGGAGGAGCTCCTACGGGCAACCCCCACCCTAGACGAGAGGAGACGGGCTCCCCCACGTGACCACCCTTATTCCAGGCCCCAGCAGTGCTGGGCGCGATGTGCTTCGCGGGCAACCACCCGCTCCACCACCCCCAGCTTCCTCAGAACCCGAGGGGCCCCGGCGGACCCAGGACCTAGCGCCCTGGCAGCCCCGCTCCTCCCTGCGCCGAACTCCCAACTCCGCGGGGTGACTCCCAACTGTCTTGGGCTGTGTACAAATTAGAAAGGCGGCAGGGCCACGGGGACACCAGCAGTCCCGCCGGCACGCGCTCACCTAAGGATCCAGGAAAGGTGGGGGAAGAAAAGGAGAGGTTTTCACCAGGGCTACATCCGGGCCACCCGCCCGCCACCACCCGGAAGAGAATTGCCGAAGGCGTCGGGGAAAGCCGGAAGTGGCTTCACTCGGGTTAGAACAACAACTGAAGGAGCGGGCGGAAGTACGCGCCGCGTGGGGAGAGACGCCCCCTCCCAGAAGTGACGCGAGCCGTGTGGGGCGACTGTGGTGACAAGAGGGGACATTTGAACGCCTAGACCCTGATCGGACGAGGATGGCCGGAAGTGGGCTCGGTTTCCTCCTACAACAGTAGAGGCTCTGAGGAGAAAGGGGCGCCCAGGTTCATGATGGAGGAACAAAGTCCCAGCAGGGCCGGTGGGTTCCTGCCCTAGTTTTCTCTTTCCCGGGTTGAGTCTCCTTTTCCCCACGGCTGGCTCTGCGCCCTTCATCATCTCATTAGAAATCTGCCTTCCTGCTCTTGGCGTCCAGTTGTCCGTCCTTTGCTAGTCCAAGGTGTTGCCTTGCTCTTGTCCCAGAGGTTCTCCTGGAGGATCCTGGGACACTTTCCGAACCCAGCTCCTTTTAGGACCCAGGGGAAGTCTAAAATCAGCCGCCTCCTAGCCCCTGGGCAAGTTCCTGGTTTGTGAGGTGGGAAGAGTCAAAAATAGGAGAGGTGGCAGTGGCACCTGTTCCCGGTACCGAGGCCTGAAGTCCCTTGTGCCCTCATCTCAGGTAGGCCTGGGAAAGGACTGTAGTGGATATCCGCCCCCCCACCCCACCCCAAACAGGACCCCAGCCCTACAGTCCTGCCCAGGTTTTGTAATTTGGCTCAAGGGGTAGAGCTGAGGTTGGGAGGTGGGTGGGAGGTCCCTCTTGAGAACTCAAGAGTTTGAATCCCTCTAGACCAAGACAGTGCCCAGAAAGAGCCTATTGGAGCCAGAGGAGGGCAGTGCGGGGGGTACCCCAGATAACCAAATGAACCACTCCTCCTTTCTCTGCTCCTAGGGTTTCTTCCCACAGTGGGCTACCATGAAACTGCACCGAAAGTCCGTGCTCCGTTTCTTCCGTGGGTACAGAACACAGGCTCCAGACCGGGAGGGCATCCTGCTAAAGAAGGGGGCCCGAAATACCAGTTATCAGCGCCGCTGGTTCATCCTGCGAGGAAATCTCCTCTTCTACCTGGAACACCAGGCTGACCACACACCCCTGGGTCTCATCCTATTAGAGAACTGCCAGGTGGAGCCACGCCTTGGAGCCACAGAACCCTATGCCTTTACCATTCGGACTCCAGGGGGAGAAGGTGGGCGGGCCTACAGGCTGGCAGCAGAAAACCCGGAGGAGCTGAGAGCCTGGCTGTGGGCGTTGGCCGGAGCCACCTGGACGCAGCTGGCTGAGCTGCTACGCCCCCTGGAGGCCCAGTACCGGGAGCTGTGCCAGGCAGCTGGCCAAGAGCCCGGCTCACCCCCAGAGGACTGTGGCTCCCTAGCCATCCCCAGGACCCTTTTCAGCTTCCAGGAGTTGCACGAGCACTTTGGAAAGGAGATCCGGATGCTGCAGGCTGTCCACAGACAGTTTCAGGAGGCCAGTGACAACGGAGGCAGCAGATCCCCAACAGGTGGAGGTGAAGCAGGAACTCAACAACTGTGTTGATGAGCGACTAATAGACTAAAGGCCCAAAGGTACCTGCCAAGACCAGTCAACAGCTTCCAGAGACACCCAGATCCTTGCTAACTCATCACTCCCTCCCTCCTTGTCCTTAACCCCACTCATCAAATAACAAAGCAGAAGACAGGCCCAGGTACAACAGCAGGTTCTTTTCTGGTTCCTCAAAGCGCCGCACAGGGTTGGGGCAGAGACAGAAGAACATGTAAACATTGGGTTCCACCCCCTGGAGCTCGGGGGAAGACCCCTTACCCAGGAAGGGTAAGGACTGGAAGGGACAAAGTGAAAGGCAGGGGCCCTGGTCAGACAAAGCAGGGGAGGCCTGAGAATACAGAGAAAGGTGGGTGAAGAGGAAGGAGAGCAAGGAGGGTGGTGGTGGGAGGTGGGAGACATTTCCTGTTCCAGTGCGTGTCCCCTTAAATAAACTAGATTGCAAGAACACTGGGGAGGGGGAACCAGAGAACAGAAGGAGGAGTGAACACCCCCACCCTGCGCCAACCAGGTCCTCTGTACATAATTACAACACAGAGATGTCCAGAAGGAGAGCAAGAAGGGCCTGGGCCCCCAGCCAGGAGCTGGGGAGACAGGCAGGACTGAAGGGGGTAAAGGAACCCAGCTTCACTTCACGGGTAAGGGGAGTGACTGGAGTGTAAGAATCTGAAAACTGCTGACTCCCGCTGCCACAAGTCACCCCTGTGGTGACCAAAGGCCAATCAGGAGGGTGGCACCTGGGAAGGGACCCCAGTTGGGCCGAGCTGGAAGTGAGGTGTCCACTGCTTCCCCCCGTTCTCTGACTGTCCTGGCCACGTGGGGATCAGTGGCTGGCACGGAGACGGCGAACAAGCCACTTTCCTCAGAAAGAGGGACAGCCTGTCAAGGGTGGGCTGGGAGCAACACCCCAGGCTAGGTCTGCTCTTGACTGAGGGAAAAGAGGGGGCCACGCAGTCCAGCCCCAGGGCAGAGGTCAGAAGTACGCATCCTGCCGGGCCTCTGATGCTGAGGACCTGTCCCCGCCGTCCTGGGGGGCGGGCGGTCCATCTGCCTTTCGACGCAGCGAGAGCTTCCTGCCCTGGGCCTTCTTCTCCTGCTTCTGCCGCTCCTTCTCCTGTTTCTGCTGCTCCTTCTCCTGCTTCTGCCGCTCCTTCTCCTGCTTCTCCCGTTCTTTTTCCTGTTTCTGCCGCTCCTTCTCGCGTTCCTTTTCCTGTTTTTGCCGCTCCTTCTCCTGCCTCCGGGCCTCCTTGCTGCTGGGGGCCAGAGGGGCACTGTTGCCAGTAGGCGAAGGAAGGGATGGACGCAGTCCCTCGGCGGTGACCACGGGCCCTGGGGCAGGCCCCGCGCTGGCCCTGCGGACGGGAGGGGGTGGGGAGGGGACCCCTCCACCTGCCCGGGAGCCCCGGCTCTTGAGGCCAGGGAGGCTGAGGAGGCTGGAGGAGGGGCCCAGGGGGGGCAGCTGCCGCCGGCGCTCCTCGTGGATGGCTCGGGAACCGTGTAATCTCCGTGAGGGCCGATACTGCAGCTCGCCCCGGGTCTCCAGCCACTTCTTGAGCTGGGCTGCGTTCTCTCGCTCAATCAGTGCTTCTGTCACTTGGAGGTTGGTCACCTAGATGGAGAAGACATAGGTACCAGGGTGAGGTGGGGGGTGGGGATCTACTGAAGCGGGTGTGAGGTACGCTAAGGCCAGGACCTACCTCATGCACCAGGAAGTCCTCCTGCATGCACTGCTGGGGCAAGTTCCGCAGCTGCTCCATGGTCTCATACATGCCTTGGCAGGAGCGCAGCTTTTCCACCGAGCCCAGCGTGTGCCGCAGCAGCACCAGGGCCACCCGGAAGATGATCTTGACGCCTGCAGGCCCAAAGAGAAGAGGCCATGGGTGATCAGCCTAGGGGTCTCAGCCTGGCCCGTGCACGTGGTACTCACAGCCCCCATCCCTGTGTATTGCTGACCCGACAGATGAGGAAATGGAGGCCTCAAGAAGGAGAAAATGAGCTGCCATGGGTTTTAGGTTCCTGGGAGGTAAAGCAAGCTGTGGCTGGTGGCAGAGCCAATAAGATCAAGTCTCAGTTTCTCCAGCCCCAAGATGGATCTCAGTGAAGCAGCCTTCCGTCAGCAGGCCCCACTCTGGCAGCCACCATGGAAACCCCAGTCCCCCTCCTGGCCTGCGTGGCTACAGAAGTACCTTCACAGAAGAACATATCCCAGACCCGGAGCACTGAAGCCCAGGGCAGGGTGCGGGCGAAGATGCACATGAACCACTCTGTCATGTAGAGCACGGGATCGATGCGCTGCCGTCGTAGGTGCCGATGCGCCAGTGGGGAGGCCCGGCGCAACAGGGCGAAGAAGATCTCTCCGTCCAGCTGAATGGCCTCCTGGAGATGGGATGAGCCATGAGAAGAGGCCCCTGGGTGTGGGCCCCCTGGGGTGGGACTGGTGCTGGCAGTTGGATCCCATCCATGAGGCGGGATGCTCAGCTCTGCAGAGGGCCCAGAACAGCCAGCCAGAAGGGCACCGGGTGAGGCAGGCCCAGCCCGCGCCGCAGTCCTAGGGACAAACCGTAGCCCCAGGCGCACCAGCCTCCACACACTCACCAGCCCTGCGCTGTAGTAACCAGGGAGGTACTTGTCGCAGATCTGCACCAGGCACCAGAAGGCTTGCTGAGAAGGACAAGAACAAGGAGGGAGGGGTGGGGCCAGAGGAACGGGGCAGGGAGCTCCCCCGTCACCCCTGCAGACCCGGCCCCTCCCCGACCAGGTCCGGCGTCTGCTGACCTCGGCAGGCATGTGCATGAGCAACACCGCGGCCACGGGGGCCTGGGCCTGGCAGTAGCCCTCGTCAGGCCGGTAGATCGTGTAGGCCTTCAGGATTCGATACAGGTCCTGCTGCCTGTGGGCATAGGGAAAGACCATAGGGGCAATCACAGCAGTTGGGAGCTCCCTGTCCCCAAACAAACCCCCCACCAACCCCACCCCAGACTCCCCCAGAGCTTGTGCAGGATCAACCCCGGAGCTGTACCACCACACACCTGATCTAGCTACCTTCCTGATCCTGCCTCCTGAACTTAAGCCAAAGTCTCAGATCATCACGGAGGCTTTCTCCCAGGTTGCAGCCTTCTACCCTTGCTGCACACCCACGTGCTCCCTACCCATTCCCCACACAGGCTCTGCTCTCTCTCCATCTGCCACCATCCGTAAACCCTCAAGGTCACCTTCTCCAGGAAGCTCTCGACAACCGCGGCATCGGCCCTCCTCTGGCACTGTCTGCGTGCTTTAACCTCCCGGCAGGCACTCTCCCAGGGCAGGGCCCGCCGTATCTGTCTGACTGGATTTCATCAGTTTCCCCCCAGGCCAGGGCCTTGGTTCTCATGGAGTCCTGGGAAGCCAGCTGGGCCTCAGATTTTCCTCTTATCTCTGCATCCAGAAGAATACACTCTGCCCCAGATCTGTCCCTTTTGCTTGAGGGTGCTCCATGGCTCCCTCCATGGTATGAGGGAACTCCAACCCCTCAGCTCCCCATTAGACAGCAGAGGGCCCGCCACCCCTCCCCACGGCTGGTCGTCACATCCATCAACACTACATTCTGGATTTCACTCGTGTCTAGGCCTTCTTTCCACCTCCACAGTTACTGAGCAGCAGCCCTTCATCTCTTAACTAGGGAAATGTTCATAACCTCCCAGATCCTCTCCCTGCCTCCAGTCACACACTCCTGACCACAGCCTACAACAGTGTTTCTCAAAATTCAGTCACTGAAGTGTGACCTTCATTTGTGCTTTATCTGCACCCTGCCCCACTGTTATTTTTTCTCTACTTTGTAATAACATCCATGAAATGACAGGTTTGATATACTAGTTATTTCACCTAATATGTATTAAATATGTAACTTCCACAAGCTCTCACGCTACTTTGACCCATCTGCCTGATTCTGTGCCTCTGCCTCCTCCCGCTGCTATGAGTGAACTATTTGTGAATCTGACCAACCACAGCCTTTCCACTGGGTCCCATCCCCTCTTGCCTACATAGGCCATCCTTCCAGCAACCTTCCGATCACTTGTGTATCATCCATTTTTCTCTAACTACAGATGCTGGCAGCATACCAACATGTCAGCTTATAACAAATAAAAAAATCTATCTATCCAACTTTCTCCTCTGAATATCACACCATTTCTTTCCTGCCTGTTCAGGCAAACCCACCCAGAGTACAGACTTGCTATCCTCAGTTTCTTTCCTCCCATCCTCCAGTTGGACTTTAGTCCTTGCTCCACACAAAACCGCTTTTATCAAGGTCACCAATGACCTCCACATTGCTAAATCCGGAGGTCAGTTTACAGATTTGACTTGAGTCGATCCATCAGCAGCACTTCAAAGAGCTGATCCTGAAACTTCTCTTCACTTTCCTTCCAGGAAACACTCTCCTGGTTTTCCTTCTAGCTTTTTCCAGTCTCCTTTACAGGTCCTTTCCCATCTTCCTATTCTTGAAACATTAGCACTGTAGGCTCAGTCTCTGAACACCTTCCTTCCATACCTACACTTCCTGCTTTGATGACCTCATATAGTCCCACGGGTGAGATCTGGTCCCATCTAGAGGCAGACATCTCTCAACTTCCAATTTATCTCCAGTTTAAATCTCTCCCAGACTTCTCTGGTGGTCCAGTGGTTAAGACTCCACACTCCTAGTGCAGGGGGCACAGCTTTGATTCCTGGTTGGGGAACTAAGATTCTACATGCCAAATAGCATGACCAAAAAAAAACCTCTCCCTGGATGTTGTATATATTGTATATCCAGCTTACCTGGCATCTCACCTGGATGTCCAGTGAGTATTTCAAACTTCACATTCACAAAATGAGTTCCTGATATACCCCTCAAGGTTACTTTTCCCCATCTACCCATATCAATATATTGTAACTACATTCATTCTAGTTTCTAAGACCAAGAACCTTAAGAGTCTTCCTTATCTACTCTCTCTTCTACTCTCTCTCTCACACACCACTCCACATCTAATCCACTGGCAAATCCTTTTGGTTCTACCTTGAAAATATATTCAGAGTTCAACCCCTCCTCCCCACAGTTCCACTGCTACCACCCTGGTCTATCTACCATTGTCTCTGTCTGGGATTATGGCAACAGTCAACTTGGTCTCTGTTTCTGCCCTTGTCTCCAATCGTCTATTCTCACCACAGCAGCCAGAACAATCCTAGGGGTTTTTTTTGGCAGAGTTGCACAGTATGTGGGATCTTAGTTCCCAACCAGGAATCCCAGGAATCAAACCCATGCCCCCGGCAGTGGAAGCATGAGTCTTAGCCACTGGACCACCTGGGAAGTCCCAGAATGATTCTTTTAAAACACAAGTCAGATCAGGTCACTTGTAACCCCATATCCACTCACGTTCTCTATTGGCCTTTCTTGCTTTAAACTCTTCTATTTATCACCATTGTACATACAACATATTTTCATTCTTTGTTGTCTATCCCTACTAAAATATAATAAGCCTGGAGAGGGCAGGAATTTTTATCTTTCATTCACTGCTATCATCTGTAACTAAAACAATACCTAGAAGATAGCAGGTGCTTGATAAGCACTTGCTGAGAGAATGAACTTACTGTTAAAGTTTATCCACGTGCTCCCACATGGAGCTGAGAACCATCTAAAAACATCTGGCACACTACTAGGGAGCGATATATAGACTTCTTGAGGAAGTCTGGCAAACAGAACAAAAATCGAACGGCCCTGGCACAGCATTCAAGGGCCCTTAACTACTTTGCCAGCTTCAGCAGCTCTATCCAATGCCACTGCCCAGACAGAGCTTACATAACCCCCGAGCCAGGAAAAACCCTGCCCCTTGCTCTGCTTCTATCTATCCTTCAAAACCTCACTCACATGCAACCTCCCCATTGAGGCTTTGATGTGTCCCACCTCCCCGTCACCAGTACCCCCACACCTCTCCCCCATCACCCCAAGTCAGTGTCTCCCTCCCTGGACCCATCCTTCAGTATGTCTTAATACTCAACTCATGAAAGACCACTCCTGCAGAATTCCTGGAAGGCAAGAACTGTTTTAAGCCCAGCCCTGCATCCACCCACCACGGACTCACACAATCAGGTTGCCTTACCCGTGCCCGCCTCGAGCAGCAAACATCTCGTGGAAAGGGAACTGGCGGTGCAGGTCCTTCTCGATCACATCCAGCCACTTAGGGTCCCCAGGAGCTCGTTCCAGCTCCTGCAGTGGGACAGCTGAGATTACCTCAGACTCTGGGGGTATGGATGATGGCCCTCACACAGACTGTGTCACATAGCCCCACACCCTGGAGCTGTGCGCACCTCAAACTTGCCCGGGTTCTGCTCCAGGAGTTCCTTGCTATTGGACAGGTATTGCCAGGCCTTGGCTCTGAGGGAGGAGGGGATCCCCTTCCGGCAACGCAGCTTCACCTAAGGCAGGGTGGCCAGCAGGGGAACAGCTTCAGGGATAGCCACAGCCTCCAAGCCTTCCCCTGAAGCCCTCAGGCTCCCTGGGACACCTGACCTGGCCTTCTATCTTTTAAAGTTACTCCTTCCCCAGGCCCAAGAACCACCTACCCGCAACATGGTCCAGAGAGCAGGTAAGATCAGGTTCCTGGGCTTCCCCAGAGCCCGTGGGCCCACCCTGTCCTCCCCACCCCTACCACATCCACGGCCCTGCCCACCACAGCCTTCTCAAACCTTCTGGAAACGCCGTGACAGCCACTTATCCCAGTGACTGAACATCTCCAGCCATTTGAGCTCCCGCTGCCGAGCCACATCCACAGGAATGGAGCTTTCTCTGAGGATATGGGGAGTAGGAAAAAAGTCAGTAGCAGCAGTATAAATCCTGATTGCTGGAGGAACTGAGGCAAGCCACCTCCCAATCTCCAACGAGAGCCCAGACCACAAACGCATTCTGTGAGCTATCAACACATCAGGATGTCTGGTCACTGGGCCCTTCAAGGCCCTAATTCACCACACTGAAAGAAATTCCTTTTGGACGGAATCTCCAAACAGAGATCACATTCTCATGTTGGACCTCTGTACAGAGGCTGTGTTCAAATCCCACTTCTGACACATAAAAGTTGGGGAGAGAGTACAGGATATGTATAAAGTATACTTTGTACTGGGGCTTCCTGGGTGGCTTAGGTGGTAAAGAACCTGCCTGCAACGCAGGAGACACAGGTTCGATCCCTGGGTTGGGAAGATCCCCCTGGAGAGGGGAATGGCTACCCACTCCAGTATTCTTGTCTGGAGAATTCCATGGACAAAGGAGCCTGGCAGGCTACAGTCCATGGGGTCGCAAAGAGTCAGACACAACTTAGCAGCTAACACTTTCACTTTCACTTCACATATTTTGCATTAGATCTTCACCACTTACTCACTGTGTGGCCTTGGGCAAGTCATTCTCTAAGCCCCAGTTTCCTCATTTGTAAGATGGAGGAAAAAACAGTATCACCTAGCACGGCCTCAGTGAGTAAACAGCAATTATTATCCACAAAATTAAACACAGAACAAATATCTGTCTCCTTAGAAGCCACTGAGTTTCCTTCTACCAGACTCTTGAGATCCCTTGAACCATCTGCAATTTCCTCTACCTCCTCCTCCTTGGAATCACCCCAGATTACCAAGCAAATGAAGCTCTCCTTGCACTGCCTGCTCACTGTTCTAGCAAAGCTTCACTCACACTCAAGATACCGCATCAGTCTTAAAACAGTTACTTGGAGGAGCCAGCACTAGGTGAGTGGAATGGAAGAAAATGCATGTTCCCAGATAGACCTGAGCTCAAATCCCACTTGTCCCTTGGAAACTGGGGAGTCTTAGTAAGTGAGAATCAAGTCTCTTCCTTATCTGTTAAAAGGGATGCCACTGCCTACATCACCAAGTTAGAAGAGGACTACTGAGAAACTGTATATAAAGGACTGTTAAATGGAAGGTTTAATGTTAGTTTCTTTTGTCCCAGAAGCTCCTTAAACTGAAAGGTGATTTCTCATTAATCTCTATCTTAAAAGTCAATTCCAAACTCTACTAAAGGCCAGGAGGAGTAAGATCCCTTTCCGGCCCTCGAAATGTCAGAAGCTAGCAGAGGGATGACTGCAATGTGATGAGGGAAACGCAATGACAAAGATGCACTGAAGAGGCAGCTAACTGAAGTAGGGGCAACAGATATCAGAGGTTTCCTGGAGGAAAGGACATCAGAGGGAAGCCATGAAGGACTGAGTAAAAGATGGCAGGAAAAGACCAGGAGAAGGGCATTCCTGGCTGATGATACAGCCTGAGTATGCAGGGAGAAAGACCACAATCACTTCAACAGGACACAGCCCACAGCACATGGTGAAAAGTGGTGGGGAAGAGGACCAGAGAGGCTGTCAGGGCTGATAATGAGGAACCTGTGTCCAGGCTAAAGCTTAAACTTTATCCTGTGGACAGTGGGGAGCCGCCAAAAGCTTGTAAGATAACGTGCCCCACAGTCAGCCTGACCTCAGAAGTAGATTCTGCCAGCGTGAAGATGGATTTTAGAAGGACAAAATCACAAAGCTGAGAGTTAGCACCCAGCACAGTGCCCGGTACACAAGAGGGGCTCACTAAAATCCAATTCAATCCAAGTTCCTTAGGGCAGGATAGCTCGGAGGAGAGCACCATAGGTCACGCGGATCCAAATGATTTGAATGGGGCAATTCACTCGATTGCTCTAATCCTGTTTCTTCATCTGTGAATTAGGTACAACAATGCCTCCGTCATGCATGGGAAAGCACCAGCCTTCCCCGCACAGGACCGTGAATGTTGATGTTCGAAGATTTTCTGAAATTTTGTTGTTGTTGTTGGATTATACACCCTGCAGTCTTTAGAATACCCTCGCACAGGGCTTCCCCCAACTGACCCCAACACATACAGCCATGACTAAATCCTCCTCGTTCTCCACAATTCAGATCAGTCTGGCTGAATTCCCAGCCTGGGCACAAGATTCCCTCCCCTAGGTGCTCACAAAACCCCGTGATGATCTCCAGGCTAAACCTAACATATGATGTCGAAACCAACGGTTTAAGTATTTGTCTCTCCCTCTAGATGATGAGCACCTTGAAATGCCTATTTGATCCTTAGTACCCAGCACAGGGCCTGGCACCGGGGTTCTCTGGCAAAGCTGTACACTGAACTGACCAGCAGGTTAAAGGGGTACAGGACCAATGGGCAGCATCCAAAGAGAGGAAAGGAAGAAGTCAGAAGTAATTACACTCCCACCTTAGGAGTGACTCAGGCGCCTGGAGGGAACTAGGAAAGAGTAAGCCCGGCTAGGGAGATGAGGAAATGGGGAAGAGGCCTCCCCACCCCCTTTCCTTCAGTGAAAACACAAGCCTGCTCTTCTGTTTCACAGAGATGCCCTGCCTTCAGGTCTCTTCCATCACACTTCCCCAACTCATCACCCCATCAGACCTAGGGCTACCGGGGACAGGTGCTTGCATCCCTCCAGACTTTGCCCCTAAGGGACCAACAATCTCTATCAGAACCCCGGTCTGGTCAAACCTCCAGACTATCCGGCCTGTAGCTGGAGACTCCCATCAAGGAGCTGTGACAACCGGAGTATCATCTCATTCTACCTTTCACTTCATAGAGGAGGCAAGTGAGGCCCTAACTCCAATGGAGAAGGCACTCACTCGAGGGCACGCAACACACCACCAAAGGCAAGGCTTAGACTCAAACCCAGAACTCCTGACACCTGGTCTGAAACCTTAACAGGCTGGTGCCACAGAAAACCTCAGGATGCTCTAGGCAGGATAGGATCCTTAAGCATCCCACTCCCACTGGTCACTCCCTGGATCCTCAGAGGAGGATGCGCTGAGACAGTGTAGGCAAGGTGTATCCTTTCCTCCCCATCCCGCCCCACCTCTGCTTCCTTGAAACAGGCCCACTGGGTACTCACAGGCTGCCTGAATACTGGCTGCCCCCAAGGAAGCCGTACTTGTCCGTCTTGCGCAGAGCCAGACCGTTTATCTCAGAGTCTGAGCCCATGGAGCTCACATCATCCGCCAAGGACTCCAGGGTCCCAGACATGAGGCTCACGGAGTCCAAGTAGCTCAGGGTGTCTGGGGCCTGCCCTCGAGGCCCAGAGATGCCAGGTCCCAGGCTGGACATGGAGCCTAGGTCCTGAGAGTTTTCAGCGGGCTCCGGAGCTGGGGTCACCGTCACGACAGCTACCTGGGCCTCACATGTCCCTGGAGGGCCTGTGCCAGGCCCTGAAGGGTCCTCGGGAGCCTGTCCGGTTGATGCTGATGTTGCTGCCGCAGCTCCATGTCCACTTGTCACCTGTCCTGCTGTCACAGCTGCAACCCGTGCAGTCACACCTGAGGCCACTGTGGTTCCCGGCTTGGGGGCGAGAGGGGGTTTGGCTGTCAGGGCCCCAGGAGCCGTTCTTGAAGGGGTCCTGGTGAGGGTCCCGGGTCCAGGATCGGGTGAGGTTATAGCCTCCTCCGTCTTCGGAGGGTCTGCCCCTGGGGCCTGAGGCACGGACATCTCGGCTCCAGCCACAGCCTCGGGCACCAAGGGCTCCGGGCCGGAGACCTGCGCCCTGGGGGCATCGGGTGAGGCCTCCAGAGTCAGTCCCACCTCCGTGCTGGCTGTGACCGTCGGGCCGGGGACCGAGTCTGAGGTCTGGGTCAGACCCGGTACCCATGCGGGCCGCGCCTCCCCGGGGGCCACCAGGGTGACCGGGGCCGAAGTGGCCGTGGTCACTGGCGGCCCCGGAGCCACCACCAGGACGGGCCCGGCCCGAGAGCCGCGGGGCGGCGGCGAAGGGGCCGCGGGGGCGCCATGACGGCGCGGCGGGGCCACCAGGGGCGCCGGGCCCGTCTCCATGTCCGCGGGCCGCCCCTCACATCCCCCCGCAGCGGCGGCCGCAAAAGGCGCCGCCCCTCAGGCCGCTCCGCGCCGCCCGCCGAGGAAGGGGAGAAGGCGAAGGGCGCGGCCCGGCGCGCGCCGGGGTCGAGGGCGGCGCGCGGGCGGCTGCCCAGCGCGCGGAGCCGGGGAAAGGGTCCCGGGTCGCCAGGCGCCGGGGTCTCGCTCGCGCCCTCTACCTCCCTCTCGCTCTCTCGCCGCCGCCCCCTCCCTCCCGCTTCGGGCGAGCGGCCGACCTCGCGCCTGCGCACACGCCCCGGTGCCGGCCAAGGGGCCTGCGTCTCGGCGCTTTACGCCTGCGCACGGGCAGTCCCATCGCGCTCCTTTTTTCTCCCGCCTCGTCAGAGGTCTTGGACGAATAATAGGAGAGAGGGAACTGGGTTTCTGCCAATCGTTGGGAGGGTGGGTGGGGCTGGAGGTGGGAAGGGGGTGGGTAATTTGGGAAGAGGAAACAGAGAAGGCGGAGGGTTATAAAACCAATGAGAGGGCGGGTGAAACCTAGAGGAGGCGGGACGAAGGGATTAACTAATAGAAAAGCGGAAAGCCGAACCTCCTGGCCAATAAAGATGACTGAAGAGTGACAGACCGTGGAAGGAGGCGGGTGCTGTGCGAGAAGAGGCGGGCCTACCTAAAAAAGAATGGTTAAAAGGGAGCCAATGAAAAGGGAAGTGGGCGGAGGTCAGGTTGACAGACAGAGATAGCTATTTGGGCGACGACAGACAGCATCCGCAGTCAATAGCAGCTGAGGGATTCTTTGGGTCTTCCAAGAAGGTCTGGAAGGAATGACAGCTGCGAGGGGCGGGCCAAATTTGCGATTAATTTGCCTCATCAGCCAATGAATGCATCCTCTCACTTTAGCAATAAGGGAGGAAGAGAGACAGCTGTCTCAGCCAATGGCAACATCCAAAGGAAAGGGGTGCTACCAGCAGGCGGTGCCAAGCCAGGGATGTCGGTGACAACCGGAGACAAGCGCGGGAGGGGGTGACAGTTGGGGACAGCGCGGAGAGGGGCGGGGTTCGGGGGCATTGGTGAAACCCTTAGCCAATAAGCGCCACGCTGTCCTGCCTGAGTCCTCTCTTGGGCCAGTTCTCCTTTCAGCTCCCAAACCCACCACGGGGCACTTGATTAGGTGCTCTCTGATCAAGTACTCTTGCCCTTCACTCTGTCTCTAATTCTTATCCCAGTCCGCTACAAACCCCAGGTGACTATAACAAGAGCCCCCAAATCCTGTAAGTGACTCATCCTTCTGGATCCACCATTTCCTGCGGGTATCCCAACCCCTAGGTCCCTGTCCTCAGATCCATCTATCTGAGCTCCTCCCAGAATCCAGGCTCCAGTTCCTCAGAACTCATCCTCCGAGTGCCCCCTCCATTCTAGTGGGGATCCCAGACCCCAAATCATGGATTCCCACTACGATGAACTCCCATATCTCTGTTCTTATTCTTTGGAGGATGCAGAACAAACCCTCTGGACTCCTCTCTCCTCATTGATACACAGTTCTGTGCTCCTCCTTCTCTGCTAGGAAACCAGACCCTAATCTCATAATCCCCCTACTCCCCCCGTACCCCACCCCAGGCTACCCTAGACCACAAACACAAAGCCCAGATTTTACCAGCCCCTCCTCTCTCTGGGCTCCATCTCCCTGGGGCCCAGGATTCAGGATTCATCCCCAGAAGGGCTCCAATTTCTGTGCAAAATCCACCATCCTGAAATTTCAGTCAGGCCTAGCTAGCTCTCAGTTTCCCAGTTCCTTGGTCTCTGAGTTCTCTGAGGCTCCTTTCCCCAGCTCAGACTCAGATCCTGTGAACTCCAGTGTCTGAGATCTGCCGTTCTTGATCTCATTCTCTTCAAACTCCCCACTTTGCATTAGGCCCAAGCTTCCTAAGCACTTCCTCCATTCCCCTCTATTGAGTTCTCCTCCCCTCCCACAACCCAGTAAGAAGTGGGCTCTTCCCTGTGCCTGGACCCCCATGGTAACCTTATAAGGTGAGGCAGCTGTCAACTGAGGCAGGGAGGGGCCAGTGCAGGAGGCCAAGGGCAGCTGCTGAGTTTAGGGTGGCTCCTTCTCCCTTCTTAGAGACAACAGGTGGTTCGACCTCAGTGCCCAGAAAAGAAACTGTCTTAGAGGCATTGGCATGAGTCTGGAGGAGGGAGTAGGGCGGAGGCAACTTCTTCAGGACATCAGGTCCTAAAGGGAGCAGGAGGAGGAGGAGACACAGGTGTCCTTGCCAACCTTGAACCTTCTGGGGCTTCCTCAGCCACTATTTCCCCAGACCTCCACTGTATGGAATGGACAGGCACTGAGGCCCAGAGGGTTGGGAGAGGGGACCTCAAAATCTCACAGTCAACCAAGCTGGTTCTTGCCCAGATTGGAGAGAGAAGCCATTGGCCATCCAGCCACCAAGGTGGAGGTGATTAATTCGCTTCTCTCTTGGTGTCTTTGACTCCCTTCCTCTTGAGTTCCAACTTTTACATCCATATCCAAAAAAGTGATTATAGACTCACATTAGACCATGTCCTTCTCCTGTTTCAAAACTTTTCAAGGCTCTCAAGGTCTCAGCCCTCAGTCTGGCATTGAAGACCCTCCAATCTCTGGTGTCCAGGCCCTTGTATCCTCTGCTCAAGCCCCATCCCAACTCTGGCGAGCTGAACACTTCTGATCTTTGATTTTTCCAGGGCTTTGTCCATCCTTGCCCTCCACTTAGCATGCCTGTTCCTCCACTTCTACCTGACACTTCCAGCGGCCTTCATAAGGTCACTTCAGTACTCCTACACAGGCCTGCTATGCCCTCTACTTCTATATTCCAACTGGTGCGTCATTTTCTGCATTAACCCTCTCTCCACAGCTAGACTGTAAGTTCTACCAAGGCAGGGCCTGAATATTAATCGTAATGATTGTAAGAATTCCCTGGATGTCCAGTGGTTAGGACTCCAGGCTTTCACTGCCGAAGGCTCAAGTTCAATCCCGAGTCAGGGAACTAAGATCCCACAAATTGTGCAGTGCTACCAAAAAAAAGAAAAGAAATTATAATGATCATACATCACTAATTGTTTCCCAATATGTTCACATCCACAAGTTCTTTGGCCTGGGAATTACCTTCCCATTTTACAGAGCCGGAAACCAGGGCCCAGAGAGTTGGAACACAAAACCCAATGTCACAGAGGAGACTCTCTGCTCCAGGCTGTCTAGTCTCTTCATACTTAGTGATTCCATGCCCCACATCTTCCCTCACAGACTCCCCTCTCTCCTTGAAGGGGATGTAGAAGACTTCCTGATCCTTCAGCTTCCCCAGATAGCTCTCTCCCACTTTTAACCTCTGTCACTACCCAGACACATACATACTCTTGACTGTGAACTCCACAATGGAGGAGGACTGTGTTTGTCCAAGTGCACCCACGTGGTGCACTTGGAGGGACAGCAAGGGGTGTCTTTGGTCAGCCTTCAGCCTCCCTTCTCCAATGCCTCCATGTTTGATCAGACCCAGATCCAGGAGTTCAAAGAGGTGAATATGGGGAGAAGGGAGACTGAAGTATGGTCCAGTGCCTGGTACACCATTGATGCTTAATAAATTTACTGGGTTTAAACCTTGCAGGGATGCAGGAGCCTGGTTCCTCTCTCTCCTAGTCCTGTGTCTCAGCCTGGGCCCTCTCTGAAATCTGGCACATTCCAGCCTCCTTTGGGGAGTAAGAACATCCCTTCCTGCTCAGGTCCTAGTGAGACATGCAGCCCAAGACACCCTCCCTCCTTTGTCCCTCCCTAGGCTCCAGCTGCTGCTGGCCCTCCAAGAAAGGAGAGGCCCTGAGCTGGGCTATTTTGGTATCTGGGGTGGGCACCCACAGGGCTAAGGTTACAGTGGTATGTTAAGGGCTCCCTGGGGCAGGACTATATAACTCCAGAGGGAGTGCTCCAGACGGACTCTCTGCTCCCTTCCAGCCAGAGCCACTGCCTTGCCCACAGGAGACCTAAGACATGGTGAGTGAGAATCCCCCAGCCCAAGCTCAGATCTCTCAGACCTCAGGGAAGCCTCACCCCTTGAAAGAAAGGAGCTGGTTCCAAGTCTGGCAAGAGGAAAAAAGATGAATCTTCCCTTTCTTGGTATCGTTAATGGGGAATATATAGAATGATGCCCTAAAGGACCCAACCAAGGATAATCTGCCCAGACACTCCACTCTCAGGAGCCTAGTCCCTCTGAAAGCACACTCCTCCACCTTCCTAAATCCCCTGGAACCAGCCAGGCCAGGATTCCCACTCCCATTTTATAAATGAGAAGGTAGAGTTTCAGACAAGGTGAATAAGTGGATCAGGGACACACAGCAAGTCTAGGACTCAGAGGAGCCAGGCTCAGGGCACTCAGAAGGCAAGAAACATTTCAGTTGTTGGGTAGGGTGGAAGGATGGGTACTTGAGGGCTTCAGATAGAAATCTGACAATCAAACTGAAACAAGTCCCCTCAGCAAAGAGTCGTAAGGAAGGGGAAGCCTAGAGCCAGAAGAGTTGCTTTAGAAGAATGAACTCAAAGAATCCACTGCCTTCAGAGGAGTAAGGATGGGTCCACGAACCCCTCTGCCCAACCCTCACCTTTCAGGCACCCAAGAAGGCCAAGAGAAGGGCAGCGGCAGAGGGCGGAAGCTCCAGTGTCTTCTCCATGTTTGATCAGACCCAAATCCAGGAGTTCAAGGAGGTAAGTGTGGGCAGAAGGGAGACTGAAGGCTGACCAAAGGCACCCCTTGCTGCCCCTCCCCCACCCCTCCCTGGAATGTGCACCTGTTTGGGGGAAGGAGAAGGGCTTAGATTCCTTACTCCCCTCCCTGCTTGGAGTGTAAGAGGACCTCTGGCTGGCAACCAGAATCTCAGAATCTGATCTGCCTGGAATAAGGATGCTGAAACTCAGCCACGGGAGACCTAATCTCTCCTTGCCTCTGCCCTCCACAGGCCTTCACAGTAATTGACCAGAACCGGGATGGCATTATTGACAAGGAAGACCTGCGGGACACTTTTGCAGCCATGGGTGAGCTGCCTCCTCTACCTGGAAAGATTCAAGGCTGCAGAGTCCTGGGAGTTCAGCAGCTGTGGGTCCCAGTCCTGCCAGGCCACCTTGGGACTCAGTCTATCCAGGATAAAATTGGATGGGATAAAAAAAAAAAAAAAAAAAATGGATGGGATGATCTGAATTTATAGGAAGCATTATTCTCTCGCCGCAAGACCCCACTCCAGCCCCTGCTTTCCCAACCCTGTTCCAGGGCGTCTCAATGTGAAGAATGAGGAGCTAGACGCCATGATGAAGGAAGCCAGTGGGCCCATCAACTTCACTGTCTTCCTGAACATGTTTGGGGAGAAGCTCAAAGGTGAATGAAGTATGACGTGTCCTTGGTCCAACCCCTCAGCTGCCTCTTCTCAGAACTTTCAGGGACTGACCCCTTAGCAACCTTTCAGCTACATGTGCCCTCTGACCCCCTCTAGGTGCCGACCCTGAGGATGTGATCACTGGAGCCTTCAAGGTCTTAGACCCTGAGGGAAAAGGCACCATCAAGAAAAAATTGTAAGTGACACTCTCCAGCTGCTCCCACACAGAAAGCCTCTTTCAATTCCCACCAAGAATAGGCACTGCCAGGGATAAGGGTGGCTCAGACAGTAAAGAATCTGCCTGCAATGCGGGAGACCTGGGTTTGATCCTTGGGTTGGGAAGAACCCCTGGAGGAGGGCATAGTAACCCATTCCAGTATTCTTGCCTGTATTCGAGAATTCAAGAATCCCTTGAGAAGCTCTTCAGAGGAACCTGGCAGGCTACAGTCCATGGGGTCTTAAAGAGTCGGACACGACTAAGCACGGCACAGCACAGGGATAACGGAAAAATCAGGACTGTGGAAATGGGCGATGGGACACAGGAAGAAGGGCAAAAGGGGAGGCCAGAGTGTTTGGGAGACCAGTGAGGAATCCAGAGTGACCCTGGTTTTCAAGATGAGACTGGGAATGGCAAGGGGGATGAGGTGGGAGGGCATGGAAAGGAATCACAAAGTCCAATCTCAAACCTCCTGTATATCAATCACCTCTCTCCAGCCTGGAGGAGCTGCTGACCACTCAGTGTGACCGCTTCTCCCAGGAAGAGGTGAGTGGAGGAGGGGTCTGGGAGAAGCGGAAGGATGGGGGAAGGGGAACGTAAGGAACCAGTTGGTGATACTCTGCCTATTTTCCGCAGATCAAGAACATGTGGGCTGCCTTCCCCCCCGACGTGGGCGGCAACGTAGACTACAAGAACATCTGCTACGTCATCACGCATGGTGACGCCAAGGACCAGGAGTAGAGCGGGCCCTTTTCGGTCTCTGCTAATCAACACCTTCCTGCCAGTCCGACCTCCCCACCCAGACTCCTAATAAATTGAAAGGGTCTCATTTCTTATCCGCGGCGCCTTCAGTGCGTTTGTGCGAGTGGGACTCAGGTGGGAGGCTGGGCAGACACACTGGCACGAAAGGAGTGCCCAGCAAATGAATGAATAAATAGTGGCCCGGAGGCCTGGGTGGAGCGGTTCCACCCGCTAAGCTCGCCACTTATTCCCGCTGGGAAACAGAAGATTTGCGTGGCCTCAGAGAAACTCAGTTTTTTATTGAAGTCACGGATAGGGAGAAGTGGGGAGGGGATGGGGGTGTTCAGGGTTGGAAGAGGAGGTCGCGCTCCAGAAGTGAGCTGGGGTGGAGCCAAAGGCGGGGCTACAAATTCCAGGATTGGGAGAACCTGAGAACCCGCCCATTAGAAGGGCGGGCCTTACAGGCTGGGGCTCCGAGATTAGGCACCTGGCAGTCCGGGGCTCAGGGATTGGACAAGAGACGAACCGAAGGCGGACGCGAGGTGAAGAAAACCCCGATGGGGGCCTCAGAGAGCGTCCGACTGCTCGCCTTGAGCCTGGCTTAGCTGCATCTGGGCCTGCATCTTCTCCAACATCTCTTGCATGCGGCGAAGCTGTGCGGGGCAAGATTGTAGGCATTGGGTCCGGGCGAGGCCAGAAAGGGACTCCGAAGAGGACTTGGGGGTCTTGATCTGGGGGAAAGCTCACCTCTTCGTCTTTCTCGCGAATCAACTTTTCCGTGTCTGCCAGAGGCAGCATGGGCAGCGGGATCTCTGTGGCGCTTTGGCGGGAAAGCTTACTAGGGGATGGGAGAGAAGGAAAGGAATCAAAGGCGAGGGCCTTGGTTGAGTCACCGCTGCGAGACAGGATCTGGAGTTTGAGAGTCTAGGAGGCGGAGCCATATCCTTAGGTTAGGGAGGTAAGCAAAGGGGATGGGGAAAGAAAGGCCCTGGGAGAGAGAGGTCTAGAAGGTGAAGGTCGAGGTCATGGAGAGTGAGGGTGGGGCCTTGGAAGCACCTAACTGTCCGCGCTGGCTCTCACCTCCGGCTGGCTCGATCCCGCGCCCCGGGCCGGGCCAGGCTCTGTAGGCAGCGGGCCCGGTAGCCCTCGTAGAGCAGGTCGTGTGTCACCTCCTTCAGGTCCTGCAGGTGTGTCTGCACGAGCATCCGTCGCAGGTTCAGGAAATCGCAGTGATGTGGGTTCTCCACTGGGGGGCGGACCCGCGAGCGTCAGGGAACTTAGGTCGGGTCGGCTGCCAAGGACCCCTCTTTGGGCTCCTAGGACCCCTGGGACCAGAACTTTCCCCAACTTCACATGTTGGGTACGGTTGGCTGGGAGGCGGCCTCGGCTCCCTGCTGGCCTCAGAACGCGTACCCGGCCTTACTCACCCTCTACAGTGCCCCAGGAGTAGTGGCGTCCCCTCACCGGTCGGGGCCCGCCGTCCCGCACTACTTCGCAGGAACCGACGACGGCAAAAGGGATGCTTTCCTAAAGGGGAGGAGTCAACGATCTCCATCCTCTCCCCGCCCCGTGGACAGAAACCTTTCTCAGCTCCCACCTCCACATCCGCCTCCCCTGGCTTCTCAGTCTCGTCCTGCTTTGCCTCTGTACCTTCATCTCCGCATCCTGCCTCTTGAAGTCTTCATCCTCATCAGAGTCACATTCAGGGAACTGGTAGATATTGATCTCTTCCTCCTTCAACTGTTCCCGGATCTTGGAGGAGACAGATGCAGACAGAAACTGTGAGCCACAAAGACATTGCCTGACCAGAGACAGTGAGATCTAGATACAGACACGGGATGAAAGAGACAGAGAGGAAGGCGTGAAAAACAAAGATGGTGAGAGATGGGCATCCAGGAAGACTGAAAACAAAATCTCAGACGATGAGAGAAAGAGACATAGATGATGAAAAACTGAGACCTTCCCCTAAGAGGAAAAAGACTGATGTTTGCAAAGTCTTGAAGATGAGCAGACACCAAAAGACTAGGAGAGAGAGACATAAGTAGAAACAGTGGGAGAGGGCGCTGAAGAAGTGGGGAAATGGGGGCATGGTGAGCATCCTGGGGCCAGACGGATAACATGGGTCGTTATGTCCACACTTCTGCCCTCAGACAGATCTTAGCCAAGCATCCAGCCCAGGGATTCTGTTCTGAGCCTCCAGAGATGTGGCTTCCTGAGGCAGCTAATGACCCACCTTTCTCAAAAACTTTCTTCCAGTCTAGCCTGACATATCACACTCCGAAAAGGCTACCCCGAGATCAAAGAAGTCAAAGCTGAGCTCAGCTTTCGTCATGACTTTTGGCTTCATGTGCAGACCAAAGGTCAGAGGCCACCACACATACCTTCTGTTTGAGGGCCTGTGTTTCCTTTGGCATCAGGGCATCTGCTTTGCCAATGACTGGGATGATGTTTACCTTCTCGTGCACTGCCCGGAGGAAGGCCACATCTAGGGGACGGAGCCTGCACCCAGAAATTGGTCAGGGCTCAGTTTCAGGGCACAGAGACCCACCCCCCGCCCTCCCCAAATGTCCCAACCCCCTAGGGTGTCCCACAGACCCCCGGCCAAAGGGTGAGATGAAATAGAGGCAGCAGTGGACACGGGAATCCTGGATGTTCTTCCGGTTCAGGCCACTCTCATCCCGAAGATACTGCTCAAACTGCTCCTCGATGAAGCGCACCACAGGTAGCCAGCTGGGGGTGTGGGGAGAGTGCCGGCAGTCAGAGATCCGGACCACAGTAGAGGGCAAGGGGCAAGGCTAGCCAGGACTGTAGGGGTGAGAAGCAGGGTCTTTGGCTCCAACCAAAGATGTCAGAGGAAACTGGCAGGAGAGATGTTGGGAAGCACAAGGCGTTTTGGGCCCCAAGACCACCAGAAACAGCTCCTGCTGTTGCAGGGGCGTGAGTAGGGCAGGGCAGACCAGCCCTGAATCCGACCCCTTGGTCTCCACAGAGTAGCCACATTGGGAAGCTGAGCCCTGGGCTCTCCCCGATTCCTCACCAGTCTGAACAGTCCACTGAGTCCCCAAAGCCAGGTGTGTCCACCACAGTCAGCTTCACCTTAATACCCCCCTCCTCGATCTCCACGCCCCGGCGCTCGATGGTCAGCGTTTGCGTCAAGCGAGCTATGAGGATGGGGAGAGGTCAGGGAGCTGGCGAGGGGTCTGAAGCAGGACTAATTTCCTTTCTCAGACTCACAGTTGCCCCCCCACCCATTTTTCAGGGGAGGAGACTGAGTCTCAGAGAAAAGCAATGAGCTGCCTGAGTTCCCCAGAATGTCATGGGAGACCCAGAAGGAAAGGAAGAGTGTGCAGTCTGGGAACATGGGAGGAGAGGGGTCAGAGGGCATGGGCAGCGTGGTGGGGAGAGGGGCATCTTACCACTGGCTTCTGGTATTTGCCGATCCTCATAGAGGTTGGTGAGAAATAGGCTGTTGATGAGGGTAGATTTTCCCAGGCCTGACTCCCCTGTGGACAGGTCAAGCCCAGCTGGTCAGGTGAGGGGACAGCCAAGGTCTCTTGAGGACACCCTACCAGGCCCCTCTCCAAAACCCTCAGACCTGCCACCATGAGTGTGAAGTCAAACCCCTTCTTGACAGACTTGCGATGCAGCTGGTTGGGGAGGGCGGCAAACCCCACATACTCCTTGTCCTGTTGGTGAAGGTGGACGATATGAGGCTGCTGGGGGTGGCAGGCAGGGTCCCCCAGTATGACCTGACCTCAGAAGCTAGGAGAAGTCAGCCTACTGTGGGTTGACCAGGACCTGGCTACCCTGCTGGCTGGGGACGGAGAGATGCCTGGATTCCTGGGCATAAGGACTCACCATGGCCCCGATAGCTGTTGCTGCACCTGATGGCTCTCCCCACTTCCTCTGGTGGGCAGGAAGTTGAGGGCGGCAAACAAGGGGGCGGGCAGTATAGGAGCTGAGATGCTCCAACTGGCCCAGAGAGTGGGGAAAACCAAGATTGAGATCAGCTGGTTCTCGATTCCTGGGTCCCTTTGCCCATCACCCTGATAGGAAGCCTCAATCCCTCTGTTCTCTGTACACGTTTATTCCAAGCCCTGCTGTGGCCCCATCACCCTGATGGAAGGTAGGGTGTAAGCAGAGAGGAAGGAAGTGGGTTGATCTCTCTAGCAAGTGAGGTGAAGGCTTGGATAAAGACAGTTTAAAACAGTTTCAGCCTGGTGCTCTGTGATGACCTCAAGGGGTGTGATGGGGGTGAGGTAGGGAGAAGGCTCAAAAGAGAGGGGATATATACATACTTATGACTGATTCATGCTGTGGTATGGCAGAAACCAACACACCATTGTAAAACAATTATCTTCCAATTAAAAAATAATAAAATTTTAAACAATTTCCAAGGGTCTGAGTGGACCAAAAGCAACAAGATTGAGGGTAGGAGGGACCATCAATTTTCCTCCCCAGCTCATGCACTGGATTCTTAAAAAAGGACTTCAGATCTTTGGACACTACTGCCAGAGAGCCTGCTTTCAAAACCCTAGCCAAGGCACTCCTCTGCTCAAAACCCTTCACGGACTTCCCAGTGATCTTAGAATCAAGTCTGAGAGTCCTGGCCAAAGCCTCCTGCATCTGACCTCATCACCTCCTCTTTGATTCGCCCTTGGCAAGTGCCCACATCCTTGGCTCTGTCTACAATTTTGTTTATTTTATTTTTGCCTGTGCTGGGTCTTCATTGCTGCAAAGGCTTTTCTCTAGTTTCAGTGAGCAAGGACTTCTCTCCAGTTGGGACGTACAGGCTTCTCATTGCGATGGCTCCTCTTGTTGCAAAGCACAGGCTCTGGGCGCAAGGGCTTCAGTAGTTGCTGCCCCTGGGCTCTAGAGCAGTCTCAGTAGTGGTGCACAGGCTTAGTTACTCCTTGGCACGTGGGGTCTTCCCAGATCAGGGATGGAACCCATGTCTCCTGCACTGACAGGTGGATTCTTTACCACTGAGTCACCAGGGTAGCACCCTTGGCTCTGTCTATATTGGGCTTTTCCTTCTTCTGCACAGGTGAACTCTGTCTTTCAAGAGTTTGATTCAAAGGGTTCTTCTTCCTCCTGTATGAAATCTTCCCCACCCACAAAAGGTAGAGTCATTTTCCATCCTCTGGACTCCCCAGCACCTTTCATAGCCCATCCAATGCCCACCTTTGCTTACCTGGCTGTCTCTTCTACTCCTGGCTGAACTTTCTGAGGGCAGGAACTATGTCTTCCTAACGTTTACATCCCTGGTGTCTTGCACAGGGCCTGGCACCAAGAAGGTGCCAATAAATAATATATCAGATGAATGAATGCATAAAAGAGTGAGTGATTGAAGTTAGTTAGGGAAAAGGCAGGGAGGCTGCAGAATATGTAAAAGGAGCTTGTCTTTGGAGTCAGAAAGAACTTCCCAGACTTCAGTTCTATCACTTGCTGTGTGATCTTGGGCGAGTCATTTGCCCTCTCTGAACTCCATTTTTTTCATAGTAAGATGAAATGCACACACTTAGACTTTCTATCAGGAATTAGAGTGGTTTTGGATGACACAGGCTTTGGAGCTAATCATTTATGTATACAACATACCATATATACATATATATATATTAATATATATGTACACATGTTGTTGTTGTTTAGTCGCTAAGTTGTGCCTGACTTGTTTGCAACTCCATGGACTGTAGCCCGCCAGGCTCCTCTATCCATGAAATTTGCCAGGTAACAATACTGGAGTGGGTTGCCATTTCCTTCTCCAGGGGATCATCCTGACCCAGGGATTGAACCTGCATCTCCTGCTTGGTGCACACACACACACACACACACACACACACACATATACATCCCAACTTTAGAATTTATGAACTGAAAGGCCTCTCTGAACCTTAATATGACCTATAAAGCATTGTTTGGTTTGTGTGTGTGTGTGTTAGTCACTCATTCATGTCTGACTCTGCAACTCCATGGGCTATAGCCTGCCAGGCTCCTCTGTCCATGAGATTTTCCTGACAAGAATACTGGAGTGGGTAGCCATTCCCTTTCCCATGAGATCTTCCCAACCCAGGGATAGAACCCACGTCTCCTGCATTGCAGGCAGATTCTTTACCATCTGAGCCACCAGGGAAGCCCATTGCTTGGTCTAGATCCTGCCTATTGCTCCAACCCCATTTTCGTCCTTCACTCCTTGTGGTTCTGTTTATCATTTCCCATTTAGCCCCTGTTGTGTCCCTCCCCCACCTTCTTGTGTTGGAGCCCTAACCCCCATGTGACTACATTTGGAAGTAAAACCTTTAAGGAGGTAATTAAGGTTAAATGAGGTCAGGAGGGTGGGGCCCTGATTGGATAGATCTGGTGTCCTTATAAGAAAAGACACCAGCCATCTCTGCGCACGCACAGAGAAAAGGCCATGTGAGGACATAGTGAGAAGGTGGCTGTCTGCAACCCAAGAAAAGAGGCCTCACCAGAAACCGCCTCTGCTGGCATTTTGATCTTGGACCTCCAGTCTCCAGAATTATGAGAAAATAAATATCTGTTGTTTAAGACTTCTAGTCTGTGGTTCTCTGTTATGCCAGCCTGAGTTAATACAGCTTCATAGCACCCTCCTTTCCCCTTATCCTAAGGTAACCACTCTAATGTGCACAATATGTAATTTTTTTTTGGCTCGTATATATTTTGAAAAATGTGTAGTACACGGTACACAAATGTTTATAGAAATAGTTGTATGTGTTTACATATGTGTTATATATATGTTATGTATGTAATGGGCTTCACTGGTGGTTCAGAAGGTAAAGAATCTGCCTGCAATGCAGGAGACCTGGGTTCAGTCCCTGGGTTGGGAAGATTCCCTGGAGAAGGGAACAGCTACCCACTCCAGTATTCTGTTCTGGAGAATTCCATAGACAGAGGAGCCTGGCAGGCTACAGTCCACGGGGCCACAAAGAGTTGGACACGACTGAGCGACTTCCACTATGTATGTAATATTTGTACACGGTACACAAACGTTTACACAAATAGCAGTGTAGTAGTGAAAGTCACTCAGTCGTGTCCGACTCTTTGTGACCCCATGGACTATACAGTTCATGCAATTCTCCAGGCCAGAATACTGGAGTGGGTAGCTGTTCCCTTCTCCAGGGGATCTTCCCAACCCAGGGATCAAACCCAGGTCTCCTGCATTGCAGACTGATTCTTTACCAGTTAAGCCACAAATAGTTATCTGTGTTAATATATATTTCTACTTATTAATTTATTCAATTAGCATTAACTTTTAAGACCCATCCATGCTGCCACCTTATCCTTGTTTCAACCTCATCTTTATTATATACATGTCTATTTCAAATTATTAATCTTTGGCTGTGCTGGGTCTTAGTTGCTGCACGCAGGCTTTCTCTAGTTGCAGCGAGTGGGGGCTACTCTCTAGTTGCTGAGCACAGCCTCTAGAGTGTGGGCTTCAGCAGTTGTAGGGCATGAGTTCTGTAGTTGTGGCACACGGGCTTAGTTGCCCCATAGCATGTGGGATCTCCCCAGACCAGGGATCAAATGCATGTCTTTGGCAGGCAGATTCAAAACCACTGGACCACCAGGGAAGTCCTTCAACCTCATTTTTAGTACTCCCTTTCTGTAACCCTGTGAAAACCACCCCTCTGGGCCTTACTTTCCTCATCTATCATATGGGATTGCATACTCCTGCCACACTGAATTCACAGAAGTTGTTCAAGTTTCCTATGCTTATAAAGACATATAGGGATTAAGAGCTGTGTGACCCTGGGCATCTTACTTTCCTGTGACTTGGTTTCTGCATCTGTTAAATGATTCATTAATAATTTCACCTCATAGGGCCATGATGAGGATTATGTATCTGACACACATAAAACTCTTAGCGGTGCCTGACATAAAAGATGAGCTTGAATGCCAGCTTGCTATGACATGAGCTGAGAGGTGTGACAGTGCCAATGATCCAACCTAGCGACTGCTCTTCTGGATCAGTTGCTGAGAATCCAGACGGAGTGAATCAGTCAGGGTTGCCGCCCTCTGGGGAGACGGAGACAGCCACAGGTAAGGGTGACACACAGCACTGGCGCTAAAAATGTAGCGTAAGAAGGAGATAAACAGAGTGCTCTGAGAAGCCGAGGGACGGGATAATTACACCCTTCCCCTGCACCACAACCCTTCCTTCTGCACTTCTCATCAGGCCAAGCAGCCCTACCATTTTAGTTAAAACTCTGAAGCCTCCCTCCCTTGCCCTCTGCAAATATATCCAGTTGATTTTCAAGTCCTTTCTACTGATGAGAAAAAGCAGCCCTTCCTGCCTACATCCCTTACTGTTTTGCCCCTGCCCTGGTTTCAGACTCAAATCAGGCTCTTGCCCCAATTACTCAACAACCTTTAAGAAAATAACATGGGCACACCTGTCAGAATGGCTATCATCAAAAAGACCACAAATAACAAATGCTGGCGAGGATGTAGAGAAAAGAGAACTCTTGTACACTGTCGGTGGGGATGTAAATTGGTGTAGGCAATGTGGAAAACAGTATGGAGGTTCTGTAAACAACTAAAAATAGACCCACCATGTGATCCAACAATACCACTCATGGGAATGGATCTGAAGAAAATAAAAGCACTAACTCAGAAAGATACATGCACCCCAGTGTCCGAAGTATGGAAGCAATAACAGCCAAAATGTGGAGCAACCGGTGTCCATCAACAGACGAATGGATAAATAAGATGTGGTGTTACACACACACACACACACACACAATGGAATACTACCTACTCAGTCATAAAAAAGAATAAAATTTTGCCATTTGCAACAACATGGATGGACTTGGAGAGTATTATACTTAGTGAAATAAGTCAGACAAAGACAAACACTATATACTATCACTTACATATGGAATCTAAAAAATAAAACAAGCTAATGAATATAACAAAACAGAAAGAGATTCACAGATCTAGAGAGTAAACTGGTGGTTACCAGCAGGGAGTTGAGGGGGAGAAGGGCAAGATAGGGCTGAGAGATTAAGAGATACAAGCTCCTATGTGTAAAATAAATAAACTACAAGGATATATTGTACAGCACAAGAAACAGGGCCAACATTTTATAATAACTATAAATGCAGTATAATCTTTAAAAATTGTGAATCACTATGTCACAGACCTGAAGCTTATATAATATTGTAAATCAACTATACCTCAACAAAAAAAGAAAACAAAAGAAAAATAACATGTATATTCATTTATTGTATAAGCAATACATATTCTCATGGAAAAATGAGCAACTGCAAATGGTTAGAAAAACATACATCTAATATCATTACTGATATAACCTCATTTTGATTTTCATCCTTTTGGATTTTCTCATATGCCTATGCATATGAATAAATATATATTCACAAAACTAAGATTATACTATAATTTTAGAAACCTGTTTTTGTCATTTAATATGTCCTGTAAGTCTATGATCATAAACACACATCTACATTATCATTTTTTAATAATTTTATTTCATTATCATTTATATACACTGATATTTCATTTGTATTTATTTATTTGGCTGTGCCAGGTCTTAATTGCGGCATGGGGGAGAGAAGCTGGGCCCCGTGCATTGGGAGTGTGGCGTCTTAGCCTACATTATCGTTTTCATAGCTGCTTAGTATTTAGGTGGCACTAGTAAAGAACCCGCCTGCCAACGCAGAAGACGTTAAGACATATAGATTCAATCCCTGGGTCCGGAAGATACCTTGGAGGAGGAAATGGAGTGAAAGTGTTTGGGCTGTATTCTTGCCAGGAGAATCCCACTCCAGTATTCTTGGCAGGAGAATCTCACGGACAGAGAAGCCTGGCAGGCTACGGTCCATAGAGCAGGACGTGACTGAAGCGACTTAGTGCACACACACACACATTTAGGTTGATTCCCACTCTTCCCCATGATAAACAACGCTGAGCTGGGATGACTATGTGGTGCTATCATTGTGCACTTGTCCAAACCATTTCCTGGGGCCTCATTTCTATAAGGGGAATTACTGAGTCAAAGGAAGTCACATATTTAAGGCATTTGTGCATATTAACAAATGCCCTCAAAAAAGGTTCGTGGCCTGGTTAAGTTCAGAAATGACACGAATTAGTAGTGACTTTTCACTTTCATGCATTGGAGGAGGAAATGGCAACCCACTCCAGTGTTCTTGCCTGGAGAAACCCATGGACAGAGGAGCCTGGTGGGCTGCCGTCTATGGGGTCGCGCAGAGTCAGACACGACTGAAGCGACTTAGCAGCAGCAGCAGCAGTGACACAGTATTCCATTTACATGCTTATTAATTCCAACAAATTATGCTCAGTCATTCCTGGGATAAAGACTTTATAATGATAAAATTTGGGGCCTGTTTGGAAGGTTTCTATGGGGCAGTGAATGGTAGACAGCAGTCTTTCCATTTCATGGTCATCTGGATCACTTCTTTTTCATCTCAGCATATCTTCATAACCACCTATGGCCCTACCAGACATCCCTGGAAGGGCTTCTGTATCTTTAGACCTGAGTTCAGATTCAGACCCAATAACTCCAGGTTTCATCTTCTCAAAGTTAGACCTTGTTCTACAAGTAACTATGGCATGAAGGCTGACCAGCCTTTGGGGGGCTCCCTCCAAGAGGGGCTGGCTCTTTGCCATTTTGGTACCCTCTTACCTCTGTTTCCCAGCAATGTGCCTGGTACATGTTGGACCCCCAGGAAATGTTTGTGGAACTAATCATTAACTTACCATCTTATCTGCAGCTTCCATTACTTTCCTATTATATAAACTTATGACACATTAATCAGAGCTATTATTTATTTTCCTCTTTTGAGGATTGATCGTGATCATGGAGGATATATATATATATATATATATATATATATATATATAAAGATAATTACAGTCTATATAGGGCTTCCCTGGTGGCTCAGACAGTAAAATATCTGCAGAATTTGCCTGCAATGCAGGAGGTCCGGGTTTGATCCCTGGTTTGGGAAGATCCCCTAGAGAAGGGAATGACTTACCCACTCCTTCCCACTATTCTTACCTGGAGAATTCCATGGACAGAGGAATCTGGCAGGCTACAGTCCATGGGACTGCAGAGTTGGACACAACTGAGCGACTAACACTTCCATTTTTTCATATCTATATATGTATGTATTTGCCTGCTCCAAGTCTTAGCTGCAGCATGCAGGATCTTCAATCTTCATTGCACATTAGGGATCTCTTAGTTACAGCATGTGGGATCTACCTTCCCAACCAGGAATTGAATCCGTGTCCTCTGCATTGGGAGCTTGGAGTCTTAGCCACCAGATGACCAGGAAAGTCCCCTTAATCATCTTTGGATCCCCAAGCTTCTAGCGCATAGTAGGTTCTCCATTAGTGTGTGAGCGACTGTGCCTGGAGTTCTTCATTCAGGATCCCCTTCGGCCAGGCTCTGGACTTTGCTGAAATCTTAGCTGATTGAAAGGATCAGCTTGAAAACACCACCTTCTTCCTTGGTTACTTCAGCCCAAAGAGTCACAACTGGTATTTTTTACTGAGTACTTTACACATATTATTCTCAACCATTCAAATTAGGTAGTATTTCCATTTTACAGTTCAGGAAACAGAAGTAACTTCCCCACCCAAGGTTAAAGGGAGTAAATGATGAGATCAGGAATAAAACTCTTCATGAATGACCTTAAAGATAATGTCCGCAGCCACTAAACTCTACAGGTTTCTCTCTGTACTACATTCCTATCATATCTTTGTTCATTAGGTCAATGTAGACTGTCCACACATCTGTATGTCTCCATGTTCTAGATGTGAGAAATTGGGCCATAAAGAAGGCTGAGCACCAAAGAATTAATGCTTTCAAACTGCAGTACTGGAGAAGACTTTTGAGAGTCTCTTGGACAGCAAGGAGACCAAACCAGTCAATCCTAAAGGAAATCAACCCTGAATATTAACTGGAAGGATTGATGCTGAAGTTTAAGCTCCGATACTTTGGCCCCTGATGCAAAGAGCTGACTCATGGGAAAAGACCCTGATGCCGGGAAAGATTGAGGGCAGGAGGAGAAGCGGGCAACAGAGCATGAGATGGTTAGATAGCATCACCAACTCAATGAACATGAATTTGAGCAAACTCCGGGAGACAGTGAAGGACAGGGAAGCTTGTCTTGGGGTCACAAAGAGTTGGACATGACTTAGCAACTAAACAACAAATATTTGTGCACGCTCATTCCCACAAATAAGACCTCTTCCTGGTCTCCCATACTATAATATCTTGAATTAGTGCACATAACTCTCACGCCCTTACAGTTCTTATTTATCATGAATTGTGTGCTTGCCCCTTTAAATTGGTAGCACCCCAAAGACAACCCTTACACGTGTTTTATCTCTTTATCAAACTGTTGGCATAGTACTGAGGCACTAATAATTGTTGATTAATACACAAATCTTAATTAACCCTCTCCATCATTAGATGAGCTGCAAACAGAGGCACCCCACTCGCTCCCCAAAGGCAAACATGCCCAGAGGAGATAATGGGGATCACACCCCTGGGTCCACTGAAACAGCCCCAACCAGGGCCGCACCAAGCTAGGAAACAAGGTTTAATGTTTTCGCTTCTCCCTGGGTTCTTTTGTAGCGCCGTAGACCTGTCCCTAGTCTTCCCATGGCCTCTTTTCTATGCGTCTGTCTCTCTTTGTCTCTGCCAGCTTCACTCTTTGTTCCTCTGCCTCCGGGCTTGTTTCTCACCAGGTGCCCTGCCCAGTTCCTCCGACTCGGCTTCAACGACTTTATATCTCTCTTATCTGTTTCTACATGTCTTTGTTTCAGGAGGCCAGTCTTTTGCTCCTGTGTGTTTGGTCCGCTGCAGTCTCTCGGTCTCTCTGCCTTTGCATCCTCTCTGACTGGGGGCTCTTCGGGTTACGACTCTGTGAGTCTCCGGATCCAAGTCTAAGTCCATCGGCCTGCCTCTCCCCAGCATTTATCTGGCGTCTGCCACTAGCTCCCGATCCCGCCTCGGTCTCCCCCAGCCCAGCCCAGCCCCCACCCTCGGCCCCCGGCCTCGCCGACCAGACCGGCTTTGTTTCCTGCGTCTCGGCGCCCCGCCCCCGCCCCGTCTGGGGTCTCCGCCGCCCTCTGCCGCCCTTTGTCTGCCTCGGTCTTTCCCCCACCCCTTTCCCTGGGTCTGTCTTTGGCTGTCTCTTTGTTTCTCCAGGCTGGGGTGGCTGGAGCTGTTTGCCACCTCTGAAGGTCGGCGCGTGTGGCAGGACACAGCGACAATTAGAAAGAGTCTTCGGCCCTCCGCATCCAGCTCCAGCCCAGGAAACACACGGTTAATACCACAGAGTTCGGGCAATTGGACTTGGCTCAGAGTAGCCCTCTCCGCGGCACGCGGCTGCCCGCCGGCTACCGAGCTCCAGAGGACACGGGCGGCTCCCACAGGCGTGCAGCTCCTCCAGGGTCCTAGAGCGGCCCGGTGCCGCCTGGCGCTTCCGCTTCCCGTCCCCGCCCCCGGCGGCCGCCCCCGGGACGCCCGGGTCCGAGCCCCCTCCCCGTTTGGCGCCGAGCCCGATCCCCGAGCCACTAGTGGCACGGGCACCGGAGCCCCGCGGAGGAGCTCTGGAGGGCCCCGGACTGGCGAAAGTGGAGGCTGAAGCAGCGGCGGCAGCGGCGGGAGGGGAAGGGGGCGGCTGCGCGCCGGAAGGAGCAGCAGGTGCAGGGGCGGCCGGTGGCGCGGGCGGGGGTCACCGGAGCCGCGCCCCGTACCTCGGACACCCGAATGCTGTCCGGTGCCCGTGCTGGCCGGCAGAGGGCAGCGGCAGGGCCCCGCCGTCCGCACATGGCTGTGTGACCGTGAAACTGTGTTTGTCTCCTTGCTCAGGGCGGCGTGCCGGCGATGGAGCGCGCGGTGGGGCCCTGGGGTTCGGATCTCCGTGGCTCAGAGGAGAGAGAGCAGCTGAGAGGCGCCCGCACAGGTGAGGGCCGAAGCGGTGCACCTCCATGGGCAGGTAATGGCCGGGTGGGGCCCCCGGTTCTGGGCTTTGCGTAGCCCAGACCCAGAAAAATAGGACGTGAACTGTGCTTCCAGGGAGGGGGAGGGAACCAGTGTTTCTGAGCACCTACTAAGCGACACGCCTTGAGGGGCATCATTTCAAGGACTCTCCCCATCCCCTGCAGTCACCATCATCCTCGCTGCTTCAGTCCTACTTCAGGCCTCGTTCTGTCTCATCCTGGCAAATGGCAACGGCCTCCCCTCAGCCCTTTTCTCTCCAGTGTTGCACCCACTGTGCAGCCACATTGATCTGAGTCCTGGTCTAATCCTGTCTCCCTCCACAAAAGTCTTCCCTAGCTCCCTTCTGCTACTAATTAAAAGCGTTAGTCTAGCGTTCAATTCAGATCTCCCATGCTTTATCTAGTCCCAACATCCTTTTCCAGCTTTATCACACATTCCTTTCCATGGCTTACTTTTTTTCTGCACTGTGAAAGCCTAGCCCTATCTCTCTAATGTCCTCTCTCTAGTGACAGCACAGTTCATTCTGAGCCTGCAATTATAATTATTTGTGTTTTATCTTATTTCTCCTACCAACGTTAAGTATCCTGAGGGACATCTTTGTGTCTGGCTCCTTTCAGGTACATACAAGATGATTGAAGAAATAAACTACAGATTGGGCTAATAAAAGATAAAATCTAATTAGTAAATACCAGGCTTTCCACATAGAATATAAGGTAGGGCTTAACAGCAGGCTTGGGAATTAGACCTGAGTTAGAAACATGGCTTTGTTACTTTATAACCTTGAGCGAGTGACTTAGAATTCTCAGAGACTGCATGTCTGTAAAATGGGGACAGTTAATAGTATTACCTCATAGGATTGTTTGCAAGGATTCAGTAATGCTTACTTAAGTGATTGGCACATATGAAAGGCATGGTAAAAGGAGGTTACTGTTACTGAGAGGCACAGACAATATAAGGGCTTTGGAAATTCAGAGGAGAGAGATCTTTGCGACCACAGATTGTCAGGGATGCCTTTCGGGGGAGACTGCTATTGAAGATAGTGTGTTAATCGCTCAGTCATGTCCGACTCTGCGATCCCATGGACCCACCAGGCTTCTCTGTCTGTGGAATTCTCCAGGCCAGAATACTGGAGTGGGTGGCCATTCCCTTTTCCAGGTGGTCTTCCCAACCCAGGGATCGAACTTGTTTCTCCCACGTCACAGGCTGATTGTTTACCATCTGAGCCTCAGTGGGAAGGCTGAGCCAAAAGGCAGGATCTACCGCTCCTTTTTCTTTCCCCAGGTCTAGGGAGTGAGCATGCGGAGATTTCTCAGCCAGATGAGTTTGAACATGCCCCACAGGAGGATGACTTGGAGTTCAAGGAAGAGGAAGATTTGGCCCCAGGTCATGAAGTAGGAAATGCCTCTCTCAAACCTGAAGGCATTCAGACTTGGGATGACCTGTGGGTCCAGAGGGAGGGGCCTGGAAAACCTCAGGCTCGGGACAGAGGCCCTCGGCTCCTAGGAGAACCACGCTGGGGCCAGGCTAGTGATCGGGCTGCTGTATGTGGCGAGTGTGGCAAGAGCTTTCGGCAGATGTCAGATCTGGTGAAACACCAGCGAACCCACACCGGGGAGAAGCCCTACAAGTGCGGGGTCTGTGGCAAGGGCTTTGGGGACAGCTCTGCCCGGATCAAACACCAACGAACTCATAGTGGTGAAAAGCCCTACAGAGCCCGGGCGCCAGCCCAGGGGCCCCCAAAGATTCCTCGGTCCAGGATCCCAGCTGGCGAGCGCCCCACTATCTGCGGTGAATGTGGCAAGAGCTTCCGGCAGAGTTCGGACCTGGTGAAACACCAGCGGACACACACGGGCGAGAAGCCGTACAAGTGCGGCATCTGTGGCAAGGGCTTTGGCGACAGTTCTGCCCGCATAAAGCACCAGCGGACACACCGAGGGGAGCAGCCCCCCCGGCCCGTGGTGCCCCGGCGGCAGCCATCTCGAGCTGCCACGGCAGCCGCCCAGGGACCTAAGGCCCAGGACAAGCCATACATCTGCACCGATTGTGGCAAAAGATTTGTGCTCAGCTGCAGCCTCCTGAGCCACCAACGCAGTCACCTGGGGCCCAAGCCCTTCGGCTGCGATGTGTGTGGAAAGGAGTTTGCCCGGGGCTCAGATCTGGTGAAGCATCTGCGAGTGCACACGGGAGAGAAGCCCTACCTCTGCCCCGAGTGTGGCAAGGGCTTCGCTGACAGCTCTGCGCGGGTCAAGCACCTCCGCACCCACAGTGGCGAAAGGCCTCACGCCTGTCCCGAGTGTGACCGTACCTTCAGCCTCAGCTCCACCCTCCTCCGCCACCGCCTCACTCACATGGAGCCCCAGGACTTCAGCTTCCCAGGCTACCCTCTGGCCCCCCTGATCCCCAGCCCACCCCCCAGCTCCAGCCCGCCCCCACCTCCTCTAGGCACCAGCCCCCCGCTGACGCCTCGAAGCCCTTCACACTCAGGAGATGGCCCTTTTGGCCTGCCTGGCTTGGAGCCGGAGCCCGGGGGCCCACAGGCTGGAGAGCCGCCACCACCACTGGAGGGTGACAAGCCCCACAAGTGCCCTGAGTGTGGCAAGGGCTTCCGCCGGAGCTCGGACCTGGTGAAACACCATCGTGTACACACGGGGGAAAAACCCTACCTCTGCCCAGAATGCGGCAAAGGTTTTGCCGACAGCTCAGCCCGAGTCAAGCACCTCCGCACCCATCGTGGGGAACGGGCTAGGCCACCACCACCATCCACTCTCCTGAGGCCACATAACCCCCCTGGCCCAGCACCCACTGCCCCTCGATCACGAGTCCGGGCTCAGCCCTCTGGACCCAGCCAGCCCCATGTGTGCGGCTTCTGCGGGAAGGAGTTTCCCCGGAGCTCAGACCTGGTCAAACACAGGCGCACACACACTGGGGAGAAGCCATACAAGTGTGCAGAGTGTGGCAAGGGCTTTGGTGACAGTTCTGCCCGTATCAAGCACCAGCGTGGGCACCTGATCCTGAGGCCCTTTGGAACAGGAGATGGTCGGGCAAGGCCCCTCAAAGAGGAGCCACCAATGGGACTGGAATGATGGGGTCCAGGGAGGGTGGAGGCCCAAGAGACCAAAGGGAGGGTATCTGCTGCTTAAGCAGAGAAGAAAGGGCCTGGGAGGTGGTGGGAGGGAGAAGGAAGGGAAGAAACAAAGGGAAGAAAGGAGTGAATAGATAGAAATACAGATTTGGAGACAAACGATCTTGAAGCTCAGGAAACAGTCCTGGCTGGGCTGGGTCAGGACCTTGCCAGTTTGGTTTATACCCCCAGCTTCTAGAACACTGCCTGGAATACAGTAGGCAATAAATACTTGTTGATAAACTAGCGTTAGCCTGAGGGCCCTTAAAGAATTCTAATTCCTACTGCCTCTTAACCTGTAAATTGACCCCTCCCGACCTTGCCTTCCCCCCCACCCCGACCACCCAGACAGGCATCCTGAACCAGGTTTGTTAGACCTAGGAGCAGTGAGACTTCTGAGGTTAAGGGTAAGAGTGAGGCAGGGCCATCTTGACCATCTGCTGATGGGGAGAGTACTGTTGGTAGGCAGGCAGTACCCAGCCTCGGGCCACTGGACATGGTCGGAGCCAGGAAGAGGACACTTGGAGTGAGTCCAGACCCAACTGCCCTGACCACCTGGACACAACAGAATAGGAGGGAGACAGCGGAATGAGCACTCATTTGCTCTGGATGCCAAGCCCAGGTCCTGGTGGATGGCAGCAGAGACACATTGGCTGGAAGAAGGGCAGTATAGGAGTGAGGAAAGGCCAGGGAAGTACCAAGGCCTGACAGCCACATCTCCATATGTCTTCTCGCCAATAAACTGCTTCTTATCTGAGGCTTGGACTGGTGTGTGCGTGTGTGTGCATCGTGAGGGGTGAAAAAGCTGAAGGGTCACCACAGGCAAAACCCACAAGCCATGTGTAAACTTGGCCTCTTTGAGCCCGTCAAAGAAATTGGGTGGTCAAAGCTGCTTTTTAGCTCAGGCAACGGGTTAAAAAACGGCCCCCAGGTCTGTCAGTTGATGCCCTAGACCTGAGTGCTGGCTGCCCACAGGCGCCACCTACGCCACAGGATCTAGCGCGACCCTTAAAAGGAAAAACGCGACGCCACGGGTGGGAGCGTGAGGGGTCGGTATTAGGCAAGCGCTGTTGCTATGGCGACAAGTACCCGGAGAAAAGTGGCCAGCGGGTCTGGTAGGGGCGCAGAAGACCCAGACGCTGATGCTCTGCCTTCAGGGAAACCCCGCCTCCCTACGATCCCTTTTTATTTGTCGAGAAACGGGTCATTAGGCTGCATAGCCCGAAGGCGATGTCTCTATCCCCCGGAAGAGGCAACCATATTTCCCAGCCATCCGTGCGTCGTTAGATGCTGGACTCTTAATTCCCAGCTTTTTCCAAGGAGGGCGCCAGTAGGGAGGAAAGGGGAAAAAGGAACTGACCTGATTGGCCAGGGACCACAAAGACTAGGGCGGCTCACCCATCTAAGAAACGAAGTACAAGACTGCTCTGCAACTTCGCTGGCTTGGCATTTCAGCTAATCTGCGTGCGGTAACGGTCCCTGGGTAGAAGCTCTCGCGACATCTTACCCATTAGCCGGGCTTCCCTAGAAACCAATGAAAGCTTGCTGCAGCGCGGTTCCTCCCAGCCTTCCCATCCCTACCAAGTTGTTACACAGACTCGAAATCCCAGTATTTTGACTTCAGCCCCGGGGTTCTTTGCGGCTTCTGTCCTTAGATACACACACCCCTCAAAGACTTTAATGGAGGCCTTTGGGCAGGTCGTTTCTGCTGGTTTCCGTGTCTCCCCACACTACCAGGTCGGCTTCCAAGCTAATCTGCAGTGAACTTTGTAAAAATTTGACCACATCGCTCCCCTATTAAAAACCCTGCCGTATAGCAGCATGCCCTGTCTGTAAAACTTAACTCCTTAGTTGGCATTCAAGACCTTCCACTTGTGTGGTTTCAACTCTGTGCCTCTTAAATGTTTTGTTTTCGTAACTTGGAATGCTCCCCACCCCCAATCCAAATATCTTAAGCGTTACTTCCTCCCAGAAGCCTTCCCTAAACTTCCAACCTGGGTTAGAACCCCCTTCCTCTGAGCCCTTAACACATCAAGAGCTTCTTTAGGATAAAGAGACACTCAACAACAGCATTACCTACTGCGTGCTGGGTATTGGGCATAGAATAGATGAACGAGACAAAATGTCTGCCCTCAGTTTCTATGCAGAAGATAAACATTGAACAAATATTTTCAAGTGTGGTAAAGACTATGCAGGAAGCTTGCAGGTAGGAGAGAATCCTACATGATCCAATGCCTCTTCAAAGAAGTGGCAATTATGTTAAGACGTAAAGAATGATGGATGGCGGATGGTGTGTTCCCTGTACCAAGTCCTTAGGGATTCAGGAGCCCAAGTAAACCACTGAGGCTGAAGGCAAATAGTGAAATGCAGAATAGTGAAAAGTAAGATAAAGACTTTTCCAAATTCAACTTTCCACTGCCTAGTCCTAAACGGGGCCTGGCACATAATAGCCCTCCCTCAATACTTTGGTGAATGATGTCCTTGAACATGATGTGCTCTTCACAAGAGTTCATAATCTCACAAACTGCTACCTGTTTGTCCATCTGGCAAACCCCCACTCATCTTTGAAGGTCCATTATCTCTTCAGTGGAGAAGGAAATGGCAACCCACTCCAGTACTCTTGCCTGGAAAATTCCATGGACTGAGGAGCCTGGTAGCCTACAGTCCAGGGGTCAGAAAGAGTCGGACACGACTGAGCGACTTCACTCACTCACTATCTCTTCAGTGAGTCCTGCACCCAATATCCACTCCCTTCCAGGGAGTTATTCACTCACCCCACTACTCTGCCAGAACATCTATTATTTCTTTTTCATATGTATATTATATATAAAATATTATCTAGGCTTCCCTGGTGGCTCAGACAGTAAAGAATCTGCCCACAATGCAGGAGACCCGGGTTCGATCCCTGGGTTGGGAAGATCCCCTGGAGAATATATTACTGGGTTTTAAAACTTTTTATTTTTGGCTGTGCTGGGTCTTTGTTGCTGCACGGGCCACTCTCTAGTTGCAATGTGCAGGTTTCTCATTTCAGTGGCTTCTTGCTATGGAGCACAGGCTGTAGTCGCACAGGCTCCAGTAGTTGCGGCTCCCGGGCTCTAGAGCACAGGCTCAATAGTTGTGGCACGCAGGCTTAGTTGCTCAATGGCATGTGGAATCTTCTCCGATTAGGGATCGAACCTGTGTCTCCTGCACTGGCAGGGGGATTCTTTACCACTTAGCCCCTAGGGAAGCCCTACATGTGTGTTTTAAAATCATGATCTTCTTTACTAAACAAAGAGATTCTCAGGAACAAGCTCGGATTCCAGATAGGTACTTGTTCATGATCTTCCTTCTACAAGTGTCTATTCCCAAATCCTCCCACAGTAGGAGGACCTTCCAGTAGGGACTTTCACTACTCTCGGCTGAGTCTCCTCACTGATTCTCCGAACCCGGGGGAAGCATGTCTGGCCTTTTGCTAGATTTCCAGCCATAATCTGGCCCCTGCCTGCCTCTTTTCCAATTCCCACATGACATTTCTCCTCACTTGGCTCCAGCCACACGTCTTCTCTCTTTCCCTCAGACATGCCAACTTTAATCTCACCGTAAAGTTTCTGTAGTTCTGTCTAGAACATTCTTCATCTAGATTTTCAAATGATTAACCCTTTCTCATTATTCAAGTTTCATTTCATGTATTATTTCCTAAGAGATGCCTTCCATGCTCACATTAAAGAAGCCCCCAACCATAGCCACCCCCTGTTGCACCATCTGGTCCTATTTCCTTCTGATACTTATCCTTAGCTGAAATTACCTTATTTACTTGTTGACATTTTGTACACCCTGAGAAGTGCCATAGTAGTCAAGGTTTTCATCTCTTTTGTTCATGCCTGCATCTCCAATATCTAAAATGGTGTCAGGCACACAGTAGGGCTCAATAAATATTTGATGAGAGAACGAACACAAAGTGATTTTGGGGATCCTGATTGTATCATACTCATTTACCCTCTTTTCACAGCTCTGAGGAAGAGCAAAACTTTGACCAGATGTAATCCCAACATCCAAATTATGCTCTGGGTTCTGCAGACTGAGGATCAGGCTTCACTCCTGGCTCTGCTACAATTTCCTCATGTAACCTCAGTTCTGAGAGAGAGTTTGGTGCAACAGAAACAATATGAGCTTTGGAATTTGTTACTTACCAGCTATGTGACTTTGAGAAATTACTTAAGCTCTCTAAGCTTTTAGTTCCCTCATTTGTCAAAGGAAGATAATATTATTGATCCCCACAGGGTTGTTGTAAGGACACTAGGGATTGTAAGCACTTACTGAATGTTATTTCTCTTTCTTTCGTCATTTCTGAATCCACATTGCCCCATTCATAAAATGGGAGAATTAAGTATCTTTTTCAAGAGAAGTGGGAAAATACAGATCTTTATATATGAACTATCTCAATTTTTAAATGTTGGGAATTAAAATTTGTAAAAGACCTCTCAGGCTTTTTTTGAAGTTTACTTTTAAACTTGAGGGCCAAAATACTTCTGTGGACTGGATCTGGTCTGTGTGCTATCAATTTCCACTTCGGCTACTGGGCTGTCAGAGATGCTATGACGACACTTACTGTGGAACTTAGGTAAATCAGTTTACCTCCTTGAACTTCAGTTAGCTCATCTGTGAAATGGACCCACCTTTGTGAGATCAGGGGTGTAAAAGGTTTAGCATAACGATGGCGCCCAAGAGGCGCACCACACAATAAATGGCAGCGATAACTTGGGTGCCTGTTGTTAATTAAGTATGTACTAAAGGGGCAAGCTATCGCAGAGACCATTGCCCCAAGGCAGTGCCGGGAAAGCAGAAAAGATGGAAGAAGAAGCAAAAAGAGGGAAGGAAAGAGGTAAGGAGGCAACAGGGTCCGCCCTCCAGGCGGGGCGCCAGCGAGAGGCCCAGGCAGGGGCGGGAGTGCACGTGGCCTATTTCGGGCGGAGCAGACGCGCTTGGCCGCCACGGAGACCTCCGAGCCGGCCACAGGAAACGAGCCTTGAAGGTAGGTCACAACTGGACTGTGAGGACGTTGAACACCGAGTAGGCCGGCCTGGGGTCTTTGGGAGTTAGGGAATAGCGGAAGGCGCTGGGTGTGGGCTTGCCACCCTCCCAGGGCAGTTTGGGCCGGACGCCTGGGTCCTCTGACCCCTCCCCCTCGGGGGCGGAGTTATGTGTTCTGAACCAATGGCCTGTCGCCTCTGAGGCCCCGCCCACGCCCCGCCCCCGGAGTCGCGGCGTCGCAGAGTGCCCAACCGCCCGGCGCCCTGGCCTGGGGCAGCGCGAGCGCCCGAACCTGCGGCTGGTGAGTGCGCAGCCCCCAGGGTCTCCGCCCCGATCCCGCCTCCAGCCCGTGCCCTAGAGCTCCGGGCCGCTGACCCAGGCTCCTGGGAGTGACTCAGCGCGGGGAGGGTGGCGTCTCACTGGGGCTGGAGATTCGAAGTGTTCAGGGCCTTGAATGCCAGGATGAGTAGCGTGAACGAGTCTTTCGAGCTGGTCCCGGGACAAGGCTGGGGCCTAGGGCCGGGCTGGGATACAGGGAAGAGGGTCAGACACAGATCTGGGCATGGGAGGAGAAGCCACGGCTGCATCGCCTTGTGTGGGCCAGAGCCATGGTCGGGGGGGCGGGTCCTGAGCTGACTCAGCTCCCTGCCCCAGGACACCAAGATGCCCGGTGAACAGCAGACGGAGGAGGAGGAGGAGGAAGAGATGCAAGAGGAGATGGTGCTGCTGGTGAAGGGTGAGGAGGAAGAGGGTGAAGAGAAGTATGAAGTGGTGAAACTCAAGATCCCTATGGACAACAAGGAGGTACGTGTCCCACACCACGGGGGTCCCATCGGCCCTAAATCTGGTGCAGGTCCATCCTCCCTCAGTCAGAAGCCGAGGATCCTGCCCCTACTTTGCCTGGACTCTCAGGCTTAGAATCTCAGAGTTGGCCACCCATCCTTCTGTCCCATTGTCCATCCTGCCACAATACAGATGTCACGCCTACTGTGCCAGGCTCTGTGCTGGGTGCTGGAGAGTAAATGCCCTCCTCGTTTTCTCGTGGAGCTTGATGTGTAGCAGGGTTAGACTGACAAAGGTGTGGAAGGTTTAAAGAGGGGAGTTTTAAGGAGATCAAAGTATGAGTTAGATTTCCCCTTTCAGGACCCTAGCTTCCACTAGGTATATTTCTATTTCCCAGAACTTTACAACACTCCCACCCCCAGCCAGAGCAGCCCTTGTGTCCATATGCAGGGTTTCTGGGCCCGGGTTCCCTGATTTCTTCCTGCACAGGGGCCAGTTCCCAGGAAAAGAAAGTTCTGCTGCCCCCTAGTGGGTGTGGTGGGCCCTAGGGGGAGGGGGCTGGCTTCTGTGGCCTCCTCTTCCAGTCAAAATAACTATTTAGGGAATTCCCTGGCGGTTCAGTGGTTAGGACTCCGAGCTTTCACTGCCTTGGCCCGTTTAGTTCTGTTTTTCTCAGGCCTCCTTGGCCCATCCTCCTGGCCCAGCCTGCCTCTTCCGGCCCTGTGAATCCCCTGGTCTCCTTTGGCCTGTAAGTTAAGAACTCAAGACTCCAGAGTTTAGGGTGGACTTTCAACTCCATCACTTACTTACCAGCTGTGTGACCTTTGGCAAGTTTAACCTCTTTGTGCCTCAGTTTCCTTATTGGTAAAAGTGAAATCATAATAGCACCTACTTCTTGGGATTGGAAGGATTAAATGAGTTGATACTTGTAAAGAGTTAGAACTGTGTCTGGCACACAATAAACATTCTGTACATATTTGTTGCTATTATTATTCATTCTTCCTCCTAAAGTTCAGGACTTTGGGCGAGGTCATCCTTCTGGAGATGTTTCAGTTAATTTTTATCAAGGCCTCAATAAGGCTGAATCCTGGGGCTGGATGTGAACAGGGAAACCAACATGGAGGCCTAGACAGAGGATTGAAGGCAAATAAGGCAGTAGGAAAGGTTTCAAGGAAATAACATGGGCCTTGTAAACTTAGTGGGAATATGGCAAATAGAGGAGGAGGAAGGGCATTCCAGGATGAGGAAACAGCAAGTGCTCAGAAAGATAAGGCCAGAGAAACAGATGGACCAGAGTGTTTGCCTATAGTGAGCCTATAGATTTGTACCTACTGTGTTAGGTTATGCAGTGCTGTGAGAAGCTTCAAATCAGAGAAGAGGCATGATCACATTTCCTTTTTAGAAGAATCGTTGGCTGTTATGGGGAGACCAGGTCAGGTAAGGCTGATAGCCTGCTCTAAGGTAGTGGCAGCAGTGGAGGGAACATGGAAAGAGGGAGATATTTGGGAACACTGATTGGAGTGGCTGGAACTAAGGATGGGAAGGGTGGAGGTAGGCATGGCTAGTCATGAAAGGGCGGTAGGGCTACACTCTGAATGGTGTCACTTAGTGGTTAAAAGCATCGGTTCAAATCCTAAAGACCACATTTACCAGCTTTGCCTCAAGAGCTCTCTCATCTATAAAATGAGATAATGAAAGTAAAATCCTTGAAATCTAGTCTAAATATCACGTGGGTGACTGGATTTGGAGGAGAGTAGAAATGAGTTACACACACACATCCCACAAAGATTTAGCACTGTGCCCACAAAATAGCTCATCAACTTGCTGTGTGGTCTCCTTGAGTCTGGGTTCTTATGAAATAGTGGTCTCCAAAGCTCAGTGTCCACATTCTATGAGTCTCAGCTCTCACCCAGTCCGGTGGCCAGTCATTGTCCAGGACAGGCCCTAATTATGCTACACGCAGGGATTAGAGTAGTCTCTCACCCCCTATCAAAATGCAAACTATCTTAAAGAATAGAAAGATTTTTTTCCCCAGAGTGCTCTATGTACATTCAGTTCTGTCTTTCCTTGCTTAAAATCGAACCTTGAGTGGTTTTGTTTCCCTAAGCTCCCACGCCTGGCATTCCAAGCTCTTCATCCTTCGACCTCGTGGCTTCATCTCTAGTCAGTCAGCATCCTTCCCATGCCCCAGTTTCAAGTACACCTGACCTCGAAGACTTTGCCCGTGTGGTCTTTTGGCCTGTAAAATGCTCTTTACTTTTCCCATCTGCTTTCTCTGGAAGTAGTGCGCCTCTCTTCTAGATCAGCTTTTATTTTTAACATGCATACATTCCACTTGGGGATCTTGCTAAAGTGAAGATTCAGACTCAGTAGGTTTGGAGTGGGATTTGAGATTCTGCATTTCTAACAAGTTGCCAGTGACGCTGCTGGTCTGTGGACCACCCTTCTTGTAGCAATGAGTGAGGGAGGTCAGGATTGTATTTTATACTCTGTACTCCAAAGAAGGGAGATTCAGATAGCTAAAAGAATCCAGGGGAGGGAGACAAGCTGTGGAGGTGACCTCAAACTTGTCAGTGAGATAGGATTGCATCATGGCTGAGAGAAAAGGCATTTTGGACAATGACAGCCTTCCAGTGTAAACCCTGGCCTTGCTGATGGATCAGGTGTAGGGCCTTGATAGTCACTTACTTCTGAGTCTTCTATCCTTATTTTAAAATGGAGCTAATACAACCTAACCCAAAGGGTTAGGAGAATTTAAAACAAGAACATGGGTGAAAAGTATTTATTGCAGTTCCTGGCACATATTGAGTGCTTAGTAAATGGTAGTTATTTATTAATTAGAAAAGTAATGGTTGAAGAAGAAACTGGAACGCTTGCTCTTTTTTTTAACTTAAGCAGAAAGACAAAAATCACTAACTTTAAATACTTGGATTATCATATTATTATACTACATTGTATCCCCCTAGTGCCCTCATGTTAAGAGTGGAGATACCCATTATTCTAATTTTAAAATCTGACAGTTGTAGAATTGAAAAGACATGTAAGTCTAGTATTTGCCAAACTTCATTCACGTGTCTATTGCTCACCTGTTGTGCTCATTTAGTTGCCTTCTTCAAATAGATTCACATTGTTTTGATAAATAAATTTACCTTCATCTGAACAATAATGCTGATAAAACTGTGGGTTTCATGGGATCTGTTGTTTTTCTAATAACCATGAAGATAAATACATGATGATCATACTAAGATAAAAGTAAGCCTACATAATACTTAGAAGCCTCTTGCATTCTGTGATGTGCATACTTCAAGTCGGGAGATACTTGATGTTACCTAGCCTACCTTGCCCTCCTTGGTTCAGTGAGGCAGGGGGAGGGAGGGACTTGCCTGGGGTCTTAATGAGCTAGACTCAACCCCTCTTACCAAGATTCTTCCTGGGGCACCCAGGGCCTTTCTTCCTGGAGTTAGAGATTCCAAGGGTACTTGGGTGAAGAATTTCTTTTTCCCAAATTAGTGGATCCAGGGTTAAGAAAGTCCTCAGACTGGTCAGTTACCTAAAGGAAGGGTGCCAAAGAAAAAAATGGGCCAGAAAAATATAGATATAATGAGAAAAATTCTTTCCACGATATAAACCCCATAGTTGTTAAAACCAGGGCAAGACTGGAAAGTGTGACCTTGAGTTCAGACTGTGCCAAATTGCTGTGGGGAGTTTCTCAATTTAAAGTATCAAGTTGTATTTTAACCTTGAATCCCTCTTGGAGAGTGCCAGGCACTTGGAATCTAGCCGCTGGCACATCTTGGCACTCTGAGTGCAGGGAAGCAGTGTAGCCTACTGTTGAAGGATGAGAACTCTAAAAAGTCAGTCCTGACTCCCATGGGCTATATCAATTTAATCTCTCTCAGCTAAGTTTTCTCAGTTACCAAAAGATAAGGCCTGATCCTGGGGGTAGGACTGGGGGAGAGGGGTAACAGGAAGATTTAATACAATAATGTAATGTACATAACAACACTGTCAAATCTTACAGTCTAATGTTGTTATCAGTAATATCATTATATAAACTATTGTAGCCAGGGTTGCTTTGGTTGGTGACTAATTTTTCAAACTGCTTTGTTTCCACATTTCTGAAAAAGTGAAAGTGAAAGTCGCTCAGTCATGTCTGACTCTTTGCGACCCCTTGGACTGTATACAGTCCATGGAATTCTCCAGGCCAGAATACTGGAGTGGGTAGCCTTTCCCTTGTCCAGGGGATCTTCCCAACCCAGGGATTGAACCCAGGTCTCCCACATGGCAGGCAGTTTCTTGACCAGCTGAGCCACAAGGGAAGCCCCACATTTCTGAGGTGGTTACCAAAAAGCTGCTGTCTTTTTAAAATTAATTAATTGATTATTTTGGCTGTGCCAGGTCTTAGTTGTGGGATGTAGGATCTAGTTCCCTGACTAGGGATTGAACCAGGGCCCCCTGCATTGGGAGCATGGAGGCTTAGCCACTGGACCACCAGGGGAGTCCCAAAAGCTACTGTCTTTAACAAAGGATCTTGAAGGCCCTGAAGCTGCTCTCCTTACAACTTCAGAAAAAGGCCTTACTACTCCCTAGTGGTCACCTCTCGTTTCTTTATCTAGAAAAGAATAATGATAATTACTTGGTAGAGAAGGAATATGGGGAGACAGAAGCTAATGCTGTCTTATCCTTAATACATGTCTGGTTTTGCACTTGGTCATGAATTAATATTCTATTTGCTTAGTCCATGAACGTGAACGTGAAGTCTCTCAGTTGTGCCCGACTCTTTGCGACCCCATGGACTGTAGCCTACCAGGCTCCTTTGTCCATGGGATTTTCCAGACAAGAGTACTGAAGTGGGTTGCCATTTCCTTCTCCAGGGGATCTTCCCAGCCCAGGGATCGAACCCAGGTCTCCCGCATTGCAGACAGGCACTTTACCATCTGAGCCACCAGGGAAGCCCTGCTTAGTCCATAGTAGAGATTCAACATCACTTTTGCTAGGATGAGCCATCTCTTTTCTACGAAGGAAGCAGTGTATCCTCAGTACTCTTTACTGTTAGTACAAATTGTTTCCCCTTCATCTGCCTCTTATAAAGCATTTCTTTTTTCTGATTTTATCTCTAGAGACCCAGACCTCATGAAACTGATTTATTCTCAAATTTTTTTCATTTCAGGCCTCAGAGTATTTGGGTTTCACCTTTGCTGCCTTTTGTGCAGCTTAAAAAAATGATAGGTGCTTGCTCTTAAAAGTTTATTAAAGAGCCTGAACTTGATTGTAGCCTGGCTCTAATCACCATGCTCTCCTGGGTCTCTAACCTCACTGGCTGCTCAATCTCCTTTGCTGGCTGCTTTGCATCTTGCCTCCCAGTTCTCTTTAGTCCCTGAGTGAACTCATCCAGTCTCAAGGCTTTAAAAATCCCCCGCAGGCTGATGTCTTCCCAATTTACATCTCCAGCCTGGGCCTCTCTCCTGAGCTCCAGATGTGTCCAGGACAGCTGTGGATAGGATCAGAAACAGATCACAGGTACCAAGTCGTTGTTCCCCCACAACTGCCCCCCCACCCCCCCCCCACCCCCCCGCCATTCTGTAGATGATGACTCTGCCTTTGCGATTGCTAAGCTCAAAATCCTTGGAGTCATCTTGACGCCTCTCTTTCTTTATATCTCATGTCTAATCTATCATTAGGTTGGCTGTCTCCGATTGCGGAATATATCCAGAAGCAGACCACTTCTCACCACTTTCACTTTCCACCTCTGTCACCTGGGTCCAACCCATTGTCTTCTCTGGCCTGCAGTACAGGGGCCTCCTCGGTGGGTTTCTGCCCCTTCTCCTCCTTTATTCTGTGGAACCTTTTAAAATATGAGTCTTATCTGTACCTCATTGCTCAGAACCTTCCCACATCTCCTCTACTGGTTCCTCATCAGATTCTCATTCAAGGCTAATATAACGCCTTAAGGACCATTCCATGGATTGCTCCTCCCCTCCTGTGTTCTGCCCTAGGCATTTTTTCTTGCCATTCCTGGAACAGAAAAACTCCTGCCTCGGGGCCTTGCTTTCCCTTCTGGAACCTGCTCTTTCACCTCCTTTAGGTAAAGGCTTATGACATCAGTGAGGTTTCTTAACCCTAATTAAATGTGCACCATCCCCCCAGTACCAGCACCCCTTTCATCCATTCTTCCTGAAATTATGAATTCAGAAAAATTTTAATGCTGAATCCCCAGTTCCTAGAACAGAGTCTGGCACATTACGCGCTCAATAAATTTTGGTTGAATTAATAAAGAATAGCTGGAACGACACCAGGCATTGTGATATGTGCGTTAATTTTCTCCTTAGACGCGCACAACCGTCCTGAGAGGTGCACCCCTTGGCTTTTAACTACTGTAAAAACGGGGGACGGAGAGGCTGCAGCTGGCGGAGCCCCAGGTCTCCGGCTCCTGGGTCTCTCCGTCAGGGCTGACCTGTTCCCCTCTCCCCGCAGGTCCCGAGCGAGGCGCCAGCGCCGTCTGCGGACCCGGCGCGCCCACACGCGTGCCGGGACTGCGGCCGCGCCTTTGCACGCCGCTCCACTCTGGCCAAGCACGTCCGCATACACACGGGCGAGCGGCCCTTTGCGTGCACCGAGTGCGGCCGGCGCTTCTCGCAGAAGTCGGCGCTGACCAAACACAGCCGCACCCACACGGGCGAACGGCCTTACGAGTGCCCGGAGTGCGACAAGCGCTTCTCGGCCGCCTCGAACCTGCGGCAGCACCGGCGGCGCCACACTGGCGAGAAGCCGTACGCATGCGCACAATGCGGCCGCCGCTTCGCGCAGAGCTCCAACTACGCACAGCATCTGCGCGTGCACACGGGCGAGAAGCCGTACGCGTGCCCGGACTGCGGACGCGCCTTCGGCGGCAGTTCATGCCTGGCGCGCCACCGACGCACGCACACGGGCGAGCGGCCGTACGCCTGCGCCGACTGTGGCACGCGCTTTGCCCAGAGTTCGGCGCTGGCCAAGCACCGGCGCGTGCACACAGGCGAGAAGCCGCACCGCTGCCCTGTGTGCGGCCGCGGCTTCGGCCACCGCTCCAACCTGGCGGAGCATGCGCGCACGCACACTGGCGAGCGGCCCTATCCTTGCTCCGAGTGCGGCCGGCGCTTCCGCCTCAGCTCGCACTTCATCCGCCACCGTCGCGCGCATATGCGGCGCCGTCTCTATATCTGCGCCGGCTGCGGCCGGGACTTCAAGCTACCAGCTGGAGCCACTGCCACCGAGCGCTGCCCAGATTGTGAGGGCAGCTGAGCCGCCGTTTCTTTTCTCCGCGGGGTGCGAGCCTCCATGTGGGGAGAGGCACTCTGGGATCTTAACCTGGGGCTGCGTTAATCTGGACAACTCCCCGCCCCACCACCAGCGTCTTGAATAGGATGGGACTGGCAGGCCTGGCTGCCCTGGAACTGGGAGACAGGATTCCCCTACCGGGATCCCTGGAAACGTGCCCACTTCCCCCTCATTACATCCCCTCCGCCCATGTTAGAGTGAATAAAGTATTATATCCTCACCCCACCTGTGCCTGTGAATGAGGTGGGTGGGGAGAGGCAGAAAGTTGGGGGTCTCCCTAGGCTTAGGTGAATCGGCATGGATTCAAGAGGGGCTATAAACCCAAAAGGGTTCCAGGAACTGCGTTTATGGGTGTGGAGTCATTCTACACTTGCTCCTTGGTTATGTCTTCATGAACTCAGATCTAGAAGGTTCATAAATTTGTCACATTCGTAATCAATGGGCACTGCATTTCGCAGAACTTTGGTGAGCGGGCATGAACCTTATGCAACTCAGTCTAGCAAAGAGAAGCAACAGTGGCAACTTGGTGTGCAGGTGTACGCTCACTCATGTGTCTTTGTCAGTGGTAACCCACCAGGCCCCTCTGGCCGTGTAATTTCCCAGGAAGAGTACTGGAGCAGGTTGCTATTTCCTTCAGAATTTTCCCAACCCAGAAATTGAACTCATGTCTCTTGGCTTTCCTGCATTGGCAGGCGGATTCTTTACCATTGCACCAGTGCTACATTATTACTAGCTCATTTTCATCATCAAAGCATTACAAAGTTAGGTAACTCATTTTACGTCTATTTCTGCAGATTATCAGGTACTGACAGCGTCAGTAGTCCCTTGGGGGACTGACAGCAGTCTCTTGTCACTGGGACGATGATGGTGGAGCTGTTGGATAGGAGAGGTCCTCAGTGCAATCTTGGAGTTTAGAGAACCTCTTCCCAGAGGTGACATTTTTTTTTTAGCTGTGCCCTGCAGGGATCTTAGTTCCCTGACCAGGGATGGAACCTGCACCTCCCTGCATTGGAAGCGTGGAGTCTTAACCACTGGACTGCCAGGGAAGTTCCCTCAGAGGTGACATTTAAGCCGGTCTTAAGGTCAAGAGAGTTGGCGTTGGGGAAGTATGGCGAGAGCCCCTGAACCTGCGTGGCAGACTTGTTAGAGCTTGCAGACATCCCGGGGGTGGAATGTAGGGACAAAAAGCAAGGAAGTTGGCAGGAGACAGACCACTAAGGACATTGAAAACCAGGCGAACGGTTGAGAGGCCACAGAGAAGCCTTGAGGGATTAGAGGGGAGGGAGGGATCTGACATATTATAGAACTAGAATTCATAGGAGTTAAAGTGGACCTGGGACACGGGAGAGTTGGGGCTGATTTCACTTCTTAGCTTGGGGGACTGCAGGCAGTGTCACTGAAATGGGGACACATGATGAGCAGGATGGGAGTTGAGGTGGCGGCCATTGTTGCAGCCCAGTCTGGACATACTGAGTGTGAAGTAAGCGGAGGCATCAGGGAGGTGATAGAAGTAACAGCTCAGGGATGTCAGGTCCGGAAGGTATGGCACCACATCCAGAAAAGGGTACTCGAGAATGTGAATCTGTAAAGGAACAGCCAGAGGTAGAAAGAAAACCGAAAGTGTCTGGGAAATCTAGAGCAAAGTGTTTCACAGAGGAAACTTAGCTGTCAGATGCTGCTCTGGTGAACACTGTGTGTGTGTGAATTTAGGGAAAGCGAAGAGAACAGTTTCAGTTGAGGTGTGTGCATGCTCAGTCGTGCTGTGTCCAACTCTATGAGCCCATGGACTGTAGCCCGCCAGGATCCTCTCTTCATGGAATTCTCCAGGCAAGAATACTGGAGTGGATTGCCATTTCCTCCTCCACAGGATCTTCCTGACCCAGGGTTTGAACGCACGCCTCCTGTATCACAGATGGATTCTTTACCCCTGAGCCAACAGGGAAGCCCCTCCAGGGAAGGGGTGGGGGTGAAAGCCAACCTTGAGTGGGTTAGGGCAGAAATGAGGAAGCAGAGTGGGTGGCTTGGCTATGAAAAGCACGATAGAAGTAGCTGGAGTTTTGTCGGTTTTTCCTTACCAGTAGGGAAGAGGCTCGATTATGCTTTATGGGCTGGTGGGAAGGGCTAATGGAAAGGAAAAGACCTTGATTATATAGAGGAGAGGGGAGATAATTGATCAAGGAGACAGGATGAAATAAGAGATCAATAAGATAAAGCTCTTGCTATCACTGTTGGGAAGAGGAAAGGAAGGTTTGGAAACTTAAAGCAGTTCCAGTCTGATGAATTCTCTTACCAGGGAAGTAAGAGAGGTCACTGGTTAAGAGGGAGTGAGGTAATTAATTAGAGGACTGAGGCCAGTAAAGTGGAAGGCTTCATTTCACTGATGTGGAAATAGGGTGAAGGAGGCAGGCCACAGGTATCTCTGAAAAGGAAGTGACGTGCCTGAGGTCACACAACGTGTGAATCATACATTCCCAACGCTAGGTATAGAAGTGGAACAAACAAACTGGCCTTGGGAAGGAAGGCCGCGGAGGGGATGGGGAATGTTAGGCATTCCAAGGTCTAAAAGAAAAGAAGCCTTGTTCTGCTCCACACCAGACAGACCTGACCCTGATCTGTGCTGCGGGCCAAGGGAGAGGGGCCGAGGGCTCACAGCTCTGGGGTCTGATGGACAAGACTGGGGCCTGAGACTCAGCCCTAGGCCCAGGCTGGCCTTAACATGATATTTCCTGCCTTGGGCCCCTGAAAGTTTTGAGTTGAAAGAGCAAACTGATAACGACAACTGCAAACTTAACAACTACCTACTATGCACCAGACACTGTCCTAAACACTCTACTTTTTTTTTTTTTTTTGACCATGTGGCATATGGGATCTTAGTTCCGTGACCAGGGATCAGACCCAGGCCCCTTGCATTGGAAGTGTAGGGTCTTAACCACTGCACCACCTGGGAAGTCCAGCACTCTATTTATAATATAATAGCTTATTTAAACCTTACAGCCCTACTAAGTAGATACCGTTATTTCCATTTTAGATGAGGAAATGGAGGTACAGAAAGATAAAAATATAATGAACATCGTGTTGCATGCTAAGTTGCTTCAGTCGTGTCCAACTCTTTGCAACCCTATGGACTGTAGCCTGCCAGGCTCCTCTGTCCATGGGATTCTCCAGACAAGAATACTGGAGTGGGTTGCCATGACCTCCTCCAGGGGATCTTCCCCACCCAGGGATCAAACCTGTGTGTCTTATGTCTCCTGCATTGGGAGGTAGGTTCTTTATCACTAACACCACCTGAGAAGCTCCATAATGAACATCATCTAGTACCAAAGATGGCATCTGAGCCCAGATAGCCTGGCTCCAAAATCTGGGCTCCTATCCAACACTACATAAAGCCTCTGATCTTATTTAGAGAAGGGGAAGGGACTTACGTGAGATCAGACAGGGAACTTTCTAGAAATAGGATCTCTCTGCTCTGCAGGTGGGAGATACAATAGAAAAACATGGGAGTTGGGCTCACAGGCATTCCGGGTGCCCCTCTCCAGTGTGGACTGGGACAGAGCCTCCCCGGCTGCCCTAGGAAGAGTCTAGAAGGTGGTAACCAAAAGTTTTATTGAGGGAGAAAAAAACAGGAGGCTATCTTCTGGAGGTTCTGGGGCCTTAGACCTCAAGAAGTGTAGCGCCAGGTCCATGACCTCTTAGGAAAGAACTAGAATGAGGTACCTTGGCCAGGCACCCTCTGCTGCTCAGAGGCCATGCTGAGCTGCAGGTTCTGTGCCCACGTTTCTAGGTTGAGACCTGACCTGTGGACTCAGAGGCAGGGTCTGCAGGCCCCATGGCCTGGTTTTCAGAGGTGGCCCCGTGGGGCAAGTCTGTATACTTGCAGGCAGAACCACGGGATAGATGTGCTGGGTAGCGTCGCCGGTTGGTGTCCATCTTGCAGAGCACTGCTTGGGGCAGGTCTACACGGCAGCGGGCTGCCAATGCTACCAGGTAGATGAGGACATCACTGAGCTCCTCTTGAAGGGCTGCTCGTTCCCTGGGGGACCAGGCTTGGGGCCCAGGCTCCTCATCAGGCTTCCACTGACTGGGGACAGAAGACACAAGACAGGCACACACACACAGATGCTAGCTAGGACAGTGGGTTCCACCTCTCTCAGGAGCAGCCCACACCTTGAAGCAGTGAACTCCCACCTCCTAGGAAGTTTCTTCCAGGACAAGTCAACCCATCTGGGCCCTGGACTCCTTATGGTGGGGAAGAGACCTCATCAGATGATTCACCCAGACCTCTGTGTCCCTACCTAAGCCAAGGAGAGGACATTTCACTTATTGGGACTCAGTCCTACCTGCCAACCCCGTCACTTCTACCCCAGACTAAACCTTAGACCTGGACCACTGCAAAAGTCTGCTAACTCATCTTCTCTTCTTACCCTGCTGCTGCTGCTGCTGCTAAGTCGCTTCAGTCGTGTCCAACTCTGTGTGACCCCATAGATGGTAGTCCACCAGGCTCCCCCGTCCCTGGGGTTCTCCAGGCAAGAACACTGGAGTGGGTTGCCATTTCCTTCTCCAATGCATGAAAGTGAAAAGTGAAAGTGAAGTCGCTTAGTCGTGTCTGACTCTTAGCTACCCCATGGACTGCAGCCCACCAGGCTCCTCCATCCATGGGATTTTCCAGGCGAGAGTACTGGAGTGGGGTGCCATCGCCTTCTCTGCTTCTTACCATACCATCTTTTAAAAGAACAAATTACATTTCATCCCTCCCCTGCTTAAAACTCCCCCAGCTGGACTTCTCTGGTGGTCCAGTGGTTAAGAATCTGCCTGCCAATGCAGGGGACATGGGTTCGATCCCTAGTCCGGGAAGATTCCACATGCCATAGGGGCAGCTAAGCCCATGTGCCACAACTGTGAGCCCATGCACTGCAACTACTGAAGCTCGAGTGCCCCAGAGTCCATGCTCTGCAACAAGAGAAGCCACTACACCTAGAGAGTAGACCCTACTCACTGCAACTAGAGAAAGCTCACATGCAGCAACAAAGACCCAGCACAGCCAAAAACAAAAATGACAACTCCTCCAACTGTTTTTGGAATAAAATCCAAACTCCTACCTCGCCCTCCAGGTTCTGTATGAAATGACTCCTGTCTCTGCCAATGTCATTATCCACCACGCTCCCTCTCACCTGGCCCCCCCACCCCCTTAAAGCCACTCATTCTGGCCTCATCTGTCTTGCAAATAGGCCAAACTGTCACAGGGCCTTTGCACTTACTCTGCTCCCACAACCTTGAATGCTCTACCCGACCCATGCTTCCCATCAGGTCTCAGCTCAAATGTTACCTCCTTAGAACAGCCTTCTCCCTCTGTTACTTTCTTTCTCAACACCTCGTGTTATTTGCCTCCTAGAACTTGTCACAATTCCATATCTTTTAAAGTTAGTTCACTTATTTATTGTCAGTCTCTTTGCACTGTGAGCGTATCCATCTTGTTCAAGACCATATCTTGATTCTAGATGACCTAACACCCAGACGGTGCTCATGGACCGTAATGAATGAATGAATGGATTGCCTTCCCACATATCTGTGCTGTCATTTCTCCATGCCCCTGAGACTACCCTGGTTTAGTCCTCACCACATTTTGCCTCGTCTACACCAGCCTCCTCACTGATCTCCCCTGACACAATTCTCCTAGGGGATCAAATCCACTCTGCAGGTACAGTGATCTTTCTACCACTCAAATCGGGTCAGGTGTTCTGTCCAGAACTCCATTACTTCCCAGCCAAATCCTACCATTCTGTGTTCCTATCCTACCCCTCTCCTCCGCAGCCACAAGAGATTTATGTATTGAGTACTTATTGTGTGTCGGGTACTTGAGACACACCAGAGAACAAGACAGATACAAAAACCTCACCCTTTGTCAAGAAGCTTACACTAAAGGAATCCTACATTATCGCTGAATTCCTACATTCTCACTGAATTTAACTCGCCCTTTTCCATCTCACTACCTTTGCAAATGTGGTTCCCCCTCTCTGGAATGCCTTCTATAGAAGACCAGCCTTTCTACCCCAGAGGCAGAGGTATAGGAAGGTTCCCACCACCCCTTCTCAGACCTGGATCTGCCTTGCTGTTTTTACACCTTTCTCTCCCAGGAGACTGGGAGCCCCTAAAGGGCAGCAGACCCATAAGTCATCTCTCTGGATGCCCAGCAACCAGGTACAGAAGAGCTTGGTAGTGAGGAGCGGAAACTGGATCCATGGATATTTGATGGTCAAATGAATCCTCCCCTCCCCTCCTCAACACAGACTCTTCCAGAAAACCTGTCATCTACTCACAAGAGCTCTGCCAGCTCCCCAACTTCCCCCACCAAGGCCAGGAGGAGGTTTCGAGGCTGATGGAACTGCTCCCAGTCTCGTTCAGCAGCGAACTCAGCATGGAGGCGGCGACTAGAATGGGAGAAAGGGGTGGAAGTCCAGGTCCAAGGTTAGGGGATGGGGGAGGAGATGCAGGGCCCTGGCAGGTACTCAGTGAGATGCAATGGGGGCATGCGAGTCAGAGAGGATTCTGCAACTAATTCTTTGGATGGCCTAAACAGGTCATCTCTTTTTTAGAGGATTTGGTTTTCTCATCTGTAAAATGGGTGCATCCTTACACAGACCCTAAACTATCGAAATCTAATAATACCCTCATTTTCTTTATTCCATTTCCTGTTGCTGCTTCTGCAGTTTTCCTCCACCCGGAATAACCCTGTCTCTGCATATCTAAATCCTATTGATTTTACAGAATGCAGCCCCAGGACACTTCCCCCAAGAAGCCCTCCTGGATTTCCTCCAGAAAGAAATGTTTTCGATGTCTCAACACTACATTTGCTCCCATCCTACCTCCCGCTCCTGGAGGACAGAGGCAGGGCAGAAGCATCACCGTACTCCGGTAGGTCCCCTGCCTCAGATGTGTATAGTTAAGCCCATTTTGCAGAGGAGAAGGTTAGAAGTTTCGCCTGCGGTCAGCCCCCAGAACTAGGACCTGAGCACAGCCACTAGCCTTTTTTTCCGAACACGTGGAGGGACCCTACCCGAAAGGAGGGAGGAGGGGCGATCTCCCCAGCTCAGGCTGGGCAAGGACGGCTTACATGTCCTCCAGCGTTGGTTCCGAGCTGAAGCTGAAGGGGCCGGTAGCAGTACTGCTCTCTCCTCTGGCACCTCCAAGCATCTCTTCACTCGCGGACATGCCGCCCACCGAGCTGCCGCCGGGACCGTCTGGGAGAACCGGGAGCCAAGCTCGGAGCCCCCGCCTCCAGAGCCCCTGACCAATCACAGGCGTTTGTGATTGCTTCACGGGGGCGGGGCTGAAGGAAAGACCAATTACTTATGTGGAGCTCGCTAAATCCCTCCCCTTACCCGGACTGGACCAACCTGAGAGGACTTCAAACGGGCGTTCCTTGGCTCCCGCCCCTGAATTCTTGAGTCTTGACCGAGAACCTTAAAGATATAGGTACCAGATTCGACCAGGGGAAGAGACAAAGGGCAGAGGTTGGAGAGCGCAAGCGCGTCACTTCCCTTTGGGGCGCCAGATGGCACCAAAGCGAAATGACAGAGCGGGGAGCCTCGTGGCGAATCCCAGAAACGAATGATTTAAAGGAGAGAGGGGAGCTTATTAAAACGATACAGGAATGTCTCCAGGATAAAACTGAGCCTGAGGAATGAACTAGAACTAGGGTTGTTGTTCAGTCGCTCAGTCGTGACCGACTCTGCGACCCCATAGACTGCAGCATGCCAGGCTTCCCTATTCTTCACTCTCTCGGAGTTTGCTCAAATTCGTGTCCATTGAGGACTTCTCTGTAACCTAAAAGGTAAAAAATCTGCCTGCAATGCCAGAGACCAGGGTTCGATCCCTGGGTCTGGAAGATCCTCTGGAGAAAGGAATGGCAATCCACTCCAGTATTCTTGCCTGAGAATCCCATGGACAGAGAAGCCGGGTTGGCTGCAGTCTGTGGGGTCGCCAAGAGTCGGACACGGTTGAGCGACTAAAACACACACACACACACATGTCCATTGAGTTGATGATGCCATGCAACCATCTCATCCTCTAGGGGAACTAGGGAAGCTGTTTCAATTTTACATATTTAATCCTCACAGCTATTCATTCAGTCCTCAAATCAGCCCTCTGAGGTAGTTAATATTATAATCATCATCTCCATTTTACAGATACAGAAACTGAGGGATTGAGTAATTTAACTCTACAGCTAGTAAAGTGGTAGCCAGGTTACAAATTTAAGCAGTTTGGCTTCAGAATCTGGGATAACTCCTACACTGCTGCTGCTGCGAAGTCGCTTCAGTCGTGTCTGAGTCTGTGCAACCCCATAGACAGCAGCCCACCAGGCTTCCCCGTCCCTGGGATTCTCCAGGCAAGAACACTGGAGTGGGTATATTGTCTCAAATGGTGATAAGTACTATGGTAGATAGCAAGACAGAAAGGACCTGGATCCTTGATAACATTGCTGAGCCACTTATTTTAAAATAGGTTACAAAGATGCCCTGATTTAAGACTCTGGTTATATAAGATAATAAATCCCTTTATTGGTCAAACCACTTTTAGTGTTTTTGTTACTTGTCTTTGAGAAATTGACATTTAACCTGAGTAATTATTAATAAATCAAGGGGAATAGGGGACTTCCCTGGTGGTCCAGTGGCTAAGACTCTGCACACCCAATGCAGGGGGCCCAGGTTCAGTCCCTGGTCAGGAAACTAGATTCCACATGCTGCAATTAAATATTCCAAATGCTGCAATGACGATCAAAGATCCTGCATGTTGCAACTAAGACCTGGCGCAGTCAAATAAATATTTTTTTAAAAACATTAAAGAAAAATCAAGGGGAATAGAGTAGTAGGTATAGAGAACACCAGTGGTTAAAGCAGGGAAGGCTTGTTGCTGCTGCTGCTGCTGCGAAGTCGCTTCAGTCGTGTCTGACTCTGTGCGACCCCATAGACAGCAGCCCACTAGGCTCCTTTGTCCCTGGGATTCTCCAGGCAAGAACACTGGAGTGGGGTGCCATTTCCTTCTCTAATGCATGAAAGTGAAAAGTGAAAGTGAAGTCGCTCAGTCATGCCCGACTCTTAGCGACCCCATGGACTGCAGCCTACCAGGCTTCTCCGTCCATGGGATTTTCCAGGCAAAAGTACTGGAGTGGGGTGCCATTGCCTTCTTGGCATGTTCTAAATGCAAAAAGAGTTCCAGTGTGGCAGGAATGCTGTGAACAAACAAGGGGGATAGTCGTGGGATGTGGTGTTGGAGAAGTAAAAAGAGATCAGATCAGATCAATCAACCATTGATTTTATTTCATATTTTATTTTATTTTGGATTTTAAGTATATGGGGACCTTTTGAAGGATTTTAGGCAGGGGAGCCATATGATCATATTTCATATTTCTGAACCCTCTTACTGCTGTGTTAAGAATGAACTGGAGGAAGGACCTGCCTGGTGGTGCTGTGGTTAAGAAGATAAGGTGGCATCCATCTGCCAGTGCAGGAGACACCAGGTCAATCCCTGATCCAGGAAGATTCCACATGTCAGCTAACAACTAAGCCAGTGCACCATGTCTACTGAGCCTGTGCTGCAACTGTTGAAGCCCACATGCCCTAGAGCCCATGCCCCACAACAAGAGAAGCCACTGCAGTGAGAAGCTCTCATATGGCAACTAGGGAGTAGCCCCCACTCACCACAACTAGAGAAAGCCCTCACAAAGATTCAGTGCAGCCAAAAATAAATAAGTAGTTTTAAAAAGAATGAACCAGAGGAGGGCAAGAGTAAGAAGCAGGGAGATGCGTTACTGCAGTTTTCCAGCAAGAGACGTTGATGAGTTGGCCTGGGTTGATGGCGGGTGAAGATGAAAAGAAGTAGATGCATATCCTGGAGATAGACCTATAGGTTTTGTTGGCTTTGAACTAGTGAGATGGGAGAAAGGGTAGAATCAAGCATGGCTTGCAGGTTTTGAGTGTTGGGCAGCTTGGCAGATGGATGGTGACTAATATTGGGATGAGGAAAATGAGATGCAGGATGGAACACAAAAGGCATCGGAAGTGTGGTTGGGACAAAGCAAGTGAAGACCCACATCAAGTTGGCAGGTGGATTTATGAGCCTAAGGGTTAGAGGCAAGATGAGGGCTGGAAATTCAGATTTGGTAGTCTCTGTCATTTAAACACTACTTAAAGTTTGGGAATTCGAGAAGAATAACTAGTACAAGAATCTAGGTAGGCAAGACTAAGATTTGGGGTACTCTGACATTTAGCAGTTGAGCAGAAGAGAGGAAAAGGGCTTCCCTGGTGGCTCATTGGTAAAGAATCCGCTTGCCAATGCGAGAGAGAGGAGGACTGATCCCTGGGTCGGGAAGATCTCCTGGAACAGGAAAAGGCAACCCACTCCAGTATTCTTGCCTGGGAAATCCCATGGACAGAGGAGCCTGGCAGACTACAGTCCATGGGGTCGCAGAGTCAGACATGACTGAGTGACTCAACAACAAGGGAAGAGAAGGTGAGGTAGGAGGAAAATCGACAGAGTGTGAAGTTATGGACACTAAGAGAGTGTATTCCAGAGTGAGTGGACATCTGATGCGGCTGAGCAGCTGGGTAAAATGAGAGCACAGAATTTGCTACTGGATTAGGCAACATGGAATTTAGATATGGGAGGTAGGAGATATGAGGGCGTCCTGGGTAACTCCTAGGTTTCTGGCTTGAGTAAATAGATGAATAGTTTTGTCATTTGCTGAAATGAGGACACAGAAGACCTGAAGTTGTGGTAGGTCGGAAGATACTGAATTCAGTTTGGGACAGGTTGAGTCTGAGATCTAGGCAAAACATCCAGGCAATGTCCAGCAGGTCTGAAGTTTGGAGCATTGAGCTGCCTTATGGATCTGGGTACTGAAAGTTTCAGGAGCCAAGCACCACCCCTAGCACCTTCCCTGGTGTTTACTAAGCTTCTCCAGTTGTGTGTGTGCTCAGCCACGTCTGACTTTGCCGCCCCATGGACCATAGCCCGCCAGGCTCCTCTGCCCATGGAATTCTCCAGGCAAGAATACTGGAGTGGACTGCAATTTCCTACACCAGGGGATCTTCCCTGACCCAAAGGTTGAACCCTTATCTCTTGTGTCTCCTCCACTAACAGGCGGACTCTTTACCACTAGTGCCACCTGGGAAGCCCAGCTTCTCTAGCCTAAAGACAAACTTACTGGAATATAAAACACCACTTGGAGAGCAACTTTCTCGGGAGTCCTCTGCATCGCAGATTTTTTGAGTCAGGTTTTCAGGACTTCTAGAGTTCACAGGTCAAATGGTCCTTGGAGACTGATCTGAAGGAGGAGGCACTCTCACTGAGATTGTCTCTGGCCATTCCCCCCGCCACCCCCCAGGAGGTTCCCTGGCAGAGCTGTAAAGCTCTTCCAAAGCATCCTGCAGGGACATCCAAGTTCTTTGCTTCCACGACATCATCCTCTAGAGACCAACCGGGACTTCTCTAGCTGTCCAGCGGTTAAGACTCTGCTTCCACTGCAGGGGGCCTGGGTTCACCCCTGGTCAGGAAATTAAGACACTGCGTGCTGGGCAGCGCAGCTAAAACAAACAAACAAAGGTGTTTCTCCATCGCCAGCTAATAAATCTTTAATGACACAGTGGACGGAACTTTGTTTTTGCTGGAACAGGACAGCATGTAACACATTTAAAACATGTAAATGCACACATACACCCTTGTACCACTCAAGAGTTTGGCCACCTTCCCTGCTAGAGCCAAACAGGTGCAACTGGTCTCAGTAAGGCTCTTTGGGAAAACCTGGAGTGGAAGTGGCCACAGCAGCTGGAGAACAAAGCAGCAAAGGCCTGTAAATTGCGAAGGTGGTGTCCGGGTAGGGGAACCTGGGCCAGTCAGAGGTCCCAGAGACAACAGAGAGCGATGGAAAACTAGGACTCAGGTGACTGATTGGGAGCCTACCTGCCAGTGCCCTTGGGAAGACTGTTTCTCTTCTCTGAGCCTTGATTTCCCTATCTGTATAATGGGGATCTGGCCTAGGTGGCCTCCAAGGACACTTCATAGTGTGCTAGGAGGACCAAGACAATATGTATTTTGTCCATGGCTGGGTCCCAATAATCTACTTCAGTTCTGTTTGCTTTTCTTTTTTTGCCTTGCTAAGCAGTTTGTGGTATCTTAGTTCCCTGACCAGGGTTCGAACCTGGGCCCTTGGCAATGAAAACTCGGAGAGTCCTAACCACTGGATTGCCAGGGGATTCCCAGTGCTGTTCTTATTGGAGGTAGATCTGTAGGCCTTATTGGTTGTGAACTTGGGAATGGGAGAAAGGGTGCTGCTATAATTAAGATGGGCTTCCCAGTTGGTGCAGTGGTAAAGAATCTGCCTGCCAGTGCAAGGGACGTGGGTTCGATCCCTGGGTCAAGAAGATCCTATGAAGGAGGAAATGGCAACCTGCTCCAGTATTCTTGCCTGGATGATCTCGTGGGCAGAGGATTCTGGCAGGCTATAGTCCATGGGGTCACAAAGAGTCAGACACAACTGAGTGATTGAGCATGCACGCATATAAATTTTTCAGGGGCAGTCATAACAGAGCCTTTTTCAGAAACTCCAGCCTAGCCCTGTCAGGCCAGACAGTCCCCAACACCCTTAGAAGTCCTTCACCAACCTATTTATCTGGCCATATCCCCCTACACACAGGCTGAAATCCACTCTCCCTGCCTTTGCTCACCCATTCCCCTTCTTCTGGAATGCCCATCCCCATTCTCTGCATATCCAAATCCAAATTCCACCCATCCTGTAGAGCCCCGCTTCAAAGCCTCCTCTAGGAAGCCTTCCGAAACTTCCTCCAAAAGGACAGAATTTGGTTTTATATAGTACTTCCTTCACTCTTATGCCATGGCACTTACCACTTCTTACTTTAATTTGGGGGAGACTGGTGACCCTGTTCTAGATCTACCCTCAGTCCGGTCTCCTGGAGAACAAAAGCAGTGTCAGGCTTTTGTTTCCCAGGACCTGGTACTTGAGTTGATCTATACATACATTTAGAGGAGGGTATCTCACGGGATCTTCTCCATGACTTGCCTGCCATAGGTGAGTATGGCTGTATGAAGAAGGCTGAGCGCCGAAGAATTGATGCTTTTGAACTGTGGTGTTGGAGAAGACTCCTGAGAGTCCCTTGGACCGCAAGGAGATCCAACCAGTCCATTCTGAAGGAGATCAGCCCTGGGATTTCTTTGGAAGGAATGATGCTAAAGCTGAAACTCCAGTACTTTGGCCACCTCATGCAAAGAGTTGACTCATTGGAAAAGACTCTGATGCTGGGAGGGATTGGGGGCAGGAGGAGAAGGGGACGACAGAGGATGAGATGGCTGGATGGCATCACTGACTTGATGGACGTGAGTCTCAGTGAACTCCGGGAGATGGTGATGGACAGGGAGGCCTGGCGTGCTGTGATTCATGGGGTCGCAAAGAGTTGGACACGACTGAGTGACTGATCTGATCTGATCTGATTTTACAAATGAGGAAACAGACCCAGAGAGGTCTGGAGACTCGAGATCATCCGGAAGGTCGAAGGCTGAAGCTCCCCAGAGCCCCCAGTGCTCTTCAGCACGGAGTAGAGGAGGCAGCTCACACACGCCTGAGTATCTGCTGAGGTTGCCTGGCACTGCCTTTCCTTCTGTCCTTTCTGTCCCTCCTCTTCATCTTCCTCTCTCTCTACTTTCAATGTCCTCTCCTTTTTCTTTTCTTTCTTTGGCTCCCTTTTTCTTCCTCTTTCTTTCTCTCCATCACCTTTTAAGAAAAACTTTTTTTGCTTTTTCTTTATTATTATTTATTTTTGATTATGCTGGGTCTTCATTGCTACCCTCAGGCTTTCTCCAGTTGCAGTGATCAGGGGCTATTCTCCAGTTGCAGCATGCAGGCTTCTCATTGCTGTGGCTTCTCTAGTTGTGGAGCAGGTATGCAGGCTCAGTAGTTGTGTCCCATGGGCTTAGTTGCCCTGTGGCACGTGAAATCTTCCCAGAACAGGGATTGAACCCATGTCCCCTGCATTGGCAGGAGGATTCTTAACCACTGGACCACCAGGGACATCCTCCTTCACCTTTGTTACACCTCTGTTTATACCTGTGATTCTGTTCTGATTTCCACCCCAGGCCTGTTACCTCCCATTACCTGCTACTTCCACTTTGCTGCCCAGGCCCTCTTCAAGGAATAGTTGGATGCCTACCTCGCTTCCAACCCCCTAACCCTTCCTAGGTTAACTAAGAGGACCCAGGCCAGGGAAGCATCCAATCATTTTCCTTCCCTTTTCTACTGTCAAGCCCAAGCAAGAAAATAAACCAGTTAGAGAGTCGTATTCTTTAGTAAGCAGAACCAAGGCCCCGATTTCTTATCCAAAGCCTTGTCTTGAGATTGGTGGTACCAACTTCCACCACTAGGAGACACTAAGAGCAAGGAAAGTGTGAAAACAGAGGGTGCTGGAGTCCCGAGTGTGTCTCACTCACTCACTCATTGATTCAGTATATCCTGAGCATTAACTGTGGGCCAGACACTGTACAGGTGCTGGGGATATAGAACGTCCTCTGCCATCTTGGAGCTTACACACTTGCAGAAAGGGACAATTAAAAAGTAAACTAAGAAGGAACTTTCCTGATAATCAAGTGGATGAGACTCCGAACTCCAAATGCAGGGGCTCTGAGTTTGATCCCTAGTTGGGTAACTAGATCCCACATACCTCAAACTGAGACCCGGCATGGCCAAATAAAAAAACCGAAATATCTAAGAAGCCAAGAAAGGGCTTCCCTGGTGACTCAGCAGTAAAGAATCTGCCTGCAATGCAGGAGACACGATTTTGATCCCTGGGTCAGGAAGATCCCCTGAAAGAAGGTATGGCAACCCACTCCAGTATTCTTCCTGGGAGAATCCCGTGGACTGAGGAGTCTGGTGGGCTACAGTCCATTGGGTCGCAAAGAGCTGGACATGACTGAAGCAACTGAGCATGCAGACACGTGAAAGGTAATACATAGGATGATGAGTTGGAGAGTTGCCGGGTGTTGGCTGAGGTCAGAGAGGGCTTTTATGAAGAGATTTTATTCTAACTAAGCTAGGACTGAGAGTTAGCCAGTTGGATAGAGAGATGGAGAACAAAGGATCTCGATTTGTTTGAGAGAAGTAATTCAGTCGTGTCTGACTCTTTGCGATCCCACGGACTATAGCCTACCAGGCTCATCTATCCATGGGATTTTCCAGGCAAGAGTACTGGAGTGGGTTGCCATTTCCTTCTCCAGGGGATCTTCCTGGCCCAGGGATCGAACCCAGGTCTCCCACATTGCAGGCAGACGCTTTACCATCTGAGCCACCAGGGAAGCCCAAATACTTCTTTGAGCCCCTTTTTTTTTGGGGGGGGGCAAGAATACTGGAGTGGGTTGCCATTCCCTTCTCCAGGAGATCTTCCCAAACCAGGGATTGAACCTGGGTTTCCTGCATTGTAGGCAGACACTTTACTGTCTGAGCCACCAGGGAAGTCATAGAAAGGCTACTGGGCTAGAGTTCAGTGAGAAAGGCAGTGAGTGTGCAGTGAGATGAAGTGCCTTGAGATGAAGCAGGGGTTTTGTGGAAAGTAATTTGAGAGCTTTGAGCTCTGAGAAAACCTGATTGAATTTATCTATTTATTGTTGATACATTACATTTTGTTTATTTTTGGCTAGAGTTGATAACTGCCTCAGTTTTTTTTTTTTTTAATTTGCTAATTTTCTATGTTGTTGCTGTCGTTTAGTTGCTCAGTTGAGCCTGACTCTTTTGCGACCCCACGGACTGCAGCCTGATGGGTGCCTCTGTCCATGGGATCTCCAGGTAACAGTACTAGAGTGAGTTGCCATATCCTTCATCAGGCGATCTTCCTAAGCCAGGGATTGAACCTGAGTTGCCTGCAATGCAGATGGATTCTTTACTGCTGAGCCACTGGAGAAGCCCCAATTTCCTGTGTAATTATCACTAATTCTTTTTACATCTTCCGATTACCTTCCAATACAATTTTTCACACAATTAAACATATCAATACTCTATCAGTTCCATTTTCCTTTTCCTAGAAGCCTTCCAAGCTTCTGCTCCAGCATGAGCTGGTTCTTCTCTGTGCCTGGCGGAAAGCTCTTACCTTGAGAGCTCCCTTCACCTTTCACCTGGGCTGGGTTGCATTTCCTGGACCCTGTGTTCTTCCTCTTTCTCCGTTTGCTCCCTTGTTTTGCTGGAGCACATCTTCCAGCAGTTTCTTAAGAAAGAGTGAATGCGATGAAAACACTTCAATACCTTGCACGTCTAAAAATTTTTGGAAAAAAAAAGCATGGCTATGGAATTACACAGAGAAAATCACTTACCCTCAGAATTTTGGAAGCACTTTCTCATTGTCTTTTAGCTTCCAGTTCACTGCTGAGAAGTCTGATACCAAACCTTTGTGATCTCCTCTCCTCCCAGAAGCTTTAGGAGCTCACCATGACTGGAAGTATGGACTTGGAAACCAGGCCGTTTAGTTAGTAGACTGCCAGTGCAACCTTGACCAAATTTCTCAATCTTCTTGCACCTCAGTTTGCAAATGGGGTTGTTGGAAGTTTACAGAAGTTAATACATATAAAACCTCTTAGAACAGTGCCTGGCAAAGAGTATTATATAAGCATTTGCTATTGTTTTTATTATGGTCTTTTAATCTGTAGTATTTTAACAATAGTTAATAATAAAATGAATGTAGGCCTTTTTCCACTCCCAGTGCTGGGAACTCAAAAGGCATGTTAACAGACACAACTTTTAAATTTCATAAACCTTTTTGTATAATTCTTTGTTTTCTTCCTTTCATATGCTTTATTACCTCTTTCTGGAACTCTTATTTGTTAAACCTCCGGGCCCATCTCTGATTTTCCTGTTTTCCCCCTTCATTGTGCATCTTTTTGTTTTGTTCTCCTTTCTGATAAATGTCAGCTTTACCTTCTAAATCTTCTACTGAGGACTTCCCTGGTGGTCCAGTGGTTAAGACTCCAAGCTTCCAGTCCCTGATTGGGGAACTAAGATCCCTTATGTCTTATAGTGCAGCCAAATAAATAACAAAAACTACTGAATTTAAAGATTTTTAGCTGTATTTTTATATTCTAAGTGCTTTGCTCTCTTATCTTTCAATGGCTGCTTTTTCTTCTTTTATTCCTTTTTCTTTTGCTCCCTGTATAGTCTCTTTTTTAAAGTCTTTGTTTGCTTTGACTTCTTTCCAGTTGGAACTTGCCTCAAATGTCTGGTGATCCTTTACTGCTTCTATTTGACAATGAGGCATTAAAAAGAATCTTTTTAAGTGAAGCTTTCCAACTGGGAGGCTTCCTGGTACAGGGATTTTTCACTGGGGGCTCCCTAAATGTTTGAATTTATAGGTTTTTCTCCCCTAGGCAGATTTATTTTCTCCAGAGAAGTACCTTCCACCTGTGCCAGGCAGGGGCAATATAAGCTTCCCAGTGTTTCTAATACCAAAGCAGAGAAAGCAGACTGGACAATCTCATTTTTGTCTTTATTCTTGCTCTTGATGAGGCTCCCTGTCCTCTGCTCTGCTGATTGCCCCCGACTTTATAGTATTTTTAAAGTTCACATTTTCCAGAGACCAAACTGCCCTTTACCTACAGAGGTGAGAGGCAGTCATGTGGCTGTATGACACAGTGTGGGGAGATGTTTGACAACTGTGAAGATCTAATTACCCTACGCATAAACTTTTAACCAGTATCTTTGACCCCATCTTCCTTGGTATATTTGGAGCCTATCTCTTTGCTTCTTGTTAAGTGTTCCCCAACTCTGAAGGCATTTTTTTAGGGGGGGGCCACACCTTGCAACTTTTTAACTGTGGTGTTGGAGAAGACTGTTGAGTCTCTTGGACTGCAAGGAGCTCAAACCAATCAATCCTAAAGGAAATCAGTGCTGAATATTCATTGGAAGGACTAATGCTGAAACTGAAGCTCCAATACTTTGGCCACCTGATATGAACTGACTCATTAGAAAAGACCCTGATGCTGGGAAAGACTGAAGGCGGGAGAAGGGGACGACAGAGGATGAGATGGTTAGAAGGCATCACTGATTCGATGGATAGGAGTTTGAGCAAGCTCTGGGAATTGGTGATGGACAGGGAAGCCTGGCATGCTGCGGTCCATGGAGTTGCAAAGAGTCAGACATGACTGAGCGATTGAACTGAACACCTCACAGCATGTGGGGTCTAAGTTCCCCAACCAGGGATGGAACCCATGCCCCTTGCAGTGGAAGTTTGGAGTCTAACCATTGGACCACCAGGAAAGTCCTTCTGAAGGCATTTATACTTTGGCCTCCTCTGTTCTAAGTCAATTACCCCTCTTACACCCACCTTCCATCTTCCAAGAAAGGCTGACACCTTTCCTTTGCCATTTCCTCTCCCACCCTCTAGGCCTTGGAATTTATGACTATTCATGATCCTTTGCTGTTAACACCAAATGTTATGTTGGTTCATTTTGTAAAACTGTAAAAGATGAATAATTCCAAAGATACATTCGCCAGAAGAATTTTAAACAAAATTATTTCACTAGAAATTGCTTTATTGATGAAATCACCAGGAATTTTCAACACAAGATTTAACATCTTAACGTCCACCAAAGCCTGGTCTCTGGGGTTTGGTCTGCCTCTCCCAGTCCTTAAAGGGGTTTAGAGAGAGACGTCATTAACAGAGACCAAGTAAGGTGGTTGGAGGTCCTCCTTTCCCAGTCATTGGACAAGCTGCTCAATTCTTGTCCAGAGTAGGAAAGAGCCAGTGTTTCAGAGTAATCTAATAAGAATTTGACATTGTATTTAAATCTCTCATAACAATTTCAATTTATCAACAGTATTGGTCCAAACTTATTTATTTCTGATCTAAGTGTTTTTCATTTTGCATTTTTGGTGTAATTTTAATAAATAATGCATTTTTGGTGTAATTTTAATAAATAATTTCACTCCCTGTGCAGAAATCAATTAATCCCGTGCCAAGAAAAATATTTCAAACCTGAGTAATCTCTTGCTCTTGGAAAGAGGAAACAGGGAGGGTTTCTGCTTTTTCCACTCAAGAGATGACCAAATATACACCCCCCGACCCCCCAGAAGTCCAAAATGTTACTTCTGGCCTTGGAATGTGCAGCTTTTGATGGGCTGATTCAAATCACCTAGGAAGAGCAGCTGGAACTACGATGCAGGCAGCCTTCTTTGGAAATTTCTTCCTAAAATCAACTCTAGCGGATGGTCCATGCTTGTGTACAAAGGCTGTACAGTCTGAACAACTTCTGCTGTTCCATCTCACAAGCTAGGCTCAGAGGAGGCACTGGAGTTCTCAGGAACAAGAGGAGTAGCAGTGGCCCCACGAGGTAGGACCTCAATAACGCGAGGCTTGTCAATGATCCGGGCTGTCCGGTTTCCCTTTTCCACAATACCGACGATCCAGGCTTGATGACCCTCTCCATACTTTGAAGATTTGATTTCTGAACAAAAGCGAGCTGCCTGTTCTCTTGGCAGACAAATTAGTAGCCCCCCAGAAGTTTCTGCTGAGGTTCCTTGCAGGAGACCGAAGCGCCCGCTGGCCTTGCTGATGGCAGCCATCTTGGCAATGATGGGCAGATTATGAATGACAAAGGAGACCTCATTTCTTTGTTGTTTTGCAAGGTTCTGAGAGTGACCCAGAATGCCAAAGCCAGTGATATCTGTGGCTGCATGGGCATTAAACGTGTGCATCAGCCCGGCAGCAATTCTATTGAGGGTAGCCATGTTGAACATGGCTTCCTGATAACCCAGCTCTACCTCTTCTCTGGAGACCACCATCTTTATCTTATTCCATCGTTCAGGATTATCCAGCCATTGGTGGGCATTGACGGCAACCTGAGTTCCTAAGGGTTTAGTTAACACGAGCACATCCCCAACAACGGCACTGTCAGGCAGGATGAATTCATTTGGTTGACATACTACAGTGGCAACTCCACCGATGATAATCCAAGGGTTTACCACCGTTTGCCCACCAGTCACTGCAGTCCCTCCTTCCTCGGCAGCATCTCGAAAGCCTTTGATCATGAGTGGTGTTATCTTTTCTCGCTCCTCCTCAGGCATACTCTGGCTGACGCTGAGTAGCATCAACATGTTGTCACACTCAGTAATGCCCATCGCGTAAAGGTCACTCAGCACGTTGGCACATGCGATGCGCCCCATCATGTAGGGATCTTCCACCAGCGGGTAAAAGAAGTCGGTGGTCTGCACCAAGGACAGGCCCCCGTGTCTCAGGGGTATGACGCAGGAGTCCATCCCAATGCCCAGGGTGGGGAAGGGAGGGCTGGGTTCCGCCCTCACCGGCAGACCGGCTTCCTGGGCCGTCTCTTCAAGGCCTCCGACCAGGCCCCGGCCCGGCGCGGGCAGCACCTCCGGTCGCGTCAGTCCCGCCAGGAGTTTGAGCAGCGTCTCCTGGGGGACCTTGCAGCCTCAGCCCTTCATGCCCGAGAAGCCGGTGAGCCGCCAGCTCGGGCTGAGACCCAACGCCTGGGGCTCGAAGGGCCGGTAGCTCGAGAAGCCCCGGCCTAGAGGCAAGCCCACGGGGCCCGAGGAGCCTTCCCCCGCCGCCACTGCCGCCATAGCCTCTCCGCCGGCACCAGTCGCCGCGACTTCCGCCATTACGCCTGCCCGGCAGGGAGGGAGAAAAGAGGATGGAGGAGGAGAGGTCCCTTTTACTTTCCACTCTAGTTAGTAAGGCGTAACGACATTACCGCAGAGACTCTCTCTGGCACGACTCGCGCAGCCTAACTGCCGCCACACCACGCGCTCCAGGACGTCCTGAGGAAAGAGCCACCGGTCTCTCCGTATTTATCTTGCTGGTGATTGACAGCCGTACCAGCCAATGACGGCTTCGCTACCAAGGGGCGGGCTTCCTTTAGTCTAAAAGATATACTACAAATCAACCACAGCTTGCAAAATTGGTCTCGGCAAATTACTGAGCAAATGCTCTGGTTCATTTCCCTTGATGTAATTTAAATGATCTCTTAGGAGTGCTTGGCGGAACTCTGATTCCCTAGAGACAGTTTACCAAGTCCAGCATATTCAAAGACGAGGGCAGATCGGTCACTTGGTCAACCTCAAGCCGGTCAGATTTGTCCAAGGGTCACTTGGTAGCGCACATGATCTATCCAGGGTAGAAAAATAGCCCAGGAGAAAAATCGGAACGAATATTGAGAAATTAGATATTAAGTTACTACCATTATGTAAGCAAACTGCAGCATCAACATAATAAAATGTTAACGAGGACTTAGTCAGACATGACTGAGCGACTAAGAACAGCGACTGAACAACAAGGACTTTAAAGCGTTTTAAGAACTCTTAAATCCAGACAGCTGCGAGGGTTTTGGTGCTATTTCCACCACTAAACCTATGCCAGTCACTTCCTCTCTCTTGGCATCAGCTGACTCATCTGAACAGTAAAGTAGCTTTACCTAGGGTTCTTCTAGTCTAAATTTTTTATATCCCTTTAAGTTAATATATATGAGAGTGTGTGATGTATTCATGAAGGAAAGCTTCTCAATATCCGTTAAAATGATAGCTGCACTAAATACCTTTGACCCAGCAGTTCCATTCTAGAACTTTATCTTTTAGATATATTCACCTGTGTGAGTGGGAAATGATAGTTATTTATTGCTGTGCTATAAACATACCTGAACAACTTAAATGTTTATCAATTATGATTAAAATAAATTCATACATTTATATAATGGACTATAAGACAGCCATAAAAAAGAATGAGAAAGCATTGATATGATTATGCTGACAATAGTTACAGTTCTAATAGGCAGGATTCTAAATGCTCTACACATATTAAGTAATTTAATTCTCATAAAGACCTTATAAGTTAGGATTCGTCCCACATTTTACAGATAAGTAATATAAGACACAGAGAGATTAAATGACCTAATCGAAATCACCATGAGTTTAGCATGAAGCTGGATATGAATCCAGGCAACCTGCTCCAGAGACCAAATTATATTGCCTATAATGTTTGTTAAGAGAAACAAACAAGCTTCAGATGTATGTATAGAATGCTACAAATTGTTGTTGTAAAAGGGGGAAATATATGCAAAAACATATTTCTGGAAGGGTGATCACCAGAAACGTAATTTTGATTATCTGTGGGGAGACAATAAGATGATTAGGGGACAGATTTTTTTCATTGTGTTGTCTTTTTGATCTTTTTGTGTTGGAACTTAAAAATAAAATTTAACATTTGAATGTAATACTTAAAACAAAATTAAATGCCTATGGGAGTATAAACTGATGCAAACTTTGAAAAAGAGCCTGACCTTAACTGATAAAGTCGGACATATGCAAACCCATGTGATTCCACTCAAGGACGTGCCCTAGAGAAAAATCCTGCTCTTGTGCCCCAGATGATATATACAAGAATGGCTGTAAGAGGTCTGGAGAGGATTGTAAAACAGTGTGAATGTACTTAACACTACTCAACTTAAAAATACTTCAGATTTTAAGAAGTAGTTAAGACAGTAAATTTTATGTTGTATGTGTGTGGTGTTTTTGGTTTCTTGTTTGGCTGAGCTGAGAGGCATGTGGTATCTTAGTTCCCTGACCAGGGATCGAATCCGTGCCGGCTACAATGGAAGCACAGTGTCCTAACCACTGTATCGCCAAGGAATCCCACTATGTGTGTTTTACCACAGCCATGAATATTAAAAAATATAGTAGATACTTACAGATTTTATAGTCCACCATTACATTTGGTTTTTATTCCTGCAGAAGTGAAGTGAAGTTGCTCAGTCGTGTCCAACACTTTGAGACCCCATAGACTGTAGACCAACAGGCTCCTCCATCCATGGGATTCTCCAGGCAAGAACACTGGAGTTGGTTGCCCTTTCCTTCTCCAATGCATGAAAGTGAAAAGTGAAAGTGAAGTCGCTCAGTCGTGTCCGACTCTTAGCAACCCCATGGACTGCAGCCTACCAGGCTCCTCGGTCCATGGGATTTTCCAGGCAAGAGTACTGGAGTGGGGTGCCATTGCCTTCTCCATAGCAGGCATAGTACAGTATTAAGTCCTGGAGTGAATTGGAAGGAACCAGAATGTTAGATTTAGACTGAGCTGTCATCTTGACTCTCCTAACAGCCTTACCTGAGTTGTCTAGTGGGTGGCTGTGTGGCCTAATGGATAAGGCGTCTGACTTCGGATCAGAAGTTTGCAGGTTCGAGTCCTGCCACAGTCGCAAGGGGATGGGTAGGGTAGCTTTTCGAGGGCTTCGAGCTTGGGTCTCGAAGAAGGACATGACTGAGCTAGCTACTTAACTTTCACTTTTCACTTTCATGCATTGGAGAAGGAAATGGCAACCCACTCCAGTGTTTTTGCCTGGAGAATCCCAGGAATGGAGGAGCCTGGTGGGCTGCCATCTATGGGGTCCCACAGAGTAGGACACGACTGAAGCGACTTAGCAGCAGCAGCAGCAGTGTATGTATGTCAACATCACTCTCTCAAGTTGTCCCACCCTCTCCTCCCTCACCCTCAGGGACTCTTTTGGGGGAAAGTGTGTATCCATATTACTTCCTGTCACTTCTACCTGGGAGCAATGTTCCCTGGGGCCAGTGCAAAGAAAGTCAGGAATTTTCCTTGGCCAGTGACCAACCCCCCGGGCCAGAACAAGTTCTTGTGCCTTTGTGCAGACCTTTGTACCTTGACCAGGGATTGAACCCATGCTGCTTGCATTGGAAGCGCAGAGTCTTAACCACTGGATCACAAGGGAATTTCCTGTGGGAAGATAGACATTCTATACATTTTCAGTGCACTGAAAACACTTCAGCAGGCTTTCTATTACCTTTTTTTCTTGTTACAAAATCACTGTGTCCTCATTGTCGGTGGCTGTGTGGCCTAATGGATAAGGCGTCTGACTTCGGATCAGAAGATTACAGGTTCGAGTCCTGTCACGGTCGCAAGGATGGGTTGCTTTTTGAGGGCTTCCCGGGTGGCTCAAGTGGTAAAGAATCCACCTGCAATGCAGGAGCCGCAGGAAATGCAGGTTTGATCCCTGGGTGACCCCCTGGAGGAGGAAATGGTAACCCACTCCAGAATACTTGCCTGGAGAATCCCATGGACAGAGGAGCCTGGTGGGCTACAGTCCACGGAATCACAAAGAATCAGACACGAATGAAGTGGTGACTTAGCACAGCACAAATTGTCTAACCTCCAAAACCTCAGTTTCACTGCCTAAAAGATAATAATACATATCAAATAGGAATGTTAGGAGAATTAAATTTTTTAAATGTGTGTGAAGTTCCTGGCTGATGGTAAACTCAAAATAAATGCTAGAACTTCTATCATATAGTACTGATATTGTGGTTGTAGGGACTGAAATTTAAATTCACAAATCTTGTAACATCTTCCAGAGTTTTTTATAAAAACAAATTTATCCATCTTTCAAAAGAAAAAAGAAGAACTGTAACAGAAAAACACTGAAATGACCCAAGTTCTCATTAACCTAAGAGTGCGCAAACAAGCTGTGGTGTAACCACACAAGGGAATATTATTTATCTTTAAAAATGAGGTATAGGCATCATCAGTATGAATAATCTCAAAAACAAAACATTGAAAAGAAGAAGCAAGTTATAGAAGAAAACATAATCTAGGATACCATTTATAAACAAGCAATACTATTTATTATTAATAACTATTAATATTTTATTAATGACAAGCAATAATATTGTTGAGATGCATACTTGATAAAGACTCTTAAAAGGTAAAAGAATGAATGATTAACAAAGGAGTTGTTAAAAGATTAGCATAGGAATTACTTCTGGGGAAGGATATGTAAAAGAACTTTTGGGCTATGTTAAATTCTGTTCCTTAGACTGAGTAGTAGTTACATAGGGTTTCTTTAAACCATGCACATATATTTTCCCATGCTTTTTGTAAATAAACTCTATATTTCAACATTTTCAAAAGAAGAAAATAGGCTATATTTCAGAATTGAAAAAAATGAGATACTGAAAAAGCAATAGATGCGGAAGCGGAAGCAAAGGACCTCTGGGTTTTATCTTATCTCTGGGCTTGCAAAGGACCTCTGGGTTTTATCTTATCTCTGGGCTTGCCCTCAGTGATTTGTCTGGCCTTAAGGAAGTTACATAACCTCTCTACAGCTTAGTTTTAATCTCTGTTAAATGAGCATCATCTTCTCCGCTTCAGACCACATGAGCATCTGAACTATGAAAAGTTCTTTGCAAAATGTTGAGCGTATTGTTCACGTGAAGAATTCTCTTATCATTGAGTGAAACACAAAAACAGCCCATGACCTCTGTAGTAATTTCATCTGGGTTAAAAAGTGACTAGATTAGGTGGTCCTGGTTATATGTTCTCTTAGTTCTCTGGACTTTTCCTTCTCAGTATTTGGTGCAATTTGTACTTCTTTATTCATGTGCTTACACCATGACTATCTGCTCCACTGATCTGTAAGCTCCACAGAGCAGGGGCTGCTCAGTTTCATCCACTCTAGCGTTTATATGACAAAAACATTCATTGAATGAATACTTTATTTTATACAGTTTGCTGAGCACAGGAGTCATGTGATGCGAGCATGCGTGCTAAGTCGCTTCAGTCGTCTCCGATTCTTTGCGATCCCGTGGACAGGACTGTAGCCCACCAGGCTCCTATGTCCATGGGATTCTCCAGGCAAAAACTCTGGAGTGGGTTACTGTTTCCTCCTCCAGGGGATCTTCCTGACCCAGGGATCAAACCTGCAGCTCCTGGATTGCAGGCAGATTCCTTACTGCTTGAGTCACCAGGGAAGTGCCCTGAGTGACATGATAGTACTGAGCATTTTGCGTTTATTTATCTTCTCATTTCATCCTCAGAGCAGCCCCAGGAAATCGGCATTCTTACCTCCATTTTACAGATGCAGAAACTGAGGTCCCTGATAGGTTAGGAGAGTCTTGCACAGGGTCAACCAGCTAGGAATCAACCTGGTGAGAACTGCAAATCCAAGTCTGTCTAGCCTGAAGGCTGGTGCCCTACCCCTCAGTTGGGTGGGCCATTTGAAAATACTGGTGGCTCAGAGGTTAAAGCGTCTGCCTGCATGTGGGAGACCCGGGTTCGATCCCTCGATCGGGAAGATCCCCTCTAGAAGGAAATGGCAACCCATTTTAGTATTCTTGCTTGGAGAATCCCATGGATGGAGGAGCCTGGTAGGCTACAGTCCACGGGGTTGCAAAGAGTCGGACACGACTGAGAGACTTCACTTTCACTTTGAAAATACTAGTAACCCTCACCACATCCCTCAAGAAAACAGGATTCTTTCTTTTTATAGGTACATAAGGTAATTTTTAAAAATTTAGTTTTAGTTGGAGTATAATTGCTTTAGAATGTTGTGTTTGTTTCTGCTATACAAGAATCGGCAACAAGTATGTATATATTTGCGCTTCCCAGGTGGCTCTAGTGGGAAAGAACACATCTGTCAATGCAGTAGACGAAAGAGACATGAGTTCAACCCCTGGGTCAGAAAGATCCCCTGGAGGAGGGCATGGCAACCCACTCCAGTATTCTTGTCTGGAGAATCCCATGGTCAGAGGAGCCTGGCAGGCTACAGTCCATAGGGTCACAAAGAGTAAGACACGACTGAAGCAACTTAGCACAGCACAGCACGTACATATATCCGCTGCCTCTGGAGTCTCTCTCCCACTCCTTCCCCTATCGCCACCCTTCTAGGTCATCACAGAGCACTCAGCTGAATTCCCTGTTGATTCCCTGATTCCCACTAGCTGTCTATTTAAACATGATAGTGTATGTATGTCAACATCACTCTCTCAAGTTGTCCCACCCTCTCCTCCCTCACCCCCAGGGACTCTTTCAGGGAAAAGTGTGTATCCATATTACTTCCTGTCACTTCTACCTGGGAGCAATGTTCCCTGGCGCCAGTGCAAAGAAAGTCAGGGATTTTCCTTGGCCAGTGACCAAACCCCTCCGTCAGGACAAGTTCCTGTGCCTTTGTGCCGACTGTCCACTTGGGTGGATCCTTGTGATCGCATCATGAGCTTTTGAAAGCATCCTATTTATCTTTTTCTTATTTTTTCACTGAGAGATTCATTAAACTACATTTGCCATTCGGGCCAAAGACTGCAAGGTAGAAACCTGGAGGTGGAGTTGGGAGAGCAGACAAAAGAGAAGAAAGAGGGATTTTAAAGAATAAGATAATCTGAGTACCAGCCCATCATTTTAAAGAAAAATAGAGATATATAGTTGATTTACAATATGATACTACTGATGTTCAAGCTGGTTTTAGAAAAGGCAGAGGAACGAGAGATCAAATTGCCAACATCCGCTGGATCATGGAAAAAGCAAGAGAGTTCCAGAAAAACATCTATTTCTGCTTTATTGACTATGCCAAAGCCTTTGACTGTGTGGATCACAATAAACTGTGGTAAATTCTGAAAGAGATGGGAATACCAGACCACCTGACCTGCCTCTTGAGAAATTTGTATGCAGGTCAGGAAGCAACAGTTAGAACTGGACATGGAACAACAGACTGGTTCCAAATAGGAAAAGGAGTTCGTCAAGGCTGTATATTGTCACCCTGTTTATTTAACTTATATGCAGAGTACATCATGAGAAATGCTGGACTGGAAGAAGCACAAGCTGGAATCAAGATTGCTGGGAGAAATATCAATAACCTCAGATATGCAGATGACACCACCCTTATGGCAGAAAGTGAAGAGGAACTAAAAAGCCTCTTGATGAAAGTGAAAGTGGAGAGTGAAAAAGTTGGCTTAAAGCTCAACATTCAGAAAACGAAGATCATGGCATCTGGTCCCATCACTTCATGGGAAATAGATGGGGAAACAGTGGAAACAGTGTCAGACTTTTTTTGGGGGGGCTCAAAAATCACTGCAGATGGTGACTGCAGCCATGAAATTAAAAGACGCTTACTCCTTGGAAGGAAAGTTATGACCAACCTAGATAGCATATTCAAAAGCAGAGACATTACTTTGCCAACAAAGGTCCGTCTAGTCAAGGCTATGGTTTTTCCTGTGGTCATGTATGGATGTGAGAGTTGGACTGTGAAGAAGGCTGAGCGCCAAAGAATTGATGCTTTTGAACTGTGGTGTTGGAGAAGACTCTTGAGAGTCCCTTGGACTGCAAGGAGATCCAACCAGTCCATTCTGAAGGAGATCAGCCCTGGGTGTTTTTTGGAAGGAATGATGCCAAAGCTGAAACTCCAGCACTTTGGCCACCTCATGCGAAGAGTTGACTCATTGGAAAAGACTCTGATGCTGGGAGGGATTGGGGGCAGGAGGAGAAGGGGAAGACAGAGGATGAGATGGCTGGATGGCATCACTGACTTGATGGACGTGAGTCTCAGTGAACTCGGGGAGTTGGTGATGGACAGGGAGGCCTAGTGTGCTTCGATTCATGGGGTAGCAAAGAGTCGGACACGACTGAGCGACTGATCTGATCTGATCAGGTATACTGCATAGAGCTTCAAAACTTACAGATGTATTCAATTTAAAGTTATTATCAAATATTGGCTATACTTCCCCCGAGCTGTACAATACATCCCGTAGCTTACTTACTTTATACACAGTATCAGTAGTTTGTACCTCAATCCCTTACCCCTGTCTGCTGCCCCTCATTCCCCCCATTTGTTTTTCAGATGCAATAAAAGCCTTGGGGCTGGGGCTACTTACAGTGATTTCCAGTTATAATCATTCAGAATCCTAACACTACACTTCAGGGTTCAGGGCACTTTTCGTTTTATTTTATTGAGTTGGCCAAAAAGTCTGTTTGGATATTTCTGTACTATCTTATTGAAAAGCCCAAACTATTTTTTGGCCAACTCAATACATGCTGCCCTGTGGAGCCGCAGGCAGGATCTTTGTACCTTGACCAGGGATTGAACCCATGCTGCTTGCATTGGAAGTGCAGAGTCTTAACCACTGGATCACGAGGGAATTTCCTCCATACACTTGGAAAATTTTGTGGTTGTTGTGGGAAGATAGACATTCTGTACATTTTCAATACACTGAAAACACTTCAGCAGGCTCTTTCCATTACATTTTTTTTTCTTGTTACAAAATCACTGGCTTGTTGTTGTCAGTGGCCATGTGGCCTAATGGATAAGGCGTCTGACTTCGGATCAGAAGATTACAGGTTCGAGTCCTGTCATGGTCGCAAGGAGGGGTTGCTTTTTGAGGGCTTCCCGGGTGGCAGGAAATGCAGGTTTGATCCCTGGCTCAGGAAAATCCCCTGGAGGAGGAAATGGCAGCCCACTCTAGTATTCTTGCCTGGAGAATCCCATGGACAGGGGAGCCTGGTGGGCTATACAGTCCATGGGGTCGCAAAGAGTTGGAAACGACTGAAGCGACCTAGCATGCACGTCATTGTAGAAAAAGCACAAATTGCAACTTAGTAAGGAGGAAAAAAGTTTTAAAAAGCACTTGAAAGCCTTTCTCCCAGAAAGGGTGTTAATGACCCCTTAGTGCAGCACAGCTAAGTTTTTCTTCCTGTGCTACGTGGAGGGCCACCACTCCACACTGAGCCCTAGGGGGCGCCCAGTCATTCCCTCCAGGCTGTGTGGAGCTACTGCGTATTTGGTGCATTACATAACCTTACACACACAAAGAGATGGAGGACTACCCTAGAGGTCCAATGGTTAAGATTCTGCACTTCCACTGCAGAGGGTGCGGGTTTGATTCCTGGTGGGGGAACTGAAATCCTGCATGCCTCTTGGCCAAAAAAAAAAAAAAAAAATTCTTGAACTGAATGAAAATACAACATATCAACTTACACTTTTAATAATTATTTTATTATTTTTATTGTTATTTTACTTATTTTTATTTTTTGGTTGTACCTTGCAGCATGTGGCTGGACTGTACTCCAAATCGGGAAAGGGGTACATCAAGGCTGTATATTGTCACCCTGCTTATTTAACTTATATGCAGAATGGTGGTGGTTTAGTCACTAAGTCATCTCCAACTCTTGCGACCCCATGGACTGTAGCCTGCCAGGCTCCTCTGTCCATGGGATTCTCCAGGCAAGAATACTGGAGTGAGTTGCCACTTCCTTCTCCAAGGGATCTTCCCGACCTAGGAATTGAACCTGAATCTCCTGCATTACAGGCAGATTCTTTACCAACTGAACTATGAGGGAAGCCCTATATGCAGAATACATCATGGGAAATGCCCAGCTGGATGAAGCACAAGCTGGAATCAAGATTGCCGGGAGGAATATCAATAACCTCAGATATGCAGATGACACCACCGGTATGGCAGAAGGTGAAGAGGAACTAAAGAGCCTCTTGTTGAAAGTGAAAGAGGTGAGTGAAAAAGTTGGCTTAAAACTCAACATTCAAAAAACTAAGATCATGGCATCCAGTCCCATCACTTCATGGCAAATAGATAGGAAAACAATGGAAACATTGAGAGAGTTTATTTTTGGGGGCTCCAAAATCACTGCAGATGGTGACTGCAGGCTTGAAATTAAAAGACGCTTACTCCTTGGAAGGAAAGTTATGACCAACCTAGATAGCATATTAAAAAGCAGAGACAAAAAAATAAAAAAAATAAAAAATAAAAAGCAGAGACATTACTTTGCCAACAAAGGTCCGTCTAGTCAAGGCTATGGTTTTTCCTGTGGTCACGTATGGATGTGAGAGTTGGATTATAAAGAAAGCTGAGCACTGAAGAATTGATGCTTTTGAATTGTGGTGTTGGAGAAGACTCTTGAGAGTCCCTTGGACTGCAAGGAGACCCAACCCGTCCATCCTAAAGGAAATTGGTCTGGAATATTCATTGGAAGGACTGATGCTGAAGCTGGAACTCCAATACTTTGGCCATCTGATGCTAAGAACTGACTCATTGGAAAAGACCCTGATGCTGGGAAAAATTGAAGGCAGGAGGAGACGGGGATGACAGAGGATGAGATGGTTGGATGACATCACTGACTCAGTGGACATGAGTTTGAGTAAGCTCTGGGAGTTGGTGACGGACAGGGAAGCCTGGTGTGCTGCAATCCATGGGGTCACAATGAGTCGGACATGACTGAGCGACTGAACTGAACTAACAAATGATTGCCCTTATCTGTTGTTATCTCTGTCTCCATTAGCATGTCAACAGACTGATGACAGGGATTGCTGTTCACTGCTATATCTCTAAGAGCCAGTGCATAAAGGTGGTCTTCTATAAATATTTGTGAATGAACCTGGGGGAGTCTCAAGCATCTATTACTTGCCGGGTATTTTCCAACCACTCTTTTATTTCTTACTAGAAATAAATAGGATGATCCTCTTTTTATTTTTTTTTAATTTTTAATTTAAACTGGGGCTTCCCTGGTGGTCCAGGGGTTAAGACTCTGTGCCTCCACTGTAGGGGTCTTGGGTTTGATCCCTGGTCGGGGAACTAAGATCCCACATGTTGCAGTTCAGTCCAGTCTCTCAGTCATGTCCGACTCCTTATGGCTTAGCTGGTAAGGAATCCACATGCAATGAAGACTTGGGTTTGATCCCTGGGTCGGGAAGATCCCCTGGAGAAGGGAAAGGCTACCCACTCTAGTATTCTGACCTGGAGAATAGTCCATGGGGTCACAAAGAGTCAGACACAACTGAGCACCTTTCATTTTCTTTCAGGTTGCTCATAGCTTTCCTTCCAAGGAGCAAGCATCTTTTAATTTCAAGGCTGCAGTCACCATCCACAAGTGATTATGGAGCCCCAGAAAATAAAGTCTGTCACTGTTTCCATTGTTTCCCCATCTATTTGCCATGAAGTGATGGGACCAGATGCCATGATCTTCGTTTTCTGAATGTTGGGTTTTAAGCCAACTTTTTCACTCTCCACTTTCACTTTCAACAAGAGGCTCTTTAGTTCCTCTTCGCTTTCTCCCATAAGGGTGGTTTCATCTGCATATCTGAGGTTATTGATATTTCTCCCAGCAATCTTGATTCCAGCTTGTGAGTCATCCAGCCCGGCATTTCGCGTGATGTACTCTGCATATAAGTTAAATAAGCAGGGTGACAATATACAGCCTTGATGTACTCCTTTCCTGATTTGGAACCAGTCTGTTGTTCCATGTCCAGTTCTATCTCTAATTTGTTAGTTAGGGATAGATATTAAGAAGAAAAAGTAAAATCTGGAGAGAGGGAGCTAAGAAGTCTGGTATGTGAGTGTGTAGTGTGCGATCAGGGCCAAGGAAGGCCTCACTGAAAAGGTGACCTTGAAGTAAAGACCTGAATGAAAAAAGGAATAAGAATGCAGACTCCTGGGAGAGAGTGTTTCAGGAAGAGAGAATGGCAATTGCGAAGGCCCTGGGGCAGGAAGGAATGCACCTGGGGAGTTCTAGGAACAAGGAGCCCAGAGTGCCTGCTGCACGGAGTGGGGAGAGTTTGAGGAGATGAAGTCAGACAGATGGGCACAGCGTAGCAGGCACAGGACATAGGGTTTCATAGGTCTTTGCAGGATTTTTTTTTTTTTTCCGCCGTTGCCGCCACGGCCTCCTCTTTGTAGGATTAATAGAACCTAACTTTTAAGCTTTTAATCCTCAGTCAAATCCCAAAGGTTCCAAACTTTTCCCAGCAGCTTGAGCCCCCCTGCTCTGGCCTGACACCCAGGTCAGTGTTCTCATTGCTGGTCCCTGATTTGGACCTGACCCAAGCCACATTCAACCCTAGTTCCCAATTCTCACCTCGCCTGAACTTGCCCCGTGGGACATCTAGCAATGTTGTGGCCACGCGTTCCGGGAAACAAACTCACTCAGGACAGTGCAGATAGCAGAGTGCACTGTCTTGGGCCGGCGGGCCCAAGGCAGAGTCTCCTCTTAGCCAAGGACCCCGACCAGTTTTTGAGAAAACCTTATATACCCTAAGTGTACTTGCTCAAACCCACCTCTCCGAATTCCTTGAAACTGTCTGGACAAGGTAAAAGAGAGATAGGATCAAAGTTAACCCATGATTCATGTGTTACAAGACTAGATAAACAGTGGATATTTATCAATACGCCTGTGGTTATATCCCGAAAAACATAATGGAATTTACCACTCTGTTCTGTTACAGAGATAATTAGCATATTCTTTTAGGCAACAGAGAGTCCAAGTGCAAGTCCTGAGGCTCTTTTATCCGGGGGTCTGGTTTTCCATTGGTATGCTATTTATATAGACACCGGGCACAAAGTTCAGAGTCCATTGGGAGGGTGACCATACTTGTAGCTTAATGTTCACAGCCTGGCCTAAGATGGAGTCCAGCTCTGTTTCCTCCCTCAGCAAGAGCCTCTACCTCAGAAAATTTGAGAAATGACACCCACAGCCACATAGCTATCACACTCTTAACCACCTGCCATCATCCCAAGTGGCAGGAAGTTTCATCTCTGTATCTGGGGCAAATGTGAGAAGTCAATGAGTGAGTCAATGCTTGCCACAAGAAAAAGAGAGAAGCAAGGAGAGAAAGAGGCTGGGAGTGATAATGGTACTCAGGGAAGAGAGGGTTCTGAGATAAAGATAGAAATCAGGAGAGCGGTTTTGAAGATGGTGAGAGAGGAAGTCATGTGATCATCTAGGGGCATAGAATTCCAAACAGAGAAACCCCGGAGCAAAGGCCCCAGGCCAGAGTGAGCCTGATGTGAGCGGAAGAGCAGGAGGCCATTGTGAGTGGTGACAAGTGGGTGAGAGAAGAGGTGGGTGAGAGAAGAGGTGGGTGAGAGAAGAGCAGGAAGGGGTGACGTCAGAGGGGCAATGAAGAGCCTGATGTGCAGAGACCGTGGGTCACTATGAAGGCTTTGGCTTTGGCTCTGGGTGAAATAGGAGATGTTGGAAGTTTAGACCAGAGGCCTGACATGATGACTCTGACTAAGCTGGGGGCAGATGGGTTTGGGAGTTAGAAGCAGAAGGACAGTGAGAAAGTTTCTTTGAAAACACAGGAAAGAGGCAATGGTGGTTTGCAGCAGTGGCTACACTGAAGATGGCGAGAGGCAGTCGGAGTCAGGACATGTTTTGAAAGTAGAACCAACAGATTTCCTGATAACTTGGGTGCAGGATCTGCTGGGTGGAGGATCTTTGGATTTTTTTTCTCCTAGTCACAAGAGGAAGCCATAGAGTTGGTTTTGAGCAGGGGGTTGACAGGGTTGCCTTTGTGTTTTTGAAAGATCACTCTACTGTTAGGTCAGAGATAGTCTGGAGGGGAAGAATGCAGTGGAGGGCAGTGAGGGATGGTGATAGCTTGGACTAGGAGGAAATAGGTAGACGGTTAAGCAAAACACAGCACAGCTCTTTCTGCCTCTGGGCCTTTGCACAGGCTACTCTCAATCACCCAAAAGCTGTCTATGGTTAACAAATGCTATTATCGTCAAGACTCAGGGAGCCCCTCCCCCAGTGATTTCCTCTGTTTTAGCATTTATCATGCTGGGTTTTCTCTGACATCTGTGAGCTTCTCACAGCGGGGATCACACCTCACTAAGCTCTAAGAGCCCAAGGCCCAGCACGAGGTCTGGTGCAGAGAAGGCCTTAAAGAGCATTTGTTGAATGAATAAACAAAAAGAATGTGACGGAGGAAATAGATCAACACCGTGATATTCAGAGCTCACCGAAGCACTGCGAATCCTTTATTGTTGTCGCTGTTTTCTGATTATGAAAGTAATATGTGCTCTTTATAAAAAACAATTCAGATATCAATTATATCATTACGATCCCCCAAACCTCATCCTCTATACTCTGGAAACAAGACATCTCTAGTATTTAGAAATAAGTATGCAGCGTTCAGGAAACATTCTCCCCCCATTTGTATATAGATACACTAAAAAACAAAATGTCTAAGAGGCAGAGAGATAGGAGAGAGAGAAACTGAGAAAGACAGACTTCCTGCCTAGCAGACAAACAGATGTCACACACACTGTTTTGCAACTTGTTTTTTTCTACTCGCATTATCATGACAATCTTTCTATGCTGAAAATCTACCACTTTTTGGTAAAAGGCTGAACAATATTCTATAAAACGAATTTGTTTAAGCGATATAAGCTAATTCTTATTCATGTTGGCTATTTAACTTATTTTCTACCTTTTTTTTAATGTAAAGATTTCTTTGGATATCTTTGTTGTATTTATTTTGAGACACCACCTTTTTTTTTCTTGGCTGAGCCTTGTCTTCATAGCGGCCTGAGGTTATTTCTCTACTTGCAGCCCTTGGGTTTAATTGCCTCATGCCATGCCATGGAAATCTTAGTTTCCTCACCAGGCAGTAAACCCAAGTCCCCTGCATTGACCACCAGGGAAGTCCCTTGAGACACCAGATTTTAGAAGCAGAGTTGAAACATGTGTTCCTCCTGCAGTGGTTTTAAGACTTGGGTCTTGGTCTTATGTGACTATTAGATATAGTCTAATATCTAATAGTATAATTAGATCACATAGTGATCACACATGATGGTGTGATCACTCACCTAGAGCCAGATATCCTGGAATGTGAAGTCAAGTGGGCCTTAGAAAGCATCACTATGAACAAAGCTAGTGGAGGTGATGGAATCCCAGTTGAGCTATTTCAAATCCTGAAAGATGATTCTGTGCAAGTGCTGCACTCAATATGCCAACAAATTTGGAAAACTCATCAGTGGCCACAGGACTGGAAAAGGTCAGTGTTCATTCCAATCCCAAAGAAAGGCAATGCCAAAGAATGCTCAAACTACCGCACAATTGCACTCATCTCACATGCTAGTAAAGTAATGCTCAAAATTCTCCAAGCCAGGCTTCAGCAATACGTGAACCGTGAACTTCCAGATGTTCAAGCTGGTTTTAGAAAAGGCAAAGGAACCAGAGATCAAATTGCCAACATCTGCTGGATCATCGAAAAAGCAAGAGAGTTCCAGAAAAACATCTATTTCTGCTTTATTGACTATGCCAAAGCTTTTGACTGTGTGGATCACAATAAACTGTGGAAAATTCTGAAAGAGATGGGCATACCAGACCACCTGACCTGCCTCTTGAGAAACCTATATGCAGGTCAGGTAGCAACAGTTAGAACTGTTAGAACTGTTCCAGATAGGAAAAGGGGTACGTCAAGGCTGTATATTGTCACCCTGCTTATTTAACTTATATGCAGAGTACATCATGAGAAACGCTGGGCTGGAAGAAGCACAAGCTGGAATCAAGATTGCCGGGAGAAATATCAATAACCTCAGATACGTAGATGACACCACCCTTATGGCAGAAAGTGAAGAAGAACTAAAAAGCTTCTTGATGAAAGTGAAAGAGGAGAGTAACAAAGTTGGCTTAAAACTCAACATTCAGAAAACAAAGATCATGGCATCTGGTCCCATCACTTCATGGGAAATAGATGGGGAAACAGTGGAAACAATGTCAGACTTTATTTTTTGGGGCTCCAAAATCACTGCAGATGGTAATTGCAGCCATGAAATTAAAAGACGCTTACTCCTTGGAAGGAAAGTTATGACCAACCTAGATAGCATATTCAAAAGCAGAGCCATTACTTTGCCAACAAAGGTTCGTCTAGTCAAGGCTGCGGTTTTTCCAGTGGTCATATAAGTGTCACGGAAGTGTATGTTCCTCGGTTCTTTGTCTCGTCACAACAAAGATTTGGAGCAACGGACATTAAAGCCCTCGGCGCGTCACAGCTCTCAGGTCTTGGACAAACCGTGCTACAGCTCTTAGGCAAATCAGTGTTACAGCTCTATTTTATTTATAAGATAGGAGGAGAATCCAAGACTCGAAGAGAAGAGAGTGGAGAAGTGCGTAGGGAGGGAGAAAGAGAGAGAGAAAGAGAGAGAGCGCGCGCATGCATGCGGGAGAGAGAGTCCGAGAGAAAGCGCTTTGGCTCCTCCTTTTATATGTTTTTTCCTCCACCTGGGCCTGCCCTATGCAAATTGGGCTTAGCCAGGAGTGCTGTTTGTTCTGTTTGTTCTGTTTGTTCTGCCTGAAGTCTTCACTCTGGTCCTCGGACCTTCCTTGTCTTTTAGCCACCGCCATTTTGGACTCCTTTTCCCTATTCTACCTACCTAACATAAGGATGTGAGAGTCGGACTATAAAGAAAGCTGAGTGCCGAAGAATTGATGCTTTTAAACTGTGGTGTTGGAGAAGACTCTTGAGAGTCCCTTGGACTGCAAAGAGATCCAACCTGTGTGTTTTAAAGGTGATCAGTCCTGGGTGTTCATTGGAAGGACTGATGTTGAAGCTGAAACTCCAAGACTTTGGCCACCTGATGCGAAGAGCTGACTCACTGGAAAAGACCCTGATGCTGGGACTGACTGGGGGCAGGAGGAGAAGGGGACGATAGAGGATGAGTATGGCTGGATGGACATGAGTTTGGGTAAACTCTGGAAGTTGATGATGGACAGGGAGGCCTGGCGTGCTGCAATTCATGGGGTCGCAAAGAGTCTGACACGACTGAGTGACTGAACTGAATTGAACTGAACTGAGGATGTTCAGCTAGGAAGAGACTAAGGGCTGATATGAGCCCTGTTCACATTTCTCAAGAGGCTTCCAGGTGGGAAAATGAATAGACTAGTTCTAAGCATTTCCCCAGGCTTGCCCAGTGGATCAGTGGTAAAGAATCCACCTGCCAGTTAGGAACCCCACCCAGAAGATGTGGTTCAATCCCTGGGTCAGGAAGATCCCCTGGAGGAAGGTGATAGCTTATGGCAAAAGGTCAGATTCCTGATCTCCAAAGAAGATTTAACTTCGGGACAAGAGACCAGGCTTGATCACTCAAGAGCTTTTGTATAGCAGAGTTTTATTAAAGTATAAAAAGAGACAGAAAAAGCTTCTGACACAGATATCAGAAGGGGGATGGAGTGTGCCCCCCTCGCCAGTGTTAGCAAGGGAGTTATATACTTTTTAAATTGGTTATTACAATATATCAAAAGAATGGCTCAAGGTTGTAAAGATCTGACTAGACCCACTCCCACAATTTACATTTTAAGATAACAGGATTAGTCAGGTTTTCAAAAAGGAGAAACTGTCCTCAAGCAGGGTATATTGTTATTATGTAATCCTTAGTACAGAGTTTAAACTTAGTTGTTTGTTGTGTAGTCATCAGTTCTGGGCTTAAAGAAAAGACGTTTTATGTGACTAAGGCTAAGGAATGTAGAGAAAAAAATGATGTTTGTCCTTTTCTCCTTGAGAATTCCAGACCCCTATCTCCGCTTTGAGAACCCCAGACCCCTTTCTCCTCCCCGGGAACTCCGGACTTCTTATCAACCTACCTAGGAATTGACTCTCTCATTCCCCTCCCCCTCACCCTTTTCTTTTAGGAGAATTATGTTGCCAAGGGAAAGGGGTGTTGTTTTCATTCCATAACTACTTCCTGCTGTTGAGAGGCGTGGTCTATAAATTGTTGAGACAACATATTCCCCTAAGGCTCGTATTGAGGGTCTCTGATCCAGGGGCCCCAAATAATATTTGGAAGAGGTTGTGGCACTTGTAGGAGCCTGGACAACCATTTGTAACTTAAAAGCTTTCAAATGGTTAGAAACAAATCCAGTTATACAGTTACAGATGCAGGGAGCAAACAGTAAATACAGAACAATTAGAATTATTACGATTAAGATAGTTTTCCACCATGGGAAGCTAGTTAACGTTTCCCAAAGTGAGGTGACTGAGGCTTCAGGAGAATCCGTAGCCTGAATCATCTTGTTCGTGTGTTTAGTAAAGTGAGTAACATTAGTACTCATACTGGGTATGAATAATGGCACAAGTTTCTCCTTGTGCAGCCGTTAGAATATCTAAGGCCAATCTGTTTTGTAAAACCACCTTTCTAATTTGTATTTGTTCACCATTAAGGGCTAAGTTAGTCAGAGCATCCACTTATAGCATAACATCTTATCTGTAGTTCCCAGAGAGGGAACGAATATGCAGCCAGATAATCATACCAGTGAAATACATATCTTGCCCAATGAGTTTTAAACATGTGGCAGATTAGTAAGGCTTCTCTGCAAGCTCTGAAAATATGAAGCCAAGAGTAAAAGCTAGACCTAGGGTGCATCTCCCTATTCAACCGGGGGAAGCCACGCCCATAGGTAAGAGCCACAAATCCAGTAGACCCTGTTTGGGGCAAGCCAGCATGACTAAGGGATCCAGTCCCAATCAGTGCTTGGCCAGGCAAAAGGAGGACCTGAACTGGGATTGGAAAACACAGGAATGATTACATAGCATATTTCTTGAGGCAAAAATCCCAATTGTTTCTAATCATTATAATTAAGTTGTCGGCTAACTTCTGGGGATGGCTCTATTTGTTTCCAGCATATAGGAGCATTAGATAGTAGGTGTCCCTCTTTAGGAGTTAGCCATATGACCTCATCCCATATTTGATAAACATCAGGTAGAAAACCACCAGATCTAGACCCATTTACCTTCTTTTGTGCAGCAAAATAGTCATTAAACCAAGTTAAAACATAATCAAAATTAAAAGTTACATTATGCCCATAGTTACATCCATCTTAGGATTGTTGCTGCTGCTGCTGCTAAGTCGCTTCAGTCGTATCTGACTCTGTGCGACCCCATAGACGGCAGCCCACCAGGCCCCACCGTCCCTGGGATTCTCCAGGCAAGAACACTGGAGTGGGTTGCCATTTCCTCCTCCAATGCATGAAAGTGAAAAGTGAAAGGGAAGTCGCTCAGTCATGTCGGACTCTTAGCGACCCCATGGACTGCAGCCTACCAGGCTCCTCGGTCCATGGGATTTTCCAGGCAAGAGTACTGGAGTGGGGTGCCATTGCCTTCTCCCCTTAGGATTGTTAGATGTCATCAAATCAAGAAGAGGAGTCACATATGATTGTTGTTGGTGAAGATATTCTCAGAATTGAAGAAAGTCCTTTCCTTGAAGTGGAGAAACTCACCATGGGAAGTCTTCAATTGATGAGGAGGGGAGTGCTCCGCAGACCCAGCAATTATGTGGCGTAGGAATGAGCCCAGGACAGGAAGGCATTGTCTTGAGGGTCAACTGACAGACTCAGGACTTGTGGAGTCAGCGCAGCAAGCCCACATAGATTCTCAGGCCCATCTCGGTTCCTGGCTCAAACACCGTCTTGTTTGATTCAAAGGCTGGGTCAGGAGTTAACCTCCCAGTAATGTCTGTTGAAGAGCTAAAAGCTGAGTCACATAGTTAATTTTAAGGCTTCAGAGTCTATGACAATATCTGTGCACAAAAACAGTCTGTCATAGAGACAGCCACTTATTTGGGTAGGGAGGGCAGTTCAAGACCTCATTAAAGCTATGCGTAGAACTGTAAACCAGCTGTCTTGTGTTTCCTGAGTTATCTTACATGGATGTCTTTTGATAATGTCACTAGCCTTTTCAACTTTTTCTGAAGATTGGGGTCTCCAGGAACAGTGTAAGTGATATACTATTCCTAGAGCTTTTGACACCCCTTGAGTTACAGCAGCTTTAAAGGTGGAGCAGTGTTGCTCTGAACTTTAGAGTTTAAGATCCCACTTACATCATGAGAAGTCAGTACAGTAAAGATTTTGCCTATTAGTCAACTTAAAAGCTTTAGGCATTAGTAAAACAATAGTAACAGTCACCCTTAAACAATGTGGCTGTAGCCTTTATTTTCAGTAACAAACAAACTAAACTCTGATCCTGTGGGCAAACTCAAAGTTGAAGCCTGCAAGAGAGCAATTTGAAGAGCCTTAAAAGCCTTTTGGCGTGCTGCGATTCGTGGGGTCACAGAGTTGGACACGACTGAGCGACTGAACTGAACTGACTGACTGACTGAAAAGCCTTTTGAGTAACTAGAGATCAAACCAGTTATAAGTTTATATAAAGGGCAGGCAAGTTCCCCATAACCTGGAATCCAAATGTGGCAGTTGCCTGAAATGCCCAAGAATCCTTTCAATTGTCTTAAACTCATAGATAGAGGATGATCTAACATAGGCTTAACTCTAGAAAGCATCCTTCAAATCAATGATTGAAAAATATTTGGCTTGTCCAGACAGCCCCATTACGGTAGTGGATCATGAAGAAAGCAGACCAGGAGCTTTAGTGAGCAGAAAGTTGCCCCAGTGTCCAAAAGAAAAGATTGATTGGCCCTCCACAGTTATTAATACCCGGGGTTCCTCAGGTGTTACTAGGACAGGAGCTTGTGTGGGGACCCCCGAGCTCTTCCGGTCCGATTGTCTTGAGAGTCTGACCCCTGGGGCCTACACCTTGGAGGGCAATCTCTTCTCCAGTAAGGTCCTTTGCAGACAGGACAGGGAGCTGGGGCGGCTTAGATGCCTGAGGGCAATCCCACTTGAGATGCCCCTCCTTTCCACAATAATAGCAAGCCCATCCCTTTTCACCTGGGTTCCTCTGGGCATTTTTCCTGAGGCTGTTTCAGAGCAGATCTAACAGCTTGGGGCTTCAGTGTTTTGCCTGGTTCTCTTTTTCCTTCTATTTTCCTCCTTCTGCCCTTTGAAGATCGACATTAGTAAACTGGTGGAGAGCCTCCCGTAGTCTATACTAGGAGTTTATCAGGAGTTTCCTTCTCTCCCTGTTCTATGTCAGCAAACAGCATAGTTTAAAGTCTTAGCATGTGCTCACTTGAGTCCTTTAAGAATACACCTGACAAAATGACTCTGTTATAGGAACTGCTTGGCTCCTAGTAGGAAGGAGGGCTATTTCATGTTCCCTCTTTCCTCTTGTCTCACGTTCAAGCCATTCATCTCCAAAAGTAGTAGCTTCCCTCAGAACTAGAGCTCTCGAGTCAGGAGTCAGCATCTGTCCCAAGACATATGTTACATCTTTCCAAGTAAGGTCATAAAGTAAAGTTAGTCCCATAAAGGCTTCTATATACTTTTCTGAATTCTCTAGATAGTCTCGACTGCGATTGGTACTGTTTGAATTTCTACCGAGACTGAGGCAACCCTTTCTGGAACGGTGCCTTGATTTTCAGCCCGTTCAGTTGGGAGCCCCTGATACAGGGGCAAAGTAAGAGGACAGGAAGGAGCTGAAGATTCCACACCCAAATCTGCGCCCTTAGGACATAAGTTTGACATGTCTTGCAGAGAGATAAAGAGCAACACATATGTCACTTCTACCCGTTTCTCTTGTTTTCTACAGATCCTGTCTAGTTGTAAAACAGTGATAATTGAGATCCTTCAACAGGCCAGCATTTCCCATCTTCTAAAGGATACTGTGGCCATTCAGTATCACAGAAGAAGATCAGGAGTGTCCTTTTTAAACTCTGGGGATGAAACTTGTCCCAGTTTTTAAAAATACATTTTGAAGAAGTGGTTCTGGAATTGCTAGCTCCCATCTATAAGAGAGAAAAAAGCAGCATCCACAGCCATGACTTTTTTCCAATGGAAATGTCCTTCCCTGCTCTAGATGGGGATGTAGACACTCTCCACTGCAGCTTGCTTTCCCAGGTTGGACTTAGTCTGTCCCTTACCAATGCAGGGGTCTTACTCGTCCCTCCTGGTTCTACCACTGAGGCAGGGTGGAGATGCACCAGGGATAGACCTGATGGCATCCCAGATTGATTTAGTTCCATACTGCCGAGACCTTTATTTGATTTCCCCTTTTCCTCTGATGCCACCCAGAATGTAACAGATTAGCTTTCCCGGAATGTTTCCCAAACAAGTACTACTAGGGGGAATCATCCATCTTACATGTGCCCATGTACATTCCTGAGTACAGTCCTGACTGCAGTAGAATTGGTGAGTTATAAAGGGATGAACAACAACCAAGATGTCCCTTCTGTGTGTCACCATGCCAGTATATGTGACAGCAAAAGAGGTGGCGGAGGGTTGGCCAGCGAGGAAAAAGTGATTTTTCTCCTCAAGCTACTAGGGCCAATCCTTCCAGTTCATTTCCACAGATTACACAGAAAGTAATATCTAAGGAATTGAGATAAAGGCCATCAGAAGAGCAAGCGCTACCAAAGGAAGAAGCCCATTGTATTTCCAATCTGACCAGATCCTGTAAACTGATCTGTGTCCTCAATAACCACGTGGTCACCAGCAGTGCTTCTATCCACGTAGATGGGAGACACAGCCATGACAAAGACTGACTTTCAGGTTGCTGGCCCCTGAGGCAGGTAGCCAAGGGAGTAACGTCTAGCCTGAGAGGCGTTCCTGGAGCTTGAGTTCTGCCTAGTTCCCGAACATGCTGCTGGAGCTAGAGTTACGTGCTCCTAGTAACTTTCTAGGAGAAGGCAATGGCAACAAACTCCAGTACTCTTGCCTGGAAAATCCCATGGACGGAGGAGGCTGATAAGCTGCAGTCCACAGGGTCGCTAAGAAATGACTCAGCGACTTCACTTTCACTTTTCACTGTCATGCATTGGAGAAGGAAATGGCAACCTACTCCAGTGTTCTTGCCTGGAGAATCCCAGGGACAGTGGAGCCTGGTGGGCTGCCGTCTCTGGGGTCACACAGAATCGGACATGACTGAAGGGACTTAGCAGCAGCAGCAGCAGTAACTTTCTAGCAAAGCTTGCCTAGTCTAGCAAGGCTAAGCGCTTCCATCAGTTCAATTTAGTCACTCAGTCGTGTCCGACTCTTTGCGACTCCGTGAATTGCAGCACGCCTGGCCTCCCTGTCCATCACCATCTCCTGGAGTTCACTCAAACTCACGTCCATTGAGTCGGTGATGCCACCCAGCCATCTCATCCTCTGTCGTCCCCTTCTCCTCCTACCCCCAATCCCTCCCAGCATCAGGGTCTTTTCCAATGAGTCAACTCTTCGCATGAGGTGGCCAAAGTACTGGAGTTTCAGCTTTAGCATCATTCCTTCAAAGAGCACCCAGAACTGAACTCCTTTAGAATAGACTAGTTGGATCTCCTTGCAGTCCAAGGGACTCTCAAGAGTCTTCTCTAACACCACAGTTCAAGCATCAATTCTTCCACGTTCAGCTTTTTTCACAGTCTAACTCTCACATCCATACATGACCACTGGAAAAACTATACCCGTGACTAGACAGACCTTTGTTGGCAAAGTAATATCTCTGTTTTTGAATATGCTATCTAGGTTGGTCATAACTTTCCTTCCAAGGAGTAAGCGTCTTTTAATTTCATGGCTGCAATCACCATCTGCAGTGATTTTGGAGCCCCCCAAAAAATGAAGTCTGACACTGTTTCCACTGTTTCCCCATCTATTTCCCATGAAGTGATGGGACCAGATGCTATGATCTTAGTTTTCTGAATGTTGAGCTTTAAGCCAACTTTTTCACTCTCCACTTTCACTTTCATCAAGAGGCTTTTTAATTCCTCTTCACTTTCTGCCATACCGGTGGTGTCATCTGTATATCTGAGGTTATTGATATTTCTCCCGGCAATCTTGATTCCAGCTTGTGCTTCTTCCAGCCCAGCATTTCTCATGATGTACTCTGCATATAAGTTAAATAAGCAGGGTGACAATATACAGCCTTGACGTACCCTTTTTCCTATTTGGAACCAGTCTGTTGTTCCATGTCCAGTTCTAACTGTTGCTACCTGACCTGCATATAGGTTTCTCAAGAGGCAGGTCAGGTGGTCTGGTATGCCCATCTCTTTCAGAATTTTCCACAGTTTATTGTGATCTACACAATCAAAGGCTTTGGCATAGTCAATAAAACAGAAGTAGATGTTTTTCTGGAACTTTCTTGCTTTTTCCATGATCCAGAAGATGTTGGCAATTTGATCTCTGGTTCCTCTGCCTTTTCTAAAACCAGCTTGAACATCAGGAAGTTCACAGTTCATGTATTACTGAAGCCTGGCTTGGAGAATTTTGAGCATTACTTTACTAGCATGTGAGATGAGTGCAATTGTGCGGTAGTTTGAGCATTCTTTGGCCTTGCCTTTCTTTGGGATTGGAATGAAAACTGACCTTTTCCAGTCCTGTGGCCACTGATGAGTTTTCCAAATTTGCTGGCATATTGAGTGCAGCACTTTCACAGCATCATCTTTCAGGATTTGAAATCACTCAACTGGAATTCCATCACCTCCACTAGCTTTGTTCATAGTGATGCTTTCTAAGGCCCACTTGACTTCACATTCCAGGATGTCTGGCTCCAGGTCAGTGATCACACCATCGTGATTATCTGGGTTGTGAAGATCTTTTTGTACAGTTCTTCTGTGTATTCTTGCCACCTCTTCTTAATATCTTCTGCTTCTGTTGGGTCCATACCATTCTGTCCTTTATCGAGCCCATCTTTGCGTGAAATATTCCCTTGGTATCTCTAATTTTCTTGAAGAGATCTCTAGTCTTTCCCATTCTGTTGTTTTCCTCTATTCTTTGCATTGATCACTGAGGAAGTCTTTCTTATCTCTTCTTGCTATTCTTTGGAACTCTGCATTCAGATACTTATATCTTTTCTTTTCTCCTTTGCTTTTCACTTCTCTTCTTTTCACAGCTATTTGTAAGGCCTCCCCAGACAGCCATTTTGCTATTTTGCATTTCTTTTCCATGGGGATGGTCTTGATCCCTGTCTCCTGTACAATGTCACAAACCTCCATCCATAGTTCATCAGGCACTCTATCTATCAGATCTAGGCCCTTAAATCTATTTCTCACTTCCATTGTATAATCATAAGGGATTTGATTTAGGTCATACCTGAATGGTCTAGTGGTTTTCCCTACTTTCTTCAATTTCAGTCTGAATTTGGCAATAAGGAGTTCATGATCTGAGCCACAGTCAGCTCCTGGTCTTGTTTTTGCTGACTGTATAGAGCTTCTCCATCTTTGGCTGCAAAGAATATAATCAATCTGCTTTCGTTGTTGACCATCTGGTGATGTCCATGTATAGAGTCTTCTCTTGTGTTGTTGGAAGAGGGTGTTTGCTATGACCACTGCCTTCTCTTGGCAAAACTCTATTAGCCTTTGCCCTGCTTTGTTCCATATTCCAAGGCCAAATTTGCCTGTTATTCCAGGTGTTTCTTGACTTCCTACTTTTGCATTCCAGTCCCCTATAATGAAAAGGACATCTTTTTTGGGTGTTAGTTCTAAAAGGTCTTGTAGGTCTTCATAGAACCATTCAGCTTCAGCTTCTTCAGCATTACTGGTTGGGACATAGACTTGGATTACTGTGATATTGAATGGTTTGCCTTGGAAACGAACAGAGATCATTCTGTCATTTTTGAGATTGCATCCAAGTACTGCATTTCAGACTCTTTTGTTGACCATGATGGCTACTCCATTTCTTCTGAGTGATTCCTGCCCGCAGTAGTAGATATAATGGTCATCTGAGTTAAGTTCACCCACTCCAGTCCATTTTAGTTCGGTGATTCCTAGAATGTCGACATTCACTCTTGCCATCTTCTGTTTGACCACTTCCAATTTGCCTTGATTCATGAACCTGACATTCCAGGTTCCTATGCAATATTGCTCTTTACAGCATCGGACCTTGCTTCTATCACCAGTCACATCCACAGCTGGGTATTGTTTTTGCTTTGGCTCCATCCCTTCATTCTTTCTGGAGTTATTTCTCCACTGATCTCCAGTAGCATATTGGGCACCTACCAACCTCTTTCAGTATCCTATCATTTGCCTTTTGTTCATGGGGTCCTCAAGGCAAGAATACTGAAGTGGTTTGCCATTTGGTTGTCAGACCTAACAGCACTTCCATACATGGGGTCTGAGTAAAAGTACACAGTAACAGCATGGATCACAATTCCCTTGAAAGTCTATGATATGACAAATTAGGTTAGTAGTTCTAATGCCCCATGCAATTATGAAATGGTCAGAGACCAGGAAAAGATGACCAAGAAAGGAAAGTTCAGTCCACAGACTTTGCCCATCTCTGGCCGCTCCACTAGCAGGGACCTTGAGTGTCTTTTGGCCTTGACAGGTCGGTATAAACCTCCGACAAGACTCCCTTTTTGGGGATTGCCTTCAGTCATTGCGAGGCACCATGAAGCCACAGAGCAGGGCTCATCACTTGCATCTCACAGGGCATGTCATTCATTTACATAAGCACACCATAGAGTTAGTAAAGTAAAGCAGAAAATGTGCATACTGAGAAAGCAGAGAGGCTAGAGCTCTGAGTGTTCTTACCTTGTCCTGAAGATACCAGACAAGCTCCCAAGATGATAGCTTGTTGTGAATAGTGTTGGATTTGTGATCTCCGAAGAAGAAGATTTAATTTCAGGACCAGGGACCACTTGATCACTCAAGAGCTTTTGTATAGCAGGGTTTTGTTAAAGTATAAAAAGGGACAGAAAAAGCTTCTGACATAGACATCAGATGGGGGACGGAGAGTGTCCCCCTTGCTAGTGTTAGCAAGGGAGTTTTATACTTTTTTAATAAAGAAGCGAGAGGCAAAGGAGAAAAGGAAAGATATACCCATTAGAATGCAGAATTAAAGAATAGTAAGGAGAGATAAGAAAGCCTTCCTCAGTGATCAATGCAAAGAAATAGAGGAAAGCAATAAAATGGGAAAGACAAGAGATCTCTTCAAGAAAATTAGAGGGAACATTTCGTGAAAAGATGGGCACGACAAAGGACAGAAATGGTATGGACCTAACAGAAGCAGAAGATACTAAGAAAGTGAAGTCGCTCAGTCGTGCCTGACTCTTTGCGATCCCATGGACTGTAGTCTACCAGGCTTCTCTGTCCATGGGATTTTCCAGGCAAGAGTACTGGAGTGGGGTGCCATTTCCTTCTCCAGGGGATCTTCCTGACACAGGGATCGAACCCAGGTCTCCTGCAATGCAGGCAGAGCTTTACCCTCTGAGCCACCAGGGAAGATATTAAGAGGTGGCAATAATACACAGAGAACTATGCAAAAAAGATCTTCATGACCCAGATAATCATGATGGTGTGATAACTCACCTAGAGCCAGACATCCTGGAATGTGAAGTCAAGTGGGCCTTAGAAAGCATCACTACGAACAAAGCTAGTAAAGATGATGGAATTCCAGATGAGCTATTTCAAATCCTAAAAGATGATGCTGTGAAAGTGCTGCACTCAATTTGCCAGCAAATTTGGAAAACTCAGCAGTGGCCACAGGCCTGGAAAAGGTCAGTTTTCATTCTGATCCCAAAGAAAGGCAATGTCAAAGAATACTCAAACTACTGCACAATTGCACTCATCTCACATGCTAGCAAAGTAATGCTCAAAATTCTCCAAGCCAGGCTTCAACAGTATGTGAACTGTGAACTTCCAGATGTTCAAGCTGGATTTAGAAAAGGCAGCAGAGCCAGAGATCAAGTTTCCAACATCTGTTGGATCATAGAAAAAGCAAGAGAGTTCCAGAGAAACATCTACTTCTGTTTTATTGACTATGCCAAAGCCTTTGACTGTGTGAGTCACAACAAACTATGGAAAATTCTTAAAGGAAAGGGAATACCAGACGCCCTGACCTGACTCCTGAGAAATCTGTACATAGGTCAGGAAGCAACAGTTAGGACCTGACATGGAACAATAGACTGGTTCCAAATTGGGAAAGGAGTACATCAAGGTTGTATATTGTCACCCTGCTTATTTAACTTATATGCAGAGTACATCATGTGAAATGTTGGGCTGGATGAAGCACAAGCTGGAGTCAAGATTGCCAGGAGAAATGTCAATAACCTCAGATATGGAGATGACACCACCCTTTTGGCAGAAAGTGAAGAGGAACTAAAGAGCCTCTTGATGAAAGTGAAAGAGGAGAGTGAAAAAGTTGGCTTAAACTCAACATTCAAAAAACGAAGATCATGGTATCTGGTCCCATTACTTCATGGCAAATAGATGGGGAAACAATAGAAACAATGACAGACTTTATTTTCTGGGGCTCCAAAATCACTCAGATGGTGACTGCAGCCATGAAATTAAAAGACACTTGCTCCTTGGAAGAAAAGCTATGACCAACCTAGATAGCATATTGAAAAGCAGAGACATTACTCTGCCAACAAAGGTCTGTCTAGTCAAAGCTATGGTTTTTCCAGTAGTCATGTACGGATGTGAGAGTTGGACTATAAAGAAAGCTGAGTGCTGAAGAATTGATGCTTTTGAACTGTGGTGTAGAGAAAACTCTTGAGAATCCCTTGGACCACAAGGAGATCCAACCAGTCCATCCTAAAGAAAATCAGTCCTGAATATTCTTTGGAAGGACTGATGCTGAAGCTGAAACTCCAATACTTCTGCCACCTGATGCAAAGAACTGACTCTTTCGAAAAGACCCTGATGCTGGGAAAGATTGAAGGCAGGAGGAGAAGGGGATGACAGAGGATGAAATGGTTGGATGGCATCACTGACTCGGTGGACATGACTTTGAGCAAGCTCCAGGAGTTGGTGATGGACAGGGAGGCCTGGCATGCTATAGTCCATGGGGTTGGAAAGAGTCAAACATGACTGAGGGACTGAACTGAACTGAACTGACAATAAATCAAAAGAATGTCTCAAGATTGTAAATTTACATTTTAGGATAACAGGTTTAGCCAGAAGGTTTTCCAGGAAGGAAAAGCTGTCCTCAAGCAGGATACACTGTTGTTATATAATCCTTAGTACAGAGTTTCAAGAGCGTTGTTTGTTGTATAATCATCAGTTCCCAGCTTAAAGAAAAAAACGTTTTATGTGACTAAGATTAAGGAATGTGGAGAAAAACAGATGTTTGTCCTTTCTTCTTTCTTGAGAATTCCAGACCGCTATCTCCATTTTGAGAACCCCAGACTCCTTTCTCCTCCCTGGGGACCCCAGACTTCTTATCAACCTGCCTAGGAATTGATTCTCTCAAAGGAATGGCAACCCACTCCAGTATTCTTGCCTGGAGAATCCCATGGATAGAGAAGTCTGACAGGTTGTAGTCCATTGGGTTGCAAAGAGCCAGACATGACTGAAGTGACTGAGTACACAAGAATGCAAGTACAAGCATTTCCCCAGGGCAGAACCAAGTCTAAAGCATGGGAGATTTCCCTGACATTCCAGTGGTTGGGACACTGCACTTCCAGTGCAAAGGGCACAGGTTCAGTCCTGGTTGGGAAATGGAGATCCCACATGCCATGCAGGAAAAAAAAAAGTTTAAAGAATAGAAGTTGCAGGAAGGCACATTGGCATGTAATACAAGAAAGCATTTTCCTACAGGCAGCAGTGCTGGAGACACAGTGAATCTCCTTGAGAAGTCATGTGTGTCCCATCTCTGGAGGTGTGTGAGTGGCCCCTGGCTGAAGATTTGGTACAAGTTAAAATATAGCAGATTTATGTGAAGTGAGAGAAGGTTGGATTAGGTGATTCAGGAGTTCTTTCAAATCAGAAATTTTCTTATTACACTTCTAGCAGAAGGTGTCATAAAGGATGGCATGGAGAAGCTGGCATGAAGCCTTCGAGATAACCTTGGGAAGATTCTGACACATGGTGATGGGGAATGCACATTTCTGGCAAAAGGGATGGGCCAGTGAGAGACTGAGGAAGAAAGAGTAGGACATGAAGCTAAAGAAGTTTCAGCCTAGTTATGTCGTAAGATTGAAATTTACCCCCAATAACAAAGAACTTTTGGCATCTGCCTCACCCTAGCCTCACAACTTCTATTTGAGTACTACTGCCCCTTCCAGGGGAGTTGAGGATGAGACGGCCAGATGCAGGTTTGCAGGCTGGTTTATATTTCGAATGTGGCCCTGTCCCCTTGGCCTCAGCTGATTACTGTAGAGTAGACATTGGTGCTGTAGCTGGCCCAGTCAGGTTCTCCCTTTTTAGATGGGGTGCCTGCTCCAACCACCTGGAAGACTCAGTTGTTTTGAGGTCCCCCTGAGGGCCCCATGGTCTTTTCATTGGGGATGAGGTTGTCAATAATGGGCAAACTTGGGACTTCCCTGGTGGTCCAGTGGCTAAGATTCTGCGCTCCCAAGGGTTCAATCCCTGGTCATGGAACTATAGCCCACAAGCTACAGCTAAAAGTTTGCATGCCACAACTGAAGATCCTGCATGCCACAACCAGGACTGGGTCAGCCAAATAAATAAATATTTAAAAAATAATAAAGGGCAACCATTTTGAGCTTTGTTGAAGAGGTAGAAAAAGGTGGTCTGCAGAGAGGAAGTGAAGGATGAGGGGAGATGGGGTGCCCGCTCCAGCCACCTGGAAGACTCAGTTGTTTTGAGGTCCCCCTTAGGGCTCTGTGATATCCTTTAAACAGATTTATTCTTTTAATTTTAGCCAGTTCAGATGGGCTCCTGGTACTTGCCACAGTGTGAGATTTGGCCAAGATCTTCTTTCATAGGGAGTCAATCAAGGCCTTGAAGGGAATTATCCATAGTTCCTGAAGGAGTTTCAGGAATATTCATCTGGAGGAGGGGTGGCAGAGAGGGTGAGGACAGTCTGATAGGTGAGGAGCCTGAAAGGAGGCCCCCTGATCACTTAGATATCCCCCCAAACAGTTCATACGGTGCAAACACTTGTACAATAACCAGTCTTCCAGATTCTGTTTTTCTGTTTGATCTACTCTGGGCAGTTCTACCTTCTAACCTCCCGGCAGCTGGGAAGAAGAAGAAGGAACCTTGTGGTGACCCAAATAGTTGTGTCAGAGTCATCCTGACAAGGGTGTCAAGACACCCAAGAGGAAGTAGTGGGTGGGGAGCCCGTGTCTGGGAAATAGCAGCTGATAGCAGCCGGTGGCATTTACACCAGCAGATCGGTTGTGAATCTAAAAAGAGAACTCTGCCCTGATTTGTCCTGGGTTTAGAGGCAGTTGGGCCTGGTGGATGGTGGGTGTGGCAGGGAGGCCTCAGCCCCTTCCTGTTGCCAGCTACATCAACCAGAGGCCCACTGGTCCCTGCACACTGGGGTCTCCCTCCTGCTGCAACCTTGCTTAGTCAATATTTTATTCATTCAAGAGCCACAGGAAAGGGACTTCTTTTCTGGTCCAGTGGGTAACAGTCTGTTCTCCCAATGCAGGGAGCCTGGGTTTGATCCCTGGTCAGGGAACCATTATTAGATCCTGCATGCTGCAACTAAGACCCAGCATAACCAAATAAACAAGCTTTAAAAAAAAAAAAATGAGCCACAGGGAAGAAAAGGCTCAGTGTGAGAGTCTGAGTGGACTGGGACACGAGAGGCCATTAGGAGTGGACGCCGCCTTCCAAGTTATTGCTGTACCTGGCTCATGGAGCTCATATTTCTATCTCTCATGACACATATTTCTCTGCATGTTTGCACTGCCCTGTCCTCACTTATAACTGGCCAATCCTCTCTCTGTTCCCCAGCTCACATTCTGGCAGAAGCCAATGGATTGCTTACCTGCCACCAGTGTGTTGTTTCGTGTTATACAGCCATTAAGTAAATTTCTGGTTCTAGGAACTCAGCCTTCTTCTTTAAACTCCTTCAACCTCTTCCTTTAGGATGATACAGATTTTTGGTTCTGAAGAGCCTAGATCCTGGAAAGCAAAAGCCTCTTAACTATCCTTAGAGAAAAGGGTAGCCCCAAGCATTCATTCATTCAGTAAATACTTATCGATTCAATATTTATTCACTCTGCTCCAAGTACTGTTTTAGGTACTGGGCATACACTGAGGGCTTCCCAGGTGGCGCTAGTGGTAAAAAACAAAACAAAACAAAACCCGCCTCCCAATGCAGAAGACACGAGGGAAGATCCCTTGGAAGAGGGCATGGCAACCCACTCCACTATTCTTGCCTGGAGAATCCCCCAAGGACAGAGGAGGCTGGCGGGCTACAGCCCATAGGGTTGCAAAGAGTCGGACATGACTGAGTGACTAAGCACAGCACAGGGAGGACGGACAATCAACTGGATGGCTAAGGAAATTAGGTAGTAGAAAGAAGTAGTTTGTTAGTGTTAAGGAACAAGAACCTCAAGGAGATGAGGGAAGGAGCCTGCAAGAGAACAAGCGTCTGGAGGCAGAGGGTGATCAAAGAGCCGGGAGAGCAGAGAGGCTGAAAACGAGTGAGCTTGAGGGGGACAAGCTCAAACAGATAATGAGATATCTGATGGATTAAAGCTGCATGGGCAATGGTGAGAACTTTGACTGGTATTTTGAGTGAAATAAGAGGAAGTTGGAGGGTTTTGAGCAAGAGACTGATGTGATCTTTTATTTTTATTTATTTATTTTTGGCTGAGCACATGCCATGTGGGATCCCAGTTCCTCAACCAGGGATCAACCCATGTCCCCTGCATTGGAAGCCTGAAGTCTTAACCACTGGACTACCAGGGATGTCTCTGACATATTTTCAAAGGACCCCTCTGGCTGTAGCAGAGGCAAAGTTGGAAGCAGGACAAGTTAGTTAGGGGACTGCCCAAAATCTAGGTACAAGGAGCTTCTGCAATGGTGAACAGGTGGAGGTGCTGGGAGAGGGTGATGCCTGGAGAGGACAAGGAAGCTCTTTCCTCACACCCTGCCCTGTTCATCTTTTCCTTCTGGCTGTTTCTGAATTATCACTTCAGTTTAGTCACTCAGTTGTGTCCGACTCTTTGTGACTCTAAGGATTGAAGCATGCCAGGCCTCCCTGTCCATCACCAAATCCTGGAGCTTGCTCAAAGTCATGTCCATCGAGTCAGTGATGCCATCCAACCATTTCATCCTCTGTCATCCCCTTCTCCTCCTGCCTTCAATCTTTCCCAGCATCTTCGCATAAGGTGGCCAAAGTATTGGAGTTTCAGCTGCAGCATCAGTCCTTCCAAAGAATATTCAGGACTGATTTTCTTTAGGATGGACTGGTTGGATCTCCTTGTGGTCCAAGGGACTCTCAAGAGTCTTCTCCAACACCACAGTTCAAAAGCATCAATTCTGCGGCGCTCAGCTTTCCTTATAGTCCAACTCTCACATCCATACATGACTACTGGAAAAACCATAGCTTTGACTAGACAGACCTTTGTTGGCAAAGTAATGTCTCTGATTTTCAATATGCTGTCTATGTTGGTCATAGCTTTTCTTCCAAGGAGCAAGCATCGTTTAATTTCATGGCTGCAGTCACCATCCACAAGTGATTTTGGAGCCCCTCAAAATAAAGTCTGTTATTGTTCCTATTGTTTCCCCATCTATTTGCCATGAAGTAATGGGACCAGATGCCATGATCTTCGTTTTTTGAATGTTGAGTTTTAAGCCAACTTTTTCACTCTCCTCTTTCACCTTCATCAAGAAGCTCTTTAGTTCCTCTTTACTTTCTGCCATAAGGGTGGTGTCATCTGAGTATCTGAGGTTATTGACATTTCTCCTGGCAATCTTGATTCCAGCTTGTGCTTCCTCCAGCCCAGCATTTCTCATGATGTACCCTGCATATAAGTTAAATATACAGGGTGACAATATACAGCCTTGACGTACTCCTTTCCCAATTTGGAACCAGTCTGTTGCTCCATGTCTGGTTCTAACTGTTGCTTCATGACCTGCATACAGATTTCTCAGGAAGCAGGTCAGGCAGTCTGGTATTCCTATCTGTTGAAGAATTTTCCACAGTTTGTTGTGATCTACACAGTCAAAGGCTTTGGTGTAATCAATAAAGCAGAAGTAGATGTTTTTCTGGAACTCTCTTGCTTTTTTGATGGTGCAATGGATGTTGATCTCTGGTTCCTCTGCCTTTTCTAAATCCAGCCTGAACATCTGGTAGTTCATGGTTCACATACTATTGAAGCCTCGCTTGGAGAATTTTGAGCATTACTTTGCTAGCATGTGAGATGAGTGCAATTGTGCGATAGTTTGAGCATTTTTTGGCGTTGCTCTTCTTTGGGATTGGAATGAAAACTGACTTCTTCCAGCCCTGTAGCCACTGCTGAGTTTTCCAAATTTGCTGGCATACTGAGTGCAGCACTTTCACAGCATTATCTTTTAGGATTTGAAATAGGTCAACTGAAATTCCATCACCTCCACTAGCTTTGTTCGTAGTGATGCTTCCTAAGGCCCACTTGACTTTGCATTCCAGGATGTCTGGCTCTAGGTGAGTGATCACACCATCATGGTTATCTGGGTCATGAAGATCTTTTTTTGTATAATTGTTCTGTGTATTCTTGCCACTTCTTCTTAATATCTTCTGCTTCTGTTAGGTCCATACCATTTCTGTCCTTTGTTGTGCCAATCTTTGCATGAAATGTTCTCTTGGTATCTCTAATTTTCTTGAAGAGATCTCTCATCTTTCCCATTCTATTGTTTTCCTCTATTTCTTTGCATTGATCACTGAGGAAGGCTTTCTTACCAGTCTTTGCTATTCTTTGGAGCTCTGCATTCAAATGGGTTTATCTTTCCTTTTCTCCTTTGCCTTTCACTTCTCTTCTTTTCTCAGCTATTTGAAAGGCCTCCTCAGATGACCATTTTGCCTTTTTGCATTTCTTTTTTAACAAATAAATACTTTAAAAACACCTAGACATTACAACAGAGAAGGCAATGGCACCCCACTCCAGTACTTTTGCCTGGAAAATCCCATGGATGGAGGAGTCTGGTAGGCTGCAGTCCATGGGGTGGCTAAGAGTCAGACACAACTGAGCGACTTCACTTTCACTTTTTACTTTTCATGCATTGGAGAAGGAAATGGCAACCCACTCCAGTGTTCTTACCTGGAGAATCCCAGGGACGGGGGAGCCTGGTGGGCTGCCGTCTATGAAGTCACAGAGAGTCAGACACGACTGAAGTGACTTAGCAGACATTACAATGGAAACAATGTTGCCCACCATTCCTGTTCTACAGGATTAAGTTGTAAACCACAGCAGTTGCCCACTGACAGTGCAGGGAATTCCAGAAGAAAAATAGGTGGAGCTTTCTGTGTTTGGGATGTAGATAATTAAGATGCATGTCTAAGGAAGAATGTCAATGACCCCAGAGCTTGCATCTTCTTATATGTAGAAAAGTAGTAAAATCATTAATTTAAGATCTCTGGCTTTGTGATTAGATTAGTAATCTTTTACCAAGATGTATGGGCTTCCCAGGTGGTGCTAGTCGTAAAGAATACACCTGCCAATGCAGGAGACTAAGAGACCGGAGTTCGATCCCTGGATCTGGAAGATCCCTTGGAGTAGGAAATGGCAACCCACTCCAGTATTCTTGCCTGGAAGATTCCATGGACAGAGAAGCCTGGGAGGCTACAGTCCATGGGGTGGCAAAGAGTTGGACACAGCTGAGTGACTGAGCACACACACACCAAGACGTATGCTTGACAACATGTATTTCCCAGCCCCAAAGTCACATGTATCCTGGCTCCTCACTTCCCACTTGAGAGCAGTTCCTCAGAGCTATCTGAGAGGCCAGCTCCTGGGTATAATACTCAATAAGGTCTCAGATAAAACTGAAATTTGATGCTTTTATGGTGTGCATTTCTTTTTTTGTGGGGGGGGGTGCTTCCCTTATGGCTCAGCTGGTAAAGAATCTGCCTACAATGTGGGAGACCTGGGTTCAATCCCTGGGTTGGGAAGATTCCCTGGAGAAGGGAAAGGCTATCCACTCCAGTATTCTGGCCTGGAGAATTCCATGGACTGTATAGTCCATGGTGTTGCAAAGAATTGGACACGACTGAGAGACTTTCACTTTTCTTTTTTTTTCAGTTGACAAGACCATCAAGAAAAAAAAAGGTGAGACATTGACAAGTAAAGAAAAGGAGAATTGGTAGAATTGCCATAACTCCTCTGAAAGACAATTTATTTTTATGTATTGTTTTTGAAGATATATATGCCTTATGACTTTAATTCTTATGGATATATCATAAGGAAATTTATAAAGAATAATGAAAGAGACATATACCAGGATTTTTATTGAAGCATTGCAACTCAATATCTATCAGAAAAGGAAGACTTAAAAAAAAAAAAAGAAAAGACTACATGTGAGCATAATCAAATAATGGAATATTACATAGCTGTCAAAATGAATAAACCAGAGCTATACATATCTGGGCTTTCCAGGTGATGCTAGTGGTAAAGAACCCACCTGCTAATACAGGAGACATGAGATGTGGGTTCGATCCCTGGGTGGGGAAGATCTGCTGGAGGAGGGCCATGGCAACCCACTCCAGTATTCTTGCCTGGAGAATCCCATAGACAGAGGAGTCTGGCAAGCTACAGTCCATAGGGTCACAAAGAGTTGGACATGATTGAAGTGACTTAGCACACACACATGCATTCATATCTACTTTGATTGGGCTCACAGACACTGAGTTAACAAAGCAAAGTACAGAACATTTTATACAGTTTGGAAATTATTTTATGTCAATTAAAAATCATGAATATCACAAAATGTATATTGTGACATATATACATACTAAAATATAAAAGCATCACTACCTTCAAACAATTGTAATTATTGCCTTGAGGAGAGGGCATCAGGGAGGATTACAGTATTATTTGTACTGATACACTTACCAAAAATTATAGAATAATCTGATGCAAAAAAAAAAATTCTGTGCACAAAATGATGATGACTTGAACCATGGAATGATCAATGATGAAGGTACAAAAGAACATAATATAAGGAATTCCCTGGTAGTTTAGTGGTTAAGACTCCACACTTCCAGCGCAAGGGCATGGGTTTGATCCCTGGTTGGGGAAGATCCCACATGCTGCAAGCTGTGGCCAAAAAAAAAAAAAAGCATGATACAAAGTCCTGTTTGCTTTCTTCAGTGGAGCAAGAGAAAATTCTCTCATCATTTTCAGATGAACCTACAGAAAAGTAAGACAATGAAAATCATTTTACCCTAGAGAGGGCACAGAGACTTGAGGCATCCGAGACACTGGTTCAGTCTTAGTTTCGTGGATTTTGTGTAACCTGGAACTTCCCAATCTGAGATCTCACTTGTCACTCCTCTGTGAGGTGATAAGTTTGAGCTCATTTCCATGGTCCTGTATGGAACAATTCTTAAGTGGAACTACCATGCCATTCTGAAGACAGCTGCATCTGTTGAGTCCAACCTATCCACGGCCATCTTTGCCCTGGGCTTGACCTCAGGTCCCATCAGCCATCACCATGCCAACAGGATCTATTTCACACTGTTCATGTGATGCAGCCAAGATGACATAACACAGAAACCAGCTGCTGAAGCAGCTTCCTTAGAAGGAGGTGCATGTATGACCAACACTATGTGAGTTTCAGCCTTTTTTCTCTAGATACTTGGTCTGTTTGAACACTGAGGAGACATTTGTAGCTTCCTGAAGCTACAAAGTGCAAGTAAGCCCCCCACATTCTGGGAAGTCAGAGGCCCAGTGCGGGAGACAGCAGGTGATTCTTTTTTTTTTTTTTCAAACTGAAAACCAGAACGTGATAAATATACAAAAGAGTATACCCACCTGCTAAAACATACACATAAACTATAATCCAAAAAGTGGAGACTTTGAGATTGTTTCCTGAATTCCTTGCATCCCAGGTGCTCTATTCATTGCTACTGATACACTTAAAGTTTCTATAAACTTAAGCCCTAACTCAAGCATCTAAAATTTGAAGCTGGTGTGAAGCAAGGATTCCCAACCTCTGAGATCTAAAATGCCTGATAATCTGAGGTGGCACTGATGTAGTAAAAATAGAAATAAAGTGCATAATAAATGTAATGCTCTTGAATCATTCTGAAACCATCACCATCCCCCCACCTGACTCCCTGTCCAAGGAAATGTTGTCTTCCATAAAACCAGTCTCTGGTGCCAAAAAGTTTGGAGACTGCTGGACTGTATAGGAAAACCTTCACACTGGAGATGGCTAATTTGACTATTAATTCTGGGTTAGATGTTCCGTGGGTCTCCCTGGTGGCTCAGTGGTAAAGAGTCCATCTGCCAATGCAGGAGATATAGGTTCCATCCCTGGGTTGGGAAGATCCCCTGGAGGAAGGCATGGCAACCCACTCCAGTATTCTTGCCTGGAGAACCCTACGGACAGAGAGCCTGGTGAACTATAATTCATGGGGTTGCAAAGAGTCAGTCGGACATGACTGAGCAAGTAAACAACAACAACAGATGCTCCATGGCGAGAGGAAAATTATAATTTTTCTAGACAGATAAAATCTGTATGCATTTAACTACTAGAATAATTTTTTGTCACAAAGAATGTACGACTCCAAATGGTTTTGTCGTTTTTTAGTTGCTAAGTCGTGTCCAACTCTTTGAGACCCTATGAACCGTAGCACTTCAGGCTTCCCTGTCTTCTACTTTCTCCTGGAGTTTGCTTAAACTCATGTTCATTGAGTCAGTGATGCCCATGGTTATTCTAGAGATTTTATTCTGTTACTTTATATACTTCTCTGATGCTTGAATTTTAAAACGTGCATTCTTTTTGTAGTTAAAAAACGGAAGAATTTGGTTAGCTGTAAATTGGAACTGCTGTACAGAGAATTAACTAAATCAGTCTGACTTACCAGATTTTAACTGAATTTGAAAAAGACTACTTAACATCATCTCATTACCAAGAGCTAGCTTGTCACATTGTAACTGCTTGGCAGTAGATTACCGGTAATCTGCTTGCAAAAGCTTTCCCCAGGGGACTTCCCTGGTTATGACTGGGACTCCATGCTTCCAATACAGAGGGTGCAGGTTCTAACTCACTTACTGTGGTGCAGCCAAAAAGAAAAAAGAAAAAAAGCTTTCCTTAAGGCAATAATACTGGAAGTGATCTTACTGGTTGAGCAGGATCTCCTCACAACAGGAATATAATCTGAAGTGTATCAGCATTCCCTTCCCATAAACAAGTACACTTCCTCTATTCTGTTGTGTTTTTAATATATACATATATTTTTAAATTACCCAGGTTGGGGTTTCCCTAGTGGCTCAGTGGTAAAGTAGCCACCTGCCAATGCAAGAGACATGGCTTTGATCCCCAATCTGGGAGGATGCTACATGCTTTGGAGGAACTCAGCCCGTGCACCACAACGGTTCTCTAGAGCCCGCAAGCCACAGCTGCTGAGCTTCGTGCCCTAGACCCCATGCTCTGCAACAAGAGAAGCCGCTGTAATGAGAAGCCCAAGCACCACACCAGAGAGTAGCTCCCTCTCACCGCAACTAGAGAAAAGCCCTCACAGCGACGAAGACCCAGTGCAGCCAAAAACAAATGAGTAAATAAAATTAAAGCTACCCAAGTTTTACATCTTTGTTGTTAAAAAAAAAAAATGTTTTTTCCAGAAATATGTAATCTATATTCTGCCTAGGTAGCCACTGTTTGGAGTCTGGTTGTGTCCTTTCAGATTATTATTTTTTCTACACACTCATGATTTCAACTTCCATTTTCCCCTCTTTCTTTTTTTAAAAGATATAAATCACACACTATTCATCAGTTTCTCAAACATTCACAAAGTTGTGCAACTATCACCTCTAATTTCAGAACATTTCCTCACTCTAACTACCAATCTATTTTCTGTCCCTAGAGATTTGCCTGTTCTGGAGATTTCACCTCAGTGCAATTATACAGTATCTGAACTTTTGTGCCCGACTTCTTTCACATAGCATGATTTTCAAGGCTTATCCATGTTGAAGCATGTACTAATATTTCATCCTTCTAAAAATATTTGTTTTTTAAGCTCAACAATTTGTATTTGTTTATTTAGCTGCCTTGGGTCTTAGCTCTGGCACGGGGGATCTTTTGTCGTTGTTGCAGCGCATGGACTATCTAGTTGTGGCCTGCAGGCTCCAGAGCTTGTAGGCTCAGTAGTTGTGACTTGGACTTAGTTGCTCTGAGGCCTGTGGGATCTTAGTCCCCAGACCAGGAATTGAACTCGGGTCCCGTGCATTGCAAGGAGGATTCTTAATCACTGGACCTCAAGGGAAGTCCCTAATTTTTTTAAATTTATTTTTTTTCTTATTCACTTATTTTTCTTAGCCACACTGCATGACATATACGATCCTCGTTCCCCGACCAGGGACCAAACCCAAGCCCCAAGTGGATGCACAGAATGTCAGCCACTGGACCATCAGGGAGGTACCAACTTCATTCTTTTTTAAAAAAAATTTCTTTTAACACCAAAAATACTTTGTACTGGGGTATAGACGATTAACAATGTTGTGATAGTTTTAGGTGAACAGCAAAGGGTCTCAGCCATACATACACATTTATCCATTCTCTACCAAACGCCCTCCCATCCAGGCTGGCACATAACTTTGAGCAGGATTCCATGTGCTATACAACGGGTCTTTGTTGGTTACCCATTTCAAAGACAGCAGTGTGTTCTTGACCATCCTGAAGTCCTTAACTATCCCTTCCCCCTGGGGCAACCATGAGTTCGTTTTCTGAGTCTGTGAGTCTCTTTCTGTTTTGTAAATAAGTTTATTTGTGTCATTTCTTTTTAGATTCCACATGTAGGGGATGTCATAACGTTCTGTTGTACGAATAGACCATGTTTTGCTTACCCATTCATCAGTTGGTAGATGTTTGCATTGTTGCCAATTTTGGGTTAATATGAATAATGCTGATTTGAGCACTCTTGCACAAGTTTTTTTGCAAACACGTGTTTTCAGTTCTTTTGGATCTAGACTGAAACTGTGTTTAACTTTTCTGAGGAACTGTCAAAGTGTTTTCCACAGTAGTTTAAATTCCCACTGGTAAAGTAAGAAGGGTTCCGATGTCTCCACATTCTCACGAACGCTTACTTCTTCTCTTTCTTTCATTTTTAGCCATCCTCGTGGGTGTGAAGTGGTATCTTTTAGTGTTGATTTGCATTTCTCTAATGACTAATAATGTTGGACATTTTCATGTGCTCAGTGGCCATTTTATATACTGTCTTTGGAGAAATGTCTGTTAAAATTCTTTGCCCACTTGAAAAACTGGGTTGTCTTTTTATCATTGAGCTACAAGAGTTCTGCATATATTCTGTTTTGTTTTTCCCTTTTTTGGCTACACCTCACAGCATGTGGGATCTTAGTCCCCAGAACAAGAATTAAAGCCACTCCCCCTGCAGTAGAAGCTTGGAATCCTAGCCACTGAACCGCCTGGGAAGTCTCACCAGAGTTCTTTATATATTCTGGATACAAGTCCTGTACCAGATGATTTACAAATCATATATCTTCCATTCTGTGGAAATTGGTGTTTTGTTGTTATTTTTTAGACTCAAAATGAATGATTAAATACACTGTTCTGTAACTTGCTTTTTTTTCATCAACAGTGATTGAGCATATCACGGGCATCTTTCAATGTCAAGGGAAAGCTACCTCATCCTTTTTCCCCCACCCCCATCTTATTTTTTCTTTCCTCCTTCTTTTTTTGTGGCTACATGCATTCCATGACGGTTGTACCACAGTTCATCTGACCAGTCTTCCCCTGAGCTTTAACGAATCTTAAGTTCTCGTGTTGGTGAAGGACTAAGACACCGCAGCTGTTGGGCAGCACAACTGTGCTGTCTTCCCCAGGATAATATAAAAATGCAAGAGGCACAGGAAATGTCTAACCTGCTAAACTTCCTCTCAAACCCACAGTTTCACAACCTGCCTAGGCACAACCCTCTCCCCCAGATTCTGTCACCAGCCTGGCGCCTCTGTGAGAAAGTTCCACTGCAAGACGCCCTGGGACTTTATCATTTCCCTCTTTCAAGCAGTCCTGTCGCCAGTAAATCCCAAGAGCCCTCTGAGACTATACCTGGGCTGGCTCCCTCCAGCTGGCTTGAAGGATGAATTCCTGCATCATCGTGCTGAGGTTGCTGCTGTCTGGACCTTTTGTCTTTGGTAGGCAAGGGAGATGGGGAGGGGAAGCGGCATGCCTCTGTGCTGAGGGAAACAGCAGGACTTTGTAGAACGGAGTAAATGAGCAGCTGATTTAAGGGTGGCATGAGCCGTAGGTAATGCGGGGCCCTGGGGAATCCTGGAGAGAGGGGAAGAAAAACAAAGTCAGACAAACAAACAAACTACAGTCAGGATCTGAAGGTCTTTTCAGGCAAAAGACGGAAAAAAGGTCACAGCAGTGAGAGGTGGAGGAGGGGCCCTTAGAAAGGAGATGTGCCTGCGTGCTAAGTTGCTTCAATTGTGTCCAACTTTGTGCAAACCTTGGAGAAGGAAATGGCAACCCACTCCAGTGTTCTTGCCTGGAGAATCCCAGGGACAGGGGAGCCTGGTGGGCTGCCATCTATGGGGTCGTGCAGAGTCGGACACGACTGAAGCAACTTAGCAGCAGCAGCATGGACTGTAACCCGCCAGGCTCCTCTGTCCATGGGATTCTCCAGGCAAGAACTGGAGTGGGGTGCCATGCTTTTTGGGGGGAATGGTTAATGCACACATAGATCTGGCCTAGGATCTGGTTCTATGTGTGCTTCTACCTCTCATTGTCATCTTGGACAAGTCCCTTCCCTCTTTCTGGGGCTCAGTTTCTTCATCTAAATAAACGAGGCCTGCATCTCTGACATCTTAAGATGTGTGAAATAAGCCCAAGACCTGTAAGGAAAGCAGGGCTGAAAAAAGACAGTTTGGGGCCTTTCAGATGACACCAAGGATCACTGAGGTTGTGGAGGCGATGGGGAATTTGAGATCTAATGGTTATGGCAGAGACTGGTCCATGGGGGTGGGGGAAGTTAGGGAGCGTTACTTGAGCAAGGAGGCAGCCTCACAGCATCAGGGGATCTCCAACTTTCACAGGGAGGAAGCCTGAGGCTAATGATCTGAGTTTTCAGGGCGACTGGGCCCCATGTCCCAGGAAGAAGTGGATGTGTGAGGAGATGCAAACCCTTGCGGCATCCCATCGCCAAGGGGGGCCCTTCAGATTGCTCCTCCGTTAGGTGCCACCGTCTTCTCGTCCTTCCTTTGCTGAGAGGCCAGTCGGAAGTGTGTGTCCTTTAGAGCTCTGGGTAGTAGGAATTGCTGCTTCCATATGTCCTGTAGTCCAGGCCCCCAGGAGAGGTTGGAGGGCAGTTCCTGGTCCTGCCCCAGGTATGGGTGGCCTGACCACACTGGGGGCGTGTGGTTGGCGGCCAATCAGCGCCTGCCACTGTGGGGGCTTGTGAGGTAAGGAGGAGCCCCTGGTCGGAAGTGGCTGACCCGCTTTTGGTCTCTCAGCCCCAGCCTGGAGCTACAACCTGGATGTGCGACATGTGCAAAACTTCTCCTTTCCACTTGCCGGGAGGCATTTTGGGTACCGCGTTCTGCAAGTTGGAAATGGGTGAGTGTTGCCACAGGCCCTCTCTGCCCTGACCAGGACCTTCCTGTTTTGAGGAGTCTGTAGTGGGATCCAAGCAAGGCCATCTGATAGTAGGATGAGAACCATCCATCGTTAAAGCGCCCCGGGACTTTCCTGGTAGTCCAGTGGTTAGGACCCCAAGCTTCCACTTCAGGGACAGAGTTCAATCCCTGGTCAGGGAACTAAGACCCCACATTGTGGTGTGAAAAGTGGAAAAAAAAAAAAAAAAGCCCTATAAGTGCCTAATAGAATACATATGACAACCCCTAAAACGCTTTGCCACACTTTCTCAATTCCAGACTCTCTCCCAAACTAGACAGTGAACTCCTTCAAGGCAGAGATTTTGTTTCTCTCTCAAAACCCCTCTCCATCCCTAGTACATAGCACATAGCAGGTAAGCCATATGTGACTTTTGAATTGATTGCTGATTGAATGAAACCACGGTGTCACATTCTGGCAGATCATTCTCTGGGCCTGTTTTTCTGTACAGTCAATGGAAAAGATCCTTAACTTTCTAGAATTCTGGCATATTGGATTATTTTTCTGGGGTCCAATAAGGAAGAGATGGGAACTTAGCATCCACCCGGATAGGGAGTGGCTGAATTGCTTCCAGAAACCTTTTGGGAGGTCTGAACCCCCTTAATAGGTCGGAGTGGTTGGTAAATACCTGGGCAGCTCCATCTGACAGGTGGAATTCCTCATCAGGGTTGTCGTGGGAGCTCCAAGCGAAGGGAACAGCATGGGAAACCTGTATCAATGCCAGCCAGAAACTGGAGACTGCCTGCCAGTCACACTGAGTGAGTAACTGGTTTGGGAGGAATGTGCTCAGGAAGTCGAGGCTGGCCCCATCATACCTGGGTTGCCTAAGTTTCTCCAGGTGAATCTTCTGGTGCCCACAGGTTCCAACTATACCTCCAAGTACTTGGGAATGACCTTGGCAACAGACCCCACAAGTGACAACCTGTTGGTAAGATTTTTGTATAGTGTGATGTCAGTACCTATGAAGCTTTTGCTAGGAAAGAGAGACGAAAGAAAAAAGTGAATTAAAGATCCTATACAGATAAATGAAGAAAATGTGGTACATGTATACAGTGGAATATTGCTGTTGTTTAGTCTCTAAGTTGTGTCTGACTCTTTGCAACCCCATGGACTGTAGCCCACCAGGCTCCTCTGTTCATGGGATTCTCCAGCCAAGAATCCTGGAGTGGGTTGCCATTTCTTCTTCCAGGGGATCTTCCTGATCCAGGGACCAAACCCAAGTCTCCTGAACTGCAGGTGGATTCTTTACCATTGAGCCACTGGGGAAACCCCACAAGGGAGTGTTACTTAGCCATAAGAAGGAACCAAACTGGGTCATTTGTAGAGATGTGGATGGACCTAGAGTCTGCATGCAGAGTGAAGAAAATCAGAAAGAGAAAAACAAATATCGTATATTAACATATGTATGTGGAATCTAGAGAAGTGATATAGATGAATCCATTTGCAGGTCAGAAATAGAGACGCAGACGGAGAAAATGGATGTGTGGACACAATTGGAGAGGGGAGGGTGGGACGAATTGGGAGATTAGAATGGAAACATATACACCGTCATGTGTAAAATAGCTAGCTAGTGGGAAGCTTTTGTATAGCACAGGGAGTTAAACTCAGTGCTCTGTGATGACTTAGAGGGGTGAGATGAGGGGAGTGGGAGGGAGGTCCAAGAGGGCCATGTATACGTATAGCTGATTCACTTCGTTGTACAGCAGAAATTAACGTAACATTGTAAAGCAAATATACTCCGATTTTTAAAAAAAGATCCTATGGAAGATTAAAGGCACCAGAGAGATTTAGATTCAGTTAGCATTTATTGTGGAGAAGGCAATGGCACCCCACTCCAGTACTCTTGCCTGGAAAATCCCACGGACGGAGGAGCCTGGTGGGCTGCAGTCCACGGGGTCGCACAGAGTCAGACACGACTGAAGCGACTTAGCAGCAGCAGCAGCAGCATTTATTGACACCCAACTATCAGCTCTTTTTAAGACCTTACCTACCTCAGGTTTTTTTTCCCCAAATGTGAAATATCTGTGACCATTCATACACAAGATGACTTACAGTTGTACACAACTTTAACGTTTTAATAGTTATACATTGATTTAATGGTTTATTAGAAAAAAATATACAAGTCCCTCAAATTCATGATTCCTTGGATTGCATTGCTTCAGTTCAGTTTAGTTCAGTCGCTCAGTCACGTCCGACTCTTTGCTACCCCGTGAATCGCAGCACGCCAGGCCTCCCTGTCCATCACCAACTCCTGGAGTTCACTCAGACTCACGTCCATCAAGTCAGTGATGCCATCCAGCCATCTCATCCTCTGGTGTCCCCTTCTCCTCCTGCCCCCAATCCTTCCCAGCATCAGAATCTTTTCCAATGAGTCAACTCTTCGCATGAGGTGGCCAAAGTACTGGAGTTTCAGCTTCAGCATCATTCCTTCCAAAGAAATACCAGGGCTGATCTCCTTCAGAATGGACTGGTTGGATCTTCTTGCAGTCCAAGGGACTCCCAAGAGTCTTTTCCAACACCACAGTTCAAAAACATCAATTCTTTGGCGCTCAGCCTTCTTCACAGTCCAACTCTCACATCCATACATGACCACAGGAAAAACCATAGCCTTGACTAGACGGACCTTTGTTGGCAAAGTAATGTCCTGCTTTTGAATATGCTATCGAGGTTGGTCATAACCTTCCTTCCAAGGAGTAAGCATCTTTTAATTTCATGGCTGCAGTCACCATCTGCAGTGATTTTGGAGCCCCAAAAAATAAAGTCTGACACTGTTTCCCCATCTATTTCCCATGAAGTGATGGGACCGGATGCCATGATCTTTGTTTTCTGAATGTTGAGCTTTAAGCCAACTTTTTCACTCTCCACTTTCACTTTCATCAAGAGGCTTTTTAGTTCCTCTTCACTTTCTGCCATAAGGGTGGTGTCATCTGCATATCTGAGGTTATTGATATTTCTCCCAGCAATCTTGATTCCAGCTTGTGCTTCTTCCAGTCCAGCGTTTCTCATGATGTACTCTGCATATAAGTTAAATAAGCAGGGTGATAATATACAGCCTTGACGTACTCCTTTTCCTATTTGGAACCAGTCTGTTGTTCCATGTCCAGTTCTAACTGTTGCTTCCTGATCTGCATACAAATTTCTCAAGAGGCAGATCAGGTGGTATTCCCATCTCTTTCAGAATTTTCCACAGTTTTTTGTGATCCACACAGTCAAAGGCTTTGGCATAGTCAATAAAGCAGAAATGGATGTTTTTCTGGAACTTTCTTGCTTTTTCCATGATCCAGAGGATGTTGGCAATTTGATCTCTCGTTCCTCTGCCTTTTCTAAAACCAGCTTGAACATCAGGAAGTTCACGGTTCACATATTGCTGAAGCCTGGCTTGGAGAATTTTGAGCATTACTTTACTAGAATGTGAGATGAGTGCAATTGTGCAGTAGTTTGAGCATTCTTTGGCATTGCCTTTTTTTGGGATTGGAATGAAAACTGACATTTTCCAGTCCTGTGGCCACTGCTGAGTTTTCCAAATTTGCTGGCATACTGAGTGCAGCACTTTCACAGCATCATCTTTTAGGATTTGAAATAGCTCAACTGGAATTCCATCATCTCCACTAGCTTTGTTCATAGTGATGCTTTCTAAGGCCCACTTGACTTCACATTCCAGGATGTCTGGCTCTAGGTGAGTGATCATGCCATTGTGATTATCTGGGTCATGAAGATCTTTTTTGTACAGTTCTTCTGTGTATTCTTGCCATTTCTTAATATCTTCTGCTTCTGTTGGGTCCATACCATTTCTGTCCTTTATCGAGCCCAGCTTTGCATGAAATTTTTCCTTGGTATCTCTAATTTTCTTGAAGAGATCTCTAGTCTTTCCCTTTCTGTTGTTTTCCTCTATTTCTTTGCATTGATCACTGAGGAAGGCTTTCTTATCTCTTCTTGCTATTCTTTGGAACTCTGCATTCAGATGCTTATATATTTCCTTTTCTCCTTTGCTTTTCGATTCTCTTCTTTTCACAGCTATTTGTAAGGCCTCCCCAGACAGCCATTTTGCTTTTTTGCATTTCTTTTCCATGGGGATGGTCTTGATCCCTGTCTCCTGTACAATGTCACGAACCTCATTCCATAGTTCATCAGGCACTCTGTGTATCAGATCTAGTCCCTTAAATCTATTTCTCACTTCCACTGTATAATCATAAGGGATTTGATTTAGGTCATACCTGAACGGTCTAGTGGTTTTCCCTACTTTCTTCAATTTCAGTCTAAACTTGGCAATAAGGAGTTCATGATCTGAGCCACAGTCAACTCCTGGTCTTGTTTTTGCTGACTGTATAGAGCTTCTCCATCTTTGGCTGCAAAGAATATAATCAATCTGATTTCGGTGTTGACCATCTGGTGATGTCCATGTATAGAGTCTTCTCTTGTGTTGTTGGAAGAGGGTGTTTGCTATGACCAGTGCATTTTCTTGGCAAAACTCTATTAGTCTTTGCCCTGCTTTGTTCCATATTCCAAGGCCAAATTTGCCTGTTACTCTAGGTGTTTCTTGACTTCCTACTTTTGCATTTCAGTCTCCTATAATGAAAAGGACATCATTTTTGGGTGTTAGTTCTAAAAGGTCTTGTAGGTCTTCATAGAACCGTTCAACTTTAGCTTCTTCAGCATTACTGGTTGGGGCATAGACTTGGATTACTGTGATATTGAATGGTTTGTCTTGGAAACCAGAGATCATTCTGTTTTTGAGATTGCATCCAAGTACTGCATTTCGGACTCTTTTGTTGACCATGATGGCTACTCCATTTCTTCTGAGGGATTCCTGCCCTCAGTAGTAGATATAATGGTCATCTGAGTTAAGTTCACCCACTCCAGTCCATTTTAGTTCACTGATTCCTAGAATGTTGACATTCACTCTTGCTATCTCCTGTTTGACCACTTCCAATTTGCCTTGATTCATGGACCTGACATTCCAGGTTCCTATGCAATATTGCTCTTTACAGCATCAGACCTTGCTTCTATCACCAGTCACATCCACAGCTGGGTATTGTTTTTGCTTTGGTTCCATCCCTTCATTCTTTCTGGAGTTATTTCTCCACTGATCTCCAGTAGCATATTGGGCACCTACTGACCTGGGGAGTTCCTCTTTCAGTACGCATTGCTTAGGATGAGGCTAAAGTTGTAAAAAGTAAATTTTAAGCAACAAAGTCCTGGGGTTTTTTTTGTTTGTTTTGCTTATAATTCTGTTGAAGTCTAGATGATGTACAATGTTGTGTTAATTTGTGCCATACAACATAGTGACTCAGTTATACGTATTTTTCTTCATATTCTTTTCCATTGTGGCTTATGACAAGATATTGGATATAGTTTCCTGTGCTATACAGTAGGACCTTGCTGTTTATCCTATGTATAATATACATTATATAGGATAACTATATATAATAGTTTGCATTTGCTAATCTCAAACTCCCAATCCTTTCCTCCCCTATCCCTTCTCTCCCAACAATGTCCTATTATATAACACAAGGAACTATAGTCAATATCTTGTCATAAGCCATAATGGAAAAGAATATGGAAAAGAATGTGTGTGTGTGTGTGTATATATATATATATATATGTAACAGAAACATTTTGCTGTACTCTAGAAACTAATGTTGTAAATCAACTGTACTTCAATTTTAAAAATATAAATTTTAATTAAATGAAATATTAAATAAATAATAGTATGTGTGATATGCCCATATGGCAGAAATTGTGAATTCATACACAAATGCCTAAAGCTTGAGAAACCCTGCGTTATCTCTTCTAATCCTTAGGACAGAGGTGAGATAGGGATCAGTATACACATTTTACACAGGAAGAAACAGGACCGAAGGGGTTAAAAGCTTTTGTCAAGATCACATGGTTTTAAGGAGGTAGACCCAGGATTTGAATCAAATTGCTATCTGAGCCAGAGTTTGTTGTTCTTCACAATTCATCTCAGCAGTATCCTTCTGACCCAGGTGTATGAGAGACAGAAGGTTAAGTGAGTGAAATAAAGGGTTGGGTGAAAAGTTCCTTTGGGTTCAGTATGGAAAAACGCAAACAAACATTTTGGCCAACCCAATATTTATCCAGTATTGAATTGGAGTTTGGCTACTTAGCTATGATTACTAGGCACTGTACTGGGTTCTGATGGGGGAAAGGGGAATGAGATATAAAGATGACTATGACATAAGCCAGACCTTTCAAAATTACAGTCTGGCAGGAAAGATAGTCATCAAAAAGGAGGCAGCATTGAAGATTCTAGGAATAGAGGGTCATTTGATTTGGTGTAAACGCAGAATGTGTCTTTGGGAATAGAAGCAGGTGGGCCTGGAAATGTATACTAGTGCCCACTGAAACAACATGAATGCCAAACTAAGGAGTTTAGGTTTCATCCTGGAGGCAGCGAGCATCCATTGGCGTATAGCATTGGTAGTAAGGATGAAGAGACTGATACAAAAGACCTGGAGGCTGAATTACCTTGCCTTGGTAACCAGTTGGATATAAGGAATGAGGGTCGAGGGATAATGATGCTAAAGGGCAATGTAGACTTGGTATTTCTGTTTGATGGCTCAAGGAGCTTGCAGCAAGATGAATTTCAGAAAATTAGGGACTTCATGAAGGATGTGATGAAGGTTTTTGTTCTTGGTTGATGATGCACAAAAGACACACAGCAAGAGGAAGCCCCAACCCGTTTTATTTTTTAATAATTTAATTAAATTTTTTTTTAGCTGGACTGAGTCTTCATTGCTGAGTGGGCTACTCTCCATTGTAGTTGCAGGCTTTTCACTGCAGCACCTTCTCTTTTTGCAGAGTACAGGCTCTAGAAGTACAGGCTCTAGAACACATGGCTTTCAGTAGTTTCGGCTTCTGGGCTCTAGAACACAGGCTCAATTGTTGTGGCACATGAATTAGTTACTCTGAGGCATGTGAGGTCTCCCCGGATCAGGGATCGAACCCGTGTCTCCTGCATTGGCTAGCAGATTCTTTACCACATGGAGCCACCAGGGAAGCCCACCTCAACCTTTTTGAAACTCTTTGCTTCCTTCAGGCCTGTGATCCTGGGCTGTCTCGAACATGTGACCAGAATATCTATCTAAGTGGTCTGTGTTACCTCATCCACGAGAACCTGAGGGGTCCGGTGCTGCAAGGGCACCCTGGTTATCAGGGTAAGGAGTGGGGGGCCCAGTGGGGAGCGATACCTCTGAGTGGTTGCCCTTTCATGGGAACAAGCATGGGCAGGCCAACCCCTGGAGACTCTTTACCAAGTCCCTCCGTGTCTGACCTCTGTAGAATGTATAAAGGGCAACGTAGACTTGGTATTTCTGTTTGATGGCTCAATGAGCTTGCAGCAAGATGAATTTGAGAAAATTGTGGACTTCATGAAGGATGTGATGAAGAAACTCAGCAACTCTTCCTACCAGGTAAATATAGTAGTTAGGATTCCTGGTGGTAGGCAATAGTTACCTAAAGGCGTAAAGGGAAAATCTAGTATTAATACAATGTGTCTCTATAACCTAAGGGCATGACTATTACTGGACCTTTGCTTCGAGAATTCTCCCTAATTTGTATTTCTGTTTCTTTTTGGCTCTTGCTTCCCTCTTTTCTTTCTTTCTGTTTCTCTCTGCAGACTGGCTCTCAGCTTCTTTAGATCACATGGGCTGGTGGAAAGTGCCCAAGTTCACATGTTCAAGCTGCAGGAGGGCTGTTGGTTTTTTTTTTTTTAATTTTTTAAATCATCTTCTCAAGCAGCCCCTCCCTCTGTAAATTCCAATTTCACACAGGAAAGATTTTGACTGGCCTCACCTCAGTCCAGTGGCCAACTTCGGCCCAGCCAGTTGTATCCAGTTTTGCAGGGTCATATTCATACTCAGCAGAAATATGGCTGCTAGGAACCATCTCTGTTGGTGAGGTGGGCAAACCCAGAGAACCAGAGCCCAGCAGACAGCATTCTATAAGGGATTTGAAATGTATTTATTTCTGTGTTTGTTTATATACAACCTCATTTTCTTCTTCTTTTTTTATACAGCCTCATTTTCAAAAGAATGATTTGAGGCAGGAATGTGGAGTTGGGTTGCCCAGGTCTTGGATAAGAAGTTGAGATTGGAGCAGACAAGTGGGAAGGGCTGTGTAAAGAGTTTCATGTCTTCTTTCTTCTTTCTAGTTTGCGGCTGTTCAGTTTTCTACATATTTCAAAACAGAATTTACTTTCTTGGATTACATTAGACAGAAGGACCCTGACGCTCTGTTGGCTGGAGTCAAACACATGCGTTTGTTGACCAACACCTTTGGTGCCATCAACTATGTTGCGTGAGTTCCCTTTTGTGAAAGATCCCATCCATTGGTTGTTCTGGGTATTACTAGCTTCTTCAGGTTGCAAGGTGTAGGAACTCAACAGGTAGATCTAGCAAGGGACAGGTTATTGTAAGAATTCAAGTGGAGCAATTTTAGTTCAGGTCCTTTTATTGATTTATTTTTAGTTGAATAATTGCTTTACAATGTCATGTTGGTTTCTGCCATACAGCCACGTGAATCAGCCATAAGTATACATATGTGCCCTCCCTCTTGAACCTCACTCCCACCTTCCACCTCATCCCACCTCTCTTGGTCCTTACAGAGCACCGGGCTCAGCTCCCTGAGTTATACAGCAACTTTCTAGTAGCTATTTGTTTTACATATGGTAATGTATATGTTTCAATGTCACTCTCACGACCTTTTTTAAAATTTTTTATTTATTTATTTATTTATTTTTGGCTGTGTCAGGTCTTAGTTTCTGCATGTGGGATCTAGTTCCCTGACCAGGGATCAAACCTGGGCCCCCTGCACTGGGAGCGTAGAGTATAGGCCATCTGACCACCAGGGAAATCTCTCATTGGTGATTTTGGACAGAGGAGTGATCATCTGACTTATGTTTTTAAAAGAATCCCTCCAGCTGCAGAGTTGTGATCAGACTGTGGAAGGGGCAAGGGTGGAAGCAGGGAGGCCAGTTTGCAGGCTATTGAACAATCTAGAAGAGAGATGATGGTGGCTTAAACCAGGGTGGGAATCCTTGAACAGGATCCATGATAGACCGTGTTTAGGTGGATGGAAGCTGGGGAAACATTTGCATCCGAGATAGAACCAGAGATATTGGCAGCAAGTGGTTTTGACACGGCCCACCCATCAGGTTCTTCTGTCCTTGGCAGCTTCCAGGTGTTAATAGCTCTCCCCTTCTCCCCTCATATCTCTTCACCTCACGCTGTGGCCTCTCCAGGTGACTTTCAGCTTCTGTGCCCAAAGCAGATCATGTCCTAAGTTAGGGATGGTGGGATGACCACTCTTGGATAAATTGTCCATCTTTGGTTAGCTGTGGGGTGAGGAGAGAAGGATGGTTCAGATAGAGTGGCTGTCCCAGGGGAAGTTGTGGGCAGCCTGTCTCGCTTCAGAAGGAGGCTGTGGGCAGGGCAGGAATTTGCAGCCTGGACCTGTCCAGAATTTAGTCTTCCCTGCTTTCTCTTCTGTCACATGACTGAGCACCTACTCGAGTCAGGACCTGGAGATACAGCAGCAAATCAAATATGGCTCTTTCCTCAGGGAGCTCATGATTTGTGGGGGAGATTGATGTGGAAACAAGTCTCTTTGATTCCCTAGGAAACTTGCTGTTGCAGAGATGTACAGGCAGCCTGGAGATGGTTGGGAAGGCACAGGTGGTGTTGAATGAGCTTTCTCTAGAAGAGTGCCTTTCCAGTTTTCTTTGGCTATGTAACCCATCCTTCCACTGGAATCTCACCTAGATCACCAGCATATCTAACTGATTGAAGGGTAGTTGCCATGTGGTTGAAATGGAGAGTAGGAAACCCAGAGTCTCCCCTCACTGCCCATAGCCTCTGGGACAACCTCGTGGCTACCTAGAATTCTGTTGAAGACCACTGGCCCAGAAGGAGAGATATGGTGACCTGGGCTGAGGAAGGAGGCTCAGAAGAGAGCTTTTGAGGGCTGGAAATAGCTGCCTGGGGATTGTGAAGAGGGATTTGTCATCATCAGCAGGGCAGTGACTTAATGAGCATGGTGAGGCGGAGCCTCAGAGGATTTGGGGGGAGTCTCTTACATCCCCCTCTTCCTGGATATAGGAAAGAAGTGTTCCGGCAAGAGCTGGGAGCCCGCCCAGATGCCACCAAAGTGCTTATCATCATCACTGATGGGGAAGCCACCGACCAACACAACATTGATGCGGCCAAAGACATCATCCGCTACATCATTGGGGTACAGGCCCCAGGTCCCTGCTACTTCTTAAGACCCGTCTTCCCTCTCCTATTCTTGAACCCCACTCCCTTTCTCCCTGGGGCCAGGGTCTTGTGAAAATAGTAGGAAATTGTACTGCAAGTTTGGAGATGCCAGCTCTTCACTCTTCATTTCTTCCAGATTGGAAAAAATTTTAAGACCAAAGAAAGTCAGGAGGCGCTCCATCAGTTTGCCTCCAAACCCGTGGAGGAGTTTGTAAAGATCCTGGACACGTTTGAGAAGCTGAAAGATCTATTCACCGAGCTGCAAAAAAAGATCTATGTTATTGAGGGTGAGTGGCAGGCCCTGGGAGAGAGGGTTTGGGGGTTGTATAGAGAACCTCGCCTAGGACGTTAGATTTGAGGCACGTGGAATAATAATCACGGGCACTTACAGAGCATGTGTCACTGTGCTAAGAGTTCTCTGGATAAAAGACCTTAGGTAGGAACTTAGGGAAGGGTGATATAGGAGCAGCCTCTATTTTCCTTTGAAGTTCCGTCTTCCTCTTGAAGCTCAGCCTGGTCCAGGACGGGGCTCTGAGCTGACCTATGTCTTATTGGTGTCAGCTGTGTCCTGTAGAATGACTATAGTTGTTTCCATAACTCAGCTCCCTCGCCGTCATTTATCCTGGGCTTCAAATTATTTGAGACGGGCAAGCAGGGAGGGGCTGAGTGCAAGGAGCCCGCAGGCCCTCTTTCTTGCCCCAGAATAGGAGAAGGTTTGGTTGTAGTTGTCAGACAAGAGAGTATTTCCCCAAGTAGCCTAGTCTCTGAAAGGTACGTGATTCCCCCAGGAAGCCCCTTCGCTTAGGACACAGCCTTGGTGTTCACATCATGTGAAGAGGCAATGTGTTATATATAATGGGACCAAGCAGAATTCACTCTGCCTGTGTTGTGTGACCTCAGCCAGGTCACTTTCCCTCTCTGAGGCTCGTTGCTCTGTCAAATGGGAATAGTAATAGCTATCTCAGAAGGTGGTAAGCTTTAACCACTGTATTCATTTCCTGGGGCTACTGTAACAAAGTACCAAATATGAGGGGGCTTAACACAAGAGAAATGGGTTGTCTTACAGTTCTGGAGCCTAGAAATCAATACTCAAAAGCTTGACAAGGCCATGCTCCTTGGGATGGTTTTGGAGAGAATCCTTCCCTGCCTGTTTTTTTTTTTTTTTTTTAAGTTGAATAATTAATTAATTTGGCTGTGCTGGGACTTAGTTGAGGCACACAGTATCTCTGATCTTCATCGGGGCACACAGGATCTTTAGTTGCAACGTGTGGGATCTAGTCCCCTGACCCAGTCCCCTTGCATTGGGAGTGTGGAGTCTTAGCCACTGGACCAGCAGGAAAGTCCCTCCCCACCTCTTCTAACTTCCAGTGTTTGCTAACATTCCTTGGCATTCCTTGACTTGTAGCTGCATCATTCGGGTTGCCTGGCTGTCTTTTCCCTATGTGTCTGCCATTATCTTTTCTGCATGTCTGTCCTTCTGTGTCCAAATTGCCCCTTTAATAAGGACACCAGTCATATTGGATCAGGGCCCACCCTAATGACCTCACTTAAACACATCATAAGCTAATGCCTGTGGCTGGCAATTTGTTATGTAAGGGAATATTGAAACACTCCTGTCAATAACATCCGAGCAACAAAAGACGTATAACCATGTCTCTGGTCAGTAAGTTGTTAACTTGATTACCTCTGTAAAGACCCTGTTTTCAAATATGGTCACATTCTGAGGTACTAGGGGTTAAGACTTCAATATATGTTCTTTAAGGTACACAGTTGAAGCCTTAATGACTGTTTGGAAAGTGCCTGGGAGCTTGTAGGCTCTAAGTAAGTTACAGCTCTTATCCTCTATCCTCCCTGCCCTTACTCATCCTTCAGATCATAGTTTACATGCCATCCTCTCTGGTACTTCCTTGCTGATCCCAAGTCTGGGATCCTAGTGCTGCTTTAACCACTGTATGTTTGTCCCCCATCACACCCCTGTGATATACATTCTATTAGAACTCTCTATTAGGACTTCCCTAGGGGGTCCAGTGGTTAAGACCCCAAGCTTCCATTGCAGGAGGCATAAGTCTGATGTCCGTTCAGGGAAGTTCAAGTTTGTTAATTCTAGCCATGGAGTCATGAATATATTGAGGGCTTCCCTGATGGCTCAGAGGTAAAGAATCTGCATGCCAATGCAGGAGACAGGTTTGATCCCTGGTCTGGGAAGATCCCACATACCACAGAGCAACTAAGCCCATGCACCACAATTATTGAACCAGTGCTCTAGAGCCTGGCAGCCACAATGACTGAAACCTAAGCACCCAAGAGCCCAAGCTTTGCAACAAGAGAAGCCACGGCAGTGAGAAACATCACAACTAGAGAAAGCCTGCACAGCAATGGAGACCCAGAACAGCCAAAAATAAATAAATGCATTTTTTTAAAAAAAAGAATACATTGGAAAATCATTGGAGGAAGTACATCGACCATACTTCAATTAAAAAACAAACAAATAGGAACTTCCCTGGGGGTCCAGTGGCTTAAACTCTGTACATCCAATGCAGGGGGCCCAGATTTAATCAGGAAATATGCTGCAGCTGAGAGTTTGCATGCCATAGCTAAGACTCGGTGCAGCTAAATAAATAAATAAAAATTTAAAACAAACAAAAACTTGGACTGAAAAAAATTGAAAAAGAGAAAGAACTCTCTATTAGATGTCTGTCTCCCACACTATACTGAGATGTCTATCTCAGTAAGCATTGTGCCTGCTTTTCCACCACTGTATTCCTGGCACCAAATATTTAGTGACTGTAGATATTTCTTCAGTGAATGAACACATCTGCATAATAATGGCTATGGTTCTTAAAAACTTACAGGTCACAGGCCCTTTATCTATATCACTGAATCCATTCTTCTTAGTATCCTTGCCAGACTGGTCGTAATTATTTTCATTTTATTGATTAATGCTGGCAGCAACCATGGAGCAGGCACTGTGAATCAGACTCTCAGGGATAGTGTCAACATAGAACTCATGTTCAGGTTGAATAAAGGAAGATAGGGGGCTTTCCTGGTGGTCCAGTGGTTGAAAGTCCTCCTGCCAGTGCAGGGGACATGCATTTGATCCCTCATCCAGTAGGATCCCACAGGTGCCACACCCGTGGAATCCAAGCACTCTAGAGCCTGTGCTCTGTAACAGAAGAGGCCACTGTAATGAGAAGCCCATTCGTGGCAACTAGAGAAAGCCCTTAAGACCCAGCACAGCCAAAACCAAATAAATACAAAGAAAGATAGTGAGACAGGAAAACAATGGAAGCAGTGAGAGACTTTATCTGGGGGGCTCCAAAATCACTGCAGATGGTGACTTCAGCCATGAAATTAAAAGACGCTTGCTCCTTAGAAGAAAAGCTATGACCAAACTAGACAACATATTAAAAAGCAGGGACATTACTTTGTCTACAAAGGTGTGTCTAGTCAAAGCTATGGTTTTTGCAGTAGTCATGTATGGATGTGAGAGTTGGACTATAAAGAAAGCTGAGTGCCGAAGAACTGATGCTTTTGAACTGTGGTGTTGGAAAAGGCTCTTGAGAGTCCCTTGAACTGCAAGGAGATCAAACAAGTCCATCCTAAAGGAAATCAGTCCTAGATATTCATTGGAAGGACTGATGCTGAAGCTGAAACTCCAATACTTTGGCTACCTGATGGGAAGAACCGACTCGTTTGAAAAGACCCTGATCCTGGGAAAATTAAAGGCAGGAGGAGAAGGGGACGACAGAGGATGAGATGGTTGGATGGCATCACTGACTCAATGAACATGACTTTGAGCAAGCTCCAGGAGTTGGTGATGGACAGGAAAGTCTGGCGTGCTACACTCCATGGGGTCACAAAGAGTCAAACACAACTGAGCAACTGGATTGAAGCAGGATGTTTCAAGACTGTGATAAGTACTCAGTTGTGTCTGACTCTTTGTGACCCTGTGGACTGTAGCCTACCAGGCTCCTCCATCCATGGGATTCTCCAGGCAAGAATACTGGAGAGGGTTGCCATTTCCTTCTCCAGGGGATCTTCCCGATCCAGGGATTGAACCCGGGTCTCCTGCATTGCAGGCAGATGCTTTAACCTCTCAGCCACCAGGGAAGCCCTGATAAGTACTGTAAAGGAAATGAATAAAGAGATAATACAGGTTTAACTGGAAGAAGCCACATTAAGGAAGCTTTTTAAGAAAGGCCTTTCTGAGATGCAGATTTTTTTTTTTTTTGTGGCCACACCAACCGGCTTGTGGGATCTCAGTTCCTTGACCAGAGGTTGGACTTAGGTCACAGAGTGAAAGCCTGGAATCCTAACCACTAAGCCACCAGGGAACTCCCATGAGAGGCTATTTTTTTAAAATTGGGATAAAATTCACTCAGAGATGACTTTTGAGCTGAGGCATGAAAGATGAGAATCAGACAGTTATGGGAGGAGAGTGGACAAAGAGGATTATAGTCAGAGACAAGGTCAAGTGCAAAGGCCCAGAGACGGGGCAGAAATGGACATGGAGGAACGGGGGAAAGACTGGTGTAATGAATGTGGGGAGTAAGGGAGAGAGAAGGTTGAGAGGAAGGCAGGGCCTCCCAGTTCCTCATAAGGAGTTTGAATTTTAGTCTTCAGACCAATGTGAAGTTGTGAAGGGCTTTAAGAAAGTGAAAGATGGGATCTGATACATATTTTTCAAAAAAAGAATTAACTTGCTCTGTGGAAAACGGCATAGAAAAAGGAAAAAACGAAGTCAAAGGGGCTTCCCTGGCAGTCCAGTAGTGAGGGTTCTGTGCTTCCACCGCAGGGGATGTGGGTTCGATGCCTGGTCAGTGAATTAAGATCCCAAGTGCCTTGAGGCACAGTCAAAAAGTAATTACACAGAACGGAAGGAAAAGGGAAGAATCAAGGTTGATTCCTGGCTTTTAGCATGAGTCACTGGGTGGATGGGAGTGGCATTCATTGAAGAGGGGAAGCCCGAGGAGAAACAGAAATCAAGAGCTGCCTCTTAGATGTGCTGAGTTGGATAACAGAATATCCACATTTGGGTCCCATGGAGACTCAGGGGACACTCAGGGCATAAGTGGTTTCCCTGTCTGACTCTAAAATCCATGCTCTCGGGAATTCCCTGGTGGTCCAGTGTTTAGGACTTGGTGCCCTCCCTGCTAGGGGCCCAGAGTCGATCCCTGGTGGGAAAACTAAAATCCCATAAACTGTGAGTGACACAGCCCCCCAAAAAGTTCATGCTCTTTCTACCTTGCCTATGGGCAGATGCTGTGTGATTTTTTCTCAGTCCTTTCATGAGCATCACTGCTCCTTGGGATTCAGCCCATTCTCCCTACTTCATCCCTCAGGCACAAGCAAACAGGACCTGACATCCTTCAACATGGAGCTGTCCTCCAGCGGGATCAGCGCGGACCTCAGCGAGGTGAGTGACGGGCCTGAGGCAGCCGGCACAGGAAAGTGGTGAGAATGAAGCTGATCCCACTCGTCTCCCGCTCTTGGCAGGGCCATGGCGTTGTGGGGGCCGTTGGAGCCAAGGACTGGGCTGGCGGCTTTCTCGACCTGAAGGCAGACCTGCAAAGCAGTACATTTGTTGGCAATGAACCACTGACAGTAGAATCGAGGGCAGGATATTTGGGTAAGTATTTCTTTTTTTTTTTTTTTGCTGGGTTCTTTCAGGTTTGGGGAACCAGAGAATCACTCACATTGACTTTCAAAATCATAATGAAAGCAATGAAGCAACAGTATGAAGAAGTTCAGTTTAAACATGGTCATAATAGTCTTCCTTTTTTCTTTAACAGCCCCTTGAGTGTGTGTCAGAGAAGGCAATGGCACCCCACTCCAGTACTCTTGCCTGGAAAATCCCATGGATAGCGGAGCCTGGTAGGCTGCAGTCCATGAGGTCGCGAATAGTCCTGCTCATCATGTCTGACTTTTTGACCCCATGGACTGTAGCCCATCAGGCTGCTCTGTCCATGGGATTTTTCAGACAAGAATACCAAAGTGGTTTGCCACTTCCTCCTCCGGGGATCTTCCTGACCTAGAGATGGGATCTGAGTCTCCTGCATGGGCAGGCCAATCCTTTACCCCTGAACTACCAGGGAAGCCCCAGATATGGTCCTAACAGTCTTTATTTTTTCCTTAATAACCTCTCACCTAGGTATTAATCACATTTTTATTTTCTGTGTCTTAAGATGCTTTGACATCTTATGGCCTCGCTAGTCCTGGAGAGACTGGCTCCTCCCAGGGCTAGTTAATTTCTACAGGTAGAAAAAACTGCTTGCCTGGGAGGAGGCCTTCCACAGGCCAACCAGCCAATCCAGAGCCTGCTCCCTGATCAGTCCTTTATCTAACTTTCATGCACCCAGCTAGTAATCCGCCCTGACCTAAATCATCCCTGGCCCAGGTACTAGATAACTGAAGACCATCCCTATAGCTCAGAGCCTACCAATGTTATTCAAACCGCCCAGTCCTCTGTGTGTGTGTGTGTGTGTGTGTGTGTGTGTGTTAGTCACTCAGTAGTGTATGACTCTGCGACCCCATGGACTATAGCCTGCCAGGCTCTCTGTCCATGGAATTCTCCAGGCAAGAATACTGGAGTGGGTTGCCATTTCCTCCTATAGGGGATCTTCCTGACCCAGGGATCAAACCCAAGTCTCCTGCATTGCAGGCAGATTCTTTACCTTCTGAGCCACCAGGGAAACCCAACCTCTCTGTGTTGTCATTTAGTCATACCTATGAAATTAAAAGACACTTACTCCTTGGAAGGAAATTTATGACCAATCTAGATAGCATATTCAAAAGCAGAGACATTACTTTGCCAACAAAGGTCCGTCTAGTCAAGGCTATGGTTTTCCAGTGGTCATGTATGGATGTGAGAGTTGGACTGTGAAGAAGGCTGAGCGCCAAAGAATTGATGCTTTTGAACTGTGGTGTTGGAGAAGACTCTTGAGAGTCCCTTGGACTGCAAGAAGATCCAACCAGTCCATTCTGAAGGAGATCAGCCCTTGGATTTCTTTGGAAGGAATGATGCTAAAGCTGAAACTCCAGTACTTTGGCCACCTCATGCGAAGAGTTGACTCATTGGAAAAGACCCTGATGCTGGGAGGGATTGGGGGCAGGAGGAGAAGGGGACGACAGAGGATGAGATGGCTGGATGGCATCACTGACTTGATGGACGTGAGTCTGAGTGAACTCCGGGAGTTGGTGATAGACAGGGAGGCCTGGCGTGCTGGGATTCATGGGGTCGCAAAGAGTTGGACACGACTGAGCGACTGAACTGAGCTGAACTGATGCATTAAATCCTGAGTACATTTTACTGTGGTGGCTTCTCTTGTTGCAGAGCATGGGCTCTAGAGCACTCAGGCTCAGTAGTTGTGGTGCACAGGCTTAGCTGCCCCATGGTACGTAGGATCTTCTCTGACCAGGGATTGAACCCACATCACCTGCATTGGCAGGTGGATTCTTAACCACTGGACCACCAGGAGAGTCCCTGAGTACAGTTTAAAAAAATTTACCTCATTAATAGGAGGACCGGCCCCTCCTCTGCAAGGTTTCTTCTTCTAGAATTGTCCAGGAACTCCAGGATTGATTCAGTCTCAAGAATTCACCACATGCCAAGCACAGAGGAAATGTGTTTGGTCAACTCACAACTGTTATTGCTTCTTTCTGCCTCGTGATGTCTTGTCCTGCACAGTCCTGGGGATGCTGCTCATCCAAGGTGATGCCAGTCTCAGGAACAGAGAGATCTTGTCCTTCACTCAGGGTTATAGCCCTTCTAGTTCATGTTCAACCAGTCTCAAGGCATAAACTGACTTCAAGAGCCCTGCGATAGGACTGCTTCTGATAGATAGCTTCAGATAGAAGCAATAGACTGCTTCAGATAGATGACCTCCTCATAGATCTAGAACCAACACCTTCCTCCCTTCCTCACCAGTGACCCTTGCCTAGGGGTGGGCTCAGTACACAAAGACTATTATTCAACTCTCAGAACACAAAGATCTTGTTAAATACTTTCCTCGGGAAAATTGGTGCTATTCATCACATATCTACCCTTCTAAGGGGGACTGCCCCAAGTGATTTTTTTCCTTTTCTTTTTTTGACAAGTATTTGGGACAAGTATTCTTTTTTTGTGAAGGCTTCCCCAGTGGCTCAGTGGTAAAGAATCTGCTTGAAATGCAGGAGCTACAGGAGATGCCGGTTTGATCCCTGGTTCAGGAAGATCTCCTGGAGGCAGGCATGGCAACTCACTCCAATATTCTTGCCTGGAGAATCCCATGGACAGAGAAACCTGGTGGGCTACAGTCCACGGGGTTGCAAAGAGTCAGACATGACTGAAGCGACTTAGCACGCACACATTCTTTTTTGGTGCAAGTATTATGCACCAGGCGCTGTTCTGAGTGCATGACACCTATTAACTTCTTTGACCTCATTTTATCTTCCCAGCAACCCTGTAAGTAGGTATTTTTATCATCTCTATTTTACAAATGAAGAAACTGAGCCCAGGAGACTATTTATTTCTTTATTTTGGCTGCGCTGAGTCTTCAACAGCACGAGGGCTTTCTCGAACTGTGGTGCCTGGGCTCTAGAGCACGTAAGCTCACTAGCTGCAGCAAATGGGTGGAGTTGCACCTTAGTACCCCGACCAGGGGTTGAACCCACATCCTCTGCACTGAAAGGCGATTCTTAACCACTGGACCACCAGGAAAGTCCCCAGCCCAGGGGACTTTAAATAACTTGTCCAGGGTCACAGAGCTAGTAGGTGGAACCCGGGGTCTGTGGTTGGTAACCACTTCACTAACCCTACAACATCTACACTGCTGCCTTCAAAGAGGTTTTTTGTGCTTCAGTATCCAGCTGGCTCTCTGAAGCTGCGGGTTCCATGTTTATGATCCAAGATTGGTTGAAGCCACAGATTTGAAAGTCGGGGATATCGAGGGCCAATTGTAGGACTTTGAGCATCTGTGAATTTTGGTATTGGGGCAAGTCCTAGAACCAATCCACTGCGGATATCTAAGGACAACTCTACTGTAAAATAGTTGGCAAGGTGGCTCCCTAAATAAGAAGAAATAATGCCAAAGTTGAATCTGTAGTTAGGCACCCACCCCATAATACACACACACACCCCACACACACACACACACACATAGAGGTCTGTGTGTGTGTTTATATATATGTAGAAGTAAATATATTCTTGATTGCCTGCTATGTTACTATCCTTCAGATCTTAGTTTATGTTTCACTAGCATGGTGCCAAGCATCTTACATCCACGATCTTATTTAATCTTCAAAACAACCCTGTAAGATTGGTACTGTCTCATTTTTTTTTTTAATGAGAAAACTGAGGCTCAGAAAAAAGGAAGTAATTTACTCAAGATTATACAGCCAGGAAGAAGTCACACTTGCATTAAAACTTCGTCTCTCTAATTTCAGAGATCAAGTTCTTAATCCCTGTGCTTCAGGAATATACATGAAGAAACCAGGAGAGTGGTTTGGCCTCTTCACCGTTCCTCTCCTGGGCTATAGAATCTCAGACATCTCTTTGTCTCACCCACTTTGAATTGCTCTAAGCAAAGAAGGTCATGCAGGGAAGAGATAAACTGAGAGATCGGGAATGACATATACACATTACTATATATAAAATAAAAGTACATACAGTATATAGCCCAGGGAACTCTACTGGATACTCTGTAATGGCCTCTATGGGAAAAGAATCTAAAAAAGAGTGGATATATGTATATGAATCAGTTTGCTATATACGTGAAACTAACACAACATTGTAAATCAACTATACTCCAACACAAATTAATTTAATAAAATAAGCAAAGAAGGTCAAGTTGAGTTAGTGAGCCATCTTCAGAGCATTCCTATAAGCTGGCTCTTGGCTCTCACACAATCCCTGATCTAATTTCCTGCAGCACTTGCTCCAGCATTTTGTCAGTAGGAACAGAGAGCAGGAAACCTCGCCACAGAAGCTGTGAAGTATGAAGATAACCTCCATGATACTTTGAAGCAGGAAATATTTTCATGTCACCTGCTTTTTTTTTTTTCCTTGAGGTATGGTTGACTTACAATAATATATTAGTTTCAGGTATACAAGATGGTGATTCAAATTTTTATAGATTATGCTCCATTTATGGTTATTATGAAATATTGGCTATATTCTCTGTGCTGTACAATCACTACTCTTTGTGTTTGTTGTTCAGTCGCTCAGTTGTGTCTGACTCTTTGGGACCCTGTGGACTGCAGCATGCCAAGCTTCCCTGGCCTTCACCATCTCCCAGAGTTTGCTCAGACTCATGTCCTTTGAATCAGTGATGCCATCCAACCATCTCATTCTCTGTCACTCCAACTCTTTATGTTTACATGTCAGCATTTTTATTAGGCTACATCTCCAGGCTGATTGATTTGTATAATCTTTTCATTTCAATCTTTTCTATTAAATTTTTATGAAAAAAATTTTCAAACTTTCGAGAAAAGTTAACAGTACAGTGAACACCCATATACTCTTCACCTTAATTTATCAGAAATGGCACCCCACTCCAGTATTCTTGCCTGGAGAATCCCATGGATGGAGGAGCCTGGTGGGCTACAGTCCATGGGGTCACAAAGAGTCGGACACGACTGAGCAACTTCACTCAACATTGGCCACTTTTGATTTATCTCTCTCCAGTACTTTTGCCTAGAAAATCCCATGGATGGAGGAGCCTGGTAGGCTGCAGTCCATGGGGTCGCTAGAGTCGGACACGATTGAGCGACTTCACTTTCACTTTTCACTTTCATGCACTGGAGAAGGAAATGGCAACCCACTCCAGTGTTCTTGCCTAGAGAATCCCAGGAATGGGGAAGCCTGGTGGGCTGCCGTCTATGGGGTCGCACAGAGTCGGACACGACTGAAGCGACTTAGCAGCAGCAGCAGCACATATATACACATATATATGTAAACAGTAATATACACAAATGTATATTATTTTATCAGTCAGCATTCTCCAGAGAAACAAAGCCAACAGGATATATCTAGATCTGTATCATTCCACTCGTGACAAAGGTCATGAGGAAGGAGGCTCGGCATACGCAAAGGCGGGATCGAGCCTCAGGAGTCCCCCGGATATTCTCGAGCATCTACCCCCCCAAAACCAGAGTCTGCCTACTTTATTGCTTTGTGCTCTCACCTCTGACTTTACTGGGGGCTGTCCCCCACCACCATCTCGCTCTCTCTGTCAAAGAGTTAACTTACAGCTCCAATTAATAAAGTTCCTGGGCAATTAGGAGTGTTTAAATCCAAACCCCTCAGATGGCGCTCTAACTCGCCTAACAAGTTTACCCGGACTCCCACAGCTATGCATACGATTGTTTACAGTCTCCCAGCCTCGAGAGGCACGGGAAGCTTAAGATATTCAAATAGCTTAGAGCCTCTCAGAGAGTTAGAAACTGTCAGAATAAACTAGTAAAGGATTTCATTGATGAGCCAATGCTTGTTGCCAAGTTTTCACATCCCCTGAATTGTATCCTTGAATGTGTATTAATTAATATAGTTGGTATATAGAAAAAATAAGTAGTGGCCTTGGTGTTAGTAACTTTAGACCCTTAAGGTAATAAATTCTTTCCTTTGTTGTAAACCCATTATACATCCGCCCTATAGGAATGCAATTTTATCTTCAGAAGATGGCGCCAAACCTTAAAATAATTACTCTTAGAGAAAATAAGTCTTTGTTGATAAGTCCTTGTCAAGAGTCATAAAATGTTAATAGGCCTTCTGGCCAGAAGATGATGTAAATCACCTAAACCATTTGTATACGATAAATTTGCAGGAAAGAAACCCTGGTTTTTGATAAGGATCAAAAACTGCTGACTTTGCATCCCCTATTATCCTCTATGTGTAACTTAGGGTATATAAGCCCCTGTTAAAAATAAAGCTATGGGCCTTGCTCACCAACGCTTGGTCTCCCCATGTCATTCTTCCCTTTAACTTCTGGCTGAAGTCTCCATCTGGAGCGCGGATATCCTCTGCGACCATTTATTTGCCTGGGCTTCTAAGACCCACTCAAGAAGGTGTCTAAGGTGGGGCACCTTCCGCTATTCGAGAGGGCGCCTGCGGCCTCCGTGGTCAGAGCTAACCTGGTGTCACGGGTTATATTGATTTTCCGCATAAACCAAGCTACTCAGCCTCTTCTCCACTGAATTTTCCTACTGAGCTATCCTCATTCTATTACTCTTTATATATCTAATTAGCATATAAATAGTCGCCTAGGCCGTCTCTCTTTCGAATACCCTGGATCAGCCGGGGCTGGACCCCGGCACCCTTTCAGTTTTCACTTTCATGCATTGGAGAAGGAAATGGCAACCCACTCCAGTGTTCTTGCCTGGAGAATCCCAGGGACGGGGGAGCCTGGTGGGCTGCCGTCTATGGGGTCGCACAGAGTCGGACACGACTGAAGCAACTTAGCAGCAGCAGCAGCCAGGATTTGTACCCCTCGGAGCACATGGCTGCTCTTCTCAGGAGAAGGTCTTCTGATGATTTCCGTGCATCTTTCCCGCTAACCCAGCTTCCCAGGATCGCCTCCACCTTTTCCCGTGGGGTTTACCTTCTTTCAGCAGCCCTTGTGTTCCTGACTCCAAGCCCCTCCCTCTCTCTCTCCTCAGGTTACACGGTGACCTGGCTGCCCTCCCGAGGGACCATGTCATTGCTGGCCACTGGAGCCCCCAGATACCAGCATGTCGGGCGGGTGCTGCTGTTCCAACAGCCAAAGAGAGGAGGACCCTGGAGCCAGATCCAGGAAATAGATGGGATCCAGGTAAGCATGGCTGCAGTGGCCTCAGTCAATAAGGGGCTGGCGTGATACTAATCATGCTCTCTGTTGTCTTCCGAACACTCATTCACCTGTTGTGTGCTGGCCCTGTGCCAATCACTGTCACATTTGTTCCCCACAAAGCCTCTGGGGTGTTTTGTCATCCCCTCTTGCCAATTTAGGCGCTTCCTTGGTGGCTGATCATCTAGTCCCATCACTTCATGGCAAATAGATGGGGAAACAATGGAAACAGCAAGAGACTTTTTGGGGGGTATGGGAGCTCCAAAATCACTGCAGATGGTGACTTCAGCCATGAAATTAAAAGACACTTGCTCCTTGGAAGAAAAGCTATGACCAAACTAGACAGCATATTAAAAAGCAGAGACATTACTTTGCCAACAAAGGTCCATCTAGTCTAAGCTATGGTTTTTCCAGTAGTCATGTATGGATGTGAGAGTTGGACTATAAAGAAAGCTGAGCACCGAAACATTGATGCTTTTGAACTGTGGTGTTGGAGAACTCTTGAGAGTCCCTTGGACCACAAGGAGATCCAACCAGTCCATCCTAAAGGAAATCAATCCTCAACATTCATTGGAAGGACTGATGCTGAAGGTGAAACTCCAATACTTTGGCCACCTGATTCAAAGAACTGATTCATTGGAAAAGACCCTGATGCTGGGAAAGATTGAAGGCAGGAGGAGAAAGGGACGACAGAGGATGAGATGGTTGGATGGCATCACCGACTCAATGGACATGAGTTTGAGTGAGCTCCTGGAGTTGGTGATGGACAGGGAAGCCTGGCATGCTGCAGTCCATGGGGTGGCAGAGTTGGACATGATTGAGCAACTGAACTGAACTGGTGGCCCAGATGGTGAAGAATCTGCCTGCAATGCAGGAGACTCAGGTTCGATCCCTGAGTCGGGAAGATCCCTTGGAGAAGGTAATGGCTAACCACTCCAGTATCCTTGCCTAGGAAATCCCAGGACAGCAGAGCCTGGCAGACTACAGTTCATGGGGTAGCAAAGAGTTGGACACGACTGAGCGAATAACACTTTCACTTTCTTGCCAATTTAAGAACCCAATTTGGACTCTTTGGCGGTACAGTGGATTAGAATCCGTCTGTCAATGCAGGGGGACATGGGTTTGATCCCTGGTCTGGAAAGATCCCACATGCAGTAGAGCAACTAAGCCCATGGGCCACAACTAAACAAACAAACAAAAAGAACCCTGCTTGTCTAAATTCATATGGGCTCTAAGTTGGATTGTTACTTGGCCTCCTTCATCAATTGAAACTGATCAGAGGCCAGACAAGAAACTCAGGCGTGGCTTTTTGGGGTCCTTGATGCAGCAGGGCAGATCAAGAACAACAGGTTCCCTTGCAGGCTTGCTCCCCGAGAGAGGGCAGACTTGCTCCTTCTATGAGGTGAGGGTAGGGATGCATCCAGGGGTCTGGCTAGAGGGCTGACTTAGGTGGTTTGCCCACTCCTTAGGTGGTGTTGGGTGCAGGGGGCATGCGCATTACCCTGCTTTTGCTCCCAACCCCCTGTTTTTGCTCCAGGCTCTTCAAAAGCTGCAGTTAGGTTTTTTGGTCTCTTTGTATCATTGGTCCAGAATTTGACCTAACTGCAGGCACATACAAAGTTATATTTAGTCTCACACAGTTTCTTTGTATAAAATACAAAGAGATGTGTGCAGGTGCAAGCATTGCAACACTGAAGCCCGAGGTGTCGCGGGTCCCAGCTTGTCTCAGGATCCAGGACTTGCACCTTTATTTGAGGGCTTGGAGTAGGATGGATATGGTGCAGCTGATGAGAAAGGCTCTGGATTTCTTCCTCAAACGTTTTCCTCTCCTTGCAGGTTGGCTCTTATTTTGGTGGCGAGTTGTGTGGCGTTGACGTGGACAGAGATGGGGAGACGGAGCTGTTGCTGATTGCAGCCCCCCTGTACTATGGGGAGCAGAGAGGAGGCCGGGTGTTTATCTACCAGAAAATACAGGTGGGGACCAGAACGCTAAGCACAGAATGTGCGAAAAAGAGACTCCCAGGCTTTCTCAGGTCTCAGTTATTCTGAAAGTGTCCTGTCTGACCCTGTGTTAATCAGATCTTTAGAACAATGACAAACAATAGCTAGTATGCAGGGATGGCTGAAATGTGTGCCAGGCCCAGTGCCAAACTTTTTATATGTAGGATACCTCGTTTGAGTCTCATAATCACTTTCTGGGACACTCTGAGCTTTATGAATGGAAATGTCGCAGCTCAGCAAAGTTGAGCAACTTTCCAAAGGCACAAAGTCACACCAACAGCAAGGGCGGGGAGTTTGCTGGTGGTCCAGCAGTTAGACCTCTGCCAAATAAAAAAGGCGGAGCGGGGAACTTGAACCCAGGTTGATGTGACGGCACTGTTCCGGTTCTGGAAAGGACCACACCCAGTATTTCTGTAGTGTTCTTCCTGTCCAGTGGAGAAGGAAATGGCACCCCACTCCAGTATTCATGCCCGGAGAATCCCATGGGCAGAGGAGCCTGGTAGGCTACGTTCCACGGGTTTGCAAAGAGTCGGACAGGACTGAAGCAAGCACACACACTCCAGATCCGGTGCCTTACCCTGTGAAAGCTTGCTGAGTGACTGAGGCGGAACCTGTCGCCTTGCTCCTTCCCAGCTGGAGTTCCAAATGGTCTCAGAGCTGCAGGGGGAGACCGGCTACCCCCTTGGGCGATTTGGAGCTGCCATCGCTGCCCTGACAGACATCAACGGGGATGAGCTGACAGACGTGGCTGTGGGAGCCCCTCTGGAGGAGCAGGGGGCCGTGTACATCTTCAATGGGCAACAAGGGGGGCTGAGCCCCCGGCCCAGTCAGGTGATGATCCAGATCTGCCAATCAAAACCCATTCCCAGGCCCCTGGAAGCTTTCAAACCCCTATCGTGATCCCCAGTCCAGCTCTTCCCACCCTTCTGCCCGTCCTCTCCGCTAGCTTGCATGAATTTCTTTCTTGGCTTCAGCGGATAGAAGGGACCCAGATGTTCTCAGGAATTCAATGGTTTGGACGCTCCATCCACGGGGTGAAGGACCTCGGCGGGGATGGCCTGGCAGATGTGGCTGTGGGGGCTGAGGGCCAGGTGATCGTGCTCAGGTAAGATGGGCCTCCTGAGTCCTACCTGGGGATAGTTGCAGCTCTCATCTTTTGAGCAGTTGTGGTGTAGTAGGCGTCATGCTAAATGCTATCACCATCAGCGCATTTGGTCTTCAGCCCAACCCTGTGAACCTGGCTCTCCTTCTATACTGGCTTCGTGTCTTACTCCAGATTACACAGCTGCTGTTCAGTGACAGATTGGGGTTTGAACTGAAGTCTGTCTGATACCGGCTTCCCTGGTGGCTCAGTGGTAAAGAATGCACTTGCCAGTACAGGAGACGCGGGTTTGATCCCTGGGTTGGGAAGATCCCCTGGAGAAGGAAATGGCAACCCACTCCAGTATTCTTGCCTGGAAAATCCCATGGAAAGAGGAGCCTGGTGGGCTGCAGTCCATGGAGTCTCAAAGAATTGGACACAACTTAGTGGCTAAACAACAACAACTGTCTGACACTGAAACCTCCTACTGAAGCATGTGATAGCTTTCAGTTCAGTTCAGTTCAGTCGCTCAGTCATGTCTGACTATTTGCGACCCCATGAATCCCAGCACACCAGGCCTCCCTGTCCATCACCAACTCCCGGAGTTTACTCAGACTCACATCCATCGAGTTGGTGATGCCATCCAGCCATCTCATCCTCTGTCGTCCCCTTCTCCTCCTGCCCCCAATCCCTCCCAGCATAGAGTCTTTTCCAATGAATCAACCCTTCGCATGAGGTGACCAAAGTACTGGAGTTTCAGCTTTAGCATCATTCCCTCCAAAGAAATCCCAGGGCTGATCTCCTTCAGAATGGACTGGTTGGATCTCCTTGCAGTCCAAGGGACTCTCAAGAGTCTTCTCCAACACCACAGTTCAAGCATCAATTCTTCGGTGCTCAGCTTTCTTCACAGTCCAACTCTCACATCCATACATGACCACAGGAAAAACCATAGCCTTGACTAGACGAACCTTTGTTGGCAAAGTAATGTCTCTGCTTTTGAATATGCTATCTAGGTTGGTCATTAACTTTCCTTCCAAGGAGTAAGCATCTTTTAATTTCATGGCTGCAGTCACCATCTGCAGTGATTTTGGAGCCCCAAAAAATAAAGTCTGACACTGTTTCCACTGTTTCCCCATCTATTTCCCATGAAGTGATGGGACCGGATGCCATGATCCTAGTTTTCTGAATGTTGAGCTTTAAGCCAACTTTTTCACTCTCCACTTTCACTTTCATCAAGAGGCTTTTGAGTTCCTCTTCACTTTCTGCCATAAGGGTGGTGTCATCTGCATATCTGAAGTTATTGATATTTCTCCCAGCAATCTTGATTCCAGCTTGTGTTTCTTCCAGCCCAGCGTTTCTCATGATGTACTCTGCATATAAGTTAAATAAGCAGGGTGACAATATACAGCCTTGACGAACTCCTTTTCCTATTTGGAACCAGTCTGTTGTTCCATGTCCAGTTCTAACTGTTGCTTCTTGACCTGTATACAGATTTCTCAAGAGGCAGGTCAAATGGTCTGGTATTCCCATCTCTTTCAGAATTTTCCACAGTTTATTGTGATCCACACAGTCAAAGGCTTTGGCATAGTCAATAAAGCAGAAATAGATGTTTTTCTGGAACTCTCTTGCTTTTTCCATGATCCAGCAGATGTTGGCAATTTGATCTCTGGTTCCTCTGCCTTTTCTAAAACCAGCTTGAACATCTGGAAGTTCACGGTTCACGTATTGCTGAAGCCTGGCTTGGAGAATTTTGAGCATTACTTTACTAGCATGTGAGATGAGTGCAATTGTGCGGTAGTTTGAGCATTCTTTGGCATTGCCTTTCTTTGGGATTGGAATGAAAATTGACCTTTTCCAGTCCTGTGGCCACTGCTGAGTTTTCCAAATTTGCTGGTATATTGAGTGCAGCACTTTCACAGCATCATCTTTCAGGACTTGAAATAGCTCAACTGGAATTCCATCACCTCCACTAGCTTTGTTCATAGTGATGCTTTCTAAGGCCCACTTGACTTCACATTCCAGGATGTCTGGCTCTAGGTCAGTGATCACACCATCGTGATTGTCTGGGTCCTGAAGATCTTTTTTGTACAGTTCTTCTGTGTATTCTTGCCACCTCTTCTTAATATCTTCTGCTTCTGTTAGGTCCATACCATTTCTGTCCTTTATCGAGCCCAGCTTTGCATGAAATGTTCCCTTGGTATCTCTAATTTTCTTGAAAATTAGATAGCTTTAGAACCTGGTAATTTGGGTTCAAGTCAAAGACAGTTACTGACTTCTTGGGTCATCTTACCCCAGTCACTTAGCTTCTCAGGACCTCAAGGTTTTAGTCATCTTTGAAATGGTAATGGCATTTCCTGCCTGACGCATGTTTCAGAGTCACTGGAAGCCTCATGTAATGTCACCTAGTGAATGACGTCATGCTAAATACTTGATGCACCTGCTGTCTTCAGTACTGAAGCAGGCATGGACTGCAGGGTGTATGGGGTGGAGGGGAACGTATAATAAAAAATTAAAGTAAATAGGTAACTACAATTGTGGTAAGTGCCACTAGGGCCATGAACAGGGTTCTGTGAGACAGAATAGCAGGGGAGAACTACGGTAGGTTGGATGGCCAAGAAGGGCCTGTTTGAGGAGCTGGGACTTGAAAGATAAGAAAGAGCCAGGCTTGCAGAAATCTGGGATAGGAGCTTTCTATGTCGAAAGCCCAGGAGGTGCCAAGGCTATAAGGCAGGCAAAAGTATAACATGTCAAGACTTTTCTGGTGGTCCAGTGGTTAAGAATCCAAGCTTCCACTTCAAGGGATACAGGTTTGATTCCTGGTTGGGGAACTAAGATCCCACATGCCTTGAGGCCACAATGTAAAAATAAATAAATAAGTTGGGCCAAGATATTTTAAAAATTACTAAAAAAAAATAAACTATGATGTGTATAAGGAACTGAAAGAGGGTCAGTGTGGTAGGTGGTAAAACTGGAGAGGCAGGTGGTATGACACAGACAGTGAAAAGTTTGGTTTTTACTCTGAATATCATGGGGCATCCTTGCAAGATTATTGGCACTGAAGTAGTACAATAGCTTAGTTCCCCCACCAGGGATCAAACCTGGGCCCTTGGCAGTGAAAGCTTGGCGCCGTAACCACTGAGGCCAGGGATTTCCGTGACTTCTTTCTTTAGAAACTCACTCTTCTGTATGGAAAATAGGTCGGAAGGCTGGTAGGATGAATTATCATTACGGGGAGCCCTAATGAATGATCATTATTATTGTTGTTGCAAAGAGACAGTGACAATGAGGTCTGCAGTAGGGAAGGGAATCCTCTGGATTCTGCTGGAGCCCCAGGTCTGATTGTGGGTGGCAGCTGAAGCCAAGGGAGAGTGTTGATTGTTTCCTGCCCTGCAGCTCCCGGCCTGTGGTGGACATCATCACAAGCGTGTCCTTCTCCCCGGCCGAGATCCCAGTGCATGAAGTCGAGTGCTCCTATTCCACCAGCAACCAGAAGAAGGAAGGCGTTAACCTCACAGTCTGTTTCCAGGTCAAGTCTCTCATCTCCACCTTCCAAGGTCAGTGCTGTCCTCCAGGTGGCCCCCAATCCCAGCCCCTGGCCCCAGGATCCGCCACCACTCACCTCTTGCCTTTCCACTCTGCCCAGGGCACCTGGTTGCCAACCTCACTTACACTCTGCAGCTGGATGGCCATCGGACCCGAAGCCGGGGCTTGTTCCCAGGAGGGAAACACAAACTCATCGGGAACACAGCTGTCACCCCTGTCAAGTCCTGCTTTGTGTTCTGGTTCCACTTCCCGGTAAGGAGCCGGCAAGGCTGCTTGGGGCAGGGGAGGGGTGGATGAGCTGACCGCCGCGGGAGGCAGTCCCGGTGCCAGGCTCAGCTCCATCATTGTCCAGCGAGGGTCACAGGTCACCTTGATCTCTCAGTCCTACCATTTCCTCTTTGTACCATAGTAGTAACTATACCTTCAGCATGCTGTCTTAGAGTCCTTAATCCACGTCCACAGGCATTTTTAACATGACTGCAACTGTAAAATGCTTACCGTTTTTCCCATACTCTTTTCACATATTGTATATCAATGCTTCAGTCTAGCTTTCAGATTTATTGATTTTGGGGGGAAGCCACACGGAGCAGCATATGGGATCTTAGTTCCCCAATCAATCAGGGATCAAACTCTTACCCCCAGCATTGGAAGCTCAGAGTCTTAACCACTGGACTGCCAGAGAAATCCCCAGATTATTTTTAATGGCTACAGAATATGTAGGCCTATGGAATATTCAGGCATGGTGGTGTGTCACTATTTTCCAGGTATACATGGTCATTTATTATTAGCATCCATCCCCAAAAGAATTTTTTTAAGTTATTAGTTTAAATAACTGCTAAAATATCCAAATTCAGTTTGCTGACTACCATCCTGTGTGAAATAGGATTGATACTAAATTTTATCCTGGTCTCTTAAGTATTTCATAAGAGACTGAGTATAAAATTGGTGTGTAAGTTTGATTTTAGTTTTTTACTAAGGGAAATTTTGGACATACAAAAGTAGAAAAAATAGTTCAATGAAATCCCAAATATCCGTCTCCTGGTTTCAACAATTATCAGCTCACAATCTTACTTCATTCAGAGCTTGTCTGTCTCATACTGCAAATCCCCACCATAGAATTTAGACATTTTAAACAGAAATTAGCCACAGAAGAGGCATTGTGACATCATGGAAAGACTTTAGGCTTGGGAGTTGGAAGGGTCTGGGTTCACTCACTAGTTCTGGTCCTTAGGGAAACGTGTCACCTTTTTACACCTCATTTTCCTTGTGTATAATTTGAGGATAATGACACCTACCTCTTCAAGTTGGGGGAAATGTTACCTAAGTGCAATTTGAATGTCTCTAAAGTGTCAGGGATTTCTTTGGAAGGAATGATGCTAAAGCTGAAACTCCAGTACTTTGGCCACCTTATGCGAAGAGTTGACTCATTGGAAAAGACTCTGATGCTGGGAGGGATTGGGGACAGGAGGAGAAGGGGACGACAGAGGATGAGATGGCTGGATGGCATCACTGAGTCGATGGACGTGAGTCTGGGTGAACTCTGGGAGTTGGTGATGGATAGGGAGGCCTGGCATGCTGCGATTCATGGGGTCGCAAAGAGTCGGACACGACTGGGCGACTGAACTGACTGACTGAACTGAAAGTGTCAGGCACTGGTATTAATAATAACATAAAAGACCAAGACTCTGGACTTCCCTCGTGGTCCAGTGGTTAAGAATCACCGTTGAAGGCATATACCCTGAAAGAGAAACATGTATCCCATTGTTTATTGCAGCACTATTTACAATAGCTAGAACATGGAAGCAGCCTAGATGCCCATCGACAGATGAATGGATAAAGAAGTTGTGGTACATATACACAATGGAATATTACTCAGCCACAAAAAGGAACACATGTCAGTTCTGATGAGGTGGATGAACCTAGAACCTATTATACAGAGTGAAGTGAGTCAGAAAGAAAAAGATAAATATCATATTCTAACACATATATACAGAATCTAGAAAAATGGTACTGAAGAATTTATTTACAGGGCAGCATTGGAGAAACAGACATAGAAAATAGACTTATGGACAGGGGAAAGGGGAGGAGAGGGTGAGATGTATGGAAAGAGTAACATGGGAACTTATACTACCGTATATAAAATAGATAGCCAACAGGAATTTGCTGTATGGCTCAGGAAACTCAAACAGAGGCTCTGTACCAATCTAGAGGGGAGGGATGGGGGTGGGAGATGGGAGGGAGGTTCAAAAGGGAGGGGGATATATGTATACCTATGGCTGATTCATGTTGAGGTTTGACAGAAAACAACAAAATTCTGTAAAGCAATTATCATTCAATAAAAAATTTTAAAAATAATAGAAATAAAGTGCACAATTAAATAAATTAAAAAAAAAGAATCCCTCTTGCAATGCAGGGGACGCAGATTCAATCCCTGGTCCAGGAACTAAGATCCTACATGCCACAGCTAAAGATCCTGGGTGCTATGACTAAGACCCAAGGTGTCCAAATTAATTAATTTTTTAAAAAGACTAAGACCCACTCCTGTTCTCAAGGACCTAAGATATTCTGGTTATTCCAGAGTATTTTTTCTTTGTGCAAACTTTGATAGTTGTTGCCTAGACGAGTTTGACAAAGATCTGGGGGCTTCTGTTAGGACTCAAGGAGGAAAAGCACCATGGTTGAGGCTGATATCCGCCTTCAAATTGGGGCTGACGGATGAACACTGACAGAAAAGCAAGTCAGGCATTTCACAAACACCCGATGTGTAGTAAACATATTCCCTTGGTAAGTTCTCAGACAACTAGCTGCTGAAATTCCATCATTTATAAAGTACGGACAAGGTGTGTCTTTCACTGGAAGTGTGGTGAAGGTTAAACTCGTGACAAGGGGTGTATTCTTATTGTCCTCAGATATGCATTCAAGATCTCATCTCTCCCATCAACGTCTCCCTAAGTTACTCTCTCTGGGAGGAAGAAGGGACACCGAGGGACCCAAGGGCGGTAAGAACAGATGAGTTGGGGGAATTGATAATAAACAGGGGAGAATAGAAATTCGATTTGGCAGGATTGTATTATATTGGATTCAAGCAATAGAAATGAAATATGCAGGAAGGAGTCTATAGGAGTTTTGTACTTAAAAGACATTTGGAAAACGGGTTGACAAGATGGGGACCAGAGCGGGGAGAGTCTCTAGGGGCTCTCAAGAGGAAGAAATAATGGATGGACTGCCCAGGGCATGGCCTCTTCTGTGAATCTTCTCCCAGTCCCTCAGTGCATTAGCTTCAGACTTCATTAGGCTTCTCTTGCTCAGTTGTATCTGACTCTGCAATGCTATGGACTGTATAATCTGCCAGGCTCCTCTGTCCATGGGATTTCCCAGGCCAGAATATTGAAGTGGGTTGCCATTTCCTCTTCCAGGGTCTCTTGCATTGGCAGGCAAATTCTTTACCCCAGGGCCACCTGGGAAACCCCATTAGGCTTCTAACAGGAGGCAAATTTCTGAGAGATGCAAATTACAGGGAAAGAACACCAGAAGGCCCAGGACCATCCCTTATCTGTGGAAGAACAGGACACCTTGATCAGCCTTGCCAAAGGGTACTCCACTGAGGGCAGGTGGTTCCTGCAGAGCCTCACTGGGGTGCCCTTGTTATGTAAAAGAAGAGGAAAACCCTGTCTATCTTTGTCTACCTGATCGCATGCTCCCTGCCCAGCCTGGTTTCCTCTTCTGAAATCCTTGACACTCAGCCACTGGTTTAGCTTCTGTTGGAAGGGAGCAGGGTCTGATGGAAGGAACCTGGGCCTGGAACCCTGAAGATGAGGATTTTTTTTTTTTTTAAGGAATATTCTTGGTTGATTACAGACCCAGCCAAAGCTGTTTATTTTTTTTATTTATGGCTGTGCTGGGTCTTTGCCACTGCACAGGCTTCACTCCAATTGCAGCGAGTGGGGGCTACTCTCTAGCTGTGGTACTCAGGCTTCTCTTTGCAGTGGCTTCTCTCGCTGCAGAGCATGGGCTCCAGGGCGCAGGCACGTGGGCCTCAGCAGCTGTGGCTCCCAAGCTCTAGAGCACAGGCTCAATAGTTGTGGCTTAGTTGCTCCAAAGCCTGGGGGATCTTCCCGGACCAGGGACCGAACCCTTGTCTCCTGCACTGGCAGCAGATTCTTCACCACTGAGCCACCAGCCAAAATCCCTGGATTTTTTTCCCCCCGGCACAAGCAGGTTCTGTCTTACTCCGGGACTGTCTGTTCTCTGAAGTGAGTCCCAGCATTGTGAGGCCCCTTCAGAGCTGGAGCATGGTGACTGCTAAGCATGGCGACTCTCTTGTGGTTTTTGCCAGTGTCCCACTCCCCAACCTGCCACGCACTCAGGATGTATAGGGACAGCCAGCAGTTTCTCCCACAGGTACTAGTTAAAAAAAAAAAAAGGCAAACTGTGTGGGGCGGCAACTCAGGGTTAAAAAGAGACCTGAGGTCACAGTTGTCAAAAAAGGCTTCCTGGGGGAACTGTCACTGGTTCTGGATCTCCCAGAATGAGTGGACTTTGTGGGGAGGAGAGGCATGGTTTTAATTTTGGAGACAATGGGAAGGTGGGCTTAGCTTCTGTCAGGACAACTGAGCAAGACAGAGGCCCTCGATGCCCCTTTGGGGACCGACTGTAGTTTCTGGTGGGTGGTGGGAATAATTTGTGTGTGAATGTTGAGGGTAGGTGAAAGCTCTCAGCACAGAATGCCAGGATCCCTGCCTTTAAGGAAGAGTCAGAGGCTGCTTGGCAGGTGGCTCGGAAGTCGAGGAGGCTGGAGTCTTCTCTAGAACATACAGATGATCACCCATAAAATATTTCTGTGACCCCATTACCCTCCACTGCCTAATATGAATTGCAAGGCCAGGGGGAATCTGGACCCTGCATCTGGACACCTCCTGACAGGTGGCACCCCAGCCGTCTGAGGACCTCTCTGCTCCTTACACCTTACACAGGCAGTCTCTCTTGCCTTGGTCTCGGTGTAAATTGTTCTTTCTTACTCTCTCTCCATCCTCTTCACCTGGCTCCCTCCTCCTCATCCTTTATAATATTTCAGTTGTGATGCCGTCCCTTCAGGAAGCTTCCCTCATCTCCAGGCATGGGAGAGTCCCCTTCTAGGCCCTCTAGACACATCCTGTACTTGTCCCACCCTCACGCTTGAGGATGCCTGGCCCTTTCTCTCACCAGATTGGGAGGAAGGGCAGGGTGTCTGTTTTGTTCTCTGGTGTGGGGGGGTCTGGGGGCTTCCCAGGTGGCCAATGCAGGAGATGTAAGAGGCTCGGGTTTGATCCCTGGGTTGGGAAGATCCCTTGAAGGACGAAATAGCAACCCACTCCAGTATTCTTGCCTGGAGAATCCCGTGGACAGAGGAGCTTGGAGGGCTTCAGTTCATAGGGTTGCAGAGAGTCGGATAAGACTGAAGTGATTGAGCACGCATGCACGTGGGAGTCTGGTCCCAAGCAGAAATTCTAGAAACATTGAAAAAACTGGCCTTGATCTGATAAGAGCTGGAGAGCTATTCTAGAAGGGAAGTGGGACTCACAGAAAAGAACCACAGGAAGAGCTATTCCCCAGCAGAAGAGCCTAGATGCTGTGCAGCCAGGTGTTCCTGCAAGCAGAGAAGTTGGGCTGGGGGAAGCTAGGGGAGTGCATGGTCAAGGCCCAGATCTCCTGGCCAGGATGGGAAGTGGGCACACGTGCTGAGCCTCCCTCAAGGAGCTGCCTCCAGAGGAGGGTGGCACAGACGGCCTCGGGCTGAGTTGGGAGGTTGGGGCCCACACTGGGAAGGCTTTGGCTCCTGGGAGGGATGCAACCACACCCCCCGCCCCAGCTGAGCCCCGGCTCTGAGCCGCCGCAGCTCTCCTCTGTCAGTTCTGCTGCCTCAACCACCTTCCCTGTCTCCCACTCCTCCATGCTCAGCTGGACAGGGACATCCCGCCCATCCTGAAACCCTCACCACACTTGGAGACCAAGGAGGTAAGAGGGGCAGAGGGGCAGACAGAGAGGCGGGGGCCAGCCCTCCTGGGTGTGGGGACCTGAGCCTCCAGGTCCTTTCTTCTTGGCCTTTCAGATTCCTTTTGAGAAGAACTGCGGAGAGGACAAGAATTGTGAGGCAGACCTGAAGCTGGCCTTCTCCGACATAAGGTCTGTAAGGCTTCCCACCGCCTGGCCCTCCTGTTTCACCCAATGTTTTCCCAAGGCAGCTCCTGGTTATAGAAGGAACACAGGGTGGATTTCCCTGGTGGTCCAGTGGTTAAGAATCCGGGTTCAGTCCCTGGTTAGGGAACTAAGATCTCTCATGCCTCAGGGCAACTAAGCCGGCATTCCACAACCAAGACCTGATGCAGCCAAAAATAAATAAATATGTAAGTATTTTTTAAAAGAAAAGAAGTAGTATTTGTATGAAGTGACGGTCAGAAGACCCCCATGGACACTGACTCTTATTTGTCATCTGGGCCTTAGATTCCTCCTCTGAGAAATGCTGGTTCATTGCAGCCCTCCTATCAGGCATAGAGGAGATGGCAAAACTTAAAGCCTGTGCATAGGAGCATATTTTGCTATGTTTCTTTTTTCTGGCCTATCGGATCCCTCAGTTCTGAAAGCCTCCACCTCTGATCCTATTTCTTTCATGGACTCCCATAACTTTGCCCTGATTTCCCCTCAGATCCAAAATCCTGCGTCTGACCCCCTCTGCCAGCCTCTCTGTGAGGCTGACACTGAGGAACACAGCAGAAGATGCTTACTGGGTCCAGGTCACCCTGAGCTTCCCCCAGGGACTCTCATTCCGCAAAGTGGAGATCCTCAAGGTGAGTGAGAGGGCAGGGCCTGCCCACAGACCAGGCGCCCGGCTAGTCCTGCAGCATCTGCTGCCTCCTGGAGCCCCAGGCAGCCAGGACAGCCTGAAGATGTGGGTGGAAGTCTTCAGACCACGTCTGGGTTCTCAGCCTGATGGCCACAAATGAACTGTGAGACCTAAGATACAAGGTTCATGCTCTGTGGGCCTCAGATTTGCCAACAAGAGGTGAAGCTGGGGATGTCATGGGATTAAAGAGAAGGTCGCATGAGGTAGAGAGTGTGACAGAGGCTTAAGGACCTGGGGACCAAAAAGTGTACAGATTCCAGGAGATGGAGCCACCTTCCTCCTAAAGGTGACCAACATGTTTTCGAGGAATGGCCTGGGTTTTTTTTTTTTTTTTTTATTCCAGTTTTATTGAGATATAATTGACAGAAAGCACTGTATATGTGGAAGGTGTACAACAAGAAAAAAGTACACTCACAGTTCATGCAACCATCCCCACTATCTATCTGAAAAAGTTTTCCATCATCTCAAAAAAAATTCCGTACCCACAAGCAATAACTCCCATTTCCCACTCTCTGCCACTGGTAACCTTTAATCTATTTTCTGTCTCAATGAATTGGCCATCTTTAGGTATTTTGTATACCTTGAGTCATACAATATTTGTCCTTTTGTGTTTTGTATCACTTAGCATAATGTTCTTCGCCTTTGCTTAATGTTTTTGAGGTTCATCCCTGGGATAGTGTATGAATGTCATTCCTGTTTAAGGCTAATATTTTATCACAAGGATATAGCACATCTTGCTGATCTGTTCATCTGTTGATGGACCCTTGAGTTATTCTTATACAGCAACATTCACTGCTTCTTTTTGAAAATTGTTATTTATTTTTTTAATAGCTGCATTGGGTCTTTGTTTGTGCGCACGGGTTTTTCTCTAGTTGCGGTGAGCAGGCACTCCTCTTCATGGCAGTGTGCAGGCTTCTCATTGCGGTGGCTTCTCTTGTTGCGGAGCACTGGCTCTAGGGCATGCGGGCTGCAGCAGTTGTGGTGCACGGGCTTAGTTTCTTCTTCACATGTGGAATCTTCCTGGACCAGGGTTGGAACCCGTGTCCCCTGCATTGGCAGAAAGGTTCTTAACCATTGGACCACTATGCAAGTTCTGAGTGCTTCCTTAAGGGACACATCGTAGAGTGATTAAAAACTTGAGATCTGGAGTTAAACAGACCTGTGTTCAAGTTCCTACCAGATTCCTGTCAAGGTTACCTAATTATGAGACTGTGGGAAAGTCACTCAACTTGCCTGAACCCTTATTTCCTGTCTAACTTTCTTCTCAATCTAAGCTGAAATCTGTCCCTTCCAGACAGTCATGAAGATAAAGGGTTTTGTTCTGCTTAGCCCAGGATCAAGTGCATTTTGGAAATGGTTGCTGAATGTGTGGATGTAGCAGCGTTTTAACTCTCCTGTGATTGTACCTCAATTCACTGAGCCATTCCTCTCTTTGGCTTGTTGGATCGCTTCCAGTTTTTGCCTAGGAAAAATAGTATTGCAGTGAACATCATTTTTAATATTCCTGTGCCTTTATTTTTTTCCCCAAACTTTAAACTTTTTATTTTGTATTGGGGTATAGCCAATGACTCAGTCATACATAGATGAACATCTTTTTAAAACTTTATTTATTTGGCTGCACTGGATCTTCATTGCTGTGTGTGGACTCCCTCTAGTTTCGGCAAGCAGGGGCTACTCTCCAGTTGCGGTGCTCGGGCTTCTCATTGCAGTGACTTCTCTTGTTGGGGAGCCCAGGCTCTAGGGCGCACAGGCTTCAGGAGTTGAGACGTGGGTTCTAGAGCACCAGCTCGGTAGTTGCAGCGCACAGGCTTTGTTTGCTCCCCCGCAAGTGGGATCTTCCCGGACCAGGGATCGAACCCACGTTTCCAGCATTGGCAGGAGGATTCTTAAATGCTGGACCACGAGGGAAGTCATTACAGTGAATATCTTTGTACTGAATCCCTGATTCTTTGGCCCCATCGTTCTCTACACGTGCCCTGGCATGGAGGAGGTGGGCCCTGAGAGGTTAGTGGCCTTTGCCACTAAAGTTAGAGCTTTGCCCACTAAAAAGCTCCTTCTTTCACGTCTCACCCCCAGCCCCACAGCCATGTACCTGTGGGCTGCGAGGAGCTCCCTGAGGAGGCCGTAGTGCACAGCAGGGCCCTCTCCTGCAATGTGAGCTCTCCCATCTTCGGAGAAGACAGCATGGTGAGTGCCACCAGCCCCCAGGAGCCCAGCGGCCAGGGGCTGTAAGCTCAGGAAGGGAGGGAGGGAGCTCCTGGCTCTGGGGAAGGGGAAGGTGATTGACAAGGCCAGGTGTACCCCACCCCCTACCCCCAAGAGAGTGTGTGCAGAGGTGTCCTGTGTCGTGTTCGAGAAGCTGGACTTTGGAATCGGAGAAACCCAGGGTTGGGTCATACGTACTGTGACCGCACACACACGACTTAATCACTCGGAACCTCGGTATCCTCATCTCTACAGTGGGGATGAAGTACCCAGCCCGGGGAGGTTCCTATGACTATGGCAGTGGGCCCATGGGGCTGTGAGGGGCCAAGGCAGTCCCCTGAGGCCCAGGCCCCCTCCTTCATACCCCTCTCCTCTCCTGCCAGGTTGATATCCAGGTGATGTTTAATACGCTGCAGAAAGGCTCCTGGGGGGATTTTATCGAGCTGCAGGCCAATGTGAGCTGGTGAGCAGATCCCCACCCGCGTCTCCACCCGCCCTTGGCCTCAGACTGTCTCATGGTCCTGGCCAAGCCGTCTCCTAACACTGCCTTCTATCCTGCCCCCTGCAGCAACAATGAGGACTCAAGCCTCCTGGAGGACAACTCGGCCACTGCCAGCATCCCTGTCATGTACCCCATCAACGTCCTCACCAAGGAGTGAGTCCTGAGCGGCCACCCCGCCTTCTCCTCCCGCCTCCGCCTCCCCACCCACGGCCCCAGCCTTCCTCCCAGGGCTGCCCCTCCTCCCACCCCCTAGAGGCCCAGGGGTGATAAGAACTGATTCCAGCCACAAGCCCAGCAGATTTCAGTACTCAGTAGAGCGAAGGCCCGCGGAAAGTTCTGAGTCTGAGTCAGATGGAAACTTACTGAACCGGTGTCTGTCACCTTCTGCCCAGCTGCAATGCACAGCTGGGGACTTTCCCAGGAGCTTTCAGTACCTCGTGGGGCAGCCATTTGCCTTTGTCCCATTTACTTATGAACCATGAGGCCCAGAGAAGGGAGGAACTTGCCCAGAGTGGACAACTACGAAGTACTGACCCCAGGATCTGAACTTGAGTCTGTCTGACTTCAAACCCCAGCCAAGCTCTTTACGACTTCCAGCTGTGTTAGATTCCCTCTTCCCCAGAGCCAGCAGAGGTAGAAGACATAGAAAAGTTTTCACCATGACCCTTGCCCACTGAGACTTTATGATCAGGTAGGAGAGCCCAAACTCATGTACATGCAGAGGAAATCCACTTCTTGGATTTTCTCGTTTACCAAAAGGGGAGGAGGCCAGAGAAAGGAAGTGGCATTTATAAGTCTGAGTGAGATAAGGACGAGGATGGTGTCTGATCTGGTGTCCCTGGTGCTTTTGAACATAAACGCCACACACAATGATGTTGTCTGAGGCGTGATATGGAATCAGAGTCAGGAAAGATGATGTGGACTGGAGGAAACTTGGAAGGAAGGGTTGGTGGGGAACAGGGGCTTGAACTGGGGTCTGGAGGATAGGGGTGGAAGTGGTTCAGATATGGGCCAGGAAGGAAGGCATCCGTGGTTATCAGAGAGACAAGTGGAGGGGGCAACACGGAGGCAGCAAACAGTGGGGCCGATCCGGGGAGCAAGGAGTGGGCAGGCCCGGAGGTGGTAGGTGTGAGCGGGAGCAGTCAGCAGGCAGACCAGGAAACAAGCAGGTCTGGCTGTGGTGGAACACTGGACCTAACTCATTGTGGGCACCAGGGAACCACTGATGGATTCAAAGGAAATGCATGACAAGATTAGGGAGCTCATTAGAAGGATGGAGTGGGGAGTGGTCCAGAGGCTGGTGTAGTTCTCTAGGAGATGAGCAGTGGGGTCCAGAGGACAACGGAGGCCCCAGCGAGGTGGCGTCTAGTGGGGAGAACACAGCTCCAAAGGCCACCCCTCTGTGATCCTGCCCTGGTCCCCCACTGCAGGACTCTGAGTAAGACCAACCCCTTCCATGAGCCTGAATTTCCAAAGGGCAACAGCAGAGCAGTGTCGGGATGATGTGAGACCGAGCCTGCACCATTTCTAAACAGTGGCTGGCAACTCCAAGGCTTCCCCTGCCCGGGGCCCCCCCCGCGTGACTGGTTTGCTGTCTTCTCCATCGTCTCCAGCTGCTCCTCTCTCTCCACAGCCAGGAAAACTCCACGCTGTATATCAGTTTCACCCCCAAGAGTCCCAAGATCCACCATGTCAAGCACATTTACCAGGTATGAACCTCAATGTGAAAGAGTCCTTAGAAGTGCCAGGCTCAGCCCCATCCCAAGAACTAAGTATGCAGCAGAGACCAACTAGATCCTGTCCCTAAAGGACCCCAGCCCTCCACCTTCTGTGATCCTTTCCTGAAATGCTCCCAGTGGCAGCATACTCATCGGCTCCTTTCCACCCCTGGATAAATTGTTTCTGGAATCACAGAACTCTAGAACCCAAGTACTCTAAGAAAGAACCTAATTTTTTGAGTTTTGTTTTTATATTTAAAAAATTTTCTTGATGTGGACCATTTTTAGTCTTTATTGAATTTGTGACTATATGGCTTCTGTTTTTTTGTTTTGGCTTTTTGGCCCTGAGGCATGTGGGATCTTAACTCCCTGACTTGGGATCAACCCGCACGCCTTACACTGGAAGGCGAAGTCTTAACCACTGAACCACCAGGGAAGTCACTGATTTGTGATTTTTGTATTTATTTTACTGAAGTATGATTGATATGTGCTTCCCAGGTGGCACTAGTGGTAAAGAACCCACCTGCCAATGCAGAAGACATAAGAGATGCAGGTTAGATCCCTGGGTTGGGAAGATCCCCTAGAGGAGGGCATGGCAACCCACTCCAGTATTCTCACCTGGAGAATCCCATGGACAGAGGAGCCTGGCAGCCTATGGTCCATAGGGTTGCAAAACTTAGCACGCACTCGTGCATAATTGATTTCCAATGTTGTATTGCTTTTTTGGTTTTTTGAAATAGAAAATTCCCATTTATTTTAAGATTCAATTATGTAGACATTTGATCTGCTAATTGTGTTCTCAGGTACGGAATCCAATTCATGTCTTTCAGAGAGAACCTAGGTTTTTGTTTGTTTGCTTGTTTTTGTTTTTGCCTCAAGGCACTGCTTGCACGATCTCAGTTCCCCAACCAGGGATTGAACTTGGGCCACAGCAGTGAAAGCCTGGAATCCGAAACACTAAGCCACCTGTGAACTCCCAGGAAATGTTTCTTAAATCAATCCAGTGCACTTGCCAAAATGTCTTTGCCAACCTGCATTGTGCAAATAATTTTTGCATCCGTCCTTGTTAAATGTCCTTCCTCTTTCACTCATTCAGAAAATAACTCTTGCGAGGCTGGTTATATGCTGAGTACTGTGTCATGGCTATACAAAGTGCATGTGAAAAGATCCCAGGCTCCTGCCCTCACACAGCTCACAGTCTAGGGGGGATACACACACACACACACACACACACACACACACACACAAGCAGATGGTTTACTATCTTGCTAGGGAACAAAAGTGCTGTGGGGGAGTCAGCCAGACCTTCAGGGATGATGTCTGAGCAGTATCTTGCAGGATGGGCAAGGGTAGGCCATATGGAGGAAGCAGAGAAGAACCCAAGCTGTAACGGTGTGAATGACCATGGCCCGCTGCCTAATGAAGAGGGGGCTCCTTGGGCCCCAGCCAAGGAGGATTGGATCTGGGGTGACAGTTGGGGTGGCATTCAGGGCTCTGCAGCCCCTTGTCCTCTGTACCAGGTGAGGATCCAGCCTTCTAACTATGACAACATGCCCCCACTGGAGGCCTTGGTTAGGGTACCACGGGTGCACAGCGAGGGGCTCATCACCCACAAATGGAGCATACAGATGGTGAGTTGGCCCAGAGGAGGGAAGGGCACCCAGGTCTGTGAAGGGGAGCTCCTGACGGGGAATGAGGGGTGACAGATGGGTAGAGATGGTAGTGAGACTGATTGAACCTGCCAAGAACCAAGGAGGGGAGAACTGGGAGACAAGGTGGTATTGGAGAGGTGGGGAGGAATGATGGATGGGTCTGGGCTCAAGGGGCCAGCATCCTCTCAGCTCTGGACTAACTGAAGACCCTGACTCCTCCTTCCCAGGAGCCTCCAGTCAACTGCAGCCCCAGAAATCTGGAGAGTCCATCTGATGAGGCTGAGGTACCGGCCGTGACCTCAGCAACTGAGGCAGGGGCTGGGCAGGGGGCAGGTGGGAAGAGACCTCCCTGACCCTCTGCTTTCCTTCTTCCCGTCAGTCTTGCTCGTTTGGAACCGAGTTCCGCTGCGCAATTGACTTCAGACAGGAGATCCTTGTCCAAGTGAACGGGATGGTGGAGTTGAGGGGGACGATCAAGGTAGCAAGCACCCGATGGCCACAGACCCCAAATGGTTGGGGGGGTTGGGCTCAAGAGGGACGATGGGTTCTCCCAGCAGACCTGCCTTTTTTTTGTTCTGTCTTGAGGAAATGTCCCCGACATTTACACAGTTGCAGATGAAAGAGGACCAATATTTGTTTAAAATTTGCAGGACTATTTTCATGGGCCGACCGATGGTTCTTAGGGCTTCCCTGGTGGTTCAGACAGTAAAGAATCTGCCTGCAATGCAGGAGACCTGGGATCAATCCCTGGGTTGGGAAGATCCCCTGGAGGAGGGCATGGCAACCCATTCCATTATTCTCGCCTGGAGAATTCCATGGACAGAGGAGCCTGGCAGGCTACAGTCCATGGGGTCTCAAAGAGTCAGGCACGACTGAGTGACTATCCCTCACTCACTCACGGATGGTTCTTACAAGTTCTTTGTAGGAAAAACCTCCTTCCCACAGTAACAAGCAGCACGTTGGGACACTCCAGGAGAGAATGGAGTAGAGACAGCGTGCCCACCAGGACCCTTCCACTGCCTCTGCCCCTTGAGTTGCGCTGGGGGGCAGAAGTCAGGGGGTCCTGAGTCCTCCTCCCCTCTGGCCTGATGGCTGCCCCTCCTGCACCCCTGCCTCCCACAGGCCTCCTCCATGTTGAGCCTCTGTAGCTCCCTCTCCATCTCCTTCAACAGCAGCAAGCATTTTCACCTCTATGGCAGGAACGCCTCCATGGCCCAGGTATCTCTGCCTCCTCAGAAGACCCGGGAACAGGGGAGAGCAGAGGGGTGGGAGGAGCCCCAGGGCAGAGCTAGGAGAGCGGAAGCTGGGAGTGTGGGAAGCCATGGAGGAGAAGGTTGGGGCTTTAGTGCCGTAAGAAGTTCCTCTCAGCCAGAGCCACAGGCCTTGGCACAGCTCCCCACCACCGCTGGTGGGCAGACAGACCAAGCATAAGGCCAGGATGAGTTTGACGGCAGCTCAGCCAAGGGGCCGCTACCCTGCAGGCGGGGCACAGTGGGAAGGTGCTCTGGGCAGAGAGAGTAGCACGTGCAGGGCCCAGCTTTGAGAGAGCGGGCGAGGTGGGTTTAACAGCAGGAAGCTCAGGGACTTCGCTGGCAGTCCAGTGGTTAAGACTCCACGCAGCCGATGCAGGGGGCGTGGGTTCGACTCCAGGTCTGGGAACTGAAGAGTCCACAGGCTGTGATGCATGGTCAAAAAAAGGAAAAAAATAAAAATAAATAAGAGCAGAGAGCTCAGAGCAGAAGGGAAGGGATAGCTGAAAAAGTAAATAGAAGCCAGATTCCGGAAGGCTTTGAGTTGGGATTTCATCCTGGGACTGAGCGAAGCCTTTTAAGGGCTTAAGGGGGGGTGGGGCGCGGGGCCTGAGGTGCAGTTTTGCTGGTTCATTACAGTGGCTGCAGTGGGAGATGTACTAGAGAGGGAGGGTCTGGGCCCAAGCCCCATGCTCTGCGTGACACAGTCCAGATGGGAAAAGCTAAGACCTAGGGTCTGAGGCCAGATTCATACGTTGCATCTAGGATGGGAACAGCTTCCTCCCCGCATTTCTGTCTCTCCTCTCCCACAGGTCGTCATGAAGGTTGACCTTGTATATGAGAAAGAGATGCTCTATCTCTACGTGCTGAGCGGAATCGGGGGGCTGTTGTTGCTGTTCCTGATTTTCATAGCTCTGTACAAGGTAGGAGCTTCTGGGAAGAACGGGCACCCAACCAGGCCATGGAAAGCAGAACTGAGTGGAGTCAGGGAGCAGAACACCAAGACAAGAGGGTATTAAAGCCAGAAGGAGCGTCAGTCTACTCCTCCTTCTACAGATAAGCCCGCTGAGGCCCAAAGAGCAAGTAAGACTTGCCCCATCCCTCAACAAGCACTGGCAAAGCCAGACCTGGGTACCCAGGGAGAAGAAGAAGGAATCTCCCGTGTATTGAGGGCCAGGCACTGGGATACAGAGGCACGGACCACACACGTGGTCCATGCCTCTGAGATGCTCCCAGTCTCTATGGCAGACGGACGTGAACGTGCTCTGCAGCCTGTAACACAGGAGCCTAACCTAGGCTAGGGAAGTCCAGGAAGGCCTCTCAAGAGAGGCAGCCTTTGAGTTGGGATATGAAGGATGAATAGAAGTTAGGGCTCTGCGGGCTCTTTGTTCACTCCAGTGTTGTCTTCCTACAGGTTGGTTTCTTCAAACGGAACCTGAAGGAGAAGATGGAGGCAAACGTAGATGCTTCCAGTGAAATCCCTGGAGAAGATGCTGGGCAGCCAGAGTTGGAGAAAGAGTGCAAGGACCCAGGCTGCCTGGAGCCCCTCCAGAAGACGGATGAGGACGGAAGTGGTGGAGATTGAGGTGCAGCCCATATGCAGAGGGCCCAGGACTGGACTCGGGGTGCCTGGTACCAGCCTAGCTCTACCTGAATTTCACTGTGTGTTCCAGGGCAAGGCACTGCCCCTCCATAAGCCTCAGTTTCCCTATCTTGAACATGGGTCCTTTCCTGCCTGCCTCCTGTGCAGGCTTGTGCTAAAGATCCACTTAGGGGTGCACCAGGAAGGCCCCAGGTGCACCTGGGTACAAAGAGGTGAGGCTTTGTAATCATCACATGTCCTGGTTCCCACCGGCCCCTGTTAGTTTCCTCCCCTGCAAGAGAACATCTGATCTAAATTTGGAGAAATGGTCATCTCAGGACCTAGTAACACTCCAGGCTGTCATATCCACCTGTGCCTGGATGTCCTCAGGGACCTCAGACCACGCCCCCCTCCCCAGAACCTTGCCCTGCCTTCCCTGGAATCCTGTCAGCTTTTAATTCTCCTGCCAGAGCAAATCTCTTCTGTGTCACTACATTGCTCCTGCAAACCCTTTGACTAACAACCAAATTCCTTAATATGCCTTCCAAAATCTGCAAAATTGGGCCCCTGTTTCCCTCCCAGACTCTTCTAGAAATGTCCCGCCTTCCTTCCAGAGATGACCAGCCTTTTCACTTGCATGGCTCCTTCCTGGCTTACTGCCTTCACCCAGACTCTTCTCACTTCTCACTTCAGACTCCTCTCACGTTCCTCCTGCCTAACTCTCAGCTTTCAGTTCTCAGCTCACACATCACTTTCGCAGAGCAGCACCACCCCCCCAACCTCAGCTCAGTTGGGTCCCCATGTTATACATGCCTACATAGCCTGTACTTGCTCTGCATAGCACTGATCATGTTTGTTAATTGTTAAATGATTTACTTCATATCTGTCTCTGAAATTAAACGATGAACTCCATGAGGGTGAGGATCATAGCTGTCTTGTTCACCTTGGGACCCCTGGTGATATCACAGAGTCAGATAGTAGGTGCTTGGCACAATTTCACTGCATTAGTGAGGGTGCCCATGGGAAGACAGGGAAAAAAGTTTGGGTGGGCCCCCTGGCAACCTCATCCATTGAGGCTCAGCCTTCCCCAGGCACCTGCCTCCTTATTCCACAGCCCCTACCTCAGCACCCCATCACATCCTACCGTGGCCCCCGCTGTGAGATTGTGAGCTCAAAGATGGAAACTATGTCCAGTGACTTGGCTCCCAGTGTCAACCACAATGCTTGTATGTATTTAGCAAATAAATGTGAAACTCTGGCCAATTTTGTAATGTTTTTGTACTGGTGTAACATTCCAGCCTGACTCAATTAAATGAACATTTCCTCCTCAATCCTTCCACTAAGTGGGCCCAAAACAGTCAGGTTTCTTTTAGTTGTTGTTTTCTTTCCTTTCTTTTTTTTCCTTCCTCTTCCCCTTCTTCCTCTTCTTACTCTCCTTCCCCTTCTTTCTTCTTTTTTGCCATGATGACCCTCAGAAACTGACTTGTGCCTGATATTGTGAGTTAACTGAAGAGAAGCAGCAAGAGGGACTTCCCTGGTGTTACAGTGGCTAAGACTGCACTCCCAATGCAGAGGGCCTAGGTTCAATCCCTGATCAGGGAATAAGATCCCACATGCCACAACTACAGATCCTGTGTGCCGCAACTAAGACCTGGCACAGCCAAATAAATAAATAAATATTTTTTAAAAAATAAGAAGCAGTGAGAGAGGCACAGAAAGTGAGGAACAGGTTAGGGAAAAGCACTGAACATTTATTAAGCTGTGACAATAGAGTTTCGCTGACATTACCCCCCCATCCCGCCTTGTTTTACTTGTTGCTTGGAGATTATTTTCCACTTGGTACAAGGCAAGGGTTATGGAACATCAGGAAGTCTCTTGTGTGGCTTGGATAGTAAAGGGTGGGGTTCTCTCAACTTCCTTCTTGGTATTTTTCTGTTTTCATATTAAAAGCCCAACTGTCTCTGTGGGTTGCAGTCTGCTTAGTCTTGGAGAGGGGATGGGAGAGGAGAGGTCTCTGATGAGCCTGTGCCTTGGAAGGAAGTCTGGTGGCTGCTGGTGGTCACTCAGGATTGGAAGCTGCAGTTGGTTTTGCCAGGCTGCTACTTCTCCATGGCTTCCCAAGCCAGGTAACCAGTGATAATGCCAGTGGATACTGGGCAGATTCCGAGTGCTTGACGGCCATGAGTGGGAGAGCAGGCTTCCCAATAAAGAAGCTAGCTCACCAGTATCCCAGGTCAGCGTTGAGGAAACAGAGGTGGTAGACAACCCCTCTTTTAAATTTTATTTATTAATTTATTATTTTGTCTGTGCTGGGTCTTCTTTGCTGCGCATTGGCCCTCTCTAGTTGCAGCAAATCAGGGCTACTCTTTCTTCCGGTGCACAGGCGTCTCATTTTGGTGGTTTCTTCTGTTGAGAAGCACAGAATCCAGGCACGCGAGCTTCAGTAGTTGCAGCGCACAGGCTTGGTAGTTGCAGCTCGCGGGCCCTAGAGCATGGGCTCAGCAGTTGCCGCACATGGGCTTACTTGCTCTGAGACATGCTGGATCTTCCTGGATCAAGAATTGAACCCATGTCCCCTGCATTGGCAGGCAGAATCCTATCCACTGTACCACCAGGGAAGTTGTTTAAAAAAAATATTTTTTTATTGAGATATTGTCTATTTATGCCCACCGCCCCCTCTTTTTAAAAAAGCAATCAATGGTTGTAGGGCCTTGACCCTGAAGGCCTTTACCTTCAGAAGGAACAGATGGGACTGGTCACTGCTGCCCTCTTGTGGTCATTAGGATTCCAGGGGAATATTGAGTAATCCTACCTCCAGCTCCCGTCCAGACCTGCGAGGGGAGAAGCAACGTTTTGTTCCCCAAGCAGTGACCTTCGATGGCTCCTTTCTGTCAACAGCAGGGTAAGTGGACATTCCTGAGCCAGACACACAAAGCCCAGAACAGTCTTTCAAAGCCTGCCAGCCTCTCCACTTCATCAATACCCTTCTGGTCCAGCCCTCAAGGAACCATGGGTCTGGCTCCAAAACAAGACATCAAGAAGGAAGAAGTGAGGCTCATTTTCCCAAAGAGGGGAAAAAAATGTTTTGACCAGGCGTATCACAGAATTCCCTGGTGGTTTCGTAGTTAGGACTCCAAGTTCCCACTGCAAGGGGCACAGGTTCCATTCCTGGTCAGGGAACTGAGATCCTGTATGCTATGTGGCATGGCCAAAATAATAATATTAAAATTAAATCTCATCATGCTTGTGCATGCTCAATTGCTACAGTTGTGTCCAACTCTGTGCGACCCTATGCACTGAAGCCCGCCAGGCTCCTTGTCCATGGGGATTCTCCAGGCGCCTCATCATACCAAGTTTAAAAAAAAAAGGAGTATCACACACACAAAAAAAGGAGTATCACAGAACTACTAAAAGTACATGGAATGATCCATAAGCCTTGTGAAGCAAGAGTCAGGTTCTATTCACGGCTTCCCTGGCTCAGAAGGCCATGGGGAAGTAGCAGCCTGGCAAAACCAACTGCAGCTTCCAATCCTGAGTGACCAACTGACCACTCTGTGTCAGGCCCTGGGCTGAGTTTGAGGACATGGTGAACATAACAGACAAGTCCCTGCCCTCAAGAAGCTTCACTTCAGTGGGAAACAGAGCAAAAAGTACAAATGTGATTCTAGGTAGGAATTGGGCCGTGAAAAAAAATGAAGTAAGGTAAGGGGTTAGGGGGTGAAGGAAAGGGCCCTTTTTCATAGGTGATCAGGAAAGTCTCTCTGAGGAGGCAATATGATGTGACATGAGGGGAAAAGTGGATGTTTTCATCCAAAGTGAAAGTATTAGTCACTCAGCTGTGACTCTTTGCGACGCCATCAACTGTAGTACACCAGGCTTCCCTGTCCATCACCAACTCCTGGAGTTTACTCAAACTCGTGTCCATTGAGTCGGTGATGCCATCCAATCATCTCATCTTCTGTTGTCCCCTTCTCCTCTCGCCTTCAATCTTTCCCAGCATCAGGGTCTTTTCAAATGAGTCAGCTTTTCGCATCAGGTGGCCAAAGTATTGGAGTTTCAGCTTCAGCATCAGTCCTTCCAATGAATATTCAGGACTGATTTCCTTTAGGATGGACTGGTTGGATCTCCTTGCAGTCCAAGGGACTCTCATGAGTCTTCTCCAACACCACAGTTCAAAAGCATCAATTCTTCAGCGCTCAGCTTTCTTTACAGTCCAACTCTCACATCCATACATGACTACTGGAAAAACCATAGCCTTGACTAGAGGGAGGAGGACAAAAGGACAAACTTTTTTTTTTCTGCATTGCTTTGTCTTAGTCACATAAAACGTTATTTTCTTTAAGCCCAGAGTCAATGATTACACAAGACAACTCATCTTTATATAATAACAATGTATCCTGCTCGAGAACATGTTTCTCCTTCTTAAGAACCTTCTGATTAAACCTGTTATCTTAAAAAACATATTGTGGAAGTGGGTCTAGTAAGACTTTTCTATTGTTAGTTCTAATCTTGCTAATTTAAGATTTATGTTATGGGAGTGGGTCTGTTGATAAGACTAGTTGGGAGACACTCTCCCTCCCCCTTCTGATGTCTATGTCAGAAGCTTTCTCTGTCGTTTTTCACTTTAATAAAACTCTGCTACACAAAAGCTCTTGAGTAATCAAGCCTGGTCCCTGATCCCAAAGCTAAATCTTCTTCGGAGATCACAAATTTGACATCGTTCACAGTAAGCTATCATTTCATAATGGTTTGATTCAGTGACCCTAAGTGTATATGGATTAAATCTATTGGTTTCATCCAATTAGAAATTAAAATGGAGAAAAATTTAAAACATAAGAATACCCAAGTCCACATTCCATGCAAGCCATCAAAGTGATGACATACGTTATCTTATGTCAAGCAGCTTCTAGAAAACTGTTCCTTGTGGGAGAAAGAGAGTGAAAAAAGTAAATAACTTCTTAGTATTATTAATGTTAGTCGCTCAGTTGTGTCTAACTCTTTGCAGCCCCATGGACTGGGGTCCTCTGTGCATGGAATTCTCCAGGCAAGAATACTGAAGTGGGTTGCTATTTCCTCCCCTAGCGGATCTTCCCAACCAAGGGATCAAATCTGAGTCTCCTGCATTGCGGACATATTGTTTACCGATTGAACCACCAGGGAAGCCCTTAGTATCTTTAGGAAGGGATGGAATCCAGGCTCTTCAGCTTCCTAGCTGTGTCACGTAGAGCAAATTCTTTACCCTCTCTGGGATTCATTTCTTCATCTGCTACACAGGAATAATAGCTCAGAGCATTAAGTAACACATGTAAACTGCTTAGCACTGTCCCTAGCGTATAAGCACTAATGGTGGTGGGCAGAAGTGGTTGGTCTGTTGTGCAGGTGAAGTGAAGTGAAAGTCGCTCAGTCGTGTCCGACTCTTTGCGACCCTATGGACTGTGTCCATGGAATTCTCCAGGCCAGAAAACTGGAGTGGGTAGCCTTTCCCTTCTCCATGGGATCTTTCCAACCCAGAGATCGAACCCAGGTCTCCTGCATTGCAGGAGGATTCTTTACCAGCTGAGCCACAAGGGAAGCAGGAGGGCATAGTAAAAGCAGCAGGCTGAGACTTCCCTGGTGGCACAGTGGATAAGAATCTGCCTGCCAATGCAGGGGACACCAGTTTGATCCCTAGTCCAGGAAGATTCCACATGTCTCGGATGCAACTAAGCCCATGCACCATAGCTACTGAGCCAGAGTTCTAGAGCCCACACTCCCCACCACAGTGAGAAACCTGAGCGCCACAACAAAGAGAAGCCCTCACTCACTGCAACTAGAGAAAAGCCCATGCAAATAGCAAAGACCCAGTACAGCCATAAATAAATAAATAAATAAAATGACCATTAAAAAAAAAAAAAAAGCAACATGTTGACCAAGAGTCAAGAGACTTGGTGCTGGAGACCAATATCTTCCATTATCCCTTCCACCTTGATGCTGGAGAACACACACGTCCTTTTTGGGTTTGGTCTGCTCCACCTGGCAACTGAAGGTACCCCCGGAGCTGTCATGAAGAGAGGGGTAGGAGCTGAGCATCTATATCTCCATTCTCATTTGAACCGATTTTAAATATCTAGGCTACTGGCAATTCCCTGGCAGTCCAATGGTTAGGACTCAGTACTTTCACTGCCAAGGGCACAGATCCAGTTCCTGGTTGGGGAACTAAGGTCTGGCATGAACCATGTGACCAAAAAGAAAAAAAACAAAAAAACCAAGGCTACTTTGTGGTGCTACAGTTGAACACCACAGGCACTGTGCCCAAGGCCTTCTAGCTTTCAAGTGCCTACATTTTGGAGCCAAAGAAAAATCCACCTCCAAAATAAGGAGATTGAATTGTATAATTGAAATAAATGCTGCAGTAAATGTCTACTAATGTGATATCATGTCAGATATTCAAATGCAGCTCTGTTCAACATATATGAACTATATTAGATGTGAGAACTGGAGTATTTTACTATCTGAAATTGTGTATAGTAGGGTGTCTGTACAGAAATATGCATACATTTTACAAAGGTCTTTAAAAAACTGAGATTTCACTTGAAAAGTAATGTTCTGTATCCAAAATCATATAAACTTTGAAAACCACTAAACACACCAAACTACTGAACTACGTGTCTGGGGCCCCTTTCCAGAGTTTATAGATCACAAGAGGTTGGACTGAAATGTGCTTAGAGAGGTTATTTGCTTTTGACAAGTTCTAAGGCAGCTATGAGGATGGGCGTGGGGCCCTAGAGGTCTCATGGAGCAATGACTCCCCACCTGCCTGTGAGGCTGAGTTGCTGGGGGCAGGTGGTGCCCGGCAGACATGTTCTGAATGTCTCCTTGACAGGGCACTGCTCAGCCCTCAGTAAGTGTTCATCTCAAGATGTGTCGGGCAGCTGGGTAATTCCCTGAGGTGCAGCCTAGCCTCCTCAACTAAGGTCATGACTGGCCACACTCCAGAATCCCCCAGACTGATGGCACCAACTCCCCATCATTTCCTGAGAAGTCGAGTGTTGGGAGGGCTGAGACTCAGATAGTAAAGTAGGAGAAAGGTGGGGTAGTAACAAGGTGGTCCTAAAAAGGACCAGCCTGGTGGGAGGGTCTTGAAGCCTGAAGCTGTCTAACCTTCATACTGGATCCCGTATGTTCCCTTGTGGGTGGGGTTGGAACTGGAGACACTCCCTGTAACTGACACACGGTCAGTCAGTGTGTACAGAAGGGTGGCTAGAGGTTCCAGCTGGGAGGGGGAAGGGATGGCCCAGCTGGGTGCTGGGAGCCCAGGAATGCAGGAATGCAGGCTCTAGGCCTGGATATGAGAATCAGGGTCTGTTTTCTGGCCCAAGGACAGACCCTCCGTGTTTGTGAACAAAGTTGAGAGTTTTCTCACACCCTTTGCATTTGTGCAGGATTCAAAGCACAGGACATGAACTTGAGCAGATATGGGCAAGTCATGTCTCCTGTGCCTCGGATTACAGGATTCCGGTGAAACGCTGAATATAAAAGCGCTTCCCAGACAAGGGCTTATGGCTTCGTTGGCTGCCGTTATGTCCCAGCATCTCTCAATGCCCAGGGCACTATCCACACACAAAATTTAAGGACAAGTCTCTTTTACCACATAAAGGTTTTTATTGAACTCAAATTCAGGGGCTCCAAAGCCTGAGGAAGACAAGAGAGGCTGGGGTTTGTGCTCAGAAGCCAGGCCCCACTTTGGGCCCCATCCCTCCCCTCACCCCTTCCTGATTCAATGAGGGTCTCAGTAGCTACCAGTCTAAGCTACCCAATCTAATTAAGTAACCCGACCCCCCCCTCCCCCCACCCCCATCTAGCTCTTTGCCAAGCCAGGCTTCCACCAAGGGGCATGCTGCTGCTGAGGCCAGCTCTCCGCTGACCTCTTTCTCGATCTCTCCCAGAGCCTCCGGCTGCCAGCTTGGCCTCCCTCCAACCCCTCTTCATAGCCCATTTACCACAACTCTCCAGGGCATGTCACTTCCTCCACCCTGGCCCCCTCACCTCCTAGAATCTCTTTTCTCCTCCAGAGTCTCCACTATTCTCTCAAAGTTGCTGTAGCTCCCTGTCCCCTTCTTTTCTGCCTACCAGCTCCCTAACCCCGACAGGGCCCCGGGTCAGCGCCGGCCGGCTGCATGGGTCCGCTGGTGGCGGATGAGGTCGGAGCTCTGAGAGAAGGCTTTCCCACAGTCATCGCACTTGTAGGGCCGCTCCCCACTGTGGACCCGGTGATGCTGCAGCAGCGTGGAGGAGCGGCAGAAGCCCTTGCCACACACGGCGCACCTGTAGGGCCGCTCGCCCGTGTGCGAGCGCTGGTGCTGAATCAGCGTGGAGGAGCGATTGAAGGTCTTGCCGCAGTCGGGACAGCTGTAGGTGCGGCCTGGCAGGTGGGTGCGGGCGTGGATGGCGAGCACCGAGCTCTGGCCAAAGCGCTTGCCACACTCAGGGCACTTAAAGGGCTTCTCACGGGCATGGCTGCGGGCATGGGGGATAAGTGCCGAGCGCTGGGAGAAGCTCTTGCCGCAGATGCCACAGCTGAAGGGCCTCTGCCCAGTGTGCACCCTCTGGTGACTACGCAGGGAGGAGTTCTGGCTGTAGCACTTGCCACACTCGGGGCAGCTGTAGGGCCGCTCGTGGCTGTGAGTGCGCTGGTGCCGCAGGAGGTAGGAGCTGTCACCGAAGGCCTTGCCGCAGTGCGGGCACTTGTAGGGCTTCTGACCAGAGTGGGTGCGCTGGTGGCGAAGCAGGTAAGAGCTGTCAGCGAAGGCCTTGCCGCAACGGGGACACTTGTAGGGCCGCTCGCCCGTGTGGGTACGCTGGTGTTTGATGAGGTCAGAGCTCTGGGAGAAGGCCTTGCTACAGACCTCACATTTATAGGGTTTTTCACCCGTGTGGATGCGCTGGTGCTGGATCAGGGTGGATCCCCGCCCGAAGCTCTTCCCACAGATGCCGCAGATGTTGGGCCTTGGGCCCTGCCCACCCCTGGCCCGGCCACCCCGGCGGCCTGGACCACGAAGGGTCCCCGTCAGGCCCAGGGGATTCTGGAGCATCTCAAACTGGGGTGGAGCCAGCAGGGCCCCCGTGGGCATCTCAAATGGGGGCCCTAGGGGCATGCCCCCTGCAGGCTGTTCCCCAAACCCCTGGGTGAAGGCGTCCAAGGGGTGGACTCCCAAGGGGATGCTCAAGGGATTCTTTTCCTCAGGATTCAGAAGCATTTCTGCACCTTCCTGGAATTTGGAACTTTCAGCTTCAAACTCAGGGCTTTGGGTTTTGAACTCCGGATTCTGGGGTTCATACTCTGGGCTCTGAGTCCCATACCTGGGACTCTGAGATTCATATCCAGGGCTCCGGGGTTCATACCCAGGGCTCTTGGGTTCGTACCCAGGGCTCCGGGGTTCATATCCAGGGCTCCGGGGTTCATATCCAGGGCTCTTGGGTTCATACCCAGGGCTTTGGGGCTCATACCTAGGGCTCTGAGGTTCAAAATCGGGGCTCTGAGAATCTGATTCAGGACTTCTGGGTGCAAATTCAGGGCTTGGGGGCACAAATCCAGGGCTTCGGGACTCAAAACCTGGGCTTTCAGGCTCAAACCTGGGGCTTTGGGGTTCAAACTCTGGGCTTTGTGGCCCAAAACCAGGGCTCTGGGGTTCAAGCCCAAAAGCTATCTCTTCGACCTCATAGTCCCCAGTGCCTTCTTGCTGAGAAATTTCCTCTTCCTCATTCTCACTCATGTTACCTGCAGGATCAGAGAATTACAAAAAACCCAGATTGTGTGGGACCTGGAAGGTTACTGGGTCCCACCATTAACTGACACAAATCTTTCCCTCCTCCTCAATTAGGGTCGCTGGCCCTTGGGCAAGTGCTGAAATTCCCACCTCCCCATCAGCAAACCCAGGCCACCGGGTCCCGACCCCGCCTCCTCCAAGTCCCAGGTGTCCAAGCCCCCTGCTTTCGTCCCCTCCCACCCACCACAGCCCCCTCTCCCGCTCCCAGGCACACTTCTCGGAGGGGCGCTCCCTCCCTCACCTTTGAGGGACCCTTCAGGGCTCCCCATTTCATCAGGACTTTGCATATCTCGGGGCTCGAGGCCCCACGGCGACGCCTCCCGTTCCATCCCCGCCGGCTCCCACTGCGGCGGCAGGGGCGATGGTGGACGATCCTGCGACTTGGTCTGAGCGCCCCAAGACCCGAGCCCTCGCCGGCCGCCCGCTCAGCGCCGGCCAGGAGACCCGGCTGTCCAGCCCCGGCCCCTGAGGCCGGACGTCTTGACCCTGGGCCTCTCCGGCCCGCCGGGCCCCTCCCCTACCCGCGGCCCCGCCCCCACCCACAAGGTCTCGGCTTGCCCTGAGGTCCTCGCAGGCCCCCAAGCGTCGTGGCCTCAGAGGTGAGGGGCTTCACGACTCGCCTTGCTGCCCCCCGATACCGCTCCCCACCCGAGACCCCGTCGTCTGGCCTCCCAGCCCCCGGCTGGGCTGCGGCTGGCCGACCCCCTCCCCTCCGCACAGGAAGTGTCCGTCCGCGGCCAGTTTCCCCCGCCGGCTAGCTTTGCGGCCTCTCTAGGAGTGGCTGGAGGTGGAAACTCGTTGGCATTAACCCTGGGCAGGATGGCCCCGACGTCGAGGTAGGGGGAAGACTGGGCGCCCTGGAGCCCGCGGGAGAGGCTCGGGCAGTTTATGTGCCTATGTCGTAGGTCTCCGTCCGCCCGAGGGCCTATCTGTCTGTCTCCTGGGCCCTGCGTCCGTCAGTGCTTGTGGCCAAGGGCGAGGCAACAAGAGAGACCAAGGTCAGCGAGAAGGAGCGACGCTTCCCGGCGCCAGCGGGGGCGGTGTCTAGCTCCCTCCCCTCCCGGGCCTTGGGGTCAGTTCTGGCCGCGTCTCGGGAACCTGGACAGACCTACCCCCTACCCTCACCCCCGACTTAGCCTCATCGAGGCTCCTGAGTCCGGGACGCCCCTCTTCGAACTCCACTCCCCCATACGGGCGCTCCCACCCTCACTCCTCCTGGTCCCCCCCCACCCCCCCGCATCTCGCTGCTTCTCCTAATCTCCACCCTTCCCCCGCTCTGGGAGGGCTAGGATCGTTGCCAAGGAAACAGCCCCGCCTCCAGTTTCCAGAGGCACCGCCCCTCCCTCCCAGGGAGCTCTGCGATTGGCTGGTGGAGCTCGTGCTCTCACCATCCCGCCTCTTACCACTACACCACCTATTAAGCCTTAAGGGTCGCCAGGGAACGCGAGGCACCTTTCTGATTGGTTGCAGGGTGCACAGGCCGGTTCCACCTCCTCCGTGCTCCAGAAGTGCCCCCGGGAGGAGTGCGAGGGAGGTCCTGGCGTCTCTCGTCTTCTCTGAACTGTACTTTCAGGGCTTTTCCCGCCCTCATTTACCCTTCATTAGAGTTTATCTTTCTGAAGAATGAAAGACAGGGATCTGAGGATAGACACCCTTGGCTCCCCTCTCTCCCCTTCCCAGCAGTTTTCTTTTTCTCACAGGTTACAGGCCAGTCCGGGGCAGAGGAGGTTGGGTTCGGGGGGATCCTGCTGCAGAAAGAAGGTTGCTTCTTTTTCTGTTAACCTGCTTCTCCCTTCCACCTGCTCCGAAGCCTGAGTTTAACTCAGTCCCTTGGAGCTTTAGTCCCTGGTTCCTGGATTTTCTCACAGGGAGGCAAGGATCCTATGAGAATTCCTTCAGGTGAGGGTAATAGAGTTCAGGAGGGGAAGTGGGTAGAGAATCATCTGGCCTTTAAGGCAATTAAAAATTTTCCACTGTCTGACTTGGATAGAGGCTTCTAGAGAAAGGGACCTGGGAAACATAGGTGCAGCTTTGAATCAAAGGAAAAGTGATCCTGAAAAGACAACTGAATAGAATCCAATTCTTGACCTTTTTCTACCCTTGCTGCTAAAACTAGTGTTCTTGACAATTAATGAACCAAATTCTCCCTTTGTGAATGATGCAGGAGCCATAGATTGTTCTCCTGTTGCCTACTCAGACGAAGGAAGGAAACTGGTTGGGAGGAAAGATAACATCTTCCATTCTCCTGAAAAGAGATGAGAACAAGAATTTGGAGAATTGCTAATGGGCAAAGCCTGGAGAGAAGCAATCTCAGTTCTCAGTAGAGGCTTACAAACAATCACAGACAGACACCTTCCTACTAATAAAGCAGAAGTCCTTTTCTGCCCTCCAAAGTATCAGCTTCCAGCTCCATAGCTCTCTCCCATCCCAATGTCTGTCCAAAAAGCTTTGTGGAGAATGGCTCACAGGGCCCAGCACTAGAGGGTCCACAGGCAGAACCTACAAGTGCAGTGATTATGGGAAGAGTGGGACCTGGGGCACCTTCTGATCATTGCCAAAACACACAAAGGAGCTTCATGAGACAGAGACACTTCTCTCTGACCTCCAACCTTCTTACCTACCAGGAAATTCATACCAGAGAACAGCTGTCCCCTGCAAAGTGTATAGTGAGCCCTCCAGCCCCAGCTCTGATGTGGTCCATTGCCTGGACTCTTCATAGCACAGGCCTCAAGCCCCATGAGTAGCAGGAGTGGGGCCAGGGCTTCAGTCGGCTCTGGCACCAGTATTTCCACATGGAAATTCAGTCTGTTAGTACATGACCGACTGCCAGGCAGCCTCCTCCAGCACCTGTCCTCTCTCATCAGTGGGCCTTCGAGAGGCAGCCAGCCTCTGCCTGACACACGCCCATAGCAGTGACAGGCTAGAAGCACAGGGAAGCCTCTGTTGAGGGTTCCAACTTGCCCTGAGTGTGTGTGTCCTGAGTTGGGCAACCACTTTATCCACAGAATCATCCCGTGGTGTGCAGCAGCACCGGGGCAGAGCTATTCAGTGGGTAGCCTTGGTTTATGGTGGCTTGGCCCACACTCAAGGTAGGTTCTCAGTGTGAGAGAGGCACCTCTGTGATCTGCTTCCTCCCTGCATGCAACGGACAAACCCTCTGAAAGGCCTTCTGGGGCTTCCCTGGTGGTGCCGTGGTTAGGAATGCAGGGGACATGGGCTCGAGCCCTGGTCCAGGAAGATCATGTGCTGAGGAGCAGCTAAATCTGTGTGCCACAACTACTGAAGCCCAGGTGCCCTAGAGCCCATGTTCTGCAATGAGAAGCAATGAGAAGCCCACACACCGCAATGAAGAGTAGCCCCCACTTGCTGCAACTAGAGAAAGTCTCTCCATAGCAACAAAGCCCCAGTGCAGCCAAATATAAATAAGTCAAAAAAAGAGAAAAAAACCCTTAAAAAAATAAGTAAAAGTCCTTCTGTCAGATGCTACAAGTGATGTCCTGGTATATTCAAGATTTAAGGTATCCAGGAAAAGACCAGTCATGGCACAGGCCCTTTTGGGAAGAACAAAGGAAATGGGAGTCTGTGTGTATGGCAAGGTCATTGGCTGGCCCGACACGTTCGGAACATGCCCAGAGACCAACCCCTACACTTGTAAAGCTAAGAGCAGCCAGAAAAATAAGTTTTCTGTTCAGAGCAGTCGTCCTCTCAAACTTTAGCAGGCATAAGATTCCATCCCTGGAAATACTGATTCAACAGACTAGGGGCAGGGCCCAGGGAGACAGCTGCTTTCTGAAAAGATACTGCATATAATTCTGCGGCAAAAAGGCCTCACTTTGAAAAGTACTGGTCTGGGGCAGATTTTAGCCTCTGAATCATAAATGTCTTTGCACATGTTCCTAGAAAGATACACATAAACAAATATCGCCCCCCCGCCCGACCCTGCCCAGACTTAGGGGGTCTTTGGAGCTCAAATCAATACCCTTTACATGGCCTGAACACATTAGGGATAGACCATGTGGATAGGGCTCAGGTTTTCACTAGTACAGATTAGCATTTCTCCTGATGCACCAAAGAAGCCCTAGAAAAACCCTCTTCCTGGCTTAACTTGCTTCACGGACGGAGCCTCAAAGACCTATGGTAGGTCCCTGGTGGTCCAGTGGTTAAGAATCTGCCTGCCAATTCAGAGGACACGGGTTCAGTCCCTGGTCTGGGAAGGATCCACGTGCCTCGGATGCAACTAAGCCTGTGAGCCACGAGTACTGAGCCTGCATGTTCTAGAGCCCATGGTCTGCAACAAGAAAAACTACTGAACTGAGAAGCCCATAAACCACAGCTAGAGAGTAGCCCCCACTTGCTGCAACTAGAGAAATCCTAGGCACAGCAGTGAAGACCCAGTGTACCCAATAATTAAAGAGAAGCCCTATCTTTGGCGGGGCCGGGGGGAAGAATCCGTGCCAAGGAGTGAGGAGCTAAGAAGGGGGCAAGATTGAGGCTTAGGTATTCCATGACACTCGAAAATTCATTAAGTGGAGGAAATTTGGGTCAGGAGGGCAGGAAGCAGAGGAGTTGGATTTGGTTTGGGGGCCCTAAGTAAGCCTTGAAAACTTCAAAGTACTCAAGAGAAAATAGTAATTACAATACTTTTAATTTGCAAGCTCAGGGCAGGGTCTAGATCTGGTTTTGAGGCTGAGCTGAGAACTGGTATTGCAGGCTGTGAGTTCCTCAGGCAGTGCTGAAGGGCAGAAGGATGGCTTCTTTAGGGGATTAAAAGGTAGCTACTTCTGCCAAGGTGCCTCTCCTCACTCCCACATTTCCCTTGTGACAGTTGGCAGATTCTCCCAGTGAACTTAAGGCTAAGAGAGGTCTTGGTGGGGCCAATTAGGTTGGAATCAAGTCAGTTCATCAGTTTACCTCAACAGTGTCTTTTCCCCAAATTTTCAAGCTCTTCCTTTAGAAGTTCCTTTAGGTTGACAGATCTGGTTTCTTCCTAAGTTAGGCCAGACACAGGGCTGAGTTGTCAGAAGGCAACCGAGGACATAAGCCTTTGCTAATCCTACTTGAGGTGAAAGGTTGTCCTGACCAGTGGCAGGAAAGTCTGTCTGTCCATGGCTGGCTGCTTCCATCACCTGGGCAATGACCACAAAGAAATAAGTGGTAGATGAATAATAGAGTCGCAGGGTGATGGGGGAGGGATTCTGTGCAGAGCTTGGGAATATAGACAAGCACAGTTCCCTCTGGCTACTGACTCCAAATGTTCCTGTTCTGGTCCCCCTTTGCTGGTGATGGAGATCCTAGAGAGTGAAGATGCAAGCTTTGATTTTGTTGGCCCTGGAACTCTCCTCTCAGGCTGGTTTTTCCCTTGCCTTGATGGCTTTGTCACTCATCCTGTACCTGGGCTTCACTGACACTGGGCTGCTCTGTCCCTGTCTGGGAGATGCCTCCAGAACCCTGGCTGAGACACTGGCAAGGAACTCAGGAGTGGTGTAGTGAAGACAGAAGGAAACCCAGAATCCTAGTATCTCTCACCCTGTGTTAGATCTTGGGCAGGTTACTCAATCTTTCCCAGTCTGTGTCCCCAACTGCAAAAAGGATGGAAAGCCTAAGATCTCTTTCAGTTCAAAAATGTGATGAGGACTTCCCTGGTGGTCCAGTGGTTAAGACTCTGCGCTTCCTATGCAAGGGGCACAGGTTTGATCCCTGCTCAGGGAACAAAGATCCTACATGCCACAGAGCAAAAGATTAAATAAAATAAAGCCATTAAAAAAAAAATGTAATGAGGCCTTCCCATCTGAGCCTAAAGTGGCAAAGCCTAAGCCATAGGGCTCTCCCAGGGAGGCCCCAGAAGGGAATAAAGATCTGACACATCACAGGGGCTCTTGGGTCCTTCTCCTTCAGAAATAGGAAGTGCAGGTCAGCTGAGGGGTGCCGAGGTGGAGACACCACTTGTTTGGGCCAACAGATTCAGTCCTGGAACTCCCCTGGTGGTCCATTGGTTAAGAATCCACCTTCCAATGGAGAGGATGAAGGTTCAATCCCTGGCCTGGGAACAAAGATCCTATATACCACAGGGCAACTAAACCTGCGCCCCACAACTACTGAGCTTGTGTGCCACAACTAGACCCAATGCAGCCAAAAAAATAAATACTGAAAAGATTCAGTCCTAACTGCCTCTTCCTGATGATCTGTCCTCTCCAAGCAGATGCTTCCTTCCATAGGCAATTATGAGGGTGAATTGAGTTGATGGACAAGAGTCCTTTGTAAACCATAAAATGCAATATGAGCCAAGATCTAACAGAAAAGCCTGCTTTTATTTCTCTCCTGCTGCCCTTTCACAAATGTGCTCTCTACCTGAATCCCTGATTCAAAAACAACTGAATGCCATAGACTAGTTTGTAAACTCAAATGACTACAGGAGGGGGCATCCCTAGTGGTCCAGTGGCTAAGACTCAGTGCTCCCAATGCAGCGGGCTTGGGTTTGATCCCTGGTTGGGGAACTAGATCCTGCATGCCGCAACTAAGACCAGCCAAATAAATAAATACATATTTTTATGTATTAAAAATACATATTGTTAAAAAAATGACTATAGGAGTCCAACAGGTCATGTAAATAAGTAGAAAATGCCAGATGGAGAGGGCCTGCTTTGCCAGAAACAGCCATGACAAGTGGCAGCTGACACTGGTGAGGAAGCGCTAAGGAGTTGGCAGGTGGGCTGAACTGAAGAGCCTGGGCTCCATTCAAAGCGGCCTCTCAGCTCCTGTCAATGGTGGTTTTGTGGGAACTCAGGTCAAGTCGCCAAATCTTTGGATTTTTTCAAGAGGCCAGAAACTTGTTTTTTGTGTGTGTGAAATAGCCTGATTTTTACATCTTAACAAATAATTCATAACACTTAAAAATGCTGGCTGGTCTAAAACTACATGTAAAAGGCTATTGGGAGACCAGATTCAGTACCTGGCCATCAGTTTTTAACTTCTGCAGTCAAGTCAGTGGATAAAACAAAATTTTCCACCTCAGTCCTCTTAAACCTAAGCTGAGAAACAGCCTTTCCCATAGTGGAAGTCTAGTGGGGGTTCCTACCTCAGCCCTGACTCAACAAAGGGGGCTCTAGAGTCTGGAACCATAGGGGACAAGGTCTCAGCAGATGAAACTGATGAAGGCCTAAGATAAAATGGTCCTCACCCCCACCCCCAGGTCCAGCCCCTCTGGGAATTTTGTGACCTCCCCGGAGTTGCCCGAGTTTGAGGCCCCTGAGGCCATCTTGGCCTCAGACAATGTCTACATCTTCACCCTTGGCCTTGTCACCCACGAAGCCATCACCCACACTCCTGGAATATCTCTGGGTAATGCTGGAAGCCCACGGGGGGGTCCAGGTCCCCTGGGGCAGAGGCCAGGGGCACAGGCAGCCCACCGGCACCCCCGCCCCTGCGCACCCCCGCCCCTGGACGATGGACCCACTGGTGCTTGGCCATGGCTGACTTCTGGCCAAAGCACCTGCCACACTGAGGACAGGCGTAGGGGCGCTCGCCGCTGTGGGTGCGCCGGTGGGCGGCCATCTCCGAGCTCTGCCGGAAGCAGCGCCCGCAGTCTGGGCACGGGTAGGGCTTCTCGCCCGTGTGGGTGCGCACGTGGCGCCGGAGGTCTGAGGCATGGGCGAAGGCGCGGCCACAGTCTGGGCAGGGGAAGGGGGTCTCCCCGCTGTGGACCCGCTGGTGCTGGTAGAGGGCGGAGCTCTGGCTGAAGCAGCGGCCGCAGTCGGCGCAGCGGTAGGGCTTCTCGCCCGTGTGGACCCGGAGGTGGGTGGTGAGCGCCGAGCGCTGGGTGAAGGCCCGGCCGCAGTCCGGACAGCGGTGGGGCCGTTCCCCACGGTGGATGGCCCGGTGCTTGCTCAGAGAGGACGCCTGGCTGAAGCCCTTGCCACAGTCCGGGCAGCCGAAGGGCTTCTCGCCCGTGTGGGTGTAGAGATGCTCCACCAGGGTGGAGCGCCAGGCGAAACTCTTCCCGCACACGTAGCAGCCATGCCGCCGGTCGGCTCTGGGGACAGGGGGGTGGGCAGAGAGTGGCGGGCGACCCCGGCGAGGTACCTTCGGTGGCTGCTGCCAACCATAAGGAAAGCCAGCAGAGAGGGGTTTGAAAGCCGTCAGCCCGGGAAGCTGAGCATCCACAGAAGGAATCTTCCCCAGTACCTCCCTCCCTCCTCTTTGTCCTTTTTCTGCCTGATTTCCGGAACCTGCTGGGAGACAAGGGGAGAGCTCAGACCTCAGCTTATCCTGGTCCTTGATGCCCACACCCACTATGGGGTCAGAGAAGCCTCTTAGATACAGCTGCCTCTGGGACTCAGCTCAGTACGGGCAGGGAAGTTAGAAGTTACACTTTACCCTCAGTCGCATGGGACAGAAAGAAAAACTGTAGAGGCAAAAAGAGAAGGAAGGACAGGGGCAGGGTACATTCTGGGAGCTGGGGAAATGGGGGTCGGGGGGGATGACAATTGAGCTAGATCACAGAGCATGACTGGATGTTAAGTATGCAGCTAGCAGCAGGAACAGCACAAAGAGAGGCATGAAGGGGGTGGGCATTGCCAAGTTCAAAGGGGCTGGGCACAAGTGCAGCAGGAGGACAGGATGAATCAGAGGAACAAAACAGTACCAGCCAAGAGAAAGGAGGCTGCAACAAAAATATAACAAAAACAAAGTGAACACAGGAGGTGGTGGAGGAGCTAGAGAACAGGCAAACAGGTGGGGTGATATGGCGCTCAGAGGAACTTAGAGACCAGCTAGAGGTCAGGGGCTCAGGTTCGGAGGAGCTGGGGAGTAGAGAGGCAGGGATGCCTGGGTCACACTCTCAGGCCCTTTCTAGGCTGAATCCAGAAGCTAGGCAGGGATCAGGCGTAATAATAACCTTAGCTGGGAAAGCAATTCAGGCAGGAAACTGATGAGCACGTAAGGAGTTGGCAGAGGGTAACATGATGGGTAGGACCCAGAGGAAGTCCCCACTACTTCACCTGTGTCTGCTTCTGTAACACACTCTCCCATCTCAGGAGGCCCGGCATCTGGACCCCACAGTTGTGCCTCTTCCTCCACCCAGGAGATGAGGGCTGGCTTGGTGCCTCGGAAGCCTGGAGGGAAGGGGGAGAGAACGCAAAGCCCACGCTGCGGGGGAGGCCGCCGCCCAGGGTCCCGACTTCCTGCGGCCTCCCACTCCACGTGCAGGATCCAGAGGCTGGGCGGGGTGGACGCGGGTGTGAGCACAGGCGAGCAGGTGGGGCCTCACCGAGCGCGCCCAGGTGGCCATAGGTCTCCCGCATCACGTCCCGGTACAGGGCCCTTTGCGCAGGCCGCAGATACCCCCACTCCTCCGGGGAGAAGTACACGGCCACGTCCGCGAAGCTCACGGGCTCGGATGTCTCCCCCTGGGGCCTGACCCCGTTAGGTTCCCGCGCGGGGAGCAGGGCCGGGGGCGGCGCCATCGTAAATGCCATCCGGGCGGCCGACCGGCGCCACCCCTACCCGCCGGGGTCCACGGAGCCTCCGAGATCCAGAACGCTCCCCCACCGGGCTCAAGAGTCGGGGAGGCCGGGAGAGTAGGAACGGCCCCTCGAGGGTCCACGGGGGTGCCTGAACACTGAGGACAGGTGGCTGAAGGTGCTCTCCTAAGAGATGGCGGCCACGCGGCCCCACGTATTTCGCTCCCGCGCCATCGTGCCCGGATGACGCCACTCGGCTGTCTCCAGGTGGCTTTGTCTTCGAGCCCTCAGCCAACATGGCCGCGGCGGCTACAGGCGCCCGGGAAGACGCCGCCACCGGCCCGGGCACGGAGGGGTGGGGGCCGGCGTTCTCCAGAGAGCGGCGCCGGGCCTCGGAGGCGCAGAGCCCGGGCTTCCCCGCCGGGTCCCCGCGCCCGCCGCGCTGAAGGAATCGCCGCGGCCCCGCCCAGACTTGGAGCAGCGACCTCCAGCCCCGACTCCCGCCCGCTCCGCGCGGTGATTTCAAACGTTAGGTTTCGTGGCTGGCCCATCGCTAGGTGACCGCACTCTTCCCCCAGTGTTGAGGGTAAAAGAATGGAGCGAATAAAAGAAACTTGATCGAGCTATTGAAATTCTGGGAACTTCAGTTTCAGGAGATCGTGGGGGCAGCCGGAGGAGGGTAGGATGAGGTCTGAGAAAGGTCGGAAGGACTCTCTTTCTGTAAGCTTACCCCCTCCCCGCGTACCCTTCAGGACGCCTCCCGAACATCCATTTAGCTCTAGCTCAAGGCTGCTGCTGCTAAGTCGCTTCAGTCGTGTCCGACTCTGTGTGACCCCATGGACAGCAGCCCACCAGGCTCCCCCGTCCCTGGGATTCTCCAGGCAAGAACACTGGGGTGGGTTGCCATTTCCTTCTCCAATGCATGAAAGTGAAAAGTGAAAGCAAAGTAGCTCAGTCGTGTCCGACTCTTAGCGACCCCATGGACTGCAGCCTACCAGGCTCCTCCGTCCATGGGATTTGCCAGGAGTGGGGTGCCATTGCCTTCTCCGCTGGCTCAAGGCAAGTTCCTTGAATTCCTGATCCCAGAGCCACTTGCCACCGTGCCCTGGCATGGATGGCCCATGAACACCTCGGATTTTGCAAGCTCAAGCTGAACTCATCCTTTATTTCCCTTTGCCTGCTGCCCCTGGGGTGTTGTCTTAGCAAATGGCACCAACTCTCTTCATCATTTTTACCTCCAAGCTCTCTCTCTCACTGGACACATTTATTGACTGCCTACTCAGTGCTTTCCACAAGCCTTCATAAATATACCCTGCCCTAAGAAGCCTTGAGAAACGCTGGGCTGGAAGAAGCACAAGCTGGAATCAAGATTGCCTGGAGAAATATCAATAACCTCAGATATGCAGATGACACCACTCTTATGGCAGAAAGTGAAGAGGAACTAAAAAGCTTCTTGATGAAAGTGAAAGAGGAGAGTGAAAAAGTTGGCTTAAAGCTCAATATTCAGAAAACTAAGATCATGGCATCTGGTCCCATCACTTCATGGGAAATAGATGGGGAAACAGTGGAGACAGTGTCAGACTTTATTTTTTTGGGCTCCAAAATCACTGCAGATGGTGATTGCAGCCATGAAGTTAAAAGACCTTTACTCCTTGGAAGGAAAGTTATGACCAACCTAGACACCATATTAAAGAGCAGAGACATTACTTTGCCAACAAAGGTCTGTCTAGTCAAGGCTATGGTTTTTCCAGTGGTCATGTATGGATGTGAGAGTTGGACTGTGAAGAAAGCTGAGCACCGAAGAATTGATGCTTTTGAACTGTGGTGTTGGAGAAGACTCTTGAGTGTCCCTTGGACTGCAAGAAGATCCAACCAGTCCATTCTAAAGGAGATCAGTCCTGGGTGTTCTTTGGAAGGAATGATGCTAAAGCTGAAACTCCAGTACTTTGGCCACCTCATGCGAAGAGTTGACTCATTGGAAAAGACCCTGATGCTGGGAGAGATTGGGGGCAGGAGGAGAAGGGGACAACAGAGGATGAGATGGCTGGATGACATCACTGACTCGATGGATGTGAGTTTGAGTGAACTCTGGGAGTTGGTGATGGACAGGGAGGCCTAGCGTGCTGCGATTCATGGGGTCGCAAAGAGTCGGACATGACTGAGTGACTGAACTGAACTGAAGAAGCCTTGATATTTTTCCTTTGGCCAGATAAATCAATCACTGCATTTCACACACTTCATGGACATGCGCTTCACATTTGCTGGTCGGGGGCTTACTCTGGAGCTTTGGTCTGTTTGCCTCCTTCCTTCCAAAGGCCTCCCTGAGACCTTCGCAGACTCCTTGTATCTGGTGGCTGCTTCTCCCCAGGGCAGCTGGGCAAGTAAAGAACCAATCTCTGAACTTCCCTGGTGACCCAGTGGTTAAGATTCTGCACTGCCAGTGCAGGGGGACCGGGTTCGATCCCTGATCAGGGAACTAGATCCCACAGGCTGCAACTAGTTTGCATGCTGAAACTAAAGATCCCACGTGCTACCATGAAGACTGAAGATCCTTCGTGCTGCAACTAAGATTTAGCACAGCCAAAAAAAAAAAAAGTCTCAACAGAAGAAGGGAAGAGGAAGACATAAACTTGGGAGGGGTCAGCCTGGCCAAAGAGAGAGGCTTGTTGGAGGGTGGCCAGTAGAGGACAACGACTAAGGGCACAGAGTTGACTAGGGGCCCTTGTCCTCCTTGCCTCTCAGGCCTCCTGAAAGACAAAAAAGACAATAGAAAATTTCCATTAAGACTGAAGGCTTTTTATCACCTGTCAGTGCCCATCCCCCTCACACACAGACCTGGAAGAGAGCCCTGGGTAGTCCTGGAAACTTGCAGGACTGGAGAAGAGCCTAGGGCAGAGTCTGCTCCCCTAGATGGGACTCTGAGGGCCATGGCACCAGGCTGGTGGGTCTACTAGTGGCCTCTGGCTGCGGCACCTTCCACTGTGGGGACAGTAGTAAGACTCCTTGCCTGTGTGAGTCAGCAAAAAGCATGAGAGGTATAGCACCAGCTGCAGGTGAAGGGTCCCTCTCCAGAGTGCACTGGGCCCGGACTCCCTGGCGGTCCAGTGGTTAGGACTCCATGCTTCCACTGCAGGGGGTCTGGGTTCAACCCTTGGTCAGGGAACTAGATCCCCCATGCTGCAACAAAGACTTCACATGCCACAACTAAGATCTGGTACCGCCAAATAAAATAAATATTAAAAAAAAATAAAGAGAGAGTGCCCTGGGCCAAGTTGAAGATAAGGGTAAAGCATAATTGCACTCTGGATGGGGATGAAGGTAAGTCCTCAGTGCCAGGTGTTGAAGCTGGGCACAGGCTGAGGGCCTGGGAAAACCCCGACTACAGGAAGCCTTGGTTACAGGTTCAAAGACCACATTAGTGTCTCTGACTGTAGGGCCTCATGACAACTCCCAGATAGAGTCCTTCTGCTGACCCCTTCCAAATGTATCACTTTTCTGAATGAGTGCTGGGAAACAGATTCAAAACTTACATTTTTCGCTGTTAACTTTCCAAGATCTACTCATGTTCAGGCTGATAGAACCAAACTTCACTAAGACAGAAGCATTGAGTGGGTACCCAGTCCCTGGAAGCCCCCTTCTAGACTGTGTTGGCCAGTTGAGGGCTTGCAGATCAGGGACATTCCCACCCACTCCAGGGTCAACAGAGGAGATACTCTCAACCAGAGGAGCAGCTGTTATGGGACCAGGGACCTGAGAGACAGATAAACTGCCTCCATCCTAAACTTTTATTTTTTGGCCATGCTGTGGGACATGCCTTGGGAGCACAAAATCTTAACCACGGGACTGCCAGGGAAGTCTCAAACTGCCTCCCCCTTAAACTTGAATTCACACATGGCCACTGACCTTTGGATGATTCATAAAGTATGACCTAATCATGGGACCACTTGGATGCCTCAGAGCCAATTAAGTGAGAAAGAGAAGGTCAAGATTGCAATATCCAGTGGGTGTCATAAATTCAGATCAGCAAAAACTAGTAAGGTCAGCAGTAAAGAACATGCAGAGGGTGTTTCTTACTCAACAAACGTTTTTCCCTTCCAGCTGGAACTGGAACGTCGCTTCTACTTTTCATCTTTTTGGCTTTCTTTCAGACTTCCTACTCCTGGGAATCCTGAGCATCTGTACCCCACAGTTGAGTCTCCTGCTTCACCATTTGATGAGGTCTGGTTTGGGGTCTGGCAAAACTGGGGATCCCTGGTGGCTCAGATGGTAAAGAATCTGCCAGAAATAATGTGGGACATGCGGGTTCAATCCCTGGGTCGGGAAGATCCCCTGGAGAAGGGAATGGCAACCCATTCGGGTATTCTTGTCTGGAGAATTCCATGGACAGAGGAGCCTTGGTGGGCTACAGTCCATGGGGTCACAACAGAGTCAGACACAACTGAGTGACTAACACTTTCACTTTTCACAAAACTGGGGCAGAATGCTAATCATTCAATAAATGTTTCTTACTACAGGTAGGGAAGTCCACTACCTATGTGGACTTCCCTGGTGGTCCAGTGGTTAAGAATCTGCCTTACAATGCAGGGGACTCAGGTTTAATCGTTGGTTGGAGAACTAAGGTCCCACAAGCCTTGAAGCAGCTAAGCCCCCTGAGTCACAACCACTGAGCCTGTGAGCTACAACTAGAGTCCATGTGATCCCTTTGCCAAAACTAAGACCCAGAGCACCCAAATAAAATAAACATTTAAAAGAGAGAGAGGAGTGCACTGGGCCAAGTTGTAAGTAAAGGCAAACCATGATTGCACTCGGTGGTGTGGGGATGAAGGTGCAGCCTGAGGGCACCTTTGCATTCATTTAATGAAAATGTATTGGGCACCTCGGGCTTCCATGGTGGGTCAGACAGTAAAGAACATGCCTGCAAAGTGGGAGACCTGGGTTCAATCCCTGGTTTGGCAAGATCCCCTGGAGGAGGGCACAGCACGTTGGTCCAGTATTCTTGCCTGGAGAACCTCCATGGACAGAGGAACCTGTCAGGCTACAGTCCATGAGGTCACAGAGTCAGACACGACTGAGCGACTAAGTACACAGCACACTAGGCACCTCATATGTGCCAGGCATTGTTCTAGATATTTTAAGAGAGATTCCAGGTAGGAGCTTTGCTGGCAAAGGTGCAGAGAGGACTTCTGGGCAGATTGTGCTCAGGGCTAGAGATGGACACAGAGCCACAGTTTGGAGACTTCCAGTATAGGGCAGAAGAGCGCCAGAAGAAATTTCTTTACTCTCTTTCCTTCTTCTTCTTTTATAAATTTGTATTGGGAGTATAGTTTACAGTGTTGTGTTAATTTCAGGTGTACAGCAAAGTGAATCAGTTACACGTACATTGATTCTTTTTTAGATTCTTTTCCCATATAGATCATTAGAGTATTGAGTAGAGTTCCCTATGCTCTATAGTAGGTCCCTATTAGTTATCTATTTTATTTTTAAAATTTTATTGATTGATTGTGTTGCATCTTTGTTGCTGGGAGGGCTTTTCTCCAGTTTCGGTGAGTGGTGGTTACTCTCTAGTTGCAGTGCCAGGGCTTCTCAGTGCGGTGGCCTCTCTTGTTGCAGAGCACAAGCTCTAGAGCAAGCAGGCTTCAGTAGTTGTGACACCTGTGCTTAGCTGCTCCTCGGCACGTGGGATCTCCCCAAACCAGGACTGAACTCATGTCTCCTGCATTGGCAGGCAGATTCTTTACCACTGAGCCACCAAGGAAGCTCTAGTTATCTATTTAATATATATAGTAGTGTGTATTTGTCAATCCCAATCTCCCAATTCATCCCTCTCCCAAGAAATTTCTTGAAGATGGCATCTGAGAGAGGCAGTGAAGGATGTGAGAGTTGGAGGGTAGTGTGTAACAGAGCAGAATAGCAAGAACAAAGACTCACTAAGCTAGAAGCATGTCCAAAAAACAAAGATTCTACTTGGCAGGAGCCAATGAGATGGCGTGCTGGTAGAGAAAGAGGAAGATGTTAGAGTGTTATGGGCCTTGAAGGCCAGTACAGGTTCTTTAGTTTTTGCACAAGTCTTGGGGAGCCAGTATTGGTATCTAACAGTGGAGGGTAATTCATGAATTTCAATCAGACTGATCTGGAGAGGATCCCCGGAACCAATTATCATGAGGCAGGAGTGGAGTCAGACACCCAGCCCGGCTCATCCCACCCACTCCCTTCCCTTCTCGGAGATCCGGGACGCCAGGCGTCACCGTACGCGCCCAGGTGGAGGTTTTTCACCCCAGACACCCCACTCCTCGGGGAAGAAATATAGGGCCACTTTCACGATGCCCGCGGCCTTCTCCCACCTTCTTCCTGCCGGGTCTTCACCGACACCGCTGGGCGCCCAGATCAGGAGCCGGGGGTGGAGTCATACGGCCACCCCCACTTCTCCCGGAGAGACACTAGCGACTCGGCCTCCTGTGCAGGGTGGGGGTCGGTCGCTCCAGGCCCAGGCAACCGGAAGTAGCTTGTGGTGGGGCCCCTCTAGGACGTCGGGAAACGGCCCGTTAACCGAACTCATTGGTCCGTGGGCCAAGAAATGAAGGCGCCCTCAGAAGAGGCGGTGGCACTCTACCGTCCATTTTAGAGAAAGGCATTGATGATCTGGTTTATCCCCCCACCGAGTTGTCTTCTCTTGCTGTTCTGCCGGTGGCCTTGCAAGGGCCTCTTGCCCATAGTTAAGATGGCCGCAGCTGCTTCGGCGTCCGCGCTCTGATCTGGCGGGTGAAAGGTGAGGCGGGTGCCCGGCGGCGAGGGAGAGTGGCCACAGGGCCAGGAATCAGGGATGGTACGGAGAAACGTCCCCTTCTCAAACCGCGAAAGAAGGCTCATTCAGTGGCCTGGTGTTTAAAGATTTTTTGTAGCAAACTAATTTATTTCTCAGATGTTTATTTTTCATCTAGAAGGTTACACAAGAATATTCAGCGAATGTCCTCTGCTCCAGCCCCCACCTCTACTAACGGTTTCTTAAATATTCCTACAGTGATTGTCTACGCCCTGCAGAGACATCTATCATATTTTCACACATTTACTGTATCTTACTGAGGATACTGGGACGCATGCTTCTCAGTGCCTTAGAGTTCAGGCATTTTACAGAAGAGGAAACTGAAGCCCAGTTAAGACCCAAGGTCAGGCAGACTGTTAGTGACTCTGGGTCTTCAGACTCCTAATCCAGCCTTTCCTCCTGGCGCTGCCTCCTTTAGACGCCTTCCAGAAATGCAACATTAACGCTTCGAATTTACGGGTCCCTGCTGACATTGTGAAAACGAACTGGATTCTCAAGTTATTAAGTCATGATTGAAGTAAAAAAAGTTAGATGGAAAAAAAAAAGTTTAAAAACGTGAGATGAATTAAGGGATGACAGGACTCATTTGCTTTCAATGCTCCATCTCACTGTGCCTCCAATTCCAAGCTGTCCTAACAGAACAGTGGCCAATTATACAAGAATTGCAGTTGGTTCTGTGATGTGACTAAGACATCAATAATATTAGCTTACCTTGATCGATCACTTACTATTAATACATGCCAGACTCTGTTCTAAGTGCATTTGCCTGTTAACTCATTTAATCCCTCAGAACACTTAAGAGATAAATACCCTTCTGCATCAGTAGACCACAGCCCGGGGGAATGACCTTACCGCAGGCCACACAGCTAGTGAGGGTTCTGACTCCAGAACCCATGACATGATGGGTTACTGAAGACACAATCTCAGCAACCTGAGAGAAGTGGGATTTTAGGCCAGGTCATGAAGATGCAGTTGTACGTTGGGTAGGGCAAGAAGCAGGGACCTGGAAGTCAGAAATACTTCTTCTGGTCACCTATGCCATTCCACTGTTGTTCTGTAGTCACCAAGTCATGTCTGACTCTTTGTGACTCCATGCACCTTAGCACACCAGGCTCCTCTATCCATGGGATTTCCCAGAAAGAATAATGGAGTGGGTATGCGATTCCATTCTGTTGTATTAAATGTAGAGAGAAAAAATTAAAATGATGACCTCTAAATTTTTTTTTTTTATTTAGACATCCTAGAATTTGAAATCAAGTGGGCCTTAGGAAGCATCACTATGAACAAAGCTAGTGGAGGTGGTGGAATTCCAGTTGAGCTATATCAAAGCCTAAAAGATGATGCTGTGAAAGTGCTGCACTCAATATACCAGCAAATTTGGAAAACTCAGCAGTGGCCATGAGACTGGAAAAGATCAGTTTTCATTACAATCCCAAAGAAAGGCAATGCCAAAAAATATTCAAACTACCCCACAATTTCGGAGAAGGCAATGGCACCCCACTCCAGTACTCTTACCTGGAAAATCCCATGGACAGAGGAGCCTGGTGGGCTGCAGTCCATGGGGTCCCTAAGAGTCGGACACGACTGAGCGACTTCACTTTCACTTTTCACTTTCATGCATTGGAAAAGGAAATGGCAACCCACTCCAGTGTTCTTGCCTGGAGAATCCCAAGGACGGTGGAGCCTGGTGGGCTGCCGTTTATGGGGTCGCACAGAGTCAGACATGACTGAAGCGACTTAGCAGCAGCAGCAGCACCCCACAATTGCACTCATTGCACATGCTAGCAAAGTAATGCTCAAAATCCTCCAAGCCAGGCTTCAACAGTACGTGAACCGTGAACATCCAGGTGTTTAAGCTGGATTTAGAAAAGGCAGAGGAACCAGAGATCAAATTGCCAACATCCGCTGGATCATTGAAAAAGCAAGAGTTCCAGAAAAACATCTGTTTCTGCTTTGTTAACTATGTCAAAGCCTTTGACTGTGTGGATCACAACAAACTGTGAAAATTCTTAGATATGGGAATACCAGACCACCTTACCTGCCTCCTGAGAAATCTGTATGCAGGTCACAAAGCAACAGTTAGAACGGGACATGGAACAACAGACTGGTTCCAAATCCGGAAAGGAGTACATCAAGGCTGTATATTGTCATCCTGCTTATTTAACTTATATGCAGAATACATCATGAGAAACACTGGGCTGGAAGAAACACAAGCTGGAATCAAGATTGCCAGGAGAAACAACTTCAGATATGCAGATGACACCACCCTTATGGCAGAAAATGAAGAAGAACTTCACTTGATGAAGAGTGTCTTGATGAAAGTGACAGAGGAGAGTGAAAAAGTTGGCTTAAAACTCAACATTCAGAAAACTAAGATCATGGCATCTGGTCCTGTCACTTCATGGCAAATAGATGGGGAAACAGTGGAAACAGTAGCTGACTTTATTTTGGGGGGCTCCAAAATCACTGCAGATGGTGATTGCAGCCATGAAATTAAAAGATGCTTGCTCCTTGGAAGAAAAGCTATGACTAAACTAGACAACATATTAAAAAGCTGAGACATTACTTTGCCAACAAAGGTCCGTCTAGTTAAAGCTACAGTAATCATGTATGGATGTGAGAGCTGGACTGTAAGGAAAGCTGAGTGCCAAATAATTGATGCTTTTGAACTGTGGTGTTGGAGAAGACTCCTGAGAGTCCCTGGGACTGCAAGGAGATCCAGCTAGTCCATCCTAAAGGAGATCAGTCCTGAATATTCATAGGAAGGATTAATGCTGAAGCTGAAGCTCCAATACTTTGGCCACCTGATGTGAAGAACTGACTCACTGGAAAAGACCCTGATGCCAGGAAAGATTGAAGGCGGGAGGAGAAGGGGATGACAGAGGATGAGATGGTTGGACATGAGTTTGAATAAACTCTGGGAGTTGGTGATGGACAGGGAAGCCTGGTGTGCTACAGTCCCTGGGGTCACAAAGAGTCGGACACAACTGAGTGACTGAACTGAACTATTTTTTAAATTAATTTATTTTTAAATTAAATTATTTTTAATTGAAGGATAATTGCTTTACATAATTTTGTTGTTTTCTGTCAAACATTAACATGGACCCTAAATATTAAAAGTACATAGTAAAAAAAAAAAAAAGTACATAGTAGAAAAAGTGAAAGTTGCTCAGTTGTGTCCAACTGTTTTCAACCCCGTGGACTGTGTAGTCCATGGAATTCTCCAGTTCAGAATACTGGAGCGGGTAGCCTAGCCCTTCTCCAGGGTATCTTCCCGACCCAGGAATCAAACCAGGGTTTCCTGCATTGCAGGTGGATTCTTTACCAAAAGTACATAATAGGGTTGTGTTTAGGGGTCAAGTCATGGGAAACGAGTATGTCGTTTGAATGCTTGGGCGTTATCAGAGATCAGATCAGATCAGTCGCTCAGTCGTGTCCAACTCTTTGTGACCCCATGAATTGCAGCACGCCAGGCCTCCCTGTCCATCACCAACTCCCAGAGTTCACTGAGACTCACGTCCATCGAGTCAGTGATGCCATCCAGCCATCTCATCCTCTGTCATCCCCTTCTCCTCCTGCCCCCAATCCCTCCCAGCATCAGAGTCTTTTCCAGTGAATCAACCCTTCACATGAGGTGGCCAAAGTACTGGAGTTTCAGCTTTAGCATCATTCCTTCCAAAGAAATCCCAGGGCTGATCTCCTTTAGAATGGACTGGTTGGATCTCCTTGCAGTCCAAGGGACTCTCAAGAGTCTTCTTCAACACCACAGTTCAAAAGCATCAATTCTTCGGCGCTCAGCCTTCTTCACAGTCCAACTCTCACATCCATACATGACCACAGGAAAAACCATAGCCTTGACTAGACAGACCTTTGTTGGCAAAGTAATGTCTCTGCTTTTTAATATGCTATCTAGGTTGGTCATAACTTTCCTTCCAAGGAGTAAGCGTCTTTTAATTTCATGGCTGCAGTCACCATCTGCAGTGATTTTGGAGGCCAGAAAAATAAAGTCTGACACTGTTTCCACTGTTTCCCCATCTATTTCCCATGAAGTGGTGGGACCAGATGCCATGATCTTTGTTTTCTGAATGTTGAGCTTTAAGCCAACTTTTCCACTCTCCACTTTCACTTTCATCAAGAGGCTTTTTAGTTCCTCTTCACTTTCTGCCATAAGGGTGGTGTCATCTGCATATCTGAGGTTATTGATATTTTCCCCAGCAATCTTGATTCCAGTTTGTGTTTCTTCCAGTCTTAGTAGATATGTGTTAACTGGATAAACGAGAAAGAGTAGACAGCACTTGCTCTGTGCCAAGTGCTGACCTGGGCAGTTCTGCTTGACACATTATGTCTGGTTCTGCTCCCCTCTCCTTGGTGGCTCCTCCTCTCAGTTCTCCCCCTGCCCCCCATAACTCACCCCATCTAGTACTGGTCACCCCTGGACCTTCATACCCTCCCCCCAGTGCTTGGGCTCCTTTGCTGCTGCTCTCCACACTTGAAACCTCTGGGACTTACTTGTTCACAGCTCATGTTGGTCAGTTCACTGAACCATGCAGGTTCTATGACAGAAGTCCCTCAGGAGTACCTTTCTTTCCAGTTCCAAGGTCAGCAGACAAGGACAACTGCAAAAAAAAAAAAAAAAAAGTCTTGCTTTCTAGCTTGGTCCCACTACTAATTGCTTCTACCTGGGAGCAGTTGCCCAGTAGATTTCTCATGTCTCATGCCCAGGCTCCTCTCATGGGTCACACTGCACACTGTTTGACAAAGACCTATATATATATTAATTTGGCTGTGCCACAGGGCATGTGGGATCTTAGTTCCCTGACTGGGGATCAATCCCTCAGCCCCTGCATTGGAAAGTTGGAGTCTTAACCGCTGGACAACCAGGGAAGTCCAGACAAAGACATTTTCTGACAGTTTCTGACAGCAGGAACTCGCTCCTACTTAGGGACTTTCTATGGCTTCTCAGTGGCTACAGGGTGAACCTCAAGATCCCCCACTAGGATCTGTGGTCCTCCCAGATAGGTCCCAATTCTTGGCTGCATCTGGTATCCATTATTCTTTACTTTCAGTCTTTATGTTTCAATCAAGTGGAGCTGCTGATCATTCCCCATACATGCCCATCCTGGTTGAAATCTTTCTCATCCTTCAAGAACAGTTGGAAGTACCTCCTCTAGGAAGACTTCCTTGATTCAGAAGAACTGCCCATGTCTCCTCTTGGTCCTGCTCACATACTATTTTGTGTTGTGTTTGAATAACAACAATAACCAATGTTTGTTAAACTCTCATGTACCAGGCGTCATCCTGTATTACCTCATTTAATTGTTACATCAGTCTTATGAGGTAGATGCTATTATTATCCAGGTTTTATAGATGAAGAAAGTAAGGCATAGAGAGGTGACTTGGAGCAAGAAGTGACTTGCCCAAGTTCACAGTTATAAAGCAGCTGAGTCAGGATCTGAAGGCAGACAGTCTGACTCCAGAGCCCATGCTTCTAACCTCCACTCTACACTGTGTCCGTCTTTTATCCTTTCTAGGAAATAAGCCTCCATCGCTACTTCCTCTGCCTGAAAAATCTCACTACAACCATTTCTTACGTAATGCTATGGGAAGCACAACCACTCCTTTTCTTCCAAGTTGCGTTTCCTGGCATATCACCAACCAGGATGGTGGTGCCTCTGGACTCCTCCATTACAGCCCCAATCAATCTTTTGAATGTTGGACCTGAGTCAGTGTGTCCCTGGAGCCGTACACAAAATCCCACAGATGATGTTGCTGAATGAGGGAAATTAGTCTTCCTCATCTTGGGATTCCCTTATCACCTGGCAGTGCCTCCAATAGAAGTCATTCAATATGGTCACTGAATGTTGACTTTTTTTCTCTTTTAAGACCTTTTTATTTAGATCATTTTTAAAGTCTTTATTGAATTTGTTATAACACTGCTTCTGTTTTATGTTTTGGGTTTTTGGCCACAAGGCATGTGGGATCTTAGTTCCCCTACCAGGAATTGAACCCTAGTCCCCTGCATTGGAAGGCAAAGTCTTAACCACTGGACCACCAGGAAAGTCCCTTGACACCCCTTTCTCAATGAAAGGTCTCTGGCTATGGTGGGGCTCTCACTTTCCTGCTGAGACTGCCCGACAGGCAAGGCTGGCACTCTCACTTCACTCTTACCTGAGCCCCTGATCTGTGTTCTCCCCAAATCTGACTGCTCATAGGAAGTAGTAGAAATATGTGGGCAGTGCCAGTTTCCAGCTTTGCTGCCTTGTAGCAGTGAAACTTGGAGCCCCAGGTGACTCATCTGGAAACACAGCTATCCCTGCTTCCTTAGCAGACTTCTTTTCATGATCTGAAGTAGAAAATATCAATAGTCATTTTCACTCTTTCAACAAATGTTTATTGCACATTTACTCTGTCACACATATTATCTTGTTACAATGTCAATCTTCACAGTAACCCTTTGAGGTAGATATTATTGATCCTCATTTTACAGATGAGGGAGCTGAGGCTCAGGGAGGGTGGGTGACTTACCAGCTGTGCCTTGACAGCAAGCTACAGAGATGAGGTCTGCATCTGGTGCTTCTGTGCACTTTCCACCCACTTCACTGCCTGGGCCTCCTGTTGGTTCAGTTACCTAGGGCTTGACCAGGCCCTCCATCTGAGGCCTCCTCCTCAGCCTTAGTCCCCCTCGGCATTTACCTCTGCTGCAGATAAGCAGTGGGGATTTTTGTAGACAGTTTTGATCTTAGTTGCACCTGCCACTGAGATAACACTTTGAGAAAAGTCCAGCATCTCACTCTCTTCATTTTTTTTTTTTTTTGAAAGATGGGGAGAGAGGGGGTGTCGAGTTTAATCTATTTGAATCTTTACAGGCACTTCTCTTTTTACAAGCTTGGAAACTTGAGGGATCCTTGAGGAAAGCCCAAGGGATGAACTGTGGGTCCCAAAGCCCTGACTCAGGAGCCTCCCTTGGGACCCAGTGAGTCCTCAGCGCTGAGGTCAGGCTCAAACCCTGCCAGCAGAAGCCGCTCACCCGCACTCCTCAAAGATGTCCGGGTAGTGCCGGAATAGCACCGGAGGGTCCCGGTCACCTCGGACCGGGGCCCGAGGCACAGCCCGGATCCCGGGCCTCCGGCCCCGCCGCCCCCCAGAGCAGGAGCGGTGGATCCACTGGTGAGCTTCCACGGCGAACTTCCTCTTGAAGCGCATGCCACACTCGGGGCAGGGGAACGGCCGCTCACCCGAGTGCATGCGTCGGTGGCTGACCAGCAGCGAGGGGTAGGTGAAGCGCCGACCGCAGTCTGCACACACGTGGCGCCGCTGGCTGGCCTGAGCATCCGCGCTGGGTACAGGGGCCGGGGACTGAACACCTGCACCCTGGTCCCAGACAGCTTGTCTGGGTGCCTGTGCTCTGGCCGAGGTTTTGCTGACGGTCGTGCCAGGGTTGTGTTTAACCAGCTCCTCAGGCCTCTCCTTCCCAGGAGCCTTTCTCGGTGATTTGGCTCCTAGTCCTGCTTCGGGTTCCTCTTCCTTTTTGTTGGGGGTAGCTCCTAGGAAACAGGAATCAAGTTCCTTTTTAAAACACATTTGCTTATATTGTCTCAGGTTATAGGATGCTTTTCCTCAGGGAAGTGCCAGAAAGGTACTGCCCACTGAATAACACACAGGCTTTGAAAAACCATAAGCAGGGTTCAAATCTCTTAGGTCGGCCTTGGTTCCTCATGTGTCAAATGGGAATCATAATGCTTTCTTTACTTCACAGGGTTGTTGGGAGGATTACATGAGTAGAAGCATCACTTAGTAAATGCTTAATTAGCAATAGCTATTATTTTTATGGTTTCTCAATTTTTTTGCTAGGGTTAAGGCATTTACAGAGGAGAAAAGACATTTGCTGAGGAGCATTCTGGTGAGGGCCAGTGGGGAGTGAAGAACCAAGCTGTCAATTACTGGGTATTTTCTCTTGTACCACTTTGCTTTGCTTGAGGAATGTAAAAGGCAGACCTGAAGCTGTTTTCATTCTTGTATGCTAAGTTGCTTCGGTTGTGTCCAACTCTGAGACCCCACGGACTGTAGCCCACCAGGCTCCTCTGTCCATGGGATTCTCCAGGCAAGAATACTGGCTGGAGTGGGTGGCCATTTTCCTCCTCTAGGGGATCTTCCCCACTCAGGGATCCAACCCCTGTCTCTTGTGTCTTCTGCATTGGCAGGCAAGTTCTTTACCTCTTGCTACTGCTAAGTCACTTCAGTCGTGTCCGACTCTGTGCGACCCCATAGACGCCAGCCCACCAGGCCCCGCCGTCCCAGGGATTCTCCAGGCAAGAACACTGGAGTGGGCTGCCATTTCCTTCTCCAATGCATGAAAGTGAAAAGTGAAAGTGAAGTCGCTCAGTCGTGTCCGACTCTTAGTGACCCCATGGTCTGCAGCCTACCAGGCTCCTCCATCCATGGGATTTTTCAGGCAAGGGTACTGGAGTGGGGTGCCATCGCCTTCTCCGCTTTACCTCTTAGGGAGTTTTAGTTGTTCCTGAAAATGAGAGAATGAGCAGAGAGAGGAGAGGGAGTCTGGGCTCCTGATTCTTATTCTGGTCTCAAGTTGTCTCAAGTTCTGAAAACTTAGTATCAGGTCTGCCTTTTTTCCTTAGCTAGAATCCAACATCGGTTGGCTCTTTCATTCCTTTAGGGGTGCCGGAGGTGGGGATCTGAAAGGAAACACTGCTATACAGGAAGCTCTGGAACGCCAGGCAGGGAAGACCTGGGACCATCCCTCACCTCTCAGAGCTCCTCCCAGGCTTTCCCCCTCCTCAGGATCCTGGGCGGCGGGGCTCCAAGCCTCACTCTCCTGTTCCATCCAAGAGATGAGGGCTGGTTTGGGGCCTGGGAATCCTGGGAGAGAACAGGGATCACGGTGCTGGCTTGAGAGGCTGCTCTGGGAAGACGGCGCCCCCCACGTCAGGGTGAGAGCATCTCCTCAAAGTTTAGGCTCAATCTGGACTGGGTCTGCAGTGCGCCTTCCAGAAGGAAGCGGATGTGGGATGGAAGGACTCCCGAGGGGGTACCTGAAGCGTTACGGATGGGAGGTGGCTGGTGCTGTTGGTGGGATAGGGCGGGATTAAGGCTTACAATCCTCCGGGTCCTTATTTGATCTCCCCTGTGAACCCCAGTGAAGCAGGAGCGGGGCTCTGACCCGGGGCCTCACCGAGCGCGCCCAGGTGGCCGTAGGTCTCCTGCATCACGTCCCGGTACAGGGCTCTCTGCGCGGGCCGCAGACACCCCCACTCCTCCGGGGAGAAGTACACGGCCACATCCGCGAACCTCACGGCCAAGGGCTTCTTGCAACCAGGCCCGGTCTCCCCCGGTCTCAGCACCAGGAGCGGGGCCGGGGGCGGCGCCATGGGGCCTCCCAGCCCCGAGCAGCGGCCGCCTGGTCCCCGCGCCCGGCCTCAGCTCTCGTCGTCCACAAGAAGGGCTCCTGAGCCCGAGGCCCCGCCCAGCCTCGGCTTCCGTATGCAGCCAAGGGAACCGAAGTAGCAGGGCTGGGATTCGGGATTCTGATGGGGACAAATAGACCGCCTCGGTGTTTATTCACTTCATGGCAGCTTGGACACAGACACCAGAGTTAAGGGACCCGGAAGGTGCCTCCAGAAAATATGGCGACACAGTGGCTTCAATTCTGTCTGTCCTTAAGGGCGCCGTCCTTTGACCGTATCAAACATGGCGTCCGCCTGGCTTCTCATCTTTCACTTGCCCTTAAATACAATGGCTGCGCAGGTGGACTTGTAAAAGACTGGAAGGTAAAGGGTAGTTTTCTTGCCTTCAATAAAGATGGAAGGCCCCGGGCCTTCTAGCACTCTCCCTGCCCATGTCGCACGGCGGCGGGTGATTGGCCGCGACAGCAGGAAGCGAGACAGAGGTTTCGGAGAGCCGGATGTGGAACCCACCAAGGACCTCGGCGTTTGTGGAGCCCTGCACTGTGTTCCAACGGCCCCAACACCTCCCGACCGCGGATCCGGAAGCGGGTCCTGGCTCCTGCGGAAAGACGCACACCTGTCCTAACCCGGGGTCGCCGAGGTAGAGACCACGTACTGGTTTACTCTCTCGCCCGCCGCGGGGCCCACCCGACTCCTTGCACTAGCGGCTCGGCTCTCTTGGTCTCTGGACTGGAGTCGACGTAGGAAGGTTCTTGGTGAAGCTGGAATTAGGAAGTTTTAAATTACCTGTGTGTGTGTTTAATTGGAGGAAAATTGCATTATAATGTGTTGGGTGTTGCTGTGCAATAAGGGCTATCAGCCATTATATATATATATATATATATAATCTCCCTCTTGAGCACCCTCCCACCCAAATTTCGGTTCAAGTTTTTCCGAAATAATTACTGTGCATGGCTTTTAAAAATTAATACAATGACTTCCCTGGTGGTCCAGTGGTTAAGACTCCCCGCTCCTAATCCAAGGGGGCCCAGGTTGGATCCCTGGTTGGGAAACTAAGATCCTGCCTGTGTCATGGGTGCAACCACACCATGATGAACATATGAGTGTTTACCATAAAATTCTTTATTTGTCTGTGTTGAGTCTTGGTTGTGGCATGGGAGATCTTCATTGCGTCATTCAGGATCTTTCTTTGCAGTGCATAGACTCTCTAGTTGTGGCTCCTGAGCTCAGTAGTTGCAGCGCTCTGGCTTAGTTGCTCTGTGGCATGTGGGATCTTAGTTCCTCAACCAGGGATCAACAGGGAGTTCCCTGGTTGGCAAAGTGGATCCTTAACCACTGGACCGCCAGAGAAGTCTTACTATAAAATTCTTTAAACTCTAGAAATGTTGAAAAATTTTCACACTAAAATGTTGAGGAGGCAGCTCTGCTATTCTTTGAATCATAAAGATATGCCTAGATGCCTTCACATTTTATCTCAGACAACTCTGTGAAGTTGACATTGGTCTTATTTTGCAAGTGAGACAACTAAGGCTCAGAAATGTTGAGTAATCTACTTAAGGCAGGATGTCCCTGGATGTGGTTAAGAATCCAGGCCTACCAATGCAGGGGACAGTGGTTTGATCCCTGGTCTGAGAGGATTCCACAAGCTGTGGAGCAATGAAGCCCTCGAGCCACAACTGCTGAGTCCATGTGATGCAGCTACTGAAGCCCTTGTGCCCTAGAATCCATGTTCCACAACAAAAGGAGCCACCGCAATGAGAAGCCCTCCCACTGCAACTAGAGAGTAGCCCCAGCTCTCTGCAACTAGAGAAAGCCCACGTGCAGCAACGAAGACCCAGCGCAGCCAAGAATAACTAAAATGTTTTAAAAATACATGCTTAAGGCTACACAGCTAGTGGGGACTGAGTTGAACCTGGAATCCAGGCCTACCAATTCAGAAGAGCCTATGTGGCAAAATAAAAGTAAGCCACAGTTCCCATTAATAATCATTTTTGGAAAACATATTCAGAGAAGAAGTCTTTGGTCAAGAGATACCAATATTTGAGCCTCCAGCACCACTCCTTACATGCAGACATACTTAGTCCCACCAACCTTGTGTTTATTCTTTTAAGAGTTTGCTGTTCTAAAGTAGGGCTAGCAGATCTCAATGGGTCAGAAAGACCTCTCAACTGTTGACACATACAAACATGGTAAAAATAAAGATGGAAGATAACTATGCCGTGATTTCAACTCTTAATCACAAGTAATATGCTCCTTCTTAAAAAATTCCCCAGCATATTTCCAGCTGCAGTTCAGAAAGCAGAACACTCTAAGGGAGGAAATAATCCAGAAAGAAAAGCCAGTTAGGTGAATTAGTTTCCAAGTGTGAGCAGGAGCCTCAGAAAATGGGTTCAACTGCTGTATTTAAAATGGATAACCAAGACAGACCTACTGTGTAGCACAGGGAACTCTCCTCCAGGTTATGTGGCCGCCTAGATGGGAGGGAAGTTTGGAGGAGAATACATACACTTAGGGGCTTCCCAGGTGGCGCTAAGTGGTAAAGAACCCACCTGCCAGTGCAGGAGATGTAAGAGACACCGGTTTGATCCCCTGGAAGAGGGCATGGAAACCCAATCCATTGAGAATCCCTTGGACAGAGGAACCTGGGGTGGGGCTTGGTCCACAGGGTCGCAAAGAATCAGACACGACTGAAGCGACTTAGCAGGCACACACGGATACATGTATATGTATGGCTGAGTCCCTTTACTGTCCATCTGAAACTATCACATTGTTAATCTGCTATTAAACTGAAAGTGTTAGTCGCTCAATTGTGTCCCACTCTTTGTGACCCCTTGGACTGTAGCCCGCCAGGCTCCTCAGTCCATGGAATTCTCCAGGCAAGAATACTGGAGTGAGTAGCCATTCCCTTCTCCAAGCATCTTCTTGACCCAGGGATCGAACCTGGGTCTCCTGCATGCAGGCAGATTCTTTACCACCTGAGCCACTACAAAATAAAGTTAAACAAAAAAAGGAAATGGGTTCAGCCTTCAGGCTGAACACTAACAGCAGGTGGCTGAAGGTGCCCTCCTAAGAGATGGCAGCAACGCAGTCCCAAGAGTGCTGCTGCTGCTGCTAAGTCGCTTCAGTCGTGTCCCACAACGTGTGACCCCATAGACGGCAGCCCACCAGGCTCCCCCTTCCCTGGGATTCTCAAGGCAAGAACACTGGAGTGGGTTGCCATTTCCTTCTCCAATGCGTCAAAGTGAAGTCACTCAGTCGAGTCCGACTCTTAGCGACCCGATGGACTGCAGCCTACCAGGCTCCTCCATCCAGGGGATTTTCCAGGCAAGAGTACTGGAGTGGGTTGCCATTGCTTTCTCCGCCCAAGAGTGCTACTAGTCCTAATTTAGGTGTTCTCTTGGGCCATTGTGCTTCCCCGATAACTTCCGTGATATCAGGGCTTCCCTGATAGCTCCGTTGGTAAAGAATCTGCCTGCAATGCAGGAAACCCCGGTTCGATTCCTGGGTCGGGAATATCCCCTGGAGAAGAGCTAGACTACCCTTTCTAGTATTCTTGGACTTCCCTTCTGGCTCAACTGGTGAAGAATCCGCCTGCAATGTGGGAGACATGGGTTCGATCCCTGGGTTGGGAAGATCCCCTGGAGAAGGGAAGGCTACCTATTGCAGTATTCTGGCCTGGAGAATTCCATGGATACAGTCCATAGGGTTGCAAAGAGTCGGACATGACAGCGACTTTCACTCACTTGGGTCACTGTACAGTGAGAAAGGAAGCTTTCTGGTGATGAGGTTCAGGGAGACACAGAAGGGCTCTGGAGAAGGGAATGTGTGCAAAGGATCGGAGTAGGGGAGGCGTTTATCTTTCTCTTGTCTCTGCTAACAGCAGGTGAGATCTGGATGCTGAGCTGGTACCGCTCCTTCCACTAGGGGTAGAAGCAGGGGTGGGCTCTCAACTACTTCCTAAAAGGGTCCCTGTGGCTCAGCTGGTAAAGAACCTGCCTGCAATCCTGGAGATCTGGGTTCGATCCCTGGGTTGGGAAGATCCCCTGGAGAAGGAAACGGCTACCCAACGCACTCCAGTATTCCGGCCTGGAGAATTCCATGGCCTGTATAGTTGTCTATGGGGTCGCAAAGAGTCGGACACAACTGAGCGACTTTCACTTCACTTCAAAGGGAAACACCGGGCTCCGATGAGAACCCGAGAGGAGAGCTGAGGACGCTTGCCCAGTGCCCCACACTTCCAACCCACTCGTCTCTGGGCACATCAGTCCTCCCCTCCCACAGAGTACTGCGTCCTCGCTGGGCCGCCGGGGCCGCAAGAAGCGCGGCCAGGAGGCTGTAAGTCTCCAGGTTCATGGCCCTTTGGGCAGACCGCAAGACACCTCAACTCCTCCGGGAATAAGTACCCAGCCACATCCACCGAACCTCCCGGCCCCTCGGTTGATTTCCCTCATCCGCTGGGTCCCGGCCTCCCAGGGCACATCTGCCACCTTCAACGGGACTGGGGGCAGCACCACGGGAAACTTCTGTGCTTCGCAGAGAGGCTTCTGGGAAATGTGGAAATGCTGTTAGCTGTTTCCGCCCGGCCTCAGAAAAAGGCCAGAGGGGCTCACAGACCCGCCCTTAACTAGGATGGCGCCTCTTGACGTCAACATCCGGGCTTTTTTCAATCTGTCCTCTACGTACCAGTAGACAAACCGGAAGGCTTAACCCTGGCTATAGATAATGTGCGTTGATTGGACAGCGCGGGTCGCCGTGAGAAGAAAGACTCGGATTGGACTTTCTGGGGCGGTTTGTTTAAAAGGCCGACAGTACAGTAACGGCAGAGCTGAAGGTGGTCGGCATTGAAAGGCCGTGAGATTGCTCTTGATCTGGCTTTTCTGGCATCTAAAAGAGAGGTTCTAACGGAGTAAAGGTACTCCTTTCTGCTACTCTCTTGAGATCTCTTGAGGGTATCCGGGAAATGGAGGTGGGTAAAAGCCCAAGGGCAAGATTGAGGCGGGTTCTGGAGGTAAGGGAGTGGAGGGAGGCTTATCCCAACGCTGTGCCCTGGTACTCAGGCAGGGCTGGCTCCTTGGGCTGTGGAAATAGGTTCCTAACCTGTATTTGATCTGGCCCATGCTCCAAGGTCTCAGATGTCTCCCCTTTTACAGGCACTGAAACTAAGTGACGGGGCAAGTGACTGCTCAAGGGGCAGCAGAGCTGGATTCCACAGTCCTTAGGTTGAACTTAATTTCAGCCAAGTGCTTAGGATAGCGCCTTGCACAAAGTAAGTACTCAATAAATAGGAGCTTATAGTTATTGTAATTATAACACTAACTGGACAGGACTCGATCTGAAAATCTGTGTTCAAATTACAGCTCATAAATGATTAATAACACTGGGGAATGAAGCAGACCATCTCTTAAAAATTTTGTTCAGTTTCATATCAAGCTGGTGGAGGACACACCAAAACTACAACCACATATAGAACCGCTGTCTCTGAGAACTAACCTGAAGAGTAAGCCTCCTTCAGTAAAGGGCTAGAAACTATAAAAAAGAAAGATTAGAACTTTTGAGTTCATTTACTGACACCAAAATACACTAGTGGAAACCAGCAGGAAGTCAGAGAAGGGAAAAAAACAGACCGGTGATCTGGGTGACAAGGGTATTAAAAGTCACCCAATCGAAACAGCAAAAAGGAAAGAGAATAAAACAAAAAAACCAAAAATAGGGCCCATGAGGTGTCCCAGCTGCTCCGGCAGGGGAAGGAGCAGCCATGGGCAGGCAGACCAGCTTCCAGACTCCTCTCCCCACTCCCAGCATGTGCCCACTCTGCTGCCAGGGTGCCCCAGAGGAAGGTCAGCTGCTCATCGGGGGTGGGGAAGGAGGAGCCCAAGAGGAGACCTGGCAGGTTGTCAACTAAATCTACTGCCAAAGTGGAAACAAAGCCAAAGAAGGCAACAGGAAAGGATGAATCTTCAGATACAAAAGGGAAAAAGGGAGCAAAGGGAAAACAGGTGGAAATGGCCACCAAGAGACTAAAGATTTACCGGCATCAAATGGAGAGACTGAAAACAAGGAAAGAAAGAAGTTACGTGTGATTAATATCACACACCCTAGTCTATCAGTGGTCCCTGTCTACCTTCTCATACAATCCAGAGGAGTATTTTTATCAATTATTTTGTAAATGCAAAGTTTTTTAGTAGCTCTAGTGGTATTTTTAAGAAAGTAGAAATCCTACTTCATTTTTAAAGTGCAAGCACTTTTTTTTTTTTTATTGGAGCATAGTTGATTTACACTGTTGTGTTAGTTTCATGTGCACAGCAAAGTGACTTAGGTATACATATATCCGCTCTTTTTTAGATTCTTTTCCTATATAGGGCTAAACCAGAGTATTGAGTGGTGTTCCCTGTACTATACTGTATACTGTGCTATTTATTTGATATATAGTATGTGTCTTTGTCAATCCCAGTTTATCCCTCCCTCCCCCCAACCCCTAATCATAAGGTTGATTTCTACATCTGTGACTCTATTTCTGTTTTGTAAGTTTATTTGTACCATTTTTTAAGATTCCACATGTAAGTGACATCATATGATATTTGTCTTTCTTTGACATTACTCAGTTTGACAATCTCTAGGTCCATCCATGTTGCTGCTATAAATAATTTTTATTTAAGAGTTGAAATTATTTGCTTTTGGTTTTTTTTTTTTTTTGGTACAACCAGAAAATACTATTATATTGAATTTGGGAAGCATATTAAATGGCAATTTGGAGTCAGTAGTGCATTTAATGTCTTAAACACTTTTTTTTTTTTTTTTTTTGGCTGTGACACGCAGCATGAAGGATCTTAGTTCCCTGACTAGGGATCAAACCCATGCCCCCTGTGTTGGGAGCAAGGAGTCTTAGCCACTGGACTGCCAGGACAGTCTCATTGAACACTTTAAATTTCTTCTCTTTTCTCTGTTGTTTTTGGGTAGAATTGTTTCCCAAAGCAAACCACTCCTTGATCTTGGCTCTCTGGTCAGAATTTTGTGCACTCTGTAACATCTTGGGTCATGGTAGTCCAATTTTCCTAGTAACTTTGTTATGTGCTTTGAACACTTGAAAAACTTGAGTATGTATTGTATATGATACTAAATTGTGAATTAGTGGGACTTATGAGGGACAGGGAGGCCTGGCGATTCATGGGGTCGAAAAGAGTCGGACACGATTGAGCGACTGAAGTGAACTGATGATGTAACAACATATCAACATTTGAAGATATTGATAGGTGTATCCTGTTAAGTAATATTCTATTGTATGTATGTACCACATCTACTCTACCCAGCCCGCTGTCAATGGACATTTAGGTTGCTTCCTCTGCTTCCATGTCTTAGCTGTTGTAAACAGTGCTGCAGTGAACATTGCAGTGCATGTATTTTTTCAGATCATGTTTTTCTCTGGAGATATGCCCATGAGTGGGATTGCAGGGTCATATGGTAGCTCTGTTTTTAGTTTTTTAAGGAACCTCCATACTGTTCTCCGTAGTGGCTATACCAATTTACATTCCCACCAAAGGGTAGGAGGGTTCCCTTCTCTCCACACCCTCTCCAGTATTTATTGTCTGTGGCTTTTTTGATGATAGTCATTCTGGCTGATGTGAGGTGATAACCTCATTGTAGTTTTGATTTGCATTTCTCTAATAATTAGCAATGTTGAGCATCTTTTCATGTGCCTGTTGCCCATCTGTATGTCATCTTTGGAGAAATATCTACTTAGGTCTTCTGCCCATTTTTTGAGTGGGTTGTTCGTTTTAACTGTTAGATGTCATGAGATGTTTGTAAATTTTGGAGACTAATCCCTTATTGGTCATATAGGTGCTGTAGTAGTCTTCTAGGATCCTTGGTATTTCTGTGGAGTCAGTTGTAACTTCTTTTTCATTTCTAATTTCGTTGATTTGAGTTCTCTCCCTTTTTTTTCTTGATGAGTCTGGCTAAAGGTTTATCAATTTTGTTTATCATTTCAGAGAACCAGCTTTTAGTTTCATTGATCTTTGCAGTTGTTTTCTTGGTCTCTATTTCATTTATTTCTGCTTTGATCTTTTTTATTTCTTTCCTTCTAACTTTAGGTTTTGTTTTTTCTTCTTTCTCTAGTTGTTTTAGGTGTAAGGTTATTTGAGATTTCTCTTTGTTTCTTGAAGTAAGGTAGTATTGCTGTAAACCTTCCTCTTCAAACAGCTTTGGCTGCATCTCATAGGTTTTGGACCCCTATACTTTAATTTTCATTTATCTCTAGGTCTTTATTTCCTTTTTGATTTCTTCAGTGAAATCTATTGATTGTCTAGTGGCATATTGATTAGCCACAGTGTGCTTGTGCTGTAAAGTTTTTTTCTTGTAGTTTAATCTCATAGCATTGCGATCAGAAAAGATGCTTGGTGTGATTTCAGTTTTCTTAAATTTACCAAAGCTTGCCTTGTGGTGCACCATGTGGTCAGTCCTGGAGAATGTTTCGTGTGCACTTGGGAAGAATGTGTAGTCTGCTGCTTTTGGATGAAATGCTCTTTAAATGTCATTTAAGTCCAGCTCTTCTAAAGTGTCACATAAGGCCTGTGTTTCCTTATTCGTTTTTTGTCTGGATGATCTGTCCATTGGTGAAAGTGGGGTAGTCAAGTCCCCCACTATTATTGTGTTACTGTCGAGTTCTCCCTTTATGGTTGTTAGTATTTGCCTTACACACTGAGGTGCTCCTTTGTTGGGTGCGTGCGTGCGTGCTCAGTCGCTTTGGTTGTGTCAGACTCTTTGCGATCCTGTTGACTGTGACCCGCCAGGCTCCTCTGTCCATGGGATTCTCCAGGTGAGAATGCTAGAGTGAGTTATCATGCCCTCCTCCAGGGAATCTTCCTGACCCAGGGATCAAACCCTAATCTCCTGTGTCTCCTGCATTGGCAGGCAGGTTCTTTACCCACTAAGCCATGTGGGAAACCCATTCAGTTCAGTCACTCAGTCGTGTCCGACTCTGCGACCCCATGAACCACAGCACACAAGGCCTCCCTGTCCATCACCAACCCTCGGAGTTTACCTAAACTCATGTCCATTGAGTCCGTGATGCCATCCAACCATCTCATCCTCTGTCATCCCCTTCTCCTGCCTTCAATCTTTCCCAGCATCAGGGTCTTTTCCAATGAGTCAGCTCTTCGCATCAGGTGGCCAAAGGATTGGAGTTTCAACATCAGTCCTTCTAATGAACACTCAGGACTGATCTCCTTTAGGATGGACTGGTTGGATCTCCTTGCAGTCCCAGGGACTCTCAAGAGTCTTCTCCAACACCACAGTTCAAAAACATCAATTCTTCAGTGCTCAGCTTTCTTTATGGTCCAACTCTCACATCCGTACATAACTGCTGGAAAACCCATAGCTTTGACTAGACAGACCTTTGTTGGCAAAGTAATGTCTCTGCTTTTTAATATGCTATCTAGGTTGGTCATAACTTTCCTTCCAAGGAGTAAGCGTCTTTTAATTTCATGGCTGCAATCACCATCTGCAGTGATTTTGGAGCCCCCCAAAATAAAGTCTGACACTGTTTCCACTGTTTCCCCATCTATTTCCCATGAAGTGATGGGACAAGATGCCATGATCCTAGTTTTCTGAATGTTGAGCTTTAAGCCAACGTTTTCACTCTCCTCTTTCACTCTCATCAAGAGGCTCTTTAGTTCCTCTTCACTTTCTGCCATAAGGATGGTGTCATCTGTATATCTGAGGTTATTGATATTTCTCCCAGCAATCTTGATTCCAGCTTGTGCTTCCTCCAGCCCAGCGTTTCTCATGATGTACTCTGCATATAAGTTAAATAAGCAGGGTGACAATATACAGCCTTGACATACTCCTTTTTTTATTTGGAACCAGTTTGTTGTTCCATGTCCAGTTCTAACTGTTGCTTCTTGACCTGCATACATATTTCTCAAGAGGCAAGTCAGGTGGTCTGGTATTCCCATCTCTTTCAGAATTTTCCAGTTTATCGTGATCCATACAGTCAAAGGCTTTGACATAGTCAGTAAAGCAGAAATAGATGTTTTTCTGGAACTCTCTTGCTTTTTCGATGAATCCAGCGGAAGTTGGCAATTTGACCTCTGGTTCCTGTGCCTTTTCTAAAACAAGCTTAAACATCTGGAAGTTCACGGTTCATGTATTGCTGAAGCCTGGCTTGGAGAGTTTTGAACTTTAATTTACTAGCGTGTGAGATGAGTGTAATTGTGCGGTAGTTTGAGCATTCTTGGCATTGCCTTTCTTTGGGATTGGAATAAAAACTGACCTTTTCCAGTCCTGTGGCCACTGCTGAGTTTTCCAAATTTGCTGGCATATTGAGTGCAGCACTTTCACAGCATCATCTTTTAGGATTTGAAGTAGCTCAACTGGAATTCCATAACTGAAATTCCATCACCTCCACTAGCTTTGTTCGTAGTGATGCTTTCTAAGGCCCACTTGACTTCACATTCCAGGATGTCTGGCTCTAGGTCAGTGATCACACCATCGTGATTATCTAGGTCATGAAGATTCTTCTTTGTACAGTTCTTCTGTGTATTCTGGCCACCTCTTCTTAATATCTTCTGCTTCTGTGAGGTCCATACTATTTCTGTCCTTTATTGAGCCCGTCTTTGCATGAAATGTTCCCTTGGTATCTCTAATTTTCTTGAAGAGATCTCTAGTCTTTCCCTTTCTGTTGTTTTCCTCTATTTCTTTGCATTGATCGCTGAGGAAGGCTTTCTTATCTCTCCTTGCTATTCTTTGGAACTCTGCATTCAGATGGGTGTATCTTTCCTTTTCTCCTTTGCTTTTCACTTCTATTCTTTTCTCAGCTATTTGTAAGCCCTCCTCAGACAGCCAGTTTGCTTTTTTGCATTTCTTTTTCTTGGGGATGGTCTTGATCCCTGTCTCCAGTACAATGTCACGAACCTCCGTCCATAGCCGTGTTGGTGCATATATAATTGTTATATCTTCTTTCTGGATTGAACCCTTGATCATTACATGTAGTGTCGTTATTCCTCTTGAAATCTTAAGAAATCTAAGTGATAAAAGCAATCCTATCTTTAAAATTAGTGCGAGAATGTTGTTCATCAAAATTTGATTAGTTTTAGGTTATATTTATCATTTTTGCAGTATCATTGGGTTGTATTTTTCATGGAACATAAGGATGGAAGGAGCCTTAATGGTTTTTTTAGTGTAATTGTGCTTCTGCTTTGCTCTTTTTTTTACCATTGTTGATGAGGTACTGTTTTTCCCCTTGGTGGAGATAGTTTAGTACTTCAGTTATAGTATATTTTGCATGTAGTATATTGTTTATATTATATATCATCAGTAAATGTATATGTGTAAGTACACTATGATAATAGGGTTTTACGGTTATTGTATCTTGTCATTTATGGCAAATCATGTTCCAAGGTGACTCATTTGCTGCTGCTTCCTAGGTCAGGAACACTCTTACTGGTGATGGCATTTTTCTTGTGACAAAATGAGAGCAAGTCATTTTATGAGTTCAATGCATTAAATTCCATTCAATGAACATTTTTTGCATAGTGGCAAATTTGGATGTGGCATTTCTTCTATAAATGTCAAGGGTTAGATATTAGTAAACTCCCCTGATAGGAAAATTTGTGTTAGAGAAACTTAAGAGTGGACAGAGTGTAGAGGGGGCTTCCCAGATAGCTCAGTTGGTAAAGAATCCGCCTGCAATGCAGGAGACCCTGGTTCAATTCCTGGGTCGGGAAGATCCCCTGGAGAAGTGATAGGCTACCCACTCCAGTATTCCTGCCTGGAGAACCCCCACGGACAGAGGAGCCATGGGGTTGCAAAGAATCAGACACAGCTGAGCGACTAAGCACATCCTGTTAAGGAAAACGTGCCTCTAAATTTCAAGCTAGAAAGTCACTGGAATAACTGTTCAGAAAAGAATCACAACTAAATGATTTTTTTAGATTTTTAGTATATACCTTAAGAATTGTATACAAATTGAAACATCTGTGCACCGATCCTCAAAACAACCAGTAAAATCTCAATTATAGAAGAAAAGGAAACAAAACAAAAATGAGGATAGTTTAAGGGACCATTGAGGGAACATCAAGCAGATGAACATTCGCATTAGAGAGGTCCCAGAAGGAGAGAGAAAGAAGGGACAGAAAACCTATTTGAAGAGATAATGGCTTAAAACTTCCCTAGTTTGGCAAAGAAACCAGACAACCAGGTCCAGAAAGCAGTGAGTCCCAAACACAATGTCCACAAAGAGACCCACACCAAGACATAGTTAAAATGTCAGAAGATCCCACATGCCTCATGGCCAAAAAACCAGAGTATAAACAACAGAAGTGGGCTTCCTGGTGGCTCAGTGTAAAGAATCCGCCTTCCAATGCAAGAGTCACAGGTTTGGTCCCTGGGCCAGGAAGATCCCACATACCTTGGAGCAACTAAGCCCACAGCTATTCGGCTTGTGCTCCAGAGCCCGGGAGCTGCAACTCCTGGAGCCCGTGTGCCCTGAAACCTGTGCTCCGCAACAAGGGAGGCCACTCCAATGAGAGATCTGAGCACGGCAGCTAGAGAGTGGCCCCTATACTCCACAACTAGAGAAATTCCACAGAGCATGGAAGACCCAGCATAATCCCCCGCTAAAAAATTGTGATAGAGGATTATCTTTCTTGTTTCTAGGGTGCTGACAGATTGATTCCTGTTTTAAGTGCTGGTTACTCAGATATATTCAGTTTGTGAAAACTGAGCTGTACACTTGTGATATGTGAACTTATTTGTATGTATATTATGCTTCAGTTTTTTAGCAAAAAAATCTGTTCTCTAGTGTTTTTCCCATCCCTTGAGGCAATTTCTATAACCAGTTTCTTGTGTCCTTCCTGAGTTATTTTAAGCATATAAAAGCTTACATCTTCTTTTTTTTCACAAGTACCATATGAATCACACTTCACTGCTTTTTTTCCCTCTTTCACTTTATATCTCTTGTGAAGTGCTCAATTTCAGCACGTATGCTGCTGCTCCTGCTAAGTCGCTTCAGTCGTGTCCGACTCTGTGCGACCCCATAGATGGCAGCCCACCAGGCTCCCCTGTCCTTGGGATTCTCCAGGCAAGAACACTGGAGTGGGTTGCCATTTCCTTCTCCAATGCATGAAAGTGAAAAGTAAAAGGGAAGTCACTCAGTCGTGTCCGACTCTAGCAACCCCATGGACTGCAGCCCACCAGGCTTCTCTGTCCATGGGATTTTCCAGGCAAAAGTACTGGAGTGGGGTGCCATTGCCTTCTCCTCAGCCCGTATAGTTCTGCTTTTTTTAATGGGTCTGGGAGCATCCTCCTAGCTCTGAATTCAAAAATTAGAGGTCTAAAAGAGAAGCAGTTCTCAAAGACATCATGCTGAATGACATAAGCCTTAGACAAAAGAATACATGTTCTGTGATACCAACTATATGAAGTTTAATATAATGGAAAATGAATGTATGGTTGGGACAAAATTATAACAGTAGTTGTCTCCCGTGGGGTGTGGTTGGGATTGACTAAGTAAGGGCCTGAGGGAAATTTCTAGGATGGTAATGTTCTGTGTCTTGATAGGGGGTTGGGTTAGACAGATGGGTGCATTTGTCAACATCCAGCAAAATACACTTAAAATTTGTGCATTTTATGTAAGTTTGACTCAAAAATATGTAAAACAGATACTGAGCTCTAGTTGATGACATGCATGCTGAAATGTTTAGGGGCGAAGTGTGCTGATGATGACAATGTCTTTGAAATGCATCAGAAAGTAAAACGGACTGGTAGAAAGATAGGTAGTTATGTGATAAAGAATAGAATAGTAAAATGCTAATGGGTAGAAAATAGGTGATGAGTATATGGGTGTTCACTGAAAAATTCTAAAAGTAAAATGTTGGGAGGAAAAGAGAAAGAGAAGCAAGCTGGGTATTGCCTGGACAAAACATGATTAACCATTTTAAAGTGTACAATCAGGCAGCATTTAGTACATTCACAATGTTGTATAACCACCACGTCTCTAGTTTCAAAGCTTCATCACCACTGAGACTTTGATTTGGGGCTACATTTATTCCTAAGTATTCTTTTTATGCTATTGTAAATGGAGTTATCTTTTTGGATTGTTCATTGCAACTGATTTTTGTGTGTTGATTTTGTATCTTGAAACTTTGCTGAATTCATTTATTAGCTCTTAGTGTGTGTAATCTTTAGGGTTTTCTAGATATAAGATCATGTTGTCAGTGAATGGAGATAATCTTACTTCTTCCTTTCTAATTTGAATGCCTATTTCTTCTTCTTGCCTACTTGCTTTGCTTGGAACCTCTAATATAATATTTACTAGAAGTGGCAAAAGCAGACATTGTTCCTAATTCCAGGGGAAAAACTTTTAGTCTTTCACCACTGAGTATGTTATTAGCCGTGGGTTTTTCATGTATGGTTTTTTATCATAGTTTCCTTCTGTTTCTTGTTCATTAAGTGTTTTTATTGTGAAAAGATGTGGAATTTTGTCATTCTTTTATTGCATTAATTGAGATGGTTTGGGTTTTTTTTCCTTCATTCTATTAAGGTGACATATCACATTAATTTTTGTCTGTTGACACATTCTCAAATTCCAGGAATAAAACCCACTTGGTCATGGTATATAAACCTTTTAGTATACTGCTTTGGTTTGCTCATATTTTGTTCAAGATTTCTATGTCAATATTCACAAAGGATATTTGTAATTTTTTTGTAGTGTCTTTGCCCGTCTTTGGTATCAGTGTAAAAGTTTTCAAAATATATGCTGGACGCAAATTCCATTTCAGATCTGTGATTGGCAAATACTTTCTCCCAGTCTATGGATTTTCACTCTCTTGAAGGTGTCCTTTGAAGCACAAAGTAGTTTTTAAAATTTGGGGTTTTGGCTGTGCTGCATGGCTTACGGGATCTTAGTTCCCCAACCCGTGACTGAGCCCAGGCCACAGCAGTGAAAGCACTACAGTCCTGACCACTGGACCACCAGGAAGCTCCCCCAATTTTGGTTTTGATGATCAGCTCATCAGTTTTTTCTTTTGTCACTTGTGCTTTTGGTGTCATAGCTTAGTAACCATTTCCCAATCCAGAATCACAAACATACTTATGTCTCCTTCAAAGTTTTATAGCTTTTACGTTTAGTTCTGGGGTTCATTTTGAGTTAGTTTTTGTATATGATTAGAGGCCCAACTTCTTCCTTATGATGTCCCAGGACCGTTTGTTGAAAAGATTGAGACTTGAATTGTCTTGGCACCTTTGTTGCAAATCAATTAATCATAACTATTAGGGTTAATTTCTGGAAGAACATTTTCTCTTATTTAATAAAATTTCTCTCATTTGGATCTCTTAAGAATTAGAACCCTGAAAATTCTAGTTACTTTCCTTCTCCCATGCCCAGCCACCCTGGTAAACGGGTGCAGGTGTATTTGGTAAAGAGTAGGAAGACTTACAGCATGTCTTTGCCAATGTAACAAAGTCCTTCATCACAGGGACCCAGCCTCCTATCAAAAGGCCCCAGCTTTGGAATTGACACAAATCTGAGAATTTGTTGAAGACAGGGCCTTGCATTTTTGCACACTCAACAAGATGTGTAGCGACATGAGAGCCCCAAGGAGGAGCATTTCCTAACACTGGCTTTATGGTGTTCTTGTAAGAACTACAGACAGGAATGTATATAAAGTGCTTAACACAGTACACAGCACATCACAGATGCTCAACAAAGTAGCTAGAATACTATGGCAATGGGCCAAAGAATAAACAGAGTGGATACAGTGAATGTAGACTACTGTTTCAAGAAATTTAGCTGAAAACAGATTAGGACAGAGGCCAAGGGAAATTTATTGTTTTTAAAGACAGATTTTAGTATGTTTATAGGTTGGTATGTATGTTCCAGAAAAGAGATTCTGAAACTAGGACTTCCCCAGTGGTCCAGGGGTCAAGACTCCACTCCCAGTGTAGGGGTCCCAGGTTCAATCCCTGGTCAGGGAACTAGAGCCTGCATGCACAACTGAAACCTGGTATAGCCAAATAAATAATGAATTTTTTTTAAAGGTATGTTTGTACCTTAATAAAAAAACAAGACTCTGAAACTATAAAACTTAGAGAATAATAGATGGAGCAAAGTCCATGAGGGGGCAGAAGTAGAGGAAATCCAGGCATACCTGTATTGGGAAACACTGTATGAGGGGCCTCCCCTGACAGCAAGTAAGAACAAGTGATCACACAGAACTTTTGGAGTGACAATAGAGTGGAATGTTACGGGAGTTCTTATTTGACACCCTGTTTTCTTAGTGAAAGAGAAGGCAGTCAGTGGTTTGGGACCTATGAAAGACAATAATGTTGAAAGTTCAGTTGAGGATGGAGTGGAAAGGCTGGCTCCTCTCAGCAGCGTTGTAATTGTCTTCCTTCATAGCCCACACATAGGCATAAAGACAGATGGGAGATAGATCCATAATGGCATTGTAGATTAGTTCATTCTTTTGGTCACAAGTAACAAACTCTTAACTACCAGAAGCAGAAGAGAGAATTACTTGGAAGAATACTGGGATCAACAACTGACTACAGGGACTTTCCTGACGGTCCAGTGATTAAGAATCCAAGCTTCCACTGCAAGGGTCATGGGTTCAGTTCCTGGTCAGGGAATTAAGATCCCGAAAGCTATATGGCACAGCCAAAAACAAAAACTCTCCCACTGGCTATAGCTGGTTGAAGATCAACCAGCTGAAGTTGGGATCCTGGGACTGATGAGGTAAACCTAAGAACTTGTCTCATCTCAGCCCTCTACAGACCACATACTGGGACTGCCTACCAACAGCTCTGAAATTTTATGAGTTACAATTGAGGTCCAAAGAAATTTCTAAAATTCCTAGGAAAGGAAATAGTTGGGTTAGCCTGGTGATAAAAGTAGGTAAAAGAATCAGTTCTACAACAGAAGGTGAAGCAGAATTCTAATAGGTCTCTGCTAGGGAAGGGCAAGGTTTCCATCAGAACTATAAAAATGTCTCCTCAGTTAAGGAACTAGATTTATATTTTATAAACAATAATTCCACAAGGAACATAGTCACTCATCAGACATTTTAATGAATCCCAATCTGATACGACCTCTGCTTTGGGGGTAGCCCATCAATCCAAGAAGAAACAGTTACAATTCAACTTGCTAAAAACCAGAACAGAGGTAATTACAAACACTCTGCCCCAGCCACACATCCCTGGGGCTGATGGCAGAAGAAATGAGGGAAGAAGCAATGGGCAGGAGGATGACCAACTCCAAGGTTTGGACTATACATCATGTTTGGAAATTCCAATTTGGTGCAGCTCCCCAAGGCCAAGTGGTAGGCCTTGTTTATTTAATTCAGTAAAGTTTTACTGAGTACCTACTTAGGGATGGGTGCCATGAAGGCATATCAAAGGTTAAAATATGTTGCTGCTGCCATATGGAGCTTCTGTGAGGGAGGCAGGGATGAACATAACTTGATGACTAGACTTCTGCTTCATATTCAATTACCTAACTTTCTAACTTCCCTGAATGGCCTCGCCTCATTTCATGAAAGATGCTGACAGAGGAATCAAAAGAAGGTTCTGTACTAGTGTCTCCTTATTCTCATGAGACTTAGGGAGGAGCGAGACCCAGTTCCCAAGAAATTCAAATCCACCAGATAAAGTACAAGCTGGTCCTGGTTTACTTCTTGCTGCTAGACCACAGTTCCCCCACCCTGCTTTTCCTTAAAATCAGTCTCCCAAAACTCACTGTGCTTATGTCCCAGACCTACCTTGAACCAAACTTCCAAATGCAGAATGCAGAAGACTTAGCTTCACAGCACGTGGTTTAAAAAGAAAAAGCTTAGATATATAGGTGTCTGCAACCCAATAAAGCCCTGGTACACTGTCACCACCTCCAAATCCAGTACAATCTAGACCTCTTCAAACAAGTACAGACCAAGGGGGTATAGTGCACACTATGATGCTGGCTTATTTTGTATGACTTTTTAAAAAAGACATCAAAAAACCAGCACCTGCCTGGGGAGAGATCACGTGTGGGAACTGAAAGCCTGTCTTTTAGGAATGATTGACCAAATTAATGCTATTTAACCTGAAAACAGGGAGGCCTGGCGTGCTGCGATTCATGGGGTTGCAAAGAGTCAGACACGACTGAGCGACTGAACTGAACCTGAAAACATGGAAACGTATCTGTGATTAAGTTTTCTGAAGGGCTGCCACGTAGATCAAGTTTTAAACATATTCTGGACAAGGCTTCCAGGGAAGGAGAATGTAGTACTTAAGGGCCTTCTAAAAGTCAGAGCTATGCCACAGTGAAAGGACCCGCCTTGTGAGGTAGAGAGCTGCATTAAGGGAGGTTTTAAAGGGCAGATCACTTGGCAGGAATACTGTCAAAAGGGGGCTAAACCAAGTTTGTTTCAAACCTAGCAAGGAAGAAGAGGCAGAGGAGGGGGAAGATCTTGCACCCCATGAATGGGATCCTCCTGACTGCATGCACAAACTAGAAAACACAGCCCCTAAATTAGATGGGGAGAACCTTTAGCCTGATACCCCACACACAAGTCCTTTAGGACAGGGCAGGTTGAAAAATTTTTACTGCATAATGTCCCCTCTCGTCACTGAGGCTGTCTGTTCTAGACGCAGGTATTAAGGCAGCCAGCATGGTAGAATACACTAAACTTCAGCTCTGTGTAGCAACAGGGTTTTAGTTCTGACTCTGACCTGTATGATCAGGGGGCTCCTTCCCTTTTCTGGGCCCCCTCCATGAAGTGAAATGAACTTACACAGTCCCTCCCCTTCTAAAGGGCCTGGCCTTTCTGGCTAGGCGCCCCTATGGCAGATCTAGGGCCACAGTTCTGGACGCCGGGGATACACTTGTGGACCGCCAGAGACCACCTCTGGCGGAAGCAGCGGCCACACTCCAGGCAGGGGAAGGGCTTCTCCCCCGTGTGCAGGAGCTGATGCTGAGCCAAGTGGCTCCACTGGGCAAAGCGCTTGGAGCACAGGTCGCAGGCGTAGGGCCGCTCGCCCGAGTGGACGCGCCGGTGACTGGCCAGCAGTGAGGGGTAGGCGAATCGGCGACCACAGTCATCACACGCGTGCAACTTCTCCTTCTCCTTCGTGTGCGTACTGCGGTGGATGGCGAGGGAGCCGCTCCGTCGGAAGGCGCGGCCGCAGTCCGGGCAGGGGTACGGCTTCTCTCCCGTGTGCAAGAGCTGGTGCTGGAGCAGCGTGCTGCGCTGCGAGAAGCGGGCTTCGCAGTGCTCACAGGCGTAGGGACGTTCCCCAGAGTGTACCCGCTGGTGACTGACCAGGCGAGAGGATGACGAGAAGCGCCGCTCGCAGTCTGGGCATGGGTAGGGCTTCTCGCCCGTGTGGATGCGCTGGTGGATGACCAGGGCGGTGCGCTGGCGGAAGCGCCGGTTGCATTCCAGGCAGGGGTAGGGCTTCTCTCCGGTGTGTGTGCGCTGGTGGATGGCGAGCAGGGAGGGGTAGGCGAAGCGACGCCCGCAGCTGGGGCACTGGTGGGGTTTTTCACCCGTGTGCGTGGTCCGGTGATTGGCCAAGGACCGACTCCTCCGGAAGCAGCGGCCGCAGTCAGGACAGTGGTAGGGCTTCTCGCCTGTGTGGATGACCTGGTGCTGGGAGAGGTTCTTGCGCTGGGAGAACCGCTTGCCACACTGGTCACAAACGTAGGGACACTCCCCAGAGTGTGCCCGCCGATGACTGACCAGCAGGGACGGGTAGGAAAAGCGGCGTCCACAGTCTGGGCAAGGGTAAGGCTTTTTCAGATTCTGGGCACACTTGTGCCTCTGCAGGGCTGGGTGATCGGGAAAGGTACAACCACAGTCAGGGCAGATGGGACTTCCTGAGGTCTGCCGGGGAATCAGGCGGGGTTTGCTGGGCCGCCGGCCACGCTTCCCCTTTCGGGGTGCCTCCTTAGGCGGGAATACTTCCTTCTCTTCATTCTTCTTTCTGGTTTCTATATGGACACAAAGGAGAAATTAACAAATACTGGGCTTCTACTCTTTCCTACTAGTGTTACAGGTTATAAAACAATCAGACTCAACGCCATCTTCAAGGAGTGTCAGTGACACAGACAACCAACTAAGTGAGACATACTGCTCCAGAATATGGAGGGTATTACCGAAGCCCCTAATCCAGCTTGGAGAAGTCAGGGAAGGTTTCTTGGAAAGATTAAGCTGACTATAAAAACTAAACAATTTTTGAAGAGGTTAAATTTAAGGCAGGAAATGAAAACAAATGAGGTATGATCTGGCAGTAACTAGGTCATAAGGCCCTCTAAGTCCATGCTTCTCAAATTTTATTGTGATCCTAATCATTTGGAGGGTTTAATGAAACACATTAGGGCTTCGCAGGTGACACAGTGGTAAAGCTGCCTGCTAATGCAGGAAATTCAGGAGATGAGGGTTCAATTCCCAGGTTGGGAAGAATCCCTTAGAGGAGGAAATGAAAACCGAATCCAGTATTCTTGTCTGGAGGATCCCATGGACAGAGTAGCTTTGTGGGCTACAGTCCATGGAGTCGCAGAGTTGGACATGACTCAGCGACTGAGCATGCAGGCATGAAAGAGACTGCTGGGCCCTACTCCCAGTTTGGGATTCAGCAGGTCTAAGGTGGGGCCTGGGATTCTGCATTTTCTAATACACTCCCAAGTGATGCTGCTGCTGCTGGTGGTTGTCTGAGACCACACTCTGAGAACCAAACCTAAATATACAGCCAAATCAACTGGGGCCACTAAAAATACACACACACATACACATCTATATAAGTATATGAATAGTTCTGGGATAGGGTCCAGAAATGTGTATTTTCACCAAATTCCCCAATTGACTTACATATAACTACCAACCATTTGACAACTGCCTTGGCAAAAACTGAAAAGTTTTTTTTTTTTTTTTTAACTGAAAAGTTTTAAGCAAGGAAGTATGTCAGAACTTAGAAAAATCCCTGCTCTTAGAGAACCTGGCAAAGAAACTCCAGCCCAGAGTTGCATCTGCCCCTGTAGGTGGATCTGGGCTCCTTCTACCTGAATGGCCTTAATCAGAGCCTTGCTTCATCCTAAGGGCTAAAGATTCCTGCACTGATCAGGGTCACTCGGCCAGAAGGGCAAAAAGAGGCCAGTGCACGCCAGACCACTCTTCCCCATTGGATCCTTTCAATCCACACCTGGAAAACTCAGAGCTATAGGCTCTCTCAGTGTTAGCTGCTCAGTCCTGTCTGACCCTGCAACTCCATGAACCACAGTCCACCAGGCTCTTCTGTCCACTGATTTCTCCAAGCAAAAATACTGGAGTGGGGTGCCATGCCCTTGTCCAGGGAATCTTCCTGACCCAGGGACTGAACCTGGGTCTCCTGCATTGCAGGCAGATTCTTTACCTTCAGAGCTTCCGGGGAAGCCCTACAGGCTCTCTTGGAGCCCAATTTAAAACAGGCTGGAGGCAGAGTCCTGGGAAGGAGGCAAGAGGGTGGTGGAGGTGGAGGTTTAGTTGCTCAGTCATGTCTGACTCTTTGCGACTCCATGGACCGTAGCCGACCAGGCTCCTATGTCCATAGGATTCTCCAGGCAAGAATACTGGAATGGAGAGCCATTTCCTTCTCCAGGTGATCTTCCTGACCCAGGGATCCAACCAGGGTCTCCTGCATTGGCAGGTGGGTTCTTTACCACTGAGCCACCTGGGAAGCCCCAAGAGGGTGGTAACTCTTTTTAAAAGTTCACTGATCCATTTACACAACAGACAACTGCATGTGGTCAGTTTAGAAATTGACAACAGGGACTGGACACCATCACAGAGACAAAAACCCTGAAGTTGTGAAAATAAATACAGTAAATGGAGCATTCCAGCTGGGGTCATAGCTACCACCCCTCGGCACCGAAATACTCTGGACTGAGTCATCATTAGAGGCTGCAAGCCCTCCAGCGGCATTTTTCACTCACTTCTTTGGACTGCTACCCCTTTTGGGCACTCCTGTGGATCCAGGGCAGCCGTTTCCCAATCATCGGTATTTCGTTCCAACCAGGAGATGAGGGCTGGTTTGGGACCTGCGCACCCTGGGGGAAGGAGAACCAGTCAGGCCCAGCTCATACACAATGCTGGGTAGATTGATTTACCCGGTGGCATCATCTGCCCAGCCCCCGTCCTCCTCCCCTGACAACCTGGTAGCAGGCCAGGACCCTGGACTTCTACACTCCCTGCCTCCTCCCACCCCCAGCTCCTCCATCCCTTCGGGCCGCGGAAGCAGACTGGGCCAGGCCTCACCGAGCGCGCCCAGGTGGCCGTAGGTCTCCTGCATCACGTCCCGGTATAGGGCCCTCTGCGCGGGCCGCAGACACCCCCATTCCTCCCGGGAGAAGTACAAGGCCACGTCCCCGAACTTCACCGCCCTCGGTCTCCTTCCCCTTCTCCGGCCGGGTCTGGCCTCTCCTGGTCCCCGCGCGGGAAGCGGAGCCGAAGGCCGCGCCATTGGACCCGAGAAGCTGGCACCACGGCCTTGCTCGTCCCAGCGTCGGCCCCTGGGGGCTGGAGGGGCCGGGGATTTGGGAGCCCCCGCCGGACACGTGCGGAGCGTGCTGGGGAGGCCCGGCGGGAACCGGAATCAGCCGCCTGCGGGGCTAACGGAAACCTTTCGCTGTTATTCAGGAAACTCCTGCCCGAACTTGGATGAAAGGCACCGGAAGATGCCTTCGGGGAAAATGGCGGCGCCGCTACTGCACCGCCTTTGCCTGAGACACAGGCAGCTTCCAGCTATCGATTTTATTGACCGGAGCGCCATGCGGGCTGCCTAACCTCTTTGCCCTCAAGTGTGATGGCGCTGCGATTGGGCTTCACGCCCTTCCCCCCCACCCGTTCCACGTGCTCATTGGGCGGCGGCCGAAGATCGAGCATTCTGATTGGGTGATGCCGAAAGCGGCCTGTTTGAACGAAGCCAACGGAAGCGTAAGGGCAGAAAAGCTGGACCCTCGGGTCGGGTGACTGCCAGGAGTCGTGAGGCAGAAAGGGCCGAACCCGTCGGGGTCAGGAACGGCCCCTGTTCCCTAGAGGTGCAGCCCAGCTGAGGGAAGGAAGAATTTCAGCGACGGAGCCACTCTGGCCAACCGGGGGCCGCGATTTCCCTGGGTTGTCTTTCCTGGCTTTCTCTTCCGATAGTGAGTTAGTTCCTTATTGCCCTTTGGGGAAGGGGATTAATGTTAGTGTTTCCTGTGCGCAGGTACCACGCCCAACATATTACACATTTCAACTTATTTTGTGCTACTTCTGTGTGAAGTGATGGTTATCATCCTGGTTTTACCGATGAGGAAAAACTCAGAGGGTACTTGCTAGTAAGCAGAAGGAACAAAGATTTTGTGGTACTGAAGAAAAACGCACCAGCCTAAAACTTGAGAGTTGAGTTTTATTCAAGGACCTTAACTGAGGACTATATTCTCTCCGATAGCTCTGAGGAACTGCTCCGAGGAAGGAGCCAGTATATATAACAGATTTTGGAAACATTTTTGGAAATAATATTTCCACAAAAAATATGTGTTGGAAATATACCCATTATATATGTGTGTAATTATAAAATCAAAAGATTATTGCTGATCACAAAAAAACCCCGACATTTCAAATTAATGATATTGTGCTTTTCTCTGTTGGAAGAGCATCGGAACGTGTTGAAATTGTTCTTTAGATGTGCAACTTATTGTAACTATCTAGCCCAGTACCTAAAGAATAGAATGTTTCCTGTATTTTTCTGTCTTGAATTCCCCTCAGGGTGCCCCTTAGGACAGGGGCAGGGGGACTTGGCGGTTTTAGTGGCTGATGGCTTGATGGTGGGCAACATTTGCGGTTTATTCATTCATTCGTTATTCATTTATTCATGCTAACATTGTGGCATGAATAGCAGGATATCTTCCCTCTCCATAGGGCCCCGCCCTCTTGGTGGGGGGGGAGGGGCAACACCCCCCCCCCCCACCCGCCGCCATGCATGTGAGATCTCAGTTCCGCCATCAGGGATTGAACTCTAGCCACACAAGCGAGAGCCTGGAATCCTAACCCCTTGGCCACCAGGGAACTCCCAATACAGGGCCCACCCCACCCCCCATACAGGGCCCCCTTTTGGTCATAAATTCAAGTAAGGTTTAAGAGGCATTTCATGATCAATTTGTCCCATGGCACCAGGAATTTTCATTCCTAGGTCAGAGGAGGATTTTATTGATCAGCCACCCAATGTGCTATTTTTGGAATAGGACCAGGAAATGTTTTCCCCTGTTGCTTCTTCATACCTAGAGTCACACTGTTACAATTATTTAATATAGAGTTATATATATATGATCAATTGCCTCAAGACATTTAGCCACCATTAATTCTGTTGGAGGCCTGGTTATACGTTAGGTAATGCAAGAGGCAACAATCTTATAGATGGGCTATAAGTAATACAGCTAGTAATACTAATAAGATTATAGTACAGCAGAGAAACAGGGCTTCCCTTGTGGCTCTGTCAGGAAAGAATCTGCCTGCAATGAGGGAGACCTGGGTTCAATCCCTGGGTTGGGAAGATCCGCTTGAAGAGGACATGGCAACCCACTCCAGTATTCTTGCCTAGAGAATCCCCATGGACAGAGGAGCCTGATGGGCTGCAGTCCATGGGGTTGCAAAGAATGGAACACGACTGAGCAACTAAGCACAGCACAGCAGAGAGACACAAAGCATACATGATTTGAAAACAACAAAAAGAGAACAAATTTCAATGATTAGTATAGCTAGTTGTGATTTGGTTATAAGAAGCCATCAAGTCCAGAGGTGAACTAGCTATGCTCAGTCACTCAGTTGTGTCCAACTGTTGTGACCCCATGGACTGTAACCCGACAGGCTCCTCTGTTCATGGAATTCTCCAAGCAAGAATACTGGAGTGGGTTGCCATTTCCTATTCCAGGGGATCTTCCCGACCCTGGGATCAAGCCCCCATCTTGTGCATCTCCTACATTGGCAGGCAGATTCTTAACCACTGTGCCACCAAAAACAGTATAGCAGTTCCTCCGAAATTGAAAAATAGAATTTATTACCTAGCAACTCCACTTTGAGTATATACTCCAAAGAAGTCAAAGCAGGGTCTTAAGGAGATATTTATGCACACACGTGTTTATAGCAGCATTATCCACAATAGTCAAGAGGTGGTAGCAACCCAAGTATCTGTGGACCAATGAATGGATAATGAAAATGTGGTGTTTACAAACAATGGAATATTAACCAGTCTTAAAAAATTAAGAAATTATGCAACATGCTACAACTTGGATGAAACTTGAGGACATTATACTAAGTGAAATAAAGCAGTCACAAAATGATAAATACTGTATGGCTGCACTTACATGAAGTATCTAAAGTAGCCAGTTTCATAGAAACAAAGTAGCATGGTGGTTGGGTGATTATCATGGGCTGAGGCCGTGGGAATAGGAAGGTGTTTTTTTTTTTCTTTTTTTTCCCTCTTCTTGTTTTCTTTTTTGTCATTCTAGTGGGGTTATAGAAAGGATTATATACCATGATTGGATGGGAGTTAGCCCAGGGGTGCAAGGTTGACATGACATCTGAAAATTAATTCATGTAATACATCATGTGTCAATAAAATAAAGACAAAGACCACAGAGTCATCTTAACAGATGTGCAAAAAGAATTTGACAAAATCTTTTACATTTCCTTTACATGCAGTGTCCAGAAAAGGCACATCTACAGAGACCAAAAGCAGATTAGTGGTTGCCAGGAGCTGAGGGAGGAGAGAATGAGGAGTGATGGCTGAGGAGTTTCTTTCAGGGGTTATGAAAATGTGCTTAGTTGATTGTGGTGATGGTTTCATAACTCTAAATATACCAAAAAAAAAAAAAAAAAAAAACCCCACAACCATTGAATTGTACAGTTTAAACGGGTGAATTATATGGTGTGTGAATAATATCTCAATAAAGCCGTTAAAAAAAAAAAAAACAAAACTATGTCTTGCCTGGAGAATCCCAGGGACGGGGGAGCCTGGTGGGCTGCCGTCTCTGGGGTCGCACAGAGACACGACTGAAGCGACTTAGCAGCAGCAGCAGTCACAGACATAGCAATATGATCGTGGTAAATAATTATAAAAGGCTTCCTAGACACTCTAGGACAGCCCCTCCCCAAGCTTCAGCTCACTGCGCCCTCTTTTCCTCTCCCCTTCAGGCATTTTGCCCGGTTTGAGTAATCCGCTTCTGCGGCTCTCGTCTAAGAACTCGCTTAATTAGGTACGCTGTGAATAGACGAATAACAAGCAAAAATAGGCACAGGGAGGAGACCACGAAAGACCCTCACAGAGCGCCCCCAGGTGGCCGTAGGTCTCTGCATCACTTTCGGTAAAGAGCCTTCTGCGCCTCAGATTTCACTTCTCCAAGAAATACTCGGCCGCGGCGGTAAAGCTTCACAGCTCACAGCCTCCTCGGCGAGATCCAGGCTTTGGGCTTCAAGTGCGGAACGGTGCTGGTACGGCGCTTGAATTCTTCCAGTCCCCAAGTCCTGGATGCCCCAATCCAAGGGCCACTCTCTTTTCCGAGCCAAGGAGCACTGCCCTGCTAGACCCAGCGTCTGAGTCGGCCCGGATCTGGCTACGCATGGGGCCAAGCTGCGGCCAAAACAGAGGAATCATAGCGTCGTGGGTCACTCTAGGACTCAAGAGTGAACAAAGGTATCGGAAAATGCCCTAAGAGAATATGGCGGCGACTGCCTTCATAACCATCATTCAAATACAGTCGGAAGCTAGTCATTCGTTTCCTTCAGATGATCTTATCAAATAAGAGCCAGGTCCAAATATTTAGCTCCAGCTTTTAAAACTCCTAACCCCTCATTGGTGCTTGCGGAGATTAGCTTGAAGACGTGTCTTCTGACAACGCCCAGTGATTGGACTGTTTACATCACAGAAATAACGAAGTCCACGCTGATTGGCCTATTGGGCCAGCCTCCAGGACGCTGTTGCTAGGTAACGCCTGACAGGGGGCTGGGTTCGCAGATCTGCAGCAGGCGTCCCCAGGAGGTTACTATGCAGGGAGCCCGCACTGGTCAGCGCCCTCTGGGAGATTCTACGTCGACTCTTTCTGTTCTGCTGACCCCCAAGGCCTCAGAGAGTGCGTCCTGACAGCAAAATGAACTGGGTTCCTGTCCTGAGAGATGCCAGTTTTATGGAACTGAGCACCTTTATGGAATTTCTACATTGTTCCAGGTGCAAAACAGCCTTCTCATTAGAATCATCTAACCCTGAGCAATGCTCCATGTGAGGGCAGGGAGTGTGGTCCCTGTTAAAGACTCTTTGCAACCCCAAGGACTGTAGCCTTCCAGACCCCTCCGTCCATGGGATTTTCCAGGCAAGAGTACTGGAGTGGGTTGCCATTTCCTTCTCCAGGGGATCTTCCCAACCTAGGGATCGAACCCAGGTCTCCCGCATTGCAGGTGGACGCTTTACCATCTGAGCCACCACGGAAGCCCTATTTAAGAATAAAAAGATTTAAAAAAAAAAAAAGAACACTGAGACTGGGTGACTGGTACCCAGGTCTCTCTGGCTCCAAGTCCAGTGCTCTTTCTGACCTAATCACTAGGGCTTTTCCTTCTGACACATCTTGGCCCTGAGACTGTCCATTTCTTGACAGTCTTGGCATAAAGTCCCTGACACACTAGCTGGACTTCAGTGACTTACAGAAGAGCCCTCTTCCCTTTTCTCCACCGCTCTGAGAGCTGAGTGGGTAAAGTCAGAATTTAGTTTTTGTTGCTCCTGAGTATCTAATAACTATAGTGTAACAAGAAAAATAACCCACACCATGTGCCAGCAACTGTGCAATTTGGTGGTTTAGTCTCTAAGTTGTGTCCGACTCTTGCGACCCCATGGACTTTCGGAATGGGGGCGTTCAAGTGCAGTCGAGTAAGAACCTGTTTACTGTAACATTTGTGTGTGCTATGTCGCTTCAGTCGTGTCTGACTCTTTGCGACCCCATGGACTATATAGCCCACCAGGCTCCTCTATCCATGGGATTCTCCAGGAAGGAGAATACAGGAGTGGGTTGCCATTTCCTTCTCCAGGGGATCTTCCCGACCCAGGGATTAAACCTACGCTTCCTGCGGCTCCTGCCTTGCAGGCACATTCTTTACCGCTGAGGCACCAGGGAAGCCCAACATTGCTAAATTAAGGACAAGCAATAGAATCCAATGTATCTGATTTTTAAGCCCATGTATCCTAACCATTCTCCTGTACAGCTACTCCTGGCACAGCAGTTTCTCAAAAATATTGAAATAATGGGAAAAAATTATTTGTTTTCCCCTTCTTACTGGCTACTGGGCTACATCTACATTTTCATCATCTGTCCACCTAGGACAAATTCATGCCAACCAGGCTGTTGTCCTATTGTTCTGCTAAAGCAATTCTCTCCAAGTCCTGCCAACCTCTTTGTTAAAACACTCTGCCACTTTCCTCCAGAGGCTTCTGAATCCCTTTTTGTTTTGTTGGTTTTATTTTTCAGGTCATCTTTCTGTCTTCTTTGTTACACCCTGTATTTTTAATGTAAATTTTCCAAAGTTTCAGGCATCCAACTGCAGTTGAGAAATCCTCCTCTAGGCCTGCACATCTAACTGGCTGCTAAATATTTTCACATATTTGTTGAGTCGAGAGAGCTTGTTGTTTTTCCTAAACATTTTAGTTGATTATTCAACTACACTTCATTCGCGTTGCTAGTATATCAGATGTAAAATCCTGTTATCCTAGTCCTTCCTTCTCATGGCTTTTCCCTGCCAGTTCCAGTCTATTCTGTATCCTATAGCTTAGGATAAATCTGTGAAAAAACACAGGCAAAGGTCCTCTCAAGATGCTTACATTCCACAGTGGGAGAATGGTCAATTTCTAATAAACTTAGATAAGGGTGGGCCCAAGGGTATCAGTTGTCTTGCTCAGAACCAGATAGTCCTGCTCAGTGAAAAATTGTCCTTTGTTCCCCATCATTGTCAGAATGCTCCATGGACATTCTGTAGGTAAAAATAGGTTTTTGATTGTCTAAGTACAGAACCTGGGTTTACTTTATATAGAAGCACAAACTTACAAGTACAGTTTTAATCCTGACCTTTCCAGGAAAGCCTGTGTATATGGAGGGAAGATTGTATTTTGTTTAGTTTGGAATTTTGCTGAGAATTGTTTGCCATTTTGGAAAATCACTGCATAAATGGCTACACTTGAATTTGAATCAGCAACACAACCCATCTGTGACAGCCTGAGTTTGTAGCTGCTCAGTTCAGTTCAGTTCAGTCACTCAGTCGTGTCCAACTCTTTGCGACTCCATGGACCTCAGCATGCCAGGCCTCCCTGTCCATCACCTACTCCCAGAGTTTACCCAAACTCATGTCCATTGAGTCGGTGATGCCATCCAACCATCTCATCCTCTGTCGTCCCCTTCTCCTCCTGCCTTCAATCTTTCCCAGCATCAGGGTCTTTTCCAATGAATCAGCTCTTTGCATCAGGTGGCCAAAGTATTGGAGTTTCAGCTTCAACATCAGTCCTTCCAATGAACACTCAGGACTGATCTCCTTTAGGATGGACTGTTTGGGTCTCCTTGCAGTTCAAGGAACTCTCAAGAGTGTTCTCCAACACCACAGTTCAAAGGCATCAATTCTTTGGCACTCAGCTATCTTTACAGTCCAACTCTCACATCCATACATGACTACTGGGGAAACCACAGCTTTGACTAGAGGGACCTTTGTTGGCAAAGTAATGTGTCTGCTTTTTAATATGCTGTCTAGGTTGGTCATAACTTTCCTTCCAAGGAGTAAGCGTCTTTTCATTTCATGGCTGCAGTCACTATCTGCAGTGATTTTGGAGACCAAAAAAATAAAGTCAGCCACTGTTTCCACTGTTTCCCCATCTATTTGCCATGAAGTGACAGGACCAGATGCCATGATCTTAGTTTTCTGAATGTTGAGCTTTAAGTCAACATTTTCACTCTCCTCTTTCACTTTCATCAAGAGGCTCTTTAGTTCCTCTTCACTTTCTGCCATAAGGGTGGTATCATCTGCATATCTGAAGTTATTGTTATTTCTCCTGGCAATCTTGATTCCAGCTTGTGCTTCATCCAGCCCAGCATTTCTCATAATGTACTTTGCTGCTGCTGCTAAGTCACGTCAGTCGTGTCTGACTTTGTGCTACCCTATAGATGGCAGCCCACCAGGCTCCTCCATCCGTGGGATTCTCCAGGCAAGAACACTGGAGTGGGTAATGTACTCTGCATATAAGTTAAATAAGCAGGGTGACAATATACAGCCTTGACGTACTCCTTTTCCTATTTGGAACCAGTCTGTTGTTCCATGTCCAGTTCTAACTGTTGCTTCCTGACCTGCATAGAGATTTCTCAAGAGGCAGGTCAGGTGGTCTGGTATTCCCACCTCTTTCAGAAGTTTCCACAGTTTATTGTGATCCACACAGTCAAAGGCTTTGTAGCTGCTGTGTTCATAGAAATTCTAGGGAATTCCTTAGCAGTCCAGTGGTTAGGACTTTCACTGCCGAGGGCATTGGTTCAATCCCTTGTTGGGGAACTAAGATCTTGCAAGCCACTCGGCATAGCCTAAATAAATAAATAACATTTTTTTTAATTTTTAAAAATTAAAAAAGTTAAACAAAAAATCCTATATGTGAAGTGTTAGTCACTCAGTCATGTCTGACCCTTTGCAACCCCATGGACTGTAGCCCACCAGGCTCCTCTGTCTGTGGAATTCTCCAGGCAAGAATACTGGAGTGGGTCGCCATCCTTCCTCCAGGGGATCTTCCCAACCCAGGGATTGAACCCAGGTTTTCCCGCATTGCAGGCAGATTCTTCACCATCTGAGCCAGCAGGGAAGCCTTTTGTGTAGGTGCAAGCATATTTCTATATGAACACTTCACTAAATCCTTTGGCAAAGCCTTACCCAAGCATTTACATATTGAGATATACATTTTTTTTAATTTAAAGCATAATATACACAAAGGTGCACAAATCTTAAGTGTAAGCTGAATGAATTTTCATAAAATGAACACACCCACACAACCAGTATCCAGATCAAGAAACCAAAGCATTTCCTAGAAACCTCTTATGCACCTTCTAGTCACCACTCTTCCCAAAGATAACCACTAGTCCAATTTCTAACATTACAGATTAGTTTTGCCTCTTTTTGAACATAATACAAATGGAATCATTTTGTACACACACACACACACACACACACACACACACACACACACACATTTTAACATCTGCCTTCTTTTGCTTCAAAATTCACTCATTGTTGCCTATAGCTGTAATTTTTATTCTAAGGTACGTACAGGTTACCACTGGATACGTATTTTTAAGTTAATGACTTTGTCCTTTAAATTGTATTAAGGGTTAGTGATTGTCAGAAAATAGGATTGTAGATGGGTTATTTCTCTACTCATTTATTTCGTCATAGTAAAAGGAGCATATATTCAACACATTTATTCTAAAAGGTGTGCATTAGTTCTTTTTAAGACATTTTTTATACATTTATATTTTTTAAAGATTTATTTATGCTATTTTTGGCTGTGTTGCTTCTTCATTGCCCTATGCAGACTTTCTCCAGTTGCCATGAGCAAGGGTTATGAGGTTTATTGTGGTGCACAGGCTTCTCATTGCATTGGCTTCTCTTGTTGCAGAGCTCGGGCTTTAGAACTTGGGTTCATTAGTTGTGGCACATGGGCTTAGTTACTCCTCAGCATGTGGGATCTTCCTGGACCAGGGATCAAACCTGTGTCCCCAGCATTGGTAGGCAGATTCTTAACCACTGGACTGCCAGGGAAGCCCGTGTGGATTAGTTATGGAAGGCTGACACTCAAAAATTATCTGCAGCCTCCTGAGTTTTATCCTCTGCTCCTTTGCACAGTTGTACTGACTGATGCACAATCTTCTCCTTCCCCCAAACCCTTTTCCTTCAGTTCTTAGATGATTCATCACTTTTTCTGAGAATTTCTCTAGCTCTGCTTATGTCCTTTTGGGGAATCTGTATATAAGCTGAGTTTAGCATTTATGTCACTATGCACCATTCTGTTTGCTTGTCTCTCTGTGGACAAGGACTCTCATTGTCTTGCTTGCCATAGTATTCTTTTGTGTCTGGCATGTGGTTGGCATTTTAAAAATGTGTTGAACAAATAAAGACATGTCATCCCATATTTAGAGCCTTCTTGACCAGCCTGGGACCTTGCCTCCTTCACCTAGGCCTCTTTCTCTAGGACAAAGGTCTTGGCATATGAGTGTGGTTTTCTTTTTTTTCAATATTTATTTATTTATTTGGCAGTGCTGGGTGTTAGTTGTGGCCTTTGATCTTCATTTTGGCATGCAAACTCTTAGTTGCACCATATGGGACCTAGTTCCCTGACCAAGGAATGAACCCAGGCCCCCTGCATTGGGAGCATGGAATCTTAGCTACTGCACCACTAAGGAAGTCCCTGTGAATGTGTTTTCTGTGTGTCATGGACCTCCCTGCCCCAGCACCGCTACTGATACCATTATCTCTCTTCCTTCCCACCTATAATATTAGGTGCACCCATTTCTAAACTTGTATTCTGAGTGTTGTCTAGAGCTGGCCGTCACCTGAAACCACAGAAGGCCAGGAATGGCTTTGAGACAACAGGGCAGCTGTCCAGCACAACATCCTCCACTTTGGTTGAGTCAGCTTCCTCACAGGCACCATCTGTTCTCATTTTTTATTCTTTTTCAGGTGTGATAGGAGTATTCAAAATGCCTTTAAGGAATATGTCCGCAATAAAGATTTTAAACCTCTCTCAAAAATGGCCTACTCTCTCTGAAATATTTTCATATTAATTGCAGTAGGAACTTTCAAGATTCAGATATTCCATTTTCTTTAGTACAAAAACACTGGTATTTCTGTTGGTGATGGTGCAAGTCTGGGTGCAACTGGGAGAGAGAATCCACACCGCAATTTCAACAAGGACGAATTAATTATCAGGAATTCCTTGGTTGCCTAGTGGTTAGGATTCTGGGCTTTCACTGCTGTGGCCCAGGTTCAATCCCTGGTCAGGGAACTGAGATTCTACACAGCCAAAGGGGCAAAAAAAAAAAAAAAGAGAGAAAGAAAATCAACTATAAAAGTGAAGTGAAAGTCACTCAGTCATGTCTGACTCTTTGCAACCCCATGGACTGTTATAGTCCATGGAATTCTCTAGGCCAGAATACTGAAATGGGTAGTCTTTCCTTTCTCCAGGGATCTTCCCAGTCTATGGATGGAGTGAAGCCAGGTCTCCTGCGTTGCAGATGGATTCTTTACCAGCTGAGCCACAAGGGAAGCCCCAACTATAAAAGGGAGTTAGAGAAATGAGGGATTGGATTATATATTAGTTTCCTAGGGCTGCCATGACAAATTACCACAAACTGAGTGCCTTAAGACAACACAAGGACTTTCCTGCTGGTCCAGTGGTTAAGAATCTGCCTGCCAATGCAGGGGACATGGGTTCGATCCCTGGTCCAGAAAGATTCCACATGCTATGGGGCAACTAAGCCTGTGTGCCATAACTACTGAAGCCTGTGTGCTCTAGAGCCCGTGCTCCCCAACAAGAAAAGTCACTGCAATGAGAAGCTCTCGCATCACAACTAAAGACTAGCCCCCACTCTCCACAACTAGATAAAGCCTGTGGGCAGCAATGAAGACCCAGTGCAGCCAAAACTAAAAATAAATAAATACAATTTTAAAAAGACAACACAAACCTATTCTGGAGACTAGAATTCTGAAATCAAGGCATCAGCAGGGCCATACGCCCTTTGAGATGCTAAGTAGAATCTTTCCTTGCCTCTTCCCAGCTTCAGTGTTTGCTGGCAATCTCTGGCCTTGGATTTGTAGATGCATCACTCCAGTCTCTGTCTCTGTTACCACAAGGCATTCTTCCTACGTGTCTCTCTGTGTATCTTCACATGGCCTTCTCCTTTCCGTGTATCTCTGTTCAAATTTCCTTCTTACAAGGACACCAGTCATCGGAGTGAGCCCCTCCCCCTGCCCCAAATCCAGTATGAGTTCATTGATTATATCTGCAAAGAATCTATTTCCAAACAAGGTCATAGTCAAAGGAACTAGGGGTCATTTGGCAGTGCTAGATCTTAATCTCAGCTCGTGGGATCTTCTAGTTGCAGCACACAGGATATTTAGTTAGGGCACGTGGAATCTAGTTCCCTGACCAGGGACTGAAGCCATGGCCCCTGCATTGGGAGTTCAGAGTCTTAGCCACTGGACCACCAGGGAAGTCTCTTGAACATATCTTTTTGAGGGACACAATTCTGCCCACTAGAGATAGTAAGATGTAAAGAGAATTCTACAGAATATAGGAAGAGTGGATCTGAGAGCAGCCACTAGGGCTTCCCTGGTGATTCAGTGATTAAGAGTCTGCCCTCCAAGGAAGTGGACTCGGGTTTGATCCTGGTCATGGAACCAAGATCCCACCTGCTGCGGAGCAACTAAGCTCATGCACCACAACTACGGAGTCCAAGCACCTTAGAGCTGGCATACCACAGCTAAAGAGAAGACAAGCATGGCAACTAAGACCCAACATAGCCAAGTAAATACATAAATAATCCTGTTAAGAGCAGCCATTGTCCCTCAGCTGGAGATACTGCACCCAAGAAAGAGCCTCTATCTGGGCCTCCCAGGGGCTGAGATCCAGGATTTTGAAAAGTATTTATCTATCTATGGCTGCATTGGGTCTTCACTGCTGCATGCCAGCTTTCTCTAGTTGCAGTGACTAGGAACCGCTCTCTTGTTGTAGGGTGCTGGTTTCTCATCCTGGTGGTTTCTCTTGTTGCAGAGCCGGGGCTCTAGGGTGTGCAGCCTCAAGAGTTGTGGCGGACAGGCTTTACTGTCCCTCAGCATGTGGGATCTTCCTTGAGGGATCAAACCCACATCCCCTGCATTGGCAGGCAGATTCTTTACCACTGAGCCACCAGGGAAGCCTGGAGATCCAGAATTTTTTGGAGAGAACACAGAAGTCACTGGAGTGCCACTCTGGTGGAACTTGCTGGAAATCTTCCCTGTAGGGTACCAAGGAAAACTGTTCATGGGAATGTGTCTCACAGAGGCACTCCACTACAAACTACCCCGGGGTGTACCAGGGGAAGTTGCTGGTCACTGGTTGCTGCTGGCTGCTATGCACAGTGGGAACCCAGAAGCAAAGCCCTTTCTTCCTGCAGTGTTTCACCAGCTCTCTACTGATAAAACTTAGTAAGATGCCAGCTGGCAAAGAAAAAGTAGTTCTAGGGTCCAGCTCCATTTTCATAGAGCAGGCCAAAAGAGTGACATTTTTTTTCTGAGAGGTAATAAATGAATAACTGTCACAGTGTTATATGTCTGTTTCAGATACTAATAGGCAGCTTCCTTCACCCATTTTTTTTTTAAGTTGGGGATAACTGCTTTACAATGTTGCGTTAGTTTCTGCTGTACAATGAAGTGAATCAGCTGTATGTATACATATATCCCCTCCGTCTTGGAGCCCCCTCCCACCCAGCCCCAGTGTCACCCCTCTAGGTCATCCCAGAGCATCAAGCTGAGCTCCCCGTGCTGTACAGCAGTGTCCCACTAGCTGTCTATTTTATACATGGTAGTGTGTATGTCAGGCCTAATCTCCCAATTCATCCCACCCTCCCCTTCCCTCTGTGTTCAAATGTGTGTTCTCTATTCCTACCCAGCAAATAGGTTCATCTGTACCGTTTTTCTAGATTCCACTTATATGCATTAATGTATGATATTTGTTTTCTCTTTCTGACTTACTTCACTCTGTATTACAGACTCTAGAGCCATCCCATCTCTACAATAACTCAATTTTGTTCCTTTTTATGGCTGAGTAATATTCCACTCTAAACATGTACCACATCTTCTTTCCCTTCCCCCTTCCCGACTCTCTCCAGTCCTCCCGTCTCCCCTCCCCTGACATCTTCCTCATAAGCCCCCTCACTTCACCATTCAGTTCCTCCAAACTTGACACCTGTCTATCATACCCTCCCCATGCACAAAAGGAGGCAAGGTTATAAGTGGTGGCAGGTGGGGAAGAGAAGAGGTAAACCATAGGCAGGACCAACTTCCCCAGGTAAATAAAAATTCTAGGAAGTAGCTGACCAGAGTGAAAGAGCCCCCAGAGGTGGTCTAAAAAGCTCCTCACTAGGGGAATGAAATTGGTGCTGGTACCTGGCTGGACTAAGTACTTCCCGGTGGAGGGGACTGAGGCTGACGGAAGCAATGGAGCCAATGGCCATCTTATATACAGGCATATAAACTCCAGACTCCTCGGGACAGGCACCTGTCTGTTGCCACAGCATGGCACACAGACATTGCAATTTTGCTGAATAGTTGATGCAAACCAGAGTAACAACCCAAACTCAGTGTCCTATCACTTCTCACAGGTGGTTCTTTTTGTTTCTTAATTAAATATTACTTTTGGCTGTGCTGGGTCTTCATTGCTGTGCGCAGGCTTTCTTCAGTTGCAGTGAACGGGCTCCTTGGCTTCTCTTGTTGTGGAGCACGGGCTCTAGAGAGTGGGCTCAGTAGTTGTGGCACATGAGTTTAGTTGCCCCACAGTATTTGGAATCTTCACAGAGCAGAGATCAAACTCATGTCCCCTGCATTGGCAGGCAAATTCTTAACCACTGGACCACGGGGGAAGTCCACAGGGGTGGTTCTTGGGAAAGAGTTTTAAGTGCATTTCTCTCATCTCAACACCCTGTGGCCACAACCCAGCCTAATCCACCCTGGATGATCTAGAGCTCAGGCCAGATGCTTCTGCAAACAAAGATACTGAGCAGAGCAGCTGGCTTGAGGACCAGAAGGGATAGCGTACTCTGTGAGAAGGAAGAGGCAGTTTATTTATCATCCTTTTTACCTGCAGCCTGAGACTTATTTATCAGGCACATTCAGATGTGCCTTCTCACTTGATCTTTTCATTCCATTTTGAGACAAGTATGGCAGGGTTTATTGTTCCCATTTTACAGTTGAGACCACTAAGGCCAGGACCAGTTAAGCAGATGTGAGACCCAGAGTCTAACAGGGTCCAGGGATTCTGAAGAATAGATACATGGATGTGCCAATCTCCAGCCACATCACCTGCTCCACTGAAGGCTGGGAGGGGCCTCTAATCACTGATCACCACACACTGGCCTTGCCTGGGGTATGTACACAGGTAGTGGGTAAGGTAAGAGTTGTTGAAAGGGTAGTTACAAAGAGGGGTGAGGCAGGACTGTGAGGGTACGAAGGCTCATCACTGTTGGCCTGAGTTGAGGGCCAAGCCCTCCCCAACCAGATTCTCAGAAACCAGGCCCTTTCTTTAGCCTACTTCCTTTACCCTTGGCATTGACTTCTTCAGCAGACTTAGAGAATCAAAACTCAGATCAGGTTTGCTCTGCCCTTGAAAGCGTTTCATTAACCTGCAATCTGGGAAATACCTCTGTGTTTAAGCAGGCAGGTTTAAGTGAAAGCCTACAGGAGGCCTCTCAATTTACCAAGATGGAGAGGGATCTCTACTTAGAGCTGGATGCATTGCCATACCAGCAGGGACCCTCCTCATGCACCTGTGTAGCCAGCCCTGCTCCAGGGGAAGATAGAACACTTCTAGTTGAACCAGTTGTTGCTTATTCTCACCAGAAGTCTCATGATGGATTTCCAGAGGACCCAGCCAGCCTTGTACTACAGAGAGTGGCTGTAGTCCTAGGACACCTATCTGGTTGAGTCTTTCGTTAGAGTTGGGGAGTCTTCACGTCCCACACCAACACTAACCAGTGCTGGTCTTTTAACATCATCCTTTCTGGGTCATTACTCTTATTACTCAATCCCATAGAAGAGAATTATGTTGGGCCGAGTCTTAATCTTCATTCAGGCCCGATTTTAGGCTTTAGTCTTTTTTGTTCTATCAGGAAAAATAAGTACTAGTTTGTACCAGCGAATCCTGGGGAAAGAGAACTAGTGGAGGCATGGGCTTTGGTAAAGCAGTGGGGGCGCGTTCACAGTCCAGAAGCCAGTACAAGCCCATTACCTACCCCCAACAGCAGGCTCCTGGTTTAAAAGTTTCACGAAGCAGCCTCTCTAAGCAGCAGGATCCCTGATCCCTCACTGCTAAGGATTATTTACACACCCCATCAGCCAGGCTCCTCTTCAGAGTGCTCGTGGGAACCCGTCCTCTATAGAAACCTCTCCTGCAGGAAGAGGTACATAACAGTCGGGTGAAGTGAACGCCCCAGCCTCCTCCTCACTTTGACTCAGCCCAGGCTCTCCAGGACACCGTGCGAGCAAAGAAGCTTGAGTCGGCACCAGCGCTAATCTCTGGCCCCGACCACCTCCTGCCAAACTTTTCCCTGGCAACCTGGTAACGTGATTCAGGAACCTAGAATGGAACTGGAAACCGACTCAATGGGGCCTCTCTAGGAAACTTTCACATATCGTTAGCACTCAGTTCACGTTTATTGGTCTAAGAACGAAAGAACCGGAAGATGCCCTTAAAAAACGTGGCGGTAGTCTAGCTTCACCAGAGTTACCTCAGTAGCTCTAGAAACTTGCCCTAGACTTCGGCCACTCGCCGGCCAGAAAAGAAGACGCCGTGCGGTCCACTTTAAGTTAATCGAGGACAGCACAATCTGGGTTCAACTATAATGGCGGCACCGCCCAATTGGCTTCTTACCCCTAGGCATGATGGCCGCCAGGCGGCTTCAGTTAGTTTCTCACCACCCCGGAAGACCAGGACCGGCGATTGGGCGGTGCCCAAAGGCTCCGAGAAGAAGGCCCTCGGCGGTTGGGCAGTGCTGGGTAAGACTAGTTTTAAAGGAGCCGGAGGTGGGAGCCGTCGAAGACCCGGGATCTGCGGGAGGCGGCGGTGAGCGGCGTGCGGGGGAGGGCACCGAGCGGCTGGAGAGAGGGCGGGAGGAGGGAGGGAAAGAAACTTTTGAGCCATCTGGACCCGGGCTGGGGAGAGCGCTGGGCGGGGATCAGGGGAGGGCGGAGGGAGGGGGTCTGTGGGCGGGACCTCCCGGGATTGGAGTGAAGGGGTAACTGCTTGACAGTGGATCCCCGGGGATCCGGACTGAGTTCGTGATGCTCAAGCTCGGGCCGCCTCTGTCTGAGTGTAGCTTTACGGAGCCGAAGCTCACAGGGAGAGGAGGATACTCGCGCGGCGTCTGTTTGGAGGAACCGCGCTGGAGCATTGTGTCCGCGGGGATCCAGTCTAGGGGATCAGGTGGGAGGGAGGGCCGCCGGCTTGTGCGAGTATTGCTTCGGAGTGCTCAGCCACTCCCCGTGAAGAGATCCGGCGGAAACTGAGCCTCCGAGGACTGGGATCCCAGCTGATCCCGGGGATCTCAGGGCGGAATCTGCAGGGACAAAGGCCCCAGGAAGCTCGGCCGTGGGAGAACTGGGACCGCTGCAACTCAGATTCTCGCGGCTCAGACAGGGCGATCGCGGATCGCCGCGGCGGCAGAGGGGAGACACCCGTTCCCGGTAGCCAGGCGAGGGCGCCCTTACGCGCCCCAGGGCTCCGAACCGTGGGCTACCGGGAGCCGCGGGCGGACCATGAAGGGTGGAGCCCCACGGGAGGGGCTGGCCCTCACTCCCCGCTCCCCCGCTCCCCTCCTACCCCAGGCTGGAACCTGGGATCCCCCAGGGACTCCCCGGAGCCGCCGCTTCCCCCATGGACTTGCCCGGGGACTCCAGGTGAGAGCGCACCCCGCCCGCCTGTCTTGAGCCCGGGAAACGGGGAGCCTGGTGGCCGTACCGGGGAAACCACAGGGCCAACAACAGGCTTAGGCGACCGTCCTCTGCTTTTCTCATCCTTCAGCACGCCTGGCCGGCAGCGTCTGTGCCGCCAACCCCATGCTGGAGCATTATGGGGAGCCAAGAGCCCAAAACGGCCGAAACTGCAGCCTCTCGGGGCCCCTTCGCCCTTGGAAAAAGCCTCTCGGCGGGTCCTGGCCGTGGTCCTGGAAGATGTCATGGCTGCCCGCATGGTGAGCCTCTTGAACTGAGAGGCCCCCTTCTTCATCAGGTCCCCTCAGTAGGAAAGTCAAACTAGGTCAAGTGAAGATCACTGAGGTCCAAACACCTCATTCTCACACTCATCAGTCAGTCTCCCTAATGCTTTTTTTTTTTTTTTGCTTGGCTTTCACTTACTCCAACCTGGAATTGGGCAGGTCTCTGGTGCCAAAACCACATCCCCACAATTCTTAAGTGTGAGAAACTCCCCTGCTTTCTTCCCAGCCCAATTTCTAGGCAATCCTTGGGAAGCAGGCTGAGGTCTTTGGCTCCATTGCACAGATTAGAAAAACTGAGGCCCCAACTAGGGCAATGACTCACTCCAGGTCACCCTGTCCTTTTCATTTATGCAAATAGCCTGGCTGACATTACCCAGGCCCCATACCAAGTAGCTCGGGCCATAACTGACCTCTTCTTTGGGGATTGCAAATGAATTCTAGCCACTATTTCTGTCATCTTGATGGCATAGGGCACTGTTAGGCATAGGGAGGCCCTTTTTGGTCCAGCTTCATTCTGTCACCTTCCTCTTGACATCTCCTCCTCTCTGAGGTCCCCCTGGAGCCCCAAGAAGAGAGTTCCACCCCACGACACCACAGCAACCATCGGGATTCTGTTCGCAGCCAGCCGCCTGCCTCACCACCCCGGCAGGCCACGTGGTCCCCACAAGCCAGGTGAGAATGGCAGAATGGGGGGGAGGAGCTGGGAACACAGCTGAGCCCCACTCATCTTCCCGTTCCCTCTCTAGGCCTCCCGACCCATTGCACCTATGTCGAGAGCCCTTGAGCCGTATCCGTCGGCCCCCTTCCACCCCAAGGCGGCAATCAAGGACAACACCTGGCCCAGAGGAGGGGCCTTCACAAAAGGTGGACCAGGTGCACCAGCCCACCCTGGTGGTGATGCTGCAGGACATTGCCAGCTCCAGACCCCGAGCTGAGGTATGGGAACTTCAGGGAAAGATGTCAGGGGTTCAGTTGGGGGCAGGCATGTCACTGGGCATAGAAGAAAGTTGTGGGAGGACTATGTCTGGGGTGGATTTTGCTCAGAGAAAGGAGGATGGCATTTTAGATTGGAAGACATTGCCTGAACAAAGACCTATATGAAAAAGTCTTTAGCATGAACCCAGGCAGGCATCTGGAGACTGACAGAGTTGGGATAGGGGAGCTACGGAGGCCACAGGGGGCTTCCCTGCCTCCCCATAAACACCCCCTGTTTATATCCAGGGCTTTGCTGATGAGGCTCCCAACTTCATCATCCCAGCGAGAAGGTGAGAGGGCTGGGAAGGGATTATGAAGACGTGTAGGTGGCAGCTCTTATCCAGGCAGCCAAAGCTAGGGGCATCAGACTTTACATGTCCAGTGCTTCCTTGCAGCACCTTCAGAAGCATTAAGGGACAGGGGAGGTCCTGGCTCAGGTGGGATCTGAATGTGAAAGGTTCCTCTGCCTTTAACTTGCGCCTTCACCCCAGAGCTGAGCCCAAGGTGATGGTTCACCAGCCAAAGCCTCCGTCCAGGGACCTGCCAGCCCCATCCCGTCCATCTGCCCTGTCTGCAAACCCTCTGGCGAGCCCACCACCAGGTAAGGACTCAGATGGATGAGAAGGAGGGTTCTGGAAAATTCTAGCTGAGCTTAGAAGTGTCAGATGCAGAGGTGGGGATGGGGCTTAACTCCCTCTCAGGGTGGAGCTTGGTGTGTGAAGATGGAGTTTAGAGTTCAGAGACGTCTGAACTTCTGAATTTAAGGCTTGGTATTTTAGGGCTGGGCTTATTCCTCAGTGGGCAAAGGTTAGTGTTTGGGGGAGGGACTAAGGTTCCTAAGTGGGGCTTAGACAGGTCAGAATATGCACCTGACCCTCTCCTTTCCTCAGCCCCAGATCCTGTTCTGGAGCCCCCATCGACCCCACCGCCGTCCAGCCTTTTACGCCCCCGCCTCAGTCCCTGGGGCTTGGCCCCCCTCTTCCATTCCGTCCGCTCCAAGCTGGAGAGCTTTGCTGACATCTTCCTCACACCCAACAAAGCCCCGCGGCCCCCACCCCCATCACCCCCCATGAAGTTGGAGTTGAAGATTGCCATCTCAGAGGCCGGGCAGCCCGGGGCTTCTGAGGGCACTGTGACAGTCAGTCCCCGGCCCCCTATCCGCCAATGGCGGGCCCAAGACCAGAACCCCTCAGCAACTCTCACTAAGCCCTCTCTGGGCCGAAGCCACTCCTGCCCTGACCTGGGGCCCCCTGGCCCAGATCCCTGCAGCTGGCCCCCTGTTCCAGCCCCCTCAAGCCGGCCACGGCCTCGGCGGCACACGGTGGGAGGTGGAGAGATGGCCAAAGCCCCACCACCCCCTCGGCCCTGTCTCCGGAAAGAGGTCTTCCCTCTTGGAGGAGTGGGAGGCTCTCCTCCCCTCGTCACATCTTGTTCGTCTACTGCATCCACCTCTTCCTTCTCTGAACCTGCAGAACCCAGGTAGTGCTCTTGATAAACCCTCCTTAAAGCTCTGGCCACAGGAGGGGGCCCAGCCTCCTACCCTAGTATCCAGTGGGCAGGAGAGGGGGAGGCAGCTGGGAATGCTGTTTGGCTCTGAGCCTTGACCTTCTCTACAGGTTGAGCTCAACCAAGAGAAAGGAGCCAAGGGCCCCAGAAGACCAGGTGCTTCCAGATTCCGAGACCAAGGTAGGGGTACAGGTGAACGGGGAGGAGACAAGTGGGAGCCTGAGTCCACGCTGCACTTTTTACCCTCTGCCCCATCTCTGCAGACCATCGGGAAGGTTTCTCGATTCAGAATACGCAGGACACCGGCCCGTTCTCAAATAAACCTCACACCAATGGGGCTGCCTCGGCCAGTCAGGTGAGAAGCTTGTCGTGCATGGATCTGAAGCAGGTGTAGGCTCAGGTCCCCTGAGTGTGGCTCTGCTTCCTCTCAGTCAAGCTTGGAGGACTCCATTTGTTCTGGACGTGGTTTGCATATAGAACCATCTGTCTGCCTCAGGCAGCACTCCTGGCTCCTGACAGATCCAAGAAACTGAAATATAGACCAGGCCTTATTTATCCCTTCTCCAGGCCCACTAGCCCCAGGTTTCTCAGTGACGTCTGCTCTTGGCTCGTAGGTTGAACAAGAAGGAGTTCAGCTTGGAAGAAATTTACACCAACAAGAATTACCAGTCACCCACAACCAGGAGGTGAGAAACTTTGAAGGCTTAGGGGTGACAGAGGGAAAACTGGAATCAGGGGGCATGCTGGTAACCTGGACTCCTCCCTGCCTGGTCCAGGACCTTTGAGACCATCTTTGAGGAACCCCGGGAGCGCAATGGGACTCTGATTTTCACCAGCTCAAGGAAGCTCCGGCGGACTGTAGAATTTCGGGACAGCAGTCTTCCTCGATCCCGGCGGCCATCTCGAGGGGCCCGGGCTACAGCTGGCAGGACCCTTCCTCCCAGTCTGGCCCCCAGCCCAGATGTAGAACCCCTGCTGCAGCAGCGACTCCAGGAGCTGGACGCCTCACTCCTGGAGGAGGAGGAGGAAGGGGATCAAGATCAGCCCCATCGGACTTAGAAGCTCCATTTGTCTGTCCATGCGTCCTGAGGGGGTGGGGGGAAGTCTCTGAGGCAGTTATAATTTTTTCTCTATATTTCTAGTAAAGTTTTCGATATGTTTCTGATTCTTCTGTATGTCTCTAGCAGAGTTTGAGATTCACTGCCAGTACTGGCTGATGTTTCTACTTTGGCCTGTAAAACTGGGAAATGAGGGTGGTACCAGGAAAGACCATGAAGTGGGATATAGGGAATGGGGTAGAGGAATGGTCATTGGAGATACCTTCTTGGGTTGAGAATTTTCCTATGCAGAGGGATACTTCTGAATCTGCTCCAGAAGATACTGTGACTCTGGACCCTGGTCAGGGACTGAGGGAATGCCCTGGTGGTCTAGGGGTTAGCATTCCATGTTTCCATTGCAGGGGCTGCAGGTTCCATTCCTGGTTGGAGGACTAAGAGCCTGCACACTGCGTGGCACAGCAAAAAAAAAAAAAGGAAGAGGCTGAAAGTCCTAGAGTGGACTAAAGCCCTGTTCTAGATAGCCCTGAGTTCCTTCTAACACACAGGCCAAGAATCTGTTGTTGGATTCAAGAACTAATAATAATCAGCTATAAGTAAGCACCTACAACAACCTGTCACAGGTACTTGACCTACAAATAGCCCTATAAGAATTATACCCATTTTATACATGAAAAAGCAAGCTGTCATAATGTTCACATTAAAAGGGAAACCCAGGGAACCAGAGAACACAAGCGGCACACTACATCTTTCGTAACTTAAAGGTAGAATAGTGGCCAGGAGCACAGACTGGAGCTAAGCTTCCTGAGTAAATCCTGCTTAGGAAACTGAAAGTTTATCAATTCCCCTCTCCTGTAAAATGGGGCTGATGGTAGTACCTTCCTAAGAGATTTCTGTCAAATGAGTTCCTATGTGAGAAAGTGTCTGGCACACAATGCAAACTGTTTTTATCTTGTTAGCACGCAGACCCCAGGCCCGCACTCCTGCACCGAGCAATAACTGGACGCGAAAGCTTCCTTTACGCTCGACTGGCGCTCAAGCCGCGTGCTCTAACCACCCGGCACGGCGGGGGATCCCGCTGAGCGGCCAGCCTGATGGTTGTAGCATCACGCGCGTGCGCGAGAAGCCAGACAGCCTGTGGACTAAGCCAAGCGGCAGAAAGGGAGAGAACACATAACTGGCCGTGTACAGTGTCCTTCCGCGGCCGCGCGCCACCCAGCGGCCAACTGTCCCCAACGACTCGCACTCTAGATCCAGATCCTCGGCTAGACGCCGTCAGGAGAGTAGCCAATAAACGAAGAGCAGGAAGAGGCGGGGTCATCTGGAGGACCGCCCCAAGCGCCTACTTCTAACCAGTTGAGTCACAAGACTTGATGAGGGGCGGAGCTAATCTGACGTATACCAAATCCAAGATTTGAGGGCGGTTACATATTACTCACTCCCTCCCTCCCGCGTTTGACTCCGCCCCTTCGACTTGACGTACACTTCTCAGCCTATCAACGGCTAAGCCTGTAGGGGGGTGAGGGGAAGGGGCGAAAAGTGGGAGGAGACAGAGAGAGGAAGGAGGCGTAGGCTGAGGAGGAAGAGGGAGGAGGGGCAGGGAAGTCCTGGCGGAGAAGAGGCCGAAGACTCCAAAGGAGACGACAGGAGGGTGAGCTGGAGCTCCCCAGCTGCCCAGCTGCCGTTCCGGATTCTTTAAGGCGAACGTCAGACAGAGACGGAGGAAAGAAGGAAGAGAATTTTATGTCGGCAGACAGACAAGCTCTACCCGTCACCGTTGCCTCACATCCGGGGCTTTGGAGGGCTGGCCCCTCGGCCCCGCCCCCCACCTCGCGCCTTTCATGGCGACCGGAGGCGGAGGCTGGAAGAGCTGGGCCTGGAAGAGGCCCCTTTAAATCTCCTTAAAGGGGTGGCCACCTATCTTGGCGGACTACAACGCGAGCCTTTAAAGGGGAAGCCGCCGAACAGACGCTGACAAATTGAGAACTGTGCTGTTGGGAGAACTGGAGCGAGCAGAGGATTCTCATCGCCACTTCTCAAAGCAAGAAGTCCTTTAAATTCAACTTAAAGGGGAAGTGGCCGTTTGTGGAGGACTAGAAACTAACTCCCGAGCCCTTAAAGGGGCGGCCTGCTGTTTGGAGAACCTGGGACTCCTTAAAGGGGTGGCCTCTTTTAGCCGGAGGACTTGAGGCACTTTTAAAGGGGAGGTCGACGTTTCGGGGCGAGCTTTCGGCCCCTTTTAAAGGGGTGGCCCTTCCTCTTCTTCGGGGAGACTTGTCTCGACCCCTGGTAGGGGGCAGCCACCGAACTAGGCCGGTCGGACACCGTCGGGTCGTCTTAAAGGAGTCAGAGACTGGACAACTTGAGGCCTTGCCTTAAAGGGACGGCCGCCCCGTTTTCGCTGTCTCGGCCCCGCCGGCCCCACAGGGGGGGCTCTCGGGCTTGTCGCCCCGGGGGCGGCGCCGGCTCCCTGGGCCTTGGCCTTGGGGCACGCTCGGGGCGAGCAGATCCTGCTTTAAAGGGAAAGCCGTGGCCCTCTCGTCCCTGTGCAGCCGCCAGCGCCGCGCCTGCGACCCCGGGCCTGCGGACAGGCCGCTCCGGGGCCCGCCGCCTCCGGATGCGGCGCTGAGGGCGGTCGCCATGGAGACGGCAGCGGCCGCGGCCCCGGGCCCGGGCTGGGCCGCTGAGGGGGAGCGGCGGCGGCGGCGCTGCTCGCGCCGAGACCGAGACCGGGAGCAGCGGCGCCGCCGAGGTCCCGGCGGCGACGCGCCCCGGGCCCTGTTGGCCGCCCCGCGCGGCTCCTCGTCCTCGTCGTCGCCGCCGCCGCCGGCCAGGCCGTGGTCGTCAGCTTCGTCTGGAGAGCGGCCCGGAGGCCCGAGACGGCGGCGGCCGCGTCCCAGGCCTCGGCCCCCGCGACCCCGAGCTCGGAAGCGGCCTGCTGGCTCGGGCAGCCGCGGGGAGGAAGAGGAGGAGGAGGAGGAGGGGGGCGCAGACGATGGGGAGGCCGAGGAAGAGCCTGAGGAGGAGGAAGAAGAAGAGGAGGACTTGATCGATGGCTTCGCTATCGCCAGCTTCGCCAGCCTCGAGGCCTTGCAGGTGGGGCCTGTTGGGGCCGGGGACCTTTGGGGGGCTTCAGAGGGCCCGAGAGAAGGGTACGGTGCCTGGAGTGGGTGGAGTTGAGGGGGGAATGCTGGCACCCCAAACCAGAGCAACCGGCTCCTCTGGCCAGGCCTCTGCCCCACCCTGGGGTGGGAGGAGGTAGAGCTAGTCTCCAGGGACCAACCAGGTTACCGGGCCCGAGAGCCACTTTAGTAACTTGGTCACCCCTAGAGAGGTGGGGAGCTTTCCTTTCTCCACCATGTATGTACTTTAGTCCCACCTCCTCCTCCACAGAAGGATGCGTCTCTTCAGCCCCCAGAGCGACTGGAGCATCGGCTGAAGCATTCTGGGAAGCGGAAGAGGGGGGGCTCCAGTGGGGCAACTGGGGAACCAGGGGACAGCTCTGATCGAGAGCCTGGCCGGCCCTCTGGGGATCGGGCCCGAAAATGGCCCAATAAGAGGAGGAGGAAAGAGGTGAGCTTGTCCCAGATCCCTGTCCTTTAAAATTCTGAGCCGAATGTTCTTCACATAGACCCATTTTCCATCAGCAGTGCTGCTACCCATGGTGAAGTGACCCCAGTCTCTCAGGTCAAAGAGAAAGGCAGAGCATATTTGAGCGCCCACTGCCCCATCCCGGACTGATAAAGACATGTCCACAGTCAGACTTTCCTGCTTTGGGCTGATACTGGGTCTGCCTTGAACATATTGATAATTCAGAGATGTATCAAAAGGACGTAGTTGAATCGTAAATTAGATATGGTCTCTGCACCCCTTTTCAAGTCAGTGTCAGTCTAGTAGGAAAGAATCTTTGAGCAAACACCTAGACCAAAACTTGAGAGGCACCAGAAGGTAGAGATCTGGGAGAGATGCTGCAGAAACCCACATGAGGAAGCCACTCATTCTGCCTGGGGGATGGGAGGAGGGTTGTGGTTAGGGAAAGCCCCCTGGGATGTCTTAGTCAGGCCTTGAAGGATAGTCATAAGTTGCTGAGAAGAGAAATAGGGCTAAGTTGTTTTGGGCAAAAGCGCAGAGATGTGAGAATCTGGTAGATTTGAAAAGTTGCCAGAGCATTGGGAACTGGGTGGGGAATAGAAGGAGACTGAGAATAGGTCATGAGGGGCCTTCAGTGCCTTGCCAGGGAGCTTAGACTTTATCCAAAGGCCTCGCCAGCCAGCCTCCCTTACCTCTGGACTCTGGTCTTTCTCAGGCCTCCTCCCGTCATTCTCTGGAAGCTGGATACATAGTAAGTGCTCTCCACCTGTATGGGCCCCTCCCCGTTCACTCCCTGTCTGAAACACCCCTTGACCTTGGGCCCCCCTTCTCTTCCCTGTTTTGACACCTCTGTCTTTCCTTCTCCCCAGTGTGATGCAGAAAGTGATCTGGACGAGAGGGTGAGTGGGGCTAGAGCTTGTTGGGTGGGCAGTATTACAGCTCATAAAATGAACTGTGCCTTAAAGGTCTCCTTGTACAGCAGACAGAGTCTTCCCTTAAGTGGGGAAAGGGAGTTAAGTCGAGCCAGAAATGGATGTTTGGGGAGGATGCATGGGACAGGTAGGCAGGTTGGGGGGTGGGGGGGATTGAGAAAGTAAATGACAAGTTTTATTTGGTAATTGGAGCCAATTGACCAAAGAATCAAAGGCCTATGCCTTGCTATGCTATCCTTTCCAAAGCACTTGGAGATACCAGTGGTTCTCCATGGAAACCCAGGGTGGCTATGGAACCCAGTTGGTTCTTCCTGCTGGTTATTAGTCTGCTCCTATAGATTACAGTCTGTAGACAATAGTCGTGGCAGTGAGGACGCTAAACTATTGTACACAGTGTAAGAACGTAAGCTATAAAGGTGTGTTTCATTTTGCTTTTAGGGCTGATGTGCTAGCTTTCAAAGTGTGTTCTAGCAGTTGATGTTCTTCTCCTGTCACTAACTAAACGTGTATTCCCTGATGTATGTCTTGCTGTAGTTTAAAAAGTTGACTGGACAGGGACTTCTGTAGTGAAGCAAATAGTCTTTGTCCATCTGATCGGGGCACAAGTGGGAGACTGGGAGCCTATTGTCAAGAGAACCTGAGTCTGAGTTTTTATGAAGAATCTCCAGATTTCTAAGTATTCGCAGTTAGTTTAAAACTTTTGGTGACATTTACGGACCAAATAGATCTATAAGCCTGGTAGACAGTCTGGGCCAGCAGTTAGTGATATCTGACATTTTTGCCTTGATTTACCTGTTTCTCTGTTACTTCAGTACTGCCTAAATTCAATCTTCCTGGCCTATCAAATGCGCAGGCTTAGTTGCTCTACCCTTTTCCCCAAGCATTGGGCCTCCTAGAGCCCACAGTCTTGAGTGGATTTCAGCTAAGCTGATGGAATAGACTTGTCACCACTACCAGTGCCTAGCCAACTCCAGAGGCTGTTGGCCTTCCTGGGTGAAGGCCTGACCTGACCAGAACCTGACTGTGTCCCTATCCTTCCCCAGGTCTCCGATGATGACCTCGACCCGTCCTTTACTGTCTCAACCAGCAAAGGTTGGTTCCAAGGGCTGGGGTTGGAGATACGGGCGGGAAATTGGGTAAGCATGGTCCTTAACTGAATATGTTTGCCGTCCTGCCCTCACAGCCTCGGGCCCCCATGGCGCCTTCAATGGGAACTGTGAAGCAAAACTCTCCGTGGTCCCTAAAGTGTCGGGCCTGGAGCGGAGCCAGGAACAGCCCCCAGGGCCCGACCCGCTGCTAGTGCCTTTCCCCCCGAAGGAACCACCGCCTCCACCAGCCCCTCGGCCTCCTGTCTCACCCCCTGCACCCCTGCCGGCCGCCCCCAGTCTGCCACCCCCACCCCAGCCCCAGCTGCAGCTTCGGGTTTCGCCTTTTGGCCTCCGCACTTCCCCCTATGGCAGCAGCCTGGACCTCAGCACTGGCAGGTGAGTGATCGGGAGGTCTGGCCAGGTCTGGAAAGGCCTAGTCATTTTGCTGCCAACCCCTGCATTCTGTGTCTGGGGACATGGGTTGGTTCCTATGGGATATCACTTGAAAAGGGATTTGGGGGCTAAAAAGTTTGAGAGATACTGTGGGACAAATTTAAAGAGATTACTACAGGACTTCTCAGAACCCTTTATACGTTGACTTGCAGAGGAATCCAGTTTGTGCCGTTTCCCAATTTTATTCCCCAAGTTTTTTTTTTTTTTTTGTAAGGCACATCTCTTAGGAATAGTGTTGTTTGGAACATACTTTGGGAAATGCTGACATAATGACTAAGAGTGCTGACTTTGGTGTTATTCAAACCTGGATTCAAATTCTTACTCTGCCGCTTAATGGCTGTGTGATTTTTGACAAGTCACTTAACCTCTCTGAGCCTCAATTTTTTCTTTTTGTAAAGTGAAATAATAATAGTACCTTCATTGTAAAGCTGTTGTGAGGATTAATTATGAGTTAATGCAGTGTTTCCCAAAGTGTGTACACACTTTTGTTAGTGGTGTGCGAGGGAATTTTAGATGGTACGTGAGTAAAATTTTTTCAGTTTTGATGTGTTTAAAAAAAAAAATACAAGTAGTACCTCAGCCCCTTAATTTTACACATTGCTGTTTGGTGAGGCCAAGTGGAAAAGAAACTGAGTTAAGTTTAAAGAAGTAAAAGATACAAGGGGTCCCAGGGATGCGGCAGCAGTTGGGAAGGTGATGTGGAATGTTGGAGACTTGGATTAGCATGTAAAGCAGATGACAGCACTTGGCATACAGTAAGTGCTCAGTAAAGGGTAAGAGTTAATGACATTTCAAGGATTGATGCAATTTTTGTTGTTATCATCATTTTTTCCCTTATTGAGAAAACTAAGGCTCAGAGAGAGGCAGTGACTTGCTCAAGGTCACCCAGGGTGTTGATGGCAAGATGGGCCTAGAATTCAGGCCTCCTGACTCCTACACCAGTCCAGCGCAGCGCTGCTTCCACTGGCTTCGGGTGGGAACCCAGGTGGCCTGTTGTAATTAAGCGTCAAAGTGAATGATGTTTTGTGCTGTGATTGAGTCAGAAAAGGGAAAGACCAGAGGCGTCAGAAGCAGCTGTGTGGAAGAAGAGACAGGAGGAGGGGGGTTTGTTGGGTGTGGGAGGTACCTCCGTCTGAGGATGGGTTCCCTGGGTGAGGGGTAGGGGTCCTGGGGGCCAGGTTCTACCACCTTCCATGTTGGAGAACCAGGGTCAAGGTATTTCCCAGGCTTCTGACCCCCTCCCGTCAGAGCTGGCACCTCCCAGCCCCTCACTCATCTCCCCACTTCTCTCCCCAGCTCTTCACGGCCGCCCCCCAAGGCCCCGGCCCCTCCCGTGGCTCAACCTCCCCCCTCATCATCCTCTTCGTCCTCTTCCTCCTCATCTGCCTCCTCCTCGTCCGCGCAGCTCACCCACCGGCCCCCGACGCCCTCACTGCCCCTGCCTTTATCCACCCACAGCTTCCCCCCTCCTGGGCTTCGGCCCCCCCCACCACCCCACCACCCCTCCTTGTTCTCCCCTGGCCCCACCCTGCCCCCACCCCCACCCCTGCTGCAGGTGCCAGGGCACCCTGGGGCCTCAGCCGCTAACGCCCTTTCTGGTGAGTTTGGGATCCTGGCCGGGGGGCGGGGGGCCATGGCTCTGGGCTTGGGCCCATTTGACTTCGGGGCATCTGGACCTTAGCAGGCAGCAGGGCTTGAGGAGGGAGTGGCCCAAGGCCAGAAGGGAAGGCCAGTCACCCGGGCCCTAGGAGGCTGCCATGGTGGCTACAGATGTTAAAGCCTTCTCCCCCTCCCCTCCCACAGAGCAGGACCTGATCGGCCAGGACCTGAACTCTCGCTACCTGAATGCCCAGGGTGGCCCCGAGGTGGTGGGGGCAGGGGGCTCGGCCCGGCCCCTGGCCTTCCAGTTCCACCAGCACAACCACCAGCACCAGCACACCCACCAGCACACCCACCAGCACTTCACCCCTTACCCCCCGGGCCTGCTGCCACCCCACGGCCCCCACATGGTGAGCTCCTCATTGGGCCAGTGATGAGACTCAGAGACCTGGGGGGAGGGTGTGGCTTCCAGGGGAAAGCCCTGGGTTCTTGGCTGGCAGCTTACTCTTCCCTTCTCTTCCCTAGTTTGAGAAATATCCAGGAAAGATGGAAGGCCTTTTCCGGCATAATGTGAGTGTGTGTGTGTGGTGCGTGGGCATTGATATATCAGTGTGTGTGGCCCTGACTGTGGGGGTCCAGTCTTCAGCTTCCAAAGCAAGAGCCTTGAGCCTGGGAGAGCTCCCTGGGGGAGGGTGGGGGGTCTAGGGTGGAGGCCAGAGGACCAATGAGCAGACCCGCCCTGGGCTCCACCTCCACCCCCAGTTGGACTAGTCCCCTTCTCTCCACAGCCGTACACGGCCTTCCCTCCCGCAGTGCCCGGCCTCCCTCCGGGCCTCCCGCCGGCTGTCTCCTTTGGCTCCCTGCAGGGGGCCTTCCAGCCCAAGGTGAGCTCCCAACCCAGACACCACCACCACCTCCCACCCCTTACAAACCCAGACACCCCCAGAACCATGTACCTTCTAATTGCCCCAAACCATGCCCCTCCTCCTGCCCTCACCCTGTGGATCCAGGTTTTTTCAAAACCATACTCCCTCCCAGTCCCAGCCCCCAGCTTGATTCTAGCCCCCTTTTATGCCTGGCATCAGCTCCTCTGACTGATCCCTCCACTCCCCTTTCTCAGAGCACGAACCCCGAGCTGCCACCACGACTGGGGCCAGTGCCGAGCGGGCTTCCCCAAAAGGGGACACAGGTGAGGGGGGTCAAGGCAGGTCCTCAGGGAGCTCGAAGATCTGTTGAGGGAGAGCAGTGTTGACTTGAGAGTGACCCCCTGATCCCTCTCTTTAATATGTGATCAGGGGTATCCCTGAGAATCTGAGGAGAGGGAATTTCTGTCGGTGAAGAGTTTCTCAGGCATGAGGGATAGGAATTTTGTGAAGTTGCCCCAGAAATAAGATTATAGGACAGTAATTTTTATAAGAGTTTTCAGGTTTTTTTAAGTCACAGCATTCTATTTTTCCAAATGACATCACACTAGGAAGTTCTGTTCTTAACGAAAAGATAAGCTGCCCCTTTGTGACGAGACATGGGCAACAGCCTTAAAGCCCAGGGCTCTGGGAACATGGTGAAAAGCATAGGATATAGTTCCTAAAGAGACTAGTCCAGAGGTTTTCCAGCTTGTTTTAACAATTGTAAAGGTATTTTTCTAAAGAAATCTTAAGCAGTTCCTCATTATACATGAAGTTGTCAGTCAGAGAGCTACTCTTTGAGAAACCTGCTGCCCACTAACCCATTCTACAGCCTTCCAGGCAGGGCACCTCCTTGGGGCCAGGTTCAGTAACTTGGTACTGGAAGGGAGATGCCTGGAGTTGGAGAAGCGGGGAAAAGGAAAGGTTTGAGGGTACCACACGAGAGGTGCTTGGGTGGGTGGGGTACTGGGGACTATGGAGATGAGGTGCCCAGGTCAGTAAACAGGTTTGAACTGCCGCCAATCTCTGCTTTGCCCTTCCCAGATCCCTGACCATTTCCGGCCACCTTTGAGGGTGAGTTTGGTGAGGACCTCAGGCTGCATGAGGCTGGGGGCTGGTGTCAGCGTGTTTGTCTGAGGGGTGGGTCTTGCTTGGGAATAAGCCAGAAGCCCAAGACATGGAGGCAGCCAGATGGAACAGCAGGAAACGAAAGGCTTGCAAACCGCAGGCCCGGGTTCACACATAGCAGGCCGTGGGACCTTGGGCAAGACTGTTTCTCTCTCTGAGCCTCAGTTTCCTAGGCTGTGAAATGAACCTAGTCCTAACCCTTCACTTGTAGGGGTTGACAAGTGGGGATGTTGTATGGCGATGCTGGGCCCAGGGCCAGGTCTGGAGTGGGTGATGAGTGAACGTTCTTTCCTTCCCTTTCCCTTTGGTCATCCTTCTGGGGCGGCAGAAACCAGGGAAGTGGTGTGCCATGCACGTGCGCGTGGCTTACATGATCCTGAGACACCAGGAAAAGATGAAGGTACTGGGGCCAGAGGGCTGGGGAGAGCGGGCCTGCCTGAGCTCTGGGTGTCTACCTTCAGTGGAGCTTGGCAGAATCTTGGCCAGAAACGTCCTCTCCTATCCTTGGTCACTGCCTGAGCAATTCCACAGTCAGTACTAGGTTCTCTAGCTAACTGGGGGGTGGTCAGAGAAGGTTTGGAGAGAGGCAGAGGCCCACCCTCGCCCTCCCTTGGCACCAGCCAGCTCTCGGAGGGGGCCTCAGGGTGGAAGAGCAAGAGCGGGACCACACCTGCCTCCTCACTCACTGCCCCTCTCCCTGTCCCATGCAGGGCGACTCCCACAAGCTTGACTTTCGGAACGACCTCCTGCCCTGCCTTCCGGGGCCCTATGGGGCCCTGCCCCCTGGGCAGGAGCTCTCCCACCCGGCCGCCTCCCTCTTCACTGCGACTGGTGAGTCTGGCCAGCCCTCTCTGGGCCTGAGGGTGCCCACCTGTAGCCCAAGGCCCACCTTGCACACACTCAGCCTCATCCGCCTCTCTGCCCCAGGTGCCGTCCATGCTGCAGCCAACCCTTTCACGGCAGCTCCCGGGGCCCATGGACCCTTTCTGAGTCCCAGCACCCACATTGGTAAGAGCCATGGGCATGTTGGGCAACCCAGGCCTTGACCCTGACTTCTTGGAGGTGTTAAGCGGGGGATTGAAATTAAACCTGAGAGGCAGCTGGAATGGAGGGTAGACCTGGGTCCACTTGCTTTGTGACCTCAAGCAAGTTACTCTCCCTGCTCTGAGCCTTGATCTTACAGTCTGTAAAATGGGATAACGAAGGGCAGAGTCATTGCCCAGCTCAGTCACTGTCTGAAATAGCCAGGAGAAGTGGGGAGAGGCGTGTGGAGGAAGGCTGTGCAGCATGGTCCCTGGCTCCCAGTGGTCTCCGCCAGCTTCTTGGAGAGGTTTATCCTAGTTTGGATGAACAAGGAAGAATTGAGCCGGCTGGCCCAGGGAAAGGTGTTCTAGAAGAGGCAATTGTGAGATTTCCCCAGCTGGCAGGTTAGGTGTTCTCACGGCCATGTAACATACACACACAGTCAGGGTTCAGTTGCATGTGGGTGGGAGGCAGCTAGCAGAGGTTCTTCAGGGGAGTGGCTGGCTGTTGAGTTGGCCTGGGTGGCGGGTATAGGGGAATGTGGGGTAAGAGCCTGACCTTGGAGTCAGAGGCCTGGATTAGGGGTACCGCTCGCAGGTTAGATGACCATTGATGGGCAAGTCACTTCACCTCTCTGAGCCTGTTTGATCTTCCTTAAATGGGAATGATCCCACCTCCCTCATGGAACTTATGCTGTTAAACAACACATTGCACATTAAACCTCAGTACCTTTCCAGGGCCTGCTTGCTGACCAGCCTCTTTGCCAGTCCATGATGCCTGCTCGGAGCCGGCCGCCCAATGCTCTGACCGTCCCCCCTTTCTCCCACAGATCCCTTTGGGCGTCCCACAAGCTTCGCCTCCTTGGCTGCCCTCTCCAACGGGGCCTTTGGAGGCCTGGGCAGCCCCACATTCAGTGAGTGCTGGAGGGGATGGGGAGGGGTGGGGTGGGGACTAGGGCGGTGGGTTGCTGTGCTCAGGCAGGGGGCCAGGAGGGTGCCTGAGTGGGCCCTACCACCCCTGGCTCCCATTGTCTTTTGGTCTGTCCTCTGTCTAGACTCCGGCGCCGTCTTTGCCCAGAAAGAAAGTCCAGGGGCCCCACCAGCCTTCGCCTCCCCCCCAGACCCATGGGGCCGCCTGCACCGCAGTCCTCTGGCCTTTCCTGCCTGGGTCCGGCCCCCTGAGGCCGCCCGGACCCCGGGCTCAGACAAGGAGCGGCCGGTGGAGCGGAGGGAGCCCTCTCTCACCAAGGAGGAGAAGGACAGGTGTGGCTTCACATGCTCCCCACCTGCCCAGCCCTCTGCCTGCTGCCCACCATCCATCTAAGCTCCTTCATCCTCTCCTTCCTCACCTCCCCCAGGGACCTCCCCTTTTCCCGGCCCCAGCTCCGAGTTTCTCCTGCTACTCCCAAGGCCCGGGCTGGTGAGGAAGGAGCCCGGCCCACCAAGGAGTCAGTGCGGGTAAAGGAGGAGCGAAAGGAAGAGGCTGCCGCCGCCGCCGCTGCCGCTGCCGCTGCCGCCGCCGCCGCTGCCGCTGCCACCACCGGGCCCCAAGGCCTTCACCTGCTGTTTGAGAGGCCCCGGCCACCCCCATTTCTGGGCCCTAGTCCTCCAGAGCGCTGTGCTGGCTTCCTGGAGCCAACCTGGTTGGCTGGGCCCCCTCGCCTCGCTAGGCCGCCCCGCTTCTACGAGGCGGGCGAGGAGCTGACTGGACCTGGGGCCGTGGCCGCCGCCCGCCTCTATGGTCTGGAGCCTGCCCATCCCCTCCTCTACAGCCGCTTGGCTCCGCCGCCACCACCAACTGCGGCCCCAGGAACCCCTCACCTTCTCAGCAAGACCCCACCAGGAGCCCTTTTGGGGGCACCACCTCCGCTTGTGCCCGCCCCCCGGCCCAGTTCCCCTCCTCGGGCCCCTGGCCCAGCCCGGGCTGACAGGTGAGGGAAGGGGAGGGGCAGGGGCATAGCTCCATCCCCCCTTTCTTCTGACATGGTTCTAGAGCTGAGGTTTTCGAGCCAGGGCTGGAGGGCAGAGATCTTGACCTCACCAGCCACCTCTGAGGTCATGGAATCTGGGAGCAGAAGTCCCAACCCCCATGAGATCACGCATCAGTTGGACCTTGGGGTCACTGGGAGGGCAGAGGTCACAAGCCTCTAGAGAGGTATGTGTGTGTGTGTGTGTGTCTGTGAGAGAGAGTGTGTGTGTGTGTGTGTGTGTACTTGAGAGTGGGGGTCATTTCAGAGGTCACATCTCATGATCTCCTGAGGTGCACCATCGCCCCTTCTGAGGGCCCCTAGGCCCTTGGCCCGCCTCGCCAAGGGCTCACTAAGCCAGAGGCCAAAGTGCCCCCCTCCTCGTCACCTACCACCCAAGTCCTCATGCCCTCTCAGGGCTGGGGGAGGAGGGGCTAAAGGAAGGGGGGTTCCGTGTACATATTTATCTCCCCTTCCACATAGCCCCCCAGACCTTTTGTACATTTTTACAGGGGTGCCCCTCCCAATAATCCCCCTTCCTGGTTAATTAAATCCTAAGACTGGTGCTGTGTTCCTAGCCTCTGGCCTCTCTGTGGGGGGAGGGGGAATTGAAGGGGGAAGAGCTGGGAGGGGACAGGCAGGAACCCAGGGGTTATTCCTGGGAATACGGGGACCAGCAGGAGGGGGACCAACAGGGGAAGGGACCTGGGTACCTAGGCCAGAAAGAAGGGCAGATGCTTCATGCTTGACTGACAGCCCGGGTTCCCCCACCTGCTCCTGTTACCTCTGTGCCCCCACTCCCCAAAGGCGCAACCTCTAAGCTTCATACTCCACCTCTTAGTGGCTTGGTTCCCCCCCACCCACTCTATTCCAAGTGCCCCCAGGATTCCTGGGCCCTGCTCTCCAGAACCCTGTCCCCCAGAACCCTGCCTCAGGCTGAGTAGGGGCCAGAGAAGGTCACCATGTACCACACACCAAAGAAGGGGGTTGGCCTGGGGGTGGGCCACATAGGCAGCTTCTTCAGCAGCCTCTTGGCAGCAGCCCCAGCCTTCCCAAAGCAGCAGTGCCCCCAGGCTGGGGCCCAACCTAGAAGGCAGGGGTTGATTTAACAAAAACATAACGTTGACTTTTTTTCCCCGGTGGGGCTTATTCTGTAACATGACTTGCGGATATTTATATAAAAACGAGTGTTACAATGAGGCCCCTTGGCTCCTCTTTGAGTGTGTTTGGATCACCTGGGTGGGTATTGGGCTGGGTCCTGGGGTCAGGGAGGGATGAGGACAGTACTGCCCATGTCCTGATGAAGGTTTTACCCTCCTTCCCACCTGGGCAGTTTGTTCTCCCTCTGGAGGGGTTGGATTGGAGTGCTGGGCAGTGAAGTTTTTCATACTTTTTGACCGCGAGGACTACGTACTCCAGTTGACCCTTGAGCACAGGTTTGAGCTGCACAGGTCCACTTACATGTGGACTTCGGTCAACAAATACGTCTTATAGTACTGCGCGATCGATGGTCGGGTGACTCCATGGATGTGGCACCACAGACAGGGAGGGCCAGCTATAGCACTTGAGCATCTATCAACACGCCCAAGGCACATACCCTTCCAGAGGTAACCACCGTCAGTCATTTGGTATTTGTGTTCACCTGCACATGTATATGAACACGCATAGTAACTAGTGTTAGATGTGTAATTTTTTTAATCGATTTTTTAAATACATGGTCATTATAAAACTATAAGTACACAAATACTTAGTACAAAGAAAAAATGCTTTATAATCCCATTCCTCAGAGATGGCCACTGTTAACTTGGGCATATTCCTCCAGTTACTTTACTTGGTATTCTTAAAATAGTACAAAAAAATGGGATCCTGTGAAATGTACTATACAGTTAACGTTCTTTGGTATAATCATTCAAAAAGCAAGTGACTACTAAACTAAGCTACAAAAGCTGGCTCTCACCCAAACTACCCAGAATTGACTTGTTCCAAGTGTACCCATCGATCACCTTAGGAAAGACAGATCCAGCGTCCTCTGCCACCGCCACACATACCTGACTTCTCGGGAGGACTCAAGCCTAGTTCATGCTGACAAGTCAGAAATGGATTGGCCAGGGGAAGCTTGGCTTGCACACAAGGTTTCACCGGCAGTTCTTGTTCTCAGCTTCTCTTGAAAACTCATCTGTTGACACTATACCTACTTCCCCTATGACTGTCCTTTGAGATGGGGCGTATTCTCTCCAGATTGCCACTGTCCTTTCCAATCCATTGTTTAGGAACAGGCCATTGTCATGATTCCTGGCACCTCCCTGGTCCCCATAAGCATTTGGGTGTGGAATTCTCAGGGAAATACTTTCTAGACACGTATATCCAATGTCTCCTAGATCTCTCCCACAAGTGCCTCAGATCCCTGATGCTGTGCACCACCTCACCCCTACTCCATTTCTACCTCTGAGAGTTATAACAGAGCCAAAGTCAGAAACCTCCACTGTCTGCCTTTTATTCCTTCAATGGCTATTTGCTGCATCCATCATGCTGGGTGTGGAACTAGTAGTACCTGGAGATACAGGCGTAAACAACAGAAGCCCAGCATTCCTAGCGCTTACATGCTACAGTGAGAGAGGAGCAGTAAACTCATATGAGATGAAGGAGTGAAATTAAAGAGTCCTGGTAACTATTATCTTCCACTGACCCATCTCCTACTCTGACCCAACTCGGGCAGTTCTTCAAGCAGAGGTAAAGGGGGAGTCCAGAAAAGACTGTCAACATTGGGGAAGAACAAAACAAAACCATGATCATGTACCATCGAGATGCTGCTATTTGGAAGCGTGTATCTTGCCCTGAATGAACTCAGGAGAGTAGCTGTGTAATCTTAAGGAATGTGCTCATTTTTGTGCCATGGTTTCCTTATTGGATGGAGGGTTTTAAAAACAACAAATTTTGTTGTTATCATTGTTTACTCACTGAGTCATGTCGAACTCTTTGCAACCCCATGGACTGCAGCACACTAGTCTCCTCTGCCCTCCACTATCTCCTGGAGTTTGCTCAAATTCACATCCATTGAGTCGGTGATGCCATCGAACCATCTCATCCTCTGTCACCCTCTTCTGCTGCCTTCAATCTTTCCCAGCATCAGGGCCTTTTCCAATGAGTTGGCTCTTAAAATCAGGTGGCCAAAGTATTGGAGCTTCAGATTCAGCATCAATCCTTCCAATGAATATATAGGGTTGATTTCCTTTAGGATTGACTGGTTTGATCTCCTTGCAGTCCAAGGGATGCTCAAGAGTCCTGCAGCACCACAATTTCAAAGCATCAATTCTTTGACACTCTTCTTTATGGTCCAAGTCTCAAATCTATACATAACTACCAGAAAAAAACATAGCTTAGAGTATATGAACCTTTATTGGCCAAATGATGTCTCTGCTTTTTAATATGCTGTCTAGGTTTGTCACAGCTTTCCTTCCAAGGAGCAATCATCTTTTAATTTCATGGCTGCAATCACCATCTACAAGTGATTTTGGAACCCAAGAAAATAAAGTCTGTCACTGCTTCCACTTTTTTCCTTTCTATTTGCCATGAAGTGATGCGACCAGACTGGGAAAGGTCAGTTTTCATTCCAATCACAAAGAAAGGTAATGCCAAAGAATGCTCAAACTACCACACAATTGTACACATCTCACACGCTAGTAAAGTAATGCTCAAAATTCTCCAAGCCAGGCTTCAACAGTACGTGAACTGTGAACTTCCAGATGTTCAAGCTGGTTTTAGAAAAGGCAGAGGAACCAGAGATCTAATTGCCAACATCCGTTGGATCATCGAAAAAGCAAGAGAGTTCCAGAAAAATATCTGCTTCTGCTTTATTGACTATGCCAAAGCATTTGACTGTGTGGATCACCATAAACTGGAAAATTCTGAAAGAGATGGGAATACCAGACCACCTGACCTGCCTCTTGAGAAATCTGTATGCAGGTCAGGAAGCAACAGTTAGAACCGGACATGTAACAACAGACTGGTTCCAAATAGGGAAAGGAGTACATCAAGGCTGTATATTGTCACCCTGTTTATTTAACTTATATGCAGAGTACATCATGAGAAACACTGGGCTGGAGGAAGCACAAGCTGAAATCAAGATTGCTAGGAGAAATATTAATAACCTGATATGCAGATGATACCACCCTTATGGCAGAAAGTGAAGAAGAAAGAACTAAAAAGCCTCTTGATGAAAGTGAAAGAGGAGAGTGAAAAAATTGGCTTAAAGCTCAACATTCAGAAAACTAAGATCATGGCATCTGGTCCTGTCACTTCATGGCAAATAGATGGGGAAACAGTGGAAACAGTGACAGACTATTTTTTGGGGCTCCAAAATCACTGTCCTTGGAAGAAAAGTTATGACCAACCTAGACAGCATATTAAAAAGCAGAGACATTACTTTGCCAACAAAGGTCCCTTTAGTCAAAGCTGTGGTTTCTCCAGTAGTCGTATATGGATGTGAGAGTTGGACTATAAAGAAAGCTGAGTGCCAAAGAATTAATACCTTTGAACTGTGGTGTTATAGAAGACTCTTAAGAGTTCCTTGGACTGCAAGGAGATCCAACCAGGCAATCCTAAAGGAAACCAGTCCTGAATATTCATTGGAAGGACTGATGCTGAAGCTGAAACTCCAATACTTTGGCACCTGATGTGAAGAACTGACTCATGTGAAAAGATCCTCATGCTGGGAAAGATTGAAGGTGAGAGGAGAAGGGGACGACACAGGATGAGATGGTTGGATGGCATCACCAATTCAATGGATATGAGTTTGAGTAAACTCCGGGAGTGGTGATGGATAGGGAGGCCTGGGGTGCTGCAGTCCATAGGGTCGCAAAGAGTCTGAACTGATGGGACCAGATGCCATGATCTTAGCTTTTTTGATGTTGAGTTTCAAGTCAGTTTTTTCACTCGTCTTTAACCTTCATCAAGAGGCTCTTTCATTCCTCTTCACTTTCTGCTGTACCACGCCACAGTCATTGGCGTGGTATCATCTGCAAATCTGATGTTGTTGATATTTCTTCCAGCAATATTGATTCCAGCTTGTGCTTCATCCAGCCTGGCATTTCCAATGATGTACTCTGCATATAAGTTAAATAAGCAGGGTGACAATATACAGCCTTGATGTATTCCTTTCCCAATTTTGAACTGTCTGTTGTTCCATGTCTGGTTCTAACTGTTGCTTCTTGACCTGTATACAGATTTCTCAGGAGACAGTGAAGGTAGTCTGGTATTCCAGGCTCTTTTAAGAATTTACTACAGTTTGTTGTGATCCACAGTCAAAGGCTTTCATGTAGTCAAGGAAGCAGAAATAAATGTTTTTTTGGAATTCCCTTGTTTTCTCTATGATCCAAAGAATGTTGGCAATTTGATCTCTGGTTCCTCTGCCTTTTCTAAACCCACCTTGTACATCTGGAAGTTCTCAGTTCATGCACCATTGAAGCCTAGCTTGAAGGATTTGAGCATAACCTTGGTAACATATGGAATGAGCATTGTTATATGGTAGTTTGAACATTCTTTGGCATTGTTCTTTTTTGAGATTGGAATGAAAACTGACCTTTTCCAGTCCTGTGGCCACTGCTGACAAGTTTTCCAAATTTGCTGACATGTTGAGTGCAGCACTTTAACAGTATCATCTTCTAGGATTTGAAATAGCTCAGATGGAATTCCATCACCTCCACTAGCTTTGTTCATTGTAATGCTTCCTAAGGCACACTTAACTTCATACTCTAGGATGTCTGGCTCTAGGTGAGTGAGCACACCATTGTGGTTATCTGGGTCATTAAGACCTTTTTTGCATAGTTCACCAGTTCCTAAGATGTTGATGTTTGATCTTGCCATCTCCTGCTTGACATGTCCAATTTACCGTGATTCATGGACCTAACATTCCATGTTCCTATGCAATATTGTTCTTTACAGCATCAGATTTTACTTTCATCACCAGACACATCCATAGTTGAGCATCATTTCCACTTAGGCCCAGCCACTTCGTTCTTTGTGGAGCCATTTGTAATTGCCCTCCACTCTTCCCAGTAGCATATTGTACACCTTCTGACCTGGGGGCTCCTCTTCCAGTGTCATATCTTTTTGCCCTTTCATACTGTCTGTGTGGTTCTCCAGGCAAGAATACTAGAGTGGGTTGTCATTTCCTCATCCACTGGACCATCTTTTGTCCGAATTCTTCACTATGACCTGTCCTTCTTGGGTAGTCCTATGCGGCATGGCTCATAGCTTCACTGAGTTATGCAAGCCCCTTTGCCATGACAAGACTGTGATCCATGAAGGGGAAAAACAAATTTACTAATATATAATTCACATACCATACAAGTCACCTTGTCTTTTATGACTGGCTTCTTTCACTTAGTATTGTGGTCTCAAGGTTCATTCATGTTCTAGCGTGTGTTGGGACTTCATTCCTTTTTATTGCCAAGTAATCTCTGTTGTATGAAAATGCCACATTGTGTTATGCATTTTTCAGCTGATGGATATTTGAGTTGTTTATTTATACTATTTTGAATAATGCTGCTGTGAATATCTGTGTACAAGTTTTTGTATGAATGCCTGTTTTCAATTTTCTTGAGCTGAGCTCAGTTGCTTCAGTTGTTCCAACTCTGCAACCCTATGGACTGCAGCCCACCAGGCTCCTCTGTCCATGGGATTCTCCAGGAAAGAATACTGGAGTGGGTTGCCATGTCCTCCTCCAGGGGATCTTCCCCACCCAGGGATTGAACCTGGGTCTCCTGCATTGCAGGTGAAGTCTTTACCACTGAGCTACCAGGGAAGCCCTTTCAATTTTCTCAGGGGTATACTTTGTTTTGGGGGGATTTTTTGGGCTATATATGCTGAAGTTTTCGTTGCTTTGCATGGACTTTCTCTAGGTGTGGTGAGCAGAAGCTACCCTCTAGTTGTATTGTGTGGGCTTCTCATTGCAATAACCTCTCTTGTTGGAGAGCATGGGCTGTAGGTGCTCAAGCTCAGTAGTTATGGTGCATGGGCTTGGTTGCTGGGCTTGGTTGCTTCAAGGCGTGAGGGATCTTCCCAGACCAGAAGCCAAACCTGTGTCCCCTGCACTGGCAGGCGGATTCCTAGCCCTTGGACCACCAGGGAAGTCCTACGTATATAATTTGCAGTGGAATTGCTGGATCATACTGTAGTTTTATGTTTGATATTTTGGGGGACTGCCAAACTAGTTAAAGTGGCTTAACTATTTTACATTTCCACCAACAATACATGAAACTGGAGTTTTAATGTTTTTTTTTTTTTTTTTAACATTACTATATGAATTCTCCATGTTAATAAGCACCAAGTTCTGTGCCTGGAACAGGGTACTTGCAGAACAATTGCTGGTGATGCCTTTCTGGTCAGAAATCATAAGAAAGAACTTAAAACGTTTGCATAACAAAGGAGACCATAAACAAAACAACGAAAAGAAAACCCTCAGAATGGGAGAAAATATTTCCAAACAAAGCAACCAACAAGGGACTAATTTCCAAAATATACAAACCAATCATGCAGCTCAATTGAAAAAACAAACATATATATGCGTTAGTATACTGTATTGGTGTTTTTCTTTCTGGCTTACTTCACTCAGTATAATAGGTTAGGAAGATGGTAACAATAACCCTGTGTACGAGACAGCAAAAGAGACACTGATGTATAGATCAGTCTTATGGACTCTGTGGGAGAGGGAGAGGGTGGGGAGATTTGGGAGAATGGCATTGAAACATGTATAATATCATGTATGAAACGAGTTGCCAGTCCAGGTTCGATGCACGATACTGGATGCTTGGGGCTGGTGCACTGGGACGACCCAGAGGGAGGGTATGGGGAGGGAGGAGGGAGGAGGGTTGAGGATGGGGAACACAGGTATACCTGTGGCGGATTCATTTCGATATTTGGCAAAACTAATACAATATTGTAAAGTTTAAAAATAAAATACAATTAAAAAAAAAAGAAAAAAGAACAAACAACCCAATCAAAAAAAAAAAAAAAAAAAAACAGGGCAAATGACCTAAAGAGACATTTCTCCAAAGAAGACAAACAGATGGCTAGAAAGCACATGAAAAGATGTTCAACATCACTAATTATTAGAGGAATGCAGACCAAAACTACAATGAGCTATCACCTCACACCAATCAGAATGGCCATCATTAAAAAATCTACAAACAGCCGCTCTCTCTTTTGAAACAGCCCACATTCTGTCTGTAGAATGTTTCTCTCTAAATAAATGCATTTCTTGTCTATCACTTTGTCTTTCACTGAATTTTTTCTGCTTCAACGCACAAAGAACCTGATCCTCCGTAAGTCCAGACAACAGTAGGAACTGAGGCCCCCAACCAGGTGGAGGATGGTAATTTCAGGCTGAGCACAAGATCCCTGAAACACCACCCTGTTACTTCACCACCAACCAATCAGAAGAAAATCTTCACACAGAGGAAAAGAATACAAACTCTGACCTCCTCCCCAAATGATGTTCCCTTTTAAAATTTTCCAAAGATTTTGGTTGAACAAAATCTTTGGAGTTGGCTTCTGGACATGAGTTCACATTCTTCCTGGGTTGCTGGCCTCCTGAATAAAGAAACTTTTCCTTTCTGTATATACACACACACACACACACACAATAAATCCTGGAGACAATGTGGAGAAAAGGGAATCCTGCTACACATTGTTGGTGGAAATGTAAATTGGTACAGCCACTATGGAGAGCAATATGGAAGTTCCTTAAAATACTAAAAATAGAGCCACCATATGATCCAGCAATCCCACTTCTGGGCATATATCTGGAGAAAACTACAATTCAGAAAGATCCATGCATCTCCGTGTTCACTGGAGAGCTATTTACAATAGCCAGGACCCAGAAGCAACCTAAATGTCCATCAGCAGAAGAATGGATAAAGAAGACGTGGTACCTAAGACAATAGAATATTACTCTGCCATAAAAAGAGGGAAATAATGCCATTTGCAGCAACACAGATGGACCTAGAGACTATTATACTGAGTGAAGTAAGTCAGGCAGAGAAAGACAAATATCATATATCGTTTACATGAGGAGACTAAATAAGGGTACAGATGAACTTATCCGCAAAACAGAAATAGAGTTACAGATGAAGAAAACAAAATTACGGTTACTGAGGGTAAGGCGGGGGAGGGATAAATTGGGAAATTGGGATGGATACACATACATACTACTATATATAAAACAGATAACTAATAAAGACCTACCGTATAGCACAGGAAACTGGGAAAAGAATCTAAAAAAAAGTGGTTATATGTATATAACTGATTCACTTTGCTGTACAGCAAAAACTAACACAACAGTGTTAACAAACTCTACTCCAATAAAAATGAAGAAACTGTAATAAAGAGACTTTTAGAGATCGATGAAGGAGAATGCTTACTTATAAGCAGTTTTTCTGGAGAGGTACGTCTTTCAAAATAGGCTTTGGGCTGGGCAGCATCTGTTAACAGGCATAAAAGAGTGAAGGAGGGGTCTGAGCCAGTGACGAACACAAGTTCAGAGCCTTTTACATCAGGCACATTAGCGTTTGAATCTGGCTCCCACCAACCAAAGCTCTGTGACTTTGGTCTAGTTGCAGCCTCTGTCCATGAAAAACAAATAAGAAAAATGACAGTCTCAGGCCACAGTTTCATTGTGATGGTTACACGGGGAGAATTCATGTAAAGGGTGCCCGGCATAGAATTTAGTACACAGTGAACACCACTAAATTAGAGTGTTGTTGTTCTTTTTTGTTAAGTATTTATTTATCTTGCTGTTCTGGGCCTTAGTTGCAATGCGTGAGATCTAGTTCCCTGACCAGGAATTGAACCTGGGCCCCATGCATTTGAGAGTGAGGAGTCTTAGCCATTGGACCACCAGGGAAGTCTCCGAGATTGTTGTTCTTGATTGTATAATAGTTGGAAAGATTCAAAATAATTTCCCTATTTCAAGATGAGTAAATTGAAGTTGAGAGAAGTTATATGACTTACAGAGTCGGGAAAAGGAAGGAGACATACTTATTTGGGGAGGTTAAAAAAGAAACTTTATTATTTAGAACAGTTTTATTTTAACAGAAAAATTGCAAGGATTGTGTAGAGGGGTCCTATATGCCCCTCCCTATTCACTCTCCTCTATTAACATCTTACATTTGTTATGGTTCATGAATCAGTATCGATACATTATTAAGTCCATACTTGATTCAAATTTCTTTAGTTTTTACCTAATGTCCTTCGTCTAGCCCAGAGTCATCAGGTCTCCTTAGGCTCCTTTTGAATGTGAGTTTTCTAGGTGTCCTTGTTTTTGATGATCTTGACAACTTTGAGAAGTACTGGTCAGGGATTTTATAAAATATCCCTTAACTGAGATTTATACATTAGAGTAAAAGTTATGGGTTTGGGGAGGAGGCAAAGTGCCATTTTCATCTTATCATATCAAGGGTACCTGCCTTCAGGATGATATCACTTTTTTTTTTTTTAGATTTACAGTTTTTTTCAGGTTGCATTTATTTATTTATTGGCCACACATGTGGGATGTAAGTTTCCCAAGCAGGGATCCAACTTGTGCCTCCTGCAGAGTCCTAACTACTGGACCCACAGGGAAGTCCCAAGATTATTTATCATTGTTGATGGGTTTTTTAATCAACCGAATGAGGTAGTGCTTGTCAGATTTCACTTTGAAATTACACTTTTCCTCCTTCTTTCCATATTCTACTCTTAAGAAGGAAGTTACTTGCACAGCCCATACTACAGGAGTTGAACAATTATGTTCAGCTTCTTTGAGGGCAAAATATCTACAGAAATTATTTGGAATCCTTCTGTAGGGGAAGAATTTGTTTATTCATTCATTTATGTATATTATATTATGATGGATTCATGGATATTTATTTAATATTTTAGGTTAAACTCCAGTACTGCTGTAATTATTACTCTCCAGTTCTCTTTTGGCTCTTGAGCTTTCATCACTGTTTTTTGTTTTGTGGCGGGGAGTAGGGAGAGGGGGTGGCAGTTTAGCAGAGACTTACTTCTTATCTTTCAGTATCTTTGGATTTTTGTCTCAAGTATGTGTAAATACTATCCACTTCTAAAAGTTGAAAACAATGCCTAAGGTAATTAACATTAAAAGTTAGTAGCTTAATTAAAAAGGTAGAATACAAAGTCTTTTTCCTTCCCCTGATCACTCCTCCCCTTCCCTTGGAAAAGGCTCCATTTTCCCTTCCCGGAGACATCATGTTGATTTCTTGTTTGTTTCTGCATAACAATTCCTTTTTTCCCCCTTCTTTAAAACAAATATTTACATACAGTACACACTATTGAGCATACTACTGTTTTCATGTAGTAATCTCATATGGGTTATTCCATTTCAGCACATAGAGATCCATCTCCATTTTAGCCTCTATATAGTATTCCACTGTAAAGCTACACCATATATAGGTTTACTTAACCAGTCTCATATATTCATATACTTAACCAGTCTCCATCAATGGATATTTATGCTCTTTCTCATCTTTTACTAGGACAAGGAGTGCTGCAGTGAATGTTCACATCTTTGTATCCTTGACCAAATAAATCTGCAGGATCAATTTCTAGACAAGGAATTGCTACATCAAACAGTATTTCAGTTCAGTTCAGTTCAGTCACTCAGTCGTGTCTGACTCTTTGCAACCCCATGAATCGCAGCACGCCAGGCCTCCCTGTCCATCACCAACTCCTGGAGTTCACTCAGACTCATGTCCATCGAGTCAGTGATGCCATCCAGCCATCTCATCCTCTGGCATTCCCTTCTTCTGCCCCAAATCCCTCCCAGAATCAGAGTCTTTTCCAATGAGTCAACTCTTCACATGAGGTGGCCAAAGTACTGGAGTTTAAGCTTTAGCATCATTCCTTTCAAAGAAATCCCAGGGCTGATCTCCTTCAGAATGGACTGGTTGGATCTCCTTGCAGTCCAAGGGACTCTCAAAAGTCTTCTTCAACACCACAGTTCAAAAGCATCAATTCTTCGGCGCTCAGCTTTCTTCACAGTCCAACTCTCACATCCATGCATAACCACTGGAAAAACCATAGCCTTGACTAGATGGGACCTTTGTTGGAAAAGTAATATCTCTGCTTTTCAATATGCTATCTAGGTTGGTCATAACTTTTCTTCCAAGGAGTAAGTGTCTTTTAATTTCATGGCTGCAGTCACCATCTGCAGTGATTTTGGAGCCCAAAAAAATGAAGTCTGACACTGTTTCCACTGTTTCCCCATCTATTTCCCATGAAGTGATGGGACCAGATGCCATGATCTTCGTTTTCTGAATGTTAAGTTTTAAGCCAACTTTTTCACTCTCCTCTTTCACCTTCATCAAGAGGCTTTTAGTTGCTCTTCACTTTCTGCCATAAAGGTGGTGTCATCTGCATATCTGAGGTTATTGATATTTCTCCCGGCAATCTTGATTCCAGCTTGTGTTTCTTCCAGCCCAGCATTTCTCATGCTGTACTCTGCATATAAGTTAAATAAGCAGGGTGACAATATTCGGTGGCCGGGAGGAGCAACCCCACCTCCAACGAGCGGTGGCTGCGCGGGCACAAGAGGGCCTAGAGGAGCTATTCCACGTTCAAGGTCAGAAGGGGCAGCGGTGAGGAGATACCCCTTGTCCAAGGTAAGGAGCAGCGGCTGTGCTTTGCTGGAGCAGCCGTGAAGAGATACCCCACGTCCAAGGTAAGAGAAACCCAAGTAAGACGGTAAGTATTGCAAGAGGGCATCAGAGGGCAGACACACTGAAACCATACTCACAGAAAACTAGTCAATCTAATCACACTAGGACCACAGCCTTGTCTAACTCAATGAAACTAAGCCATGCCCTTGGGGCCACCCAAGACGGACGAGTCATGGTGGAGAGGTCTGACAGAATGTGGTCCACTGGAGAAGGGAAGGGCAAACCACTTCAGTATTCTTGCCTTGAGAACCCCATGAACAGTATGAAAAGTGTATTTAGATGCTGCTAAATCTCCCCCAACATACTTTTGACGAACTTTCATCTCAACAACAGTGTATGAGAGGACCTGTTATTCCACACCCTTGCTAACACGAAGAAGTAACAAGTTTTTTGATCTTTGATAATCTGATAGGTGGAAGATGGTGACTCATTGAAATTTTAATTTGCATTTCTTTTGTTATGAGTGAAGCTGAACATCTTGCCAGTCATTTACGAATCACTTGTGTTCTCCTTTTCTGAGGATTGTCTCTTCAGATGCTCTGCCCATTCCGCCTTCCCCTGCCCTTTAGACTTGTTCTCATCTGTGTTTTGTGCCTCAGTGAAAGCTACTCGTCTGTTTTATCCATCAGTAAATATTTATTGATTACCTACCGTGTTACAGCAAAATGGCAGTGAACAGAAAGGACAAAGGTATTTTTCTCTGGATGATTAACATTCTAGAGGGGGCAGAGAGAGGAAAGAAATAAATTTATGAAATTTATGTCAGTTGGTGTTAACTGTTATGGATAAAGAGTAGGATGGCCTATAAAGTTCTGAGGGGCTCTTCTTTTCTAAAAAATAACTTTATTTACTTATTTTTTTGGCTGCCCTGGGTCTTTATTGCTGTGCGGGCTTTTCTCCAATTGTGGCTAGCGAGGGCTACTCTCTAGTTGCAGTGCAAGGGCGTCTTTACTGCAGTGGCTTCTCTTTTTCAGAGCTCAGGCTCTAGGGCACTCGGGCTTCAGTAGTTGCAGCACGTGGGCTCAATAATTGTGGCTCCCAGGCTCTAGAGCACAGGCTCATCAGCTGTGGCGCTCAGGCTTAGTTACTCCGCAGCATGTGGGATCTTCCCAGACCAGGGATCGACCCGGGTCTTGCATTGGCAGGCAGATTTTTTTTTTTTTTTTTTAACCACTGAGCCACCAGGGAGGCCATGCATATAGTATTTCTAGAAAGATATTTGAGAATTTCTCAATAGGAACGTCTAGGGAGTGGAGACAGTTTCACCTTTAAGGATCATGTTCTACTTTCTCTACTTAAAAAAACCCACAAATATTTATATGTATAACTTTTATAAAAACATAAAATGTAATTACCACAACAAAGATTAAAAATACAAAAAACTGGGAGAGGAATGCTTTAGGCAGAAGGAGCAAGGGTGCCCAGTCCTTGAGGTGGGAACAGGCTGGGGAAGCTGGAGCCCTCAGCCAGGGACCCTGTGTGGCGGCTGCCGGCTCCGGAGTGAAGAAGAGCCTGGGAGGGTTGTTTGTGGAGCACTTTCCACATGCCAGGCATTTCGTTGTGGGGTTGTGTGTGGGCAGTGGTGGGTAAGACTGACAAATGCCTTCCCCAAGCTCCTGGCTCCTCCCTACTCCTCCCACAGTTGGTGGGAGGCCCTGCCCTGGCTCTAGCAGAGCATCCTCGCTTGTCTTCCACCCCCTCCTCCTGCTTCTCCCATCTTTTCTTTAAGACCCATCAAATCCAGAGAAGGCAGGAACCTTGAGTTGACTGACCTTGACTTTACCTTTCTGAACCTTAGTTCCCGCATCTACAAAATGAAAGCCATAATAAAGCATATCTCAATGGAGCGGTTGTGAGAATTACTGGTGTTCTAAAAATGGTTAGGATCGTTACTAATGTTAGGTTGCCTCTAGCACCAACTTGCTGCAGTTGGTTATTTAATACTAAGAATATAATGCCCACAAAGCTTGCTTGCAAGGCAGAGAAGACTGGTATGAGTGTCCCCATTTTATACTGCAACCCAAAGATGAAAAGGGCCTATCCAAACTCAGTGAAAAATTCAAGATGCACAGACTTTAGGATCAGACAAAATATGAGCTTGAATTTCTGCTTTGCTAGCTGTTTGCTTTGTGATTTTAGGTTAGTTACCCCTCTGAAACAGAGCTTTAATCACTCCTACCAAAAAAGGGACAAGGCCTTGGACCTCAAAAGACTGGAGGACTAAAAATTGCTGCAAAAGAAAAAGGCCTCCGGCAGCTCTGGGAAAGCAGTCAATGCCCAGGAAATAGCAGCCATTAGGGTAATTATTCTGTAAATATCTTGAATGATAATAACATTTATGGAACCAGGTGTCAGACTCTATGTTAGGTACCTAGATCAGATGAACTAGAGATGGGGGTCCTGTGATCTCTAACTCTCTAATACAAGCTCCTGTCCTCCCGTGCCCCACTGTGAAAGAAGAGAAGTCGTCAGTGATGCAAATGAGAGTTGACTTTTTTCATTAGCAAAACAAAGAGCCCTTGATGGAAAAGATTAGTACTTTGAAAAAGGAGAAATACTGGTTAATAAGTGTTTGTTGATATACTCAGACCCAGCTTTACTGTCAATAAACATTTCCTGAGGCCGGCTGGGACAATCCCCGTTTGAAATCCAGTCGAGGTCTCTAAAATGCTGGGTGAACTAGGGCCTTGGTGTCTCAGCATAAAGTAGGAACAAGAGCGAGGTAATGATGCTCACCTCTCAGGGCTGGGCCAGAGCGGGGCAGTGATGAAATGAGTAGGAAGCATTTGACACCCTTAGAAATGAAGCAATTTTTCTTATCTAACAAAATCACTTTAACTCCAGATCTCCCCAACTCACCCCTAATTTCAGGGGAAGCAATTGTAGACTGTCTAGGGGACCCTGACTCCAATACTTGGGGAATCACAGAGCCTCTGTTTGTCTCCTGGGAAGACACAGGGGGAGGAAGATGGAGATAAACAGGGACCAAGAACATCTAGAGCCATCATGCTGGGTGCAAAACAGGCTAAATATAGTTAGTAATAGCGACTAAAAACTGAACACTTGTTCTTTATGTACATGAAGATATTCACTACAAGTTTATTCACCAAAATATTATTTCTAGAGCTAGAGAATGAAAATAATTGGAGTGTCCAAATTAGGAGATTGATGAAATATATCATTCAACATTCACACATGGGCTTTAAAAATATACAGTAGATCCCAAATCTGGGATAATCTTCAAGATTTTATTATTAATAGGCAAGTGGGGTTATCTTGTGTTCACGGATAGGAAGATGATAAGGATACAATTCTCCCCAAATGATCTGTAACCATCAAGGCAATGTTAATAAAGCTTACAACAGGGTTTTTCCATGAAACTCAACAAGCCAGTTAAAAGATCTATATATCTTTTTGCTCAGAGGAGCAAAGGGCTAAGAACAGATGGAAATTTCTAAAGAAGAATAGAGAGGAGACTTGTTCTACCAGAATTGTTAAAAAGCTGTGGCGATGAAGACAAGATGGTATTGGCAGTGATAGAAATTCAGCAAAATGAACTCATGAATATAAAAAAATTTGATAAATGACAGGGTTGGCATGGCAGATCTAACGAAGCACTATTCAATAAATGGAGCTGGAAAAAATGTCATCCTTATGGGAAAAATGAAGTTAAATCATTGCCTTACACTATACACAAAAATCAATTTCAGATATAAGGATTTAATTATCAAAGGCAAAACTTAAAAAGTTTTAGAAGAAAATATATGAAAATTTCTTTCTGACCTTGTTTGAGTAATAAAGAATCTCAAACAACATGCAAAAAGGTTAGTTATAAAAGAAAACATTAATAAATAGAACTATATTAAAATTAAAACAAAGTTATAAGCTACAAATTTGAAGAAGATATGTGTAAACCCAAATAACCATTCAAAGATATATGTTGAGATGATTTGAAGACCATCTATAAGCCAAGAAAGGATAATAAGCCAACGGAAGAATGGGTGAAAGACTTGACCATGCATTTCAAAGAAGAAGAAGCACGGCCAAAAAGCTCTCGAAGAGATTTTCAACATCATTCAAGTAAATACAAATCAAGATCATAATGAGATACCCAGTCTACGGCATGAATTAAAACGCCAAGTATTGGAAAAGAACAGTAGGTCTTCAATACGTTGCTGATGGGTATATATACCCATACAATCATTTTAGAAAACAATTTATCATTTCTTTCTTATAAAATTGAACATTTACACACCTTGCTACTGCTGCTGCTAAGTCGCTTCAGTCGTGTCCGATTCTGTGTGACCCCATAGACGGCAGCCCATCAGGCTCCGCCGTCCCTGGGATTCTCCAGGCAAGAACACTGGAGTGGGTTGCCATTTCCTTCTCCAATTTACACACCTTAAAAACAGCAATTCCACTCTTGGGGAAATATCCAGGAACAAGTCTTGCACAAGTGTTCCAGGAGACATGGAGATGAATATTCATAACAGAAGTGAATCCATAGTCATTAACCAGAAAGAACACAAAAAGCCCTTCAATAAGAGAATGGATAAAAAAACACTGGAGCAGTTTGATAAAAATGAAATATTATACAAGAGTGAAATTGGAATTAACCACAGCTACACAGTATGGACTTCATGAATGGACCATCGAGTGTAAAAACAGAAAGTGAGACTCTGAGGACTACCTACAGGAGGATCAGTTCAGTTCAGTCACTCAGTCGTGTCCCACCCTTTGACCCCATGGACTGCAGCACCCCAGGCTTCCCCGTTCATCACCAACTCCCAGAGCTTGCTCAAACTCATGTCCATCGAGTTGGTGATGCCATCCAACCATCTCATCCTCTGTCGTCCCCTTCTCCTGCCTTCAATCTTTCCCAGCGTCAGGGTCTTTTCCAAAGAGTCGGTTCTTCACATCAGGTACCAAAGTATTGGAGTTTCACCTCCTACATCAGTCCTTCCAATGAACACTCAGGACTGATTTCCTTTAGGATGGACTTGTTGTATCTCCTTGCAGTCCCAGGGACTCTCAAGAGTCTTCTCCAATACCACAGTTCAAAGACACCAATTCTCTGGCACTTAGCTTTCTTTATAGTCCAATTCTCACATCCATACATGACTACTGGAAAAACCATAGCTTTGACGAGACAGACCTTTGTTGGCAAAGTAATGTCTCTGCTTTTTAATATGCTATCTAGGTTGATCATAGCTTTTTTTCCTGGGAGCAAGTATCTTTTAATTTCATGGCGACAGTCACCATCTGCAGTGATTTTGGAGCCCAATAAAATAAAGTCTGTCACAATTTCCATTGTTTCCCCATCTATTTGCCATGAAGTGATGGGACCAGATGCCATGATCTTAGTTTTCTGAATGTTGAGTTTTAAGCCAACTTTTTCACTCTCCTCTTTCACTTTCATCAAGAGGCTCTTTAGTTCTTTTTCACTTTCTGCCATAAGGGTGGTGTTATCTGCATATCGATATTTCACCCAGCAGTCTTGACTCCAGTTTGTGCTTCATCCAGCCCGGCATTTCTCATGATGTACACTGCATATAAGTTAAATAAGCAGGGTGACAATATGTAGCCTTGATGTACTCCTTTCGCAATTTTGAACCAGTTTGTTGTTCCATGTCCAGTTCTAACTGTTGCTTCTTGACTTGCATACAGATTTCTCAGAAGGCAGATCAGGTGGTCTGGTATTCCCATCTCTTTAAGAATTTTCCACAGTTTGTTGCAATCCACACAGTCAAAGGCTTTAGAATAGTCAATAAAGCAGAAGCAGATATTTTTCTGGAACTCTCTTGCTTTTTCGATGATCCAACGGATGTTGGCAATTAGATCTCTGGCTCCTCTGCCTTTTCTAAAACCAGCTTGAACATCTGGAAGTACACGGTTCACGTACTGTTGAAGCCTGGCTTGGAGAATTTTGAGCATTACTTTACTAGCATGTGAGATGCGTGCAATTGTGCGGTAGTTTGAGCATTCTCTGGCATTGCCTTTCTTTGTGATTGGAATGAAAACTGCCCTTTCCCAGTCCTGTGGCACCTGCTGAGTTTTCCAAATTTGCTGGCATATTGACTGCAGCACTTTCACAGCATCATCTTTTAGGATTTGAAATAGTTCAACTGGAATTCCATCACCTCCTCTAGCTGTGTTCGTAGTGATTCTTCCTGTAGCCCACTTGACTTCAAGCCCAGGTTCAGTCCCTGGTTAGGGAACTAGATCCCATATGCCACAACTAAGACCCACCATAGCCAAATAAATTAATAAAAGAACTAGATAGCTAAAATTCAACAGTGTATTGTTCAATCATCATAGAGAGGACAACACTATAAAACTAAAAGCAAGAAAACAATAAACACAAAGTTCTAGATAATGGTTTCCTGCTTTGGGGAGGGTGTTGCTGTATGAACAGGACAAAGAGGGGAGCCCATTAGAAGATGTGAATTATTGTAATATGAATAAGTAAATATATACTTATATGATGAATAAACAAATAAAAACATAAAACAACAAGTAAATAAATAGAAGAAGGCTACAGATAATAACCATATGTCACAGATTATGGATTTTAATTAATCCAATTCTTAGTATCTGAAGTCTTTTTCTGGGCTCCCCCCATGGCTCAATGGTAAAGAAACCACCTCCAATGCAGGAGCTGCCAGAGAAGTAGGTTTGACCCCTGGGTTGGGAAGATCCCCTGGAGGAGGCCATGGCAACCCACTCTAGTATTTTTGCCTGGAGAATCCCATGGATAGAGGAACTTGGTGGGCTACAGTCCAGTGGGTCTCAAAGAGCCAGACACGACTGAAGTGACCTGGCATGCAGGCATGAACTCTTTTCTAAAAAACAAACAAACAAACAAACCCATGTACCATATACCACAGTTTGTGTAAGAAACATTAGTGAAGGAAATATTATCTATGCCTAGAAATTTTTACTTTATTTTTGATGTTTTTAAAATGTATTTATTGTTTTGGCCACTTGTGTCCCAACCAGGGGTCGAACTCATGCCCTGCAGCTGAAGCTTGGAGTCTTAACCACTGGACCACCAGGGAGTTCCCCAGAATTTCACTCTCATACAACAGGCTTTCACAGGGTAACTAGGTTGGATTGGGTAATGGGCTAGGAGGTTATATAGGGAGACTCTCTTTTTATTATATACCTTTGTATACTGTTTGGAATGTTTGTTTTATCTTGTGCATAGAATTTCTTTCAAATAAGGGTTTGTGTCAAGATTAAAAAATTAGAATAAAATCAAAGTTTTTTATTCATTAGAATTGATATTTCACAGCAGGTGTTTTAAAAAGTTGCTAACTAGTGATATTGATGGGGGCGGCGGCAAACAGGCACCCTTCGTACACTGTTGGTGGCACTAGAAATTGGTGTCGCACCTTAGGAGGGCAATATTTAGCTATCTACAGAAATCTTACATTCACATTCACATATTCTCACATATTCTTTGACCCAGCAATTCTTTTACACTTTGAGAGTTTACTTATACAACTCAAGATATAAATGAGTTATTCATCAGAACATGATACAAAGTTAGACAGACACCATGTTATATGCACACCACTGACTATTAGGTAGCTAATAAAAGTATGAGCTAAATCTGTATGTATTGACCTGGAAAGATGATACACATAAATGAAGTGTAAAAAGGCAAGATGTAGAAAAATGTATACAGTATGATATCATTTGTAGGTATAAAAGATACATACTCATGGAAAATTCCTGAGGAAATATGAGTAATTTAACACTGGTTGCCTCTGGGCAGTGGAATTAAGAAGGTAAAGGAAAGACATACCTCTTGGTTTATACTTTGGAATACTGGATTTTATGCTTGATGAAAAGCAAACATGTATTACTGCTATTTAAAAAAAGATTTTGAGAGTTCAAAACACAATGTCAATTATATCTCAATAAAGCTAGGGGGGAAGTTTATATATTAAAAGGAAGCAATGTATGCTCACTGCAAAAAAAAAGTTTTTAAAGAAAATAAAGAAGACTATAAAGAAGAAAAGATCAACAGTCTTTGCCTTCTCATCTTCAACAAGATAATCACATTTAACAGTTTGTTATAGTCTTCTAAAATTTTGTCTGCTTTTTTGTTTGCCTATTTAGATTTATTTATTCTCATGGGAAATAGATGGGGAAACAGTGGAAACAGTGTCAGACTTTATTTTGGGGGGCTCCAAAATCACTGCAGATGGTGATTTCAGCCATGAAATTAAAAGACGCTTACTCCTTGGAAGGAAAGTTATGACCAACCTAGATAGCATACTGAAAAGCAGAGATATTACTTTGCCAACAAAGGTCCGTCTAGTCAAGGCTATGGTTTTTTCAGTGGTCATGTGTGGATGTGAGAGTTGGACTGTGAAGAAAACTGAGCGCCGAAGAATTGATGCTTTTGAACTGTGGTGTTGGAGAAGACTCTTGAGCGTCCCTTAGGCTGCAAGGAGATCCAACCAGTCCATTCTAAAGGAGATCAGTCCTGGGTGTTCATTGGAAGGACTGATGCTAAGGCTGAAACTCCAATACTTTGGCCACCTCATGTGAAGAGTTGACTCATTGGAAAACACCCTGATTCTGGGAGGGATTGGGGGCAGGAGGAGAAGGGGACAACAGAGGATGAGATGGCTGGAAGGCATCACTGACTCGATGGACATGAGTCTGAGTGAACTCCAGGAGTTGGTGATGGACAGGGAGGCCTGGCCTGCTACAATTCATGGGGTCGCAAAGAGTCAGACATGACTGAGTGACTGAACTGAACTGAACTGATTCTTATGAAATGGAATCATATTCTATAGGCTGATTTTTTTCCCTACATTTTACCAAGTTAGTAATATACACCAACAGCATCATTTGTTTCCAAAACCATAGATAATGGCACTTTTTCTTCTGATTGTAAAAGCTGATTTACAAAGGAAATATCTCTGTAACTGTGTTGCTAAATAAGAAATGTAGGTTGTAGAACAACACGTACAAGATCCTCTCATTTCTGTTTAAAAAAGGAAAGAGTGCATGTAAGCTCTGAAAAATGGATAAGAATAGCCATTAAGCTCTGTTTAGAGTGGTTTTGTGTGGGAAGAGATTGGATTGAGGTGGTATGGAGTTTTACAGCATGTTGCTTTTATAATAATGATACATGCCTGGGACCAAATCTTTTTAAAAGTTCAGACAAGCTCACAAAAAGTTGAAATTATTCCAGATTCTACCACCCAGAGATAATCTCAGTTAACATACTGGTGAGCAAGCTCACATTTCCTTGTCTGCCCATAAGAATATATTCATCTTCTAAATTTTTAAATTGCGATTATACAAAATTGTCTACTCTGTACCCTGCTGTTTTCAATATGTTCCATGTCAGTACTTCATTTTAATGATTGCACATTATGCCACATAACTGCTACACTGTAACTTAATCAACCAATCCCTTGCTGTTAAATTTTTTTAAATTGTAAAATGCAACATATACCAGAAGAATATAAAAAGCATATGCACTTCTTAACAAGTAATTATAAAGCAAACATTTGTGTTACCTCTATCCTAGACACACTTAACAATTGTTTTTAAATTAAAAATGAAAAGTATAATAAATACCTGTGTTCCATCTCTTAGAATTAACACACACACACTCTGTTCATTTTTTGCTTCCATTTAAATTTCTTTTTTCACTAACAAGACAAAATAGGATATATTTTATTTTATTTACCTTTTAAAAAAGATTACAGTACTGTGTTCACTATTCTGTGAATACTTAAGAGCAACAAGCCCAGCATTTTCGTTTGGAGGTTTTAACGGTCTTAGCGTCGGCCAGTGGGAGCCCCATTTCCAAAATTCTCATGTCTTTCCAACAAGACTACGTTAATCTTTGAAAACTTTCTTGCTTCCTGGCTCTACAGGATGTTCCAAGCTCGTCTTGTACCTTTCAGTCCTGGACATAGACTTGGCCTTTTCTGCAATCAGCCCTTGTTAGGGACCATAATCTGGGTGCTAAGCTGCACTGTTGGTGTGCAGAATTGTTAAATAAAGTGTAACTTTACAGATAATGAAATGGTAATGTTATCACTTTTATGTTTCCCTGATTATTCATGAGGGTGACCATTTTCTCAGTATATTTATTGATTTGAGTTTCTTATCTCCCAACTACTTCTTCATATACTTGTCTTTTGTGTGCGTGTGTGTGGGGCAGGTGGGGTGGGGTGGAGTGGGAATCTTAGTTCCCTGATCAGGGATCGAACCCCGGGCAGTGAAAGTGCCAAATCCTAACCACTGGACTGCCAGGGAGTTCTCTATTTTCCTCTTATTGAGACTTTAGGTCAAGTCCAATTTTTTTTTTTTTTTTTTGCCTTTATAAACAGTGCTGTGATGGACATCTTTGTCCGTGCATATTTGCTCATTTTTCTGACTGATTCCTTAAATAAACTTCTAAAAGCATAACTTCTGGAAGAAAGAATATTTTTTAATTAATACTTTAAAAAAAAGTCTTTTAAAAGATCCAAGTCAAAAAGACTGTGCCCACGTACACTCCCCTCCACCCTGGGGCAGCACGTGTGTGCCTGTCTCCCCATGCCCTTCCTAGAACTGGGCATCATTTTAGAGTCCCTCTTTTAGGGTTTTATTTTATTTTATTGGAGTATAGTGGCGTTACAACATTGTGTTACTTTCTGCTGTGTTGCTAAGTGAATCAGCTATATGCATACACATACTGCCTCTTTTTTGGATTTCCTTCCCATTCAGGTCTCCACAGAGCATTAAGTAGAGTTCCCGCCACTACGCAGCAGGTTGTCCTTAGTTATCTATTTCACACATAGCAGTGTATATATGGGGTTTACCCGGTGGTTCTAGTGGTAAAGAACCCGCTGGCCAGTGCAGAAGACCTAACAGACACAGGTGTGATCCCTGGGTTGGGAAGATCCCTGGAGGAGGAAACGGCAACCCACTCCAGTATTCCTGCCTGGAGAATTCCACCGACAGAGGAGCCTGATGGGTTACAGTCCATAGAGTCACAAAGAGTTGGACATGACTGAAGCAATTTAGCACAGTGTGTATATGTCAATCCCAATCTCCCAATTCATCCCACCCAGGTTGGGGATGTTTTCGATTGCTGTGTTAAGATGTGCTGGAATCAATCTGTAAAGCCTCTGTGCTTGGCTGTGTTCTCATAAGTTTCCAGTCCCCCCAGAGAGGAGAGAGTCAGCCCACCACCTTCTCCTAGCCTCCTGGGACCTCAACCACTATACAATTGACTTCTGGAGGCTCCTCTGGGAGGCCCTCCCAGAAGAGTTATTTGTTAAATCTGGCAATCCTATCCCCAGGTTCCTGTTCTATCTAAAAATGTTGATCTCCATTAACCTCTCACTGAGGTTATAGCAATTACGTTCTCATCTCACACCCACAGTTCTTTCTCAACACTGGCTTCTGCTCAGAGCCCTCCTGCCACACTTAGAACTCCATCTAAACTCCTTCAAAAAGATCCAAGCTTGACCCTCCTCTTTGGTCTCATCTCCTACTGCTGTCCTGTGCAGCCTCCGGAGCCTCTTGGTTGCTTCCTTTCAGGATAAGCTGGGCAGCCTCTTGGCACTAATTTACCTCTGCTTAGAATGTTCTTCCCCCAAAGCATCCTCTGTTCAAATGTCTGCGCTGCAGAGAGGCCTTACCAAACTGCCTTATTCAAAAGAGCACCTCCCTGCCCCTCACTCTGTCTATCCAACCCTGCTTAATTTTTTCATCACACATTTTACCCATCTTTACTTTATACTTTTATTTACTTATATATTTGTTCCTTGTCTTTCTCCATCAGGAATATCAGCTCAACAAGAACCTGAATGTTGAGTTTTCCACTGGTTTGTTTTCCCAATACCGTCTCCCTGGTGCCTAGAATGATGCCTGCAGCCTCATAGACCTGGTTTCGATAGGCTGTGATGCACAGCAGTTAAGGGCGCACATGTGAATCAGTCTTTCTGGGTTCGAGTGCCTGCTCTGCTGCGTTCCAGCTGTGTCATGTGGGACAAGTTATTTAACCATCTTTAAAAAACATTTTTTATTTTATAATGGAGTATAGCTGATTAATGGTGTTCTGATAGTTTCAGGTGGATGGCAACAGGACATATACATATATATGCATCCTTTCTCCCCCACACTCCCCTTCCCATCCAACAATGCCCTTAGCACAGAGCAGAGTTTCCTGTGCTCTATCATAGGTCCTTGTTGGTAACCATCTTTTTCTTTCACCATCTGTAAAAGCGGGAATGATGATCTGCTCAATAAGGTTAATGTGAGAAATAGGTGAATTAACGTGTAAAAACAAAGGTTGGTGCTTATAATGTTTGTTACTCTTATACTTTTTAAATTATTTGGCTGCACCAGGTCTTAATTTTGGCACATGGAATCTTCGATCTTTGTTGTGGCATGTGAGATCTAGTTCCCTGACCAGGAACTGAACTCAGGTCCCTGATTTGGGAGCATGGAGTCCTAGCCAATGGATCACCGGGGAAGTCCCATCACTGTTACAATTTGAGTGAATTTTACACATATGGGTCATGGCCATCATGTACCCATGTAGACATCAACCAGTCCCTATCTTTTGATATTTAGTATATATCTGTCACTCTCCAGACAATGGGCATAGACACGTGCAGGTAAGTGAACAAGGCAGATGTGGCTCCACTCTCGCCATGAGCCTTCAGGAAATCAAGTAATTGTTTCCAACCTTAAAGTGCCCAGAGGCAAAAAAAAAGGCACAGAATGTTCAAGAGGTATAATGTAGTCAGAGAGCCAGGGAAGGATTCCGGAGGCAGTGATGTACTCTGTGGGTTTTGTTTTGTTTGTATCTATTTTGGGAGTTATACTGGTCCTTGCTGTATAGGCTTTTCTCTAGTTGCAGCGAGCAGGGGCTGCTCTTGTTGTGGAGTACAGACTCTAGAAGAGTGTAGGCTTCAGTAGTTGTGGCAGATGGGCTCAACAGTTGTGGCTCCTGGGCTCTAGAGCACAGGCTCAATAGTTGTGGTACACGGGCTTCGTTGCTCTGCGACATGTGGGATCATTCCGGATCAGGGCTCGAACCTGTGACTTCCGCAATGGCTGGCGGATACTTTACCACTGAGCCACCAGGGAAGCCCCCTACCCTGTGGGTTTTGACTAGGTGGAAAGGAAAGAACCGTATGTGAGAAAGCCCAGAGTGGAGCAAGAGCCTATAAAGGGACATGAGTGGGAAGACCAGTGTGGCTGGAGTGTGGAGGGCTGGGACAGATGAGGCTGGAGAATTTGCCAAAAGCCACCAAGCAGGGCATTGTGGAACTCAGAAAGGGATATCATGGGAACCATGAAAGGACTTGCAATAGTGACTCTGTCAGCTTTGCAGTTAAGAGAAGTTTTCCCTAGCTGCTGTGTTGGGAAGAAACCTCTATAGGTCTCTGTTTCAGTTGCCACCTCACTGGAGACTAAAATGGCACCCCTCCGGGCCCCCATCTCTGACCCCCCCCCCACCTGGTACACCACATTAGGAGGCCCTGACATCGTCCTACACTCTCCCATGAATGAGTGAATTCGCTCAGTCGTGTCCGACTCTTTGCGACCCCAGGCTCCTCCATCCATGGGATTGGAACAGAAACCCTGCAGCAGCTGGGACTCCAGCAAGAGGAGAGACCAGCCACGGATAGACAGCTTAGGAGGCTGGTGCACACAGCCCAAGCCCTGGAATGTTTCCTCGCCAGGAGAGTTAGCAGCAGCTGTCTGGCTGGTAAAGGGCAGGAGACCAGGGGACTCATCTCATCTAGAAGCTTCATTTGCATATCACTTTACATGAGACTGAGAAAACAGTCAGGTCAGTATCAAAGAATAGGGTGGGGAGGCAGTTAGAGATAGCGGTAGTGGTGGGGGAGGACTAAAGCCCCAGTAGTGGGACTTCCCTGGAGGTCCAGTGGTTAAGAATCTACCTTCCGGACTTCTCTGGTAGTCCAGTGGTTAAGACTCTGTGCTCCCAGTGCAGGGGACTCAGGTTCGATCCCTGTGAGGGAACTAGATCCCGCATGCTGCAGCTAAGACCCAGCACAGCCAAATGGATATATAAGTAAAGTAAAAAATAAAATTCACCCTCCAATGCAGGGTGTGTGTGTGTTTCATCCCTGGTCCAGGAGTTAAGACCCCACATGCCTCGTGGCCAAAAATCCAAAACATAAAATGGAAACAATATTGTTGTAACAAATTCAATAAAGATTTAAAAAATGGTCCACACCCAAAAAATATCTTAAAAAAAAAAGTCCTAGAGGTCTCAACAAGCCAGTTCTTGGTACCGTCACTGATTAGGTCATCAAGGGCTAAGAGTCAGGTGTGGGTCTGGAGGGAAATGGATACAACTATCCATTAGAGAGAAATATCTCAGATGTAATGCAAAAAGAATTGGTGGCTGGATGTGAGGTGTGAGGGAAAGAGAAAGTGATTGCTCTGGTTTGAGCAACTGGGTGGATAATGGTGTACCTCAGAGCAGATTTTGTGGTTCAGATCATGCGTGCAGTCACTGAGTTGTGTCCAACTCTTTGTGACCTCATGGGCTGTAGCCCACCAGGCTCTCTGTCCATGGAATTTCCCCACTGGAGTGGGTTGCCATGCCTTCCTCCTGGGCATCTTCCCAGCCCAGGGGGATCAAATCTGCATCTCCTGCATTGGCAGAGGATATTCTTTACCATTGAGCCACCAGGTCTTCCCATCAGATCAAAAGTTCAGTTTTAAATGTATGCATCCAAGATGCTTGGGATGCCTGCACAAAGAATCCAGGAGTTCAGACCCAAGGATAATCCTCCCAAGTCCTCGGTGTAAAAGCCGAGGTGGTCATTGGACTGCACAATGAAATCACAACAAATGACGGGAGCCTTAGGGATTACTGTCTTTTTCTTCTGAGCTCTCTCTAGGCAAATTAGCAGGGGTGCTTACATGTCAATGCTGTCTGGTTGCCACCTGGCTTTCCCACCTAGATTGCTCTATATAACCCCTAGTTACTTCGAGCAATGAAGGGTTCCCTATAAGGCAGGAGTCCTGAAGCTTCAAGGGTCATTACCTTTGGGATATCCACTTCTGCCCTTGAGAACGTGTTGGATGAGAGAAGGCTACTGAGGAAAGAATATTGAGGACCCCCTACAGTTGATGGAGGTGTCCAGGAGAAGTGGCCAGTAAGAAAGACTGAGAAGGAGCATCCAGGGAGGTAGGAGGAGACTGGGAAAGGCTAGCTTCACAGAAGGCTAGAGGAACGGCTGTTTAGAGTATCCTTATCACTAGCGATCAACTGTCTTGGCAAGTTCTGCGAATTTTCTCTGCAGTCTCTCCCTCCATCTCTACTGCCACCTGCTGGCTAGTAGCCCCCATTACAACCGGGTCGCTTCCCCTGCCTCTATCTCGGGTCTTACAGCTATTAATATCTTTACAGCCACCCCATTCATTCTGTAGGCTTCTCTGGTGGCTCAGCGGCAAAGAATCCACTTGAAGTGCAGGAGACTCGGGTTCGATCCCTCAGTCAGGAAGATCCCCTGGAGAATGAAATGACAACCCCCTCCACTATTCTTGCCTGGGAAATCCCATGGACAGAGGAGGAAGAAAATTCATTCTGTTAGATTGTCCTTTCAAAAGTGGAGGATGAACCATGTCAATTCCTGCTCAACGACTTTCAGTAGCTCCCTGTAACCTCTGAACGAATCCCCTACTACCTAGCCTGGTATGCTGGGCCTTTGACAGCCTGGCCCCAGTTGACCTATCTATCGCAATCTGCTCTCTCGTAAAGAAGATAAGCTGATCAATTCTCCTGTAACCCTCAACCTCACTGAGGCCATGTCATTTTCCTGAAGTACCTACTCTTCGTGACTAAATTTTTCAATGTCAGACTCAAATGGCAACTTCTCTAGGAAGTTTTCCCCATGGGATCAAGACTCTTGACCACTGTGGCATCAAAACACTTTGCCCTGACTTTAGCAAGCTCACAACTCATTCCCCAATGAGACTAAGTTCTTGAGAGCAAGGACTGTGTCATCTTCATTCCTGTTTCTCCCATTCACGTGTAAGAACAAGCAGTCACAGATTCAGCTGCCTTCAGCACCCAGGCAGATATGACAAATGTGTGAAGTTGCCCAGGAAAAGACAATTAAAAATGGGAGGCAGGGCTTCCCTGGCGGCTCAGTAGTAAAGAATCCACTTGCCGATGTAGGAGACACGGATTTGATCCCTGGTCCAGGAAGATCCCACACGCTGTGGGACAACTAATCCTGTGCGCCACAACTACTGAGCCTGTGCTCTATAGAGCCTGGGAGCTGCAACTACTGAGCCCACGTGCAGCAACTACTGCAGCCCACGTGCCCTGCAGCCTGTCCTCCACAACAAGAGAAGCCACTGCGTTGAGAAGCCCTCGCACCGCAACGAGAGAGTAGTCCACAGCTGCCACAACTGGAGAAAGCCCACAAGAATCCAAGCCCGTGGCAGTGAACTCAACAAGTTCTAGCCATTGGACAGCCAGGAATTTCCCCCAAACTTTATTTTTTAGAACAATTTTAGGTTCACAGCACAGCCAAAACTAAATAAATAATTATATATAAAAAGAGATGGCGGGGCTTATGGCAAGCAAGAGCCTTCATTCTCCTGCCTAAAGTATTAATGATAATACTCAGAATATTAAAATATTATGTAAGGCACATTTGGAGACTAAACCTGTTTCAGAGACTCTAAACAGAGGTTTTAAACACACCCTTGCATTTAGCTGGTTCTTTGGAGGTTTCAAACCAGTTTCGCATCAGCAAGTCTATCGCCACTGTATGGATGAAGAGAGTGAGGCTCATAAAGTTGAGCTGAGTTGAATCATATAGATTCAACCCATTCAGACTCTGGCCTGGCCTGAGAATGATGGGGGAGGGTCTAAAAAGATGGGTATCACTCACCGTTTTTTTTTTTTAATAACATGAAGAACAATACTTTGACAGCTTTGTGCTTTATGTATTTATATTTCTGGCTGTGCTGGGTCTTCACTGCTGCACAGGCTTTTCTCTAGTTGTGGAGAATGAGGGCTGCTCTTCGGTGCAGTGCACAGGCTTCTCTTGTGGTGATGCGTGGGCTCAGTAGTGTGGCCTCCCGACTTAGTTGCCCCAAGGCATGTGAGATCTTCTCCAACAAAGGATTGAGCCATCAGGGAAGCCCAATCATTCTCCTTTTTAAAAATTAAGATTTTTTTCCCTTCCTTCCCTCCCTCTTCTTTCCTTTCTTTCTTGCCACGCTGCTTGTGGGCTCTTAGTTCCCCGACCAGGGATGGAGTCCAAGCCCATGGCTGTGAACTCACCAAGTTCTAACCACTGGACTGCCAGGAAATTCCCCAAGACTTTATTTTTTAGAACAATTTTAAGTTGACAGCATTGAGGGGAAGTTACAGAGATTTCCTATATAGCCCACCCCTCATCTTTAACATCTCTCATGGGAGTGGTACATTTGTTATCATTGATGGACCTACACTGATGCATTACTATCACCCAAAGTCCATAGATTACATTATGGCTCACTCTTGGTATTGTCCATTTTATAGTTTTGGACTAACGTATAATGACATGTATCCACCATTATGGACTTCCCTTGCGGCTCAGTGGTAAAGAACCCACTTGCTGATGCAGGAGACATGGGCTCAATCCCTGAGTCGGGAAGATTCCTGAAGAAAGAAATGGCAACCCACTCCAGTATTCTTGCCTGGAAAATCTCATGGATAGAGGAGCCTGGTGGGCTATAGTCCATAGGGTGGTGAAAGAGTTGGACATGACTTTGCGAGTTAACAACCGCCACCACCATTACAGTATCATACAAAAATCCTCTGTGCTCCAATTCGTCCCATCTCCTCACCCTCAGTCTCTAACAACCACTGATCTTTTGACTGTCTCCATAGTGTTGCCTTTTCCAGAACGTTATATAGTTGGAACCACACAGCATGTAGTCTTTTCATAGCTTGATAGCTCACTTCCTTTTAGTACCCATTGTCTGAAGGTACCACAGCTTATTTATCCACTCATCTATTGAAGGACATTTTGGTTGCTTCCAAGTTCTGGCAATTATAAATAAAACTGCTATAAACATCCATGTGCAGTTTTTGTGTTGACATAGGTTTTCAACTCCTTTGGGTGTTTAAAGTGATCCTTTGGGCGGTTACTGGTTCATATGGTAAGAGTATGTTTACATTTGTAGAAAAGAAAGAAAGTGAAGTCGCTCCCACGGACTATAGTCTACCAGGCTTCTCTGTCCATGGGATTTTCCAGGCAAGAGTACTGGAGTGGGTTGCCATTTCCTTCTCCAGGGGATCTTCCTGACCCAGGGATTGAACCCAGGTCTCCTGTATTGCAGGCAGACGCTTTACCCTCTGAGCCCCACCAGGGAAGCCCAAAGAAACCATCAAATTGTCTTCTACAGTGGCTGTACCATTTCACATCCCAGCAATGCATACGAGTTCCCATTGCTCCATATTCTCATCAGTATTTTGTGTTGTCAATGTTCTAGATCTGGTGCATTCTAATAGATATCTAGTGGAATCTCACTGTTGTTTTAATTTGCATTTCCCTGATGACATATGATGTGGAGCATCACTTCATACACTTATTTGTAATCTGTATATCTTTTTTGGAGAGGTGTTTTTCTTTGACCCAGAAAGATCGTTGACTCATTTTTTTTAATTGAGTTGTTTTCTTATTTTCGAGTTTTAAGAGTTTTTTGTATATTTTGAGTAACAGTCCTTTATTAGATGGGTCTTTTGCAAATATCTCCCCTCTCTCTGTGGTTTATGTTCTCATTCGCTTGACATTGTCTTCCCAGAGCAGTTTTTTCATTTCAATGATACCAAGTTTATCATTTATTTCCTTCATGGATCCTACTTTTGCTGTTGCATCTAAAAAGTCAACAGTGCCACATACAAAGTCATCTGGCTTTTCTCCTATGTTATCTTCTAGGAGTTTTATGATTTTGTGCTTTATATTTAAGTGTGTGATCCATTTTGAGTTAATTTTTGTGAACTACATAGGAACTGTGTCTAAATTCTTTTTTGCATGTGGATGTCCAGTTGTTTCAGCACCATTTGTTGAAAAGACTATCTTTGTTCTATAGAATTGCTTTTGCTCTGTTGTCAAAGATCAGTAGACTGTATTTATGTGGGTCTATTTCTTGGCTCTCTATTCTGTTCCATTGGCCTGTCCATTCTCTTGCCAGTACTACATTGTCTTGATTGCTGTGGCTTTATAATGAGGTTTGAAGTCTGGTAGTGTCAGTCTTCTAACATTGTTCTTAATACTGTTTTGCCTTTTGACTCTCCATACAAACTTTAGATTCAGCTTGCTGATATGCACACAGCTTGCTGAGATTTTGATTGGGACTGCATTGAATCTATAGTTCAAGTTGGGCAGAACTGACATCTTGACACTATTAAGTCTTGAAACATTTACTTTTCATTCAACCAAAATCTCATTTGTCTAACAGAACAAAAATCTCTTCATCACAGGGTTGTTTGAAATATTTTTCAGATTAATTATCTAGAGACTATGAACCCTGTGACAACGTCCCTGCTCTCAAGGAGTTCATCTTTAAGTGGGAACAGGGCAGACAATACACAAGCATACAAACACATTAATAATTTCAGGTAAGGCTTGTGAAAAAGGCATGTGATAAAGAGTGACTGGCAGTGAAAAACCTACTTAATTTCAGGGAATTTCTCTAAGGAGGCAACATTTGAACTAAGGCCTTCATGAAAAGGGAGAGCTGGCCATGCGAAAGATGTCTAAATTTTTATTTACCTTTATTATTATTATCATCATTACTTTTTGGTTGAGCCACATGGTTTGTGGGATATTGGTTCCCCGACTAGGGATTGAACTTGCACCCATGGCAGTGAAAGCACTGCGTTTTAACCGGTGGATCGTCACGGAATTCCGAGAAAAGGTTTTAGACAGAGGGAACAACGGAGGTGAAGGCTCTGAAAACAGAAGTGGTGGATGTTTTGGAGAAGAGCATGGTGGCTATAGTACAGTGAAGGAGAGGTATATGAGGTTAAAAAAAAATAGAAGGGATCATATCCTGTAGGGTTACTTTATTGAAAAAGAAAGTAAAAAATACATGTTGTGAGATATATACAATGTACAATTTTTAAAATAATTTTATTTTTGGCTGTGCTGGGTCTTCCTTGCTATGCAGGCTTTTCTCTAGTTGTGGTGAGTGGGGGATACTCTGTAGTTGTGGTGTACAGGCTTCTCAGTGCAGTGGCTCTCAGGCATGTGCATTCAGAATTGTGGCGCCCAGGATCTAGAGCACAGGCTCAATACTTGTGGCCCTTGGGCTTTGTTGCTCCACGGTATGTGGGATCTTCCTGGATCAGCGATTTAACCCATGTCTCCTGCGCTGGCAGGTGGATTCTTTACCACTGAACCACCAGGGAAGTCCTATAATTTTTTTTTTTTTAGATATATCTTTTAAGATTTATTTATTTTTGGCTGTGCTGGGTCTTCGCTGCTGCGTGAGAGCTCTCTCCAGGAAGGGGGCTACTCTCTAGCGGTGGTGCTCAGGCTTCTCATTGTGTGGTTTCTCTTGTTACTTTGGGCTTCAGTAGCTGTGGTTCATGGGCTCTAGAGAACTGTCTCAGTAGCTGTGGTTCATGGGGTCTAGAGCACTGGCTCAATAGTTGTGGTGCACAGGTTTAGTTGCAAGTATACAATTTTTACATGGACATTTCAGTGAAGGTTTACATCTGTATTCACTCATGGATGTGAACTTATCTAGATCGAGATATAAAACAGGAGTCAGCAAACATTTTTGGTAAGGTGCCAGACAGAAAATAGTTTAGGCTTTGGAGGCCTATGGTCTCTGGTGCAACTGCTTAGCTCCACTATTACAGGAAGGCAGCCCTAGTTGCTATGTAATGAACAGGCATGGTCTGATTCCCACAAATCTTAGTTACAGACACTGAAATTTGAATTACATGTAATTTTAACATATCACAAAATATTTTCCTTCTTTTTTCTTCAACCATTTGAAAATATAAAAGCCTTTCCTAGGACTTCCCTCGTGGTCTGGTAGTTAAAAATCCATCTGCCGATGCAGGGAACATGGGTTCAATCCCTGGTCCAGAGAGATCCCATACGCTGTGGAGCAACTAAGCCTATGCACCACAACTACCGGGCCTGTGCTCTAGGGCCTGGGAGCCACAACTACTGAGCAACTACTGAAGCCCAAGAACCTAGAGCCCGTGCTCTGCAACCAGAGAAGCCTCCACAATAAGAAGCCCACAAAGTGCAATGAAAAGTAGCCCCTGCTCGCCACAACTAGAGAAAGCCTTCACAGCAATGGAGACCCAGTGCAGACAAAAATAAAAATATTTAAGAAAACACTTAGCTTGTCAGCTGTACAAAAAACAGGTGGTGTGCAGGACCTGTTCTTTGGGCCATAGTTTACCAAACTCTGACACATTTCTAGTGTCCCCTTTGTGCATCTTTCCAGTTAAAACCCTTCTCCCCCACTGGTTATTGTTCTGATTTTTGTTAATTTTTGCTGCTCTTAAACTTTATATAATCTGAATCACATGTATTTATTCTTCAACTCCACATAATGTCTGTCCTATGGGAATGTTAAGCCATGATACATAATTTTCATGTAAGAGGATTAAGATGCCGTTTGGGGATTTTAAGTGTGAGAGCATCATGATCTGATACATATGAAAAGGTCACTCTGGTTGCTGTGCGGAGAACAGAGTAAAGGAAAACAGGAGTGGAACTGGGAGGCCCAGTCAGGAATAATCCAAGCCAAGAGATGATGGTGGCTGGACCACAGTTACAGTCATGGAAATGGAAGACAAATTTTAGACTAGAGCTCACATAACCACTATTAGGTTTTTTTAATTTTAAAATAAGGTGTGATTACTAACACATTTCCTGAATGATCTTTCTGAGACGGGCATTGAGAATTGTCATGTATACACTGGGGCCCTACCTTCAAGGGGTTAACAACAGTTTTGGGGGTGGGGAGCACAGACTGTGAATCCAGATACAATTTAATCAGTGTTTTAAGAAGCCCAGGAGGCTGTGGGAACCAGGAGGGGTATAAAACCAGCCTGAGGGTGGTCAAGAGAGATCACCTGGGGGTTGTGGCCTTTGAGCTAAATTCTGAAGGAAAAGTCTTGAAAACGGATTAAAAAAAATTATATGGCAAGGGTAAGAAATCTGAGACTCTTGGAAGCTCAGTGCAGTTCTATGATGGTGTCTCAGAGAATATGTAATCTTGGCTGAGAAAAAAACACTTTGAACTGGGTCTAAATAGATGGGCATTTATCTACATTTTCAATCGATCCATCCTGTACGCTTCTGTGTGCCCTAAGGCTCCAGCAAAGAACAGAGGTAGCACACTGACAGCCTGAATCTGATGTATTTTGGCCTACATTCCTGTAGGGCGACCACAGCAACAGTGGTTTGAACAGTGGTTATTACTTTTGGACAGAGCATATGGTCTCCTGTTCCTGGCATTCCTCATTTGCTCTTTGCTTTTACATTACCTTCTTGGCCCTTCTAGGTTTTTGTTTTCAACTCATGGTCTTTACTGTAAGAAAAACAGTACTTTAAATCATTTACACAGAGAGAATCATCAACTCTTCGAGTAGAATGGGGAAGAGCTAAACTGAGTGAATGAAGAGAAGTTGAATGAGAGCTTTACCCTGGATTTCTAACCTGGCTCCTAGGGTAGGCTTTAGGTGGTAAATTTTGTGAGTGTATCCTTGTGACTTAGGCTGGTTGGCTATGAATCTGGTGAGGATATCAGATTCTCAAAGAGGGTATTTAACCTAGAAAGTTGGCAAACAGTATAAATGCTTAGGAGTTATTGGGAATACTGTCATAAAGAAGGCTGAGCGCCGAAGAATTGATACTTTTGAATTGTGGTGCCGGAGAAGACTCTTGAGAGTCCCTAGGACTGCAAGGATATAAAACCAGTCAATTCTAAAGGAAATCAATACTGAATGTTCATTAGAAGGACTGATGCTGAAGCTCCAATACTTTGGCCACCTGATGCCAAGAGCCAACTCATTAGAAAAGACCCTGATGCTGGGAAAGATTGAGGGAAGGGGGATAAGGGGGAAGACAGAGGATGAGATGGTTGAATAACATCACTGACTCAATGAACATGAGTCTGAGCAAACTCTGGGAAATAGCGAAGGGCGAGGAAACTGGGCGACCTGCAGTCCATGGGGTGGTACTGAGTCGGTCACAACTTAAGAGACTAAACAACAACCCTTGTGTAAGATGAAGCAGGTCTACATAAGTGGACTGCCATATGAATCCAGAGACCCATGCTCCACGGCTAACTAGCTAAAAGTACCTGAGAAATTGCTTTAGCACTCTGGGTGATCTATTAAAGTGGGGCGGACTCAACCGAGTTGGCAGCCGCAATGCAGCTCCAGCGGCAGGTTCCGTAGTGGATAAAAACGCTTCGTAGCGGGCAAGCGCTGTCTCTGCGCGGACTACATCTCCCAGCCGGCCTTGCGCTTCGGGCAGCGCCCTACGCTAGCACGCGAGCTTCCTCGCTCCCCCAACCTCCAGTTACTGTTTCTCGCGAGAAGACGGGCCGCGCCGGCGGTAGCGATAGTGAGCTGTGGTGGTGGCGGTGGTGTTGGTGGTGGCGGCCGAGACGGCGGCGGCCATTTTGGTGAGGCCTCGGAAGCGGCGGCGGCGGTTCGCTGCGAGTACCGTCTTCCACTTTTCCCACCGCCCGCCTGCATCACTGTGCCGCGAGAGGAAGCAGTGGAAGCAAGGCGGTGGTAGTAGCCGCGGGCCCCAGGGGAATTTAAAGGCCGCGAAGGCGGCGGCCAAGAGGGGGCCCTCCCCCCTCCTCGGCGGGAGGGGGGGTGGTGCGCACGCCCCCGAGGACGCAGGTAAGGAGAGGGAGACAAGATGGCGGACGCCTCACAGTTTCCCCCCTCCCCTGACGGGTGATTGCGCGCGCATCTTTCCGCCACCGCCTCCCCTCCCACCTTCCCGGGATGCTGCGCGCGCACCTTCGGCCGGGGCCCCGGGGCCGGTGCGCGAGGCTGTCGGCGCGCGCCCATAGAGACAGGCTCAGGGGGGCCAGGCTGGCCGGCGCTGGGCCCGGGCGCGTCTCCTCTCCCCTCCCGCCGGTCTGCGCACGCGTACCTGAGCGAGCGAGCGAGCCCTGAGAGGACGGACCCAGGTGCGCTCCTGCCCGCCCACCAACCCCAGCCCCCTCTCAGGGGCGCGCGGGAAGAGGAAGGGGGGCGTGGGGCGAGTAGTCGGGGCGCGCGCCCACCATATCCAGTCAGGAGCTAGGACCTGGCGGCACTAGCTCTCCCTTATCTCAGCCTTTCGCGGTCTGGTGGTGGTGGGGGGGTGCTCCCTGACCGGCAGGGATGAAAGACTGCCTAGCCTTGCGACCCTTGTGTGCGTGGGTTTGGGTTCTGGCGGGAGCCCCCGGGCGGTGCGCGCAGCCGGCTCTCTCCGCCTCCAGGCGCGCACGCGCGGGCCCCTCCCCCAGTCGCTCACGTTGGGTGGGGTGGGAGTCTAGGAGGGGGCGGGGCCATCTTAGGGCTAGTGGCAAGTTGGGGCAGAGGTCAGGGGTCACGCTGGGTCAGGCTGTTGGGACGCTTTGGGAGACGGTAATGAAGCCGGGGGTCGAGAGTTCACACTTCTTGATTCTGGTTGTTAGCGCGATTCCAGTGACTTGTGGAACAGGGAGTGAATCAAAGGCTGCGCCGTGGTTAAGGAATTTCCTTAAACACTGGGGAAACACTTCCGGGCCTTTTGTGGGTTTACCCTACCTATTTCCGGAGTATGGTTCTTTGCTTTTAGGCCTTCCTCACCTCTGAGTGCTACTCTAAGGTAGCTCTAGTTCTGGTGTTTGAGGAAGTGTCTTATGGGGCAGGTGTAGGAGTCGAAGTGCTCCCCTGAGGAAGGGTGGATTCTCCTGTGTTCAGCCCTCACTGGAAAGGAGAGCAGGCTGCCAGGCAGCCAGCACCTTTTGAGCTTCTGGATGTGACAGCTTTTTTGGCTTTGTTAATTTCAGCGGTTGGAGCCTTTTACCCTTCAGCTTTTTAAACTTGTTGTCGAGGCTTCACTTGCCAGCTTCTCCTCCCCAGCCAGAATCTCATATCCCTAGGAAATTCTGTTTTCACAGCACATGGTTTGTTTTTAATTTTTGGAAATGTGATCTTTTTCTATTGTAATTCTCTTCAGCCTTTGAACTGACTTGGGTTTATTAAAAAAAACTTCAAAAGTTGGTGTAAAGAAGGCTTTGATGGGTGTTGGTAGATGTGAATTAGTTCCTCACTGCTGTTTTCCTCCCTGTTTCAGGCGTGATTCCCCTCAGTACGGCGGCACCGTGGAAGTGCAGACTTTCACAGGGGGTGTGGTCTCAGCTCACACAGGTGAGGACTCGAATACTGCTTCATATACTGATGCTAATGGAGAGATGTTTAAGATAGTGATTGTGGTGCAACACAGTACTGGGTCTATGGATAGAGATCTGAATCACAGCCTGCCTCCACCAGGGAGAGTAGCACATTCTTTGGTTTTGACATCAGACTGTCTTAGTCTATTCTCCTCCTCCTGCTTCTTTACTGTGTCACCTTGTGCAAGTTATTTGGTCTGTTTGCCTTCTGATTTCCTAACTTATAAAAGAAATACTAGAATGTAAGCTCCATATAGGTCAGCCATCTTTTCTGCATAGTTCTTTTTTTCAGCATGTAGAAGGAACTAAATAAACATTTATCATGGCTTGAAAAGTATCTGGTTTATAAGTAAGATGTGAGAATTATAGAACACATCAAGTAAGTACTAAGAATTTGACACATAATAGGTGCTCAAGAAACTTAAGCTGTAATCACTGTTCAGTTATCTTTATTTGTTAGTGTTATTCTTGGGTTTTAAAAAGGTTCTTTAATCTTTCTAAATCACTTTCTACTGTTTTTACCCTACTTTAGGTGCTGCAGAGGCCGGTGGACCTGAGCGGAGGCTGGGACGCCCTAGTGGGCCCCGGGCCCTGGAAGGCGGGTCCCGGTGGCCGGTGGCCCAGAATGAGGCCAGTTCCCAGCATGCCCTGCAGCCGGACGCCAGCCCCTCGGCCAGCAGCAGTGGTGACAACGACCCAGTCGTTCTTCAGGCATCCAAAGAGGAGCCTGGGAGTGGGACCATGCAGAGCTGCCCCTCCCCTGCTCACCCTCAGCTCCCAATCTTGCAAACACAGGTTCGAAAGTGGGGTAGATTCCTTCTCTGCTGCTGCTTTGGGCTGCTGGCTTTGAGGCAGAAGGAAGGTGGCAGGTTTTAGCCATGTTTCCGTGATCCTAGCTAGCTAGGTAGCTGAGTTTGGAGAGTTTTTGATACTCAGGTGGGCTGTCAAGCCTGTTGGATACACATATTCTACTTTATATTAGTGTTACGTTGATCCTAAGAGCATGGAAACTCCTTATTATCTTCAAAAGTTTGAATTAGGCCAGGTTGGAAATGAGTTTTGTGACAAAATGCTTTCAAGACTGTGTGCTTTGAGAATAGCTCAATTTCTTTTGGAACTGAAAGGAGGTAAGCTTTATAGATGGGGTATATTGATTTTCTTCTAATATTGAGGGAATGTTGGAGATTGGGGAAAAAAATCATGACTTTTAAAACTGGACAGACCTAGATTTCTATACAGTAGACTTTTGATGGTTATGGGTTTGATATTTGTAATTTGCCTGGGAAATTCTGTGACATAATGTCTTTCATAATTCAGTCGAGGTAGGAATTTGAATGGCATACTGTGAAGCTTGTGTGCTAGAATTTCATGAGTTCCCTCACTATCCGCAATTAAGTCGGACTTTGTTCTCTACTTACTATAGTTTGTGCAGTACCTTGTAATAGGTAGATGTTTGAGAACAGTGACCAACCCTCCTTTTCCTCTCCCACCTCTCCAGTAAAGGAAACCTTAACAAGCCTAGTGATGAACATACAGAGGTTTGGGTGATTTGGGGCTTTTTGTCACCTTTTAAATTTGGTGGTAGCTCAGATTTATTTGCATTGATGAATCTGCCATACTTGCTGTGAAATGGAGGGAAAAATAGGGAGTTGTTTATTTGAGCGGCAGCCCACTCCAGTGTTCTTGCCTGGAGAATCCCAGGGATGGGGGAGCCTGGTGGGCTGCCGTCTATGGGGTCGCACAGAGTCGGACACGACTGAAGCGACTTAGCAGCAGCAGTAGCATGGAGGTTCTGAAAAAATCATTAAGATTTGAAGTCATGTGCTATCTTAGTATTTTTGAATTGGGGAATTATGTAAATGTCAGGCTATAATTCCTCTTGCATGATAAGTGTTTACTGGAAACTTGGCCTTACCATCTTGAATACCTTATTAAAACTATCCCAAATGCTGTGTTTATAAAAATGAGGTTGATACCCTACTCCAGAGTTTTTTCATGGGAAGATAGAATGAAGTAATGTACTAAAAACCCCTTAGGGCATTCATTTTATCTCTCACTTCTGTCTTTTCTAGATGGTGTCGGACGGCATGACAGGCAGCAATCCTGTGTCCCCTGCCTCATCCAGTTCCCCAGCCTCTAGTGGGGCAGGCGGCATCTCCCCCCAGCATATAGCTCAAGATTCCTCTTTGGATGGACCTCCAGGGCCCCCAGATGGTGCCACAGTGCCCTTGGAGGGGCTTAGCTTACCCCAGCCTACTGACCTGGCTAACAGGGGCCCAAAGTGGGAGAAGAGCCATGCTGAAATTGCAGAGCAGGCCAAACATGTACGTATTGGAAAGGCCCGTGAAGCTTCTTGGGCGTCTTCTTCCCGGAATTCCTGTGTCCCATGAGTACCTGACACTTCTTTCCTTGTCTTTGATTTAGAATATATGCTCTGCTTTGACTTACATGATTTTGAGCAAGTTGCTTGAACTCTGAGCCTCTTTTTCTTTTCTGTAAAATAAGGATGGTGTAATAGTTAATGGGCTACTTAAAAGTTTAAGTTGGCACTTCCCTGGTGGTCCAGTGGTTAAGACTCCAAGCTTCCAGTGCAGGGGGTGATCCTTGGTCAGGGAACTTAGTTCCCATATGCTACATAGCCAAATGAAAAAAAAAAAAAAAAAGACTCCACACTCCCAGTGTGGGGGGCCAAGTTTGATCCCTGCTCAGGGAACTAGGTCCCACATACCATAACTAAAGATCCTGCATGTGTTAACTGAGACCCAGTACAGCCAAGTAAATAAAAGTAATAAAATTTTTTTTTTAATTTTAAAAAAAGGAGTTAAGTTAAAGGAAAAAATAGACATGAAAGTGCTTTGTAAGCTAAAAAAAAATTCAGCTGGTTTCTAAAATTTACTAGTTTCCACTTTATGTTTGTCTCCTGTAGTCTCTGTTATACTTAGCAGAGGTAAATGTGATCTCTGGGCCAGCAATATCAGCCTTATTACCTGGGAACTTACTAGAAATGCAAATTCTTCACACCTCTTTTCTTCCTACCCATTTAAAACTCTAGGCATGGGGTCCAGTACTCTTAAAAGCAGTACAGATGATTCTGATGCATGCTCAGCTTTGAGAGCTGTTAGTCTAATATCCACGTCTTTCTTGGTATTTCCTTGGTGACCATCGGGCCATTTAATTCCCTATCTCATCAATGGCTGTTAGTCCCTTTGCTTTAACTTTTGTCAGGAGAGGACAAAAATAATGAGGGCAGTTGTCCTAAGTTGTCCTAACTCACTTCTGTTAAATAAAAATTTCAAGTGCTTTCATTTTTCTTAGGAGATATAATCAGTGTAGAAAGTATCATAATTTTGTTACACTAATCACTGTTAATCTTTTTTGTGTATAATTTTGCAGTAATCTCTACAAAATAAAATGTTTTTAAAAAGCAATTACATCAATTGGACTTTTAGTATCTATTTATAAGTATGGTTACTCTTGTGTAAGAATTTGCCAGCCATGGAAATCCCTTGTAGCTAGAGTTTGCTGTCCCCAGTTCTCTGTGAAGCTCCCCTTGGGTTTTGTTTTCTCAAGTCTTGCCTATATTCATAAAGTGTGAATTAACGGAAAGAGCATGAAATCTGGTGTTTGGAGTCGTTGGACCTATTTTTAATTCTCAGTCCTTATCACTTCCTGTGTAGTCTCAAGTAAATCACTTCATCTTTCTGAAAGTTTTTTTAGTTACCTGAAGAGCATATAACATCAACTCTTGGAGCTGGTATTGATAATGTTGACTTAAGGCAAGCATATAATACTCAGTCCAGTCAGTGCCTATATGTAGTCATAGCCCAAGGATTCAGCCACGGTCATGAGATGAAGTATATGTCCAGTAACTTAATTGATCTAACTCTCCCTTGTTAGGAGGCTGAGATTGAGACTCGAATTGCTGAGCTGCGGAAGGAGGGTTTCTGGTCACTGAAGAGGCTCCCTAAAGTGCCTGAACCTCCCCGCCCCAAGGGCCACTGGGACTATTTGTGTGAGGAGATGCAGTGGCTCTCTGCTGACTTTGCTCAGGAGCGCCGTTGGAAACGGGGTGTTGCCCGTAAGGTATGTCTTCAACTGGGCCTACTCCCTTCCATTTTTGTTTCAGGGTTGCTTTTCCTTGATGGTTGGAAGGGAACCAAACATAATAGTGTAGGGTGCTTACAAATGCCTCTAGTCTCAAGAGGCAAGCTATGACTCCACTGGATTCTTGGCTTTGATTTTTCTCTTTGCTCTTGACTTGGGGAGAGGCCAAGGGTCTGGCCTTGGAGTGTTTTCACTTCATTTCCACAGGTGGTGCGAATGGTGATCCGGCACCACGAAGAGCAGCGGCAGAAAGAGGAACGGGCCCGGAGGGAGGAGCAGGCCAAACTGCGCCGAATCGCCTCTGCCATGGCCAAGGATGTTAGGCAGTTTTGGAGCAATGTGGAGAAGGTAGGCAGCAGAGACTGGGAAAGGGAAATGCTTTGGGTTTAATGGGTGGGTAGCATGGTAACAGGAATGATCAGAAATTCTCCTTGAGAGAGTAAATAAATATGATTTCCTGCAATGCTAATGACATTTCTGTTGTGTGTTGGACCTTTCAAGCATTGAGTGCTATGAGAGAATTACAGTGGAAAAATACGGGCCCTGCCTTTGGTGATTGTTAGTAGGACTTTTTGACTTCTCTAGGCCATCTGTCCTTTGCAGGGCATTCAGCATGCTTTTTCTAAAACCTGCCTGTGCCGTTTAACTGCTTAAGTAACATTTAAGTTCTCATTAATTGAATTGCTCCCATATATCAACATTAAGTTGTAATTGTTTCTTAAGTATTATCTGGCTTCTGTCTATATTTTCATTCTTGTATCTTTCCAGTTCCTTTCCTTTCCACTTCAAACATTGTTTTGTATATTTATGGCCATTTACACATGCTTTTTCTGCTGCTAGGAATGCCTTTCTCCTCATTTTCACTCAGGGAACACCTACTTAATGTTTATGATTCAGCTCCGGATACATTTGTAAATCTTTCCCCATTGCCTGAGAGTAAAGTAGCTCTTCTCTCTCCTGTACTTCCTTTCTGCTTTCCTTGGAAGCATCCTTAAGGTCGTTTAGCTCTTCCCTCCTGAAAAGCCCGGGCCTAGCATACAGGAGGCTTCTCTAAATGTTGAGTAATAGTACAGAGTAAAAGATTATTTTGGTGATCCCTCCATTTTCTGTTTGTGGCAGGTGGTACAATTCAAGCAACAGTCCCGGCTTGAGGAAAAGAGGAAAAAAGCCCTGGACCTGCACCTGGACTTCATCGTGGGGCAAACTGAGAAGTACTCAGACCTTCTGTCGCAGAGCCTCAACCAGCCGCTAGCCTCCAGCAAGGCTGGTTCTTCCCCTTGCCTTGGCTCTTCCTCAGCTGCCTCTAGTCCTCCACCCCCAGGTTCCCGGATGGATGATGAAGGTGTGTGTCCTCTTTAGCTCTGTTACTCTTCCTCATGTACCCTTTCCAGAGCTGAAAACCCACCCTGTGGCTTGCAGGGCCCCGTGGACTTTGTGACCTTGTTCTCCTGCTATAGATGGGGACTTCCAACCCCAAGAGGAGGAGGAAGAGGATGATGAGGAGACGATTGAGGTTGAGGAACAGCAGGAAGGCAATGATGCAGAGACCCAGAGGCGTGAGATTGAGCTACTTCGTCGTGAGGGTGAACTGCCACTGGAAGAGCTGCTCCGTTCCCTCCCCCCTCAGCTGCTAGGAGGGCCTTCCAGCCCCTCAGGAACTCCCTCATCTCATGAGAGTGACACCCGAGATGGTCCTGAAGAAGGGGGTGAAGAAGAACCCTCTCAGGTGTTGAAGGTATGGCAGAAGGGGATAGAAGGTGGATTCAGAGTAGGCGCAGAGGGAGAGCCTCAAAAGGACTGAGTTCTTCTGGTCTGTAAGGTTCATTGTGGTTTTCAGGAGTTCTCCCTGATCTGAGCAATTGCGCTCTCATTTGAGGATGGATGGGAAAGAATCTGGGTTTGGGCAAGTTACAGCCTGAGATGGGCATATTTCTGATGTGTGGAAGAATATACTGCACTCTTTGGATTGCTGTGTGACCTTGAAAAAATAACATACCTTGGCCCTTGTCACTTCTATGAAATGTCGCTAATACTCATTTGCTGGTTTGGACCTGGGATGGTAACCTTGAAGTCTCTTCTGGACCTAAGCTCTGTTTTTCCATGTGTCTGAGTGCACGGGGTTGTTGTTGGGGGCTGTATTTCTTTTCTAGCACTTTCACAGGTCCTCCCCCAGATCGTGGGGCCAGGATTTGGTAGCTGGTGCTAAAATTGAAAACCCTTGCTGATATCTTTGCCCTGGGACTGTGTCAGTGGCAACTGTCAATCGATGGGACAGAGAGTATTCTGACATCTTACTCAGTGTTGGGTCTTTCCCTTGCTGCTCTAACCATAGGCTTTCTCCTTTCTTATCCTCTGCCATTCAGGTAAAACCCCCACCCTCAGTCACACAGCGCAACAAACAGCCTTGGCATCCAGATGAGGATGATGAAGAGTTTACTGCCAATGAGGATGAAGGTCAGACCTGTTCTCAGTCCTGTTGCTTCTTACCCCTTGAATCATCTGAACCTGACGTTTCAGGCTTTTTCACCTCTTCTACTTGGACTGTATGACCTGAACTTCTGTCCCACTTGGTCTTGTTTCATTCTCTTGCCTAGCGGAGGATGAAGAGGATACCATAGCAGCTGAAGAGCAGTTGGAAGGGGAGGTGGATCATGCCATGGAGCTGAGCGAGTTGGCTCGAGAAGGTGACACCAGATGTTTTACCGAGTATCCACTTGGTCTTTCTGTGCAGAATGCCAGAGATAAAGAGATGAATAAGACACTTTATCCCTCCTGGAGGAACTCCAGATCTAATGACAGATTTATAAGTGAATAGCTATAAATAGAAAATTATGACTGGTTATGGTGGAAATTTGAACATAGTGATGTGAGAGAAAGTGAAGGGAAGAACTGTGGGAATAATGATAGTGGCCTTGTTTAACCTGAACCTTAAAGGGGAGATTCATTAGATTGATACCATCCTTGCCAATGAAGGCAGTGCCATCCATGGTTCTGGCCCGTGTTAAGGGGCTTAGCCGAAAGTAGCTGGTGCTGAAAGTAAACTCTTTGCCTCCCCTCTGACCTGGGCCTAGCAGTGTCTGCAGAGCCTGAGGTAAAATGAACTAGCGCCACTCAGACCTCCTGTTTTTCCCCATGAAGCACCTAAAGGCTTACCATTCACTTCTCTTTCAGGTGAGCTGTCTATGGAGGAGTTACTGCAGCGGTATGCAGGAGCCTATGCGTCTGATGCCTCTGCCCCAGGTTCTGGGAGTAGTGAAGAGGAAGATGAGGATGAAGTTGAGGCTAACAGCTCTGACTGTGAACCGGAGGGGGCCACAGAAGCTGAAGAGGCTCCTCAGGAGGATAGTAGCAGTCAATCAGGTGAATGTGTGGTCATGAGGGACGAGCTGGGAAGGGCAGGTACTGGAGGAGCAGCTATGATGAACACTAAGCCTTGGTCTTGTGCTTTAGACTCTGCTGAGGAACAGAGTGAGGATGAGGATGAGGAACATTCGGAAGAGGAAGAAACAAGTGAGAGCTCGGAATCAGAGGAATCCGAGTCTGAGGAATCTGAGGAGTCCCAATCACAGAGCCAAGCAGATGAGGAAGAGGAGGAAGATGATGACTTTGGGGTGGAGTACTTGCTTGCCCGGGATGAAGAGCAGAGTGAGGCAGATGGGGGCAGTGGACCTCCCACCCCAGGGCCCACCACCACTCTAGGCCCTAAGAAAGAAATTACTGACATCGCCGCAGCAGCTGAAAGTCTCCAGCCCAAGGGTTATACCTTGGCCACTACCCAGGTATATCCAGGCCCAAGCTTCTGCTTTCTCATATCTTCACTTTCTTGTTTCTCAGTGACAGATGCTTCAGTTCCGTTGAGATACCTCTCTTCCTCCCTACCAGGTGAAGACACCCATCCCCTTGCTCCTGCGGGGCCAGCTCCGAGAGTACCAACACATTGGGCTAGACTGGCTGGTTACTATGTATGAGAAGAAGCTTAATGGCATTCTTGCTGATGAGATGGGGTTAGGCAAGACCATCCAGACCATTTCCCTGCTTGCCCACTTGGCCTGTGAGAAAGGTAATTAGGCAGGGCCCTTCTCCTTGGGTCTTCCTGGCCAATTTCCTGAGAAGCTTGTTTAATGACTTCAGCTGCAGCACCATGAAACCCTCTTGCTGCTAAGTAGCTTTATTGAATCTAATCAGTAATTGTATAGAGAGGTCAGTGTGGGCACTGGGATTCTTTTTTATTTTCTCCTTCAATTTTGATTTAGTTGATTTACAATTTTGCATTAGTTTCAGATGTATAGCACAGTGATTTGGTTATACGTATATACATAATTGTTTTTCAGATGCTTTTCCTTTTGGGTTATTGTAAGACATTGAATGTAATTCCCTATGCTATATAGTAAATCCTTTTAATATGTTTTACTTGTAGTAGTGCATATCTGTTAATCCCATATTCTTAATTTATCCCTCCTCCTCTTTCCCTTTTGGTAACCATAATTTTGTTTTTTGTGTCTGAGTCTGTTTCTGTTTTGTGAGTTGGGTTTATTTATATTATGGTGCTGTGATTCTTAGGAAGGGACACTGGGACAGAATGTTCACAGTTTATATGTGAGAACCAGAGCTCCAAAGTTTGTATTTCTTAACCATCTTTCATCATTTAAAAAATTCCTTTGCCCCAAATTTCTTCACATCTTTATTTTTTAATGAGACGTAATTAACATAACATTATATTAGTTTCAGGTGTGCAACATAATGATTCAATATGTGTATACAGTGTAAAATGACAATTATAGTAAGACTAGTTAACACCCATCATCATACATAGTTATAAAACATTTTGGTTTTTCTTGTGATGCGCACTTTTAAGATCTAGTCTCTTGGCAGTACAGTATTATTAACTGCAGTCACTGTGCTGTACATCTTTTAATTCTTTTGCTAAACAGGTAACTGGGGTCCCCATTTGATCATTGTCCCCACCAGCGTGATGTTGAACTGGGAGATGGAGCTGAAACGTTGGTGCCCCAGCTTTAAAATCCTTACTTACTATGGAGCCCAGAAAGAGAGGAAGCTCAAGCGGCAGGTTTGCTCCCCCATGTGATCACTCCCATCCACTGTTGATGCCTCCTATACTTTTAGGTCCTTTCCTCCAATGAATTTCTTTTCCTTCCTTTTCTGTTGCCCTATTCTGCTCCTGGGACTTTTCTCCTAACCTGATTGCTGTCCCTTGAAGACCTTAGGATGTCTTCTTTTTGTTCGTTCTTTTCACCCTACTTTCTGCTACTTTCTCTTGGTACTGCAGGGCTGGACCAAGCCCAATGCCTTCCATGTGTGTATCACATCCTACAAGCTGGTGCTGCAGGACCACCAGGCCTTCCGCCGCAAGAACTGGCGCTATCTTATATTGGATGAGGCTCAGAACATCAAGAACTTCAAGTCACAGCGCTGGCAGTCACTGCTCAACTTCAACAGGTGAAGATGGAGATGTCCAGGATTTCTGGGAGAGTAAACTTGTCCTGAACCCACTCCAGTGTTCTTGCCTAGAGAATCCCAGGGACGGGGGAGCCTGGTGGGCTGCCATTTATGGGGTCGCACAGAGTCAGACATGACTGAAGTGACTTAGCAGCAGCAGCAGACTTCAGCAGCAGTCCTGAAGGGTGGGATGCTTGGAAGGTGGACACTTGGAGGATGTTTTGCTGACCACCCTCCTTCTCATTCCATTTTCCTCTTTGCAGCCAGAGACGCCTGCTCCTGACAGGAACACCCTTGCAAAACAGCCTCATGGAACTGTGGTCCTTGATGCACTTTTTGATGCCCCATGTCTTCCAGTCTCATCGCGAGTTCAAAGAATGGTTCTCTAACCCCCTAACTGGCATGATTGAGGGCAGCCAAGAATACAATGAAGGTCTAGTCAAGCGTCTTCACAAGGTAGGGTCTGTACCAGTTTGTTGAGGGCATGGGGAATAACGAACTAAAGTTCACAGCCAGAAAACCCTTAGGGAGAGGGAAGGCAGTACTGGGCTGAATATACTCAGTTGTCAGGCTGCAGTGTTCCAGTGTCTAACCCATGGCCAGATTGAGCGACTTCATCTTAGCCATCATTCTGCTTTTTTTTTTTTTTAATGGTAGCATTTCTCTTTTTATTCCTTGAGTAGAGTAATGCTGAACAGTTTCTGGCTTGGATTTCTCTTTACATGACTTATCACAACTTCATATTTTTGTTGTGTTCCCTTTTTCCTTTTTGGTCTTTTCTGGCTCTTCTCCCTTTGTCCAATGTCCAGCTTTTAAATAACATTTCTCAGCATTCTGATCTTCATACTTTTTTTTTGTCTCTCAATTTACCTATCTCCTTTGCATACTCATAATTCCTTGACTGTCTAGACCACTCAACCTATATTTAAATTTCTAATGACATTTTTAATTGAAAGTTCCTCTTTTTTAAAATTTGTATTTTTGTTATCTGCCCCCAACCCCTTTGATGATCCCTGTCTCATGGACATTTTTGTACAGAAAACAATAAATGTTTCCATCTCAGCTTGGTGCCATTAGTCTGATATTTTGGGAGTGCAAGAGGGATTTCCCTTTCTCTTTGGCCCCCAGGGCTCACCACCCTGCCCCTCGCCTGGGTAGCTCTTGCCACCCTGCCTGAAAGTTCCTCTTGAACTCACTCTGTTATAAGCCAAATATCTTAAGCTTTATAGCCTGTTATTTCTATTCCATTTTGGTCAGTCATATCATTATTTTGGTAAATCAAACAAAAAACCATTAAGTTTTTCCTAAACTGTACCTCCTCCTTTTTAAAATCTTGCAATATTTCAAAAATTATTCCTGTTTTATTGAGTTATAATTGATATACAGCACTGTATAAGCTTAAGCTGTACAACGTAATGATTTGACATATATACATCATGAAATGGTTACCACACTAGGTTTAGTGACACTATCACTCTTCACTTCTTTTCATCTCTCTCTGAACTTCTTCCATGTCAACTTGATGACTAAATCCTAGTCAGATTTTACCTCCTGAGATCTCAGATTTGCCTTTTGTTTTCTGTGCTTCTGTCAGTGTCACATTTATTCTCAGCTTCTCGGCTGAATTTACTTTCATAATCTTATGAATTTACAGTTACTCCTTTAGGAACGTAGTTTGACTCATCCCTTCTGTGTAGTTAGTTGCTCTGTCCTCGGTGCTTCGTTTGTCACGTGTGTTGTGATTATCATCTTTATGTTTGTTTCTTTCATTATAGTAAATTCCTTGAGAGGAGGGCTTACATCTGACTCATCTTTGTGTGGTTGGTTCCTGCTTGCTGCATGGCTGCATGGGTGTTTACTAACGGGCTAAGCCAGGGCTCTTGCTGGTCATCAGGCCAAGACCCAGGGAGAGGGTTCAGCTGGGACACAGTGCCCGCTCTTCTCCTGTCAGCCTCCTGCTTATTTACTTTTAGGTTTTGCGGCCTTTTTTGCTGCGCCGAGTTAAGGTAGATGTTGAGAAGCAGATGCCTAAAAAGTATGAGCATGTTATCCGCTGCCGGCTCTCCAAGCGCCAGCGCTGTCTTTATGATGACTTCATGGCCCAGACCACGTAAGGCAGGACTGAGGGTGGGCCTGGGACCCCAGACTGGAGCGGGAGTGACTGCTAAGGTGCCCTGTTTATTTCTCCTTTCTCTCAGAACTAAGGAGACGCTAGCCACAGGCCACTTCATGAGCGTCATCAACATTCTGATGCAGCTGCGAAAAGTCTGCAATCATCCAAACCTATTTGATCCTCGACCTGTTACCTCCCCCTTCATCACTCCAGGCATCTGTTTCAGCACCGCCTCTCTGGTGCTAAGGGCCACTGATGTGCACCCTCTCCAGGTGAGCAGTTGTCCCCAAGATTATCGCCCTAACCCAACCCTGCACCTCTTTTCTTTAGGCTGGAGTCTGACCTTTAGCATCCTTACTTCCCCTGTCACCTCAGCACTGTTCCAGCTTAATTGTTTTCTAATAACGGTGTCACTTTGGGCAAGGTAACTATTAACTTGTAACCCTGAGTTTGCTTGCCCTTCAAAATAGGGGTTGTAAGGCCTATTCTGCAGTATGTGTGAGAGAATTGTGTTAGTATTTTTTAGAAGTACTTTGCATAATAATTAATACTTAAATATTACTTTGTTTTCCTGCTCCTTCCCTCTTTTTGGCCACTTCCCCCCGAAAATTTTGTTTTCATTACAGTAGAACACACATAAAAAGTTTTGCCATTTTAACCTTTTCTAAGCATATGGTACAATTTCATTAATACATTCATATAGTTATATAGCCATTGCTATCATCCATCTTCAGAACTGTCTTCATCTTCCTAAACTGAAACTCCATATTCATTAAATTATAACTCCTCATTCTTCCTCTAGTCCCAGCACCTGGCACTCACCATTCTACTTTCTGTCTCTATAAATTTACTATTCTAGTATTTCATGTTTCGTGGAATCATAAAGTATTTGTCCTTTTGTTGCTGGCATATTTCACTTAGTAGAATGTTTTCAAGCATGTGTTAGAATTTCCTTCCTTTTTAAAGTTGGCTAATATTCTTTTGTACATGTTTTTGTGTATATGTGTATATTCACATTTATGCACGTTGTTATTTTGTTGTGTTGTAGGACTTTGTGTGTTCTGGATGTTAGGCTCTTATCAGACACATGATTTGCAAATACTGTAATTTTGGTCCCATTCTATAGCTTGCCATTTCACTCTGTTAATAGTGTCCTTTGGTGCAGTCCAGTTTATCAGGTCTTTGCTTTTGCTGTCTGGTATGTTATCCAAGAAGTAGTTGCCAAGTTTCCAAATCTTTGATCCTTTGACACTGTGTTTTTGTATTCCTTCTTATGTCAGCGGATAGACATGGGTCGGTTTGACCTCATTGGCCTGGAGGGTCGTGTCTCTAGATATGAGGCTGACACATTTCTACCCCAATACCGCCTTTCCCGTCGGGTTCTTCTAGAAGTGGCTACTGCTCCTGACCCCCCACCCCGGCCCAAGCCAGTCAAGATGAAAGTCAACAGGTACTAAGGCTGAGGAATAAGGGATGGGTTCCTAAAAAAAAGTAGCTACAGCTGGCTGGGTGGGTTGGGGTGGAAAGTTGGAGGCTAGGCTCGACTGTTTATATGGGTGGATGAAAAATGGGGGAGAGAATAACTAGAAGATGGTCCTGGGAGAGGCCCTTGTGTTTGTCACTGATCGTTTCCCCCCCTCCCTCTGCTTGGTGCCTTTTGTTTATCGGATTTCTTTCTCTTTTTCTCCTTTGGGTCTTACCTTTCCCTTTTTTGCTTTTATAATCTGCCGATTTCTCTGCCTCATCTTCCTTATTTATTTTTTTTCCTATTCCTTACTCTCCCTCCTCCCCTACCCATCCCCTTGTTTTTTCCTCATAGGATGCTGCAGCCAGTGCCCAAGCAAGAAGGCCGGACAGTGGTGGTTGTGAACAGTCCACGGACCCCGCTGGGCCCTGTCCCAGTCCGACCCCCTCCAGGCCCTGAACTCTCAGCCCAGCCCACCCCTGGCCCAACCCCCCCAGTGCTGCCAGCACCACTGATGGTGTCAGCCTCGCCTTCCGGGCCCCCACTTATTCCAGCATCCCGGCCTCCTGGCCCTGTTCTTTTGCCCCCACTGCAGCCAAACAGTGGGCCTCTCCCCCAGGGTGAGTTGCAAGGGAGCCAGGATGCTGGGGGTACTTCAGGCAGATTGTTCGGATTGGGGGAGAAGTAATGAAATTTAGTGTTTGAGGAGCTGGGTTGGAGAGAGGGGTGTGGTGTTTGATGGGCTACGAAGGATTATGTATGGAGGCTTCTAGGAGCAGGCTAAAGCTTAATTGGTCAAGTTATATCTGACAGGCATTTGCTTTGTGTTTACAGTGTTACCATCCCCTCTGGGGGTCTTAAGTGGGACCTCACGGCCTCCCACACCAACCCTGTCCTTGAAGCCAGCCCCACCTGCCCCTGTTCGCCTGAGCCCTGCCCCACCACCAGGCTCCTCCAACCTGTTGAAGCCGCTTACAGTGCCCCCAGGCTATGCCTTCCCAAATGCTGCTGCCACCACCACCTCCACCAGCACGGTCACTGCTCCCACTACGGCAGCGCCAGCTCCTGCTTCTGCGCCACAGCGCCTCATCCTGTCTCCCGACATGCAAGCTCGCCTGCCCTGTAAGTCCCCAGGGCTCTGTGAGGGTAAAGGACTTGAGCTGGCAGGAAGGCCTGTCTGTGTGCCATGGAGCAAGAGAAGAAAAGCTGGGGGCCAGGCATGTGTCAGATTCTAGGTAGCTAACATATATTAGGTATCTTGCCAGGCACTGATAATTCATAATCAAGTAAGAGCCCTGAAGTAGTTCACAGTCTCTAGTTGGGGAGGTGACCCAAAGATGAGTAAATAGTGGTCAGTCTAATAATAGATAATTATTTGGGGTAAAAGGGCAGCACAGTGGGCAGGTGTGTGTGTGTGAGTGATGAGCTCAGGATGGTGGAAGGCTGTTAGAGGATGTAAAGGCGATTGCAGATTAAACAAGCAGGATTGGAAGGAGTAGCATGTCAAAAGCTCAGAGGCTGTAGGTGGAGGCTGAGGTTCTTAGAACATGGTGAATTGAGTGGGGGATGGGTTGGAGAAACTGGAGACTTGCACCTCATGGAGGTGTGTGAAATGACATTGAGCAGAGTGAGCCCCACGTACATTAAGCCTCTTCTTTATTTGTAGCAGGTGAAGTGGTCAGCATCGGGCAGTTGGCCTCACTAACACAACGTCCAGTGGCTAGTACAGGGGGAAGCAAACCGCTCACCTTCCAAATCCAGGGCAACAAGCTGACTTTGACTGGTGCCCAGGTGCGCCAGCTTGCTGTGGGGCAGCCCCGCCCGCTGCAAAGTAGGTAAAACCCACCCCCTGTCCTGCCTTTTTCTTCCTCTTCTTTGTCCCTTTGTTTTTGTGGCTCTTTCTAGATGTCAGCCTTTATGTTTTTTCCCCCTAGCTTTTGGTGGGTGTGGCCAAGGGGAATGGTTGAAGGGTTCTTTAGATCAAGATAGGTATGAGGTTATTCTGGAGAAGTTACTCCCTTTCTGTTCTTTCTCTCTTCTCTTGCCCCTGCCTCTGCCCTCCTCCGGCTGATAGCTGCTTCTTTCTCTCTCTCTCTCTTCCCTTAACCCAGGGAATGTGGTGCACCTGGTGTCAGCAGGGGGGCAGCACCACCTCATCAGCCAGCCTGCCCATGTGGCCCTCATCCAGGCCGTGGCCCCGACCCCTGGCCCCACCCCTGTCTCTGTGCTGCCTTCTTCGACCCCCAGCACCACCCCTGCCCCCACTGGCCTCAGCCTTCCGCTTGCTGCTAACCAGGGTGAGGCTTCTGGCCTTCCTACTTACTTAGCCCTTGCTGGCCTTGGTCCTTCCAGGCATGCCCTGGGCTACTGTCTGTCTAGCCTTCCCCAGTGTTGTTGTCCCTTGCCAGTAACTCTGATATCTGTCTGCTACCCTCTCCTGCCCTTGGACTTCTTCCATCCTTTGGGTTTCTTGTTTCTTTTCTACCTTCCCCTCAATGTAGCTTCCTCTTGCAGTGCCACCAACCATGGTGAATAATACAGGCGTGGTGAAGATTGTAGTGAGACAGGCCCCTCGGGATGGACTGACTCCTGTTCCTCCGTTGGCCCCAGCACCCCGACCTCCAAGCTCTGGGCTTCCAGCTGTGTTGACTCCACGCCCCACATTGCCCCCTGGCCGTCTACCCACACCTAGTCTGGGTACTGCCCGGGCTCCCATACCCACATCCACTCTCGTGAGGCCACTTCTCAAGCTGGTCCACAGTCCTTCGCCTGAAGTCAGTGGTGAGTCAAGGTGGCTGATGCCAGAAATTTTTGCTGGGAATGGAGATAGGGTGGCCCAGAGGGTATCCAAGTCACAGTAGATGCTTTCATTATCAGTATACTGGTTTGCAGTGGCCCCCGCTGAGCCCTTGTCTGATTCTAAGATACATTGGTTAGAATCTGGAAGGAAAAGAAATGTTAAATTGTTCGATTCCTTGAATCTTTGAGATCATGGTGTGGGAGTGAAGGTCTTCTGGGAAAAGGTGAACCTTGAGGGTAGGGGAATGGGTGGGACAGGGTAATAGAAGGACCAAGAAAAGAATGGGGGGGCTAACTTATCCTCTGTCTCCACAGCTTCAGCACCCGGAGCTGCTCCCTTGACCATCTCTTCTCCTCTCCCTGTGCCATCCTCACTCCCTGGACCAGCCTCTTCTCCAGTGCCAGTTCCCAACTCCTCTCCCCTTGCTAGTCCTGTGTCTTCTACAGTCTCAGTTCCGGCGTCGTCTTCACTTCCCATCTCTGTCTCCACAACTCTTCCTTCCCCAGCCTCAGCTCCACTCACCATTCCCATCTCAGCCCCCTTGCCTGTTTCGGCTTCGGGCCCAACTCTTTTGACTAATGTGACTCCAACACTGGCACCGGTTGTCTCAGCAGCCCCTGGACCTCCTTCTTTGGCACCAGTTGGGGCTTCTCCATCAGCGTCAGCCTTGACTCTAGGTTTGGCCTCAACTCCATCCCTGTCCCCATCTCAGGCACCTGGTCACCCTCTATTGTTGGCTCCGGCCTCTTCACATGTTCCAGGGTTGAACTCAGCCGTGGCCCCAGCATGTTCACCCGTCCTGGTGCCGGCTTCTGCTCTGGCCAATCCTTTTCCGGCAACACCAAATCCAGCTCCAGCTCAGGCTTCCCTTTTGGCTCCAGCACCTACTGCATCTCAGGCTCTGGCCACCTCTCTGGCTCCCATGGTGGCTCCACAGACAGCAATCCTGGCTCCTTCTCCAGCTCCTCCTCTGGCTCCTCTTCCAGTCCTGGCTCCATCACCAGGTCCTACTTCTGTCCTGGCTTCATCACAGACTTCGGTTCCAGTTCTGGCTTCATCGTCTACTCCAGGAACGCCTTTAGCCTCAGCCTCCTCATTGGGGTCAGCCCCAGCTGCTGCGTTGGCTCCATCATCAGCTCAAACTATGGTACCAGCCCCAGTTCCATCACCTCTTCCGAGTCCAGCTTCTACGCAGACACTGGCTTTACCCCCCGCTTTAGCATCCACTTTTGGCGGCTCGTCTCCATCTCAGACACTCTCTTTGGGAACTGGGAACCCTCAAAGTCCCTTTTCAGCTCAGACGTTGTCATTGACTCCAGCATCATCCCTAGTACCAGCTCCAGCCCAAACACTGTCTTTGGCACCAGGACCACCATTGGGTCCATCTCAGACGCTGTCTTTGGCTCCAGCACCCACTCTGGCTCCAGTTTCTCCGATGGGCCCAGCCCCAGCTCACACGCTGACTTTGGCTCCAGTATCATCATCTGCTTCACTCCTGGCCCCAGCTTCAGTGCAGACACTGACTTTGAGCCCTGCCCACGTTCCGGTGCCCACCTTGGGCCCAGCAGCAGCTCAGACTCTGGCATTGGCCCCAGCCTCAACACAGAGCCCAGCTTCCCAGGCATCTTCCCTTGTGGTTTCGTCATCTGGCGCCGCTCCCTTGCCTGTCACCATGGTATCCCGGCTACCTGTTTCCAAGGATGAGCCCGAAACACTGACATTACGCTCTGGTCCCCCCAGCCCTCCCTCCACTGCTACCTCGTTCAGTGGTCCCCGACCTCGACGCCAGCCCCCACCACCACCTCGTTCCCCTTTCTATCTGGTAAGTTTTACTGTCTCAAAGGAGAGGGGACAGGAAACTGAATTCTTTTGGAGTATTGCTATAGAGTGGATGGAACAAAATAATGTCACTTTTATCTTGGTAAATTACAAAGCCTGTTTTTTTTGGACCTAATACTTGAATGCCACTGGACAGAGCCCTACCCTGGGCCTTTACTCTTATCTGTAAAATGGGAATAATAATTCAGGTCCTACTTTTCACAGAGGAATAGTTGAGGACATAATGTGCTTTTAAAACTATTAATCACTGATGTGTTCAAGGCTTTTTTGTTACATTTTTTCTCTGGTTCTTGTTTACTCTTAAGTTAGTGTTGACATATAATTGCCCCATTTTACAGATGAAACTAGCTCATTAAATGATGTTTTAAAATTTATACAACTTGTGAGAATACAAATGTGCTGACTCTACTGCTTTCTCTTCTGCACAAGAGGCAGTCTCAGAGACAGGAAGATTTTTCTCAGTTGATCACCATCGATATTTGAACTTATAAGGGATAAAGGACACCATGGAATACAGTTCCCTAAAGATCATGAGCCTTGCTGTAGTGTTTTACCTTCATGGTGATTAAGTGGGCAATAAAAATAACTTTTTTCTGTCCCTTTATGAGCTTTCTGGTAGCCATTTTTTTTCTGTCATGTATATAGTTCTATGTATGTTTGGTTGAGTTCAAGTTGCAACACAGTAAGTAACCCATGACCTGATAAGGAGAAAGATCTAGGGAGTCTTTCCAGGTCCTCTTGTATTTTTCTCCCGCTGATAATAGAGCTGCTGCTCTATTATTATGCTCTATTATCTATTATTCTTTGCCTCAGCCCCAGTCCCCCACCCTCCATCAGTGCCACTGACTCCACCTTTGGTCTTCCTCTAATGCTGCCAGGTTGGTCTGGCTTTTTGGAATCAGAGAGGAAAGCCTAGATCTTAGCCCAAGGGTACAACCCCATAATCTGTGTTTTACTTTCATTGCTCTGCAAGTGTTAATAGGTAGCAGCTTCTTGACACTTTTTTAAAGAAGTTTGAGATATAAATCACATACCATACAGTTCTCCTATTTAAACCATACAATTTATTGACTTCTAGTATATTCACAGAGTTATGCACCTGTGACCATGGCCAACTTGAGAACCATTTGCATGTTCTGTAAAGAAAACCCCACACTTAGCCATCGTCCTTAATACTTTCCTTTTCTCCTAACTCTAAATAACCACTAGCCTACTTAATGTCGTACTTATTGAGTCATATATAGTCTTTTGTGACTGGCTTCTTTCACTTATTTTAATGTTTTTGAGGTTCATCCATGTTATGCTATAACTGAGTTATATGTGTATATACAACAGTACTTCATTTTAAAAAAAAATTGTTGAATAATATTCCATTGTATGGGTATACCATATTTTATATATCTGTTGATCAGTTGATTGGGGGACATTTGGTTTGTTTCTTCTTTTTGGCTGTTATGAATAATGCTGCTATGAACATTCATGTATAAGATTTTGTATCTTTTCATGTGTTTTCATTTATATTGGATGTAACTTTAGAAGTGGAATTGCTGGGGTATGGTAACTGTGTTTGACTGAAGAATTGACAAATTTGTTTTCCAAAGTGGCTGTACCATTTTAAATTCCCTAGCGCTTGTGGGGGTTTGAGATTCTCTACATCTTTGCCAAAAACTTGTTGTCTGTCTTTTTGATTATATCCATCCTAGTGGGTTTGAAGTGGTGCCTTGTGGTTTTGATTTGCATTTCCCTGATCATTAATGATGTTGAGCATCTTTTCAGAGGTTGTTAGCCATTTGTATATTCTTCTTTGAAGAAATGTCTATTCAGATCCTTTCCCTTTTTTAATGGGGTTATTTTGTTTCTTTTTGTTACTGATATGTAAGATTTCTTTATGTATTCTGGATACAAATCCTTTTTCAGATAGATGATTTGCAAATATTGTTTCCTTTGCTACTACTGTTGAGAGCTGGCCTTAATGATTTTTCCCTCTAAGATGCTTTCCTTCCTCACTTAGACCACCAAAAGCCAAGAGGTCAAGCTTAAGATAGCAGTCAGGAAGGGAAATTTGGGACACTGCTTTTTTTCAGGACCATCATGTAGATTCTAGTCTTCATTATTTGTGCATTCCAGTAACAGATATTTATTGAGAGCCTACTTTGTGCCAGATAACAAGCTGAATATTAGATGAATACGATGAGCAAGATCAGATATTTTTCATGTTATATAGGGCTTACAGTTTAGTGGATAGAAGATGTTAAAGAATTATAGCCATGTAAAACTCCAAGAGTGAAAAGTGCTACAAGAGTTAGGTGACTTGATAGCCTGTGAAACTGGAAGCACAAAAGATGGGAAAGGATTGGGTCAGAATCATACAGATTTTCTGCCACTGGGAAAAATCTCCCCTCCCCTTTTCTCTCTCAGGGTGATGGTACCTAGATGTCTGGGTAGCTGTTCCCATCCCACCGCGTTCCAGTCTAACCTTTGACAGAGACCTGGCATGGATTTGGTTAGCATGCCTGCATCCTGCTCAGTGCTTTGAGGAGGGATTTTAGTCATTGTTTTGGATCTACCACAAGAAGATAAATTAGGGTATCCTGGAGTTAAGTGTTTTATGGGAAAATCCACACATATCATCCATTCTATAAGTTGATCGAATATATGGATCTTAATTTTGAGTATTCAGACATCTGCTTTGGTAGCATACAGGGAAGATCAGTTTTCTCTTTCAGAGAAGTCATTTCATTCAATGTGGTGAAAAGAGTAATTCCCATATTGACAACTTGGGAAAGTTAAAATAGTGTGTTCTTGAATCTTTGGGTTTCCATAAATTATGTTTAATTCTGGGAGTTACTGCCAGGTCTTCTGTAAGGATGCTGATGACTTTTTCTATGTTTTTAGGACTCTCTGGAGGAAAAGAGGAAGCGGCAGCGGTCTGAACGCCTGGAACGGATTTTCCAACTTAGTGAGGCTCATGGGGCCCTGGCACCTGTGTATGGGACTGAAGTCTTGGATTTCTGTACCCTGCCCCAACCTGTTGCCAGCCCCATCGGCCCTCGTTCTCCTGGCCCCAGCCACCCCACCTTTTGGACTTATACCGAGGCTGCCCGCCAGGCTGTACTGTTTCCCCAGCAACGACTAGACCAGCTGTCAGAAATCATTGAGAGGTTGGCAGGGCTAAGTGCTAATGGGAAGTGGGTCTTGGGGCCTCTGAGTGGATATAGTGGTTAGGGCTGTTAAAGGTGCTGACTTCTGGGGCCATTCAGAGTTCCATATTTCTACAGCTTGGCTTCTTTTTACAGGTTCATCTTTGTCATGCCTCCTGTGGAGGCACCTCCCCCTTCCTTGCACGCCTGCCACCCACCTCCTTGGCTGGCCCCACGTCAGGCAGCCTTCCAGGAGCAATTGGCTCGTGAGCTCTGGCCTCGGGCTCGTCCTTTGCACCGTATTGTGTGTAACATGCGTACCCAGTTTCCTGACTTGAGGCTCATCCAGTATGATTGTGGTGAGTTCACTGGCCAGTGAGGGTCCCTTGATCTCTTTTCTTGTCTTAGTCTCAAGATGGTTATATCCGAGGGATGCTCTACATAAGGTTTCTGTGGGTTTCATTAAACATTAGATGGTCTTTTAGGTTATGCTTATGGGTGAGATGAAACGTAGGCCTTATGATGGATTCTTGGCATTTGTAAATTTGACTTTGATGAAAGTTGAAAGTGTTTGCTAACTCATTTATTCAGTGATTATTTTGTGACCTTCTGTTATATTGTGTATCATTTAGGATACAATGGCAAATGAAATAGTACAGCATGGAGTTTTTAGATTTATGGGGAAAGGTGTGTGCTAGTACAGGACTGCACAGTAAATAGTAGATTTGGGGGAATTCCCTGATGGTCCAGTGATTAGGACTCTTTTTACTTCTTTTTTTGCCTTTTACTGCCAAGGGCATGTTCAATTGGTCAGGCAACTAAGATTTTGTAAGCCACAGGCCAAAAAAAAATGTAAATAGTAGATTTTATTTTGGGAAACTATTTGGATGAGGATCCTTTTCTTTTGGTTAGAATCTTATTGTTTAGAAGGAATTTGGCTGCAGGTAATAAAACCAACCAAAGGTGGCTTCAAAATCATTTACTGTTTACCAAGTCAGAAATGCTGAGAAAGGGTATGTAACTGGTTTAGCAGTTTACTGGTGGCTTTATGGACCCAAGACTTTGCCTACCATCCTTAGCTTGTATCTTTTTATTCTCATGGTTATTTCCTCGTGGTATTAAGATGATGTTCCAGGGAGTATACCAGTACTCCAAGCAGAGAGCAAGGGGTTGAGACAAAATATTCCTAGCAAGACTTTGATTTTTTTTTCTTCTGGGAAAAAAGCCCACCCAGTTGACTTTGATTCAGAATTCATTGACTCAGATAGAACCATATGCCGATCCCTAGAGTAATCACTGACACAGGAAAGTCAAAGAGGAACTGTGGCTTATTTATAATGATTCATCTTTTGGGGTTGGTTTGAAGCATGCCTTCCCTGGGAATCACCCTGCCAGGTGTTCACAGGATTAGTTGGGTTCTGTTAATCATGAATGATAATAGTGACTAGTTTCTGCTACAGCTCTGCACAGATACTTCTATAGTAACATAAAATTTGGAGATTTCGTAAATGTCTTAGAAGAAAGGCAGCAGAATTTTTAATAATATGTATTCAACAGCTATTTTAGTAAAATTATTTTATAACATTTGAAACCATTCAGAATAGGTAAAATGAAAGTCTTTGTTGAAAGTGTTTAAACTGATTGAATCAGAAATGTTACAGAAATTATTTTGTATTTGATGGTAGGTTGAACTAGATAACCTCATAAGATCCTGCCTCTGTGGTCTGATCTTAGTGACCTTCCATCCCTGTAAGCTCATGACATAAATGGATATGTTATCTTGTGAATTGCTTTTTTTGTGTTTCAGCTGGTATAACTCAGTGTAGTGCTGGAAGGTCTCTTGCTCATACACCACTAAGGATTTCTTTTTTTACCCCTGAGGGTCTGTATTACCCTTCCCCTAGACTGAAAGAAGTCAGGTCCAAGACAAGAGCTGACTTAAGAGGAAGAACCTTTAAGGGAAGAAAACATATGTTAAATATTTTTGATCCTCTGGGTTAACCAAAACCCTGGCATAAAACGTTTATCTCTCAAGTACATAGGCTTCCAGTGCTAAGTGTTCTCACTCCAGCTTATAGCACGTTCCCTATACCCCTTCATATCTCTTCAGGAAAGTTGCAAACGTTGGCAGTGCTGTTGCGACAGCTCAAGGCAGAGGGCCACCGGGTGCTCATTTTCACCCAGATGACCCGAATGCTGGATGTATTGGAGCAGTTTCTCACCTACCATGGGCACCTCTACTTGCGTCTGGATGGGTCGACTAGAGTTGAACAGAGACAGGTAACCCAGGCACCTGCAACACTTAGAGGCTCGCCTCAGCTCAGTCTCCTTTTCTAGGGCTCAAGAGTCTCATGAGGGGGTCCCACTAAGCCTTGGTCTGTTTTTGGAGATATGTCTCCCAATACTGTTCTTTTTTTTTTTTTTCCCTTTTTCCTCTAGGCTTTGATGGAACGATTCAATGCAGACAAACGCATATTCTGCTTCATCCTTTCAACTCGGAGTGGGGGTGTGGGCGTGAACCTGACGGGGGCAGACACTGTTGTTTTTTATGACAGCGACTGGAATCCTACCATGGATGCTCAGGCCCAGGATCGCTGTCACCGAATTGGCCAGACCCGAGATGTCCACATATATAGGTGTTGCCTTGTCTCCCCTTACCTTACTTTTCCTTTGCTAATAGGGTTTTATTGATGTATTTGACTGTTTATACGTGTCCTTCATCACCCGCCTAGGCTTATCAGTGAACGGACAGTGGAAGAGAACATCCTAAAAAAGGCAAATCAGAAGAGAATGTTGGGAGATATGGCTATTGAGGGAGGCAACTTCACCACAGCCTATTTTAAACAGGTACTAAGATCTTCCAGTCTGTGTAGGAGAGAACTGCTATGCATATGGGAATTACTGCTGCTTATTAGAAAGGATGCTTTGACCCCCACATACCTGCCTTTTCAACCAGTGATGCTTCTGATACCACTCATAGCTACCAGCTTCATAGCTGTAGACCTGAGACCAACATTCCTTTGGCTCTGACACTCTGTTTATGTTCTTTCCAAAGCAGACCATCCGAGAGCTGTTTGATATGCCTCTGGAGGAGCCATCTGGCTCATCTGTACCCTCTGCCCCTGATGATGAGGAGGAGACTGTGGCCAGCAAGCAGACCCATATCCTGGAGCAGGTGAAAAAAAGAGTGGGCAGGGACTTCCCTGGCAGTCCAGTGATTAAGACTCTGTGCTTCCACTGCAGAAGTTCCATTCCTCGTCAGGGAACTGAGATCCTGCCCTGCAAAAAAAGAGTTGACAGTCCCTAGAGTAGAGCTAACGGTTATAGTGTGTGTCATCTTTCAGTCTCTTGAGTTTGTCCAAGGGGAAAGAACTATTTCTGCTGCTTCCCAGATTACAGTTCACTTTTGATACTTGTGAGTAGATTGCTTATTGGTTCACCTGATTTCATAGATAGAATCACGGTTCTAGGTTTGAATTCCAGCAGTGCGTCTTGATAGTGTCTGTTAAGCTACATCCATTTAATCCTCTGAGCCTTAATTCCCACTTCTCTGAAATGCTAAATTAGAAGGAAGTAACTGAGGGCTAAATGGCATAGTGGATTTAGAAGTGCTTTGTATATAGTGTAAAACTCTTTTTTCCAAACATTAAAGCATACTAGAATCATTTGGAAGATTTTGAAAAAGATTGATTCCTGGGCCCTGTTTCACAGTCTTTCTACTTAAATCATGATTTTTAAGGATTTAAGGATGAGGTCTTGGGCATTTGTAGTTTTTTGGAAGTAGACAGATGTTTTGAAACTACAGGTGTGGATTATCATGGAGAAAATTTTCCCTACCAAGTGCATTCCTCTCATGCTCTAGGCTACTTCCCTCAGTGACTTTGGTGTGATCTCTCTGGATATTCATCTCGGGAATGATCAGATATTAGTCTGTTGTCCTGAGGGATCTCAGTGCAAAAAAGAATTGTGGATTATTTTGTATTCAAAAAACTACTGCTTTAAAAAGATATGAGGCTGACTTGAAAGTAAGTAGAACTAGAGGTCTCAAAAACAGTTATTTTGTCCCTGGTGGGACTCCTGGTTGAATCTGTTCTATCCTATGTGGACCACTGTGTTGTTTGGTAATTTGGGTGGCCCAGAAGAGAGTTGAGTTATGGTGTAAATCTGCTTTGATGTAAATCTGGCCTCATTTGCCAGAATCAAATCACAGGATGTAAAGAAAGAACTTCTCATGGTATTTCTTCCCCACACCCTTGTAGGCATTGTGTCGAGCAGAGGATGAAGAGGATATTCGTGCAGCCACCCAGGCCAAGGCTGAGCAGGTGGCTGAGCTTGCAGAATTCAATGAGAATGATGGGTTTACTGCTGGTGAGGGAGAGGAGGCTGGTCGGCCTGGGGCTGAAGATGAGGAAATGTCACGGGCTGAGCAGGAAATTGCTGCCCTTGTAGAACAGGTTGGTGTTGGATCCACTAGTTCTCAGCCTTACCCTCCATAGCCCCTTCCTGTGGACTCTATGACTATCTGTCTTTGGTGAAAATAATCATGAGTGATGGGCCCTGGGCACCAGGTTGCTATTTTCATCACCACTGCTCTTTCCCACAGCTGACCCCCATTGAGCGCTATGCCATGAAATTCCTGGAAGCCTCCCTGGAGGAGGTGAGCCGAGAGGAGCTCAAGCAGGCAGAAGTGAGTATTTCTTCAGGGTGGGGATAGAAGTGGAAAGTGACTGCTTTCCACGTACTCTACGTGCTGCTTGCCTCCCTCTGACCAGTCCTTGGGCTCTGTTTTTGATAGGAGCAAGTGGAAGCTGCCCGCAAGGACCTGGACCAAGCCAAGGAGGAGGTGTTCCGCCTACCCCAAGAGGAGGAGGAGGGGCCAGGGGCTGGGGATGAGGTTTCCTGTGGGACTGGTGGAGGCAGCCACCGGCGCAGTAAGAAGGCCAAGGCCCCTGAAAGGCCAGGGACTCGTGTCAGTGAGCGTCTTCGTGGAGCCCGGGCTGAAACTCAAGGGGCAAACCACACTCCTGTCACATCCACCCATCATACCCGCAGCACTTCCACACCCCCTCGCTGCAGCCCTGCTAGGGAACGAGTTCCTCGGCCAGCACCTAGGCCTCGACCCCCTCCAGCTTCAGCTCCTGCTGCAATTCCTGCCCCAATCCCTGTCCCAATCTCTGCCCCAATCCCCATTTCAGCCCCAAACCCAGTAACCATGCTTCCTGTCCATATCTTGCCTTCTCCCCCTCTCCCTTCTGCACAGATTCCTCCCTCTTGTTCTTCTGCCTGTACCCCTCCTCCTGCCTGTACTCCTCCACCAGCTCAAACCCCACCTCCAGCCCAAACTTCTCTCTTAACTCCTTCCTCTCCTCTTCTGCTTGGCCTACCTTCTGTGCCCATGTCGCCACCAGTCACGAACCTCCCCTTGGGCCTGGGGCCTGAGGCAGAGCTGTGTGCACAAGCAATGGCATCTACTGAGTCCCTGGAGCTGGCTGATATGGCCAGTTCCGAGACTTCCCCAATTACTCTTGTGCCCCCTAAGGATCTGTTGCCAGTTGCTGTTGAGATCCTGCCTGTGTCAGAGAAGAACCTTTCTCTCACCTCTTCTGCACCTAGCCCAACCCTGGCGGCTGGCAGCGTCCCCAACGGTCAAGAGCAGGAGGTACCCGAGCCTGACGAGGCGACCATCCTCTCAGTGCTGCCTGATGGTGAGGAAATGCCCACGTGTCTGAGTGAGAGCAATAGGCTGGAGCTCCCACCCTCAGCAGCATCTGATGAGCCACTTCCAGAGCCACTGGAGACTGATAAGAACTCGGAAGAGCTGGTGGAGGCCCAGACCCCAACCTCTACTCCAGAGAAACCACAGGAACTTGTTTCAGCTGAGGCCACAGCCCCATCAACTTCATCCTCGGCCACCTCCACACCTGAGGGTTCTTCGCCAGCCCGGCCCCCTCGGCGTCGTACCAGTGCAGATGTAGAAATTAGGGGTCAAGGGGCTGGTCGGCCAGGGCAGCCTCCAGGTCCCAAAGTGCTTCGCAAGCTGCCAGGACGGCTAGTGACTGTGGTAGAGGAAAAGGAACTGGTGAGGCGACGGCGACAGCAGCGGGGTACTGCCAGCACCCTTGTGCCTGGGGTCTCTGAGACTGGTACCAGCCCGGGAAGCCCATCAGCCCGCAGCATGTCGGGGCCAGAATCCTCACCTCCCACCAGCGGTCCCTGTGAAGTTGCTCCCCCATCCACACTGCCCACTCCAACCCAGCAGCCCTTCATAGCTCGCCGTCGCATTGAGCTGGGGTTAACTGGTGGGGGCAGCTCAGAAAATGGAGAAGGGGCACTGCTTGCCATCACCCCTCCTGCTGTGAAACGTCGGAGGGGGAGGCCCCCCAAGAAGAACAGGTCTCCAGCGGATGCTGGGCGAGGGGTTGATGAGGCACCTTTATCCACCTCTAAGGGAAAAACCAACGGGGCTGATCCAGTCCCTGGGGCTGAGACCCTTATTGTTTCGGAGCCTGTCCTTGCACCCCAGCTTATTCCTGGGCCCCAGCCTCTCGGACCCCAGCCAGTTCACAGACCCGAGCCCATCATCCTATCACCTGTGGAGAAAAGAAGGCGTGGGCGGCCCCCTAAGGCCCGAGATCTGCCCCTTCCTGGGACCACTTCCTCTCCAGGGGATGGCAACTTAGAGAGCCGGACACAGCCACTCCCGCTGCCGCCACCCCTGCCGCCACTCCCGTCCCTCCTGTCCTGTCCCACCGCTGCTGCCGCCAGCACTGTCACCACTCTCACCATTTCAACGTCCCCACCCAAGCGGAAGCGGGGTCGACCTCCCAAGAATCCACCATCACCTCGGCCCAGCCAGCTCCCTGTCTTGGACCGTGACAGCTCTTCTGTCCTCGAGAGCTGTGGATTGGGGAAGCAGCGGCAACCCCAGGGCCAGGGGGAGAGTGAGGGTAGTTCATCTGATGAGGATGGAAGCCGCCCCCTCACCCGCCTGGCCCGCTTACGTCTCGAAGCAGAGGGAGTGCGGGGACGAAAGAGTGAAGGGTCCATGGTGGTGGCTGTAATTCAGGATGACCTGGATTTAGCGGATAGTGGGCCAGGCGGGTTAGAATTGACATCTCCCGTGGTCTCATTAGCTCCAAAACTGCGCTCGACTCGGCTGCGTCCAGGGTCTCTAGTTCCCCCTCTAGAGACTGAGAAGGTGCCTCGCAAACGGGCAGGGGCCCCAGTCGGCAGTGGTCCTGGGCTGGCAAAGCGGACCCGCCTACAGCCCCCAAGTCCCCTGGGGCCTGAGGGCTCAGTAGAGGAGTCTGAGGCCGAAGCCTCAGGTGAGGAGGAGGAAGGGGATGGGACCCCACGGCGCCGGCCTGGCCCCCGCCGGCTTGGTGGGGCCACCACCCAAGGGGACCAGCGTATCTTGCGCAGCAGTGCCCCTCCCCACTTGGCTGGCCCTACCATTAGTCACAGAGGCCGCAAGGCCAAGACGTGAGTGGGCTGCCCTCTTCACCTAGGCTTTCTGCCATAGCCCCTCTCTCTCCATGACCAGGCCTGACTCTGTTAACCACTACTTGAAGTCTTTTGAGGGGGAAATCCTCCAGGGAGACATAGGGGCCTTCTCCCTTCTTTCCACCAAAGTAGGGAGTAGGCATCTGGTTGTCATGGAAACGGGGCTCTTCACACATCCCCTTCCCTTCCACCCCACATGGCTGGGCAGTGTTAAGGGTGGTAAGATAGTCTCTGTCCCCACCCCTTTGTACTTGATGTCCCCAGCTATCTTTCATGGCCCCCCCCACCCTTAGGGGAAGGGGGAGGGGCTTCTCTACAATGAGTTTTTTCTTTTTTTTTTTTTTTTTTTTTAAGAAGAAAAAAATAATAAACTTAGTTTCTGTATGAGCATCCGCGTAAGGAGGCTTCTGATTTTCTGGTCTGGTGGACGGTTGGGTGGGAACTTGGGTATCATTTTTCTCCTCTTGCTAAGACCCTAGTACTTGATCTCTAACCCAGAATTATGTGTCTTTGAGGCAGAAGTCGCCACCCAAGAAGAGGGAAGAATGGCAAATCTGATGTGGTAGGGTACCTTTCCCTACGGTTTCCATTTTAAGTCATCCAGACTCGTACGTCTCTCCCTTTTGTTCCCTTGTTCCTGGACTCCCCTTGGGGCTCTCTGATGCCTCAGACTTTGCCCGCTTCAACCCCCTTGCTCAGGTGCTTTCACTCCCTCTTCAGAAGGCAGGCACCCTACCTCCAGTTACTCCATCCTTGCCTTCCCTTGCTTTTCCTCCATCTAGCCAGACTGGTTTGAATCAGCCACACCCCCTTCCAGCTTCTGGGGATCTTCAGATGGTGGCTGGCCACCCAACCCCACCCCTGGGCTTGGCTTGGAGCCCTGAGTCAGCTCCATCTCCACCCAAGCCAAACCAAACCTGAGGCAGAGGCCGAAACTCAAACAGTTCCTCAAGGCCTATCGCCAGGTAAGAGTCCCAGTTCGTTGTTATATTTTCTCTGATCTCGATTCACTGGACCCTCTGTGTTTTTTGATGACTGTGTGTACTGAGTCTGAGTTCTTCCCTCACATCCGTTCTGCAGCTTTGTGTACATGGCATTCTTGGCTCTTTGCTTGTCTTCCCTCTCTCATTCATCCTTCCTATCCTTTGTTACTTGTGTTGAAAGAACTGCAAATAGTTTCATTCTGTCTAGGGTGTGGGGAATGGTTGGGGGTGAAGGTAAAAAGGTGGTTTGATGCCAGAGCTCTTGAGAGCTTGGGAAATAGGGAGATGAGAAATTATTAAATAGGGCATCGTTATGCAGGTTTCTGTGTAGGTTATGAGGTCATTTGGACTCTGTTTAACTGATTGTGTTGTGTAATCTGGGTTAAAATGGGGAGAGGAGGTGGAAGGGAGTCTGCATAGCAAGGGAGGCTCTGAGTGAGGTCTTTCTGGTGTTGAGTTTTCTTAGCTATAAAGAGAGCTTAAATGATGCTTTTCCTCTTCTTTCCCCCAAATTCAGGATAGTATTTTCATGTGAAATGACTGATTTCCTTGAGATGGAGTACAAGGTTTAGGGTGCCATTCTCTGATCCCTCAATATTTGAGGGCAGCCTCTAAGGAACTGCAGGGCCCTTTGAAATACAGTTTAAAATCACTGACTGGGGTAGACCTAGATACCTAGCAGTCTTTTGAGATACTGTGTTTCTCTGCTGCCTCTCAGTGTGTACCTCATTTTGCTTTTCCCCACTTCTCAAAACAGTAAGTAATACAGATAATGCTGTGTTGACACCACTTTGCCTTTGAAGGCTGGGAACCTTAGGCTGAGGAAAAGATTCCAGACACACATTTCCTCTCTTGGTCACTAGGGGAATTCCCCAGTAAGGCAGCATTCCTGAGAGTTTGGCTAGGCTACAACATGATCAGGGAGAGGGGGAGAGTCTGAGCAAGGCAGGCCAAGAGTTCGGTTGTTGGGCTTACAAGTATCTTGACTTATCGCCCACAGGTGATGGAGGACGAGGAGAATGCAGCAGAGAGCCTGGTGTGCAACACGGAAGCTGCTTGTTCTCCATCCCCCATTCGCTGCTGCTGGCTCCGCCTCCGCTGCTTAGCAGCTACTAGCATTATATGTGGCTGCTCTTGCCTGGGAATAGTGGCCCTTGTGTTTGCCATCAAGGTGAGGAATGCAATTCCTGTGGGAGCAGGGGTGTGGATGTAGAAAGGCAGTGGTTCTGTATACCTGATTTGTCTACACTGATGAGTTAATAAGTACCTGCCAGAGCTTGGCTGTGGGCCTGGTGCCAGAAGTAAGAATAAGACATGGTTCCTGCCATCAAAGGGCCCACAGTCTAGGGAAAGAGATGGTTGTGAAAATGGGTAATTATTAACAGCATGCAGCTAGCTCATCTGTATTATGATAGAGGAAGCGCATGGTATTCTGGGCACTAGGAATATATGTGATTGCGTGTACGTGTATAAGAGAGAATAGGTGACAGGCATCCTACAGGTGTGAAAAGAAAGTGATGTTAAAGGATGAGTGAATAAGGATAAAAGGGCATCCTATACAAAGGCAATCTGGACTGTTAGTTCAGTATGACTGAACCAGCAAGGAATAGTAAGAGATGAAGCCAGAGGACCTGGATTCCCAGGAGCCTCCAGTGCTGTGTTTGGCAGTTTTAGTTTTATCTGTTAAGTACTAGGGAGCCTCTCAAGGATTTTTGCAAAAGAAAATGATTTGATCAGATTTGTGTTGCAGTAAAACTCCACTCTCAAGGCCTATAAGGAGGATGAATTGGAAGGGGCAAGACTCAGGGCCGCTGAGCAGTAATTGGAACAATCTGTAGGTATTCAGAAGACACTGTGAAGTCTTAGAATGAGCCTCGCCATTCCAAAACATCTGACAGAAACGGCACATGTACTTTTTGAAAGGCCACACAGGCTAACTTAAACATCATACAGGCATTTCCTCTATCCTACTTGTATTTTTATTAGAAATTATTTTCTTATCAAAATAATTTGTGGGTTTCATTACGCAAAATCATAAAAAGAATCCTTAATGAAAAAGATGAGATTAGCCTTTGGGCTAGTGAGAATGGAGTGTTTGATTGGACATGAGTGAAATATTTGTAAGATTGCTCACTGTTTCTTGCCAAGAATTCCAAATTCTGAATGAAACTGAGATGAGTAGAAAAGGTAGAGGAATAAAATGATTAAAAAGTACTTTCCCATATATGATCTGAGCTAACAACAGCCATCCTGAAAAGGAGGCAGAGCAAAGTTGGGTGCCTTACTTTGCAGCTGAGACATGAAGGAGAGAAACTGGAAAGGGAGGTGGAGTGCATGGGTGTGAGATTCTGAGCCATAATGAGGATGTAGGATTGGAGTGGGACAATGGGCATTCTGCGGGGAGAAGCAGGGGGAGAACCTAACCAAAAACCTGCCCCCACAGGCGGAAGAGCGGCATAAGGCAGGCCGGTTGGAGGAGGCAGTGCACTGGGGGGCCCGGGCCCGGAGGTTCATCCTGGCCAGCTTTGCCGTCTGGCTTACTGTCCTCGTTCTGGGCCCCCTGCTTCTATGGCTGGTCTCCTACGCCATCGCACAGGCTGAGTGACCCTGGGTGGCCTTTGCTGAGATCAGCCGAGACATCCTGGATCCTCCAATGCAGTATTGTGAGGGTCTGGTGCCAACAGTGGTTACTTCCTGGCTGGAAGGATGGTGCCTCTCTCAAAGGGCTTTGGAAGAGCTCTTTAGCCTTTTCTAAAAGGCAGCAGCTGAGACTGATGAGGGGAGGTCAGCCTGCTCTATTCTTTCAGTGCCCACCAACCCCTATTCCCCCTAATCTACTCCATCCTAGGGGCCTCTAGGAGGGGAGGTTGAAGACCAGGCCTGATTTTATTAGTATTTGTTTTGTAATAAAAATCTTTTTAGTGGTGAAATGTTCCTGTCTAATTGTTGTTCCCCTGCTTTTCCCTGGGCCCTTGGTGAGAGCCAGACTGAACATGGGATCATGGCGGAAGCCTGCATCTCCCCTTACCTAGGAATTTCAAGAGGAGGAAAGGATCCTCCTTCCTCCCCCCACTTTTTCCTTCTTCTAGAAGTCTCCCTTCTTGGAAAGCCCCACACTTCTCTCTTACCTATCAACAGACTGTGAGGCCAGAAAGCAAGAGTCGTAGCAGCAGCTGCTGTTTATCAAGTGCTAACTATGTTCCAGGCTGTGTTCTAAGCATTTTATATTTATTCTTCACAACTCAAAATCACTCAATGGTAGGTACTGTTGTTCTTATTTTATAGTTGAGGAAACAGGCATGGATTTTCCAAGGTCACACAGCTAGTAAGTGGCATAATTGGAATTCAACCTAGACAGTTTAGTTCCAGAGCTGAGAGTGGAGTGAAAGGATTGGATAACAGCAACCACCACCCAGTATGTGGAGACCTGTATGATTATAATGAATTTTCATATCCTTTATCTTGGGTCTCATGATAATATTTTAAACATTTTTTAAATTGTGAGGTACATAAAGGAAAAGATCCAAAACAAATACATAACTTCATAAGTTAATACAAAACATCTGAAAAAACCACTATTCAGTCAAGAAATTAAACTTTGTCAGCACTCCAAAATCTCCTTTCTACCCGTCCCCATCACTCTGCCTTCCTTTCTTTCCACAGGTAACTTTGTATTTGTTATCCACAGGTATTCTGACTTCTAACAATGTCATTTGCTTTTGCCTGCATTTGAATAGGATATAAATGAAATCAAATGTATTCTTTTTATGTCTTGCTTCTTTTACTTAACACTGCTTGTGAGATTCATCCATATTTGGTGTAACTGTAGTTTTTATTAGTCTATAGTATTCCATTATATGACTCCCTGGTAGCTCAGTGGTAAAGAGTTCATCTGCAATGCAGGACACCCAGGTTCAATCCCTGGGTCAGGAAGATCCCCTGGGAAAGGGAATGGCAACCCACTCCAGTGTTGTGGAGAATTCTACGGACAGAGAGGAAGCCTGGTGGGCGACAGTCTGTGGGGTTGCATAGAGTTGGACATGACTGAGCAACTAACACATTCCATTATATGACTGTATTACAATTAACACATTTTCTGTTAGTGAACTTTCAGAACATTTCCCGTTTTAGGATATTATGAATCATGCTGCTATAGACAGTCTTATACATGTCTTTTGAAGTATATATACCCTGGGAATGGAATTTATTTCACCAATATAGACCAGCAGAACACCTAATGGAATTATCGATGTTGTACACTGAAGAGTCAAGGGGAGAGGGGCACGTGATTGTGCTTTTCAGTGTTCCAAAGTGTTTCAGGAAAGAAAAGTGAAGGAACTCCATTGTCCAGAGATTAGGACTGTAACAATGGGTAGAAGTTATATAGACAGCAGTGGTTCTGAACCTTGCCTTCAAAATGTAATCTGGGCAGCCTTAAAAAGTAACTTACTCCTGAGCTTTACCACCTGCTCCCTTCCCCCATGTCCCCCACCCTGTCCCCCACCCCACTCCCCACTCCAGTCCTGATATTCTGATTTAATTCATGTGAGGCACTGCCTGGGTATCAGGAGAACTCATTTTAAGGAGATTTTTCACACACAAAAAATTTAAATCTAGTATTTGATTAATCAGCAGCTTCAGTTTACTAGAATATCCCATTCCTCCAAACTGATTACATGAGATCTTGCTACTTTTTAACTCTTTATTTTGAAAAAATTTCAAGTCTATAGAACAATAAAAGAGTAGTACAATGAACTCTTGTGTAGCCTTAACCTAGATTTATAATTTTTAACACCTCAACCACGTTTGCTTTGTATCTGTCTATCTTGTTCAGTCACTAAATCGTGTCCAACTCTTGTGACCCCATGGACACAGGCTCCTCTGTCCATGGGGATTCCCCAGGCAAGAATACTGGAATGGGTTGCCATTTCCTCCTCCAGGGGATCTTCCCAACCCAGAGATTGAATGTGCATCTCCTGCACTGCAGGTAGATTCTTTACCCGTGAGCCACCTGGGAAGCCTTTTTCTAAATACTCATAATTGTTATTGCTGAACTATTTGAGGGAAATACCTTGTGATCTGTATCTCCTAAGAACATATTTTCTCACATAACTATAGTACAATTATATTTAATTCAGAGAAGTTTAACATCAGTACAACATTATCTTCTAATAGTCTATATTCAAACTTGCCAGATGTCCCAGTAACATACTTTATAGCAATTTCTACTTTAGAGTCCAGTGTGGGAACGTAGATTGCATTTAGTTTGTCAGCTCTTCAGCATTCAATTTTTAGTAGGTTCTCATCCTTTTCTTTCATTTTTCATGACATTTTTGAGGTGAGGCCAGTGTGTAGAATGGCTCTTAATTTGGGTTCTTGTGATTGAATTCAGGCTTATGCATTTTTGGCCGAAATCTTACATAAGCTGTATGCCCTGAACACATCACATCAAGAGGCGTGTGTCAGTTTGTCCTTTTATGGCAGATGTAACACTGACAACTTGGTTCTAAGGTAGTGTCAGATTTCTGTGAGGTAAAGATAATTTTTTTCTTTGTAATTAAACAGTTATCTGTTTAAATACCTCACCAAATTTTTCCCAATAACTTTAATGCCTGTTTTGCCCAAGTCAGTTATTACAAGGCTTACAAAATGTTGTTTAACTTTATCATTCTTTCTACACTTATTAGTTGGCATTCTATTATATAGGTCTTTTTCTCCTTCATTTATTTATTTACAATTTTTAGTGTCAGTATGGCCTCAGATTTGTTTTTATTTTTTTTTTTTATTTTATTTTTTTTATTTTATTTTATTTTTTTTTGTGTAATAAAGTTTTATTAAAGTATAAAGGAGAGAGAGAAAGCTTCTGACATAGGCATCAGAAGGGGGCAGAAAGAGTACCCTTCAGATTTGTTTTTAAATTCAATTTACTATACCCATTACTACCATTAACCTTTTTAAATAGTTTTGTTGAGGTATAATGGCATGATTTACTTACAGTACACAGATCTTATTGTGCCAATGGGTGAATGTTTTTTTTCTTTTTAATTGATTTTTTTATTGAAGGATAATTGCTTTACAGAATTTTGTTGTTAAAAATATGGAACGCTTCATGAATTTGCATGTCATCCTTACACAGGGGCCATGCTAATCTTCTCTGTCGTTCCAATTTTAGTATATGTGCTGCCGAAGCGAGCACTAGGTGAATGTTTTTACATGAACACGCCTGTGTAATCAGGTGAATAGAACATTTCTAGCACGTGAGAAGGCTCCCTCATAGCTCTCTCAGTGTCATTACCCTTTTTGTCCCTGATTTCAACCTGGTTCTTGTGTTTAAGTTCCCATCTTTCTTCACTTACTTTCTGGCACAAATTATTCCAGGCCCATCTTGTACTTTCTCTGCTTTAGCGTGGGAATTGGCCATTTCTCCCAAGGAGCCCTGGTTCCTTTTACTGAGGACTGTTGCTTTGAAATCAGTATTTAGACACTAGCTGTGCTCACTACTGGACAGGCTCTATTGGTCCTTGGCCCTTTCACAGATTAGAGCAAGAAAATAGCTAATGTTATCTATTCATTCTTAAAATCATACCTCCAATTTCAGTCATAAGGTTCTCTCCCCATTCCAAATATTTCCACAGTAAGAACCTAGACTGCCAACTACATCAATGTGTTTATTCACTTTATTCAAAATAATTGTCCCATTATACTACCAAGCAAATCTACCAAGTAAAATACAAGATTTCTTTGAGTTATTCTGTCTTTAAATGGTATAAGGTCAAAGTACTCCATTAAAAAGTTACTTGGATTCGTTTTTCTCTTCATTTGGTTGCAATCTGAAAGTTATATTTCTCTTAATAAGATAGCTGTTAAAAAATTAAATGAGTTAGTTCTCTGCCTCTATCTGGAATATAACCTCCACAAGAGTAGGGACCTAATTTTTTTTTGTTGCTGTTAGTCTATCGCTTAGATGCTCAACAAATATTTGTTGAATAAGTAAGTGAATGCTAGGGTTGAGCTGCACTAAGAAAACTTGTGGAGCAAGTCGCTCCTGGCAGAGTGATAACCTGGTAAGCTTAGAACAGAGAGCGAGGGACTTCCTTGGTGATCCAGTGGCTAAGGCTTCATACTCCCAGTGCAGGGGGCTCAACTTCAATCCCTGGTCAGGTAACTAGATCCCACATGCCCCAGAACAAAGATCTCGCATGCTGCAAAGACCAAGGATCCGACGTGCCACAACTAGGATCTAGCGCAATCAAATAAAAAAATATATTTTTTAAGGGTGATATTCCTCAAGACTTTAGGGGCGGGGTGGTGGGAAACCGGAAAAAAATGGTCTTCCAGATAGCACTAGGGTTTTGGAATCACCAACTGAAGAGATGAGTTTGAGCAAACTCGGGGAGATGGTGAAGGACAGGGAAGCCTAGTGTACTGCAGTCCATGGGATCGCAAAGAGTCAGACACGACTGAGACCCTGAACAACAAGAGATTTGGAGGTATCCGAGTCAGAGCATCCACAGAATGAGAAAGCCTTTTCTGGCTGAAAGGCCGTGGCTCAAAAAATTAGCCAAGTTCAGCACCAGGCTGCGTGCGCCTAACATTTTAAGGGCTTGAGTCAGCCCCTCAAAGCAGGCGCTTTGGACCAGGCTGCTAATATTTTTAACACCCAAGTTCAGACAGTGATTTTGAGCGACTGAAGAGACCATGCCCAAGTCCGGGTGGGAATCGTAAGGCCAAGGAGGGCAACGTACCAAGTACCAGGAGGTGACACTTACCGGTAAACCTAACTTCCGGGTCTGTTTTCAGGCCTCTAGCCCTGTTGCTGAACAAGCTCCGCCCTCTGCTGGTCTCAGCAGATACCGTGCCCTGATTGGCCGTATCTGAAGCCCCGCCCTAGCGTCGCAGCCTCAGGTAACTCAGAGCTCGAACTCCCGGGCCAGCCTCGGGATTCTCGGCTTCCTATTGGACTACCAGTTTCCAATCCGAAGGATTTTTGAACCTCAGTCTTTGGGTGACTCTGGCCATTGGCGGACAGAATGGGGGTGGGGCCTGAGGTCTTCGCCGGCACAGCCTGTGGGTAAGGAAAGAGGCTAGGGGCGAACCCCGCGACAGGGCGGCCTCTGATCGACTCTGGCTTCTCTCTCCGCCCCCGCTGGTGAGCCCGCGCGAGACCCTGCGCCCCTTCCCAGCACCCGCCCAAATGCGCCTGCGCAGCAACAGCCGCCCGTCCTGGTGCCCCTTCCCCTCTTCCTCCGTACCTTTTCCCTTCCCCTCCCCTGTCCCCCTCCCTGCCTTGCCATCCCATCCCAATCCCTAAGGCCCTTTCTTGGGGTCTCCCCTGTCCCGATCCTTCCCCCACCCCGTCCCCATCCCCCAGGATCCTGGCTCCCCAGCCACAAGGGCTGCGCCTCCGCGAGCCGCGATGTGCGTCCTCTCAGAGCCTGTGGGCCTCCTTGCCCTCACTGCCCTCCGTTTCCTCCTCACAGGCCCTCACCTCTTTCAGAATGACATTGGACGTGGGGCCAGAGGATGAGCTGCCCGACTGGGCTGCAGCCAAAGAATTTTATCAGAAGTACGATCCTAAAGACGTCATTGGCAGGTAAGGCCACGTCTAGGGAAACAGAAGTCCAGAAAGGTCAGGTCCTAGCCAGGATACACATTTCCCATGCTTGCTTGCTTGCTTTAGTCACTAAGTCGTGTCCGACTCTTGCGACCCCATGGACTATAGCCTGCCAGGCTCCTCTGTCCATGGGATTCTCCAGGCAAGAATACTGGAGTGGGTTACCATTTCCTTCTCCAACACATTTCCCTGTGTGAGTGGAGAAACACTTGGTGACTAGACTCTTTTTCTGAGTCAGCCCCTATTTTTTCACCAGTCATTCATGTATGTATTCAACAAACATAATTCAAGCGCCTACTGTTTGCCAGACACAAAGGTAAACATGGGGAGGTTAGAAGAGATGTTTATGCCCTGGAAAGTGAAACTGAAAGTCGCTTAGTCCTGTCCGACTTTTTGCAACCCCATGGACTATATATGCCCTGGAGGTACTCCAAGTAAAGTGATGGAAAGAGACAGGAACATTCAGGTAGCATTAAGCTGTGTAAAAAGTGCTGTTGGGTCTCAGAAAACCACACCTTCCCAGAAGGAGTGATATTTGGGTCTTGAAGGATGACTAGGAGTTCAGCAGGCATCACATAGAAGGAAAGCTTCACCTGTAGAGGCAGTGACTAATACGTTCATTCATCAGGGTTTCCAAAGCATGTACAATGTGCTGGGTGCACTGGAGATGTGAGACCCACATCCTACATCTGATAAGATTTCTGTTCTCCTGGAGTTTATATTCGAGTAGTGGAGAGAGACAATAAACATGAAAACAAGTTAAATTTCAGTGTAAGTGCTAGGGATAAAATAAATAAGGTGATAAAACAAGAGTAATTAATGGAGCTGAGACTTGAAGGATGAGAATGAACAGATAATACACTGAGGCAGGATATATTCCAGGCAGAGGGAAGGGTAGTGCAAAGGCTCAGCACAGCAAAGAGCCAATTAAAGCAATAGATAGAAGATTATAGCGGCCAGAGTGTGTTAAGAGTGGGAAAAGTTGGAAGAGGGACTACCCGCCTGGCAGTTCAGTGGTTAAGACTATACTCACAAGGTCATGAGGACAGAGGGATGTCTCTAGGACCTTGGGAAGCAATTCATTCAGTAAGACATGTCGGCCTGATTTAGGGAGACATGGGGCAGGGGTGGGGAGAGCTTCCTTGGTGGTCTAGTGGTTACGATTCTGTACTTTCACTACCATGGCCCAGGCTAGATCCCTGGTTGAGGAACTGAGATCCCACAAGCTGTGTGATGTAGCCAAAGAAAAGGAGGGGAGGGTAACTTCTGGGCATGAATGTTGAAGTCATGGAAGTGGATAAGATTACTGAGAGTGTATGTAGCCTGAGAACAGGAGGGCCAAGGATGGGATGGGAAGTCTTTACATTTAAGGGGTGGACAGGGCTTCCCTGGTGGTTCAGATGGTAAGGAATCTGCCTGTAATGCAGGAGACCCAGCTTCAATCCCTGAGTCAGGAAGACCCTCTGGAGAAGGAAGTGGCTACCCACACCAGGATTCTTGCCTGGAGAATTCCATGGACAGGAGCCTGGAGGGCTGCAGTCCATGGGGTTGCAAGGAGTTGAACATAACTGAGTGACTAACACTCTCACTTTCAGAGAACAAGGTACTAGGCTGTATCAGTAGGAAAAGTTTGGAGTTTGAGTCCAAAGACTCAAGTTTTCCAAGTTGGTGGTCATGACATATAATAGGAAAGCTTAATTAAAAGGGAATGCTCCTACAGGTAAAATACTGTAGGATACCAGAGAAGGGAGTGGTCCCTTCTTCCTGGAGAATAAATGAAGAATTGGTTGACATTGCATTTACTTTGAGTCTTAAAGCAGGGATTCTTCGATGAATGGCTTCAAAGGATCTTTGACCCACCCCCTGAAATTATAAAAATGTTGGGTATGTGTGGCAGAGCTCTGCAGCTTTTCACAAATTCTCAGAGGTTCATTGAAAGATGAAAATAACTAGACCAAGGACCTGAAACTCCAATGCCCTTACTGTTTGGGCAGGAAATTAAAACTGTGAAGTGGCCAAGAGTAAAAGAGTAGAAAGTGATTGAGCCTTGTGGCAGCTGGAGGGTTCTCAACCGCCTAAGAGATGTGAATTCAGATTTGTAGAGAACGGTGCCCTTGTCACAGTGTAATGTATCTGTGTTAGGCTGGAGGACCAATAGTTTGTGTCCATTGATTGAAGCAGAGAGGTAGGTGAGAGGCATTTCAAGCAAAAGAGTTCCATAAATGCAAGGAGGCCCTGGGAACACAGAAATGAGGTTATGTGAAGGGCATCCAGGGAACCAGAATGTGAAATGTGGTATGAAGACAGATTCTGGAGAGATTTGCACCTTAGCCTGAAGTACTTGTAGGGTCATACAGAGTTGGTGACAGAGCCCAAGCCGGGAAATCCCTGTCTAGGACTTCGTCTCTTTTCTTTTCTTTTGGTTGTGCTATCCGGTTTCCAGGATCTTAGTACCCTGACCAGGGATGGAACCTGAGTCCCCTGCAGTGGATGTGTGGAGTCCTAACCACTGGACCACCATTGAATTCCCTAGGACTTTGTCTATTTTTTTTTTGACTGCACTGGGTCTTCATTGCTGCACCCAGACTTTCTCTTGTGGCAGAGCACAGCCTCTGGAGCATGGGCTCAGTGGTTGTGACTCCTGGGCTTAGTTGCCCCATGGCATGAGGGATCCTCTCAGAGCAGGGATCGAACCTGTGTCCCCAGCTGTAGCAGGTGGATTCTTAACCACTGGACCACCAAAAAAGTCTCCTAGGGCTTTGTCTTTACAAAGCCAAATGGGCTTTCCTGTCTGTACTTCATTAATGCCTTTCAGCATCCCTTAAGGATGTTGTTGGCTACATTTCAGAGCTGATGAAGTGGGAGCCCAGAGACCTTATGTCAGGGGGTCACTTAGAGGTTAATTAGTGGCAAGTTTGGGGCCTAAACCCAAGATCTGCTTCTCAAGTTTGGTCTTCCAGTCAGTGGCCCAAGGTTTATTTCACCTGAGGTATTGTAGGGGAACTTTGGAATTTAGATGGGGTAACCATGGAAGTGCGTAAAATCTGGAGGGGGCCTTAGGTCACTTCTTCCTGCCTTCTCCTTGTGGGGTTCAGGGGCATGGGGCAGGTTTGGGGGCTCAGTGTCTGGGCTCACCTCCAGAGGGAGTGGCAGAGCCTGGAACCCAGGACCCCTGCCCCCCTGCCCTGTGAGCTCTATGTTGCTCCTTGCTGGGTGCCCAGGTCTCTGACTGAGGCTGCTGTGAAGCTCCAGTAGGCCAAGGTGAGCTCCTCAGGAAGTCACCTTGTCTAGCTGGGTCTCCGGAGTCTGGCGCAGAGGATGTGAGGCTGCCAAGGCTCCACTCTGTGTGGAAACGAGAAGGCAGGAGGCCCTGACTCATGTGTTGTCCGACTCTGGCAGAGGAGTGAGCTCTGTGGTCCGCCGCTGTGTTCATCGGGCTACTGGCCAGGAGTTTGCAGTGAAGATCATGGAGGTGACAGCCGAGCGGTTGAGTCCTGAGCAGCTGGAGGAGGTGCGAGAGGCCACGCGGCGGGAGACACACATCCTTCGCCAGGTCGCCGGCCACCCCCACATCAGTGAGGCTGCTTTCCCCACTCCTATTAGCCCAGCCCACCGCCCACCTGCCCCAGCACTGCCTCCACACTCTGCTCCCTTGCTCCTGGCTCCGCTGCACCTCATCAAAGTGTGGCCAGCCTTTGGGCCCCTCCTGCCTCCTCCGGTTCTCCTTCCTTCCCAGGAACAGCCCCCTGCTGCCTCAGGGTGGAAGAGGCCCTCTGGTATGCAGCTGCTCCTTTCCATCTCTGGCTCTCTGCCTCTCTGCCTCTTTCCCCAGTCACTCTCATCGATTCCTACGAGTCTTCTAGCTTCATGTTCCTGGTGTTTGACCTGTGAGTATCCCCCTTCCCTGACCGAAATCCTCTTCCTCTCCTGCTTGCACTTCCCCAGCCTTACAGCTCAGTGGGCTGAAGACCACCCTGCCCACACCTTCCTCTGCTCCGGCTCAGACCTGCCAGCCCAGGGCATGGGCCCTTTTTCCTAGGTGCCCTGATTGAGACAAGTTCTTCAAGAGTCTTAGTGACCAGCTAAATATAAAGGGTCTTCATGAGACCCTGTTTTAAGAGGAAGGTGTTCATTCATGAGCTGACCACGTATAAACAGACTTTCCCCTCACCCATCTTTCAATGTTTAACACTCTCCACTGGAATCTCTCTGCCCATCGATTCTTTTTCTGATTGGTCTGAATCTGAATGTCAAATACTTTGGGTGCTATAATACAAACCAGTTACAAAGGAAGTTCAAAAGAGAATGGTTTGGATACCAGATGTTTAAGAGAGGCACTTGGGAGAAATTTACTAAGTCTTCAGACAGAAATGACCTCTGCAAAAGTGGAGGGCAAGTAGGAAGTGTCTGCTTCACCACCATGCAACAGTGTTGCAGAACCTGATGTGTTCTTTATTTCAAGGATTGATACAGAATTGCAGTTATAACCTCAGTTTTTAAAGAGAACATAAAGTAAGCAAAATTCAAAGTAAAGTCCTATTCAACTTTCTTGCTACTATTAACTGTGAAATTTTGGCCCATGGTCTAAACAGGTTCACTTCAAAAGACTTTTTTTTTTTTTTTAATATATTGTCAGATAACAGGGACTTCCTGTAAATGATCATTTATTCTTGCTTTTTTAAAAAAATGTGGCCACGCTATGCGACTTGTGAGGTTTTGGTTCCCTGACCAGGGATCAGACCTGCAGCCATCACACTGGAAGCACAGTTTCTGAACTGCTGAACTGCCAGGGACATCCCACAATGCAGAGATTATGACTGCTGGCACCTTGGAGCAAACTGGCCCTGACATCTGGTTCACTCTTGGAGTGCTTTGTCTCGAGGCCCTTTCATTTGCTTACAGAGGGATCTTCCTTGACTGACCTCTTCCATGGTATTTGTTGTGAGCACTGGCTTATTTTCTCAGCCTCCACTGTGAGGTGCACCCATCTCCCAACCCCTCCTGTCCCTTAGGATGCGGAAGGGAGAGCTGTTTGACTATCTCACAGAGAAGGTGGCCCTCTCAGAAAAAGAAACCAGGTAATGGCTGAGCCTGTAGCCCCCGGGATGAGCAGGGGGTGGGGCGGGGCAGGGAGAAGCAGAGCAGCCTGCACCTCCCCCAGGTCCATCATGAGGTCTCTGCTGGAAGCAGTGAGTTTTCTCCACAACAACAATATTGTACACCGAGACCTGAAGCCCGAGAATATTCTCCTAGATGACAATATGCAGATCCGACTTTCAGATTTTGGGTTCTCTTGCCACCTGGAACCAGGCGAGAAGCTTCGAGGTGAGGGGACCTGGTGCTCTGAGGGGCTTGGGAGGGATGGAGGCTCAGGCTTGGGACTGGTTGGCTGGGTCTGAGAACTGGGTCCCACGGAAAGTCAGTGAGCGCTTGCCAGCTACCTGCTGGGTGCAAAGCCTAGTGTGCAAATGAAAGTGGGTTCCCTGCCCTGGGGAGGATGGAGTGAACAGATCATGGCACACAGCAGGCAGGGGGCCATGCTGGAGAGCCAGGAGGAAGGAGCACCGATTCAGATGTAGGGACCCACAGAGGAAGGGGCTCGGATCTGGGCCTGGGGAGGCTGGGCTTGTCATAGGAAGAAAAAGAGAGGGAGCGAGGGACAGCGGGGCTTCCCAGGTGACTCCAGTGGTGAAGAACCCACCTGCCAATGCAGGAGGCATGGGTTTGATCCCTGGGTTGGGAAGATCCCCTGGAGAAAGGCATGGCAACCTACTCCAGTATTCTTGCCTGGAGAATCCATGGACAGAGGAGCCTGGTGGGCTGCAGTCCATAGGGTTGCAAAGAGTGGAACACGACTGAAGTGACTTAGCACGCACGCAGTGACAGAAGGGCTCAGCTGCACCTTTGAGGTCTGGCGGAGGCAGGGCCACGGTGTGCTGCTCAAGTGCCATGAGGGGCCTGATGTGGGCCGACAGCGCTGCTCACTTGATGCCTTGGGACTCAGGGTCCCCTCACGTTAACACATTTGTTGTGACAACCATTTCTAACGCAAGTGGCAAACTAGACAAAATTCAACTGCGGGACTCCCCAGAGCCTTTAATAGGCCACTTCCTGTCTTTCAGTGCCTCTGCCCTGGGCTTAACAGCTAACCTTCACTGGTTAACCTTCATGAGTTTGAGCAAGCTCTGGGAGATTGTGACGGACAGGGAAGCCTAGTGTGCTTCAGTCCATGGGATCACAGAGTCGGACTCGACTGAGCAACTGAACCACCACCACCTTCCCTGGGCACTTGCTCTGAATCAGGCAGCACGTGGAGTCTTTATATGGCTTGTTTCTCTAGATCCTCTTAACAACTCTGAAATAGTATCTGTGTCTCTATTTTATAAATGGGCTTAATGAGGTGAAGTGACACGCCCAAGGTCATGTGTGATTTGAACTTGGGCAGTGTGACTCCAGAGCTCACGCTCTTACTCTGTGGACTTACACATCTTCCACATGCAGGTATTTTTCTCCCTTTGGGCTCCCACACACACTTCTCCATTCTGAATCATTTTTGCCCCTTCCCACTCCACCATCTCCCTTGGCTTGGATAATTCAGTTTTTTTACTTGAAAGCTCCAGATCAGGGTAGAGCCGCTGCTTTTTGCTCCTAGCTCTCCCCCACTTCATGATACATGTCTTACACTGTGTGTGCTTCCTGGTAGATGGTGAGCTTACTAAGGGCACGTTGGATTTGCCATTGTGTCTAGTATGGTGCTTGGCACACAGTAGGTGTTCAGTAAATAGTTTATCTAGGAAGGCATTTGCCAAGAGAAAGGCAGTTTCTCAGTTCAAGCCTCTTAAGACTTCTTGGAAGTGTGCCATGGATCACAGAGTGCAACTGCTAGAGTGGAAGAACTGGTGCCAGAAATGGTAGAAGAAAGTAAAAATACAGGCTTTGATCAAGTCATGGAAGGCTTTATGCTTTAGGAATCTAGACTTGACCCTGAGGCCATGATGGAAAGCCAGAGAAGGGTTTTCAACAAAGGACATACCCAGAATGTATCTTAAGAAATCCCATATTCCTACACACTCCCCTGGGTTGAGTGGTGGTTCCACTAACCGCAGTAGAGATTCTAGGAGGAGGATTAGATTTGGGCAGAAAGGAATGCAGAAAAGATTTAATTTCTGTTTTCTATGTGTGTATGTATATAAAACATGGTAATAAGTTGTGTGAGGTGAGGGCTGGTGGAGGAGGCAAATGATACAGTTGGATAGTGCTTTGAAGTCAACCCAAACACCAGGTTTTCCCAGGAAGGCCACCAGGAGCCTTGGTAGGTACTTGTTCATTAGAGTGAGGCTCTAACACTGAGACTTGGCAGAAGGCTGGCAGGTGCAGGATGGAAACACTTGTGGCCCTGGTGGTGGTGAGGCTCCAGCAGAGGTCTGGTGTGAAGGGTCCTTGAGGGGGCTGGTGACACCCCATCCATTTCAGGCCTCTCTCCCCAGAGTTGTGTGGGACTCCAGGGTATCTAGCACCAGAGATCCTTAAGTGCTCCATGGATGAAACTCACCCAGGCTACGGCAAGGAGGTCGATCTGTGAGTTTCCCGTTCCCCGCCCTTCCCTCCTCCTTTGTGTACTGTTCTTCAACACCTTTGCTTATCACCTGGTCCCCCCTCCCCCACTCCTCTTTCCCAGCTGGGCCTGCGGGGTGATCTTGTTCACACTCCTGGCGGGCTCCCCACCATTCTGGCACCGACGCCAGATCCTGATGTTACGTATGATCATGGAGGGCCAGTACCAGTTTAGTTCACCCGAGTGGGACGACCGTTCAGACACTGTGAAAGACCTGGTGAGCTGGGGTTGTGAGTGGGCAAGGAGAGAGGCCCAAGAGCTGCTCCTCATGCTCTGGGGTTTTCCCTAGATCTCCAGGCTGCTACAAGTGGATCCTGTGGAGCGCCTGACAGCTGAGCAGGCCCTACAGCACCCATTCTTTGAGCGCTGTGAAGGCAGCCAAGCCTGGAACCTCACCCCTCGCCAGCGGTTTCGGGTAAGCCTGAGCGTGTCAGGGTCTAGGCCTCCTCCTCTTCCCAGGATTTTTCTTATGGTGACTGTGCCAGTGGAGCTCACACCATCCCCCTTCCTAGGTGGCAGTGTGGACCGTGCTGGCCGCTGGACGGGTAGCCTTAAGCGCCCACCGTATCCGGCCACTGACCAAGAGTGCGCTATTGAGGGACCCTTACGCGCTGCGGCCAGTGCGGCGCCTGATCGACAACTGTGCCTTCCGGCTCTACGGACACTGGGTGAAGAAGGGTGAGCAGCAGAACCGGGCAGCCCTCTTCCAGCACCGGCCCCCGGGGCCTTTTCCCATGATGGGCCCTGAAGAGGAAGGGGACTCGGCTACTATCGCTGAGGATGAGGCCATGCTAGTGCTGGGCTAGCACGTCATCCCGGAGGATGCAGAACTCTCCAGGAGAAGTTTCTTTATCATTCCAGCCCCTCTGGGCTCTGGCCACAGGCCACCATTGGCCAGGCCCGCCACCAATCATACTATCATAGAGGCCAGTGTGGTATGCCTACCCCCGCCAGCCAGGGCTTTGAGATCAGAGCTGGGGTGGAAGAGAGCCACCCAGGGTGCCACGCCTGGCCTTATCTGTGCTGCCTGCACCACGTATGCAATAAAACCTGCTACACGCCAGAGAGCCAGTCCCCTGTGTCTGGTGTCTGGCTTCAGCAGGGAAGCTCAGAAGGTGCTCAGGAGGGGGTGGGGTGGGGCGTGGTGGGGCCACTTTGGCCCAGGCCTTTATTGGGGAAAACACAGGGAGTCACTTGGTCTTGTTCTTGCCTTTGCCTGGAGGTAGCTGGAGGGGCCGCTCGAGGGTGGTCAGCTTGCTGCTGAGCCTTTCCTCACTGGCTTTGAGCCGCTCCTCCACCAGTTGTTGGAGCTGCCGCAGCTCCTTGTTCATCTGGTTCTTGATGTAGGCTCGGAGGATGGAGACCTGGCCTGCAGGGGCGGGGAAGAAGGGGCGGGTCAGGGGAGAGGCCATGGGGCTGAGGGACCGACCCCTAGCCAGGCATGCACGACCTTCAAGGGGGACTACCCCAGGAGTGACCCAGGTGGCAGTGTTTCTTCAATTCAGGAAATGTCAGCCAGCCCTTCTAGAAGAGAAAGATGGGCAGAGGTTTTATGTACGCTGCATTTCCCAATTGCTCCTTTAGCAGCTGTGTGACCTCAGGCAGGTGACTGAACATTTCCTCCTGTGTAAAATCCAGTGATAACACTTAACTAGGATTGAGAGAGGAGTAAATGGGTTAATATGTGTAAAATGCAGGAATTCCTTGGTGGTCCAGTGATTAGGATTCCATGCTTCCACTTGGGCCACAGGTTCAATTCCTGGTTGGGGAATTCAGATTCCACAGGCCACTTGGCACAGGCAATATATGTATATAAAATGCTTAAAACAAGGCCTGCCTAGCACATAGTATTGCCAGATGTGTGCTGGCTGTTACTGTCGTTGGTTTTATAATCCTTTTCTGGAGCTCCTGCCTCACCCCCCAGCAGCTGTGCTTTTATTTTGTTCCATCTTGGAACATGCATTCTCCATAAGGAATCATTTGGAGAAAGGACACCATGACTAAAATGAAAAATCTGAAGTCCTGAACCCTTGATTTCACACCTGCCCAAAGTCACAGGGAGCCCCAACCCCTCCAGGTCCTCACTTGGCTCTGGCTTTGGCTGGACCACTGTTTCCGGTTCCACCTCCTGTGCGATGACTGCCTGCTGTTCCACCTCTCCTCCCTTTTCTTTCTCTGTAAGCCAGAAGCAGAAGGAGGCATCAGCCCCAGCCCCAGTGCAGTCCAGCTCTTGCCCCAGCATTCTCCCTTACCTGTCTCATCCTCTGACCAGAGGCTGGGTGGCTTTAGCCCCATGTAAGTCAAAGAGAGATCCAGCCGCACCTGGGAAGAGGAAGGAAATCAACTGCACTGGGGAAAGAGGAGAGACGAGGGGCGGCCTCTTGTAGCCCCTGGCCCAGTACCTGGGGTGTGAAGACATATTTGTAGAGCTTGAAGTGGCGGAAGTAGGTATTCACCACATAATCCGCCAGGGCCAGCAGCTGTTCCTCCTTAAAGAGGTCGATACTGAAAGGGGGGCGCTGTGGATATGATTGGGAGTTAGAGGACTGACCCCCTCCCGAAACCATCACCTTTTCTCCAAGTGCCTGGCAGTCCAGGAGCAGGAAGACCCCATTGGGGCCTTCAGAGGAAGATAAGGGTAATGAGTGTGAGAGAGGGTGGGAGGCTGGGCTGGACCTTAAGGCGGTGGGGGGATGGGGAGAGTGAAACTGACCCTGACTCCATGGCAAAAAAGAACACTGGTGAAGTAGCGGTAACATTCCTCCACATTGCCCAAGGGTGTTTCTGGGAGGGAAAGCAAGATGTGACATTGAGTCCCCTCCCTGATAATCACATTTTACTCACTCAACAGCTACTTACTGATCATGAGCTTTAGAAGTAGACAGATCTAGGCAACAAATATTGAGTACCCATTCTGCACTGTTCTAGGCACTAAACAAGACAGACAAGGTCCTGCCCTTAAGAAGTGTATATTCCAGTGGAAGTGACAGGAAAGCGAGAAATACATAATTTAGCTCTCATTAAGCATTCTGTAGAAAATGGGTTTCAGGAATAAAGAGCTGTTTTATTAAGCACTGTGTATATATTTACACATATTACACATAACATTTCTCGGAACAGTTGAATAACTTAGTGTTGTAGCCTGATTATAGATAAGGAGATAGAGGATTTCAAAGGTGAAGTAATTTGTGTGTGATAACTTCTGTTAGTGATGACAGAACAAAGATTCCAGGTGGTAATCCTGCTGTTAGTTCCCCTGATCACTTGTGCCAGCCTCCTCCTCCTCTGCCCTGGACTCAGGCCCTCGGGGAGCCCCCTCCTCTTACCAATACAGGCCTTGTGAAGATCTTGGAGCAGGGCACAAGCTGTTGAGGTCTGCTCCAGGGAGAAGCCCTGCTGGCGGCAGAAGATGAGTGCATGGGAGAAGAGGTCCAGAGTGATGGCATCCCGCAGGCTCTTCTCAGGAGAACCTAGTCCCAACAGCTCGGCCAGCACCCTTGGGAGGGAGAGAGGAAGGAATCAGTGACAACTAGAGTCTCCCTTCCCTGCTCCACACTAGTGCACAACAGGCTTTGGAGCCAGGCATTCCTCATGCCTTCCCAGCCCACCTTCCCCTCAGCTGTCCCCCAAAGCTAGCTCTTCCCCTCCCTACTCCCCTCCCCCCCATACTCCCTCATCTCCTCAGTGCTGGCTGTCTTCTCCAGCATGTGCATGGAATGGATGTCCAGGTACTTCCTGTCATAGGAAAAGAGAGGAAAACGTGTTGGTGTCCATCATGCATTAGTTTGATGATATGACTGTGGTGGTGAGTGCATTGGACTGGGAACCAAGAGAGCTGAGTTAGAGGTCTGGCCCTTCCACTAACTTGCTATGTCACTTTAAGTAGGTCACTTCCCTCTCTGGGCCTCACTTTCTCCATCTGTAAATGGCTTAAATGAACTCTAAGAATCCTCTTCATTTATAAAACCTAGAGTTAGGAAACTTGAGTTCCGGTTTCTGCCTCTCCCGTGCTGTTTAACTGGGCAAATTTCCCTCTGTGAGCCTTGGTGTCCCCATTTGTACAATGCTCCGTAGAGGCAATGATACATTTACATTCTCAGTCTTTGGCTACCTTCTTCTCACACTCTGTCTTTGGACTGGGACAGCAGGAGACCTGGCTTATAGTCATCTTGGGTAATTGCATCTCTGGGCCTCAGTTTCCTCATCTGTAAAATGGAGATACCAGTGCTATTTGACAGGATTGTTGGGAAGCCCTAAAGGAATAATACAAGTGTGAAGGGTAACTTTCCCCCCAGACTTCATACTCACCATATACAGATCCGGGGCTGGGGCAGCGGCGGCTGAGGAGAGAAAGCGAATTGGGAAAGGCAGGGCTGTGTTGTTTCTGGCCCCTAGTTCTTGGCACGTTGCGAATCTCTATCGGCCTAAGGACGTGCTAAGTTGCCTTCTCATCTTGAGGACTGCTGCTGCTGCTGCTAAGTCGCTTCAGTCGTGTCCGACTCTGTGCGACCCCATAGACGGCAGCCCACCAGGCTCCTCTGTCCATGGGATTCTCCAGGCAAGAACACTGGTGTGGGTTGCCATTTCCTCCTCCAATGCATGAAAGTGAAAAGTCAAAGTGAAGTCGCTCAGACGTGTCCGTCTCCTAGCGACCCCATGGACTGCAGCCTACCAGGCTGCTCCGTCCATGGGATTTTCCAGGCAAGAGTACTGGAGTGGGGTGCCATTGCCTTCTCCAATCTTGAGGACTAGATAGGAGCAATGCTGCCGGGCTGGGCTTCAGCGATCCCTAAGTACTATTCATGAGCATATAACAAGCGGGGTCACACACCTCTGCCTCCTCACCAAAGCAGCCCGGGGAAACTTCTTAAATTTTAGTCAACATAACGTCGGGTGGCGCCCTGATGGGGAACCCTTTTTAAACATCCATGATCGAATCACTGTCCCGTCCTCACCGGGAACAAGTTGGCTGAAGGATCGTTATCGACATCCACCGAAGCCACGGTCCCGGATTCGGTCCGCACACCTGTTCCCATACGCGTGGCCGATTCATCCAATGAGCTGAGGTCTTTTTCGGGTTCTCGCCGCAGTTCGTAATGCTGTACAAGCTCCGACTGCATTTTTAGTCCCTGGAATTGGCTGGACTTCCGGCGGATCATCTTGTCGCTCTTTTGTGCTGGGGGTCACCACAGGATCTGTCTTGCCTCGGTTCCGGGACAGCCGGTTCTCAGGCAGCCACTGCCAAGGCCTGGCCCTCTATCGACGCTCCAGCCAATTTGCGTTGCAGAGATGCCCGGGGCAGCCAATCCGCTGGCGGCGTCTCTCTCGTCTCAACGATGACCGTTGCTAAGGGAATTCCTGGAGCCGGGGAGAAAGTGTAAGGCTCTCTCCAATCAGTGAGGAGAGAGTGCGCGTGCGTAATAAGATGCAAGCCCCGCCCTCATGGCCTCCTTTCAAAGTTGCTAATCTGGGGCCGGCGGTGTCTTTAGGACTGGAAAGTAGACCTGTGTTATCGGTTACCATGGGAACTGTTTACTGGCCAATCACGGAGAGAAGAGAGTTCGGAAAGAAACCCATAGAGACCCGAGAGGCGGGACAAAGCGAGACCAATAGAAACAGGAAGTGAAGACAATTTCGCCACATCCGGGGCTGCCCCTGGCGCCTGCGCTCTGTGCTGGGGAGGCCAGTGACGTCCGGTGGAGTCCAAGATGGCGCCCTTGGGCTGATCCTGCTGCCGGTGAGGGGCCCAGGGCCAGCGGGGCAGGGACCCTCTGGTAGGTGAGGGGGAGTTGCGTGATTGCGGAGCTCCGGCCGCCTCCACATCTTTTCGCTCTGTCTTCTGCAGGTGATAGGAGTGCAGCCTCCGCCTGCCTGACGTCCCTCGGGAGACCCTGCTCCTCTCTTCGCTGCCGCGGCCATGTCTGGGCCCGGCAACAAACGCGCCGCTGGGGATGGGGGTTCGGGGCCCCCAGAGAAGAAGTTGAGCCGCGAGGAGAAGACCACCACCACGCTCATAGAGCCCATTCGCCTGGGAGGCATCTCTTCCACGGTTCGTGGGTTCCTGCCTCAAAACTTGCTAGAACTCCCATCTGTTTTTCCTCCACATCGTCCTGAACTTAACTCCCAATTCCCCAAGCTTAGCAAGATCCACTTTACAGAACACTCTGCTGAAGGAAACCGAGGACACGACGTCAGCCTTCCCTTTACAGATAGGAAAACGGGTTCCCACAGGGCGTGTGGCTTGTCAAAGACTTCAGTAGGAAGAGGCAGAAGCAGAACATGATCCGCCTCACAACCGAGACGCTTTCTCTGTGGGTGTCTGAGCTTCGTTAAATCCTAATGGCAGTTCATTTGGGGAGGCTCCCCACTTCCATCCGTTGCATTTGCTTTTCTTGTCTTTCTCTGTGATTGGGTTCTTGGGTCCTGCTTGACCCTCTTCTTGGCCCCTTTATTTCCTTGGTAGGAGGAGATGGACCTCAAGGTTCTGCAGTTCAAGAACAAGAAACTTGCAGAGCGGCTGGAACAGAGACAGGCATGTGAAGACGAACTCCGAGAACGAATTGAGAAGCTGGAGAAGCGGCAGGCCACAGATGATGCCACCCTCCTCATTGTCAATCGCTACTGGGCCCAGGTGGATGTCGCTCTTCTTTCGAAGACCTGGCCTTGATCCAGCTGCCAATCCTCAGATCCCTCTACTAGGAAAGGAGTATCAAGCTGGGAAGCACCTGAGGGATTCATAACATTTTTGGTGCTTTCTCCCTTCAGCTGGATGAAACTGTGGAAGCCCTTCTCCGACACCATGAGAGCCAGGGGGAGCTGTCTTCAGGGACAGAGGCACCTGGAACCCAGGAGGGGCCGACACGTGATGAGACCCCTCTCACAGAGCCAGGGACTTCGGAGCTGAGGGGTAGGGCCAGAGCCCTAGGATCTGGGAAGCTTAATTAAGTTATGGGAAAGGTCCTGGAGAGGAGGGGACTTTGATATTATTAGGCTGCCGAATTCCCCGCCTGCAAACACACACAATTGATTTCCTTTCTAGGCCACAAAGGGCAGTGGGTAAGAACACAGGCTTTGAAATCTGAGTGATATGGTTAAGAGTGCAATTCACATCTTGACACCTGTAGTTCAAAAAAATATTAAATGTTGACTGTGTACTTGGCATTGTTGTAGATTTGGAGAAGACAAATAACCAAAAAGAGATAACTTACTGCCCCAACCATTAGGAAAGGAAGTGATTAAAACCACAAGAAAGACGTTGCAGGGGGCAGGGAGGCCTGAAAGGGAGTTAGTGTGTGTGCACTTTAGTTTAGATCGGGGAAGGCAGAGAAGGCGTCCCTGAGGAAGTGATTTGGTAGCTCTCTGGCCTTAGGGACATTGCCTCCCTGAACCTTTGTTATTTCACTTTTAAGACGAGGATAACACAGTCCTGCAGGTGTTGGTTGTGTTGATTTAGTAAGCTATAGAGTGCTGAAGGGCTCAGTCTGGCACTTGGTACAGAGTAGTGGTGACTGTTGCTGTTGTCCTCACGAGGATCTGTCCGTCCCTCCCAGAGCCCCTGCCAATGCAGCTGCGGCCCCCTCTCAGTGAGCCAGCCTTGGCTTTTGTGGTGGCCCTTGGTGCAAGCAGTAGTGAGGAGGTGGAGCTGCAGCTGCAGGGCCGCATGGAGTTCTCCAAGGCAGCTGTGTCCCGTGTTGTGGAGGCCTCTGACCGCCTGCAGCGCCGGGTGGAAGAACTCTGTCAGCGAGTATATAGCCGAGGTTAGTTCTTTATGCCCCCACCCCCGAGGTGCCCCAACTTTCATTTCTCTCTTCATGGTATCCCCTCCTCAGTGCTCCTAGCCCAGAGGCAACCACAGTTCCCCAAGGGATAAATCAGCCACGTTCTCAGGAGAAGGGTTAAACTGTCAGTGGGGGATCTGGCTTTGATTTCTGGAGTTGACGTCTAGAGAGATGGGTAGAAGGAGTTGTTGATACTGGGGGAGGGGGTCCTCCTCCCTTGGGGCTGGAGACCTCTTGGGAGCACTTTTCACAAATCTTAGTGGCAGTTACTGATCCATCCAAGGCATAGCATCAAGAGCCCAACCTTAGTTCTGTCAGCCCCACCCGGGCGTCCTGGGCAGATGGCTCTCCTCTCTGAGCTGGTCTCCTCCTTTGTACAGTAGGGATAAAGACTCCTGGCTTTGTCATGAGAAAGTGGCAAGACAGCTGGTGGATCACACTGGGCACATAGCAGAGTCCAGAATGAGTTAGTACTTTGACCCACTGCCCTGGACTTGGCTCTTACCTGAGCCCTGCCTTCCCAGGGGACAGTGAGCCCCCCGGCGAGGCGGCTCGGGCACGCACCCGGGAACTGGGCCGTGAGAATCGGCGGCTACAGGACTTGGCCACCCAACTACAGGAGAAGCACCACCGCATCTCATTGGAGGTGGGAGTTGGGATTTGGGGGTGGGATTGGAACCAGGACAGGGTTTGGATTAGTTGGACACCCAAGGATCTTGGGGAGCCAAGTCTGTCATCTAAGCCTCTGTCCCCTTCATTGTCCCCAGTACTCTGAGCTCCAGGATAAAGTGACATCTGCAGAGACCAAAGTGCTGGAGATGGAGACGACAGTAGAGGACCTGCAGTGGGACATTGAGAAGTTGCGGAAGCGGGAGCAAAAACTTAATAAGCATCTGGCAGAAGCCTTAGAGCAGGTGAGGCTCGGGGCTGGGTCAGATGGAGCCTGAACAGAGTACATGGGGCCCTAACTTCTCTTCTCGACACCCATCTGTCCATCTCTTCTCTCCACAGCTCAACTCTGGCTACTATGTGTCTGGGAGCTCTTCAGGCTTCCAGGGGGGCCAGATCACACTCAGCATGCAGAAGGTGAGCAGCAGCATTCTTCCTGGTCCCTCCCGCAACTTTTTCTCTACTCTACCCTTGAACTTCCCCCTTAGAATTAGGGACAAACATCAGCTGTGGTCTTGGAGGTCTTTGCCTGTCTCTCACAGTGTTCTTTGTTTTATTGTTTAATATCTGTATTCAGTGAATAGTTGCTGAATACTGAATGTTAGCTACTGTGTAGAAAGCAGTTATTTTGGAGAACAAAACAGAAACCTGTCATGGAGCTTAAGTTCTAGTTGGGGGAGTTAATAAGAAGTAGGTGAATCTTATATCAGTTGATTAAAAGTCCGTCAGTCAGTTCAGTCCAGTCACTCAGTCATGTCCAACTCTTTGCAACCCCATAGACCGCAGCACACCAGGCCCCCCTGTCCATCAGTAACCCCCGGAGTTTACTCAAACTCATGTCTGTTGAGTGTGATGCCATCCAACTGTCTCATCCTCTGTTGTCCCCTTCTCCTCTCGCCTTCAATTTTTCCCAGCATCAGGGTCTTTTCAAATGAGTCAGTTCTTCACATCAGATGGCCAAAGTATTGGAGCTTCAGCATCAGTCCTTCCAAAGAATATTCAGCACTGATTTCCTGTAGGATGGACTGGCTAGATCTCCTTACTGTCCAAGGGATTAAAAGTACCACTGAGGAAAGAGGTGTTGGTTGTGTTGGAGGCATTTGGCATTCTCGTTGTGTAGCTGAGAAGGGGCCTGCTGCCGGTCCCATTCCCTGTCCTGCTTTTGCTCTCTCACTTCTTTGTCACTGCACATTTTTTTTTCTTTTTTTGGTGCTGCAAAGTCATTGTTCCCTGTCCTCCTTTCCTCAGCTTCCTCTTCAGGTCTTCCAGGAAGGCTTCCTTGACCCCGTCAGGTACAAGCCTTGGTTCCCAGCACTGACCGTGCAGTATTGCATTTTCTCCTACTTGACTAGGAACGTTTAGGAAAGTGCCTGGGTCTGGTTTGTCCCCGGGCCTTCAGAGTCCATCACTGCTCCACATAGGGGAGCTTGGGCAGAGCACATGGTGGGGCTGTGAGGGACACATGCCTCATGCCCTGGCCCTGCCTCCCACTGGCCTCCCCACTCCACAGTTTGAAATGCTGAATGCGGAGTTGGAGGAAAATCAGGAATTGGCCAATAGCCGCATGGCAGAGCTGGAGAAGCTGCAGGCCGAACTTCAGGGGGCCGTGCGGACCAATGAGCGCCTCAAGGTGAGTTGTGTTTGGGGCTGGGAAGGCATTAGCCTGCAGGGTGGGCACTGAGCTCTCCTTCCTCTTGCTGAGTGAGCTCAGACATCCTGCCCCTAGGTAGCATTGCGGAGCCTTCCCGAGGAGGTGGTCCGGGAGACGGGGGAGTACCGGATGCTGCAGGCGCAGTTCTCACTGCTCTACAATGAGTCTCTGCAAGTGAAGACCCAGCTGGACGAGGCCCGCGGGCTGCTGCTGGCCACCAAGAATTCCCACCTGAGGCACATTGAGCACATGGAGGTATGCCGGTGGAACAGGGGTAAGGGTCAGGCCCTCTGGGTCAGGTTGTTCCTGGGTCAAGGGTGTCAGAGTCCGGGGTGCCTGCCAGAGATCCCTTGGGAATAAATTCCTAAGCCACTGAGGTCTGAGGTTGAGGGTGGGCTTGTGTGGGTCCTTAATGCCTCACCTCACAGAGTGATGAGCTGGGGCTGCAGAAGAAGCTACGCACCGAGGTTATACAGCTGGAGGACACGCTGGCCCAGGTTCGCAAGGAGTACGAGATGCTGCGCATTGAGTTTGAACAGAACCTGGCGGCCAATGAGCAGGCGGGTATGTGCGAGGACAGGGTTGAGGTGGGGCCTTTTGTGGGATTGCTGGGCCCTGGTGTGGCCAGATGCTTGTCCAGAGGTTAGATCCTTTCCTTTCACAGAGCCTCATTTCCCTGTGGAAAATGGGGACCCCACCACAAGGCTTAAAGATGCAGTGAGGCTTACAGCCGCCTGAGGTGGCTGATGGTGCCAACTCTGCCAGAACAGGAGCTGTCAGCCTCGTCCATGATTCTCTGGCCTTTAGGGTGCCTCTCCACTAGTTCATTTTACAAAGGTTTATTGAACACCTCTTTTGAGTCAGGCTCAGTTCTAAGCTTTGGGATTATACCAGTGAACAAAATACAAAGAATCACTGCTGTTGTGGAGCTGTGTTACAGAGAGAGAGGACAGACGACAAAGGGAAAATTGAACGTGTGTAGTAGTAGTAACAAGTATACCAAGAAAAGTAAAGCAAGGAGGGAAGGTAAAGAGGTATTAGGAGAAATGCCAGGGACATGAAACGAAGATGACAGTTGTTTAAGAAGCTAAAGGAAGTGGACTAACTTGTGAATTTACAGTTATGTGTTCCTTTGAAGGAAATCTGGAAGTATTTTTGAAATCTTCATTAGCAAAAATAACACACAGCATCAGATTATGTTTGGGTGAATTTTCTTCCGTTATCTACTGAGCTCACTCCCTCTGTATAAGGCTTCAGTTGTTCTCTCCTTCATAGTGAGAGTGACAGCTCTGGCCCTGCCTCTCCCCTCACTGAGGGGTTGGGCCCCTAACCCAGGGACCAGTCTGACCTTGGTTTCCTGTACTCCTCCAGGGCCCATCAACCGCGAGATGCGCCACCTTATCAGCAGCCTACAGAACCACAACCACCAGCTAAAGGGGGACGCCCAGCGATACAAGCGGAAACTGCGCGAAGTGCAGGCCGAGATTGCCAAGGTGAGGAGCGGGCTGCCCAGGGAAGCCCATGGCTAGGCCCCAGTGAGCATGTTTCACCTCAGCCCTGTTCTCTCTCTGCTTTGCAGCTCCGGGCCCAGGCCAGTGGCTCTACTCACTCCATCCCCAGCCTGGGCCACCCAGAGGACTCCAGCCTCAGTGCCCCAGTCCCAGGGAAAGAAGAGGGTGGGCCAGGCCCTGTTGGTGCCCCCGATACCAGAAAGGAGATGGCTTCCATGCCTGGCGCTGCCCTTACTACCTCGTCAGCGAAGAAGGAAGACGTGGTGGCCTCCGAGGAAGAGACCCAGGCCCTGACCCCCGGGGCCCAGGGACCCTCTTCCCGGGGCCGAGAACCTGAGGCCAGACCCAAGCGGGAGCTTCGGGAGCGAGAAGGGCCTGTTCTGGGACCCCCATCTGTAGCCTCGGCTCTCTCAAGGGCTGATCGGGAGAAGGCCAAAGTGGAAGAGGTCAAGAGAAAGGAATCAGAACTCCTCAAAGGTCTCCGAGTAGAGCTCAAGTGAGGCCCTGTTCTTTTCTCCCTCCCACCCGTGCCCAATGACCTCCAGCCCTACTCACCCAGCCTTCCTCCTGTGCCTTCCCCAGGAAGGCCCAGGAAAGCCAGAAGGAGATGAAATTGCTCTTGGACATGTATAAGTCTGCACCCAAGGAACAGCGGGATAAGGTGCAGCTCATGGCAGCGGAACGCAAGGCCAAGGCTGAGGTGAGGGCAGGTAGGGTCTGTGCAGAAAGGCTGCCCCAGGGTGGGGGTGGGGGGCAGTGACCAGAGTTGAGCCCTGGGTCAGCAGGAAGCAGTGATGAGAGAGCTCCCTCCTGGTGGTTATAGGTCGATGAACTCCGAGGCCGCATCCGGGAACTGGAGGAGAGGGATCGGAGGGAAAGCAAGAAGATCGCGGACGAGGATGCCCTGCGGCGCATTCGTCAGGCGGAGGAGCAGATTGAACACCTGCAGCGCAAGTTGGGTGCCACCAAGCAGGTGTGACCCCCACCCCATCCCCAGCTTTGAATGTTGGCATTCCTTAAACCTCCTGGTCTAGCACATGGCCGGGGTCCACTCTGTGGGTCTTTGTACAGCCGTGTTTTCCTGCGGTTTCCCCACAGTTGATCTTGTCCGTCTCCCACGTTCCGTCTTGCCCCTGCCCACTTGCTGCAGGAGGAGGAGGCTCTGTTGTCAGAGATGGATGTGACCGGCCAGGCCTTTGAGGACATGCAGGAACAAAATGGGCGGCTGCTCCAGCAGCTGCGAGAAAAGGATGACGCCAACTTCAAGCTGATGTCAGAGCGGATCAAAGCCAACCAGATTCATAAGCTGCTGCGGGAGGAGAAGGATGAACTGGGCGAGCAGGTTCTTGGCCTCAAGTCCCAGGTAGGGCTGCCCCAGGCTTGTTAGGGTGGGACTGGAGAGGCAGGGGCTCCCCAGCACTGAGTCCCCACTCCTGTCCTTAGGTGGATGCCCAGCTCCTGACCGTGCAGAAGCTGGAGGAAAAAGAGCGAGCCTTGCAGGGCAGCCTTGGGGGTGTGGAGAAGGAGCTGACACTGCGCAGCCAGGCCCTGGAGCTCAACAAGAGGAAGGTAAGGCAGATGACCTGGGCCAGAGCCTGGCTCTGCTGCCCTACGCAGCCCCGTTCATGTCTCAGACACTTAATGTGTGCCAGACCCTGTGCTGAGGACTTGCCCTGTTGGGTCGTGTTTCGCCTTAAAGTAATCCTACAACAGTTTTCATCATTATCTCCTGTTCTGTAAGGGAGAAGGCTGAGGTTTAGGGAGATAGTTGACTTGTTCAAGAGAGAGTGGAAGTGGAATTTGGGCCCAGGTCTCCTTGACTCCACAGCCCATGTCCTGAGCACTGCACTAGCTGTCTCTGTTACATAGTTGTATTAATCCTAAGAAATGTCTCTAGCTCATGGTAGTTGTTGTTCTGAGGGGAACAGAATCAGGAGTGACATCACTCCTCCAGTTCATGGTAAAGGCTTAACATTGACTTTCATCTTTTTTCTCCTCTGGGCTTCTGTCTGTTTGGTTCATTCGTTTAAGCAATGTTAGTCATGCTTTTGCTGGGTACCAGGACTGCACTGAGTGCTGGGGAGATCACAAGAACAAATCACCTCTGCTGGAAGTGAGAGCTTCCAGTTATGAGGGGCAGAGAGCAAGCTGATAATCACACAGATTAAGCAACACTGTTTCAGATCACAGCATGTCTTTCTTTGTTTGGCCGCACTGCATGGCTTGTTAGACCACGGCAGTGAAGGCCTGGAATTCTAACCACGTAGCCCCCCGGAAACTCACAGCATGTCTTATGAAGGAAATAGAACTGTATGAAAGAAAAACAGAAGAACCTCTCTCAGGAGGTGACATTTGAGCTGAGGCTTCAGGGAGCCGCAGAGAGAAAGTCTCTGTGTTGGGGGAGTTGAGGGGAGCAGAGTACCCTGTGGAGGCTCAGAGACAGGAGAGAGGGTTATGCAGGTCAGGAGCCAGAAGTGCTAGGAATGAGGAAGACAAGGTGAGGCTGGTGGGGTCAGGAGACAGAATCAATTTCAGTGAAGATATTGGACTTATCCCAAGAGCAGGAACCACTGGACAGTTGACATAAGCGTCTTTGGGCCATGGCTCCACACGCTTGGCTCCCCAAGGGCCAGCTGTGCCCCTCCTCCCCATTCCACCCACCTCAGGCCGTGGAAGCAGCCCAGCTGGCCGAGGACCTGAAGGTGCAGCTTGAGCACGTGCAGACACGGCTGCGAGAGATCCAGCCTTGCCTGGCTGAGAGCCGGGCTGCGCGGGAGAAGGAGAGCTTCAACCTCAAGAGGGCTCAGGTGTGTGGTTGGCAGGGAGTGGAGGCGGGGGCGGGGCCAGCAGGTTTGGATTGAGGACCCTTGCACTCAGCCTGCCCCCTTCTCCTGCTTCAGGAGGACATCTCCCGGCTTCGGCGCAAGCTGGAGAAGCAGAGGAAGGTGGAAGTTTACGCAGATGCTGATGAAATCCTCCAGGAGGAGATCAAGGAATACAAGGTAGGGCTGTCGAGCTAGGTTGTGCTCCACGAACCTGGGAAATCTCAGACTGGGGGTTGGTGAAGCTCCAGGGGGTAGTCCAGGGAACCCAGAAATAAGGTAGGATAGCAAAACCTGGGCAGAATCCATTGTGGAGAATCAAGAGAGCTCTCAAGTGTGGTGCACATATACTGCATGCCAGATAGAGTGCTGAGTGTGGGAGGACTGGGACCTATACCTGGCCTTGGGTCTCTTGAAACTGACAGTCTGGTGGAGGAGGCAGCCAAGTAATTCTTTTCCTCTGAGTGATGAGCAGTGTGATGGCAAAGGCCAGAGGGGTTGGGGGCAGTCAGGGGAGGCCCTTAATAGCTCTGGGCGTGGTGGGGAGGGGGGCACGGTCAGCCGACTTCCTGAAGGAATAGCCTCCAGAGGAGAACTGCAGAGGGATTCAGCGTTGGCCATGAGGAATGGAGATGAAAGGGTCCAGCAAAGGGAGAGGCAGAGGTGGAGGCCCCTAGTTGAGAGAGGCGTGCTGGAAGCACAGCTGGACAGTGGTAGTTAAAAGGACAGAACCTGGGCTTTTAATAAGTCACAAGCCTGGGGGGTGGGGAGGGGGTGTTGGGCAGTGTCACATCCTGAAGGTTAGTGAGCCAGGTTGAGATTCTTGGCTTATTCAGTAGTCATTGTGGAGACATCCAAGGGTTTTAGACTGGAGAGTGACATCTCAAGGATATTGAGGATGAGGTACTTACTTGTGGGACTTCTTGGGAGGCTGTCTGGGAGGACAAAGCAGAAGGGCTGGTGTGGAAGACAGAGGCTTTGGGGGATTGTCAGCAGAGGTGAAGGCAGAAGCCACGTGGAACTGGTCACTCAGGGAGGGCCTGTGGCCTGAGACGAAACGGGTCATTTTCCCTGAGCAACCTCAAAGCTTAAATAATGGACAGAGGAGGGATTTCTCTGGTAGTCCAGTGGCTAGGACTCCACACTCCCAATTTCGGGGTCCTGGTTCAATCCCTGGTCAGGGAACTAGATCCCACATGCCACAACTAAGACCCAGCACAGCTAAACAAATAAATAATTTTTTAAAAAAGAAGGAAGGAGAGCCTCGTAGAGTGAGATGACTGGAGAAGTTTCAAGCAGGCAGGGGTGAGTGAGTCAGAGCACCAAGAAGGCACATGAAGCAAGTGATGAAAGATACCTTTTGCGTTTGACAGTCTTGGTGGAAATGGTTATTGGGTAGAGGTGAAGGTCAGATCACCTAGACTCACTGGGAGTGGAAAAGACTGAGGGTGAGTCAGTAAAAAGACAACCTTTTGGAGCAGTTTGGCCTTGTAGGGGTGGAGACAGCTGAAAGGGGAGAAGGGAAGGACTTTGGGAGAAGTTACAGACTGGAGCCTGTCAAATGCTGGTGGGTAGGATTCTGAGAGCTAGAGAAGAGGTGATACTTGTGTGGAGTGGCTGAGGTAGTGCACTGGGCTGGGATTTCAGGCAGGATAGAGAAAGATTATTGGGAATGCTGTGTGGAGGGAATTTCCTATCTGGAGTAGGAGGTGAGACCTTTCGGCAAGTGGGAAATTTCAAGGTAAGAGAGATTTATAAAACCTCCATAGAGAGAAATGAATCAAGTGGCCCACAGCAGGATCTCAGGGGAGCACCAGGGATGGGCCCAGTGGAGGGTTGAGAGCAGCAGATTTCTAGTGGCACTGCCATGCCCAGCTGTGACTTAGCAAGTAGAAGGTAAACAGTCAGCTTAAGCCAGGATTGGGGTTTTGCCAAAGAAGGCTAGTGCGGCAAGGGATGAAGCCCCAGGGCAGAGGAGCTCAGGCTGGAGCCTGTGGGTCATTGACCTTTAGCAGGGACTTGTGACCACTGGGCATCACCACCCAAGTTAGAGTCTAGACTGTTCCTATCTAGTTTTGATAGTAACTAGATAGTATCAGGCTGGGCTCCCCGGCCTGTTTCCTCATGTGGAAAGTGCTTATCCCTACCTCCCAGGGCTATCGTGAGAGTTTGGTGCAGCCTGCTGTGGGGTGGTCTGAGTATGAACCATCTCTTGCTGTCAGCTTGGGATCTGGGCACTGTCAGGACTGTTCCTGAGTTGACGCCTTTGCCTGGCCCAGGCGCGGTTGACCTGCCCCTGCTGTAACACCCGCAAGAAAGATGCAGTCCTTACCAAGTGCTTCCACGTTTTCTGCTTCGAGTGTGTTCGGGGCCGCTATGAGGCCCGCCAGAGGAAGTGCCCCAAGTGCAACGCCGCCTTTGGTGCCCATGACTTCCACCGCGTCTACATCAGCTGAACACGTAACTCAGGGGACTTTGGAACACCATGGACCCTGGGGGCTGTGCCTCCAGTCTCACCCCACCCCACATCCAGCGTCCCCCACCTTCCATTCTGGACCCTGTGGGCCCAGCCCCTCCCCACATGGTTGGTTCAGGGGCCCTAGTGCATGCTAGTGGGTGTGGGATTAGCCAAGCTCAGTTCCACCTTTTCCCCCTAGGTCAGAACTCCAGCCTAGGGGGCACTTGCCCTGCAGGAAAGGTCTGCTGTGAGAGCCCTGAGGGGCCCAGAGCACTCAACGAAACTTGCTGGCAGCTGGCCCTAACCCTTCTCCAGCTTTTTCCACAGCCCCATCCCAGCCAAAAAGTGGAAATTCCCCAGGCTGTGACCTCCCACACAAGTGGAGGCTCACTACCTACTTAACACACTCACAAGTTAGGACCAGGGTTGGTCAGATCCCCAGCTCCTTGCTCTGAGACTGGGCCCTGGGGCCCAGGGATACTTTCCTTCACTCTCTGCTCCCCAGACCTGAGCAGACCTTCCCTTCTGTGGAGTTGCTTGGGCTCTTTGGTCCTATGCTAAGAGCATCCCCTTGGTGGGAGCACTGTCCTCTTCTGGGAGGCTCCAAGTTCGCTGCAGTCACCTTGCACTCATCTGGGGAGTGAACCAAGATCATCAGTTTCTATCCTAATCAGACCCCTCCCAATCTCTCCTCCGTTCCCAGGCCCGACTTCCCAGGTCTGTGCTGGGTCCCTCACCCTGACCCTGCTTTCATCCAGGTGGCCTTTAGTGGAGGCAGAACTTCCCATGGGGAAAGGGACAGACTAGCCCACTGTGCCAACTTCCAATCATTCCAGGTAGAAGAGCTTCATCTAATGCCCCGTGACTGAGCCTGTACCTATATGATGCTTCCTGTGCTGTCTGCCCAAGCAAACTCTATGGGCTATAAGGGCAGTCCAAGGGGGTCTGGGAGGTGGAGCTGCTGACAGGTGCAAGGGTCCACTCTGACCCACAGCCCCTGCTCTAGAGATGTCTTGTATAGGCTGTTTTGAATAAACGTCCAACCCTCAGCCTATAGTCCAGAGCCAGGCTTCCTGCCCTAAACGCGGTCCCGGATTTTGGCTGTTAAAACTGCCCTAAACGCGGTCCCGGATTTTGGCTGTTAAAACTTAACTCCCAAAAAAAAAAAACTTAACTCCCAGAGCCTCCCAGGCTGGCGAGTGAACCTAGAGGGCCTGCACAGATCAGACCCCACTCTCGCCACCTGCTTATTATACTGTTGTCCATGGTCCCAGACTGGGCCCGTGGGAGGGGCATGTCTGCAAGGAGAAGCGTCATGGTCAGCACTCAGCCGCCAGCTTGCTCTCCTGTTCCCACCAGGAAGAGCCGACTCCCTGGATCGGCTTGCCACCCCGCCTCCCCGCGCCTGCGATCATTGGCCGCAGGGAAGCCGGGAGCTCCGAGCTGCATCCTGGGAAATGTAGTCCCATGTTTTCACCTGGTGGCAGGTCCTCGGAGGAGACCAGGCCTGTACACCCAGTCTGGGCCATGTCTCCCCAGCGGCTTCGCCCACCCCTTCCCTTCGGATGGACAGACAGGACACCTCAGCGGGTGACTTCCTTCATTGGGACTTGCACCGTCCTCTGGCCATGTTCTCGGGAACCGTGTCTATCGGTGCTTGTGGCTTCAGTGTGCTGTCGGGTCCGCACTCGGACCCTTCACCGAGGCTGTGCTGGGCCTCGCGCTCGGGACGGTGATGACCAGGCTGGGTGCTGACGCTGGAGCTGGAACTGGAGCCATGGCCACGGGAGCGACCGCCGGTGTGTCAGCAATCACCCCCTTGCGAGACCCCACAGCCTTATCAGGAGTCGCACCTTCGCTGGGGCCAGCGGCCTTGTCAGCCTTCGGGCTCCACCTGGCGCCCGAGGTTTCGGCGGGGCCGCAGCGGCTGGTCCAAGTCGGACCCGAGACGGAGACGCGGGCTACATTGACTTCCGGTGCAGGGCTGCCGGCTGTGGGCGCGCTCGCCGAGGCACGAGCCACGGCGGGGGATGGCATCGGGCCGCCGAGGAAGTGTCCGCGGCCCCCGGCAGTGGTGGCTGGGTGGGGAAAAAACGCAGCATATTGCATCATAGAGATGCCGTCTGGCTCAGAAAGGAGCGCTGCAGGTCGGGGTCAGCCAATCCTTTGTGAGCTCTACCCTCTTTCCCAGGAGTCACCTCCACGTGGGCTCCTTACCAAATCCAAGTGACGACGTCACTTCCCCAAATCTCTCTCTTAAGCAGTCTCCATATCCGGGGGGAGGGGGGAGTCTTAAAAACTCCCAGTCCTCATGGTTAATAGACACCAAACCACTTTCTCAAGCTTGCCCCCAAGGGAGTGGGATAAAAATCCCAGAATTGTGGGAAGAGCAGGCACTGATGCTGCAGGAGGAAGAGTAAGTTCTTCACAAATGTTGGTTTTAGAATGAGCCTGCCCAATACCGGGGAGATCTGCCATAAGAGTTGGGCAGGCCCTTCCCCCTCAGTGTGCTTAATCCCTTCCAAGCACCAGTAAACTCAGTGTCTGCGATACCCTGGGCTCTTGGGACAGGGAGGTCAAAGCTCCTCCTGGCCCAGTCCTGATCTTGGCTGGCCTGTGTGGGTGAGCAGATGTTGGCCTTAGTGGCAAAGGTACCTGTTTTAGCCAGGTTCCAGTGAGATTGGCCACAGGTTCCAGGGGAGCATTTGACTTCAATCACTCTTCTTAAAAATTCCCTTAGTGGAGAAGGGAATGGCTATCCACTCCAGTACTGCCTGGAGAATTCCATGAACAGAGCAGCCTGGTGAGCTACAGTCCATGGGGTTGCAAAGAGTTAGATACAACTGAGTGACACACACACTAAATGTTTACATCAAAAAGCAAAGCTCTGAAACTTGATTAAAAAATAAGTAACACTTCCCTTGGGCTCTCTGGTGCTACACTCTGCTATATTATTTACCAAATTGCTACCATTTATGGCCAGGGTTGGAGGATGGGGCTAAAATCATGTCACTCGCCTTAATTCCCCTTTCCCCCAATGGTGTCCTTATCCCGAAGTTACTCCAACAAGGTACTCCACAGTCCAGCCTCTGCTCTCTCGCCTTTTCTCAGTTCCCACCCCACTATGCTCTTAAGCTGACACCTGTTATGCATCCTCTATCTCCCACCCCACCCCTGATCCCGACACTCACAATTTCCTGTTCCTGCAGCCCTCATCCTTCAGGTCACTGCCTCTAGCCAGTTTCCTGCCCCGCTGCTGTGGCAGGTACTATGCCTGGATCCAACCCCTTCTGCTAAGTAAGAACCAATGGGGAACCTACCTGGTGGTCCAGTGGCTGAGACTGCACTCCCAAGGCAGGGGGCTCAGGTTCGATCCCTGGTCAGGGAACTAGATCCCACATGCCACAACTACAAGTTTACCTGCTGCACCTAAGACCCAGTGCAGCCCAATAAATTAAAAAAAAGAATCAGTGGGCTCCAGTGTCTGTTCCTCCTCTGGAGTCCCCTCATTTTACAGAGGACTCCTATGCTGATGGACCTCAGTGTCTCCAGGAAATATAGAATAGCCTTCCTTATTCGCTTCTTCATGAAATCAATTCCCTCTTCTCTTTCACCCTTCCCCACCCCTTGCTTTCCAGATGGAGAAGGGAAAGGAGAGACAATTGAGCCTGCCTTGGGAGTTGGGGTTAGAAAGACAAAGGGAAGGTGTGGAGACAGCTTCCTGGCTAGGGCAGGAGGCCCCCAGCAGACTGGGGCAGAGGCAGGCACTGGGTTAGAGCTGCCTCAAGCAGTCACTTGGGCCAGGGCAAGGTTTAGGCCCAGGAGATAGTGCTGAGGCAAGCCTGCAAGGAGGATTTGGCGGTGCATCCCTGCCTGACCCAGACGATGTGGAGCCCAGGCCAGGCCCGGGCAGGCCCAGGGTGGGGGAGGAGAGGCTTGGTTGTACGCAGAGCTTGCTCCTGGTCATTCTGGTTTCCTTTACCACCTTGCAATAGATCTTAGGTAAATGGCAGCCTTCTGTTAGCCTCAGCCTCTCCACACATTGGGGGCTCATGGGCTACATCCTGAGTTAGATGACGAGCTAGGTCTCCAACCACTTCTCTTCAGGGTCTAGGGGGCTCTGGTCTGGAGGAAGGGTTGGACACAGTCCAGGACCCAGGAGAACCAGGGGAGGCGGCTGCCAGCTTCTGGAACTAAATCTGGGCGCTGTGCCTCGTGGCAGTCTGCAGAGGGTGTGGGCGTCATGGCCAGAGAGGGCTCCCTGGGGCAGCACAGCTGGCCCTGAGCCAGCCCAGTGCGAGTCACCAGGCTGCCACCCAGAAGTCGGCATGCTGTGCTGCTTGGCTCTGCCACCTTCTCAGCACATTTCTCCCCGTCTCCCAAGAGGATAGATTTTAAAGCTGTAAACCCTCAGGCTCCCACCAGCAAGCACTGGATGGAGATTTCCGGCCTCTGGGAACAGGGCTGGGCTGAGCTTTTGACTTACATGTGGACCCTGCCTTGGCAAAGAACGGGCTCTCTCAGCTTGCTCTGAACTTGAAAGAGAAGATAGAAAACACCTGGGAAATCTTATTCCCTTTATTCTCTTCAACTAATCAACATGACCACCGCTGACACAACACTGCTATTGACACACAATACTCAAAAGTGGGGCCTTTCTTCACTCCACGGGGACAAGTCAGATGAGTGGGGGCAAAAGAGTCGGGGCTGCTCACCTGAGGGGCAGGTGTGATGGAACCCCACCTCTCGGTTGTGATGGTTTCGAGCTTCCCCACCATTCAGGATTCATGGCAAGTTCTCCCGGGCTCCCTTCTGACCTCCATATCCATAGCAGTTTCAAGTTTCACCCTAAGCTCAGATCAGTTTCTACTCTCCCTTCTGCTTTCACCAATGACGCTGTGACCCTGTGTTGCGCTCCTCCATAAGGGCCTGTCTAAAGAGTCAGGCTTGCGTGGAGTTGGACAGGAGGGGTTGGCTACACTCTGCCTTCCCGACTCGCTTCCGGTGGGAAAGTGCCACAATCCCCTGGGCCTTGGCCTGACCTGGTCAGAAGGACTCGATACTGCCGCCTCCCCCAGCCTGTTCCCTGCTTAGTTCCTCCCAAGATGTAGCTCGCTCTGGGAGGAAAGCAGCTGGCTAAAGGAGTTTGGGGAGGTGGGCAACAGAGAACAGGTCACACCCCAAAGGTCTCTGACTCTGCCCCCTTTCTTGCTATGAAACCCCAGACCCCAACTAATTGTGTCCACATCATCCATTCAGTACCACAGCCAAGACCCTTGGCCCTCACCCTATGACATGCGAGCACCCTCCTATGTATGCTACACCCGAGGCCTCGAAAGGCCCTCAGTCAGCCTTGACCATCCATCTTCCCCCGGACTGGCCCTGAGCCCCAAAAGCTGCTCTCCCGGACCCTTCTGGAGACTGATTCCTCAGGCCTATTTCCAAGAGGATCTGCTTCTAGTTTTACAAGGGGTTTGTTTCTACAAATGATTTTTCTTTCTGCTGCCATCTTAGAGGAAAGAAAAAACCTGCTTGGAGAATGGTCTCCTCTTCCTCAGTCTCAGAGGGACGCCTCCTCGGTCCATGCTGTCAGTAGAGGCAGGCAGGCTCCTTCTCCCCTCCTGGTGGCGCTTTCTGACCTGGCACTTGGGTGGGTGGGGCTTTATGCAGATATAATCAGGGTCTCCTCAGTCCCCCAAGACCTGCCTTTCCCTTCTCCCCAGCAGGCCTAGGCTTTTCCTCCTACAGTGTTCTAGATTTCAGCCTTTGAGTGTCATCCCTTTGGGAACAGGACAGACGGAGGGTGAAGGACTTTCACCTTTTGAACTTTTAGGTAATGGAATCAGAGGTCTCTTCCACAGGTTTGTAGGAAGCCGGGTCACCCTCTCCAGGGACGTGACTCCCCACCTGGCATCTCAGTTCTACTTGAACCACAGCACGTTACTGGGGCCGACGTGGTGTTAGTGGGCACTTCCTCCAGACCCAGCTCTGGACAGGGAGTCCTGTCCTCCTTTAAGGGTCTCTGGGGTTAAGGGGTGGGGTTCTTGTTATGGATGTTTCAAGAGTTTTGGCTCTTCGACCATTTCAGAGGACAACAGTCTCATTCCCCACCACGGGAGCAGGTTTGGCAGGGTTAATGAAAGTATGTCACTGTACGTGGTGTGTGAGGACAGGAGCCGGGCCTGGCCAGGGAGTGTGTTTCTCATCATTATGTCTCCCTCTGAAGGTTTCTGGCTAAGGAGGAGAGGAGCCAAGTGGGTGGACTCTGTCTTCTTTCCAAGACCACAGTTGGGCTGGGCTGCTGCAACCTCAGAAGGCTCCAGGTACCCAGGTGAGGAAGGTGGTCAGGTCTCCGTGTACTCTTCAGGGACCCACGGTCCAGTCTGTGGGGTATCTGGACACCCATCACTACGTGTCCTCTTGCTGGCTCGTCCTCTTGCAGCCTTGCTAACAGCTCACGTGAGAGAATGAGGTTAAAAATCAGGTTGCTGGCTAATCCAGGCTCTCGATTCTGTCCATTCTGCTGTCCCTTGTTGCCAGAGAATCAAAGGTGGTGCTCTTAAGAGAAGTCTGGCCAGAATTTGACCACACACAGACCTCGTGTCTCTGAAGGGATTTATTCTTTGGAGGTCGACTAACAAGGCTTCTCCCTCTCTGAGGACAGAATGTAAGGAAATGGGCTGCCACAGCCTCAGGACTGGTGGCAGTTAGATTGCAGGAGAAGCCTCCCGACAGTGAGACCTGAGAATGTGGCAGGAGGGACCCTCCATCCCTGGAGGCCTCGCAGCGATGTTCCCCAGCTGAGCTGGGGAGAGGGGAGTCCTGCCTGGCTCGGGGATGTGGGGAACTCTGGTGGCCTGAGCTAGGATCTGCTTGTACTTGCAGTTTGACAAGCTTCTGAAACAGGGAGGACTGGGCAGCCTGGGGTTTGTTGGGTTCCATCTCAACGGCTTCTCCACCTTGGTTCGCTTTCCTCAAAGCACTCTAACAAATCACCCTACTCTTCCTTCCTAATTTTTGTGGTGGTTTCCTAGTCTCCTTACACTTAAAACTTTTATGCTCCCCAAACTTTGGCCTTTAAACAGGCTGGACATGTTTTTTTCTTCCCATTTTGGGGGTTCTTTCTGATCAGGAGTTCCATGGGCCTCTCCCTCTCTCACACACAATCATCTAAGACTTCCCTCGTCCCCCACAGAACCCCCAGTGCCTTGAACTGGACCTTCTCTTCCCAGTTCCTGGGTCATTTCTCCTCTGGGGAATCAGAAGTTTCCTCCTCATTCCCACGCTCCTCCCCCAGCCCAGCATTTTCCTTGGTGTCATCGTCCACGGCTCTGGCAGACGGGCTCCCTCCCATACTCTTGGGGGAGAGAACGCTGTGGAGTGAGTTCATGGGAGGTCCTTCTACACCTTCTAAGGGTCACTCCTCCCAAGTCGATGCTGTCGGATTCCCTGTGCTTCCCCGACCCTATAGTTTCACTAGGTTTTCAATACAGTTTTATAGGGTTGTCTAGAGACATATTGGGACCTCTTCCTACAATTAATAGGGCTTTTATCCACTATGGTTTATAGGGTTTTTCTGCTACAGACTTAAAGGGCTTTTTTTTTCCTACATATTTATAGGGTTTCTAACCCAACAGTTTTTTTCTACTGCCTTATAAGTGGTTCCCACCAACAATTTTAAAGGGTTATTCATCACTGATGTAAAAGCACTACTTTTACCCACAATTCTTTATCCTCTTCTTCTCTACAATCTGATAGGGTTTTCCTCCTTTCCCCACGTAACTTTTGAGGAGACCCAGTGTTCCTCTCAGGAGAGAGAGGCCTCTGGTCTCCAGACCCTGTTCACAGGGTGACCCCGGGGTGGCAGCTCCTATGGAGGAGGAGGGCTGAGACTTCTGTGAAGCCATCTCCACACTCGGGGCACAAATAGGGCTTTTCTTCCAAGCTGGTTTTGGGGCTTCCCCCTTCCTCATGGCTGCTGCTCTCTGTGGGTGCGGGGGCCTCTCCCTCACCTTCCTGGCTTGTGGACAGGGTGGCTGGCTCTGGGAGGGGGTCCTCGGGTATGGGGGACTTTTCTCGAGTATGGGTCTCCTGGTGCCGGATGAGAGCCAGGCGATCGAGGAAGGAGGCCCCACAATCTGAGCAGCTGTAGGGTCTGGCCCCCAGGGGGCTCCTGAGATGCTCCAGGAGGACGGAGGAGCTCTTCCCCAGCTCTGGATTCTTCTGGGCTTTCCCGCCGGCATGAACTTTCTGGTGCAGCAGCAGCTCTGAGCTGAGGGCAAAGCTTTTTTTGCATTCGGGGCATTTAAAGGGCTTTCCACTGAGGAAGGGACTGGGCCCCGCCCCTTCCCCGAGGCCAATCCGATAATCGGGAAAGAGATAGGGCTTTTCGTTGCCGTGGGTGACCTGATGCTGGAGGAGCACCGAGCGATCCAGAAAGCTCTCGCCACAGTGCGAACAGATGTAGGACTTGGAGGAGGGCAGCCCCAGCCTGTGGCTGAAACTCTCCTGCCCGTCGGGCATTTTAAAGGGCTGTCCAGGCGGGTCGGCTCTGCCCTCCGCAGCACCGGGAAAGGAATTCCCTCCAAAAGGGAGCCTGGGGGACCGGAACTGAGGCGGCTTGGGGGCGGGGTGGGCAGGGAGGCCGTCCGAATTTTTGTAGGGGTTTTCGCCAATATGGATCCTCTGATGCTGCATGAATATGCCCTCGTCGTTGAACCCCTTCCCGCAGACCAGACACTTGTGGGGTTTGGCTCCAGGGGGTGGGGTCAGCAGGGCAGGGTCCCCAAGCCCCAGGAGGCCGTCGCCCTGAGCTCTTCGGGCCGGGGTCTTGCCCCTCTCGTGGATCACCCGATGCTGCTCCAGCTCGTGCGCCTCCAAGAAGGCCTTCCCGCAGTCGGAGCACACGAAGAGGTTCTCGTCCATGTGCGTGCGCACATGCGTGATGAGGTTGGAGCTCTGGCTGAAGCTCTTGCCGCACTCAGGGCACTTGTAGGGCTTCTCGCCCGTGTGCGTGCGCCGGTGCTGGATCAGGTGCGAGCTACGGATGAAGCTCTTGCCGCAGTCGGAGCACTTGTAGGGCTTCTCGCCCGTGTGGATGCGCTGGTGGCGGATGAGGGTGGAGCTCATGATGAAGCTCTTGCCGCAGTCGGCACAGATGTAGGGCCGCTCGCCGCGGTGGATGCGCTGGTGGTTGATGAGGTTGGAGCTGACACTGAAGCTCTTGCCGCACTCAGGGCACTTGTAGGGCCGCTCGCCCGTGTGCGTGCGCTGGTGCCGCAGCAGCGTGGCGCTCAGCGTGAAGGTCTTGCCGCACACCGGGCATTTGAAGGGGTCCTCGCGCAGGTGAGTCCGCTGGTGCTTGATGAGCGTGGAGCTGTGGCCGAAGCTCTTGCCGCACTCCAGGCATTCGTAGGGCTTCTCGCCCGTGTGCGTGCGCTGGTGCTGGGTGAGCTCCGAGCTCTGGATGAAGCTCTTGCCGCACTCGGTGCAGCGGTAGGGCTTCTCACCGGCGTGGATCTTCTGATGCTTGAGGAGGTTGTGGTTCTGGCCGAAGCGCTTGCCGCACTCGGGGCACTTGTAGGGCTTCTCGCCCGTGTGGGTGGCCTGGTGCTGGATGAGGTCCGAGCTGCGGTAGAAGGCCCGCCGGCACTCGCCGCACTTGTAGGGCTTCTCGCCTGTGTGCGAGCGCTGGTGCTTGATGAGGTTGGTGCTCTGGGTGAAGGCCTTCTCGCACTCGGTGCACTTGTAGGGCTTCTCGCCCGTGTGCGTGCGCTGGTGTTGCACCAGGTTGGAGCTCCAGCTGAAGCACTTGCCGCAGTCGGGGCACTTGTAGGGCTTCTCGCCCGTGTGCGTGCGCTGGTGCTGCACCAGGTGCGAGCTCTGCGTGAAGCTCTTCCCGCACTCGGAGCAGGTGTTGGGCCGCTCACCCGTGTGGATGCGCTGGTGCCGCAGCAGCTTGGACCACTGGCTGAAGCTCTTGCCGCACTCATTGCAAATGTAGGGCTTCTCGGCGCCGGCCGGGCGGCCTTGCACTAGCTCCCGCAGGCTGGGCTCATTGGCCGGGACCACCGGGGGGCTGTTCCAGGTGGTCAGAGTCCCCCACTGCCAACTGGCCTCACAGGCCTTGGTCCAGTCTGACGGGGTCGGGACTACCTCGGGGGAGGGGGTGTCCAGAGGGGTCTGGTGGTCCGAGGGGTTGGCGTGACCCAGCGGGGCCGGGGCATCCTGGGGGCCAGAGGCATCCTGGGAGGGTGTCTCCAGGGGCATCTCTGATGGGTCCTTGAATTCTGGGCTCTGATCTGGATCTCCCAAGATGACCTCCTCCCCAGAACTTTCCTGCTGAGTGCTCTCCTCTTCGTTCCCACTCTCTGCACCTACAGAGAGAAAGGGAGTCTCCAGCCCCCATCTCCTTTCAGAATCGGGGGCAGGCCTCACTTCCCTCCTCCCGGGGTTTCTCCCAGAGCCTGCACCCCTCCCTGAATGGGGCCACTCTCTCCTCAGGACCGCCGTCCCTTCTTGTGTCCCTCACCTGGGTGACCATCGTCCGGGCTCTGTCCAGGATCCTGCAGATCTGGGCCCCAGAGCGCCGTCTCAGGTTCCATCCCGGAACTCAGGGCTGTCCAGTGCTCCAGGGACCCTGGGGGTGGGGTGGGGCAGGGAGCTGAGCCCCGGTCTGCTTTGACTCCCCCAGCCCCACTCCCCCATCTGCCCCATCCCCAGCCCTTATTTCTCCTGATGTGAACTGTAGTCTCCTACCTCCCCATTTTTCTGTGCCTTGGTTCTCACGGCAACCCCCTCCCCCTGTAGGCCTGCCTTCTGCTCCAGAGCTTAAGATCACCACTAAGCAAGTAGGTGAATTTGAGTATAATTAAAAGCTCGTCAGTCATAACCCTTTGAACCCAGACTGGGGGCTGGAGAAGCATCTGACGCCCACGGGAAAAGGAGGCTCTCACCCCACCCCTCAGATGCCCAGAGGCTGGGAAACCTGTTATTTTGTTAATCAGAGGAAGCTCATTAAGACTCTAATTTTCCTCCTTAATGGGGCTGCTAATTGGGACCAATAAACTTTGCTTATGAGCCCCACAGAGAACCAAGACTAGCTGGAACACTTAAAGAGTTAAAAAAAAAAAAAAGTAATAACCACCCTGATTTCCCTGAGGGGACAGACAGGGCATTCCAAAAGACTGGAGCACTTTCCCGTTATCTAAGCACAGAAAGAAAGAGGAAGCTAGGGCTAGAGGTAGGGAGAGGGGGCAGTTTAAAGCCATCAGGGACTTCTGCAGAAACTACTTTGAGAGGGAAATGGAAAGGAAAAGAGAGACAGGATGAATGCATGCAGACCACCTGGCATGTGACAGCAGACACAGTGCCTGCCGTATGGTCCTCATCATCTCACCCCCAATCAGGTTGTCCATTTTCCTGATTAGGAAACCAATGCCCAGTGAGATTTCTTCAAGGTCACAGGCTGGGAAGTAGCAGGGCTAAGACCAGAAATGCAAGATTCTGTGTCTGGCATGTCCTGGCCTCTAAGAGAGGGAGATGACCTTGAAAGTCATGTGAAACTCACAAACGCAGGCAGATGGGGAAAGACAGCTCAGTCAGAGCCTGCTGGCCATGGGAAAGGGCTGGAGAAATTCCTGGGACCAGGTTTCCCTGGCTATGAAAGAAGGGGTTGGATCCTGACAACCCAGAGCTCTGAACAAGAAACAGAACACTCCTGGCTGAAGCCTTCCACTATGGTTCCATCCTGGCATCCCTTCTTCTAATCCATTTTCTCTTTTGTTGCTGCTGTACTCCATCCCTAACACGTACTAGGTGTCCAGTAAATTCTGGATGAATGAATGAGATGCCCCTTGCTCCTAGAGAACCTCTTTGGTCCAGTGCTTTGGAGAGGATGGCAGCAGAGGAACAGGAGCTCAGAGTGAAACACAGGCAGCTGTCACTCCCAAAACGGTGATAAGATTCCGGGATGAGGGAACAGGGCCTCAGAAGCTAAGTGCGAGAACTCTCTACAACGTTTAGACCCTTAAGAGAGACCCTGTGGGGGCCTGGGCTTTGGGTGGCCATGTGCAAAGACTCCAGAGGAGGCTGTGGGGTGGTAACCAAACTGAAGCAGGAGCTAGCTGAACCCAGGAGAGACAGGAGTTAGATTTTAGGAAGTAAATGAATTTCTTCATCTCTGCAGCTTCTTAGGCTCTGAGAATCCCCCACCCCCATCCGTAAGTGTCTGTGGGGAGGTGGCAGCCGCGATTTCTGCTAAGCTGGGGGCTGCCTGCCTATTTTGAAGAGGCCTGCTGTGTTTGCTGAGGACAGGTGAGCACTCATCTACCTTGATGTCTCTGGAAAAATTCAAACTCAGCGGTCCGGGGTAGAAGGGAAAGGGTTAATGACAAGGCCCACATGGAGCAGGAAAGTGGGGAGACCGAGGGAGGTGAGAGGTGCTCGGGCCTGCACGGGTCTCGACCTCAAGCCACCCCCACTGCGAAGGGAGAGGGAGGGCAGAAGAGCAGGAGGCTGCCTCCCAGAGAGGTGTGGAGAGCGGCCCAGGGTAACCCTGACATGGAGGCAGCTGCGGGAATGCAGCCACCCTGGCCCCGGTCCCCCCACGCCCGCACCGGCCCAGACCCTGGACTTCGGCTCCAGCCGGTCCCCGCGACCCTCCTTCCTTTCTCCAACCCCGAGCCCGGCATCCTCCCCTCCCCCGCCCCCCGGGGGCACCCAGGATTCCCGGCTCCCCCGCGGCGCCCCAGCCCCCGGCCCGGCCGAATTCCCTCTTCCCAGAATGCTCACGCCCTCCCCTCCCCCACAGCCAGACCCTCGCGCTCTTCCCAGAATCCTCGGCCCTCGCGGCCCCTGCCCGGCCCCCACCCCTACCCCGGGCGGCCGGGGGGCGGGGGAGGGGGCTCACGCCCGGGCCCGGGCCCCCGGCCTCCCGCGCCCCATTGTTCCCCGGCGGCCGTCCCGGGCCCTCCGGGCCACCCCCCCGGGAACCCAGGCGTCCCCCACTCACGGCTCTGGGGTCTGGGAAAGGCCGGAAGGCAGGATCCAGCCCCAGGGGACTTAACCCCTTGAATGCCCTGCCTCGGTGGGCGGGCTAGATGCCGAGGACTCTAGGGTCCTTCTCAAGGGGTGATCCCAAGCTGAGGACCCGGGGACCAGTTCAGGGTGACTGGGACGGAGCAGGAAGTGACCCCAGCTTCCCGGGCCCCTCTAGCCTGGAGTCAGAGCATCAGCTCTATGGGATTTAACCCTTTGCCTCCCACAGCCTGGGAAAAAAAGGAGGACGAGGAAGCCGGGAGGTGGCGGAGACGGCGCCCCTCTCTCCGTCTCCAGTGGGAGCTGATTCTCGGGGGGAACCGAGATGCCAGTGAGGGGCTCCGGATTTCTGGCCACCCTGCATCTGGCAGGGGCTCCGCCTGCCGCTCCCAGAAAGCCCGAGCTCTGATTTGGTGGCTGCTGGTCCCCTGGGGTCTGCCTTTGTTGGGACTCAGACCCACGAAGGGGTCTTGGATGTCTGGGTTGTGGGTTGGGATTAGGGGCTGGCCGGCCACACTTGGAGATGGAACATCTACAGACGAAAAAAACGGCTTAGTTGAAATAAGTGGCAGCAGCAAGCATTTGGGCTAAGGGGACCAGCACAGCCAGGAGAGATTTGTGGCAACCTGTGTCCCTGGCCCCAGCCTCCCTGGCAAGTGTGTGCCCGCCCCCGGGGCCCCAATTAGCTCTCCTTAGAGGAGGAAACTGAGGCCTGGTTGTGGCAGGAGAGAGGAGGGCCAGAGCCTTTCCCAGTAGCTCCTGGGGCACCCAGCTCAGAGCAAGAGAAAAACCCAGGTGGCCTCCCAAGGCCAGTTTATGTGGGCTCCCAATGCTTATAGCCTTGATCTCTTTTCCTCCTCACTCCAATCCACGATCATCCCCATTTTACAGGACAGGAAACTAAGGTGTGGGATGTGAGGCCATGCCATTATTTCAATTGAAAACATTTGTATATGGAAGCCTATTACCTCTGGGCACTGTGGGGAACAGAAAGGTGGGGAGACCTCAGAGTTGAACAAAAGCTGGGCTCTCTACCCTCAAGAACTCAGAAGGTTTGAGTGTGTGTGTGTGTTAAACACAAAGGAATTACAGGAGAACGTGAGTTCTGTCTGTTCAGAGACATGAGTGCGCTGGAGCCAGAGGAGGAACAAACCGTCAGAAATTGCTATGGTGGACGCAGCTTCTCTGGGCCTACGTCTGCCGTTAGAGTGTATGGTCAGCAGGACAAGAGGCCCCGCTGGGCCTGCCTCTGTTCCTTATCAGCACTGTCACCTTCCACCTGCTCTAGCAGCCATATCTCCATCTTATCCTTGGCTTCCAACACCTTTGATACCTCGCTGTCACCTCAGGGTCTTGCTCCTCCTGAGCCCCCTTCCCCTGTGTTTCTTGCAGCATGTTTCACCCCAACACTATCGGCCCCTCCTGCACGCACGGAGGTTAAGAGCAGCTCCATCCGGGCAGGGGCCTGGCCTCTTGTCATCACTGCCATCAGAACAGTGACTGGCAGGTAGTAGGTGCCCAGTGCACGGAATGAAGTCATCCTCCTGCCTCTTCCATCTGTTTCTGGATCAATCCCCAAGCTGGACACATGGGGTAGAGGTGGGCAGAACCTCCAGGGCACAGTCACGTTCATTCACAGACATCCCCATTCTCGCCCCCTCTCTCTGAGGGATGTGTGAGAGGGAGGCCCACATGGGATCAGAAAGGCTGGTGGGCAGATCTGACCTCCAAGGCTCTCTCCAGCCCTCCCCGGGCTACAGAAGTCTGACCGGGCCCTTGGGCAGTGGTGGGCAGGAAAGCTGTACCCAAGAGGCTCACAGAAAGAGGTGAATTTGACCTACAAGATTTTTGTCTCTCTCTTTTTTTAACTGAATAAATTGCCACCTTTAAAAAATTGGTACATTTCAGGACTTCCCTGGTGGCTCAGTGGTTAAGAATCTGCCTTACAATGCAAGAGACACTGATTCAATCCCTGACCTGGGAAGATCCCACACGCTGTAGAGCAGCTAAGCTCGTGTGCTGTAACTATTGAGCCTGTGCTCTAGAGCCCGGGGGGCCGCAACTACTAAACTCACGTGCTGCAGCTGCTGAAGCGCCTGCACCCGAGCCTGCACCACAACAGCAGAAGCCACTGTAATGGGAAACCCACACACTGCAGCTAGAGAGGAGCCCACACAGCAACGAAGACCCAGTGCAGCCAAAAATAAATACACTTTTACATGATTACCCCCAAATTGGTACGTTTCATATAAAAATTCGAATTTTGGAAAATCCAAAGATGTGGCAACATCACCCAAATTTTCACATGGTGACAGCTGGCTGGGTGGTCGGGTCCTTCTTTAGTAGGACACTGACTTTCCAGTTTGTCACAGTCCTTGTCACTCCATTGCGTCCCCACCTGTGAGACTGAAAGGTAGTTTCAATATATTAATCATCTTTCATTGTTGATACTCCAGCACCCACGTAACAGTAGCTATTAATTCTGTACCCTTTGCTCTAGGTTCACCAGGTTCAGAATGATAAATAGAATGATGATATCTGCTGACGTGGTTCCATTGATGATGCCAGGCACTGTCCCAAGGGTTTACATGTAATTCCACAAACCTTCACAACAACTCATGAAACCATTATTATTATTATTTGAGGATAGAGTGAGTCACTGGGACACAAGTTTCTAGGAATGAGATAAATTCAAACCCAGGCATGCTGACTTCAGAAACATCATGGCTCTTAACCATGACTCAGGTTGGCTGTGTGTGTGTGTGTGTCTGGGACCACAGGGTAAACCTCTCGACCCCACCATTCTCTCCTCCACTAGCTCCAGAAGCTGGAGAGAGGAATTGGGAAGGGCGGGCACCCTGGGTGGGCCAAGCCATTCTCCAGACAGATTCCTGTCCTACTTCTAGGGAGGCAGAGGGCGCTCTGAAGGTGGGGGTGTGCTGTTGCCTATAGTCAGATGGCACAGTAGCCATGAAGGAGACCCTCCTGCCAGGGAAATTTCTGGAAGGATGAGGATTGACTCCTTGCCTTTCATGGACAGCCCACTGCCATGTTCTTCTTGGCCACAGCTCACCAGCCTCCTGTGTGACCCCTTAATACACGACCTTGTGCCCAGAGGCCAGGTTACACTGAGAGCAGTAAGGTCCTGAAGGTGGTTAGGTGTGTGTCTGTGTTCAGTCATGTCGCCCTCTTTGCAACCCCATGGACTGCACCCTGCCAGGCTCCTCTGTCCATGGAATTTTCCAGACAAAGGTATTGGAGTGGGTTGCCATTTCCTGCTCCAGAGGATCTTCCTGACTCAGGGGCTGAACCCGAGTCTCTTGTGTCTCCTGCATTGACAGGCAGGTTCTTTATCACTGTTGCCGCCCTGTGATCCCCTGGAGGTGGATCCTGGTCAAAACCCTGCTCCATCTTCACTGCCAGTGTGGTCTTGGGCAACTCACTTTGCCTCTTAGAGATTTAGCTACCTCTTCTTTGGAAAGAGGATAAGCCTTGTTTTCCAAGGGACGGGAGGGTTACCTGAGGTGATGCAAGAATTCAGAGCTGACCAGCTCTAGCCAGGTCTGCCTCAGTCCTCCTTGTCAGAGTGCACAGCCCTCAGCCTGGTGGGCAGGAAAGCCAGGAATCTGGAAACCGTGTCCTGGGTCATCTGGGAGGATGTGGGGCCATGACTAGACATCCCCTGCTTTGTGGATAGGAATGCTCTCAAGGCAGGAGGCAAGGGCTGGGAAGGTGAAGCCAGAGGAGGCCACTCACCTCACCACCCCAGGCACCTTGCTGTGAGGACACCTTTCTAGCCACAGGCAGAAAGGCTGCCAGACGCTGCCACCAGAAAAGGATGGCCCTTCTACCCCCAAGATATGCATGCTGGAGGCGTGCAGGCCCCTGTGGGTCTCCTGGGCACCAAGCCTTTCTGTGTCTCCCACTTTGATTACAGCAAACAGCCTTCATTCAGCCTCCATGACCTTCCCTCAGTTCCAATGGGCAGATTCAAGTAGTTGTTACTTAGGAAAGGGAGTCGATGGGAGACTGAGGAGAAGCACTCATAAGCAGCCTTGAGAGCAAGGGCCTATTTCCCCATCAAGCCCTGGTTGGGGAACAAAAATCCCCAAAGTCGTGCGGCCAAACAACAACAAAAAAAACTGAGTGACATATATTCTCAGAGATGTTCATTAAAGTTTTACGTGTAAGAGCACAAAATTGAGGCAATGTAAATATTCAACCACAGGAAAAATAACTCAGCACAATATAGTATAGGTGGTAGATACGGGAGGAATTGTACATACAGCTATTAAAAGTACGGCTGTGAACGACTTCCCTGGTGGTAGAGTGGATAGGAATCCGCCTGCCAATGCAGGGGACACAGGTTCAGTTCCTGGTCTGGGAAGACTCCACATGCAGAGAGCAACTAAGCCCGTGCGCCACAACTCCTGAGCCTGCATGCTGCAACTACTGAAGCCTGGGTGCCTAGAGCCTGCACTCCACAGCAAGAGAAGCCAGCGTGGTGAGAAGCCTGTGCATCTCAAGGGAAAAGAGCCCCCACTTGCTTCAAGTAGGGAAGGCCCACGCACAGCCACAAAGACCCAGAGCAACGAAAAAGAAATAAATAAAATAATTTTTAAACTATATGACTGTGAAGGCAATGAAGAAACAAAAACTGACAATTAAGTTTTTAAAGCTTAGAAAAACAGAAGAAGGAAATATAATAATAGGCAAAAATGGTTGAACTAGGGGCAGGTAAAAAATGAGTGAGTTCATTTGTTAACTGAAGTACAGTTGACTTACAATACTGTGTGATTTTCAGGTGTATGATTTGATTTTCACATATTTAGTATGGCTATACTACTTATCTAGTGCAAAATCCCCAATATATTATTTCTTGCCTTTGTGATAATAGCCACAAACAGGCATGAGGTGATATCTCACTGTTGCATTGATTTGCTTTCTGTTAATAATTGGTGATGTTGAACATCTTTTCACGTGCCTGTTGACCATCTGTACAGCTTCTTTGGAAAAATATCTGTTCAGCCCCTCTGCCCATTGTTTAAATTGACTGCTGCGGGCTCTCTAGTTGTGGCACACAGGCTCTGGAGTGCTGCATACAGGCTTAGTTTCTCTGCAACACGTGGGATCTTAGTTCCCCGTGTGCGTGTGAAGTCACATTAGTTGTGTCTGACTCTTTGTGATGCTATGGACCGTAGCTCTCCAAACTCCTCTGTCCATGGGATTCTCCAGGCAAGAATACTGGAGTGGGTTGCCATTTCCTTCTCCAGAGGATCTTCCTGACCCAGGGATTGAACCCGCATCTCTTAAGTCTTGTGCACTGGCGAGCGGGTTCTTTACCACTAGCGCCACCCACTAGGGATCAAAGCCACAGCCCCCACATTGGAAGGCAGATTCTTAATCACTGAACCATGTAGGTTGTCTTTTCATTGTATCGATGGTCTCCTTTGTTGTGCAGAAACTCTTTAGTTTGATGTAGTCCTATTGCTTTATTTTTGCTTTTGTTTTTCTTGTCTGAGGAGTCATATCTAGAAAGATATTGCTAAGACCATGCATGACACCTCTTAGACGAGGGTTCAGAATGAATGAGCACTGTGTCACTGTCAATCCCTATTCTTGTATTCACTGGGTAAGTGACATGAATGTTGTCTGGTTGTATGGTTCTTTGTGGGCTCCTAGTGATCACCACCAGAGAAGGCAATGGCACCCCACTCCAGTACTCTTGCCTGGAAAATCCCATGCATGGAGGAGCCTGGAAAGCTGCAGTCCATGGGGTCGCTGAGGGTCGGACACGACTGAGCGACTTCACTTTTCACTTTCATGCATTGGAGAAGGAAATGGCAACCCACTCCAGTGTTATTGCCTGGAGAATCCCAGAGACAGGGGAGCCTGGTGGGCTGCCGTCTATGGGGTTGCACAGAGTCGGACATGACTGAAGTGACTTAGCAGCAGCAGCAGCAGTGATCACCACTTTCCTATGGGAACCTTAGGGGTTGAGCTTTGTAAGGTTATTATCACTTGACTGATGCCCTCTTTTTTTTTTGGCCATACTACATCTTATTTCCCTGACCAGAGATTGAACGCAGGAACTCTGCAGTGGAAATATGGAGTCCTAACCGCTGGACCACCAGGTAAGTGAAAGTCCCTAACTGATGCCTTTGGACTGCTGAGAGATCCTTGTTTTGCTCTGTAGGTTTGTTTATTTCCAAATACTGTTTCATGTGGAGAACTGTGAAGTCAGATATGTAGCCTTTCTCTAAGATTTATGGCCTCAGATATTAAAACGACATCTTTTTGAAGTTGGTACCATAAGAGTTGTTGTTATTGTTCAGTCACTAAGTCGAGTCCAACTCTTTTCGACCCCATGGACAGCGGCATCCCAGGCTGCTCTGTCCTCCACTGTCTCCCAGAGTTTGCTCAGATACATGTCCATTGAGTCAATGATGCTATCTACCAATCTTATCCTCTTCCGTCCCTTCTCCTTTTGCCTTCAGTCTTTCCCAGCATCAGGGTCTTTTCCAATGAATCAGCTCTTCACATAAGGTCGCCAAAGTGTTAGAGCTTCAGCTTCAGCAACAGTCCTTCCAATGAATATTCAGGACTGATTTCCTTTGGGATTGACTGATTTGATCTCCTTGCAGTCCAAGGAGGTGACAGAATTCCAGCTGAGCTCTTTAAAATCCTAAAAGATGATATCATTAAAGTGCTGCACTCAATATGTCAGAAAATTTGGAAAACTGCAGTGGCCACAGGCTGGGAAAAGGTCAGTTTTCATTCCAATTCCAAAGAAGGGCAATGCCAAAAAATGTTCAGACTACCATACAGTTGCACTCATTTCACATGCTAGCAAGGTTATACACAAAATCCTTCAAGCTAGACTTTGGCAGTACATGAACCGAGAACTTTCAGATGTACAAGTTAGGTTTCTAAGAGACAGAAAAACCAGAGATCAAATTGCCAACATATGCTGGATCATAGAGAAATCAAGGGAATTCTAGGAAAACATCTACTTCTGCTTCATTGACTACGCTAAAGCCTTTGACTGTGTGGATCCCAACAAACCATAAGGGAGATAAGGGATCTGGCAGTTGTGTCTGTTTCTTTATTTGTACCTTGCTTGGTTTCAAAAAAGGACTTGAAGCATTACAACAGGTGCCTGGCATCTAGTAAGCCTCCCAGCCATTAAAATGCTGGCCATCATTACCAATTGTAGCTGTGGAAGCAGAGTATCATGATCAAGACAAAAAATAAAATGGCAGAGGGAAAATAAGTGGAGAAATGATAACATGAATCCAGGCTTGGTGTACAATACATACGTATAAAGCTTTGTTTGTACAATTGCTCAAAGTGGGTTTTAGTACATCAACTCTACTCCAATAAAAATGTGTTTTAAAAGTCGGTTATAGATTTGCTGAGCTTTCTAGAGGCGCCAGCAAATATTGGTTACAAAATTCATATGAGGACTTCCCTGGTGGCACAGTGGATAGGAGTCCACCTGTCAGGGCAGGGGACAAAGGTTTGATCTCTCCTCCAGGAAGATTCCACACGCCACGGGGCAACTAAGTCCATGGGCCACAACTATGGAGCCTGTGCTATAGAGCCTGCGAGCTGCGACTACTGAGCCTGCGTGCCGCAACGACTAAAGCCAGCGTACCTAAAGCTTGTGCTTCACAGCAAGAGAGGCCGCCGCAGCACAGCAATGAGTAGCCCCTGCTTGCCGCAACTAGAGAGAAAGCCTGCATTCAGCAATGAAGACCCAGTGCATCAAAAAGAAATAAGTTAATTAAAAAATGCATATAAGGTTTGGGAGAAAGTTCTCCTGTGAGCTCTCATCAAGATGACATTTTATGATGCCAAGGGTCATATCCTCAACCCATCCCCTAATTCTGATCGAGTCCAACACAGAGACAGATGGCAAGCAAAGTCCCAGTGGGGCAGGATATGCAGCGTGGCTACTGTAAATTCAACCAGTTTTAAAGACACTGTTACAGATTACACATCCCAGTCATAAACAATCTCAATATGGGGATTAGCTACAACATGTGCCTTTTGGCTCTTTGGGGTTGGTAGATAAATGCACAGTAATATCTCTTCCTTGTCAGTTCCAGGGGCCATACACAAAAAATGAAATGGTGGCCCTAAGAAATACCTAGCATACAGGGCTTCCCTGGCAGTCCAGTGGTTAAGACTCTGCGCTTCCACTGCAGGGGGGCTCGGGTTCAATCCCTGGAGGGGAAATTGGGATCCTGCATGCCATGCAGCTTGGCCAAAAGAAAAAAAAAAGAAATACCTAGCTGATAAGAAGATGGCTTGAAACAAAACCAGTTTTTGGAGGTTTTTTTTTTTTAAAGTAGTTATTTATTTGGGTGCGTCGGGTCTTAGTTGCTGCAAACTGGATTTTGTTGTAGTAGCTATGGTGCACAGACTTAGTTGTCCCGTGACATGTGGAACCTAGTTCCCCAGCCAGGGATCGCAACTTCGTCCCCTGCATTGCAAGGCAGATTCTTAATCACTGCACCATCAGGGAAGTCCCTTGCAGGTTTGTTTGTCTGATTTTTCACACTTGAGATCTGATCACTAGATTTGGAAAAAGACTGCCTTTTACAGGGGCAATCAAGTTGTTTTGGCTTCCAGCTACTCAATCTCCAGCTTATCTGTCCAGCCTTCTTCCTCTTTCTCAGATGTCTAGGGCTCAGGTTTAACCTCTTTCCTTCCATATTAACATGCTTTTTTTTTTTTTTTTGGCCACACTGCATGACTTGCAGGATCCTATCTCCCTGACCAGGGACTGAACCCACGGCAGCAGTGCAAGCTCCAAGTCCTAACCACTGGACTGCCAGGGAACTCCCAAGAGTTGGCACACATTTCCATGAGTTATTTTAGTTTTTGCCATTGTTCTGGCAGGTGGCTATGGTTGCCCCTATTTTATGCTGAAGAGGTAGAAGTTCAGAAATATATGAAGTAGCTGCCCAAGGTCACCTGGTTAGGTAAGAGCTGTGATTATTGCAGCCTGATGGGATTCAATGTCTTTCCTCTCCCCTACACCATGCCATTATACTCACAAGTCATCCACTGGATGGTCTGATTGAGAATTCCAGCTGAGTTAAACATCAAGACTGCTGGCCTTTGGTTTGTATTATTAACATCTTTTCCCTATTTTGAAAATTGTTATTTCATTTGTCTATCTTTTGTACATCCTTCTCCAAGGAATCAGGTGGCTTAGAGCTCACTGGCAAATTATTTTCCTTGTTCAAGTGGGATCAGAAGATGTGACTTAGTTCAAAGAAGCACAATGCTTTCTTAAAATCTCACACCTCCAATGTCACGTTTCCATTTTCTCTTGCCACTGTTGGTTATAAAACAAATTTCATAATGCAAATAAAAACAACCGTGAAACACTAAGAAATCTTCAAATATAAATAGTTTGATTATATGATTTGTGGAGAAGCCATCTCAAACAAGAAAATCTCAACAAGTAAGAAGATCCATCTCAGTGCCTCCTAGAAGGAAGGGAAAATTGGCTAAACTGATCAAAATTCAAAACACCCACAGCCTTTGACCCACCGGTTCCATTTCTAGATCGTACAGGCTTGGTGACACATGTGGCATGCAAAAATGTAGGCATAATCCTATGCATTGAAATGTTGTTTCTATAGCAAGAGACTGTGTATAATCTACATGTCCAGGACTTCCCTGCTGATCCAGTGGTTAAGAATCCACCTTGCAATGCAGGGCACTCAGGTTCGATCCCCGGTCAGGGAACTAAGATCCCACATGCTGCAGAGCAACAAAGCCAATGAGCCACAACTAGAGAGCCTGAGCGCCACAACAAAAGATCCCACGTGCCACAACTAAGACCCAATGAAGCCAAGTAAAAACAACTAAACAAAAAAACAAAAACCTACATGTCCACCAACAGGGGAACTGATTAAATAAATTATGGCCTAAACATATAACGGGGCTTCCCTGGTGGCTCAGTGGTAAAGAATCCACCCACAATGCAAGAGACCTGGGTTCAATCCCTGGGTGGGGAAGATCCCCTGGAGAAGCAAACGGCAACCCACTCCAGTATTCTTGCCTGGAGAATTCCATGGACAGAGGAGCCTGGTGGGCTGAAGTCCACAGAGTCACAAAGAATCGGACCTTGTGAAGTGACTTAGCAAGCATCCTGTTTGGTTTCCTCACTGGAGAAAGTGTGTGTGCCCTTTGAACCAGTGTGGCCTCACACTCCTCTTCCTGCCCGGGTACATGGAGTGAGAATTCATATCCTGTTCTGACTGAACAGTCCTGACTAAATCACTGACTCGTAGAGTGATCCTGGGAAAGCCCAGCATGTTCTCACAGAAATGACAAGATGGATGCTAATGTCCAGCCCTCTCAAACCTTCAGCCAGGCAGAGGGAGCAGTGTGCCTAAGGACATGGTAAGAGAGGGTGAGAAAGATGGTGCCTGCCAACTCTGGATCTTCATCTCCCATCGCCCCTCACCCCTTTCACTCACAGCTTCCTGACCCACCCTCTCCTGGGCTGCTCTCCTGCACGTCTGTCTAGTTGCTACTTCCCTAGGGAATGAAAGGACAGCTGCCCACTTCCTCCAGGCTTCCACACTCTCCGAGGACCTTTAGTCGGACTAAGCGCTACAGCCCAGTGAAAACTTCCCAGAGGGACCCTGAGCAGGAAGAAATGGCCAATCAGACTGGCCCCTGAGGTTTCCACAGGGTGTGTGAAAGGTTGGGCTGGATGGTAATAGTTTTTGAAAGTAAAAACATGGTTTTAATTTATCCTTAAAATGTATACTCAATGCCTTTCTCTCTTTGGATGTCTGCAGCTTGCTGCTGCTGCTTTTTTTAACTTGCTTCTTTTTAAGGTCACAAGAGCCTTTTCTTCAGGTGAAGATGGTGTCCATCCTGGGGAGAAATTAGGTGCTTTTGCACAGCCTCCTCAGCCCTGGACTCTCTAGACATTCATGTTTGTGACATCACACACATGGTTTTAGTTTTGATGGTTTCCATGCTTTTAGCTTGGAATTTCCAGAAAAAGTTTGAAAACTCAGAGATGCAGTGTGAGGAGAAGAGGCACATGACCTGGGGCTTTGAGGGCTTTCAGTTCAAATCAGACTCTGACCTACATACACTCAGTTACCCATAAAATGGGAAGAATACTCCCTTCACAAAAGTGTCCCACAGCCACTGAGATCAGGTCTACAAGGATCCTAGCAAGAAGGTCCACAATCAACAGCAGCCCCTTAACTAGCCTCTCTATGGTGTTCCTGATGTTCCTGTTGCAAAACTGACCTTCTACCAACAGCCATTTTAAAAAAGGAAGCAGTAAGGAATTGGCTGGCGGTCCAGAGGTTAGAACTCCGCGCCAGTTCAATACTGGGTCGGAGAACTAAGATTCCACAAGCCATGCTACCAAAACCACTACCGCCACAACAAAACGTAGCAGTACAAACAAACAAACACTAGCATTTATTGAGCACTTATTATGTGTCAAGCGCACTTAAGGGCTTGCATATATTAATTCATTGAATCCATACAGAAAGGCTTTGAGCTAGCTCGGTTATGTTTGCAAAGAAAGCCAAGGCTCAGAGAAGAGGAGTAACAGCCGAGCTGGTTTAGAAACCCAGGCAGTTGGGCTCTGCTCCTCCCCCTGATCTGGGCACCAGAATCATCAAAACGTCCTCCAGAGTGAACACTAGGCAACTTGGCCCTTCTCAGGGAGCCAAGGGAACTAATTCCTTCAGTTGCAGCTTTCTGCCGGGGTCGAAGGGGTTATTCCCACTGAGACGCCTGCACCCCAGGCTCCTAGAGAGGCCGCGTTGGGGGCGGGAGGAAACTTTGCTTCCGGCAGTGCGAGGGTTTGGGAATCGGGAATCCGGTGCGCTGGCTACCGGTTGCGGCTCTCTGCCCCGCCTCGCCCGGAGCCCCACGGTGGGGCGGATGAGCCCTGGGCGGGCAGAGGGGTAGGGCTCCCCGAAAGGCATCCCTGACCCCCGGGATCTAGAAAGGGGGGACTCTGAATTGGGGTGGCGAAGGCCTGCCCTTCCAGAACAGAGGTCCCCCCGGCGTGTGGGGGGAGACGCCGGCGAACTTGGCCGCCCCTGGAGGCTTCTGATCTCCCCGGTCGCAGGCTGTCACGGGGAGGCGCGGGGCGGGGGGCCGTTTTTCCTGGAAGCGCCAGCCTCCCGGTCCCCCGCCGGCCCCTCCCCGAGACCTCGAACCTTCCAGAGCCCCGGGTAAGAAAGCGCTCGCTCCTTCCTCCCCGCTCCCTAGTGCTGGCCCGTCCCCCTCCTCCTTAACTCTACAGCTGCCCCGAGAAGCCTGTGGTATCGGCCCCATCTTGTAGGCGACTGTTTTATAAAGTCAGTTTATAAACGGGCTTGTCCCAGACTCTCAGGGTCAGGAGCGGAGGCAGGAACGCGCGTCGCGCTTCCAGGCCCGCGGGCTCAGGACCCGGTCAGCTGGGGCGATGGGTTAGCATCCGGCTACCTTCTCTGAACCAAGCAGGTCTGAAACCAGCCCCGTTGTCCTTTCTATTTGAGAGATGGCTGTGTCATTCTAAGTCAAGTTGGAAGCCCAGTTATCTTTTCTCTTGCCACACCACTCTGCTTCCTTCATCTTCTTACCAACTTGTAATCTTTTATTTTTTAATCTATTAAACTAAAGCTGTCTATGGACTCAAATCAGATCTCTGTAAGCATGGCATTCAAGGCCAGTTGAAACTTGGCTTCAGCCCATGTCTAACTTGATTTCTCTTGGTTCCCTAAGTAGAACCCTAAGTAGCAGAGTTTTCTTTTCAAAATTCGAATTGATATTTACTTTAACATTGGGAGACTTCATTAAGCACACACACACAGATGTCCAGCTTATGATCCATCAGTAGAGCTGGAAACAGCTGGCCCAGGTTCTTGCCTCCAGCATCTGGTTTGAACCGAGTGGTGCCTGCCCCGTTTTAGGTAGGGCTCTGCTCCCTGTGTAGTCCCATCCACTCTGAGCCCTCTCTGTCTTGGCCAGAGGATCAGCTGTTGTGCTTGCATTGATGTTTTTCCTAGAATGGAGATGCAGGTTTTTGGCTCCTGGAACTCTGTCAGTTCAGTTCAGTCGCTCAGTTCTGTCTGACTCCGCAACCCCATGGACTGCAGCATACCATACCTCCCTGTCCATCACCAACTCCCGGAGCTCGCTCAGACTCATGTCTATGGAGTCCCTGAGGCCATCTGACCATCTCATCCTCTGTTGTCTCCTTCTCCTCCCACCTTTAATCTTTCCCAGCATCAGGATCTTTTCCAAGGAGTCAGTTCTTCACATCAGATGGCCAAAGTATTGGAGTTTCAGCTTCAGCATCTGTCCTTCCAATGACTATTCAGGACCGATTTCCTTTAGGATAGACTGGTTGGATCTCCTTGCAGTCCAAGGGACTCTCAAGAGTCTTCTCCAACACCACAATTCAAAAGCATCAATTATTCGGCACTTAGCTTTCTTTATAGTCCAACTCTCACACCCATACATGACTACTGGAAAAACGATAGCTTTGACTAGATGGACCTTTGTTGGCAAAGTAATGTCTCTGCTTTTTAATATGCTGTCTAGGTTGGTCATAATTTTTCTTCCAAGGAGCAAGCGTCTTTTAATTTCATGGCTGCAGTCACCATCTGCAGTGATTTTGGAGCCCAGAAAATAAACTGTTTCCATTGTTTCCCCATCTATTTCCCATGAAGTGATGGGACCGGATACCATGATCTTAGTTTTCTGAATGTTGAGTTTCAAGCCAACTTTTTCACTCTCCTCTTTCACTTTCATCAAGAGGCTCTTTAGTTCTTCACTTTCTGCCATAAAGTTGGTGTCATCTGCATATCTAAGGTTATTGATATTTCTCCTGGCAATCTTGATTCCAGCTTGTGTTTCATCCAGTCCAGCATCTCACATGATGTACTCTGCATAGAAGTTAAATAAGCAGGGTGACAATATACAGCCTTGATGTACTCCTTTCCCGATTTAGAACCAGTCTGTTGTTCCATGTCCAGTTCTAACTGATACTTCTTGACCTGCATACAGATTTCTCAGGAGGCAGGTAAGGTAGTCTGGTATTCCCATCTCTTTTAAGAATTTTCCAGTTTGCTGTGATACACACAGTCAAAGGCTTTGGCATAGTCAATAAAGCAGAAATAGACATTTTTCTGGAACTGTCTTGCTTTTTTTTATGATCCAAGGGATGTTGTCAATTTGATCTCTGGTTCCTCTGCCTTTTCTAAATCCAGCTTGAATGTCTGGAAGTTCACAGTTCACATACTATTGAAGCCTGGCTTGGAGAATTTTGAGCATTATTTTGGTAGCATGTGAAATGAGTGCAATGGTGTGGTAGTTTGAACATTTTTTGGCTTTGCCATTCTTTGGGATTGGAATGAAAACTGACCTTTTCCAGTCCTGTGGCTACTGCTGAGTTTTCCAAATTTACTGGCATATTGAGTGCAGCACTTTCACAGCATCATCTTTTAGGATTTGAAATAGCTCAATTGGAATTCCATCACCTCCACTAGCTTTGTTCATAGTGATGCTTCCTAAGGCTCACTTGACTTCACATTCCAGGATGTCTGTCTCTAGGTGAGTGATCACCATTGTGGTTATCTGGGTCATGAATATCTTTTTTGCACAGTTCTTCTGTGTATTCTTGCCACCTCTTCTTAGTATCTTCTGCTTCTCTTAGGTCCATACCATTTCTGTCCTTTTTTGTGCCCATCTTTGCATGAAATGTTCTTTTGGTATCTCTAATTTTCTTGAAGAGATCTCTCATCTTTCCCATTCTATTGTTTTCCTCTATTTCTTTGCATTGATCACTGAGGAAGGCTTATCTCTCCATGCTATTCTTTGGAGCTCTGCATTCAAATGGGTATATCTTTCCTTTTCTCCTTTGCCTTTAGCTTCTCTTCTTTACTCAGCTCTTTGTAAGGCCTCCTCAGACAACGATTTTGGCTTTTTGCATTTCTTTTTCTTGGGGATGGTCTTGATCACCACCCCAGGTACAATGTCACGGACCTCCAGACCTCCATCCATAGTTCACCAGGCTTTCTGTCTATCAGATCTAATCCCTCGAATCTGTTTGTCACTTCCACTGTATAGCACCTAAAGCCACTGATTCTTTGCGACCCCCATGGACTGTAGTCTGCCAGGCTTCTCTGTCCATGGAATTCTCCAGGCAAGAATACTGGAGTAGGTAGCTGTTCCCTTCTCCAGGGTATCTTTCCAACCCAGGGATCAAACCCAGGTCTCCAGCATTGCAGCCAGATTCTTTACCAGCTGAGCTACCAGGGAAGCCCGGGTCTCTCAAAAGGACTCAAGTCGAAAGTAAACCCAGAGGGACCTGTGTGCAAAGAACACAGAGAGGGACTTACTTCCCTGGTGGTCTGGTGGTTAAGACTCCCTGCTCCAATACAAGGGGCATGGGTTCAGTCCCTGGTGAGGGAACTATGGTCCTACATGCCACATGGTGCAGCCAAAAAAAAATAAAGACAACAGGAAGTATGCGCCCAGGCTCCTTCACACTTTTCCTTTTCTTTCTTGGACTCCATTCCATTTGAATTTTCCACTTGCCCTACAGAAACACTCATATCCAGCTATTTTGCCTCACAGCCTCTCAGATGAACCATATCTTTGCAGTGTCTTCTCCAGTGAGTAGATTGTTTAGCAGTGTCCACAGCTAGTCCTATTCCATGAAACCTTCCCCAACAACCAAACATCGAACTACCTGCATCCATCTCATCAGTATTTCTAGAGGCTGGGCACTGGGTTAAATGAGCATGACTAAGCCACCACCGTTTCTGCTCCCCTCTAGACTTCTGTGGCTGCTCCTGAATCAACATCTCACACATGCTAGGCGGTCAGTAAATGACTATGCTTGTGTTTAGTCGTGTCCGACTCTCTGTGACCCCATAGGCTGTAGCCCGCCAGGCTCCTCCGTCCGTGGGATTCTCCAGGCAAGAATACTGGAGTGGGTCGCAGTCCATGGGGTCACAGAGAGTCAGACAGGACTGAGCGACTTCACTTTCAATTTTCACTTTCATGCCTTGGAAAAGGAAATGGCAACCCACTCTAGTGTTCTTCCCTGGAGAATCTCAGGGACGGGGGAGCCTGGTGGGCTGCCGTCTATGGGGTCGCACAGAGTTGGACACGACTGAAGTGACTTAGCAGTAGCAGCCACTTCTTCCTCCAGAGGATCTTCCCAACCCAGAGATCAAACCTGAGTCTCCAGTGTCGCCTGCATTGCAGGTGGATTCTTTACCTCCTGAGCCATCAGGGAAGCCCCAGTAAGTAATTATCAGCTAGTAGATGGCCCAGTCATACATGTCCTATTCCTTTGGTTGAACTGTAAGGTCTTTGAGCATGGGGTCCAAATGGGATCTATCTTCACTGCCCTAGCAACCATTACTGTTCCTGGCACACAGCAGACACGTGGTTATGGCTAAGGAAATAAGAGCCATAAGGAGATGCCCCAGACAATAAGTATCAAATTTCAGCCCAGTCCCAAGGCTGGAAGCAGCACCCCCTGCTCCCCATGTCCTAGTGCTGCAGAAGAATGGAGAGGCAGCCCCAGAGAAGAGAGAACAGAGGCTTACTCAGTCCTGACAGCCAGGAGCGTGTCACAGACCCCTGGCCAGGAGGCTTCGCTCGAAATTCAGCTGAAGTTACATCTCTAACCGAGCTGTATCCATGTGACCTTGTGAGTGAAACCCAACCTGATTCTGATTCTGAATTCCAAGCTCTAGAATTGACAACAATGGTTCACATGTACCGTAGCTCCCCATGAGTCAAGCCCTGCCTCTCGCTTCACACCCATGGCCTTCCAGCCCCACTAGGGTCATGGCATCAATATTGTATCTCCTCTTTACAGAGAGATGGCAGAGGTTCTAATGCCTGTTTAACTCACCTGAAGCCACCCAGTAACAGGCTGAGCCAGGAGCTAAGTCCATGTGGGCTGATTCCAGGGCTTCTGAGCTTAGCACTGTGCTCCTTCCAAACTGCTGCTGCGGCTTTATTTAATACCACAGAACTTTACACTTCAGTATAGTTAAAATGGTAAATTTTATTTTATGTGTGTTTTAACTGAGTTTTTAATTGAGGAACCCAGGGACTTAAACAGATGTGAAAGAACACCAGGGACATCCCTAGGAGTCCCTAGTGATTAGGGACCACCACTAGGTCTCTAACCACATCCCTAGTGGTTAGGACTCCACACTTCACTGCAGGGGGCATGGGTTCCATTCCTGGTCGGGGAACTAGGATCCCACATGCTGCACAGGGCAACCAAAGAAAAAAATTTAATTAAAATAAAACCTGCCCTCACAGAAGTTAAAGTCTAAGGAAGACATAAAGAAATAAAATAACAAAGTGGGTAAGGGAAACTAGGAAGTGTCCTCATCACGGAACATGTTGCTGTTTTGTAGAGAGAGGCCAGGGGTATTTCTCTGAGAAGATGAGCTTTTATGTAAAAAACGGACAGGAAGCAGGTGTGTGAAACTGCCTGCCTTCTGCTCCCTCCAAAAACTCCAGAAAGAAGACAATCTAGACTGAGGAAATGGACTCGGGTGCTATTTGCTAATTCTTCAAGCATTCCAGGAGGGGAGAAAAAACAACTTTCAGGAGGGGTGAAGTTGATTTTTTTTTTTTTTAATATTTATTTGACTGTGCTGGGTCTTAGTTGTGGCATGTGGGACCTAATTCCCTGACTAGGGATTGAACCCCGGGCCCCTGCGTTGGGAGTGTGGAGTCTTAGCCAGTGGATCACCAGGGAAGTCCCAAAGTTGATTCTTTTCCTTCTTAAACTTCCCTTGTTCTTTCTGATTTTGCTGTAGATCATTTCTCACTTCAATCTCCTCCAAGATTCACCTCTATTCTGCCTTGTCTGTCCTTCCCTTGTCTGGCTAACTCCCTCTACAGTGGCCATGAAATGAGGTGGTAGAGGCAGTGGGTGAGCAAGCGGTCAGGGGAACTAGCCTGCTTCCTTCCGTGATAGGGAGCCACGCAGAGTGTGAAGGGGAGGTGGGGGCAGGAGGCGGGCAACCCTGGAAGTGATACACTTGGAGATTCAGGAAACATCTGCAGGGCAGATGGCCTGGGACAGTGGCCCAGATCCCCTCAGAGTGAGAGGATTAAACACACAGAACCTAGAGAAGAAGCAAAGGCACATGTTGCTTTGTTTTGGTTTTTTTCTTGGTATGTCTCTTCTGATAGCTGAATTGAGATAGAATTCACATACTGTATATTTCACTTACTGAAAGTGGACCATTGTGTGATTTTTAGTCCAAAACAAAGTTGAGCAACCATCACCTTAGGTTTAGAATATTTTCATCACTCCTCAAATCAACTTCATATCTATTAGGAGTCACTTCTTGAGTCCCCGCTAAATCTCTCGCCCTGCCCTTTCACTCCCAACCCCTCACACCCCGACCCCCTCCACTCTAAGCACTCACTAATGTACTTTCTGTCTCTGTAGATTTACATTGTCTGGACATTTTGTGTAAATGGCCCACTTTGGTTTTGGTTTTAGTTGGCTTTTTTTTCCACCTTTTTTTAAATTGGAAGGTGGGTGGGTGACCACTGAAGAGTCTTATAAAGGTGGGTTTGGAACATTAGAAGTTGAGAAGCTCTTTTGGGGAGACAAAGGTGACAGGAAAGCAGAAGAGAGAAATAACTTGCATCTGTTTTATTTTTTTTAATTTTATTTATTTATTTTTGTGCTGAATCTTCATTGCTGTGCTGGATTTTCTCTAGTTGCAGTGAGTGGGGGCTACTTTTTGTTGTTTGGTGCAAGGGCTTCTCATTATAGTGACTTCTCTTGTTGAAGAGCAAAGGCTCTAGGGTCCACGGCCTTCAGTAGTTGTAGCACGTGGGCTCAACAGTTGGGTTACTGGACCCCACAGCACAGGCTCAGTAGTTGTGACACACGGAGTTAGTTGCTCCACGGCATGTGGGATCATTCAGGATCAGGGATTGAACCTGTGTCTCCTGCATTGGCAACCAGACTCTACCATTGAGCCACCAGAGAAGCCCTGTTTTATTTTTTATTGCTCTATTTCCTCTTTTTTTTAAAGCCACCTCAAATGTTGGGAAGAGAGAAAATCTAAGTAAATGAAAGTGAGGAATGCTACAAATTGTCTGCTTTTATTTCTGTGAGCAATTTCTTTACCTGTTTTTGCAGTTATGCCTTCCCTTTGCCAATACTGTAACATGTAAAGAGACCAATCATGGAGTCAAGTCAGGAAACATGGTTCCTCCTATTAGCAGCCTGACTCAGCTACTTTCAAGTTCTCTCTTCTGTAAAATGAAGGGGTTAAAGATTATTTCACCCTTTTCTCCAGCATCATCTCCTGAGTGGCAGGCAATCAACCTTTTCGGTATCTGTTGACAGTCCCTATTTTCTTTTTAGGTGCCATCACAGACTTTTCCTCCATTCCTGGAATTTCTAGGTACAGAATGTAAGGAGGATGAGAAGATAGCCATGTAACTTGCTTAAAATTTATATACTAGGTCAAACCTTTATGAAGAACTTTACACGTGCTACTTGGGCTGTTTCACAGCTAGTAAGGAACACTAGAAGGGACCTTAGAGAACATCTAGTTTAATCCCTTCACTTCAGTAGATGGAAACAGGCCTAGAAATAGGATATAATGCTAGAGCGGGGCCCAGTTCTGTAGCTTCCCAATGCCTATTCGTTTACATTAGAGGAAATCGAAGCCCAGGGACTTCCATGAAGAATAGGGCCTATCAATCGAGGCAGGCTCGTTGATCACCTAGAGTCCACTCCCTCTTTTAACAGCAGTTTAGAAGAGGTGCAGCCCCGGCCAGTTTTCTCGAAATTTACCAGAACTGGATCCAGACCTCCGGGCTTGCACTGTAGCATGAATGAATGTAATCGTAGTGGTTCTGCCAACAGAGGCACCTCTCCCTGCGTCAGGCCCGGGCGATTACTCCTGGGGAGGATTAGGTGTCCTGGTCTTTGAGGTCCCCTTCCCAGGCAGGCGTCTTCTAGGTCCCCGCGTAACCCCAGCTTGGGGTGCAGCACAGTTGGGTTGGGGGCGTGGCCCGACAGCTGCGAGCCAATCCCAGGCCCCACCGTAGGTAGAGGCGGGAGGTCCCGCTCCCCACCCCGCCCATTTTCCTTTCAACAGCTGGAATGCGGAGTGGTGACCTAGGCAACCGCCATAGCTTGGCGCCCACCTGCCGTTTTCGCTTCGCCCCGCCCCTCTTGGAACAACCAATCGGAAAACGAAGTCCTTTAAGGGCCAAAAGAAGAAAAAGGACGGCGATTTTGATTGGCTGATTGGAAGAGTCAAGTACACTCTCTGGCATGACCCTGGGGCTGAGGCTCCGGGATCTCGCCCAATTTGGAAAAGGTGAGCTAGGGACATACACTTTTGAGCTAGCAGAGAATGAGCTTTGGATAACTGAAAATTCGGTGTTTCCAGTTCGAGGTAGCTTCTCTCTTAGGTGTAGGAGAAGGTAGTTGGAGAACAGTCACCCCGTATTGTTAGTTATACTTCTTGGTAGTATTGGGAGGAATATAGGGATTTAATGTTTAAATTAAACATTTATTGAGCACCTGCCGGGTGCCAGACACTGGTCTAAATGAACAAACCAGTTTCCTGCCTTCTTGGAGCTTGTATTCTAACGAAGATAACCACAAGGCAATGTGGGGGAAAAGTAGAGCAAGTTAAGAGGGGGCAGGAGAGTGGGGGGAAAAGATTGAGGGGCAAGGGAGTGCAGATCTTACAGGGTCTTGTGTGCTTGGCTTTTGTTTTGAAATAGGGAGCCACTGCAGGGTTTCTAGCAGAAGAGTACCATCACATGGCTTATATTTAAAAATAACCCTTCTGGGGAATTCCCTGGTGGTCCAGTGGTTAGGGTCCTGAGATTTCACTGCTGAGGGCAAGTGTTCAATACCTGATTGGGAAAATAAGATTCCTAAGATCCCTTAAGCCGAGAGGCCAAAAAAACAAAACAATTTTGGCTTCAGTATTGGTAACCAATTGAAGGGGCAAGAATGGAAGGAGATCTGCTAGAAGGTAACTGCAATAATGCATGTTCGTGTGAAGGAGATGATGACAGTTTGGTCTGGATCAGGGTAGTGGTGGCACAAGAGGTGACTAGTGGTCAGATTCTGGATGTATTTTGAAGGTAGAGCCCAAATGATTTCCCAAAAGACTAGAAATGGAATATGAGATAAAGACAGGAATTAAGAATCACTCTAAGGATTTTGGATTGAATGACTGAAGGAGGACTTGCCATCAGTTTACATAGAAAAAGCCTGGGGTGGAACAGACTTGGGGTCTTGGAAAAAATCAGTATTTACAGATGGGGTTTTTCAGTCAGAGGAACAGGTGTGACCAAAGCACATAACAGAGTTCCTTAACTCAGTCAAGGGTCAAAAAAGCTTCCTCTCATAACTTATGATGGAAAATGATTTTAAAAATAATATATGTGTATTTGTATAACTAAATCACCTTGCTGTGCACCTGAAACATTGTAAGTCAACTATATTCAATAAAATATATATATTTAAAGAATGTCCTATGGGGAAAAAAAGCTTCCTCTCACCCCAGTGATTCTCTAATGAACGATGAGGTCATATGAGGATCACTTGGGAAATCTTTTCACTCTAAACCACCAAGGCAAGCTACTCCACCAAGTCTTGATTATGGTGAAGGGCAGGGGAAAGAGTGGCTTTCCCCTGGTGGCTACCAGTCAGTCCAGAAAGGAAAGACTGAGGCTCATAAGACAGAAGGAGGGATGGGTATCTACTCTCTGGTAAAGAGCTTGTCTTGTGGAACAACTATTTCCTTCCCTCAGGTTGGAATTTGGCCATCAAGGGATAGGAGCCCTAACCACTGGGCCACCAAGGAATTCCCCACAATGCCTTCTAAAGTTCTGCATGAAGAAGCATCCTGTTTACCAAATGTTTACTGGACAGAGAAAAAGAAAGAGGTTCTTAGAGACCTTTTCTCCACAAGAAAGGCCTCTAATGCCAGGAATGGTCAGCCAGGCAACATAACAGTGATTATAACACTGCATTCTGGCTTTGTTGAGCACTTACCTTTTTCTAAGCAGCATTCGAAATACTTTCTATTCATCAACTCATTTAAGCCAACAACTATACAAGGAACAAGGGAAATACCTTTTTTTTTTTTTCTTTAAAGGTTTACTGAAGGGCCAACCAAAGAGAACAGGCAGCTTTTGCTTAAAAAACCTGAACTTGAAGATACCATTATTAGCTCCATTTTGCGGGTTTGGAATCTAAGCTGAGAGATGTTGGTTGGGGTGTGAATCCAGGTTGTCTGGACTCCAGCATGTGAGCGCTTAATGTCACTCTCTGAAAGCCATGGTTTCAGACTGCCCTGGTGGTCACGTGGTTAAGAATCTGCCTGCCAAGGCAGAGGACATGGGTTCCATCCCTGATCCCCCATGCAGAGGAGCAACTAAGCCCATACACTGCAGCTACTGAAGCCCGTGAGCCCTAGAGCCTCTGTTCCACAACAAGAGAAGCTGCCAAGATGAGAAGCCAGCACACCACAACTCGAGAGTGGCCCCTGCTCACTGCAACCAGAGAAAGCCTGAGTGCAGCAACAGAGACTCAGAACAGCCAAAAATAAACAAATACTTTTTAAAAGGTATAGTTATACAACATAGTAAATCAACTATACTTCGATAAAAAGTTAAATAAAAAATAAAAGGTGTATTTCACAGTGAAGGGGCTTAATTTCTTCTGTGTTAAATAAAAACAAAGATCCATTCAATAAAATATTTAGTAATACAAGAACAAGAAAAACAATTTTATTGGAAATATTCTAACACATTTTCTGAACAAATAATCAAAAAATAAATAAGGACATAAAAAGATAGGAACATATGAAATTTTGACCTTGAAAACAAATAGTGTACCTTCATTTCAAGTTTCATGGACAGTGACAAACTGCAATAAATATTAAACTACAGAGAATATTTTGGTAAATTTTGAAAAATAGAAATTCTAGAAGTCAGTCTCAGATCAAAATGCAGTACAACTAACAGTAATATAAAACACACCACTCAGAAACTGAAAACCATAAATAACATCTCAAATTACCCTTAGGACAAGAAGTAAATCAAGGATAAAAAGCAAACTATTTGGGGATAATGATAATCATAATAAAAGGATACAGTCAAATCTACCTGCAGAGGCAAAATTAATAGCATTCAATGCTTTTAGTGTCAAAAAAAGAGAAAAAAACGAATGAACTAAGCATGCAAGTTGAGATCTCTGAAAAGAGTATGAAATACTCCCCTACTCCCCAAATGGGAAATATTTAAAATAGAAAACAGAAAAAAAAGAACGCCCAGAAGCCTAAGAGGAGGAGAGATGTACCTTCTGGCCTGTGGACAGGGAAGCGCCTTGGTGCTCCACATGAACTTGGTCCTCTGACTTGTGCCCTTGAACATCCCCCTTCTCGCTCCGCCTGACATGCTCGTCCACTCCCAAGGCCTCAGCTCCCTTCAGCCCCTTGTCTGTGTCAGCACCGCAGCTCCTAGCGTTGTGCCTCTCTGGTGACATCTACATGTGCCCTACAATAAAGTCTCTCCACCTGAGACCCCCTTTCTAGCAGATGTGAGACCTTCGGAACAGGAGCATGTCCTCCTCATCGTCATATCCTCAGGGCCTGGGATGTCGTGGGTCCTTGGCTGAATGGACGCGTGAGCAGGGGGGCTCAAGCACGGATTCCCGAGTTGCATTTGGTCCCAAGCTGCTTCTGCTCCCCGCGCTGCCCCGTCACAGGCCCCAAGACTGTCATGAGGCCTAGAATGAATCATTCCCATGGTCAGAGGACTAACAAAGGAGGATCTGCCTGCTGAGATGTTTAGGCAACCAATAATGACTGTACTGACAATGTCAATAAAACATGAGGATGTGGGACTTTGATTTTTTTTTTTCTTATTTCCTCTTTTTCACTGCATAATCCTCTATCCTCAAGGCCCAATTCAAACACCGTCTTCCCCAGGCGGACCTTTCCTGACTTCTCCAACCAGAAACAATCTTGCCTTTTCTGGGCTTCCAGGGCACCTGCCCCTCCCTCTGGTCTCTTGAAATGTCCGCCTTTGGCTGTCTGTGTCTCCATCCAAATGGGCAGCCGACACCATCTAAGCAGAACTGCAGGTCCTCCACACAGCACCACCCCTGGTAAGAAGAGGATGCACTAAGATGTTCTTCCTGGCGCAACCCACCTTCCCCTGCATGTGTGGGGGTGGGGAGGGGACAACACACCGGTTTAAATGGGCAGCTTGCCTAGGTGACAGAGACCATACTAAACTCAAAGCAGACTCCCACAAACCTCGGAGACCATCTCCTGCACATTTTATGCTGCGCCTGGCTCAAAAGGTTCACCCCTACCCTCACCCCCCAGCAAGAAAAACTCTCCAGCCAAAACGAGGCGAGGAGATGGGAGTTTGCCGTCACGTTACCCGGGGGTTGCTCAGAGCAGCTGGGCAGATGTTTAGATCATCTTGTTTGTGCCCAGATGGACAAGGAGAGGGCCTTCAGGCACAGGTCTCCATCTGAGTGAGCTCCAGGGACAAAAGAGAAGCCGATTTACTTTAGAAAGAACCACAGCGTTAGCTACAGTCACGACCCTCCAACTCACCCCTACATGTCTCTCGGAATAATCTTCCTAAAATTCGGATCGTTCCCTTGTCACTCAATCCCCTACTTGGAACCCTTCAATGCTTCCCAGGAACCTTCAGGATATGGCCTGACATTCCAGCCTCCATGGGATCTGACCCCACGGAGCCGTCCACTGCCATCTTCGGCCATACATCCCTCCAGGCCCCCAAACAGCAAACTCCCTCAGGATTCCCTGCTCCGGTCCCTCTCTCTCCTCCATGTTTTCCTCTCACAGCATTTTATCCAGGACTGTGGATTCAGAAATCATCCATCTGTAGCAGTGCCAGATTTTCTTCTGGTCTGGACTGCTCGTGTCAGTTCCAGAACAGTATAAGCCATTGTCTACTGACATCCTCACTTAGATGTCAAACACATCTCAAGCTGGACTGTCTAAAACACCCTTCCCACCTGATCCCCTTACGCAGCTTGTCTTCCCAGCATCAGTAAACTCCACCATCCACTCAGCTGCTTCGGTCACTCCTGACTCCTCTTTCTCTGATGGCTCACACATTCACCCCACCCCCACCCCACTAAGTCCTGTGGATTATACCACCGAAGTTTCTCAAACATCCATCTATTCTTTTCATCCATCCGGTATGTCACTGCCCCAGTCTAAGCCATATCTCCCTCCTGGATCACAGGAGCTTCCCCACAGGGTCTCCCTACGTCTGAGCCCCTACAACACACAGTCCACACTCAAAGGTGGTCATCTGTGTAAACAGAAGCATGCTACTCCAGTGAAGTGGGGATAACAACCAGGCTTCTAGTTTTAAAGGGCTCCCACTGGCCAAATCTGGGGCAATCTGAGCACCAAGATAAGGCTCATAACTATAAGATTATTGGAAAATAAGAGAAATCTTAAAGTCCTTACTGATAATATTAAATAAGTAGGCAGAGGAATATCAAGTGGAAGGAGTCCTGGAGTTGACGTTACCATTTTGTAACCATCGTGATAAAGATTGATCTGATTCAGGTAAGAATCAGAAAGAGATAGTCAATCTCATCTATTTAATAATCTAGGAAATAGGACATCAGCATGGTAGTCATGTAGGCTTCCCAAGTGGCTCAGTGGTAAGGAATCTGCCTGCCAGTGAAGGAGACATGAGTCTGATCCCTGGGTCAGGAAGATCCCCTGGAGAATGGCAACCCATTCCAGTATTCTTGCCTGGGAAATCCCATGGACAGAGGAGCCTGGTCTATGGGGTCACAAGAGTTGGACACCACTTAGCAACTAAAACAACAATATGGTAGTCAAGTATCTCCCTGACGGCTTCTCAGTTACAAGGGAAATTTTTTAAACTAGAGATTGGAGAAATAGGACAACATTAAAATCACTAAGGAGGAGCAGACAGACATTGTATGCCTCTTGTTGTCACACTGAGAAGGAAACAATAACATTTATGCAGTCTTCCAGCCAGGAATTCTTAACCCATGTGTAACCATGGAGAAACAGTAGACAATGCTCAAATGAGGAACATTCTATTAAAGGGGAAGACTGCATTTTTCCACCATGTCAATGTCATAAAAGACAAGGCTTGGAGGTGGGAGGGAGGGTCAAGAGGGCGGGGACATATGTATACCTATGGCTGCTTCATGTTGTTGTATGGCAGAAACACACACAATATTGTAAAGCAATTATCCTTCAATTAAAAATTAATTAATTAAAAAAGAATTTTTAAAGATAAAAAAAGACCAAGGCTACTATTCCAGATTAAAGGAGACTAAAGAGAAATGACAGTTTAATACAATACATCGTTTCTAACCTGGATTCTGGACTACAGGGGAAAATACTACATCAAGGACATTATTGAGACAATCAACAAAGTGGATGGTAAATGAGATACCATATTGCATCGATGTGAAATTTAGTGAAATGGATAACTTGACTGCATGGAGGCAGGAAACACTAAGTATTTAACGGTAAAGGAGGGCTTTCCTGGTGGCTCAGAGGTAAAGAATCCACCTGCAATGCAGGAAACTTGGGTTCCATCCCTGGGTTGGGAAGATCCCCTGGAGAAGGAAATAGCAACCCACTCCAGTATTCTTGCCTGGGAAATCCCATGGACAGAGAAGCCTGGTGGGGTACAGTCCATGGGGTCACAAAAGAGTCGGACGAGACTTAGTGACTAAACAACAACAACAGGGTAAAGGAACAGATGTATGCGACTGATTCTCAAATAGTTCCGAATAAAATCCCATGTATATACTATAATAGAGAATAAGCAATTCTAACAGAAGTTTAGAGTAAAGGACATACAGATGCTCTTCGTACTTTTCTGTAACTTCAAAATTATTTCCAAGTAAAAAGTTAAAGCAAGAAATCCAGCCTCCTTGCATGGCCCACAAGGCACCTGCCGCCGTCCCCAGTCAGCCAGGCCAGTCTTGTGTCAGCCACATGTCCCAGCACACTCAGCTCCATAGACACGAGTTGCCTTTCAATTTTCCCAATGCACCAAATTCTTGCCCACCTCTGGGCCTGTGTGCAGCACCCTACTGTTACTTCTAAATGGAATTCTGTTCCCTCAACTCAATTCTCAGGAATATAGTAACTGTCCTTTTCTCAAAATGGCCTTTGAGCTCCCCACCCTCCAACCCAGCATAGAGTTACCAAGTTCTTTCATAGCACACTGAACATTTTCTTCATGATAATTGTCACAGTTTGTAAGAGTCTGTATTTGGGGAGGATTGCATGAGGTCCATCTTCTCTACTGGCCTGAAAGTTCCCTGAAGCTGGGGATCCTGTCTGTTTCATTCATGAATGTATCTTCCACTTCTGTTACTAGACCCTGCCAACTGCCGGGCACTAGCACACAGTTGATTAAATGATGCAATCCACCCTCCAAGTTCACCCCCAAACCATGGGCAGCTCTCAGAGAACACACCTCACAGTCTCTAGCCCCAAGAACTGATTCAAGAGGCTTTGTCTGGGAAGGCTTCTGGGGTTCTTCACCCCCACAACAGTGTTTGAAATTAGGAGGCCATGGTAAGAAGGAAGGGGAGCTCAGGAGGAGCAACATGGTAAGGGAGAGAGGATGAATTCAGTTGGGAGCCTGGAGCATCAGAGAGGATATCAAGGAGGCAGTTGGCTACATTGTGCTGGTGCTCAGAGGGACAGTCTAGATTAGAAGGAGATGAGGAATTCCCTGGTTGTCCAGTGGTTAGGACTCTGCGCTTTCACTGCCGAGGGCCTGGGTTTGATCCCTGGTCAGGGAACTAAGATCCCACAAGCCACATGGCACAGCCAAAGAATTAAAAAAATAAAAATAAAAGATATGTCAGCAGTTGAAGCTGTGGACTTTAAGATCTCTCACAGTTCTGTACAAAAGAAAAAGAGTCCAAGGATGGGGTCCAGAGAACCTGGACTTAAGGGCTAAGCAGAGGGAAACATCTCTGGAAGCAAAGAAAGCGTGTCCAGAAAAATCGGCATAGAATTGTGAGAGTTGCCACAGAAGGTGGGAGGAGGCCCCTTGAGGCACTGAATCCCACACATCTTTGTTTCCTTCTTCATGTCCAAGCTCAGCATCTGGCACCCGGTGAGCTGAGGAAGCCTGGCGGAGGCTAGGGGTTCAGATTGTCTGAATCCTGACTCCACAATGGCTGTGTGACTTTGGGCGACAGACTTAACTTTCCCAGACTCCAGGCCCTCAGCTGCAGAACAGGACTCATGCTAGTATTTACTTTATGGGGCTGCTCTCAGAATTTCCCAAGATCATCTTTGGAGAGCCCTTTGATCCATGTTTGGTCTACCGTCTAGGAATGAATGAAAGTACAGACACAGCAGGAGCAGGGTTCTGGCTAATAGGATTGTTTCTTAAGTTCAGCCAATAACAGGGCTTCAGACAATGGTCAAATAGCCCCCTCACCACTTTCTATTACATGTCCCCATCTCTTGATTTGATCCCTATTAAACAAACCTAAGGTGGGTAGGCTCTGCTTAATACTATCCTCTTCCCAAAGCCTCCTTCTGAAAACTGGCTTTCCCTCCAAATCCCTATCAGATGACGCTGGAGTTTGCCTACCTGATTGCAATTAAACCATCTTTTTCAGGTAACCATGGTGATACTGCCTCCTCAACACAGCTACCTTCTGTGGGTACAGGTAGGTATTCTCAGGCTCCTTCCTGGGAGAAACCACTGAGGTCTGCCAGTAGCTTCTGGTCATCTCAGCTCTGAAGGAAAGGCAAGTGGATGACCATTTCACAGCTTAGAAAGCGCTTCCACACCGTAACCTCCCTTTCATCCTCACAACTGCCCTGTGAGGTAGATACAGCAGATAATAACTACAGCGGTCCACGCGTATCAAGCATTCACAGCGTACCATGCTCTGTGTGAAGTGTTTTCGTAGATGATCTCATTGAAACTCACCAAAATCCTATGAAATGGGCTCCATCAGTTTTTTTTTTTTTTTTTTTGCCATTTTACAGAAGAGAAAAAATGGGGCTCAGAGTGGTTAGACCTTGCCCTGGATCAAAGAGGTAGTAAATAATGGATTCAAACCTCAGCCTGTCTGACTCCAAAGCCACATTGTTAACCCTTCATCTTCAGTACTGCCTCACAAAGCAAGTGCATTATCTCCCAGGTATCATTCTATCCATTAGATCAAAGCTCAGAGAGGTAAAGTGACTTGTCAAAGGTCTCACAGCCAGGAACTGGCAGAGCTGGAATCCATAACTGGCTTTTCTGGCCCTAAGGCTCCTGAAAGGGTGAAGCTTCCATGAGTGGACTTTACCGTATACGAGATAATTATTTCTGCAGCAGATCTGCCTTGCCAGTCCCACTCAGCTTAGAAGAGTATTTTGATGCAGAAGTCCTTCCCAATCACGTGAGAACAAATGCTTAACAATAAACATCGAGGCATTCCTGGTTTGAAGAACTCCACTGATGTCAAATAGAAAGCACGAGAAGGAAACTCTGACAGAGTCCAAGGTTAAGGTAGACATTTCTGGAACTTAGGATGGGAGTACATAGGAGAGAACGGGTCACAGTCTAATGACTTTTTTTTTGGTAGTTGTTGCCATATTGAAACATATTTGTGGGAATTCCCTGGTGGCCCAGTAGTTAGGACTCCACTCATTCACTGCTGTGGAGCTGGGTTCGATCCCTGGCAAGGGAACTAGGATCCCACAAGTCACTAAAAACAAACCAACCAAAAAAGGTACTCATGGCACCCACCTGCTGTTATCAGTGAGACATTCTCACACATTAAATACTTAATGTGTTTAAATGTATTGTATATCCTATACAAATCCTATGAATGATGTGCTGAGAAAAAGTTTTAGACGCGAGTCTTTAAATCAGCAATTTCAACACATGATTCTGTGTAGTGCAGTTGATCTTGTTGAAGGTTTAAAACATCTTGTTATCCTAACCCTACCCAGTAATGTTCTCTGGTACTTTCCTGGTTTTGAATATTTGCTATAGCCTATAATTCTTCGGAACTGCTACTAAAAGTGTATTTCTTATTTATTAAAAAAAGATATAGAAAGTTAGGAAATACACAGAATGATATGATTTCAGGAGTTCCTAAGATTTCCAGGTTTCCAATCCCCAATCCTAGATTGATCTCTGTCAGAAATTTGGAAACTTTAGGCCAGAGAAACTGGATGAATGTCCTTAAGCAACTCAATGGGATGAAAAACTGGGGAAAGGCCATCTTCCTTGGCCTCCATGAAGGTTCTATCCAGGAGCTGGTCGAGGGGCAGAGCTTCCCTGGTCACCATCCCTCCCAAGGAGAGGTCTGAGAAGAGGGCACCTCAGGTAGCCGGGGCTGAGCTTGAAGTGTTGGACTTGGCATAAAATTCCTATGATGTCACAAGTTGCATCTGAATCGCTGGTGCAAATGTTCACTTGCATTCCGGTGAGTATCTGCTCACTTTAGTATAAAAAGTGTTCTATATAATCACCAGGAGAAAAATGGATGCTTCACAAGCAGGTGTCCTGTCAAATCGGCAGCACCGGCAGCACCGGCAGCCCTCACTCATGTGCCAGCAGGAGAAGCAGTGCCCTCTGTCGGGCTGTGGGGTCAGGCAGGCAGACCTGGGTCTGAACGCTGGTTCGGCCACATTCTGGCTGTGTGACTTTGAGCTGGTGCCTTAACCTCTCTGAGACTTAGTTTCTCCTTCTGTAAAATGCTGATAATGAGAACATGTGGTGAGGACTGAATGAGATCATTTCCATAAATCGCAAGGCCTGGCACGGGGTAAGCCCTCAATCAACGGGAGATGTCGACATTTCCTAGGACAGGCCCAGCAGTGCAGCGAGCGAGCCGCTCAAAGGGCTCCCTCGCCCTGGGCCTTCTCCAGGTGGGGATTTTCCGGTCTGCTGGGGCTGTGCCAGAAGCTTTGGGCACTCCCCGCCCGCCCAGGTCGGTTTCTTCGTATCCACACGGGCCTGCGGGGAGGCTGGCCCCGCGGGGAGGTCTTGCTGCAGGTCGTCAGGCGGTGGATGAACCCACCCGCTAGCGTGGCCTCCGGGGAGGCCGGAGGGAGGGAGTGGGGAGGGCATGTGGCGCAGGGTCTCCGCGCGCGGCCTCGGGGGCAGAGGGGGCGCGTCCCGGGCTGCCCTTCCCCGGGTGGAGGCCCGGCGCCCCGCCCGCACTCCCCGGGTGGAGGCCCGGCTGTGATGCGTCCTCAGGCGCTCGACGGGGTCAGATTGTGCCCGGAGCCTTTCCCGCACTTGGGGGGCCGTTGATCCTGCTCTGTGCGGGTGTCGGTGGCGAGCCAGACGGGTGCTGTGACCTTAGGTTCGGGGCAGGCTGGGGCCGCGCGCCCCTGATGATCCCACGGTGGCCGTGGAGCTGGGAAGCTCTCTGCGCCCTCGGGGGGAGCGGGTGGGTGGCTGGATCTTGGGGCGGCCAAGAGAAGCCTCAGGGCCTCGCCTTGCCTGGGGAGCCGGCTCACCTCCCCTTCCCTTGGGGGATCATCCGGGGTGCCCTCGGGGCCTTGCTTCCTCCCCCGGGAGCTCTGGGCTCCGGCGGCGGCGGCCCCGCGGAACTGGGCCGGGCGTTTGTCCGGAGGCCTCTCCTGGGAAGAAGCCTCCTGAGAGGCTCTGTTTTCAGGCCTTTCTCGTGGAGGGCTCTCCTGGTCACCCTCACTCCTGAATCCTGCAGGGAGGAAAGAAGAATCTGTTGTGTTTTCTCCGCAGCCCACCTGAGACTAGGAAGACCCTGCCTTGGGAGCCCTAAATCGGGCAACTTGGGGCGCAGTCTGTAAACCACCCATTTCTGACAGCGGGCAGAGGGTGAGGCCGGGTCCTATGGGAGCTGTTTCTAAAATGGGATAGAACCGGGCAGCTCTACACTTATTTGCAGTGTGATTTTAGGCAAGTTACATAACTTTTTACAAAGCCTCAGTTTGTTCAGTGATTAGGTGGGGATAATAGTATGGGAAGCATCTTGGGAGCCACAGGCCTTCAGGAAGGCAGGGCCTGGCACCCCTTTGTTAAACTGGAAAGATCAATATAATAAACCTGTAAAGGGTAATTCCCTCTTTCTCCAATGGTTAGCACTCTGCAATTTCACTGCCAAGGGCCTGGGTTCGAGTCCTGGTCAGGGAAGTAAGATTCTACACAAATCTCCAAAAAGAAAAAAAAAATCTCCATATGAAAAGTTTTTTTTTAAAGCATACAAAACAAAGAGAGAGGAAGGAAGATAGAAAAGGAGGGAAGGAGAGAGGGATGGAGGAAAGGAGGGACTTAAAAGCTCCCTGTACATGGTTGCAATGCTTAATCGATCAGTCATATCTGACTCTTCAGGACCCCATGGACTGTAGCCCGCCAGGCTCCTCTGTCTATGGGATTTTCCAGGCAAGAATACTGGAATGGATTGCCATTCCCTTCTCCAGGGGATCTTCTGGCCCAGGGATGGAACCTGGGTCTCCTATACTGCAGGTGGATCCTTTACCGTCTGAGCCACCAGGGAAGCCCTAGAAGCTCCATAAGAAACAGGAAAATCTTTACCGTGAACAGGTGCTGGGGCTGATGAATGGTCAGCTCAGGTCTGCCTCTTTAGAACAGTGTAACGTGGTCCTATGTCTGACCGGAACTTGCAGCCTTAGCTGATTCTGAGACAGTTGCCTTTTTCCTTTGGATCGAGTAGGATTACCCAAACTCCAAGAAGGTATAAAAATAATAATTGATAGAATTACTGAAACTCTAGAAAGGTATAAAACTGGAACCTCAAGAAGGTGTCAGAATAAGGGCAAGACAAAGTTAAATCCATAGTTTTATCCCTTTTATAACCCGATTTGATGGTGGATTTTTTAGGCAAGTGTCATGTGGGATCCTTCTGGACCAGAGATCAAACCCATGGCCCCCTGCATTGGCTGGCAGATTCCTAACCACTGGACCACCAGGGAAGTCCTGATGATGAGTTTTAATAAATTCTGTTGTTATTGTATTTGTGTATCCTTAAAGCATATGAAGTAATCAAAAGAATCTTTTGACTACTGAATTTGTATTTGCAGTTTAAATTACTTAAGATAATTTAATTGGTTAAATTTGTAATCAAAGCCTAAATCCCCCATAAAAAATGACTTTCAGTTTTTTCCTTTTTTTTGTTTAGTGGAGTCTAATAAATTGAGCATTAAAGTAGTGGATATTTCTGCCAGCCCAGAAGCCTCCTGAAATATGAAGTAATCTCATCACGCAGCTTGTTCCCCAACTAGGGATTGAACCCCGGACCACACCAGTGAAAGCCTGGAATCCTAACTACTAGGCCACCAGGGAATTTCCTGGTTCTTACTTCACTTTAAAGGAGAAAATGTAGATAAAACACTTGCCACAGGGCCTGCAATCTAGGACACTTTCAGATCCAGTTCAGATGCTAATTTATTGGAAAGGGAAGAGGTTGGTAGCAGGAGCAGACGCCAGAGAGACAGAACACAGTGAGGAACTATCACAGGCATGCTGTCACAGGTGGCTATTCAGTCATTCGGCAAACTACCTGTGGGCCAGCAAGGTGTCAGGCGTGGGAGATACCCTGGTGAACAAGACAAAGCCGACCATGTTTCCTCCTTCCAAGCCCCACGGGCCATCTCTCTCTTGTAGCCACAAACTACTCACTACCACCCTTTTCCCTGCAGGTCATCCCCGTGAATACATATGTGCGTGCGTGCTAAGTTGCTTCAGTTGTGTCTGACTCTTTGCCACCCCGTGGACGGTAGCCTGCCATGCTCCTCTGTCCATGGGATTCTCCAGGCAAGAATACTGGAATGGGTTGCCATTTCCTTCTCCCGGGAATCTTCCTGACCCAGGAATTGAACCCACATCTCCTGCATTAGCAGCAGGAATTTTTTTTTACCACTGAGCCACCTGGGAAACCCTTCCTATGACTACAACTAAGACATCCCTGTCCCAGATTGGGCCACTGGGCTCACCAGAGGGTAACCCTGGCTCTGATGCAAGAGGCAGAGAGCAAAGGCCTCGATTCAGGGCATAGACACTCAGCTAATTTCCACGAAGTGGTTAGGAGCATGGGCTTTGCATCAATCAGATGGCATAGATCTGAGTTCTGACTTAGCTTCTTTTCATCCTTAACCTTGGGCAAGTAACCAGGCCTCAGTTTTCTTGTCTGTCTGGTGGGGAGAATAATGTCATGCCTAATTGATAGGGTTCCTGTGAAGGTTAAATGAGGTTATGTGTATACGAGTGTGTATATATGAGTGCGTGCATGTTGTGTTTGTATATCCAATCTATGTATATAGATATGGGCTTTGAGTAATGGTAGCTTCTGTTTTTACCTTAATATTGCTGACTTCAGGGTTTGTTCCTTGGAAGTTCTTGGCTATTTACTTAGATATGACCAAACAGTTTAGATCCAACCAGTAGATAAAAAAATTTTTTTTCTGAGTACTAATTCATCACCCTATTCAGGTCAACTGATGACCATTTTATTTTGTATTTCCCCCAAATCATCAACAGATAAAAATAAGCCAGTGGAACTTCCCTGGTGGTTGGGAATCTGCCTGCAGATGCAGGGGACACAGGTTTGACCTCTGATCCGGGAAGACGGCAACCCAATCCAGGACACTTGCCTGGAAAATCCCATGGACTGAGGAGCCTGGTAGGCTACAGTCCATGGGGTCGCAAAGAGTCGGACACAACTGAGCGATTTCACTTCACTTCCAGGAAGATCCCACCTGCTGCAGAGCACCTAAGCCTGTGTGCCACAACCACTGAGCCTGTGTGCCCTAGAGCTATGTTCTGCAATAAGAGAGACTACTGCAATGAGAAGCCCAGGCACCGCAACTAGAGAAAGCCCTCAAACAACAACAAAGACCCAGTGCAGCCAAAAATTAAAAAAAAAAAAACAAAAAAAAAAACAATGAAGGATGTCAGAAGTGTTCTGAGAAAAAAATGTCTCTATAGACAACAGCTAGTGTGGGCAAGTGGTTGGGAAGTGCAGTGTATCTGATCCCACTGGGATTCGGGCCACTGCTCAGAGCAGTACATGTGCACTGCATAACTCTGGGGGTGCCACACATTGTGGTGAACAGAGGTCTGTATAAGGAAAGGGCACCTTTTTCTAATTCACACTAAGTTGCTAAGAATTTTGGAGAAGGCAATGGCAACCCACTCCGTCCATGGCAAATCCCATGGACGGAGAAGCCTGGTAGGCTGCAATCCATGGGGTTGCTAGGAGTTGGACAGGACTGAGCGACTTCACTTTCACTTTCCTGCATTGGAGAAGGCAATGGCAACCCACTCCAGTGTTCTTGCCTGGAGAATCCCAGGGACGGGGGAGCCTGCTGGGCTGCCGTCTATGGGGTCACACAGAGTCAGACACTACTTAAGCAACTTAGCAGCAGCAGCAGCAGCTAAGAATTTATGAACCAGCTGAGGAGCTGACTGGTCTCTCCAGAGGAGCACATGGCCCACATTTTCTTATCTTTGGTGCCAGGCTAGGATCTAAGAGGCCTTCCCAGGTGGCTCAGTGGTAAAGAATCCACCTGCCAAGCAGGCAACTTGGGTTGAATCCTTTGGTCACGAAGATCCCCTGGAGAAGGAAATGGTAACCCACTCCAGTATTCTTGTCTGGAGAATCCCCTGGACAGAGGAGCCTGGTGGGCTACAGTCCATGGGGTCACACAGAGTCAGACACTACATAGCGACTAAACAACAACAAGGACTTAAGAAGCCTCTGGCAGAGGGGGACGGCTTTCTCTCCAGGCCAAGACAGGGATTCCTGTCTGGTAGGCAGAATTCTAAAGATAACCCTCTAAAATCCCTGCCCCTTAGTTCTTCAATCAAATGCTAATCTAGGTACTGCTGTGAAGGGATTTTTGGAGGTGTAATTAAAGATCCAAGTCAGCTGAGGTTAAGATATGGAGATTCTCAACCAATCAGGTAGCTGTTTAGGAGAGGTTTCTCCAGCAGGTGGCGGAAGAGGAAGTCAGAGATGTGAAGCATGAGGAGGACTGGAGCCCCTGCTGGCTTGCTGACGAAGGGACCCGTGTGATGAGGAATGCAGTGGCCTTTTTATTGTCCCTGTGGGATCTTAATTCCCTGCCCAAGGATCCAACCTAGGCCCCATACAATGGAAGCACAGAGTCCTAACCACTGGACCGCCAAGGAATTCCCTTTGGAGGCCTCTGAAAGAGCTGACATCCACCCTCTACCCCGACAGTGCATGGAGACATCCTACACTGTAAGGAACTGAATTTGGCCAACAAATGGAACTTACATGGAAGTGGATTTGTCCCTACAGCTTCTAGGTAAGAGCCCACCTCAGTCAGCAACTTGACTTGGGCCTTATGAGGCCCTAGACTTCCCTGATAGTTCAGGTGGTAAAGAATCCGCCTGCAATGCAGGAGACCCTGGTTCGATCCCTGGGTTGGGAAGATCCCCTGGAGAAGGGTAAAGGCTATCCACTCCAGTATTCTGGCCTGGAGAATTCCATGGACTGTATAGTCCATGGGTTCCAAAGAGTCGGACACGACCGAGCCACTTTCACTTTATGAAACCCTAAACTGAGAACCCAGCCAAGCCCATAGTCTCTGATCAACAAAAATGTGAGATAATAAATGAGTCTCACTTTAAACTCTAAGTTTGGGCTCATTTGTTACGGAGCAAGGGAAAATGAATACACTTGGTTTCATGAAAGAACCTGGCCAGAGGGACCTCCCTGGTGGTCTAGTGGTTAAGACTTTGCCTTCCAACGCAGGGGGTGCAGTTCAGTCCCTAGTGGGGAAGCTAAAATCCCACAAGCCTGGAGGCCAAGAAACCAAAACATAAACCAGAAGTAGTATTGTAATAAATTCAATGAAGACTTTAAAAATGCTCCACATAAAACAAACAAACAAAAATCTTAAAAAAAAAAAAAAAGAGCCTGACTAAAGAGGTGGGAATCCTTTCAAGGACTCCCTCTTTCCTGCCTTCCTTAGGAAAGAGCGTCCCTTGTGGCTCAGCTGGCAAAGAATCCGCCTGCAATGGGAGACCTGGGTTTGATCCCTGGGTTGGGAAGATCTCCTGGAGAAGGGAAAGGCTACCCGCTCCAGTATTCTGGCCTGAGTCCATGGGGTTGCAAAGAGTCAGACATGACTGAGCCACTTTCACTTTAGGAAAGAGAAATGTATCTGTACTCCAGTTTCTTGATGTTTTTCCACTTGGGAGTTCTGCTTTACTCCTCTATATACCAGGTTTTACAAGGGGAGGCCTGTCATGGTCCCGTCCTACCAGTGACGGTGGATGGATAAATCATGAATTCTGGGGTTTAGTAACATGGCCTAGAACTCAGGAAGAGGGGCGTCACGGGGGCTTCCTCTTTTCCCCCTGACATAGAGCCCCGGAAGAGCCTCTCTAGTCTGCTCACCTCTGAGGACCTGCAAGGGAGCTGGAGAGGCAGACCGACTGGAGAAGATGGCTGCCGGCACTCGAGGAGCCCCATCAGTGAGGTTTCCTCTTCTTTGTGTCTTAGCTGCAGGACAAGTGTCTTCAAATGTGTTCAGTACTGGTTCCTAAGGGCTGAATTGTGCACACCCCTCGAATTCATGTGCTGAAATCCTAACAACTGCTACTTCAGAATGTGACTCTGTTGGGAGATAGGGTCTTTTAAGAGGTAATGAAGTTAAAATAAGGTCATGAAGGAGGGCCCTAATCCAACATGACTGGTATCCTTAAGAGAAGAGGAGATTAAGCCACTTCCCTGGTGGTCCAGTGGTTTTAAGACTCCCTGCTTCCACTGCAGGGGGCATGGGTTTGATGCCTGGTTGGGGAACTGAGATCCCACATGCCTTGCTGCTTCACCAATAAATAAATAAAGCTGTGAGAAAACAAATTTCTGTGGTTTCAGTCACCAGTCTGTGGTACTTTGTTACGGCAGCCCAAGCAAACTAATACCCTGGCCTATTCAGGAGAACATTGCTCTCTTATACTCCTTGCCTCTGTTTGAGAGTGGAGAAGGCAATGGCAACCCACTCCAGTACTCTTGCCTGGAAAATCTCATGGATGGAGGAGCCTGGTAGGCTGCAGTCCATGAGGTCCCGAAGAGTCGGACACGACTGAGCGACTTCATTTTCACTTTTCACTTTCATGCAATGGAGAAGGAAATGGTAACCCACTCCAGTGTTCTTGCCTGGAGAATCCCAGGGATGGGGGAGCCTGGTGGGCTGCCGTCTACGGGGTCACACAGAGTCAGACATGACTGAAGCGACTTAGCAGCAGCAGCTGTTTGAGAGACGCTAAAACGCTGTTCCGAGTGGTCAGAGGAAATAAACTCATGAACAGATAAAGAGAAGCTAACAACCCATTGAGGAGGACTAAGAAACCAGAGGAGAGAAGACAAAGCTGGACCCCTGAATGAAATGGCTCCAACTGAAGTACAACTGATTGAGGAAGATTGTTAAAAGAAGGGCTATAATGGACTTCCCTGGTGGTCCAATGGTTAAAACCCATGTTCCCAACGAAGGGGGCCCAGGTTCAATCCCTGATCAGGGAACTAGATTCCCCATGCTGCAACAAAGCACCCACATGCTGCAAATAAGACCTGGTGCAAAAAATAGAAGGGCCATAAGGACTCAAATTTCTTGTCACCCATCTTCCAATTCTGTTCCTCTCAAGTTCCTGACCAGCCAGCAAAACCTTAGCAACCGTCCATCAATTAATGCAGGTTCATACTTCTGGTCATTTCACCCGCCAGACATAGTGAAGAGCCGAAGACACTGCTCAAAGCTCTGTCCACTGTGAGGACTTTTCTTCACCAGTGTCCTTCAGGTTCACCCAGCTGGTGGGGGGAGCTGTGGCTGTCCACTGACAGCTCATAACAGCCTATCAGCCAGAGTCCTGTAAACAGGCTTGAGTCTTTTCTTCATCAGTCAGCTGGGTGTAAAGGACACCCTAGAAAGGCACAGCCAGTGATGGAGGGAGAGAAGGTCAAGAAACCACCTGCTCCTGTAAATGGCTCGTAACTTCTGGACCTTTCCAAGCTTGGTCTTTTATCTCAGGTGATGATAGAATGCTGCTGGGTACACCCAACCTCACAGTTGGGTTGGTCAGACAACATCCTTTCATGATGAGTATCTCAGGTTGCTTGGTCACCTGATATCTGCTGGCTACATGTTCAGTTCCTACCACATCCCAAGAGCAAGCCAGAGACTGTTTCTTTTTTAAGTTATGAAGTTTTTAAAAAATATTTATTTATTTGCTATGGGTCTTAGATCTAGTTCCCTGACCAGGGATCAAACCCGGGTCCCCCGCATTGGGAGCTTGGAGTCTTAGCCACTGGACTGCCTGGAAGCCCCTTAAGCTACAGATTTTTTTTAAGATATTTATTTGGCTGCATCAGGTGCTGTGCCACAGACTCTTGGGTTATGGCACATGGGCTCCAGAGTGCGTGGGCTCAGTAGTCTGCTGCATGTGGGATCTTAGTTACCCTGACCAGGGATTGAACCTGCATCCCCTCATAGCAAGGCTGATTCTCAACCACTGGACGACCAAAGAACTCCTCAGAGACTGTTTCTGAAAAGTAGAACAGTTGAAAGCCTACACTTATCAAAAATCCTGTGAGTCTGTGCTTTGATTCTGCTCTTGGTGCTTGCTGGAATGTCACTGGCTTTGCTGGATCATCGGTACAGTGACAGGGCGCCTTGAAAGTGTTATAGAACCTTCTCTTGCCCTGCTCTCTACTCAAAACTGGCACCTCCCAGGGGGCTTTACTGACGAGCTACATTGCCTCCAAAATCCATACATGCCTACCAAGCACTGTTCCTCTATGAGGGGGAGTAGGTTGTATGAGAGCAACTGGTCTTTCACCTTGGAGGAGATATCTTTACATACTCTGGCCACTGAATCTCCAGAGACTTCACTGGAGTGACAGTCCCCTGAATCTTTTTTTTTTGGCTGTGCTGGGTCTTCGTTACTACATGTGGGCTTTCTCTAGTTGTGATGAGCAGGGGCTGCTCTCTAGTTGTGGTGCGAGGGCTCCTCGTTGCAGTGGTTTCTCTGGTTGCGGAGCATGGACTCCAGAGCACAGGCTTCAGTGGTTGTGGTGCAGGGGCTTAGTTGCCCTGCAGCATGTCAAATTTTCTCGGACCAGGGATTGAACTCATGTCCCCTGCATTAGCAGGTGGATTCTCAACCACTGAACCCCCAGAGAAGTATCCCCTGAGTCTTTAGAGGGCATTTATCTCCCACCGTCTAGTTTGCATATGTCTTATTAGGACAATTAAGGTACTTGTTACTTGCTGCTCATCAGATCCAATAATGTTCTCAATATAGTGGACCGGTGTGGTGGTCTGTGGGATGTTAAGATGACTGAGATCTTTGTAGACTATATTACAGCAGATCAGAATTGACAGATCCCTGGAGCATGCTGAAGATATACAGTGGCGTTGCCAGCTAAAGAGGAAGCTGCTCTGGTGGACCTTGCATGTTGGTATGGAGAAAAAGCCAAGTCACTAGTCAATTACCAAACATCAGGGGAAAGGTACTAAATCTGGGACAGCAGCTGCAATTGGAATCATCACCCGATTCAGTTCATGCTGGTCCGCAGTTATTCTCCATCTGACTTCTGAACAGGCCAGACTGGCGGGTTAAATGGGTATGTGATGTCTCACTACCCATGCTTCTTTCAATTCTTTGGCATGAATCTCTGCACTTCTCCCAGGGATGTGGTATTTTTACTGGTTTGTTGTCTTTGTAGCAAGTGGGACTCTCACTTAGCCTGTCTTGCTATATTGGTCCCCAGTCTGTGGTTCAGAGAGACTATGCGGGGATTCTGCCACTATGCCAGTTTTCAAGTTACTGCCTCTCAGCTCCAAATTCACGCTTTAGTATTTGCTCTGAGATACTGGACTGGACTATGTACTCGCTTCTCCTTGCAGTGAACACGATGTTAAGCTTTGTCAGTAGAGGGCGCTGGAGGGACATTGAAAGAGGAAGGAGATGCTCTTCCTGGTTCTGGTACCGTTGAGGCTTTTTTCTTGCTCCTGTTGCACAGCTTTGCATGGGCACATGTATGTGGGCACATCCAGAGGTTCCCTGCCTTAGAAGTGACAGTGAGGAGTCCTTTGATGAGCTCACAGCTCCCAACTTGGAACCACATTGCCTTACCTCTCTACCTCCATGTGGACACCACTGACCCCAGACCACATGCTGCCTTTGCAGTGACTGGACTCAGCGCTTGGACTCCTTTTGTACACCACCCATCCTGACCCTCACACAGCTTTCTCTCACACTGATCTGCAGAGCATGCTTTTTCCAACACTTGACGATGGGAGCAGTCTGGTTTTCTCCAGCACTTTGTTCTTACCAAGCTCACTTTCTCTAATGTTGACAGTGCTTGATTCCTTTCTCAGGGCCGCTTTCTCCAGCACCTGGCTCTCACTGAGTGTATATCCTCTACCGTGTGACTCCACAGTGGCATGACTTTCTACTGTGCTGATCCCTGTACTGATAAAGCTCTCCAGCACCCAGCTCCTGTAGAGAACACCTCCTGCAATCTTGGTTCTAGCAATGCTCCATGATTAGCAGCTTCACCTGACACCCCAGAGGGCCGATTTCCAGGAAGTCACAAAGGTAAGGCCGTCAGCAGTTTGTCTGCCTGGTCCTTTCAAATGAAGTCTGATCTCAGCCTGGTGGGAAAGGGATCTTTCTTGGGCTCTCTGCATCAGTCCTAGGGATAGTAGCTGATCTTAATATCTAATTCTGTATTCTTTAGAATTCTCTTCAGCCCTCGTTAGCCATTTCCCTATTATTCCTATCAATAGTTCTTTATGTTAAGCTTTCCCATGGTGGCTTCTGCCTCCTGGTTGGACCCTGACTGATACAATAATTGGTTCTGGGAGTGGTTCTAGGAGAAAGACCCACAGAGATGGGATTTTGCAGTGATATGGTCACAACCTTGATGCTGAGCTCTAGTCAACGGGAAATGGGATGCTAATAAACCACACCATGCAGCTGCATCACAGTTAATCAAACTATCACCTGTGGCTGATTGTGATGGGGTGACAACTAAAGCATATGCCTTGGGAGTCCAACTTCTCCTGGCTCCTATGGCAGTAGTAATAACTCTAGACTGTGTGATAGGATGGATTATTTGCAGTGCACTTGAGTGATTAGAGAGAAAATGACAACTGAATTCACTGTCTTGACAAATTTGTTATGGGAAATCTAGGGCACCAATCTGGAGAAGGCAATGGCACCCCACTCCAGTACTCTTGCCTGGAAAATCCCATGGGTGGAGGAGCCTGGAGGGCTGCAGTCCATGAGGTCGCTAAGAGTCAGACACGACTGAGTGACTTCACTTTCACTTTTCACTTTCATGCATTGGAGAAGGAAATGGCAACCCACTCCAGTGTTCTTGCCTGGAGAATCCCAGGGACAGAGGAGCCTGGTAGGAGGCCGTCTATGGGGTCGAACAGAGTTGGACACGACTGAAGTGACTTAGCAGCAGCAGGGCATCAATCAGGAAAGGATAGGGTGCAGAAATTTGGAAGGGCGCATGTGGTTAGAATCAGACAAAGGAGACAATATTGAACTCCCAAGTCATTCTGAGTCTCTTTTGCCATTGGAAGTAGCTTGCTCTCCTGTGTCTAATGAAACTAACTTCTCTGTTTGAAAACCCTGTGATAACTTTACCTGGGGCAAATGCCTTGAAAAGGGTGCTCATTCCACTCAAAATTCACCTCCCCTGCTGTCTGTCTTTCAGTTCAGCTCAGTCGTTCAGTCATGTCTGACTCGTTGCAACCTCATGGACTGCAGCATATCAGGCTTCCCCATCCATCACCAACTCCCAGAATTTGCTCAAACTCATGTCCTTTGAGTCAGTGAGGCTATTCAACCATCTCATCCTCTGTCATCCCCTTCTCCTGCCTTCAATCTTTCCCAGCATCAGGGTCTTTCCAAGGAGTCAGTTCTTTGCATCTGGTGGTCAAAATATTGGAGTTTCAGCTTCAGCATCAGTCCTTCCAATGAATATTCAGGACTGATTTCCTTTAGGATTGACTGGTTTGATCTCCTTGCAGTCCAAGGGACTCTTAAGAATCTTCTCCAACACTACAGTCCAAAAGCATTAATTCTTCAGTGCTCAGCTTTCTTTATAGTTCAACTTTCACATCCACACATGACTACTGGAAAAACCATAGCTTTGACTAGATGGACCTTTGTTGGCAAAGTAATGTGTTAATATGTGTTACATAGAGTTGGACTGTGAAGAAAGCTGAGCGCCGAAGAATTGATGCTTTTAAACTGTGGTGTTGGAGAAGACTCCTGAGAGTCCCTTGGACTGCAAGGAGATCCAATCAGTCCATTCTAAAGGAGATCAGTCCTGGGTGTTCTTTGGAAGGAATGATGCTAAAGCTGAAACTCCAGTACTTTGGCCACCTCATGCAAAGAGTTGACTCATTGGAAAAGACTCTGATGCTGGGAGGGATTGGGGGCAGGAGGAGAAGGGGATGACAGATGATGAGATGGCTGGATGGCATCACTGACTCGATGGACATGAGTTTGAGTGAACTTCGGCAGTTAGTGATAGACAGGGAGGCCTGGTGTGCTGCAATTCATGGGGTCACAAAGAGTCGGACACGAATGAACTGAACTGAACTGAATATGTTGACAGAAACCTAAGAAGTGTGTGAGAATGGGTTTTAAGGGTGTTAAGCAATGAGGGTAGATTATAACTCTAGCTAGAGCCACATTTATTTATGGGTATATTTACTAAAGATCCCAGATATAATGTGCTAAGAAGTTGGCACTAAGAAATCACTTGGTTAGCTAACTGAATTTTGGACCTAATAGCAGTCTGTACTTAATGAGGTCAAGATGCTACAGTGTTCCTGGTATCACATAGAAGAGAGAATCTAAAGGCTTAGTGTGATAGATTAGATTTATCATGTGCAATCTGTCAACTGTATTCAGTGAGAGGACCCAGAAGACAATTTCTTTGCTAAAACATTGAAGGGAGCACCCCATGCTTATAGAGGTTATCACTATTTGAGGAGGGGCTCCCTAATATCAGTGGGTGTGATGGGATCTGGGCTTTCCTGGTGGCTCAGACCATAAAGAATCTGCCGGCAATACAGAAAACCTGGGTTCAATCCCTGAGTCAGAAAGATCCCTTGCAGAAGGGAATGGCTACCCACTCCAGTATTCTTGCCTGGAGAATTCCACAGATAGAAGAGCCTGTTGGGCTACAGTCCATGGGGTTGCAAAGAGTCAGACATGATTGAGCAACTAATACACACATGAGGGGATCCAGACAAGGTAGACGCAGCAGTTGTAAAGGGCAGCAGGGACCACCAGGCAATCTGATTTCTTGGCTAGCAGAGGTCTTTGGCAACAGTACTTGATCATAGTTCCTAGGAATGAAATAGATAGGAAACCTACTCCACTACTGTTGGGTTTGTTTCCTTTCTGATCTTCTAGTTATTTTATCCATTGTCAAAAGTATTGACGTCTTCAACAATTATTACTGAGTTGTCTATTTCTTCCCTCAGTTTTGTCAGTTTTTGTTTCAGGTATTTTGGGGCTCTGTTTTTAGGCACCTATATATTTATAATGTCTTCTAGATAGGTCAACCTTTTTATTATCATAAAATATCTTTTGTCTCTAGTAACAAGATTTGTTTTGAATTCTGTTTTGTCTAGTAATTCCATAGCCACTCCACATCTCTTATAGTTACTCTTGTATATCTTTTTCTTTTTAGTTTCAACCTATTTATGTCATTGATTATAAAGATATCATATAGTTGGATCATGTTGGGTTTTTTAAATTGATTTTTAAAAATCTGCCAAATCTCTATCTTTTGACTGCAGTGTTTATTTACACTTAATGTAATTGCTAACAGATAGGATTTACATCTGTCATTTTGCTACTTGTTATCTATATGCCTTTCACTTTTTGTTCTTGTTTTTCCACTACTGCTTTATTTTTGTGTTAAATATTTTCTAGTATTCCATTTTAATTCCCTTGTTTCTTTTAGTCTATTCTTTTGAGTTACTTTTCCAGTGGTTTCCTTGGGGATTACAATTAACATGTCTACTTAAAGCAATCTAGTTCATGTTAATGCCAACTTAATTTCACTAGTATGTAAAAAGTTGCTCCTATATAGCTCCCTTCTCTCATGCCTACTTTGTGCTATTATTGCCAAACAGATTACATCTTTATTTATTGTAAGCCCATAAACCTCACTTTACAATTATTGCATTTTGCAGTTGTCTTTAAAACATATAAAATTATAAACAAAATGTATTTATACTGTCTTTTTCATGTACTTACATACTTTCCTTTACTGATATTCTTTATTTTCTCATGTGGATTTGAGTTACTGTCTAGTCCTTCCATTTCAGCCTAAAGGATTGCCTCTCTATTTCTTGTAGGGTAACTCTGCTAGGAACAAATTCTCTCCATTTTTGTTGATCTGGGAATGTCTTAATTTCACCTTTTTTTTTTTTTTTGGATTGTTTTGCTGGGTATAGATTTCTTGGTTGACAGCTTTAGTCTTTCAGCACTTTGCATATGTTATCTCACTGTTTTCTGGCCTCCATAGTTTCTGATAGGAAGTTAGCTGTTAATCTTATGGAAGATTCCTTGTATATTATGATTTGCTTTTTCTCTTGCTGCTTTTAGTACTCTGTCTTTTGACAGTTTGATTATGATGTGTTAGATGTGAGTCTCTTTCAGTTTATCCTACTTTGAGCTTTGTGGCTGTGTAGATTAATTTTTAAAAAAATCAAATTTGGGAAAATTATTTCTTCAAATACTCTTTCTACACAGTCCTCGTCTCTCCTTCTAGGACTCTCATTATGTGTATATTAGTACACCTGATATCCCACAGGTCTCTGGGGACACTATTCTTTTTTTTTTTTCTTTCTGTTCCTCAGACTGAGTAACCTCAATTGACCTGCCTTCAATTGTGTTGATTCTTCTGCCAACTCAAATCTGCTACAGAGCCCTGTTAACTGAATCTTTCATTTCAGTTGTATTTTTGTATTGTTAAGCTCCAGAACGTCTATTTCTATTTGATATGTATGTATGTGTCTCATAATTATTTTGTTGTTGTTGTAAATGACATCTCTTTTTTTGGCTGCACTGTGTGGCTTGTGGGATTTTAACTCTTCAACCAGAGATTGAACCCAGGCCCTCAGCAGTGAAAGCATGGAGTCCTAACCACTGGATTGTCAGAGAATTCCCAACAGTGACATCTTAAATATTATAATGTGGCAACTCCAAAAGTCAGACTCTCCCCCTCCTCAGGCTTGGTTGTTGTTCTTGCTGCTCTTTATGAACTTTCCTAGGTTAATTCTGTAAAGACTGTATTCTTTGTGCATGGCCACTAAAGTCTGTGCTCAATTAACTTGCTTGGTGGTCAGCTAATGATTGGACAACTAATGCCTTCAACTAGTAAATCTCCTAGTCTTTTCTGAGGGACTGTGTATATGTGTACAACACTGCTTTAACTTCCACTTCTTGCTTGCACAGAGCATTAAGGTCAGCTAGAGGTAAGTTTGGGGTCTTCTCAGGTCTTTTCTACATGTGCTTGTGGCCTTCTAGGGATACCCAGGAATGTGTCAGAGCTTTTCAAAGCCCTCTATGAATATTTCATTCCCTAGTTTTTCCTTTTGAACTTTTTTGGTTCAGCTTCTTTTTTAAAAAGTTTTTATTTTTTATTATATTGGCTGTGCCACACGGTTTGCAAGATCTTAGTTCCCACAACCAGGGATTGAACCCATGTCTCCTGCACTGCTATGGAAAGCTGGGTTCAGATGCTAACTCCTGGGCCTATCGGGGATTTGAGAGGAGAGTGGGGTGTCATGGCATCTGCTCAGAAGGGACTTTACTTATAAGAAACCGCGGATGCAGCTACCATGTGAATTAGGGGAACACCTCTCTAGTATAAGGTCTTGAATTCCTTAACTGGAATTTCTCCCACCATGGAATTAAGACTCTCCCTGGCACCAAAACACACACACCATACCTCTAGTTATCCAGGCAACACCTCTTGGATTCTTGTGTGCCCTTGAGAGAGGAAGAAAATCCCAACATTGCCTCAGATGGAATTTCTGTTTAGAGTCACAAATTACAGTGTGTTTTTTTTTTTTAATAATTGATTATTTGTTTGAAGGGGCTTCCCAGCTGGTGCAGTGGTAAAGAATCTGCCTGCCAATGCAGGAGATACAAGAGATGTGGGTTCACTCCCTGGGTTGGGAAGATCCCCTGAAGTAAGAATGGCAACCCACTGCAGTATTCTTGCCTGGAAAATCCCATTGACAAAGGAGCCTGGCGGGCTACCATCCATGCAGCCCCAAAGAGTTAGACACGACTGAGTACACACGTACTTTGAAGGTGTACCCAAAACAACTTAACCAGCCTGGTCCCCACATGTTTTGGTCTAGTGGCTAGGGTCCTCGATCAAGTCTGCTAGTCCATTTCTCACCCCCAGTTTTACTTTCAAACTTGGTTAAAAGGTGGTTGTTGGAAATTAGACCTTGGGTTAAATCTAGGTTCTGTCACTAGCTATGTGACCTTGGACAAGCTACCATAGTTAACTTTGCTATACCTGTTTCTTCATCAGTAAAATGATGCACTTCTTCTGAGAAATTGTTAGGAGAGTGAAATGGAGTAATAGGGTGGTTTTCCAACTACATCCTGGAAAGCCTCAAATCAGACAATCTAGTGTTTTCCAAACTTCATTTACATCCCATCTTCCCAACCTTCAGACATTCATACACCATTTCTACTATTTGCTTAATCTTGTCATTTAAATATAACTTTCAAAATGAAAACACATTTATTCAAGAAGGACATTACCACAAACAGGAACTTACCCTAAGGTGGTAAAAAATAAATACAACAATGTCAAAATGATTGTATCTAATTCTCACTGGCTATGGTTTTAGGCCAAAGCTCTGAGCTCAAGGCCTGGACTTTAAGATAGGGGATTATCCCAGTCATAAAAGGCCTTATATGGCTGTATATGAAATGTCCAGAATAGGCAAATCTATATAGACAGAACATATAATAGATTAGCGATAGTCTAGGGCTGGAGGAGAATGGGATGATTGCTAATGGGTACAGTTTGAGGGTGATGAAAAATGTTCTAAAGCTGACTGTGGTGAGAACTGCACAACTCTGAACATACTTAAAAGAACCACTGATTTGTCTATTTTAAGTGGGCAGATTGTATGGTATATGCTGTGGGACTTCCCTGGCAGTCCAGTGGCTAAGACTCCACACTCCCAATGCAGGGGGCTGGGGTTTGATCCCTGGTCAGGGAACTAGATCCCACATGCCACAACTAAAGGTCCTGCATGTGGCAACAAAAACCTAAGATCCCACGTGCCACAGTTAAGACCTGGGGCAGCCAAATAAGTAAATATATATATATATATGTGTGTGTGTGTGTCTCTGTGTGTGTGTACTTCTTTTTTAAAGAGAGAAAGCTGCTAAATTTTATTTATTTTTTCTCCTTGAGGTAAAGGATGTAAAGATACGTGAACTAGGACCACTATTATAACTCACAATTACTTAACTCGGACAGATCTGTGAGTACCACCCCCCATCATCTCCCTGTGGTAAGCTTTTGCCCCTTTATGAAAAGATTCTAGTTGTAAGCACTCAATATTAGTTAATATTTCCCCAAACAGATCTGCCATTCAAGTCGCAAAAACTTGGTTTATATCCTCCCTACTCCGCCACCGTCGTGCATCATGATTGTGGAGAAAATCGCCCTGAACCTCACTTTTCTTACTTGTAAAATAAGAACATGCTCCCGAAGTTGTAGTAAGGAGGGGAAATATGCTGGACTGAGGATGATGGGGATATAGTAGTTTCCCTGGGGGTAAGTAATTAGAAAAAAACCAACGGTGATCGGCTAGTCCCGGGATCCTCATGCCGGCATTACAGCCATGGAGAGTAAAGGCCCAGAGTGCCTCACATGCTGCCCCCAGGAGAAGATGCTGGTCAGGAACTCGGAGTAAGGGGACGCGTCGGCACGGCTTGGCCTCGGTGACCCTGATCTGCCGCAGCTCAGACAGAGAACCGGTCACACACACCTCCGCTAGTTCCTCGCGACCCAGGGAGAAACCGCGCCCAGAGCGCCGGCGCCGGAAGTCCGCCCGCGGCCTCTCTAGGATGCCGGGCTCTGCGCTCTGTGCCCTTAACCCTTGCGACACCGCGGCGCGCTTTCCTGGCTGTCGGCCGTTTGGAAGGCGTGCTGCCTTCCTTTGTTTCCAGGAAGCTTCACCAAAGGCAGTGAGGGGAGCATGGCCTGTGGATCCAATTCTACAGACAAGGCGACTGAAGTCACTCGGCAGCTGAACCAGACCCCCGGTGTCCCATTTAAGGCTATCTTCATTGATTCCAACCGCCTCGCTCCAGTTCCCTCACCATATCTTAAAATAGATACAGTAAAATCTCAGCTGAGGTTATTATCGATACAACGGACTTTTACTTTCTTTCCTTTGGCACTGCATTTCCTAAATTTCCTAGAGTGCTTGCAATCCTACCAGTGATTTTAAAACTTAAAGGTTCGAAATATTATTCACTTTACAAAAATTTGGTTTCTATATAGGTTCTCAGGGTACATGATCTGCTGTTGGTTCACTCTGCTCCTGGTATATATACAGTAAGTCCCCTACATACCAACCAGTTCTTTAGGAGAGCTCATTCATAACTCCAGTTTGTTCCTAAGTCCAACAAAGTTAGCCTAGGAACCCAACTAATGCAATCAGCTACAGTAGTACTGTACTGTAACAGGTTTTTTTATCCTTTTCACACACATAATACATAAAAAACAAATACAGAAAATAAACAAAACATTTTTAATCTTAGAGTACAGTACCTTGAAAAGTACAGTACAGCAGCTGGCATCCAGGGGCTGGCATCCAGTGAACAGGCAGGAAGAGTTACTGATTGGGGAGAGGATGTGAGAGATGGTGGAACTGAAGGATCGTCAGCAATAGGAGACGGAGAGCAAGCTGCAATTTCACTCATGCCTGACGTTGATGGCACAGGTTCTGGTTCCTTGCTGGATTCAGTTCTATCTACCCTCTTGAAAAAAAAAACAATCCAGTGATGGATTGGGTAGCAGCTCTTTCTCTCATCATTAGATGACCCAGTAGTGCTGGATAGCATCCTGAACAACATTCACGTACCATTCTACGTTCAGGTCCTATGCCTCAAAAACTAAAACTGCCTCCTCAAATAAAATCATCTTGTCATTTTCAGCATGGTGAATCGCTTCAGTTCTTCTGTTATTTCTTCTTCCTCTTGTCTCTCTTCATCCTTCCTCTGAGCCTCTAATTCCATCAGGTCTTCATTAGTACAGTACAGTACAATAATTTCTCCAAGGGTTTCAGGAAGTTCCCAGGCAGCTACCATATCTGCACTCGTGGCCTCACCACTTTTCCGTTGTGAAGGTTGACTGTAGCCTTGAACTACAGCTGGCATTAAAGACGCACCCTCTGATTCTTTGCCCTGTTTCTCCTTCAAGCCTTCATAAAGGCTTTTTAGCTTTCTCTTGAATCAGCATTAAGCTGAGCAGGATTCGACACTGATGCTGATCCTGCATCCACACTCTGAGAAGTTTCTCCATCTCCTCCATCAATTTTCCATGCTTCTTCGACATTATTGTTGACATCATCGGCACAGCAGACTTCACTTCACATGTTCCATGATCTTGTCCTTGTTCTTTAGAATCCTGCTGATGGTTGAATGACTCATGTTTTAATCTTTTCACTTCGCTCCACTCTCAATTATTTTCACTTTTGTTTCCATCGTTATCACTTGGTGCTTCTTAGCAGCTACACTGCTGCTGCTTGTACACTTGCTTCTGGGTATCCTGGGCTTGGAATAAAGATACTGTTCTACTGTACTCTGTATAGTACTGTACAGTAAAATACCCAAAAGCACAACCACTTGTAGAAGATGCGCATGACAGTGTACACCAGACACGTGAACTAACTTACGTGACTGGACATATGAACACGTTTGCATTGTGGAAAGTTCGCAACTTGAAGGTTCTCATGTAGGGGACTTACTGTATACGGAAAAGATAATATTGGCTCCATGTTTCAGATGAGACAACTAAGGTCTAAATAGGGAAATGACTTGCCCAAGATCACACAGTACCCATCACCTGAATCCAGAATACCTCCATTCCTCTGCTGTATCCTGAACCCTTCACATCACCACAGCTGCATCCCAGAGCTGACTGGCGCAACAGAGGAGGGGACAGGCAGAAAAGTCATTGCCAACAGACAAATACAAGAGAACAGAGTAAGTTATGGTGCTCTGCCCTTGCACTTGCCCTGTGCAGGGAGCTGGGGGTCACCAACCAGTTACAGCCCTGCCTTCAACTGACTTGGAGAGTCTACCTGTTGCTGAGTATGCCAATTCCAGATATGCATTCTGAAACTGGGCAAACAATCACAGGATGGGTTTGGGACCCTCTGAGCCCACTGTGAGAAGGACCTGAGCTAAAACTCAATGGATCATTTGATCTCAGTAAAGTTATGGGTCTCCAAGAGAACAGAGTTGAATGCTATAGTAGAAATGTAACAGGAAAAGGAATAGGATTTGCCAATGGAGAAAGGGAGATGGTCTTCCGTTCACTGATCACTAACAAACACCTACTACTTACCAATCACTACAGAAGGCCCTGCAACAGAAATGAACAACGTGGCCTTACTTTAGCACAGGAAGTGAGATGTCAAGTGAAAGAGGAAGTATGGTAACTAACCCAGAACCTGACCTACTCTGAGGATCAAAGAACCTCCCTGAAGGAGGTGAGTGCTAAGCCAAGGCCTGAAAGATAGGTAGGCATTGGCCAGGAAGAAAGAGAAGAGGAGGAAGAGAAGGGTTTCTCTAGCAGAGGGAAGAGCAAGGGCTAAGATGAGAACTAGTTTGGTCAGCTTCTGTGTGTTCATGGGTCAGATGGTAGAGAGCTCAGGCAGAGGGGTGAGAGAGGTGAGTGAGTGAAAGTCGCTCAGTTGTGTCCAACTCTTTGGGACCCCATGGACTATAGAGTCCATGGAGTTCTCCAGGCCAGAATACTGGAGTGGGTAGCTGTTCCTTCTCCAGGGGATCTTCCCAACCCAGGGATCAAACCCAGGTCTTCCACATTGCAGGTGGATTCTTTACCAGCTGAGCCACCAGGGAAGCCCAAGCGAGAGCAGGGCCATATTGAGCAGGGCCTGGTCTGCCACGATAAGGAGTTTGATGGGAGAACTGCATGGGCAAAGGTAGGTGGGAAAGAGCACCACGAGGCCCACGTGGCAGGTCAGGAATGAGGTAAGCACCGTGGAAGAAGAAACGAAGAGGCTGAAGAGGTGAGCAAGGACCAGGCCGGAGAGTTCAAACTGGCCTGCTGGCCATGCAAGTGAGCACGAACAAGCAGAGCGAGGCATGGAGGGGTGATGGGGACTGGAGGGACTGAAGAGCACATGCTCTGCCTCCATGGGCAGCCAGCCCTCTGCTCCCGTGGGTGATGACCATCCTTGTTAGCAGACTCTAAGTCTCGGAGCATCTGCTTTGTCAAAGGAGGCCAGGAGTCCAGATTTTTATATGAAATCACTTGATTTTAAGTGCTGGCAACACGTTCAATACCATGTAAGTCAAGGGAAGTCCTAGCCACAGGCCACTGGTTCCCAAACTTTGCAGGATATCAGCATCACCTGTGGAGCTGATGCCCAAGTCGTGCCCTATACCACTGAAAATGTCTGGGGCTAGAAGCTAGGCATCAAAAGTTCCCAGGTGGTTCCAACAACCACTGCTGTAGGCTGAGGATATCCTTTGGGTTGCCAGACAAAGCCCGGGGGAGCCAAGTGGAGTTTTAGAGCTAGGGAGCAGCAGAACGGTTTGGAGTATAAGGAAAATCAGCCCTTAGAAGGAAGGACGTGTAGTGTGTAGTGAGGAAGGGCCTGGGCCTCAAGGGGCAGTGGTGGGATCCTGCTAGGGTAACCAACTATCCCAGGTTGCCAAGGACTGAGGGATTCCTGGGAATGGCACTTGAAGGGCTAACACAGAGGAAAGTCCTGGGCAAACCAGAATGCTTGGTCACCCTAGATTCTACCTCTGATATAGTTCTGTCTGGGGACTGATGCCCCCAGATATTCTAGAAAGGGCCCTGAGAAAAGGCTATCCATCTCTCTGTGATGCCCTTATCCAGGGTTCTGAGTGCCAGCCTTGACATACTTGTACAGGGAGCTAGAAACAGCGAGAGGACTTGGAACCATCTGCTCTCTTTGACCGGCAGAGCACTCCCGGTCAAAGCCAAGTGTACAGCCTATAACCCAGCAACAGGAAGGAACAAACCACTGATCCAAGCAACAGTGTGGACGACTCTCAAAGACATTATGCTGAATGAAAGAAAACAGACACCAAGGAGTGCCTACTATAAAATTCCATGCATGTGAAGTTCAAGAACAGGTTAACCTAATCAAAAACAAAGTTAGAACGGTGCTGCCTCTAGGGAGTTGGGGACAAGGAAGAGCCAACAGGACACATTCCAGGGGGAGGCCGTGATGTCGTTGATAAGAGCTTGAATTATGCAGATTATATATTTGTTGAAACGCTGAAGCGCAGTTAACACCTGTGCATTTTGCTATATGGATAGTTTGCCTCAAAGGAAAAGAAAAACCTGGACTCTAGTCAACACTGGACTTTAATTGACATATATGCCGAAGTGTTGAGAGGGAAGTATACCATTTTGTGCAGCTTATTTTGAAATGTATAAAGAAAATAAGAAAGATGGATGGATGGGTGGATAAGGAGATGTGGTACAGCAAAGATAGTAAAATGTTAGAGCACCTAGGTGGTAGGTGTTATCAGTGTTACCTGTACAAGCCTTCCAATTTTGCTGTAAACTTTAAAACTCTATGTAATAAAATATTGAGGAAAAAAAATCCTCTAAATCTGATCATGTTACTGCTCTGCTCACACCCCTTCAATGGTTTTTCATCTCAGCAACAGTGAAAGCCAGGTCCTCACAATGGCCTCCAAGAAGGATGACCTTACACTCTAGTTATCTCAAGTTGCATCTGTTATCTGGGTATAACTGTTAATATTGGGTTGGCCAAAAAATTCATTTGGGTAAGATTCATAATCCGTAACATTATGGAAAAACTCAAACGTATTGGCAAACTCAATACATCTCCTTTTATCCTATTATAAGTTTGAATGACACGTTATGTGACTGACTTGCCTCTGTGGCCCTACCTGACCCGACCTCACTTCCCACCCCTCTCTCCTCCCATCCCTCCACTCCAGAGGCACTGATCTCATTTCCAGCCATGTGCCCTCTCAGGGCCTTTGCACTGGCTATTCCCTCTTTCTGGAATGTTCTTCACCCAGGTAACCACAAAGCTCTCCCCTTTACTTCTTTCAAACTTTTAATCAAATATCTCCTCCATAAGGCCTCCCCTGAATTTCCGATTTCACAATTGCAGTCTCCTCTTTCCCCACCTCCCTTACTCTATTTTTTCTAAAGTACTTATAATTTTCTACATAAGATCTAACTTACTGAAGATAAGTTCCATGAAAGCAAAGATTTATTTTCCATTAAGTCTATGCTGTATCCCCAGAGCCTAGAATAGTGCCAGGCAAACAGTAAGCGCACAATAAATATATGTTGCTATAATTAGCAGCTGAGTAGACAATGGATGGGTGATGGGCAAAAGCAAAGCAGAGAAACTCACTGAGAAGCACCCTCAAAACACTGGGACCCCAAAGAAAGGGCCAGAAGGTGGGAAGATTATTTAGAACAGGGACTTCATAAGACAGAGTGCCTCATCGAATGTTGACTCTGACTTCTGGGTGCTCCCACCTTAGCCAACTCCTGGGACTGTGGGCCATTTCTGGGGAACCCCAGGGGGGCATGCTGGGAACGAGTTTGGAGGAGGATGAGGCTGAGGACCTGCGGGGCATCCCAGGGGAGATGCCTTGAAGGCACGTGGCCCTGATCTGGAGGTGGGAGCACGACTTGAAGGTAGAGACTTGGGAACCTTAATTCAAGCAGAGTCTTCATGAAGAAAAGAGCTAGGTCAGGAAATGTTCATGAGGGATATTTTAGGGGTTAGGAAAAGGAGAGAATGACACAGAGGAAAAGAATGGTGGGGCACTGGAGGCGAGGGCCCAAGAGCCAAGGGTGAAGAATTTCCAAAAAGAGACTGTGGACATGGGGAGGGGGCAGGGAGGGCATGGCAAGGGGATGATCAGGGGTACGCCTATGGAAGAGGTGGCTTTTCAAGTTAGAGTGGTTACAGAGTAGACTACAGAAAGGGCGCAGGCAGGCTTGGGCCAAGGGACAGATGCCCAGAGCCTGAGGCCTTGGGCCAGGAGAGGGATAGGAATGGGGGAGACTCAAACTTTAGCCTTTCAAGGCTACTTGGAAATAACTTCTTTCCCAGTCTCACTGGCAAGTGAGTCTCTGCCCTCTACCCCTACTGCTGAACATCCTCATCTATAACATGGGCTAACAAAAGCCATTTATTGAGCACTTACTATGGACCAAGCCGAGAACTCTCTCTCCATATATCCATTCAATCCTCACAATCATCTCACCAGGCTGATATTACTATTATCTCCACTGTACAGATAAAACAACTGAGGCACAGAGAGGTTACATCACTTGCTCAAGGTCACAGACAGAATGAATGGAAATGCTGAGATTCAAACCCAATTCTGAGCCTTAATACTGTACTAATCCATACAAAGCACTTTACAGAGCACTCTGGTTACCCCATGGGGTGATACATGAGATGACCCACACATCCCCAAAACGGTTGAGATTATTACCACATGCATGGCCCTCCAAAGATGTCCATGCCCTCTCTCTGGAACCTGTGACGATGTTACTTTACATGCAAATAAGATTCTGCTGATGTGATTACATTAAGAATCTTGAGATGGTAAGATTATCCTAGATTATCCCGTAGGACCAGAGTCTTTAATAGAGGGAGGCAGGAGAGTCAGAGAAGAAAAGGTGACAATGGAAGCAGAGAGAGAAAGGGAGTTTGGAGGATGCTACTCTTGCTGATGGACTTGAAGATGCAGCAGGGGCCACAAGACTTGCAGGTGGACTGCAGAAGCCAGAAAAGGCAAGCACGCACGTTCTCCCCTATAGGCCCTGGAAGGAATGAGCCCCTGCTGACACTTTTATTTTAACCCACTGAGAGTAATTTTAGAAATCTGTCCTCCAGAATGCTAAGGTAATAAATCTGTGTTGTTTTAAGCCACTAAAATTGTGATAATTTGTTAGGTGACAACAAAAAATGAATATACCACATCACTGCACACCTGGCTCCCCTGGCCAGCCCGGCTCAAATAGTATTACTACTGCAGCTGCTATCAGGAAATACCCCTAAATTTTTTAAAAAGTTCTTTAAAGTTTCAATGTGGTCTTCTCTGAACCTCAGTCTCTTCCTTTGTTAAAAACAGGACTCTGACTCTGACTCTCTGGCAGGCATAGAGTGAAGGTTTCTTATGTTATTTGAAGGTTCTCACAAACCATTGCAGCAGATGAGGCCTAGCTATTGTCCCCATTGCTCAGATGAACAAACTACAGCTCAGAGAGGGAAAGGAGCCCAGCATAGAGCCATAGGGCTAGTGAGTAACAGAGCCCGGACTTCTGACTTCAGATATACCATGCTGAGGTGCATGGCTCAGAGTCCAGCTCACGTGCCACCTCCTCAGAGAAGCCTTCCTGGAAAGCCTCAGCTCATTCATTCATTCATCAAATAGTTACTATGATTGTTCTATGCCGAGTGTGCTGTTAGGCATGGCTGGGACCAAGTTCTGCTCTCAGCGGCCCACAGCCTAGTGGATGAGACAGATGTACAAACCCACCGTCCCCCAACACCCTGATCAATACTGAGACAAAGGGAGAGAAACACACGGGGTGGTGGTGTGGGGGCCCAAACGGTGGGAGAAACTAAGCCTGCAGTCAGGGAAGGCTTCCTGGAAGAGGTGGCCATTGAGATGAGGACAAGGAAGATTCCACTAGGAATGTGGGCAGGGGTCCACCGGAGGAATGGCTGACCAGAGGCAGGGAGGCACCAGACTGTAGCTTCCTCAGGGCAGGGAACAGGTTGGGTCATCGCAGGCCCCAAAATCCCACGGGGCCTCCATGTTCCTGTGTGTGAATGGGACTCACACTCCTAGCAGCCCAGAGCTTTGGTAATTGCTGGGCCCGGGCAGGGCTGAGCAGGAAGAAAAGAGGTCCTGGGGATTCCCAAGAGCAGGACAGCCAAAGGCAGGGTCAAAGGTAAGGGGGACAAGACAGAGTGGAGAGAGGGTAGGGGAGGCAGGGTCCTGGCTCGAACCCCCCTTCCATGTCTGACTCAGGGTGTAGCTATAGGTAGATCCTCTTAGAGCCTCAGTGACCCCCTCTGAGAATTGGAGCATGAGACACAACTGTCTCCAAAGACCCTCCCCAGCCCTGACGGGGAAACGACATGACACAAAATTACAAAAGGGTCTTTATTTGTAAAAAGCCAAAGGGGCCCCCGGGGCGACAGGACAGGCAGGCCGGCTTCTCAGGGGTCAGGGGCATTTGGGTAGATGCGCTTGAGTGGGGGGGCGCCCTCCGAGTCCTCGGGATCACCCTGGGCTGCCTCGGGGACAGATGGCACGGGCTCAAAGACGGGGTAAGCTTCAGGGGCCTGGAGAGGAAGGGTGGACAGGCGTGAGCTCCACCCCAACCCAAGAGTGCAGGCTCCTAGCCCTGCCTTCTCCAAAGCCTCCACTCCACTCCCTTCCCGGACTCGGGAGTCTAGCCCAGGGCCGGGGCCCCAGGATGCAAAGTGTGTGTATGCTAAGTCGCTTCAGTTGTGTCCGACTCTGTGCAACCCTATGGACTATAGCCCACCAGGCTCCTCTGTCCATGGGGTTCTCCAGGCAGGAATACTGGAGTGGGTTGCCATGCCCTCCTCCAGGGGATCTTCCCGACTCAGGGATCGAACCCAGATCTCTTATGTCTCCTGCATTGGCAGGTGGGTTCCTTACCGCTAGCGCCACCTGGGAAGCAGAATAAGTAAGGCGCCGGAAACAACTACACTGTTTTGGGGGAAAGAAGTTGATAATTCTGGAAAACGTATTACACGGTAGTCCTTGCAGGAAAAGTCAGAAGTTTGTGGGAGACTTTTTAAAGCTGTTACATCCTTAGGATTAAAAAAAAAACTTGAAGGTGCACCACGATCTTTTCAGGTTTTTAATGGTCTCAAGTTAGCCCCCATCCAGCCTGGAGGATTTTGTTTCTAAAACACCCTTTTCTTTTCAGTCCCAAGAACCCAGCCTTTAGCTGTATCCAAGGCCTACATTTCCCACCTTGACCTCAAGAGTGCAGCCCTCAAGCTTTTAGCGACCCCACAGCTCCCCACTCCCTCCAAGACCTGGGAGTCCAGGTGGCCACTCTCACCTCAGCCTCCAACAATTCTGGAACAGGCTCCTCCTTGGTCAACATAGGAGGTTCATCCGTGCTGCCCGCAGGTATGCCCCCAGGGTCTGAAACATGAAATAAACAGACGTTCCCTGAGCCACTGCAGAGACCAGGAGGGAAACCCATGAGTCACATAAGCCTGTGGGCTATGGGAGCACTGAGTGGGGAGCCAGATCCCTGGCTGCAACCCAGAAAGAAAACACAGGAAGGACATGTAGGTGGGATCTTGACAGGTGAGTAGATTTGATCAGGTAGACAAATGCAGAGCTGGAGTACATTTCAGGCAGAGGCAACAGAAGCTTGGCAAGCACAGATCTGGATGTTGGACTCCGTGCGTGTGTGCATGGGTGCTAAGTCACTTCACTCGTGTCTGACTTAGTGCGACCCTATGGGCTGTAGCCTACCAGGTTCCTCTGTCCACGGGATTTTCCAGGCAAGAATACTGGAGTGGGCTGCCATGCCCCCATCCAGGGGATCTTCCTGACTCAGGGATCAAACCCATGTCTCTTTATGTCTCCTGCATTGGCAGGTGGGTTCTTTACCACTGAGCCATCTGGGAAGCCTGGGGTTGGACTACTTGGGTTAAAATTCTGACCTTGGGCAAGTAACTTTATTTCTCTAAGCCTGTTTTCCTGTCTGTAAAATGGGGATGATTATAGTAATGACTGGGCTCCCTGATGGCTTAGCGGGTAAAGAATCTGCTTGTAAAGCAGGAGGCACAGGAGATGCCGGTTCAATTCCTGGGTGGGGAAGATCCCCTGGAGGAGGACATGGCCACCCATTCCAGTATTCTTGCCTGGAGAATCCCCATGGACAGAGGAGTCTGGTGGGCTAAAGTCTAAAGGGTCGCAAAGAGTTAGATACGACTGAGTGACTACACCACATGCATAGTAATTACCACACAATACTGTTGTAAGGATTAAATGAGACAGGAAAAGCCATTAGCACAGGGCCTGGCACAGAGTAAGTGCTCGATAAATGTGAATTATTGTTTTTATATTAGTACAGGTACAAAAGTGTGTGGTATTATCTAGACATGGAACATAGGCCCAAATCAGGGTGTTCTTGGATGGGAACAATGAGGTCAGCAGGGGACAGTTCATGAAGGGCCCAGAGTGCCAGGTTGAGGAGTCAAAGGTCATAGGGAGTCACTGAAGGCTTTGCAGCAGGAAAAGAACCTTGTCAAACTTCTGCTCACTGGGGGTACGACTGGAGGAGGGGAGATCCCGGAGGCTGGAGCCAGGTGTGGGTGGGAGAGATGACAGAGCTGGGGAGGCAGGGGAAGGCAAACACACGGGGGAAGTGAATCTGACCAGACAGGGTACTGACTCTAGGGGAGGACACATGAGGAGGACTCATGCCCAAGATCCTAGCTCATTGGCTATGTGTGCTTAGGTAACTTACTTAAACTCTCTGAGTTTTGGTTTCTCGTCTATAAATAGAGACCATAACCCTCATAGGGTTGTAGTGAAGATTAAATGAGATAAAACATGGAAAGTGCTTAGCTCAGTAAATATTAGCAGTCATATTACCACTTATTATTAATCACTCTTATGATTATCACAATTATTTTATCGTGCATGCATGTTCAGTCGTGTCCAACTCTTGGGGATCCCATGGACTGTAGCCCACCGGTCTGTCCAGGAGATTATCCTGGCAAGGATACTGGAGTGGGTTGTCATTTCCTTCTCCAGGGGATCTTCCCAACCCAGGAATTGAACCAGGGTCTCCTGCATTGGAGGCGGAGTCTTCACCAGCTGAGCTACCAGGGCTGCTGCTGTTCAGTCACCCAGTCATGTCTGACTCTTTGAGACCCGATGGACTGAGCCACCAGGGAAGGCCCAGCAAATACTTATTGAGCACCTACTATGTGTTCCATGGTGTTCTGAGGATAACACCAGTGAACAAGGTCAACGTGGGCCCAACAGTCAGGAAGCTGACATGAGGTGGGAAAGAAAGCTATTTAACTAGTACAAAGCTAAATCTACATGAAAATCTCAGACAGTGATAAGTTATCCACAGAAGCTAAGAAGCCAGAGAAGGAGAGACTGTCCCTAGAGGAAGGGCGGTGACTTTCCACAGAACTCAGGGAAGCATCTTAGGAGGAAGGGCTGGCAGAGGGGCAAGCTGGTGGCTCCCACTTTGGAGGGGAGAGGGGAGAGGGCTCAGAAGAGAGGGCTCCTGCGAGGCGCCTGGTCCTACCTCTCTCCTGGCCCAGCTGTGGGGGCTGAGCATCCTCTGGGACCCCTTCCGGTGGTCCAGCAGGTGACACAGGGCGGCTGGGCTGGGGGGTGCCCCCAGGGCTGGGCTCCGTGCCCTTCTGCAGAGAGCCTTCTGAATGGAAACTCTGGTTACTGTTCTCATCTGTGGGGGAAAAAAGCCGAAAGGGTTGGGCTTGAGGCCCCAGTCCCCTCCCTTAATGCCCGCAGCCCCCACATCCCAGCATCCCTACCTACCATTGAGATCCAGCAGGATGAGAGGGCCGCCCCCTCGGGGACTGGCGCCCCTGCCCCTCCGCTCCCGGCCTCGGGATCTCTCTGCCCCTCCACCTGCCCTCCGGCGCTCCTGGGGGTTAGAGGGCTAAGGGTCAGAGGCAGCTTTCTGGTTAGCACTTGCCAAGCCCCCACTGTACAAATAAAGAAACTGAGGCAGAGAGAAGCGGAAGGCCCTGCATGAGGTGACAGGTTGTGCACGCTGGGTTAGTTCTTGAACCGGGGAGGTGGGGGCAGCGGGGGACCGAGGTCTGGTCGGGGGGGGGGGGGGGAGGGGAAGAGGAGGAGTTGCTATTAATTGTTAACATCTGTCTGTGCTCCTGCATTTGAGCTCTGAGTGGAGACTGGAGGTGGAGGCCAGGGTTGGGAGGGGCTTGCCCGAGGTTACACAGAAGAAGGGCCTGGGACGGGGGTGGGGGGAGGGGGGGGACTTGCTCACCTCCTCCTGGGGGTCCACCACTGGCACCCACTTGAAGATACGAAGGGAAGTGTCGCCCACAGTCACCCAGCGCTTCTCCCTGTGGGACAGTGTGGGGATTGGGTCAGAGAGGCCTGAGGGGAGGGCCACCCCGGGAGCGGGACACATCTGGGGATACCCCGAGATATGCGGGTGATGCCCTGATGGAAGGGGCACTTTTGCTAAGAGGACATAGTTGGAGAAACCCTGCAAACCCGAGGGCACAGATTGGCGGGGGGCGGGAGGGGGGTTGCTTCTAGAGAGAGTGTGACTTGGGGTCGCGGCTCTGCAGACCCCTGGGGTATACACATGGAGAGCTCGGACTCTGAGGCCGGCTGGGGACCTTAGCAATGAAGATCCCCGGGCACACTCGCGGGAGGAGTGTCAAAGCTTCAGGGGGCGGGGCATAAACGGGGGCTCCAGCTTCGGGAGGGCAGGACTGGGGAACACGCTTTGTAGACCCCAGGGTGTAGCCAGAAGGAAGATAGAGCCCCGCAGCTCCTGCGCGCAGCTGGGCGGCACACCTAACAGTTGGGGGCCACAGCTGGCGAAGCGGGGGTAGACTTATATGGGGGAGGAGTGGCCCCCCGGGTCCCGTCCCTGGCCCCGGGGCAGCGCTCACCATCTCCGGACCTTCTCGATGGTCGCCATCACCTTCTTGATGTCATCCTTGGCCCGGCTCCGGGTCTCGGCCCGCACGGTCCGGCCGGCCATGCTGGCGGGGCTGGGGCCCAGGCCGAGCCCGCGGCTGGGCCGCCTCCCGTCCGGCGGGCTCAGGCTCGGCGCCAGGCCGGGGCGCCGCTCTCTCAGCCCGTCGTCCCTCCGGGAGTTGGTCGCGCCCTCCCTCGCTCCCCCAACGCCTCCGCGAGTCCCCGCCCCGCTTCCTGCCGCCGCGCCCCGCCCCGGCCCGTCCCCGGAGCGGCCGGGCGGCGCGGGCGGCCAGAGCCCAGGCCTGGAAGTCGGCCGGCCCCGCCCCAACCGGGCCCGCCCCCTCGGGGCACCCGGACGCGCAGCGCCCCCTGCCTGCCGCCGAGAGGCAGGTTGGGGGCAGCTGGGCGACTGGACGCGCGCGGCGGGGCTGCGGCCGTGCGTTCAAGCCACGTGGGCGCCAGGGGGCGCGAGAGGGTCAATGTCCCGTGTGAGACCGCTGCGCGTGGGGACGTCCCTGGGACGCTGTATGTGTGTGTGTCTCCCTCGCCAGACTATCAGGTTCTAAACTGTTCTACTACCCCTTCATCCATTCATTCAACAGTCTGAGTGCCAATTACGTGCCTGACACCGCATATAACTGATTCTTCACCCACCAGAACGGCTAAAATGAAAACGATGAAACCTACCAAGTGGAGGCGAGGAAGTAGGGCAACTAGATCCCTCTTGTTTCTGGGGGAGTGTAAATTGGTAGAGATACTACTTCGAAAAGCTGGCGGTTTTTCAGCGGAACTATGATCCAACAGTTCCACTCCCAGGTCGTTAACAGCCAACAGAAATGCGTGGGTATGAGTACCAAGGGGCCTGTCCTGGAATGTTCATATCTCCGTAATAGCCTCAGACTGGAAACAACCCATCGACAGGGGAGTGGAAAATGAATTGGAGCCTGTTTACACCATGGAGGACCAAGCAAGAAGGCTGAGGTCCTGCTACCCCCAACAATGGAGACAAGTCTCATGAAAGGAGTAGGATACAGAAGTACACCATTGTATGATTTCATTTACATGAAGTTCAGAACCGACAACATCAATAAATGGTGTGAGAAATCAGGCAGGCGGTCACCCATGGGACTGGGAGGGGCTAAGAGGAGGGTTCTGGGAACGGGTCATGCTCTGTTTCTTAATCTGGTGCTGATTCCCAGGGCATGATTACTCTTGGAAAATTCGTTGAGCTGTACGCTTATGATGGTGTGCCCTTTTCCCTACTTGAATGGAAAGTTTCTTAAAACGGAGTGTGTCTTGGTTGATTTTGTTTGAAGCTGTGTTTATTAGCAGACATGCTAAATTTGTGTGGCTATGTGTGTGTATTTCAAGGGTGTGGCTACTGTGTCTGTGTGTTTTCCAGTGACTACGTTCAAAGGGATTAAGGTATAGGAAGGTGGTTATGTCAACATTTCTGGAGCCAAACTGCTGCGGTAAAATTCTACCTCTGCTTTTCCAGTGACCTTGGACAAGTCACATCTCTATTTCCTCAACTACAACATGGGAATGAGTTAATATGTGTATAACTCTTAGAACAATGGCTTGCACACAGTAAATACCCAATAACAGTCTCCGTTAATAAGTATGATGGCCGCACCTGCTGTGCCCTCTGCCAGTTCATCCCTTTCTTCCTTTATTCTGGCAATTGTCTCATGGCAATATACTCCCACACTCACAGGTCTCCTTCCCAATTTCTTCATTCACAAACCCTACATGCTGTTGTCTATGGTCACCCTATCAGACTGTGAGCTCCTTAGGGGCCCAGAGACCAAGAATGGATCATCATTTCTGGGTGCCAGAGCCCAGGACGGAATGGGTTCTTGGGAACCATGTGTGGGGATAAGTAAATGCATAAAGACCCTACAGCATTTTTCTGCATCAGGTTAGTGGGTTGACCTTTGGATATGACTCCCTGTACCTGTCTTTTTAAGTTTGTTTCTGTTTGAGAACCCTTCAGCAGATGCGGGTGTGTCAGAAGTTCTCTTACTGGGTCTGGTCAGGTGCAATGAGTGGTCCCCTAGTAGGTGTGACTGTGAAAGCAAGGGCAGAAGGCATCTGAAGCAGGCCAGGAGTGCATGTACTGGCAGGTGTGGTCTAAGCCTGAGGGCCCCCACCTTGGCCTCTCAAGCACCCGGCTCTCCCCTCCCCCAGACAAGAGGAAGGGCCAGCACATTCCTGTCCTGCCCAGCTGCGCCCTCTCCTACCCTCTCCCTCCCATCCCCCATCCAACAAGCTTTCTCCGAAAAGCAGATCGGAGCCTGAGACTTCTCCTCCCATCGGACCTCAGGGCTGCCTCCAAGGCCCGGGCACCCCAAGCCTGAGGTCCCTATCCACCCTTCAGACAACCTGCTGCTCTCCTCAGGTCCCCTTCGCGACTAGGCCGAGTGAGCAGAGAGGTGAGCTAAGGGCCAAGGAATCCGGCCTGGGAAAGCGGGGGTGGGGTAGGGGGGGGTGTGGGGGGGGGTAGATTGTTGGGGTCTGAGCCCTGATTGGCTACGCCTGGGCCACGCCCCTACCCTTTTCCCCCTTCTTCCCCCCTCGTAAGGGGGGCGTGGAGGGAACCAGGATCAGCCAGGGGCCAGCATGAGCCGGAGGGAGGGCAGTCTGGGTAAGGGGCTGAAGGGTCGGATGCCGAGCGCCCGCGGGGAGCAGGGGTCAGAAGGGCTGGAAGCTGGGGTCCGGGTCACCGCCACCCCTAAGTCGGGGAAGGGAGCGGCCTGAGCGGGGGAGAACAGGGCAGCGGTGTCAGGTAACGAGCGGGTGAGTTGTGGGTGAGCTGTGGGAAGGGACAAGGGCCAGAGTTTAGAGGAGGCTTGGGGCTGTGCCTTCAGAGACTTGAGCTCAGGAGATAGATCACCGGTTCGAGTACACCCTGGGGGAGGACTGGGGTCGTGGTTGGACCAGGACGCCGGGATCCTGAGTATCGGAAAAGAATCAGAACTGGGAGCCAGAGAGAGGGGTAAAGTTAGGGGAGGAAGTCTTTAGGCCACAGGGGTCGGTGAGTGACAACAAGAGACGAAAGTTGAGGCTGTTAAGGATAAGGACCCGCGGGGCAAACTCTGGCGGGGGGGCGGGGCGGAAGTTGCCGGGCCAGGACTACATTCCCCAGTATGCCCTGGGCATGCGCTAGGCATCTTGGGAAATGTAGTCTTTCTCCAGGAGCGCCAACCTCTAACTTGTGAAGGTTAAGGCGCGTTACTGATTCACTGATGGGGCATAGTGCCCTGCCCACGGTCTTGCACTGTAGGGCCGTCTGGGAAGGAATGGGACGTCAGTCTCCTAATCTGTAAAATGAGCTTAAAGGCTCGTTTCAAGTTGAAGTTCTGTGCTTTGATGATGCTGAATTCCACCAACAATCACTGAGGTACAGAGACATGTGAGCCCTGTCCTCCAAGGGCTCCCAGGCTGAGGCAGATCCTCCTAGATAAAGGAGCCAGTAAAAGAACCACCTTGGAAGTATGAACTAATGGCCCTTAGTAGAAAGAAGAAGTTAATTTAAAGCAGTGTATATGGAAGCTACACTGATGAAGCTGTATGTGAATTTGGCTTTAATAGGATTTCAACAATGGTTTGGGGACAGGGAATGCATTTCAGGTGGAACAACCGTTTGGCAAATGTCTGGTGCCCTATTCTCCCTCAGTTGGAATGGGACAGAGCCTGCCTGGCTTAAAAATTGGAGAATTCAGAGTGGAGCCTCTGGGTTCAGGAAGAGCGAGCCTGGAAGAAGTGGTCAAGAAGCAAGGGGTTGGGGTGCTCTCATTCCTCCCCTGCTTTTCCCACCAGAGGACCCCCAGGCTGACTCCTCAGCCTCACCCCTTCCCCACTTGGAGGCCAAGATCCAACAGACACACAGCCTTGCCCGCCTCCTCACCAAATATGCTGAGCAGCTTCTCCAGGAATATGTGAGTGGGATTGGGGGGTGCGGGTATCAGGGGCCTGGGAAATGGGGAAGTATAGATTAAGGGGTCCTTGACCATTCATTTTCTCAACCTCTCTTCACAACTGCAGAAATTGGGGCTCCAAAGAGGGGTCAATAACTGGCCATTGGTCATCATCCAGCAAATTGGAGGAGGACTTTCTCTGTGCCTCAAATGCCCCTCCATAGAGGGTCCCTCCTTGGTGCTTTAAGACAGAGGCAACCTGAGACAGTGAAGGGAAGTTTGGCTTGGGAGTCAGAAACCTAGGTTCTAGGCTCTGTGTAATCTTGTGATATCACCTCTGTAAGCCTGGATCTCCCCAGGTGTCAAAGGAGGCAGTTGAATAAGAGGAACTATGAACTCTTCTATCTGTGTTATATAGACGGCCCATTTCAATCTAGAGCAGGGGAATGCAATCCCAAGAGGGCACTTTTACAGAGGAGGGGGGTTTGTCAACATCTTTGGTTGACATTACTCTGGTGTAGTGGAGGGACGGAGAAGGCAATGGCACCCCACTCCGGTACTCTTGCCTGGAAAATCCCATGGATGGAGGAGCCTGGTAGGCTGCAGTCCATGGGGTCTCGAAGAGTCAGACACGACTGAGCGACTTCACTTTCACTTTTCACTTTCCTGCATTGGAGAAGGAAATGGCAACCCACTCCAGTGTTCTTGCCTGGAGAATCCCAGGGATGGGGGAGCCTGGTGGCTGCTGTCTATGGGGTCACACAGAGTCGGACACGACTGAAGTGACTTAGCAGCAGCAGCAGTGGAGGGAGCCTGTAGTTTTGAATCAGATAGACTACAAACCTTCCAACTGGTGACCTTGGGCAGTGATGATAACATTAGAAATAATAACTTAATAATTATGACAGCAATAGTAGGGTAATTAAACTAGGTTTGTAGTCCTACCAACCTTGGTTCAGCTTCCAGCTTCTGCCCCTTCCTAGATCTATGACCTGGGACAGGTCAGCCTGAGTATCCTCATTTATGAAATCATCACCATTGTCAATACATCCATTATTGGGAAGATTAGGAATAGTGTGTTTAAAGCAGGAGACACAGTGCCTGAACCAGAAGCAACATGTTAGCAAAGGATAAATGGTATTGTTATAGCATCTTTACAAATTACAGATCACCTTTATCTTTTCATTTGTTCATTCTCATGATAGTTACTCATGGAGTCCCTGGCTGTGTGTTAAGCAGGTGGAGAGGTGGGGGAACATGGGGAAGGGAGTCGAACAGCCTCGGCCCCTGCACTATCTTCTGTGATTCTCAAGAGGTCCCTGGTAGGAAGGAAGGACAGAGAACTGTCCCTCGTCTTATAGAAGAGACCACTGAGGCTCAGAGAAGGAAAGGGTTTTGCACCCGACTGCACAGCTAGTGAGTGGTGGTGAACAGGATTTGAACCTGGGTCTGTAAGATAGCATTAATAAAAGAGGTAGCATTTTTTTTGTGTCCTTCCAATGGGTCAGGACCTGCCTTAAGCCTCTTAGCACGCATATAACTACCTTAAGAAGTGGATACGTTTAAATATCTATGGAGTAGATGAGAAAACAGAGGCCCCTGTGTAAAGTCCACGGTGGTTTTTGTTGTTTTGTATTCTCTCAAACACAGCCGTCCTGTTGGCAGTGTGTCACTTGTGAGACTGGGGACACTGAGGCCCCAGAAGAGCGGTGGAGGGCTGAGTTCCCAGCCGAGGGGCCGCCCTGACTGCCTCGTCTCCGCAGGTGCAGCACCAGGGAGACCCCTTCGGGCTGCCCGGCTTCTCGCCCCCGCGGCTGCCGGTGGCCGATCTGAGCGACCCGGCCCCGGGCCACGCTGGCCTGCCAGTGCCCGAGCGCCTGCGGCTGGACGCCGCGGCGCTGGCCGCGCTTCCGCCGCTGCTGGACGTCGTGCGCCGCCTCCAGGGCGAGCTGAACCCGCGCGCGCTGCGCCTGCTGCGGCGTTTGGAGGACGCGGCGCGCCAGGTCCGGGCTCTGGGCGCCGCGGTGGAGGCCGTGCTGGCCGCGCTGGGGGCCGAGAGCCGCGGGCCCCGGCCCGAACCCGCGGCTGCCGCAGTCGCCGCCTCCACTGCCTCCGCGGGCGTCTTCCCGGCCAAGGTGCTGGGGTTCCGTGTGTGCGGCCTCTACCTCGAGTGGGTGAGCCGCACTGAGGCCGACCTGGGCCAGCTGGCGCCCGGGGGCCCGGCCTGAGCGCCGGGCGCGCGGCCCAGCTCACGGCGCCCTCCCTGGCCATCTCCATCTCTCCCCATCTCTGTCAGCGTCTCTCTGTCCTCAGACCATTTCCGCCTCTCTGTTTCCTTTGGACGCTTCTCCGTCTCGTTTTCTCTCTGGGTCCTTCTTGTCTCCCTCTAGGACTTACCTTATCTGTCATGTCCTTGCTTCCCCTGAGTTTCTCCACCGCTTGCATCTGCTTCTCTGAGCATCTCTTTGTCTTCCCGTCGTCTCCTGTTTCCTCTTGGCCCGCTGTAGCCTGTGCATATCTCCACCTCATCTCAAGGAAGAGCCACCTGTCACTCTGTTTGCCTCTGTCCTTCTCTCTGTCGTGTCCTGGCCAGGAACATGCCTGTTGGCCTTGTGGTGGAAGGGCTACTCCAGACAAATTTCAGCCACCTTCCCCCAGGGTCACTCCACCTGCTGCTCTCCCCGTCCCCCATCCCACCCCTTGTGGCCCTGCCTCCTCTCCCTTTGATGCCCTCCACCCTTTCCCCTCCCTCGGCCCTAATCCACACCTTCCCTTCTCCTCAAGTCAGGTTTATGGAGACAAAAAAAAAAAAAAAAAACACCTCACCCCTTTGAAGAGTTTTATTTACGAGAATAAATTAATTTTTTGTAAATAAAATGTTGAACAAGAACATTGAATTTACTAGTATATACAGTCATTGAAAATGGGGAGACACATTTAAGGAGAATAAGATCCTTGGGGTATGGCCTGGTCCCCCCAGCCATCCGCAAAAGCCACACTATAAATAGGAGCTTCAGGAGAGCCCCAGGCCAGGGATGCCATCTGTCATCTCGAAGTGGATGTGTCCTGAGCAAGAAACAGATGTGACTCGGGTCCTTAGCTTTTCAAGAGTCACACATCCATTGAATAGGAAGGGAAGCACCTTAAGATGGGAAGTTGGAGCAGTGGACACAGTCAGAGAGGTAGTCTAGAAGAGGCAATGAACTCCAGAAAAAAGGGAGGACCCGTTGCTCAGAAAGTCCGTATCTTCCTACAGGAAGTGAGGTAGATAGAGACAAGAAGGCAGTCCCTGGACCTCCCCTAAATGACAGGAAGGGGACCAACTGTACTCCCCCTGTAGAGTGGGAAATGAAAGTGAAAAGCGTTCGTCACTCAGTCACGTCCGACTGTTTGTGACCCCATGGACTGTAAGTGAAGCCTCTTTAAAGAGGTATTTCTTTCCACCCAGAAAATGAGCCACCAGTACCACTGGAATGGGAATTCATGAGATGCTGTCCATGGAGTCCCACCCAGATCTGGAAGGGAGGCCACAGGACCTGGGCAGGGAGGCCCAGGCATAAGGACTAGAGGCCTGGTCCCCAGGAAATATTCCCAGATACATGGTACACAAGCCCTGCTAGACAACATGTGTCTCCTTTCTAGCCAAGAAGCAAGGCAGAAAAAAATCCCTGGTGAGAAAAAAAACAAAAACAAAAAACAGGAAAGAATCAGCTGTGAAAGGGAAAGGGTTGCAGCCCTAACAGGAAGTCCCACCTCCTCTATTGAGAGTATTTGGCCTTGAGCTCACCCAAGAAAGTCACAGCTCGGTCTGTCCAAAAGCTGTAGTCCCGGATTATTACATACCCTCGACACTTCTTCTGGAAGGCTGTGTCCCCTAAGGGGACAGGACCGAGGAGGGTGTTTGGTTGGGGAGTGGGCAGGCCCAGGGCAGTCATGATGCCAGCCAAGTTGCCCGCTAGGCCTTTGGCCTTGAGTCTTGCTTCCCAAAGCTGGTTCTCCACCATGGAATTGTCAGGGCTCAGGTCACTCTGGTCAGCGATCGCAAGCAGCAGGTGCTGGCTGAAGGACCAGAAGGCCTCCTGGGTGAGGCTCAGACGTACTCCATGTTCCAGGCCATGCCAGATCTCAAAGGGCATGTCGGTTGGAGGCAGGGTTCTGAGTGAGAGTTCAGGGATTGAGAAGTCGGGATCACTAAAGGGACTGCCTTGGTGCTGGAGCTGCGCAAGAGACAGAGACAGATGAGAGTGAGGGGACCCAAACGCTGCCCTAGGGTCCCCCTGAATTCACTGCCTTCCACGAGACTGGCCTCTTCCTAGGGGGAGTTGCCATTCCCTTCCTCAGGGAGCTGATGAAATGTTCTAGCACAGAGCCCCAGCTCTGTGAGGCTTCAACTCAGCTTCCTCCACATACAACTTGTGCAACTTTGAATCACAGCTTCAGTAATTCCCACATGGCGCTGTAATAGTGAAGATGATAAGGTGTAATAGACATAAAGCACTTAGCACTTGGCATATGACTAGGGCGTTAATATCATTCACTAGTGACATCTTTGTATTAATATCATGAACACTATGATGATGTTACTTATTACAGTATTTGCAAGCTAAATATATTATTGACAATGTGGTTAAAGCCGTATTTCCTTTTTATTCACATTCTTCAGGGCTTAATATTTGTTCAATTGTAAATAATCATTAATATGCAATTATTAATATTGAATTGAACTATAATATTATTTAGTTAATGCCTTCTCCATTAGATTTCTCACCTCCACAAACCTAGACCCACAGAATTTTAGTGCACACTGATAAATTCTGTAATTGAAAGATCACCAAGTCCTGCATGCCCATTTTACAAATGAGGAAACTCAGGGTCCTCAAAGCTACCCAGAGGATTCTGACAGATATGAGACTAGAAATTAGAGGCAGGGACTTCCCTGGTGGTTCAGTGGTTAAGAATCTGCCTGCCAAAGTAGGGGATGTGGGTTCGATCCCTGCGCCAGAAAGATCCCCCATGCCGTGGGGCACCTAAGCCTGGGGACCACAACTCCTGAGCCTTCACTCCTAGAGCCCATGCTTCGGACAATAGAAGCCACCGCAAGGAGAAGCCCAAGTGCCGCAAAGCAGAGGAGCCCCCGCTCGCGACAATTACAGAAAGCCTATGACAGCCACAAGGAGCCAGGACAGCCCCAGAGAAAGAAACTAGGTTTTACAGAAGAAAACAAGAAACTAGATTCGGTAACTTTACATGGACCTAGAATATAGTACAGTGGAAGAGTCACAAATTCCAGGGCCTGCAGGGGCCAGGTGGATCCCATCACCTGGAGAAGAAGCAGATGGGGTGCGGCTGGGGCACAGTGACTGGAGGCCAACAGGACCCCTGTGTCTGTTTTTGACAGGTTTTCAGGTTCAAAATTTGAACAAGCATCGCACGGCCTAAACAAAACATCTGTGGATCAGACCCAGCCAGCAGGCTGCTACTTTGAACTTCCAGACAGTTTTGTGACCTCAGGTAAATTATTCCCACATCAAAGCTCAGTTTCCTGGCCTTTCCCTCATGGTCCAGTGGTTAAGACTCTGCCCTGCAATGCAGGGGGTGGGGGTTCAATCCCTGGTTGAAGAGCTAAGATCTCACATGCCTCCCAGGCAAAAAACCCAAAGGATAAAACAGAAGCAGTATGGTAACAAACTCAGTAAGGACTTTACAAATGGCCCACATCAAAAAATCAGAAAGAGGCCTTCCCTGGTGGCTCGATGGATAAGAATCCTCCTCCCAATGCAGGAGACATGGGTTCCTGATCCAGGAAGATGCCACATGTCCTAGATCAACTAAGCCCGTGTGCCACAACTACTGAGCCTGTGCCAAGGAGTGGCAACTACTGAGCCCACATGCCCCAAGTACTGAAGCCTTGAGAGCCCTAGAGCCTGTGCTCAGCAACGAGGGAAGCCGCCGCAATGAGAAGCCTGCACACCACAACTAGAGAGGAGCTGCCACCCGGGAAAACTAGAGAAGGGCTCAGTGCTGAGTCACTCCAGTCGTGTCTGACTCTCTGGGACCCCATGGACCATGGCCCGCCAGGCTCTTCTGTCCATGGGATTCTCCAAGCAAGAATACTGGAGTGGGTTGCCATTTCCTTCTGCAGTGATAAAGTGTGAAGTGAGTGAAGTCGCTCAGTCAAGTCTAACTCTTTGCAACCCCATGGACTGTAGCCTAACAGTCTCCTCTGTCCATGGGATTTTCCAGGCAAGAGTACTGGAATAGGTTGCCATTTCCTTCTCTAAAACTAGAGAAGAGCTGAAACTAAATAACAATGATCCAGCACAGCAAAAATAAATACAATAATAAAAATATTAAAAAGTTTTAAAAATTCTAAAAAGACCCCCTCAGTTCTCTCATCTGTAAAAATGGGTCATAATTCTGCCTCTTAGAGCTATGTGAGGAGCCAGTAAGATAATGAGGCTGAATCTCCCAGCATGGCATAGGCTCAGAAAAGCAAGGGCAGAGGTGGTCTTGGACAGACTCATGAGCCTGTAAAACACTTCCCCTAGGGGCTTCTGACAGTCCTGAGAGGTCAGCCAAGGCACGACCACCATCCCATTTGGCAGATGAGGAAGCTAAGACAGAGAGTGAAGGAATGACCTGCCCAAGGTCACCCAGCCATGAGTGACATCATTCCTGTGGGCGTGTCTCTAGCTGGCAGAGCCCCTGTACCCCAGGACCCATGGAGGAACCTCCTTCCAGCCTTGTTCTGCCTCCCTTCCCCAGGGCTGGGCCAGGAGGGTGACAGCCGCCTCCCCTCACCCCCTGCTCATGCCCTGTCACTCACGTAAGTCTGCAGCAGGGTGGAAGTGTGCCTCTGCATGTCGAGCGCCAGGTTATAGGCTTGATTGACAGACTCAGCTGTGGACATGGGGGCTCCCAAACTGAGAGGGGGCAGCAGCAGGAGCAGCAGGCAGAAGGGGGCTGGCAGGAAGAAATCAGAGGTCAGCACCAAGTCCCTGACCTCCCCTGCTGATTCACTCATTCATCATAACAGCCCCTCATATGGATACAGCCCTTGAGGCTTACAGCGGTCTTCTGTGTGCCACTCAGGGCAGAATCACCCTGTAAGCAGTTTATTTCTAGCCCAGAATATTCCCCTGGGACTTCTCCGATGGTCCAGTGACTAAAGACTCTGAGCTCCCAAGCAGGAGGCCCCGGGTTCAATCCCTGGTCAGGGAACAAATCCCACAGGTCACAATTGAGCATTTGCATGCCGCCATGACTAAGAACCAGCACAGCCAAAGAAGATAAATGTTTATTTATTTCTTTCTAAATGCAATTTTATATAAATAACTATTAAAAAGAAAGAAAAAATTCCCCTGACCTCCAGACTCAAGTATTCAACTTCCCTCTTGACGTTTTCCCTTGGAGGTTAATGAGCATCTCAAGTCAAAATAGCCACTGCTCAGCTCTAGCTGCCCTGTTCCCCTCCTTCCCTGGTCCTCCCCATCTCAGAAAAGTGCATGTCCATTCTTCCAGGTGCTCACGTCAAAGTCACGGGGTCCTCTTGGATTCCTCATTCTCTCCTTCTCCCTGTGTTCAACCCACACTAAATCCTATGGCTGTGTCCTTAAAAGGTGGCCACGAGGTCTGTGGGGTTTTGTGCTTGTTTCTGGTCACACCATGAAGCTTGCAGGATCTCAGTTCCCTGACCAGGGATTGAACCTGGGCAGTGAAAGCCTGGAATCCTAAGCACCAGACCACCAGGGAACTCCCTGGGTCTGTGTTTCTGCATCCGAGCACTCGTGACAAGTTACCTAGACTCTGAAAGCTCACTGAGCTGTATACTTAGGACTTGTGCACATCTCCCTGTAGTAATCTGATATTTTCAATATAAAGTTTTAAAATGTGGATTTCCCTGCTGGGTCAGCGATAAAGAATATGCCTGCCAACACAGGAGACACATATTTGATCCCTGGTCTGGGAAGATCCCACACACCATGGAGCAACTGTTAAGCCCTTCACAACTACTGAGCCTGTGCCCTAGAGTCCAGGAGCCACATATACTGAAGCCTGTGTGCCTAGAGGCTGCAACAGGAGAAACCACTTCAATGAGAAGTCCACGCACCTCAGCTCAAGAGTATCCCCCACTCACTGCAACTAGAGAAAGCTTGAGCACAGCAACGAAGACCCAGTACAGCCATAAAGAAGTAAAAGATGTATCTAGAAACTATGTCTCTCCCCTCTGCTGTCTCTGCCTCCACCCTTGTCTCCCTGTGCCACCTGGAAGCTCTTCAAGTCCAGCTAGATCCCTCCTTTGTCTAAAACTTCCCATGGCTCCCACCTAACACAGTGACTATGAAAGTCCTCACTGTGGGCTACAAGGCCTGGCCCCTCTTTTCCATAGCATCCCCTATTCAGACTTTGCCCTTGCTGGGTTTGGACTACCTTCCAAACCCACCCAGGGTTTCTCCTTCTGATTCTTCAGGGCTCAACTCAAAAACCCCTCTGGGGACGTCCCTGGGGGACCAAGGTCTAAGACTCCGCACTGCCAATGCAGGGCTCTCAGGTTCAATCCCTGGTCAGGGAACTAGATCCCACCTGCCCCAACTAAGCCCTGGTGTAGCCAAATTAAAAAAAAAAAAAGCAAAGAAAGCTTAAAGTCACCAGCAGTGATGGAGATGAGAGGCAGACCAGGATGACTTCCTTAGCTTCCCTGTCTACATTCCTGAACTGCCAGAAGTTCAGAACTTAAGGGAAGGCCTTAGGTGAAGCCCTGTTCATTCATTCATTCAACAAACTTGGATCACTGTATTCAAATTCTGTCACATCTGTGTGGGTGCTCAGTCGTGTCCAACTCTTTGCGACCCCATGGACTGTAGCCCGCCAGGCTCCTCTGTCCATGGAAGTTTCCAGGCAAGAATATTGGAGTGGGTTGCTATTTCCTTCTCCAGGGGTTCTTCCCAACCCAGGGATCGAACCCATGTCTCATGTCTTCTACATTGGCAGGCAGATTCTTACCACTAGCGCTACCTGGGAAGTCACATTGGCATGATAATTTACTTATGATCACATGGACTGTCTGTCTGCAGAAAAAAATCTCATTTTTTGTCTGTTTGTTTACTGCCGTGTCCCCAGTACTTGGGTTTCCCTGACAGCTCAGTGGTAAAGAATCTGCCTGCCAATTCGGGAAACATGGGTCTGATCCCTGAATGGTAATTTCACCTAGAGAAGGAAATGGCAGCACACTCCAGTATTCTTGTCTGGGAATATCATGGACAGAGGGCCATGGAGGGCTACAGTCCATGCGGTCCCAAAAGAGCTGGACACGACTTAGCAACTAAACAGCAACAATAACCCCAATACTTAGACTCCTGTAAGTGCGTGCTTAGTCACTTCAGTGTGTCCAAATCTTGGCTACCCCGTGGACTGTAGCCCAACAGGAGCCTCTGTTCATGAGATTCTCCAGGCAAGAATACTGGAGTGGCTTGCCATGCCCTCCTCCAGGGGATCTTTCCAACTCACAGATCAATCCCAGGTCTTTTAAGTTTCCTGCATTGCAGGCAGGTTCTTTATCCCTAGCGCCATCTGGGAAGCCTACCTAGGCTACTACCTAGCACCTAATAGGAAGTCCAGAAGTATGTCCTGAATGAATGAATGATGAATGAAGTCTTCAGTGTGTAAGGCTTTTGAGGTTCCCAGCAGATGCAAGAGCAGCCAGGTACCTGAGTCAGATGGACCAGAGGGCTGAGGCCGTACCCCCTCCCTCCTGGCCTCAGGACCGTGGCGCCCTGTCTCCCTCACTCACCCAACAGATGATAACCCATGGTCTCTCCTGGATCCTTCCTCTCTGCAGTCTCTCGGTGGTTCTGCAACACCTGTCCTCTTGCCCCTCAGGTGGCTATATATTTGGGTCTGAGCCCTCGAGCCACCCATGAAGGAGGGAAAGTCATACCTTGGGGGTTGTGGGGGGAGGTGCAGAAGCCCCTGAGGCAGGGGACAACTAGGGAAGCGGGCATCGAGGTGACACCCTAGTCCCCTACAGCCCCCCAAATCTGACTTTAACTCAGGTTGCTGGGAGAAAGGGAGCCAGGCGGGGAGGGGATTATACCGGAGACAAAGGGTCCGCCCTGCTCCCTGCCGTTCTGCACGTCCTGGGATCCAGTTTCCCTCAAGGAGGTGGCCCCCTGCTCCGCCCCATCGGGACACAGGCATTGGGCCCTGGATCTGGAGGAGTTTGGAAAAGGGACAGGGGGGTGGTGTGTAAGCAACATCACCCACACCCTTAGACCTGGGGGCTTGTGATCCCGCGCAGGGCCCTGTGCGGCTCCTTGTCTCAAGGCCTTTGTGTCCTTCATTTCCTTTTTTTTTTTTTGAAGAGTTTTTTAAGATTTAGTTGTAATATAATTTTATTTATTTATTTTTGTCTGTGCTGGATCTTCATGGCTGCATGCGCTTTTTCTCTAGTTGCAGCGAGTGGGGCTACTCTTCATTGCAGGGCACAGGCTTCTCCTTTTGGTGGCTTCTCTTATTCCTCTAGAGCATGGGCCCTGGAGTGAGGGCTCAGTAGTTGTGGCACACAGACTTAGTTGCTCTGAGGTGTGTGGGATCTTCCCGGATGAAGAAGTAAACTCATGTCTCCCACATTGGCAGGTGGATTCTTTACCACTGAGCCACCAGGGAAGCACCCACCCACCATCCATTTCTTTGATATTACAGGTAGCAGCCTTCATTCAGCCTCCGTGATCTTCCCTGAAATCCAATGGGCAGCTGTTCATTGACGAAGGGAGGGATTGCAAAACCAGGGAGAAATAAAATCAAGAGCAGCCTTGGGGCAAGGTGCTCATTCCTGAACGTGAGATACATACAACAATATCTTTGAAGGATTTTGCAGGTACTGAAACCCCCTCCGGGTGGCACAAGCTGTGCTATGCTGCCCTCAAACATGTGGACCCCAGACCAGCTGGACCTGAAATTTGAATACATTAATTTCTGCTTGACACCACCAAGGCATCAGGAAAATGTTCACGAGCTGATCCCATCCTCTTTTACTAGGAAACTTCTCAGTATCTTCCCCAGGGGGGACATGGTTATGAGAGCATAAGCCCGCTGTATCTCCCTTTGCCTGGGAAAGCAACAAAGCTCTTTTTCGACTTCGGTCCCATCTTTGTCCCTGAGGTTTGATCTGGCACCAGTGTCCAGAGAAGCTGAGCTTTGGGCATCACCGTGTACATGTCTTGGGCTTCCCTGGTGGCTCAGACGGTAAAGAATCTGCCTGCAATGTAGGAGACTCAGGTTCGATCCTTGGGTGGGGAAGATCCCCTGGAGAAGAGAATGGCTACCCACTCCAGTATTCTTGCCTGGAAATTCCAAGGACAGAGGAGCCTGATGGGTGACAGTCCATGGGATCTGAGAGTCAGACGAGACCGAGTGACTAACACTATCCTGTACTATACGCACAGGTTGGCACATGGACCCACACCGGATGTGTGTCTTCACTTTCATACGTTTTCACAGTCAAGGAAGTATTGACTCTAGCCATGTGCTTGTCCCTGTTCCAGATAGAGTGGGATAGAGCAGGGAACAAGTCAGACACAAATCCCTGCCCTTGTGGAGCTGACACCCTAGTGGACATGCCCACTACTCTGTTACAGCACACACCCTGCCAGGGAGCGTCAAACACAGGAGTGCACGTGCGTCCGCGCTTATGAACACACAGTCATGTCCAGAGCCCCCATCATAAGGCAGAGCTACATCTGTTCCTTCATTCTCCCATGTAGACCCTTAGTCAGCAGCTGTCGGTGGAGCCCCTCTTCTGAGTTGGCACTGGGGTGAATAATAAGGGCCACACAGTCCAGTGGTCCCCCAACAACCAACATGTGAGCTCATAAAAAAAAAAAATTTCCTAAAGCTACAAGGTGCAGCTATGCTATGCTATGCTAAGTCACTTCAGTCGTGTCCGACTCTGTGCGACCCCATAGACGGCAGCCCACCAGGCTCCCCCGTCCCTGGGATTCTCCAGGCAAGAACACTGGAGTGGGTTGCCATTTCCTTCTCCAATGCAGGAAAGGGAAAAGTGAAAGGGAAGTTGCTCAGTCGTGTCCGACTCTTAGCGACCCCATTGACTACAGCCTACCAGGCTCCTCCATCCATGGAATTTTCCAGGCAAGAGTACTGGAGTAGGGTGCCATTGTCTTCTCCGACAAGGTGCAGAGAGGAAGCCAAAACAGGTTGATGTGATTAACTGAGGGTAGAAGAGATATAGATAAGAAGACTGAGGCCCAGAGAGGGGCAGCTACTTACCTGGAGTCACACAGCAAGCCAGGACACATCATAGGCTCCTGCCCCCTCAGTTTGGGACTGACTCTAGGGTGTCCCCAATCTGAACTGTGAGCTGAAGGAGGGAAGAGGTTGAGGGAAGAGATAAGTTCTGAGGTGGGAGATCCTAAATTGGGTCTCAGCCTGGGCCCTGTCAAGGCTGCCAGGGAGGGCCTGTGTTGGGCAGGCTGTGATGTCAGAGGATTAGACTAGGCCCATTGAGTGGGTGCACTGAGGCGTGGGCCAGGCCAAGTAGTGGAGGAGGAGGAGGAAGAAGAAGAGGAGGGCAGGAGGGGAGGAGGGAGCCAGACTCGCAATCTCGTGCTGTTCACAGGTGGGCAGCGTACCTTGGGCCGAGCCTCACCCCAGAGGGCAGGCTCCCTCTGACCCAACCCCACCATCTCCTCCTCCTCTTACGGACTTCACTTTCTCTCTGGACCCTTCAGGGGCCCTTCACAACTGAAGCAATCCACCCCTATCCCAGGCCCAGTTCCATTTTCCAAGGCATTTGTCTGGGCAGATGTCAGAAGCTCTGCTGCCTCATCCTGCCCTGCCTCGTAGTCCACATATATACATCTCTGTTTCAGTCTCACCAGAAGCTGATGCCTGGGAAATCCTAGCAATTTAAGAGTCAGCAGTCCCTGGGTAGGGAAGATCCCCTTCAGGAGGGCATGGCAACCCGTCCCAATTTTCTTGCATGGAGAACTCCGTGGACAGCGGAGCCGGGAGGGCTACAGTCCATGGGGTCGCAAAGAGTCTGACACGACTGAGCGACTAGCACTCACTTTTCTTTCCCACTTGGGTAAAAATCCTCCCTTTGTCCATCACTAGCTTAGGCAAGTTACTTAAACCTCTCTGAGCCTGAGTTTGTTTCCTCATTTGAAGACCAGAAAAATTGTCTTGGCATCTTGGGGTCTCACTGACTTCACCCACCAAGTGCCTTGACCTCTGCTATGCGACTCCCTCTGGAGCCCCTCAAGAGTTACTGCTGTGGTTCCTAACGCCTCCAGTTCAGCTCAGTCTCTCAGTTGTGTCTGACTCTTTGTGACCCCATAGACTGTAGCACACCAGGCTTCCCTGTCCATCACCTGCTCCCAGAGCTTGCTCAAATTCATGTCCAATGAGTTGGTGATGCCATCCAACCATCTCATCTTCTATCGTCCCCTTCTCCTCCTGCCTTCAATCTTTCCCAGCATCAGGGTCTTTTCCAATGAGTCAGTTCTTCCCATCAGTTGGCCAAAGTATTGGAGTTTCAGCTTCAGCATCAGTCTTTCCAATGAATAGTCAACACTGATATCCTTTAGGTTTGACTGGTTTGAGCTCCTTGCCTCCAACCTAATGCCTCAACCAATGGCAAAAGCCTCAGTGTCCCGGTGTCTCAGGCTTGGATCCTAATCTCCACCAGCCACACTAATGCTAATGCCAAGCAGGGCCCTGTGGGACTCTAGTGCGCAGAGGGTTTTTTGTCCACCATTCCTTGTAGGTGGGCCTCTGGCCTCCATGACCTTCTCTGAGTTCCAAAGGGCAGAGGAAGTAAGTAAGTGAAAGTCTCTCAGTCATGTCCGGGTCTTTTTGACCCCGTGAAGTATACAGTGCGTGGAATTCTCCAGGCCAGAATACTGGAGAGGGTAGCCTTTCCCTTCTCCAGGGAATCTTCACAACCCAGGGATCGAAACCAGATCTCCCACATTGCAGGAGGATTCTTTACCAGCTGAGCCACCAGGGAAACCCAAGAATACTGGAGTGGATATCCTATCCTTTATTCAGGGGTTCTTCCCGACCCAGGAATTGAAACAGGGTCTCCTGCATTGCAGGAGGATTCTTTACCAACTAGCTATGAGGGAATCCCAAAGGGCAGAACAGCTGTTAATCAAAGCAGAAGCAGCAGGTGAGGCAGAGGCTTATTAAGATGGGAGACAGACCTTCTAGGACCCTGCACACACCCTAATCCTGTTCCCATCCTGTGGAAACTGCAGGAGAATAAATACAAGTCTGTTACTGCCTTGATCCTTATCACAGACTCCTGCCTGACTGTGTACCCTTTCCCTACTCAGCAGCGAGGGAGTGGGGCACAGTTCTGGAGGCACTAGCCTACTGTGCCTGGCACAGCTATAAAGCCCCACTTCTTTCTCCTCCATCACTCTGTCTCCATATTTCTGTTTGGCATTGGTGCAGAGAGCTGAGATTTTGGCAACAGTGTTCCCAAGAGATGTGTTCTGTCTGTCCACCAGGACGCTCAATCACGACCCTATGTCATCCAGCAGGTTCCATCAGGAGGCCCATTCAGAACAAATAAACAGGAATTCAAGCCAGAGCCTCGGACTCAATGTTAAGCACTATTCAAGCAAATCTTCACTCCTACCTCTCCAGGCAAAGAGAAAAGCCAGTGCAAAGGCCCTGAGGTTGGGAATATCCTTGTCAGGTGTCAGGGACAAACAAAGCCGCTAGACAGAGCAAAGAGATGGGTTGTTGGTGACATATGACAGGATAGGAAAGAGCAAGGGTCACCTTGCCGCCTCCCACCACCCCTTACCTTTCCTTGACTGCCCACTGCCCTCGGGACAAACCCCCAAGTCTGTAGTCTGGCTTCTAAGGCCTTCAGTCCCCTAGTCCCTGTGCAGCCTTGAACCTTCCTTCTTGCTTTTCCCTAGCTTCTGCATCACCCATGTGTCCTACTTTGCATGCCTGCTCAGCACTGCCCTCTCTTGAGACTCTGCCCGCAGAGAGAGTGAGCCTGCTCCTCCTTCACTTGACAATCCTTCTCATACTTAACCTTCAACTTGGGTTTCACCTCTCAGGGAAGCTTTCTCTGTCTCCTCTGCCCCATCAGGGCTCCCAGAGCTTCCAACATCCCCTCATCCACTCACCGATCACCATACACTATCGTTCTCCATCTCTTAGTCTCTCTCTCCCAGTGACAGGAGGCCGGGTGTTCTCCATAGCCCCAGCATCCGGCCACCGGAAAAGGAGACACCTCCACGAGCAATGAGTGAAGGAAGGCAGGAACATACTGGTTCCAACTGGTGGGCTCAGCAAAACCAGGCCAAGGAGTGTGGTCTGCACCTGATCTCCAGGAATGCCTATGTCGGTGCCCTGTCTTGATAGAGTGATGGGCCAGCCGAGCAGTGAGGGCGTGGGGGCCCAAGGCAGGGACCATCAGAAGGAGCAGCACCGTCTACTCCATTCAGTGCATCTGTGAGCCTTTGCAGCACTGCTACAGAGTCGGGATGGGCTGAACCAGTCCCAGTAGCATCCTGCCTTCCTGGAAGGCACTGTCTTGTGGCTCAACCGTCTTCATCATCATCATCTCGAATACTGTTTTTTTCTTTTCCAGCTGTGGCACATGGCTTGTGGAATCTTCGTTCTCTGACCAGGGATTGAGTCCAGGTCCTCAGCAGTGAAAGCACGGAGTCCTCATTACTGGACTGCAGGATCGTCCCATCACTAACATGAGCACTGACTGATGGCCTGTTCTAAGCTTTTTCCACAGAATAACATGTCCTTTACAAACCCCCATGGAGTGGCTAGTACTGTTTCCCCATTTCACAGATGAGGAAAATTGAGGCACAGCAAGGTTACGTGAATAGTTCTGGGTCACACAGCTAGGATTAGAATTGGGCTCCAAAGTCAGAGCTCTTTACCATTATCAGTGTCTCTATCCTCCGGGCCTGACACTTTGCAACCTGTGAGACGTTCCACAGTCCTTGTCCCCTGGGTTCTCTTCAGGAAACTGACAGGGGACTACATTTCACAGATGAGGTGCAGAGGAAGGGAAGGAATCCCATTTTTTAGCCTCTATTATGTCACCGGTCACTTGATACATAGATAGTATCTCATGACCCTGGGAAGTAGGTTTATGGTTATTATTCCCACTTTTACAGATGAGGTTCAGTGACTTGTCATGATCACACAGAATAAATTGTAGAGGCCTTGGGCTCAGGACAGGCTCCGATGTCTGGGCTGGTCCTGTCATCCCACAGTTCCTTTGGTGTCCCCTTCTGAGGACACGTTTGGACACCACAGTGAGAATGGGAGGCACAGAGGCAGCACGCTCTGCGTCTAGGTTCTAACCCAGTCCAGGTCTGGCGCTTGGCACCACCTGGAATCCAGCTAAGTGTCACCTCTGCTTCCGGGGCAGCTCTGGGCTTGATGAGGAGGGCCAGAGGAAGGGGAAGAGCACAGATGGGAAACTAGGGTGTCGACTTCAAAAGGAGAAGTGGAATTTCCTGGTGGTCTGGTATTTAGGATTCTGGGCTTTCGTTACCATGGCCCAGGTTCAATCCCTGGTCAGGGAACTGAGATCCCATAAGTCATGAGGCTCCAACCAAAAAAAAAAAATACCCCAACTTTGCATTATCCCCAGTGACCTCCTTGGGGAATCTGTGCTCACAGTCTCCCAACTTTAGGTCCTGTGAGTCTACAGAGTCTAATTCCTAGATTGGGGAGGGACCTTTCTACCAGGGGACACAGCCAAATCCCATTAAATTTAGAGGTACATCTGCCACGTGGTCACTTACATCTCCTCCTGCCAATAGACCAGCAGGCAACAAAAGGACATGCCATACTGTTGCAGGAAGGGGGACTCCTTCCAGGACCCAAGAGTGGGCTCTTGTGTAACATTTGGAATGAGTTGTCCAAGGAGAGACACGAGCTGACAAAGTGATAGACTGTATTGGGAAGGGGCGCCCAGTCTTGGGTTTATGATGATGGGGTTTGTTTCCAGATTGCTGTGGCCAATCACTCTGATTCAGCATCCTTCCTGGTGGTGCACACATGGCTCAGCCAAGATGGATGCCAGTAAGAAGGATCCTAGGAGGTGGTAGAATGCATGGCATCTCCTTCTGACCTTTCCTGAACTCTTCCGGTTGGTGGTGGCTTGTTAGTTCCGTCTTCCTTTCTAGGACTTCTGTTGTAAAATAACTCACGCAAATGGTCACTATGGTGTCTGGCTAGGGTAGGCGATTTCGGTCAGTGTGCTTCCCCTAACAATATGGATGGGCAGAGGGTAACAGACTATGTTCAGAACAGGAAGTAGGACCAGGGCTATGTAATGGGGGACAGCAGGAATATGCTTAGCGTTCAGGTGATCACTTGGAATATCTCCAGCTACCCATGCTGAGGTGATTTTTTTTTAATTGTATTTATTTATTTTTATTTGTTATTTTGGCTGTGCTAAGTCTTCATTGCTGTGCGGGGGCTTTCTCTACTTTCAGAGAGCAGGGGCTATTTACCTGTTGAGGTTTGTGGGCTTCTTATCGCAGTGGCTTCCATTTTTGCAGAGCACAGGCTCTAGGCGTGCAGGCTTCAGTGGTGGCTGCACATGGACTCAGCAGCTGTGGCTCTCGAACTTAGGTGCTCAGAGGCATGTGGGATCTTCCCGGACCAGCGATCAAACTGGTGTCCCCTGCATTGCCAGGTAGATTCTTAACCACTAGACCACCAGGGAAGCCCCCATGCTAAATTTTATTTGTAAGTGAGCAAGTACCATTGTCATGGGCTCATAAAGCATGCTAACTAGGGACTCAGACCCTTCAGGAGCGAGGGCCAGGCTCAATCCCCCAGACAAAGTGCAGAGACCAGCAGAACCACTAGCTGAAGCCAGGAGCAGAAGGGAGGGGCTGGGCTAGAATGAGTGGGTGTAGAAGAGAGAGCTGAGAGAGATCAGCTGTGTCTAGAGCTAATCCTCCTTTCCTAAGTTTATCCAGAAATTATGATCAAGCAGAATCCTGAGGAAGTTGTACTGGGATGAAGAGAACTTAATAGGAGAAGCCAGTAAATCTGAACAGCGCCAAAGTGGACTGTAGAACATTGTTGGTGCCCCACCCAGATTCTTTTGCCAACAGCACACCCTTCTCCCATGTCCCCTCCTCTGGAGAACTGCCCAGCACCTCTCCTGCTGGAAGAATTTGGCCAGTGGTGAAAGTAACTTCGTGATACAGTTTTGGCCCCAGAACTTTCTCTAGATCAAATGTGGTCAGTTGAGATCACATTTTTGCTCAGCTTTTTATCACCGACATACCTTGATAACCCTATTTGTCTGAGAACATTTCCCCAGTCGCTTGGTCCAGAATTTCCATCATGGACTATATCAAACTCAAAAGCTTCTGCACAGCAGAAGGACCAATTAACAAAATGAAAAGACAGCCTGTGGAAAGGAAGGAAAAAGTTTGAAAATCATATATCAACGGGGATTAATATCTAAAAATGTAAAGAACTTAGTGTAGCAAGAAAAAATAAAATAAAGAGGAGGGCACTTCCCTGGTGGTGCAGTGGATATGAGTCCGCCTGTCAGTGCAGGGGACTTGGGTTCATCCCTTGTCCAGGAAGATTCCACATGCTGAGGAGCAACTATGCTCTCACAACCATAAATCAATACTCACCATTTAAAAAATACAGTAAGAATCATCTCATCCAGGTGAGAAAATGGAGTTTTGAAGAGCTGATGTTACACAATGCCCCAAAGATAGAGACGATGCTGAAAGCTCAACTTCTCTGTACACCAGTCCTGAATAAAGTCTCAGAGGCAGAGTTTTGGGTAAAGTAGAAAAGGAGCACTTTATTGCTTTTACAGGCAAAGGGGAACACAGTGGCTTCATGCCCTCAAAAACATCTGTCCCCCATCTGGGGAAGATAGTGAAACGTTTTATAGCAATTGTTCAGAGAGGGCATGATCAACTTGTAACATTCTTCTTCTTTTTTCTTTTATTTTTTATGATATTGAATTAGCCATACATGAAGAGCATGAACATTCTTCTGATGGGTTGGTGGGGAGGTAAGTAGGGGTCCATGGTCTCAAACTTCAGGTCCAACTAGTCAGGTGTCTACATGCTTGTGGGCAGCATACCGTTGTTAACCATCAAATTCTCCAACCTAGAAGGGATTTTGGTATCTGCAAAATAGCTCAAAGATATTGTGTGCATCCCTTGATGGGGAATCAAGCTCTTACCCCAAGGCTACTCTTACTTTTCTTGGCTTCTCCCTGGTTTTGCATCCCTGCCCTCCCCTAGTGAACAACTGCTTGAATCTGCCCATTAGAACCCAGGGAAGGCCATGGAGCCTGAATGAACGTAGTTTCCTATCATCAAAGAAATGCAGGAGGAGACTTCCCTCATGGTCCAGTGGCTGGGACCACATGGTCCCAAGCAGGGGCCCGGGTTTGATCCCTTGTCAGGGAATAGATCCCACATGCTTCAACCCAGTGCAGCAAATAAATAAATATTTTAAACAACAAAAAAGGGAGGACACAAAGACCTTGTGTCCAGGAGCCCCACAGGGCCCTGCACCGAGGTAAGGCCAGATCTCCACAGAGTCTCATTCTAGATTTCAGTGGAAAAAAGAATCCCCTGGGTTACTCTTACAAATATAGATTCTTGATTCCCACTCAGACATTCCATAGGTTCTAAGGAGCCCCTGGTGGTAATGAACCCACCTCCCAATGCATGAGACTTAAGAGATGTGGATTTGATCCCTGGGTCAGGAAGGTCCCCTGGAGGAAGGCACAGCAACCCACTCCAGTATTCTTGCCTGGAGAATCCCATGGACAGAGGAGTCCAGTAGGTTGCAGTCCATAGGGTCAAAAAGAGTTGGACAGGATTGAAGCGACTTACCAAACATGCCCCAAGCACTAATGCCAAAGAAGCTGAAGCTGACTGTTCTATAAACACCCACAAGATTTTCTAGGATTAACACCAAGAAAGAAAAAAACAAAACAAAACCAGATGTAAAGATGTCCTTTTCATCATGGGGTATTGGAATGCAAAATAGGAAGTCAAAAGATATCTGGAGTAACAGGCAAGTTTGGCCTTGGAGTACAAAATGAAGCAGGGCAAAAGCTAACACACGTTTGTTGAGACAACACACTGGTCATAGCACACACAGTCTTTCAACAACACAAGAGGCAACTCTACACATGGACATCACCAGATGGTCAATACTGAAATCAGATCGAGTGTATTCTTCTCAGCCAAAAATGGAGAAGCTTTATACAATCAGTAAAAAGAAGTCCTAGAGCTGAGTGTGGCTCAGATCATTGGCTCCTTATTGCAAAATTCAGGCTTAAAATAAAGAAGCTAGGGGAAACCACTAGGCCATTCAGCTGTGACCTGAATCAAATCCCTTATGATTATACAGTGAAAGTGAAAGTCACTCAACAGGTTCGACTCTTTGTGACCCCATAGACTATACAGTTCAAAGAATAATACTGGAATGGGTAGTGTTTCTCTTCTTCAGGGATTTCTCAACACAGGGATCAAACCCAGGTCTCCCGCATTGCAGGCAAATACGTTACCAACTGAGCTATCAGTGATTATACAGTGGAGGTGACGAATAGATTCAGGGAATTAAGATCTGGTAGACAGACTGCCTGAAGAACTATGGACAGAGGTTTGTAACATTGTACAAGAGGCCGTGACCAAAACCATCCCAAAGGAAAAGAAATGCAAGAAGGCAAAATGCTTCTCTGAGGAGGCTTTACAAATAGCTGAGGAAAGAAAAGAGGTGAAAAGCAAGGGAGAAGAGAAGGAAAGATACACCCAACTGAGTGCAGAGTTCCAGAGAACAGTAAGAAGAGATAAGGAGGCCTTCTCAAATGAACAATGCAAAGAGATCAGAAAACAATAGAATGGGAAAGACTATAGAGATCTCTTCAAGAAAACTGGAGAGATCAGGGGAACATTTCATGCAAAGATGGGCACGAGAAAGGACAGAAACAATAAGGACCTAATAGAAGCAGAAGAGATAAAGACCAGGTGGCTAGAATATACAGACGAACTACAAAAAAGGTCTTAATATCCCGGGTAACCACGACGGTGTGGTCACTAACCTAGAGCCAGACATCCTGGAGCCTGAAGTCCAGTGGGCCTTAGGAAGCATGCCTATGAACAAAGCTAGCAGAGGCGACAGAATTCTAGCTGGAGCTATTTAACATCCTAAAAGATGATGCTGTTAAAGTGCTGTACTCAATATGTCAGCAAATTTGGAAAACACAGCAGTGGCCCCAGGACTGGAAAGGGTCAGTTTTCATTCCCATCCCAAAGAAGGGCAGTGCCAAAGAATTTTCAGATTATAGCTCAATTGCAATCATTTCATGTGCTAGCAAAATTATGCTCAAAATCCCTCAAGCTAGGCTTCAGCGGTATATGAACTGAGAACTTCCAGATGTATAAGCTGGGTTTAGAAAAGGCAGAGGAACCAGAGATCCAATTGCCAACATTAGCTGGATCATAGAGAAAGTAAGGGAATTCCAGAAAAAACATCTATTTCTGCTTCATTGATTACTGGAAAGCCTTTGACTGTGTGGATCACAGCAAACCATGGAAAATTCTTAGAGATGGGAATACCAGACCAACTTACCTGTTTCCTGAGCAACCTGTATGAGGCTCAATAAGGAACAACCGACTGGTTCAAAATTGGGAAAGGAGCACAGCAAGGCTATATGCTGTTACTCTGTTTATGGAACTTTATGCAGAGTACATCATGCAAAATGCAGGCTGGATGACCCACAAGCTGGAATCAATATTGTCAGGAGAACTATCACAAACCTCAGAGAAGCAGATAATACCATCCTACTGGCAGAGAATGAAGAGGAACTAAAGAGACTCTTCGGAGAAGGCAATGGCACCCCACTCCAGTACTCTTGCCTGGAAAATCCCATGGACGGAAGAGCCTGCAAGGCTGCAGTCCATGGGGTTCCTGAGGGTCAGACATGACTCAAGTGACTTAGCAGCAGCAGCAGCAAAAAGCCTCTTGATGAGGCTGAAAGAGGAGAGCAAAAAAGCTGGCTTAAAACTCAACATTCAAAGCACTAAGATCATGGCATCCAGTCTCATCACTTGATGGCAAGTAGAAAGGGAAAAAGTGGCAGCAGTGACAGATTTTATCTTCTTGGGCTCCAAAATCACTGCAGAAGGTGACTGCAGCCATGAAATTAAAAGATGCTTGTTCCTTGGAGGAAAACTATGACAAATCTAGACAACATATTAAAAAGCAAAGACATCGCTTTGTGACTAAAATCCTTATAGTTAAAGCTATAGTTTTTCCAGTAAGTAAGCCTGTATACATGTAACAGCTGGACTGACCCTTGCTTCACCAAATCAAGTGGAATTCAGATCATTCTAATGGAAGAGAGAGCTTTAGGCAGCTGAGATCTAAGCCCTCAGGCTTCCTAATTTCCTTGTATGACCAGTTAAGAGTTTAGGGGGCTGCCCTGGGCTTCCCAGATGGTGCTAGTGGTAAAGAACCCGCCTGCCAATGCAGGAGATATAAGAGATGTGGATTCCATCCTTGGGTGGGGAAGATCCCCTGGAGGAGGGCATGGCAACCCACTCCAGTATTCTTGCCTGCAAAATCCTATAGACAGAGGAGCCTGATGGTCTACAGTCCATAGGGTCACAAAGGGTCTGACATGACTGAAGAGACTTAGCACCCAGGCACTCTGGGCCTGGGGTGGGGTGAAGGTAAGCACATTCCAGGAAGGGAATGAAGGCAGAAGGCCTAGTAGCAGCTGCTGGAAGAATTACATGAGGATTCAGAGTTTTCCATGGAGCTCTGGAAGAAGAATATTTGGAAGAATTCGGAAGAATACAGGTAATTGGAAGAATACAGTATTGTGCAGGAGGCCATGGTCTTAAAAATCCTAGATTTTTGAAAGAATAATCTCAAACGCTCATGTCTAAATGGACAAAAGCCTGAGGCTCCCAGCTCACTCTGGATAAGGTCAGGAATTTTGCATCATAACTGCTTAGCATGGGGCTTCCCTGGTGGCTCAGACAGTCAAGACCCGGCCTGGGATTCGGGAGACCTGAGTTCGATCCCTAGGTTGGGAAGATCCCTCGGAGGAAGAAACAGCAACCCACTCCAGTATTCTTGACTGGAGAATCCCCACTGGCAGAGGAGCCTGGAGGGCTACAGCCCATGGGGTCTCAAAGACTTGGACACGACTGAGCAACTAAGCACAGCACAGCACAGCTGCCTAGCATAGGGTTGGACACACAAGAGGTGCTTAATGTCCATTTATGTGATGTAGCAGTGTGGTCCTCAACCAAATTTTACAGAAGATTTTTAAGATCATTTCTTTATAACTGTGTGGGGTTTCTTTGCAAAGGTAGTCCAGTCATTTGTCTGGTTGTGTATTCAAATGGGTCAAAAAGGGAACTTCCTTGGTGGTTGAGTGGTTAAGGACCTGTCTGCCGATGCAGGGGACATGGGTTCACTCCCTGCCCCGGGAAGATCCCACATGCTGAAGGGCAGCTAAGCCTGTGTGACCCAACCGCTGAAGCCCATGAGCCCTAGAGCCTGTGCTCCACAACGAGAGAAGCCACCGCAATGAGAAACCAGAGGACCACGAGGAAGAGTGGTCCAACTCGGGAAAACCCACATGCAGCAACAAAGAGCCAGCACGGTCAGAAAGAAACTCACCACACGGACGATTCAAATGCCTTTAAAAAAGAGAGAAACTTTTGCAATGTTCAAAGCCCCTGCTGCAGGAACGCACTTAAAGCATCCATCCCAGCTCCCAATCAGGAGGGGGCATGCGTGTGTGCTGATTTGCTTCAGTCCATGCTAAATTGTTACAGTAGAGGCCGACTCTTTGTGACCCTATGGACTGCAGGCCACCAGGCTCCTCTGTCCATGGGATTCTCCAGGCAAAAATACTGGAGTGGATTGCCCTGCCCTCCTCCATGGAATTTTCCCCACCCAGAGATGGAACATAAGCGCCCTCCGTCTCCTGCATTGGCAGGTGGGTTCTGTACCACTAGTGCCATCTGGGAAGCCCCATTAGAAGGGCACAACTCTAAAAAGAAATGTGATCGTATCTATGTGATGAATTTGGAGAGGTCTGGGGAAACGTGTATACTGGCAACACCCACTGACAGTAGCAACTCAGCTAGTGTTGCCATCAGACCCTCCAGGGACACTGGACAATGAGCTCTACTGAAGGGTTCTGTGACCATTAGAAGCCACACCCATGGTTGGGTGTGTTACTTCCAGAACTTTCATCAACCAGACCCTGGAAACTTCTGTGGAGCCTTGTTTTCAGTGATTACAATTGCAAGGGTGGCTGTCAACCTCTTACAGAGGCATTTTGTGTTCACCTGCCCACCATATTTCAGTGTAAATTAATCTCCTCTCTGCTTTTTAAAAAAACTATTTATTTGGCTGCTTTGGGTCTTAATTGAGACAGGCAGGCTATTTCATTGCAATGCACCGGCTTCTCTCTAGCTAAAGCACATGGGCTCAGTAGTTGGAGGGCAAACTTAGTTGCCCTGTGGCATGTGGGATCTTAGTTCCCCAATCCAACCACTTCACCTGCATCGGAAGGCCGATTCTTAACCAATGGACCACCGGGGAAGGCCCTCCTCTCTGCTTTCTGAGTAGTGTCCCATGTGACCAACAAAGGAGCTGCCCCAGTGCATGTCTTAAGGAGGGCGCTTGCCCAGATAATCCTCTACGTGACAGCTGTCCCTTCACTAGGAGCCACAGAAAGCTGTGTTTGTCATTACAGCTGTTTACAGCCATTGCCAGGGAGTGCTAGTGGTCAAGAATCTGACTGCCAGTGCAGGGGATGTAAAAGATGTGGATTTTATCCCTGGATTGGGAAGATCCTCTGGAGGAGGACATGGCAACTCATCCCACTGTTCTTGCCTGGAGAATCCCATGGACAGAGGAGCCTGGCGGGCTACAGGCCATAGTGTTGCAAAGACTCGGACCTGAGTGACGTGACTTAGCACACACTCACAGGCATTCTAGTTCTTTTCCTTCCAGGCAGAATGTGAAAAGAGGTCCTAACTCTGCCCACTTTGAAATTAGGGGAGGCTGTGGAGTAGTCAATACTATGTGAGCACAACTGTGCTGTGTCACTTCTGGGCAGAAGCTATAGAAGCCAGGCCATGTTTCACCAAGTCCTTCTCCCTCTATTCATCGGTGATTGGGTGGTGATTATGGAAGCTCATATCCAGATGGAGCTTCTTCCCTTGGCCTTAATCCCTGGGTAACTAGAATGGGCAGACCTCTCCCCAGTGACCAACCCTAGACACACAACATGAGCCCGAATCAGACCTTAGTTGCTGTAAGCCACCCAAACTTGGGTGTTCTTTGTTACTATAGCATAACTTCACCTGCTCTGACTGATACAGAAGCTATGACCTTCTACACAAATGCAGGAAAGATCTGGATCTTCCGGAAGAGTACCCACTGCTGAAAAGGAACCTCAAGATCAATGGGCTGCTCCCACTCCTAAATTCAGTGAGCTCAATCCAAGGTTGTGGATAGTTCTTCGAGCCGGCAGGAGCCCTCCATCCCTTTCCAGCAGCTCCCCACTGAAGACTGAATGGTGCTCCTGTTTCTGAATGTGGTCTGCAGCCCTAGTCCCTCATATATGAAACCCCACCAGTGACTGCCATAAACCATCTTTCCGATGGTTCTTAGACAAAATGTGTAAATAAAGTGGACAGAAGACAGAAATTTTTGTGCAGATGAAGAGACGTGTGGGTGCTGTAAACTCGGGGTTCACTTATGGCAGAGAAGGTCTGACTGTTGTTTTTATATTTTATTGTCAACGTGGGTGGATCATAGTATTTCCAACTCATATTTTAAGTAGATCTCCTCAGTCATTTCGGTCGTTCTGACTCTTTGTGACCGTATGGCCTGAGGCTGCCAGGCTCCTCATTGCATTGGATTCTCTAGGCAGGAATACTGGAATGGGTTGTCATGCCCTCCTCCAGCAGATCTTCCCCAACCAGGGGTTGAACTCCTGTCTCCTGCATTACAGGGAGATTCTTTACCAATGAGCCACTGGGGAAACCTGTTTTAAGTATACAGGTATAAGTATACTTTTAAGTATACTGCTTAAAACCTGTTTTAAGCAGACAAATAATGTCTGCTCATGGTAAAACTGTCAAACTGCAGAGTAGGTTATAAAGTGAAAAGCAAAAGTTCTCCTCTATCTCTGTATGCAGTCACACTCAGCTATCTCTCTATCCAGCCAGTGAGGGGTGCAGGCACACCATCCGGCCCTGAGGTGCTCTCTAGAGTGTGAGAAATGGCCTTGACCTTCAGTAGGCTTATGTCCGAGTCTAAGTTAATGAGGTGGGGCCAGTAGTGCTTCTGCTAGGACTGAAGCAAGCTGGAGGGGACTGTGTGGATCTAGCGAGTACTTGTCTCATCCCAAAGTGGAAGCCACAGTTCTGCACCAGCTGTTTCTTGTTCAAGGAAACAAAGAATGCAGACTCAGTGTTGCTGGATTCCAAGTGAAAGAAATGTGTGGTTCCTCTGCCAAACTTAACACACAGAGGATGGACATGATCAACTGGCAGATGCTATAGTTCTGAAGGTGGGCTCTGAGGCCTTGGGAATCCTAGCTTTAAAAAAAAAATTATTTTATGAACTCATTATTTTTCTTTATAATTTAATATTCCTTTCTAAACTTTATTCATTTATTGATGTATTATATATTTTTGGCTGTGCTGGGTCTTTATTGCTGCATGCTGGCTTTCTCCACTTGTGGCGCGGGGTACTCTTTGTGGGGGTGTGCAGGCTTCTTGTTGGCGTAGCTTCTTTTGGTAGGGTGCACAGGCCCTAGGTTCTGGGCTCGGTAGTTGTGGCGCTCGGGCTTTGTTTCTCTGCATCTTCCCAGACCAGGGTTCAAACCCGGATCTCTTGCATTAGCAAGCGAATTCTTTACCACTAGACAGACCCCCAGAGAAGCTCTGAATCCTAGCTTTATCACTCAGTCATTCCCAGTTTCCTCATCTATAAAATGCGATCATAAACAGGATTCTTAGGAGGATCAAATGAGATGCTGAAAGCACGTAAGATATAAGCTTTATGAAGCACTCTTCATAAAGCTTATATCTAGGGGAAGAGTCAAATGAATCTCATCTGGGAATGACACACATGAAGGGTTTTTGGGACACAAACCTGAAAGATGAAGTTAACTGGGTGCAGCGGTGGGAAGGGTGGAAGGGAAGAACCTAATCGCTAGAGGGACTGGCTCCAGAAAAAAACCTGGGGAATCATGCAAGCCAAACTAAAGCAATGAGGCGGAAGAGGAAACAATCTTCCGGGAGTCAAGGATTTCCTAAATACACTGTGAGCTAGAAGGAGCCTCTCAGTTCAGCCTGAGGCCAGTCCCTGCAAATTTAGGACTTCACATCACACCAGCCAGCCTGCGTTCAATTCCCTGCCAGAAAAACCACATTCACCAAATCTTCCGCAGGGCCCTGGAACCAGAGGGGTTGAAAGCGAATAGTTTTGCAGGCAGAGGAGGAAGAAGGCAGGTAAGAAGGTGCAGTGGTAGGAAGCAGGGCCGTTTGCCTTGGCAGCTGAGGTGTCTAGCAGGGAGAGGGAGGGGAGCGCGGCGAGGGGGCGGGGATGCCTCCAAGACTGGTTGGGAATTGACAGCGCCCACAACTTCAGGTTGAGGAATCTGATCTGGTTGTCGGACCTTAGTCAAACGATGAATGGGCGCCCCCTAGCAGCAGTAATCGGTAGTGGACACCAAAGTACTCAGATGAGGGGCGGGGGGAGGAGGGGGTGCCGCTCAAGATGGGGTAGACGGCCTGGCACAGTTTTCTTCTCACAGGCGCGCTAACTCCTTCCTACATGACGGACACCTGGGATCCCAAAACAGCTGGGCTGGAAGGGCCCTCGAGAAAGGAACTACCAACACGTGCGCTGTGTCAGGCCCTGAAGGTGGGCATTTTCGTGAACATTGTCATAACACTCTGCTTCGAGGTAGGTATCTTTATCCCCATTTTTCAGATGAGAAAAATCGAGGTTTGGTGACTTCCCAAGGAGAGGTGGGGATGTTGTATGACTCCAGAGCCTTTTCCCTGGAGCTCTCCCAACTTGGAAGCTACCGATTCTCTGAGGTTTGGGGGAACAAGCATCAGGTGTGAGGCGCCGAAGCTTTCCAAGGGACAACAGCGTGACAGTAGTTTCGGCAAGAACCACGCCTCCCTTGTCGCCACAACACTGATTACTGTTGCTTTCCTTTAAGAGCCTTCCCCTGAAAGATGAAGTCCTCGTCACACGGGGAGGCGGACATTATAGATTCCTGGATCTCTCGGACGTCTTTTCTCCCTCACCCGCATTGATCTCCACTGGCGACAGAAATTCTTCCCCTCCACTAGCGAGTGAAGGCATGAGACTACATTTCCCAGCAGGTCGTCAGAAGCGGGTGGCGAGGAGAGAAGGAAACAGACTCTCCGTTTCTGTCCGCTCTCAATATGGACTGTCGGCGGTGATGCACGTTTCAATAGCGCACGTCCTTCCTCTGTTGAGCTGAGGGGACCACTTCCCCCAGCAGGCACTCGAGCAGAGGATGTGCTAGGCCGCCATGGTTATTGACGTCCTTTCTCCTATTTTCACAGGCAGTAGCCTTAGTGCATGAACTACAAGTCCCAGGAAACCGTCTCTTCTTTCGTCCAGCGGCCATCTTTGCTGGTAGACCCCGCCCTTTCCCCCCCTTCTATTGTCTCGTCAAAGATAATAGAAGGGAGCCGGGAAGACTGCAACTCCCGTCAAGCTTTGCGCCAACAGGAGGGGAATTTCGATATTACAGGCGGGCGAGGTGCCAAGGTAGTATAGTGAGGCGATCGGGAGGTTGCCTGCCATTTTTATGGTAGTCCCCATATCCTCTTGGTCCTGCCTTCTAGAACTCTAGAAGGCTAGGTGGGAACATCGCACCTCGTAAGATGGACTACTAAGCAGGTGTCCACCCCCTCCTCCGCCATCTTGTTTGTAGTCGTCATTCGCACGCCTGTACGCTCTGCAACCGGGAACCTTGGGGCAGCCAGACTATAACTCCCAGCATCCTCCACTCCCGGCTTGGCACGTCCTCCGTCATCTTGTTTGTAGTTCCCACTGACCGCACCATCCCATTGATCCCACGGTAGCACCAGCGCCCGCGGGACTACTACTTCCGTCGTGCCCTGCGCATGTTAGTCCTGAAAAGTGGTGGTGTTGGGGGATGGAGGGAGGCAGGGGGCGGGGTTCCTTTTGGAGAAGGAGAAAGTAAAGAGGAGGAGGAGGAGGAGGAGGAGGAGGAGGAGGAGGGGAGAGGGAGGGGAGGGGAGAGGGAGGGAGGGGAGGGGAGGGGGAGGAGAGGAAGGAACTCAGGAGGGATGAGAGAGGCGGCCAGGGCCCCGGGCCGAAGCAGTGCGGGGCCGGGGGTCCAGCGGGACTGAGACACGCCGATTGCCCCCACACCCGTTTCCTGTCCCCTCCATCCTTTCCTTCCATCCTCCAGCTTGAGGACGGAGATTTATTCAAATTTTATGTAAATCTCTATCTCCCGAGGGTCGCGCGCTGAGGGGAGGGGAAGAGGGCGGGGCCGCGCGAAGGCTGCGGGGTCAGGGGCCCAGCAGCTTCCTTCGACCCCTTGGAACCGAAGGGCTCTTAAACTGGCCAAGGACCTTTGGGAGTGGGCTTCGGAAAGGGGCCAGTTAAACGGCCGGGGGCGCTGGGGAGAGGCGAGGTGGGGCGTGGTGAGGGGAACTAGGACTCGAACCCCCGGACTGCGTGGGGCCCAGGCAGAAGCTGTGCACCCTGCGCCCGAGGAGCCCCCGTTGGCCTGGGGAGACTGAGGGACTGAGTCCCCCAGAGCAGTACCTCCCCCCTGGAAGGGCCGCGCCGCAACCCGTGGGAGGGCCTCGCCCCTGGCGCCCGCCATGGCCACTAGCCGCCGTCCCGGCCTCGGCCGGAAGGAGGGGCCGAGCGCCCTCGGTGGGCGGTGGACCCGGGCGTTGAGCGTTCCGCGCCCAGCGCTGTCAGACTACCCCCGCCGCCGATGGTGGCCGACCAGCCGGGAGCTGCCGAGAAGGGCGAGTTGGCTCCCGGACACGTATGAGGTGAGTTCATGCAGCTCCTCCTCACCCCCAGACCTGGGCAGCTCCCAGTCGCATTCATCCTCAGCTCGGCCTCTCTCCACCTTGCCCGCCCCCAGCCTCACCCTCTCTTAGCTCCAAACTCCTCGTCTCCAGCCCTCTTTCCTGTAAGATCTCAACCCTGGGGAACTGGCCTTTCTTCCTAGACCTGGCTTCTCCTTGCAGACCCCTATCCCCGCCTGCAGTTGCAGCCCCAAAGGGCCCTCCCCTGGAGCGCTGGAGGGCTCCTTTCCCCCCATGGATGGGTCTGGAAAGGGGGAAGGTGCGGTGAGACTCTGGATATGAAGAGAGCCTCCCGGCCTGCTGAATCTGTGTGGGATCTTGGAGGATTTGGTTTGCCTGGGAAGAGGAACCCAAGGGATTCCAGACAATTAGGGATGGAAAGCAGTTTGGGAAGCTGGGAGGCAGGGGGCGGTGCACGTAGCCCATCTTGAGTTCTATGGAGATGTCAGGCTGGATTCTAGATTCCCAGGGAATCTGGGAGATTGCCCAGGTTGACCTGAGAGACCCATAAGGAGGCTGTGTTGGAGCAGAGGGAGCTCTGTGGGGAACAGAGTTGAAATTTGGGGCCACGGAGGGCTTCTGAAGCAGCGTCTGAAAGAAGGTCTGTGAGCACTGGGAAGTTGGGCAGCCCGGTGGATCTTTAGGGGTTAGATTGGGTGAGCAGGTTCCCATGAAGGTGAGGAGGAAATCTAGGCTTTAGAGGAGAGGAGTTGGGTGTTAGTAGCTTTTGAGAGAAAAGAGAGAGGTCTGGAGTTGGCAATCAGGAATCTGTGGGGATCTGGGAGGTGAATTTGGGGTGTTTCAGCTTGGGGAGAGCCGGGGATGGAGCACATTTGGAGAACAGGGGAAGAGTTGGGACCTGTCTCAGGTGACTCCACAGACAAGGAGCCCTGGTTGTCCTGGGAGCTTCACTGTGGGGATGTCGGTGGAAAGTCCCTTGTCCCCCTGGGTGTCCCTTCATCCTCCCTGGGTCAGGCGCGGGAGTCTGGAAGAAGTGTTAGAGTGGGAGTGAGGTCAGGAAGCTAGTTCTCAGGGCTCCCAGAGGAGCCAGGTGAGCTGCTTCAGAAAGAGGATGGCCTTGCCTAGAGGGAGGGGGCATACTCCTGACTCCCCGCAGTAGGGGCACCTCCTTGTTCCTTGTCTCCCTGGGTAGGAAGTCAAGCTCTGGCTGCCTAGAAGTAGGGGGAAAGTGCCAGGAGTCTCGTCAGCCAGGGTCCCCGTGGGCCCCCCTGACCTTGCCACTATCCACCCACAGCCCTCGGTGTTGCTGACACCTCCAGTGTCTTCGAGCAGCCCGGTGCCGGGGGCCGGAGTGCGCCGACGACGAACCCGCTGCTGCCCCTGCCGGGCCTGTGTGCAACCTGAGTGCGGGGACTGCCACTTCTGCCGAGACATGATTCTGGGGGGACCCGGGCGCATGAAGCAGTAATGCCTGCCATGAGTTCTGCCACCGCTCCAGGGGGGCACCCTTCCCCAGCTGACGTCAGCACCTATCTGGGGGGCTGGAGGTGACTCCAACAAGGGTCATGTAAAGTTGCCATAGATTTGCTCATGCGTTTACTGGCTGGTTCACATATCCGCCAGACCCATTTCTGTCCTCAGCTTCAAGCTTGAGCCAATGTTAGGGTCCACAGAGGAATCCCTCTCACACCCTACTTCGGGCCTTTCTCAACTTTCAGAGGCAGAGACCCACAGAAAGCTCGGGCCCCCTTGGACCCCCTGCCCAGAGCCAGGAATGGGTCTTTGCCTTCTTTGGCCTCCCAATGGCACCCCACTCCAGTACTTTGCCTGGGAAATCCCATGGATGGAGGAGCCTGGTAGGCTGCAGTCCATGGGGTCGCTAAGAGTCGGACACGACTGAGCGACTTCCCTTTCACTTTTCACTTTCATGCATTGGAGAAGGAAATGGCAACCCATTCCAGTGTTCATGCCTGGAGAATCCCAGGGACAGGGGAGCCTGGTGGCTGCCGTCTGTGGGATCACACAGAGTCAGACACGACTGAAGTGACTTAGCAGCAGCAGCAGCACCTGTGAGAGTGGTCTCGGATTTGAAGCTAGTCTTACCCACTGTGTGACCTTGAGCAAATCACTGTGACCCTCAAGGTACCTCCTCCGTGAAATGCTTCCTTTGTTGAGTTGTAAAGGTCAAACAGCATGGATAAGAAGGTACTTGCTGCCAGGCGCAGCACACAGTAGGTATCCAGGAACCATGGGGTTGTGCCGGCCTTCCTCATCCTTAGTGCTCCCCAGGGCTCCCAAGAGTGGGCCTTTCCCAGTAGCCTTGGGACCAGCTGCATCCTGTGCTCCCCTTGTGACCCCACCGCCTCTGCTGGACGTCATGCGCCGCCTCCAGGCCCAGCTGAACCGGCACGCGCTGCGCCTGCTGCCGCGCTTGGAGGTCGCAGCGCGTTAGGTCCCGGCTCTGCGCGCTGGGGTGGAGGCCCTGGTGGCTGCGCTGGGGGCCGAGAGCCGCGGCCGCCGCCATCGCCGCCGCCACGGCCTCCGCGGGCGTCTTCCGGGCCAAGCTGCTGGGGTTCCGTGTGTGCGGCCTCTACCTCGAGTGGGTGAGCCGACCTGGGCCAGCTGGCGCCGGGGGCCCAGCCTGAACGCCGGGCGCGCGGCCCAGCTCACGGCGCCCTCCCTGGCCGTCTCCATCTCTCCCCATCTCTGTCAGCGTCTCATTGTCCTCCGACCGTTTCCGTCTGTCTGTTTTCTTTGGACGCTTCTCCGTCTCGTTTTCTCTCTGGGTCCTTCTTGTCTCCCTCTACGACCTCCCGTATCGGACATGTCCTTGCTTCCCCCGAGTTTCTCCACCGCTTGCGTCTGCCTCTCTGAGCATCTCTCTGTCTTCCCGTCTCCTGTTTCCTCTTGGCCCGCTGTAGCTTGTGCATATCTCCACCTCATCTCAAGGAAGGGCCACCTGTCACTCTGTTTGCCTCTGTCCTTCTCTCTGTCGTGTCCTGGCCAGGAACATGCCTGTTGGCCCTGTGGTGGAAGGGCTACTCCAGACAAATTTCAGCCACCTTCCCCCAGGGTCACTCCACCTGCTGCTCCCCCAGTCCCCCATCCCACCCCTTATGGCCCTGCCCCCTCTCCCTGTGATGCCCTCCACCCCTTCCCCTCCCTCTGCCCTAATCCACACCTTCTCTTCTCCTTAAGTCAGGTTTATGGAAACAAAACAAACAAACAAAATACTCACCCCTTTGAAGAGTTTTATTTACAAGAATAAATTAATTTTCTGTAAATTTGAACAAGAACATTGAATTTCCCAATATATACAGACGTTGAAAATAGGGAAACACATTTAAGGAGAAAAAGATCCTGGGGTATGGCCTGGTCCCCCCAGCCATCCGCAAAAGCCACACTATAAATAGGAGCTTCAGGAGAGCCCCAGGCCAGGGATGCCATCTGTCATCCCGAAGTGGATATGTCCTGAGCAAGAAACAGATGTGACTCGGGTCCTTAGCTTTTCAAGACTCACACATCCATTGAATAGGAGTAAGCACTGTAAGATGGGAGTTGGAGTAGTGGACACAGTCAGAGAGGTAGTCTAGAGCAGGAAGTGACCTCCAGAAAAAAGGGAGGCCTGGTTGCTCAGAAAGTCCATATCTTCATACAGGAAGTGAGGTGGATAGAGACAAGAAGGGAGTCCCTGGACCTCCCCTAAATGACAGGAAGGGGACCAACTGTACTCCCCCTGTAGAATGGGAAGTGAAAGTGAAAAGCGTTCGTCACTCAGTCACGTCCGACTGTTTGTGACCCCATGGACTGTAAGTGAAGCCTCTTCAAAGAGGTGTTATTTCTTTCCACCCAGGAAGTGAGCCACCAGTACCACTGGAATGGGATTTCATGAGATGCTGTCCATGGAGTCCCACCCAGATCTGGAAGGGAGGCCACAGGACCTGGGCAGGGAGGCCCAGGCATAAGGACTAGAGGCCTGGTCCCCAGGAAATGTTCCGAGATACGTGGTACACAAGCCCTGCTAGACAACATGTGTCTCCTTTCTAGCCAAGAAGCAATGCAGAAAAGAATCCCTGGTGAGAAAAACAAAACAGGAAAGAATCAGCTGTGAAAGGGAAAGGGTTGCAGCCCTAACAGGAAGTCCCACCTCCTCTATTGAGAGTATTTAGCCTTGAGCTCACCCAAGAAAGTCACAGCTCGGTCTGTCCAAAAGCTGTAGTCCCGGATTATTACATACCCTCGACACTTCTTGCGGTAGGCCGAGTCCCCTAAGGGGACAGGACCGAGGGGGGTGTTTGCTGCGGGGCTGGGCAGGCCCAGAGAAGTCATGATGGCAGCCAAGTTGCCCGCTAGGCCTTTGGCCTTGAGTCTTGCTTCCCAAAGCTGATCCTCCACGATGGAATCGCCATGGTGGAGGATATGCTGGTCAACCATCGCAATCCGGAAGTGCTGGCTGAAGGACCAGAAGGCCTCCTGGGTGAGGCTCAGACGTACTCCATCTTCCAGGCCATGCCAGATCTCGAAGGGCATGTCGGTTGAAGGCAGGGTTTTGAGCGAGAGTGTGGGGAATGAGAAGCCGGGATTACTAAAGGGACGGCCTTGGTCTTGGAGCTGCGCAAGAGACAGAGACAGATGAGAGTGAGGGGACCCAAACACTGCCCTAGGGTGCCCCTGAATTCACATCTGCCTTCCACGAGACTGGCCTCTTCCTAGGGGGAGTTGCCATTCCCTGCCTCAGGGAGTTGATGAAATGTTCTAGCACAAGAGCCCCAGTTCTCTTAGGCTTCAACTCAGCCTCCTCCACATACAACATGTGCAACTTTGAATCACAGCTTCAGTAATTCCCACATGGCGCTGTAATAGTGAAGATGATAAGATGTAACAGACATAAAGCACTTAGCACTTGGCATATGCCTAGGGCGTTAATATCGTTCGCTAATGACATCTTTATATTAATATCATGAACACTATGATGATGTTACTTATTACACTATTTGCAAGCTAAATATATTATTGACAATGTGGTTAAAGCTGTATTTCCTTTTTATTCACATTCTTCGGGGTTAATATTTGTTCACTTGTAAATCATAATATGCAATTATTAATATTAGATTAAGTTATACTATTATTGAGTTAATGCCTTCTCCATTAAATTTCTCATCTCCACAAACCTAGACCCACAGAATTTTAGTGCACACTGATCAATTCACTCCTAGAGCCCATGCTTTGGACAATAGAAGCCACCGCAATGAGAAGCCCAAACACCCCAAAGCAGAGGAGCCCCTGCTCCCAAAATTACAGAAAGCCTGTGACAGCCACAAGGACCCAGCACAGCCCCAGAGAAAGAAACTAGGTTCGGTAACTTCACGTGGACCTAGAATATAGTACAGTGGAAGAGTCACAAATTCCAGGGCCTGCAGGTGCCAGGTGGATCCCATCACCTGGAGAAGAAGCAGATGGGGTGTGGCTGCGGCACAGTGACTGGAGGCCAACAGGACCCCTGTGCCTGTTTCTGACAGGTTTTCAGGTTCAAAATTTGAATAAGCATCGCACGGCCTAAACAAGACATCTGTGGATGAGACCCAGCCAGCAGGCTGCTACTTTGAACTTCCAGACAGTTTTGCGACCTCAGGTAAATTATTCCCACCTCTAAAGCTCAGTTTCCTGGCCTTTCCCTCATGGTGCACTGGTTAAGACTCTGCCCTGCAATGCAGGGGGTGGGGGTTCAATCCCTGGTTGAAGAGCTAAGATCTCACATGCCTCCCAGGCAAAAAACCCAAAGGATAAAACAGAAGCAGTATGGTAACAAACTGAGTAAGTAATTTACAAATGGCACACCTCAAAAAATCAAAAAGAGGGCTTCCCTGGTGTCTTGGTGGATAAGAATCCTCTTCCCAATGCAGGAGACACGGGTTCCTGATCCAGGAAGATGCCACATGTCCTAGATCAACTAAGCCCATGCACCACAACTACTGAGCCTATGCCAAGGAGTGGCAACTACTGAGCCCACATGCCCCAAGTACTGAAGCCTTGTGAGCCCTAGAGCCTGTGCTCAGCAAGGAGGGAAGCCGCCGCAATGAGAAGCCTGCACACCACAACTAGAGAGGAGCCACTGCTTGGAAAAACTAGAGAAGCGCTCAGTGCTGAGTCACTTCAATTGTGTCGGACTCTCTGGGACCCCGTGGACCATGGCCCGCCAGGCTCCTCTGTCCATGGGATTCTCCAGGCAAGAATACTGGAGTGGGTTGCCATTTCCTTCTGCAGTGATAAAGTGTGAAGTGAGTGAAGTCGCTCAGTCCTGTCCTACTCTTTGTGACCCCGTGCACTGTAGCCTAACAGTCTCCTCTGTCCATGGGATTTTCCAGGCAAGAGTACTGGAATAGGTTGGCATTTCCTTCTCCAAAACTAGAGGTGAGCCAAAACGAAATAACAAAGATCCAGCACAGCCAAAAAGAAATAAATACAATGATAAAAATATAAAAAAGTTTTAAAAAATCTAAAAAAGCCCCCTCAGTTCTCTTATCTGTAAAAATGGGTCATAATTCTGCCTCTTAGAGCTATCTGAGGAGCGGAGCCAGTAAGATAATGAGGCTGAATCTCCCAGCATGGCATAGGCTCAGAAAAGCAAGGGCAGAGGTGGTCTTGGACAGACTCATGAGCCTGTAAAAGACTTCCCCTAGGGGCTTCTGACAGTCCTGAGAGGTCAGCCAAGGCACGACCATTTGGCAGATGAGGAAGCTAAGACAGAGTGAAGGAATGACCTGCCCAAGGTCACCCAGCCATGAGTGACATCATTCCTGTGGGCGTGTCTCTAGCTGGCAGAGCCCCTGTACCCCAGGACCCATGGAGGAACCTCCTTCCAGCCTTGTTCTGCCTCCCTTCCCCAGGGCTGGGCCAGGAGGGTGACAGCCACCTCCCCCTCACCCCCTGCCCATGCCCCGTCACTCACGTAAGTCTGCAGCAGGGTGGAAGTCTGCATCTGCATGTCGAGCGCCAGGTTATAGGCTTGATTGACAGACTCAGCTGTGGACATGGGGGCTCCCAAACTGAGAGGGGGCAGCAGCAGGAGCAGCAGGCAGAAGGGGGCTGGCAGGGAGAAATCAGAGGTCAGCACCGGGTCCCTGACCTCCCCTGCCGATTCACTCATTCATCATAACAGCCCCTCATATGGATACAGCCCTTGAGCCTTACAGTGGTCATGTGTGTGCCACTCAGGGAAGAATCACCCTGTAAGCAGATTATTTCAAGCCCAGAATATTCCCCTGGGACTTCTCCGCTGGTCCAGTGACTAAAGACTCTGAGCTCCCAAGCAGGAGACTCGGGTTCAGTCCCTGGTCAGGGAACAAATCCCACAGGCCACAACTGAGAATTTGCATGCCACCACAACTAAGAACCAGCACAGCCAAAGAAGATAAATTTTTATTTTTTTCTTTCTAAATGCAATTTTATATAAATAACTATTAAAAAGAAAGAAAAAAATCCCCCTGACCTCCAGACCCAAGTATTCAACTTCCCGCTTGATGTTTTCCCTTGGAGGTTAATGAGCATCTCAAGTCAAAATAGCCACTGCTCAGCTCTAGCTGCCCTGTTCTCCTCCTTCCCTGGTCCTCCCCATCTCAGAAAAGTGCATGTCCATTCTTCCAGGTGCTCATGTCAAAGTCACGGGGTCCTCTTGGATTCCTCATTCTCTCCTCCCTGTGTTCAACCCACACAAAATCCTGTAGCTCTGTCCTGAAAAGGTGGCCATGAGGTCTGTGGGGTTTTGTGTTTGTTTCTGGTCATACTGTGAAGCTTACAGGATCTCAACTCCCTGACCAGGGATTGAACCTGGGCAGTGAACGCCCGGAATCCTAAGCACCAGACCACCAGGGAACTCCCTGGGTCTGTGTTTCTGCATCCGAGCGTACCTAGACTCTGAAAGCTCACTGAGCTGTATACTTAGGACTTGTGCTCATTGCCCAGTTCCTATCTGATATTTTCAATACAAAATTTTAAAGCATGGATTTCTCTGCTGGGTCAGCGGTAAAGAATTCATCTGACAATGCAGGAGACACATGCTTGATCCCTGGTCTGGGAAGATCCCATTCACCATGGAGCAACCGTTAAACCCTTCATACTACTGAGCCTGTGCCCTAGAGTCCAGGAGCCACAAATACTGAAGCCTGTGTGCCTAGAGCCTGCAACAGGAGAAACCACTGCAGTGAGATGTCCATGCACTTCAGCTCGACAGTATCCACCACTCACTGCAACTAGGGAAAGCTTGAGCACAGCAACGAAGACCCAGCACTGCCATAAAGAAGTAAAAGATGAATCTAGAAGCTATTTCTCTCCCCGCTGCTGTCTCTGCCTCCACCCATGTCTCCCTGTGCCACTTGGAAGCTCTTCAAGTCCAGCTAGATCCCTCCTTTGTCTAAAACTTCCCATGGCTCCCACCTAACACAGTGATTATTAAAGTCCTCACAGTGGGCTACAAGGCCTGGCCCCTCTTTTCTGCAGCATCCCCTACTCAGACTTTGCTCTTGCTGAGCCTTGCCAGCACCATCTTCCAAATCCACCCAGGGCTTCTTCTGATTCTTCAGGGCTCAACTCAAAACCCCTATGGGGACGTCCCTGGGGGACCAAGGCCTAGGACTCTGCACTGCCAATGCAGGGCACTCAGGTTCAATCCCTGGTCAGGGAACTAGATCCCACCTGCCCCAACTAAGCCCTGGTGTAGCCAAATTAAAAAAGAAAACAAAAAAAGTAAGATCACCAGCAGTGATGTAGATGTGAGGCAGACCAGGATGGCTTCCTTAGCTTCCCTGTCTACATTCCCGAACTCCCAGAAGTTCAGAACTTAAGGGAAGGCCTTAGGTGAAGCCCTGTTCATTCATTCATTCAACAAACTTGCATCACTGTATTCAAATTCTGTCATTTCTGTGTGGGTGCTCAGTGGTATCCGACTCTTTGTGACCCCATGGACTGTAGCCCGCCAGGCTCCTCTGTCCATGGAAGTTTCCAGGCAAGAATATTGGAGTGGGTTGCCATTTCCTTCTCCAGGGGTTCTTCCCAACCCAGGGATCAAACCCATGTCTCTTGTCTTCTGTTTGGCAGGCAGATCTTTAGCACTAGCACTACTTGGGCAGTCGCACTGGCGTGATAATTTACTTATGATCACATGGACTGTCTGTCTGCAGAAAGAAATCCCATTATTTGTCTGTTTCTTCACTGCCGTGTCCCCAGGGCTTGGGTTTCCCTGAGAGCTCAGTGATAAAGAATCTGCCTGCCAATGCGGGAAACGTGGGTCTGATCCCTGAATGGGGATGTTCACCTGCAGAAGGAAATGGCAGCCCACTCCAGTATTCTTGGCTGGGAATACCATGGAGAGAGGGCCCTGGAGGGCTACAGTCCATGGGGTCCCAAAAGAGCTGGACACGACTTACCAACTAAACAGCAACAATAACCCCAATACTTAGATTCCTGTGAGTGTGTGCTTAGTCACTTCAGTTGTGTCCAACTCTTGGCTACCCCATGGACTGTAGCCCAGCAGAGGCCTCTGTTCATGAGACTCCAGGCAAGAATACTGGAGTGACTTGCCATGCCCTCCTCCAGGGGATCTTTCCAACTCACAGCTCAAACCCAGGTCTTGTTTCCCGCTTTGCAGGCAGGTTCTTTATCACTAGAGCCACGTGGGAGCCCACTTAGACTACTGCTGCTGCTGCTGCTAAGTCTCATCAGTCGTCTCCGACTCTGTGCGACCCCAGAGACGGCAGCCCAACAGGCTCCTCCGTCCCTGGGATTCTCCTACCAAACACCTAGTAGGCAATCCAGAAGTATGTCTTGAATGATGAATGAAGTCTTCTATGTGTAAGGTTTTTGAGGTTCCCAGCAGATGCAAGAGTAGCCAGGTACCTGAGTCAGATGGACCAGAGGGCACTTGCAGTACCCCCTCCCTCCGGGCCTCAGGACCCTGGCGCCCTGTCTCCCTCACTCACCCAACAGATGATAACCCCTGGTCTCTCCTGGATCCTTCCTCTCTGCAGTCTCTCGGTGGTTCTGCGACACCTGTCCTCTTGTCCCTCAGGTGGCTTTATACTTAGGTCTGAGCCCTCGGGGCACCCATGACTGAGGGAAATTCATACCTTGGGGGTTGTGGGGGCAGATGCAGAAGCCTGTGAGGCAGGGGACAACTAGGGAAGGGGGCATTGAAGTGACACCCTAGTCCGCTACAGCCCCCCAAATCTGACTTTAACTCTGGTTCCTGGGAGAAAGGGAGCCAGTCAGGAAGGGGATTATCGGGGTATGGGGGAGACAAGGAGGCCGCCCTGCTCCCTGGCAATCTGCACGTCCTGGGATCTAGTTTCCTGCAAGGAGGTGGCCCCCTGCTCTACCCCATCGGGACCCAGGCATTGGGCCCTGGCTCTGGAGGAGTTTGGAAAAGGGTCAGAGGGGTCGTTTGTAAATAACCTCACCCACACCCTTAGACCCGGGAGCTTGTGTACCGCGCAGGGCCCTGTGGGGCTCCCTGTCTCAAGGCCTTTATGTCCTTCATTTCTTTTTTTTTTTTTTTGAAGAGTTTTTTAAAATGTATTTTTAATATAAATTTATTTACTTATTTTGTCTATGCTGGATCTTTGTGTCTGTGTGCGCTTTTTGTCTAGTTGCGGCGAGTGGGGCTACTCTTCGTTGCAGGGCACAGGCCTCTCATTTTGGCGGCTTCTCTTGTTCCTCTAGAGCACGGGCTCTAGAGTGAGGGCTCAGTAGTTATTGCACACAGACTTAGTTACTCTGAGTCGTGTGGGATCGTCCCGGATGAAGAAGTGAACCCATGTCTCCCACATTGGCAGGTGGATTCTTTACCACTGAGCCACCAGGGAAGCACCCACCCACCATCCATTTCTTTGATATTGCAGGTAGCAGCCTTCATTCAGCCTCCGTGATCTTCCCGGACTTGATATGGGCAGCTGTTAATTAGCTGTTAATTAAGGACTGGAGGGATTGCAAAACCAGGGAGAAATAAAATCAAGAGCAGCTTTGGGGCAAGGTGCTCATTCCTGAACATGTGATACATACAAGAATATCTTTGAAGCATTTTTCAGGTACTGAAACCCCCTCTGGTGGGACAAGCTGTGGTATGCTGCCCTCAAACATGCAGACCCCAGACCAGTTGGACCTGAAGGTTGAATATGTTAATTTCTACCTGACACCACCAAACATAGGAAAATGTTCATGAGCCGATCCCATCCATTTTACTAGAAAACTTCTCAGTATCTTCCCCAGAGGGGACATGGTTATGAGAGCATAAGCCCGCTGTATCTCCCTTTGCCTGGGAAAGCAATAAAGCTCTCCTTTTCGACATCAGCCCCATCTTTGTCCCTGAGGTTTGATCTGGCACCAGTGTCCAGAGAAGCTGAGCTTTGGGCATCACCATGTACATGTCTTGGGCTTCCCTGGTGGCTCAGATGGTAAAGAATCTGCCTGCAATGTAGGAGACTCAGGTTCGATCCCTGGGTGGGGAAGATCCCCTGGAGAAGAGAATGGCTACCCACTCCAGTATTCTTGCCTGGAAATTCCAAGGACAGAGGAGCCTGATGGGTGACAGTCCGTGGGATCTCAGAGTCAGACATGACCGAGTGACTAACACTATCCTGTACTCTATGCACAGGTTGGCACGTGGACCCACACCAGATGTGTGTATTCACTTTCATACGTTTTCACAGTCAAGGAAGTATTGATTCTAGCCATGTGCTTGTCCCTGTTCCAGGTAGAATGGGATAGAGCAGGGAACAAGTCAGACACAAATCCCTGCCCTTGTGGAGCTGACACCCTAGTGGACATGCCCACTACTGTGTACACCACACACCCTGCCAGGGAGCGTCAAACCAGGAGTGCACATGCGTCCGTGCTTATGAACACACAGTCATGTCCAGAGCCCCCACCATAAGGCAGAGCTACATCTGTTCCTTCATTCACCCATGTAGACCCTTAGTCAGCAGCTGTCGGTGGAGCCCCTCCTCTGAGTTGGCACTGGGGTGAATGATAAGGGCCACACAGTCCAGTGGTCCCCCAACAACCAACATGTGAGCTCATAAAAAGAAAAAAATTTTCCTAAAGCGACAAGGGGCTGAGAGGAAGCCAAAACAGGTTGATGTCATTAATGAGATTTAGATAAGGAGTCTGAGGCCCAGAGAGGGACAGCTACTTACCTGGAGTCACACAACAAGGCCAGGACAGATCATAGGCTCCTGCCCCCTCAGTTTGGGACTGACCCTAGGGTATCCTCAATCTGAACTGTGAGCGGAAGGAGGGAAGAGGTTGAGGGAAGAGATCAGTTCTGAGGTGGGAGATCCTAAATTGTGTCTCTGAGCCTGGGCCCTGTCAAGGCTGCCAGGGAGGGCCTGTGTTGGGCAGGCTGTGTGTCAGAGGATTAGACTAGGACCATTGAGTGGGTGCACTGAGGCAGGGGCCAGGCCAGGTAGTGGAGGAGGAGGAAGAAGAAGAGGGCAGGAGGGAAGGAGGGAACCAGACTCTCGATCTCGTGCTGTTCACACGTGGGCAGTGTACCTTGGGCCAAGCCTCACCCCAGAGGGCAGGCTCACCCTGACCCAACCCCACCATCTCTTCCTCCTCTTGCAGACTTCACTTTCTCTCTGGACTCTTCAGGGGCCCTTTACAACTGAAGCAATCCACCCCTATCCCAGGCCCAGTTCCGTTTTTCCAAGGCATTTGTCTGGGCAGATGTCAGAAGCTCTGCCTCCTGGTCCTGCCCCGCCTCATAGGCCACATATTTCCATCTCTGTTTCAGTCTCACCGGAAGCTGATGCCTGGGAAATCCTAGCAATTTAAGACTTCCCTGGGTAGGGAAGATCCCCTGCAGGAGGGCATGGCAACCCGTCCCAGGATTCTTGCCTGGAGAACCCCGTGGACAGTGGAGCCTGGGGGTCTACAGTCCATAGGGTCGCAGAGAGTCTGACACGACTGAGCGACTAACACTCACTTTTCTTTCACATTTGGATAAAAACCCTCCCTTTGTCCATCTCTAGCTTAGGCAAGTTACTTAAACCTCTCTGAGCCTGAGTTTGTTTCCTCATCTGAAGACCAGAAAACTTGTCTTGGCGTCTTAGGGTCTGAATGACTTCATCCACCACGTGCCTCGACCTCTGCTATGAGACCCCCTCCGGAGCCCCTCAAGAGTTGCTGCTGTGGTTTGTAACGCCTCCAGTTCAGCTCAGTCACTCAGTTGTATCCAACTCTTTGTGACCCCATGGATTGCAGCACATCAGGCTTCCCTGTCCATCACCACCTCCCAGAGCTTGCTCAAATTCATGTCCATTGACTGGTGATGCCATCCAACCAATGACAAAAGGCTCAGTGTCCCACTATCTCAGGCTTGGAGCCCAATCCCCACCAGCCACACTAATGCTAATGCCAAGCAGGGTCCTGTGGGACTCCAGAGTGCAGAGGCCATTTTGTCCACCATTCCTTGTAGGGGGGCGTCTGGCCTCCATGACCTTCTCTGAGTTCCAAAGGGCAGAGGAGGTAAGTGAAAGTCCCTCAGTCGTGTCCGACTCTTTCGACCCCATGGTGTACGTACAGTCCATGGAATTCTGCAGGCCAGAATACTGGAGTGGGTAGCCTTTCCCTTCTCCAGGGAATCTTCGCAACCCAGGGATCGAAACCAGATCTCCCACATTGCACAAGGATTCTTTACCAGCTGAGCCATCAGGGAAGCCCAAGAATACTGGAGTGGATAGCCCATCCTTTCTCCAGGGAATCTTCCTGAACCGGGAATTGAAACAGGGTCTCCTGCATTGCAGGCAGATTCTTTACCAACTAGCTATGAGGGAAGCCCAAAGGGCAGAACAGCTGTTAATCAAAGCAGAAGCAGCAGGTGAGGCAGAGGCTTATTAAGATGGGAGACAGACCTTCTAGGACCCTGCACACACCCTAATCTTGTTCCCATCCTGTGGAAACTGCAGGAGAATAAATACAAGTCTGTTACTGCCTCAATCCTTATCACAGACTCCTGCCTGACTATGTACCCTTTCCCTACTCAGCAGCGAGGGAGTGGGGCACAGTTCTGGAGGCACTAGCCTACTGTGCCTGGCAGAGTTATAAAGCCGCGCTTCTTTCTCCTCCATCACTCTGTCTCCATATTTCTGTTTGGCATTGGTGCAGAGAGCTGAGATTTTGGCAACAGTGTTCCCAAGAGATGTGTTCTGTCTGTCCACCAGGACACTCAATCACGACCCTATGTCATCCAGCAGGTTCCATCAGGAGGCCCATTCAGAACAAATAAACAGGAATTCAAGCCAGAGCTTCTGACTCAATGTTAAGCACTATTCGAGAAAATCTTCACTCCTACCTCTCCAGGCAAAGAGAAAAGCCAGTGCAAAGGCCCTGAGGTTGGGAATATCCTTGTCAGGTGTCAGGGACAAACAAAGCCGCTAGACAGAGCAAAGAGATGGGTTGTTGGTGACATATGACAGGATAGAAAAGAGCAAGGGTCACCTTGCCACCTCCCACCATTCCCTTACCTTTCCTTGACTGCCCACTGCCCTCAGGACAACCCCCCAAGTCTGTAGTCTAGCTTCTAAGGCCTTTAGTCCCCTAGTCCCTGTTCAGCCTTGAACCTTCCTTCTTGCTTTTCCCTAGCTTCTGCATCTCCCATGTGTCCTACTTTGCATGTCTGCTCAGCACTGCCCTCTCTTGAGACTCTACCTGCAGAGAGAGTAAACCTGCTCCTCCTTCACTTGACAATCCTTCTCATACTTAACCTTCAACTTGGGTTTCACCTCTCAGGGAAGCTTTCTCTGTCTCCTCTGCCCCATCAGGGCTCCCAGAGCTTCCAACATCCCCTCGTCCACTCACCGATCACCGCACACTGTCGTTCTCCATCTCTTGGTCTCTCTCTCCCAGTGACAGGAGGCCAGGTGTTCTCCATAGCCCCAGCATCTGGCCACCGGAAAAGGAGACACCTCCACGAGCAATGGGTGAAGGAAGGCAGGAACATACTGGTTCCAACTGGTGGGCTCAGCAAACCAAGCCAAGGAGTGTGGTCTGCACCTGATCTCCAGGAATGCCTATGTCGGTGCCTTGTCTTGATAGAGTGATGGGCCAGCCGAGCAGTGAGGGCGTGGGGGCCCAAGGCAGGGACCATCAGAAGGAGCAGCACCGTCTACTCCATTCAGTGCATCTGTGAGCCTTTGCAGCACTGCTACAGAGTTGGGATGGGCTGAACCAGTCCCAGTAGCATCCTGCCTTCCCGGAAGGCACTGTCTTATGGCTCAACCGTCTTCATCATCATCATCTCGAATACTGTTTTTTTTCTTTTCCAGCTGTGCCACATGGCTTGTGGAATCTTTGTTCTCTGACCAGGGATTGAGTCCAGGTCCTCAGCAGTGAAAGCATGGAGTCCTCATTACTGGACCATAGGGAAGTCCCATCACTAACATTGAGCACTGACTGATGGCCTGTCCTAAGCTCTTTCCATAGAATAACATGTCCTTTACAAACCCCATGGAGTGGCTAGTACTGTTTCCCCATTTCACAGATGAGGAAAATTGAGGCACAGCAAGGTTCCATGATTAGTTCTGGGTCACACAGCTAGGATTAGAATTGCGCTCCAAAGTCAGAGCTCTTTACCATTATCAGTGTCTCTAGCCTCCGGGCCTGACACTTTGCAACCTGTGAGACTTTGCACAGTCCTTGTCCCCTGGGTTCTCTTCAGGAAACTGACAGGGGACTATATTTCACAGATGAGGTGCAGAGGAAGGAAAGGAATCCCATTTTTTAGCCTCTATTATGTCACCGGTCACTTGATACATAGATAGTATCTCGTTTAATCCTTGTAATGACCCTTGGAGTAGGTCTTATGGTTATTATTCCCACTTTTACAGATGGGGTTCAGTGACTTGTCAGGATCACACAGAATAAATTGTAGAGGCCATAGGCTCAGGACAGGCTCCGATCTCTGGGCTGGTCCCTGTCATCCCATAGATCCTTTGGTGTCCCCTTCTGAGGACACGTTTGGACACCACAGTGAGAATGGGAGGCACAGAGGCAGCACCGCTCTGCGTCTAGGTTCTAACCTAGTCCCAATCTGGTGCTTGGCACCCCCTGGAATCCAGCTAAGCGTCACCTCTGCTTCCAGGGCAGCTCTGGGCTTGATGAGGAGGGCCAGAGGAAGGGGAAGAGCAGAGATGGGAAACTGGGGTGTTGACTTCAAAATGAGAAGTGGAAGTTTCCTGGTGGTCTAGCAGTTCGGATTCTGAGCTTTTGTTACTGTGGCCCAGGTTCAATCCCTGGTCAGGGAACTGAGATCCCATAAGTCACGAGGCTCCAACCTAAAAAAAAAAAAAAAAACACCCCTGCTTTGCATTATCCCCAGTGACCTCCTTGGGGAATCTGTGCTCAGTCTCCCAACTTTAGGTCCTGTGAGTCTACAGAGTCTAAGTCCTAAATTAGTTCAGTTTAGTTCAGTCGCTCAGTCGTGTCTGACTCTTTGTGACCCCATGAATCGCAGCACGCCAGGCCTCCCTGTCCATCACCAGTTCCCGGACTTCACGCAGACTCACGTCCATCAAGTCAGTGATGCCATCCAGCCATCTCATCCTCTGTCGTCCCCTTCTCCTCCTGCCCCCAATCCCTCCCAGCATCAGAGTCTTTTCCAATGAGTCAACACTTCGCATGAGGTGGCCAAAGTACTGGAGTTTCAGCTTCTGCATCATTCCTTCCAAAGAAATCCCAGGGCTGATCTCCTTCAGAATGGACTGGTTGGATCTCCTTGCAGTCCAAGGGACTCTCAAGAGTCTTCTCCCACACCACAGTTCAAAAGCATCAATTCTTCGGCGCTCAGCCTTCTTCACAGTCCAACTCTCACGTCCATACATGACCACAGGAAAAACTATAGCCTTGACTAGACAAACCTTTGTTGGCAAAGTAATGTCTCTGCTTTTGAATATGCTATCTAGGTTGGTCATAGCTTTCCTTCCAAGGAGTAAGCGTCTTTTAATTTCATGGCTGCAGTCACAATCTGCAGTGATTTTGGAGCCCAAAAAATAAAGTCTGACACTGTTTCCCCATCTATTTCCCGTGAAATGGTGGGACCAGATGCCATGATCTTCGTTTTCTGAATGTTGAGCTTTAAGCCAACTTTTTAACTCTCCACTTTCACTTTCATCAAGAGGCTTCTTACTTCCTCTTCACTTTCTGCCATAAAAGTGGTGTCATCTGCATATTTGAGGTTATTGAGATTTCTCCTGGCAATCTTGATTCCAGCTTGTGTTTCTTCCAGTCCAGCGTTTCTCATGATGTACTCTGCATATAAGTTAAATAAGCAGGTTGACTATATACAGCCTTGACGTATCCTTTTCCTATTTGGAAACAGTCTGTTGTTTCATGTCCAGTTCTAACTGTTGCTTCCTGACCTGCATACAAATTTCTCAAGAGGCAGATCAAGTGGTCTGGTATTCCCATCTCTTTCAGAATTTTCCACAGTTTATTGTGATCCACACAGTCAAAGGCTTTGGCATAGTCAACAAAGCAGAAATAGATGTTTTTCTGGAACTCTCTTGCTTTTTCCATGATCCAGCGGATGTTGGCAATTTGATCTCTGGTTCCTCTGCCTTTTCTAAAACCAGCTTAAACATCAGGAAGTTCATGGTTCACATATTGCTGAAGCCTGGCTTGGAGAATTTTGAGCATTACTTTACTAGCGTGTGAGATGAGTGCAATTGTGTGGTAGTTTGAGCATTCTTTGGCATTGCCTTTCTTTGGGATTGGAATGAAAACTGACCTTTTCCAGTCCTGTGGCCACTTCTGAGTTTTCCAAATTTGCTGGCATATTGAGTGCAGCACTTTCACAGCATCATCTTTCAGGATTTGGAATAGCTCAACTGGAATTCCATCACCTCCACTAGCCAAAACAGGTTGATGTGATTAACTGAGGGTAGAGGAGATTTAGATAAGGAGTCTGAGGCCCAGAGAGGGGCAGCTATTTACCTGGAGTCACACAGCAAGGCCAGGACAGATTGTAGGCTCCTGCCCCCTCAGTTTGGGACTGACCCTAGGGTGTCCCCAAACTGAATTGTGAGCGAAGGAGGGAAGAGGTTGAGGAAGAGATAAGTTCTGAGGTGGGAGATCCTAAATTGTGTCTCTGAGCCTGGGCCCTGTCAAGGCTGCCAGGGTGGGCCTGTGTTGGGCAGGCTGTGATGTCAGAGGATTAGACTAGGCCCCTTGAGTGGGTGCACTGAGGCAGGGGCCAGGCCAGGTAGTGGAGGAGGAGGAGGAGGAAGAACAAGAGGAGGGCAGGAGGGGAAGAGGGAGCCAGACACGTGATCTCATGCTGTTCATACGTCGCAGCCTACCTTGGGCCGAGCCTCACCCCAGAGGGCAGGCTCACCCTGACCCAACCCTACCATCTCGTCCTCCTCTTGGAGACTTCACATTCTCTCTGGACCCTTCAGGGGCCCTTCAAAACTGGAGCAATCCACCCCTATCCCAGGCTAGTTCCATTTTTCCAAGGCATTTGTCTGGGCAGATGTCAGAAGCTCTGCCACCTGGTCCTGCCCTGCCTCGTAGCCCACATATCTCCATCTCTGTTTCAGTCTCACCGGAAGCTGATCCCTGGGAAATCCTAGCAATTTAAGAGTCAGCAGTCCCTGAGTGGGGAAGATCCCCTTCAGGAGGGCATGGCAACCTGTCCCAGTATTCTTGCCTGGAGAACTCCATGGACTGTGGAGCCGGGAGCACTGCAGTCCATGGGGTCGCAAAGAGTCTAACATGACTGAGCGACTAGCACTCTCTTTTCTTTCCCACTTGGGTAAAAATCCTCCTTTTGTCCATCTCGAGCTTAGGCAAGTTACTTAGACCTCTCTGAGCCTGAGTTTGTTTCCTCATCTGAAGACCAGGAAAATTGTCTTGGCATCTTAGGGTCTCACTGACTTCACCCACCAAGTGCCTCGAACTCTGCTATGAGACCCCCTCCAGAGCGCCTCAAGAGTTGCTGCAGTGGTTCCTAACGCCTCCAGTTCAGCTCAGTCACTCAATCGTGTCCAACTCTTTGTGACCCTATGGACTGCAGCACCCCAGGCTTCCCTGTCCATCACCACCTCCCAGAGCTTGCTCAAATTCATGTCCATTGAGTTGGTGATGCCATCCAACCACCTCATCCTCTATCGTCCCCTTCTCCTCCAGCCTTCAATCTTTCTCAGCATCAGGGTCGTTTCCAATGAGTCAGTTCTTCCTATCCGGTGGCCAGAGTATTGAAGTTTCAGCTTCCACATCAGTCCTTCCAATGAATATGCAGGACTGATATCCTTTAGGTTTGACTGGTTTGAACTCCTTGCCTACACCATAATGCCTCCAACCAATGGCAAAAGCCTCAGCATCCCACTATCTCAGGCTTGGAGCCCAATCCCAACCAACCACACTAATGCTAATGCCAACCAGGGCCCTGTGGGACTCCAGGGTGCAGAGACCTTTCGTCCATATTCCTTGTAGGCGGGCCTCTAGCCTCCACGACCTTCTCTGAGTTCCAATGTGCAGAGTAAGTAATTAAGTGAAAGTCGCTCAGTCATGTCCGACTCTTTTCAACCCAATGGAGTATACACAGTCCATGGAATTCTCCAGGCCAGAATACTGGAGTGGGTAGCCTTTCCCTTCTCCAGGGAATCTTCACAACCCAGGGATCGAAACCAGATCTCCCACATTGCACGAGGATTCTTTACCAGCTGAGCCATCAGGGAAGCCAAAGAATACTGGAGGGGATGTCCTATCCTTTCTCCAGGGGATCTTCCCAACCCGGGAATTGAAACAGGGTCTCCTGCATTGCAGGCGGATTCTTTACCAACTGAGCTATGAGGGAAGCCCAAAGGGCAGAACAGCTGTTAATCAAAGCAGAAGCAGCAGGTGAGGCAGAGGCTTATTAAGATGAGAGACAGAGCTTCTAGGACCCTGCACACTCCCTGATCTTGTCCCCATCCTGTGGAAACTGCAGGAGAACAAATACAAGACTGTTACCACCTTGATCCTTATCACAGACTCCTGCCTGACTGTGTACCCTTTCCCTACTCACCAGCGAGGGGTGGGGCACAGTTCTTGAGGCACTAGCCTACTGTGCCTGGCACAGCTATAAAGCCGCGCTTCTTTCTCCTCCATCACTCTGTCTCCATATTTCTGTTGGGCATTGGTGCAGAGAGAGCTGAGATTTTGGCAACAGTGTTCCCAAGAGATGTGTTCTGTCTGTCCACCAGGATGCTCAATCACGACCCTATGTCATCCAGCAGGTTCCATCAGGAGGCCCATTCAGAACAAATAAACAGGAATTCAAGCCAGAGCCTCTGACACCAATATTAGCCCTTTTCGAGCAAATCTTCACTCCTACCCCTCCCGGCAAAGAGAAAAGCCAGTGCAAAGGCATCCTTCCTGGTGTTGCTCGCATGGCTCAGCCAAGATCGATGCAAGTAAGAAGGATTCTGGGAGGTGGTAGAATGCATGGCATCTTCTTCTGACCTTTCCTGAACTCTTCCTGTTGGTGGTGGCTTGTGAGTTCCATCTTCCTTTCTAGGACTTCTTATTGTAAAATAATTCAGGCAAACGTTTACAATGGTGTCTGGGTAGGGTAGGCGATTTCGGTCACTGTGCTTCCCCTAACAATATGGATGGGCAGAGGGTAACAGACTATGGTCAGAACAGAAAGTAGGACCAGGCTATGTAATGGGGGACAGCAGGAGTATGCTCAACATTAGGTGATTGCTTGAAATATCTCCAGCTACCCATGCTGAGGTATGTTGTTCTTTTTTTTTTTAATTGTATTTATTTATTATTATTTGTTACTTTTGGCTGTGCTAGGTCTTCATTGCTGTGGGGGGGCTTTCTCTAGTTTCAGACAGCGGGGGCTATTTTCCTGTTGAGGTTTGTGGGCTTCTCATCACGGTGGCTTCCCTTGTTGCAGAGCACAGGCTCTAGGCATGCAGGCTTCAGTGGTGGCTGCACATGGACTCAGTAGCTGTGGCTCTCAGACTTAGGTGCTCCAAGTCATGTGGGATCTTCCCGGACGAGGGATTGAACTGGTGTCCCCTGCATTGCCAGGTAGATTCTAAACCACTAGACCACCAGGGAAGCCCCCATGCTAAGTTTTATTTGTAAGTGAGCAAGTACCATTGTCACAGGCTCATAAAGCATGCTAACTAGGGACTCAGACCCTTCAGGAGTGAGGGCCAGGCTCAATCCCCCAAAGTGCAGAGACCAGCAGAACCACTAGCTGAAGCCAGGAGCAGAAGGGAGGGGCTGGGCTAGAATGAGTGGGTGTAGAGGAGAGAGCTGAGAGATATCAGCTGTGTCTCTAGAACTAATCCTCCTTTCCTAAGTTTACCCAGAAATTATGATCAAGCAGAATCCTGGGGAAGTTGTACTGGGATGAAGAGAACTTAGTAGGAGAAGCCAGTAGATCTGAACAGCGCCAAAGTGGACTGTAGGATATTGTTGGTGCCCCACCCAGATTCTTTTGCAAACAGCACACCCATCCCCCATGTCCCCTCCTCTGGAGAACTGCCCAACACCTCTCCTCCTGGAAGAATTTGGCCAGTTGTGAAATTTACTTGGTGATACAATTTTGGCTCCAGAACTTTCTCTAGATCAAATGTGGTCAGTTGAGACCACATTCTTGCTCAGCTTTTTATCACCGATGTACCTTGATAACCCTATTCTTCTGAGAACATTTCCCCAGTCGCTTGATCCAGAATTTCCATCATGGACTACATCAAACTCAAAAGCTTCTGCACAGCAGAAGGACCAATTAACAAAATGAAAAAGCCTATGTAAAGGAAGGAAAAACTTTGAAAATCATATATCAACGGGGATTAATATCTAAAAATGTAAAGAACTTAGTGTAGACAATAAAAAATTAAATAAAGAGGAGAGGACTTCCCAGGCAGATATGAATGTGCCTGCCAGTGCAGGGGACTTGGGTTCATCCCTAGTCCAGGAAGATTCCACATGCTGAGGAGCAACTACGCTCTCACAGCCATAAATCAATACTCACCATTTAAAAAATACAGTAAGAATCATCTCATCCAGGTGAGAAAATGAAGTTTTGAAGAGGTGATGTTACACAATGCCCCAAAGATAGAGACGATGCTGAAAGCTCACCTTCTTTGTACAGCAGTGCCGAAAAAAATCTCACAAAGTTTTGGGTAAAGTAGAAAAGGAGCGCTTTATTGCTTTGCCAGGCAAAGGGGGACACAGTGGCTTCATGCCCTCAAAAACACCTGTCCCCCATTTGGGGAAGATAGTGAAACGTCTTATAGCAATTGTCCAGAGAGGGCATGATCAACTCATAACATTCTTCTTTTTTTCTTTTATTTTTCATGATATTGTATTAGTAATACATAAATAGAGTCAACATTCTTCTGATGGGTTGGTGGGGAGGTAAGTCGGGGTTCATGGTCTCAAATCAGGTCCAACTGGTCAGGTGTCTACATGCTTGTGGGCAGCATACCGTTGTTAACCATCAAATTCTCCCACCCAGAGGGGGTTTTGGTATCTGCAAAATAGCTCAAAGATATTGTGTGCATCCCTTGATGGGGAATCAGGCTCTTACTCCAAGGCTACTCTTACTTTTCTTGGCTTCTCCCTGGTTTTGCATCCCTGCCCTTCCCCAATGAACAACTGCTTGAATCTGCCCATTAGAACTCAGGGAAGGCCATGGAGCCTGAATGAACGTTGTTTCCTATAATCAAAGAAATGCAGGAGGAGACTTCCCTCATGGTCCAGTGGCTGGGACCACATGGTCCCAAGCAGGGGGCCCGGGTTTGATCCCTTGTCAGGGAATAGATCCCACATGCTTCAACCCAGTGCAGCCAAATAAATAAATATCTTAAACAACAAAAAAGGGAGGACATAAAGACCTTGTGTCCAGGAGCCCCACAGGGCCCTGCACCGAGGTAAGGCCAGATCTCCACAGAGTCTCATTCTAGATTTCAGTGGAAAAAAGAATCCCCTGGGTTACTCTTACAAATATAGATTCTTGATTCCCACTCAGACATTCCATAGGTTCTAAGGAGCCCCTAGTGGTAATGAACCCACCTCCCAGTGCAGGAGACTTAAGAGATGTGGATTTGATCCCTGGGTCAGGAAGGTCCCCTGGAGGAAGGCACAGCAACCCACTCCAGTATTCTTGCCTGGAGAATCCCATGGACAGAGGAGTCCAGTAGGTTGCAGTCCATAGGGTCAAAAAGAGTTGGACATGACTGAAGCGACTTACCAAACATGCCCCAACCACTAATGCTGAAGAAGCTGAAGTTGACTGTTCTATAAACACCCCCAGGATTTTCTAGGAGTGACACCAAGAAAGAAAAAAAAAAAAAACAGATGTAAAGATGTCCTTTTCATCGTGGGGTATTGGAATGCAAAATAGGAAGTCAAAAGATATCTGGAGTAACAGGCAAGTTTGGCCTTGGAGTACAAAATGAAGCAGGGCAACAGCTAACACACGTTTGTTGAGACAACACACTGGTCATAGCACACACAGTCTTTCAACAACACAAGAGGCAACTCTACACATGGACATCACCAGATGGTCAATACTGAAATCAGATCGAGTGTATTCTTCTCAGCCAAAAATGGAGAAGCTCTATACACTCAGTAAAACAAAGTCCTGGGGCTGACTGTGGCTCAGATCATTGGCTCCTTCTTGCAAACTTCAGGCTTAAATTAAAGAAACTAGGGGAAACCACTAGGCCATTCAGCTGTGACCTAAATCAAATCCCTTATGATGATACAGTGAAAGTGAAAGTCGCTCAAAGTATTCGACTCTTTGTCACCCCATAGTCTATGAGATCAGTCAGATCAGTCGCTCAGTCATGTCCGACTCTTTGCGACCCCATGAATCGCAGCACGCCAGGCCTCCCTGTCCATCACCAACTCCTGGAGTTCACTCAGACTCATGTCCATCGAGTCAGTGATGCCATCCAGCCATCTCATCCTCTGTCGTCCCCTTCTCCTCCTGCCCCCAATCCCTCCCAGCATCAGAGTGTTTTCCAATGAGTCAACTCTTCCCATGAGGTGGCCAAAGTACTGGAGTTTCAGCTTCAGCATCATTCCTTCCAAAGTAATCCCAGGGCTGATCTCCTTCAGAATGGACTGGTTGGATCTCCTTGCAGTCCAAGGGACTCTCAAGAGTCTATACCGTCCAAGGAATAATACTGGAATGGTTAGTGTTTCTCTTCTCCAGGGATTTCTCAACCCAGGGATCGAACCCAGGTCTCCCAGATTGTGGGCAGATAGTTTACCAACTGAGTGCTCAGTGATTATACAGTGGAGGTGACGAATAGATTCAAGGAATTAGATCCGGTAGACAGACTGCCTGAAGAACTATGGACAGAGGTTTGTAACATTGTACAAGAGGCCGTGACCAAAACCATCCCAAAGAAAAAGAAATGCAAGAAGGCAAAATGCTTCTCTGAGGAGGCTTTACAAATAGCTGAGGAAAGAAAAGAGGTGAAAAGCAAGGGAGAAGAGAAGGAAAGATACACCCAACTGAGTGCAGAGTTCCAGAGAACAGTAAGAAGAGATAAGGAGGCCTTCTCAAATGAACAATGCAAAGAGATCAGAAAACAATAGAATGGGAAAGACTATAGAGATCTCTTCAAGAAAACTGGAGAGATCAGGGGAACATTTCATGCAAAGATGGGCATGAGAAAGGACAGAAACAGTAAGGACCTAATAGAAGCAGAAGAGATAAAGACCAGGTGGCTAGAATATACAGACGAACTACAAAAAAGGTCTTAATATCCCGGGTAACCACGATGGTGTGGTCACTAACCTAGAGCCAGACATCCTGGAGCCTGAAGTCAAGTGGGCCTTAGGAAGCATGCCTATGAACAAAGCTAGCAGAGGCGACAGAATTCTAGCTGGAGCTATTTAACATCCTAAAAGATGATGCTGTTAAAGTGCTGTACTCAATATGTCAGCAAATATGGAAAACTCAGCAGTGGCCCCAGGACTGGAAAGGGTCAGTTTTCATTCCCATCCCAAAGAAGGGCAGTGCCAAAGAATTTTCAGATTATAGCTCAATTGCAATCATTTCATGTGCTAGCAAAGTTATGCTCAAAATCCCTCAAGCTAGGCTTCAGCAGTATATGAACTAAGAACTTCCAGATGTATAAGCTGGGTTTAGAGAAGACAGAGGAACCAGAGATCCAATTGCCAACATTAGCTGGATCATAGAGAAAGCAAGGGAATTCCAGAAAAAAACATCTATTTCGGCTTCATTGATTACTGGAAAGCCTTTGACTGTGTGGATCACAGCAAACCATGGAAAATTCTTAGAGATGGGAATACCAGACCAACTTACCTGTTTCCTGAGCAACCTGTATGAGGCTCAATAAGGAACAACCGACTGGTTCAAAATTGGGAAAGGACCACAATAAGCCTATATACTGTTACTCTGTTTATGGAACTTTATGCAGAGTACATCATGCAAAATGCAGGGTGGATGACCCACAAGCTGGAATCAATGTTTCCAGGAGAACTATCACAAACCTCAGAGAAGCAGATAATACCACCCTACTGGCAGAGAATGAAGAGGAACTAAAGAAACTCTTTGGAGAAGGCAATGGCACCCCACTCCAGTACTCTTGCCTGGAAAATCCCATGGACGAAGGAGCCTGCAAGGCTGCAGTCCGTGGGGTTGCTGAGGGCTGTACATGACTGAAGTGACTTTGCAGCAGCAGCAGCAAAGAGCCTCTTGATGAAGGTGAAAGAGGAGAGCAAAAAAGCTGGCTTAAAACTCAACATTCAAAACACTAAGATCATGGCATCCGTTCCCATCACTTGATGGCAAGTAGAAAGGGAAAAAGTGAGAGCAGTGACAGATTTTATCTTCTTGGGCTCCAAAATCACTGCAGAAGGTGACTGCAGCCATGAAATTAAAAGATGCTTGTTCCTTGGAGGAAAACTATGACAAATCTAGACAACATATTAAAAAGCGTAGACATCACTTTGTGACTAAAGTCCCTATAGTTAAAGCTATAGTTTTTCCAGTAAGTAAGCCTGTATACATGTAACAGCTGGACTGACCCTTGCTTCACCAAATCAAGTGGAATTCAGATCATTCTAATGGAAGAGAGAACTTTAGGCAGCTGAGACCTAAGTCCTCAGGGCTTCCTAATTTCCTTGTATGACCAGTTAAGAGTTTAGGGGGCTGCCCTGGGCTTCCCAGATGGTGCTAGTGGTAAAGAACTCGCCTGCCCATGCAGGAGATATAAGAGATGTGGATTCCATCCTTGGGTGGGGAAGATCCCCTGGAGGAGGGCATGGCAACCCACTCCAGTATTCTTGCCTGGAAAATCCTATAGACAGAGGAGCCTGGTGGGCTACAGTCCATAGGGTCACAAAGGGTCTGACACGACTGAAGTGTCTTAGCACCCAGGCACTCTGGGCCTGGGGTGGGGTGAAGGTAAGCACATTCCAGGAAGGGAAGGAAGGCAGGAGGCCTAGTAGCAGCTGCTGGAAGAATTACATGAGGATTCAGAGTTTTCCATGGAGCTCTGAAAGAAGAATATTTGGAAGAATTTGGAAGAATACAGTCTTGTGCAAGAGGCCACGGTCTTACAGAGCCTAGATTTTTGGAAGACTAAATCTCAAATGCTCATCGCTAAATGGACAAAAGCCTGAGGCTCCCAGCTCACTCTGGATTAGGTCAAGAATTTTGCATCATAGGTACCTAGCATGGGGCTTCCCTGGTGGCTCAGACAGTCAAGACCCGGCCTGGGAATCTGGAGACCTGAGTTTGATCCCTAGTTTGGGATTATCCCCCGGACGAGGAAACAGCAACCCACTCCAGTAGTCTTGACTGGAGAATCCCCACCAGCAGAGGAGCCTGGAGGGCTATAGTCCATTGGGTCTCAAAGACTTGGACACAACTGAGCAACTAAGCACAGCACAGCACAGCACAGCTGCCTAGGATAGGGATGGACACACAAGAGGTGCTTAATATCCATTTATTTGATGTAGCAGTGTGGTCCTCAACCAAATTTTACAGAAGATTTTTAAGATCATTTCTTTATAACTGTGTGGGGTTTCTTTGCAAAGGTAGTCCAGTCATTTGTCTGGTTGTATATTCAAATGGGTCAAAAAGGGAACTTCCTTGGTGGTTGAGTGGTTAAGGACCTGTTTGCCGATGCAGGGGACATGGGTTCACTCCCTGCCCCGGGAAGATCCCACATGCTGAAGGGCAACTAAGCCTGTGTGACCCAACCGCTGAAGCCCATGAGCCCTAGAGCCTGTGCTCCACAACGAAAGAAGCCACCGCAATGAGAAACCAGAGGACCACGAGGAAGAGTGGTCCAACTCGGGAAAACCCACATGCAGCAACAAAGAGCCAGCACGGTCAGAAAGAAACTCACCACACGGACGATTCAAATGCCTTTAAAAAAGAGAGAAACTTTTGCAATGTTCAAAGCCCCTGCTGCAGGAACGCACTTAAAGCATCCATCCCAGCTCCCAATCAGGAGGGGGCATGCGTGTGTGCTGATTTGCTTCAGTCCATGCTAAATTGTTACAGTAGAGGCCGACTCTTTGTGACCCTATGGACTGCAGGCCACCAGGCTCCTCTGTCCATGGGATTCTCCAGGCAAAAATACTGGAGTGGATTGCCCTGCCCTCCTCCATGGAATTTTCCCCACCCAGAGATGGAACCTGAGTGCCCTCTATCTCCTGCATTGGCAGGTGGGTTCTTTACCACTAGTGCCATCTGGGAAGCCCCATTAGAAGGGCACAACTCTAAAAAGAAATGTGATCGTATATATGTGATAAATTGGAGAGGTCTGGGAAACGTGTATACTGGCAACACCCACTGACAGTAGAAACTCAGCTAGTGTTGCCATCAGACCCTCCAGGGACACTGGACAATGAGCTCTACTGAAGGGTTCTATGACCATTAGAAGCCACACCCATGGTTGGGTGTGTTACTTCCAGAACTTTCATCAACCAGACCCTGGCAACTTCTGTGGAGCCTTGTTTTCAGTGATTACTAATTGCAGGGGTGACTGTCAACCTCTTACAGGGGCATTTTCTATTCACTTGACCACCATGCTGCTGCTGCTGCTGCTAAGTGGCTTCAGTCGTGTCCGACTCTGTGGGACCCCATAAATGGCAGCCCACCAGGCTCCCCTGTCCCTTGGATTCTCCAGGCAAGAACACTGGAGTGGGTTGCCATTTCCTTATCCACTGCATGAAAGTGAAAAGTGAAAGTGTAGTTGCTCAGTACTGTCCAACTCTTCGCGACCCCATGGACTGCAGCCTACCAGGCTCCTCCATCCATGGGATTTTCCAGGCAAGAGTACTGGAGTGGGTTGCCATGCCCACCATATTTCAGTGTAAATTAATGTCCTCTCTGCTTTTTATAAAAAAAAATATTTATTCATTTGGCTGCTTTGGGTCTTAGTTGTGACATGCAGGCTCTTTCATTGCAATGCACGGGCTTCTCTCTAGCTAAAGCGAATGGGCTGAGGAGTTGGAGCAAGAACTTAGTTGCCCTGTGGCATGTGGGATCTTAGTTCCCCAATCCAGCCACATCACGTGCATTGGAAGGCCAATTCTTAACCGATGGACCACTGGGGAAGGCCCTCCTCTCTGCTTTCTGAGTAGTGTCCCATGTGACCAACAAAGGAGCTGCCCCAGTGCATGTCTTAAGGAGGGCGCTTGCCCAGATAATCCTCTACGTGACAGCTGTCCCTTCACTAGGAGCCACAGAAAGCTGTGTCTGTCATTAGGGCTATTTAAAGGCATTGCCAGGGAGTGCTAGTGGTCAAGAATCCGAATACCAATGCAGAGGATGTAAGAGATGTGGATTTGATCCCTGGGTCACGAAGATCCCCTGGAGGAGGACATGGCAACCCATTCCACTGTTCTTGCCTGGAGAATCCCATGGACAGAGGAGTCTGGCGGGCTACAGTCCATAGGGTTGCAAAGACTCGGACATGACTGAACTGACTTAGCACACACTCACAGGCATTCTAGTTCTTTTCCTTCCAGGCAGAAAGTAGAAAGAGGTCCTGACTCTGCCCACTTTGAAATTAGGGGAGGCTATGGATTAGTCAATACTATGTGAACACAACTGTCCTGAGTCACTTCTGGGCAGAAGCTATAGAAGCCAGGCCATGTTTCACCAAGTCCTTCTCCCTTTATTCATCAGTGATTGGATGGTGATTATGGAAGCTCATATCCAGATGGAGCCTCTTCCCCTGGCCTTAATCCCTGGGTAACTAGAATGGGCAGATCTCTCCCCACTGACCAACCCTAGACACACAACATGAGCCCAAATCAGACCTTAGTTGCTGTAAGCCACCCAAACTTGGGTGTTCTTTGTTACTGCAGCATAACTTCACCTGCTCTGACTTATACAGAAGCTATGACCTTCTACACAAATGCAGGAAAGATCTGGATCTTCCGGAAAGAGTACCCACTACTGAAAAGGAACCTCAAGATCAATGGGCTGCTCCCACTCCTGAATTCAGTGAGCTCAGTCCAAGGTTGTGGATAGTTCTGAGAGCTGGCAGGAGCCCTCCATCCCTTTCCAGTAGCTTCCCCCCTGGAGACTGAATGGTGCTCCTCTTTCTGAATGTGGTCTGCAGCCCCAGCCCCTCATATAGGAAACCACTACCACCGAGGGCCATGAACCATCTTTCTGATGGTTCTCAGACAAAATGTGTAAATAAGGTGGACAGAAGACAGAAATTTTTTGTGCAAATGAAAAGGGACTTGTGGATGCTGTAAACCCGGAGTTGACTTATGGCTGAGAAGGTCTGACTGTTGTTTTTATATTTTAATGTCAACGTGGGAAGATTATAGTATTTGCAACTCATATTTTAAGTAGACCTCCTCAGTCGTTTCAGTCGTGTCCAACTCCTTGCGACCATATGGACTGTAGCCTGCCAGGCTCCTCAGTCCTTGGGACTGTCTAGACAGAAATACTGGAGTGGGTTGTCATGCCCTCCTCCAGCAGATCTTCCCCAACCAGGGGCTGAACTCCTGTCTCCTGCATTACAGGCAGATTCTTTACCGCTGAGCCACTGGGGAAACCTGTTTTAAGTATATACAAATAATGTCTGCTCATGGTAAAACTGTCAATCTGCAGAGTAGGTTATAAAGTGAAAAGCAAAAGTTCTCCTCTTTCTCTGTATGCAGTCACACTCAGCCATCTCTCTATCCAGCCAGCGAGGAGTGCAGGCACACCATCCAGCCCTGAGGTGCTCTCTAGAGTGTGAGAAATGGCCTTGACCTTCAGTAGGCTTATGTCCGGGTCTCAGTTAATGAGGTGGGGCCAGTAGTGCTTCTGCTAGGACTGAAGCAAGCTGGAGGGGACTGTGTGGATCTAGCGAGTACTTGTCTCATCCCAAAGGGGCAGCCACAGTTCTGCACCAGCTGTTTCTTGTTCAAGGAAACAAAGAATGAAGACTCAGTGTTGCTGGATTCCAAGTGAAAGAAATGTGTGGTTCCTCTGCCAAACAACACACAGAGGATGGACATGATCAACTGGCAGATGCTATAGTTGTGAAGGTGGCCTCTGAGGCCTTGGGAATCGTAGCTTTTTAAAAAAAATTATTTTATGATACTAATTATTTTTCTTTATAATTTAATATTCCTTTCTAAACTTTATTCATTTATTGATGTATTATATATTTTTGGCCGTGATGGGTCTTTATTGCTGCACGCTGGCTTTCTCCACTTGTGGCGCAGGGTACTCTTTGTGGGGGTGTGCAGGCTTCTTGTTGGCATAGCTTCTTTTGGTAGGGTGCACAGGCCCTAGATCCTGGGCTTGGTAGTTGTGGCGCTCGGGCTTTGTTTCTCTGCGTTATGTGGGATCTTCCCAGACCAGGGTTCAAACCCGGATCTCTTGCATTAGCAGGCGAATTCTTTACCCCTAGACAGACCCCCAGAGAAGCTCTGAATCCTAGCTTTATCACTCAGTCATTCCCAGTTTCCTCATCTATAAAATGAGATTGTAACAGGATTCTTAGGAGGATCAAATGAGATGCTGAAAGCACATAAGAGACAAGACTTCATAAAGCTTGTATCTAGGGGAAGAGTCAAATGAATCTCATCTGGGAATGACACACATGAAGGGTTTTTGGGACACAAACCTGAAAGATGAAGTTAACTGGGTGCAGCGGTGGGAAGGGTGGAAGGAAAGAGCCTAATCGGTAGAGGGACTAGCTCCAGAAAAATCCCTGGGGAATCATGTAGCCAAACTAAAGCAGTGAGGTGGAAGAGGAAACAATCTTCCGGGAGTCAAGGCTTTCCTAAATACACTGTGAGCTAGTAGGAGCCTGAGGCCAGTCCCTGAAAATTTAGGACTTCACATCTCACCAGCCAGCTTGCATTCAATTCCCTGCCAGAAAACCACACTCACCAAATCTTCCGCAGGGCCCTCGAACCACAGGGGTCGAAAGTGAATAGTTTTTCAGGCAGAGGAGGAAGATTAAGAAGGCAGCTAAGAAGGTACAGTGGTAGGAAGCAGACCCATTTGCCTTGGCAGCTGAGGTGTCTAGCGCGGAGGGGGAGAAGGCCCGGAGAGGCGGCGGGGGTGCCTCCAAGACTCATTGGGCAATTGGCAGCGCCAACAACTTCAGATTGAGGAATCTAGGCAGCTTGTTGGCCCTCAGTCAAACGAAGAATGGGCGCCCCCTAGCAGCAGTAATCGGTAGTGGACACGGAAGGATCCAGATGAGGGGCCCGGGCAGAGGGGGTGCGGCTCAAGATAGGGTAGACAGCCGGGCATAGTTTTCTTCTCACAGGAGCTAACTCCTTCCGGCATGATGGACACCTGGGATCCCAAAACAGCTGGGCTGGAAGGGCCCTCGAGAAAGGAACTGCCAACATGTGCCCTGTGTCAGGCCCTGAAGGTGGGCATTTTCGTGAACATTGTCATAACACTCTGCTTCGAGGTAGGTATCGTTATCCCCATTTTTCAGATGAGAAAAATCGAGGTTTGGTGACTTCCTAAGGAGGGGTGGGGATGTTGTATGACTCCAGAGCCTTTTCCCTGGAGCTCTCCCGACTTGGAAGCTACCGATTCTCTGAGGTTTGGGGGAACAAGCATCAGGTGTGAGGCGCCGAAGCTTTCCAAGGGACAACAGCGTGACAGTAGTTTCGGCAAGAACCACGCCTCCCTTGTCGCCACACACTGATTACTGTTGCTTTCCTTTAAGAGCCTTCCCCTGAAAGATGAAGTCCTCGCCACACGGGGAGGCAGACATTATAGATTCCTGGATCTCTCGGACGTCTTTTCTCCCTCACCCTCATTGATCCCCACTGGCGACAGAAATTCTTCCCCTCCACTAGCGAGTGAAGGCACGAGACTACATTTCCCTGGAGGTCGTCAGAAGCGGGTGGCGAGGAGAGAAGGAAACAGACTCTCCGTTTCTGTCGGCTCTCAATTTGGACTGTTGGCGGTGATGCACATTTCAACAGCCCATGTCTTTTCTCTGTTGAGCAAAGGAAGGGACTACGTCGCCCAGCAGGCACTGGCGCGGAGGATGTGCTAGGCTGCCATCTTTATTGTAGTCCTTTCCCCGTTTCCACAAGGAGTAGCCTTAGCGAATGAACTACAAGTTCCAGGTCACCGTTGCCCCTTTCCTCCAGTGGCCATCTTTGCTGGTAGACCCCGCCCCTTTCCCCCTTCCATTGTCTGGTCAAGATAATAAAAGGGAGCCGGGAAGACTGCAACTCCCGTCAAGCTTTGCGCCAACAGGAGAGTAATTTCGATATTACTGGCGAGCGAGGTGACAAGGTGGTATAGTGAGGCAACCGCGAGAAGCTAGGTTGCCTGCCATTTTTATGGTAGTCTCCTTATCCTCTTGATCCTACCATTCTTAAAGAACTCTAGAACGCTTAGTTCAGTTCAGTCGCTCAGTCGTGTCCGACTCTGCGACCCCATGAATCGCAGCACGCCAGGCCTCCCTGTCCATCACCAACTCCCGGAGTTCACTCAGACTCACGTCCATCGAGTCAATGATGCCATCCAGCCATCCCATCCTCTGTCGTCCCCTTCTCCTCCTGCCCCTAATCCCTCCCAGCATCAGAGTCTTTTCCAGTGAGTCAACTCTTCGCATGAGGTGGCCAAAGTACTGGAGTTTCATCTTCAGCATTATTCCTTGCAAAGAACCCCATCGCACTTTGGAAGATGGACTACTAGTCAGGTGTCCGTCCTTCTTCCGCCATCTTGTTTGTAGTCAACGTTCCCACGCCTCTACGCTCTGCAACCTGGAGCCTTGGGGCAACCGGACTATGAATCCCGGCATCCGCCACTCCCGGCTTTTCACGTCCTCCGCCTACTTGTTTGTAGTTCCCACGGACCCCAGCATCCCTTTGATCCCAGCGCCCAGCGCCCGCAGGACTACTACTTCCATCGTGCCCTGCGCATGTTAGTCCTGGAAAGAGGAGGAGGTGGGGGAAGGAGAGGGTAGGGGGCGCGGTTCCTCTGAGAGAAGGAGAGAGTAAAGAGGAGGAGGAGGAGGGGAGGAGGCGGGAGGGAAGGGGAGGGGGAGCAGGGAGGGGAGGGGAGGGGAGTGGCAAGGAGGAGAGGGTAGAGGGAAGAGAGGTGGAGGAGCTCAGGAGGGATGGGAGAGGCGGCCAGGGCCCGGGGCCGAAGCAGCGCGGGGCCGGGGACCAGGGTGGCTGAGGCAGGCCCATTTTCCCCTCACCCTTTTCCTGTCCCCTTCCAACCTTTCCTTCCACCCTCCAGCTTGAGGAAGGGAATTTTATTCAAATTTTATTTAAATCTCTATCTCCCGAGAGTCGCTTGCTGGGAGGAGGGGGAGAGGACGGGGGCGCGCGCAGGCTAGGTGCGGGAAGGGAGCGAGGCCCAGCAGCTCCCTTCACCCCTTCTGCTCGCCCCGTAGCAGTAGCGCAGGGGCTGGTTCAGGTGAGGGGAGCAGGTTACAGAAATCCCCGACCCTCCCCGGGAACCGGCGGAGGGCGGGGCTTGAGCCCCTGAAACAGTGCGGGGGTCCCAGGTCTACCCTGCGCATCGGGAAGGGGCAAGTTAAAGCGCCAGGGGCGCTGGGCAGAGGCGAGGAGGGGCAGGGTGGAAGGAGGTGAGCAGACACCCGAACTGAGTGGGGCCCAGGCAAAAGCTGTGCACCCTGCGCCCGAGGAGCCCCCGTTGGCCTGTGGGACTGAGGGACTGAGCCCCCCAGAGCAGGACCTCCCCCTGCAAGGGCCGCGCCGCAGCCCATGGGAGGGCCTCGCCCCCGGCGCCCCCCATCTCCACTCGCCGCCGTCCCGGCCTCCGCCGGAGGGAGGGACCGAGCGCCTTCGGGGGGCCGTGGACCCCGGCGTTCTGAGCATTCCGCGCCGGCGCCGCCCGCCGCCGATGGCCGCCGACCCGCCGGGAGTTGCTGAGAAGGGAGAGATGGCTCCCGGGACACGTGTGAGGTGGGTTCATGCAGCTCCTCCTCACCCCTAGACCTGGGCAGCTCCCAGTCCCATTCATCCTCAGCCCGGCCTCTCTACCTTGCCCGCCCCCAGCCTCACACTCTCTTTGCTCCAAACTCCTCATCTCCAGCCCTCTTTCCTGTTAGCCCTCAACCCTGGGAACTGGTCTTCCTTCCTAGACCTAACTTCCCCTTGCAGACCCCCATCCCCGCCTGCAGTTGCAGCCCTCCAAGGCCCCTCCCCTGGAGCGCTGGAGGGCTCCTTTCCCCGCTGTGGATGGGTTTGGAAAGGGGGAAGCTGGGGTAAGACTCTGGATATGAAGAGAACCTCCCGGCCTGCTGAATCTGTGTGGGATCTTGGAGGATCTGGTTTGCCTGGGAAGAGAAGCCCAAGGGATTCCAGACAATTAGGGATGGAAAGCAGCTTGGAAAACTGGGAGGCGGGGGGCGGTGCACACGAGCCCATCTTGAGTTCTATGGAGATGTCAGGCTGGATTCTAGATTCCCAGGGAATCTGGGAGATTGCCCAGGTTGACCTGAGAGACCCATAAGGAGGCTGTGTTGGAGCAGAGGGAGCTCTGTGGGGAACAGAGTTGAAATTTGGGGCCACGGAGGGCTTCTGAAGCAGCATCTGAAAGAAGGTCTGTGAGCACTGGGAAGTTGGGCAGCCCGGTGGATCTTTAGGGGTTAGATTGGGTGAGTAGGTTCCCATGAAGGTGAGGAGGAAATCTAGGCTTTAGAGGAGAGGAGTTGGGTGTTAGTAGCTTTTGAGAGAAAAGAGAGAGGTCTGGAGTTGGCAATCAGGAATCTGTGGGGATCTGGGAGGTGAATTTGGGGTGTTTCAGCTTGGGGAGAGCTGGGGATGGAGCACATTTGGAGAACAGGGGAAGAGTTGGGACCTGTCTCAGGTGACTCCACAGACAAGGAGCCCTGGTTGTCCTGGGAGCTTCGCTGTGGGGATGTTGGTGGAAAGGTCCTTGTCCCTCTCGGTGTCCCTTCATCCTCCCTGGGTCAGGCGCGGGAGTCTGGAAGAAGTGTTAGAGTAGGAGTGAGGTCAGGAAGCTAGTTCTCAGGGCTCCCGGAGGAGCCAGGTGAGCTGCTTCAGGAAGAGGGTGACCTTGCCTAGAGGGAGGGGTGTTCCCCTGGCCACCCGCAGGAGGGGCACCTCCTTGTTCCTTGTCTCCCTGGGTAGGAAGGCAAGCTCTGGCTGCCTAGGAGTCGGGGAAAAGCTGCCAGGAGTCTCGCCGGCCAGGGTTCCGGTGGGCACCCCTGACCTAGCCACCCTCCACCCACAGCCCTCGGCGTTGCTGACGCCCCCAGTGTCGTCAAGAAGCAGGGGGCTGGGGGCCGGGGGCCAGGGGCCGGTGCCCGGTGCCCGGTGCCGGCGGACCCCGAACCCACTGCCACCGCTGCTGAGCCTCTCTGCGAACTGAGTGCGGGGACTGCTACTTCTGCCGAGACATGAATTCCGGGGGGCCCGGGCTCTTGAAGCAGTAGTGCCCCCTTCGGCAGTGCACTGCCTTGAATTCTGCCCCCGCTGCAGGGGGGCATCCTTCCCCACCTGACCTTAGCACCTATCTGGGTGCTGAGGGTGACTCCATCGAGGATCATGTAAAGTTGCCATAGATTCGCTCATGCGTTCACTGGCTGGTTCACATATCCACCAGACCCATTTCTGCCCTCAGCTTCAAGCTGGGGCCAATGTTAGGGTCCACAGAAGAATCCCTCCCACACCCTACCTTCAGGCCTTTCCCAACTTTCAAAGGCTAAGACCCACAGAAAGCTCCGTCCCCCTTGGACTCCCTCCCCAGAACCAAGAATGGGTCTTTGCCTTCTTTGGCCTCCTTTCCACCTGTGAGAGTGGTCTCGGATTTGAAGATGGTCTTACCCACTGTGTGACCTTGAGCAAATCACTGTAAACCTCAAGGTACCTTCTTCGTGAAATGTTTCCTTTGTTGAGTTGTAAAGGTCAAACAGCATGGATAAGAAGGTACCTGCTGCCAGGCGCAGCACACAGTAGGTATCCAAGAACCATGGGGTTGTGCCGGCCTTCCTCATCCTTAGTGCTCCCCAGGGCTCCCAAGAGTGGGCCTTTCCCAGTAGCCTTGGGACCAGCTCGCAGTCCCCTCCCGGCCGTCTCCATCTCTCCCTATCTCTGTCAGCGTCTCTCTGTCCTCCGACTGTTTCCGTCTTTCTGTTTCCTTTGGGCACTTCTCCGTCTCGTTTTCTCTCTGGGTCCTTCTTGTCTCCCTCTATGACCTCCCGTATCTGACATGTCCTTGCTTCCCCCGCGTTTTTCCACCGCTTGCGTCTGCCTCTCTGAGCATCTCTTTGTCTTCCCATCCCCTTTTCCTCTTGGCCCACTGTAGCCTGTGCATATCTCCACCTCATCTCAAGGAAGAGCCACCTGTCACTCTGTTTGCCTCTGTCCTTCTCTCTGTTGTGTCCTGGCCAGGAACATGCCTGTTGGCCCTGTGGTGGAAGGGCTACTCCAGACAAATTTCAGCCACCTTCGCCCAGGGTCACTCCACCTGCTGCTCTCCCCGTCCCCCATCCCACCCCTTGTGGCCCTGCCCCCTCTCCCTGTGATGCCCTCCACCCCTTCCCCTCCCTCTGCCCTAATCCACACCTTGCCTTCTCCTCAAGTCAGGTTTATGGAGACAAAAAAAAAAAAAAAAAACCTCACCCCTTTGAAGAGTTTTATTTACGAGAATAAATTAATTTTTTGTAAATAAAATGTTGAACAAGAACATTGAATTTCCCAGTATATACAGTCGTTGAAAATAGGGAAACACATTTAAGGAGAAAAAGATCCTGGGGTATGACCTGGTCCCCCCAGCCATCCGCAAAAGCCACACTATATATAGGAGCTTCAGGAGAGCCCCAGGCCAGGGATGCCATCTGTCATCCCGAAGTGGATATGTCCTGAGCAAGAAACAGATGTGACTCGGGTCCTTAGCTTTTCAAGACTCACACATCCATTGAATAGGAGTAAGCACTGTAAGATGGGAAGTTGGAGCAGTGGACACAGTCAGAGAGGTAGTCTAGAGCAGGAAGTGACCTCCAGAAAAAAGGGAGGCCTGGTTGCTCAGAAAGTCCATATCTTCATACAGGAAGTGAGGTCGATAGAGACAAGAAGGCAGTCCCTGGACCTCCCCTAAATGACAGGAAGGGGACCAACTGTATTCCCTCTGTAGAGTGGGAAGTGAAAGTGAAAAGCGTTCATCATTCAGTCACATCCGACTCTTTGTGACCCCATGGACTGTAAGTGAAGCCTCTTCAAAGAGGTATTATTTCTTTCCACCCAGGAAGTGAGCCACCAGTACTGCTGGAATGGGATTTCATGAGATGCTGTCCATGGAGTCCCACCCACATCTGGAAGGGAGGCCACAGGACCTGAGCAGGGAGGCACAGGCATAAGGACAGAGGCCTGGTCCCCAGGAAATGTTCCCAGATATGTGGTACACAAGCCCTGCTAGACAACATGTGTCTCCTTTCTAGCCAAGAAGCAAGGCAGAAAAAAAATCCCTGGTGAGAAAAAAAAAAAAAAACAGGAAAGAATCAGCTGTGAAAGGGAAAGGGTTGCAGCCCTAACAGGAAGTCCCACCTCCTCTATTGAGAGTATTTGGCCTTGAGCTCACCCAAGAAAGTCACAGCTCGGTCTGTCCAAAAGCTGTAGTCCCGGATTATTACATACCCTCGACACTTCATCTGGAAGGCCGTGTCCCCTAAGGGGACAGTACCGAGGCGGGTGTTTGCTGGGGGGGTGGGGGGGGGTGGGGGTGGGCAGGCCCAGGGCAGTCATGATACCATCCAAGTTGCCCGCTAGGCCTTTGGCCTTGAGTCTTGCTTCCCAAAGCTGATCCTCCACGATGGAATTGCCGTAGCTGAGGTCATGCTGGTCAACCATCGAAAGCCAGAGGTGCTGGCTGAAGGACCGGAAGGCCTCCTGGGTGAGGCTCAGACGTACTTCATCTTCCAGGGCATGCCAGATCTCGAAGGGCATGTGGTTTGGAGGCAGAGTTCTGAGCGAGAGTTCAGAGATTGAGAAGTCAGGATCACTAAAGGGACTGCCTTGGTGCTGGAGCTGCATGAGAGACAGAGACAGATGAGAGTGAGGGGACCCAAACGCTGCCCTAGGGTGCCCCTGAATTCACATCTGCCTTCCACTAGACTGGCCTCTTCCTAGGGGGAGTCACCATTCCCTGCCTCGGGGAGTTGATGAAATGTTCTAGCACAGATTCCAGTTCTCTTAGGCTTCAACTCAGCCTCCTCCACATACAACTTGTGTGACTTTGAATCACAGTTTCAGTAATTCCCACATGGCGCTGTAATGGTGAAGATGATAAGATGTAATAGACATAAAGCGCTTAACACTTGGCATATGACTAGGGTGTTAATATCATTCACTAGTGACATCTTTGTATTAATATCATGAACACTATGATGATGTTACTTATTACCGTATTTGCAAGCTAAATATATTATTGACAATATGGTTAAAGCTGTATTTCCTTTTTATTCACATTCTTCAGGGCTTAATATTTGTTCACTTGTAAATAATCATTAATATGCAATTATTAATATTGGATTAAATTATAATATTATTCAGTTAATGCCTTCTCCATTAAATTTCTCACCTCCACAAACCTAGACCCACAGAATTTTAGTGCACACTGATAAATTCTGTACTTGATAGATCACCTAGTCCTACATCCCCATTTTACAAATGGGGAAACTCAGGGTCCTCAAAGCTACCCAGAGGTTAGTGGCAGATATGAGACTAGAAAATAGAGGCAGGAACTTCCCTGGTGGTTCAGTGGTTAAGAATCTGCCTGCCAAAGCAGGGGACGTGCTTTGATCCCTGCTCCAGAAAGATCCCCCATGCCCTGGGGCCACTAAGCCTGGGGACCACAACTCCTGAGCCCTGACTCCTAGAGCCCGTGCTTCATGACAGTAGAAGCCACCACAATGAGAAGCCCAAGCACCGCAAAGCAGAGGAGCCCCTGCTCCCAAAATTACAGAAAGCCTGTGACAGCCCCAAAGACCCAGCACAGCCCCAGAGAAAGAAACTAGGTTTTACAGAAGAAAACAAGAAACTAGGTTCGGTAACTTCACATGGACCTAGAATATAGTACAGTGGAAGAGTCACAAATTCCAGGGCTTGCAGGGGCCAGGTGGATCCCGTCACCTGGAGAAAAAGCAGATGGGGTGCGGCTGGGGCACAGTGACTGGAGGCCAACAGGACCCCTGTGCCTGTTTTTGACAGGTTTTCAGGTTCAAAATTTGAACAAGCATCACACGGCCTAAACAAAACATCTGTGGGTAAGACCCAGCCAGCAGGCTGCTGCTTTGAACTTCCAGACAGTTTTGTGACCTCAGGTAAATTATTCACCCTCTAGAGCTCAGATTCTGGCCTTTCCCTCATGGTCCAGTGGTTAAGACTCTGCCCTGCAATGCAGGGGGTGTGGGTTCAATCCCTGGTTGAAGAGCTAAGATCTCACATGCCTCCCAGCCAAAAAAATCAAAGGATAAAACAGAAGCAGTATGGTAACAAACTCAGTAAGGACTTTACAAATGGTCCACATCAAAAAATCAGAAAGAGGCCTTCCCTGGTGGCTCAGTGGATAAGAATCTTCCTACACAACGCAGGAAACACGGGTTCCTGATCCTGGAAGATGCCACATGTCCTAGATCAATTAAGCCCGTGCGCCACAACTACTGAGCCTGTGCTCTAGAGCCAGGGAGTGGCAACTACTGAGCCCACATGCCCGAAGTACTGAAGCTTTGCAAGCCCTAGAGCCTGTGCTCAGCAACGAAGGAAGCCGCCGCAATGAGAAGCCTGCACACCACAACTAGAGAGGAGCCGCCACCCGGGAAAACTAGAGAAGCGTTCAGTGCTGAGTCATTCCGTTCGTGTCTGACTCTTTTCGACCCCATGAACCATGGCCCGCCAGGCTCCTCTGTCCATGGGATTCTCCAGGCAAGAATATTGGAGTGGGTTGCCATTTCCTTTTTTTTTTTTTTTTAACATCTTCAGGATGTTTTATTTTTCATTTTTGATTTTAACTACATTTTATTTTCAACCAGGTCAAAGGACAATTTAGAAAATTTCCTATCCTAAACACATAGCAAAGGAAGACTAGAAAGGTTCCTGATGCCATTGTTTTGAAGTTAGCCTATCAGTCACTGTGACTGAAACATAACCCTGATGGCTTGCACAAGCGTAATAAAATGCTTCCCACTATAGGATGTAATAGAGTCTCAGTTCAGTTCAGTTCAGTCACTCGGTTGTGTACAAGTGAGTGAAGTCGCTCAGTCCTGTCCGACTCTTTGCGACCCCATGGACTGTAGCGTAACAGGCTCTTCTGTCCATGGGATTTTCCAGGCAAGAGTACTGGAATAGGTTGGCATTTCCTTCTCCAAAACTAGAGGTGAGCCGAACTAACAAAGATCCAGCACAGCCAAAAATAAATACAATTATAAAAATATAAAAAAGTTTTTTTTTTTTTTAGATCAGGTAGATATATATATATAAATATATAGATATATGTGTGTGTGTCTCAAAAATATAGCAGTGTCAAAACATGTGAGCTAAAATGACTGTTTTTTTTTTTTAATTCTTTCTTTTTCTTTCTAAATTTTTAAAAGAAAATCCATCCTGAACCCTCCTCCCTCCTCCCTCCCCATACCATCCCTCTGGGTGTCCCAGTGCACCAGTCCCAAGCATCCAGCATCGTGCATTGAACCTGGACTGGCATCTCGTTTCATACATGACATTTCACATGTTTCAATGCCATTCTCCCAAATCTTGCCACCCTCTCCCTCTCCCACAGAGTCCATAAGCCTGTTCTATACATCAGTGTCTCTTTTGCTGTCTCGTATACAGGGTTATCATTACCATCTTTCTAAATTCCATATATATGTGTTAGTATACTGTATTGGTGTTTGTCCTTCTGGCTTACTTCACTCTGTATAATAGGCTCCAGTTTCATCCACCTCATTAGAACTGATTCAAATGTATTCTTTTTAATGGCTGAGTAATACTCCATAAAAAAGTTTTTAAAAATCTAAAAAAGCCCTCTCAGTTCTCTTATCTGTAAAAATGGGTCATAATTCTGCCTCTTAGAGCTATCTGAGGAGCCAGTAAGATAATGAGGCTGAATCTCCCAGCATGGCGTAGGCTCACGAACACAAGGGCAGAAGTGGTCATGGACAGACTCATGAGCCTGTAAAAGACTTCCCCTAGGGGCTTCTGACAGTCCTGAGAGGTCAGCCAAGGCACGACAAACATCCCATTTTGCAGATGAGGAAGCTAAGACAGGGAGAGAAGGAATGACCTGCCCAAGGTCACCCAGCCATGTGTGACATCATTCCTGTGGGCGTGTCTCTAGCTGGCAGAGCCCCTGTACCCCAGGACCCATGGAGGAACCTCCTTCCAGCCTTGTTCTGCCTCCCTTCCCCAGGGCTGGGCCAGGAGGGTGACAGCTGCCTCCCCTCACCCCTGCTCATGCCCCATCACTCACGTAAGTCTGCAGCAGGGTGGAAGTGTGCCTCTGCATGTCGAGCGCCAGGTTATAGGCTTGATTGACAGACTCAACTGTGGACATGGGGGCTCCCAAACTGAGAGGGGGCAGCAGCAGGGCCAGCAGGCAGAAGGGGGCTGGCAGGAAGAAATCAGAGGTCAGCACCAAGTCCCTGACCTCCCCTGCTGATTCACTCATTCATCATAACAGCCCCTCATATGGATACAGCCCTTGAGGCTTACAGTGGTCATGTGTGTGCCACTCAGGGCAGAATCACCCTGTAAGCAGATTATTTCTAGCCCAGAATATTCCCCTGGGACTTCTCCGATGGTCCAGTGACTAAAGACTCTGAGCTCCCAAGCAGGAGACTCGGGTTCAATCCCTGGTCAGGGAACTAATCCCACAGGTCACAATTGAGCATTTGCATGCTGCCATGACTAAGAACCAGCACAACCAAAGAAGATAAATGTTTATTTTTTCTTTCTAAATGCAATTTTATATAAATAACTATTAAAAAGAAAGAAAAAATTCCCCTGACCTCCAGACTCAAGTATTCAACTTCCCACTTCACATTTTCCCTGGGGGTTAATGAGCATCTCAAATCAAAATAAACACTGCTCAGCTCTAGCTGCCCTATTCTCCTCCTTCCCTGGTCCTCCCCATCTCAGAAAAGTGCATGTCCATTCTTGCAAGTGCTCCCGTCAAAGTCACGGGATCCTCCTGGATTCCTTATTCTCTCCTTCTTCCTATGTTCAACACACACTAAATCCTGTGGCTCTGTCCTGAAAAGGTGGCCACAAGGTCTGTGTGTTTTTGTGTTTGTTTCTGGTCATACTGTGAAGCTTGCAGGATCTCAGCTCCCTGACCAGGGATTGAACCTGGGCAGTGAAAACCCAGAATCCTAAGCACCAGACCACCAGGGAACTCCCTGGGTCTGTGTTTCGGCATCCGAGCACTCGTGACAAGTTACCTAGACTCAGTGAAAGCTCACTGAGCTGTATACTTAGGACTTGTGCTCATCACCCAGTTCCTATCTGATATTTTCAATACAAAATTTTAAAGCATGGATTTCCCTGCTGGATCAGCGGTAAAGTGTCCACCTGCCAATGCAGAAGACACATGCTTGATCCCTGGTCTGGGAAGATCCCACACACACCATGGAGCAACCGTTAAGCCCTTCACAATACTGAGCCTGTGCCCTAGAAACCGGGAGCCACAAGTACTGAAGCCTGTGTGCCTGGAGCCTGCAACAGGAGCAACCACTGCAATGAGAAGTCCACGCATCTCAGCTCAACAGTATCCCCCACTCACTGCAACTAGAGAAAGCTTGAGCACAGCAACAAAGACCCAGCACAGCCATAAAGAAGTAAAAGATGTATCTAGAAGCTATTTCTCTCCCCGCTGCTGTCTCTGCCTCCAACCTGTGCCACCTGGAAGCTCTTCAAGTCCAGCTAGATCCCTCCTTTGTCCAAACCTTCCCATGGCTCCCACCTAACACAGTGATTATGAAAGTCCTCACAGTGGGCTACAAGCCCTGGCCCCTCTTTTCCACAGCATCCGCCACTCAGACTTTGCCCTTCCTGAGCCTTGCCAGCACCATCTTCCAAATCCACCCAGGGCTTCTCCTTCTGATTCTTCAGGGCTCAACTCAAAAGCTCCTCTGGGGACATCCCTGGGGGACCAAGGCCTAAGACTCCGCACTGCCAATGCAGGGCACTCAGGTTCAATCCCTGGTCAGGGAACTAGATCCCACCTGCCCCAACTAAGCCCTGGTGTAGCCAAATTAAAAAAGAAAACAAAAAAAGTAAGGTCACCAGCAGTGATGGAGATGAGAGGCAGACCAGGATGGCTTCCTTAGCTTCCCTGTCTACATTCCCGAACTCCCAGAAGTTCAGAACTTAAGGGAAGGCCTGAGGTGAAGCCCTGTTCATTCATTCCTTCAACAAACTTGGATCACTGTATTCAAATTCTGTCACATCTGTGTGGGTGCTCAGTCGTGTCCAAGTCTTTGCGACCCCATGGACTGTAGCCCGCCAGGCTCCTCTGTCCATGGAAGTTTCCAGGCAAGAATATTGGAGTGGGTTGCCATTTCCTTCTCCAGGGGTTATTCCAACCCAGGGATCGAATCCATGTCTCATGTCTTCTACATTGCCAGGGAGATTCTTTACCACTAGCGCTACCTGGGAAGTCACAGTGGCATGATAATTATGATCACATGGACTGTCTGTCTGCAGAAAAAAATCTCATTTTTTGTCTGTTACTTCACTGCCATGTCCCCAGTGCTTGGGTTTCCCTGACAGCTCAGTGGTAAAGAATCTGCTAATGCGGGAAACCTGGGTCTGATCCCTGAGTAGGGAATTTCACCTGGAGAAAGAAATGGCAACCCACTCCAGTATTCTTCTCTGGGAATACCATGGACAGAGGGCCCTGGAGGGCTACAGTACATGGGGTCCCAAAAGAGCTGGACATGACTTAGCAACTAAACAGCAACAATAACCCCAATACTTAGACTCCTGTGAGTGTGTGCTTAGTCACTTCAGTTGTGTCCAACTCTTGCCTATCCCGTGGACTGTAGCCCAGCAGGAGCCTCTGTTCATGAGATTCTCCAGGTAAGAATACTGGAGTGGCTTGCTATGCCCTCCTCCAGGGGATCTTTCCAACTCACAGATCAAACCCAGGTCTTGTTTCCCGCTTTGCAGGCAGGTTCTTTATCACTAGCGCCACCTGGGAAGCCCACTTAGACTACTGCTGCTGCTGCTGCTGCTAAGTCGCGTCAGTCCTGTCCGACTCTGTGCGACCCCAGAGACGGCAGCCCAACAGGCTCCTCTGTCCCTGGGATTCTCCTACATAACACCTAATAGGCAGTCCAGAAGTATGTCTTGAATGATGAATGAAGTCTTCTGTGTGTAAGGTTTTGGAGGTTCCCAGCAGATACAAGAGCAGCCAGGTACCTGACTCAGATGGACCAGAGGGCACAGGCAGTACCCCCTCCCTCCTGGCCTCAGGACCCTGGCGCCCTGTCTCCCTCACTTACCCAACAGATGATAACCCATGGTCTCTCCTGGATCCTTCCTCTCTGCAGTCTCTCGGTGGTTCTGCGACACCTGTCCTCTTGTCCCTCAGGTGGCTTTATACTTGGGTCTGAGCCAAGTATATACTCGGGCCACCCATGAGTGAGGGAAATTCATACCTTGGGGTTGTGGGGGCAGGTACAGAAGCCCCTGAGGCAGGGGACAACTAGGGAAGGGGGCATTGAAGAGACACCCTAGTCCCCTACAGCCCCCCAAATCTGACTTTAATCTGGTTCCTGGGAGAAAGGGAGCCAGTCAGGAAGGGGATTATCGGGGGATGGGGGAGACAAGGAGGCCGCCCTGCTCCCTGGCAATCTGCACATCCTGGGATCCAGTTTCCTGCGAGGAGGCGGCCCCCTGCTCTGACCCATCAGGACCCAGGCATTGGGCCCTGGCTCTGGAGGAGTTTGGAAAAGGGACAGGGGGGTGGTGTGTAAGCAACATCACCCACACCCTTAGACCCGGGGGCTTGTGATCCCACGCAGGGCTCTGTGGGGCTCCTTGTCTGAAGGCCTTTATGTCCTTCATTTCTTTTTTTTTTTTGAAGAGCTTTTAATATTTTATTGATAATATAAATTTATTTATTTATTTTGTCTGTGCTGGATCTTTGTGGCTGTGTGCGCTTTTTCTCTAGTTGCGGCGAGTGGGGCTACTCTTCGTTGCAGGGCACAGGCCTCTCATTTTGGTGGCTTCTCTTGTTCCTCTAGAGCACGGGCTCTAGAGTGAGGGCTCAGTAGTTGTGGCACACAAACTTAGTTGCTCTGAGTCGTGTGGGATCTTCCCAGATGAAGAAGTAAACCCGTGTCTCCCACATTGGCAGGTGGATTCTTTACCACTGAGCCACCAGGGAAGCACCCACCCACCATCCATTTCTTTGATATTGCAGGTAGCAGCCTTCATTCAGCCTCCATGATCTTCCCGGACTTGATATGGGCAGCTGTTAATTAGCTGTTAATTAAGGACGGGAGGGATTGCAAAACCAGGGAGAAATAAAATCAAGAGCAGCCTTGGTGCAAGGTGCTCATTCCTGAACATGAGATACACAAGAATATCTTTGAGGCATTTGTCAGGTACAGATACCCCCTCTGGGTGGGAGAAATTTTTGTTTGCTTCCCTCAAACATGTAGACCCCTGACCAGTTGGACCTGAAGGTTGAATACGTTAATTTCTACCTGACACCACCGAATATCAGGAAAATGTTCACGAGCTGATCCCATCCTCTTTTACTAGAAAACTTCTCAGTATCTTCCCCAGGGGGGACATGGTTATGAGAGCATAAGCCCGCTGTATCCCCCTTTGCCTGGGAAAGCAATAAAGCTCTCCTTTGGGAAAGCAATAAAGCTCTCCTTTTCGACTTCAGCCCCATCTTTGTCCCTGAGGTTTGATCTGGCACCAGTGTCCAGAGAAGCTGAGCTTTGGGCATCACCATGTACATGTCTTGGGCTTCCCTGGTGGCTCAGATGGTAAAGAATCTGCCTGCAATGTAGGAGACTCAGGTTCGATCCCTGGGTGGGGAAGATCCCCTGGAGAAGAGAATGGCTACCCACTCCAGTATTCTTGCCTGGAAATTCCAAGGACAGAGGAGCCTGATGGGTGACAGTCCGTGGGATCTCAGAGTCAGACGAGACCGAGTGACTAACACTATACTGTACTCTATGCACAGGTTGGCACGTGGACCCACACCAGATGTGTGTATTCACTTTCATACGTTTTCACAGTCAAGGAAGTATTGACTCTAGCCATGTGCTTGTCCCTGTTCCAGGTAGAGTGAATAGAGCAGGGAACAAGTCAGACACAAATCCCTGCCCTTGTGGAGCTGACACCCTAGTGGACATGCCCACTACTCTGTTACAGCACACACCCTGCCAGGGAGCGTCAGACACAGGAGTGCACATGCGTCCGCGCTTATGAACACACAGTCATGTCCAGAGCCCCCATCATAAGGCAGAGCTACATCTGTTCCTTCATTCTCCCGTGTAGACCCTTAGTCAGCAGCTGTCGGTGGAGCCCCTCTTCTGAGTTGGCACTGGGGTGAATAATAAGGGCCACACAGTCCAGTGGTCCCCCAACAACCAACATGTGAGCTCATAAAAAAAAATTTCCTAAAGCAACAAGGGGCTGAGAGGAAGCCAAAACAGGTTGATGTGATTAACTGAGGGTAGAGGAGATTTAGATTAAAAAACTGAGGTCCAGAGAGGGGCAGCTACTTACCTGGAGTCACATAGCAAGGCCAGGACAGATCATAGGCTCCTACCCCACCAGTTTGGGACTGACTTTAGGGTGTCCCCAATCTTAACTGTGAGCTGCCTTGAGTGAAGAGATAAGTTCTGAGGTGGGAGATCCTAAATTGGGTCTCAGCCTGGGCCCTGTCAAGGCTGCCAGGGAGGGCCTGTGTTGGGCAGGCTGTGATGTCAGAGGATTAGACTAGGCCCATTGAGTGGGTGCACTGGGGCGTGGGCCAGGCCAAGTAGTGGAGGAGGAGGAGGAAGAAGAAGAGGAGGGCAGGAGGGGAGGAGGGAGCCAGACTCACGGTCTTGTGCTGTTCACATGTGAGCAGCATACCTTTGGCCGAGCCTCACCCCAGAGGGCAGGCTCACCCTGACCCAACCCCAACATCTCCTCCTCCTCTTGGGACTTCATTTCTCTCTAGACCCTTCAGGGGCCCTTCACAACTGAAGCAATCCACCCCTATCCCAGGCCCAGTTCCATTTTTCCAAGGCATTTGTCTTGGCAGATGTCAGAAGCTCTGCCGCCTCATCCTGCCCTGCCTCATAGCCCACATATCTCCATCTCTGTTTCAGCCTCACCGGAAGATGATGCCTGGGAAATCCTAGCAATTTCAGAGTCCGCAGTCCCTGAGTGGGGAAGATCCCCTTCAGGAGGGCATGGCAACCCGTCCCAGTATTCTTGCCTGGAGAACTCCGTGGACAGTGGAGCCGGGAGGGCTACAGTCCATGGGGTCACAAAGAGTCTGATACGACTGAGCGACTAGCACTCACTTTTCTTTCCCACTTGGGTAAAAATCCTCCCTTTGTCCATCTCTAGCTTAGGCAAGTTACTTAAACCTCTCTGAGCCTGAGTTTGTTTCCTCATCTGAAGACAAGAAAAATTGTCTTGGCATCTTAGGGTCTCACTGACTTCACCCACCAAGTGCCCCGACCTCTGCTATGAGACCCCCTCCAGAGCGCCTCAAGAGTTGCTGCAGTGGTTCGTAATGCCTCCAGTTCAGGTCAGTCACTCAGCTGTGTCCGACTCTTTGTGACCCTATGGACTGCAGCACCCCAGGCTTCCCTGTCCATCACCACCTCCCAGAGCTTGCTCAAATTCATGTCCATTGAGTTGGTGATGCCATCCAACCATCTCATCCTGTATCATCCCCTTCTCCTCCTGCCTTCAATCTTTCTCAGCATCACAGTCTTTTCCAATGAATCAGTTCTTACCATCAGGTGGCCAAAGTATTGGAGTTTCAGCTTCAGCATCAGTCCTTCCAATGAATATTCAGGACTGATATCCTTTAGGTTTGACTGGTTTGAGCTCCTTGCCTTCACCGTAATGCCTCCAACCAATGGCAAAAGCCTCAGTGTCCCGCTGTCTCAGGCTTGGAGCCCAATCCCAACCAACCACACTAATGCTAATACCAAGCAAGGCCCTGTGGGACTCCAGGGTGCAGAGGCTTTTTTGTCCACCTTTCCTTGTAGGCAGGCCTGCAGCCTCCACGACCTTCTCTGAGTTCCAATGTGCAGAGTAAGTAAGTAAGTGAAAGTCGCTCAGTCGTGTCCGACTCTTTTCAACCCCATGGAGTATACACAGTCCATGGAATTCTCCAGGCCAGAATACTGGAGTGGGTAGCCTTTCCCTTCTCCAGGGAATCTTCACAACCCAGGGATCGAAACCAGGTCTCCCACATTGCACGAGTATTCTTTACCAGCTGAGCCATCAGGGAAGCCCAAGAATACTGGAGTGGATAGCCCATCCTTTCTCCAGGGAATCTTCCCGAACCGGGAATTGAAACAGGGTCTCCTGCATTGCAGGTGGATTCTTAACCAACTGAGCTATGAGGGAAGCCCAAAGGGCAGAACAGCTGTTAATCAAAGCAGAAGCAGCAGGTGAGGCAGAGGCTTATTAAGATGAGAGACAGAGCTTCTAGGACCCTGCACACACCCTGATCTTGTTCCCATCCTGTGGAAACTGCAGGAGAACAAATACAAGACTGTTACTGCCTTGATCCTTATCACAGACACCTGCCTGACTATGTACCCTTTCCCTACTCACCAGGGAGGAGGTGGAGCACAGTTCTTGAGTCACTAACCTGCTGTGTGTGGCACAACTATAAAGCCGCACTTTCTTCCTCCTCCATCACTCTGTCTCCATATTTCTGTTTGGCTTTGGTGCACAGAGAGCTGAGATTTTGAAAACAGTGCTCCCAAGTGATCTGTTCTGTCTGTCCACCAGGATGCTCAATCGTGACCCTATGTCATCCAGCAGGTTCCATCATGAGGCCCATTCAGAACAAATAAACAGGAATTCAAGCCAGAGCCTCTGACTCCAATCTTAAGCCCTTTTTGAGCAAATCTTCACTCCTACCTCTTCAGGCAAAGAGAAATGCCAGTGCAAAGCATCCTTCCTGGTGGTGCACGCGTGGCTCAGCCAAGATGGATGCCAGTAAGAAGGATCCTGGGAGGTGGTAGAATACATGGCATCTCCTTCTGACCTTTCCTGAACTCTTCCGGGTGGTGGTTGCTTGTTAGTTCCATCTTCCTTTCTAGGACTTCCTATTGTAAAATAACTCACGCAAATGGTCACTATGGTGTCTGGGTAGGGTAGGCGATTTCAGTTGGTGTGCTTCCCCTAACAATATGGATGGGCAGAGGGTAACAGACTATGGTCAAAACAGGAAGTAGGACCAGGGCTGTGTAATGGGGGACAGCAGGAATACGTTTAGCATTCAGGTGATCCCCAGTCACTTGATGCAGAATTTCCATCATGGACTACATCAAACTCAAAAGCTTCTGCACAGCAGAAGGACCAATGAACAAAATGAAAAGACAGCCTATGGAAAGGAAGGAGAAAGTTTGAAACTCATATATCAACTGGGATTAATATATAAAAATGTAAAGAACTTAGTGTACCAAGAAAAAATAAAATAAAGAGGAGGGGACTTCCCTGGTGGTGCAGTGGAGAAGAATCTGCCTGTCAGTGCAGGGGACTTGGGTTCATCCCTAGTCCAGGAAGATTCCACATGCTGAGGAGCAACTGTGCTCTCACAGCCATAAATCAATACTCACCATTTAAAAAATACAGTAAGAATCATCTCATCCAGGTGAGAAAATGGAGTTTCTAAGAAGTGATGTTACACAATGCTCCAAAACTAGAGACGAAAGCTCAATTTGTAACCAGTGCCAAATAAAATCTGAGACAGAGTTTTGGGTAAAGTAGAAAAGTGCTTTATTGCTTTGCCAGGCAAAGTGGGTTCATGCCCTTAAAAACATCTGTCCCCCGTTTGGGGAAGATAGTTATAAGTTTTATAGCAATTGTTCAGAGAGGGCATGATCAACTCATAACATTCTTCTTTTTTCTTTTATTTTTTATGACACTGTATTAGCCGTACATAAATAGAGTGAACATTCTTCTGATGGGTTGGTGGGGAGGTAAGTCGGGGTTCATGGTCTCAAATCAGGTCCAACTGGTCAGGTGTCTACATGCTTGTGGGCAGCATACCGTTGTTAACCATCAAATTCTCCCGCCCAGAGGGGGTTTTGGTATCTGCAAAATAGCTCAAAGATATTGTGTGCATCCCTTGATGGGGAATCAGGCTCTTACTCCAAGGCTACTCTTACTTTTCTTGGCTTCTCCCTAGTTTTGCATCCCTGCCCTTCCCCAGTGAACAACTGCTTGAATCTGCCCATTAGAACTCAGGGAAGGCCATGGAGCCTGAATGAACGTTGTTTCCTATAATCAAAGAAATGCAGGAGGAGACTTCCCTCATGGTCCAGTGGCTGGGACCACATGGTCCCAAGCAGGGGCCCGGGTTTGATCCCTTGTCAGGGAATAGATCCCACATGCTTCAACCCAGTGCAGCCAAATAAATAAATATCTTAAACAACAAAAAAGGGAGGACACAAAGACCTTGTGTCCAGGAGCCCCACAGGGCCCTGCACCGAGGTAAGGCCAGATCTCCACAGAGTCTCATTCTAGATTTCAGTGGAAAAAAGAATCCCCTGGGTTACTCTTACAAATATAGATTCTTGATTCCCACTCAGACATTCCATAGGTCCTAAGGAGCCGCTAGTGGTAATGAACCCACCTCCCAGTGCAGGAGACTTAACAGATGTGGATTTGATCCCTGGGTTGGGAAGATCCCCTGGAGGAAGGCACAGCAACCCACTCCAGTATTCTTGCCTGGAGAATCCCATGGACAGAGGAGTCCAGTAGGTTGCAGTCCATAGGGTCAAAAAGAGTTGGACACGACTGAAGCGACTTACTAAACATGCGCCAACCACTAATGCCGAAGAAGCTGAAGTTGACTGTTCTATAGACACCCACAGGATTTTCTAGGACTGACACCAAAGGAAAAAAAAAAAAACAAAACCAGATGTAAAGATGTCCTTTCCATCATGGGGTATTGAAATGCAAAATAGGAAGTCAAAAGATATCTGGAGTAACAGGCAAGTTTGGCCTTGGAGTACAAAATGAAGCAGGGCAACAGCTAACAGACTTTTGTCAGGACACTGGTCATAGCAAACACTCTCTTCCAACAACACAAGAGACAACTCTACACATGGACATCACCAGAGGGTCAACACTGAAATCAGATCGAGTGTAATCTTCTCAGCCAAAAATGGAGAAGCTCTCTATACAGTTAGTAAAAACAAGTCCTGGAGCTGACTGTGGCTCAGATGATTGGCTCCTTGTTGCAAACTTCAGGCTTAAATTAAAGAAAGTAGGGGAAACCATTAGGAAATTCAAATGTGACCTAAATCAAATCCCTTATGATTATACAGTGAAAGTGAAAGTTGCTCAATGTGTTCGACTCTATGAGACCCCATAGACTATAAGGTCCATGGAATAATACTGGAATAGGTAGCTTTTCCCTTCTCCAGGGTATCTTCTCATCGCAGGGATCGAACCCAGGTTTCCAGCATTGCAGGTGGATTCTTTACCAGCTGAGCCACAAGGGAAACCAAGAATATTGGAGTGGGTAGCCTATCCCTACTCCAGTAGATCTTCCCGACCCAGGAATCGAACCAGGGTCTCCTGTATTGCAGACAGATTCTTTACTAACTGAGCTCTCAGTGATTATACAGTGGAGGTGACGAATAGATTCAAGGAATTAGATCCGGTAGACAGACTGCCTGAAGAACTATGGACAGAGGTTTGTAACATTGTACAAGAGGCCGTGACCAAAACCATCCCAAAGAAAAAGAAATGCAAGAAGGCAAAATGCTTCTCTGAGGAGGCTTTACAAATAGCTGAGGAAAGAAAAGAGGTGAAAAGCAAGGGAGAAGAGAAGGAAAGATATATCCGACTAACGGCAGAGTTCCAGAGAACACTAAAGAGAGATAAGAAGGCCTTCTCAAATGAACAATGCAAAGAAATCAGAAAACAATAGAATGGGAAAGACTATAGAGATCTCTTCAAGAAAACTGGAGAGATCAGGGGAACATTTCATGCAAAGATGGGCACGAGAAAGGACAGAAACAGTAAGGACCTAACAGAAGCAGAAGAGATAAAGACCAGATGGCTAGAATATACAGACAAACTACAAAAAAGGTCTTAATGACCTGGGTAACCAGGATGGTGTGGTCACTAACCTAGAGCCAGACATCCTGGAGCCTGAAGTCAAGTGGGCCTTAGGAAGCATGCCTATGAACAAAGCTAGTAGAGGTGACAGAATTCTAGCTGGAGCTATTTAACATCCTAAAAGATGATGCTGTTAAAGTGCTGTACTCAATATGTCAGCAAATTTGGAAAACTCAGCAATGGCCTCAGGACTGGAAAAGGTCAGTTTTCATTCCCATCCCAAAGAAGGGCAGTGCCAAAGAATTTTCAGATTATAGCACAATTACACTCATTTCATATGCTAGCAAAGTTATGCTCAAAATCCCTCAAGCTAGGCTTCAGCGGTATATGAACTGAGAACTTCCAGATGTATAAGCCGGGTTTAGAAAAGGCAGAGGAACCAGAGATCCAATTGCCAACATTAGCTGGATCATAGAGAAAGCAAAGGAATTCCAGAAAAAACATCTATTTCTGCTTCATTGATTACTGGAAAGCCTTTGACTGTGTGGATCACAGCAAACCATGGAAAATTCTTAGAGATGGGAATACCAGACCAACTTACCTGTTTCCTGAGCAACCTGTATGAGGCTGTTCCTTATTGATAAGGAACAACCGACTGGTTCAAAATTGGAAAAGGACCACAACAAGGCCATATACTGTTACTCTGTTTATGTAACTTTATGCAGAGTACATCATGCAAAATGCAGGCTGGATGACCCACAAGCTGGAATCAATATTGCCAGGAGAACTATCACAAACCTCAGAGAAGCAGATAAAACCACCCTACTGGCAGAAAAAGGAAGAGGAACTAAAGAGACTCTTCAGAGAAGGCAATGGCACCCCACTCTAATACTCTTGCCTGGAAAATCCCATGGACGGAGGAGCCTGGAAGGTCACAGTCCATGGGGTCACTGAGGGTCAGGCACGACTGAAGTGACTTAGCAGCAGCAGCAGCAGCAAAGAGCCTCTTGATGAGGGTGAAAGAGGAAAAAAAACTGGCTTAAAACTCAACATTCAAAACACTAAGATCACGGCATCCAGTCTCATCACTTGTAGAAAGGGAAAAAGTGGGAGCAGTGACAAATTTTATCTTCTTGGGCTCCAAAATCACTGGGGATGGTGGTGACTGCAGCCATGAAATTAAAAGATGCTTGTTCCTTGGAAGGAAAACTATGACAAACCTAGACAGCATATTAAAAAGGAAAGACATCACTTTGCTGACTAAAGTCCCTATAGTCAAAGCTATGGTTTTTCCAGTAGTTCTATATACATGTAAGAGCTGGACTGACCCTTGCTTCACCAAATCAAGTGGAATTCAGATCATCTTAATGGAAGAGAGAGCTTTAGGCAGCTGAGACCTAAGCCCTCAGGGCTTCCTAATATCTGTGTATGACCAGTTAAGAGTTTAGGGGGCTGCCCTGGGCTTCCCAGATGGCGCTAGTGGTAAAGAACCCGCCTGCCAATGCAGGAGATATGAGATGTGGATTCCATCCTTGGGAGGAGAAGATCCCCTGGAGGAGGGCATGGCAACCCACTCCAGTATTCTTGCCTGGAAAATCCTATAGACAGAGGAGCCTGGTGGGCTACAGTCCATAGGGTCGCAAAGGGTCTGACACGACTGAAGTGACTTAGCACCCAGGCACTCTGGGCCTGGGGTGGGGTGAAGGTAAGCACATTCCAGGAAGGGAAGGAAGGCAGGAGGCCTAGTAGCAGCTGCTGGAAGAATTACATGAGGATTCAGAGTTTTCCATGGAGCTCTGAAAGAAGAATATTTGGAAGAATTTGGAAGAATACAGGTAATTGGAAGAATACAGTATTGTGCAGGAGGCCACGGTCTTACAGAGTCTAGATTTTTGGAAGACTAAATCTCAAATGCTCATCGCTAAATGGACAAAAGCCTGAGGCTCCCAGCTCACTCTGGATTAGGTCAAGAATTTTGCATCATAGCTGCCTAGCATGGGGCTTCCCTGGTGGCTCAGACAGTAAAGACCTGGCCTGCGATTCGGGAGACCTGGGTTTGATCCCTAGGTTGGGAAGATGCCCCAGAGGAGGAAACAGCAACCCACTCCAGTATTCTTGACTGGAGAATCTCCACCGGCAGAGGAGCCTGGCGGGCTACAGTCCATGGGGTCTCAAAGACTTGGACATGACTGAGCAACTAAGCACAGCACAGCACAGCTGCCTAGCATAGGGTTGGACACACAAGAGGTGTGTAATGTCCATTTATGTGATGTAGTGGTGGTGGTCCTCAACCAAATTTTACAGAAGATTTTTAAGATCATTTCTTAATAACTGTGTGGAGTTTCTTTGCAAAGGTAATCCAGTCATTTGTCTGGTTCAATATTTGAAAGGGTCAAAAAGGGAACTTCCTTGGTGGTCAAGTGGTTAAGAAGCTCTCTGCCGATGCAGGGGACATGGGTTCAATCCCTGCCCCAGGAAGATCCCACATGCTAAAGGGCTACTGAGCCTGAGTGACCCAACTGCTGAAGCCCATGAGCCCTAGAGCCTGTGCTCCACAACTTTTGCAATGTTCAAAGCTCCTGCTGCAGAAATACACAGTATCCATCCCAGCTCCCAATCAGAAGGGGGCATGCGTGTGTGCTGAGTTGCTTCAGTCCATGCTAAGTTGTTTCAGTAGAGGCAGACTCGTTGTGACCCTATAGACTGCAGGCCACCAGGATCCTCTGTCCATGGGATTCTCCAGGCAAAAATACTGGAGTGGATTGCCCTGCCCTTCTCCAGGGAATTTTCCACACCCAGAGATGGAACATGAGCGCCCTCCGTCTCCTGGATTGGCAGGTGGGTTCTTTACCACTAGTGCCATCTGGGAAGCCCCATTAGAAGGGCACAACTCTAAAAAGAAATGTGATCGTATCTATGTGATGAATTTGGAGAGGTCTGGGAAACGTGCATACTGGCAACACCCACTGACAGTAGAAACTCAGCTACTGTTGCCATCAGACTCTCCAGGGACACTGGACAATGAGCTCTACTGAAGGGTTCTGTGACCATTAGAAGCCACACCCACGATTGGGTGTGTTACTTCCGGAACTTTCATTAACCAGACCCTGGAAACTTCTGTGGAGCCTTGTTTTCAGCGATTACTAATTGCAGGGGTGACTGTCAACCTCTTACAGAGGCATTTTCTGTTCACTTGACCACCATATTTCAGTGTAAATTAATCTCCTCTCTGCTTTTTTTTTTTTTTTTAATTTATTTATTTGGCTACTTTGGGTCTTAGTTGCGACACGCAGGCGCTTTCATTGCAATGCACAGGCTTCTCTCTAGCTAAAGCATATGGGCTCAGTAGTTGGAGTGCAAATTAGTTGCCCTGTGGCATGTGGGATCTTAGTTCCCCAATCCAACCACTTCACCTGCATTGGAAGGCCGATTCTTAACCAATGGACCACCAGACCTCCTCTCTGCTTTCTGTGTAGTGTCCATGTGACCAACAAAGGAGCTGCCTCAGTGCATGTCTTATAGAGGGCGCTTGCCCAGATAATCCTCTATGTGACGGCTGTCCCTTCACTAGGAGCCACAGAAATCTGTGTTTGTCATTAGGGCTGTTTACAGGCATTGCCAGGGAGTGCTAGTGGTCAAGAATCCAACTACCAATATAGGGGATGTAAGAGATGTGGATTTGAACCCTGGGTAGGGAAGATCCCCTGGAGGAGGACATAGCAACCCCATTATCCATTCTTGCCTGGAGAATCCCATGGACAGAGGAGTCTGGCGGGCTACAGGCCAGAGAGTTGCAAAGAGTCGGACATGACTGAAGTGACTTAGCATGCACTCACAGGCATTCTAGTTCTTTTCCTTCCAGGCAGAAAGTAGGAAGAGTTCCTGTCTCTGCCCGCTTTGAAATTACGGAAGGCTATTGGAGAAGGAAATGGCAACCCACTCCAGTGTTCTTGCCTGGAGAATCCCAGGGATGGGGGAGCCTGGTGGGCTGCCGTCTATAGGGTAGCACAGGGTCGGACACGACTGAAGCAACTTAGCAGCAGCCTGGAGTAGTCAATACTATGTGAGCACAACTGTGCTGTGTCACTTCTGGGCAGAAGCTATAGAAGCCAGACCATGTTTCACCAAGTCCTTCTCTCTCTATTCATCAGTGATTGGATGGTGATTATGGACGCTCATATCCAGATGGAGACTCTTGGCCTTAATCCCTGGGTACTAGAATGGGTAGACCTCTCCCCACTGACCAACCCTAGACACACAGCATGAGCCCGAAACAGACCTTAGTTGCTGTAAGCCACCCAAACTTGGGTGTTCTTTGTTACTGCAGCATAACTTCACCTGCTCTGACTGATACAGAAGCTATGACCTTCTACACAAATGCAGGAAAGATCTGGATCTTCCGGAAGAGTACCCACTGTTGAAAAGGAACCTCAAGATCAATGGGCTGCTCCCACTCCTGAATTCAGTGAGCTCAATCCAAGGTTGTGGGTAGTTCTGAGAGCCGGCAGGAGCCCTCCATCCCTTTCCAGCAGCTTCCCCCCTGGGAGACTGAATGGTGCTCCTCTTTCTGAATGTGGTCTGCAGCCCCAGCCCCTCATATAGGAAACCACCACCACCGAGGGCCATGAACCATCTTTCTGATGGTTCTCAGACAAAATGTGTAAATAAGGTGGACAGAAGACAGAAAATTTTTGTGCAAATGAAAAGAGATGTGTGGGTGCTGTAAACCTGGAGTTCACTTATGGCTGAGAAGGTCTGACTGATGTTTTTATATTTTAATGTCAACGTGGATGGGTTATAGTATTTGCAACTCATATTTTAAGTAGGCCTGCTCAGTCGTTTCAGTCGTGTCCGACTCTTTGCGGCCATATGGACCGTAGCCTGCCAGGCTCCTCATTGCATTGGATTCTCTAGGCAGGAATACTGGAGTGGGTTGTCATGCCCTCCTCCAGCAGATCTTCCCCAACCAGGGGTTGAACTCCTGTCTCCTGCATTACAGGCAGATTGTTTACCAATGAGCTACTGGGGAAACCTGTTTAAAGTATATACAAATAATGTCTGCTCATGGTAAAACTGTCAATCTGCAGAGTAGGTTATAAAGTGAAAAGCAAAAGTTCTCCTCTATCTCTGTATGCAGTCACACTCAGCCATCTCTCTATCCAGCCAGCAAGGGGTGCAGGCACACCATCTGGCCCTGAGGTGCTCTCTAGAGTGTGAGAAATGGCCTTGACCTTCAGTAGGCTTATGTCCGAGTCTAAGTTAATGAGGTGGGGCCAGTAGTGCTTCTGCTAGGACTGAAGCAAGCTGGATGGGTACTGTGTGGATCTAGCGAGTACTTGTCTTATCCCAAAGGGGAAGCCACAGTTCTGCACCAGCTGTTTCTTGTTCAAGGAAACAAAGAATGCAGACTCAGTACTGCTGGATTCCAAGTGAAAGAAATGTGTGATTGTTCTGCCAAACTTAACACACAGAGGATGGACATGATCAACTGGCAGATGCTATAGTTCTGAAGGTGGGCTCTGAGGCCTTGGGAATCCTAGCTTTTTTATAAAAAATTATTTTATGATACTAATTATTTTTCTTTTTAATTCTATATTCCTTTCTAAACTTCATTCATTTATGTATTATTTATTTTTGGCTGTGCTGGGTTTTTATTGCTGCATTCAGGCTTTCTCCAGTTGTGGCACGGGGTACTCTTTGTTGGGGTGTGCAGGCTTCTCCTTGGGGTAGCTTGTGTTGGTAGGGAGCACTGACTCTAGGTCCTGGGCTCGGTAGCTGTGGTGCTCAGGTTTTGTTTCTCTGCGTTATGTGGGATCTTCCCAGACCAGGGTTCAAACCCGGATCTCTTGCATTAGCAGGCGAATTCTTTACCACTAGACAGACCCCCAGAGAAGCTCTGAATCCTAGCTTTATCACTCAGTCATTCCCAGTTTCCTCATCTATAAAATGTGATCATAAACAGGATTCTTAGGAAGATCAAATGAGATGCTCAAAGCACATAAGAGACAAGACTTCATAAAGCTTGTATCTAGGGGAAGAGTCAAATGAATCTCATCTGGGAATGATACACATGAAGGGTTTTTGGGACGCAAACCTGAAAGATGAAGTTAACTGGGTGCAGCGGTGGGAAGGGTGGAAGGGAAGAGCCTAATCGGTAGAGGGACTGGCTCCAGAAAAATCCCTGGGGAATCATGCAAGCCAAACTAAAGCAGTGAGGCGGAAGAGGAAACAGGAGCCAAGGATTTCCTAAATACACTGCGAGCTAGACGGAGCCTCTCAGTTCAGCCTGAGGCCAGTCCCTGCAAATTTAGGACTTCACATCTCACCAGCCAGCCTGCGTTCAATTCCTTGCCAGAAAAATCACACTCACCAAGTCTTCCGCAGGGCCCTAGAACCACAGGGGTCGAAAATGAATAGTTTTGCAGGCAGAAGAGGAAGATTAAGAAGGCAGCTAAGAAGGTACAGTGGTAGGAAGCAGGCCCATTTGCCTTGGCAGCTGAGGTGTCTAGCGGGGAGGGGGAGCGGGGGAGCGGCGAGGGGGCGGGGGTGTCTCCAAGACTGGTTGGGCGTTGGCAGCGCCCACAACTTCAGGTTGAGGAATCTGATCAGGTTGTTGGACCTCAGTCAAACGGGGAATGGCCGCCCCCTAGCAGCAGTAATCGGTAGTGGACACCGAAGGACCCAGATGAGGGGCGGGGGAGGAGAGGGTGCGGCTCAAGATAGGGTAGACGGCCTGGCACAGTTTTATTCTCACAGGAGCTAACTCCTTCCGGCATGATGGACACCTGGGATCCCAAAACAGCTGGGCTGGAAGGGCCCTCGAGAAAGGAACTGCCAACACGTGCCCTGTGTCAGGCCCTGAAGGTGGGCATTTTCGTGAACATTGTCATAACACTCTGCTTCGAGGTAGGTATCGTTATCCCCATTTTTCAGATGAGAAAAATCGAGGTTTGGTGACTTCCCAAGGAGAGGTGGGGATGTTGTATGACTCCAGAGCCTTTTCCCTGGAGCTCTCCCGACTTGGAAGCTACCGATTCTCTGAGGTTTGGGGGAACAAGCAGCAGGTGTGAGGCGCCGAAGCTTTCCAAGGCACAACAGCGTGACAGTAGTTTCGGCAAGAACCACGCCTCCCTTGTCGCCACAACACTGATTACTGTTGCTTTCCTTTAAGAGCCTTCCCCTGAAAGATGAAGTCCTCGCCACACGGGGAGGCAGACGTTATGGATTCCTGGATCTCTCGGACGTCTTTTCTCCCTCATCCGCATTGATCCCCACTGGCAACAGAAATTCTTCCCCTCCACTAGTGAGTCAAGGCATGAAACTACATTTCCCTGGGGGTCGTCAGAAGCGGGTGGCGAGGAGAGAAGGAAAGAGTCTCTCCATTTCCGTCCGCTCTCAACGTGGACTGTCGGTGGTGATACACATTTCAATAGCGCACGTCCTTTCTCTGTTGAGCTAAGGAAGGGACTACGTCCCCCAGAAGGCACTGGCGCAGAATATGTGCTAGCCTGCCATGTTTACTGTAGTCCTTTTCCCTGTTTCCACAAGGAGTAGCCTTAGTGCATGAACTATAAGTCCCAGGTCACCGTTGCCCCTTTCCTCCAGTGGCCATCTTTGCTGGTAGACCCCGCCCCTTTCCCTTTCCATTGTCTGGTCGAAGATAATATGAGGGAGCCAGGAAGACTGCAACTCCCGTCAAGCTTTGCGCCAACAGGAGAGTAATTTCGGTATTACAGGCGGCTGAGGTGCCAAGGTGGTAGAGTGAGGCGACCGCGAGAGGCTCGGTTGCCTGCCATTTTCATGGTAGTCTCCTTATCCTCCTGGTCCTGCCATTATTAAGGAACTCTAGAAGGTTAGGAAACTACTATTCCCATCGCACCTCATAAGGTGAACTACTAATCAGGTGTCCGCCCCTCTTCCGCCATCTTGATTGTAGTCCTCGTTCCTTTTCACCTTTCCATTGTTCCTGAAGAGTAGAAATGGCAGCGGGAAGGCAGCAGATGGACTGCGAGTCCCGTCAGGTACCACACACGCGGAGGGTTGTGGACAGGAGGGCGTGTGAGTGCCTGGGAAGGAGGTCGGGCCGGGGCAGAAGGCCATCTTGTTTGTAGTCATCGTTCCCACTCCTCTACGCTCTGCAACCCGGAGCCTTGGGGCAACCGGACTATAACTCCCGGCATCCTCCACTCCCTGTTTGGCACGTCCTCCTCCATCTTGTTTGTAGTTCCCGCTGACCCCAGCACCCTATTGTTCCCACGGTAGCACCAGCGCCCGCAGGACTACTTCTTCCGTCGTGCCCTGCGCATGTTAGTCCTGTAAAGAGGTGGTAGGGGAAGGAGGGGGCAGGGGGCGGGGTTCCTTTGGGAGAAGGAGGGAGTAAAGAGGAGGAGGAGGAGGGAAGGAGGAGGGAGGGGAGGGGAGGGGGAAGAGAGGAGGAAGGAGGAAGGAGCTCAGGAGGGATGAGAGAGGCGGCCAGGGCCCCGGGCCGAAGCAGCGCGGGGCCGGGGGACCAGGGGGGCTGAAGCACGCTTATTGCCCCCTCCCCCTTTTCCTGTCCCCTTCCATCCTTTCCTTCTACCCTCGGGCTTGAGCAAGGGGATTTATTCAAATTTTATTTAAATCTCTATCTCCTGAGGGTCGCGCGCTGGGGGGAAGGGGAGAGGGCGGGGGCGCGCGCAGGCTGGGGGGGCGGGGCCCAGCAGCTTCCTTCATCCCCCTCTGCTCGCCCCGTAGCAGTAGCGCAGGGGGCCGCAGACCAGGGGCGGGCCCAGGGGAGGGGGGCAGGTTACAGGGACCCCCCCCTCCCCGGGAACGGGCGGTGGGCGGGGCTTGGACCCCGGAAACGGTGGGGGGTCCCAGGCCTGGCCCTGGACCCCTGGGCAGTGGGCATCGGGAAGGGGCCAGTTAAAGGGCCGGGGGCACTGGGGAGAGGCGGGGCGGGGTGGGGGGAGGGGAGCTGGGACTCGGACCCCCGGACTGAGTGGGGCCCGGGCAGAAGCTGTGCACCCTGCGCCCGAGGAGCCCCCGTTGGCCTGGGGGGACTGAGGGACTGAGCCCCCCAGAGCAGGACCTCCCCCTGGAAGGGCCGCGCCGCAGCCCGTGGGAGGGCCTCGCCCCCGGCGCCCCCCATCTCCATTCGCCGCCGTCCCGGCCTCCGCCGGAGGGAGGGGCCGAGCGCCCTCGGGGGGCCGTGGACCCCGGCGTTCTGAGCGTTCCGCGCCCCGCGCCGCCCGGCCCCCCCGCCGCCGATGGCCGCCGACCCGCCGGGAGCTGCCGAGAAGGGAGAGATGGCTCCCGGGACACGTGTGAGGTGGGTTCATGCGGCTCCTCCTCACCCCCAGACCTGGGCAGCTCCCAGTCCCATTCATCCTCAGCCCGGCCTCTTTCTACCTTGCCCGCCCCCAACCTTACCCTCTCTTAGCTCCAAACTCCTCATCTCCAGCCCTCTTTCCTGTTACCTCTCAACCCTGGGGAACTAGTCTTCCTTCCTAGACCTTGCTTCCCCTTGCAGACCCCCATCCCCGCCTGCAGTTGCAGCCCTCCAAGGCCCTTCCCCTGGAGCGCTGGAGGGCTCCTTTTCCCCCATGGATGGGTCTGGAAAGGGGGAAGCTGGGGTAAGACTCTGGATATGTAGCGAGCCTCCAGGCCTGCTGAATCTGTGCGGGATCTTGGAGGATCTGGTTTGCCTGGGAAGAGGAGCCCAAGGGATTCCAGACAATTAGGGATGGAAAGCAGTTTGGGAAGCTGGGAGGCAGGGGGCGGTGCACACGAGCCCATCTTGAGTTCTATGGAGATGTCAGGCTGGATTCTAGATTCCCAGGGAATCTGGGAGATTGCCCTGGTTGACCTGAGAGACCCATAAGGAGGCTGTGTTGGAGCAGAGGAAGCTCTGTGGGGAACAGAGTTGAAATTTGGGGCCACGGAGGGCTTCTGAAGCAGCATCTGAAAGAAGGTCTGTGAGTGCTGGGAAGTTGGGCAGCCCGGTGGATCTTTAGGGGTTAGATTGGGTGAGCAGGTTCCCATGAAGATGAGGAGGAAATCTAGGCTTTAGAGGAGAGGAGTTGGGTGTTAGTAGCTTTTGAGAGAAAAGAGAGAGGTCTGGAGTTGGCAATCAGGAATCTGTGGGGATCTGGGAGGTGAATTTGGGGTGTTTCAGCTTGGGGAGAGCCGGGGATGGAGCACATTTGGAGAACAGGGGAAGAGTTGGGACCTGTCTCAGGTGACTCCACAGACAAGGAGCCCTGGTTGTCCTGGGAGCTTCGCTGTGGGGATGTCGGTGGAAAGGTCCTTGTCCCTCTCGGTGTCCCTTCATCCTCCCTGGGTCAGGCGCGGGAGTCTGGAAGAAGTGTTAGAGTAGGAGTGAGGTCAGGAAGCTAGTTCTCAGGGCTCCCGGAGGAGCCAGGTGAGCTGCTTCAGAAAGAGGATGGCCTTGCCTAGAGGGATGGGGGTTCCCCTGACCCCCCGCAGGAGGGGCACCTCCTTGTTCCTTGTCTCCCTGGGTAGGAAGGCAAGCTCTGGCTGCCTAGAAGTAGGGGGAAAGCTGCCAGGAGTCTCGCCGGCCAGGGTCCCCGTGGACCCCCCTGACCTTTCCACCCTCCACTCATAGCCCTCGGCGTTGCTGACGCCCCCAATGTCGTCGAGCAGCCGGGGGCCGGGGGCCGGAGCGCGCCGACGCCGAACCCGCTGCCGCCGCTGCCGGGCCTGTGTGCGAACTGAGTGCGGGGACTGCCACTTCTGCCGAGACATGAAGAAATTCGGGGGGCCCGGGCGCATGAAGCAGTCGTGCCTGCTGCGGCAGTGCACTGCCGTGAGTTCTGCCCCCACTGCAGGGGGGCACCCTTCCCCAGCTGACCTCAGCACCTATCTGGGGGGCTGGGGGTGACTCCAACGAGAGTCATGTAAAGTTGCCATAGATTCGCTCATGCGTTCACTGGCTGGTTCACATATCCGCCAGGCCCATTTCTGTCCTCAGCTTCAAGCTGGGGCCAATGTTAGGGTCCACAGAGGAATCCCTCTCACACCCTACCATCAGGCCTTTCCCAACTTTCAGAGGCAGAGACCCGAAGAAAGCTCGGTCCCCCTTGGACTCCTTCCCCAGAGCCAGGAATGGGTCTTTGCCTTCTTTGGCTTCCTTTTCACCTGTGAGAGTGGTCTCGGATTTGAAGATAGTCTTACCCACTGTGTGACCTTGAACAAATCACTGTGACCCTCAAGGTACCTTCTCTGTGAAATGTTTCCTTTGTTGAGTTGTAAAGGTCAAACAGCATGGATAAGAAGGTACCTGCTGCCAGGCGCAGCACATAGTAGGTATCCAGGAACCATGGGGTTGTGCCGGCCTTCCTCATCCTTAGTGCTCCCCGGTGCTCCTGAAGTGGGCCTTTCCCAGGAGCTTTGGGACCAGCTGCATCCTGTGCTCCCCTTCTGCCACCACCTCCCTTTTTCCCTGCAGTCACCCTTTCCTGGATGGTCTCTTTGCCTCACAGCCCTTCCCTGTTTTTCCTTTGTCCCCTGACCCTTGCCTCACTTTTCTTCTTCCCCACCTGCTTCTTCCCTGAGCCTGCCTCACAACCTTCTTGATATGACTCAGTATTACCCCTCATTTTTTTCCTAAAGTCATATTGTCTGATAGCTGCTCTCCCTTCCCTAGGATCAGTCAACTGCCCTTAGTGTTCCCAGGGTTCATTGTGGGGTCCAGGGCAACTCCCATACAGCTCATTGAGGAAACTCAGACTCACTCCAATCTGTCGCCATGTTCCCTTCAGCTCTCTCTGAGTATTACTGTCACCTTGGCCTATAGTCTTCCCTTCTTTCCCAAAGCCAGCTACGTCAGGTCACCCAGGCCCTGGATTCAGATGCAGCTTTCAACAGTGACAACTGTGTATCAACTACCTTTTCTGCATTATCTCATTTTTATGACAGTTCTGCGAGGAAAAACTTCCTAGCCCCATTTGACAGATGGAGAAACTGAGACATAAGGGGGTTAAATCAGTTCAAGGTCATACTGCTGAAAAGGAACAAATTCAGGATTTGACCCAGCTTGCCCCCATGGGTTTTAAACGTTATCTTGCAGCTTGCCGGGGTCCCCAGAAAGAACAGTCTTTCCCCTGTGGCTTGCTTTTGGGGTCCCTGACACCCCCTTTCCCCAACAGCCTGTGCTCCCACACACAGCTGTATGCCTCTTGTGTGGGGAGGCTGGGAAGGAGGACACAGTGGAAGGAGAGGAAGAGAAATTTGGTTTGAGCCTCATGGAGTGTACAATCTGCAACGAGATCGTCCACCCTGGCTGCCTGAAGGTGATGGTCCTGGCGACCCTGGAGGCCGGGGTGGGGCTCAGACTGTCGGGGAGTAAGGAGCTGGGGTAGGATGCCTCTTGAATTTTTTGACACCTGACATCCACTCCCTGCCTCTGTCTACAGATGGGGAAGGCTGAGGGTGTCATCAATGCAGAGATCCCCAACTGCTGGGAGTGCCCTCGCTGCACCCAGGAAGGCCGGACCAGCAAGGTAGAGGCTTGGGTGGGTGCCAGGCTCTGGGTAGGCGGGAGATCGGGGGTTGGTGCAGAACCTCACCCCCAGCTTCCATCTCCCCAGGATTCAGGTGAGGGACCAGGCCGCCGCAGGGCTGACAACGGCGAGGAGGGCGCCAGCCTGGGGAGTGGATGGAAGCTGACGGAAGAGCCGCCACTTCCACCACCTCCACCCAGGCGCAAAGGTCCCTTACCTGCTGGGCCCCCCTCAGAGGACGTGCCTGGGCCCCCCAAAAGAAAGGAGAGGGAGGCAGGGAATGAGCCCCCTACCCCAAGGAAAAAGGTGAGCCAGGGAGCATGCTCATTCGATCCAGCCTAAGGGATTTGGGGAGCTGTAGTCCTGTTGCATTTGGGGAGAACCTGGGACATTCAGCTTCATGGGTTCCCCCCAGGGATTGTTGGGAGATGTAGTTCGGAATTTCAGGTGGGAGGATGGCGCATGTTCAGTGTGGAGGAGAGGTACAGGTGAGAAGCTACTGGCGCTGGGCTGGACAGGGAAGCTTTGGGTGTTTTAGGGAAGAGGGAGAGAGCATGCTCAAATTAGCTGCTGCAGAGGAGGAAGGAGGGGCTGGAAAAGGCCTGAGGGGGAAGAAAGAGGAGATGAGAGCATGCTCAGTGAGCCAAGACACTGGTTACCCGATGAGCATGCTCAGAGTTCTCCCTGAGGTGGGGGCTTCTGGGATTTGTAGTCCTAAGAGATGAGCATAGATCTTAGTTTTGTGGACAACCAGGGGTTAATGGCGTTTCTCCCTTGCCCCCTGTCTCCTTCTTGCTCTGGTAGGTGAAAGGAGGCCGAGAGAGGCACCTGAAGAAGGTGGGTGGAGACGCCTGCCTCCTCCGAGGATCGGACCCAGGCGGCCCCGGCCTTCTGCCCCCCAGGGTTCTGAATCCGAGCCAGGCTTTCTCATCCTGCCACCCTGGGCTCCCTCCCGAGAACTGGGAGGTGTGCCGGGGACCTCCCTCCCCTTCCCACTTTCCTTTGCCCCACCCTCTATCCTGGAGACAGAAATCTGTCCTTTCCTGCCTACCTTGTCCTACCCCAGCCCCGCTTGGCCACGATGGGCAGGCAGTTGGGCCCCTGGGACGAGTAGAGGGGAAGAGTGGGTTGGGGCCGGGCCACAAGAGCCCTGGACTTGCCAAGAACCCTTGGGGTATCATTTGACCCATTTGCCTCATCTTTCCAAACCTTTAAGGGGAAAGAACGGAGTTCAAATCCCTGTTCAACCATTGCCTTGCTGATTGGTCTTGGCAACTTATCAGCTGCTCTGGGCTTCAGTTTCCTCGTCAGTGAAATAGAAATGATACCACTTCCCTTGCCCGGTCTATGCCACAAAGCTGTTTAATGACATTAAATGAGCTTTGAAACTGCAAAGGGACTAGATTTGAGGGAAGTAAGGCCCAGAGAGGTTTGAAGACTTGTCCAAGGTCACATAGCAAAGCTGGCATTCAGCTGTCACTTTGCACTGACACATCAGATGCCAGGGTCTGCTTGACTGCACTCAGATTCTTCCTCTGCCATTTGTCAGATTGTCACCTTGGGCAAGTTCCATAATCTCTTGGAGCCTACATTTCCTTATATCTGGAAAGAGTGGCCCAAGTTGCCACTGCATCCCAGTGCTGTGAGGATGTCATGAGTCATCGAGGGTGGGAGGCTCCGCCCAGGCCCGGATGATCACTGTTACTCTTGTCTCATTGCAGAGACGCTCGAAGTTGTTTGGTCCAGCTTTCTGTGTTGTAGATGATGAGAAAGGGGCTTCCCAAGGTCACAGAGAGAATTGATAGCCAGGTCAATATGCAAAACTAGATCTGTAACTGTTCTCCACACCTCACTGCTTTTGGAAACTCATAAGCTATCGAGACACATAAGTCTTTGAATTCTTTGCATCAGCACCTTCCTGTGACAGATAAGGAAAGTGAGAAGTCCAGAGAGGAGCATGACTTGACTGAGGCCCCACAGGGCAGGAACTCAGGACTGTCCCTCTGGCTATTCATCCCCCCCGGTGACTCCTCGGGGGTCGGGGGTGGGAAGGCAGGTGCCAGGCCCTAGAACAGCCTCCATCTCTTCCTGCAGAAACCAAAGCCGCCTTTGGCCTCTGCTGAGGGCCCGGCGGTGCCTTCCCCGTCACCCCAGCGGGAGAAGCTCGAGCGCTTCAAGCGAATGTGCCAGCTGCTGGAGCGGGTGCCCGACACGTCCTCGTCCTCCTCGGACTCCGACTCGGACTCCGACTCATCAGGCACATCGCTGAGTGAGGATGAGGCTCCTGGCGAGGCCCGGAATGGGCGACGGCCAGCCCGGGGCAGCTCGGGCGAGAAGGAGAACCGCGGGGGGCGGCGGGCTGTGCGCCCTGGCAGTGGGGGACCCCTCCTCAGCTGGCCCCTGGGCCCCGCGCCCCCACCCCGGCCCCCGCAGCTGGAGCGGCACGTGGTGCGGCCCCCGCCTCGAAGCCCCGAGCCCGACACGCTGCCTTTGGCTGCTGGATCCGACCACCCCCTGCCCCGCGCCGCCTGGCTTCGTGTCTTCCAGCACCTCGGGCCCCGAGAGCTATGCATTTGCATGCGAGTGTGCCGGACTTGGAGCCGCTGGTGAGTGGCCTGGACAGGCCTGGGTTCCATTGCCCCACATGCTCCTCATTCGCTGGGTGACCTGCAGCAGGTCCCTGAGCCTCTCTGGGCCGGGTGCTTGTACTGATGATGCTTCTGTAGGATGGACGTGCTGTAGTTGGTACTTGTGTATTGACTGTGCACAGGCTGCTTTTGATTTAGTTGCTCACTGAACCCTCACAACAACTCTGTGAGGTGGGTACTATTATCCTCATTTTCAGGGGAAGCTGAGGTCAAGGTCACGTGGAGAGGAAACAGTAGAACCAGGAATTTGAACCTAGTCCTTCTGGCTCTAGAACCTTTCTCCTTAAAATTGTTACTTATGAGTGTTTAATATGTGCCAAGTATAGTGCTGACTGCTGTGTCTGCATCCTCTCACTTGCTTTTCACCTCTCTGCTGCTGCTGCTGCTGCTAAGTCGCTTCAGTCGTGTCCGACTCTGTGTGACCCCATAGACGGCAGCCCACCAGGCTCCCCTGTCCCTGGGATTCTCCAGGCAAGAACACTGAGGACAGTCTTATTATTGATCCCACTAACACATAAGAAGGGGCCTCCCAGGTGGCTCAGCAGTAAAGAATCTGCCTGCCAGTACAGGAGCCTCAGGAGACTCAAGTTCGATCCCTGGATGGGGAAGATCCCCTGGAAGAGGGCACGGCAACCCAATCCAGTATTCTTGTCTGGAGAATCCCATGGACGGAGGAGCCTGGTGGGCTACAGTCCGTATGGTCGCAGAGAGTGGGACACGACTGAAGCGACTTAGCACACATGCATGCACACCTAAGGAAGCCCGTTATGGGGCTTCCTCACTTCTCACTGCAGAGGGCATGAGTTCAATCCCTGGTGACGGAACTAAGATTCTGCAAGCTGTGTTACAACCAAAAAAGCAGAAAGCCCTTTGCTGAGCGGTCCCTGCTCCCCAAGTGGCAGCCATATTTGGGCCTCCTGATTATGCTTGGAACTTCTTTGTGGCCTGGAGCTACCACCAGCACCCTCCACTTACCCTCCTCTCATCTCCCCACTGCTTCCTGAGTCTTGTTTCTATAGGAATGTGGGTCAGCCTCTCCAACCCCTGGTCTTACTCTTGGATCCTGTCCCTGACAACCCCCATCCCCACCTCTCCACCAAACTCCTCCAACACTCCCCCCATACCCCTAAAGAGCACATAGAGGCTTTCTGCATGTTGACAAGCCTTCATTCGTTTTGACGTTCCCATGTAAGTATTTGGGGGAAATACCTATCTGTTTTATCTTCATGTTCTCGGCACAGGACAAAAGATAATAATGTGTGTTAGTTGCTCAGTCGTGTCTGACTCTTTGCCAACCCCATGAACTATAGCCCACCAGGCTCCTGTCCATAGAATTCGCCAGGCAAGAAAATTGGAGTGGGTTGCCATTTCCTTCGGAGAAGGCAATGGCACCCCACTCCAGTACTCTTGCCTGGAAAAATGGACTGGCTGACCTTAAACCCCAGTCCTTTTCCTTAGGATTCTGGTGTACTTGTTCACACTTGCTGGTCTGTGGAGGCTACAGAGCTACGAGGAGGGGAAGGCAGGCTCTGGAGATAAATTACCCATAGTTGAATCTTTTTTTTTTTTTTTAATGCTTTTTTTTGTTTGTTTGTTTGGCTTCGCCAGATTTTAGTTGTGAGCTCTTAGTTGGGGCATGTGGGATCTAGTTCTCTGACCAGGGTTTGAACCTGGACCCCCAGGAAAAGTCCTCCGTAGTTGAATCTTTCTCTGCTGAGCTGTACACAGTCAGGCTAGTTCCTTCTCTGTACATCAGTTTGTGCATCAGTGTCTTCATCTGTTAAAACGGGAACCAAGGCATTTACTTCATGAGTGTTTTTGTGAGCTGATACAACCAAGAATCGAGGACTGTACCTAGGAAATAGAAACTTCTTAGTGCCTTAACAGCAATCCTTATCACTGGTTCAGCTACAAATATTTACTGAAAGCACAGACTTTTAACATTCTGGGAACTCAGATCTGTGCCCTTGAAGAGTTTTCAGTCAACCTGCCACATAATAGAAACAAGTAGTTACAGCAGTTGCTGGGATCACCTCCTCCGCCTCTAGTAGTCATTGGGGAAACGTTTGCCAAGGCCTCTTGGTCAGGGCCAGCCCTGTGCTTGATACCTGGGACCCAGAACTGATGAAGACCCAATTTCTGTCTCAAGGGGAACTCGTGACTGCAGGTGGACAAAGCAGAGAAGCTGGACTGGATGGTGGTTTTCTGCTTGGGCCTAGGAGTCTAGTCCCCATGGGTTTCTCACCTGTGACTCCTGTACTTCTTGGATGAGTGGCCATGGGTGGATTGCTTTACCTATCAGGGCCTCAGTTTTCTTATCTGTAGTCTGGGTTCATATCAGTACCTAGTAGGGATGAAATGAGGTGATTTTAGCACCATCGCTAAAGGGTGCTAAATGCTCAACAAAATGGTGGTTTTGGATGAGTAGAATGAGGGTAGGGCTGAACAAGGGCCTGAGAGGGCACAGTGGGACTAGTCCAGAGGCTCTGTCAACCTGGGCACAGAGGCAGGGCCTGTGGGGATGAAGAGGAGGGACAGGAGTTGAGACTTGTTAGGAAGCAGGATGACTTGGATTTGGTGACTAAATGGACGTGGAGGCAGTAGGGTGACATGCAGCTGTGTTTCTGGTCCATGAGCCTGGATGGGCAGCAAGATCATGGCACAAGCTTGGGAATACTTAGTGGGAGCAGGTTCCAGGGTCAAGCCAAGTGCTCGCATTTGCTAGGTTTGGTCTGAAAGGCCTTTGGGCCCATCAGGCACTAACAGGAGAGCACCTGGAGGTACAGGTCTGTTGCTAAAAAGAAAGATCCAAGTTGGGGAGTTTTTAACCTATAGATAGCAGCTTCAAGGAAGAGGCCAGAAATCAGTGTCAGCACTTGTGAGTTAGAACAGCCAGAGACTTGGGAGGGGATTGGGAGCAGAATGTGTCCCGAAGGAGAGATTGAGGAGGGAACAGGGGTGGGTGTTGGCGAGAGGTCACGGGAGATCAAGGACCAGAAGTGTCCATTGGATTTGGCTCCAAAGAGGCCTGGCTGTCTTCTGCTGTGCTGTGGGGGGGAGGGCACTGGAGCCAGGTTGCGTGGAATTGAGGGTGGACTTGATCTGTTTGTTCTCTGCTGTGTCCCTAGTTTCTAGGATACCCGGCATACAGGAGGTACTGAAAAAACACTTGTCTAGTGAATGAAAGTGAGGAAATCGGGTTGGAGTGTGAAAAAGGGGCAGCGAAGGTGGAGCTGGATAGAAAGTTGTAGGTGGGAGAGCAGGAAGTTGCAGGCTTTCCCGTCGGATGGCTTCCATCTTCTCTTGGAAATGGCAGGCACAGTGATCTGCCTAGGTCGGGAGGGAGGTGGGGTCGTAGGGGGAGGCGAGGCCTGGGGGAGTTGCGGAGTCCCAGGGAAGAGGGGGGAGACTTCGCTGGAAATGAGCAAGGAAGGCACTACACTGCCTGGTCAAGGCAGCTGGACTTGGGACTAAACACTGATGGACGCATGGAAGGACCTCAGTGCCAGCAAGGAGCCCAGAAAGCTGATACGGAAGAAGTGGCTTGGGTTGGAGCCTGGGAAGCTGTGAAGTCCTTATGGGTAGCAGTTTTGGCTGGTCTAGCTCTGTGGCCCCAGAGGGCCTCTGCAAGAGGGAGGTTTTGGACTCAACTTTGGAGGTGGGCTGAGTTGGTCAGGGGTGTCTGGAGTCAAGGGGAAAGTGAGTGGGGTAGGGCATTTGGTCATCAGGCTCGGCGTCCCGTGGGTGATGGATGCCTTGGCCTTGGACTTCTTCCAACCTCTTACCTAAGTGTCATTTTCTAGTCTAGGAAGAGGGCTTCCCAGGTGACTCAGTGGTAAAGATTGTGCCTACTAGTGCAGGAGATGTGGGTTCGATTCCCTAGATCAGGAAGATCCCCAGGAGAAGGAAATGGCAGCCTGCTCCAGTATTCTTCCCTGGAAAATTCCATGGACAGAAGAACCTGGTTCATAGGGTTGCAAAGAATCAGACATGACTTAGTGACTGAACATGCATACACTAGTCTAGGAAGAACCTGTCTACGGCCCCCTGTTACCCTCACAACAAACTTCCATGGTCCTGTTGGACATTTGGACAAGAATGGTGACTGCGCTAAACACTTCCTCTGCATCGTCTCTCCCCCCGCCTTTTTTTAAACATCTTTCGTTTAATTATTTTAAATCACTATTTTTAAAAAATGAAATGAGTTAATGTACTCTCCCTTCATTTTTGCAGCAAACCTGTGAAATCAGTGCTGCTTTTACACCATTTTATGGTTTGGAAAATGAGGCCCAGAGAGAGCAAGTGACTTGCCTAAGGTCACTCCGAGCACAGAGGCGGCAGAGCTGGGGCTTCGATCTCCACCGCTCACACTCCGCGCTTTGGAGCTCTGTGCCCATGTTCATCCAGCCTGGCATTCCAGCCTTCCTGGCCAAGACACCCCTACCCTGGGCTGGCCCTCCTCCGTAGCCTCACCCCTGCCTCTTCTGCATGTCAGAGCTCTCGATCCAGACCAGCTTGCTCTACCACCTGGGTCTGCTACCATGTAATCGAAGTTGTACCTTGAAATCAGTCTTCTAACCTCCCTGGACCTCATTTTCCTGACCTCTAAAAAGGCGATGGTGATTATAGTATTCACCTCCTAGGGCAGTTGTGAAGTTAAATGTGTAATGCGTAGAACGTAGTAAACCCTTGGTGAACATGGGTTTTCATGGGTGAACATGAGGTGTTCAGGTATTCGTGTTTCGTCATCCTCATTGTTAAGGTGAGATGATGAATTGCCTTTTGTTCCTACTGCCCAAGATTCTCAGAGCTCTCCCTTTTTTTTTTTTTTCTGTGTACTTGGCCAGGACACTGGTTCTTCCTTATCTAAACTCAAATCTTCTTCCTCCTCCCCTCGATAGAATTAACTCGTGCTGTGCAGCGTGCAGGATCTTAGTTCCCTGAGCAGGTTTCAAACCTGTGCCCCCTGCAGTGGAAGCGCAGAGTCCTAACCACTGGACCGCTAGCTAGGGAAGCCCCAACTGTTGCCTTCCTTCAAGTCTCAGATCTGGCATTGTCTCCCCAGGAACCTCCCCGACCTAGTTTCTCACCAGCTCTTATCATGTCCCTTGTTGTCCCAGTTACTGTAAGACTCAGCTGCCTCCCCCGTTTCCTCACTGTTCAGCGTCTCGACACTTAGTATCTGTAGGGGGCCCTCGGTGACTGTTGGCTGCCACTCTGAGATTTAAACCCAGTGTTCTGGTCATCCAAGGGCAAAGGGACAAATTAGCTGCAGCCAAGAAAAATCAGGAGAGACTTCCTGGAAGAGGAAGCACTGGAGCTGAGCCCTGAGGGATCTGGGTTGGTTGGCAGTTCCATCAAAGACAAACATGTGCCAAAATGGGTTGGCACCAGATAGCAGGTGTCTGTTGGTAAGCAGGTGGTTTGGCTTGGCTCTTGCGGAGTGCAGTGTACAGATAGCTGGTGGCCTGTGTGTGCCCTTGGAGGGAAGGGTTCCCAACTAGCCACATAAGATCCAGGAGGGCTTCAGGTTGGTGGTGACAGTTGAGCTGGAACTCATGACTGGGTCAGAGTGAGCAGAGAGAAATTTTGGATGGAATGTGATTTCACTGAGTGGAAGGAGACAAGGGCCAGAACCTAGGGGCAGAAGCTGGATTGAAGGTGGGTAGTTTTTTTTTTTTTCTTTTCCTGTTTAGAATGGGAGAGATTTGCAAGTGTTTATTGTTTGAGTGGGTGGAACCAGGAGAGGGAGAGGCTAGAATGCCAGAAGAGGAAGGGAAATGGTAGGAGGTGGCAGGTGGGACAGAGGGTGGAGTTTTTTGGATCAGAGCCTTGGTGTATGTGTTTCCAGCTTTCCCTAAAATGTCACCCAAGGGTTCCGGAGTTTGCCTGAGAGTTGGCAAGTGGCACAAAAACTTGGCTTGATCGTTCTATTATTAATAGTTTTGAAAAGAAATTTCCTCCATTGGGTGCTATTATATCTTTCGGATGCGTGCACGCTCAGTTGTGTCCACTCTTTGGAACCCTATGGGCTGTAGTCCACCAGACTCCTCTGTCCATGAAATTTTCCAGGCAAGAATCTTAGAGTGGGTTGCCATTTCCTCCTCCAGGGCATCTTCCTGACCCAGGGATCGAACCTGCGTCTCATACATTTCCTGCATTGGCCAGCGGATTCTTTAACACTTGACAACCTTTCTAATTCTTAATCTCCCTGTTTAACAAAAATAGTCTTTATATGGCAGCCAAAAGCCATAGCAACACCTAGCTAGAATTTAATAATCCTGGTCTGTTTTTATGGTGTTTATGTCTAAGTATAACATATGTATGTGAAACAATACTGGTTTTCAGTGCAAATGCTGGTTTTAAGAATTGATTTAAAGATAAATTTACATTCTGCAGATAAGTTGATACTGAATGACTGGAGTTTGGGCATCTCTGCCCCAGCCCACGGCTTCCTGAAGGGAAAGCCTCCCAGAAGCAGGGCTGGGAGAGAGATAAGAGACAGCTTCCTGGTTCCCCTCCCCACCCCTGCTGCTTTGATACAGTTCATCTCGCCCAGTGGGAACTTTCTGACATGGCTTTGGACTACTGTACTAAAGAAACTTTTCAGACCACATCTCGAGGAACTTTAGTGTATGGGGTTGGCCAAAAAAAATTTGTTTGATTTTCCATAACAGCTCACGTGGGGGGCAACCTGAATGAACTTTTTGGCCCACCCTATACTACAGTATATTAGTAGATGACTTTGGCAGAGATGGGGAAGGTTCCCTGGTAACATCAGTTTGGGAAGCCCTTCTCCACTTTCCTGCATGTTGGTCTCATCAAGGCTGTCAGAGTTGCTGGAGACCAACCCATTTCACTTTATGCAGGCCTCATTCATCTTTGTAGTTTCAACGACTGGGACCTGCTAGGCCTTCCATAAACACTGACTGAGTGAATCACTGGGAAGCCATAAATGAAGTGTGTGGTAGGGGTGCTCCGTGGGAGCTTTGGGTGGTTCACATTTGGCTTGGGAGCATCCGTTCATGCAACAGATGTACAGCAGGTAAACTACGCACCTGGCCCGGTACTGAGCACTGGGGGTGCTGAGGGGAAGAAGCCAGGGCTGCCTTTGTGAAGTCTCCATTCTGGCTGGAGGCTCACAGAAATCACAGACTAGTAAGTCAAGCCCTGGGCAGCTGGTCCTCAGGATGAGCAAACGTGGATCACGGGCGGAAATTAGTAGAGGTTGAGAAGTACCCACAGCCACCATAACTGGTGAGAAGCCCAAGGCAGGGGATGGGGGCTGCTGCTGGATCTCTCTGGGTCTCCATCAAATACAGCGTGTAGCGTGTGTGTGTCCTTGGCACAATGCTTTGGAAGCTTTAGGCCCACTCACTATGGATTTTTTTCTGTTTTTGGTTGGGCTGGGTCTTCACTGCAGGTGAGGCCTTCTTTAGTTGTGATGCTCAGGCTCTAGAGCACACAGCCTCAGTAGTTGTGGCACGCAGCTTATCCAGGTGCTCCGTGCCGGCTCTCTAGTGCAGTACATGGGCTTAGTTGCCCCACGGCATGTGGGATCTTAGTGCCCTGACCAAGGATCGGACCCATGTCTCCTGCATTGGAAGGCAGATTCTTAACCACTGGACCACCAGGAAAGTCCCTGTAAGGTCCACTAACTGTAATGACCCCATTTGATCTTATAACCACCTCGTGGGCAAGGCCCACCTGTTGACTATCACTTTTTGTGTTATAAACAAGGCCTGAGGCCCAGGGAGAGGGATGGGCTTGCCAAAGATCTCACATCCAATTAGTGATGGAGTTGAACCCCAAACCCAGTGTTCTTGGCCTGGGTCCTGGGGCTTCCTGCCCACCCCTGCTGTTTGGTATGGCCCAGGAGAGAACTGGGGTGAACCAGGGTGGGGATTGTGGGTTCCCTGAGACTGTGAGCTGAGGATTGAGGTCTCTGTCTCCCCCCTGTGGCCAACAGGTGCTACGACAAGCGTCTGTGGCCTCGAATGGACCTGAGCCGGAGGAAGTCACTGACCCCGCCCATGCTTAGTGGTGTGGTTCGCCGCCAGCCTAGAGCCCTGGACCTCAGCTGGACGGGTGTCTCCAAGAAGCAGCTCATGTGGCTTCTGAACCGACTGCAAGGTAGTGCTGGGTGGTGAGGTGGGGCGGGGTGAGGGAAGGGAACAGACCGAGGACAGAGCCCTCCTAGCACCTGTTTCCGGGGACCTCCCCCCTCCCCCAGGCCTGCAGGAGCTGGTGCTCTCTGGCTGCTCCTGGCTCTCTGTCTCTGCCCTGGGCTCAGCCCCACTGCCGGCCCTGCGGCTCCTGGACCTCCGCTGGATCGAGGATGTTAAAGACTCCCAGCTCCGCGAGCTGCTGCTGCCTCCGCCAGACACCAAACCAGGTGTGGCCTCTTTTGGCTCCTTTGTAGGAGGGGTTGGACAGGCTGAGGGATGAGGCCTCCACGGTCTCTTTTGACTCCTGCTGGGTGTTGAAAGGATTTGAAGAACGGATAGAGCTTGAGATTGAGGAGACAGGTCCTGCTTGGCCCATGTTCATTCATTCACTTTCCTGCGTGTGCTGGGCCCTGTGATCAGAGCTGAGGGGATGGGATAAGGAAGATGTAGCCCCTGACTCCCAGAGGGGAAGATAATTAGGAGATGAAATGCAGTGTGGGACAGGAGGATGACACAGAATTCTAGGAGAAGCCAGGGGATTGTGAGCGAAATCTCGGTGTGGTGGGCACTACTGGGGAGACTTCTCCCAGGGCAGCAGTGGGACCGCTGTGGAAGAACACAGGCCTGGGGTGGCTGGTCAGTTCCATTTGCCAAGAGGAGCCAAAGGATCTTCTGTGAAATATCCTGGTTTTTAAATGATGGCACGTAATTCAGATTCTTTTTAAAATTCATGTGTGGGCCCAGCAAAGATATGATTGAGCAGTAGAATTGGCCCCTAGATCCTCTTGCCCTGAAGTGAAACGATGAGGACATTTCTGAGGGAGCAGAGCAGAAACGAGGGAGCCAGCTGACTTGCAGGGTTGTGTGGAGGTGGTGGTTACATTTCCTGAGTCAGACCCCAGCCACCTCTTCACCCTGCTCAGGCCCTGGTCCCCGCCACCAGATAAAGTCAGCTTCATGGCACATAGCCTCTGGGCCTGGCCCTGGGTAGGGCCTGGAGACCTCAAACTGAGTAAGCCCCATTCCCCACCCTGGTGGAACCCCAGTCATGCAGAAATAGAAGGGCATGACATGGTAATGGCTGTGGTTGGTGCAGGGGTGGGGAGGTGGGGAAGGAGGGCGATGAGAAAAGCCATTCTTAAGGAGGTGCTATTTGAATTGAGTCCTGAAAGAGACAGGGTTTTCCCAGGGAGTGTGAAGGAATAAGCAGTTTTGTGAGGCCTGGGAACCATGCTGGCAAAGAGGGGATGCTGGGAACTGGGGCTGGTCTGGTAAGCACCAACCTGGTCACTTTGGGGGTCCTATTGAGGTGTGAGGTAGGAGTGCTGACGCCTGGAGCTCTTCATCTAGTTGTAGCCAGGAGCTGGGATACTCAGCATTTTCTTTGGTCCCCACCAGTCTGTTCTCCATAATGAAGCCAGGGGAACCACCCAGAAGATCAGGCCTGTCCACGTCACCCCATGTTCTCCACTCGTTCTTGTTGTTCCCTGGTGCTCTTTGGATGCAGATCAGTATTTTACCATGGTCGATAAGGCCACTGGTCTGGCTCCCACTAAGCTATGCTATCCTTACATTTCAGCCACCTCAGCCTCCTTGCCAAGTTTCCTCCAGCCCCAGGGCCTTTGCTCACTCCTCTTTGCCTAGAATGCTCTATCCTCCTCGCCTGATACCCAATCGCTTTTTAGGCCTCAGCATCAATGTCATTTCCTCCTAGAAGCCCTCCAAGATCTCTTCCTGCATTGAGATGAGAGTCCCTCTTCCAGAGAGCAGTCCCCTCCTAGCATATCACTGTACAGTGGTGAAATTATTTGGTTAAAATCTGTCTCCTACAAGGTTCTTAAGCTCCATGAGGTCACGGACTGTCAACTCAGCCCAGCACCTTGCTTTGGCAATTCTCTTTCATGGCTCCTTTCTTGCCACCCCATCCCCCTCACAGCAGTTTTGGAAGGGGAAGGAACTAGGATAGAGAAGGAACTAGGATTTCTGGGTGAGGCCCCAGAGGTCTTGAGTGACAGCTGCAGGTCACATAGGCCAGGCCAAATCTGAGCACCCACCCGTGGCCCTCTCTTCCTGGAGCTGGACTGAGCGTTGAGAACAGTGCATTCTGTGAGGTGAGAATGTGCTGGTTGCCTGGCAGGCCAACTCCATCTTCTGCTTGAATTGACTTCAGTCTAAGCTCCTTTATCACGAGCTCGCAAAGGTGAGCCATCCAGGCCCCCCCAAACCTAACATGCTCCTTGAGACTCTACCCACTTTTTCTTTCCCCCTTGGCCACACTAGGTCTTTGTTGGCTTCACTCGGGCTTTCTCTAGTTGCAGCAAGCGGGAGCTACTCTTTGTTGCAATGCACAGGCTTCTCATTGCGGTGACTTCTCTTGTTGCAGAGCAGGGGCTCTAGGGCACATGGGCTTCAGTAGTTTTGGTGCTTGGGCTCAGTAGTGGCTCACGGGCTCAGTTGCTCCTTGGCATGTGGGATCTTTCTGCACCAGGGATCGAATCCATGTCCCCGGTATGGGCAGGCGGATTCTTAACCGCTGGAGCACCATGGAAATCCTGTACGCCCACCTCTATCCCCTTGGCTTCCTGTCCTCATGTGGCGTCCCTGGATCAACACTGCAAGTTTTCCTTCTTCCTTGCTTTTGCCCCTGCTGTTCTCTGCCTGGCTACCCTTCCCTTCGCCATTCCTTCTCATTCAAATAAATCCCTAAAGGCCCACCTCAGTGAAATCCTCCTTGAGCCCACTTGCCTTGCCCTAGCCACACGAGACCTCTCTTTCCTCCGCTTCCCTCTGTTGGCCTTTAGCTGTGGCCTGAGGTTGAGGGCATCAGCAGGTATATCCCCTCTCCAGGCTCCCAGCTCCTCAAGGAGAAAAGGAGAGAATTCAGAGCTTGCCAAGTAGGTGCCCAGAGGTGGCCTGGCAGGTTACAGAAGTGGTGAGCTTGGTGCAGGATGTTAGGGAGTACACCTTACCACCTAGCTTCAGCATCATCGTGGGGTGAATGGGGTAGCCCAGTGATGCTAGATCTTAAAATTTTTCAGGGAAAAGCTCCACATCAAAATTTCTTTATAAAAATGCCCTTTTATGTAGCATCCCTGGTGGCTCAGATGGTAAAGAATCTGCCCGCAATGTGGGAGACCTGAGTTTGATCCCTGAGTCAGGAGGATCCCCTGGAGAAGGGAATGGCTACCCACTCCAGTATTCTTGCCTGGAGAATTCTATGGACAGAGCAGCCTGGTAGGTTACAACCCATGGGGTCGGACAGGAGTGAGCGACTAAGACACACCTCTTACATAGCATCAGTCATTAAGAAAAATGTGAGCACTTTGCAGATCCATAAAACACTCGTGCAGGCTAGTTCCCTGACTTGGGGTCGTATGATCTAGTTTATTTATTTCAGGGTGAGGCTGGGGCCTGGAAAGCTGATAGCATTGTGGTTAAGAGTTAGGACTTGTGAGTTACAAGGCCTGGTGTCTTGGCTCTGTTCATCCATAGTCATGTGATCTTGAGTAGCTGGCTTGGGGATGTAAGCCTGAGCGTTCTCATCTGTAAACAGGAATGATGATCAGAAAACTTACCTCCCGAGGCTGTGGTTCCTAAAGCGTGGTCTCGGGACCGGCAGCTTAGCGTTGCTGGAGAACTTGGTTTTTCCTTTGTCTGGATTTTTTTTGACCATGCTGTGTGGCATGCAGGATCTTAGTTTCCCAACCAAAGATTGAACCTATGCCCCACGCAGGAGAAGCACAGAGTCTTAACCTGGACCTCCAGGGAAGTCCCAGGAAAACTTGTTAGACTCCCTGGGGGCGGGACCAGCGATTGGTTTCACCCAGCAGCCCAGGGAGATACAGAAGTCAGTCTCTGTCTCTGTCTCTCTCTCTCGTTTTTTCTTTCTCTCTCTCCTCTAATTGGAGAGCCACTGGGCTAGGGGCAGACTGCCACTTAGCCGCTGCCTGGCCTATAGTGCGTGCTCAAGCATAGTTACAAAAGTGGAAATGCAGGATCATGGTAGATACAATATAAAGGAAAGCTTTAGGGGCAGAGATGAAGAGTGGGAGCTCTTCTACCCCAGAGACAGAGAAAGGGGAGGTCTCTGAGCTCAGATGGGAAAGCCAGGGACCCTGGCCAGGCAAGGGACTGAACACAGGTGGCCTTGGGCAGGGTCCCCTGTGGAGTTTGGCTCAAGTGTTTCTGAAGGAGGGAGAGGAATTTGGAGCTGAGACAGGGGTGAGACCTTGTAGGAACTTGAATGTTCTCCCACGTAGATTAGACTTCCTGAGGTGCCCTTGGAGAGTTTTCAGCAGAAGAGGGATGTGGTCTCATATATTTGAGAACTGCTCTTTTTTTAAATTAATTTTTATCGGAGTATAGTTGCTTTACAGTGTTGTGTTAGTTTCTGCTGTACAGCAAAGTAAATCAGCTATATGTATACAAATATACATCCCCGCTTTTGGGGATTTCCTTCCCATTTAGGCCGCAAGAGAGCACTGAGTAGGGAAGGTTCCATGAGCTGTACAGAAGGTTCCCATTGCTTACATATTTGATACATAGTATCAGCAGTGTATCTGTGTCAAGCCCCAGCTCCCGGTTGTCACCCCGCCACCCTTTCTCCCTTGTGAGAATCGCTGTCTTTTGATAAGTGAGGAGGTGGGACAGGAGGCCGTCCTGGTGGGGATGTCATTTGTTGGATGAGTGACTGTATATTGACAGGCGTTTATGTCCCAGGTCCTGTGCATAGATCAAGAACAAGACAGACAAAAATTCCTGCCTTGCTGGAAGTGGCATTCTGGTGCAAGGGTCCCCAACCCCCAGTGTCACTCCCCATGGCTCCCCGTCGCTCCCATTACAACCTGAAGCGTCCCCCCTTCCCTCAGCCCTGTCCATGGAAAAATTGTCTTCCATGAAACCAGTTCCTGGTGCGAAAAAAGGTTGAGGACTGCTGTTCTAGTGGGAGAGAGAAAAACACGTCAGTGAGAAAAAGAGGAGAAAGTGCAGGGAAGGAGTTGGAGTACGTGGAAGGTTATAGTTCTGAATGGCATAATCGTGGAAGGCCTCACCCAGGAGTCAGTGTGAGCAGTGGACAGATGAAATGATGGCGGCTTATATGGGTTTGGGGGAGAAGAGCAAGCCACGAGCTACGCAGAAAACGCAAGTCGAGGTTCCCTTAGAGTGGGAGCAGGTCGGGGGTGGTGAGGGAGGAGGGTGCAGACATAGCTGGTGCGGGGACGCGAGCGGCCCACAGTGGTGACCTCTTCTCTGCCCACTGCAGGGCAAACGGAGAGCCGAGGGCGGCTACAGGGGGTAGCAGAGCTGCGCCTGGCCGGCCTGGAGCTGACGGACGCCTCCTTGCGGCTCCTGCTGCGCCACGCGCCCCAGCTGAGCGCCCTGGACCTGAGCCACTGCGCCCACGTTGGGGATCCCAGTGTCCACCTTCTCACTGCCCCCACCTCCCCGCTCCGAGAGACCCTGGTACACCTCAATCTCGCCGGTAAGCGCCGTCCCTTATCTCTCCATCCTTCCAGCCTCCTGGGCCCTGTGGTCCGTGTGGACCCCCTGCTCACCTTCTGGTCTCAGCTGCCGTTGCCCCACCCTCAGGTTGTCACCGCCTCACGGACCACTGCCTCCCGCTGTTCCGCCGCTGCCCGCGCCTCCGCCGCCTCGACCTGCGCTCCTGCCGCCAGCTCTCCCCGGAAGCTTGTGCCCGGCTGGCAGCCGCCGGGCCCCCTGGCCCCTTCCGCTGCCCAGAAGAGAAGCTGCTTCTCAAGGACAGCTAGTTGGGTGCCCCCCACCCTCCCCCAGGACTCATCAGGAGCCTGGACCTCAGGCCTTCATTTCACCCCTACCAGGAGGCCAGGTCACCCACCTCATGACTTGGGATTCCTGAGTTTTACGACTTGGGGTTCCTGCCCAGGGACTCGAGCCAGCCTCCCCCACTCTCTACCCCCTGCACTGATATCTCTGGGGGTCTCTTCTTCCCATCCCCTCCCCCTTCCACCTGCTTCATTGTCCATCCCCTGGGGGAAGCGGGTCAGAGGTACTGGGGGGCGCTGAGCCAAAGGGCTGGTGGGAGGGGGGTTGAGGTGCAGTTTGACGGGGGGGCGAATGGGGAGAGTATCTGCACACAGGATGCTGGGAGCAGGGGGCTGGGGGATGTGGAGGATGGGCTGGGGGTGGGGGGCGGGCAGAGAGCAGACCATCAGGGGTTCAGGGAACAAAGACCAGATACTTGGAATTGGGGGGGGGGTAGGGTGGGGGGGCCAAAAAGGGAAACCAGAGGAGCAACTGGGGATCCAGGTGTCAGAGATGAGGGGACTCGGGGAACCAGGGGAGAGCAACAGGGCTGAGTGAGGGGCGGGGGGCAAGAGCAGGTGCAAGGGGGGCGGTAGTAGCCCCTCGGGGTCACCCCTCTCCTTCCTCCCTCCCTGGATTTCAGTTCCTTCTCCCCAGCCCTGACTCCTTGAACGTCACTGACAATGGCAGCTATCTTGAGGAGTGGGGCCCGCGGGCCTGCCCGCTGTTCAGCGCGCCCTGGGGAGTGGTGAGGGGTACCCCCGCCCCCTACCTGCCTCCCCGCACTATACTTGAACATTCATCTGTACTGAAGTGTTACTTGAACCGGGGGAACCTCGGGCCTGGGGGAGCCAGAGCTTAAGGGGACGGGACCAGCTTGGACTGAGACTGGACTGGTGGACCGCCCAGTTCGGACTGGACCACCCCAGGCTCTCTCGCTTTACTGTATTGAGCAGCTCCACCCCTCCTGACCCTGAGGTGGGGGTGGGGGGTGGTGGGCCAGCCCAGTGATGGGGAAGATGGGACTCCTCCAGCTTGGCTCTTCCCACTCTTTCATCGTCATGGAACCTTGTATCCCATTTGCCCAGGGAACTGCCACTCCTGGTTGCCATGGAATTAGCAGCCAATGGACACCTCCCAAAGCCAGTGCTAAGGCTGGAAATGGCCCCTCTTAGTTGCCATGGGAACTTAGTACCGACTCTTGGCCCTCCCCTGCCCCTTCCTCTGCGGGGGCGGGGCTTTGGGAGCCAGGGGTAGGGGCAGGGGCCAGGTCCCGCCCCTCAGCCCGGGTCTCCCTGGGGAGCCAGACTGGACCATGTTGGGGAGGGGGGAATAGCCACATACCTCAGGTAACAGGGAGGTGCGCGGGTGGGGGGGAGGGACTGGGTGGACCAAAGGCCGGAGGGGAGGGGGTCCTGGGGATTCGCAGAAGGCTTGAGGATGGGGCCGCTTGGGGGAGGGGGAGGAGGCAGCCCAGCGAGGGATAAGTGGGGGACCCAGCCGGGCTGGGCCCCTGGGCCCCGGGTCTGTACAATACGGTTTGCTATAAAACTCAAAATCTTCCAGCCGGGGCCGCCGAGTTTGCGTGTGGTTGTCTGTGGCGTTGGGGATGCCGAGGGTGGGAGTTAGGGGGGGATGACCGGAGTATTCTTTGAGGGTCTGGGAGGACGGGGAGGACGGGGCTCTTTGGATGGGTCTGGGGGACCTAAGGTCTAAGTGGGCCTCCAGAAATTGAGGCTGCAGGGCCTCCTGCAGTCTTTAGGGTGAGATGGGGTCACTTCTGAGTTTACTGTTCAGGTGAGGGTTAGGAGTCTGGACATTCGAGGTGTGCAGGTGTACCTGGAGTGGTCCAGGATCCGGAACTCCCAGTCACTGGGGCTCGGCGTTCATCACAGTGGGGTTGAGGCACCCAGAGGACATCCTAGGTGGACTGGGGTCTCGGGGTCCCTTGGGATCTCTGTCCACGGTCCCCCGGCTCCACCCCATCATGTGGCCGCCTCAGCTCCGCCTCCGCCCCAGTTCCTGTTTCGGCCTCGGCTTCAGCCCCTAGGGCTCCCCGCAGTCGCCTGCTCTTCCTGCTCCGCCCGGGCCACGTCTTCCTGGGAGCTCGCCGCCCGCATCCCCGCTCGTCCCGCCAGGGCATGGGGCCTTCCCCAGACCTGGGCCCGCCCTGCTGGGGCCCCAGAGGCGACTCGGCTCCGCCTTGACGGACCAGCCCGCTTGGTGCCGCGGCCCCAGGATGAAGGGCGGCGAGGGGGACCCGGGCGAACAGGCCCCGCTGAACCCGGAGGCCGAGAGCCCCGCGGGCTCGGCCACGTACCGGGAGTTCGTGCATCGCGGCTACCTGGACCTCATGGGGGCCAGTCAGCATTCGCTGCGGGCGCTCAGCTGGCGCCGCCTCTACCTCAGCCGGGCCAAGCTCAAAGCCTCCAGCCGCACGTCTGCCCTGCTCTCGGGCTTCGCCATGGTGAGGGGAGGGAAGGGGCGCACAGGGTGGGGGTGAAGCCCCTGGTGGGGAACGGATCGGAGGCAAGATGAACAGGTACCTAAGGGAGACAGGGTGGAGGAGTGGGAAAGACCGGTCTTTCAAAGGAAAAGTAGGGGGAGGAAACAAGGTCCCAAGGGACTATGCAAGTCTCTCTTAATGGGTGTGGGGGTGGCTCCTAGCATAAACTGGGCCCGAGGAGGATAAGCAAATCCTAAACGCGTCACTGGGGACACACATCACAGGGAAACATACGCAAGGACAGAGCGCAGAGCTCCAGAAGGGACAGGATACGCAGAAGTGGTTTCTGGGTCCCCACCACAGGCTCAACAGCAAATCCGAGCTGGTTGGGGCTGAAGGATGACTTCAAGCATCCAGGGGGTGAGAATAAACTGGATGGAGCAGTCACCCAACAGGAGGAGGGCGGCCAGGCCCTAGGGGACATGAAGAGTGCTTAGTGGTGGCCTGGGAAAGCTCTCAGAAGATACCTGTGAGGGAGTCTCTGGGGAGAAAGCTGTCTAGGAAGCACGATTCTGGAGATGATAAACTCCAAGTGTGGGCAGATGCTAATCAGCTAAACTCCAAGTGTGGGCAGATGCTAATCAGCTAACGGTCCAGCAGAGGCCTCACAGGAAGCAGGCTGAGGGAGGTCCTAGGGTGAGGAGACATCAGCAGACACAGGTCCTGGCTCCTTCCTGCCTGTGGCCAGCTGTGTGACCCGGGACAGGCCTCCGCCCCCCATTGCTGGCCAGTGGGAAATTGTGAGATCGTGGAAGGGCGCGCCCTCTGTAGCTGGCCAGGGAGCCACCCCAAGCAAGATGAGCTGATATTTGTCATCAGATCCTGGATCCAGGCACGTCAGAGCAAGACCCGCATCAGAATGGCTGAGACTCCCTGTTGATGGAAACCAAGGCCCAAAGTGCGTGGTGGCTCTGCCAGAGCACTCAGCAGCTGAAGGATACAGGAGGAACTGAGACCCAGGGTCGCTGGACTGTTCTTCCAGGATATCATGACAGGAAAAAGGAGAAAATGGGCTGGAGAGGGGTCCTCATGGAAATGGGGGTATCAAGATGGGGATAAAAAGGGGCCATAGCCCTGGGTGGTTTGAGTTGGTCCCTGCCCCTCTCTTTGTCACAGCCTCTGTATTCGCATGACTGGCAGGAACATTTCTATCCCTAAGGGTCATCCTTAGGTCTATGGTTTTCTATGTGAGGGTCCTGGATCCACAGGCCAGCTCACCCTGCCAGATGTGGGGTCATCTCAGGACAGGGAATGCTCCCCTTCACCTGTACAGACTGCAGAGAAAGGAGAGCAGCCCTGGGGACCCAGCTGAGGGAGTTGCCCCACCCCCAACCCCCCATGGTCCAGTGTGTTCCCAAGGAGACAATCCCGCCTGCTCTGAACTTGCAGGTTGCTGAGGTGACAGCTTAAGGGCCAGGACCTTCTCTGCAGGATCAAGAGGCCAGATGAGTAGGTTCTGGGGGTCACACTGGCCCCAGTCCTGTCAGGGATGAGCAAGGCTGAATCAGGCTCCGGAGAAACCAAGACCAGGCCTGGCCCAGATTACTGTCTGTAGAAAACTGCTAACATCCGCTGCGGCCCAATTTCCCAAAATACTCAGCCTTGCCTTCCTACTACTACCCTCTCGGCTCTGCACTTTCCTCCTTGCCCCAGCCCAGAGCAATCTAATGGATCCTGAAAGAACCAGGCATGGGGAAAGAACCTGATCCTGGAATTCAGGTGACCTGGGTTAGAATAACATTATATAAATTGTATTGAACCGTCACTAAGTACCAGGCACTATGCTTAAGGGTTTAATGTGTATCATCTTCCTATCATCCTCCAAAGTAGGTACTACTGCTAAGACTATTTTATAAATGAGAAAACTGAGGATCAGAAATATTAAGACACCTGCCTATGGTTCCACAGCAAGTACGTGGCAGGATTTGAATTTAGTCAGTTTAGCTCAGAATCCAAATTTATACAACCCTAGAACAAGACTATCAACTCTAATATGTGCAAAGACCACACAGGTGGTATGGATGTCAAGTTGGCTGGGTGGGGACTGTGGCTTTCAAGAGACCCTCATCACCTGTGCAAAGGGAGCAGCCATGACTCAACTCTGACTGATAGTTGCCATGCAGGAATGTGGGCCTGGTGTAATCTGATCTTCCAAATTTCCAGGAGGATCTGGAAATAGGGATATTTACATGAAATCTCTTGAGTTTTAGAAGTTGGCAACAATTCTTAAAAAAAATAAAATAAAATGCACTGTCTGAGCCAAGCAGAACATGTTTGCAAGCTGGCTTGGGTTGTGGTGTGCCAGTTTGCAAACTCCGGCCTTGGACTTCAGTGTTAACTCTAATAATAACAGCAAACATTTACTTGAGCATACTATGTACCTCACACTATTCTTATCACTTGATGTATCTCTAAACGTATCATTAAATTTTCACAACAACCCTATAAGGCAGGTAGGTGCTGTTATCCATCCCTATTTTCCAGATGAGGAAAGGGAGGCACAGAGAGAACTAAACCACTTGCTCAAGACTACAGTTTGTACAACTGAAAATGAACCCAGGCAGCCCCGCTCCAGAATCTGTGCTTTTTTTAACCCCTATTTTTTTAAGTGAAAATCATGTGCATCTTTTTCAAAATTATCTTAAACTTACTTATTTGGCTGCATTGGGTGTTAGTTACAGCACATTGGACATATTGCGGCCCACAGACTCTCCATTTGCAGCTCGTGGGCTTAGTTGCTCCAAGGCATGTAGGATCTTAGTTCTCCCTCCAGGGATTGAACCCGTGTCCCCTGCATTGCACGGCAGATTCTTAACCACTGGACCATCAGGGAAGCCCCGGGCCCCTGTATTATAAAAGATAAGATGGTCAGAAACATGCCATCCAACCCTCTAGTTTCCCCCCAGGAGGGGAAACCAAAGCCTGGAAGAGGACAGAGCCTTGCCAAGGTTGTCCATTTATTCACTTAAAGCATGGGGGCCTTCTTTCTACTAAGCACTGTTCTAGGTCTTAGGGATACATCAGTGATGTACAGGCAAAAAAGCCCTCTACTGTTGAGGTTATGGACACTCAACCCATCCCCTCTTGTCCCCACAGGTGGCCATGGTTGAGGTGCAGCTGGAGAGCAAACATGAATACCCGCCGGGCCTGCTGGTGGCCTTCAGCGCCTGCACCACCGTGCTGGTGGCTGTGCACCTCTTTGCACTCATGGTCTCCACCTGTCTGCTGCCTCACATTGAAGCCGTTAGCAACATCCACAACCTCAACTCTGTCCACCAGTCTCCACACCAGAGACTCCACCGCTACGTGGAACTGGCCTGGGGCTTCTCCACTGCCTTGGGCACCTTCCTTTTTCTGGCTGAAGTTGTCCTGGTTGGCTGGGTCAAGTTTGTGCCCATTGGGGCCCCCTTAGGCACATCAGGCTCAGTGGGACCTGCCTCCCAGCTGCCGCCAGTGGCCACCTCCCTTAGTCCAGCTTCCAAGCCGTCCTCTGTTTCTGTAGCCCCATCACAGGCTGAGCCCCCTGAGCCCTGCCCCCCACGGCAAGCATGTGGCAGTGGTGCGGCCCATGGACCAGGCTGGCAAGCCGCCATGGCCTCCACGGCAATCATGGTACCTGTAGGGCTAGTGTTTGTGGCCTTTGCCCTGCATTTCTACCGCTCCTTGGTGGCTCACAAGACCGACCGCCACAAGCAAGAGCTAGAGGAGTTGAGTCGCCTGCAGGGGGAGCTTCAGGCTGTGTGAGGCTGGTGTTAGCCCAAGGCTGAGAGCACTGCCTGCCCCAGGGGTCAGTCAGAGGCCCCAGATCTACCAACCCCATTCTGAGGCCGTGCGTGGAGCTACTTCCTGTGGCCACTCTCAGGTGGAGAACAGATTCCTGCCCTCAGGGTCCTTCGGGCTAGATCTTGGGGCAGCTCCCACATTCCCAGGGATTCTCCCTGTCTAGTCTGCCTCATGGGTTTTGGAAGCTCTACTCTACACCCAGGGGGCTGGGAAGAGAATGAGAGTTAAGTGGAAGGTCCTTGGTCCAAGCTCCTGTGGCAGGTAGAGGGGAGGCAGGGAGACCCTGGTCAGACCTTCGGTGCTCTTAGCCACTTGCCCCCATACAGAATGAGAACGTCAGAAGGATACTCGCCCGTCCAGCTGGCCCAGAAGGCAGGCAATCCTTATTTTACTTTTGTAGACTGTTTTATGGTTGGCTTTTTTTTTTTTTTTAAGCTTTCCCCCATCCTCAGATTTTGATTCCCACGCTCTCACTTTGGCATTTGGGTAGAGAGGGATTTAGGTGTTTCTCCCCCAGGCACAGGTCCAGCCTTTCCAAGGGAGAGCTTCCCTATTTGGAGGAGGTTCAAATGCCTGCCCCACTGCCCTAGACACACACTCATGCTTCTATAATTGATTCCTACTCTCCTGGTCCAGGGCCGGGGGGCCGCGCACCCAGCCTGACTCCCTAGCAAGGATTGGGGTGATAAGGGAGAAGGTCCATTCCATAGCCCTTAGAATACAGAACTCTTCTGACACTGAATTTTTGATGCACCTAGTTTTGTATAATAAATTGTGTTTTACACATGTCGCTGTGGCTGTGAATGGAGTGAAGAGGAGGCCTCCTCGGGAACAGGGACTTGTTCTTAAGAGCCAAGTAGAGGCAAGTATCCCTGGGGGCAGGGTAGAGGTGGAGGAGGGAAGGTTCCAGGCTTGACTCCCTTCTAGTGCTGACAGGGCCCAGTAGCTTCTGAATGTGGAGACTGAGTTAGGCTAAAGGGTTTTGCAATCTTGTTACAGAATCCAGGGTCTCTATCTCTTCCATTGAGCATGGGAGTGAAAACCCTGTTTTAAAACTCAACATTCAAAAAACTAAGAGCATGGCATCCAGCCCCATCACTTCATGGCAAACAGAAGGAGGAAAAGTGGAAACAGTGATAGATTTTTCTTTCTTTGGGCTCCAGAATCACTGCAGACAGTGACTGCAGCCACGAAATTAAAAGAAACTTGCTCTTTAGAAGGAAAGCTATGACAAACCTAGACAGCATATTAAAAAGTAGAGTCATCATTTTTTCAGCAGAGGTCCGTATAGTCAAAGCTATGGTTTTTCCAGTTGCCATGTATGGATGCAAGAGTTGAAGGCTAAGTGCTGAAGAACTGATGCCTTCGAATTGTGGTGCTGAAGATTCCTGAGAATCCCTTGGACTGCAAGTAGATCAAATCAATCAATCCTAAGGAAATCAACCCTGAATATTTATTTATTGGGAGGACTGATGATGAAGCTGAAGCTCCAGTTCTTGGCCCCCTGACGCGAAGGGCAGTAGCAAAGACCCTGATGCTGGGAAAGATTGAAGGCAAGAGAAGGGGCAGCAGAGGATGAGATGGTTAGATAGCATCACCAACTCAATGGATATGAAACTCCGGGAGACAGTGAAGGACAGGGAAGCATGGCATGCTGGAGTCCATGGGGTTGCAAAGAGTTGGACACGACTTAGTAACCGAACAACATTAAGTTTCTTTTAGTGTAAGTTTCTTTCTTGAGTAACTACACATACTAGGGGCTTCTCATAGGTCATTTTATTTAGCCTATTTAACTGCTTTAACAATCACCTCAAGAGACAAGTCTTGAAAGCCACACAGCCAGTCAGGGAAAACTTGGACCACCTTTACTATCACAAGGGGAACCTTTCGCTTGAGAAAAGGAGTATCTTTCAATGAGGACCAGAGAAAGAATCTGATTTCATTACCCCTGTTTCCATTGTAAATTTATTTCTTCAGCCTCATTTTCCTTAAATTTGTAAAGGGTCCTAAGCCTCTCCCAGAAGAGTTCTTTTGGTGTTGAGATTTTGGACAAATCGCTTTTCCTATTCCTTAAAATTGTGAATTTACATGAACCAGGCCTCAGGGGCCTTTCCTGCACTGTTTTAACGCCTACAATAGTTCTGCATAACAGTAATTAACATCTATTTTCAGAAGAAGAATCTGAAGCTTTATGAAGTTAGTGACTTGCCCAAGGTCATACATCAAAAAGTCTGGAACTTAGGGCATCCCCTCAGCTCTGATAGTGCCTGGGAGTGCCATTACCCTGAGACCAAGAAAGCTGCGTCCAAGCCTAAGAAAAAGAGTGCCGATCATCAGGGCGACCTCAGCCCAAGTCTCAGGTTTAAGCCTGGGCTGGTGCTGCCCTCGAGCGGCGGGACTGCGTAAGCGAGGCGGGGCAGAGGGTTGCACAACTGAAAACGGCGGGCACTGGGACCATGATAATCTGGGAAATCAACCAGCCCACCCTAGTTCAAGTACGACCTAATTTACTGTTTTTTACAGGACTGGTTCAAGATCCTTTAAGACCCACCCTTATCACATAACTTTGACACCGACTAAGATTTAATCACTAATGGCGGGCCAGTACAGGCAAAGTGCGGCACCCTCTGCCGGCCTCACTGTCCCCTATCTGTCAAATGGGCATGTTAAAAAACTGCCCAAATAGGATAATGGGAGGAAAACGTTCCTTGCATTACGTGAGGCGCCAAACAGCCTGAGTCACCGTTGTTGGTGGTATTTTTCCATTTCCTGGGCGCCCCTCCCAGCCCGCCCGGGTTTCCGAGGGTCCTACAGGAAGCGCCCCGGCGACGCCGGGCTCCGCACGCTGACCACGCCCTCTGTGCGCGGAGCCTTGGCCCCGCCCACTAAGTAATTCGCAGATTCGCTAGGCCGGCTCCTCCTCGGAATTTCTCGGGCCTCTCCATACTCGGCTGAAAATTCTCATCGGACTCCGTAACCATTTCCCCCAGGTCGGAACTGAGCAGTCCTGTGAGTTGTGCTAGTGAGAAAGATCCAGGAAAAGTGACCGACTCTGCCAACAGGGCTTGGCTAACCAGGCATTATTTTCTTGACTCCACCAAGGCTGGTGAAGGGAGGCAACAGCTGAGGCCAAGACTTGTGGCGAATCTGCAGCCTTTCAGACCTTTGATCGCTTAAGGAAGGGGCAGAAAAGAGGAGCAAAGGAGCGCGCATCCCGTCTACCGATTCGCCCCGCCCGCCTGACGAATCTGCGCCTGTTCAACGCGCCACTCAAATCTCCCCAGCTCTGGCTGGCCTCCTCCCCTTCGCCCCGCCCCCTTTTCCTCTGGGATTAGTCGCTGCTTTCAACGCCGCCGATTCGTCAAGGGTCCCAGGCCAGAGCAGCTGGATAGTCGCGGTGAAGTCCATTCTCCGGGGGATGCGGCCAAACTCCAGGCTCACTGGGCCGCAACTCTTGAGCTTCATAGGCCGCCGGCCGAGGCGAAGCCGCTATCCTCGGCCCCGTGGGTCTCCCGGAGTCGCCCGTGGCGAAAGTGCGAATGTAGAAGCTGTGCCCGCTGGGCCTCGCGCAGGTGGCGGTGGTGTTTGGTGCGCGCGCCGGGGAGGTGGTGGTGGGGGGGCGCCGCCGCCGCCACCGCTGCGGGGCCGGGTCTCGCGCTGTCGCCGCCGCCGCCGCCGCCTCGCGCCGCTGAGGTGCCGCGCGGGGTGGGGGGAGGGGGAGCCGCTCGCCGCGAGCGGGTGAGTGGGGCCGCGCCGCGCGTGCGCGGAGATGGGGGGGCAGAATGCGCCGGGGCGGGAGGAGAGGGCAGCGGCGCGCGTTTCCCCCACCCCCCGCTCGGATTCAGGGCCGAAGCCGGGTCTCGGGCTCGGTCTCGCGGTGTTTCCAACGCCCCGAAGAGGTGCCACTTCTTGGCCAGAGGATTGGGGCGCGGGGACGGGAGCGGTGTGTGGGAGCGGGAGCCGGGCTTGGCCTGGGCCGCTGGCCGGTGAGGAGGCGGGAGGGGGCGGGGCCTGCCAGGGGGCGGGGGAGGGGTCTTGCGCCGAGGCCAAGTGGGGCGCGCGCTAGGGAGAACGGGAAGGTAAGGGGGCGCGAGATGGGCCTGGGGGCCAGAGGGGAGAGTTGGGAGGTGGAGAGAGGATGGGGTGTTATGGTGAAAGAAGGTACTTGGGAGAAAATCTGGGGGAGCCTCGGGTCATGGTGAGTGAGGTATGGAAACTGAGGTAATGAGTTACCTGGAGTCGGGGCTAGTCAGTGAGGGGCAGCAAGGGAGTTGGGCCTAAGTCGTGAACCCCTTTGCTTATCCCTCTTTCCTCGCAGTGTAAATGAGCAAAGATGGATCAGGAAGGTGGGGGAGATGGGCAGAAGGCCCCGAGCTTCCAGTGGCGGAACTACAAGCTCATCGTGGATCCTGCCTTGGACCCTGCCCTACGCAGGCCTTCTCAAAAGGTGTACAGATATGATGGAATCCACTTTAGTGTCAACGTGAGTGTCCCAGGCCTTCCCCAGATCTAGGGAACTCAAACCCGATCTCCTCTGTTATCTCTGCTCATAACCTAGAACCTGCATTCTTTAAAGTGGGCAACCAGAACCCAGCTTTCTTGCTCATGGGTCTCCAGAGGGGCTCTAGAGATCAACACTGTGGTTTCACCTTGAGCTGTCTCTCTGTTCCTGATTATTTTCCTAGGACTCAAAGTATATACCAGTGGAGGACCTCCAAGACCCCCGTTGCCACGTCAGGTCCAAAAACAGAGACTTTTCCCTCCCAGTCCCTAAGTTTAAGGTACGTTTCTGCTAATCTCCTAGTGTGGTGGCCCTTGGAGGGTGTGGGGGCTCCATCCTGGTAGTCTAGTCTTAATGTAGCATAGGGAAAGGGGGTTTTCCTAGTGAAAGAGTCTAATAACAGATCTAATAATTTCTGAGGCTATGAGACTGAGTTGTTGTGGACAGGAGGTGTGTTTATTTTCTAGAAAGGTATAGGTTAGGTGTCCCAAAAAGGGTGTTAAACTTTTTGAAGGATGAAGACAGGTCAAGCTGCTACACCTATCACTGTGTACCTCTAGACCGTGCATAGCAAAATAGTACCCTTTGTGTTACCCCAATTTCTCAGTTAAGGGGAGTGACAGTGCCAGGGACTCCATCCCTGGAGTCCTCTGTTCTGTCTCTCACTCTGTGTTTTTTCCTCAGAGGATTCCCATGTCTTTGTCCAGGCGGGATACTCATCAGTCCTTGGAGGACTGGGTCTAGAAAACTGGTGGTTCTTAATCTCCTTTGTTAACTCTTTATTCTTCCTTTTTAATAAGTCACTTGTGGGGTTCCCACATCCCTCTTTTTTCACATTGTATACTTTTCCTGGACAATGTCTTTCCCATCCACAACTTTCACTATTACTGAAGTGTTAATGACTTCCAGATCTCTTGAAACTCCAGACTTATTTGCCTGGTGGAGGGACAGCTCCATCTGGAGGTCCCAAAGAAATCTCAAGCTCAGGAGATGTAAAACAATTATCTTCACCCCCTTTGTCCTGCTTTTCTTTCCATTTTCCTTTTGCTGATGAATGGCAACACCGTGTACTCAGCTGCACAAGCTAGAAACCTGGTGTCATCCTGTGATTCTTCTGTCCTTAATCTGTCACCAAGTCGTGCTGACTCTTTTTCTAAACACATCTCTCTCTTTTTTTTAACATTAATTTTTCTATTTCTGTTGCCATTCCTTTAATACCGAGTCTTATGTTCACTTTCCCTGGTTTCCCTGCCTCTGTTCTCTTCTCCGTTTATTGCTGTCATGCGTCTCTTTGGTTTTGCTGTTATCTTATTTTACTTTTATTGGCAAGTTCACATTTTTGTGCATCGGCATGTATGATTACTAGTCTGGCCAGCCTCATCTCCTGCCTCAATAGTGCATACCTGTGCCCTCTCGTACTGTGCGCTTTGCAGTTTCTAGGCGATGCCAAGTTATTTTACAGTTGTGTGCCCTACAGGTCCTGTCATTATGGTGAACTCCTGTTTATCTGAAAAGTCCAGTATGAATGACAGCACCTTTATGAATTTTTCCTGCCTCCTCTCTGAGCAAAGGTTTCGTTCTCTGGGCTCCCAAACACCCCGTCTACACCTTTGTTGACACTTGTTGTGTCACGTTGTGATTGTGTGTGTCTGTCTGTCCTGTCTGCATTTCTGCATAGAACTCTCTCTTTTCTCCATCTTTGTATTCCTAGTGCCCCGTCCTTGGGAATCACTTAGTGAAAGCTGAGCTAGTGAATTATTTCCATATAACTGGTTCTTTCTATGAATGTTTTCACTTTGTACATTTCTTTTTCTGGTTCTTGCCATCATTCTGTGCAGAGAATTCAGGGAAGAGAGGGGTCAGGACAGACGTATCCTTTGTTGGGACCCCCTTCCCCATCCCCTTGCCTCTTGATTTCTCCATTCTCTCTCTCTCAGCCTCATGGATCTCGCTAAAGTTTCCCAATGGGGCAAGGCGTGGTGATCAGTAGTGAGACTCCAGACTTAACTCCTGTCCTCTCCACAGCTGGATGAGTTCTATATTGGACAGATCCCACTGAAAGAAGTGACATTCGCAAGGCTGAATGACAATGTGCGGGAGACCTTCCTGAAGGATATGTGCCGAAAGTATGGTGAGGTGGAAGAGGTAGAGATCCTTCTCCACCCCCGTACTCGCAAGCACCTGGGCCTGGCCCGCGTGCTCTTCACCAGCACTCGGGGAGCCAAGGAAACAGTCAAAAACCTCCACCTTACCTCCGTCATGGGCAACATCATCCATGCCCAGCTCGACATCAAAGGTGAGGGCTCTCTCGCTTGCTGCCCAGGGTTGGGCTCCGACGGAGATGGTAGGGGCCTGGCAAGTAGTCAGATCCATGATTTCTCCTCTGAAACTCTTGGGCCACGTGTTTCTCACGTCAGAATTTTATAGAGAGATTATGGTACAGATACCGGCTTCTGCGTGTTGACTCTGTCAGGGTTGGGGCAGCACCCTCTGGTTTAATGTATGACTGTATTTTGTGAGAAACAATCTGAAGAGTCATACTGGGTAGGATGAATAAAAACGATGGTAAATAGCCTCAGGTCAGGTTTTGGCACCAAGTTCTAAAAAACACTAGGTTTTGAGTTTTTTTGGTTTTGAAATTTTAGATGAAGAATTAGGGACATATATAGGTGAGTGATGGGCTTCCTTGGTAGCTTAGATGGTAAAGAATCTGCTTGCAGTGTGGGAGATCCGGTTTTGATCCCTGGATTGGGAAGGTCCCCTGGAGAAGGGAATAGCAACCCACTCCAGCATTCTGCCTGGGGAATTCCTTGGGCAAAGGAGCCTGGTGGACTACAGTTCATAGGGTCCCAAAGAGTCAGACACGCCTGAGGGACTAAGCAGCAGCAGCTGAGGTGAGTGAAGCAGTCTGGACTTCTGTGCTAAGTAGCAGTAGGGAGGGGTGGGGACTGGCAGCTGTCTAGTGGCATCTGAAGGTGCTAGCTATTAGCTGACACTAGCCAATTTGTCGGAGAAGGCAATGGCACCCCACTCCAGTGTTCTTGCCTGGAGAATCCCAGGGACGGAGGAGCCTGGTGGGCTGCCGTCTATAGGGTTGCACAGAGTCAGACACGACTGAAGCGACTTAGCAGCAGCAGCAGCCAATTTGTACATGGGGATGAAGACTAGCAGATTTTTAAGCCAAAAATCCAGTTTTTTGTGTGAAATCTCGTGGGTTTTGTTTTTGTTTGAGATATTTGTTTATTTGGCTGTGCCCGGGTCTTAGTTGCGGCATGCAGGCTCTTTAGTTGTGGCATGCAGACTCCTAGTTGCAGCATGTGGGATCTAACTCCCTGACCAGGGATCAAACCCGGGCCCCCTCCCTTGGGAGTGCATGGTCTTATCCACTGGACCACTGGAGAAGTCCCAAACTAGTGGGTTTCTCCATCACCCTTCCCAATACTTTAAGTGATTGTGTAGGGCAAATAAATCACAGTGGTGGGCTGAGTTTAACCTTCAGGCTGCCATCATACTGCTGTAGTTAATAGGATGAGGAGGATGGTGGGGGCCAGCTTGAGATGACTGGGTTTGAATTCAGGTTTCACCACTCTGCAGGTCAGTTTTCTTTAAGCCTGTACGATAGAGTTACGGATGCTTTTCTCTTCTGGTGATTGTCGAACACAGTAACAGACATTAGAAGTATTTTTGTAAACTATTAAGGGCCATTTGGTATGTTGTTTGTAGTAGTTACCAAGTAGAGACTAGGTAGCAGAACTTAAAGCTCCTAGACTCCAAGAAATCTTAGCAAATTGAGGCCTGAGGAAAAAGTGGGAATACAAAATCTGAAAGGAGTTGTTTCTTCCATCTGAGTCTCTCAGTTCCCATTCTCTTCCCTCCAGGTCAACAACGAATGAAATACTATGAACTGATAGTCAACGGCTCCTACACCCCTCAGACGGTGCCCACTGGGGGCAAGGCCCTGAGTGAGAAGTTCCAAGGCTCTGGTGCAGCCACGGAGACGGTGAGAAGCTCGTAGTTGGCGACGCCCTTGCCCCACGGGCGCAGTACTTAGACGCCAGGGGCAGCCTTTGGGCAGTTCCGGACTTCACTGTTAAAGTATAGGAAGAGCCAGAGAAAGGACGCCTCACTGGTTTCCAAAAGCAGGGGATCGGGGTTCTTGGTTTGGTGAAGGTCATGTTGTCAAATGGTGCTTGACCTCTTCTGGTTTCCCCCTACCGCACTCTCTCCCCCCCAGACTGACTCCCGCCGCCGCTCCTCGTCAGACACAGCTGCCTTCCCGGCAGGCTCGGCTGTGGTGGGCACTCCCGGCAATGGCACCCCCTGCTCCCAAGACACAAGCTTCTCCAGCAGCCGACAGGACACCCCGTCTTCCTTTGGCCAGTTCACCCCTCAGTCCTCCCAAGGAACCCCCTACACGTCTCGGGGCAGCACCCCCTACTCTCAGGACTCTGCCTACTCCAGCAGGTGCAGCAGAAAGCCCCTCTGAGACCCCCAGAGGCGGGGAGCTGCCTGGGAAGAGGAAACCCAAAGTCTCAAAAGAGGGAGTTGGGGATAATTGGTCTTATTGGTTCCTTGCGGATTCAGCCAACACACCCCTGTCCTCGGGGAATTTACTCTGTGGCTAGGAACCCAACAGCCATTAGATCTCCCTTTGGGGGCAGTGTAGAAGGGCTTTGGGTGCTGATGGCCGGGGGAGTGGGGTTTGGTCATACAGAGCTGCACTCCGCTAACCGCTGCACATTTCCTCCAGCACCACTTCAACCTCCTTCAAGCCCCGGCGGTCAGAGAACAGCTACCAAGATTCCTTCTCCCGCCGCCATTTCTCCGCCTCTTCGGCCCCCACAACCACCTCTGCCGCCATCTGCGCCACCACTGCAGCCACCGCCTCCGCCTCCTCGTCGTCCTCGTTGTCTTCGTCCTCTTCGTCGTCCTCTTCGTCCTCCTCCTCTCACTTTCGTGGTTCCGACTCAAACTACCCAGCATATTACGAAAGCTGGAATCGCTACCAACGCCATGCTTCCTACCCACCCCGCCGGGCAACTCGGGACGAGCCCCCCGGGGCCTCTTTTGCCGAAAATACCGCTGAGCGCTTCACGCCATCCTACACCTCCTACTTGCCCCCCGAGCCCAACCGGCCTGCTGACCAGGACTACCGGCCTCCTGCCTCCGAAGCTCCACCCCCAGAGCCTCCAGAACCTGGTGGAGGAGGGGGCGGCGGGGGGCCCAGCCCCGAGAGAGAAGAAGCTCGAACCTCCCCGCGCCCAGCCTCACCGGCCCGTTCTGGCTCCCCAGCCCCAGAGACCACCAACGAGAGCGTGCCCTTCGCTCAGCACAGCAGCCTGGATTCCCGCATTGAGATGTTGTTGAAGGAGCAGCGTTCCAAGTTTTCCTTCCTGGCCTCTGACACCGAGGAAGAGGAAGAGAACAGCAGCACAGGCCCGGGGGCTCGGGACACAGGGAGCGAGGCCCCTTCTGGGTCTGGTCACGGGCCCTGCACACCCCCTCCAGCCCCGGCGAGTTTTGAGGATGTGGCACCTACAGGGAGTGGAGAACCAGGAGCTACCCGGGAGTCGCCCAAGGCCAATGGACAGAACCAGGTGAGTTTGGGGCCTGCCCACGAAAGTGCCTGGAATCTGGGAGAGCAGGCTTGGGCCCAGGGGGAGAAGGAAGGGAACTGGGCAAGAGAACAGAGATTTGGGGAAAAGTCCACAGAACTGGCGGTAGGCTCCTGTGACCGTCCTTTGCGCCCCACAGGCTTCTCCATGCTCTTCCGGAGAGGACATGGAAATCTCCGACGACGACAGGGGCGGCTCACCCCCTCCGGCCCCGACACCCCCCCAGCAACCTCCACCCCCTCCGCCGCCACCTCCCCCACCCCCCCCTTACCTGGCTTCCCTTCCCCTTGGTTATCCTCCCCACCAGCCTGCCTACCTCCTCCCCCCGCGACCCGACGGGCCGCCGCCTCCCGAGTACCCCCCTCCTCCTCCGCCACCCCCCCACATCTATGACTTTGTGAACTCCTTAGAGCTCATGGATCGACTTGGGGCTCAGTGGGGAGGAATGCCCATGTCCTTCCAGATGCAGACCCAGATGTTAACTCGGCTCCACCAGCTGCGGCAGGGCAAAGGATTGACCGCGGCCTCAGCGGGTCCCCCCGGTGGGGCCTTTGGGGAGGCCTTCCTCCCATTCCCACCCCACCAAGAGGCGGCCTACGGCCTACCATACGCTCTGTACGCTCAAGGGCAAGAAGGCCGAGGGGCATACTCCCGGGAGGCCTACCACCTGCCTTTGCCTATGGCAGCCGAGCCCCTGCCCTCCTCAGTCTCAGGAGAAGAGGCCCGGCTGCCCCCCCGGGAGGAAGCAGAGCTGGCCGAGGGCAAGGCCCTACCCTCGGCAGGCACCGTGGGCCGTGTACTGGCCACCCTGGTCCAGGAGATGAAGAGCATCATGCAGCGAGACCTCAACCGCAAGATGGTGGAGAACGTGGCCTTTGGAGCCTTTGACCAGTGGTGGGAGAGCAAGGAAGAGAAGGCCAAGGTGAGGCCCAGTGCCTGGGACTGGAGAGACCAGGGCTCCATTGGTGGAAATAGACCTCTGGCTTCTTCAGGCTACACAGCTCAGAAAAGAGAGGTGGTCAGGGTGAGTGGAGAGACTAGGTGCTCAGTGGTCCATACAGCTGAGCACAGGGGGGTTGGAGGGTACCCAGAACAGTAGAAAAGGGAGGCGTCTGAAGAGTGGGAAGAGCTTTGTCCTGGTTCCACCGCGGCAGACGAAGCCCGTAGTCTCTCTGGGCTTCACTCTGCAGTGTCTCCATTTGTAGAGTGGGAGTGATAGCAGCAGCTTTGTGAGACTGGTAGATGGAGTGAGCGGACTGTTGAGAAGATGCCTGTACAGGGGCTGGTGGAGGGAGGTGTGGCGTAGATGTGTGTCAAATGGAGAAGTGAGTGGATGCCTTTCTGTATTCCTGGGGCCTGGGAGTAGTTCTCAGGCAGGAGGCAGGAGGGAGCGCCTGGGTTCTGGGGCTCAGTCCCCCTACTGCCTGCAGCCATTCCAGAATGCAGCTAAACAGCAAGCCAAGGAGGAGGATAAAGAGAAGACAAAGCTCAAAGAGCCAGGCCTGCTGTCCCTCGTAGACTGGGCCAAGAGTGGCGGTACCACCGGCATCGAAGCCTTCGCCTTTGGATCAGGACTGCGAGGGGCCCTGCGGCTGCCTTCTTTCAAGGTACCCGGAATTGTGATCTTGCCTGGTTGGGTGGGGAGAGAGTTGAAAGCGGGGTTCCCTTCCTTAGAATAAGGGTGGTTGGGAACCATGAGTGTTTGGGTTTTCTCTTTTCATCTTGTAGGTAAAGCGAAAAGAGCCTTCGGAAATTTCAGAGGCCAGTGAGGAAAAGAGGCCCCGGCCTTCTACTCCAGCTGAGGAAGATGAAGATGGTGAGTAGGTCAGGTGAAGGAAAAAGGGGAAAACAGTCTGCTTAGATTCTAATGGCCTTCCCTGGTGGCTCAGACGGTAAAGAATCTGCCTACAATGTGGGAGACCTGGGTTTGATCCCTGGATCGGGAAGATTCCCTGAAGAAGGGAATGGCTACTCAGTCCAGCATTCTTGCCTGAAGAATTCCAGGGACAGAGGAGCCTGGCGGGCTGTAGATTCTGATAGGAAACCAAGAGGCAGGGGTGAAGGGGTGAAGGTGTCTTGAGGGCAAGAATCCAAGTGAAGATTTGAAACAAAGTTATAATAAAGCAGCTCTTTGAAATGTGAAGTTAGGTTATCCACCCAAAGTTACCATCTAATGCTTAAGCCTGCTTGCACCCTTCTTATCAGTCTAAGTCTGAGCTGTATAGCTTGATGGCTTCTGTGGCTGGGAAACTTCCTTACTGAATCTGGTCTGCTTCCCTGGAGACCTGTTGACTTTAGTATGACTTTCTTGGGCCAGATATTAAAAGAAATCACCTCCCTCTTTCACCCAGCCCAGGAAAGGATGAAAGATAAAATGGGTCCAGTGTGTTTAAAACTGTGTAAAGTGTGAAGGAACTCTGCAGTTTGTATGTTTCTCTACTGAGCCTCCGCTTCTTGTCTGTGAAACAAGGTCTGTGTTATGGGACTGTGAGAAAGGCCAGTGGTTGTGTGTGAAGAGCTCCTTTCACCAGATGGGGCTGTTACTGCTGGTGGTAAATTGCGCTACCTACCCCTCTTCTGGACCTAGATGCTGAGCGAGAGAAGGAGGTTGGAGAGCCAGGCCGTCCGGGGACCAAGCCCCCGAAACGAGATGAAGAGCGAAGCAAGACCCAGGGCAAGCACCGCAAGTCTTTTGCTCTGGACAGCGAAGGGGAGGAAGCATCCCAGGAGTCCTCCTCAGAGAAGGTGAGGAGCCTGCGTTCTGAGTTCCTGCCGCCATAGCCAGCTTCTCTCTGCGCTGGAGCCCCGGTGGCCACGCTTCCTAGAGGACCAGTTGTTCTTCCCCTGTTAATTCCCAATTGTCCCTTTCCCTAAGGATGAGGAGGATGAAGAGGAAGATGAAGAAGATGAAGAGCGTGAGGAAGCCATGGATGCTGCAAAGAAGGAGACAGAAGCATCAGACGGTAAGCACCCAGGGTGTGCAGTTGAATCCTGGGAAGGGAGAGATTCACCCACCCGTCCAGCCCTTTCCTTGCCCGTGTAACCTGCCCGCTGGATCAGCTAGCCATCTTTGCCTTCCCCCACACAACCGCCTTTTAGCCTCATTCTTTGGAACCCTTGGCCCACTGCAAACAACACCCAGAATACTGCCTCCTGCTTTCCTCTGAAACAGGCCCTCCCATGAAGACAACCCAGCGTGGCCTGTTTCTCTTCCCAAGATAAGGGGGCTGCCTTTCCTGCTGCCCCTGCTGCTGCCACACCGTGCCTTTCCCGCTTTAGGCACTGCTCTTCCCGTAAAGCCGGGCCACCAAGCTCTGTCAGCTTCTTCCCCTGCCTGCAGCTGCTGTCACTGAAGCCAGCTCTGTGCCTCAGTTGAACACGTGTCTGTCCTTTCGCATTTATTGAGGCCTGGGTACATGGTTCAGTCTCTCTTCATTCCTTTCTTCAGAAATAGATGCTGAGGCCCCGTTGTGAGCCAGGCACCGTTCTAGGTATTAGGACATAGCAGTGACCAAGGCAGAGGTGGTTCCTGCTCTTCTGAAGCTGGCGATCAGCCAGAGGGGAGGCGGGCACTTGACAAACAAGTGGACGAATAGCAGCACTTCCAGTGGAAAGACATGCTTTGAAGAAAATGAACTAGATTTATGGGGTCGGGAGGAACAGGCTCAGGGAATGGGGGAAAGATGGGCTCTTTTATAGCTGATGGTAAAGAGATGTCTCCGAGTGGTGCCATTTGAGGCCAGAATTGTAAGAACGATGGTCTGAGAGCTTCCATCTCAGGAGAGCAGAGGACAAAGTCATCCGCTAAGAGTGAGGGGCACAGACCCCTTCACATCCATGTGGTCACCAGTTCCCGTCAGTCTTACCGCCTCAGTGTCTCTTCCAAGGGCACCATCTTCTCTTACCTATGACGTCCCCACTCAGCCCCCAGGTCTGCTGGGCAAACTCCTCCTTGTTCTTCTTGACATCAGCATTTTCTTCACAAGGATGCCTTCCCTGATTTGATCCACCAGGCAGAATCCGGGCCTTCCCATTGCCTGCACTGTGCCACCCCACCCCCCAACCCTTCATACTGGAATTTATCACACTGTAGGCCAATCGTGTGCCTCTCCATCTCCTTGTGGGTAGGAGTCCCCAGCACCTAGCACGGAGCCTCACATATCCCTAGTAGTGACTCAGTGAATGAACCCACAGCTTGACTAAGTGAGGGGTCTTCTCACCTCGCCTGACTCCCCGTTCTGGATTTCCAGGCGAGGACGGGGAAAGCGATTCGTCCTCCAAATGTTCTCTGTATGCTGACTCAGATGGTGAGAACGATAGCACGTCGGACTCTGAGAGCAGCAGTTCCTCCAGCTCCTCGTCTTCTTCATCCTCTTCGTCTTCATCCTCGTCCTCCTCCTCCTCATCTGAGTCCTCCTCGGAAGAAGAAGAGGAAGAGGAGCAACCAGCAATCATACTCGCAGCATTGTCGCCCCCTAGAGATGTCCCCACGCCCCTGTCAGCACCTGCAGAGGAGCCCGAGCCAGAAAGGGTTGAAGACTCCCCAGTCACACCTCTCCCCGAACAGGAGAAGTCTCCTGTGAGACCTGCAGGTAGGTGGTGGGGAGCTGCTGTCGAAGTCTTTGTGTATGTGTGTGTCTGTGTTCATGGGAATGGTGGGGTTGACATTTATTAATTGTATGCACATGTGTGACTTCGTTGGAAAACATGCAAAGTTGCCCAGGAGTCACCTTCTCCTGTCACTCGTCCCTTGGAGAGACATTTATGGCCTGACACACTTAGATCACACTGCCAGAAACAGTTTTCTGAGACGGACCAGGTGTTTGGCTACTAAAAACAGAATGGTCTCTTCTCAAATAAGTTAAGGAGAGAATTCCCAATTTAGTAAATTTCTCCTCCTCATTTTTTCTTAAGCCTCTTCCTTAATGTGTAGTATATACCTGGGTTTAAATGGACAGATTGGATAGATGATAACTATTAACAACGTGAACTGAGAAGTTAATTCTGTCTTTGCTTTTCTTTGTGAATTTGTACATTCAGTTGTCATTTTATATCACACATGTAATGTGTCTTGCTGAGTGAACTGTTGTTTCAGGCAGTAGCTACTTATTTATTGAATGGGGGCGAGGGATAGGATAGTGTGCACAATAGGCCCTGTTTTCACCCTCATGAAACTTACCATCTGTAGGAAGAGACAGTTTAGTCTCTCCTTAAAAAAATACTTAAGAAACTCTGTGACTACAAACTGTAAGGGCCATGAAAGAAAAGTCTGGGTACTTTGAGAACCTGAGCACATCTGTGAGGAAGTCTTCCCTGCTGAAGCACCACTGGGCTAGAATCAAGCCAAGGCAGGCAGGAGAGTGTGTGCAAAGGCCCTGAGGCAGAGGAAATGGTGTGCTCGAAGATAAAAAGGAAAGCTAACCTGGGGAGTGAGAGTAAGGGGGAGCTAGGGTGGCCTAAACTGAAGAGATGAGCAAGGACTGAATCATGGAAAATGAATAAGCCTTGCTAAGAATGTGGGCTTGATGTTGAGGGCATTCGAATGCCATCAGAAGACTGACGTGATTATATCCATGTTTTGAAAAGATGCAGTGCAGAGAAAACTTGGAGAGGGGCCAGAGTGTATGCAGGGAGATTAAGAGGCTATTGCAGTAAGGCAGGCGGTGGTGGTTAATTTGGATTGCTCTCATGATGGCACCCCACTCCAGTACTTTTGCCTGGAAGATCCCATGGACGGAGGAGCCTGGTGGGCTGCAGTCCATGGGGTTGCTAGAGTCGGACACGACTGAGCGACTTCACTTTCACTTTTCACTTTCATGCATTGGAGAAGGAAATGGCAACCCACTCCAGTGTTCTTGCCTGGAGAATCCCAAGGACAGGGGAGCCTGGTGGGCTGCTGTCTATGGGGTCTCACAGAGTCGGACACGACGGAAGCGACTTAGCAGCAGCAGTAGCAGCATGATGGAATTAACTCACTTTTCAAGTTCTGCTTTAGAGATGTGTGTGGCCTTCCAGAAATCTCATTTGAACCTTGTTGGGAATTTGTGGTCTGAGACAGGCAGTGAGCACAGGAAGACCTGTCAGCATTGATGCACCCTGTTCTGGTCCAGATCCCGTGAGAGGAGGAATCGAGGCACTGATTAACCCTAAGACACCTTTCAGCCTCTTGAAGTCCTTGGGTGACAGAAGAGCCAATGGGGTCGCAGGTCAGGGGGTATTAATCGCAGTTCTCTTTGGGAGGGTAGGAAGAAAAAGCCGGATGTGATCAGATCTGCGTGTCAGGAGGATCATTTTGCCAGAAGTGGGAGGATTTCTAAGAGGTGAAGAAGGAAGTGGGACAGCTGAGAAGGTTTGAAGGGATGTGGGTGAGCGAAGGGCCTGAACCAGAGCGGGGTGGTTACAGTGAGGATAGGGTGCGGGGAGCGGAAGTGGGAGGAGGGTTTGAGAGAAACTTAGGAGCCAGAACCTCTCGGTTAAAGTACTTACCAGGAAAGGAAACTCAAGGAAAGCCAGAACTAGGGAGAAGTCTGATGCATTTAATTGGGGTCAAGTTTCATGTGCCTCTGGGACCTCCGGGTAGGAACATTGAATGGGCAGTTGGATCAATAGATCTGAAGCTCTACACCTGAAACTGTCACAACCTTGTTAGTCAACTATGCTCCAGTATAAAATAAAATGTTAAAAAAGAATAGATCTGAAGCTCTAGAAAACAGTAGGTGGGAAATGCAATAGGTATTTGTAAGTAGAGGTGTGAATACATGTGTATACCTTGGAAGGATGTATGGAATGAGAGAAAGGGGCCAGAGCCTAACTGTTTTATAAGAGATAGTGGGCAGAGTGGAGCCAGAGGAGACTGAAAAGGAATGACCAGAGAGGTGGGAAGGAAACCTGAAGCTCAGGGTATCAAAAGGAGATTGTGGCCTGTATTTTTGGAAGGCCTTAAAAGGAAAAGTGAGTGTTGGATTTGTCAGTTAGGAGGTCACCAACTTATGAAATTGATAAGCTTACCTTGCCTTATCAATTTCAGTAGTGTGGCTCAAGTTAGAGGGTGTTAAGGAATAAGGGCAAGTGACAGATAACCATTCTTTTGGTAAGGGTAAGCTATGCTCGTGGAAGAAGAGAGTTGAGGGGGATGGTACCTAATGTTAGTGAACGTTTCTTGAGTAGGTCCCATGTGCCAGACTCTAGGCCTAGTGCATTGCAAATATCACTTTCTCATTTACTCCTCATAGCATCCCTGCTCCTCCCATTTTACAGATGAGGAATGTGAGGCTTAGTGAGATGATCAAGGTTTCCCAGCCGGGATTGGAGAGATGGCAGAAAAGTGCAGGGTTGATGGAGGGTTAGTTTTTCAAAGTAGGTGAGACTTGAGTGTGTTCATACATTGAAGGGAAAAGAGAGCAAGTGGAGGGACCAAGAGAGAGAGGAATACTTGCTGGAGTGGCACACCTGGGGAGGCGGAGGATGGACTCTGTAGGTCAGATGCAGATCTCTCTGTAAATGGGGAGACAGGAAGTTGTGGGGTCTTTGCCTGAAGGCCACCTTTTCCTCTCTTCAGTAGGAAGGCAGGACATTTCTTTTTACTGTGTGTGTATATGTGTAATTTATTTATTTGGCTCTGCTGGGTCTTAAATGCAGCACTGGGGATCTTTAGTTGTGGCATGTGAACTCAGTTTCAGGATGTGGGATCTAGTTCCCTGACCAGGGATCAAATCCAGACCCCTTGCCTGGGGAGCACAGAGTCTTAGCCACTGGACCACCAGGGAATTCTCAGGCAGGACATTTCTGAGAGTGAGGGGGCACAGGTGGAGCATGGAACGTTGGGGTGAAGGAAGAGAGATGGGTTGGGTGGATTCCAGGTTAGGTAGAGGTAGTGGAAGGCTTCAGAAAGTAGCGTGAAAGGAGAGGACAAAGCAAGGGCCCCTGTGATCTGAAATGACCAAGAGTGAAGTTAGTTTAGGGGGAAGGTGATGGGCTGGAGGATGATAGGGGATGGGAAATTGAACAGGCATGATGGGGTGAAGTGAAAGGACTTGGAGAACTGTGGTCAGAGGATAGAGGTCAGAGTCACAGTCTGAGGTGGAGGGATGAGATCAGGTGTGTAACTGGTGGAGGGTAACTGAGGATGAGTGCCTATGAGAATCTGGCGAATAGGTGGGCTGTCAGAGCCCTCCAGTAGGTAGATGGCAGAGGAGAGGAAGATGAAGGCCTTTAGAGAATGGTAGGAGAATCTGAGCTACCAAGGACACGACTGGATAGAGACCTGTGTGGTCTGATGGCCAGAGCCTGGAGAGGACTGGTCTGGTGGATCCCAAAGACGGGGGCCTGGACACCTTTAAATCTCGACTTTCTTGTCTTCCCATCTGGTACATTCTGCTCTGCTGCACATGGTCGTCCTCTGCTTCTCCATTCCAGCAGAATATGTCTGCCCCACAGACAGACCGCCTCCTATCTTGAATCCTTATCCCCGGGGAAGTTTCTAGTTGGGATGGCTTGGGTCACACAGCCATCAGTTAGTGACGGCCTCGGGGCAGGAAGTGGGGTAGGTCATACAGTATAAACATTGGCTTCTGGGAGTTGTATCAAGTGGGCAGGTACCCCGAAAGTTGTCTCCCAGAATTATGAAAGGCATGGCCAGCTTTCTTTCAGGACGGGGAGCAGAAGGGAAGTCTCTGGAAGAAGCTGTGTTGGGGGAGGGATTGGGTTTTCTCCAAAACCAGGCTGCCAGGGGACACAGTAGGCTAGGGTGGGAGGTTGGGGCAGAGGAGAGGGCTGCCCTGGAGCACAGGAAAGGGTTAGACAGGAGAGGACTTGTAGGAACTAGGGGACTGGAGAGCAGCACCCAGGGCCTCACTAGCTTCAGAGCGTGGGTTGCTCCTGGCTGACAGCCCGGGGGTGTCTGGAGCCTCGAGAGACAGGAGGCTGGGGGGATGTTGGTTGAGGCAGTGGAGGCATGTTGATCACTGCCTGCTCAGGCCAGACCTGGTGCTGGCTGCCCTTGAGCTCTGTGGATGGTAGAGCCAGATGTGGAACCATGGAGTCGCAGGCCAGAAGGTACAGAGCGGCATGGAGCAGGAGATAAGATCCCAAACTCAGATCCCAGGCTGCCCTGGGGCACAGGCCTTGTGCTGCCACTTGCTACCTGTGTGATTGGGCAGATTATCAACCTCCCTCTGCCTTGACTTTGTAAGATGGGGTTAATAATAGTACTCACATCATTGGCTTGTTGTGAGGATGAAGAGAGTATTTACTATAGTGAAAGGCTTGGGTTAGTGCTTGGCACAAAATTCCAGCTATTAATCTGGTGCAGCAAATTTGAAGCTGGCAATTGAGAGCTACCAGCCTTCTGGTTCTGAGAAGACATTAGCAGTACCTGAGGAAACTGGGTAAGTCTTCACAACGGTAGTGGCCTTGAGCTGGATTCAAAAGCTGTGTCCAGGCTTTCTGGATGGGCGAAAGGAATGAGGTGTTCTGAACAAAGGGACAGGGCCTTTGCTCACCTTTTGCTCACCCCCTGAGCTGCTGCTGTTCAGGCACAGCCCTCTCCCAGGGGCTGTCCTGCAGACCTGACCCATCCCTGTGAGGCCAGTCCATGGCCTCGCCCTTTCATTCTAGGCTGTAGCCAAGGATGTGAGCAAAGGGCCAGGGGCCTGAAAGGCCGTGCCTCTTTGAATGGCATACACGTTTGTATATGTAGATTTAGAAAAGGTTTCCAAAGCCAAAAAAGTGTAATTTCATTGACGTGAAGGAAAAGCCCAAATAAAGTACCACCTCAGCTTCTTCCTTTCTCATTGGGTAAGACTCCAGTACAATTTTATAAAGCCTTTTGATACAAGATTCAGTTTCTTACACTGTATGTATTTTAACCTCACAGAACAAAGAATATTGTTTGTAGTCAAAATAATGGATACTATAATTCTGGGCAGATCTGGGCAGTTGCATCCTGGTTACAAAATGCAGCTGGCAAAAAAGTTGTCTGATGTCTGTCTGATTGTTGGATGAGGTTCTGTCACTACCAGTCTTGGTCAAAAAAAAAAAAGACCAGAGTCCAAGTGTTGAGTTGAGGCGCCACCCTGCCCTTCAGAGTTGGCGCTGCCCCGTGTTTCATGTGATTGTCTCCTTGGACCAGAAGTTCTAGGAGGGCTTCAAAGGTGTTTGCCTCATACCCGACATAGTTAAAAGTGAAGTCGCTAGTCACATCTTACCAGACTCCTCCGTCCATGGGATTTTCCAGATAAGAATACTGGAGTGGGTTGTCATTTCCTTCTCCAGGGGATCCTCCTGACCCAGGGGTTGAACCTGGGTCTCCCACATTGCAGGCAGATACTTTACCATCTGAGCTACCAGGGAAGCCTTCCCATAGTTCAGTTCAGTTCAGTAGCTCAGTCGTGTCTGACTTTGCGACCCCATGGACTGCAGCACACCAGGTATTCCCATCCTGTCCCTGTCCATCACCAACTCCTGGAGTTTACTCAAACTCATATCCATTGAGTTGGTAATGCCATCCAACCATCTCATCCTCTGTTGTCCCCTTCTCCTCCTGCCTTCAATCTTTCCCAGCATCAGGGTCTTTTCCAATGAGTCAGTCTTCACATCAGGTGGCCAAAGTATTGGCGTGTCAGCTTCAGCATCAGTCCTTCCAATGAATATTCAGGACTGATTTTCTTTAGGATGGGCTGGTTGGATCTCCTTGCAGTCCAAGGGACTTCAAGAGTCTTCTCCAATACCACAGTTCAAAAGCATCAATTCTTCAGCGCTCAGCTTTCTTTAAGATAGTCCAACTCTCACATCCATACATGACCACCGGAAAAACCATAGCTTTGACGAGACGGACCTTTGTTGGCAAAGTAATGTCTCTGCTTTTCAATATGCTATCTAGGTTGGTCTTAACTTTTCTTCCAAGGAGCAAGCATCTTTTAATGCAGTCACCATTGCAGTCACCATCTGCAGTGATTTTGGAGCCCAAAAAAATAAAATCTGTAGCTGTTTCCATTGCTTCCCCACCTATTTGCCATGAAGTGATGGGATAAGATACCATGATCTTAGTTTTCTGAATGTTGAGTTTTAAGCCAACTTTTCCACTCTCCTCTTTTACTTTCATCAAGAGGCTCTTTAGTTCTTCACTTTCTGCTATGAAGGTGGTGTCATCTGCGTATCTGAGGTTATTGATACTTCTCCCAGCTGTCTTGATTCCAGCTTGTGCTTCATCCAGCCCAGCATTTCTCATGATGTACTCTGCATATAAGATAAATAAGCAGGGTGACAATATATAGCCTTGACGTACTCCTTTGCCGATTTGGAACCAATCTGTTGTTTCATGTCCAGTTCTAACTGTTGCTTCCTGACCTCCATACAGATTTCTCAGGAGGCAAGTCAGGTGGCCTGGTATTCCCATCTCTTTAAGAATTTTCCACAGTTTGTTGTGATCCACACAGTCAAAGGCTTTCCCATAGTTAGTGCTTAGGAAGTGTTTGCAGAAGGTATGAATGAGCAGATGCCAAATGCCTTCCTAATGAGGCCATGGCAGGTGGGAGAGGCCAGTGTGTCTGGTGGAAGGTGAGGAGCAAGGGCGGCTGGGGTGTGGACTCCCAGAGGAGGCTGGCTGGTTGCCTGCCTCCAGCGAATTTCCGTCATCAAATGCATCGGATCACATTGGCTGAGAAGCTGACCCTCGCCCTTCTTTGTGCTTCCCTCCCCAGGTTCCACTGAGGAACCGCCTTCCAGTGCGCCCCAGCCTCCCCCAGAGCCACCAGCTGGACCCCCGGCCCCCACCCCCCGCCCCGACGATCGCCCCTCCTCTCCCATCCCTCTCCTACCCCCACCCAAGAAACGCCGGAAAACCGTCTCCTTCTCTGCGGTGGAGGAGGCACCAGCCCCAGAGCCTCCCCCCGCCGCCCTGCCACAGGCCAAGTCCTCCGGCCCTGCCTCTCGCAAAGCCCCCCGGGCTGTGGAGCGGACCATTCGCAACCTGCCCCTCGACCACGCCTCTCTGGTCAAGAGTTGGCCCGAGGAGGTGTCCCGAGGAGGCCGTAACCGGGCCGGAGGCCGGGGCCGCTCCGCCGAGGAAGAGGAGGCTGAACCGGCCACAGAAGTGGACCTGGCCGTGCTGGCTGACCTGGCCCTGACCCCAGCACGGCGTGGCCTGCCCGCTCTGCCCGCCGCCGACGACTCGGAGGCCACGGAGACACCGGACGAGGCCGAGCGCCCGGGTCCCCTGCTCAGCCACATCCTCCTGGAGCACAACTACGCCCTGGCCGTCAGGCCGCCGCTGCCGCCCCCGCCGCCACCCTCCACGCCTGCTCCTCGTCCCTTGGAACCCGTTCCGGCCCCCGCGGCCCTCTTCAGCTCCCCGGCAGACGAGGTCCTTGAGGCCCCGGAGGTGGTTGTGGCCGAGGTGGAGGAGCCAAAGCAGCCGCCACAGCAGCAGGAGGACGGAGAGGAGGAGGAGGAAGAGGAAGAGGAGTCGGAGTCATCGGAGAGCAGCAGCAGCAGCAGCAGCGACGGCGAGGGCGCCACCCGGCGGCGCAGCCTCCGTTCGCACACGCGGCGCCGGCGGCCGCCCCCGCCCCCCCCCCCGCCGCCGCCCCCCACCTTCGATCCCCGCAGCGAGTTTGAGCAGATGACCATCCTCTATGACATTTGGAACTCGGGCCTGGACTTGGAGGACATGAGCTACCTGCGGCTGACGTACGAGCGGCTTCTGCAGCAGACTAGTGGGGCCGACTGGCTGAACGACACCCACTGGGTCCAGCACACCAATATCCTAAGCCCCAGAGACTGGCCTCGGGACAGGGAGACAGGCCTGGGGGTGGAGGTCGGGGGGCCTCCCTGGGGTCGCTGGCTAGGCACTGCCCTCCTGCGATCATTCCTGGGTCTGTGTTTACTTCCTTCCCTGTCCCGTTCTCTGCCACGTTCAGCTTGGGTATTTCTCCTCTGGCTGCCAAGTCACCATTTCTCTGTGTTTCATGCGTGTTTTCTGCCTTCTCAAGTTTTGGTGGCAGAAAAGGTGGAGTTTAAGACATTTCTGTCTGTCCTATCTTAACAGTGAGTAAGCTCAGGCCTCCAACTAAAGCCAGTCAGTCACCCTTTCCATGGGCTGGGACTGGGCGGGGGGTAGAGAGGGGAGCAGAGCCCCAGGGATCTGGCTGGGGAGCACCCGGTTCTCTTCCTTGACACCCTGCACTCACCAACCTGAGCACTCCGAAACGCAAGCGGCGGCCCCAAGATGGGCCCCGGGAGCACCAGACAGGCTCAGCCCGCAGTGAAGGCTACTACCCCATCAGCAAGAAGGAGAAGGACCGGTACCTGGACGTGTGCCCTGTCTCGGCCCGGCAGCTGGAAGGAGTGGATACTCAGGTGAGTCTCTGCCTGGGCACCTGCCCAGTGGCAGCATCTTCTTTCCATGAGTTCTTATGTCACTTACCTCCTCCCGGGCCTGTTCCTCACAGGGGACTAACCGCGTGCTTTCGGAGCGCCGGTCAGAGCAGCGGCGGCTGCTGAGCGCCATTGGCACCTCTGCCATCATGGACAGCGATCTGCTGAAGTTAAACCAGCTCAAGGTGAGGGAGGAGTGGGAGCTGAGGAGGGCAGGGGCACTGTGGGAAGGTGGCATCACGGAGACCCCTAGGGGTGGTCCGTGCACGAGTGGCCAGAACACTTCTGCCCCGGAGGTCTGAGGAGCGGCCAGCGGCTGGGTTGAAGGGGATTCCCAATGGCACAATCTGCCTTCTGCCCTCTAGTTCCGGAAGAAGAAGCTCCGATTCGGCCGGAGCCGGATCCACGAGTGGGGACTGTTTGCCATGGAACCCATCGCCGCTGACGAGATGGTCATCGAATACGTGGGTCAGAACATTCGCCAGGTGAGGCTCCAGCCCCTGACCTGACACCAGAACCACCCAGCCTTTGGGTGAAAGCCCATGCTCTCACCTGGCTCCCAGACTTAGCCAGTGACACCTGCCTGTTTTGTTCCCCTTCCTTCCTTCAACAACTAGTCATGGGTACTAGTAAACTAGCTTCCCTGGTGGCTCAGCAGTAAAGAATCGGCCTGCAGTGCAGGAGACGTAGGTTCCATCCCTGAACTGGGAAGATCCCCTGGAGAAGGAAATGGCAACCCACTCCAGTATTCTTGGCTGGGAAATCTCATGGACAGAGGAGCCTGGCAGGCTGGGGTCACAAAGAGTCAGACATGACTGAGCAATTAAACAGCAGCTGGTAAACTAGATGTTAGTGATCCAGTAACAAATACTGATGAATATTATGTCTCCCTTAAAGACCTCATGGTTTAGTGGGCAAGACAGGTACTGAACGGGTAACTCCAGTGAAGAATGATGCTCAGTTGATATGAAAGGAGATGTTCAGGGGGGCAAGGGCAGTAGGAGTGACCTTTAAACCAGAAGCTGAATGATGCTGAGGCATCCCAGGCCCGAGTTAGAGGACAGGGTGCTCCTCAACGTAGGAGGCATAGGTAAAGGCCTGGAGGCAGGATGGTCTTAGGAGCACAAGGAAGTCACTGGGAAAACTCGGGCCAGTGGCAGCAGAGTGAGGCCAAGGGGCCAGTGGAGGCCAGATGCCACAGAGCTTGGGAGTCGTGTTAATAAGATTGGACTGATGGTGAGAGAAGTTGCCGTGAAGCAGTAAGCAGGAGAGGATTTGGAGGTTAGTAAGCTCCATCTGACTGCCGTGTGAAGCGAGAACTGGGTGGGGCTGTTGCAGAGATCTGGACCAAAGGTAGGGGTGGCCTGGACAGGCAGTGGGTTTCAGGTAGCTGGCAGAACCAGGCAACCAGTTGGTTCTGAAGATGGAGGGCAAGGGCTGAGGCAAGACGGTTTCTCTGGGCACTGCCTTTAGCAGCTGGGAGTAGGAAAGGCTGCCAGCAAAGAGGAGGAGCGGGTGTGTGGTCAGAGGCCTCCGGTCAGTGCCCAGGGGATGTCTCATGGGTGACGCCCAGCAGTTCCACTGAGGTGGATTTTGGCTGGAGATAGGAGTTTGGGAGGAGTCACCCCACTTAACTGGCTCTCGAAGGCCTGGAAGAGAGTGAGTTTGCCCAAGGGGAGAGTGCAGAGGGTTTTTCTGGCTGATTACTGGGAAACGAGTTACTCCTCACATGAGAATGTGGGCCTTGACATGGACAGCAGCAGCTGTAGGTCCTGATGTGGAAAGAGGGTCCTGGGAGAAGAGATGAGTAGGGTTCAGTCCATGAAATAACCACTGTCATCTCAGGAACCGTCCCAGCCCCCGAGAGTCTGGGGAATCCTCCATGGGCCAGGCAGACCCCCCCCAGGAGGAGCCAGTGGCTGCTTCTCCTGCCCCGTGGCCAGTGCAGATTTCCCTGGGGTCCTTCCTCTGGGTGCCTCTGTCATGACAGCAGCCAAGGGTATTGGGAGGTGTTCGTCAGAGGAAGTCCTGGAAGCAAACTCCGAAGTCAGCGCTTTGGGGTAGCAGGTACTGGAGGGAGATCTGTGGATTCAGGACAGGCTGGCGTGGCTCCCGGGCTGGCAGCTGGGGGACCATCTAGACCCCTGATCGCAGGGGCCAGTGGAGTCCAGCCTGGCCTGGCAGGAAGCTGAGGGGCAGCCCCCTGACCATCACCCCCTGTCCCGTTAGATGGTGGCCGACATGCGGGAGAAGCGCTACGTGCAGGAGGGCATTGGCAGCAGCTACCTGTTCCGGGTAGACCACGACACCATCATCGACGCCACCAAGTGCGGCAACCTGGCGAGGTTCATCAACCACTGCTGCACGGTGCGCTGGCGGGGGCCGGGCAGGGGGTGGCGGGAGGGTGCAGGGCAGGAGCTGGGGCGGGGCCGGCCGCCACTGACGCTGCCCTCGGCCCGCAGCCCAACTGCTATGCCAAGGTGATCACCATCGAGTCCCAGAAGAAGATCGTGATCTACTCGAAGCAGCCGATCGGCGTGGATGAGGAGATCACCTACGACTACAAGTTCCCGCTGGAGGACAACAAGATCCCGTGTCTGTGCGGCACGGAGAGCTGCCGCGGCTCCCTCAACTGAGGTGGGGCAGGACTGGTGCCCTCACCCCTATTTATTCCCCCTCGCCGCCCTGAGCTCCCAGCGCTCCCAGCCTTAGTGGGCTCAGTGGGGCCCACCTGCCCCTCTTGGAATGTGGGCTTGGGGGCCCTGAGCCCAGCGAGGGGGCCTGAGTCCCTTGAGGCACCTTCTGCGGGACCCCTCTTGCCCCTGCCCTCCCTCCCACCCCCCCCAATTTTTTTTTCTTTGCGGAGAAGAAGCTGTAAATGTTTTGTAGCTGCCAGCAGCTGTTTCCTGTGGAAACCTGGGGTGCCGGCCTGTACAGATCCTGTTCTTGGGGGGCCTCCCAGCCCCCATGCTTTGTGTTAATGGGGACTCCCCCTCTGTGCCCTGCGTGCACCCCTCCCCAGTTTAGGGGTCTCTGGGGGCAGTGGCCATGTTCTCCCCCTGGAGGGGGCCCTGCGCCCCCAGTCCTGGGGACTCCGTGCCTGGAACCCTGCCTCATCTGTTCCTGCCAGACCCGTGGGTCACCCTCCCACCTGGTGTCTGGAAGCTCTGGCTTTGCCAGGCCAGGATGGTGGGGGGCAGGCCCTTCCTGTTGGGCTGGACTGTACATATGTTAATAGTGCAAACCTGACGCCACATTTTTATAATTGTGATTAAACTTTATTGTACAAAAGTGCTTGGTCAGTATCTTTGGGAAGGAGTAGGGTGGGATGGGGATTGAGGACAGAGGGTGGGACAAACGAAGATGGTGGGGGAACAGGTGGCCTGCAGTTTGACATGGGTAGAGGGGCTTTGGGGCCAGAGCCTAGACCTGCAGACTCAGCCCCCATCACTTTGGGCCACCTGATAGGCTGGACCAACCATCCAGAAATCCCCGCCAAGGCCAGCCAGAGCCAGGCCAAGGTCAGGCCTCCCTTCCCTTCCCAGAACCACAGCTGCTGCTGGGCTCCGGGTCTCCTGGGAGGTCCACCAAGAGGGAAACACTGATGTCATGCACTGGAGTGAGGTCACCCTGCCTGCCCTGTTCTGCAGCGGCCAAAACCCCTACTCAGCACCCACCCAGCAGGTTCTGTTTCCCCATCCCCATTCCACAAGCTCTCTGCTGGAACCAGAAGCCCATGCAGCACAGAGTGGCCACCAGAGGGTGCCCTGTGGCAAGGCTGGAGGGCGGAGAGGTGGAGGCTGGGCTGGTCTCTGTTCCTGGAATGGGCCAGGAGGGAGGAGGAGCAAGCGGAAGGGGACCGTGTGGCGCTGGCCCAGGAGACACAGAAGACCGCCTCGGTGCCTAGTTGGGCGCCCTAGGACTCTGGCTGCAGGTAGGTCCCTTCCCCCAGCTCCGCCCTTCCCGCCTTCCTCTACCCGCTGCCCCAGCTCCCTGCCAACCACCCTTCATTTTTGGCCCCTGAACTTCTCCCTCTCCCTCAAACCCTGACCCCTTCCTCCATGCCAAGCCTGCCCCCTTATCTCGGGAACTGCAGCTGGTAGGGTCAGAGGGCAGGTAGCCTGGCCACTTGCACTCACAGCCACAGCCTCCAGAAAACGCTCCGGCCCCTGGATCATTGCTCCGGTTGACTGAGTCAGAGGCCCCTTCTAGGAGGAAAGGGGCAGCCCGTGCTGGGGCAGTCGGCGGCAGGCCACCCAGGTGAGGCAGGGTGTCTTTCCCCAGCCAGGTATGGCCGACTCTGCCGAAACCCAGGAACTGGTATACCTGGTCACAGGTGGTTGTGGCTTCCTGGGGGAACATGTAGTCCGAATGCTGCTGCAGCGGGAACCCCGGCTCCGTGAGCTGCGCATCTTTGACCTACACCTGGGTCCTTGGCTGGAGGAGCTGAAGACAGGTGACTGGGGGGAGAGATGGGGGAGGGACAGCAGAGGGTGGGGAGGGTGTGGACTCCTTTCCGAGTGGCGGAAAAGATGATGCCTGTTATGTCTCTCCGGGGGAAGCAGATAGGATGAATGAGTCATTAGGAAAATGTGGCTCCTGAGGGTGTGGGCCAAGCCCAGCAGCTGGCTGATGGTCTCAGCTCTGACATTGCCTCCGCCCGCCCCTACCCGCTCCCAGGGCCCGTGCAGGTGACGGCCATCCAGGGGGATGTGACCCAGGCCCACGAGGTGGCAGCGGCCGTGGCCGGAGCCCACGTGGTCATCCACACAGCTGGGCTGGTGGACGTGTTTGGGAAAACCAGTCCTGAGACCATCCACGAGGTCAACGTCCAGGGTAAGCTGCTCCCTACCTGTTCTGACCGTGTCCTTAGTACTCCCTGGCCCGTGGCCTGATCTTGGCTGTTTGTTCCCTGCTCCCTTTTTGACCCTGACCTCTGATCACCCTGTGACAATCTGTCCCTTCTGCCCCTGTGGTGGCAGGCCGGTCCTCACTGAACTCTGTGGTTCTCCCCAGGCCTGGGGAAGGCGGGCACGTATCCTCGTCCAGTGTTGGGATGGGGAGGGGTAGAGGCAGATGGGGAGGAAGCTTCAGTTTGGACACACAGCCCCCTACCTCCCTCAGGCACACAGAATGTGATCGAGGCTTGTGTGCAGACTGGAACACGCTTCCTGATCTACACAAGCAGCATGGAAGTCGTGGGGCCCAACATCAAAGGCCAGCCCTTCTACAGGTGAGCTGAGGTCCCCCCCGTCCTTCCAGGGCCCCACCTCCCCTCAGCACTAAGAACGTTCCCTCTCCCCCTACTAGGGGCAATGAGAACACCCCCTATGAAGCCGTACACCGACATCCCTATCCTTGCAGCAAGGCCCTAGCTGAGCAGCTCGTCCTGGAAGCCAATGGAAGGGAGGTGAGACTTGAAAAGATGAGATGTGGGAGATGGGGCTGCCTGGCAGAGGCAGAACCTGAGCCTGTGGGCTTTTTTTTTTTCCTTCTGGCCACACTGCATGGCATGTGGGATCTTATTTCCCCAACCAGGGAATTGAACCCTCACCCCCTGCTGTGGAAGGGTGGAGTCTTAACCACTAGACCTCCAGGGAAACCCCTGGGTTTTTTTTGTTTGGTTTGGGTTTGGTTTTTGTTTTTGTTTTTCTCAGCATGGGCTCCTTTGCATCCTGCCTTGGTTTCCTTCCCTCTCCAACCCGAAGGGACCAGGGCGGAAAACAAAGCACAAGATCCTTGGTCTGAGCAGGGCGTGCCTTTTTTGCTCCCAGGTCCTGGGGGGGTTGCCCCTAGTGACATGTGCCCTGCGTCCCACCGGCATCTACGGCGAAGGCCACCAGATCATGAGGGACTTCTACCACCAGGGCCTGCGCCTGGGGGGCCGGCTCTTCCGGGCCATTCCAGCCTCTGTGGAGCATGGCCGAGTCTACGTGGGTGAGGCCCGGGCTGGGTGGTGGGGGAGGCTAAAAAAAAACAGGGGCAGGACTCGTGTGGTTCTCAGGAGTGGGGGGTGTTATATACTCTAGCTAAAAAAGGACAGTTTATACATGGGCCAGAGCAGACTCTGATATGTGGGCATCGTCTTCACAGGCCATAGAGGAAACAGCATCCTTGTGAGTGCGGAAGGCTGACATAAATACCAAGTCATAGGCTGAAAGTGTTGCAGTTTTGGGGGTAGCATCTCCTCAGGAGAGAAGAAGGGGGAGCATCTCCCCAGGACCAAGAGAAGAAGGAACTGTATCCATACAGGCTGGCCTAGGGGAGCACCTGGCTAGGCAGCCTTCAGTAGGGCTGTAGTGACGTGGGTGGTATCTATGCGGACCCGAGAGGGTGGCTTGCTCATGCGCTGGCCCAGGAGACAGCAGCATCTGTGTGGTTACCAGGGCACTCAAGGACATACTCCCCCCCATTCTCTCCTCGGCACCCCCACCGCCACAGGTAACGTGGCCTGGATGCACGTGCTGGTGGCCCGGGAGCTTGAACACCGAGCTGCCCTCATGGGCGGCCAGGTGTACTTCTGCTATGACAACTCGCCCTACAAGAGCTATGAGGACTTCAACATGGAGTTCCTGGGTCCCTGCGGACTGCGGCTGGTGGGCACCCGCCCACTAATGCCCTACTGGCTGCTGGTGCTCCTGGCCGCCCTCAACACCCTGCTGCAGTGGCTGCTGCGACCGCTGATGCTCTATGCGCCCCTGCTCAACCCCTACACACTGGCCGTGGCTAACACCACCTTCACCGTCAGCACCGACAAGGCTCGGCGCCATTTCGGCTACGAGCCCCTCTTCTCCTGGGAGGAGAGCCGGACCCGCACCATCCGCTGGGTGCAGACCGTGGAGGGCTCAGCCTAGTGACGGAGCAGCTGGGCCCAGAGCCTGGCATGGCGCGGCATCATCAGGTCCCAGAGCCCTTAGACCCTGGTGGGGAGGGCAGGCTGAGCCAGAGGAGGGGGCTGATGCCAGACTGGCGGTCCCAGAGCCCTCCACCTTGGAACCCAGGAGCCTTGAGCCTGTGTCTTAATGTCCCTAAGTTCTAGGGCAGGGTTTGGGGGCAGGCATGTCTGTGTCTTCACTCTCAACTCAGGCCTCATGGCTGCTTAGTGAGGATCTGACCGCCCTGATGTTCTCAACGACACCATCCCATTTCTGGCTTTCCGAGCAGAATGTGGGCAGAAATCCTGCAGGCCTTCATTGCTGGCTCTTGGATGTCCTTCGTGATCCTCAGGCCTGGTTTCAGAGTAAAGATGCTCTCTTAACTCTTCCCACCACCTTGGTCCCTGCTTGGGGGTCACAGTCCCATGATTTTAAACATTTATTACCTTTAGACATTTATCTTTTAATACTTGTCAATAAAGGCTGAGGAAGTCTATGTATTTTTCCCTTCTTGCCCCCTACTCTGCCTGAGGTTGCCCCAGTAATGCGTACCTGTCCAAGCCCTGGATTAAAACTCCTCTGAGCCTGTGCCCATCCCCCCAGCCAGCACCCACCCCCCACCTCCCACCATGTCTCTCCCACCCCCACGGCGCCCGTCCCGTGTGGGGACAGAAGGAAGTGAGCACACAGCATCCCGCTGTTGGATTGGTTGCTATTTCTCCCGTCCCACGGGGCCCGACCCGGCCCGGGGTGGGGGTGGGGGGGCTCTGGGGACAGGACATGCAGGGCAGGGGCGGGGGGCAGAATTTTCCTGTATTTTATCCATTTGCAACTTGGTCACCAATAGAGAGAAATGGGACTCTGAGGGCTAACAGGAGAGGATGGCCTGGCTCTGGGCCCCCAGCCAGGCCCCAGGAGTCCTGTCCCCTCCGGGGAGGAGAGGGAAAGAGCTCTAGAAACCAACGGAGAAACAGAAGGGGCAGGGGCTCATGTCAGCAAACACGGCTACATCACGTGACACGCCAGCGACACAGAAACACACGCCAACGCACACGGTTGCACAGCAGGCAAGGGGGGGTCGGGTGGGGGAGGAGGGAGCCGGGGGCCACCCATCTTGTCCTCTGCGGGGCAGGCTGGGGGTGGGGCAGGGTGAATGCATAGAACACATCATGTACACACGCTCGAGGCGTGGCAAGAGCGTGCATCAACCCACAGGCACATGGGATGGACACGCAGTGTGCTTCGTGAAAGGCAGGGCTAGGGAGAAGTGGGGGGGAAGCAGCGAGCCCTGGCCAGGCCCGGGACCACCCACGGGGCACACAGGGGCTTGATGGTGGTAGGGGCTCGGCGGGCAGGTGGGCAGCACACACTCGTCTGAGAACATGCAAGAGACACCAGCCCCCAGACAACAGTTCCAGGACACGCACGGACACAGCAGCCAACAAGCAAACACATCCCGTGGTGGGTGGGACTCGGAGAAGCAGACCCTCAGGGATCCTTTGGTCCATCTGAGGCCCAGAGATGGGCAGTTACAGACCTAATGCCACTCAAGGAGGCAGCAGCATCTCTCCAGCCATGGCTCCACCCTTCTTGTGGCCCCAAGGCCGTGGGAATTCCGGAAACACCTGGGCTGAGAGGGTATCCTGGCTGGGCGGCCGGAAGGAAAAAGGGTTGGGTGGGGGGTGCTGGGGCCTGCTCTGACGTCCCCAAAGAAGCCTGAGTGGGAGCAAGGGGGGCTACAGTCAGATCCGGGGGCAAACTTCCTGTCCTGACGAAGGGCACTGTGGGAATGGACAGGCAGGCGCCCCTCCTGAGGAAAGCCCACCTTAGGAGTCCCGTGCATCTATGGGCCATACACACAGGCAGGGCCCAGCCAGGTAGGGAGGAGGTTGGCTATCTGAGCTGGGGCTGGGGTGGGGTGGGGTATTACGTTCCAGAAGGTTACAAGTGCATTGTCTCTCTCACGCACACACGCTTCACATGAAGAGGGCCTCCAGGAAAGCATGTGTACACACACCAAAGTCCTCCGCCTTGTGCACACGTATGTTCCTGGGCCAGTGGAGTGGGAGGCTTCGAACACTGTTCCCTGCCCATGTACCCTTCCCCCACCTGCCACCCAATGCACAAATCCACCCATGCATGTGTTGTCTACGCAGCAAGGGAGGAGTTGGCGCCTTCCTCACCATCACAAACCCGGGCCCGTCACAAACTCTCAGACTCACCCTGTGGGGCAACAGCTATTGGTGACACTGCAGCAGGAGTCATGTCCAGGGAATGGGTCCCATGACTCAGCCCACTCCAGTACGTCTGAAATAAGCAGTTCCCTAAACCCCAAAGGCCAGCACATCAGACGGGCCGGTAGGGACCATCACCGGCCTCTTTTCGGTTCTGAGGTAATTCTCAAGAATGTTCTCATTCTGAGAGCCTGGGGCAGCCCCTGCCATTCCCCTGATCAGTAGCATTTCCCACCAACAGCCTTTCCAGGAGACATTCGTGTGTCCCGGTGCCAACCTCTACAGGCTTCGTGCTGGTGTCAGCATGCACTGGGTTCCTGTGTGCATGTGTGTGTGCCTGGGTGTGGCCTCATCCCCGTGGCAGGTAGGAGAACACTGAGGTGTCCCAGCTTCTACACGTCCAGGCCTACGTGACAGAGAAAGATAAGCATGTGGGCTTGTGTGCACAGGGGCTTGGACCACGCAGAGCAGGAAGCGGCCATTGCACAACGTTGATGGAGCCATGTGTGGCCACACCCAACAGCGGCCAGCAGCTCTGGGGAGAGAGGGAGCAAGCAAATAACTTGGATCAACAAACTTGGACAGGGCACAGGTCCTTGCAGGTGAATGGATGTGGGTATCATACACAGCGGGGCAGAAACACACTATGTAGAAATCCTCTACACACACATACGCACACACAATTGCAGACGTACTCTAGATAGCGTAGAAATATAGATTTCTGTGCCCATCCAAAACAGGTGTCCCATGCAAAATGTAGAGGGTTCTATCTCAAGAGAACACCTACTGACACTTTAGACACAGCCTAGATATTCACACACACACACACACACACACACACACCCCCCTCACATCACTTGCCAGGGGAAATGCACACAGATACACAGGCTAAGCTAGATTATTTACACGTGTATGTGTCCACTTGCTTGCCTTGGCTGAACCCCATATGCACACACGTGCTCCCTAGGACACAGGCCAGCCCCGGGGGTGACTAAGCCAGGAGCGCTGGCTCCACACCATGCTGGGGTGTCTGCCACGACCTGTGTGTACTTGGGCCAACCTGGATCCTCAGGGAATGAGTGTGAACCTCTGCACACATACAACCTGCCCCATTTGTAGCAGACTCAGGGGAAGGGGGCATGTCAAGGGAGGCGGTGCTGTTACATTGGATTTAAACACCCAAACACAAAATTCCACGGACACAAACTGTGTATCCATGGATCCGTGACCACACACATACACACACACACACACACACACACACACACACAAAACCCTGTTTACAGAAGACAGAAGAGTGGGGCTCAGTGGGCTGCTGTGTCACACCCGGCCACAGTCCACACAACAACCCAGAGGAAGGGGGAAAGCTCGGACAACACACAAACTTGACGTGGGGGGCAAGAAGGGTGATCGGGTGCTTGTACACGCAGCTACACACGTACACACACGCACACACGCTGGGGTGTCCACACGTCTCGAGCATGTGCCGGCGGCATGCATGTTGGTGTGCATGTGTAATCGCGCCTGCTGCTATCTACGTGCGGGGGCGAGGGTGGTCCATGGTCGGGGGAGGTCCAGGGACTCCAGGGTCTGACGGGCGGTAAAGGTTAAGGGGGGCTGCCTGTGTTGAGGGTGAGCCTGGAGCAGGGGATGGAGTGAAGGGGCGGTGGGGGTATTGCTCCCGATGTGGTGGGGGAAAGGTCTGGGAGGGATAGGGTGGGGGGGCCTACAAGCCCAGCGTCCCCCCAATGGATGACGCCAAGACCACCCCCAGCACCACACAGCAAATGATTATCATGATTTTCTTCTGCAGGCAGGAAGGCCGAGGGGGAGGGAGGAGACAGGGAGACCGAGAGATAAAGAGACAGACAAACCGACAGACGGATGGGGAGGATGGTGTGAGGGAAAAGAAGAGGGGAGAGAAAACAGAAAGAAAAGGAAGAGGTCAGAACCAGAGATAAGGCCTCTCGTGGGATTTCATCACTCACCTCAGCCCCGGCCCGAGCCCAGCCCCGCCCGCTCGGCTTCAGCCCACCTGCTCCACAGGCCCACCCGCCCCCGCTCACCCTCCGGGCCTTGCTCTGATATTTCACAGCTTTCTTGGTGTCAGACACGGCTCGCTCCACGTAGTCCACGGAATGTTCCACATTGTACTCAATGCGGTCAATCATTTCGCCCTATGGAGGAGACATGCATGGGACGGGGTGGGAACTGGGGCTGGAAGAGGGGACCCCCAGGGGACCCAGGCGAGGCTCCCCGAGGCAGTACCTGGCTCTCCACCAGCATGGCCATGTCCACAAACATGTCATGCAGCTCACGGATGCTGGTTTCCAGTTTGATGATCTCGTTGTGCCTCGTCTCTATTTCGTTCAGCGCCTGCTTTGTCATCTGCGAGTCCATTTTGATCTAGGGTGATGGGGGTGGGAAGGGTGAGTTTGGGGGGTGGGAGGGGAGCTGCAACCCCTTCACTCCCAGAAGAGCATCTGGGTTCAAATCTGGCTGGTGCTTACTAGCTGTAACTGTGGATAAACTGCTTAACTTCATGGAGTTTCAGTTTCCTCACCTAGAAAACTGATACTAAGTGCCTGCCTCACATGGCTATGTGAAGACTGAGTGACTGTGTATATTGATTAGAATAGTGCCTGGCACACAGAAAGCACTAAAGAGACATGTGTTAAATTACAAAAAGTAAAACTTGGGTACTTCTCTAGTGGTCCAGTGGCTAAGTTTCTGTGCTCCCAATGCAGGGGTCCTAGGTTCGACCCCTGGTCAGGGAACTAGATCCCACAGGCCATAACTAAAAGATCCTGTGTGCCACAACTAAAGACCCAGCGCAACCAAATAAATGAATATATTTTCAAAAAGCCTCTAGCACACACCAGGAAGGGAGATGGGGGTCCTGGACCCCCACCAGGATTGGGGGCCACCATCTGGTCAATGGTGGACACAGTAACACAACCAGGTATACCGCCTCCCCACAAAAGCCAGATCACTCATTTTGCAAACCACTCACTGTTTAGAAAGCCACTCTTCTGCTCTAAAACCCTCCAGGGCTTCCCACTACCCACAGTCTACACACCTTTTACTTTAGCAATCAAGATCCCATCTTCCTTTCTGTCCTTATCTCCCCAAATCATAAGAGCCCACATCATCCAATGGCTCTTTGGCAACTGGTCCACTCTCCCTGTCTTTATTCAGTCTGTCCTCTTTGTCTGGAATGTCGTTTGCCCATCTTCCTGTGTCCAAATGCTCCTTGTCTCTTAAGGCACACAGCTCAATGCCACTTGCCCCAGGAAGCCTTCCTTGACCCTAGAAATGAATACTATTTTAGGGCCCATCTGCATCCTGTTCAGCCTTCAGGCAAGGTACCGACAGCCTTGCACCGCAATGATGGTGGGTCAGTTGGCAGGGATCAGCTCTATATCCTGAGAACCACTTATAAGTTTTCCCTCTACTCGCAGGCAGACTGACAGACATCCCGGGCAGAACTCTCTGGGAGGGCTCCGGGCTAACTGGCTCATGAGCGATTTTCTCAAAGCTAATTTAACAAAGTCAATTCTCTAAATAACAATTTGCTGAAAACTGCTAGACAATCAGTGAACAGACTTTAATCCTGGTCTAGAAACCTAAACCAGAGTCATTCTGCCACCCACCAGAAGCAGAAAGAGAGCCAGAACCTGTCAGCCAGGGCAAAAGTCAAGAAAGAGAAAGAAGAACTACGGTGGAGGGGTACAGCTGGGGAAAGTCCATCTATTTCACATATAAGACGGCAAGGGCAAAACTTCAGCAAAACTAAAACTAGTTTTTTTTTTTTTTAATCTTCAAAACGTAGGCAAATTAGTCACTTGGTGAAATGACCTGTGTCACCAGGGAGAAGTGTATCCTTGTACTGAAGAGTCATGACTGGACTGCATCCTTGCTCTGCCTCGAGTTGTGTGACCTCGGCAAGTCATTTAAGCTCTTTTTTAAAATTTGGGTCAGATTTCCTCATGTGTGAAATGCAGCTGCCTCAGAGGCTTGTGGTGAGGAGTAAAGGAGTTTAGTAGGTAAATGTAAATAGGTACAGTGCCTACAACAGTGCCCACTCCCGTCTGCCATTTTTATGAGGCTGCCTTTCTGCTCAGCCCCCACGGAATTCCCCAGTTCCAGATTCAGACTTCCCGACGCTTGTGATTTCAGGGTGGACTTAGGACCTTGAGTTCAGCCTAAGCCTGGGGAGGAACGATGAATACTCTGCAAGTACAGACCCCACCCCTACGCGGGGCTCACATCGTCCGTGAAGATGGCCAGCTTTCCACTCTCCAGCATGTCTTCCAGTTCTTCGTTGGTCGTGGTCCTTCCGGCTGTGGGGAGAAAGGGCTCTCTGTTCAGTGACTGGGCCAGCCTGGGGGGCCTAAGGCGATGGGACCCCGGAGCCCACCCTCCCACCCGGCCTATGGCCCACCGAGGGGAAGGGCCTGCCTGGAAGGAGTACGCGACGGCGGGGGTGGCAGGGTTGGGGGTAGGGGAGTCACACGCACTGATCTCCAGCTGCCGCTGGATCCGGTCCTTGCAGCGGTCCCGGTACTTGGACTGGGTCGCGTTATATTCAGTCATTACTTCCACGAACTTCCGGGAGAGTGTGGAGTGCTGGGGTGGAGGTACAGACAAATTAGGAGGCAGGCAGCAGAGACCGTGGAGGGATGGAGTGGGCAGGAGGGACTGAGTAGGCCTATGGCCCTTTCTTCAGCTCGTGCCACGATCCCAACCCCTCACAAGAGCGCAGTTCCTTAGCCCCAGTACCTACATCCTACACCCAAACCGACCAAAGCGGCCAGGCAAGGGCCCTCCGCCGTAGCCCCGCCCCCGCCCCACCCAGTCTCCTCCTCGGCCACGCCCCATTCCTGGGCCTGCTCTGGGCTGCCCAACCCCAACAGGCAGGGCTCCAGCCTGGACTCCTCCCCTGCCAGGTCCCTTCTGCTTTGGTCCTGGCCCTGGCCCTGACCGTGCCTGGCCGCTGACTCCTACCTGGGTCTTGCGGATGCGCAGGTCCGCAGAGGAACGATTCAGTCCCTCCTCCTGTTCAATGCTTTGCTCGATCGCTGTGGGAAAGAAGACACAGTGGCGGGCGGGCGGGCGGGAGACCCGGGGCGTGCGGGGCGGAGGCTTGGGACATATGAAGGGGTAGACATCCTGAGGCAGGCCGCAGGCCTGTGAACAGATGTCACACCCAAGCAAGGGCAGGCAGTAAAGACTGCAGGGTGGTGAGGCAGGAGGCCGGCGGATAAAGGGATCAACATTTGAGGGGGCCTGGAAGGCAAGTAGGAGGGGAGATTGAGCATCAGTTGGTCACCAGACAGGGGGGCTATTTGTTCTGATGGAGAGACTGGGTCTTTGAAAGTCTGTAACTCCTGCCCAGCCTCCCAGTCGACATCCTCTGTATGAATGGGAGGGTACTCTCTACTTTTTGCAACCTCAGCAAAGGGTCAGGAACCCATCGTGGGACTTTACTGGTGGACTGCAAGGAGTTTCAGGCAGGTCAGGTTCTAGTAGCCGCCCTTTCCTGGGAAAATCCCGGGGTAAGCAGATGGATGTTCCAACAGAGAAAATAGCTCTCCTCCTTCCCAGGTGGCACTAGTGGTAAAGAACCCACCTATAGATGTAGGAGACATAAGAGATGTGGGTTTGATCCCTGGGTCAGGAAGATCCCCTGGATGAGGGCGTGGCAAGCCACTCCAGTATTCTTGCCTGGAGAATTCCATGGACAGAGGAGCCTGGTGGGCTACAGTCCATAGGGTCACAAAGAGTCGGATATGATGGAAGAGATGGACATGACTGAGCACACACACACACACACACTGCCTTAGAAAATGACCACTGTCCCAGGAATCCCCACTGCTAAAGGATGTTCTGGAAAAGCACACAGATTAACTGGGGTTGCTGCTTCTAGATCATACACTCCCCACACTTATTCAGATTTTCTATAAAGGAGCTTGTGAGTAAAATCGGCTGGGCTCCGGAAATGCAGCCTGAATGAAACACAGGCCCTCTCAAAAGGGGAAAAGCCTCCAGGCCATTCCTAAGAACATAGCTTCACTGTTCCTGGCAGCGCTGGAGGTATGAGGCTGGATGGTGCCCCAGCGCTCCCCTGCCAGCCACGGCGGGCCAGTGAATGCATGACATCTCTGTTTCAGCTGCTACGGGAAAAGTCCAGAAACACACACCCAAGGATGTTGGAATCACTGGCCCTAGACTGGGACCCTATTGTCAGGCTTGGGGCTGGGGTCAAATCCTGGAGGAAAGGATCCTTTAATAAGGTCTCAATGACTTCTTCCAGCAATCCTGGGAGTTCAGTGATAGCAGTCCAGATTTCAGACTAGAAACTGAGATTGAGATGGAGAAAACAACCACTTGAGGTCACAGACAAAGCCAGAGGTCATGGCACCACACAGCTGGAGCAAGATGGAGAAGACGCTCTCTTTTTCTGGAGCTCTGAAAGGTCAGCTTCTCTAAGGCATTGCCACTTTTCCTATCTTCTTTCTTGGCTGTTTCTGAAGTCCTAAACCATATAGCCCTCCTCATGGTCTCATGTGTGCTAGGTCGCTTCAGTCATGTTCAACTCTTTGCGACCCTATGGACTGTAGCCTGCCTGGCTCCTCTGTCCATGAGATTTTCCAGGCAAGAATACTGGAGTGGGCTGCCACACCCTTCTCCAGGGGATCTTCCCAATCCAGGCACTGAACCCGTGTCAAGGTCTTATACAGCATGTTAATGTCAGAGTTCCATAGGCTCAATGAAATCGCTGAGTACAGAGATTTTTAAACTGTGTTCCATGGATCCCTGCTTCTGAGAAGGAACCTCAGAGGGGGCTGTTGCTCGGAGTGATGGGAAGCCAGGTGCATAGGGCTCTGGGACTCCCAACCCCAGGTCAGCCAGAACAGTCTGACATTTATGTGTTGTATATAATGGAATTTGGGGTGAGATTTCACTTAGGAAAAAAAGATTTTGCTACCCCCCAAAAAAAGAAAGAAAAATGAACAAGCTCCACCCCCCTAGCTTTGAAATTGCTTCAGTAGTTCTTACTGTACTGATGAGGAAGCTGAGGGTAGGGTACCTGTCCAGAATGAGTTAATGATGGAAGTGGGCTCCCTCTCTCTGGATTTGCAATCAGTGAGCTCCCAGTTTGGATCATTCTGCTTTCCAGCACACTCTCCTAAGTGCACAGGGCTTACAGATCAGCACTAGAGGCTCACATATGACCTCCTGTTGAATCTGGGAAAGCATGAGTCCCTGTCCTCATCTCCCTGGACCAAGGTCATTGTACTCAGGGCCAGACATCTGACATGACTCCTTTCCCCCCAGAGCCCAGCAACATGCCTCAGACAGAGGAGTGCTTGGCAAGTGTTTTCTGATGCTGAATTACCAGGAGCACACAAATTAACATCATGGTAATGCTGCTGAATTCCCCTGGCACCAACAGATAAGGAGGTTCCCAACCCACAATGCTTTGGGGGAAGGTGGTTATTACCAGCACCCAAGTCCTTAAATTAGAGTGAATACATGAGCATTTGGCAAGTCCCTCCTGCAAGCTTGCCAGCCCCCTGGTGTCAGCCACACAGTCCAATCTGTCCTGAGCTAAGGATACCAATTCAGAAGCATTTGCTGAGCCCACCTACTGGGTGCTGAGCGCTATGTCCGGCACCTGTTCAGGAGAAATGAGGCCTCTGTGAAACGAAAGCCACCTGGAAGATTATATTTTCTCAGCAGATCTTCTTGCCGATGGAGAGCTCGGATGCAATTTGGACAGAAACCCTCCTCTCTCTCATTTCCCTGTCCTGTCTGTATCTTTCTCTGTGGCATCTGGAGCAAATTGGAAAATCTGGGATTTTATGCCTTCTCACTGTTTAGGAATTTGACTCCTTGAAGTTTGTAGATATTTGTCATGGTTTAGTCCAATGGAAGGCAGACTTGTTTCCCTCCTTGGTCAGGGGATGGCATTTCTCACCTTTCAACTTGGATCGAACCTTGTTGGCCGTCTTCTTGATGTCTGTAGTGAGGTCCTCCAGCTCCTGTTTGGTCTCTGAGGGGGAGGCGACGGGATGAGAGGGATGGGTGAGACGTTTGGGTGGGACCCCAGCCTCCTTCTGCCCCAGCTCCCAACCACCCAGCAGTAGTACTCACTCTCATCCGGGTTGGGGGCGGCCAGGATGGCACTGTGCTGTTTTTTCACTTGTTCCACATCCTCTGACAGCTTCTCAATGCAGCCCCGGATCTCTTCCACCTGGGGCAGCAAATTGGCTATACCCAGCCAAGTCGTCGGGCCAGACAAAGGGATTCGGGGGTGGTGCTCAGTCAGGGTTCAGGGAAATGGGCCAGACCCAGAACGGCTGGTAAAAGGCCAAGGGGATGGAGGAGTAGAGAGAGGGATGGGGGTGCGGGGGGCCAGGAAGAAGGCAGTTGTGGGTTGGGGGTCAGGTTCTGTTACCTGTTCAAAGAACTCATCCATGAAGTGGTCTCGGTCCACATGGACCACTTCTTCCTCATCATCGCTGTCTTTCGCCTGGGAGGCAAAGAAAGGCAGGGTCTGTGAGCAGTCCTGTTGCTCTGAGCTCTAGGCTCAGAGTGGGGGTCCTGGGAAGGGTCACATGAAGGGCGCCCAGAAGTCATAACAAATACTGAGTGTCCTGTGGCACAGGGTCCCGGAGGCCGGGTGGCTGACAGCCCAAAGGACACCTTGGAGGGAATTAGCCAAAGGCACCCTTACGGAGTAGAAGTGGTCCTGGGAGCGCTGTCACCCTGGAGGCGGGTGGTGCTCTGGACAGATGCTTTATCCAACCAGTGTGGAAGCATTTCCATATTGTAAAAACTGGCCAAATGTCAGCCTGGCAGTAACTGGCTCTGAGCTGCAAGAAGGGGTCTGACGTGGAGTCCAGGGAGCCTGACCCCTGCCACCATGCCCCCAGCCGCTCCCGCCAGGCTTCGCTGTGTTCCCTTCTCTTCCCCTCCAGCCTCCAACACGACTGGCCATGTCCCCTGTGCAAGGTCACTTCACTGCCAGTGGCGGGCATCAAGTTAAGCAAGCACAGTCAGGCCCGGGGAGGGCTGGATGCGAGACACAGAGAGCACCCCGACCTTCCTCCTCCCACCCACTCTCACCCCTCCCCGACTTTCCTCTGTGAAGTCACTTGCTTTCATCCAGCCTCTTCCAACTTCACACCCACCTACTCTCCCTTGCTTGGATTTCCCAGTTGCAACCTGCAGCTGCTCAGCCCTCCACCCCCAGGGCGCAGAGACACAAAGGGATTCACCCTCCCACACCGCCACCGCGGCCACCAGACAGGCCAGTGACATAGACAGAAGGGCTGATACAAAGGCACACAGAAATAGGCCCCCTGACACCCACACAGAGCTGCACTGACGTGCTGACGCTCACCCGCACACGGGCCCACAGCAGAGCTGCCTTCTGAACATGTGGACACACAGACGTGCAGAGCTCACCACCCCCACGCCCCCTGGGACACTGGGGAGGGCCCCCTGGGGCTGTGCTCTCAGCCTCTCTGAGCCTCAGGTTCGCATGCTCACTCAGATCTAGGAAGGAGGAAAAGGGGGGAGGGAGGGCTCCCCAGTGCTCCACACTCCTGACTCAAGACCCTGCTCGGGACAGAAGTCTGAGGGCCAAAGCTGAGCCCATTAAACTTAATTACATCTGGAGCCCTAATCAGCCTCCACGGAAATTTAAACAGAGTTCACCCTGATTTCCAGAAAAAAAAAAAAAAAACGAGCCAAGACTCAGACAGAATCTCACGACCAGAGCCTGAATGAAATCAAGACAGGAGCCAAAAGTGTCTAGCAGGGGATGTTGCCAGATGAGATTGAAAGAGGAGAGCTCGCCCAGAACCTCGACAGGGTCCCAGCAGACCGCAGACAGGACCCGACAGAAACCAGACAGCTCAGACCCAACCAGACTCACGCAGACAGATCGCAGACAGCTGAGATCGAACCTAGACAGAGCCAGATGGGAGCTAGATGCGATCTAGACAGCCGGTTAACTTGGAATCAGAGAGCCCCGACAGCACAAGGAAGAGATCAATGGAGATGCCCAGCTAGACCCTCTCAAAGGCACCCCAGCTTTCCACTGAAGCCTGGCTCAGATGGTCCCCAGGGATCCTCCCCATGCCATGTCAGAGAATGGGCTCAGCACTTCCATTTCATCTCCAAATATCTCCCGGGAAAGGGGGGGCTCCTCTTCTTAGCCCACAGCTGCCCCCAGAAGGAGGGGCGGTAGCCGGTGGGGCTTGGGGACCCTGAGGGGACTTTTGGCTCTTCAAGCCTCCAGCTGACCCGGAACCACACCCGCAGACCTTGGCCCCAAGAGGCTCTGGGCTGCTTGGCTCATCTTTGAGGACTCACCGGCCTCCCATGAGGTGCTAGCCTCAAAAAGCCAGCTGCCCCACGAAGGCATGTTCCTTCTCTGCCTTCAAGCACTTGGCCCACAGCCTGGCTGCCCACAAGTCATGAGGCCTCTCGCTGGCCCAGGTGTCTGGAAACTTTCCTGTTCTTTTCCCCCTCCCATGCTGACTTTCTGTGCGTCTTAGTTCCCCACCAGGGAAGCCAAACGCTGACTTTAGACTCCCTCAAGTCTCATCTCTCTCCCTCTCTCCTGTTGTCCCCAGGGCCAGGTCCTTGATTCTGCCCCGGGGCATCCTTGGCTGCCTGTTTACTTGCCCTTGAGAGAGGAGGAAAGGTACAGGCCCCAAGGATGACTTAGTTGGTGCACTAATTACAGGCAACTGAGAGCTAAACTCCTCTCCAGTTTCCAGACACTTCTCCATCTATAATCTCATCTGATCCTTACCACCACAGCCCTCGAAAAACCTGTCCCCATTTCACAGATGAGGGAACAGGAGGGCAGAGGGGGAAGAGGAAATGGACTTGCTCAAGGGCACCCAGGCTGAAGGGCTGGAAAACCAGAGGCATAATCTAAGACAGGCCTCCTCCCAGACCCTCTTCTGTGGCTCAAGGCCACGCTGCCTCCTACCAGCCACTCCACCACCAGAGGGTTCCCTTCTCAGGTCCCCTCCTGACAAGGCCGAATCTGGGCAAAGCTCTGCGTTCTGAAAGCCTAGCAAAATATTAGCATCTGAGAGCGCCTTTGGCCTTGGTCTTGCATTCTTGTTATCTCATTTAATCTTCACTGAAATTCTTCAGTTTACCATTGGTCAGCGAAAGCTCATGAAAGTGTTAGTCGCTCAGTCGTGCCCGACTCTTCGCAACCGCATGGACTGTAGCCCGCCAGACTCCTCTGTCCATGGGATTCTCCAGGCAAGAATGCTGGAATGGGGAGCCATTCCCTTCTTCAGGGATGTTTCCCGACCCAAGGATGGAACCCAAGTCTCCTGCATTTCAGGCATATTCTTCACCATCTGAGCCACCAGGGAATCCCAGTTATGGCAAATGTTTACACAGCATTCTATGATGTGCTAAATGCTGTTTTAAGCACCCTGCCTTTATTTATCCATTTCGTTCTCACAATAGCCCCCTTTTATAGGTGGGGAAACTGAGTCACAGAGAGGCGAACACGCTTGCCCAGGTCAGCAGCTGGAGGGCCACACGCCTTCTTCCCTCTGAGCTTCAGTCTCTGCATTTGCTGAACGGCAATAAAATCAAGAAAGTAAAAGTGCTAGTCACTCAGTCGTGTCCAACTCTTTGCGACCCCATGGACTGTAGCCCGTCAGGCTCCTCTGTCCATGGAATTCTCCAGGCAAGAGTACTGGAGTGGGTTGCCATTCCCTTCTCCAGGGGATCTTCCCACCCCAGGGATCGAACTCAGGTCTCCTGCACTACAGGCAGATTCTTTACCGTCTGAGCCACTGGGGAAGCCTGAGTCCTCCCTAAATGGTGGGCTGGAGGAGGCAATGAGACCACCAGGCAGGAAGAAAATGCCAGATGCTGCCAGAAATAATTACTGCTCAGGGAGGGTTGGTTGGTACCCACTGCCTTTCCCCTGTTACAGATGAGGAAACAGGCTCAGAGAGGTTGCCTGACCCTGCCTAAGACTTCACAGCAAATAAGGTCAAAGGTGAACTGAAGTGAATTTAGTCCCTGAACTGTGTGGTACTTAATCTCAGGCTCTTTCCCTCCTGTCCCTCTGTTTCTTCCTGGCCCCTAAAGAGTTGTCTCTGCTGTGTCCTCAGCACTGCTGAACTCCCGTGGCTGCGACAGAAAACCAGGAAGAGGTGCCAGGCTGCAGGAAGAGCCCAGACAGGAAGCCAGGGGTTCTAGCCTCCATTCAACTTGCTGGGTGACTCGAGGCAATTCGCGGCCCCTCCCTGGGCCCTGGCTTATCTGTGAAATGGGTGGGCCCTCCTCACTCTGAGGTATGCAATCTTCATCATGAGCACAGCCTACATTTCTGGAAGAAGCTAACCAGCCTAAAAGAAAACAGGCTCCAGGCAAATAAGAATACCTCGGAAAAGATGATCACACACGCCCTTATCCACCTTAGGGACAACTGAAGCCTCAGTTTCCTCATGTGCGAAATGAAGATAAGAATTATATACATCAGACACATAGGTGTCAATAACGAGCCGTTGGGCTCAGTTACAAGTGCTTTGCCTGAATGAATTTAATCCTTACAGCCACTCCATGAAGTAGATACTCTTTTTATGGCCATTTGACCAATGAAGCAAAGAGAGATTAAGTAATTTGCCTAAGATCATACAGCTGATGGGGAGCCGACAGGGTGGGGTCTGGATTGGAGCCCTGGCGGTCTGCTCTTTACTGCCTGCCAACTCCTCAAGCGCTCAGGAGGATGAAATGGGAGAGTGTGGAAGCCCTGGGCACATTCTGGAACTGTCCTGGGGACAGGGGACATCAGATCCAAGCCTCTGGGTTCAGTCCTTCCTGACCAGAGACACCCGGGGCCCTCAGGGGTGTGTCAGTGGCGTGGCGACAACACAGATGCGTGGACAGAGGGAGTGGGGCAGTGTGAGCCAGCGAGTCCAGCACGGAGACAGACACGAGGGTGACTAAACCAGAGGTGGAAAGAGACTGGAACTGGGTGATAGAAAAGTCATAGAGTGGGCCTTCCCTGGCAGTCCAGTGGTTAAGACTCTGAGCTTCTACTACAGAGGTCACGGGTTCAATCCCTGGTTGGGGAACTAAGATTCCTGCATGCCACATGATGCGGCCAAAAAAATAAAAGAAGTCATAGAGTGGGTATGTGTTTGGGTAAACACGTATGCATGCCCACACACACACAACGCACACGTGCTCACACCTGCTTCTCAGGGGCACATGCATCCTTTGATCTAGAGGCACCAGCCTCTCTCCACTGCACCCCCTGCTTCGGTCCATCTGTCTCCCTGACCCGGGCCTCTGCTCGATCCCAGCATCTAGTCCAGTCTTCCCACCCCTACCTCTCTCCTCTGCCTTCCCCACCAACTCCTTCTTCATGCTCCCTCTGCCCCACAGAGTCATCATTTATCTAACAAATGTGTCTGATCAGTGTCCACTTCTCTCCTGGGTGCTGTGGAGAACAAGCCAGGAAGGGGGCCTGCCTCCAGGGAGCTGACATTCCAGGGGAGGAAGACAGACCGTGCAAAAGGAGCAAGACAATTTCAGACTGGACTCCGGTATATAGCAGGAAGGAGATAAAGCGGGAGGTGTGATAGAAATGGCCGTGGGGGAGGTTTGACATCCGAGCTAAGGCCCAGGGAGTTAACTGCACCGCAACCTGGAGGACACTGAATTCAACGCAGAGGGAACAGTGTTCAGGCAGAAGGAACAGCATTCACACAGAAGCACCAGCAGGTGCAAAGGCTCTCAAGCCGGGGGAGCTTGTGCGTCTGAATGGCAGAAACAATCCCTGTGCTGCTGGAGGCTATCAACCCATCACCCAGGGTTCTCCTGGTCCCTGATGGAGAATGTGGGGCCACTCTTTCCTTCTGCTGCATCAGGTCTGCACTTCTAAAGCATCTATGTGCCTATCCCACCTGTGAAGGCCCTCAAATTCCTCACCGCAGGCTCCCCTCCCCCATTTCCCAGTCTCCCCAACCACCCCCACCTCCGCCTTCCCACTCCAGAACTGCCTTCGCAGGCTATGCCCACAACACATCCCTTGTGGCTTCTCTCTGTAACCTTTCTCTCCACCTCACTTGCTCTCTTCCTGTCCTTTTCAGCCCATCCCTGGACCCACTCCTTGGACCCTGGGACACCCATCCAGTCAACTGACTCCCTCCTGCAGCCTCCACTCCAGCCCAGCACCTCCCAGTTGCCAACCAAAGGTGCCTGGTGATGTGGAAACAGAAAACCCTAGTTCACCCTGGCTCTGCCATTGACAGCTGTATGACCTTGTGCAAGTCAGGTTACTGCTCTGGCCCTTGATGTACTCCAAAATAAATTAGGGGCCACGTCTTGCCCATCCCAGGGGGCTGACAGAAGACTCAAGAGAAATAAACAAGTCAGCTATGGAATAACATACACTCGTGGAGCAATGCTGAGCCCAAGCCTCCTTCTAGGAGCCTCTGGCATAATTTCAATCCTCAGGATAGCCTTCCGAAGCAGGTCCCATTGCTACTTCCAATTCATTCATGAAGGAAGTGAGGACAAGAGAGGTTAAGCAACTTACCCAAGGTCACACAGGAGTAGAAAAGCTAGGATTTGAACCCAGACAGTCTGACTCCCAAACCTGTGCCCTTGAGTGCTATGTGATAAACCCCTGGGACCTCTTAAAGTGCTACTGGAAAAAGACAGTCAGGACCCCCCAGGCTGACCTCCCCTCTTATCACTGACTTTCTGATCCCTCTCAGCCTCTCAGAGGCCCCTTTCCCAGGCCTCCCACACCCTGCCTGGTTTCTCCAGGCTTCCAGCCTCCTCATTCTCAATTCTGGTGGGGAGATCTCCACACTCCTTGCATCTGGAAGCTTTTTCCCACCCTACACGTGCCCTCCCGAATCTCCAGTTTCCTGGAGCCATGACTAACCAGAGCCATCAGCATTCAGTCAGCCCCCTTCATCCTTCCACCCTCGTCCCACCTCCACCACCGGCCGCCCCCAGCAGCCCCAGCAAACTGGATGCCTCCCCTTGGGGCAGGGGGTCCTTGACCCACTCAGATGAAGACTCTCAGCACTGCCTTCCCTGTATCCTGCTTTGCCTCTTCCCTCCCCCTCTCTAATCACGCCATGATTCCACTGTCACCTCACCCCCACCTGCTTTCCATCTCGCTGGGTTTGGGAGCCATGGCACAGTCTTGGCAACAGCAGAGCTGGGTTCAAATCCAGACTCCTCACTTGCTAGTGGTGTGACCTTGGGCAAGTTTTCACCACTCTAGGCCTTGGGTCTTTTTCACCATAAAATGAAGCAGTCTCTCAGTCTGCCTACCTTACCAGGTGAGGGTCTAATGAGATTATGGATGGCAACCTGCTTTGGATGAAAACGGGGAGAGAAGGGGAATTAACAGCATCAGTGCTGGAGCCAGCCTGCCTTTAAATAGCTGTGTGACTTTGGTCAAGTTACCTAACCTCCTTGGGCCTCAGTTTTCTCATCTGTAAGATGGGATAATGCTAGCACCAATTTCTAGGGTTGCTACAAGGATCAAAATGAGTTAATATGTACACAACACTTAGAACAGTGTCTGGCACATGAATGTTGGTTATTTTTATCACTCCCCTTTTCCTGATGCCTGAGTGTATAACTCAAAGTTTAACTGAAAAAAAAAAAAAAAACCCCAACCTTCAAAATTCCCTCTCTCATCCCACCTGTCAACCCATTTCTCCTAGAGGCAACAGTCACTTGCCTCCAAGCTCCTTCCTTTTGTCTTCCTGTAACCTGGTTCCCCATCCCCAAACCCAGGGGGCCCTCCGAAGACAGAGCTTTTTATCCTTAGTGTTGAGACTTCTCTTTCAAAGGCTAAAAAAGCAGAGACACATGTCAACTTGGCAGACGGGAAACCCAGAATCCTGTCTGATCTTCCCATCCACTTGCTTGGTGACCTTGGGCAAATTCCTACCCATCACAAACCTCGATCTCCTCATCTGTCAAATGGGATAATAACCCAGGGGGAACAGCCAGTAGGCTCCTAGTCAAGTGCATCAGGCTACATCAGTTGGGTCGTACTTTATTAGCATAACCCCCGGGCCCTGAGCACACCCTCTGCCTCCTTGGGCCCCAGGTCATTTCTCCAATGCCCCTAGCCTCCTCCCAGTCCCAGAAACCACTCTTATCAAGCCCCCATTCCCCAGCCTCTTCCAAATGGCAGCTTGCACTGCAGACACCATGCCACCCTCCTCCCCTGTCACCCAAATCCAACTCACTGCCTGGCCGGACTCCTGGAGCCGGGCCTCTTCAGGCCTGCAGACCGGGGGCCCATGCCAGCTCACCCCTGATGGTTCAGGATGCCCCAGTTCCCCCCAGTGGGGCACAGTCCATGGCACACAACCCAGTTCCAGGGCCCTGTGCACGGAACCTCCTTCCGGTCTCCCCTGCAGCCCCTTCTCCCACCTCTGGGATCACTCTCTGTCCAGCCCTGGCCTCTGGCCATCTCCTGAGGCCACCCCTTCCCTCCTCATCTCTGAGAGGTGCCCCCTCCCCACGAAGAGCAACACAAACACACATTTCATTCACTGCTCAGTTAGCATCTCAGTCCCAACCTGTGTCCTTTCCCCCGGCCACCCCCAAATCTGGGTCCCGCTAGGCTCAGCTTGGCCCAGGAACTGCCCACATCCTCTCATTCAGCAAATCGGCCCAGCAGATGACAGCACCCTCCAGTTCTCTCCCCACACTCACTCTCTCCTATCCTCAGATGAGACCCCAGGGCCCGCCTGGGGACGTGGGGTGTCCAGGGTCCCTAAGACCTCTCCTGCCCCCAGCATGTCTTAATGGCCTCAACCCCTTCTAGCCACTGGCCCTAAAATGCAGGTTCATTGGAGACAGCAGGTACCTCCACATCTTGGGGCGCCCCTGCCACCAACCTCCCGCCTCATCATTTGCCCCCACGTCCCAGCACCTCCCCCACTCCACCCCCAGGAGTCCCCCAATATTGGGGTCCCGCCCCCCCATTCTCCCCACCCCCAGGCTCACACTCCGCAGCTCCTGAGTCCGATCCTTCATCCTGCGACGGCTCCTCCTCCTCCTCCTCCTCCTTCTCGTTCTCCTGTCTCTGCTTCTGCTCCCTGCCTCCTGCCTCGGTTCGGGAGGCCGGAGTCTAGGGGCGCCGAGGGGGCACCGGGGCCACTGGCTGGGGCCCGCGGGCGGGGGCGGAGTCGGGGGCGGCGGGCTGAGGGCCGGGCAGGGGCAGGGGCCTGGGCCGGGCTCGGCTCTGCCGGAGCTGCGGTGGCGATGCGGCTGCGGCACAGGCTCGGATGGAGGGATGCGGGAGAGCTGGAGCGCGGGGGAGGGGGGCGGAGGGAGGTAAGGAGGAAGGGAGGGAGGGGGGAACCAGGAGGGGGCGGGGAGCAGGGGGCATGCGCAGCGCCGGGGGCTGGGGGCGCCTGGGGGTTGTAGTCCGGGGAGGGGGACCCAGGAGGGAGGGAGATGGGAGAGGCCTAGAGGGGGGTGGGGAAGGGCAGAGCCACAGAAGGAGGGAGAGATGCGGAGAGGCAGGAGATGCGGCTGGAGGCGCAGAGATGCTGGTGTAGGGTGGGGGTGGCGGTTAGAATGTCAGAAAGAAGGGGTCAGGGAATGAGTTAAGGGAACAGCCTGGGAAGCGGTACTGTGGATCCCTTTACACCAAGAGATGCAGATAGATTTTATATTTTATGTTTGGGAGTATCCCTGTGAGTCTGGGCAGGACCACCTCTGTGTGTGTGTCCCTGCGGGGAGCTTTCTGCACACTAGAAATAGCGAAAGTGACCCTCTAGGTGGCTTTTGTGATGCAAGGAATCAGCCAAGCCTAGCTGAGAAGGACATGGGGCTTGTTTTTCTTTTTTTGCACGACCTTCCCCACTCTAAGTGTGAGAGTCCCTGGACAGCGTGGGTCTCAGAGCTTTGCTTGTCTACCTCCAGGGACAGGGAGCTCACCACCTCCGGAGACCTGGCCTATCTTTAGGTGGCTCTGTCAAAACAAAATCGGTCCTTGTTGGGAGGGGATTTCTGGTAACCTCAAGGGTCCAAGAACCCAGTCCTGTTCATTCATGGCCACCTTTCCTCTCTCCATCTTCACGGCTTAACATCACGTCAACTTCTCTACCCCTGCAATGGGGCCTTGGCCACCAAAAGGTCTCAAACCAGCTTTTTCAAAGGTCCCCAGTGACCTCCTCTAGGCCAGATCCATCAATTGCTCACCAGGCCTTATCCTCCGTGATCTTTCAGTGATGCATGACCCCAAGGACCCCTCTCTTCTTGACACCCTGCCTTCCTTGGCTCCCACCTGCCTCTTGCCTTCCACGCCTTCCCCTCCAAACTCTGGAGGTTGTTTCCCAACCTCCATCCAGACCCCCAGCTTCTTCTGCCTCCCCTCCACAGCAGGATTCCCTGGGCCTCCTCCCAGGTTCTCTTCTTTCTTTACCCCCCACCTCCCCAGGTTCAGCCACACTGACATGACTACAATATCCACTCTATACCTGCATGCCAGGTCCTCAGGGCAGCACCTACTATGTGCTTGAGCACTGAGTGAGCACCAAGAACAGAAACCAAAACTGCAGTCTCAGATGTGGGGATCCATAACTATTGTGAGTGAGGCCAGGGCTTTGGCCCTGACCACCAAGACTGTGAGCCTCTTCTCCCAGTGAGCCTCTTCCTGTGCTCACCATCAAAGAGGGCATCTCTGTCCATTCAGCCCCTCAAAGCAGATAGAAAGCTCTTCTTGGCTCCCTCCCACATCCAAAGAATGCTGCCATGTTCCAAGCATCTGCCAAGTCCCTGGTGCTCCACTGAGGAGCCCCCATAATTCTCCCAAGTGAATTCTCCCAAGCTACTGCCATTATCCCAAGTGTCCACATCAGGAAGCCGGCTTGAAATGCTTAAATAACAGCAAAGGGCAGGGCTGGGGCTCTTGTCTGCAACTTTTTTATTTTAAATTTTTATTTTCTGCCTACGTGCCGCATGCGGAATCTTAGCTCTCCAACCAGGGATTGGACCCCCACCCCCTGATTTGGAAGTGCAGAGTTTAAACCGCTGGACCACCAAGGAAGTCCTTGCCTGCACCTTTTGATGACAAAGCCCATTCCTGTAAAACCACAAGATTTCAGCCCCTCCCTCCACTGTCAAATCCAGAGCTGTCGCCTGGGTTCCCCCCATCCCCACCACCCTTGTCAGTCTAGGCACTCACTGGTTTTTATCCAGACCATCAGAGCAGCCTCCTCTTGGGGACTTGCCTGGTGGTCCAGTAGTTAGGACTCAGCACTTTCACTGCCAGGGACCAGGGTTCAATCCCTCGTTGGGGAACTAAGATTCCGTAAATTATGCAAAGTGAACATGAAAGTCATTCAGTCATGCCCGACTCTTTGCGATTCCACGGACTACGCAGTCCATGGAATTCTCCAGGCCAGAATACTGGAGGGGGTAGCGTTTCCCTTCTCCAGGGGATCTTCCCGACCAAGGAATTGAACCCAGGTCTCCCACATTGCAGGTGAATTCTTTACCAGCTGAGCCACCAGGGAAGTGTAAACCCATGCAACGTGACCGAAAAAAAAGAACATCTTTCTTTCTGCTCTTCCCACCTGCAACCCTTTCCCTTCACGTCCTCAGATGCTGCTGCTGCTGCTGCAGCTGCTGCTAAGTCACTTCAGTCGTGTCCGACTCTGTGTGACCCCACAGACGGCAGCCCACCAGGCTCCCCCGTCCCTGGGATTTGCCAGGCAAGAACACTGGAGTGGGTTGCCATTTCCTTCTCCAATGCGTGAAAGTGAAGTCGCTCAGTCGTGTCTGACTCTTAGCGACTCCATGGACTGTAGCCCACCAGGCTCCTCCATCCATGGGATTTTCCAGGCAAGAGTACTGGAGTGGGGTGCCATTGCCTTCTCCGCCTCAGATGTTAGTGCTCCCCTAATAAATGAGATAATATCAATCCCCAGCATCAACCAAGTCAATGCCCGCCCCCCTGCCACAGCTTCCCAGATTATGCTCAATAGCTGCTCTCTCATTTGGTCCCCATCTCCACAATCTCATCTCTCTTACTTCTTCTTTCCCTGCTGCATGGACCCCTGGCCTTAATGACACCAAGGAGCCCAGACACCTTGGAGTCTTTGGCTGTGTGGCTTCCCTGGCCAGGTATGCTGTTTTGTCCCTTCATTGACAGTCAGACTTCTCATCCTTCAAGGTCTAGTTCCAGCCTTTCCCAGCCATCCAGGCATACAGCCTCACGAGGTGTGGGCCAAGTCTGCTTCCACCTTAGACTAACCTGGGCCTGACTCATCTCTGCTTCTCCGCAGCAGTCAACACGAGGTGAGACACAAGATACAGGTTCACTAAAAATCTGAATGGAGAGAAGAATGAATAGCATGTTCCCTCATACCGTTATCCCAGCATAAAGACAATGGGAATAAGTTCCATGGGCAAGGATTTTAAAAAATTGAAATATAATTGATATACAGTATAACATAGGTGTACACTATGCTGCTGCTGCTAAGTCGCTTCAGTCGTGTCCAACTCTGTGCAACCCCAGAGACGGCAGCCCACCAGGCTCCCCCGTCCCTGGGATTCTCCAGGCAAGAACACTGGAGTGGGTTGCCATTTCCTTCTCCAATACATGAAAGTGAAAAGTGAAAGTGAAGTCGCTCAGTCGTGTCGGACTCTTTGCGACCCCATGGACTGCAGCCTACCAGGCTCCTCTGTCCATGGATTTTCCAGGCAAGAGTACTGGAGTGGGGTGTCATTGCCTTCTCCGAGGTGTACACTATAGTGTTTCACAATTTTTAAAGGTTATATTCCTTTATTATTATAAAACATTGGCTATATTCCCTATGGTATATAATATATGCTCATAGCTTAGTCATTTTATGCATAAGCGTTTGTATCTTTTAATCCTCTGCCCCTATATTGCTTCTCTCTTACCCTCTCCCCACTGTTAACCACTAGTTTGTTCTCTGTTTCTTTTTTGTTATATTCACTAGTTTGTGGTATTTTCTAGGTTCTACATATAAGTGATATCTTACAGTATTTGTCTTTCTTTGTCTGACTTATTTTACTGCCTAATACCCTCCAAGTCCATCCATATTGTTGCAGATGACAATTTTTTTCTTTTTTATGGCTGAGTAGTATTCCATTGTGTGTGTGTGTGTGTACACCACACCTTTATTTGTTCATTTGTTGAAGTGCACTAAGGTTGCTTCTATATAACTGTAACTGTGATATAACTATAACTGTAAAAATGCTGCTATTAACATTGGGGAGCATATATCTTTTTGAATTAGTTTTTCTTTTTTTTTTTTTTGGCTATATACCAGGGAGTGGAATTGCTGGGTCATCTTATTTAACTTATATGCAAAGTACATCATGAGAAACTCTGGGCTGGAAGAAGCACGAGCTGGAATCAAGATTGCTGGGAAAAATATCAATAACCTCAGATATGCAGATGACACCACCCTTATGGCAGAAAGTGAAGAGGAACTCAAAAGCCTCTTGATGAAAGTGAAAGTGGAGAGTGAAAAAGTTGGCTTAAAGCTCAACATTCAGAAAACAAAGATCATGGGATCTGGTCCCATCACATCATGGGAAATAGATGGGGAAACAGTGGAAATAGTGTCAGACTTTATTTTGGGGGGCTCCAAAATGACTGCAGATTGTGACTGCAGCCATGAAATTAAAAGATGCTTACTCCTTGGAAGGAAAGTTATGACCAACCTAGATAGCATATTCAAAAGCAGAGACATTACTTTGCCAACAAAGGTCCGTGTAGTCAAGGCTATGGTTTTTCCAGTGGTCATGTATGGATGTGAGAGTTGGACTGTGAAGAAGGCTGAGCGCCGAAGAATTGATGCTTTTGAACCGTGGTGTTGAAGAAGACTCTTGAGAATCCCCTGGACTGCAAGGAGATCCAACCAGTCCATTCTGAAGGAGATCAGCCCTGGGATTTCTTTGGAAGGAATGATGTTAAAGCTGAAACTCCAGTACTTTGGCCACCTCATGCGAAGAGTTGACTCATTGGAAAAGACTCTGATGCTGGGAAGGATTGGGGGCAGGAGGAGAAGGGGATGACAGAGGATGAGATGGCTGCATGGCATCACTGACTCGATGGACATGGTATGAGTGAACTCCAGGAGTTGGTGATGGACAGGGAGGCCTGGCGTGCTGCAATTCATGGGGTCGCAAAGAGTCGGACATGACTGATCGACTGAACTGAACTGAACTGAAGGTAGTTCTATTTTTAGTTTTTTGAGAAACCTCCATAATGTTTTCCTTAGTGGCTGAAACAATTTACATTCCTATCAGTGGTGTAAAAGGATTCCCTTTTCTCCACATCCTCACCAACAGCTGTCATTTGTGTGTGTGTGTGTTTTTTTTTTTATGATACCATTCTGAGTGGTGTGAGATGATTTCTCATGGTGGTTTTGATTTACATTTTCCCTGATGATTAGCAGCATTAAGCATGTTTTCATGTATCTGTTGGCTATTTATGTATCCTTGTTGGAAAAATACCTATTTAGGTCTTCAAGACAGGGATTTTTGCTTGTTTTGTCCATTGCTGGTTCCCTAATTACACTCTGGTACCTGGCACATAGTAGGTGCTCAATAAATATTCATTAAATGAAGAAAAAACCCACCAGGGACTTTGTTGGTAGTCCAGTGGTTAAGACTCTGCACTTACAATGCAGCGGGTGTACAATGCAGGTTTGATTCCTGGTCAGAGAACTAAGATCTCACATGCTGTGTGGCACAGTCAAAAATTTTAAAAAGAAACTAAATATTGATTAAATGAGTGAATGCATGAAAGATGCACAACTCAGACCTGGCCGTGGTTCTATGGATGGACACAGGCACACACAATGTGATGACAATGATAGTCTCTGTCATGGGTCAGTGATTGTGACCTCAACATATCCATGATCACTTAAGTCTAGTCAATTCCCCTGTGAGGTGGGTTGCCTGGACCACACACCAGCCTCTCTGCCTAAGTGGCCTTTCTAGAGCATCAGTGTCACCAGGTCACCCCCTGCTCTGAAAACCTCACCTGTTCCCCATTGCTGATGAGATAAAATCCAGACTTCCTCACCTTACTTTCCACTTTAGCATCCCCCATGTATCTGATTCCAGTCCCAAGCTACTCCCCATGTCTCCCCACCTCTATGCCTTTCTTCATGTTATTCCCGACTCTTGGAATACCCTTCCCTTTCCCATCCCCAGTTCTAATTCCTACTCTTCCTTCCAAGTGTAGCTGCAGGAGTCTTTCTTGACACTCCTGAAGCTGGAGAGCAGCTTGTTACATACACAGATGACCAGGTCTCTTCCTCAGAAATTCTGAGTCAGTAGATCTGGGTTTTTAGCACGGACCTTTGGCAATTCTTATTTTCAGTCAAGTTTGGGAACTATGGTATATCAGATAAGCAATGTTAAGGCTAGATTATGCTACACAACAAACATCTCCCAAATCTGAATGACATAATACAACAAAGGTTTATTTTTGCCATGGGCCTGAGTTACTTCCCAGAGCACCTGTCCTTCAAGGGAGACTCAGAGACTTATCAGCCTATTGGGCTCTGGGTACCTCATATTGAAGGACTCCATCTGATTAATCTGTGCCTCCCCATGGTACCTGGGATAGGACATAACGCACCTGCTTGCTCAGAAACAGAAGAAGAAATACCCATTTGACCTATTCATACATGAACCAGTATTTATTGAGACCCTGCTGTTTGTGCCAAGAGCTTTCCTGATAGCTCAGTTGGTAAAGAATCCACCTGCAATGCAGGAGACCCCATTTCGATTCCTGGATCGGGAAGATCCACTGGAGAAGAGATAGGCTACCCACTCCAGTATTCTTGGGCTTCCCTGTGGCACAGCTGGTAAAGAATCCACCTGCAATGTGGGAGACCTGGGTTCAGTCCCTGAGTTGGGAAGATCCCCTGGAGAAGGGAACAGCTACCCACTCCAATATTCTGGCCTGTATTGTCCATGGGGTCGAAAAGAGTTGGATATGACTGAGCGACTTTCACTTTCACTGCTGTTTGTGCCAGGACTATGCTCTGTGGCTAAAGACACAGAGGAGAGCAAAACAAACATCGACCTGTCCACATGGAGCCGGTTACTTAATTTCTCTAAGCCCTATTTTCCAGATCTGTAAAATGGGCTCCAATCCTCACCCTTTAGGCGCAACATGAGGATTTACTGAGAAAATGAGCATGGAAGCCATTTGTAAATTTGAAAGATCTCAACTCAAGCAGATGTGGAATAGCACTGTTATTCTGGTGTGTGGCCTTCCCTGTTCCTCCACCCCTTCAGATCCAGCACTCAGGTTATACTCATTGCCTGTGTGCTGTCGCTTCAGTTGTGTCTGACTCTTTGCAACCCTATGGACTGTAGCCCACCAGGCTCCTCTGTCCATGGGATTCTCCAGGCAAGAATACTGGAGTGGGTTGCCATGCTGCACTCTGGGAGAACTTCCCGACCCAGGGATCAAAACTGCATCTCCTGCACCTCCTGCATTGCAGATGGATTATTTACTGCTGAGCCACCGGGGAAGCCCTTATGTTCATTAGGCCTCTGGAATTTGGTCCACATCCCTCTACATGCTGTTTACACTACCTGTTCAAATCATCCTGAATCTGAAAGTGAATATAATGTTGATCACTTACATAGTCCTTATCGTGTGTCAAGCTAAGATTAAGTGGTTTTGTTTTTAAATCTTTTGGCTGCACTGTGCATCCCTGACCGAGGACCATACTCACGCTCCCTGTATTGGAAGTGTGGAATGTTACCCGCTGTACCACCAGGAAAGTCCCTGTTTAAGTGTTTCATTTGTGTTAATTCATTTAATCTTCATGATAACCATCTGGAGTTACTGTTAATATTGTTTCTACAGATAAGGAAACTGAAGCAAAAAGTTTAAGTAACTTACTCAAGACAAGAGCAGGGATTCAATCCAGGCAGAAATTGTGGAGTGTTGAAACATTCTTCTCATCAACTGGTAAATGCCTCCCAGGGGGCTCTTTCTAGCCCTTTTCTTCATCAAAACCAGAGTCAACGTCATGCCGTAGAGACTAGAGCATGGTACTGACTTTGTAGATGTATTTTGGGCATTACAATATTGAGTCTCCTCCTATCCTGGTACATGGTATATCTAGCCACTAGTTTCGGACATCTTTAAAGTCTTTCAAATAAAGTTAAAAAATTTTCTCTCATAAAGGCCCTTAATATATTATTTTTTAAAGGATTTTTTTGATGTGGACCATTTTTAAAGTCTTTATTGAATTTGTTACAATATTGCATGTATTTCATGTTTTGGTTTTTGCTTCGAGGCATGTGGGCTCTGAGCTCCAAGACCAGGGATTGAACCCACATCCTCTATTAAAGGCAAATTTTTAAACCACTGGACTGTCAGGGAAGTTCCAAGGCCATTAACATATTTTTAAAAGATTATTTTTAGGCATGATATATTTCTGCAAATGTTGTTTTTACATTTCCTAACAGTTTGTTGCTATGATTTATAATGGCAGTTTATTTTAAGGTATTTCTCTTATTCCCTCCAACTTGCCTCCACATTCAGCCAGAGCCAGAGACTCAGGAGTGATGTAGGACCCTCCTCCTATCTCACCTTCCCTTCAAGTCTGATGGATTCTGTCTCTCTCTTTTTTAAATGTTTATTTTTATTTATGTATTTGGCTGCACTGGGATCCTAGTTGCAGCGTGTGAGACCTAGTTCCCTGACCAGGAATCAAACCCAGCTCCGCTGCATTGGGAACCTGGAGTCTTGGCCACTGGACTACCAGGGAAGTCCCTCTGGATTCTCTCTCTTTAGTACATGTTCCATCCCTATCTCCAGGCTTCAGTGTAGGCCTCACTATTTTGGGCCTGACTCATAACTGATCTCCCAATCAACCTTCACGCAGGGAGGGCAAAAGTCAACACTTACTGCACCCTTGTGCAGTTAGATAAAGGTGTCCCTTTCTCACAACACTCTGCCTCCTTCTGTCAGATAATTGTTGTAACAAATATTCAAATATGGACTACATGGTATCTGCATGCTGCTGGCCCTTTTGTGGGGTACCTTGTGTAGGGTGTACTGGCCTTACACCTTGCCACCAGAGGATATCTCCATAAAATGAAAGTTTGATCATGGTATTCTATTGTGGGCTGGATGTCTGTGTCCCCCCACTCCCCAAATTCATATGTTGAAGCCCCAGTTCCTAATGTAATGGTAGCAGGAGGTGAGGCCTTTGGGAGGTAAGCAGATTTAGATCAGGTCATGAGAGTGGAGCCTCTGATAGGATTAGTGACCTTATAAGCAAAGGAAGAGACAGCAGAACTTTCTGTTTCTGCCATGTGAAGACACGGTGAGTACAAGCCAGGAAGAGAGCCCTTACCAAGGACTGAATCTATTGGCACCTTCACCGTGGATTTTCCAGCCTCCACAGCTGTGAGAAATATCTATTGTTTAAGCCACAGAGTACATGGTACTTTGTTAGAGCAGCCCAAGCTTGCTTAAAATTACTCACAGGTATCCCTTTACCATTCTTTCTTTGATATAATTGTTTAAAATAAATGATACTTTCACATGGTTCAAAAATCTAAATTATATTAAAATTTTACTGTAAAAATTCTTACTCTAACAATTGTACTCTCTACCCATAGGAGCCACCTTTTTTGGCTTATGCAACATTCTAAGATTTCTTTACGAGGTTACAGGAAAAATACCTACAGGCACACACACACACACACACACACACACACACACTCACACATACACTTTTTCTCTTATACAACAGTAGCATGATACATTCATTCTAACATTTTAATTAAAAACATGTTTTGAAACGTTTTCACATTTATACATAATGAATGCCTTCATTCTTTTTGATGGCTGCATACCCACTAATGGACAAGTTTCTGATGTATTGCAAACAATACCCAATGAATAGCATTGATGTATGTATGTGTCATTTTACACAGATGCAGATCTGGTGACTTAAAATTCCATTTCCTCACCCTTTGCAGCCCTTATGGACTTAAAACTTAAAAATATGATGCCAGTAGTGTGCAACTTCTGAGCAGGGCCTCAAGAGACCTTGCAGCTTCTACTCGCACCCTCTTGGAACTCTGAGGCCACTATACTCTGAAGAAACCCAGGTTGAAATACCGCACAGAGAGAGTGTGTGGATCAGCCGTGTTGGTCAACTGGACCATCAGAGCTTAGGTCCCAGACATGTAAATGTGAGAAAGGTCATCATGGGCCACCTAACTCCAGCCAAAGTACAAGTTGATTGTTGCTATTTGAAAAATCTAAGATGAGACCAGCAGAAAAACCACCCAGCTGTCCTTAGAATCTGGAGAAACAATACATGCATTCAGAATTCAGAAACAGTATACGAGGACTTCCCTGGTGGTCCAGTGGCCAGCACTCTGCACTCCCAATGCAGGGGGCCCAGGTTTGATCCTTGGTCAGGGAATTACATCCCACATGACACAAAAGATTTTGCATGTCCCAATGAAGACCCACCTCAGCCAAATAAACAAATATTAAAGAAAACAAACAGTATATGCACTCAGAATTTTGACATAAAATATGGTCTAGGTTGTATCATTTTGCACGCCCCATCAACACGTGAAAGTCCCTGTTTCCCCACAGTTTTGCCAAAAGACTGGGTTGCCAAACATGAATTTTGTTAGACTTCCCTGGTGGTCCAGTGGTTAAGACTCTGTGCTTCCTCTGCAGGGGGCATGGGTTCCATTCCTGGTTAGGGATCTGGGATCCCACAAACTTTGGCATTCCAGCCAAAAAAGAAAAAAAAAATGTTGCTAATGTAATATATCTCAGTATTATCTTAATTTTCACTTCTCTTACATGCAAAAATGAACATCTGCATATTTAAGTCTTTATTGTCTTTTTTTGTGATCTGTCATGTTCTCTGGCTGTTGTTTTTTTATTGAACTGTTGGTCTTTCTTATCACTACATGGAGCTCTTTAAATAGTAGGGAGATTAGCCCTTTGTGTATGATAAGAATTGCAAATATTATTTTCCCAATTTGTCTTTTGATTGTTCTTTCATTTTTTTGCCATGTAAAACTTTTTCATGTAGACAAGTATATTAATCTTCTATTTTACATTTTCTGAATTTTTTATATCCATTGTGGCTTAGCTGGTAAAGAATCTGCCTGCAATGTGGGAGACCTGGGTTCGACCCCTGGGTTGGGAAGATCCCCTGAAGAAGGGAAAGGCTACCCACTCTAGTATTCTGGCCTGCAGAATTCCATGGACTGTGTAGTCCATGGGGTCAAAAAGAGTCAGACATGATTGAGCGACTTTCACTTTCTAATGTACTTTTGTTTTTTAATTGAAGTTTGATTTACAATGTTGTGTTAGTTTCAGCTGTACAACAAAGTGATTCAATTATACATATATATGTCTGTTTTTTCCAGATTCTCTTTCCTTATAGGTAATTATAGACTATTGAGTGTAGTTTCTAAATTTTGAGTTGTAGTTAGAAAGGCCTTCCTCATTCTGAGTTATAAAGAATTTTGTCCATTTGTTTTTCTAGAATTTCTCTGGGGGTTATCCTAACCAGCTGTGTGATGCATCATCTTCAGAATGAAGTTCCAGGCCAAGGTTATGGCACAGGTGACCTGGTGTCATCCACACGGAAAGGAAACAGGAGGAACAAGAAGTTAATTTAGGAGATTCTCAGGGGAGACGATGTGTGGTGTTTGGAACATGGTAAGTTTAAGACATTCATGGAACTCCAGGAGGGGATGTCCAGAAGGCAAGTGGATTCAGAGGTCTAGAGCTTCGGAGAAAATTGGGGGCTAGAGATATGGATTTGGGAGCCAAATATGGATGTCGATTAAAGCCATGAGAGACAAGAGGTTCCCAGGTGGTGCTCTAGGGCGTGATTAAGGTCAGGCTCAAGACACATCATGAGGAGAGAGTGGTGGGGCTTCATCTCTGTAGCCCTTGGGGTTTCGGTACAAAACCAGCCTCAGAGACATTTGAGGGTGCACAGAAGCCCTATGTGACCCATGCATGGATATCTTTGGTTCTCGGTGTGTATGTGTGCTTAGTCTTTTAGTCATGTCCAACTTTTTGCAACCCCATGGACTGTAGCCTGCCAGGCTCCTCTGTCCATGGAATATTCCCAGCAAGAACACTGAACTGGTAGCCATATCCTTCTCCAGGGGATATTCCCAACCCAGGGATCGAACCCAGGTCTCCTGCATTGCAGGCAGATTCTTTACTGTCTGAGCCACTAGGAAAGCCCTTGGCTCTTGGGAAGACAGCACATAGGGAATGAGAAGAGGACCAACAACCTCCCTAGCAGTCTGTTCCCACCCAACAGATGTGGGAGAGAGACTCATGATGGGGGAAGGGAAGAGACTCATCTTGCTGTTGGCCCCCACATCCCCACCAGATGATCCAAAGTAGAGCATTAATGGGTGGCAGCAAGTCCCCCAGGGGTGGGTGGGACACAGGGAGCCACTCCTGGCTGGTGTTTTTCTTGGATTATAGTGTACTGGTTAAGAGCATAGAGTCTGGAGCTTCCTCTCTGGTTCCAAATCCTGGCTCTCATATTTGCTAGTGTGTAACTTTGGGCAAGTTACTTACTGCCTCTGTGTCTTAGCCTCCTCCTCTGTAAAATGAAGACAGTAATACAGTACCAATCTCACAGAATGTACATAAGGCTGAAATGAGTAAGCTTTTATTAAGTACTTATATTGGTGCCTGGCATACAGTAAATGCTAAGTAAATGTCAATTAAAAAGAAATTGGGCAGACTTCCATGGTGGTTGAGTGGTTAAAAATCCACCCTGCCATGCAGGGGACACAGGTTCGAACCCTGATTGGGGACTTAAGAACCCACATGCTGTCGGGCAACTAAGCCCGCGTGAGGCAACTCCTGAGCCCGCAAACTCTGGAGCCCTCCAAAGAACCAGAAGAGAAGCCCAAACGCTACAACTAGAGAGTCCATGCACCACAACAGAACATCCTCCATGACATAGAGAAGATCTCGAGTGCTGGAACTAATACCCGATACAGTCAAATAAATTAATTAAAAAAAAAAAACAAAAGAAATTGGGAATTCTCTGGCAGCCCAGTGGTCAGGACTCCGTGCTTCACTGCCAAGGATCTGGGTTCCATCCCTGGTTGAGGAATTAAGATACCTCAAGCTGCATGGTGTGGTTAAAAAAAAAAAATTCATTCCTTCACGAGTGTTCATTAATCAGCTACTATGTGCCAGGCAGTGTTGCAGGCGCTGGGAACATGGTAGTGAATAATTAAGGTGAAAATCCCTGTCCTCTTGGAGCTTACATTCTAGTAGGGTGGAGAGGAGGGGTGGAGGCAGACAATAGATAACACAAATTAGCAAAATACATGGTATGTCAGATCCAAGTGAAGACATGAGAGATGGGCAGGAGTTGGCAAGGATCTGGTGCATGGTGGGGCTCAGGAGATGAAGAGGGGAAGAAAGACCCTGGAGGAGTAGCAGCATGGAATCCATGGCAGAGACACCCTGGCTGTTGACATCCTGGGATCCAGGAAAACTAATATTCCTCTCAGCTATTCTGAGACTCACTGAATGACTTTGGGGTGTCCTTCTATAGAAGGTGGGTTCCAAAAGGGCAAGGCATTCTTGTCTGCCCTGATATATCTCTGGCCCTAAAACAGTGTCTGGCCCATACAATAAATATCCACTGAATGAATGAATGTCTACAGGGTTAGGGTTAGGGAAGTGTTACCAACACCCTGAAGCATAAAAGAGACTAGGGAACCATAAGTTTCATCTTCAGTTATATAAGAGGCTAAGACTCTATCAACAAATATTTACTGAGGGCCTAACATGTGCTGGGTTTCCCAGTTGGTTCAGTGGTAAAGAATCTGCCTGCCAGTGAAGGAGACACAAGAGATGCTGGTTCGATCCCTGGGTTGGGAAGATCCCCTGGAGGAGGAAATGGCAACCCGCTCTGGTAATTCTTGCCTGGAAAATTGTATGGACAGAGGAGCCTGGTGGGCTACAGTTTGTGTGTGTTAGTCACTCAGTTGTGTCCGACTCTTTGTGACCCCATGGACTGTAACCCTCCAGGCTCCTCTGTCCACAATCATGCCCTCACTTTAGTAACTCACAGGCCACGATAATATGGAATATTTTTGTGGGTTCCAGAGGGTATACCCCAGTGCAAGGTGAGGGTCTGGGGAGGGGGTTGTCTAAGTGACATGCTGCTCAATGTAACAGACCGTTTTCTTAGCCCGAGCTGCCCTGAAATGCCCTGCTTGAAGGTGGTGAGTGCAGCGGGACTGCAGTGTTCAAGCCGGGCGCCAGCCAGCCGCCCACCTGTCAGAAACTGTGCCAGGAGTATGCGGGAGAAGAGAGTTCCGCCTCGGGTGAGGTCACTTCCCACCCCCAGATGCTCTGCCTACAAAACCTTGCAATTCTCTGACGCTGGATCTTATTCTTTTCTGAATTTCAAGGTCTCATGATGTTGACAGCTCCAAATTCGAAGTCGTCAGTCTGCCCACACTCGCAGACCCAAAAGAAAGGAAGCCGGATTCAGCTTGGGTCCTACCACCCACTGTCTCTGGGGGTAGTCAGCGCCCCCTCCCCGCCTCGCGGGGGTTCTGAAGGGAGGTATCTCGGGCGCGGGGTGCCGAGGACGTCGTGGGGAGATAGGTGTTCCAGAGATGGAGTTGACAGGGCCGAGACATGTGACAGTCGAAGCGTCACGTTCTGTGGTCTGAGACTGGGACCAGGCTGGTCACATGACGCGAGCGGGGGGGTTGCACTATGGTGTGATGCGAGATGAGGGGGCCTCACAGATCACGTACCAATGACGCATTCCCACCCGTTTTGGCAACTAGATTTCCGCTGGAAGATGCGATAGTTCCGGCAAAGGGGGCGGGTTCTCACGTCCTGGCAATTTCGCTTCCGTTCGGGGCGCTGCGGCTTCCGACCTCAGCCTTTCCCTGGGGTGGGGAAGAGACGCGATCCGGTGCGCATGCTCCAGTCTTTCCAGAGGGGGCGGGGCCGAGGCTACAGGAGAGGGCGGGGGGGGAAGAAAAGGGAATTCCAACCTGTGGAATCTTGGGGGTCCCCGAGGTCGGCTCCTTCCCTTTGAAACTGTGAATGGTGCCAGGGACAGAGCCTCTAGCGACTCTTGGGGGAGGGTTTGGGGTCTGCAGGGTGAGGGCGGAGGGGAGTGTCAGAGTGTGAGTTGGGTACGGGAGTTCCAAACTTAGAATCTTGAGGCCCGCCGGTCTCCGGCGCCGGCGAGAGGGATCTCGGGCCGCCATGCGGGACAGGACCCACGAGCTGAGGCAGGTGAGAATTTGGCGCAGCAGGGTTGGGGCCGGGTGGACGGGATGGCGTCTGCCGGAATGCAGGACTCCTGGTCCTCGGGGCCGGGAGGGATGACTGTGGGGTAGGAAGGAAAGTCCCGGAAGCCCGTGAGTTCTACTGGGGGAGAGCAGTAGCAAGGAAGTGATGCCAGTGACCCCGGCCCTGGCAGGGGGATGACAGCTCGGACGATGAAGACAAGGAGCGAGTCGCGCTGGTGGTACACCCGGGTACTGCACGGCTGGGGAGCCCGGACGATGAGTTCTTCCAGAAGGTAAGAGGCTGGAATCTCAGCCAGGATTCACGAGGGGGCTGGAGGGCCCGAGAAGCAGAGCAGCCTGGAGCACCCCCCATATCTCCCTCAGCCCTCTCGGTCATCGTCCCCAGGTTCGGACAATTCGGCAGACTATCGTCAAGCTAGAGAATAAAGTCCGAGAGTTGGAGAAGCAGCAGGTCACCATCCTGGCCACGCCCCTTCCCGAGGAGAGTGAGTGAAACCCTGGGTGCAGAACGCATGCTCAACCAGAGGGCTTGTGGGGGTTGTAGTTCCACACAGGTGGTGGCCAGGGAGATTTGTTGAGGTAGAGGTTGCTATTTGGGCATCATGGCTTTCTCTTGTTTAGGCATGAAGCAGGACCTGCAGAACCTGCGCGACGAGATCAAACAGCTAGGGAGGGACATCCGCGCGCAGCTGAAGGGTGAGCTCCTAGGACCTCAGCCAGATACTTTCCTCTGATCCTGCCCAACTCCTGGTATATCTGGGGAGTGTGTGGTCCAGAGAGGCCAGTGATATATATCCAGGTCACACAGCAGGCCAAAGTCTAGAATCTCCATCTCCTGGCTTCCAGTCCAAAGTTCTTTCCACAGCATATGCCTGCCTCTCAGGTTCCCTTATTTATAATGAAACCATTTCCATTTGATCTTTGTCCAAGGCAGAGGTTAGCGTTGCTACCTTCAGGTCATTATCTACATAAAACTGTATAGTCTGCCTTCCACATCCCAGGTTCTGCAGGGGTGGATTCATGCAACTGTGGATTGTGTAGTACTGTAGTATGCATTTATTTTCTTAAAAGTCGGGTATAAGTGGACCCACACAGTTGTGCAAGGATCATCTGTACTCCTACAATTCTTGCTGCCCAGTGTGTATTCTTTGGGCGGGAAGATGTGGGTTTTGTTAGGAACCTTCTCCAAACATGTGGGAATTCTCTGATGTATTTATTGCAAAGAAAAATATACTTTTGCCTGTCAGAGGCTCAGAAGTAGTCATTTTATGATGAATTTTATTAAAAAAAAAAAAAAAGCCCTGTGGAGATATTGTATCTCTATTGTATGGCTGGGTGGCTGGGTCCCAGTCCCCAAATGAATTTCAGAAGCCAGAGGTCAAACCCCCTCCTCTACCAATACTTTTGTGTCTTTCCATAGCCATAGAGCCCCAGAAGGAGGAAGCTGATGAGAATTATAACTCCGTCAACACAAGAATGAGAAAAACCCAGGTGGGTTCATTATTCCCAGAAGTAGGACATTTCAGCAAGTGTTCAGTAGATCATTAGATGGAAGATGTAAGAAGGCAGGGCTCTTAGAGATCATTAAATCCAACCTGATGATTTTCCAAATGAGGAAACTAAGGCTCAGAGATAAAAAAAGGATTTACCCCAAGGTCAAGAACCCGGGTCTTCTGACTTCCAATCCATTATAACACCTTGCCTTCTTCTCCTCCATTCAGTGAGAAGTTGCTGAGACCCCAGACATGATCTGGGCTTGGCTGTAGGAGATATACTTTCTAGAAGCCAAGATGGGGAGTTAAGCTTGCATAGATGACAAAGACATTACTCAGGTAGGACTTGGTAGTTAATGGCTCTGCCCAGGGAAAAAGAGGGTGCAGTCAAGTGACTAGGTGGTTCCCTACCCATGTGATGGGGACATCCTCTGCCCCAAGGACAGAATTCAAGAAGTCAGAAAGAGGAACTTCCCTGGTGTGTGTGTTGGGGGAAGGCCACAGTATCATCATCTTAATAAGGAGATTTGAAATGGTCTGAGCAGTATCCTCTGGGTGCCCAGAGAGGCATGGTTTGGAGTTCTTGGAGATCAGAGGTGGAGTAGGTGGGCCCAGAACTCAGCAAAGATCCCAGATTGAAAATTGAACAATTTGGGCTTTTTTTTTTTTTTTTAATGGAAGAAAAGGAAAGAGTAGCTTTATTACTTTGCCAAACAAAGAGGGGAACACAGTAGGTTGGTGCCTCAAGAACTGCCCCCCCTACAATTTGGGCATCTTGAAAGGGTGCAGCTAAACCCAGGATAGCAGATGTGTCCTGGAAAAAAGGAACTCCAAGGAATGAGCAGATTTTAGACATCAGGAAAATGGACAAGCAGGGAAGGCATTTCCGGGGGGTGAGGGGTGAGGGGCTTGTGGTAGTCATTGTGTGAGAGGCTGAGTGCCCAGGTGGGCCTGCAAAATCTGGGCAATCAGCTGACTGCCAGGTATCCTGGCACACCTTTAGTCTAAGCAGGGAGGGTGGTGTTCAGCCAGCATTCCACTAATATTCTTTGAGGGCCTACTGTATGCCAGACCCTTTTCTAGCTGTTTAGGAAACAGCTGTCAACAAATGATCTCTATCCTCATGGAGATTTCATTCCAGTGGGGAGAGAGAGTCACCATAATAAATCAGTCAATTATTGTAGAACATAGAAGTATTAAGGGAAAAGAGAAGAGGGATTGAGAACAGCGGGAGAAGGCAGGTTCCAACAAGGTGGAGAAAACTTCCAAAGGTGACATTGGAACAAAGACTTCCAGGCTTCTGTGGGGCCTGAGCATTCTGGGCTGAAGAACTGGCAACTGCAGAGGCCTGACGTGGGGCTGTGTTCTGATCAGGGAGGAGTCAGGAGCCCACTGTGGCTGGAGGGAAGGAGAGAGGGAGACAGTGTGGGGACATAAAATGAGAGAGGGAAGGTGGGAAGGGGTGGGTCCTGTAGGGCCTTGTAGGCCCTGGGAAAGGCTATGGCTTTTACTTTGAGAGACCACGGGAGCCTTTCAAAGAGGTCAAGGCCACAGGTACCTCTGAGCTCATGCTCTTTGCTCATTGTACCCAAGGGGCTTTTGAGGCCCAGACCAGGCAGGGATCTGCCCAGGGGTCCCCAGCTTCTCTTCTCCCTCCTTAGCACGGGGTCCTGTCCCAGCAATTCGTGGAGCTCATCAACAAGTGCAACTTAATGCAGTCTGAATACCGGGAGAAGAACGTGGAGCGGATTCGGAGGCAGCTGAAGATCAGTGAGTTGTGGTGCCCATTGTGATGCCCGGCACACAGGGTCAGCTGACCCAACCAGCTCTGAGCCTGGCCTTTTCCTTCACAGCAAATGCTGGAATGGTGTCTGACAAGGAGCTGGAGCAGATGCTGGACAGCGGGCAGAGCGAGGTGTTTGTGTCCAATGTGAGTGGCCCCCACCAGCCTCTCTCTGCTGGGCCCCCCATCCTCTCTGAGCCCTTTTTTAAAAAAATTATTTATTTATTTATTTTTAGCTGTGCTGGGTCTTCATTGCTGTGCAGGCTTTTCTCTAGTTGCAGCAAGCAGGGGCTGTTCTCCAGTTGCGGTGCATGGGCTTCTCCTTGCAATGGCTTCTTTTGTTGTGGAGCACAGGCCCTACAGCCCGTGAGCTCAGTAGTTGTGGTTCTGGGGCTCTAGAGCACAGGCTCAGTAGTTGTGGCACACGGGCTTAGCTGCTCCGCAGCAGGTGGGATCTTCTTCCATCAGGGATCGAACTGGTGTCTCATGCATTAGCAGGCGGGTTCTTTACCACTGAGCCACCAGGGAATTCCTCCTGGCCCTTTTTCATGGAGGGAATCCTGAGGCCCAGAAGGGAACATATTAGCCTGCCTGGCATCCCTCATTAGGGCCTGGGCCCCAGTTCTAGGCCCGAGGGCTGCCCCAGAGCTGAACAGGAACTTCTAAACGTGCTGCTGATTTCCTTGTGACCTGTCCCATCACTCCTGTCCACTCTGCAGATACTGAAGGATACACAAGTGACTCGACAGGCCCTAAATGAGATCTCGGCCCGGCATAGCGAGATCCAGCAGCTGGAGCGCAGTATCCGTGAACTTCATGAGATTTTCACTTTTTTGGCCACTGAAGTGGAGATGCAGGTGGGTGCCTGAGGCTGCTGGCTGGGCTCGATCCAGTCCCCAGATGTGAGAGCATGTCCTGACTGTCAGCCTGCTTCCACCCTTAGCCTCTTTCACCAAGGCTTTTGTTACCCTCCAGACTGGCCCTTACTTCTATCCTTAGCTGTGTTCCCAGATTTCATCCTCCTCAGTAGCTACTCCGATAATTACTGCTTTATACCTTGTACCCCATCCCTTGAACTGGAGCCCACACCACGTATGGCCCCAACCCTGGCTCCTCCTCTAGCAACAGAATCCATTCTTGTACACTTAAGAGCTCTTCAGTTGCCCCCTAGAGGGGCCTGCCTCCTAAAATGTAGACAAGGGTGGGGTGGGAGGTGGTATTCTTCCCCCGGTCCTTATCTCATGATAAAGGGAGCTTCCAGGTCCATCTGGGAGGAGCCGACCCCAGTGCCCTTTTGCAGCTGGGAGTCCTGGGGGAGAGATTTCACTCTGTAGGAGTCCAGGATCTGAAGGCTGGTGGTACTGTGAGGAGGCAGCGATAGGGAGGGCTTCCCAGCAGCTGGGAGCCAGGCCTAAAGAACAAGGGACTTCAGACAGGTTTGCGAGGGGACAAAAGTTCACCCTCTGTGAAAACATATGAGCCATTCAAGGTGCTCCGCTCCCAGCCAGCACTGCGAGTGGAAATTGTATGGGGCGAGGGTGCAGGACAGAAGGGAGCATACGGTAGGAGGGAGCCTGGAAGCCATCCCCAGGCGTGTGGACTTCTGTCACATGCGGTCCTGTCCCACCTCTTCCTTAGTGCACCGTTTTCTGCCAGGAGTGTCCTTCAGTCCTCTGGTTGGGGTGGGCAGAGGAGCTGCTGGGCCTTCCGCCCCCAGTCATTCCTTCCTGCCTGAACCGCCTCCTCTTCCGAGCAGGGGGAGATGATCAACCGGATTGAGAAGAACATTCTGAGCTCAGCAGACTATGTGGAACGTGGGCAGGAACATGTCAAGGTGGCCCTGGAGAACCAGAAGAAGGCGCGCAAGGTGAGCCTCCGCCCTTCCCCCCACCACCCCTCCCCCCGGGTGGCCCTCCCTCCACTCCTGAGTTTCCCTGACACCCACCCCCCCTACCCTGCTTCCTCTCCTACAGAAGAAAGTCTTTATTGCCATCTGTCTGTCCATCACTGTCCTCATTCTGGTGGTCATCATTGTCATCTCCACATTGGTTTGACAGCGCCGCATATTCTTGGTGAAATACCGTGGGCCTGCCCCCTGGCCTGCCCCATACCCGACCCCAGCCTTTTCTCCTCTCAGACCCTCTTCTGCCGCCTTCCCTTGCAGACACTAAGAGCACCAGGGACCCAGGGTCTGCCTTCTCTCCCAGCAGCTGGGGGTGGGCTGGACAGAGCCTCCAGCCAGACCCCTTCCTCACAGTGGCCTTGTGCAGAGGGGCAGACAGTTCTTCTGGGGTCGGCAGCCACTCATCCATGGGGGCCTCCCCCCTGGGTCACAGTGCCTGGGGGCAGGCCTGCAGTGTCCTGTTTGGCAGAGACATGTAGTTTTGTAAGAAATTAAAAAAAAAACGAAAACCTTGGAGATTCCCCTGTGCACGCGTGTCCTTGAAAAGTTTGGTCCAGGGCCTTCAGGTATCCAGCCTGCTCACCTCCCCGCCACCCTGGGGGACAGACCCAGCCCAGGCAGACTCAAATCAGACTGTCTCAGGTGACCACGCCAGGCTGGCAGCGCCCTTCTACTCTCCCATGAAGATGGGTGGGGCCTGGAAGAGATGACACCCACATGTGGCTCAGTACTGTCCCTCAGTACTGTCTCAGTACTGGGAAAGAGCATTGTGAGGACCTAAGCCCAAAACAGTGAGGCTGAGCCAGGCCAGGCTGAGACACAGAGGGATGTGTGTGTGGCGTCTATGGGCATTCCTGAGGCCAAGAAGAAGGGGCATTCCTGAGGCCAAGCAGAAGAGGCACTCTGAAAAAGGAACTGAGTCTGTTCCTTTGGATACAGTGGACAAGGAAGGGCCTGTCCCAGAGGTGGCCATATTTGAGTCCAATGGGAAGCAGGGAGTCCAATGGCTAGTTACAGGAAGAATCAGTGAAGAGATTGCCAGGCAGAGGGTTCAACAGGCCAGGCCTTGTGCTCAGAAAAAAGCATTGCCTTTTCTTTGTATTCATTTATTTAATTTACTTATTTTTGACTGTGCTGGGTCTTTGTTGCTGCTCCTAGGCTTTCTCTAGTTGCCATGAGCAGGGGCTACTCTCTAGCTGTGGTGCACCGGCTTCTTCTCTCTGGGGCTTCTCTTGTGGAGCACAGGCTCCAGGGTGCCAGGGCTTAGTTGCCCGGAAGCATGTGGGATCTTCCCAGACCAGGGATCAAACCCGTTTCCTGCATTGGCAGGCGGATTCTTAACCACTGGACCAAGGGAAGTCCCTATTTATTTATTTTTTAAATTAATTTTTATTGGAATATAGTTGCTTTACAATGTTATACTGTACAGCAAAGTGAATCAGCTGTATGTATACGTTTATCCCCTCTGTTTTAGATTTCTTTCCCATTTAAGGTCACTACAGAGCAAAGAATAGGGTTTCCTGAGCTATGCAGTAGGTTCTCTTAGTTATTTTATACATAGTAACAATAGTGTAACAATAGTGACCGGGAAGCCTGGCGTGCTGCAGTCCATGGGGTGCAAAGAGTTAGACCCGACTGAACAACTGAACAAAACCCCAAAACAATAGTGTATATATGTCAGTGCCAATCTCCCAGTCACCCGCCCACCGCTCCCTCTCCCCACTTGGTGTGGCATTGCCTTTTATATAAGAGTTCAGATTAGAGAGGGAGGCACTCAGAATCAGCCCACACCTTGTTTCTCAGGGGTCTTGTGGCTGAAGCGGATAGAGGAGGCCGAGGAGCCGAGTTTCTATGATTCACCTGAGTTCCAGACTCCAGCTCGAAATTTCTAAAAGTTCCAAGACCCATGCCTGGTTTCTGGAGCTGGATGTAGCGCCTGTTTCCAGAAACTTGGTTTCAGGGCTCCTGCCTCCGAAGCCTGGTAGGAATGGGGGAGGGCCTGACCCCTGACCAAGGTCTGGGGGCGGGGTTCCAGCCGCCTTGTCCCATCCCACCTTCGATCCCACTGGTTGCCGCTGCTGCTCCTGGCTGCCTAGCTGTACCGTTTGCTTCGGCCGCCAAGTATGGGGTACACACGTGGGCGCCGGGGCGACGCGAGCCAAGGAAGGGATGGGCCAGTAGAAGTTGGTGCAGACTTGGACCCAGCTCCTGGAACCGGGCTGGGGGAGGGACCAGGGGCCGGGATTGGGCCGCAGTGGCGTGCGATCGGACCTGCCCGGCTTCCACCCGAAGCTGGGCGCCCTCCTGCAGCGCCTCCCTGTGGCCCGGAAGCGGCGGTTGCGCGGGGCCTGCGCCAGGTCCGAGGGGTACACTTGGTACCGAGCGTACGGGGCGTGGCTGAGGGGTTGGCCGGGCTGACACTTGGAAAACGGACCGTTCGGATTGGCCAGCGGACCTAAATGTTGTTCCTGAAGAGCATCAGGATTGGTCCGCAGGGCGTCCTGAAGGAGTGAGCATCCGGAATTAAACTGCAATTAGGTGTGGGCGGGGCCTCAGAGCGAGACCTCAGTCGCACCGAAAAGCGATTGGATCACACAGCGCAAGGGGCGTGATCAAACGCCTAATAAGGCGGAAGGGGGCTGGCCTGGGAGAGACCTGTGAGGGTAGGGGCTCAGGACCTCACGTGAGAAGGCGTGGCCGGGTCCCGCCCCCTAGCAGCCGGAATTTGCGGCTGCTAGAGATTCCGGGAGTGTACCTACGCGTTAGTCCTGCTTGAGGTCCTGTGTCCCGTGTACAGAAGAAACTAGACGCCTGCAGGAAGAAGCCCTCGTTTTTAGCAGCGTGCAAACACTCTAGATGTCCACCCAATGGGGAAACTGCGAGACCGGATGGATGCTGCCTCAGTAGAAGACTGATTTGGACTCTGGGCTTCCATGATTCTCCACTCTCCATCTCTTCCCCTATGGCCTGCTTCTTCAGCGGAATCCTGTCCTGTTGGTCGCCTTTATCCACTCTCTCACTTTTCTGCCTTCAGAATCAACTGAAGTTGCAACCCGTGGCGCCTACCGGGATCTGACAGAGACTGTCAAACCGACGCGGAGATTGCCACGTCTACGCAGCTGGGTGTCCACGTAGGGCATGTGCCTTCTGCTTGGCAGTGCTGGACAGCGCCACCCCCGAGAGGCTGCTTACTTGTCTCAGGACGCCATCCAGAACTTCTCAGAAGAGTTGGCTAGACGGCCGAGCAAGGGCTCGGATGGCGGGTTCAGTAATTTGAATTTTTCCGATGGGCTGTGGGGACCCATGGAAGGTTTCTGAACAGGTGAGTGGCAGGTTTGGAGCAGACCTAGTAGGCAAGTGGACCCAGGCACTGGAGCTTTTACAAGTTCCCTTGCGTATACCCCTTCTGTGAGGGAAACCAACCTGAGTGAGGGGCTATGGGAAAATTTTTTCACTGAAAAGTTGGGTGCTGTCAGCCCAACTTTTAAGGAACACCGTCTGCGTGAATTGTGGCTTTTCCAAATCCATCTTGTATCACAACCTTTCAGCTGCAGCCTTCTCCACTTATTCCTCACCCACTGAATATTTCATGGTTCAGATTCTTAAGAAAAGAGACCTGATTGGTTTAGGTCAGGCTACATTGACCTACTTGGGAATTGTTTACCTTGAGTCAAGATTTTACCCTTGACCAAGGTGTATGCCTGGAGAATCCCAGGGACAGAGGAACCTGGTGGGCTACAGTTCATAGGGTCGCAAAGAGTTGAACACGACTGAAGTGACTTAGCGCATACACAGGATGTATGAGAGATGTTACAAGGTACAAAATGCGTCCGCACAGTGTGTGTGAAGGAAGAATGGATGAACTCAGTGATTGATGTTTCTGGTACAGCCCTGTAGTAGATTATATTGCTGTTCCACATATATGCTGTTCTTCCTATTGGGCCCCTCACGTGAGGAGGATTATACATTCATGCCCACTCACAATAGGCTTGGCTATATAACATGCTTTGGAATCTGAGTTGATATTAAGACACCACTTCCAAGTAGAAGCTTTAAGCACCAGTGAGTAGTCTGGCAGTTTCCCATCTCTTTTTCCTCTGCCATGAACCTGTCAATTGCCAGATGAAGACTTCTTCAGCCTGGACCCCAGAATTAACAGGACATGAAGCTGATCTGTAGCTCACCTGTAAAATGAGGTGTGATGTAAATGAGAAACTTCTCCTGCTGGAAGCCACTGATATTTGGAGGTTGGTTTTTACCAAATTATCATAAGTCTAGTTCAGCTGTTACAGAACTAGTACCCAGAAGTGAGACGTTGCTACAATAAAAAGAAAAACCTGAGTTGTGTGTCATTAACTTTGGATCTGGACAGTGGCTGGTGAGGAAACTAGCATTGGAAGTTGCAAAGATGGTGATGTGTGTTATGTAATGGTGAAGCATTTGTTTAAACTGTAAGCTGGAAATAGAACTAAGAGTACAAATAATGTCCAACTGAGTTTAGAGATTTAGGCCAAAAAATGGGGAAAGAGAATATTAGTAGCATGCCCTGGTTGCTGTTGGGTGCATCTGACAAGTTACTATAACAAAAATGACTCAGAAAATAATTGGCCACTTTTTAAGCAGAAATTGAAGAGAATATAGAAACTCCAGGCAAATGATTAAAAAAAAAAAAATGCATTTTTGGCTCTGCTGTGCAGCATACAGGATCTTAGTTCCCCTACCAGGAATTGAACCTGTGCTCCCTGCATTGTGAGTGAAGAGTCCCAGGGAATTCCCTGATCCAAATTTTTAACCAGTGAAAGATGCAACTGACAAGACCCTTAAGGCACAAAGTTTCATTAAAACTCATCTTTGTGGGACTTCCTGGGTGGTCCAGTGGTTAAGTCTGCAATTCCAAGGCAGGGGCCATGAGTTCAATCCCTAATCAAGGAACTAAAATTCTACATGCTTCAGAGCAACTAAGCCTGCAAGCCACAATTACTGGCGCCATGCGCTCTGGAGCTAATCCCCAGCAAAGAAAGATTCCGAATGATGCAAGGAAGGTCCCTTGGGCTACAACTAAGACCTGGCTCAGGCAAATAAATAAAATGAACAAATGAATAGTAAAAATAAACAAACAGTCAAGACATCTCCAAACCAGGATATGTGTTATTAAAAAATTAATCAGTGTGTTGTGACAAAAAATTACAGGGGCTGTTCTAAAAGATAGTTAGGAATGGCTTCTTAGGGAAGGTGACTAATTCAAAGAGCAGAACTGACAGCTCAGAAAGCAGAATAAAACCATGGAGGATTGTTTTTAGGCCTGGAAAGCTAAAGAAATTTGCTCAGCTGGTTTTTGAAATTGCTTTGGATTAGTCACTCCTTTTTGCTTTCCATTTCTCCTCTTTTTTAACCAGAATGTCTATTTCTATCACCTGATGCAATTCCCAGGCTTCCCTGGTGGCTCAGTGGTAAAGAATTTGCCTGCCAGTGCAGGAGACACAGGTTCAGTCCCTGGGTCAGGAAGATCTCCTGGAGAAGGAAATGGCAGCACACTCCAGTACTCTTGTCTGGGAAATCTCATGGACAGGAGCCTGGCAGGCTACAGTCCATGGGGTTGAAAAAGAGTGGGACACAACTTAGAGACTAAACAACAAAAAATGCATGTCCTAGGATTGCATGTTGGAGTACATGACTTGTTTCATTCTTTTTCTTTTTTGGTGGCATGGCACAACATGTGAGATATTCATTCCCCAATCAGGGACTGAACCTAAGCCCCTTGCATTGGAAGCACAGAGTCTTAAGCACTGGACTGCCATGGGAGTTCCCATGACTTGTTTTTTTTTTTTAGATTCATAGGTCCACAGATGGGAGGAATTGTACTCCAGAATGGATTATACCCAGAGCCTCATCTGCATCTAATTTAGATACTGAGATTTGGGACTTTTGGTTTGATGAGATTTATGAGATTTTTTTTTTTTTTTTTTTTTTACTCTGACTTGATGCTGCCATGGGATGAGACTTTTAGGGACCTTGGGAGGAAGTAAATGCATTTTGCTTGTGGGACAGATGTGCACCTTTGAGGCCTAGAAGGTGAACTGTGGTAAGGAGAATAATGGCCCCCAAAGATTCCATGCCCTAATCTCTATGAATGTTATGTGCCAAAAAGGACTTTGCAGATGTAATTAAGTTCACCAATCAGTTGAGACAGGGAGATTGTCCTGAATTATTCATATGGGCCAAATGTAATCATATGAGCTCTTAAAAGCTGAGAAGCTTCTCCAGCTAGCTACAGAAGAGGAAGACAGAAGTCAGAGAAGTTTGAAGCAGGAGGACTCAATGCACCATTGCTGACCTTGAAGAGGGAAGAGCTCCTAGCCAGGGAATATAGACAGCCTATAGAAACTGAGAACAAACCTCTGGCTGCCAGCCTACAAAGAAACAGGGACCTTAGTACTACAGGCAAATGGAACGGAATTCTGTTAATACCCCCAGGTGAGTCTGGAAGTGGATTCTATGCCAGAGCCTCCAGATAAAAGCTCACATTGGGCAAGACCTTGACTTCAGCCTTGTGAGACACTAAGTAGAAGCCCAGTCAGAGCCTGGACTTCTGAACCTACAGAACCATAGTATAAGAAATAGATGTTGTTTTCAAGATGTTAAGTTTGTGGTCATTTATTATGCAGCAGTAGAAACAGCAAGATTTGAGCTGAGATGTGAAAGAACAGAAAACATCATGGGCAAATTTAGGGTGATGGGTTCCATCACCAGGAAAGAGCAAGTGCAAAGGTTCCATGACGGAGAAGAAACAAATCAACAGAAGGTCAGCATGGCTGGAGCCTGCTGAGTGTAAGGAACAGGTAAGAGATTAGTCAGAACTGGGATAGGACTTGAATGGAAGGCAGGCTCCAGGGAGAGGGATTTTTGTTGAAGTGGGCTGTCTGTGTCTGTGCTAAGTTGCTTCAGTTGTGTCTGATTCTTTGAGACCCTATGAACTGTAGCCTGCCAGGCTCTTCTGTCTATGGGATTCTCCGGGCAAGAATACTGGAGTGGGTTGCCATGCTCTCCTCCAGGGATCAAACCTGAGACTCTTATAGTCTCCTGCATTAGCAGGCGGGTTCTTTACCACTAGCACCATTTGGGAGGCCTGAGAGTGGGTTATGCATAAGTAACTGAGAACAAGTCACCAAATTTCCTTGGTTGAATCCAGAATCACTGCCCCACCTACAGAGCCTACTGCCTTCCCTGCTTTGGCCCTGGTGCTAGAGTTTTCTCCTGTGAGGAATTCTAATTTATCCAGCCACTTGGCTGGGGAGGGGATGATGACTGCAATCCATAATAAGGAGTGATGTCAGCTATTGCCCTAGCAGCGGGGGCTATGATTTTGCATTCCCAAGATGCATTCACTACCTGGAACAGTCCTGGCAGAGTCAGGGGATTAAAGGAAGTTGGGACAGAAGAAAAGTGAGGGCCAGAAGTCAGACTGTCTGGAATTATCCAGATAATGGGGACAAAGACATCACAAGAAAAGAAAACTTCAGCTCACTATTTCTTATGAACATAGATGTAAAAGTCCTCAACAAAATACTGGCAAACAAAATCCAGCAATATATAAAAATGACTCTACAAGTGAGGTTTATCGCAAGAATGCAAGGTTGGTTTAACATCTGAAAATCAGTTAATGTAGTAATAATAAAGACTATTAATAGAATAAAGGACAAAAACCTTTTGGTCATCTCAATAGACACAGAAAATACATTTGACAAAATCCAACAACTTTGATTTTTAAAAAAGCTTAAGAAACTAGGAATAAGAGGGAATTCCCATAACTTGCTAATTATCAAAAGGCATCTATGAAAAAGTCACAGCTAACATCATACTTAAATGATGATAGACTGGATGTTTTCCCCTCCACAGACCCAGGATGTCTGCTCCCATCATGTCTGTTTAACATTGTAAAAATAAACACAATAGAAATAAATAAAAGGCATCCAGATTGGAAAAGAAGAACTAAACAACCTCATTTTACAGATGACATGATTTTGTATATAAAAAGTCCTTAGGAATTCATATACACAAAAAAGTTAGAGCTAATAAACCAGCTCAGCACTCTTGAAAAAGAGTGGGACACAACTTAGAGACTAAACAACAAAAAATGCATGTCCTAGGATTGCATGTTGGAGTACATGACTTGTTTCATTCTTTTCTTTTTTGGTGGCATGAACTATAGGAACAAAATATGAAATATTTTGGTTGCAGAATAGAGGAACAGTGTACAGAAATCTATTGTATTTCTCATCACTAGCAATGAGCAATCCAAAAAAGAAAACAATTCCATTTACAATAGCAACAAAAGGAAAAAATACTTCTATATAAATTTAACAAAAGAAATGTAAGACTTATACTCTTGAAAACTATAAAACACTGTTGAGAGAAATTAAAATCTAAATAAAATTTAAAACACCCAAATGTTCATGGGTCAAAAGATTTGATATTGTCAAGATGACAATACTCCTCAAATTGATCTACAGAGGCAGTGCAATCCCTATCAGAATCCCAGCCAGTTTCCTTTTCTTTTTTGCAAAAGTTGACAAGTTGATCCTAAAATTCATATGGAAATGCAAGGGATCTAGAAAAACAAAAATAATTTTGAAAGAAGAACAAGTTGGAAGACTCACAGGTCCTGATTTAAAATTTTACTACCAAGCTACAGTAAGCAAAACAGTGTGATACTGGCATAAAGAATGATATATACCCAGGGAATAAAATTGAGAGTCTAGAAATAAACCCTCATATTTATAGTCAGTTTACTTTCAACAAGGAAGTCAAGACAACTCAATGGAGAAAGAATACTCTTTTCAACAAATGGAACTGGGATAGTTGGATATCATATGCACAAGAATGAAGTTGGACCTTTACTTCAAACCATATACAAAAATTAACTCAAAGTGGATCAAAAATCTGAACAGAAGAGCTTTTAGCTATAAAAACTTAAAATTTATTTAAAAAAACTTTTATGCATTTTAAACTTTTAAGTTTATAACTAAGTTATAAACTTTGTAAATGTTTCTAAAACTCTAAGATGAAAACAAAGACATAAATCTTCATGACCTTGAATTAGAAAATGGGTTATTAGATAATGGCTTTCAAAACACAGGCCTGTGGAGAAGGAAATGGCAAACCACTCCAGTATCCTTGCCTGGAAAGTCCCATGGACAGAGGAGCCTGGTGGGCTACAGTCCATGGGGTCCCAAAGAGTTGGGCACTCTTTAATTTTGTGTAGGGAAGGGAAAATGTCTGCCACTTGCAGCTTATTTCTTCTTGCTGCTTGGGGACCTCTGGCCTTGCTACCTGTTACCCTCTCACTGCTGCCTGCTTGTTTAAATAAAGTTTTGTTGGAACTCAAAAAAAAAAAAACAAACAAAAACCCACAGGCCTGAGTGTGTGGCGCTAAATGGCTTTAGTTGTCTCTGACTCTTTATGACCCCATGGACAGTAACCTCTGTCCATGGGATTCTCCAGGCAAGAACACTGGAGTGGGTTGCTGTGCCCTCCTCTGGGGATCCTTCCGACCCAGGGATCAAACCCATGTCTCTGAAGTCTCCTGCATTGGCAAGCGGGTTCTTTACCACTAATGCCACATGGGAAGTCCCTCTCAAAGCACAGGCAATAAGAAAAAGAATAGACAATTTGGACATGCTCAAAATTAAAAATGTGCTTCAAAGGGTACCATCAAGAAAGTAAAAAGACAACCCACCCAATGGAAAGGAATTTTTGCAAATCATAAAGAACTTGTATCTGGAATACGTAAGTCTTACCACTTAACAGAGTCAATCCAGTGAAAACAATGGGCCAAGGACGTGAACAGACATTTATCCAAAGATGATATACAGATGCCCCATAAGTGCATGAAGAGATCCTCAACATCATTTTCCACCAGGGAAAAACACATCAAAACCACGAATTTACACCTACTAGGAGGGCTGTAATAAAAAAGATAATAACAACTGTTGATGAAGATGTGGAGAAATTGGAACATTCATGCCTTGTTGGTGGGAATATAAAATGGTGCAGTCACTTTGGAAAACTGCCTGACAGTTGGTCAAATGGTTAAACATAGAGTTACCATATGATCCAGCAATTCTATCCCTAGATATATACACAGAGAATTTAAAAAGATGTCCACACAAAAACTTGTACATGAATGTTCACAGCAGCATTACTCATAATAGACCAAAATGGAAACCCAAATGTCATTCGGCTGATGAATGGATAAACAGAGTAGTATAGCCATACAATGGAATATTATTTGACAATAAAAAGGAAAGAAGACCTGATCAAACTATCAATACAACATGGATGAGCCTTGAGAATGTTATGCTAAGTAAAAGAATTGGTCACAAAAGACCGCATATTGTATGACTACATTTACATGAAATGTCCACAACAGGCAAATCTAGACTGAAAGCAAATGATCCATTGCCTAGAGCTGAGGGTAAAGGATTGTCAGGGAATGGGGGCTTGGGATCAATAGGAAGTGACAGCTATGGAGTTTCTTTTAGGGGGGTATGAAAATATTCTAAAATTAGATCGTGATGATTGCATAACTCTGTGAATATACTAAAAACCCCCGAATTATATACTTCAGACAGGTTAATTGTAGGGTATATTAATTTTTTTTTTAGTTTTACCAGTATATTGCTACCAATCCATCTCCCTCCACCCTCCTCATGTGTGCACGTGCTCAGTCACGTAACACCATAGACTGCAGCCCCCCCCCCCCCCACACACACACAGGCTCCTCTGTCCATGGGCTTTTCCAGGCAAGAATACAAGAATACTGGAGTGGACTGCCACTTCCTTCTCCATGAATTTTATTTTAATAACACTGTTAATTTTTTTGAAAGTCAAACTGAGTCCTCAGGGAGCAGGAACTTTGGTATAGGATGCTGGGGGTGTCAGAGAAGGGGGCCCAAGGGATGGGTGGATTGTCTGGGCCCAGAAAGGGAGCAGGAGTTGTGAATCTCTTCTAAACATTCAGGGAACCCACTCCATCCTTCATTGTAGACACATAGCCAGGGAGATCTATTGATTAGTGTATATGGTATCTTTGTGTATGTGTGTATATGTACACGTGCTCACTTGTGCCCAATACTCTTTGTGACCCCATGAACTGGAGCCCACCAGTCTCCTCTGTCCACAGGATTTTCCAGGCATGAATGCTAGACTGGGTTGCCATTTCCTACTCTGGGGGATCTTCCTCACCCAGGGATGGAAACTGCCTCTTGAGTCTCCTGTTTGATAGATGATTTTTTTTACCACTGTGCCACCTGGGAAGCCCATATGGTATCTTTACAAGAATATATTTTTAAAAGGTGCCACCCCAACCCCCAAGATAAAGCATCTTGCTCGAGTTCAAAAATCAAGTCAGTAGTAAACAAAAGTTCTCCTGCTTTCAATCTCCCCATCTGATGTCTGTTTCTTTCCTGGACCCTTAGACTTTGATCCCAGCCTGGACAGAAAGGAGGCCCAGGGACAGTGCTTATCCTGCTCTGGGTGTGAGTATGGCCAGTGAGTGTCCTTGGTCAAACTGGTGCCCTCTTTCTGCAGCCATTACACCCTGGTCCCTGCTGTTGCCACGCGGCCCCCTTGTTCTGCTATGGAGAATGGACGTGAGGTCCCTGACACTAAGGTGATACCTACTACTTCTGCTTCAGGTGCTAGCAGCACATGGGCTGGAGGGAGCCTGAACACCACACTTCCTAAGGCTGCCAACTTGGTGGCCCCCAAGTCTACAGGTGACAGTGTGGAAAGGAGGATCTGGTTCACTGTGACCTTTGGCTTTGGTTTGTCTTATAATTGTGAAAGGCCCTAGTAGTTGGAATTTATAGTTCAGAATCAGTTCCTGAGTATCCTTCTAGAAATACTGTGCTGCTGCTGCTGCTGCTAAGTCGCTTCAGTCATGTCCGACTCTGCAACCCCATAGATGGCAGCCCACCAGGCTCCGCCGTCCCTGGGACTCTCCAGGCAAGAACACTGGAGTGGGTTGCCACTGCCTTCTCCAATGCAGGAAAGTGAAAAGTGGAAGTGAAGTCGCTCAGTCGTGTCCGACTCTGTGACCCTGTGGCCTGCAGCCCACCGGACTCCTCCGTGCACTTGGATTTGAGCGCTTACGAGTAATTCGGCCCAAATGGGAGAATACTAACCACACTGCTGTGCACTTTTTCATTTGACTTTTTTTTTGGATATTATTCAACGACACAGATTGACAAGTCTAATTTTTTAAAAACTGTTGCATAATATATTTTACAGTGGCTTTTAGACCTTTGCAATGGACATAGAGGGTATTCCCAGTCATCACATATTTTGCTGCACTGAACAATCTTTCATTTTCAGTTTTGTCACAGAATTGGAAAAAGAAATTTGTGGTGTAAATTCTTTGAGGTGTGTTTGCTGAGTCAAAAAGTGTATGCTTTTTTTTTTTTTTTGGCTGTGCTGCATGGCTTGTGGGGTCTTAGTTCTCCAATCAGGGATCAAACCCATGCCCTCTGCACTGGAAGTGAGGGGTCTTAACCACTGGACTGCCAGGGAAGTCCTTTTACTTTTTAAAAAATGTGTTTGCTTGCTTCTTTTTTCCTCTTCCAGTTTTACTGAGATATGACATACAGCACTGTGTTTAAGGTGTACAGCATAATGATCACATACATCACAAAGCATTTAACTTTTGATAAACATCAAATCATCTTTCCAAGAGGCTGTACCAATTTACACTGTAGGGCCTCATTTTTGTTTTTCCATTTTTGGTCTTTGAAAAATTAGTGTTAATTATCACCTCCAGTTTTTAAAAATATATATTGCACAGGAATTTAGGATTTTCAAGTTCTGTTAAAAATATCCTTTTGAATGGCAATGAACTTAAAGATTAAACTGAGAATCAACAGCTTTTAATAGTATCTTTCCATTCAGGTACATGGTATATCTTCATTCAGTTAGGTCTTATATCCTTCAGGATAGAGATGCCATTTTCTTCATGTAGGATTTGTGTTTTTTGTGTGAGCTTTATTTCTTTGTAGTTTATGGGTTTTGTTGTTATTGAGAATGGGACTCCAAGTATATTTTCTAGTCTGTTATTATAATTTATAGGAAATATAATAACTTTGGCCTCAGTTTATTATCTGTAAAAAGACAGAAGTAGAACTCTCAGTAAAAGGTTAAATAAGTATGGGCTAAAGAAGCTAAACAGATTTGTTCATTGCAGGACTTATCAATGACTTTAATATACTTTGATCACCAAGAATTCCCAAGAAGGTACAGGAATTCCCGGTACTCACTTGATCCTGGAACCCTTCATCACAAGATATTCTGAAAACATATTTAGAGAAAACAATGCACCCAAAGACCCTTCTAGTTTCTAACTTGTCAGTCCAGGGATCTCCACTAAACCTTATCAGGTGCCCAAACTCCTCTGTTACTTACCCCCAACCAGAACACAGAAGACAACCCAGTGTCAACTGAATGCTTTAATGAGTGGTGCTTGGAGCGAGCCAGGTCTCCTGCCAACTGCTACCAGCCACCACTGTCCCCAGCTTTGTCAGGATGAGCTAGCTGCCTGGGCACAGAGATGGATCTGAAGTCTAAGAGTGATCTGCGGCAAAGGGGGGTTTGGGAAGCACCTCATAGGGGCAGGGTTCCCAGGAGTGTGGCAGAGGGACCTGGACCTCAGGCTGGTCCCTCTTCAGGCATTCCTAGTAAAGCCACGAGGGGCTCGAGGGGCGTGGGGGTTCCAATGGGCACAGGGTGGGTGCGTTCATGCTTGCGCAGGTCGCTGGCACTCAAGAAGGCCTTGGGGCAGTGGGGGCAGGTGTAGGGGCGCACAGAGCTGTGGGTGCGGCTGTGCTTGCGCAGCCCAGCCCGGTCTGAGAAGCTCTTGCCGCACTGGGTACAGTGGAAGGGCCGGAGCTCTGGGTGTGAGCGCTCATGCCGTCGCAGCAATGTCAGCGTAGAGAACGTCTCCTTGCACTCCCGGCACACAAACTGGGGTGGTTTCTCATCCACCTCCTCACCCCCCACCTCACCTGCCGCCCCCAAGGGACCAGGAGCCTCACCAACCCCTGCATCTTGGCACTCCACGTGCTCCACCGTCATGCCCACCACTTGCCACTGGGTAGCCATCACACCACCCGATTCTGAGGGCAGCCCCAGCAGCCCAGCTGGAGGGTCTCCGAGCGCCGCCCCTGATGCTGGGGCGGCTGGGCCCTCGCCAGCCATGCTGACCGGTAGTGCCAGCCCCACCACCAGCTCCTGTTGCGGGGGAGCCCCTGTGGCCTCGCTGCTTCGATGGGTCCGCTCGTGCTTCCTCAGGCTGGATGAGACCACGAAGGACTTTCCGCAGGCATTGCAGTGGAAGGGGCGCTCACCCGAGTGCACCCGGCTGTGCTTAGTAAGGCTGGCTCGCTCGGCGAAGGCTCGCCCGCACTCCTCGCAGCGGAATGGCCGCTGGCCCGAGTGCACCAGCGCGTGCCGCTTGAGGTCCCAGGATGCCACGAATGTCTTGTCACACTGCAAGCACTTGAACGGTCGGTCGCCCGTGTGCACCCGCCGATGCATGGCCAGGTCGGCCGGCTGCCGAAAGTCCTTGCCGCACTTCTCGCAGCGGTAGGGCTTCACGCCCTCGTGTGCCCGCTGGTGGCGCCGGAAGCTTGAGGGGTCGGAGAACATGCGGCCACAGCGCGGGCACAGGAAGGGCTTCTCGCCTGAGTGCGTGCGCTCGTGGCTCTGGTAGGAACTGAGCTGCGTAAACCCCTTGCCACAGGCTGGACAGCGGTAGGGCTTCTGTGCCGCATGGATGCGCTGGTGGCAAGTCAGCGAGGAAGAGCGGGAGAAGCTCTTCCCGCACTCTGAACAGAGGAAGGGGCGCTCGCCGGTGTGGGACCTGTGGGAGTGCAGAGACCCAGTGTGAAGGTGGCAGCCCATCGCCTGACCCCCGCTGCCTGTTTGCACTGTAAGTTAGGGCCCCCTAACCTCTCCGGGGCCTTGGTCTATGGGCCACAGCGCTGTAGCCCAGAGTAAAAAGCCTTCAGGACAGGTATAGGTTCCAGATTCGTCACTGCATGCAACAGACCTGGACCCCATTCGCACCACCTCTTGCACTGGACCAAAGATCCTAGGAGCAGCCCAACTTCAAGCCCCGCCCCCTTCCCTGCACGCTAGGAACCCAGGCTAATCAGATCCCAGATTCACCCTCCAGCTCCCATAGATCCGCCTCACTCGCCTTCCCATTGGTTCCTTCCGCTCTCTGGGACTCAACGTCTTTACCCTATTGGTGCACTCTTCCCAACCCTTCAGCCGCCCCCACCCAGTCCACCTCCCTCACCGTTCATGGTTGCGAAGGTCCTTGAGTTCTGCATAGGCCTTGCCACAGCGCTCGCAGCTGTAGGGTCGCAGGCCTGCGTGCGTGCGCCGGTGTTTGCGGAACACCGAGGGGTCAGCGAAGCTCTTGCCACAGTCGGCGCAGGTGTAGGGCCTCTCGCCCGTGTGACCGCGCTGGTGGATCTTTAGCTTGGAGAGCGCGCCGTAGGCCTTGGGGCAGTGCGCACAGCGGAAGGGCAGCTCGCCAGCGTGCGAGGCCAGGTGCACGCGCAGGCACACCGGTTGCATGAAGCGGCGGCCGCATTCGGGGCAAGGGAAGGGCTTCTCGCCCGTGTGGCTGCGCCCGTGGCTGCGCAGCTCTGGTGCTGTTTTGTAGGCCTTGGGGCACAGCGGGCAAGCATAGGGCCGAGGCTTGGCCGCTGCACCTGACACCTTGTCCCCGCTGGCATCTTCCGCTTTGGGGTCTGTCTCTGGCTTCAGCTTCGCTTCGGCCATCTCCTCAGTGCAGTCTGCAGGCCCGTGCGTGGCAGCATGGCGTGCTGCCCGGGGTGCATTTGGAAAAGTCTTGGTACAGGACAGGCACTTATAGCGGCGGCCAGAGCGCTTGTAGCCCGGGGCTGGGGACCGCTCCTCAGGAGACTCAACCTCCATGGCCTCGATGGGCGGATCTTCTCTGCAAGAGAAGCAAAGTTAGGAGCCACACCCCTTTCCGAATTCTCCAAAGGCTCTCTTCTCACCAAAGCCCTCTGAGGCCTCAGAAGGAACTCTTATCTGCATGTCCCACCCGGGTGCATATCCTTTCTGTCTCTGTGCTCCTGTTGCCCCTCTGGTCCGTTCACTGATGAAAGGGGCTGGACTAGGTGACTTCAGAGGAGTTGAGGGGGGAAGCTGGGATCATCCAAATGTTCACTGGCACTTCTCTCCCCAGCTTCTGGGCTTCTCCAAGCCCTGTGGCTTTCCGAGAAGCCCCAGGCTTGGTCCATCTCACCATCTTCACGTTCTTGACCTCAGCGTCCAAGACCTGTGCCAGGCTGCAGGCATGGAGGCTACCCAGATGTGAGTCTGGCCTGAAGGTCTCTAAGTGCTCAGGAAAGACAGACAAGGATCCAGAGGAGGGCAGAGCCAGCGGGCTAAATGTGGTGACTGGCATCATCTGTCTGGAAGGGTAGGTCCCCAGCATGTGTATTTTGTCTTTCCCTTCTGGTTGGTTAGCTCTCTGAGGGAACAACTGTTCACACAGAATTCTGGCCTTGCACAGCTGTAAGATACTCCACCCCAGATAGGAATCCTGGTCCACCCTCTGTTCTGGAATGGCCCTTTGGTTCTTGCTCCCATAACTCTGGTAATGGGGAGCTCAGACACTCTCCAAGTGGCTTGAGTCATTGCTAGCAGAACTTAGAAGCCTCTGTCTCCTACTCAATGTATCTGCTCTAGCCTGGCCCCCTGGGACACCCGGCTGTAGTCACAGCCCCTTTTCTTTCCATTCAGAGTCCAGACACCCTCCACCCAACTGCTCCTGGGGATCATGGCTGGGAGGAAATAGGATTAATGGCTACATTAGTCTTAACACCAGCTCATCCTCCCTGGGGGATGAAGGGAAGAGGATTATAGCAGATCCACTTAAGGAGTGCTTGCAGCAGCTGCTGGGGGCAGCCAGGGTGGGGGGTGAGGTGAGGAGGACAATGCTATGGAGAGGGGAGGGGAGTCAGGTGTGCCCAGAAGGTGGACCGGGAGGTGGGAGGTCAGGATTCTCCTTTCTGGGCCTGTTTCCTCATCCGTATACCTCATGGATTGGTGGCTTTAATTTATGACTCAGGGAGGATGCAGGAGTCCCTGAGGGTGAGTGGCAAGGGGTGCATCTTTAGAATCAGCATCCTTCTGCCTAGTGGCCCTGCCTCAGTTCCTGTCCCCTACATACACAGTCTAGTATGCACAGGCAGCCAGAGTCTTCTCCCTAAGGTGCCATGTAATGCTCGGTCCCCTACTCAGGAACTTCCCATGGCTTTCATCACACCACACAAGTTCCCGGGTCCTTTCTGGCTGTTATGGATCTCACCAATCCTTCCTTTTGGAGCCTTACTCCCCAAAGGAAGCTCATCCTACATCTCCCCTTGGTTTTTGGCCCCCATCCTACATAGCTCTGTTCCACCCCAGCTTGGTTTTCATACTTTCCCCACTAAATCCTAGGACTGGAAGGTGAGTTAAGGGCTTGAGGCCCCACCTTCCCCAGTGCTGAATCCCACCTACAGTTTTCAGGGGATCTGCTTATCCTTGGATGAGGCTCTCACAACCTCCCTTCCCGATCATTTCTGGACAATCTGAACACTCTCCTTAATAAAAATAAGAGCTCACATGTACAGAGCACCTGCTAAATAACAAACAATATCCTAAACTCTTTACATGCATTAACTCATTTGAACTTCACATGGGCACCAGGAGATAAGTTCTATCATTACCCTTCTTTCTCAGATAAGGGACTGAGGTCCAGAAAAACAATGTAGCTTTGTGGTTAAGTGCAGTCTCTGAAGTCAAACTGCTTGGCTTTGAATCTTCGCTTGCTCGCTTCCTAGCTGTACATTGACCCTGAGCAATGTACTTCCTGCTCCAGGACCTCAATTTTTCTCATCTGAAAAAAGAGGGGACTTACTTCACAGGGTTGGGCAGGGCTCAATGAGATAATAATTACTACCCTCAATTACTGAATCTTATCAGAGCCAGACACTTTGCTGCATGTGCTACCTTATTCTCTCATAGCTTTCTGAGATCAGGATTATTTATTCTCATTTTACAGACGAATAAACTGAGGTTCTAGACTTCCCTGTGGTCCAGTGGTTAAGAATCCACCTGCCAATGCAGGGGACATGGGTTCGATCCCCAACCTGGGAGGATCCCACATGCTCAGATCAACTAAGCCCGTGCGCCACAGCTATTGATCCTGTGCCCTGCAACAAGAGAAGCCACCTCAATGAGAAGCCCGAGCACCACAACTATAGAGTAGCCCCCAGTTGCCGCAACTGGAGAAAGCCAGTGCACAGCAACAAAGACCCAGGACAGCCAAAAATAATAAATAAATAAAATTTATTAAAAACAAAATTGAGGTTCCAAGAAGGTTAGTGATTAACCCATGATCACATAGCTAATAACTCATGCAGCAGACTTGAAATCCAGGTGTTTTAATTTGCCTCGGGTTGTTGGACCCTCCCAGACTTGTCTGCTGCTTGGGCCAACCCTGTGGGGACCAGAACTCTGAGCTCAGGTTACACCTTGGTCTTTTCACATCCCAGTAGAATTGCCTGGAGACCAGAGCCAGCTCCCATTATGTTTCTGTCTCCCTCTCAGAGGGCTGGACCTGGGGGTTCTGAGCTTTGAGCCTCAATCTCCCCCTCTCAGCCAGGAACCAGGTAGCTGGAGGGGTAAACCTGTCCTAAGGCACTTCCCAGGGAAAATGGGAGGGGAGCACCAGGCAAGTTCCAGAAGACATCAGCTCCAGCAACAGTGCACAGCCAGGTAGGCTAGGCCCTGTCTAAAACCCCACCATCAGCTCCTCACTTCCCTGTTCAGAGGACTCTTCCACCCACCACTCCCTACAGTGATGACTCTACGAGCTCCCTGCATGAGAATAATCATCCAGGGAACATGGGGTAGGATTCATAAACCTATTCTAAACATGTTTTCTATGTCATCCCAACTAACATTTAACATTTAAGAACCAAGGACACATCCATGGATCTTCAGAAGCTTCCAGGAGAGAGGCATTTTTAACATTTTTTTTCCCCAGATGTGGAGATTAAGGCCTCCATAAGCGAAAAAACTTACCCAATGACACATAGCTAGTCAAGGAGCCCAGACTCAAACCCAAATCTGCAGTCCCTGGGCTGGCTCTTTCTCTGCTCTTCTTCGCACCTGATGCAAAGGGCTGACATTTGAAAAGACCTTGATGCTGGGAAAGATTGAAGGCAGGAGAAGGGGATGACAGAGGATGAGATGGTGGGATGGCATCACCAACTCAATGGACATGAGTCTGAGTAAACTCTGGGAGTTGGTGATGGACAGGGAGGCCTGGCAGGCTGCAGTCCATGGGGTCGCAAAGAGTCAGACACAACTGAGCGACTGAACTGAACTGAACTGGGCTGGGCTCTTTCTCTAGTGTTCTTCATTTACTTAAGGTTTATTAGCCAAACCATGAGACCTTCCAGGGCTCCCAAGACAAAGACCATGGCCAGCAAGGCCCTTAACTACCTAAGTCCTGCCTATCCCATCTCCCACTCCCCTCTCCTTGGCTTAATAGGCTCCAACTACACAGGTTCCCCCTTTTCCACCCTCAAAGACCTAAATTCCTTCCAATATCAGGGACTTCACACTAACCATGTCCACTGCTAGAAACACTATTCCCCAAGGATCTTTGTGTAGCTATCTCTTTGATTCCATTTGGGTCTCAGCTCCCTGTCACCTCCTTAGAGAGGGTTTTCCTGACACTTAAAAAAAAATTTTTTTTTAAGTTTACTTGGCTGCACCAGGTGTTATATGTGGCGTGCAGGATCTTTAGTTGTGGCATTTGCACTCTTAGCTGCGGCATGTGGAATCTAGTTCCCCGACCAGGGATCGAACCCAGATCCCCTGCATTGGGAGGACAGTCTTAGCCACCAGGGAAGTCCCTGACCACCTTTCTTAGTGCTATCTGCATCCCTGCTAATCACTCTTTGTTCCCCTCCTCTTTAATCTCCTTCGTGTTGTTCATCTGGATAACATTTCTGGCAAATTTACCAAGGGCCAGGTATCATTCTAAGCATTTTATGTGTACTACTCAAGCTAAGCTTCACAACTGCCTAGGAGTTTGTTATGAATGAATATGTGCAGGCATGGAAGAAAGGGTCATGTGAGAACTTAGAAGGTGGTCACATATATAATCCTAGAAAGGAGGTCTCACCAGGATCTGAATCAGCCAGCACCTTGATCTCAGACACCTAAACCTCCAGAACCATGAGAAATAAACTTCCATTGTGCCCCCAGTCTGCTATCATTTGTTTGTTTGTTTTGGTTACTGTCAGATTTGGTAGTCTGTTATATAACAGTCTGTTATATACTGTTATATATATATAGTCTGTTATATATAACAGTCTGTTATATACTGAACAGACTACATTAAGTAGTGTTTTCCCCATTTTCCCCCATTTTACAGACAAGGATACTGAGGCACAGGGAAGGGAAGTAATAAGTCATGGTCACAGCCCATACTCAAAGCCAGGTCTGCCTCCCAAACTTCTGCTCTGTCCCCTGATTATTGCTTCGCTAGCACTTACACATCTTATGGTTCAGTTGTTAATTCTCTGTCTCTAGCGCAAGCATTTAGGCTGGCACAGAGCTAGGTACCTTTATTTTGTATCCTCTACAAATAGAACCATGCTTGGTGCCCCAAAACAAACTGAACAGATCAACCTCTGAGACAGTATCTGAACCCAGGTCTCTAGCTTCCACCTCCCCAATAACAGGAGTTTGTACTGAATTTCTCTGCCTTTCCAAGTTCACAAGGTCCAAATATCCCAGTGGATTCACTGCTCTGGTGTGGGAGCCTTATCTTTGTTTACTACTGGATTTAGGAGGGGGATGACTTCCTGCTGCCTGAACAGACTCTTATCTCCAGGGATCCAGAGATTTAATTCCGAGTTTAAGCTAGAACCCTGCGGGCAGGGACAGTGAAGAGCCACTTTTTTAATGTTCTCAGACCTCAGTCTCCAGACGTCTAAACAAGTAGTCACCAAAAGGCCTCACAGGCCATGAGGGATCCGGTGAGATGGCAGATGGGGAACTGTGAACCACGCAGAGATGAGAGCTAATCGTCTCCTAGGCATCCAATCTGGTCAATCCACAAGGTAATCCCAACCCACTTTTCCGGCCTCACCTCTAGCGGCAGTGTGCCCCTCCCGACAGCGACCTCAGCTCCAGCTACAATTCTCAAACTTCCCCACCTAAATCCATCTCCATCTGCAGTTCCCTCTGCTTTCTCCAGTGGGAAAGCTCTTTTTGTATTCGTCAAATACCTGCTTCCCCAATGTCCTCAAGAAGACTTAACAGGCAGTAGAGGTAAGAGCGCCATGGCGCTCTGGGCCTCAGTTTCCTCATCGGTAAAATGGGGTCTCTAAGGCATGTGGGAGTTTTAAGGGCGTTAGAGCCAAGAACTGCGGAAACCCTGCGCTTCTTGCTCCCTGCAACTGTCTACGTGTCGGCGCCTCTGCCAGACAGACAACCCCACATGGCAGGGCCCTGGGCTCGCTCTTCTCAGGAAATGCCCTGGGAAAACGTGACCCCGGGGAACACAGCAAAAAGGTGAACGAAGAATGACAGAATGAACAAATGAATGGACCGAAGGCCAGACCCTGGACAAAGGCCTGCAAGATGGCGTTCTCTAGGACCGCGGGAGGGGCGGCCAGGACCTCGACCGGGGCGGGGGGGCCGCCGGCGCCAGGGACCATGCTAGGCGGGCTGCGCGCCTGGGACAAAAGCCCGCAACATGGCGGGCTCTAGGACCCTCGGGTCCGCACGGCACTACGCGGGCAGCCGTGCCGCCTAAGCCCAGGCGTCTGCCGCTGCCGGTCCGCCGGGACAGCCGGCGGGTTCTAGGACCCGCTGGGCCTGGAGCCCGTCCGCGCCCTCCCGGGGCCGCACTCCTCCCGCCCCGCCCGCACCGCTCGGGCCAGGCCAACCCCATCCGCCCTAGGCACCCAAAGGGAAACTGAGGCCTGCTCGGATTCCGTCCCCACTGGGGCTGCCCAGGGATCTCTGCATCTTCCCGCCGGCGTTTCCTACCTCAAGAGAGTTGGGCTGGCTCCGTGGCGTCAGCTGCAGCTCCTCTCACCGACAGAGCCCAGGACTCTGCCAGGGAGGGGCAGGCGCTAGGACCCAGCGGGGGGGGGGGGGGAGGCGGTTGGGGGGAGGGAAGAAGGGGAGGGACAGGAGGCGGGGCCGGCGAACGGAAGTGAGAGAGAGCTTTCCCGGCAAGGGAGGAAGACAGAGTTCACCGGAGCAGCCCCAAGAGAAGGTGGCGGAGAAACACCTTGCAAGGGGTCTTTCTGGGTGCTAATGACAAGGGACACGGGAATAGGTTTACGGGATGCACCGACTATTGCTAGGGTGGCGCTAGATCACCGTGAACTGGAAGGTGGGAGGACAGAAAGGCCATGCCCAAGATTTGTAGTACCTAAATCCGCTTATATTCCATAACATTTCCCTTAATAGAAAGCAGTAAGTGACGCTCCCTCCATCTGGCTTGAGAAGTTTTTCAGGGAGCCCCACGATAAGTGTCGCCCAAGTACTGAGGTCAGGGCTGCAGAACGCTTTTTCCCCCTCTTCTGCGCTCAGTCAATATGCACCGGAACGATTTTAGCGGATCTTCCCGGAAGTGTGGCTAAGGTTAGTGCAGAACAACGAGCTCTTTGACCTACGTGGGCGGGGTCGGAGTCGCGCGTTAGTTGCCGCTCTCCTAGCACCGGAAATGTGTCTGTATAACCGCTGCTTGGAGGCGGGTCAGAAGCATTTTTAAGGCGGAAGTTTCGTGGGGAAGCTTTTGAGGCTAGGACACTTCCTGTTTCCTAGTAACAATAGGAAGTGTCCGCGGAGCTGGGCGATAGACGGCTGGTTAGTGCCAGCTGCGCCCTTTTTCCTCTACCTCCTTCCTTTTCCCCCTCTCCTTTCCCTCTTTCCCTCCTCTTCCACTTCCTTGAGCCCTTGCAGAGTGTGCGTGTGTGGGAGCGCGAGAGTCCTCGCACAACCACCCTTTGGGGCGCGCGGCTGCAGTTAGGGTGAGGGTCCCATTGCGCAGGCGCACTCCCGTTCGCGGTCCCCAACGGACGCACCCGCGGCGGGAACGAGAAGGGGCCACCGGTGTGAGGTAGGGGTCCTAAGAGAAAACTGGCTGAAGAGATGAATGAGGCGAGAGGACCTCTTTGGTAGTTGATTCGGAGAGGAGACTCGAGCGAAGGGGCTTTGTGAGAAGTGAGAATTCCTGGGAGCAGGTTCAGCAAGGAGGTTTAAAGTCGGAGATAGGAGTTGTATGGGGGCCCCCGGCGAGGGGGAAGAGTCCGAGTCAGAGAAGGCCAAGGTGATGTAGGAGGTACGGGGGCCTGCTATGGAGTAAGGGCTTTGGAAAGAAGATTGAGTGAATGGGCTTCCTCGTGTGTCAACTGGAATAATAGAGGCATTGTAATGAGTTGTGAGAATTAGGTGATACAACGAATTTTCTTTATTTAGCACAGGGCCTAGCACATGGTAGTGCTTAGGCTGTACGGGTAGCTGTTGTCATCAATATTAAGAGAGAAGGTAGAAGGAAAAACGAGAAGGGATGGAGAGAGAAAAGTGATAAATAGTGGGAAAGAAAAAGGTAGGGGGCGAAGTACCAGAAAGGAGATGGGATTTCCAAGATAGAAGATGGTTTGGAATCCGGGGAACCCAAGAGAGTCTTTCAGAAAGGAGATTTTGTGACCCTGAAAGGAATAGGGCAGAAGGGGGAACAAATCAGCCCTTTTCTCTGTAGGAGGCCTCTAACCTCACTTCTCAGGTCCTAGCCTGTCTATTGGAGAAAGAGGCTGCTTTTTCAGTGCCTCTCTATGAGAGTTGCTCAGTTTTGTCCGACTTTGTGACTCTATGGATTGTAGCCAACCATACTTCTCTGCATGGGATTCTCCAGGCAGGGATACTAGAGTGGGTTGCCATTCCCTTTTCCAGGGATCTTCCTGACCTAGGAATTGAATCTGGGTCTCCTGCATTGCAGGCAGATTCTTTACTGTCTGAGCCACCAGGGAAGCCCCTTTGAGTGCCTCTAAGCTACTCTATTTAGCTGAGGGGTGAAAGATAGAAGATTGGACTTATCTTATTGAAGGTCCTAAGAGAGGTACAAGTTTCCTTTCAAGATGTCATGTAAGATAGGTTGTTTGTTTCAAAATTATAGAGAGTAGAGGGTTAGGGACAGTAAGATTTTTGGGACTTGGTCTGAAGGCAGGATAATATGTTTGTGATTAGAGATGGGATGCAATTCTTTAGATGTTAGTTTCCTTATTATACTTCTAGAGATGAGTTAGGCCTAGGGGAGCTTTCATATTTGGGGAACCTGTATTCAGAGAAATTTTAAATGGTATTTCCAGAATAGATCTAGTAGAGAGCAGGTCTCTGGGCATTGCTACTTGGGGGTAACTGTGACCTCTGGTGAACTTGCTGCTCATAAAATCAAGAGGCAAAGTTAATTCACGCCTTCCTTCTGACCACTGCCCCCTTTTCCTAGGCCTTGGACCCTCCATCAGAGGAAGATGCTGCTGCCATTTGCCTGCTCTTCCTGAACCTCCAGGTTTCTGCCACACTGCCCCATGGAGGACACGCCCACCTCACTCAGTTGCTCTGACTGTCAGCGCCACTTTCCTAGCCTCCCAGAACTGTCACGGCACCGAGAACTGCTCCATCCATCTTCCAGCCAGGGCAGCGAGGCTGACAGCATCCCTCGGCCCTACCGCTGTCAGCAGTGTGGGCGAGGCTATCGTCACCCAGGGAGCCTGGTCAATCACCGCCGGACCCACGAGACTGGCCTTTTCCCCTGTACCACCTGTGGCAAGGACTTCACCAACCCCATGGCGCTCAAGAGCCACATGAGGACTCATGCTCCTGAAGGCCGTCGGAGGCGCAGGCCTCCCCGCCCCAAGGAAGCCACTCCATGCCTCCAGGGGGAGACAGTGTCCACTGAATCCTGGACCCAGAGGCTTGGCCCTGGGGAAGGCTGGGAAAACCAGAAAAAACATATTGAAGAGACATCTGGCTGTGAGTCTGGGCCAGACCCTAGGGCAACTCTGGGCACGTGGGAAGATCCACCCACCAGACAAAGAGAAGGCTGGGAAAGCCAGCCTGATCCTGAGGAGGGTGTAGAGGGCTGGGGTCCTACCACCAACTCTGCCAGAGACACTCCACTCCCCACCCCAGCCAGCAGTCTCCTTAGCAATTTGGAACAATATCTGGCTGAATCAGTAGTGAATTTTACTGGGGGCCAGGAGCTCACCCAGTCCCCTCCTGCTGAGGAGGAGCGGCGGTACAAGTGCAGTCAATGTGGCAAGACCTACAAGCATGCTGGGAGCCTCACCAACCACCGCCAGAGCCACACCCTGGGTGTCTACCCTTGTGCCATCTGCTTCAAGGAGTTCTCTAATCTCATGGCTCTGAAGAATCACTCCAGACTCCATGCCCAGTATCGGCCTTACCAGTGTCCCCACTGCCCCCGTGCCTTCCGGCTCCCCCGAGAGCTGCTGGAACACCAGCAGTCCCATGAGGGTGAAAGTCAGGAGCGGCCATGGGAAGAGAAAGGGATGCCCACCACCAACGGGCACACAGATGAGAGCAGCCAGGACCAGCTCCCTGGGACACAGATGCTGAATGGCTCAGGGGAGCTGAGCACATCTGGGGAGCTGGAAGACATCGGCCTGGAGGAGTACCGGCCTTTCCGCTGTGGGGACTGTGGCCGTACCTACCGCCATGCTGGGAGCCTCATTAACCATCGAAAGAGCCACCAGACAGGTGTCTACCCCTGCTCCATCTGTTCGAAGCAGCTGTTCAATGCAGCTGCCCTCAAAAACCATGTGCGGGCTCATCACAGGCCCCGGCAAGGAGCCGGAGAGGATGGGCAGCCATCAGTGCTGCCAGCTCCCCTGCCTCTGGCTGAGTCCACCCACAAAGAAACAGAGGCCCCCACCACCACCTTAGACCACCGCCCCTATAAGTGCAATGAGTGCGGTCGGGCTTACCGGCACCGGGGGAGCCTAGTGAACCACCGCCACAGCCATCGGACAGGAGAGTATCAGTGTTCTCTCTGTCCCCGCAAGTACCCCAACCTCATGGCCCTGCGCAACCACGTGCGGGTACACTGCAAGGCTGCTCGCCGCAGCACAGGCCCAGGGGCCGAGGGTCCCCCCAGCCACCTCAAGGTGGAACTCCCACCTGACCCAGTGGGGCCAGAGACAGCTCTACTTTTGGATCAAGGGCCTGGGTGCAAACATGAAGAGGGGGCCCCTGCTGTCCCCCCAGCAGCAGATCGGACCACACCACAGATATGTAGCATGTGTGGGATGCTCTTTGAAGATTCTGAGAGCCTTGAACATCACAGGCGGACCCACAGGGAAGGGGCACAGAGCAGGACCGAGGCCAAGGAGTCACCTCCTCGGGTGTTTGCTTGCCGAGACTGTGGCAAGAGCTATCGCCACTCAGGCAGCCTTATCAACCACCGGCAGACCCACCAAACGGGAGACTTCAGTTGTGGGGCCTGTGCCAAGCATTTCCACACCATGGCTGCCATGAAGAACCACTTGCGTCGCCACAGTCGACGGCGGAGCAGGCGGCACCGGAGGCGGGCTGGCAGTGCCGGCGGCGGGGGAGAAGCCAAACCCCCATCAGACGGGAACTGGGCCCCGGAGCCAGCGGACAGTGAGGGCCTGGGCTGTCCCCGAGACTCTTCCAGGGCAAGTCCGAGTGGAGCCGAAGGCAGCATGGAAAGCAGTGGGGGCTGTTTGCAGGCTGCAGCCGAAAGGGACAACTGTGGGATTGAGAGCAATGAGGCCTGTTTCCAGGGTGATAAAGAGAGCCAAGGCACTGAGGAAGGACTGGAAAGGATGGAGGCCAGTTTCCTTGACAACGTGGACATCCCAGGCGCTGAGGAAGGCAATGGGACTCACTTCTGTGATGGCCTCCCTGGGGTGGAGGAAGACCAGAAACCAGCCCCTGGCCAGCCCAGCTCCCCTTGCCACTCTGCCAGCTCTGCTGCCTGGCCGGCTGAAATCTCTCACACGTGTTCTGACTGTGGACATTCTTTCCCCCACGCCACCGGTCTGCTGAGCCACCGGCCCTGCCACCCACCGGGCATCTATCAGTGCTCCCTCTGCCCAAAGGAATTTGACTCCCTGCCTGCCCTGCGCAGCCACTTCCAGAACCATGGGCCTGGGGAGGCCGTCTCAACCCAGCCTTTCCTCTGTTGCCTCTGTGGCATGATCTTCCCTGGGCGGGCTGGCTACAGGCTTCACCGGCGCCAGGCTCATGACTCTGGCATGACTGAGGGCTCGGAAGAGGAGGGGGAGGAGGAAGGAGTTGCAGGGGCAGTTTCCACCCACAGCCCCCCACTGCAGCTCTCAGAAGCCGAGCTGCTGAATCAGCTGCAACGGGAGGTGGAAGCGCTGGATGGCGCTGGGTATGGCCACATTTGTGGCTGCTGTGGTCAGACCTACGATGATCTGGGGAGCTTGGAGCGTCACCACCAAAGCCGGAATTCCGGGAACACCACTGACGAGGTTCCCAGTCTCATGCATCACCCAGCAGAGTCAGGTGATGCCACGGTGGTGGTGGCAGATGGTGTCTTTGAGGGCACGGTGACCTCTCTCCCTGCAGAGGGTGGGGATGCAAAGCCGGGTGAGGGTGTAGGTGCCACGCTTGCAGACAGCCTTTGCCGGCAGGATGAGGAAAGTTCTCTGGAGACCCAGCCCCGCCCCTTCCGCTGCAACCTGTGCGGGAAGACCTATCGGCATGGGGGCAGCCTGGTGAACCACCGCAAGATCCACCAGACCGGGGACTTTGTCTGCCCAGTCTGCTCCCGCTGCTACCCCAACTTGGCTGCCTACCGCAATCACCTGCGAAACCACCCGCGCTGCAAAGGCTCAGAGCCCCAGGTGGGGCCCGTCCCAGAGGCAAAAGGCAGCAGTGAAGCCCAGACTCAGGCAGAGGAGAGCCTCGAGCAGGCCGAAGTGGAGAGGTTCCAGAAAGAACTTAAAGTGGAGCCCCTGGAGGAGGGGGCGAGAGTGAAAGAAGAGGCCTGGGAGGAGACGACTGTGAAGGGGGAGGAGATGGAGCCAAGGTTGGAGACAGCCGAGAAGGGCTGCCAGACAGAAGCCAGCTCTGAGCGGCCCTTCAGCTGCGAGGTGTGCGGTCGCTCCTACAAGCACGCTGGCAGCCTCATCAATCACCGGCAGAGCCACCAGACCGGCCACTTCGGCTGCCAGGCCTGTTCCAAAGGTTTCTCCAACCTCATGTCCCTCAAGAACCACCGGCGCATCCACGCCGATCCCCGGCGTTTCCGCTGTGCTGAGTGCGGGAAGGCCTTCCGCCTGCGGAAGCAGCTGGCCAGCCACCAGCGGGTCCACCTGGAGCGCAGTGGGGGTGGGGGCTCCCGCAAGCTGTCCCGGGAAGATCGGCCCTTTCGCTGCGGGCAGTGCGGGCGGACCTACCGCCATGCGGGCAGCCTCCTGAACCACCGGCGCAGCCATGAGACAGGCCAGTACAGTTGTCCCACCTGCCCCAAGACCTACTCCAACCGCATGGCCCTGAGGGACCACCAGAGGCTACACTCGGAGAGCCGGCGGCGGCGGGCCGGGCTGTCCCGGAGGGCAGCTGTGCGCTGCGCCCTCTGCGGGCGGGGCTTCCCTGGCCGAGGGTCCCTGGAACGGCACCTGCGAGAGCACGAGGAAGAGACCAGAGGTGGTCAGGGAGGCCCAGACGGCACAGAGGGTGGTCAAGGGAATCTGGCTGATGACCAGGGACTGGAGGACAGATTGGGTGGTACTGAGTCGGGACCTCAGCTGGAGGATGGAGCCACAAGGCCAGCAGAGCCAAGTCAGAGCCCCATCAGGGCAGCGGGTTTAGAAGCCACAGAGCCAGCCTCCTGGGGCATGGGGGAAGCAGATGGGTGGCGAGGAGCCCGGGGACCGGTGAATCATGATGGAGGTTGGGTTCCTGGGGGTCATGTGCTGACCAAGCCAGAAGATGAGTCAGGGGACAGTGTCCCCAGAAGTCCTTGTCCCCTTGGCAACACCCAGCCCAATGGACCTAGTCTGACTCCGGTGGACAGCTGGGACAGTGGAGACTGTGGCCCTCAGCCCCAGCCAGAGAGCCACTCCTTTTCCTGCAGCCATTGTGGCAAGATTTGCCAGTCAGAGGGCCCCTTGAACCACCACAGCACCCACAAGACTGACCGTCACTATTGCCTGCTCTGCTCCAAAGAGTTCTTGAATCCTGAGGCCACTAAGAGCCACAGCCGCAACCACATAGCTGCCCAGACCTTCTCCTGCCCTGACTGTGGCGAGGCCTTTGAGTCCCACCATGAACTTGCCAGCCACTTGCAGACTCATGCTAGGGGCCTCAGTCAGGTGTCACCCCAGGTGGAGGCCAGAAGCCCCAAAGCGGGGGCTGAGGAGGAGGAAGTGGAACTCCCTGGTCAAGGGAAAGCCCCATCAGAACCCCCTAGGGCCCCAGGTGAGAATGTGGGGAGAGCTAATGGAGGCCAGGGTGTTGAGTCTGCGGTGGCTGTGCACGAGGAGCGGCCCTTCCGCTGTGCGCAATGTGGGCGTTCCTATCGCCATGCCGGTAGCCTGTTGAACCACCAGAAGGCTCACACTACGGGACTCTACCCCTGCTCCCTCTGTCCCAAACTTCTTCCCAACCTGCTGTCCCTTAAGAACCATGGCAGGACCCACACGGACCCCAAGCGCCATCGCTGCAGCATCTGTGGCAAGGCCTTTCGGACAGCAGCCCGGCTGGAGGGCCATGGGCGGGTCCACGCGCCCCGGGAGGGGCCCTTCTCCTGCCCCCACTGTCCCCGCCATTTCCGCCGTCGCATCAGCTTCCTGCAGCATGAGCAGCAGCACCAGGAAGAGTGGACGGTGGCCAGCTCCGGTATGGGGGCACCAGCAGGCTTGGGCAGAGGGCTGAAGGGTCTTGGAGGATGTGGGCACACAGTAGAGAGTAAACACTGGCTCCATGGTGGGCAGGAAAGCAAGGAGTGAGGGGATCATGGGGATTCCAGGAGGCGGCGCAGGCTGGGATAGGGAGAAAGCTAGGTTGAGGATGCTGCCTTTTGAGTGGCTGAGATTTGACACCTTGAGTCAGGTATATAGGGAGCATTCTGGGTTGGTGCAGTGGCGGGGTGGCAGGGTCGGAGCCAAGGCAACTGCTAGGGCTCCCCTGCTGTGCTGGAGCCAAAGAGCAATGGTCTTCTGTTTGGGGAGGACTGGTAGCCAACTACCATCTGGTTATTATAGATACCTCTGGAAACTCTTATGATCCAGCCAATTAAGTAATGATTTCTGGAGAAAAGGATGGTCTCAGTTCTGCTCTTTCTTAGAGTAGGCCAGGATCCCGGGAATGAGGAAGGGGGCATAGGAGGCACCCCCAGACTGGACTGCTTTGTGGCTTCCATGCCAACTTGTTCGGGGAAACCAGGCCACTTGTTGGCACTCAGCGCCCTGTCCCTTTCCCCATATCTTGTCTCTGCTCCCCTCCTTTTTTCTTAGAAACTGGACCCTTGGCCCTCGCCCACCCCTGTTGGTCCACGTCTCTTCTTCCCTTTATCCATCCTTCTCTCTGTGCTATGCATTTCCTTTTTGGGATCCAACCAAACCAACCTTTCCACCTGCACACCCCCGTCCCTGCCAACACACCTTTAACTGGAGGACTGAGTCACAGATAATTGTTTCTTTGAAGCCAGGCCCAGCTGTGGCAACAACAGTCATTAGCCCGTATCTCCCGTCCTCTATCGGGAATCTTCATGGAAAGTCACCTCCGCCCAGACTTGTGGAGGAATGGGAGGGCCGGTTCTCTCTGCATGTCACAGGCTCACTCTCCACCTCCTCTAGGGGTCTGTAGCCCTTATCCCAAGACTCCTTCCATCTAGTGCGTGGGTGTCCCTGAGAGAGTAGATGATCCCCTTGACCAGGGATCATCAGGGCAGGTGGGGACAGTGGTGAGATTCCCTTGAGAGTGCTGATAAGGTGGCTTTTAGGATAAAAGATTTCTTGTGACCCCAAGGGAATGAGCAAGGAGCTAATTAGCCAGGTCTGGGAAAATAATTGGGAATTTGCATACAGGACTGTGGGGTGTGGCCTGCAGGGTAGGGAGCAGGGTACATGCTCTGTGGGGTTTGCCCCCTCAGTCACCTCCTCTCTCTCTCCCCAGGAACCTCAAAGGCACCAGCGGCGGGCAGAGGGGACTTGTCATTGCCGCCTCCACCCACCCCCACGGCCCCACTCCTGGACCCTTCACCCCAGTGGCCTACAGACCTCAGCTTCTCCCTCTGAAGTTCCAGTCTCCAAAGATCAGAATATGGGGTGGGGGGGGGGGGTGTCAGGGTGAGTTGCAGGGAAAGGCTTGATCTCCTTGTTTTGCTCAGGAGTAGTTTGGGCGTCCCCAGCTCTTTTCTCCTCTCCTCCTTCGAAGAGGACCCAGATCTGGCTTCTTTCCCAAGGAGGGGGTGAGATGTTCCTTCTGTCCTGTCCTTGAGGGACCTCCTTTGCCCCCGCTTTTGTCACCAGGTTCTTTCCTGTGACCAGTCTCACCAAGAAACCCAGTGCCCGGCTTGGCCACGATGCTGGGCCACCCTTACCAGCCAGATTCCAACACCAGGGAGAGGCAGATTCAGAGAGCACCCCCACAGGTGGGAATGTTGCCTGTGGAAGGGGAGCCTTTTACTACAATTTGTAACTTATTTTCTAAAGTCTATTTTGTAACAATTATTTAAGTTTAAAAAAACAGGAAAATTGCTCCCCCCAAAAAAAGAAATTTTCAAAGTACTTGGCTGGTGTCATTGGATCTGGAGGGATGAAGAATAGGAAAAGCTTGGGACGCCTGCGTTGGACCGCAGAGCTGGGTGGGGGGCATCCACGGGCGACATCTCCCTGTCCTGCAGGGTGGAGCTTTCAGGGCAAGTTCCTTCCCAGAGCCCTTTGCACTGTAGGACCTGCCTGGGAAAGGTCGGGGGCTGGATGAGAGAGAGGCAGTTCCGTGGGAGTTGCCTTGCTGTGACTGCAGCGTCCCAGAGCCACCTGTCAGCAGTTGGCTGGCTGGCCTGTCAGGGAGAGGAAGGAGGGTGGGGTTGGTCTCAAGCTCACAGCTTCCTTCCCTCCCTCAAAGGAAGAGGAAGGAGGTGCCCCTGAGCCCCTATGACAGATTTGAAAAGTGAGGGCTGCACAGGTTAAGAGGTGTGCTCCTAACCAGTCAATGACAAGAGCCAGTACTTGAATCCCCATGACTCCGTCCACGGCTCCACCCGCCGCAGCTGGAGGTGGCTGGGGACAGATGGCCCCAGGCCGGCAGAGAAGGGGTCTGCGGAGGCAGGTGTTGGCAGGAGGCCCCAGGGCCACGTACTCATGTTAGCTGCGCAGCTTCCGGGCTCGGGCTCGGGCTCAGGCTCAGGCTCAGGCTCCTCAGCAAAGTAGACCTGCCAGTCCAAACTGCTGACCCAGTTCTCGTAGGTGGGGAGTGCCGCAAAGACAGCAGGTCTTGCGGGGCCTTGGCAGGCATCTCCGAAGCTGTGTAGTCCAGCCAGGAACCATGTGCCCCTCACTTCGTGCACCAGCGGTGCCCCCGACAGGCCCTGAAAGGGGTCAGGTCAGGGGACACTGCTTTTTGACCTCCTCTTCTCCCTAGGCAGCTGCATGGGGCAGGAGGGGCCGGGGCTGGAGGGGTCTGGCTCTTTGGGAGCCAGTTGGCAGAAAGGATGAGTTACAGGTGAGAGGTCAGGCTGTGAGTGGGAGGGCGAGGGGTCTGGGGTGACATTAGGGGGAGTGGGGCTCACCTCACAGCTGGGCGGCTCGCCCACAACACTGGTACACACCATCCCTGGCAGAATGCTCCCAAGGGCTGCGTGTAGGCGGCTACAGGCCCTGGGCCCCAGGAGGGTCACAGGCACTGTCTGAGGGGAGCCAGTGTCTGCAGGGTGTGGGAGAAGACCCAGCTGCTACCTCAGCCTCCAGGCTGCATGCCCAGCTGCTGGGCTCCCTCTCCTGTCCACATACCTGCTCCTTGGCGGGCCAGCCCCAGGACCCAGCCACGTTCCCCATCAGGCAGACGGTGGTCCGAGTAGGGCAGGCAGAGGGGCCGCAGGCTGGGGCCCAGGGTTACAGGCTGGGCCAACAGCAGGAGGGCCACGTCATAGCCCCCCTCCGGGTGAGTATATGCCCCATGCAGGATGACTTGCTTCAGGCCCAACTCCTCTGGTCCGACCCCCAGGCCTACTGTCCATTCCTCTGGGGTCTGGCGCCTGTGCAAGGACGGCATTGAGAGCACTGGGTGGCAGGGCCACCATCAGAAGTTGGGGCACAAGGGCGAGGGAGTCAGGGCTCACCCAATGAAGCAATGGGCAGCAGTCAGCACCACCTCCTCTGACACCAGGGCTCCGCCGCAAGCCAGCTTCCCTTGGTGCTTCAGCCTGGCGTCCCAGGGCCACGGGGAGGGTGCTCCTGCCTGAGGGCCTTCTCTCCTCAGAGATCCACAGGCTGAAACAGATGCATTACATCATCTGCCCTCTAAACGCTCACTGCACGCCAGGCCTGCGCTGAGTTTCCCGTGTGCTGTCGAATATCCTCACATTATCCTTTTAAGCTGAATCTTTGTTATTTTCATTACCAACAGTAACCAACATTCCAGAGGTTCAGTAACTTTCTAGCTCAGTAACCACAGGCAAGTAGCCAACTTGGGATTCAAAACGCAGGGCCTAAGCTTTTAACCCTGATGGTCCAGCATCATGGGAGTAGCCCGCTCATTCCTCTACCCCGCCTGTCTGCACCCCTCTGGGCTTGGAATGGCCCCAGAACTCCTGGCTCACTGATGCTTCTCTTACCATCAAGATAGAGCTTCCTCCCAGGAACTATTTTGCATGTCATTTGCATGTTAGTCACTTAACGCCAGAATTTACGCCCCACTGAGTGGGAACCCTGCCCTCTCCAATCTTGTGGCGTCCCTGCTTGAAAATTTGCATCTCACCCCCAAGACTTTCAGCCAGGTACCAGAAATTCCTCTTCTTACCTGAACCCAAATGCATAAAGTTCTGAAGTGTCTGTGTCTCTCAGCCATAAATGGAGCTCTTCCCATCCTGGTCTGAAAGGGTCCCTTAAGTCCCCTTGTTAGCCCGTGGCAGTGTGTGGATGCCTCATTAATCAGTTTTCTATTCTGAACTGAAATTTATTCCACTGTGGCTCCCACCTCCCTAGAAGTCCTCATGCAGCCCAGGGTGAGGTTCCCCCGCATCCCACTCCTGACACCCACTGCTCATACCTACACAGCTGTCCTCGTCACTAATCTCCGGGGTCTCTGGGTTCTGGGTTAGGAAGGCTGCCCCCTGAGCTCGAGCCTGCAGCCAGGAGCTGTGAGCAGCCATATCAGTCAGCAGGACAGGAGTGTCTTCCCGGGCACAGCTTGATGCAAAACTGATGATCCCTGCTTGAACCCAGTGTCCATCAGGTTCACGGCACAGCACAGGACCGCCGGAATCTCCCTGGAGCAGGCAGTGTTGTCAGAGACAGACATCTGAGCCCCAGCCCTGGGTGGACACCCTCCATGGGCCGCCCTTCCATCCATCCCTGTGGATTGAGTGTCTGGCCTATGGCAGGCCCCCTTCCCTTCTGTTCCCTTCCCCTGTCCTCCTCCTCAGACCTGACAGGGCCCCTGCATCCCAGGCTGGGGACCCCCACACAGCATCCCAGGCCGGGCCGGACTGGCCAGTGACCGCTGGTGCAGGCGGTTGTAGAGACAGTTACACGTGGGGCGGCTGATTAGACGCAGGCGCAGATTCCGTAGGGTCCTGGGAGCTGGCAAAAGAGAGGGGGTTGGGGCCAAAGTCTGGGCCCAGAGGAGCAAGGGAGACTGGGAATGGGAACAGTTAGCAGCTGAGGTTGTGTGACCTTGGGCAAGCCAAGTACCTCTCAGGGCTTCAGGCCAGCACTTACCATCATTGGTGTCCTGATACCAGCCGGTGGCCCAGCAGGAAGTCCCAAAGGGGAAGCGATGGGCAGGTCGGGGCAAGCAGAGGGGTGTGTGGGCTATGGGGTGGGCGAGTCGGAGGAGGGCCAGGTCTGAGCCCTGGCTGTAGTGGTTGTAGGCCCTGGGCAGCTGCAGAGCCGTTACCCCCACCTCCTCAGCCCCTGGGCTCAGACCTTCATGCTGCAGAGAACCCAGGACAACTGACCAGGAGTTCAGTTCTGTCATTGCCTCCCTGGAAGGGGGAGAGGGGGCAAGACCCAAACACTGAGTGCCAACAGAGACAGTGACACCATAGGAGATAGCCCAAGGAGGTGACAGATGGACAAAACTGTGGCTTTGAACAAGGGCCATCCTTCTCCCAACCTCAGCTGTCAGATTTGTAAGACTTCTACCACGAAAGTTTGACATTAACTTGATAGTGTGTTCCCGGCATGTGGCACGTTTTAAATAAACGGTTGTTACTCTAGGGGCAGGGCTCAGTCTTGCAGGGCTTGGGCACAAATCACCCACCCCAAAGCCAGAAATCTTTTGACTGCAGACATGACTCACTTTTCAAAGCAGTGGGCTGCAGTGAGGACCCAGATGTCCGCCACCAGGGACCCACTGCAGATGTGGATGCCCTGCCTCCTCACGCTGGCCTGCCACGGCCACTCACCAGGCACTGTGTTGCCCTCCTGAGGCTCAGGGGGACCAGGGCCTCGCTGCCCGCATGCTGTGGAGAGGCAGGAATCAGGCTGACAGCAGGGCCCTGGCCTGCCCTCACCCTCAGCACGACCCAGACCCAAGTAAGGCCCAGGCCCCACAGCCCCAGAACTTACCACGCTGAGCTGCTTGAAGACCTGGGAAGAGAGAGACGCAGGTGAGCCTTGGAGAGGGGACCTGCCCAGCCCAGACTTGGTGGAGGGGACAGGTTTGGGGGGGGACTGGCCTGGGTCCTTGCTATGACTCTGTCTGTGGCTACTTCACCGGCCCCTCCCAGAATGAAAATATTTATATGAGGTCAAAAAACAGCTTTTATTGGAAGCTATTCAGAGTGTACACTCAGTCATTAATTCTCCTCTCTCAGCTGTGCTCAGCACTCCTGGGCATTGAGTGGCAGGACCTGGGGTTCAGCTTGGGACCAGGCCAACCTTCCTCCAGGCTTCAGAACCCCCAACTCCTGCCCCCACCGCTGAGTCAGGGAGCAGCCTGTGCCTGTGGAGAGCATTAGCTTAATTGTGCCCTGGGCTGTGGAGGCCTAAGAGGAAGGATTAGAGGCCTGCGTCATGTCCAAGTTGGGGAGGGCATCAAGAGTTGAGACTCACCCCACCCCTCTTCTGACGACTCGGCCTCCCCCATCTTTTTAGAAAGAGACTCTATCAAAGGGTTCCCTGCCCTGCGTCTTTCCCATCACAGGCACACACAAACACACCCATTGAACATGGGAGAGATGGGACGTACGTAAAGAAGGGGAGACTGGGACCAAAGGGCCCCAGAACTTGCCTAAAGCCATTGTGGAAGGAGAGAGGCCAACGAGGGCACAGGGTACACACACAGGCATAATGACAGTTCCTGCAGACACAGATTATAATCCAGACCAAGGAAATCACACCCGTTTGGACACAGGCGGCCACATACACCTCCCCCCCCAACACACACGGACACAGTTACCTTGCCACAGGCTGACTGTCACCCCCCCAGGCAGGCTCCCTCCCACACACCCAGCTTCAGGGGCTGCTCCAGCAGAGGACAGCCCCCAAACCATCACCCCCCGACCCAAACCCGGGTGACTCACCCTCTGTGAGGACCACGGCTCCCAGGATGAACAGCTTCAGTCTCCAGCTCTGCTTCATGCTGCCCCAGGTCAATCTGCTGCCTGTGCGCTGGTTCTCAAGAGAGGCCACCTGGGTCTCCCTAGCTCCACCTCTGCCCCACCCCCAATTTGCTAGGAGTCAGGTGTCATTGCTTTTGCTGGGCTGGAAGAGGGCCAGTAGTTTCTAACTCTGGGGCTGTGGCTGTGTGACCCTGGGCTATTCAGCATCTCTCCCTGGGCCTGAGCCGTGTCCTCGCTGCCTTGGTTCACATCCCAGATCCCCCTAACACATGAATGACTTTGGACAGTTAGCTCCTCATGCCCTGTCTGAAAAGCTCAGAGCTGACAAAAAAATGCCTTTACCGCAGCCTGTCAGAGTCAACTTGCTACCAGCAGGGAACCTGGTACAGGTGAAGAGCACGGTTGGCAGGCCTTTCCCACCTCTCTCCCAGGCCAGGATCCAAGTGGGTTTCACATACCTTCTCCCATCTTGCTTCAGAGGCAGTATGTGCCGGTCTGGGTGTCAAGAGGTCAGACTCTCTGCTTCTTGCTGGCTGAAGCTAGCAAATCTCAATGCTTTTCTGCCACCTTCCTGGGAAACAGGGTTATGTGGGGTCCACCTCCCCCACCATTTTATTTTTAGGCTGCATTGTGCAGCTTGTGGGATCTTAGCTCTCCAGCCAGGGATCAAACCCTGGCAGTGAAGGTGTGGCATCCTAACCACTGGACCACCAGGGAATTCCCTACAACATTTAAGGGGCTTGAGCATCCTTGGATTTTGGAAAACTCAATCAGGAGGCAAGAATACTCAGGGTGTATCCTTTTTCTCTTTCTGACTTCTAACTCAGACCAGCCCAGATTCTTCAGGAACCATGACCCCAACTCAAGAGGCAGCTGTGGCTTGGGTTAAGAACACAGACACTGGAGCTATATGGCCCTGGGGGCTTCCTAACCCCTCCCCCAAACTAGCTGTGTGATCTTAGGCTAATTAGCCTCTCTGAACTTCAAGTCTCCTCCTCAAGACATAGAGTCAGCTCTCTGTATCCACAGATTCCACATCTGCAGAGTCAACTGACTGCAAAAAAAAAAAAAAAAAAAAATCCAGAAAAGTTCCAAAAAACAGAACTTGAGTTCACTGCTTGCTAGGAACTAGTTACCTAGCATTTACGTTGTATTTACAACTATTTATATTAGATGTTATAAGTAATCTAGAGATGACTTAAAAGTATATCTTAAAGTATATGGAAAGATGTGTATATGTTATGTGCAAATATTACACCATTTAATTTATTTTTTTGGTGTACTGTATGGCTTGTTGGATCTTAGTTAGTTTCCTGACTAGAGATTGAACCCTGCCCCACAGCAGTGAAGGGGTGGAGTCCTAAACACTAGACAGCCAGGGAATTCCCTACGCCATTTAATATAAGGAAATTGAGCACCCTTGGATTTTGGTTTGGGAAGTGGGGTGGGTCTTGGAACCAATTTCCTATGGATACCAAGGGATGACTGTAATAATACCTACCTCATACAATTGCTATAGGGATTAAATGAGTTGACAGATGTCATGTTCTTAGACAGTGCTTTGCATGTGGATAAGTACTTAGTATACATTAGGAAAAACAAAACAAAAACACAGCCTGTCTTTGTCCTTCCAGGGCTATCAAGACTGGCTTCTAGTGGTAGATAAGGGAGCTGGAGGGGTTAAGGTTAGACTACAGGAAGAACTTCCAGGCATGTCTGCACAGAACCAGAAAGTCAGCTCACCCTTGCAAGCACATACCTGGCTGCCCAAGAAGATGAGGTCTGGCTTCTGTGGGTAGCAGGCACAAGCTGCCAGCCTGTATCCTGGGGGTGGGGGCTGATGGCACCCCAGGTTTTGCTGACTCCACATACTGGAGAAGGGACTAATCACCCTTCCCAGGCAGGCCCTCCACTCTCCCTCTGACTCATATCTTCCAGTCGCAGAGGAGGCAAGATCAGGGGAAGCCCAATACTAAGGTCCCTGGCAGACAGATGGCTCAGATTTGGCCAATTTATTTAAGAAATTTTATTGCTCCGAAACTTCCCTCCTGGAGCAACAGCAGGAGCTTTGGAAATCAGCTTTGGGAACAGAAACAGAGGCACTAAGGTAGCAAACTGTGGCATGTTTGGTCCATTGTCCTGTGTCGGAGTATGGCAGGGGCAACGTGCAGACTCTTCCAAGGACCCAGACGTGGCCTTCTTGGGCAAAGGTCACTCTGGCTTGGGGTGAGGGCTCAGTGCCCCTTGACCTTGCCCTGGGGTCCCTGGACCTCCCGGAAACTGAGCACCGTCAGGCCCACGTTGATGGCATAAGTAGTGATGCAAACGATGCAGAAATCATAGAGCACGAAGAACAGGATCCAGGCCAGGTACACAGAACCAGCTAGAGACACCAAGCAACTCAACCTCAGTAGAACAGATGCCCAGCGGCCCTGCAGGCAGCCTGTAAAGCAGAAAAGGGGCAGATGTAGGCTTTGGCAACTAGCCATTACTAGAACATGCCATGACTCCATGGTGCCGCCCAGACAGCAGGGGCTACTGGGGCAAGAGCCTCTAAAATGAGCAGCTCAGACAGGCCTCACCAAGACCCTGGTTCTCCTACGTGTTCAACGATCCCTGGGACCAAAATAGTGAATTTTCCTGCTGAGCTCTACGTGAGATGAGAGACAGCAACCCTTGGGTTTCCCCCAGAAGGGAGTCTTTTCTAGAAAACCGGGCTCCTGGGAAATCTCTAAGGGCCCTATGGTTCTGACAGTAAAGACCCCTATAAGTTCCCACCTCCTTGGTGCTCAGTGATGCGCAGTTAGTTGGCCATCAGATGTCTGGGTCACCAAGACTGCAAGAGTTTCGGCTGGGCTGGCCAAGAGGGGAAGGGGGCTGTCACAAGAGGGTGAGGCCACTCACCTAACAACAACTGCAGTGTGTAGAAGATGCAACCAAATATGCTGTTGGATTGATTGAGGATGCTGTCTTTGCCCAGCACGTGTTCCACCAGTCCGAAGCCACGGCCCCACCTGGTGGAAGTAAAGTGAAGTCACTCAGTCGTGTCCGACTCTGTGACCCCATGGACTGTAGCCCACCAGGCTCCTTGGAACCTGGCATGAATACTGGAGTGGGTTGCCATTTCCTTCTCCAGGGGATCTTCCCGACTCAGGGATCGAACCCGGGTCTCTCTCATTGTAGGCAGACGCTTTACTGTCTGAGCTACCAGGGAAGCCCACACCTGGTGGAGGGGAGGGCCTAAGTTAGGAGTATCAACTCAGTGCCCTGAGCCCTATCCTGGGTTATTTCCAAGAAGCCAGCTGGGCTGTCCTTCCCCATCTCACCCTTCCCCCAACCACTACATGAGTCCAAGGGTCAGTGACCTCCGAGCATAGCCTTTCTTTGGCCAAGGCAGGATTCCATGTCACTGCCCCTGTCCTCCCCCATCCCCAGGTCAGGCCTGGCCATGGCTCTCCCATAGGCTCTTCTTTTCATCCTAGACTTTCAATAAATCCTAGGATGGTAAGGTGCGTATAACCCTTCATCTTATTTTACAGAGTTACCAGAGACTGGGAAACCAAGACAGAATCTCTCTGCCTTGGACCCTTAAATCTCCAGCGCCCCCTCCACACTCTTCCCTCTTCTGTCTCAGGTCATCCCACAAACCCTGTATCCTCAAGCATAACCAGACCTGGCCACCTTGTCGCCAGGCACGCCCATCCTTAAGACCATAATCAGTTCCTACACTCGACCCTATCTCCCTGTGTCCTGCCCGGTCACTGTTATTCCTTGTTATCAGGATTCACATGTATTCCCTCGAATAACCCCAGTCCCCAGAACTATCTGTCCCCTTAGCCCCACACTCCTATCTCGGACACAGTCGTTTCTCCAGGCAACGCTCCCTTGAGCAGCCTGGTCCCGCGCGTCCGCTCCCCGGGAACCCCAACCCCCGATTGATCTGGCAGCCTGGCTGCCATGCACACCTGGACCCCATGCACCGCTCCCACGAGCAGCGGTCCTCCAAGCCCTCCACTCCCCGTGTACCTGGAGGAGAAGACGCGCGAACAGCTGATGGCAGTGCCCACGTCGCAGAGCGCGCGGTAATCCCGGTCCCGGGCGCGCGCCGCCTTCACGTGCAGCGCGTAGAGAGAGAGCACTAAGCCCGCGAGGCAGAGCGCGAGCCGCACCCACCCCGGACTCCGCCAGGTAGCGCCCATGTCTTCAGGTCCTGCCCGAAGGAAGCCTCAGCCGGAAACTAACTGGCCACGGGGCAGGGGCGGGGCCGGATTTGACCACGCCCGCTCCCGCCCCTCTGACTGAACGATTGGCCTACTGGTCTCGCACTCCCTGATCTAATTGGTTGTTCCTATGATTTGGCAAGCGTGTTGCCGCGGTAGGAAAACAGTTGAGGAATGCTGGGACTGGAAAACCGATTAAGGGACATGGGTATTTACGGATTTGACGGCCTGCCAGGCATGATGGGAATTGTAGTCCGAGCGGCTGCAGTGCCTCAAGGATAATGAAATCTCCGGAGTTTTACAAGTTATATTAATCGGGCTAACAATATATAGCGTTTACTCTAGTCCAAGCCCTGTTTTAACTTTGGAGAATCCTGGAACTAGAGATCAGCGGATCAGGGAATCCAGGGCATACTGCGATCTCATCAAGAACCAAGCGTTTTCCCTAAAATTATCTGACAGCATAGCCTCCAATCCGCCTAGTTTGCCCAGCCATTCCTTCCTGCTGCACCAGCGCCTCTTGCTGGCCGATATCTACGTCTCTCTCCTACATTCCCAGCTCCATCAGCTTCGCCATATCCTGGACAATATCCTAACCTCTGTTCTATTGTGGCGCCACCTGGCGAAACCTGAGCCCAGATCAACCCAACAGTCCCTCCATTCGAAGGCTTTGACGGGCTACCTGACCTCTCCCTTTCACACACAGTATTTATTAACGAGCCATCTCACCCGGGATAGGCTTTCCGCGTGGCGCAGTGGTAAACAATCTGCCTGCCGAGGCAGGAGGTGCAAGAGACCCAGATTCCATCCCTGGGTCGGGAAGATCCTCTGGAATAGGAAATGGCAGCCTGTTCCAGTATCCTTACCTGGAAAATTCCATGGATAGAGGAGCCGAGCGGGCTACAGGTCACAAAAAGTTGGACACGACTGAGGGCACACACACACACACACACACCTCATCTATACCTCCCCTTCCTTCCATTTGCATTGGAACTTCCCCCCCGCCCCATTTTAGAAGCTGCAATAAATACCCCTTTACAATCAAGTTTTGTTTTTGTTTTTTTTTTCCAGAAGATTTTACACTCTCAGTCTTTACTTCCTTACATTTTCCTTGCTGCCCAACACAACATAAACTAGCTCCTGACCCTGGTACTCCCCTGATAACTAGTATCACCAGGAAGCTAAATTCAATGAATATTTTTCAGTTCTTATCATGCTTGATTCCCAACAGTATTAATCCTTCCTGGGAACCCTGTCTTCCTCTGGCTTTTGTTATATTTCACTCTTCTAAATGGCCCTCCTCCCTCCCTGGCTGCTTCTTCTCAGGCCTACTCCTCTTCCAGACAATGTGGTCAGTGGAATAATGGCTCTTAAAGATGTGTGTGTGTGTTGTGTGTGTATCAGTTGCTCAATCATGTCTGACTCTATGTGACCCCATGGACTATAGCTCTCCAGGCTCTTCTGTCTATGGAATTCTCCAGGCAAGAATACTGGAATGGGTTGCCATTCCCTTCTCCAGGCTCCCAAAGATGTCAGTGCCCTAATTCTTGGGACCTGTGGACATATTAGTTTACATGGCAAATGGGAATTAAGATTGCATGTGGAATGAAGGCTACTAATCTGCTGATTTTAAAACAGATTATCCTATGGGTCCAATGTCATCACAAGGGTCCTTAAAAGTGAGAGCAGCAGAAGAGTCAGAAGGCGGTGTGACTACTGAAGAAAAGCAAAAAGAGATCAATGTTGCTGGCTTTGAACATGGAGGAAAGGGGTCATGAGCTAGGGAATGTGGGTGGTCTCTAGCAGCAGGAAAAGTTAAAGAAATGGATTCTCCTCTAGAGCCTGCAGAGAGGAAGTTTTTGTTGTTGTTTTGTTTTTTGGCTTCACAACATGGCTTGCAGGATCCTAGTTCCCTAACCAGGCACCAAATCCCTGCTCCCGAAGTGGAGGTGCAAAGTCCTAACCACTGGCAAAGTCCTAATCACTGGATCTCCAGGGACTTCCCCAGAAAGGAACTATTGCCATCCTGATTTTAGCTCAGTGAGACCCATGCCAGACTTCTGAACTCCAGGACTATAAGATAAGTTCATGTAGTTTTAAGCTACTAAGTTTGTGGTAATTTGTTATAGCAGCAATAGGAATCTAGTACAGAGCACTATGACTTAGGCCAGTTTCTCAGCTCTTTCCACAGTTTTCTGGCGTGTTCCTATTATTTGTGGCTGACTTCTTCCCAAATGAGTGATCTAAGAGGGAGTAAAATTCCCTGGTGGCTCAGATGGTAAAGCGTCTGCCCACAGTGTGGGAGACCTGGGTTCGATCCCTGGGTTGGGAAGATCCCCTGGAGAAGGCAATGGCACCCCACTCCAGTACTCTTGCCTAGAAAATTCCATGGATGGAGGAGCCTGGTGGGCTACAGTCCATGGGGTCACAAAGAGTCGGACATGACTGATCGACTTCACGACTTCACAAGAGGGAGTAAGGTGGAAACCACAGTATCTTTATGACTCAGCCTTGAAAGTCACACGTTGTCATTTATCTTATTGGGTCAGGTCAGCTCTGTTCAATGTGGGAAGAGACTCCAGAGGGATATAAATACAGGGAGGTGGGACTCATTGAGGGCTTACTGCTGTTTAACAAATTACCACAAAAATAAAGACTGAAGAGAAACAACCTTTTCATTTTCTCTCAGTTTTTAGGAGTTAGGAATTCGAGGTGAGAATTTTGCCTGGGCAGTACTGGCTCACATAACTGCAGTCCGATGATGACTAATATTGGAGCAATGGGAGGCTGATAACTTGGCTTCTCTCTCTCTTCTTTGTTTTTGGCTGTGCTGGGTTTTTGTTGCTGCGAGTGGGCTTTTCTCGAGTTGTGGCGAATGGAGGCTACTCTCTAGTTGCAGTGTGAGGGGTTCTCATTATGGTGGCTTATCTTGTTGCACGGGCTCTAAGCTCACAGGCTTCAATAATTGTGGTGCGAGGGCTCTACAGCACAGGCTCAGGAGTTGTGGTGCAAGGGCTTAGTTGCTCCGTGGCATGTGGGATAGATCTTCCTGGCCCGTGTCCCCTGCACTGGCAGGGGGATTCTTTAGCACTGAGCTACCGAAGAATTATGCCCCCTCCCCTTCGTGTAGCCTCAGGGACTCTCTGTGAATCCATGTAGCCACTCCTCCATAGGGGCTACTTAGGGCTTCCTCACAGCATGGCAGACTCCAGGCCACAGCAACCAGTTTCCAAAACTGTCTTCCATGATTTCCACCTCCTGGTATACATACCATTGTGTAATTTCTTCCCACCCTAAATAGGGCTGACCTGGCCCAATGGGATAATGCAGACATGATGGTTTATGAGTTTGGAGGCTGTTATTAGGATATTGTGGCTTCCATCTTGCTCCCTTTTAGATCACCCACTCTGGGTGAAGTCAGCTGCCATGTTTGCCTAATTCCTAACCCAAAGAAAGTGTGTGAGATAATAAATATTTATTGTTTTGAACTGCTATATTGTGAGGGTAATTTGTCACACAACAACAGATAATTAATACAGGGCAATCAGGGACTCCTGCGGTAGTCCAATGGTTAGGACTATGTGCTTCCAATGCAGAGGGCATGGGTTCGATCCCTGGTTGGGGAGCTAGGGTCCTATATGGCCAAAATAATAACTACCAAAAAATAAATAATTAAAAAATACAGGGCAATTAGATTGCTTATGTGACTACTCAGGTCTCCAGTAAAAGTTCTCCAGGGAACCAAGTAGAAGCTGTATCATCTTTTATGATCTAGCTTCATACATCATCATTTAGTATCCCTTCCACTGTAATCACAAATCTGCTTAGAACAAATGGGAAGGAAATCAGAACTTCACCTCTTGATAAGAGAAGGCTCAAAATCATAAACTAAGAAGTTCAGGGACTTTCTTGGTGATGCAGTAGATGGGAATCCACCTGCCAATGCCAGGGACACAGATTTGACTCCTGGTCTGGGAAGATTCTACATACTGTGGAGCAACTAAGCCCAGGCACCACAACTACTGAGCCTGAGCTCTAGAATCCACGTGCTGCAACTATTGAAGCCCACACACCCTAGAGCCCGTACTCTGGAACAAGAGAAGCCACAGCAATGGGAAGCCAGAACACCGAAACAAAGAGTAGCCCCTGCTCACCTCGACTAGAGAAAGCCCATGCACAATACTGAAGACCCAGTACAGCCATAAATAAATATATAATTAATTAATTTTTTAAAAAAGAGAAGTTCATGTGGGTGTGTGGGGTGCAGCATCTATGGGAAATACAAACTGCCACATGAGGCAGATTTTTCTCCACCCACGTCTTCTCTTACTCCATACAGATTACAGCTTCTGAGCTCTGAGCCCAGATCTTGATCCTGGGTTCCAAACCCCATAGTAGAAACACTTCTAGGACCTCTTCATCTGGATATTCTCACAGGTCAATCTGATGAAATGCAACACACTCAAAACTGAGCTCCTATGTTACTCAGCTATAAAAAGAAATGATATTGGGTCATTTGTGGAGACATGGATGGATCTAGAGGCTGTCTTACAGAGTGAAGTGAGTCAGAAAGAGTAAAACATATCATTTATTAATGCATATGTGTGGAAACTAGACAATGGTATAGATGATCGTATTTGCAAAACAATATAGTGGTTTAGAGTTTAAGGATCTGTCTTCCAAGGTAGGGGACCCAGGTTGATCCCTAGTCAGGGAACTAAGATTCCACATGCCGTGGGGCAACTAAGCCCTAATGCCTCAACTAGAGAGCCCGAACCCTGCAACAGGAGAAGTCAGTGTAACGAAAAGCCCATGTGCCATCATGAAGACTTATCACAGCTCAAAAAACTCCAACAACCCTCCCCCAACACACAAAAACAGAAATAGAGACATAGATATAGAGAATAAACATATGAACATCAAGAGGGGAAAGGGGGTGTGGTGGGATGAATTGGGACTTGGGGATTGACTATATACAGTACTGATGAAAAAGTGAAAGTTAGTCGCACAGTTGTGTCCGACTGTTTGCGATCCCATGGACTATAGCCTGCCCAGCTCCTCTGTCCATGGAATCCTCCAGGCAAGAATACTGGAGTAGGTTGCCATTTCCTTCTCCAGGGGATCTTCCCAATCCAGAGATCGAACCCAGGTCTCCTGCATTGCAGATAGATTCTTTACCAACTGAGCCACAAGGGAAGCCCCACACTACTGATACTGTGTATAAAAATAGAGTCCCAGGTGGCTCAGTGGTAAAGAATCCCCCTCAATGCAGGAGACATGGGAGACCCGAGTTTGATCCCTGGGTTGGAAAGATCCGCTGGGGGAGGAAATGGCAATCCAGTCCAGTACTCTTGCCTGGGAAATCCCACGGACAGATGACTGACGGGCTGCAGTCCATGGGGTCACAAAGAGTTGAACACGACTGAGCACTCATGCACATAACATAGATAATTAATGAGAACCTACTGTATAGCTCAGGGAATTCTATTCAGTGCTCTATGGTGACCTAAAGGAAATCCCCAAAAGAGGAGATGTATGTATACATATAGCTGATTTACTTTGCTGTATAGTAGAATATATAGCTGATTTACTTCGCTGTATAGTAGAAACTGGAGAAGGCAATGGCACCCCACTCCAGTACTCTTGCCTGGAAAATCCCATGGACGGAGGAGCCTGGTAGGCTGCAGTCCATGGGGTCACTGAGTACGACACGACTGAGCGACTTCACTTTCACTTTTCACTTTCATGCATTGGAGAAGGAAATGGCAACCCACTTCAGTATTCTTGCCTAGAGAATCCCAGGGATGGGGGAGCCTGGTGGGCTGCCATCTATGGGGTCGCACAGAGTCGGACACGACTGAAGCGACTTAGCAGCAGCAGCATAGTAGAAACTAACAACGTTGTAAAGCAATTATACTCCAATAAAAATTAGTTTAAAAAGATAAACAAAATCTGAACGGTTTACAAAGGGCAAACTAAGCTCTTTACCTTCTCCAAATCTGGCTCTTCTCTGGGGTTTCCCATTTTAACCTTGGCCTCCCCCAGTCCACCCAAACCACTCCTCCTGGACATCTCTCTCACTCCTGGTAATTTATGCAGACCACTACCTTGACCCAAACCATCATCAGCTCCTACCTAGACAAATGTAGTAGCCTCCTCTCTGGTCTCTCAGATATTTGTCCGTCACCCCAACATACATTCTCCATGCAACAATCAAAGTGATCCTTTAAAAATAAAAACAAAAAACAAAATAAAGATGTAGCTTTGTCACTCTGCCTTTCAACAGCTCAGAGAAGAAAGCCCAATATTTCTTTCATTGATTTAACAAATGTTTATTGAGCACCTGTTACATGCCAGAGACTGTGTTAGGGGCACAAGATAAATCAGTATAGCAGACAAATATTCATACATTGGTCTTACATTTCAGGGAAAAAAATGAGTAATTAATATAATAAATTCATATAATATGTTGTTGGTGATAAATGCTCTGGATGAAATAAAGAGTAGAGCAGAAGAAATTCCCAGGCAGTCCAGTGGTTAGAACTCAGCATTTTTCACTGAAGGGGGTCATGGTTCAGTCCCTGGTCCCAGAACTAAGAGCCCAAAAGCCTTGAAGTCCAGCCAAATAAATAAATAACTGAGTAAAGCAGTGTGAGGGGAATGGCTGCTACTGCTACTAAGTTGCTCAGTCATGTCCGACTCTGTGGGACCTTATAGACTGTAGTCCTCCAGACTCCTCTGTCCATGGGATTTTTCAGGCAAGAATACTGGAGTGGGTTGTCATTTCCTTCTCCAGGGGATCTTCCCGACCCAGGGATCAAACCCACATCTCTTAGGTCTCCTGCATTGGCAGGCAGGCTCTTTACCACTAGCCTTACTGGCGTGCTGCGATTCATGGGGTCGCTAAGAGTCGGACACGACTGAGCGACTGATCTGATCTGATCTGATCTGATCTACCCGGGAAGCCATACTAACCAGAGGGGAATGGGGGCGATTGCAATTTTAAATCGGATTATCAAGTTGGGCTTTGTCCAACTGACATTTGGGCAAAAGCTTAGAGGAGGTGAGGGAGTAAGCTATGTGGAGGGGAACGGTGTTCTAAACCGAGGAAACAGCTCCTGAGAGGTGGAATGTGCCTAAGTATGTTTAGGGGGAAATAGGTGTGCCAGTGTAATGGGAGGTAAGGACAGAGAGGAAGGAGGGGACAAGTTATTTAATCTCTTTTTAAAAAATTTATTTGGCTGCACCGGGCCTTAGTTGGGGCACGATGAAATCTTCCTTGCTGGCATGCAGGATCTCTTTTCCTGACCAGGGATTGAACCTGGGTCCCATGTATCTGGAGCAAGTAGTCTTAACCACTGACCATCAGGGAAATCTCCCGTATAATCTTTCTGGGCCTCTATCCCGTCCTGTGAAAAATGAGGATATTAATAGTACCTACCTCAGAGGTACTGTTACGAAGATGAAACGAACACATGTCAATCTCATAAACAAGGGCCTGACTGGAAGAGGGCACCCGTGGTGGTGCATGTCCAACCTCCACCGCCGGGAGGCAGCAGCGAGTCCCGGCCGGGCTCTGGGCCAGCGTGCAGGGTCAAACGAGGTGAGGCTCTTCCCGGATGTCTGCAGACTCTGACAGCAGCCGTCTCCCGCATTCCCGGTCTCGCCGCGGCCACGTGAGCGCAGAGTTCTGGCGCACTACAAGCACTTCTTTGCCTCAATGGGCACGCTGGCCTCCCACCGGAAGCATCCTCCCCTCTCCCTTCTTCTACTGGCTCAAGCCCTGCCTGCCTCCAGCCTCCTCCGGCTTCACTCCAGGATAGCGCCAGGATTCGGGAAAAGAGAGTGGGAATGGTGTGGAGATGAGGGGCAAAGGGGAAATCCAGAGACTCAGGGAGCCCCTTCCTCATGATCTGTGCAGACTTTCCAGCCAATTCCTCAGGCAGGCCAGCTGGTGGTAAAGGGTCCAGCTTTCACTGCGGAGGGCCCAGGTTAAATCCCTGGTCCCGGAACCAAGATTCCGCAAGCGGTAGGTCGCAGCTGAAAAAGGAAAAAAAAAAAAAAAAGATAACTTCAAAGACATCTCCCGCTTTACTTGCTTCTTTAAATTTTTAAAATATTTAGAATCCAGTCAGTTCAAGCACACATAAACACACTGAAAAGTCTCTCTCCCATCATCTCCTGCTTGGGAAAAAAAAAAAAAAAATTGTCTTTTCACTAGGCTCTCTGCATTTGGTCTCACATCCTAATTACTGTAGCCAAAGGGCTCTAAGGCGCAGATCTATTCCGTTAAAATCCCTCAATAACTTCTTACTACCTCAGGACAAATACAGGTCTGGTCACCTCATTCAGCCCCTCTCCTCTCAGACTCCACATGGCTCCATGCTCTTCTCTGTCATGATATGCCCTTCCCATTCCAGCTCCCAGGCGTGGCTGAGTCCTATTCACACTGCACGTGTATCAATTGTCTATCTATTGTCCATCAATTGTCTATCTTCCTCTACAGGTTGAGAAGGGTCTATTAACTCAAGACCAAATCTCTCCTAGCCCAGAATGTCACCTAATCAGTGTTTGTTGCTGATATTAATTAGTAATAATATTAATAACAATAGCTAATATAGTGTTAATTCCATGCCCAGCACTATTCTAGGCACTTTACATGGATAAATTCATGTAACCACACAACCCCAAGGTTGATACAACTTCATTTTACCAAGACAGGAATTAAAGTATTGAGTAATTTAAGTAACTTGCCCCAGATAGTGAATGACTGAGCTGGGTTTTGAACCAGGCACTTTGGTTTTCCACAAATGAGTCAAGACCTTGAGGAGAAGGACCAGACCTCAGAGAGGGAATCCAGATAGCGTTTGGTCTGTGCACGTTGCATCTCAGGATATTCTCGCCCTGTCCCATTTCTTTCCCGAGGGCCCGCTTCCCAGAGAGACTAGGTAACTCTGGGGTTATTTGGGGGGTCTAGGAGCAGGGACATAACTTCTCCGGGCTGGGCGCGAGGGTGCGAGTCCTCTGCTCCAAACTACAACTCCCAGGAGTCACCGGGCGCCCATAGCCCACGCGACGTCACGGCGGCAGAGGGCGCAGGCGGCTAGGCTCGCCCGGCCCGGTCGACTGTTGGCCTGTACCGCTCGGACCCTGGCCCTGGCTCTGGCCCAGCGGTAAGGGGAGCGACCTGCGCAGACCATGCCCGCTAAGGCTTCGCATCACTTGACCGCACCCTCCGCCTTTGCCCTGGATCGTTGGAGCGCGCGTGGAGGGCGGGGGTGGGGGGACCAGCATCTAGCATATGGGGGAGATCTGGGCTGAACCAAGTGGCCCTGCGGAGGGAGGGACCTAGATGGGGACTCCCGAGCCGCTGCTTCCATGCAGCCAAACCTCGGTGCACAATTCTTTGTGCCACACGTATGCAGGCCAGACCCCAGTCGGGGTCTGAAGGGGCCGGATTAGGGGTCAGCCCCGCCCCTTGAACGAGGTGCAGCGGATCCGAGAGATCAGGGGCAAGGTTTCGGGCTGGACTGGTCTAAGGATCCCCTCCCCTCCAAGCTACCAGATAGAGCCTTAGATTGAAGAATAGTAACTCCAGAAAGCAAGGTGATCCAGGCTCTCCCTGTGTGTGTGTGTGTGTTTGGGGAGATGGTTGAAGGGGTTGGGCAGAGATGGTCAAATCTGATTATACCTGTGCTCACGTAGAGAGAGGGCACTTCTGGATTCAGATCCGTACAACTACCCCTTTCCCCGCCTTGGTAGATGGGAGCTGCTCCCCGGAGGCTGAGCTGGTCAGCATCGTCAACCGGTGCTCACCCCTGAAGTCAGAGAAGAGTCCCTGCCTACCCACATCCTTCTTGCCCAGTGTTGGGGTCGCCTCCGTCTATCGGGTCCTCAGCCCTACTGGCCACCCAGTCCAGTTCAAAGGAACAGAACGATGATACTGGCTTCGGTGCTGGGGAGCGGACCCCGGGGCGGGCCACCCCTCCGGCCTCTCTTGGGGCCCGCACTCTCGCTCCGGGCCCGCTCCACATCAGCCACTGATACCCACCATGTGGAAATGGCACGGGAGCGCTCTAAGACCGTCACCTCCTTTTACAACCAGTCAGCCATTGACGTCGCAGCGGAGAAGGTGTGCAGCTAGGGCGGTGAGGCCTGGGTCTGGAGCTGGAGTGGGTGTCCGGGGAAGGGGTGAAGCTAATATGGCCGGGGGCAGGGCGTTGGAGATACTACGCTCAAAGGCCCTCTGTCCCTTCAGCCTTCAGTCCGTCTCACTCCAACCATGATGCTCTATTCAGGCCGCTCTCAGGATGGCAGTCACCTCCTGGTAAGATTTCCTGCTTCTTGTTTTGCTCTTGGGCCCTGGAGCTCTGACCCAGCCCCCCAGCCCCTGGCCTTAACTTCCCTCTTCTCTTTCTTCTAGAAAAGTGCCCGCTACTTGCAGCAGGAGTTGCCAGTGAGGATCGCTCACCGCATCAAGGGCTTCCGCAGCCTTCCTTTCATCATTGGCTGCAACCCCACCATACTGCACGTGGTAAGATGGCCTCAAGGGGGCATAGGAAAGGACCTTAAGTCAGTGTGCCCACCACCCATGGGGCAGATAGGGAGAGGGAACCAGAGTGGTAGAGACCTACCTGCCTAAAGGTTTCTGAGTCCTAGAGGACTCGGCCCAAGCTTTCATGGAGACTTGAAAGACCATGATGGGTTCGGAACCCAATGAACTGGGGTGGATGGCAGTCCCCATAGGTGGTCATGGCTGACTGTTCTCTACCTGTGCCCAAAGCATCCTTGTGAATTCCAACACCTCTTCCTTGCAGCACGAGCTGTACATCCGTGCCTTCCAGAAGCTGACAGACTTCCCTCCGGTGAGGGCTGGGCCAGGGCAGGGTGAGGGGCTGAGAGGTCAGGGCTGGACCACCCACGCTCACGACTACGTGGCTTGCAGATCAAGGACCAGGCGGATGAGGCCCGATACTGCCAGCTGGTGCGACAGCTGTTGGATGACCACAAGGACGTGGTGACCCTCTTAGCGGAAGGCCTGCGTGAGAGCCGGAAGTACATAGAGGTGAGGGCAGCACAATGTGGGCCCAGACCTGGTAGGGTCCTGGGAAAGGCACCAGGTTTCTGAGGCCTGCTGTTTATAGGATGAGAAGCTCGTCCGCTACTTCTTAGACAAGACGTTGACTTCAAGGCTTGGGATCCGTATGTTGGCCACCCACCATCTGGCACTACATGAGGACAAGGTGGGGCGCCGGGACCTGAGTATGTCAAGTGGACCAGAGGGAGCTGAGCCAGGAGCCCCGTTGGACTGGGGACCTGGTCCATGGGTCTGGGGAGAGCCCTGGGGCTGCTTCCATAGTCTAGAGTTTACAAGCTTTTGTTGCCCAAGATGTGGGTAGAGGTGATCTCTGGTCCTGACCTTCTTTCTCCTACCAGCCCGACTTTGTTGGCATCATCTGCACTCGCCTGTCACCGAAGAAGATTATTGAAAAGTGGGTGGACTTTGCCAGGTGAGGCTAGAATGGTTAAGGAAATGGACATCATCGGGCAGGGAAGGTCTGGGTCTGAGCACTTGCCCAGGATGTGGTCCAGGGCAGGATTTCTCAACTGTGGTACTGTTCATGTTTTGGGCCAGATTATTCTTTTCTGTAAGGGGCTGGCCTGTGCTTGTTAGGATGTTCAGAAGGATCCCTGGCTTCTACTCACTTGATGCCAGTAATATTCCCCAGTTGTGGCAAACAAAAATGTTGCTAGGGATTGCAAAATGTCCTTGGGAGGGTGGGGACAGAATCAGCTCCAGTTGAGACCCACTGGTTGGAATCTGAACCCTTGCTCCTATCCACAGACGCCTGTGTGAGCACAAGTATGGCAATGCACCCCGAGTCCGCATCAACGGACACGTGGCTGCCCGTTTCCCCTTCATCCCAATGCCACTGGACTACATCCTACCTGAGCTGCTCAAGAACGCCATGAGGTGGGCCGCTGGATGTATTGGATGGGGGCAGATGGGAACTGAGGTGAGGCGGGGCACCACCACCTACTGGTATTTGGCCCCTTGCACAGAGCCACAATGGAGAGTCACCTCGACACTCCCTACAATGTCCCAGATGTCGTCATCACCATCGCCAACAATGATATCGATCTCGTCATCAGGTTTGCCTTGGGTGCAAGTTGGGTGGTATGGATGCGGGTTTCTGGGCACTGTTTCTGATCTGCTGAATGACCTCAAGCTTAGTGAGACTTAGTGTTTCAGGACAATCTCTGGTCCTGAGATTGCCGTGAGCTGGACATGAGTTGATCTGGGGCCAATTGCAGGCCCCAGGGGCCTGCCTTTGTCAGAAACTGAGGGGCCCAGAGCAGGGAAAGAGTCAGAAATATGGTGCTGGGCAGAGAATAAATGTCAAGTCCTGTGAGAAGGTTTAAGCAGTCAGTGGCAGAAGTGAGGGTGGAGAAAAGTAGCTTATAAAAAGCAAGGCCCAAGAGTCCAGGTGACCACATTCCATGTTTGGGTGGGTGGAAGGGACAGGAAGGCCGACTTAGCACTCACTGTCTGCTTGGGAGGTAGTGAACCCCCACCAAAGCTGAGCCAAACCCCCGTTACCGTCATCCTGCCAGGATTTCAGACCGGGGCGGGGGAATTGCTCACAAAGACCTGGATCGGGTGATGGACTACCACTTCACTACAGCTGAGGCCAGCACCCAGGACCCCCGGATCAGCCCCCTCTTTGGCCACCTGGACTTGCACAGTGGTGGCCAGTCAGGACCCATGCACGGGTGAGGCCCCATCTGGCCAGAACAGAGGGGTGGGAGGGCCCAGGAGACTCAAGCCTCTGAAGCCTGTGTCCTGTCCCCCCGCCCACCCCCAGCTTTGGCTTCGGGCTGCCCACTTCGCGGGCCTACGCAGAGTACCTCGGTGGTTCCCTTCGGCTGCAGTCGCTGCAGGGCATTGGCACAGATGTCTACCTACGGCTCCGTCACATCGATGGCCGGGAAGAAAGCTTCCGCATCTGACCTCGCAGCCCTAGGCTGGCTGGCCTACCCAGGCTGGGCCACACTCCCTGCCAGGACCTCCCGGACCCGGCAGGGTACCACCCTGCTCCACACTGCTGCATCTCGGGTCTTAGGGCCCCAAACAGGTGGACTTACATGGAGCCAGGCACCGGCCCTCTTCCATAGGGTCCACTGCTTCCCTGCCTCCAGGCCTTAGAGGGGAGGAAGTGGGGACCCTCGAGGTCTCCCGCACCAGCTCCGTCATTCTCGTTCCTGGGGAACCCCACTTTGACCTGCTGTTTGTTATTAAAGTTCACATTTTGAATGCCCTCTCAGGCCCCATGTGTGGGGAGGGCAGATGAACCTTTGTTTCTGCCCTCTTTCAGGTCCCCTGGACCCTGGGTTTAACTAGTTCATGTCCTGGTCTCTTAACCATCCTCACTGCCTGGCAGACCAGGAACAGAATTGGCCCTGGGTTTCCTGCACAGTAAATTTAACGGGAGTGGGGATGAGTCGGGCAGTTTGTGCAAACCTCTCATTCATTTCATTTCCCAAATGTTTCTGCCTCCCAGACAATATGGAAGGCCCAGGTTGGCCCAGCTTCAGGCCTCAGTTCCGATTCTTCCCAGCAGTCACAGGTCATAGAGGTGAAGGTGACCCAGCTGGGCACTCTTCTGAGCCACCTGATGCCTAAACCTGAGTAAGGAAGGTTAAAAATACTGTCTGCCAGCCGTGCCTGCTATTGCCAAGTAAAAGAACACACAGGATTGTGCCCTGGCAGGCCCCAGAGGACAGTGGGGCCCGGGTAGGGAGGGCAAAGGGCTCCAGGGAGCAGGTGGTGGTGACCCCCCTAGCACCCATCTTGCCAGGAAGGAAGAAGGCTTAAAGCCTACTTGGTGGGACTGGTGATGGAAATGGGGGACTGAGGGGAGACAGGAATTGTATCTGGTGGTGGGAAACCCTAGTGATTTGCCAGGCTGAAAATCTTGCTGCTGCAGTGCTGGGGGGAGGAGGAGGGGGAGGCTGGAGAGGCAGATAGTAGTCAGGGTGAAAGACCTTGAAATTACAGCCCAAGAAGTGTGAGTTTTATCCTGGAGGTAGCAGGGATCCATGGAAGGGTTTGAAGCTAGGAAGGGTGGTTAGATTCCCTAGAGTGAATTGTTCAGTCATGTCTGACTCTTTGCCACCTTGTGGACCATATAGTCCATGGACTTCTCCAGGCCAGAATACTGGAGTGGGTAGCCTTTCCTGTCTCCAGGGGATCTTTTCAACCCAGGGATCAAACCCATGTCTCCCGCATTGCAGGTGGATTCTTTACCAGCTGAGCCACCAGGGAAGCCCTGGATTCCCTAGAAGCACATCTTACAAAGATTTGTATCCAAGCAATTTGTTGAGAAAGTGCTTCCAGAAGGGAGTAGGGGAGGCAGGAAAGGGAAGGGCAGGAGGCCAGGCAAGAGAGGTAAGCGGCACAGTCATTGATGGACTCCTCTGCTGGATGATCATTTGTTTATTGTCCATATTTGATTGGGCAGGTACTTAAAACTCCCAGACTGAGAACTTCCATTTTCAGCTCTTTGAAAGCAAAACAGTTCCATTAACTTGAGAGACTTTTCACCAAACAAGCCTCTGGTGCTGGCTTCTGAAAGCACATCAAAGGTAATATGAGCACAAGGAAGCAACAAAAAATGATTCTGTGGGATCTGTGTGAATCATCAACATAATTCTAGGGGTGGGTGGAGAGGGAACAAGTACTACAGTGTTAATTTTAAATTTTTTTCTTGCCTGACTTATTTCTTCCGTTTCATATGCTGCCATAAGGGCATTTACCACTTCCTCCAAACTTCTTTATTTCCCCAAAGCCAAGTTACCAGCTCTTCCCACTGCCATCGCTCACAGATACTTAGATGTTTCCTGATCTGTAACCTCATCCTTAGGCCTTGGGCATTCCACTCCTCTTAGAATTGTTTCAAAGCCCAATAGCCAAATTACAAGTCAGGTATGACTCAGAGTGGCCAAAGGGAATGTTTATTGAGCACCTACCCTGTCTGGCATTGTGCAACATGCACTTGTTTTATATACGTAAGAGATAAATATATGGTTCAATCTTTATGGTTATATGGTTTATACAGTGTAACATTTAACGACATTCTGGGAATGGACACTCACAGTGTAGGGTCAGAACCCAGAATTCCTCACTTATTAAGCCCAAGACGCTGCCCATTATGTCCAGGGCCTTTGGCTATTTTCTGTTTAGGGAACTTGGTCATTTCTTTACAAACGCTTGATTCTGTGCGAGTGATTTATTGGACCTGCTTCCCTAATCCGATCTCCTTTTCCCATCCTGAACAAGGAACGCAGTTTCTTAAGTCTTTAAAAACGGGAGACCAGTATTTGGCTGGTGGAAGTGCATGGGATGGGTGTTAACCTCAGGCTCATCGCCCTAAAGCCAGGCATCCAGGGAGGCTGCTCTGGCTCCGCCGTGGTAAACTGGGGGCAGCGCCGCCCGATAACTGGCACATCTTGGCTTCCTCAGGCACCGGAAGTCTTAAAAAGATAGAGCTGAGACATCACATCAGGAAAGCCTTTCTCCTCTCTTTTAACTCTAGGGTGCAGCCATAATTCCAAACAGAAAACTCCAGGGTAACCGGCACAGTCAACGTCAATCTGGCCTGGCGCCGCGGAGACAGTCACACTAGCCAACGAGCTCCTGCCACGTCACAGACCCCGCCCTCTAGCTTGCTGCAGACTCCGCCGTGCTTCATTGACCCGGATCTAAAGGCGCTACGTGGCGCTATATTCTGTCGTCACTTCCACTACAACGATGGCGGCACAGGGAGCAGCTGCGGCGGTTGCGGCGGCGACTTCAGGGGTCGCGGGGGAGGGCGAGCCCGGACCCGGGGAGAATGCGGCGGTCGAGGGGACCGCTCCGTCCCCAGGCCGCATCTCTCCGCCGACCCCGGCGCGCGGCGAGCCTGAAGTCACCGTGGAGATCGGAGAAACATACCTGTGCCGGCGGCCCGATAGCACCTGGCGTGAGGGCGGGGCCCAAGGCCAGGGGGCGGGGCCTAAGGGCGGGGCGGGGCCTGAGAGGGGTAGAACACGGTCTTTTGGACTTGCCCCGGCGCCGCCTACAATCCCCACAGCCTGGGCTTTAGCCAGTCTTCCTTCTGTGTTTTAGAGCCCCCATTCCACTTCCTTGCCCAGTCTTAGGCTTCATTCCCTTTTTTTGTTAACCTGCTTCCTCACTGGTCTCCCTTGTGTCTGTGACTTCCCCTTCTTATCCATCCCCTACAGCCGCCAGCGGAGAAGACCTCCCGGAACACAAAAACGAGCTTCCCCTCCCTTCTATTTTTTTGCGTCATTTCCAGAATAACCCCCAAATACCTTAGAATGGCCTTCGTCTTTGTCACCTCTCTGTTTTTTAGCACCCCTAGCAAAGGCCATTGACGGACCAGACCACGCTCTTAAGACCATATGCCTTTTACTGCTGGCTAGCCCCACTCATCCTTTTAGCATCATATCCCCTGTGATGTCACTCTTGACTCCCTTCAGGCAGAGTGAGTCGTTCCCTTCTGTATATTCCTGCAACATTTTCTTCATACCTGAGCTACGGTATATGTACCATTGTGTTGTCATTGTCTGTCTTCTATCAAAGTGTGAACTTCTGGAGGGCAGGACCGCTCATGATTCATCAGTGTATCTTCTGTACCCAGCAGCAGCCCAGCTCAGGGCCAGACTTGCAGTGGTTGCCTTACTCATTTGTTGAATGGTCCGCCATTTGGTGCTGTACTGAAAGCTTATTACCATTTGAGGGGGGCGCTGTTATCCTTATTTACACATGAAAGCGCTGAGGCTCAGAAAGCCAAAATAACTTGTTCAGTTAAATATAGCTAGGAAGTGGGGCTGTTTGAGTCCACAACTAGCTCTCATGACTTCTGAACAAGTGAATGACTGAGTATAGTAATACAGACCTTGAATTTGGAGCCAGACTTGAATTCGGTTAAATGTGCTTATTACTTTTCAAATAGTGAGCATACCTACTTTTCAAATAGGTAAGCCTCAGTTTCCTTGTCTCTAGTATAAGAATAAGAGCCCCAATCTGGCCCACCTCAAGACAGTGATTGAAGGGAGTGGCAGAGGTGAGCAGATGAGGTTAGCTTCGGAATCTGGCAACCTGCTCCTCTGTCACTCATTCCAGCCCCGTTTTCTTTCTCAGTGATCCTAGCCTTTTCCCTTCACAGATTCGGCTGAAGTGATCCAGTCTCGAGTGAACGATCAAGAAGGCCGAGAGGAATTCTATGTACACTACGTGGGCTGTGAGTAATCAGGTCCGGGTGCGGGGTTGGGGGAGAACGCTAAAGGGCAGCACCTTCATGACCCATCCTCACAGTTAACCGGCGATTGGATGAATGGGTCGACAAGAACCGGCTGGCGCTGACCAAAACAGTGAAAGATGCTGTGCAGAAGAACTCAGAGAAGTACCTGAGTGAGCTGGCCGAGCAGCCGGAGCGCAAGATCACTCGAAACCAAAAACGCAAGCATGATGAGATCAACCACGTGCAGAAGGTCCGGATCCCTTCCCTTCCCCAGTGCCTTCCCCTTCCCCGGGTCCCTCCCCTTCCCCGGGTCCCTCCCCTTCCCTGGGTCCCTCCCCTTCCCCGGGGCCCCAGGAGGCTCAGCATCCTCTCTGACTAACCTTGGTCCTGGTGCCACACCCACAGCAGCTCCCATTGCTTAAGCTCCTGCAGTATATGGGGGACTATCTACCTCTTCCCAGGTATTCTTCACAGACGAGAAAACTGAGGCTCAGAGAGGGTGAGAGCTTGGCTGTAGTCTTGTAGCAAGGAACTGACACAGCTGGGACTGGAACTCAGGCCTCTTGCAGCTTTTATGCCCCTCTTGGCTGTGCCACATTGACAAACAGACCTGCAAGTTCCGAGGGAAGGAAGAGAATAAGTGATTTAGGGGTACTTGCAGTTGCCAACCCTTGTGCTGAGTGCTGTGCCTGGATAAGCTCATCAGGTCCTCTGTAACAACTTAATGCCACAGAGCTAATTAATTCTTTTTGAGGAAAGCAGGAAGCAGACTCAGAGAGGTTAAGTAACTTGCCTAAGGTCACACAGCTAGTATATAAAAGGGTGGGCTGAAATTAGAGTAATAATGGCACATTTATTGGCTTGTGAGCCACAGTATTAGGCAAAGTATTCTAGAACATGATCTCATTGAAATTTCACAGCAACTCTGTGAGGTAAACTTTATATCCCCAGTTTATAAGGGAGGTGCAGGTAGTTTTAGGAACCCAGTCAGGAATTAGATTTGCCAATTGGATTGTTCTACTTTGGGGCACAAGCCCTTAGCCCTGACTTGGAAATATCCTAAAAACTCCTGCCATTTATTTCCAAAGCTTGGATTTGGGGACTTCCCTAGTGGTCCAGTGGTTAAGACTCTGTCCTTCCAATGCAGGGGGTGTGAGTTCAATCCCTGGTTGGGGAACTAAGATCTCTCATGCCTCTGGGCTAAAAAAAAATAGAAGCAAAATTTGGGTTCTTTTCTTGAAGCCAGCCTGCCCCTGGAGGGTTTCTTTTCTCCCATTTTGAGCCTCAGTTTCTTGATTTGTGAAATGGAGTGTGCAGATGAGAAGAGGCTTTATGAAGCTCTTAAGGAACCCAAATTTTTGGTATTTTCACCCAGCAATTGCATCCTGAGCACTCATTGTGGGTTTTGCAGCAATGGTTTGCAGACTGTGGGGCACAGCTATTAGTAGGTAGCAAGATGAGTTCAGTGGGTTGTGGTCATTTAAATTTAAAAAATGGAATAACTAAGATAAAGTACAAACTATCAGTATATTGTCCTTTAATAAAGGTAAGTTGAGAAGTTTTTATTTCACATATAAATATACATGGGTGTATACACAGACTGCCAACTGGTTAACAGTGCTGTCATTTAAAAAAAAAAAAATTATTTTTAAATGCTTTGAATGAGAAAGATCTCTCACCGGGGATTCCTGGTGGTCCAGTGGTTAGGACTCGGCGTCTTCACTGCCATGGCCCAGATTCAGCCCCTGGTCGGGGAACTAAGATTCCGCAAGCCATGTGGCGAGAAGAAAACCCGAAAGATGTCTCTAAAGCACCATATAAGGCAGCACTGTCCTACTGAACATCCTGTGATGGAAATGGAAATGTGCTATATCTGTGTTGTCTGATACAGTAGCCACTACCCACTTGTGGCTATTGAGTACTTGAAATGTACTGAGAATTGAATTTTATTTTGAATGTAATGAACTTAAATCTAAGTAGCTGCTTGTGGCTAGAGGCTACTTTATCCCGCATCACAGTCTAAGGTTTGCTCAGCTCCCCAGCCAGGTTGCCTTGGTAAATTAAGCCTCAAAGATGTCTTTCTAAGCTGGCAGTCAGCATGGTGGATGACCGTGGACCAGTGGTGGTCAAAGAGTGAATAACCAGCAGATTACTCAAAGAATGAATAATCAGCAAGTTAACCAAAGAATGAATAATCAGTGAGTTAACGATTAGCAAGGTTCTCCAGGGCCTCATTAATGTTTAATTCTAAATAAATTACAGCATTTATTGAAAAGTAGTGTTTTTGTAGTTCTTTAACCCATTTGCAGAAGAGGACTGATTTGTGAATTGGGAGATGTGTTTTAAAGAGGCACATGAGGAGGAAAAGCTCCCTTGCCTCATCTTTGCAGGGGTTTAGCTTTGGTGTTGGACAGACCGGAGGCCCATGCCCCACTCTGCTTGGTCCCGGTTCTGTGAGCCCACTTCTCCATGCCTCAGTTTCTTCTGTGCGGTGTGGATAGTGAGCACTCCCATCTCAGGCTCATGCTGAGTAATGTCTATGATGTGAGCACTTGGTACTTGGAACAAATGGCAGCTGGCTAGTCCCCAAGAGCGAATGACCTCATTTCTCCCTGTTTACTTCTCTGTAAAGCAGAAGTAAGAATATTGTGTCTCCACATTGCCAAAGGGTTAAATGAGGCCATCCGGCCAAGTGCTTGGTAGAAAGGGCTCTGGGTAAGACACTGGCCCCTGTCTCCCTTCTGAACCACAAGGCAAGGCTGCCGTCTTCTCTGGTGTAGGTCCCAGGCTTTCCTGGGTCACTTGTCAGGCTGGCCTTGGTTCCCTTTGCAGCCTCTGGCCTAGAACCTGGGCAGGCTATGATTGCCACGTGAGTTATATCCCTGCCTTCCAAAGACTTGGAAAATAGGGAAACCAAGATGGGGGAGATGGTGGGTACTGTTGTTGAGCAAGGCATTCCTGACCTGGGAAGGAATGTATTCTGGCTCAGAAGAATCCAGTCAGGCCTCCTGGATAGGGTTGGGAAGGGTGCTGGGCCTTCAAAGACAGAAAGAGCACAGTAAAAACAATGACACGTGATCACTCGCCACGCTCTGCCCCGTCAGGCACTCGCCTGGCTCATGCTCGGTACCAGGCTGAGTAAGCGTTTTCTGGCAGCTGTAGAAGAGGGAATGACATGGAGGCTGGGAGGAACTGCATGCGCAAAGGCGTGAAGACCAGAAACAGGACTGTCAACAGCAGAGCAGGGTTGAGCTGAGACAGAGGGCTGGGAATGCCCAGGCCTTGTCACCAGCTGTCCAGACCTGACATGGTGGCAGTGGCTATTCGGGGTGGGGCAGAAGGAACCAATTCCAGAGATGACAAAGAGGTAGCACTGACAGGACGTGGCCATTATTCGAATGCCAGGCTGAGCGAGGAGGAGGAGCCTGGTGAGCAGGCTCATTATTGGTCTGGGGCAGTTGGCCCAAGGGTGATGCTTCCCAGTGAGTTGAGGAACCCAGGAGGATGAACAGGTTTGCAGGAGGAAAGGCCAAATTCCTTTCTGGACACCTGGGGCCCGCTGTGCCTGTGGGAGGGGCCTCTGGAGCCGTCCCATGTGCAGGAAGGAGGTCCAGGCACACTGGGGTGTCCCTACCGGTTCCTGATACGAGCGCAGAAGACCAGACCTGTTATTTCCTCTGTCTCCCAACAACTATGGCAGAACTGGATTGATCCGATTGGAAACACCGAAGCTCTTAGCAACCTAAGGAGTCAAGCCAGACCTTTTGATCCTAGCCCTGTTCATTAGGCAAACAGTCCAGATTTGAGCATCAGGGGGCTCTGGGATGGGTGGGTGGGTGGGTGGGCAGATGGGAGAGGGACTTGGACCAGCCAGCTCCGAAACCAGGTAAAATAAGCTTGCTCGATCTCCAGTTATTGTAGTTTAAGGGATGGGGTCTGGAAAACAGAAGAGGTGGCCTGACCCCTTCTATTCATCTCCATCCACTGCTCTTTCTCACTCAGACCTATGCAGAGATGGATCCCACAACAGCAGCCTTGGAGAAGGAACATGAGGCGGTAAGTACGGGGAGGGATCCTAAGCGGAGCTGCCCCTTCCCTGTTGCTCCTTTTGCCCCGACCAAGCCCACCTTCCCTCCACTCCCACCTCGCCCACAGATTACCAAGGTGAAGTACGTGGACAAGATCCACATTGGGAACTACGAAATCGACGCCTGGTACTTCTCCCCATTCCCTGAAGACTATGGGAAACAGCCCAAGCTCTGGCTCTGCGAGTACTGTCTCAAGTATATGAAATACGAGAAGAGCTACCGCTTCCACTTGGTGAGGCTGGGCTGGGTCTGGTGCACGCAGGGGGTGGTTGTTGAGGCTAGGGCTTCCTGAAAGAGTGGCCAGGGGAAGGAGAGACAGGCCCACAGCTGTAGATCCAAGGAAAAGCTGGCCCGGGTGGAGAGACCTGGCTTCCAGGCCTGACTCTGCCTTGGCTGGAGCCTCCCCAGACCTCAGGTTCCTCTTCTGTGGAATGGGGGCTTTCTGGGGTCCCTGGCCCTCACCACATATTTAGCAAGGCCAGTCCAGTGCCAGGTTCCTCTGTGCAAAAGAGGAAGTCAGCACAGCCCCGAGCCATGGGACCACGACTCCTGGACTGTTGGAATGCTTGGCCACACACAGGAGCCACCTGGCTGGCGTGGTGGTGTTTCCCACAGGGTGGATTTTTAGGCAGATGTGTATGGTTTAGGAAACAACCTTGTCCTGGCTGCTGGCCCTCCAGAGCCAGGCTGAGCTGGACTTGTAATTATCCTGCTGTGTGATGTTCATGCCAGTTACCTGGCCTGTTACTGTGCCTCAGTTTCTCCATCTGTAAAAGGATTCATCTCCTTAGATGGTTGGGTGAGTTACTTGATACAGGTGAAGGGTCGATCCCCAGGGTCTCCAACTGGGGAAGTGGAGAGAAGCGGAGGCCTGCTGTCAGCCACACGGGGTGGGGGATGGGGTGCCCAGCGGGGAACCTCGGGACCCCACATCTGTGCCTCCCCTCTCTCACCCCCCACCCAGGGCCAGTGCCAGTGGCGGCAACCCCCAGGAAAGGAGATCTACCGCAAGAGCAACATCTCTGTGTATGAAGTGGATGGCAAAGACCACAAGGTGAGCCCTTGGGTAGAGTTACCATGGAAATGGGGGACGCGCTAGGCACTTCCTGATGATCCTCACCATCGATAAAGGACAGAGGCCAGCCTTAGCATGAGAAGCGGCCTGCGGGCTTGTGCTTAACCTGGCACCCAGCGTGTGTTCTGTGCAAAGTAAGCTGCCTATGGTGCTTATTTACTCTCAGCTTCTGGGTTTCCCTTCTGTCCCTGAGGGATTTGGCTTCTGAGGGGGTAGCTGGGGGTGGCTTAGGCTCAGGTGCTTCTGGAACCCAGAGTGTAGATTGTCTGGCCTCAGGGTATTGTTCAAACCTGCATTTTCTTTCTGCCTGAAGAAATGGTGTTTGTTTTTCCTGGGTGGGAACTGCTCTGTGTGCGGTTTCCTGCCCGAGAGCTCTGGCTCTGACGCCAAGTTCCTTGTTCCTGAAGGACTTCAGTGGGGCGGTGTCTGGTCTCTGGAGCGTGCTTTGCTGTCGTGGACAGCTTGGCCTTTGCCTGCTCAGTCTAGGAGGGTCTCGCCGAGGGTCCCCGGTTCCCGTGCAAGGGCAGCGGAGTGTAAGATGCAGGGGGCTGGCTTCTGAGTGGTTCCGGGCTTCAAATCGCCCTGTCACTTCCTTGCTGACCTTGGACAAGTTGCTTAAGGTCTTCTGTTCCTGTTTTCTCCTCTTTAAGACAGGAGTCATGCTAATATTTACCTACGAGACTTGTTAATGGAATAAATGAAACAGCAAAGTCAAGTACTTAGCCCAGTTCTTGGAATTGAGCAGGAACTTAGTAAACACGGGCTTTTGCCAGCCTTGTGATGAATAGCTTGCTAAATAGCCTCACGTGAGCCCCCTGTTCTGCCTTCCTGAACATCAGTGGGGTGGGGGTTGGGGTTGGAGGGGCAGAAAGAGACAGAGCAGAGACGTGGGTGTTCTTTCAGCTCCACCCTGTACAGCTTTGAGGCCTCAGGCAGTCCCTCACCCTTACAGATCCTCAGTTTCCTCCTAAGCAAAATGGGTCAATGGTGCTGGGCTCACACAGCTGTCGGGTCAGGTGAGAGTGGTGGTAAAAGGTGTCCTTGATGTCTGCCATGCAGCCAACCTCAAGGTCCCACTGGCCCTCCTGACATTGGTCTCTGGCCTGGCACATCCGATGGGGTAGATAGTTTGGGCTGTGGAGTCAGGCTCAAGGGTTGTTCATCTGCAGACATTTACCAACCCCCCAGGTTCACCCTTCGCCATGTGCTAGGTCTGAGGGCACGGCTATGAGCAGACAGAACTCACACACCAGCTTGAGTCCTGCCCTGGCGCTCAGCAGGTGGGGGACCTTGGGCGAGCCACTGTCTCCTCTGAGCCTGTTTCCTGAGCTGAAAGAGAAGAGTCTGTGTCTCTAAAGATCAAACTCCTCTTGAGTGCTCAGCAGCAGTAGCCGTGATTAGCCCGGCTCTGCTGTGACCTCCTTGAGTGTTTGTACCTATCTAATTTTCCATTTCCCTGTCCATTAGAAATTGACTCTAAGACTCCTTGCAATGCTAAACACGGCCGTTCTGGTGAGGCTCCCACTTCTCACCGGGCTAGCACTGGCTACTCTCTGGAGCCTGGCACTTGGAACAGGCAGAGTGATAGTACCTGCCCAGACCTTGATGGAGCTAGGTGGAGGCGTTCTGCCTGCCGCTGAGCCTGCTTCCACCCACCCCCACCCCTCAGATTTACTGTCAGAACCTATGTCTGCTGGCCAAGCTCTTCCTGGACCATAAGACGCTATACTTTGATGTGGAGCCGTTCGTCTTTTACATCTTGACGGAGGTGGACAGGCAGGGGGCCCACATCGTCGGCTACTTCTCAAAGGTGCTGGGAAGCCCAGGTTGAGGGAGGTGGGGGGCGGGGGGTGGATGAACCCGAGTAGGGGCTGAGTCTCCCCAGAGACCCTGACCACCCACCCCTGCAGGAGAAGGAGTCCCCAGATGGGAACAATGTGGCCTGTATCCTGACGCTGCCCCCCTACCAGCGCCGTGGCTACGGGAAGTTCCTCATTGCTTTCAGTGAGTGGTTCCTGCAGGAAGGGCGACAGTGATGAGGGGTGCCAGGGTAGGGTGGGTCCTCAGTTTCCTCGTTTCCACCACCTCCAGGCTATGAGCTCTCGAAGCTGGAGAGCACGGTCGGCTCCCCAGAGAAGCCACTGTCTGACCTGGGCAAGCTCAGCTACCGCAGCTACTGGTCCTGGGTCCTGCTGGAGATCTTGCGAGACTTCCGGGGCACCCTGTCCATCAAGGACCTTAGGTAAGTCCTCCCATAGGGAAGGACTCTCCTCTGACTGCCAGTGATCCCCTCTCCTTGGCCCCTCCCAGCCAAATCCCTCAAGTAGACCTCTCTCCAGCATCTGCTCTAATCTGTTTGTGTAGCCAGATGACGAGCATCACTCAGAATGACATCATCAGCACCCTCCAGTCCCTCAACATGGTCAAGTACTGGAAGGGCCAGCACGTGATCTGTGTCACACCCAAGCTGGTGGAGGAACACCTCAAAAGCGCTCAGTATAAGAAACCACCCATCACAGGTGGGTAAAGAGGCTGCCCTAGGGGGGTGTGTGTGTGTGTGTGAGTGAGTGAGTGGTGGGGTATAGGTGTAAGGACCTCCAGGAGCCAAGGCCTCCTTTTTGCTGTCACCTGATCCCAAACCAGTCTGACCAGCTCCCAGGACCAAGCCTGAGGCAGGCCACTCATTCCTGGACTTCCCTCTCCACCCCTACCCCCACCCCAGGAATCAGTCTGCCCTTGTTCCCATCTGCAGGTGAAACCTGGCCTGGGCCCAGGGCAGAGCAGCTGGGGTGACCGGCCCAGTCAGGGGAGCGGGGTGGGGGCCGTCCTGCCTCTCATCTGTCTTTTCTCCCTGCAGTGGACTCCGTCTGCCTCAAGTGGGCACCCCCCAAGCACAAGCAAGTCAAACTCTCCAAGAAGTGAGCGGCCTGCGCCTCTGCTCCTGGACCCACGCCTCCTTGCCCCCAGCCTGTAAATATGTACAGACGTGTGTCATCCTTTTTTTAATAAAGTAAGTGCTGCCAGTGTCCCACAGCTGATGGGCTTCATTCATTTCATGTCACACACATACACATAGCCAGTTGTGCTCAGAACATTTTACTCCTTCTGACCCCCCACCCCAGATGCATGTTGGAGCCCAGTTCCGGTGGGGGCTCAGTCCTCCGGAGTCCAGGAGTCAGGGCTCAAGGGGGGCATGGCAGCCAATGAGGCAAGACTTGGGCCTTTTTTATCCTTGAAAACCTGCTGTCCAGAGGCAGCCCCAGGCTTCCCTGGTGGCTCAGATGGTAAAGAATCCACCTGCAATGCAGGAGATCAGGGTTGATTCCTGGGTCAGGAAGATCCCCTGGAGAAGGGAAATGGCCACTCACTCCCGTGTTCTTGCCTGGGGAATCCCATGGACAGAGGAACCTGACGGGCTACAGTCCATGGGGCTGCAAAGAGTCGGACATGACTAAGTGACTTACACACTTCAGAGGCAGCCCTGGCCCAGAAGACAGGAAGAAGGTGAAGTGATGGGGCTCATCAGACAGAGCAGGTGAGGTGCTGAGCCAGTCCTTCTTCAGTAGCCATCAGCTGGCCAGTCTTCTAGAAATGGGTGGGGAGCCAGGGCCCATTTTCGTAGCAGAGGGTCCTTGGGGGCTCCATAGGAGCCCAGCAGATAGGCTTGTGGACAGCAGATGGAAGTGACCAGAGGTTCTAGCCAGTACCACAGGCAATAAACTCCTGGAGTGGAGGTTACCGTCCCAAAGAACAATCCAGAAGAGTGGGCTCAGAGTTCAGGATGGTGCCTTGAACTCCCACAGGGTCCTGGGAGGAGGGAGTGACTCAAGTCAGGCCCCGGGCCCAGGGTGTCCCGGGTGGGGCCTAACACGGGAACAGCATCCGTCCTTGGGTGTGATGTGGAGGTCTCAGAAGCAAAGCAGCTCCCAGGAGTGAGTAGCTCAGTCCTCGTGCAGTGGGTGGAGGAGGCCCAGGGTCAGGCCAAGTGGTAGCAGAAGGATGGGTCCCACCAAGCCCTGTGCTGGGGCAGAGTTGAAACCCTTGTAGTGGCTGCAGAGGTGGCCATCGGGCTCGGACTCCTCCATTTGGGGCACCACCTTAGGCTGGAGCTCCGCCACTTTGTAGTGAATCCAGGAGGCATAAACAGAGGTCAGGGTATAAACACCGGGCCTGTTAGGGGCCCCACAGGCATCACCCCAGCTTACGATGCCTGCCAGGTACCAGCGGCCTGCCACTGGGCAGGAAAGTGGGCCCCCAGAGTCACCCTGAGAAGAAAATCACACAACAGTTGTCAGGACAGGACCCCAGGCCTCCAACCATCCAGGCCAAGCCCTCTCAAGCCCTCATCTCCCAAGACACACCCGTCTCCCCCACTCACCCAGACCCCCTGCATTTACCTGGCAGGCGTCCTTGCTCCCGTTCACGTAGCCAGCACACAGCATATCCTGGTCGATTACGTGGGGCTCCCCGGGCTTGGCATTGATATTGTACAGGCAGTTACAGGTCTCACGACTGATCAGCGGTACCTCAAGTTGCTGCAGTGGCCGGGGGTTCTGGAGGCTCACTGTGGGGGGCGAAAGATGCTTACCCAGGGTCTTCTAGCCTGAGTCAGCTCCCCTCTGCGTCTCTAGACGTCAGCCCTGTCCCTCACCTGAGGGGGCAACATGGCCCCAGCCAGTGACAACGCACTGGAGGCCGTTGGGAAAGGAGGCGTTGGCTGCGGGGAGGCAGATGGGCCGGATGTAGCGGGAGAAGGTGACGGAGCTGCTGAGCTGGAGGAGCGCAATGTCCCCCATGGAGCCCTCGTGGGAATATTTCTCGTGGGAAATGACCTGGGCCACCCTGCGGACCTGGGTGTCAGTGCTGAAGTAATCCAGCTGGTGGGCGCCCAGCTTGACCTCGTATTCTTCTATCTTGTTGTCACTGCAGGCAGAGGGGTGAAGGCAGAGCAGCTGACCTTTTGGGTCCCACTGTGCATCCTAGTTTTATCCTATGACGTGTGACCTCTGGCCTTCACTCCTAACAGATCCTTAACAGGCTTTATTGATACCCCCTAGATCCAACGCAAGAACCCCCAGTCTCTGACCTACACTGATCCTTGAATCTTGACCCCCGCCCCACTTCCCCATCCTGCCCCCCACCCCATGGGTACCTTGGGAAGCAGTGAGCAGCCGATAGCACCCACTGATCGGACACGAGAGAGCCGCCACACACGTGGGTGCCGTGGTGGTTGATGCTGACCTGCCAGGGCCACTGGCCGCGAGCTGCAGTGGTACCACCTGTGATGCGTCCTTGAGGGACCATACCACAAGAGTCTGCTGGGAGAGGAAGGGGAGAGGGTCAGGACCTCTGGAGCCAGCAGACCACTTCCTCACCCGACACAGCCCAGAAGTCTGGTTTGGAGCTTCAGGGGTGAGTTCACAGAAGCCCGCCAGGCTTTGTCCCCATCCCCCAGCTCACCAGTCACCTGCTGTCCTGGCTCATTAAAGGTCTCACCCAGCTTCTGTCCTCTCGGGCCTTCCTGTCTTCCATCTGATCTACTCCTTACATATCTGGCCAGTACACACCACTGCTTAAATCCTTCCCTGGCTCCACTCTGCCCTTAAGAGAGATTCCAGACCTCCCGTGGCGCTGCCGTCCACTCCGCCACCCATCTGGACACTCACTGTCACGTCAGGCCACACACTAGACCTCTGGACCTTTGCTTACTCAGATCACTCCACCTAAGGTAGTCTTCCTCATCCCCACTTCTATTTGAAATGTGAAATGGTGATACTTTGGCCCCCTGATGGGAAAAGCTGACTCACTGGAAAAGACCCTGATGCTGGGAAAGACTGAAGGCAAAAGGAGAAGGGGGTAGCAGAGGATGAGATGGTTAGACATCAATGGACGTGAATTTGAGCAAATTCTGGGAGATAGTAGATAGAGGAGCCGGGAGTGCTGCAGTCCATGGGGTTGCAAAGAGTTGGCCAAAACTTAGCAACTGAATACAACTTCCATTTGCCTATAGTGGTGGTTCAAATACCAGCCCCTCTGAAGTCTGCCGTCACCCCGCTGGCTGAGATAGGTGATGCCTTAGAGCTCCCAGGGTCTATGCTTCCTGGACAGGGCTGTTCGCATTCTCACCATCTACTTCAACCAACCAACTTGGGCATTCCCTAGGGGCAGAGACGAGGGCAGACTCACACGTCCTCACTGCTGGGCACACAAATGGAGTCTTGGATGTGTTGAACAAATGAGCAGAACAGCCTGGATCCCAGGGTGTGAGCATCTCATTTCATTTCCAGGACAGCCCCACCCCTGTGAAGGCCACTGTTTGGAGCAGGACCCAAATGCCCTTCACAAAGTCACCTTCTCAGGTGCAGGGAAAACCACCCAGCCAGGCTCCTCCCCATCTCCTCGTAAAAAGGACAATAGCTACCATTTAGGGACCAAGAGTTCAAGCAATGCCAGGCCCTGAAGGGGCTTTCACTTCCTTCATCTTCCTGACTCCTCAAGAAGCCCCAGGAGGTAGACAGATTGACTTCATTTTATTCTGGCTTGCGCTGCATGGTCTGTGGGATCCTAGTTCCCCAACCAGGGATCAAACCGGGCCCTTGACGGTGAAACCACAGGGTCCTGACCACTGGACCACCAGGGAATTCCTTCATTTTAGAGGTGAGGGGACTGGCCGCGTGAGACATAGCGGTACATGGTGAAGCAGGGACTGCCAAGGAGACTAACCCTTGGTTTGTTCCCCTCAAAACAACCCACCTTTGGACTCAGACCTGAGTTCAAATCCCAGCGCAGCCACTTACTGGCTGTGTGCCGTTGGGCAAGTCACTTATCTGCCCGTCACTGTCTTAAAGATTGAGGCTATCATCGCCACCTCAAGTGCTACTAGGGACAACGGGAGTGGACGAAGCAGCTTTGCAGAGAGGGTCAGGTGCTCCAATGCTCCATGGAAATCTGAACCCCTGGCCCCACCCCTCACCTTCCCCTTCCCCATTCCTCCCAGGTGAGCCTCACCTTCAGCCGCAACGGCTCCTGGAGGGAGAGAGAAAGAGGGAGGGGTAAGCAGGGAAGCCTCTAGAATTCAGATCCCAGGCCCCCCACCCCCCAATCTGCTGCTTCTCCTGGAGGCTTCCCCACCCCTCACCTCAGCCCCAGGAGACCAAAGCTGAGGAGACAGGCCAAGAGCCAGTGAGGCTGAAGATGGGGTTCTTGAGCCCAGAATAAGGGACGTACCCCTGAAAAGGGTTATACCCTCGGCCCCAGTGCACTCCCCTCCTCCCCTTCCCACCCTCTCCTGTCCCATGCTCCCGGCCGCCCACGCCCACACTCACCTATCCCATTCCGGAATAATCCAAGCAAAAGCACAGTGGCCACAGCCTCCAGCCACCTGGGCCCCAGGCCCGACTTCCGGGCCATGGCCCAGAACCAGGTGCCCTGGGCACCCAGGGGAAGGGACCTCAAAGGCAGAGGTAGGGGGTCAAAGGCAAGCTCCAGGTGTCGGGATCGCGGAAGGTAGGAGAAGCAGGTGTCCAAGGCTAGCTTCAAAGGTAGGAAGTGAGCGCAAGGGAAATGCTGGGGTCTCTGCAGCCGGGCAGTGAGGACCGGTCTCCAGATCGCCCTGGGTACGCACCGACCTTCCTTCCGGAGTGGCAGCTCCAGGAAAGGGCACCTACCTGCCTGCCCCGCCCCTGGCCCCGCCCCCTCGCTCAGCTCCACCGGCCTCTCTCACCATCCTAGGCTGTGTGTGTGCGTGTGTGACCCCTAGGCTGTGTGTGTGGTGGGCAGGAAGGTGGGGAGGCTGTTGTTTAAGCAGCCCCAGGCAGGGCTGGAAACCTGGATGTCTGGATTCCTGACCCAACTGCTCTTGGGCCCAGGTCTTTCAGATCTCCCATACCTGTTATGCCCCCTCAGGGCCCGGCCTGGCCTCTGTTATCTTACTGCTCCCTCCTTCCCTCCTGTAGCCTGGTGTCTGAGCCCCGGGACACCCGGCTCTGCCCCGGGGCTAGGGCTCCTTCAGGCCCTACTGTGGAGCCTGCAACCTCATCTGCACGTGGTGAGGTGTGGTGACGTGTCCGGGGATGCTCATCATTCCATACATATTTATTGAGAGCCTAATATGTCCCAGGTACAGAAGACAAAGTGGGCACCATCCTGCCTTCCCTGAGCTCATGGTGAAGTTGAGGTGACAGGCCTGAATCACAGGATGACACAAGCAATTACAGAATAACTTCAGGCGAGGCTGGAGATGGAGAAAGAAGCACGAGGCGGGGGGTGGGGGGGTGGCGTGGGCGGGGGAGGGCAGCTCTGGAGGCCATTGACAGGAGGCTGGCATCTAGGCTGGCATCAAGAAGGGCTCCTCAAGAAGGTGCCTTTCAAACTGAGACCTCAAAGGGTTTTGAAAAGGTGTTAACAAGGCAAAGATGGGGAAGGGTGGTCCAGGTGAAGGGTCCTCTAGTGGAGGGTGCGGGGGCCCACGTGCCTGGTCTGGGGAGTCAGGTGTTTCCTCTGTGACTCTAGAAATTCGGGCAACTGGGAATGTGTATTGACTTCAAGCTTTAGAAAAAGAGAGCCCTACTTGCCCACCTTCCTTCCCTGAAACTAGGCATATGGATCTCTGAGCCAGGACTTTAGGGCCCAGGCTGGAGGGCAGGGAATTCCTTGATTGGGAAAGGGGATGAGACCAACTTGGGAAGGAGTCTAAGCTGAGGTGGAGAAGGCAAGATGCTGGACATGATGGGTCGGTTTGGGTAGAGAATGGGGCATATTAAATGTTTATGGAGGATGGCATATGTATGACTGACTGGGTATGGGGAACAGATAGGGGTGTATGTCCCTATGGAGACAGATTCAGGGGAGTATTCTCTTTGGGATCTGGCAGCTAAAGAAGTCAGGCGCCAGAATTCCCTGGTGATCCAGTGGTCAGGACTCTGCACTTCTACAGCAGGAGGTGGTCATGGTCAGGTGATCCCTGGTCAGGGAACTAAGATCCCTGAATTCTAGGTAGCATAGCCAAAAAAAAAAAAAGAAAAAAGAAAAAAAGCCATGTGCTTTAAAAACCTCTGTCCAGGGACTTTCCTAGTGGGCCAGTTAACCACTGGAAGAATCTACCTTCCAGTGAAGGGGTGCAGGTTTAATCCCTGGCCAGGGAGTTGAGATACTACATGGCGTGGGGGCAACTAAGCCCAGGCGTCCCCACTACTGGATCCTCGACCTCTAGAGTCTATGCGCCGTAACTAGAGAGAAGTCCATGCACCACAGCGAAGAGTGTGCTGCAACTAAGACCTGGTGCAGCCAGAAAGAAAAGAAGATCCTCTGTCCATCTCGTCAGTCCCTCAATCTTTCAAGAACTTCCAGCTTTCCTATAGATCTTCCCCTACCCTCTGCCTAGTCAACCCTCTGCTGCATATGAGTGACTCAGCCATCTGCTCATACCCTTTGCTGCAAACAGTGACTCCAGCCGCAGAGCTGCCCTCATTGGGGGTAGCACCCATTGCTACCCTTAGCTACCCTTGGCTGGTTTCCACCCCAAGCAACCCTCCTGCCCCATATGGGTCTTCCTTTGCTTTTATTCTGTGCTGGAACATCATCTCCTCTGGGGCTTTCTCCTGACCCCCAGTCCATGTGTTCCCCACCAAGCTGGGAGCATTTCATGGGCTTGTCAAGGCCCCAGACATGTTGCTCCATGTGATGCGGGGGTCATAGTTCCCTGATCAGGGATGGAACCCACATTCCCTGCAGTGGAAGCGCAGGGTCCAGAGTTAGCTGGAGTTAGCCAGGAGTCAGCAGTTAGCAGGAAACATGGTTGAATTAATACATGGAGGTACACTGGCTGTGGCTTCCCTGGTGGCTTAAGATGGTAAAGAATCTATCTGCAATTTGGGAGACCGGGGCTGGATCCCTGGGTTGGGAAGATTCCCCTGGAGGAGGAAATGGCAACCCACTCCAGTATTCTTGCCCGGAGAATCCCACAGACAGAGGAGCCTGGTGGGCTACAGTCCATGGAGTTGCAGAGTCAGACACAACTGAGCGACTAACACACACACACACACACACACACACACACACACACACACACTGGTTAGTGATGGGAAGAGGCTGTGAGGTGTACAGATGAGGGACTCATGATGGGGTCCAGACCATGGGGGCTTTGGGCAGGATGTAGTGGGCCCTTGAAGGGTGCAAGTGTGGTGTGTGTACGAGGACATCGGAGGCGTACACTCTGGGACACCATTCATCAGGGTGTGTATATGGGGGAGGCTCCCCGTGGGTACAGAATATGACAGACAGACCCTGGACTCCCAGACCCCTGGACTCTCCCACTGACCCTCACCCTCAGTCCTTTTTGGTCTCGATGGCGAGGGGCAGCGGGGCCAAGGCTGAGGTGGCCAGCAGGTGTCGGGGACGCTGATTCCACTGGGGATGTGACACATACCCAGCTGGCCACCCAGCCTCCCCACCCTGGGGCAGGAATGGACAGCTGCCACCTTATCGGAGACACATTTCCTGGTTGCCCACAGCCTGACTCACAGAGGCCTAGGAGGGAGAGGCCCAGCCCTGGGGCCCCCCCTGGCCCCCTCAGCCTGCCTCCAGCCGTGCCACAAGGCCACGTGTCTGTGTTTACATGTTTATTGTCCGCTGGCTCCCGCTGCCCTCAAGAATGCCAGAGCCCGAAATAGCTGGGCACTGAGGCCCAATTATCCGAAGCCGCTGCAGTCTAGGTGGGTGGAGCGCTCCAGAGGTTCTGGGTAAGGGAATGGGAGCCGGTTGGGCTACATTCCAGCCTCACTGGGCGGGAAGTAGAAGGTGGAAGGGGGTGGGGGAGGTGAAGGGGAGATAGCCCAGGGCCCTGGGGGCTGGGGAGGTGGCGGAGTTGGGGGGGGGGCTCAGCCCTGGATCAGGGGGGTCAGAAGCAGCAGGAAAAGAGCAGCCCGCGGGGAACCTGAGGCCCTGGCCATGTCAGGGGGACAGAGGTCGCTGCCTTCAGGGAGCCAGTGGGGGAAGCCGCTGGGGGGTAGAAAAGGTGCCTCCCCCACTGTCTGGGAGATCCAGGCCTCTTCAGGGCCAGTGGCAGCAAACAGCTCCCGGCTGCCTCGAACAGCCATGCCCACGAGGACCCAGGAGCCTCCCTCAGTCTGGCACAGGAGCGGAGGGGCTGAGGTCACCTGCAGCATCAGGGCCAAGACCAACAGGGGCCCTTACTCTTCCTTCCGGTCCCCTGCGCCTTCTAGGACCCAGTCACAAACCACTGTTCCTCTCCATCCTCAGGCATCTTGGCCCCTGGTCTCTCCCGAGGTCCAGTCAGAAAGCACTGCATCTTCCTATCTGAAACCCAGCACCTAAGAAGCCCCACCCTGCTCTCTCCCTGGCGTCCAGCTGCCCAGCACAGCCTCTGCCCTGACCCGACCAGGATACCCAGGCCCCATACCTCACACCTGTCCTCTTGCCCCTCTGCATACAGGACACACAGAGTTCCAGGAGGCAGAAGGCCTTGATAGAGGCAGTGACAGAGTCGTGGAGTCAAGATGGAGACAGCAGCAGCCACAGGGACTAGAGACAGGAAGGAAGGTTGTCCCAGGCATTCTGGCATCCTATCCCTTCTCGTCCCCAGGACCCAGGGCTCTCACCTCTATCCTGGGGGTCCTTCCAGCCCAGTACCCAGCAACTGGCCCCCAGGGGGGTACCCCCAGGGTGAAGGCAGATGGGCAAGGCCGATGGGGAGGGCTCCACTCGGGAGCTCAGCTCCAGGAGGGCCAGGGGGGGCCGCAGTCCCAGATGCCGGGGCAAGCGGATGCTGATGACCAACCGGGACACCTGGTGGCTCTGGGGGAGGGGGCTGGCCCCCGCCCGGCCCAGGTACACTTCAATATAAGGCACCGTTGTAGAGCCCGGCCTGCAGAAACAAGGTCCAGGGTCACTTCCTGATCCCCTCATTGCAGATAAATCCTTCCCAGCCCAGGGGAAAGAATGGAACGAATGTCCAGGGTCATTCCACTAACTCCTTCATTAGTCTTCGTTTGAAATCTCTCTTCTGTCTCAAAACACTTCGAGTAATTTCCTGGTGCAATAAAAGCCCTAAAGGGAGAACAGCCCGCTACTGTCCTTTGGCCCCTCTTCCAGTGTCTCCCTCTTGCCAGGAAGATGGGTGAGACCCACCTGAGGACACAGTGAGTGGCTGCCAGGACCCAGCCTGGGGCCACGAGAACGCCAGCGCAGACTCGCTCTCCGGCTACATGCACCTCTGCCAGCCAGGGCCACAGGACCCCCATCGGAGCCGGCTCTGGCTGCAGGCCACAGGCTAGGGAGAGGAGATGACCCCCTCAGCGGGGACCCCACAGCTGACCCTCAAAGCCCCTACCATGGATCTAAGCATCCCCAGGAGCCCCTAAGCCCCAAAGGCCCCTCCTCACCACCATTCTCTGTGTGAGGGGGGCAGGTTTGTGCCTCAGTCTCCTCCCCCTCAGGTCCCCAGTCCCAGGCCAGCTGATCCTCCAGGTAGGCCCCCCGAGTCACATGGCTGATCCATGGACCGTGGGTCTGCAGTGGGTAGAAAACTCTGGGACGCAGGCAGTCACTGGGCAAGTCTCTGATTCCAGCCAAGAACCAGGTCCCCTCTTCCCGGCACAGCAGGCTCCAATGAGAGTAGTTCTGTAGCAAGAGGGTCTGTGTGTTAATGAGGGGACAGCAAAAGTCCTGGAGCTTCCCTGGACTCCAAACTGTCCCGTACTCGGACATAAGAAATCCACCTCCTCCAAGCCAGACTCCAACACTAATCTGAGTAAGAAGGCTGCCCTCACTTTAGGATTCTCTTCAAACCTAAGAGGAGTTAAAAAGTCCCACGGTCTTGGAGGCCCCGCCTACAGTCCGCTCCCCCTTCTTACTCCAACTCTTAGACCCCGCCCCCGCCGCTCACCCAGCAGCTCCCCTCCGCCTCCTCCTCCTGGTAGGCGGGGCAGAGCGCCTGCGGAGGCTCTCCTGGCGGCGGCACTGACGCCCCCTGGCGGCCGTACAGGCAGTGACACCACCAGGCGCTCAACAGCTCCGCCTCAAGCAGCGAGCTGGCTCCGGGCGCGGGTTCTGCGAGAGAAAGGCAGGGAGCCAGCGCTCCCGCCGCGTCCGGCCCCGGGTCAGCCCCGCCCGGCCCGCGCCGGGCCCCCGCTCACCCCCGCGGCCCCAGCGAGCCAGGCGGCAGCGGCTCCCTGGCAGGAAATAGTGTTCTGGGTTGGGTAGACACACTGGCCGCGGGGCCGCGCTCAGGTTCACGGGCGCACGGAGCTGCAGCAGCGCCAGGTTCGAGGCGTCGTCCCACGAGGCGTTCTCGTGCGGCACGAGGCGCGCCACCTGCTCCGCGCGCGGGCGCGAGGGCAGTTGCACGCGCCAGTAGTCCAGGTCGCTGGGCGGGCGCGCTGAGCTGATGTGACTGCGGGATGGGGAGACTGGGGACATGGGCTGGATCCTGCAAGCTCAGCTCTAAACCTCCACCCTTGGCTTAGAGTCTGGGTCTCCAGGCAAGATTCTGCATCCCTGACCTGAGAACTGTGCACTCAGGCTCCTTCCCCCACCCACTCCGCCCAATCCTGGGTCGAATTTGTATTACCTCTCTATTTGCCCCAGAGAGACTAGGACCCCGATTTTTTAGCTGAATCATACACCTCCAATGGGACCCCACACCCCTACCCCTATCCTACCCAAGGGAATAGCTGGGGCCAATTAGATAGTGTCTCAGACTAAGCAAGAATCTGCCCAAGACTGGGTTTTCACTCACCCTGGAAAGCAACTGGCAGGTGCCAAGACCCAGCTTTCAGACACCAGTGCCCCATAGCAGGGTCTGGATCCTGGGACCATCACCTGGGCTTCCCAGGGCCAGGCCCCTGGCCTTGGGGCTCTCCCACACTCTGAGGGGTAAGAGGCCTGAGTCAGAGGGCCTCCTGAACCCCAGGCAGTTTCCACCTGAACTCAAATCTCCCAGATCCAGCTGACATCTAGGGGTTCTGCCTTCCTCACCTGGCAGGGCGATGGTGCAATTCTCATTCGTGGGCTCGGGGAGGCCTGACTGGGCCTCCGGGGACTGGGTGGGGAAGGCAGGCCCAGGCTCTGAGCCTGACACCTGTTCCCTTATCCATGCCTCATAGGGAGCCACAGCAGTGAAGACTCCGGGGCGGTTCCTCCGTCCACAGCCAAAGCCAAAGCTGGTGATTCCTGCCTGGAACCATCGACCACCTTCCTTGCAGACCAGGGGTCCCCCAGAGTCTCCCTGATGACAGATGACTCAGTGTCACTGGATCAGCCCAGGGACCTACCAGCTTATCCTGGACCACCTCTTCTTTTTGGTCCTACACACAGCCACCTTCTCCTGGAAACCTACATGGGCTGTGCCTTGTCCTCTGTGACCCCTACAGCTCTGAGCAGGAGAAAGCCTTGTAGAACAGAAAGGCTGATGAGGAACCAAAGCCACGAGCACCAAGCTAATGCAGTAAAGGCCACGTCTGAGAGGCCTGCCGGTCTCATTCAGAGCCAAATGATTCCTCAATAAATTGTTAAACCCTGACTTTGGTTTCTAAGCTGTTAGAATTCCTTGTTAAACTGTTAAAGTAAATCGGAGGCACTTCCCTGGTGGTCCAGTGACTAAGAGTCCTTGCTTCCAATGCAGGGGACCCAGGTTCAATCCCTGGACAGGGAACTAGATTGAAGATCCCGAGTGAACTAAGAACCCGCGCAGCAAAAAAAAAAAAAGTAAATCAGAGATGTCAGCATTTAGGAGGAAAAGGCTGTTAGAAAAGCACCAAGAAAGGATGGTTTGTAGATAAGTAAGGAGGAAGAATTACAAGAAACAGACATTAAAACAAGGGTTCTGGGACCGTTTACTGCTAGGGCATTGTCCTTAAGATATGACTATAATCCAGGTCAGGCATCTCTGTGACCTGAGGAGGGTTACAAAGAAAGCTCAGAATTATCCAGAACTGTACTGTCCAATATGATACATGTGCTAGCCCCTGTGGCTATTTGAATTAATTAACATTTAATAAAATTAAAAATTCAGTTCCTCAATCACACTAGCCACCTTTCGAATGTTCAATAATGTATGGGAGAAACCAACACAATATTGTAAAGCAATTATTCAATTAAAAATAAATAAATGTTTAAAAGTCTTCAATAGCCAGTGTGGCTAGTGGCTATAATGCTGGACAGTACAGATAGAAAAACATTTCTATCATCATAAGTTTTATTGGACAGAAGCACTGGTCTAGAGGAAGCTGAGTTGTTAGCAATCCTGTTCAAGAGGCAGGGATTATGTCCATAGGTCCTGGAACTTCATAATTGGGTGCTATGCTGTGCTTAGTCACCCAGTCGTGCTGACTCTTTGCGACCCCGTGGACTGTAGCCTGCCAGGCTCCTCTGTCCATGGAATTCTCCAGGCAAGAATACTGGAGTGGGTTGCCATGCTTTTCTCCAGGCAATCTTCCCAACCCAGGGATTGAACCCAGGTCTCCCACATGGCAGGCAGATTCTTTACTGACTGAGCCACCAGGGAAGCCCAAGAATATTGGAGTGGGTAGCCTATCCCTTCTCCAGGGGAATTCCTGACCCAGGAATTGAACCAGGTTCTCCTGCATTACAGGCGGATTCTTTACCCGCTGAGTTACCAGGGAAGCCCAAACAGAAAGGTCCCACCGAGACATGAACCTGGATCACTGGATTCAGAGTCTGGAGTGCTCACCATTATACCACGGAACCCCCTTTTTTCATAATGGGGAGGGACCCTGAAATCAATTGGGAGGGACCCTGAAAATCATCAAACCTGAATTCCCATCACCACCATGCATGCTTGAGTGCCGTCAAAAATGTGCCATTTGAGGAACATTTCTGGGGAAAATGGTTAAAATATATCATGTTTTGGCCTTCAGCCCCTTATCCGGAAAATTCCCTTCTGTGAAGGATTAATTCACTTTTAAAAAGAACTATTTGTTGAGTATCCACGAAGTAACAGGTGCTGTGCTCTAGGCTATGGTATGAGATAATTGCTTGGAGAATCCCATGGTCAGAAAAGCCTGGTGGGCTACACAGTCCATAGGGGTGCAAAGAGTCGGACATGACTGAAGCAACTTAGCACGCATGCACAAGGACCAGACCTTGTTCTAAATCCTTTTCAGTGGTGGTTTAGTTGCTAAGTGGGGTCCAGCTCTCAAGATCCCATGGACTATAGTCCGCCAGACTCCTCTGTCCATGGGATTTCCCAGACAAGAATACTGGAGTGGCTTGCCATTTCCTTATCCAAGGGATCTTTCCGACCCAGGGATTGAATCCATGTCTCCTGTATTGCAGGCGGTCTCCTGCACTGCAAGCGAATTCTTTACCACTGAGCCATCAGGGATTCTGAAAATACTTATTATATGTACAAATTTATTTAATCATTATAACCTCCTGACGAAGTAGGTAATGCTATCATCCCCATCTTTCTGATGAGAAAGTCTGCACAGAGGTTAAATAACTTGGCCAAGACTACACAGCTCATAAGCAATGGTGCTGAGCTTCTAACTGGACATCCACTGCACTATACTGCCCATCAATAATAGTGGCCATCTGTTGAGCCCCAAGTTCTGTCCATTTGTAATCCTCACATCGATCCCTTCTGCTGGCAATCTTGCCCTCTTTTTGCGGATGAGGTTCAGAAATATGAGAGAGGGAGGATTAGTCTATTCCTCATACTGCTTCCTATTGGTCAGGGCTCTGGCTCTGCAGGGAGGTGCAGGCACCTGCCCTCACCTGGCAGGTGTCCCTGCGGCCTTCCCGGTAGCCAGCACATAGCATCCCCGGCAATAGCTGGAAAGTGAGATTGAAGGGGCCAGGGCGGCTGTAGAGACACTGACAGGCAGCCTCTCCCAGCAACCTCAGCTCTACTTCTTGTAGCACCCAGGGGAGAGGCAGGGGGTCTGTGGACAGAACCAGAGAAGAAAGCTGTGAGGCAGGGATGCAGCCCCCTCTTCCCCAGGGCTTAGCCTGGTTCCCTGTGGGGCTCTCCTGGACGTCTGTCCCCATGCGCCATGGCACGACTCAATGCACGAGTCTGAACAAACTCTGGGAGTTGGTGAAGGACAGGGAAGCTTGGAGTGCTGCAGTCCTTGGGGTCCCATAGAGTTAGACACGACTGAGCGACTGAACAATGACGGCTAGGTACCCTGCAACTGCCTCCTGGACATCTCTGTCTCCTTGCGCCATGGCATTAAACCCACCACATCCAAAATCAATGTCCCCTCTTGCTCCTCTCTGCTCTTCTTAGGACATCATCATCGCAGAAATGGCCCCATCAAGTACCCGGGGAGGGACCCACCTGGTAGGCTCCACCCCACAGTCACCCACCTCCCGAGATACCCCCCTTTTCCACTCACCCTCCTCCTGGACGTCCCCCCAGCCGGTGGCCCAGCAGGCGGTGCCCTGAGCAAAGCGGTGCGAGGCTCGGGGCAGGCAGACGGGCCGCACGGAGGGGCCCAACCTGGCGGGCGAGGCCAGGCGCAGCAGGGCCACGTCGGCGCCCCGTTCCACGCTGCTGTAGTTGTCCGGCACCAGGATGGCGGCCACCGCGCGGACGTGCGCGCCGTCCAGGGGCCCGTCCTGCGAGTGCACGCCCAGCACCACCGACCACTCGGCCGCGGGCTCCAAGGTCCCGTTCCTGCGCCGAGGCAGGAAGGGGGTCAGGTGGACCCGAGGGAGCGGCGGACCCTCGTGGGGTGGGGGCTCGGAGTCAGGGAAAAGGTGGGGTCAGCCAGACCCCAGGAGGGGTGCGTCCCATCTAGATTTAGGGCTAGGGCGATCGGGGTTGAGCTAGCTTCGTAAAAGGGGGAGGAGCGAATGCTATTTGGAGGTGTTGGGGCGGAGAACTGGAAAGATGGAATTCAGATTCGGATAGTTGGTGGGGTGACGGGGCGAGTCCTCTGGCTGCCTCCCCAGATAGGCAGAACCCGGATACCCCGCAGAGCACTTAGCGTCAGGACGGTGGGGAGGCAGGGGCGGCCGGGCTCCAAGTTAAGCTTGGGTCCTCGGGGTCCAGCTGCCGGTCGGGCTCGGCTTTTTGAAGGACAGGGATTGGACGTGCGCGAATACTCACGTCACGAAACAGTGAGCAGCCGAGAGGACCCAGGAAGGGGCGATGAGGGAGCCCCCGCAGATGTGGCCCCCGCCATGATGCAGGCTCACCTGCCACGGCCAGGTGCCCGGCTGAGAGTCGGAGCCCCCCACGATTCGGGCAGAGGGCTCGGGGCGACCGCAGTCTGCAAGGGGTACCGTGGAGGTCATCGCCTGTCCCCGCCCCCCACGCCGGAGGCCCAGGTAACTCAGGACAAAGCCCCATTGCCCACTCCCCTTAGTTTGCCCCCTGTCCCCCGCGAAAGAAACAAACGGAAGTTTTGCACTTCTAAGTTTCTGATCACTTCGACCTCGCTTACCACCTTTCCTTGTTGTTCAGTCTCTAAGTCCTGTCTGATTCTTTGCGACCCTATGGATTGCAGCACTCCAGGCTTCCCTGTCCTCCATTATCTCCCAGAGTTTGCTCAGATTCATGTCCATTGAGTTGGTGATACTCTCTAACCTCATTGCCTAGCCAACCTTAACTTCAAGATCTGAGGCTCCTCCCCACTCCCATTCCTTACCCAGATCTTCAGGTTCTTCTTGAGTAGGACTGAGAGCTGGAAGTCAGAGGGGTAAAGAGAGGAAAATACTGGTGACCTCCAGCTCTTGACAATGCCCAGCTCTCACCTTCCTGCTCTCTTCTTCCCCAATTCCTTGCTCTCTCAGCCGCCCTGCCAGCACCCAGGCTACCCGTCCCATCTTTTCTGCCTCTGCTGGTGATGTTCCCCCAGTCGCACTGCCTTACCTGAGTCCTGGAAGGCTTCCGGGATGGGGCTGATGGCTGGAGAGATGGAGGCAGGAAGAGGCTGGAGACCTACAGTTAGGACGATGTGCCCTCCATGGCCCCCTCCCCCAAAACTTTGCAAGTACTCCATCTCCCCATGGCACCCAGACCTCCATGCCCCTTCTTCTCATAGGCTATTCCTCTTGCCCTCCTGACACCTCACTCTCATCTTCTTCTGGTGTCCTCCTCTGACACCCTACTCCCCAGGTGGACCCCTGGAGTCCTGCTTTCCAGCTCCCCAGAGGCTAGGACCCAGGCCATTTGCAGCCATGCCCTGTCCCCTGAGCTTACCAAGGATCACAAGCGGGAGAAGCAGGTGCTGGGACATGGTCCGTTTGAGTCAGCTGGAGGCGCAGTGATGGGTGAAGATCCACTCCCTGCCACACAGCTCTGTCTCTGCCTCGGCACCCCGTGACTCCTGAGGGTCCAGAAAGAACTCCGCCCTCCCTGGCTGGAGCCCATCTCTGGGAATCTGAGTGGATCTGGGGCTGGAAGGAGGAAGTAGGGAGCCTGAAGGCCCCACCCAGAGCCCCATGTGCATCTCACATCTCTAGAGGCCTGGGGTGGGGGTGGGAGGCAGAGGTCCTAGCTCCTGGACACCTACTAGGTAGGGGAGGGAGGAGCAGAGAACCCCCAAGGGGGGAAGGGGAGGACGGCCAGAGGCTGGGAGGCCAAAGTCCTGGGTCCCTGGTGAGGCAGGGCTGCAGGTCAGCAGTGGCCCTTGGGACAGGGAAGGTGGCCCCTCAGTGGCGTGACTCACCTGAGACTTCATCTCTCTTTGGGGTGTGGCTACCCAAATGGCTTGGCCTTTTCTTCTCACACAGCTCTGGTTACTGGAGTTGCCGGCCAGGTCTGGGACGGGAGCCCTAGGGAATTCAATCCCATCCCAACAAAAGGATCACAGATTCCGGCAGCTTGGGGCAGGGCAGAGGATTCTGGGAGGGGGCTGGGCAGGCTGGTAGGGCCCGAAAAAGGCTCTACCCTTCTTTGTGTTAACGTAAGTACTCTCGGCTGTTGTGCCACTTACTTCGTATGACCTTAGGAAAGTCACTCAACCCAGGTACAGTAGGAGTCGACTTAAGAAATACAATGCTTCAAAGGGGAATCGAGGACAGTTAAGGAAGGAACTATTTATAGATGCGTAGGCAGGGAACTGGGCAACCATCAGGGATGGTGAAGCACCTGGGGGCCAGAAATATTGGAGAACCCCTCCTGAAGAGGCAGAGAGAGGGAGCAGATACTAGAGCTGGGAAAGAGAGAGCTGGGCTGTAGGAGAGGATCAGCCAATAGGAGTACCTCAGGGGAGAAACAAAAACCTTTATCAACCAGTGGCTCAGCAGGGAGGGAACTGAGGAAGGAAAATCCCCATCTCACTCTTTTACACTTTGGTCACCTGCCGGCTCCTCCCATTACTTGAAACCTACCGGAAGTCAGAGTGCAAGACAACCCATGATGTGGCCCAGAAAGGTCACCCTCTGGGGGGACAGATCAGGATGGAGAAGTATGGGGAGTGGAAATGGAAGATCAAACAAACAGTATCCACACACATCCATCTATTTTCTTATCAATAATATAAACTAATAATACTACTAACTATACTCCATTTGTCCAGGGACTTCCCTGGTGGTCCAGTGGCTAAGACTCTCTCCCAAAGTTCAACCAGGTTTCGAACCCTGGTCAGGGAACTAGATCCCACATAACCCCAACTCTGAGTGTGGGTGCTGCAAATAAGAGTTCTTATGATGCAGCTAAAAGATGCTGTGTGCCGCAACTAAGACCCAGTGCAGTCAAATAAATAGATTTTAAAAAATACTCAATTTGTCCAATTTTCCTAAAAAAACAGCAGTCTTCAGTTCAGTTCAGTTCAGTATCTTAGTTGTGTCCAACTCTTTGTGACCCCATGAAACACAGCACGCCAGGCCTCCCTGTCCATCACCAACTCCCAGAGGTCACCCAAACTCATGTCCATTGAGTTGGTGATGCCATCTAACCATCTCATCCTCTGTCATCCATCCCCTTCTCCTCCTGCCCTCAATCTTTCCCAGCATCAGGGTCTTTTCAAATGAGTCAGCTTTTTGCACCAGGTGGCCAAAGTATTGGAGTTTCAGCTTCAATATCAGTCCTTCCAATGAACACCCAGGACTGATCTCCTTTAGGATGGACTGGTTGGATCTCCTTGCAGTCCAAGGGACTCTCAAGAGTCTTCTCCAACACCACAGTTCAAAAGCATCAATTCTTCTGTGCTCAGCTTTCTTTATAGTCCAACTCTAACATCCATACATGACTACTGGAAAAACCATAGCCTTGACTAGACAGACCTTTGTTGACAAAGTAATGTTTCTGCTTTTTAATATGCTGTCTAGGGTGGTCATAACTTTCCTTCCAAGGAGTAAGCGTCTTTTAATTTCATGGCTGCAATCACCATCTGCAGTGATTTTGGAGCCCAGAAAAATAAAGTCAGCCACTGTTTCCATTGTTTCCCCATCTATTTGCCATAAAGTGATGGGACTGGATGCCATGATCTTAGTTTTCTGAATGTTGAGCTTTAAGCCAACTTTTTCACTCTCCTCTTTCACTTTCATCAAGAGGCTCTTCTTCACTTTCTGCCATAAGGTGGTGTCATCTGCATATTTGAGGTTATTGATATTTCTCCTGGCAATCTTGATTCCAGCTTGTGCTTCTTCCAGCCCAGCATTTCTCATGATGTACTCTGCATATAAGTTAAATAAGCAGGGTGATAATATACAGCCTCGATGTACTCCTTTTCCTATTTGGAACCAGTCTGTTGTTCCATGTCCAGTTCTAACTGTTGCTTCCTGACCTGCATACAGGTTTCTCAAGAGGCAGGTCAGGTGGTCTGGTATTCCCATCTCTTTCAGAATTTTCCACAGTTTATTGTGATCCACACAGTCAAAGGCTTTCGCATAGTCAATAAAGCAGAAGTAGATGTTTTTCTGGAACTCTGTTGCTTTTTTTCGATGATCTAGCAGATGTTGGCAATTTGATCTCTGGTTCCCTTGCCTTTTCTAAAACCAGCTTGAGCATCTGGAAGTTCACGGTTCCACGTATTGCTGAAGCCTGGCTTGGAGAATTTTGAACATTACTTTACTGGCATGTGAGATGAGTGCAATTGTGCAGTAGTTTGAGCATTCTTTGGCATTGCCTTTCTTTGGGAGGTCTAGGCAAAGCCTAAGTACTTTTCCTTTTTTGGGAGGTACAATCCCAGGGTGGCAAGAGTTAGGGAAAATGAGAAGTGATCAGGGAGAGGAAATGCAAATACAGAGACCCCAAAATTGACTGGATTCAACTGATAATCTTGCTGCTGCTGCTGCTAAGTTGCTTCAGTCGTGTCTGACTCTGTGCGACCCCATAGACGGCAGCCCACCAGGCTCCCCCGTCCCTGGGATTCTCCAGGCAAGAACACTGAAGTGGGTTGCCATTTCCTTCTCCAATGCATGAAAGTGAAAAGTGAAAGTGAAGTCGCTCAGTCGTGTCCGACTCTTAGTGACCCCATGGACTGCAGCCCACCAGGCATCTCCATCCATGGGATTTTCCAGGCAAGAGTACTGGAGTGGGGTGCCATTGCCTTCTCCGGATAATCTTGCTAAATTTAGCTAATCCATGGTTGGCAATGAAGGTAAATGAGGTGGTATGAAAATTAATAAAGGGAAACCTCACTGAAATGGAGTTGGGAGGCCAGAAGGGAGAGCTCTCACGCACATACTTCGTTATTGTTTTTCAGTCACTAAGCCATGTCTAACTCTTTTGTTCTTTTGCCACCCCAAGGCCTGTAGCCTGCCAGGCTCCTCTGTCCATGGGATTTCCCAGGCAAGAATACTGGAGTGACTTGCCATTTCCTTCTCCAGGTGATCTTCCCGACCCAAGGATCGAACTCGGGTCTCCTGCATTGCAGGCCGATTCTTTATGATCTGAGCCACCAGGGAAGCCCCGTGCACACACTCCTTGATGTCTGTACAGGTCCCAGCCAGAAGAGACACTAGAGTATTTTGCATCTCCAGCAGAAAGTGACACTACTTTTCTACCCCCCAGCAAGAGGAAGAAAGATTTTCTCCCTGCCTGGCAACAGCTCAGCCACCGAGAGCTGATTTTAATAAGAGTGTCACGCTGGGCAGTTTGTGAGATTTTAGTTGGCTGACGAAGGATGGAACCCAGCTGTCAACAGTGAGAGTGCAGACTCCTAACCACTGGACTGTGTGGAATTCCCTTTAGTGTCTCCTTTAGCTGTATTAATAGAATACAGCTGGATTCCCATATCTGCTTCTGCATCCAGTCTATTGGGTTATCATTGTCAAGAATCCTTTGGAAACCTACACTGTATATTTAATGTCATGAAAATAGTTTTGCTCTTGGACACCCCTTGAAAGGGTCTTGGGGTCTCTCCAGGGGTTACCAAGAATACTTGAGAAAGGCTGCTTAAAGATAATAATTCTTAAAAAAAAAAAAAAAAAAAAAGGACTAATTCTTGGACTTCCCTGGCAGTCCAGTGTTTAAGACTCCACACTTCCAATGCAGGGGGTGTGGGTTCGATCCCTGGGTGGGGAACTAAAATTCCCTGACACAGGATGTACCCCCTCCAAAAGACAATAATTCTTACCCTTTCCCCAACACCAAAGGCCTGAGGAATAGAACTTACCTCTCTAAATAGGACAGGAACTCACCAAAGCAATGTATTTTGTGCGAAGTAGAGGGAACATTTTTCTCTAGGGAGACAGATTAGAATTTCCGGGAGTCCAAGTGCAGTTTGCAAAAGCTGCCCTGGTGATTCTGATAGTTCCTCCACCCTGACATGCCCTAGCTTGAGAATCGCTGCTCTAAGTTTCCCAATAGCCAATACAAAGAGGGAAACCCAAGCAACTAGGGCAGAATATAAATTTCTCCTGTAGGTCCTCATGGAGAGGACACTTTGGTGTAAGGAAATCTCCCTCAACAGTATCATTCTGGCAAAAACAGCAAGAAGTTTCATAACGTTGACTTTTATAGTACGGCAGAATGTCAGTGAATAACACCGTGATCAAATATCATCAAAAATGATTATACGGGGATGCCTCTGGTGAGAGTGGCAGCACATGGACACACGGTTCACTGCTGATGTGTTTGGTGGGCGCGGAACGTTTAGATCAGCTATTGTGTTAGTTTTCTACTACTGACGTAGCACAATAGCATACATTTAGTTGCTTAAAACAACACAAATTTGCTACCTTACAGTTTTGAGGGTTAGAAGTCTGACAGGGCTCTCTCTGGGCTAAAATCACCAGGTCATCAGGACTGAGTTCCTTGCCGGAGGCTCTAAGGGAAAACCCACTTCCTTGACTTTTCCAGCTTCCAGAGGCTGTATTCACAGCTCATGGGTCCCCTCCTCCATCTTCAGAATCAGCACTGTAGCATCTCTCTGACCCTTTTTCTGTCTTCATATCTTTCTCTCTGACCAAAACCAGGAAAGGTTCTCTGAGCTTAAGGACTTATGTGATTTGGGAGAATGTAAAGAAAGGGGAACTCGAACCCTTGTGCCCTGTTGGTGGGAATTCAAATTGTTGCAGCCAGTATAGAAAACAGTATGGAGATTCCTCAAAGAATTAAAAATAGAACAGCTGAGCTACCAGGGCAGCCCAGAACTGCCATATGATCCGTCAGTTCTCCTCCTGGGTATTTATCCAATAAAGTGAAAACACTAATTAGACTAGGTATATGCAGACTTCCCTGGTGGTCCAGTGGACAGGACATGGGTTCAACCTCGGGCCTGGAAAGATTCCACATGTCTCGGGGCAAAAAAGCCCCTGCGCTGCAACTATTGAGTCCATGCTCTAGAGCCTGTGCGCTGCAACAAGAGAAGCCACCATAATGAGAATCCTGAATACCGCAACTAGAGAAAGCCTGAATGCAGCACCAAAGACCCAGGGCAGTCAAAATAAATAAATAAATAAGTAAAAAAGAAAAGATATACGCACTTCTATGTTCATTGCAGCATTACTTACAATAGCCAAGATAGCAAGCAACCCAAGTGCCCATCAGTAGACACAGATAATGAAAATGTATATATATAATATATATATACACAATGGAATATTACTCAGCTATAAAAATGAATGAAAACTTGCCATTTACAACATGGATGGAGCTAGAAGACACTATGCTTAGTAAAATAAGCCATACAGACAAAGACAAGTACCTTACGACTTCATGTAGGCTGCCTCTGAAATGTGTCAGTCACTTAAGTCATATCTGACTCTTTGTGACCCCATGGACTGTAGCCTGCCAGGCTCCTCTGTCCATGCAATTCTCCAGGTGAGACTACTGGAGTGGGTAGTCATTCTCATCTCCAGGGGCTCTTCCTGACCCAGGGATTGAGCCCAGGTCTCCTGACCAGAGATTGGGTGGAGGTGGGGAGAGTTGGATGAAGGTAGTCAAAAGGTATAAACTTCCACTTAGAAGATAAGTAAGTACAAGGGATGTAATGTACAACAAGATAAATATAATTAACACTCCCCTGTGTTACATGTGAAATATAAGAGAGTAAATCCTGAGTTCCTATCACAAGGAAAAGTATTTTTTCTATTTCTTTAATTTTGTGTCTATAGAGATGATGGATATGTTCACTAAGCTTATTGTGATAATCGTTTCATGTGTACATTATGCTGTACACCTTTAATTTATACAGTGCTGTATGTCAATTATATCTCAGTAAAACCAGGAGAAAAAAAGATTCATGTGATTACACTGGCTCCACCTGCACTATCCAAGACCATTTCCCCATCTCAAAGGTCATACTGTCTCTTTTTTTTGGCCGCACCATATTGCATGTGGAATTTCCCCGACCAGGAATCGAAACTGTGTCCCCAGCAGTGGAAGTGTGGAGTCTTAACCACTGAACCACAAGGGCAGTCCTCAAAGTCTCACTCTTAATCATATCTATAAAGCCTCTCTTGCCATGTAATGTAAAATATTTAGCTTCTGGGGTATTAGAGTGTGAACCTCACCTCTTTGGGGTCCATTATCCTGACTACCACAACCAGAGAAGTGGTGACCACTATGTCACTTGTCTTTCCAATGTATTCTAAGATCAAATATTAGGAAGTCCCAGATATTCAATGGGGAAATTGGGATTCACATGACACCAATATTAGCCTAATTCTGCACTTCTTGATCATGCAGGCTATGAAAACATACTGACTCATTCCAGGCATTTCGGAGGTTAGGAGGATGGCTTATGAAACAGCTAATGCACATATGTGGGAAACTGTATTATCTTTTAATTTTTTTACTGCACTGGGGCTTTAGTTGTAGCATGTGAACTCTTAGTTGTAACATGTGGGATCTAGTTCCCTGATGAGGGATTGAACCTGGGCCCCTTGTCTTAGCCATTGGACCACCAGGAAGGTCCCAACGGCATTGATTTTTATGATATGACTGTGTGTCTTATTTGCAGTGGAAAAACTCTTGTTTTAAAGAATCCTTAAGGATCATTAAGGAAAAAAATAAAACAACGCAATTAAAAAAAAGAGCAAAATATTTTGTTTCAGTTATCTGTTGGTGTGTAATAAACTATCCCCAAACCTAGTAACTTAAAACAGAACCCATTAAAAAATGATATGAATTAACTTATATACAAAACAGTAATAGACTCACAGACATAGAAAACAAACTTATGGTTACCAAAAAGGGGGAAGGATAAATTAGAGAAGTTTGGGATTAACATACACACACTGCTGCTGCTGCTTCTAAGTCGCTTCAGTCGTGTTCGACTCTGTGCGACCCCATAGACGGAAGCCCACCAGGCTTCCCCGTCCCTGGGATTCTCCAGGCAAGAACGCTGGAGTGGGTTGCCATTTCCTTCTCCAATGCATGAAAGTGAAAAGTGAAAGTGAAGTCACTCAGTCCTGTCTGACTCTTAGCGACCCCATGGACTGCAGCCCACCAGGCTCCTCGGTCCATGGAATTGTCCAGGCAAAAGTACTGGAGTGGGGTGCCATTGCCTTCTCTGATACACACACTACTATGTGTAAAACAGATAAACAACAAAGACCCATTGTATAGCACAGGGAACTATACTCCACACTGTGTAATAACTTATAAGAGAAAAGAATCTGAAAAAGAATATATATATATATTCAGTGTTATATATAAATATTATACATTATATATAATTATATATAATATACACCATAATATACAAAATATATATTTATATATAAATATACATTATATAAACTATATAATATACATTTATATATAATATATATCATATTATTATATATTAATAAATATTAATTAAAAACATATTCTGCTTCAATATTTAATATATAATATATTTAATATATAATATAAATTTAATATAATTAATTACAATAATTATAATAAATTAATTATATTATCATATTCTTATATAATAGATACACACATTGTATTATATATATGATTATATAAATTATTATATTATTATATATTATATTATTATATAATATCACAATTATATATTATATTATTATATAATAATATATTATATATTATTATATATTATAATTATATAATTATATCATAACTATAAATGTATTATATTTATAATTATAATGTAATTATATTATACAATAATATATTATATATTATAGTAATTATATATATTACAATATTATATAATAATATATTGTTATATAATATAATAATATATAGAATCTAAGTATATATTATATATATTATATTATATATTATATATAATTTATATAATATAATTATACATTAATATATTAATTATATATATTATATATTACATTATGTATAATATATAATTATATATGATAATATATCATAATATAGTTATGATAATAATATAATATATAATTATATAATTATATTATGATATATATTATATATATTATGTTATATGTGTTATATATATAACATATTATATATATATTTTATATATAACATATATAAGTGAGTCACTTTGCTGTACACCTGGACCTAACGCCACACTGTAAAGCAGATATGTGCTCTCATGTTCATGTGCTCAGTTGTGTCTGACTCTTTGGGACCCGCTGGACTGTAGCCCGCCAGGTTCCTCTGTCCATGGAATTTTCTGGGTAAGATACTGGAGTAGGTTGCCATTTCCAACTCCAGGGGATCTTGTCCACTCAGGGATTGAACTCTGAAACAATCTTGCATGTCCTGCGTTGGCAGGCAGCTTCTTTACCGCTATGCCATCTGGGAGGCAAAATACTTCAATTAAATAAATAGGGACTTTCCTGGTGGTCCAGTGGCTAAGACTCCACTCTCCCAATGCAGGGGGCCCTGGTTCAATCCCTGGTCAGGTAACTAGATCCCACATGCTGCAAGTAAGAGCATGCCACAGCTAAAGATCCCACGTGCCCCAAGGAAGACTGAAGACCCTATGTGCCACAGCTAAGACGGTTGCAGCCAAATAAATTGAAAAAAGCCATGCGGACCGAATGTAATTCTCATACATTGCTGTGGGGTGGGGAGGGTGGGTAGAACATTGTTTGGTAGTATTCAGTAAAGCTGAACGTGTACCTCTATCATGACCCAATAACAATACTCTTATAATTAGATGTAAGAGATGAGTGCACCAAGAAATGTGAGCATAGCAGGGTGTCTGTAGACGCTGTATTCATAAGAGCAAAACCTGAGAACCAAAATAAACGCCCAGTGATAGGAAAACTGGTAAATCAACTGTGATATTGTCATAAAATGGAATGCCATGCAGCAATAAAAAGGATGAATTACTGATTTGTGTGCCCACATGAATGGATCTCTCAGAAACTATGTTCAGTGAATATCAGTATCATACTGTATGAATTCAATTATATGCAATTGCAGAATAAACACAACTTATCAATGATTATAGAAGTTAAAATAGTGGTGACCTCTGGTGGAAGTATTGACCAGGAAGAGCACAAAAGTACTTGCTGGAGTGCAGGAAAGTTCTATATCCTGATCTAGGTGGTGGTTACTCAGATGTATACAAATGTAGAATTTCATCGAGATTTAAACTTAGCGCACTTTATGCAATTTTACTGTATGGTCATTTAGCCTGAATAAACAATGACAAAACACATTTTACAATTAAGTGGATTCCAGGGTCAGTTAAGGAAAAACAACTGAGCCAGCTCCAAAAATTCTTGCCTAGACCATGGACTTTGGTAAAAGGTGGCGCATTCCATTAGATACACCAGAGCTGGCATACCATGTAGTTTCTGAAAGTTTAACCAAAAGAATGAAGCCCTGTAGTGATTGAAGAAACAATAAAAGCACACTAAAACAAAGTCGTTGATATTCCATTCCTGATAAAGAAGATAGCTTCTTTTTAAAAATTTGGTAACAAGTTACTGTTTTTCTGAATCAGTGTTCTCACTAAAAGACTTGATAATCACTGACCTAGAAAAAAAAAGACATTCTTCAGATAATCTTTAAAAAAGTATTGTTTCTCTCAGCCAAGCTTTTGAAAGGTGCTGAGAAGAAAGCTGAGTGCCCAAGAATTGATGCTTTTGAACTGTGGTGTTGGAGAAGACTCTTGAGAGTCCCTTGGACTGCAAGGAGATCCAACCAGTCCATTCTAAAGGAAATCAGTCCTGAATATTCATTGGAAGGACTGACGCTGAAGCTGAAACTTCAATACTCTGGCCATCTGATGCGAAGAACTGGAAAAAACACTGATGCTGGGAAAGGTTGAAGGCAGGAGGAGAAAGGGATGACAGAGGATGAGATGGTTGGATGGCATCACCGACTCGATGGACCTGAGTTTGAGTAAGAGCTCTGGGAATTGGTGATGGACAGGGAAGCCTGGCATGCTGCAGTCCTTGGGCTCGCAGAGTTGGACCCTACTGAGCGACTGAACTGAGCAGAAGGAGCAGGAGGTTGTTTCAACAGGTTAAGGATAGGGCCACATACACTATGTGACTAAGCCAGATAGTGCTACATCATCTTGTGAAAAGAGGATGTGCAAAAATTGGAAAAGAATCTGGGCTGTCTGCTCTAACGCACACCAGAAGGGTGCCATCACAAAGCAAGGCTGCAAAACATTTTGTAGTTTGGAAAACTGTTAAAAGTAGATGTAACCCCTGGTGAGATTGTTAGATAAAATAGAGGATGTTCAGTTAAATGTGAATTTCAGATAATCAATGAGTAATTTCTTGTATAACTATGTCCCATAAAATATTGGGAAATTCTTATTTGTGTTTAATTAGGCATCCCGCATTTTTATTTGCTAAATTTGGCAACCCTATTCCTTTGGCTATAACATTGTCTTGCTAAGTTACTGCGTTATTGCCTCTCGGAAGAATGAGACTTTCTGGAGTGTGCTCCAAAATAACTGGAGGTGGGTTCTAAAATGCATATACCATGTTTCTGGATGGAGTGTTCCTCTGAGTGAGAATATCTGAAAGATCATTAATCAAGTCTGACAGGGTTGACTTCAATCTGTACCAGAAGCCAAGTTGACAATATGGTCAAGAAGTATCCTGAAGCTCCCCCTTGTGGCAGGAAAGCATAACCTCTCTGCTTTCCATTTCACTCTACCAGACACACCCCCTCCCACCTCTGCCTCTATCACCTGGTTTCCAGGGACCACGCCGGCACAAAGTCACCACCATGGTCTCCCATCCTTGCCTCCAGTATAGCCCCCAAGCAGCCGAGGAGTACTGGAGACAGAAACTGTCCCAGGACTCAGCACTTTGGTCTCAAACGAGCAGTCCTAATTCAAGAGTACTCGTTTTAGTGAGATGTGCTATATGCCACATGTAGGGTGGTTTCTGAGAGAGAGGAAAGGATCTGGGTTGGGGTCTGGGAGAGAGATCCTCCGCCACTGAGGAGAGCAGCTGTGGGGCTCTCCAAACTGGATGGGTGTGGCTGAGCGGGCTTTAGCCCTTGAGGATAGAGAGGAGGCCAGGAGATGATGGGAGAGGTGCCGAGGGCAAGATTTTTGAGAAGCAACCATGGCAACAAGGCCTTGACTTGGAGGTCTGAGTTTGAAAGCTCACTGGACCCTTCTGTGAAGATGAGGGATGAAGCAAGGTGGGACCTTGGGTAATCATACCGGAGCAGATGTTTCTCCTGTATATTCTTTGGGTTTTCTGAATTCTAAACATACAAAATGAGAGTGTGTATGAGGGGAGAAGCTGTAGGGAACAGAAACCCATTCAGACTATATTAATAAAGAACAAGCACATTATTTCAGGTTTTAAAAAAATAAACAGAAACCTCAATTAAATAGAGTTGGGAGACCAGAGGAGTCTGCAACAGGAAAGAGAGCCCATCAGAAAGAAGAAAGACTCCTCTTCTTTTCTGGCAAAGACTTAGTCAATGAAAAGCCATGGGTTCTTTGATTACTACAGCCCTCCCAACTTCCTTTTCCCCTCTAGAAAAAGAATTCTCCTTCTCCTGCTGTACAGGGACTTGTATGTGGCTCCCAGTGGTTGCCGACCCTGAACTGCAATTTGTCATTCAGTTCAGTTTAGTCGCTCAGCTGTGTCCAACTCTTTGCGACCCCATGAATCGTAGCACGCCAGGCCTCCCTGTCCATCACCAACTCCCAGAGTTCACTCAGACTCACGTCCATCGAGTCAGTGATGTCATCCAGCCATCTCATCCTCTGTCGTCCCCTTCTCCTCCTGCCCCCAATCCCTCCCAGCATCAGAGTCTTTTCCAATGAATCCACTCTTCGCATGAGGTGGCCAAAGTACTGGAGTTTCAGCTTTAGCATCATTCCTTCCAAAGAACACCAAGGGCCCATCTCCTTCAGAATGGACTGGTTGGATCTCCTTGCAGTCCAAGGGACTCTCAAGAGTCTTCTCCAACACCACAGTTCAAAAGCATCAATTCTTCGGAGCTCAGCTTTCTTCACAGTCCAACTCTCACATGCATACATGACCACTGGAAAAACCATAGCCTTGACTAGATGGACCTTTGTTGGCAAAGTAATGTCTCTGCTTTTCAATATGCTATCTAGGTTGTCATAACTTTCCTTACAAGGAGTGAGCGTCTTTTAATTTCATAGCTGCTTTCACCATCTGCAGTGATTTTGGAGCCCCCCAAAATAGTCTGACACTGTTTCCACTGTTTCCCCATCTATTTCCCATGAAGTGATGGGACCAGATGCCATGATCTTCATTTTCTGAATGTTGAGCTTTAAGCCAACTTTTTCACTCTCCTCTTTCACTTTCATCAAGAGGCTTTTGAGTTCCTCTTCACTTTCTGCCATAAGGGTGGTGTCATCTGCATATCTGAGGTTATTGATATTTCTCCTGGCATTCTTAATTCCAGCTTGTGCTTCCTCCAGCCCAGCGTTTCTCATGATGTACTCTGCATATAAATTAAATAAGAAGGGTGATAATATACAGCCTTGACGTACTTCTTTTCCTATTTGGAACCAGTCTGTTGTTCCATGTCCAGTTCTAATTGTTGCTTCCTGACCTGCATACAGGTTTCTCAAGAGGCAGGTCAGGTGGTCTGGTATTCCCATCTCTTTCAGAATTTTCCACAGTTTATTGTGATCCACACAGTCAAAGGCTTTGGCATAGTCAATAAAGCAGAAATAGATGTTTTTCTGGAACTCTGTTGCTTTTTTTCGATGATCCAGCGGATGTTGGCAATTTGATCTCTGGTTCCTCTGCCTTTTCTAAAACCAGCTGAACAGCTGGAAGTTCACGGTTCACATATTGCTGAAGCCTGGCTTTGAGAATTTTGAGCATTATTTTACTAGCATGTGAGATAAGTGCAGCCATTGATCCTAAATAAACCCATCTTTGCTGGAAAAATATCGGGCAGTGGGTTTATTTTAGGTTAACGTTTTGGTGGCCCATACAGAGACCAGAGAAGAGCCCTGAAGGCTCTGCAGGTCTTTGTTGCAGTGGGTTTCTCTTAGTCATGGTGAGCAGGGGCTGCTCTGTAGTTGCAGCGCAGGGGCGTCTCATTGCGGTGGCTTCTCTATGTTGTGGGGCATGGGTTCTAGGGTGGGTGGGCTTCAGCAGCTGTGGGCCATGGGCTTAGCTGCTCTGAGGCATGACATGTAGACTTTAGATTAGAAGCTTCTGGGAGTTCTTCCTCCTTCCTCTTCTTGTCACCCAAATGTGACCTCAACAGGTTTCCAATCTGTGTACCCTCTGACAACAGATACTACACCCAGGAAAGGTCCTTCCTGGTGTTTTATGACAAAAATTGCTGAAACTAGAAAACCTGACTCTTGACCAGCAATACATTCAGAAAAACAACTTCATCAAAAGGAGAAACTGTTAAAAAAAAAAAAAAAAGTAACAAGCCTCAATTAAATACAGTTGGGTGACCATGCTTGTATCTCCAATTTTACATACCACGGTGGTTAGGTTTCTGGGTGATGCAATGGTGTGTTTCTTCTACTGCAGAGAAGAAATACAGCTCCACTGAAAAACTGCTAAAGCCAAATTTACCCACAGAGGGACTTCCCTGGTGGTTTAGTGGTTCAGAATCCACCTTGCAATGCAGGGGGCGCTGGTTCCATCTCATCAGGGAACTAAGATCCCACATACCACGGGGCAACTAAGCTGTACAACTAGAGAGCCCATGCACCACAATGAAGACCCAGTGCAGCAAAAAAACAAAATGTAAAGTACAAAAATTAAAAAAAAAATTTACCCATAGAAATGTCTTATTTCAGTAGGGATCAGCAGGTAAGAAAACCCTTGAGGGACTTCCCTGTGGTCCAGTGGTTAAGAACCTGCCTCCCAATGCAAGGGATGCCAGCTTGATCCCTGGTCAAGGAACTAAGATCCCATGTGTTGGGGTAGGGGATGGAGGTGGGGACTGAGCCTGCATACCACAACTACTGAGCCCAAGCGCCCCAACGAAGAGCTTGCCTACTTACCGCACCTAAGACCCGATGCAGCCAAAAATAAACAGATAATGTTAAAAACTTATATGCAGAGTACATCATGAGAAACGCTGGGCTGGAGGAAGCACAAGCTGGAATCAAGATTGCCGGGAGAAATATCAATAACCTCAGATATGCAGATGACACCACCCTTATGGCAGAAAGTGAAGAGGAACTCAAAAGCCTCTTGATGAAAGTGAAAGTGGAGAGTGAAAAAGTTGGCTTAAAGCTCAACTTTCAGAAAACGAAGATCATGGCATCTGGTCCCATCACTTCATGGGAAATAGATGTGGAAACAGTGTCAGACTTTATTTTTTTGGGCTCCAAAATCACTGCTGATGGTGACAGCAGCCATGAAATTAAAAGATGCTTACTCCTTGGAAGAAAAGTTATGACCAACCTAGATAGCATATTGAAAAGCAGAGACATTACTTTGCCAACAAAGGTCCATTTAGTCAAGGCTATGGTTTTTCCAGTGGTCATGTATGCATGTGAGAGTTGGACTGTGAAGAAAGCTGAGCTCCGAAGAATTGATGCTTTTGAACTGTGGTGTTGGAGAAGACTCTGGAGAGTCCCTTGGACTGCAAGGAGATCCAACCAGTCCATTCTGAAGGAGATTGGCCCTTGGTGTTCTTTGGAAGGAATGATGCTAAAGCTGAAACTCCAGTACTTTGGCCACCTCATGCGAAGAGTTGACTCATTGGAAAAGACTCTGATGCTGGGAGGGATTGGGGGCAGGAGGAGAAGGGGACGACAGAGGATGAGATGGCTGGATGTCATCACTGACTCAATGGACGTGAGTCTGAGTGAACTCCGGGAGTTTGTGATGGACAGGGAGGCCTGGTGTGTTGTGATTCATGGGGTCACAAAGAGTCGGACACAACTGAGCAACCAAACTGAACTGAACTGAATGTTAAAAACGGAAACCCCCTGAAATGAGAAGCAAATCTAATTCTATTATGCCATGCTTTTTTTCACACTTTAAAAATAGATATATATTTATTTGGCTAGGCTGGGTCTTAGTTGCGCCATGTAGGGTCTAGTTCCCTGACCAGTGATTGAACCTGGGCTTCCTGCATAGGAACAAAGAGTCTTAGCCACTGGACTACCAGGAAGTCTCCACATTTTTTTTTAAGTAAGACTTTCCTAAGTTATTTCATATGAAGCTTTCACTAAAGAAAGGAGATGCTAAGTTCTCTGGTTTCTAGACAGCTAAGAGGAGACAGCCTTAGAGTAAAATTCTTAAAAAGAATTTTAAAGAAAAGCTGTTTAGTAGGAAATAGAATTCCTCGTGGAAATTATAACAGAGGCCCTTCTAGGTGTGCGTGTGTGTGTCTGACGGTTTGTATATTCTTGGTAAGTGCAGTTTGCCTAGGTCCTAGTGCTAACCCACTAGGTCTGAAGACAGGATGAAAAAATAATAGTGCAGAATAGCTCACTGATTCGCCTTACTTCTTAAAATGTGGCCTAGAAAATTTAAAAGTACAGAAGCGGATCTTAAGGCTCTAGATAGTTCCTTTGCACATTCATTAGAGATATATTTTTATATGTGTAGTTTTCATTTTAGTTGCCCTACAAAGAAAGTAAGGAGAACTTTTACTTGTATTTACTTCCTGTCAAAACATGCAAATGAATCGGAAAAAAAATATATTTGGCACGTCAGGGTTCAGGTCTTTGCACAAACAAGTCAAGCAAAAACCCGTTTCTTTAGAGTTTCTGCTTCTTTCTCCGGAAGCCCCTGTCCTGCTGCCTTTTGTTGGCCCTTCTCTTTTCTCCTTTGTCTTCAGAGGGAGAGACCCTCCTGACAGGCAATGATGCGGAAATCCCACCAGAGCCTTTCGTGTTTCATTTTCATGAACCGGGGACCAGTATTTGGGTTTGGCTGGTTTGTTCCCCAGGGACCTCTAACCCCTTTGGAAGTGGATGTGCCACTCCAATGGACAGTCGTGTCGTTTCATGCCACCATAACCACCAAACTCCTCACCCCGTGCCCTTTCTGCCTCCTGGCTCTGCCTCCTCGGAGGCCTTCTGCCATTCTTGCTCATAGCCAGTGAACCATGGGGCCCTTTTCTAGCTGGTTGCAAAGAGTCAGACATGACTTAGTGACTGAACAACAGCAACTGTTTACCATGACAACTTCCTATGGAGATACAAAACCAGAGTAGCCAACAGAGACATGCCCTATCCTGGGCATTGCCCAAGGAAATAATAAAGCAATTATCTCTTACTTCTTAGTTCTGGCATGTGGGATCTTCGATCTTCACGGTAGCATGTGGGATCTAGGTCCCTGACCAGGGATGGAACTCAGGCCCCCTGCATTGGAAGCCTGGAGTTTTAGCCACAGGACCACCAGGGAAGCCTTGAAGCTAGACATCTTGAAGGACGTCTGAGAGAGAAAAAGGACATTTATTCATGCATTTATGTTCTAGGCCGAGGTACAGGTGATTTGCGGGTGGAAATATCATTTGATATTGACATTAGACCTACCAGGTCACTTTCTTTCATTCTTACCTTGAGTTATAGGAAGTAGTGGGGTCTTCTCACACCTCAGGGTTTCTGCTTAGGCTGGTGAGGGTTTTGTCCCACCCTGAGTGAAGTTCAGCTCCTACTTTACTCCCTAAGCCTTGGACCCAGAATGGCCTGTACTGGCCTGGAGGAAGGGATGCCTTCTCAACTCACACAAAGATGCACTGCAGGTGAGAAGTGCCGAGGTTTGGCCCACAGCCCCACTCCATACCTATCAAAGTCCCTAAGAAGATAGATGTTGCCTGCTCTTCTGCTGGGACCCTATAGTCAGGGACCCAGCCACAGTGCGCAGAAGACAGGCTCTCAGTCAAGTTGGCTCCTCCCCCTTCCTCTGTTCCTGTCATTGTTGGGCTGATAAATGCCTTGTTCATCTGATAAACTCCCAATTGAAAAGTCATCATGGAAGGCTTATCCATTCCACACCACTGCCAAACTAATCCGCCTATGAAAGTGAAGTCGCTCAGTCGTGTCCGACTCTTTGCGACCCCATGGACTGTAGCCTATCAGGCTCCTCCGTCCATGAGATTTTCCAGGCAAGAGTGCTGGAGTGGATTGCCATTTCCTTCTCCAGGGGATCTTCCCGACCCAGGAATCGAACCCGGGTCTCCCGCATTGCAGGCAGACACTTTACCATCTGAGCCACCAGGGAAGCTAGTACTGGTCCCACCCTACAATATCCTCTTACCACCTACTGCCACTGTCACTTTGTAAGAGTCAATTTGGTCAATATACATTTCCCTGATGGTCCAGCGGCTGAGACTCTGTACTCCCAAGGCAGGAGGCCTGGGTTCCATCCCTGGTCAGGGAACTAGATCCCACATGCCCTAACTAAGACTTGGTGCAGCCAAATAAATAAATAACATTTTTAAAAATTAAAAGGTGAAGGAGGATCCAGGGAAAAGTGAGTTTTCTTCATACATTCAATCCCAAGTTTCACATATTCTTTTCCCAGAAATAACCACAGTTACTAGTTTGTTTTTCTTCTTCCATAGATATTTTATGCATAAACAAACATGTAAATCAGTAATGCGTCCCCCTTACTTTAAAACCTAAATAACATATTACACATGAATTATTTAGTACTTGCTCCTCCCTCACCATTAATAATAGAGATTAAATAGTCTTTATATCTGTGGGTTTAGATCCACCTCATTAAAAAAAAAGTCTCAAGGTGTGGTGTCTGTTCACTTAGATCCATCTTTCTTTCTTGTTTTTAACTTTTGGCCATACCATGACGTGAGGCATGCAGGACCTTAGTTAGTTCCCTGACTAGTGATCGAACCTGCACCCCCTGCAATGGAAGCGTGGAATCTTAACCACTGGACTAGCAGAGAAGTCCCTCACCTCGTTCTCTTAATCTCATGTTATAGCTGTATCACAGTGGTTCCCAATCTAGGGTGACTTTGTATCCTGCCCTCTCCAGTCAAGAGAAGACTTTGGTTATTAGGACTGGGGTTTTTACAAACATCCAATGTGGGTAAAGGCCAGGAATGTTGCTAAATATCACACCAGACACAGGACTTCCTTGGTAGTTCAGATGGTAAAGAGTCTGCCTGCAATGCAGGAGACCCTGGTTTGATCCCTGGGTTGGGAAGATCCTTTGGAGAAGGAAATGGCAACCCACTCCAGTATTCTTGCCTGGGAAATCCCATGGACAGAGGAGCCTGGCAGGCTAGAGTTGGACATGACTTAGGATTTAAACAACAATAAACATTACACAGTAAATAACAACAAACAATATTAAAAATTCAGAGACATTACTTTGCCGACAAAGGTTCATCTGGTCAAAGCTATGGTTTTTCCAGTAGTCATGGACATGAGAGTTGGACTATAAAGAAAGCTGAATGCTGAAAAACTGATGCTTTTGAACTGTGGTGCTGGAGAAGATTCTTGAGAGTCCCTTGGACTGCAAGGAGATCCAACTAGTCCATCCTAAAGGAAATCAGTCCTGAACATTCATTGGAAGGACTGATGCTAAAACTGAAACTCCAATACTCTGGCCACCTGATGCAAAGAACTGACTCATTGGAAAAAATACTGATGCTGGGAAAGATTGAAGGCAGGAGGAGAAGGGGGCAAAAGAGGATAAGATGGTTGGATGGCATCACTGACTCAATGGATATGAGTTTGAGCAAGCTCTGGGAGTTGGTGATGGACAGAGAAGCCTGGTGTGCTGCAGTCCATGGGGTCACAAGGAGTTGGACACGACTGAGTGACTGAACTGAACTGAACTGAAACAATATCAGGACAGTTCCCACAATAAAGAATTATCTGCCCTCAATTGCCAATAGTGCTGAGACTGAGAAATTTTGCTGTATAATAACTCAGTTAACCAGATTCTCTGTTGATAACCATTTAGGTGGTTTCTAATATTTTGATATATAGACCCTGCTGCAGTGGCAATGGTATAAATCGGAGTTCTTAGTTGCAGATGATATGATTTATTTTAGTTTAAGCAGAAAGGGATTATAATAGGGGGTGACTACATTTTTGAGAAAGTTAAGAGTCAAGCTTGAGGGACTTCCCTGGTGGTCCAGTGGCTAAGACTCCTTACTCCCAATGCAGAAGGCCCCTGGTCAGGGAACTAGATCCCACTTGCCATAACTAAGATTGAAGATCCCAAGTGCTGCAACTAAGACCCTGTGCAGCCAAGTAAGTAAATATTTAAAAAATTAAAAACAACATGTAGGCTACAGAGAACCGGTCTGAGGGCTGCTGCATTTCACACCACCAGACTGCATTTGGGGCTTTGAGGGAGAAGCAAAAAAAGACAGAACTCTGAAGTACTGGGGTTCACTGCTATCTGCAGGGCGAGCAGAGGAGGAGAAGGCAGGGAAGAAGCTAAATGGCCAAAGGGAAAGGTGGGAGGGGGAGCAGGGATGGCCAGTAAGGAGGCTTTGAAAGACAAGTGAGAGGCCCCTTTGTTTCAGAAGAGGTTCACTGACAGAGATAACCCTGGAGAAAGAGTCACGTGAGGGAGCGTTTCAGAAGTCACAGTTTGAGCCTGTTACTCCCTAGCGTGGCTGCTCTATGAATGCTCTTCCCCACCCATGGCTTCGACTCTGCCATCCCTTCTGCCTGTTCCAGCACTTCCTGGGCTGATTCGTGAACTCCCCCTTACCCTGGCTTCAGTGTTTCCACCTTTCTTTCCTCTTCTGTGGTTGTCTACTTGATGGATGACTTGCTCTCCTGGAAGTTTCCACAGTCCTTGACTTCAAGTTACATCAGTTACCACATTTGATCCAAGTACACTTTGGATTCAGTGGGTCTCACCCGCATCTCACCCACAGGCTATAAGGTCCTTTTTAATCCTTCCCTCTCTAGGTCTGCCCCAGGCTTGGTACATACTATGCTATGCTCAAGCGATGTTTGCTAAAGCACAGGAGTTAAGGGCAGAAATTCTGAGCCAGGTTGCCTGGGCTAGGAACCTAGCTTTTCCACTTTCTGTGTAGCCCTGGGCACAGTTTTTAACCTTTCCATTCCTATTTGTTCATCTGTAAAATGTAATCCTCAGGTCAACATTTTACTGTGAAGAAGAAAATTAAACAAGCTATACTCGGCACTCCGAACAGTGCTTAACACTCAAAAAGTCTTATCAAAGTGCTATGTTATTATAAATATGTTCTCTATATAAATATTATTAGTATTTATTTATTTTTGGCTGTGTGCAGGCTTTTCTCTAGTTGTGGCGAGTGGAGGCTGCTCTCAGTTAGGGTAAGTGGGCTTCTCACAGCAGTGGCTTCTCTTGTTGTGGAACATGGGCTTTAGGGCGCACAGCTTCAGTAGTTATGGCTCCTGGCTCTAGAGCACAGGCTCAATAGTTGCAGCGCACAGGGTTGGCTGCTCAGATGCATGTGGAATCTTTCCAGATCAGGGATCAAATCAGTTTCTTCTGCTTGGCAGGTGGATTTGGAAACCCTGTAAATATTATTATTATTATTATTAGATGTTATCTTTGTTATTAAATGGCTTCATCTATTTTGCACCCTAAAGCATCCTTGTTACTCAGAACAGTCCCTGGAACTCTGTAGATACTTTTTATATATTTGCAGAATCAATGAATGAATGAGTGATGGAATCCCTCTGTTTGTCCTCATTCTAGTGTTACAGTGCCCTTCCAGTAAGGGTGGGGTGGGTGACAGGGTGTTAGGGCCTAAATCAGAAACTTAGAAGTTCGTAGGCCTACTCCATAAGTATTTTTCTAGGAAAAAAGTGTCTAAAACGTGTCTACAAATAAACTTCTGGTAACTCAGGTCAAAGGTAAATTGGGAGGGAAAATCTGTATGGCACATGTACTAGGAATAACCTCCTTTGTCTTGTTTTAGTAGATACTTTCAAATTTCCTTCTCTAGGAACTTTGACTAGAGTGCAAGTTGCAAGTTAATTTGAATTTCACATTTTGTCCGCATTCTTATAGAGAGTAAAAATACTTCAGAACACTGCAAAGTGTTCATATAACCAACAAAAGGAGTGTTTTGCAGCTGCACAGACCTGGATTCAAATCAGGATACCTGTTCTATAATCACGGGTTGTACTTGGCCCGAGTCTTATTTTTCTTATCTATAAAATGGGGATAGCTTACTTTCTTCATAAGACTGTGTTGGGAAAGCATTTAATTGTGCATTTTGAAACCACTTCAGCTCTATACAAATATCAGTTACTACTGGATCTCCACATTGGTTTCTTGATAGAGTTTCAGGAAAATATCTGTGAAAGGGTGGGAGATACCTCATCTAATCTCAACGCTCTTTGAGATCCGGAGTGTTTGGGCTTTCCCGTCCAACAGCTAGTCAGGGGCCAAGCCTTGAGGACGCTGGGTGGGCGATCAGTGCTTGATCAGACTAGGACCGAAGGGTCCGGGCTAAACTCCCTGCTTTATTTCTTTCATGTCAAAAGTCACAATCTACAAACCCTGATAAGGACTCAAGAGATGTAAGCCAGAAAGACGATGAGTGAAAACGAGACGCTGAGAGAGGGTCTGTGTCTGTTGTCTTGGGAGGAACATTAGAGCCAGAGAGGGAGGGTGTGCCGGAGGGAGTTCGCGTCTGAAAAAGGGTAAGGGGAACGGAACGCAGGAACTCCACGCCCCGAGTGAAAGTGAGGCCCAGTGAAAGGGGCCAGCCAGAGGAATTTCGGTTCCCGCCCTACGACTCCCGGCTTTGACTACAGTTCCGCCCGCAGAAGCCCTGGGCCCCTTGCCCCGCCCCTAGGGGTTAATCGGATCATACCATTATGCCATCCTAGGGGCGGATCTGAAACGTGCGCTAGTCTTGCAAAGCAAATATTTCTTTGTCAGAAAAAACAGGATTATCTATATGATCTGAACAGTTCTTAGTTAATACATTTCCTTTCTGCCTGCTAGGATCCTCTATATTCCCTGAAGAGTGCCAGGAGTCCGGCCATGTTTCCCCCTTTCCTTTCCGTAGTTGGTACGTTCCCCTGGGAGACGTAGGCGGGGAGGCGTACATAAACCTCGACGCAGGAGGCGGGGCTGCTCAGTCCTCGAGGCGTCGGTGCTCTGTAGTGTTGGAACCTTGTTGCTTGTCGGCCTGTGCGCGCGTGCGCGGACATGGCCTCAAACGGTATGTAAGGGCGCGAGGCGGTGGTGGCGCGCCGGCCCCGGATCTCATTCCCTCCCAGTCCGGCTTTTGTTTTTCGGTGGGACCCGAGCGGCTGTAGAGTGCAGGATCGTTTCCTCGCACCACTGGCTGGAAGCAGCGGAGAGGGGTGGAAGGGGGAGGCCGATGTCGCCATTTTGTTTTGCTCCTCTGGCGCCTCGCGTGGGGCGGGAGGTCGTCCCTTCGTTGCCCCCTTCCTTGAGGTGAGGGTTGGGAGGGACGCAGCTTAGTGATTGGGAATGGGAGGCACGGATGGAAATGCTCGGTCTCCGTACCCTCTTCTCCCCCTCGTCCCCAGCCCCGCGCTCGGGCCCGCTTTGTCGCAGTGCTGCATCCGGGCACTCGGAGGAGCGCGCACGCGCTCTGCTAGCCCCTCCTCCCCTTTCTGGCGGCGCGAACCGCCCCCCCTCCGGTCTCCTGTCGGCCCTGCTTTTTGTCGCGAGACCCTCGGCTGGAGGCTCCGCGGCGCGCGTCCGGTGTGGGCTGCGCCCCCGGGGTCCTTCGGGAAGGGGCGGGACCGCCTCGTTCCCGCCTCGCTTGCCACGCGGCCGGAGGCGGAGGCTCGGGGTCTGGGCCGCGCGCCCGCTTAACGGCTGGGGGTAGGGGGCTGGGGAGTGGTCCAACGGTCTTGAGGACTGGGCCCGGGGCCTATCGCGCCTAATTTCCTCTTACAGAGGTGGGAACTGAAAAGAACGGCCGCCTGAGGCCACACCCTCTCTCGGTGCTTTGGCTCTTTACTGCGGGGGAAGCGCCTCGTTTCCTGTATCGAGGAGATGAGCCGATCAGGCCCGTGCGTCTTCCATGTGGCGCTTTAAAAAGCACTTTCGCTTCTTTGGATTCGCCTAGTCTTCCCGCAGCCCCGAGTTAGGCAAGAGGGACAGGAAAACGCACTCATTTGGGAGCCACAGGGCTGGGGGCTTGAGTGCCAGCCAACGTGCTGATCAGAATGCTCTCTTCCCTTGGTTAGCTGGCTTTGCACCAAAAGCTCCCATTTCCAGGCTCCAAGATTGGGCAAAGGGTGAAGCGTGGCCTTTTGTAAGACATTCTTGTTGTTTCGATTGAGAAAGCGGAGGCTCCCTTCGGCACAATTCTGCCTCTGGCTTGAATTAAAAACCTGTCCTGCTGAAACAGCTGTGTGATTTCAGCCTAACTCTTGGCGGTGTCTTCCTCCTCGAGGGGGCGTGAGATAGAAATGTGTGTAGATCTTTGCAGTTCCTGACATCGATTGAAGTTGCGGACAGTTGCTGCTGTCCGTTAGCACTCTTGCTTTTTCAAGTACTTAAGGCTTCTCTTTTGGTTCTGTGGAAATGCGCTTTCTCTTTGCGTTTTCTATTGTAAGAAAACTTGACGGGTCTCACAGACTGCCCCTCTCCAGTAGAGTTTCATAAGGGAATTTATGCCTCCTTTGTTGATTTTCTTATCTGGGGACCCCGAAGCTTAAGTCTTTTAGCTCTAGTCTGTTCTGAGGAATGGCTGAAGGTAATATAATCCTGTTTTTCTTTTGCAGACTATACCCAACAAGCAACCCAAAGGTGAGTGTCGCTTCTGGGCTTCCGGAGTTTGTAGAGGGCGTGGGTGGCTAAGGTGTCTTTTCCTGAGAGCACTGTTTTTTTCCTCTAGCTATGGGGCCTACCCAACTCAGCCTGGGCAGGGCTACTCCCAGCAGAGCAATCAACCCTACGGGCAACAGAGTTACGGTGGCTACGGCCAGTCTACGGACACTTCGGGCTATGGCCAGAGCAGCTACGGTGGTTCTTATGGACAGACCCAGAACAGTGAGTCTTAGTGGGTCACTCCACCTCTTCTGCTCTTTGTGAATGTTGCTTTTCTTAAACCTAAGCAGTGCTGAAACAGTCCCCTTAACCAGTCTTTGACCCTTAAAGCTCTTTGATGTTTTGAGTCCTTTGAAACAAAAAGGCTTAATTGGTTTGTAATCCTGTTTCCTTTTATTTTCTGACTTTTTACTTTTCTGTTTATGCTGCTATTTTCCCAATTTCCTCTAAGCATGAAAGTGAAATGAAGGCAGGAGGAATATTCTAGAGGGAGAAATGCTTTAGGCTTTTAAAGAGGGAAAATGACTTGCTTGAAGATATTTGAAGTCAGATGGCATCACATGATACACCAGGAGGTGGAATTTGCCCTGAGGTCCCTGAAGTGTAAATAATAACGCGTTGTCTTTATTTGTTCTGCACGAGTCGGGCAGGTGAATGCTGTTAGTGAAGAGAGATCTCTTGGGCTGTGACTAGTGGTGGTCCTGGAGGCTGGCTTTGGGGGTGTGTGGGATGAGATTAGAATTCAGAACTTGAATAGAAGTTGAAAGCTTTAAGGTAGAAAGGTAATGTCTTTAGCTATGAGTTGCAAGATCGCCAGGCACCTTCTAAGAAGTTGACTTATCAAGCACGGAAAGCATAGTAGTGTTCTCAGTGCACTCCCTGCCTGTTCTTTCTTCATAGCTTTTGTGACTTTCCTTTTCCTTTCCTTTTAGCAGGCTACAGCACACAGTCAGCTCCCCAGGGATATGGCTCAACTGGTGGCTATGGCAGTAGCCAGAGTTCTCAGTCATCTTATGGGCAACAGTCCTCGTACCCTGGCTATGGCCAGCAGCCAGCTCCTAGCGGCACCTCAGGAAGGTAAGGAGTGTGTGTGGAGAGGACCGAAAAGATTAGGGGTGAATCCGTAAGGAATGATAATGTGATTAGCAGTGGGAGTAATTATCAGGGGTAATGGGGGAGAGGTGGTCTCTGTTGGGGACAGAGAATGGGATGTACCAGAAGTGAAGTCCTGGACACGCTGGCGTTGTGACTCTTGTCTTTTTCTTTTCCCCTAGTTACGGTAGCAGTTCTCAAAGCAGCGGCTATGGGCAGCCCCAGGGTGGAGGCTACGGCCAGCAGTCTGGCTATGGCGGGCAGCAGCAAAGCTATGGACAGCAGCAGAGCTATAACCCGCCTCAGGGCTACGGGCAGCAGAACCAGTACAACAGTAGCGGTGGCGGCGGAGGGGGTGGCGGAGGTGAGAGGTTTCCTTCTGCTCTGTCTCATCCCTGCTTTTCGCGAGAAATTGTATTCTGGGCTGTTACCCTGAAAGGGTTCTTAAAAACCCTAGCTTTATCTGTATTTCTATTGACGTTTATTCCCTGGCACCCTTGAACTGTTTTATGCCACCTCACAGTCTGTTTTGTCCTTTTTAAAGGCATACTTTTCTTTCCTGACAGGTAGCTATGGCCAAGATCAGCCCTCCATGAGCAGTGGTGGCGGCGGCAGTGGTTATGGCAACCAGGACCAGAGTGGTGGCTACGGGGGAGGCCAGCAGGACCGTGGGGGCCGTGGCCGGGGCGGTGGCGGTGGTTACAACCGCAGCAGTGGTGGCTACGAACCCAGAGGTCGTGGAGGTGGCCGTGGAGGCAGAGGCGGCATGGGGTAGGTGTCTTGTGAGCCAGGGAGTACCATCAGTGGAAAGTGAGGAGGGTTGCATGAGTCTCCCTTGAAGCCTAGTCCTGTAGTGCATGGTTAGTCTGATTCTGGGAATTTGTAAGGGCTTTGATTGGGGATCTTGACTGTTTCTTTTTCGTACATCCATCCCCATTTTATTTTTGTGAGAACTTGGGAGCCTGAACTTCTACCCACACTTCTGTACAGAGATTTGAGTACTGACAACTTTCATCTCTAAAGAAAAAGGAGAAATGTAGGGGTGTATGTGGATTGGAGTCGTTGATAATCCTAGGCAAGAACCATGGAAGTAAAGGCTTCTTTCTCTGCAAGGGAAACCGATGATCCCACTCCTGGTGATAGGGAAACTTGTTACTTGTATTCCCATGTGTCCTCTAAAGGAGTTGTCAATGGTTAACCTGACTTGAGCTTCCAGGAATTGGCTACTCTCTCTTCCTGTATTCTATAGTCACTTGAATCCACGAACTTGACTTGTACTAATCTGACGGACTGTAATGATTTTGTGTGTGACTTGGTTCATGGGGCTCTCTGAAGTGTGCAGACCTTTTGGACAAAGTACAGTACGCTCGACAGTGGTCTCCCACCCACTTGCTCCACTGTCCCCCTTCCTCCGGTTACTTGTCCAGCTGGACCTTCTTTCCTCCCCTTCCTGCTGAAGCTGAAGTAAAACCTTAGATTTGATGTTAGAGCATTTGTCAAGTCTGTTGGTAAATAACAACTGGAGGCACTCTTCTCTGTCTCTCTCGAGAAGGGGAGGAATGTCAATGTGTTACTCCTTTTGGGGAAAAAGTAAGTTTTTTAAAAAGAGTTTGTGTATGGTAAGTATTCAGAGGGGGGTGGGGGCAGTGCCAAAAACCTTACAGAAATATGGAAAACTCTGTTGTGTGCGTGTGTTTATAATGCAAAACTTTAAAAAAAGAAAAGCAACTGTTATGTGACTGTTAACTTGCTCTGCATTTTATGTGCCACAGGTATGAAAGGTGACATTGCAAAATACTCCGCTCTTCTCGCAGTGTAGAAGGGGTGACCCCGGGGGTGGGGAGAGATCAAAACCAGCTCAGTAGTTAGGGAAGGGCTTAGCTAAGTTTTGTCTCGCTTTAAGGGGAAATTGCCTTTGGTTTTGACTTTTTATGGAATGGGGTTGGGTCTGCTTGCTGCTTTCAAAGCAAAAAAAAAAAAATCACAAAAATGTGTTCAGGGCTACCCCAGCCTGGTGTGAAGTGTCTTCTGGGTAAACGGGGTAGGGTTTTTTAAACCAACTACTGGGTTGGCAACTGCTTGCGACAAGAGGAAAAACATCTGCTACGTCGGAAGAACGGCCAAGGAAAATGGGTCTTTTTTTTTTTTTTCCTAGAGGAAATAGATATATAAACTTTTAAGCAAAATCCTTAATAATTGTGTCTGAGAAATTGCACACGTGTGTGTGACATGCTCACAGGTCAGACAAGGGGTGGTCAGGAAGGGGAATGTATTTTAGTAGCAACTTGCATTATCATTTTCCCGAAACACCTACCTATGTTTGGGGAATGTTGAACAAAACCAAAAACCGCCCTTTTGTAGCCGTTGGAAGCTTCATGTCCTTTCTTCTAACTTGTCTTCTCCAGCGGAAGTGACCGTGGTGGCTTCAATAAATTTGGTGGTAAGTGAACAGAGTTTCCAAAATTCCCAACTCCCAGCAATGCTTTGTCTGATTGTTCATTTGCAGTTGTCTTAGCGTGTTTTAAGTGTCAAAAGTTTTGGAGTGTCCATAACCACCTCCAGAAAGGGGTGGGGTGGAATGCCACCTGCTGCCAGATGTGTGCTAACCTGGAGGCAGGCAGGGAGTAAGACTCAGCAGTCGTCTGGTACCAAATTGGTTTGACCCAGGTTAATAAGAGGTGTTTAGGAGGCCTCTTGACAGGAGTGTCGCCACACCGGCACTTACTGACAACCGTTATGAGAAACTGGAGAGTGTGCTGGAGCATGTGGTACCAACTTGGCTTTAGGATCGATCCTTTGATCAGTGTGTCTGAGGCTTGTGTGTATGTGAGTGTATGTGTAACAATCTCCAAACGTTTTAATCTGGACGAGGGATGAAGTATTGCCCTGCCCTGAGGATGGTGAAGTTGGTACATATTTATGTATTAAATACTGAATGGTGTCAATGCAATCCTACATACATGTATTTAAACTCAACTCAGATGGGCTAAATAGCAACTAGCTCTGGGCAGGAAGGTGTGAACTGCTTCCAAGAAAGGTTGGGAGCATGTGTGGCTCGTGGGAAATAATCAGGTCTTAATAACAGCACAAACTGAATTCATGGAAAAATGGCAAATTGGAGAAGTCTCCTAGTAAGCTGGAACTTTTCTGGTCTGGTTAACTAACAAAAGGTTTCTTGATTTGTCACAACATGTAAAGCCAAAGGCTTGGGTTCATGATTTAGGTGTCATTGAGTGTGGGTACAACATTTATATATGGTGAATTCAGATAAACTTTGGGCAAAGATGGTCTCTGGAAAAAAAAAATAGAGGCTGCATTATGGAAATAAGATTTCTGGTCTGTTCCCTGGGACATGCTTAAAACCTACAATAGCTATTTTGTATGATTTTTACTTTCATGTGGTTTTTGGGGAAACAACATGGTTTTAAGACTGGTTTCGAAAGATGACATTAAAAATTGTTCCACAAGGGATAAGTGTCTTTGGTGCTAAAGTTTGGAGAAACTGTATGGATGCATATCACATTGCTGGTGGTGAGCCCATTTCTCTCTGGGCGAGAGAAGAGGGCCAAGCTATGAGTTGGTTTGTTAACTTCAATGGGTCTCCCTCCTAGCCCTCCCAGTCTGTGCTGAGGACATTTCCCAGCCTGAGCTGGGGGAGGCAGCATTTTCTGAAGTGTGGAGTTGTCCCTGTGGGGACTCAAGTTACATGCAGACCTTAAGAAAAGGGGCCTGTGTCTTTGCCAGACCTGCCTAGGGTTTTCTCTGGGCAGGCAACCCAGAACAGGGTTTGGAGTGAGGCTGGCTGTGAGCACTTACCTGATATTTTGCAAAAGTTTGGATTTGGTGTTAATTTTTTTCCTTGTCTTTCTCAGCCTCTTAACTAACGGCTCCTCTTTCCTTGTTTTTTTGTTTTTTTGTTGTTGTTTTTGTTTTTTTTTTTTCTATGTCACTTAAGGCCCTCGGGACCAAGGATCACGTCATGACTCTGGTAAGTCCACAGGTGGCGGGAAAGAAAGGCTAAAGTGGTAGCAGGACTTTTCTTGGATGTTCAAACTTAAGGGAATCTGAAGAAGAGTGGGGCTCGAGAAGGAAACTGTGGGGAGAGAGTTTAGGAGTAGCTGTGTTTACCAGCGTATTTAACAGAAAAGACCCAGGGAAGCACTTAGTGTCCTTTTTGTTTTGATCATTTTGTATGCTGCATTTTAGTGTAAAATTAGTGTCTTCGGGGTCTTCAACTGAAAGTTGATGACATTGGTGTGGTCTTGGGCAATTAACTCCTGAGCCCTGGTTTCTTTTATGAATAGCAGCATGTTTTAAGGGGTAGTTGTAAAACTAAATTTTAATTAGTGAAGCGGCTAGCATTCAGGCACTCAGATAATGAAGTAGAGTTGGAGATTTGTCAGACCTACACCACCAGTACTTTATATTAATTGGTTTAGAAATTTTCTTTCTTTGAAAGCTAAGAAGTATCAAAGTTCAGGTTATTAAGTGTCATTGACTTGTTGTATCTTTGGTTGTTTCCGATCTCCACTTTTCCTGCTGTCTTGGGCAAGCAGAACAGGATAATTCAGACAACAACACCATCTTCGTGCAAGGGCTGGGCGAGAATGTTACAATTGAGTCTGTAGCTGATTACTTCAAGCAGATTGGTATCATTAAGGTACTTATGGGAACTTCTCTGGCAGTCCAGTGGCTAAGACTCTCCCTCTCACTGCAAGGGCACAGATTTGATCTCTCATTGGGGAACTAAGATCCCCCAGCCCCAAAAGAAAGTGGCTGTGTCCCCCCCAGCCCCGAAAGAAAGACCAAAGAAAGGTACTTCTGGAACAGAGTGGGTGCATTCTATCAGTGCTGCAGGCTTTGGGATTTCATACCTTAGTGAAACTAGAAGTCTTAATGGTTGCCTGCTTCATTTGTTGAGGAAAAAGCATTAACTGTTGCCATTCCAAAGGGAATCACATTTTAACATAAAAAGGCACAATTGATTAAAAAGGTGATTACAACTTTTGAGTTTGTAGTCTGTAATCTCTATCATTTAATATTGAAGGGAGAAGCAGTTAACAGTCGATGGCTTTCTTTCAAGTTATGTGGGAAATAGGAAGGTATGGTTTTGATAGTGCTGTATTAAGACTGATGTGATCTCGTGTTGCTTTCTTCAGACAAATAAGAAAACAGGACAGCCCATGATTAATCTGTACACAGACAGGGAAACAGGCAAGCTGAAGGGAGAGGCCACCGTATCATTTGATGACCCACCTTCCGCCAAAGCAGCTATTGACTGGTTTGATGGTATGTCTGAGGAGGCTGGGGGAGAGGGCAGCTAGCTTGGGGAAACAGGCTGCATTTTGAGGGTTTCTTTGAGTCTTCCAAGACTTAATAGCACTACACAGTTGGTGTAGTCTTACATTGACTTATGTCTCATGAGATTGTTAACATTTGTAAGAAGGCAGAGTCTTCTCTTGATTGTATCAGGTATACTTTTGGACCCACAGGTCATAGGTCTTAATAAGAAGTCTCTTTTATACCTCCCTTCTTTAGGTAAAGAATTCTCTGGGAATCCTATCAAGGTCTCATTTGCTACTCGGCGAGCAGACTTCAATCGGGGTGGTGGTAATGGTCGTGGAGGCCGAGGGCGAGGAGGTGAGGAGCTCTTTCTGCTGCTGTAAAGAAGTGATGGGGAGAGAAGAGGGAAGGAGGATGGTAAGGGCTTGTGTGGCAAAGACAGGTTAACCACACTTGGAAGGGGAGCAGACCTGTTCTTGGCTCTGTTCTAGGACCTATGGGCCGTGGAGGCTATGGAGGTGGTGGCAGCGGCGGCGGTGGCCGAGGAGGATTCCCCAGTGGCGGTGGCGGTGGAGGAGGACAGCAGCGAGCAGGGGACTGGAAGTGTCCTAATCCGTGAGTGAAACGGCTTAATTTTTCCTCAGCCCTCTTGTACGTGTGCCCTTTGATGTTATGTGCCAAGTTGCTTCAGTCCTGTCTGACTCTGCAACCCCATGGACTGCAGGTTGCCAGGCTCCTCTGTCCATGGGGATTCTCTAGGCAAGAATGCTGGAGTGGATTGCCATTCCCTTCCCCAGGGGGTTTTCCCAACCCAGGGATCAAACCGAAGCCTCTTATGTCTCCTGTATTGGCAGGCAGGTTCTTCAGCACTACGCCACCTTGATGTTACGACAGTTTGTAGTTTCTGACTAATGTCAAAGCTATGCTGACGGGGACAGGTTTGGCCGGGAGTCATCTAGACTGGGCTCAGTAACCTGCAGTCTTGGTCTCCGCTCCTGAGAAACAGGCCTCTTTGCTTTTCCGAGGCTTCATTCTCCTCACGTATCCCTAGGGTCACTGGAATCTTCATAATTCTAGGTCTTGGCCATTTCCACCCCCCACCCACACACATTGTCTTATTTTCCTCAGTACCTGTGAGAACATGAACTTCTCTTGGAGGAATGAATGTAACCAGTGTAAGGCCCCTAAACCAGATGGCCCAGGAGGGGGACCAGGAGGCTCTCACATGGGTAAGGAAGAGGCAGAGCTGGTGTTGGGATCTGCAGGGAGGCTAGACAAGGGGAGGGAGGAGGGGTCTGGGGGATGTGATAGAGGGTTGAATCATGTTTCTTTTTTTCCTAGGGGGTAACTACGGAGATGATCGTCGTGGTGGCAGAGGAGGCTATGATCGGGGTGGCTACCGAGGCCGAGGAGGGGACCGTGGGGGCTTCCGAGGGGGCCGGGGTGGTGGGGACAGAGGTGGTTTCGGCCCTGGCAAGATGGACTCCAGGTAAGTAAGACTAAATTGAAAGGGAACTAGAGCAGTTGACCAGAGGTCATGGGATTGCAGGGTTTGGGGAGCGTGGTTTCATTTTGAGGGCGGGGTTGGAAAGCTGAGACTAACGCTTGGGTAGGAAACAAGGGAAGGAAACTTACCTGGGGGAGCTAGTCTGGATGCCCACGTGCACTCTGTGCCCAGGGAGATGAGCTGTCTCTCGGGGTGGGTAGCAGGGCAGGTTGGGTTTTGGGGGAGGGTGGGTAGAGAGGTTGGAACCCAGACCTCATGGATGCTCTTTCTTGCAGGGGTGAGCACAGACAGGATCGCAGGGAGAGGCCGTACTAGCCTGGCTCCTGAGGCCTTGGATCAGCTTTCTTCCTGTACCCAGTGTTACTACCCGCATTATTTTGTAACCTTCCACCTCCTGATCACCCACGGGTTTTTTGTGTCGGACTATGTAACTGTAACCATACCTCTGGTTCCCATTAAAAACCATCATTTTAGTTAAATTTTCTTCCTTTTCCCCCTCTTCACTCTCCTGGAGCGTGAATGTCCAGGTCAAGAACGTGGGGAGTTTTTCCTCTATTCATATCAACCAACCTGCCTTGTGGGAACTGGAATAAATTTGTTCCCGCTCAGCAGGAACTAGAATGATGTGTTTGATACTTGGTTCAGGGGAGCAAAGGTCAAGTGTATCCTTGAAAGTAGAGATTAAACTTCTCTGTTCACAGTAAAAATCGGATGAATGAAAGGGGTAAATGAACATCGTGTGTTGCCCCCCATTTTTGTCCAGCCATGTGGAGATTTCTCTTCTACTGTGTTGATTGATGTGCTGATTTTTGTGGGCTTATTTATAGCAATTTTGCTCCTTTCAAGGAGTTCTGGCACTTTTCTAAGGGTGGGGCTCAAACAAATTAAACTTTGAGGGTGATACTCAAGTTTGATTGACCCTGATTAGATCACGTAGTTAACCAGTTGGGTTTTTTTTCCAGGAAGGGGAGAAACTAACTGAGCACCTGCCTAGTGGCAGATACGCTGTTCACAAGTTATCATAGGTGGAAAACGAAGTGCCTGGATTCTGTAGCTCTCACAGTCAGGAAATGGTTTGACGCCAGGATGCAGTCCTTGTCATCTTCCAACTTGATTTTCATTTCTTGGCATTTCTTTCCGAAACAAATCCCTACCCCAAACATTTATTTGCTTAGGCTTGGCTTAAGAGGATGCTGAATTTTAGGGAAAAAGACTTGGGAATGAGATAAGATGGTAAAAGGGGAAGGTTAGCTGAGAAAGTAAGATAAGGCAGTTGTTTGCTATTTCAGTGAGTGGGCTCCCTCTGCACACTAGTTTTCCTGAAGGTGGGACTCCGGGTATTGCCTGTTGAGACAGTGGTGTAATTAGGTCATGTTCCCATCTGCCGGTACTCAAAAGTCTTTGGTGTTTTGAGAAAGGGAAGGGGTTGGGCCGATGAGTTGCCACCTCAGTAGTGCTCCTTAACCTGATACACCTTTCCTGACCCCAGAAAACTACCCCCTCCTTCCAACTCAAAACTTGAATTTAGGAAACTTGCCCATTCTTGCCAAGCAGTTGAATTTTAGCTACACAGAACTTAAAATCATAACCAACAGCAAACTATGCTTTGTTAGAAGCACAGCTCAAGAGAGTGCCTGGGACCCCTTGTGGAAAGTGCTTTTCTGAAATTGTACCCTTTAAGAGTTGATCCATCCTCAAACCTCTGGTGATCTGAGACAGAGGCTGTGGCTTTGTGCAAAGGAATAGCTACCCTCCCTACTGAGTGGAGGTGTTCTGTCAAGAATGGTGGAGAATGGCTGAGGTTCTCCAGGCAGTGCTTTTATGTGGCTTGTGAAACTTGGTACTTATAAGAATCCCTGAGATTTAGAGCCAAGAAAATGGCAGTGGTTCTCCTCCTGCCCTCTTCTGCTTTTGATCTATCTTAAAACGATGTTTGGTTTGATGGCACGAGCACATCTGAGAGGTTTATGGGTGCTTCACCTGGTAGGATTCTGGTGTTAGGGTTTGATTGTGGTTCCTTTATCCCTGCTGTTAGAGGTGAGTCGGGTCTCACCCAAGCTCTGGGAGTAAGTGGGATTATTAGCATTTAGTTGTCCTTTAAAAGGCTTCAGTGATTGGCCTCACCTTCAGTAAAATAGGGTCCTGAGGCTTCTCTGGTGGTCCAGTGGTTAAGGACTGTATTCCCAGTGCAAGGGGCTTGAGTTTGATCCTGGTCAGAACTAAGATCCACACGTGACAACGAAGGTCCTGTGTGCTACAACCAAGACCTGATGTGGTCAAGTAAAAGACCCAAGTGTCTCGTGGGTAGATTAGTTCGGGGGACTTTCAGGAGGATGGGTAGAGATGGGTGAAGAGAGAAATAGCAACTGAGGGAATGTTTTGGTGGTTGATTCCAGTGCCAGTTCATCCTTTGGTGGAAAAAATAGACCCTGAGGGGTTTGAACTTTGGATCCTGTATTTCCTTGTAAGCAGCACCTGGCTGGTGGTAGTCGGTCATGTTATTCTGATGAGGGTTGTAGGCTAGTCTTAAGTTCTAAAGAATATATGTTAACTGAGTTACTGAAAATGTCCTGCCGTCTGGAAGCACTAGGCATCTGGCGTTTCTGAATTGGGACAGGCTAACTTAGGAAGAAGCCAGGGGGAGAATGTTACGGGTGGGTGGGGAGAAGTGTGCTGCAGGTCTGATGGCCACTGCCTGATTGCTTAATCTTTTTCACCTTTGCCCCCCATCATGTACTGGATTTCAGTAGCTCAGACAATATAGTGCAGAGGTTAGGTCATTGAGTCAATCATCCACCAGGGTTTAATAAAATTTTTTTTAACTGAACTTATCTGGCCGTACTATGAGATCGTGCGGGATCTTAGTCTGACCTGTATTGAACGTGTGCCTCCTGCAATGGAAGCATGGACTGCCAGGGAATTCCCTACCAGGGGTTTTCTACCAGGTCTTACTCCGAGTACTAGTCTCGGGGGCTCAGCTCGGGTCCATCGCAGCCATTGCTCTCCAGCCTTTCCAGAACTCAGACTATACCTTTCCTGCCTTTGGGCCCTCAAAACTGACTCTTCCATCTTTAACTTTTTGTGTTGTTAATAATTTTAGACAACAGGTTTCCACAAAAATCTGTTCACCTCCCCATGCAGTGGTCTTCGTGTTCTGGGTGTATAAGAACTGAGGAAGTAGTGTCAGGTGGAACTTGCCATCAGGTTTGACTTCTGGGCTTGTAGAAGTTGACTGGTTCACAAACCTTATGGTGTTGGCTGTTAAAGCTTTAGGAGACCATTGAATCTAAAATTGCTATTTTTTTAATATTGATATAGCTAATTACGTGTGATAATTTTGGGTGCACAACAGAGCAACCCAGTCATACATACGCATGTATCCATTCTCCCGTAAACTCCCCTCTCCGGGCTGGGACGTGAACAGAGTTCCCTTTACTGTACATAGGTTGGTCCTTAATTGGTTAAAAAATTCTTAACAGTTTTGAGGCAGGAACAGAAGTGTCATGAGATTGGGTCTGGGAATAGTGCTCTGGATGGATTGTGCTCTCAGCTTGTTGGATTGTGGTTTTAACCTTAAATCTGGGTAATGGTGCTAGTGAGGAGGGCTCTTTTAACAGGAAGGACGATTGAGAGCCAGCAACATGGAGATTGGAGACAAAAAAGGAGCTAGGACTATGGGGTCTGATTGGAGATTGCTTGTGTAGTGGGGGACCAAGCTCAGGCGATTCTGGATAGAGAATGCCAAGGAGGGAGAAGAAACCAGGGAAGAAGAAACAAGAGAACAAGGAGCCAGGCTTTTCAGGCAGCGTCCTGCAGGCGTGCCACAGGGTGGCAGCGTTGCACCCGCGCTGCTTCCCAGTAGCTGTTCCCGGCAGGATCCTTGGGGCTCTGCAGTGCAGACCACTCAGGGTTAAGAACTTGTCTTAGATTTAGCCTGATGGCCACTTTTTAAAAAATTCTGTTGAAGGATTATTAAAGTATTGTAATGGTTTTTGCCATACATCAGCCATGGGTACTTTGTTTTGTTTCCCAGAATTAGAAGGGGAGTGGCCCCATCCTGTGTGCTCTTTGCCTGAATGAAAGTAAAAAGTGTTGGCCCTGTCAGACTCGTTGGCCCCATGGGGTGTAACCCACCAGGCTCCTCTGTCCATGGAATTCTCCAGGCAAGAATACTGGAATGGGTAGCTGTTCTGGGCTCCAGGGGATCTTCCCAACCCAGGAATTGAACCAGGGTCTCCTGCAATGCAGGTAGATTCTTTATCAGCTGAACTACCAGGGAAGCCCACTGGAGTAGGTAGCCATTCTCTTCTGTAGGGGATCTTTCCGACCCAGGTATCAAACCCAGGTCTCCTGCATTGCAGGCAGATTCTTTGCTGTCTGAGGCACCAGCAAGCCAAATCCCTGAAAAAAGTGGCAGTGTAGTTGCTTAGTAGTTTCTGACTGCAACCCCATGGACTGTAGCCTGGTAGGCTCCTCTGTCCGTTGGGATTCTCTAGGCAAGAATTGTGGAGTGGGTTGCTGTTCCCTTCTCCAGGGAGTCTTCTGACTGAGGGATCAAACCCAGGTCTCCAGTGTTGCAGACAGATTCTTTACCATTGGAGCCACGAGGAGGGCTGGCTTCTGCAAACCTTGGCCGTCTGACCAAGGTGGCAAAGCAAGTCCTCTCTGGCAATGTGTCTTAAGTTGGATATACACGTGAACCCACTTGGCAGTGGGTTCTGATTTAGCTTGGAGGTCCCTGTGGGGTACAAGTTCTCTAGCAATGCTGATGGTGCTGTTTGAGCAGCACACTCTTAGAGCCAGACTCTGAAGTTCTGTAGGGACTCGTCTGCTCACCACCCCCCACCCCCTGCCCCCTCTGTGAAGGGGAACTTGATTTTGTATAAAACTTTCTCTGTAGACAGTTTGAGCCAGGAGCTAAGAAAAAGGTCACTCAGGGAAGGCTGGGCCCTGCATATGGGTTTTTCTAGTTAGCACAGGCCCAGCTAACACAGACGATTTGTTCCATTTGCTCTTATTTCAGTCTTGTGATGCTTAGAGGTTTGGGCAGAAAATGTCCATTGTTTCCGGTGCTTTTTGGAGCCATTGAACTAGAAACAAAAGTATCCTGGAGATCACTGTTGACAGTAATGGGCCAGTTGCTGCTAGGTGATGAGTTACGTCCTGTTATCCTTACTTTATAGCTGGAGATGCTGAGGTACAAACTGACCTTACGTTTCATAACTGGTGAGTGAGGTGGACCAGAGATTTGAATATTATTTGGCTGTAGAAGTTGTGTCCTTAACTAGTATGCTGTGGCTGGTAGAACTGAGCCTCACCCTACTCTCCCTCCCTCCCCACCCCAATAAAAAGGAAAAAGAAAGCCCCCAAGAAGTCTTTGAACTTAGGGGAGCTGTTTCTTAGACCCTTGTCTTGCCTCAGGCCTGTACTGGATTTCGTAGCTGCTCTGTTTGAGCATCTGCTGTGCAGGGAAGTGTTAGTTATGGCTCCATCTCCATAACATTAAGTTTCTATTTAGTCTTTAAAAAAAAAAATTACCTATTAGACACTAGACATACACAGTAACTGCTATTTATTATTTTTCAAATTCAAAGCATGACACAGGTTGAAAAGGTGTCTTTTGGGGGGAGTTTAATGGGGGAGCCCAGTGTAAAAATATGACAGTGTGGTTCGCTCTACCACAGGGCAGTAGGTGGGAGTGCTGCTGGAGCCCAGAGGAAGGCCACCTGTGGGCATGCGAGGACCGGGGCGGGGTTTCAAGGTGTCCAGGTTTAAGGGCCCAGGGTGTGCTAGGTAGGGCATGGGGTGTGAGGAAGCAGTGTTGGGATCCGGGGCTATGTGATGAGAAAGGCAGGAGAGGTTGGATGGGGTTACTCAGGGTCCGGCCGGAAGGCGGGCTCAGGTGTCCTAGTGTTAGGAGGGAGTCCGTTTCCATCATCAGTTTTGATCACTCAGGCCCTTGATGGTGTTTGACCAGAAGCAGGGAGGTCAGAGGCCTGCTGTGGGTAAGACATGAAGGAATAAACCAGATGGGGGCAGTGAAGGTATTTGGATGTGAGCTGAAAGAATGACTCCATCTGGGCCTTATGGAACATGCTAGGGTTTCTTGTTTTCTGGTTAGGCTGCGGCTGTTGTCATATGTCAGGGTACAAGCATAGTAAAAGGAAGACAACTTCTGGTTTGGAAAGTGGTAAGGTTGTTGTAGAACATAAGTGAACAGATGTCTCAGGTTGAATAAGCCTTGGTTTATAGATTTAAGACTTGGCAGAAAAGGGCTGAGATGCAATGGGGAGCACCTGCATTCATTTTATTGGGTGGCTAGCGACAAGATGAGTCCACGGGGTCCTGAGTGTTGGGACTGAGGGGGACACTGGGGGAAGCTCAGCTTTCCTCTTGGAGTCCTAAATACCATTAGAAGCAGTCTCACGTGACTGCGTAGCCTTGACAGTGGCCATTAGCTTAGCTTCTTGGTAGCTTCCTCCTACAGCAAACCACTTGTTTTCTCCCATTGCTCTAGTGATTCAGTAATCAGAGTAGGGAAACGTTTCACAGACTGTGTGTGGTGGGGGTGGGGTGGGCGTGGAGAATAAACACTGCATTTGCTCGTTCTTGTGTCTAGGGAAGGTATTCCAAGTGAAGCCTTCATATGGCTTTGTTCATTCTGCGCTGGTGTGTCATTGTGAATGGCACACCCTGGACTGTCATACCTGCATCCCCAAGTCTGATGATCTGACTCCTGTGTATGGAGTATCTGACCTCCTTGGTGTCTGCCTGTTGCTTTGCATCCACTCCTCCAAGCCAGAAAGAATTGGGGTGCAAAGTGTACCCAGGATGTGATCTTAGGATGCTGGTTCCGTAACAGCCTCTGGAAAGACTCCTTAAGGTGCTGTTTTCTAGAAATAAATACTATTTTCTTTTGTTGACACAATTCCATCAAGAGAAGAAACAGCTGCTGGAAGTCATTTCCTGAAGTTTTGCTTTTGTGTTTGGCATGTTTTCTGGGCAAAGTGTAACCTATAATCCCTTTTTGCAGGGAGTGGGAGGGAGCAGCCAAGCCCACTGGTGTCAGTGGCTGAAGGAACCCTAGGAATACTTGCTTTGTGTTCTCCTGTTGGTGGCTCAGACGGTGAAGTGTCTGCTTACAATGCAGGAGACCCAGGTTCAATTCCTGGGTCGGGAAGGTCTCCTGGAGAAGGGAATAGCAACCCACTCCAGTATTCTTATTTTTTAGGCTTCCCTGGTGGCTCAGATTAAAGTGTCTGCCTCCAATGCGAGAGACCCGGGTTCGATCCCTGGGTCGGGAAGATCCCCTGGAGAAGGAAATGACAACCCACTCCAGTATTCTTGCCTGGAGAATCCCATGGACGGAGGAGCCTGGTGGGCTACAGTCCACAGGGTCACAAAGAGTCAGACATGACTGAGCGACTTCACTTTCACTTTTCACTTTCATCATTTCTCCTGAAAATGGCTCTAATTTTGCAGTTTTTTCCCTATGAAAAATGAAAGAGAAACTTTGTAGACTAGTCTGTTTCTAAATGCATCTGTCAGATCTTGTTCAGTCCCTAGTCGTGTCTGACTCTTGGTGACCCCATGGACTGCAGCATGCCAGGCTTTCTTGTCAAATCCGGCCCCCCACAATTCCAGGCCCTTTGATCGTATCTCTATTTTAATTTTTAGACCTTGGCCACAAGGTTAACTCATGGTTCACAGGTCTCAAGGGCAGACCCTTTAGGGTGGCATCGAAGGAGCCACCAAATGGTGAATGAGGGACTATTCCATGTGACTTGAGGCAGGAAGGGTGAAGTGTTTGGGGAGCCTGCTGCCCTGCACGTGGATATGTAGCTCAGGCCCACATGTGCTTCCAGGCTGCAAGTAGGAAAACACACCAAGTACAAGTGGGATTTTCATGTATTGTGTATGAGAAAATCAGAGATTCCAAATAAGTTGGCTGGAACAGCCAGGGGTGGTATGTGGGAGCCATTGCTGGAGAAGGAGCCTCAGCTCTGCTCCAGGTCGTCCACCAGGTAGGGCTGGGTGTCCCTCAGCGCCTGGAGGAGCAGATCCTTGCAGGTCATATTCCAGGCTGGAGAAAAGCTGAAGAGCTTCCTCATCTTGTCCGAACTAGTGCGCTCCGCCCGTACTGCCTGGTACTGCTCCTCTGTCAGGACCTTCCCATACAGGGCATCCAGCACCCCATCCACGACTGTGACCCGTGCGATGAGAGCCGCCCGATGCTGGTCCACAAAGTGCAGTCCTGGGGCGAGAGGGAGGAGAGGGGCGGAGCTGGCACCCAGGGTGGGCACTGGAGCCTGTCTGTCCCTCTTGAACACTTTTCCTTCAAGTTGCCCTGAATGCAAACCCAAGGGGCAGGGCTCAACAGGACCTACAGAGAGTGGGATGCCAGGCTTCCATTTTAACCTTACCTCTTTTTCAGCCAGACTTGGCCCCAGGAGTGTGAGTAGGTGAGTGGGAAGAGTTGGCCTAACTTTGCACGCCCTGAATGCTCTTGGCCTTGACAACAGATTTAGGCTGTGCAGGGGTGTGGTGGGGCAGGGCTGGTGAGGTGCCCAGGTAGGTGAGATCAGAGATTGAAGGCCTTACCTGGCTTGGCTGTCTTCTGGAGAGGGTCCCTGACCTCGGCTAGCACGTTTCTAGGGCCTGTAAGAAAATGCTCAATGGTGTCTCCAATTCTTTCTGAAGTCTCGGTCCGGAAGCCAAGGTCAGTACCCAGTGCAGGAAGCCTCCCCAGCAGGAGAAGTTTTTATGAAGGGGTAGGAGGAACAGGAAGCGAAAGTGCCCTGAGAGGCAAACAGGGCTGGGAGGAGGGTGCAGATGAAGGGAGACTGGCCTGGACCCCGGAGGAGTGTGGCGGGGGCGTGCTCACCCTTGCTCATGGTCTCTTGCAGCTGCTCCGCCACCTCCTGCATGCCCATGTCGCGAAGCACAAGCGCCGTGAGCTCGGCACCGTACGTCTCCAGATAGTAGCTGACGAGCTTGTCGGTGAGGTCCACGGCATCCAGGGGCAGCAGGGTCCCCCGGGGGATGCGTCCATAGCCTTCCCGCAGCGGCACTGAAAGCAGCTTCATCTTGAACTTTTTGAACTCGTCCGCTGTCAGGTTCTCCAGCGCATCCAGGATGGCATCGCGTGTGCACCCCATGTCTCCGGGGTCCTTCCGCTCCACTTCCGCTCACTCCGGGTGTCTGCCCTTTGGAAAGCCTTCTCTGGGGCGGGACCAGAAACTCCCCGCCTTCTCTCAATTCCTGTCTCTGCCCCAGAACGTTGCCCTCGGGTGTAAGACTTCCTACTATCCCGCACCTTCCCATCCTCTCCTGGCCATCGGGGGGCGCCCAGATCTCATCCTTTGGCTGATCTCTGAGGGGGGCGCCTAGGAGACCAGTGGAAAAGGGCTCATGGGTGGTGCCTGCTTCTCTAGGCTTGGACTTGCTAGCCAAATCAGGAACCTGGTTTACTGGAGCATCAGGGCTTTGAATCATGGAATTTTAGAGCCCTGAAATCTCCATGTTTCCCTAAATCTTAGCATCCCCTCTCACATGTCATAGAATCAGAACCCTAACAGCCAGAACCAGGTAGCTTCCCAAATTCCACAAACTGGGGAGAAACGAGGTGTCAAAAAGAGGGTATAGGTAACTATGTGTGTTTTCTCTCTTTGAGCCTCAGTTTCCTGATCTACAAAATGGGGATGATAACACGCCTTTGTCCACTTTGTAAATATTCCAACATAACATGGATTACCTGATGGTGCCTGAAAAAAGTGTGCTAGTTGCTCATTTGTGTCTGACAATTTGTGACCCCATGGACTGTAGTCCACCCGGTAGCCATTCCCTTCTCCAGGGGATCTTCCTGACCCAGGGAATGAATTCAGGTCTCCCGCATTGCAGTGATATTCTTTACCATCTGAGCCAGCAGGGAAACCTGATGGTGCCTGAAACCTTGCCAAATACTTCCTGGGAGAGCCAGGATTTGGTCCCCCAGGAACTGAATTTCTTGGAAATTGATGACAAGAGACACTTGTAATGGTTGACAAAATTATTTGCTGAGGGGAAAGTCATGGGTAGAGAGCCATTCTGGGGTCAAGGGGCTTGACCCAGAAGAGTACATGCAAGGTGGTGTGGGTTGGTGTTGGAGGCCAAGCCGAGGCTGGAACCCTTCACTTGCCTTTCACGTGGCTGGGAGGGCCCTGCTGCTCTGCCCCTGTGGACCACACCAGCCTTATCTTGCACCACATCCTGCCCCCATTCTGTCTCTGAGTTCCAGCTACATTGTCCTTTCAGTTCCGCAAATGTGCCAGGGTCCTTTGCTTCTCCAAGCCTCGGCATATGCTATTCCCTTCACTTGGAACTCTCTTCCCTCATACTTTGTCTAACAAACTCTCAAGATTTTAGGTCTTAAGGTAAATGTTACTTTCTCTGGAGACCAAGTTCAGACTCTCTCCAATTCAAAACACCTGCTACTTATTTGTAGCTCTCATAACAATTGTGACTATAAATTGCAACCAGCTCTGTGTATTTGTTTAGCATCAGTCTTCCCTGATAGGCTGTAAATATGCTTGTCCAGTTCATTGTTATAATCTGAAGCATCCAGAACAGTGCTGGGCCTATAGGAGCTCAATAAATCTTTTGTGGGATCAATAATGAGTGAATAGGCCTCATGGCTCAAGGGAGATGCGATACCAGTAACTAAAGGTGGACCTTCCACACAGTGAAAGTGAAAGTCGCTCAGTCGTGTCCAACTCTTTGTGACCCCCATGGACTATACAGTCCATGGAATTCTCCAGGCCAGAATACTGGAGTGAGGAGCCATTCCCTTCTCCAGGGGATCTTCCCAACCCAGGGATTGAACCCAGGTCTTCTGCATTGCAGGCGGATTCTTTACTAGCTGAGCCACAAGGGAAGCCCTACCTTCCACATAAGCTCTTCAGAAAGAGGCAGTTTTGGGAATTCCCTGCCAGTCTAGTGGTTAGGACTCAATGCTTTCACTGCTGTGGGCTTGAAGCCATACAGTCTTCAGTTTCAATTCTGGCTCTTTCCTAGGTGGGTATAGGGATCCTACATTTCCCCCTGTCAGCTGGGTTGTAACGATTGCCATTCCTTCTAGTGCTGTGATCTTGACATCATTAGACATTTATTCGCTTAGTGGGTACCCATCTCCCCACCAAAACGTGAGCTCTAGGAGGGCAGGGACCTTGCCTGGTTCACTGATGAATCTCCAGCATCAAGAGAGTGCCTGGGAGGACTTCCTGGTGGTCCCGTGGTGAGTCCACTTGCCAGTTCAGGGGACACGGTCCCCCTGGTCTGGGAAGATTCCACACGCTGCAGGGCAGCTAGCCCATGCGCTCTAGAGCCCATGCTCTGCAACAACAGAAGCCACCGCAAGGAGAAGCCTACGCACAGCAAGTAGAGACTAGCCCCTGCTTGCCCCAGCTAGAGAAAGCTCGCAAGCAGCAACAAACACCCAGCACAGCCAAATACAAGTTAAAAATAAAATAGAGTTTGACTTAAAAAAAGAGTGCCTGAGAGAGCAGATGCTCAGTGAAGATTTGCTGAATGAAGAAATGACTGAGGCTGTGTTTATGTGCAACACGTATTCAAGAGCTTCCGGCAGAGTAGCAGGGCCTGCTCCCCACCCATGTGCATGCTGCCCTCCATGGGCTGGGCTGGGGAGTACTGTGTACCAATATCCTCACCACGGGTGGCACTTATGGTCCAGCAGCCAATGTTCCCTGAGCCTCTCCATTGATTTTTGTGCACTGTGGCCAGAAGGCTACATCTTCCTAGTCCACATATTGATCCTGTCCCTCCTCTGCTTGTAAACCTCCTGTGATCTCAGTGCCCCCAGAATCAAGTCCAAGCTCTCTGGCAGGGCCTTTACGGCTCTTGCTAACTGCCTCAGCAGCACCGTTGGCCTCTGGACTTCTGCAAGTGCGGAAGTTGCTCTCTGCTTGGCCTCTTTCCCCTCCTGGTCTGCTTGATGTGTTCCTGCTCTCCTCCAAGATGCATCAGGAGTCACTTTGTCTAAGAAATAATAAAAATATGAGCCCTGTATATAGTCTGTGATCCTTCACATGCAGTATTTCTCAGCCTCCCAACAGTCCCTTTGGGATAGGGAACAGTGGCCCTCTTGTAAGTGAGAAGAGGCTCAGAGAGGTTGAAGGACTTGCCCAAGGTCATATAACTGAGGGACCATGCAGGTTGGCTGGCTGGCTTCTGGGCCTGGCCTCTGTCTGCTCTTCCCAGTTGGCTTTTCTGTTCTCTCTGTGCAAAATGAATTATCCCTTGGCCACACTGGCTGGATACCCCTCTGATCCCTTTCTCACTGTCATACAGTTGTCTGGTCACTCTGCTTTCCTCACCAGACTGAGGGCTCCTTGAAGACCCTTTCAGGTCCACAGCACCCAGCACAAGACTGAACAGATTCTGCCTCAGTGAGACTTCATGAAATGACAAATGAATCCGAGAGTCTAGAATCATAGAAACCTGTTCCTCATCCAGGGGGTCGAGTCAGACATGACTGAGCACACATGCATGCACACGCACACACACACACGTGTAACTGAATCACTTTGTTGGACACCTGAAACATTGTAAATAAACTATACTTCAATAAAAAATTTAAAAATTAAGAAAAAATTTTAAAGATCTACTATGTACTCAGCCTCATGGTAGGTGCTGTAGGAGACTAAGAACAGTAACAGTAGCTTCCATTTTTCAAATTTACTATATTCCAGGCATGTGCTAAGCACTTAACATGCATAATCTCACTCAATTCTCCCAACAGCCCCATGAGGTATGTGTGTCTGTCCCCCTTTACAGAGGAGGAAACTGAAGTTTTCAGAAAGCCCTCTGAAAGCCTGCCCTGGTGAAACACGAGGAAATATAGATGGAGCCACCTGACTCCTGGGCTCAAATTCCAAACTACATCCTAAAAGTACCACTTTTGTTTTCAAAAATTGACAAATTCCAATGGAACCTAATGTACACCAACAGAGGAACGGATAAAGAAGATGTGGTACATATATACAATGGACTATTACTCAGCAATAAAAAGGAACAAAATCGCGCCATTTGCAGAGATGTGGATGGACCAAGAGATTGTCACACAGAATGGAGTAAGTCAGAAGGGGAAAAACAAATATCGCATTTAATGCATATATATGGAATCTAGAAAAATGGTATAGATAAACTTATTTGCAAAGCGGAGACAGAGACCCAAGCATAGAGAACAAAAGTATGGATACTAAGGTGGGAGGGATGGTGGGGTGGATTGGGAGATCGGGACTGACATATATACACCACTATGTATAAAATAGATAACTAATGAGGACCTACTGTATAGCAGAGAGAGCTCTACTCAGTGTTCTACAGTGACCTAAAGGCAAGAAAATCCAAAAATCCAAGAGGATATTTGTATACATATGGCTGATTCACTTTGCTGCACAGCAGAAGCTAACACAATATTGTAAAGCAACTATACTCCAATAAAAAAGGAAAAAAAATTGTATGTTTATGACAAAAAAAAATGATAGGTTTCTTAGAGAGATAATGCATCTGGGAACATAAGCCTCCTCCAGACTGTCCGGACATGCCCTTAGGAGGGCAGATGTTGCAATACTAGAAAGGATAATGTTAATATTCTCCTCTTGGCAGAATGCTCGAGAAACTTAGAGAGCACATTCAGAAGACTGTGGAATAGTGGGAAAAGCAAGTGATGAGGGGTATCAGATCCACTCAGATTGGGTTCCCAAACCCTTTGCCTCTTCGCTGCATGACTCAGTGTGGTCACAGCCCTTCTCTGGAGTCTGCACTCACCAGGCCACAGGTATTGGTGCTCTGAGAACAGTGGCTTCTCCAGGGAACCCCCAGGAGGTAGACCCAGAGCCAGCTCATTCTTGGAGATTGGAGAGTGGCTTTCCCTTGTGGAGGTGGGGGATAGGAGCCCTGGGCAACTCTCTGGGAAGCCATGGGAATCCCTGCTCCCTTGACCCTCCTTTTCTGGGGGAAGTACTCAGAGTTCTGAGTTTTGACTCCTGGCAGGAAAGAACCACCAGGTCTCACCTCAGGCCAAGCTTCTTGCCCCCTGCACTAAACCAGACCAGCTGGGGTTGGTAAGATGTTTCCTGGGTGTGACGTGACCCCTTGCCCCCAACAGAAGTAATTCTTTGATTGCTGGAGCCAGATTGCCCCCCTGGGGCCAGAAGGACCATAGATTGCCAAGACATGGGGCAAGGCATTTAATCTTTTTGTGCCTCATGGCTTCAGTTAAGATAGGAGCAATGATGGGATTGTTATGAGGTTATAAATGGATTAAGAATTGTGTAGTGCTTGGAACAGGGCTAGTACAGACTGTGCTTTTGTCATTGTTACAGTTTCTTAGCCTAAGTTTCCCAATCGGTGAAGTGGGGATGGTGTTATTGATCCTACTGGAGTGTAAGGAAGATGCATTGGAAAAATTAATAGTAGTAATTGTAATAATATCAATGTCAACATTTATTGAACATTTTGTATGGGCCTGACATTGTTCAAAAAGTTTTCTATGAATTGGCCTGTTGAATCTTCATAACAATCCAATAGTCTTGATAATAATCCTGATGTGATCCCTATTTTACAGATGAGAAAATCAGGTTGAATGACTTGCCCAAGGTCACACAATGAGGAAGGAGCAGAGTCAAGATTTGAATGTTGTAGTGGCAGTTGTCAGGGGGCTTCCCAGGTGGCTCAATGGTAAAGAATCTGCCTGCCAGTCCAGGAGATGCAAAAGATGCAGGTTCAATCCCTGAGTCAAGCAGATCCCCTGGAGGAGGAAAGTGAAAGTGAAAGTGCCAGACTCTTTGCGACCCCATGGAGAGTAGCCTGCACCAAACTCCTCCATTCATGGGATTTTCAAGGCAAAAGTACTGGAGTGGGTTGCCATTTCCTTCTCCAGGGAATCTTCCCAACCAGGGATTGAACCTAGGTCTCTCACATTGTGGACAGATGCAGGAGATGCAAAAGATGCGGGTTCAATCCCTGGGTCGAGCAGATCCCCTGGAGGAGGAAGTGGCAACCTATTCCAGTATTCTTGCCTGGGAAATCCCATGGACAGAGGAGCCTGACGGGCTACAACCCGTGGGGTCCCAAAGAGTTGGACATGACTGAAACACACACACACACACACACACACACACACACACACTGGCAGTCATAGCTTCCTAAATCGTTGGTGCCAGAACACTCTGCTTGGTGTTTACTCAGTTTATTACCTATTTAGTTTATTATTTATCTAGATAATAATTTCATCTTCATAACAAACTTCCAGGAATGAGGTTATTATCCTGCTGCCGCTGCTGCTAAGTCACTTCAGTCGTGTCCGACTCTGTGCAACCCCACAGACAGCAGCCCACCAGGCTCCCCGTCCCTGGGATTCTCCAGGCAAGAACACTGGAGTGGGTTGCCATTTCCTTCTCCAATGCATGAAAGTGAAAAGTGAAAGTGAAGTTGCTCAGTCGTGTCCGACCCTCAGCGACCCCATGGACTGCAGCCTTCCAGGCTCCTCCGTCCACGGGCTTTTCCAGGCAGGAGTACTGGAGTGGGGGTTATTATCCTACTTATCCTTATATTGTAGCTGAAAGATGCTACAGGTGGGCTCTCATCTCCAACCCGCTTCCTGTTTGGAGAAGTGGAACTTCCCTGGATTTCTCAGGGTTCTGGGAAAAAGCCATACCTCCCTACCTCCCTATGGTTATCCACATAATCAGGAGAATTAAATCTGTAGTGATTTATATAGTTAATTTAGTTCAGTTTAGTTCATTTGCTCAGTCGTGTCTGACTCTTTGCAGCCCCAGGGACTGCAGCATGCCAGGCTTCCCTGCCCATCACCAACTCCCAGGGTTTGCTCAAACTCATGTCCATCAAGTCAGTGAGGCCATCCAACCATCTTATCCTCTGTCATCCCTGTCTCTTCCTGCCTTCAATCTTTCTTAGCATCAGGGGCTTTTCCAATGAGTCAGTTCTTCGCATTAGGTGGCCAAAGTATTGGAGTTTCGGCTTCAGCATCAGTCTTTCCAATGAATATTCAGGACTGATTTCCTTTAGGATGGACTGGTTGGATCTCCTTGCAGTCCAAGGGACTCTCAAGAGTCTTTTCCAACACCACAGTTCAAAACCATCAGTTCTTTGGTGCTCAGCTTTCTTTATGGTCCGGCTCTCATATCCACACATAACTACTCGACCTTTGTTGGCAAAGTAATGTCTCTGCTTTTTAATATGCTGTCTAGGTTGGTCATAGCTTTTCTTCCAAGAAGCAAGCGTCTTTTAATTTCATGGCTGCAATCACCATCTGCAGTGATTTTAAGAGCCCAAGAAAATAAAGTCTGTCACTGTTTCCATTGTTTCCCCATCTATTTGCCATGAAGTGATGGGACCAGATGCTATGATCTTATTTTTTTGAATGTTGAGTTTTAAGCCAACTTTTTCACTCTCCTCTTTCATTCATCAAGAGGCTCTTTAGTTCCTCTTCACTTTCTGCCATAAGGATGGTGCTATATAATACAGCTTTTAATATAGTTAATTGCTCTGATCCAAAAGAATCATAAAACCTCACTTATCTCTTCCTGAGACGCCCAAATGATTACAGCCTGAGCAAAGTTCCCAGATTAAGCCCCCAAGGTACCAGGAAGCCTGGAGCAGCTTCCTAAGCTGGCCAGCATGCAACATGCAAGAACTTAACAGGCAAGTGTTTAAGGAATGAGGGACTTCCCTGGTGGTCCAGTGGTTAAGAATCTGCCTCACAATGCAGGGGGCATGGGTATGATTCCTAGTCGGGGAGTTAAAATCCCATATGTGTGTGTATTCAGTCACTCAGTCATGTCCAACTCTTAGCGACCCCATGGACTGTACCTGCCCCCTGCCCTACCCTCCCCCCCGCATCAGGCTCCTCTGTCCATGGGATTTTCCTGGCACTATAATGAAGTGGGTTGCCATTTCCTCCTCCAGGAGAAAGATCCCACATGCTGCAGAGCAACTAAGTCCAAGCACCACATCTAGAGTGCACCATAATGAAAGATTCCAAATGATGCAATGAAGATTCTGGCATGCAGCAGCCAAGACCCGATGCAGCCAAATTAATTAATTAACTAAAAATAAAGATGGAATGAGCCGCAGAACTCAGAGGCGAGCCACAAAACAGAAGGTGTGCTAGGAGCTCTCTGGCTTCTGGGGAGATTTATTTACTTGCCAAAAAGTTGGAGTGTGATGACCTTGAAGAAGGGGAGGGGGGGACAGCTGCCTCCTCCTTTATAATCAGGGGAAATAATTCCACCTTGTTTTTCACCTGTGGTGGGGGTGTCTGGTTACTCTCATAGGACAATTGATCTGACTCTTATGGAAACTCAAACTAAGAGAAACAGAGTGGTCGAGGGGGAAATAAATCCAGGAAAATGCTGAGAGGTCAGAAGAGAAGGACAGAGGGAGTCCTTGTGATTTTTCATTCATTGAGTGTTTACTGAGCAACTGCTGTGTGCCCCAGACTTTGTTGGAAGTTAGAAAGGAGCAGTGAACAAAATTTATGTTCTGGTAGGAGAAGACAGACAAGAAACTAACAAGTGAAATATGTATGTGTCAGATTGTGATAAATGTTATGGAGAAAAATAAATCGAGGAAGGAAGATGTGAGATTTAAAATCAGGGAGTTAGGAAAAGCCCCACTGAAAATGGTGACATTGGGGAAGATCTGAGGGAGAGAGGGAAGTGGTCATGCGAAAACTGTGTTTTATTTATATTTTAATTGGATATAATTGCTTTACAATGTTGTGTTAGTTTCTGCTGTACAACAGTTTATCAGCTCTAAGTATACATACATCCCTGCTCTCTTGAGCTGTCCTCCCATCCTCTCATCCTACCCTTCCAGGTCATCACAAAACATCAGACTAAGCTCCCTGTGCTATGCAGCAGCTTCCAATAATAGGGTTTTCAAGAATGTTCCAGGCAGAGGGGTTAGAAGTGCAAAGGGCAAGGCTGGAGTGAGCAGGGGGAGAGGTCAGCGACGAACAGGGTAAGAGGACTTTGGTTTTTATGCTGAATGCAATTTACACTGAGATTTGAAGGATAAGCCTTGAGGCTCCCAGAGCAGGATGGAGTTTCAACCTCCGGCTCTGGATATAGTTCATTCATTAATTAAACTGTCCCTCTGTCGTTCCTTTCCTGAGCACTCAGGGAGGCCCACATGGCTCTAGGGCTTGTGCTGAGCACTGGAAACTCCAGCTGGGGAAAGACCCTGCCCTCAGTCCTGCAAGAAGGAAAGCTTTCAGGGTTGGAGGAGATTCTGTCCCGTGTGACTTTGTGCCTTAAGTTTGGGGAATAAGTGAGTGATAAGCTGGGGAGGGGGCCACAGGGAGGGAACAGGGGAGGCTGGAAATGGTGAAGTTGGGGAGAAAGCGGAGACTCCTTCCAATCATGTTTCTGTCTTTTCTGTGGTTTCAGAGGCCCTGTCTCTCTGCTAGCTCTGAGTTTTGGCTCCAGGCTGGGCAGGGGACAGCAGAGTGTGATGGGCCAGGACAGGTGGCTTTGCCATGTGACGCTTGTCCGCTGACCGCTCAGTCCTCACTTTTAGAGCAGTTTCCAGAAGTGATGTGAGGGGATGGGCCGGGCAAGCTATATATAGTCCTGGGGCCAGGGCTCAGCCTTGGAGGGTCTGTCTGCTCTTCACCGCACACCAATCACCCGTGGTGCCCACGTCCTTGCTCTGAGCTTGGTGCTTGCTTCTCTTCAGACACAGCTCGGAGCCACCTACAGTTAGGCTTGACCTTGACTGGGCCTCTTGGGAGTCTCTTTTTAGCCAAGATCTCCAGCCAGACCTGTGAGTCCTGGGGTCCTGGTGGGGGATGGTGGCTGGGGATAAGGGGAAGGGGAGGGACACGGGGACAGGGGCTTGCTTCGAGTCCTAGAGAGGTGAGAGGAGAGGGCAGGGACACTGGAGAATTTGGGATTGGGGCTGAGGCCAGGGGCCAAGTCAGGGGAAGGACATTTGTGGGTAGGACGGGGTTTGAAAGCCAGCCTCAAGTTTAGGAACAGGGGTTGAGCCAGGTCCCTGACAGGGGCTATTTGGGTGGGGTGGAGGGGTGGGCTGGGGACGAGAACTGCAGTTGAGGCTGCCTCTGGGCCTGAAAGGGAGTCTCCCTTTCTCCCTTGGCCTGAGCCAGAGTCCCTTTCTGTGTGGGTTGAGAGGCCTCTAGAGGTTGGGCCCGGGTCTCGCCTCCCTGACGGACCCCTCCTCCACGCAGGCCCGCCATGTCGGCCGCGCCCGGCCTCCTGCACCAGGAGCTGTCCTGCCCGCTGTGCCTGCAGCTGTTCGACGCGCCCGTGACTGCCGAGTGCGGCCACAGCTTCTGTCGCGCCTGCCTGAGCCGCGTGGCCGGGGAGCCGGCGGCGGACGGCACGGTGCTCTGCCCGAGCTGCCAGGCTCCCACGCGGCCGCAGGCGCTCAGCACCAACCTGCAGCTGGCGCGTCTGGTGGAGGGGCTGGCGCAGGTGCCGCAGGGCCACTGCGAGGAGCACCTGGACCCGCTGAGCATCTACTGCGAGCAGGACCGCGCGCTCGTGTGCGGCGTGTGCGCCTCGCTCGGCTCCCACCGCGGCCACCGCCTGCTGCCGGCCGCCGAAGCCCACGCGCGCCTCAAGGTGCGGGCCCCTCCGGCGGGGATCGGGGTCGGATGGGATGGTTGGACGGGTCGGGGTCGGGCCGATCCGGCCTCAACTTCAGGGCCCGGGCCCCTGGAGGTGCCAGGGACGCGGGCGGGGCGGGGCGGGGCGGCTAGGGAAGATGAGCTGAAGGCGGGGCCTGGCGGAGACCAGAGCCTGGAAGAAGCGCTCGGAGACCGGCCTCGGCTGGACGAGCGCGGTCGCTGGAGCACACGCGGGGATGCGAGAAGAGCGCAGCGGCAGAGCGGAGTCTGCCTCGCTGGGGCCCTAGCGGAGGACAGGGTCGGTGCCTGCGGCCCACGCGAACAGGCTCGGCTGCTGGGCGTAGCCCTGGATAAGAGGAGCCTCGCTGTCCGGGACCGCCCGGCTCCCGCGCCCCTGGAGCTACCAAATTTGTAATGACCTGACAGTTACCAGATGCAGCCTCACCTGGGAGGCCAAGGCACGCCTGCGCGCGCAACTCAGTGCACAGCCCCGGGTTGGTACCGAGACCCAAGTGCAGGCTGTTTTTGTGGTTGGAGCTGGAAGTTCTGAACGCCTCCAGGCTCCACACACAGTGTGCGTGCCCCGAGGTTTGCCATCTCCGCGGATGCCCAGACACTGGCAAATGGAGACGCAGGCACACGCTGGCTCGCCTGGCGTACGTGTGGCAGATCACACGCGTGTAGAGCTACAGGAGTGTAGCACAGGACAGGCCCAGGGAGATATGTCATGAAGCCATTTATAGGGTTGTTGGAAGAATAAACGACAGGTGCAGGGCCTGGTGGAGGCGGAGTCCGGAGGCTCGGAGCAGTCCACGGTCTCTGCGATGGAGAAGCTGCCACTCTCTGCTCCAGGCGGCTGTTGAGGGTGGTGGTGGTGGTGGTAATGTTTGCCCATAACCTTCAGCGTTGCAAGACACATCTCCTTAGTCTCCAGACTTCTAGATGGGGTAGACCCCGCCCTTAAGGCCCCCAAATCCTCCAGGGGCCCAGCCTCACCGTCCCTCGTACTCCAGCCTTCCCAGTCCCTCGGGGTGCTGGCTGGTAGTCTCCTAGCCCACTGCAGGAGGCTCCTCCTCCCAGGAGCCCACCCAACCCAGGCTCCCCTCTGCTGGTGACCCCAGAACGCCTATCCTCATCCATCTTTATCTGCAAAAAGAGAAGAGAGTCCATGAAGTGGAACGGGGCACCAGGGAGTCCAGAAGCCTCAAAGGGGCAGGCGGGTTAGGATACAGTCTTTCAGAGTCTGCATCAGTCCACCCTAAGCCCCAGGGAGCAGGTAGCTGGAGGTCTGAAGTAGAGATACCTGGAAGGAGGGGGAAAAGTGAAAGTGTGTCTGATTCTGTGACCCCATGGACTGTAGCCTGCCAGGCTCCTCTGTCCATGGAAGTTTCCAGGCAAGAATAATGGAGTGGGTTGCCATTTCCTTCTCCAGGGAATCTTCCCAACCTAGGGATCGAACCCACGACTTTCACGTTGCAGGCAGATTCTTTATCATCTGAGCCACATGAGGGACAAGAAACCTGGGGTAGGGCAGAACACCTGGGTCCTTGGGGAGGAAGAGGGGTTAGTCCAGAGACCATGTGCCAAGACTCAAGAGTGGTTGAATGGGATCTGCTGGGCAACGGGGGACTCACAACCCCCAAAGTCATGTGGCCTCCTGCTTGCCTTGGAGTAGAAGGACACCAGCCTGTCGGTGAGACCCATCGTGCACTGTGTTGAGCACTGCTCCCCACACCTCCTCACCATGGGATGTTCCAAGAACCTTCTCTGTTCAGCCCCCAGCCTCTAGGGTGCCGTTGTGCTTGGTCCCCATGGCTCAGCTCTGTCACCCATGAACCTCAAACAGCTGAGAGCCTCCAGGGCCACCCTGTCCAGCAGCAGACAGGGCTGTGGCCCTGGAAGATGTCTGGGGAAGGAGACTGACCTGGCAGCTGGCCGCAGTAGCCCATGGTCCAATTTCGGTGGGGATTTATAGCAAACAGTGCCTAGAGGGTCTCCTAGTTTCCTTTAGAGGAGGTGGGGAGGAGGCTGCCAATTTGTCCCAAAAACCACAGGTAAGGTAGGTGGGGGATAACCGTTCCCATTCTGCAAAAGAGGAAAATTGAGGTTGGAAGTCAGGGCGACAGGACTGGAACAGTCTGATTCCAGGGCCGTGCACCTCCCAGCAAACTGGCTTTGGCTGGAGGTATTAAGAACTCCCCTATGCCTGCATTTCAGGATCCCAAACTGACAGACCTAGAGTAGGAGCTGGCCCACAGGTTTGTTTGGTTTGTCCATGCAGAAGACTTTCTTTTTAAGCTTTTGGCCATGCTGCACTGCCTGTGGGATCTTAGTTCCTCAACCAGGGATAGAACCTACACCCCCTGCATTGGCAGCTGAGAGTCTTAACCATTGGGCCACCAGGGAAGTCCCAGAAGACATTTTTATTCAATTGCCTACCCTCAGAACCAGGGAAACTCTGCTTGGTGGCTCAAACAGTAAAGAATCCGCTTGCAATGCAGGAGACCTGGGTTTGATCCCTGGGTCAGGAAGAACTCCTGGAGAAGAGAATGGCTCCAGTATTCTTGCCTGGAGAATCCCATGGACAGAGGAGGCTGGTGGGTCCATGGGGTTGCAAAGAGTTGGACACGACCGAGCAACTCACATTACACTACTACCCTTAGAGCCTACAAGTGTGCAGGGAGGCTGGTTAGAGGGTTTTGCTAAGATTCTGCTTTTAGGTATAGGGTGAAGGACAGGAATAGGAGGCTGCCTGTCTCCTGAACACGTCCTCCACTACCCCCTGAAACCCGCTGTGCGCCAAGCCCTTACCTCTCTGGGGGAGGAGACCCAACTACATCTGTGATAATCGTCTTCCCAAAGATCTATGCTGAAGGGCTGCCTGCTGGGGGGATGCAATCAGGAAAGACAAGGCTGGGGAGGACTTAATGGAGATAGACAATGGGAGGGGGGGATATTCCAGACCTCAGAAGCGGTACTGGCAAGTGCTTGAGACCAGCAACTGTGTTTGGGGGATGATAAGTTGCCAGCCTGGCTGGAAGAGGAGCTGGCATTGAAGCTGAGCCAGAGGGGGCAGGTTAAGGCGGGGAGGTATGGGTTTGGTGGGGGAGGTGGGCGGTAGCATCACTTCTTTATATCTGCCCTCCCCCCACCAGACGCAGCTCCCACAGCAGAAGATGCAGCTGCAGGAGGCTTGTATGCGGAAGGAGAAGAGCGTGGCCCTGCTGGAGCATCAGCTGCTGGAAGTGGAGGTGAGGGACTCGTCCCAGCAAAGCCCGGGGACTGGGGGTCCAGGCTGGGGGTCCCCAGGCAAATGCTCTTTCCTGTCTGCCCCCCCAGGAGACGGTGCGTCAGTTCAGGGGGGCAGTGGGGGAACAACTGGGCAAGATGCGTTTGTTCCTGGCTGCCCTGGAAGGCTCCTTGGATCGTGAAGCCGAGCGAGTGCGGGGTGAGGCGGGGGTCGCCTTGCGGCGGGAGCTGGGGAGCCTGAACTCTTACCTGGAGCAGCTGCGGCAGATGGAGAAGGTGCTGGAGGAGGTGGCAGACAAGCCTCAGACAGAGTTCCTCATGGTGAGCACTGGATGGCTTCCCTCTGCCCCTCAGCCAGGGTTTAGGCTTTGGAGACCTCATTCCGTTGTCACATAGGGACCCCAAGGTACAGAGACAGGCAGGGATGAGCCAGGGTCACACACTGAGGAGGGGTGCGCCCCAGGATGGCCCTTCTGGTTGTTTAGGTGGGGCACTGCCCAAGGACGCTGTATCTAAGAGGGCATCATTTGTATCATAGACCTTGTAGGTCTGCATTTTTATTAGGACACTTTATCAGATGGAATTAGTTTCTTTAGGAAGGGTGTATTTTTTCTAATTCACGCAGCAGTAAAGGGCTAGGGGTGGCCTTGAATTCTGGGTTTCTTTTGTCTTTTCTGATTCTTCCTGACCCCGCACCCAGCATTTCTGTGTTCTGCCCCAGCCTCAGAAGCCCCCCAGTGTCCCCCTTGCCTGTTCATCTCCATTCTCTTTTTCTCTCTTTCCAGAAATACTGCCTGGTGACCAGCAGGTGAGATCAGCCTGGCCCTGCCCCTGTTCCCATCCTGCCCTTGTCTGCCAGGGACACCGGCTGGTTCACCCTCTCCTCCTATTCAGTCCACTGGGATTCCCCTGCACTTTGTGCGCACATGAACTTGACCTGTCTTTCTCCTCAGGGACCTCCCAGACCACTGCTGGAGACAGATGTGGGCAGGGACACAGGCATCACTCAGTGCTGCTATCGGGAGGGTGGGGGGGGAGTGGGGGGTGGTGGCAGGGCCAGGCTTTCCAAAGGTGTGCATGTTAGAGCTGGATGCTGAAGGAGTGAACAGGCTTCCCAGGTGGTGCTGGCAGTAAAGAACCCGCCTGCCAATCCAGGAGACATAAGAGATGTGGATTTGATCCCTAGGTTGGAAAGATCCCCTGGAGGAGGGCATGGGAACCCACTCCAATATTCTTGCCTAGAGAATCCCATGGACAGAGGAGGCTGGTGGGCTACTGTCCATAAGGTTGCAAAGAGTCAGACATGGCTGAAGTGACATAGCATGCAAGTAAAGAGTTGGTGGAAGAGCATTGGAGGCAGAGGGAACAGCAAGTGCAGACTGCTAAGAGGAAGCGAAGATGAAGCTGGTGTGGCTGGAGGGGGCCAAACTGTGAAGGGGGAGGAGCTGGACCTTATCCCAAGAGAAGGCTTTGAAAAAATACTGGTAAAATATACATGGGCTTCCCTGGTGGCTTAGTGGTAAAGAATCTGCTTGCCAATGCAGGAGACATGGATTCAATCCCTGGGTTAGGAAGATCCCCTGGAGGAGGAAATGGCAACCCACTCCAGTATTCTTGCCTGGAAAATCCCATGGACTAACCCTAACCCAGTTCAATTCAGTTGCTCAGTTGTGTCCATCTTTGTGACCCCAGGGACTGTAGCACGCCAGGTTTCCCTGTCTATCACCAACTCCTGGAGCTTGTTCAAACTCATGTCCATCAAGTCATCATCAATTCAGTTGCTCAGTTGTGTCCATCTTTGTGACCCCAGGGACTGTAGCACACCAGGTTTCCTTGTATATCACCAACTCCTGGAGCTTGTTCAAACTCATGTCCATCAAGTCATCATCCAACCATCTCATTCTCTGTCATCCCCTTCTCCTGCCTTCAATCTTGCCCAGCATCAGTGTTTTTTTCCAGTGAGTCAGTTCTTTGCATCAGGTAGCCAAAGTATTAGAGTTTCAGCTTCAGCATCAGTCCTTCCAATGAATATTCAGGACTGATTTCCTTTAGGATTGGCTGGTTTGATCTCCTACAATCCATGGGCTCGCAAAAGAGTTGGACATGACTTAGAGACTAAACAACAAAAACAACAAAATATACATAACATAAAATTTACCATTTTAACCAAGTTTTTTTCTTTTTTATTTTGCCTCACTGCGTGGCTTGCAGGATCTTAGTTTCCTGACCAGGGACTGGCAGTGAGAGGGAAGAGTCCTAACCACTGGGCTGCCAGGAAATTCCCCATTTTAACCTTTTTTTGGGGTACATTTTAAGTGCAGTGGCATTAAGTACATTCACCTTGTTGTGTAACTATCACCACCATCCATCTCCACACCTTTTTCATCTTTCCAAACAAATGAAAACAGAAGGGCTTTAAACCAGGGTATGATGAGGGGGGGCACATCTTGGAACTTGACCACAGCTCCTTCCTTCTGTCTTCTGAGTACTGCCCCTTGCCCTCCCCCTACTCTGTGCCTCTTCCAGGGAGTCCCTTCATGGACCCTTCCTCCCCTCTCCCCACCCCCAGGCTGCAGAAGATCCTGGCAGAGTCACCACCACCTGCCCGTCTGGACATCCAGCTGCCCATCATCTCAGATGACTTCAAATTCCAGGTGTGGAGGAAGATGTTCCGGGCTCTGATGCCAGGTACTGGGAGGGGCCCACCCTGGGTTTGTGCTTGTGATGGTGTGGTTGATGGGAGGCCCCAGCCGCATACAGAGAGGCCTCTCAATCCCAACTGGGGAGATCACCTAGAAGGTGCCTACTGCCCCTTTCCCTCAGGGTTAGTACCCTTGTAACCTGTGCTCAGAGAAGGACTTTAAAGGGCATGGGGTTTTCAGGTGGGTGACTGACATGGAGAGGGCACTGCTTTTTTTTTTGGCTGTGCCACTGGATCTTAGCTGGGGCATGAGGGCTCTTCCATCTTCACTGTGGCACGTGGACTCTTTAGTTCCTGGCTATAGGATTTTAGTTCTCCAACCAGGATCAAACCTCAGGCACCCTGCATTGGGAGTGCAGAGTGTTAGCCACTGGAGCACGAGGGAAGTCCTGACAGTAAGTCCTGCTTACTGAAAGGATGCTGCTGCCGGCAGCAGGGGAAGCTGGGGCCTGGGTTTGAGCCCTGCAAGACCCATGGACCGTCCCTGCCCCTGCTGTGCCCCACCAGTGGGGACGATATGCCCTGCTCACTGGGAGCTGAGGACCTGCGGAGCTGGAACCCTGGGGTCAGACACTGACTCTGTCCTGTGGCCCGGGAGACCCAAGGGCTTCTTCTCCACAAGAGATAGAGCCCACTGGGGAGTTAGAGCTCCAGGCGATGTATACCTGGCCTCACTGGGGGGAATGAAGGGACCTCTGCTTTAGCCAAGAGAAGACTAAGGCCCAGAGACTGGTCAAACCTGACTTGGTCACACAGCCCGGTGAGGTTGAGACTATCTTAGGACCAGGCTTCCTGACTATCTCCTGCTCTAAGGCCTTAGATGTTGAGTGCCATGGCCTTGTATCCACTTAGTCCTCCCCACAACCCTGGAAGGAGGGAATTATGGCCTCATTTTACAGCTGAACAAATTGAAGCCCTGAGAGGTGTGGCCTTTGGCCCGAGTCAGTAAGCGGAGGCGGGCTCACTGCCCAGAGATGCTGGGAGGATGAGAGGAGCTGTACCCCCAGCAGGCAGGTTGGGAGAAGGCTCGCAGGGAAGCCCACCCTCAGGGTCTGACCCGCTTCCTTTCGGTGGCAGCGCGGCAGGAGCTGACCTTTGACCCGAGCACGGCGCACCCGAGCCTCGTGCTGTCCAATTCGGGCCGCTGCGTGGAGTGCTCGGAGCAGAAGGCGCCGCCGGCCGGAGAGGACCCCCGCCAGTTCGACAAGGCGGTGGCTGTGGTGACGCACCAGCTGCTCTCCGAGGGCGAGCACTACTGGGAGGTGGAGGTGGGCGACAAGCCGCGCTGGGCGCTGGGCGTGATCGGCGCCCAGGCCGGTCGCCGCGGCCGGCTGCACGCGGTGCCCTCGCAGGGGCTCTGGCTGCTCGGGCTGCGCGACGGCAAGATCCTGGAGGCTCACGTCGAAGCCAAGGAGCCGCGCGCGCTGCGCACCCCGGAGAGGCGGCCCACGCGCATCGGGATCTACTTGAGCTTCGGCGACGGCGTCCTCTCCTTCTACGACGCCAGCGACCCCGACGCGCTGGAGCTGCTCTTCGCCTTCCATGAGCGCCTGCCGGGGCCCGTGTACCCCTTCTTCGATGTGTGCTGGCACGACAAGGGCAAAAATGCGCAGCCGCTGCTGCTCGTGGGGCCCGAAGTCAGCGGCGGCTCCGGCTCGGAGGCTTGAGCTGCCGGTCGGGTTCGGGGAGGGGTGAGGGGCCCTGCCGGTCTGGTCGGGGTCGCCGGGGTTGAAGGCAGGGCGGAGGGGGTTGGGGACGGGACTCCAAACATTCTGAGAAGTTGGGGGTTAGCATGTGCTGGAGACAGCCCGCCAGGGGTTGGGGTGGTAATGGGAAGGGGAGACCTGAAGTCAGGTCAATGGAGAAACTCTAGCTGGCGAACTGGGAAGCCCCAGCGATCGGGGAAGAAGTTGAGATTGAGGAAGGGTCAGGGGGCTTGGGGAGGAGAGAGGGGAGCAGCTGGAGAACTCTGTGGGAGTCAGGAGGCCCGGAAGCCTCCCGGTACTTTCCGCCTTGGGGGGCCTCCGAGGTCTGGTCTGGTCTCACCACCGCAAGAGGCCTTCCACTGGGGTGATTCTCCGACTGGAGCATTTGTACCAAAATCACCTTTTCAAAGCACCTCGGAATGCCTTGGCTAAAGCCCAGATGGCAGAATTTCTGGTTCAGTAGGTCGGGGGTGGGTCAAAAGTGGGCCCTTCTAGCAAGTCCTCGGGGACCGCTGATGCTGCCTCTCACAAGCTGGATCACACCTGAAGCCTTGCTGACTCAGCCGGCCTTCTGTTCAGTCAGCTTGCTCTTACACAGAATTATCACGAAGCTGTCAGCCATGAGGCACAGAAAACCCAAAATACATTCTTCCAGGCCACACACAGCCATTTAAAAACTGTCAGAGCCTGTGTGCCAAAGTGCTTCAGTTGTCTCCGACTCTCTGCGACCCTGTGGACTATAGTCTGCCAGGCTCCTCTGTCCATGGGATTCTCCAGGCAAGACTACTGGAGTGGGTTGCCATGCCCTCCTCCAGGGGATCTTGCTGACCCAGGGATCGGACCCACGTCTCCTGCATTGGCAGGCGGGCTCTTCACCACTAGTGCCTCCTGGGAAGCCAGAGCCTTTGCTGGGTGAATAAACCAACCCCCCATTTATTGCCCTTTGCCTCTGGATTATGTTGACTGAGTGTCTCAGATGTGGAGGACACCCCCCAGTTGCCAACCAAGAAAAAGAGCCTGATGCTAGCCCTGCCCTGGGGCCTGTTGCTTGTGAAGCAGAGGAAGCCCCCATCTCATCACCCTCCCTTCCCGAGTTGCTTCCTTAAGTATGAACATTTTTTTAGGCCTTTGGGTCTAAAATAACCACTGAAGCCAAGAGTGGGAGCCCCTTTTCCCTGGAGGGAGAGGCTTTGGGGGTTCAGGCAGGTGGAACTGCTGCCCCTCCCATCCTAAGAAAGGATGAAGGCCTGGGGACATTTGCTATGGCCAGTGGGGTTGCTGCTGATGCTGCTGTGTGAAGTCTGGGACCCTCTGGCAACTGATGCCAGTGTGGGAATTTTCTGGGGGTGGAGGGGAGAGGAAGGTGTAGGGTAAGAAAGGATCTGGCTGGGGGTACACTCCTGGCTGTGTCTCCCAGAGGAAGGCCTGTTGTGCCCTGGCTCTGGGACACAAGAGAGAATTCGTCTGAGAAACTCTTTCTTGTTAGAAAATAAAACTGTTAAGTGAAGGGATTCGTTGATGGTCAAATCCAGCAGCGTGAATAAACGCGATTACAGTCTGACTCCTTCCTTATTAAATCTGTGTCAAGAGACGACTGATCATTTGTCTGCAGTTCTAGAGACCAGGGTTTGATAACTGGGTTGGGAAGATCCCCTGGAGAAGGGAATGGTAACCCATTCCAATATTCTTGCCTGGAGAATCCCATGGACAGAGGAGCCTGGTGGGCTACCGTCTGCGGGGTCACAAAGAGTCGGACACCCACTGAGCGACTACACTTTCACATGGGCTTCTCCAGTGGCTCAGAGGTAAAGAATTTGCCTGCCTATGCAGGAGTTTCGAGTTTGATCCCTGGGTCAGGAAGATCCCCTGCAGAAGGAAATGGCAACCCGCTCCAATATTCTTGCTTGGGAAATCCCATGGACAGAGGAGCCTGGCAGGCTACATTCCATGGTGTCACGAAGAGTTGGACAAGACTGAGCAAGTAAACAATGACAATCTTCTCACTGCCTGTCCAGCCTTTAGTCTTGATGGACCCATAAAATCTTTCTAAAAATCCAAGTATGATCATGTGATTCAGTTTTTCAAAACTTCCGAGGATTCCAAGTTGCTTGCAGGAGGCTTGTGGGATCTTATTTCACCCACCCGTGATTGAACCCCAGGCCCTCAGCAGTGAAAGTCCAGAGTCCTAACCACTGGACTGCCAGGGAAGTCCCCCTCCAGCCTCATCTTATGCCTTCTCTACACATATGTCTACACTCTGGCCCTACTGAACTCTTGGGGTCCCTGCACCCACCCCACATTATGCAACTCTCCACTAGGAATGGCTTTTCCCTTCCCTGCCCTACTCATCCTACAATACTCTCCAGAAATACCACATTAAAAAAAAATTCGTTTATTTGGCTGCATCTGATCTTAGTTGCGGAGTGTTTAGTTGTGGCACTCGGGCTCAGTAGTTGTGGCGCGTGGGCTTAGGTGCTCGGCAGCCTGTGGGATTTTAGCTCCCCAAGGAGGGATCGAACCTGTGTCCTCCGCAGCGGGAGGCAGATTCTCAAGCACCAGGGAAGTCCCAGCACCACCATGCTTATTCTCTCTCGACTTCAGCACCTCTGTGCTACGTGCAACCACTGGGCTGAATCCCAGTCGTGGGTGTCTGCGGAGGGCGGTTGGTGCCCAGGTGGTTCTAGGCCCTTTCCAAGAAGAAGGGACGGTGAGAAGCAGAGGCCAAGATAGGATTCAATGTGCCCAGATTGTTTTGAGGGAAGATGCCTGTGAAAGAGAAAATGGGGCCATAGATTATGATCCCTGTCTGACCCAGAGTGAAGAAGAGAGGGGAGTTTGGAGGAACTGTTGTGGGGACTCCTCCAGAAAGCTGCCTCTCAGAGGAGCCCTGGGTGTCCCTGAGCCCACCTTTGTGCCCCTACCATGCTCGGTCGTTGGCTGGGAACTGGGCTCTGTGCAGAAGGGCAGGGAAGGGTCTCACCGCTCTTCTGCTGCTGCCCTCAGCCATCTGTTCCATGAGTTGGAGTTACAGCAGGAACTTTCTTTTCACGGTCTTCACAGGTTCTTTCTATGGAAAGTTATCCTGGCTTGGGCTGTGTGCCTTGAGGGGAATGACCCGGTGACCTTGCCCTGGCTGACTGTGACAGATGGAGTCCCTGAGCCAAAGGCAGTCAGCATGGGGCGAGTTTATGGGAAACCCTGCCTGATCTGGGTGTTCCTTGTTGGTTGGGGGCCACCTGGCTCAGCCAGAATCTCCGTGGGGCTAGAGGAAGGTGAAATGGGGACAGAGAGATGGATTCCTCCAGAAAAGGGCCAGAACCTCCTCCCTGAGTTCTTCCCCTTTGTGGAGACCCTGGGAACCCATCACAACTGGCCGCAGAGAGGTTTCCGGTGCCTCCTGACTCCTGAGTGTCCAAGAAAACTAGCGCCTGCCAGGGCCATGCTAAACTACAGGGAAAAACATTTATTGAGAGCTTGTTATGTGTCAACAACTTTATTTTTCTTTAAAAATTTTTTCTTTCTTTGCTTTTGACTGTGCTGGGTCTTCGTTGCTGCATAGGCTTTACTGCAGTTGTGGTGAGCGGGGGCCACTCTCTAGTTGGGGTGTGTGGGCTTCTCACAGCGGTGGCTTCTCTTGTTGCGGAGCACAGGCTCTAGGGCATGCGGGCGTCAGTAGCTGCAGCTCCCAGGCTCTAGAGCACAGGCTCAGTAGTCATGGTGCACGGGCTTGGCTGCTCTGTGGCATATGGGATTGTCCCAGATCCGGGATTTAACCCATGTCGCCCGCATTGGCAGGTGGATTCTTTAACACTGAGCCACCAGGGGAGCCCCTCAACAATTTTATATCCAGTATCTCCTTTATCTAACTTATCCTCATAACCCTAGGGCTCACAACTAGCATCTCACTAGCCTGCTCATCAGAAATGATCCCTGTTGTCAGTTTGATGAGTAGTTTTCCAGGACTTTCTGTGCATTTATGTGTCCCACAGATAATATATAATATAGTGTTTTTCTTTCTATATAAAGAATGAATATGACACATTATTCTACATATTCTGCAAGGTCTGTTTTTTCAGTTCAGTCAGTCAGGAGATTTGTCCACGTTCCTGTGCAGAAAGAACCTTCTCCCTTTGATTGCTGGGTAGTATTCCACCACGTGAACGTGACATTCCCTGATTAACTGGTATTTTATCTCTAACCTTTGTTATTACAAACGATGCTGCTGTGAACATCTGTGGATGTGTCTCTGTGTGCACACGTGCAAGGGCTTCTCTAGGGTAGGTACTAAGTAGTGGAGGTCCTAAGACTTAGCATGTGTGTGTGCTCAGTCACGTCTGACTCTTTGCGACCCTATGGACTGTAGCCTGCCAGACTCCTCTGTTCTTGGGATTCTCCAGGCAAGAATACTGGAGTGGGTTTCCATGCCCTCCTCCAGGGGATCTTCCCGGCGCAGGGATCGAACCTGTGTCTCCTGAGTCTCCTGAATTAGAGACAGGTTCTTTACCCACTGAGCCACCTGGGAAGCCCCAATGGAATGTTACTCAGCTATAAAAAGGAACACATTTGAGTCAGTTCTAAGGAGGTGGATGAACCTAGAGCCTATTATACAGAGTGAAGTAAGCCAGAAAAAGAAAGACAAATATCGTGTATTAACACATATATGGGATCTAGAAAGATGGTACCGACGATCCTACATGCAGGGCACCAAAGGAAACACAGACGTAAAGAAGAGACGTTTGGACTCAGTGGGAGAAGGAGAGGGGGAGATGATTTGAGAGAATAGTATTGAAACATATACATTATCATATGTAAAATAGATAGCCAGTGGGAGTTTGATGCATGATGCAGGGAACCCAAAACCGGTGCTCTGTGACAACCTGTTGGGATGGGGTGGGGAGGGAGGTGAGAGAGGGGTTCAGGAGAGGGGGGCACATGTATACCTATGGCTGATTCATGTTGATGTATGGCAAAAACCATCACAATATTGTAAAGTAATTATCCTCCAATTAAAATAAATAAATTTTTAAAAAGTGAAGGCAGCAGAAGGGCTTCTAGAGGATTCTCAGTTCCTAGATGTGGGTGAGAGAGAAAGAGGACAAGGGGGCAAGTGGAACCGACCTGGGAGGGACACAGCAGCCAAGCAGGCTCCCGGGCTGTTCCTTTGGCCTGAGTCACCCCTGCTGTGAGGATTAAGTTATCCTCTTGGGCCCTGCCTGCACCTAGGGGCCTGAGAGCACCATCCAGGCCTGGAGAAGGGAGTGTGGAGGTGGCTTCACACACCATCAAGCCTGGCACTGGTCTTCAGAAACTGGAGGCAGAATAAATTTCCCTAGAATGACTGAAGGCTAGACCAGGATGACTGGGTTTCTGGGAGGAGAAGAGAGACTGAGGGGCAGATGCTGGGTGTGGGGACATGGGGAATAGGCTTGTCACTGGTGATCCAAGAGTGAGGACGCAGGAAAGAGTGGAGGCCAGACCCAGGGTCCTAGAAAGAGGGTGGGTGGGAATCAGGAGGTGGGACCCTGGGGGAGGGTGTTATGGGAGGAGGTTTTTCCACTCTTGGGGGGCACTGGAAACTTATTGCTAGAGACACCTGTTGTACTTTTGCTTCTCTGTCCAGTATTCAGTCTCTGTTTTTTTCTTTTATTCTTTTTTTTGGCTGCAGAGCATGTGGGATCTTAGTTCCCTGACCAGGGATCAAACCTGCAGTCCTCTAAGTTGGAAGCACAGTCTTAACCACTGGACTGCCAGGGAAGTCCCAACTTTCCTTCCTTAACAGGCACTTCAGGAATGATTCGGCCAAATTGCTAATTTTATGGGTGAGGAAATTGAGTCAGCTCCCAGGAATTAGCCACAGGAATTAGAAGAACAAATGAACAAAAAAGACTGGGAAATCTTTTTCCCAATTCCCACTTCAGAAATCTTTTTGAGATATCACGTATACTTTTACAGGTATAAGATCTCCAGCACAGAAACCATATATTTAATTAAATTATTTATTTTGGACACACATTTTATACATAGTAGTTTATATTTCTTAATCCTATACCCCTATCTTGCTTCTTTGCCCTTCCCTCTCCCTGTTGGTAACCTCTAGTTTGGTGTCTGTATTTGTGAGTCCCATATACTGTTTTTAAACCTCAGGTGCACAAAATTGGATTATGCACAACACTTTACTAGTCCACTATCATCAAATGGTCTATGTATACCCCTCTTGTCTCAAGTTACATACTTATTAAAAAATCTGAGCACTGGAACTTTCCTGGTGGCCCAGTGGTTGAGAGGCTATCTGCCAATGCGGGTTCGATCCCTGGTCTGGGAAGATCTCACATGTCCAGGGGCAGCTAAGCCACAACTACTGAAGCTGGTGCCTAGACCCAGTGCTCTGCAACCAGAGAAGCAACTGTGATGAGAAGTCCTTCAGTTCAGTCAGTTCAGTTCAGTCACACAGTCGTGTCTTACTCTTTGCAACCCCATGGACAGCAGCACGCCAGGCCTCCCTGTCCATCACCAACTCCCGGAGTTCACTCACACTCATGTCCATTGAGTTGGTGATGCCATCCAACCATCTCATCCTCTGTCGTCCCCTTCTGTTCCTGCCCTCAATCTTTCCAAGCATCAGGGTCTTTTCAAATGAGTCAGCTCTCTGCATCAGGTGGCCAAAGTATTGGAGTTTCAGCTTCAGCATCAGTCCTTCTAATGAACACCCAGGATTGATCTCCTTTAGGATGGACTGGTTGGATCTCTTTGCAGTCCAAGGGACTCTCAAGAGTCTTCTGCAACACCACAGTTCAAAAGCATCAATTCTTTAGCACTCAGCTTTCTTTATAGTCCAACTCTCACATCCATACATGACCACTGGAAAAACCATAGCTTTGACTAGATGGACCTTTGTTGGCAAAGTAATGTCTCTGCTTTTTAATATGCTGTCTAGGTTGGTCATAACTTTTCTCCCAAGGAGCAAGCGTCTTTTAATTTCATGGCTGCAGTCACCATCTGCAGTGATTTTGGAGTGCGAAAAAATAAAGTCTGCCATTGTTTCCACTGTTTCCCCATCTATTTGCCATGAAGTGATGGGACCAGATGCCATGATATTCATTTTCTAAATGTTGAATTTTAACACAACTTTTTCACTCTCCTCTTTCATTTTCATCAAGGGGCTCTTTAGTTCTTTTTTGCTTTCTGCCATAAGGGTGGTGTCATCTGCATATCTGAGGTTATTGATATTTCTCCCAGCAATCTTGATTCCAGCTTGTGCTTCCTCCAGCCCCGCGTTTCTCATGATGTACTCTGCATATAAGTTAAATAAGCAGGGTGACAATATACAGCCTTGATGTACTTATTTCCCTATTTGGAACCAGTCTGTTGTTCCATGTTCAGTTCTAACTGTTGCTTCTTGACCTGCATACAGATTTCTTAAGAGGCAGGTCAGGTGGTCTGGTATTCCCATCTCTTTCAGAATTTTCCACAGTTTGTTGTGATCCACACAGTTAAAGGCTTTGGCATAGTCAATAAAGCAGAAATATATGCTTTTCTGGAACTCTCTTGCTTTTTCTGTTATCCAGTGGATGTTGGCAATTTGATCTCTGGTTCCTCTGCCTTTTCTAAATCCAGCTTGAACATCTGGAAGTTCATGGTTCATGTAGTGTTGGAGCCTGGCTTGGAGAATTTTGAGCATTACTTAACATGTGTGAGATGAATGCAATTGTGCATAGTTTGAGCATTCTTTGGCATTGCCTTTCTTTGGGATTGGAATGAAAACTGACCTTTTCCTGTCCTGTGGCCACTGCTGAATTTTTCAAATTTGCTGGCATGTTGAGTGCAGCACTTTCACAGCATCGTCTTTCAGGATTTGAAATAGCTCAACTGGAATTCCATCACCTCCACTAGCTTTGTTCGTAGTGATGCTTCCTAAGTCTCACTTGACTTCAAATTCCAGGATGTCTGTCTCTAGGTGAGTGATCACACCATTGTGGTTATCTGGGTCATGAAGATCTTTTCTGTATAGTTCTTCTGTGTATTCTTGCCACCTCTTCTTAATATCTTCTGCTTCTTTTAGGTCCATACCATTTCTGTCCTTTATCAAGCCCATCTTTGCATGAAATAGTCCCTTGGTATCTTTAATTTTCTGGAAGAGATCTCTAGTCTTTCCTATTCTATTGTTTTCCTATATTTCTTTGCATTGATCACTGAGGAAGGCTTTCTTATCTCTCCTTGCTATTCTTTGGAGATCTGTGTTCAAATGAGTATATCTTTCCTTTTCTCCTTTGCTTTTCGCTTCTCTTCTTTTCACAGCTATTTATTTGTAAGCCCTCCTCAGACAGCCATTTTGCTTTTTTGCATTTCTTTTCCATGGGGATGGTCTTGATCCCTGCCTCCTGTACAATGTCATGAACCTCTGTCCATAGTTCATCAGGCACTCTGTCTATCAGATCTAATCCCTTGAATCTATTTCTCACTTCCACTGTATAATCATAAAGGATTTTATTTGGGTCACACCTGAATGGTCTAGTGGTTTTCCCTACTTTCTTCAATTTAAGTCTAAATTTGGCAATAAGGAGTTCATGATCTGAGCCACAGTCAGCTCCCGGTCTTGTTTTTGCTGACTGTAAAGAGCTTGTCCATCTTTGGCTGCAAAGAATATAATCAATCTGATTTCATTATTGACCATCTGGTGATGTCCATGTGTAGAGTCTTCTCTTGTGTTGTTGGAAGAGGGTGTTTGCTATGACCAGTGCATTCTCTTGGCAAAACTCTATTAGCCTTTGCCCTGCCTCATTCTGTACTCCAAGGACAAATTTGCCTGTTACTCCAGGTATCTCTTGACTTCCTACTTTTGCATTCCAGTCCCCTATAATGAAAAGGACATCTTTTTTGGGTGTTAGTTCTAGAAGGTCTTGTAGATCTTCGTAGAACCATTCAGCTTCTTCAGCATTACTGTTCAGGGCATAGACTTGAAGTACTGTGATACTGAATGGTTTGCCTTTGAAACGAACAGAGATCATTCTGTCATTTTTGAGACTGTATCCAAGTACTGCATTTCGGACTCTTTTGTTGACTATGATGACCTTGCACCACAGCAAAGAGCAGCCCCGCTTGCTGCAACTAAAGAAAGTCCACACACAGCAGCAAAGACCCAGTCAGCCAAAAATAAGTAAATTAAAATTTTTTTAAAAGTTGAGCACCTGTGAAACTGGCGTCTAACCCAACACAGCTTATTTCTAAGAACTTCCTCACAGAGGCTTCTCCCCTGTCCCAGCCCCTGCCTGCCTCTCAGAGGGGACCACTAGCCTGGATTTGTGTTTTCATTTTCCTTGCTTTTTTTTTCTTTTAATGATCACAGATGTCTTTGGTTTCATTTTACTGGGCTTCTGACGTATAAAAGAAGCATGAAAATATTTTGTTTTCTGAGACTGGCTTGTTTATTAAAAATTTCATTGTTACAGAAATTTCAAACCCACAAAACAGAGCGAAGTAAAATAACATGGATCTCTATGTACCTATCAACCACCTTCAGCCATTAACAAGATTCTGCCACAGTTGCTTCATCTATCATATTTTTCTTTCTCTTTTCCTGTGAATCTTAGTCATCTTATCATTTCTTCAAAGCCCTTCCTACTGCTGATATAAATTTGCTGAGCATGTGTTAAAGAGCTGCCTTGTCATATTAGGAGACATAAATTTGTAAATGTAACTCGAATAAAGACTACAATTCAGATGTCAAAAAATTTTACATTTAATCACTTGTACATACTTTAATACTCATTTCTAAAAGCTGTTGACATTTCCTGCTGCTGCTGCTGCTAAGTCGCTTCAGTCGTGTCCGACTCCGTGGGACCCCATGGACTGCAGTCTACCAGGCTCCTCCGTCCGTGGGATTTTCCAGGCAAGAGTACTGGAGTGGGCTGCCATTGCCTTCTCCTGACATTTCCTGGCATAACCATATTACCATTATCACACCTAACAAAATCAACAAGCATTCCTTAGCACCATGTAATACCAGTGACCTGCTAATCCGACTTAGCATTTTTTACTAGGATTCATCTAGGGCGTTGCACTGACTGTAAAATGTTCTATTTACCCGTTCTCCTATTGTTGGGCATTGACTCACTTCCAGTTTTCAGTCCTTATGAACAGAATGGATGTGAATATTCTAGCATGTGTCTCTTGGCACAAATGTGCTAAATGTGTTTTGCCAAATACCTAAAAGTGAAATAGCTGGGGAAGTTAGGCAGTGTTTAAAACCTGGGTCCTCTGGTTTTCATGCTAACCAGTAGTATATTAGAGATTCCATGGATCTACAACCTCTCTAGTACCTGAGTGTTTGTACTGGGTTGTACAGTAAAATTCAGTTTTTTGTTTTGTTTTGTTTTGTTTTTTACTGTGGTGACATTCAGAAAAGTTTGAAGAACTTTGGGCTTAAGAGTCAAACAGGTATATTTTGTTACAAAAAACCTGTCATTCCTCATTTTCCTCCCCTTCCCCTGGCTTGCATTCGCTTCTATTAATCTTCGTACTTATCTTCATAACTCTAAGTAATATGCTTATAATGCCACTTGTTAATTTTTGTGTGCTTAGTCACTCAGTTGTGTCTGACTCTTTGTGACCCCATGGACTGTAACCCATCAGGCTCCTCTGTCCATGGGGAGTCTCCACAAGAACACTGGAGTGGGTTGCCATGCCCTCCTCCAGGAGATCTTCCCAACCCAGGGATCAAACCCAGGTCTCTCACATTGCAGGCAGATTCTTTACCGTCTGAGCCACTAGGGAAGCCCATGAATACTGGAGTGGGTAGCCCATCCCTTCCCAGGGGATCTTCCAGACCCAGGAATCAAACCAGGGTCTCCTGAATTGCAGACAGATTCTTAATTTTTAGGCAATATTTATTAGGTCTTTCTAGGGCTTTCCTGGTGGCTCAGATGGTAAAGAATCTGCCTGCAATGCAGGAGACGTGGGTACAATCCCTGAGTTGGGAAGATCCCCTGAAGAAGGGCATGGCAACCCATTCCAGTATTCTTGCCTGGAGAATCCCATGGACAGAGGAGCCTGGTGGGCTACAGTCCATGGGGTTGCAAAGAGTCGGACATGACTGAGCAACTCACACTTTAACTTTCACTGGGTCTTTCTACAGTGGGAGATGACTTTTTCATCACTTTCTCTTTCTTACATCTTCATGATACATGTGTACTCACTCAGTTTTGTCTGCCGCCAGGCTCCTCCGTCCATGAAATTCTCCAGGCAAGAATACTGGCTGCTGCTGCTAAGTTGCTTCAGTCATGTCCGACTCTGTGCGACCCCATAGACGGCAGCCCACCAGGCTCCTCTGTCCATGGGATTCTCCAGGCAAGAACACTTGAGTGGGTTGCCATTTCCTCCTCCAATGCATGAAAGTGAAAAGTCAAAGTGAAGTCGCTCAGTTGTGTCTGACTCCTAGCGACCCCATGGAGTGGGTAGCTTTTCCTTTCCCTGGAGGATCTTCCTGACCCAGGGATAGAACCCGAGTCTCCTGTATCATAGGTGGGTTCTTTACCTCTGTGCTACCTGGGAAACCTTCCCAATATAGTTAAATCTTTATTTTTAAAATTTTATCTATTTGGTTGCCCTGTGCTGGCATGTGGGATCTTAGTTCCCCAACCTGGGATGAAACCTGGGCCTGTGGCATTGGGAGAAACCACTGGACCACCAGGGAAATCCCATTAAGTCTTTAGTTTTTGATTAAATCAATATTCTGGCTTTACATTATGATGATTATGTATATGCTATTCATGGCCAAGTTATCTAATGTATTTTGGTTTCTTTTTCTCTCGTATAGCTTTTTGTTTTCTTGATAATAAATTCTTTTTTTTGGTTCTCTTAGAGGTAATCCCTAATCCAATCACCAGCCTCTGCCAGGTGTCTAAAAATCTCCTCTAGGTACATCCAGACACTCTAGGGGTTCCAACCAGTGTGTATCTGTCCATCTTATCTCCTATCATTCTGTCTTCTGTGGCCCCACTTCCAGAGGCCATCACCCCGCCCTCTCCCTGGTGTGGCAACCACACCAGTTTCTTTGTTTTTCAGTTTTGAGCTTACTCTTCAAGCTGCAGCAGCTTGGTTTTGACACGTCCCATGCCTCTGTGCTGGCCTTCTCGTCTTTGTGTTGCTAAATCCAAAGGACATTCTTCTGTTTCCATCTCAATGTCTCAGCAGCATTTCACGTGGTGGACAGCTGGCTTCCTTGAAGCAGTTTCCTCATTCTTGCTTAGCATCTGCCTCTCCCCTGGCTTTTGTTCTCCCTGAAGCAGATCCTGAGACAAGGACTTCAAGTATAAGAAGGGAGGTACAGGGATCACTGATAGAAGGGTGGGGAGGAAAGGTGGCCAATAAAGAGTGTATTTAAAATTTTAATTTAATTTTACTTTACTTTTAATTTTATTTTTAGTTTCTATTTTTGTTTTGTTCACACTCTGAGCAGAATCTTAGTTCTCCAACCTGGGATGGAACCCTGGCCCCCTTCAGTGAAAGTATGGAGTTCTAACCACTGGACCACCAGAGAATTTCCATTTTATTTTGATTAACTTCATTTTGTTTATTGAGGTACATTTGATTTACAATATTTTATTCATTTCAGATGTACAACATGGAGATTCAACATTTGTATAGATTATACTCCATTTATAGTCATTATAAAATATTATTTTATTGGCTATTTTCCCTGTGCTGTACAATATGTCCTTGTAGATTTTTTACTTTATACATACTAGTTTATATAATTTATACTGCTTTCTGCCCTATCCCTTACTTTGCCCCTTCCCCCTTTCCTCTCCCCAGTGGTAACCACTAGTTTATTCTTCATATCTGTTGTTGTAGAATCTGGAGTTGCAAAACACTCCTTAGAGGACACTCAAGACAGTGGAGCTAGCAGGTCCAAGGGGAATTGGTTCCCAGCAGGACCCTGATGATGTTGGAGGCCTTGGTTTTTTATACCCTCTGCTACATGACTGGGTACATGTTAGTAATTAGTTGTACAACATGCAGGTGCGGAAGAATTAACGATTACAACATTCAGGTGCAGGCGATATCCTTAGTCTAACTGACTGAGACAACCTGACCTGTACTTCCAATCTTTGTATACCATCTGTGAGGAGGGGGTTTCCTGGTTTTTTCTTTAATGATGGTTAACAGGGTTCAGGCGGAGTTCACATTCTTTGTAAAGGGTTCAAGATGGAACCCCTCTTGCCCTCCTCCCAGCCGCTCCAACACTGTGAGTCTCTTTCTATTTTTTTCCATGATTTTGTTTTATTTTTTAGATTCCAGAAAGGGTGTGTTTTTTTCATTTCCCCCAGTTTTATTGAGATATAATTGATAAATAAAAATTGTATATGTTTATATGTATATGTGATGTTTTGATATATGTGTACACTTGATGAAAGTGAAAGAGGAGAGTGAACAAGTTGGCTTAAAGCTCAACATTCAGAAAACTAAGATCATGGCAACTGGTCCCATCACTTCATGGGAAATGGATGGGGAAACAGTGGAAACAGTGTCAGACTTTATTTTTGGACTCCAAAATCACTGCAGATGGTGACTGCAGCCATGAAATTAAAAGACGCTTACTCCTTGGAAGGAAAGTTATGACCAACCTAGAGAGCATATTCAAAAGCAGAGGCATTACTTTGCCAACAAATGTCCGTCTAGTCAAGGCTATGGTTTCTCCAGTGGTCATGTATGGATGTGAGAGTTGGACTGTGAAGAAGGCTGAGCGCCGAAGAATTGATGGGAAGGGGGAGAATGGTCACGTGTATTTGTACGGCTGAGCCCCTTCGCTGTTCACCTGAAACTATCACAACACTGTTAATCGTCTGTACCCCAACACAAAATGCTTTTGATGTTAAAAAAGATTTTTTCTTTTTATTTTAATTGGAGGCTAATTACTTTACAATATTGTAGTGGTTTTTGCCATACATAAAAAAGATTTTTTTAAAAAGTAAACAAAAAAAAGAAATGACATAAAATCGCTGGATCCTTAATAATGCCACTAAGCTGCTGCATACCTGGCTTTGGAGACCCCCTCTGCTCTTGTTCTGTGTGGCAACTCACTCCAGTATTCTTGCCTGAAAAATATCCTTCGGAGAGAGGAGACTGGTGGGCTGCAGTTCACGGGGTCTCAAAGAGTTGGACATAACTGAGTGACTGTGCTGGATACGTTGACTATTGCTTGAGTTAGAATCTCTCTTAATTTGTACCCCAAAGCATTCTAACGGATATAAGCTCTGCTGTAAAAACTTGGTACCTAACTTCTGGGTGTCTCAGTTTCTTCATCTGCAAGATGGGGATAATAATATCTTCTTCATAGGATTTCTATTAAGACTGGATAGTTAACACATCCAAAGTTCTTAGAACTGTGCCTGGCAGAGAGTAAATACTCACATGATGTCAATTGCCGTTACTTATAATTATTACTTTAAAATATAATATGTTATTATATTGTGTGTTTACTATCTGTTCTAAGTTTTTCCATTTTTCAGTTTTCAAAATTAGGCATTTTTTAGTTATTTTTTAAAATATTTTCTACTTTTTACCTTAATGTAGCATAATCAGAGAATATGGTGGTATCACTTCTGACTTTTTTTTTTGGCCATGCTGCACAGCTTGTAGGATCTTAGTTCTCTAACTAGGGATTGAAGCCAGGCTGGGGCAATAAAAACACTGAGTCTTAACCATTGACTGGATCACCAGGGAATTCCCCATTTCTGCCCTTGTGTGGCATAAAATTGGAATGTTTTTTTCAAAATGTGCTTTAGTGCTTAATAAAACTATATCCTATTTCTGAAAGTTAATCCTCCACATACATCTATTATTGCTACCTTATTCGTTGTCTTATTTCATATTAATCACTTAAATCTTATATTTAGACCTCAATCTGAGTTTGTTTTCCATTTCTACTTTCTAAATGTTGTCAAGATCCACCTTTCCATCCTATGTTCTAACTGGACATGATTCCAGCATTTTCTCAAATTCCAGTTTGCTTCTAGACTCAGTGTTTTACTTCTGAGATGTTTCTACCTCCCAAATAGCTTCATTACCCAAGATTCTGGAAAAAGACCCCCAGCCCCTGGCTTTTCTATCCCCACTGGTGGGCCCCTCTTCTAATCCCACTTCCTCTTGCTCTGTCTGTGAGCAGGAAGTGTCTAAAACCAGATGTTCCTCTTTTGTAGGTGCTATCAAGATCCAGCCTCCTTCCCTCCCGTGACCATGGCCCGGACACTCAACTTTTGACCTCGCGATTGCTCCAGTTTTCTGTTGCAATGGTTCTTACACTTTTCTATCCGCAGAGTAATTATTAAGAGTAAAAACCACTATGGAACCACCTGCTATAGTTTATCCAGGCTTCTTTGGCACATTTATGACCAGGAAAAGGAGTCTGCAGTGTGAACTAAGGTGCTTGGAGCTAGACCCATCCTGCCATAATATCTTCCGTTCGTCTCTCCACTATTTCCTTCTTTCTACCCCTTTGTTACCCCAGACCAGTGGAAGTCTTGCCCAGAGCTGAAGTTTCTGTTACTTACTTATTCTATCTGATTTGCTAAACTCTTTTAATGTGGCACATACCATGCTCAGTCCTGGAAATATACATTTGTATAATTCAAGATTGTTGCCTTCACAGGTTCATAGATCTAGGGGACAAACTAGTGGCTACTGATGGGGAGGAGGAGAGGGGCAATACAGGGGTAGGAGAGTGGTACAAACTGCTGTGTGTAAGATGGGCTACAGAGATGAATTGTACAACATGGTCAATCGAGCCAATATTTTATTATGGCTGTAAATGGAGTGTAACCTTTAAAAATTTTATAAAAAATAAAAAGTTAAAAAAAATGCCTTCAATAAACAATAGTGGGAGAAATAACCTCTTAAACACTTAATGAGATCCCAGAGTGAGAACTATTTTTATTTTTTTTTAATTTCTGGATGTCTATATTCTTTTTTAAAAAATTATTTATTTATTTATGGCTGCACTGGGTCTTCCGTGCTGTGTGCAGGCTTTCTCTAGTTGCAGCGAGTAGGGGTTACTCTCTGGTTACAGTGCTCAGGCTTCTTACTGTGGTAGCGTCTCACGTCGCAGAGCACAGCCTCTAGGGCCTGTGGGTTCAGTAGTTGTGGCACACTGGCTTAGCTTCCCATGGCATATGAAATCTTCCCGGACCAGGGAGCAAACCTGTGTCCCCTGCACTGGCAGGTGGGTTCTTAACCACTGGACCACCAGGGAAGTCTGAGAACTGTTAATAGAGCTGTGTAAGAGAGTCTGGGTCTGAGTGAAAAATCTGGGTAGGCTTCTCAGAAGCAGTGACAGCTCGAGTTGGCTCTTGGAGAGCAAATAGGAGTTCCTAAGGATGACAAAAAGCAGAAGAAAGGCATTCTAGACATGTTCAGTGGTAGGTTGAACTAGTTATATAAAGCAGCATAACAAATGACCCTAGACTTAGTGGCTTAAAATAACAATAATCATTGCTGATGGAAATGCCAAATGGTGCACTAACTTTTTAAGACAGTTTGGTGATTTCTTACAAAACTAAGCATACTCTTAGTGAATGAATCCAGCAACCTTGCTCCTTGGTATTCACCCAAAGGAGTTGAAAACTTATGTCAACAGAAAACCCTGCACATGGATATTTATAGTAGTATTATTCATAATTGCCAAAATCTGGATGCAACCAAGATATTTTTCAGGAGATGGATGGATAAACTGTACATCCAGACAATGGGATATTATTCAGGGCTAAAAGAAACGAGTTTTCAAATCGTGAAAAGACATGAAGAAGCCTTGAATTCATATGTCTCAGGGAAAGAAATCAATCTGAAAGGACTACACACATATGATTCCAACTTTATGACTTTTTGGAAGAGGTAAAACTATAGAGACAGTAAAAATATCGCTGGTAGAGCTGGTTGATGATGGGGGAGGCTTTGCAAACATAGGGCTGGGAGATGTATGGGAAATCTTCATATCTTTCTCTCAATTTTGCTGTAAACTTAAAACTGCTCTAAAAAAATAAAAGACTTGGAAATTCCCTGGCAGTCCAGTACTTATGACTCAGAGCTTTCACCATGGTGGCCCAGGTAAATCCCTGATGGGGGAACTAAGGTCCTGCAAGCTGTGTGGTGTGACCAAAATAAAAAAAACAAAACATCCAAACTTTATTAACCTCCACTCCCCCCACCGCCTGCAAACCAACACTAATTATTCCTTATCTCCCCTGATTTCTGTGGATCAGGAAATTAGGGATGGCATGAGCAGTTCCGACTGTCTCTCTCATGAGGTTTCAGTCTGATGATGTCAACCAGGGCTGTAGTCCTTTGAAGGCTTGACTGGTGTTGGAGGACCCACTTCCAAAGTCACTCACTCACTCTGAGGGTGAGTCGGTCCTGGCTGTTGATGGACAGCCCCAGTTCCTCTCCATCAGGGTCTCTCTACAGTATAATTTGAGTGTCCTCACAGCCTGGTGGATGGCTTCCTCCAGCCTCCACAGAGAGAATCATTCAAGGGAGCAAGAATGAAGCTGAAATGCCTTGAGGATCACATACATTCAGTTCCGCTGTATTCTGTTGGTCACCCAGGTCAGCCATGATTCTACATGGCGGGAGGACTACTAAAGGGTGTGCATATTAGGATAGAAAGATTCTTAGCAGCCATCTTGCATGTTGGCTACCATATAGGGCACACTAAGAATAATGGATATATTGTGCTTGGGTTATAAATGATTAGAAATGGATCCGACAGTTATTTATGGACTAACTTGTCTGGGTCTATGACTTTGGCTTTAACTGTTGGTAGGAGGAATTATTGAAAGGTTTTTAAGAAGGCACCAAGAGGGTTGGACTGTCTCTTCTTAGCCATATTGGACTGCAGGAGCTCTCCAATATGTCCAAAAAAGCCCCCTGATGCTCTCTGCTTTTTTGCTTGGGCTGTTTTATACCTCATGTAGATCTACACACACTCTGTCTTTCAGTTTTGTCTTGGACTGCCTTGTAGAAACTGTCATATATCTGCCTGGATATGCTTCCGCTTTGTAAAACTTAAAAATCTCTGTATCAGTTAGGGTACTTTTGGTTGCAAATGAAAAATTCAACTCAAGGTGACTGAACAAAAAGAGTTCATTGACTCATGCAACTGGAAAGTCCAGAGGTAGAGAAGATTTCAGGTGAGGTTTAATCCAGAGTTTCACATTTTCAAGAGGGATCTGGCTCCAATTCTGTGATGTGTTGATTCATCCTTGGGTGGATTTTTTCTTTTTTTTAATAATAGTAAAAATGGCTGCAGTGGTTCCAAGTTTTACATTATACTGGAAAGAGCAAAAACACCTTTCTCCTCAGATCCACTTTGATTGATCTGGCTTAGATCACATTCCCATACTTAAGCCGATCATTGATGTCAAGGGTCTGGAATACTCAAATTCTTAGTTTAGTTCACATGCTTCGCCTTTGGACCTTGGGGTAAAGTCAGTTGTCCCCAAATAACACAGTCCTTCAAACAGGAATTAAAACTTACTGAGAAGAGGGAAATAGGACACCAGGGAGGAAACCACAAGTGTTCAACACAAAATCAAATTGTGATGTCATTCATCCAAACATGATTTACTAAGCCCCAGTCAAAGGTAATACTGGGCCCTGGGACAGAGCCATGAATTGGACACAATCCCAACCATGTGTATCTTCAGAACTTGGCATAGCATTTGGCACATACTAGACATCAAGAGGCGGAGAAGGCAATGACACCCCACTCCAGTACTCTTGCCTGGAAGAGCCTGGTGGGCTGTAGTCCATGGGGTCGCTCAGAGTCGGACAAAACTTCATTTTCACTTTTCACTTTCATGCATTGGAGAAGGAAATGGCAACCCACTCCAGTGTTCTTGCCTTGAGAATCCCAGGGACGGGGGAGCCTGGTGGGCTGCCATCTCAGGGGTCGCACAGAGTCGGACACAATTGAAGCAACTTAGCAGCAGCAGCAGACATCAAGAGGAGAAGGAGACAAAAGAGGATGAGATGGTCAGATAGCATCACCGACTCAATGGACATGAGTTTGTGCAAGCTCTGGGAGTTGGTGATGGACTGCATGCTGCAGTCCATGGGTTTGCAAAGAGTCAGACACGACTGAGTGACTGAACTGAACTATTTGTTAAATGAATAGTATAGGGGAAAGATAGATGTGTATGTAATTCATCATCTCCTGTAAGGTCTATTTCTTGGTCTAGGGACTTTGAGAGGCTGCGGCTATGATCTAGTCTCTTCTTTCTTCTATTTTTCCTTCTTCAGATTGTAGCTCCTCCAGGGGGAGAGACTGGGAGGAAGAATCAGAGAGATGTCAGAGGGTTTCTCACGTGCCTGGCTGCTTATTTGTGGTTGGAGGTGCCCCTAATCTCACTCATGTGCAGGATGGGTTCATGTCTTGCTTATGGTCCTCAGGATCTGAGGTTCAAGGTATTCCTGGAGGTGATATTTAGCTTTACCATGGCCCCCTTCTCTGCTGAGGAGCCCCTTGGAGGCAGTAGTGTCTGTCTTGCTTGGCCTCTCCAGGCCTGTTTTCTAACCCTCGTGCTTCATTTGGAACCATGAAGTCCCCATTTCTTCCTGTTTCTTGATCTTATTTAAGTCACACAAAACTTTTCTAGAGGAAAGCTCTTATATTGATACATGCAACCTTTATTCAAACACCAAGGCTTATAAAGTGCTGAATAAGGGGGGCCCTGAAGCTGGATGTGACAATAATGATACAGCATCAGGTCAAGGATCAGACCAGAATTTGACGAACTGGAGATGTTTCGTACAGAGGATGCTTAGTGTAATGGTAATGATAGTGTGGGTGACTCAGTGGTAAAGAATCAGTCTGCCCATGCAGGAGATGTGCATTCAACCCCTGGGTCGGGAAGATCCCCTGGAGAAGAAAATGACAACCCACTCCAGTATTCTTGCCTGGAGAACCCCATGGACAGAGGAGCCTGGCGGGCAACAGTCGATGGGGTCGCAAAAGAGTCGGACTTGACTTTGTGACTGACAACAACAGCGATAAAGTGGCAGAGAGAGCTAGTTTTCTCCTAGTATCTGTCTTTCTCTTTTTCCTTTACTAATTCAATTCCAGATTTTAGCCAAGCATGTGGCTAAATCACACAGAATGAAGACTATATTTCCCAATCTTCTTTGTCACTGTATATTGCCATGTGTCTGAGTTTTGGCCAATGAAATGGGAAGGGAAACGTCATGTGCAACTTTTGGGTCATACCCTTAAAGAGTCACACCACATTCCTTATTTTTCCTGCCAGCTGGAGGGAAGACATGGTGGTGGGCTATCTTCAATGGAGTGGATGAGGACAGTAGCTTAGGATAACACAGCAACTTGCTAGATGGAGCCTAAGTCTCCAACACTGTGGGGCCTCTCTATCTCCCTGGACTGTCAGCAGGACAGTCTGACTTAAGTCTCTGAGATTTTGGGTCTAATTACAACAGTTGAGCTGTGCAAACCTTTAAAAAAAAAAAAAAACTTATCCACCACTTTCTGATTTAAGGCGATCGCCGGCACCTCCGTTTGCGCCTTCCAGACCCCAAGAGTTCCCCACTTTGCCCCCAAAGCCTCTCAAAGTGTTGCCTAAGCCTGAGGAAGATAAAAAGTTTTTTGAACAGTGGAGCTTTTAAAACAGACTGCGTGCACAATATGCAGAGCGTGCTCCTTGGAGAAAACCCCCTCAGGGGGGTCTCATCCAGGCTAAGAGAAAAGCGGAATGGTAAGGGGATTTAGCAATAATATTAACCCCTGATGTGCTGGTTGCTCCGATTCCAATGGGAGTGGCTGGCCCCCTACCTGAGGGCATTGTAGGACTTGTGCTAGGGCATAGCTCGCTTTCTTTTCAAGGAATTTCGGTGGTGCATGGTGTAGTAGATTCTGATTATATTGAGAAATTAAAGTTTTTGATCTCACCGCCTACTAAAACTGTGCAAATTAATAAAGGTCAAAGAGTAACACAGCTTTTGCTTTTACCTTACTATCAGACAAGAAAAACCTTGACTTCTCAAGCTAAGAGCCACAGAGCATTTAGATCTAGTGATCTAGCCTTTTGGGTGCAGGAAATTACAGCTCCAAGGCCTTTAAAAGATCTTTTAATTCAAGAAAATAAAATGTCAGGGCTACTAGACACAGGAACAGATGTCTCTTAACATTTCTGGGAAAGACTGACCCAGCTCCTGGCCAACACATACTACTGAAAATGAGTTGGTGGAATTAGAGAAACTGGTATTTGGGGTGGGAATGCTGCAGAGAAAAAGGTGAGGGAGAGTTTAAAACCTTGAAGAGTAGTGAGTTCCCCGTTGCTGGAAATAGTCAAGAAAAGATTAGATGGTTGCTTGTCATCTAAAAAGCTATAGATCAGATTTAGGTTACAAAATGATAACTGGAGAAGCTTATAAAGATGTTGTGCAACACCTCTTTACTTGCTTCTCATATTTAGGTCTGCCAAAAGTTTTAAAAACTGATAATGCCACTTTGAAGCTGTGGAGAGATTGTTTACTAACTTTAAATGATTTCCAAAAATTATTAGAGGACATTAATTGGATACGCCCACATTTAAAACTGACTACTGCAGATTTAAAGCCTTTGTTTGATTGCTTAAAAAGCGATCCTAATTCCAGTTCTAAGAAAAAGTTGACTAATGAGACAGAGTCGGCTCTTGTTAAAGTAGATGAGACTTTAAATGATCAGTTAATTAGGATTAATATTACCAAAAGATGAGATTAAATTATTCTTGCCACAAAACATACACCTACAGGGTGCTTGTGACAAAAAGGCCCATTGGTTCCATCTACCAGTGACCCCAAGAAAAATAGTTTTATCTTATCCCAGCTTGGTGGCACAATTAATTATAAAAGGACGAAAAAAGAAATGTGGAACTTTTTAGAAAAGAAGTAGCAAATATAATAATTCCATTCAATAAGGATCAACTACAAGTCTTTTACAAAATAGTAATGATTGGCAAGTTGCCCTGATAGATTTCAGGGGTCAAATTTTGTTTCATTTGCCCTCAAGCCTCCACAGTAGTTAAAAGTTCAAAAATGTTGGATTGGCAGTTTGAGGATACCTGTGGAACTTTCCAACCCTATGTAGTTCCCATGCTCCCCTTTACCCTATGGGGGAGGGACGTGCTGTCTCAAATAGGAGATACTCAGAGAAGGGTTTTCTCAATTTCTTAGTTATCAACAGGCGGTACAATTAACAATACTTTATATATTGTTATAAATACATAATATAAATATATTTGCCAAATTACAGTTTGCCTAATTAGGTATGGGTATAAATAAAATATAATAAAGGTATACCTAATTCTATTTATAGATCTATACTTAATCATTTTGTATATAAATTAATGTGTATACTATATATGCATATTATATATATACTGTATAATTAAATATATATTGCAGTAATGTAATGTGTGTGTGGCTGATATTAATTGGTATAGATTGATGTGCTGTGATGATATATGTTCTATATACTGTATAATTATATATGTGTGACATGTATTATTGCAGTGCATTGGTTTGTGTTGGTTGGTATTAGCTGTGTACATGTTGTATTGCTGTAATATATATATTAATTATAAAGATTAATTGAAGTATATTGATATATATATATTATATGTCAATAAGTTTATACTTGTTGCCATCTATAAATACATATATAAATACATTTTGCATTTAGGTATATCTGTATATCAAAATGAGATAAGGAGGTTATACATTTATTATTTAAATTTATAGAGACCTAAACTAAACATTAGACCTAAATTAACATATCTCTAAATTTATGTTGTTAAAATGTAAATTTTAAAAATTTAAAAAATTAAATTGACAACTGCTTGACAATTCCTTTGCCATAAAACCCCCATAGGTGTAATTGGGGTAGCCAGACAAAAAATTGGTTTTATGGTAAAACGGCCCCCTAGAGTGGGTCCATCTTCCCGCTCAAACTAAAAAAGTAGCGGCTTCTTATCCAGGATTGATAGCTACTTTGATATTAAAGGAAAAAAGTGGAGCATTGAATTATTTGGTAAAGAGCTATCAGAAATTGTAATTCCATATAATAAGGAACAACTTGATGCCCTTCTGGTGTTTGATGAAAATTGGCAGATTGCTATAGGAGACTATTTTGGTCAAATTTTTGCATCATTTACCTTCACATGTTTTGCTGTGTCCAAACATCCAGTTATTTTTCCCGTCAGATGCAAATAGTCTCCTATTCCAAATGCTCAGATAGCCTTTACTGATGGGTCAGCAAACAGTAAAGCCTCCATAGTTACTAAAAATCACCAAAAGGTTTTAGAAACACAGGAAACCAGCTCAAAGAGCTGAAATAACAGCAGTCATAGAGGCTTTTGCTATGTTTGCAGATGAGGAATTTAACCTTTATTCTTATTCTCAATATGTAGTCAAGCTGTTTCCACACATTGAAACTGCGGTTTTGCCTGAAAATAAAACTATCGTATTTCATTTGTTAACTAAATTACAGCAACAAATTTGGAAAAGAAATAAAATATTTTTCAACGGACACATTCGGGCTCATTCCGGATTGCCCAGCCCTTTAAATGCCTTTAATGATTTGGCTGACTCACTAACCAGAAATACAGTGGCTACTGTGATTGAGGAGGCCAGAGCCTCTCATTTACTTCATCAACGAAATGCTCCTGCCTTAAGATATCAATTCCAAATTCCCAGAGAGACTGCTCGAGAGATTGTGCGTTCTTGCTTATATTGCCCCACTGTTTATAATAGTCTACCTATGGGAGTTAATCCTCGTTGTCTCAAACCTAACGTACTCTGGCAAATGAATGTAACTCATGTTTCTTCATTTGGAGAACTGTCCTTTGTTCATGTAACTGTAGATACCTTTTCTCACGTTATTATTGCAACTGCTCGTACTGGAGAGGCAGTTAAAGATGTGATACAACATCTCTTTACTTGTTTTTCATATTTGGGCCTGCCAAAAGCTCTGAAAACTGACAATGCTCCTGCTTACACTTCTAAGTCTTTTCAGGAATTTTGTGTAAAGTTTCAAATTAAACATAATACAGGCATCCCTTATAATCCACAGGGACGAGCCATTGTGGAAAGAGCACATCAAACATTAAAAATACAAATTCAAAAAATTAAAGGAAGGGGAATTTAAGTATAGTTTTCCCCATCAAATCTTGCAACATGCTCTTTTCGTAATAAATATTTTAAATACTGATTCAGCTGGAACTACTGCAATGCTTCGTCATTGGTGCCCGGAGCACTTGAATGCAAAACCATTAGTCAAATGGAAGGACCTCCTCTCAGGACAGTGGAAGGCTCCTGACTCATTATTAACTAGCGGTCGAGGATGCGCTTGCATTTTTCCACAGGATGCAGATTCTCCAATTTAGATCCGGGACAGGCTGATTCACCATGTTGCAGTCCCCCAGACATCCGGTCCCCCCATTGCTTCGATCACAAAAGAGGAGCCTGCCAGAAGGGGAGGCAAGATAAACATCGAGATCCCGGGGAGACCAATGGGGCTGCTGCAGCACGAACTCCAACCAGAAAATACTTCTACTTATTCTGTTTTGGCTTGTCTACCCTCTCCTTATAATGTACATATGACTTTCACTGGTGGACCCAATGTAGTGACTTGTGAACAATGTATGCTCTCATCTTGTTTAAACCCTCAATATAATGTTTGCTCCTTTGTAGTGTTACAATGCCACCTTATCTTATGATGTAACCACTTATTGATATGTTAATTTTGGTCTTGCTGTATTACAACAACTACAGGATTTAATGCGATCGCGATGATTTGTGGGCTTGCTTATCCTGGGAATAGCAGCTTTAATAACCACAATTGCTTCTGTTACTGCGGCAGCAATATCATTGACTCAACAAGTGCATACTGCCCAATATATTGATACCATGTCTAAAAATGTTTCACTAACTCTAGCAACACAGGAGGCTATAGATAGAAAGTTGGAGATGAGGGTAGATGCCTTGGAGGAGGCAATAATGCATATTGGGACTGAGTTACAGGCTTTAAAAGTGAAAATGGCTCTGTCTTGCCACGCTGATTACCGGTGGATATGTGTGATATCTTTAAAGGTTAAAGAGACAGATTATGAATGGGAAAAAATCAAAAATCATATCTCAGGTGTTTGGAACAGCTCTGACATTGGCCTGGACTTAGGGAAACTTCATAATCAAATACAGACCCTGGAACACTCTCGACTGGATTTTACCGCCGCTGGAGCAGCTAATGACTTTTTTCACACCTTCTCTAACTTTATTTATGGAAAAAACATTCTGTCTAATCTTCTCATATGCATTCTTCCTTGTATTGTCAGGATTCTTCGGCAGAACATTCAGAAGCTTGCGACTGAGCTGCATCTGGCTGTTTTAAGAAATCAAAAAGGGGGAGATGTCAGGAGCAGGAGCTCCGCCCGTGGCAAAGGTCATGAGGAAGGAGGCTTGGCATACGCAAAAGCGGGATCGAGCCTCAGGAGTCCCCCTGGAAATTCTTGAGCATCTACCCCCAAAACAAGAGTCTGCCTACTTTCTGCTTTGTGCTCTCACCTACACCTCTGACTTTAGGGGGGCTGTCCCCCACTACCTCTCTCTGAAAACAGAGTTAACTTACAGCTCCAGTTAATAAAGTTCCTGGGTGTGATAGTGTTTCAACCTACAAACTCCTTTGAAAGTCCTCCAGCCTGCCTGAATAGGTTTTTCCGGCCACATGTGATTGCTCAGAGCCTCCCAACTGTGAGAGGCATGAGATGTTCTAAACTGTCTAAATACAGATTCCTTTGAGCAGTTAAAAGATTGATTAGAAATTGTATTGGTGAAGGGTTTTTCACTTCTTGGGTCAATGTTTGCTGCTAAGTTTCCATATCCCTTACCTGCTGTGTCCCTGGCAGTGTATTGATTAATATAATTGGTGTAAGTAGTCGCTTTAATGTTTGTAATCTTGGACCCTTGAGTTAATTCTTTTTCTTGTTATAGCCCACCACACCTTTGCCCTATAGGAATGCAACTTTAATGCTTTTGGAGGGTGGCACCTGACTAATCACCTTTAGAGAAAAATAAGTTTTCTGAAGAAAGGGTCTTAAAATGTTAACAGGCCTCCGGGCCAGAAGATGATGCAAATCACCTAAACTTTTGCATATGATGTTTGCAGAAGAAAGCCTGGCTTACTGCATGACTCTACCCCTTCCCCCATTATCCTCTATGCATAACTTAAGGTATAAAAACTACTTTGAAAAATAAAGTGCGGACCTTGTTCACCGAAACTTGGTCTCCCCATGTCATTCTTTCTCTCACCTTCTGGCTGAATTATTCAGCCTCTTTTCTCCACTGAATTTCCTCACTGAGCTATCCTTATTTCAGCCTCTTTTCTCCACTGAATTTCTTCACTGAGCTATTCTTATTTAACCACTCTTTATATCCTTAATTAATGTTTAATTAAGCAATTGTTTCCTGATCCTTGCCAATGCCGTCTCCCCTTTGAAACCCCTGGATCCACTGGGGCTGGACCCCGGCACCTGGTGGCTCAGATGGTAAAGAATCAGCCTGCCATGCGGGAGACCTGGGTTTGATCCCTGGGTTGGGAAGATCCCCTGGAAGAGGGCATGGCAACTCACTTCAGTAATCTTGCCTGGAGAATGCCATCAACAGAGGAATCTGGTAGCTACAGTCCATGGGGTTGCAGAGTTGGACGTGACTGAGCGACTAGGCACAGCATAGAGCAGTTGAACCTCATCCTCAGCTAATACAGTTACCATATATCAGTCACATCCTACCTGCCACGCACTGTGCGAAGCTTTTCACATACATTATTTAGCTTAATCTTAAATTTTTTTTTTTTTTTGGTTGTTGTTGTTAAGCAGTGCATCAGTTAGGGCATTTGGGGCAAAAATAACAGAAACAGACTTGGCTAACAATTAGAGACTGGAATTTCCTGCAAGGAAATAGAATGGCTTAAAGAATGTAAGAGTGGGCTGAAAGACAGACTCGGAGGACAGAAACCATGACTTTGGAAGTCCTGACAAGAGAGAAATAAAGCAAATGTTAGTTTTCTACCCTTGCATCATTGTGCTTAGAATTCAAATTAAGAGTAGAGTCCACTTGACCTAACTTTGGGCAAGAGGCTACCCATTTAGTTAAGGAAGGGTAAGGCACTCTGGGGGCTTCCCAGGTGGTTCTGACAGTAAAGAATCTGTCCACAATGGGGGAGACCTGGGTTCGATACCTCAGTTGGGAAGATCCCCTGAAGAAGGGAATGGCAACCCATTCCAGTATTCTTGTCTGGAGAATCCCATGGACAGAGAAGCCTCGAGGGCTACAGTCCATGGGGTTGTGAAGAGTTGGACACACCTGAGCAACTAACACTTGGGAAGTTTCCACAGGCCTAAGCCCACGTGTGAGTGCTCTGAGGCCCACGAGTCACTACTACTGAGTCCCTGGGCAGCAACTACTGAAGCCCATGTGCCTAGAGCCCATGCTCCGCAACAAGAGAAGCCACTGCAGTGAGAAGCCCATGCACGGCAACTAGAGAGCAGCCCCTGTCTGCTGCAACTAGAGAAAACTGGCACACAGCAACAGAGACCCAATGCAACCAAAATTTTTAAAAAATAATAAATAATTTTAAAAATGTCCTATGGAGCTTGGAATGAACATACACACAATACTATATATAAGATAGGTAACCAATAAGGTGCTTCCCTTGTGGCTCAGCTGGTAAAGAATCCGCCTGCAATATGGGAGACCTGGGTTCAATCCCTTAGTTGGGAAGATCCCCTGGAGAAGGGAAACGCTACCCACTCCAGTATTCTGGCCTGGAGAATTCCATGGCCTGTATAGTCCGTGGGATCGCAAAGAGTTGGACACAACTGAGCGACTTACTTTCACTTTCTTTCAACCAACAAGGACCTACTGTATAGCATAGCAAACTCTACTCTGCTCTGTGATAACCTATATGAGAAAAGAATCTAAAAATAATGAATATGTGTACATGCTTACTGAATCACTTTGCTATACATATGAAACTAACACAGCATTGTAAATCAACTATACTCTACTAAAATTTTAAAAATAAAGTCCTCTAAAGCTACATGAAACATTTGTGCTAAGATGTTATATGACAAAATCACAAAATGTAACCAAACCTATCCTATCATGACAAACTTGTAAACAGTATCTGTGCAGGAAAGCTGATATATTATGGTGCTGGGACTTTGTGTTGTTTTTTCTCATTTTCTTTAATATTGTCACCATATTGTTTGCATCGTTCACACAACTTGGAGATACAATTATAGTGGCTTCTTAGGTGTTGTTCTTTGGGTTGAGCAATCAGGTATCTTGGGACATAGCTGATGTGATCATGCTACAGAAAAGACCTGTCCTGGGACTTCCCTTTGTGGTCCAGTGGTTAAGAATCCACCTGGCAACGGACAAGATGCAAGTTTGATCCCTGGTCTGGGAATTAATATCCCATACGCCAGGGAGTAATTAAGCCAGCACATCGCAACTAAAACACCTGTGTGCCACAGCTAAAGATCCTGCATGATGCGAGGAAGATTCTTCTTGCTGCAATTAAGACCTGAGGCAGCCAAACAAATAAATATTAAAAAAAAAAAAAGACCTGTCCTTTGGGGTTGGGGAGGTCTTTGCTCTCTGACATTTGCCTCCACTTCCCTGGAAGCCAAAGAAGCCTCATAAAAGAGTTTCTGGTTCTTCTCCAGTGACTCAAGCACAACTTCCTTTCTGACTGATTCCAAGAACTAGTAGTTTTCACCTCTGTTTGCTCAGGTCAGGTCCTGAGCCACTTCTGCTTTCAAGGATGGAGGGGGTGGAGAAGTATTTCAGGGACTGTGGCAGTGAACATCTGTCCCTGCCCTGCGATTGACCTTCGGCCAACTATGCTCTCAGTGTGATTTTGGTGGAAATGCTCAAAACTCTCATCAAGCTTATGGTAAGAATTTTTCTCAGAATCTGCCAGACATTTGGCTTCCTGCTTGGACAACTGAGAGAGCAGGTGGAAAAGTCTAGAACTGGGCTTTCAACTGGGCAATAGGCAACTCTGAGGCCAATATACCCTTTATGTGTCATTGGGGCCATGAAAGCTATATCATGATAAACCCAAGACCCAGCAGGTAGAATAATTACAGCTCATATTGACTAAATATTCCCTAGGTACACATTGATATCTATTATCTTATTTAATCATCACAACAACCCTTAGGAGTGAGTACCATTATTACCATCATTTTCCAGTTGAGTGAGGACAATGGAGTCCAGAGAAGAACTTGCTCAAGGTTGCAGGCTTATAGACCTAGAATTTAACTCCCCAGACTAGCCCCAGACATCAAAGGCTCAAACAACTTGTTGAAGATGATGTTCAAGTGGAACTTTCCTTGGCAATTCAGTGTAATGAAAAAAAAATCTTTTTTTTAAACCTTTTTGTAATTCTCATCTCTGTGAGGTTTCCATCTATTCTTTTTTTAAAAATTTACATTTATTTATTTGGCTGCACTGGGTCTTAGTTGCAGCACATGGGATCTTTAGGTGCAGCATGCAAACTCTTAGTTGTGGCATGGGGAATCTAGTTCCCTGACCAGGGATTGGACCTGGGCCCCAGTGGGAGCACAGGCTCTTAGCCGCTGGATGGGTCTCCAGGAAAGTCCCCCCACCAAACACAATATTCTGTTGTTGGTTCTTGCCAGAACCTTCTTGGGAGGGTAGATCCTGTGAGGCCAGTTCCTTTGAACGTGCTATGTCAGGTAAATTGGAGGGGTTTCGACAGAGGTAAATTGTCTGAGTAGGTGAGGGGAGAGAGATTTGGAGAGACTAGTCTGAGAAGTTGTGTTGGGAAGGGAAGAGGCATGATCCTGGGTGCTTTGTGAGGCAACGGGAGACGGAGACCCTGCTATCTTCATTCTCTTGGGAGCAAAGCCAGAAAAGCTTGGGAGATGAAACAAAGCAAAGAGGATTTGTAAAGTTGAGTAGGGAGAGTCATGTGATACCAAACCCACTTGTTTGAAAGAGAATGGAGTGAGTCATGCAGATATCTGGGGGAAAAATTCTCCAATCAGAGGGAACAGCTAGTGTGCGGGTCTTGAGGTGGAAGTGTGTCCGGCGTGCTTGAAGAGCAGCAAGGAGGTCACTGTGGCTGCAGTGGAAGGAGCAAGGGGTCAATGAAAAGGAGAAGAGCTTAGAGTGGTAAGGGGGGGTGGGGGGCGCTGGGACAACAGATGACTCAGGGCCTGGTTGGTAATGGGAAGGACTGGCTTGGGCTACCAGCGAGGTGAGGAGCCTTTGTAAGCTTATGAGCAGAGGAATAATATATGCTTTTTTATATAATAATAATATATCCTTTTGAAAGGGTCTCTCTAGCTGCAATGTTGAAAACTGACTTTGGGGTGTTGGGAGGAAGTAGAGAAGCAGTGGGGCAGAGACAAAGTCTAATGCTACAGTGCAGATGGGATGGTGGTGGCTTCCACTGTTTTGGTAACAGTGAGCTGGTAAAAAAGGGTCATATTTTTGAACATGTTTGAAGGTAGACCTGTAGGATTTCCTTGTGATTTTCAATCTGAGCAACTGGAAGTGGTTACTGAGTAGAGTTCTCAGTCCTCCCCAATCAACCGAGATTGAGAAGAGGCCAGTCAGGAAACTCAGGCGAAGCTTTACTAGGGCTCCTGTGGCCACAGGAGGGATGGAAAACAAGGGACAGTTTTCCCTGCTCACTCCTTGAGGGAGCAGGTGAGCTGGTTTCTTATATGGGATGAGGGTAGGGGTGTGTCCAGGGGTCAGGCCAGAGGGGTCAGGCTTAGGTGTTTTGCCCACCCCTCTGGTGGTGTTGAGTGTGGGGTGCATGCGCAGTACCCTGCTTTCTTTTGCTCCCAACACTTCGTTTTTGCTCCTAGCTCTTCAGAAGTGGCAGTTGGGTTGGTTTTTTTTTTGTTTTTTTTTTTTTTCAGTCTTTTGTTCAGAATTTGCCCCAGCCATGCAAGCAGTTATTTTTAGGCCCGTATAGATTCTTCGTATTTTGTTGCTCGAGGGGATGTTTGCACAGGTGGAAGCGTTGCAGCACTGCAGCAAAGGATGCCAGACCCCATCCTATCTAGAAGGACATTGCTGCTGTCGGTTGAAAGTGGGGGAACAGCTCCACCATGGTGCCCCAGCCACCTGGTACTACCACATGGGCCACATAGGCAAAGGCTTGAACCACAGCTCATCTGAGTTTCTGCAGGACGTCTGTGATCTTCCTGGAACAGAGGATAAGGAGCTGCTCTGCGGCCACATCTGCCTGCCTTCTTTCCACTCTTGGGCTCTCTCTCAAGCGTCATGACTCATGTCCCAAGTTTTGGCTATGTGTGGGCTTTCTGCCTCACCCACCACCCTCTGCCTGCCAAGAGAGCCCCAGATTAAAACTGCTTTGTCTGTTAGTCTAGGATATAGCCTTTCTTGTTTTTGAAGTATCATCTTTTTTGATGTGTGGGACAACAACCATGGAGTGATTGGTTTTGCTGTCTGAAAGTGTTAGTTGCTCAGTTATGTCCGACTCTTTGTAACTTCATAGACTAAAGACTGCTAGGCTCCTCTGTTCATGAGATTTTCCAGTCAAGAATACTGGAGTGGGTTGCCTTTCCCTTCTCCAGGGGATCTTCCTGACCCAGTATCAAATGCAGGTCTCCCGCACTGCAGGCAGATTCTTTACTGTCTGAGCCACCAGGGAAGCCCTAAGTTTGCTGTCTATGTAGGTAATAAACTGTCCGAATCTGACAGTGGCTCACTGTATCTTTACTGGTGGCCTTGGCCTGGCCTAGACTTGTCTTGTTTGCCGGAGGCTGAGATGGGCCCAGATGCAGCAGCATGATCAAGAATGATCAGGAGTTCAGGTCTAGATGTACATGTTTTACCAGACTTGTTAGACAGGGGTCAAGCAGTTGGCCACCTGAGTCTGGAGTTCAGGAGAGGTCTGGGATGGAGACAGAAACATAGGAACATTGGCATATGATGATATTTAGAGCCCTGAGCCCACTTAAGGACAGTGTGTGTTAGTCGCTCAGTGGTGTCTGACTCTTTTGCGACTCTATGGACTGTGGCCCCCCAGATTCCTCTGTCCATGGGATTTCCCAGGCAAGAATACTGGAGTGGGTTGCCATTTCCATTTCCTCCTTCAGGGGATCTTCCCCCCTCCCCCAACCCCCCACCAGGGATCGAACCTGTGTCTCTTATGTCTTCTGCATTGGCAGGCAGGTTTTTTACCACTAGTGCCACCTGGGAAGCCCCCAGGGGATTCTTTACTGTCTGCGCCACCAGATGCGGCACTTAAGGACAGATTGTAGGTAAAAAAGAGGCCCAAGGACTGAGCTCTGGAATCCTTCTACAAAGTTGGGGAGAGAAGGAGGGACTGGTCAAAGAACCTGGGGGGAGTGATGGAGGTGAAGGAAGAACAGACAGGGCCCTGGAGGCCAATATGCAAATTAGTTCCTGGAAGGAGTGGTTGTTGTTCAGTCTCTCGACCGTGTCCGACTCTTTGTGACTTCATGGACTGCATCACACCAGGCCTCCCTGTCCTTCACCATCTCCTGGAGCTTGCTCAAACTCATGTCCATTGAGTTGGTGATGCCAGCCAACCATCTCATCCTCTGTTGTCCCCTTCTCTTCCTGCCTTCAGTCTTTCCCAGCATCAGGGTCTTTTCTAATGAATCAGCTCTTTGCATCAGGTGGCCAAAATATTGCAGCTTCAGCTTCAGCATCAATCCTTCCAATGAATATTCAGGACTGATTTCCTTTAGGATGCACTGGTTGGATCTCCTCGCAGTCCAAGGGACTCTCAAGAGTCTTTTCCAACACCCTAGTTCAAAAGCATCAATTCTTTGGCACTCAGCCTTCTTTTATGGTCCAATTCTCACATTCATGGAGAAGGGAATGGCAAATCACTTCAACATTCTTGCCTTGAGATCCCCATGAACAGTATGAAAAGGAAGGAGTGGGTGAAGCTCAAAAGCTGCTGCAGAATCCTTTAAGATGAAGATCGCAAACCCACTCACTGAGTCAATCAGGTATCCTTGGTGTTGAAAACAGTTTTGGTGCAGTGAAAGATGGGGTGGAGCAACCGCTGCATTGGAACCGGTTCAAGGGTGAGTGGGAGGGGCAAACCCAGGCACAGCGGAAAAAATACAGACACATGTTTTGGAACCTGTTTTGCAAAAGGGAAGCAAAAAAAAAGAAACAAACTGGGGCAGTGGTTGGTGAGGAAAGTGGGATCAGATAAAGTTTGTTTGCTTTTTTGTTGAGAAACACGGTAGCCTGATGGATATCAGATTTCTATATAAACACCCGATATTCATTCCATCGGTCTTACATATTTTCTTCCAGAACCAACACCTTTAACTTTTGCTTATCTGATTTTAGGGTAGTACTGTGATAGGGCATGTTTGGCTATGGAACAGAGTTATGTAAATAGGTTATGCTTCATAATTTTCTAGGCTATTCTTGTCTGTTTTCTCTTTGAGGTGAAGTTTATTTATTTAAATTTTTATTTTAAAAAGGAATTTATTTATTTATTTGGCTGCATTGGGTCTTAGTGTTGGCACTCAGGATCTTTGTTGCTTCATGTGGAGTCTTTCATTGCGGCGCATGGACTCTAGTTGTGATGAGCAGGCTTAGTGGTTGTGGCTCGATGGCTTATTTGCCTGGAGGCATGTGGGACCTAGTTCCCCAACCAGTGATTATACTGGCATCTCCTGCATAGCCAGGTGAATCCTTAGTCACTGGACTACCAGGGAAGTCCCTAGGTGAATTTTAGAATTAGCTCATTAATTGATAATAATCCTGTTGGGTGAGGTTACAGTGAATTGCTGAGTAATCTGATGGAGAACTGATATCTTTATAATGTTAAGCCTTATCACCCAGGAATATGGCATCTCTCTCTATTCTGTGTCTTTCAGGAAAGACTAACAGTTAAAAAAATACATATATGGTTTCACCTATTTCGCCTTACTCCTTGGAAGAAAAGTTATGACCAACCTAGATAGCATATTGAAAAGCAGAGACATTACTTTGCCAACAAAGGTCCGTCTAGTCAAGGCTATGGTTTTTCCAGTGGTCATGTATGGATGTGAGAGTTGGACTGTGAAGAAAGCTGAGCGCCAAAGAATTGATGCTTTTGAACTATGGTGTTGGAGAAGACTCTTGAGAGTTCCTTGGACTGCAAGGAGATCCAACCAGTCCATTCTGAAGGAGATCAGCCCTGGAATTTCTTTGGAAGGAATGATGCTAAAGCTGAAACTCCGGTACTTTGGCCACCTCATGTGAAGAGTTGATTCATTGGAAAAGACTCTGATGCTGGGAGGGATTGGGGGTAGGAGGAGAAGGGGACGACAGAGGATGAGTTGGCTAGATAGCATCACTGACTCAATGGACGTGGGTCTGAGTGAACTCCGGGAGTTGGTGATGGACAGGGAGGCCTGGCGTGCTGGGATTCATGGGGTCTCAGAGTTGGACACGACTGAGTGACTGAACTGAACTGATTTTGCCTTAGATTTATGCTTAGGTGTTTTATAGCTTTTTGGTGTTACAAATGGTGTCTTTCCTATTATCTTTTCTAATTAGATAATTAATCAGTCTTAGATGAATAAGAAATAAATAAGACTTTTATATGTTGATTTTGCTCAATAAGATTAAGTTCAAGTTATCAGTGAATGGTCCTGGGTTTTCATACTTTCTGCACATGATGACTTTTTTGCCCATTGACTCTTCTTCCTCTTTAGTAGGAAATAGAATTTTGACTGGATGTTCCTCCTGCCAATCGTTTTTGCTCTTGGAGAGGCAAGAAAAGTTTTTTCTCTTTGAAATGGTTTCCACAGAGTTGGGCTGTGGGTTCTGGATACCTCAATTTACTCAGACTCACAGAGAAAATAATTGCATGGGGTTGATATATAATACTGGAATCTTGCATTATATTCACTTGAATAGAAAATAGATGAGCAGTAAAAGAAAAACTTGCCAAATATAGGAAATTCAGATTTCCTTCTAAAAGCTTATTTTAGATCTTTGGCCCATTTTTTGATTGGGTCATTTATTTTTCTAGAGTTGAGCTGTAGGAGTTGCTTGTATATTTTTGAGATTAGTTGTTTGTCGGTTGCTTCATTTGCTATTATTTTCTCCCATTCTGAAGGCTGTCTTTTCACCTTGCTAATAGTTTCCTTTGATGTGCAGAAGCTTTTAAGTTTAATTAGGTCCCATTTGTTTATTTTTGCTTTTATTTCCAATATTCTGGGAGGTGGGTCATAGAGGATCCTGCTGTGATGTATGTCAGAGAGTGTTTTGCCTATGTTCTCCTCTAGGAGTTTTATAGTTTCTGGTCTTACGTTGAGATCTTTAATCCATTTTGAGTTTATTTTTGTATATGGTGTTAGAAAGTGTTCTAGTTTCATTCTTTTACAAGTGGTTGACCAGATTTCCCAGCACCACTTGTTAAAGAGATTGTCTTTAATCCATTGTATATTCTTGCCTCCTTTGTCAAAGATAAGGTGTCCATATGTGCGTGGGAATGCAAACTAGTACAGCCACTATGGAGAACAGTGTGGAGATTCCTTAAAAAACTGGAAAAAGAACTGCCTTATGATCCAGCAATCCCACTGCTGGGCATACACACTGAGGAAACCAGAAGGGAAAGAGACACGTGTACCCCAATGTTCATCGCAGCACTGTTTATAATAGCCAGGACATGGAAACAACCTAGATGTCCATCAGCAGATGAATGGATAAGAAAGCTGTGGTACATATACACAATGGAGTATTACTCAGCCATTAAAAAGAATACATTTGAATCAGTTCTAATGAGGTGGATGAAACTGGAGCCTATTATACAGAGTGAAGTAAGCCAGAAGGAAAAACACCAATACAGTATGTTAACGCATATATATGGAATTTAGAAAGATGGTAACGATAACCCTGTATACGAGACAGCAAAAGAGACACTGATGTATAGAACAGGCTTATGGACTCTGTGGGAGAGGGAGAGGGTGGGAAGATTTGGGAGAATGGCATTGAAACATGTGAAATGTCATGTATGAAACGAGATGCCAGTCAGGATGGGGAACACATGTATAATTTTTTTTAATTAAAATTGAAAAAATAAATAAATAAATAAATTCTAAAAAATAAATAAATAAATAAAAGAGTTCACCTGAAAAATAAATAAATAAATAAAAGCTTATTTTAAGCTCTTTTCAATAAGTGGAACTGGAGGGACATCTCTGGTGGTCCAGTGATCAGGAATCCACTTTCCAATGCAAGAGATGCAAATACGATGGTTGCTGGTTAGGGAACTAAGATCCCACATGCTGTGGGGCAACTAAGCCCACAGGCAGCAATTATTGAGGCATCAAGCCACAACAAAGACCCAGCACCGCCAAAAAACAAAAACAAAAAAAGGAACTGGAAAATTATTTGTTCATATGGACAAAATGAAATTGGATTTCCTATTTCACCTATGTAAAAAAAATTCAACTCTACACAAAGTAAGAAATTAAGTAACAGAAGTAAAAGAAGTATTTCAGAAGAATATATAGATAAAAAAAGGAACTGGGAAATTTTTTGTTCATCTGGACAAAAATGAAATCAGGCTTCCTATTTCACACTGCACACAAAAAATTCAACTCTACATAAAGTAGGAGATTAAATGACAGAAGTAAAAGAAGTATTTGAGAAGAATATATAGATAAAAAAGAGGAAACAAAATTATTACTAGTGACAAAACTGAAATTGGTTTTCCTATTTCACACTGCCCACAAAAAATTCAACTCTACACAAAGTAAGAAATTAAATAACAGAAGAAGTATATGAGAAGAATATATTGATGAAAATAAGTTTTTCTAACTCTGGAGATTTCTTAAGCAAGTCACAGAAAAGGCTGATAATAAATTTGGTTGCATCAAACATAAGAATTTCTTCACAAGAGAAATGACAGTTATAATTAATAATAACTCATAGTTTGAATGTGAGTATCAGAAGAGATTATGTCTGTGAAAGTGACCTGTGAATCACCAGGCAAACGGTGGTTGTTTTTATTCTATCCCTTGAGTGAATGGAACATCCATTCACTCAAATTATTTCAAGTTTTGAAGCTTTGGTAATTAGATTCCATGATAGGCATTATCAATGGACAGGTTCTTAACATTCACCTTGGTTCCTAATGGTTGTACACAACCTGCTCCTGGGAAGCTTGCAAAGGGCCTGAAGGGTTGTTGGTGAAGGGTTGATGGCTCAGACAGTAAAGAATCTGCCCGCAATGAGGGAGGCCTGGGTTTGATCCCTGGGTGGGAAAGAACCCCTGGAGAAGGGAATGGCAACCCATTCCAGTATTCTTGTCTGGAGAATCCCATGGACAGAGGAGCCTGGTGGACTGTAGTCCATGGGTTTGCAAAGGGTTGGACACAACTGGTACAACTACACTTTGGTAGCTGCTACGGTGCTAAGAGCTGAAGTACACTGAAGTGAAGCACAGGTCTTTGAATAGACTCGAGAGCTCCTAAATAGTTACATTAGCAAGATTCTGCTGGCACAATTGCTATCTCGATGGGGAGGAAGGATTCTTGGTGCTTCCTACTCTTCCCTCTTCCCAGAATTCTCTCCCTGGTCAAATCAATTTCCTAGTGGGAAGACCTCATATGAACCAGAGTGATTAGCAAGACACACAAGAATCTCTGCTCTCTGGAGCTTTTACATTCTAGCTGGGGAGTCAGAGAGTAGATAAACTAAATAAATATATAATTTAATATAGTGATGAATGTTAATGAAAAAACATCTGAGTATCTGTAGCAGATGCTGCAATTGCTCCATTCACATCCCATCAGTGCTTATCATTCTCATGCAAGCTGCCCAGGTTTCTAGCTGCCAGCACCTGCCTGCCGACAGGCTCTCTGTGGCTCCTGGAACCTTCTCTGTCTTGGGGCAGGGCAGGTTGGATGCACTAGAGAAGTAAGGCTTTCCCAGACAGCGGTTCTCCACTAATAGCTGATGTGGGTTGTGGATAAGAATATGGTCCTGTCTCCTCTTAAAAAAAAAAATGTGTTTTGGCTACATCTCAGGGCATGTGGAATCTTAGTTCCCCAACCAGGAAGGGAGCCTGAAACCCCTGCATTGAAAGTAAAGTCTTAACCTCTGGACCACAAGGGAAGTCCTGCAATCGCCCCCTTTTCTCAATGGAGAACTCTGAGGCATGTTCTACTCTGGATTTCAGATTTCCTCAGTATATTAAACTCTGATTGTTCACAGAGGGAACTTGTTTTGTCTCACCACTTTTATGAGTTCTTTTCCCATCCCCATTTCTTCACCAGTGTTTCCTAGATCACTTTTCAAATAAATTACTTGCACTCGAATCCTTGTCTCAGGGTCTGTTTACGGCGGAACCAAGCTAAGATTTTGTCAAGAGTAGGACTAGGGGATGGGTGGGAGGGAATGGATAAAAGCCTATGTCTCTAGATGCCCACCTATGATCACCTGGTCAGGTGCACATCTAGATGCGTCATTAAGAAAGGCTCTGGGAGTTGGACAATCTTTATGTGATTTTTCCATTGGCCTTTAAAGTGGTCCCTTGGCCGCTGTTCTGGGAAAGGAGGGTCTGTGATGGCCGAGCAACTTCCTGTGGTAATCAGAGTATGAAAGCCTTTCACGAAAAATAAACCCAGCTTATTTATTAAACTATGTCCTCACACCCTTGCTGGTATTTTCTCATCCTGAGCCAATGGCCATATTTGTTTTTCCTCAGCTCCCTTTCCTGCTAAAAAGTTCAGGCATGGTGTCATTTATTTATTGGTGTTTTTCTTTTCTTTCTGATTTTAAACATCATTCTTTTTTTGGTATGAAAGTTTTAAGTACAAAAATATATAGAGAAGAAAATGAAAATCACCCTGTGGCAGATTAAAAGTTGATCACAATTTCTGTAACACATTGAGAGGTGAGATCTCTGCTCCCTCTCTTGGAGGTTGAGGTCCATGACTGCTTGACTAATAGAATATGGTGGAAGTGATTCTGTGACAGTTTCCAGATCAACACCTTAAGAGACTGGAAACTTTCCATTTTTATCTCTTGGAATATTTACCCTTTAAGTCTAACCACTCTGCTGTGAGTAGCCCGAGCCACATAGAGAAGCCACATGGAGGTCCTACAGCTGACAGCCCCGACCAAGCTCCGTGCCTGCAGCCAGCACCAACTTCCAGCCATGGGAGTGATCTATTTTGAAAGTCCAGCCCAGCTGAGCCTTCAAGGACTCCAGCCCCACTCACGATCTGACTGCAGCTATCTGAGATTCCCTAGTGGGAAATACTGGGGCTAGACAATCCACAGCACCATGATACAATGAGAGGATGCTGTTTCAGACTTGTGGTTGCCAATGGGGAGGGGGTAGAGGGAAGGAAATGGACTGGGAGCTTTGGGATTAGCAGATGCAAGCTATTCTATGTGTGTAAAACTGAGTCACTTTGCTGTTCACCAGAAGCAAATACAACATTGTAAATCAACTATATTTCAATTAAACAAATTTTAAAAAGAGAAGTTGCTGTTTGAAGTTGCTAAGATTTGGAGTAGTTTGCTGTGTGACAATAGAGAAGAACAGACTCATTGTCCTGTGATCAGGCAACAAATGCCGTTAATGTTTTCCTACACACATGAATCTAAAAATTTTTTTTAATGATTTAATTAATTAATTAATTTTTGGCTGTGCTGGGTCTTTGTTGCTGTGTATGGGCTTTCTCTGGGTTCCCTGATAGCTCAGTTGGTAAAGAATCCTCCTGCAATGTGGGAGACCTGGGTTTGATCCCTGGGTTGGGAAGATCCCCTGGAGAAGGAAAAGGCTACTCACTCTAGTATTCTGGCCTAAAGAATTCCATGGACTGTATAGGAGTCCATAGGGTCACAAAAAGTTGGATACAACTGAGCGACTTTCACTTCAGGGGCTTTCTCTAGTTGCAGCGCACAACTAGAGATTTATTTCTTTGGCTGTGCCGGGTCTTACTTGCAGCACACATTTCCGTAGTTGAGGCATGTGTGATCTAGTCCCCTTACCAGGGATCAAACCTGGCCCCTCTGCATCATTGTATGTGCAGAGTCATAGCCACTGGACCAGCATGAAAGTCCCAAGATAAATTTTTGGAAGTGAAAATTCCTGGGCAAAAGCGTTTGAGACTTTTTTTTTTAAAAGCAAAATAATATTCAAATATCACCGGATGTCCCTGTACCTGAGTTGTCCTTATTGATGGCCACACCTGAAGACAGCTCCTTGGGCGGGAAGGAGGGACATTTTGCAAACTGTGCTTCAGGGAGACACATTCTGGGAGGCAGGTCCTCAGTCTATTCTTTGTTTTTCATAATGTTTTGGCCAACTCTAGAAGCAGGTGGGCAAACAAAGATAACTTTGGGATATTGACCTTGATGGTTTGGGCCAGGGAGCTGGGTAGGGAAGCAGCCCAAGCTGTGCGCACACAGCCTGGAGAGGAAGGTCAGGCGGGAGTGCTCACTGAGCCTCCGCCCTCTTCCTTTGAGTCTGACAGACTTCTGCCTCCTACTTCTCTTTTTCTGTCCTCCTAGCTTTGGTGGCTTCCTTGAAGTGGCTCAGTGGTGCCTGCAGCCTCACGGTTCCTGCTGCCTCCAGCTATGAATCACAGAATCCTTCTATTAACAGGTGTGCCTGGAGCTGGGGGTCCTCCGGGGAGGTGGAGGGGAGTTTTTGAGTTTGTGAGTGGAGACAAAGGGTCCCGAATACTTAGGAGTGAGACTGGGGAAAGCCAAAGGGGATTGGAGAAAGGTGAAGGGATTCACGAAGTAGAGCTAGAATGAAATGGGATGACCACAGAAGCTTGGATAAATGACTCAGTTCACAGAGTATGCCCTGGATTTGGTTGGTCCTATCTTCACGGATGAGGAGACTGAGGTGTAGAAAGGTGAAAAGACATATTGAAGAGTACACAGTAGATCTTGGCTTCTCTTCTCAGAGTGATTTTTTCTTGGATTCTACCTCACCTCCTATTTGTCTCCTCTTTTCCAAGGATCCAGATATAAATGTTTGTCGAATGACTGACTGACTGAAATGATTCAAGTTCGTTTTCCTTTCTTTTCTGTGTTTTGTGGCATGTGAGTCAAAGAGGGGAAAGAAATGCTTGTGAGTTGCACAGGGAGGAAATTACCTAGTGGAGTCTTTAGGAACTTACTGTTGGGCAAATCAGTGGAGTGGGAACCTAGGGTGGGACTCAGAGAGGGGCTGAATGTACCTGTTGATGGAAATAATCAATAAACAAGAAAAGAGGTTTTTTTTTGGTTTGTTTTTTGAGTTAAACTGAGAACTATAGCCCAGGAGACAGCTTCCTGAGAACTTGGAGGAACTGTTCCAGAGAAGCAGGGTTTAGGGCATAGTTTTATATCTTGTCAGAGGAAACCACATCAGACAAGTCAGGGATGCATTCTTTCGAGGTTTCAAAAGACATGAAAGCCAAACAGATCATCAGGTACACAGAAAGCTGGTATGGCCTTGGCACCTGGGAAGGAAGTCTTACCATCAAAGCAGGAACACCATCAAAGCAGGAACAGCATTGGCGTCCCAGGAAAGGAGGCATTTCATCTTTGTTTTTTTTATTTTTTTTAAAATTTTAAAATTTTTATTTAGTTTTGGCTTTGCTGGGTCTTCACTGCTGCATGCAGACTTTCTCTAGCTGTGGCAAGCAGGGGCTACTCTTTGGTTGTGGTGCGAGAGCTTCTCATTGTGGTGGTTTCTCTTGAGGCAGAGCACTGGCTCTAGGGCACATGGCTTCTGTGGTTGCAGCGCATGGGCTTAGCTGCCCCGCAGCATGTGGGATCTTTCCGGACCAGGGGTCAAATCTGTGTCTCCTGGATCAAACCTCCTACTGGAAGATCTCCTGGAGGAGGACATAGCAACCTACTCCAGTATCCTTGCAAGAATCCCACGGACATAGGAGCCTGGTGGGCTACAGTCCATGGGATCACAAAGAGTTGGACACGACTCAAGTGACTTAGCATGCACAGAAGCCAGAATGACTTCCCATAGCTCACGATATCAAAATTTCTTCTGTTATACCCGATATTGGTGTCCTAAGGCCAGGAGTCAGCATAACGTAGTCTGGGGCGTAATGTGAGGACTCATCATGTGTTTTTGTACATGGGCAGATGACTGTTTGGAGCCATGAGATCTAGATGAATATTTATAACTGATGACAAGGAACACTAACTTTAAATCTTGCAAAATTCCATCTGTCTCATCAGCAAAATTGTATTAAAAGAAGTTTTACTCAATTATTCTGTTTTGAATTTCCTTCATGAAAAATGCATTTTTTCTTTTCTTGAAAGTGAAAGTGTAGTTGCTCAGTTGTGTCCAACTCTTTGTGACCCCTTGGACTGTAGCCAGCCAGGCTCCTCTGTCCATGGAATTTTCCAAGCAAGAATACTCGAGTGGGTTGCCATTCCCTTCTCCAGGGGATCTTCCTGACCCAGGGATCAAACCCGGGTCTCCCACATTGTGGACAGATTCTTTACTGTCTGAGACACCAGGGAAGCCCCTTCTTTTCTTATATAAATACATACATAATTAGATTCCATTTGCCTCTTGGTCCACAAAGCCTAAAATATTTACTATTGAGCCCTTTATAGAAGGCTTCTCAAGTGGCGCTAGTGGTAAAGAACTTGTTTGTGAGTACAAGGTCCCTGCTTCAGAAAGATCCCTTGAATAAGGACATGGCAACCCACTCCAGTATTCTTGCCTGGAGAATCCCATGGACAGAGGGGCCTGGTGGGCTATAGTCCATGGGGTTACAAAGAACTGGAGGGACTTAGCATGTACCCCTTTATAGAAAGAGTGTGGTGACCTCTGCTCCAGGCTGGGACCTGGGGGGGACCCATCTCCATGTAGGGTTAGGGTGAATCCTGACAGGAATATTCTTGGGGCAAGAGAGCAGGCTGCTTTCTTTTTTAAATCTTTCTTCTTTTTTTTTTTAATCTTTCTTATTTTTAAATTTTATGTTTTTTGGCCAAGTTCTGTGGCATGTGGGATTTTAGTTCTTCAACCGGGGATGGAACCGGTGCCCCTGCATTGGAAGCTCAGAGTCTTAACCACGGGACCACTAGGGAAGTCCCAGGCTGCTTTCTTAGCTGTTTCCACATCACCTCCTGACTTCCACCCCTTGTTCTCCCTCCAGCCTTGGCCTTATGTCATGGGTTCAACCTGGACACGGAAAAAGCAGTCATCTTCCAAAACAACGCAAGGGGCTTCGGGCAGAGCGTGGTCCAGATTCAGGGATCCCGGTAAGAGCTGCAGGGGCACTGCCTGCCCACACACTTTCCCTCCAAGATTTAACATACCTAGCTAGGACATGGAAGCAACCTAGATGTCCATCAATTGATGAATGGATAAAGAAGATGTGGTAAATGTATACAATGGAATATTACCTAGAGCCTATTATACAGAGTGAAGTAAGTGAGAGGAACACATATCTTATATTAGCACATACATATATGGAATCTAGAGAGACAGTTACTGATGAACTTATTTGCAGGGCAGCGAAGGAGATGAAGACATAAAGAACAGACTTGCGGACACAGCGAGGGAGGCTAGAGTGGGATGATTAAGAGAGTAACGCTGAAACATGTGCATTACCATATGTAAGATAGACAGTGGGGATTTGCTGTGTGACTCAGGGAACTCAAACCGGGGCTCTGTGACCACCTAGAGTGATGGGATGTGCTGGGAGGTGGCAGGGAGGTTAAAGAGGGAGGGGACATATGTATACTTATGGCGGATTCATGTTGATGTATGGCAGAAACCAACAAAATAATATAAAGTAATTATCCTCCAATTAAAAAAAAAGCAACATATGTGAAAAAAATAGAAATTTCCTTGATTTGCTTTTTTTCTTAATTTGTCAGAGTCATAAATTCAAAAGGTATGAAAGAGTGTGATAGAAAACCTCTTCCTCCCTCCCATCCCCCAGTTCCCTCCCCAGCAGGGTCCCTGGTAAGTGGTTTCTTGTGTGTTCTTTCAGAGGTGTTATACACTGCATAAACCACATTTTTCTAACATTTTATTGACAATCTGCCACTCCACCCCCTACTTGCCATTTATTACTATTACTATTATTGTGACTATTATTTTCTAATACTTAAATTTTCTATTGGAGTATAGCTGATTTACAATGTTGTGCTGGTTTCAGATGTACAGCAAAGTGGTTTGGTTATACATGTACATATATTCATTATTTTTGAGATTCTTTCCCCATATAGGTTATTACAGAAAATTGAGTAGAGTTCATTGTACTATATACCATAGGTCCCTGTTTTGGTTATCTAATTTATATACAGCAGTGTATGTGTGTTAATAGTAAATTCCTAATTTATCTCTCCTGCTTACATTTCCCCTTTGGTAACATAAGTTTGTTTTTGAAATCAGTGAGTCTGTGTCTGTTTTGTAAGTTCATTTTTATACCTTTTTTTTTTTAACTGGATTCCACATATGAGTGATACTGTATTTTTTTTTCCTGACATACTTCACTTAGTAAAACAATCTGTAGTCATTTATTATTTATGGCAGCTCTGGAGCACAGTAGCAGAACAGGGAGGCTGGGACACAGACACTAGAGCCTGCAAAGCCTAAAATATTTACTTTTACAAAAATAATATTTATGAAAATAATGTCATTTTTCGAGAAAAAATTTGCCAGCTTCTGCTCTAAACTGTCTTCTGCAGTTTTTTTAAAAAAAAATTAGCAGAGCTTGCTGATTTTACTGAGTAAGTATATAAAGAGCTTCCTTGTTCTTTTTTATGCTGACATCATATTCTATTTTTATTATTATCTATTATTTGGAAATACTGTAATTTACTTTTTTGTTATCTTTAAATCTCTTCTGAGCAGACATTGGATTGTTTCCAAACTTTTGCTCTATAAACAATGCTGGCATTTTGTACATGAGCAAGTATATTTCGGAAGTAAATTCCTAAAACTAGGATCGCTGGATCCGAGGGTACATGTGCATATGTAATTTTAATAGATTTTTCCAGATTACCTTCTATGATGGTGGCAACACTTCACATTCACACCAGAAATTTGTGCAAACACTTACTTCCCCACCAATTAGCCAACCCAAAGTGTTAGCAAACTTAACGATCTTTGTAAATCAAATAGGGAAGAAATGGTATCTCAATTTAGTTTTAAATTGCATTTCTTCTTTTAAGAGAGATTTATTTCCTTTTCTGTGAACACTTTTTTTCCTCCTTATCTGTGGCCCATTTTTCTCTTTTTTTTTTCCCTTCTTGATTTGTGGGAGATGTGACTACTGAGGAAATAGTCTGGGTGTTCATCTCCCTCCCCCAGTTGATCATTTATTTTTTGACTTTGTTTTTGGTAGTAGATCACATACAGAAATTTATTTTAAATGCCTGTTGGGGGGACTTCCCTGGCAGTCCAGTGGTTAGGACTCTGAGCTTCTGTGGCAGGGGCACGGGTTTGGCCCTTGGCTGGTGAACTAGGATCTCAAATGCCTTGTGGCGTGATCAAAAAAATAAAAATAAAAACAAAAAACTTGTGGGGTTGACTGTATTCATTTAAAAATGACTTCTGGATATATTATGTCCTCCTTAGAGGGACTCTTCTCACTCCAAGATTAAACATTTTCCTATTTAAAAAAATTGGAAAAAAAATTTTGGCTGTGCCATATTGCAGGCAGAATCTTAGTTCCCTGACCAGGAATTGAAGCCATGCCCTCTACAGTGGAAGTGCAGAATTTCAACCACTGCACTGCCAGGGAAGTCCCCAGACATTTTCCTGTTTGGGAACTGTACATGGACTAACTCATTTAATCATGATAATAACTTTGAGGTAGGTACTACTGTTCTCTGTATTTTAGAGGTGAGAACATTGAAGAATAATAAGGTAATTAAATCAGTCCTTCAAGGTCACACAGGAAGTAAGGGTGGGACTAAATTTTTATTTTAGACAGTAAAACTCCAAGGCCTCTATTCCTTTCCACTCTGCAATATTGCATCCTTGCCTGACACAGGAAGAGGGAAGTGCTTTCAAGTTAGGAAAGTAGACTGTCTACCTTCACAATTTAGAAATTCTTGAACTTACTGAAGTGACCCTTGGGACCATAAATTCAAATGACTGGATTACGAGAATATTCACAATAAACAAACAATGGGTAAAAAATAAATTCTTTATTTTTTCTTTGCTGAGTCTTCTTCCTGTTGGGGGGAGGTGGGGAATCCCTGCAAGGGTGGCTCCCCACTTATCCTCTGAGTGGCAGAACTTCCATCATTGGTCTCCTCCCCAGTTGTCATCGTGTCCTCTTATCCGTTTCCCTCCAGGCTGGTGGTTGGAGCCCCCCAGGAGGTAAAGGCTGCTAATCAAACAGGCGGCCTCTACCACTGTGACTACAGCACGGGCAGGTGTGAGGCCATCCCCCTGCAGGGTGAGTCATCGCTGCCCCGGCCGGGCCCAGGGCTAGGACTCCACCTCTGCACACACCTGGACTTGTCAGGCCTTTGTCCTGGGGTCTGTGGCGGGGGGCTCAGGGGGGCAGCTCTTGGGCCTCTGAGCTGTATGCAATCACTCTCAGGCTCCCCCCTCCTTGTCCCTTTCTATGACCTATGTGCCTCTTTGGATCTGTCAGACCTCAGAATCTGCCAGGTTGAGGTGACCCCTGTCCAACTCTTGTTTAGTCACTAAGTCATGTCCAACTCTTGGAGACCCCATGGACTGTAGCCTGCCAGGCTCCTCTGTCCATGGAATTTCCCAAGCAGGCATACTGCAGTGTGTTGCCATTTAGTCCTCCAGGGGATCTTCCTGACCCAGGGATCAAACCCCGGTCTCCAGCATTGGCAGGCAGACTCTTTACCACTGAGCTGCCAGGGAAGCCCATGGAGCTCTTACAGAGCCCCTTCCATCCCCCAAGGCTGACCATGTGTATATCTGTCCTCTCAGTTCCCCCAGAGGCTGTGAACATGTCCCTGGGCTTATCTCTTGCATTTGCTGCCAACCCTTTCCGGCTGCTGGTGAGTTGCCTTGGGTCATGGGAGTGTTCCAAGGGAAGGAGTTGAGGGCCCAAGGCTGCTGGGCCTGGGGTCTTGATGGGTGGAGAGGCTGGGTTGAAAGGACAGGGAGCAGAGACAGCCCCTCCCACTGTTTCCCTGCCCCCTAGGCCTGTGGCCCCACAGTGCACCAAATTTGCAAGGAGAACACCTATGCAAATGGCCTCTGCTTCTCGTTTGGATCCAATCTACTCCAGCAACCCAGGAGGATCCCAAGGACCCTCAGAGGTGGGTACAGAGAAGCAGTGTGAGACTGGAGGGCCCTGGGCAGGACTGGGCTGAGGGACTCGTAGTCTGGGGGGTTATTTACAAATCTTGGTGCAGAAGGGTGAGGAAACTGGGTTCCAGTGTTTCTCTTCAATTTTCACTCTTAAATATTCCAGAAGAAAATTATTTATTTTTGGCTGTGCTGGGTCTTCATTGCTGGTCGGTGGTTTTTTCCTAGCTGCAGTGAGCGAGGGCTAGTCTCTAATTGTGGGGCTCAGGCTTCTCATTCTAGCGGATTCTCTTGTTTCGGAGTATGGGCTCTAGCGCACGTGAGATTAGTAGTCGTGGCGTATGGGCTTGCTTGCCCCACAGCATGTGGAAACTTCCTGCCCCAGGGTTCGAACCCATGTCCCACTGGGAGGTCGGATTCTTAACCACTGGACCACCAGGGAAGTCTGCAAATTATTTCTTATTCTTCTATGAGGTAGCTGTGATAACTACTTTCCCTGCCTTGAGCAGAATGAACTAAAGTTTCCCATGCCACTTTGTCCCATGTTTTTCTTTAGCCAGGCGCATGGTTGTCATCTTGTCTACCTTTCATTCTCATTGCTCAGCAGACAGCTGATTTAAAAAAAAAAAAAAAAAATGAACCCGAGTCTCTTGTACTTACAGTTTCTTTTCCTTTTCCCCCAGGGTGCCCTGAGCAAGACAGTGACATTGCCTTTTTGATTGATGGCTCTGGTAGCATCGACCCAGTAGACTTTGAGCGGATGAAGAGGTTTGTCTCAACTGTGATGAGTCAATTCCAAAAGTCCAAAACCTTGGTGAGTGCAAATGGGTAGGTTAGGGAACAGCCTGCCTATAGCGGGTCCTGTCCTACTTCCTGTCCAGATGGTGCCAAATTGCCACTTGATCAGCATTTTCTTTCATGATTTGCTGTCTTGCTCTGACTGGATGCAGCTTCAGCCTTCTTCCAGCCCTCTGTAAAGTAGGCACAGTAATCGATAGGGGTTGGCATGGGACATGAAACCCATATGTCATCTCTGGCTAAGTTCTAGTGCTGAGAAGTGGGAGCTGATGGCCAATCGCTGTCCTCCTGGTGAGGCAGAAGGGCTGGGATGGGGCAGAATTTGGAGGAATTTGGAGCCTGGAGTATTTCAGGATTTATGGAGAACTTTCTGGGAGATAGCTAAGTGGGAGGAGGGGTGCCTGCTCCAGTCTAACACCAGGTGCCTGTTCCCAGTTCTCTCTGATGCAGTACTCGGACGACTTCCAGACTCACTTCACCTTCAATGATTTCAAGAGAAACCCTGTCCCGGAATTCCTGGTGGGGCCAATAAGACAGCTGTTTGGGAGGACGCACACGGCCACGGGGATCCGCAAAGTAGTGTAAGCTCTTCCCTCTTTGCTTAGGATGAAAGTAGGAGGTTTTTTTTTTTTTTTTGGCTGAGCTTTGCAGGATAAAGGGGTATTGTTCAGAAAGGGCTGGGGTAGAGGGTATTTCCAGTGGATGGGGTGGTTTGAGTTAGGTGTGGAGAAGGGACTGTGCCTGGTATGTTCATGACATACAAATTGTGAGTAAAGGTGAGAGTAAGGGCTTCTCTGGTGGCTCAGTGGTAAAGAATCCGCCTGCCAATGCAGGAGGCATGGGTTCCATCCCTGGGTCAGGAAGATCCCCTAGAGAAGGAAATGGCAACCCACTCCAGTGTTCTTGCCTAGGAAATCCCTGGACAGAGGAGCCTGGCGGGCTATGGTCCGTGGGGTTGCAAAGAGCTGGACACAACTGAGCGACTAAGCAACAACAACAAGGCAGGGGTTAGGGGGAGAGAGGGCAAGGCTGGAGGGAGTGTAGAAAGATCAGATGAGGCCAGATTAGCAAGGCAACTGAAAAGCCAATGGATCCATTGATGTTTTCAGCAGTGGGGAGATGTACCCATATCTTGTTTTGGAAAGTTCCCTCTGATCTGTATATGTGTGTGTGTGTGTGTGTGTATGTGTGTATGTGTGTGTGTGTGTGTGTTTAGAGGCAAGGGTAGGGGTTGAGACAAAAGTGCAGGAAGATGAGCTGGACAGCCAGCAGGAGAGGTGTGATGAAGGCATAAATAAGCTATGAACTTTTTAATTTAGAAGGAATAATACTCAATTTAAAAAATCAGCCTATGCCAAAGAATATAAAAGCAATGAAGGCTTCTTTTCTTTCCACTTTCCTGTTCTTCTGCTTCCCTTCCAGATCTTGGGGCATCTACAGCTCAGTGTTTGTCCCAGGGGAGCCCAGGCACCTTCTAGACAGAGTCCAGTTGCATCTGTAACTGCTGATGTTCCTTCCCTGGTATTAGGCGCATCTCTCTGTCTGCTCGAATTTGACTTTTCTCTCCTTTACCCTGGATAGAAGAGAACTGTTTCACAGCAGCAGTGGAGCCCGGAATCATGCCATTAAGATCATGATTGTCATCACAGATGGGGAAAAATATCTCGATCCTTTGGAGTATAGTGATGTCATCCCTGAAGCTGATAGAAAAAAGATCATTCGCTACGTCATTGGGGTAGGAAATGTGGCTCTCTGACTTGATACTTGGTGTGGGTTTCTACTCAAACACACCCTCCCTTGAACTTGCAAGCATCAATAAAGTCAAAATGAGGCCAGGGTAATCTCTGCTAGCACAGATGCACCTGTCTCAGCGAACTACTGTTGCAATGATGCTGTATAACAAATGATCCCAACATTCAGTGGCTTAAAACTGTAAGTGAGTCTGTCGGTCAGGCTGGGCAGTTTTTCTGGTCCCAGCTGGACTCACTCACGTGTCTGTAGTCAGCTGCAGGCTGGTTGGTGGCTCTGCTGATCTTGACTGGGCTCTTTCCATGTCTGAGCGTTGCCATGTTTGTCTCCTGGGGCCGGGGTAACTTGATGCTTCTGTTCCATGTGTCTCTTCCTCCAGTGGGCTAGCCTGGGCATGTTCTCATGGTGAAAGCAGAGGGAAAAAAGAGCAAGTGGAAATGTTGCAAGCATTTTTTCAAGCTTCTGTTTGTATCACATGGGATAACATCCAAGAGCTAAAGCAATACATGTGGCAGAGCCCAGAGACAATGAATGGAGCAGAACACTCTTTCAGGAGGAGGAGGGCACAGCAAAGCTTTGGGGAAAGGGCTTGGATACAGGAAGGGGTAAAGGGTTGGGAGCATCAGTGTCATCAAACTACTACAGTATCTTGCATGACATAGAAAGATGTATTATCTGGGGTCCCTGGCTTGGCAAGTGGGAAACAACTTCATATGAAGGAGAAAGCTCCCTGCCCTCTAAAGAGAGGTCAGTTCCATGCCAGGAGGCATGGCACAGCAAATGGGCCAAAGGCTGAATTTCAGCCCCAATTTCCCCCTTGACAGAATGTAGAGTGTACAACCTGCTCCACCGTACCTGGCAGCCCTGTCCCGGGGCCTTCTGGTACATTCCTTCCTTGGACAGATATTTTCAAATTCTTTTCCTGTAGAATTTTCTTTGCTGGTGGAGAGTGCTACTTCCAGAAATTGTCTGATTCGACCTCTGTTTTTTGGTGACAGGTGGGAGATGCTTTTAGGAGTAGGAAATCTCGACAGGAGCTCGATACTATTGCATCTAAGCCCCCTGCTGACCACGTGTTCCAGGTGAATAACTTCGAAGCTCTGAAGACCATTCAGAACCAGCTTCAGGAAAAGATCTTTGCGATTGAGGGTAAGCTAAGGTTTTGTAGTCCTAGAGCAGCTCCAAAGGCAGCCCCTTACCCCCAAACACGTATTTCCCTCTAGAAACAAGGACCTCCTAGCCCTTGGCATTCTGACCCTCATCATCAACTCTCTTCTTCCTCCAGTTCTCAACAACTCTGGCCTCTCGCTCCATTTCTTTGAAAGATCTAATTTTGCAAGTCTTGGCTACAGGCTGCAAAATTAGAGGGTAGGGGAGACAAATCCCATATGGTATTTTCCCCAACTTTGGATGTGTTGCCAACATTTGTCTGTTTGATTCACTGCTGTATCTCCAGTGCTTAGAATAATGCCTGGTGCATGAAGCATGTTCAATAAATGTTTGTTGAAGGAAAGAATTTAAAAATTGGGGGAATGTTCACATACAGTCTGAATTTATGGTTTCTCTTGAAAATTTGGAAGATTAGACACCTTGAGGACTGTATACCCACTGGACAAAAAATAGTTGGAACCAAATAGCCACCATCCCTTTAAAAGGGGCATATGCGGCCTTCCCTGGTGGTCTAGTGGTTAAGACTCCATGTTCCCAATCTTGGGAGCCAGGGTTTGATCCCTGGTCAGGGAACTGGATCCTGCATCCATATCTAAGACCCAGTGCAGCTGAATAAATAAAAATAAATATTAAAAAGGGGCCACATGCCAACAATGGTCCATATAGTCAAAGCTATGGTTTTTCTAGTAATCATGTGAGAGTTGGATCATACAGAAGGCTGACCACCAAAGAATTGATGCTTTTGAATTGTGGTGCTAGAGAAGACTCTTGGGAGTCCCTTAGACAGCAAGGAGATCAAACCAGTCAATCCTAGAGGGAATCAACTCTGAAAATTCACTGAAGGATTGATACTGAAGCTGAAACTCTAATACTTTGACCACCTGAGGCGAAGAGCTGACTCATTGGAAAGACCCTGATGCTGGGGAAGATTGAGGGCAGGAGAAAGGAGTGACAGAGGATAAGATGGTTGGAGGGCATCACAGACTCAATGGACATGAATTTGAGCAAACTCCAGGAGATAGTGAAGGACAGGGAAACCATAAATTGTGGTGCAATTTATGGGGGTGCAAAGAGTTGGACACAACTTAGTGACTGAACAACAGCAATATGGCTAGATAAGCAACAAAGATATAAATTATAGCTATTATCTTGTAATAACCTATAAAGGAGTATAATCCACGAAAATACTGAATCACTATGCTGTTCACCTGAAACTGACATTAATACTGTAGATTAACTGTAACTTCAATGAAAAACAAAAGCATAACAGAGGAAATGTAAAAATAAGGGGAGTGGGTTGTATGGCTCTCATCTGAGGCTCCTTTTGTCTGGTTGCTATAGTATTTGAGTTTCCAGCCCCTGTTCTTGGTTCTTCTGCTTTCTTTAATGTAGAGTGTTCTTTTCTTCACAGGTACGCAGACAGGAAGTACCAGTTCCTTTGAGCATGAGATGTCTCAGGAAGGTTTCAGTGCTGCCTTCACCTCCGTAAGTGGCCTTTTGTTTAACTGAAGTTGAGGGGTGAGACAAAGCAGGAGAAGTGGTGCAAAGGTTTGGGGGCTATTCTCTGTGATGAGTACCTGTTGGGAGGTACATCTTTTTTTCTTTTTTAAAAATTGAAGTATGGTTAATTTACAGTGTTGTAGTAATTTCTGGTGTACAGCAAAGTGATTCAGTTCTCTCTCTCATATATATATATATATTTATATTCTTTTTCATATTCTTTTCCATTATAGGCTATAATAAGATATTGAATACAGTTCCGTGTGCTATACAGTAGGACCTTGTTGTTCATCTGTTTTATATATAGTAGTGTGTATCTGTAAATCCCGATTTCCTAATTTATCCCTTCTCCCTCTTTCCTCTTTGGTAATCATAAATTGGTTTTCTATGTCTGTGAGTCTGTTTCTGCTTTGGAAACAAGTTCAGTAGTATCAGTTAAAAGCTAATTTCTTTATGTTTGATTGTGCTGGGGCTTCATTGCTGCACATGGGCTTTCTCTACTTGTGGCGAGCGGGGCTACTCTGAAAGCGGGGGCTACTCTCTGGTCGCAGTGCACAGGCTTCTCATGGCAGTGGCTTCTCTCGTTGCAGAGCATGGGCTCTAGGCGCATGGGCTTCAGTACTTGAGGTGCACAGGCTTAGTTGCTCTACAGTATGAGGGACTTCCCCAGACCAGGGATTGAACTTGTGTCCCCTACATTGGCAGGAGGATTCTTAACCACTGCACCACCAGGGAAGTCCCAGATACCTTTTCCAGTTAGTATTTTCATTTCTTTTGGATATTTACCCAGAAGTATGATTGCTGGGATCATAGTAGTTTTAATTTAAAAATTTTGAGGAGCCTCCTTACTCTTTTCCATAGTGGCTGTACCAATTACATTTCCACCAACTGTGTATAAGTTTTCCTTTTTCTTCACATCCTCAGCAACACTTATTTCTTCTGTTTGTGATGACAGCCATTCCAACAGGTGTGAAGTGATAGCTCATTGTGATTTTGGTTTGCATTTCCTTGATGATTAGTGATGTTGAGCATTTTTTTTCATGTACGTCTTAGCCATCTGTATGTCTTCCTTGGAAAAATGTCTTTTCAGATCTTCTTCTCATTTTAAAGTCAGGTTTTAAAACAAACTTTTGAGTTGTATGAGTTCTTTATATATTTCGGTATTAACCCAAATATGGATATATGATATATGATTTGAAAATATTTTCTCCTGCTCTATAGGTTACCTTTTAATTTTGTTGTTGGTTTCCTTTGCTATGCAGAAGCTTTTTAGTTAATGTAGTCTCACTGCTTATTTTGTTTTTGGTGTTAAGTTCAAATAATCATCACCAAGACTGATGTCAAGGAGATTACTACCTATGTTTTCTTCTTGGCGTTTTATGATTTCTGACCTTATGTTCGAGTCTTTTATCCATTTTGAATTGATCTTTATGAATAGTGTAAAATAGTGGTCCAGGTTCATTCTTTTGCATGTGGCTGTCTAATTTTCCCAAAACCATTTATTGAAGAGACTATCCTTTTCCCTCTGTATATTATTCTCTCCTTTGTTGTAAATTCACTAAGTCATGTCCAACTCTTTTGTGACCCCATGGACTTTAGCCTACCAGGCTCCTCTGTCCATGAGATTTCCCAGATAAGAATACGGGAGTGGATTGCCATTTCCTTCTCTAGAGGATCTTCCCAACTCAGGGATTGAACCCATGTCTCCTGCATTGCAGGCAGACTCTTTACCGCTGAGCTGTCAGGGAAGCCCACAATACATAAGTACAACATATGTATGGGTTTATATACATACATATATAAATGGCTCTCTATTCTGTTCCATTGACTTATGTGTCTATTTTTATGACAATATTATACTGTTTTGATTACTATAGCTTTGCCATATAATTTGAACCCAGGAAGTGTGATGCCTCTAACTTGTTCTTTTTCTCAAAATGCTTTGGTTATTTGGGATCTTTTGTGATTCCATACAAATTTTAGGATTGTTTGTTCTATTTCTGTGAAAAATGCCATTGGGATTTTGATGGCACTGAAGCTCTAGATTTCTTAATCTTATTCTACCTTCTTTCCCAGGATGGTCCCTTGCTGGGTGCTGTGGGGAGCTTTGACTGGGCTGGTGGAGCCTTTCTGCATACATCAAATGATAAAATCACCTTCATCAATACAACCAGGATAGATTCAGACATGAATGATGCTTACTTGGGTAAGTAGAGAGGGCAGAGTTACTCTAAAAAGGGGTCAGGATATGGCATAATTCAACCAGTGTAGATGTCCTTGGATCTTTCACAGGCTCTTGGGATAGGTTTAAAGACAGAAATATCAAAACTTCATTTTAATTATGCTAATGAAGAGGAATGGGCTTCCCTGGTGACTCAGAGGTAAAGAATCTGTCAATGCAGGAGACTCGGGTCCAATCCCTGGGTTGGGAAGATCCCCTGAAGAAGAAAATGGCAACCCACTCCAGTATTCTTGCTTGGAGAATCCCATGGACAGAGGAGCCTGGCGGACTACAGTTCATGGAGTCAAAAACAGTTGGATATGACTTAGTGACTAAGCAATAACACCACTACCAACTACAACAAATGAAGAGGAATAGAGTGCCGGGTTCAGTTACCCCAACCTCACAACCACGGGCAGCCCCATTGCCCCTACTCACGGGACAGTCCTGCTGGTGGGGGCAGAGTCTCTGAGGGAAAGCACTTTCTCCTCTTAATTCATCATCTTCAGGTTATGCTGCCGAAGTCACCTTGCGGAACCGGGTGCAACACCTGTTTCTGGGAGCACCTCGATATCAGCACATCGGCCTGGTGGTGATATTCAGACAGAATGCAGGTGTTTGGCAGAAAAATGCTGAAATCAAGGGAAGCCAGGTGAGTGCCGAGTGTGTGGGGTACGGATGTACCAACAGAAGTACCCTGGGGACTGAGGGCTTCCAGGATGGGCATCACCAGGTGCCAATGGGGCAGAGTTTTTTTTTTTTTATTAAACTTTTCATTTTGTATTGGAGTATAGCTGATTATCAATATTGTGATAGTTTCAGGTGGACAGCAAAGGGACTCAGCCATACATATAAGGTGTAGCAGAGGTTTGTAAAGCAGATTTCAGAGGACTTTAAGCTAGAGAGCAGTGGGACCAACTTTGGGACAAACTTGCATTTGAGAATATCATGTCCTCACTTTTCTGATAATAGTAAATACCAACACTTGACCTGTCCAGAGCTCCCTACAAGTCTATCTGTACACAAAACTGGCATTTGACCAGTCCATAACCAGGATGAGCTTCCCTGATGGCTCAGATGGTAAAGAATCTGCCTGTAATGCGGGAGACCCAAGTTCGATCATTGGGGTTGCAAAGAGTGGAACATGACTGAGTGATTAACACTTTCACTTTTTCTAACAAGTAAACCATATTAGTTATTAAAATATTGAAATAATTCTATATCTGTCAATAAATAGCTGCTTTGTTGAGACGTCCTCCCCCTTCTCTCTCCCCACCCCCACCATGCACTCTGGTCCCCTCACCCTGTACTCTTTGAACTTCGCCATAATCTAGCAACTATGACGTCAGATACGACCTGACTCAGAAGACATCTAGGACCCACTTCAGCTAAGCCTGTGGTTGGTGCCTGAGCAGTCCTAGGAATTCAATATTTTGAATATCACCCCTGCAAAAACTGTTTTTAAGAAAGTGTTAGCAACTTGAATTCAGCAATCTATAAAAAGAATAATACATCATGACCAAGTGTGGTTTATCCCAAGAACATAGGGCTTGTTCAACAATGTTGCAGAAATGGGCCAACTGATTCTAAAGTTCATATGAAAATGCAAGAGACTCACAGTAGCCAAAATAATCTTGAAAAAGAAGAATTAAGTTGGAGGAGTCACAGTTTCCAATTTGAGGCTTACTTTAAAGTTACAGTAATCAAGACAGGATGGTACAGCTAAGGACAGACCTATAGATCAATGGAATAGAACTGAGAGTCCAGAAATAAGCCCATATAACTATGGCCAGTTGATTTTCAACAAAGGTATCAAGTTCATTCACTAAGGAAAAAAAGATTTTCAACAAAGATGTTGGGTTAACTGGATATCCACATGCAAATGGATAAATTTGGATCCTTACCTTACAATATACAAAAATTAATTTAAAATGGATCAAAAACCGAAATGTAAGAATAAAAGCTTTGAACCTCTTAGAGGGATTCTTAGGTGAATTTCTGTAACCTTAGATTTGGCAATGAGTTTTTGAACATTCCACCATAAACACAAGCAAATATAAAATAGGTAAGCTGGACTTCATAAAATTAAAAACCTTTGAGCATCAAATAACACTGTAAAGAAAATGAAAAGAATGGGAGAAACTATTTGTAAGTCATATATCTGATAAAGATCTGGTATTTAGAATATATAAAGAACTTTTACAATTCAACGATAAAAAGACAACCTCATTTAAAAAAGGGCAAAGGATTCAGATAGATATTTCTTCAGATAAGCTATACAAATGGCCAATAAGAACATGAAAAGATGCTTGACATTACTAGTCATTGGGGAAATGAAAGTCAAAACCACAATAGAGACAGCACTAGAAAGGCTATTTAAAAGAAAAAAAACCATGAAAAATAACATATGTGGGTGAGAATGTGGAGAAATTGAGACCTTCGTACTTTGCTGCTGGGAATGTAAAGTAATACAGCTCCTACGGAACACAGTTTGGCGGTTTAGTTAACTTTAGATTTACCATTGCTGTTGCTGTTGAGTTGTTTAGTTGCTCAGTCATGCCTGACTCTTTTGCGACCCCATGGACTGTAGCCTGCCAGGTTTCTCTATCCATGGGATTTCCCAGGCAAGAATACTGGAGTGGGTTACCATCTCCTTCAGGGGTTCCTCTCAACACAGGGATTGAATCCCCGTCTCCTGCATTGGCAGGTGAATTCTTTACCACCGAGCCACTGGGGAAGCCCCCAGATTTACAATATGACTCAGAAATTTTGCTCCTAGGTGTATACCCTTTCCCAGGATGAAAACAGTTGTTCAAACTAAAGCTTATACATGAATGTTCATAGCAGCATTATTCATAATAGTTAAAATGTGGAAGGAACCTAGATGTTCATCAACTCATGAATAGATAAACAAAATGTGGTGTATCATGTAGTGGAATACTATTTAGCCATAAAAAGTATGAAGTGTTGATACATGCTACAACATGGATAAACTTTGAAAATGTTATGCTAAATTTAAAAACCCAGCCACAAAAGACCACATATTGTATGATTTAATTCACCTGAAATGTCCAGAGTAGATAAATTCATTGAGCCAGAAAGTAGATTAGTGGTTGCCTGGATATAGAGGGAGGGGGGAGCAGATTGGGAGTGACTTTTAACAGGTATAGGGCTTCTTCCTAGGGTGATGAAAATGTTTTGGAATTCATGGCGATGGTTACATAACATTGTGAATATACTAGAACCCACTAAATTTATACTTTAAAATGATGAATTTTGTAATGTAAATTTTATCTCAATTTAAAAGAGCCATTCTGGAAAAAAAATCAATGTAATTCACCATAACAACAGACTAGAGAAGAAAAATGTAATAATCTTAACAGATATGGAAAAGAATTTGACAAAATACATGCTTTCATGATGTTCCCAGCAAATTAGGAATTAAAAGGAACTTCCTTAACCTGAGAAAGAGCATTTAAAACAACAACAATAATAACAACCTACAACTCGCATCTTATTTAAAAGTAAAAGAGAATTTTTTTCCTAATTGGGAACAAGGCAAGAATATCCACTTTCACCACTCCTATTCGATATCATACTGGAAGACACAGCAGTGCAATAAGGCAAGAAAAGAAAAGAAAAAAGAGCATGCAGAATGGAAGGGAAAAAATAAAGCTGTCTCTATTTACCAATGACATGACTGTTTGCCTGGGAAGTCCCAAAATATCTATTTTAAAACATTATGTAACTAATAAGTTATTTCAGTAATTTCTCAGGATACAAGATCAACATGCAAAAATCAGCTGTGTTTCTAGGCCTGCAATGAATATTTGGAAATTTAAATTAAAAAAACGGTATCATTTACAGTAGCACCAAAGACCATGAAATGCGTGCGTGCGTGCTAAGTTGCTTCAGTCATGTACGGCTCTTTGAGACCCTGTGGACTGTAGCCCGCCGGGCTCCTCTGTCCATGGGATTCTCCAGGCAAGAATACTGGAGTGGGCTGCCATTTCCTTCCCCGCAGGACCTTCCCGACCCAGGGACTGAACCTGTGTCTCTTGAATCTCCTCCACTGGCAGGTGGATTCTTTACTATTAGCACCACCTGGGAAGCCCAGACCTTGAAATCCTTAGGTATAAATCTAATAAAATGTGTACAATATCTTTATCCTGAAATGTACAAAACACTGATGAGAGAAATCAAAGACCTAAATAAATGGAAAGATACACTGTGTTCATGGATTGGAAGACTCAATATTGCTAAGATGTTACTTCTCAAACTGATCTATAGATGCAACACAATGCCAATAAAAATTCTAACTTATTTGTAGAATTAATGAGCTGGTTCTAAGATTTATATGAAAAAATCAAAGAAAGTAAATATTCAAAACAGGTTTGAAAAAGATCTTGGGTAAATACTCGTAGGTATTTAGTGGAAGATTCATAGCCTACCTGAATTTTCAGACTTCCTGTAAAAGTTGCAGTAAGCAGAACAGTGTGGCAGGAATATCGGGGAAACAGAATAGGCCTCAAGTAAACTGACATTGCTTGTCAATAAAGACACAAAGGTAATTCAATGGAGAGCTCAGAGGTGCTGAAACAATTGAACACCCATAGTAAGAAAACAAAACCAAACCTTCTACACGTGTCTTGTCTACTGATCCATGTTAAGATTAATTCAAAATAGATTATAGAGCTGAATGTACTATTATACTTGTGAAAGAAAACATTAGGAGAAAATTTCTGTGACCTTGCATTAGTCGAAGAATTCTTAGATATAACACTGGAAACATGGCCCATAAAGAAAAAAAAAAAAGATAACTAAGAAAAGTTTTGCTCTGTTTATTAAGAGAATGAGCAGATAAGCTATGGACTGGAAGAAAATATTTGCAAATTTTCCTTCCTTTTTCTTTTTTTTCTTTTTTTTGTCTTCCTTTTTAAAAATGACATATTTGAAATAAAATAAAATTACATATCTGACAAAAGACTTATATCCAGAATACATAAAGGAGTCTCAAAACTCAACAACAAGAAGTCAAATAATTCAATTAAAAAATAAGCAGAATATTTGAACAGACACTTAACCAAAGAAGATATGTGAATGGCAAATAAGCACATGAAAGAATGTCCCATATCATTAAATCATCAGATCAGATCAGTCGCTCAGTCGTGTCCGACTCTTTGCGACCCCAAGAATCGCAGCACTCCAGGCCTCCCTGTCCATCACCAACTCCCGGAGTTCACTCAGACTCACGTCCATCGAGTCAGTGATGCCATCTAACCATCTCATCCTCTGTCGTCCCCTTCTCCTCCTGCCTCCAATCCCCCCCAGCATCAGAGTCTTTTCCAATGAGTCAACTCTTCACATGAGGTGGCCAAAGTACTGGAGTTTCAGCTTTAGCATCATTCCTTCCAAAGAAATCCCAGGGCTGATCTCCTTCAGAATGGACTGGTTGGATCTCCTTGCAGTCCAAGGGACTCTCAAGAGTCTTCTCCAACACCACAGTTCAAAAGCATCAATTCTTCGGCGCTCAGCCTTCTTCACAGTCCAACTCTCACATCCATACATGACCACAGGAAAAACCATAGCCTTGACTAGACGAACCTTTGTTGGCAAAGTAATGTCTCTGCTTTCATAGCTTGAATATGCTATCTAGGTTGGTCATAACTTTCCTTCCAAGGAGTAAGCGTCTTTTAATTTCATGGCTGCAGTCACCATCTGTAGTGATTTTGGAGCCAGAAAAATAAAGTCTGACACTGTTTCCACTGTTTCCCCATCTATTTCCCATGAAGTGGTGGAGTGCAAATTAAAACCATAGTGAGATACAATAGCACACCTATTAATATGATTAACATAAAAAAGAAATGAACTTGCAATATCAAGTACTGGCAAGGATGTGTGGCAACTAAAACACCCATACATTGCTGTCAGAATAGAAAAATGTCATTGGAAAAATGACTACTTTGGAAAAGTTCATCAGTATCTTACAAAGTTCAATATGCAGTTGCCATAACACTCTTAGGTAGTTATCCAGGAGAAATAAAAATAGACATTTACATGAAAACCTATATTTAAATGTTTTTAGTGGCTTTATTCTCGAGAAGACAATGGCACCCCACTCCAGTACTCTTGCCTGGAAAATCCCATGTACGGAGGAGCCTGGAAGGCTGCAGACCATGGGGTCGCTGAGGGTCAGAGACGACTAAGCAACTTCACTTTCACTTTTCACTTTCATGCATTGGAGGAGGAAATGGCAACCCACTCCAGTGTTCTTGCCTGGAGAATCCCAGGGACGGGGAGCCTGGTGGGCTGCCGTCTATGGGGTCGCACAGACATGACTGAAGTGACTTAGCAGCAGCAGCAGCAGTGGTTTTATTTATAAATGCCCCAAATTGGAATCAACCCGAATATCCCTCAACTGGGGAATGGATAAACAAACTGTGGTACATCTGTACAATGGAATACTTGTCAGAAATAAATCAGAACAAATTAATGATACATGCAACAACATGGATGAAGCCCAAATGCTTAGTCTAGTTGAAAGAAGCCAGATCTGAAAAGCTACCTACTGTATAATTCCCTTTATATAACATTCTGGAAAAGGCAAAACTATAGGGACAGAAAACAGGTCAGTGGTTGCCAGGGGCTGATGACTGAGGAAAGAGGTTGATTACAGCAAAAGGGAATATTTTGGGGGTGAGGAAACTGTCCTGAATCTTGACCATCGTGGTTAATTACATGACTTTGTGTGTTTGTCAAAACTCATAAAACTGTAGTAAAAAGGTTGAATTTTATTATGTGGAAATTATACCCAATAAACTTGACCTAAAAGCAAAAAAAAAATCCTATTGACTTTATGATGAAGCTTAAATACCTTTATTGAACTATGGGGGAGGAGGCGGGGGAAGAGGCGGGGGCGGGGGGCGGGGTGGGGGGGGGGGCTTCCCCGATGGCTCAGCAGTAAAGAATCCTCCTGCAGTGCAAGAAACACAGGAGACATGGATTCGATCCCTGAGTGGAGAAGATCCCCTGGAGGAGGGCCTGGCAACCCACTCCAGTATTCTTGCCTGAGAAATCCAGGCAAGAATCTATTAAGATCTCCTGGGGAATTCAGGCAAGAGTGTCCTCTGCATGGAGAGAGGAGCGTGGCGAGCTGCAATCCATACAGTCGCAAAGAGTCGGACACAATTGAAGCGACTTAGCACTCCAGTGTTCTTGCCTGGAGAATCCCAGGGACGGGGAAGCCTGGTGGACTGCCGTCTATGGGGTCACACAGAGTCGGACACGACTGAAGTGACTTAGCAGCAGCAGCAGCAGCATGCACATGCCCGGACTATCAGGAGGCTTCCCTCAGAGGCGTGTGAGGCAGAAATCAGACAGTAGTGAGTCACTGTCTTGATGCCATCTGCACTTTTCCTTCCTTGAACTTGCCCCACAAATTAGAAATTTCCATATACATCTCCCTTTTATCTGGTACTGTTCTCCCTTCCAACCTCCTGAACTAAAAGCCTTGAAGGCACCATCTCTACTACCCAGCCTCACACTCAGCAAAGAGCAACCCTTTGTTTGTTGAATGAATGAATGACTAAAGGGGTGATTTCTATGGATGAAGTCTACCCATTTACAGAGAACATATCTTGATATTTTTTGAACATATTTTAAAATTCTTTTAAAACGTAAACATTATTTCTCAATATCATGCAAAAAATTTCCTGTAACAATAGTTATTTTTCATCCAAGCCAGTTGATCCCTTATTAAAGCCAGACTGCCAACTTTAATTTACCCCCTAAAGACTTCCAACATATTGAAAGGATATCCCGTGTGGTCTTCCAGGCTTTTCTCTCGATATTTTCTTTTTCTTTTTAATTAAAAAAATATTTATTTTATTTTTGGCTGCTCTGGGGCTTAGTTGCAGTGCATGGAATATTTCATAGCCTCTCGAGGACTCTTTGTCGCGGGTGCAGGCTTCTCTCTAGTTGTGGTGTGCAGTAGTTATGGTACTCAGTAGTTATGGTACTCAGTAGTTATGGTACTCAGTAGTTATGGTACTCAGGCTCAGTTGTCCCGCAGCATGTGGGACCTTGGTTCCCCAACTGGGGATGGAACCTGCTTTCTCTGCATTGGCAGGTGGATTCTTAACCACTGGACTATCAGGGAAGCCCCTGTCTGTATTTTCAAATCCAACTTCTTTGCTACCTTAATCATCTCCCTGGAACACGGTTTAGGGTGAATCCTCACCACCGCCCATCAACTCTATAACAGGCTCTTCAGCTGGCAGTACATTCAAACAAGGATTGATCATGAAACAGGGAGAGGATCTCATCCACTCCAAAGGGCCTTCCTCGGCAGGCGTGATTCTACGTCCCAGGGAGAAAACCCCCATGCCCTGTTTTAGGTGGGAAGAGGTATGTGATCTTGGCCTTATCTCTTTCAGATTGGCTCCTACTTTGGGGCCTCCCTCTGCTCCGTGGATGTCAACAGAGATGGCAGCTCCGACCTGGTCCTCATCGGGGCTCCCCATTTTTATGAGCAGATGCGAGGGGGCCAGGTGTCCATGTGCCCCTTTCCCCGGGGGGTGAGTAGTGATGAGACCCGGGCTGGGTGAGGTCTGGCTGTGGGATGGAGGGGTCGCCTGGGGTGGGCCTGACACTATTTTTGTTCTGCAGAGAGCTAAGTGGCACTGTGATGCTGTCCTGCGAGGGGAGCCGGGCCACCCCTGGGGCCGCTTTGGGGCAGCCCTGACAGCGCTGGGGGATGTGAATGGGGACAGGCTGGTGGATGTGGCCATTGGGGCCCCGGGAGAGCAGGAGAACCAGGGTGCTGTCTACCTGTTCCATGGAACCTCAGAACTGGGCATCAGCCCCTCTCACAGCCAGGTGAGGCCGGATCATCTGTCCCTTTCTAAATCAACATTCCCCCAGCTGCCAGGTCAGTTCTCCCAGAAGCCCTTTTCAGAACCTTCAAAAATAATACACACTTCACAGAAAAGATTCATTCTGCCCACAACTAGAGGAGGTGCACAGGGTCAGCATCGCTGCTGCCCCTTTACAGGAGGGAAGATGAAGGCTCAGAGGTAATGAATGGTGAGCCGGGAGTGTTGGATGTAGACATTCTTCTCCTCTGAATCTCAGTCTTCATAGGATGACCAATAGATCTGGTTTGCCCCACATCTGTCCTGGTTTGGGGCTTCCCTGTTGGCTCAAATGGTAAAGAATTTGTCTGCAATGCAGGAGACCCGACTTGGGAAGATCCCCTGGAGGAGGAAATGGCAACCCACTCCAGTATTCTTGCTTGGAGAATTCCATGGACAGAGGAGCCTGGTGGGCTACAGTCCGTGGGGTTGCAAAGAGTCAGACACGACTGAGCAACTAACAGTAACTAACTAACAACCTGATTTTAGCAGTGGAAGTCTCACAACACAGGAAGCCCTATGGTTGGCCATTCTACCAGGACTGCATACGTCATGGGTGTGTGACCTGTGTGGCCACTCAGGACTCCTCTCTCAGAAGGGCGCTGTGCTTAGATTAATGCTCTGCTCCGGCCATCTTGAAATTCTTAACTTTTGAATAAGGAGTCCTACAGTGTTTTCCCCCCATGGGGTCCTGCAAATTGTGTAGCTGATCCTGATGGCTGGTCATTTGAAATGTTGATTGCCACAACTGGTTTCCTCCTGAAGAGGCTCCCTCTTTCCTGCCAGATGAAGCCCACTATCTAAAGAGACCCCCACAGTCTGGCTTTCTCCCTTACAGCCCACTGAGGCCATCCAGTCTTCTGGTCTCTGACTTTTTTCCAGCATTTTTCCCCCCAAATTTTTCTTATGTCCTTTCTCTGTTCCTTCATCACTCCTGCCAAATCCCTCACAAGGTTCAACCCTACTAACATCACCTGAACTTCTTAAAAAATGGGTGCATAGGCCCTGCCAGTACGGGGTCTGATTCAATTGGCCTGAGGTCAGGGCTCCAGGGGCTTCCCAAGTGGCACCAGCAGTAAAGAACCCATCTGCCAATGCAGGAGACATGGGTTTCATCCCTGGGTCGGGAAGATCTCTTGCAAGAGGGCATGGCAAACCACTCCAGTATTCTTGCCTGGAGTATCCCATGGACATAAGGGCATGGTAGGCTACAGTCCATAGGGTGGCAGAGTCAGACATGACTGAAGCACGTATGTACAGAGCCCCAGGCATCAGTAAAAATTTCCATTTTATTAAGAAAAATTTCAATGTATAGTGAACACCCATGTATTTATAAGCTAAAATCTACTATGAATATTTTACTAGATTTACTTTTTCACATCTCCATCCTTATATTCATCCTTTTCTACTTGTTCATCAGTTCAACACATTTTAAAATGCATTTCAAAGTAATTTGCAACACCAGTCCAACTTCACCCCTAAATGCCTCACCATGTATATCATTAATTAGAATTTAATATTTGCTTACCATTATTTTTAAAATAAAATGTATAGACAGGAAATGCACAGATCTTTGGCCAGTTGATGAATTTTGAAAAATATAACCCACAATCCTGGGAATTCTCTGGCGGTCCAGCGGTTATGACTCAGTGCTTTCACTGCCATGGCCTGGGGTCAATCCCTGATTGGGGAACTAAGACCGTGAAAGCTGTGTGGTGACTAGACAAACAAAAACCAAACAAACAACCCCCAATAATTCTATGAAGGTACATGCCTGTAAAATTCCATGGACAGAGGAGCCTGGCAGGCTACAGTCCATGGGGTTGCAAACAGTTGGACCCAACTGAGCAATTTCACTTACTGTACCGAACATCATGATCACTTTAGAAAGTTCCCACCTGTCCCCTCCCAGTCAATTTCTGACCCCACTCCATCCTAGAGGAAGCTACTGTTCCAATTATTTTCCACCATAGATCAATTTTGCCCATTCTAGTGTATGGACTATGATGCTATGTCAGCCCTAGTATTTTTCACACACTCCTTTTTTTAAAATAATTCTACTTGTTTATCTATGGCTGCACTGAATCTTCATTGCTTTTCCGGTTTTTCTCTAGTTGTGGCCAGCAGGGGTTATTCTCTAGTTCCGATGCTCAGGCTTCTCATTGCAGTGGCTTCTCTTGTTGCAGAGCACAGGCTTCTAGGGCTCGAGGTCATCAGTAGTCACATGTTCTTTAGTTACAGCCCAGCACTCCTCACATTCTTCCCTCTGTGTCACGGAACCTCTTTCCGCAATTTTATGAATATTATAGTTAAGCCTTTTTCTCATTGGCATCTGTTGTTTCTTTGTGTAAATGGGATTTGAAGGCTCTGGTTTTACTCTATTTTTATTACAACACTTTACATGCTTGTATAAGTTAAAAGATCTAAAGTAAACAGCAAAAGCCCTAGCTCCTTCTGCCCTTTATCTTTACCAGAACTTGGCCTGGAAAGGAAAACAAGGGTAAAGGGAGGGTCCACACATTCACCCACTCTCACCCACACCCCCGTACACCCATCCCCACCCATGCCCACACCCACTCACACCCACACTCAGACGCACCCACAGCCCCCATACGCCCACATCCACTCACACCCATACACACACTCCCACTCCACTCACATTCTCCTCTCCCACACCATAGACTTTGGAATTAAAAATAAATGCAAAAACGATCATGCAAGCTTATTGTTCTACTGTTTGTAATTTTTACTTGTTCTTTTTCTATTACTGGAACTGTGGTGCTCAGTATTTCAACAAGCAAGTGTCCTATGGATCTCCCAACTACCATATTATATAATTTCAAAACAAAGCTTCCTCCCAATAGGATATAATAATTTTTTCTCAAAAAAATTGGCAGTATAATATATGTTCAGTAAACACACAAATCTTAAGTGTTGAATTTTCACATCTGTGAACCCAAGTAAGCACCACCCAGATGAAGATATAGCACATTTCCAGCGTCCTGCACTTCCTCATTCTTCTTTCCAGTTGACAACTTCACTTAAAAAATGGCAGTAAAATACACATGACCTAAAACTCACCCCCTTAACCATTTTTAAGTGTACACACTTCAGTGGCATTAAGTACGTGACAAAGTCACTTTTAAAATTTCTTAATATATTTGGCTGTTATCCTTTCAGTTAGACTTTATTTTTTTGGGAGGGGGGGTCCAAAATCACTGCAGATGGTGACTGCAGCCATGAAATTAAAAGATGTTTGCTCCTTGGAAGAAAACCTATGACCAACCTAGACAGCATATTAAAAAGCAGAGACACTACTTCACCAACAAAGATCTATATAGTCAAAGCTATGATCTTTCCAGTAGTCATGCATGGATGTGAGAATTGGACTATAAAGAAGGCTGAGCACCAAAGAATTGATGCTTTTGAACTGTGGTGTTGGTGAAGACTCTTGAGAGTCCCTTGGACTGGAGATCCAACCAGTTCATCCTAAAGGAAATCAGTCCTGAATATTCATTGGAAGGACTGATGCTGAAGCTGAAACTCCAATACTTTGGCCACCTGATGTGAAGAACTGACTCACTGGAAAAGACCCTGATGCTGGGAAAGATTGAAGGCAGGAGAAGAAGGGAGCAACAGAGGATGAGATGGTTGGATGGCATCACTGACTCTATGGACATGAGTTTGAGTAAGCTTCAGGAGTTGGTGATGGACAGGAAAGCCTGGTGTGTTGCAGTCCATGGGGTTGCAAAGAGTTGGACACGACTGAGTGACTGAACTGAACTGATCCTTTCAGTATTAATTTTCCATATAGATTGAAGAGTCAAAATTGTTCCTAACAGCTTATTATGAAAAGTAACAATTTTCATACCCACACTGTGATTTCCTCTTTGTTTTTCCTCCTCTTGAGGAAACCACTTTCAGCTCTTTCAATGATTCTCTGTACTTGCCAAGGACACAATTATATTGCTGCTGCTTGATTTTTGTTTTTGCGTTGACTTCCTACTATGGAAGGTGAGGACTGAGCTCTCTTTGAGGCCTCTCTTTTCAGATATTCACATGCTTTGCATCCCACCCCCACATTAAATTTATATGATAAATTTGGTTAGGTCAATACAGAGTGTTTGCATTTTCCTGACCACGTAAGAGAGATCCAGCTGAATCAAGAGATTCAGCTGAGTCAAATAGTATACTGTCTCTTCTTTCCTGTGAAGCTTCTTATTTTCTCTGGAAAACCCAGCAATTATGGAAATTTTTTATATCATCTCAAGGTTGTGGTTTAAAGCTGAATAGTTACCCTAATTTTTAAAGAAATTGTGGGAGGTGTGACTTGAGTGGAGCCCAGACAGTCTCTCCTTGGGTCACCCTGGGAGACTGAGTTACTCTCTTCTCTGTTCTTTCCCGCCTCCTCTTTTCCACCGTCAGCGGATCACAGGCTCACAGATATCCCCCAAGCTTCAGTATTTCGGGCAGTCACTGAGCGGGGGCCAGGACCTCACAATGGATGGATTGGTAGACTTGGCTGTCGGGGCTCAGGGGCATGTGCTGCTGCTCAGGTGAGAGTATACCAGGTATCTTCTTTTTAAGGAGTGTGTTTGCTGTACGATGGCCCCTGATGGCCCTCTGGCTTCCCCCCAGGTCACAGCCTGTGCTGAAAGTTGAGGCGACGATGGAGTTCACACCCAAGGAAGTGAAGAGGAATGTGTATGAGTGTCGTGACCCAGTGGTAAAAGGCCAGATTGCTGGGCAGGTGAAAGTCTGCCTCCAAGTTCGCAAAAGCACATGGGACCGACTGGGAGAAGGTGAGGCTGAGTGGGTGAATTTCAAGAGGTTAAAATGACTGGGGACATTGATGGGCTCTGATAGCCTTCTTCAAGCTTGGATGGAGTAAGCAGATGGTTTCCCTGCTAGAGCATGGGTGGGGAGGCCCAGAAAACACCACCAAAGAAGTAAGTCTCTGGCACTTCTTTACAGTCTCAGTTCTCTATAGAATGAAGGGCCCCACCCTGTGAACTAACCAGATATATTTTTTTAACTGAGAGGTGGGCAGAGGAGCTTGGCAAGCTCCATAGTCCATGGGGTTGCAAAGAGTTGGACATGACTTAGCAACTAAACAGCAACAATAATTTGTTCAAAGGGGAGACTGAGTTGATGAAGCAAAGCACAAACTCGCAAAGCATTCAGACATGTATTTTATCACAACTAACTTGACTCCCTCCCTTGTCTCTATTCTGAGTGGCATTGTGCTTGGGGTGAGAAAGAGTAACGGTGGTCCTAGAGAGAAACAAGGGGAGGAGATAAAATTAGTTTTCTAGCAATAATCTTACTGGACTGAGAAGATAGCAGTCAGGGTTCGGGGCAAACAAGATGGCTAGAAATTGAGAGTGAAGTCTTGGAGAGGAGAGAATTACAGAGAAGATCCCCCAAAATCTACATGGAAATTCCATACAAAGTCATTGGCTGACTTCTAAGTCATGCATGTCCAGGTCAATACTTCCAGAAACTCAGTGGAAGACAGCAACTGAAGAGCTAATGAGTTGAAAAGAAATCCAGCTGCTGGGGAAGCAGAGATTTGAGTGGGGCATTGAAAAACACCTTGGTCCTTCTATTGGGAAAATGTCCATTGAGACCAGCAAGCAAGAGAAACAACAGACAATAGATATAGACCCACAGATGATTCAAATATTAGAATTATCAAATCAGAATTTAAAATATAATTAAAATTAATATCTTCAAGAATAAAGAGGAAAGGATGGAGAACGTCATAAAAAAAATCTGGATTTCCTAAGAGTTCAATGGAAACAACTAGCACTGAAAAACAAATGGAATGGAATTGAGAATTCAATACATTTAATAGCAGATTAGGAGCAGAACAAACAGATATACATCACTATATATAAAATAGGTAAACAAGGATTTACTGTATGGCACAGATAATTATATTCAATCAATATCTTGTTTAACCTATAATGGAAAAGGAGCTGAAAAATATGTATATGTATAACTGAATCACTTTGCTGTATACTTGAAACTAAAACAACACTGTTAATCAGCTATACTTCAATATAAAATAGAATTTAAAAAAGAAATGGTGGTAAAGACTTTTCTAAAACTGGTGAAAGACATCAAGATTCTCTACCAAGTCAGAGCAAGATAAATATAAAAGGAACCATAAATTGTTACATTATACCAATGCCCACAACACCAGACACTGTACCATCCCAAGGTACAAACTGCTGAAGAACAAAGACAAAGAGAAAAAAGTGAAAAGCAATATACTTTAAAAATATACTTAATTTTCTGTCTTGTAACAGAATAGGTATTAATTACTGAGCATTTATTATGTGGCAGGCACTATGCTAAATGCTTCATAGGCACAATTTTATTTTCACTGTTGGAAAGAAACAATTATTATCTTCAATTTAAAAATAAGGAGGAACTTCCGTGTTTGTCCAGTGGTTAGGGCACTGCACTTCCAATGCAGAGGCCAGGGTTCAATCCCTGGTCAGGGAAGTAGATCCCGCATGCTGCAAAAAGACCCCATGTTGTTGTTCAGTCACTAAGTTGTATCTGACTCTTTGTGACTCCATGAACTGCAGCATGCCAAGCTTCCCTGTCTCTCACCATCTCCTGTAGTTTGCTTAAATTCATGTCCATTGAGTTGGTGATGCTCTCCGAACATCTTATCCTCTGTTGCCCCATTCTCCTCCTGTCCTCAATCTTTCCCAGCATCAGGGTCTTTTCCAATGAGTTGGTTCTTTGCATCAGGTGGCCGAAGTGTGGGAGCTTCAGCTTCAGCATCAGTCCTTCCAATGACTATTCAGGGTTGATTTCCTTTAGGAATGACTGGTTTGATCTCCTTGCAGTCCAAGGGACTGTCAAGAGTCTTCTCCAGCACCACAGTTCAAAAGCATCAGTTCTTCAGTGCTCTGCTTTCTTTGTGGTCCGAGTCTCACATCCATACATGACTACTGGAAAAATCATAGCTTTGGCTAGATGGACCTTTGTAAGCAGAGTGATGTCTCTGCTTTTTAATATGCTTTCTAGGTTTCTTCCAAGGAGCAAGCATCTTTTAATTTCATGGCTGCAGTGATCTTGAAGCCCAGGAAAATAAAATTCGCCACTGTTTCCACAACTAAAAGATCCTGTGTGCTGCAATTAAGACCTGGCTCAGCCAAATCAATACAGAAATAATTTTTTAAAATAAGGAACTGAGAGACACAGGGAGGTCAACTAATGTGGCCAAAGTTGGACAGTTGGGGAGCAGAGGAACAGGGCCGCCACCTCTTGCCAGTCTGACTCCAAAGCCAGGCTCCTTACCGCCATTCTTCCCACCCCTTCAGGAGATACCCAGAGCACTATCACCTATGACCTGGCTCTGGACCCAGGTCGCCCCCATTCCGTGGCCATCTTTGATGAGACACAGAACAGCACACGCAGACGTGTAGAGACGCTGAGGCTGAGTCAGAAATGCGAGACCCTGAAGCTCCGGTTACTGGTGAGCAGGGGGTGACCATCCTCCAAGCAGGGGGTGGGCTTGTGAAGCTGAGAAGGCTGGACCACCAACCCCTCACTGTCTCTCAGGATTGTGTGGAGGACTCAGTGACCCCCATTGCTCTGCGCCTCAACTTCTCTCTGGTGGGGGAGCCTGCACACAATTATGGGGGCCTCAGGCCAGTGCTGGCTGTGGATGCTCTGAGACTCTTCACAGCCTCGGTGAGTCGGGAAGATCCCCTGGAGCGGGAAAGGGCAACTCACTCCAGTATTCTTGCCTGGAGAATCCCACAGGCAAGAAGAGCCTGGCGGGCTGCAGTCCATGGGGTCCCAAAGAGTCGGACACGACTGAGCAACTAACACTTTCACTTTATTTCGAGATTTCACTTTGCTGTTTCTTTTTACATCCTGTCCCGATTTCCTTTTGTTTTTCTCATATTCCGTGTTTGGCAGCTTCCCTTTGAGAAGAACTGTGGCAATGACACCGTCTGCCAGGATGACCTCAGCATCACCTTCAGTTTTATGGAGTGAGTTCCCTGTCCTCTTTTTTACCCCCAAAACTGCACCATGACCTGGCGCTCTGTTCTCCTCCTGGCCCCCAAGGGAGCCTGGCACAGAGCAGCTGCTACCGCCTCATCCACTATCTTCTCTCTCCCAGTGTCTGCGCCTCCTTCCCTCCAGAGCACATTCGCGGCAGGGAAGCCCCCAGCCTCTCATGGCCTGGCTTCTTCCTTCCACAGCCTGGACACCCTGGTGGTGGGTGGACCCCGGGACTTGAACGTGACGGTGACTGTGAGAAACGAGGGCGAGGACTCCTACAGAACTCAGGTCACCTTCTTCTACCCGTCTGGCTTGTCCTACCGGAGGGTGTCAAGCAGCCAGGTAGCCAAACCCTTCTCAGGCTCCGTCTGACTTTACTTGCCCCACCCCCATGGCTGCCAGCTGACTTCACCAGCTCTGCCTCCCTTGCCTTCCAGAACCAGCGCTCACAACGGTTCTGGCGCCTGACCTGTGAGTCTGATGTCTCCACCGAAGGGTCTGGAATCTTGAAGAGAACCAGCTGTGGCATAAACCACCCCATTTTCCTAGACAACTCGGAGGTCAGACTGCTGGCTCCTCCTCCCTTTTTCTCCTTTGTTTTCTTCTGAATTCTTCCCTAGTTCTTCTCCTTCTTCCCACACTGCATGGCCTGTGGGATTTTAGTTCCTGGACCAGGTATTGAACTCAGGCCCTTGGCAATGAAAATGTGAAATCTTAACCACTGAACCATCAGGGAATTCCCTTCTCCTTCTTCTTTTTAAAAGTAGATCTTTCTTTCTCTCTCTCTCTCTTTTTTTTTTTTTGAAAAAAAGTTTTGCTGAGATAAAAATCCATCTACCATTACAATACACCCATTGGGCTTCCCTGGAAGCTCAGACAATAAAGAATCTGCTTGCAATGCAGGAGACCTGGGTTTGATTCCTGGGTTGGGAAGATTCCCTGAAGAAGTGAATGGCAACCCACTCCAGTATTCTTGCCTGGAGAATTCCATGGACAGAGGAGCCTAACGGCTATATAGTCCATGGTGTCACAAAGAGTCAGACATGACTGAATGACTAACACAAACATTTAAAGTATATGATCCAGGGACTTCTCTGATGGTCAAGTGGTTGAGAATCTGACTTGGAATGTAGGGGACACGGGCTTGATCCTGGGTTAGGGAACTAAGATCCTATGCCACATGCCACTGGGCAATCTAAGCTCAAGTGCCACAATCTAAGCTAGAGAGCCCACACACCCCAAGACCTCATGCAGTCAAAAATGAAGAAATAAATAAACTGAGAAAAGTATACAATCCACTGGCTTTTGAAATGTTCACAGAGTTGTGCATTCATCAGCGTGATCAATTTTAGAGTATTATATTTTTAATTTAATGTTTAAAATATTACTTATTTGTTTGGCTGCATTGGGTCTTAGATGCAGGATCTTTCGCTGCAGCTCATGAACTCTTTAGTTGTGGTCCACAGGCTCAGTAGGTGTAGCACTCGGGCTTAGTTGCTCCAAGGCATGTGGGATCTTAGTTCCCCGACCAGGTATTGAATTCGAGTCCCCTGCATTGCAAGGCAGATTCTTAACCCCTGGACAGCCTGGGAAGTCCTAGAGTATTTTATAAAACCCCCCAAAACACCTTGCTCCCTTTGGCCATCAGCCTATGTCTTCCCATCTGTCCCAGTTCTAGGCAACCACTAATCTATTTTCTGTCTTGAGATTCACCTATTCTGGGTATTTCATATGAATAGAATCATACAATATGATGGCTTCTTTGAGCATCACGCTTTCAAGGGTTACCCATGTTGCAAGATGTATTAATACTCTGATTCTTTTTATTGCTGAATAACACTCTGTTGTATGGATGTACCACATTTTATTTACCCATTCTTCAGCTGATGAACATCCGGAATGTTTCTTCTCTCTTCCTCTTGTCACTGTCTCTCTTTTCTCCAACTCCAGATCACCTTTAATGTCACATTTGACGTGAATCCTGATACTTACTTTGGAAACAAGCTACTTCTCAAGGCCAATGTTACCAGGTGAGCTATGCCTGGCTTCCCACCACATCATCAGTTTTGAGGTCCCAGCCCCGTGCTGATGGTGGACCATTGCCCTCTCCCCACTGGTTCTCCCTTCAGCTCATTCATTCACTCCAGAAATGCCAACTGAGCACCCACCCCATGCCAGGCATGTTGCCCAGGGCTGATGGGATAGCAACAGACAAGATGGCTGTGGTTCCTGGCTCATGGAGGTTATAATTTAGTGGCAAGGATGGACAGGACAGTTGATGATTACCATGAAATGAATGGTGTCCAGTGTTGTTGGGAGTTTGGTGTTCAGAGAGGAAGATTCATTTGGGCTGTGAGTTAGCCAGAAAAAGTGAAAGAAAGTGTTAGTCTTTCAGTCATGTCCGACTGTTTGTGACCCCATGGACTATAGCCCACCAGGCTCCTCTGTCCATGGAATTCTCCAGCCAAGAATACTGGAGCAGGTAGCTATTCCCTTCTCCAGGGGATCTTCCCAACCCAGGGATCAAACCCGGGTCTCCTGCATTGCAGGCAGATTCTTTCCATTTGAGCCACGAGGGAAGCCCAGCAAAGGCACAAATTGAAGGTGGGCATGAATACAGAGAGAAGGAAGTGTGGACCAAGCCATGCTGGGATATGGCAAATGTCAGGCTAAGTTTGAGCTCAGGAGGCAGAGTTGAAGGACTTGGTTAGATATGGCCCATTTCATGTAATGACCGACAGGTGCTATTAAGGAGTTTGCCGTTGAACTTGGGAGGGACAGGATGTGATCACCTTTGCATGCTAGAAAGATCTCTCTCCAGGAGGGCAGGGGATTAGGGCAGGAGTGGTTTTGAGTTCAGGGGACCAGTGAGAAAAAGAAGGTGCTCCAGGCATCCATCCTGCTGAGTTGGGATGGGCCTGAACTCCACGGGGCAGCCCTGGGCTTCCCTACAATCTCTATTTCCTCTGTTGGATTTAAAGGACAGTGTTTAAGATGCTGAGAGCACAGGACTCAATGGTTGGTTGGTGCTAGAGGGTAAAGGAGAAATAGGAGAAGGAAAGGCTGATTCTCAATTCTCAAGAGCTGGTCAGAGCTCTCTGTTTCCCTTCAGTGAGAACAACATGCCGGGGAACAACAAAACTCAATTCCAGCTGGAGCTGCCTGTGAAATACGCTGTGTATATGGTGGTCACCAGGTACTGGCTTCCAGGGCTTTTTGCTCTGCCTTCACCCCTGGGCTGGACATGGCGCATCGAGCATCTGTGCGCGAGTCTGTGCGCGGGTGCTTGTGTGCGTCTGAAGTTATGTGTGCACACGTGTGCATTTGTGTGTGTGTGTTGGGGGCCAAACTGCCACACGATGCGGGTCCCCCGACACGGTCCTCGCACACCGTCGTGCTCTCGCTCTCTCAGTTGCATTTCCTGTGTGTCTGTTCACCCCTTAACACCCTTAGCCCGAGACCCCCTCCCAGAACTCCCCTGATGTTCTGTCACTTCCTGCCCCTTCTTCTTTCTCCCATCAGCCTTGAGGCCTCCACCAAGTATCTCAACTTCACAGCCTCAGAGAAGACCATACACGCTATGGAGCATCAGTATCAGGTGGGGAGTGGAGAAGGAGCCTGGGGAGGGAAACCAGGATGACAGGAAAGAACAATGGGGAGGGACTTCCCTGGGGTCCAGTGGTTAAGACTCCGTGCTTTGACTGCATGGGACAGAAGTTTGATCCCTAGTCAGGAAACTAAGATCCCACATGCCTCAGGGCAAAAAACCCAAACGTAAATCAGAAGCGGTATTTTAACAGATGCAATAAAGACTTTTTAAAATGTTCCACATCAAAAAATCTTTTTAAAAAGTTCCACTCTTCCACTTCAGGGCACACGGGTTTGGTCCTTGTCAGGGAACAAAGATCTCACGTGTTGTGTTGTCAAAAAAAAAAAAAAAAGAATGATGGGAAACATGCATGAGGTGCCTGCTTTGGGCCAGGCTCTCTTCTAAGCTTGCTCTGACTCCTCACACACACACAAGCATGTGCATCACACATGCACACACACACATGTATATACATGGGACTTCCTCGGTGGCTCCGCAGTAAAGAATCTGCCTGCAATGGAGGCGACCAGGTTCAATCCCTGGGTCGGAAAGATCCCCTGGAGGAGGGCACGGCAACCCTCTCCAGTATTCTTGCCTGGAGAATCCCCATGGATAGAAGAGCCTGGCAGGTTACAGTAGATAGGGTCACAGAGAGACTGAAGTGACTGAGCATGCCTGTGTATACACCATGTATGTAATTACTTTTTTCTTCATCTTCCTAATGACTCTGTGATGGAGGCATTGTCGTCTCCCCCAGTTTATAGATGCAGAAACTGGGGCTCAGAGAGGTTAACAGAACACGCCCCCTGGTGTCACCCTTAGTAAGTGGAAGAGCTGCTGCTTACGACAGCCTGTTTGGCTCAGGAGTGGAATTTAACCACTACACTCTCCTACCTCTCAGAAAGCATCAGAAGGCAGGGTGCTTGGGTCTGTGAGGCCTTATTCAGTCCTGGGCCCCTTCCCAGGACTCCCCTGATGTTTGGGAGTGGGAAACCTGATTCTAGTTGCTGGTGGGTGTGGAAAAGCCAGAGCCCTGATACCCACCCTTCCCCCATCATGCAGTTCAACAACCTGGGCAGGAAGAAACTGCCCATCAGTGTGGTCTTCTGGATCCCCATCCGGCTGAACAAGGTGCCTGTGTGGTCCCAGCCCCAGGTCACCTTCTCCCAGGTAAGCCCAGACGGCTTTGAGGAGTGGGCCCAGCTCCTCCCTCCACAGCCCCCTGGTCTTTCCTAAAATCGTTTCTGCTTCTTCTGTTGGATTGTGGAGCCATTCCCGACCCTCTCCTGACCTGGAGGGTGGACCTGGGAGCCTCACTTCAATCCCTTCCTCATCGTGTCCCTTTTCCTCAGGACGTGTCCAGTGGATGTAACACCACGGAGGTTGCCCCTCGTCACTCTGACTTCCTGGCGGAGCTTAAGAAGAGCCCGGTGCTGGTGAGACTAAGCCCCGGCCTCAGGGCTGCACGCAGACTATGTGCCACCCCCTCACCGTGCCCAGTACTACCTCTCAACTGAGCAGCCTGGGCTCACAGGGCAAGTCCTGCATCCAGCTTTCCTGCTCACCTATCTCTTCTCCTCCCTTCCCCAGAACTGCTCCGTTGCTGTCTGCCAGAGAATCCAGTGTGCCATCCCATCCTTTGGCATTCAGGAGGAGTTCAAGGTCACCCTCAAGAGCAACTTCTCGTTTGACTGGTACATCAAGGTCTGTGGGGGCCCGAGGCTCGGCTGGGCATGAGTCATGATCCTTCAGGGCCTAGGGGTCCAGTTCCCATCCTCTCTCTCTCCCACAGACTTCACACAACCACCTTCAAGTTGTGAGCAAAGCGGAGATCTTATTTGATGAGTCAAAGTTCACCCTGCTTCCAGGGCAGGATGCATTTGTGATGGCCCAGGTATGTGTCTGGGACACAGCGCGACCATTAGAGGCAGGAGAGGAGGCTGGGCTTGTGGGGGAGAGAGAAGAATGGGCAGGAGGAGTGAGTGCTGGGCCTGGAGGGGACAGGGGACAGGGAGGGGTTAGTCATGGCATTCAGGGAGCACACAAGGTCTGACTGGGGAACCCCCAGAAACCCAGAGTCTTTCTCCTCTGATGTACCCCTTCGCCTCTCCCTGCTCCAGACAGGGACCAAGGTGGAGTCCTACGAAGTACATAACCCTATCCCGCTGATCGTGGGCAGCTCAGTAGGGGGGCTTGTGCTCCTGGCCCTCATCTCTGCCGGTCTGTACAAGGTAACTCCCCCGGGACCCTCTCCCTGCCCGCTCCCCTCCCCCACCCCACTGCTTCTCACTCAGCACTGTCAACTCCCACTTCTGCTGCCAGTTGGGTGACCTGGGTGGGGGGGTGTCACAGAACCTCAGTTTCTTCAGCTGTACAATGAGACTAAATGTAAGTGAAAGTCGCTCAGTCTTGTCCGATTCTTTGCCACCCCATGGATTGTAGCCCACCAGGCTTCTCTGTCCATGGAATTCTCCAGGCAAGAATACTGGAGTGGGTGGCCATTTCCTTCTCCTTCCTGACCCAGGGATTGAACCTGGGTCTCCTGTATTGCAGGCAGATTCTTTACCATCTGAGTCACTAGGGAAACACCCATTTTGTGGAGGTCATTGGCTTCATAACTCTAGAGAACTTAGAATGGTCTCTGGTACAATTGCTATATAAGGAGTAGTCCTGCTTATGCTTTCTCTTTCTTTCCTTTCCCAGTAGCAATGCCCTTCCTGTTCCACTTTCCCCAGGGCTATTCTACACCCTGCCGTGTTTTTCCTTTGCATCTCTTGGTCCCGCAGTCTCCCTGCCTGTCCTGCATGGCTTTCACCCACCCCCTTCCCCCAGCCTGGGTGCCCTCACTCACTCGCTTCTGCCTCCACAGCTCGGCTTCTTCAAACGACAGTACAAGGACATGATGACTGAACCTGGTCCCGAAGTGGATACCCCCCAGTAACAGCTCCTTCCCCACAAGTGGCCTCCCTTGCAGCAGACAGGACGTGATGGGACCAAAGAGTGGGTGCCCAGGCTGCTGGACGGACACCTCTGTTAGGAAATCGGGGCTGTGACGTTTCACTCAGGAGCGACCTGCTTGGGTTGCCATTCTCATCCGTGTGCACAGGCATGTGTGTGTGTGTGTGTGTGTGTGTGTGTGTGTGTGCACATGCATGAGTGTGAGTTGTGTGTGTGGCTTAGATTGCTCTTGAACCAAGATAAGTGCCTTCAGCACAAGGTCTGGGGCCAAAGGGGGTTGCTTGGGCTTCCTTGTGTGTGGGTGAAGATGCCACTGGTTCTTCCTTGGGGGCAGAGGTGATGGCAGCTCTTGCGGGTGAACACAAAGGGAAGGCCAACAAATCCTCCCGCGCTTTCCCCTGAAGAAGTAGGACCTACTTTGGTGGGTGAGCCTGCAGGCTGGCAGGAGCCCAAGCAGCTGGGGCTGAGCCCACCGGCAGGAGCCTGTCTGACCATTCCACACTAGAGCTGATATGTTCAGTGCACAATGGTGTACCTCTCTTTGTGTATTCACTTATTTATTATTTTAATGGTACTTTTATTTTTTGAATAGATGAACCTGTCTGTAGTATCAAAGTCAAAAAATGTGTAAAGGTGTATGATGAAAAGGTTCTCCTTTCCACCCTGATCTCCCAGCCATTCAGGTCTCTTGTAAAGGGTAGTCCAGGTTATGTGTTTGGAGGTCTCCTTTGCTAAGATTTTTTTTTTTATCTCTTTTTATACAATGATTCTAGGGATATGCAAACACACACACAAATTTTTTACACGAATGGCAGCATGCATTATTTATACTGTTCTACATCTTGCTTTTTTCATGAATATGGCTCTAACTTTTTTTTTATCAAGATATAAAGTACTTTCTCATTCTTTTATATAGTGGCTCTGTATTCTACCATGTGGGTGGATCCTAAGCCTGGGAGGTATATTGTTTCCAATCTCACAGTGACAAAAATGGTGGATTAATATATTGAATATATGTGGTTTTTGCGTATGTGTAGGCTAATTTATAGGATACATTCGCAGAAATTTGAGTTCTCTGAGAGGCAATCCCAAGAGAAGAATTTGAGTGAAAGATGCTTATTTAAGAGAGACCCCAGGGAATACCAGTAGGGAAGGAACGTGAGCTGGGAGGGAAAGGCAGGCAGTAAAGGGTGTATTATCAACAGAGGTACCACTATGAGCTTGTCGAGTGTAACTCGGCTGGGGAGGTCTGGGAGATAAAGTAGAACCCCCACCTCGACGCTTCCTACCTGTGCAGAGAAGGTGCACAGACAGATACACCGTGTTGTTCAGTTGCTACGTTGTGTCTGATTCTTTGCAACCTCATGGGTTGCAGCACACCAGGATTTTTCTGTCCTTCACTGTCTCCCGGAGTTTGCTCAAATTCATGTCCATTGAGTCAGTGATGCCGTCCACCCGTCTCGTCCTCTGTTATCCCCTTCTCTTCCTGCCTTCAATCTTTCCCGGCATCAGGGTCTTTTTCAGTGGTTATACCATGCCCCATAGTTATTGGCTTAGAGTTGCTCTTAGTGGAGAAGGAAGTGTTAATGCCCTGACACTTCCAGCCAGCCCTGAATGGAGGCAGAGCGGGCTCTGGTGGCCAGAGAAAGGGCTGCAGATGCTGCCGGTTGGAAGTCCACCAAGGGAGCATAGCCGTGCCCTGGCACGGCCTGCAGGGATCGGGGCAGGGCACCAATAGCACTTGCTTTCCCGAGCGTGTACAGGTGAAGTTTTGTTACCTGTTTCTAGTTAGCCTTCCCTCCTCTGGGGAGTTCTCCTGCTGCCCTTCTCCCAACCTTCGCCAACAGCACCTACCACTCTGCCCTTAGCACCCGCCCTACTTGTCACGCCAGTCTTGCTAAGTGGCCATATCTTGGTATTTACTCTGAATTTCACTTTCGAGGAAGCTGAGGCTTTGCAAGATTATCCTAATTGCTTGAGGTCATACGCTAAGTGGGGCTTCCCTGGTGGCTCAGATGGTAAAGAATCTGCCTACCATGTAGAAGACCCAGGTTCAATCCCTGGGTCAGGAAGGTCCCCTGGAGAAGAGAATGGCTACCCACTCCAGCATTCCAGCCTGGAGAATCCCATGGACAGAGGAGCCTGGCAGGTTACAGTCCATGGGGTCACAAAGGGTCAGACAGGATTGAGCAACTAACACTTTCACTTTTGATACAGATAAGGAAGGGGTGGAGGTGGGATTCAAACCTGGCTCAGTCTGGTTCCGTAGCTTTTCTCTTTTGCTGTCCTGATGGCCTCAGAGGAATGGCCTGCAGCAGGCGTGAGGGAGGTTAATAAAAATGGCAAGTACATGCAGTTCATTGAGAGACAAGGAAGATATGGCTTAGATGGACATCTGCTCCGGATGATTTAGGACGGAGGGCAGGTGAGGGAAGATTCCTGGGGGAGGCGACCCCTGACTCAAGTAGGGGCAGGAGCCTTCCACTCAGAGGGCAGCAGAGTCGGGGCTGGAAGAGTGGGTGGGAGCCTGGGCATATGTGCTTTGTGAGCCAGAGTGAGGAGTTTCAGTTTTATTCAAAATGCAGTAAGATGTCATCGAAGGGTGGCCCATAAGACAATGGCACTTTGTATCTTTGTTGCTATTCAGTCGTTAAATCATGTCTGACTCTTCGCAACCCCATGGACTATAGCCCTCCAGGATTCTTTTTCCATAGGATTTCCCAGGCGAAAATACTGGAGTGGGTTGCCATTTCCTTCTTCAGGGAATCTTCCTGACCCAGGGATTGAACCCACGTCTCCTGCATTGACAGGCAAATTCTTCACCACTGAGCTACCAGGGAAGTCTACCTTGAAATGGTTCTACACAATTTCTTTTTCTGACTTCAGAACCCTTAAAATGACTTTCTTCCTCCTTAAATTGAAAGAAAAAAGACCTCAAGATCTCCAGAGTCCTTAACTGACCCAGGAAAGGAGAGGGCCTCTATACCGCCAGGCAGCAGTCCTTGGACAAGCAATCAAGGCTCAAAGTCCACATAGCCTCTTTGTGTTGGAAGCTTGTGTTGATTCAGCCTGCTAGGAGCTTAATGGTGGGTTAAAAAGTAAATTATTTCTAGTGACAAATTACCCTAGCATGACCCCAAAGTTACTAATAAACAGGGCCATAAATCTCTAGTGAAGAAGCAGATAAACCTGGGAAAGTCTGTCCTTGGTTTTACTTTTGGGGATCCCTTGGTTCAGAATAAATCTCTGCAACCTCCAGCCTTCTTTTCTTACTTAGCTGTTGTTTAGTTGCTAAGTCTGACTTTTTGTGACCCCTGTAGTATGCCAGGAGAAGGCAATGGCACCCCACTCCAGTACTCTTGCCTGGTACGCTGGTACGCTGCAGTCCATGGGGTCACGAAGAGTCGGACACGACTGAGCGACTTCACTTTCACTTTTCACTTTCATGAATTGGAGAAGGAAATGGCAACCCACTCCAGTGTTCTTGCCTGGAGAATCCCAGGGATGGGGGAGCCTGGTGGGCTGCCGTCTATGGGGTCACACAGAGTCGGACACGACTGAAGCGACTTAGCAGCAGCAGCAGCAGTAGTATGCCAGGCTCCTCCGTCCTCCAGTATCTCCCGGAGTTTGCTCAAATTCATGTCCATTGAGTCAGTGATGGTATCTAACCATCTCATCCTTTGTCGCCCCCTTCTCCTCCTGCCCTCAGTCTTTCCCAACATCAAGGTCTTTTTGAACGAGTTGGCTCTCTGCATCAGGTGGCCACAATACGGGAGCTTCAGCTTCAGCATCAGTCCTTCCAAGGAAGGAATATTCAGGGTTGATTTCCTTGAGGATTGACTGATTTATCTCCTTGCAGTCCAAGGGACTCTCAAGAGTCTTCTCCAGCACCACACTTCGAAAGCATCAATTCCTTGTTGCTTAGCCTTCTTTATGGTCCACCTCTCACATACATACATCGTTACTGGAAGAAACATAGCTTTGACTATATGGACCTTTGTCAGCAGTGATGTCTCTGCTTTTTAACACGCCATCTAGGTTTGTCATAGCTTTCCTTCCAAGGAGCAAGTGTTTTTTAATTTCATGGCTGTAGTCACTGTCCATGATTTTGTGATTTTGCAGCCCAAGAAAATAAAATCTGTCTCTGCTTCTACATTTTCCCCATCCATTTGCCATGAAGTGATGGGACCAGATACCATGATCTTAGTTTTCTGGATGCTGAGTTTCAAACCAGGTTTTTTACTCTCCTCTTTCACCGTCATCAAGAGGGTATTCATCTTTAGTTCCTCTTCCCTTCCTGCCATTAGAGTAGTATCACCTGCATATCTGAGGTTGTAGATATTTCTCCTGGCAATCTTAATTCTAGCTTGTGATATTAATACTTACGGTTTAGAAAAGAGATTTCTAACTGACAATCCTTGGGGCAAATCCAGCCTTCAGGTTTTATTTAGCACTCATGGTTTTGTTTGTTTTTGATTAGTTCCTGACCTTTTAAAAGGGAGAGGTTTCTCAGGGAAATTCAGATTTATGGTTTCTCTTGGAAAATGGGAAATGTTTGACAAAACAAGGTGACAGCTTGGCAGAGTCACCCTGTCAGCAGGGCAGCTCACTCCATGGACCACTCGTGCCTCTGAGGCCCAGCCTGTTATATTTAAGGGGACCTCTGAGGCCCTGTGTGCACTGGCCTCTGCTTACCTCTATAGCTCACCTGCTCCTGCCCTCCCCTCTCAACCTCATGTTTCTCAGAGGCACCATATTTAGGCCGAGAAACTAGGACCCTTTTGAAAGTGAAGTGTGTTAGTTGCTCAGTCGTGTCTGACTCTTTGCAACCCCATGGACTATAGTCCAACAGGTTCCTCTGTCCATGGAATTCTCCAGGCAAGGATACTAGAGTGTGTTGTCATTCCCTTCTCCAGGGGATCTTTCCAAACCAGAGATTGAACTCAGGTCTCCTGCATTGCAGGCAGATTCTTTACTATCTGAGTCACCAGGCAAGACTTGAAAATGAAAGGGAATGTGATTAGTAATTACATTGGGACTGAGGCCTCAACATGATCTACTGGGACAGATCAGCATGTACCTGTGTTCCCCCATAGTCTCTCTCAATCCCAGTCTTTGCCTACACGGCACCAGACTCACTTCCTTAGGACAAGATCTGGAACCTGGAACAATTGCTAAATATATGTGTTGAGTAAATGAACGAATAGGCTTGGATTACCCAGCTTTCTGTTCTCAAGCTCTCTACCAGAAGACAGAGCTCTCAAAAAATCTGTTCCCCAGACTTTACTGGTGGTCCAGTGGTTAAGTGGCCTGCCAATGCAGGGGACACGGGTCCCACCCCTGCTGCAGGAAGATTCCACATGCTGCAGGGCAACTAAGCCTGTGTGCTGCAACTGCTGAAGCCTGTGTGCCTTAGAGCCTGTGCTCTGCAACAAGAGAAGCCACAGAAATGAGAAGCCCGCGCACCACAACTAGGGAATCACCCTGGCTCACTGCAACCAGAGGAAGCCTGCATGCATCAGGGAAGACACAAAACAGCCAAAAGCAAGTAAAACCTGTTTTCCTGCATTCTAATACATTTCTTCAGGCTCGTATAGTATCTGACTACATGCGTGTGTGCATGCGCTTAGTCGCTCAGTCGTATCCAACTCTTTGCAACCCAATGGGACTACAGCCCACCAGGCTCCTCTGTCCATGGGAATCTCCAGGCAAGAAAACTGGAGTGGGTTGCCATTCCCTTCTCCAGGGGATCTTCCCCAGCAAGGATCAAACTCAGTTGTCCTGCACTGCAGGTGGATTCTTGACCATCTGAGCCACCAGGGAAACCCTACTATATGGTACCACTTCACATTTGCTAAACAGAGAGACTGAATTCACAAATGGACAGTGGGTAGACAGAACTCTGACCCCACAATCTGTAGCAGCCAGCTCAAAAAACTCACCCATCATCTAGGGTAACCAGTTCAGGAAGCCAGCCTGCTACCTGTCCATCAGACTAGACAGTCATGCCGTCTCACCTCTGTGGGCTGCAGCCATGGCTGGGAACTGAGGGCTGACTGTGGAGCATCTAGATGGGAGTTGGAATGGTCTCTTGAAGAGAAATCCAGGAGATAAGGCTTATCACCAACACTTCAGACCCAACCCCTCTTACTCAAACCACCTCATTTCTGCTCTTTCTTGTTTCCCAGTGTCAGGTTTTCATTTCCCCCCCTTTTTTCCCACAGAATTTAGCTATAAATGAAATATGAAGATTTTGTTTTTATTCCAGTGAAATCTCTTGTCAGCTGTGAAAGTTTGAGCAAAGACAATCCTTTTGCTTTCTCTGGGTTTTTTTTTTTTTTGCCAATGCTTGAGTGCCCAGCTTCTTCCTCTTTCTTCACTCATCCTTATCTTTCTGGCACTTTCCTCCTCCACCAGGTGCGTGTTTGCTGTGTCCCCTAACATCCTTCTATTCCTCCACTTAATTGCTGCAGCCTTAACTCAGCCTAAACATATTGCTGTTTTATCCCAAGTTTGCCCCCAAATTCAAGTTAGTCTGCTTCCTGGAAAGGCTGCTTCTGGCTTGTTCAGAGGCAGCTTTCTGATTTTTTCAATTACTGGGCAGGCTTCAGGGGGATCTGGGCTGAGCACTCAGTCCATGGACTTCAAATCTGTGCAGATGCCCCTGGTGTGCACACACCCCCATCCATCTATGGGCAAATTACCTGCCCTTCCATTACCCATCCATCCACACAGCCAACAGGGCCTCCTCCAGTATTGATGCCCATCCTTGGTGAGACATGGAGAAAGAGCATCTTCTCTTAGTTCCCAGCCAGAGGGCATCACCTTTAATTCTCCACAAAGGAAGACAGACTGGGAACCCTCCCCTCCCCATCAGCTGATAGCAACTGCAGCATCAGAGGGAGGCAGTGCTATTTTCCTCCCACATAGCTGAGCTGCAGCAGTGACTAGGGTGAAAGTGAGAGAACGAGTGAAAGTCGCTGAGTCATGTCCGACTCTTTGCGACCCAATGGACTATACGGTCCATGGAATTCTCCAGGCCAGAATACTGGAGTGGGTAGCCTTTCCCTTCTCCAGGGGATCTTCCCAGCCCAGGGATCGAACCCAGGTCCCCTGAATTGCAGGCGGATTCTTTACCAGCTGAGCCACAAGGGAAGCCCAGAATGGGAACTGCTACAAATTCTTTTCAAGGGAACACATTCGCTTTCCCTTACCCAGAATCAGTGCTGCCGTTTCTTCTTTTTAATGATTTTTTGATGTGGACCATTTTAAAAATCTCTTTATTGAATTTGTTATAATATTGCTTCTGTTTTGGTTTTTTGGCTACCAAGCATGTGGGATCTTAGCCCCCTGGCCGGTGATCAGACCCGCACCCTCTGCACTGCAAGGTGAGGGCTTAACCACTGGAACGCTGGGCAAGGCCCAGCACTGCCTTTCTTTAACTTCGTGCATGCATCAGATATTGATGGGGTACTTCCTGGAAGAGCACAATCCCTACATTGAAGAGGCCTAAAGTCCCCATTTCAGTCCCCGGCCCATCAAATTATTCCTTTTTTTGTTTGTTTTGGTCTAAGCTTCTTCTTCTGAGACCCACCAAAGCAGAACTAACCACTTTCTCCAGGTCACTCTGAAGTCTAGCAAAACTTGTATTTGAATGCATCAGACTATTGTCTCCCCTGTAGGGTATGATCTCCCTGAAGGCTGGCTCCCTTTCCTGTGTGTTTTGCTTCCCCAGCAGCCGGCCTGCAGCCTGAATCACATGAGCAGCTCCGATGTATGGGTTGAATGGTTGAGTGAAACAATGCTACCAGGCTGGAGGTAGGGGAGAGAGAAGGGAAATGACATTATCAGCAACGTGGGGAAACCTTCAGCATCTTGAAACCTGTCTTCACCTTGTACTAGCTGGGCAAACAGACGCAAATGACTCAGCTTCTCTCTGCCTCACTTCTGCATCTGTGAAATGGAATAATAGCAGCCCCGTTCCCCTAGGACTGCTGTGAAGATTCAATGAACTAATAGATGGAAAGTGCTCAGTGGTATAAATAACCCATTGGAAAACTGCACAGAAGACCTAAATAGACATTTTCCCGAAGAAGATATATAAATGGAATACCGGCATGTGGAAAGATAGTCAACATCACTAATAATCAGAAAATGCAAATCAAACCCACAGTGAGATTTCACTTTCCACTTGTCAGAATGGCTGTTACTAAAAAGACAACAATTAAGTGGTGAGGAGGATGTGGAGAAAAGGGAAGCTTCATGCACTGTTTTTGCTGTTATCGTCGGTGGTGGGAATGTATATTGACATATGGAAAACAGTATGGAGGTTCCTCAGAAAAGTAAAAACAGAACCACTAGGTGATCCAGAAATTTCACTTCTGGGTATTTATCTGAAGAAAACAAAAACACTAATTAAAAAAAATATATGCATCCTTACGTTCATTGAAGCATTATCTACAATAGCCAAGATACGGAAACAATCTGTGTCCACCAACAGATCTATGGATAAAGAAGTGGCATATATATATAATGCCAATGGAATACTACTTAGCCACAAAAATAATGAAATATTGTCATTTGTGACAACACCAATGGACCTAGAAGCTATTATGTTAAGTGGAATAAGTCAAAGACAAATACTTTGTGATTTCACTTGTATGTGGAATCTAAAAAACAAATGAACAAACATAACTAAACAGAAACAGAGTCCTAAATATAGAGGACAAACAGGTGGCTGGCAGAGGGGAAAGAAATGGGAAAGAGAGAAAAATAGGTGAGAAAGGTTAAGAGGTATGAGCTTCCAGTTGCAAACTAAATGAGTCATGGGTATAAAATGTACAGTGTGTTGCCTGGAAAATCTCATGGATGGAGGAGCCTGGTGGGCTGCAGTCCATGGGGTCACGAAGAGTCGGACACGACTGAGCGACTTCACTTTCACTTTTCACTTTCATTCACTGGAGAAGGAAATGGCAACCCACTCCAGTGTTCTTGCCTGGAGAATCCCAGGGACGGGGGAGCCTGGTGGGCTGCTGTCTATGGGGTCACACAGAGTCGGACACGACTGAAGTGACTTAGCAGCAGCAGCAGAGTGCAAGGAACTGAGCAGTGGGCTGTGTGTAAAGCCTCGTGGCCTTTAGTATCTGCCTGTGGTTCTCACTACTCATTCAGTTGTTTTACTTCCCTTCTTTTGATTAAACTGTTGGCTTCTTTTTTGCATATCAGAAAAAAAAATGTACAGTGTGGGCAATATAATCAATAACCTTATAATATCCTCTTATGGTGACAGATGACAACTAGACTTATCATGGTGATTATTTTGATGTATAGAAATATCAAATCATTATGCTGTGTACCAGGCAGGATAGTATTATAGGTCAATTACACTTCCAAAAACAAACAGATAAACTCAGAAAAAGAGATCAGATTTGTGGCTACTAGAGGCAGGAAGTAGGGGCTGGGGAATCAGATGAAGGTAGTCAAAAGGTACAAACTTTCACATAAGTATTATGGGATTTTGTTTTATGGTCCTGCGGCAGGGCATATGAGATCTTAGTTCCCCAAGCAGGGATTGAACCCGTGACGCCTGCACTGGAACTGTGGAGTCTTAACCACTGGACCCAGTCTTAGGGATGTAATGTACAATGTGATAAATATAATTAACACTGCTGTATGTTATAAATGAAAATTGTGGAGAGTAAGTCCTAAGAGTTCTCATTACAAGGAAAACATTTTTTCTACATCTTTAATGATGTACCTACATGAGATGATAGATGTTCATTAAGCCTCTAATAGGAAAAGGAGTACGTCAAGGCTGTATATTGTCACCCTGCTTATTTAACTTATATGCAGAGTACATCATGAGAAACGCTTGGGCTGGAAGAAACACAAGCTGGAATCAAGATTGCCAGGAGAAATATCAACAACCTCAGATATGCAGATGACACCACCCTTTGGCAGAAAGTGAAGAGGAACTCAAAAGCCTCCTGATGAAAGTGAAAGTGGAGAGTGAAAAAGTTGGCTTAAAGCTCAACATTCAGAAAACAAAGATCATGGCATCCGGTCCCATCACTTCATGGGAAATAGATGGGGAAACAGTGGAAACAGTGTCAGACTTTATTTTTCTGGGCTCCAAAATCACTGCAGATGGTGATTGCAGCCATGAAATTAAAAGACGCTTACTCCTTGGAAGGCAAGTTATGACCAACCTAGAGAGCATACTCAAAAGCAGAGCCATTACTTTGCCAACAAAGGTCCATCTAGTCAAGGCTATGGTTTTTCCTGTGGTCATGTATGGATGTTAGAGTTGGACTGTGAAGAAGGCTGAGCGCCGAAGAATTGATGCTTTTGAACTGTGGTGTTGGAGAAGACTCTTGAGAGTCCCTTGGACTGCAAGGAGATCCAACCAGTCCATTCTAAAGGAGATCAGCCCTGGGATTTCTTTGGAAGGAATGATACTAAAGCTGAAACTCCAGTACTTTGGCCACCTCATGCGAAGAGTTGACTCACTGGAAAAGACTCTGTTGCTGGTGGGGATTGGGGGCAAGAGGAGAAGGGGACGACAGAGGATGAGATGGCTGTATGTCATCACTGACTCGATGGACGTGAGTCTGAGTGAACTCCGGGAGTTGGTGATGGACAGGGAGGCCTGGCGTGCTGCGATTCATGGGGTCGCAAAGAGTCGGACACGACTGAGCGACTGAACTGAACTGAAGCCTCTAATGGTCATCGTTTCATGACGTACATTAGTCAAATCATTACACTGTGTGTCTTAAACTTACGCAGTGCTATAAGTCAATTATATATCAATAAAACTGGAAAAAAAAGTTCACACTGATAGAAATGTTAGGATTATCACAGTTCCTTTGTTCTGCCATCAAGATGTTATTACCTGGGACTTCCCTGGTGGTTCAGTGGTTAAGAATCCATCTGCCAATGCAGGGCACACGGGTTCTATCCCTGGTCCAGGAAGATTCTGTATGCCGTGGAGCAACTAAGCTTGAGCACCACAACTACTGAGTCCACGCTCTAGAGCCTGAGCTCCGCAACAAGAGAAGCCACACAATGAGAAGCCTGTGTGTACCACAAGGAAGAGTAGACCCCATTCACTGCAACTAGAGAAAGCCCAAGCACAGCAATGGAGACCCAGAACAGCCCAGATGTTACTACCCTATGCCTGCTTCTCTTTTCCATGTCCTACTCTTTGCAGGCATTGGGTAAAATCCTCCATTGATCCCAAATCACCCATCACACCAGAACTCCATGCCCAGGGATCCAGGAGTGTAGGGAGAACCAGAGGCTTTTGAAGAGAAACATCTTCCTGATGGGGCTTCCCAGTTGGCACTAGTGGTGAATCTGCCTGCTAATGCAGGAGACGTGGGTTCGATCCCTGGGTCAGGAAGTCCCCTAGAGTAGGAAGTGGCAACCCACTCCAGTATTCTTGCCTGGAAAATTCCACGGACAGAGGAACCTGGTGGGCTTATAGTCTATGGGGTCACAAAGAGCTGGACACGGCTGAGCGATTGAGCATATGCACACACAGACACACCTTCCTGAGTACCTACATGCCCGCGTGTGTTTCTACACTACAGAATTCCAATAAGTTCTGTTTTGAGAAAAGTCAGAGGTAAGGTAGACAGGTGTTCCTTTGAAGACAGAGAAGTGAGATGGATTGTTTGCAGCAAGAGGAAGGGCTGAAATTATGGGAAATCCGGTCAAGCTCTGTGGGCAAGCAAAGGGTAGAAACACATGAGAAATCTGAGGGTTTCTGCCCACTAAATTTCTGTTCTCTTATTTCCATGGGGAAAAAAAAACAACTCATGCAACAGACTGCAGATTATTCAGTTCCACTTAGCTCGGGCAAACCAGACCTGAATTAAAACAGCTTTTGTCCTGGTTTCTCTAACCCACTCCCCACAACCACCTCCATCCCCCGCCCATACATGGTAGACCAAATGCAGCCCCTCCTACCCTACCATCCTTCTGGAATCTTCTTCAGCCCCTCTGAGCTCAGAGACAGAGCAGAAACTTATGGAGTCAGAAATGTCAGCAGTGGGAAGGCTGGCTGTTCTTCAAACCTCCCCAGACCACCCCTCTGCCCTTGACTGCTTGCCCCAAGTTTGACCAGGACTCAACACCCTAGGGGTGCCAAATGGACAAAGCTGGATGTGACTGATTGCACTGAGGAGATGAGTAACTGGGATGTCCGCCCCTTCCTTGTTTATATCATCCCCTTTACTGTCATCCTCTTTTCCGGAAATGTCAAAATCATAAATCACTGAAATGGGGCTTTGAGTTTTAGACACCCTAAGGTCTTGGCTGGAGCCTTATTGGCCTCATCTGCAAAATGGGTGGGTTGAATTAAGGACACATTCTGTTCTAAGTTTTATGATCCAAGTCTTCCTTAACAAAGGCGAAGTACCTTATCTTGACTTTTCTCTGAAGCATCATGGAAGTATGTGAGCAGAGTGAGAGAGGGGATGGAATCTTACTGGTCCAGAATTCTTATCTTATCTGTCTTCACCCATCCAGGGTGAAATCCGTGTCTAAGGAAAGAGAGTGATGGTAAGGCCAGGTTCAAGGTTCTCTGAAGGCTGGTGGCCTCTGTCCATAACACTAGCCCCGAGTCTCCCAGACTTCTGGTTTGAGTTATTTCTGGTTATCTTTTATCATCTTCAGGATCTGGGTTACTTCTCTTTTCTCTTTGTTGGGTTTTTCTGCCACCATTTCCTTCTTGGAATTGAACCCCCACACCCTTGCTCACTTGCTCTCAAATTTCGTTCATGGCAAAAGATTCCAGAGGGCTTCCCTGGTGGCTCAGTGGTAAAGAATCCATGTGCCAATGCTGGAGACTCAGGTTCAGTCCCTAGGTTGGGAAGACCCCTTGGAGAAGGAAACGGCTACCCTCTCCAGTATTCTTGCCTGGGAAATCCCATGGACAGAGGAGCCTGGTGGGCTACAGTCCGTGGGGTTGCAAGAGTCGGACACGACTGAGTGAATAAATGACAACAACCCTCATTCACTCACTCTCAAATTTTCTTCATCACCAAGAATTCCAGGGCCCTTCTCCAGCCATATTTTGTCTGAGGTCTCCTCAGGGCTGCACCTCTCTCTGGGTGATATTGCTGCCCCCGGTCCCTCCCCCACTGCCCTGGGACCACTCACTCCAGGGTCACCAACAGCCTCTGTATCCAGATTCAGAGACTTCTTACCTCACTTGACGGCAGCCTGTGATGTTGTTCACACTCCTTCTCTCCAGGCTGCCTTTTCACTGTGTTCTTCTTTCTCTCTCTTTTTTTTCTGAAGATTTTGTTAACATGGACCATTTTAAAAGTCTTTGGAATTTAAGTGCATGTTAGTGACTTACAGACCCTTTTTAACAACAACAACAAAACCCCAAGAACTAATGAGGTAGTAACAGTTCATAAAACAGAACTTACAAAACCACTAATGTACACAGATATTGCATTTTATTCTGATAAAATATCTTTCAACTACAAATTGTCACAGTAAAGGAGAATTTTATTCTTAAACAGGTAAAATGCTTTACATTATTTTTTTACATTTTTCATAACAAACTGATGTTTATTTAAAATGCTATACTTTAATCAAAAAATCTTATTCTTTCCCTTGACTTTAAAAAATTATTTTAATTGGAGGATAATTGCTTTGCAGTGTTGTGATGGTTTTTGCCATATGTGAGTATGAATCGAACATAGGCGTGCATGTGTCCCCTCCATCCTGAAACCCCCTCCCACATTTCGCCCCACCCTATTCCTCCAGGTAAAATAAATAAATAAAATAAAAGTCTTCACTGAATTTCTTACAATATTATTTCTGTTTCATTTTGTAAGGTTTGTTTATTTATTTATTTATTGGCTGTGCTCGGTCTTCGTTGCTGAGCGGTCTTTTCTCTAGTTGTGGTGCACGCACTTCTCGGGGTGGTGCCTTCTCTCTGGAGCATGCGCGCTCAGTAGCTCAGTACTTGTGGCACATGGGCTTCAGTAGCTGTGGCCCAAGGGGCTCAGGTGCCCTGTGGCATGATCTTCCCAGATCGAACCCGTTGTCCCCTGCATTGGCAGGAGGATTCTTAAACACTGGACCACCAGGAAAGTCCTATTTCTGTTGTTCACATTCCGATCTTTTGGCTGCAAGGCATGTGGCATCTTAGCTCCCTGACCAGGGATTGAATCTGCACCCCTCCATTAAACACTGGACTTCCGGGGAAGTCCCTCTTCTCCTTTTTGGACACTTTCCTTCCCAACCTTCTTGAGCCCTTTGTGGCCATCATGGTTGTTTTCCTGTGACCCAGGCCAGGCCCCATTCTTCTACTTCATTTTCATACTCCCGTCAGGATCTCACCCAGCACTTCCGCTGATGGTTCCAGAACTTGTTTCCAGCCCAGGCTTTTCTCCCAGATCCAGCCCCACACACCCTTCATGATGTGGCAGCTTCTCCACTTGAGAAGCCCACTAACCTAACACAGTGATCATCATAGCATAGTAAGCTAAGGCTTCCCTGGGGGCGCTAGTGGTAAAGAACCCGCCTGTCAACGCAGGAGACAAAAGAGACGCAGGTTTGATCCCTGGATTGGAAAGATTCCCTGGAGGAGGGCATGGCAACGCACTCCAGTATTCTCATCTGGAGACTCCCCATGGACAGAGGAGCCTGGCAGGCTACAGTCCCTTGGGTTGCAAAGAGTCAGACACGACTGAAGTGACTTATCACTCATGCAACAGTAAGTTAACTGTCAATAATAAAAGTTCACAAATACTCTTCAGAGCATTTTCACACTTACTAAGTCAACTGTCCCAACAACAATAGGAAGTGTGTATTTTTATTATCACCTCATTTTGCAGAGGAGGAAATGGTCAGAGAGGTCAGAAGAGCCTAACTTTTTTTAACTTTAAAAAATTTTATTTTTTTTAGTTTGTATTTTTATCAAAGTTATTCATAGGCACAGTCAAATTGTTTCACATGCTTTGCTATGAAAAATAGCTGTCCTTTATCCTTCCCCTGCACACCTTCCTGTCTGGGAGCAGTCATTTTCAATGAAAGAGGCCAAGCTCTTATTTTTAAATTTTAATTTGTTTTTATGATTTTCAAAAATTTATTGGCATATTGTTGATTTACAGTGTTGTGTTAGTTTCTGCTGTACAGCAATGTGAATCAGTTATACATATATCTAATCTTTTAAAAATTCTTTTCCCATATGGGTCATTACAGAGTATTGAGAAGAGTTCCCTGTGCTAAACAATAGGCCCTTATTAGGTATCTATTTTATATACGGCAGTGTGTATATGTCCATCCTAGACTATCCCTGGATGGTCCCTGGACATATACATAAAATCCCAGTTTATCCCTCCCCACCCCACCCCCTTTACCCTTGGTAACCCTGTTTGTTTTCTCCATCTGAGACTCTGTTTCTGTTTTGCAATTAAGTTCCTTTGTACCATTTTTTTTAGATTCCGCATTTGAGTGATAGCACATGATACTTGATTTCCTCTGTCTGACTTATTTCATTCAGTCTGACCTACTCTAGGTCCATTCATGTTGCTGCAAATGACATTATTTCATTCTTTTTTATAAACCCAAACTCTTAGAACAACATATTTTGGTTCCCTTAACAAGGAAGTTGGCTGCACCCCCCACCCCTCCCCACTCCTACCCTCCAGCTCAGGGACTGTCATCAGCTTCCATGCCTTAGGGACAAGTCAGCCTTCAGTTCGTCCCCATGGCCACCAGCTCACCCACTCATCACCTTTCTCCTGACCAACCCGTCTTCAACCAGCTCCCAAGGAATCCATGCCCCACACAGCCCCCTTTTCTAGTTTTCTAAAGCTCAAATTTGAAGATCTCAGTCTTTGTAATTTGCTTCTATTGTAATTTGCCTTTGTAATTTGCCTCCCTCTGTCCTCAAGATAAAACTGGCAGGCCTTAAGGGGGCTTTCCAGGCCTGAGGCCTGCTTCCGCTTCCCCCACCTCCCCGACTGACCACATCTTTTGCCACTTCCCACCTCCTACTCTCTGGTTTCTACCACTGATGTCCTAAGAAGCCCTCTTATCTCGTGTCTCTTCTACATTTGGCCACTCCTTCTGAAATATGTTCCCCTCTGGTTAGTTGCTTGCAAGACTCAAATCAAGTGTCACCTCTTCCAGGAAGTTTTCCTGAAACTTCACACCCTTCCAATCACAGACTGCGATACCCTGTGACCAATAAGTATCTTCTCCTCTCATAGCAATGTCTTGCTGTTTACATGTTTGCCTTCTCCACTGACACCAAAGCTGGGGCCTTGTGGTTTGTGTTTTCCCATCCTGCTGAGAGATGGCTTACACAATCAGCCTCAAATTAGATTTGTTGAATAAGTGATGAACAAATACCCACTCTGCCTTCCTCCTAGGGTCCAGAGGTCCAGAGTGGAAGATTCTTCCCAGAGCCTCTCTTAGGGGTCTGAAGACACCCTGGCATCTACCCTTTCCCATCCCCTGGTTCATTGACATTTCAAGGTCAGGGGGAAACTTTCTTCTGTACAATAAGAGAACGTGGGAGAGGTGGGGTAGGGCAGGAGATTTGCATCCACCCCAGCCTAGGTTGCAGAGACAAGAGAAGCGAGTCATATCATCTCTGCTTAGAAAGACTCCTGGACACAGTGTTTGTAGGCTGCCTGCCCCTTTCTCTGCTTATTTCAGTTGTATTCTCCACCCCCACCTCTGAGTCATGCTGACAACTTCCCTCCCTGCATCTGGCCTCCTGAGCTTCTCTCTGCTCACTGGCTTCCTTGGCATCTTGGTCCAGCTCTTCCCTTTGGGGCTCAAGTGCTCTGATGCCCACATCTGACCTTCTTGTCATGACCAGGACCCGGGTTTTTCTCTTCCTGTTGATGGGTAAGCCGAGGGTCATGGTGGGGAGGAGAGGATGGGGGTCAAGCTAGAGAGAGAGCCAAGAATGACTTTTCGAACTCAGGCTTTAGGGGAGGGATCTGGAGTTATACCAGGTTGAGGATCTGGGGTTTGTGGAGGTTGAGAGGATGCTGAATCAATTTTAGGGGTGTTCGAGAGAAAATGCTGGAAGAGAGGCCAGTTGCCTGGACAATGCAGAGGTGTCTCAAGTAGGCAGAAGAAGTCAATCATGTACTCTGTCTGCTGCATCTGTTCGGCCCCAAGTTTTCCTGAATTCTCCTTCATGGGAGCCCTGAGGGAGGTATGGGGAAAGAGGTCTATTTGGGCGTTGCTCTGTGGCAATGGAGAAATGAAACTTGGTAGCAGACTAGTGGAGGAACAGCTATCTCTGGACCATCTGAAGGAGGCAAACAGGGCTGAGAGAGGCCTGAGGCTGGGGGTCCAGAAGCCCAGGAGATGCTGGGGCATTATGCCTGGAGGGGTAGTAGGGGGAGGCAGCCTGGGAGCAAAGAAGATGGAGGAGGTGGGAGACCCTTCCTCAAAGCTTGTCTCCTCGCCTTCCTTCCCAGCCCCGGTGTCCTCTCTCTGCTTCAACTTGGACACAGAGCAACCGACAACCTTCCGTGTGGACAGCCCTGGGTTTGGACACAGTGTGGTCCAGTATGCCCAATGGTGAGGACACTGTGGTGTCTTTGGCTTTCATCAACTCCTTCCCTGCACAGGGCTGGTCTCTCCCCACATCCTTCCCTTATTCACAAACTCTCCTCTGTCTGCCATGGCAATTTCCCCTAAGGCTATGAAGAACTGGACTGAAGAAGGGCCATCTTGTGACGTCAATGACCACAGCTAACTTCATTTTTTATCGAGCAATCACTAAGTGCCAGGCACCTTTGGATGGGCACTGATTTCATCCTCACCACAACCATATGATGTAGGAAGCCACCACTCAACAAATGTTTATTGAGCATCTATTACTGTATGTCTCAGGAGCCAGACATATACTAGAGAATGAAAGAAACCAAAATCTCTCTCATGTGGACTTTAGATTGTTATGAATCTCCACTTTACAGATGAGGAAACTGAGGCTTAGAGAGGGAAAGCAAACTGGCCAAGTGGCAGTCTGGCTCCAGCATCCATGATCTTAGCTGCCGTGCTCTTTTCTCCCCCCAGGCTGGTGGTTGGAGCCCCCCGGGAGGTAAAGGCTGCCAATCAAACAGGCGGCCTCTACTCCTGTGACTACGGCACGGGGAAGTGTGAGGCCATCCCCCTGCAGGGTGAGTGGCTGCCCGTGGCTGGCACCCAGGTTCAGGCTCCCATGCTCTGTGGGTCTGTGGGGAACACAGGAGACTCAATCCCTGGCTTCAGCTCTGTCTGCAGACCCTGAGCCTCAGACAGGCCTCCTGACTCTCCCACAGTCTTCCCTCCCATCCCACCCCTGCGCCCCCATAGCTCCATCAAGACCAAAAGCTCCCTTCACCTGTCAGACTGCCTCATCTCCTAGAGTTGAGGTGCCCCCTGCCTCCTCTGACCTGAAGGTGACCATGCATACATCTGTGCCCTCAGTGCCTCCAGAGGCTGTGAACATGTCCCTGGGCCTGTCCATGGCAGCCACCACCAACCCCTTTCAACTGCTGGTGAGTTGCCCTGGGTCACAGGAGCATCCTGAGAGAATGCATGGGGATCTACGGCTCTGGTGCTGGGGGTCTCGTGGAGGGTGGGGGTGCTTGGACGGGAGGGTGTGACAGACAACCCTTCCCACCAAGCCCCTCTGTCCCCAGGCCTGTGGCCCCACCGTGCACCACGCATGCCGGGAGAACATGCACTTGACCGGGACCTGCTTCCTGCTGGCCTCCCCGTTTCGGCAGGTCAAGAGGATCCCGGCTGCCCTGCAGGGTGAGTGTTTGGGGCCACTGAGTCCTTTGAGGAACCTACACGCATCTGACAGGGGCTTGCCGTGGGGCAAGGAACACTCTTACCAGAGTGGATAAACCAGAGGGATCCATAAAAAAAAATTTCGCTGGAGGGCACAGTGATTCCAAACATGCCTGGAGAGGCCACCACCTGCTTTTACACTTGCCTCATCACTATGCCAGTGCAGGGTCTTTCTAGGGCCTTTCTCTCTCTGAGCTTCAATGCCCTCGTCTGTTTGATGGGAATAATAGCACACCCGACACTGTGACTAACATAGATGGTGCACGGCCAGGGTTCAGCTCAGTGCCTCAGTGGCGAGGGCTCAGTTTATGCCAGCTGCTACAATTTTTAGAGTGAAGGACATTTATTTTCACCCATTGTACCCTGTGGTATATAACCAATTGATTTGTGCAGCAGGCTGGGAAAGGTGATGAGGATACAGGCAGTCTGAGCAGTGTGCATGTATGTGTGTGTGTGTTTGTGTGTGTGTGTAAATGTGTACGTGTGTGTATGTATATGTATGTGCATGAGAGTGATATATATATATATTTATGCGTGTTTGTGTGTATGTTGTGCGTATGTGCGTGTTTGTATGTGTGTATGTAATGTATATATGTATTTGTGTGTGTTGTATGTATGTTTATTCGTCTGTGTGTATGTATATGTATGTGTGTGATGTTTACGTGTATTTTTGCATGTTGTGTGTACACTTGCCTGTGTGTTTGTGTATGTGTATGAGTGTGTGTATGTGTTTGTGCATGTTGTATATGTTTGTGTGTGTTGATATGTATGTGTATGAGTGTGTATGTGTATATGTGTTTGTGCATGTTGTATGTATGTTTGCATGTGTACGATGTATGTATATATGTGTTTGTGCATGTTGTGTATGTGTGTGTTGGTATGTATGTGCCTGAGTGTGTATGTGTATTTGTGTATGTTGTATGTGTGTTTGTGTGTGTGATGTGTGTGTGTGTGGTATATGTGTGTATGTACACGTGTGTGTGTGAGTACAGGTTGAGGACCCGGCTTCCCCTGTGCTGATGGGGATGGGGGATGAGGAGGTGAAACAGTAAGCTTCTCAGACCCCACCTGGGGCAGACCAAGGTCCCTTCCTGGTTCCACATTCACACCCAAGCCCTTGGGGAGACTGACATCCGGGGCTTTGACTGGGGTGCCCCTCCCAGCACCTCCTAGGCCCCTGGGCTTCCACCAGGACACCCTTATTTCTGCTGGGAAGCCTCAGAGGCAGAAGGGGGAAGCTAGGGGCTAGACAGGAATCTCCATCAGAGAGCCAAGTCAAGCGGGACTCCCTCTTCTTTTTAAAAAAAAAAAATATTGATTTGGTATTTATGTTATTTTTGTCTGCCCTGGGTCTGCTCAAGAACTTTCTCTAGTTGTGGCGGGCGGGGGCGTAGCGGCGGGGAGGGTGGGGGCGTGGCCGGGGGCGCGGAGGGTTGTGCTACTCTTTGCTGTAGTGTATAGGTTTTTATGGCACCCCACTCCAGTACTCTTGCCTGGAAAATCCCATGGACGGAGGAGCCTGGTGGGCTGCAGTCCATGGGGTCGCTAAGAGTCGGACACGACTGAGCGACTTCACTTTCACTTTTCACTTTCATGCATTGGAGAAGGAAATGGCAACCCACTTCAGTGTTCTTGCCTGGAGAATCCCAGGGACGGGGGAGCCTGGTGGGCTGCCGTCTGTGGGGTCGCACAGAGTCGGACACGACTGAAGTGACTTAGCAGCATAGGCTTTTCAGTTTCGGTGGCTTCTCTTGTTGTGGATCACGGGCTCTAGGATGCACCGGCTTCAGTAACTGCGGTGTGCAGGCTTAGTTGCCCCCCAGCATGTGGGATCTTCCAGGACCAGGGATCTAACCATGTCTCCTGTATTGGCAGGCAGATTCTTAACCACTGGTCCACCAGGGAAGTCCCCGAGCTGTCTCTTCTGAGGATGGATTTTGTTTAAATATTTAACAAAAGTAGTTTGGTGCTGACCCCGAGACAGGGGCTGGAGCAGTGTCCTGTTATTGCTGGACAGTGGGGACGGTGGGAGAGAAGGTGGAGAAAGGCCAGGGGGCGGGACACGGACAGTCGAGGTAGAAGGAGGGGCCCCAGCCTCTCACCATCTGGACTGGACGAATTGTCACTTTTTAATCAACCAGGTGTGAGCAGCTGAATCACAGATGTGGCCTCTTTAGAGACTTTGGGAGACCAAGGGATCCTGTTCTAGGCAGGAGTCAGGGCAGCTCCTGGGAGGGAAACTCCTCGTCTTGTGGCCAGGAGACCCGGGCTTTGTGAGTGTCCCTCTGGGGACTGGTGCCATCTCCTCCCCTAGAGTGCCCAAGGCAGGATCAGGACATCGCCTTTCTGATCGACGGCTCAGGCAGCATCTCTTCCAGAGATTTTAACAAAATGTTGAACTTCGTGAAGGCCGTGATGAGCCAGTTCCAGCGTCCCAGCTCCCAGGTGTGCCCTCGAGGGCGGGAAGGCCGGGGTGTAGCCCCGCCCCGCCCCGGGGGAGGCTTGTGGGAGGAGCCTCGAGGTGGCGTTGCCTCGGCCTGACCCTCAGCGCTGCTTGGTTCTCCCAGTTCTCCCTGGTGCAGTTCTCCAGCACGTTCACGGTGCACTTCGCTTTCAAAGACTTCGCTACCAGCTCAGACCCACTAAGCCTCCTGAATTCCGTTCGGCAGCTGCGACAGTGGACGTTCACGGCCTCAGCCATCCTATTTGTCACGTGAGTCCTGACTCCTCCCAGGTCCTCCCCTCAAGCATTTGAGTCTTCCTTCACGGCCCCATCTGTCTCGGTGCGGAAGGGAGGTGGGCACTGAAATTCAGGCTGTGGTCTCCTGACCAAGCCAGGGGCCTCCGGGTGGGACAGAGCATCCCCTCGTTCTCACAAAGGCATCAGGGGCCAAGCAGCGGCTCATTTCACTGGCCTCTGGACCTTCATCTTCTCTGACAGAGATAAGCTGTTCAGTGCCGCCTACGGGGCCCGAAAAGATGCCTCCAAAATCCTCATCGTCATCACTGATGGGGAGAAAACAGAAAACCTGGGTTACGAGGATGTCATTCCCCGGGCTGAGGCCGCCGGCATCATCCGATATGCAATTGGGGTAGGATGGGGGGATGCCCTTACTCTACCTCCTCCTCTCAAGTCCTCTTAAGGCACCTTCCCTTTCAAGGACAGAACCCCCCAGCTCTCTTAGCTTCTTCTGCCTTCAGGATGAAAACTTTGTCCCAGCCTGGAGGACTCTCATCCTTTTCCTTAAACTCCTCCATGCTGTCTGAGCCTCATTTTTCTTGCCTGTTCGCTGGCTGTAATTATATTAACCTGGCAGGGTTACTGGAGGAGCCCAGCATCCAGCAGGCATGTTATAGTTTGGATTATTTTCACTGAGTTGGTCTTTGCTGGGGACAGGTGGGATCAGCATTTCGATACAAAAAGTCCTTGAAAGAATTAATCGACATTGCCTCCACACCCTCTGAAGAGCATGTATTTCAAGTGGAGAACTTTGATGCTTTGCGAGACATTCAGAAACAACTGAAAGAGAAGATTTTTGCCATTGAGGGTAAGTCAGAGATGGAACTACTTGTTTCAGAAGCCCTCACCTATAAATCCTTTTTCTTCTAGAACATGGACTCCTTTGTCATGGGCCAGTTCCTCCCTTTGGGTATTTAGTCTCCAACATGAGATCCTCCTGGGCTTCCTCAGTGGCTCAGTGGTAAAGAATCCACCTGCAATGCAGGAGCCACAGAATACGTGGGTTTGATCCCTGGGTCAAGAAGATCCCCTGGAGGAGGGCATGGCAACCCACTCCACTATACTTATCTGGAGAATCCCGTGCACAGAGGAGCCTGGCAGGCTACAGTCCATGGGGTCACGTAGCGTCGGACACAACTGAAGCAATCTAGCACATAGCACACACATGAGATCCTCTTAAAGCTGAGATTCTCCCTGAACCTAGCAAAGCTTGTCTTTCCCCCATAGAACCTAGGTGTCATACCTTTCCCCAGGTACACAGACCATAAGCAGTAGTTCCTTCGAACTGGAGATGTCTCAGGAGGGCTTCAGTGCTGTGTTCATGCCTGTAAGTGGGGCCCCTTTCAGCCCATTGATGTAGGGTTAGGCAGAGACAGAGGAGGGAAGGCAAGAGTGGGTATCTGATGAGTGGGCGGCAGGCATTTCTTCAGAATAGGCTGTCTTTTTCCCACCTGCTCACCCTGGAATCCTTTCCTTCCAGGATGGACCAGTTTTGGGGGCTGTGGGGAGCTTCAGCTGGTCTGGAGGTGCCTTCCTGTACCCCCCAAATAAGAACCCCACCTTCATCAACATGTCCCAGGAGCACGTGGACATGAGGGACTCGTATCTGGGTGAGACAAGGCTGCGGTTGGGGGCTGGGCAGGAGATGGGCTGCCTGGGAAGGACAGGGGCCCGGGGGTGGGGGATGAGGGGACGGGGGTGGGGAAGCCTCGGTGCTGACCCTGGCCCCTTCAGGTTACTCCACAGAGCTGGCCCTTTGGAGAGGGGCACAGAGCCTGATCCTGGGGGCGCCCCGCCATCAGCACACCGGGAAGGTGGTCCTCTTCACCCAGGTGTCCAGGCAATGGAGGCCACAGGCTGAAGTCACAGGGACCCAGGTTGAGTGTGGAGGGGGTCTTCAGGGGCAGAGAAGGAGGAGAGGAAGCGGGTGCAGGGCCTCTGGGGGAGGTGTTGGTGTCTGGGGAGAGGTGGGACTCAGCCCAGGGCGTGCCCCTGGCAGAGGACAGACAGGATGACTCCCAACTCTGCCTTCCAGATCGGCTCTTACTTCGGGGCCTCCCTCTGCTCTGTGGATGTGAATGGAGATAGTAGCTCTGACCTGGTCCTCATTGGGGCCCCTCATTTCTACGAGCAGACCCAGGGGGGCCAGGTGTCCGTGTGCCCCTTTCCCCGGGGGGTGAGTAGTGATGAGACCCAGGCTGGGTGGGGTCTGGCTGTGGGATGGAGGGGGTCGCCTGGGGTGGGACCTGACACTGTTTTTGTTCTGCAGAGAGCTAAGTGGCAGTGTGATGCTGTTCTGCGAGGGGAGCCGGGCCACCCCTGGGGCCGCTTTGGGGCAGCCCTGACAGCGCTAGGGGATGTGAATGGGGACAGGCTGGTGGATGTGGCCATTGGGGCCCCGGGAGAGCAGGAGAACCAGGGTGCTGTCTACCTGTTCCATGGAACCTCAGAACTGGGCATCAGCCCCTCCCACAGCCAGGTGAGGCTTGGTCACAATCCCTTTTGCCACAAACCTCCTCCTGGCAGCTTCCTGTCTTTGACACTGCCACCTGGATAATTCTTCTTTCCCTCATCTTACCTCTTTTGCCTAGAACTGGGCACCTAGTAGGCGTCAAGCAAAATCTGTGGAGCTTCCAAAATGGAAACATTGGTAATTCTTTAATTCGTATAGACGGATTCTTGGTGGCTCAGATGGTAAAGAATCTTCCTGCAATGCAAGAGACCTGGGTTTGATCCCTGGGTCGGGAAGATCCCCTGGAGAAGGGAAAGGCAACCCACTCCAGTACTCTTTCCTGGAGAATCCCATGGACAGAGGAGCCTGGTGGGCTACAGTCCACTGGGTCACAAAGAGTTGGACATGACTGAGCGACTAACATTACTTTGTATGGTGACTTGATACTTTCTCCACCCAAGTCTTGCAATCCCCTAGCAGTTTTACCCCATACACAGGCCAGGCATTAGCAAAGACATTTTAAAGATGAAATCTGGGGCATGGAGAAGAGAAGTGCCGTGACCTGTGCAAGGTTTATAGTGGATCAAGAATCGTGGTGAGGGAGGTTCCAACCTCTTGTCTCTGACCGGGAGCTCCACCTCTATCTGGCTCGCTTTGCCAATCGGTTTAGTTCTGGGAGCCTCAGTCTGCCTGTCCACCTACCCCTTCATCTCCCTGGATGTCATGACTTTATTGTCTCCTGCCGTCAGTAATCCTGCCGATTACCCATAGGCAGGAGCCCTTCATTGGGTGGGGCAGGCTGAGAAGGGAGGGAAAAAGTTAAGGAAGTCTCAATTAAAAAATAAGCAAAAGATCTGAAAAGACTTTTCTTCAAAGGTGATATACAAAGGATCAATTCGCACGTAAGAAGATGTTCAGCATCATTAGTTGTCAGTCATCAGGAAGTCAAAACCACAATGAGACATCAGTTCAGTTCAGTCACTCAGTCGTGTCGGACTCTTTGCGACCCCGTGAATCGCAGCACGCTAGGCCTCCCTGTCCATCACCAACTCCCGGAGTTCACTCAGACTCACGTCCATCGAGTCAGTGATGCCATCCAGCCATCTCATCCTCTGTCGTCCCCTTCTCCTCCTGCCCCAACCCCTCCCAGCATCAGACTCTTTTCCAATGAGTCAACTCTTCGCATGAGGTGGCCAAAGTACTGGAGTTTCAGCTTTAGCATCATTCCTTCAAAAGAAATCCCAGGGCTGATCTCCAGAATGGACTGGTTGGATCTCCTTGCAGTCCAAGGGACTCTCAAGAGTCTTCTCCAACACCACAGTTCAAGGCATCAATTCTTCGGTGCTCAGCCTTCTTCACAGTCCAACTCTCACATCCATACATGACCGCAGGAAAAACCATAGCCTTGACTAGACGGACCTTTGTTGGCAGAGTAATGTCTCTGCTTTTCAATATGCTATCTAGGTTGGTCATAACTTTCCTTCCAAGGAGTAAGCGTCTTTTAATTTCATGGCTGCAGTCACCATCTGCAGTGATTTTGGAGCCCCCAAAAATAAAGTCTGACACTGTTTCCACTGTTTCCCCATCTATTTCCCATGAAGTGATGGGACCAGATGCTATGATCTTCGTTTTCTGAACGTTGAGCTTTAAGCCAACTTTTTCACTCTCCACTTTCACTTTCATCAAGAGACTTTTGAGTTCCTCTTCACTTTCTGCCATAAGGGTGGTGTCATCTGCATATCTGAGGTTATTGATATTTCTCCCAGCAATCTTGATTCCAGCTTGTGTTTCTTCCAGCCCAAGCATTTCTCATGATGTACTCTGCATAGAAGTTAAATAAGCAGGGTGACAATATACAGCCTTGACGTACTCCTTTTCCTATTTGGAACCAGTCTGTTGTTCCATGTTCACACCTATTAGGATGGCTAGAATCAGAAAGACAGATGATAACAAGTGTTGATGAGGATGTGAAAGTATGTGGCATACTAAACCACTATAAGTGGGAATGTAGAATGATGCAGCTACTTTGGAAAACAGCTCTTCAAAAGGTTAAACTAGAGTTACTGGGTGACCCGGAAGTTCCACTCAAGAGAATTAAAAACAGGTCCGTACACAAAAAAGTTACACATGATTGTTTATTTTAGTGTTATATGTAACAACCAAAAGGGGGAAATAATCAAAATGCCCATCTACTCATGAACAGATAAAGAAAATGTGGTATACCCACACAGTGGCATATTATTCAGCCATGAAAAGAATGAAACACTGACGCATGCTACATGTGTCAACACAACATGCTACAACATGCTACAACATGGATGAACCCTGAAAACATGCTTAGTGAAAGAAGCTGGATCCATCAAAGGACCACATATTGTGTGATTCTGTTTACATGAAATGCCCAGAATAGGTAAATCCACGAAGTCAGAAAGTGGATTATTGGTTGTCAGGGGCAAGAGGTAGAGGAGAATGAGGGACATGGGGGTGACTGCTAAGGGACCCTTCTAGCCCTGATACTCATCATGGTAAGTTACTGAGTAGTGACCGTATGCCAAGTGCTGTTCTAAGAACTCCATGAGTTAGCTTATTTAGTGCTCTGAGGTGTTATCATCCTAGATGAGGGATAAGGAAACTGAGGTAGAGAAAGACTGACCCCTGGCTTAAGATCTCATGGCTCATAAGTGAAGGAGCCAGAATAGGAACCTGAGATGAACTAGCCAAGTGAATGAATGAAAGTCAGGTCACCAGCCCAGTCTTTCCAGCTCTACTTCTTCATTTATGTCCTAGAAATCTTTTGTCTCTAGTCACTATTTCTTTACTCCCACTTCCTTTTTTTAGGTACTTCTTGGAGTTGTCTTTTTTTTTACGGCTCACCCCTCCATTCTGTCTCCCTCATCCCCTCTTCCCTGTTCCTCTTGTTGCTTCTGTTCAACTTATTTATCTCACCCTCAACCTGACTTGGGTTTCCCTGGTGGCTCAGTGGTGAAGAACTCACCTGCTAATTCAGGAGAGGCGAGCTGGATCCCCGGGTCAGGAAGATCCCCTGGAGAAGGAAATGGCAACCCATTCCACTCTTCATGCCTGGGAAATCCCATGGACAGAGGAGCCTGGTGGGCTATAGCACCAGGTCGCAAAAGAGTCAGACACGACTGAGTGACTAAATAATAACAACAACCTGATTTGCCGCTCCCTCTCTGGCCAGCGGGTCACAGGCGCCCAGCTCTCCCCCAGCCTCCAGTATTTCGGGCAGTCGCTGAGCGGGGGTCAGGACCTCACCCAGGATGGACTGGCAGACGTGGCTGTGGGGGCCCAGGGGCACGCACTGCTGCTCAGGTAAGGACACATACCCACTGGGTGGTCCCAGGCCTGCGAGGACACCAGCCTCTCTAACCACCCTCCCAGGTTGTCCTCCCGGAACCAGAGGCTTGTTCTCAGATCAGTGTTCTACCCACAGGACCAGACCTGTGCTCAGGATGTGGGCGAACATTCACATCACACCTGCAGAGATCGCTAGGTCTGTGTATGAGTGTCAGCAGCTGGTGACCTTTCCGCATGATCTGGGCAAGGCCATTGTCTGCCTCCAAGTTTCCCAAAGTTCCAAGAACCAGCTGGGTGAGTCGTTTGCCCCCTGACCCAAGATAACGTGACCCTGGGAGTCCCCAAGCCCAGGGCTTCTGTCTCTTCCCTTGCCCTTGCCCACTTGGGGAGGTCCTCTTTCTCTCTCAGCCTTTTCCATCCCCCACTTTCCCCTACAGTTAACCTCCAAAGCGTTGTGACCTTTGACCTAACCCTTGACCCCGGCCGCCTGAGTTCTCGTGCCATCTTCCAAGAAACGGGGACTCGGAATCTGACCCGTGTTCGAGAGCTGGGGCTGAAGCAGCACTGTGAGGCTGTGAGGTTGCTCCTTCCGGTGAGGAGTCCTGGGGAGGGAGGCGACCCTGAGGCTGGTAGGGGGTGGTGGCTGGGTAGGGACGCAGGAATGTGTTCTGGTCCTTGCCTTGGCTCCACCCCCAAACGGCAAGTGGAAAGCAGGAGGGGCTTAACACAGGTTAGCTGAATGACTAAGGGAGTGAAGGATGGATGAGGTTGGCTGCATCAGCTGCAGGCTACACGGCTGGATTTCAGGTAGAAGCCTAAGGCTGCTTTGGAGAGCCATGGGGCATTGGGCTGGGATTCTTTTATCCAGCCACTCCTCTGAGACAGGTCCTGTCCTCGACACTAGGGAGCCAGCAGTGGACAAAATGATCGTGACCAGAGGGAGCTATGGGGGAAGATCAGAAGCGAATCAAATTCCTAGATAATAGATGTCGATAATATTCCTAGATAATAGATAATAGTGAAGAAAGAGAGATAAAGCTGAAGAGAGAACAGAGAGGGTTTCAGGGGGCTATGGGGAACAGTCTGGGGAGACCCTGAGTAGAGTGAGGGAGCCCGTGGGAGGCTGGGGGAAGGATACTCAAGATGAAGGACAACCACAGCAGTGGTTCCACATGCAGATCCTAGTGATGAGTGTTTACGAGGGGCTGTGGGTTGGTACCATTGTTACTGCATTTTACGAATGAGGAGATGGGACCCAGCTGGTGGCTGCGAGGGTGCGTTTCTTGCTTCCTCCTGTATCCATCCCCCAGGACTGTGTGGAGGACTCGGTGACCCCCATCATCTTGCGTCTCAACTTCTCCCTGGTGGGCAAGCCCATCTCTAGCCTAAGAAACCTCCAGCCTATGTTGGCAGTGGACGCCCAGAGATACTTCACAACCTCTGTGAGTCCTGGGGTTGGCCTTTTCCAGAGGGGTTGGAGGGGGTGGACTCTAGATCTTGAGGGAAAACCCTGCTTTGCCTTCCCTCTCAGCTCCCCTTTGAGAAGAACTGTGGCGCGGATCACGTCTGCCAGGATGACCTCAGCATCTCCTTTGGGGTCTCAGAGTGAGCGTCCAGCCCCTTAGACCTACTCTAGTTCCCCAGGCCCTCTCCTGGAACCCAGGGCTCCTGTTCCTGGCTCTTCTTAACATCTCTACCCAGGGCTCTGGACCCAGATACACTGTCCCTGTCTCTCCCCCGACTTCCCAACTCTGTATTTCATCCCCACCCCATTTTCAGCCTTGGTCACAGAATCACCTTCTCTCCTCTGCCCCAATGCTAGCTTGAAGACCCTGATCGTGGGTAGTAACCTGGAGCTAAACCTGAAAGTGAGAGTGTGGAATGATGGCGAGGACTCCTATGGAACCGCAGTCACCTTCTTCTACCCTCCAGGGTTGTCTTACCGACGTGTGACTGGGGGCCAGGTACTGTCCCCTCTGGGAAAGGAAAGGCTGATGGCAGGGGGCCAGCAGAGACTCCTGTGTTGGGTTCAATGCTCAGGCAGGTCTTCTACTGTTTAGCATTCTTGAAAGCCAAGAGAGCTGGACTGATCATGGTTAGATGGATGTGGCTGTGTTTGCTGTGACATGCCTCAACTCATTCTGTGTTCAGCTCTGAGCTTGGCATTTTAAGAATGACAGTCAGGAATTAGTTCCCAGGACGATGCTAATGTGAGAAGCGCGGGGACCCTGCCTTCTATTTCTTTATATTACACATAGTATAACTATTTCTCTTTTAAAGGAGAACATAACTCAGCCTTCAAATATTTTAAAACACTCTTTCTGGGGAATTCCCTGGTGGTTCAGTGGTTAGAACCCAGGGTTTTCACTGCCATGGCCCAAGTTCAATCCCTGGTTGAGGAAAACTAAGATTCCAAAAGCCTTGTGACTCAGAAAATAAAATAGAAAAGAAAAAATTAAGTAAAATACTGTCCTGTGGAAGATGAGTTGGATTTATTGGTTACTGTAGATTAGAGCTTGGCATACTTTATCCATAAAGGGCAGAGAGTAGATATTTCAGTTTTGTGGGCCCCACAATGTCCTCATTCTTGCTGATGTAAAGTGAAAGCAGCCATTGACAATATGTGTATGAATGAGCATGGCTGTGTTCCAATAAAATTTTATGTATACAAATTGGTGCTGGGCTGCCATATGGCAATCCCTGTTCTAGAAGACAGAACCAGGACCACAGGGAGTCAAAGAGAGATTTTTAACAAACATTTTATTATGAAAAATTGTGTTAAACATTTACAAAAGAGGAGAGTGGTTCAACAAACCTCCTCCTAAATTATTGCCCAGATTCAACGATCATCAGCATTTTGTTACATTGTTTCATCTGTTTTCACCCTCTCTTGGTTTAAATATTTTAAAACCAATCCCAGATACCCTGTCATCATACATCTTCCTGTTTCACTGTTCTGGACAGTAGAACTGTCTTACATGACCCCATAGTCATGATCACACCCAATGAAATGAATAATTTCTTGGTGTTTAGACCATAATCAAATTTCCTTAATTGTCTCAAATATATCCTTTTAAATGGTTTATTTGAACCAGCATTTAAGCTAGGTCCACATTTTATGTTTGGTTGTTCTCCCACGTGTCCCTTAAGCCAGTCTTCCCAATGGAGGCTTACTTTGATCAATGCATGAAGAAATACATGATGAATGTATTTCTAGGAATGTTTGTCTAGGATTGACAAATGCCAGCTGCCCTATGAGGGTGAACACACTATCACTGGAGGTACTTCTAGACACACCAACTAGATGCCAGTGTGGATCTTTTTTGGATACGGCTTTTATTTACTTTTTGAAAATATTTATTTACTTGGCTACGCTGGGTCTTATTTGTGGCATGTGGGATCTCTTCCTTGACGCATGGGAACTCTCAGTAGTGGCATATGGGCTCTACTTCCCTGATCAGAGATTGAATCCAGGCCCTCTGCATTGGGAGTGTAGAGTCACAATCGTTGGACCACCAGGGAAGTACCCGATACTGCTTCTAAAAATGAGCTATAATATTCACCTTTTTGGACACAACTTAGAATGACTTAACATGACTTGGATATCAGCTGATCTTAAGGAGTTATTGTTAATTTTGTTGAGTCTTGTGCTTATGTTAAAAAATACCCTTATCTGTTGCTGGTATTCACTGAAGTCTTTCTAGATCGAAAGTATGTGATATTAGGAATGTGCTTTAAATAATTCAGGGGAGAAAAAGTGGAAAACAGGTGAACAAAACAGAGTAGAAAAATGTTGGTAATTTAATCTGAGTGATGGGGATATGGGGTGGATTTATCTTGTCTTTCCACTTTTGAGTAGATTTGAAATTTTCATAATATAAATCTTTTAAAAAGAACTGTGAATTAAAAAAAAGGGAAATGCTATTAACAATATATCTGGGATTTCTACCTCAGGAGGAAGTTTGATCAGATAGTGTTTAAAGATTAAAAAAATTTTTTTAAGTCACACCAATTTCTTTATTTTTGGCTGTGCTGGGTCTTCGTTGCTGTGGGAGGGCTTTTCTCTTGTTATGGTGATTGGGGGCTACTCTCTAGTTGAGGTGCTTGGGCTTCTCCTTACGGTGGCTTCTCTTGTGGAGCATGGGATCTAGGGCCCCAGGGCCCCAGTAGTTGTGGCTCCTGGGCTCCAGAGCACAGACTCAGTATTACATGGGCTTAGTTGCCCCAAGGCATATGGAATCTTCCAGGACCAGGGATCAAACCCGTGTCCCCTGCATTGCAAGGCAGATTCTCAACCACTGGACCACCAGGGAAGCCCAAAAATTTAAAACAAAACAAAACATAACCTTAAGGTAAATTGCAGGTAACTGTCATTTCTGTATAGAGTTTTGTTGGGACACTAACAAGTTCTCACCTGCCTTGGTTCATCTGTGCTTCCCCAGAGCCATCTGCAGTCGCGTTCCCTGCGCCTGACCTGTGACAGCGCCCCCGCCGGGACCCAGGGCACCCGAAGCACCCGCTGTAGCGTCAACCACCTCATCTTCCGTGAGGGCGCCCAGGTCAGCCTCGCTTCTGCCCACTCCTCCTCCCCGGCCCCGACGCGGTCCCACTCCTCGGTGACCTCCTCCCATTTCTGCCTCCTCCCCAGGTCACCTTCACGGTCACCTTTCACGTCTCCCCCACGGCCACCCTGGGAGACAAGCTGCTTCTTGCCGCCAATGTGAGCAGGTGAGCTGGGCCAGGCCCAGAGCAGCGCCCCTTCCCTCTCAGTCTCCTCCCCTGGGGAACTTCCCAGCTGGGATCCTCCTCTTTTTCCAGTGAGAATAACAGCCCCAAGACAAGCAAGACCGCCTTCCAGCTGGAGCTCCCCGTGAAGTATGCCGTCTACACCGTGATCAGCAGGTGCCACACCACGACCTCCAATAGGTCCTCGCCCATTACACTGTGGGGTGCAGGGAATTCTCTCTCTGTAGGAGCTGAACCTCTGCCGAGTTTAAGTTTGTTTTGTTTTGACCGTGCTGGGTCTTCATTGCAGTGCTCAGGCTTTCTCTAGTTGCAGCTCACGGGCTTAGTGGCCCCATGGCATATGGGATCTTACTTCCCTGTGTCCCCTGCATTGGAAGATGGATTCTTAACAGGGAAGTCCCTCAAATTTAAGTTTTATTACTACCCTTTCAATAAGTAGATGACACCACTAGCAGCACTTACTAATCAATCAAGTGCTTTTTGTGGCTATTGATAACAATAATTATGATGTTATTATCATTATAGCCCACATTTAATAGAGGCCCCAGGACAAGCTGGGGTGTTTTGGAGGGGCCCTTCTTAGAGAAGGATGACACTTCAGAGTAGGAGTGGGGGTTCGAAATTCTGTGGTGCAGGTGAAGGGCAGGTATGCAAGGAGTGGAGTGGGGCAGGGGAGGGGGCACGGAAGTGAGAGCAGCCCCCTGGTGAGGAGCCAGGCTGGGGACCGAGGGCAGCCTCGAGGTGTGGTTACAGCGATACCCAGTGGACAGTCTGTGTTGGGCCCACCCCCACCTCCAAACCCCAGGCCCAGAAAAGCTGAGGAGGGAATTCTCTGGTGGTCCTGTGGCTAAGAGTCTGAGGTTTCATAGGTTTGATCCCTGGTCAAGGAACTAAGAGCTCACAAGCAGAAAGGAAGAAAGAGAGAGAGGCGGGGAGGGAGGGAGAAAGGAAGGAAGAAAGAAAGAAATACTGAGGAAACAGGAGAGAAGGGCCCCAGGGAAGACCCCAGGGAGCCAGAAAGGGTGGGTCCAGTAGACATTCATCAGCAGCATCAGCCTGAATCTCCCTACACCTTCATCCGGTCCCACCCGCCCATCTGGCCTCCTCCGAGTCCACAGAGGCCCTAAAGGAAGACCCAGGCACAGAGAGGGCAGGCCCTGGCCCCCTCCCCCCGGGTCAGACAGAGCTCTCAGCAGTCCCTGTGACCCCACCCCCCTGCCTGGCTGCCCTGGCGGTCTCCTCCCTGGACAGCCTCTGCAGGAAGCCTGCACCTAGCCTGCAGCCCAGCCCAGCTCCCTGAACCATCCCCTTACCCTAAGTCACTCCCAACCAGCCCAGGGGCCCTCTGATCACCCGTCCTGTCATGCTCCCACCCCAAGTCTCCTCAGGAGGCCCTAACGGAACTTCTCATCCGCCCCTGCCTCCTCTCCCTGCAGCCACGAACAATCCACCAAGTACCTCAACTTCTCGGCCTCACAGGAGGAGGGCAGCAGGGAGGCCCAGCACAGATACCAGGCACGCGTGGTGACTTGGGAACATGGCCTGGGGCGGGGGGCCCAGGAGCCAGAGATCCAAGAGGGCAGGGGGTTCGGCATGATCTTGGCCCTCACCGACCTCCATGCAGGTGAACAACCTGGGGCAGAGGGAGCTGCCTGTCAGCATCGACATCTCAGTGCCCATGGAGCTGAACCAGGTGCCCGTGTGGAAGGACATAGAGGTCCTCAACCCCCAGGTACTCAAAAGGCTCTATGGGTCCTCCATTAATGCCCTCTCCCTGGACTCCCTGTGGTTTTTTGGTTGTTCTTTAATGGCTCAGTTGTGTCCAACTCTTCTGCAACCCCATAGACTGTAGCCCACCAGGCTCCCCTGTCTGTGGGATTTTCCAGGCAAGAATCCTGGAGTGGGTTGCCATTTCCTCCTCCAGGGGATCTTTCCCGATGCAGGGATCGAACCTGCATCTCCCTCATTGGCAGGCGGATCCTTTACCACTGAGCCACCAGGGAAGCCCTACCTGGACTCCTTGGTCTTCGTGAGTCCCTGATGACCCCTCACATGCTTTCTCCCTGTGCCTTTTTCCTAGAACCCCTCCATTCAGTGCTCTTCAGAGAGAACAGCGCCCACAGAGTCTGATTTCCTGACCCACTTTAAGAAGAAGCCTGTCCTGGTGAGAGGGCCCTGGGCGGTCCCCCACTGGAAGCCAGACTTCAGAGGGATTTGATTCAGGAATACGTATTATATCAGATGGATGTCTGCTGAACAGCCTGCTTGAGCTCCAATGTGGCAGCTCCTCTCAGATCAGACAGTTGAACGCTGCCTTCTACCTTCAAACCCATCTTTCCCTAGCATGATGCCACTTCTCTGTCTCTAGGACTGCTCCATCGCTGTCTGCCTAAGGTTCCGCTGTGACATCCCCTCCTTTGGCATCCAGGAGGAACTTGACTTCATCCTGAAGGGCAACCTCAGCTTCCGCTGGGTCAGCCAGGTGTGTAATTCTAAGAGCAGAGTCCTTTCCCAGACTCATGTGGAGCCTGATGTGTCTGTGCCTACCTCAAGCCAGGGCGTTTCTCTATCCCCGAGCCCTCCTGCCCATCCAACTACAGCTAGTTCCCAGCTCTCCTCTTCTCTTTTGCAGACACAGCAGAAGAAGGTGCTGGTCGTGAGCGTGGCTGAAATCACCTTCAACAGACTCGTGTATTCTCAGCTTCCAGGACAGGAGACATTTTTGAGAGCTCAGGTAGTGACCATGTGGTAGGGAGGGGCCGGGCTGGTCGGACAGTTCCTGATGCTAAAACCGTGATGCTGAGTTGGGGGCTTGCAATCCTGGAGAGAGGCAGGATGGATGGAGAGCCCCAGGCAGGACAGTTGTTCCTAAGCCCATGAGTCCTTCTGTATCCCACCCCTTGGAGCAGAGCCTGATGAAGGAGGGGAGGAAGTTCAAGGGGACCTGGGAGGAGTCTGGGACAGCAGGAGTCCTGAGCCTTTCTGATGGGGTCATCTCTACTCCAGACGGAGCTGGTGCTGGAGAAGTATGAGGTCTACAACCCCATCCCCCTCATTGTGGGCAGCTCTCTGGGAGGACTGCTGCTCCTGGCCCTCATCACAGCCCTACTGTACAAGGTGAGTGTTTTTATCCCACTCCTGAGACCGCCAGCATTTGATCCCACTCTTTCTATAGTGTAAGAAAGAGCTCACCGTGGAGTCAAGCCTGTGACTCCAATTCTTCCTAAAGAGATCCCTTCCCACCTGTGACATCTGTTGTTGTTTAGTCGCTAAGTCGTGTTTGACTCTTTTGCGACCCCATGGACTGCAGCTCACCAGGTTCCTCTGTCCACGGGATTTTCCAGGCAAGAATACTAGAGTGGGTTGCCATGTTTTTCTCCCAGGGGATCTTCCTAACCCAGGGATCGAACCCATGTCTCCTGCATTGCTGGTGGATTCTTTACTGCTGAGCCAGCAGGGAAGCCACCTGTTACATCACTTGTCCCCAGTGGACTCCATGTCTTTCTGTCTGATTCTCAAGCCTCCTCTAATCTGTCTCCATTTCTTTTCTGCTCTTCTTCACCTCTTTACATGTTTCCCTGGAAGGCAAATTAGAACGTGAAAGCCCTGGATTTGATGTTGATGCCACCACTGATTCTTTCCTTGGCCATTGGCATGTGTTTGGCCCATGATGGGTCTTAGTTTCTCATTCTGAAGGTGGTTCTGCCCAGCTCACAGAACTGTGGCAGAGTCTAAGTGACACTGTTTATTTAAAGTTCTTAGTATAGTGCTGGAACATAGGGTTCCAGAAATGATGATCACTGATCCTCTCCATCATCTCTTTTCTTCTCATCCACTGGACTTCCTGATTTTTTCTCTCCTTCCTCCCTAACAGGTTGGTTTCTTCAAACGTCAGTACAAGGAAATGATGGAAGGAGCAAACCAACAGACTGTCCCAGAAAACGAGACAGGAAACCCCCAAGCTGCCCAATAAGATACTGCCTCCCATTGTCCTACTGTCTCATCTGAGAGGGTCCCTGGCCTTCTCACTTTTGCCCGATAAGCAACTACCTCCTATTCTCCTTTGAACCTGCTCTCCCCTGAGCGATTCCCTAGCCTGGTTACTCTCACCCCAGTCAGGCCTGATGGGGAAGCATTCCAAGTGAGGGGAGCTGGGATCAGCTGCTTTCTGTCCTTGAGAGGATGCAGTGTGTTTGCACAAATCACCTTGCCTGGGAGGGGGCATTGGTCTTGTCAAGGCTCCAACTGGAAATCCCAGGACAGGATCCTTGCTGTGCAACCTGAGGACTTGACTTGGAATTTCTACCTAGAAATCCATGGACAGAAGCCTCAGGCTCCAGTCTCTGTTCCTCCACTAACCACCGATGATCTTCCTAAAATACAGTACTAAACCTGCCACGCATCCTCATCCATCCTCAGAGGTTCCCCCTTACTTACAGTATAACTTCTGAACTCCCCAGCTTGTGAAGCAATACACGGATGCTTCTTACAAACCCCGGGATGTATTGAAGATGACATCATTTGCATATGGTTGGTGACTGGAGAGCACTTTGAAGTCCTCTCTCAGGCACCTGCTGCCCCTAAATAAGGTCATTCTTATTATAATGCCACCTGTCTCAGCATAACGGTCAATGTGGTGCCTGGTGCCGAGCTGGGAGTCAACGCACAGCGGGCCATTCACTGGACAGCTCCTACTGCTGCCTCCATGAAGGTGCTCGGGCCACGTGGATGTTTTAATTAGAAAAACAGAAGGGGAGGCACTTAACCATGTGATTTGAGGGGAATCCGTTCCTTCACCTCCACCCCAAATTATCACCCCATCCACCATAGGGTCCCAAACCCTTTTGAATTTGGAAGTTGGGGGGTCTCCAGAAGGACCAGTTATGATGAAATTCATTAAGCTGGGCTCCAATTTAGACCTTATGAGAATTGGGGTTTAGAGTGTTGTTTTTCAAAATTTGCTCCACAGACCTCCAAAGGTTTCCTAAATACTGTTTTAGAGGGGGAAAAAAAGACAAGAAACAATTTTAAACCCATGCATCTCACACATTTGATCCCAGTGACTTTCACAGAAATCCTGCCATATCCTTATAATTGTGCTCCTAAAGCTTGTCCCTGGGCTCCAAAGACAGTAGTTTAACATTCAGGCAATGGTGCTATTTTCATATAATTTTCCTGTGTGTGTTATTGTTTCCCTTCATTATATGTGCAATTTTCACGGTTTCCATTGTGTTGTGTTATATGCCCAAATCACAAAAAGGGATTGATGGCTCAAAAATTATTCATCAAGGGATAAATATTGTAATTAAAAAATAAAAGAGAATTGGTGCAACTAGAACAATGTCATCAAAGTCAGTACTGAGCGAGATTGCACTTCATATTACTATAGACACGTATGAACGCTGGGTTGAGTGATTGTGAGCTGAGAAATTAAAATGTGTCTAGGAAATATACCATTTGAAAATTGGATTTTCTTGGATCAGGTATCTATTTGTTCCTAGGTTGTTGTCCATTATGAAACTTTGTCCAGTCATACCATAATTTTTAAAGGATTTTTTTAAGCAACCATGAATTAGTTTTATTTATTACTAATTTTATTTTTTGCCTGAGTGGCATGTGGGATCTTAGTTCCCTGACCAGGGATCGAACCTGCACCCCTTGAATTGGAAGCTCCGAGTCTTGACTACTGGACAGCCATCCACCATAGTAGTACCATAATTTTATCAAAGCTGTTGTGTCATTTTCAAACAAAGTATAATGGCCTCTCACATAAAGCCACAGAGATTTCTTAGAATGACTGCAACATATGACTGCCCCATCTAAGATCAATTAATTTCATCGGAAGATAGAGAAGACAGAAAAACCCTAGATGCATAAATCAAAGTTGCTGATGTAGCAAAAGCATGTGCAAGTAACATAATTTCCAAGAAGCTTATAAAACCAACCTTGAGGTTAACGTCTGTATCAGAAAGTTGCTTTTGGCTGCAAGTAACAGGAGCCCACGAAGTGCATAAAGGCATATACTGATAAAAGGCCTTCACGCAAGAGGTCCAGTAGAGCCCTGGCCACTGAGTCTCAAAATCAATTTGATTTTACATGGGAGGGGCAATAGTGCACCTTTCCAGTGCTGCCCAAGGCTGCCTGCACAGCCTCACTGCACGTCTTAGGTAGCCCAAGATCTGCTCCTGTTCTCCTTCCCTACATTAGTAAAATGGGCTCATTACATTAGTGATAGACTATCTTTTTATTACTTATTTTTAAAATTTTTGACTGCGCTAGGTCTTCATTGCTGCATACAGCTTTCTCTCATTGCAGTTCGAAGGCTCAGTAGTTGTGGTGCATGGGCTTAGTTGCCCCAAGGCATGTGGGATCTTCCCAGACTAGGGATCGAACCCATGTCCCCTGCATTGGCAGGCAGATTCTTTTTTTTTTTTTTTGGCAGGCAGATTCTTATCCTCTGGACCACCAGGGAAGTCCCGATGATAGAGTATTAACAGAGGAAGACTTGTCTCTGCTCAGGACACTGCAGATTCTGCTGGAACATGTTTGGGGGAGAGGATGGGTGGTGAACCCACAGAAGAGTCAAGGCCAGGCATCAACATGTAGTTTTGGGGAGTCCTTTGGTCAGGTAAGCTTCCCTTGTGGCTCAGCTGGTAAAGAATACCCCTGCAGTACTGGAGACCTGGGTTCAATCCTTGGGTTGGGAAGATCCCCTGGAGGAGGGAAAGGCTACCCACTTCAGCATTCCAGCCTGGAGAATTCCATGGACTTTATAGTCCATGGGGTGGCAAAGAGTAGGACACAAATGAGTTACTTTCACTTTTACTTTGGTCAGGTAAGGTGCATACTGTCCCAGAAGCTGTGATTGATGGGGAGCAACCCTTTCCAACCCCTAAGAATACAAAGGAGGTGCAAGACTTTGTGGGGGTTTGAGGTTTGGAGGACTTATATTCCCCACCTGGCACAGTGCCTCCATCTCTTATACTGCCTGGTAAAGGAAGGAATGAAGGCAGGAGGAGAAGGGGACAATAGAGGACGAGATGGTTGGATGGCATTACCAACTCAAAGGACATGAATTTGAGCAAGCTCCAGGAGTTGGTGACGGACAGGGAAGCCTGGCGTGCTGCAGTTCACGGGGTCGCAAAGATTCGGACACAACTGAGCGACTGAACTGAAAGTAAGGGCACGTATGGGACTGGGGATCAGAGTGACGAGCCACCTTTGAGAAGCCAAGACACTAGTGAAGCAGATTAAAGCTCTGGGCATCCCCCAAGCAGGGCTTCCTGGGAGGTAGATGCCTGTGACTCTGGAAGGTATGAGGTGGGGACAGTCGCAGAGACAGCAAGAGGGAGTACCCCTAGGAATTTGGTCCCGGTTCTGAAAGGAGGCACAAACCCCATAAACCCGCAGAGAGCAGCAGTTCCTAGCACTGTACGCAGCGTTCCTCCAGGTGAAGTCTCTCACGAAGGATCAACAATCATGGTGAGACCCTCCCTTCCTATTGAGGGCCAGGTTGATAACTATGTGTCACCCACCCACGTCTGCTGTAGCACTAACTCCCACTTTGACTAAGGGGCTTGAGGACCCTGCCCTCCAAACTCCCCTGCCCCTAATTCTGCCCCTGTGGCCTGTAGGGAGGGAGTGGGGGATATTCCCTCCGATGCCTGGTGTACTGGTTGGGGTGACCGGTCTAGTCACTGTTCAGCTCAACACTGACACCATCTGGAGGGAAACAGGCATGAACCACAGCTACCAGGGGGCTGAACTCAGAGAGCTCGTGAGCTCTGGCTGTTTGTTAACACTTTGCACTGACAGTTGGACTGTTTTAAAGGAATTCACCCTATGGTTTAGAAAATGGGAAGCTGGGGGGTGGATGATCATGAATAAGCACTGGTGGGGTCAGGGTATGTGGAAAGACATCTGGGTTTGCCTGCAAGAGCCTGAGTCAGTTCTCGCTGTCCTCCACTTCCCGGCTCAGAGGATGTTGACACCCCTGGCAATCAGGAAGCTGAGGCCGTAGCCCGGATATGAGCCCTAGCAACGCACACTTCAGTTGTGGTGCCTGCGTGGGATGGTGTGTTGTCAATTATGCTGGATTGCCCTTGAAATACACTGACTTGGTTAATGCAGAAACAGCACGTCTTGTGTATTCTAAATAACAAAAGGATTCTGGGGCCATCCACTGGAGGGAGCTCCCAGCTGGTGAGGAATTGACAAATTGATTATATTGGCTCCTCCCTCTGAGTGAGGGCTCTAAACATGCCTTGGTTTGTGTGGACACTGCATCTGGCCTGACCCGAGCTTTCCCCAGTGGCCGAGTAGACCAGCCAGTTAGGGAATTAGAGAGGCTGAGTACCAGGGACAGGTACCCTCACTGAGTAGGCAGGGATGGGGGTCACATTTCATGAAATGCAAGACTGGCCGAAGGAACATGACACTGAATGAAGGTTCTGTCTCCTTCACAAACTGCAGGCAGAAGTGTTGGTAGAAATGGAAGAATGAAATATTAAAATAGCAGATTAAATTACTAACAGGTACCCTTGGACAGCAAGGAGATCCAACCAGTCCATCCTAAAGGAGATCAGTCCTGGGTGTTCATTGGAAGGACTGATGTTGAAGCTTTGGCCACCTGATGCGAAGAGCTGACTCATTTGAAAAGACCCTGATGCTGGGAAAGATTGAGGGCAGGAGGAGAAGGGGACGACTGAGGATGAGATGGTTGGATGGCATCACCGATTCAATGGACGTGGGTTTGGGTGGACTCCAGGAGTAGGTGATGGACAGGGAGGCCTGGCGTGCTGTAGTTCATGTGGTTGCAAAGAATCGGACACGACTGAGCGACTGAAATGAACTGAACCGAACTGAAAACCACCTTGGTCAGGTGATTAAAGGACTGTTCCAGCCTTTAATACATTTGAATAACAACCAGTAGGGACTGTCACCCCATCTGCCAGACTGGAGAACGCTGCTGAGACACCCAACACCTTAAATGTATGGAAGTCATGAGAGCTGAACATCATCCCGATTCTCACCATGGATCATGGGGCGCTGCTGGGACCACCAAGCCCCATTGCTCCTGAGAAGGGTGTTATCTACTAGAGTTTGTGATGGGATGCCCCACTGGGATGGGTGGATTGCTTCTCCACTGGAATTCTTTCGTCCTGCTACAAGCTGGACCAGTTGAAATGCACCCTCCCTGGCATGGAATGTACACCATTGAAAGAGGGGAGAGGGTGGGGTCCTGGTCTGGCATTACCCACCCCAGCCCATCCATCTCCTCACATCTGATGGTGCTGCCTCCTCTAGCAGCATATCCAGCTCAAGTTCCTAAAGCTGCAGCCACATTAACACCCCAGGCTCAGGCTGCAGGCGTAGTTCTTAGAGAAGAGGAAGGCCTCCCCATGTCAGTTCCTACTACATTTCTGTCTTGACTTTAGTCTTCTGCTGCTCCTGTGGTTTCCGATCATGGGATGGGCACCTGATGGAAATACCTTTCTACCGTGGGCCCTCTGGATGCCTGGCAAAGGAATCAATCTGCTTGGTGGGTATGTGGGCAGCTGCCCCCCTCAGCTTGTCAAGACTGGCATGGTGGGTATCACCACTCCAGGGAGGAGATTGGAAGGCCCGAATGCAGTACATTAAGGAAGGACAAGCCGAGACTAATACTCTTTTCTTTTCCTTTTTATGGAAGTATATTTGATATACAACATCGTGTTAGCTTCTGATGTACAGCAAAGTGATTCAGTTATTTATGTAGGTGTATATATATATATTCTTTTCCATATAGATTATTACAATATATTGAATATAGTTCCTGAGTTGTACAGTAAATCCTTGTTTTTTACCTATTTTATATACAGTGGTGCTTGCACGCATACTCAGTTGTGTCCAACTCTTTGTGACCCCATGGACTGTAGCCCACCAGTAACTCTGTCCATGGAATTTTCCAAGCAAGGATACTGGAGTGGGTTGCCATTTCCTACTCCAGGGAATCTTCCTGACTCAGGGATTGAACCCAAGTTTCTTGCTTCTCCTGCATTGGCAGGAGGGTTCTTTACCACAGTGAGGTAGCAATGACTAACTCGTGTGTGACCTAGGAACCATATCCCTTTATACTTGGGTGAAGTCACTGATGTGGAAAGTCTGAATCAGCCCTGGGCTTTTCTGCAGTGCATTTATGGGGTAGATGTGCTTGCTAAATTTGTATCACTGAAAACCTGAGTAACTGAAAATGAGATTTGGTTGTTTGTAACTAATGTTTATCCTGTTAATTAATGTTTCCTTTGAGTGGCTGGAAAAAGGGTAGGATCACTTCTGATGGAGTGCTGGCCTGAAGAAGTTGGTCTATGTACACTTGGTTGGCAGAGAGTAGGAGGGAGGCTGGGGAGGGGTTGAAGTTAACAAGACACCTTTCAACCTTGATTTGGTGCTGAAGGAAAGAGAATTGTGAATCTGATCAAGTCATGGCCACTGTGTTCATCTTTGCAGTGCTGCAAGGAGAGATGGGTATTTCATATTAAAGTGATGTCAGGGAGAAATATAGTCATTTGAGATTTTATTTTATTTTTTTATTTTTGGCTGCCCTGGGTCTTCATTGCTGCGAGTGGACTTGCTCTATTGCAGTGAGCTGGGGCAACTGTCTAGTTGCGGTGCACGGGCTCCTCATTGCTGTGGCTTCCTTCGTCGTGGAGCACAGGCTCTAGGGCACTCAGGCTCCAGGAGTTGTGGCACAGGGACTCGGTTGCTCCTTGACCAGTGGAATCTTCCCAGAGCAGGGACTGAACCTGTGTCCCCTACGTAGCAGACAGACTCTTAACCACTGGACCACCAGGGAAGTCTTATTTTTATTTTAAATTGTGGTAAAATGCACAGAAGGTAAATTTTCATGCATTGGAGAAGGAAATGGCAACCCACTCCAGTGTGCTTGCCTGGAGAATCCCAGGGACGAGGGAGCCTGGTGGGCTGCCGTCTATGGGGTCACACAGAGTCTGACACGACTGAAGCGATTTAGCAGCAGCAGCAGCAGCTGTTTTTAAGTGTAAAGTTCAGCAGTGCCAAGTGCTCTCTCTTTGCTGTGCAACTGTCACCACCATCCACCTCTAGAACTCTTTTCATCTTGTAAAATCAAACCTCAATACCCATTTAACCACGACTCCTGGCAGCCAACATTCTGCCTTCTGTGTCTGTGACTCTGACTACTCTAGGTGTCTCCCATAAGTGGAGTCACAGCAGTGTTTGTCTTTTTTGTGACTGGGCTTATTTCACTTAGGATAATATCCTTGAGCTTCACCCATGTTGTAGCAACTCTCAGAATTTCCTTCCTTTTAAAGACTGAATAATATTCCATTATATATATCACATTTTAGGGACTTCCCTAGTGGTCCAGTGGTTAAGACTCTGTGGTCCCAATGCAGGGGGCCTGGGTTCACTCCCTGATCAGGGAACTAGATCCCACGTGCCCTGATTAAAAGATTCTACATGCTGCGACTAAGACCTGGTACAACCAAATAAATATTAAAAATCAACAACAGTAGTAAAACAATTGCTCAGTGATAAAACAGAGTCCTTGTCTCTCCTCAAGGAATATACCTAATGATCTGACACATATCTTTGAGTTGTTCTGCAGAAACTAAGACATCCACTCAGGTAGAGGATGGTGACCACATACTGCCGGGGTCCAGCCCCACTGGATCCAGGGAATTCGAAGGGGAGACAGCATCGGTGATCAGGAAACAACAGCTTATTTATATGTTAATTAAAGATATAAAGAGTGGTTAAATAAGGATAGCTCAGTGAGGAAATTCAGTGGAGAAAAGAGGCTGAATAATTCAGCCAGAAGGTGAGAGAAAGAACTACATGGGGAGACCAAGTTTCGGTGAACAAGGCCTGCACTTTATTTTTCAAAGTAGTTTTTATACCTTAAGTTATGCATAGAGGATAATGGGGGAAGGGGTAGAGTCATGCAGCAAGCCAGGCTTTCTTCCTGCAAACTTATCATATGCAAAAGTTTAGGTGATTTGTATCATCTTCTGGCCCGGAGGCCTGTTAACATTTTAAGACACTTTCTTCAGAAAACTTATTTTTTTCTAAAGGTGATTAGTCAGGCGCCACCCTCCAAAAGCATTAGATAAAGTTGCATTCCTACAGGGCAAAGGTGTGGTGGGCTATAACAAGAAAAAGAATTAACTCAAGGGTCCAAGGTTACAAACATTAAAGCTATTACTTACACCAATTATATTAATCAATACACTGCCAGGGACACAGCAGGTAAGGGATATGGAGAATTAGCAGCAAACATTGGCCCAACAAGTGAAAAACCCTTCACCAATACAATTTCTAATCAATCTTTTAACTGCTCAAAGGAATCTGTATTTAGACAGTTTAGAACATCTCATGCCTCTCACAGTTGGGAGGCTCTGAGCAATCACATGTGGCCAGAAAAACCTATTCAGGAAGGCTAGAGGACTTCCAAAGGAGTTTGTAGGTTGAAACACTGTCACACCCAGGAATTGTTAACTGGAGCTGTAAGTTAACTCTTTTTTCAGAGAGAGGTGGTGGGGTCAGCCCCCCGTAAAGTCAAAGGTGTAGGTGAGAGCACAAAGCAGAAAGTAGGCAGACTCTGGTTTTGGGGGTAGATGCTCGAGAATTTCCAGGGGGACTCCTGAGGCTTGATCCCGCCTTTGTGTATGCCGAACCTCCTTCCTCATGACCTTTGCCACGGGCAGAGCTCCTCACGCCGGCTTCCGGCATCTCCCCCTTTTTTATTTTTTAAAACAGCCAGATGCAGCTCAGTCGCAAGCCTCTGAATGTTCTGCCGAAGAATCCTTCAAAGATGTCACGCATATCCACCAGTAATCAGCGTGGCATGACAGAGCCATTTTCACTTTTAAAGCCTGTAATCAGTCCCAATATGCATTATTGCCTCTTCTAAGGCATCTACTCTCATCTCTAATTTCCTATCTATAGCTTTCTGTGTTGCTAGAGTTAGAGAAAGATTTTTAGACATGGTATCAACATATTGGGCAGTATGCACTTGTTGAGTCAATGATATTGCTGCCACAGTAACAGAAGCAATTGCTGCTATTAAAGCTGCTATTCCCAGGATAAGCAAGCCCACAAACCGTCGCAATCACATTAAATCCTGTAGTTGTTGTAATACAGTGAAAGGTTGTTGTTGAATCATGCGAATACACCAGGATTCTTGGCCCCCGGAGGAGAAGAATTCAATCCGGGGCCAGAGACGAGGCTTGATCGCTCAGAGCTTTTGTGTAATAAAGTTTTATTAAAGTATAAAGGAGATAGAGAAAGCTTCTGACATAGGCATCAGAAGGGGGCAGAAAGAGTACCCACTTGCTAGTGTTAACAATGAAGTTATATAATCCAAAGAATATCTGGAGGTTGTAAAGACCTCATCAGACCTACTCCCATAATTTACATTTTAAGATAATACTGTCCTCAGGCAGGATACATCCTTGTAAAGACCAGGTCTACTCCCATAATTAACATTTTAAGATAACAGAAGGTTGAATCCAAAGACTGTCCTTAGGCAGGATACATTATTGTTATATAATCCTAAGGAATGTGGAGAAAGAAAAAAAGTTTGTCCTTTCTTCCTCCTTGAGAATTCCAGACCCCTCTCTCCTTGGGGACCCCTAGACTCCCTATCAACCTGCCTAGGGACTGACTCTCTCAACAGCAAACCAAAATTATCATATCAATAAGTGGTTACATTATAAGATAAGGTGGACACTGTAACACTACAAACATTATACTGAGGGTTTAAACAGGATGAGAGCATGCACTGTTCACAAGTAACTACATTGGGTCCACCAGTGAAAGTCATATGTACATTAAGTTTTCCAGAATCGTTGGTAAAGAGAAAAACATAAGGGGAGGGTAGACAAGCCAAAAAAGAATAAGTAGAATTATTTTCTGGTTGGAGTTCGCGCTGCAGCAGCCCCATTGGTCTCCCCGGGATCTCGATGTTTATCTTGTCTCCCCTTCCGGCAGGCTCCTCTTTTGTGATGGAAGCAATGGGGGAACCGGATGTCTGGGGAACTGCAACATGGTGAATCAGCCTGTCCCGGATCTAAATTGGAGAATCTGCATCCTGTGGAAAAATACAAGCACATCCTCGACCCGCTAGTTAATAATGGGTCAGGACCCTTCCATTGTCTTGAGAGGAGGTCCTTTCATTTGACTAATGGTTTTGCATTTAATTGCTCCAGGCACCAATGATGAAGCATTGTAGTAGTTCCAGACGATCAGTATTTAGAATATTTATTAAGAAAAGAGCATGTTGCAAGATTTGATGGGGAGAGCTATACTTAAACTTCCCCTCTTTTAGTTTTTGAATTTGGATTTTTAATGTTCGATGCGCTCTTTCAACAATGGCCTGTCCCTGGGGATTATAAGGGATGACAGTATTATGTTTAATTTGAAACTTTATACAAAATTCCTGAAAAGACTTAGAAGTGTAAGCAGGAGCATTGTCAGTTTTCAGAGCTTTTGGCAGGCCCAAATATGAAAAACAAGTAAAGAGTTGTTGTATCACATCTTTAACTGCCTCTCCGGTACGAGCAGTTGCAATAATAACGTGAGAAAAGGTATCTACAGTTACATGAACAAAGGACAGTTTTCCAAATGAAGAGACATGAGTTACATCCATTTGCCAGAGTACGTTAGGTTTGAGACAACGAGGATTAACTCCCATAGGTAGACTATTATAAACAGTGGGGCAATATAAGCAAGAACGCACAATCTCTCGAGCAGTCTCTCTGGGAATTTGGAATTGATATCTTAAGGCAGGAGCATTTTGATGATGAAGTAAGTGAGAGGCTCTGGCCTCCTCAATCACAGTAGCCACTGTATTTCTGGTTAACAAGTCAGCCAAATCATTAAAGGCATTTAAAGGGCCAGGCAATCCGGAATGAGCCTGAATGTGTCCAGTGAAAAATATTTTATTTTTTTTCCAAATTTGTTGCTGTAATTTAGTTAACAAATGAAATACGGTAGTTTTATTTTCAGGCAAAACCGCAGTTTCAATGTGTGGAAACAGCTTGACTACATATTGAGAATAAGAATAAAGGTTAAATTTCTCATCTGCAAACACAGCAAAAGCCTCTATGACTGCTGTTATTTCAGCTCTTTGAGCTGGTTTCCTGTGTTTCTAAAACCTTTTGGTGATTTTTAGTAACTATGGAGGCTTTACCATTTGCTGAACCGTCAGTAAAGGCTATCTGAGCATTCGGAATAGGAGACTATTTGCATCTGACAGGAAAAATAACTGGATGTCTGGATATAAAATTCAGCAAAACATGTGAAGGTAAATGATGCAAAAATTTGACCAAAATAGTCTCCTATAGCAATCTGCCAATTTTCAAACATTAGAAGAGCATCAAGTTGTTCCTTATTATATGGAATTACAATTTCTGATGGCTCTTTACCAAATAATTCAATGCTCTGCTTTTTTCCTTTAATATCAAAGTAGCTATCAATCCTGGATAAGAAGCCGCTACTTTTTTAGTTTGAGCGGGAAGATGGACCCACTCTAGGGGGCCGTTTTGCCATAAAACCAATTTTTTGTCTGGCCACCCCAATTACACCTATGGGAGTTTTATGGCAAAGGAATTGTCAAGCAGTTGTCAATTTAATTTAAAAAATTTTTTTAATTTACGTTTTAACAACATAAACTTAGGGATATGTTAATTTAGGTCTAATGTTTAGTTTAGGTCTCTGTATAAATTTAAATAATAAATGTATAACCTCCTTATCTCATTTTGGTATACAGATATACCTAAATGCAAAATGTATTTATATATGTATTTATATATGTATTTATATATGGCAACAAGTATAAACTTATTGACATATAATATATATAAATCAATATACTTGAATTAATCTTTATAATTAATATATTAATTAATATATATTACAGCAATACAACATGTACACAGCTAATACCAACCAACACAAACCAATGTACTGCAATAATGCATGTCACACATATATAATATAATTATACAGTATATACAACATATATCATCACAGCACATCAATCTATACCAATTAATATCAGCCACACACATTATATTACTGCAATATACATTTAATTATACAGTATATATATAATATGTATATATAGTATACATACTAATTTATATACAAATTAATTAAGTATAGATTTATAAATAGAATTAGGCATACCTTTATTATATTTTATTTATACCCATACCTAATTAGGCAAACTGCAATTTGGCAAATATATTTATATTATGTATTTATAACAATATATAAAGTATTGTTAATTGTACCACCTGTTGATAACTAAGAAATTGAGAAAACCCTTCTCTGAGTATCTCCTATTTGAGACAGCAGGTCCTTCCCCCATAGGGTAAAGGGGAACATGGGAAATACATAGGGTTGGAAAGTTCCACAGGTATCCTCAAACTGCCAATCTAACATTTTTGAACTTTTAACTACTGTGGAGGCTTGAGGGCAAATGAAACAAAATTTGACCCCTGAAATCTATCAGGGCAACTTGCCAATCATTACTATTTTGTAAAAGACTTGTAGTTGATCCTTATTGAATGGAATTACTATATTTGCTACTTCTTTTCTAAAAAGTTCCACACTTCTTTTTTCATCCTTTTATAATTAATTGTGCCACCAAGCTGAGATAAGATAAAACTATTTTTCTTGGGGTCACTGGTAGATGGAAGCAATGGGCCTTTTTGTCACAAGCACCCTGTAGGTGTATGTTTTGTGGCAAGAATAATTTAATCTCATCTTTTGGTAATGTTAATCCTAATGAACTGATCATTTAAAGTCTCATCTATTTTAACAAGAGCTGACTCTGTCTCATTAGTCAACTTTCTCTTAGAACTGGAATTAGGATCGCTTTTTAAGCAGTCAAACAAAGGCTTTAAATCTCCAGTAGTCAGTTTTAAATGTGGGTGTATCCAATTAATGTCCCCTAATAATTTTTGGAAATCATTTAAAGTTAGTAAACAATCTCTCCGCAGCTTCAAAGGGGCATTATCAGTTTTCAAAACTTTTAGCAGACCTAGATATGAGAAGCAAGTAAAGAGGTGTTGCACAACATCTTTATAAGCTTCTCCAGTTATCATTTTGTAACCTAAATCTGGTCTATAGCTTTTTAGATGACAAGCAACCATCTAATCTTTGCTTGAATACTTCCAGCAACGGGGAACTCACTACTCTTCAAGGTTTTAAACTCTCCCTCACCTTTTTCTCTACAGCATTCCCACCCCACATACCACTTTTTCTAATCCCACCAACTCATTTTCAGTAGTATGTGTTGGCCAGGAGCTGGGTCAGTCTTTCCCAGAAATGTTAAGAGGCGTCTGTTCCTGTGTCTAATAGCCCTGACATTTTACTTTCTTGAATTAAAAGATCTTTTAAAGGCCTTGGAGCTGTAATTTCCTGTACCCAAAAAGCTAGATCACTAGATCCAAATCCTCTGGGGGCCCCTAGCTTGAGAAGTCAAGTTTTTTCTTGTCTGATAGTAAGGTAAAAGCAAAAACTGTGTTATTCTTTGACCTTTATTAATTTGCACAGTTTTAGTAGGCGGTGAGATCAAAACTTTAATTTCTCAATATAATCAGAATCTACTACACCATGCACCACCGAAATTTTTGGAAAAGAAAGCGAGCTATGCCCTAGCACAAGTCCTACAATGCCCTCAGGTAGGGGGCCAGCCACCCCCATTGGAATCGGAGCAACCAGCACATCAGGGGTTAATATTATTGCTAAATCCCCTTACCATTCCGCTTTTCTCTTAGCCTGGGTGAGACCGCTCTGAGGGGGTTTTCTCCAAGGAGCACGCTCCGCATATTGTGCACGCAGTCTGTTTTAAAAGCTCCACTGTTCAAAAAACTTTTTATCTTTCTCAGGCTTAGGCAACACTTTGAGAGGCTTTGGGGGCAAAGTGGGGAACTCTTGGGCCCTGGAAGGCGCAAACGGAGGCGGCGGCGATGGCCTTAAATCAGAAAGTGGTGGATAAGTTTTTTTAAAGGTTTGCGCAGAGGGGGAGGGAGCTCGCCAGGGCGCCTGGTCACAGCGTCCTGTAAGTCCTCTCTTCTCTCTTCTGTTGAATTTTTTTTTTCTTTTTCTCTTTAAATCTGTTTCAAGTTTTCTTTCCCTCACTCTATCTTCTTTCCTTCCTCTTCTCTTCTCTTTTACTTTCTATCATTTCCTTCTTGTTTCCCTCTTTCATTCTCCCTTCTTCCTTCTTACTGTCTCTTTCTCTCTCTTCCTGCCTTTCTCACTTTTCTTTCCCCCTTCCTTTTTCGCTACCCTTTTCTTTCCTTCGTTTTTTCCCCTTTACCCTCTTTCTCTCTAATTTTTTCTTCCCTCCTCCCTCTCTTTCTCTCTGTATCTCTTTCTTTAACTTCCTTTCTCTATCTTGCTGCGTTCCCTGATTCCTTCCTTCTCCGTTCCTCTCTCCTTTTCACTCTTTAGCTCTTTCTCTATCTTTAGATCTTTCTCTATTTTCTTGCCTTTTCACGTAGATTCCAGCTGGTTGCAATCAGAAGGTTGATGATTAAGATTCCTGAAACATCACTCTGCTACCTCACAACCAACCAATTGGCGGAAAGTGCAGGAGCTGCACCCTTCGCCCCAAGTGTTGCCTTTAAAACCCTTCCCTGAAAGGCATTAGGGAGTTCAGGTCTTTTGAGCACAAGCTGTCCATTCTCCTTGCTTGGTGCCCTGCAATAAATGCTGTACTTTCCCTCCACCACAACCCAGTGTCAGCAGACTGGCTTTGCTGTGTGGTGGATGAGCAGAGAAATAGATATCCAGTGGGGACACAACTTCAGCCCCACTCATGTTCATGTTGAATGTGAGTACACGCTGGTGAAGGCACGTTAGCTAGCTTTCATGCCTTTATCCCCACCCTCCACTTTGTTTTGTTGCTGCTCAGTTGCTAAGTTGTGTCTGACCCTCTGCAACCCCATGAACTACAGCATGCCAGGTATCTCCCAGAGTTTCGCTCGTGTCCATTGAGTCAGTGACACCATCCAAATATCTCATCCTCTGTCATCCCCTTCTCCTCCTGCTCTCAGTCTTTCCCAGCATCAGATCTTTTCCAATGAGGCAGTTCTTCACATCAGGTGGTCAAAGTATTGGAGCTTCAGCATCAATCCTTCCAATGAATATTCAGGGTTGATCTCCTTCAGGACTGATTGGTTTTATCTCCTTGCTATCCAAGGGACTCTCAAGAGTCTTCTCCAGCTCACAATTTGAAAGCATCAGTTCTTTGGCACTCAGCCTTCTTTATGATTCAACTGTCACATCCGTACATGATTACTGGGAAAAATCATAGCTTTGACTATACAGACCTTCATTGGCAAAGTGATGTCTCTGCTTTTTAATACTGTTTAGGTTTGTCATAGCTTTTCTCCCAAGGAGCAGGTGTCTTTTAATTTCATGGCTGCAGTCATTGTCCACAATAATTTTGGAGCCCAAGAAGAGAAAATCTCACTACTTGCACTTTTCCCCTTCTATTTGCCATGAAGTGATGAGACCAGGTGTTTTTAGACAACCAACTTTTTTTAAAGATTTTTTTTTTTTTTGGATGCGGGCCATTTAAAAAGTCTTTATTGAATTTGTTACAATATTACTTCTGTTTTATATTTTGGTTTTCTGGTCGCAAGACATGTGGGATCTCAGCTCCCTGACCAGGGATTAAACCCATGCCCCCTGCATTGGAAGATGAAGTTTTAACCACTGGACCACCAGGAAAGTTCTGATAACCAATGTTTTAATTGCCAGATCCAATTCTCTGTCAAACTAGTGCTCTATGGTGGGTATCTCTCTGCTCATTGTTGGACATCATAGGCTCCAGAGTGAGTTCCTTGGTCTGAGGAAATGACAATTAGCCATCCATATTGATGCAGTATTTTCTCTTCCAGTTCTTTCATAATGCTGTTAGCATTTTCATCTACCACCAAGTAATCAAAGCCCAATCCAGAATCAGAGTCTATTCTTGTCAGGACCCATCTGCTGCCCCCAGGGTTAACAGCATCCATCTGATTTACCAGCTATGTTTACCACCTTCCCACCAGGGAAGTTGTCACAACATTATCTGTGGTCTCTTGTCTCTTGCTGGCAGACAGAACAATCTTTTTGACATTTTATGTCTTAGAAGGTGTGATACAAAGGAGTCCCCAAATGGAGTCATCTTTGTTAGGTTCCCACATCAGCAAACCAAGACTTAATACATCACTAATTACAGTTTCAATCTTTCCCAGGAATTCAACCTTTAACCAGATAATCTGGAATTTCCTGGTCAGCATTAGGAATAAATCTGCTGATAAACTCCTTCTGTTCCCCCTTAGAAGGATGATGATGATGATGAAGTCGCTCAGTCATGTCCAACTCTTTGTGACCCCGTGGACTATAGCCTACCAGGCTTCTCCATCCATGGGATTCTCCAGGCAAGAATACTGGAGTGGGTTACCATTTCCTTTTCCAGAGGATCTTCCCAACCCAGGGATCGAACCCAGGTCTCCCACATTGGAGGCAGACGCTTTAACCTCTGAGCCTGACCTTGCCTAAAACAAGGCTTGTTTTGATGATAATTTCCTTTTTTCTGTTCCCTCTCAGACTTTGAAACCTTTTCTTATCTGCAGCTTGACGGAACTCCTTTCTATTGCTAGATGAGATGCTGACTGATTCACTAATTTTTTTTCCATTTTAACAGTTTTTAATGAAAGCTATAGACAAGATGACTTTATTCCCGCATCTTCTCAATTGTTCCTTCCTTATATTAATCTTGCCTTATGTTCAAGGATCTTTGTGTGATCCTTGCCAGTTTTAGTCGGGTGATAACCACCTTGCTGGGGTGAATGCCCACATGGACAGTCCTGCCACTAGCCTTCTCCCACTGCACTTGTTCAGTGTAGATGATGTATTTCTTCCTGTAACCCTGGACTAGTTTGCCAATTTGCTGCCTTTTGTAGTGTCCTTATATAGCCTGAATTTCATCATCCTTTCAGATGGGTATGGATCAAAAGTTGTACTTCTGTCTCAGCTCTTAAAAAGAGAAGACATCATCTTCCTGAGAATGTGGGAAGGTGCACTGAAATGCCTTTTTCAGTTCTTACTTCTGTCAGAAGTCACGAAGGGGTTGAACTTCATTTTGGTCATTTTACTGAGGCCTTAGAAGGGAAGAGACTCATGAATCATTTTATAAAGTCATTTAGATCTTTAAATTTTACTTGTTGGAATTTTTGTTATTGAACAGGTACAAAAACAGGTCTAGATTCAGCCCATCTCTGCATTGATACAGTGCTTCCCTGGTGGCTCAGAGGTTAAAGCGTCTGCCTCCAATGTGGGAGACCTGGGTTCGATCCCTGGGTTGGTAAGATCCCCTGGAGAAGGAAATGGTAACCCACTCCAGTATTCTTGCCTGGAGAATCCCATGGACAGAGGAGCCTGGTAGGCTACAGTCCATGGGGTTGCAAAGAGTTGGACACGACTGAGTGACTTCATCATCATCATCATCATCATCATAGAAGGGAAGAGATTCATGAATCATTTTATAAAGTCATTTAGATCTTTAAAATTTACTTGCTGGAATTTTTGTTATTGAACAGGTACAAAAACAGGTCTAGATTCAGCCCATCTCTGCACTGATACAGTGCCCTCACGTCCCCTCATTTCTGGACCCAGTGGCCATCTCAAGAGGTCACATGGGGATATCTGCTTGTCAATTACAGTCACTTTCCAAACTTGGAAAGTAGTTCTTCCAGTGGGCATAGACATATCCTGATTTAATGCATTCCTCCAGTTTTCATAGAATCACACCCCTTATGCTGCTGCTAAGTCACTACAGTCGTGTCTGACTCTGTGCGACCCCATAGACGGCAGCCAACCAGGCTCCCCCATCCCTGGGATTCTCCAGGCAAGAACACTGGAGTGGGTTGCCATTTCCTTCTCCAATGCATGAAAGTGAAAAGTGAAAGGGAAGTCACTCAGTCGTGTCCAACCCTCCGCAACCCCATGGACTGTAGCCTACCAGGCTCCTCCATCCATGGGATGTTCCAGGCAAGAGTACTGGAGTGGGGTGCCATTGCCTTCTCCCCAGCCCTTAGGAACATCCCTTTAATAGTCCAGGTTTCCTTTAACCTACCACCTGACCACATGGATAGGCCATTGACCACTGCCTATGAGGCATTAAAAACCCAAATGATGGTCCAGTGGCTAAGACTCTCCACTCCCAGTGCAGGGGGCCTGGGTTCAATCCCTGGTCAGGGAACTAGATCTCACATGCCACAACTAAGACCTGGCACAGCCAAATAAATAAATAAATAAATAAAAATTTTTTTTCTTAAAAGAAAACAAAACAAAAACATAGGAACTTTTAACATGGGTCAACTCCTCCATCACTGCCTGGAAAACAGCATGCAATTCAACATACCACGCTGATCTCTTTTTATCTTCTTCAATCAGACTGGTAGCCTTCCAACAAGAATCTTGTCCATTTACCTTGGAATGGACATCCACAAACCAAAGAGCTCTTTGTCTGTCAGTGGAAAGCTGTGTATGTGGCACTGCCCAAGTGACAGTAGAATCCATCAGCTCCTCACACAGTTCCAGAGTCAATCCTGGAGCAGGCGGGGTGGGGGAAAGTCTCCCTGCTGGTGAGTATCTGTTTCTTCCTTGTATTCTCCCCCAAACTGAGACCCTAGATAAGCAATTTCCATTTCACTATGAAGCTATTCCAAATTGGGAAAGGAGTACATCAAGGCTGTACATTGTCACCCTGCTTATTTAACTTATATGCAGAGTACATCATGCAAAATGCCAGGCTGGATGAAGGACAAGCTGGAATCAAGATTGCCAGAAAAAATATCAATAACCTCAGATATGTAGAGACACCACCCTGTGGCAGAAAGCAGAGAAAAACTAAAGAGCCTCTTGATGAAAGTGAAAGAGGAGAGGGAAAAAGCTGGCTTAAAACTCAACATTCAAAAAAGTAAGATCATGGCATCCGGTCCCATCACTTAATGGCAAATGAGGAAACAATGGAAACAGTGACAGACTTTATATTCTTAGGCTCCAAAATCACTGCAGATGGTGACTGCAGCCATGAAATTAAAAGATGCTTGCTCCTTGGATGAAAAGCTATGACCAACTAGACAGCATATTAAAAAGCAGAGACATTACTTTGCCAACAAAGGTCTGTATAGTCAAAGCTATGGTTTTTCCAGTGGTCATGTATGGATGTGAGAGTTGGACATAAAGAAAGCTGAGTGCTGAAGAACTGATGCTTTTGAACTGTGGTGTTGGAGAAGCCTCTTGAGAGTCCCTTGGACTGCAAGGAGATCAAACCAGTCCATCCTAAAGGACATCAGTCCTGAATATTTATTGGAAGGACTGATGCTGTAGCTGAAGCTCCAATACTTTGGCCACCTAATGTGAAGAATTGACTCATTGGAAAAGACCCTGATGCTGGGAAAGATTGAAGGCAGGAGGAGAAGGGGACAACAGAGGACGAGATGGTTGGATGGTATCATTGGCTCAGTGGACATGAGTTTGAGCAAGCTCTGGGAGTTGGTGATGGACAGGGAAGCCTGGCATGCTGCAGTCCATGGGGTCACAAAGAGTTGGACACGACTGAGCGACTGAACTGAACAGAGGAAACTATCCCGGGCACTGCCACGTTCATTAGATTGTTTTAACTCTCTAGGCCTAAGTCCCAGTAGGCATTGCTCATGGGGTTTTGCCATAAGCCCCAGCTAGGTTCCATGTAGGGTTATCTCACACAGGGCTATCATAGGGAGAATCCGTCCCCACCAACACTCTGGCTTCTGTTGTACGATGTGTGGGCTCAGGGAATCTTCCCAGTTTCCGTTTAGCATGTCCAATTAGCATTGCTTGAAGGGAAGATTTACATGTCTTCTATTTTACACAATACTAGGTAGGGGAAATATTCCCATGAGATTCAACATGGGAACACCACCCTGGAATATAATCAAGTATAAGAAATGCAACTGGAAACTTCCCTGGTGGTCCAGTGGTTAAGGATCCACCTTCCAATTCGGGGGATGCTAGTTCAATCCCAGGTAGAAGAACTAAGATCCCACATGCGGGTCAACTAAACCTGCAAGCTGAAACTACAGAGCCTATACACTCTGGAGGCCGTAGGCCACAATCAGAGAAGCCTGCACACTGCAACAAAGATCTCGTTTGTTGCAAGTAAGACCTGACACAGCCAAATACATACATTTTTTTTTTTTTTAACAAGAAGACTTCCCTGGTGGTCCAGTGGTTAAGAATCCACCTGCTAAGGCCAGGAACACGGGTTTGATCCCTACTCTGGGAGGATCCCGCATGCTGTGGAGCAACTAAGTCCATGCGTCACAACTACGGAGCCTATGCTCTAGAGCCTGTGAGCCTCAACTAGAGAGTGGCCACCACTCACCGCAACTAGAAGAAGCCTGGGAGCAGCAACAAAGACCCATCACAGCCAAAAATGAAAAAAAAAAAAAATCACTATAAAGACTGTTCAAACCCACCAATTCTCCTACAAACTTTTACCCTACATTCCTTTTGTTTTATTATTATTGTACTTCACTGTGCGTTGCAAATATTGAAAGGGGGTTTTTGTTTGTTTGTTTGTTTGTTTTTAACAAATTGAAGGTTTGTGGTAACCCTGTGTGGTATATGTTTATCAGCACCATTTTCCCAGCAGCATTTGCTCGCTTTGTGTCTCTGCCTTACATTCCTAACTGCAGCCTCCATTAGGACTCCATCCACCATACTAGATAGGAAAAGTATTCTACTGCCAAAGATAATATCCAGTGCCATAGAGGGAGACACAGCTTCTTTATGTAAAGCCTGATTCAGCATTCCAACTTTCATAATCCTATCAATCATTACATGTTTACATTCTCATCATCTAATTGCTGCCTGTGTAGGGGCTTCACCAACGGATGTGGCTTCCCTCTCAAGGAGTCCTGGAAACTTCTCCACCCTCTGACCACTTGGCCAACTCTTGTGCCAAAGGCTTTTGGTCATCAGTGAGAGATTGAACCAAGGCCCTTTTGTCAATCTTTAACCTGATAAACCCATCTAACCACTGTACCAAGCAACGACTGGTCAGGTTTCTCATCATCATTCCTGCAGTCTGACTTTTGCCTTTTCCCCTATTTTCTCTTTTTTCATTATTTAGAGAATACTTTGTTGGTTTCTGTAATCAAACCCATGTAGATAAGACCTTACATATTTAATACAGATGGAAAAATTTGTGTTTAATGTTTCTAGGCCGGATGGCTGCTGACTTTTTCAATTTCTCCAAAATCTAAGGATTTCCTTCTGCTGGGACGAGTCTCGTGACTCTCCCCTTTCTGTTTCCTCTTCATTTTTTTTCTATCAATATTTGCTTATTCACCTTAATTCCTAATAGCCATTTAAAATGTTTCACTCTGTTGGGAAGTCCCTTGAATCTCCCCTTGGCCTCTTCTTATTCTCTTGTTAATTAACTTAATATTTTTACTACCATCTGTGAAACTGAGTCTTCCAAATTCCCTTTCCAATTATTAATCTCTTAATGCAAAACTTTATTCCCCGTTTCGTGCCCTCTAGGACTTAGTGACGAGAGAGAGAACCTCAATTCTGTGCTAACTGAACACGAATCAGCCTGAGTCACATGACTAAAATTTGGCTGCTGTCGATAACGCCGTTCATGTACTTAAATTGTTATTGTAGATAAAATCATCAATGTACAAACTCAGGTTGTTTCTCTAGGACAAGATAAGCTAACAGACTCCCGAGTCATATGGACCACCTGACCAGAGAATCCTACACCAGAGACATCCCAACTTTCAAAACTATGATTAAGAAGTGTCAGAAGGGCTCAGTGGTAAGAAACCTGCCAGTACAGGAGACACGGGTTCGATCCCTGGTCTGGGAAGATCCCACACACCACAGGGCAATCAAGCCAGGGCGCCACAACTACTGAGCCTGTGCTCTAGAGCCTGGGAGCTGAAACTACAGAGCCGTGTGCCTCAATTCTTGAAACCCACATGCTCTGCACCTGCTTTGCAACAAGAGAAGCCACCAAAATGAGAGGGCTTCACACACAACTAGAGAAGTGAGTGTGCAGCAACCAAGACCCAGCACAGCCAAAATAAATAAATTTTAAAAATTATTTTTTAAAAAAGAAATGTCATAAGAAATGATTAATCCCAGCCTCTTTGTTACTTACCCCAGAAAAAAAAAAAAAAAACGAAACCCTTTAACTCACAGACCAGGTTGGAATGGATCCGAGGCTTGTCTGCCATTCCCTTGCTTGGCGCCCTGCAATAAATCCTTACCTTGCTGCAAACGCCTGTTGTCACAGCTTGGCTTTCTGCGCCTTGGGTACCTGAGCCCTTTACTTGGTTGCATCTGTAAGACCTATGAGGGAAAGCTGAGACAGGAAATTCAATAAAGCTTCCTGCACTGTTTTTGGGTTTTGCAACAATTGCATTATATGGGGTACCCATGCAAAAGGGTCCCTTCTAACCACAGCATTTACCATGACCTGGGTAATAGGCATGTTCATCAGGTAAATATCTCAGTCATCACAAAGCCCGCCCCACATGGTTTACATTCATATATATCAGCTGCTTCACGTGGGGTGTTCATTTGGCATCCATGGGCTTCCCAAGTGGCTCAGTGGTAACAAATCAGGCTGCCAATACAGGAGTTGCGGGTTTGATCCCTCCACAACTACTGAGCCTGTGCTCTAGAGCCCAGGAGCTGCAGCTTCAGAGCCTACATGCCCTAGAGCTGCTGCTCCATAATAAAAGAAGCCACCACAGTGAGAAGCCCGAGTACCACAACTAGAGAAAGCCCAGGCGCAGCAACGAAGACCCAACACAGCCAAAAATGAATAAATCAAAAAGTAGTGATTGATCATGTAAGTTTAAGACTGCTTTGCTGGAACTTTTTATAAGGAACCACAAATGGACTTTAAAAAACTCTCGAGGTCAGGAAGGTCAAGCCAAAGTCCAAGCAGTCCTTCAAGATATCAGGTCACAGCTGAGCCTATACGGGGCCATAGCTGAGTCTATGCATCTCTCTCTCAAGTGTATTTATTTATTAGCTAAGCCTTTGGGTGTCTCAGAGCCACACCAGTACCTAAAAGATATGCCACTTGGTTGGAGATCATACAGTATTTAACAGTTTGCCTCACTGCATGAAAATTTTCTGGATGTTTTGGCAGGTGACCTAACTGTCAACCTAACTCATTCTGTGACCAACTTATCCTGCCATTGTGACACTGGGATCTTTGAGTTAGGCGGCAGGAAACTGCTTGATCCATTCCCACCATTTTTTGCAACTTTTTGGCTTCTGAGATTCCCAGCAGTCTTTATCTCTTGTGTTCACTGACAGAAACCGACAGTAACTGAGGACCTAGAACTGTGGACACCACCAGTAGTCAAAAGACCAGGGACTGGTGGAGGGGCCTTTCCTGGTGGTCCAGTGGTTAAGAATCTGCCTTCCAACACAGGGAACACGGGTTCAATCCCTGATCAGGGAACTAAGATCCCACCTCCCAAGGAGCAACTAAGCCTGCTTGCTGCAACTAGAAGATCCCGTACAGCTTTTTTTTTTTTTTTTTAAAAGAAGCATTCTTAAAAAAAAAAAAAGATAGGGACTGGGGAAAGGGTTGAACCAGCAGTCTTCAAAGAATGGGGACTGCAAGCAGATTCCAGACAAATGGGGAACTAAAGACTAAACTGCCAGCAGTTCCCAGCATGGAGTCTGAGGTCAGAATGAAGGGCTGAGTTTAGAACGTACTGCAGGCTGGCCAACCCTGAGCCTCTTTTAATCTCTGGGAGACTCTGGAGCTGTTTGAGCCCAAGTGGCATCAAGGCCATGCCCCTTCTTGGGGGAGGGGCACACATCCCTCCAGCCCTGACCAGCTCATGTTCACGAGTTCCAACATGCAGACATTTCATTCCCAACTCACTTCCGGAAATCTGGACTCAGATTCTCAGCTGAACCGCTTCCTTTCACCTGTAGAAATGAAGGTGACAGAGAGGCACAGAGCAGCTTATGCTGTGTGCTCCAAAGCCAGACTTTTAGAAAGAGAATTGGATTTCTAACATCAAGCTGGCGAGTTCAGAAGTTACACTTCGAGTGGTGGGGAGCCACCGAAGATGGATGAAGATGCAAGCCTGGCTCAGTACTGTATTTTAGAGAGGTCATCAGTGGTTAGCAGACAAACGGAGTCTGCAACCTGAGGCTCTTGTCCATGGATTTCTAGGTAGAAATTCCAAGTCAGGTCCTCAGGGGACACAGCAGGGATCCTGTCCTGGGATTTCCAGTTGGAGCCTTGATAAGACCAATGCCCCCTCCCCAGCAAGGTGATTTGTGCAAACACACTGCATTGTTCCAAAGGCAGAAAGCGGCTGATCCCAGCTCCCCTCGCTTGGAATGCTTCCCCATCAGGCCTGACTGGGGTGAGAGTAAGAAGGCCAGGGAACCTCTCAGGGCAGAGCAGATCCAAAGGACAACAGGAGGTAGTTTCTTATTGTACAACTTGGGGGTCTCCTGTTTCATTTTCTAGGACAGTCTGTCCGTTTGCTCCCTTCATTATTTCCCTGCACTGACGTTTGAAGAAGCCAACCTGCTAAAGGAGGAAGGAGAAAGAAAATTGCTGGGGTCAGTGTAGGAACCCCACTTGAGGCTGTCCAGGCCCATCTGGAGACCTAGTGACCAGCCTGGCCCCTCCCTGGATAGCTGGTCTCACTTCTGCTCCACTCACTCCTTTGCCAGCATTATCCAAATTCTAGACCCTCAGAAGGGCTCCCCCAGACACCTCAGCTTGTCCCCTGAGTGCCCCACCCAGAGAGTCACAAGTGAACAATACCACTGAGCCATAGAGTCACAGGCATGGTGTGTCCCGCTTGTGGGTCCCCTGCAAGCAAGTGTGACAACCCCAGCACACATGCCAGCAAGCAGGTTCCCAGCTTGCACCACCTGGGCTGAAGGGGTGTGCAGGACTGAAGGAGAGTGTGAAACCCTGGGGAGGAGGATATCACCCAGGAGGCCCATGGGTGGGAACAGCGGTGGGGGTAGGGGGACCTGGGTTAAGCCACCTAGGCCTGTTTCACGTCACGAGTGCATAGATCTCACAAAAGCGGGGGTTTGCGTCTGGTGTTGATGACAAACAGGGGCCCAAAAACTCTTTGCTGAATGACAAGTGAATTTACAGCAAGTCACAGCACCCTGCCTGGAACACAGCAGCTGCTAGGAAGGTATTTGTTGAAGGAAGGTGTCTGCTCAAGCCCCTGACTTGACTCCTTAGCGTCACACACCACGTGCGCCCCTCCCTGGGCAGCACGGAAGCCCTTTTCCTTTCATTCAACTTTTCCCTGATCCCCAACCTCTGCAACCAGCAGGTCATCATCTCCTTCTGTCCTTCCCAAAGGAGCCTGGGAAAGAAAGGATGGGTAGTTATAAATGCCCCGCAGGGTGTCAATCTGTTCTTGGGATGAGGAATCATCCTGCCCAGATGCCAAGGGTTAAGCCCAAAGCCATGGACCTATCAATGTTTAGCTGAAGCCTCCCCACCTCCATGACAGGAAGCCCAGGGACCCCCTCTCTGCCTCCTTGGAAACTCACACATCCTCAGGACGCAGAACCTCAGGGAGGCGCCTGATAAGATTCTGCTTTGTATCAGGGTCACACTGCTCTCCCAATAAGGCTATAAGAACCTTGAAAACAAGGTCACATCTCATGTGTCTTAGGGGACCTGGGACAATCTTGAGGCTTTTTAAAAAATACTGATTTATTAGTTTGGCTGAACCAGGTCTAAGTTGCAGAAGGTGAGCTTTTTATTTGTGGCATGAGTGATCTAGTTCCCTGACCAGGGATCCAACCCGGGTTCCCTGCATTGGGACACAGTGTCTTAGCCACTGGACCACCAGGGAAGTCTAATCTTGAGGCTTTTAAGAAAGGCTTCTGAGAACTTCAGCCTCTAATAAATGTAGGATGTATTGATAATAATTTCACAATTATTATTATCATCAATAGCCCCTAATAAGCACTCGATTGTTTAGTAAGTGCTGCTAGTACTGTCATCTACCAATTGAGAGCGTGGCGGTAAAACTTAAACTTGGCTCCTACAGAGAGAGAGAATTCCCCACGCCCCACAGCGTGATGGGTGAGGACCCCTTGGAGGTCGTGGTGTGGCACCCGCTGATCACGGCGTAGATGGCATACTTCACGGGGAGCTCCAGCTGGAAGGCGGTCTTGCTTGTCTTGGGGCTGTTATTCTCACTGGAAGAAGAGGAGGATCCCAGCTGGCAAGTTCCCCAGGGGAGGAGACTGAGAGGGAGGGGGCGCTGCCCTGGGCCTGGCCCAGCTCGCCTGCTCACATTGGTGGCAAGAAGCAGCTTGTCTCCCAGGGTGGCCGTGGGGGAGACGTGAAAGGTGATCGTGAAGGTGACCTGGGGAGGAGGCAGAAATGGGAGGAGGTCACTGAGGAGTGGGACCACGTTGGGGCCGGGGAGGAGGAGTGGGCAGAAGTGAGGCTGACCTGGGCCACACTTACTTTATATCATTCCAATCTTAGCCAGTCCTGACCACACACAAAATGCCTTTTCAAAGATTTCTTTTTCATAAATCTTTTTTTACTCAAAACACACATCCTACTTTTATTGCATGCAGAGATGTTTTCTTTATTACTTCTTTTAGCTTTAATCACATGTATTAGAACTTCTAACCTTTAGAAATCTTTAATTTTTACTGAAAATTAAAAAGTAAGCAATCGTGAACTGTCTTCTCCATTAGCATTTTGTGGATAGGCAGACTTATAAGTACTTTTTATAATTTCTAGAAACAGGTGCTTTCTCATAGAAAAGTTCTCAGCATGGCACCCAAATATCATAAGTTTTTATGTAAAAGGAAGCCAGAAGTATATAAACCTGTGTTCGATAATCAATGTTTCAGTATTTTATCCTATTTGAGAATGATCTAGATAGTCAATGACTAGCCATCACTTAGAATGATGGCAGAACCCACCGGCCAATGCAGGAGACATAAGAGTTCGATCTTTGAACTAGGAAGATCCTCTTGAGGAAGGCAAGGCAACCCACTCCAGTATTCTTGCCTGGAGAATCCCATAGACAGAGGAGGCTGGTGGGCTATAGTCCATAGGTTTGTGAAGAGTCAGACACGACTGAAGTGATTTTGCATGCATCCATCATTTGATTTAACTTAGCATATCTTTTGGAGAAGGCAATGGCACCCCACTCCAGTACTCTTGCCTGGAAAAATCCCATGGATGGAGGAGCCTGGTATGGCAACCCACTCCAGTGTTCTTGCCTGGAGAATCCCAGGGACGGGGGAGTCTGGTGGGCTGCCGTCTATGGGGTCGCACAGAGTCGGACACGACTGAAGCAACTTAGCAGCAGCAGCAGCAGCAGCATATCTTTAAGGTTTCAGGTTACCAAAAAGATTTGGGGAAACTATTTTAAAAGTTCACCTAGAAACTTTTTGTCTCACTGACAACCATTTAGTTCATCTGTTTAGATTATCTATGTAAATATTGTCATACCAAGTTATTTTTCTTGCTGACAAATTTTGTTAGAGAAACATGAACTTTTTTGATTAATAAGCCCAGTTGGAATAAAAGTTGTATGTCTACATGATACATGTTGATCATTGTTGATCACTCTACAGACATGCTTGTTTTAATTTAACCAAAAACCATAAACTAGCTTTTGTTTATTCAAGATTAATCCCAGATCGCGTAAACTTGAAAGTCATTTGGGCAAGTTTCCGTTAAATTTAAACTCATTTTAGTGCTTGTTTGTTTTTAAGCCAGTTAAATAGAGCTCTTTTACAAATTAATTTTAGTAATACCAACTGCAGGAGAAAAATAACACATATCTATAACACATATACATAGATACTTATGAATACACAGACATGCAAAAAGAGACCTTGCAGTTTCAGTTTAATATTTTAGTCATGAAACAGGCATAAGAATATAAAGTGTACTAGTTATAAAAGAAGTTAGATCTAAGTCATTTTTCTATCAGATAGAGTAAGTTAAGATTACCAGCTCAGATAGCTAAAGCCTTTCACTAGTATCTGTGGAGAAACACTTAAAAGATTTTTTTTTATTACCTCTCTTTCATTCTGTTCTCTTTCTGATAAGAAGTTTCTCCCCAGTTTCCATTTCAAAGAATTGGCTATCTGGTCCTAGAGAAAATGGGGCCAAAAATTTATATTACAAAGGCATAGAAAAAACGTCCAAGTTTTCTTCAAGAAATTTTGGGATTTATTTCCCTGTTGTCAAAGTCCTAGAGTAATCGTTATTTAAACTTTCCTTCTTTTCTTAGTGTAGGACACATTCTGTCTCCAGTGTCCCAATCTTTTACAGTATTTGTAAGCATTTAAAGATGACAGACTTCTCTGATGGTCCAGTGATTAAGACTCCACACGTCCACTGCAGGGGGTGCACGTTCAGTCCCTGGCCCGGGAATTAAAATCCCATGGACCACTCAGTACTGCTAAAAGGTTTAAAACATTTTAAATAAATAAATAAAAATGAAAAAGAAGACTTTGAGGGATGGTAAAGTTTTCTAGAGTTGTATTCACAGTTTTATAAAGATGTGTAAGATAAAGACAACTTCTTTCACCTTATCAAGGATTTAGCTCAGGCAGTAAAGAGTCTGCCTGCAATGCAGGAGACCAGGGTTCAATGCCTGGGTTGGGAAGATCCCTTGGAGAAGGAAATGGTAACCCACTCCAGTATTCTTGGCTGGAGAATTCCATGCACAGAGGAGCCTGGTGGGCTACAGTCCATGGGGTTGCAAAGAGTCAGATACGACTGAGTGACAAACACTTAACTTCACTTAAATGACATATCATAGCTTGATAAGCCCACCCAACTTGCTCTACTCCCTCTGGGTATATAGCTGTATTTTAGTTTAGGGGAGAAAGCCTAAAAAAAATTCCTATGAGCCTCTGAATATCAGCTTCCAATCTCTGGCAATTTTAAAAACATATTACTTTTAATTTTAGTTCCCACTTGGCTGTTTTAGAGAATCATGTAGCAGTTTACCAGAAAATCTCTCAGGGTCTCATCAACTCTGGATGGGAGCCCTCCTTCAACACCACTAGCTTGGTGGATTTTTGTTTACGGCCTTGTAGTCTCTTCAGAATGGAAAGACAATTCAGATAGAGGATTAGAATGAGATAACAAATTAAAGGAGGAAAGGGACTCCCCTGGACTGTCCAGTGCTTAAGACGCCATGCTTCCACTGCAGGGGGCATGGGTTAGATCACTGGTCAGGGAACTAAGATCCCACATGCCACTTGGCCAAAAAGAAATAAAAAAATTAAAGGAGGGGAAAGGGGAGCAGTAGGATCCATCTCATCATCTTTTAAGTACATCTCATTTCTTCAATATTTTATTAGTTTCTCGCAATGAAACTTTCAAGGAAGCTATTTGAGGATTTCAAAGTATTCTGGGAGCATCTGTATACCAATTAAAATAGGTATTATATTCTGTTTGATTTAAGAACTATTACTTTTTTTTAAACACAATTTTTAAAGGTTGCACTCCATTTACAGCTATTACAAAATATTGACTCTATTCCCTGCTGTTGTAAAATACACTCTTGCAGCCTTATAGCTAGTAGTTAATCCCTCCCACTCTGCCACCCTTGTGTTGCCACGTCCCCCAAACTGGTAACCATTAGTTTGTTCTCTGTATCTGGAGTTTTACCTTCATTTTCAGCTAGTCTTGCTTGAGCAGAAGGCTAATGTGGTCGGCTGACTTGTGTGGTCAGTTGCTCAGTCATGTCTGATTCTTTGCAATCCCATGGACTGTAGCCCACCAGGCTCCTCTGTCCATGGGATTGTCCAGGCAAGAATACAGGAGTGCTGTTGCTGTTTTCTCCTTCAGGGGATCTTTCCCACCCAGGGATCGAACTCACGTCTCTTGAGTCCCCTGCATTGGCAGGCAGATTCTTTACCACTGAGCCACCATCTCATTACATAGACATGATGGATTAAATCATTAGCCATTGGTGATTGAACTCAATCTCCAGCTCTTATCCCCTCTTGAAGCTGAGGGATGGGGCTGGAAGTTCCAAACCCATAATCACGTGGTTGGTCCAGTGACTACCAGCCCCCATATTTAGTTGCTTTCCAAAAGTTGCCTCATTAACATAACTATCTTTATCTCTCACTATCTTGGCACCCACAATATCAGGCTTGGCAGAAAGTACTTCCATGGCAACGTGTGGGTGGCAACTCAAACAAATATTTGAGTATCTTTTTGCCAGTTGCCCTAATTGTTGTTTAAAAATGAGTGAAAAACAAGACTTCTGCTGATACAAGTGAGAATACAGTTGAAGCAAAATTGGAAATTTTACAGTTGCTGGAACAGTCAATTAACCTCAAGCCTTGCTCGTGAAGACAAGTCTGAAATTAAAGGTGACATTTAAAATGTGATACATTCAAGAGTGTTTCTAAAACATGAGGTGTGGTGAAGATGGAGGAAATGAAGAGAACTTTAGATTTTTGGATTGAGGAGAATTGTCAAAAAATCATCTTTGGATTTCCTTGGTGGTGCAGTGGTTAGGAATCTGCCTGCCCATGCAGAGGACGCAGGTTCGATCCTTGGTTCCAGAAGACTTCACATGCTGCGCAGGGCAACTAAACTACAGCGCCTGCACATGCTCTGTGGCAAGAAAAGTCACTGTAATGAAAAGCCTGCCCATGGCAACTAGAGAAACCCTCGAGCAGCAATGAAGACTCAGCACAGGCAAAAGGAAATAAATAAATTCATGTGAAAAAGTTAAAAAAAATTAAATTATTTCTGTGGTTCCAAACACAGAGAGAAGTTCCCAGGTCCACAGAAGTGATGACGGGGAGCTGTTTGTTACTGACCCCTCAGCACAAGAGGGAGAAAGCTATTGCTCAACTTGGCTTTGACCATCTTTGTAGGAAGTAAGTCAGTCAAGCCTCAAAGTCAGCACTCATGATCTTCAGCCCCATTCCCTACAAGGGCATCACCAATGCCCTTCTCAGCATCTAATTAATTTCTTCTGACTGTTAAATGTCAGCTCAAGTAAATAAAGCTAATATTTTTGTTTTGAAAACTATTTGATATTGTCTCTACAGGATTCCTCATATCCCTGGGGGTTCTGTTCCAAGAACCCCATGGTTGCCTGCAACCTTGTAGAGTTCTGAGCTCCCTGTATGGTATGTTTTTCCTACACTTACATACTTGTTGGGCTTCCCTGGTAGTTCAGATGGTAAAGAATCCGCCTGCAATGTGGGAGGCCTGGGTTCTGTCTCTGGGTTGGGAAGATTCCCTGGAGAAGGGAATGACTACCCACTCCAGTATTCTTGCCTGGAGAATCCAATGGACAGAGGAGCCTGGCAGACTACAGTCCATGAGGTTGCAAAGAGTCAGACACTGAAAGACTTTCACTTTCACTTTACATATCTGTGATAGAGTTTAATTTATAAATTAGGCCCAGTAAGAGATTAACAATATTTCCCCCACTATATGGACAGGACCTCATCAATCTTGTGCCCCAGTGTTCATGGGGGTCTGTCCAAACATTAGATTTTTAATCTTTGATAGTATGATATTACAAAGAAATTGCTTTTCTTCTGTTATTGTTCGGCTCAGGCATCTTCACACATGCTTAAACCTCACTAGTCATTTGTGTTATTTCATTTTCTTCTGTTTTTTTTTTTTTTTTTTTTAATTTTTCTTGGAATAGCAATGTCTTTGTTACTGGTTTCTAAGAACTCATTTATTTATTTATTTTTAGGGTTTTTTTTTAATTAATTTTGCCGCCGCTGGTCGCCGCCGGTGAATGGGGACAGGTGAGGCCGCCAAACCCCTGGTAGCTCCGGCCCCGCCCTATTTTTAGGGTCTTTTTTTATGTGGATCATTTTTTAAGTCTTTAGTGAATTTTTTACAATATTATTTCTGTTTCATACTTTGATTTTTTGGCAGCGAGGCATGTGGGATCTTAGCTCCCTGACTAGGGATCGAACCCTCACCCCCTTCATTGGCAGGCAGAGTCTTAACCGCTGGACCACCAGAGAAGTCCCATAAGTACCATCTATGACTGAGGATGTTAATCATTTGTCATGCGATGCAAATGAAATACTATATTTAATTGCCATCCAAACAGAGATTAACAACAGTAACTAATAATAAAAAAGAACAATTTTAACAGTTATAATAAAAGTTATGTGAATATGGTCTCCCTCGATCTCTCAAAATACCTTATTATCAAGATTTAATGCCTTATATCCCCTGTGATAATGTTTACTGCAATGTCATTTATCCTGCAAAAGTGAGTGTAATTTCTTTATTGTGGCTTATACTTTTCATCTTCATGCTTACTTTTGTCCCATGTTAATGCTTTGTCTTAGAACTTCCCTGCAGCTCACAAGATAAAGAATCTGCTTGCAATGCAGGAGACCTGGGTTCGATCTCTGGGTCAGGAAGATCCTCTGGAGAAGGGAATGGCAACCCACTCCAGTATTCTTGCCTGGAGAATGCCATGGACAGAGAAGCCTGTTGGGCTACAGTCCACGGGCTCAAAAAGAGTTGGACACGACTGAGGGACTAAGCACACGATGCTTTCTCTTAGGGTAACAGAACTTATATTTTTGTTTGTTTGCACTTACCAATTTCTTTCCTATAAGTCTTTTGGAGTCATTTTATTTGAAACATAGCTTTTATAAAGAAAACACAATGGTAAAGCAATTTTTAAAATTATTTTTACTTATTTAATTAATTTATTTGGCTGCAACAGGTCTTTAGTTGTAGCATGTGGGATCCAGTTCTCTGACCAGGGATTAAACCCGGGCCACCTGCATTGGGAGCATTGGAGTCTTAGCCACCAGACCACCAGGGAAGTCCCTAATTGCAGAGATTTTCCAAAAGCCTTTTCCATCCTAACTAGGGACTTACCATGCACCATGGGCGTAATTTTTGCAGCTGGAGGTGCGACAGCAAAACTAGCACAAATATTTTTTTCGTTTTTCACAATTTCACAGGTAGAAGAGGTGTACTTGTTGTAGGTTTTAGCAGCCTCAGCATATGATTTTTTTTCTTCCTTTACTTCGTCAAGAATGTTCACCTTTTCACTTAAAAAAGTACTTTACAGCTTCTCTTCGGCACATCTGAATCGCCAGTATCACTCCTCTTGCACAATGGGGCCATTTTTAGTAAAAAAGGTCACGTGAACCCAAGCACTGGGATACCTCATCAATCTGATAACCAAGGTGGCTACTATTAATAAGTGACTAATGGGCTAGATACGCTGGACCACTGATGATTCACGTCCTTTGCGGGTTGCAGTAGATGGTAGGAGATCCCGTCACATAACTCAGAAAAGGGTGCAATTTCAAACATATGAATTATTTCTGAAATTTCTTATTTCATATTTTCTTGGAAATCGAACCAAGGGTGAGGGGTGAACTACTGTACTCAACATTTAGTCTACATTTTAAGTGCTTCAAATGACTGTCACATATATACATGAGATAGTATACCCCAGTTAGGGATTTTTGTCACATATTTCAACCTTCTAGGTCTCCTCCTGGGCTTTTATACATTGTACCTTTTGAGAGATATTCATTTATTGTGGAATATTAAAGACACACACAGGGAGTTCCCTGGTGACCGAGTGGTTAGGATTTGGTGCTTTCACTGCAGAGGCATGAGTTCAGTTCCCGGAGAACACAGCCTGGCCAAAATACAAACACACACACGCAGATTTGGTTACCAAAGGGGAAAGGAGGGGAAGCAATAAAATTAAGACTTCAGGATTAACATAAACACCCTACTATATATAAAATAGATAACCAGCCAACAAGGACCTACTGTATAGCACTATAGGGAACTATAGTCAATATTTCATAATAACTTATAAGGGAAAAGAACCTGAAAAAAAATTGATGTCTATGTATGTATAACTGAATCATTTTGCTATACCTGAAAGTAACACAGCATTGTAGATCAACTATACTTCAATGAAAACACACCAGAGAGAGAGAGAAACCTACAGAGAAAGTAACAACCACCCATGTATTTACCCCTCCCCAGTGTAACAGATGTTAAAATATTGTGTGTTGAATGTTAAATTTAACACGTTAGGCATCCCCACCCCTTGAGAGGTCATCACTCTTCTGATTTCCAGCTTCCTAGATTAATTTCACCTGTTCCTACAAAAGGATTCATATTATACAGTTCTGGTGTCTGTCTTCTTCTGCTTATGACAAAGTTGAAATCCTCCCATGTTGTTACCCATATCTCTGGTCTGCTCTCTTTTATTGCTGACTAGTAAGTGCTCTGTAGGAATTTACCAGTTTGGTTGTCCATTCTCCTCTTGCTGGGCTCTTCTTCTTTATTCTTTAAAAAAAATTTTTTTTTTTTTAAATATTTTTTAGCCGTGCCGCCTAGCATGTGGGATCTTGGTTCATCAACCAGGGATCGAATCCTCATTCCCTGCATTTGAAGTGTGAAGTCTTAACCACTGGACCACAGGGAACTCCCTGGGCTCTGATTCTTTAAACAACACCCTCAGCCATGCTCCAGCCCCCACAAGTACCCAGGCAGTGGTCTGCTCTTCTCCAGGCTCATGTCCATGCAGAGGGTCTTCTGCAGCCCTCTGTCCTGCCTCTTCCACTCATGCAGCCTGATTCCTGAGGCCCCAGAGAGTTCCCAGGACCCTGGGCATCAAGCGGGTCTCAAGGGCAGGGGAGGGTGGTCTGGGACAGCCAAGGAAGCCAACTCCCTGGATGTAAAATGGGAGGGAGTATGGGGGCTTTTCCCCAAGGTGTCTTTGGCCCCCGCCTTCCTATAAATAACCAAGTACTTCCTCACTGAGCCTTCCTCCTGCCACGTCAAGCCCTGACTCGTTATTTTAACTCCCCCGGAGACACTGAGCACCCTCCAGTGCTCTGCTGCCGGCCCTCCCTCCTCTTTTTCTCTGATGAGCTGCTTGGGGATGGCCTTTGCAGTTGTGCTGTTCCTGACTGGTGAGTGGGGCTCCTCGGGGCTGTGAGAAGCTTTCTTGTGGGTTGGGCGAGCAGTGGTCTCTGCCTGGTAGGCCAGGTAGGAGGAGCTGAAGTAAAAGGAGAGGACTCCTGTCCAGTCTGGTGTGGTGGGAGGAATGGCCTGGAATCTGGGGAGGGGCAGGAGCTGGGCAAAGCTGAGGGAAGTGGGCTCATGGGTTATGCTTGGGTGGAAGGTGAGCTGCTCTCCAGGTTGCCCATGGCTTCTCTCTCCCTTCCTCTCCTGGGGGCCCTGGAGTGGGTGCTGGGAGTGAGGGGCATCTGCCCCAGGGCCCCTGGGAGGGGAGGCCACACCATCCACAAGAGACGGGAAGACTTTAGTTTAGACAGTACCTCCTCGGTCCTGCACATCTCCTGAGTCTTTCTAGCTTCTCTTGAGAAATGGGAAGGTCTGGCTGCTCTGGGTACCAGAGTCTAGGAATGGATGCCCCCTTTATCCCCTGGGGCTCAGACCCGCCCACTTCATTCTTTACTGTCACCTGCCTGGCTCCTGAGCCATCTGGGTCTGAGTCTCTTGGTATCCTCTACCTGTCAGATCACAGGGGCTGCTTCCAGACTAGGAATAGAATCACCCTTTGTGAGGAAGATGTCAGACGTGAGGCTCCCTTGCATGTGGCCCCAGTAAGGACCAGCACCCTAAACATCTGGCCTCTGCCCAGAGCCCCAGGGTTCAGGTGTCTGGACCCTCCTTGTCACTGCCTGGCTTGATGCCTGGTCTCCTTAAAGCTTCCCTACTCTTGGGGTTGGAGTCAGCTCCTCCATCCAGAGAACCAGGCTTCTAGGACGAATGGAGAGGAAAGGTGATTGATTGGGAGAGAAGGGGTTGGGAAAAGCTCTTGAAATGTAAAGTGTCTTCCCCTGGGGCTTTCTAGCTTAGCCACTGGGATGAGTCAAGAATCCCAAGGCAGAGCGAGTTGGAATCCTGGCTGTGCCAGTGACATGCTGTGTGGTTCAGAGTCAGTCAGTAAATGCTAAAGTCACCTGCTTAGGGCTGGGCACTGTTCCAGGCACCAAGACAAGGCAGGTGGGGCTGTCCTTGTCCTCCTAGAGCCTGGCACCAGGAACGAGGACATGGAGAATACAAAATGACAAATAATAAATCACAGAATTCTAAGTCTGTTCCCCAAGCCTAATGGGAAGATGGAGCAGGACAGTTTTTAAGTGGAATGACCATACGCCCTAGTTTGCCTGGAGGCAGTACCAATGTCCCTGGTGTAATTATTAAAGGTGCCCCCTCCCCTCTTGGGAGGTCCCAGTTTAGACAATAAATTGTACTGTTCGCTTTATATTTAAGGGATATTCCTGTCCTGTCTAACCTACCAGGAGGTGACTGGCCTAATTTCAGACTGTGGGTGAGGGGCATTTCTCTGGATGGTTGCCCTCTGTATTGTGATTAGACTATTTTTAAGGGAGGAGGAGACATGGGAACCACATGGGTGGCAATGATAAGAATGCCTTTCTCCCAGGCAGATGGGGAATCAGGGCTGAGCGTGGTGGGTGTCAAGACCCCGAGAAGTCAGGGGTCCAAAGGAGAAGGAGCTTCTCTGACTGTTCTCCCCACCCCCACCTCCACGTATTCCTCAGGCCTGGCTTCTTATCATGGATTCAACTTGGATGTGGAGGAGCCCCTGGTCTTCCGAGAGGACGGAGCCGGCTTTGGCCAGAGCGTGGTCCAGTTTGACAGATCTAGGTAGGCCCCGCCCACTTTCCCCAACTCCGCCCCCTTGGCCTGCAGTCTGGCATTCTGATTCCTACCACCTGGAGGAAGGGCAGTGTGGGCTACAAACCTGTCTACAACACCTGCATGAGGCGGGCAAGGTTAGGGTCTGCTGTACCTGGCTTGCCCAGCCTCTAAGGATCTGTGCTGTATTCCTGGTGTATGGAGTGTGACACTAAATAGCAAATAGGAAACACCAGGACAGCAGAGAGGGCCTGTAGAAGAAAGGGAGATAAAATCTTTTTTCCAAGAACAGGAGGGAGGCCTCATCATTTTATTTTGCATTGGGATCAGCAAATTATGTACCCATGCTGCCTCCAGAAGGGCACATTCTTGGGTCCCAGAGACAGGGACCCAAGGAATTGCAGTCACAATGTGATGCAAGCATAACCAAAGTCTGGGAGCCACAGGAAGGGAGACATCAAACCCAGGAGGGAACTCCAGGAGGACTTCACAGAGGTGGTGGCACTGGCAATGACCCTGAGGGCACAGGAAGTTTCAGTTAGCCAAGAAGGTCAAGAAGCACACAGAGGTCACTGAGTCCTAAATGTACATCCCTCCTCCTTCTCCCTCGACTGGCAGGCTGAGGACACGGAAGCAGATGTCAGGCCCTAGAGTTTTATTTTCTTTGTTTTGAAATATAACACAGAGATTGATATGCACGAATCTAGAAGGTCCAACTCAATAAATTTTTCACATATGTGTATCCAGGTAACAACCACTTAGAACAAGATGTAGAATCTCTCCAGCACTTCCCCCCACTGGCTTCCCTTGAGCCCCACACGACCACACAACACCCAACAAATCCAGACAGCTTCTGTCCCACTTACCATCAATTTGTGTTCAGGCCCTATTTTTTTCAAAAATGAAACTCTTGATTGTCTGCCGTTCACCAGTACTTTAATCCATGGGGTCGCAAAGAGTCGGACACAACTGAGTGACTTTCCAACCAAGTATATAATATATATTGGATGACATTCTGATCGCTACAAAGCTACTGTTTTTCCTGGTTTCTGCTGAGTGATAATGAAAAGGTTGAGCTGACATGTAAGGAATGGGTTGGGGTAAAAAAACAACCCTGTAGGTCAATAGTTTAAGACTAAAAGTTTATTTACCTGATTGTGCCAGAAGAAACCAAATGGCTACATCTCCAACTACCTGATTCAGTGTAATCCTCAAGTCTTAGACAAACAAAGATTTCAGGTTTCCATAAGGGAATGGTCCTCTAGAATGAATCTTTAAATGCCAATTCAACAAGTCTTGCATGACTAATCAGTTAGAATATATTAGTATTTGTCTAGTTCCCTCATCTGAATAGTGAGCTTCTTGGTAATGAGAACATTTTTCCAAATTAAAAAATTCTCTCCTCTCAAGGTGTTTTGCAAATAAACAGTTGCATTTATAAATGAATATAAATGATATGAAGCAGTTTCTGATACAGCTGCTTTAAATTAAATTGTTTATCATATTTAAATTATCCAGTTTGGGAATTTCCTTGTGGTCCAGTGGCTAAGACTTCCATGCTCCCAATGCAGGGGACCCAGGTTCAATCCCTGATCAAGGAACTAGATCCCACATTGCTGCAACTAAGACCCAGAGCAGCCAAATAAATAAACAAAATTGTAAATAAATAAATAGTCCAATTAATTACAGAATTATCTATTGGCTTCAGAACATTTTTCCATTTAACTTGAGGTGACCTATTTCTTGGAATAATGGCTCTCTCAGAATGATGACTCCTAGGAGACAAACTGCACTGACTTGTGGTTGGGAAATGCTATTTTTTGTTCTGAATAGTTTTATTCTGGGCGAATGTTAAAACACATACATACAAACTCCAGAACTATTTGCATACACAAATACACGTATATATATATACATGCACATGTACCCAAACAGGCAAACAGAAAGCCCAACATGGCCTTTCAGCCTCTGTGGGTTAGTCTCAGGTCCTGATTTTGAGTAGCCTCACACAGTCCCAGGCCAAGAGCTCCCCTCGGGGAATCTCACTTCCCCATGACACTTCTTCACCCAAAGCGCCTCATGCCCCCACCCCTCCTGCGACTGTCTGTCCTGGTTGTACCTCCAGACTCGTGGTGGGAGCCCCCTTGGAGGTGGTCACAGTCAACAAAACAGGACGTTTGTACAACTGCACGCCTGCCACCCGTCGGTGTCGGCCCATCTCGCTGAACAGTGAGTGACTCGCCCCAGGGATTGGGTCCTTCAACCCTCCTACACAGGACTGCCCCCTCCTCAGCCTCCAGCCCGGACTGTCCCCCCAAGCGAGGGTGTACCCATGGGTGTGACCCTGTGTGTCTGCCCTCTCAGCCCCTTCAGAGGCTGTGGACATGTCCCTGGGCCTGTCCCTGGTGGCCTCCACCCATCTCTCCCAGCTGTTGGTGAGTGTTTCTGGGTCCCTGGAGGGTCTTGAGGGAGAAATAGGTTGACAGGGGGTGGGGGGTGGAGAGGAGGCTGGGGCTGAGGGAAAAGGCGGGGGAGTGTTCTGGGGGCCCCCTCACCCACACAGGCCTCTGCCCCCAGGCCTGCGGCCCGACCGTGCACAAAGCCTGTGGGGAGAACATGTACCTAAAAGGCACTTGCCTCCTGCTGAGCTCCCACCTGCAGATCATCCGGACGGTCCCTGCCGCCCTGCCAGGTAGGTCCCCCAGAGATGCCAGTTCTGGGTGGAGCATGTACTGGAACCACTCATGCGACCAGAGCATGAAACTTGGGTCTCCACCTTCTAGGTCTTTGTTTTCCTGGGCCTCTTGTGCCCCGGGCGCCCTCCCAGGGGGCTCGGCAAGCTCAACAGGGGCTGGGGGCACAGTCTGGCCCAACAGGAAGTGTAGTCACAGTGGGACCCCCTAAGCTGGGTGAGCCATGATGAATCAGACGGGGCAGGAAGGAGCCTCAGGGTGCTGCTGCAGGAGGCATGAAGGTCCCACAGCAGGTGCTGGGGTACCTCCTGGTTTCCAGAGGAAGGGTTTTGGGTGGTGAAAACGTGAGGTGAGGACCATAGATCCAAGAATCCAAGAAGGAGGCAGTCTGGGGCATTCTGCTAGTTTGCCAAGACACTCCCAGACTCACTCTTCCCCTTACAAGGGCAGAAAAGGACCTGATCACAGGGAGTGTGAGGCAGTTTTGCCAGCACTGATGTCTCGCACAGAGAATGGTGCCTAGGCCAGCCCTGCAGCAGTCTCTCTCTCTGAGAGTCAGTCTTTTTTTTTTTTTCCTTTCTTTCTTTCCTTTTTAAAAAAATTATGGCTGTGCTGAGTCTTCATTGCTGCACACAGACTTTCTCTAGTTGTGGTGAGCAGGGGCTACTCTCTAGCTGCAGTGGGAGGGCTTCTCATTGTGCTGGCTTCTCTTGTTTCAGAGCACATGCTCTAGAGCACATACAGGTCTCCGTAGTTACAGCACAGGGGCTCAGTAGTTGCAACTCCCAGGCTCTAGAGCATATGGGCTTCAGTAGTTGTGGTGTATGGGCTTAGTTGCTCCGAGGCATGTGGAATCTTCCCAGACTGGGGGCGAAACCCAAGTATCCTATATTTCAAGGCAGATTCATAACCATTGGGCCAACAGTGAAGTCCTCTGAAGGTCAGTCCTTACAAGTTCATCTTCTGTGTCCTTGGGCAAGTGGCTTCATTCCCTGGGCCTCAGTTTCCTCACTGGTAAAATGGAGCTTAATAATTGAGGTGGTTATTAGGATTTAAAGATTTAATATACATGTCTAAGTGCTTAGACTCCAGCCTGGCATGTGTATGTGATTGCATTTGTGACTGATTTTCTAACTGATGACCATCTGTTTGGACCAGGAGGAAGGCACAGATAAACAACCCCGTGCGTGGCATCAAAGGAAACAATGGGCCCCCAGTGAGAGCCAGGGACCGCACAAGGCACATGTTTTGTTACTGTTGTTTACTTATCTATTTATGGCTGCACTGGGTCTTCATTGCTACGCAAGCCTTCTCTAGCTGCAGTGAGTAAGGGTCACTCTCTAGTTGTGGTGTGTGGGCTTCTCCCTGCAGTGACTTCTCTTTTTGTGGGGCACGGGCCGTAGAGCTTGGGCTCAGGAGCTGTGGCACACAGGCTTAGTTGCCCCACAGCATGTGGGTCTTACCACCCCGACCAGGGATCAAACCCATGTTCCCTGCATTGGCAGGCAGATTCTTAACCATTGGACCACCAGGGGAGTCCCAAGGCATATGTTTTGGCCCAGAGAAAACACAAACCGAGACTTCGTGGGCGTTTAGCCAAAAGTGAAGCAGCAGCAGAAATAGCTCCCAGACAAAGTTGTGAGAGCAGAGTCTACAGAGGGGACAGAGAGAGTGGCAAAGACTCTTATGGGTCCCAGGCCCCACTGGGGATGTCTGTGCAGCAGGGCAGGAGAAGTGGATTTGAACACTAAGTGGTAAATGTCTTCTCTTAGTTGTTTCTGGGGCTTATGAGGTGTGATGTCTGATGAAAATGGGACATACCTGTGTAAAACTGGTGCAGACAAGGCAGGTTTGAATAGATGTGGAAGGACTGTGCGCCAGGCAGTGCTGGGTACTGGGTGCTGGGTGTGCATCCCCTTCTAGGTCCTCATAAGATCCTCGTGGAGGCCAGGATGATCCCCATTTTATAGATGAGAAGACTGAGGCTCAGAGAGATGAGTTTCCACTTTAGGAAGTGGCAGAGCCCAGAGCTTGAACCAACCTTGCCTGACTGGCTTGGTTCTTTTTCCAGAAGGCAATCAGCTACAGCCAGGTGCCTGCTGTGGGATACAATAAAAAGAGCAAGAAACAGAAGTGACATTGCAAGGGCACTGGCCACAGGCCTGGTCTGAGAGAGCATGTGGAGGGGGAGGGGGATTTTGTCATGCAGCTAAAAAAGTGGGTATGAGTACAAGATATGGTTACAGAGAACACCAGCTACCCAGCTTGGGAGCACCTGAGCACACACTCAGCCTGCCCTGTGGGTGGCTGGATTTCCTAGTCTCCAAGGAAGCAGGGAGGAAAGTGACCTTCCATTCTTCCATTTCTTCTCAGCACTGGTGATACTGGTTGAGCAGGCAGGGTGGGGGAGGAGTGAGGAGCTAGGAGAAGGCATTTTTGCTTCAGTGACCTGAGGCCGGCTGCCACAGCTCTGCCTCACACCTCAAGGTTGTGGTGGCCTGATCTCTTAGCACCCCGAGACCAACACAGGATGTGGGGTGCTGGTAGAGGCATCAGCTGGGTTTTGCACGGAGACCACCACCCCCTACGTAAGTCTGGGGACAGCCTGAAACGTCTTATTTCTTCATGTACATATGCTGTGTCTCTCTACTACTGTGTGGACTCCACAAAGGCAGGAATGAGATCTTTTATAAAACTCTGGCCTTCAATCAGATTTCCCTAGAGACGGACTCTGAGGCTCCGTTGAGAATATTGTCAGGAGCAACCCCCATGAGAGTATGAGGGAAGCAGGACTGAGTAGTAGATGGAGAGGGTAGACTGTGAGAGGCCTCAGTTGCCCCACCGGGAGCTTGGAGCATGGCTGGGTACAGGTTGCCCCCTGGAGCACAAAGTGCAACCTTGGGCAAGACACCTCCCTTTTGAGTAGGGTGACACTAGGGAGGAACTCCATCGGGAGCCATTGACAGCCAACTCCCTACAGCTGGGAATGAGCACGTCCATCCTGATGGGGGACAGGTCTCGGGAGCACACCTTAGCATGTGTTCCAGGTGTGTCCTTGGGCACAGAAAAATGCCTGGTATATGGTGATGATGGTGATAACACCTACCCCTTATGGGGCGCCAAGCCCTGTCCTAAGTACTTCAGGTACATATTCATTCCTTTTTAAAATTGGAGCAGGACTACTTTACACTGTTGTGTTAGTTTCTGCTGTACCACAAAGTGAGTCAGCTGTATGTAATCATATATCCCCTCCCTCCTGAGCCTCCCTCCCGCTCCCTGATCCCACCCCTCTAGGAGCTCCCTGTGCTGTATAGGACACAGCACGGGAAGGAGAGGGTGGGACGAATGGGGAGAGCTGCGCTGACATATCCATTCTTTTTATCTTTGCGATAATCCTGTGTGGGTGCCCAGGTGGCTACATGGTAAAGAATCCCTCTGCCAAGCAGGAGACAGGGATTCAATCCTTGAGTCAGGAATGTCGCCTGGAGGAGGAAATGGCAATGTTTAAGTATCTTGCCTGGGAAATACCATGGACAGAGGAGCCTGGTGGGCTAAATTCAGTCCATAAGATTGCAAAGAGTTGGACACAACTGAAGCGACTTAGCACACGTGTGCGCCCACACACACACACACACACACGCACGCATGCCACAATATCTCTGACATGTGTAATCAATAAATATTTATTGACTAACAGAATGAGGAGCCCACCCTGCCCCCATGCTCTACTTCTTTCTCCCCTTTTGTAAGCCTTGTGGGAGGAGGGGAGAAACAGGGACTCTGCTAAAGGGAGAAGGGGCTGAGACAATAAATTTGGACCTCCTCCGTGGATAGTGTGGGGATTGGTCCCTGTGCCAAGAATGGCTCCTTGACTCTGTGGAGCAGAAAGGGTTTCTGGGCCCCAGGAAGTGGCTAGGACCCACACATGAGTTTCTTGTTTTTTAGTTTATTTATTTACTTTTGACTGAGCTGGGTCTTTGTTGCTGCGCGCAGGCTCTCTCTAGTTGCAGCAAGCAGGGGCTACTCTCCAGTTGTGGTGTGCAGCCTTCTCACTGCAGTGGCTTTTTTTGTTGCAGAGCACAGGCCCTAGAGTGCATGGGCTTAGTAGTTGTGGTGCACAGCTTAGTTGCCCCGAGGCATATGGAATCTCCCCGGATCGGGGATCAAACTCATGTCCCCTGCATTGGCAGGCAGGATTCTTAACCACCGGACCACCAAGGAAGTGCCCTCAAACATGCGTTTCTGATTCCTCTCTCCCTCTCTGCAGAGTGTACAAATCAAGAGATTGACATCGCCTTCTTGATTGATGGCTCTGGCAGCATTGACCAAACCGACTTTAAACGGATGAAGAACTTTGTCAGAGCTGTGATGGACCGGTCCAAGGGCACCGACACGCAGGTGAAGACTAGGCCCTCTGAGGCCTGGGGAGTAGGGTGGGGGAGGGTCTGCCTCTGGGAAGGTCAACCTGGGAGGCTGCCTGGCGTCCCTGGGGGCAGGATCGATAGGCCTGTGCCTTGAGGAAGCTACGGTCCAAGGTCAAGGCATGGTCCCCATGCAGGGCCAGTTGGAGACCTGACCTGAGACGAGGTTCCCCCATCACATTTACTATGTCCCCATGTGCCACAGGAAACAGGTTTTTGCTATTTAAATACATTGAAAGGAATATCAAATAATTTTGCTGTGAAATTTGACTGAAGGTAACTTGGCCAAATAATTGATGATTTCTTTATCATGTTTTCCATATAACTCATGATTTATCTTATTATTTTATTTCCCAGTAACCAGTGTGTGTGTGTATATGTGTGTGTGTGTGTGTGTGTGTGTAAATTCTTGTTGCCCCTCTGTCCATGGGATTTCCCAGGCAAGAATACTGGAGTGGGTTACCATTTCCTTCTCCAGGGGATCTTCCCGACCTAGGGATCAAACCAGCGTCTCCTGAGTCTCCTGCATTGGCAGGTGGATTCTTTACCATTGAGCCACCTAGGAAGTCCATTAATTCTTGAGAAACAAGGAAATATAGACTTCAAATTGATTTTGCATATTATAAAAATTTTTTTAATCTAAATTTAACAAATACGGTAGTCGGCAAGGTTATTCTTTGTAAACCATGAAAGAAGCAATATTTAGCTTTGATTTTCCAGTTTTCTTTTTCTGGGTTTCAGTATATACTTGTCAGGCCTCAAAATCACGTGGAACATGGTTTGTAAGTGCAAAATTATTCCAAAATTTAAAATTTACTAAAAAAAACACACACACACAAAAAAACAACTCCTGAGCTCCAGGGCCCTTTTCTTCGCCTTCACAGTTCTCGCTGATGCAATATTCAAACCTTATGAAGACCCATTTCACCTTCAACCAATTTCGGACCAGCCGGAGCTCTCAGAGCCTGGTGAATCCCATCGCCCAGCTGAATGGTCTGACGTTCACAGCCACCGGTATCCGGACAGTGGTGTAAGCTCCGACCCCCACTACCTGTGGATAAAATGCTTCCCCGCCACTGTCTGGCGCTTTCTAGTGTTTGAAGGAGGATCTGGAGAAAGGGCTCACGGGGAAGCGCAGGCGGAGTCTCCCTGGAGTGTTTCTGGTCCCCTCGCTGGTTGCAATCCCCTGAGCCAGGGCGAAGGCCCAACTCCTTTGCGGTGTGTTTCCCCTTTGCCTGGCTTTGGATTGGCTGGACTCTGAGCCCACTTGGGTTTGCTTCTCGGTTCCCATGCTTGCCACCTGGGTCACCGTTGGAGTAATAGGCTTTTTCTAAGTCTTGGAAAATGGTCAAATGAGGATAAATTCACAACTTGGTTGGAAGGATTAAACGAGATAACACGAGCGCAGTGCTTCTGCCCAAGAAGTCCGAGATAAACGGCTGTGGATTTTATTAAAAAAAAAAAAATGCAGCTGCTCTTTACCTCCCTGGACTCAGGAATTATTGCCAAGTGTCTTCTTTGGGCCTTTCTCCCCACTCAGCTCCTTTCTCTTCCTCATCCCTCATCCATTCTTGCTCTCTACGTACTACCGTGTGCCTGCCCAATACTGGGGGTCAGGTGGCCCAGAAAGAAAATGGCTTAGATGCTGGGGCCAGTAATTTTTGCCAGTATCGATGACTTAACATGCCTGAGTCTCAGGGTACCAGGCCTCCGCGGTCTCTCCAGAGGAGCTTCTGGTGCTGCAAATGATTGCTTCCCAGAATCTCAGTAGAGTTACCCCCGCTTTCTTCCTTGACAGGAGGGAACTATTTCACAGTAAGAATGGGGCCCGTAAGAGTGCCAGGAAAATCATCATTGTCATCACAGATGGGGAGAAATATAAAGACCCCCTGGAATACAAAGACGTCATCCCCGAGGCAGAGAAAGCCAACATCATCCGTTACGCTATTGGGGTGCGCACCTTCCTCCTGGCTCCCCCAGACTCAGCCTTCACCTCCCCCAGGTAGAAGGGCTGGCGGGCCCCTCCTCCTCATGTGCCTCTCTGCCACAGGTGGGAGATGCTTTCCGGGCACACGCTGCCAGGGAGGAGTTGAAAATCATTGGCTCCATGCCTTCAAAGGACCACGTGTTCAAGGTGGACAGCTTTGCAGCACTCAGCAGCATCCAAAAGCAGCTTCAGGAGAAGATCTTTGCAGTTGAGGGTAAATGGGGAGTGAGTTTGGGTGTCGGAACTGAAAGAGCCGAGATCCAGTTGTCCCCCACAGTCCGGAGGATCTGTCCCTACCCGTGTTGCTGTTGTTCAGTAGCTCCCTCATGTCCGACTCTTTGCGACCCCGTGGACTGCAGCACTCCAGGCTTGCCTGTCCTTCACTATCTCCCGGAGCTTGCTCAAACTCATGTCCAGTGAGTCGGTGATGCCATGCAACCATCTCATCCTCTGTTGCCCCCTTCTCCACCCGCCCTCAATTTTTCCCAGCATCAAGGTCTTTTCCAATGAGTCAGCTCTTCACATAGGTGGACAAAGTATTGGAGCTTCAGCATCAGTCCTTCCAGTGCACATTCAGGGTTGATTTCCTTTAGGATTGACTGGTTCGATCTCCTTGCAGTCCAAGAGTCCTCTTTCTGGATCCCTACTCTAGCTCGCCCCAAATCGTTACCCAGAACCCAAGCCCCAAACCGCATTCTCCTCTCTCTGCTCTGAATTCTCACCGTCTCTAGGTCTCTGGGAGCCTGAGTGACCCATTTCCCCCACAGGAACACAGTCGGGGACAAGTAGCTCCTTCCAGCATGAGATGTCTCAAGAAGGCTTCAGTTCCATCCTCACAATGGTGGGTGGAGCGTGTGCTTGATTAAGAGTCTCAGGCACCAGCCTGGGGCTGGGAGCCGGGACTCAGAATAAACAAGAAAGTGGACTCAATCCTCAAGCTCACTGTCTAGTCTGGGAGAGACACACAGGCAGTGAATATAGGTGCTAGAAGCACAGCAGAGAATGGGATAGCTGAGGTCCCTGCTTTCCTGGAATGCATAACTAGTGGGAGGAGATGATAAAAAAACAAAGAAATGAGACTTTCAGATGGTGCTAAGCACTGCAATAGAAGAAGAGAGGTGATCAGAGGAGGGCTAAGGAATAACCACTGAGGCTGACTGATGAGAAAGGGTGAGGCCTGGAAATATCTAGGGAGAAATTGCTCCAGGTAGAGGAAACAGCAGGTGCAAAGGTCCTGAGGCAGGAATGGGGTTACTACACTAGAATGAGAGAAGGGCCAGCGCAGCCGGAGCAGAGGGAGCTAGGGGCAGCATGGAGAGAGGGCTGAAAAGTTGAGAAAGACCAGACCACGAAGACCAGAGAAGTGACGATCAGTTCAGTTCAAAATAATGATAGAGACAGACAGTTGTCTGAAAGGAGGTATGTGTTCAAAATATCCAGAAGGATATTATCCAGAAGAATGTTTATTGGTGTATTTATTCGGCTGCACCAGGTTGTAGCTGTGGCATGTAGGATCCAGTTCCCTGACCAGGGAATGAACCCTGGCTCCCTGCGTGTGGAGTGCAGAGTCTTAGCTCCTGGACCACCAGGGAAGCCCCTTACCCAGAATAATTCTGAGGGCAATTGAGGGGGACAGAGAAACGGAACAAGGTTTGTCATGAGTTAATCAGTGATGCTAGGTCATCGGTACTAATGGGTTCATTACACGTTCCTTTTGACTTTTGTATATGTCCTAAATTAGCCATAATCAAGAGTTTGAAAAGGCAATAAACAAAGTATTCAGAAGAGGAAATGCCTAGCACTTTCTGAGGGAGCCAGGAACATCTCACAGATGTAACTTTGTTACATCTCCTCCAGAGAGAGGAGCTGAGTCCCAGAAAAAGGAGAGAGGAGTGTCCAGGTCAGAGGGTTGGTGTGTTCTGGAACACAGGGTAACTCCATAGACTTGATTGCAAAGGATGCTAAATGCCACCCCCGGGGGTTTGATGACAGGGAATCACTTTAGTTTGCCAGCAGGGTAGTGGCTGCACATTTGGGTTTAAAAAGCCCAACTCTGGGACAGTAGATGAAGCAGAGGAGAACAAGCGAGGAGAAAGAAAGGACAGTGGGTGAGAGGCGCTGGGGTGACGCTGACAGTGGCAGTGGGGATGCCTGAGAGATGTAGGAGTCAGGGACACGAGGCTGCTGATGAGAGCAAGAAATGACAAGAGAGAATTCCAGATGAGTGGGCGGAGTCAGCAGCAGGCATTTCTTCAGAATAGGCTGTCTTCTTCCCACCTGCTCACCCCTGGAATCCTTTCTTTTCTCCCAGGATGGACCAGTTCTGGGGGCTGTGGGGAGCTTCAGCTGGTCTGGAGGTGCCTTCCTGTACCCCCAAAATAAGAACCCCACCTTCATCAACATGTCCCAGGAGCACGTGGACATGAGGGACTCGTATCTGGGTGAGACAAGGCTGCGGTTGGGGGCTGGGCAGGAGATGGGCTGCCTGGGAAGGACAGGGGCCCGGGGGTGGGGGAAGAGGGGACGGGGGTGGTGACGCCTCTGTACTGATCCTGGCCCCTTCAGGTTACTCCACAGAGCTGGCCCTTTGGAGGGGGGCACAGAGCCTGATCCTGGGGGCGCCCCGCCATCAGCACACCGGGAAGGTGGTCCTCTTCACCCAGGTGTCCAGGCAATGGAGGCCGCAGGCTGAAGTCACAGGGACCCAGGTTGAGTGTGGAGGGGGTCTCCAGGGGCAGAGAAGGAGGAGAGGAAGCGGGTGCAAGGCCTCTGGGGGAGGTGTTGGTGCCTGGGGAGAGGTGGGACTTGGCCCAGGGCGTGCCCCTGGCAGAGGGCAGACAGGATGACTCCCAACTCTGCCTTCCAGATCGGCTCCTACTTCGGGGCCTCCCTCTGCTCCGTGGATGTGAATGGAGATAGTAGCTCTGACCTGGTCCTCATCGGGGCCCCTCATTTCTACGAGCAGACCCAGGGGGGCCAAGTGTCCGTGTGCCCCTTTCCCCGGGGGGTGAGTAGTGATGAGACCCGGGCTGGGTGGGGTCTGGGTGTGGGTGAGCCCTGACACCATTTTCGTTCTGCAGGGGACTAAGTGGCAGTGTGATGCTGTTCTGCGAGGGGAGCCTGGCCACCCCTGGAGCCGCTTTGGGGCAGCCCTGACAGTGCTGGGGGATGTGAATGGGGACAGGCTGGCAGATGTGGCCATTGGGGCCCCGGGAGAGCAGGAGAACCAGGGTGCTGTCTACCTGTTTCACGGAACCTCGGAACTGGGCATTGGCCCCACGCACAGCCAGGTGAGGCCCCCCAGCCTTCAACCTCTTCTGTTCTCCTCTCCCGTGTCTTAGGTTCACCTGATGCCACTTCCTGTCCCCGTCTTGGCAGTGACCATTCCCCTGCTCCTTTTAGTGGTTTATTTCCCTGAATTGCCCCTGGCCCAGCTAAGCACAAAGGCTCTCTCTTCTCTCCTTTGACTTCAAACAGACTTCAAACTGTGTGGGCAGCTCAGTGGTTAAGAGATCGCAGGCCCCAGGTCAAATGCCTGACCAGCCCTGTGGGCTGTGTGGCTTTAGGCAAGTGACTGACTTAACCTCTGTGAACCTTGATTTCCTTCTGTGAAACATAAAAGGATCAGCAAATTCCATTGACTTCTTGTAAGGATAACTCGAGGACAGCACTAAGCTGTCCATTCCTCCAGTATTTATGAATGAACGTACAGAGGACAAGTAAAAGAATCTGTTATGCTGTCTTCATTATGCTTTATTTTGTCATTAACTTGCATCCTCAAGGTCCTCATTGGACCAAAAGTGCTCTGATCTCTGTCTGGGGACCCTGGGGACCTCATTTTGTTTGCTCTGCACTCCTCTCCTCCTTTTTTTTTAATTTTATTTTTTATTATTTTATTTTTGGGCTGTGCCCTGTGACATGTGGGATCTTAGTTCCCCACCCAAAGATCAAACCTGTGCACCCTTCACTGGAAGCTTGGAATCTTAACCACTGGACCACCAGGGATGTCCCTTCCCCTCTCTTCAACTACTCTATTCAGTGTCCTTTCCAAATTTTCCTTCTCAAACCTTTCCCATCCCCTTCCCCTGACTTGCACTTCTTTTTTCTCTCTCCGGCCAGCGGATCGCAGGCTCCCAGCTCTCCCTGGGGCTCCAGTATTTCGGGCGTTCGCTGAGCGGGGGTCAGGACCTCACGCAGGATGGGCTGGTGGACCTTGCTGTGGGGGCCCAGGGACATGCGCTACTGCTCAGGTGACAACTCCCCCCCCCACCGCCCCTCGCTTGCCGCTTGCGTCTGATTCACCAAGCTGCCCCTCCCTCGTTTTCCCCGCCGGAGGCCAGAGGCCGGTCCTCAGCCCCTCATGCACCCTCAGGAGCCTGCCGGTGCTGAAGGTGAACGTGACTATGAAATTCACACCCCCGGAGGTGACAAAGGCTGTGTATCAGTGCTGGGATGAGCTGACCACCACCATGGAAGCTGGGCAAGCCACAGTCTGTCTCACCATCCACAAAAGCTCACAGGATCGCCTAGGTGAGCTTCCTCCTGGTAGACCAGACCCTTACCTCCCAGAGGCGCCCCTACCCAGCCCTATCCTCAGGGCAGAATGGAGCCAGGAACCCTGATCTCACCTCCACATCCACCCAACTGCTCTTCTCCCTCCCTCTTCCCACACCCAGGCCTTTAGGTTCCTTCTCCAGGATACATCAGAGGTCTGCCCTCTTTTCCACCTTGCCAGAGGACAAGGCTTCTCCATCCAGCCCACTCTGAGCTGTGTCCACGGCTATTCTTGCTGCACCCCCCCCCACCCACTCTGCCCTGGGTGTAGTTACCTTGATTGGTCCTGAACACAGTTCACCACTCCTCACCTGCTCCCATGTTGCATTTATAAAGACTAAAATTCTTGCCCACTGTGACCCCGCTGATTTGGCCCCTCTGCCTCTCCAGCCTCCCTTACTCCAAGCACTCCCCCCACCTTTTTTTCTGGCCACACCAAGGGTCTTGCTAGATCTTAGTTCTCTGATCAGGGGTCAAACTCCTGGCCCCTAGCAGTGAAAGCATGGAGTCCTAGCCACTGGTCTGCAGGGGAATTCCATCCATACACTCACAATTTTTTTATTTATATTTGGCTGTGCTGGGTCTTCCTTGCTGCATGGACTTTTCTCTAGTTGCAGTGCAGAGGCTTCTCTTGGTGTGGAGCACAGGCTTTAGGGCGCTAGGGCTTCCGAAGTTGTGGCGAATGAGCTCAGTTGCTCCACAGCATGTGGGATCTTCCAAGATCAGGGATCAAACCTGTGTGTCCTGCATTGACAGGCAGATTCTTCACCACTAAACTACCCAGGAAGCCCTCCTCAGTATAATTTTTAATTAATGTACCAGCCTCCCTCTCCCTTCTGGTCTTAGCCACTGTTCCCCAAATATGGCATTTTCCCCTCCCCACTTTTCACCTGACCCCTGCTCATCCTCTAGGTTAGAGCTCAGACAAGGTCCATCCAGGAAGGCATCTCTGATCGCCAGATCTGAGTTAGCAAGCCCTCTCTGGTGCCACTGATGATCTGGCCCTTGCAGGGATCACGCTGTGATGTTACATCCTTTGTGCTGATCTCCATTTCTAGGCTGCGAGCTCAGGAGGGCAGGGACCATATTTCTTCATCTTCTCCACCTGTATCCCAGCACCTGGTACAGTTCGTGGCCCACAGAAACTGCTCAGCGAATCTCCATTGCATGAAAAAATGAAAACAGAACCTTTGCGTTTCTCTCACTTTTCGTCTTCCGTCCCTTCTGCTTCAGGTGACATCCGAAGCTCTGTCACATACGATCTGGCGTTGGATCCAGGTCGGCTGATTTCTCGTGCTGTTTTTGGTGAGACCAGGAACTGGACTTTGACTCGAAGAAAAACCCTGGAGCTGGGAGAGCACTGTGACTCCATGAAGCTGCTTATACCAGTGAGGACTGTGGGTTCTGGGAGAGGGAGGAAGGATCCCAGGGCCAGCCTCTGACACCTCCACTCCCTCTTGAATGAGGCAGGAAAGGCGGGGAGCCTGGGGCGGGAGAGGAGAAAGTTGGGGCTAGGGAACCGGGTTTCCACGGCATGGATGTGGTGGAGGACAGACCTCACCGGGGTAGCCAGTAAGGAGGAGGAAAGCAGGTTCTTTAAAGCCCCTTCTTCTCCAGGACTGTGTGGAGGACATGGTGAACCCCATTATCCTGCGACTCAACTTCTCCCTGGTTGGGGAGCCCATTGCCTCATCTCAGAACCTCCGCCCCGTGCTGGCTGTGGGCTCCCAGGACCTCTTCACGGCCTCTGTGAGTCTTCCTAGGAAGTCTCAGGGACGTGCTGACTCTTGCTGTGTCTCTGTGTGCTGAAGAACCTAGGGTGGCTCCCAGGTGCCCACGAAACCACATCACATCAAACATGCTTCCTCCCTGTTCCCACAGCCCGGCCCAGCGTGTAGCCTTACCCACATCTAGGCTGATTATCCACTTTGACCCAACATAAACTCTCTGATTCTCATTTTGCAGACCCTTCGAACTTTTTCTTTTATTTTTTTAAACCCAAATTTTAATTTATTTATCAATTTTTTTTTTATTTTGACTGTGTCACTTGGCCCATGGGATCTTGGTTCCCTGACCAGGGATCAAACCTGCACCCCCTGCAGTAGAGTATGGAATCTTTTTTTTTTTTTTTTTTTTTAAGAGATATAGTTGAATTGGGCTTCCCAAGTGGCTCTAGTGGTAAAGAACCTGCCTGCCAGTGCAGGAGATGTAGAAGACGAGGGTTAGATCCCTGGGTTGAGAAGATCCCTTGGAGGAGGGCAAGGCAACCCACTCCAATATTCTTGCCTGGAGAATCCCTTGGACAGAGGAGCCTGGAGGCCCACAGTCCGTGGGGTCACAAAGGGTAGGACATGACTGAAGTGACTTAGCACACACACACACACACACACACACAGTAGAATTACAATGTTGTGTTAATTTCTGCTGTACAGCAAAGCGACTCAGTTATACATACATATACATGTTTTTCATATTCTTTTCCATTATGGTTTATCACGGGATATTGAGTATAGTTCCCTGTGCTCTACAGTAGGACTTTGGTGTTTATCCATTCTGTATATACCAATTTGCATCTGTTAATCCCAAACTCCCAATGCAACCCTCTCCATTCTCTCCCCCTTGGCAACTACCAGTCTGTTCTCTATATTCTTGATTCTGTTTCTGTCTCGTAGATTTCTGTTTCTGTCACTTGGGTCATATTTCAAACTCCACATATAAGTGATATCAGGTGGTGTCTGTCTTTTTCTGAGTGACTTCACGATCATCTCTGCTGCTGCTGCTGCTAAGTCGCTTCAGTCGTGTCTGACTCTGTGCGACCCCATAGACGGCAGCCCACCAGGCTCCTCTGTCCATGGGATTCTCCAGGCAAGAATACTGGAGTGGGTTGCCATTTCCTTCTCCAATGCATGAGAGTGAAAAGTGAAAGTGAAGTCGCTTAGTCATGCCGGACTCAGCTACCCCATGGACTGCAGCCTACCAGGCTCCTCCATCCATGGGATTTTCCAGGCAAGAGTACTGGAGTGGGGTGCCATCACCTTCCGCACGATCATCTCTAGTCAGATGCAAATTTTTAAATTGGAGGATAATTGCTTTCCAGTGTTGTGTTGATTTCTGCTGTACAACATGAATCAGCTATAAATATACATAGATCCCCTCTCTCTTGAGCCTTCCTCCAGCCCTCCCATCCCACCCCTCTAGGTCATCACAGAGCACCAAGCTGAGCCCCCTGTGTCATATAACAGGAGGCATGGAGTCTTGACCATTAGACTGCTGGGGAAGTCCCCCAACTTTTCTCCTTTCTGCCTCTCTGTCTTTGTCCATGTTGTCTGTCTTTCTTTTTCATGTTACAGTTCCTTTCTGTTTTCAAGAGGAGGCCTTGTCAAGTGACTACAGGTACCTGTAATTGCTCATAGTGTTCCAATAAGGGCAGCATAATAAACAGATGAAGACATGGTTTGGCAATTGATTTCTATGTCCTTCCTGCATGTCATATTTCTTATTTGGAAAAACATCTTCTCTCTACCTCAAAGATCTCGTCATCCCCAGAGCCCCAGTCTTATCTGCTTCTCTTTTGAAAACCACTGCTCAGCACATCACTTCTTCTCTGGCCTCCTACTGTGTCATGGTGATACCAGGCCAAATACCATGTGACTGGACTGATAGCCATCTGCCTCTACTTCTGTGAATCCCTCGGGATTGTAGGTTCCTTGAATGTAAGAACCACCATGTCTAATTCACCTGTAGTTGCCACCTTTCCGAGTGCAGAACCTGTCTCATTATCGACTGTTAATAATGTTTGCTGAATGCTTGTTCCAGTTGAATCTGACTCCTCAACTAAACGTTACGTTCTTTGAAGCCAAGGACCTTGTCTTCTCTTTCTCTTATATCCTAACTGCCCCTCTCACATTGTCTGCCCCACCTCCTTGCCAGAGTCTAGGACAGTGAGTGCCAGGACAGAGTCTAGCACAGGGTGGGCGCTCAGTAATGCTCAGTGTTGACGGGTGTTCCTAGTGAGACTGGGGATGGATTGAGACACGGATGGGAAGAGAATGTACTGTTTTGCTGCAGCTCCCCTTTGAGAAGAACTGTGGGCAAGATCACCTTTGTGAAGGGGACCTCAGTGTCAACCTGAGCTTCTTAGGGTGAGTGAGCTCTGTCTCCTTTCATAGCCATACACTAAAGCTTTGGGGGCTCCCATCCTCATAGGATGGGAAGTCCCTGTGTTTCCCTTTGCCTCTCTTTCTAACAAAGAAGTGCTTTTGACTGGAAGGTCATCAGCAAGTAGCTCATGCTTTCCCACAGCACTGCCCCCACTCCTGATTCAATTCCAACCTGTTTCCTCGGAGTCTCTTTCAATCTTGTCCTTCCTTGTTCAGGCTGGAGACCCTGGTGGTGGGGAGCTCCCTGGAGCTCAATGTTGCAGTGATGGTGTCCAATGAGGGCGAGGATTCCTATGGAACGGTGATCAGCTTCTACTATCCAGCAGGGCTGTCCTATCGACGCACGTTAGCAATCCAGGTAAACAGCTCCCTTGGGCTTCAGTGGCTGGGACCTCTCTCCTGCTCTGAGTTATAATAGGTTCCTTTAATTTTTTCTATGATGAAATATACAACACACACAAAGAGAGAAGTGCACAGGGCATATGTATAGTTTAATAACTAAACATTAAGCAAAAATCTATGCAATTAACATCTAGATGAAGAAATAAAGCACTCCAAAGGATTTTTTAAAACAATAATACATTTAAAAGATGGGGAGGATTTTCCTGGTGGTCCAGTGGTTAAGACTCTGTGCTGCCAATGCAGCGGGCAGGGGATCAATCCCCGGTTGGGGAACTAAGATCCTACATGCTGCGTGGCAAAGTCCAAAGATTAATAAAAAGAAAAAGAAAGAAAAGAAATAAAGCACTTCTAGCACCTCCAGAAGCCCTTTATATAACTTTCCTCATCCTAACCTCATACTCTCTGCAGAGGTAATCACTATTCTGCCTTGTAATACTCAATTCCTTGTATTTCTTTACCACCCATAAATATATCCCTAGATTATACTGTTGAGTTTTGTCAATATTTGAACTTTATATAAATGGAAACGTGTTCAGTTCAGTTCAGTTCAGTCACTCAGTCGTATCCGACTCTTTGCAACCCCATGGACTGCAGCACACCAGGCTTCCCTGTCTATCACCAACTCCTAGAGCTTGCTCAAACTCATGTCCATTGAGTCGGCAATGCCATCCAACCATCTCATCCTCTGTCATCCCCTTCTCCTGCCTTCAGTCTTTCCCAGCATCAGGGTTTTTCCAATGAGTCAGTTCTTCACATCAGATGGCTAAAGTACTGGAGCTTCAGCATCAGTCCTTCCAATGAATATTCAGGACTGATTTCCTTTAAGATTAACTGGTTTGATCTCCTCGCAGTACAAGGGACTCTCAAGAGTCTTCTCTAACACCACAGTTTAAAAGCATCAATACTTCGGCACTCAGCTTTCTTTTTGGTCCAACTCTTAACATCCATACATGACTACTGGAAAAAGAATAGCTTTGACTATATGGACCTTTGTCAGAAAAATAATGTCTCTGCTTTTTAATGTGCTGTGTAGGTTGGTCATAGCTTTTCTTCCAAGGAACAAGTGTCTTTTAATTTCATGGCTGCATCACCATCTGCACTGATTTTGGAGCCCAAGAAAATAAAGTCTGTCACTGTTTCCATTGTTTCCCCTTCTATTTGCCATGAAGTAATGGGACCAAATGCCATGACCTTTGTTTTTTGAATGTTGAGTTTTAAGCCAGCCTTTTCATTCTCCTCTTTCATTTTCATCAAGAGCCTCCTCGCTTTCTGCCATGCTGCTGCTGCTACTGCTGCTAAGTCGCTTCAGTCGTGTCCGACTCTGTGCGACCCCATAGATGGCAGCCCACCAGGCTCCTCCTCCAGGCAAGAACACTGGAGTGGGTTGCCATTTCCTTCTCCAGTGCATAAAAGTGAGAAGTGAAAGTGAAGTCGCTCAGTCGTGTCCGACTCTTAGCGACCCCATGGACTGCAGCCTACCAGGCTCCACCGTCCATGGGATTTTCCAGGCAAGAGTACTGGAGTGGGGTGCCATCGATAAGGAAACATATTGTATGTTCCTTTTTTCTGAAACTTTTAAAGTACTGTTGATTTACAATCTTATATTAATTTCTGGTGTACAAGATAACAATTCAGTATTTTATAGATTACATTCAATTTAAAATTATTATAAAACACTGGTTATATTCCCTGTGCTGCATAATATATCCTTGCATCTTATTTATTTTATAAACGGTAGTCTGCACCTCTGACACCTGATCTGTATGCTCCTCCCTTCATTCTTCTCCCCACTGGGGACCATGTTTGTTCTCTAGATCTCAGTCACTACAGCATGTCTGACTCTGCAACCCCATGGACTGCAGCACACCAGGCTTCTCTGTCCTCCACTATCTCTGGGAGTTTGCTCAGATTCTGTCTGTTGAGTTGGTGATGCTATCTAACCATCTCATCCTCTTCTACCCCCTTCTGCTTTCCCAGCATCAGGGTCTTTCCCAAATGAGTCAGCTTGTCATATCAGGTGCCCCAAGTATTGGAGCTTCAGCATCAGTCCTTCCGATGAATATTCAGGGTTGATTTCCTCTAGGATTAACTGGCTTTCCTTCCCTAGATGGTCTTAATTTGATTGTGGTTGATTTTTATCAAACTTTTCCTTTGTATTTAGTATTTTATGTGTGTATCATGTTTAAGAAGTACTTCCCTACTCTATGGTTATAAAGACCTTCCCCTCTATTATCTTCTAAGAGATTTATGATTTTGCCTTTTACATTTAAGTCTTTAATTCAGTTTGGATTTATTCTAATGTATGGAGTGAGGTAGGGATCCAGTGTTTATTCGTTCATTTGTTTGCTTGTTTTGTATGGGCCAATTTTCCCAGAACCATTTACTGAGAGCTTCCCCTATGGCTTTGCAATGCCACCACTGTTTTGCATTCAGCCTGTATATGCATGTGGCTAAGTTTTTAAAAATTCCTTCTCCTCTGAAGCAACCTGGTCAGCGTCCCCTGCGCCTGGCATGTGAGGCAGTTCCCACCGGAAACGAGGGCCTGAAGAGCAGCGGCTGTAGCATTAACCACCCCATCTTCCGTGAGGGCATTAAGGTCAGAGCTTCCTCCAACTCTCATTGCTCTTCTCCCTCTTCCTGACCCCATTTCCTTCCCTCTCTCCACCATGGCCTTCCCCATCCTCAACCCTTCTTTCTTTTCCCTCAGGGCACCTTCATAATCACATTTGATGTCTCCTACAAGGCCACCTTAGGAGATAAGTTTCATCTCAGTGCCAACATAAGCAGGTGAGCTCAGGCCAGGTAGGGTGTGTCCCTCTCTCTCCTGTTCCACGCTCCAGCCAGAGACTCTTCCTGGATTCCTTCCCAACCAGGCACCCTTCTCTCCCTCCAGTGAAAATAATAAACCTACATCCAACAAGACCACCTCCCAGCTGGAGCTCCCAGTGAAATATGCTGTCTACACAGTGATCAGCAGGTACTTAATCCCTGTTCTCCCCTTGGACCTTCTTCCAAACCTAGTACCTCCTCCTGCAGGGCAGCCTGCTCTTTTGAGGATGAGTAACTAAGCTAGCCCCTCTGATTTCTCACATGAGAATTCTTGTTGATCAGCCATACACTTACAGCATAGCACCATAGCTTCCCTGGTGGGTCAGATGGTAAAGAATCTACCTGCAATGCACGAGACCCGGATTTGATCCCTGCGTTGGGAAGATCCCCTGGAGAAGGGAACAGCTACCCATTCCAGTATTCTTGCCTGGAGAATCTCATGGACAGAGGAGCCTGGTGGGATACAGTCCACAGGGTCGAAAAGAGTCCAACACAGCTGAGCAATTAAGCACACCATGTCCCATAATTCTTTTTTTTTTTTTTACTGCTATATTTATTTGCTATTTGTTTATTTATTTTTGGCTGCACTTGGTCTTCACTGCTGCCTGTAGGCTTTCTCTAGTTTTGGACATCAGGGGTTACACTCTAGTTGCTGTGGCTTCTCTTGTTGCAGAGCATAGGCTCCAGACAAATGGGCTTTAGTAGCTGACACACAGGGGCTCACAGGCCCTAGAGCATGCAGGCTTCAGTCATTGTGCCTCACAAGCTCGAGAGGGCATGCCCAGTAATTGTGGTGCTCTGGCTTAGTTGCCCCAAAGCATGTGGGATCATCCCAGACCAGAGATGGAACCTGTGTCCCCTGCGTGGGAGGCAGATTCTTATCCACTGCACCACCATATCCCATAATTCTTGGTTCTCCTCTGATGAATTGATCTGCTGGTGGGACACACACACACCTTGCCACCCCTATGCATCCTCTCTTCCCTCTCCAAGGTACAGACCTCCTTTAACATGAAGCCAACTCTAGCCTTTGTGCCAAACACAAATATGCTGAACTGGATCTACTAGATTAAGAACTGAGGCTTTTCTGAATACTCTGAAGTGGGGAGCTTGTCTCTAACAGGATATGGTCTGTGACCACACAGAGCAAAGAAAGGTCAGGGTTTCACAAAACTCAGGGGAGAACAGAGATGTGCGAAACTATAGGGATGGTTTGTAAGAGCACAAGCCTCAGCAGGCCACAGGAAAGGCAGGTGAAGGGCTGCTGCTCTGGGCTCTGAAAGTGGCGGAGGGAGCAGGGACAGGCCAGGCCAGAAGCAAGACAGCCTCACCTACCTGGCTAAACTCCAGAGACTTTAGAGTTGGTCATAAGCTTATAATATTGCCATGGGACAGAGTTTGCTGCTGCTGCTGATGCACCAATTTTTAGGGGAACTAGAGAAGGGGGGTCAAGCAGTGTCATTGCCCTTCCAAACTCTATGTGTGGATTTCCCCTTCTATCCATGGGAAAACACTAAAACTCACAATAAGTTACATTTATTAAGCTTACATTTATATACTTTATTATTATTTATTAAGCTTACATTTATATACTTATGACGTGCCAGGCCTTGTTTTAAGTACTATACCTGTATTTACATAACTTAACCCTTCTATTAGTAGCAGTGTTAGTCCCTCAGTTATGTCCAACTCTTTGTGACCCCCAAGGACTGTAGCCTACCAGGCTCCTCTGTCCATGGAATTCTCCAGGCAAAAATACTGGAGTGGGTAGCCATTCCCTTCTCCAGGGGATCTGCCCAACCCAGGGGTCGAACCTGAGTCTTCTGCATTGCTGGCAGGTTCTTTACCATCTGAGCTACCAGGGAAGCCCAATCCTCCTATTAGGTCTATGATATGGTTATTGTTATACCCCCTCTTTAAATATTTATTTATTTGCTGCACAGGGTCTTAGTTGTGGCATGCAGGATCTTTCAGTTGCACGTGTGAGATCTAGCTCCCTGACCGAGGCTAAAGTTGAAGCTGCACAGGCACATGGGGACCATCACCGATCCCCTGGGTCACCTGCTGGGCCCCTTCCCCAGCGGGTGCAACCAAGGATGGTCCCCGGGCTGTTTTTCACCCATAAGCCCTCTCTCTCTCCAGGCAAGAAGAATCCACCAAGTACTTCAATTTTTCAGCTTCTGACCAGAAGAGCAGAAGAGAAGCTGAGCATCGATATCGTGTGAGAGGCCAGGGAGTATCCACCTCTGTCCCTACCGTGGGGATGTGGGGAGCTGGTGCGGGAAGGATGGGGAAGAGCTGGAAGCTGGAGCCAGGAAAGGGGAGGGACTTGGGATGCTCCAGGGACCACAGTCATGTTTTGTCTCTGTTTTCTGCAGGTGAATAACCTGAGTCAGCGTGAACTGGCCATCAGCGTGCATTTCTGGGTCCCCATCCTGCTGAACGGTGTGGTCGTGTGGGATGTGGCATTGGTGGCCCCTTCACAGGTGCCCACCTGCCTTCCGTCACTCCCTAGAGTCTAATCCCACAATGCCCATACCCTCCAACCAGCGGATCATCCTGTAGCTATTTCTCTCTTTCCCTAGAGTCTCCCCTGTGTGTCAGAGAGGGAACCTCCCCAGCAGCCGGACTTCCAGACCCAGATGCCAAGCAGTCTTGTGCTGGTGAGAAAGGTCCCACTGCAGGACTACTGAAGGCTCCCGGGAAATGGACTGCTAAGCTTCAGAGCCATGTTTATGTCCTCTGATGGTTTATCTATTCCCCATCCCCAAATCAGCTAGATTTCATTCTCTCTTGTGGTTCCTGCTTAAGTGAAGATCCTCTTCAACTTCACTCTTCTCCTGTTCCCAGGACTGCTCCATCGCTGACTGCCTGAGGTTCCGCTGTGACATCCCCTCCTTCGGCGTCCAGGAGGAACTTGACTTCATCCTGAAGGGCAACCTCAGCTTCGGCTGGGCCAGCCAGGTACATCCTTCCTCGACTCAGATGGGGCTTGAAGTGTCTGTGCCCCCTTAGGCCAGGGTGTTTCTCTATCCCTGAGCTGCCTTCGTGCTCCCCTGCCCCCTATAGAGCTAGTTCCCAGCTCTCTCCTTCTCTTTTGCAGTTGCTGCAGAAGAAGACATTGGTCGTGAGTATGGCTGAAGTCACATTCAACAGATCTGTGTACACCCAGATTTCAGGACAGGAGGCATTTTTGAGAGCCCAGGTAATGACCGTGTGGTAGGCAGTGGCTGGGCTGGTCAGGGGGCTCCTGATGCTAAATCTGTGATGCTGAGTGGTTGGGGGGCGGGGCAGGGCTTGCAAGTTTGGAGAGAGGAAGAAGGCATGGAGGCCCCTGGATGGGACAATCGTCCCTAAGCCCATGAGGGCTTCTGTATGTCACCTCTTGAGGCAGAGCCTGATGAAGGAAGGAAGGGAGTTAAGGACTGGGAAACTGAGGGACTTCCCTGGTGGTCCAGTGGTTAAAACTCCACACTTCCAATGCAAGGATGCAGCGGGAGAGGGTTCAATCCCTGGTGGGGGAGCTAAGATCCCACATGCTGTGTGATGCAGTCCAAAAAAAAAAAAAAGGGAATGTGGGAGGCCTGATACTTTCTGATCCCCAAATCAGGTAGAGATGGTGCTAGAAGAGTATGAGGTCTACAGCCCCATGCCCCTCCTTGTGAGCAGCTCCATGGGAGGACTGCTGCTCCTGGCCCTCATCACAGCCTTACTGTACAAGGTGAGTGTTTTCATCCCACTCCTGAGACCGCCAGCATCTGGCCCTGCCCTCCCACAGACAGGATCGTATAGAGGGAAGAACTCAGGCAATGGAGTCAGGCTGGTCTAGGTACACATTTTGGCTCTTACTCATTTAATGTCAGGCAAGTTGCCTAACCTCTCTGAGCCTGTTTCCTCATTTTTGAAATGATAACAATGCCTATATCACAGAATGGCTGAAACAAGACAGGACAAGAGGCCAGCGTATGCAGAATCTATGAATGATGTGTACAGATCAGAGCTCGGCACACAGCAAACACTCAGTCGATGGTAGCTGTTGTTCACATAAGTATCCTAACACACAAGTACAAGGCCACTTAGTTCCCTTCTGTCTCAGCTTCCTCCTACTCCCAACTTCCCATTCTGCCCTCTTATCCAGATTTTCTGATTTATTTCCCTTCATAGTGTGGCTTCTTCAAACGTCAATACAAAGAAATGATGGATAACAAGCCTGAAAACACTGCACTCAACGGGGAAGATATCCACCATGAGACCCCAGATCTACCTTTGTCCGAATAATCCACTTTCTCATTTATGTCTATTCCCATTGGCTGACCTTGGCTTCACCTACCAATCCACTTCCGGGGAAATAACTTCTGTGGGGACAGGCCCGAGCAACTTACCAGGTGCCAAGTCATCTTCCCAAGGGGTCAAAAGATTTTTATATTTTCCCATACCCACCAGACTTCTTCAGTGATGACCCACTTTTCACAGAAGCGGGCATGATGCCAACGTGAATTCTCTTATGTATAAGAACTGTCACATTAAATGAGGATGCTTATAAGATAACTATGCTGTAAGGAAGAGCGCGAGTCCAGGAACCTCAGCGCTGTTCTAGGAGGGTGGGGCTGCTCGTGGGTAGAGATGCTTCTTACTCTCTCAGTTGACTGGGACCTGTGAGCATAAGTGCACTGTAAGCAGTGTTAGGAGAGGAGGGCAAAAGTAGTTCTGTGTGTGTGTGTGTGTGTTGGTCATGGGTTTCCGCTCAGGCTCCCTGGTAATGACAAGTGAGCTGACTGTCCTAGAAGGTGAATGAAATATCCAGAGCTTGAACCCTTGAACGGGGTCCCCGGAAGCTAGGAGAATCAGACTTCCAGAAAAGAAGCATCTCACTTCCCCCAAATAATACAGAAGACCCGTGAACGATGGTGTAGAGCATGACTGAAATATTCCAAATCCAGAATTAGCTCAAGAAGCCTCTCACATGGGTCTGTAGATCTGTTTGAAATCACTGTTGTCTCCACACAGCCGGAACTCAGAGAGGCCCTCAGGGCGTGTCAGGCAACTCGTGGTACTTCAGGGCCTGCAGCCCTGAGTTCCCACCGGGCCTCTGTGAGCTCCCTGAATTTCAGTCATTTAATCTCTGAGCATCTCAAATTCCTCCTCTGGAGAAAAGAGAACCGAAATTATACCTTGCTCTCAGGGTTATCATGAGAAATTAGTGTATGTGAAAGCCTTTTACAACCTAGAGCCTTAATCATGAATAGGTGAACGGGGAGGGGCTATCTCCTACCTGTTCATCAAGGATGCTCCCTGGAGTCCCTGGGGAGTCAGGATCTCCGGAAGAGCACGTGGAGCACCCACTGCACTGTGCGCATGCGCCCAGCTCGAACCAGCCCCTCCCCGTGGTCCCCAAGGAGCCTCGGACACACAGCTTCCACAATTTTATTGTGTCTGGGGGCATCAGCCAAGCCTCAAGGCTTTTCGTAGCCCGTGGGCAGAGGGTTGACCCGGGGATTGTGGAAAAAAGTGTGGTTGCCGTCTCCCCATGAGAAGGGCTGTGGAGAGAGAGGGAAGGGGAGCGAGATGTCAGTATGGGGGGTCCCCCATCCCCTGGCTCACCCGCCTGCTCGCGTCCGCAAGAGGTCGGTGTACCTTGGTGCGGATCCGGAGGTGATGGTAAGGGATGAATGCCGGGCGCTCGCGGTGGCCCGAGTGGAGCCAGGAGTTGAGGGTGCAGAGGGCCACGCTCGGGAGCGCCAGCCCGAAAGTCAGGAAGCGCCAGGTGCGGGCTGCAGCAGAGGGTGGGGGAGGAAGCCAGAGGTGAGAGAGAGATAGGAGGGTCGCCAGGACGCTGGAAGGCCCCAGGGGCAGGGGGTGAGGGGGAACCGAGGGACAAGGTCAGGAAGCCACAGGGTCAGGCCCCAGCTGCACTCACCTCCTGTCCCACCATGGTCTCCCTTGGCCGCACTGGCCAAGCCCCGACTCAAGGACTTCAGAGGCAAAGCCATGTCGATGGCAGAAGCTGGGGACAAGGGCACTGTCCTTTCCTTCTCCTTCAGTGAGGCCTCGGTTCCCCTCCCCTCTGTTCCTGCCAATCACCTGTTGAGTCCCTTGAATGGGTGGCTATTTTTAGGGGGTTTCTATATTTGAAATGAGGCCTGACTGGCAAGAGGTCTTTCTCTCCAGGCAGCTTGCTTTACTGTGCCTCTTATTTTGGTAAAGGGACATTTAAAGTACAATACGCCTTTCTTTTTATAGTTGGAGGGAATTATTTTGCTCAATACTCTAGACCCAGTGATTGGCACAGAGTAGGCCTTTAATAAATATTTGTAGAATGAATAAAGTGTCCTTTTGAATCTCAGGTTTTTTTCAGGTGTATACTGTATAATAATTTGTACCTTAAATGATCTCAGTGAAGTTTAAGTAAAGTAACAGAGGAAGTTTTAGTAACTTGTTGAACAGTTAAATGTTATATATAGTATTGCTAAATTATTCTGGGGCCCTCACTGAACTATAATGGAATTCTTCCTACAGTCGCTTTTTCCCAGTTGGACTTTGGAATTGCTACTGAGAAGACGGGGACCCTGTTACAGTTACTTGATTTCTTTGTCCACACTCAGTCCAACTCTTAAACCCCCTCCCTACTCAAGATTATGGCTCTTGGTAAAAACAAAAATGAAGAGTATTTTTACCCGAAAAGGTCCTAGGTGCCTCTCTCTCCCCTCAGAGTTTTGCTGGTCATCACCAAACAATTCCCTGGGGATCCCCATCCCTTAGTCTCACCCTGGAAGATCCCACTAAGAGCTTTTCTGTCTGGTGCTGGGCCAGTGGCCCAAGGGCTGCTAGCGTCCTCTGCTGTTGTCGCCCTCTTGTGGCGCACATGCTCAAGTACACCTATTGCAGAAACTGATGAGACCATCCTGGCAATTTGTGATAATCTCATTACTACAGATGCTGGGCTTCCTGGATGGCCCAATGAGTAAAGAACTTGCCTGCAGTGCAGAAGACACAGGAGACGTGGGTTTGATCCCTGGGTTGGGAATATCTCCTGGAGGAGAAAATGGCAATCCACTCCAGTATTCTTGCCTGAAAAATTCCATGGACAGTGGAGCCTAGTGGGCAACAGTCCAAAGCGTCACTAAGAGTCAGATACGACTGAGCAACTAAACACAGATGTGTGGGGAAAAGGCACTGGGCCCAAATAAGAAGCACTTTTTAGTTGCTTTTCTATGTTATTGCTATAGAAATAACCACGATCTCATTGACTGGCAGGCAAAGTGACTGGGAAGATTTAATTAGTTGTGGTCACTTCCTTGGTCACTTTGGTTAACTTTCCAAGTGTGTCCACATTGGAAAGAAAACAAGGATAGAAGAATCTGAGTTTGGGGACTTCCCTGGTGGTCCAGTGGCTAAGATTGTGAGCTCTCAATGCAGGGGGCTTGAGTTTGAGCCCTGATTGGGGAGCTAGATTCCACATGCCACAGCTGAGAATTCATATGCCACAGCTAAACAGATCCTGCCTGCCGCAACTAAGACCCAGTGCAGCCAATTAAAAAGAAAGAACCTGAGTCCTGGCATAAGTGATTCCTTGATTCAGTTAATATTTATTGAGTGCCTACTGTGTCACACACTAGGCCAGAGACTCTGGGGAAGTCAGACAAGTGACCTGATGTCGTGATGATTCCTAATGCCGCTGAAGCAGACACCACATTGAGTGTGATAGGAGAGTTTGGGAAAACTTTCAGTGGAGCTGGGGCTCATATAATTAGGACTTTAGGTGACAGAAAAGGGGGAAGGGCATTCTGGGAAGTCAGAAATAAAATAAGTACAAAAGCATGGAGGTGTGAAAGGCCAGTAAAGCTGCAGAGGTGGGGCAAAGCTAGGGTGAGGATCTATGATGTCCGTGCTGGAGCATCTGACTCTTGTGCAGGCCCACGCTGGGGGTGGGGCTTAGGCACAGATGCTTTGAAGCAGGGGAGTGACATCAGATTTGATGTTGGAGCCTGGGGTTTAAGGGAGCGCTGTCATTGGTGGATTATACAGATGATGAACCAGAACACAGGACTAGATGCAGGGAAGGCTGATGAGGAGTCTTTTGCAATAATCCAGGCAGGTGATGACAGCAATAGGCATGTAAGGTAGTAGTACTGGCAACAGCAAGGAAAGGATGGACTTGAGAAATCTTCCCTGAGTAGAACAAAAAGGATGGGGACTTCCCTGGTGGTCCAGTGGTCAAGAATCTGCCTTCCAATGCAGGGGACATGGGTTCGATCCCTGGTTGGAGAACTAAGATCCCACATGCTGTGGGGCAACTAAGCCTGCACCTCACAACTAGAGAAGCCCCTGAGCACTGCAACTAGGGAAAGCCCGAGCACTGCTCTGAAGACCCAGCACAGCCAAAAAAATAAATCAATAAAATAAAAAGGATGTGGTGCCTGAAGGCACTTGAGTTGGAGCTGCAGAGCTATGGGAGAAAGAAGAATCAAGGACTTGGGTAGTAAGCCTGGAAATGCGATGGGCAATGCTGTGAGGCATCTCTGTGCAGTCTGAATTCTCACTAGCTAACTGGACTTTTTTTATGCTAACAACACATTGTTAGGAAAACCAACAAATAATTTTTATAAAACACAAGGGAAGTCATTTAGCACTGATGTTGAGGCATCATTTAATATTATGCTTGTCCATACCAAGAAGATATGGTTTTCAGTAACTTACTTTTGCCTACCGCCTCTCTAAATCCTTTTGTAAACTGTGAAGTCTGAGGGACCAGAGAGAAGTTGTTCCTTTTCAATCTCAAAGTGGTCCAATGGCTAAGACTTCACGTTTCCCCATGCAGGGGGCAGGGGCTCGATGCAGAGTGAGAGATCTAGATCCCACATGCCACAATTAAGAGTTCGCGTGCTGCAAATAAGGATTACACATGCCACAGCTAAAAAAATAAAATATACCACACGTACCACAAGTGCAACAAAGATCAAAGATCCCACATCCTGCAACTAAGACTCGGCTCAGCCAAATAAATATGTATTTTTTTAAATAATAAAATAGTTAGCACTTACAGAGTACTTACTATGGACCAGGGGCTGTTCTGACAATTAACCGAGAGAGAGGCTTACCCACTTTACAGATGACTAAACTGAGGCACTGAAAGGTCTTAACCTTGCTCGTGGATCATTCATATGATAAATGGCAGAACCAGGACCCAAAGGTTCTGGCTCAAAGAGAGTTTCCTCCTAATTCCTCTGCTACAAATGCCTGTCTCATTAGGACAATTTTGAAATAGAAACTCCCTTTTGTCCATAATTCCACCAATTCTAACACTAATACCTTCACATTTTCTTCAGCACGTTTAGCACTAATTCCTTCAGCATGTTTATTCAGGCTTTGCCAACACACCTTCATATTTAGACTCTACAATCAGTTTAGCTACTGAACAAGAGAAAACTACCCCAAGCAAAAGATGAGTCTAAGTTTGCTTTCCAAAAAGAATATGTGCACTCCTTTTAATTTTAATTCTGTTGTACCAGGTCTTAGTAGCAGCCCCAGGAATCTTTAATCTTCCTTGCTGCATGCGGGATCTTTAGTTGTGGCCTGTGGGATCTAGTTTTCTGACCAGGGATCACACCTGAGTCCTCTGTATTGGGAGCACAAAATCTTCCCCACCAGGGAAGTCCTTGTGCACTCTTTTTTTTAACTCATGAACATTTTCTGGCTCATTCACATTCTTTTATCATGATATTTTAATGACTATATACAATTCTTTCATTTAAAAGACCACATTTTATTCATCCCTTTTATTATTGGAATATGTCACTACTATAGAAAATGCTGGAATGAGCATCTTCACACCATGCACAGAGCTTATTTTTTTAATCTCACATAGGAATCATCATCAGGAGCATAGCTGATGCCCCATGTAGGCAAGGGCCTTTGATCTTCATAAGGGAGAAGTTCTTATAAAAACATGAATGGCTGCAGTTCAATTTGCTCATGTCTGAGCCTGAGCCAAGCTTGATGACTCTAGCCTGTTCATGGTCTTGGGAGCCCTAGGTAAAGCTCAGCAGCGCTGGGAATGCTCCTGAGTCAGCAGGGACATAGCCAGTGTAGTCAGCTCTTCTGACAATTAAAAGTGTCACAGGTTTGCAAGAACTTTGATCTAGTTAGCCACCTTAATCCATTACTCTGTGACTATCACAGCTGTCTCCTCCTATTGGGTTGGCCAAAAGATCATCAGGATTTTTCCGTACCATCTTACAGAAAAACCTGATCGAACTTTTTGACGAACTCATTACATTCCCCATCTAGCCCAGGCTTTCCTTTCCCCTTGCTGGGATTAGTTTGTTTCCTACTTGGCCTTTCTCCCAATTGCCTTACATAAGGCTGTCAAATATATTTCTTATTACAGGGCAGAGCTTCCTTTTCGCACAGCCTGGGACACATACAAAATGTGAACAGTGATTTGTGAACCACATTGGGATAAAGGGTGGAGGCTGCTCCCAGCTGGAGGTGCCTGGCCCAGTGCTTCTGGCCATCCCAGGCCCCACCCATCTGCCCTAGGAGATAAAGCAGTGATCTCAACCCTGGCTGCACAATAGAATTACCCAGAAGTTTTGCAAAATTCTTTTGCGTACATTGCACCCGGGGATTACAATGACATACAGGTGGCTCAGACTGTAAAGAATCTGCCCACAGTGCAGGAGACCCATGTTCGATCCCTGGGTCAGGAAGATCCCATGGAGAAGGAAATGGTAACCCACTCCAGTATTATTGCCTGGGAAATCCCATGGACAGAGGAGGCTGACGGGAGACCATGGGGTCGCAAAGAACTGGACACAACTGAGCAACTAACACACACATAAGGTTGAGAACCTTTGAACTAAAGGAGTATCTGTTGGTCCTCACTGCAGTGCTTCCCTTCTGAGCCACGGGTCCAGGGTATTAAGAAACTAAGATCATGGTCCTGAACTCGGGTGCGCACAGCTCTCAGTAGCTGGATTCAATGCCACATGATGATAAAATTTAACTTCACCAAACCATCTAAGTCTAAATAGCTGTCTCCCGGCTGGGGGTACCCAGTGGCCTTGTGGAAAGTTGAGAGAGAGAGGGTCCTGACGGAAGGCGGGTGTTTAGGTCGGTGTGAGGGGTGTGGTGGGTGAAGGCAGTACTCGGCTGGAGACCTTAGGAACAGTAGCTCAGTTCAGTTCAGTTCAGTTGCTCAGTGGTGGCAGACTCTGTGACCCCATGAACCCCAGCACTCCAGGCCTCCCTGTCCATCACCAACTCCTGGAGTCCACCCAAACCCATGTCCATCGAGTCGATGATGCCATTCAACCATCTCATCCTCTGTCGTCCCCTTTTCCTCCTGCCCTCAATCTTTCCCAGCATTAGGGTCTTTTCCAATGAGTCAACTCTTCGCATGAGGTGGCCAAATTATTGGAGTTTCAGCCTCAACATCAGTCTTTCCAATGAACACCCAGGACTGATCTCCTTTAGGATGGACTGGTTGGATTTCCTTGCAGTCCAAGGGACTCTCAAGAGTCTTCTCCAACACCACACTTCAAAAGCATCAATTCTTCGGTGCTCAGCTTTCTTTACAGTCCAACTCTCACATCCATACATGACTACTGGAAAAACCATAGCCTTGACTAGACGGACCTTTGCTAGCAAAGTAACGTCTCTGCTTTTTAATATGCTGTCTAGGTTGGTCATAATTTTCCTTCCAAGGAGTAAGCGTCTTTTAATTTCATGGCTGCAATCACCATCTGCAGTGATTTTGGAGCCCAAAAAAATAAAGTCAGCCACTGTTTCCCCATCTATCTGTCATTAAGTGATGGGACCAGATGCCATGATCTTCGTTTTCTGAATGTTGAGCTTTAAGCCAACTTTTTCACTCTCCTCTTTCACTTTCATCAAGAGGCTCTTTAGTTCTTCTTCACTTTCTGCCATAAGGGTGGTGTCATCTGCATATCTGAGGTTATTGATATTTCTCCCGGCACTCTTGACTCCAGCTTGTGCTTCCTCCAGCCCAGCGTTTCTCATGATGTATTCTGCATATGAGTTAAATAAGCAGGGTAACAATATACAGCCTTGACGTACTCCTTTTCCTAGTTGGAACCAGTCTGTTGTTCCATGTCCAGTTCTAACTGTTGCTTCCTGACCAAGAGGCAGGTCAGGTGGTCTGGTATTCCCATCTCTTTCAGAATTTTCCACAGTTTATTGTGATCCACACAGTCAAAGGTTTTGGCATAGTCAATAAAGCAGAAATAGATGTTTTTCTGGAACCCTCTTGCTTTTTCGATGATCCATGGGATGTTGGCAACTCGATCTCTGGTTCCTCTGCCTTTTCTAAAACCAGCTTGAACATCTGGAACGGTAGAAAGATGCCCGGATTATAAAGTGGGTGGAGCTGGAGTTGCTTAAGGGACTACTGGGAGATGAGCTAATGGAATAACTAGACTCCCGGAAGAGAATGGAGGGTGGGAAGCTGAAAAGGGCCATGGAGGTGTTCGTCCCGCCCCTGATAATACCCATGTGCTGTCGGGGCTCAAGGCGCGCCTCATCAATGGGGCTCGGCGGAGGCGAGTGTTCAGAATCGCCCCCCTGCTCCGGGAAAAGGCGGCTGCCCGGGCGGCTGATCGTCGCCAGCTCTTATCTACGGAGACCCCGCACCCACGTGTCTCTTGCATGACACCCGAGGGTGCAATAAGCTAAGGTTGTTCGTCCCCAGCTCAAGGAAAGCCACCCGCTGCGTGGCAAGGGGCCCTACTCCACATGGCAGAACCCAGAGGGAACCGCCGCCAACTCTCCAGGGCCGGCAGCCTCCGCCGGGCCTGCTGGGAAATGTAGTCCGCAAGGTGACCTGGGAAAAGGAGGTGCGTTGACCCCCTAGCCCCAAAGACCCCGAGACCCGGATGCGGAAGGTCCCGGGCATCCTTACTCAGTCTCCGGCAGGGGGCGCTCCAGCCACGGCCGCCCTGCTTGCTTAGCACCTCCCCACAAATCGCCCACCTGTCCCACAACCTTCCCAAGATGGGCTGAAACGGTCAGAGCAATGAACGCACCACAGAGAACCGCGGAGAAACGGCATCCCAGTCCCTAATTAGAATGTGAGAGGAAACGGCTAGGAGCGGTCTTCCCTCAAGCGAGAGATTTTTAGATGTCACCGCACCACGTTAAGCCATATCACCTTGGCCGGGGCTCGCTCCCCTGGGCGTCCCAGTCACACGCTTTTGTTTCATTTGCTATACAGTCTATTACTGGGATCACTGGTGTAATAAGGTCCGTTCATTAGATGATAGTACTAGAGCATCGATAATTTCCTGACTTTGATAATGTCCTTGTTTTTAGAAAATACACATTATTTAGGAATATAGAGCGATGTTAGCATTTTGAACTGGGAGGAAATAAGAGAAAGGGCCAGGGTATCCTGAATCCTACGGAAGAGAATCGGCAAATCACCCGGGCAGTGATCAGCCCTTCCTAAAGTTGATCTGCCCCTGTCTCATGTGGGATGCAGGGACTCAGCAGACATAGAGTTTCTGTTCTCCCGCAATGTGACTAGCGAAGGGAGGGAGGGAGGAGTTGTGGCTTGGGGCTGCGGTGCTGTTCCCATCCCCAGTGCACATCCAAAGCACTTGCCAGCCACTGTTGAGCTTCTAGGTGGGCGGGACTCCAGCTGCCAGCCTATGGCACACCCAATACACAGCACCAGCCTCTGTATCGCCCACCAGGCTCAGACGTGGAACCTGGATCCCAGGAGTGGATGAGATCAGAGACAGAACTGGATGGAGTCCGAGCTCATGTCCAGAACTAAGCAGAAGCAGAGCCAGTCCAGGGGAAATGGTATTACTGACTCCCCCTCCCTCTGAGCCCACTGGGTGTCTCCACACTTTCTTGCTTCCCCAAAGAGCCCTTCCAGGGATGTCTGCCAGGGGTGATTTCCCCCACGAGGCTCACAGGGTCCCATACTCACCCTCTGACCAAGGCACATGGGTTTGCCTTGCCTTGCTGAATCTGTAAGCTCTGTCCCTATTCCCTCGCAGATATGGAAAGGAGTTTCAATATTGGAGGGTGATATCTCAGATACGGAGACAGAGGATTCAGGGGAGAAGGGAAGAGGAGAAAAAATGATTGGGGGAGGGGGCAGGAACGGGTGACGAAAAAGAGAAACTGCCTCCACTGCATGAAGAGTCTTGGTCACCCATGAAAGTGTAGGGTGGGGATGGTCACCCCCAAACGCCTTTCTGTAGCAGTTAGGCAAGTAATACAAATGAAACACACTGATTCAGGGATACAGCATGGAGCAGTGTGGACTGTCCATGTCCCAGGCAGACATTACTCGGCCCTGTCAAGAGCTGTTGCTGGAGAGAACCAGTGTTGCTGAATTTTCTGATCCTCTCCCCTTTCCCCAAACCCCAATCCAGAAATTTAAATCGGGAGATTTCACATCACAATCTAGAAATGTTGGCTCATGGGGATTCCCTGGAGGTCCAATGATTAGGACTATCTCCTTTCCCTGCTGAGGGCATGGGTTCGATCCCTGGTCAGGGAACTAAGATCCCTCAAGCTGCACAAGTGCACACATGTGTGTACACACACACACACACACACACACACACACACACACACACACACAAAGTTGGCTCAACAGTTTACACACACACACACCGTGAAGGCCAAAACTAACGTGTTTACCGTCTCTGCCCTGAACACTGGTCACCTGCCTGGGCGGTGACACTGCCTCCCTCCCAGCTCAGGGCACAGTAAATGCTGAATAAACCCCAGTTCCTGTTTCCAAGGTCCGGTCTGCCTCCCTGCTCCAGGAAGAACCTGTTTCTACAACTGAGAGGATGGAGCGCAGGGCTACTTACATTAAGGTGAGAACCAGCTTCAGTTGATGGAAAGAGATTTTGCGAACAGATCCCCCTCCCATGCCCATCTCCACCATGAACCTCACGACCATCTGCACCTACAATTTTGCAGAGAACAGAATCCAGCTTTGAGGAAGCTGAGGCCCCAAGGCCACGAGTAAGAGTATAAACAGGAGCTGATCATAACATCCATTTATTGAGTGCTTACTACGGATGTGCCCAGCTCAGGCCTCCCGCTCAAACCCTGGTTTGTGCTCTTTGAAATGGTGTCAACAACGGGGAACATTCCAGAACCCTTCCCTTCATCACAGACCCAGATTGAGGAGACAAGTGGCATCCATTAGATGCACCTTCACGAAGCCTCTTAAGACTTGCTGCAAGTGATGCCCTTTCTCCAGCGCCGGAACTGGGTTCGGGTCCATCTCCTTCATGACACCATGCTACCCCAGGACTGGGGCTATCTCACTCATTTCTGTAACCTTCAGGAGGAGGCAAAAAGTGCACTGGTGCGATGCCTGCAGACTGACACCCCCAGTGACAGGGTTGGCAAGCAGAGTTGGCAGACGAGTTTTGCTGAGTTACTTCCTCCACCCAGGTGTTTCAAGTCAGTGATCCCATGGGAGCTTACTACCATCCTGGGAGGCAACATCACCCTCAGTTTTACAGATGAAGAAACTGAAGCTCATAAGAGGCAGACCTGTCCAAGGTCATGCAGTTAGGAAGAGATACTCTGTGCTAGAAGCTCACATCCCTTCCCTTCGGCCCTTATTCTCTGCGGTGCAGTTCTAGATGCACCGAGCTGCTAAGAGGCAAGATTTTGGGACAAGGCACCAGAGGTGTGGGTCTCATGATTCCTTGGGGCAGGCACCAGGCCTCCCCCAACCTCAAAAGGGCTACGTTCCGTGCCCCTCCCAGGAACAGAGCCGGCTACAGGGAGGACAGCAGAGCCTCACAGCTTAGCCTCTGCTCTGGGCGAACATTGTGCTGTGCTTCGAGAAGCCTCCCTCTGGCTCCCATAGACTGTTTTACCAACAGAAACACGTTTGTTTACATAGGCAGCCCACCCCAATGGTCAAACTACAGTGCTATGTCCAGTCCCCAGTGTCTGGGCACACTAGATTGTCACCATTTTCTCCTCTTTGAGGGATCAGAGAAAAAACCTGGGAAACCTTCGAGGAAAGAGGCTAAAGGAAAGGAAGGGGCAGATGACCAACGTCTGGTCTTTTGCCCCTGCCTAGAAATGCCACCAGCCTTCCTGGTCTGTTGCTTTGGTCCTGGGCCCCACCAGTTTCACTTTGTAGACAGTTGTCTTTCAAAGAGATCATACACCCCTGAGCTCACCTAATGGTCCCCAAGTTCAACCTCTCTGAGCCCTGTGCTAGGACACACCCTTCCTTATGGTCCCCTCTTGGAGGTGAGGCCCTCCCCGACCTCCTTCTTCTCCACTGTCTTCCTCATGGGGGTTTGCCTGGCATCTGGCCCCATTCTCCTGGGCGGAGGGGGCCACAGCTCCTGCGTAATTTGCCCCCTCACTCCCTGGACCTGTGAAGGGATCTGATCAGCAGCTGCCAAAGGTGCTTTGCATCTTAAAGCAACCTGGCCAGTTCAGCCCATCCCCAAACTCTCCCTCCAGCCGGAGTCCCATCTCCAGGGCCTCAGAGAACATGCCCAACTTTTCTGTCCCAATTCCTCCAGCCTGGGCTTCCCTGATTCAGCCCACAAATCAGCAGCCCCGGAGGAGCAGAAGAGGCCTGCTGAGAAATTCTGGTCCCCTCAGTCTCCTGAAGGACTGCATCAAAGTCAGAGCTGCAGTTTGGGCTGCAACTTAAGCCAGGGATGTTGGCAGGGGCTGCCACCCTGGTGCGTCCGCTGGTGCTGGCCCAGATAGGGAGCTGGGGGCAAAGGCCTTGTCACTCTGCCGGCAGACGGAGGGCTTCTCTCCGCGGTGCGCCACCCGGTGGATGAGCAGGGGAGAGCTCTGGCGGAAGCTCCTGTCACACTGGCTCAAAGCCTAAGGTTTCTGGCCCGTGGGAGTGTTGGTGCGGCAGCAGATTTGAACTGTCTACAAAACTCTTGCTGCAGCTGAGTTTGGTGCACTTATTTCTTGCCTGTGTGTGAGCACTGTGTTTAAAAAGCTTGGAGCTGTGGAAGAAGGTTTTGCCACATTCTGGGCCGGCGTGGGGTCGTTCGCCCATGTGGACTTGCTGGTGCTTGGTGAACTGGGTGAGCTCCTTAAAGCCACGGCCACACTCAGGACACCTGAAGGGTCACTCTCCACTGTGGGTGAGTTGGTGCCTTAGGCAGCCGGAGCTGTGGGTGAAGTTCTTGCTCCTCCTCCGCGTGCGATCGCTGGTGCTTGAGCAGATAAGAGCTGCACCCAAAGCGGTCACCACACCAGATACAGAGGTAGGGCTTCTCACCGGTGTGGCAGCGCTGGTGCTGCGCCAGGTTGGAGCTGAGGCTGAAGCGCTTGCCGCAGTCCCCCGCAGCTGTATGGCTTCACCCCCGTGCGCGTGCGCTGGTGCTGGATCAGGTTGAAGCTAACACAGAAGTCTTGCCACATTCGGCACAAGTATCAGGCTTCTCGCCCATGTGCCCCCGCCGGTGTCCGAGCTGCGGCCAATAATAGGCTCCTCGCACTCCAGACACTTATGAGGCCGGAGGCCTGAGTGAGAGCGACGGTGTCGCATGAGGTTAGAGCTCAGGCTGAAGCAACGGTCACACTGGGGACAGAGGGACGGTTTCTCGCCGGTGTGTACCCCGTGCTGTTTAGCCAGATCTGACCACCGTCGGAAGCTTTTGCTACACTGGGGACAGCAGTAGGGTTTATCACCGCCGCTGCTTTGGTGATGATTGAGATCGGGGAGGTAGGCTGCAGTCAATCCACACTGCTGGCACTCGAAGGCTCCAGGGACCGCAGGAGAGTTGGTCTTGGCAGGAGTTTCTCTCTCCCCAGGGCCAGAGACTGACCTACGTAGGTACCGCAGGCCCAGCATCATTTCCCAGGCGGCCGGCTGCCCCGGCGACACCAAGGGCCGCTTGTGTGAAACAACTCCGCAAACAAAGGAGGACCTTGGGATTTCCTGGGATCCAGACAACCGGTTCCCCCGCTGCTCGGCGCCGTCGGAGTCCTCCCTTGCAGTTTCTGGAGCCCGCGACTCCACAGCCGGAAGAGCGTCCCGTTTCCTAGATACCAACCACTCAACTCACAAGCACAACCAGAGCTGAAGACTCTCGGGACCCAGGAATCCAGCACCGGAAACGGAAATGTCCACTAGCTCGTGCCATTCTAGGAAGTGGCAGCGAACGGTCTCTGTGGGTTTAACCCTCTCGTTCACCTGGCGGAGCAAGTGCTCCCATCTGCAGCCGCTATCAGGAACTTGACACTTTACTCTTGGCTGGAGGTTCTGAGCCCATCGGCGCAAACTTCAGTGCCCCGGCCACCGCTGGGGGGCGGCAAAACGAGCTGTCGTTGCCAAGGACACGCTGGGGGCGGAGTAGACACGTCACCTGGAGTAGCACCTTACTGAGACGCCAAGGTCGGAGGTACTGGTCCACCTGAGGCCCTTTAGAGTTTCCCATCCATCCTAAGCTAGGCGTGTTAAACTTGGCGCAGACTACATATCCCAGCATGCACCGCAGGCGCCTCTAGGGCACTCACAACGATCAGATAGGTAACCACTACTCTCAACATTTTTTCTGCGACTGTGCAAGTCAGAGCACCAGGATCGAGAACTACAACTTCCGACCTGCAGAACAGCTGCGGCGCTATTTAAAAAGCGTCAGAGAGGCGGTGCCTGGCCACGCCCCTCTTTTCCAGTTCCGCTCCCTTGGACGAGCTGCGAGGAGAGGGGCGGAGCCTTAGGCCTGAGCCAAGATGGCGGCTGCGAAGTCAACCCCCACGGACTCGCTCTCGTTCTGCCTCGCGCAGCTCACGGCGGCGGCCGGGGAGGGTCTAGGTGGGCGAAAGGACACAGCTACCAGCGAGACACCCTTGGGCCGTGCGCTCTTAGCCCTCCGTACGCGCCACGTCAAGGCAGCCGGGGGAATAGAGCGCTTCCGGGCACGCGGCGGGCTCCGCCCCCTTCTCGCGCTGCTACGGCGAGCGGCTGCAGCGGGTCCCGCCCCGTCCCAGGCTGGCGCAGGCTCCGCCCCCTCGTCGGTCGAGTCAGCGGCTTCTTCTGGCCCCGCCCCTTCGCCGGGCTCCGCCCCCTCTGCTGCGTCACCAGCGACACCCTCGCCACCAGCGCGCCTGCGCAAGACGCTGGACTTGGCGCTCAGCATCCTGGCCAACTGCTGTACTGAAGGGGCGTGCCGGGCTGAAGTGCGCAGACTCGGAGGCATTCTCCCATTGGGTAAGTGCCCCGCCCTCACTTCCTAAAAGGTTTCCACCCATACCTCTGTCTGGGCCTGGGCGGAGTCTCGAGTTCTTTGTGCTGCAACCTGGAGGGTTGTGTTTTAGGACGGCGCAGCGCCCTCTGTTTTCTTGTCGTCGAGATATGTGACGTCACTTCTCTTTCTAGAAATTATATGCTAGCCCTGCTAGATCCGATAATTAAAGCTAATTACCTGGGTATTGATTAAGGATCACCTCTGTCGCATCTGGGCTAATGGAGGCCAAAAGGTTATTTGGTGACTTTGAAATGATTCTTAGTCTTCATTTATGTTCATAGTAGGCACTCAGTGCCTGCTATGTCTAGCCTTGTGCAGAGCTCTGAAATCCCATTTGATGAGCTAGACTTCAGGTGTAGTGCTTCAGAAAGTGGGCTCTGCAGTCAGCTAGACCCATCAGAGACTAGGATTGTAAAGTGGGGTAATAATAACTACCTGAAAAAATTGGAATAGGGAGAAAATAAAATACAAAGATGGAGCACAGATACTCAAAGTATCTGTGACTGGGTACTCCCAGTTATTGAAAACTAGCACGTTAAGAACAAATCCTGGAAATCCCTGGTGGTCTAATGGTTAGGACTTGGTGCTTTCACTGCTGGGATCCAGGTTCCATACCTGGTCAGGGAACCGCAAGCCTCCAGGCACAGCCAAAAAAACTAGAACAAATCCTAAGCCAGTGTTATAACTATAAATGGAATGTAACCTTGAAAATTTGGGATGAAAGTGAAAGTGGAGAGTGGAAAAGTTGGCTTAAAGCTCAACATTCAGAAAATGAAGATCATGGCATCTGGTCCCATCACTTCATGGGAAATAGATGGGGAAACAGTGGAAACAGTGTCAGACTTTATTTTTCTGGGCTCCAAAATCACTGCAGATGGTGACTGCAGCCATGAAATTAAAAGACGCTTACTCCTTGGAAGGAAAGTTATGACCAACCTAGATAGTATGTTGAAAAACAGAGACATTACTTTGCCAACAAAGGTCCGTCTAGTCAAGGCTATGGTTTTTCCTGTGGTCATGTATGGATGTGAGAGTTGGACTGTGAAGAAGGCTGAGCGCCGAAGAATTGATGCTTTTGAACTGGGGTGTTGGAGAAGACTCTTGAGAGTCCCTTGGACTGCAAGGAGATCCAACCAGTCCATTCTGAAGGAGATCAGCCCTGGGATTTCTTTGGAAGGAATGATGCTAAAGCTGAGACTCCAGTACTTTGGCCACCTCATGCGAAGAGTTGACTCATTGGAAAAGACTGTGATGCTGGGAAGGATTGGGGGCAGGAGGAGAAGGGGACGACAGAGGATGAGATGGTATCACTGACTCGATGGACATGAGTCTGGGTGAACTCCGGGAGTTGGTGATGGACAGGGAGGCCTGGCGTGCTGCAATTCATGGGGTTGCAAAGAGTCGGACACGACTGGGCGACTGATCTGATCTGATACTGAACTGAACTGATATTGTACATGTATAATTTATATAGTGTACATTTTTAACTTATACAATAGTGCTTCTTAGGTGGCTCAGTGGTAAAGAATCTGCCTGCCAATGGAGGAGATGTGTGTTCAATCCCTAGGCCCAGAAGATCCCCTGGAGGAGGAAATAGCAACCCACTCCAGTATTCTTGCCTGGAAAATCCCATGCACAGAGGAGCCTGGCAGGCTGCAGTCCCTGGGGTCACAAGGAGTCAGACATGACTGAGCAACAGAGCACACAACTTATATAATATTGTGCATTATCTACATTTTAGTTTTTCAAATGAGAACAAACCCAGAAGATAGCAAGCTTTTCTGTTTACCAGCTAACTTGGCGCCTTCTAGTGGCAACATTGTGAACACAGCGTTCTTCTTCATTGCCTGCCAGCTATAAACTTAGGCCTATTTTTATGAAATCTTTATTGTTTTGATAAAATAAAACATTATTTTCAGTTTTCATAAAATGTATCTGGACCATAATGTATTTGACAAGAGGCCTGGCACATTAAGTCCTCAATAAATATAAGTTTTGTTGTTAGTGTATAACCCCCATCATTCATTCACTGTTCTGTACTTTAAATATCTCCTGAATCCATCCCACTGCTTTGCCTTCTTCCATCACGTGCCCAGAGACTGTGCTGGGCTGTGCTGGTATCTGGGTCAACCCATCTTCTGCTCACTCTGCCTTACTGTTTTCCCCTGTAATCCATTCTCCTCATGACTGCCAGTCTAGATCATGGCCTGTCCATTCTTAGAACCCTGTATGGCTCCCAGTGCCCTCACATTCAAGTCCTCATCTCTTGACCTGATAAGGCCCTTTGTGAAGTCATAACATAGACACTAGATCTCACTTTTGGGCCTTTGCAAAGGGTGCTACCAAACCTAAAATGTCCCTTAACACTCCCATCCACCGTCCACCTAGCAAACACCTACCTATCGAACTTTCCAGATCCCGCAAGTTTTAGGCCTATTCTGGAGGCCTTCCCTGACTCTCTGAGGCCACATTCTTTTTTTTAAAATTTATTTATTTATTTTAATTGGAGGCTAATTACAATATTGTAGTGGTTTTTGCCATACATTGACATGAATCAGCCATGGATGTACATGGGTCCCCCATCCTGAACCCCCCCTCCTGCCTCCCTCCCCATCCCATCCCTCAGGGTCATCCCAGTGCACCGGCCCTGAGCGCCCTGTCCTGAGGCCACGTTCTTGAGGTGATTAACGAGAGAGACAAGAAGGAGTAGAACCCTCAAGAAGCCAAACTCTCTTGCAGTGACTATTCTTCAGTGTGTGAAGACAGACAGCATCCAGAACCGAACCGCCCGTGCTCTGGGGAACTTAGCCATGGAACCTGAGAGCTGTGGGGACATCCACTGTGCTGGTGAGTGGGCTTTGAGGGTGGAGCCAGCTAGGGCTTGGGAATTAAAGAAGGGATGGGTGGGCGGGGGTCTGTCCTCACTCGCCCTCCATCTCCTCCCCCACCCCCAGGTGCTGTTCCCCTGCTCGTGGAGAGCCTGACAGCCTGCCAGGACTCCCAGTGCCGCCAGAGTGTGGTCCGCGCCCTCCGCAACCTGGCGGACTCACCCCAGCACCGCCTGGCCCTGGCCCAGCAGGGAGCGGTGCGCCCACTGGCTGAACTTCTGGCTGCAGCACCAGATCCCGCGCTGACCTTGGCCTTGGTCCGTGCCCTCCTAGAGCTGAGTCGAGGCTGCTCCCGGGCCTGTGCTGAGCAGCTCAGTCTGGGTGGGGGACTCGGCCCACTGGTCGGCCTGGCCTCCCATCCCAAAAGAGCCGTGCGTGAGGCCACCATCTTGATCCTCGCCAACCTGTGCGCCCAGGGCCTGGTGCGGCCTGCCCTGGGCAATGCTGGGGGCGTGGAGGTGCTGTTGGGTGAACTCCGTCGGCGCCGGGGCCTCAACGGGGCAAGCCCAGCCTCCCAGCAGCCCCTGGTGCGGGCCGTGTGTCTGCTGTGCCGGGAGGCTATCAACCGGGCCCGGCTGCGAGATGCCGGGGGCTTGGAGCTGTTGATGGGCTTGCTGCGGGATCCCCGTGCCAGCGCCTGGCACCCTCGTGTGGTGGCTGCCCTCGTGGGCTTCCTATATGATACAGGGGCCCTGGGCCGGCTTCAGGCTCTGGGATTGGTACCTCTCCTGGCTGGGCAGCTGTGTGGTGAGGCTGGCGATGAGGAAGAAGAAGGAAGAGAAGCTGCCTCCTGGGACTTCCCTGAGGAGAGGACCCCAGAGCGGGCAGAGGCGGGAAGCTTCCGAAGCCTCCAGTGAGTTCCCACCTGATGCTGTGGGGTGGGGCCTCTTTACTACCCTCACTCACCCCGCCCCCACCTATTCTGTATTTGTAAGACTTTGATTCTGACCCCTAATACCTTGTTCTCACTGAACATGACTGCCTTCAAGACCCCAAATATACCTCTTCTCTCTTAGAGCCACCTTTTGTTTGACCTTGGCTCTCCGCAGGTGGCACAGTGGTAAACAATCCACCTGCCAATGCAAGAGACCTGGGTTCAATCCCTGGGTCAGGAAGATCCCCTGGAGGAGGGTATGGCCACCCACTCCACTATTCTCACCTGTAGAATCCCATGGACAGAGGAACCTGGCAGGCTATGGCCCATAGTGTCCCAAAGAGTCAGACACGACTGAAGGGACTTAGCATGCATGCGTGCATGCACGAGTGCTGGGCCTCTTTGCTTACTGTTCCCTGTGCCCAGGGCACTCCTCCTCTGAGATGCCGTGATTAGAACTTAGGTTAATGGGGACTTGATTTAAAACGTCAGCTCTTTCCTTACCACCCCCCTACCCTGTGTTTCTGTTCCCTTTTATTTTTTCTCCACACATATCACTTCACACCACGCTGAACAGAAACTCTAGAGGGTCATGATCTTTTTTTGCTTTTGCTTCTCTGTAGTACCTGAAACGCACTTAGCATACACTAGGCAATAGGCAGTCAGGAATTGCTGAACGGGGTTGGGGGGGGGGTGTTGGGATTCCCTTTTTCCCCTGTCCTCCTCAGGCTGCCTTCTCTTCTGGCCTCAGTCACTTCTTGGAGGACCGCTCTTTTGACCTGCTCCCTCCCCTCGGCCCCGGGTTCCAAATCCTTTGTCCCCCCTGCAGGTCCTGGCTGATCTCCGAGGGTTATGCTGCAGGCCCGGGAGACATCTCTCCCGACTGGTCCCCGGAGTGCTGTCCGCCTCCGCCAGAACCGGCCGATCTGACCAGCCCCACCTCGCTGCGGACGCCCCGCGCCCTGCGCCCGCCCGGCCGCAGCCCCACCGCCTCTGCCGCCGAGGAGCCCTGGGGCCGCGAGGGGCCGGCACTGCTGTTGCTGTCGCGCTTCTCCCAGGCTCCCGACCCCAGCGGGGCGCTGGTGACCGGCCCGGCCCTGTGCGGCCTGCTGGCCTACGTGACGGGCGCGCCGGGCCCGCCGAGCCCCCGCGCTCTGCGCATCCTGGCGCGGCTCACCTGCAACCCCGCCTGCCTCGAGGCCTTCGTGCGCAGCTACGGGGCGGCGCTACTGCGCGCCTGGCTGGTGCTCGGCGTTGCCCCCGACGACTGGCCGGCGCTGCGCACCCGGCAGGCCCGCCGCAGCCAGCACCAGCACCGGGAGTTGGGTGGGTCCTGCGCCCTTCTCACCCTTCCCCTCCCACTGCGCCTCCACTGCTCTCTCACCGCCATCCCTGGGAACAACAGCCACCAAGTGGTGGCCGGGAAGGACTCCCTTCTCCATTGCCCCCACACATAGTTCTTCAACCTCTGACTGTATCTTGGGGCCCAGGGACCCCAGCACCAGGCTTGGCCTGAACAGCTTAGAATCTGCCTCTCCTTCCCCAGTCTCTTCTCGTTTCCCCGTATTCCTAACTTCTGCACTCTCCTTGACTCCACTGGGCACACTGATGTGAACTGCGGCTCAGGCACCACGTCTTCCCAGGCTCATGTCCTCCGAAAGTCCCCTTCCAACCCTGCCAGGGACTGCCCAGTCTTCTGTGCCCTGTTTTGGCCCTCGAGGGCCCAGAGTCATTCCCTGACCATCCGGGGGTGGGGCTGTTCTGGCCCTTAACCTTCCAGTTCCTAGGGTTGGGTTGCCATCCCTCCAGGGCCTGCGGTCATCACCCTCTGCCTTGCCCTGAGGTCACCCCCTCCTTCCTCTCGGGGACCCAGGGGCCTCTCTTGCCCACCCCTACCCCCACCCCAGCTGCCAACCTGACCTGCTCCGCCCGCCCCTGCAGGTGAGATGCTGCTGCAGAACCTGACTGTGCAAGCTGAGTCGCCCTTCGGAGTGGGAGCCCTCACCCACCTGCTGCTCTCTGGGAGCCCGGAGGACCGTGTGGCCTGCGCCCTGACCCTGCCCTTCATCTGTCGGTGAGGGAGACATGGGTACCTCGCGGGGGCAGGGGGCGCAAGATTGCTGTTCTCCAGCGCTGCCCTTTTCCAGCTTCTGAAAGATTCTCTTTTCCCCTCAAAGGAAGCCCTCTCTGTGGCGCCGGCTACTTCTGGACCAGGGCGGCCTCCGGCTCCTCCTCTCGGCGCTTACCCGGCCCGCTCCGCACCCACTCTTTCTCTTTTTCGCCGCAGATTCCCTTTCCTGCCTCCAAGGCCTGGTGTCTCCCACGGGGAGCCCAGCCATCCTACCTGCAATCCCCTTGGACCTAGACCCACCCTCCCCTTGCCTCTATGAACCTCTGCTGGGCCCAGCCCCCATGCCAGCCCCCGACCTCCACTTCCTGCTGGACTCAGGCCTCCGGCTCCCTGCCCAGCGAGCCGCCTCAGCCACTGCCTCCCCTTTCTTCCGGGCCCTGCTGGCTGGCAGCTTTGCCGAAGCCCAAATGGACCTAGTGCCCCTCCGAGGCCTGTCGCCCAGCGCGGCCTGGCCCATCCTGCATCACCTGCATGGCTGCCGGGGCTGTGGGGCCGCCCTGGGGCCTGTACCTCCGCCAGGCCAGCCCCTGCTGGGCTCCGAAGCTGAGGAGGCTCTGGAGGCCGCTGGCCGTTTCCTGCTGCCAGGGCTGGAGGAGGAGCTGGAAGAAGCTGTGGGCCGCATCCACCTGGGACCCCAGGGTGGCCCAGAGTCAGTGGGGGAGGTGTTCCGCCTGGGCCGGCCGCGGCTGGCTGCCCACTGCGCACGCTGGACCCTTGGGCCGGGGCAGTGCCCCCGGAAGCGGGCCCTGGCTCTGGTGGGGCTTGTGGAAGCTGCTGGCGAGGAGGCTGGGCCCCTGACCGAGGCCTTACTGGCTGTGGTGATGGGGGTGGAGTCAGGGGGCAAGGGTCCCAGCCTAGACTGTTGATGTACCCTGGGGGGAGACCCAGGGATGAGTTAGCTAGGAGGAGGTCTCTCTCAATGGGAGGAGGCTGAGCAGAAGGAGTCACCGTTGATGGCCCATGAGAGGATGGACCTGGACCCCGGGGTGTCTGAAGACTCAGGAGTGAGAAGCCAAGGCCAGGGTCTGGGCATGGGGCCCTCGAGGTGGAGAACAGCCCAGGGCCCCAGGCACCTGGCCTGGCCCAGCTTTATGGATTTGGAATTAAAAGCTTTGGAGTCGGCTCCCCCTGTTGTGTGGTGTCTCTGCTTCCTTTCCTGTGGGAGTACCTGTACACCTTAACCCATCCAGCAGGGTTGTGTCCAGGTGTCTGTGTCTCAGTGGGCCTCCCTGGTGGCTCAGCGGTAAAGAACCTGCCTACTCATGCAGGAGACACAGGTTCAGTCCTGGGGTCTGGAAGATCCCCTGGAGAAGGAAATGAGAACCCACTCCAGTATTCTTGCCTGGGAAATCCCATGGACGGAGGATCCTGATGGGGCTTATAGAGAGTCGGACATGACTTAGCAATTCAACAACAACTGTGTCTCAGTACAGGCCACCCTTGGCGTGCAGGAGTTTAATAAGTAACAATGTGCAGGTTCCTGGAGCCCCTGGATATGCTGCAGTTGCCAGGCTGCTCCTGAGGATGTGGTTTTGGGCCCCAGGGGAAGCCTGCTTCCTGTTCAGGCTACTTCATTGTTTAGCCACCCACCCAGCTGGACACAGACCTGGATCGAGGCTGAGGGGATGTGTGGGTGGGGATGGATGTCCAAGACCTTGGCACTATGGTTTCATCACCCATCACGCATTGTGGACCTTCTGTCTCTGGGTCCATTTTCATCTCTTGGTCAAGTGTCCTGCTGTTTTTCTGAGGGAAGACCTATTGTGTTCTTCAAGTCCCTGAGGCCACTATTCATGCCCAGAGGGAGCTGGAGCCCTAGGCTGGCATTGCTTTGTTTGCCCAGGCAGGGTCTCCAAAAACCTGGCTCCCAGATCATTGACAACTTCGGTGGCAGCCTGACTTTGAGGACAGGGCCTGGACTGGGGCTGTCCACTAACTTCTGGGAAGCCAAGGGGGCCCCTTGCTGCCTCTGAGAGTATCCAGGTCTTTGTTCTCATGATGTCCTTTACAACCACCCAGAGAGCTTTTTTTTTAAATGGAATATATAAATATTTATGTAAGGACTTACTCATTTCTCTCTCCAGCTTTTTTTTTCTTTCTTTTTGGCTGCATGGACGGCTCATGGGATCTCAGTTCCCTGACGAGGGGTCCAATCTGTGCCCCCTGAAGCCGAAGCTTGGAGTCCTAACCACTAGACCACCAGGGAATTCCCCAGAAAACTTTTTTAACAGTGCTGATGCCCAGCCCTTTCTAACTGAATTGGACTGAGGGGAGAGTGCCTTGGGCATCAGTATTTTTTAGATTTATTTTTAATTAGTGGATAATTGCTTTACAATGCTGTGTTGGTTTCTGCCATACAACAGTGCGTATACGTATGTCCTCTCCTTCCCAGCGGAGCCCCCTCCCCCCGCATCAGTGTTTTTAAAAAAGCCCCCCGAGTTGCCATTCCAATGCTCAGTTCTCGACCTGTGTCTGAGTTGAGACCCACAGTCTGTCTGCAGCACTGCTGTGTCCGTCCACACCTATCTCTAGTTTCTCATTTCCAACTTGATTTCTCAGTCCAGGGGAAGCCTCTTGTTCCTTTGTGGCCGGAGTCTGTGTCTTGCTTGCTTCTCTATATTCATCAGTATCTTGGGAAAGGGCTCTTGGGGGACAGGTCTGGGTCATCTCGATGCAGGGGACAGTTGGCTGAGGTCTGGCTGCCTGGCAGCATTTCTCCTGAGTCTGCGTGGGACTTGGGCCTCCGGTTCTGTTTACCTGTGTCTGTATGTCTGTTTCCAACTCTATGGCTTAGAGTCTGTGGATGGGTTCATCATCTCTGTCTCTTGGAGATTTCTTTGTATCCAGTTTGTATGCCTTTTGGGATCTCTGTTATATCATTGTCACAGTCTCTTAGGGAAGATCTCTGAACCTGGGACCTGACAGATCCTTAGAACATCACCACCGCCTCCAACTCCAAAATTCTGTCTAGAGCAATCTTCTGGGAATAGGGGGTGGGAGAGGAGCTCTGTCTAGGACTTAAGGTACTAACTTTGGGGATGCGGGGAGGTGGGCTTGGGGGCCTCAGTCTGTGTCTAAGAGTCTCACTGAGCAAAGGATCCCGGGCTTTTTCTGGAGGAGCCACTTCTCTTACTCCGACTCTGGCCGCCTGGGGCTCCCTGCAGCTGAGGCCAAGGCTGGGGTGTGGCCGTCTGCGCAGCAGGCAGGCGGGCTGGGCCTGGGTGGGCCGGGGCCCTCCCTCCCTTACAGGCCCCCACCCCGGGTTCTCCCGTTCTCCCCCCCACTCCTCCCACCCCCGTCCCCCCTCCAGCCTTATCCCAGCGGGTCCCGGCTTCCTTACATGGTCAAGGCTGGGCCTCCAGCTCCCGGACGTCCCCCGCCCCCCGCCCCCACCGGACACGGCCCCCGCCCTGCTCGCCCCGCGCGGTCTGCCCGCGCCCCGTCATGGAGGACCTGGGTGAGTGGGGTCCGGGTCCCCTTGTCCCCAAGCCCCTCACCACTGCCTGGACCCGCTTCCCCATCCTGGGGCCCCCTCGCACTCCCGGCATCTCTCCATCCCTGCCTCCCGGTCTTCTCGCTTCTGGTCTCTGCCGGCGCCTCCTTTCCGACTCCACGTCCCCCTTCCTGCCGCTCCCTTCCTGCCTTTGCCAGACTGGTCGCTCCCTCCCTTCTTCCTTCACTTCGCTCCCGCGTCGCGGGCTGCATACGGATGGGCAGGGAGGTGCAGAGCCTGCGGGCGCCTGGGCTCGGGAGCTCTGGGAAGGGAGGAGTTAAAAGGACCCTGGGTCCAGGGACTGGGAAAGTAGTCGGGAAAGGAGATTATGACAGTAAGTTTTGGAGAAGAAAATGGGCTTGCCCTAGGGTTTGGGAAACGCAAGAGTTAAGGGCCCTTAAGTATGGCAGGGTCAGGTCCTTGGGGCAGAAAGTAAATATAATAGATGAGTGCCGAGATGCCAGGGAGAGGTTAAGGGTTCCATCAAGGCGCTCAGAGATGCAGAGTAAAGGGGCAGGGACTTCTAAATTCTGAAAGGTAAAGAGTTCAGATTCTGGATCTGGGGATGGAGACGGGGAGAGTTGGGTTGTGTGTGTTGAGGGAGGGGGGTGTGCTGTCTGTCCCTCCGACTTGGGGCAGAAAGGAGGACCCACGCATCTCATCCTCCCTGTCGTTTGGAACCGGGGCAGGAAGGCTTTGCGCTCCGTGGAGAGAAGGAGTTCCAGCACTCTGAGGTAGGGGGTGCTGCTCAGAATGAGTAACGAGCACTGGTACTGAAGAAAAAACCAATCAGAAAGCAGGTCCCAGCAGACTCACCAATTAGTTGCATAGGGTGGAGCCCAGTGGCATCTGGAGGTGGGCCAGGGCTGGGAGGGGCCTGTTAAGGTGTAGGGGGTGTGGCAGAAAGAGCATCCAATCAGAAAGCAGGTGTCAGGCATACAGCCAATTGAGCAATTTGGGGTGGAGCCATATTTGCCTCCAGTAAAGAGCCAATTTTGACTGTATTACCGAAGATTCAGAGAATTAGAGTCAGGTAGATGAGTTAGTAAATGACTCTCAGGATAAGCCACGTGGGATATTGTGACCGTAAATAGTCCTTGCTGCCCTTCCACATCTCTGCCATGGTCTGCCTTGTATTTCTTCTGATTCTTGACCTCTACTCTTAATACTCGCTTCTGTCCTCCTCAAATACTGCCCACTTAGAACACTTATTCTCTGATCTCTTAAGGCCCTGTCTCTGCCTTAGCCTTGACCTCTCAACCTCTCACCTTGACGGCCTCTCCCTGCAGATGCCCTTCTCTCTGACCTGGAGACCACAACCTCACACATGCCAAGGTCAGGAGCTCTAAAAGAGCGGCCCCCAGAGCCCCTCACGTCTCCTCTGACACAGGTGAGCTCAGATGCTGGGGAGAGGGACAACCACTCAGGCCAGGTTTGGTGAGAGGAAAGGAAACCCGGGCCTGAGTAGGGCAGAGTACGGGCGTATCATCCACATACATGTCCTTCTCTATAGATGGGGCCTGGGGAATCTTCAGGAGCCTCTGGGGACAAAGACCATCTGTACAGGTGAGAAGACTGGGTATGGGGGGATGGGGTGGCCAATTGAGACTCAGGCTTGTATTCCCCACCCCTGAACCCAAGCTCCCACCCTCTTTCCCAGCACGGTATGCAAGCCTCGGTCCCCGAAGCCTGCAGCCCCTGCCACCCCTCCATTCTCCTCTTCCTGCGGTGTCTTGGGCACGGGGCTCTGTGAGCTAGACAGGTTGCTTCAGGAACTTAACGCTACTCAGTTCAACATAACAGGTACCAGGGTTACTGGGACAAGCCTTGATGGGATGGGGGGCAGGGCAGGGCTGGGCAGAGACTAAGGGGGGTAGCCATTCCCTTCTCCAGGGGATATTCCTGACCCAAGGATTGAACCAGGGTCTCCTGCCTTGCAGATGGATTCTTTACTGTCCAAGTCACTAAGGAAGCCCATAGACTTCCCAGGGTAGCAGCTAAAGGGATGCGAGCCTTAACTGGGAAGGAGGCTAGCACATGGCCCCATGCCCAGTGCCCTTCTCTCTTCTCTGCAGATGAAATAATGTCTCAGTTCCCATCTAGCAAGGAGACAGCAGGGGAGCAGAAGGAGGACCAGTCTGAGGACAAGAAAAGGCCCAGCCCGTGAGTCTGGCATAGCTGGCAGGGTTGGGAAAGAGGTGGTCAGTTCTGGATGCTGGAGTTACTGGAGGAAGCGTTACCCTGAGACTCTGAGCTGACACAAGTTGTGTTCTTCACAGCCCTCCCAGCCCCTCCCCTGTTCTCCCAAAGCCTTCAGCCACCTCAGCCACCCTGGAGCTAGACAGACTGATGGCCTCACTCTCTGACTTCCGTGTCCAGAACCATGTGAGTCACTCAGGGAGTGCGCGGTAGACCACTGTGGATTTATGGCTCTCGACCCATCTGAGACCTTCTCACACATGCTGCCCTGCTGACTCAACTCTCCTGTCCTCACTACTGCAGCTTCCAGCCTCAGGGCCCACCCCACCACCAGTGCCAAGCTCCATGAGTGAGGACACCCCTTCCCCACCAGGGCCCACCAGCAAAGGCAGCCTGGACACCATGCTGGGGCTGCTTCAGTCTGACCTCAGCCGCCGTGGCGTTCCCACCCAGGCCAAGGGCCTCTGTGGCTCCTGCAATAAACCCATTGCTGGGCAAGTAAGTGTAGCTCTGTGAGTAAGGGGGTAGAGACCCATGTGTGCCAAGTCACTTCAGTCATGTCCAACTCTTTGCAATCCTATGGACTGTAGCCCACTAGGCTCCTCTGTCCATGGGATTCTCCAAGCAAGTGTACTGGCGTGGGTTGCCATGCCCTCCTCCAGGGGATCTTCCCCATCCAGGAATCGAATCTGCATCCCTTATATCTCCTGCTTTGGCAGACAAGTTCTTTACCACTAGCACCACCTGGGAAGCCCAGAGACCTATAGACTCATTTCACTGAGAGCCAGTGGGTATTATTGTTATTCATATTTTGCGGATGAGGAAATTGAAGCTGTGAGTCAGAGAGCAAGTGAGTGGCAGAGTAAGAATTCCAACCCAGGTTTTATTTATTCTAGTCCTACTGTGTGCCAGACATTATGCTAGCTCCTTTACAAACCCCCATGTAATTTTTTAAATTAATCAATTTATTTCATTTCTGGTTGTACTGGGTCTTCATTGCTGTGCGTGGGCTTTCTCTCCTTGCAGAGATTCTGGCTACTGCCTTGTTGTAGTTTGCAGGCTTCTTATTGAGGTGGCTTCTCTTGTTGCAGCGCACAGGCTCTAGGCACAAGAACTGCAGTAGTTGCAGCCCATGGGCTCAGTAGTTGAGGCTCATAGGCTTTACAGCACGTGCTCAGTCGTTGTGGTGCTCAGGCTTAGTTGCTCAGAGGTATGTGGGATCTTCCTGGAGCAGGGATCAAACCTGTGTCCCCTACACTGGCAGGCAGATTCTTATCCACTGCACCACCGGGGAAGTCACCCCTCCCATTTAATCTTCACAAAAGCCTCATTGGCTCCACCCACCATCTCTTCGGGACCCACAAAGACTGTTTCTCCTCCACCAGTCTGGTTTGGGAGCTCCATTTCTTGGCTTATTGACTGAGCAGATGTTATGGGCAACTGTGCCCAGTGGTTGATCTAGATCCTCCTGCTAGATAAAGTGCCCTACCGCCATCTATTTTGGTGAGAATTTCCAATCTCAGCAGAGCAGGGTGACATTATGAATTTTCTAAGCACTTTCACCTTCATGGGCCCCTTCCTCCATTAAAAAATATATAAATTGCATTTTATAACAGTTGGAGTGAAGATGAATACATTAATATTATATATTTAGTCATTTTCTTCTAGCTAATTTTTTTCTTCTAATTTTAAAAGAAATTACAACATTTTTGTGGCCTACAAAAAGTATGGTGGGCCCTAGGTACTGTGCTGGAAGCCGGCTTAAATCTCCATCGCTTTGGGTTTGAGTTACCTGGACATTCGATACTTCATCCTGACTTCTTTTTTTTCTTTTTTTTTTTTTCATCCTGACTTCTCAGAGATAAGATGTGAAAAGTGCCACGTAAACCTTGGCTCACTGGGCATCTGGCAGCCCCAGGCCCACTCTGACCTCCGCCTCAACCCCCAACTCGCAGGTGGTGACGGCGCTTGGCCGTGCTTGGCACCCTGAGCACTTCGTTTGCGGTGGCTGTTCCACCGCCCTGGGAGGCAGCAGCTTCTTCGAGAAGGATGGAGCTCCCTTCTGTCCTGAGTGCTACTTCGAGCGCTTCTCTCCGCGATGTGGCCTCTGCAATCAACCCATCCGACACGTGAGCCCCGCCTGGACCACAAGCCCCGCCTCTGTTTCACCCAAGGAGCCAGTGGGATGAGCCTCATCCACTTGCCCGATTCCCATCCGCACCCCAGGCGCTCCCAGGGTTCTCTTCCGCAGCTCTTTCGATTCCGCGCTCTTTCATTCCCAAGTTCCTGCTTAGGTCTCCCGCAGCTTCAACTCGTACTTCAAGCCACTCATTTAGGTTCAGGGTGGAAGAGGGAGGGGAGAGGAAATGGCAGGGGGTGAGGGCGGCACGCTGAGTGTTCCCTTTCATTTCCCGCAGAAGATGGTTACTGCCTTGGGCACCCACTGGCACCCGGAGCATTTCTGCTGCGTTAGTTGCGGGGAGCCCTTCGGAGATGAGGGTGAGAGCTTTACTCCCATCTTGAAAGCCGCGGGTCCGCTCGACATCCCGCCCGGCTCCCTTTGGGCCCGCCCACTAGGACTTCCGAAATCCTCGCGGGCCTGAATTTTCTCCTGCTCTCTCCTGGACCCGGCCTATCCCACCTGCGGATTCCCATCCCACTCGCTCCCGCTCTGCCCCCCACCCAGACCCTGTCCCTCTCCACCGACTGCGTCCTCTCACTGCGCTGCTTCCGACCCCCCCCCGTCTCAGATCTTTGTGGGCTCCCGGGGCCACCTCGCATCCTTTTCCTTCCTCCTTACTCTGTTCCCGCTCCTAGGTTTCCACGAGCGGGAGGGCCGCCCCTACTGCCGCCGGGACTTCCTACAGCTGTTCGCGCCGCGCTGCCAGGGTTGCCAAGGCCCCATTCTGGACAACTACATCTCGGCGCTCAGTGCGCTCTGGCATCCGGACTGTTTTGTCTGCAGGGTACGCGACTGTGGGGGGCGGGACCTTGGAGGGAGGGGCCAGTAGGGGCGGGACTAGGAGTCGGGGCGGGGTTAATAGTCGGAGCGGGGTCCCGGGAGGCGGGGCTTCACGCTCGCTGGAGGTGCGAGGGGCTGCGGGAGTCTCTGGGGGTTATTCAGCTCCAAAAGGGAGTTATTTGGTCTGGAGGTTGGCCCTGACCCATCATTTCGTGGTTGCCCTTCCTCAGGAATGTTTCGCTCCCTTTTCGGGAGGCAGCTTTTTCGAGCACGAGGGCCGCCCGCTGTGCGAGAACCATTTCCACGCGCGGCGCGGGTCTCTGTGCGCCACGTGTGGCCTCCCGGTGACCGGCCGATGCGTGTCGGCCCTGGGCCGCCGCTTCCACCCGGACCACTTCACCTGCACCTTCTGCCTGCGCCCGCTCACCAAGGGCTCCTTCCAGGAGCGCGCGGGCAAGCCCTACTGCCAGCCCTGCTTCCTCAAGCTCTTCGGCTGACCGCCTGCCGGGCTCGCCCCTCCGGGAAAGCGGAGCCACAAAGACCTCGCCTTTCCCCCCACCCCCTCAAAAGATCGGGCTCTCTAGACCCCAAGGCCTTGCTGTTGGAGCTTCGGGCTCCACCAGCCCGGCTTCTTGAGGCCTCACCCCACTGCAGGGACTGGCCCTGAAGATACTGTACGTTCTCCGTGGGCGAGTTCAGAAAAGGCTCCGTGAACCCTTAAGGCCACACGCCTCCCGAAGTGGGTCCGTACACTGACCGATCCCACGTGAGCCCTTCACTTTGTTCCCAGCCTTGCGGGAGCCCCCCGACTGGAGGAGGGCCCTTGCAATTCTCACGAATCCAAGGCCAGGCCAAGACGTCCCTCTCCCCTCGCCCCTCACTGTTCTGTGCACTTTTTTCTACCTACATAAACACACATTCCACGTCACATCGGTGCTGTGTCTCTGCGCGGGAGTGGCTCGCGTCGCGACGCCCCGCCCCTTGTACTGCTCTGGCCGCCGCGGGCTCTAGGCCGCCGCGTTGCGGCGAGAGCCGGACCTGCAGCCTCAGCCCTTCAGATGAGCCTGAGGCTGGAAAGGTCGGCCACGTGCGCAGGATTGTATAGATGGCTGCCCGCCAGCCGGGATGGGAATTCAAGCGGAGCCCCATCAAACCTTCCTGTCCCCGATCCCCCACCCTTCAGTTCCTTATATTCTTGAAATAAGCACTTAATCTGTACCCACTCCCTCCACCCTTGCCACCTTGTCTGGTCTCCAGATTTCCCCCCTCCTCTAATAATTTAAATTTTTTTTTTTACTTTTTGGCCACACTGCGCGGCATGTGGGATCTTAGCTCCCCCACCAGGGATCGAACTTGCACCCCCTGCATTGGAAGTGCCGTTTTAACCACTTGGCCATCAAGGCAGTCCCACCCCCTTCCTTAAAAGACCCTCAGAGATGGGGCTCCATTTGAAAGTGCCAATTTATTCCCACCCTTTGGATTTGACCATTAAATTTCAGCTTCTCTCATATTAGTATTGACTTATAACATCTGCTTTAGACAGAAGATGGCACTTAGGGTGGTCAGGAGACTGAGGGAAACTGGGAGCTGTACGAACTAGAAAGAGGCTTCTAACTCAGCTTGGAAGTCAAGGAGGGCTTCCTGGAGGAGGTGACAAACGAGCCAAGCCCCTGCAGAGAAGGGTGAGACCAGGGGTTCTTAGGTGTGGAGAGGTTCAGGCTGCATCTGAATCCCCAAACCCCAGGGGTCTTTCTAAGCCCAATATCTTAGACCCTCCTGCAGTTCCCTAAGAAGGGGGCCTAGATTCCTGCTCTAACTACAGGGATCTTTGAGGCTGGAAACAATGGCTCCCCAAAGGCCCTTCCAGCTCAAAGAGGGGGTAACAGCCAAGGAGAACAGCTGTGGTGTGGGCAAGAGCCAAAGGTGAGGTTCTCTGCCTTGGCTTTGGGCAAACCACCTTCCCCAGATTCTTGCCTCTCTGAAGCTCCCCTCCTGGATCTTCCTAAGCCTCCGACTCTTCCTCTTTCACAAATCCTCCCTGGAGAGTGCTGTCCATCCCTTGACTTGTAACTGCCTCCTAGTCTTGAGCCGTTTATTTCCCAAGAGTTCATTGACCACATATTGTGCTAGGGTCCATGCTGGGTGCTGAGAAACATGTTCCTTCGATTCCTGGTCTCGTAGGAGAGACAGATGGGGAAAAAAAAAAGAAAACCACAATGACAAGTGTAATAAAGTACAGAAACTCCCCTGATGTCTAGATAAAGCTGGTTCTTTTCCCTAGTTTCCACCCATAGCACCTCCCTAGTCCCTCACTTATCACTAATGCAAACAGGTATTTGTTGCTTGTTCATTTATTTATTTTTTTTTACTGGCCTCTGTAGTTGCAGCAAGTGGGCTTAGGTGCTCCTAGGCATGTGGGTTCTTAGTTACCCGACCAGGGATGGAATCCTTGTCCCCTGCCTTGGAAGGTGGATTCTCAAGCACTGAGCCACTAGGGAAGTCCCATGCTTGTTTATTTCTGAAATGAAGGCAAGGTCCTGGAAGCTTGTCTGTCAAATGACACATTTGTTTTGCTGTTATCTGTCCAGTGTCCAAATTGCTGTCTAGCAGGTGGTAAGTGCTCCAAAAATGTTTGCTAATGGAAGAAGGAATGAAAAAGGAAGGGAAGGAGGAAAGGTGAGAAGGAAAAAAATAGACAACTGAGAAAAGGTGGGAAAGGAGGTATGACATGAACCAGAGCATCAGAGAAGGCTCTGTGAATATGTAATATCTACGTTGAGACTGAAGGTTGAACAAAGAGCCTGAGGAGAGCACCCCAGGCAGAGGAAAGAGCAAGTGCAAAGGCCAGGAGGTAGTAACGAGCCTGGTGTATTTGAAGAAAGGAAAGAAGGCCAATGTGGTTGATTAGAGCCATCAGGGGAGAGTCATAGGAGATGTGGTCAAAGAGGAACAAGGTGCCACATCACTCAGCACTCTGCAGGCTCTGATGAGGGCAGGTGTGTTCGTGCTAAGTCACTTCAGTTGTGTGTGACTCTCTGCGACCCCATGGACTGTAGCCTTCCAGGCTCCTCTGTCCATGGGGTTCTCCTGGCAAGAATACTGGCGTGGGTTGCCATGCCCTCCTCCACGAGATCCTCCCTACCCAGGGACTGAACTCACGTCTCCAGCGGCTCCTGCATTGCCGGTGGACTCTTTACTGCTGCGCCACCAGGGAAGCCACAGAGATCTGATTTTAAGTGCCTACAACTCCAATGTGTCCTCTGATACTTGCCCCCAGATTGCTTCCTGACCCTTCACTTTTAAAAATTATTTTATTTGGCTGTGTTGGGTCTTAGTTGCGGCGCATGAGCTTCTCTCTAGTTGTGGTGCTCGGGCTTTGTTGTCCCATGGCATGTGGGATCTTATGCCACCCGACCAGGTGGGATCTTGACCAGGAATGGAACCTGAGTCCTCTGCATTGTAAGGTGGATTCTTAACCACTGGACCACTCGGCCAGACACTTCAAATTCATCACCTGCTGAAGCAGATGCTGTGGGTGTCCTGCCTGTATTCACCTGGCCCATCTGGGAAGTCATATGCAGACACTTCCCAGACCCTCAGTGTCCCTAGATGCTCCCTGAGTTTCTGTCTGGAGGAGGGCCTGGGTGGGTGGGATTCTGTAGCCTCAGAACCTCCAGCCAGTTAGAGATAGGGATTGGTGAATAACTATCCCAGCTCTGTGGTTTCTGGGGGTCAATTCTGAGGTCAGTTCCTCACAGTGTCTCAGAGGGTCCCCACTGGGATTGTCAAAGGGGTAACTTCTTTAAAAAATATTTTATTTATTAATTATTTATTTATTTGGCTGCACTGGGTCTTAGCTGTGGCATGCAGAATCTAGTTCCCTGACCAGGAATCGAACCCCAGGTCCTCTGCATTGGCAGCTCAGAGTCTTGGCCACTGGACCACCGGGGAAGTCCCACAGTGGTAACCTTTTCATCAACACACCCTTTACTGGCTTTTCTCCTTTCTTTGTCTCTCTTCCTCATTCCTTCACAGCCCTGACTGTGATCAGCTCCCCAATACAGTTCTTGCACCCCAATTCTCATTTTAGAGTCTGTTTTTGAAGGGACCATAATGAAGGCATTCCTTAAACAACTCATCACCTTCCCCTAAAATATTATTCCCTGTTCTCATTTCCACCATGAACCCTACTACCATAATCAGACACCCAAGTCTGGTCAGTTCTTCTAGAAAGATAGAGCAGCGGATATCTATTTATCAAGCCATTCCCTTCTCGCGTCCAGCCCTGTGCTGAGCAATGGGACTCCAGGGATGAATCTGATCATCTCCTGCTCTTGAGGGAGTCGCTGGTCTATTGGGGAGACAGATCTGGATCCAGGCAAGGTCCACACAACGTGCTCAGAACTGTGTCAGGAAAGTCAGAGAAGTCTTTCCCGAAGAGATGCCATGGGCTGAGCACTGAAGGCTGAGTAGGGGCTGGCCATTTGGGAGGCAGGGAGGCGTTCCAGGCAGAAGGCATAGCTTATAGAAAAGTTCAGAGGGTATGAGAATCCAGGGGCTGGGGAGGGCAAGGGCATGGGAAGGAAATGTGATTTCATTCTGGGTTTGGTGTGGAGGAACGAGGAGAAGTGTGGGCAGGGGTCGGGGCATGGCAGGCCTTAAACCTCTGGATGAGAGGCTCCTGCCTCCTCCCAGGTTTGATGGAGAGCTCTGGAGGTTTCCTGAGCAGGGGAGTGTCACTGTCAGATTTGAGTCTGAAAATAATTCCTTGGGACTTCCCTCGCAGTCCAGTGGGGCAGGACTCAGGGCTCAGGTTTGATCCCTGGTCAAGGAACTAGATCCCGAATGCTGTAACTGAAGATCCTCCATGCCGCAAGGAAGATCGAAGATCCCATGACACAACCAAATAAATAAATATTTCAAAAAGAAAGAAAAAGGCTCAGTGGTAAAGAATCTGCCTGCCAATGCAGGAGACACAGGTTCGATTCCTGGTCCAGGAAGATCCCACATGCCATGGAGCAACTAAGCCTGTGCGCCAACATTACTGAGCCTGTGCTCTAGACCCTGGGAGCTGCAATTAGTGAGCCCACACACACTGCAATTACCAAAGCTCAAGTACCCTGGAGTCCATGCTCGGCAACAAGAGAAGCCGTTGCAAGAAGCCTGAGCACCACAACAAAGAATAGCCCTTGCTCGCTGCAACTAGGGAAAAGCCTGCACAGCAACAAAGACCCAGCACAGCTAAAAATAAATAAATAAAATTATTTGTAATCAATTTTTTAAAAAAGAAAATGATTCCTCTGAATTAGTTTGAACTGGGGGGCTAGCTCAGCCAGGTTTCCTAGGTCAAAGCTGAAGGATAGGCATTTTTAGCCAGTGAAAGAAGTCATTTTGAGCCCAAGTCTCTGGAGAATAGGCAGGGGCTAAGGCCCAGGAAGGGGAATACCCTTGAATTTGAAAGTGTCCAGCTCCCCAGGACCACAGCCTTCAGCCTCTGTGAGGCCTGATTCAGCTAAACAAAGCCGGGGAGCAGGGGAGCTTGTCGGCTCACTGCCCCCAAGGTAACCATTAATCCTTCCCAGGGGGGAATCCAGGGGCTAGTGCCCTGAGGGGCAGATCGTGGGCAGAATGGAGGAGCACACAGAGGCAGGCTCAGCACCAGTGCTGGGGGAACAGAAGGCTCTAATTGACAATCCTGCTGACATCCTAGTCATCGCTGCTTATTTCCTGCTGGTCATTGGTGTCGGCTTGTGGGTGAGAAGCTGGGAGATGCTGCTAGGGCCCCGCTTCTGGAGCCTGGGGGGAAGTCTCAGGGAGCCCTGTGTGTGGCAGGGGAAGGATGCCTGGATCTTTGAGAGAGAAACCCGGTGTGGGACAAGTAATTCTTCTTTTGATATTTTCAGGGTGGCCCAGTCCACACTCATTCATGCCTTGTCTGCCCACATTGGGGCTGGACTAGTTTTAAGGGGTCAGTGGCTTTTCATCGGGACAGCATTCTAAATGAGGTCTCTGTTCCCCTGTCTACATAACAAGTGGTTGAGCAGAAACCTGTATCCAGGGCCCACAGGAAAGTCAGGCCCCATCTAGCCACACTCGGGCTTGGGGAGCTGGATGCTGGGTTAGGGCCCGTGTGGATTTGTGTCTTGGGAGGAAGCTGGGGGTGGGGTCGGGTGGGAATCATCAGGTGAGCTGCATGCTGGTTAATATTCAGCCTGGAACAAGGCTGAGGAATGTGTTGAGGAGGCTAATGAGGTCCAAAGATGTCCCCCGAACCCAGGCCTCTCCCCACTCCCAACCCCCAGTCCATGTGCAGAACCAACAGAGGCACCGTCGGCGGCTACTTCCTGGCGGGACGGAACATGGTGTGGTGGCCGGTGAGAGAGGCGGGGCTGTGGAGCGGGAGGAGGCCTGTAGAAACAGCCTGGCTCACCCCCACCTCTGGCCACCCAGGTCGGGGCCTCTCTCTTTGCCAGCAACATCGGCAGTGGCCACTTCGTGGGCCTGGCAGGGACCGGTGCGGCGAGCGGCCTGGCGGTGGCTGGATTTGAGTGGAATGTGAGTCCCTCCTTTTGGCCAATGAACCCCCCACCCCGGGAACACCTGGAAGGGTCACAGCTGGAGAGGCTCCAGGTGGAGGTGTGAGACAAGAGTTGGGACTTCCCAACTGTGCCATGAGGCTAGGCTTCAAGTGATGCTCAGGCAGCCAGCTTGGAGGCAGAAGCAGGTGGGAGATCCAGAATCAGGGCAAGGGTAGGTCTAGAGGAGGTATATTAGCTGATCATATCAGCACTGGGGGTAAGATGCTTGAATTCATAGGAATGAGTCTGTTAGTAAGCAGTGTTTTAATAACAAAGTTGATCATAGTATGGCTGTAAATAAAACCGATCACACGATTAATAGTGTTCAATACTGGGATACGGCAGGTGGTTTGATTCACTATTGCTATGTGAGCCTAAACCAGCCACACCCTCATTGGCCTCGATTTACTCCTCTCTGAAATGGGGTGAACAGTCTCAAAGTTGGTACAGTGCTTCTTCTGATGCTCTCCAAAGCGGTGGCCTGTGAGCATCTTTAAGCCAAATGAAAGCCCCTCGCAGAAAAGGGCAGGAGAGGAAGCTCTGGGACTGAGGCTTGCCTCGGAGACTTGGAAAGATCAGGCCTTTGAGCTCAGGGCTTCCTGGAGGAGGAGGCCTCTGAGCTGAGCCTTGAAGGACAGAAAGTTTGGGTGGGTGGAAAGGAGAGGGGAGGCAGAGACTGGGGTTAAGCTGAAGGGTCTGTACTTGGATTCAGGTGCTGGGGGTGGGAGGAGGAGGAGTCTAGGGGTCATCTTGGGAGAGATGGCCAGGGGTCATGGCCTGGGAAGGCAAGAAGGGCTGTAGTTAAGGGCCCAACGAAGTATCAAGAGCTTGTCCAGAAGGCCCAGAGCCCAAGGTCATCGTCTGCATTTGTGTCCTCTGGGGCCCTGGTGTGACCTTGCCTTGGAGTAGCATATTCCCCAAGAGAGGAAGGTTCTTCAGAACCCTTGGGGGCGGGGACGGGCTCAGAGCAAGATCTCGGGCGGGGAGTCACCCTTCGATGTCGCGCTGTGCCCACAGGCACTGTTCGTGGTCCTGCTACTTGGGTGGCTCTTCGTGCCAGTGTACCTGACCGCCGGCGTCATCACCATGCCGCAGTACCTGCGAAAGCGCTTCGGCGGCCATCGTATCCGCCTCTACTTGTCCGTGCTCTCGCTTTTTCTGTACATCTTCACCAAGATTTCGGTAAACATGCTTGGTGGGTGGAATGGGCCCCTGGAAGGGTGGGACCACCCAGTGGAGGTCTCTAGAAAGCCCCCGAGGGGGCACAGCTGAGGAACAATTGCTGTAACAACCGTAATGGAGGCAGGGCCTGGAAGGAATCGGTTTCTGGGGCTACAGCCATAGTTCACTTCAGTCGCTCAGTCGTGTCTGACTCTTTGCGACCCCATGAATTGCAGCATGCCAGGCCTCCCTGTCCATCACCAACTCCCAGAGTTCACTCAGACTCACGTCCATCGAGTCAGTGATGCCATCCAGCCATCTCATCCTCTGTCGTCCCCTTCTCCTCCTGCCCCCAATCCCTCCCAGCATCACAATCTTTTCCAATGAGTCAACTCTTCGCATGAGGTGGCCAAAGTACTGGAGTTTCAGCTTTAGCATCATTCCTTCCAAAGAAATCCCAGGGCTGATCTCCTTCAGCCTGGAGACTGTTTGGATCTCCTTGCAGTCCAAGGGACTCTCAAGAGTCTTCTCCAACACCACAGTTCAAAAGCATCAATTCTTCGGCACTCAGCCTTCTTCACAGTCCAACTCTAACATCCATACATGACCACAGGAAAAACCATAGCCTTGACTAGACGGACCTTTGTTGGCAAATAATGGCCCTGCTTTTCAATATGCTATCTAGGTTGGTCATAACTTTCCTTCCAAGGAGTAAGCATCTTTTAATTTCATGGCTGCAGTCACCATCTGCAGTGATTTTGGAGTCCAAAAAAATAAAGTCTGACACTGTGCCCACTGTTTCCCCATCTATTTCCCATGAAGTGATGGGACCAGATGCCATGATCTTTGTTTTCTGAATGTTGAGCTTTAAGCCAACTTTTTCACTCTCCACTTTCACTTTCAACAAGAGGCTTTTGGGGTGGTGTCATCTGCATATCTGAGGTTATTGATATTTCTCCCAGCAATCTTGATTCCAGCTTGTGCTTCTTCTAGCCCAGCATTTCTCATGATGTACTCTGCATAGAAGTTAAATATGGTGACAATATACAGCCTTGACGTACTCCTTCCTATTTGGAACCAGTCTGTTGTTTCACATCCAGTTCTAACTGTTGCTTCCTGACCTGCATATAGGTTTCTCAAGAGGCAGGTCAGGTGGTCTGGTATTCCCATCTCTTTCAGAATTTTCCACAGTTGATTGTGATCCACACAAAGGCTTTGACATAATCAATAAAGCAGAAATAGATGTTTTTCTGGAACTCTCTTGCTTTTTCCATGATCCAGCAGATGTTGGCAATTTGATCTCTGGTTCCTCTGCCTTTTCTAAAACCAGCTTGAACATCTGGAAGTTCACGGTTCACATATTGCTGAAGCCTGGCTTGGAGAATTTTGAACATTACTTTACTAGCGTGTGAGATGAGTGCAATTGTGTGGTAGTTTGAGCATTCTTTGGCATTGCCTTTCTTTGGGATTGGAATGAAAACTGACCTTTTCCAGTCCTGTGGCCACTGCTGAGTTTTCCAAATTTGCTGGCATATTGAGTGCAGCACTTTCACAGCATCATCTTTCAGGATTTGAAATAGCTCAACTGGAATTCCATCACCTCCACTAGCTTTTTTCGTAGTGATGCTTTCTAAGGCCCACTTGACTTCACATTCCAGAATGTCTGGCTCTAGGTGAGTGATCACACCATCGTGATTATCTTGGTCGTGAAGATCTTTTTTGTACAGTTCTTCTGTGTATTCCTGCCACCTCTTCTTAATATCTTCTGCTTCTATTAGGTCCATACCATTTCTGTCCTATATTGAGCCCATCTTTGCATGAAATGTTCCCTTGGTATCTCTAATTTTCTTGAAGAGATCTCTAGTCTTTCCCATTCTGTTGTTTTCCTCTATTTCTTTGCATTGGTCCGATGCTGTAAAGAGCAATATTACATAGGAATCTGGAATGTCAGGTCCATGAATCAAGGCAAATTGGAAGTGGTCAAACAGAAGATGGCAAGAGTGAGCGTCGATGTTCTAGGAATCAGCGAACTAAAATGGACTGGAATGGGTGAATTTAACTCAGATGACCATTATATCTACTACTGTGGGCAGGAATTCCTTTAGAAGAATGGAGTAGCCATCATCGTCAACAAAAGAGTCCGAAATGCAGTACTTGGATGCAATCTCAAAAATGACAGAATGATCTCTGTTCGTTTCCAAGGCAAACCATTCAATATCACAGTAATCCAAGTCTATGCCCCAACCAGTAACTCTGAAGAAGCTGAAGTTGAACGGTTCTATGAAGACCTGCAAGACCTTTTAGAACTAACACCCAAAAAAGATGTCCTTTTCATTATAGGGGACTGGAATGCAAAAGTAGGAAGTCAAGAAACACCTGGAGTAACAGGCAAATTTGGCCATGGAATACGGAATGAAGCAGGGCAAAGACTAGTAGAGTTTTGCCAAGAGAACGCCCTGGTCTTAGCAAACACCCTCTTCCAACAACACAAGAGAAGACTCTACACATGGACATCACCAGATGGTCAACACCAAAATCAGATTGATTATATTCTTTGCAGCCAAAGATGGAGAAGCTCTATACAGTCAGCAAAAACAAGACCAGGAGCTGACTGTGGCTCAGATCATGAACTCCTTATTGCCAAATCCAGACTTAAATTGAAGAAAGTAGGGAAAACCACTAGACCATTCCGGTATGACCTAAATCAAATCCCTTATGATTATACAGTGGAAGTGAGAAATAGATTTAAGGGACTAGATCTGATAGATAGAGTGCCTGATGAACTATGGACGGAGGCTTGTGACATTGTACAGGAGACAGGGATCAAGACCATCCCCATGGAAAAGAAATGCAAAAAAGCAAAATGGCTGTCTGGGGAGGCCTTACAAATAGCTGTGAAAAGAAGAGAAGTGAAAAGCAAAGGATAAAAGGAAAGATATAAGCATCTGAATGTAGAGTTCCAAAGAAGAGCAAGAAGAGATAGGAAAGCCTTCCTCAGCGACCAATGCAAAGAAATAGAGGAAAACAGCCATAGTGGGAGGTATCAAAAAATAAGGGCACTTTTGAGGTGTGGCCAAAAGTTTGGCCCAAAAGTGACCCAAAAGTTTTGGGTCGTGATTCTGGGCAGGAGGTGGACCTGGGTCCCCACACTGGCCCCTGGATCCTGACCTGCACGCTCGCTCCTTCCCCCAAGGTGGACATGTTCTCCGGGGCAGTATTCATTCAACAGGCTCTGGGCTGGAACATCTATGCCTCCGTCATCGCGCTCCTGGGCATCACCATGATCTACACTGTGACAGGTGGCGGGGGCGGGGTCTTAGGGAAGGCAGCCGTGCTAGGAGCGTGGACTGTAGGCGGGGCTTAGGGAAGAGAACCGTGCTAGGGATGTGGGTGTGGGCGGGGCTTAGAGGAGACACCGAAGATAGAGGGCTGGAGAAGTTAAGTGTGATGTGAGCAGAAGGATCTAAGTCTTTGGAAAGCAAACTACACCTCCCCCACCCCACCCTCTACCCCCTCCCCCTCCCTCCCCCTCCTTCCGCCCCCACGTTCCTTGGATTGGTCCGGAAGTTCATAGCTCTGAGCCCCTCTTGGGCTTGGACAACAAGGAAGACTTAAGTTTTTATTAACTTCTGGCGGGGGGGAGAGTGGACTTGGCCAGACTCCAGGATAGCTCACCAATCCCAGTGTAGGCCCAGGGATCCCGGGGTGGGGCCTGAGGCCTGACGCTAGCCCAGAGTGGGCGGGGCCTGATGCCAAGGCCGGCTGTACGGCCCGGCCCCTCGGAGTGGGATGGAACTGAGAATTGGACCTTACAGGATCACCTCCTTCTGTTACACACACGAGAAAACCTGGACTTAGAGGAGGGCCTGTAGTGGAGGTCCTACACGGGGGGCACCTGGCATCCGTGAAGCCCCAAACTCAGCCCCACTGTGCTCACCCAGACCTGCCTCCTGACGCCGGAGTGCAGGAGCTCGGAGAATGGGCCATCATTTTGAAATCTGCCCTCCAGGAAAATTAATTGGAAAGGGGGAATCCTTTTCCAGTTCCCCGCAAAGACAGTCTATGTACTAGAGGCAGCCTGTCTGGGCTGTGCCCCCTGACCCAGGCCGGTTGCAGGAGGGCTGGCGGCACTGATGTACACGGACACGGTGCAGACCTTCGTCATTCTCGCCGGGGCCTTCGTCCTCATGGGTTACGGTACGGGCTCAGCCCATGGGGGAGGGGCGCGGAGAGCGCAGCTCGCAGAGCTCTCCACTCGGGAGCAGGGACATCGCGCGTCTTAGGCGGGGTGGTCCGAGGGAGGGCCTTGTCGCGGGTGCCGGGTCCCCTGACGGCCGTGCCCTCACAGCCTTCCACGAGGTGGGCGGGTATTCGGGGCTTTTCGACAAATACTTGCGGGCAGTGACGTCCCTGACGGTATCCGAGGATCCGGCCGTGGGCAACATCTCCAGCTCCTGCTATCGACCCCGGCCGGACTCCTACCACCTGCTCCGGGACCCTGTGACGGGGGACCTGCCATGGCCCGCGCTGCTTCTGGGGCTTACTATCGTGTCCAGCTGGTACTGGTGCAGCGACCAGGTGAGGGGTCGGGGCTGCGGCGGGATGGGAGGCCGGGATAGAACCTGCGGGGGTGCCGAGCTGAGATGGGAGGAGCCTGAACCCACCTGGGAAGCCAGGTGGAAGGCGTGGTCCGAGGTGGGGGGTGGGGGGGGAGGCCTGCCAAATAGACCTACCCAGATGCAGGCGGATCCAAGGGGCAAGGTCCGTTCTTGGAACTGAATTGTCCGCCTCGAGGGGCCAGCGGCGGGGCCCGGATTAGAGAGGCGTCTTGGGGCAAGGCCAGAGAGATGGCGATTTACCCGGGACTGGACGCAGGTAGTTTGAAAGCTCCTCGTCGCAGGTTATAGTGCAGCGCTGCCTGGCTGGGAAAAACCTCACCCACATCAAGGCGGGCTGCATCCTGTGCGGCTACTTGAAGCTGATGCCCATGTTCCTCATGGTCATGCCTGGAATGATCAGCCGCGTTCTTTACCCGGGTAACGTCTGCAACCCCGCCCCGCCCCCGAATCCTGAGCCCCATCCAGCCCCTTTCTCAGGGGAGTCTCCCATTTCCGTTCCCGTCCGAAGATTTGGGCCACCCAGTCCCGCCTCCCACCTGGGGATCCCATCTCTCCACTGGGATTCCCGGTCCCCACTTGGGCGATCCGAAGTTTCAGACCCGGCCCCGCCCTAGCCGCGTGGCGCCCTCCTTCCCGCAGACGAAGTGGCGTGCGTGGTGCCCGAGGTGTGTAAGCGCGTGTGCGGCACCGAGGTGGGCTGCTCCAATATCGCCTACCCGCGGCTCGTCGTGAAGCTCATGCCCAATGGTAAGGGCGGTCCCCGGGTTGCCCTCCATGTCCACAGGCGCCAGTGCGAGGCGTCACCCCTCGCCCGGCTCGCAACTTCCGGGCGCCCCCTCGCGACCGCAGGCTCACGGCTCCAGTCCGCCCGCAGGTCTGCGCGGACTCATGCTGGCGGTCATGCTGGCGGCGCTCATGTCCTCGCTGGCCTCCATCTTCAACAGCAGCAGCACACTCTTCACCATGGACATCTACACGCGCCTGCGGCCCCGCGCGGGCGACCGCGAGCTGCTGCTAGTAGGACGGTGGGCCTGGGTTTTCCATCTCCGGCCCCACGACTCGGCCCCGGGGGAGGGGCAGTAGGGACAGGGGGAGACCGGGTCCTGGGTGAAACCTCCCGATGGCCGCCCACCGCAGGCTCTGGGTGGTGTTCATCGTGGCCGTGTCGGTGGCCTGGCTGCCCGTGGTGCAGGCGGCGCAGGGCGGGCAGCTCTTCGATTACATCCAGTCGGTCTCCAGCTACCTGGCGCCGCCGGTGTCGGCCGTCTTCGTGTTGGCGCTCTTCGTGCCCCGCGTCAACGAGAAGGTGAGCGTGTGTGCACAGCGGGCGCTGGGGCCGGACTTGGACGCCCGTGGAGGCTGACCCGCTCTCCGGCCCCGCAGGGCGCCTTCTGGGGACTGATCGGGGGCCTGCTGATGGGCCTGGCACGCCTGGTTCCCGAGTTCTCCTTCGGCTCCGGCAGCTGCGTGCGCCCCTCCGGGTGCCCGGCTCTCCTCTGCCGCGTCCACTACCTCTACTTCGCCATCCTGCTCTTCGTCTGCTCCGGCCTCCTCACCCTCGTGGTCTCACTGTGCACACCGCCCATTCCGCGCAAGCACGTAAGTGCAGGCCTCCCGTGGGGGCACTAAACGCGGGTGGGTGTGGCCCCTCTCCAGCCCGAGGCTGCAGTCTGCTTCCCACGACTCCCAGTGGGGAGGACCTGATGTCTGTAAGGAGGTTTGGTGAGGACAGACCAAGGAGTTCAGTTTGAAGCTTTAGTTGCAAAGCAAGCACAATGTTTTGATTCAAATCAAGTTTATTTGAGGTGGTTTGGAGGTGGCCTGAAGATCATGGGGGAGGTGAAAGCCCCCCAGAGTTTTGGCCTGAGTGGTGGCCGGGAGGGACCGAGTACTACCCCAAAAGCCCCCAAAGGGCTTGGTCTTGTGCTGCAGGAAGGTGGGTGCCCCAGGGCAGAGCTGACTGGGGAACGGGACAAAAGAGCCGGGGCCCAGAAGGAGGGGCAGGACTCCACAGGTGCAGAAGGGGCAAAGGCAGCAAGAGGAAGCCCTGGTAGCAAACACCCGCAGGGAGGAACACGGCATTGGCAGGACTGGAAGACTAAAGTACTAGAATTGAATTGTGAGTGTAGATGGGGGACATGCGGGTAATGAAGCCGAGGGCAGAGCAGGGCCAAGAGTTTTTAAACACTTAGTTGAGCAGCTTGGGTTTAGCCTGAGGGCAGCCATGGAAGGTGGTCCCGAGCTGCTGTGCAGGCTGGACAGAGCGACGTGAGAGAGTGCTGGTGTGGACGGGAGACCTGCTCTGCTCCCACTCGGCCCCTGCTCCCTCCTTCCCCAGCTCTACCGCCTGGTTTTCAGTCTCCGGCACAGCAAGGAAGAGAGGGAGGACCTGGATGCTGAGGAGCTAGAAGGTCCAACCGCAGCCCCCGTGCAGAACGGGCGCCCTGAGCACGCAGTGGAGATGGAGGGTAAGGCACTGCCCCTGGGAGTTGGGGCGGGGGAGCTGCAGGAGCAGAGTGTCCTCAGACTTACTGTCAGGCCTCAACTTCTCCCAGCGCCCCCACCCCCAAGGCCAGGCCTGTTGCGGCAGTGCCTGCTCTGGTTCTGTGGCGTGAGCAGGGGTGGGGCGGGCAGCCCCCAACGCCCTACCCAGGAGGAGACGACTGCTGCAGCCAGGCGGCTGGAGGACATCAGTGAGGACCCACGCTGGGCCCGCGTGGTCAACCTCAACGCCCTGCTCATGATGGCCGTGGCCACATTCCTCTGGGGCTTTTATGCCTGAGGCCCACTGCATTGGACACCCTGAGCCACAGCCTTAGATGAGTGGGGGTGGGGAGCCAGCTGCGGTGAGAAGGGCCTGGGGCCAGAGAGTAGAGGGGAGGCCCCGGGACCCCTACTCTCTGCCTTGTTTCTGCCTGGGACCCAGTCCATAGCCACACCCTGTGAGGCCTTGGCCAGCTGGCCACTGTAGTTCCCCTAAGAACAAATAAAGCTGCCTTGCCTAGTCCTGCTGCAGCCAGAGTGTCCTTGTTCCAAGCCCCTGTCCTGAGACCTGGGCCTTTGGCAGGGATGCTCACAAGACCTTCTTCTCTGGGCACAGGAGCCACGTGGCCCTCCATTCATCCACCTCTAGCTGGTGCTTCTCAGTGCTCCAGCCCGCATCCTGTAGACCTGGGGAGAGGGCAGAGGGGTGGTGCTGTGGGGGAGACTCTGGGCTAACCCAGGGGAGAGGGTAAGGCACAGCATGGGCTGGGTGTACTGCTCAGGTTCCCCTTGCCTCTGCGGGGTGATCTCTGGTGTAAAATGAGGCTAAAACCTCATCTGGTTGCCGTATGAATTCATTAAGCAGCATAGGGGAAAGGGCTAGAATGGAGTAGGGGCTAAATGAAAGATCATCATCAGTAATTTGTGAGCCTTCCCCCTCCCCCGAACCCACCACCCCATTCCTCTCTCCAGTGCCAACTGGGCTTCCACAGTCTATCAACACTGAGTGCCTCACCTCAGTGTTGGTTAGACCGTCCTAACCTCCCCGTCCTGCAGACAGGGAAACTGAGACCCGGACTTGAGATCACACACAGAAGTCCAGGTCTTCCACCTCCCAGACAGAGGGGTCAGGATGGGGCTAGGCAGGGCCTCTGGGGAGAAGGTCCAGGAGCCGTGGAGCAGAAGGATGTTACCTTTCAAGAACTTTGGGAAGAGCTTGTCCAGCACTTGGTGTGTCTCCCTGACAACGACCCAGCTCTCTTTCTCAGGACCTGGACAGGGGCGAAGAACCAGAAGCTCCCAGGTGTCCCAAGCCAAACAGGGTCCTTCCCCTCTCCACCTGGCTTTGGTCAGAAGAAGCCTGGACTGCGAGGCATTTACCTGCCCGTGCTTGGTTCCTCAGTTCCTCCAGCTCTTCTGGGAGGGGTCCATCTCCCCGCAGGGCTCCAAGCACCAGCCCGTGAGTGGCAGCCCTTAGAATGGCTTTAGGTCCTGCCATCTGACTCAGGACAACCTGTACCTGGTCTGGAGAGACCCAGGGACAGAGTGGTTCCAGGGAGGGGCTAAATCTGAAACTCTCAGGCCTACCAGCCTGCTTCATCCCTGTCTGGCCCAAAGACCTTGGCCTGGCATGAAAGGCCAGCTCCCACCCTTTCCTTTCCAACTTCATCTCCTGTCACTCCCCAATGCTCTGGCCAAGCTAAAATGCCCAATTTCCAAGATACAACTTCAAAGCAGCTCCCTGAGGTGGGCTTATCTTGCATGTCTTGAATAGTTAGTGAGAATAAGCATCTTTTGACACACAACCAGCAGACCATTAAACTTTAGTGCCTGCTTCCTCAAGAGGTGACCTGAATAGGAGACGAAAGAGGTTCCTCAGAGAGAACCAAAGGTCACAATCTCATTTGTGTGTGCTGCAATGTAAAAGTGCTTTTATATAATTGCTTTTTCTGATCCTCATAAAAACCCTGCAGATAATAAGAGAGGTATTATTAGCTCCACTTTACAGAGTCGTCAAGGGAACTTTACAGGGGCATGCAGCTATACAATTCGAATGGATTCAGTCTCAGCTTCAAGCTCCCTTGAGGACAGCAGGCAGACTCCAAACTGTCCAGCATGTGTCCAGAGCTTGGGGCGCAGGGGCTGAAGGAATGAGAGGCTGAGCCCAGGAGGGTGAGTCTGAAGCTGGAAGAACACGGCACACTTACTTCGTGACTGGTCCCAGCGAAGGAGGTAGGGTTCTTGGTGCCCCTCAACCAGCTGCTGCAGCTCAGAGACACTGAAGGAAACAAGAGTGTGCAGTCGGTGGTGGGGGAGAAGACAAAGCAGGCATGACCATCCAGTCACTGCACAGCCACCTAACTGTTAACCAGAACTGTCCTGCACCTCTTTCCCATCCGCCCCTCAGCTGTTACCTTCCCCAGCATCAACCCTTCCTTTCTTCCTGCATCCAACAAACACATCAACAAACATGTCTTCTTTGTCTTACAAGAGTCACTTGAGTAGCCCTACACTCAGGCAAGTAAATATCCACAGAGTAGAACTACTTTATTTGGTGGTTCAGAAAGGCCAATCTGGGATTTCTCTAGTGCTCCTACTACAAGGAGCATGGGTTCAATCCCTGGTCAGGGAACTAAGATCCCACATATTCATGTTATACACCGCCTGCCCTCAAGCACCGACAGTGACACCACCCCCCCCTACCCCCGCCTACCACCAATGGAAATGAAGAACCCTAGAGGTAGGGCTTGGTCAGGGGAGGCAAGTGATAATCAGAACAAGGAGCACAGGCTTCCCTGGTGGCTCAGTGGTAAAGAATCCGCCTGCCACTGCAGGAGACATGGCTTCGATCCCTGATCCAGAAGAGCCCACATGCCACGGGGCAGCTAAGCCTGTGCGCCACAACTACTGAGCCTGTGCTCTACAACCTGGGAGCTGCAACTGCTGAGCCCAAGTACCGCAACTATGATGCCCTCAAACCCTAAAGTCTGTCTCTGCAACGAGAAGCCACCACAATGAGAAACCCCCACACTGCAACTAAAGAGTAGCCCCTGCTCTCTGCAACTAGGGAAAAGCCCATGCAGCAACGACCAAAAGACCCAACCAAAAATAAATAAATGCACTTATTAAAAAAAAAAAAAGAACAAGGAGCACATGGGGGGAAGGGTGACAGTGGTGATGGTTGGGAGATGTTGGGACACTCACCTGGACGTCACGTGGTGTAGGGGGGCCCCCAAGGATAGAGACACAGATGACCAGAAACCTGTGGGAAGCTGGAGTCAGGATGCCCAGGCAGAGCAAGGAGCTAGGAGACATAAGACTTGAGCCCAAGGGGTTGGGTCACCTGTCCACAGTGGCTCCATCTGATTGGCTGATGTGGGGCCAAGTACCTCTCCCCGCTGAAGGAAGTGCCTCAGGACCAGCCAGAGCCGCTGTTCATTCAAGGTCTCTATGACAAGGGCCCGGACCGCTCGGTAGTTGGCGTAGATGTGCAGGGCAGTGAGGAAGAAGAAACAGCCGAGGCTTAAGCTGGGGCAAGAGAATGAGCTGGTCCGTGGGAGCAGAGGCCCAGCTGGGCGCCTCCTTCCTGCCTTAGATCCCGGCTTACCTGGGGCTATCGGACACCAGGGGCAGCATCAAAAGGCTAACCAGGAGCCCCGCCAGGTTTACCAGCGTCTCCTGGAAAATGGCAGAGGGGTTGGGAGCTGGAGGGCTCCCCTCCAGGCCAGACTGAACATCTCTGAGTGCCTTTCACCATAGTCCTCCCTGCCCCAGATGCTCCCTACACCGATATGGGTGCCTAGGAAATTTTTAACATTTTTGATGAGTGAGCCATCCTTTGAGATACCATCTGCTTCTCTGTCCAGCTAGATGCAATGCCCGTGGAACATTTCTTTGTTTTGCAAACATCACTTGTGTAGCCCTACACTCAGGCAAGTAAGTGTCCACAGAGTAGAATGACTTTATTTGGTGGTTTAAAAAGGCCAATCTGGGACTTCCCTTGTGGTCCAGTGGTTAGGACTCCATGCTTACACTGCAGGAGCCATGGGTTCAATGCCTGGTCAGGGAACTAAGAATCTACATGCTGCATGGTGTGGCCAACAAAAAAAGAGGCCGATCCCCCCCAACCCTTGGTATGCAATAACAGGCAGACACTTCTGCAAAGAGGTCAATGAACCTAGGAAGAAATGCACAAAATCCCAACTTCCCTGGAGAATCAATGTTATCAGACCCCACTGATGGCCCAAGATGGCCTGACTGAGCCTACCTTAGGGGAAAAGACCCATGGCCACAACCCCCGACGCATCAGGAGGGAGGAGAAGTCTGAACTGGGGTCCCTGACTATTGGGGTCCCTGGGATAGGTGGTCCTGGTGCAGAGGGGTGGGCTGTGGGTGTAAACTGGGGATCAGGGGCCTTGGGAGCTCAGGAACAGAGGGCCCTCCCCAGGGTGGGAACAGTCATCTCCAGCAGCCACACAGAGTGGGCAGCAAAGCAACAGCTTCAGAAAGCAGGGGCCTGGTCCCGGGCTGAGCACCAGTCTTGGGTACCCCAATGACCTTACCGCCTCTGTGAACTGAGGAAGCCCCGGGGCCCTGGAAAATAGGCCTGGGGGTGGAAGGGGCTAGAGGTTAGAAAGAGAGCAGGCGAGACAGCAAGCACGGGGCTGGGAGATCCTAAAGACTTGGGCCTGGTGTACTCACTCCCTAACAACTTTGGAAAAGACAATAGGGAAGAACTCGTTCAACCATTTCTTGAGAGAAGGGACAAGCCCAGGGGAACCCAGGGAGAATCAACCTTTCTGGGTCTTTTTTGCCTCAGCTGTGGAGTGGTGACAATGACACCCTGCGTGAATCCATTGTAAGGATTTCATGAGTTCAGACAAACGAAATACTTGGCACATGGTTTATGCTTAAAAAATATTAAATTGTGTTGGGACTTCCCTGGTGGTCCAGTGGTTAAGACTCTGCTCCCAGTGTAGGGGGCACAGGTTCAATTCCTGGTCAGGGAACTAAGATCCCAAATGCTGCACAGCATGGCAAAAAAAAAAAAAAAAAGAACCTGTGCTAATATTATTGAAAACAGTTAGTTTTATTTTTTTTTTTAAATGAAGTTCTATTTCACAGAATCATATAAGAGAAGGCCAGAAAGTAGGATTGGAGAGAACAGAGGTTTTTTTTTTTTTTTGGCCATGCCCCCTACCCTCACCCCAGCATGTGGGAGCTGAGTTCCCTGATCAGGGATAGAACCCACGCCCTCTGTACTGGTACGGAGTCTTAACCACTGGACCACCAGGGAAGTCTCGAGAATAAATGTTTCTAAATTGCTTCAATGTCAAAGAAAACCGTGTCACACTTGTTACCTCCCTGGGCCTCACTTTCCACATCTGTAAAATGGAGATAATAATAGTATCTATCTTAGAGGCTTGGTGTGAGTTAAACAATTCACATAAGCACTTAGCACAGGGGCGGGGGGTACAGAGGGATCCCATTCCTTAAGGGTTTGGCCCTAGGAATGTCCCCATCCCCACTCCAGGCTCCTTTGGTCAGGTGAGGGGCTGGGCAGGAAGGGCCTGCTACGTTGCCAGGGGGAAGCCTCAGGCCAGTGACTCTAGGCACCTCACTTTCTAACTTGCCAGGAGCTTTAACATGTAGGGCCTCACGTGGTCAGAACACGTACCTCACAGGGTGAGGCTCTGCTTAAAGAGGACGAGGTCCAGGGCAGGGGTCACTCCTGGCCACAGGGGCAGCGGGCAGGGCCTGGACTTGTTGCCACAGAGTCCGAGCCCTCACAGCTGATGACTTCTCCAAAGACTCACCGACGCCTCCTCCCGCCTGTCTCCCAGCGCTCCCCCTGAGCCCTCAGCTGCGTCACTTCCTATTCCCACGCTGTGCCCCGCCCCTTCCCTCCGTGCGCCCCGCCCCTTCCCTCCTACTCGGCTGCTCACCTGGCTGCCATCCTTGGCTGACACGTCGGCCATGTTGTTTCTCCGGGCCTGATGCATGGTCAATGCGGCCCGAGTGGCCCCACCAGCCACACCCACGAGGCACTGGGGGGAAAGAGAGAGTAAAAGTCAGAGGGGCTGTGAGCTGCGGCAACACAAGCGTTTCTGGGGGTGAGCAAACAAATGGCTCAAACCAGTTTGAAAAAAGTAGGCCTCAGGCCACCCCACAGTGAAACCCTGAATGCTGTCCATTCTCACCCCGCATTTCCACTAGGCCCACTTCCCTTGTCTTGTTCCAGGAGAAAACTAAAGGTGTGCCTGCCACGCCACCCTGTGGAGAAGAAACTCACTTTCTTCCCCCAAGGTGGAGACCCGAAGGCCATTCTTAATCCAGAACTTCCCCAGCCTCCAATGTCTGCTTTAGCTGCCTCCTCCCCTGGGGGAGCTCCCAGGCCCAGTCTGGCTTGCAACTTGGCGCTTATGTTCTCCCTGCCTGGAACTAACTCCACTTTCTTCCTGTCCCAGTCGAGGCCTAGCCAAGCCTTCCAGGCCAGTTCAAAACCCACACCAGTGGCCCTGAGCGCCTAGGGCTCTCCCTCTGAGATGGGAGAGCTCATCGACTAGGACTACTTAAGGCTTTCACTCATTTGTCACATCTCTTAGATGTCAGATACACATTTCGGTGCTGTGGTAGACTTCAGATACAACTGCAGCCCTCCTGAAACTTAGAAATCATCAGATAGTAAACAAATAAACCAGTGATGACATGGTCAGCATTTGTTCAAAGGTAAGAGGAATGAGGTATGAAAGGAGGCTGCGGTGATGGGTGGGGATCTGATCACACAGACCACAAAAGCCTCATTAAGGTCTTTATACCAAGAGCAACAGGCAGGGTGTTGACCTGATTTGATTTCCACTCTAATAAGGACTATGGGGTTGCTCTGAGGACTGAAAAGGGGTGATAACAGATTCAGGGAGATGACCTCGGAAAATTACTGTGCTTTTTTTTAAGCAACAAGGACCCACCATGTGACATGGGGATGCAGTCATAAAAGGACTAGAGAGATTTAAGAGGGGGAAAATACAGTCTTGAATGGAGGCTTAGGTGAGGGTGACAGGTGACAGGGGGAGGAGGCGAAGGCATGGATGATAGCCAGGCTTCTGGTTGTTGCATCTGGGGGATGGAGGTGCTGGTCACTGGAGACTAGAATTCTGGAGAGGGGTGGGAAGGGCAGAGGGGGAAGCTCACAGCCGTGTTGGAGTCCCTTCTTTAACAGATGAAGAGACTGAGGCCCTCAGAGCAGAGCTCAATGCAGTATTTCGGCAGAGGTCACAATCTTTTTTTCCTCTGAAGTTTCCTGTCCTCGAGGGGATGGGGTGCTCACAGCATTCAGTCCTGGGCCAGGGAGCTCAGCAGCCTCCACCTTGAAGAGCTGTCAACTCCTAAATGTCAGTCATGCCACGTGGAATAACACACATGATTTTGAAGGGATGGTTGGGCCTTTGTGATAGGTCTTAGGTCTTTTTTTTTTTTTTTTGCCACACCACAAGGCATGTAGAACTTCCCTAACCAGGGATCGAACACCAACCCTCCTGTGGTGGAAGTGTGGTATCTTAACCACTGGATTGCCAGGGAGATCAATTACATGTCTTCCTGACTCTTTACTCTGCGCCTGGTACTTAACTCTGTGGGGAAGACAGGCTGGGCCTCAGGTTCCGTCTTCAGATGAGGCCAACCTGAAGGAACCACCAGGGTGAGCAGCCTGGCAGAGAGGAGGAGCCCAGATTCACCCCACTTGCCCCTCCAGCCCCGCTGTCTGGTCTGCACTCTGTCTTGCCACTGACTTTGACCTGCAGTGCTCTTTCTGCCCACAACGCCCACCCTGCAGCTCACACTCATTCTTCAGGGCCCACTCTCAGGGAAGACCTTCCTACATCCCCCGAGCAGGCCAGAGTCCCTGCTGAACCCTCCTGCAGCCCCTATACTTCTCATCTGGAATACCTATAGCTATCATTCAATAAATATTTAATTACGTGTAGCTTTCTTTCAAAGATGGGAGGGCCTGTGTTCTGTGCCAAACATGCAGCAGACACTCTAAATATTTTATGGAAAGAATGAAAGGTGGCCAGAGGGCTGGTCCCACGGTGTTGACAATGGATCACCTGTTCTATCTCTTGCTCAGAGGTCCTTCACGCACCCCCGGCTCCAGACACCACCTTAGACCATCTCAGACTCTAGAGGGCGTCTGGCTGGAGAGGAGGATCAGAATACACCACAGGGTCTGAGAAGAAACATCTGAACTTTTTCACTCTTTTAGAAGTGCCTTGAACACAGGGCCCAGGCTGGGCTGCCCCTGGGGCTCCAAGTGAGCCCCCACAAAGCACCAGCAGGGCAGGAATCTTGGGTATAGGGGTGCCCCAAGATGGGTACCTTGGCCAGGTTGCTGATGCAGACAGTTATGGTGAAACAGAAGGGCAAGATGGGAGCCATTATCTCGAGGAACATGGCGATGTCGTTGAGGATGTCAGCAAAAAGCCTGGGGGAGGGATATGGGGTCAGAGGTCTGAGACCTTCATGCTAGAAGACTCCTCTCTCCTCAGTTCCAGCCCCTTCTCACCTCCACTGCTTGGCATTACAGTCCATTTTGCTCCTGTGGGGGAGAAGACATTGGTCAACAATTTGGATTTAAGGGGAAAACACATCCTGTGGGCAGTGCGGGCCATCCTCAGGACTTGGGAAGGTCCAAAGGGCTGAGAAGAAGAAACCACAGCCCAGCCAGACTTCTGTCCCCACACTGTCACTGCTGCCTGAAATGCCACCATCAGCAGAAAGGACCTTCAGGGGTCACTCACATTTCCCCCTTACTAACCCATGAGGCACCGAAGGAAAAAACTGATTGTCCCATCATCCCCTGACCCTCCTGGGAGAGAGGCCATCCCTGGGTTCCTCTGCCATCTGCCCTCCTCTCTTCCTCCTGCTTCAGAGGGTACCCAGCAAGAAACCCGCATATTCTGTAAGCACTACATTTAGCGTAAATGCTACCCTGCGTGTTACAGACAACCAGCCTGGAGAGAGGTAGGACTTCCCTCAGATCACGTGGAGAATGGGGGTAGAACGGCCAAGACAAAGAGCCAGGCTCTGACACCCAGCCTAGAACATCTCTATTTCGTGACACCATGGACAGTTCCCTCCTCTGCAGGTCGAGTGACTCCTGGACCCTTGTACAAACCCCCAAGGACCCCTTCTCCAAGATCCCAGTGGCAGGAGACATTATAGCCCTTGGGCGAGCTCAGACTTTACAGCATTAACACTGACCCTGAATTTGAAATCTAGACAGAAAGAGAGCATTCCTGGGTAAGGCATGGGGTGCACATGGAGAACTCCTGAGGGAACTAATACATGACAAAGGCAGGACTAGAACACGGGGGCTCCAATGCCTCAGAAAGAGTATAGGCTTTAGGTTCCAATCCCATCTCACCAGTTACAAGCTCTGTGACCTGGTCTATTTTACATCTGGACAAGGTACACATTCGATCCTACTCTACACAGGTATTAGAAGGATTAGAGAGGATACACAGAGAGCTGATGAGGCCCAGTTTGGGTTGGTAATCGTGGCTGGCGTTTGCTGAGCACTGATTACGTGCTAAGCATTTTAGATACACTAGCTCACTGCACCTCACAACCATGATTGATCGCAGATATTAAATCATTCCTGAGGTCCTTCCAGTACTGACCAGAAGAGGAAGCAGGCAGCACAAGGCCCTCAGTCCCTTCTGGATAGATGGTGATATGTATCCCATGTAGGACAGGGATTCCGATGACCTCCCCAAGCCCACTCTCTACAATTCAACCACGTATCTAAGCCACCACACTGCAGGAGGGTCATTCCTTTTGAGCTGAGCACTGTCCCACCCAGGCATCTCTTTTAACAAACCAGCAAAGGATGCTCAGAGCATCCTGGCTCCCTCTGTTTTTCCCATGATGGGCAGCAGAGGGGCCAATCAGTGCTCTTAAAGGCAGATCTCATCCCGGCAGAGGCTCTGTGGCTTCACTGCTTGGTGACCCCAGGAAGGCACCTGTACTGAGTACTCATTGAAGACTCCTTAGCTCTGATGTGCCTGATAAATTTCCCCTCCCTTGGAGATGGGTAGGAAAGAGGCGGAACTGAAAACACAGCCAGGGCTGAGACAGACATGACTCTGTGCATCAGGAAGAAAAACTCACCCCATCCACCAGGCAAAGACGATGCGGCCCAGCATGCCAGTTGAATCTGGGGGAAAGAAGCATTGGTAAGGAACAAGCAAGAGCCTTGGGTGCTGTGGGGCCTGGCACCAAGATGGCTTTCCATCTTGGGTCACTGCCTTTGGGAGCTTAGTCCGGTTTAATAAGTTCTAGCTGCATGATGGGGTCAGAAGTGCCTAGACTTAGTAGTCCCTCAGCACGTACCCCAGAGAACTAGGTACCCACACACATCAAGAGACATGGACCAGAAGGATTCTTTGCAGCACTGTTTATAATAGCAAAAAACTATTAGGTTGGACACCAAATGCTCACCAACAGGAGAACGCATAAATAAATTCTGGCTCATTTACTCAGGGGCATATTAGACAGCTATGAAAATCCAACTACTCACATCAGCATGGATGGATCCTAGTATCATCATCCTACATGAAAAAGTAAGTCACGAAGATAACATACAGCACAATATGCTGTTTGTAAAAGAAAAAAATCCCTGATACTTTCATAAAAGAAAAGACCCTGATGCTGGGAAAGATTGAAGACAGGAGTAGAAGGGGGCAACAGAGGAAGAGATGGTTGGATGGCATGACTGACTCAATGGGCACGAGTCTGAGCAAACTCTGGGAGATGGTGAAGGACAGGGAGGCCTAGCGTGCTACAGTCTACGGGATGGCAAAGATTCAAACACAACTTAGTGACTGAATAAATGCTCTTCATAAAGCTTGAAGACAGCTGAAACTATAGTGTTGAGGTATATATCAATATGGTAAAACTATTTTTTTTTATAAAAGCAGGCAATGCTCTGGAAAGTTCAGAGGTTATTGTTGATATTCTAGCTATTAGATTGGGCAGTGGGTTCACAGACGGTCATTAGAGTATAAATAAATGAAAAGGATTTGAACTGCAGGTTAGTGACAAGAGAGCTGGGAGTATATGCTTCCTCAGGCTGGGGTAAGTCAGAGAAATTTCTGGAATCCACTAGACTTTCATTTGCACAAGGGCTTATTGGCTCCCCACTGTGTGCCAGGCACTACGTGAGGGTCTGGCCGGGAGGTGTATGTGTGGCGGGGTATAGCGGACTACAGTGAACCAGAGAGTCATGGTTCCAGGCTCAAAAGCAGACAGCAGCCATGATGGACACACACACCTGAGAAGGGGACTACTCTCTTGGAGGCCATCTGCAAAGCCCTCGTCAGCTGTGGAGGCTGGCACTAGGGTGTAATACTGACACACAGCCTCGCTGTCTTTCAAAGTCTACACTGTACACCACTCTAGGAAACTTGATTCCCACCTGGTCCTCTTTGCCTCACTTACAATTGGCTGAGCTGCAAGATCTAAAAACTTCTGAATCCTAGTAAGGGATCAGCTGTCCACAAATTGTACTTGGCTCCCTCTGAAAACTCTAACTGGCAAAAGGGTGTGGCAGTTAACAGTGGGACACAGGGGCTTCCCTGGTGGCTCAGTGGCAAAGAAACCACCTCCCAGTGCAGGAGACATAGGTTTGATCCCTGGTCTGGAAAGATCCCATTACTGAGCCTGTGTGCCTAGGGTCCATGCTCTGCAACAAGAGAAGTCCGTGCACCAGAACTAGAGAGTAGCCCCCGCTTGCCGCAACTAGAGAAAAGTCTGCCAACAGCGAAGACCTAGCACAGCCAAAAATAAATGATTTTTTAAAAAATAGCTGCTAAAAAAAAAAGTAGGAGGGGACATATGTAAACCTATGGCTGACTCATGTTGATATTCAACAGAAGACAACAAAATTCCATAAAACAATTATCCTTCAATTTTTTAAAAATGTAGGACACAGAAGTCAGTCAGTGTGGGTCCAAATCTTGGCCCTGTGACCGTAGGCAAATTGCTAAACCTCTCTGTGCCCCAGCTTCCCCCTGTGGAAAAGGAATTCATAACAGCATCTACCCAGTATGGCTGTTGCAGAGATTAAGCTATGTATTACATGTCAGTGTGCAAAATGCCTGGCACACAGCAGGCTGTCAAAATACTGGCTGCTCGTAGAATTAATATCACTAGTTATAACAGTTAACATCATGTTCCATAAAGAGACCTGTAACTAAAAATGACCGTATCAAAAAATTCCAAGGGAGTTTTTTATGTAAAGCTCTGCATGCAAATTTCTCATGTTTGATGGAAACAAGTATGTAACATCCTTTCTAATGAATGGGGCTTCTTTTAATGTCAACAGGCTTTATACTAAGTGGCTATTTTTTCATCTTAAAATGGTCTTGTTTTTTTCTTAATAACCTGCCTGAGCTGAAGACATATATAAATATGTTGGTGATTAGACTAGAGTGCTTAGAAATGACACGAAACTACTGACCCCAGCACCCACTGCATTCCAAACACTTAAGCCACAGGAGTGCAATAGAAAAGATCCAAATTAAACAGTATGGAGGTATGAAAATGTACCCTACAACTAAAACTGCTGGGTTCAAATCCAAGCCCCACCTCTTACTGGCTGTGACCCTGGGCAAGTTACTGTTCTGTGTCTCAGTTTCCCCATCTACAAATTGGACACAAGGACAACACCCATCTCAGAGCTATTGTGAATGCTGAATCAATACATTTAAAGACTGGTATACTGAGACTTCCCTGGTGGTCCAGCAGTTAAGATTCTGCCTTCAAATGCAGGGGACACAAATTTGATTCCTGGTCAGGGAACTGCTATCCCACATACCGAAGCCTGTGAGCGGCAACTACTGAGCCCTCAAGCTCTGGAGCCTGTGCTCGGCAACTAGAGAAAGCCTTCATGCTCAATGAAGAGCCAGCACAGCCAAAATTAAAAAAAAAAAAAAAAACAAAGACTGGTACATAATGAGTACTATGCAGGAACTATTATTAACATTATTAACAGAAGAGACAACTCAAACAAGAGCCCCAGATCACTACCAACTTTCCACTGACATGTACTCTCAGATAATGAGCTTCTTTCCAGAGGTGACTCACATTTGGACAGTTTGGTTAATGCTAAGGGTACAAGCAGGAGCCTCCAGATTCTTCAAAAGATCCAGGGAGGCTCACCAGAGCTGTGGCCAGGCTGACGCTAGGAGCAACAAAGAATGGAAGAGACAACCAAGGGCCCTCCTGATGGAAAACAGTTCCCCCCTTCTTTTCTGCTTCACTCTCTAGAGGGCACGGCACCAAACTGTATCTCTGTGCACTCCCCACCCCCGCTAATGGTTTTTCAAAAAGCAGTATACATTCAACAGATGGTTACTATAGTTATTATTTATAGATCATCTACTTTCCCAGAGGATCCAAAACACCTTTCATTCTTACCCAAACTTCCTCTCTGCCACTCAGGACCTATTACAAAATTGTTTTTTCCTAGAATTAACTAATTTCCCACACCCCAGGCAGTTGGCAGTTTTATTCAATAATTGAACTTGTAGGCAGTCCTCCACAGATGAGGAGTAAAGGGAAGGGGAACGTTTTGCTTAGGGATCTGGGCTCCAGATGATTAAGGGACACTGAACAGCATGTATGGGGAACAAAGTGCAGCTTCAAGGCTGGTGGGCGGGATAAGGGTATTCCTGTCCTGTGTTATTCATCAGTTGTCAATAAAGACAACACCAATGTTTTACTCAGTTGAATTTTGCTTTTTAACGGTACAAGGCACTCTTGGAGGAACCGGGGAGACTTGGCTCCTGGATTTAATCAGACAGGAATGCATAAACATACTCATCACAGCTCAGAGTTAGACGTCAAAACACTGGGAGAAGGGAAAAGGAGGGGTTGGGCTTCCCCGTCGAAGGAAAAAGAGGACAGAGATGATGGCAGGGCTGAGACGAGCGATGGGTGAGACTTCAGGGGCCCAGCTCACCTTTCACGAGCCAGGTGGCTGTGGCAGCTGAAACAGAGGCTTTTGCGTCCCCTACCCCTATGCCCAGCAAGACTGCGTGGGTGGCCAGGGAGCCCGAGAGGCTGGAAGCAAAGGCCTGGAGAAGAAAATAAGTGGGGTGAGGACTAAACGTAGGTTCATGGAGGTCTGAGATCTATCATCAGCCCCACATCACCAGGGTGTGTGGCCTGGGACGTGTCACAGCTCGTCTCTGGATCTCAGTGTCCAGTCTGTAAGTGGGAAGGGACAGGTGGCGCTCTGTCTCCCCTGCCCCGGCTACGTGTCTCTCCCTTTCCCGGTCGGCCAGGCTGACCTGCACGGAATCCCACAGCTGGTAGGGCAGGTAGTCCGGGCTGACGCTATCGGGGAAGCCCTGAGGCAGGAACACGGCCAACAGCCGGGAGAAAGGTGGGGAGGCAGTCCCGGGAGCCACCCCTCCGCCCCCATCTCGTCCTCCGGGTTTCGCTGTGAAGGCTCCGGAGAACCCCCACCAGCGGCGCCCCCAGGCCTCCCACTGCAGGCTCCCGTCGGGGGCGGCACGGCACCCCCGGGCCGCCCCTGAGCCGAACTGCTCGGAGCACAACACATCAGCCATCCTGAGACCCTCCCTCAGCCCTGCACGATGGGAAACGTGGCCACAGGGCACTTCCGGCTCCACTACGGCGGCTGCAGAGGGACAATCTTCCTCCGCGAAAAGGGCCTCCTGCTTCTGTGTCTGATTTCAACCAGAGACATGGTCCCTTTCCAGCCTCCCGGCCCTGCCTCGACCTCCCGGGGCTGGTCGTTCCTCGTCCTGGTTCTTTGTAGCATCTTGTCTGGGGCCGCGGGAGCCCTTTGACTCGCCAGACGCTGGAGGTACTGGCTTTGCTGTGACCCGCGACTTCCGGTTATGGGGACAAGGGAAGAGGGCGTCCCTAGGGAATTGCGTTTTGACCCAGTGCAGCCACAGAATTTTTAGCTGTGTGGCCTTGGGCAAGTCAGTGTCCCCTCTGGGCCTCAGGCTCCTTCTCTGCTGTGAGGCCAGAGACTATATTTTACTCCTGTTCCTAGTACCCAACACGTAGTAGGTGCCTGAACGACATTTATGAATCAGTGAATGCATGCGTGTTGAGAACTTGAACCAAATGATCGCTGAGGCCCCGTTAAGCTTCCCTTTTGGTTGGTTTGTGGGTTTTTTGTTTGTTTTCCTTCTGGTGGGTCTGACCCTCCACTGGAAATTTTTTGCCCTTCAGCCTTCCAAATAAATGAATAAAATAAAATATGAACTTCTTGTCATGACCCACAGAGCTCTGTAGATGAGGCCCTGCTCCATTGTTCAGACTTTACTGATTCATCCTCTCACTGCCCCCACTAGAACATAAACTCCCAGGGGAGAAGAACTTTGTCTTCCGCACTGAACTTTGTCTTTGTCCCAGGGCCTGACACAGATCAGGCGCCAACTACCTTTTTGTGAAATGAATGAATTTATTTTCTCAGTAGCCCTTGTAGGTATTCTCATTTGAACAAGGAAACTGGAGTTTGCATACCCAAACTGGAGTTTGATGGGACTTCATCAAACGGATGAAGACAGAGCTGAAAAGCGTCAAGTGTTCACCTAGTCATTCAACAGTTATTTAGTAAGAACTTGCTACTCTTCTGGGCTCTGAGGCACGAGTCCAACTGGAGGCTAATGGTTTAAGAACTACATCATCTTTTTTTCTTTTTTGGCTGGCCCTGTGGCTTATGGGATCTTAGTTCCCTAACCAGGGATGGAACCCAGGCTGTTTGCAGTGAAAGTGCAGAGTCCTAACCACTGGACCGTGAAGGAATTCCCTATTTTGTATTCTTTTTAAGTATTATAAAAATAATGGAAGGATACATTCTTATTGTAAAATAATTCAAATGGTAATGTAGATGGAGAAGGTCAAATTCTCCCTTGACATTTATCCCTCTTTCCATTTTCAACAGATACCAGTCAATGCCCAGAGGTAAACACTGTTTGCCATTTGAGAGAGAGAGAGAAATATAGTTTAATGTTTAATGCCCACTGCCATACTTTCAGCCTGAGGTAGCCTCCTCTAACTGTAGTTCATTGAACATCTTTGATACCTTTTCCTATCAGCACATGTGTATCTATCTCATTATTTTAATAGTTGGAAGTCATGCCTTGGTATGAATGTGCCAGTTTCTATAAAGATTCCCCATAATTACTTTACAATGTTGTGTTAGTTTCTGCTGTGCAACAGTGTGAATCAGCTATAGGTATACGTATATCCCCTCCCTCTTGAGTCTCCCTCCCACCCCATCCCACTCCTCTAGGTCATCAGAGAGCATTCAGCTGGGCACCCTGTGCTATACTGCAGCTTCCCACTAGCTATCTATTTTACAAATGGTAGTGTGTATATGTCAATGATACTCTTTCAATTCATCTCACTCTCCCCTCCCTGCCCTATGTATTTTTAAATTTGAACAAGTATTGTTAAATTATCCCTCTAAAAAATCATACTGGAGCTTCCCTGGTGGCTCAGTGGTAAAGAATCTGCTGCCAATGCGGGAGACATTTTGATCCCTGATTCAGGAAGATCCCACATGTCTTGGAGCTACTAAGCCCATGTGCCTAAACAAAAAGAAAAAGAAAAAAACCTTACCAACTTACACTCCTACTAACAGTGTATGAGAATGCTCATCATAGTGAAGATATGTATTTCTATCTAAAAAAGTTCCCCTTGGCACATTTGCATTTTAAGCTCCACTCTTGTATTCTGGCCACAGATAACCACTGACAATGCTTTCTGCCACTATAGATTACTTTTGCTTATTCTAGAATTTCGTAGAAATGGAATTCCACTGTATATGTCTTCTATGCTTGGCTTCTTTTGCCCAGCCTAATGATTTTGAGATTCATCCATGTTGTCATGAGTACAGCATGTTTCTTTTTATTGCTGAGTCGTCTGTTGATTAGTCTGTTTCTTTTTCTTGCTGAGTAGTATTCCATTGTATGAATATGCCACAATTTGTATATGTACTCACTGGTTATTAGATATTTTGGGTTGTCTCCAGTTTTGAGTTATTGTGATAAAGCTGCTATGAACATTTGCACTTGCATGCAAGTACTTTTGTAGACTTGTATGGTCATTTCTTATTAACTCCATTTGGAGTGGGATTGCTGGGTTATGTGGTCAATGTATGCTGAACTTTATAAGACAGTGCCAAATTATCTTTCAGACTTTTCATTTTACACACCCACTTGCAATGTATGAGAATTCTAGTTCTCTCAGATCCTTACCAACACTTAATCAGTCTTTTAAACTTTTAGTCCTTGTAGTTGGTATGTAGTGGTATCACATTGTAGCTTTCATTTGCATTTCCCTGGTGAGTAATAGTGTTGAATATCTCTTTATGTGCTTATTGGCTATTTGCATATCTTCTTTGTGAAGTGCCTGTTCCAATCTTTTGGCCATTTAAAAAGCTGCATTATCTTATTATTGAACTATCAGAGTTAATTTTAAATTCTGTATACATGTTCTTTGTCAGGTTGCATTGCGATTATTCCTCTCTGTGGCAACAAATCCTTTCTACCCTAAATAAATAAAAACAAGTTCACACAAAAACCTGTACACAAATATTTATAGCTATCTATTGATGCTTACCAATAATTGCAAACAATACAAATATCCTCCAGTGGGTCAATGAATAAACAAGATCTAGTACATCCTTGTCGGAGAAGGCGATGGCACCCCACTCCAGTACTCTTGCCTGGAAAATCCCATGGACGGAGGAGCCTGGTGGACTGCAGTCCATGGGGTCGAGAAGAGTCGGAGATGACTGAGCGACTTCACTTTCATTTTTCACTTCCATGTATTGGAGAAGGAAATGGCAACCCACTCCGGTGTTTTTGCCTGGTGAATCCCAGGGACAAGGGAGCCTGGTGGGCTGCCGTCTATGGGGTCGCACAGAGTCAGACACGACTGAAGCGACTTAGCAGCAGCAGTGCATCCTTGCAGTACACACTTAGCAATGGAATGGAACAACTCACTCACTGTTACTCGCAAACACTTGGATGGAGCTTGAGGGCATTATTCTGAGTGAAAGAAGACAGTCTCAAAGGTTATATGCTGTATGATTCCATCATAGTGTGTGTTAGTCGCTCAGTCATGTCCAGCTCTGCAACCCTATGGACTGTAGCCCTCCAGGCTCCTCTGTCCATGGGGATTCTCCAGGCAAGACTCCTGGAGTGGGTAGCCATTCCCTTCTCCAGTGGATCTTCCCAACCCAGGGATCGAATCTGGGTCTCCTGCATTGACGTCCTCAAAAACACTGAACTGTAGTGATGGCAAACAGATCAGTGGTTGGCAGGGTTTAGGGATAAGAGGGGACTACCACATAGTTCAGTCAGTACAGAATCTGCTTGCAGTGCAGGAGACCTGGGTTTGATGCCTGGGTTGGGCAGATCCCCTGGAGAAGGAAATGGCAACCACTCCAGTATTCTTGCCTGAAAAATCCCATGGACAGAGGAGCCTGGTGAGTTACAGTCCATGGGGTTGCAAGAGTCAGACACGACCTAGCGACTAAACCACCAGGGATCAGAGTGGGGAGCACAAAGGAATTTGGGGGGTGATGGAAATGTTCTGTGTCCTGATTGTGGTAGTAGTTACATGAATCTACATATTGAAATCCATACATTGTATACCAAAAGGAAGTTAATTTTGCTGTATGTTAATTAAGATAATGGAATAAACAAAAAGCATATCAACAAACTGAGTGTACAGCTGCCTGTGAACACTGGTTTTTGTTTTTAAGATTTTTTTATGTGGACCATTTTTAAAATCTCTATTGAATTTGTTATTGTTTTTGAATTGCTTTTGTTTTCATTTTTTGGCCTCCAGACATATGGGATGTTAGCTCCCCAACCAAAGATTGAACCAGGGATGAAGTCCACAACCCCTGCACTGGAAGGCAAAGTCTTAACCACTGGACCACCAGGGAAGTCCCTGAACATTGGTTTTTGAATGGAGAAAGATGTGACAGAAAATACATATCTCTTTAATGTTGGCTACTTTGTTGGGGGAAGGAGCAAAAATGATCCGTTTTTTCAGTGTGTATTTTTATAATGTTTCATTTATTTCAAATAGTATATGGTGATTTAGAAATTTGAAAAAAATCTATTAAAATGGAAAACATTAGGAAAATATTTTTAAAGATGAAAAAGGGTATTTTTGCTTTGTCAAGTACCTGATGATATGGTAGAGAATAAGAAATGTGTGTCCATTCCAGTGGAATTCAGCCTGGTAGCATCCAGTCCTCCCATCTTACAAATGGCTCATCTGCAAAATTATGACTGTTATTGGAACTGGCCTAATGGAAGCTTTTATAAGAATACATACTTTGTGAGGTTTTTTTTTTTTTTTTTTTTAATGCCATGCTGTGTGGCTTGCAGGATCTCAGTTCCTTGACCAGGGATTGAATCTAGGCCACAGCACTGAAAGCCCTGAATCCTAACCACTAGGCCTCCAGGGAACTCCCAAGAATAAATACCTTAATACTTGCTTGAAACAATGCCTCACACAAATCATCACTGTAATGTTAGCTGCTATGAATATATCATCTATGAATTGGAAGAATAATTGCCATCAGTTGTAGAGGGATGATTTTTAAAGTGCTTGTCTTGCAATGGGGGATCAGTCACTGTTAATTTTGTTAGCCTTTGGAACCTGGCTTCTGGGATGTGGCAGGGAGGGCAAGGCTGTCCCTGATGTGGTTTTCTGGGTCTCCCCACTTATCTGTTCTCTTGGCTTTGCTATCTTCCTAATTTCAGGGGAACCTCTCCCTCCTTCCCCTCCCCTGGTTAACATATCACCCTCCCTCAGGACCGAAATGCAGGGCGTTTCCCTCTTTGGCTGACCCTGGACCCCTTGTCTACATCTAGCTTGGCACAGAGGGAAAGCCAGAGCCTGAAAAGTGTGGCTGAGACCTACACAGCACCGTTGGACTTGAAGGTGAGCCAGCCGGGGAGAAATGTGATCTCAGGGCAGTTCAGGGTCAGAAAGGTGGTGCAGGGCAAGTGACCTTGCAGGGCACCAGGGATCCTCGGGTGGGAGTGAGGAGATTGGGAGAAAAGGATATTTAAATTTCATCTCTTTCTCTAACCATGCAGATGGCCCTTATTCAGACCAATAAGGATCTCATTTCCAAAGGAATAAAGGAATTCAACATCCTGCTAAATCAGCAGGTAAGCCTGGTGCTCTGGTTCAGAGGACAGGCCTAAAGTGTTGGGAGGTGGGCAAGGACAGAGAAAGGAGAATAACTTGGAGCGGGGAGGGTAATGGACTTGATGGAAACCATGAGAGACAGGGAATACAAATCAGAGCAAAAAGGAGGTCAGAGTTCGTAGTTATTCCTGAATCACATGTCTGAGCCGGGTCTCCTTTGCCAAATTCTGATCGCCCCCCACCCCTACCCCCTACCCCACCCTACGTCCCCTCCAGGTCTTCAGTGATCCTGCCATCTCTGAAGAAGCCATGGTGACTGTGGTGAATGACTGGGTGAGCTTTTACATCAACTATTACAAGAAGCAGCTGTCGGGAGAGCAAGACGAGCAGGACAAGGCTCTGCAGGAGTTTCGGCAAGAGCTCAATACCCTGTCTGCCTCTTTCCTGGACAAATATAGGAACTTCCTAAAGTCCTCGTGAGCAGCCCCTCATACGCTGCCTTTCTCCTAGCCCAGAGACCCAGGCTGCAAGTCTAAGAAACCCTCAAATGCTGCCTCTGTGTTCTAGTCCTCCGGCTCCGCTCCTTCATGGTGTTGCTGCACCCTGACACCTCAATAAAGACCAGTTCTGGTTGTGGTGGTCTTCCTGGCTTGTTGGCTCTTCTTTGGTTCCGATCCCTGAATCGTGGAGACAGTTGGTCCCTTTTCCCTCAGCCCTGCTTCCTAAATATGGTCTTGAAGATCAAACTTCTTAGTGCAGAGGTTTGCAGCCTTAAGTAACCACTGGGAAGTACTAAAATAGCCTGAAGGAGGGGCCAGCTGACAGAGCCTAAACAGTAAGTGCTGAGGGACAGGGAAGGGGACAAAAAGGAGATAGAGGCTCACCAGAAAGCATGGTCCTGTGACATGCTGTCTAGCAGAAAGTTTTTGGAATCTCCCAGTCTTGTTTATCTCACACTGCAGCATGTGACAAGAGAATCAAACTATGACAAAAGTATGAGACAACCTCACTGTAGGGGGTTGGGGAATGAAATATACTAACATATCAGACTGTGGAAATGACGGAATCTATAAGACTAAGCCACAAATAACTGCATGCAAGCACTGTGCCCTAGTGCTGGTTAATAATTCTGATACTGTTGCACATGCTCATTGGAATTGAACAATAGGCATAAATACATGGTGGATAATGGGAGTTAAGTTTCTCAATGTCGGAGTGGGAATTTAGGGATAAGCAAGGTGGGGGGTGGCTAGAATAATCTACGTGGTAATGGATTGGAGTTAGAAATATCAGCACGGACAGATGGTGTGATGATGGCATATAGCTGGTGGGTTAAGTTGCTCCTCTTTTCCCTCCCTGTCCCCTTCCTCCTTTTGTAAAAAAGGTTTATTCATTTGGCTGCGCCAGGTCTAAGTTGCAGCATGCAAACTCTTAGTTGTGGCATGTAGGATCTACTTCCCTGACCAGAGATCAAACCCAGTCCACCTGCATTGGGAGCTCGGAGTCTCAGCCACTGGACCACCAGGGAAGTCCCCCCTCTCCCTTTTAAACAGCTAAGTAAACAGCCATAAGGGAACAGAAGTGCCTCTGCACACTCCATCAAGGAGCCCAGGAGGTTTCTAACCCACCTGTGTATCTGAAAATTATCAAATAGGACCTCAGTAAGGGCTGCAGATCCAAGGGAGATACAAATCTCCTCTGTCTCCACTGGTCACAAGGGAGCAGAGGATGGAGGCGTGAAGCCTGGAGATGGCAAACTGGGAAGAGACCAAGAGACCCTTCTGGAGAGAGAGACTTTGTGGAAGTCCAGACTGCCTGCAGGGGACGTCAGCATGTCCTTAGAGCAAGGTAAGGATGAGTCTGGAGGCGAGAGGAAGGAACTTGCCAAGGTGGCCTGTCTCCCCAGGGCGACTCCACCAATGTTGAGCTTTTCACAGCAGCAGGGGTGCCCCCCTCGGGCAAAGGAGGTGGAAAGCTGTGACGCCTCTCACAGAGTGGGTGGGAAGCGCGAGGGGTGAGTGACTGCCTCCCATTCCTAGCTGCGCACATTCCAACTGGAGAAGCCCATTTCTCTCTAGCAGTACCCAGATTTCTGAGGAGGGATCTCCATAACTGAGGGGTGAGAGGAAAACATGGAAGGAAACATAAGAACCTTGGCTTTAATGGTTTGGTTCCTGCTGTCCGCTCCAGTACTTCCGCAAGAAGTCTGCCCATGAACCAGCTGGATAACCTCAACCAAGGAAATCCCTACAAACTGTGGGCACCCCAAGAACCCCAAGGCTAAACCCATACCTCCTTGTACTCTGCTGCCAGGCACCTCTGCCAGAGTGAGCCCAGGCACCTCTGCCAGAGTGAGCCCTAGTAGACACAGGGCACTCAGGCCAAGGGAGAAAATACAAACGGGCTGTAGTGCCACCTTCTGGAAAACAAAAGAAAGGATTCTAAATAGCCTGCCTGTTGAATTGTTAAGAACAGAAGACTTCAAAGCTTAGTTAAGGAGGTTTCTGCTATTTGTAACCTGAATTCTAACCTGAAAGCAAGAGGCACATACCTACAAATGCTATTTAAAAATCAAGGAAATGTGATGGACCTAGAAATTATCACACTAACTGAAGACACTACATATAACGTGTCAGATGGTGAGCGCTGCCAGGATGAAGAAATCAGTTATAAAGGAGACAGTAGACAAGGAGCGTGATTTTTTTTTTTCTTTTACTGAGTGTTTAGGTAACACCAGCAAACAAGGTGACTTTTTTTTTGTTTTTTGGCCACACTGCAAGGCATGCGGAATCTTGTTCCCAGACCAGGGATGGAACTAGCGCCCCCTGCAGTGGCATTGCTGAGTCTCAACCACGAGACCCCCAGGGAAGTCACACATTTGAACACAGATCTCAAAGAAGATAGGGTTGGATCCAGGAAGTTATCTGAAGTGTATGCCTCAATGCAGGAATGGCCAGCACAACAGCTCTGAGAAAGGTGCTTGTTTCAGAAAAATCAAGGCTCCAAAGGAACGAGGTATGTCAGAGAGGTGTGAGCAAGAAGGTGCATGATGAGAGATGGTGGTAGAAAAATTTGAGGAACCAGGTGGCTTCCCTACTGCTGCTAAAAGGAAGTCAGAGGGAATCCCTCATCCACACTATGGTCCTCTTCCATACTCTTAATTTTGTTGCAAGGGCCTCCCCTGAATTGATTGGCTCTTTAGTACAACCTCAGAGAAGGCAATGGCACCCCACTCCAGTACTTTTGCCTAGAAAATCCCATGGACGGAGGAGCCTGGTAGGCTGCAGTCCATGGGGTCGCTAGAGTCAGACACGACTGAGCGACTTCACTTTCACTTTTCATTTTCATGCACTGTAGAAGGAAATGGCAACCCACTCCAGTGTTTTTGCCTGGAGAATCCCAGAGACGGGGAAGCCTGGTGGGCTGCCATCTATGGGGTCACACAGAGTCGGACACGACCAAAGTGACTTAGCAGCAGCAGCAGCAGTAGCAGCAGTTAGTACAACCTATTGGTTTATTTATGGTGCCTATAATGTAAGAGTCATCTTGGAATTATGAGGCCATATACAGGAGACCCGAGTTCAATCCCTAATCCGGGAAGATCCCCTGGAGAAAGACATGGCAACCCACTCCAGTATTCTTGCCTGCAAAATCCCATGGACAGATCAGCCTGGTGGGCTACAGTCCAGGGGTCTCAAAGAGTCTGACACAACTTAGCCACTTAACAACAACTCTGCCTTCTCATCCCCCAAGGTACACAAACACCCAAACACATGCACACATCTAACCATGGTCTTCTGGGCTGTTACTACCATGCCTTTTCCATTCCCAGGCTTACTGATTAGGTGAGGAGTAAATACAACTCCAGAAGTTCAGAAATCAGAAGACAATTGCTTCTTGGCAGGAAAGCTATGACAAACCTAGACAGTGTATTGAAAAGCAGAGACATTACTCTGAGACAAGACGTTACTCTGAGACATTACTCAGAGACAAAGGTCCATATAATCGAGGCTATATGGTCTTCCCAGTGGTCATGTACAGTTGTGAGAGCTGGACCATAAAGAAGGCAGAATGCCAAAGAATTGATGCTTTTGAAGTGTGGTGCTGGATAAGACTTCTAAAGTCTCTTGGACAGCAAGGAGATCAAAGAAGTAAATTTTAAGGCAAATCAACCCTGAATATTCATTGGAAAGGCTGATGCTAAAGCCGAAGCTTCAGTGTTTTGGTCATCAGATGTGAACAGCTGACTCATTGGAAAAGTCCCTGATGCTGGGAAAGATTGAGGGCAGAAAGATGAGGGTATCAGAGGATGAGATGACTGGATGGCATCACTGATGCAATGGACATGAACTTGGGCAAACTTGGGAGGTGGTGAGGGACCAGGAGGCCTGGCGTGCTGCAGTCCATGGGGTCGCAAAGAGTCAGACACAACTGGGAGACTTAACAACAGCAACAAATACAACTCACACCAGCCAGATGTATTATTTTGTCTCTAAGAATGTAGAAATGGTACCCAGAATTCCCAATTCAGTAGCCTCTCATACTAAGTGGAGTAAGCCAGACAGAGAAAGACAAATCATATAATATTGCCTATATTTGGAATCTAAGAAAATGATAAAAATGAACTTCCATACAGAACAGAAATAGACTCACAGACACAGAAAACAAACTTATAGTTACCAAAGGGGAAAAGGGGGGATAAATTAGAAGTTTGAGATTAACATACACACACTGCTGCTGCTACTGCTGCTAAGTCGCTTCAGTCGTGTCCGACTCTGTGCGACCCCATAGACGGCAGCCCACCAGGCTCCCCCGTCCCTGGGATTCTCCAGGCAAGAACACTGGAGTGGGTTGCCATTTCCTTCTCCAATGCATGACAGTGAAAAGTGAAAGTGAAGTCGCTCAGTCGTGTCTGACTCCTAGTGACCCCATGGACTGCAGCCTACCAGGCTCCTCCATCCATGGGATTCTCCAGGCAAGAGTACTGGAGTGGGGTGCCATTGCCTTCTCCGATACACACACTACTATATATTAAATAGATGACCAACGAAGACCTACTGTTTAGCACAGGGAACTATACTCAATATTTTGTAATAACCTATAATAGAAAATAATCTTAAATAAAATATATATATACACATATATGTATAACTGAATCACTTTTCTGTACACCTGAAATTAACACAACATTGTAAATCAACTTTTTTAAGCCTTTAATGATAGATAAATCTGGGCCTCCATATTGGTATGGCCATTTTCTTTCATGTACTAAAATTATATAAATACATATATACAGTAATTATAATTATGGATATCATTATCTTAATTATATCATTATCAATTTGCTGTTTCTGGGTGGGGACAGATGGTAGAAAGTTCCTTACTGTTGTCTTGTTGACATCATTCTAAGAAAGTCCTCTACTTCTTCTATTGCCTGTATATTTTCAATATTTGCAGTTTATTTTATGTCATTATGGAGACCTGGGTTTGATCCCTGGGTTGGGAAGATCCCCTGGAGGAGGGCATGGCAGCCTACCCCAGTATTCTTGCCTGGAGAATCCCCATGGACAGAGGAGCCTGGCGGGCTACAGTCCATGGGGTTGCAAAGAGTCGGACATGACTGAGCAACTAAGCACAGCATACTCTAGTAAATTAATTAAAAAGAAGAAATGATGCATGACTCATCTAGGATCTTCTTTTTATTGTTGTATAGTTGCTTCACAGTGTTGTGCTAGTTTCTGCAGTACAGTGAAGTGAATCAGCCATGTGTATGCATATATCCCCGCCCCTCTGGATTTCCTTCCCATCACCACAAAGCATCGAGTAGAGTTCCCCACAATATATAACAGGCTCTTATTAATTATCTATTCCGTGCATAGCACTGTATACTTGTCATTCCTAATCTCCCAATTCTTCCCACACCACTCAGTATCCATACATTTATTCTCTACATCTGTGTCTCTATTTCTGCTTTGTAAATAGGGTCATCTGTACCACTTTTCTAGGTTCCACACATATGTGTTAATATACGGTATTTGTTTTTCTCTTTCTGACTTATTTCACTCTTTATGACAGTCTCTAGGTCCATCTATGTCTCTGCAAATGACCCAGTTTTGTTTCTTTTGATAGCTTGCTGCCCAAAATCTTGTCTACCTGTCTATTGAGGCCAAATAGAAATATGTAGATAGAGTCTGGAGGAAATAGAAGAGAGTAGCTTTATTTTGCCTGGCAAAAGAGAAATGCTATAGGCTAGCACCTCAAGAACTGTGTCCCCCTTCCTGGGGAATTACATGGGGTTTTATAGGTGGGAACTTGTAGTCCAGGGTATGTGATAAGGAACAAGGTGGTGAAGGTTTTGCATTCTTCTGTGGGCATTATTATGAAACAGTCATTTTTGGCATCATGTGGCCTGGTACTTGGGTCCAACAGCCCTGTAATTGGGTCCATTCATCTCTGGCTTATTGGCCTGCAACCTTCTTTCTGAAATGCAAACAGCTATAAGTGGTAACCTGCTAGAGAGTGAGGGAGAGGAAATACCAGGTGCAGGAGGTAATTTATATAATATTAGGGATGATAGGAGGTAAGCTTTGAGATGGACAAATCTAGTTATACGCACTACAGATTAGTAACAGTTAAAATAAAACTAAGATTGGTTAGCTCTTTCAGGCCATTTTATGTTGCTTCTCTAGCCTCTTCACTGTTCTCTTTATTTTCCTTGTTTTTCAGGAGGGAAAAAAAAAAAACTCATTTCTATTTTTGTTGTAGCAGGCTGAGTAATATTCCTTTGTATATATGTACCACATCTTCTTTACCCATTCCTCTGTTGATAGGCATTAAGGTTGCTTGCATGTCCTGGCTATTGTAAATAGTGCTTCAGTGAACACTGGGGTGCATGTGCCTTTTTGAATTATGGTTTTCTCAAGGTATAGCAGCAGCAGCAGCAGCAAGGTATATGCCCAGTAGTGGGATTGCTGGGTCATATCATAGTTCTAGTCTTGGTTTTTTAAGGAACCTCTGTAGTATTCTCCATAGTGGCTGTTACATTCCCATCAACAGTGCAAGAGGGTTCCCTTTTCTCTACATGCTCTCCAGCATTTGTTGTTTGTAGATTTTTTGATGATGGCCATTCTGACAGTGTGAAGAGATATCTCACTGTAGTTTTGATTTGCATTTCTATAACAATAATTAGTGATGGTAAGCATCTTTTAATGTGCCTCTTGGCCATCTGTATGTTTTCCTTGGAGAAATGTCTGTTTAGGTTTTCAGCCCATTTTTTTATTAGGTTGCTTATTTTTTGATATTGAGCTGCATGAACTATCTGTATATTTTGAAGATTACTTCCTTGTCAGTTGCTTTGTTTGCAAATATCCCCCATTCTGAAGATTCTCTTTTCATCTTATGTATGGTTTGCTTTGGTGTGCAAAAGCCTTTAAGTTTAATCAAGTTCCATTTGTTTCTTTTTGTTTTTATTTTCATTACTCTAGGAGGCTGGGTCAAAAAAGCTCTGGCTCTGATTTATGTCAAACAGTATTCTTTCTATGTTTTCCTTTAAAAGTCTTACAGTGTCCTGTCTTACACTTAGGTCTTTAATCCATTTTTAGTTTACTTTTGTGTATGGTATTAGGGAGTGTTCTAATTTCATTCTTTTACATGGAGCTGTCCAGTTTTCCCAGCACCGTGTATTGAAGAGACTGTCTTTTCTCTGTTGTATATTCTTGCCTCCTTTGTCATAGATTAGGTGACCACAGGTGCATGGGTTTATCTCTGGACTTTCTATCTTGTTCCATTGTTCTTTATTTCTGTTTTTGTGCCAGTACCATACTGTCTGATCTTGATCACAGGTAGCTGAGTCACATTGAATAGGTATATGATATATGTCCTCTAACTGGGAAAAAAGAAAGTGCTATTTATGGCTATATGTACAATGGAATTAAATTAAGGCAATTCACATTTTAAAAACTCATTTTCTTGTAGACAAAATTAACCCCAATATAAAAATGAATGGACTGACTGTAACTGGGTCTGAGACAGAAGAGCACTACAGCAATGCACAGATTCATAAATGAGCCTAGAAACACAATGAAGACCCTGGCAGCTAATTGCAAACTCATGAAGCATCTTAGACCTCAAAACGCCTCCCCACCATCACCTCATTCAATATGAAACACATTGTGTTAAACCATTTTATTTTTGTATGGCTAGCTATGCAGCAATAGTGAAAGATACAACAATCCAAGTGAACTTAGTTAAGGGTAATTGTAATAACCTGCTGTTTCTTCTTCTTTTTTAAAAAAGTTTTATTTATTTTTGGCTGCTCTGAGTCTTCGTTGCTGTGCACGGGCTTTCTCTAGGTGCAGAGAGCAGTGGCTACCCTCTAGTTGTGGTGTGCCGGCTTCTCATTGCAGTGGCTTCTCTTGTTGCAGAGCCCAGGCTCTAGAGGACTGGCTCAGTAGTTGTGGCACACAGGCTTAGCTGCTCCATGGCATGTGGGATCTACCCCACCCAGGATTGAACCCCTACCCCCTGCATTGGCAGGTGGATTCTTAACCACTAGACCACCAGGGGCGGAGAAGGCGATGGCACCCCACTCCAGTACTCTTGCCTGGAAAATCCACGGACGGAGGAGCCTGGTAGGCTGCAGTCCATGGGGTCTCACAGAGTCGGACACGACTGAAATGACTTAGCAGCAGCAGCAGACCACCAGGGGAGCCCTATTGCTTCTTATTTTTGTCTTTCGTTTTGACATTTGAAGACAACATTTCTGATCACTTTATTATTCAAGTTTTTATCAGATAACTACATTAAAAATGACTACCTTGGTATTTCTTTCCAGGTTCCCAGAAGAGTTTGCAAGAATATGCATGCTTGTGAAGAAAAACTGCTGACCCTGAGTCATATGACTAAGCAGTATTCATGTTCTCTTACAAGTTAGTCTTGATCACACAAATAGAAGAAATTCCTTTCTATATAAGAAATATATAATAGATGATATTGTTCGTTCACTGTCTGTTACTGTTTATGACAAAGTCTGGAAATGAATGAGATACTTTATTTAGAACAATGGAAGAAGTCATATTTGTAGCATCACTGTAAGTTTTCGAGCAGAAACAGTGAGGAAATTGAATGAGAAAACATAAAATCTGCTAACATTCTTCATCTCAATGAATAAATCCCCTTACACATTGACGTTGGTATTCCATAGTTCAGTGAGTAGATGTACAGCTTGAAAAGAAACTTAATGCATGAAATACAGAGTATAATTTAAAATATGCTTCATCATAATGTTATGTCTGACTCTAAGGCCACGTTACTCTACTTTCTGTCTCAGTGTAGATGCCATTAGAATAAATGTATTTGATGTTCAGTTATTTCAGTGACAATAGTAGGCACTGTGGACTAGAGCCTGGAAAAGAGTACAGTATCTTAATAAAGAGAATAAAAACCAATGACCAAAAAAAAAAAAAAAAAACCAATGACAAAAAACCTAGTAGGTTAAGTCTACATTATCAAGAAGACCAGGTAAGATAGTTTTATATAGAGAGGGCTTCCCTGGTGGCTCAGACAGTAAAGGGTCTGCCTGCAATACAGGAGACACAGGGTTTGATCCCTGGGTCAGGAAGATCCCCTGGAGAAGGAAATGGCAACTCACTCCAGTATTCTTGCCTGGAGAATCCCATGGACAGAGGAGCCTGTCAAGCTACAGCCACAGGGTTGCAAGGAGTCAGACATGGCTGAGCAAATAGAGAGAGGGAGGAATGAAGGACCCAAAAGTGAAAAACTGGTCTCAGATTTTCCTCTCCTATAAAATTACAGAAAGAGCAAAGTTGCCACGTTTGGTTGTTCCCATTGGAATGGCAAAACTCATGACTCTTATTCTACTAAAAGTAAAGACATATTACATGGGGTACTATTTGTCATTTGAGAAGAAATTATTCTTAAGAAATCCAAGCAATTCCATGAGATAAATGAAAATTTCTCATTTTTTTAAAATCAATGGTTGGGAATGAATTAGGGAAAACAGAAAGAAAATGAAGAGAAATATGTTAGATATCAGAGAGAGAAGAACATCTAATCAAGTAAATGACTAAACTGTACACAGAAGTTGAAAAAATAAAAATTCCAGGTACTTTCCTGGTGGACCAGTGGTTAAGACTTCGCATTCCCAGGGCAAGGGTTCGATCCTTGGTCAGGGAACTGGATCCCACAAGCCGCAACGAAGATCTTGCATGATTCAATGAAAAATTGGTAGTTAAAAATTTTTCGGGAAATAAATAGAAAGAGTAAGTTTTACTTGCGCAGGCTGATTGAAGAATTATAACTTCTGACTCTGAGACTTTAAGCCCCGAAATCATAGGCAACTCTTCAGCCCTGTGACCACTGTCCCTTTTATAACTGCCATCCCCAAGAATCTTTTCAGAGCCCCCTTTATGTCTTTATTCCTCAGACTGTAGATGAAGGGGTTTAGCATGGGCGTGACCACGGCGTACATCACTGAAGCTTTTGCACTTGAGTGTGATCTGTGGGTAGCAGCTGAGCTAAGGTACACTCCTAGGCTTGTACAAAAAAATAAAGAGACAACCGAGAGGTGAGACATGCAGGTGGAAAACGCTGCTTGCTTCCCCTGAGCTGATGAGATTCCACGTATGGAGGAAACGATCTTCGAGTATGAGAAAAGGATAGCAGCCAGGGGACCGCCAGCCAGCAGCACAGCTGCAAAATACATCACCATGTTGTTAAGAAAGGTGTCACAGCAGGCAAGTTGGACCATCTGATTGAGTTCACAGAAAAAGTGGGGGATTTCCACATCTGTGCAGAAGGACAGTCGCAACACCATTAGGCTTTGTAACAGTGAATGCAAGACACTTATAATCCAGGTCACCAGAAGCAGCAGTCCACAGAGTCGGGGGTTCATGATAACCATGTAATGCAAGGGATGACAGATGGCCACAAACCTGTCATAGGCCATCACAGTCAAAAGATAGATGTCCAACCCTGAAAAGAATAGGAAAAAGTACATCTGGGTGATGCAACCTGCATAGGTTATGACTTTGCTCTGTGTCTGGATGTTCACCAGCATCTTGGGGACAGTAGTGGTGGTAAAACAGATGTCTGCGAAGGACAGGTTGGAAAGGAAGAAGTACATGGGCGTGTGGAGGTGGGAGTCATAGACGGTGGCCAGGATGATGAGCAGATTTCCAAACACAGTGATCAGGTACATGGAGAGGAAAATCACAAATATGAGTGTCTGTAATTCTTCTTCCTTTGAAAACCCCAGAAGAACAAATTCTGAAACTCCTGTAAGATTCCATGGTTCCATGTGGTGAAGGGGACTATCAGAGAAGAGGACAATAACATGACTCATTTTCACATAACTAACAGTAGTTGCTGGGTTGCAAGGTCACAATATATATTTGCTTTCAAGAAATTAATTTTGATGTTTTGTGTATGGGTTTGTCTTCTTTAGAGCATCTCCTATTTCACCTCTGATTAGGAATTTTGGTCACATCTCAACATTTTCCCCAAGAAGTCATGCATTCTACTGCTTTACTGAGAATATCTTTCACGCACTTGAGGAGTACCTGAGTGCCTACCACAATGCAGGCGCTATCTAGGCAATAAGTACAAGGTGCTGAAAAAAACAAAGCCCTTACAATCCAACAATAATGAAAGAATAGAGGCAAATAAAATAGTTTATCAGGACTTCCCTAGTGGTTAAGACTCCACACTCCCAATGGAGGGGACCCAGCTTTGATCCCTGGTCAGGTAACTAGATACCACATGCCGCATCTGAGTTCACATGTGTGCATGCTCAATCGTGCCTGACTCTTTTGTGACCCCATGGAGTGTAGCCCTCCAGGCTCCCTGTCTATGGAGTTTTCCAGGCAAGAATACTGGAGTGGGTTGCCATTTCCTACTGTAGGGTTTACAAGCTGAAACTAAAAAACCCCACACGGCACAGGGAAGACTGGGCTCCCATGTGCAGCAACTAAGCCCAGCATAGTCAAATAGATCTATTTTAGAAAAGAAAGTAAATGGATTCTTTTCTGGAGGCTCTAGAAGGAACCCAGTCCTGCAGACATCTGGATTTTAGCCCACTGAGACCCATTTCAGGCTTCTGAACTGCAGAACTTTAGGAGCATAAATTGGTTTCTTTTCAGCCAATAAGTGTTCTTTTGTGACAGTGGCAATAGGAATATCATAGAGACATTGATTCAGTAAAATTTTTTTTAGGGAAATGAGTTTAAGCCTATCAAGTCATGCATTTAGCTTCCCTTGAGTAAGGGCAATCTATGTTGAAAATTCATGTTAAGTAAAAAAAAAAATTAAATCAGTTTGGATATATTCCACTCTGTCTAGCTGCCACAGTAAATTTCTCATTGCATAAATGTAACTGTTGTTCTCACTGTGGGACTTTACTGGCACTGAAATATGAAAAGCAACATATTGTCAAAATTAAGATTACCCATCTTACTTTAAATCTATTTCGGCTTTCTTTTATTTCATATTAATTCAAATGTTCATTCTTTTTATTTCTATCATTTTCAATTTTCATATTACTCTTTAACATATAAGATGGACTAGAAGATACATCTCTGTGTGGGTATATATGGGTATATTTTTATATACACACAAGTGCACAGATATAACCTTTGCCCTTGAATATTTTATTTATACTAAAAATAAATTATTACATATTTCATCATTCTTCACAGCATCTATATGAAGTTATATTTAGTATCCCACATTATCTTCAGAAATAAGGAAACTCAATGAAACTAAGCCATGTCCGTGGGGCAACCCAAGATGGGCAGGTTATGGGGGGAGAGATTTGACAGAATGTGGTCCACTGGAGAAGGGAATGGCAAACCACTTCAGTATTCTTGCCTTGAGAACCCCATGAACAGTATGAAAAGGCAAAATGATAGGATACTGAAAGAGAAACTCCCCAGGTCAGTAGGTGCCCAATATGCTACTGGAGATCAGTGGAGAAATAACTCCAGAAAGAATGAAGGGATGGAGCCAAAACAAAAACAATACTGTGAATGTGACTGGTGATAGAAGCAAGGTCCAATGCTATAAAGAGCAATATTGCATAGGAACCTGGAATGTCAGGTCCATGAATCAAGGCAAATTGGAAGTGGTCAAACAAGAGATGGCAAGAGTGAATGTCGACATTCTAGGAATCAGCAAACTGAAATGGACTGGAATGGGTGAATTTAACTCAGATGACCATTATATCTACTACTGCGGGCAGGAATCCCTCAGAAGAAATGGAGTGGCCATCATGGTCAACAAAAGAGTCTGAAATGCAGTACTTGGATGCAATCTCAAAAATGACAGAATGATCTCTGTTCGTTTCCAAGGCAAACCATTCAATATCACAGTAATCCAAGTCTATGCCCCAACCAGTAACTCTGAAGAAGCTGAAGTTCAAGGGTTCTATGAAGACCTACAAGACCTTTTAGAACTAACACCCAAAAAAGATGTCCTTTTCATTATAGGGGACTGGAATGCAAAAATAGGAAGTCAAGAAACACCTGGAGTAACAGGCAAATTTGGCCATGGAATACGGAATGAAGCAGGGCAAAGACTAGTAGAGTTTTGCCAAGAAAATGCACTGGTCATAACAAACACCCTTTTCCAACAACATAAGAGAAGACTCTATACGCGGACATCACCAGATGGTCAACACCGAAATCAGATTGATTATATTCTTTGCAGCCAAAGATGGAGAAGCTCTATACAGTCAGCAAAAACAAGACCAGGAGCTGACTGTGGCTCAGACCATGAACTCCTTACTGCCAAATTCAGACTTAAATTGAAGAAAGTAAGGAAAACCACTAGACCATTTAGGTATGACCTAAATCAAATTCCTTATGATTATACAGTGGAAGTGAGAAATAGATTTAAGGGCCTAGATCTGATAGATAGAGTGCCTGATGAACTATGGACGGAGGCTTGTGACATTGTACAGGAGACAGGGATCAAGACCATCCCCATGGAAAAGAAATGCAAAAAAGCAAAATGGCTGTCTGGGGAGGCCTTACAAATAGCTGTGAAAAGAAGAGAAGCGAAAAGCAAAGGAGAAAAGGAAAGATATAAACATCTGAATGCAGAGTTCCAAAGAATAGCAAGAAGAGATAAGAAAGCCTTCTTCAGCGATCAATGCAAAGAAATAGAGGAAAACAACAGAATGGGAAAGACTAGAGATCTCTTCAAGAAAATCAGAGATACCAAAGGAACATTTCATGCAAAGATGAGCTCGATAAAGGACAGAAGTGGTATGGACCTAACAGAAGCAGAAGATATTGAGAAGAGATGGCAAGAATACACAGAAGAACTGTACAAAAAAGATCTTCATGACCCAGATAATCACGATGGTGTGATCACTGACCTAGAGCCAGACATCCTGGAATGTGAAGTCAAGTGGGCCTTAGAAAGCATCACTATGAACAAAGCTAGTGGAGGTGATGGAATTCCAGTTGAGCTATTTCAAATCCTGAAAGATGATGCTGTGAAAGTGCTGCACTCAATATGCCAGCAAATTTGGAAAACTCAGCAGTGGCCACAGGACTGGAAAAGATCAGTTTTCATTCCAATCCCAAAGAAAGGCAATGCCAAAGAATGCTCAAACTACTGCACAATTGCACTCATCTCACACGATAGTAAAGTAATGCTCAAAATTCTCCAAGCCAGGCTTCAGCAATATGTAAACCGTGAACTTCCTGATGTTCAAGCTAGTTTTAGAAAGGGCAAAGGAATCAGAGATCAAATTGCCAACATCCGCTGTATCATAGAAAAAGCAAGAGAGTTCCAGAAAAACATCTATTTCTGCTTTATTGACTATGCCAAAGCCTTTGACTGTGTGGATCACAATAAACTGTAGAAAATTCTGAAAGAGATGGGAATACCAGGCCACCTGATCTGCCTCTTGAGAAATTTGTATGCAGGTCAGGAAGCAACAGTTAGAACTGGATATGGAACATCAGACTGGTTCCAAATAGGAAAAGGAGTTCGTCAAGGCTGTGTATTGTCACCCTGTTTATTTAACTTATATGCAGAGTACATCATGAGAAACGCTGGACTGGAAGAAACACAAGCTGGAATCAAGATTGCTGGGAGAAATATCAATAACCTCAGATATGCAGATGACACCACCCTTATGGCAGAAAGTGAAGAGGAACTCAAAAGCCTCTTGATGAAAGTGAAAGTGGAGAGTGAAAAAGTTGGCTTAAAGCTCAACATTCAGAAAACGAAGATCATGGCATCCGGTCCCACCACTTCATGGGAAATAGATGGGGAAACAGTGTCAGACTTTATTTTTCTGGGCTCCAAAATCACTACAGATGATGACTGCAGCCATGAAATTAAGACGCTTACTCCTTGGAAGGAAAGTTATGACCAACCTAGATAGCATATTCAAAAGCAGAGACATTACTTTGCCAACAAAGGTTCGTCTAGTCAAGGCTATGGTTTTTCCTGTGGTCATGTATGGATGTGAGAGTTGGACTGTGAAGAAGGCTGAGCGCTGAAGAATTGATGCTTTTGAACTGTGGTGTTGGAGAAGACTCTTGAGAGTCCCTTGGACTGCAAGGAGATCCAACCAGTCCATTCTGAAGGAGATCAGTCCTGAGATTTCTTTGGAAGGAATGATGCTGAAGCTGAAACTCCAGTACTTTGGCCACCTCATGCGAAGAGTTGACCCATTGGAAAAGACTCTGATGCTGGGAGGGATTGGGGGCAGGAGGAGAAGGGGACGACAGAGGATGAGATGGCTGGATGGCATCATTGACTCGATAAATGTGAGTCTGAGTGAACTCTGGGATTTGGTGATGGACAGGGAGACCTGGCATGCTGCGATTCATGGGGTCGCAAAGAGTCGGACACGACTGAGTGACTGATCTGATCTGAGGCTCAGAGAGACTAAATTTTTTAAATTTAACAATTATTTTTAAATTTGTTGACAATTACATAATAAAGTAGTTAAAATTCATGTGCACTGTCTTAAGTTAAACACAAATGGAAGCAAGCAATATGTACCTTGATTTTTGTATAGCTTCTTTAATTCATCAAATGCACACTTTAAATATGCAGCTTATTTTGTGCAATTACATACATAGTTATATGTAATTTTTAATATATAAAATTCATAATATATTATTATTTATGTAATTATACTCCAATAATTTAGATAAAAAGGAAAACTGCATGGCACATAGCTAAGGGTAGTATATGGAGCACATGTAGCTGATTTTCACTTTATAGGGTGGAAAATATCTCTTTTAGCTAGATCAAAAGTCAAGTGCTGTATATAGACAGAAGCAATGAAATTAATTTTAATTAATTCACATAATAAACTCATTTTGCTGCAAATAGAAGATTAACCTAAATATAAGAATGTAGTAGACACGTGTACCCCAATGTTCATCGCAGCACTGTTTATAATAGCCAGGACATGGAAGCAACCTAGATGTCCATCAGCAGAAGAATGGATAAGAAAGCTGTGGTACATATACACGATGGAGTATTACTCAGCCATTAAAAAGAATTCATTTGAATCAGTTCTAATGAGGTGGATGAAACTGGAGCCTATTATACAGAGTGAAGTAAGCCAGAAGGAAAAACACCAATACAGTATACTAACGCATATATATGGAATTTAGAAAGATGGTAACAATAACCCTGTGTACGAGACAGCAAAAGAGACACTGATGTATAGAACAGTCTTATGAACTCTATGGGAGAGGGAGAGGGTGGGAAGATTTGGGAGAATGGCATTGAAACATGTAAAATATCATGTATGAAACGAGATGCCAGTCCAGGTTCGATGCACGATACTAGATGCTTGGGGCTAGAGCACTGGGACGACCCAGAGGGATGGTGTGGGGAGGGAGGAGGGAGGAGGGTTCAGGATGGGGAACACATGTATACTGGTGGCGGATTCATTTTGATATTTGGCAAAACTAATACAATTATGTAAAGTTTAAAAATAAAATAAAATTAAAAAAAAAAAGAATGTAGTAAACTGATAATAAATTGGAAGAGCATTCAGCCACACACAGCATGGATGAGCCTTAGAAACAGTGTAGAGACTGACTGCTGACTACAGACTCAGAGCACAGAAGAGACTACAGCATATAATTTCATTTGATAATAAAGGTATTGTGATATCCTATTTGATATAAGATGACTTGTACATGATGATCACTTAGTGCAGGGAGTGGCTGATGACCAAGTGGTCATAGATCATCATGGTCAGAGAAACTACAAAGCATATGTAAAAATACATATGGCTGATGTAACTTTCATAGGTTATAACTTTTCTCTGCATATTCACTAGCATCTTTGGAATTGTGGTGGTGACGAAACAGATGGCCACGAGGGGCAGATTAGAGAGGCAGAACTATGTGGGTGTGTTGAGGTGGGAGTCTGAACTAATGGCTGGGATGTTAAGCAAATTTCCAAACACACTGATTATGTACTTGGAGGGAAAAAACTCAAATGTGAGGGACTGCAGTTCTGGTTCTTTGATAGCCTCAGAAGAAAACTTGAAAATTGTGTAACATTGCCTGGTACCATATGGTGGTGGTGACTACCAAGAAACAAAAAATAATGACCACTAATACATTGCTAATACATTTGAATCACTACTATTTATATTAGGCAGTGAAGAAATCAACATATATATTTATACGGATCTCATCCTCTTTTAAGGGCTTCCCGGATGGCTCAGCAGGTAAAGAATCTGCCTGCAATGCAGGAGACAGGAGACACGGGTTCAGTCCCTGGGTTGGGAAGATTCCCTGGAGGAGGAAATGGCAACCTACTCCAGAATACTTGCCTGGAGAATCTCCATGGACAGAGAAGCCGGGCGAGCTACAGTCCACAGGGTTGCAAAGAGTTGGACATGACTGAACAACTAAGCAACTATGCTCTTCAAGGGATATCCCATGACTTCTCTGACAAGGGATTCCTACCCCATACTCAGATTTTCCCCAAAGAGATCATATATTGCAAAGTTTAATGAGAAATGCTTTCATGAATTTGAGAAATAAATGCTGAGTACCGACCATCTTCTAGGCAAAAGGTAAAAGGCACTAAGAGAAAAATTCCCTAGAATATGATGATGGTGAAAAATATAAGTAAATATTATATATCATGTCAGATGGTGACAGGTACTATCATCTGTCCAGAAGAAAAAAAGAGTAGATATAAAAATAGTGGAAAGGGTATTATTTTTTATTAGGAACTCAAAAAGCCCTGCAAATAAAAATAGAGAACTCAAGGAAGACTGAATACAAGACATGAGGTTCTCTGGGTTGCTCTACGAGGACAAGGGGGCTTCCCTCGTGGCTCAGATGTTAAAGACCCTGCCTGCAATGCGGGAGAGCTGGGGTTCAGTCCTGGGGTTCCCTCTGGAGGAGGAAATGGCAACCTGCTCCAGTATTCTTGCCTGGAGAATCCCAGGGACAGAGGACTACAGTCCATGGGGTTAAAGAGTCAGACACGACTGAGCTACTAATGCTTTCACAAGGGAAAGAGACTTAGCAAAGACTCTGACAAAGGGGCCTGTGTGCTGAGAGGAAATACGAGGGAATGTGATGAAAGACATTGTCAGAGGATGTGGAGAAACCAGGTGACTTTTCTGCTGCAGTGAAACTTCAAGACACAGGGAGTCCTCATTCACATGCCATCCCTCATACTTCATCAATTTTGTTTCCAAGGAATCCTGTGGGTAAAGATGATGCTCTTATTTCCATCTGTTGGTTAACATTTTGGCATCTGTACTAAAGGTCAGATTTTGGAGCTTATGGGCTGGGTACCACTGCCCTGAGAACTGCTTATGCCCCACAAAATACAAAGGAACACACTCAACCAACATACAACACATATACACACCAAGCACGTTACCACTTTATGATTTCCTGGGGTCATGTTATTACCAGGATCTTCTCACCACTGCCGCAATGATTAAGAAACAAACGATACAAGGGAAGCTGTGGACATCTGATTATTTTTATCCTAAAGAATATAGAAACAGTAACCCAATTCCAGTTGGAAAGCTACCATGGCCATGGGGTTCCATATTTATATGACCAGTTTGGGTATAATATTTAAGGAAACAAAAGAAGCATTTCAAAAACAGAGAGAGGGAAAAGACAAAGACATATGAAAGGAAAGAGATCCAAAATGCTCAGATTTCTGAGAGATTGTGACAGGGAGAAAGCTCTTTTGGTTCTGGCAGCATTCCAATCCCATTATAGCCCCTTGACACGCAGAATAACTACTAAAGCAGCAAAAAAAAAAAAAAAAAATTATCCTCAAGGGAAAGGAATGATACCTCACAACGTTAAGACACCTTATCGATTGAACATGCCACTAGAAAAATGAGCAAAGGGAATCAACCCTCAATTTACAACAGAAAATTACAACCTACAATATTAGAGACTGTAAAAGATGAAATGGCAAAAGACTTTCTAAATGGTATTAAATGCAAAACTTTCAGAATCAGGAAACCATCTTTAGAATATTGAATCTACCATGTATTAGCTGTTTGTCTATGGAGAGGCAAACAAATCATTTAAAATGTGAATGAAAGTGAAGTGAAAGTCACTCAGTCATGTACGACTCTTTGTGACCCAATGGACTATATAGTCCATGGAATTCTCCAGGACTCCAGAATATGGGAGTGGGAAGCCTTTCCCTTCTCCAGGAGATCTTCCCAACCCAGGGATCGAAACCAGGCCGCCCGAATTGCAGGCGGATTCTTTACCAGCTGAGCCACAAGGGAAGCCCAAGAATACTGGAGTGGGTAGCCTTTCCCTTCTCCAGGGGATGTCCTTGACACAGGAATTTTTACTCAAATAATGGGTATAGCGGTATCTATGTATCCTGAGGTGGTCAACTGATTTAGTCAACATACGTAAAAAGTTTAGTGTAATTCCTTCCTGTGGATGAAGATGATGATGAAATGGGGTCAAATTTTTTATTTTACATCTCAAATGTGTCCATCACTTTCACAAATAGGTAATAAAATGATTGTAAAATAAGGCTCTTTAGCATACTCCTTTTTCACATTAAATACAACGTTTTTTCATGTGAATATTCAGTATGCTACCAATGCAAAATGTTTATCTTAAGAACTGTTGTTGCAAAATTATAGTGTGTTCTGGGATTTCTAATATATATAGAACATGCTCAAATACACCCCATGGTAAATATTTTTAAATGTTTTCAGTTCACTGCACAGGCCTCCACACCTAATACTCTATTTTGCTATTCCTCTTCAATGCAAAATGCTTCACATATAATTTTATTGGAACCTCTTTACACCTTTGTTCCCTTCTTCTCCTCTGAAAGGACTTGCATTCCCATCATTTAAATGTTGCAATGATTCTTGTATTTGTCCAAAGGACACTTCTCCTTCTAACATACTAAATAAATTAATGATCCATTAATCAGTCTAACTAGCAAATAATCTCTAGGTTCTGGGCTAGTTTGGTTTTTCTCTCAGGTGACCTCGGGTGGAAATCCTCCACTTCCCTCCTCTTTGAATCTTTCCTGAAGTACCTACCGAGCTCTTAGACTCACCTGAATGGGGTCTCTGAGAGGAAGAGCTCTGTGTGGAAGTCTGAATTCTTCTCTGGATGGTTAGTGATGGAGACTGAGGCTCTGTTACCACAGAGGACAGCAGAAAGGAGTGAAACTTCAGTTTCCGAGCCAAATTTAGGAATCTAAAATCAACAATCATGCCCTCTCCAGCTTAAGGGTCCCTGTGCTCAAGAACAGTAGCAGAGAGGATATTTACAGTTTCTGGGGTCTGCTCATTAGGCACTGCTTTTTATTATTACCTGTACTTCTGAGCATAGCATTTTCCTGTGGGACACTGGTCTGGATACAAGGGGAAAATCCCCCACTGATTGTCTATTCCTAATAGATCTGATTGGCCCTCAGGTGACTCCAGTTTTTGTTACTCTTTTTCCATGAATTCTCCTGCCTTCTAAAGGTCTCACCTCCTTGTACTGTCTCTCAATCTTGATTTCATATTTTCTCCAAATCTAAGACTGAGGATTCTGTGTTACATAGGTCTCACAGACCTCCAAAATATTGACTGTGTCAGGGCACATCTCCTGAAATCGCTAGAAAATTGCTATTCACCCCCTCCATAAGGGTGAGAGGTGTTTTCCTTTGAGATAAAACCATAAGTACTAGCCATTAGCTTCGTGATGCCTTTGATAAGTCAATTAGGAGTTTTATGCTTTTAACACAGATTAAGACCTGGCATTTGGCCCTTCATTTAGAAAACATTCAGTTCAGTTCAGTTCAGTCACTCAGTCATGTCCTACTCTTTGCAACCCCATGGACTGCAGCACACCAGGCTTCCTTGTCCATTGCCAACTCCCAGAGTTTACTCAAACTCATGCCCACTGAGTCGGTCATGCCATCCAACCATCTCATCCTCTGTCGTCCCCTTCTCCTCCCACCTTCAATCTTTCCCAGCATCAGGGTCTTTTCCAATGAGTCAGTTCTTCGCATCAGGTGTCCAAAGTATTGGAGTTTCAGCTTCAGCATCAGTCCTTCCAATTCAGGACTGATTTCCTTTAGGATGGACTGATTGGATCTCATTGCAGTCTAAAGGATTCTCAAGAGTCTTCTCCAACACCACAGTTCAAAAGCATCAATTCTTCAGCACTCAGCTTTCTTTATAGTCCAACTCTCACATCCATACATGACCACGTGAAAAACCATAGCCTTGACTAGACAGACCTTTGTTGGCAAAGTAATGTCTCTGCTTTTTAATATGCTGTCTAGGTTGGTCATAGCTTTCCTTCCAAGGAGCAAGTGTCTTTTAATTTCATGCCTGCAGTCACCATCTGTAGTGATTTTGGAGCCCAAGAAAATAAAGTCTGACACAGTTTCCACTGTTTCCCCAACCATTTGCCATGAAGTGATGGGACTGGATGCCATGGTATTAGTTTTCTGAATGTTGAGTTTTAAGGCAACTTTTTCACTCTCCTCTTTCACTTTCATCAAGAGGCTCTTTAGTTCTTCTTCGCTTTCTGCCATAAGGCTGGTGTCATCTGCATATCTGAGGTTATTGATATTTCTCCTATCAATCTTGATTCCAGCTTGTGCTTCATCCAGCCCAGCGTTTCTCATGCATATAAGTTAAATAAGCAGGATGACTATATACAGCCTTGATGTACTCTTCCCAATTTGGAACCAGTCTGTTGTTCCATGTCCAGTTCTAACTGTTGCTTATTGACCTGCATACAGATTTCTCAGGAGGCAGGTCAGGTGGTCTGGTACTCCCATCTCTTAAAGAATTTTCCACAGTTTGTCATGATCCACACAGTCAAAGGCTTTGGCATAGTCAATAAAGCAGAAGTAGATGTTTTTCTGTAATCCTCTTGCTTTTTCTATGATCCAATGGATGTTGGCAATTTGATCTCTGGTTCCTCTGCCTTTCCCAAATCCAGCTTGAACATCTGGAATTTCACAGCTCACGTACTGTTGAAGCCTAGCTTGGAGAATTTTGAGCATTGCTTTGCTAACATGTGAGATGAGTGCAATTGTGTGGTAGTTTTAACATTTTTTGGCATTGACTTTCTTTGGGATTGGAATGAAAACTGACCTTTTCCAGTCCTGTGGCCACTGCTGAGTTTTCCAAATTTGCTGGCATATTGAGTGCAGCATTTTCACAGCACCATCTTTTAGGATTTGAAATAGCTCCACTGGAATTCCATCACCTCCACTAGCTCTGTTCGTAGTGATGCTTCCTAAGGCCCACTTGACTTCACATTCCAGGATATCTGGCTCTAGGTGAGTGATCACACCATTGTGTTTATCTGGATCATGAAGATCTTTTTTGCAGAGTTCTTCTGTGTATTCTTGCCACCTCTTCTTAATATCATCTGCCTCTGTTAGGTCCATACCATTTCTGTCTTGTATTGTGCCCATCTTTGCATGAAATTTTCCCTTGGTGTCTCTAATTTTCTTGAAGAGATCTGTAGTCTTGAAGAGATCTCTAGTCCATTCTATTATTTTCCTCTGTTTCTTTGCATTGATCACTGAGGAAGGCTTTCTTATCTCTTCTTGCTATTCTTTGGAACTCTGCATTCAAATGAGTATATCTTTCCTTTTCTCCTTTGCCTTTAGCTTCTCTTCTTTTCTCAGCAATTTGTAAGGCCTCCTCAGACAACCATTTTGCCTTTTTGCATTTCTTTTTCTTTGGGATGGTCTTGATCACTGCCTCCATACAATGTCATGAACCTCTGTCCATAGTTTTTCAGGCACTCTGTCTATCAGATCAAATCCCTTGAATCTATTTGTCACTTCCACTGTATGATCATAAGGGATTTGATTTAGGTCATACCTGAATGGTGTAGTGGTTTTCCCTACTTTCTTCAATTTAAGTCTGAATTTGGCAATAAGGAGTTCATGATCTGAGCCACACTCAGCTCCTGGTCTTGTTTTTGCTGACTGTATAGAGCTTCTCCATCTTGGCTGCAAAGAATATAATCAATCTGATTTCGGTGTTGACCATCTGCTGATGTCCATGTGTAGAGTCTTCCCTTGTGTTTTTGGAAGAGGGTGTTTGCTATGACCAGGGCGATCTCTTGGCAAAACTCTATTAGCCTTTGACCTGCTTCATTTTGTACTCCAAGGCCAAATTTGCCTGTTACTCCAGGTGTTTCTTGACTTCCTACTTTTGCATTCCAGTCCCCTATAATGAAAAGAACATCTTTTTGGGGTATTAGTTCCAGAAGGTCTTGTAGGTCTTCATAGAACCTTTCAACTTCAGCTTCTTCAGCATTACTTGTCAGGGCATAGACTTGGATTACTGTGATATTGAATGGTTTGCCTTGGAAACAAACAGAGATCATTCTGTCGTTTTTGAGATTGCATCCAAGTACTGCATTTTGGACTCTTGTTGACTATGTGGCTACTCTATTTCTTCTAAGGGATTCTTGCCCACATTAGTAGATATAATGGTCATCTGAGTTAAATTCACCCATTCAGAAAAAATTAGTTTTATATATATATATATATATATATATATATATATATATATAGTATATATTTGGATCTTTTTATGCACCAGGAACTGAACTTAAGATTCTCATACAAATTGTCTCATTTAATTTTTACTAAAAGCCACTCTCTGAGGTCCATACTGTTTGAATATCATTCTATATTATCAGAAATTGGCCTAGATGGATGAAGTAATCTGCCCTAAGTTACTAAAGGATGAGGTTTGACTGGGGCCCCATTATGTTATTTCTAGTTCTCATGCTCAAAGCCAGTTGCCCTCAACTCGGGTATTTTTGCCTGCAGGCACACTTGGCACTTTGGGGAGAAATCTTATTTGTCACAAGTGGGAAAGTACTACTGCCATTCGTTGGATTAAGGCAAGGAGTGCTGCTCAACATCCTGTACTGCACAAGGCGTTCCCATCACAGAGAATTTTCCAGGGACTTCCATGGTGGTCCAGCAGTTAAGAATCTGCCGGCTAAAGTAGGAGACAGGGGTTCAATCCGTGGCCGGGGAACTAAGATCCCACATGCTGCAGAGCAGTAAGCCCATGCACTACAACGACCGAGCCTGCACTCTAGAGCCACTCCACAACAAGAGAAGCTATTTCAATAAGCCGGTGCACAGCAACAAAGATCCAGCACAGCCCCAAAATAAAACAATTAACTAATTTAAAATAAGAATTATCCAACACAAAAGGCAACATTTTGAGAAATAGTATTTTAGACCAAAAGGTCTCTAGCAGTGTATATGAATCACTTGGGAATCTTGTTCAAATGCAAATTCTGCTTAAGCAAGCCCAGAGATTCTACTTTTGGAATTAGTTCTGAGTTGATCTTGGCGCTGCTGGTCCTGTTCCATTTACCACTTTTAATATCATGATTGTGGTCTACTCTTAGAGTCAGATGGAGGTATTTTGAGACCTTCTCTACCAAGGACCGTTCCACACCTCAGGTCTGACATTAGGTGGTCAAATGTGGGACTTGGTAATTAGTCTCTGCGTACTCAAGTTTACACCTCCCTGTTGAATATTTCCTTAATGACAGGAAGTAAAACATTTTGGTCTTTTGTTCTTTATTGATAAACTCAGAAAATTCCACCTACATTATGAACTGATGTTCAGTTCAGTTCAGTTCAGTCGCTCAGTCGTGTCCGATTCTTAGCGACCCCATGAATCGCAGCACACCAGGCCTCCCTGTCCATCACCAACTCCCGGAGTTCACTCAAACTCACGTCCATAGAGTTGGTGATGCCATCCAGCTATCTCATCCTCTGTCGTCCCCTTTTCCTCCTGCCCCCAATCCCTCCCAGCATCACAGTCTTTTCCAATGAGTCAACTCTTCGCATGAGGTGGCCAAAGTACTGGAGTTTCAGCTTCAGCATCATTCCTTCCAAAGAATACCCAGGGCTGATCTCCTTTAGAATGGACTGGTTGGATCTCCTTGCAGTCCAAGGGACTCTCAAGAGTCTTTTCCAACACCACAGTTCAAAAGCATCAATTCTTCGGCACTCAGCTTTCTTCACAGTCCAACTCTCGCATCCATACATGACCACTGGAAAAACCATAGCCTTGACTAGACGGACCTTTGTTGGCAAAGTAATGTCTCTGCTTTTGAATATGCTATCTAGGTTGGACATAACTTTTCTTCCAAGGAGTCAGCATCTTTTAATTTCATGGCTGCAGTCACCATCTGCAGTGATTTTGGAGCCCAGAAAAATAAAGTCTGACACTGTTTCCACTGTTTCCCCATCTATTTCCCATGAACTGATGGGACCAGATTCCATGATCTTTGTTTTCTGAATGTTGAGCTTTAAGCCAACTTTTTCACTCTCCTCTTTCACTTTCATCAAGAGGCTTTTTAGTTCCTCTTCACTTTCTGCCATAAGGGCGGTGTCATCTGCATATCTGAGGTTATTGATATTTCTCCCAGCAATCTTGATTCCAGCTTGCGCTTCATCCAGCCCAGCGTTTCTCATGATGTACTCTGCATAGAAGTTAAATAAGCAGGGTGACAATATACAGCCTTGATGTACTCCTTTCCTGATTTGGAAACAGTCTGTAGTTCCATGTCCAGTTCTAACTGTTACTTCCTGACCTGCATATAGGTTTCCCAAGAGGCAGATCAGGTGGTCAGGTATTCCCATCTCTTTCAGAATTTTCCACAGTTTATTGTGATCCACACAGTCAAAGGCTTTCTCATAGTCAATAAAGCAGAAGTAGATGTTTTTCTGGAACTCTCTTGCTTTTTCCATGATCCAGTGGATGTTGGCAATTTGATCTCTGGTTTCCTCTGCCCTTTCTAAAACCAGCTTGAACATCAGAAGTTCATGGTTCATGTATTGCTGAAGCCTGGCTTGGAGAATTTTGAGCATTACTTTACTAGCATGAGAGATGAGCGCAATTGTGCAGTAGTTTGAGCATTCTTTGGCATTGCCTTTCTTTGGGATTGGAATGAAAACTGACCTTTTCCAGTCCTGTGGCCACTGCTGAGTTTTCCAAATTTGCTGGCATATTGAGTGCAGCACTTTCACAGCATCATCTTTCAGGATTTGAAAGAGCTCCACTGGAATTCCATCACCTCCACTAGCTTTGTAGAATGTGGTCCACTGGAGAATTGATGTTAGAAGTAAGTAATATTTTAGAGTTCATGGGAGATGGCATGATACAGAGCAAGTCTGCCTAAACTGCTTTGTGGCTGCTGTAAAATCCAAATTAAAATTTGTTAGGACTGCTTAATAGAAATTGACCATTATGTAATATTTATATAGCAATGCAAAGAACCTACAATAGCCAACAGAATTTTGTAAGAAAACAAGAAAAGGTCTCATACTACTTGACTCCAAAACTTACTTTAAAGGTGCAGAAATCAAGACATTGTAGTTTAGTGTGAAGATAGACATAGAAATCAATGGAGAACAGATTCCACTTTCAGTCTGTGTGTGTCTTTGGATCCGAAGTGAGTCTTTTGTTGACAGCATATATTTGAGTATTGTTTCTGTATCCATTTGGTCACTGTATGTCTTTTGATTGATGCAATTAATCCATTTAATTTTAAAGTAATTATTTATAGGTATGTACTTGTTGCCATTTTAAAAACATTTTTTTTTCTAGTTGTTTTTGTGGTTCTTTTTCATTCCCTTCTTTTTCTTTGTTCTCTTCCCTGTGATTTGACAGCTATCTTTGTTACTATGTTTGGTTTCTTTTCTCTTTTTGTGTGTGTATCTAATACATCTATTATAGTTTGTGTTTATTATAAGGTTTATATGTAGCAATCTACATCTATATATAAGCAACTTATAAAAATCATTGTGTTAAATTGCTAATTGCTTAACTTCAAATGCATTTTAGAACATTACATTTTTAGTCCCTCTGCCTGTGTTTACTGTTTGTGACATCATATTTTACATCCTTTTGTTTTGTGTATCCCTTAATATCTACCTACTGTGGATATAGATGACTTTACTAGGTTTGCCTTTTAACTTTCCTACTTGATTTATAAGTGGTTGATCTACTATCTTTACTGTATATTTGCCTTTACCAATGAGATTTTTTCCTTTCGTACTTTTCCCATGTCTAGCTGTGACTTTTCTTTTCTGCTTAGGGTTGTTTGTAAAGCTGATTTCATAGTGTTGGAACTCTTTTAGGCTTTTCTTGTCTGTAAAATTTTTATCTCACTTTCAAATCTGAATGAAAGTCTTGCTGAGTAGAGTATTCTTAGTTGTAGGTTTTCCTCTTTTTTACCACTTTAAATATATCACATCACTCCTTTCGGGCTTGCAGACTTTCTGCTAAAAAGTCAGCTGACAGCCTTATAGGAGTTTCCTTGTATGCAACTTGTTGCTTTTCCTTTGCTGCTTTTAATATTTTGTCTTTATATTTAATTTTTGCTATTTTAATTACAAGGTGTCTTGGTGTGGCCCTCTTTGTGGTGATTCTGTCTGGGACTGTTTGTACTTCCTGGACCTAGACATCTGTTTCCTTTCCCAGGTTAATGTTCAGTTCAGTTCAGTCCAGTCGCTCAGTCATGTCTGACTCTTTGCGACCCCATGAATCGCAGCACGCCAGGCCTCCCTGTCCATCACCAACTCCCGGAGTTCATGCAAACTCACATCCATTGAGTCGGTGATGCCATCCAGCCATCTCATCCTCTCTCGTCCCCTTCTCCCCCTGCCCCCAATCCCTCCCAGCATCAGAGTCTTTTCCAATGAGTCAACTCTTCGCATGAGGTGGCCAAAGTACTGGAGTTCCAGCTTTAGCATCATTCCTTCCAAAAAACACCTAGGGCTGATCTCCTTCAGAACGGACTGGTTGGATCTCCTTGCAGTCCATGGGACTCTCAAGAGTCTTCTCCCAGGTTAGTGTAGTTTACTGCTCTTATGTCTTCAAATAAGTCCTCTGCCTTTTCTCTCCTCTTCTTCTGGAATCCCTGTGATAAGAATGTGTTAGTACACTTCCTGTTATTTCAGAGGTCTCTTAAACTCTTCTCATTAAATTTCTTTTTCTGTTTACCTATAGTGATTTCCACTATTCTGTCTTCTAGTTTGCATGTCTGTTCTTCATATCATCTAATCTACTGTTGATTCCTTCTAGTGTATTTTTATTTCAGTTATTGTATTCTTCAGTTCTCCTTGTTTCTTTATATTTTCTAACTCTTCATTAAAAACTTCTAATTTCTCACTCTATTCATCTCTTCATCAAGTTCTTTGAGTATCTTTATGATCATTACCTTAAATTCTTTATTGGGTAGATCACTTGTTTCCACTTCAATTAGTTTAGTTCTTCTGGGGTTTAATCTTGTTTCTTCATTTGGAGCATATGTCTCCATTACCTCATTTTGCATAATCTGTTGTTTTTATTCCTATGTATTTGGTAGGTTAGTTACATTTCCTGATCTTGGAGAAGTGGCCTTATGTAGGAAATACCCTGCAGGGTGCAATAGTGCACTCCCCTCAGGTCACTAGAGCTGTATGGTTTAGAGATGCCCTCTGTGTGGGCTGCCTGAGTCCTTCTGTTGTGGTGAGCTGTCTATTATGGGCATGGCAGGTCCAGTTGGTTGTCAGGCTGTGTTGTGCCAAAGCTGCCAGCCACTGGTTGGTGGGGCTATGCCTCAGGGGAGTCTCATTCCTGGCCTGCTAATGGGTAAGTGAAGTCTTGACATGATGGCTGTAGGGCCACTCTGGTCCCAGAACTACTGTCAGCCTGCTGGTAGGTGTGGCTGGTCCTGGGTTTTTGGTGAGTGGGGCCAGGTCTTGGGGTGGCCAGGGCTCAGGAGGGTCCTACAGCAGCTGGCCTCTGGTGGGTGGGGCTCCATCTCTGCTCTGCCTACCTGACTCACTGTGGTTCCTTCTTTATATCTTTAGCTGTAGAAGATCTTTTCTACTAGTCTAAAGGGATATTGTTGTTCTTATTATCATGGAGATTGTTCTCATAGATAGTTGCTTTGTAAATAGTTGCAGTTTTGGCATACCCATGGAAGGAGATGAAGTCAGGGTCTTTAAACATCACCATCTTCAATTTGCCATCAAGAATTCCCAACTCCTGCCATAAATTTTCACAGTGCACTGAAATGTCAAATCAATGCAGTAAGACCTAAAAGTGAAATAGGTCTTATAAAACTCTGGTAGTTCAGACGGTAAAGAATCTGCATGCAATGTGGGAGGCCCAGGTTTGATCTCTGGGTTGGAACGATCCCCTGGGGAAGGAAATGGCAACCTACTCCAGTATTCTTGCTTGGAGAATTCCATGAGCAGAGGAGTCTGGCAAGCTACAGTCCATGGGACTGCAAAGAGGCAGACAAGACTGAACTACTAACACACATTATTAGGATAAAGTTAAATTTTGGAAATACTCTTAAAATTAAGAAAAAAAGTCCCGAAAACTAACATGATACTTTAAAAATACAGAAATATCAGAAGTTTTCCTAATATATCAGATAATAGGGAAAATACCTTAATGGAAGTAAACCTAAAATATATTAAAATACTATTATCAGTAAATTAGCATAATCTACAAACTACAGGAAAGCTTATCCTAAAAGAGGCTGAAATACCTAAAGGCAAATTCTTGTTATTAGAATGGAATTCTGAATGCAACAAATATGTCAATTGTTTGCAAATTAAATTTGAAGTTTAATGGAGTATTGAATAAATCTATAGTATTTTTCTTGCAACAAGGCTAGATGATTCTGAAGTCTATTTGAAAGAGTAACCTGGCACCTGACATAAAAGTATTGTAGACAGAAATAACATTTTTTCTACTCATTATTTAAGCATTTTATGCAGATAGATAAATAAAGATATGGCACAAAAAATAAAAATTTGACAGCATAAAAATTTTGAGCTTTTGAACAGTGGTGTTGGAGAAGACTCTTGAGAGTCACTTGGACTGCAAGGAGATCCAACCAGTCAATCCTAAAGGAAATCAGTCCTGAATATTCATTGGAAGGACTGATGCTGAAGCTGAAACTCCAATATTTTGGCCACCTGATGCGAAGAACTGACTCATTGGAAAAGACCCTGATGCTGGGAAAGATTGAAGGTGGGAGGAGAAGGGGACTACAGAGGATGAGATGGTTGGATGGCATCACTGACTCAATGGACACGAGTTTGTGTAAACTCTGGGAGTTGGTGATGGATAGGGAGGCCTGGTGTGCTGCAGTCCATGGGTTGCAAAGAGTCGGACAAGACTGAATGACTGAACTGAACTAAATGGAACTGAATATCGTGGAATAGATGATCGTTTATAATATGATCAAGGAAATACCTTTAAAAACTAAGCGAGATATAGCTCTAAAGATACAGTTTACATAGTTCTAAAATGACATACATAAAATCAATCAATATTGTCATAAAGAAAACTTGGAAAGCAAATAAATGTCCAAAAATGGGCAAGTATTTAAAGACCCATTTCCGTTTGGTGGACTATTTTGATTTGCTGAGAATGATTGATGTTGGAAAATGTATTAATACATTAGACATTTACATGAAAAATGTACATTAGACACTGAAGAGTCTATATTTAGACTCTGTAATAAGAAATTCCATTTTTATTAAATTTATGTAAGTAATATAATAAGATAAATGAAGTATAAACAATGATTACTGATAACAATGGTTATAAAATCTTTTAGTTGAAGGAGCAGCAAAGGTCCAGATAACTAATGTTTAGAAATAAAAATAATAATGTTTTGTGCAGAGAAACAATGAAGCTTTGTAATTTTTACACTTTTTGATCATTTTCAAATTTCTTGGTCAAAGCCTAGGGAGCTCAGCAGACTTCCTCCAACCCTTTACTTTAGGTCTATAATGAGTTAACTACACTTAGATATAAAGGGGACCATCCTTACACCCTGCTCCCTACAGATCACATCTAAGGGAATAATCCTAACCTTGATTAGAAGACATACATTGAGATCCATAGCTACTCCCAAGAGGCATGACTGCCAAAACAAAATCAACTTTTATTTAGCTCCTTAGCTTCTAGAGAATTCTAGTCTGCAGAGAACAGAGTAACAATGTAACAATTTATTTAATGAGGCACAATGAGACTTTGATCCTGGAAACTTCTGAAGCTGTAATGGCTTTCTTTTTTTGTACATATTTGGCAATTTGGCTTAATCAGTAATAGAGGAAGCACCATTGTATCCTCCAGAGATCTCATGAGTGATTTTGTTTCCCTGCCCTTCCTGGGGGCAGAGCTCCCATTTTTAACAATTGTTCACAGGAGAAACAGAAAAGGAGTCAGTGTAAGTTAACTCTAGTGATACAACTTGGAAAGCCAGAGAATCCTTGTAAGTGCAGAAAAAAGTGAGATAAATGAGCTATGGAGGGAGAATCCCTATGAATGGTATCAACTTTCAAGGTTCCTAACAGAGATAAAGAAATAAAAGTTCAGCTAAACCAAGACTTCCCAGTTTTAAGAACTTGGAAAGTTTTAGCATCAACTGTGGCCTATTATTTCTTAATATGGTTTATCTGCTTTGGCTTTCAGTTCAGTTGCATGGGCTGCCCCTTCCCTCCTCTCCCGCATTTTCTCCTGTTTATCTTCCATATCCACTTCAGCTTTTCCTTTTGTTTCTGTTTCTCTTACCTTCCACTATTAACAATTTCTAGTCAAACTCTCATTCAGGAAATAATTAGCAAGGATTACTCTAAATTCAACATTTAACTGTGTTCTGGAATAAAGGAAGGGATGAGATGTTATTCCTTCCATCAAAGAGGGGAATAAGACCAAAAAACTAAAAGTAATATCCCATGATAAGGACTTTCCTACCAAATTGGGGTAAGGTTCATATACAGTCTAGATTTATGGTTTCTCTTGACGGTTTGAAAGATTAGACACCTTGAGGACCATATTCCCACTGGGCAAAAAGTAGCTGGAGCCAGACAGCTACTATCCCTTTAAAAGGGGCATCTGGGGACTTCCCTGGTGGTCCAGTGGTTAAGACTCCACGCTCCTAATGCAGGGGGCCTGGGTTCAATCCCTGGTCAGGAAACTAGATCCCACATGTCACCACTAAGAGTTCACATGCTGAAACTAAAAAAAAAAAAGAAAAGAAAAGATCCTGCATGTCACCCCTAATACCCGGTACAGCCAGATAAATAAATATTTTTTTAAAAATCTCACAGTAGGCAAAACAGTGTCGACAGAGTGCAATAAAAACTGTTCAGCTGTGTCAGGGAGCGGGAGGGCAACAAAGACCTAGGGTAAAATAGAGTATGCTCCCTGAGAAAAATGTTGGAATGAGTCTTGATGGAGGAATTGGAATTTTCAAGGTACAAGCTATCCTGGCAGAAGAAATTGGGGTGTAAAAATGTGGAGTGATAATAAGCGAAAGAAGCCAGACACAGATATGTAAAAGGTTGCGTATTGTGTGGTTTTATTTACATGAAATATCCAGGACAGACAAATATGTAGAGACAGAAGGTTGATTAGTGGTTGCCAGAGATTAGAGGAAAGGTGAATGGTGAATGACTGTTTGATGGGTACGAGGTTTTCTTTGAGGATAGCAAAAAATTTCTGGAACTAAATATTGGTGATGTTCATACAACACTGTGACTATACCAAGTGCCATGAAATTGTATACTTTCAAATGATCACAGTTGTGAATTTTATGTTATATGAGTTTTATCACAATTTTTAAGAAGTGCATTGCATACTTACGATATGAAAAATAATCCTAAATGCCTGAAGAACAATGTGGGGTAGATGAAGAACAGTAAAAGATGAAATTGGCTTGGCAAGACAAAAATCAGTAAGTGCCCTGTTATACAATTAGTGTATTTCTAAATTTAATACAAAACTGGTCCAATATCTGAAGAAAGGAAACTATGATACATGAGTAGGTTTACATTGTAGAAAGACCTCTCTGGGGCCAATGCAATAATTGTGCTGGAGACATTCTAGTCTCCTGTCATTTCAGAGGAAGAGATGATGAGGGACCACAGAGATGGGACAGAAGTAGTGGGGAAATAATTGAAATATCTGAGAGACACAGTGCTTAAGAATAAGCCAGTACTTACTGAATATTTGTTCATGGTGGGGAAACCAGAATTCAGAATCAGGGATGTTTCCATGTCTTGGTTGTTTCATTGCAGCACTATTTACAATAATCAGGACACAGAAAGAACCTAAATGTCCATCGACAGATGAATGGATAAAGAAGATGTGGTGCATATATACAACGGAATATTACTCAGCGCCTAAAAGGAATGAAATAGGATCATCTGTAGAGACGTGGATGGACCTAGAGTCTCATACAGAGTGAAGTAAGTGAGAAAGAGAGAAACAAACATAGTGTATCAACGCATATATGTGGAATCTGGAAAAATGGCACAGATGAATTTATTTCCAAGGCAGGAATAGAGACACAGATGTCCAGAACAGACATGTAGACACAGGGGCAGAAGGGGAGGGTGGGATGAACTGGGAGATTAGGATTGACATATATATGCTGCCATGTGTAAAATAGATAGCTAGTGGGAACCTGGTATAAAGCACAGGAAGCTCGGCTGGCTTCTCTGTGATGACCTAGAGGAGTGCGATAAGGGAAGTGCGAGGGAGGTCCAAGAGGGAGGGTTAGGGTTAGGCTTCTCTGGGTGGGCTTATTTTAATCATAGCATTCCTTATAAAGGAGGCAGAAGATCAAAGAGACAGAAGACCATGAGATGATGGAAACGAGAGGTTGGAGTAATGTGAACAAAGGGACCAAAGAATACAGACAGCATCCAGAAACTGGAAAAGACAGATTCCACTACAGAGCCTCCAGAAAGAGCCAACCATGCCAACACCTTGACTTTAGCTCAGTGAAACTGATTTCAAAAGTATAGACTCTGGAACTGTAAGAAAATACGCTGGTGTTGCTTTGTGTTAGGCACCTCAGTCATGTCTGACTCTTTGAGACCCCATGGACTGTAGCCCACCAGGCTCCTCTGTCCATCGGATTCTCCAAGTAAGAATACTGGAGAGGGTTGCCATGCCCTCCTCCGGGGGCTCTGCCCAACCCAGGGGTTGAACCTGGGTCTCTGGCTTTGCAGGCAGATTCTTTACAGCTGAGCCACTGTTGCTTTAAGCAGCCAGTAAGTGGCAATTTGCCTACCTCATAGCACTATGAGGATCAAATGAATTGACGAACAAGCTGGTTAGAACCATGGCTGCATTCTTATTAGCCATGAGCTTCATAAAAGTTTTCTGTTTTTAAAAAAAGAAATTTGTTTATTTGGCTGTGCCAGGTCTTAGTTGCGGCATGTGGAATCTAGTTGCTTGACTAGGGATCAAACCTGGGCTTCCTGCACTGGGAGCACAGGATTTTAGCCACTGGTACATCAGGGAAATCCCTAAGTTTTCTTATATAATTCTGCATTTGTAACAAGCTTTCCAGATGATGCTAATGCTGTGAGTCCATGAGTGACAATGAAGGGCAAGGAGCTACTACATAATTCTATCTCAGAGAAATGGTAGAAATAACGCTGGCTTTGAGGAATAAGATATGACGAATGGCTAGTTTGCATACTGAAGTGGGTACAGTGGCAGAAAGAGATTGGCTACATTTTTAATCCTCTGAACTGGGCTATACTGACCCTGATGCATTAACATGGAGAAGGCAATGGCACCCCACTCCACTACTCTTGCCTGGAAAATCCCATGGACGGAGGAGCCTGGTAGGCTGCAGTCCATGGGGTCGCTAAGAGTCGGACACAACTGAGCGACTTCACTTTGACTTTTCACTTTCATGCATTGGAGAAGGAAATGGCAACCCACTCCAGTGTTCTTGCCTGGAGAATCCCAGGGACGGGGGAGCCTGGTGGGCTGCCATCTATGGGGTCGCACAGAGTCGGACACGACTGAAGAGACTTAGCAGCAGCAGCAGATCCATTAACAAAATATAGGGATGTATTTATATTACGTGTAAACCGTAATATTAACTATATTTATATGATATGAGAAATATAATCAGTAGTAGTTCAGTTGGTTGATAATGCTTATTTGTTTGTATTTTTTTATTGCCCCTTTCAAGACAGTCACACCACCTATATGGAACAGGAAAATCACACACAGTTTTCAGGATTTCTTCTCCTTGGACTATCAGATGAGGCAGAGTTGCAGCCTCTCCTCTTCTGGCTTTTCCTCTCCATGTACCTGATAACTATTGCTGGAAACCTGCTCATCATTCTGACCACCATCTATGACTCCCACCTCCACACACCCATGTACTTCTTCCTCTCCAATTTGTCTTTTTCAGACATCTGTTTCACCTCTACCACCATCCCAAAGATGCTGCTGAACCTCTACATCCAGAATAAAGGCATCACCTATGAAGGCTGCCTCACTCAGCTGTATTTTTTCATCCTTTTTGCAGAACTGGACATTTTCCTCCTCTCTGCGATGGCCTATGACCGGTTCATAGCCATATGCCATCCACTGCACTACACAACCAAGATGACCCCCCAGCTCTGTGGCTTGCTGGTGCTGGCATCTTGGATATTGAGTGTCCTGGACTCTTTGCTACGCAGTTTGCTGGTGTTGCAGCTGTCCTTTTGTACTGACTTGGAGATCCCCCATTTCTTCTGTGAAATCAATCAGATTATCCAACTTGCCTGTTCTAACAATCTTCTCAGTATCATAGAGATGTATTTTGCCACTGTGCTCATGGGTATTATTCCCCTCTCTGGCATTGTTGTTTCTTATTCTCGGATTGTCTCCTCCATACTGAGGATTACATCAGCAAGGGGGAAGTACAAGGCATTTTCCACCTGTGGGTCTCATCTTTCAGTTGTTTGCTTGTTTTATGGCACAGGTCTTGGGGTGTACCTCAGTTCTGCCACTACCCAAAATTCCAGAACCAGCGCAATAGCCTCTGTGATGTACACTGAGGTCACGCCAATGCTGAATCCATTTATTTACTCTCTGAGGAACAAGGACATAAAGGGGGCTCTGAAAAGTCTTGTCACCACTCTCGCTTTCAGTGAGTGACAGGAGTGTTTACCTTGGGGCTGGAGAAGTTTTCATAAGTAGCCAAGAACAAGCTTGGCATCTAAAGCCTGATATTTTTGCTGTCTTCAGATGCTTTTTTTTTCCTTTTTCTTTACCCCATGTCCCTTAAATCAATGATACCATATGTTTTATTTTCTAACATTGCTTTTTTTTTTAACGTGGCTTTGATGTATTGATATTTCTTTCTTCATTGTTTCTCAACTTTTTCAATATTTCAGGTTTTCCCTTTCCAACCTAAATCACAATATCCTGATGCCCTGAAAAAAAATGCTGCCTTTGAAATGAAAGCAGCAAAAACAATTACAACAGAAAAATTTTTTATTCTTTCAGGAACATGAGAAAAATTTCAGAGTAAATATACACAGACACTCAAGGGTAGTAGTTTTGCTGAATAAGTCATGGTAAAGTTCAGCCACACAAACAGGTGAACTGACATTGTAAATGCAGAAAATTCAGGATATATAGTCAGAAGGAAACTTTGGAAATAGTTTTAAAAATCTACTTTATTTTCTAAAACATTGATAACTTTAGTTTGAAGTAAATGTTCGTATGTAAGGCATAATATTATCATCCAAATGTTACTCATGGTTTCCCATTATTCTCTGACTCTCTTTCACTTCTGAAGTTTTATTCCAATATTTATTTTACAAAGTCTAATATAAAAGTATAAGAGTTATAATCAGAAACAGCATTTTATTTAATAAAAACTATCAAGAAAGTATTATCAGTAGAATTTTATAAGGAATATGAGCATAAGGATTAGCTTTTTGTAATACTGCATGCCAAAAAATCCCCCACTTTTATTTAGATATGAAATAATACATATACTTGGTCACCAGAGTCACAGGTAGGGCTATGGGAAAAGAATTTCCACAGCTAATCAACACTTTTACACTGTGCTACATAAATCTTTGATCTTCTTTCATTTTAGCAAATATTTATTGAACGTCAGTTCTGTGCTACTCTTGTTCTAAACCCTGATGATAGAGCATCTAACAAGATGATCGAGGTATGTGCTCTCAAGGAGCTCACCTTCTAGGGAGAGGAAATACACAGCAAGTAAACAAGTTTTCAAACTTAGCATAATTTCAATCAGAATTAAGTGCTATGAGGAAAATCTCACAGGAAGATGAGAGAGAGTGAAAGGGCTCTACAACACAGAGTGGTAAAGGATTATTTCTTACGCTCTTTGTCCTTCTTCACACTGGTGCACACCTGACTCTGCAAGGTTCCAGAGGAGGCCTTCATTTTATAAAATTCTAGGATTTCTTCTTCCAGTTGTCTCCTCTCCTCCTCAAGTCTCATTGTCTCCTCTTGTTGGACCTTCTTAAGATGTTCAAACTTGTCCTGTAGCTGTAAAACAAATCCGCAGTTGTGACTCAAAGCACCCTATGGGGGCACATCCCCAGGAACCTGTTTCTTTCCTTCTGATTATCAAACCTACCCTAATCATTAGAATAGCACTTGATCTTAATAGTAGTCTCAAAAGTATCTCTGCTGGAGTCATATCGCTGGTAAATACATTTTCAGACCTGAGGGCAAATGAGCATCTACATACAAGGGCAAGAAGAATGATTGGAAAGGCTGGGGATGTGAGATTGTGGTATTTATAAATGATAGCAAAATCACTGAGAAAACTTTTTACTTAAAGATGTGCTATATGTATACATATACATACATACAATGGAACATTACCCGTTAAAAAAAAAAGAGAGAGAGACCTTGCCTTTTGAGACAACATGAAAGGACCTGGAAGGTATTATGCTAAGTAAATAAGTCAGAGGTAGATAATAGATAAGAAAGAGAAAGATAAATACCATATGATTTCACTTATACAGGGAATCTAAAGAAAACAATTCAAATGAATAAACATAATGAAACAGAAACACACTCATAGATACAAAGAAAAAACTGGTGGTTGCCAGAGGAGAGGGATGAATGAAATAGGTGAAGAAGATTAAAGGATACAAACGTCCAGTTATAAAATAATTAGTCATAGGGATGTAATGTACAGCATACAGAATATAGTGAATAATATTTTAATAACTTTCTATGCTGACAAATGGTGCGTGCGTGCATGCTAAGTCGCTTCAGTCGTGTCTGACTCTGTGTAACCCTCTGAACTGTAGCCTGCCAGGCTCCTCTGTCCATGGGATTCTCCAGGCAAGAATATTGAGTAGACATTCTATGAGGCCACCATCACCCTAATACCAAAACCTGACAAAGATCCCACAAAAAAAGAAAACTACAGGCCAATATCACTGATGAACATAGATGCAAAAATCCTTAACAAAATTCTAGCAATCAGAATCCAATAACACATTAAAAAGATCATACACCATGACCAAGTGGGCTTTATCCCAGGGATGCAAGAATTCTTCAATATCCGCAAATCAATCAATGTAATACACCACATTAACAAATTGAAAAATAAAAACCATATGATTATCTCAATAGATGCAGAGAAAGCCTTTGACAAAATTCAACATCCATTTATGATAAAAACTCTCCATAAAGCAGGAATAGAAGGAACATACCTCAACATAATAAAAGCTATATATGACAAACCCATAGCAAACATTATCCTCAATGGTGAAAAATTGAAAGCATTCCCTCTAAAGTCAGGAACAAGACAAGGGTGCCCACTTTCACCATTACTATTCAACATAGTTTTGGAAGTTTTGGCCACAGCAATCAGAGCAGAAAAAGAAATAAAAGGAATCCAAATTGGAAAAGAAGAAGTAAAACTCTCACTATTTGCAGATGACATGATCCTCTACATAGAAAACCCTAAAGACTCCACCAGAAAATTACTAGAACTAATCAATGATTATAGTAAAGTTGCAGGATATAAAATCAACACACAGAAATCCCTTGCATTCCTATACACTAATAATGAGAAAACAGAAAGAGAAATTAAGGAAACAATTCCATTCACCATTGCAACGGAAAGAATAAAATACTTAGGAATATATCTACCTAGAGAAACTAAAGACCTATACATAGAAAACTATAAAACACTGGTGAAAGAAATCAAAGAGGACACTAATAGATGGAGAAATATACCATGTTCATGGATTGGAAGAATCAATATAGTGTAAATGAGTATACTACCCAAAGCAATTTATAGATTCAATGCAATGCCTATCAAGCTACCAACGGTATTCTTCACAGAGCTAGAACAAATAATTTCACAATTTGTATGGAAATACAAAAAACCTCGAATAGCCAAAGCTATATTGAGAAAGAAGAATGGAACTGGAGGAATCAACCTACCTGACTTCAGGCTCTACTACAAAGCCACAGTTATCAAGACAGTATGGTACTGGCACAGAGACAGAAATATAGATCAATGGAACAAAATAGAAAGCCCAGAGATAAATCCACACACATATGGACACCTTATCTTTGACAAAGGAGGCAAGAATATACAATGGATTAAAGACAATCTCTTTAACAAGTGGTGCTGGGAAAACTGGTCAACCACTTGTAAAAGAATGAAACTAGAACACTTTCTAACACCATACACAAAAATAAACTCAAAATGGATTAAAGATCTAAACGTAAGACCAGAAACTATAAAACTCCTAGAGGAGAACATAGGCAAAACACTCTCTGACATACATCACAGCAGGATCCTCTATGACCCACCTCCCAGAATATTGGAAATAAAAGCAAAAATAAACAAATGGGACCTAATTAAACTTAAAAGCTTCTGCACATCAAAGGAAACTATTAGCAAGGTGAAAAGGCAGCCTTCAGAATGGGAGAAAATAATAGCAAATGAAGCAACTGACAACTAATCTCAAAAATATACAAGCAACTCCTACAGCTCAACTCCAGAAAAATAAATGACCCAATCAAAAAATGGGCCAAAGAACTAAATAGACATTTCTCCAAAGAAGACATACAGATGGCTAACAAACACATGAAAAGATGCTCAACATCACTCATTATCAGAGAAATGCAAATCAAAACCACTATGAGGTACCATTTCACGCCAGTCAGAATGACTGTGATCCAAAAGTCTACAAGCAATAAATGCTGGAGAGGGTGTGGAGAAAAGGGAACCCTTTTACACTGTTGGTGGGAATGCAAACTAGTACAGCCACTATGGAGAACAGTGTGGAGATTCCTTAAAAAACTGGAAATAGAACTGCCTTATGATCCAGCAATCCCACTGCTGGGCATACACACTGAGGAAACCAGAAGGGAAAGAGACACGTGTACCCCAATGTTCATCGCAGCACTGTTTATAATAGCCAGGACATGGAAGCAACCTAGATGCCCATCAGCAGATGAATGGATAAGAAAGCTGTGGTACATATACACAATGGAGTATTACTCATCCATTAAAAAGAATACATTTGAGTCAGTTCTAATGAGGTGGATGAAACTGGAGCCTATTATACAGAGTGAAGTAAGCCAGAAAGAAAAACACCAATACAGTATACTAACGCATATATATGGAATCTAGAAAGATGCTAACAATAACCCTGTGTACGAGACAGCAAAAGAGACACTGATGTATAGAACAGTTTTATGGACTCTGTTGCAGAGGGAGAGGGTGGGAAGATTTGGGAGAATGGCATTGAAACATGTATAATATCATGTATGAAACGAGTTGCCAGTCCAGGTTCGATGCACGATACTGGATGCTTGGGGCTAGTGCACTGGGACGACCCAGAGGGATGGTATAGGGAGGGAAGAGGGAGGAGGGTTCAGGATGGGGAACACATGTATACCTGTGGCGGATTCATTTTGATATTTGGCAAAACTAATACAATTTGTAAAGTTTAAAAATAAAATAAAATTAAAAAAAAAAAAGAATATTGAGTAGGATGCCATGCCCTCTTCATTGACAGGTGGTATTTAATATATAAAAATATTGACTCACTGTTGTACACCCAAAACTGATATAATATTGTAAGTCAATTTATACTTCAGTTTACAAAAATTCAAAAAAGCTGATTCTCCAAAAGCTCTAGGAAAAATAAGATTACAGGCAATCATTTTTTTAAAGGCTGCATCCAAAACTTACATGGTAAATAGCTACTTTTTGAAGAATAGAAAGTATCCTTCAACAAAATCATCTAAACTCTTGAGATAAAAACCCCCAATTTAATAGGACCCCTAAACTTGAATATGGATTATATCAAACTAGCAGGACTTGCCTCTTTTTCAGCTTCTTTAAATGCTGTTTCTTTCTCCTTTACTCGCTGCATAAACTTCTGTTTCAACTCTTCTTCTTCCCTCTGACATTGCTCCAAGAGCTCCTGCCTTTTGGCTTCATAGATCTCTTGAAAACTAAAAAGAAATGTGTGTGTTCTTATATTAAAATGTTAATATAAATAAACATATAAAAATATATATTATATATTAAAATATATGTAACATTGTATGGAAAAACCCAAATGAACTTTTTGGCCAACCCAATATAAACAATGCATATAACTTGAAAACAAAATACCAAACAACCCAAATGAAAAACAAGCAGAAGACCTAAATAAACATTTCTCCAAAAAAGATATACAGATGGCTATCAGGCACATGAAAAGATGCTCAGCATTCCTAATTATTCGAGAAATACAAATCAAAACTATCATGGGGTGCCACCTCGTACCAGTCAGAAAGGCCATTATGAAAAAATCTACAAATAACAAATGCTGGAGAGGGTGTGAGAAAAAAACAAACCAAAACTTCACTGCTGGTGGAAATGTAAAGTGGAAAAGCCACTATGGAAAACAGTATAGACATTTCCCCCAAAACTGAAAATGGTGTTGCTATACGATCCAGCAATCCCACTCTTGGGCATATGCCAGAACAAAACTACAATTCAAAAAGATACCTGGACCCCTGTGCTCACAGCAGCACTATTCACAACAGCCAAGACACAGAAACAGATCTCTGAGTTCTACAGGAACCAAGGCTCCTACCCAGGTGGAGGATGATAACTTCAGGCTGAGCACAAGCATATGGACCCCAGACTGGCTGCAACCAGAAGGCTGATGATTGAACACCATCTTGTTACCTCACCACCAACCAATAATGGGAGGGTTACACAGCCTACAGCCCTCCCTCCCGAATTTTGCCTATAAAAACTTCTTTTCTCTTTGGGATTGATACGGAGTGTTTCAGCACAAGTACATATTGTGTGTGCTCAGTCGCTCAGTCGTGTCCGACTCTTTGCAATCCCATGGACTGTAGTCTGCCGGGTTCCTCAGTCCATGGGACTCTCCAGGCAAGAACTGGAGTGGGTTGCCATGCCCTCCTCCAGGGACATGTACATATTGGAGACACATAAATTAGCCCTTGCATTATGTTGCTCCTACTAACCCTCCATCGAGGTCTGAAGATAATGAAAACCCACAAGATTCAGATGGCCCAGAATACGAGAAGCAGAGCTATTCTCATTCCAAAATAATCACATCTCATGGTTATAGGGGATTTCCAAGTCACCTATCATCTTGTTCGAGCAAGATCTCCACTCACCTAACTGGCTGGTTATTTGGACCCATATCAGTAAATCCCATTATGTGAAGTCTGTTGCGCCTGTAACGTTCATAGTGCCGAGTGTGAGTCTGTTCTTTCAAGTCTTCCATATTTGTACAAAGAAGCATATCCCGGAGCTTAACAAAGTCACAGTGGTTTTCATTTTCCACTAGGCAGAAAAATAATAAAGCCACAAAGCTTATTATCAATCTCTATCACCCAGTAAGCATTCTTGAATGAGCTTAGAGTGTTCTGAATAACAGCCATAAATCTTTTAACCATTTAACTATGCTTATATGGTACATGTCAATTATAGGTATAGTTTATTTATAGACCAGGAAATTTGCTTTAAATTTATTAGCCAGAGACTAAATAGGAAATGGTGAAATAATATGTTACATTATATTATTATAGAGCTTCAGTTCAGTTCAGTCACTCAGTTGTGTCTGACTCTTTGGGACCCCATGGATTGCAGCATACCAGGCCCCTCTGTCCTTCACCATCTCCCGGAACTTGCTCAAACTCTCATGTCCATTGAATTGGTGATGCCATACAACCATCTCATCCTCTGTTGTCCCCTGTCCTCCTGCTTTCAATCTTTCCCAACATCAGGGTCTTTTCCAATGAGGAAAAGACTCTTCTCAATCAGGTAGCTAAAATATTGGAGCTTCAGCTTCAGCATTAGTCCTTCCAATGAATATTCAGGACTGATTTCCTTTAGAATTGACTGATTTGATCTCCTTGTAGTCCAAGGAACTCTCAAGAGTCCTCTCCAACACCACAATTTGAAAGCATCAATTCTTGGGCACTCAGCCTTCTTTATGGCCCAACTCTCACATCCATACATGACTAATGGAAAAACCATAGCTTTGACTATATGGACTTCTGTCGCCAAAATGATGTCTCTGCTTTTTAATATGCTGTTTAGGTTGGTCATAGCTTTTCTTCCAAGGAGCAAGAGTCTTTTAATTTTGTGGTTTTGAAACTTATATAGCATAAGTTTTCTTTAATAATTTAGTATTTTTCAAATGAATATTCTCAAGGTATTTTACAGAGCAGTAAACTGATGAACTGATGCTATATACTAATATAATGTAACATATTATTTCACTGTTTCCTATTTAGTCTCTGGTTAATAAATTTAAAGCAAATTTCCTGGTCTATAAATGAACTATAAATTATCTTCTTTTAAAGAAGATAATTTCACTAAACTAAGTAATTTAATTAAAGCCTGCTAATGTAAAGGCCTTAACAATTGTACATGATGTAGTTATTAAATTATATTTGTATACCATATGTATGAGAATGAATTAGTCACTTTTCAAAATCACTCAGTAAATTCACATGGCTCTCTCTTGTGCCTGTCATATCCAAAAGACTGATCACAATATTTTTGGTATTGGGTATGATATTATAACCAAATATAATATTCATTAAAATATGTTGTCTTTAAGTACATTTAATAAAATTAAAATTTATAATACATTAATTGAAAATAACATTTGGAACATTATCTCTACAGATAGAGATAATCCAGTCTCCAATAATTAGTATCACAAGTATATGAATCAGATAATAAATGACTGTTATGACAATATTCTAATTCATCATGATGTTAGATAACTAATATAAATGTCTAGGTATAATTTATCCAAAAATAAATTATATTACTTTATTTTTGAAATAGTTTACCACCCCTTTTACTAGTAACCACTTAAAAGTGCTTTATAAATTGAGTAGCAATTAACTTATATAACATGTATCAAGAACCAATATTTATGCTTCCATGCTGTTCAAAGTTCTTTTGTTCAAAGAACTTTTCAACATTCTGAATATGATAGCTTAGCACCACAGAGATAATCTGCATATGGCAGACTTGGGTAGATGAGAAGGTTCTGCTCAGTTTCTGAATTTTTGCCTAAAGTACAAAAAAATCCCAGAAAATTCCCATGAGAATAAATTATAGTCAAAATAATCACTATCTCAAATGAAACAGAATCTGTGCTCCTTATCAGTAACTGTTAATTTGCTGTTTAATGAGAGTTACCAATATTGACTCAAGTTAAGATATTTTGTTTTATATATTTTTAGTTATATTTTACATAATTTTATAATTATCTGTATTTGAGCATAATCACTCCAGAGTAAGCCTTCTCATGGAGGTTTGTTATGCTTACCTTGTAAAATTCCCCAGGGGTACTGACGTCCTCTGACTGTCCTTTTTCCAACTTTCACTTCCTCCGTACTTCCTACTACAGCAAAAGGTAAGAGGCCCTAGAAAGTAAGAACAAATTTCATCATATTTTCTTATACCAATATGACTTACTCTGTTACTGTTATTTCTGTTATGGAAATAACAGAGACAAGAATACATAATAAGTTTACTCAAACAAGTGATTTATCCTGCCTCAGATTTTATGACTTAGCATTAAATATGTGCAGATTAATTTCTGTAAGCATTTGTGTGAGATCCCACTTCTATTTAACATAATATTAGAAGTCTTAGCCACAGCAATCAGACAACAAAAATAAATAAAAGGTATCCAAGTTGGAAGGGAAAAAGTAAAACTGTCAGTATTTGCAGACGATATGATACTATACACAGAAAACTTTAAGTCTACCAAAAAATCACTAGAAATAATAAATGAATTCAATAAAGTTGAAGAATAAAGGTTATCATACAAATTTCTACATGTTGCTTTTCTATTTACTAATAATGAACTGTCAAAAAGAGAAATCAAGGAAACAATCCATTTAAAATTGCATCAAAATGAATAAAATACCTAGATGGCTTAAAAGAGGAGGTGAAAGACCAATATTCTGAAAAATATCAGACACTGATGAAGGAATATGAAGATGACACAAATTAGTGAAAAAATATACCATGTTCATGGATTGGAAGAATTAATAATGTTAAAATGTTCATACTATTAAAATGTTCATACTATTCAGAGTAATCTACAGATTTAATGTAATCCCTATCAAAATAGACATGGCATTTTCCACAAAACTAATGGAATTAGTTACATAATACATAATAAAATTGTATGGTACTGCAAAAGAGCTCAGATAGCCAAAGCAATCTTGAGGAAAAAAGAACAAAACTGTAAGTATCACACTCTTTGATTTCACACTATATTATAAAACTACAGTATCAAAATAGTGTGGTACTAGCACAAACAGTGGAGAAGGCAATGGCACCCCACTCCAGTACTGTTGCCTGGAAAATCCCATGGATGGAGGAGCCTGGTAGCCTGCAGTCCATGGGGTCGATAAGAGTCAGGCACGACTGAGCGACTTCACTTTCACTTCTCACTTTCATGTATTGGAGAAGGAAATGGCAACCCACTCCAGTGTTCTTGTCTGGAGAATCCCAGGGACAGAGAAGCCTAGTGGGCTGCCATCGATGGGGTCGCACAGAGTCGGACACGACTGACGCGACTTAGCAGCAGCAGCAGCAGCACAAACAGACACACAGATCAGTGGAACAGAACAGAGAACCCAGAAATAAAATTACACACATATGGCCAATTAACCTACGACAAAGGAGGGAAAAATATACGATGGGAAAAGACAGTCTCTTCAATAAGTGGTGCTGGGATAACTACATGATAACAACACAATTAATATGTAAAGGAATGAAATTTGAACTTTTCTCATAATACATACAAAGATAAACACAAAATGAATTAAAGACCTAAATGTAAGACCAGAAACCATGAAACTCCTAAAAGAAAACTCTAGGCAGAACACTGACATAAACGCTCACAATATTTTTTAGATCTTTCTTCTCAGGCAAACGATACAAAAGCAAAACTAAAAAAATGGGACCTAATTTAACTCAAAACCTTTTGCACAGCAAAAGAAACTGTCAAAAAATGAAAAGACAGCCTATGGAATGGGAGGAAATATTTGGAAATGACATATCTAATATGGAGTTAATACCTAAAATATATGAACAGCTCATACAATTCAATATCAAAGCAAACAACCCATTTTTTAAAAAGGGCAGGTCTTCCCTGGTGGTTCAGTGGTAAAGAATCTTCCTGCCAATGCAAAGGATAGGGTTGATTCCTGGTCAAGGAAGTTCCCACATGCCACGGAGCAACAAAGCCCCTTGTGCCACAAACTACTGAAGCACCTAGAGCTCATGTGCTGCAACATGAAGATCCAGCACGGCCAACAGATAAGTAGATAAATACATTTTTACAAAATCACAATGCAGCTTTTCAGCAAAGGCTATTGCTTTGCGCTTTGACACTAGCATTTCATATGGGATTTCAAATAAGTTGATTTGAGGAGAGAAGAGCCTCACCTGACTTCTTTGAGATTAACACAACGCTTTGGGGTCCTTTCCTAACTGTACAAATATTTCTTTGAGTCTCTGCTTTCAATTTCCTTGGGCCAGTTCTTGTCTGTGCCAAGAAGTGGAGTTGCTGGCTTGTATGATAATTGTAGGTTTAATTTCTTGAGGAACCACCATACTTTTTTCCATAGTGGCTTCACTATTTTTGCATTCCCACAAAAAGTGCACAGGGTTTCCAGTTTATCCACATTCACACCAACGCTTGTTATTTTCTGTTTTTTTTTTTTTTTAATGATAGCTTATCTTAATGCATATGAGTTGCTATTGCACTGTGGTTTGTGTGTGTGTATAGTCATCTTTATTATAGTTCATGAGTACATTAGAAACTGACATGGATTTCTTTATTAAGAAAGTAGATGGTTATGGACAGCTGCTTTCCACTTTTACTTGAGAATGGTAAAGAAGCCAATATTAGTGTCATTACATCAAGTTTTCACCTGATAGGAAACCTGAACAGGTCTCTTGGGTTTTCTAGGTCACTGTTATACTGTCCCCAGACCTCCCTGCACCCAAGTGTCTCTGGAATTCCCTGTACATTTCAAAAGGCACTTGGGCAACAGAACACTATTACTCTGCTTGCTTTTAAGGTGCAATTCCTGGGTTAAATATTGTGCATATACATCTCTTAATTGCCCAGGCTTATCTTCTAAATAATGCATTACTCATAAAACCATAACAAATTCAGTAAAGACTTTTTAAATGGTCCACATCAAAAATATTTAAAAATTTTTTTAAATTAAAAAAATTAAAAGTTTAAGATGGTAAACTTCATTCGATGTATATTTTACCACAATTTTAAAACCTCTTAGAAGGAAACATAAGAAAATCTTTAGTACCTTGGATTTGACAAAACAGTCTTAGATATGACATCAAAAGCACAAGTAACAACTAAAATATATAAATTGGACTTCATCAATATTTTTAAAAAGCTTATGTTTCAAAGGACACCAGAAATAAAATGAAAAAATGACTAATAGATTAGGGGAAAATAATTGCAAATCAAGTAAGACAGTACGTGTTGCAAGAGGGCATCAGAGGGCAGACACACTGAAACCATACTCACAGAAAACTAGTCAATCTAATCACACTAGGACCACAGCCTTGTCTAACTCAATGAAACTAAGCCATGCCCGTGGGGCAACCCAAGATGGGCGGGTCATGGTGGAGAGATCTGACAGAAGGTGGTCCACTGGAGAAGGGAATGGCAAACCACTTCAGTATTCTTGCCTTGAGAACCCCATGAACAGTACGAAAAGAATACATAAAGAACTCTAACAACTCAATTAAAAAAAAAAAAAAGAGCTCATTTAAAAATGCACAAAGGATCTGAGTAAATTTTTCCCCTGGGAAGACATACTAATAGCCAATTAAAGCATGAAAAGACCAAATACTATATAATTCCATTCATATGATATCCAGAACAATGGAATCTGAGGAGAAAGATGTTGATTAGCGGTTTCCTAGGGCTGGTGGAGAGGAAGGTTGACAGGCGGTAGGGGAGAAAAGCTAAAGAGTATGGGGTTTCTTTTTGAGATAATATTTCCATTTCAATTATATAATAAAAATGTTCTCAGTTTGGTTGTGGAGGTGGTTGCACACATTGTGAACAGACTAAAAATCATTAAATTGTATACTTTCATGGGTGAGTCATATGGTATGTGAACTATATCTTTCTAAAAGGATTTTTAAAAGAATAAAATGCTTCTTAAAATAATTAATTCTCAGCAAATATTTTTCAAAATCAAGAAAAAGAAACATTTTCCCACACTGGATTTTGGGGGAAAATACCTTATTTATAGTCTCTTTGTCAGATACAAGTGACACTATATTACCAACATTGCTGTTCAGCTGCTAAGTCATGTCCGACTCTTTGGGACCCCATGGACTGCGGCACGCTAGGCTTCCCTTCACCATCTCCTGGAGTTTGCTCAAACTCATGTCCATTGAGTCAGTGATGCCATCTAATCGTCTCATCCTCTGTCGCCCCCTTCTCCTCTTGCCCTCAATCTTTCCCACCATCAGGGTGTTTTCCAGTTTTTTCTGTATTGCTAATAAGGTTACTTATAAATTATATTTTCATTCCCCCTGTCAAATAGAATTGAGATTCAATAGTTAGAAGCTTACATTCATCGAGGAGTTCATGTGAGTGCTAGCTTCATTATCTGTTGGGAACTGATACATCTGGATGCCATTACTAATCAATTCATTCATTATCGCACACTTAAATGTCTGTAAATCACTTTTAGAAATTGCATCTGCTTTGGCAATCACTGGTATAATGTTCACCTATTAAGAAAGAAGCAAAGAAAAACTCACCATTGAGAATTAATTATTAAATGTTATTGTTACAGTGAAAACCTCACAATATCTGACAACACATTTTTGTAACCAAATAATCCCTAGCTTTCATGACTTCATAAAATTGCTTTCCAAAATCATCAGTATTTTTGAAGATCAAACTTTAATCAGAAATCAGGTTTAGAAGGCTCAGTTTTTTCTCTTCTCAAATTTTCTTACACTTCCAATGCATCTGGGTTTGGTAAAATGTAAATAGCGAAATGAAGTATGATAAATTTGATTTCTTATTTGATTGAGTACTAAAATGTCAGAAGAGACTTTTCATCAACACTGTAGAACAGATCAACTTTTTCCTTCTAATCATTTATTTGCACCATCTAAGGCCATTAAAATAGCGTTAACCCAGTTCCACCAGTGTCCTCATAAAAATGAGAAACTTGGACACGCGGAGACATCACATGTGTGTACAAACAAAAGATCGTGTGAGGTGACAGTGAGAAAGTGGCCATCTACTTCCTGAACTGAGAGGTTTCAGAAAAAACAAAACTTGGTGACACTTTCTGGAACTGTAAGAAAATAAATGTCTATTTTTAAATCACTTTCTATTGTTAAATCACTAAGTGACATTTTGTAATGGTATCTCTAGAAAATGCTTTAAAGGTTAACAGAAAAAATGATATATATTTGAAGTCACTCAGTTGTGTCCGACTCTTTGTGACCCCATGGACTGTAGCCTGCTAGGCTCCTCCGTCCATGGAATTTTCCAGGCAAGGTTACTGGAGTGGGTTGTCATTTCCTTCTCCAGGGGATCTTCCCAACCCAGGAATCGAACCCGGTCTTCTGCACTGAAGGCAGACTCTTTACCATCTGAGCCACTGGGGAAGTCAAGTTCTTGTGTGCAAATGCTTTCAAGATTTGCACTGTTTCTTAGGTTCAGTAGTTGTGGCGCATGGGCTTAGTTGCCCCACGGCACATGGGATCTTCCCGGACTAGAAATCGAACCCATGTCCTCTGCACCCACAGATGGATTCTGAATTACTGGACCACTAGGGAAGTTCAAGATTTGTATTGTTTAAAAATAAGTATCAAATCTTGCTGATGGATTTACCAAACGCACCTTGCTGTCAATGTTCTTCATGGTTAATATATCAAGAGACTTCAGAGAATGTCCTGTCGGTGAAATGAAGTAAAGGCACACATGGACGCGGGAATCACGGTAGTCACCTAAGGAACGTTTAATTTTCAATTCTTCTTGAAGATAGGACTCAAATTGAGCATCTAGGTAGTCAACAATTGGCTGGTAGCTGGAAAAAAAAAGATTATTCAAACATTTAACATAACAGATTAATATCATCTGATGCCTGTGATTTTATCATTTACTATATAGTGAATATGTGCACTCACTAATTGCCCTAGCAATTAAAATGTTCATAACATGTCCTTACAAAGATAACAATTATAAACCAATAAAAAGGCCCATTATTGGACTTGACTGGTGGTACAGTGGTTAAGAATCTGCTTACCAATGCAGGAGACATGGGTTAGAACCCTGGTCAAGGAAGATTCCACACGCTGAGGGTCAGCTAACCTTGTGCAGCGTAACTGCTGAGCCCACGCTCTAGGGCCGGTGTTCTGCAACGACTGAGTCTGAGTGCTGTGACTACTGAGCCCACACGCCTAGAGCCCATGCTCCACAACGAGAGAAGCCAACACCACCAGAAGCCTGTGACCACAGGAAGAGTACCCCCACCTGCCACAACTAGTGAAAGCCCATGGGCAGCAAGGAAGATACTCCACAGTCACAATGAATAATTTTTTTTAAGGACCCATTGTTTAGAGAAAAGGCAAAATGCTCTCTCAGTTCAGTGCAGTCCCAATTAGAATCCAAGTTTTTGCATGTATACATATATATAAGTGCAAAGAACCAAGAATGCTCAAGACATACTGAAAAAAAAAATGAAGAAGATATATTCTTCCTATATTAGAACTTACTGTGAAGCTAAAATCATTAATACAGCATGGTATCAGCATAAGGATAAACTGACTAAAGCACAAGATAATTTTTCGATGTGATACAACTGTTCTAGGTTCCAGATGAGGTGGTGGGTATACAGCTCAATGCATTCTTAAATGTAAGCCAGACACTATAAAACTCTCAGAGGAAAACAGGCAGAACACTCTTTGACAGAAATTGCAGCAAGATCTTTTTAGACCCACCAACTAAAGTAATGAAAATAAACACAAAAATAAACAAAGGGGACCTAATTAAACTTAAAAACTTTTGCACAGCCAAGGAAACCATAGACAAGACAAAAAAAAGACAACTCTCAGAATGGGAGAAAATATTTGCAAATGAAGCAACTGACAAGGGATCAATCTCCAAAATATGCAAACAGCTCATGTAGCTCAATATCAAAACAACAAACAACCCAATCAAAAAATGGGTAGAAGAACTAAGTAAACATTTCTCCAAAGAATACGTGCTGCTGCTGCTGCTGCTGCTAAGTCGCGTCAGTCATGTCCGACTCTGTGCGACCCCATAGACGGCAGCCCACCAGGCTCCGCCGTCCCTGGGATTCTCCAGGCAAGAACACTGGAGTGGGTTGCCATTTCCTTCTCCAATGCTTGAAAGTGAAAAGTGAAAGTGAAGTTGCTCAGTCGTGTCTGACTCTTCAAAACCCCATGGACTGTAGCCCACCAGGCTCCTCTGTCCATGGGATTTTCCAGGCAAGAGTACTGGAGTGGGGTCCATTGCCTTTTCCGAAAGAATACATACAGATGACCAAAAACATACAGATGACCAAAAACACATGAAAAGATGCTCAACATCATTAATTATTAGAGAAATGCAAATCAGTGAGGTATCACCTTACACTGGTTCAGAATGGCCATCATTAAAAAATCTACAAGCAATGAATTCTGGATAGGGTGTGGAAGAAAGGGAATCCTCTTACATCGTTGGAGGGAATGTAAATTGATACAGCCAGTATGGAGAAGTATGGAGGTTCCTTTAAAAATCTAAAAATAGAACTACCATATGACCCAACAATCCCACTCCTGGGCATATACCCAGAGAAAACCATAATTCCAAAAGATACATGCACCCCAGTGTTCACTGCAGCACTATATACAATAGCCAAGATATGGAAGCAACCTAAATGTTCATCAACAGAGGAATGGATAAAGATGTGGCATATATATAATGGAATACTACTCAGCCATAAAAAGAAATTGTGCCATTTGCAGAGGTGTGGATGGACCTAGAGACTGTCATATAGTGAAGTAAGTCAGAAAGAGAAAAACAAATATTGTATATTAACACATATATGTGGAATCTAGAAAAATGATACAGATGAATTTATTTGCAAATCAGAAATAGAGACACAGATGTAGAGAACAAATATATGGACACCAATGGGAGAAATGGAGGGGCAGGATGAACTGGAAGATTGAGATAGACATATATACACTTTGGAAGGAATGATGCTAAAGCTGAAACTCCAGTACTTTGGCCATCTCATGTGAAGAGTTGACTCATTGGAAAAGACTCTGATGTTGGGAGGGATTGGGGGCAAGAGGAGAAGGGGACGACAGAGGATGAGATGGCTGGATGGCATCACTGACTCAATGGATGTGAGTTTGAGTGAACTCCGGGAGTTGGTGATGGACAGGGAGGCCTGGCGTGCTGCGATTCATGGGGTCGCAAAGAGTCAGACACGACTGAGTGACGGATCTGATCTGATGTATAAAATGGATAACTAATGAGAATCTACTGTATAGCACAGGGAACCCTACTCAGTGCTCTGTGGTGACCTAAATAGGAAGGAAACCCAAAAAAGAGGGGTTGTATGTATGTGTTGGAGTAGGAAATGGCAACCCACTCCAGTATTCTTGCCTGGAAAATTCCATGAACAGAGGAACCTGGTGGGCTGCAGTCCATGGGTCGGAAAAAGTCAGACATGACTGAGCAAATGAGCACACAGCACATGTATGTGTATGGCTGATTCACTTTGCTGCACAATAGACACAAGTGCATCACTGTAAAACAACTATACTCCAATAAAATTGCTTTTTAAAAAGTTAAGGACAAAAAGTAAATTTTGCAAGCAGCAACAGAAAAGCAACTCATCACATATAAGGGAGCCCCCATAAGACCATGAGCCAATTTCTCAGCATAAAATTTGCAGGCTAGAAAAGAATGGGATAATACAGACAAAGTGATAAAAAGAAAAAACCTACCAACTGCCTTTTAGAAATGAAAGAAAAAAAAATACTTCCCAGACAAATAAATACTGAGGAAGTTTATCACCACTAAATTTGCCTTAAAAGAAATGCCACTAGATCTACTTGAAAAGAAATGCTAAAGGGAGTTATTCAAGTTGAAACAAGTGGACTCATTACAGTAACACAAAAGCACACAGGAGTATAAAACTCAATGGTAAAAGTCAATAAAGGTAAATATAGACAAATAGAAAATATTGTAACACTATAATGAAAAAGGCATGTGAATCACTTTTACCTGTAACATAGAAATAAAAAGAAAAAAGTATAAATAACTGTAAATACAAAAATCTTTGAATGGATGAACAACATAAAAATATGAAGCTTGATATCAAAAGTAAAGAACAGGTAAAACTGTAAAATTGTGCATGTGATTGAAGTTGTTGTAAGCTTAAAATAAACTGTTATAAAATGCTTTATATAAGCCTCATGATAATCACAAATAAAATACCTATAAAAGATACATAAAAGAAAAAGAGAAAGAAAGAAAACACATCACTACAAAAATCAACAAAATACAAAGAAACTAAAAAGAGGAAGTGAGGAACAAGGGGACTACAAGACAGAAAACATACAGCAAAATAATAATAGTAAGTCATTCCTTGTGAATAATTACTCATATACTATAGAGTATATACTATATATAATTATTTGAAAAGAGTGAAAAATGAAAGTCACATCTGACTCTTTGAGACCCTGAATTCTCCAGGCCAGAATACTGAAGTGGGTTGCCTTTCCCTTCTCCAGGGGATCTTCCCAACCCAGGAATCAAACCGAGGTCTCCGGTATTGTAGGCAGATTCTTTAACAGCTGAGCTACCAGGGAAGCCCATTTGAAAGGAGTAAACTTCCCAATCAAAAGACAAAGAGTGGCTGAATGGATTTAAAAAAAAAATCCAACTACATGCCATCTACAATAGACCCACTTTATTATTTTTTAATTGAAGTATAGTTGATTTATAATGTTGTGCTAATTTCTTCTGTACAGCAAAGTGATTAAATTTCATATATATTCTAGAACATTACTTTTTAATATATGGAGAAAAAAAGCAAATTCCTTGAAATAACAACTTTTAAAATTAAAATAAGAAAACACTCACCTGGCTTCCTTGTTTATTTGATCACCATAGCCCACTGTTTTCACAACAGTTAATTTCAACTGAACATTATTTTCCTGGAGTTCATACGTCTGAATTTTAAGTCCAACACTTGCGTAAAAATGTGAAGATTTTTTGTCTTTCAAATTAGTATTGAACAGTGTGTCAATCAAGGTTGATTTTCCAATTCCAGTTTCCCCTGTACAGAAACAGATACATCATAGGGGCATAAGATATCTGCAAAGTGACACCCTGTCCCCTCCCTAGAATGGTCCCAAATACTTCAAAGACTAGAATGTCCTTGAAATATATATGATACTTCTGACTTCATGCATCATTAACATAATATGGAAAGATAAAATACACAAAGGTGTATCAGATTTTGAAGAGCACTGAAACACTTAGATAAAAAATGTCTAAGGTGTTAGAGAAGACTCTTGAGAGTCCCTTGGACTGCAAGGAGATCCAACCAGTCCATTCTGAAGGAGATCAGCCCTGGGATTTCTTTGGAAAGAATGATGCTAAAGCTGAAACTCCAGTACTTTGGCCACCTCATGCAAAGAGTTGATTCATTGGAAAAGACTCTGATGCTGGGAGGGATTGGGGGCAGGAGGATAAGGGGACAACAGAGGATGAGATGGCTGGATGGCATCACTGACTCCATGGACATGAGTCGGAGTGAACTCTGGGAGTTGGTGATGGACAGGGAGGCCTGGCATGCTGCGATTCATAGGGTCGCAAAGAGTCGGACATGACTGAGCGACTGAACTGAACTGAACACGGCTAAGAAGATGCAAACCAATACAAACACAAAGACATAGTCCTAAAGAAACAGCACCAGTGTTATGCTGCTTAAAATAAGTTGAAATGAACAATTAAGAAATAATTCATGGGAGGGGTTTGGCACTTACCCACACAAAGAATATTAAAAAAGAATCCTTGTTGAACGGATTTGTCCACCAACTGATGAGCCAAACAATCAAAACCAAAATGGCCAAGCATATTTAAGCAACGTATATTATCTTCTTTTTGCTTAAAGAAAAAAACAATATTTTGATTAGATAGAAGATATCACTTGACAATGACTATATTAATATGTCAAAGAAATGGAATGATTATTATTTAAGAAATGATATCATTTCATATGATCATTCAAATGATCAAATATCATGTGATTATCATACTTCAGACAAGATGCAAATGAAGTAAATTTGTAAGAAGAGAGACCACAAACAGAAATATAGATTTTTGTCGTTTTTATAAATAGTAACATTATCTCTGTTTACACTCAAATAGACTATATTTCTAAGTTTAAAAGTAGGAAATTAAAGACATACCACAAGAAAGCCCAGTATATTACTCCACAATAATAAATTATTTTTGTGGAAAAAAGAAAACAACATTGTTTCATTCCATTCCAGTTTGGTAATATATTCAGGAGATCCAGTATATGTTAATATATGCAAGGAAATCAAACTTTATTTGAATTTTTAAAAAATAACTAAAAACCTTGACTTCATATTTGTGATATGCCTGAGAACTTATGTTGTATCAAGTTGTTAAAGGAATCCACTGCTAATAACACAAACCTAGAAACCCAGAAATCCATTAATAATGTATTTATTATATTTTATTATTTATATTTTATTTATTTATTATAATTTATTATACATAAATTTACCAATTTACCAAAATTTGATTATTTTTAAAAGTGAAAATAATTCAAAGAAGGCTTATTAATCTAACTAGTCTCAGCCCTGGATATCTCTCCCAAACAGCTAGAAATTTTCACAAATGCTTTATGCAGAAAAGTGTTTGCTGTAGCTCTCTAACATCCAAATATATGACTCCTTGTAATAGAATATCCAAGTAAATGATAATATATTTATTCACATACACACTGGGGCATTCTTCAGTCATTAGAGATATTTATAAAAATGCTTTAATAAATTGAAAAATACATGAAACTCTTTAAAGAGTAAGATATAAAATTGTGTGTACATGCCTAACTTTTGGTGTTAGCAGAGTAACTTAACAGCATTTTACCTTTCCTTGCATTAACAACGAGAACAACTGTTTGAAGGCACTGGAACAGAAAGAAAAGGAGGCAGAAACAAGAATAAATCAAATTGTGGAAACAAGTTAGCATAATAGGTGAAATTAGATTTATCCACATACTCCCGTGAAGTGACTCCCCAGTAAATAAGAAACTTGAAACGTAGAGCTCAAGCAGAGAGCAACAATCTTGAGCTGGGAAAGCTAAGGTTAGAATTTGGGGCTGCCAAAATACCAGGATACAGAGAAAGAAATCTTGGAAGAGCAAGCCACAGCATGGGGAGACCCAAATTTGCAGACTTTAGAACACTTGGCTGAGTCTCACTCCGTACGTGCAGGCGTGACTGTAAAGAGCCCAGTGGAAACTGAGAGAAGAATTGGCATTCTAAAAACGCTGAGCTCGTATCTTAAGAGTGGTATTGGGAAGACCCAAGGGGACAGAGTTTGGAGTTTAAGCTTCTTCCCAGTTAGACAAGTTTGATCAACACTTTAGATAAACACTTTGAACTTTTAATTTAAATTTGTAAAAGGACTTGCTATAGGATCAAGGATTATGTTCTAAGTCAAAGAGTTACTCCCAAGTCGAAGGGTACAATGAAGGTAAATCCACCTTTACAAAGAATATCGTGACTCAACAGGGTCCAAATGACTTGCCAGTAATCTAACTGCTAAAACAAATTCACTACTCTTTAGAGAAATATAATAATAGAATTTAGACTTTCTACAATGTATAATCAAAATTACTAGATATGAAGAAGCAGAAAAGAATTTCTCTCACAGCCAAGGACAAACACAATCAATAGAAACACCCACACAATGAGGAATTGGCAGATAAACACTGTAACTATTATGAACTTGTTTAAGAATCTACAGAAAAAGATGGGTACAATGGATTAAGTGATAGGTTATTTTATTTTATTTTTGGCCACATCACTTGGCATGTGGGATCTCGTTTCCTGACCAGGGATTGAACCCATACCCCTTGCATTGGAAGTGTGGAGTCTTAACTACTGGACCACCAGGGAATTCCCAATAGGTAATTTTAGATACACAAAAGATGATGATACACAAAAGTTGTTAGTTGAATTCAGTTCAGTCCAGTCACTCAGTCATGTCCGCCTCTTTGTGACCCCATGGACTGCAGCCTACTCAAACTCATGTTCATCGCATCAGTGATGCCATCCAACCATCTCATCCTCTGTCATCCCCTTCTCCTCCTGCTTTCAATCTTTCCCAGCACCAGGGTCTTTTCCAATGAGTTAGTTCTTCACATCAGGTAGCCAAAATATTGGAGTTTCAGCTTCAGCATCAGTCCTTCCAATGAATATTTAGGACTGATTTCATTTACAATGGACTGGTTGGATCTCCTTTCAGTCCAAGGGACTCTCAAGAGTCTTCTCCAACACCACAGTTCAAAAGCAACAATACTTCAGCGCTCAGCTTTAGTTGAATTAGTACATGCTAAACGAACAATTGGCACCCTGCTCCTATACTCTTGCCTGGAAAATCCCAGGGACGGAGGAGCCTGTTGGGCTGCAGTTCATGGGGTCACTAGGAGTCGGACACGACTGAGCTACTTCGCTTTCACTTTTCACTTTCATGCATTGGAGAAGGAAATGGCAACCCACTCTAGTGTTCTTGTCTGGAGAATCCCAGGGACGGGGAAGCCTGGTGGGCTGCTGTCTATGGGGTCGCACAGAGTCGGACACAACTGAAGCGACTTAGCAGCAGCAGCAGCAGCAGCAGCAAATGAACAATGAAGGGTAGGGATAGGACCCTACCAGGGTCCTATTTGGTCCCAATCAGGGATCCAGGCATCAACCAAGGATTAATTAATAAAAATTCCATGGGGATTTTTATATTTAAAGAGAGCATGTTGAGCAATACTAAACTGAAAATACAATCAAATGAGAAAAAATTTTAATTTGTTACTATTTGTGGGGTTTAATATATGTGGCAAATTCTGAGTTCTCTATTCAAAGAGAACATTCTGACCCATAGAATCTGAAGGTGATATGAAACAATAACAGATTTGGATGCTCTATTGTCCTCTCTGTCCTAGACTCCCTTGTGATAGGCTTCACTCATTTTAAAAACTGCAACTCAGGGAGGTACCAGATCAAAGTGTCCATAGAACAAAATATAGCCCATTTTCTTATCAGAAAAAGACCAGAGACCGTGGCCTCATTAGCACTGAGTTTTTACCCACAGAACAAGCAAAGTTCTGAATCATCACAATTACTTAACAAATGTCTTCTGTTAGGCTGAAAGTTCTTTTTTTATAATATATATTTTTATAAAATTCTGATATAATTTATATAGAAATTTTCAATATTTCAGTTTCTATTAATTTGGCATTTATGATCATGCAAATCTCTTTCTTGATTTCACCTTTGCATCATCTACAGTAAAGCAAATTAAGAAGGTATATAAAGTATACATAAGGTAAGTATATAAAAATATAAGGTTTAACCTACCATGAAAAGGATTATTTCATATGCAATCAAGTGAAGCTGAAATGCTAACCATGCATTATTTTAATTTCTCATGATAGCAAGGACATACAGACTACATCTAGAAAATGGGATACTGCATGCAAAGTCTGTAAATTACAAAGGACTCTACAAGCTCTGAGAAGCCCTGATGTTTACCCTGTAATGAATGAGCTTTTGCCCCAGTCATATGGGGAAAGGTAGCTGAATAAGAAAAGTCATTAGTCATTGTGAGCCTTTGGGACAGTCACTGATGCCTGTTTTCTCTTCTATAAAATGAGAACATTTGACCAGTTGAGCTTAAAATTCTTTCACACTTTAATGTTCTATAAGTCAGAGAGTTTTATTTATGAAGAGCAGATAATTTCAAGGAGAATAAAAGCCATGCAGAAAAAATTAAAATATTTATTAATATCATAATAAGAACCAAAATTTTAGAAAAGTCAATTTAAAAATATAGGAATTTGGAAGAAGGATAGATGACTGTTAATGTGGAGTAGGTAAAAATGATTTTAAAAGATGACGGACTGGCTCTTGAAAATAGGATAAGATTTGTATGGAGGAAGTAGATATTATGAGCAAGAGAGAAATATGGCAAATGAACAATGTACTATTTGTCCTTGTGTTGTAAAGAACTTGCCTACCTTAAGGAAAAGACTTCAATTGGGAAAACTGAAGAAAAAGACTTAAATTGGGAAGACTTAAAAGATAAAAAGGGCCCTAACAATAGGGAGTTTTTGGATATGAGGCTAAGGAATATGGATTTTATCGAATTAGTAATGGGCAGTGGCTGGAGATTTGAGTCAGAGAATAATAAAAGGAAGAAACATTTCAAAAAGATGAATGAGGCACTAGCATGCAAAGTAAACTGGAGAGGAAACTAGAGCCATGAGTTGGGAAGACCTTCCCTTATAAAAGTGAGTGGTAGGGCTTCCCTTGTGGTCTAGAGATTAAGAATCCACCTACCAATGCAGGGGACACAGGATCGATCCCTGGTCAAGGAATACCCCACATGCCTCGGGGCAACTAAGCCCGTATGCCACTTGCTTCTTTCTCTTTACGCTTTTAAACTATTTCTTCCTCTTTATGCTTTTAAACTACTGAGCCTGTGTGCTGCAACTACCGAAGCCCTTGTGCCTAGAGCCGTGCTCCACAACAAGAGAAACCACCACAATGAGAAGCCCATGCACCACAATTAGAGTGCAGCCCCAGCTCCCCGCAGCTAGAGACAGCCCACGTGTAGCAGTGAAGACAGCAATGCATCCAGAAGTAAATACAATTTTCTAAAATGAATGGTAATAAAATTACTAGTGTGAATGAAAAATATAGAGAATGAGGAGGCTTTCTGGGGGAAAAAAAAATCAAAAGAACTTGACCACTAATCAGGTATAGATACTATGACCAGTAATAGGAAAATCAGAAAATGAAGTTAGTACATTTTTGTGTGAGAACAAGATAAGTTTGAATTTTGAAATTTTAATTCTAAAGAAAGTATAGAAATATCCTGAAGGCGATTATATATATTTGAGCACAGTGGAGGCTTGAAGAAAGATAAAAAAGAACAAGAATGAGACATGGGAAAATGCCCACTCTCAGAAGGTAAAAAGAGAAGCCTAAAAAGAAGATGAAGAATGACCGGAGAGGAAGACAGAAAAAAGAATCAATATAGTGTTAACTATAAAAATATTGTGCTGCTGCTGCTGCTAAGTCGCTTCAATCATGTCCGACTCTGTGCGACCCCATAGATGGCAGCCCATCAGGCTCCCCCGTCCCTGGGATTCTCCAGGCAAGAACACTGGAGTGGGTTGCCATTTCCTTCTCCAATCCATGAAAGCGAAAAGTGAAAGTGAAGTTGCTCAGTCGCGTCGGACCCTCAGCGACCCCATGGACTGCAGCCTACCAGGCTCCTCCGTCCATGGGATTTTCCAGGCAAGAGTACTGGAGTGGGGTGCCATTGCCTTCTCAAAAAATATTGTGACAGATGAGAAAACTATGGAAAAATCTGAAAGAATTAAACACATCATGTTGCATTTACAATTCATGGCTTAATGGCAAGTGAAGCTTGATAAAAGCATAAGGAGGAAAAAGAAGCAAGAAACTCAGATGATTATAAACGTAAAAATTTAACATTGTAATACAACTGTAGAGAAAAAAACCCTAGGGTGGTCAGTGTATCCAGATAAAGGATGGGCCGTGAACTTATCTCTGTGGGAACTTTCCTTGGAAATTCATCTTCTACTCCAAGAAGGACACTAGAACACTGTACATCATCTCATATTTTGCACAGTTTCTGGTACATTGTTGGTGCTCATTGTAAATAGCCTGGAAGGACACGGGAGAGAAGAGAGAAGGAAAAGAGGAACGGAGAATGAGAGGAAGAAAAGGGAAAAGAGAGGAGAGAGGGAGAGATGAAGATAGGAATCCAAAGGAGACTGACTAGGCGAATAACGGAATTTAAAACATTACATGAGAAGAGAATAGATGGAACAGCATGTGGTAATGGATGCTAACTAACCTATTATGGTGGTTGTCTTGCAATAAGGATTTCCCTGTAGTTCAAAGGGTTAAGAATCTGCCTGCAATGAAGGAGATCTGGGTTCGATCCCTGGGTCAGAAAGATCCTCTGGAGAAGGGAATGGCAATCCACTTTAGTATTCTTGCCTGGAGAATCCCGGAGCCTAGTGGGCTACAGTCCATGGGGTGACAAAGAGACAGACACGACTGAGCGACTAACATATATAACATATACAGCATCAAATCATTATGTTGCACACTCAAAACTAATCCAATATTATATGTCAATGATACCTCAATTTCTAAAAAACTATGTAATAAACTGAATATTTGAAGGTGAGCAAAAGAAGCATTTTAGAGGGACAGATCTGAAAACACATGAAGACTGTCCTATGGAAAAAGGATTACATTATTTTGTGGCATTCAGTTCAGTTCAGTTCAGTCGCTCAGTCATGTCCAACTCTTTGCAACCCCATAAATCGCAGCACGCCAGGCCTTCCTGTCCATCACCAACTCTAGGAGTTCACTCAGACTCACGTCCATCGAGTCAGTGATGCCATCCAGCCATCTCATCCTCTGTCGTCCCCTTCTCCTCCTGCCTCCAATTCCTCCCAGCATCAGTCTTTTCCAATGAGTCAACTCTTCGCATGAGGTGGCCAAAGTACTGGAGTTTCAGCTTTAGCATCATCCCTTCCAAAGAAATCCCAGGGCTGATCTCCTTCAGAATGGACTGGTTGGGTCTCCTTGCAGTCCAAGGGACTCTCAAGAGTCTTCTCCAACACCACAGTTCAAAAGCATCAACTTTATAGAGTGTTTTGATAATTACTATCAATTTAAGTGGCATATACTATCTGACCCAACAATTTCATTTCTAGGAAAATATTTCATCATGTACATAAAAAGGTATGTAGAAGCATATTCAAAGCAATATTGTATAGAATAACAGAAAACAAAAATAAAACCAGAAATTAGCTTATAGCTACCAACAGGGGACTGGTTATTGAATAAAAGTATTTACAACAGTACAAGAATAGAGCTATTAAAAAGAATAAGATTGATCTGTACGTGCTGACATAAAAAGTTGTCCGAAGATTAGACTAGTTATTGTCTGTAAAAAACTAGATTGAGAAGAGAATTTTCTCTTTCCTACTGTTTGAATTTTTCTTTTAATAATGTGAGAATGGTATTTTTAATTTCAAAAGGGAGAATAAACTAAGTTGCCAATTGTAAGGGATTCAAAAAAAGGTTGAAAGGTTACTTGTTGAAGTGTTTGTAGCGAACATTTATAAATCAGATTAAAGTTTGACTAATCAACTTTGGGGATCTGCCTATTCTAAAATGTTATCGTTTTAATGACATGTAAACAAAGGAGCACTCACCATGATTTAATGCATCAGAGAGGCCAAAGATAAAATGGAATGGGCATAAGCCAGTGGTTTAGTCACTGAGATAGGACTCTGACAGTAGTTTTGACACCAGCAGAGCCCACTAGGGTCCCCAGGAAAAGTGAGATGGAATCTAGGTAATCAAACAAGATATAACCTCTTCTTTTGTGCTTAGTCTAGTTTTGCTTGCCTAAGGGGGCCAGATGCAGAGGATTAGAGTTCCTGGTTCAGACCACTGCACCCAACACCCCAGTCTGGTACACCATATGGAGAAGCACTGTGCACCATATCTCAATCCAAGATGACGACAGTGTAAAAAAATACGATAGTCTGATTTAAACTAAGATCTAGGAAAAACATGCATGTTGGAGGAAAACATCAAGAGAACCATAATTAAGACATAAGCAACCGCTACTTAACATAGCTCAGTACTCATGGATCTATTAGATGTTTTGACCAAGTTCAGTTCAGTCACTCAGTTGTGTCTGACTCTTTGTGACCCCATGACCCCAGCACGCCAGGCCTTCCTGTCCATCACCAATTCCCAGAATCCACCCAAACCCATGTCCATTGAGTCAGTGATGCCATCCAACCATCTCATCCTCTCTCATGCCCTTCTCCTCCTGCCAAAGACAGTTCTAAAAGCCAGTTTTCACTCATTCAGACATGCTACTCTCTTTTAGTGCAAAATTTTATGTGAGGTACTGTGTTTTCCCTAGTAGAGAGGCTCATCTTAAAATTGAACTTGGTTCAATTTCCCACTCAGTAATTAAAAAGCAGCCACCCTGCCATTTTCTAAAATAACTTCATTTAAAAATTATTTATTATCAGTACCTAACTGGTTCCAAATAGGAAAAGGAGTACGTCAAGGCTGTATTTTGTCACCCTGCTTATTTAACTTATATGCAGAGTACATCATGAGAAATGCTGGGCTGGAAGAAGCACAAGCTGGAATCAAGATTGCTGGGAGAAATATCAATAACCTCAGATATGCAGATGACACCACCCTTATGGCAGAAAGTGAAGAGGAACTCAAAAGCCTCTTGATGAAAGTGAAAGTGGAGAGTGAAAAAGTTGGCTTAAAGCTCAACATTCAGGAAACTAAGATCATGGCATCCAGTCCCATCACTTCATGGGAAATAGATGGGGAAACAGTGGAAACAGTGGCAGACTTTATTTTGGGGGGCTCCAAAATCACTGCAGATGGTGACTGCAGCCATGAAATTAAAAGACACTTACTCCTTGGAAGGAAAGTTATGTCCAACCTAGATAGTATATTCAAAAGCAGAGACATTACTTTGCCAACAAAGGTCTGTCTAGTCAAGCTATGGTTTTTCCAGTAGTCATGTATGGATGTGAGAGTTGGACTGTGAAGAAAGCTGAGCACCGAAGAATTGATGCTTTTGAACTGTGGTGTTGGAGAAGACTTGAGAGTCCCTTGGACTGCAAGGAGACCCAACCAGTCCATTCTAAAGGAGATCAGTCCTAGGTGTTCATTGGAAGGACTGATACTAAAGCTGAAACTCCAATACTTTGGCCACCTCATGTGAAGAGTTGACTCATTTGAAAAGACCCTGATGCTGGGAGGGATTGGGGGCAGGAAGAGAAGGGGATGACAGAGGATGAGATGGCTGGATGGCATCACTGACTCGATGGACGTGAGTTTGAGTGAACTCCGGGAGTTGGTGATGGACAGGGAGGCCTGGCATGCTGCGATTCATGGGGTCGCAAAGAGTTGGACACGACTGAGCGACTGAACTGAACTGAAAGTTTCACAAGCATATGCATCAAAGTAGTACTGTTGTTCGCACCTACTAGGAGGCTCTGGAGTTTTCATTTTTTATTTGTTGGAGTTAAATTAGAATAGTCTTGAGGAAGGGGATATGTGTATACTTATGGCTGATTCATGCTGTCGTACAGCAGAAACCAACACATTGTAAAGCAATTAACCTCCAATTAAAAATAAATTTAAAAAAAGATCCCTCCCCCGCAAAAAAACTGGAATAGTCTTTTGCACTACTAAAAATGTCTGCAAGACTTCCCTGAGTGTCTGGTGGCTAAGAATACATGCTCCCAATGCAGGGGGTCTGGATTTAATCCCTGGTTGGGGAACTAGATCCCACATGCTGCAACTAAAGATCCTGCATGCTGCAGCTAAGACCCAGTGCAGCCAAATAAATAAATAAAATAAATACATTAAAATGTCTGCAGATGCAAGAGATATACAACAATTATTTAAACCATCATTGATATTTAACTCCAATCAGAACCCAGAAATAAACCCATGCACCCAGTCATAGATTAATGGTCAATTAATCTGTGACAAGGCTTCCCTGACAGCTCAGTTGGTTAAGAATCCACCTGCAATGCAGGAGACTGTGGTTTGGTTCCTGGGTTGGGAAGATCCTCTGGAGAAGGGATAGGCTACCCACTCCAATATTCTTGGGCTTTCCTTGTGGCTCAGCTGATAAGGAATCCTCCTGCAACGTGGGAGACCTGGATTAAATCCTTGGGTAGGGGAGATCCCCTGGAGAAGGGAAAGACTACCCACTTCAGTATTCTGGCCTGGAGAATTCCTGGGTTGCAAAGAGTCAGACACAGTTCAGCGACTTTCACAGCTTCACAATCTATGACAAAAGAGGCAAGACTACACAATGTAGGAAAGACAGTCTCTTCAATAAATGTGCTGGGAAAACTGGACAGCTACATGTAAAAAAATGAATTTTTATCATTCTTTAGCACCATACACAAAAGTAAGCTCAAAATGGGTTAAAGACTTTAAATGTGAGACTGGACACTGTAAAACTCCTAGAGGAAAACATAGGCAGAACATTCTCTGACATAAATCACAGCAATATCTTTTTTGATTGCTCTCCCAGAATAATGGAAATAAAAGCAAGAATAAATGGGACCTACCTAAACTCAAGGACTTTTGCAAAGCAAAGGAAACAACAGAACAAAAAGACAACTCGCAGATTGGGAGAAAATATTTGCAAATGATGTGACTGACAATGGATTAGTCTCCAAAATTTACAAAGAGTTTGTGATGTTTAACAGAATCAAAACAAACAACCCAATCCAAAAACAGGCAGATCTAAAAAGACATTTCTCCAAGGAAGACATACAGATGGCCAAGAGGCACACGAAAAGATGTTCAACAGCGCTAATTATTAGAGAAATGCAAATCAAAAATACAATGAGATATCACCTCATGCCAGCCAGAATGACTATCATCAAAAAATCCACAAACGATAAATGCTGGAGAGGGTGTGGAAAGAAGGGAACCTTCCAACACTGCTGGTGGGAATGTACATCAGTATGGCTACTATGGAGAACCGTATGGAGACTCCTTAAAAACTAAAAATAGAACACCATATGACCTGGCAATCCCACTCCTGGGCCTATATCCAGAGAAAAATATGATCTGAAAGGATATATGCACCCCAGTGTTCATTGCTCTATTTATAGCAGCCAGGACATGGAAGCAACCTGAATGTCCATTGACAGAGGAATGATTAAGTCCAATCAGCATAAAAGCGAATTCATGCCCCAAAATAATAAAGATAAGCCTTTATCAGCTAGGTCTATATCAGTTTACTGAATCAATATTTTGAAAAAACACAATCTTGTTGAAGTACACAACGAACAGTTCTCTCTGAAAGATATACTCAACTGTATCTTCATCATCGGGTATTTGTGTGGAGGGACACATTGGTTTTTCTGCCATGTCAGACTGAAGGAGCTGAAAACAAAGGAGCAAAAACCTTAAAAAGATGAAAAGACTACATTCCTACAATATAATTTACATCAATAAGAGAATCCAATATAGACATTATCCCAGATTTTGGCTTTCAGTCCATACTATTGACCTGTTTTAAATTATGGGTATTTTTCTAGTTAGGCTTCTATATAATAAAGAATATTATATATAACATTCAACATAACATACAGTAATATATTTAATCATAAACACACAAAAAGCATCTAAAGAAAGGTAAACTCCATTTTGAAATCAAAAGGACACAGTTCACTCTTCTTTAAATGACTCTCTGGTCATGAGAACCAGAAATAGGAAATTTTGCTTTTCTTTCTCCCCCCCTTTTTTTTTTTCAGTGTAGTTACCATGGACTGTAAACCCGCCAGCCTCCTTGGCCCATGGGATTCTCCAGGCAAGAATACAGGAGTGGGTAGCCATTCTCTTCTCCAGGGGATCTTCCCAACTCAGAGATTGAACCTGGGTCTCCTAGTTCAGATTCTTTACCATCTGAACTATCAGGGAAGCCCATAGTTAATTTACAATATTATATAATTTCAAGTGTACAATAGTGATTCGATATTTTTATAGACTCTACTACATTTAAACTTATTGCAAAATAATGGCTATATTTCCCTGTGCTGTACAATATATCCTTGTTGCTCATTTATTTTATACATATTGTGTTGGGAAGATCCCCTGGAGAAGGGAAAGGCTACCCACTCCAATATTCTGGCCTAGAGAATTCCATGGACTGTATAGTTCATGGGGTCACAAAGACTCGGACATGACTGAGCAACTTATACATACTACGTTGTGTCTCTGAAGCCTATATCCCTATCTCACCCACCCTCCCATTGCTCTTAAAAAGTGCTAAAAGAATCAGAAAGATGCTCACAATTACTTAACTTTCCATAGTATCTTATCAGCAGAGGCTGAGGTGTTAAGAGTGTACTTATTGAAGGAAAACTGGGAAAGCAGAGCTTCTAAAAATCTAAATGACTCCCATAGACAGGGAACTAAATTAATGATAGCTCTCATTTATGAAGCACTTATTATGCACCTAGCATTGTGCTGCGTGCTTATGCGCTTTTATTTTAATCCCCAGAGTAAATATGAGATATACATATTTTCATCGCCATATGCCAAAAGAGAAAATTCAGAATCAGAAAAATTAAGGGACTTACTTGCTCAAGATTTCAGCTCTGTCACAGACACAGGTCTGAACTGATTCCGAAGCTGGTGTTCTTTCCACTGTCCCCACTTGTGGACTTAATATTCTCTGTCTTTGCAACAATTTGGAATGAGGGAGGAGAGGTACAGGAGAGCACACTGTGCTGATTTCTAAGCACCATTGCCTGAGAAGGACATGCTACCCTACTTTTGAGCACAGCATGAAGATACTGAGACTATGAGGCATGTTTTAAAAGGAAATATTATATATGGGTATAGCAAAGAGAAAAGCAAACAGAATTAAAGAATGATTCTGTACCATGGTCTTTTCACTTGACATATCCTGAGGGTTATTCCACTTTAATACATAAATTTACCTCCTTTTTCCTCCTAATGGTAAATAGTGGTTTCTATTACAGATAGTATTGTGTTCTGTGATTTGATTTACTCTGTGCATGTATTCTCAGTCGTGTAAAACTCTGCAAACCTATGGACTGTAGCCCGCCAGGCTCCTCTGTCCATGGGATTCTCCAGGCAAGAATATTGGCATGGGTTGCCATGCCCTTCTCCAGGGGATCTTCCTGACCCAGGGATCAGACCTGCATCTCCTGTAGCTTCTGCATTGCAGGCTGATTCTTTACCACTGAGCCACTGGGGAAGCCCATGGTTTACTCTAGTCTAGTATATATAATGGCACCCTACTCCAGTACTCTTGCCTGGAAAATCCTATGGATGGAGGAGCCTGGTAGGCTGCAGTCCATGGGGTCGCTAAGAGTCGGACATGACCGAGCGACTTCACTTTCACTTTTCACTTTCATGCATTGGAGAAGGAAATGGCAACCCACTCCAGTGTTCTTGCCTGGAGAATCCCAGGGACGGGGAAGCCTGGTGGGCTGCTGTCTATGGGGTCGCACAGAGTCGGACACGACTGAAGCAACTTAGCAGCAGCAGCAGCAGTATAAATTTAAGATTCTCATGTTTCAGTCAGTAAAGAATCCACCTGCAATGTGGGATACCATCTGGAATGCATGAGACCCGGGTTCAATCCCTGGGTCAGGAAGATCCCCGGGAGAAGGAAATGGCAAAAAAAGGAAGGAAAAAATTCTAGAGATCTAATGTAAAGCATGGTGAGTGTAATTAATAATACTGTATTGTATACTTGAAATTTGCTCAAAGAATAGATCTTAAGTGTTCTTCTCCCCCCAAGACACACACACACACACAAAATGGTAACTACGTGAGGTGATGGATATTTTAGCTTCATTGTGGTTATCATTTCACATTGTGTGTGTATATATCAAAACACCACATTATACACCTTAAATATATACAATTTCTATCTATATTTTCAATTTTATCTATATTTAAAGTTTTATAATTTTCAATTATATCTCAATAACTCTGGAAAAAAGAGAGGATTTTTTAAAAATAAGAGTATCTCTGTGTTACTGCCGACTCTTTGGCAAGTCTGAAGTAGAAAATTTGAAAACTAGAAGTACACGTTAACTTGTTTTTTAAAACCTAATTAACGGTACCTTAAACAAGCCGGGGTTTACTTCTCTCACATAAATCTAGAGCAGAAGTTTACAAGGTATAGTCCCTGGGCCCCTGAGGATCCCTGACTCTTTTTCAGGGAGCCCATAAGGTCAACTTTTTTCTAATAATACTAAGGTTAATTTGCTTTTTCCACTGGGTTAGCATTTGTATTGACAGTTCTAAAGCAGTGGTAGATAAATCTGCTTTAGATTTTTTTACTTTACTTTAATCAAGGTAGTAGTGGTGATGGTTTAGTCACTCAGTTATGTCCAACTCTTGCTACCCCTTGGACTGTAATCCACCTGGCTCCTTTGTCCATGGGATTTTCCAGGCAATAATACTCGAGTGGGTTGCCATTTCCTTCTCCAGGGGATCTTCCTGACCCAGGGACCGAGCTCTGGTCTCATGCATTGCAGGGAGATTCTTTAATGACTGAGCCACTAGGGAAGCTCAATCAAGGGAGTGAGTATCCATAAAATATTTATACCATGTATGATAGCACTCTTGAGTAAAACAAGTTATGTGGCTATGAGAAATAGTAACTCCTTATTTTATGGAATGTCAATTTCAACTGTAAAAACAACTGACAAACACTAGTTTTTTAGGCTTGGTTATTTCTAAGACAGGTTCTTGAAAATGAATGAAGTGTTCTTTGTAACACGAAGGAAATGAACTGAAAATACATGTTGTAAATGGTAAAATTTGAGCTTTAAGTTTTCGGAGAACTTGTATCTACCATCTTGACAGCTTCCAAATACTTAACAAATTTTCTCAAAAAGATTAGTGATGACATTAACAAATATACATTTTTATATTTTATAGTGAAATATGTCAGCCCTAAATAAACTAAGGTTTTCCAATCTCAGCACTGTAGACTTTTGGAGCTCTATAATCCTTTGCTGTGCACTGTAAAATGTTTCACGGTATCTCTAGCTTCTATCCAGTAGATGTCAGTAGCAGCCCCAAAGTTTGACAACCGAATCTCTAAACATTGCCAAATATTTCCTGGAGGATAAAATCATACCCAGCTAGGATCTACTGAGTTAGGTAACTCAGTAAATAGTTATTTTCCAAATGGCCAATGTGTGACATTACAAAGTCATACATGAGTTCAAGATCCATTGGGGGAATAAGACAGACAAATAGATTTTGGTGGCTCAGACCGTAAAGAATCTGCCTGCGATTAATCAGACCTGGGTTTGATCCCTGGGTTGAAATGATCCCCTGGAGAAGGGAATGGCCTTTGGTAGAGTATCAAAGAAAAATAGTCACAATTATGTGAGAAGACTTATTAAAGGATTCTTTTTTCCAACTAAGTATCTATATGAAGCCAGATTTTCTTTAGAAACATCAACCAAAACAACATATTTCAGAAGATTCAATGTAGAAACAGATATAAGGATCCAGCTGTCTTTTTTCTCATCTTATGGTATTAAAAATACATAATATAAAATTTACCATTTTAAGTGCAGAGGCATTCAGTAATTCACATTTCTGTGCAACCATCAGCTTCCTCCATCTCCAGAACTCTTTTCATATTCTCAAATTGATAGTCTGTACTCATTAAACAGTAACCAGCCATCTTCATCCCACTTCCTGCCCCTGGCTACAACTGTAATTTCTGTCAGTGTCTGTGTTTAACTACTCTGCTGCTGCTGCTGCTAAGTCACTTCAGTCGTGTCCGACTCTGTGCGACCCCATAGACAGCAGCCCACGAGGCTCCCCCGTCCCTGGGATTCTCCAGGCAAGAACACTGGAGTGGGTTGCCATTTCCTTCTCCAATGCATGACAGTGAAAAGTGAAAGTGAAGTCGCTCAGTCATATCCGACTCTTAGGGACCCCATGGACTGCAGCCCACCAGGCTCTTCCGTCCTCTAGGTATCGCTTATAAGTGGAATCAAACAGTATTTGTCCTTTTGTGACTGAATTATCTCACTTTGAATAATGTCTTCAAGGCTAATCCATGTTGTAGTATGTTTCAGAATTTTCTCCCTTTTTAAGGTTGAATGATATTCCACAGTACACATATAAACACCACGTTTTGCTTATTCATTCATCTGTGAATGAATACTGGATTTCTTTCACTTCTTGGCTATTGTGAAAATACTGCAACAAACATGGAGATGCAAATATCTCTTTTGAGATCCTGCTGTCAATTCTTTTCGTTATGTATCCCAAAATGGAATTGCTGGATCATATTTTAAGGCTACATTTCAGTTCAGTTCAGTCGCTCAGTCGTGTCCGACTTTTTGTGACCCCGTGAACTGCAGCACGCCAGGCCTCCCTGTCCATCACCAACTCCCAGAGTTCACCCAAACCCATGTCCATTGAGTCGGTGATGCCATCCAACTATCTTATTCTCTGTTGTCCCCTTCTCCTCCTGCCCTCACTCTTTCCCAGCATCAGGGTCTTTTCAAATAAGTCAGCTCTTCGAATGAGGTGGCCAAAGTATTGGAGTTTCAGCTTCAGCATCAGTCCTTCCAATGAATATTCAGGACTGATTTCCTTTAGGATGGACTGTTGGATCTCCTTGCAGTCCAAGGGACTCTCAAGAGTCTTCTCCAACACCATAGTTCAAAAGCATCAATTCTTCAGTACTCAGCTTTCTTTATAGTCCAACTCTCACATCCATAAACGACCACTGGAAAAACCATAGCCTTGACTAGATGGACCTTTGTTGACAAAGTAACGTCTCTGCTTTTTAATATGCTGTCTAGGTTGGTCATAACTTTCCTTCCAAGGAGCAAGTGTCTTTTAATGTCATGGCTGCAATCACCACCTACAGTGATTTTGGATGTTTAAAAAAATCGCCAAACTGTTTTCCACAGCAACTGTATCATTTTATATTCCCATCAGTAACACACAGGAGTTCCGATTACTCCACATCATTGCCAACACCTGTACTGTTTTTTGAATAGTAGTCATGTTAGTGTCCGTGACTTGGTACCTCATTGCAGTTTAACTTGCATTTCCCTAATGATGAGTGACACATCTTTTCGTGTGCAGATTGGTTATTTGTATACCTCGCTTGAAGAAATGCCAGTTGAATTCCTTTGCCTATTTTTTTTAAATGTTCATTTTTATTTATTAATTTGGCTGTGTCAGATCTCAGTTGGGGCATGGTGAATCTTTAGCTGTAGCATGTGGGATCTAGTTCCCCAGACCACCGGTGGAACCCAGGCTCCCTGCAACGGGAGCATGGAATCTTAACCACTGGACCACCAGGGAAGTACCCCTTTGCTCATTTTAAAATCTGAATGGCAGTTTGTTGTTGACTTACAGGAATTTTTTATTCCTTCTGGACCTTAATCCCTTATCAGATAAATGATTTGCAAATATTTTGTGGATTGTTTTTTCACTCTATTATTACTGTTCTTTGATGGACGGAAGTGTTAAATACTGAAGTCCAATTTATCCATTTTTTTCTCTTTTGTTGCCTGTGCTTTCGATGCCATCTAAAGGAAATATTAATAACTGCCAAAAGAACATCATGAAGCTTCACTCCTATGTTTTCTTCTAAGAGTTTTATAATTTTACCTCTCACATTTAGGTTTTTTGATCCGTTTTGAATTAATTTATGTACGTGCTGTTAAGTCTAAGGTCCAATTTTATTCTTTTGCATGTGCCCATCCAGTTTTCCCAGCACTGTTGAAAAGTCTCTCCCTTCCCCGTTGAATGCCTGCATTAACATATAAGCATTTACAATCGATTTTGGCGAATTCCAATTTTATCTCCGTTAAAAGAATTCCATTCTTCTCATCAGTATACTTGTATTATATATTCAATCGTTATTACTATATCTTTAGTTTCGTCAATATAAAATTGGGGAAGGGGCGGAATTTCAGGACTGAGGAGAGCGACGACTTGTGTGGTCACCTAGGGGACCGCGCGGCGCCCCTCGCTGGAGCGTCTGATCGTCAAGGGCTCTCTGGGAGGGTCCTGGGTCCTCTCTGAAGGCGCAGTTCTGCGAGGCCGGGAGTGGGGGCCGGGGACCGGGTAGTCAGCGCGGCCCTGGTGAGAAGCCTACCGGGGGGAGCGGGTGGGAGTTCCCAGCCGGGTCTGTGGGAAGAGGTCGGGCCCCGGCACCGCCGGCGCATGCGTATCGCCGAGCCGGAGCCAGCGCGGCGCGGCCGCCATTGCTGGGAGGCTTTCGTCAGAGCCTGGCTGGCCCCGGCGGCTGGTCCAGCCCCAGGGGCCCCGTCACTGGGCGTCATTGGCTCAGGCATCAGGGCCCTCATCACCTTCTCCCGCCTCGGTCGGGACGGGCGGCGGCGGCTGCGGCGTCAGGGGGCGGAGCCGCCCGGGGCGCCCTTTGTCTGTGCAGGCGGGTGAGTGCGGCGCCAGCGGGCGGGTGGCTGGCGAGGGGGCAGGGCGGGCGGGGGTCACGGGGCGGGGAGCCCTCGACTCCGAGCCCCCCAGGCGGCGCCCTCCGGCTTCTCGGACCCCCTGTTCCCCTTTCATGGGAAGGCCTTCCCATTCCCAAGATTACAAACCTATTTTCCTCTAATATTTTCTGCAATTTATTTTTGTATAGGCGTGGGTGGGTATCATTTTTGGAAAATTTTTCCCATTTCAAGAGTATTAAAAGATTCACCTTTATTTTCGTCTAATGCTTTTAAAGGATTAAAAAAAAATTTTTTTTTTACATTTTAACCTATTGGATATTAAATTTGTGATAACCTGTAAGATAGAAAAATGCCTTTTCCCCGGTCATCTTGGCGTCATCTCTTTCCCACTGAATTGAAATGACACTTATCTATTCTACAGACGTTTGTATACTCACATCTGTTTCTAGCCTGTTACACTGCTCTCACAGTTTCTGCACTGATACCATTTTCTTTTAATATAAAATGTTTTAATATGTGGCAGAGCAGATCCCCTTAATTGTGTCTTTTGATTTAATGAACTTTGTTTCTTTTACTTACTTTGAATTGTGGGAAATATTAAAGGTACAAAAATTACCATTTTCCAAGAGACAGAATTGATCATGGCACTTAGTAGGTGCTCTTATTAAATGGAGAATATTGAAAGTCACTCTGTTGCTGAAAACTTTTGTATACTTCCCTGATGCCATCAGGATAATGTTTTAGTTTCTTAGCAGTGACCTCAAAGCCCTTTTCTTCCAAGGGGCAAGCATATTTTAAATTCATGGCCGCAGTCACCATCTGCAGTGATTTTGCTTGCTCCTTGGAAGAAAAACTATGACAAACCTATATAGCATATTAAAGAGCAGAGACATTACTTTGCCAACAAAGGTCGGTGTAGTCAAAGCTGTAGTTTTCCAGTAGTCATGTATGAACGTGAGAGGTGGACTATAAAGAAAGCTGAGCACTGAAGATTTGATGCTTTTGAACTGTGATGTTGAAGACTCTTGAGAGTCCCTTGGACTGCAAGGAGATCAAACTAGTCAATCCTAAAGGAAATCAACCCTGAATATTCATTGGAAGGACTGATGCTGAAGCTGAAGCTCCAATATTTTGGCCACTCGGAAGGAGATCAGCCCTGGGATTTCTTTGGAGGGAATGATGCTGAAGCTGAAGCTCCAGTACTTTGGCCACCTCATGCGAAGAGTTGACTCATTGGAAAAGACTGTGATGCTGGGAGGGATTGGGGGCAGGAGGAGAAGGGGACGACAGAGGATGAGATGGCTGGATGGCATCACTGACTCGATGGACAGGAGTCTGAGTGAACTCCGGGAGTTGGTGATGGACAGGGAGGCCTGGTGTGCTGCGATTCATGGGGTCTCGAAGAGTCGGACACGACTGAGTGACTGAACTGAACTGAACTGATGCAAAGAGCCAACTCATTGGAAAATACCCTGATACTGGGAAAGATTGAAGGCAGGAGGAGAAGAAGACTATAGAGGACAGAATGGTTAGATGGCATCCCCAATTTGATGGACTTGAGTTTGAGCAAACTCCGAGAATTCGTGAAGGACAGGGAAACCTGGCATGCTACAGTCCATGGGGTTGCAGAGTTGGTCATGACTGAGCGACTGAACAACAACAAAGCCCTTTATGACCTTAATATTGCATACTGCTTTGCCTTCCGTCCTTGCACTTTATGTTGTAGGCATACCAAACTGCCAGGACAGGACTCAAAACCCTCTGGGGAAAATGCATTAATTAAATTATATTAAAATTATATCAGAAAAGCCCATGTGCCAAGTATTTTGAAAAATATTTGCTATATTTGAAAAGAGCAAAGGGCTTAAAATTAGAGACATAAAATACTTGCAACATGTGTTAGAGAAAGTACCGAAATATGTAAAGAGACTTGTTGAAAAAAAAAAAGTGTGGGACTTCTCTGGTGATCCAGTGGCTGAGTCTGCTCTCCCAATGCAGGGGGCCCTAGTTCAACCCCTGATCAGGGAATTAGATCCCACATGCCACAACTAAGACCCAGCACAGACAAATAAATAATAATAATAAAGGTGAAAATCTTAACTTAAAAAAAAAAGTGGACAAAGGATATGCACAGGCAATTTATAGACGAATTACAGCAAATTACAGGAAACCAATAAACAAAAAAAGTGCTTAACCTCATAAGTAATTATAGAATGCAAATGAAGACAAAGATACTTTTCACCATTTAGAGTGGGAAAATATATCAATATTGGTGCTAACAAAGTGTCAAGGCAAATGCAGAGGGGCAGGGCCCTGGTTGTACAATTTAGGAAGTATTTTGAGTGGCAGTATGACTACACCTAGTAAAATGTTAAGTGAGTTCACTCTGTGGCTCAGAAATTCTATTCTAAGATCTGTCCTGCTGAAATACTTGCACAGGTGCACAGGGATGTGTGTACAAAGATGTTCATTACAATATTGTTTGTGGTTTGAGAAAGGGATACCACTTAAATGCTAACTATGAGTGTGGTTAAACGTATTGTGGTAGATCTGTACAGTGTAATATTGTGCTATTATAAAAGTAGAGTAAGGTAGTTTGTTATGAAGTTAATAAAAGGAAAGATCTCTAAGATCAGCATTTCCAAAAGTGTGTTTTATGGAACCCTATTCCCATCAGAAGAGAAGGCAATGTACTCTTGCCTGGAAAATGCAGTACTCTTGGAAAATCCAGTACTCCACTCCAGTACTCTTGCCTGGAAAATCCCATGGACGGAGGAGCCTGGTAGGCTGCAGTCCATGAGGTCACTAAGAGTCGGACATGACTGAGTGACTTCACTTTCACTTTTCACTTTCATGGATTGGAGAAGGAAATGGCAACCCACTCCAGTATTCTTGCCTGGAGAATCCCAGGGACAGGGGAGCCTGGTGGGCTGCCGTCTATGGGGTCGCACAGAGTCGGACTGAAGCGACTGAGCAGCAGCAGCAGCAGCATTCCCATCAGATGCCATAAAAAGTACTCTCAAACTAGCTATGTTTGTGTATAATGTATAATATACTTGAAATATTCCTCATTCCCCTGGGTTCATAGGAGGAGAAACCTGTCTTCCTAACATGGTTAGTGCAGTTTTTGTTGTTGTGAATATATGGTTTTCAGGTGATTGGGTTTGAAACCCCAAGACATTCTTGTAAATTCAACCTGGCTCTTCAGACCATGGGACCTTTTTAGAGTTTTTGCTTGATAAAATAAGGACCTGATCTTAAAGTGCTTTTAAATTATTTTTTGAAAGATCTTCCTATTAGTGAAAACTGGTTGTAAAATGTTAGATTCCTGGCATGTCTTGGCTTGAATGGCTTCTTTCTCTAACAGGGCCGTTCCATTGGAACCATAGTTTCCTTTCTTTCTTCCTATTACTTCTCAGAAATGGTTTTATTCTTTGTTTCTATCAGTAGTTTTTGAGAGGAGTTTTTCAGGTCAACTTTTGTGAACAGAGAACAAATGTATTCTCATGATTATTAACAGATCAATACATTTCATTCTGTTATTGGTACTGGTGAAATGCCTGTTTTTTTCTTCTTTCTGGGGAGAAAACCACTCTATTTGAAAGTCTTTCTGTGGGAAAGGACCACATGTTTTCTGTTCCAAGAAGAGGGTGGGAGAGGACTAAGGCTAAATTTGTTGTAGTTGCTGCCTCTGTATCTCTCTGCTCGTTGAGAAATTCTAAAACTGCTTTTTTGATTGTTTTAATGAATTCCACCTCCTGTGGTGCTCTGTCTTTATCAATGAACAGTGTGTATGTCTCTTTTTAGACTCCATAGGTCTCTAGGGGACCAACACTGCTGGAGTCCTTCTGCTGACTCTGATGCATCTCATTACAGGTGCTCAGCCTGAAATTGTATCTCTCAAGATCTCTGCCGGGAGGCAGATTCAAATATCACAGTGACGTATGTACATGTAGGATTGATGCCTTTAGTGAAAAAAAACAAGAGCAGTGTAATAGCCAACTTCAGCAACCTCCACATCTCAACTCTACATGAACAAGGCAAGATCCTGAGAGTGGCTGCCCTGGGAAGCAGAAATCACTGTCATGGATATCCACTGGCTCCTGACCCTCTCATGAGATCAGGCACCTTTAATACCTGCGACTGGCTGCTGCCTTTAAGGCACTGGAAAATCAGCCTTCGGGGACTGACAGGGCTGCTGAAGCTGTTAGAACTGGTATGTCTCCTGACTGTCGTGCCCGAACAGAATAAGGCTTTGGTGACATTACAACTGAAGGACTGCCAAGAGGTGTAGTCATCCTTGTGGAGGACTGAATCCAGGTACTCAAAAAGGAAGGTGAACATTCTGAGAAATGAAAAGCGTGAAATCTCCTTTCTGTATTGGAAGGGTCATCTTTTTAATAACTTTTAATGTTTATTTTTATTTATTTATTTATTTTTGGCTGTGCTGGGTCTTCCTTTGCTGTGCGCAGGCTTTCTCTAGTTGCAGCGAGCAGGGGCTACTCTCTAGTTGTGGTGTGTGGGCTTCTCATTGTGGTGGCTTCTGTTGTTGCAGAGCAGAGGCTCTACAGTGCACAGGCTTCAGTAGTTGCAGCATGTGGGCTCAGTAGTTGCAGTTCATGGGCTCTAGAGCACAGGCTCAGTAATTGTGGTGCATAGGCTTAGCTGCCCCACAGCATGTGGGATCTTCCTGGATCGAGGATTGAACCTGTGTCTCTTGCATTAACAGGGGGATTCTTTACAAATAAGCCAGTAGGGAAGGCGTAGAAGGATCATCTTTTTTTTGTTGTTTTTAATCATTTTTTAAAATTAATTTATTTTTTAATTGAAGAATAATTGCTTTACAGAATTTTGTTGTTTTCTGTCAGACATCAACATGAATCAGCCATAGATGTACGTATGTCCCTTCCCTCTTGGACCTCCCTCCCATCTCCCTCCCCATCCCACCCCTCTAGGTGATACAGAGCCAATGTTTGAGTTCCCTGAGACTTACAGCAAGTTCCCACTGCCTATCTATTTTACATATGGTAATGTAAGTTTCCATGGTACTCTCTCCATACATCTCACCCTCTCCTTCCCTCTCCCCATGTCCATAAGTCTATTCTCTATGTCTGTTTCTCCACTGCTGCCTTGCAAATAAATTCATCAGTACCATCTTTCTAGATTCCATATATATGTGTTAGTATATGATATTTATCTTTCTGTTTCTGACTTACTTCACTCTGTATAATAGGCTCTAGGTTCATCCACCTCATTAGAACTGACTCAAATGCATTTCTTTTTATGGCTGAGTAATATGCCATTTGTATATGCACCACATATACTTCTTTATCCATTCATCTGTCAATGGACATGTTCTAGCTATTGTAAACAGTGCTGCAATGAACATTGGGGTACATGTTCATTGTACATGTACATGTCTTTTTCAATATTTGTTTCCTCATGGAATATGCCTAGGAGTGGAATAGAAGGATCATCTTAAAGAGAGTAGAGGAGATGCCTGGACTTTGAGTTTAGGGGTGAGTTTATGCTCTTAAAGAGTAAGAATAACTCCTCAACATAAATTCTCTGGATCACATCATCTCAGTGGTTCTCATCTGCCATTTGGAATCATTTGGAGACTTCAGAATTTAAAAATGCTGTTGCCCAGGTTCACCTGAGATTGTTAAATCCAAATCTCAGGGAAGAGGGGCTGAGCACTGGCATCTTTTTAAAATCCCCCCAAATGAGTAGCTAGTGCTAAAAACCAATGAGCACCCCTGAGCTTCCCATATGTCGCAACAAGTGGAGTTGTACCACAGAGGAGAGACAGCCATACTTTAAATTCCTCAGTGTAATAGAGGAACAAGAGTGTCAGAGTTACGTCACCCAGACTTTAGACTTATGTCTTAGAGGGCTTCTGTCTAAACCATCTGCCATCCTGATAGAAGACAAAAGGCGCAAAATTTAGGTGAAGCTTTAATATCATTCCTTGACAAGATTCTTCTCTTCTTTTCTCAGGAATGCCCTCTCAGGATGCTGTACTTTCTCAAGAAGGAAACACAGAGAAGGAAATGAATGTTGGATCACAGACAGTCATGTCTCAGGTAAGTTCAGTTTTGTTTGTTTTTTAATAACTTTATTTTTTGTTTTTTTTTGGGGTGTGTTAGGTCTTTGTTCCTGTGGAGGTTCTTCTCCAGTTGTGGCAAGTGGGACCTACTCTCTAGTTGCAGTGTGCAGGCTGCTCATTGCAATGGCTTCTCTTGTCACAGAGCATGGGCTCTAGGGAACATGGGCTCCGTAGTTGCAGCTCCCAGGCTCTAGAGCACAGGCTCAATAGTTGCGGTGCACAGACTTAGTTGCTCCAAGGCATGTGGGATCTTCCCAGATCAGGAATCAAACCCATGTCTTCAGCATTGGCAGGCTGGTTCTTTACCACGGAGCCACCAGAGAAGCCCCAGGTAAGTTGTTTTCCTCTCCTCTGAAATGACATGGTGGTTCGCAGAATGTAGGTACTTTTATTTTTCAATTCTCAGAAGAACTAAGCTCCCCAAGTCCAGAGCCCTTGAGATTCTTGGGACAGATGTGACATATCTGTATGTGGTGTTTCCCACTCACCTTCCATACCTCTTTATAGCTCTTCTCTCCTTCAGCATTTTTATCAGCTTGTAGATTCATGTCTGTCCTGAATGTTGTAAAGGCAACACAAGAAGCCGTAGACTATCTTTTAATAGTCCATGTGTGCGTGCTCAGTTGTGTCTGACTCTTTGTGACCCCATGGACTGTAGCCCACCACGCTCCTCTGTCCATGGAATTTTCCAGGCAAGAATACTGGAGTGGGTTGCCATTTCCTACTCCAGGGGATCTTCCCAACCCAGAGAGCAAACCCACATCTCCTGCATTTTTTGTATTGGCAGGCGGATTCTTTAAATCACCCTTCCCTTAAACAGCTCACTAGAATTTAAACACTTGCCATTCAGTCTTCAAACAATGGATGATGCCCATGTCACTGACCCCTTGGAGGTAATGGAATTATTAATATACCTGAGGACCTCTGCTGCCACAAATTAATGTGGCAAATTAACGCCACAAATTAAGCCAGCCACAACATCAGTCCTTCCAGTGAATATTCAGGACTGATTTCTTTTAGGATTGACTGATTTGATCTCCTTGCTGTCCAAGGGACTCTCAGGAAAGTCTTCTCAAGCACCACAGTTAGAAGACATCAATTCTTCAGCATTTGACATCCTTTATGGTCCAACTCTCACATCTGTACATGACTATTGGAAAAACCATAGCTTTGACTCTGTGCAGCTTAGTCAGTGAAGTGATGTCTTTGCTTTTTAGTATGGTGTCTGGATTTGTCATCGCTTTTCTTCTAAAGAACAAGTGTTGTTTAATAGCATACTCTATAATTTACCCAGTCATCATTTATTGTCTACTTTCCCCTGCTGAAGTTTCATAAAGGAAGAGAATTTTAGTCTCTCGTTCACTAGTATATCTCAAGCCCTATAGGTGACCCATAGGAAGCACTGAATAAATATTTGTTGAACAGATAGGAATTTTGCATATGATAAACCATATCTCAACCCAGTGGTGGAAAGATGGTTTATTCAATAATCAATGATATTTCTGTGGAGCCATGTGGAAAAAGGTAAAGTTGAATCCATACCTCATACTTTACATCAGAACAGTCTTCAAACTGATCAAATATTTAAATATGAAAAACTAAGCCACAAAAGTTACACAAGAAAATAATTTGGGAATTCCTTTATAACTTACAACTGAGAATCCAGAATCCGTAAAAGAAAAGACTAATGAGAAAGAGAGAGGGACAGGAGAGAGAGAGAGAGAGAGAGAGAGAGAGAGAGAGAGAGAGCGCTGAGCAAAGGGCAGAAGACAGAAAGGAGAAGATTATTTTTGGAATCATAAAGGACCTCCAGGAGAGTTAGTGGGGCCCTAAAGGACCTTTCACAGGACTTAAAGGATAATAAGGAAAATCTTGTCATGAGCTGAAGAAAAGGGACACTTGAAGAAGGAATTTTGGTCAACATTGTCACCTTCAGTAACAAGAAAAATAGGAACTATACTTAATGGACTCAATGATATATTTAAGGAGATTTTCAGGTAGAAGACTAAAAGTGCCAGGTGTCAGCTTCTGGGTGGTTAAAGTAAAATGTGAGAGGAAAAGATAAACTAGATAAAGAACTGTTACATATAAAGGAAGCAGACAAGAAAAAATGCTCAACCTCGCTAATCATCAGGGAAATGCAAATCAAAACCACAGTGTGCTGTCTCCTCACACCTGTCAGAATGGCTGTCATCAGAAAGAACAGAAATAACAAATTTTGGCGAGGATGTAGAGGAAAGAGAACCTTCATACACTGTAAGTCGCGATGTAAATTGGTGCAGCCACTATGGTAAACAGTATGGAGGTTTCTCAAAAAACTAAGAATAGAACTGTCACATGACCCAGCAGTTCTACTCTTGGGTATATACCCCCCAAAAAACTAAAACACAAATTCAGAAAGATACATGAACCCCAGTGTTCAAAGAGGCATTATTTACAATTGCCAAGACATGGAAGCAACCTCAGTGTCCGTGAAGAGATGAATGGATAAGGATGTGGTGTATGTATACAATGAAATTACTCCTAAGTCATAAAAAAGAATGAAATTTTGCTATTTGCAGCAACATGGATGAACTTGGAGGGCATTATGCTAAGTGACATAAGTCAGAGAAAGACAAATACTGTATGATATCACTTTTATGTGAAATCTGAAAAATACAACAAATTAGTGAATAAAACAGAAAAGAAGCTGACTTGCATATATAGAGACCAAACTAGTGAGAACCACTGGGGAGAGAGAATGGGGAAGGGGCAATGCAAGAAGTAGGAGATTAAGAGGTACAAACTATTATGTATAAAATAAGCTACAAGAATCTACAACACAGGGAATATAGCCAATATTTTATAATAACTATAAATGGAGTATAACCTTTAAAATTCATGAATCACTATGTTGAACACCTGTAACTTAAATAATATTGTACATCAACAGTATTTCAATTTTTTTAAAACATCAAAAATATGTATATAAAGGAGCCAGAAATTACTGAGTTTGAAAATAAAACTGTTTCTCATTCATACCTCTCAACACGTGCCCAGCTCAGCTACATTATAGAATTGCTGTGAATTGCTGTTTACTTGAATGGGAGTGTGTGTGGCAGTTATTTCTATGAGTTTCCCACCACTTTGAGTTTGTGAAGGATAAAGGGTGGGGCCAAATACCTATTTCTTCAGCTCACAGAAAGAAAAATAGAAAGCTTTCAGGGAACCATACCTGAGGAACTATGTTCCAAGAGCCTCATCTGCCTGTGGACCTGGTGTAGATGATAAGATCCCAGACTTCAAATTGATACATCACACGTAGGGGTCTTGAGGAAGATGAGTAAAATTTGCATAAGGAAGGAATGTGAATATTAACCTTCAGAGGGTAAACAGTAGCAGGTTGTATTTTCTGAAAATGGCACAATTTCTCCCATTCCATAGGTTCCTCTTATACTGATTTAACTACTCTTATCAGGAGAGGTGTGATTGTGTTCCTTCCCCTTGGATCTGGCTTGTGACTGTGGTGGAACTGAAGCCACGTGACTCTTGAGGCTGGATGAAGAAAGGTGGTTCTCTTGGGAATTTTGCATTTGGCATCCAGCTACCATGCCATGAGGAAGCCCAGGTAGCCTGTGGACAGGCTTGTATGGAGAGGACCAAAGGCACCTGACTGAGCTCCCAACTTTCAGCCAGCACCAACTTGCCAGCCACATGAATGAGCCTCTTAAAAAGTGAATCTTACAGCCCTAAGTTGGGCCTCCTAGCTGAAACAAAATGGAACAAAGATGAGCTACTCCTGCTGAATCCTGCCCATGTTACAGATTCTGAGAATAAAATAAATGATTGTTACTGGTTTTGAGCTACTAAATATGGAGGTGATTTGTTATACAGCAATAGATAATGACACAATTGATACCACCCCTACAGAAGTCAGCTTGACAATATGTATCAAAATTGCAGATTCATATACTCTTTTGCCAGACATCTTTTGCCAGGCATACATACATATGCCATACATACATATTCTAGAGTTAGACTAATATACATAGCAAAATAGTATACTTTGAAGATAATTCATTGCAGCATGATTTATAGTAACAAGAGAGTAGAAAATAGCTAAAATGTCTGTTAGTAGACTAGTTACGTAAGTTGTGGGATAGTCACACAATACCACACAAGCTGTAAAAAAAAAAGGAGGAAGAAATTATGAACTGATGTGGAGGGATTTCCAGTATAAAGTGTTCAGTGAAAAAAATCAGAAGCAAAAGATTACCTATAATATGCTACTTTGTACAAGAAAGAAGAGGAAACAAAAATATATAAATGTATCAAATGCTTGTTTGAGGGAAAAGAGAAATTGAAAGGATAAACTTGCATCTAATGAGGTTGGTTACTTGTAGGACTTAGGTGGAAAATGGGTGACAAAGAGGGAATGGAGGTGTACAGTATGCAAGGAGGGCTTAAAATTGAAAATAAACAGAAATAAGTGAGCCAAACTGTATTTCAAATTACTGATATAACCACACTGAAAAGGAGTTAACTTTTGAAACGAAATCATTTCTTGTACTCTGTGTCCTCAGACTAAAAGCAAAATAATTCTCAATACTGAACTCTCATTTGTAGGCTTGTTCTGTGCAGAGACATGTTCCCTGGTAGCTCCGCTGGTGAAGAATCCGCCAGCAATGCAGGAGATGCCAGTTCAGTTCTTGGGTCAGGAAAATCCCCTGGAGAAAGGATAGGCTTCCACTCCAATATTCTTGGGCTTCCCTGGTGGCTCAGACTGTGAAGAATCTGCCTGCAATGCTGGAGACCTGGATTCAGTCTCTGGGTTGGAAAGATCCCCTGGAGGAGGGCAAGGCAAACCACTCCAGTATTCTTGCCTGGAGAATCCCCATGAACAGAGTAGCCTGCTGGGCTACAGTCCTTGGGGTTGCAAAGAGTTGACACGACTGAGCAACTAAGCACAGCACATGTGTTAGCAATACCAAAACCACTTTCTTTAAAATCTAGGATTGAGCAAATAAGTAAACACATTGTCCATAATTTTGTTGTTATTGTTTACTCACTCAGTTCAGTTCAATTGTATCTGACTCTTTGCGACCCCATGGACTGCAGCACGCCAGACTTCCCTGTCCATCACCAACTGTCAGAGCTTGCTCAAATTCATGTCCATCAAGTCAGTGATGCCATCCAACTGTCTCATCCTCTGTCATCCCCTTCTCCTCCCACCTTCAATCCCTCCCAGCATCAGGGTCTTTTCCAATGAGTCAGTTCTTCGCATCAGGTGGCCAAAGTATTGGAGTTTCAGCTTCAACATCAGTCCTTCCAATGAATATTCAGGACTGATTTTCTTTAGGATTGACTGGTTGGATCTCCTTGCAGTCCAAGGGACTCTCAAGAGTCTTCTCCAACACCACAGTTCAAAAGCATCAGTTCTTCATCGCTCAGCTTTCTTTATGGTCCAGCTCTCACATCCATACATGACTATTGGAAAAACCATAGCTTTGACTAGATGGGGCCTTCCCTGATAGCTCAGTTGGTAAAGAATCTGCCTGCAATGCAGGAAACCCCAGTTCAACTCCTGCGTTGGGAAGATCTGCTGAAGGGAATGGCCACTCACTCCAGTATTCTTGTCTGGAGAATTCCATGGACTGTATAGTTCATGGGGTTGCAAAGAGTCGGACATGACTGAGTGACTTTCGCTTTTCACTTTGACTAGATGGACCTTTGTCAGCAAAGTAATGTGTCTTGTCATAGCTTTTCTTCCAAGGAGCAAGCATCTTTTAATTTCATGGCTGCAGTCACCATCTGCAGTGATTTTGGAGCCCAAGAAGATAAAGTCTCTCACTGTCTCCATTATTTCCCCATCTATTTGCCATCAAATGATGAGACTGGATGCCATGATCTTAGTTTTTTAAATGTTAAGTTTTAAGCCAGCTTTTTCACTCTCCTCTTTCACTTTCAAGAGGCTCTTTAGTTCTGTTCGCTTTCTGCCATTATGGTGGTGTCATCTGCATATCTGAGATTATTGATATTTTCCCAGCAGTCTTGATTCCAGCTTGTGGTTCGTCCAGCCTGGCATTTCACATGATGTGCTCTGCATATAAGTTGAATAAACAGGGTGACCATACACAGCCTTGACATACTCCTTTCCCAATTTGGAACCAGTCCATTGCTCCATGTCCAGTTCTCACTGTTGCTTCTTGACTTGCATACAGATTTCTCAGGGGGCAAGTAAGGTGGTCTGGTATTCCCATCTCTTGAAGAATTTTCCACAGTTTATTGTGATCCACAGAGTCAAAGGCTTTTGCATAGTCAATGAAGCAAAAGTAGATGTTTTTTTCTGGAATTCTCTTGAAGGGAATTATAAGATAAGAGAGATATGGGTCAGAGAAGGGAATTACAGATATGAGAAGAGAGGATAGAATGAACCTTGCTATGTTGGATTAGATTTAGAGGTATCAGTATGGACCCATGTTTGTTTTTTTTCTAACCAGTTGATCTCTTGACCCATGGGTTTTAATACATATCACTAAACACAGGGTTGTATATAGAGTTGTGTGTGTTTACAGGGTTGGATATGGAGTTGTGTGATGATGAATTCCAGATGTTTTTCTGGAATTCTCTTGCTTTTTCTACGATCCAGTGGATGTTGGCAATTTGATGTTTAGTCGCTCAGTTGTATCCAACTCTTTTATGGCCCCATGGACTTCAGCCCACCAGGCTTCACTGTCCATAGGATTTCCCAGGCAAGAATAATGGAGTGAAATGCTTTGCCCTCCTCCAGGGGATCTTCCCTACCCAGGGATCAAACCCACATCTCCTGCATTACAGGCAGATTCTTTACTGCTGAGCTACCTGGGTAAGACAAGCCAGGAGTCTCATGGTCAGAGAAGGGAATTACAGATATGAGAAGAGAGGATAGAATGAACCCTGCTATGTTGGATTAGATTTAGAGATATCAGTATAGACCCATGGTGTTTTGTTTTTTCTTAACCAGTCACTCTCTTGACCTATGGGTTTTAATAAATATCAGTAAATACTGGGTTGGATATGGAGTAGAGTTGTGTGTGTATACGTACATCATCGTATATATTCCCCTCTCTCCTAGATACGACCCCTGAGAGGGCCTAGACGAAATGGTACTCCAGTAGCACTGGATGCAGCTAGTGCCCAGATCTTGGGGTCTAAGTGCCATTTTTCATTAAAGGGAACAAGGCATAGCACTTAAGGATTTGACCAACAGAGCAGAACACGACAGACTGCCTCCCTGTATCAGCTGGGGAAGCAGAGCAGCTCAGTATTTTACCACTAGAAGGAATCAGGGATCCTTTGTCTACTGCACCACCTTTGACTCTTCCCTTAAGGGCCCCTGTAAAGGAAAAACAAAAAGGTTTCTGGCTGAGCAGGGATATACTTGATGTTTCAGGAATCACTGACATTCCAGGACGTGGCTGTGGACTTCACCAGAGAAGAGTGGGACCAGCTGTACCCTGCTCAGAAGAACCTCTACCGAGATGTGATGCTGGAAAACTATAGGAATCTGGTTGCACTGGGTAAGGAGGGCATCTCTGTAAGTCATGTCTGATTCTTTGGGACCCCATGGACTTTGGCATGCCAGGCTCCCCTGTCCTTTACTATCTCCCAGAGTTTTCTCAAATTCATGTCCATTGAGTCGTTGATGCTGTCTAACCATCTCATCCTCTGTCGCCCCCTTCTCCCTTTCTTTTCAGTCTTTCCCAACATCAGGGTCTTTTCCAGTGAATCAGCTCTTCTCATCAGGTTCCTATAGTATTGGAGCTTCAGCTTCAGCAGTAGCAGTCCTTCCAGTGAATATTCTGGGTTGATTTCCTTTAGGATTGACTGGTTTGATCTCCTTGCAGTCCAAGAGATTCTCAAGAGTCTTCTTCAGCACCACAGTTAGAAAGCATGAGGCCAGGATGGAAGAAAGGCAATCATTTGTGGAGACAAGAGACCTCTGTTTCCTGCTTTGTCCTCTGGTGAAATGTGTTGACTTTGAGATGGGTAGCTTTATTTTGCTGCCTCAGAAGCCTCCCCTTTCCAAATCCAAAGACCCTAAAGATAAAAAAAGTTTGGAAATGAGTTCTGAGATGTTCGTTCCCTGTGTAAAATTCTAAGATACACATTTTCCTCTTGAACAGGGCATCAACTGTATAAGCCAGAGGTGATCACTCAGTTGGAGCAGGAGGAGCAGTGGATGATGGGAAGAGTCAGCCCACCAGACACTCATCCAGGTGAGAAGAGAGCATCTGAGTATTTGTGACTCAGTGAAGGAAAATAGTCACTTTTGAAATACTTAATGGAGTGTGCTCTGAACATCTCCCTCTGGGATTTAAAGGATATCAAGGCATTTTTAATGGGTTTGGTCCTTGGGTTGGGATGATCCCCTGGAGAAGGAAATGGAAACCCACTCCAGTATTCTTGCCTGGGAAGTCTCATGGACAGAGGACCCTGGCGGGCTACAGTCCATGGGGTCCGAAAGAGTTGGACATGACTTAGCAACTAAACAGCAGCCACAGCAGAGGCCTTTTAAAAACTTCAGTTCATATTTGACATTTTTCCAAAGTAGAAATGACTATTTTTTTCCTGATTAAACAGATTTTTATATATATATATATACTTATTATTTTAAAAATTTGCACAACACAAAAATTATTTTGAAAGTTTTAGTTTGTTCATAAATACCTTGATATTGCAAATCTCCACAAAGCACTTTCTATTTTTTTGTTTATACATCATTTCAGGATTCTTTAAATCTTTTTCTTTTCCATACCAAAACCCTCTAACATTTTTACCTATTTTTCATTATTTTTTTTATTTTTATTATCAAACATGTTAAAGTTGTCTAAAATCCGTAGCCTTGGTTCTCAGTCTCTTGTTCACCTTTGTGATAGGATCCCTGTCATACTTATGTTACTAAAATTGTTTTCTTGGAGATTACCACTAACTTCCTTCCAGTCAAGTCCAGTGGCTAAAACAAACCACCATTATCATGTTCTATGATCATGTTGCATTTGACTATGTTGACTTCACTCTTGAAAATTGTCTCGCACCTTGGCTTTCACACCATTCTTGCCTCTTGTAGCCTCTCTCCTGTCTCCCAACCTGTCCTTTTTTTTAATTAATTTATTTTTAATAAATTAGCAAGGGTAAAGCAAGGGTAATTGCTTTAATAAAGCAAGGGTAATTTAATACAACATTGTGTTTCTGCCATTCATCAACATGAATCTGTCATAGCTATCCTACCTGCTCTTTTAAATACCTTCTCTTGCTCTTTATTCTTCTAAAGGCATGTCTTTCTTATGGACTTGGTGTTCATTCTTCAGTACTGTGCTTTTAAGTAGCTTCTCTATGTCATTTTTCCATTTCTACATTTCTAGCCTCAGTATTTCATGTACATTCTTTTCCCAGAGTTTAGATTATATTTTTGTTTATGAATGTCATACTGTCATTTTAATCAAGTATTTCAAATCCTGGACCTATTGATTCTCTACTCCTTTAAACCATGCTACTAAATGAGACTTCTTGACCAAAAAAAAAAAAACCCAAAACCCCAAAATCTTAGCTCCTTTTTGTGGGCATACTGCCTGGTTATATTAGGAAACAGTGGACTGATGGCTACGTGCCAGATACTGAGTCATTAAGCCAGGTTAATGTACCCCATCTTGATTCTTTGCTCAGACACCTTGTTTCATCATTTGGGCTTGGTTTTCTGTCATTCAAACTTGAGCTTTGTGAAGCTGACTCTGACTCAGTTGTCTTTCTTGCTTATAGTGCTCTTGGTTATCTTAGGTAGGAAAACTTACTCCTTTTTCAGCCTCATTGGACCTAAAATTTTAGCCTGACAGGTGGTGCACCCCAGTGCTCTAAACCCTGTTTAGAGGCTGATAATTAAAACACTTTGTCAAGAACCCCTGAGCACTTTTCCTGACAATGATGAGTAACATTATTTTCACAAACCTTCCTATCCTGGAACCTGGAGAATAGGAAACTAAAGAAGGAAAATGAAAAACTCCCTTTTCAGGCAAATTGCCAGTGTAGGTGCCCACACAGAAACCTGAGCTGTTCTTTCCCGCAGGTACATATGCTGCCATGTGAAGGAGCCATACTGTCTCCCATTATGTCCCTGCCCAAAGACTCCCAACTCGAGAAAATAATTACTACACTCAAGAAAATTTCCAGGTAATTCCCTGGCAGTTCAGTGGTTAGGACTCAGTGCTTTCACTGACAGGGCCCAGGTTCAGTCCCTGGTTTGGAATTTAAGATCCTGCAAGGTGTGCAGCATGGCCAGAATAGAAAAGAAATTTCTAGACTTCATTATCAACTGTACCTGTGTGGTCAAGGCTTTTGGTCCACAGATGAGGTTGAATAAGTGGTTTCTTTGTATCCTCCTTGTCAGGGCAGGCAGCCTAGCAGTGCCCTCCAAGGAGACTGCTTACATTTTTGCATTTTCCTGTGAGACACAATCAATTGTTTCTCTTATAAGGATGTGGTAAAATGTTTCTGTTGATGGAGGAACTGAGATAGAATGATCTGGCTTGTGCAGCCTCATTCTGATTTGCCCTCTGGGGTATTGCTTGTCTCATTGTCTTCTACATTAGCTGATGTCTATTTAATATCTAGAAATTCTCTTCCTAGCTAAGGTGAGACATGTAAAATGTCTGATGGATCTAGCAATGAGAAGGTTAGGAATGATATTAATGAGAGAAGTGACAGGGGAGTAATTAGCAAAACAGTCAGTTTATACATTGCTGAGTAAACAGGAGATTAAAAAAAAAGAAAGTAGAGCTAGTAGTTGGACTTGCCTAACAGTCCAGTGGTTAAGATTCCACACTTCCACTCCAGAGGGTGTGGGTTTGATCCCTGGTCAGGGAACTAAGGTCCCACATGCTGCTGGTACAGCCAAAAACTAAAAAACAGTATAGCCAGTACATATACGGTACTTCTTACAAGAAGCTCAAATGAGAAGGTGAAGCAAAAAAAGAGGGTGACTGCTAGACTAGAAAGAAAGTGAAAGTGAAAGTGGCTCAGTTGTATCCAACTCTTTGCGACCCCATGGACTATACAGTCCATGAAATTCGCCAAGCCTGAATACTGGAGTGGGTAGCCATTCCCTTCTCCAGGCGATCTTCCCACCCCAGGGATTGAACCCAGGTCTCCCACATTGCAGGCAGATTATTTACCAGATGAACCAGGTAGCTAGACTAGAAGGCAGTGTCAAAACAGGATCATTCTAAGCAGGAGTGATTCCAGCTTGTTTAAAGTGCTGAATGGAAGGGGTCAGGGAGAGTGTAAGTAGAAAATAGAAAAGATGGGGCAAGGTTCTAAAAAAATGGGAGTAGGATTAAAGACAAGGAAATTAGAGTAACCTCCACTTGCTGCTTGGGCTACAGTTTGTGGGGTTGAAAGGAGTTGGACACAACTCAGCAACTAATACAATACTTGCCACAGCTAAAAAAGCCCACATGCAGCAATGAAGACCCAGCACAGCCAAAAATTTAGTATTAGTTTTATCATTTTAAACAAAAGTTTAAAATAGGAAGAAATACTTTTGAAATAAACAGATAGTGGGCACTGCAATAGAATAATCCACAGGTAAGATTGAGAAGGTTCTGGACTTGGCCCTGTGTTCTCTAAGCAGTCTTTTCTGTCTCCCACCTCTGAGCACAGACTTTGTTCTGATATTTCTTATTCTCCTTTCCATTTTCTCCCAATTATGTATATTCCTGATGGATCTCTTCTTTTTATGATTACCACTCATATTTTAAAATTTCTCCCTGCTCACTGCTTCTTGTCATCCTCTTATAGTCTTTCCCCTTGTTACATGGCTTTATTTCAAAATTTTCAGTGCCACATTTTCATTGTCTGCACGGCTGTCAGTTTCATTTGGTGATATACTGTGCAACAATTTCTTTTTCAAACAGAAAATACTGAAGTGTTTATATGTTCTGAATTTCTTTTAGATGGGGAGAATAGACCAGAAATTAAAAAATCAAACCATAATATGTCTGATGAAAATCAAACCCATGACATGATAATGGAGAGACTAACAGGAGACAGTTTCTGGTACTCCATCTTAGGTGGACTCTGGGAGTTTGATTACCAGTTAGAATTCAACCAAGAAAACCAGCAGAGATACTTAGGACAAGTATCTTTTACCCACAAAAAGATCACACAGGAGAGAGGCCTTGAATGTAGTAGATTTGGGGAAAACTATAATCTGAACTCAAACCTTCTTATGCAACAGAGAATTCCTTCAATGAAAATACCCCTTAATTCTGACACACAAGGAAATAGCATCAAACGTAATTCAGATCTGATTTACTATCAGGGAAACTATGTAAGAGAGAATCCTTATGAATATAATGAGTGTGGAAAAATCTTCAATCAACATCTTCTTCTTACCAGTCATATTCATACTGAAGGGAAACACAGTGAATGCAGGAAGGCCTTCAGCCAGAACTCATCTCTTACTCAACCTCAGATGGTCCTCACAGGAGAGAAACCCTATAAGTGTGATGAATGTGGGAAAAGATTCAGCCAGAGAATACACCTTATTCAACATCAGAGAATTCACACGGGAGAAAAACCTTTTATATGCAATGAATGTGGGAAAGCCTTCCGTCAACATTCATCCTTTACTCAGCATCTGAGAATTCATACTGGAGAGAAGCCCTATAAATGTAATCAGTGTGGTAAAGCCTTTAGCCGGATCACATCCCTTACTGAACATCATAGACTTCACACTGGAGAAAAACCTTATGAATGTAGTTTTTGTGGGAAAGCCTTCAGCCAGAGGACACATCTTAATCAGCATGAGAGAACTCACACAGGAGAGAAACCTTATAAATGTAATGAATGTGAAAAAGCCTTCAGCCAGAGTGCACACCTTAATCAACATAGGAAAATCCACACTCGGGAGAAATTGTGTGAGTATAATAAATGTGAGAAAACCTTAAGCCACAGTCCTTCCCTTACTCCACAGCACATAACTCAGAATTTTTAGCTTTGTCCTGATGGGGGTAATGGGGGTGGTAAGGAAATCATATGAATATATAAATACAGGAAAATTTGGGCTAGACCTTTTCATCCTGTTCAATATCAGATTATTCATAATGGGGAGAAAGCTTATAAAAAACTTTTAATGCATAGAAACCAAATAAATTTAGACCTTAAATTTAGCATATTCCCAGGAGAAGTTATACGTAGTGAAAATAATTTATTTTATAAACAAGATTATATTAGGAGTCATATTCTAAACTTTTTTTAATGACCAGAAATCCTGTAGGCAATGACCTATCGTTATTCCCTTTGATTTTTATAGCATACAGTTTTTAAATTATATAAACATTAATTAATTGAGGCTATTGTGTAGTATAACCAGTCACATTAACTTGAAATAAACAGAAAAGAGCAATATTTTTCAAACTTAAGTCATTTGTGTATATCCTTTACCAATTTTATCATACTTAATGTTTATTTAATATTTTTCTTTAATAGGACTCAGGGTTTTTAGCCTTGTCCTAGGAAATATTATTTATGGAGATTGTGAGTTTTGTATGCTAATTATATTCTAATTTCCATCAAAATAAATATATAATTTTGAAGTTGAAAATATTCATTGGTATACCATCTATGTCTCCTGTACCATCATTTGAGAAGCCATGTGGTAGGATATGGCAATAATAATATTGTTTTTTAGGAATCCTTGCATTATTTTCATCAAACAGGTCCTGGGATCTCTAAGATGAGTCTTGGAGGAGACTAAGGGTCATATTGGTGACCTTTGAAAAGTGATTCAGAGAAATCTACTTTTTTATCCTGTTACTGTAGTTTTAAATTTCCCTATGGCAAATGTATATTTTTGAATCAAAATTGTTATTTCTGTTACATTTGCAGGTTCAGATAGAGAGGAGGTTTTATTTTATACTGACAGGGACTTTGTAAGAATCCCTTCACCTGTCTGCATCACTGTGGAAGTCAGAAGTAGGGGCTGTACCAGAGGGTAAGCAGTGGTGCCACGCTGAGGCAAAGAACCAGGAAAGAGCCTTATTGGTTTATATAAACAACTAAGGAAGCGTAGGGCCTTCCCAGGTGGCTCAGTGGAAAAGAATCCACCTGCCAATACAAGAGCTGTGGGTTTGATCCCTGGGTTGGGAAGATCCTCTGGAGAAGGAAACCCACTCCAGTATTCTTGCCTGGAGAATTCCATGGAGAGAGGAGCCTGGTGGGCTACATTTCATAGGGTTGCAAAGAGTCAGAGATGATTGAGCACACATGCAAGTAAGTGTTACTAGTTTGTTTAATAATTCACTTTATTTATTGAAGTATATTTATGTACCACCTTTTTCCAAAAGGAATTTAAGGTGGTTAAATTTTATGATCACTGCCTTGTTTGACAGAAATCGCAGTTTGATGTTACAAAGCATTGTAAATATAAACCGTCATAAACCATGAATAGCTACATCTAGTGAGCTGCTTTTTTCTGGGCTTTCTGTTTTTCTCTTGGTCTTCTCAGTCTTGGCTGAAGAAGCCATGAGACCAAGTTGGAACCCAGTCCCCTTGCTTTCTTTTTTTTTCCTTCCGCAGTCCCCTTGCTTTCTCACCTTTCTTCTAACATATCTCCTAGCTAAAGACTTCCCCATTTCTTTATTCCTGTGAAGGACTAGATATCATAGGCCTTAAGTCAAAGCTGGAATGATGTAAATTAAAAAAAAAAATTAAAACTCTAAAAAACAAGAAAGTAATGAAATGATTTCATTTCATTGTGGAAGTTAAACTTTTCAAGTACATTTTTGTCCCACACACCAGTGGATGAAATAGTTAATAAAACCCGGAGATACTGGAGTGAGGGAGGATTTCCAGTAATATCATGTTTAAATACCTTTGTAATGGAGATCAATTTTCAAGACAGATAAGTTCTGAAAATGTCTCTTCACCAAAGGGAGTAACATGTAAGATTTATTTGCCCTAAAGAGGCAGAGTATAGAGCTCTCAGGTTTCAGGAAGAGAGAGTGAGGCAAGATGAAGTCTCAGACAGCAGAGGTATAGGTTAAAAGAAGTAATGATTGATTATGGTTGGTGAAGCCTTTGATCAAAGTATGCAATCAAGAAAAAAAAAACCTGAATAATCCACAAAGAGTGCTAAAGGCTTCAACAGAAGGCAGTGTACCTCACACAGGGAAAGGAGAGCAGTACAGGATTTTCAGAAGATAAGCACAATTTGGACAATTTCAGAAAAGAGGAGTCAGAACTGAAGGAGAGCAGTCAGCCATGGATTTTCACCAATTCTTCATAAAATTAGAATCTATTGCCTATGCTTAGGGTCATAAATGATTATGCTTATATTAACCATACAGTAAACGATGTCATTCTGGTGTGAATTCATTCTCATGTCCTTTGTTATCTTCAACATGTTCTAATTTAAGTGAATCCTAAAAGTATTTATTACATGGAAATTCTAGGGAGTCATAGGAGTGGTTTACTCACTCAGAAATGTAACGTTATGACTTATTTCTGTCTAGGAGGGCAAGATATTACCCTTTTACATATGTTAATTCATTTGGTCCCTCCAACCAAGTGATGTTGCCTTTCTTTTATGAAAAAAGATACTGAAGCTTAGACATGATAATAAGCGATAATTATTCAGAGTTTCTCAGACTGGAATGTCACTAGAACATGGATCATCTTACTCCTAATCCAGTGGATAAAAACAGTGCCTGGAACAGTGTTTTATAGCACTCTGAAAACATTTGATAAATGTATTAAACTTAATAAAATGAATTGCTGCTCAATACCAAAATTTGTATGACTCTCTTTCTCAGAATCTCAGAGTAAAAAGGATTATTGTGTTGATAGATTCTCTTATGTCCAAAGGGCTTAAGGGCTGGGAGAAAAATACTCATTTGGATTTTGATTAATTTTCAATTTATTAATTTAAGAAACCAAATGACATTCCTTAAGTAGCTGACATTCCTCTAATTTATTCATAGATGTGCAAATAATAAATACTTAAGAATTTCTAAAATGAGATATCCTTACTCTTGTAAACACTGATCAGATTTAAATACATCTAAACATTTAATTAAAGTCTCAGACCTAAAATTTCAAATGTTATTAAGTGCCTTAAACACATTAAGAAACAGGTAAGAGGTACCCAGAATATCAAAAATGATTATACCAAAACTAGTTATAAAAATGTCGGACTTCTGCTGGGAGCCGGTGAGAGACATTCCACTCGTGACAAAGGTCATGAGGAAGGAGGCTTGGCATACGCAAAGGCGGGATCGAGCCTCAGGAGTCCCCCGGATATTCTCGAGCATCTACCCCACAAAAACCAGAGTCTGCCTACTTTATTGCTTTGTGCTCTCACCTCTGACTTCACTGGGGGCTGTCCCCCACCACCATCTTGCTCTCTCTGTCAATGAGTTAACTTACAGCTCCAATTAATAAAGTTCCTGGGCAATTAGGAGTGTTTAAATTCAAACCCCTCAGATGGCGCTCTAACTCGCCTGACAAGTTTACCCGGACTCCTACAGCTATGCATACGATTGTTTACAGTCTCCCAGCCTCGAGAGGCATGGGAAGCTTAAGATATTCAAATGGCTTAGAGCCTCTCAGAGAGTTAGAAACTGTCAGAATAAAACTAGTGAAAGATTTCATTGGTGAGCCAATGCTTGTTGCCAAGTTTTCACATCCCCTGAATTGTATCCTTGAATGTGTATTAATTAATATAGTTGGTATGTAGAAAAAATAAGTAGTGGCCTTGGTGTTAGTAACTTTAGACCCTTAAGGTAATAAATTCTTTCCTTTGTTGTAAACCCATTACACATCCGCCTTATAGGAATGCAATTTTATCTTCGGAAGATGGTGCCAAACCTTAAAATAATTACTCATAGAGAAAATAAGTCTTTGTTGATAAGTCTTTGTCAAGAGTCATAAAATGTTAGTAGGCCTTCTGGCCAGAAGATGATGTAAATCACCTAAACCATTTGTATAGGATAAATTTGCAGGAAAGAAACCCTGGTTTTTGATAAGGATCAAAGACTGCTGACTTTGCATCCCCTATTATCCTCTATGTGTAACTTAGGGTATATAAGCCCCTGTTGAAAATAAAGTTACGGGCCTTGCTCACCAAAGCTTGGTCTCCCCATGTCATTCTTCCCCTCAATTTCCAGCTGAGTCTCCATCTGGAGCGTGGATATCCTCTGTGACCATTTATTTGCCTGGGCTTCTAAGACCCACTCGAGAAGGTGTCTAAGGTGGGGCACCTTCCGCTATTTGAGAGGGCGCCTGCGGCCTCCGTGGTCAGAGCTAACCTGGTGTCACGGGTTATATTGATTTTCCGTGTAAACCAAGCTACTCAGCTTCTTTTCTCCACTGAATTTTCCTACTGAGCTATCCTCATTCTATTACTCTTTATATCTTTGATGAATAAATAGTCGCCGAAGCCGTCTCTCCTTCGAATACCCTGGAGCAGCCGGGGCTGGACCTCGGCAGACTTCCCTGACAGTTCAGTGGTTAAGACTCTGAGCTCCCAATCCAGGGGACCTGGGTTCCATCCCTGGTCAGGGAACTAGATCCCATATGCTACAACTAAAGAGTTCACATGCCACAGCTAAGACCCAGCAATGCTAAACAATATTTTAAAAAATCATAAAAAATTTTTTAAAACGGAAACAACCTTAGTAGTATCTGATGAATGGAAAAGGAAATGTCATATATATATACACAAAATACTATATATATATATATATATATATATATATATATTTTACATTACAGATGTATGTATGTGTAAATACAAATTCCATCATTTTATATATACAAAATGAGGCTTCCCTGGTGGTTCAGTGGTAAAGAATCTGCCTGCCAACACAGGAGACACGGGTTTGATTCCTGATCTGGTAAGATAACCTGGAGAAGGAAATGGCAAGCCACTCCAGTATTCTTGCCTGGGAAATCCCATGGACAGAGGAGCCTGGTGGTCTACAGTCCATGGGGTCGCAAAGAGCTGGATACAACTTAGCAACTAAACAACATCAACAACATATACAAAATACCATAGACTGCTAAGTGTCCGACTCCTTGTGGCCCCATGGACTGTAGCCTACCAGCCTCCTCTGTCCATGGGATTCTTCAGGCAAGACTACTGGAGAGGGTTGCCATGCCCTTTTCCAAGGGATCTTCCTGACCCAGGGATCAAACCATGTCTCTTCGGTCACCTGCATTGGCAGGTGGGTTATTTACCACTGAGTGACTTCACTTTCACTTTTCACTTTCATACATTGGAGAAGGAAATGGCAACCCACTCCAGTGTTCTTGCCTGGAGAATCCCAGGGACGGGGAAGCCTGGTGGGCTGCCGTCTATGGGGTCACACAGAGTTGGACACAACTGAAGCAACTTAGCAGCAGCAGCAGCAGCAGTGCTGCCTGGGACCATAGACTGAGTGATTTATAAAAGCAGAAATTAATTGCATACAATTCTGGAGGCTGGGAAATCCAAGATCAAGGTGCCAAAAGATCTGTGTTAGTAGGGACCCATTTCCTGGTGCCCTCACACAGTAGAAAGAAGTTTTCTTGGAGTCCTTTTATAAAAGAGATTGAATCCCATTCATAAGGGCAAAACCTAATCACTTCCTCAAAGCCCCATCTCCTAATATCTTCACCATGGGGGTCAGGATCCAAAATAAGAATCCTGGAAGGATACAAACAAAACAGTGACCATGAAGAGAAATAGACGAGAAGAATGGGTTGGGGAATAGCAGAAGGAAGAGAGAGAAAGATTGAATATGAGAATGAATGTTGGGTTGGGGGCTGATGGCTGAGAAAGATGTTTATCAAATATGGGTACCTTTTAGTCTTTTCGAAAAAGCATCTAATTTGTGTGTTACCCCATGAATGACTGCATGTTGTTTTTAATTTTCCGAGTGCCAACTTCTTTATAGGTTAATTTTCTGTTGGTGCAAGCAGCAGAATTGACTCTTCAGAACACCTCCACCAGGATCCCTTATCCCCAGTCACCTCCCATTCTCCCATCAGAGCACTCAAGATTCATATTCCTGGAAGGTAATCTGATTAGTCCAGCTTGGGCCTTGTGCTAAATGAAGACAGAGCATATTGATTGGCAGACCCACAGAGGGTGCTGTAAGGCAAGCAGAGAAAAAGAGAGTGAGCCAGGCATTCAGGCAGAGAAAGATTTATTATAGGAAGAAAGAAAGAAAGTGACTGGCTTTAGAGAGAAACCAGTGCCCTCCCTTTACAGCCAACCCTTCTTATACCCTATCAATGGGAAATTGTGCCCCGTAGGGAAGGGGCCTCAGTTTATCTTTAGCCCACAGCTGGCGTCTTGTGGTCATGTAGTGAAGGGATCTCATGGTCAGATGGTCATGTAGTCGAAGGGGTCTCATGGTCAGGTGGTCACGTAGTCTTGAGAAACTGGCACCAGCAGGGAAAAACAGGGTATCACCTTAAGGAAAAAACGGGATGCCCGCCAGGGCAATGTGGCCACTGTGACTTCATCCCTTGTTTGTCAGGTCACCACGATGGGCCATATTTTAACTATATGCTACGAGCCCCTTGTGAACCCTAACATTCGAGCCTTTTTGATACAGGATATGGGCCGAAGTCCCTTCAAGAAAATTAGAGATATCAAGGGAACATTTCATGCAAAGATGGGCTCAATAAAGGACAGAAATGGTATGGACCTAACAGAAGCAGAAGATATTAAGAAGAAGTGGCAAGAATACACAGAAGAACTGTACAAAAGAAGATCTTCATGACCAAGATAATAACGATGGTGTGATCACTCACCTAGAGCCAGACATCCTGGAATGTGAAGTCAAATGGGCATTAGAAAGCATCACTATGAACAAAGTGCAGGTGATGAAATTCCAGTTGAGCTCTTTCAAATCCTGAAAGATTATGCTGTGAAAGTGCTGCACTCAATATGCCAGCAAATTTGGAAAACTCAGCAGTGGCCACAGGACTGGAAAAGGTCAGTTTTCATTCCAATCCCAAAGAAAGGCAATGCCAAAGAATGCTCAAACTACTGCACAATTGATTCATCTCACATGCTAGTAAAGTAATGCTCAAAATTCTCTAAGCCAGGCTTCAGCAATACGTGAACGGTGAACTTCCAGATGTTCAAGCTGGTTTTAGAAAAGGCAGAGGAACCAGAGATCAAATTGCCAACATCCGCTGGATCATGGAAAAACCAAGAGAGTTCCAGAAAAACATCTATTTCTGCTTTATTGACTATGCCAAAGCCTTTGACTGTGTGGATCACAATCAACTGTGGAAAATTCTGAAAGAGATGGGAATACCAGACCACCTGACCTGCCTCTTGAGAAACCTATTTGCAGGTCAGGAAGCAACAGTTAGAACTGGATATGGAACAACAGACTGGTTCCAAATAGGAAAAGGAGTACGTCAAGGCTGTATATTGTCACCCTGTTTATTTAACTTATATGCAGAGTACATCATGAGAAATGCTGGGCTGGAAGGAACACAAGCTGGAATCAAGATTGTTGGGAGAAATATCAATAACCTCAGATATGCACATGATACCACCCTTATGGCAGAAAGTGAAGAGGAACTTAAAAGCCTCTAATGAAAGTGAAAGAGGAGAGTGAAAAAGTTGGCTTAAAGCTCAACATTCAGAAAATGAAGATCATGGCATCTGGTCCCATCACTTCATGGCAAATAGATGGGGAAACAGTGGAAACAGTGGCAGACTTTATCTTTTGGGGCTCCAAAATCGCTGTAGATGGTGATTGCAGCCATGAAATTAAAAGATGCTTACTCCTTGGAAGGAAAGTTATGACCAACCTAGATAGCATATTGAAAAGCAGAGACATTACTTTGCCAACAAAGGTCCATCTAGTCAAGGCTATGGTTTTTCCAGTGGTCATGTATGGATGCGAGAGTTGGACTGTGGAGAAAGCTGAGTGCTGAAGAATTGATGCTTTTGAACTGTGGTTTTGGAGAAGACTCTTGAGAGTCCCTTGGACTGCAAGGAGATCCAACCAGTCCATTCTAAAGGAGATCAGTCCTGGGTGTTCTTTGGATGGACTGATGCTAAAGCTGAAACTCCAATACTTTGGCCACCTGATGCGAAGAGTTGACTCATTGGAAAAGACTCTGATGCTGGGAGGGATTGGGGGCAGGAGGAAAGGGGACAACAGAGGATGAGATAGCTGGATGCATCACTGACTCGATGGACATGAGTTTGAGTGAACTCTTGGAGTTGGTGATAGACAGGGAGGCCTGGCATGCTGCAATTCCTGGGGTCGCAAGGAGTTGGACACGACTAGTGACTGAACTGAACTGAAGTAATGGGCCAAAGTCAGTCTTCTGTATCTGCTTTGTGCTGGTTTGGGGCAACATCATGGGGTAAGATTAGAAAAGTCTGGAACGTGGGTTAAGGAAAGTCTGAGTGGGCTTGAAGGTTTTGATAATTGGAGAGAGTTAGAAATAGTTCATCGGAGAAGGCATTGGCAACCCACTCCAGTACTCTTGCCTGGAAACTCCCATGGATGGAGGAGACTGGTAGGCTGCAGTCCATGGAGTTGCTAAGAGTCGGACACGACTGAGTGACTTCCCTTTCACTTTCCACTTTCATGCATTGGAGAAGGAAATGGCAACCCACTCCAGTGTTCTTGCCTGGAGAATCCCAGGGATGGTGGAGCCTGATGGGCTGCCGTCTATGGGGTCGCACAGAGTCGGACACGACTGAAGTGACTTAGCAGCAGCAGCAGCAGCAGAAATAGTTCATGAACAGTCTGGTTGGTGAAGGCTGGTAGGCAATCCTGGAGAAGCTTTGAAAAAAAACAAAACAAAACAAAAAAAACCCTCATTAAACAGGGGCTGAAAGTCAGAATGAGAGTTAATATGAGAAGGGGGCCCAGTAAAAGTAGAACACATGGCATCCAATCCCAACTGCTTAACCAGTTTTCCCATGAATTACTGAGATGTTGATGTATTCTTAAGACCCTATTTTTCAGATTCCTTGCTGCCTCCTTTACAACACCCGATTTATTGGCGTAGAAACAGCAGGCTTAGTCTAGAAAAAAACATAGGCCTCCTTTTTCTGCTGTGAGAAGATCTAACCCTCTTCTGTTTTGAAGGACCACAGCTGCCAGGGAATCTAGATGGCCCTGGAGACTGATAAGGCTGGTGGCTACTTCTTCTAGGCTTTCAGTGAGATCCTTAGAGAGACTGATAGTAGTTTAAAGAGGTCATGAGCCCTGCAGTTCCTGTTCCAATACCTGCTGCTATTCCTAAACTTATCAATAAGAGAATGAATTGAATTGCTTCTTTGGGTCAGTTGTGGATTAGTGGGATAGGAGGGTTTGGTTGTTAGGAGCAATAGAGATACACCAAGATCAGGGTTATTTAAAGGGGCTGAGGAGATATGGGAGAAGTAAGGTATCAAGTCTTCTAATGTCTCATTCGGAGAAGGCAATGGCACCCCACTCCAGTACTCTTGCCTGGAAAATCCCATGGACGGAGGAGCCTGGTGGGCTGCAGTCCATGGGGTCACTAAGAGTCGGACAGGACTGAGGGACTTTACTTTCACTTTTCACTTTCATGCATTGGAGAAGGAAATGGCAACCCACTCCAGTATTCTTGCCTAGTGAATCCCAGGGACAGCGGAGCCTAGTAGGCTGTCATCTATGGGGTCGCACAGAGTCGGACACGACTGATGTCTCATTGCAAGTGTGAATTGGAGGCTCAGAAGAATTAGGGATGAGGGTGTCGGGCTTAAGAGTAGGGCAGCGTTCAAAAGAGAACTTAGGAGATTCTAGGAGGGTGACGTGAATTAGTTGGATACGAGAAGGTGATAGAAGAGCCATGGCCTTGTGTGAGAGTAAGTCCTTAAGGTCATGTGTTGAGTGAATGACCGTGGGTGTCCCAAAAGTAAGTTTTTTGCTTTCTTGAGCGAGAAGTGTAGCTGCAGCCAGAACACGCAGGCAGGCTGGCCATCCCTGTATGGTGGTATCCAGTTGTTTTGACAGAGAAGCAATGGGGACAAAGTAAGGGCCCTGCATCTGTCCTAAGACTCTTAGGACAGTTTTATGTCTTTCAGTGTGTAGAGTATAAAAGGGCGAGAAAGATCAGGCAGTGTTAAAGTTGAGGCCAAGAGAACAGCTTGTTTTAGAGCATTAAAGCCCAAATATACATTTGACTTAAAAGTATTCAGTTCAAGAGGCTCCAAAAGATCGCGCCGCCCCTCCCCCCCACCCCCTGTAGCTGGGTATAGAGGTTATGCTAGGAGGGCAAAATTGGGGATCCAGAGGCGTAGATACCCAGCCACGCCCAAAAAGGACAGAATTTCTGTTTTTGATGTAGGAAGTGGTAGGACAGATATAAGCGACTTTCTGTCAGTAGTTATATGTCTCTTTGCTGATGTCAGGAGAGCTCCAAGATACGTGACCTCAGGAAGGGAAAGTTGAGCCTTAATAGGAGATACTTGATAGCCCTCAATCAGCTAGGAAGTTGAGGCGTTGTATGGTATGTCGCTGAGAATGTATGAGAGAGGGGCTACAAAGGAGAAGAAGAGCATCTATGTATTGGAGGATAGAGCTTGGGGCCTGGGGCCCTGGGCACCTTCAGTCTCCAGAGGTGAGTCCAAGGAGTCTGGGCACAGATGGGTCCGAGACTCCTGCTCAGGACTGGGAGGAAATGTCCGGATCCCTAGAGGGAGGTTAGGGCAGTCTACCTTCCAATGTTCCTTTATGCCACAATTACTACATGGACTGGGAGGGGGCTTGGGTTTTAGGCATGAGCCGGCCCAGTGCCCTTCTTTACTGAACTTGTAACAGGGCCTAGATGATTTATTTTCTCTGTCAGAGGATTGAGGTTTGGAGTCGTGTAGGGCAGTGGCTAAGAAATGATATTTAGCATGATCTCTCTGGGCCTTTTCTGGTTTTGCCTGTTCTTCCTGGTTATTGAAAAAATTTAAAGCCAAGTTTAAAAGATCTCGTTGAGAGGTTTGAGGGCCTTCCTCTGCCTTTTTAGCTTCTTTTGAATGTCTGAGGACTATTGGGAAATAAAATGGGTATTAAGGACAATAGTACCTTCTATTGAAGTTGGATCTAATTTTGTATATTTTTGTAGGGCTTCTGTTAATCTAGCCAGAAATTGTGCTGGATTTTCATCTGGTCTTTGAGTTATTTCTTTGAGTTTATCAAACTTAACAGCTTTATGTCCTGTTTCTTGGAGGCCTGCAATAAGGCAAGTCACCATGTGATTACGAGCTGTTCGCTCAGGACTCCTTGCCTGGTAGTCACAATTAGGGTCGTCCCTGGGATTGGCAGCTGAGCCTACAAGCTTAGTATCATCAGTTTGACGTATTTCATTGGCAGGAGCGTGAGTGGCTTGCCAGACTTGTTCTTTTTCTTCTGGGAGGAGAGTTCAGTTCAGTTCAGTCACTCAGTCATGTCTGACTCTGAGACCCCATGAATCGCAGCACGCCAGGCCTCCCTGTCCATCACCAACTCCCGGAGTTTACTCAAACTCATGTCCATGGAGTCGGTGATACCATCCAGCCATCTCATCCTCTGTTGTCCCCTTTCCTCCTGCCCCCAATCCCTCCCAGCATCAGAGTCTTTTCCAGTGAGTCAACTCTTCGAATCAGGTGGCCAAAGTATTGGAATTTCAGGTTTAGCATCAGTCCTTCCAAAGAACACCCAGGACTGATCTTTAGAATGGACTGGTTGGATCTCCTTGCAGTCCAAGGGACTCTCAAGAGTCTTCTCCAACACCACAGTTCAAAAGCATCAATTCTTCGGCGCTCAGCTTTCTTCACAGTCCAACTCTCACATCCATACATCACCACTGGAAAAACCATAGGCTTGACTAGATGGACCTTTGTTGGCAAAGTAACATCTCTGCTTTTGGTAGAGGAGCTGCTACTGCTAAGTCACTTCAGTCGTGTCCTACTCTTCGAGAGCCCATGGACCGCAGCCTACCAGGCTCCTCCATCCATGGGATTTTCCAGGCAAGAGTACTGGAGTGGGGTGCCATTGCCTTCTCCGTGGTAGAGAAGAGTATAATGTAAATATGCCAGGTCAAGTCATAAGACTGGGTGAGGTAGATGGACATGAGTTTGGGTGAACTCTGGGAGTTGGTGATGGACAGGGAGGCCTGGCGTGCTGCAATTCATGGGGTCGCAAAGAGTCGGACACGACTGAGTGACTGAACTGAAATAAGTGTCAGGGTCAGAGGAAAAAGAGCCAAGACGTTTTTCGATTTGAGATAAATCGGAGAGGGAGAATGGGATGTGCACCCAAACAACACCTTCTGTACCACCCACCTCTAATAAGGGAAGGAAGGGAGCGGGAAGGGATTCAGGGTCCTGTCTCTTTAAGGCCGTTCGCAGCTGGGTAAAAGAAGGGGATTTAGGGAGGTCGGGATAAGGACTTGAGTCACCGGTAGTAGCGGGTGGAGCTGAAGCCCAAGAGCCCTTTTCCGAAATAGGCCTGGGGGGAGGGTCGGAAGCGGCGGCGGCCTGCGCCTGAGAGGGGAGAGGAGCCAGGGGAATGTAAGGTGGAGGTTGTGGGACCGGGTCTGCTACGATAGGAATAGAGGCGATTGGAGGTGCAATATGGTCAGAAGGGTCAAAAGAAGAGGAAAAATCCAAACAGGGATCAGGAGATATAGTATTGGGGGGATGTGGCCCAGAATGGGCTAAAAGTATTTGAGAAGTAGAAGAGGAAGTACAGAGAGAGGGCCAAGAGTGGAGAACAAAGAAAGCCTGAACATAAGGGATCTCTGACCACTTGCCATTGCCGCCGCAGAAGTAATCGAGGTCCCCTAAAGTAATGTAATTGAGAGTTCTGTTTTCTGGCCACTGGGCCCTATTATCCAGTCGCCACACAGTGGGAGAGTAATAAGTGAATGGCTTTGGCCTTCTTTCTCCTTGAAAACCCAAGGTTTTTTAGGTTTTGGAGAAGGCAGGCTAAAAGGGGTAGGTTGGGACTGAGAATTTCCCATTATAGTCGAATAGGGAGGTAGGGCAAACGAGTGAAAAAAAGGAGGAGAAAGGTCCGAAAGAAAAGGCGTCCCCGTTCTCACGGCCTTCTCAGACAACGACAGGGTCTCTCATGAAATGGGTGTCCCCTATTTCAAAGTGAGACCAGGACCCAAGGGCCGTGGGATCCTCTACCTAGCGCTGCTGCTGCTAAGTCACTTCACTCGTGTCCGACTCTGTGCGACCCCATGGACAGCAGCCCACCAGGCTCCCCCGTCCCTGGGATTCTCCAGGCAAGAACACTGGAGTGGGTTGCCATTTCCTTCTCCAATGAGTGAAAGTGAAAAGTGAATGTGAAGTCACTCAGTTGTTTCCATCGCTCAGTTGTTTCTGACGCTCAGCGAACCCATGGACTGCAGCCTACCAGGCTCCTCCGTCCATGGGGTTTTCCAAGCAAGAGTACTGGAGTGGGGTGCCATTGTCTTCTCCCCCGCCTAGCACTAGGGCTTCAAAAACCAGATGAGAGACAGAGGATCTAAGAGAGCAGGAATTCACTCACCCCTGCAGGCGATGAAATGAGAGCCGGTGTGTGGATGTCAGTCCAGCAAGGTAAGTGGAGAGTCCCATCTTGGGGGCTCATCCCAGTTTCTCTGGGAGGTCCAAGGGAGGGAACCACAAAGGTGGGCTCAGGAGAGGAACCAACCTAGCCGTGGTGGGTCTTCCCTCCCAGGTTTTGGCACCAGAAATGTAAGGCGAGCATGGAGAAAAAGATAGCAAGCTGGGCATTCAGGCAGAGGAAGATTTATTATAGGAAGAAAGAAACTGGCTTTAGAGAGAAACCAGTGCCCTCCCTTTACAGCCAACCCTTCTTATACCCTATGATGGGAAATTGTGCCCCGCAGGAAGGGGGCCTCAGTTTATCTTTAGCCCACAGCTGGGGTCTTGTGCTCATGTAGTGAACAGGGTCTCATGGTTGGGTGGTTACGTAGTCTCAAGAAACTGGCACCAGCAGGGAAAAACAGGGTATCTCCTTAAGGAAAAAACAGGATGCCCAGCAGGGCAATGTGGCCACTGTGACTTCATCCCTTGTTTGTCAGGTCACCACAATGGGCCATATTTTACCTATATGCTATGAGCCACTTGTGAATCCTAACAGGTGCAGATAGATACAGGAATTCACGACGTGCTCTCACCCCAGAAGACAGGACACTAAGGGGTGATGGCACTGTACCAAATCCACCAAAATGGCACAAATATTCTCTTAAACTGAGGACATTGAAGATACTGCAGATGCAGGGAAATAAAAAACAAAAAACCTTTTCAGAGTGTTCCTTATCTGACTACAGGCAGAGCTTTCTCAGAGTGAAAGTGAAAGTGAAAGTGAAATCGCTCAGTCGTGTCTGACTCTTTGCAACCCCATGGACTGTATAGACCACCAGGCTCCTCTGTCCATGGGATTTTCCAGGCAAGAATACTGGAGTGGGTTGCCATTTCCTTCTCCAGGAGATCTTCCTGACCCAGGGATTGAACCCGGGTCTCCCATATTGTAGGCAGCCGCTTTACCGTCTGAGCCACCAGGGAAGATTTCAAGCTGTTGTTAATTCCCTCTCAGGGGAGATTCCAGCTAGAAAGGAGATCAACCAACCACTGACACCAGAATGAAAAATTGCATAAACAAATACTATCACAAAGTGTTGAACTTTCTGTGGTTCTCATAAAAGCCCATTTGCCTTGTGTAAAAGTCCATTTGTTTTCCCAGAGGCCCTTTCTCCCTCCTTCCTTTCCCCTGTTAAGTTAGTGTATGTTGTTCAGTGGCTAAGTTGTGTCCAACTCTTTGCGACCCCATGGACTGCAGCATGCCAAACTTTGTGTCTTTCACTGTCTCCCAGAGTTGGCTTGCTCAAACTCATGTCCATTGAATTGGTGATGCCATCCAACCATCTCTTCCTCTGTCGCCCCCTTCTCCTCCTGATGGCAATCTCCTGCTTCTAGTTTTGGTATATATCCTCTACATCTAGTTTTTCAAGAGTCTCTTCATCTGCTCTTGAGTGCATTTGTGAATAAACCTTGTCTTTTTGCCTGGTGAGCTATTGTCAGTTCATTCACAGTCCCCCACCAACACAAACTTAAATTAGTAGAGGGAAAGTTTTCCTCCCAACGAGGGTTGGAAAAAAATCAACACATGTTTACTACCTTTGATGGTGTGAAATGATTTGATTTACATTAAAAAAAATCACTTTCGGTATGTTATTGGTGTTGTTAGCAAGAGAGGTTTTAAGCTTGCTTGTAAAAGAAAGGGATTTAAGTTCATAGCTAGAGGGAAATATATTATCTTGGGAAAGTTTTTGTTTATATGAAATAATGTACATAAAGTTATAGGGTTTCCCTGATGGTTCAGTGGGTAAAGAATCCTCCTGCAATGCTGCATATAAAATAATTATCACTTTTATAGAAAATCAGCTTCCATTTCTGAAATTTCAAACATCTTACACTATCCCCATCACTAAGTGTGCCCTTGCCCTTAATTCTTTATCTGAAAACACACTTCAATCTAAGGATACGATCGCTGTTGTTGTTGTTGTTTTTACATCCATTAAGTCTCCCCTAGTCTAGCAATTTCCTAACAAGAGCCTCATATATTCCCAGACTTTCTTCTATCTGAGAAGGCATCAGCAGCAGCCTGCTCATGGCCCATCTAAGATCTTCCTAACTGGCACACATATATATGTACCCACATCAGACTTCTCTCCATCTCACAATATTGAGAATTAACACCTAAAGTCATACCAGACATAAAGATCTACAGAAGTTTATCTTAAATGCAACTGCTGGGGGTGGAAATGCTTAAGCATTTCAGTCTCAGCGTTTGGCAGCCTCCAATGTTTCAGTGTTTGATGAATGAAGCTCCTTTTATTTGGAAGGCCTTGTCCAATGTCTGGGAGCTCAACAAAAGCAGAGAGAAACTAAGTGGAATAGGTAAAGGCCAACTCCCCAACGCATCGAACTAGGTACGGGTGCAGAAAGCAGAGATCAAAGTCTTCAGCGGAGCTACAGCCCGCGGCTGCGATTAAGGGGGAGTGGGTGGAGCCCTGTCTTTAACCCCGCCCACGACTGAGAGGACTTGGAGCCAATGAGTGGGCGGCCTGGGGCGGAGCGACCTGCGTACGACGTGACGCCATCACGCTCCGGTCGGCCCTCGGCCGGGCGTACGCCGAAACTGTGGAGTTCTGAGGTGGGTTATTTGCCAGTCCCGGAGCGCCGCAGCGTGGGAGCCCTCAAGGCGAGGCGAGTTGAGTTACATGACCTCGGGTTTCAGGGACGAAGGGAGCAATCACCCCCCAAACCTTCCCCAGGCTGGGCGACATGAACTCAGTGTTAATTGATCTCGAAAGGAATGCCAAGTCAAGGTCTCCGGTGGGGTGGACTCCCGGGCCGCCTCGCCTCAGCCTCGCACGCCCCAAGTAGCCGGGCTCTGAGCCTTTAGGGAGAGGCAGCCCAGCGGGATGGAAAGAAATAGGGACGCAAGGGAAGGCCAGCGTTTATTCGCGCTGTTGAGCGCCTTACGGGTTAAATCCTCGAAGCACTTCTGTGAGTAAGCCCAGTTGTTATTCCCATTTGGTAGAAGGGAACACTGAGGCTTGAGGTTAAAATTACAATAGTGAAACGTGTAAACACCTCTATAAAGTGGTGATTCCAGAAGGCCAACAAAGCTGTTTCTGCACTTGGGCGGTTCTAGTGACAAAATTCTTTTGGTGAGTCACAATCGTCAGGCTAAACTTTGGAATTTATTTTCAGGTGACCAAAGCCACATCATGTCCGTAGTTCGTTCATCCGTCCATGCCAAATGGATCGTGGGTAAGGTGATTGGGACAGCAATGCAAAAAACTGCTAAAGTGAGAGTGACCAGACTTGTTCTGGATCCCTATTTATTAAAGGTAAGGAACATCGCTGTTTGCAGATGGCATTGATGAATCACCAACATGTTCAGGGTTCTGAGCAGAAACACACCGTTAGGGAAGATGGGCTGAGCCAGTGCTGCACATCAGGCGTTGTGCTGGTTGGTGGATGTAACACAACGCATGATTCCTGGTTCACCTCACATTTTAGAGACTGCACAGAGTTCGTTTCAATTCAATCTGATGACACTGTTATAGACATTCTATGTGTAGAGTACTGCAGAAGGTAAGACTCATTCTTCCTTCCCTGGTTGTTAAAGGGGAGCATTTTTTTTTCCGGCCATTCCAGGCCACATGTGGGGTCTTCATTCCCCAACTAGGGACTGAACACATGCCCCCTGCATTGGAAGCACAGAGTCCTCACCACTAGACCACCAGGGAAGTCCCAAGAGCATTCTTGATTATATAAGATCAAGCTGAATCTCCAAAAGGACTTTATCCAGGAACTTCTTCGGAGGTCCAGTGTCAAGTCTCTGCCTTCCCGATAGGGGTTCGATCAGGAATTAGGACCCTACATGCCATGCAGTGCAGCCAAAAAAAAGATTTTATCCAGAAGACCAAGTTGGGGGCAGGAGGAGTGAGGGAAGTCATTCCAGCCATGGTGAATAGTTTGTGGAAGTTCCTTTAGCCATGTATTCACCTAAAACAAATACACTGCCAGTTACTTATACGGCAAAAACAGATTTACTTGGGATCAGCAGAGAATTGCAGATCGGGGTCTGCAACCATGATAAGCCACGTGTCGGTCTCCCACAAAAGTGGAGGTGACCAGAGAGGAGCGTGCTTTTACAGAGGGGACGGTAAACAAAGAGTCTGTGGCGTTTTGTTGGCTGAATTGTTGCTGGGAAAGAAGAGAAGGAGATCTTTCTTCCTGTTGAGCTCTCATGACAGGGTATGAGAACTTCCCCTTCTGGTCTCCCAATTCTGAGTTTTTTGTTTTTGTGTTTTAGTAACTTATTTATTTTTGACCGTGCTGGGTCTTCATTGCTGTACGTGGGCTCATTAGTTGTGATGCACCGGCTTAGCTGCCCTGAGGCATGTGAAATCTTAGTTCCACAACCAGGGATTGAGCCCATCTCCCCTGCCCTGGCAGGTGGATTCTTAACCTCAAGATCACTGGGGAAGTCCCTTGACTCTGTTTAATTGAAGTTTCTGTTTATTAATTTCTTACACATGAAAAGGCATGACACTGTATTGGAGCAGCCAGTGCTTTGGCGAGGTTGAGCTCAGAGCTTGGTACTAAGTAGGCCTTGGCTTTGAATGAACGTGAGAATGATTGGAATCGGAGTGGGAAGAGTCTCCTGTGTCATAGTTTTGATTTCAGCCTATGAGAAAAGGAGATAGGTAAGGAAATGGGTGAGGAGGCTATTGCAAATGTCTAGGATGGAAATGGTAAAGGACCAAACAGTCCATGGAACAATGAGGATGGCGTGGAAAAGGTGGGTTTTGGGCAGGAAGGTACAGAGTCCTTAATTACGTAGATGTGCTAGGGAGGGAGGGGCAAGGGCCAGGGGTGTTTCTGCATGCGAGGTTAGGCACCCTGGTAGGCACAAGTGCTGTTTGTTATCTAGGATCAAACATACAGGGGCCTTTTCAGGGTCTTGTGAAGCTGGATAGATCCCAGCCAGAAGAACAGCCAGTCTCATCATCCTCCCAGCCCTTTGACTGCCTTGAAGCTGCTCCGTAAAATGGCTTGATCCCAAAGCAAAAACAAAAATAAAACCACAGAAGCAAGCTGAAGAGTGACAGCATGGTCATTGGTCTTAGAATCATTGGTGTGTACTGGCTGTCTTTTGTTGTTATTTTTTAATGTTTATTTATTTATTTTTGGCTACATCGAGTCTTACTAATAGTTGCATTACCTGGGCTTCTCTCTAGTTGCGGCACTCAGTCTCCAGACCAGGTCGGCTCTGGAGTTGGGGCATGCAGGCTTAGTTGCCCCATGGCATATGGGATCCTAGTTTCCCCGACCAGGAATCAAACCCATGCCCTCTGCGTTGGAAGGCGGATTCTTAACTACTAGACCACCAGGGAAGTCCCCTGGCTATTGTTTGCTAGCTGTGCACCTTACTTAACCTCCCTGAGCTTGTTTTTCATATCTGTTAAATGGAACTACCTGCTGTGGCGGGGTTGTCTGGAGGAAGAGATGGTTCTGGTTCTCATCTGTGGCTTGTTTGCAATACTTTGAGGGAGGCATGGAGCTAAGTGCTTTACATACATTATAACGTTTTGTTCTGTTGATAACCGGATGTTTTTTGGCTGGAGAGAAGACTCTACCAGGAAGGAAGAGTTTATTTATTTTTATGTTGGGTCTTTGTTGAGGCTCTCCAGCTTCTCTTGTTGCACCGCTGGAGCTCAGTGGTTGTGGCGCTCAGGCATAGTTGCCCTGAGGCACTATGTGGAATCCTAGTTCCCTGACCAGGGAATGAACCCCCATCCCCTACATTGGAAGGTGGATTCTTAATCACTGGATCACCAGGGAAGTCCCAGGAAGTTTAAATAGTGTAGAAAAGGATGATAATATAGAGCAAGGATACTGCAGGCAGTGGACTTGGAGAACCCTGGGACAAGATCAGCTCTGGAAAAGTCATTGTTGTTTTCCAGAAACTAAGTGGCTAATTTTTGCGTTGGAAGCCTTCATAAATATATTGTTGCTCATTTGCTAAGTCACGTCCAACTTTTTGTGATCCCATGGACTGCGGCCCACCAGTCTTCCCTGTCCTCCACTATCTCTCAAAGTTTGCTCAAATTCAGTCTATTGAGTCAGTGATGCTATTTCCGTCTAACCGTCTCTTCATCGGCCGCCCTCTTCTCCTTTTGCCTTCAATCTTTCCCAGCCATCAGGGTGGATTTGGAAGGTGGATTCCATAAGTATATTACCTGTTTCTTTTCCCCAAGTCCCAGCTTGTTTTCTGGACATTCTTTTTTCAGACTGTCTACTACCTTGCCAGGTCATCAGTGGGAAGTACTGATGTGTTTCCTCCTTCTCTCAACAGTATTTTAATAAGCGAAAAACCTACTTTGCCCACGATGCTCTCCAGCAGTGCACCGTTGGGGATATTGTGCTTCTCAAGGCGCTCCCTGTCCCAAGAACAAAGCATGTGAAGCACGAACTGGCTGAGATCGTTTTCAAAGTTGGACAAGTCGTAGATCCAGTGACTGGAAAGCGCTGTGCAGGAACCACTTACCTGGAGAGCCCAGTTGATCTAGAGACCACCCCGCTAGCCAAAAACCTGGAAGAACTCAGTCTCTCCACAACACAGTGAAGGAGGATCGGAAAACAGAGCCAAAAGGGAATTTCTAAGTTTACTCTATGGAAAAATTTTTCTCAGTTTCCTCACAAACCGTCCAGTTTCTCGTCTGGTATTTATGAAATCGCTAAAAGTAAATGAAGTAAAGTCTTTGTTATAATTTTTCATAAAAGTTTATGGTCATGTTTCAGATTTTCTTCTTGGTGGACTTACTTTTCTGTTGCACAGAGTATACCTAGCAATCCACTACATTGTTCTGTAGGCTCACTGTTTTAGAAGGTATATATATTTTTCTCATTCAAAGGAATCTTGAATGTATCTTAAAACTTTTATTTTGGGAGAAGAAAACCTTTTGAGATCATAAACAGATAAGACCACATTAAGTGAATATTTCAGTTCAGTTCAGTTGCTCAGTCGTTTCCTACTCTTTGCGACCCCATGAACTGCAGCACACCAGGCTTCCCTGTCCATCACCAACTCCCAGAGCTCACTCAACTCATGTCCATAGAGTCAGTGATGCCATCCAACCGTCTCATCCTCTGTCGTCCCCTTCTCCCCCCACCTTCAATCCCTCCCAGCTTCAGGGTCTTTTCCAGTGAGTCAGTTCTTCGCATCAGGTGGCCAAAGCATTGGAGTTTCAGCTTCAGCATCAGTCCTTCCGATGAACATTCAGGACTGATTTCCTGAATGTTTAGTTTTGATCATATATATTCAAAATTCAAGTTTTTCTCTGATTTAACCACAGAAACAATATGCTTGGGTCAGACTTTATCTGATTAAAGTCTGTATTAATTAGAATGTTGGCACGTAGAAAGTAAAACTAAAATTCTATCATTTTTCTTTTATCCTGTATCCTAGGGTAGATTAAATAGGACTGAGTTCTTAAAATCCATACACTGGTGAAGTAGAGGAATTTCTCATCCATGCATCTTTTTCTTTTTCCCTCAGCTGCATCTTGCAGCACTGGGATCTTATTTCCCCGACCAGTGATTGAACCCGTGCCTGCTGTACTGGGAGCTCAGAGTCTTTTTTTTTAAAACCTTTCCTTTTGTATTGGTGTATACAGCTATACAAATGAACAGTTAACCACGTTGTGACAGTTTCAGGTGAACCGCGAAAGGACTCAGCTGTACATATACACGTATCCATTCTCCCCCTAATTCCCGGGAGCCTGGAGTCTTTTTTTTTTTTTAACTTTTCCTTTTGTATTGATGTATAGCTGATTAACCATGTTGTGACAGTTTCAGGTGAACAGTGAAGGAACTCAGCCATACATATGCACATATCCATTCTCCCCCAAATTCCCGGAGCATGGAGTCTTAACCACTGGACTGCCAGGGAAGTCCTTCACACAAGCATTGAAGTTGGAGAGTTTCAGGGTTTTACTGCCATTCATTGATAAACCATGATAACTTAGATTTTGACCTGATGAAACACTGAGCTACACATTTCAGTGTTCTGGCTCCCACAAGGGACTTGGAGCATATTTCAACTTCAGCTAATAAGTGTATTGTGCAAGCACTGGCTTCCAGTAATAACCACAGGCCCTGCCCTCCCCCAACCCCCTCCCTCTCCCACCCTGCCCCAGGCTTATAATCTCCTGGACAGGTATGCACAGGTGCCTTCATGGCAAACACAGAAGCACATGGGTGTGGGAGAAGTTAGGTAACTTTCCAGAAAAAGTGAGAGAATGCTAGAATTGAGTCTTGAAGAGTCAATGTGTGTGAGGCATGCGGAAAGAACATTCCAGGCAGGGGAAGGGAGTATAAAGTCCTCAAAGGATGAGAGAAGAGTGTAACCATGGGGTTCTGGAAGTGGTGAGCACTTCGGGTAGAGAAGTAGGCAGGAGTTAGACGTGGCTCAGACAGTGAAGAATCTGCCCAGATTGCAGGTGACCCGAGTTCGATCCTTACGTTGGGAAGATCCCCTGAAGAAGGGAATAGCAACCCACGCTAGTATTCTTGCCTGAAGAAATCCGTGGACAGAGGAGCCTGGTGGGCTACAGTCCATGGGGTTGCAAAGAGTCAGACATGACTGAGCAACTCACATTTTCACTTTTATAGTATAAGTGGTAGTGGGTTATTCAGCATTTGGGGGTGGTGCATATCCCCCCACAGCATGCAGACGTGTGGGGTCTTGGTTCCTTGACCAGGAATCAAACCCACACCCCCTGAAGTGGAAGTGGAGAGTCAACTACTGGACTACCAGGGAAGTCCAGGTTATGTAACTTTAAAAAAAAAATCTATTTATTTGACTGCCAGGTCTTAGTTGCAGCTTTCAGGATCTTCCATCTTCCTTGTAGCATGAGGGATCCTTAGTTGGATCTTGTGAACTCTTAGTTGGGGCATGTGGGAATCTAGTTCCCTGATGAGGGATCGAACCTGGGCCCCCTGCATTGCTAGTGCAGAGTCCTAGCTACTGGACCACCAGGGAAGTCCCATGAAACATTTTTAAAGAGTAAATAGGAGTCAGTAAGAATAACAGCATCAGTGTCAGGAATGAGGAAGATGAGAGGGAGGCAGTGATCTGGTCCTGAGACCTGAACTAAGTTGGGCAGGGAAGTGAATAGAGATTGGGTAGATGATGTGCCAGGCTCCCAGGACTTGGCACCAGGGAGGGTGAGCCGAAGGGAGGCGCCACAGTGTTTTATCTAAGTGGGGCTCTGTGGTACCAGTTACCACGGAGGGATCAGAACACCTGTCCAAGTTATCTCAACTCAAATATTTTAAATGTTTACATGTACACACATGTCATTTTTATCTTAACACAGATATTTTTCCTGACAATCTCATAAAATTCTGCTCCAGGAAGATGCACTCTATTGATCCCATGATATTTTAACCTAAGCCACACCCTAACCTGTGAAATAAGAGTACCTCCCTCCCCTCAGGAGAAAGCATCGGGTTAATGCAACTTCAGAGCAAAATGATGGTGGGAAAAAAGGTGCAGAATGAGGGACCTAACACTAACACAAAAGCCAGGTCAGCAAAGACATGCCTACCAAGTTTACACGTCAGGAAAATAGATTTGAAAGATGTTGTCTCCAGAAATAGCACTGAGAAATCAGGGGAAGGTGTGAGAAAGTCACATGGACACCACTGGCTTGAAGAGGCCCTGCCTCCCACAGTGCTGACAGGACGTGTCCTTTCCGCCCTGGGGAGAGCTCACCCCAGCCTCCCTCTTGGGTCTCTGCATCCTCCACACTCTCATAAAGTGTAAGCCAAATGAAGAACTCAGCCTCCAGCCTCCTGTCCCTGAGTGCCTGGGCCTCCTTCCCACCTTTGCCTCTCCCTGGTGTGGTCACTTCTCTGTCCACAGGACCCATTTCTGTCCCTGGTGGCTCCTTGGCTTAATATATTAGAACATTGCCCCAGTCAGAGCCTCCTCCTGCCTTCACCTCCCAACCCCAGTCCCACAAGCCCAGTTATTGCCCCCATCACTCCTACGCAGGGACCAGAAGGTAGCAGAGATCTCCCAGCCCCACCCAGTCCTGAGGGCACTTTCCTCTTTTGGGACTCCAGCTGGCCTCCAAATGCTCCCCTTGGCGGCTGGGGAGCACCTCCCAGTTTCTCCCCGCTTTCTGTCTAGCTCCCCTCCTTTACATATTTACATATTTATTTGGCTGCATGCATCTTCAGTGCAGCAGGTGGGAATCTAGTCCCCTGACCAGGGATGGAATCTGGGCCCCCTACATTGGGAGTCTTAGCCACTGGACCACCAGAGAAGAGCCATCTAGCTCGCTCTCTGCCCACCTTGTCTTGGCTGCAGTTGCATGAGTATACCTGTGGCTCTTATCTTTCTGCAGGATCCATTTTCCTCATACAGTGCCATCCTGGCCCATGCCTTTAAGTTGTGTCCTTGGCCAGGCGGAGTTGTCCTGCCTCCTTGCACAGGTCACCTCCTTCCCTTGGGACTGAGCTATCCTGCCAGCACACCAGGGTCTATGTTCCCCTTCCCAGGCACCAGAGCAGGTTACATGCTTTCCCGTCCCAGTTCCCTTCTCTCCCTCTCGACACTTGACACTCCATCATTTCACACCCTGCCTCACTCGACTGGGACTGCTTGCGGGCGAGGACGCGGCCACGGGTGCTGAGATCAACAGGAACATCGGAGTTCTGAGACCACAAAAGAACGTCATTATGCTTCCACCCAGGATGCTTCGATTAAAGCGTAATTTATTTTTGAAAGTCAATATATTTACACGGTGCGAAGTCCAAAACAAGGTATATGGTGAGAAGCCCGCCTCCCATCTTCGCCCCCCAGGCCCTGGATTCCTCTAGGAACCGTGTGGATTACTCTCCTTGTGGATCTCTCCACATACGTACAAGCCTGGCCCTTGTTCCTTTGGCGCACCCTGTGCTGCGCACCGAACTCCTTTCGCTGGCGCTTTAAGTCTCAAAATCTGTTCCTCTCCGGTTTCCCGCTCCTTTCTCGCAGCCGCGGGACCTCGGCGCTGTGACCCACTGCGGCCGCACAGCGCCCCCTGGCGGCCGCGCCTCCACACGGCAGCGGTCGCGCGCCCCGCCCCGCCCTGCCCCGCCCCCGCCTCGGCGGGCCCTGCCGGGGGAGGGGTCGCGGCGGCCGTGGCGGCGGCAGCGGCGGCGGCGTCAGCGGCGGCCCGGGCGGTGGGAGCCGAGGCGCCGGAGCAAGATGGCGGCGCGAGTGCTGCGCGCTGGCGGAGCGGCCTCAGCCAGCGGCTTCCTGCGGCGGGCCAGCCCCGGGAGCCTCCTGCCCGGGCTCCGGTGAGCAGCGCCGCCCTTTCCGGGAGCGGCCGGGGAGGGGCCGCTGCGGGGCGGAGGGCGCGGGGTCCCCGGCGCGGGTCTCCGCCCCGGCCGCGTTCCCCACGGGGCCGGGCCGCCCGGGTTGCGGGGCGGCGGGACCGGGGCCGCGGTCGGTGCGGCGGGGCGAGCTGGAGCCTCGGCGGGGTCCGAGCGCCTGTCCGGCCGGACGGGCTCAAGGTCATGGCGAGAACGACGCTCGGCGCCGAAGCCACGTCCGCGCGCCGAGCCGGCCCGGCCTGCGGGACCTTGACCCGGCGCGACCCGGAGCGGTGGCCGAGCTGCGGGCGCGTGGCTGAGGCCGCAGGCCTTGAACTTGGCGCATGAGGCTCCGGCCGGACCGCCCGAGAAGGCTTCTCGCCCGCGCGAAGCCTCAGTGTCAGCATCCGCACATGGCAGTAGAGACACCCTCACGTCCTGGGTTGTTGGGAGGAAGAAAATAAAATAACGCATCGTCCCGGGTGAGCTCTCAGTGGAGGTCAGGGGAGTGGTAGTGAAGAAGTGTATTTAAAAGTAGGTAGCGGACCAAAAAGTATGGACAGTTATCAGCACTGAGTCGGCATAGGGTTCATGTTTAAACTTTTTTTTCTAACCTCATTGGATTCAATGTTCCGTTTTCTGAATCCATCCCTGGCATCGCCAGTCCCCTTTTCCCCAAACTGAAAAAGCAAAGCCCATACTGAGCTGCACGTCAGTTTGCTGAATCGGTGTCTGCTAGGTACTTTGAAGGTTTATGTTTTTGTTTGTTGATTAAACAGTGAGCCCGTAGAAAATACAATTGACACTTATAAAGGAAAGAGGGAAGGAACTACCTGCTTGTTAAATGTTAATGCGGGCCAGCTTGATTCTGATATGGTTTATTTAACGTAATCCTGTAACAATCTTAAGAAGTAATAGGATCTGTATTTTAGAGAGAAGGCACCTCAGAGAACTTGAGACACATGGCTGGAAAAGGCATTTGAACCCGTTTGGCAGGCTTCAGGCCTAGTACCCTTCCTGGGACTCATGCTTAAGTTATGTTTCACAATTTGATATTGTTTCCAAGTTGATCACCAAGTCAGTCTCCTTTTATCTTTATTCTGTTACTTAGTATCTCCTGTTGCTTTTTTCACACAAGTGATAAAAGCCCATGAAATTGATATTTTATTCTTGACAAAAAAGACAGCTGACACTGATAGTGATCACCTAAAGTGCCGAGAGCACTTGAAGCTTGTAAACTGGAGAACTGGACCCGGTGTGCCTGGTACCCCCATTTCCTGGTGGGACCAGTGCTCTTGACACTGCTCTGTCTTTATCCAGGGTCCCCAGTACCTTCTGACTCTTTCTTGGGCTCTAGTCTGCCTTAACTGTAGGTGTTCTTTAGGACTCAGTCTTGTCGTTCAGTCCCATCCAGCTCTGCAGCGCCATGGACTGCAGCACACCACGCACCCCTCCTTCACTGTCTCCTGGGGTTTGCTCAGATTCATGTCCATTGAGTTGGTGATGCTATATAACCATCTCATCCTCTGCTGCCCCTTCTCCTTTTGCCTTTAGTCTTTCCCAACATCAGGACTTTTTCCTTCATTGGAAAGGACTCAGCCTAGACCTAGTAAATTCATTTATTCTCTCAAATACTGAATGGATACAATGTCATTGAGGCTCTGTTGACTTGAGCATAATAGCGCAGGTTGCTTTCCCCAGGAAGCCATAGTGAAAACCCTTGTAGACTTACAGAATGAGGTAGGTGCCATGGGGGAAACTCAGGGAACCTCCCACCCAAGATCATGGAAGGCCTTTTTGAGAAGGTGACATTAGGCTGAGACCTGAAGGATCAGTGGCCATGAAGGCCCCAAATGGAAATAGTCAGGCATGCTAGGAAACCCCAGAAAAATCTAGAAGCAGAAGTGAAGACAGAGAACAGGTGGCCAGGAGCGGAGCTGGATAATTAAAGGCCTTACAAGCCATTTTGAAAGCTTGGATTTTATCCTGAAAGCCATGGAAAACATTTAAAGGTGTACACTCGAGTGTGACTTCATCTGATCTACGTTTTTAAAAGATCAGTCTGACTTTGAAAAGGGGACCACATCAGGATGGTCAACTGGGTAGATCTTGGTGCCATTCGCCGAGAGTCAGCTGTTCCAAAGGTGAGCATGCCCACTGCATGCCACGGAGACATCAGTGAATAAGGCACATGGGTACTTGCCATCTGGGAGACTGCTGGTCATTCAGAGGAGGAGGAACAGGTACAGGGAGGGGAGAGGGTGGATCCAGGGCAGTTCTGAACCTGGTGAAGCTAGAGATGGCTGTGAGCTATTCAGACAGAAAGGCCAATAGGCAGTTGGCCTTCTGGAGCTGTATGACTCCTCCACGAGATGTCTGAACCGCATTTGAGAGTTGTGAGCATATAGGAATCCAAAATGTTAATAGATCCATGGGTTTCAGTGTACTCTATTTGATTGACATTTTTCATAATAAAGTGGTTTTTTAAACTATGGGAATGGGTGCGATTGCTTGAGGAGTGTAAATAGAAAAGAGCTGAGAAACAGACCCTGGGACATCTGGTCATTTACAGGCCTGACACAGGAAGGAGAGGCAGCGAGGGAGCCAGAAGGGGCAGCTGTGAGGTCATTGTTATGGGTCAGTGCCCGGGCAGGAGGTATTTCAAAGAGAGTGGGTCAGCTGTGCCAGATGCTGGTAAAAGGTTAAGATGACAGAAGAAAATCGCTTACCAGCAGGGGTGTTGCGGCTGACCTTGCAAGAGTGGTTTCAGGGGGAAGGCGGAAGTGTTCCTGGGAGGCCTGTTTGCCACACACATCTTAGCTCTGCCCAGTGCCAGGTCCCCCTGCTCAGCTGCTTACTGAACTTTCCCCCCAGGCCCTGGAAATGACCATGTATGGAAACTTAACTCATCTTCCTCATGCTAAGCCTGCTTGCTCCTCCTGGGCTCGCTCTCCCCACTAAGGGAACATCTTCCACAGAGTGCCCCAGGCCAGGAACCAGAATATCTTCCCCATGCCCTTCCCCCGCTGCTCCTGCCCATCTGGTCAGGTGCTAGACATGTTAATTCTGCCTCCGGCATGTCTTGACGCTGCCTCTGCAGGAACACTCCTCTAGCTCAGCTCTGGGCAGCTCTTGGCTAGGTTCCTGTGAAGAGTGTGGACTTGAAGCCATTGGTGAGGGGGCAACTGGAGAACTCTGAGCAGGACCATCTCTTGCTAGAAAGATCTCTATGACGTGAACCTTGACCAGATCGTCATCCCTCTTCCCTTCCACCCCACCTCCACCAAGAAAAGCTGTACACAACATTTTAGGAACCATTGGGGATATTTTAATATGAAGTAGGTATTAGATATTATAGGATTACTGTTTTCCTTAGATGTGATATTGTTAGAGATTCACTTTGTCCTTGATCTCAGGAGCTGTGTGCCGAAGTATTGAAGGATGGAGTAGCATAATGTCTGCACTCTGGTTTCGTATGGTTTGGTAAAAATAAACAAAATACATATAAAGACTCAGGATAAAATAGTCATCATTTTTCCATCTAGATGCAGGGCATAGAGGTCTTTATTGTACTGTTCTTTCATTTCTGTGTTTGAAGTTTTTCAAAATGAAATGTTGGGGACAGCTCTCTCTAGCAGCCACGGTGAAGACAGATTCACTGGGATTCCGGGGGTGTTGGGTGGTGGGCAGGGGAGTCTGATAGCTCCTGCTTTAAGGCAGGTCTGGATCCAGTCCTTCGGCCTCCCCTCTGCCTTTCACCCCTGCCATATTCACACACTCCTGGCTTTGCTAGCAGGTAGAGTTCTGCTTCTGAGAATGTCCTTCCTCCCACTGGCAGCAACCTGACAGACTGCCCCCATCTTTCAAGTCTGAAGCTCAACAAGCGTCTCCCCGGAGAGTTGGCCCATGTCTCCATGAGGCCAGCCCTCCACGTCCTCTGCCCTACCCCCGCCACACCCACCACCTCCATGTCCGGTAGGGGCTCCTTCCTACTGCTTTGCGCTGTGATTACTTCTGTCTGCCTGCTTCCACAGCACAGCGAGCTCTGTGAAGTCAGGGCCGGGTTTATTCCTCAGTCTGGCATGTGCAATGCACAATCAGTAGATACCTGGTGATGAGGCCCTTTGCACTACTACTGCCTCATCCCATGGTCTCCACGTTAAATATATTTCCCTTCTGTAATTTGTTCCAACTGAACCTAAAACCATCTTCCGTACCTAATCAGGACCCGAGTCTCCTCCTCTTCACTTCAGGAGTTTTTCCTTTTGTTTTGTTGGGTTTTTGTTTGGTTGGGTTTTTTAAAAAATTTTTTTGCCTTGCCATGCAGCCTGTGGGATCTTAGTTCCTGAACAGGCATTGAACCCAGGCCCTTAGAGGTGAACGGAGTCCAAACCATCGGCCCGCCAGGGAATTCCCAGGAGTATCTTTTGAATGTATTCTTTCCCCTTCATCCCTCCTGTCATCGTCTGAACCCAGGATCATCCCTCGGTCTGTCCAGTGAGTATCGAATGCCTCGGCTGTGCCTGGTACTGCGGGGCTGCGTACCCAGCCAGGAGCCATGCCCCGTGCCTTTCTTACTGCTGTCCACCTGCCTCACCACTGCCAGGCTGCTTTTTACACCTAGATCTTTTCTGAAAACTTGCTGGCATTGCCCCATGTATAGGAATAGAGTGCAGCCCTCCCTGCCCACCCATGTTGCCCTCCCATTGCCCAGCTCCATGTCCTCCCACGCCGTGTTCTCTTGCCTTCCTGAACACTTTGCTGTTCCAGAAATATGCCACATAGCTTCACAACTCCATACCCCTGGACACGTTGTTCCTGTGACTGGAATTATCGCCGGCTTCGTGCACCTGTCTTGCCTGTCCTCCAAGACGAAGCTGGAGTCTCTGCCCTGAAGTTCCTCCGGCTCCTGGCCGGCCAAGGCCAAGACGATTCACTCCCTTGAGTTCCCACAGTGCCTGCGAGTCCACAGCGTCCATGACCCCTCTGGCTGTTTACTGATAGGTTTTTCCCCTGAGACCAGGCAGACTCAGCATCTGGTCATCTTTGTATCCACTGAACCAGGCACTCAGTGCTTGTTCTGTTTAAAATCTAGTGTTTGGGGGAATTACCTGGTAATCCGGTGGTTAGGACTCTGATCTCTCACTGCCAAGGGCCCAGGTTCCAATCTCTGGTCTGGGGTCTAAAAATATCCCACAAGCCCTGTGACTTAGCCGAAAGAAATAATAATGGTAAATTAACAAAAGAAGAGTGTTTTGTTGGATATGCTGCCCCCTACGCGGCACTCCATAAAGTACCACCTGACGTGCATATGATGGTGTAAAAACAGCTGATCCCTGTGTGTGTTGCTCTCAGTAAAGAGCCAGCCCAACCCAGGCCTTAGAATCCTGGTGGCTGTTGGCATGGCTACTTCAGCCCACTGCCATGGTTCAGTGAGGTGGACTGGGCACAGGGGGCAGCTCCAGTCACCTGCCACTCGGAAGATTTCAGAGGTCAAGAGTCATTTGGCGCTGATGCTGAGTCAACTGCCTTTCATTTGTCAAGACAATTGCTACCCAGCTTTGACAAGTAAACAGCACGTGGGTTCTTACGTGTGTCCCGAGATGTTGGCTGTTTCGTACATTAACCCTAGTTTACAAAGTGTTGTCGTAACCCTTACTTCATCTTACCCATCCTAAAGTAAACCCCTTTGGTGTTAAAAATCTGGAACAAATGCTTACTTGGGGAGATCCGTGTGGGTGAGGTGTCCCTTACCAGTGAAAATATTTTGAACTTTATAGTTAGATCTGGGTTCATATTATCTTGCCGCTTCTTACCTCAAGTTGGACTTCTGGGGTCCAGTCCTTAAAATGCAATAGTAACCTACCTTGCTAGATTGTTCTGGGGATTAAATGAGAAGACATATACAAATTGTCCAGAGCTTGACAGGAAGTATGTGCTTATTAACTTGTAATCCCCTTAAATTCTAAAGAAGGGAAGAATTACTTCAGAATTTTTTTCCCTCCAGATTTAGCCTGTCAATAATTCTTATTATGCTCTTATTTTACAAAGCATTAAATACACTGAGTTAAATAGCAATATGTGTGTGCATGGCATATGCTTGTCTGTGTACTTCTGGAAGGATTCATTAAGAACTGTGAGTAGTGCTTACCTTTGTGAATTACTTCTTAATGAAGTTCCTTAGTACTGATATTTTTAGAAACTTCCATTGTATCTCTTTCCTAGTTGTTCGTAATTGTTATTCCTAAAGTCTTAAAATTCATTTAACCAAAACATACTTTTAAACACAATTTCTGTTTAGTAAATTTGAAATCTAAAAACTCAAGGAACTATACAAAGTCCTGTTCACAAATCTTAAAACTTTCTGCTTTGCATATCACTAATTTTATATGCTTGCCATTTTGCTTCATGATATTATTTAACCCAGTATCCAAAAATGTGGTGTATTTAAAATACTTTAAACATGGGACTTCCCTGGTAGAACAGTGGTTAGGACTCGGTGCTTTCACTGCAGAGGACCTGGATTCAGTCCCTGGTTGGGGAACTAAGATCCCACAAGCCACTGGGTAGGATGAAAAAAAAAAAGGAAAATACTTGAAACAAATTGACAAAATATTTTTATTGAAATGAATTTTACCATGATTCATTTGGAGAACTGCCATCTTCAGAATTAGTTTATATAATTAACGAGTGAATTGAAAACAGAGATAAATACCATATGATTTTGATTTTTACTAAAGGGCTAATACTTAAGGGCTTCCCTGATAGCTCAATTGGTAAAGAATCCGCAATGTGGGAGACCTGGGTTCAGTTCCTAGGTTGGGAAGATCTGCTGGAGAAGGGACAGGCTACCCACTCCAGTATTCTTGGGCTTCCCTTGTGGCTCAGCTGGTAAAGAATCCATCTGCAATGCGGGAGACCTGAGTTCGATCCCTAGGTGGGGAAGATCCTCTGGAGAAGGGAAAGGCTACCCACTCCAGTATTCTGGCCTGGAGAATTCCACAGACTGTAGTCCCTGGGGTTGCAAGGAGTCACACGACTGAGAGACTTTCAAAGATCTAATAGTTTTTATATATAACTTTTTTTTTTAGTTTTTTAAAGTAGTTTTAAAAATAATTTTTAAATCTCTCACCATTAATCAGGTGCTGTCCTACATGTTTTAAGTGTATTTACTAGGGGTTAAACGTGTACTTAAAAATATACGAGAGGTACTTCCCTGGCTCAGTGGTTGAGACTTCCCCTTCCAGCGCAGGGGGTGTGGGTTCAATTCCTGGTGAGGGAACTAAGATCCTGCATGCATTATTTTATTTAAAATACTTGCCCTTTTAACTTAAAAATTGTTACTGAAGTATAGCATACATTCAAGAAAGTACACAAATTCTAGATTTATAGCTTGATGAATTTTCCCAATATAAATACAACTGTGTAAGCAGCACCCACATCAAGATACAGGACATTACAAGCCCTCAAAGCCCTTCTTGTGTCCCTTTCAGTGAGCTCCGTCAAGGGTAACACTACCCTGACTTCTAACACCTTAGGTTAATTTTGTCTGGTTTTGAACTTGTGTGTCTGGCTCTTCCACTCAATGTTTGTGAGAATCATCTATGTGGTGTGTGAATTGTAATTCATTCATTCTTTTTTTTTTTGCCATGCCATGCAACGTGGCGGAAAAGGCAGTGGCACCCCACTCCAGTACTTTTACCTAGAAAATCCCATGGATGGAGGAACCTGGTAGGCTGCAGTCCGTGGAGTCGCTAGAGTCGGACATGACTGAGTGACTTGACTTTAACTTTTCACTTTCATGCATTGGAGAAGGAAATGGCAACCCACTCCAGTGTTCTTGCCTGGAGAATCCCAGGGACGGGGAAGCCTGGTAGGCTGCAGTCTATGGGGTTGCACAGAGTTGGACACGACTGAAGCGACTTAGCAGCAGCAGCAGCAACACGTGGGGTCTTAGTTCCCTGACCAGGGATTGAACCTGCAGCCCCTGCATTTGAGGTGCAACAGAGTCTTAACCACTGGACCACAAAGGAAGTCCTTACCAGGGTTTAATTTTTAAAGTCTTTTCTCAGGTTATATATACATATCTAGCTTACCAGTAAAGGAGTTTTTAAACATGCACTTTTAGATATTTTAGCTAATGTTAAGTATAAAAATAATAAATGTATATGGAAAATTCACGAGTGCAGAAGGGTATACAGGGAAAAGGAAAACTCACTCCTCACACCCCAAGCCCAGTCACAGCCCGGATGTCCTCACTGTGAGCATTTCACTTTGTGTGTGTATTTAGGGCACTGTTCTGGGCCTTTCCCCACAGAACTCATCTCAGATACCAACATGGCAGTGCGTGTAGGTCTACTCATTCTTTTTAATGACTGCATTCTGTCCTGATTTTGGATCTGCCTTGTTTGATCTGCCCAGTCCCCATTAATGGAGTCCAGATTGCCTTTACCAGGAACAAACTGGAAGGCAGTAAGGAATGCTCGCCTGCATTCAACTGTGTGCGCCTGTCTAAATATAGCTGCCCTTGGACATAACTGCAAGTGCAGCCCTTAGGGCGGAAGGCCCACACAGTTTGCATTTTGCTGTAGATAAATGCCACACTGCCCTCTAGGGAAGTCACACAAATTTGTGATCCCACTAGCAAGCATATGGGAGTTAAAACACTCCGCTAAAATTCTACTGGTAAAGTGTTGCTTGTTAGTTCAGTCAGATTTATCATCACTCGGACAGTGTGTACAGTAGAAGTTCAGTTATAAGATGAAAATTAGCAGGTCATTTATATGTTAATGAGGTTTATATTCTTAGGTTTTTGTGAGTTAAAAATCTTGACTCTAGGGGTAAGATAATTTTTTTAAGGAAGGAATTCATGTCACTTTCTCCGTATATTCCTTTTCACATTTTTTATTGTGGTAAAGTACATAAAACATTTGCCATTCTTAAGGGTACAGTTCAGTGGCATTAAGTATATTCACATTGTTGTGTAATCGTCACCACTGTCTACCTGCAGAACCTTGTCATCTTCCTCACCCATTAATAATATCTCCCCATTCTCTCCTCTGCCCCTGGAACGTACTGGTCTACTTTCTTTCTCTGTGAATTTGACTGTTCTCAGTTTCCGTGTGTTTTTTCTATGTTGAAATTTTTCCTCGGAGAAGGGAAGAACACAGCGGGACTCATGGAGATGCACGTGAGGACTCTCCGAGGATTGCCGAAGTTCCTTCTCTCACACTTTGCTCCTGCATTCCGAGTGCACACTGTTGGCACGGAAGGTGGACACATGATATCTCAAGTTCTAGAACAGTGCTTCGAATGTGTGCCCAAGGAGTGCTTGCTGAACGGATTGATGAGTTTATGAAAACAGTGGGCCACGCACTACCACCCAAAGACCCTGACATCTTTGTACCTCTGATTAAACTCAGATTTTTGCATTTGTGATCCCATAGGAAATTGACATCTTCCGATAACAGACCTCGAGAGGACAGCTGGTTAAAATCCTTGTTTGTTCGGAAAGTTGACCCAAGGAAAGATGCTCACTCTAACCTCCTAGCCAAAAAGGAAACCAGCAGTCTGTACAAATTACAGTGTGAGTCCTGGGTTTGCTATCTTCATAGTTAACGTTTTTCCCTTGGTTCATAAGTTTATCGTTGAATTTTCTTTTGTTTCAGTTCACAATGTTAAACCGGAATGCCTAGAAGCATACAACAAAATTTGGTGTGTATACCAAACTATCCTTTACTTGGGGAAAAGTAATGATTTTAATATTTGTTGGTTGTGCTAACCCTTGATAGCAGAACGAGATCTTTCATGCCTCTTCTTAAAGCCAAACATTGAGAGGCTCTTAAGTTGAGCTCTGTGGGGTTACCAAGGGCATTCTGATTTTAAGCACTTATTCACCGAAGTCTGCATAGACTGTCAGACTTTGGAATGTTACTAGACTTTCAGGTTGGAAGGAACCTTGCCAGTCTGTCCAGTCCAGCTACTCATCCAGTGCTTGAGTCCTTTCTGGAGCCCTTCCTGACACTGTTCTTAAGTACATTCATATGCTCCATCTCTGGGCAGCTCTGAACGTTAAGAGTTAGATTGCACGTCCCTGGGACTGCCCCTATTTCCAGTATTATGCCTAAGTACCCCTGCAATATAAGAGCCCTGTATGATTTCAGTAGAGCTGCCATTTCTTTCAAAGTCTTCCATCTGCCTGGGTTCAAATCCATTCAGCAGATTCTTAGAGTGATGTGAAATCCATATACTCTTACAGAATTTGTAAACTTTAAGACCAAAAAGAATTACATGCACCAGTTCTTAAGTTAATAGAAATAGCAGTTCAATGATCAGTTGTCTGCAAACATGATTTAAAAGCACTTTTTAAAAACCGTTCATATCTACTGCTTTCATGAGAAAGCAAATGATTTTGTTACCAGAATCAGCCTAACTTTCAGAAGCAAAAAAATCTTTTGTTTTATTTTTGGAGGTGGGTTGCAAAAGGTAACATTAGCGTAGTTTCATGCTCACCTCAGCACTGTCCTCTTTATTTAAAAAATGACCTAAAACAAAGCAGATGGTTTTTCTCTAAATCTCTTTTCATAAGATGAAAATTTTCTATATGCTTATATTTCCCTGGATTATCTTCCCTGTCCTATTTTTTTATTAGTTCATCTCCTGTCTCAGATTCCTGGCCATCTACTCATGTTTCTATTTGAAAGTCTTGTTCTCACTTCACACTCAAAATGTAGAATTGCTCTGCTGCTCCCGCTTCCCCATGGGTGACACTGACCGCGGTTTTATTTGACTCGCGCCTTAGTTTTCTGTGACCAGTCCGTCACTAAGGGCTGGGCATCTTCATTTGACATGCATTTTGCTTCTCTTTGCTTGTTTCCCTCTCCAGGCCGGTTGAGGCCCATTTCCAAGTAGCCCTTCTGACTGCCTTCCTGGGCTTGAAGCTGCCCCAGTACCTCAAGCCCCACCCCCTCCCCACTGCAATCCATTACCCAGAAGTTTGTCAAGTTGGTCTGCTTGAGTTCTGTTTTCTCCTTCATCCTGTTTCTTTTCCTTTTCTCTGGAACTTTCAGCAGCAACCTATTTCCAGTACATAAAGGCTTAACACCTGCCTGGTTTTTAGGGGCTCCAGTAATGAGGTTCTGCCCAACCCATCCAGTTCTGGGTACTTGGGTCACCTACCTCACAGCCCCAGTTCACTTCGGTCATCTGTGCAGGCTTCCATCAGCCGCACTTGCTCCAGCGCTGGGTTCTTTACTTTCTGCTCATGTCATGTGGCAAACAGAAAACCCATTTCCCTAACATAATCCATCTTTCCCAATTTCTGTCAACCCCATGTTACTTCTGAGCATTCATGTGTCATATATCAAATAGATTTAATATCTGATCTTAATTTTAAAAGTAAATGCTACCCTTCAAAAAATAATATGTGGTTTGGTCATCGTACTTGGTCAGAAAGACATTTGAGTTTTCAGTTAGTTAGACATAAGACCATTCAGAGCTTTTCTCCATTAACTAGTCACATCCACCCTGTCTTAGGGCCCCAACATTGGGTGATGATCACTAGCTTAATATCACCTGATGTCAGCAAATAATCTGAACAGGTTCCATTTCTGACCCTTGATACCTTTTTGCACCCATTGTTGGATCTGTATTGTACTTTTTTGTCATAATTTTTCTACTCAAAAAAGCGTGCAGGTTTGACCTTTCCTCTTGGTGTGATTCAGCTATGCCTCTTCCCTTTGTCTTTCCCTGTCCATTAGAATCTGTACCGTGGGAGGGTTTCCATGGAATGAGGCCCTGCCACCTCTGCTAACGTGACACCCTGGCATGACCACGTGTGATGGACAGCAACAACCTGGGCGCTGTGTCCAGTGTGGGACTCTGCGATACCTTTCACATCCCCTTAGCTGGTTGAATATACTTCATGTTGTGTCTTTCATTTGCATTCTCCTGCACTGTGGATGCTCTTTGGGATTGGTGGGGTGGAGGTTGCTTCCAGACTCTGTTGTGTTTCAGCTTCGTCTTCTTCCTTAAAGCCCACCCTCTCTGCCCCTGCTTCCTCTGCCTCTCGGGCCGCTTCTGTCATCTCCCCATCCTCAACATTACTTTCTTCTCTTTCTCTCTTCTCGCACGTTCTTTTCCCATTACTCTCACCCGTCCTATCTTTGGAACCACCAGAACTTAGCTTTTATACATATCACCGTTCCTAAGTGCTTTTTTCCCCCTGAAATGGTGAATAATGGACTCATAGTTGTGGAATTTGGGGACCTTTGACTCTTCTTTATCATTTTTATCAATATACTTGAGTTACTTACCACTGTTCTAGATAGCTGGGTTATCAGTCACCTAAGCATTTGATAACTGGGCCATTAGAGTTCTACAACAGAATTCAGCTAAAAGGCTAATTCTGTAGTTTGTTTCATCATAAATGTATTCTGAGGTCAGTTGTCAGAAGACAGAGTAGATGACCTTTTCCTATTATTGATCATGTGTTATCCACCTGATGTAATTTTGTTGCTTGTTTAATTAGTGTTGCTCTTTCTTCTCTTTAAGTCAAGAGGTGTTGCCAAGGATTCATGAAGATAAACATTACCCTTGTACTTTGGTGGGGACTTGGAACACGTGGTATGGCGAGCAGGATCAAGCTGGTAGGAAGCAGAAGTCTTTGGAATAAACACTTGTTCCTTAAGCCTTTACTGTCATCACTTAAATGATTTTCAACTTAGTGCTTGTTTTTATAATCAAAGCTTTCCAAATCTTGATCTAGTGTTATGGTTGAAGTAGTTTCTCAGTAAATCACCGCAAAAACTCCTTCTTGATCATTTTTCACATTTGAATCTATTATTGAAACTTTACGGTATAACTCAGGCCAACACACATTACAGTTTTGTACTGTGTTAACACTAAGCATATCTGGAATATTTTCAAGGTCAGAATATCATAAAGGCCTAAATGTATGTTATCTTTTAAAATATGTTTCAGTTCACCTTTGGAGGTATGAAGGAGGCTATCCAGCCCTCACAGAAGTGATGAGTAAACTCAAAGAAAATCAGGTAATGATTTTGAAAAATGTTTGCTTATTCAAACTATTGATATAGTAGATGTTGCTGCTGCTACTGCTGCTAAGTCGCTTTAGTTGTGTCCGACTCTGTGCGACCCCATAGACGGCAGCCCACCAGGCTCCCCCATCCCTGGGATTCTCCAGGCAAGAACACTGGAGTGGGTTGCCATTTCCTTCTCCAATGCATGAAAGTGAGAAGTGAAAGTGAAGCTTCTTAGTCCTGTCTGCCTCCTAGCGACCCCATGGACAGCAGCCTACCAGGCTCCTCCGTCCATGGAATTTTCCAGGCAAGAGTACTGGAGTGGGGTGCCATTGCCTTCTCTGTAATAGTAGATGTTAGTACAGAATTAAATGACTCTTTTCTAGCATCAGTTTTTGTAAGGAAACTGTTAGTTTTCGGTAGTAAAGATTTTATTATTTGGTTTCTTGAGGTTGTATTTGAACAGAGTCATCAGTAATACTGTTAAAATAACAGTTCTTATTGTAAAAGTCAGTTGTACTTTGAAACTGATAAGCTGGTACGTTTGAAGCCAGTGAGTCCACCTAGTCACCACAGTCAGCCTGAGTTACCTAACACATACCTGCTTTAGGAACTGCCAACCACACATTCTTCACCTTGGGCTGACTTTGCTGTCCTCCCCTCCCTTCACTAATAGAAAAGTGTTCATGGAAAAATTCTACCAGCTTAACATTATTAGAGAAGAAAATGTTTTGTGTAGATTCTCTGTCCCTATATAAATGGCTTTTGGATTATCTGATATTTTGAGGTGTCCATGTCATCTGTCTTATAATACTGTCAAACACTGTCAGGAGGACCTAAAAGCATAGGAAATTAAATTTGTTTCCATTGTCATTTAAATAATCAAGATAACGGTGAAGTTTATTATCTAAACCTGGACACTTCTGAAAGTGAAAGGGAATGCTAATAGCCATTATGCTGACTCAACAAGATGTGAGCTGGGACTGTCTCAGGCCAAGGGACCCTGTTTATAATAGTATTCTACTAGAGGGGGAACGTACATGTTACTCAAGTGGGTTTATATTGTATGTAAATACTAGCAAGTCTCATGAGCACCTTTTTCACTCAAAGGAATTTTCGGAATTCCGTAAGGCAAGAAGCAACATGCTTCTCTCGAGAAAGAATCAGCTGCTGCTGGAGTTCAGTTTCTGGAATGAACCCATCCCACGATCAGGACCGAACATATATGAACTCAGATCCTACCAGCTCCGAGTAAGTCCTGGAACAGGAGTTGGCCATGTCCCCTCGTTCTCTGTGCAGCAGGACGCACACCCCTGGTGTCGAGAGCAGTCGCTGGGCATATGTTCTGTGATGTGTGCTTGGCTCATTTTCTCCCCTGTCCAGTTCTTCTCATTTCCTTTTTTGGCTTGTTTGTTTTTGTCTTTTTTTTTTTTTTTTTTGCTGTGCAGTATGTGGGATCTTAGTTCCCTGACCAGGGATCGAACCCATGCCCCTCTTCATTGGAAGCAGAGAGTCTTAACCACTGGACCACCATGGAAGTCCCTTCTTTTTTTTTTTTTAATCTTTCTTTCTCATTCTTTCTCTTCTTTTAAGGATATTTGTTTTTTATAGCCTTAGACATAAGAGAAAAGACCTAAAATGCAGGACCAAGTACATTATATAGCATCTATTGTCATTGAACTAGAGCAACTAATAAGCGTGTGATATCTGAATACATTATACAGCACTGTAAGAGAAAAGGGGAATAATATTTCTACGACTTTCTAGATGTTTCCCTGCTAGGACACGACTAAAAAAAAAAAGCCCAGATAACAGCATAGTTAAAGTGAAAACATATCAGTAGATCTCAGTGGTCTAACATTCAGTATTATACTGGGGGGAGAAAAATCAAGGAATGTCTGTTAGGTTTACTTAAATTGAATTATTTTAAAATTTCAAAGTAGGGACTTCCCTGGTTAGGACTCTGTGTTTCCACTACACAGGGCATGGGTTCCATGCCTGGTGGGGGAGGCAAGATCCCACATGCTGCACAGCAAAAAAATTAATAAATAAAAAACTAAAATTTCTCAATAAAGTCTGAATAGGTACCAACAATTTAATCGTGAATGGCCTAACTGTGATTTTCATAGCTGTAACTGGATGACCTTAACTCTTACCCTTGAGTATATGTTGTCTCCTTAGATGGAGCCATAGAATTATTACTCCCACCACAAGATAGGTATGAACAGAGTGCATAATGTTGTTCTGTTACATTTTTTTACTTGTTAGATCTCACATTATTAAAAGTTAATTTCTTAGTTAGTCTTGTCATTTGGTATTTTTCATGCTGCTGTTTCCATATTTCTTCACAGAAGGACTAATAAACCAAATCCAAATCTCTTTTCAGCCAGGAACTATGATTGAATGGGGCAATTACTGGTGAGTATATGACCAAATGATGAGTTTGTAAGTCTTAGACTTAGATTCGTAAGTCTTAGAGTCTTTTACACCATAGTGTTAATTCTAGAAATAAAATCTGGGGTTCGTGCCACAATTTGATATTAGACTGTTGTTTTGTTTGACATATTTGTATTATGAGATTTTTCAAACAAGCACACAACTAGAGAGAAAAATACCACCAGCACCCCTCCCTGCCTTGCTTAGCTTCAGCAATTATCAACACATGGCCGGCCTTGCTTAAGTCCAAATGCCCCTACCCAGAGTATTTGAAAGTAAATCCCAAACAACGTAACACTGCATCTCTGGGAATTTGAGTGTGCATATATCTCCCAAAAGATAAGGATTTTTTATAAAAACAAAACCCCAGTGGTACATGAGGTTATTTCCTATTCTTCTTGGATATTATCTTTTCTGAAATGTTGCTTTTGTCACATAAACAGAACACCACAATGATATAACTGCTTCCATTTCTTCTTCTTTGTTTAATTAGCGAAATACCAGTTTTTCTATCTTGTATATATACAGATTCAACAGAATCCCAGTCAAAATCTCAACAGACTGTAAAAATGCAGAGGACCCCAAAATAGCTAAAACAGTCTTGAAAAATAGGAACAAAGTTGGGGGACTCACTGCTCAACTTCAAAACTGACTACAAAGCTAGAGTAATCAAGACAGTATGGTGCTGACATACAGACAGGCATTTAGATCAATGGAATAGAATTGAAGGACAAGAAACAAATTTTCACGTATGTGAACAATTAGTTTTTGACAAATGTACAAAGGCAATTCAATGGGGACAGATAGACTTTTCATCAAAGGGTTCTGAAACTTTGGATATCCTTGCAAAAAGATGAATTTAGATCCCTACCTCATATTATATACAAAAATTAACTGAAAATGAATTGTGTACCTAGATGTAAGAGCTAAAATATAACATTTTCAGAAGAAAAATAAGGGAAAATCTTTGTAACGTAAGGTTAGGCAAAGAGTTCTTAGATAAACACCAAAATCACAATCTACAAAAGAAAAAAATTGATTATTATTCACCAAAATTAAAAACTTTTGTGTAATTCAAAGGATACAGTTTTAAAAATTAAAAGACAGGTCACAGACTGAGAGAAAATTTTGCAAATCACATATCTGATAAAGGGCTTATATCCCAAATATATAAGGAAATCATACAACTCAATAATGAGAAGATGACCCAATTAAAAAATGGGCAAAAGACTTGTAAAAACAGTTCTCCCAAGATATACAAATAGCCGAAAAGGAGATGAAAAGATGGTTAGCGTCACTGATCATAAGAGAAACTCAAATCAAAACCACAAATATATGCCAACCATCTCGTACCCTTTAGAAGGGCCATTATCAAAAGAACAGAAAATATCAAGTGTTAGCAAAGATACAGAGAAGTTGGGACCCTTGCATAATGTAGGTAGGAATATAAAATGGGGCAGCCATTATGGAAAATGTTTTTTCATACAGCGCTTCTTAAAAACATTAAAAATAGCATTATATCTGATGCAACAGTCCTACTTCAAAAGAATTCAAAGCAGCATCTCAGAGAGAGATTTGCACAGCACTGTTCATCACAGCATTCACAGAGGTAAGAGGGTGGAAGGAAGGTAAATTTCCATCGACAGATGAGTGGATGCATATGTGGCATGTACATAGAGTGGCATTTTATACAGCCTTTAAAAAGAAGGAAATCCTGCCACATGCACTGTTAACCTTGAGAACATTGTGTTAAGCCAAGTAAGCCCATTATAAAATGACAAGTACTAATGCAAAGTCTCTAAAGTGGTCAACACCAGAGAGACAGAAAACAAAATGGTGGCTGCCAGGGCCTGGGCGGGCGGAGGGGAGTTGGTGCTTAGTGGGTAGTTTCAGTTTTGCAAGATGAAATGTTGGAGAGATGTGTTGCACAGCAGTGTGTGAACAGACTTGGCCCCACTGGCCTGTACAGTAGGAGATGTTGAGGTAAATTTAATGTCAGGTGCTTTCTACCGCAATAAAAAATAAAGTTGTAAAATAAATTTGAAAAAAAAGTTAATAGGCAAAGCATTTAAATAGACATTTCCTCAAAGGAGCTCTGTGAATGCCTGATAAACATGTGAAAAGCTGCTCGGTGTCCTTAGTCATTGTGGAAATGCAAAGTACGCCACATTGAGATAGTGGTTCATACCCCCTAGGATGGCTATAATTAAAAAGAATAACAAGTGTTGATGAGGTTGTTAATGAATTGATGCCTTTATACATTGTTGGTGGGAATGTAAAATAGCACAGCCACTTTGGAACGGGAGAGCTATGACTTTTTATTTTCAGTTTATATATGTTCTCTTTTCTTCAGTTATGAAATTTATTGCTTTGGGCTTGATAATCTCTAAGATCTTTTTACCTCCAAAAACAGTTCTGGGACCTTTCTTTCTAATGAGTCTTTTCTTCTTAGATCATCAAGGCTAACTAATACAAGATAGTATTCCCTTTCATTTGAAAACTAAGAAAAACATATTTGATTGTATGCTATTGTTGGGGGAGTGTGTAATTTCCTCAGTTTTGTCTTGCCGCAGCAAAGATTTGAAATGGTGGACCAGTGTTACCGCTTGGTTACACCTCAGTTTTATTTGGCAAGCAAAGGCTAGTACACCCTCAAGGTGTGAGGGCAGGCCAGCCCAAAGGAGAGGCCCTCCTCCTTTGGCTTCCTCTTGGCTTCCTCCTTGTGTGTTTTGTCTCCTCCCTGCTGAGCCGGCCCTATGCAAATTGGGCTAGCCAAGAAGGGGGCGTGTTTGTTTCACCTGATGTTCTCATTCCCATCTGTAGATTTTCTTTTGTTCTGTTTTTGTGGGCTTTTCCTTTCTTTGTCATTTAGCCACTGCTATTTTAGACTCCTTTTTCCTGTTCTAACTGCCTAACATTCCCCCCTCAAGAGATGGGAGACCCAATTCTTTGGGAATAGGGGTATTGCGGTTTCTCTGGCTACTTCCTGCTGAGCTGGGATGGTGAGGGGCATTGGGTCTCCTCCTCTTGGTAATCTAAGCCTCAGAGTCCTGATAGCGGTGTCCATCTAAGGGTGAGTGATATTTTCCATGGTCGGGTGTAGTTTGATATGTTTTTGTTGAACTGGCACTGCATGTTGTAGCTTGTTGACCTGGGCAGAGAGAAAACAGGTTAGACAATTGATAATACATGGAGCAATCATGTACAGCATCAATATGGTGATAACAGGGATTAGTAGGGGCATTAGCCAACCAAATTCCCCCTCTCCAGGAGAAGGCTCCCCCAAAGAGAGATTGTAGCCACCCTGAGAACTCTCCAGCTCATTCTTTGAGATCCTATAGGATCTGAATATTTTTCTTGAGGATTGTGAAACTTTGTTCAGCTTAGCTGGAGGTATTTCCCAGAAACAACACTCCTCATTCATGATGGCTCAAGTCCCTCCTTGTTCAGGGATCAGGCGATCTGTCTCCTATCTATTTGGAGTACAATTCCAGACAAGCTGTGTTGGCTCTTCAGAGCTATCCTGAGAAATCTTATCCCCAGAAACTTAATTTGGGGAGTGTTCATTAGAATGGCACTCATTTGTAATCCTGAATAGGTATTTGCCCACCCCAAAGGAGAGGCCCCAATATGCGTTGGCTTCCTCCTTTTATACGTTTTGTCTCCCCCCGCCCCCCCCACCCCCAGCCTGCCCTATGCAAATTGGGCTAGCCATGAAGGCTGTTTGTTTGACCTGACGTTCTCACTCCAGTCTTTGGATTGTCTTTTGTTCCATTTTCATGGGCTTTCCCTTTCTTTGTCCTTCAGCCACCGCCATTTTGGATTCCTTTTTCCTGTTCTAACTACCTAACACTTTGATTATAGACATCATTTTATTAAGGAATTGGTGAGTGATCCCCCGAAGTGTAGTAATTTAGTTGCCCACAGGATAAAATCACTCATTTCTATTTTTCCATGTTACTAATTGAGACATGTCCAATGTGGAATCCACAGAGAAGTACTGAGTGTATTCTTCAGTTATTTTAACAAATTATTTACAAAGCCCAGTTCAGCATGCAATTTATATTTTGGCACATAGGTAACTATTTAAGATGGTGATCTCCTCTTCAGTACATGCTTCTGATTATTTCCAGGCTGAGGCAAGTATGTTTTCTTTCCCTACTGAGAAAGCGGATGAGAAAAATTCCAAATGAAGTGAACAATCCTGAACATTTATCACTATCGATGAATATGGAGGGTTTTCCCCTCTTTGGGTTAAAATGCACACTATAGTGATTTGCCTAATTTTAATAATTAACTAATCAGGTTTGTAATTTTGGGTGATGATTATGATCATGTAACACTAAATGTAAGGTTAAAGAAATTAGCATCAGGGACTTCCCTGGTCATCCATGATTAAAGACTCCAAGCTTCCAAGGCACAGGGTGCAGGTTCGACCCCTGGTCAGGGAACTAAGATCCAACATACCACGCAAAATAAAGACATCTCCATTTTTTAAAAAAATCAGGACTGCAGCCACATATCTCATGCTGTTTTTATTTTAATAGTTACGAATTACTCTACACATTTTACAAAACTGACTTAATATTGCTTCAGAAAGGTAGATTGACATCTAATGTACATTAAAATAGCTTTCAAATACATTCAATAAAAGTATTCTTTGTTCTGAACAACTTGCGCTGGGAATGGAGGAAACTCACTTTTTTAACATACCTGATGTGGTATCTGAACGTTGTTTTTTTCTCATAGGGCTCGTGCCATTCGCTTCAGACAGGACGGTAATGAAGCAGTTGGAGGGTTCTTCTCCCAGATTGGGCAGCTCTATATGGTGCACCATCTCTGGGGTATGTTTTTTTCCCTTTCATTTTTACGTTCCTGGGATTTCAGAATTCATTACTAAATAAGTTGTCCTAGCCTGTAAATCATACCTCAGGTCAGGAACCTGGAACACTGCAGCTGACCCAGATGCCCCAGATGGAAGGTAGGTGTTCGGCCCCCAGCACAAGAGGTCCACAGTGAAGGGTCCCCAGATGCGCAGCTCATCATGAGCTGGTGAGATGAGAGCAGGGCTGAGAGGTGCTGCGGCCTTTCACAAGGCAGTCCCAGCCTCCCTCTCTGAACATCCCCCAGCTCCCTCAGGGACAGTGCCACGCTCCGCACAGAAAGATGTCCTCGAAGAGGGCCCACTGCCTGCCTCGGGTCTGGATCCGTTGTCCTCTGAGGCATCTTCTCTCGCCTTTGCTGTCCCCACCTACTTTGGCTTGACGCCTCCTTTGGTTTGCAAGAAATACTGGAGTGGGTAGCCATTCCCTTCTCCAGGCGACCTTCCCGTTCCAGGGATCAAACCCAGGTCTCTGGCATTGGAGGCGGATCCTTTACCATCTGAGCTACCAGGGAACACTTGTAAATGGTTATTAACGTTAAAAAGATGAAAAGCCTGACATTTCCAAACCCTAAACCGTATTCATTCACTGAGGTGTGGGTGTCCCGCCGAATGCTGCAGGGGCGTGCGCCTGCTGGGGCAGCTGGAGGCTCAGGGACAGGGTGATGTCTGGCAAGCAGACCTATTAAGTATAACTTAACCTTTACAGGCTTGAGGTAGGGATAAGGTCATTTTTATTGTGAATTTTTAGTGTATGATCTGTCCAGAGGATTTAAACTGAAAACACAGACCCCTCCCCTTCCTCAGCCTGGAGGGCCCTCTGAGAGTGGCTACTATGGTGAGCGAGCGTTGGGACCGGAGGGTCCGGACCCCGTACTCTGGCACAGGCCAAGGTCAGACATGTGTCTACTGTCAGGCAGTGCCCATCTCCACCTTCCTTTGTGTCTCCAGCCAGTGTCCCAAATGTCCACTGCCCACTTCCTACCTCATAGGGAAAAAGTATTGAGATGTGCAGAGATGCATTCTCAGTTGGCCACAACTTACCCTCGCTTATCCATCTTTTTTAGAGAAAGAACCAACACTTACCAAGCACCTCCGTGTGTTGGTTATTTATGCACCATTCCCTTTAGCCCTGACAGCCACACACCACCAATGAGATACCATGACCCACACGTGGTAAAGAAATCACCCCAGCCACAGCTGTGCAGGAGCTGGGCCGGCCTCAGACATCAGCCTGTCTGGCTTCAAAGCAGGTCTTCCCCGAGCAGAGCTCCCCTTCCTGTTACCCTCGCACATGATGCGGTCCTTCCACCCTCCTCCACCAACACCCCTCCTCCTCCAAGGCCTTGCGGCCGCAGCTGCTCCACCACCCCACTTGTGGGCTCCTTCCCTCGGTATGTGAACAGTCTCAGTGCCTCCCGTCTTTAAAAGCCTCCCCAAACCCAGAAGTCCATTAACAGATGAACAAAATGTGGTTTGTGCAAATTCACAAAAACTGAACATAGAATGGAGGGTACCAGGGGTTGAGGGGAGAGGGGAATTGGGAAGAGATGGTTTATAATGGATAAAGTTTTAACTGGGGCTGATAAAAAAGTGGCACAATGTAATGTACTTATTGCCTCTGAATTATACATTTAAAAATAGTTACAGTAGGGACTTCCCTGGTGGTCTAGTGGTTAAGACTCACGCTTCCACTGCAAAGGGAATGGGTTTGATCCCTGGTCAGGGAACTAATATCCTACATGCCACGTAATGTGGCCAAAAAAAAAAAAAAAATAGTAAATTTTGTTATGTATATTTTACTCCAAAAAGTTTGTTTTAATTAAGAAAACTTTTTAAGGAACACAGGCCTCTCCCCGCTGTGTTCCCTGCAAGGGGGGTCCCCACACGGTGCACGAGGGGTGCACCTGGCCCTGGGAAGAAAACTGCTGCTTGTCATGTGGATGTTAGCCATTTTCACCCAGGTCGTGAGAGGTAGAGGATTTCCTTTTCCTTCTATTCTTCAGTACCTTCAAAATTTTATGTAATCAATTTACACTCCTAGTGGGGAACTTGTGGTCAAATTACTCGGCCTGCATGGTTAGGTCTTCTCATAGGGAGAAGGAAGCCCTAAACAGAGACTAGAACTGAGTGGGGAGCCCTCCCGGGCCAGTGGTTAGAAGGATCTTGCCGGGTTGGGAAGCAGAAACCAAAGCACCCAGTGAGGTATCTGAATTGTATCCCCAGGACCTGACCCTTGGCCCATGCCCTTCCCTCCACTGGAGGGCTTTTCTCTCCGGTTCCTGCATGTGGACAATGAAATGTCGGTTTCAACCTTGAAACCCCACTTGGTCACATCATACCTTCCAGGGAGCTTTCCCTGGTCAGCTGTGTTCTCCCTGTGGAGTCTCCTTGTTCTCCACTGTCGTGAACACAGTCTCTCACCCAGATCGTTGCACGGCCTTATAAATACTGAGTAAAATTGAATCTCCTATTGCTTATCTGTGGCCTGACAGTTTCTGGTTATGGATTTAACACATTAATGAGGAAGTTCACTTGGTTGGTAAAGGCACATCTTGAATCCACTAGACTGTAAACCTTGAGAGCAGATTGTTTTGCCTCTCTCACATGGCCTGACAATTCTACTCAGAATAACCCGCTCACAGTTAGCCCAGCTTAGTACTAAGTTCACGAAATATAGATGGTCCCTGACTTAGGATGGTTCAACTTACAACTGTTCAACTTTATGACAGTGCAAAAGTGATCCCTGTTCAGTAGAAACTTTGAAGTGTGAATTGTGCTCTTCCCCCAGGCTTTTGGTACAGTCTCTCATGATGCTGGGCTGTGGCAGTGGTCAGCTGCGCAGTCACAAGGGTGAACAGCCAGTACGCTCACAACTATTGTGGTTTTCGCTTTCTGTGCAGTATTCAGTTACATGAGACACTAAACTCTTGATATGAATAGGCTTGGCATCAGATGATTTTGCCCAGCTGTAGGGTAACATGAGCGTTCTGAGCACGTTTAAGGTAGGAAAGGACTTCCCTGTAGCTCAAACGGTAAAGAATCTGCCTGCAATGCAAGAGATCAGGGTTTGATCCCTTGGTCGGGAACATCCTCTAGAAAAGGGAATGGCAATCACTCCAGTATTCTTGCCTGGAGAATCCCATGGACAAAGAAGCCTGGTGGGCTACAGTCCATGGGGTCACAAAGAGTTGGACATGACTGAACGACTAATACACATAACACACATGAGGTAAGGAAGACTCAGCTGGGATGTTCTTGTGGATTAGATGTATTGAATGCATTTTCGATTTACAATATTTTCAGCTTATGATGGGTTTATTGGGACGTAACCCCATCGTAAGTCAAGGAAGATAACGTAGGCTATTTGAGAAAACAAGATGAGCAGCTGAGTCAGCACTTACTGGACATCTAGTTGACCCTTGAACAACACAGGTTTGAACCGCATGGATCTTTTTCAGTTGATACACACAGTACGATGCAGCCAACCCACAGCTGGTTGAATCCGAGGGTGCAGATCCATGGGTACATAGGGCCAGCAGTGGGACTTGAGCACCTGCAGGTTTTGGTGTTCATGGCAGGTCCTGGAGTCATTCCCCCCTGTACTAGTGGAATGTAGGGCGTTATGTTTGGCTAATTCTTCTGTGTGGCTATTTTTAAGCTTACAAGGATCTTCAGACCAGGGAGGATATACGGAACGCAGCATGGCATAAACATGGCTGGGAAGAACTAGTGTATTATACAGGTAATATCTTAATAGGCATAAAGCGCTTTATTCTTCTCGTCTCACTGTTTTAATGTTCTTTCACCCTGAAGCTCATGGTGTATTTGAACAAAAAAATAATGTGTTGCTGTCAGATGGTGAATTGTAAGGTTGAGGGAATAGAGAAATCGTCATATTTTTCTTTGATAGTTACATGACTTTTTCAATAGAGAATATTCATTGTTTCAAGTATACATGTTGTCTAGTACAGTTTTCAGATCTTTGTGTGTTGTAAATTTTACATCATTACATTTTTTTGTACATTTCTGTATTCTCTGAAAATTTATCATACAAATAAATTTTTTTCCTAAGCTTTCTCATCAGAATTGTTTATTCCCTAAAGCATTACAATTTAATACAGCAATTAAAATAATTTTGGGAATTACTTCAATATTTAAACTTTCCACATGTACTTGTGTATGCCTGTGTACATACATGTAAGCCTATACATCTGTGTATACTCATATGTGGAGAAGGCAATGGCACCCCACTCCAGTACTCTTGCCTGGAAAATCCATGGACGGAGGAGCCTGGTAGGCTGCAGTCCATGGGGTCACTAAGAGTCGGACACAACTGAGCGACTTCACTTTCACTTTTCACTTTCATGCATTGGAGAAGGAAATGGCAACCCACTCCAGTGTTCTTGCCTGGAGAATCCCAGGGACAGGGGAGCCTGGTGGGCTGCCGTCTCTGGGGTCGCACAGAGTCGGACACGACTGAAGCGACTTAGCAGCAGCAGCAGCAGCATACTCATATGTGTATATATAATACATACACTATGAAATCCTAGTTGCTTGATTTTTAGAAGAAAACAGCCAGACTGAATACCACCCAGTGACACCAGTGCAGGTAATAAGCACCACCCATGTTGCACGTCAGGCACACTTAAGCCTCTATCCTACCAGGAAGATCGAAGAGTAACTTGTTCTGGAAAATAACTATTATCTTGTCTGTTAGTTCATGTATCATAAATCCTATAACTGTATGTGGCTTTGCTGCTTATTCTTACACTTTCATCAGGTCCCAAAGACATATTTCCTCAGCACTGACAGTGTTACAGGTACAGTGTATTGTACCTGTAACAATCTTCACAGGTTTTTTGCTGTATATAGGATACAGTCTTTTTGCTGTATATAGGATACAGTCAGATTATTTGATTCTATATACATTTTAATTCAGTTCAAAGGACCTTTTAAGAAAGCACCATTTTTCTCACAATATAGACTTTGCTGGTTTCCAGCACATGAAATACATCTCCTGACAGAATATTTTAATGACACATGATAGGGTGTCAGCTGATCTGTCATTAGCTTGTATATTTCTGCCCGAGACCAGTCCTTAGTATTCCAGTACTGATTTCAGGCAGCATGTCTTCTGAATGAATATCCTCAGCGGCCTACTTGTTAGCATGTATTTATTGCCATCTGTTTAGAAAACAGTGAGCCCCAGTGATTACGGCCCTTGTTTTCAGTCCCACTTATTCAGGAAATGGAATCCAGAATCATGATCCCACAGAAGACCTCGCCCCTCCAGTGAAGCGACGGAATGGAGATGTGCCTACAGAAGTTTATGTGACAAGTGCTTGTCATCAATCAACTTGAACTGTGTTACAAGTGAGAGAGAAACACTGAAGTGTAAACTGCTGTATATAGCTTGTAAGAGACCTCTTTTCTTTAAAATTTACATAATCACAAGACAGGAAACTATTACAGCTTGGCTGATTGTAGTCCTCGGAAACATCCCTAAGTTTGTCGAATGTACCGTATAATATTAACACCAAGCCACCTCTCCCTACCCCCCAGGAAAAGAGAGCCCAGTTGAAAATTGGAGTCATCTCCAAGTAAGAATCTAACCATGGGGAAAAAAAAAAAGTTAGCTATTTCTTTATAAAGAGCAAATCTGTTTTATAATTACAGATTTTTAAGACAAATTTCTTGTATCAGGAAGAAATATAAATTTCATCATGTTTCTGTAGCATTTTTTTCTGAGTTTCAGACTAGGAACAAATTATAAGTGTACTCAATACCTGGAAATGTTTTGCTTCACTTTCATTTTTAATGTCAGCATAGTAAACTGTGTCGTTACTGAGGGGGAAGTGGTTGATCAGTAATTCAGTCTCCACTTTGTGTATTGTGTTGTCTTTATACGCGAGGAAAAGATGGCTTGAACCTGTGTATCATATGTGACTTTGAAATGAACACCTTGAATAGCACTAATTTTTATTTGTAATATTTTTCTACAACAAAACGAGTAGCACTAGGAAAAGAGGTTTTATTTTGTAAACAGTCATCTGTGACCTGCATTTTAGTAAGCTCACAGCAGATTCTTCCAAGATCATGAATGGGGGGAGGGGGGTGTGCATGTTGAGATTTAAATTGACATAAAACTGCATACTTTGTCTAGCTCTGATTTCATTTTTTAATAGTGCCAATTTTGTGACTGTAATCATGTGAAAGTCCTGTTGAAGTGAAAAATTATGTCTGACCCCCAGATCAAAGAATTTATGTTAAAGTGTGAATAAATCTCATATCAAATGTCAAGCTTTTACATGTGAATGGTTTTCTCCAAGAACATATAAAAGTTAATAAAAATCCTCTTAATTTTCACATATTACATGTATGCGATCTTTTTTAATGAACTGATGCTGAGAGTGAGCCCATCACTCTTGAAAGATGGCTTGTCCCAGTTCAGTGGGCGTGTGTGAGTCTACAGGGTAAAATAAGCTCATCAGCTGCTGCTTATGGCCACGTGGTAGGTGTTATGGGGAGTGGGTGTCTGTATACCAGTGCATAATGGTCTGGTGTTGGGGAGTTGGGGCACTGATGGAAGAACAGGCTCTGCTCCTTGAAGGGGCACTTGCCTTCTTTGGTTGGGTCCTTAGCCTATGAAATGTGGAGGTGGAATTCAATAGCGTCTAAGGTCCCTTCAGCTCTGAATTTCTGTAACTGGCCCTTCTTGCTGGCACAGGAAGCAGTGGGGGAGAGCGGGTGTAGTGAACTCTGCCATGGCAGACCTGAAGTTCAGCAGCTACTCTGCTGATTAGATGCTCAGAGCATGTTTGCAGGATGTGAATGAATCATTGAGGTGGAACTGCTTTCTAAATTACTTAATGAAAACTGGTAGAATGACTATTACTAGTAAAGGTAATCTAGCTGTTCAGAACTGAACAAAATGCTCTGGACAGAGGGAATTTTCACTTACAAAATTATGTGGGCTTGTAAATGAAACAAACACTGTAGAAGTTAAGAATCTTCTGTTATTCACTGGTGTATTAGAGTTCTCCAGAGAAATAGAACCAATAGGCTATCTAGATATATATGTATTTGGGGGAGAGAAGGATAGGGAGTTTGGGATTAGTAAAGGCAAACTACTATGTATAGGACGGACAAATATCAAGGTCCTACTGATAGGACTATAGTCAATGTCCTGTGACCAACCATAATGGAAAAGAATATGAAAATATGTGTGTGTGTGTGTGTGTATAACTGAGACACTGCTGTACAGCAGAAATTAACATTATAAATCAACTGTACTTCAATAAAACTTTTTTTGAAAGATGTATTTAAGAGGAGATTTATTACAGGAATTGGCTTGTGCCATTATGGAAATCAAGAAGGTCCATAGTTTGCTGTGCGCCAGCTGGCAAACCAAGAGTCCCAGTGGTAGGATTCTGTCCAAGTCCAAAGGCCTGAGAATCGGGGAGCAGATGACGTAAGACCCAGTCCGAGGTCAAAGGCCCAAGAACCAGAAGCTGTAGTATCAGAGCAGAAGGTGGGCATCCAGCTCACGAAGACAGTGAATTTGCCCTCCTTTCACCTTTTTGTTCCATTTGGGCCCCCAATGGATGGGGTGATATCCACCCACACTGGGGAGAGCAGTGCACTTTACCGTCTATGGGATCTCCTGCTAATCCCTTCCAACAAAACCCTGTCAGACACATCTAGAAATAAAGTTTTACCACTTGTCTGCGAATCCCTTAGGCCAGACAAGTTGATACATTAACTGGGCCTGAGAACCTCCCTAAACTGCCTCATCTACCTGACTGCTCATCCATGGGCCGTTCGGAGTGAGAACCTGGATGTCTAGGTGCTGAATATCAATAGACTATGAAAAACTGATCTTTTAGAAATAGTTTGCTACTCTCTTTTTGTCTTGCTTTCTTAAACAATCTTTCTGTTCAAAAAAGCACAGAGCAATAAGCCAACTCTAAAATGGAATTCTGTCAGAGTACACCCTCCTCTAGAGTCTTGAGTGATTTCTGTTCTAATTAAGTCATTAGGTTTCACAACTTGAGGCAGTAAAAACTGGGTTTTGGCCTTCATTCGATTCAACAAACACTGAGCTTCTGTTATGTGCCCAACACCAGGCACTTGGAATAACATAAACAAAACATGATTCCCTGTCCTTGTGAAGCTTGCAGTCCAGTGAAAGTTCAGTTCAGTTCACTCGTCAGTCATGTCCAACTCTTCGCTACCCCATGAATCGCAGCACACCAGGCTTCCCTGTCCATCACCAACTCCTGGAGTTTACTCAAACTCATGTCCATTGAGTTGGTGATGCCATCCAGCCATCTCATCCTCTGTCGTCCCCTTCTCCTGCCCCCAATCCCTCCCAGCATCAGGGTCTTTTCCAATGAGTCAACTCTTCCCATGAGGCGGCCAAAGTATTAGAGTTTCAGCTTTAGCATCAGTCCTTCCAATGAACACCCAGGACTAATCTTTAGAGTGGACCGGTTGGATCTCCTTGCAGTCCAAGGGACTCTCAAGAGTCTTCTCCAACACCATAGTTCAAAAGCATCAATTCTTCAGTGCTCAGCTTTCTTCACAGTCCAACTCTCACATCCATACATGACCACTAGAAAAACCATAGCCTCGACTAGATGGACCTTTGTTGGCAAAGTAATGTCTCTGCTTTTGAATATGCTATCTAGGTTGGTCATAACTTTTCTTCCAAGGAATAAGTGTCTTTTAATTTCATGGCTGCAATCACCATCTGCAGTGATTTTGGAGCCCCAAGAAATAGTCTGACACTGTTTCCACTGTTTCCCCATCTATTTCCCATGAAGTGATAGGACCAGATGCCATGATCTTAGCTTTCTGAAAGTTGAGCTTTAAGCCAACTTTTTCACTCTCCTCTTTCACTTTCATCAAGAGGCTTTTGAGTTCCTCTTCACTTTCTGCCATAAGGGTGGTGTCATCTGCGTATCTGAGGTTATTAATATTTCTCCCAGCGATCTTGATTCCAGCTTGTGCTTCTTCCAGCCCAGCGTTTCTCATGATGTACTCTGCATATAAGTTAAATAAGCAGGGTGACAATATACAGCCTTGACATACTCCTTTTCCTATTTGGAACCAGTCTGTTGTTCCATATCCAGTTCTAACTGTTGCTTCCTGACCTGCATATAGGATTCTCAAGAGCCAGTGAAAGGAGACTAGCAATTAAATACAAAACTTTGTAAGCTACATGGTACGGCAGAAGTTGATAAATGCCATAGTGGAAAACGGTAGAACGGGTAATGGGGATCACGAATCTGGGGGTGGGCTGGGAGGGGCAGTACATAATATTAAAAATGTTTGGTCGGAGTTGGCTTCACTGAAAAGCTGAGATTTAAGCTTAAACTTGAAGGAGGTGAGTAAGTTAGCCAGTGTTTGGGGAGAAATCCCTTCATGCTGAGGGGATGGCTACAGCATAGGCCCTAAGGCAGGCTCCTGCCTGGTGTGCAGTAGAGACCACTGTGGCTGGTGGGAGAAGAGGTCACGAAGCTGGATCCATAAGGGGTTGGAGGCCATCGGAAGGTCTTTTGCTCTGAGGCAGGATCCACTGGAAGGTTTTGAGCAGAGGAAGGGCATGGTCTGACTTACACTGTAAGTGGTGGCCCAGACTAGGAGTAGCAGTGGAAGTAGGGAGAATGGTCAGATTCTAAATATACTCTGACAGCACAGCCAAGATGATTTGGTGAACAACTCATTTTGGAATGTGGATGAGAGGGGAAAAAATTTTTAATGACTTAATTTGGCCTTGGCAACTAAAAGGATGGGGAAGGCTGAAGGCGGAAAAGATCTAAGGTGTGAAGATCAGGAATTTTGCTTCGTTTGAGTCTGACATGTCTATGCAGATACCCAGGTGGAGGTATCAGGTAGGCAGTTGGGTATGTGAGTCTCAAATGCAGAGCACATCTGGCCTGGAGTTAGAATTGTCAGCATATAGAACTGAAAGTCAATGGACAGGGCTTCCCTGGTGGTCCAGTTGTTGCGAATCAGCCTGCCAAGGCAGGGGACATGGGTTCAGTTCCTGGTCAGGGAAGCTTCCACATGCTGTGGAGCAACTAAGTCCAATACAATTGCAACTAAGTGCAATACAATTAATGAAGCCTGTGTGCCTAGAGCCTGTGCTCCACAGTAAGAGAAGCCACTGCAGCGAGAAGCCTGAGTACTGCACCTGGAGATGGCCCCTGCTCGCAACTAAAGGAAGCCTGCGTGTGGAGCAATAAAGACCCCATGCAGCCAAAAATAATTTGTTTTTAAATCAATGAGGAGTGAGTATAGATAGAGAAGAGGACCAAGGTGAAGACAAACCAGGAAGAGAGAGTGAGAAGCCACCAAGAAAACAGGAAGAAACTCAAAGTGGGATTTCATGAAACATAAGTGAAGAAGGTCCATCAAGGATGAGATTATCTGTGTCAAACACTAGTGCAAGGTTGGGTTGGATGAAGGCTGAAAACAGATCATTAATTTAGTAACATGGCGGTCACTTGGTGACCTTTGCAGGAGTGGTCTATAAATAAGGTAATTTATCAAATTAACACTTTATTTTAGCAATTCTTACCCAATTTGTAAAATTCTTTTATTAAACCCCTGGAGTAGAACAAATCTTATTAATTTGTCCAGCTAGTAATTTTCCCTGGCAATATTAAACTTCCAAACTCATTTTCCACTCACTGGCTATAAGCCTGGTGATTATTATTTATACAAGCCAACTCATTTTTAATTCTAGTTCATGTGACATCACCCCTACTATTTTTTACAAGCCCTCTTGGAACCTCACTTTGCTGTCCTCCCAACTCAGACTTGATAGAACCTGCCTCTTTTCCCTTATCCTCACAGCTGCCTGTGAAAGATTCTTTTTCTTCAATTCTACATTAAACTTTCACATTTCTTATTAAATTGATAATTTCAGTTTCTGGCTGAGACATAGTAGATAAAGATGCTTGATGAGTCAATAGAAGAAACAGGGAGAAAGGGAAGGAAGGGAAAAGGAAAGAAAAGAGATTGTCAGTTCTAACTGGAGAATACACAGAGCTCTCAGAAAGAAGGGCAGCAACTTTATTCCCATTTTTCATGTTCTATAAATCCTTAGAAATATGATCTGCCTAGACAAGCTCCATAAATGTATTGATAATATACTGATGTATCAATGTATTGATAAAAGGGAGACAAAAAACATCTATAGGAACTTCTCTAGTGGTCCCGTGGTTACGACTGTGCTTCCAATGCAGGGGGCGTGGGTTTAATCCCTGGGCAGGGAGCTAAGATCCCCTACGTGCCTCGTGACATGGCCAAAAATATACATATATATACATATATATGTATATATATATACACACATATATGTACATTCTGATTTGGAAACTGGTCAAACTATTCCTAAAACTAGCACTTTTTCCAGAGTTCAGTAACCATTAAAAATGAAACCACTTCCCTGGTGGTACAGTGGTTAAGAATCCACCTGCCAAAGCAGGGGACACAGGTTTGATCCTTGGTCCAGGAAGAGTCACATGCTGCAGAGCAACTAAGCCCATGAGCCACAACTAGTGAGCCTGCACACTGCAACCGCTGAAGCTGGTGTGCCCTAAAGCTGCTCACTGCGACGAGGAGCCACTGCGATGAGAAGCCCACGCACTGCAGTGAAGGGCAGTCCCCACTCGCCGCCAACTAGAGAAAGCCCACACACAGCAACGAAGACCCAGTTCAACCACAAACAATTTTTTAAAAAAAGAAACCACTTGAATTTTTTGCAAAACGGTCTTCAATCCTAAGAGGTAAAATTTCTTCTGTGTACTATGTTAACACCTGTGATCACAGCTTAGGGTGGATGCTCTTGGCCCCACTAAATAGTTCATGCTCTAGTCATGCATAAGATAAAGGATGCTGTGCAAATCACTGGCCTGGGTTCCAGCTCTGAATGAGAACTCATAGTAGTCATTAACTTGTGAGCTTGTTTCCTATCTGTCAAAAATAGGACAGTGACCTCTATACTGCTGACCTCAAGGTTGTGAGAATCACACGAGGAGACAGTTGAACACATCTTGGGAAATGTGAAAATAAGCAGGGTGACTTGGGACTTCCCTGTTGGGCCAGCGGTTAAGACTCTGCCTTCTAGTGCAGAGGGTGCAGATTTGATCCCTGGTCAAGGAGTTAAGATTCCACATGTCCCGAGGCCAAAACACCCAAAACCTAAAACAGAAGCACTATGGTAACAAATTCAATAAACACTTTAAAAATAGTCGTCAAAAAAAAAATCTTAAAAAAAAATCAGCGTGACTTGTGACCAGATGACTGTCCAAATTTGCTGAACCTGATCATAAAGATTCTGAGGGTCACAGAGCAAGAGCCACCACACTATGCCATCACGACTGAGGCCGACCATTTCCATCTCTGGCATCTCCTGCTCCACTCCTGCCCCACATCTAGAGCACTGTGCCCTGCTCTGGGAGTGGCAGCCAAGTGGGCCTCCCTAGATGTTGTGAAGAAACACTTGTCTCCACTGAAAGAGAGAATTGTTCAATCACTCAGTCATGTCCAACCCTGCAATCACATGGACTGCAGCAAACCAGGCTTCCCTTTCCTCCACTATCTCCAGGAGTTTGCTCAAATTCATGTTCATTGAGTCAGTGATACCATCCAACCATCTCATCCCCTTTTGCCTTGTTCTCCTCTTGCCTCCAATCTTTCCCAGCCTCAAGGTCTTTTCTAAAGAGTCGGCTCTTCGCATCGGATGGCCAAAGTATTGGAGCTTCCACCTCAGCATCAGTCCTTTCAATGAATATTCAGGGTTGGTTTCCTTTAGGAATGACTGGTTTGAACCCAATTCTCAATGTTAGTCTGTTTCAGAATGAAAAATGATAGATGTCACAAGGATAGGAAACCACGTAACACTGTCACGGCCTTCTGAACCCTGTCCTGGCGCCACTGTGTACAGAACTCCTGGAAGAGCTTTTCTGTGGCTGTTTCCAATGAGTCCAGAATGAGAAAAGCATGGAAGAGGTTAGCTCAGTTGTTGGGACGTGTCAGACTCACCCCCGACACAACAAAGACAGGACTGTGCCTGCTGCTTCTGGGCAGCCAGTGAGAGCTGGGCAGCCTGGGGGCGGGAGGGGGGGCCGTGTGATTGGTGTAAGAGGTTCCCTGTGGGTCTCACGATTCCTCGGCAGATCAGACACCCCTGAGCCACATTCAGCACGCACCTTCTGTTCAGGCCACTTCTCAGGCCTGGTGGTTAGACATGGAGGGCAGGGGGTTGGACGGAAGCCCTGTCCTCCACCCGTCCGCCGGGCCTGCTCCAGCTCCTACACACAGGGTGGTGGCCAAGGCTGAGGCGCTTTGCGGAGCTCTCCACAGTCTGGCCTGCTTGGTCCTGCCCACTTTGAGGCACTAAAGCTGCGAAACAGCTTTGAGGAGAGTTGCCAGTGAGAGCTCACAATGGCGAAACAACCGCCCTCTTGTCTGGGGTCTCATTTAAATGTTGCCAAACCTATGTCATAAGCTCTCCTCTAGAAACTCTGATTTGGAAGGAGGTTTGGTTCATCTGATTTGATTATTTGGCGAAATAATGATCTCATTATTTGACCAAAGTTGATTATTTGGTTAAATTATAAATTTTTCAAATCTCTTCTGATGTTAAACCCTTCTGGCCTTTGCTACTTAATTATCCAACAGTGTCCACTCGAGGCTGCCTCTTCCTGAACCTGTGTGTCTCTGTCTTCCCCCCATTTCCCACCAGGGAGTGTATAAAATCTCAAATTTTCAAACCAGCAAAGAGTATAAAATCTCAGATTTTCAAAGCATGTTCTGAAATGTCCCCTTTAAGGCCGCTGCTCAGAATAAACATGAACCTGGCCTTTTGGATCCTCCCAAACCACTTGTGAAATAGTTCAGAAATAGTTCAGGGACTTCCCTGGTAGTCCAGTGGCTAAGACTCCTCACTCTCAATGCAGGGGACCCAGGTTCAACCCCTGGTCAGGGAACTAGATCCCACATGTCACAGTGAACAGTTCAAAGGTCCCGACTAGAAGATCCCAAGTGCCAAAACAAAGACCTGGTACAGTGAAATAAATCAGTATTTCAGAAAAAAGAAAGAAATGGTTCGTATAAGTTCTGATGAGCTATTCCTTAATTCATTTAAGGGAAAATGCTGATCTTTATTTGAAATGAATAAGATTTGTTTTTAGTTCTTTTTGGTTTGTTTTTAGTTCTTTTAATTCATGTCATTATCAAATATCCATTTTTAAAAATTGGAAAAAAATAAAAATAAAAATAAAAAATTGGAGTACAATTGCTTTACAATGATGTTGTGTTAGTTTCTGTTGTACAATGACGTGAATCAGCTATGTTCAGGTACATCAGTATACATATATCCTCTCCCTCTTGAGCCTCCCTCCCACCCCTCTAGGTCATCACAGACACCAAGCTGAGCTCAAATATCCATCTTTTAAGGTCAGTACTTTCAACCCTCCATGTTACCTTTTTTAAAAAAGACTTTGTAACATTTCCTGTGTGACAAATACCAAGAGGGAAGAAAAGGGCTTCCATCCCTCACACTCAACACTGCCCCCAGGGGTGGGGCTGATGGTGGATGTGCTGTGACCACCTCTGTGCTCAGCAGGATCTCCACCCCTGGGTTCCTTGCTTGGAGGTTGTTCCTACTCGAATACTTAAAGTATCTGAAATATTGGATACTGAAATACATGATAGGCAGAATTAAAATTTCAACAACTCAGAAATTCCCTGGCAGTCCAGTGGTTAGGATTCTGAGCTTTCACTGCCAAGGGCCTCGGTTCACCCTGGTCAGGGAACTGAGATCCCACAAGCTGAGTGGTGTGACTCAAAAAAAAAAAAAAAAAAAACCTACAAATTTGTTTTGATATGTGGATAAACTTTTATTTATATATAAAGGGAAAACCAATTTCATTTAAAGCTGCCTAATCCACATTCCCAATAGTGAAGGTGTTTAATTTACCATCCACCTTCCAAAGGCTTCAAATCAAACATAGCTAGAATTGATTGATTGATAAAGAACTGATAGATTGATAAAGAATTCAGATTATAAAACTCTCCAGGCAATTAAATGGTCATAATAATACTGGAACTACAGTTTAAAAAAACAAACCACAATGTTATGAGCCCTAACTATCGTTCACTTGGAGGTACAGATAATCAATACCAAATTCATAGATTGGGTTGTAATCAGCAATTGGAAGCAAACAGTATCAAACTGCATAACTTTTAAAAATTAACCTGAAGTTATGAACTTTATAAAAATGGATCTTATTCTTCCAGTGCTCCCAGCAGCTCTACAAAATCAGTGATGTACCATTCCGCATTATCCTTTACTTGCTGCCTGATCACATTTCCTCCGAATCCAATGAAAGCATCCTATGAAGAGAAAGAAAGGGAAATAGTTTATAAGGAGAGAGAGAAAGAGAGACAGCAGCAGCCTAGGGAAATAAGTATTATTGAAAAGAAGAAACTCTGAACAAAGACAAGTGAGCCCAGCATCACCTGGGATCCCTCCCTCCCCAGCTCCCTGTGAGCCTGCTCACCTCCTCCCCTCTTCCCGCCAAGCGAATAAATGAGTCTGACCACCACTGCAGCAGAAGCACTCAGCTGGACACTGTGGGCTTCAGAAGAACTGAAGTCCTCGGAAAATCAAGACCACTGCTTACAAAAATAAAACCTGGGACTTCCCTCGGTGGTCCAGTGGTTAAGACTTCTTGCTTCCAATGCAGGGGGCCCAGATTCAGTTCCTTGCCAGGGAACTAGATCCTGCACAGCACATCTAAGACCCTGCACAGCCAAATAAATACATGTATATATTTTTTTAAATAGGGACTTCCCTGGTAGTCCAATGGCTAAGACTCCATGCTCCCAATGCAGGGGGCCTGCGTTCAATCCCTGGTCAGAGAACTAGATCCCACTTGCTGCAACTAAAAATCCCAAGTACCACAGTGGAGCCTCAGCACAGCCAAACAAATATTAAAAAACAAGTAAATAAAACCACACCAGGTGGCAAACATCTGAGTCCTAAACTGGGTGGCAATCACATCCAGGCCAATTTCAAAGAAAGAAGATTGAAGAGAGGCCTGTGGGGCTGGGGAAATGCCCGAGGCATGGAATCAGGGCCATGGCAGAGTATCTCCCAGCTGGTGTCCTGCGTGAACCTGAGGGACCCACCCCACTGCCCGCAGGGAGGCCTGTTATCCCGGGCTGAAGGAGATGACAACCCGGAGTATGTTAGCAGCACTCTATTTTTCACTGGTAGAATGATTTAAAGGTGCATTGTTTCATTCACTTCTTCTCAGTGATACCTTCTCTTAGTTAATGATCTTTTGAAATTTTTTTTGGCTGCGCCTTCACAGCATGTGGAATCTTAGTTCCCCGACCAGGGATCAAACCCATATACCCCTGCCCTGGAAAGTGGAGTCCTAACCACTGGACCACCAGGGAAGCCTCATTGTTGTTAGTCACTAGTTGTGTCTGAATCTTTTGCAACCCCATGGACTGTAGCCTACCAGGGCTGATGCAATCTGTCCACGAGATTTCCCAGGCAAGAATCTGGAGTGGGTTGCCATGCCCTTCTCCAAGGGAAATTCCATAGTCAATGGTCTTTTTAAGTGGTATTTTCTCTTTTTTCTGCCAGGACACAGACACAATATACATTGATTTAGAAGTACAGATTTATCTTACTTGCCCTTTCTCTTCATTTTTATTTTCATACCATACAATGGGGGAAAAATAAGTAGATTCTTACATTTAGATAAATCGAGCCTCTTGAACTCCTGCCTCTGCGGCAGCCCTCTGCAGGCCAGCACCAGTTCCACTGTCCTAACACCCTGACTTGTTCCTTCTTGGTCCAGAGACTTCCCATGACCCAAAGGTAACACCAGACAGCCTAGTGCGTGGGGTCTTCTTCTCTTGCTGAAGAGAAAGCCCACTCCCACACCTCCCTGCCCACTGGCCAGCCTGAGACTGCGCTAGTCCATCAGGACTGTGCTCTGCTGCTTCCCTTCCCCCTAGAAGCCCTCCCCGCCAAGTTCTGCCTAGCTTCCACATGGCGACTGCTAACTGCCCTTTAGGGCAGGGCTCCCACTCCCGGGCCACGCACTTGGTACTGCACACAGGAGAAGGTGAGCAGCAGGAGAGTGAGAGAAGCTTCATCTGTATTTACAAACTGCTCCGCATGGCTTGCACTCCTCCTGAGCTCCACTTTCTGTCAGGTCAGTGGCGGCTATTAATAAATGCAAAGCCCTTGAATCATCCAGAAACCATCCTCCACCCCTCAACCCCCGGTCCGTGGAAAAATTGCCTTCCACAAAACCGGTCCCTGGTGCCACTTTGGGCGCAGATTAGGGCACAGATTCCTCGGACCACCTTCCAGGGCTACAGACCTGCACACACACCACCTTCCCTTGGTTCAGTCGGGCTGTGTCACCTTCTGACCGATAGGATCTTCTGCACTTTGTAATTCTGTCCTTCTTGGATACCAGGATTCAGGTCCCCTTAAAGAACCCTGCATTTTATGCCTTGTACTCTGATATCCACTGGCCTGGCTTTCAGTACTTAGTCGACCCTGACATTGGCTGTAAATCATTTAAGAACGCATTATTTCAAACTGACTCAAGTAATGTTAAAAGGATCCCCAAAAATTCTTTAACCACTTTTAATTAATCATTGACAGACAGATGTTATTTTTAGATCTGAGGAAACTAGGTAGTGAAATGTTCACCACTATATTTTTGGTTCAGTTTTTTTAAGGTAGAACGAAATGTTAGAGTCACAGTCCTATGTGAAATGGACATGTGATATTTAAGGTATTGGCTACAGTCCATGGGGTCCCAAAGAGTCGGACACAGCTGAGTGACTGAGCACACATGCATGCACACACACACACACACACATACATAGAGCACTTATTTCCTGCTAGTCTCAGAAAGCAATGGAAATGCAGAAGAAGAATAAAATGCTTTAATACGGCCATAGTATCGAATCCCCATGACCCTCAGTTACCCTATCAGTAAAGAGGAAAAGATGATACTTTTTACTTCACAGGGCTGTTATGAAGATTAAATAAGATAATGTATGAGGAAATAGTTAATCAAATATAAAACACAAATTCTGGTTGTAGTATAAGAGCTGCATTAATTGTGGAAATGAAGCCAAACCTCATTGAGCACATACTTGGGCTAAGAGGCAGCAGCCATACTGCAGGGACAAGGGGTCTTTGGAAGTTTTAAATGGGGTTTAAGTTCCTTACTTGCAGCCTTCCTTGGGTTTGCAAAAAGTCAATTAATATATTGAGATTGAATGTGTTTTATTTATTTTGTTTTTTTGTTTTATGGTGATACAGGTTTTTGTTTCATTCTCACAAGCTGCATAAAAATGAGTATGCTTAATACATACAGCAGGAGGACAGGCTTCCATGTCTGTGGCTCCATCTCCAACCATGACGATCTTCTTAAAGTGAAATTTTTCCTTTAACAATTTAATAACTTTTCCTTTTCCACCAGATTCAGCTGTTGGCTGCGTCTCATCAAAACCTGCATATTCACCTATAAAACAGATCCACAGAATTGGATCAGTAGGGCCACTTTTTTGCATAGATGATATCCTCATTTACATACGACTGGCAAAGCTAAAAATGGCCTTCCACACAGCCTGGACTTCCACACTTATTTCTCAGAATAAACAAGCTATGCTTTTAAATTACAAACTTCTTGTCAAGGTTATTCCTTTAGGTGATAAACATCTTGCAGTTAATTGGTTTTATCTTCTAAGCTTCCAGTACAGCAAGTCTCAAAACTTATTGAAATGGCAGAACACCATGAAACAGTAATATATTAATTTAAAACATGTTATTATATAATTTCTTCTAAGAGGAGATTCTAATTTACATTTGATGGATTATTTCCATCTTACAGTAATTACTACACTTATACTCTACTCTTTTAATGATTTCTATCTTAAAAACTCTTCAAAAGTGTTCTAGTAACACATTTAATGTTTTTAATTAATGCCATTTGGTTTTAAGAATGCCAGCCACCCCCTGACATAACTGGAGACATCTTAAGATGACGAGAAGATTACAGTTGTGGCTCTGTGATGGTCCAGAAAGGGGCCAGGAGGCGCCTCCAAAGGCAGCTACAGTGCAGTGACTTGCTCACAAATTAACTCTCCTTCCTGAGTCAAACACACGAGCCAAGTTGGCTCTAATACATGAGAGCTTTCATAAAACTGAAATATACTGAATGACAAAATAAGTCATATGGGTTACATGACATTATTTACTAAAATGCAGACATGTATATACAGACAGATGATTTTATGGATACTGAAGGTAGGAGAGATGATGCCCTAAGTGTATCTTGCAGAGTAAAGGATACCAAGGTGTGAAAGACATCAGTAAAGAGAACCCTCTATCTCAGCATTTAACTCTGACGCCACCTTGCTGAAGCTGCACTCCAACAGACATTAAATACTAAAACTGATTAGAGGGGAAAATGTGACCATGAAAGTCTTACCATTAAAGTAGAACTTCAGCCTATTGGCAAATACATTGGTTGATGGAATGTTGAGCTTTGAAGCAACATGCTCCACAATGCTCCTAAAGCCACCAGATATCAGGAAAACCTGAACATTTCGTTCTTGTAGGCGACTTACTAGCTCCCTGTAAAAAAAAAAAAAAAAAAAGGAAACTCAAATACCAAATGCTGATCAATACAAAAGTGAAAACAGAAAACGTGAAAAGGAAACTCAAATATGCATTTCTCCTAATGCATCTGTCCAAGGTACATCAGACAAGGTATATCGCCTAGTGAATTAATGTTCCATATATATTTTTCTAAATGCACTTAGAAATTAGTGGGTGGGGCTTGACTGCTTTAGGAAACCATTCCACAACTCTGCTCTGCCCATGGACCTAGAAACACGAGATGAAGAGGGGATTTTGGCTCTCTGTTGGGAGAGAGGGAAGGCAGACATGGGCAGGACCAACCAGCCAGACAAGACCAGTCACAAGGACTGAAAGAACCACACGGAAGCTCTACAGTAATGAAGGACATGCCCCCAAATGCAGGTGCTGAGAGAGAGGCAGTGTGCCCAGACTGGGCATCCCTTACCTTATGCCGGGGGTCAGGTGCGGGGGGTGCTCTGCTAGGAGCCTCTGCACCTGTTCCCTGGAGGGCTGGATCAGAGCTAAGCGCTGTGTGAGGGCAGCCTTGAAAGGCACTGCTCCGCCCATGGCTTGCCGTGTCCTAGGAGGAAGAAGACCCAATAATCAAGCCAGCCAAGTCAGCTGTCGTCAAAGTTTACATGCCCACCCTCCTCAGCTCCTCTCAAGGTCCATCCACAAGGACAGTGCCCCACCATACAACAGACGTGCTACGTTGCCATGGGAGTAAGTGGGGCCAGGGATAAACTATGGAGGGTTTGCTTGAGAATCACATTGATATTCTGCATTCACAAATACACCATCCAGTGAGCTGAGAAAAATGCACGTACTATCCACAGGTACCTTCCTTAGAAGCCGTGAGCTCTTGTAAACCAAGAAAGAGACTAAAGGCCAGTACTCTTTATACATACACATACACATATATAATTTAGCATGTTAAAAACAATCACATCAAAGAAAAGTATACAGGGGCTTCCCTGGTGGCTCAGTGGTAAAGAATCCGCCTGCCAATGCAAAAGACACCAGTTTGATCCCTGGTCCAGGAAGATACCACATGCTGTGGAGCAACTAAGCCCGTAAGCCACAACTATTGAGTTGGTGCTCTGGAGCTCAGGAGCTGCAACTGCTGAAGCCTGCCCGAGAGCCTGTGCTCCACAACCAGAGAAATCACTGTAATCAGAAGCCCATGCCCAGCACAGCAAACAAATAATTTTTAAAGTATTCAGATAAAAAAATGTCATAGATGACATAAGAATAGTGTGCATATATTTTTGCATATATATATAAATCTACAATATTTACCACTGTTGATTTATATATATTTTGGAGCAGCTCTGATGCTGCTATCATAAGCCAAATTGTATGGCTTGGTTTACTAGGCCAGGCATGCTTGCATCAGATGAAGCTGAACATGAAACAGTCTAGGACCTGGTGAGTGTGGGTGGCACAGGGGAGAGCAGAAGGGAGGAAGGAACTCTCACCTGGGCATCCGTGGAGACACTGAACCAAAACTAGCTTTCTAGCAAAGCTCTAAGGCCATACTTTCAACCATGACACCAAGCACTGGACCCCTGGAGATCTGGTAGGTTATCTTTTTTGGTTATTTGTGGTCATCAATCCCCTGGTCAAGCTAAGGGTATGTCATCCATATTTATTTGTCAAAGTGTATATATTAGTGTTATATATACACTTTTTTGGCATAAATGTGTGCATAAATGGGAAATCCCCCAGAAGTCCAGTGGTTAGGATGCCATGCTTCCACTGCAGGGAGACAAGTTTGATCCCTGGTTGGAGGGAACTGAGGTCCTGAAAGCCATGTAGTATGGCCAAATATACATACATACACATATATGCAGCCCTCCAGGTTTCTCTGTCCATGGGGATTCTCCAGGCAAGAATACTGGAGTGGGTTGCCATGCCTTCCTTCAAGGAGTCTTCCCAACCAGGGATTGAATCCAGGTCTCCCACATTGCAAGCAGATTCCTTACCATCCGAGCCACCAGGGAAGCCCATGAATAATGGAGTAGGTAACCTATCCTTTCACTAGGGGATCTTCCCAACCCAGGAATCGAACCAGGTCTCCTGCATTCCAGGTGGATTCTTTACAAGCCGAGCTACCAGAGAAGCCCATACACATACACACATAGATTTATATAAGCCCATATACATATATACATATATATATATTTATATAAATGGATGGTTGGATGATGTACTACACCAACAAATTCAGCTCTAAGTGATGGAAGAAAATAACCCAGTGCCCATATTTCATAGGAAGGGACTAAAATCAGGGAATTGTGGCTCTGGTCCTGTACGTCATTCAAAAGTCACTCTTCTTTTGCAATCCTCTATCATTTCATAAGGTGAATAAATACTGTTCCTACATTTCTGACACGGCATCCTCAACTCCACAGAATTTGGCCAGCTCATCAATTCCTTCTTCTTGGATGACGGTGCTATCGACATCAAAGCACACTGCATCAGCTGAACAGAAAAGATTCCTCAACTCTGAATGGGAGACCATCTTTGGAAGAATTTTCCTCCTACAACAGAAAAAGATGAATCTATTTAAAGACATAAAATATAATCATTTGTTATTGTTGTTCAGTTGCTAAGTCCTGTTTGACTCTTTGCAACTCCATGGACTGTAACACGCCAGGCCTCCCTGACCCTCAGTATCTCCCAGAGTTTGCCCAAGTTCACGTCCAATGAATTGGTGATGCCATCCAACCATCTCATCCTCTGTCGCCCTCTTTTCCTTTTGCCTTCGATCCTTCCCAGCATCAGACAAAATATAATCATAAAAGGTCTAATTTTGCCTACAAATGTCAATATATTGTATTTCCCATCAAAGTCATTCATTTTTTTAAATACAAATTAAGCACCTTCTAAATGTCAGGCTCTGGGGCTACAAAGTTGAGTGGAGACCCAGATTCTGCTCCCAGGAATTAAGTCTAGTGAAGGTTATCAATTTATGAATGTATTTGATTTTCAACCAATATTCAGATACTTTTGACCTAACAGTTAGAGCAATAAGGCAAGTGCTACAATGGAAATGTGCATAAGATACTGTGAGCACACAGAGTAAATGGTTAACCTTGTCCATGAGACAGGCTTCCAAGAGGTACCGGCATTTGAGCTGAATATGCAGAGTAAGTGGCCTTCTGCATGGGCTCTCAAAGGGAAGGGTATCAGTTTGTTGTGTCCTGAGAATAAGCCAGGGGGAGAACAGCAGCAAGGAGCGGGGTAGTGATGGCAAAGGGAAGAACACGTGTAAAGACAAGGCAGCAGAATATGGCTGATGAGCTGGGAGCTGCCCAGCGGCCCAAGCCAGCTGGCAGGCAGTGCACGCGCAGTTAGTATGGGCGGGCTAAGGAGCTGTTTTTTTTTTTTTTTTTTTTTGACTTTTCTGGGTTTTCATTGATTCACACAGACTTTTCTTTAGTTGCGGCAATCTGGGACTACTGTTCGTTGCGGTAGATGGACTTCTCATTGCCATGGCTTCTCTTGTTGCAGAGCACAGACTCGAGAGCTCGGGCTCAGCAGTTGTGGTGCCTGGGATTAGTCGCCCCACGGCCTGTGGGATCTTCCTGGACCAGAGATCGAACCCGTGCCCCCTGCATTGGTAGGTGGATTCTAATCCACTGGACCACCAGGTAAGTCTTAAGGAGTTTGGATTTTAACATTCTAGCTAACAGAAGGACTTACCTGGTGGACCAGGAGCTAAGACTCCATGCTTCCAATGCAGGGGGCCCAGGTTCAATTCCTGGTCAGGGAACTAGATGCCACATACCTCAGCTAAGAGTTCATATGCTGCAACTAAGACTTGGTGCGGCCAAATAAGTAAATATTGGGGGGAAAAAACCTTTTAGCTAATAGGAAACCTTGAAAGGCTTTACACCTCAGAAGTTCGAGCTAAACATACACATGAGTCTGTTTCCAGTGCAGAGATGGTAACTGAAGCCACAGACTGCTGGAAGAGAGAGTAGAGAAAGAGAAAAAGAAGAAGGCTGAGGACAGAGCACAAAGGAACAGGGCAGTCAGGGCAGGAATCTGTGAAGGAAAATGAGAGGGAGAAGTCACAGGGAGGAACTGAGAGACCACAGTGCTGCAGAAGCTGCAGAGGACAGTTTCAAAAGAATTTTGAGTATTTTTTATTTTTTAAGAAAATTGGGGCTTCCCTGATGACTCAGTGGTTAAAAAAAAAAAAAAAAATCCACCTGCCAATGCAGGAGACACCGGTTCAATCCCTGGTCCAGGAAGATCCCACATGCCATGGGGCAGCTGAGCCCAGGCTCCACGACTACGGAAGCTCTTGCACCTTAGAGCCTGTGCTCCACAACAGGAGAAGCCGTTGCAGTGAGTAGCCCCCGCTCGCCACAATAGAGAAACGCTCAAGCGGTAACGAAGACCCGGCACAGCCACAAATAAATAAAATTACTTTTTAAAAAAGAAAGAAAATCAATGGACTAGAGTCTTGGAAGTGAACTAGATCCTAGAGGTCATCTGGGGCCACTCTCCCATCAAAGAAACTAATACGTCATGTACAAGGTACACGGACCATGCAAATCACATAAACAGTGGCTGACAACTGACTCACAGGAGCCTGGCCAACCCACTTTGTAACTCATTACAAACCAGTGCATTTGGTAGAACCATCCAGTTCAAAGTTAACGTGGGGGAAAAAAAATCTTTCAAGACAGGGGTCAACAAAACACAGCCAGTAGGCCAAATGCAGCCTGCCACCTGTTTTTGTACAGCCTGTGAAGAATGAATTTTACATTTTAAATAGTTGGGAAAAGTAGAAGAGTAGTATTTTGTGACACATGCAAGTCACATAAAATTCAAAATTCAGTGTCTGTAAATAAAATGCTATGGGAACATAGCCACGTTCATCATTTACATGTCTATAGTGACTTCCCCAAAACAGCAGACAAGCTGAGTAGCTGTGTCAGAGACATGGTCTGCAAAGCCTGAGATACATACTGTCTGGCCCTTTAGAGAGAAATTTTGCTGATCCTTGTTTCGAGCCCTTACAAGAGAGTACTCCAAACAGGAAACATCAATTTCATTGGAGTCCCACTAAAAACAGGCAGAGGAGGGTAAATTAATGAATCCAGTTAGATAACAGATTTAAAACTCTGCACTGACATTATCGACCTAAATGTGGATAAGTCTCCACAGAAGAGAAGTATTTTTCAAAAACATGAATACAAAACACATCTGCTACTGGTTATCTACTGGGTTTTCTATAAGAGATGATGGAAAAACCCGATCGACTTTTTGGCCAACACAATACGATCTGTTTTTTACCCACAACATCATGTTCTTGTTCAAGCTGACCACTCAAGTTAGAGGACCAACTTCCCAGGTTCACATATCTGCTCTTGGAGGCTAAGCTTCTTTGCTGGTTGGTTCTCTTAATGTAATAGCCCAGGGTCCGTACTTGGTCTTCTCTACCTATATACACTCCTTGCTAAGTGCTAAGTCACTTCAGTCATGATCAACTCTTCGAGACCCTATGGACTGTAGCCCACCAGGTTCCTCTGTCCCTGGGAATTCCCAGGCAAGAATATTGGAGTGGGTTGCCATTTCCTCCTCCAGGGGATCTTCCCCACCCAGGGATCAAGCCAGAGTTTCCTATGTCACCTGCATTGGCAGGGGAATTCTTTACCACTAGCACCACCTGGTCACTCCTTAGATGAATTAATTTATCCTTGATCATAGCTTTAAATGTCAGTTCTATGACAGTAACTCCCAATACACAGCTGCAGCTCAGTTTTCTCTCCCAAACCCTAAACTCTATATACTTACCTGACTTCCACTCAGATGTTTAGTGAACATCGCAGACATAAATCATAACATCCAAAACAGAACTCCCAGTGTTCCCTCCCCTCCTCAAAACTGCCATTCTTGCAGCCTTCCTTTTCTCTCTTGATGGCAACTCCACTCCTCAGTCACCTTTAACATTTCTCTTTCCCTGAAATCCCACATCCAATCTTTCAGGAAATGCTATTTGTTCTGCCTTTAATACATATATATATTTTTTGGCCAAGCCTCGCAGCATGTGGGATCATAGTTCCCTGCTGCTGCTGCTGCTGCTGCTAAGTCGCTTCAGTCGTGTCCGACTCTGTGCAACCCCTGAGACGGCAGCCCACCAGGCTCCACCATCCCTGGGATTCTCCAGGCAAGAACACTGGAGTGGGTTGCCAGTTTCTTCTCCAATGCATGAAAGTGAAAAGTGAAAGTGAAGTCGCTCAGTCATGTCTGACTCTTAGCGACCCCATGGACTGCAGCCTACCAGGCTCCTCCGTCCATAGGAGTTTCCAGGCAAGAGTACTGGAGTGGGGTGCCATTGCCTTCTCCAATAGTTCCCTGAAAAGGGATCAAACCCACACCCAGTACAGTGGAAGTGTGAAGTCTTAACCACTGGACCTCCCGGAAAGTCCGGTTCTTCCCGTAAGAGCTAACCAAAAAAAATCTAACCAAAGTATGACCACTTCTCACCACATCCACTGCCGTTGTTTCAGCCTGTCACCAATGTTTCTAGCCAAGATTGTACCAACAGCCTCTTAAAATGTCCCCACCCCTACTATCTGCTCTCAACATTACAGCCAGAGAATCATTGTAAGCTATAAGCCAAATCATGTCACAATCTTAGCTCAAAATCCTTCAGTGGCTTTTCATTTTACTAAAAGTAAAAGCCCAACTTCCTACGATTACCAATAAGATCTGCCCCCCAACTCTGGCACCACCACCACCACCAGCATGCCCTCCCGATTACTTCTCTGGCCTCATCTCCTACCCCTCTCACCCTTGTTCACTCTGCTGAGCCTCACTGGTCTTCTTGCTACTCTGCAAATACACCAGGAAGGCTCCCCTCTTAGGGTCTTTGCTCTAGCTTCGCCCTTGGTGGGAATGCTCATCATGCGAATACTCTCTTGGCCAGTTCCCTCAGAAGCAGTTTGCCCAGATGTCAACCTGACCACGCTGTTTATCACTGTAACCCCCTTCCCTGACCTTACCCCTGACATTGCTGATCTCCCTCATGATGCCCTACTTCTTCTGTAACATCTCTCATCTTCTAACACCTGATAACACATGTCTATTATGTGTTGTTTATCTGTTCCCATTAAGATGTAAATTTCACAGGAGTAGGATCTTTATCATCTTTGTTCACTGCTGGATCCTTAGGACTGAGAACGGTACTTGGCACATAGTAAGGCTCAGTAAGGCTTCCCAGATGGCACCAGTGGTAAAGAACTTGCCTGCCAATGCAGGAGACATAACAGACTCAGGTTCAATCCCTGGGTCAGGAAGATCTCCTGGAGGAGGGCATGGCAACCCACTCCAGTATTCTTGCCTGGAGAATCCGCATGGACAGAGGAGCCTGGCAGGCTACAGTCCATAGTGTCACAAAGAGTCGGATATGACTCAAGTGATTTAGCACACGCACAAGGCTCAGTAATGTGTGTAAATGAATAATGCTCAAATGCCATCTTCACTATGAAGTCTTTCCTGATCCCCTGATCTGGAAAAACATCTCTCCCAGAACTTCCAAAGTACTTTATGGAGACCTGCTTTAAGATATGGAATTCATAATATTCCAACTTATCTTATATTGATTTATGTGCATATCACTTTCACTCCAGGATGGCAAGCTCTTTGTACTAAAATACAAAATTTTCCAAAACACCTATCGTTTTGAACCTTTTCTGAGTGGATACTCCATTAATTTCTGAAGGTTGAATGAATAAATAAAATGATACAATTGTGAATTACATACCCACAGCTAACGATTTTTTAAAACTTTTTATCATGGCAAATTTCACATACATATAAAAACAGGAAGTATGAATACATGAACTCCATGTATTTATCATCCTGTTTCAATAATCATAGCAAATCTTACTTCATCAACAACCCCACTATAAAAGGTTCTGCACCCCAATTCCAACAAGGGGGTTGGGGTTCCCACACATCCAAGCAGTTCTTGGATACCAGCAGGGTGTTCTACTTTTCGATTCAATTCTGACACTATCTACCCAGAGAGGGCATCAGATTCCACAGGTTAAAGGTTTAGTCCACAAGACTGACCCCACTCCACCCCCAACACACACTCTCTCTCTCTCTCTCTGGATGTCTGTCACAAATCCAGATTATCATCACCTGTGCTTCTGACTGACCAGCTATAGAGTGGAGTTTCCAACAACCCCTCCTTGGGTTCAATTAATTCATTAGAGCAACTCACAAAATTTACGAGGTTTATTATTAAAGGATATAACTTAGGAAAAGCAAATGAAAGAAATGTACAGGGCAAAGATATGTGGAAGGGGAGGTGAGCTTCCATGCCCTCTCCAGGCTCGCCATTCTGCCCAAATCTCCATGTGTTCACCTACCCAGAAGCTCTTAGAACCCCGTCCTTTGTGGGTTTTGAGGAGGCCTCATTACAAAGGCACACTTGACAAAATCATTGGTCACTGGTGCCCGAGCTCAGCCTCTAACCCCTCTCGGGGTCATGTCAGTGGGACCGAAGGTTCCAACCCTCTCATCACATGGTTGGCTCGCATGGCAAACAGCCCTCATCCTTAGGTAGGTCCAAAAGTCACCCATTCACACAAGAGACATCTTTATCTGTCTCATCATGGAAAATTCCAAGGATTATGGGAGCTCTGTGTCAGAAACAGGACAGGTCCAAATACCTGTTTATTACAAATCACATTCTCACACCCACACAATTCTATCTTTGAGATAAATCTGACTTATCTCAAAGTAAACCATATCATTTCATACAAAAATATTTCAGTGTATACACTTAAAAGGTAAAGGCTCTTTTTAACATAGTCATTTGCATTTATTAACTCTACTGTTGGCACCTGCCTGTATGCAGGTGTGGCCACTGACAATCAAATCAGGTTGATCACAGCACACCTCAGAATGCCCCTGCTTATCCACTTCTCATTATTAGCGTAGAAATCAACATAATGTCTCTGTTACTTGATTCATTTATGCCCTTCATGATTCAAATCCTCTCCATTTCACCAGGCTTTTCCCCACCACTTTCCTCCCCCCACAAACACTCACATACACATACACACACTTTATGCTCAAGGGATACAGAGGACTTCTTGCTCCTTAAACATGTCATGGTTTTTTAGTTCTCTTTATCTTTGCAAATGCTGTTTATTCTGCCTGAAATCACCTAATTACTCATGTTTAAGGGGCAAATTCTTATTTATCCTTCAAGGTGCAGATTAAATTATTTTCCCTGTACTATCTCCTTCATAATCCCCTCCAAGAATTAATTAATTACTCCCATTCCTCTCCTAGAATGTGAGTTCCTTCAGGGTAGGGACCTTGACTGAATTACTTTTCTGTTCCAGCACAGTAGGTGTTAAATTGAAATGTTTCAGGGATTAGAGCTGAATCTAAGCAGTTAATGAGAACCCAACACAGAATCGAGTACATTACTGTTCTCAATTAAACAATTCCAAATTAGTATGCTATTACCCTAAAATTAAAATCCTTAACCAGAAATGGTGACTACAACAGAGAAACAGAATCAACATCATATATTCCGAAGTTGGAAGGAAGCTCAAAGCCATTATCTGGGGCTAGTCCTGTGCCCTTCTACAGGAACAATATAGATACATCCATTTACCAAATTAACTAATAGAGGTATAAGGAATTAAATGTTTTACCCAAGGTCATACAGCTCCTAAGTGATGGCCAAAGAACTGAAATTTGGATCTCAAATGCACAGAGACAACATAAAAGATGTGGATAAATTAAGTAAAATTAAGTAAAATTAGACACTGTTAAGAACATAACATGGATCCAGGAAATGTCAAAGACTTCCACCAAGAATTCAGACTGGGACTTCCCTGGCAGTTCAGTGGTTGAGAATCCACCTTGAAGTGCAGGGGACATGGGTTCAATCCCTGGTCAGGGAACTAAAATCCTACAGACCATGGAGAAACTAAGTCCACATGCCAGAACTGGAGAATCCATGCGCCACAATGGAAGCTCCCACATGCTGCAACTAAGACCAACACAGTCAAATAAATACAAATATTTTTTTAAAAAAAGAGTTCAGACTATTCTTCAAAGACAGTGAAGCCAGTGCACAGTGCCACTCTGTGCCCAGCACATGATCTGGGAACCACAGAATGGGCACCACCTTCAAGACGCTCTCAGTCTCATTGGATGGCTGGACAAATCATCATTGCTCACATTTGAAAAGCCAGAGCCTTGAGCCTCTTTCCAACCACTGATACCAGCAATAGCTTCAACCAGATCATGAGCCTCAAATACAAAAGGAAACATACATTTACTCTAATGAAGTGAGAACTGATTTCTACAAATCCGGATGAACAGTAGTCCTGACTTGTAACTCAGAACTGCTGACACCTGTAGGTTGCACTGTGGGTCCCAAGACAGGATGTTTGAGACAAACTATTGGAGGACAGAGGGAACAAGAAGTACCCACAAACTGAGAAGGCATCTTGAGAGCGACAAATGAGGCAGGGAGATCCATGTAATCAGGGTCCTTGGAAACAGGGCGTGCACTCCTAAGCCAAGACTGATGAATGGGTAAGTAGTCTTGGGGGTGCTGGAAATATGTCAGGGAGGGTTTTCATCATTGTTTGGGGACTAACAGAGTGTAGAGCTACCTGGCCCTGATGATTATTAAACAATATCTATCAACTGTAAAGCCCTTGAAGACACAGAAGTGATTCACTGCACAATACAGTTCTGGGTAGGGTCAGAAGGACAGGAGAAACTGTAAGGACCCAAGATGGTGCTAGTTATGCTAACAGCCATGCACAAACATTACACTGAAGCTACCTGGAAGGCTAATTTTTTTCTCTGTGCCCTCCCTAGAAGACAGAGCTAGATTATATGACCTTAGCCTTGCCCCCAGAATGCTTGTGCCAGGGGATATGCCCTCCACTCCTCAGCTTACATGGGTTTCAATCCCCTGCTTAGACTACAGAACAAATTCAGCTTCCGCCAGCACTTCGCAACCCCCACTGTAAAATGCTCTGCCTTCCTGTTCACTTCTGATTCCCTCTTTTTTCATTGTCTCCACCAGGAGTGACTCATGATTCGTACAAATTCAAAATCCTCATAGTTCCAGGGGCAGGAAGGGAAATGTGCTGAGTAAATTCAGTTGCTTCAAAGTGAATTGTGTACATTAGAAAAACTGTTGCTGGAGAATGGACTCTGGAGCCCTCACATCCAGACTAGCAGGGAAGGGGGACAGGACAGGGGTGGAAGAAATCCTGGTGGAAAAGGTCTGTGTTTACATGGCAGTTGCCAAGCCTGGTCCCAACCCCTAGACCACTGCCTTCTGGGGCTCAGGACAGGACTCCTGCCCACCCGACCCCAAGCAGGTCCACCTTGGGGAAGCAGAGGGCCAACTGGTAAAGAAGCCACAGCTGACAACCCCTCGTCACCTACTCCCAGCTCCAAAAGTACAAAAGCAAGCTTCCCTTCAAGGCCAACCTTAGGAATTCTGATGTTAGATAAGAGGGAAAAAACTTTCTCATCCCAACAAACTCTCTTCCAGCTTCTCATCTAAGTGTCTCACAAGAGACATCTAAGATTACCTTCACCAACTTCCGCTTTTGCTGGGATTGACCTCTTACCTTCACCTATGTAAGAACAAATATAAGCTGGTACAGAGGTTGAGGAAGCCAACAGAGCAAAGATTCCTGGACTCAGATGGGCATCATCTAGGGTGGCTTTGGTCCTGGTGGTGAGGCTGTTTGGGGCCCTCCAGGCAGTGAAACAAGGTCGAATGGAGTCTGAGAGGCTTCTGGATCAGAGGAGAGTCAAAGAGCCTTCCTCTAACTAGGACGGGGGTTCCTGCCAATGCATTTATAGTACATTTTATGATTTAAAACAAAACAAAACAGATCTTCTTCAGGGAAACCGAGATTGTATGTGTACCACTTTACAGCAGAAAATTCTTTTTATGCAGGTGAAGAGTAAACTGATAAACATATAACATTGACAATGACGACAACAGCAGACAAAAAGGACTCACGCTTCTTCAGTGCTGGATTCCCAGGAGACAATGGTCTTCTCTTCCCACTTCTTTCCTGGGGGGGTGGGGGGGTGGGGGATAAAGAAACACAGCATAAAGTTCTGACTACAAATTTCTTCAAGAGAGATCTCGTGAGTTCTGCAAGAGTAAGAACCTAGAAAGAACGGGGAAATCAACATCAAGGTCCAGACACAGGAGAAGAAAGAGACCGTCTAGCTTCACTATCCTCCCTCTATAGGACTGGAACAAAGAAAGGTCGGCTGCAAAGTCTCCTAAGGCTACTTTCTCTGGGAAATACTTCACATCTGCCTCCTTCAAGCTCCACAGAAGAGGAAACATGCCCTTTTCTGTGGCTCTAAACCAGAAAAAGCTTCGAATCTGATAGAAAATCACCTACACCTGATTGGCATGGCTCAGAGGCAAGGGAAAGGAGAGAAAAAGGGAAAGAGGATCTTGGGGGAAAACAAAATACAAATACAGAGAAGCCAATGTAGGAACATTACAGACTGTACAAAATGGTCCCTGCTGTCTTCAAAACGAGGAAGTCAGCAACATTCCAAGAATAGTCAGAGGAATCCTGCTGCCTCGTAAGAAGGGAACAAAGCCAACAACTTCCAATTATTATCCTCATCATTTAAACTGTAAAAAGAAGTGGACGAAGGTGCTAAATCTCAGAAGAAACAAAGAGACAAAAAGAAGCAGTTAAGAACAGGCAGCAAGAAAGAGCAAAGTAGGGCTTGACAAAGGACAGACGACAGAATGGAAAGAAATCTTCTGGGAGGTTCAAATACAGTCCTCACTGCACTCAGAAAGGGTTTGGTGTACCCTTTCTCTCACCAGAGTCATAGAGGATAATACTCCCGAGAAGGAGGAAGAGAACAAGCTGTACTCAAAGCCTCATACCTGAGCACGCAAGCCTAGCATGTCTTCCCCACGCTGCCAAGCTTCTGCAGGTGTTCTGAATCCCGCTCCCCTGCAGGCCCGGAGAGGGGCATCCTATTGGCCCTCCCCGGAAGCTGCTCCTTTTAAGAGACAACCCACTGCCCAGAATGGCAGCACAAGAATGGTACTATTTCCAATTTTCTTCTTTTTTATTTGTTTCTTTTCAAGCGTGAATTATTTTTTTATGTGTGTATACATTTTATTTTATTTTGGCTCTGCTGGGTTTTTCTTGCTGTGCCTGGACTTTCTCTAGTTGCAGCCATTGGGAGCTACTCTTTGTTCAGGTGCTCAGGCTTCTCACTGAGGTGGCTTCTCTTGTTGCAGAGTGCGGACTCTAGGTGTACAGGCTTCAGTAGTTGAGGCTCACCGGCTCCAGAGCCCGGGCTCAGTAGTTGTGGCACATTGGTATTTGCCTGGAGGCATGTGGGATCTTCCCGACCCAGGATTGAACCTGTGTCCCCTACATTGGCAGGAGGATTCTTTACCACTGAACCACCAAAGAAGGCCCTAACTTGCTTCTTTAATATAGTTTATTATTTCTCCTTTGATCCATTTACATCTAAAGCAGAAATTCTTTTAATTATAAAGGCAGGCTCTTTTTCTCTTCTAATTTAGAATTTGTACATTGCTACTTACCTTTTTTTTTTTCAACTGGGCATGTATTAAATCATGTGAAAACTTAAAATGTTCTATTTTGTTTCACCAATATGAAAATGACAAGACTCTGATAGTCATTATACTGAAATCCTACCTGGTAGTTTTAATTATATATAGAAATACTGAAATATACATCCTTCCCTAACCTGTAGTCCAACGACAAATTATGTAATAATAATAATAAAACTTGTAGTCCAATGCCAAAAATCAACTCCAAATGAATCAAGACCTAAACAAAAAAGCTAAAACTATAAGACTTCTAAAATGTAGGAGGAAAATTGCACTGCTGTGGCAGGCAGCCTCTAAAACAGCCCCTAGAGGGAATTCCCTGGAGGTCCAGTGGTTAGGACTCTGTGCTTCTAGTACAGAGGTCTTGGATTTGACCCCTGGTTGGGGAACTAAGATTCCACAAGCCACACAACTTGGCCAAAAAAACAAAACAAACAAACAACACCTAATGAACCAACTTCCTGCTATTCCAACCCATCTCTAACCCCCTGCCCTTGAGAGTGAGCTGGGTTTAGTAACTCCCTTCCAGTGAACAGAATGAGGCAGAGGTGATAGGGTATCACTTGCAAAATTAGACTGACACAAATGAGTGTGTATAACTGTGAGATCTGAACAAGCTCTATGGATTGTGCCAGAGTCAGTTCCTTGAGATGTTGCCCTCAGGGGAAGGGACATGAAAGAAGGAGAAGTGCATGAGATTTCCCTGTATATTTCTTTGCAGCCCTCTGTGAATCCATAATTATTTCTAATCACACACAAAAAGTGCGTTTTTTAAAGTGAGTTTATCTAGGGAGATTCCCTGGTGGTCCAGTGGTTAGGGCTCAGTGCTCTCACTGCCAGGGCCTGGGTTCAATTCCTGGTCAAGGAACTAAGACCCTGCAAGCCAGGCAGCATGGCCAAAATATAAAGAGTGTGTGCGCCTGTTGTCACTTTAAAAAAAGAATGTGGCTTCCATTCTTGCCCCACCCCCACTCCTTGCTCTACAGGAAGGCAGCTGCCATGTTGGTAGCTGCCCTAAGAGAGATGCATTTGGCAGAACTGAAAGCAAACAGCCAGGGAGAAACTGAAGACCTCAGTCCAACAACCCTCAAGGAACTGAATCCTGTCAACAGCCAGATGAGCGCACTAGGAAGCAGATCTTCCTCCACTGAAGTGTTCAGATAAGTTGACCTTGGCCAACTGCAACCCCTTAGTGAAGTCGCTCAGTCGTGTCTAACTCTTTGCGATCCCATGGACTGTAGTCTATCAGGCTTCTCTGTCCATGGGATTTTCCAGGCAAGAGTACTGGAATGGCGTGCCATTTACTTCTCCAAGAGATCTTCCTGACCCAGGGATCAAACCCAGCTCTCCTGCATTGCAGGCAGACCCTTTACCCTCTGAGCCACCAGGGAACACCTTAAGAGACCCTATCAAGAACCACCCAGGTAAGCTGTTCCCAAACTTCTGATCCACAGAAACTGTAAGAAAATAAATGTTTGTCTTTTAAAACTGCCTAATTTGGGGATTATTTGTTATGCAGGGATAGCTACCTAATAGAACAACCATAATTGGTAAAAATTTTCTTAAATAAAACCCACATAGCATGAATAATAAAAGGAAAAAATGATAGATTGGACTTCATCAAAATTAAAAACTGCTTTTCAAAAGACACCATTAAGGAATGGGAAAAAAAAGGTAAGTCACAGAATGGGAGAAAATATTCACAATCCACATATTTGAGGGGACTTTTATCTAGGATAAAGAACTTTTACAACTCAATTAAACACACAACCCATTAAAATATGAGCAAAAAGAGATCCTAAAAGGCATTTCAAAAAAGATGTGCAAATAAGCTCAAAAGAATAACTTTAAAAAGATCGACAATATCATGTATTGGTGAGGACACGGAACAACTGGAACTCTCATACAATGCAACATTGTACAACCACTTTGGAAAAGAGTTTGGCAGTTCCTTACAAAATTAAACATTTACTTACCGTTAGAGTCAGTCATCAATTCCAAACCTGGAGGTGTATTTGAGAGAAATGAAAACACATTCAAAGCAGCTTTATTCATGATAGCCCAAAACTAGAATAAACATCACTGATAGATAAAGGGATAAACAGAACACTACTCGGCAATAAAAAAGGAATAAATTACCAATGCATACTATAACATGAATAGCTCAATTGGTAAAAAATCTGCCTGCAATGCAGGAGACCCGGGTTTGATCCCTTGGTCAGGAAGATCCCCTAGAGAAGGAAATGGCAACCCACCCCAGTATTCTTGCCTGGAGAATTCCATGGACAGAGGAGCCTGGCAGACCACAGTCCATGGGTTCACAAGAGTCAGACACGACTTAGTTACTAAACCAACCACCATCATAACATGAATAAATATTTTAAAAAATATTATACTGACCAGAAGAAGCCAGACACAAAAGAGTATGATTCTGTTTATATGAAACCCTAGAAAATACCAACAAATGCTATAATAACAAAAATCATTATAGAGACCCTAGGAAACTTTTAGGGGAGATGGAAGTATTCTATTGTGATGGTGAATATAAGTGTGTACAACATTGTCAAAATTCACCAAAACGTACACTTAAAATGTGTGCATATTGTTGCATTAGATTATACATCAATAAAATGTAAGCTTAAAAATAAGTTATAAGGGGTACTTCCCTGGTGGCTCAGTGGTTAAGACTCTTTGCTTCAAAAGCAGGTGGTTTGAGTTTGATCCCTGGTCAGGGAAAAACTAAGATTTCTCATGCCGAATTTCCCGGCCAAAAAAGAAAAGTTATTAGACATGCATCAGATAATCTGAAAACTTAAAACATCCTGAGTACTTTGTTTTCCAATATGAAAGCCACAGGACTAGGATCATTACACTGAAAACACATCGGGCAGTGGAGATAACATATACAAATGCTGGACTTCATTTTTCTTCCCTGATCCTCATTCCAATTCGGTAGTCAAATATTTCAAGAGTAAAGACCATGTGCAGGTCACATATAAGGAAAACTTAGAACGTTAAGTTTGATGAATGGAAGCATTATTTATTTAATTCCCGGCTTGAAGTAGTATAACAATGTATCTGGTAAGTACATATTTAAAATTCGAATTCTGATGAAAAAGAAGTTGACGAAGTCAGACACTGCAACTCTAAATTCTGGAACTTTTCCTACTCTTGTACTGATGACTCCCCTATGCGGGATTGCATCATTCATTCATGCTGTTTGGTAACAGGCAGCAGTAGGATAAAACAAGTGAAAACCATCAAAAGTAAACGGATGAAAAGAAAGCCTTGAAATCTCATGACATAATTTACCTATCCCGATGAAGAGAAAGAAATGCAGAATCATAAAGGCCCCGGGTACAGGACAGGCGGGCCGTTCAATCAGAAAGTTGGGCACACGGCGAGAGAAACACTTGCCCAGACTTACCCCGGCGCTGCTGCTCCTTCCTGGGCCGCTGCCACCGCCTTCAGGTCTCCCGCGGCTGTTAAGTTCCGACTGCAAGGGGCCGAGGGTTGGCTCCGACGTTCAGTCGTGGAGCTTGAGGGAGGTGACCGGTGCAAAGCCCCAGGGACTTTATCAATCACCAGATCCGCTGACAAGTGCGGTGGCTTCTTGCGGGATTTGCATCTGTTTTATACTCAACTGGAGCCTGCAAGACCTCCTCTCTGCAGAGCCGGGCTGGGAAGAAGCCCTTGGCCCCGCCCCCGAGGGAGGGACTCCCTGAGCCCGCCCCCTCATCCCGCCGGGGGCTCGGCGCCGGCGGACCTCGACTTGCATTTGGCGGTGGACGCTTTCCTGCGAAGCCGCGAGCCACTCCACCGGAATGGCACAGCTCCGGTCCTTTCCCAGCGCTCCCCACCGTCACCACCCACTTGGGATAAGAGTCGGTGAGAGAAGAGAGGGACCTCTGTACTGATTTTGCAATTAACGAAAGCCCCTTAGGGGCTTTTTTTTTAAATCCACACTTGGCTTATGCTCTTGTAGGAATTTAAGTCCCAAGAGAACTGCAAAAACTGCTCACATTCGCAGCTAAAATGCAGAAACCTATGAGTGACAAAATGGGTCTTTGCACCCCCAGCTTTTTGAGGGAGTCCTCTTACTTTCTTCTTGGTATCACTTGCCCACTAGTTTTATGTTGACTACTGTAAATAAGGAGTCATTGCCCACAAACGTTTACCTTTGGGCAGAGCTGTCTGGAGCTAGGCAGTGAGGTCCTACCCTAAAACAACGGAAACCTCGGACACTGACAGTTCACGTCCGCAGGCTCCCTCCAAACTGGTGATTCACACAGAGGGGATGCTGGAGCGAGCCTGGGACACAGCATCCCTGCCTCAAAAAACACAGTTCTATCCAGAAACAAGAGTCCTGATGCTCCGAGGTTACATGTGACTTTGAAGTTCAATATTCTCACATTTCATCAGTAAGAAAATGTTTGCAGGTTTGGGGCACAACCCATTTTTTCCCAGATCTGCCAGGGATGGTTTTGATGAAGGACAAGAAGGAGGAATTTTGATGATTTGAAATATGAGGTAAAAGATTATATAATTAATAGGGGAGGACAAAATAAGGGGGTCTAAAAAATAATCTTGTCAAGAACCTGTTTATAGTCTATGGTAAGTAATTTAGAAATACAGGGGAATAGAAGAAACAAGGTAATAAACACCAAATACTTGTATATAAGTATTAAAATGGTAATTGAGAGTTTATTTCAAGAGGAAAAGAAACAGTAGAAGAGTCCATTTTTGCTATTATTCATATTTCATAGATGCTTAATGCTAAATAGATTTCAGGTAGAATATACCAAATAAAATCTGTCAACTACTTATGATGCCCGTACCCACCTCACATTCACACCTGTATTAACACTTGTGGATGTGAGGTGGCAGTGTTGTACACTGCACACTGTTTAGCTAGAACACATACTGGAAAAAAAAACTGTCCAGGGAATTTCTTGGTCATTCAGTGGTTAGGACTCTCACTGCCAGGAGGCTCTCACTGCCAGGAGCCCAGGTTCAATCTCTGGTTGTGGAACTAAGATCTCCAGCCACGCAACACGGCAAAAAAAAAAAGTTTTCCAGAGGAGGTTAATGAGTAGTCACAGATACATGGAACAATCAGACACGGGATAACTATATAAACAGATTTTAATATGCTTCATTGTTGTTCTTCTGGAGTAATGGTAAATAGCATACCTGAACCAAATATAAACATATTGTAAGTCTAATAAAAACATCAGCAAATTTTTTTGCAAACTTGTAACTGGTTATTAAAAAGTTAATATTGAGTTTAATTTAAAACATCAGCAAATTTTTTTGCAAACTTGTAACTGGTTATTAAAAAGTTAATATTGAGTTTAATATTGAGGTTATTAATACAATACTAGTATTCCTGAAAGGTTTTCTATAGATCATATTTCTATAAGCTAACAAATTTTCTAATGATTAACTATTTTAGAATCAAGTGCTATTTTTATAAAGTAATTCAGTGCTAAGAAAATAGCCTTCTAAAATATAGTACACTGGACAGTCACTCTAGGAAACAATATAGTATTATTTAGCAACACTTAACCTGTGCATTTTCTATGACCCAGCAATTCCATCTCAAGAATGCACTCAGGGACTTCACTGGTGGTCCAGTGGTTAAGAATCCACCTTCCAATGCAGGGGATGTGGATTTGATCCCATCTGGGAACTAAGATCCCACATGCCGTGTGGGGCAACTAAGCCTACTCACCACAATGAGAGAAACCCCAAGCACTGTAAGGAAGACCCAGTGCAGCCAAAATTAAATTAAAAAAAAAGAATGTACTCAGAAGAAAGTCATACATGAGTGTCAAGAGTCACATATGAGAATGTGTGATAGTCAAGTAAGTCACACCCTGGAAATATATCCATGATATGTCATGAATAAAGCAGGTTGCAGAACATTATATACACCGATTCCAAGTTTTGAAAAAGAACTCTGTGTATGTCTATAAACATGTGCAGTACATGATTATATGAGTCTCTATATAGTTGTTAACTCTGGGGAGTAAAAAGAATGAAGAATTTACCTCGCTATGTTATTTGGCTTCACAGATATAGAAAACAGACTTGTGGTTGCCAAAAGCGGGGTGGGGGTTGGGGGTAAGAAAGATTGGGAGTTTGGGATTAGCAGATGCAAACTATCATATATAAGATGGATAAACAACAAGGTCCTCCTGTATAGTATAGGGAACTATATTCCATATCCTGTGATAAACCATAATGGAAAAAAATGAGAAAATACATATATATATGTATGTATGTATAACTAAGGGTTTCCCTGCCCAGATGGTAAAGAATCTGCCTGCAATGTGGGAGACCTGGGTTCAATCCCTGGGTTGGGAAGATCCTCTGGAAGAGGGCATGGCAACCCACTCATGTTCTTGCCTAGAGAATCCCCATGGACAGAGGAGCCTGGCAGGCTGTTACCACAGGGTCATAAAGAGTTGGACATGACTCAGCGAGTAAGCACATGTATAACTAAATCAACACAACATTGTAAATCAACTATACTTTAATAAAATTTAAATATATATATTTTTTATATATATTTATAAATATATAAAGAAGACCTAACTTTAGAAGACCTAACTTCTCTTAGGTCTGCACTTACTTTGCAGGTAACACAGGTTTGATCCCTGGTCAGGGAATTAAGATTCCATATGCTGCACAGCATGGCCAAAAAAAAATAAAGAAAATTCATTCTTAAATTTCTGCTCCTTTGACAGTTTTATCCATATTAGTCAAGATTGTCCATAGAAACAAGACCAACAGGATGTGTATCTATCTATCTATACACACACACACACACAACGAGAGAGAGAGACTTCCACCAACTGAGGCAAGTGTGCCCAGAGCCTGTGCCCTGCAGAGAAGCCCATGCACGGCAATGAAAAATAGCCCCCACTCTCTGAAACTAGAGAAAGCCCTCACACAGCTACAAAGACCCAGTGCAACCAAAAAGAAATAAACAAAATTATTTTTCTTAAATGAGAGACAGGGAGATTGATTTACTTTTTTTTTTTTTGGCATGTCTTATGGCAAACGGGATCTTAGTTTAGTTCCCCAACTAGGGAATGAACCCATGCCCCCTGCAGTGGAAGTATAGAGTCTTAACCACTGGACCACCAGGGAAGTCCAAGATTGATTTCCTTTAAGGAATTGGGTCACATGACCGTAGCGGTTTGGTAAACTCAAAATCTGCAAGGTAGGCTGCCAGACGGGAGGCACAGGGGAGACAGAGTCCAAAGTCTGTCTGCTGGCAGAATCCCGTCTTGCTAGGGGGAGGTAAGTCTTTGATTAATTAAGGCCTTCAGCTGAGGAGGCCCACTCATTATGTAGGATACTCTTCACAACAGAGTGTATTTAATCCACCAACAGAGTATATTTAATTCACCAATTTATTAATAAATGTTAATCTCATCTTAAAAAAAACACCTTCACAGAAATGTCCAGAAACATGTTTGACCTAATATGTGGGCACCATGGCCCAGTCACACTGACACATAAAATTAACCATCACAGTCATCTCTAAGTGATGAGATTATGAATTTAAATTTGCTTTTGGTACTTTGTCTATGATTATGTATTATTGTTTTTTTATGTGTATTATTTGTATAATAAGAAAATCAAATACATTTTTTTTAATAGTTAGGAAAAAGATTTGCTTTAGGAAGTCTTCTCTAATAGCATGGAACTGAGCTCACATATACCATTATAGGTTTTTAGTACATTGTGTACCTTATGTGTGCTGGTGTATGTTTGTCTCTATCAGATCAGATCAGTCGCTCAGTCGTGTCCGACTCTTTGCGACCCCATGAATCGAAGCACGCCAGGCCTCCCTGTCCATCACCAACTCCCGGAGTTCACTCAGACTCACGTCCATCGAGTCAGCGATGCCATCCAGCCATCTCATCCTCTGGCGTCCCCTTCTCCTCCTGCCCCCAATCCCTCCCAGCATCAGAGTCTTTTCCAATGAGTCAACTCTTTGCATGAGGTGGCCAAAGTACTAGAGTTTCAGCTTTAGCATCATTCCTTCCAAATAACACCCAGGACTGATCTCCTTGCAGTCCAAGGGACTCTCAAGAGTCTTCTCCAACTATATTGGGAAAGAAATCTTTGGAGGGGCCTTCTCTTTTCATGTGTCTATTTACTCCAAGCACAGTACTCTGCCACAAAGTAGACACTCAAAGAACGAATGGCCAACATAGGAAAAACATTACCCAAAATCAGTATGATTACCCCACCTCCTCATACAAAACCTGCCCCTATTCTGGAATTTCCTTCAACTCTTCAGACTCCTAGTCTATAAATGGTAACTATGTAGCATGTATTTTGAAATTCTATTTTGTCAGAAATGCCTCTAACCCCTTGGCCTTTCACTATCTCCACTTCTATTGCATTAATTTGAATATTCTACCTATTAAACGTATGTTTTACTTAAAAATACATGCTTTGAAAGCAACCTATGATCCCAAAAAAAGAGATGTTTAAAAACTGGATTAATTCTATCATTCATTTAAAAAGAAAAACAAACACACAAAATAGCCAGAAAATTTCTGAAAAAAGATTGATGAAGAGGATCTGGCCCTACCAAATTTTAAAACATATTGTAAAACTATAGTAAATGAAACAATATGGTATGTATACTTACAACAGTATACAAGTGAATACAGTCCAAAGTAGATCCAGAGACACCTGGGAATGTAGCAATGCTAATAATTACATTACACAGTAATGGTAGAAAACATTATTCTTGAAAAAAAAAATTGGATTGTGTGAATTTTTTCCCAAACATCAATAACTAATTCTCCAGTTCTCAGACACCAACTGCCATCCAGAAACTCAATTCAATTCTGACACTATCTAGAATTAGTGCAAACCCCACAGTTAAGGGCTCAGTCTCACAAGACTGTCTCCACTTCACACTCTAGTTACAAGTCCAAGGTCTCTAAGCTACCCACACTTCTGTCCAACTTGGCTACAAATTTGGGGGTTTCCATAATCCCTTCCATAGGGAAAACTGAAAAATGTTGAGACTGACGCAGTACTCAGGAAATCGCTTGACTCAGTAGTTTATTATAAAGGATACAACTCAGGCACACCCAAATGGAAGCGATGCTCAGGACCAGGTGTGAGGGGAGTGACACAGAGATTCCACGCCCTCTGGATATACCATGCTACCAGGACATCAATGTGTCCATTCACAGATTGTTTAAGCATTTTTATAACCCACCTCCACCCCATCCATTCTCTGGAGGTTGGGGGTAGCGGGCTGAGATTTCCCATCCTCTAATCCCGTTTGTTCTCTCTAGTGACCAGTTCCTATCTGAGGTTATCTAGGCTCCCTACTTTGACTCATTAGCAAAGACTCAGGTGTATTCTAAAGGGGACTGTAGTAGGTAACAAAAGACACCCCTATCACTCAGAAAACCATGGTTTTAGTTAGGTTCTAGGAATCAGGGACAAAAACAACATATATTTTTTATTCTATCACAAATTCTTATCTCATTCCTTATTAAATTCTAAGTGAATCAAACTTTAAAATGAAACAGAAAATCTTGAAAATACAAAAGAAAACATGGGAAATTTTTAAAAATATTTAAGTGTGTAAGGCCTACTTTACACAGCATAGCACAAAATTCAAACACACATTTAAAAAAGGAAACATCTGACTATATGAAAAAAGTTAATGTTTAATTGGAAAAAAGGCATAAATACAAAATACAAATAACACTAGGACAAATTCATTGCAACATAGAAAACATAAAGAGCTCCTGTGAATATTTAGAAACTAAATACAAAAACAGAAGACATGACTAGACAGTTCACAGAAAAATACAAATGGCTCCTACATATAAGATACACTCAACATCACTCTAAACAAACGAAACTTTAAGATATCATTTTTCACCTATAAAATTAGCAGAAACAAAATGTTAAACATTTTGAGGACATCCTTTCCTTTATATATGTATTTATTAAATCATATATACATATATAGGTAAATGATTTAATAAAAATGTTCATTAGCTCAATATGATTTGATAAAAATAAAAAGACATACTTTGTACATTTCATATTTTCCTGTAAATATTTCTGCCTCCCCCTTTTATGGACACATAAAGTGTGGGTACTGCAAAAATGAAAATATTCTGAATGTTTTTAATATAGTCCATGTTAATATTTTGATGGCCTCTGCCCTTTGAGCTGATGCCTGGGGAATGGTTATAAAAAATGAGAACACATTACACATGCTATTTAAACCATGCTTTTCTCCCTTATTTGTGTCATTAAATATGCTTTCCTCATCCTCTGCACACAGTTTTCAACACCTTTCTGACTGCCCTATCCTCAGTCTTCTCCCTTAGTTCATCCTCCATTCCACCAATGTCTTCATCACTAGTTCTTTGGTTTCTCACTGCCAGCAGGCATATGCGCAAACGTCTTAACTCACAAACCAGGCCCTGGCAGTCAGGACAGGCTACTTCCCTGAATTTGTCTCTTGCAACCTTTTCCCCTCCATTCTATGCATACATCTTTGGTTGGGCTTGACAGGCCCTCCCACTGTCTTCCTGTCTGACATCACTCTCCTAGGCTCTCTTCTCCTGTGAAGTATTTACTTATTGTTCAAAACTCACCTCCTTCAAGGACTTCCCTGGCAGTGCTTAAGACTCCAGGCCCCCAATGTAGGAGGCCAGGGTTCGATCCCTGGTAGGGGAACTAAGATCCCACATGTCATGCAGTGTGGCCAAAACAAAAAACCTCACCTCCTCCAAAAAGCCTTCCCTGATGCTCAGAGTTAATACCTTCATGCTCACAGCACTTCATTCATCCCTTAATTATAACATCGGAATCTTTACTGTTCATTGCCATTGTCTACAAGTTTATCTCCCTAACTAGGCTTATGTGCTTCTTGTGGATTAAGGATCTTCAGGACTAATCATGTATCTCCTACTGTGTAACTCATACACATGCTTTTGTGATTCTCAAATATAAAAAGCCACTGAAAAGCATTACATACCAGGATATTTACTGCAGCCTTAGAACAAGATTGGGAACAACCTAAAAACCAACCAGTAGGTGACTGGCTAGTCAGGTCATTCTTATAAAGATTATTATGCAGCTGTTTAAACGTAAGAATGAGGAACCCCTTATTTTTATATTTTTTATGTTACCATCTTCAGGATACTTTAAGTGTGACACACCCAACAGTGTATATTATAATTTGCCATTTTGTGGGGGTGGGGATTTTTAAAAATATTTATATACATATTTATTTAGAAATCCAGACAGCATCTGGGAAATTCAGAGTATCTAAAGGTATATATACATCAGGAGAAAATTGAAGTAGAGGAGGGAGAAATACTTTTCATCATATACCCTTTGTCACCTTCTACATTCTGAACAATTGTAGCTATGACCTATAAAAATAAAAAATAAAAATTAAAAATATCAGAGAATACCTGGTATCTAGGTGGGAGGCGGGAACTGGATACTAGAAACAACTGTGGACATCTTTCAGAATAAGGGAGTTCTCTCACAGGCTGGACACCACTGCTTGGCCAACTTTGAGTTTTCAAACCTGCCTTGAGAGCCTGAGGTCTCAGCACTGTGTCGTAAGCCCGAAGGGTGAACCGACTCTTGCTTCTCAACTGTCATCGCCCCAATCAGGTAGCTTTCTAAAGGCTTCTAGCACTTTCCACCTTGCCTTATATCTCTTCTTCCCTAGGCCTAAAACACCTAGGATACTAGGCAAAGGTCCTTTTCAGGTCCACTTTGTAACCGCCAAAGCACCTAGAACACCGTCCAGCACACTGTACATAGTCCAGAAAACTCTGGTCACCGGGATAAACTCAAAAAGGGAGGAAAAAAGTAAACGGCGCGAGTGCGGAATGGAGGAGGCCCACCCTACAACCTAAGGCCGGGGAACTCCGCGAAAAAGCAGCCGCCTCTCCAGTCACGCGCCGACAAGTTCGCTCCGCCTACGTCCTCAGGTCCGGGGTCCGCAAAGCCGGAAACCAACCACCTGCGACACTGGAGCCCTGGGAGCCCTGGGAGCCCCGGTTGCCGGTCGCAGGGATACAAGCTCCGCCCGAACGCAATGGCGCCGCGGCCGACGCGAGGAGCGGGGCTACGTTCGGCCGCGACCCAATGAGCGGCGCCGGCCGGCCCGCGGCCCAGTGGCGGCGGCGCGCGGGCACGCTGGGGGCGGGCCCGGCGCACCCGACTGTTCCAGAAGACCCGGATAGCGCCTCCCAGCCACGCTGAACCGGCTCAGGGCTTTTCGCCACGCCGTGTCCTCTTATCTTCCTCTGCTGGGTCAGTTATGGCGGCCGTGAAGACCCTGAACCCCAAGGCCGAGGTGGCCCGAGCCCAGGCGGCGTTGGCGGTCAACATCAGCGCGGCCCGGGGGCTGCAGGACGTGCTGAGGACCAACTTGGGGCCTAAGGGCACCATGAAGATGTAAGGCGGGACTGGCGGGGAGGGGCGGGCGGGCACCGTGCACCTCGCGCTGTCGCGGGCCTGCGCCGGGGACCGAGGCGTGGAACTCGCCGCCTCTGGGCCTGTGCGCTCGCCACTGCTGCCCTTCTTCCCCGTATTGTCCCGGTTGGGTCGTATTTTTTGCCCTGGCCGTATCCTGGTGCTCGATTCTTTCGCCGAGAACAAAGCTGCCCGCGTGCGCGGCGCTCCCCCGCGCTTGGGACTTGAGCGCCCTTTCAGACTCTTTCCCAGACACTAGAGGGGTGAGCACTGCGCTATCCCTGTTAGCGGGGTACAGAGAACCAACCCCTTTGCCCCAGCTCTTGAAGATCTGGTCAAAACCCGATTGTTAAGGGCCTCTTAACTTGATCTCCATTGAAAAAATCACAGTGCGATTCATTTCTGCCCATTGAACAGGCTTGTTTCTGGTGCTGGAGACATCAAACTCACTAAAGATGGAAATGTGCTGCTTCATGAAATGGTGAGAGGCTGCTGTCCTAGATCCAAAGTGTCTTGGTTTTCCGTATTACATTTGATTTGTAGGAAGATTTTTACTCTCAAAAGGTAGTTTTCCAGACAGTGGAAGGAGTAGGAAAAAATGTTATCAGTACTATAATTGACAGTACCGAATAGTGAGGAGCCCTGGAGTCTAATAAAGTCTACTTTGAATCCCTTACTCTTACCATTTAAGGCTTTCTTTAAAGGGTGTTAATTAAAATTCTAATAAAACCTGAAGAACTAAGAGGAATGACAGGCAAAATGCGGCAGAATGGTTATACTTTTTCAAACAGTTCTTTTGTGTTACATCACACTTCACCACCACCATCTGAAGGAGAAATAAAACTTACCATTTTTAAAGTCCCAGTGACTAAGAATCTGAGGTTATTGAGAGGAGCGGTCATTTCCATAAGTTCCCCCAAAACAGTTAAAATCCTAGAAAAGGAAATGACTTGCCCATGTTTTGAGTTTAAAATAAGATTTAAGGCTTTGAAAATAGCGTATCATACCTTCAATGTCCAGATGTTTTGTTACTATCTTCAGTATGAATTAGCTAACCTGGAAGGTGTAGTTTTTGTTGGTGGGTTAAGTGGTGGCCTCTGCTTGCAGAGAAAAATAGGAGTCATAGTTTAAAGTCGATGTCAGAAAAGCTATCTTTATCTGACTATTTAATTTTACCTAATCTAATAAGCTAGTCTGTTTAGATTCTTAAAACGGTCAGTGTCCCTAAAGACATAAAAGGCTGTAGTAAAGGACAATAAAGGAGACAAGAACAGTGCAGGAGCCATGATTGGATACTTTGTAGTTAAGAATCTGTGGGTGACAGACATTAATATTTTGTTCTTCCAAAACTGTTCCACAGTGACTTAACATCCACTGTGGTAGTATTTGCTAAAGAGGCTAAGTGGGTTTTTTCCGTTGTAAATTGTTTGCACAGTGCCAAATAATAACTGGGCTGCTGAGCTTTCATTTTTAAAAGGCACTTGGTTTATTCTCACAAGAATCCTACATTTGTTATAAAGAGGCTTGCATGGATTTGAAATTGTTGCTATTACTTGTTAGCCCCATTACCTTGAGTAAACCTTCACTGGGCCTCATATTTCCTCATCGATAAAGTCAAGATAATCTGAGAAGTAAATTATACATGAAAGTGTTATTGTCATCATAAACTGATAACTCAGAATAGCTAATCATGAGTTTTTAATCAGAGCAATTTGTAGCTGCATACTTTGACATTTTGTGCAAATAGATTAGCCATTTACACATCTTAAGGTATATTTGGACTATTTTAATTTTAAGTTGTTTAAAGAATTTTTCTCTTTCTCTACTTGCAGCAAATTCAGCACCCAACAGCCTCCTTAATAGCCAAAGTAGCAACAGCCCAGGATGACATAACTGGTGATGGCACCACTTCCAATGTCCTCATCATCGGAGAGCTGCTGAAGCAGGCGGATCTCTACATTTCTGAGGTATACATGATTCTTGTGCTGCTTTGAAACTTCGTTGTCAATAAGAAATAATCTCAGTTTGACTCCTACAGACTGATGTACTGATAGTAGCTGAGGCCATATAATGGAATGTAAAGAGCAAAGGGCTTAAATCTGGGAACCAGAGTCTGTATCCTTGTCTGACAAATTTATTGTCATCCTCGAGCTGAAGAATCTTTGTTGACCTGAAAGGTGTTTTTGTTTCGTTTTTTCAATCAAGTTGCATTCCATATATAATTTTTTATATGTCTATAACATAGCTTAATAATTGAGATCTAGAAATGCGATATTCACGATGGCATATTTTTAACGAAAGAGTCAACAAAATTTAAGAATGCCATAAATTTTTTAACTTTCAGTAGTTCCACGGGTAAAGCAAACTTCAGTACTAGTCTGATGTAGGAAGGATTTCTTGGAAAGAGAAAGACAGGCTGAAAAACAGTCTCTCTGTTTTTCATTAGGAAATGATGTGAATTAATTTCAGATTACCTATAGAAAAGATGTAATAGTCAAATTGTTATGACACAATTTTGAGTTTGGGGCATTATCCCTTGTGGTTTGCACAGTGAACACCCAAGTGTGCTTTGTAGTTCCCTTGGCTTTGACTCTGTGCTAGAGTAATGTCTGTTCTTTTCCTCTGCATTGAAAGGACTATTTATCCTTTTAAATGTATTCAGAAAGTCAGCACATTATATTAATTGTGTTTAAGGGTATGAATGATGCAGAATAAACTTTCATAAATTTGCTTTGTAATGAACTGTAGTTAGCATCTACCTGAAGATTTCTAGTGTTAGTGGTGGTTTTGTAATTGTATGTTTACTATAGGGTCTTCATCCCAGAATAATTACAGAAGGATTTGAAGCTGCAAAGGAAAAGGCACTTCAGTTCTTGGAACAAGTCAAAGTAAGCAAAGAGATGGACAGGGAAACACTTATAGACGTGGCCAGAACATCTCTACGTACTAAAGTTCATGCTGAACTTGCAGATGTCTTAACAGAGGTATGTGTTAAGTTTAACATGTGTCTGGTACTTTACGCCTATACTGAGAACCCCTGGCAACTGGAAATATCAGTATTCTTACTAATTGCAACTAGAGAGTGCCATCTAAACTCTTCACAGTGTCATACTGTGTCAACTAAATATTTGGTCAGCCATAAAGTTCATTTTTGTGGCAGTAATAACCTGATCTGTGTCCCTAGAAGAAGTAAAGTGAGAAAATCATAGTATTAGTAGTATTCCTGGCCAGGTTACAAAGATATAATCAGACCTTTCAGTAAAGGGGGTTTATAAAATGGAGATTTTATTATTAAAAAGTTTCCTGTTGTCAGTATTTTTTATTGTAGAGGTGTCAGTGGTTCTTTAATTACAATAGAGGTTTCAGGAATGTAAATTACTCCAGCCCTTTACACATAGTGCATTCTGTTCTGTTAGCATGTAGAAAAAGACTTAGATCAGTTCAGAGATTTTCAAAGACAAGAAACTGCTTTAAACATCTGTGAAGAATAAGTACCATAAATGTCTCAACTTCCACAAATCAAATTCATTGAATGGTTACACTCCTGTTGCAGGCCGTAGTGGACTCCATTTTGGCCATTAAAAAACAAGATGAACCTATTGACCTCTTCATGGTTGAGATCATGGAGATGAAACATAAATCTGAAACAGATACAAGGTAGGTGTTACAATGCTATGAAATACTTCAGAGTACACATTTGAAGCTTACACAGTACCTATTTTTGCCTAATTTTTTTTGAATTAATGTATATTGCCTAGACAAGTTATCATTTACTCAGCAGTATTATCTCTTGAAGTCAATTTTTTGTATTTATAGTCAGAATGATCCTGGAAAGTCAGCTTCATCAGTCATTTGGCATTTATTGAACTATTGAGTACAGAGCATATAGGAGACTTTGAGGAATTTTAGAGATAAATTATTTCAGAGACCTAGTTTGAAAACATTTTTAAAAGGAGGTGATCACCAGTGTAATAGCAACCAATTGTGACTGTTTTCTGTGGAGAATTTTCTGTATAAGAAAGGGTTGTGGCTTTAATTTGAATGGCTTGTTTTTGTCATGTTCTGGAATTTTGCGTTTTCACAATTGAACCTTCTTAGGTAGTACCCAAAAGTCCTATTCAAATAACTCAAGAAATAAAGTTGATTGTGTGAAAATTGTCAATACAGTCTCAGTGTTCTAATTTTGTTAGCATGTTTTACACCCCCATCTGGAAATAAGTAAGAATATAATCTCTTCCGTGTTTTAACAGCTTGATCAGAGGTCTCGTTTTGGACCATGGGGCACGGCATCCTGATATGAAGAAGAGAGTGGAAGATGCATACATCCTCACGTGCAACGTGTCATTAGAATATGAAAAAACGTGAGTTTATAGCTCCTTAGAAACGAGCTTGGCATTTGGGTCAAGTCATTTTTTCCCCCTAAGACTCAGTGTCTCCACTAAAAAGGGCAAAGTGCCTCCACCAGGGATTCAGAAAATTCTAGGAAGTAGCCTCTGAAAGCATACCAGGGGGTGGCATTGGAGCTTGGTGACCACTTGCTAAATATTTCCTCCCCTGTCTGTAACTTCTTTTTTAGAGAAGTGAATTCTGGCTTTTTTTACAAGAGTGCAGAGGAGAGAGAGAAATTAGTGAAAGCTGAAAGGAAATTCATCGAAGACAGAGTTAAAAAAATAATCGAACTGAAAAAGAAAGTCTGTGGTGATTCAGATAAAGGTTTTGTTGTTATTAATCAAAAGGTGAAAAATCTTGTTTTATAAACTAGTCTGTATCTATTTTTATTTTAATGGTAAAATATTGAAACTTCTTCTGTTGTTATTACAGGGAATTGATCCCTTTTCCTTAGATGCTCTTGCCAAAGAAGGCATAATAGCTCTGCGCAGAGCTAAAAGGAGAAACATGGAAAGGTACGGGTGGCAGATTATCTGTGTGACAGGAATTTCACTTTATTTTGCAAGTTAACTTGGATTATTCCTTTTTTCCCTTTTATCTTTGTGAGTTTGTAATTTTCTATTTTTACAAAATATGCATAATATTAAGTTTATAATTTTAAAATATATAATTCAGTGTCATAAAGTGAAATTCACATTGTTGTGCACCTAGCACCATCGTTCGTTTCTAGAAGTTTTTCCATCGCAAATGGAAAATTTGTACTTCTAAACAATAACTGTACACAGTCTTGCCAGTAAATACTAGTCCACTTACTGTCTCATGAATTTGGTACCTCATGTAAGGGAATCATGGAGTATTTGTCCTTCTGCATTTGGCTTATTTTCACTTACTGTAGTCTTTTCAAAGTTGATGTTGTAGCATGTGTTGGGATCACATTTCTTTTTCAGGATGAATAATACCACGTGTTGTTGATTCATTTATCTGTCCATGGACATTTCTTTGGGTTTCTACCTTGACTCTTGGGAATAGTGCTGCTATGAGTGTTGATATATACTTGTTTTATTTTGAAACGATGACCTATATGGTACCGTTTTTTCCTTATCAAGAGAGTGCATCAAGGGTTTGAGAAAATACTTCTCCCGCAGAGCTCTTGGTGCATCTTTAGATTTCATGTCGGAGGAGTATTTACTGACTTGAGGAGAGTGGTTTAAACGGGGAGTTAGGAGAAAAGACCAGTTTTCAGCTGGTTGGTGGCAAATGGAAAGGCTTATGTAAAATATATTTTAGAACATGATTTTAGTATGTAATTCTGAAAAAGATTGCTTTCTAAAAAGAATTAACCTCTAGATATAACTAATAAAAGCACTTCTGCATCTCCCTTAAAATACTTGAATATTTCAGGCTGACTCTTGCTTGTGGTGGGATAGCCCTAAATTCTCTTGATGACCTAAATCCTGATTGTTTGGGACATGCAGGACTTGTCTATGAATATACATTGGTAAGTGTATTTTCTTCCCAAAATAATAACTACTTTTTGGTTCATGAATTCTTCAGTAGTTAAAAATTCTTCCAAACTCAGGGTAATGTTTTTGCTTTGTTTACATACATTTTGATGATTTGTATATAGTAATAATAAGCCCTTGATGGGGAAATCACATTTCATTTATGTAACCTTTTTTCAAAGAAATTATTAGCTTTAATGTGATCAGTGTGGTGCCCTATTAATACCCCATTTATTCCTCCATAAGCCCCTCTCCTCTGGTCATCCCTTGCACAACCATATCCTGTTTTTTAAAATACTATCTCTTCACACAGGGAGAAGAGAAGTTCACCTTTATTGAGAAATGTAACAATCCTCGCTCTGTCACATTATTGATCAAAGGACCAAATAAGCACACGCTTACTCAAATCAAAGATGCAATAAGAGATGGCTTGAGGGCTGTTAAAAATGCTATTGATGATGGTAAGATCTTCCCTGTGTTTATTCTTTTTTCTAGTCTAAAAGGCATGGCTGAATACTGTGTTCTTTTTGTCAGTAGTTTACACAGCCAGACACCATGCAAAAGTAATGTTTTCCCTTTAAAATGGCTATGATGGTATGCTAAGTTTTTTCATAGCATGCTGTTGTTAAAAAGGGGATACAAATAAATGAACTAAAAGCTTGCAGGATTTGCATGTGCTCCTTAAATCATTCTGTTGTTTGAGATGTTGCTTGTATCGCTTTCAAATGCAGTATTAAACTTGCTGTGGTTACATGGAATTCTCAAATCAATGGCTTTCTTGTGTTTTAATGTATGTTTTTCCTTATAATTGACTCAACAGTCTTATGTTCTCTGTATCTTAGCATTTTCCTCTTCCCCTCATCCAACAGGCTGTGTCGTCCCAGGTGCTGGCGCAGTGGAAGTGGCGATGGCAGAAGCCCTGGTTAAATACAAGCCCAGTGTAAAGGGCAGGGCCCAGCTTGGAGTTCAAGCATTTGCTGATGCGTTGCTCATTATTCCCAAGGTGTGAATGCTTTTAACAGTTTTCTAAACTATGCCAAAGTGATTCATCCGATGAAAGCTTTTGATGTGGGTTTTTTCATAATGTGGATTTTGAATAAATAGATATCATCCATTTTCACCCTAACATTAGAACAGGTGTTTCTCCATATCTAATGTATTGGTTCCTCTGGACAGGAGGCTTGACTATCTGAAGTTGTAGTGTAGGACTTATCCTTGAGTACAAGCTTGCTTTTTCTTTTTATTTGTTTTAAACTAAGATTAATATGGACTCCCCCGGTGGCTCATATTGTAAAGAATGCCTGCAATGCAGGAGACCTGGGTTCGATCCCTGGGTTGGGAAGATTCCCTGGAGGAGGGCGTGGCCACCCACTCCAGTATTCTTGCCTGGACAGTCCCCATTGACAGAGGAGCCTGTCAGGCTACAGTCTATGGGGTCGCAGAGAGTTGGAGAAAGATTAATATGTTGGTTTTCTATTGTGTGCTCATTTGAAGGTACAGTTTATGGCTAGTGTATTGCTGAGATTGAGGTGGATTGGTGAATGAGTTAGTAATGTATATTAGTCATTGTGTAAAGTGAACATTAATATCAGTCTGCATTCATTAAAGTTTTTTTTAACTGTTAGTTTGAAATACGATTTCTTTATTTTAGACTTGACTATCACTTAGTAGGTCCTGTCTTTAAATAGTTATATTTGTTTCCTTTAGGTTCTTGCTCAGAACTCTGGTTTTGACCTTCAGGAAACACTAGTTAAAGTTCAAGCAGAACATTCAGAATCCGGTCAGCTTGTGGGTGTGGACTTGAACACTGGTAAGGAGGATGCAGCCGTTTGAAGGGGGAGATCTAGATGCTATAAGCAGAGTACAGATTGCTGATACTGCTGAGTTGTGCTAGGTGGTTCAGGTGTATGTTGAAGGGTTTCATATTGAGCTTGTTTTAGTCACCTTTTTATCAGGGACTTTGATTAAAGTGATATATTTGATGATCATATTTATGGGTGAAAACAGGCTAAGGATAGCAAAAGCTGGAAGAGGGAACCAAATCTAATGAAATGATGAAGGCTTTGATGTTAGGCCAGTGTAGTACAGATCATACAAGTAGAAAGTGGAAGATGTACATACATCTGTGCAGTATGTGGAAGACCTGTTGTGAACAGCAGCATTTACATTCAAGTTAATGTAAAACGTTTCTCTTTTTAATTTTTATTGGAGTGTAGTTGATTTACAGTGTTGTGTTTATGCTGTACAGCAAAGTGAATCAGTTGCATATATATATCCACTTTTTTTTTAGAGTTTATTCCCATATAGATCATTGTAGAGTATTGAGTAGAGTTCCCTGTGCTATACAGTAGGCTCTTAGTATCTGTTCTATATATAATAATGTGTATATGTCATTCCCAGATTCCCAGTTAACAAAGATTTCTCTGGAATGAGGGAAATGATAAGCCTATCTTGCCAGATTATAGCTCAAGTGCTGTACTTTAATATGGACAAACAAGAATGTCTCCAGAAAAAGATACATGTTCAAATGTTTGGCAACCAAATAGAGCATTCCTGTCACTGAAAGTATTCTAACTAGAGATCAGCCACTCATCAAAGCTGCTATGCATAGGAGTCATGGTCTGTAATACAGCATTGGGCTAATTGAGGAACTTTGGGTTCTCATAGTTAATACTGGAGAAATGAGTAAACACTGATGAGTAAAGCAGCACAAAATACTCTTATTAGTTCTTTTAGACAGCATTCTGATCTTATGAACCTGCTCTATGTGATTTTAAGAAGACTGAGTTACTTTTCAGGTGAACCAATGGTAGCAGCAGAAGCAGGCATATGGGATAACTATTGTGTAAAGAAACAGCTTCTTCACTCCTGGTAAGTTTGGGAAAGCCAGAACTGTAAAATAACACTTAAGGAGCCTTCATACTCTTTAAAATTGGTACATTTTGTTTCATTTTCTTCCCATAAGAAAATGTAATCAGTCGGAAGTATAGCAGCTGAAGCTAGTCTTCTGTGTATGTAGGGGTACAGGGGGAATTTGACATAATTTGCACAAGTTAGTTGGAGATTGAGTTGAATTAGAGTTTATACCTCAAACCTGAGCTGTCTTGATTTTTTTCCCCCCGTTTTCAGCACTGTGATTGCCACCAACATTCTCCTGGTTGATGAGATCATGAGAGCTGGAATGTCTTCTCTAAAAGGTTGAATTGAAGCTTCCCTTGTATCTGAATCCTGAAGACTACAGAGTGATCCTAGTAATACAGCTATGGAATTTTGGTCCAAGCTTCAAATGATCTTCAAAGGATTTTCTTTTCCCATATTAAAAAAGGAGAGAACACTGGCACCTATTCAGATTCTGAAGTTCTGAAATTATAATTACAGTATTTTAAAAATTGCACAGCAGTGTCCACATACAGCAGGTCATACTTACCCAGTAAACAGGACATTTTGCTTTACCCTCAGTGATATAAAGATATTAGATAAGCATATGTTATCTACATTGTTACTAAATATTCATTGAAAACCAAATTTTAATAGTTTAATAATTTCTTCTAATGGATGTATTTTAATTTATTTCCAATAGTTCCCGTCATTAAGCGTAAGACTTAAATAACCTAAAGTTTTGAAGCATTCCTGCTTCCCGAGCATACTTTGGACTTTTCATGCTTTTAAAGTAGCTTTGCTAAAATGCTTCCCAGAAGTGTTAAGTTATCGTGAGTAGAAAGATGGAACTAGAGGCAAGAGGGGTTCAAAGAGCTGAAAGTATAAAGTGGCAAAATAAAGGCAGAGGTTAAAAACACGACTGAAAATATGGTGACTAAGGACTAGTGAGGTAGATTTTCTGGCAAGATCGTTATTTTCACAGCTCAGAACCTTTGCTTATACTGATACCCTTAAATCCTCCAGTGTCCTGTTTAAAAACTGTTCTCTTCTACATGTTCGCACAAAATACAGTAGGTATATCTGAAGCCCTTGAAAGTGAAATTGTGTTGCTAAACTTTGTGTTTTGAGGAGTTGGCAGTTGCCTACAGTGAGTGTGTAATAAATATGAAGTTAAAACCTTTCTGTGCTGTCAAGATGGTATTCCAGGGTACAAAAGGAATCTGCATATAAAAGGGAAGGAAATCAATCCATCCAGTGGTTCACAACTTAATGAAGGGGATTCTGAATTGGCAGGGCCTCTAGACTGTTCAGTCTCCCAGTCGTATCCGACTGACTCTTTGCAACCCCATGGACTGCAGCACGCCAGACCTCCCTGCCCCTCACCATCTCCCAGTTTGCCCAAGTTCACATCCATTGCATTGGTGATGCCATCCAGCCTTCTCATCCTCTGACGCCCTCTTCCCTCAACCATTCCGAGCATCAGGGACTTTTCCAGTGAGTCAGCTGTAAACATCAGATGACCAAAATACTGGAGCTTCAGCTTCTAGACCTTAATTCTGAGTAAATAGCTTCTTAACCGGTTCTAGAACACAACGTGGGAATTTGGGACTTTAGTCGCCGCCCAACTCCGGACTGACTGCTAGCTGGGTGGGCTCTCGTGAACAGTGCGCACGCGCGCGCAGGGCACGGCCGCCGACGTGAGGCGTGTGGGGCGCGTGCGCAACAGAGCCGCAGGGTGGTGCTACTCCTGCAGCGGTGCTCCGGGGGCTCGTGTTCCCGGCATGGGCATTTCGCTGTCGCCGCTGCTGACTGTGCTGTCGCTCCTCTCCGGCCGGTGGCTCGAACTAGGTCAGTGTGCTGGCCTGCCCGACTGTCCCAGGAGGCAGGAGGAAAGGGCTGGGGCGCTCGGCCACCGCGGCTGGCAGCGCCCGGAGGTACCTCCCAGAGGCGGCCAGCTGGGCGAGGGGGTTAACAGCTCATGTCGTTGTATTTCACTTTTTTTTTTAAACCTTTAATTTATTATTCTGGAATCTTTTGAGCATAAAAAAATTAATAAAACAAGCCTCTCCCGCCCGCCCCCCGCCCCCCGCCCCTCCCCCCGCCACCCGCCACGTACCTGTTTCCCAGTTTAAACAGTTGCCAATTTTAATCTTGCTTGTTTGTAACCCCTTCCATTTTTCCATTCCTCTGGGAGATTTAGTTTGGAGTGAATTGAGACACAATACAGTTTTATTCGTAATTATTTAGTTTGAATAGCCAAAAAGACAAGAAATCACACACACACACATACAAAGTATCACGAACTCTCCCACCTAAAAAATTAACAATACTCCTTAATGTCATTAAACATCCAGTTAGTGTTCAAATCTATCTGCTCTGTTCTTAAATTACAGTTTACTTGTGGAATTAATGTCCAAATAAAATTCAAATATTGCTATTGTGTGTTGTTTCTTAATTCTCTTTTAGTCTGAGAATCTCCTGCTTGCTCTATTCCACCCTCCAGCGTCCCTTAAAGTTGATTAAATCATTAATGTGTGTCAGAATGAGATCCAGAAAAGGGCCAAAGATAAGATTCTGGGGGACATGAAAACGTGTGGACTCTGCCTTTAGGGAACTTACAGTACTTAGACATCTTTAGGTAAAAACACAACAAAGTAGTACATCAAGCCAGAGGAGTGTGGCCTTTAGGGTCTTGGTTTCTTCCTGTCAAATGAGGGAGTTGAAATAAAGATCCTTTTAATTCTATGATTTTTTTTTTTTTTGAGGTATTCAAACAGCATGTATGAGAGAGTTCATTCGATTATTTGATGATAATTTTTGTGCACTTGTGCTAGGTGCCAGGTATAACCTGGGAAAATAGATGTAGTTCTTTTCTTTCTTATGTAATGGAGAAGAGGCAAAGAAACAACATGAGCAGAAGAATGAATGGAAAGTTGATAGATGTATTTAAGGCTATGCTGTTGTTTAGTCGCTAACTCGTGTCGGACTCTTGCGACTCCAGGGACTGTAGCCTACCAGGCTCCTCTGTCCATGGAATTTCCCAGGCAAGTATTCTGCAGTGGGTTGCTACTTCCTTCTCCAGGGGATCTTCCCAACCCAAGGATCAAACCTGGTCTCCTGCACTGGCAGGCAGATTCTTACAATGTTTAGATTTATCTCACTGGGACAAAGGGTTGTCATGTAGAGGGACAGAGAGGTAAAGAAAGAAAATCATTTGTTGAAAACCTACCATGTGCTAAACATTTCACACATTTTAATATAGCCATGCATTTGAGTTAGTTAGATATTACCCCCATTTTATAGATGAAGAAACTGAAATCCAGAAGAAGTAATTTGCCCAAGGTCATTCAGCAAATTAAGTGACAGAATAAGAATTTAAAGCCAAATTTTTCAGCCTCCAGATTTTTTCACTATAGCATTGAGTCTTACATATGATCCAAATATTGCCACTTGTTTTATATATATTCATGTAATTAATGACCACTCTCTTTTTCCTCTGCAGGAAATGGGCAGACAGTCAACATGGTCCAGCTACCAGGTGGGCAATTCCAGATGGGAACTGATTCACCAGATGGCAGAGATGGTGAAGGACCTGTCCGGGAGGTGACGGTAAAACCCTTTGCCATCGACATATTTCCTGTCACCAACAGAGACTTCAGGTACTCCCAGTGTTCTTCCAGGAGAAGTGACTCCTGGAAGAGTTACTCTAATAATATTTCACAATATTTAAAAGGAGCTTAGCTTGTTCACTATCAGAATATGACCTTTGCAAGTGTTATCTGCATTTTTCAGATGAGGAATCTGAAGTCCAAAGAGTCCTCATCTTTCATTAGTGGCCAACTGGGCCTGTAACTCAGATCCCCTGATTCTTGAGCCAATGGATTGTCCCATGCACTGGGCATAGCACTGAGAAACATGGGCAGAAGTCAGACACTCTTCAACAGAAGAGGGTGAATCGGGAGAAGGGGCATAATAGTTGAGAGTTCCTTAAATTCCCTTTATATTGGGTTGGCCAAAAAGTGCGTTTGGTTTTAAGTTAAAATGACGTATTTTTCAGTTTCAACAAGGATGTTACTGAACTAACTGAACAGACTTCTTGGCCAACCCAGTATTACTTAGGGAAATGGAATTATTTCCAGAATCAAACATTTTGATTCCAGCTTAATCTAAGAAGCCATGTTGAATGCCTCAATGTCCCCAAAGTGATACATTTTGGGTAGGCTAAAGTAGAAAATGATCCAGCACATGTCAGTAATTTACCTTCAAACAGTGGAGGGAGGAGTATATAGAAAGGAGGGGGGAAGGAAGAGGAAAGGATGGGAAGATAAAGCAAATGTGAAAAATGACTCAAATTTTACATTCGTGGATTTAAAAGTTTTCAAGATCAAAACTTGCTGGTGAAAATTGATTCAGGAGACTCAGGCTAAAATAAGCATAAAGATTGTCAGTAAACTCCTCAGGCCTTTTGACTCATTGGTTCCACCTCTAGGAATTTGTCTTGAAGAATTAAGGTTGTCCAAAAAAGTTTAGCTAAAAAGGTGATTTTGTAAATAAATGTTAACAATTTAAGGATCACTTAAATATATTGCATCAATATAACAGAATACTTAGCAGCCTTAAAAACCTGTTGTCAAAAAGAGATAGTTAAAAATGTGAAGAAAGGTTACAAAATACTACATAGGATTTGGCCCAGTTTTTTAAACTATGTGTGTAGAATGTATATGTGTTAAAAAGAACTGGAAGATGCAATATTGCATGAGGTGATGGATTTTGCTCATGTTTTTGTGATTTCCAAATGAAAATAATGACAGGAAGAACCTTATAAAAGCGATTTAAAAACCCTTGATTGGGGACATCCCTGGCAGTCCAGTGGTTAAGACTCTGTGCTCCCAAGGCAGGGCACTGGTTCAGTTCTTGGTCAGGGAACTGAGAGTCTGCATGCTGCACAGTGTAGCCAAAAATAAATAAATAAATTAGAGATGTCATCTTAAAAAAAAAAAAAACTTGGTTGTGGAGTGAAGAGGGAGAGAATATAGACAGTTGTATCTTGGTGTGATAATGGATGGTTTTAGTTTTTTCCTTTTTCTTACCTATGTTTTCTCATTTTTCTATAATATAATGTTATATATGCTTTAAAAAATATTTGTAAAAGGAAAGTTATTAAAATCAAAGGAGAAATCACTTCTGATCAGGCTCACACCACATGATGACAACCATAAATTGCTAGCTAGATAGATGCATTCTTTTATGTTTCAAATGATGACCTTTTAGATGAAGGAAATATAATGTCACCCCCAGAAAGCCCCTAAACTTTGCTTAGAACCTGTAATCTGTGTTTACCTCTCTGGTAAGAGTCTCAAACCATTCAGATGGTCAGAGGTCAATAAGTAACTATTGCTACCAAATCTCGCCTCCTCTTCCATTCTTAGTACCCCTTTGATGGGTGAACAGTGTCTTCTAATATCAGAGGGCTAACACCAACCGGGTACTCTCAGTCCAGAGAAAACAATCTGTCTTATCCTGGAAATCTGCATGTTGAAATTGGCTCAGCCATACCAAACTATATGAAAATCCATTATAAAATCTCAGCAAGTCATTCCTTAAATATTCATTTGTTTGGTGACATTGGATCTTAGTTGCAGCACTTGGACTCTCTAGTTGTGGCTTTCAGGTTCAGTAGCTTCTCGGCATGTGGGATCTTAGTTTCCCTACCAGGGATCGAACCCACATCCCCTGCATTGCAAGGCAGATTCTTAACCGCTGGACCACAGAGAAGTCCCTCAGCAAGTCATTTTGATTTGACTCAATTTCTCTCATCTGTCTGAGGGAGATAGTAAAACCTATTCTCCCTTCCTCCCATGATCGATGTGAGATTAGGTATGTGTTGAAGAGAGACCCACTCCCTGCCCTTGAATCTTCTCAGCAGCTTTATTCATTATCTCCAAAAACTGGAGATAACCCAGATGACCTGCAGCTGGTGAATGGATAAATGAAATCTGGTCTATCCATCCAGTGAAATACTACTCAGCAATAAAACTGCCCCCCCCAAAAAAAAAGGAACAAACCACTGACATTGTCAACAACATGGATGATTCTTGGAAGCAGTATGCTAAGTGAAAGAAGCCAGACCCCAAAACTACATACTGCCTGATTCAGTTTATGTGAATTGACATTCTGGGAAAGGCAGAACTATGGAGACAAAAAACAGATCAGTGTTTGAGGAGGCATCGGGGAATTTTGGGGGGCAGTTAATGGAACTGCTCTGTATCTTGATTGTGACAATGACTATATGGTTTATCAAAACTCACAAAACTATACCCCCAAAAATGTGAATTCTCCTGTTTGTGAATTGCACACACAGAAACAAATTTTAAAAGAAAATCTGCTCAGGCTCTCAGGTTAATTCCTTGTAGTTCCTAAAGACTCTATGATGTGTGACTAATAGGATAAGGGTGTATGAGGTTTGCTGCAGCAAGAGAGGGTGAGGGTGGAGCACAGACGCCTGTCCGCTAAACTATGAAATCTCTCTTTTTAGGGAGTTTGTCAGGGAGAAAAAGTACCGCACAGAGGCTGAGGTGTTTGGGTGGAGCTTTGTCTTTGAGGACCTTGTCTCTGATGAACTTAGAAACAAAGCAACCCAGAGAATGCAGGTAAGAGAACCCAGGCTTGCAGCTGGGTTCATGGGAGTGGGACCTGGACCAAGAAGCCTATGGGGTCTAGGGGGTCACCTGGGCCACCGTAGAGAATCAAACCTGAGAACCAGAGGCAAGGAAGAAGCCAGAGAGACCCACCCTGGAAGAGCCAGATGAACACACACTCCCGGGAAGTTCACTCTGTGCTGAGGTCCACAGAGAGAGAACTGTAAGATGCAGATAATACACAGGGTTCAGCGTACTCCCTGGACCAGCCAGAGAACCCCTGGAGAAGCCTCCTTCTAATAAGGGTGTTGAGGTGTCACACTTTAAAGATTCTGAACACAGGGGCTTCCCTGGTGGCTCAGTGGTAAAGAATCTGCCTGCCAACGCAGGAGATGACGGTTTGATCCCTGATCCAGGAGGATCCCACATGCCAGTGAGTGACTAAGGCCGTGTGCCACAACTACTGAGCCTGTGCTCTAGAGCCTGGGAGCCCTAACTACTGAAGCCCATGAGCCACGATAAGAGAACCCACTGCAACGAGAAGCCCATGTACCGCAACTAGAGAGTAGCCCCGCTCACCCTAGAGAAAAGCCCGCGCAGCAGCAAACACCCCACACAGCCATAAACAAATAAGTAAAAGATCCCAGACACAGCCTCACTTGGACCACCTGAGTCTCAGCCTGAAGTCTCTGCCTCCTGGATGTCCGTCAGGAAGGTGCCTCGCTGGGTCAGAGCACCTTGTAATTGCGCTCCTTCTTTTTTGCAGTCTCTCCTCTGGTGGCTCCCCGTGGAAAGGGCATTCTGGAGGCAGGTAAGGGTTGGTTCCTCAGTCTTGTTTCCTACCCCTGCTGACTCTCATTGTGGAAGCCTGGCTTCCCATGATCCCTTGCCCATCTGGGAATACTGAGTTTTAAAGGATGACGGAGAAATTTCAGGGAAGCAGCCAAGCTGCCCCATGTGCTCTGCACCAGTCCTTTTACCCTGGCCCATCCCCTTTGTCCCCTTTCTCCCTTTTGTCTCGTGTAGTCCTTTCTGTCTCTGGACCTCTCCTCGCTCACCAGGCTCTCTCTTCCTACTTCCTTGCTCCATCTAGTGGTAAAAGCTGAACTCAGGCACCCTAAGCCTAGCCTTCCTCAGACTTCCATGAGCTCCCAGAAGCTTGTCTCACTTCATCCTGGCTATCAGCCTGCAGGTCCTGGCTCTGGCATCCGAGAGAAACTGGAGTTCCCAGTGGTACACGTGAGCTGGAATGATGCCCGTGCCTACTGTGCTTGGCGGGGGAAACGGCTGCCCACCGAGGAAGAGTGGGAGTTTGCTGCCCGAGGGGGCTTGAAGGGTATAGAGATGCCAGGGCAATCTCCCTTGATTCTTTCTCTCCATCCTGCCTTGCGTGGGTGCGGGGGACGGGGGGCTTCAAAGGGTGGGACGGGCTCACACTCCCTGGAGTAGTGCTTCTTACACTCTGTGGTCATGGATCAGTTGTTACTGTTATTTCTAATCTGTCTCAAACCAGTACTTCCATAAAATACCATAAAAATTAATAACTAGAAAATGGAATGAAAAGACAGACATACTTTTTTTTAATTGTTGGAGATTCCACAGACATGTGCCACTTCAGATAAATACAATCAGAACCACATGGCGTGAGGAAAAGAAAAGTATTCCCTACGCTGGATACCTTTTCCATAGCTGTGGAGGGATTAATGTGACAAACTGCTATTTGTTCGTAACTCAGTTATTTCTCAATCCTAACTAAACAAAAAGTTAGAGTGAAATGGCAATTCCCCGTATTCACTGCCTCTACACACTCTTTGAATGAACACCAGCTAAACCCATAGTCAGTATTATTCATGTGATAAATGAGACTGCTTGTTCATTGATCCAGTCTAAGTCCAGTGAACAAATCTCTCAGTGCTTACCCTTGGTTTCTGTACTTACCCCAGCATGAGTGGGTAACAGATAGTTTACAGAATGGCACTGGTCCAAATCACACCTAGGATTGTGCTGTCCAGGAACAGATCAGAAGTCAGGGGCTCTGAGTGCAGTTCTGTGAGGACAAGGGAAGGGTGTGAGATGTCAAAGTGAGTCATCTTACTCTTCTTTCTCATCACCTCCTCTCTTCCTTTCGGTCCCCTCGCTCCTTCTGCCTTTCCCTTCTTCCCTAACCCTTTACCTCTCCCCTCCTCTGCTGTCTGCTTGCTCTCCCGGCAGGTCAGGTATACCCCTGGGGAAACAAGTTCCAGCCAAACCGCACCAACCTGTGGCAGGTAAGACAAGTTCCTCGCCCTTGTTCTTTTCTGAGGGTGTGGATTGAGACTTGCTGCAGGCTGGGCATGGCATTAGGCCATGGGACTCAGGGGCCTCCATGTTCTAACAGACCGGAAAAGGGGTAAAGCAGTAAAGGGGTAAAGCGAAAGACAGTGTAGTGGGGCTGCGTGGTGAAGATGAACAGTGTGTGCTCAGGAGCGCATCCCTGCCTGGGACAGTGGGGGAGTGACTGGACGGTAAACGTGCCATTTGAGCTGGTGGAACTGAAGCTTGCCAGGAGAAAAATGGGGGAAACACCATGCGTGTCAGCAGTGGGAAAGGGTCCAGCATGTTCAGAGATGTGACAGACTCCGAGGGCTGGCGCACAGAGCTGCTGCCCTCCAGTCGAATGAATAAGTTGAACAAATGACATCAGCAAACACTGGTTACTTGTTCCAGAATCTTGGTGGTAAAGAGCAGGAGGTGAGGAAGGCAGGGTCAGGACAGGTAAGGGAGAGTGAAGCCTTTTGGTGGTGGAAGGGAAGGGGAAGGTACAAGGGATCACTGGTTCCTGTAGGGAGAGGCAGGGTACAGAGCGGGGAGACGGGGCCTTTCCTCCGAAGGCACATGGGGTTCATGCAGCTGAGGGAAGTCACTGAGAGTGGAGAAGTGGGTGGGCTGGGCGGGTGTGGACATACGGGGAACCACACACTTCCTAATCCAGCCAGGAGGTCATGGTGGAGGACATGAGGCAGCTGGCTTGGGACCTCAGGTCACTGCCCCATGCCCTTCCCCTACCCCAGAGGGTACCACAAGATGGCCTTGGTTAAAACCCCTCTGGGCAAGTGGATGGTAAATCCTGTAGCCTAAACATCCCTTCCCACCCACCCCAGGGAAAGTTCCCCAAGGGCGACAAGGCTGAGGATGGCTTCCATGGCGTCTCCCCCGTGAATGCTTTCCCCCCACAGAATGACTACGGTAAGACTACACAGCGGGTTGCTGTCGCGCTCACAGGTTGGTTGGCTGGATGGTTCTGCCTGGTAGTCGAGGCAGGAGAAGCAGCCCTGGGAAGGATTCGGTCCCCTGGGCCGTTGTTGGTCAGGGCGGGTGGAGGTGGCATTCCCAGCCAGGGCCTGAGCTGCTGCTGTGCCACAGGGCTCTATGACCTCGTGGGCAACGTATGGGAGTGGACGGCGTCACAGTACCAGGCTGCCGACCAGGACATGCGTGTCCTCCGGGGGGCGTCCTGGATCGACACAGCCGATGGCTCTGCCAACCACCGGGCACGTGTCACCACCAGGTGAGGGGCTGGGTCCTGGTCTCCTGGAGTACAGGTAGCACCAGAGCTGCTGTGGGCGCTGCTTCCACACCTCTCTCTCCACTGGGGGGTGTGGGTCCAGAACAGAAAGCAAGCCAACCTCACCAGGTAAAGCCAGGAGCCCGGTGCCTTTTCCTGCCAGCTCTCAGCACCGAGGGAGACTGTGTCTAATGTCTTAATTATATGGGTTTCTCTTATCCTCATAGCTAGGCGTGCAGAGGGAGGGGACTGGAATGGCCACATCAATAGGTCATGGCCAGGGATCATTGAAATATTAACTTTTCTAACAAAGAGGGCATGTTAAAAAACATTTTATGCAACCATTTTGTTTTACAATCAAGGAAAAATAGTCTCAGGGAGGTCCTGGGCCTGCTCATTTCATACAGATGATTAATGATGGTTAGTGCTGGCCCCTGAATGGTAGAGTTCCCAGCGCCCAAGTTGCCTTCTAGGACTTTCTGCTTTGTCTGTAGATTTATTTTGATTAATCTCCTTGCAGCTCCTCCTGCTCCTGGTTTCTTTAAGGATGGTAGAGAGGCCATGTGGATTATCCTCACCTTTTTTTTTTTTTTAATGTTTATTTACTTATTTATTTGCTGCATTGCATCAGGCAGGATCTTTCATTGTGACTCACAAACTCTAGTTGTGGCACCTGGGCTCAGTAGTTCAGTGCACTGGTTTAGTTGCCCCAAGGAATGTGGGATCGTCATTCCCTGACCAGGAGTCAAACCCCATTCCCTGCATTGCAAGGTGGATTTTTAACTATTGGGCCACCAGAGAAGTCTTTCCCCTTTTACCTTAGGACAAAGGAGTGGAGAAAGTATTGGTCTGGGGACCAGGAAATTGGGTTTGCTGCTGATTCTGCTGAAAGAGTGGTTGGCCTTGGGCAAGACATGTAAATCTTCCTGGTATCTGATTCTGGGGTCTGTGAGATGGTGAACAAAACCTACCCTCCAGAGTAGTAAGAGAAATAGCAAATGCAGGAATCCATGTGAAAGTTCTTTGAAAAGTGTGAGTACTGATTGAGGCTGTGATGGTCTCACTTGTTGCCAACAGGTTCTTTTTGGCTGAGTTATTAGTCTAAACTACCAACAGTTGGAAGTTATTAGCACGGCCTTTCCTGCCTTCCATGCAGTCTCAGGACCAGCCTCGCTTCCTCCACCCTGTCCCAAGGTCCCTTCTTACCTCTCCCCACTCCCCAGGAATGGCATGCCCTCTGGACCTGCCCTCACACCACTTTTCTTCGAGACTAGGCCCTCCTCAGTCCCCAGCCCCCAAACCCCCCAGACCACAGAAGGCCCTGGGAGCTGGAGCAGGAGAGCTGGGTGAGGCCCAGGCCCCTTTCTCAGCAAATGTCCGTTCTCTCTCCCATTCTCTGGTGGCAGGATGGGCAACACTCCAGATTCAGCCTCAGACAACCTAGGCTTCCGCTGCGCTTCGGGTGCAGGCCGACCGCCTGGAGAGCTGTGAGTGGCTATGCAGAAACCAGAAGAGTCCTGTGGCACCCAGGCCACTCCCTGGCCACATTCCAAACACAGCCAGACTCCAGATGACCTCCATCCCCTTCCCCATCCTCTGTGACAGGCACCTCTCCCCAGGGCAGGAAAGGACCCTGACCTCCACAGAAGGGTGATACTGTGTCTTGGAGAAGGGGCCCAACTTATTGATTGTGGCCAGGAGCTGGATGTTTCTCTTAGAGGTCAGATATTGACCATATAGGGGCCACATATTCAAACAGTTGGGTCACAGTGCTCAGAAAGGCAGTTTGTGAAAAAAATTTTCAATCTGCTCCTTCCCCCTTTCATGATGTCTGACCCAGGGATCTGACATTATTCAAGGCAGAATCTCCCCCAACCCAGGAATTGAACCAGGGTCTCATGCACTGCAGGTGGATTCTTTACCAACTGAGCTCTTGGGGAATCCAGAATCTCCCCAGGCCTCCTTGTTTTCCCAGCAAGTTGCCATAGAAAGAAAATGATTCCTTTATTTGCCTTATTTGTGGGGTTTCACACATCTCCGAGGGAACCTGGTTTCCAGCACATGAAATGCAGTTCCGTGGGCTCTTTAAAGCTCAATGTCAGTCTTAAAAGGGTCTAGGAGAACCATGGATTTACCAGGTGAGACTGTGCACCATGGGAGTTGCAGAATGAATAGTACTCAGAAGAAACAGCAGATGATTCCCTTTCTATTGTTAATTATGCAAGGGTGCCCACATGCCTCGATAAACGTCCCCAGAGAAGAACCTGCTCCCATGGTGTCACTGGGTATTGTGGGGTCAGTAAAAATCACCTGTGTGATTCTCAGACTGTTCTCTTTCATCCTCACCCTGGGACCCCCTGGGCAGTGCACAGTCAGTAACTCTGGGCCTCCAGAGGAGAAGTGGAGATGGTAGTACACCTAGGCAGTGGAGCTGCATAGAGGCTCCAGGTTCTAGACCACAGCTGGTCCCCTAGTCCGGGGGCCTGGCTTCGGCTGCACTGACCACCAAATGATGCCTCTGAGAGGGGAGAGTGGCCCCAGTTCCTGGGGTCCTGGCCAGGGCCAAGTGCACCCTCTGGACAGGCCCTGCACACACTCTCACCCCCTTTCGGCGGCTTCTGCACCCTGCCTGACCCCCACCCCACCTACCCCGCCCGTCCTCCGCTCAGAAGTCCTCCTCAGCCAGGGAGAGGAGCACGGCCTTGGGCGTGTTCTCGAAGAGGGCCGCCCGGTTCTGCTGCTGCCCTTTCTTCACCCAGTGACCATAGATCCGGAAAGCGTAGGCGTCGATGAGTCGCCGCAGAGGCCGGAGGGCGTAGGGGTCTCGAATGACGATCTCCCGGGTCACGGGCTTCACCCGGCGGTACTGGTAGTAGATGCGCACTGAAGCCAGCACCGTCAGGCAGATCACCTGCGGGGGGCGGGGCCTGAGCGCCGGGCCACACCCCCAGGCCTGTCTCCTCCCGCGTCCCGCGCAGGCCGACCCGAGCTCGGATGTCTCCAAGCCTTGTGTGGCGTCGGTTGGGCGCGTCCTACCGTCACCGCCTCCCGCCCCCCGCCCCCCAATTACCCCCATTCCCGCCCGACCCGCAAGCGCAGGCTTTTAGACTATCAGCAACAGAAGCCGGAAGAAATTGAGCTGGAACCATCATAGGGCTGGATGGGAGGGGAAGGGCAGGTGGTCGTAAGGAGTCCGTATGAAGGGCACTGGGGGCTTGGGTTTCAGGGGCCCTGAGTGGGAGGTGAGCCCGTAGTACCTTGAACTTGCCCCGGGGGCTGAAGTGACGCACTTCCTCCACCACGTACTGCTGGAAGAAGGGGTGCGCCAAGGCCTCTTCTGCCGAGCAGCGCCTCTGGGGGCTCACCACCAAGAAGCGGGAAACCTGAGAGAAACACGGTGGAACGGAGGACATATCAGGCCGGGGTCTCTCTCTCAGCAGGCGCCTCCATCTCTCCCACCACTCCTCCCCCGACCCCCAACACCCCCCCCCCCCAACTCCGACACCAACACTGGACTTGCCCCTCGCCTGAGCCCGGGAGCCAGCACACCCGGCCTCTCACCAAGTCCTTCACGGTGTCCGAGTAATCATCCCATTCCGGTGAGCCAAACTGGTAGTTGCCACTCATGATCATTCTCAACATCAGCATCTGCTTGCGGTGCCAGAAGGGCGGGGAGCCGGCCAGCAGCGTGTACATGATGACCCCCGTGCTCCACCTGGCATCGGGGGAGCAGCGGAGGGAGACAGGTGGGCGGGCTGTAGCGCCCACCCCATCCCCCTTCCCCAGCCCGGTGCTCCCAGTCAGGGGAGCACCCCTGTCCCTACGGGTCACCTCCCTCCCCCCAACACACTCACATGTCCACCTCCTTCCCATAGCCGGGGTGGTCATCGTTCATGGAGCACTCAATGATCTCAGGGGCCAGGTAACTGGGGGTCCCACAGACCTCTGCAGGGACAGTTTCCATCGGGGCAGGTCAGCAGAGGCACATGGAAGAGAAAGGCCCACAGGGACAGTAGACGTGGAACTGAAGTGGTATGGCTGGACTGGGACTCTGAACACGGCCGCAGGCTCAGAGCCAAGGGCAGGCCAGGGTGCTAGCTCCTATGGCCACCCACTTGGGGCCTGTCAGTGGCTTGGTCATAGGAGCCAGCACTGGGTTGGAACACAGGCAGTGGGAACCTGGCTCAGCCCAGTCCCGGGAAGAGAGAGCCAGCCTTGAAATGGTAGGATTTTTTATTCTGGGGGGAAAAAACCCAGGCAGTCCCTGTTCCCGGGAGAGCTGATGAGAGAGCCTGAGCCCCTAACACGGGCCGGGGCCACGTTTCCAGACCTCGCAGCTTCTCTCCTGGCTCCAGCTGGCAGGAAAAGCCGAAGTCTGTAAGCTTGATGTTCATGTTATCATCCAGGAGGATGTTCTCAGGCTTCAGATCCCGATGCACGATGTTGAGTCTGTGCAAGGTGGCGATCACCTCCAGCAGGGCTCTCATGATCTTCCTGGGGTGGCACAGGCACACGTTACCCTCATCTGCTACTCTGCAAGGTCAGGTAACAGGCAGGGAGACCAAAGCCCATAGGCCAGCCTGACTGCAAGTGACGGAGGACTCCAGACAGGCGGACCCACCTAGGCTGGGTCAAGGAAGGAGGGATACCACCATAGCCCACAGAGCACACTCCCCAACCAGACCAGTGCACGCCGCGCTGCCTCCACAACCTCCGTGCCTAAGCTGGACTCAGACAGGAAGTAGGGAGAGGGGCAAGTGGACCCTCACCTGGTCTCTTTCTCACTCAGGGTGACCTTCTCAGTGAGGTAGTCAAAGAGCTCCCCTCTCTTCATCCTGTGGGGACAGAGGATTTGTCACTGGATGGCCCAGCAGGTTACCCCCTCCTTACCCTATTTCCCACCTAACACCTCCAGGGGTAAAGTGGCCCACTCCCCACTAAGGACCACAATCTGCAGGGAGGAGCTGGGGAAGTGAGTGGAGAGGCTGTCTGGGAAGGTTGGAGTAAGAACAAGGGACACTGGAGGGGTGGGGTGCCACCATTGTGAGGGTCCCCCATGTGTGGGAGTGACAGCATGGACTGGGACCCATCAAAGCCAAAATCAGAGTCGGGGGAGGAGAAAGGGACCCTGAGTCACTGGCCCAAGGTCCCAGACCCAGATCAGAAGGACCAGAGTGTCCTGTCTTTTTCGAGGAACAAATGGAAGCAGCAGCAGTACAAGTGATGGAGGAGCGGTTTTGCCTATTTTTGGATTTTTTAGAAGTGTGATTCCATCTTCCCACTTGAGAGGATCTAGAAGGAGGTCTCTGCTGGAATAATCTAGTTACACCCTGGAGGGCAACTTGAGGCAGCATTATAAATAACTTCCCAAGCAACTTCTTCAAAGGTTAGAGACATTTGAGCTGCCCCCAAGGGCTCTACAGGACTGAGCCACTGAGCAGAGTTGAGACAGCTGCAGCTGGGCAAGGCTGGAGGGGTCCTGGGAAAGCCTCCCTTGGTTGAATAAAGAAGGTGTATCCTGCACACCCCTCCAGGGAAAGCAGGGTCCAAGAGATTTTGGCCAGTATCAGAGGGAGACAAGAAAATCCTTGAATTTAGCTGATGCAGCAGGGAGGGGAGTTCTCTTTGAGGAGCAGCCCAGAAATTACAGATGTAATTCAGACATTATCGGTACCATGTTCTTAAAAAGCAATGTGTGCCTCCGGTTTTGATCACTTCAATTCCATTTTAAACACACTAGGAGAACTCACTAATGGCAGCAGCAGCAGCAAAAAGATGTACCAGTAAACGCTGGGACACTGCAAGGGCCATCAGCAGGCTCCTGCCTCCTACAGCTGGCAGTTTAATTATACACAAAGGCCAAATTAAATGGTGTCTCCACGAAAAAAAGTAACACTGTGCATGTTCAGTATGGCGACAAAAAAAAAAAGTTCCAACAATACAAAATCTGCTTGAATAATTCTCTGAAGTAAATCTAGTCCCTAGATGACAAGGAGCTTATCTCAATAGTCCTGTTGGTGCACAAGCAAAGGAATAGTGACGTGTTGTTGACAGTGATGATGGTGATGATGACAATGATGATAATGTCAATCTTTGAACTACATGCCAAATACAATCTCTACCGCCTGCCTCTCTCGTGGGCCTCTTGCCCCAATACTGCCTCAGCTCTTCCCTCTGCTGGGGGCTCCTTCTCTGGGTCTTGGCTGGACTCCATCTCGCCCTTCATCCAGGTCTCTGTTCAGGTCACTTCTGGAGAACATTCCCCACCCGCTCCCTCTGACCCTTGCTCAGCTCTGTGTGTCTGGAAATGTGCATAACTCTGTGTGTGTTTTATGACTTGATTGCTTTCTCCTCACTCTCGGTGAAAACTCGTGCACGCAGTAGGTTTGCCTATCCTCAGTGTCTAGAATAAGCATTGCCTGGCCGCCCTGGTCATCACATGGTAGTTAGTAATGACTAGCATTTACATTGTGTCAGTCCCTGTGTATTTATTACTCCTGCAATCCTGATGAGAAAGCTGATGTGGAAAGTAAATCGTCCAGCCCAGAAGGGACGCAGGGTTCAAAACCAGGCAGCCTGATTCCAGGGGCCTGATCTGCCTAAAACTTCTGTGTCCTTATTTGATGTCCACCATGTAGGGGGCTGGCTGCTGGTCTCCAGGAAGCCCTGAATGGGGAGAATTTTCTCAGTTAGGCCCCAGGCCTGGGTACTTACAGATCAAACACCAAGAAGAAGAAGGTGTTGGTCTCATAAGTGTCCTTCAGCTGTACTGAAATGGAAATGGCTCATCTCAGGAGCAGAGGAGCCCAGGCACGGCAGTGGAATGCAGGGGTGAGGGGATTAAAGGCGCTGTGGGCTGACTCAGAAGCTGGAGGGGGTTTCAGGGTTCAAAGGAAGCCTCCCCCTCCCCCCAGGAGAGGGGGCAGCCAGGGACTTTGAACTCCACATTCCTCCACCCACACCCCTGCCTGTCATCCCTTCTGTAGGGCTGAAGGAAGAGGCCTGGAGCTGAATCCTGGGAGCAGGAAGTTGGAGCTGGGAGCCCCAAGCCTCCGGGCACTGCGCCGGCGGGGGCCCTGGGTTGCGGGAGACAGTCTGGGTGTTTCTGGCTAGCTGCACTGGGGCCACACTCCCCGGCCGGGTTATCAGCGCAGAACGGGGGCAGGGCACCCTGCCGTGGCTCGGGGCCACCACTCACTGATGTTGGGGTGTCCCGAGACCTTGCGCAGGATGTCCACCTCCTTCTGCGTGGCCTCTCGCAGCTCCTGCACCTCCTCGGAGCTGAAGCTGCCCCCGCCGGTGATGTCGATGATCTTCACAGCGTACTCCTGGCACGTGGGCTTGTGGATGCAGCGCCTGACGACACTGCTCACTCCCCTAGGGGTGCAGAGGACAGATGGTCCCGGGGGCCCCTAACCCCAGGGGGAGGCCCACATTCAGGCCACAGCAGAGAGGTCCTGCCTTGTCCCCCAACTCCCTGTGAGCTTCGGGGCAGCAGTCCCCAACTTTGGGGCCCATTTTTGGCACCAGGGGCCAATTTCATGAAAGACAGTTTTTCCATGGACCCGTGGGATGAGGGATAGTTTTGGGATGATTCAAGAGTGTTACATTTATTGTGTACTTTATTTCTATTAGTATTGCATCAGCTCCACCTCAGAGCATCAGGCATTAGATCCTCGAGGTTAGGAACCCCTGCTTTGGGGGACGGAAGGTTGAAGAAGGCTCCGGGGGATGGGGGCGATTTGCCTGGAGCCAGAGGAAGAAGTCTGCTTTCAGGCCTCCTGGTTTCCGTCACTGCTCTTTCTCAGCTCAGAGGAAGAAACCGTACACCCCTAGGACCCCGAGCTGCATTCTGACACCTGACCCCTGACCCTGAGCCAAGGCTGGATTGGATGTGCTGTCAACAGCTCTGGGGTGGGGGGTGGGGCTCCCTTTGCTGGGAGGGTCTCTGATCTGGGTGCTTTTATACCTGCTTCCTCCATCCCAAACCCCAAACTGAAGTTTTCTCTAAGTGGACAGTGCTTTGGAGATGAAGACGGTCAGGGCTCAGGGTCAAGGAGAGATTGCTCCTGCCCGCAGAGCCGTCCAGAGGCTCGGATCGCACTTCTTGGGGGAGGTCTGGGCCTTACCTGCCCAGGATCTCCTTGGGCTCATAGTTCTCATAGAAGCTCTGTGCAGAAGAGGAGTCCGGCAGTGACTTGTCCTGGGTCATATCAGCTCTAAGAGGGGAACAGAAAGAAACCGTCAGCCTTCCTGACCTAGGGGATGTGGTCTGTGAGGGCTAAAACCATCTCTCCCTTAGCTTTGTATGTCCTGGCAGAGGGCTGACCTCTTGTGAATATTCAAAATAAATGCTTGTGAATTTTATAGATAGCCAATGGGAATGTGCTGTATAACACAGGGAACTCAACCTGGTGCTCTGTGTCAACCTAGAGGGGTGGGATGGGATGGGAGGTGGGAGGGAGGTTCAAGAAGGAAGTAACGTAAGTATAGCTACAGTTGATTCATGTTGATACATGGCAGAAACCAACACAACACTGTAAAACAATTACCCTTCAATTAAAAATCAATAAAATTTTAAAAATAAAAGATAGTTTAAAAACCACTTGTGAATTTTAAGAAAGCTCTGGAAAGAGCTCAGCTTGCTTCTCCCCACTGGTGTAAACTCTTGTGACCCCAGTTGACCACGTGGCTCGCAAAATGTTCTCCTTGTTAGCTGTTGCTCCCCAGAAGGAGCAGCAGATGGTCAGCCAGGTCCAAGCCCAGGTTTGAGGCAGGAATCAGACCACTGGGCCCCAGGGTTAGCTCTGACAAGGCCAACACACCCCTGGGTTTAGGAAGAACCACCAACAAACTCTGCAAAGGACAAATTAAAGTGCTGTTTCTTTTTCCTCTTGGAGGAGATGAAGCTGGTCCTGCTTTCCTTTGCCTGCCCTCTGCACTTGTGGAAAAGGTGAGAGACTTCACCGGGCACCCCCATAATCTCACCTTATTGCTCCAGTAGTAACTGTCCTACCCGGAAAACACCTCTCCTTCCAGGACAGGCTTCCTATGCTTCCCACTGCTGCTTCCTCACTCCTTCCGTCCTTACCCAGGACTTCTGTCACTCTCCCTCCTTCTCTCTTCCTTCCTTCCTCTGTTCTCTTTCCTCCTTCCTTTTCCCCTTCCTTTTTTTAAAAGGTTTTTTTTTTTTTTTTTGCCTATATTGTTTTATTTGGGGGGCTGCACCACTGGACATGCGGGATCCTAGCTCCCCAACCCAGGATCAAACCCACATCCCCAGCACTGGAAGCCTGGCGTCTTAACCACTGGACTACCAGTCCCCTTTCCTCCTTCCTTTCTTTCATACTCTGAGAAGCACTGTGCCAGGTGCTCCGAGGGAGGCAGAGCTTGATGGGTGAGTCCTGGTCCCGGCCCCTGGTGTCACTCATGGACATGTGCCCACTCCATCCAACTGTGATGGTCTCTGGGACTTCCCAACCACCCCTCCCGCCGGGCCCAGTGCAGGCGTATTACTAGTGCTGCTCCACAGATGTAAGTCAGTGGCCGGAGGGATCCCTCTGGTCCAGATTCCTGCCCACAGGATGGTCCTGTCCTCAGCATGCCCCAGGCCCTACCTAACGACCAGTGAGCCCTGGGTGGTCCCGCTGCAAGGCAGGCAGAGTGGAGCCAGGACACTCGGGCCTGGACTCAGAGGAGCTGGCCGGCTTTGCTTCAGGAACGTGGAGGCCACTTGGGCACCGAACTCCTTCCTCGCTTGGAGGATTTGAGGAATGGAGAAAATGCTGTACCAACCGGAAAAGGGGCAGAGAGAAAACGGGCACGAGCTTCCGCTCAGCACAGCCAAAGCTGCCTCTGGTCCCACTTCCATCTCGCTTTCTGGGTCCAAGAAGGCCTGGCCTGATCAAGGGGTCAGTTTGCTGACTGGCGGCAGCCTGGGCTGCCTGGAGACAGGCTGGCTGTTCCAGGAAGCCTGGTGTCATCACTGCTGGGTGCCTGGTTACCGGGGGAAGGACAAGAATAACAACGGTCTCCTCTGCCAGCGGCAGGCCTGGCGCTGCCTCCACTCCACCCTCGTCAGCAACCCCGGCTGAGCACAGGAGTGTCTGTTCCCCAGAAAAATTAGCCCAGTTCCTGGTGAGTCCTGTAAAGCTCCAAGGCGGGCATCTGTTCCCCTGCTCCCCACCTCTCAAAGCCAGATAGGAGGTCTCTCCCTTCCCCCAGCCCTCCATGCACAGAGGGTGTATCCCGACCCAGCCTGGCATGCCATCCCATCCAGGGGCCCCATTCCCTGGCACCACCATCTCCACCCGAGTTCCGGCACTGGGCGGGTAGGTGATGAGGTCCATCTTGCCCCATCCCCTTGCTCTAGGCCTAACTTGGGGCCAGCTTCGTGCCTCTGTCCACTGTCCCCACCTGCATCCCCCAAGGCACCTTTGGAAAGGGTCCCCAAATGCGAGGACGTAGCCCGGTCCTTTTTGGAACATAACATCTCTCCCCAAAACTGACAGTCAGCAAACAGTCACAGGATTCTACTTTCTGTGGACAAATACCTTCAAAAGTCAGTGCTGCCATTCTCCTGGGTTCGTCTACTGTCAGAAGTGAGAAGAAGTGGGCCTAGTGGGTTTGGGAGGGTCTTCTCTACCCCATGACTTCTCATGCTCCCCACCAGGCTTTTATCACTCACTGACCCAGCTACTCACCGCTATACCTCGCAGGCCCTGGAGTGAACGTGATGGGAATCCCAAAGGTCCCGGACCCGCCCAGGGAGAGGGGACAGCGGAGGACTGAAGCGTGTCCCGAGTAGACACTTGCGGCCCGAGTAGGATATCTTGCTGTTCTTCCTTCTACTTGAGGACGGAAGGCTGATGTGCCAAAAATAAAGCACAACTGCAAAGCTGGGATGCTGGCCAAGGCTTGGCAGGCCAAGTCTCACCAGGGGATGACCTCTGGTGGAGGGTGAAGGAAGTTCGGGTGGCCTGGGAGCAGGCAGGACAGCATGTGGTGATCAGTTGGTGACCAGTCTTCCCTCAGGAGCTCACTAAGCCTCCCTCGGGAGCTCACTAAGCCTTCCGGCATGTGGGAGAACAAAGCCAGCTTGCCAGGAATGCACTGACTTCTCTGTGTGCTGAGCGCTCTGGAGACACCCCTGTGCGCCAACTCTGCAGCCTGGCTGTCCAGGGGAACTGATCAGCTATGGTTTGTGTGGCTGATTGACCAAATGCAGACCTCAAAGTTTATCCCGGACTCCATCTCTCATCAGCCTCCAAGATTTCATTCTTAACTCATTTTGTTTTCAGCCAGCAGTTCCTGATTAATGAGAGGAGGTTCATGTGCCAGGAAAAACACTTGGGCGCTAACTGTGGGCGGCTTTGGGCCCTTTGGGTTAGGGTCCTCATCAGTGTGATTCTAGCTTAAGAGGTTGACAGAATTGGAAATAATGTATGCTGGCACCAAAAGGACACTTAAAAAAAATATTTCAGAGAAATTAAGCTTTTTCCTATTTATTTTTTATTTATAATGTATTTGGCTGTGTTGAGTCCTAGCTGCGGCTGGAGGGGTCTTTGATCTTCTTTGCCACTTCTTTGCATGAGGACTCTAGTTGCGACATGTGGGATCTACATCTCTGACTCAGGCCTTCTGCATTAGGAGCGTGAAGTTTTAGCCACCAGACCACCAGGAAGTCCCAGTAGACACTTTCTAATGCTCTCTCATTCCAAAGCTACTTGTTATTCAAACCCCTAATTCTAATACACCAAATGAAGAAAGGGATAATACAGTGCTTCATACAGATGCCGAGCCTATAAAAGCCCACTTAAAGAGCATTTTACAATGTACTGCAAATGTACTCTCACTTGAGCCCCTGAAACTCTGGTATTAAGCCCATTTTAGAGAATGTGACTTGTTCTATGAGGTCACCAAGTAGAAGGGCCTAAGTCAACCCCAGGTATACGCCCACATGCTCTTTCCACGTCACTACCTCTTTCATTCTAGGGAAATATTTTGCTGAATTGTTACACAGAAAGGAGTTGTAAATGACTTTGTCTCTATCCATAAAGGCCACCAGCTTACTGAGATGCAACATCTGGTCCCAAGGATGAAAACATTTAAGTCCCCTTACAGTCAAAAAGACTCATTTGTTTTCCCTCTCCTGATTCTAAGCTGTAGACTCATGCTGGTTTAGTTTCAATGCAAGACAAAAATCCCTCTGACATTAGGGCAAAAGGCCAACATACCTAGTGAATCATTCCCTGTGCCCTTTTCTGTACAGTCATGGTTCCCCCAGGGAGAGGCCAGATCAGCCAGACATTTTATTGTCAGAGGTTCATTTTCCTTGGATTCACTGCTTCAACCCTATTTGGGTACCCAACACACACCATCTTGCCTTGGACATAAACGGCATTAACACTACGAACTCAGGGGTCTTAGGCATTTAGGAAAATAGGCAAAGAAGCCCACTGGTGAACCCAGGGAATAGGCTGGGGGACTGGACAAGAGTGAATTGTCTATGGTCATTTAGGTCCTTGGGCAATGCAGTCTTGGCCTCTTTTAGGAACTGAATTAGATTAGGTGCAGAATGGAGCATTCTGAGAACACTGCTGAGGATAGGAGGTAACAAATGAATAATTCACTCAACAGCACTTCACTCACTTCATGGTAACGGAGAGAAAAATAAAGAATCAGATAATGGGAGCTCTGAGAGGTATATGTGAAAGTCAGAAAACTGCAGACCATAATGCAGACTTGAGGTCAAGAAGCAAATGAAATTTTGAGTTGTGAAGGATAGAGCTGGATTCATTAAAAAAAAAAAAAAAGATGCACACTAAATGGTGCATCTCCATCTCCCTAAGGTAACATGGAGAGGCAACTTGAATCTTTCAGGAAGAGCAACACAACATGCCTTAAATAGAATGAGTTAAAAAAAAATTTTTTTTTATTTGGCTATGTCAAGTCTTAGTTGCAGCACACGGGATTTTTTGTTGCACCACACACTCCCTAGCTGCGGCACACAGGCTTAGCTGCCTTGCGGCATGTGGGATCTCAGTTCTGTGACCAGGGATGGAATCCATGATCCCTGCATTGCAAGGCAGATTCTTAACCACTGATCCCCAGGGAAGGCCCCATATGCCTTAAGTAGAGTAAAAGCACTTGCAGGGGAACTGCCTTCACTAAGGCAATGATTTTTCATCTCTAACCAATTAACTGGATGTTCTAGGGTGAAAGTGATAGATACTGCTGACCTGGCCACGTGGAGACGGCATGTATAATGGCTCTGCTCCCACATTTCCTTTATCACTCTCCTGATTTAGGACAGTACTGTACCTGGAACCTGTTTAAGGAACAGCACATTTGCTGGGGAGCAACTAGGTGGCCGCTGCTTTAATACCCAGAGACTATAAACTATATACATGTAGACAGCTGTGTTTTCCTGCAAAATCCATTGTGTTCAGCATGTGTGATTTATAACCTTCTACTTAAGAAAAAAAGTGACTAGAAAGAAAAGCATTTTATTCTAATCAAGTCACAAACAATAACATCAGAAAAGCACGCTTAAGAGGCCACAACCACCTCTTCTGCCCAATCCCAAACTCAATACCATCTCAGTGAACTTCTATACAGTGACAATGCCCTCTTCCACCGCAATCGTGAAGCACAAAAGCTATTAATGATTAAGGAGAGTTTTAACGGGTGGTCTCACACTTCACATCTTCACTACTAATTATACTTTAAATGCTAAATCAACATGGTCACGAGAGGTGATTTTTCATGTCTTCAACTGGAACTTCTTGATTAAGCTAATCCTGCAAATAGAAAAGGTTTGTTAGAAGAGCACTAGCTACATATTCTCAACAAAGCAGAAGTCCTCCAAAATGATGAAAGGAGGGATGAAATCCAAGGTTATTAGTTCCTTTCATAAGAAACCGTTTAAGGCATCTTGAAGTGAAGTGAAAGTCGCTCAGTCATGTCCGACTCTTTGTGACCCCATGGACTATACAGTCCACGGAATTCTCCAGGCTAGAATACTGGAGTGGGTAGTCATTCCCTTCTCCAGGGGATCTTCCCAACCCAGGGATCAAACCCAAGTCTCCCGAATTGCAGACGGATTCTTTACCAGCTAAGCCAACAGGGAAGTCCAAGAATACTGGAGTGGGTAGCCCATTCCTTCTCCAGGGGATCTTCCCGACCCAGAAATAGAACCAGGGTCTCCTGCATTGCAGGAGGATTCTTTATCAGCTGAGCTATCAGGGAAGCCCTAGGCATCTTGCCACAACCAAACTTCAACTCTATACTTGTCACAAGTGAAAAAAGAGAGGGTGTATGTCCTTCTCTGCACAGAGTACTGAAGCAGAAGTATAGTCACTTTGGTATTAGATGGAGCTTCACCATAGACTTCTGATAAAACTTGGCCATTAAATCTCTTAATTCCACAGTTCAACCACCTGAAAAAATTAACTTCTGCCATATTTCCTGCCATAAATGAAGGAAGGAAAATGAAAACAAGCATTTTTAATAGATGGTGAATTCCTAGGTTGACAGGAGGAAATTACAAAAAAAAAAAAGGTGAGGGGGGGGGGCGGGGGGAGGAGGAGAATAAGTTGACTGCCAACATTCCAAAGAGCATAAAGCTCAAAGTCCCACAGAGGGATCTAATAAACTTGTCTCTCCCAAACGGGGTGTGTAGACTGACAATGCTCCATCAAATCTTGTGCACATTTCTGGACTCTGGTGAAATTAGCACTAAGGCTATGCAATAGCCACAGTAAGATCCTGGCACACTAATCTCTATCTGCTTAAGGAAGAATTAGACTAAGAACATAACTGGCAAAAGGTAAGATAATGACTAGAGATCTCTGGACCAGCTCCTTGTTAAGATTATTTTTAGAGTAAACAAAATCTCCTCCAATTTGTCAGTTGGATTTATCAAACACAGACTCCCTAAGTTTTACAGGGTCCAAAAGTACCATTCAGTGAATTAAACAGATGCAAGTTTGGTCATGGACTGAGAGGTCACCTACCGTTGGCCAATCTGCACTGTTTCAGCACCTCGCTGAAACCCTCGCAAAGTTTAAGGTCACCCTGGCTCTGGGCACACTCCAAAAACTGTTTCACCTCATAGAAGCAGGGGCCATTCTGCTGCAGTTGTGCCGGCTGGGTTCCCTGAGGCTCCTGCAAACACGCAACATTTAGGACTATTAAAAAAGGAAATCAGACTTATGCCCCAGCAAAGAGAAACAGCCACTCTTTGAGGTTAACTGGGGGAACAGAACTAGAACCAGAGGCAAATTAAGTTCCTATTTCATAACATGAAACACGAAAAAATTTAAAGGCAGAAAGAAATGAACTGTAACTAAAATTCCAGTCGTAATCAGAAAGACTCATGAATCAAGATGTAATTCAAAGTGGTTATTTGGGCATCTAAAGATCAATGGTTCAGTCATGTTTCATGAAGGAAAAAAATGGGATTACTACAGAAAAATAGAGGAACGAGAGCTTTTAGTACACCAGAAATACAACGAAGTATATGCCCACTCTCCCTAGAGGAGAAAATTCACATGTCAGAAAGAAGGGCAGTGGCAAATATTAGGAAAGATATCAGACAGCATTAGAGTCACAAAACAGATTTCTAAACACTTAACTAAGTTTGAGCCTGGATGAGTTAAGAGTGACCAGGAAAAAATACATATATTTATATTCATTCACTAATTTATGCCAGGCCACCTGGCTTGTGGGATCTTAGTTATCCAACCAGGGACTCAACCAGAGCCCATGGCTGTGAAACAGCTAAGTCTTAACCACTGGACCACCAGGGAACTCCCCAAAACATTTAAAATAAGGGGAAAGGGGCTGCTTGACAGTGCGTCAGGATGAACTGCTACAATTCTACACCTTGGGAAGAAATACTATGTGTACAGGATTCCCTGATGCTGGCCTAAGGAACGTACTAACTCAACTGCCAAATGTGGCTCTTGATAAACCATTTTCCCCATGTGGAGATAGTGCCAACACATAAGAACCTACAAACAACTAGATTCTCTCATAAAACACACCACCAAAGGGAATGCTGCCCCAAGTCTTACCTGGTAAGTGATGTCAGGCCTTGAGGGTTCAGCACTGCTTCCTCCACTGAAGCCCCCAGTGATGGCGTGACCCAGAGTGTGGCCGACGGCAGAACCCACAGCCACACCAGCAGCAGTGGTTGCCATCTGGGCCATCAGACCTGGCTGCCGGGGAGCAGCAGCAGGGGAGCCGACGGCAGACGGTGGCGCCATTGCTGGTGGCTGAGCTGTGGGTGCTGGCCTGGGCGCTGCTCTCATCTGAGGCGCGCGGCTGTGAAAGAAAGGACAAAAAGTAGTTTAAGTTCCCATTCCCAGCCAGGTTTGGAAACTGTCAACTTACACAAACAACCCTGTATATTAAAATAAACCTCAGGGTGCCGGGAGCCGGTGAGGCATTCCACTCGTGACAAAGGTCATGAGGAAGGAGGCTCGGGATACGCAAAGGCGGGATCGAGCCTCAGGAGTCCGCCTGGATATACTCAAGCATTTTCCCCCCAAAAAAACCAAAGTCTGCCTACTTTATTGCTTTGTGCTCTCACCTCTGACTTCACTGGGGGCTGTCCCCTACCACCATCTCACTCTCTCTGTCAAAGAGTTAACTTACAGCTCCAATTAATAAAGTTCCTGGGCAATTAGGAGTGTTTAAATCCAAACCCCTCAGATGGCTCTCTAACTCACCTGACAAGTTTACCCGGACTCCTACAGCTATGCATATGATTGTTTACAGTCTCCCAGCCTCGAGAGGCACAGGAAGCTTAAGATATTCAAATAGCTTAGAACCTCTCAGAGAGTTAGAAACTGTCAGAATAAGACTAGTAAGGGATTTCATTGATGAGTCAATGCTTGCTGCCAAGTTTTCACATCCCCTGAATTGTATCCTTGAATATGTATTAATTAATAGTTGGTATGTAGAAAAAATAAGTAGTGGCCTTGGTGTTAGTAACTTTAGACCCTTAAGGTAATAAATTCTTTCCTTTGTTGTAAACCCATTACACATCCACCCTATAGGAATGCAATTTTATCTTTGGAAGATGGCGCCAAACCTTAAAATAATTACTCTTAGAGAAAATAAGTCTTTGTTGATAAGTCCTTGTCAAGAGTCATAAAATGTTAATAGGCCTTCTGGCCAGAAGATGATGTAAATCACCTAAACCATTTGTATACGATAAATTTGCAGGAAAGAAACCCTGGTTTTTGATAAGAATCAAAGACTGCTGACTTTGCATCCCCTATTATCCTCTATGTGTAACTTAGGGTATAAAAGCCCCTGTTAAAAATAAAGCTACGGGCCTTGCTCACCAATGCTTGGTCTCCCTATGTCATTCTTTCCTTTAACTTCCGGCTGAAGTCTCCATCTGGAGCGTGGATATCCTCTGCGACCACTTATTTGCCTGGGCTTCTAAGACCCACTCGAGAAGGTGTCTAAGGTGGGGCACCTTCCGCTATTCGAGAGGGCGCCTGCGGCCTCCGTGGTCAGAGCTAACCTGGTGTCACGGGTTATATTGATTTTCCGCGTAAACCAAGCTACTCAGCCTCTTTTCTCCACTGAATTTTCCTACTGAGCTATCCTCATTCTATTACTCTTTATATCTCTAATTACCATTTGAATAGGTCGCCGATGCCGTCTCCCCTTCGAATACCCTGGATCAGCCGGGGCTGGTCCCCGGCATCAGGGTTTTAAATTATCAAACACAAATATGATATACATACAAGAAAACTTCACAGCACATAATTCCCTAAGCTATTTACATCATTTCCTCTCTTGAACCTTTTGTTAAGGTTGTAATCACTGGATATAAACTTCTCTTCCCTGCTTTTTTGCAACCATCTCCATGTATTCACAAAGTCTATAGTATCTTTAAGAACACAGTTCTCCCAAAATTTCATAAAATTCGATATAACTGTTCATGAGACAAAACCCTCTGCCTTTATGGAGCTGACATTCTATTGAGGGATCAAGTGAATGTTAAGGGAAAAATACTACGAGAGGGAGGGCATGTTCTGGGATGTTGCAATTTTAGGACTGTCAAGGGAGGTAACAACTGAGTAAAGACGGACAGTCGTCTAGAGAAATAAACTAGTCCAATTCCTTCATTTCAGATTAGAAAACTGAAACCCAGCAAGTGGAACTGACTTGCCTCGACTGTTGTACCTACACTAGTATCAGTGATTTCCCATCTGTAGGACATCTGGATATCTTTAAAATTTCACTAAAATGTCCAGTGGCAACCCACTCCAGTATTCGTGCCTGGAGAATCCCACGGACAGAGCAGCCTGGCAGGCAACAGTCCACGGGGTCGCAAGAATGGGACACAACTTAGGGACTAAACCACTACCCAATATGTCCAGTACTGCTCTAAAAATCTTTCACATAGATTATACTCTCTGTCCATTTTTTAGATTGTTTCCTTGGGTGCTCTTCCTTTAGTTAAGGCTAGGTCAAAAGTTTATGACTTCTAATCAGGTGGTATCCAGTATCTGGTCTCATTTCACCAAACAAATGTGGTTTCCCCTCCTTTGGATAGCAGCATCTTTCCATTACTGAACTCCTTCTCTACACTCCTAACACAGTTTGAACACAATTCACCTTAGTCTAGAGAAGCAATGTGGTACTGTGCTAAACGTTCTGAAGCTGTCACCAGAAAACTCTGAGACCTGGCTTCTCTATACATACAGAAGGACAGCAGTGAGCGGTCCTGAAGAGAGATCTTAGCTCCCTGTCCAGGGATTGAACGTGTCCAGGGTAATCAGGAATGAATTTTCATCCAGGATGAAAATCAGGAATCCTAACCACTAGACCACCAGGAGAAGACTCTTGAGAGTCCCTTGGACTGCAAGGAGATCCAACCAGTCCATCCTAAAGGAAATCAGTCCTGAATATTCAGTGGAAGAACTGATGCTGAAGCTGAAACTCCAATACTTTGGCCACGTGATGGCCAAATGAGAACCAACTTATTTGAAAAGACCCTGATGCTGGGAAAGATTGAAGGTGGGAGGAGAAGGGGACAACAGAGGATGAGATGGTTGGATGGCATCAGGGACTCAATGGACATGAGTTTGAGTAAACTCCGGGAGTTGATGATGGACAGGGAGGCCTGGAGTGCTGCAGTCCATGGGATTACAAAGACTTGGACATGACTGAGCGACTGAATTGAACTGAGACCACCAGGGACTGGAGGCTAGATGCAGTTCCTGGCTCTTCCCCTGTTTGAAAGCAAAAATGTTTCCAGAGAGCAAAAACTATAAAAACAGGTATAAAGTTTAACTTAAAAGTCAGAAACTAGGCAGAAATACACACCCAGAGAGGAGTGCCAGCATCCTGAATGACGCGCTCAGTAGAGAGGTGATTTAAATCACTTATACAGGACAGTCCTTCAGGGTCTTTGTTTACATTTGGCCAATTATCTTGTCCCTTTTCACACAGTGACTATTCCTAGAACCCTCCCCAAGATGCACGTGCAACTTTTTGCTAAGATGGTTCCCATCGTGGAGGCCTGTGGTATATTCCACACTTATCATGGGGTGGCGCACCCTCCCTTTCTGACCCCCACGGAGCCTTCCTGCCCATGTGCAGAGAGGGACGTTTTCCTTGACCTCAGGAGTGGACACCTTATCTCTTCACTTCAGCAGAGCTCAGCTTCTGCCACTAGCTTTGTCCTTAGTATCAGGGCGAGAACAAAGCTTCAGTTTTACTCCGCTTGACAAATACCAGCTGCCTGGCCCAGGGGCCCATCTATTTCCTACCTCTACATGACCTTGGACAAGTCCCTTATTCTGCTTCTCCAGTTTCCTTGTTCCTGTAACAGGAAAACACCTACCTTCGGAGGCTATCAGGAGGTGCAACTGACAGTATATTTTACAAGTATCTTATGAACCGGAAAACGTCATGCACACGTGAGACCTTAGCCACTGTATACTGGGCTGAGCCCTTGGAACGCTCACTGCTTATGGAAGGTGCTCAAAGGTTATTTACTTGAACTAAGGTACGATCATTTTCCTGTTTATACCATCTGTTTTCTACTTTTTTTTTTGGTTGTTGTTATTGTTGCTATTTTTGACGTTTCAGCCAGATTACACTTACAAATATCCACTTTCTAGAACTGGCATGTTTTAACACAAAATGGACTCTAAAATATGTTAAGAAATAACTCATGGACATTCGAAATTAGGAAGTTTGCACTAACGGGAAAGCTACCCAAAGCCCCATAACCAGTTTGCGGCGACCGGAGAAAGGCCCACGCCGCCCCAGGCTTCAGACGCCCCCGCCCGTAGACGCCCCGCCGTCCCAAGGCAAAGCACAGCGTCCCTCTGTGACACAGCACGGGCAGGACCCCAAACCCCGACGTAGTCTCACCTGGCAGGAGGGGCCACGCGGGAAGTGCGGCTTCGGCTTCCACGAGGCATCTCGACTACACTGCTAAGCGACGTCAACAGGCGGGAGACTCTGAGACCCTGGCGGATTCTGCGAAGCGCGAGAGCGGAAGTTGAGAGGCGGGGCTGGTCTTAGCGCGCGGCCAATCAGCGCACAGGGCTTCCGCTCTCCGACTTCTCCGCGGGTTTGAAGGTCACAGGAAGAGCAGGACGTCACGGCTGCGCCTCGTCGCATGCAGTTGACGTCAGACGCTCGGGGCCAGGACTGTTTAGAAAATCGGAGGTGGCCGTGGGTGTGGAAATTCTGTCCGAGCCTTAGCGCGACTCACAACCGTTTCCTAGGGCACAAGGACCGTCGCTTCTACCTTCAAACGTTTGCTTATTAATGTGGTAGGTCAGCTTCAACCTTGAGAGAGTGAGTCAGACCTCTGGCGAGAGTGAGTCAGACCTCTGGCGTGGTTGTTCCTGGACCTTGGGTCAGTTACTTAACCTTTCTCACCATTAAGTTACTTATTTGAGTATTTCTTGAAGCACAGTGTGGGCACATAATAAGACTGAAATGAAGAAAATGGACAATTTTAGGGATCGACAGAGCCGAGTTGGTTCTACTTGTGTTTTGTCTGTTCATCCAGTAAACAAAAGTTAAATTCAGACAGTTAATAATGCCTTACTTTTATGTATTTCACACATTTCCGAACCCCTTCATGTGTATTATAGAACTTGTGCCCGTAAGTGGAATGATACTCGTTCACTGATAATGAAATAAGGTGTTCTGAATGATTTCCCAAGTGCTATCTAGGTTTAGAGCAGGAAACAAAACTACCTTCAAGGAGTTTAAATTCATAGAGGCGAGACACAAACACCTACATTAATTAGATGGTGATGATAGGAAGCACAAGCAGGATAAGCGAGGTGTAGAGAGTTAGGGGTCCGAGAGGGCAGGAGGTTTTTTTTGAAGGGGCAGTATTTGAACGGAGTCCTTAAGGAAGTGGGGAGGCAAGCCACCCCAAGGGTAAGAGCTTTCCTGACAGTGAGAACAGCAATTGCAAAGGCCCCAAGGATCTGTGCTTCAGTGATACTTGGTGGAAAGTTCTTTTAACCGTGTATTTTAGGGCCTCTGCAGTAGGGGACAAGTAAACTAATGGCATTTCATGGGGGGCTTCGTGGAAGTCCTTGGAGATGGGATGGGTTTTGTGGAGGAGAGAAAGCAGAGGTAGAACCTCCATTTCTGCTTGGATGTCAGTCAGAAATTCCCCCTTTCACCAGAGGTGACAGAGTTAAAGCAGCCTTTTCAACAACAGCAGAATGTTTGTGGAACTGAGGGGTAAATAATGCAAAAAAATTTGTGAAAAAGTTTTATTTTCACAGAATTTCTTAAAGAAATGAAAACTGTAAATGGTAAGCCCTTGTATTTGCCTTTGGATAATTCATAAAAAGAGATGGGAGAAAGGAACCTTATTTATATACTTATTTTTAATTGAAGGATAATTGCTTTAGGAACCTTATTTATAAAGGACATTCTGGGACTGGAAGAGCTTAGACTGAGGAGAGCTTTGGACAGACAGGCATGCAGACCAGAACAGAGACAACTTTAATTTTACCTCGCTAAGTCATTCATTCCTAAATTGAGGACAGAAAATTAGATGTTTGTACAAGGTTATTTTGTGAAAGTAAGAGATTTAAAATAGTCTAAATCTGTCAGTAAAATACAGGTTAAAAAAATAATGGCACACTCACAATATCAGTGCAGTTCAATTGCTCAGTCATGTCCAACTCTGTGGCCCCCATGGACTGCAGGCCTTGCCTCCCTGTCCATCACCAGCTCCCGGAGTTTACTCAAACTGTCCATTGAGTCGGTGATGCCATCCTACCATCTCATCCTCTGTCGTCCCCTTCTCCTCCTGCCTTATGTCTTTCCCAGGATCAGGGTTTTTTTAAATGAGTCAGCTCTTCACATCAGGTGGCCAAAATATTGGAGTTTCAGCTTCAACATCAGTCCTTCCAATGAACATTCAGGACTGATCTCCTTTAGGATGGACTGCTTGGATCTCCTTGCAGTCCAAGGGACTCTCAAGAGTCTTCTCCAAACCACAGTTCAAAAGCCTCAATTCGGCACTCAGCTTTCCTTATAGTCCCAACTCTCACATCCGTACGTGACTACTGGAAAAACAAAGCTATATATAAAGCTACAAAAAAAAAAAGTTTTTCTGTATATTGATATGAAATGATTTCCAAGCTAAACTGTCAAGAGAAAAAAAGCAAACGGCAGAATTGAGTGCAAGGTGCTATTATTTGTGTGAAACGGAGAGAAAAGACCATATTGTGTGTGTATAACATAGCTGACAACACTGGTTGCCTTAAGGCAGTGGCACAAATTCAGTTAAAAAGTAATCAAAATTTGAACAAAGAACTCTTGCAGATGTTGTTACAGACATTTGGCTGAATGGACTCTTGATGATTGCAATTAAAAATTGCAGAGGGAGACAAAGGGTAAGGGAAGAAAATCCTGAAGGCTAAGATAAATATCAGAAACTTTAAAACTGTGCAGACTTTGTTCCATAAATTCCATATCTAGGAATTTTCAAAAGTCGTGAATGTGAAAGAAATTAGCCATAAGGATGTTGATTTAACAAAATGTATAAAATAGGGAAAACCTGAAATACCTTAAGTGTCTTGCAATGTATTTAGAATTAGTTAAATAAGTTCTAGTACCTAAATATGATGAAATGTTTGGCATCCATTTAAAATGTTATAGAATATCTGATATGAGAATTGTCTTCACAAAATATTAAGTGAAAGCAGATTATAAAATAGTATATACAGTATGTATTTTGAGAAAGTTCATATATATTTTAAAAACTGGAATTACATACAGCCAAGTAGTGATGTTATCCATTGGATACTGCTTTCTCTGCTTCCTTTCATTTTTTTTTTTTTGGCCTGTCTCTATTTTCCAATTTGTCTACAGTGAACACACAATGAATAAACCTACCCTGGTGGTTTAAAGCGTGTCCTCAAATTCCTTGACACTCCCTTCAAAAGGTGAAGCCAAATTAAATTCTTCTCCAACCTCATGAGAGACCCTGAGCTAGAACTACGCAACCAAGCCACTCCCAAATTCTTGACGCACAGAAGCTAAGATAGTAATTTGTTACACAGCAATACGTAACCAATACACATAATCTCTATCTACAGTGACCGTATTTGAATTTTAAAAGCTCTACTATCTAAAATGGGCAAAATCTAGTTAGAACACTTTACGGGTTGCTTTAACATAGCTGATGTCTATCTGGGTATGCTGTACTTTACAGCAGAAATTGTGAGGAACTGAGATGTTTAAGACATTAAGGTCCATACACTGTGTACTCAGTTGCTCAGTTGTGTCCCACTCTCTGCGACCCCATGGTCTGTGGCCTGCCAGGCTCCTCTGTCCATGGGGTTTCCCAGGCAAGAATACTGGAGTGGGTTACCATTTCCTGCTCCAGGGGATCTACCTGACTCAGGAATCGAACCCGTGTCTCCTGCATTGGCAGGTGGATTCTTTACCGCTGCTCCACCTGGGAAGTCCATACACTGTAAATGTAGTTTTGTGTTTGGATAACTAAGACATATGTATATGATTATAGTGCCTGGCACATACCAGACAAGAATGAATGAATGAATTTAACTGATGATCTAAAAGTACAAAATACTATAAAACAAGTTGTGTTGTCTATATGAAGTTCTAAAGGATTTTAAGGGGATGGATATTCAGTGTGAATGATGGCTTCAGGAAGAAAGTGGCACTTTTAAGTATAGCTGACACTAGTTTTAGAAAAATTAAAATTGATTAAGGGCACCCTGAGTAGGATAGCACAGATTTAAATGAAGAGGAAGAATTGAATATGGTGAGTTTAGAGGACAGAAGACCTGTGTCAAGAACCAGTGTGTTTTCGGAAGTTGTGAGAAACAAATTTAAGAAAATCCAATAGATGATTTCCAGCACAATATAAGGCATCTAAGCTTTTTAACCTACAAGGTTACAGCAGTCATTGAGGGTTTTTATATGATTAAAGTGATCTTCAGGAAGATTGGTCTAGCCATGTCTGAGATGCAGTAGAGGGAGACTAAGGGTAAGGAAAAAAAATCCTGAAGGCTAAATAAGACAGTGGTGATGGGAACATTATTAGTAACTATTATATATCAGGCAGAGAGCTTTATATGCATTATTTCATTTATGCTTCACAAGAACTCTTGAAATAAGTACTGTATCATTCCTAACTTATAGGTAAGGATACAGATGTATAGAGTTTAAACAACTTGCCCAAGTCCATACAGGCATTTTACTCCAAAACCAGGAGGACTCCTACCACACTGCCTGAATGTTGGAGACATTTTTAAAGAATTAATGAAATCAGTGAAAGAACTTAAGGCTTCCTGACAAGAGAGGAAAAAGAGGGATCATGTTCTGTAAACTTAAAAATAATCACCATTTATTGAGCACCAATTATGTGCCAAGCCCTTAAGTGTGTTAGATGTTTTATATACTTTATCAATTATCACTTTGGCAGGGCAACCCAGTATGATTCCCATTTTACAAATATGAAACGTGAAGCTTGGCAGAAGTTGAAAGTAGTTATCACTCAAAGTCTGCTGAATGCCAGGTCAATGAACAGCCATTGCTAGGATTAAAATTCAGGTTGCTCATTCCAGAACACCACCCTTCTTTCCTCACCACTGGGTGCAGAGGCCTGACAGAATGCAGACTGAAGAGACAGGAAAGGGACCCTGCCATACTCTGCATAATCTTTAAACATGGAATTTGTGGGTGGTTCTGAGCCACAAAAGGATGTCTACAGTTGATGAAAATGGTGGTGGTGGGAAGAGTGAATGTTTTTGAGTATCTGTTAATGTCTTCTAACTTGTACGGCCTCTGGAAAGTTACTTGAATTCCATGCCTCAGAATCCCCTGTAAAATGGAGATAGCATTCACTTCAAACGATTGTTGTGGGCCAGTGGTGCAGAGAACCTAGCATACACCATTTGAATTTAAAATACTTCTATTCTGACAAATATTAAGGGCACACAGTCCTAGGTGACATTTGAGTTAAAGTCTTATACAAATTCCTATCTCTGTTCTGCCCGTATTCATCTCTGTCACTTCTTTACACTTAACTCAAATATTTGTGGGCTTGAAACAAATTACCACAACAAGTTAACCAAAAAAACACCAGAAGACTTAAAATGCCATTCTTGCTGCTCTCTTTTAATGAAAAACCCTAAACCCTAAGCAGGCATACCCACTTGGATGTTACTTAACAATCAGTAAGGAAAAGTTACTGAAGCAGTAAACTTAAGCGATGTTGTAAAGTTCTGCTGACCAACATGGATTGTTCCCCTTAGGACCACAATTACAGCTGGAGTCAGAGAAAATACTTATATCAGGTCCTTCGGGTATGGGTATCCTGTAGAAAATCAGACAAAAAACAAAATTCAATTATTCTCTTTAGTCCGTGCATAAACACTGCAATTAAATCCCTTCCTTGTATTTTTAGGAAGATGTTTTCTGCGTTTCCTAGCTCCGTCTACCCAACTACAAATTTCCAAAATATAATTTTACACTATTCCAACCGCAGCCGGGAGAGAAGCTGGGAGTTTAGGGGGCCCACCCGGCTAATGACTTGGCTACAGGGTAGCCTCAGAAGGGGGCGACTGTGCCGGGTCGAGTCGCAGGGATCGGATCGGAGCGCCGCCCGGGCGATCGCACGGCTCCCCGGGGCCCGGGCCACTGGCTGCCTGCACGCACCGGCGCTCAGGTGAGACGGGTGCGCGGCCGGGGCTGCAGCTGGCGCTGGCGACGCTTGCGCTGGCTGTTCAGGAGCTTCTGCGCGATCTTGCGCTCGTGGCCGCCGGGCACCAGCCAGTTGGTGCGCAGTTCTCGCTCGCGCCGCGTCCGGCCCTTGATGCGACCGGCCCCGCAGGCTGGGAAGTCGCGCAAGTAGTAGTAATCCGGACAGTCATAGAACTCCTCCTCGGAGCCCACCGGGGGCCACACGTCGGGTGGCGGTGGCAGCGCTCGAGGCTGGACAGTGGGAGCGGCCGGGTCCATCGCGCCGGGTCGCCCGCTCGGGCGGGTGCGCGGGTTTCTGGAGGGCCACGCCCCGCGCTTCGATTGGCGTCGCCGGAGAGGGGGGTGGAGCCTAGGGATGACGTCACAGAGCTGGGATGCTCCCTGGCGTGAGGCCTCTGCGCTGCACGCAGTCCGGGTAACCATGACCTTTTTCTCCATCCAGTTTTGTGCACCCCCAGTGGGAGAGGGGCGGAGGAGGCAATGGCACCCCACTCCAGTACTCTTTCCTGGAAAATTCCATGGACGGAGGAGCCTGGAAGGATGCAGTCCATGGGATCGCTGAGGGTCGGACACGACTGAGCGACTTCACTTTCACTTCTCACTTTCATGCATTGGAGAAGGAAATGGCAACCCACTCCAGTGTTCTTGCCTAGAGAATCCCAGGGATGGCGGAGCCTGGTGGGCTGCCGTCTATGGGGTCGCACAGAGTCGGACATGACTGAAGTGACTTAGCAGCAGTAGCAGTGGGAGAGGGGCATTTGGCAAATCCGATCGAAGACCCGTTTATGTCGGTCAAAAGTGGGAAATTAGCCAATTATCAATAGTGAGGGGCTGTGCATTCGTCGGGGTGATCAACAGTGAGCATTTTGTCAGGTTATTTGATGACATGAGTTAAGTGCTCAGTAATGATGATGGTTTGATCGCTAAACCATGGACTGTAGCCTGCCAGGCTTCTCTGTCCATGGGATTTTCCAGGCAAGAATACTGGAGTGGGTTGCAGTTTCCTTCAGGGGATCTTCCCAACCCAGGAATCGAACTCGGGTCTCCTGAATTGCAGGCAGATTCTTTACCAACTGAGGTACAAGGGAAGCTTTGCGCAGTAATAATGCAAAATGAAAGATAGGGTTCTGAAATAATATCTCTGGTATCCCAGAAATGTATTTTTTGAAATTGATTCATTCGTTTGTCTGCACCGGGTCTTAGTTGCAGCACACGGCTCTTCTTTTACCTTCGTTGCGGGCATGTGGAATCTGTAGCTGGCATGTGGGATCTAATCCCGACTGGGGATGAACCGTTCCCTTGAATTGAGAGCGCCAAGTCTTAGCGACTGAACCAGCAGGGAAGTCCCCCAGTAATGTATTTTTAAAACACATCTAGATGAAAAGGAAATGCATCAGAATGCTAAAAGTATTCCTGCTGCTAGGGGCATACATTAGTTCTTTTTTCTTTCCATAGTCCATGTGTTTGATAAGGAGTAGGAAATAAGTATTAAGCGAGCAATTAAGAAGGGAAAGTTACCTTGCCTTGTGGAAGGCCAGGAACCGCGCGGCAATTTCGGATTATCCGAGGGTGCCCAAGTACTGTGGTCAGGGGACGCTGGTGTGATAGCTTGATGCTCTGGCAGTTAGGGGGTGAGGGCCGAGAGTCGGGGAGCAGCCGCGCGCGCCCCTCGTCCCACCCGCCAGCCCGGGCTGCGTCCAGCCCCGCGGGCATGGGGGAAAGGATGCTCGCGGAGAGCAGCTGAGGCGAGAGGAATCAGGCCGGGTGTTCTGCGCTGAGAAAAGGCCAGGCTTACATCCTCGCCGAGGGCTGATGCACCGCGGAGCAGGAGTCATTAACATCCAGCGGCACCCGAGGCTCTGCGGCGACTCCCAGGTCTAATTGCCTAATTACTGTCTCCCTAAACGCTACTCTCAGGGTATTATTGCCAAGAATGCCTTTGTTTGCGTTTGGTTTAACTAGTGCAGATAATTCTCTTCCCACAAATATTGCAGCCATCTCCCCCGGGGACTTTTCTTTTTAATAGATGGAAAATAATTCTCTACTTAAAAAAAAAAAAAAAAGGCCTCAGATATTTGATCTTGCTGAGTTTCTGTCAGTGACCAAGTTGCCAATTTGAGTTTTTTCCCCCTGCTCTCTAAAGTCGTGTCCCTGGTGGGGCGTGGCCTACATACCGAGCTCTGAGGGCAATTTTGGCAGTTCCTTAAATGAGCAAGTCCCAGGAGAGTGTTTTTAATAACACACCCAGGGGATTTTCTCTTCCACCCTCGTGTCTTACACCTGCTACTGGGAAAGAGAGAACCTGTTTATTCCCATCCACTCTCCCACACATTATCTCTTAAAAAAAAATCTCTTTAGAATTTTTAATGAAAATATTCAGACGTTCTCAAAAGTGAAAATAGAACAAAGAACTCTCATAGCCCCTCACAGGGGAGCTTTTGCACAGTTATCAAGATCCTGTCTGGTTTGCTTTATCCCTTTCTGTTTTGCTCTGCTACAGATCTTAAGTTTTATTCCTGTGTATCTCAATGGTTGTGGTTTAGTCACTAAGTGGTGTCAGACTCTTGCAACCACATGGACTGTAGCCTACCAGGCTCCTCTTTCCGTGGGATTTCCCAGGCAAGAATACTGAAGTGGGCTACCATTTCCTTCTCTAGGGAATCTTCTCCACCCAGGGATCCAACCCATGTCTCCTGCTTGGCAGGTGGATTCTTTACCATTGAGCCACCTAGGAAGCATGCATCTCAATATACAGCTCTAAAAAACTCAGCCTATTTCTTAAATAATTTCAATCTCTAAATTACAATAGGAAACATACAACTTGGAATACATTTAAAAAATCTACAGATAAAATTTGCTTGTTATGGTGTTTAAGTCACCACTTATATAGGGCGGGCCCCTGCCCTTTTCGTTTTGCCCTGACATGACTTGTTGCAAAAACTGGGTCAGCTGTCCTGTAAATGCCCCACTTTGTGGATTTATCTGCTTCCTTGTCATGTCATGTAACTTGTTCCTCTCTCCCATATCTTGTCAATTGAAGTTGATTCTAGAGGTGGGTTTATGCACAGATTCACTTTCCTAGGAGGTGATGTGTTTTGGCATCACACCAGGAGACCCACAATAGCTCATTGCCCCAGTTTTAGTGATTAGTGGGCTCAGGTGGTGACAGCCTATCCCTGCAACTGTATAGTTCAGGATTAATAGTTTCAATCGAATAGTTTCAACCATGGTTCATTTTTTTGTTTGCTGTTGTGTTCATTTGTTATTATTTCATTAGGTGCTGTGAGATGGTAATTTTTTAATTCAATGATTTCTTCTACACTTAGTAGCTAGAATTCTTTCCCTCATGAATATACCTTAATATATTATTTAGGTAATATATTTTTTATAATATTTAATATAATATTTTTTCTTCCAGTTTTATTGATATATAGTTGGTGTAGAGCACTGTATAAGGTTTACAGCATAATCATTTGACTTACAAAATGGCAACCCAGTCCAGTATTCTTGCCTGGAGAATCCCATGGACAGAGGAACCTGCTGGGCTACAGTCCATGGGGTTGCAAAGAGTGGACACCACTGAGTGACTAACACTTTCACACTATCATGAAATGAGGACCCCAAGTAAGTTTAGTAAACATCTGTATCATCTCCGAGACACAAAATTAAAGACATAGAAAAGCATTTTTTGTCCTTGTGGTGGGAACTCTTAGGATTTGTTCTCTTTTGTATATAATACACAACAGTGTTAATCATATTAATCATATTGTATGTTACATGCCTGGAACTTGTTTGTCTTATAGCTGGAAGTTTGTATCTTTTGACGGCCTTTGTCCAAACCCCCACCCATACCGCTCTCCCACACATTACCACTAGACCTGTCCTACCAGGAATGCCACAAGGATTCCTTCAGGTTGACATGAAAGGATGCTAAACAGTAACTTGTAGTCATATGGAGATATAAAAATTCCTGTTAAATGTAATACATGGGTAGTACTTCTCTGGTGGTCCAGTGGTTAAGACTCTGCACTCCCAATGCAAGGGGCCAGGGTACAATCCCTGGTCAGGGAACTTGATCCTGCATGCTGCAGCTAAGGCCTGGTGCAAACAAATAAAAATAAATACATATTTTTTTAAAAAGAATACTATCAGGAGTTGTGAAAAAGCAACTTACAGAATGGAAGAAAATATTTGCAAATCATATATCTGATAAGGGGTTAATATCTAGAATATATGAAAAACAACAAGAACCAAAAAACAACACTGGTTAAAAATGGGCAACAGACTTGAATATACTTTTCTTCTTTCAGAACCTTCCTTGCCATGTTGATTTCTAGATGGAGTCTGTGCCAGGTTCCAGTTAATTGCCTCTTGACTCCAAATTCACCCTTTATTGCTTGCTGTGCAAAAATTGAGGTGGACCACTTGAGTATTTTTTTCTAAACCAGCTGGCACAATGTTAGTTTTTGTCAACTGAACGCTCTGGAGAGTAACTGCAGGAGGAAGGGGTTTCCCTCCTCCTTTTGTTAGGTAGTCAGTCAGACATGGGCTGGTCCCTGCCCCATCCTGGACAGGGTCATCTTTCTCTCTGCCTTCCCTACCCCCACCCCACACTGGTGATCAAAACACACCTCAAGATCTTCCCTTTTTGTGATCAACAACCGATAAGTTTCCAGCCTTATCAGGACCAAACAAGATAAAACCTGCCAGCACAGGTGCACCAAGACCTAAAAGATGACTCGAAGTAACCCGGGGTTCATTATATTGTATTTGTAGTAAATTAGCATTTCAAGTTTGCCCCACCCACCCCGCCCCATGGTGGGTTCCACTTGGGTGCTTGTGGGTAAGCGCCTGTGCGCTAGGAGGAAAGTTATACAACCTAAAGCTGCCAATCAACTTAGTCAAATAACACAGGACAGAGAGAGGGACTTGCCACCACTCTGAAAAACCAACCCGACCCTGTTGCAGGCGGCTTCTTGTTTCCAGGCAGCCTGCTTTCCTTCATTTTCTCTGTTTGGTGTGTACTTCTGCTTTGCTTAATACAACTCTTGCTATTTACAACTGCTGTCTGTCTCTTGATTGAATTCTTTCCTTTGGGGGATAAGAACCAAGGAAACACCTGTGTTTGGTGGTAACAATTCTAGGGTACTCCTGTATCGGGCTCCTGCAATGTGTAGGGGTTCAGCTCTTGCAGTGCAGATGGCTTCTCCAGCACCACGTTTCCAACTCATGTAGCTCCTCCGGAGCCCCAGTCCTGCCATGACAGGGGCCAACACCACCCAGCAGCCGTACTTTCCCCCAATTCTCCCCACCTTGGATGGCTTTGTCTCAGGATGCCTCCATTGAGATTCCTCTCCATGAATGACTTTTCTTGACACTCCAGATGGTAAGTTTGTTTTTTGTTTCTTTAATTTATATTTTGGCTGTGCTGGGTCTTCATTGCAGCACTCAGGCTTTCTCTAGTTGCTGCAGTCAGGGGCTGCTCTTCATTGCATTGCATGGGCTTCTCATTTCAGTGGCTTCTCTTGTAGAACGTGAACTCTAGGCATGCAGACTTAAGTAGTTGTGGCACATGGGCTTAGTTGCCACAAGGTACGTGGCATCTTCCTGGACCAGAGATGCAACCCTTGTCCCCTGCATTCTTAACCACTAGACCACCAGGGAAGCCCTAGATGGTAGGTTCTTGACACATTCTGGAGGGCAAATTTCCAGCAACTACCATTGTTACTGAAAGTTCAGCTTCCCTGTACACCAGTGCCAAAGAGAATCTCAGTTTTGGGTGAAATAGGTAAGGAGAGCTTTATTACTTCGCCAGGCAAAGGGCTTCTGCCTTGAAAAACTATGTGTCCCAACCCAGGATAATTTTTTTTTAAGACACCCAAATCTCTTTTAGTGGGAAAGTGAGGCAGTTGAGGTGGGGGTCTTACTGCACAGCTTGTCCATTGGCTCTGCTTCCTGAGTCCCGTGGCTTCATTACATCTGGCAGCTCGGGTGGGCTGGAGAAGGGCTCGATGCACACGTCTTCAAATGCCTCGTCTTCCCTGAAGGCTAGCCCCACAGTCACTGGGGCCTGAGGTAGTGCCGTTTGGCTGGTGAAACCACACTCGCCCAATGTCTTGCTGTCATCCAGAAGTTGGTTGTCTTTATACAGCCGCTGCTCATCTGGTGGACGCTTGAGGATACCCTGGATGACACGCTTCAACTCAAACACGGTGCTCGACTCCTTGGCCTCAGTGAAGATGGTGGTCTTGCCGCGCCGGATCATGAGGAACACATCCATTGCGGTGGCAGTGGCGTAGCTGCCTTTCCCCCTAGATTGCCAACCCAGGAGGATTGAATGAAGGGTTTTATAAAAGGGACTCCAAGGTGGGTCTCTGACAAGATTAGGGTGTGTTCACCTTTTCTCAGGTGATCTCATCTTAATGAGCTGCTCTGATCTCTTTAATCAAGTGGTTTCTTGATGGCTCCTCCCTTGATTAGCAATTCCCTTGATTCTGCCCTTTGGAACTTAGGAAAGGTCATGCAGGCTGGAGTCTCACAAGAAATATTGCAGCATGCAGCTTATGTAGGAGCAGAGAAATGGGGCCAGGAGCCGAGTAACAGAAAAGTCATGCATCTTGTAAACAGCGGGAGTCCATGGGCAGATAAGGAAAGCAGGCACCTTCAGACTTACAGGAAATTGAGTGATAAGGGACTGAACAGGCGACCAAGAAAGGTGAGGAAAGGCAGGAATCCCCTGTGTCCAAATGTAACCTTTTGCCCATTGTGCTGTCATTATGATAAGATTAGCCTCACAGATAAGAATAGTCATCAGGCATGTATACCATGACATTTCTACTCTAAGCTAAATAGGGACAAAATCCCTCCTTCCCTCAGTAAAATGAAGCTGGGATGAAAAAATCAGGAAGGTCAACGCCCAAACTCCTCATTCCCCAGGGAATATTCAGTCCCTTCATTCTTACCCTTCTCAAAACCAACTTGCCAAAGAAACCCTGGTTGGCAGCTCCTCACCTGCCTACCCACTCTCCCTTTGAGGCTGTATCCTTGCTTAAATAAACTTTTGCTTTACTTTCTAGACAAGTCTAGAAATGTTGCCCAAGTTGTCTGTGGGAAGATGGAAAAGCTAACTTTAATCTACTCAGAATAACAAAGAAGAATGATTTACTTGTTCAAAGAGTGGACTTGGGGACTTCCTGAGTGGTCCAGTGGCTAAGACTCCAAGCACCCAATGCAGGGGGCCAGGGTTTGATCCCTGGTCAGGAAACTAGATCCCACATGCCACAACTAAAGACCCTGCACACTGCAACAAAAACCAGGGAAGCCAAATGCATAAATAAATATTAAAGAGTTGTGGCTTAGCTAGTTAAGAATCCGGCTGCAATCTGGGAGACCTGGGCTCGATCCCTGGGTTGGGAAGATCCCCTGGAAAATGGAAAGGCTACCCACTTCAGTATTCTGGCCTGGAGAATTCCATGGACTCTACAGTCCATAGGGTTGCAAAGAGTCAGACACAACTGAGTGACTTCCACTCACTCACTCACCTACTTACTTAATCTCTGTGCTTCATCTCTGAATTCTTTTGAGATGAAGAAAAAACCTGGAATTCACTGACAACAGAAATGGGACAAAAGGGCCCCTGTGCCCGGGAGATGCACAGGGCCACACTTGGTCTCACCATTGGTGCAGCGTTGGGTGACTTCTGTGCCATCCAGTTACCCATGGCTGTGTAAGTCTCCAGCAAGCTGGGTCTCAGCCCTGGTGCTCTGCCTCAGCCTAGGGAGGTGACGGATATACCTTATATATGCAGATCCTATATTCTTTGGAGCTCGCTTTATTTTTTGGCTAGTAGCCGATCTCTCTTTACTGAAATCCCCTGTTACAGTTGATAAAAATCTACATATTAAAATTTAGCTGCTGTGTGGCTTCCATCTCCTAATTTGACCCTGAGTGATACAGGGTCCCTGACCAACATAACAAGGATGAAAGACACCCAAGCCTCTCACCATTATACAGTGTGGTGTGCTAAACCATAGTGGGACAGAGTGTGAGAAGAGTGGTAAGAAGGTGCCTGCATGTCCATGAAGATGAGGGGATCGGGGTACTCTTGAGTTCATCCTCATTAACACCTCCTCTTGTCTTTCCTCCCGTGTCACTAGATCTCTGAGTGGCGTCAGTTCTCTCACAAGTCTGGTCCACTCCAGCCCACTGCCACTTTGCATGCCAGGTCATCATCATCTCTGGCTGGTTTACCGTGAGGGCCCTTATTCTAAATATCCTCTTTGCATCCACCCCTTGCTCGCTTCAGCCTGTTCTTCACAATGAGGCCAGAGGAATTCTTTTTTTTTTTTTTTTTCCAGAGGAATTCTTCTAAAAGACAAATTTGACTCCTTGATTAAAAACTGTTGGGACTTCCCTGGTGGTCCAGTGGCTAAGACTCTGAGTTCCCAATGCAAGGGGCCCAGATTTGATCCCTGATCAGGGACTAGATCCCACATGCTCCAACTTAAGAGTTCACATGCTACATCTAAAGATTCCACATGCCACAACTTAAAAAAAAAAAAAAAGATTCCACGTGCTGTAACTGAAGATTCGTGACAGAAATTAGAATGAAGATCCCACATGCAGCAACTAAGACCCGGTGGAGCCAGATAAATAAATAACTTAGAAAAAAACAACTGCTGTTGGCTGCCCATTGCCCTTAGGTTAGCATCTGACTCATTTGTCCACAAGGTTTGGAAAGATCCCGCCTCTCCTCACCTTTCCAGTTTTATCTTGTGACACCCTTTCCTACATCCTTTCTCTCCAGCCACATGGAATGTCAGTTTCTTTGGGGACCTTTATACGTACTGTTTCCTCTTCCAGGAAACCCTCTCCCTAACATCACCCTCGCCCTTTCACTCTCATCTTTGCTTCCTTAGCTCATCCTTAACCTCAGCTAAGGTATCTGCTCCTCTGAGAAGCCTTCCCAAGCCCATCTCTCTCTGATCCAGCTAGGTGCCTCTTGTGTATAGTTCAAGCAAACCCTGTACTTCTCTCATACTTATCACAGGTTGGTAACTGTTAATATGTCTCCTCACTACTGTGACGTGAAATTCATACTTTATGGCAAAAGAGGAGAAATTTAAACATAAAAATGTTCCCCTGCCTTCTCTCTGTCCTCTACTTGCCTTGTGTATCTGCATTATGTATTGACCAAACCGTCCCTTAGGCAGACATACCTGTTCAGCCATAAAGAGCAGCGTTCTCCCAACACTAACACAACAGCTCCTTAAAGTATGACATTCCTTCCTGATTTTGTAAGGCGTTATGATGATCCATCAGGATCAGATCAGGATTGTGCAAACTGTTAATAGTACATCATTTAATGTATAGCCCTCTGTCCCCAAAAACTTATTTAACTGGGCTTTGATTTTTAATGGGCAGAACAGTTCTCAGAGTTTTCTGAGAGGCCATTCCTGGGTTATAATCCTCAATATGACTTGGATAAAAATTTTCATTTCTTTCATAGATGTTTGTATGTGTTTAGTTACTCAGTTGTGTCTGCCCTTTGCAGCCCCATGGACTGTAGCCTGCCAGGCTTCTCTGCCCAGGGAATTTTCTAGGCAAGAATACTGGACTGGGGTACCATTTCCTCCTCCAGGGAATCTTCCCGATCCAGTGATCAAACCCACATCTCTTGCATCTCCTGTATTGGCAGGCAGAGCTTTACCACTAGGACTGATTAGTTTTTCATTGACATACACTCTAAGCTCTATGAGAACAGAAACTCTTGTTCACCCTTTTTATCTCAGGATCTATTATAGTGCCTGATACATATTAGGGGCTCAGTAAATGCTGGGGGGGCAAAAAGAATGAATAAACAAAGGTGACAGGGAGAGTATGTGAAAGTATGTCATGTAATCAGAGTGTAGGGATATGGTGTTACCAAGTCCAAGCTTACTCTGCTCACCACATGACAGGCCGATTAACTGAGAGACAAAGTGCTGAAGCAAGGAATATGACTATTAGGAAAGCTGGCTGACCAGGAAGACAGCAGACTACCATCTCAAAATAACCGTCTTACCGAGGTCTGGATGCCAGGTTCTTTTATAGAACAGAGAGCAGGGAGGTGAGGAGGTAAAGTAAAAAAAGGCCATTAATCTTACAAATATCTCCTGGAACAACTAGCCTCGGGAAGGGGATGTGTTGATTTCTTCCTTCCTGTAGCCATCCACAGGTGGACAGGCGAGCAGGGCGAGCTTGGACTCTGTAACACTTTTAGTGAACAGAAGCAATGGGAAGCAAAGGTTAAGGTAAAAGAAACAGATCCAACATGGAGTCAGTTCTTCCCTGAAACAATTGGTAGGAGTGGCTGGATCTGAAAGGCCCTGTAATTAATACTAAGCAATTGGTACTGCTGCTGCTAAGTTGCTTCAGTCGTGTCCAACTCTGTGAGACCCCATAGACGGCAGCCCACCAGGCTCCCCCGTCCCTGGGATTCTCCAGGCAAGAACACTGGAGTGGGTTGCCATTTCCTTCTTCAATGCATGAAAGTGAAAAGTGAAAGTGAAGTCACTCAGTCGTGTCCAACTCTTAGTGACCCCATGGACTTCAGCCTACCAGGCTCCTCCATCCATGGGATTTTCCAGGCAAGAGTAGTGGAGTGGGGTGCCATCACCTTCTCTGAATTGGTACTATAAAATGTAAATAAAACACCGCACATTGGCTGCTGGTGATTGAAGTGGGCTTCCGGTTCATGTGTTTGGTTTGACTAGCAGTTTTAAGAAGCTTTGAATGGGAATGACATTCAGTTTGTCACAGTTCCCACTGGTCCCCACATTAGGGCCTCCTTTCATCATTGAAGCTGGCTGCCAGCCCCACTGAGATCTGGGTCTGCTATCCCTGCAGATGTGTGAGAGGTAATTTAAGGAGGGAAAGAATATAAGAAGAGGATTTAAGATAGGACTTCTAGAAAGATAGATCTGAAATAGAAGGGAAGGGTGCACGGCACAAACTTTAAAGAATGACATAACCCTAGAATACAACATAAACTGATTAGAACCAAATAAGTCCAAGATGGTGGATCAGTCAACTTCTACTAGACCTCAAACCTCATCATACACTCATTGTAGCACAGCACCTAGCTAAGTGACACACCCACAGCACAGTTCATAGAGCCACCAAAGATGACAAGTGGGCGTGGCCTTGGCCCAATTCCTGGAGAGCCCTACCCCATTCCCTGAGACTAGCCTATGAAATCCTCTCATTAGCCTATGGAATTACCCACCTGGTAAAAACTAACCTTGCTGTATTTTGAGGCTGCTCTGTCCTTCTGAGACTACCCACACTCTGCAGAGTGTGTTTCTATGTAAATCCACTTCTTAGCTATCACTTGTCTCTCACTGAATTCTTTCTGTGATGAGACATCAAGAACCTTAGATTCATTAGGTGCTGAAACCAGGTGTGTGATCTCAGTTGGAAAACCATGGATTTTGGCTGGGTTTGAGTCCTGACCAGTAGGTTCAAGTCCCAGTCTGAGGTACACAGTTTCAGCTTCACCATTGGTGGGGGTGTACTTTGAGAATTCCTTGGGAGATGTGAATTTGTTTTATTCAAAGAGCCCTGGGAGCAAAGGCAGACTCACAGCTAGTGTCTTCAACCCGATAAGTTGGCCAGTGATGGGCTAGGTCTACCTTCTCCTGTTTGCTTTCTGAAACACAAACTGCCCTGATGAATTCTGAAGTCATAGCTGCAGTAGATCAACACTGACTCAGCAGCTTGCCATATTGCAAGACCAGAGTGGTGGGGGATACAAAATGTAAGAAGAAGCTGGACCATACAGCATCTCCTGGGGGAGAAATGACAGCCATAGACACAGCGCCCCATAGAGACAGTGGGCTGCTGCTGTTACCTGAAAACTGGATTTGCTTCTTGGTAGGTATCCAGCCAACGGAGAAGGCAATGACACCCCACTCCAGTACTCTTGCCTGGAAAATCCCATGGACGGAGGAGCCTGGTAGGCTGCAGTCCATGGGGTCGCTAAGAGTCGGACACAACTGAGCGCCTTCACTTTCACTTTTCACTTTTATGCATTGGAGGAGGAAATGGCAACCCACTTCAGTGTTCTTGCCTGGAGAATCCCAGGGACGGGGGAGCCTGGTGGGCTGCCGTCTATGGGGTCTCACAGAGTCGGACCCGACTGAAGCGACTTAGCAGCAGCAGTAGCAGGTATCGAGCCAAAAGTCATAATCAAGCCAAAAAATAGAAGAAGCTTCCTTCCTTTATTACTTGCAGCAAGTAAAGAGAACACAGATCTTTCCCAAAGCATTCTATCTCCCTAAACAGCAAAATTGGGGAATTTTTAAGCTAAGAGTACATGCATATTCATGAAAGGGCCTGGGCTGTCCAGAGTCCAAGCTTTAGTTGAATGAAGTTTCAAGGATCAGAAACTGTCAACATCATCATCCTTTAGGTTTCAATTGATCTGGTAGTTGAGTGCCTGGGGAGTTTAAATTCTGCAAAACATCTCAAGTAAGCTTCAGGCTAGTCTTTACCATTGAAGCAGAACCGGGAATTGTTGTCTTTGCTGGGGCTTCCCTGGTAGCTCAGATGGTAAATAAAGTGAAAATGAAAGTCACTCAGTCATGTCAGAATCTTTGCAGCCCCATGGACAATACAGTCTATGGGATTCTCCAGGCCAGAATACTGGAGTGGGTAGCCTTTCCCTTCTCCAGGGGATCTTCCCAACCCAGGGGTCGAACCCAGGTTTCCCACATTGCAGGCAGATTCCTTACCAGCTGAGCCACAAGGGAAGCCCAGGAATACTGGAAAGAAAGAAAGGTCGCTCAGTCGTGTTCAACTCTTTGGGTCCCCATGGACTCCTACAGTCCATGGGGAGTACTGGAGTCAGTTGCCATTTCCTTCTCCAGGGGATCTTCCTGACCCAAGAATGAAACCCTGGTCTCCCACACTGCAGGCAGATACTTTACCCTCTGAGCCACCAGGGAAGCCCTAAGTGTATTGGAGTGGATAGCCTATTCTTTCTCCAGTGGATCTTCCCAATCCAGGGATTGAACCCAGAATCTGCTTGCAATGCAGGAGACCTGGGTTCAGTCCCTGGATTGGGAAGATCCACTGGAGAAGGAAATGGCAACCCACTCCAGTATTCTTGCCTGGATAATTCCATGGACAGAGGAGCCTGGTGGGCTACAGTCCATGGGGTCACAAGGAGTCAGACATGACTGAATGACTTTCACTATCTTTGCTATTGTTACTTCTCTTGCTCAGTAACTGTTTATTCTTATTTATTTATCCCAGAGATTACATGAAGTGTCATACCACAACAGATTGAATATTGATATAAGAACCCAGCTGTCTTTTATTAATCCAGACATTAAAAAGATATGAAAAAATATAAAATGTGCCCACTTCTCTCAATAATTTATTTTTGGTTTGGGAAAATAGAATTATTTTTGAAATATTTATGTCAATATGCAATGGTTTTTATTTCATAATGAACAAGTAAATATTTAAAAATTCTGTCCTCATTTCTAATATGGAAACTTTAATCTTTTTTATTTTTCATTTTACTTTATTTTTTTGCTATACCACATGGCACATGGGATCTTAGTTCCCTGACAAGGGATCAAACCCACACGCCTTGTATTGGGAGCTCAGAGTCTTAACCACAGGACCACCAAGGACATCTGCAAGCTTTTAATATATATAATTCCTAAATAAAAAATCTTAGATATTTTCAATACAATTTTAAAATGTTAAGGGATACTGAGCTCCCAAAATTTGAGAGCCAGTAATTTAGTAAGCCATGTGCGCTTGCTACTTGATGCACTTTGAAAAATGAGGTACAGGACAGTGATAGTGAGATAAGGGAGAAAAAGTTAGAGGAGTAAGCCCTAATCACTAATCATGCATATTCTTTTGATAGCAAAAGGAAAAAAAAGGCAAATTAATTTTGTACAGGATTTGAACATATTCTGTACACTGGTCTCGCTTAGCTGACATCATTTATACAAATTTGCAGAGTTTACTTGACTATTATTATCAATATTTTCTTCCCTGACTATTTTATCAAACTCCGCATGTGTTCATTTTCCTCGAAGGTGTTTTATCATGTGATGTACTTATGTTGCACCAACATAGACAGTGCCATCCTTATTAAACACGAGGAATGTTTCCTCTGGTTCCTTCTTTACTCTATGTTTTTCATTTTTCTTGCCATCATTATCAAAAAATCCAGAAAGTTAGTTGTACTATTTTCATCACCATTTGTTTCATTGATTTATTCCGAAACTTTGCTTTTAGGGAATTTTGCCCAAGAGACCTCATTACGGTCTTCAGTTTGGGATGTTCATCACCATCCTTGTCAAATAGCGGAGAGCTTCTTTCAATTCTGTGGTCTGTTTTCCCGTCAGCTGGTCAACCATGCTGTCAGTGTCATTTGTCTTCAAGTGACAGTCACACAGACATTCAGCTCATTAGTCCTACTCAGCTCCTCTGAAATATTATTTCTTCTTAAGGTTTATACGTTTATACATATTTTAGGTAAAATTTACATGCAATAACACACAAAAAGCTTATGTGTGCACTTTTAAAAACTGTTTTAAATTGAAGTATAGTTGATTTACAATGTCGTGTTACTTTCTGGTATACAGCAAGGTGATTCCCTCCTCTTCTCCTTCTCCCTCGACAATCATAAGTCTATCCTCTGTCTGTGAGTCTGTTTCATAAATAAGTTCACTTGTATCATTTTTTTAGATTTCACATATAAGTAATATATATGGTATTTGTTTTTCTCTTTTTGACTTACTTCAGTTCAGTTCAGTGCAGTCGCTCAGTCGTGTCCAACTCTTTGCGACCCCATGAATCGCAGCACGCCAGGCCTCCCTGTAGTATGAAAATCTCTAGATCTATTCATGTTGCTACAAATGGTATTATTTTGTTCTTTTTTCATGGCTTCATAGTATTGCTGTGTGTGTGTGTGTGTTTATATATCACATCTTTATCCATTCATCTGTCAATGAACATGAGTTGGCTATTGTAAATAGTGCTGCTATGAAGATAGTGGAATATGTATCTTTCTGAATTATAGTTTTGTCAGGATATATGCCCCAGAGTGGGCTTGCAGGGTCATATGATAACTCTATTTTTAGTTTTTTGAGGAACCTCTGTACTGTTTTTCTGCACCAATTGACTGCACCAATTTAGTCCCACCAACCGTGTAAGGCAGTTGTCATGCACTGGGTTTTGCAAATTCATTGATTTATTGGACAAATGCATGGGCACATTGGTAACTACCCAATGAGAAAGAAAAAGTCAATTGTGACATTCAGGAACTGGCTTTGCACTATCAGGCTTTGGTATTCTTTTGTATTTTGTTGCTGAGTACAAGTCTGCTCTATGAATATACCATACTTGGCTTATCCATTCACCTGTTGGTGGACATTGGGTTGTTTCCAATTTCTAGATGTTCAGAATAAAGATGGTATGAATAAAAAGTTTGTACATATGTATTTTGTGGACATAGATATTTTGTGAACATATATTTTCATTACTCTTCTGGAAACTATCCAGGCGTGAAATTGCTGGGTCATATGGTAGGTGACATTTGGCTTTATGAGTAGCTGCCAAATTTTCCAAAGTGTTTTGCCATCCTACATTTTCCAACAATGTGTGAATGTTTCAGCTGCTCCACTTCCTTGCCAACCGGGTAGGCATTTCATTGTTTTAAATGTTAGCCATTCTAGTGGGCAGGAAATGATACCTCGTGGGTTTAATTTGAATTTCCTTTTCAGAAAACATCGTACATCATATTAAATGAATGCTGTTCATTTGAATTTTACCATTTTTAATATATTTGTATTACTGGTACAATTATATTTAATTTTCAAACTTGCTTTGGTTTTATCCTTGTGGTTTTTGTGGTGGTTTTAGTCACTAAGTCATGTCCAACTCTTTGTGACCCCATGGACTGTAGCCTGCCAGACTCCTCAGTCCATGGGATTTCCCAGGCAGGAATACTGGAGTGGGTTGCCATTTCCTTCTCCAGTGGATCTTCCTGACCCATGGATCAAACCCAAGTCTTCTGCTTGACAAGAGGATTTTTTGCTACTGAACCATCAGGGAAGCCCTTTATCCTTATAGAAGGAGCTATAACATCAAGCCATGTAATTATTTTATTTTTTTAGAATAAGGCATTTATATCTACTTTTTGGTTTTTATGTGTTCAAGTAACATCATAATAAAAATAATATAGATCAACTTTTTTTTTTTTTTTTGGCTGAGCCATGTGACATGTGGGATCTTAGTTTCCCAACCAGGGGTAAAACCCAGGTCCACTGCATTGGAAGTGAGGAGTCTTAACCACAGGAATGCCAGGGAAGCCCCTTAACGTTTGAAGCTCATAATTTTTCCTTTATAAGATGTAAGTGCATTGCTCAAGTTTGAACCACTAACCAATGCACACATTTCTGCCATTCAGGTCTTTGTCCAATTTTCAGGAAGTTAATTCAGTTGTAACTTTTTTCGTCTACACATGCAACTTTTTTCTAGTCACCTTATTTAGATTCAGGTGTTTCTCAAGATTCCATTACAATTTCAAAAAAATCTCCTAGGCTAAGGCTACATGTTTTTCATAAGTAGCTTTCACTGTGTTAATATTTACTGGAGTAATTCTTAGAAAGTAACTTTATTCTTCAATTGAGCAGGTGATAAACTCACTAAAGCTCTAAACATCTCTTTACTAGGTTCTGAACTTCTTTTAAACATAATTCTCTCATTTTGATAATATAATTTGGGGAGATATATGTGACTTTTCAAATTTGGGCTGGAAGCTAGGTGAATAATGGGGCTGAAATATTTTTAAAATTTATTTTAAAATTATAGATGTATATGACAGTATGTGACATCAAGAGTTTGAAAAACACAAGAAAATTAAAAGAATTGCCCTTATCTGGTATCCTAACACATCTATGATCATTTTATTTATTTGATGTCATTGGGTTTAGTTGTGGCATGCGAGATCTTCCTTGAATAGTGCAGTGTCTTTCATTGCGGGGCACAGACTCTCTGGTTGTGGCCTGAGGTCTCAGTAGCTGCTCCATGTGGGATCTTAGTTTCCTGACCAGGGATGGAACCCACATCCCGTGAATTTGCAAATGTGTGAAAGTGTTAGACACTCAGTCATGTCCGACTCTTTCCCACCCCATGAACTGTAGCCCTCCAGGCTCCTCTGTCCATGGAATTTCCCAGCCAAGAATACTGAGTGGGTTGCCATTCCCTTCTCCAGGGATCTTCCCAACCGCAGGATTGAATCCAAGTTTCTTGCACTGCAGGCAAATTCTTTACAGTCTGAGCCACTAGGGAAGCCCAAGGCATATTCTTAATCACCAACCACCAGGGAAGTCCCATGTGTATCAATATTTAGGATTTAACATCTTTATCATTCTTGATAGTCTTGTATACATGCAGTCTTGAGAATCCTCTGAACAGCTTGTAACATCTTATTGGTTCCCTCATTAATTTTTTCCATAATCCATTTTGATAAATGAGGAAATAAAAACTACATTGTTTGCACACCGTTATTCAAGACTGGAGTCATATTGACTACATCAAATCAATGCTTGAGCAAATGTGAAATTAGACCTTCTTTAGCATGGAACATCCTGAGTGTCATTTTAAAGAACATGCTGTTTTAAAAAATAGTCTTTAATAAATATCTGCTGTTATTCAGACCACTTGCTATTTAGGCCCTTTGACTTTTTTTTTTTTTTTGTCATTAGAAGGCACATAAATTAGGTTACTGTCATTCGCAATGGATTTTAGATTGAATCTGCATGACTCCCCTCCAGAGTTGTTACAAGTTTCAGAAGCCACTTAGCTCTTGATTGAACCCAACTAGTATCCCCCAAAATCACGTCTCAGTGCTCTTTTGTTCTTCTATCCTCCTCTTGGTCACTCTCATGAAGTGATAAGAACTTGCTTTGCCTTTTAAAAAAATGTTTATTTATTTATTTGGTTGCACTGGATCTTAGTTGAGGCATCTAATTGTTTTTAACCAGAAGGCTATTTCATTTGAAGGCTATTTCAAATCCTGTATGTATGGGAATCATTACGAGTCTGAAGGGTAATTTAAAATTTTCAGCTGCACTTTACATTAAAGTAGTATTTGGGGATTTGGGAAGGTCTCAGGACTAGACCTGCGAATACCTAGGTTAGGATAACAAATTTGCCTTGTCACAGAGACATATTCTAAAAATCTTGCCATGAATTATCACCTTGCTCCAGTGGCAGAGTCATCACTGAGGTGGCTGTTCATTTGTGCTTCAGTCTCCCTGCAGAGAAGAGTCAAACGAAGGTGAGGTATTTTTATACTCTTTGCTTCCCCATCCAAGAAGCCTCTGTGTTCTGCGTACGGGTCTCCCCATCCTAAGAGGGTTCCTGATGGCTTTTATGTTGTGAAGCTGGGAAAAGGTGGAGTGCAAATAGGGCTGCCAGGTAAAATACAGAGTTTATATTTCAGATAAACGACCAATGATTGTTTTAGTATATGTACATCCCGCTTCTGCCTCTGAAATTATTTGTTGTTTATCTGACACACAAATTTAGCTGAGCACCCTGTTACCCTCTCACCTGGGTAAGGCTTTTTTTTAGCATCCTGTATCTGTGTTTTCTCAGTTGGACAATCCTAAGTGGAGGGAACCCTGCTCCTCTCCCACACATAAGGTTTTTTTTTTTTTTTTTTTTTAATCTTTTTTTGCTTTGTTGTGCAACACGTGGGATCTTAGTTCCCCAACCAGGGGTCGAACCCACACTCCCTGCATTGAAAACTTGGAGTCTTAACCACTGGACCGTAAGGCTTTTGTTTGGGGGAGTACAGATCACTTCATCAATGCTGTACTGAGGATGGAGGAAGTGAACCTGGGAAAACTGAGAGCTAGATTATTGGAGACGTGGCCTCTGGGGCTGGGTTCAGGGGGGTCTGGGACCTGTGTTTCAATGCCTCCTGGCTGCTGAGGAAGTCTAGCCCCGCCATGGAGCTGGCAGTGGGAGTGGGTGTGGTGGAAACTGAACATAGAGTATGGCAACACCCTGCCCAAACCCCCACCAAATAATCCTAAATTGCTCTGTCATTCGAGAGAGGGGCAACATGGGGCAAATAGGATTTATCTGATGCATTTAAAGTGCATTGGTTGGGACTTCCCTGGTGGTCCAGCCAATAAGAATCCGCCTGCCAACGCAGGGGACACAGGTTCAATCCTGGCCCTGGAAGATCCCATGTGCTGCAGAGCAGCTAAGGTCATATACCACAACTACTGAGCCCAGCTCTAGCCTGGCCTCTACCATGCTTAATAACAAGAGAAGCCACCGTAATTAGAAGCCCTCGCACTGCAGCTAAGATCCAGCACAGCCAGAAATAAAAAACAATTGTTTTTTAAAAGAAACATTTAAAAAAAAGTTAAGTGCGTAGATCAGTGACAGGCATGAAGTGAGTGCTCTTTAAGTGCTAGCTGCCGTTTAGAATGAATGGAGAAAGGTGGTGTTTCTTGAATTTCCATAGCATTCATCAGAATTATACTCACTGTACTTTATTTTTTTTTTCACTGTACTTCTATCAGAGAAGTTTACTTAGGTCTCTCCTTTTCTGAACGTCCTTAGATTTTGCTCTCGTGGACCACATCTACTGTGGCAGCAGGCATAGCGGTCACACAATCTCTAGAGTATAAATTTCACTGTCCAAAATCCAGAAAAATATACACTACTTGACCATCAGAGGAATATCAGAGTACCGTCCAAAGATGATTTCAGCCCACTTTTTTTTTTTTTTCCTATTTTTGTCTGCACAGTGCAACATGTGCCCCCCTGTACCACTGGACTGCCAGGGAAGTCCTGGTTCACTTTTAAAAATTATTTATTTATTTATCTTTGACTGCTCTGGATCTTTGTTGCTGTGAAGTCTTTCTCTAGTTGCGATGCGTGGGGCTTCTCATTGTGGTGGCTTCTCTTACTGGGGACCACAGGCTCTAGGGCGTCTGGACGTCAGGATCTGTGGTGCATGGGCTTGGTTGCCCTGCAGCACGTGGAATCTACCCAGACCAGAGATCAAACTTGTGTCCCCTACATTGGGAGGTAGATTCTCAACCACTGGACCACCAGGGAAGTCCCCACATTTTTAAAGCATTGCCTGTTGTTGTTAAGTTGCTAAGTTGTGTCCGACTCTTTGGGACCCCATGAACTGTAGCCTGCCAGGCTCCTCTGTCCGTAGGATTTCCCAGGTAAGAATACTGAAGTGAGTTGCCATTTCCTTCTCCAGGGAATCTTCTCAACCCACGGATCGAACCTGCGTCTCCTGCTTGGCAGGCAGATTATTTTACCAATGAGCCACGGGGGAAGCCCAAAGTATTGTTTAGTACAATATTTAAGTAGAACTGAGCTATTTGGAGAGTCCGTTGGAGGTTTCTGATAAAAGAATATGACTCATGTCTCTCAGATTATTCAACCTAATCACAAAATGATTACTAATTTAAGTCCTTTCTATACCTCTTGGTATATGAGTGATTTTGAACATGGCAGACTCTTAGGGTAGCAGGTGAAGAATGGAGACTGAAAGCTTGTTCTTTGCCATAAATGAGCCTGCCGGACAGTGTCCTGAGGAAGGTCACTTGGCCTTGTTGAGCTACAGCTTCTCATTTGGGCTTAGAGTTAAGTGTCACTAAGGTTCTTTCCAGCATAGACAGAGTGGTATCCAGTGACTTGGATTTTAGTCCTGGCTTTGCCATTTATTAGCTGTGTGACCTTGGGCAAAGTACAAAACCTCTGACTTCTCACCTGTAAAACAGGGATAATCATACTTTGCAAGTTGTTCTGAGGAACAAATAAAATTATATGTGGGATAATACTTTCTAATAAACCATAATATAATTCACTAGTGCAGAAGTATCAATTTATTTTTTATTAAAAGTTAAAAAAATTTTGGCAATGCTGCATGACTTGTAGAACTGTAGTTCCCCAACCAGGGTCAACCCCATGCTCTTCACAATGAAAGCAGAGTCCTAGACACTAGACTAGCAGGGAATCCCCTCAATATTTATTTTTAAGAGTATCTGGTAACAAAGGAAAACAAAACAAAGCACAATTTTGTGTTCTTGGCTTCTCGAAAATTTGCAAAAACAAGACAGTTGCACACATGCTTGCTGTGCTGTGTTCAGTCATATCCAGCTCTTTGTGACCTCATGGACTGTTGCCCACCAGACTCCTCTGTCCATGGAATTTTCCTGGCAAGAATGCTGGAGAGGGTTGTCATTTCCTTCTCCAGGGGATCTTCCCGACCTAGGGATTGAACCCATGTCTCTTGCGTCATCTGCATTGGCAGGCAGTTTCTTTACCACTGCACCATCTGGGAAGCCCATAAATGTGCTTACTGGGCCTTTATAGAAACAAGCAGTTAGTTTGAAATACAGCATTAATGGTTTGTTATATGTAGACCAGTGCACGCTGGGAATGGTTGGCCATGGTGAAGAGCGCCCATCAGCTCTGACATGGAGGAGCATGAAGCCAGCCCCAGGGAGCAGCTGGCTCATAGGTTACCAGCAAGACACAGAACACGGGACATCCAGTGGCCATGAAACACGTTGATTCTTGGGACTCAAAAAAGTCCTGCTTCTCACTGGGGACAATCCTTAAAGACTCTAATCATATGCATCCATAGTGTGTGGGTAAGAAAGGGATAATTCTAGGTAAAACGAAAATTCTGCTTAACCATTCCATGACCTGAATCGTTTAGGTACACATTGCTCTGAAATGATATTGAAAGTCCCAACCCAAACGACTGACATTCTTGGTAATGCATTTTCTTGCAAGGAGAGTCTTTAGATATGCTCCATGGGGTCTTAGTATTCTTTAGAAGCTTCAGGGGGGTTGGGGTCAGGGGTCAGGGGTCAGGATTCCTAAGGGTCATCTGACTTTGTATGTTTGGTATGATTACGTAATATTGTATCTGTTTGGGATATATGATTATTGTAATCCATTGACTTTATTACATGTTGTATATTATATGTATTATATAATATTGTGTAATTCATTGATATATAATTGATAATTCATTGACTCATTAATTCAGCCTTTCGTGGAAGTCTACTGTGTGCTAGGCTTTGTGCCAGGAGCTATAAACACACAGTTAAGTAGGACTGGTCTTGACCTCAATTAGTTCACAGTGTGGTAGAGGAGAAGGATATAAAGGCAAATACTGTACATACAACTCAAGGTTTTAACTGAATTAATCTGGGTTCTGCCACTATTGTTTCCTCTTTCTGATCCCGAGTTTCCTCATCTGTGAAATGGGACAAATAACATCTTCTTTGCAGTAGGTGCACAGTTGTCTACACAACGCCTGGCTCCTGATATGGCCTTGCACCCCTCCCCGACACGGTGCAGGACTTGGTGGAGGGGGACAGCCGTGCCCTCCCTCTGAGGCACAGGCTCTATGTGGCCCTTTCAGGTTGCAAGGAAGAGCTAGAAGACTTCGAGACTTCTTGTAAGGAATTCTGGTCTCCAGCCAGCTACTTTGTTGTTCTTGGGGATTTTATCTCTCTCTCTCTCTCTCTCTCTGCTTTCCATCATCAGCCTTCCTTTGGGTTTTGATTGGGTCCATTATTCACCATCCTATGTGGAAGACCCACAACTGGGGAAGACTCAAATGGATGGGAGAGGACCCACCATCCAACGTTACAGACCCACCTTCAGGCAGCTCTGGTCCAGTGAAGTCTGTCTAGGGTAGGCAGGCTGATTTTTTTTTCAAAGCCCAAAATGAACCAGGACTGCTGTTTTTTCTTTTTAAAAATATTTATGTATTTAGCTGCCTCACATCTTAGTTGCAGCATGTGGGCTCTTTCTTTGCGGTGCCCACGTTCTCTAGCTGTGGCACACGGAGCCGGAGTGCATGGGCTCAGTACTTATAGCCTGCAGGCTTAATTGCTCTGCAGCATGTGGGATCTTAGTTCCACGACCAAGGATCAAAGATGTCCTCTGCATCGCAAGGTGGATTCTTAGCCACTGGACCACCAGGGAAGTCCCCAGAAGTACAATAGGAAACAGTGTAAATGGCCTCTAAGCATCTGGCTTTAAGATGCAGACCTGAGAATGGATCAGTCTATTGATTTGGGGGTACAATAGCTACCAGGAGTTGATCACATTTGACACATACATACACATGCCCTCATTTTACCCTCACAACAGCCCAAGGAGGATGAGAATTGCTACAGTTAACTGATGGGATAACTGAGACCTCCAGAGTTTAGTGACGCTGGTCCAGCGCTAGACCCAGGATGTGATGAAGAGTGAGGCTCGTCAGACTCACAAGCCCCTGTGATGTCCTGAGGACTTTCTCCTCCAGGACCTACTCACAAACCTTTATCTGAAGTCAGTACCAGTGCTGATTATATTTCTCATTGCTTTCTGCTTTAATATCTTTTTTGTTTTTTAATCCTTAGGGCACTCAGGGAACTGCTCATTTTGTTCCTTTCTTCTCCACGACTAATGGAAAGCCTACAGTCATCATTGTGGCCCTCTATATGGAGTGTGCAGGAATGGGTGGCCTGGATTTTGTGTATTAACTTCACTCCTGGTCTCCTTTTTATTTGCCCACTCTGATTTTCTCCTTTTATCATCACCCCACCCAACCTTAGGTGGTTGTATCTTGATATGTTTTGTTTTTTAATTTTCATTTTTTTCTTTCTTAAATTTTAAAAAATTCTTGACATATTGTGTATATCTTTGCAAGCCACCGTAAATCCTTCCTTTAAAAATAATTGTTTATTTATTTATTTGTCCACATTGCACCTTACTTGTGGCATTTGGGATCCAGTTCCTTGACTAGGGATTGAACCCAGGTCCCCTGGGTTGGGAACATGGATGCTTAGCCACTGGACCATCAGGGAAGTCCTCCTAAAGCCTTTCTGATTGGACATAAACAAATAAATAACTCCTGCTGCTGCTGCTAAGTCACTTCAGTCGTGTCCAACTCTGTGCGACCCCATAGATGGCAGCCCATCAGGCTCCCCCATCCCTGGCGTTCTCCAGGCAAGAGTACTGGAGTGGGGTGCCATTGCCTTCTCCGAAATAACTCCTAGTAGTACTCATTACATCATGATGACCATTATAATCTTTTCCTCTTTACTTTTTTGAGCAACTGATTTCCATGACCATACCCTGAGTCACACCTCTGAGTAGGACTGCTCCTCCACCCCAGGCTTGAACTGCAATGTGAATCTGATTTTCTAGGTCCATCTTTCTCTCTGACTCCTTAATCCCACCTACCCTTCAACCTCCTTGACACTTTCAATGCCCTGGCCTGGCCCATTAGTCAAGACCCTCCTGGTCTCATGAGCCACCACTCTTTCTCTCCTTGGTATTCCTGAGGCTCCCCGCTCTGGAGATGCCCATCCCTGGATTAGATCACCCACGTGCCCTCCTTTGGTGAGAAAACCACAGATGAGAGCATCAGCCAGCCCTCCATCCCCTGTACTTCCTTGGCCTGAACCTCCCCTAGGTCCCTGCTCAGCCAACGCTCCTGTTACTCTCATGACCTGTCTCAAAAAAAGCGTCCATTCCCCTGCAGTGGGCACTTCCCAATCAGACTGTCTTATCCTTTTGGCCACAATGATTGGTTCAAGGATGAACATGAGACCAGTGTGGTCCAGTGAGAAAGCTTGGCTCCTGGACTGGACTGTCTCTCCCTTGGCAGCTTGTATGAGGTTCAGCCGCTGCAGCTGAGGAGGTGACTGACTGTGTGTAGGATGGGGGCGGTCGTCACTGTGAGGGTCCTGAGGATGAATGAAGCCATCACTGTGGAAGGCAGAGTGGAGAAATGGAGAGAAAGGGCACTTTGAATCACAGTGCAGTCCTTGCTTCTTAGTTACCAGGCCAGTTCATCTTTTCATAAACTGAGTTTTCCATCACCACAATTGAACAACTCCTAGCTGAGGAATAGCTCTGCAGTTCCCACCTCAGCCCTAGTGGGTGCCCTTGTGTCCTATTTCATAAGATGGGAATGGCAACAGTTAACTTTTTGCCTGTAGTCTAAAGAAAGGAAATTGGTACTCTTCTATTCTGCTTAAGAATATAATCCTTCTGTTATCTAGTGGAACCTGCCCAATCCTTTCTTATTCAGTTTGATGAGATCTACTCTATCCATCAGTAGGATGTGAGCCTTCGCTCATTGCTGTATCTCCAGTGCCTAAACAGCACCTGACAAGGAGCAGAAGCGATACATATTCCTTGAATGAATGAGTAACTGTATTAGTCTCCTATTGATAGTGTAAAGCAACACAGATTTACTGTTACAATTCTGGAGGGATATAAAGTTGGCAAACATGCAAACAGTTTGAAAGCATCAAGGGTCCAGTGGAGGGTGGTAGTCATGAAGTTACAGTGGCCCCAACCTCTGTGGCTTAAGCGGTCTTTGTCATGTCCTTCTCAGACTGGCTCTGCAAACCTGAAAAGGCCAGCTTTCTTTTCCTTCCTCTCACCCTCCCTTTCTTCTTCCATCCCTTCTTTACTTGGCAGATGGAAATGATGTATCGTGTACCAGTTACTGAGACCCACATCCCACCCTTCATGGTCTGCTTTGCAAACGTGGAGATGGGTCCTTTGTTTCCTTTCGAGCTGATGCAATATTAAATATTGTCAGTAGAGGGCGCTGGAGAGACATTGCAGGAAGAAGGGGCTTTTCTTTCTGGTTCAGATGGCCTTACTATTCAGGTGTACGATTCCTACATCTGCAGTGGATGGTGGTTAGCAGCTCCCGGTGGCCAGCAGCTTGCTGCAGCGCACCACTTAGATGATTTTATAATGGAGAGCCTCCTGTTAGACATCTCTTCATTAACAGCTTACTCTAGAACCCTGAAGAGATTTCCAGCAAGTTCCAGGGTGTGGATTCAAAGTGCCCTTTCTCTCCATTTCTCCCCACCACAACTCTTGTTGTCCAGTCGCTCAGTCGTGTCCAACTCTTTGTGACCCCATGGACTAAAGCACACCAGGCTTCTCTGTCCTCCACTATCTCCTGGAGTCTGCCCAAACTCATGTCCATTGAGTCAGTGATGCAGAGTCCAACCATCTCATCCTCTGTCACCCCCTTCTCCTCCTGCCCTCAATCTTTCCCAGCATCAGGGTCTTTTCCAGTGAGTTTGCTCTTTGCATCAGGTGGCCAAAGAACTGGAGCTTCAGCTTCAGCATCAGTCCTTCCAATGAGTATTCAAGATTGATTTCCTTAAGGACTGACTGGTCTGATCTCCTTGCAGTCCAAGGGACTCTCAAGAGTCTTCTCTAGCACCACAACTCTGCCATCCACTTATTCATGACTGTGCCCACCCAAGATGGTCTGGATCTCAGCCCTGAAGGAAGGGGGGCCCTACCTTAGACACTCTATCTCAATTTGGGGAAAAATAGCTACTCCTTACATCTGCTATTCTTATATTCTTTAGAGTTTTCTTCTTACTAACTAGTCCTTGGTTACTCAGGTCCTCTGTTAGAATAATTCTTTATTGAATTTCTGTGTGGTCCATGTCTCTTGATTGGACGCTGGCAGATACAGGACTGGTACCAAGAGTGGTACCAGGAAATAGACCCACAAAGATGGGATTTAGGGACAGGTTCAGTCATGGCTTTGAGTACAGCACTGAACACCTTGTCAATGAAAAATGGGATGCTGGTAATTTATCACATCAAGTGACATCACAATTAATCAAGTTATTTGTTGCTTATTGTGATGAAATCCCAACTGAAGTACATGGCCTTGGAGGCCCAGCAGCTGCTGCACTTGACGGTTTTGACAATAATGATGACTTTGAAGACTGCTGTGAGATGGATTCTTGAGTGTGCTCTTGAGCACTTACAGAGAGAAAAACCACAAGCTCAAGTCTTTAACTCTCAGGTTAAGTCATGGTTTAAGAATCTGAGATTTCCGTGATAGCCCTGAAAGAATCTCTTCTTTCTTGTGTTCATAGGATGGATAGTGTTGAAAATCAAAGGCAAAATTAAATTATCTACGTATCCAGGTTGTTTATAGTAGAGTTGAGTCCACAGTCTCACCAAATTTCTCACGTGAAAGTTAGAGTATGAACTGCTGAAAACTGAGGTTCCAAAACCTGGAATGGGAACATATGTTTGGATCCAGATAAAAGTGACAGTTTCTCCTAGAAGCTGAAAAGTCAAAGGGGTGGATTATCCAGTTACTAATTTATTGCTTCTCAGATCCAAATACATTCTTCATTGCCTGCTCTACAGAAGTAAAGATGGATCTTTTTTTCTGGCTGGGTCATATGACATGTGGATTGGAGAAGAGGGTGACAGAGGATGAGATGGCTGGATGGCATTACCGATTCAATGGACTAGAACTTGGGCAAACTCCAGGAGATGGTGAAGGACAGGGAAGCCTGGAATGCTGTAGTCCATGGGGTCAGGAAGAGTCAGACACGACTTGGCATCTGAACAACAACAACACATGGCAAATGGGATCTGAGGTCCCAGGTCAGGAATGGTACCCGAACTCCCTGCAGTGGAAGTGCAGAGTCTTAACCACTGGACCACCAAGGAAGTCCCAAGAGGGGTCCTTTAAATGTGTTTTCTGTGTCAGCTAGCGAGATGTCCAGCTTTGTCAGCACAGGTACTGCGGAGACATTGCAGGAGGAAGTTTTCCTTACTGCTTCTGATGTGCTCCTGTTGGCACTCTGGTGATCTTAGCCGCTTCTCCAGTACCTAGCTCTTGCTTCACAGGTAATTTCTTTATCCTGGATGCTCGTTCCACTCACTGATGGAGGCTAGAAACCCAAGAGTCATCTGAAGCTTGTTTCCCCTGCTGTCCCCCATACTGATCACCAGGTCAAGTGGATTCTGTCTGCGGAATATTTCTCATTCCCCCTACTCCCTCCCCCACTCCCTTCTCCATGCCACTCCCACTGCTTCCGTTCAGGCCTTGCTTGGAGGATTCGAATAACTCCTAGCCTATAGCCTCTGCCTATATTTTCACCTCTATTAACTCATTCTCCACACTTCAGGCAGAGTGATTTTTTACTAAAATAAAGTGATCCTGTCATTCCCCAGCTTAAATTCTTCAAATGGGTTCCCATTGTTTCTAACAGTAGTCTCCAAACTTTGTTTCTACAACACATCAGTGACACATTTTTGAGCATTCAACCACAGTCTATGTACCTTCAGTTACATACATATTCTACTCTACTTAAAGTTACGAATTTGGAGGAGGGAGGGATAAATTGGGAATTTGGGATTAGTAGATACACACTCGGAGAAGGCGATGGCACCCCATTCCAGTACTCTTGCCTGGAAAATCCCATGGACGGAGGGGCCTGGTGGGCTGCAGTCCATGGGGTCGCTAGGAGTCGGACACGACTGAGCGACTTCACCTTATTTTTTCACTTTCATGCATTGGAGAAGGAAATGGCAACCCCTCCAGTGTTCTTGCCTGGAGAACCCCAGGGATGGGGGAGCCTGGTGGGCTGCCATCTATGGAGTCGCACAGAGTCGGACACAACTAAAGCAACTTAGCAGCAGCAGCAGCAGCAGCAGCAGCAGATACACACTACCAGGTATGAAATAGATAAGCAATAAGGACCTACTGGAAACTATATTCAATATCTTGTAATAACCTATAATGGAAAGGAATCTCAAAAAGAATACACATGTATATAAATAAATAAAAACTGAATCACTTTGCTGTACACCTGAAACACTATAAATCAACTGTATTTCATAAAAAATTTTTAATATATTCTAGTGGGTAATAAATTATAAATGAGATAAAATATAAAAAGAAATAAATGAAAATGTGCAAGGTAAAAATGAACAGAAGTTCTAGTATTTTCTTTCCATATTGCAATAGTTACTTTTGGAATCTCCTGGGGAGTATTTGCCCACTTTGAATACCACTTATTAACTGGACAAATTAACTGCTTAGTTTGGCATACCAAGCCTTCATGATGTCTTTTGTTTGTTTTAGATTCATTTTATTTATTTATTTATGGCAGTGCGGGGTCTTTGTCGCTGAACTTGGACCTTCTCCAGTCTCCGTGAGTGGGAGCTCTCTCTAGTTGCAGTGCATGAGCTTCTCATCATGGTGGTTTCTCTTGTTCCGGAGCATAGGCTCTTGGGCAGGAGAGCTTCAGTAATTGTGGCACGTGGGCATGGGCTTTGCTGTCCCACAGCACGTGGGAACTTCTCAACCCAGGGATCGAACCCATGTCTCCTTCGATGGCAGTTGGATTCTCTGCCATTGAGCCACCAGGGAAGTCCCATGATGTCTTTTACTTGACATTAGAACTTGACTTAAAAGCTATCTCTCACCTGTGCCACCTTCTCTTACTTTCCCAGTTGACTTTGGAGATTTCTGTCTGAGATCCCATAGTCCTTTTTTTCCATATCTTTACCATAGCGTTCTTTTTAGTGGCAGCTGCAGAATCTCCACCTCAGAAAATGCAGGGGCAGAAATTTGGTTCGGGGTAGTTGGGTTTGGAGGATGCTGCAGCTCCCTGACTTGTCTCACTGTCAAACACACTCTTTTTGCTTAGATGGTATTGACTTTTTTTTAACTGCATGGCATGGCTTGCAGGATCTTAGTTGCCCAACCAGGGATTGAACCCAGGCCAGCGGCAGTGGACAGGCCAAGTCCTAACCACTGGACTGCCAGGGAACTCCCATGTAAGGACATTTTTTGGTCTGACTTTAGTGGGGGTGTTGAAAATGATGAGGATACTGTACTGAAGACCCCCCAGCACCCACCCGTTGGCACACCTGGGGGTTGGGGTGGGGCTGTTGGGGTCTATTTACAGGGGAGTCATCAGGAGGAAAGAGCACCAAGGCACACACATCAAGAGTAATGGGCCAGGGTCATGGGAATAGTGGCTAAGTGTTGCTTTTCAGGTATTTCATCATCCTCCAGCCCATAGCCCAGATAGAGAGTATGTTAGAGAGTCAGGTTGGGCCAGACCCTGCTGTGTCTCGCAGGCCCTGGTATGTGGTGGGACCCCATTGTAGTTTGCAGCCAGGGAATTATCTGGTCTGATTCATGGTTCACACACACCACTCCCACTGTCTTATGGAAACAAGGAAAGGGACACAAGGAAGTAGGGTCAGCTTTGCATATGGGTCCTTGTGGCAGCAATGGAGCCTCAAGGGGGCCATGGCCCTGGCAGTCGTTGCGACTGTGGGCCCTCACGACGCTGGGAGACGTGGTTATGAGCATGCCACCTCGCAGGAGGGTCGAAATGGGGTAGCCAAGAACACATGCGACACACACCCTGGGCAACTCAGGCTCTTATGAGATGGAGTTCCCAGAGAGAAGGCTGGGTAGGACCAGAACCAATGACATTCTCTTATGACTCTGGTGGTGGCCTCATTTTTCATCTCTAGGCTAGTGTTAGCGAGGCTTGGGAAACATGGGTGACACGTTTATTGCCATTTGCTTTTGGTTTGTTTGTTTTTGCTTTGTTTTGACTGCCCCTCGCAGCATGTGAGATCTTAGCTCCCCAACCAGGAATCGAGCGCTGGCAGTGGAAGCGCAGAGTCCTAACCACTGGATCGCCAGGGAATTCCCATATTGCCACTTGTTTTTCATTGGTCATTAAGAAAGATATTTGAAGTGCCCATAAATGATAAGCTTCCTCAGGGTTTTGAAACCACTCTTATGGCAAACACTAAAGAAGTACAAAGTATCATTATTAATGAAAGTGGACAGAAGTGACCATGAGTCAATAGTACTTTGTACTTCAACCATTTTCCAGCAAAGCATCTCCGAGGGCTGGCTATATCTGAACATCATACCCTTTCACATAGACCTGTGATGACGAATTCTCTTTAGACCTATATATGACCCTTGTCAGGGTGAGATCACCGGCTATTTCCCGAATCATAGAGATATTGGATAACAGCCTTGGTCAGGATATGGGTATTGCATTTGGCTTTTCATAACAAGTTCCTGGCCCGGGCAGGTGGACTATTGCAGAAATGTGTGTGTGTGTGAACACTCAGTGGGGGTGGGTTAAACTTGATAAAACCAGGAGGAGGCAGGCTGCTAGAAGGGACATTGACTTTGGCATTGAGACAAAGTTCGGACGCTGCCCTTCCTAGTATGTGACTCTAAAAAATTAACAAATACCCATGAGCCTCGGTTTCCTCTTTTGAAAAATGAAGATGATAATTCATCCCGTGATCAATTATATGTGGATTAGATGAGCCAATATGAGCAAAATACTTAGTACATAATAAGGCTGAATAAATATTTCCTGTAGCTCATTCTTAATGACTACTTAACTTAAATTTTTTTTAGAATGACTATTGTTCTTGAAAAAATTATTTGTGATTATATAAAATTTAAGGCATAGGGAATTCCCCAGAAGTCCAGTGACTAGGACTCCACGTTTTCACTGCTGAGGGCCTGGGTTCAATCCTTGGTCTGCAAGATTCTGCAAGCCTTGTGGCACAGCAAAAAGAAAAAAAAAAATCAAAACAAATACAAAAGCACAACGAAGAAAGTAACAAATCATGAAATTTCCTACCACCAAGGAATAACTGTTTTTAACACTAGGTTATAATCATTTCCTACCTCTTTCTGTGCAAATAGGTAGTTTAATAGGTAGTTAGATGAGTGAGTGGATTAAAAATAACTTTACAGGGGCATCTCTGGTGGCTCAGTGATAAAGAATCCGCCCGCCAATGCAGAAGACATGAGTTAGATTCCTGATCCAGGAGGATCCCACATGCCGAGGAGCAACTAAGCGTGTGCGTTACAACTATTGAGTCTGTGCCCTAGAGCCTGGGGATTGCAACTGCTGAGTTCATGTGCCACAGCCATGGAAGCCCTCTCGCCTGGAGTCTGTGCTCTGCAGTAGAGAAGCCTGCGGACCACAACTCGAGAGCAGCCCGCACAGCAACAAAGACCAAGCACAGACAGAAAGAAATGAACACAGATGAATAAAGTTCTTTTAAAAATAGCTTTACATATTTGTATTTTGGTTTAAATGAAAATGTGAACTTTAATTTTGCTTACTGTAACAGGAGCTAAAGGAAGATGAAAAGATTTTCTGAACTTCAGGTAAATGCTTATGTACTAATGATATTTGTTTCTTTGAGATTCACTCAGCTTATGAATAAAAGATAATTATAAAATACAATGATTCTTTTTAAATTACGGTTTCTGTTTAGCTCATATCTGTTTCCTGAATTGGTGCATGTTTGAGAGTTTCTGCTTAATGCTTTTATACTTGGGATCACATCCTTTTGGATGGAATATTGTTCTTTATTTTTAAACAAGAAGTTTATTTAAACAACAAAATGCTTGACTTGAAGGGAAAATTACTTCAGATTCATTTCTATGAGAGTAATTTATCTCTACTTAAAGACAGGATTCAACCCCTGGATCAGGAAGATCCCCTGGAGAAGGAAATGGCAACCTACTCCAGTGTTTTCACCTGGGAAATTCCATGGACAAAGGAGCCTGAGTGGGCTACAGTCCATGGAGTCCCAAAGAATCTGACACGACTTAACAACTAAATAACAACAAAGGCAGATTGCCCTACATGTAATAGCTTCATACAGAAATGTTATAAAATTCCTTGGTTTTACAATGATAAATGAAAAAATTTAAATTCTCCAATTAAACAAGGTATTCAAGGATTTTTATGTTGTTCTTTTTTTGTTAAACAGTGAGAGCGAAATAACTTACTGGAATATAAAGATAAAAAGAGCTGAATGAGCAGTAATGGAGAACAGCGGATATTTTCACAAATCCAGTATTTTCCCCCTGGAAGGAATATTCTTTATTGAAATAAAAAAAATTTAATTGGAGTATAATTGCTTTACAATGTTGTGTTAGTTTCTGCTATACAATGTGAATCAGCTGTACATATACATATATCCCCTCCCTCTTGAGCCTCTCTCCCGCTTCCTCCGATCCCACCCCTCTAGGTCATCAGAGAGCACTGAGCTGAGCTCGCTGTGATACACAGCAGCTCCCCACTGGTGATCTATTTCACACGTGGCATTGTGTATATGTCCATGCTGCTGCTGTGCTGCGCTCAGTCATGTCTGACTCTTTTTTACCTCGTGAACTGCAGCCTGTCCAGGCTCCTCTGTCCATGGTATTTCCCAAGCAAGAATACTGGAGTGGGTTGCCACTTCCTACTCCAGAGGATCTTCCCGACCCAGGGATCGAATCCATGTCTCTGATATCACCAGCATTGGCAGGTGATTTTTTTTTTTTTTTTTTTTTTTTTACCACTGCGCCACCTGGGAAGCCCATTTATATCAATGTTACTCGCTCAATTCATCCCACCCTCTTCTTCCCCCCCTAGCTCCCCCCACTGCATCCAAAAGTCTGTTCTCTGTCAGAATATTCTTTTTTTTTTTTCCTTTTTTTAATTAATTACTTTTGGCTATGCTGGGTTTTCATTGCTGTGTGAGGGCTTTCTCTAGTTGTGGCGAGTGGGGACTATTCTCTAGCTGCCGTCTGCATGCTTCTCATTGCAGTGGCGTTTCTTGTTGCAGAGCACAGGCTCAGTAGCTGTGGTGCCCAGGCTTAGTTGCTCTGTGTCATGTGGGATCTTCCTGGACCAGGGATCGATGGAACCTGTGTCCCCTTCATTGGCAGGTGGATTCTTAATCACTGGGCCACCAGGGAAGTCCCCTGAATGGTCTTGACTCATTTTCCCCCTTCTTTGGCCCTTCCTTTGAGCTGGTGGAAGCTATGGGAAGTTCTGAGGCTAGCTGAAGTTTCTTCTCATATATAGGTTACACTTTCCTGCCTGAAGGCCTGTAAATGCTTTCTCTTGCCTTGAAGTTTAATAGCTTAGCCAGGATCGGCTCCAGGCCAGTCACTCTATTCATTTTTCAAGGTATGTGGTGTGCCCTTTGACTGCTGATTACCTCCTCCTGATTCTCTGCCTGCTTTTCCTGTCTCATTTTTTTTAGATTCTCTGCCTCTGAGTCATCCGTTACAACCAAGTATTGGATTGTCTCTTTCTAACTTCCACAATTATGAATTTTTTCCCAGGTGCTTTCATCTGTTCCTTTTCTTCTCTGCATTCACTATGATTAACTGAAGCATTTCCTCTGTTAACAATTCTGAGTTTTGATCATGCTGGTTCTCTTCCTTGCGTCTAGTTGCTTAGATTTTCATGGTGGTGTTTTGGTCTTCGCTTCACTTCCTGAGTTCTGTAATTTCCTTTTCCATCCATTCTGGGTGTCATTTTCTTGTGCTTGTGCTCTTATTTCATGATTCATCTATAAAGCACTTGTAGGGGCATTTTCTTCTAAGTGTGGGATGCATTTTCTTTCAAACAGGTTTCTAAATGTTGTAGCATCTCTAGGACTGGTCCTTCTCCCTTCTTTGCCTACATCCTCTGACTAGGGGATCTCTTCTGTCTTATGATCAAATGTCATGTAGATGCTAATGACTGGCAAACTTACACATTTAGCCCACACCTATTTCTTCTAGTGAATTTTTAAAATTAATGAATTACTTTATTTTTGGCTGTGCTGGGCCTTTGATACAAGACACTGGATCTTTGTTGCTGCCCGCCAGCTTTCTCTAGTTGTTTCAAGTAAAGGCTGCTCTCTAGTTGCAGTGCGCAGGCTCCTCATTGTGGTGGCTTCTCTTACTGCAGAGCATGGGCTCTAGGGGGCTTGGGCTTCAGTAGCTGCAGCACCTGGGCTCAGTAGTTGTGGTGTGCGGACTTTGTTGCCCTGTGGCACGTGGGATATTACTTTTCAGACCAGAGATTGAACCCACGTCCCCTGTATTGGCAGGAGGGTTCTTCACCACTGGACCACCGAGGAAGTCCCCACACCTATCTGTTGAACTCAGATTAAACTTCAGCTGATTTCTTGACAGCTTCACATCTAATATGTATCTCAGAATCCAAATGTCTTATTCGAATCTGTTAGTTTTTATCTTCCACCTCGCAGTTTTCCTCCCTCGGTTTTCTCTGTTAGAGTAAATGGCACCAATATTCACCCCACTGCTCAAGCCGAAGGCTTAATAGACATCCTTCTCCTCATGGCCCACAACCAGTCCACGACCAAATCCTCTTACATCTACCTCCTCAGTGTTCCCCAGAGTTTTGCACCTGTTTCACCTCCACCCCATTTTTACCTCTTGTCTGGATACTCCACTGACTCCTAACTGGCCCCTCTTCTTCCACTGTTGCCCCCTCAGGGATTTGTTCTCCACTTAGGAATGAGGCTGTGGTGGTTTAAAACATCTCTGCAAATTCTTTGATGTATCTGTCATCAACAGGTGGAATCTAGTTCCCCTTTGCTTGAATATGGACTTAGTTACCTGCTTCTAAGAATAGAATACCGAATACCTACGCCTTCACAGGCTAGGTCATAAAAGTATGATAAGGTGTCCACCTGCCTGTCTCTCCTGGGATGGTTGCTCTTGGGACCCATTCTCCATCCTTTAAGTGAGTCCAGGCCACGTGGAGAGGTTATGTGTAGGTGTTGCATTGGACAGCGACAGGGGAGGTCCCAACCAAGAGATGTCTGAGCAAGGAAACACTGAGATCACTCCAGCCCAGCCGTTGTTTAAAGGCAACCGTGGTACAGCAGAAACTAACACAACACTGTAAAGCAGTTACACTGCAATTAAAAAAAAAGACAACCACATAAGAGAGCTTGATCAAGAACCACATAGCTGAGTGCAGTCAACTCCCAGAATGGTGAGAATGAAGGTGTGTGTTACTATTATCTCACATCACTAAACTTGGGATGATTCGTTCCACAGCAATAGATAACTGATGCACCGAGTGACTTTCAAACGTAAATAATATTGTGTGACTTCCCCGCTTGACAGCATTCACTGTTTTAGAATTGAGTTTACTTTTTATTGGTTTTTTTTTTGCCTCACTGCATGGCTTGCAGGATCTTAGTTCCCTGACCAGGGATTGAACCCATGTCCACAACAGTGAAAACCCAGAGTCCTAACCAAAGGACCACCAGGGAATTTCCTAGAATTGAGTTTAATGTAAAATCAAAACCAAATCCTAGCATGATCTGGCCCTGTCTTGCCATCTCTCTTCCCTCTGATTCGTTGTGCTCCAGCCCTGTAAACACCAAGTGTGTTCTCTCCTCAGGACCTTTACACATGCTCTTCTCTGCATGAAACAGACTTCTCATACCTCTCGCCATGGCTGGATCTTTCTCAACTTCCAGACCTCAGTTCAAGCATCACCTCTGCAGAGGATTTCTCTCTCACCCATCCTCCTTTTGGTCACAGCACCTTGCTTAGTTCCCTCAGCAGATGCCACACTCAAAAATTAGCGCATTATTTGTTTATTTTAAAAAACTGTATTTTCTCCCTCCCCCCCATTAGAACATAAGCGACATACAACAGGGGTCTCATCTTGTTCAGTCTCAGAACCTAGTAGAGTAATTGACACATAGTAGGTATGCAATAAAGGTATTCATCTTTAGAATGAATATCAAAGGAGGGAGATTTTGTGACTTACTTCCTTTATGTGGAAAGCTAAGCAAAGTGTTGAAATGTTCCCTCTCATGGTATTTCCTAGTATTGAGTCTGGACTAATTAAAAGAATAATCTGTTTTTTGCTGTCATCACTTTTTTGATTGATTCATTCATTCATTAAGTACAAGATTCCTTCTCAGAAGGAGGACATAAACAAACCATTAGTATTAAAGATATAATGTTAGGATGTGATACATCTATGAAGAAAAATGAAGCAGGGCAAGGGGCTAGAGTGTGAGTATTTAGGGGGACTGTTTTATTTAATTTATTTATATAAAAATTCTCAAGTTATATTTTTTAAAATATTAATTTATTTGGCTCTGTTGGGTCTTAGTTGCACAATACGGGATATTTTAGTTGTGGCATGCCGGATAATAGTTCCCCGACCAGGGATCGAACCTGCACCACTAGCATTGGCAATGCAGAATCTTAACCACTGGACCACCAGGGAAATCCCCTAAGCTCTGTCTTTTAATCAAAGATGGAACTCTTTACCAAATGGCTACATTTAGACACTTCCAAGGAAATGGCAACCCACTCCAGTGTTCTTGCCTGGAGAATCCCAGGGACAGGGGAGCCTGGTGAGCTGCCGTCTATGGGGTCACACAGAGTCAGACACGACTGAAGTGACTTAGCAGCAGCAACAGCAGTGTTATCTTGCATTGCCTTTTAAATGATTCAGATATCGTTTCTGTGTGTCTAAATGATTAAGCATTCCAAGCACGATATGATCCAAAAGAGGACACAGTTTTACCCCAAAACACATTGAGTTGTATGTGTTAAATATATACAGCTGTCTATATGTCAATCATACCTCAATAAACATGTTGGCATTTTTCTTAAACTTGAATTGTTACTGACTTACCTCAGTCTCATTGGACCAGAATGAAAATGATCCTTTGTAACTCATTGGATGTTCTTAGACCCCAAAGCTCTTGCTAATGTGTTTTATTCTATCTCCAAGTGGAAAATCATATTCCATTTCCACTTTAAGTTGCTCCCTGACATACTTAGTAAAGCTTCATTCTGGTTCACCAGAACAAAGGCATCCTGGGTTGCCCTGGAGTGAATGCTTTCATTGTCTGACTTTATTGTGTCCTATTTCCAAGGGGAAAATTCCAGAGGTGGTGAGGGAGCAGATTGTACTAGCTCATAGCTTTCTTCCCTAGCTAAATACTTGAGGAACAAGCATGGATTGAGGGATATGAGAGATAAGCCAAAAGAGGGCTTGGAATCCCTTCTGGTGCTAATATAGAAGTGGAGGAAAGGGGAATTTCTTGGTAGTCCAGTGACTAAGACTCTGAGCTCCCAATGCCGGTCGGGGGGTGGGGTGGGGGTGCTCAGGGCAGGTTCCATCCCTGGTCAGGGAACTGGATCCCACACACTACAACTAAAGAACCCGCTTGCTGCAACTAAGACTCAGTGAAGCCAAACTGGGGAGGGGGGGAAAGGCTTGGAGCGGAGAGCAGTGGAGCAAGGGCTTGCACCTGCCCCTAACTTTCTGGAGGATTTCCCTAGTTCTCCCTCAAGCCCTCCTTCTTTTTCTAACCTCCTTTCCCATCCTTCTCTTCCCACTTTTTTGGTATTCTGGGAACTGTAGGGAATAGATATTAATCTTATTTCCATGGGTAATATTTTAATGGAGGAGAGTCCAATAAACACTATTTCTGATTTAAAAAAAAAAAGAAACAAACCTGTTCATCTCTTGAAATGTCCCCCTCTTCACCCTCTACTTTCTCCTTTCCTGTCTAGCCCCAGATTTCACTGGACCCCTCTAGAAACAACTGGCTTCCTTTGACTCTTTGGTCTTTTCAATGTGTTGTCTTGCATTTCAGTGCTTTTGTTTTTTAATTTTGCATCTAGAGGTAAAGGTTAGGTTTCATTTGAGCTGAGAGAAAATGTATAGAGAAGCAGACAAATTATTTCAACCTTCAAGTAGCATTAACATTGAAGATCTTTCTCGTCTGTTCCCTGCCTGTTGGCCAGTGAATTCTTCTACAGATTTGTAGCATTTGTTTGTTTGTTTAAATAGTGGTATGGACTTCCCTGGTGGCTCAGACGGTAAAGAATCTGCCCACAATGTAGGAGACCGGAGTTCAATCACTGGGTTGGGAAGATCCCCTGGAGAAGGGAATGGCAACCCACTCCAGTATTCTTGCCTGGAGAATCCCATGGACAGAGGACCTGGCAGGCTACAGTCCATGGGGTTGTGAAGAATTGGACACAACTGAGCAACTAACACTGGTGGCTTACTGGTTAAGAATCCACCTTGCAATGCAGGGACACAGGTTCAACCCCTGGTCTGGGAAGATCCCGCATGCCTCTGGGTGACTAAGGGGGTGCGCCACAGCTACTGAGCCTGTGCTCTAGAACCCACAAGCTGCGACTACTTAAGCCCGCCTGCCTTGGAGCCCGTGCTCTGCAGCAAGAGAAGCCACCACAATAGGAAGCCTGTGCACCGCAACAAAAAGCAGCCCCGGCTTGCTGAAACTAGAGAAAGCCCACTCGCAGCAGTGAAGCCCCAACATGGCCAAAGAGAAATAAATTAAATAAATAAATAAATTTTTAAATAGTGGTACTGGGACTTCTCTCATGGTCCAGTGGCTAAGACTCTGCTCTCCCCATGCAGGTGACCTGGGTTCAGTTCCTGGTCAGGGAACTAACTAGATCCCACATGCTGTAGCTAAGACCTGGTGCAGCCAAATTAAAACAAAACAAAACAAATATATATATGTGTGTATATATATATATGTATATATGGTGGTATTTATTTATTTTTGGCCATACCACATGGCATGAGGGATCTTAGTTCCCTGACCAGGGATTAAACCCATACCCCCAGAAGTGTAAGCTCAGAGTATTAATCACTGAAACACCAGGGACATCCCCCCAGAGTAGTAGCATTTGAATATTCTCTTTTACTTCAAGAAGAAAGTGACCTTTGCCCCCTCCTTTTTTTTTTTAAGGGAATGAGTTCTTTTCAGATGGAAGTGCAAGGAAAAACACAGGTTGACCCAAGGTGACACAAGTCCGTGCAGGAGAAGAGGGGTAGGCATGGGATCCCTCCCTTGTGAGGAATCGCGCTCCGTGCAGAGAGCGGGCAGGAGGAGCACAGGCCCTGCCCTAGGCAGGCGCCTGACCGGAGCCTTGCCTGCTCTTGTCTTTGGCCTCTGCCTGGGGGCTCTTCCTGGCCCACAGCTGTCCCCACCGACCCTCGGACAAATGTTGTCCTCTTTTACTCCTGTCCTATATGCCAACACTGTGTGGGGCTGAGGCTGGAGTTGGGGGGCACCGTGGAGTTGAGGGGCACCGTGGAGGCCCCCACTTCACACGGCCACCCTCCCGGAGCACTCAGTCAGGACTGGCAGGTGCCTCCTGGGTCAGACCCCCAGGGACCTGTGGGCTGTGGTGTTGGGGAGTCATTCTGGATGCCCTGGTCCCTGCTGCCCACTCCAGCCCTCAGAGGGACCAAGACAGAGCCTCATAGTCCCTGAGGCTGGCCTGTCCACTTCTGCCCCTTCTCGAGGAGCCTGGTCTCTCCTCACCCAACTGGGAACAGCAAAGGTGTTTTCTGGCCTCAGGAGGGAGTTGGGAGCAGGCCGAACCATCACAGCCTTTGCCCTCAATGGCAAACAGAGAGGAGAGTCTCTTGGTTGAGGAGCTGGCACTGCTCAAGGGTTTGCATAAGCAGGAAGTTGAGAAATCCTGCTTGCTGGAGGGCGTGCGGGAGGCAAAGGGGACTTACTCCCTTTAGGAGGAGACAGTCTCCCATAGGTGACCCCTTGTGGAGTGACTGACCTAAGTCCTCCTCTTCTCTGTCTGCTTGGTGAATTAATTAAGCTCTTTGGAACTTGATTTCCTCATCTTTGAAATTAGGGATAAGACCACAAGTTCCCCAAGATCCTTTTCTTTGTTTCTTTCCACGTGGGATCTTAATTCCCCAAGCAGGGATTAAATAGGACCCTTGTCAGTGAGAATGTGACTTCCTAACCACTGGACTGCCAAGGAACTCTCCAAGATCCTTTCCATCTTGGCATTTTATGAGATAATTAGTGAGATTGGTTTTCTAATACGGAGACTTTCAAAACAGTGCTGTGATCCTTAAGGTAGGCCTTAGTGTATTCCTATAACCTTGTGTGTAGGTGTGTCTGTATGCTCAGTCGCTCAGTCTTATCTGACTTTGCGACCCCATGGACTATAGTCCACCAGGCTCCTCTGTCCATGAGATTTTCCAGGCAAGAATGCTGGAGTGGGCTGCCATTTTCTACTCCAGGGATTGAACACATGTCTCTTGGGTCTCCTGCATCGGCAGGTGTATTCTTTACTGCTGCACCACCTGGGCAGCCCCTATAACTTTGTAATCACCCCCAATAAAGAGGAAATACTTGCAAAAAGGGAGCTTTTTTCCCCTTCTTTTTTTCCTTCCTTCCTTCCTTCTTGGCTTCCTTACTTTTTTATAGCCTTAATTACCTTCTTCAATCATATGTCTTTTGACACTAGAGTTACCATTTATAAACAGCCATTTGATCTAGGTCTTGTGGATAAGGGAGGGTCAAACACAATGCCATAACTTTGGCTGTGACAGTTTCCCAGGGAGCATGCTGCAAACTCTGAAATGCTGTCTGCGAGTCACTGGGCCACAGTTCAGACTTCTTGCCAAATTCAGAATCACACATAAAAAATATCCTTCCTGTCAAAGGAGTGAAGCACTGGGGCTTTCTCTGGATCCATTTCTTTTCTCAGTTTTGGAATTTTTAACTGCAGATTTTGATGTCTGGTTTGGTTGTACTAGGCACTCCCACTGCTGTTTCCTTTAAAACTTCCTGATTGGTCCAGCTCCTGACAGAAATCTTTGGTGTTTTATATGTCAAAATACGTGGACTAATAATTGCAGAAATGTGCTACATATTCCAGGTTACTTTAAAAATTAGACCAAAGCTTTATTTACCATTTACTTTTCAGCTTTCATGAAAGTGGTTAGCCGTCATTTAAAGAGAACAGTATTTTCTGACCTTTCCCCTGTTTCCACAGGTTATGGGTTGCCTGCATGGGAAGGGTGAACATTACAAGCAGACGGCTTATTGCCCAGAATGGCTAGGATACAATTTCTAACCATGTCCCTGTGCAGATGTAGAACGAAAAGCCACTTGGCAGCAAGCTATATCGGGACTTCAGGCATCATGTGGGTGGCGGGATTTACAGGGCCTTTTCCTTTCAACCAGAAAATTCTACATTTCTGTGATGCTAACTCCTTCCCTACCTTCCACACATCATCTGTGGGCAGCTTCTGACATGACTCCAGATAACCCCACCTCTTGGTATTCACTTCCCTTGGGTAATATCTTCCTCTGACATGTGAGTTGAACCTTATGACTTAAAAATATATATATTTATGTATTATTTTTGGCTGCGTTGAGTCTTCACTGCTGAATGGGCTACTCTCTAGTTGCAGTGCAAGGGCTTCTCACTGCGGCGGCTTTTCTTATTGCAGCTCCCGGGCTCTAGAGCACAGGTTCAGTAGTTGTGGCATGCGGGCTTTGTTGCTCCGTGGCATGTGGGATCCTCCCAGACCAGGGATCGAACCCTTATCTCCTGCATTGGCAGGTGGATTCTTTATCATTGAACCACCAAAGAAACCTGGAATTTCTAAAATATTTATTTAATGTATTTATTTGATTGCCTCAGGTCTTAGTTGGGGCATGTGGGATCTAGTTCCCTGACTAGGAATTGAACCTGCTGCTGCTGCTGCTGCTTCTAAGTCGCTTCAGTCGTGTCCAACTCTGTGCGATCCCATAGATGGCAGCCCACCAGGCTCCCCGTTCCTGGGATTCTCCAGGCAAGAACACTGGAGTGGGTTGCCTTTTCCTTCTCCAATGCATGAAAGTGAAAAGTGAACCTAGCCCCCTGCATTGGGAATAAGGAGTCCCACCACCAGGGAAGTCCCCTGACGACTGGTTTCTAAGGAATAGAATGCACAGAGATGATCAGATGTCACTTTCACGATTAGGTTACTTATAACACTGGGACATCCATCTCACTACCACTTTCCTTTGCTGACACTCTCTCTTCCTCTCTCTGCTTTCTCACCCAGATGAAGCAAGCTGCCACCTGGAAAGACTCAGATAGTTCAGAGCTGAGGCTGACCTCTGAGCAGCAGTCATCAAGGAACTAAGGCTCCCAGTCCAACAACCAGTGAGGAGGCGAATCTTGCCAAACCCATGTGATGGAGCTTTGAAGCAGCCCCTTCTCCAGTTCAAGCTTCAGATAAGACTGAAGCCTTGGTTGAAACCTTAGTACAGCCTTTTGAGAAACTCTAAGACAGAGGACCCCACTGGGCTGTGGATTCCTGGAAATCCAGGTTCCTGACTGAGAGAAACTGTGGGAAACAATAACTATTGGGTTTTGTTGTTGTTGTTGCTGTTTTGTTTTTGGCCACACCTGTGCCTTGCAGTGGAAAAGGCAATGGCACCCCACTCCAGTACTCTTGCCTGGAAAATCCCATGGACGGAGGAGCCTGGTAGGCTGCAGTCCATGGGGTCACCAAGAGTCAGACATGACTGAGCTACTTCACTTTCACTTTTCACTTTCATGCATTGGAGGAGGAAATGGCAACCCATTCCAGCATTCTTGCCTGGAGAATCCCAAGGATGGAGGAGCCTGGTGGGCTGCCGTCTATGGGGTCGCACAGAGTTGGACATGACTGAAGCGACTTAGCAGCAGCAGCAGCAGTGCCTTGCAGGCTCTTAGTTCCCTGACCAAAGATCAAACCCATGCCCCCTGCATTGGCAGCACAGAGTCTCAACCACTGGATCACCAGGGAAATCCCACTATTGCTGTTTTAAGTTACTAAAGGTTTAAGGTTTGGGTGCTAATTTGTGATGCAGCAGCAAATAACCAATACATCATTCAATATCGTCAAAAACCCTCACTCTCTTAATGTTTTATTGACCAGAACTCCTTTTAGTGTAGCAAGTGTTTTGCTTTTAGATTTCATTTGACTGAAATTTACTATCAAAGGGGTTGGAATCAGCCATCTAGAAAGTTCCCCTCAGCTGTAAATTTCAGAGACAAATTCTTTGTTCCAAAAAACAAAACATTCTTTTTTTTCTTTCTTTCATCCTTATGAAATAAGAAGGCTTAAGTGGCCACAGTTGCTGGCACAAGATTAACTGGTTGGCTGTGCAGACGGCTGCTGGTGTGAGCGGATTCAGGGGCAGGGTGTGCAGCTGTGACACCTACAAGCTCTTTTGAACCTTCACCCTGTGGAGAAACTCAGGGTTCTCAGTGTCAGCCACCCCTCTCCCACTCTGCATGGACTCTGACTCACTTTACAGTTTGCTCTTCTTGTGGGTTCCTGTCCCATTGTTGCAAGAAGGAGGACCCCTTCCAGGGCCCGAAACTGGGCTCTTGTCTAACACTCGGAAATGAATTGTCCGAGGAGACACATGTGCTGACAAAGCAAGAGACTTTATTGGGAAAGGGCACCCGGGTGGAGAGCAGTAGGTTAAGGGAACCCAGGAGAACTGCTCTGCCGCATGGCTCACAATGTCGGGTTTTATGGTGATGGGATTAGTTTCCGGGTGGTCTTTGGCCAATCATTCTAATTCAGAGTCTTTCCTGGTGGCACACACATCGATCAGCCAAGATGGATGTTAGCGAGAGGGATTCTGGGAAGTGGACAGACACGCGGTGTCTCCTTTAGACCTTTCCCGACCTCTTCCGGTTGGTGGTGGCTTATTAGTTCCTTATCAGGATCTCCTGTCATAAAACAACTCATGCAAATGGTTACTATGGTGCCTGGCCAGGGTGGGCGGTTTCAATCAGTGTGCTTCCCCTAATACCATGGTTGGTTTAGTCGCTAAGTCATGTCTGACTCTTTGTGACCCCATGGACTGTAGCCCGCCAGGCTCCTGTATTCATGGGATTTCCCAGGCAAGAATACTGGAGTGGGTTGCATGTCCTTCTTCAGGGTATCTTCCCCTTCCAGGGATCAAACCTGGGCCTCCTGCATTGCAGGCGGATTCTTTACCAACTGAGCCATGAGGGAAGACCCATAGCATTTTTTAAAATTACGTATTTATTTACTTATTTGGTTGTGCCTGGTCTTAGTTGCACCATGTGGGATCTAGTTCCCTGACCAGGGATCAAACCCGGTCTCTTGCATTGAAAACTCAGAATCTTAGCCACGGGACAACCAGGGAAGTCCCAGCATTGTTAGAGATACCTCTGAGATTCCTTTCTTCTTTCTTTTTCTGAGAACGAATGCCTGAGTCCTCCCTTCCCTTCTTCCTTTGAGGACATTGAGACAAAGACAGGTTAAGCGGCCCACCCCTGGCCTGATCCTGATTCCTCCCTCCATAGGGCAGGGCACCCCTACCTTCACTGATAAGGGAATTCTAAGCCTCTTTAGAATGTGGATGTTGCTACCAGCACACCCTGAATCGTCTCACTTGAACGTTTCGTGCTGCTACCTAAATTCTCTAGAATTCTATGTAAGTGATATCGTCAGCTTTAAACTATTTCCTCTTCTTCTTTTTCTTTCTTTTAAATTAATTTATACTGGAGTATAGCAAGGCCTGGCGCTCTGCAGTCCCTGGGCTCGCAGAGTCAGACACGACTGGGCAACTAAACCACAACACAGTTGCTTTACAATGTCGTTTCCGTTTCTACTGTACCCAGTTATGCAGATACATATAGCCCCTCTTTTTCGATTTTCTTCCGGTTTAGGTCACCACAGAGCACTGAGTAGAGTTCTCTGTGCTATAACAGTAGGTTCTCAGTTTTATTATTTTATACATAGTATCAATAGTGTATAAGTGTCAATCCCAATCTCCTAATTCATCCTGCTTCTCTTTCCCCTCTTTCTGATTTCCCTATTTTCTGCTCCTTTCTCTCTCTCTTTATGTCATCTGCTTATATCATCTAATGTAAGTAAAGACATGAAAAAGTTTGTTCTTTTAAAAAACAAGTTGATATATATATATGATGTATACATACATCAAATATATATCTATATATACTTGAAATAAGTTGATATATATATATATATATATATATATATATATGTATATATATAGTATGTACTGTGCTTAGTCGCTCAGTGGTGTTCAACTCTTTGTGACCCCATGGAAGGCTCCTCTGTCCATGGGGATTCTCCATATATAGATATAAAATGGAAATAAACAATGAATTTCAGAATGCAGCCAAAATGAGGTAGCATGACTTCTAAGGCTAGATCACAAAAGGCAGTGTGCTTTTCAACTTGTTTACTGGAACACTTATCCTGGAGCCCTGAGCTGCCATAGAAGGAGTGGTTTGAGGCTACCATGTTGTGTGGAAGCTCAAACTAACCCACATGGAGTGACCTCATAGAGAGGTCATGAAATGACATGAAGAGAGGGAGAGTGAGAGATACCAGCCAGCCCCTGCTGCTTCTTCCCCCTGCTGTTCCTCTTCTAAACGTTTTCTAATTTCAACCACATGGGGAGACACTGAGCCAACCAAGCCCTTCTCAAACCCCCAAGCCATAAAAACTGTGAAATATAACAAAACGTTTGTTGCTGTTTTAAGCCACTAAGTTTTGGAATAATTTGTGATGTAGTGATTTTCTTGGCAAAACTCTATTAGTCTTTGCCCTGCTTCATTCCGTATTCCAAGGCCAAATTTACCTGTTACTCCAGGTGTTTCTTGACTTCCTACTTTTGCATTCCAGTCCCCTATAATGAAAAGGACATCTTTTTTGGGTGTTAGTTCTAAAAGGTCTTGTAGGTCTTCATAGAACCATTCAAATTCAGCTTCTTCAGTGTTACTGGTTGGGGCATAGACTTGGATTACTGTGATATTGAATGGTTTGCCTTGGAAACAAACAGAAGATCATTCTGTCGTTTTTGAGATTGCATCCAAGTACTGCATTTCGGACTCTTTTGTTGACCATGATGGCTACTCCATTTCTTCTGAGGGATTCCTGCCCACAGTAGTAGATATAATGGTCATCTGAGTTAAATTCACCCATTCCAGCAGTGGCCACAGGACTGGAAAAGGTCAGTTTTCATTCCAATCCCAAAGAAAGGCAATGCCAAAGAATGCTCAAACTACCGCACAATTGCACTCATCTCACACACTAGTAAAGTAATGCTCAAAATTCTCCAAGCCAGGCTTCAGCAATATGTGAACCATGAACTTCCAGATGTTCAAGCTGGTTTAGAAAAGGCAGAGGAACCAGAGATCAAATTGCCAACATCCGCTGGATCATGGAAAAAGCAAGAGAGTTCCAGAAAAACATCTATTTCTGCCTTATTGACTATGCCAAAGCCTTTGACTGTGTGGATCACAATAAACTGTGGAAAATTCTTCAAGAGATGGGAATACCAGACCACCTGACCTGCTTCTTGAGAAACCTGTATGCAGGTCAGGAAGCAACAGTTAGAACTGGACATGGAACAACAGACTGGTTTCAAATAGGAAAAGGAGTACGTCAAAGCTGTATATTGTCACCCTGCTTATTTAACTTATATGCAGAGTACATCATAAGAAACGCTGGACTGGAAGAAGCACAAGCTGGAATCAAGATTTCCAGGAGAAATATCAATAACCTCAGATATGCCGATGACACCACCCTTATGGCAGAAAGTGAAGAGAAGCCTTTTGATGAAAGTGAAAGAGGAGAGTGAAAAAGTTGGCTTAAAGCTCAACATTCAGAAAACAAAGATCATGGCATCCGGTCCCATCACTTCATGGGAAATAGATGGGGAAACAGTGGAAACAGTGTCAGACTTTATTTTGGGGGGCTCCAAAATCACTGCAGATGGTGACTGCAGCCATGAAATTAAAAGATGCTTACTCCTTGGAAGGAAAGTTATGACCAACCTAGATAGCATATTGAAAAGCAGAGACATTACTTTGCCAACAAAGGTTCATCTAGTCAAGGTTATGGTTTTTCCAGTGGTCATGTATGGATGTGAGAGTTGGACTGTGAAGAAGGCTGAGCGCTGAAGAATTGATGCTTTTGAACTGTGGTGTTGGAGAAGACTCTTGAGAGTCCCTTGGACTGCAAGGAGATCCAACCAGTCCATTCTGAAGGAGATCAGCCCTGGGATTTCTTTGGAGGGAATGATGCTAAAGCTGAAACTCCAGTACTTTGGCCACGTCATGCGAAGAGTTGACTCATTGGTAAAGACTCTGATGCTGGGAGTGATTGGGGGCAGGAGGAGAAAGGGACGACAGAGGATGAGATGGCTGGATGGCATCACTGACTCGATGGATGTGAGTCTGAGTGAACTCCGGGAGTTGGTGATGGACAGGGAGGCCTGGTGTGCTGTGATTCATGGGGTCGCAAAGAGTTGGACACGACTGAGTGACTGAACTAAACTGAACTGAACTGTGATGTAGCAATAGATAAGTAACAGTAACTTGCCCCCCTGCCCCCCCCCGCCCCCCTCTTTAAGTCATAGAGCTGAGATTTGAGCTGTCAGTGCCGTGAATAAAAAGACAACACATGCATACATGAAGACACATTTTTTTATCTTCAGGTGTAGCTAGGAGGAGAACTGGTTATTGCACACTCATCTTGCATTCACAATCCACAAGGCTAAGTTATAATTTAGCAAAGCTTTGCTTGCACACGTTGATGAGGTCTGAGAGATTCAAATTACACAGCAAAGTCAGACTTTTTCTTTTAAAACATGTCTGACTTCTCTCTAGCATGTGAATGACCAGAGTTCTTCTCAAAGACTAACCCTGGAAGGGAAGGGCTGGTTGAAACAAATGTAGATTCCTGAGTGCCACCCAGATCTCTGAATCTGATTCTTTTGGTGGTAGGATCAGGAATCTGAATTTTTAACAACTCTCCAGGTGGTTCTGTTTTTAAGTTCTGTTTTTATTTTCTCTTAATTTTTTTTAAATTTGGCTGTGCCAGGTCTTAGTTGCAGCACACAGGATCTTTAGTGGCAACACATGGAACCTTTTGGTTGCAGCCCATGCGATCTAGTTCCCTGATCAGGGATGGATCCTGGGCCCCCTGCATTGGGAGCACAGAGTCTTAGCCACTGGACCACTCAGGGAAGTCCCTCTCTAGGTGCTTCCTAAGCACATTAGAATTTGAAAACAGCTACTCTGTGTCCAACATTATTTAACTTGGAGAACATTCAAGGTAGGCCTTCCTAATGAGCCTCTCCAGGAAAATCATGCAATCACTAACCCTTCAATCAATGTAACTCCCTCAATTTGCCTGATTGTAAGGATCACCTAGGGGATTTGACAAAGATATACATTCCTAGGTCTCTGCTGGGAATCTGAGAAGAAGCAAAGCCTAGGAATTTGAACTTTATATTAGTTGTTAAGGGAATTCCCTGGTGGTCCAGTGGTTCGGACTCCAAGCTTTCACTGCCAGGGGCACGTGTTCAACCCCTGATCAGGGAGCTAAGATCTCACAAGACCTTCAGTGTGGTCCAAAAAATAAATAAATAAATCGTTGTTCAATGTTCTTCTAAGTAACTACACAAATTTATGTGCTTCATGGAGTTATTGAAATATAGATCAGCAAGATTTTGGATAGCATTTACCCAAAATGATCATTTTAGTTTTCAAATATCAGTGTATTTTAAGCCATCACTTCTGGAAGAATTAAATTTCATCGAATGCTTTATTTTTCTTTTATCCATAGAGATGAGGATTAAGATGACAATAGGTAGCATTTGGACTTCCCAGGCGGTGCTAGTGGTAAAAAAAAAAAAAAAAACACCCATCTTCCAATGCAGGTAGACGTAAGAGATGTGGGTTCGATCCGTGGGTCGGGAAGATCCCCTGGAGGCGGGCACAGGCAACATACTGCATTATTCTTGCCTGGAGAATCCCATGGACAGAGGAGCCTGGCAGGCTGCAGTACACAGGGCCCAGAGAGTCAGATACAACTGAAGCGACCCAGCACATGCACACCTGGTTAGTATTTGCTGGGCACTTACTATGTGCCAGGCACCATACGTTTAATCCTCCCCAAACCTTTTGAGGCAGGTACTATTGCTATCCATATTTCAAATTTATTTTCTTGGCTGAGCTGCACAGCTTGTGGGATCCTAATTCCCCCACCAGGGATTGAAACTCACCCCTGCAGTGGAAGTACGGTGTATTAATCACCAGACTACCAGAGAAGTCCCACTATCCCTGTTTTATAGATGAAGATTCTGAGGCAGAGGGAGGTTATGTACCTTCTCAGGTACACCCAGCTTGATAAGTTAGAGCTATGATTCCAACCCATGTGTTCAACCCATGCAATACTGCCTTTCTGCCCTTATCCCAGACCAATTCATCTGATGTTCAGAATGTGCCTTTGGGGCTTTCCTGGTCATCCAAGGGTTGAGAATCTGCCTACTAATGCAGGGAACATGGATTCAGTCCCTGGTCAGGGAACTAAGATCTCACATGCCACAAAGCAAATAAGCCAAAACTAAGTATTCTTGCCTTGAGAACCCCATGAACAGTATGAAAAGGCAAAATGATAGGATACTGAATGAGGAACTCCCCAGGTCAGTAGGTGCCCAATATGCTACTGGAGATCAGTGGAGAAATAACTCCAGAAAGAATGAAGGGATGAGCCAAAGCAAAAAGAATACCCAGCTGTGGATGTGACTGGTGATAGAAGCAAGGTCCAATGCTGTAAAGAGCAATATTGCATAGGAACCTGGAACGTCAGGTCCATGAATCAAGGCAAATTGGAAGTGGTCAAACAAGAGATGGCAAGAGTGAATGTTGACATTCTAGGAATCAGCAAACTGAAATGGACTGGAATGGGTGAATTTAACTCAGATGACCATTATATCTACTACTGTGGGCAGGAATCCCTCAGAAGAAATGGAGTAGCCATCATGGTCAACAAAAGAGTCTGAAATGCAGTACTTGGATGCAATCACAAAAATGACAGAATGATCTCTGTTCGTTTCCAAGGCAAACCATTCAATATCACAGTAATCCAAGTCTATGCCCCAACCAGTAACACTGAAGAAGCTGAAGTTGAACGGTTCTATGAAGACCTACAAGACCTTTTAGAACTAACACCCAAAAAAAGATGTCCTTTTCATTATAGGGGACTGGAATGCAAAAGTAGGAAGTCAAGAAACACCTGGAGTAACAGGCAAATTTGGCCTTGGAATATGGAATGAAGCAGGGCAAAGACTAATAGAGTTTTGCCAAGAAAATGCACTGGTCATAACAAACACCCTCTTCCAACAACACAAGAGAAGACTCTATACATGGACATCACCAGATGGTCAACACCGAAATCAGATTGATTATATTCTTTGCAGCCAAAGATGGAGAAGCTCTATACAGTCGGCAAAAACAAGACCAGGAGCTGACTGTGGCTCAGACCATGAACTCCTTATTGCCAAATTCAGACTTAAATTGAAGAAAGTAGGGAAAACCACTAGACCGTTTAGGTATGACCTAAATCAAATCCCTTATGATTATACAGTGGAAGTGAGAAATAGATTTAAGGGACTAGATCTGATAGATAGACTGCCTGATGAACTATGGAATGAGGTTCGTGACATTGTACAAGAGACAGGGATCAAGACCATCCCCATGGAAAAGAAATGCAAAAAAGCAAAATGGCTGTCTGGGGAGGCCTTACAAACAGCTGTGAAAAGAAGAGAAGCGAAAAGCAAAGGAGAAAAGGAAAGATATAAACATCTGAATGCAGAGTTCCAAAGAATAGCAAGAAGAGATAAGAAAGCCTTCTTCAGCCATCAATGCAAAGACATAGAGGAAAATAACAGAATGGGAAAGACTAGAGATCTCTTCAAGAAAATCAGAGGTACCTAAGGAACATTTCATGCAAAGATGGGCTCGATAAAGGACAGAAGTGGTATGGACCTAACAGAAGCAGAAGATATTAAGAAGAGATGGCAAGAATACACAGAAGAACTGTACAAAAAAGATCTTCATGACCCAGATAATCACGATGGTGTGATCACTGACCTAGAGCCAGACATCCTGGAATGTGAAGTCAAGTGGGCCTTAGAAAACATCATTACGAACAAAGCTAGTGGAGGTGATAGAATTCCAGTTGAGCTATTTCAAATCCTGAAAGATGATGCTGTGAAAGTGCTGCACTCAATATGTCAGCGAATTTGGAAAACTCAGCAGTGGCCACAGGACTGGAAAAGATCAGTTTTCATTCCAATCCCAAAGAAAGGCAATGCCAAAGAATGCTCAAACTACTGCACAATTGCACTCATCTCACACACTGGTAAAGTAATGCTCAAAATTCTCCAAGCCAGGCTTCAGCAATATGTGAACCATGAACTTCCTGATGTTCAAGCTGGTTTTAGAAAAGGCAGAGGAACCAGAGATCAAATTGCCAACATCCGCTGGATCATGGAAAAAGCAAGAGAGTTCCAGAAAAGCATCTATTTCTGCTTTATTGACTATGCCAAAGCCTTTGACTGTGTGGATCACTGTGGAAAATTCTGAAAGAGATGGGAATACCAGACCACCTGACCTGCGTCTTGAGAAATCTGTATGCAGGTCAGGAAGCAACAGTTAGAACTGGACATGGAACAACAGACTGGTTTCAAATAGGAAAAGGAGTACATCAAGGCTGTATATTGTCACCCTGCTTATTTAACTTATATGCAGAGTACATCATGAGAAACGCTGGACTGGAAGAAACACAAGCTGGAATCAAGATTGCTGGGAGAAATATCAACAAGCTCAGATATGCAGATGACACCACCCTTATGGCAGAAAGTGAAGAGGAACTAAAAAGCCTCTTGATGAAAGTGAAAGTGGAGAGTGAAAAAGTTGGCTTAAAGCTCAACATTCAAAAAACGAAGATCGTGGCATCTGGTCCCATCACTTCATGGGAAATAGATGGGGAAACAGTGGAAACAGTGTTAGGCTTTATTTTTCGGGGCTCCAAAATCACTGCAGATGGTGACTGCAGCCATGAAATTAAAAGATGCTTACTCCTTGGAAGGAAAGTTATGACCAACCTAGATAGCATATTGAAAAGCAGAGACATTACTTTGCCAACAAAGGTTCATCTAGTCAAGGCTATGGTTTTTCCTGTGGTCATGTATGGATGTGAGAGTTGGACTGTGAAGAAGGCTGAGCACCGAAGAATTGATGCTTTTGAACTGTGGTGTTGGAGAAGACTCTTGAGAGTCCCTTGGACTGCAAGGAGATCCAACCAGTCCATTCTGAAGATCAGCCCTGGGATTTCTTTGGAGGGAATGATGCTAAAGCTGAAACTCCAGTACTTTGGCCACCTCATGCGAAGAGTTGACTCATTGGAAAAGACTCTGATGCTGGGAGGGATTGAGGGCAGGAGGAGAAAGGGACAACAGAGGATGAGATGGCTGGATGGCATCACTGACTCGATGGATGTGAGTCTGAGTGGACTCCGGGAGTTGGTGATGGACAGGGAGGCCTGGTGTGTTGTGATTCATGGGATTGCAAAGAGTCGGACACAACTGAGTGACTGATCTGATCTGAACTAAAAAAAAAATTTTAATATGTCTTTGTTCAATATGCTTTTGTGAAATGTATTTCTTATATAAAACAGAAGGTTTACCTTGTGCTGTGTGTGACTCATGGCCAAAAGATTGCTAGAAGCCTTGTTCCTAACACGTAGAGGCTTCTTCTAAAAAATTATTTTCTATACCAGCAAGAAAAGCTTGCCAACTTAAATTATGAGAGAAGGTAAAGCCTTTTGTGGGACTTCCCTGGTGGCTAAGATGGTAAAGAATCTGCCTGCAATGCGGGAGACCCAGGCTTGATCCCTGGGTCGGGAAGACTCCCTGGAGAAAGGAATGGCAATCCACTCCAGTATTCTTGCCTGGAGAATCCCCGTGGACAGAGGAGCCTGGTGGGCTATAGTCCATGGGGTCACAAAGAGTTGGACATGACTGAGCAACTAACACATTAACACTTTTAGTTAATTATTTTTGAATAATTTATTCTTGAGCTTCTTCTGAATTGTTGAGTGTCACAGAGTATTTTGGAAAGCCTCTAATTAAGAAGTTTTAAAATATACAAAATGATGAACACTTATAGAGTTATCATTGAAGGCAACTGTTTTTTAACGCCTAAGGCACCCCACTCCAGTACTCTTGCCTGGAAAATCCCATGGACAGAGGAGCCTGGAAGGCTGCAGTCCATGGGATCGCTGAGGGTCTGACACGACTGAATGACTTCACTTACACTTTTCACTTTCCTGCATTGGAGAAGGAAATGGCAACCCACTCCAGTGTTCTTGCCTGGAGAATCCCAGGGACAGGGGAGCCTGGTAGGCTGCCGTCTATGGGGTCACACAGAGTTGGACATGACTGAAGTGACTTAGCAGCAGCAGCAATCCTGAAACCAAGCAAAAGGCTTATGCAGAAAGCCAAACTGCCCATGGAAGTTTGCAGTAAAGTAAGGGATTACTGCAGTTACACGGCATCAGGCAAGGAGATGGGAACAGCCTCAGATCCGCTCCATCCTGGGCTGTGAGACTGGGGATTTTTTAAAGGGGAAAAACAAAGAGGCTGGAATTAATCATCATCTTGTGACATTTCTGTGACATTTTAAAAACTGATGTATAGTTGATCTATAGTATTGTGTTAGTTTCAGGTGTACAGCAAAATGACTCAGTTACCTACATATATCAGGTTATTTTATATATATATATCAGGTTATTTTCCACTATAGGTTATTATGAGATACTGAATACAGACCCAGTGCTACATGGCAAATGCCTGTTACTTATCTATTTCATGTGTAATAGTTTATATCTCTTAATCCCATTCTCCTAATTTATCCCTCTCCCATCTTTCCCCCTTTGGTAACCATATGTTTGTTTCCTATGTCTGAATGTGCTTCTATTTTGTATTTGTGTTATTTTTTATATTCTACATATAAGTGATATCTTATAATATGTATCTCTCTCTGTCTGACTTACTTCATTTAGTATATTCTCTAAATCCATCCACATGCTGAAAATGGCAGTGTTTCATTAATTTTTATGGCTGAGTAATATTCCTGTGTGTGTGTGAGAGAGAGACATCTTCTTAAACCAATCATCTGTTTTTTTTTAATCGACCATCTATTGATGGGCACTTGGGTTGTTTGTCTTGGCTAGTGTAAACAGTGCTGCGATGAACATTGGTGTGCATGTATCTTTTTGAATTAAAGTTTTCATCATTTCTGGAAATATGCCCAGGAGTGGATTGCTGGATCATATGGTAACTCTATTTTTAGTTTTTAAAGGAACCCTCCATACTACTTTCCTTAGTGGTTACAGCAATTTTCTGTGAGCTTTCTTTCTTTCTGTCTTTCCTTTCTTTTAAGAAAAGTAAGCCTTTATTTCCTTGTTTCACAAATAAAGCTGGTTCAGTTGGTTGCTTTCTGTGACATTTCTTAATAGTATTTTTGGAAGTCAGGATATCTCTGATTTATGATTCTCTGGCCAAGTGGTCTGTGACTTGGGGGGCCCATTAGGTTATCTTGTTCTGCAGAACCAACCCGAGTTTGTATGTTAAGATGATATCTATAAGAGCAATTTTAGCACATTAATGATGTTATTGACAATTGCCATTCTTGTCATCGGGCTTCCCTGGTGGCTCAGATGGTAAGAAATCTGCCTTCAACATGTGAGACCTGGGTTCGATCCCTGGGTTGGGAAGACCCGCTGAAGAAGAGAATGGCTGCCCACTCCAGTATTCTTGCCTGGAGAATTCCATGGACTGAGAAGCGTGGCAGACTAAAGTCCATGGGTCACCAAGAGTCAGACATGACTGAGCAACTAACACTTTCATTCTTGTCATCTGACTCTGATGAGTGTTCAGTTAGCAGAGGATTGAGGTCAGAGGGGACAAGAAAGGGAATAAAGTTTTGGAGACAGATTAGTCATAGACTCATTAAGGGAACTCACTTTTAGAGGGGCTAGGTTTCAATCCTACTGGGAATTTGGCAACTTGGTATGGGTTTATTTATTATGTTTTCCTTTAAACCAAAAGCATGCATGTTGATTAGCTCAAATGTGTTCTCATCCTCATATAGTGTAGAAAACAAATGCAAGAAGAGAAGTGTGTGGAAACCTGTTGGTGGTGCAGTGGTTAAGACTCCGTGCTTCCACTGCAGGGGGTGAGGGTTCCATCCCCGGTTAAGGAACTAAGATCCCACATGAGGCGTGATGCAGGAAAAAAATAAATAAATAAAAAAGAAGAGAAAGTGTGGTATGGTGTGTAAGGAGGGTCAGGTGCAACTTGTATTTGGCTTCACTGCTGACTGGAGTGCAGCTTATGAGAAATTAACTCATCTCGTTATGGGTGGCACACGATCCCCTTTAAAGAATCTCAGAAATTCTTAGAGAAAGACCCTGTAAAGCCAGGGCTTTCTACAGTCACATAGATTGAGTATTCAAGGTGATAGAATGTGGGAGAACACACAGACATACAGGTTAACCCAGCAGGATGAAAAAGTGATCTTGAAATTGGCATGAACATTGGTTGGACATCAGGGAGATGTCCCAACCTTTCTCGTGCTGGGACTATGGGGAAAACATTGATTAAGACACAGCAGGTCTCTATGGAGAGACTAGGTTTGGTGAGTGAGAGAATCGAAGAGCTAGAAGGAGAGAAGGGTGTTTCAATTATTCTTACTTCATAATATATCACTTGAAAACTTTAGAGGCTTAACACAATAATCTCTTTTTTTTTTTTTTACAACTGGATTCTGTTAGGTGGTTCGTATGTGGGTCTCTGATGCTGTTGCTATGGCTGGGGCTGGAGTTATCATAAAGGCTTCTTCAGTCCCATGTCTGGTGACTGATGTTGGCGGTCAGTTGAGACCTGAGGCTGTTGGCATCTCTGTGTGGCCTGGGCTTCCTCACAGCATGGTGACTGGCTTCAACCAGCAAGCACCTCAAGAAGACCGCGGAGAAGTTGTTTATGGTCTGGTCTCAAAAGATACAGAGTATCATTTCTGCCACAGTTAGACTCTCTCCGATTTAAGGGGAAGGAACATCACCCCAAACTCTGGATGGGAGCAGGGCCAATATCACGATGCAAAAGAGCATTTCGGGAGATCTGTTTGCCGCCATCTTGGAAAATGCAATCTGACGTGACAGGGAAGAACAAAGGGCAGAATATAGGTGTTTAAGATGTTAGAAACCTGGGCACTCAAAAGGACCAAAGGACCACTCCTGTCGGCTGTTGACGTAGAATGGCAGCAAAGGTCATCACAGTTGAGGAAGATACGGGACAACTAGTCAGGGGAGTTTCGTGGCCGTCTAAAAGGACACTGACATCCTTGGGAAAACAGGGGACTTGAGAGAGGTGTGCCAAAGGCAGACAGGTCAGATGCTATGGTAAAGGCTTTCTTGAGTTTTTGCCTTTTGTTCCCAGGTGGTGAAAGAAAGTAATCTCTGGTGGGGAGAACTTCTCTTTTATTTGAAAAAAGATATTTGCTGTAGGCTGGTAGCTTGTGCAAATATAGCTAACATTTTTTCATGCTCATACATTCATTTGTTCATTCCAAATGTATACTTACTGCATACCTGTTCTGTGGTCAGGTCCTGTTTGAGATTCTGATGCAGTAGCTAACAAAGCAGAAGATATCTGCCTTTGGGGGGCTTATATTCTAGTGGGAGAGATAGACATAAAAAAAGATTTTTTTTAAATAATACATATTATGTCATGTGTGTGTGCATGTTAAATCTCTTCAGTCGTGTCCGACTCTGTGCGAACCTATGGGCTATAACCTGCCATGCTTCTCTGTCCATGGGATTCTCCAAGTGAGAATATTGGAGTGAGTTGCTATGCCCTCCTCCGAGGGATCTTCCTGACCCAGGGATCAAACCCAAGTCTTTTAGGTCTCCTGCACAGGCAGGCAGATTCTTTACCACTAGCGCCACCTGGGAAGCCCACATATTATGTCATATAGTGGTAAATGCTAAGGAAAGAGAAGTCTCAATTCTATGTATGTGTATTAGCTCATAGCACAGGAGCTAGGAGCATGGATCAGGGAGCTAGCCTGCTAGAGCTTGAATCCCAGTTTGGCAACTTACTAGCTATGTGATTTTTGGCAGTTTATTTAGCCTCTCTGAGCCTCAGTTTCCTTATCTGTAAAACATAGATAACAATAGTTCCTACATCAAATGTTGCCGTCAGAATTACATACAGGTTAAGAACTTGAGAAGAAGATGGCAGGGGAGGAGCAAGTCGCCAACATCAGGGTTCCTACTGGAGCTCTGGGGCCATGCTTAGACTGGGTGGTCAGGGTGGCCATGCTGGGTTCATGGATCTTGGAAGCAAGGATCTCATCAGGGGCGCCTCAGGGTGCCATAGGGCGGTGTCTGGGATGGCAGTGAGCAGATGGAATTTCATCAGAGTTCAGCATTTAATCCTGGGTCCTGCCTACCACAGGGCTTCCCCAGTAGCTCAGCAGTTACCCCTGTAGCTCAGCAGTAAAGAATTAGCTTGCAATGCAGGAGACACAGGAGACATGGGTTCAATCCCTGGGTTGGAAGATCCCCTGGAGGAGAGCATGGCAACCCATTCCAGTATTCTTGCCTGGAGAATCCCATGGACAGAGGAGTCTGGTGGGCTACAGTCCATAGTGTCGAAAAGAGTCGGACACGACCGAGGCAATTTAGCACAGCACTCCAGCCTGCCTCATATCACAGGGCTATATTGTTTTTTACAGTACCCTGAAACTTGGTTACATGCAGAGGGTAGATGGAAGAGGAGGGTTGGTGAATAATCCATCCATTCTGGGGGAAAAAACAGAGCTTCCATGTCAAATTGAGAGATGTTTTCTCAGAAGGAAGCCACATCGCCTGGTAGAAAGGCGGGAATGCGTAAACCAGATGGGCGTAGGTACTAATTGAAGGTTTACCTCGTACAGTTATTGGGCCAGGTACTTAGCCCTCTGAGACTTACTTCTTTCTCATGGAAATTGCGGCTAATGATACCTACCTTGCATCAAGCTTATGAAAATATATAACATATCAAGAAGCCAACAAAGTGCTGGGCGTGTAGATGTGTGCTTAGTGGACAGCATCTTTGGTGGGTCGGCAGGTCATCTGTGCACATAGCATGATTTCTAGTCCACTCCTCATCTAGTATTTATTTTCTTTAATATACTTTTTGATGTGGGTGATTTTTAAAGTCTCTATTGAATTTGTTACAATATAGTTTCTGTTGTTTGTGTTCTGGTTTTTCGGCCATGAGGCATGCGGTATTTTAGCTCCCAGCCAGGGTTTGAATCCTGCCCCCTACATTGGAAGATGAAGTCTTAACCACTGGACCACCAGGGAAGTCCTTTATCCAGTGTGTAAGAAAGAGCATTTCCTCTGTACCAGCCATAATGAAATGATATCAGAATTCATTATCTCTTGAAAGAAAAATGGCACATCCATCCGATCTCAGTAGGATATTCGCTGTGAGTGGGATTTTCTCAAAGGACACTGGGAAGCCTGGGATTTCACAGACCCTGCTATAAAAAGATTCCTAGGGAATCCCGTGGTGGTCCAGTGGCTAGGACTCTGTGCTTTCACTGATGAAGGCACAGGCTGGATCTTTGGTCGGGGAGCTAAGACCCAGAAGCTGTGGGGCACAACCAAAAAAAAAGATTTCTAGCCAGCTACTGCCACACCTAAAGGGTCCCTCGGTATCCTTGCTGTGACCTTTCTCAAAACTTGGACAGGCTGCCCTAACAAGGGTCTCAGCACAGCGCCAGCACCCTGTGAGATGATCCTGCCTCCCGAGAGAGTCTTCAGTTTAAGAACTGTCCCAGGGCTTCCCTGGTGGCTCAGTGGTGAAAGATCTACCTGTAGTGAAAGAGACGGGTTTGATCCCTGATCCAGGATGATCCCGCATGCCCCGGAGCAGCTAAGCCCGTGCACCACAACTGTTGAACCTGTGCTCTAGAGCCCAGGAACCACAGCTACTGAGCCCACGTGTCACAGCTGCGGAAGCCTGTGAGCCTGGAGCCCATACTCTGCAGTGGGAGAGGCCACTGCACTTAGAAGCCCGTGCACAGCAACTAGAGAGTGGTCCCCGCCTGCTGCAACTAAGAGAGAGCCCATGTGTAGAAATGAAGATCCCGTGCAGCCAAAAATAAATAAAATTGTTTTAAAAATAATTAACAAACAAACAACAACATAGACAGGTATTCTTGCTGTGACCTTTCTCAAAACTTGGACAGAAAATATACAGTGTTGTAACCCAGCAGAGCAAGTTTGGGGTCATGAACAAGCTTGTAGAAATCTTTTGGGATTTCTGGTTCTGGTATGATGGATTGAGCCAACATAGAAAATACAGAAACACAAGATAAAACCTTCTAAGAAAAAAAAGCTGAGGGCATTCCCTGATGGTCCAGTGGTTAGGACTCTGCCCAGGGGCTGGGTTTGATCCCTGGTTGGGGAGCTAAAATCTCATAAGCCAAAAACAAAAAAATAAATAGGAGAGCTTAGGAGAAAAAAAAAGAAAGAAAGCTTAAATACATAGCCGAGCTCAGTAGGAAGACAGATTTCCAGGTGTGGATGAAAGAGACCTTAAAACCAGCCCTAAGAATGAAGGGCTGTAGCTGCAGTGGCCGAAGGGCATATGGCATGGGATGCTGGCTCCAGAAATTATGACGGTAAACTAGAGACTCTTTCCAACCTGAGTCTGTCCTTTCATGAAAAAGAATTGGAGGTGGCTCTTTGAGAGCACAGATGGGGAGAAGTTTCCAAAATGAGGTGGTATTTAAGCTGGCCCCATTCATTCAGTAACCCATTCATCAAATAATTCTTGAAAGTGAAAGTCAAGTCGCTCAGTCGTGTTCGACTCCTTGCGACCCCATGGACTGTAGGTTTACCAGGCTTCTCGGTCCATGGGATTTTCCAGGCAAGGGTACTGGAGTGGGTTGCTATTTCCTTCTCCAGGGGATCTTACCAACCCAGGAATTGAACCCGGGTTTCCTGCTTTGCAGGCAGATGCTTTACCCTCTGAGCCAATTGTGCCAGAACACAACACAACACGTGAGTGGTCAGTTGTGTCTGACTCTTTGCGATACCATGGATTGTAGACCGCCAGGATCCTCTTGTCCATGGGATTTTCCAGGCAAGAATACTGGAGTGGGTTGCCGTTTCCTTCTCCAGGGGATCTTTCTGACCCCGGGATGGAACTCAAGTCTCCATCGTCTCCTGCGTTGATATGTGGATTCTTTACCACTGGTGACACCTGGGAAGCCCATTGTTGTTCTAGGTACTACCTCCTACTGCTGGGAATACAGACGATCCAGGCACCCTCCCCACAGAATTTACAGTTGGTACAGGCAGACATTGGAGGAGGCAATGGCACCCCACTCCAGTACTCTTGCCTGGAAAATCCCATGGACGGAGGAGCCTGGTAGGCTGCAGTCCATGGGGTCGCTAAGAGTCGGACATGACTGAGCGACTTCCCTTTCACTTTTCATTTTCATGCATTGGAGAAGGAAATGGCAACCCACTCCAGTGTTCTTGCCTGGAGAATCCCAGGGACGGGGGAGCCTGGTGGGCTGCCATCTACGGGGTCGCACAGAGTCGAACACGACTGAAGTGACTTAGCAGTAGCAGCAGCAGAGGCAGACATTAAGTCAGCAATTATAACACAGAAGCTCTGTGTACACCAAAAAAAAAAAAAAAAAAAAAGTTTTACTGAGATATAATTTACATATCATAAAGTTTACCCTTTCAGAGTGGTTTTATTCATAGCGTTGTGCTTCCACCATTCTAGTTCCAGAATGTTAGATTACCCCCAAAAGAAACCTGTACCCATTAGCAATCACGTCACATTTTCCATCACCCCAGCTCTTGGCCACAAGTAATCTATTTTCTCTCTCTAGGGATTTGCCTGTTCTAGACATTTCATTTAAAAGGAATGATACAGGACTTTTCTAGTGGTCCAGTGGTTAAAAATCTGCCTGCCAATGCAAGGGACATAGTTTCAGTCCCTGACCCAGGAAGGTTCCACGTGCCACAGGGCAACTAAGCGTGTGTGCCACAACAAAGACCCAGTGAAGCCAATGAATAAATGCATAATTAAAATGTTAAAAATACATAAAAGGAATGATACAAAAATAAGCTTCAAGAATATATTGCACAACACAGGGACTATAACCAATATTTAATAATAATTTTAAGTGGATCACTCACTATATTGCACACCTGTAACATATAATACTGTATAGCAACTATGTGTACGTTCATGCTCAGTCGCTAAGCCGTGTCTGACTCTGTGACCCCAGAGACTGTAGCCTGCCAGGCTCCTCTGTCCATGGGATTTTCCAAGCAAGAATCCTGGAGTGGATTGCCATTTCCTCCTCCAGGGGATCTTCCTGACCCAGAGATTGAATCCGCATCTCCTGTGTCTCCTGCGTTGCAGGCAGATTCTTTACCACTGTGCCACCTGGGAAGCCCATTAGCAACTATAATTTAAAATAAATAAAAGGAGTGATACAATACTAGGCTGTTATGTCTGGGTCTTTCACTTTGCATAATGTTTTCAAAGTTCATCCATATTGTAGCATATAGCAGTGTTTCATTCCTTTTTATGATTGAATACCAATACACTATTGTATGCATATGCTACATTTTGTTTATTCATTTATCAGTTGATGGGCTTTTTTGGCTATTATGAATAATGCTGCTATGAACACTCATGGACAAGCTTTTGTGTGGACTTGTTTTCAGTTCTCTTGGGAATATACTCAGGAGTGGAGTTCTGGGGTCATATAGTAACTAGTAACTATGTTTAACATTTTGAGAAATTGCCAAACTGTTTTCTGAGAGTCTACACCCAGCAATGTATTGATGTGGTTTCCATCTGTGTATAGTGTGGGTTTTTTTTTTTTTTTTTTTTTGGCTGCATTATGTGGCTTGCAGGATCTTAGTTCCTCAACCAAGAATCGAACCTGGGCACTGGCAGTGGAAGCACAGAGTCCTAAGCACTGGACTGCCATGGAATTCCCTGAATACAAGTTTTAAAGCTTACATGTTTGGACTGGCGCAAAGTGACCTCCTGGAGTTGTGCCCATCAAGCACAGAAGGTCAGTTACCACTCGGCACTATAGAAAGGTTGATGAACCACTTACAAGACAGAGGAGCTTCTTCCGAACAGAGACAAGGGCTCTTCCTGGTGAGCCTCCAACAGTGACAGCCTCATCCAACTTCTTCCCACAGTAGCTTCCTGTCTGCCCAGCCACCCCTTTCTGCTTCTGGGAACAGTGCTTTCTTGTGTTTTTGGGAGAACTGGTTTTCATACACTCTCTTGTAGGGCTACTGGGGGCTAAGGTCTCCAGCACTCTTTCTTTCTAGCTACAGGACTCGTGAGTGATCTGAGTCTGGTCGAGCTGTCTGAATTCTTCATCAGGATTTTATCTTACGTTATGTATTTATTTAGTCTGCACTGAGTCTTCGTTGCAGTGTGTGGGCTTCTCCATTTGCACCGAGCAGGCTTAGTTGCCCTGCCACATGTGGGATATTTTAGGTCCTTAACCAGGGATCGAACCTGTGTCCCCTGCATTGGAAGATTATTTCTTAACCAGAGAAGTCCCTCATCAGAATTTTCAAAGTTGAATTTAAGGGAGGAAAGGCAGTCCTTTCCTGGTAGAGGGGAAAAAAAGGGTGCAAATGGAGAAATAATGGGACCATTTTTTCTTCTACAGGCAGAAAACTGGCTTGAGAAAACAAAATTGACACATAGAGATGAAAGTGGACAGAGAGAGTCTTGATGGGGTTTGAATCCCCAGCCTGATGAGCTGGGTTTGTGTCACCAGAGTCCCAGTTAAGACAATAGAAGTGGGAAAGTCTTCCAGGAGAAAATAAAAATCTAAGTAGTGCCTCAGTTAAGAGTATGAAAGCTCCAAGGTGAAGGTAGTAGAATGTGTATGAGGAATTCAAAGAAGTTTCTTCAATTGTTTGGCAAAAAACCACCATTAACAGGGAAAAGGGGCAAGCCAAAGTATTGGAAACAATATCTTCAATACACATATTGACAAAGATTTGTATCCAAAAAGTATAAAGACCTTCTATAAACCAGTAAGAAAAAGACAACTTGTTTTTTAAAGAGTGAACAAGGCTTAAATAAGCACTTCAAAAAAGAGAAAAATCTAGGTAATCAATAAGCATATGAAAGGTGCTCAGATTCATTGCTCTTCAGGGACAGGCAATTTAAAAACCACCACGATCCCTCTAGAGAACCACATTTTCTAAAACTTAAAGCACGGAACTTGCTGAGGGTTGCTGAGGATGTGGAGTACCCAGAACTCTCATTCTTTGCTAATAGTTTAAATTGGTACAACCACTTTGGAAAACTGCCTAACAGTGTGGTGGCCCTGGTAAAGCTGTTATGAACATTCTGTAAATGTTTTTTGGTGGCTATATGGACTCATGTCTATGGAGAATATATCCAGGAATGGAATTAGAGTCATACAGTATTAGTAAATACTGCCTAGGTCAATTCAGTCAGTCTCCCTTCAAGAGAATCTGCTGCAAAGAGGCTAGATGGCCAGTAGCCTCCAGTTGACACCCCTTTGGTTTTTGTTTTGCTTTTTTTTTTAAGTCTTAAAAAATTATTATTATTATTTTGGTTGCACTGGGTCTTTGTTGCTGCACGTGGGCTTTCTCTAGTTTTGGAGAGTGAGGGCTCTTCTTCGCTTTCGAGCACAGGTTTCTCATGGTGGTGGCTTCTTTTGTTGTGGAGCATGGGCTCTTGGTGCATGGGCTTCAGTAGTGTCAGCACAGGGGCTCAGTAGTGGCGGCTTTCAGGTTCTAGAGCACAGGCTCAGGGGTTGTGGCACATGGGGCTTTGTTGCTCTGTGGCCTGTGGAATCTTCCCCGATGAGGGATTAAACCTGTGTCCCCTGCATTGGCACACAGATTCTTATCCACTGTAGCATCAGGGAAGTCCTCAAGCAATGCTTTACTGGGGCCCTTGCTACAGCAGTGGGGAGTGAGAACAAGCAACAGGTTCCCTTGCTCCACACCTTTGGATCCATCACAGCGTTCATGGTGAGCCCGTGCTCTCCTCAGGCTGCTCCCAGTGCCTGGCAGGACCACTAGAACTGGGTCACTCCTGCCTTGGTCCCTGTCAGCCTGGCTAAGACTGCAGAACTTTCACAGTGGTCAGACCTGCCCTGTGATCTGGAGGCTCTCCATACCTGCTCTTCTTCCCTGTCCCTTTTATTCTTCAGAGACATCACCTCCTGTAAATATCTCTTAGACATCTGATTTCATCTTGGCATCACTTCTTTGGAGGACATGAATTAACCTAGGCAATATTTACTAATACTGTCTGACTCTAATTCCACTCATGGATGTATTCTCAATAGACAAGACACCATACAGCCACCAAAAGACATTTACAAAATGTTTGTAGCAGCTTTACTTATTATAGCTAAAAACTGGCCAAATGTCCACCAACAGTGGACAGACTGGATAAATAAAATTGTGGTTAATCGTATAATAGACTACTACACAGCTGTGTACAATAACATGAATAAACCTCTCAGACATAATGATGAGTCAAAGAAGCCAGATAGTCAATAGATCTCATTAAGTGAGTAGAGGAATCCTGAAGGAGGAGGGCTACCAGGAGAATGAGTGCATTCAGTTATATGAAAACCACCAGACAGTTAGAGCGGTGATCTTTTTGAGGACTGTGGTAGGCAGACTTTAAGATGATCCCAGTGATCTGTCTGCCGGTATTCATGCCTTTGTCTAATGCCCTCCCATTCAGCATAGACTGGACCTAGGGACTTCTTTTTTCCCCCAGTTTTATTGAGATATAATTGACATGTAACATTGTGCTAAGTTTAAGATATACAACATGATTTGATACATGCTGTGAAAGTGCTGCACTCAATATGCCAGCAAATTTGGAAAACTCAGCAGTGGCCACAGGACTGGAAAAGGTCAGTTTTCATTCCAATCCCAAAGAAAGGCAATGCCAAAAAATGTTAAAACTACCGCACAATTGCACTCATCTCACACGCTAGTAAAGTAATGCTCAAAATTCTCCAAGCCAGGGTTCAGCAATATGTGAACCGTGAACTTCCTGATGTTCAAGCTGGTCTTCAAAAAGGCAGAGGAACCAGAGATCAGATTGCCAACATCCGCTGGATCATGGAAAAAGCAAGAGAGTTCCAGAAAAACATCTATTTCTGCTTTATTGACTATGCCAAAGCCTTTGACTATGTGGATCACAATAAACTGTGGAAAATTCTTCAAGAGATGGGAATACCAGACCACCTGATCTGCCTCTTGAGAAATTTGTATGCGGGTCAGGAAGCAACAGTTAGAACTGGACATGGAACAACAGACTGGTTTCAAATAGGAAAAGGAGTACGTCAAAGCTGTATATTGTCACCCTGCTTATTTAACTTATATGCAGAGTACATCATGAGAAATGCTGGACTGGAAGAAACACAAGCTGGAATCAAGATTGCTGGGAGAAATATCAACAAGCTCAGATATGCAGATGACACCACCCTTATGGCAGAAAGTGAAGAGGAACTAAAAAGCCTCTTGATGAAAGTGAAAGTGGAGAGTGAAAAAGTTGGCTTAAAGCTCAACATTCAGAAAACGGAGATCATGTCAGCCGGTCCCATCACTTCATGGGAAATAGATGGGGAAACAGTGGAAACAGTGTCAGACTTTATTTTGGGGGGCTCCAAAATCACTGCAGATGGTGACTGCAGCCATGAAATTAAAAGATGCTTACTCCTTGGAAGGAAAGTTATGACCAACCTAGATAGCATATTGAAAAGCAGAGACATTACTTTGCCAACAAAGGTTCATCCAGTCAAGGCTATGGTTTTTCCTGTGGTCATGTATGGATGTGAGAGTTGGACTGAAGAAGGCTGAGCGCCGAAGAATTGACGCTTTTGAACTGTGGTGTTGGAGAAGACTCTTGAGAGTCCCTTGGACTGCAAGGAGATCCAAGCAGTCCATTCTGAAGGAGATCAGCCCTGGGATTTCTTTGGAGGGAATGATGCTAAAGCTGAAACTCCAGTACTTTGGCCACCTCATGCGAAGAGTTGACTCATTGGAAAAGACTGTGATGCTGGGAGGGATTGGGGGCAGGAGGAGAAGGGGACGCCAGAGGATGAGATGGCTGGATGGCATCACTGACTCGATGGATGTGAGTCTGAGTGGACTCCGGGAGTTGGTGATGGACAGGGAGGCCTGGCGTGCTGTGATTCATGGGGTCGCAAAGAGTCGGACATGACTGAGCGACTGAACTGAACTGAACTGATACATTGTGAAATGATTACCACAATAAGATTAGTTAATGCATCCATCACCGTATCTAATTACCTTTGCCTGGAGAGAGGAAATGAGAACATTTAAGATTTAGCAACTCTCTAAGCAACTTTCACATACACAATACATATTATTAACTACAGATTCCATTTGGTACATTAGAGCTCCAGAACTAATTCATCTTATAATTGGAAGTTTATGCCCTTTGACCAACATCTCCCCATTTTCTCTACCTGCAAGCCCATGCCAACCATCAATAAATGTTTCTATGATTTCAGCTTTTTTATTTTCCACGTGTGAGATTATATAGTACAGTTGACCCTTGAACAACACAGGTTTGAACAACACAGGTCCATTTGTACTTGGATTTTTTTCAATACACACATATACAGTACTACACAATCCTCAGTTGGTTGCATCTGTGGCAGTGAAACCTCAGATATGGAGGGCTAACTGTAAAGTTATGTGGATTTTTGACTTCGCAGTGAGGTCAGTGCCCCTAAACCCTGCCTTGTTCAAGGGTCAACTGTAGTTGACTTTCTCTGATTTATTTCACTTAGCATAATGCCCTCAAGGTTTTTCCATGTTGTCTCAAATGGGAGGATTTCTTTCCTTTTTTGTGGCTGAATAATATTCCACTGTGGATACATACCACATTTCCTTTATCCATTCATTCATCCATGGACACTTAAGTTATATAAGTAATCAGATCAGATCAGATCAGTCACTCAGTCATGTCCGACTCTTTGCGACCCCATGAATCGCAGCACACCAGGCCTCCCTGTCCTTCACCAACTCCCGGAGTTCACTCAGACTCACATCCCTCGAGTCAGTGATGCCATCCAGCCATCTCATCCTCTGGCGTCCCCTTCTCCTCCTGCCCTCAATCCCTCCCAGCATCACAGTCTTTTCCAATGAGTCAACTCTTCGCATGAGGTGGCCAAAGTACTGGAGTTTCAGCTTTAGCATCATTCCCTCCAAAGAAATCCCAGGGCTGATCTCCTTCAGAATGGACTGCTTGGATCTCCTTGCAGTCCAAGGGACTCTCAAGAGTCTTCTCCAACACCACAGTTCAAAAGCATCAATTCTTCAGCGCTCAGCCTTCTTCACAGTCCAACTCTCACATCCATACATGACCACAGGAAAAACCATAGCCTTGACTAGATGAACCTTTGTTGGCAAAGTAATGTCTCTGCTTTTCAATATGCTATCTAGGTTGGTCATAACTTTCCTTCCAAGGAGTAAGCATCTTTTAATTTCATGGCTGCAGTCACCATCTGCAGTGATTTTGGAGCCCCCAAAATAAAGTCTGACACTGTTTCCACTGTTTCCCCATCTATTTCCCATGAAGTGATGGGACCGGCTGACATGATCTTCGTTTTCTGAATGTTGAGCTTTAAGCCAACTTTTTCACTCTCCACTTTCACTTTCATCAAGAGGCTTTTGAGTTCCTCTTCACTTTCTGCCATAAGGGTGGTGTCATCTGCATATCTGTGCTTATTGATATTTCTCCCGGCAATCTTGATTCCAGCTTGTGTTTCTTCCAGTCCAGCATTTCTCATGATGTACTCTGCATATAAGTTAAATAAGCAGGGTGACAATATACAGCTTTGACGTACTCCTTTTCCTATTTGAAACCAGTCTGTTGTTCCATGTCCAGTTCTAACTGTTGCTTCCTGACCCGCATACAAATTTCTCAAGAGGCAGATCAGGTGGTCTGGTATTCCTATCTCTTGAAGAATTTTCCACAGTTTATTGTGATCCACACAGTCAAAGGCTTTGGCATAGTCAATAAAGCAGAAATAGATGTTTTTCTGGAACTCTCTTGCTTTTTCCATGATCCAGCGGATGTTGGCAATCTGATCTCTGGTTCCTCTGCCTTTTTGAAGACCAGCTTGAACATCAGGAAGTTCACGGTTCACATATTGCTGAAGCCTGGTTTGGAGAATTTTGAGCAAAAAACAAAATGGCTGTCTGGGGAGGCCTTACAAACAGCTGTGAAAAGAAGAGAAGCGAAAAGCAAAGGAGAAAAGGAAAGATATAAACATCTGAATGCAGAGTTCCAAAGAATAGCAAGAAGAGATAAGAAAGCCTTCTTCAGCCATCAATGCAAAGACATAGAGGAAAATAACAGAATGGGAAAGACTAGAGATCTCTTCAAGAAAATCAGAGATACCAAAGGAACATTTCATGCAAAGATGGGCTCGATAAAGGACAGAAGTGGTATGAACCTAACAGAACAGAAGATATTAAGAAGAGATGGCAAGAATACACAGAAGAACTGTACAAAAAAGATCTTCATGACCCAGATAATCACGATGGTGTGATCACTGACCTAGAGCCAGACATCCTGGAATGTGAAGTCAAGTGGGCCTTAGAAAGCATCATTACGAACAAAGCTAGTGGAGGTGATGGAATTCCAGTTGAGCTATTCCAAATCCTGAAAGATGATGCTGTGAAAGTGCTGCACTCAATATGCTAGCAAATTTGGAAAACTCAGCAGTGGCCACAGGACTGGAAAAGTTCAGTTTTCATTCCAATCCCAAAGAAAGGCAATGCCAAAGAATGCTCAAACTACTGCACAATTGCACTCATCTCACACACTAGTAAAATAATGCTCAAAATTCTCCAAGCCAGGGTTCAGCAATATGTGAACCGTGAACTTCCTGATGTTCAATATAAGTAATAGAATATGTAAAAGTGGTGGGCTGTCTCTTCTGAGAGTAGGTTACAAAAAAGACTGTGACTTCCATTTCTCTCTCTATCTTATCCCTTGCTCTCAGGGAAGTTAGCAGCTTCTTATGGAGAAATGCAAGTGGCCAGAAACTCATGAATCCAGTCTACAGCCATGTGAGTGAGCTTGAAAGAAGATTCTCCTGCCTTGAGATGCCTGCAGCCCCAGTGAACATCCTGATGGCATCCTTGTGAGAGACCTTGAGCCAGGGAATCCAGCTAAAAAGTTCCTGACCCACAGAAACTATGAGGAAATATGTATTTTCCTTTATTTTGGACTTCCCTGGTCGCTCAGCTGGTAAAGAATCTGCCTGCAATGCAGGAGATCTGAGTTCAATCCCTGGGTCAGGAAAAACCCCTGGAGAAGGGAAAGGCTACCCACTCCAGTATTCTTGCCTGGAGAATTTCATGGACAGAGGACTCTGGCAGGCTACAGTCCATGGGGTTGCAAAGAGTAGGACATGACTGAGTGACTTTCACTTCACTTTCTTTAAGTTACTAAGTTTGGCGAAGTTTGTTACAGATCAATACATAATACAAGGACATCAGTTACTCAAAATCACTACATGAAACAAATCTCTTGGACAGTTCAATTCAGTTCAGTCACTCAGTCGTGTCCAACTCTTTGCGATCCCATGGACTGCAGCATGCCAGGCCTCCCAGTCTATCACCAACTCCCGGAGTTCACTCAAACTCATGTCCATTGAGTCGGTGATGCCATCCAACCATCTCATCTTCTGTCATAGCCTTCTACTCCCACCTTCAATCTCTCCCAGCATCAGGGTCTTTTCAAATGAGTCAGCTCTTTGCATCAGGTGGCCAAAGTATTGAAGCTTCAGCTTCAACATCAGTCCTCCCAATGAATATTCAGAACTGATTTCCTTTAGGATAAACTGGTTGGATCTCCTTGCAGTTACAACCAGGAAAAAGCTAGCAATATCTAAGAACAATATGTTTCTTAGAGACAGTGAGAATAACATACATGTGTTTTTCTTTTAGTTTTGGCCACCAGGAAGCTCAGAGCCAGATTTGTGGCTCAGTTTTAATTATTATATGATACTCTATGGCCTACTTGTCTATGTTCTTACTCCTGGTCTTTCCTTATGTTTTGAATAGGCTTTTTCGTCATCCCAATTTTTTAGTTCATTTTTATATTTTACTGTATTACATGAAGTTATGTTGTTGTTGTTCAGTGGCTCATGAATGCTGGCGACTTCCCCCACCCCTGCCATCTTGTTCTCAAATTCTTAACTTGTATGTAATTCTGACAACAACATTTGATGTAGGAACTATTGTTTCCTATGTTTTCAGTTCAGTTCGGTTGCTCAGTCCTGTCTGACTCTCTGGGACCCCATGGATTGCAGCACACAGGCTTCCCTTCCCATCAGAAACTCCCAGAGCTTTCTCAAAATCGTGTCCATCGAGTCAGTGATGCAATCCAACCATCTCATCCTCTGTCATCCCCTTCTTCTCCTGCCTTCAGTCTTTCCCAGCATCAGGGTCTTTTCCAATGAGTCAGTTCTTCAAATCAGGAGGCCAAATATTGGAGCTTCAGCTTCAGTATCAGTCCTTCCAATGAATATTCAGGGTTGATTTTCTTTAGGATTGACTGGTTTGATCTCTTTGCTGTCTGAGGGACCCTCAAAAGTCTTCTCCAACACCACAGTTCAAAAGCATCAATTCCTCGGCTCTCAGACTTCTTTAGTTAAGCCATCTCAAATTCAGCTCACAGGGAAGCAAGGCATTCAGAAATAATTTTTAAAAATAGTTCAGCTTGCACTTGTTGAATACGAAGTGCGTGGAGGTGGTGATGGAGAACATCAGGGAACGTAAGCGTGGCTCTAGAGCTTGGCTCTGGAATTCTGGCCAATGGCCAAGGTTAATTTGGATTGGGTGAGGAAATACCAAGTGATGATAAAAAATAGCGGAAAGTATGGCCATTGATTAGCCCCCCCAGGAGGTGGGGCCAAGGGCTTATCCAGTCACACACGTTGATATCTTTGAAATTTATTCCTCGCACCCAGTCCTACAAGGACCCGCCCGCGCCACCCCACCCCTACTGGCCCCACCCGACCCCTGCTCGCCCCACCCCACCCCTGCTTGCCCCTCCCCTCCCGCCCCAAAGCCCCGCCCTTCACTCTATGGCCACGCCCATTCTTTGGCCCCGCCCGCTGCGCGCGCCGCGCCGCCTCTGGCTCCGCCCGTCGGCCGGCCTCTCGGGCGGTTGCGCGCTCCGCCCCCTCCCTCCGCGCCCGCGCGCGCCTTCACAGCCCGGCAGGGCTCTCTCCTTTCGGGGCCGTTGGGCCGCGCGCCTGTGGGGGCGGGGCCCGGAGGAGGCGGTCGAGCCAATGGGGCGAGGCGGCGGCGGCGGCGGTGGCGGCGGCGGCGGAGGCGGTGGCGGTAGCGGCAGCGGCTGGGTCGGGCCCCGACGGGCGGCGGCGGCTGAGGTGGAGGCGGAGGGAGGCGGCGGCGGCGGCGGCGGCGGCGGTGAAGGAGGCGGCGGCGGCGGCGGAGGGGGGAAGATGGCGGCGCCCGTCCTGCTGAGAGTGTCGGTGCCGCGTTGGGAGCGGGTGGCCCGGTATGCAGTGTGCGCCGCCGGGATCCTGCTCTCCATCTACGCCTACCACGTGGAGCGGGAGAAGGAGCGGGACCCCGAGCACCGGGCCCTCTGCGACCTGGGGCCCTGGGTGAAGTGCTCCGCCGCCCTTGCCTCCAGGTAGCCCGGCTGGGGGGAGCGGGCCGGGAGCGGCCGAGCGGGGCGAGGGCGGAGGCTGGGGGTGGGGAGCGCGCGGCGGGAGCTCGGGCCTGGGGGGGTGGCGGGGACCGGGCCGCGAAGGGACCGACGGCGCCGCGAGCCGGGCAGGGGGCCGCGGCCGGGGCCAGGGGAGAGCGGCGGCCCGAGGTGGGGGGCGGCCAGAGTGCAGGCCTCCAGGTCTGAGGTGGCGGGGCCGCGAGAGCGACGAGGAGGGAGGGATGAGGTGGCAGAGTGCAGCCGGGGAGGCCAGAGCGGACCGAGAGCAGTTGGGGAGGCTGGGAAGGAGCGAGTGGGGCTCACGGAGGGTGGGTCCCGGCTGGCTTGACAGATTTCTTGGTTCTCGCCCCCGGAGGCGGGTCGGGGGTGCGGGACCCTGCTCGAAGTAGCCGTGGGGTCAGTGTCCACCCCTCGTCCGGGGTCGCCGCTGCTGCCCTAGGCTGTGCGGCCGGCGTGGGCTCGGAGGTTGCATTTCCCAATGTCTTCCCGGTGCTAGGACAGGTGTTTCCGTGGTCAGGCCTCTTTGTACTCTGGAGCGCTGATGGGAATTTTGCAGACTTCTTGAGACAGTGACATTTGCGGGCAAACACGAATTTGACCCTACTCTGGAAGAAGATACCGGCACTCAACATATCTGATTTCTTGGATTCCCCCTCGTATATTTCAGGGTGCCCGGTGGCCTGAGTTTGGGTCTAGTCTCAGCTTAATTTCAGTAAAATATGTCATGTGTGATGACGATGTTTGGGGAATAAGGGTGACTTTTAAACGTTGTCGGTTATTATAATGAAATACCCACCGAAGATTAAAAATGCATAGATTGCTAAACTGAAAGGATTGGTTTGTTTTACTGATAATCTTAGGTTTTTAAGCATGTTGTAGTTGATTTATCTGTTACACTTTATTTTCTGCGTTAGATTTTCCTAGGCAAATTACTTTGAAAAAAAAAAGGAATTTACATCTTTAAAGTGACGGCTCTTTTTTTTTTTTTGAGGAGGGTTCCTTTTTAAAAAGTAGCAAAAGTAAAAGAAATTATTTTACAATTGCTAGGTTACACAGGTTGCACTGTTAATAGAGACATGCTATGCCTAATATTTTGAGTTTGTTGGCGGTAGTCACGTTTGAGCAGTTCTCCTGTTGATCTGTAAATTGCTAGGCAGACAGTCATGTATATAGCTCACTAGTTATTTTGACCTACATATTGGTGATTATATGAACAACCTAGCATTGGAGTTTGTCTTGTTACTATTTACAAGCTCCAGGCTGAGGATCTTTTCCCCTTAATGTTCTTAGTGAGCCAAGTACTCTTTCTCATCTGTAACTTTTTAGTGGGAAAATAGTTATCATTATTGCTACATTAGACACAATGTGTTTAAAACGTAGATACCAGTTAACAGTTAAAATACAACAAAGTAACAAAAAGTTTACATTTGTTGTTGGGTATTTTGAACCAAGTTAATAGACCTAACAGACTCTCAGATATCCTTTTGAGGACTGCTGAGTGTATTTTATGTAAACATTTGTATATTATTTTCACTATCCATTGGGAAGGACTTTTATACTTCAAGTACCTTGCACCCAAAGTTAGCTGAATAAATATATAATGAAAAGACTGTGCAGCAGTATATACCAGGTATTTGAAAAAAGAAGAAATAAAATAAGTTTTGATATTAGATTAATGTGAAATTTAAGCAGAATTATTACCAGTTTTAGCTTTTGGATACATTATAGTCTATAATAAATTTTACTAGATCTGTTAAGTTTTGGGCATGGAAAGAGTGATTTATGTTATCCAGACTGTATATTTAAGTTCTTAAAATTGGCTCTCCTTCAAAAAGAGTGGGTTTGAGTCATGTAGTAAGTACAGATTTTAAATATTTTCCGTTATGTGTCCTGTGAGATATAGGTTTTTGTGCTCTGATTTCATTTTAATAAGGCACCATAAAATAATATAAATAGCATCAAGTGAGATTAAAAGTTTATGTGTAAGACTGAAAAATCTGGATCTCTTTATAATTTTAAATGTGAATTTAATATGTTGTGACTGAAACTAATATTTAATTGTGTAGCTGTGTACATAGACTATTTTAAATTTGCTCACCAAAGGAGGTAAGAAATAAGAGAAGTATGCTAATAAGAGAAGTAAATAGCTATGTATACAGTAAATTTGCCATGTGTACAGTAAAATTCAAGAAATTTATCTAGTTTGACCAACTTGTTTGTAAACTACTTGTAAAGCCATATGTATATATATGTATATATACACTATATTTATCTATTTATATACATTATATGTATATATACAGTGGAGATAGAGAAATGTGGAAATTTGCTTGAGTCTGATTTATAGACCAATTTTCTTTTGGAAGTAGTACACTAAACCTAATTAAAAGTTTTTATTTTGTCAAAGTGAAAAAGGCTTTAAATAAAAGCAAATTATTGGAGGCCTCAAGTAGTAGATCTTTTTATTTGACTTAAGTATTGATTGCCACCTAGCAGTAGTAGTAAAGAATATAGTCACAAACTTTCTGTTCCTATTTTAGGAAGAGAAAGTTTGAGCCCAGGTTTGAGTGAGTAGAATTGAAGATAAGAATGAGAAAAATCAACCAGTGAAACAAATCTTGAGGAAAGTTCCCTGCCCAGCCCAACATTAACTCATGTGATTTTGGATTGCTGAAACTCACTTTATTCCCATTTCTCAATCCTTCAGTGTCCCAATCTAAGTAAAATAGAGATTAATGAGAGAGTCTTAAGGTGTGTGTGTGAAGTCCTCTGTTATTTTGGGAGGCATCATTGTCTAAGGAAGTAGTTACCAAATTTTTTTGGATTTCAGAAGTATCCCCCCCCAAATTGGGAGGCTGCAAGAGAGGTGCCAGGCTTCTTCCTAGTGGTAAAGAACCCACCTGCTAATGCAGGAGACAAAAGACTGTCACTGTCATTTTAAGTAAGGATATTTTAACTCAAATAATTAGAACCAAATCTCAGCATGAAAGACCTTTAAATTGAATCAGTTAGCTTTGTTGAAAAGTTTACTCTCTTTTTACTTTTCCTCATTTACTTTTAAATTACTAAAAAACGTCATTGCAAGTCTGCACCAGCCTGGCAGCTAATCCCTGTCTAGTGCACTGAGCTCGGATCCAAAGATTTTTGGTGGACTCCTAGCTCTTCACTTGTTAGACTGTGACATCAAGTTAGTTGTCATCTTCATGGAGCCATAGTTGCTTCTCCTGTTAAATGGGGATATTAAAACCTACTTTTCCAGATGAACGGTAGGATTAAAAAGCATACACGGAATGAATAAATGGATGATAACTTGGAATAAAGTATGTATTCAATTAGTTACAGCTGTTATTGACCGGAGGTGGAATGATTATTTTTTTGCAGTGTCTCATCATAAATGCCTTTAAATAGTAAAAGTTTCTTGTTTTAGGTGTAGTATTTAGGTATTTTAAGTGTAAATTGTTCTAGTGTACTTTATTGCTGGGGCTTCCCAGGTGGCTCAGTCTTAAAGAATCCTGCCAGTGCAGGAGACAGGAGATGCTGGTTCGATCCCTGGGTTGGGAAGATCCCTTGGAGAAGAAAATAGCAACCCAGTATTATTGCCTAGAAAATCTCATGGACAGAGGAGCCTGGTGGGCTGTAGTCCATGAGGTCATGAAGTGTTAGATACAGCTTAGCAACTGAGCATGCACACATGCACTTTATTGCTCACTCCATGGCATAGTATAAAGACTTTAGTATAAAAACTTAAAGTCCAGAGATCTCCCTGGTAGTCTAGTGGTTAAGACTTCGCCTTCCAGTGCAGGGGACATGGGTTCAATCCCTTGATCAGGGAGCAAAGTCCCACATGCCTAGGGGTCAAAAAACCAAAGCATAAAACAGAAGCAGTATTGTAACAGATTCAGTTAAGATTTTTAAAAATGGTCCATGTTAAAAAAAACACACAGAACTTAATAAAATCCATTTAAACAACTCCAAAGGTATGGCGAGAGACACAAAATAATGAGCAGAATATTCTTTGAAGGTATTTCCTGTAAGTTGCATTAGACCCCTTCTAAGAAGAGCTTTTATTTAAGACAGAAATAATCTTGAAAGATTAATAAGCTTGACAGTTCATGTTCTCAAAAAGTTGCCTTACTTTGCAAAATGTTGAACTAGTACCCCCTCATATCTTAAAGATAGTACCATCTATTTACTACCCTCCTCTTTGAGATACATTTTTGAAATTAGATTAGAACCTAGAAATCTTTGCTGCCCCTAGCTTGGTCCAGCTATACTCACAGGTTAAATGACTTGCCCAGGGTAACAGAGTTAGTGCAGCTTGGGACTAGAAGACCAGCTTCCAGAGAACTTGTTTAGAGGGACCACCACCTACCACCTCCATTTTAAAAAGTAGATTCTTATACAGATAATACGGGCTTCCCTGGTGGCCCAGACGGTAAAGAATCTGCCTGCAGTGCAGGACACCCAGGTTTGATCTCTGGGTTGGGAAGATCCTGTGGAGAAGGGAATGACAATCCACTCCAATATTCTTGCCTGAAGAATTCCATGGACAGAGGAGCCTGGTGGGCTACAGTCGGTGGGGTTGCAAAGAGTCAAACATGACAGAGCAGCTAACACACACATAAATAATATATTCACTGCTTCAAATTTGAAAGATACTAAAGTATATACAATGAATCACCCCTTTCATAATCCTTCTCCCAGGCTTGTACTTCTCCCTTTCCTTAATCAGACATGAAACTTTATAGAGCCATCTTATGTGTATACAAGCATAAATATGACATTAGTCTCCCAGTTTTTTAAACATAAAGCTGCCATATTCTGTGTTGTGATCTGTACTTTCCTCTTTGCTAGCATTCTTTCCATCACCACTATACTTTTAAGTGCTTACATTCATGTTTGGCGGAATGTGAATAGTAACTGCTTCTATGTAAGAGAAAATTTGTTGTGCTAGTTAGTTTTGATCAAGATGAATTTAATAAATAAAACACAGATTCTTATGTGACCATTGTTTCAGGAGCAGTATGAACATCAGAGTGTAAGCGGAATAGATGTCACAAAGAGGTGAAGCTGGATTGCCATGTGTTAGAGATAATTGTTAATACTTGGATAATGTTTACTGTGTGCTAGGCACTGTTCTGAATGCTTTACATATGTTATTTAATTCTTGAAACTGTCCTGTGAGGCATTTTTATCACCATTTTACAGATGAGAAGATTGAAGTACACAGAAGGTAAATGAAACTTGCTTTAGAAAATACAGTGGCAGAGATCACATTTTTACCCAGGCAGTCTGGCTCTTTACCACTACTTTATTTTTAATTTTTTTGCTCTGCAGCTTGTGGGATCTTAGTTTCACACTTTGATTCCAGTTTTCAGGAATCAAACTGGTACTCCTGCAGTGGGAGCTCAGTTTTAACTGGACTATCAAGGAAGTCCCTCTTTACCTCTACTTTAAATTTCATTTGATCTGATAGTGATACAGTAATACCAATATGAGCCAAATTTTACAAAATAGACACACATCTATGCTTTTTTCTTTGTTTTTCATCTCTGTCTAGTTTCGTGTTTTAGCTTTTACTTATTGAGAGTGATCTTTTTGGAAAAGCAAGGACATTACTATGAAGGCATGATGTTCAAGAAGTAACTCCTTGGAGTGTTTGCTTTCTAAGCCTAAACTTGTAAAGATAGGGCTTTTGTCACACCTAGTTAGTGAACAGATTTCTAGTGGGGTGAGGATCAGGAAGACCTGACAGAATAGCTGAGAGGAGAATCATCAGGTGGATCTAGGTACCTGGAGGTATAGAGAGAGGGGAGGGGAAAAGAGTTATTTTGAATTTGTACTAGGGTGGGATAGTCCTTTCTGAGAGAGGTGTTGATTCATAAGGACTTAGAGACTAGAGAGTTGGGCCTGGGGTGTGGTGGAGGTAAATCTCCAGAACCAAGAATTCGAGAGAGATTCATTTCCTGGCTGATTTGAAAGAATTCTAAATATGCGGAAAGGCAAAAATGGTGACCATTCTGTGGAGGGAAGCAAACAGTCATATTCTCACGTAACAGAAACTTACCTGGGTCAGGAAAGGACTGGAATCTAGAGGCTGGCCAGAAAAATGCACAGCCAGGCATTCTTGTAATCCACGTGTTCTTGTAAACATAGATAAGACTTAGAAGCACTGTGCCATGGGCTTCTCTTCTGTAATGTGTTTGTACTAGATTGCACTAGATTTTTACCAGATTATTAATTTAAAGAATTCATTCCCCAGAATCCTAGTTTTATGGTAGTACAACATAGATTTCATAAGCATTTGAGTCACATTTTTACCATTGTAAACTTTAAAACACTGTAAACATTGTTACCCAGGGCTTCCCTGGTAGCTCAGCTGCTAAAGAATCTCCTGCAATGCAGGAGACCCCCGTTTTATGCCTGGGTTGGGGATCTGCTTGAGAAGGGATAGGCTACCCACTCCAGTATTCTTGGACTTCCCTGGTGGCTCAGACAGTAAAGAATCCACCTATTTCCACCTGCAATGCGGGAGACCTGAGTTCGATCCCTGTTTTGGGAAAATCCCCTGGAGAAGGGAACGGTTTCCCACTCCAGTATTCTGGCCTTGAGAATTCCATGGACAGAGTCTGGCAGACTACAGTCCATGGGGTCGCAAAGAGTTGGGCAGGACTGAGCTTATTTCCACTTCACTTGAAACATTGATACACATTCAAATGTTATATCATGCTAAATTTTAACAAATTAAAGACTGCTGATTTGTACTGCCAGATTATCTAGGTTAAAAAAAAAAGTCTTTGAAGGTTACATTCTATACAGTTGCATTTATATAACATTATTGAGATAACAAAATTCTAGAGATGAAGAATAGTTGTTGCCAGGAGTTAGGAATAGGGGAGGGTTAGGGTTAGGAGGCAGTATGAGGGAGCTTTGTAGGGAGGAAACAGTTCTGTATCTCAACTGTTGTTACTCAAAGCTACAGGTGTCAAATGTGATGAAATTGCATAGAAAACACACATGAATGTGAAAGTGGTGAAAATATTAATAAACTCTGTGGATTGTACCACAGTCAGTTTCCTTGTGATCTTGCACTAGAAGTATGTAAGATATTACCATTGAAGGAAGTTAGGTGAAGGGTCCTTGGGACCTTCCTGTATAGTTTTTTGCAAATTCCTATGATTTATAACTATTTTTAGATGGAACATAAAAAAAAAGAAAAGGCAATGTGTTTAGGATGTTTGAGGGAAAATAAACAAAAAGAAAAAAACTAAAATTATCCATAATGCCAACAGCCAGGTAACAATTCTCATAATGACATTTCTTGCTTTCCTTGTGCATGTCCTTGAATTTCTAAAAATTCTGTTGATTGGAAGAATTGTAGCTTTGTTTATATTGTTCTTTTAAAAATTCAGACCAGTGCTTATTTGTTCATGTAAGATTATAGGGGCAAATTTGCTCCTATAGACAGCTCTCATTGCATTGGGCAGTAACTGCTTTGTATATATAATGTCTTGATGTCAGATTAGTATATATTTTAAGCTTCATATTTTTCTTTCTACCAAAATATTTGTGGTTACCACATATTCTTATTGATATTATTAGAGATTTAACTTAGAATTTTTCTACTTGGACTTCTGGACAGGTGTAATAAATCCTTAGATAGCAGTAATGTGCTGTTTTTAAAAGAATGACAAAGACTTATTTGTAACTGCTAATCTCTGTGAATCAGGTTTTTTGTTTGTTTGTTTTTGTTTTTAATACTGTGCAATAAACAAAACAGATTTGTCCCGGTCTTCCAGAACTTAGAGTTTGAGTTCATCAGAAGAATTTCACTGTAAATATTATAAATTTGAACTTTTCAAATACACTAATAGAATAAAATGCTGCTTTGTTTCTCATATTGTAGGTCCATATAAAATTTCACTTAGAAAAGCATTCCTTTGCTTTAAAAAATTGTTTTAAATCCCCTGGATTATGATCTATAAAGTTTCTTTTGTCATTAGCACCTGAAACTGTCAGCATTTCAAGGATGCTGTTGTTACTGTTGTGTGATTATTGACCTTTTGAAAGCAGCATTATATTTAGAAGTAAAGTAATGGAACATCCATGACAAAATAGGAAGTGAGAGGAGTATATTCAACTCTTAGGAGTTTGATTTATTTCCTCCTGTCCATTGTACTAGTAGTTACAATCACAGGCTAGAGCAGATGTATCTGGGTTGAAACCTTGGCTCCGTGATTTGATCTCTCTCGTCACAGTCTCTCCATAAAATGAGGATAATAAAGTGTCTAACTCAAGATTATTGTAAATATGAAGTGCACCAGTGCACCAATAACCTGTAGACAGTCTTAGCTCAGTGTCTGGCAGAGAAGTAAGTGTCCATAAAACTTAGCTGTTATTTTAAAATATGGTTGAGATCATACTGTATGTATTTTATATCTTTTTTCCTCATTTAACAAGTCACAACTCTTTTCTCATGTCATTAAAAATTCCACCTGTAAGGTAAATAGGAGAACATCAGGTGCCCTGTACCTCCGCCAGTATTGGCCATTCTCATTTTTTTACACCTTTATCAATTTCATGTGTGAAAAATGTCATCTCATTGTTTTGACTTCCTTTCCCCCCACAAGTACAAGCAAGGTTTCATGGTTTTCACATTGTTTTAACTGTTTGCATTTATTCTCTAGTCTTGCTTGTATAGATCTAAGAATTTCTATATTGATTTAGAGAATGCTTTCTATATTTAAAGTATATGAATAATTTATTATATTTGTTAATATTTTTGCCATTTTCTATTTCATTAATTTTTGCAGTACTGGGGGTTTTTTAAAGTATATAAAATTTATTTTTCTTTAAGTTTTTGTTAGGTTTTAAGTTTATAAGGGCATTTCTCATTCTGACATCAGAGGAATGTATATTTATAATTTCTTTCAGTATTGAAAAAATTAATTTCTTAATCATCTAAAATGTAGCTTATCAGACTTTAGATGAGTCTGTAACCTAACTTTTGTGCAGACATGTTAATGGGCATTCATATTCCTTCTGGATATTGCCTGTTCATGTCTTTGACCATTTTTTTCCCTTCAGGGTTGTCTTTTTTTTTTCTTATTGATTAGCAGGAATTCTTCAGATATACAGTAGTTAATCCTTTGTTGTATGCATTACACATATTTTTTCAACTAGTGTCTTCTCACTTGTCTTTTAATTTCATTTATGGTGTTTTTATTCATATAGAACTTTAAACTTTTTATGTGGTCCCATCTTTGACTTCTTTGTAGCTTTTGAGTTTTTTTTTTCCTTTAATCTTGTTTAACAAAATCTCTACCATCCCAAGATTTTTTTTTTTAACTCTCATGTGTTTGAAATTTGTTTTTTCATATCATATTTACTCCTTTGGTTTATGTGGAATTTACTTTTTGTCTGATGTGGAGTAGAGATCTTTTTTCTAAATTGACAAGCTTTTCCTAATTTCACTTATTGACTTGTCCATGTTTGAAATGCTGCAAGAATTTCTTTATATACGAAGGGCCTCTGGATTTGCTGGTCGATCCCCGTGGTGTGTTTGTGTATGTTTCTGCAGAATTCTATTACACAGTCCTCCTTCCCCCTGCAGCTTTATATACTACAGTTTGATACTAGATAGAGCGGGGATGCCTGGTGGGCTGCCGTCTATGGGGTCGCACAGAGTCGGACACGACTGAAGTGACTTAGCAGCAGCAGCAGAGCAAATATGCTCATTTTCAGTTTTTTCTTGGCTATTATCATGCATTTATTGTTTCAGGTGAATTTTAAAATTTATTTTGATAAGGTCTAAAAAAATTGCATTGAAATTTTGATTAGAGTTGTACTGACTTTATAGGTGAATTTGGGAAGGAGAGAGCCTCCACTAAAATCTTTTTATCAGGGAACAAACCTGTTTTGGCTTTCTGCTTCTTCTGGAGTTGCTAATCTCATGCACATTTAACCTAGATGCCCATTGTGTTTTGTTTTGTATGTGATTGATGTGGTACTAGAAATTGAGAAATTTTAGGATGGTATTCTGGTGGGATCCAGGAATATTAGAATTCTCTCCAGTCCACAGCCACAGTTTTCAAATTATGGGGCTCCTAAGGCAGAGATTTATATTAAGGATTTGTATTGGCAATAAAAACCCCCAAACTTTGCCTCTTATCCTTGACTAGGACTTGAGCCCCAAACCCCAAGACGGAAGACTCCAATGTGCCCCACTGCTTCTATGTGGAGTTGCTGTTTTTCTCGATTTAGTTTAGCTTCATTTGTTTGAAACTGACCCAGGCCGTGAGATGGATGCCCTCCATCTCCCCAGTTTTTGAGCGCAGCTAGATCTTTCTCCTGTGATGTGGGCAAAGCTGGCCTGACTCATTCCTATCAGTGCTCAGGGCCTTGTAACCAGAGAGAGCCCATTTGCCCCGGCTGACTGCTGATCTGGCCTTGGCCTCCTGCCTCTGGCCTTTTCTGCCCAAGTAGTAGGTTTAGCCCTGGCTCTCCCTTGGAGTAGCAGAAGTCCTCTCTTGAAGGCGTCTCATGCCATTTCAGTCACATGAAGACACGTAAAAGTGAGCTTGCACCTGTGTGCTGACCTTTTCATACCGATTCTGCCCAGTGGTGCAGACCTAACGCTCTCCAATCTTATCTTCTTCCTTCCTGAGAAGCAGGGAGAAGAGTGAGAGGGGCCTTCGTTTCCCACTTCTAAAGACAACATGAAAACTTAGAACCATTCTCAGAAGCATTGGTTTTCTCTTGGTTGTTGCTTTTCCCCAATCAGCCAGAGAGAGGTGGAGTAAAAACTGGCTCGCTGAGTTTTGCACATAACCCATATGCTTTCTTCACTATGCACCAACCTGCAGTGAGTGACTGAGTACTCAGGAGGCATTCTCTTCCTTTGCTTAATGGTTCACCACACACTCTTGATAGTCCTCCCACCACTTGGGTCCTTCTCAGTTTTTTTGTTCTTTTTTACTGGCTTATCCTCCTGGACCTGCCCGTTAAATGTTGGCATACCCAGGATCAGCCCCACACCTTCTTGTCAGTCTTCTTTCCCTAGACAGTCATCTCCCTGTCCATGATTTCCCTGACAGGTGAATACAAAATTTCTCTCTCACCTGGACCTCTCCTTTGAGCTCGAGATCGGCATATCTAATTGCCCACTGGACATCTCTGCCTGGATGTCTCAAAGGTACTATAAATTCACTGTGTTCAAGCTTTAATTCATATCTTTCCCTTGAAAATGCTGTTTCCTTATCTCAGTGAAAAGCATCCCCACCCAAACTGGTGTGCAAGTCAGAAATCTGGCAGTTTCCCTTGGCTGTCTCTTTATTCCTCTCTTCCCCCAGCAAACCCCATCAGTTACCGAGTCCAGCTGACTTTTTAAAATCTTTTTTTTTTTTTCTGATTTGTAACCTTTTCAGTTTTGTTCTAATACATACAGAAAAGTCATTGGTCTGTGCATCTTTCTTTGACGTAGTGATTAAAAAGCATAAGCCTTGTAACAAACATTCAGGTCACTAAGTAGACAATTGTCAGCATCACAGAAAGCCCTCCTTAAAATTCCTGCTTATGAACTATACTTCTGCTCCTTCACTGGAGTGATTTCTGTCCTGACTATATATATATATATATATATATATATATATATAAAATTTTATTTATTTGTTTTTAGCTGTGCTGCCTCTTCATTGCTGTATGGGCTTTTCTCTAGTTGCAGAGAACAGGGTTACTCTTCATTGTGGTCTGTGGGCCTCTCATTGTGGTGGCTTTTCTTGTTGCAGAGCACTGGCTCTAGGGTGTGTGGGCTTCAGTGATGCAGCTTGTGGGCTCTAGAGTGCAGGCTCAGTAGTTGTGATGCATGGGCTTAGTTGCTCTAAGGCATGTGGGGTCTTCCTAGACCAAGGATTGAACCTGTGTCTCCTGCATTGGTAGGCAGGTTCTTTACTACTGAGCCATCAGGGAAGCCCTCTGCCCTGACTCTTACGATATCATATCATAATCACTTTCTTACTTTTCTACCTAATATTGCACCCAAATTTGGTAGTTTAGTTTTGCCTGCTTTTTCAACCTTATATAAATGGAACCATTTATTTTGTATACTTTATTCTGGCTGTTTTCACTCAACATTATTTTGTGAGATTCATCTGTGTGTGATGGAGCTGTAGTTGGTTCATTATTATGGAATGTTCTCTTATACAGATACATCACAGTTGATTATTTTGCTCTTTTTTTTCGATGAGTTGCACCAGTTTAGATTTCTATCAGCAGTGTATGAGAATTCCTATTATTCCACGTCTTTGCCAAGCCTTGGAATTGTCAATCTGTTCAGTTAACCATTCTGGTTTATATATAATGGATTTTTGTGTGTACTCTGAGGTATATGTCATATCCAATAAGTTGCAAAAATTTTAAATGTACACCTTGAAGAATATTTTACATATGCATGTACCATATTCACATGCAAATATAGAGCATTTCCATCACTCCAGAAAGTTCTCTCATACTCCTTTGCAAAATACAGAATCTGTATTTTGATAAAACTGTTTTGACTTCTACTGGTACAAATTTGTTTTGCCTGTTCTTGAACTTCATGTCAATGGGCTCATAACAGTATGCACTCCTTTGTGTCAGACTTCTTTTGCCCAGCATAATAATGTTTATTGCAGTTTATCCAAGTTGTTGGTTTTATCAGTTGCTTAGTCCCATTTTTCATTGCTTAGTCTCATTTTCGGAGAAGGCAATGGCAACCCACCCCAGTACTCTTGCCTGGAAAATCCCATGGACGGAGGAGCCTGGTAGGCTGCAGTCCTTGGGGTCGCTAAGAGCCGGACACGACTGAGCGACTTCACTTTCACTTTTCACATTCATGCATTGGAGAAGGAAATGGCAACCCACTCCAGTGTTCTTGCCTGGAGAATCCAGGGACGGGGGAACCTGGTGGGCTGCTGTCTATGGGGTCGCACAGAGTGGAACACAACTGAAGTGACTTAGCAGCAGCAGCAGCAGTCCCATTTTATGATTATCATTTTTTTTATTGACTGTTGTTTCTAAGTTTGGCTATTGTGAATTAAGCTGCTATGAACATTCTCATGCACATCTTTCTATATATACATACTCATTTCTCTTGAGTATATATTGAGGAGTGGATTTTGGGTCATCAGGCAGGCATTTAATTTGATTAGAAACTACAGAATAGTTTCCCAAAGTGGTTGTACTATTTAACACTCCTTGTTGGTTTTAATTTGCATTCCCCTGATTACTACTGTGATTGAGGAGCCTTTCGTTTATTTATTGACCATCATCTTTTTGAAGGACTCATTAAAATCATTTGCCCATTTTCCTATCTGCTGTTCTGTCTTTTTCTTATTTGTGTGTGTGTGTGTATTTTCGGATACCTATATTGCAGATATCATCTTCCACTCGTGGCTTGCCTTACCTTTTCGTTTTCTTAAAGGTATTTTTGGATTAACAAATTCTCAATTTTAATATAGTTAAGTACGTCAGTCTTTTCCTTTATAATTAGAACTTTTTGTATCCAGATGATGAAGATATATTTGCTATTGTTTTCCGTTAGGTTTTGCTATCCACAGATCAACAGTCTATGTGGGATTTTTTTAATGGTGTAAGATAGGGATCAATTTAGTTCTTTTCCTATATAAATATCCAATTACTGTTGGGTTGACCAAAGTGTTTGGGCTTTTCCCATTACATTGTACAGAAAAACCCGAACAAGGTTTTTGGCCAACCCAGTATTATTGTGGCACTGCTTTTTAAAATGTCCGCTCTCCCCTGCTCTGTAGAGTCACTTTGCTCGTGAGTCAGCTGGTTGTATAGACAAGGATTTGTCTGGGCCCTCCTATTCCATTTCTCTATTTCGTCTGTCCTTATGCCAAAATGCCATTGCATTAAGTAGTCTATTTCAGTAGCTCTCCTGGGACCATGTAGAGTCCCTGAGACCCTTTAAGGGGTCTCTGAGGTCAAAACTGTTTTCATAGTAATAATAAGATGTTATTTGCTTTATTCACTCAACTGTCTCATGAGTGCACAGTAGGTTTTCCAGAGAATGTGACGTGTGATATTGAAGTTGAATGAATAAAGGAGCAGATTTGAGAATCCAGCCATCTCCTGTTAAGCTAGATGTTGAAGAGATTTATGAAAATGTAAAAGAGTGCCACTCTTCTCACTAAATGTTTTGGAAAACAGTCGTTTTTCATAAATTTATTTCTGTTAGCATGTGATAAGCTTCTTATTTTAAAATGAATTTTCTGTTTAGTTTCAAAGGTAAAAGATAAACTCCCATAAACTAAAGCTCTTTAGAGTCTCAATAACTTGTAAGAGTATAAGACTAAAAAAAAGTTTGAGAATTACTACTCTAGTTTGATAAATCTTGATATGCAATAGATAATTCTTGGTTATTTTGGGCTCCTTGCATTTGCGTATACCTTTTAAAATCAGCTTGTAAGATTCCACAATGGTAAGTTTAGGTGCAACTGAAATCTTTATACCAATGAGTCTTCTAGTTCATGAATATTATCTCTCCATGTGTTTTGACCGTCTTTTGTTTTTTGTTTTTCTCAATAATGTTTTATAGACTTCTAGAGGTATTGCATATCTTCCTAACAGAATTTTTGAAGAAAAAAAAGTAATTTAACAATAGACATAAAAATCATCAGCATTAGGCCATAGCTGGGCAATGTCTTTCTTTTTTTAGTGCTACATAAAATAATTGTATCTTTTTAGAAAAATTTTTATTGGAGTATACTTGATTTATAGTGTCGTGTTAGTTTCATATTGAAGGTATCTTGAAGTTCATAAAATATAATCTGTAAACCCAATGTAATAATAATATCTCAAACAAGATTTTCAAAACTTGATTCTAAAATTCATATGAAAGGACAAAAGTGGAATTTTTCACAAAAATTATGGAAAAGCCAGTGTTCATGAAGAAGGGATTAATGCTATTAGAGTCTGTGTTAAAGCAGAAGTAATTAAGAGCACCAGAGTAGACACATTACACTGGATAGAGTTGAGAGGACTGAAGTAGCCTTATTTGTAGAAATGTCAAATGTGATAAAGATGAAAACAAATTTTCAATAAATCGTATTGGGTGTACCACATCCTGGAAGTTGTTTACGCTGGCGTCTACCCACCTTATGCAGGAGGAGGCGGATTCCTCTACTCCGGCCACCTGGCCCTGAGACTGTACAATGTGACTGACCGGGTCCTTCTCTACCCCATCGATGATGTTTATACTGGAATGTGCCTTCACAAACTCGGCCTCTCTCCAGAGAGACACAAAGGCTTCAGGACATTTGATACAGAAGAGAAAAGCAGGAGTAACATTTGTTCCTATGTAGATTTGATGTTGGTACATAGTAGAAAACCTCAAGAGACGATTGATATTTGGTCTTGGTTGCAGAGTGCTCAGTTAAAATGTTGAATTATGTGCAAACTACATTTTACATAGAAATGTATCTCAAATAGTTCCCATTTGTGTTCTCTCCCATTAGAGGTCATTTCTATGTAAAACCATCAAAATTGCCTTTATAGGTTGTGTCCATTTGATGGCCTCTAAACCCTTCAGTTCAGACGGTAAAGCATCTGCCTGCAATGCGGGAGACCTGGGTTCGATCCCTGGGTCGGGAAGATCCCCTGGAGAAGGAGATGGCAACCCACTCCAGTATTCTTGCCTGGAGAATCCCATGGACGGAGGAGCCTGGGGGGCTAGTCCACGGGGTCGCAAAGAGTCGGACATGACTGAGTGACTTCACTCAAACTGAGTAGCCATTCGGGGAAAAAAAAAAAAGCTAGCTTGTGATGTCACTTTAAAAGAGAAAAACCTTGGAGAAGGAAATGGTAACCCACTCCAGTTTCTTGCCTGGGAAATCCCATGGACAGGGGGTCCTGGTGGGCTACTGTCCATGGGATCGCAAAAAGTCAGACATGACTTAACAACTAAACAACAGTAACAAAACCACAAACAACTTGGTCTTCCTGCCTCTCGGAAAATAAACATTATTTTTATTTAATGAAAAAGAGAAACTTTTATTGGAATGCAATTCACAGGAAAGTACACATATTTAAGGGATCAACTCAACAAATTTTTATGTATGTATACACAGAGTACTCACTGCCTTGATCAAGATGTAGGCTATCTCCAACACTTAGAAATTCTCTTATGTTCTTCCTAGTCAATACGACCTCCTCTAGTGATAACCACTATTCTGACCTTTGTCCATAGATTAGTTTTGCCTGGTTTTGGTCTTCACATAAATTGAATCATATGGTAAGTCTTTTGGGTCTAGTTTCTCTTGCTTAACATTATGTATGGCATTTATTTATGTTGCACATAGCAACATAATGAAAGCATTTTTAATATGTATGATTGGTGAAGAGAAAAAAGTTTGATTGATTTAGCTAACATGTAGGGGAATAGCTACTTCCATTTTAGTAATAGTTCTTTTTTAATGTTGTGTTGAATTATTTTGTGTTAATATGTCACACTTTATTCTACTGTTGATAGAAATTTTGGTTGTTTATATTTTTGGGGGTAAAACTGCTGAGAACATTCTTATGCATGTTTGTGGGGAGAGCACAAGTGCTCATTTTCCGTTGGAACTGAGAGGAAATGCTGGGTCATAGGATATGTGTGTGTTTAATTTTAGTATATATTGCCAAACAGTTTTCCAGAGTGACTCTACCAGCTTATATCCACCAGCAAAATATGAGAGTTCCATTTGCCCTGAGTGTTGTGAAACACCAGAAAGAAAAAAAAGAAGAAAGTTTATAAAGAAAAAAAGTTGATGAGTTTGCATAAAGACAGACAAAACCTGTGCATGGCAATAACTAACATAAACAAAATTAGAACTCCAAAGACATACTGGGAAAAAACTTGCCACGCATCATATTTAAGGAACTTGTTGTCGTTCATTTGCCTAGTTGTGCCGACTCTTGGTGATCCCATGGACTGCAGCACACCAGGCTTTCCTGTTCCTCACCATCTCCTGGAGTTTGCTCAGACCCATGTCCATTGAGTCAGTGATGCCATCCAACCATCTCATCCTCTGCTGTCCCCTTGTCGTCCTGCCTTCTGTCTTTCCCAGTGTCATGGTTTTTTCCAGTGAGTCGGCTTTTCGCATCAGGTGGCCAAAGTATCAGAGCCTCAGCTTCAGCATCAGTCCTTCCAATGAATATTCAGGACTAATTTCCTTTAGAATTGACTGGTTTGATCTTCTTGCAGTTCAAGGGACTCTCAAGAGTCTCCTCCAACACCACAGTTCGAAAGGATCATTTCTTCGGTGCTCAGCCTTCTTTATGGTCCAATTCTCACATCTACTCATGACTATTGGAAAAAAACATAACTTTGACTATATGGACCTTTGTCAGCCATGTAATGTCTCTGCTTTTTAATACCCTGTCTAGGTTGGTCATAGCTTTTCTTCCAAGGAGCAAGTGTCCTTTAATTTCATAGCTGCAGTCACCATCCGCACTGATTTTGGAGCCCAAGAAAATAACGTCTGTCACTGTTTCCATTGTTACACCATCTATTTGCCATGAAGTAACAGAACCAGATGCCATAATTTTAGTTTTTTGAATGTTGAGATTTAAGAAGCTAATTTTCTTTCAGAAAACTGGGAGTCCATTATTTAAATCAATACAAAAAAGGCCAACAACTCAATAGACAAGTAGACACAGGACATTCAGGGGCTTCCCAGGTGGTAAAGTATCTGCCTGCCAATGTAGAAGATGCAGGAGATGCGGGTTCTATCCCTGGATCAGGAAGGTCCCCTGGAGAAGCAAATGGCAACCCACTCCAATATTCTTGCTTGGAAAATCCCATAGACAGAGGAGCCTGGCGGACTATAGTCCACAGAGTCACAGAGTCAGACACGACTTAGCAACTGAGCATGCATGCACAGGACGTTCAAAGATGATTGAAAGTAAAAACAGTTTTTAAACAGGAAATAATTTCCAGGTTCAGTCATGATAAGAGAAAAGCAAACAAAGTATATTGAAAGCATTTTTAATAAATATGATTGGCAAAGAGAAAAATGTTTAATTTAGCTAACATGTAGGGGAATAGCTACTTCCATATAGTAACAGGATTCTAAACTATGGAGAGAAGATGGTATCCATTAAAATTAAGAATGCACATATCTCAAGAGTAGTATGGATAAGTTGTGATACATTAAACAATGAAATATTGCAGAGAGCAAGAATGAATGAATTATAGGACTTTCTTGGCAGTTCAGTGGTTAAGATTCCATGCTTCCAATGCAGGTGGCATGGGTTTGATCCCTGGTCTGGGAATTAAGATCCCACATGCCGTGTAGCCCAGCAAAAAAAAAAAAAAAAAAGGAATGAATGAGTTACGATTCACACATCATATAAATGATTCTCACGAACATATTATTGAGTGGAAGCTGCTGCTGCTGCTGCTAAATTGCTTCAGTCGTGTCCGACTCTGTGTGACCCCAAAGATGGCAGCCCACCAGGCTCCCCCATCCCTGGGATTCTCCAGGCAAGAACACTGGAGTGGGTTGCCATTTCTTCCTCCAATGCATGAACGTGAAAAGTGAAAGTGAAGTCGCTCAGTCGTGTCCGGCTCTTAGCGACCCCATGGACTGCAGCCCACCAGGCTCCTCCGTCCATGGGGTTTTCCAGGCAAGAGTACTGGAGTGGGGTGCCGTTGCCTTCTCCGATTGAGTGAAAGAGCTAGACACAAAAGTTCAAAAGCAGACACAATTAATCTATGGTGTTATAAATCAGGGTAGTGTTACCCTTGATGGAGCTCACTGAAAAGGACACAAGAAGGGCTTTGAGGGCTTGTAATGTCCTGTATCTTGATGTGGGTGCTGGTTACACAGTTGTGTTTACATTGGGAAAATTCATCAAGCTATAGATCTAGGATTTGTATATTTTTCTGAATGTATGCTATACTTTAATAATAATTTTTTAAAGTGTATAGTCATTAAGCACATACCTTTGTTTTAGCAATTCCCTTCTATGCTTGTAAGTACACACATAAACATACACGTTTGTATATATGGGGATGAAATAGTATGAACATATTCACTGCTGTGTTTATAACAGCAAAATTTTGGACAAAACCTATTTACCCATCAGTGGGGAGCTGGTAGAATAACTAATGGTTATAGTCATACAATGAATTAGTAGTAGCTCTCAGAAGTTCTATGTGCACTCCTTTAGAAATATCTCTAAGATACATTAAATGCAGAGACCAAGGTGCATGAACACTATATGTAGTTTGCTGTCCTTTCCATGTGTGTATTTTTTAAGGCGTGTACATACAGACTTATATAGGATATCTCTAGAAGGATAGAAAATATACATATATATATATATAGGGACAGAAAAATATGTGTGTGTGTGTATACATTTTTTTTTTCCTCTTTGAGAGTGAGTGAGTGACATAATGGGAAACACTCTCCCATTATTATTTTGTGACTTTTAAATTTAAAAAAATTTAAATTGCCGCAAAATACACAAGCATAAATGTTGCCATCTTCACCATTTTAAGTGTGCAGTTCAGGATTTACTGTTAGGTATATATACATGGTTGTGCGCCCAGCCTCCAGAGCCTTTCGTACCCAGTAAATGACTCTAAAATTTCCTACCTATTTCCTCTTCACCTTGATCCTTAGCTGTTACCATTCTACTTTTGTTTTTTCTATGACTTTGACTACTTTGGATACCTCATAAAAGTAGAGTCATAAAGTATTTGTCTTTCTGCAGTTGGCTTATTTCACTTGGCATAACATCCTCAAAGTTCATTTAAACTATTTTTTGACCTAAGAGTTCTGTACCTTGTTCATTTATTACTTAGTTTTAAGAGATCATTAAAATAAAAAGTTACAACCATATTGTTCAAAGATGGCTAATCAGATGGTAAAAAGTTGATCCTGTGTATTACTCACCTAACCAACATTTAACACCAGTTTTGGCAGCAAAAGCACTTTATGCCAAAGTGCTATTTGAAGCTTTATCTCACCTCTTGTTTCTCCTGTTTTCGTCTGTAGGTGCCAGTCAAACTACAGGCTCATGAAGTTCTCAGTCTCTTGACCATCAGCCTGCTTAGTAGTTTTTCCCCCCGGGCTTACTGTCCAACTTTGGTCTTCTCAAAATCTACCTCCTCACCTCAGGCACAGTCTGGTTCTGTGCCAAGGGAATTGCTTTCTCTTGGCAGCTTTCTCCCCTATTTCTGACTTACCTTAAGGGGGGTTTTCGTTCTGCTAGGTGTTCAGTACTGCTTGAGATCATTAGTCTAGAGCCTTCTGTGGTAATATTGTTTCATTGGAACCTTTGACTGGGGGAATTGATGTGGAGGTAGAGGAACAAGTTGAAATGACTTTGAAGTTTATGGGAGGACTTGTCCCATTAAATAGAACAGAGGGGGACAGGCAGGTCCTAGGTGAAAGATATATGATTTGGGGAAATATTGGCTTGAGATGCTAGCCTATAAAACAGCAGGAGCTGTGATGTAGAAATGGGAATTTAGAAAATAAACTTCTCATTGTAAATATAGTGTTTGTGTATGTAGATGTATAATGAAAATACAGAAAATATATAGAATAAAAAATATTCATAAAACAATTATTCTTAACATTGAATTAACTTTTTGTGTGTGTGTGTGGTTACATACATATAAATGTACATATATAAACTCAAATTTCAAGATGTAGTTGAGCTTTTGCATTTTGTATTCTGCTTTCTGGTGTGTGTGTTCTATTCATGAATGAAGAAGTCCAAGGCCAGTTACATATGGTGCTTCTCTTGTGTTAAGAGTCAGCAGCAAAAGAGGTCACGAATGAAACTGTGGGGCTTGTTGAAATTACACATGGTACTATCCTGCACAGATGGAGAAGGAAATGTGGCAAGCACAGGACTTTGGAAACTTGCCTGTATTTGAGGATTCAAGAATAAATCATAATCAGAGAAGTAGAATTAAAAGAGTGTAGTGAAAAATTGAGAGTGGAGCAAATTCCAAGAAAAAATAGATTTTTTTTTTAAAAAAGAGGGCTGGATGAAAACTAAGACAAAGGCTTTAGGAAATAGTAAAATCAACAGTTGATATACTATATTTTTACCATATTTATTCTGTCCAGCATTGTTTGGAATAACAAGGACTGATTTTACCTTGCTGCCTTGCTATGCTATGCTAAGTCACTTCAGTCGTGTCCGACTCTGTGCGACCCCATAGACGGCAGCCCACCAGGCTCCCCTGTCCCTGGGATTCTCCAGGCAAGAACACTGGAGTGGGTTGCCATTTCCTTCTCCAATGCATGAAAGTGAAAAGTGAAAGGGAAGTCGCTCAGTCGTGTCCGACTCTTAGCAACCCCATGGATTGCAGCCTACCAGGCTCCTCCATCCATGGGATTTTCCAGGCAAGAGTACTGGAGTGGGGTGCCATCGCCTTCTCCGTTGCTGCCTTAAGCAATTAGAATACCAGGCAATATATGAAATAACAGACAAACACAGGAATGTGATCACTGAAAGAAGGGAAGCAAATCTAAGGAGCCCCTGTGGTTGCCCCACTTTATTATCTGGAGGTAGTTTTTGGGCTGCAGAGCAGGAGTGGGGAACCCAAATAGAGCCCAGTGATCTCACTGAGTTGAGAAGATAGAGAAGTTTGAAGGGGCCAAGGCAGCTATAATTTGTGGGGCTTACAGGAGGAAGTGGCATAGAAAACACTGGAGATATGCAGAGGGGTCCCCTTGAGTCGGCTGAGTACTGATCTGCACATGCATGAGAGGAAATCACCTGAGGCCAGAGAAAGAACCGTGCTGGAAAAATGGTGAGCTGGAACTCATCCAGGTTGGGAATGTCTGTGTTCTCACTTGCCAGAGTATGCACAGGGCATTAAAAAGGTAATGCCCTGGTAATAGGGCTCAATTAACCTTAAATTAAAGGCTGTTCTGGACCCATTCCAACAGAGCACAAAAGCAAGCCTTGGAGGATCCAACTGATTTCAAGAAACTTAACTGTACACCAGAACAAAGTCAAGCACTATTTAAAGGAGTATAGCAAAATCCAGCACCCAAAGCATAAAATTCACAATCGAATCAAAAGTTACCAGACATGCAAAGAACCAGAAACTGTGGGCTTCTCTAGTTGCGATGCGTGGGTTTAGTTGTCCCATGACATATGGGTTCTTGGTTCCCCAACCGGGGATTGATCCACGTCCCCTGCATTGGAAGGCAGGTTCTTAACCACTGGACCACCAGGGAAGTCCCTGTGTTTTTTTTTTTTTTTAAGAGCAAAATTGAGACTGTGCTCTTTGTTTTCATTTAATTTTGAATTGTAAGCATTTTGACTTGTAATAAAATATTTGAAAGCAGCAGCTTTTGATGTGTGTGTAGAATTCCACTAAATGGCCAAAATGTGATTTGTTTTGTCCTGGACTGTTTCCCATGTAGGTTTTTTCAATTTGCTGTTTTAAATGCTGTGATGAGCACCCTTGTACACTTTTATGTAAACCTTTACCTCATTTGTTATTTTTCTATAACCAACCATTTTCAGGCTATATTCCTGGAGGTAGAATTGTGAAATTTATTTCTAGACAATTATAGCAATTTATGTTCCCTCTATAGCATGTAGGAATGCTGAATTAATGTCATCCTTGTCCACCTGTAATGGTAGTTAAACATTGCCTAAATGTTTAATATTAAGCATTAAAACAGTTTTTTAAATTGTAGGTAACTTGACTTCCACTCTGAAGGCTTATAAGGATACTGTTTCTCTCAAGTTCGAAAATTCTACCAGAATGTCTTTGTATTAAATTTGGCCAGAAGACAAAATTGTACATTTATTTTTCCTTCCCCTTCCTCCTCCTCTTCCTTCTTTTCTTCCTTTCTCCATTCTTCAGCAGTATATTGTTTTCATTTCTTTGGTTATTGCTTCAGCCTCATTTGTTCTAGAAGATGAACTTTTCCATGTCTATCTTGTTCACTATTGTTTCCTCACTGCCTGACTATATTATACCGTATGCTCAATAAATTTGTAGAATAATGAACTCTTTTCCTTTCTACAGCTCTTATTGGTAAAAGTTGATCTGTATAATATTTCTAACTTTTAAATTTCATTGATCGTTTTGTCCTTTTGATTAGAGTTGTGGGATAATTTGCCCATTTGTGTTATCATGTCACTAATTTTCATTTGGTAATACTTCATCTGCTGTTCACTGCTTCTATTGCTATTTCGAATTTGGCAGATCATGTTTTTCATCTCAGAAAATCTTTTCATTTCTGTGAAGTTGTTCCTCATCTTAGATTATTCTCACTTCATGATTATTTACATATGTGGAATTCTTTTAAATTTTTTTAAAACATTAAATTTTCACCTCAATTTATACCAGCCTTTTGAGACTCTTAGCTTTTTATATCTTTTTATTACCTCTAGGGAATTTAAACCAGTAGGAAATAAAAGAAAATGGAGTATCCATTTGTTAATTAGTTTTGTCATTTGTTTCTTTACCTCAACCACTTCAACACACAATTTAAATGTGGTATCACAAGATACTTAGTAGTAGAAATTTAGGCTGAAGGGTTACTAGCAAATAGTGCTATGTGGGACTATTCTAGAACTTCTTGAGCTATTTTTTGAGACTTCCAAAGGTAGAGAGCTGAATCAAAGAAACAGGTAATCAAAGAAAGTTTGAACATAAACTACCTATTTTTAAGAAGACCACAAATTCAGAAAAATTCAGAACTCGAAAGAGTTGAAATTATTCCTTTCTTAATTACATACACTTTGGAATTTGACCTTGGGAACTCAGAAATGAATAAATAAGAGTTCCTGTCCCCCAGGAGTCCATCGTCTGTGTCTTAAATTAGACAGAATTGTGGTGGTGGAGGTATGTACTGGATGGTGAAGGAGCTCCATAGTTTGGTCTCCGTTTTCTTCTGAGAGAAGCCAGGAGACATGCAGAGTGAAAGAGGTTTCAGATTGCATTTTGGAGTAATAGACTTTAACCTGGGATGAGTGAAAAAATTACAAATTAAGATTAAAAAATTTTTTTTTCTTAGTATGAGTCCTCATACTAAGGTCCTCATACATAAGGGTAGAAAATGACAGTAAAATTGACTCAAGGTAATTTGAAGGAGAATTTGAAGCACTTGTCAAGCAACAGGTGCTTGACAAACTCAGATTTGTATATATAACTGCTTGAATCCTCATTACTTTGCATGTTTAATGTGAAATTAATTGCTAAAGCCTCAAGTTAGAATGGAAGTTTAAAATGTTTTTCCTCATACCTGAAAACTATTCCTGGTAGCAGTATTTCTAATGATCTCAGGCATCCTCTTTCCCAATCCTGATAACTGTCTGGAAAGAATGGCTTTGCTTTCACATTACAGAATGACCCTCAGTAGACTTCCTGGTGTTTCATTTTGATTACTGGCAACATACACCACTGTGAACACTACTGGTTTTGTGTTTTGTATTTTAATTGTGGTGGAAAGGTCTAATATTTTCATCAATGTTAGCTAGGCTAATGATCTACCAATCTCTGAACCAGGTGTTTAGTTAGTTTTCAGATTCAAATTCACTTAAACTTCAGGGAGTCTGAGATTAAAATCAGAACACTTCGATATTTCCAAAGACAATTTTGTTCAGCTTATTACGCTAAACTGGATAGGTTTTGTTCTTTGGAGAATCTTCCTTGTCCCCCCACCCCACCATCAGAGACATCAGTTTCAATGGATTTTGGATTAAATATGGAAATGTGCTCTAGTCCATGCTTTCATTATTTATTGTGAAAACAAGCAATATGTCAGGCCTAATAACTCCTCTGCTACCTGGGGTCTATGAGTACTTTTCACATAAATACCCACAGCTGGTTAAAATATTTTCCTCTACCCATCAGATTTCAAGATATTTAAAAATTTATGTTTACTTTAGGTGTTTGCAAAATCTCAATAAACGTATGTTCAGAATTTACGTGAATTTACTCTGTTGACACTCAGGACACAAGTATCTATTCAAAGTTAGCTCAATGTTTTGTGAACTGTGGTGAAGGAAGAGTGAGATTTCCAGTCAATTATGGACCAATATTTGTGCAAAGTGAATTATTAAAAAATAGGTGAAAACAACAAAACAACAAACATGCTAAATACAAGCTCATGTAGTTTAATCATCTTACAAAATTATACTTTAATGATTAAGCAGTAAATAACAATACAAAGAGTTACAAAAAGTTAAAAAAAATACAAAGAGTTTACAAAAAGTAAAAAAAAAACAAACTATACCTGTGTAGTCAATGTGGTGAATTTCTCTGTTATGTTCTTAATGTAATTTTGTAGTTGTAACTTTAAAAAGTTATGCAATAGCAATTAGGTATTCTAAATACCTAACATACATCTTGAACAAACACTGTTTTATCAATATTTAAAGTTTTTTAAAAAATTTTTATTTATTGTCTTTGGCTGAGCTGTCTTCATTGCTGCATGTGGGTTTTCTCTAGTTGTGGCCAGCAGGGGCTACTCTGTAGTTGTGGTACGTGGGCTTCTCGTTACAGTGGCTTCTCTTGTTGCAGAGCACAGACTCTAGGGTGAACGGGCTCAGTGGTTGGGGCACACGGGCTTAGTTGCCCCGTGGCATGTGGGATCAACCCTTCCCAGGCCAGGGGTTGGATCCATGTTCTTAAATTGGCAGGTGGATTCTTAACCACTGGACCACCAGAGAAGTCCAGTGTTTAAAGTTTTAATGTGATAAGCTCACTTCTTGCTTGTTAACTTATCTAGGTTGAAGACAGCACTACTTTCAGGTAATAACATATAGCTAATCTGTTGTGCTTTGGTTTAACAGTACTCAAGTAGAGAAACCATCTTTACTGAGTTATGTTGATGGGACTGGAAGAGATACTGAAGGCAATGTCGTCAAGCTCAGGATATTCATTTAGAATTTCATCCAAAAACAAGTGCTGTAATCTCAAATTTATCCTTTACTATTCAAGAGTAGCCAATTCCAGTAGTTTAGGTGAACAGTTAAATTGTATTTAAATGAAAGAAATAGGTTTAGTTCTATTACATTTACTCTCTATGGATGCTATTGGGTTGGAAAATTAAATTACAAAATTTCATTGGAAAGTGTGGATTGAGGCAATATTTCCAAGCAAATATCTTTGATGTAATTGTTCATTTGTCTTTTAACAATTGTGTTTAGCGTTTTAGACTTGCAATCCAAAGTGCAAGAATAGGAAGCCTCTAAAACCAACATTTATCGAGAAAATATTGAATTTGTGCTTTTGTTAGCCTAATTAAGTGCTCTTTCTTTCAGAAAATTCTTTTGGCTCTGAGCTTATTTTTGTGTATTTTTGTAAGTGTTGTTCAGTCACTAAGTCACTCTCTGAGATGGCACTCTCTGAGAGCCCATGGGCTGGAGCAAGTCAGGCTTCCCTGTTAACATTCCACTGTCTCCCAGAGTTTGCTCAAGTTCACGTCCATTGAGTCGGTGATGCTATCTAACCATCTCATCCTCTGCTGCCCTCTTCTCCTTTTGCCTTCAATCTTTCCCAGCATCAGGGTCTTTTCTAATGAGCTGGCTCTTCACCGACTTTGTGAGTGCTCCTTAAATTTTGGTATTTTTGTTGCTCCATCAACTAGTATATCTCTGCAGTTAACACACATGATGATAACACTTTACCATCAGTTATGGCTACAAATTGATGATATGGGGCTTCCCTGGTGGCTCAGATGGTAAAGAATCCATCTATAATGCAGAAGACCTGGATTCAATCCCTGGGTTGGGAGTATCTCCTGGAGAAGGGAATGGCTACCCACTCCAGTATTCTGGCCTGGAGAATTCCATGGACAGAGAAGCCTAGCAGGCTACAGTCCGTGGGGTTACTAAGAGTCGAACACAACTGAGTGACTTGAAAAAAAGGCTACAGAACTGAACTCAGTATATAAGGGATCATACTCCTGAGTGAAAGAAGGCCTCTTTTGATCTACATCTGTTTGGAATCACTTCCTTTACCCTCATTTGCTTTGCAGATACAGCACATTCAGAAAAGATGTGTCTTTTCCACTAAAACGTTGCTGAAAAATCTACTGAAGCTTGTTCATCCACATGTAAATTCGGTTCAAAAATCATATAAATTTCACTTCTCTCATTTAGCTAGTGATATTATAATTTAAAAAGCATGATTAAGAATAAACGGCTATAAAATTAACTAGTTATAAAAATGAGTAAACTTGTGTATTTTCTCAGGTTTTTATAAATCTTTTAGGTAGTTGACAAAGTAACCTTAAAGTGTCATATGAAACTTTGTTATACTGTGCTTCACTAGTGCATATCATGCCAGATGCAATTCGTCACCTAAGTCTGATAACACTTGGATCTGTCTGTATTTTCTTCATCAAGACAAATCCACTAATCATGTACTTTGATGTCATGGCAATGTCAAATGTCTATAAAAATTTCTAAGTGCTTACTTTCAGTTTCTAAACTGGTCTCATCACAGATCCACAGCAGATACTTCCTAGACCATCACTGAGGTGTGACCCATGCTTTCAGTAGCAGTGGACCTCTAGTAGAGTTGTAGGCTTGATGTGCACTGATACTTAAATCTGTCGGAAATAACCAGCTTCATTGCATCTTTTTAAAGATTTACTTGATACCCATTACATGGCACAACAGAGCCTATTATGCACTGAATGTGCTTAGTTGCTCGGCTGTGTCTGACTCTTTGTGATTTTATGGACTAGCCTGCCAGGCTCCTCTGTCCATGGGATTCTCCAGACAAGAACACTGGAACAGGTAGCCATACCCTTCTTCAGGGGATTTTCCTGACCCAGGGACTAAGCCTGAGTCCCCTGCATTGCATGCAGATTCTTTACCAACTGAGCCACCAGGGAAGCCCTGTCACACACTGTTGAGGTATGATTCCATAATAAGGTAATATTAAGGCAAGAAACCCTGTACTTTATATTTAGTGTTATTATAATTTTCAAATATTTGCAGTGCTTTCATGAAAAAATGTGCAGGCATCTGTTGTTTTAACTGGAATTTCAGAACACTTAAAAGTAGATATGAGCTGTTTTCTTGGCTGTGCTGGGTCTTCTTTGCTGCGCATGGGCTTTCTGTAACTGCGGTGTGTGGGCCTCTCATTGCGGTGGCTTCTCTTTATGCGGAGCACAGGCTCAGTAGTTGTGGCTCATGGGCTTAGTTGCCCCGTGGCGTGTGGGATCTTTCTGGACCAGGGATCAAACCCAAGTCCCCTTCATTAGCAGGCAGATTCTTAACCACTGGACCACCAGGGAAGTCCTGTGAGCTGTTTATAAGGCATGAATGTGCAGATGTAACTTCTTAATGTTGGTGGAGCTGTCAGGTACTGTTTCTTCCCCAAAAAGCCATCAAGAACCACTGTGTGGTATAACCTATGGCTCTTCCCAAGATCACAGTGCTTACAGCTGACCCTTTTTAGTGCATACTTAACCCCCATGTTTCTGAACTGGTGCCATCAGATGTGTTCTGATTTATGTGATCGATAAGAATGTGTGATGAAATGGGGGAGAATAACCCACCATTTTATTACAAGAATTTTCAAGCATTCAGAAAATGTTAAAGAATTTGAGTGCCTGTATACCCACCACTTAGATTCTTCCATTAACATTTTACTATACTTGTATTTATTACATGCCTGTACAAATGTCTACACTTCTATCCAGCCATCACTAAAACCTTTCTCCTAAAAACTTCCACATACACGTCATTAACTGGAATTCATTGTTTGTTTACAGTCTGTTTTCTTTTGAGCTAAAATACACATACAATGAAACACACAGATTTCAAATGGATATTCTTTGAATTTTGACAAATGTATATGTCTATGTAAGTCAAATCTGTCAAGATATACGGCAGTTGTGTTCATTTAGCGGCGGTTTTGCCTCCAAGGGGAGATTTGACAGTTTCTGGAGTTATTTTTGGTTGTCCAAGCTGGGTGGCGTAGTGCTGACATCTAGTGGGTAGAGTCCACTCACAATTCTTTGTCAGGAGTGCCCCGTTTGAGAAATCATGTAGAGCATTACCCCAGCCCTGGAAAGTTTCATCATGTCTCTGGCCAGTCAACCCCTACCCTCACCCCCAACATTCCAGAGATAACCATTGGGGTGGGTGTTTTTTTTTCCTTACTATAGTTTTACTTGTTCTAGAATATCAATATAAATGGGACCAAACATTATATACTTCACAGCAGTCTTGCCTTAAAATAATAACACAAAACTGCCTCAAGGGAGGCAGTTTTTTCCCCCATTAACTATAAAAGAAATCTTTTGTAGGATTTCACATAAAGGATGCAGAAATATATAGACAGTATTCGCAGCAAAATGCCCGTAAGAAACAAATTACAGGTGTTCCCTCAGTATATGCAGGGGATTGGCTCCAGGACCTACCATAGACTGTAAAACCCACAGATGCTCAAGTCCCTCTGTCAGCCCTTTGCAGTCATGCTTCCACATCCTAAGATTCAACCAATCTCAGATCATGTGGTACTCTATGTATTTATTGAAAAAATGTCTGCATATAAACCTGCATAGTTTAAAACTATGTTGTTCAGGGGTCAGTTGTAAAGGAGTTCACATGACCGTTCCTTCAGACATAATGCCAACGTGAAACTCAGTGCAAGCAGCTTTACATAGAGATAATACTGCCCAAAGACATAGGTTTCTAATAGTCCAGTTTGATTTCAAATTAAAACCCTTAGATGAATGTTTGGGATGATCTTCAGATACTCCCCATGAAGGCTACTTTGTTCAGCAGGATTTGACAAGACATGTACAGCATCCATTTCAAGGTATATACACAGTGTAGACAACATGATGCCAGTTAAGGGGAAATCTACCACCTTTGGAGAACAAATAAGAAACTTGCCTCACATTTAATGTTACCTATACATTATTTTCCTTGAAGGTAGTATTTGAGAATATCTGAAGGCAAAGAAAGGTTTAAAAACCCAAATAACACTGTTGTTCCACTCTAACAGAAGCTCAGATCTCCAAGTTAACTACCACTTTCATCCTTGGCGGCTCTGATGACTAACAGTCATGTTTATTAGTCACTGATTGATGAATTGATTCATTTATGTCAGAAGTCACTTGGTGATGTCATTGTCTCATGAAGTTGAATGTCATGTATGTGCTGCTGCTGCTGCTAAGTCGTGTCCAACTCTGTGCAACCCCATAGAGAGCAGCCCACCAGGCTCCCGTCCCTGGGATTCTCCAGGCAAGAATACTGGAGTGGGTTGCCATTTCCTTCTCCAGTGCATGAAAGTGAAAAGTGAAAGTGAAGTCGCTCAGTGGTAAATAACCCACCTGCCAATGTAGGTGACCAAAGAGACACGGTTTGATCCCTGGATCAGGAAGATCCCTTGGAGAAGGGCATGGCAACCCACTCCAGTAGTCTTGCCTGAAGAATCCCATGGACAGAGGATCCTGGTAGGCTACAGTCCATGGGATCACAAGGAGTCGCGACCCCATGGAAGAGTACTGGAGTGGGTTGCCATTGCCTTCTCCATGTATGTGCTGACATCTCCCAAATTCCTTAAACTATAAAGGCATAAGTCCAATTGCCTACCTGACGTCTCCACTTGGATATATAAAAGGCAATTCAAACTTGATGTTTCCAGAACTGAAGTCTCTCTCTGATTATTTCCCTAAAGCCTTCTCTTTCACATCTCAGAAAATAGCCTAAGTTATTTTTCCTAATAGCCTTGAGCTTTCTAGCAGCTCAAGTCAAAAGCTTGGTATCACCTTAGACCATTTTTATTGCACACTGCACATCCAACCGACTCTTTATTCATTTAGGTCATGCTGCATGGCTTGTGGGATCTTAGTTCCCCAACCAGGGCTGGAACCTGGACCCTCGGCAGGGACAATATGGAGTCTTAACCACTGGACCGCCAGGGAATTCCCTGAAGAACTCATTTTAGTGTGGGTCTTCTAGTGAACATGTTTAGGTTTTATTCATCTCAGAAAGTATTTTCCCTTCATTTTCAAATAATATTTAGACTAGATATAGAATTGTAAGTTGGCAGTTCATTGTCTTTTAGCTTCCCTTTCTGTTGGTGTTGCAGTCAGTCTTACTGTTGCTGATTTAAGAGTACTGTGTCTGTTTCTCCCTCTTCTGTGGCTGCTTCTTTCATTTTCTGGAGTTTTATTATAATATTCCTGCATGTGTTTTTCTTTAAATGTCCTGCTTGGAATTCAGCACCTCTTGACTCTGGCTTGGTATCCATCTTCAGTTTTGGAAGATTCTTAACAATTATCTATTACTTCAAATATTGCTTCTGTCCCACTTTCTCCTCTGTCTCTGGTGACAGCAAAGTGGAAGGTTTGATCATGGGGACGGACAACTGACTTGGGGTTGCTGAATGGGTAGTTGATGTGGTGGGATGATTCACCTATGTGGTGTCCAAGTCTCTTAAAAAGATGATAGGAGTTGGGGAAGAGAGAAAGACTATGAACCAGGAGCCAAAGCCTCCCTTGATTATAAGGCTGTGAGAGTACAACCATCCGTATGATTATAAGGTTGGTGGGTGGGAATGGCTGGGCTTGTATATTGAAACACAACTGCAAGGAGCAGGGAGTTTTGGAAGAGGGAAAGAGAAGCAAAGCCCTGAAAGCAAAAATTAGAAGAAAGGAGCGTATTTTCCTTCCTGGCTCTAACAAATGAATATGAGACAAAACGAAGTCAGCATTTGAATGGGCTGTAAAGGAATTTGTGTTGTCAGAGAAGAGCTAAAGAAGGCAGAAAAGGCTCTTCTAAAAGTTAATGAACAGAATTTCAGAAGACATAATTTGAGAGGTTTGGGAGGTAGGGGAGAAGAATGAGAAATTAGATTTTAATGGGAAGTAAAAGCAGTGTGAGATTAATGTGATGATTTAGGATGTTTGACCTGGCACTGACAGGTACAAGAGGCATAGTGAGAAGGGTCCTGAGAGTTTCTAAAGATGGGCTATCACATTTTTCCTCCTCATTATGAAGGCTTCCCCTTCAGGTATGGAGAAGTGAGATGGTTCTTAATATATCAGTTCTTCTGAGCTTTTTGGATAGGGTGACTTAGCCAGGGCAGGCTTCCCAGTACAGAGTCAGTGTGCTAATATTTTCATATGTGGCTCACTGAGGCTGGAAATAGTAGCTTCTCAGAGAAGGGGTTTTCAGGGTTTTGAGATTTTGAAACCCAAAGCCAGGGCCTTGACTATGACCAGTGAAAGCCAGACCCTTGGCTTTGACCAATGCACCGAGCTAAATACTAATTGTGAGATGTCTGGCAGCCTCACGATTGGTGTTTTTCTTTTTTTGGTTAGTCTTTACCCTCTGTTAAGCTGGACAATTTATCTTTACATTCGATAACTGTATGATCTTTATCAGTAGTGACGTTATTCTAGTTAAATGCAAAGATTGGCTTTTTCTTCTTTTTACAGTAGGTCCTTGTTGGTTATCTGTTTTAAATATAGCAGTGTGAATGCGTCAGTCCCAAACAATTTATCCCACAGCCCCCTTCCTCCTGGTAACCATAATTTCATTCTCTAAATCTGTATGTTCCTATCTTGTAAATAAGTTCATTTATATTATATAATAAGTTCATATATTATATATGTATGTATATGTATATTTAGTTTACAGTATTTAGTATGCAGTATATGTATACATATATAGTATATGTATATATACACACACATATATAGTATATGTGTATATGTATGTATATATATACATATATTTAGTATACAGTGTATGTATACATATATGTATATTTAGAGTACAGTATTTGTCTTTTCCTGTGGCTGACTTTTTCTTTAAGGGCCAGATAGCAATTATTTTAGGTTTTATGGGCCACGTGATCTCTGTAGCAAGAGATAGTACAGATGAGAGTGGTCATGTTCTAATTAAATTTTATTTACAAAAACAGGCAATGGGACGGAATTTGGACCTTGAGTTGTAGTCTTCCAGCCTTTGGGCAAATGAAACCCTTAAGGATATTTTTCATTGAAACCACTGTCACTTTGACAGTACACTTTAGTAAATTTTTTGTGCCATGTGGTCTTCAAATTTTGTGAAAATCTATCTAGTGATTTTTGCAAATGTGGTAACAGACAAATGTTCAACTGCTTAGTTTTATTTATATGAATTTGCTGGGTGGTGATTGACAGCTGTACCTACCCATGATTCTTAAGTCATTGTTAATCACTAGCTTAATTGCCAACTCTAGGAAGTATTTTTTACTCTGTATTTTGCTAATCTTTTCCTCATGGTTTGATACTGAATATTGTATTTTCTGTAAATCCTGTCTTCCTGTAACTGCGCTCCCCTGGTTCTCCTACCACTCTTGCCCATTTTTAGTCACCCTCATGGATTTCTTCTCTATGCTCTTTTTTTCCTGACTGCTCTCCCTGAGCTCTCTTACTTGTGGCTGTGGTTTTTTAGAGCCATATTTCTAAACCCACATTTTAGACCAGTTTATAAACCTTCAGATGTTTACTTTTGGCCGCTTATTAACTGTAATTATCTGTGTAACTCTGAGGTACGTGAAAACTCAGAATGTCAGAACTAAACTCAGTTCTCCGTCGTTCTCACTCCTGTGTTTGTCTTATAAAGAGCCTCACTGTCTACCCAGTCATCCTGGCAACTTGGGAGTCAGTCATCCTTTCCCCATAATTCAGTACATTATCAAATCCTCTCCATTGTACTTCCTGACTATCTTTTGGATCCATCTTCAGTGCTCTGAGTCCTAGTTCACACCATATTTCCCCTAAATTATTATAGTGGTTTGCTAATTGGCCTTACTCTTTTCAATTCTGACCCCTTTGATCTTTGATTGGTGCTGTATACCAATGCCATGCTCCCTTGTTAACCCTCCCAAACAGAATTAAACCCTCTTCATCTAGGTACATAGTTACTTTACAGTGTTTTATTACTTTGCATTATGTTTCTGGATGTCATTTTTCTCTCTATTCTTGAGTATTTATGTATTTATTTAGCTGTGCCAGGTCTTAGTTGCGGAATGTGAACTCCCACTTGTGGCACGTGGGGTCTAGTTCCCTGACCAAGGATCAAACCCAGGCTTCGTGCATTGGGAACGTGGAGTCTTAGCCACTGGACCACCAGGAAAGTCTCTCTGTTCTTTAAGATGAAGCTTCTTGAGGGTATGGACTGTGCTTCATGCATTTATGTGTCTAACTTCACACCCTCTGCTGCTTCAAACACCTGCTGCTTGGCATATATGTATTTGATAAAATTTGAGTTAGTGAATTTTAGATTTCCAGATAAACATAATGGATTTTATGCACGTGTTTATCTCTATACCCTCAGAGAATTCCAAGGAAAGGAGAGTAAAGGAATAAAAGAAATTATATAAAACCACAAGGACAGAAAGAATGGGATAGTAGACATAGCTGTAAGAACACTAGCAGCCAGGCAGCTTCATCATATCCTTACTAGCAATAGGAAACTGGGGGGATTTAAAAAAAAATGTTTCCTAAACATATTAGGAAAAAAATGTTTCTTTAGAAAAAAAAAATCCTCCAGTCTCCTACTGCTTGTAAGGATATGGTGAAGATGCTGGGCAGCCTGGCATGCTGCAGTCCATGAGGTTGCAAAGAGTCGGACATGACTTTGTGACTGAACAGCAACGATATGATTAACTCTGTATTTTATAACCCAGCCATAGTAACATCTCATGTTGATAAAATCATACCCAATAATAGAAATTCCATGCTTCCCTGATGGCTCAGATGGTAAAGAGTTTCCCACTGGTTATATCCCTGGATAGGGAAAATCCCCTGGAGAAGGGAATGACTACCCACTCCAGTATTCTTGAGCTTCCCTGGTGACTCAGATGATAAAGAATCTGCCTGCAAGTCAGGAGACCTGGATTCTATCCCTGAGTCAAGAAGATCCCCTGGAGTAGGAAATGGCAACCCACTCCTGTATTCTTAACTGGAGAATTCCCATGGACAGAGGAGCCTGGTGGGCTACAGTCCATGGGGGTCACAAAGAGTCAGACATGACTGAGCAACTAAACAATAACAATCTTGAAATTAGTGTGTGTTCTCCAGTTGCATTATTTTTAAAAAATATTTTGACTTTTTCTAGTTCTAAATTTTTGTCGCTATCTATAAAAAAATCTCAGTTATTATTATTTTTATTAGAATTGAGTTGAATCTGCATTAATGTCTGAACAGAATTAGTATCCTAACCGTTTTGAGTCTTCCAGTCTTTCTCCGTCTATGTAGGTCTTCTTTATATCATAACTTTTCAGCATGTGAAAGTCGCTCAGTCATGTCTGACTCTTTGTGACCCCATGGACTATAGTCCATGGAATTCTCCATGCCAGAATACTGGAGTGGGTAGCCTTTCCCTTCTCCAGGGGATCTTCCCAACCCAGGGATCCAACCCAAGTTTCCTGCATTGCAGGTGGATTCTTTACCAGATGAGCCACAAGGGAAGGTCTTCTTTATTTTATCATAATTTTCAGCATACAGGTACTATTAATACATGTACATTGTTAGGTTTGTACCTATGTACTTTATTTTTGTGTATGTACTATTGTAGGTGATCATTTTATTTTATTTTATTTTTTTTGGGTGATCATTTTAAATGTTTTATTTCCAATAATTAATTTCTAGTATATAGAAATACGGGCTTCTTCTTAATGAGTAAAGAACCTGCCTGCAATGCAGGAGATGCTGGAGATAAGACTTCAGTTCCTGGGTTGGCAAGATCCCCTGGAGGAGGGCATAGCAACTCACTCCAGTATTCCTACCTGGAGAATCCCCATGGACAGAGAAGCCTGGTGGGTCATGATGTGTTATCCTTCATGTATTTTGCTGGATAGAATTTACAGTGTTTTGTTGAGGATCTTTGAGTCTGTTTTCAGGAGTGTAGTGGTTTTTTGGTTTGTTTTGATGTTATTGTCTGGCTTTGATATCACGGAATCCCCATGGACAGAGGAGCCTGGCGGGCTATAGTCCATAGGTCGCAAAGTCGGATGTGACTGAAGTGACTGAGCACAGCACAGCACGGTGTATAGAAATACAGTTGATTTTTTTTATTTTGATCTTGTGTTGTATAACCTCATAAACTTACTCACCTGTTAATTCTAGGAATTTCCTTTAGTAGACTCCTGATATGGAAATAAATGAAGACCATTCAAAAAAAAGTAGGGCATCAGCCACCATTTCTTGCATTTGGCACAGAATCAGAAGGAAATCTAAAAGGAGAGTATGAAAACTTTTATAATGAACCTGAAGGGAAAGCTTCAGGTTGCCTTAATTGGAAGTTGTTGGCATGAGGAAGCTGGAAGCGGGCCTAACTAGAAGTAGGGCATCCTGTGTGGTTGGTGGGGGGAGCTTATTTGACTTTGGTTGGTCCTAAATTGGAAGTGGGGGCAAAAGTTAGGGAAGCTGGCAGTTATTGATCAAAGCCTGGCAGTTTGGAATTAGTTGCTACAGAAGCTGCGGTCTGCCTTCCTGGACTGGTTGTTGCAGAGGGTGTGGGTCAAGGTTGTTTTTGGATGTGATCTGGCTGTTGTCCTTTTGTATATTCAGTCTCTTACTTGGGATTTTCTATGGAGACAATCACGTGGTCTTGCAAATAGAGTTTTATTTCTTCCTTTCTAATTGGTATGCCTTTATTTTCTTCCCTAATTGTACCAGCTAGGACTTCCAGTACAGTGTTGAATACGAGTGGTGCAAGCAGACATCTTTTTTTTCTTTTTTTCCCTTTGAGAGCAGATGTCTTTGATTTTGTTCCTAGTCTTAGGGGAAAAAATTTAGTCTTTCCTTATTGAATGTGATGTTAGCTGTAGGTTTTATGTAGGTGACTTTTATTAGATAAACGAAAATCCCTTCTCTTCCTAGTTTGTTAGGCATTTTAAAAATCACGAACGGGAGACTTCCTGGTGGTCCAGTGTTCAAGACTCCGCACTTCCAATGTAGGGCACAAGGGTTCCATCCTTGGTTGGGGAACTAAGACCCCTCATGTCACACAGCATGGCCAAAAAATACGTAAAATAAGAATGATAAAATAATTGTTTAAAAAATGATGAGTGGATGTTGTGTTTTGTCAAGTGCATTATCTGCATCTACTGAGATCATCATGTGGTTTTTCCCTTTAGTCTGTTAATGTGATGAATCACACTGATAGATTTTTGAATGTTGAACTAGCTTTCCATTCTCACAATTCATCCCCTTTGGACATGATGTGTTATCCTTCATGTATTTTGCTGGATTGAATTTACAGTGTTTTGTTGAGGATCTTTGAGTCTGTTTTCAGGAGTGTAGTGGTTTTTTGGTTTGTTTGTTGTGATGTTATTGTCTGGCTTTGATATCACAGTAATTCTGGTCTCATAAAATGATTGAGTTGAGAAATGTTGCACCTTCTACTCTTTTCTGGAAGAGATTGTATAGAATTGGTGCTGATATAATATTGGTATTATATATGGTAGAATTTCTATATATATATAGTGCAGCCATCTAGATGTGGAGAGTTAAGTTGTCAAATTTATAGGCATAGAGTAGTTTGTAGCATCCTTTTAGTGTCTGTACCTTGTAGATACGTGTGTGTGTGCTCAGTCACACAGTTGTGTCCAGCTCTTGCAACACCCTGAACTATAGCCTGCCAGGCCTCTGTCCGTGGAATTTTCTAGGCAAGAATACTGAAGTGGGTTGCCATTTCCTCGTCCAGGGGATCTTCCCAATGCAGGGATCAAACCTGCATCTCTTGAATCTCCTGAATTGGTAGGCAGATTCTTTACCACTGAGCCATCTGGGAAGCCCCTATAATGATATATACTCTCTTTCATTTCTGATTTTGATGCTCTGTGTGTGTGTGTGTGTGTGTGGCCACAGCACACAAATTGTGGGATCTTAATTCCCCAGCAAGGGATCAAACCCAGGCCCTTGGCAGTGAAAGCACCAAGTCCTAACTACTGACCTGCCAGAGAACTCCTTGATATTGATATTTTTAATCTTCTCTCTCTTTCTTTTTCTCTTTGTCAAGTATAGCTAGAGATTTATCAATTTTATTGATCATTTCAAAGAACCAGCTGAGCAACAAGGGAATTCCAAGAATACTGGAGTGGGTAGCCTATCCCTTCTCCAGTGGATCTTCCTGACCTAGGAATCAAACCAGAGTCTTCTGCATTGCAGGTGGATTCTTTACCAACTGAGCTACCAGCTTTTTATTCCATTTATTGTTTTTCTGTATCAATTTCATTGATTTCTGATCTAATCTCATTTTCCCCTTCCTCTTTTAATTTTTATTTGTTTATTTATGGCTCCGTTGGGTCTGAGTTATAGCACCATTCATTGCAGCGTGCATGATCTTTGATTGTGGTGCCCAGGCTATTTGTTGTGGACCATGGGCTTCTCTCTAATTGCAGCTCTCAGGCTCTAGAGCACACATGCTCTGTAGTTGCAGCTGGCATGTTTAGTTGCCCCATAGCATGTGGGATCTTAGTTCCCTAGTTCAGTTCAGTTCAGTTCAGTCGCTCAGTCGTGTCCGACTCTTTGCGACTCCATGAATCGCAGCACGCCAGGCCTCCCTGTCCATCACCAACTCCCGGAGCTTACTCAAACTCATGTCCATCGAGTCGGTGATGCCATCCAGCCATCTCATCCTCTGTCATCCCCTTCTCCTCCTGCCCCCAGTCCCTCCCAGCATCAGGGTCTTTTCCAAAGAGTCAACTCTTTGCATGAGGTGGCCAAAGTACTGGAGTTTCAGCTTTAGCATCAGTCCTTCCAATGAACCAGTGATCAAATCAGAGTCCCCTGCATTGGAAGGTGGATTCTTAAGCACTGGACCACCCGGGAAATCTCCTTTACCATTTTTTTTTAATTAAAATTTTGTTTTGGTTTTGCTGGGTCTTCATTGCTGCACATAGTCTTTCTTGAGTTATGACGAGCAGGGGCTACTCTTTGTTGCAGTCCACGGGCTTCTTATTGCATGGCCTCTTTTGTTGTGGAGCACAGGGTCTAGGCACAGGGGCTGCAGCACGTAGGCTCAGTAGTTGTAGCTCAAGGGCTTTAGAGCATGGGCTCAGTAGTTGTGCACTCAGGCTAAGTTGCTCCTTGGCATGTGGAATCTTCCTGGACCAGGAATTGAACCCATGTCCGCTGCTCTGGCAGGTGGATTCCCATCCACTGTATCCCCCAATATTGGATAATTTCTATTAATCTTTCAGCTCACTGAATCTTCCCCTTTTCCATCTTCATTCTGCTTTTGACCTCCTCTAGTGGAACAGACTGGTTCCATATAGGAAAAGGAGTACGTCAAGGCTGTATATTGTCATCCTGCTTATTTAACTTCTATGCAGAGTACGTCATGAGAAACGCTGGGCTGGAAGAAGCACAAGCTGGAATCAAGATTGCTGGGAGAAATATCAGTAACCTCAGATATGCAGATGACACCACCCTTATGGCAGAAAATGAAGAGGAACTCAAAAGCCTCTTGATGAAAGTGAAAGTGGAGAGTGAAAAAGTTGGCTTAAAGCTCAACATTCAGAAAACGAAGATCATGGCATCCAGTCCCATCACTTCATGGGAAATAGATGGGGAAACAGTGGGAACAGCATCAGACTTTTATTTTTTGGGGGCTCCAAAATCACTGCAGATGGTGACTGCAGCCATGAAATTAAAAGACACTTACTCCTTGAAAGGAAAGTTATGTCCAACCTAGATAGCATATTCAAAAGCAGAGACATCACTTTGCCAACAAAGGTCCATCTAGTCAAGGCTATGGTTTTTCCAGTGGTCATGTATGGATGTGAGAGTTGGACTGTGAAGAAGGCTGAGCACCAAAAAATTGATGCTTTTGAACTGTGGTGTTGGAGAAGACTCTTGAGAGTCCCTTGGACTGCAAGGAGATCCAAGCAGTCCATTCTGAAGGAGATCAGCCCTGGGATTTCTTTGGAGGGAATGATGCTAAAGCTGAAACTCCAGTACTTTGGCCACCTCATGTGAAGAGTTGACTCATTGGAAAAGACTGTGATGCTGGGAGGGATTGGGGGCAGGAGGAGAAGGGGACGCCAGAGGATGAGATGGCTGGATGGCATCACTTGACTCGATGGATGTGGGTCTGGGTGAACTCCGGGAGTTGGTAATGGACAGGGAGGTCTGGCGTGCTGCGATTCATGGGATCGCAAAGAGTTGGACACGACTGAGTGACTGAACTGAGTGCATTGTTTAGTTAAATAATTTCAATTTAGCTTATGTTTTATAGTTATTCTTTCTCTTCTGAGAACTTCCATCTTTCTAGTCATTTCTCATTACCTTCACCTGTGGAACACAGATATAACTGTTCTAAATCTTTTTTTCTGATAACTCCAGTATCTAAGCCATTTTAGGATTCACTTTTTTTCCCTTAAGAATTGATCAGTTTGGGGGGTTTTGTTTTGTTTTGGATTTTTTGTTCATTGTACGCCACATGATTTTGAAAGGTACCTTTAGCTCATTGTATTTTGAACATTTTGCTTTTAGACTCTGGGTTCTGTTCAGATCTTCTGAGAATGCTGATTTTTGTTTTGTTTCAACAGATAATCAAGTTGTAGATTAAACCTACAAATTTTGTCTCCTCTGTTGGTGATGGTTTCAATCTCACTTCCATTTTTAAAACCTTTGCCCTCACACACCCCACCCAGTAGTCAGTCTGCCACTTGAGTGGTGGTTTAGGCAGTTTTGGTCTCAAAGACTTGGCTGGGCTTCTCTGATTCTGTTCCACGCATGTGCAACTCAAGGGTGAGGCTGGGACTTTTGTAGCTGTTACACAGCATCAGTTCAGTTCACTCACTCAGTCGTGTCCGACTCTTTGCGACCCCATGAATCACGGCACGCCAGGCCTCCCTGTCCATCACCAACTCCCAGGGTTTACTCATCAGGAGCTCCTTTCTCTGACTCACCCCTTGCTGGGATTTTCTTCCCAACCTCTGGGTCCAACACCCACCCGCCCCGCCACCCACCCCCGACTCCGTGTCTAGTTCCTCTGGCTAGAAAGACAGGTTTCTCACAGAGCATTTTAGGTCCCTCGCTGTCTTAGAGTTCCATGTGGCAGATTTCGCCCTCAGGGTAAAGTAATGAGAACAAAGAGGAAAAAAATGACAGGGATTCCCTTTCCATGCTTCAGAGCATGGGGGCCCCTTTTCTCATTTCTTCCAAGCAGAGACAAGTTTTCTGTCAGTTTGAGGTATGTGGACTGTCATCCCTGAGATTCGGTTTCAGAACACTTGCTCACTTTCAAGCAAGGCCAGGAAAGAAAGAAAGAAATATGGAAGCAAACTGTGGTTGCCCCCACACTATTCAGCTCACATGGGTCCTTTTTCTTCATCTTCTAGCCAGAAAGAGGGGCTCTGGGGCTGTCTACCACCCCTGGTCAGTTCTGCAACTTGAGCTACTCTTGGTTCAAAGGCAGATGGCAGAAGAGAAGAGAAACCCCAGAAAACTCCACAGTACTGATTGTTCAAGTTTCAACTTCTCCCACCTGTCCCCTTGCTGGTTTTTACTTTTTAGAGTCCTCAGGTAGCTGGTTTTTGTATTCTTTCCAATTTTCACTTGTAATCAGTGAAGGAGACAGGCTGTGGTGGGCACAATCTCTTTTGCCCAGCACTGAAATTGGCATTCATATTTTTAATGCCTGTCTACAAGTGAGACATTTGAGAAAAGTCTTCAGTATGGGAGACAGACAAACATAGACGTCCATTAAAGAACTCAGAGGAAGGACTATTCAGAGAAGGACTGGGACAAAAGGCAGGAATGTTACCCAAATGGAGGCATCTCCATGTGGAATGTGAAGAACAGGAGTGATTCAAATATCTGTGTATGTGTTTGCATATAGAGAGAATTTTTAAATTGTTTTTAAAGAATATTGATATTATTAAAAAGCAAGATGATCACACATTTATTGGTAACAGAAATTTAAATACCTAAGAAAAAAGCAAATAATTTCCAAAATATCAGTAAAGCAAGTAAATAAAGGTAATCAGAAGTTTAAACTTGGGAGTATATTTTTCTGTTTAAATGTAAAGGCAGGTATATCCTTAATTCAGTTCTAGTTGTTTCAAAGAAGATATTTCAGAGACTGATGTATAAATTTCAGGGACTGAAGTATAAATTGGTGTAACTTTTATGCACAACTTTTTGCTCAATAACACAATAATTTTTAGGATGCTTCTGCCACCAGATCAAGTCATTTCTTTCTTTGTAGTTTATCTTATAGAAATAATGCAATATGCAGACAGATGTTTTGCACAATATGTTCATTTAATGGTTTTTATAACTATGAGAGGTAGAAACAACCCACCAACTTTTACCAAAAAAGGATATGTTCAGTTAAGTTAATTGTAATACAAATACACCTATAAAATATAGAATATTTTACAATATTTAGGATCAAAATTTAAAAGTGTCAATAAAGTAAGCATATATTTATGGATGGAAAAAAGCTTTATATAAATTCTATTTCAAAACAACTGCCTTGAAGAGAGAATGCCAGGTAGCAGAATGTCTTATGTATAACTCAGTCACATTGCTGTAAGCAGAAATTAAATACAACATTGTAAATCAACCATGCTTCAATAAATTTTATTTTAAATGGTAAACCACTACATAATTATTCTCAACACAGTTATTTCTCACAACAGTCCTGTGAATTGGCTGCCATAATCATCTCCATTCTACAAATGAGGGAATTCAGAGTTCAAGGTTAAATGACTCACCGAAAGTCATCAAACCTGTTGATAGTAAAACCAAGTTTGTCTGATTCTGAAACTCTCGCTCTTGGCCCTGCTGTCTCTGGATGCCTGGCAGGAAGCAGGTCCGCAGTGGGTAGACTTTTCCTTTGTGTAAATTACATTTGTAGGATTATTTTAAAGCTGCTGTAAGACAATCTTATTTTTCTTGAAGATGCCCAACTTTTTGCCATATCACTTCATAATGTCATAATGCCCCCAGCCAACTTTGGAAGTCACTTGGATTTTTCTGTGGATTGCAGCTTACACAGATTGGTTGGTTGGTTTTTTTCAGTAAAGTGTACTTCCCAGAGTTGTATAACATCAAAAAATACAGTTTAAAATGCTAAAATAGACTAATACCAATAGGCTTACATCATGCTTATAAGATCTAAAATTAGAAAATTGTAGGCAAAATATACTTCATTAACCAAGCTGGAATTTAAGAGGGAAAAAAAGCAAGAGTCCAGTTGTCTTGGATATATTTATAAGCGAAAAGTGTATTTTTAAGTGAGGTATGTAAGCAAGCATCTCAGTAAAGTCTTCCTCAGAGTAAGGAAAATACTAGGGGAGCTCTTATATTCTTGTATTCAGTCATTTCCTCTCTTTACTAATTTTGTATTCCTGAATGTTTTAGTCATGATCTTAGAGCTTTGGTAGATTTTCCATGATGAAAGAGATTGTTTCAGTAAAATTTATCATATGCTTTTTATGTATTGAGATTATGATTTTTTTCTTTCATGCTATTAATGTGATGTATCACATTGACTGATTTGCATAAATTGAATCATCCCTGCATCCTGAATGTAAATTCCACTTGATTCATGGTGAATGGTCCTTTTAATATGCTGCTGACTTTGGTTTGCTAGGTTTTTTTTTTTTTTGGTTGCACTGGGTCTTAGTTGCAGCATGCGAGATCTTTTTAGTTGCCGCATGTGGGATCTACTTCCCTGACCAGGGATCAAACCCAGGCCCTCTGCATTAGGAGCTCAGAGTCTTACCCACTGGACCACCAAACAGGGAAGTCCTGGTTTGCTAGTATTATATTGACAGTTTTTGCATCTGGTAGTGTCTTTCTTTTTGCTTTGGTATCAGGGCTGGCCTCATAAGATGAGTCTGGCCTCGTCACATATTTTGGAAGACCTCGGGGAAGATTGGTGCAAAGGTAAGCATTTTAAAGAGTACACTGAGTGACATGTAGTGCACTTGCAGTGCTGCGCATCCATCACCTCATCTAGTGGCAGAACATTTTCATTACCACAAAGGAGGTATTGTACCCATTAAGCAGTCACTCCTCACTGCCCCCCTCCCCTAGCCTCTGGCAACCACTAGCCTACTTTCTGTCTCTATGGATCTGTCTGTCCTGAAACTCTCATACGGATGTGGTCTTTTGTGTCTGGCATTTTTCACTTAGCACAATTATTCAAGATTCTTCCGTGTTGTAGCATGTATCAGCACTTCATTCCTTTGTATGGATATACCATGTTTTGAGTATTGAGTTGTTTTTACCTTTTGGCTATTGTGAATGGTGCTGTTGTGAACAAGTACTTGTACTTGCTTGAATACCTGTTTTCAAATATTTGGGGTATATACCTAGGAGTGGAATTGCTGAATCATATGGTAATTCCATGTTTCACTTTTTGAGGAACAAACAAATTGTTTTCCTCTGTGACTGCACCTTTTTATCCACCAGCAGTACACAGGGGTTCCCAAATCTCCACATCCTCGTCAACGTGTGTTAGTTTCTTCTTTAAAAAAAAAAGTTACAGCCATAGAATCTTTTAAAAATATAATTTATTTAAAAATAAATTGAAAATATTTATTGAAAGGTATAATATTTATTTTATTGAGGTATAATTGACATATCATTTTAGGTGTACAATGCATTGACTTGATATTTGCATATATTGCAAAACGATCACCATAAGAAGTCCAGTTAACAACCATCACCATACACAGGTATACAACATTTTTTTTCTTGTGATGAGAACTTTGAAGAGCCACTTACCTAGCTACTTTCAAATATACAATACAGTATTCTTAACGATAGCCAGCATACTGTACATTACACCCTCAGGGTTTATTCATTTTATAACTGGAAATTTGTACCTTTTGACTCCTTTCACCAATTTTGCTCACTTGCTCCCTGAGGCAACCACCAATCTATTCTCTATATCCATGAACTCAGTTTTTTTGTTCATTTGTTATTTGTTGTTTTAGATCTCACATGTAAGTGAGATCATACAGTCTCTATCTTTTTCTGACTTGTTTCATTTAGCATAAGGTGTTACACACAGCAAACTTCCCTTCTTTTTTATGGTTGAATAACCTGTTATATGCCACGTTTTCTTTACCCATTCACCCGCTGATGGACGTTTTAGTTTGTCTCCATGTCTTGGCTGTTGTAAATAACGCTACAGTGAGGATAAGGGTACTGTCTTTTCAGTTAGTGTTTTTGTTTTCTTCAGATAAATACCCAGTCATAGAACTGCCGGATCATGTGGTGGTTCTATTTTTAGTTGCTTAAGAAAGCTCCATACTGTTTTCCATAGTGGCTACACCAAAAAGCATTCCCACCAGCAAGTGTTCTCTTCTCCACATCTTTACCAACACTCATTTCTTGTCTTTGATAGTAGCCATTCTAACAGGTGTGAGGTGATATCTCACTGTGGTTTTGATTTGCATTTCCCTATGACTAGTGATGTTGAACACCTTCAAATACCTATTGACCAACTGTGTCTTCTTTAGAAAAATGTCTATTTACTTCCTCAGCCCATTTTAAAAATCAGATTGTTTGATTTTTTGCTATTGCACTGTATGAGTTCTTTATGTATTTTGGGTATTAAGTCCTCATCAGATATATAATTTGGAAATATCTTCTCCCACTCAGTAGGTTGCCTTTTATTATTATTTTTTTTTGATGGTTCTTTTTGCCCTGAAGCAGCTGCTTAGTTTGATGTAGTCCCACTTGTTTATTTTTGCTTTCATTGCCTTTGCTTTTGGTGTTAAATCCAAAAAATTGCCAGGATTAATGTCAGGGAACTTACTACATATGTTTTCTTCTAGAGTTTATGGCTTCAGTTCTTAAATTCAAGTCTTTAATGCATTTTGAGTTAATTTTTATGTGTGGTGTATATAGTGGTCTAGTTTCATTCTTTTGATGCGGTTGTCCAGTTTTCCCAACATCATTTACTGAAGAGACTATTCTTTCCCCATTGTATATTCTTGGCTCTTTTATCATAAATTAATTGGCCATACATATGTGGGTTTATTTCTGGGCCCTCTGTTCTGTTCCATTGGTCTGTGTGTCTCTTTTTATGCAACTGCCATACTTATTGGAGAAGGTGATGGCACCCCACTCCAGTACTCTTGCCTGGAAAATCCCATGGATGGAGGAGCCTGGTAGGCTGCAGTCCATGGGGTTGTGAAGAGTTGGACATGACTGAGCGAGTTGGACTTCACTTTCATTTTTCACTTTCCTGCATTGGAGAAGGAAATGGCAACCCACTCCAGTGTTCTTGCCTGGAGAATCCCAGGGACGGGCGAACCTGGTGGGCTGCCGTCTATGGGGTCGCACAGAGTTGGACACGACTGAAGTGACCTAGGAGCAGCAGCAGCCATACTGATTTGATTGCTGTAGCTTTTTGTATAGTTTAAAATCAAAGACTGTGATGCCTCCAGCTTTGTTCTTCTTTCTCAAGATTGCTTTGTGGAGAAGGAAATGGCAACCCACTCCAGTATTCTTGCCTGGAAAATCTCATGGACAGATGAGCCTGGTGGACTAGTGTCTGGCATCGCAGAGTCGTACACAACTTGGCAACTGAACAACAACAACACACAATCAGGCAAATGTGATTTGGGGAAATAGTTCTTGATGGAAATGTGACATAAAATGAAGAGTGAAGTGACCTAGCAATATGGAATACAGAGTTTTCTAAGAAATTAACATTTGTGTATAGAATAATAATTGCAAATATTCAAACAATAAAGTCCATGGCTAAAGAAAAAAAAAAAAGATTGCTTTGGCTATTCAGAGTCTTTTCTGATTCCACAAAGACTTTAGGATTGTTTGTTCTAATTCTACTTTATCTCATCCCAGTTTATAAAATTTTGTCTGACTTGTGATTTGGGGTTTTTTTGGGGGGTGAACTGGTCAAAAGCAGTGATTTTCAAACTTTTTGATAGGAGAACCCCTTTATACTTTTAATAATTATTGAATACCCCTAAAAGGCCTTATGTGGGTTATATCTGTATTTGGTATTTTGGTATTTACTGTATTAGAAATTACAAACTGAGAAATTATTTAAATATGCATCCATTCATTGAAATATAATAAACCCATTATATGTTAACAAAATATTATGAATAATAACTCCCCCCTACCCCACACACGCACACACACGATAGTGGAAAGACTTGCATAGTTTCTCTTATCGCAAGTCTCTTTAATGTCTGCTGTAAGGTAAGACTGTTGATTCTCACATAAGGTCCTGAGATCTGCATGTAGCCTTTGGAAAACTCCCCTATACACTTGTGAGAGAATGATAATGAAGGAGGCAAATAATGTCTTAGATTTCTCCTCAGTGACTGAGGATACCCAGGTTGGAGAGCAATTGGTTTTAAGAGTTGTTGTTTCTGGCAAAACTAGGAGTGTTTAAAAACCTTTCAGCAATTTCTTATCATAGCTTAGGGAATGGTATTGGTTGTTTTGAACCCAAATACAAAATGTTCAAGGAACTTACTATTTGGGTCAAAGATGAACCTTTTTTTTAGAATCAAAGATTAAAGAGGAGTTATCAATTGCATAATCTCTTCTTTTATGTTATCATACTGAAGCAAAATGAACAGCTGTATAACTAGTACTTTCAGAAAACATTTTTTTTTTGCTCAGTCGGTTAATATCGCATCCCACCTTGTTCCGTAAGGTACTTGGGGCAACTCTGCAGATAAGTGGTATAATAGAATTTTGAATACAGATGGGACAAGAAGAAGATGGTTAGAAACTAAGACAAAGCCAAGTGTAAAGTAGCACATACACTTTTGTATAACTTTTAGAAGTGGGAGAAAACTATAGTGTTTTCAAATGTTCCGACTTGAGAAGAAGATTCACTAAGGGTTTTTAATGACTCACACCATCCTTTGCAATTGTGCAGCATAGTGTCTTTAATAAAAATCTGTTCTTACCTTTCCAAGGAAAATAATCTCACATATTGCCAGTCTACTTTGCTAGTTACTTGACTTGCTAACAGTTATTACATCAGCTTTATCAAAATGTATTAAGCTATGCTAAGTCACTTCAGTCGTGTCCGACTCTGTGCGACCCCATAGACGGCAGCCCACCAGGCCCCGCCGTCCCTGGGATTCTCCAGGCAAGAACACTGGAGTGGGTTGCCATTTCCTTTTCCAGTATTAAGCTATACTCAGCATTATTAATTGTATTTGTATGTGTGCTCAGTCATGTCCAACTCTTTGCAACCCCGTGGACTGTAGCCCACCAGGCTCCTCTGCCCGAGGGATTCTCCAGGAAAGAATCTGGAGTGAGTTGTCATTTCTTTCTCCAGGGATCATTAGTTATAGCATGTGAGATCTAGTTCCCTGATCAGGTATGGAACCTGGGCCCCCTGTATTGGGAGCATGGAGACTTAGTCACTGGATCACCAGGGAAGTCCCAGTAATTGCATTTTATAATGTTATGTAGGATAAAGGAAAGAGCACAGCACTGCAATCCAGGAGACCAGAGATCTAACTAAGGTTCCGAGGCTGGATTCCTACAAGCCTAGGCAGTCACTTTTTCTTGCTCGTGGGCAGAGAGGAGAACAGGTTTCTGGAAAGGGGCTAACAATTTAATTTGGGAGATGGAAGCACTCTATAGAGTGTTGAGGTGGTTTTTGTTTTTTTTAATGAAAGGTAAAAAAAACCTTTCTTGCTTCACACTACTAGAATTACTTCACACTGCAGAATTGCTATACCACGATTACAATTTTTATCCCAGGGTTACTCAGGTATTCGTATTGGTCAAAATTGTACAGTTAAGATTTGTGCGTTTATATATATTTTACCTTAAAAAATTAAAAATAATCAAGTGGTTAGTGGGTAAAGGTGGCAATAAAACAAGAAAGGCACAGTTTTCAAAGCTACACGATAGGGACGTGAGGTTACTACCCAGCTCTGTTCACTTTGTGTATGTACATTTGAAGCTTTCTGTGTTTAAATGTTTTTGTTTAAGCAGCTTTCTGCTCTGCCATATTAGAATGTCAAAAGATAGCATTTAGAATTGATAAATCAAGAAATAGCAATGTAAAGATATACTTTAGAAATGTGGAAATAAAAGGGGAAAATAATTAAAAGGTATCAAAGTGGTTGCCTGTGGGGATCAGAGCTGAGTGTAGAGAGGGCTGGAGTAGGAAATACCTCGATTTTGTTTTATAAGAATTCCAGTGTTATTTGATTTTTAAACCTTATGCATATATTCCTTGGATGAAATAGTATATTCATTCTGTGAATTACTGCATTGTTTTCGAGGAACATATCCACAGGATCATATGTGGACAGTTAGTATTAATTCTAAGCACAGACCAATGCTTAGAATAAAAATTGTTTACTTATGATAATTTTGGCAGTATGCGCAGTTATTTCCAGTGCCAAGGTTGATGATTTACATTTGAATTCCTACTTCAGATGCAGAGGGCTCCAGAGTTTGATTGCATAGTTTGTCCCTGCCCTCCTGCAGTTTGTTCTTGACACCATAGTCAAGAGTGATCATTATAAAGTTTCTATTACTCTCCTGTTCAAAAGCCGCCGAGTGGCTTCCCATGGCAGTTAGACTAGAATTGAAAGTCTTCATCATGGCCCACAGACAAGGCTGTAAGCTACATAAGTGATGGGATGGTGCCTTATCTTCTTCTCACTCTCCCTCCTCAGAGTCAGCTGGATGGCCTTTCACACACTCTGAGCTCTTGCCTGCCTCCAGGCCTTCATACTTGCCATTGCTCCTGAGAATGGCTGCTTCTCCTCATTCAGGAATTAATTCCTGAAAAAGGCCTCCCCTGACCATCTAGTTATATAGTAGCTCCTTCCACCCCTTCTCCATGTAAAGCAGTGGTGCTGAGAGTGGTCCTCAGACCAGAAGCATGAGCATCACATGGGAACACTTTGTTTTGTTTGGAAATGCATCACAGACCTGCTGAAATAAAATCTGCATTTTAACAAAATCCTCTGGTATGCAGTGTAAATTTTTCCAAAGTTCTGATCTAAAATAACCCCCCTTCTCAGTTTTCCTGTTAATAGCTCATTTCTGAAGATAACCTGGTCATTTACCTGTCCATTACTTCTCCCTAAATGAAATAACTGTACAACAACAATCTTCATGGTGTTCACTTATTTGTAAAATTGGGGTCATACTATCTCCCACCCTCATCATTATGAAGAGATTCACTATTTCTTGGACTACTGAAGTCATGCAACTAATAAAGAATCATTCATTTATCCTTATCTTCAGGTAGTTTGTCTTCAGAACTGAAGTTTAGGTTTTATTGAGCACTTTGCTACAGCCTGAAAACACTTTCTTTTTGGTATTTTATAAAGCACTTCCATTCAGAGTGCTGACTTTAAAAAATTCACAACGTGAGAGTTGCAAGTTAAGTTTTACTTGGGGCAAAGTGAGGACTGTAGCCCGGCAGACAGCATTTCAGATCAGCAGGGGAACATGACCTTGGTTGGGGGCAGTACATGCAGTCAAGCACGTATTTTCTTGCAGGTATCTTCTAGTCAGGAGCAGCAGTTGTCACTACGAAAGATTTTAGTGCTCTTCTAGATATGAGGAGGTAGAAAAATTGGGCTCATGAAATCAGCTCCTGAACATATCTGACTATCTGAAAACCTGTCCTGTGGGGTACTGAAAATCAACAGCTGCAGCAGCACATGATTTAATCCTTGTAGAGGTAGATGGCAAGTGCCCATTTGGAGTTGACAAGGGTTAAAGTTGTCGTTAAAGGTTTTTATCCAAAGTAAGTGTTAGTCTACTATTTGTATCAAATTTTATTAAATCAGAATTTAATAAATTTTTAATAAGAAAATAAAATTCTGAAAATGGAAAGTCAAATGCAAAATTTTCAGTTAAACTAAAATAAAAACTGATGGGGCAAATAATGCGTCAACTTTTTACTTGTGAGGTAAGATTCTAGGAAAAACTTTAGTTTTGGTAGTCTACATTTAAAGATAATGTTCCCAGGATATGTCTCCTCATGCATGTCCTGGGTCAGGAAAAACTTCATTCTACGTACTTTGAGTGAAGAAATAGGACAGCTTACATCAGTGACTTTCAACTGGGGGTGATTTTGCCCCCAGGGACATTTGGCAATGGCTGAAGACATTTTTGGTAGGCGCAGCTGGTGGAGAGGTGGGTGTAGAGGCCAGGGACCTCCAAATACCGTGTAATGCCCCCCACTGAACAGCTCTCCACCACAAAGAATTATTTAGCCCAGAATGTCAGTGGTGCTGCTTCAAAGAGACCCTGGCTTAAAATTCAAAGAGCCCTTCCTCTGCAAATACTAATGCTATCAGAAAAACAACACTTTGTTCAACCTTTTGGAAAAGAGACTATATAGAAACTGGCAATTTAGAGATTCAGATGAGTATGTGGGCAGGAAATGCTCAGATAGTTCTCCTTTTTTAAAAAGAAGAAAACTCAAATATAGGGTTACTGGTTTTCTTTATTTTACAGATGGGGTCGAGGATTTGGTCTTTTGGGTTCCATTTTTGGAAAAGATGGTGTATTAAACCAGCCAAACAGTATCTTTGGACTTATATTTTATATACTACAGTTATTACTTGGTAAGTATTTATACAGCAATACATAAATAAGTTTGTTTTGTTATATTTCATTTAGTACTTTGTCTCTTTGTCCTGATGTGTCTTTACAGTAAGTAAAAAGCAGATGTTGGTGGTAGAACCACTAGTTTGTAACACATTTTTGTGTTGTGAAAACTTGGTTCACTAAGATTTTGATGACACTCAGCCTGAACTTGGTATCTGTTGGTATTTAATCAGGGATAGGAGCATCCCAGGATGCTCAGAAAAACGAGTCCCATTCAGGGAAATTATTACTCCAAACAGTTTGCCTTGGAAACCTTGTTTCCTTGTTATTTTGTATACTCTGTAGCTATTTTAAAATATTATGCATTGAGAAAACATTAATGCTAAATGATATTCAGTCATAATTCCATCACCTTTGTATAGCCACTGTTGCCATTGTTCCTTACTTTTTTTACTTAATTTTATGTGAGCTCTCTTACACTGTCTATCCTCTTAAGTGCTTTGCTGTTGTGGATATCAGGCTTCAGATTTATAATGTTCTAAATAATACTACAGTGATTAACTTTGTTTAAAGTCCTCTTCTCATACTTCCTTTTCTCTTTGAATTATTTCTGCAAAACAAATATCTAAATGTAGGATGAATGAGTCAACAAACATAGATTTTTGTGGGGTATGGATTTTAATAGGTAGAAACAAACTGATTTTCCCTCAGTTGTCAGGTTTTCCCAAAGCTTCAACCATCCTCATTTTTTTTTCTATAAAATTTCTAATTCAGTAGTTACATATTAATAGCCATATTAATTTTATTTTTAATTTTATAGTATTTTAATTTCCTTTTATTGCCAGTTGAGTTATTGGGATCCTGATAACAGTACATTTCATATTTGTTACAAACATTTTACTCATTCTTTATTCTTGTTTTAGAAATATTGATTTTGTGAATTTTGATTATATAGAAGGTTTTATAGTTTCAGAGTTAAATTCATCCATCTTTGTCCTTGCATTTCAATTGTTAATATTTTATCCTGTTATCTGGCAGGTCTTCTTTCTAGCAACAATAGATTTATTCCAAGGCAAGCTGTGCACCTAAATTTTTCTCAATAGCCTTATCAAGTTTGCCCCCTTCCGTATCTGTATATCCTGCAGAAATAAAAAAACACACACAAGGATATTCATAGCAGTTCAGTTTAAAATAGCAAAAAATTAGAAGTAGCTTGTAAGGATTGAATAGGTTACAAGCATGCTAAAAAATACTATGTAGCCATTAAAGGGAAAAGTAGGTCTACAAACCCTGGAAGATCAAAACCTAGTTTAGCAATTAAAAAAAAAGGCAAATTGTGGTATAATAAATAGAGGATAAGTATATGTTTATATATGTGCAGGGTTGAGACTTTCACCTTTTATTTCATTTAATTGTTTTGTTTGGATTTCTAAAGAAGAATATAAAGTATAAGTTCACAATAAAATAACCTAAGAAAAGCTTCTGACTATGTTAATTTTGGGAGATGGGCTTGAACAGCTCCCAAATTTTGTAATATTTAATTTGTTAATTTCATTTAAAATCATGTGTATCATATATATTTTTTCTAGTCACATTTTAGGCATTCACATGCATTTTTAGTGTTTGTGTCTTTACCACTAGAGGCACATTTGAACTCCCCAAACGTGGTTTTCCAGAGCACATCAGGTTCACTCCCTTCTAAGTTGTTCAAGATAGAGCCTTTTTTTTTTTTTGGCAGCGCTGTGCAGCTTAGTTCCCCAACCAGGAATTGAACCTAGGCCACCACAGTGAAAGTCCTGAGTCCTAACCACCGGACCGCCGGGGAAATCCCGTCCTGTTAGGTCTTTAAATCTGCACAACAGTCTTAAGAGGCAGTCATGATTATTGTCCCACTTTTACAGTTAAGGAAAAGAGTTGCACAGAGAGTGCAAATAACTTGCCTATATCATTTTGAAATTAACTTTCTTAGATAAAAATTAAGGTGCCAGCATTCATTTTTGAAGTTTGAGATATTCGCATAAATGAGGTCAGCCAACTTTGTTTTTTAGTAAAGGGCCAGATAGGAAATCATTTAGGCTTTGCTGACTATCACAGCTACTCAGCTCTGCCACTCTAGTGCCAAAGCAGTCACGGTCATTACATACATGAATGAGTGTGGCTGGGTTACGATAAATCCTTATTTACAAAAGCAGGTGGCATAAGTAATCCAACAGTATCTTAGTGTGGAAAGAGCCTTGTTAAAGCGTCAGGGATGTCTCTGGCGGTCCAGTAGTCAACACTCTGTATTCCCAGTGCAGGGGACGCAGGTTCAGTCCCTGGTCAGGGAACTAAGATCCCACATGCCGCACAGTATGGTCAAATACATAAATTAATAAATACTCCTCTGCTTTAAAAAAAAAAATGATTTCTTCAAAAAACATGTACTCTCTTAAGTGGTCTCTAGGCAAGTCGGTTCCCATGGCTAGGCTACAGCCCAGATGCAACTTCTCATTGTACTGGCAGTGTGATCTCAGCTCCTTAATTAACCTCTTCAAACCACTACCACTTATTTATTTGTATCTGTTTCTGTGATCCTTATCCATTAGTTGTTGGGTAGGAGGGTAGGTAGTTTAATATGCTCTGCTCTCTTGTCCTTAAAAATAAGTGCACATGTTCTCAATACTGTTGGCTACAGGAAATTACAAAACCAAACGTGAAGATGTCAGATGATAGCATCAAGAGTTCAGGCTAGTCTTTGTGTTGAGAACTCAGGTTGTCTCCATCTGGTTTGACCCACATGTGGCCAACTGGCCAAATGTGGTTTTCCTTATGCCCCAGGGTGAGCCCTTTCTGAAATGTTTATCATGATTTTTTTTTCCCTTCAACAGCATGTTGATGTAATCATCTCCCATTATGGGATTTTTGATAAATTTGATCTGAACACAGGAAAGCAAATTTTACTTTCCACAGGTGGGGAGCCTGCCTATAGTGAAAAGGGTCTGTCTGGATGGTCTCACCAAATGTGTCCTGCTTGGAAGAGAAGGTTGTGGTCCTCACATTACTTTTTTCTCCTCCTCTCATTACTTTATTCATTACAGGAGGTAGGGCTGTCAGTTTTACAAATCTGCTTCATTGCATAATGTGATTGCAAAAGTGCATATTTTCTTTACATGCCTTAGCTAAGGCTAGTTTATGAAATATATAATATTTCATCCAGAATATTTACCAGTCAAAAACAGTGCAGCTATGGGATGGACATGTACACATTGCTATATTTTAAGTGGATGACCAACAAAGACCTACTATATAGCACAGGGAACTCTGCTCAGTGTTATGTGGCAGCCTGGACAGGATGGGAGTTTGGGGAAGAATATTGTTGTTGTTTAGTGACTAAGTCATATCTGACTCTTTTGCAACCCCATGGACTGTAGGTCGCCAGGCTCCTCTGTCTGCGGGATTTCCCAAGCAAGAATACTGGAGTAGGTTGCCATTTCCGCTCCAGGGGATCTTCCTAATCCAGGGATCAAACCCATGTCTCCTGCATTGACAGGTGGATTCTTTACCACTGAGCCACCAGGGAAGCCCTTGGGAGAGAATGGATACGTGTATATGTATGGCTGAGTCCCTTCGCTGTTCACCTGAAACTATCACAACATCACAACATTGTTAATCAGCCATACTCCAATACAAAAAAACAACAACACTGCAGCTAGAAAACTTAAGAAAATAGACCTGTAGGTCTTGTCCTCAAATTTCAGTGTTTTGTCTTAAGATCAGTGTTCCAACCCTGAAGCAAATCACAAAATGTTCCCTTTGAACTGGGAAGCTTGTTCTCCAGTGTCAAGGTCTGACTGAGCCAGTGTCCGTTCCTCTTGCAGGCCTGACAGCGAGTGCGGTTGCAGCTTTAATCCTCATGACATCCTCCATCATGTCCGTAGTGGGGTCTTTGTACCTGGCCTACATCCTGTACTTTGTGCTGAAGGAGTTTTGCATCATCTGCGTCATCACATATGTGCTGAACTTCATTCTTCTTATCATCAACTACAAACGACTAGTTTACTTGAACGAAGCCTGGAAACGGCAACTGCAGCCCAAGCAGGACTGACCGCCTGATGAACTCTTTAACTGACAGTCTGAAGTCCCTTTTTCCATTAAGTTTATTTTGCAGCAGTTTGGGTTTTTTTTTTTTTTTAATTATTATTATTATTATTCTTCACAACAGACACTTTCCCTAAGAATCTTAAACTGATTTTTTAAAATCCTATAAATTAGAAGGGGCTCTAGCTATTTTCTGTGTCAATCTTCATTTTAAATATGGATACAAAGGATATACCAAGCCAATCAAAGACAAGCTTTAACTTTACTTTGGAGATGTTTCTGAAATGGTAAAATGTAGCCCTAGCCCCTTCCCCTCAGTTGTAAAGTGAGCAACCATTGCTAGTAATTCTCTAATGTGTATAAATTCAATTTCAGGTATAACAAATGTGATCATGACATGAAAATATTTTAGAATAGATACTGTATTCAATATTGCCATGTTTACAATATGTAATATGTTTTTTAGCCGATGGATTTAAACATGTAGATTCAACTAGAATCCATTTATGTGATATTTGTAAATAAAGGTAGAGATATTGGATCCAGCCCTGTAGAAACTTGCTGTACAGCTTAGTTGGAGTGTAGCAATGAGGAACAATCAGCTCAATGCTGACTGAAGACGTAGTGAAAATACTAAGTCCACACAGAGCATCTTGTGGAAAGGACTGGCAGCTGTGGGTCCAGCACTGACAGCAAAAATAATAGGGTGACTGGTTCCCTTTCATCTCCTTCCTTTGAAAGGAAGAAACTAAATTTGGACATTCAAGTCAAGCTTGTACCTAGTCATAGAACTGGATCAATTAGAAACTTACAGTGTGAGTCATGTGACCAGACTTTCAAGGCCTTCAGGACACTAAAGGTGGGCAAATGGGTAGATTTCTCTGGCAAAAAGCTGGAAATAGTACTATGGCATTTCATAGTCTCTTACAACAGGTGAATTTTCATGCAGATAATTTTCCTTCACATTAGTGCCAGTCAACCAAACAGTATTGGCTTGGAAAATCATCAGTATAAGCCCCAGTCACTCCAGAGTAGGATTACTCTTGGGTAGCTCCATATGTTTCTCCTGTTTCTTTCTTCACTAACTAACCGGACATCTAGTTTTAGAGTCAGATATTAGATTTGTAAACTTTAGGGCTGACATGCTGCTCAATTGGCTTAACTGGGAGGAGTACTAAAGGGAGAAGTATCTCAAGGTGGAACATAGTACTCTTTCTAATAACTACCCCAATGCAGAGTCTTTGAAAGAGATTTGAATAAACCCAAATGAAACAGTGACAGTATGTTTCTCTGGTTAACATCTTCTATCAGAATGTTCAAAGTGCCTTCTGTCTTAAATCTCAAACCAAATATTTTGTGTGTTGAACTTGGGCAGAAGTGTCCTTCCTTCCTTTCTCAGCATGAAGTAGGAAACTTGCATTCTATAGAAAGGTTCTGTGTGGTCTTTTCATTCCTTAGATTGAGAAGGAGTCGCCATGTTTTTGCTTCTATTTCTGTTCATCATTACGTTAAGAAGAAACTGGTAACTACTGAGTGTTCTGCCTTCTTTTGTAGGGAGGGGACAGGCTCTGCTCTGTAAACCATAACGTGTAGAGTCATCAGCTGTCCAGCAGTTTCCAACCAACTGTCATAATTGATGCAGTGTACTCTTCTAGCCCAAGGCAGGTATCAAATTGCATTGTAATGTACTTATAACCAGTTTAAACTAGTTTTGTAAAAGATATCTTAGTTCTGATTTCATCCAGGCTTATGTTTTTTCCCATGAATGTGAATATTTCAATGTCTGTTTTATTATGTATGTATTGTTCTTGTTTCTCTAAAGAACTCTAGAAAGTGTTGATTAGATGTCTGGTATTTATGGAGAAATGAGTTCTCTGGAGAACTGCACGATGAGCTCGTCTGGCAGCAGAGCTTCCCCTCTACCCAGCAGATCAGCAGTTCACTGCTTCTCTTTTCTCCACTAGTCTGGAGACGGCTTCACCGTGATGACATCATGGTATATATATATATAAACTCTGGTTGTGCTAAACAAGTTCCTTGTGTCCCCATTTAAAATTGTTCTTTGCCCTCCTCTGTCAGCGGAGTAGAGTTAAAGCTTGTCTCAATGTTGCGTTCTTGCAAACACCTGCAATTCTTTTGTGAGAAAACATCAGGGTGTTCAGCCGGACCCTTCAAGTTTTTCCTTTGCTTTTCTAAGCCTTGGGGACACCACTGTTTCAGTTGTAGAAAAATTGTTGCCACATTCCTACAACCCCAGAATTCATGTCCTTCTCACTGAGGGATGAACATGTGCTGCCTGAAATAACCACATGGTGATGCCCATCTCTCTAAGCAAAGAACCCCAATGCTGGTGTATGTGATTTGTTATTTTTCCCTGGGAAGAATTTAGGCTTCCCTCTACGTCAATTCTACCCTAGAAGAAGGGGAAAACCCCCTGTTAAAAGTCTGAGGGTTAGTAAGATTACTTCAGACTGAATATTTAAACATTGCAACATTATTAGCTACCAGTGTTGAAGAACAGGTGGGGGAAAATGTGAATTTCTGCTTCTCAGTTTTCAAAATGATTTGTAACAGATGAAGCCTCTTATTTACTTGACAGTCCTATCATTTGAAGAAATAAGAGAAGTCGTGGTTACATGATAAATTTTAGGAAAGCTCAGTGGTTTGAAGGGTTTCATTTCATTTTTTTTTTCATTGCAGCTAGTTGGTATCAGTTGAGGATCAACTTCTGGTGAAGTGTCAGATTTAACTAGCTGTGTGCCCTGGGTGTATGTCACCCCTCCTTAAATCCATGACTTTTAAAGATGTTGATAGCATTGATTATTTTCATTCAGAGAGACAAAGATCTCTCATTTGATACAAGAGATCTTTGGAGCTCCTATGTAGAATACAGGACCAAGACTACAATGAAATTAAAACTGTGAGTTGGCTTTAGTTTTCTTAGACTTCATTTAAGACTATCAGCAGAAGTACAAAGTTGTATCCAGCAAAGCTTGAGACCAGTAACTGCTGACAGATCTTACCCTGAACGTCAGTACTGGACAACTGCCAGCAAGAAACCCACTCTCATTTTTGGTAACCTATTTGGGAAAGAATACCTAATATTCAGCCTTCGTCCTCGTGTATTTTTCTGTATTTTTTCCCCAATGGGCAAGTTCTGGTGAAACACTGCTCTTTATGTATTTTAGGCAGCACTTACGAGTCCTAATTTGTGAGAACTACCCTTCAATAAATCAAGGGATGGGGGTGGGAGTCCAGGCGACTTGGTTAAACTTTTTTTTTTAACATATTAGCCCAGAAAAGGTAAAATGTTTTGTTATAAAACTGTATTAAGCATGGCCTAAGTATTAGGTGTATGATCTGTATAGTATGTTCCATCAAAAAATATTTATTACTAGTGCTTTAAGCTCCAGAGTAAACATTCATTTAAAATGGAGTTCACTGGGCAGATTTCCCCTTTAATATAGATAGAAATATTCTTTATCAGAGGTTTAGGACACAGTTTTGCTAACTGGTAAAAAACAAATGTAAATATGTAAGAATGTTTATTTGTTGCACATAACTTTTTTGGTATAAAATAAATGTAGAAGTTACCTGTGGAAGTTGTGCTGCCCTCATTCTTATACTGCAGTGTTATATTTCGAAAAAGCAGTAGAAATGAATTCAGTCTTAGAAACGATTTTAAGTTCTGGTCACACCCTGGGGTCAGGACCTTAGTTCCCCAACCAGGGATCGAACCTGTGTCCCTTGCACTAGAAGGCAGAGTCTTAACCATTGGACCATCAGAAGTCCCTATAAATGATCCTTGCAATTAATACCATAGCCTCATTTCTACAGGTATAGAGTTGACTCTTTTTCTCTTAAATTATAGGTAAACTTATAGAAGACAGAAGCAGAATTCTTAGAGATTCTAGTTCTTGGAATTCCTGTGGGCTTATGATGTATGTGGTTGTCAAGAATTAATGAAGATGTTACTGCTTATAGTTCTGTGAGCACATAGATTGTATTAATCAGCTGTTTTTTCACTGCTTTACTGTACCTCACCTTGAATACTCCACTCTTATAATCTCCTAAAAAGTTAATATCTGCAAGAAAGATAATTTCGTTGGAAATGCAGTTAGCCATATTTTATTGAATAGAACAAATGTGTCCTTTGTTAGGACCTTAGGACTTGAGAAAAGAATCTTACCCCTAATTTGTAAAACATTTAAGTGTGTCTGTCATGTTTCATTTTTTTTAATAATGTTTGTCAGGTAAAGAATTTTATATATTATTCCTTGACATTAAACTGGAACATAAAACTTGATTACTTCAAGAAACTTGGAAATTTTAGGGTAACAAAAGAAATATACAGCCCCTAAAATTCCTAACTTATTACTGGAACAGACTACACTCGCATTTCTTCACGGAGCTTGGAAAGAAAGGTTAAAAAAGGGCATGTGTTGAGACATGAAATCCCCTACAAGTGGATCAAACTCTGTATCAAGAACTACATTAATTTATGGTCTTCAATTTGATTGGACCGTATTTTTCCAAAGCTTTCAGCTTTAAATCAGGGTTGATGAACACTGAAATCTTAAAAATAACGTACCTTACTTAATGGAGCCTGCAGAAGAGGGGCAGGAGGACAGATTCCTAAGGAAAGGCCGTCCTCGGGAGCAGAGCAGGTGGCGGCACCAGGTATGGAAGCCTGTCCTGTCTGCGGCCCGCGCATTCAGAGGCTGCATCTCCACCTTCAGTGGAGTCGGCTGCAATGGTCCAGTGGGCTTCTACAGCTGTCTATCCCTTTCAGTCCAAACAAGATGACGGCTGCGGTTGGAAGAACATCCCAGCCGCATTGGAAACCTCTGAGCTCCCTTCCAGCTCCGACATTGCTCCATTCTTACCTTTCTTCTGCTTCTGCGTCAGCTTAGCTGTGGTTCACAGACCCCGTGCCTTCTTCTTCCAGCCTGATACTACTTTCTGGGAATTTGCTGAAACTTCAGCCCTTCTGTGGAGTTCCTAGCAGGTGTTTCCTACCGTCACCCACTCAAGTCAAGGCTGGCCCAAAGCGCACACAGCAGGGCTAGTTTGGTGGCAGCACAGTTTGTAAGCCACGACTCTGAGTGGGGCATGAGTGCTGAAGCAGAGGTTTCCCAAGACTCTGTGCTTGGTTAAGGCTACAAAAACAGGCTGAGACGCCGAAAAGAAAAGCAGATGCTTTTCAGCAGTATAGATCATTCAGTTTACGGATGGTCACTTTTAAGCCAACTCTTTATTCTCATATGACAAAAGCTTTTCTTTATTATTATTATTATTGGCCATGCTGTGCAACATGTGGGATCTTAGTTTCTCAACCAGGGATCAAACTCAGGCCCCCTACAATGGAAGTGCCGAGTCTTAACCACTGGACTGCCAGGGAAGGCCCTACAAGTCTTTATTTTCACCTCTAATGTTCCCTTCTAGCAAATGACCACAAAATCCAGGTGAGAAGCTTCCAGGTCTGCCATGCACAGTGCAGGAAACACTTGCTCTGTGTGCGATGACAGTAGCCCCCCTCCCTGGGGAGGAGGAGTTGACCGAGCCAGTGTCTGCAGAGAGGTAGTTCTCGCTTTAAACAGTAAACAGGCCGCTTCCCACACACTGTGACGTCACAGCTGACCTCTGGTACCTGGTTTCATTGGCAAGTTTCCAGTATCTCTCTCGCAACAGGAAAGCTGCACTCTTTGGTTGTCTCTGCCGAGTGAAGATCCCTTTTCTGTTCCCAATCATCCGAACTGGTGCTAAAAACAAGACAAAAGGTGTTTCACATGACTTCTGATGGGGAAAATCAGAACCAGCCTGGAGCCAAGCTGGGGACTCAGCAATGTCTTCATGCTTTAGAGCTGCTCGGCCTGCTGTGGACTCAGAAGTGGCCGCTTAATGGGGTAAAGACTTAAATACCAGTTCTCCCCCAAACACTTCAGCTTTCATCCATTAGGGGAAGAATCCAAAACTGTTTATCTTTTCCTTGCAAGATAATGTTTAAGACATTTAGGGCACCCAGCTGCCTGGTAACTGGAGTGGGGCTGAGACAAAGTTACTCTTCGAAAGGCTGGAGCCCTCTCTGAAAGGACTACTCTCCTAGGAGGAGCCAGAGTCTTGACCACTCACAGGGGCCCAAGTAGATGTTAAAGTAGACGTTAAAGTTCTCCCAGGCAGACTTCCAGCTGGGTCCCCACCCCTGGAGGCAGGTCTGCCGGAGAGGGAGGTAGAAAGAGCAGCTATGCTCCCAGCGAGTCTTCTCTCCACCCCCAAGAGAAGCCACCCCTTCTGTGAAATGGAAAGCTCTCTCCCACTGAAAAGTTCAAGACAACAATCATTTCTCCCATGAAAAGCAAACACCAGGCACTGTGCCAAGCACTTCAAGTGGAATCCCTATGTCAACCTGCGAGGTGGTTGTCGTTATGCCCACTTCATAGGCTTGTGAAAAGGTAGGTACCTTGTCCAAGGTCACACAGCTAATTCCTTACTACACAAAGCCAGTGTCCCTACTCACAAAACTAGGCTTCCATCCAAGTTTATTTCCAGGAGCCACTAATCTCATTTGCCAAGCAGAGTGGAGGCTCACGTTCTCTTTCTTTTTCCTCTTTCACTCTTGCCATTCTGATTTTCTTTTTTTTCTTATTTTGTTTTTTTTGCCATGCTGCATGGCATGAGGAATCTTAGTTCTCCGACCAGGTTTCAAACCCACGCTCCCTACATTGGGAGTGCAGTCTTAACCACTGGACCACCAGGAAGCACCCCCCAACCCCACCCTCCTGAATTCTGATTTTTAGTTAAACTTTAACCTTCCAAAAACCTGTCTTTCCCCAGAAGTAATAAAAGGTAATTCCCACTGTTACCAGTTCTTCCCTACCTCCCCCAGCTTGCTCTCCTCAATTTACAATATATCAAGAAGCTAGTAACCTAGAGGGGTAAAAAGATATAGGAAACATTCATTTGGAAGTTTCTCATTGTTCTCACTTGAGAAAGTACAGACCATGTTCACTCTGAAGGCTTTTAAACACTCCTACATTCAAAACCGTTTGATATTTACGTATATTTGGTGAACCTGCCTTTCATAAGCAAATCATATAAAACAGACTGAAATGTCTTAGGTTTCTCAGGCTTTGTACCTTACCCTAGAATCACGAGTGTATCCCAGTAAATCCAATGCAAGATCCACTTTTTCCTCACACTATTGTGAAACAGAGGAGAGCTGGCCACCTCTGCCTTGAGACGGATGCCTCTCCCATTTACTTCAGAAAACGATTTGCATTACTTGCAGCACACAAGTAATCAGCTGCTTGCTCAACACAACTGACTTTATCCTAGGAAATCCTCTGTGTAGCCTGCTTTGATGATATCAGCCTTCCCCTGCTTGTTTCCAGGGTTCTTAGAACCAAATGTCCTGAACTAACACGCCCACCAGAAACAATGAGAAGGGATACATCCCATGCACCCAAATGCCACTTACACTGGTTAGTCATGAAATCAGCAAAATTCCAGATGAGCTCGCCAACCACATATTCTTTGCGTTTTTGGTCCAGAACCACATGATACTGCTGGAGCAGGCCTTTCTGGTACTCTTCACTGAACATCAGTGGTGGATCCTGGAATTCAAGGCAGAGAGAGAGGTTAGGAGTCACAACCAGCAAAACTGCAAACTTAGACAAAGATCCATCTGAGGATGACCAAAATATCTGTCCTTGTGGTGGGCTATAGTGCCTGCAGGACTTGCTGATACTGGTGGAGGGCCAAGCCAGTGTGTGATGTAGCCCAGGGTTAAAAAAAAAAAAGGTTTAAAAAACAGCAACAACCCCACCTTAATTAGTAACTTCTTTATTTATAAACAGAATTTGTGGGGTTTTTTTTTGGCCACACCAAGCAGCTGGTGGAATCTTAGTTCCCCAAACAGGAATTGAACCTGGACCTTCGGCACTGAAAGCACAAGTTCTAGCCACTGGACAACCAGGGAATTCCCATTAAACAGAATTTAATATTTGCTTTACTTTTTTCCACCTCTATTTCCCACTGCAGTCTTACAACTGAACTACACTAGGAATAAAAATACGTGTCTGGATAATAAATTTAAAACCCAAGGCTGAAGTAGCTGCCAATGCATAATTTGAGCACTGGCGTGACTCAGCTTTAACTTCACTCCAATTCCCCTGTATCTCATCTAGGTAAGGAACTGCTATTTAGCCCATTGACTATTGAACAAATCGTTATTTAGCATCTGCTTATATGCCAGGCATTAGAGGCAAAGAAACTAGAAAGATAGGGTCCCTGCCCTCATGGGCTTTACAATCTGGCAAGACACAAGCTCGAAGTGTAACAAGGGTGAATTGGGAGCAGGTAGTGTGTGGGGGGCGGGTAGGAGGAGGTTAGTAGGGGGCGCAGACGGAGGCGGGGCCACAGAAAGCTTCACTGAAGCTGAGACCTGCCAGGCGAGGAGGGGAAAAGCAGAGGCCACATCTATGGACTCAGCCTCCGGAGAGGAGCTCATGTCTGTCGTGTGCTAAGATATAACGATCTTTGAGATGTTCTTAGAGCTTAAGGTCTGCGTTTTCATCTCATGGGAGTTTGTAGGGGGTGCTGGGTCTTTGACGCACGAGGATGCAGCACTGCAGTCATCTTACAAGAGAACCAACCCCTGTTGGCTTTGGTCCTCCTTCCCAACGAGGATTAAAACGCTATTATACAGGATGCACTGCAGATACAACTGTGGAGTTGTAAGGAAGCCAAGGGAAACACAATTTAATCTCCCTCCTGGAGCCCCCGGTCTGGTCAAGGAGAGAACCAAAGAGAGCATGACAGCTCACGGTGTTCCTCTGTCCAGCTAGGTGGGGTCCTCCTCCCCAAAGAGTGGACACCTGAGCTGAAGCATGACCGCTGAGTCAAGTTCCATTAGCTGGGGTTATGGAGCTAAGAAGGGCTTCCTGGTCAGAAGGAAGAGGCCAGGCCAGCACAGGAGCCACCAAACAGAACAGACCAGGATCTGGGACTGAAGGCCTGGGAGAGGGCAGAGGACGCGGACAGCCCCGAGCACAAATTACGGCTTCGTCCTGTGGGGTCAGGGAAAGCCAGGGACAGGACAAGGCTTGGATTTGTTCCAGGGACCACTTGGGCAGCTTGTGGGAGGCTATCTGAGGACCACGCACATGGAACAGAGGCTGAGTCCGGGCCGGCCGTGTGGAGAGGCGGCTTAGGGCTGGCCTGGTTAGCTGTGGGAGGTGGCCAGGACAAGGGAGGGACGAGGAAAGAGGCAGATCTCTAGTCTGGGGCCGTGATGACTGACATCACTGTCCGAGAGAGGGAAAACATAACTCCCATCTTCGATGCACTTACCTCGTGAAACCCTTCAATGGCATCTGCTCCGTACTCGCTCTGAATCATCGGCTTCTGGTAGGCCTTATACCAGTTCTCGAACTGGGTTGCCAACTGCAGCTGAATCACCTCCATGTGCCCATAGTCGTGGTACCAGGAGTAGTAACTGTTCACACAGATGACGTCCACGTACGGCGCCTGCAAGAGCATGGGGAGAGTCCACCAACCAGGAGAGTGGAGGACTCACACTCGGGGTGCTTCTGGTAGAGGAAGTAAGGAATGAGTGCGGAAAGTGCGTTAGATGCGCACGTGTAGGAAATAATAGTCAGAAGGGACCTGAATGGAGCGAGTGAAGGGAGCAAGCCTCTCGTTCTGGGCCGGCACCCCTGACCTGGCTGCAGCTGGGCTGTGGGGAGGGCGATGAGAGGCAGAGCTGGCCCCAGGCACGTGGGGAGGGCGATGAGAGAGCTGGCCCCAGGCACGCGGGGAGGGCAATGAGAGAGCTGGCCCCAGGCACGCCGGCCCAGGGAGCACATCCAGACTGGACTTCCTTCATCTCTAGGTGGTGCTCCTGTCACTAGTCATGCCCTTGGCCCAACTGAGGGCCGAAGGCAGTTTTCTCCTCACAGAGCCTCCCGAGTCCCCTTTCTGAGCTACTGTCACGGGCCCTGAAGAGACTGGACAGTTCCCTCCTGGGAGGGCAGCCCGGGTTGGGGGCAGCACCGCCATGAATCTGAGCAATGTGCCGCTCAGTGGACCCCAAAGCTCACCTGAACCCACGCTCGCCTGCAGAGTCTGCACTGGGACCCACGCGGTCCATCTCTCCCAAGGGGCTGCAGCACCCTTCTGAGCTTGGGGCGGAAAGATACCGCGGGGAAGCGGTACCTCTGTGTGGGCACGTCACCACACTCACACATCCCAGCGGGTGAGCTTGGCAACCTTCTGGGGGAACCAGCACAGGCTCCCCTGCCCACTAGAGCAGGAAGGTATGCCACTGAGACTATGAGACGCCCAGGTCGCCTGTGCCCCGCTGGTGTTCCACCACAGTCGTGTTCCTTTGAAGGGATGGCCCCGGATCACTAGGGCTGCAAACCGTCAGGTCCACGTGAAAACAACAGTGCTCACACTAACACTTGAACACAGTGCTTTCTTATCCGCTCTTTCTCGAGAGCATTTCGCTTTCTGGAGCGCTTCTTAGTACTGGCCTCAGTTCCCTAGTGAGGCATCTTCTTGCTCCTGTTTTACAGCTTTTGCGCAACAACTCAACACAGTTTCTGAGGGGCTGCTGTGCCCAGGGACCGTGAGAGGAGCCATGGGGTCCAACCGGCTGGGTGAGCCTCTCCCTTCAATTTTCAGTCCCCCTGACGTTGGATCTCAGCAGTGGTTCCCAAAGCTGATTGATGCCTGGAATCACTGAGGAGTTTTTTAGAAACTCCGATTCCTATCCTGGACATTATAAATCAGAATCACAAAATCCGGACCTCTGTACTTTCAAAAAGCTTCCCTTTGTGGCTCCAATGATCAGCCAAGTTGGAGAAACACAAGTCAATGATGACTTTAAGCTCCCTTAAACCTCTGCCCCTTTCTGAGCATATTAAACTTGGGGGCATAAAATTAAATCAAAGTGCAGAGAAATCGATGAATTGAGAATGAACTGAGAAGGAATTCGACTTCCCTATGCATGACCTCCTTAGTGTCAAGAAGCTACACTGCCTGGCAAATCACTCCCTGGCAGCTCTCTTTAACCCAAAGACCATCTATGGATATGGTCAGACTGGCTGCTCGTGGTCCCTCCCAGCAGCTCATGTTAGCAAGCATCAGGGCAGGACAAGAGGACAGGCAGAAGGAAGATGTGCAGAGACCCCCAGGCTCACCCCCAGGTCTGCTTCATAGTTGGTGTTGGTCACAAAGGTCACGGGCCGGGAGGGGTCCAGGGCTTTAGTGTGGGCAATCAGCGTCCTGTCCACGGAGGGCAGAAGACACGGTGCCGTCAGTATGGGGAGGGCCTCAGGTTCCCCTCCTGAATCCTCTCCTTCCCATCTTCCCAGACAGAACACCCCCAAGACACGGCTCTCCTCCCTGCCTTCTAGGGCATTTCAGGTAAGCAAACGTGCTCCTCGAGACATCATGTTCCCTGACATCATTCTCTCTTCCTCCCTCCCCATATCTTAGACCCCACCCATCACCCAAAGGGGGCCATCCTCAAGAGAGGAGAGGCGCAACTGAGATCTTTGAGCTGGGTGCTGCCAAAAGCAAGTTTCCTCATCTCTGATGAAACTAGATGTTGTGCGGGTTAGGATGAGTATTAATGTAACACATCACTAGGGAACGTGTCCTGGGAGGCAAGCTGTGCACTGGGCACTCACTAGAGACTTAAATACATGTATTGGCTTGGCCAGAAAGTTCATTCGAGTTTTTGAACAATGTTATGAAAACACCCAAACGAACTTTTTGCCCAAGCCGGCCTCCAGCTGTGTGTCCAGAGCTCGTCTTTGCCCAAGAAGGTCCACTACTCAGAGCCTCCATCCAGGACAGGGGGATGCAGGCAGTGTCTCCTAGGGAGTATTTCCATGGCCTCTGCTGCCTCCGCAGTAAGTGAAATAATTCCCCACGCCCGGCTACGCTACAACTGCAGGATGGCAAGAAAGAGAAGAAACCAAGGAACACGCCAGGAGGCTGGCCCACTTTTGGGAGATGGCCCCTCTGGGAGGTTTCTGCCCAGGACAATGCCTGGGGGGTGGCGGAAGTTACTGGTATGCAGTGAACGGACAACGAACTTCAGGTGACCTGGTCCCCTCTAACAACGTAACTTTAGGATAGTCAGAATATGCACGTCTTTGAAAATCTGTTTATAATTATATGCCTAGGTAAGTCAGCTTTATAAAGCTTAAATCCCCTTTACAGGTGAACTCAAAAGCATTGCAAAGTGGTTTTGTGCAGTTCTAACATGTACTAAATTTCCCAGGAATGGGGACAGCATAAAAATCAAGGGAAGACACAGGTGGCTTAGTGGTAAAGAACCCGCCTGCTAAGCGGAAGATGCAGGTTGATCCCTGGGTCAGGAAGATCCCCTGGAGAAGGAAATGGCAACCCACTCCAGTATTCTTGCCTGGGAAATCCCAAGGACAGAGGAGCCTGGTGGGCTACAGCCCATGAGGTCGCAAAGAGTCGGACACGACTTAGCAACTAAACAATAACAGCAGGGCTTGGTTTTGACTGGAGCTCTGTCAGCCATGGCTCAGTGCCTCAGAAAAGAGCAGAACAGAGGGAAATGCTGCTCGCGGCACCACAGTCGCTGGCTATGCTTTCCAGCTCTGTCATCAGCTTCTGTAGCTCTGTTTTCAGGGAGTTTCCCAGAAGGTGCAAGCGCCTGACTCTTTCAATGGCCCTTCTGGAAAGTCAGGTCACAGATTTATGTATTCTTTGACAAACGTCTCTTCCTTATGTCCGTCAGGCCACGTCACTATCTTTTTTCTTTAATTTGAAGTTTTGGGTTAACTCCTCTGCATTTCATTTCAGGTGTGTCTAGGAGACACTTGGCTGAAATCATAATCTGGGTGGGTGAGTATCTTGTCCCCTAAATTGACCAGGGATGGATGCACCTGGGCTGGAAGCAGCCCACACCCACCGCAGGGCCCACCGCCACTCCCGTGGCTGCCAGGCAAGGCTGAGCTGGGCCAGCAGGCTGTGGTCTCAACGGGGACCAGCCCAGGCAAGGCAGGAGCACTCACTTGAAGTAGTAACCAGCCGGTTTCAGGAAGGAAGCGGGCTCATTGGCCAAGGACCACATTACAACGGCCGGGTGATTCTTGTCCCTGCGGATCATTTCCTCCATCACCTCCAGGTGGTGTTGCAGAGACACGTTGCTGAAGCTCTCGCTGCAGGCCAGGGGAGGAGAGGGAACAGGTCAGTCTGATTTTCTTTCCCTCTAGTAGAAACTCTGGGCTTCCCTGATGACTCAGTGGTAAACAACCCGCCTCCCAACGTAGGAAACACAAGTTCGATCCTTGGGTCAGGAAGATCCCCTGAAGAAGGAAAATGGCAACCCACTCTGGTATTCTGGCCTGGAGAATCCCACAGATAGAGGAGTCTGATGGGCTACAGTCCACAGGGTCCCAGAGTCAGACATGACTGAGCGACAGCATACACGCACAGGCTGCGGAACTGGGGGTGCTGCGCAGTGCAGGCAGCAGGCACTCACACCAGCACGATGCCCACACCAGGGCTCTCGTCGATGACCACGATCCCGTAGCGGTCACAGAGCTGCAGCACCTCCTCCGCGTAGGGGTAGTGGCTGGTGCGGAAGGCGTTGGCGCCCAGCCAGCGAAGCAGGTTGAAGTCCTTCACCAGCAGCGGCCAGTCAAAGCCCTTCCCTCGGATCTGGAGGACAGCAGAGACAGGTGAGCCCCTGCACTTGACCCCATCCCAGACACGTTTCCGCCAAGAGCTGGGCCCGCCGGAGTCACCCTATCAGCCTGCTATCCAGGCCAAGCATAGGCAGTGGTTTGGGGCAGTTTGTTCTGAGCTGTCCTCAGCCACTCCAGGGGATGGGGAAGGGGATGGCAAGAAACAGGGACCCAGGAGCCCCTACTCACGTCTGCATCCTCATGCTTGTTGACCCCTCGGAAATAGAATGGCTTCCCATTGATGAGGAACTGGCTCTCGGTGACGGCCACGGTGCGGATCCCCACCGGGAGGGTGTAGAAGTCAGACATGGGCCCCACGGCCGTCTGCGCCGTCAGCTTCACCTGCGAAATCGAGCACTGGGCGTGAGGCAGCCTGACCGGCCTGAGCCCCACGCAGCCTGAGCTTCGCAGGACAGCCCCTGGCAAATCACTGTGGCCCACCTCTGGGTCTGCAGGTGGAGAGAGGCAGAAATTATATCTGCCGTGAGCAAGAAGAAACTTTTGCCCACACTGCCGCGGGGCTTCTCTTCCAACTCAGCCTCCCCACCAATGGCTGAAAAAAATCAGGCTGGGGACTCTTCAATCCAATGGACCAGGAAGCTGAGGGGACCAGGCCTGCTGAAGCTAGGGCTGCTGGATGGGGGCAAATGGCCTCCCCCAGCCCAATCCTCACCACCATTACCTCCAACGAGTACAGGTAGGCAGGGTGCTCGTGCATCAGGTACGGCCACCAGAGGTGGGCACTGGGCACCTGCAGCTGGCCCTCGGCCCCTGCCCCTTTGGCCATAACTTTGCCTTCCTCATCCAGAAGAGACACGTCCACTTGGAAGTGGTCACTGCCCTGGACGATGATCTGGTAATTCACCAGCCCTACAGGAGACGAGAGATCAGATGAGAGAGAAGAGGGGGGCATGTGGCCTGCGGTCCTACAGGTGAGAGCACCTTGAGGAGGTGGATGGGAGAGCCCGTCTCCAAGGGGATCTTTCCAAACAAGGAACCAAGCCACTCTGGGCCTGGCTGAGGGCAGATCCTGGCAGGAGCCTCACCAATGTCTTGGTCCATGTCGGTGGTGACGGTAATGTCATCAATGTAGGTGGTAGGCGTGGTGTAGAGGAGCACGGACCGATGCAGTCCCGCGTAGTTGAAGAAGTCAAACTTTGTGTTCTGGACAAAGTAACCCTTGGGGTACCTAGGACGGAGCAAGGGGACAGTGGCCTTGTTCTGAATCCTTCGATCTCAACTCACATGTCTCCCTGGCCTCCAAGAGCCAGGGCCTCACCTCTGCTGAAGCCACCCTGTCCCCTGGTAGGAAGACGTCTGGGCAGGGTAGGGAGTGAGGGTGGGAGCGGGGGCTGGGCAAGGTGCTGCTCACATGGAGGGGTCCGTCTTGTAGAGGATGGTCCCAGGCGGCAGGGTGTGGGGGGACAGCGTGTTGTTGACGGCGATGGTGATGCGGCAGGAGGACAGGGGCCCGCTCTGGACCAGCTTGCTGATGTCAGCCTCGAAGGGGAGATGGCCCCCCTCGTGCTCTAACACATGGACCCCATTCACCCACTGCAGATACAGGGAGACAAGCGGGGATGGGGGGCCCGACAGTTTCCGGCACACCCTCACACACAAGTGCAGGATGAGGGAAGCGGGCAGAGTGGGGCGGGCTGAGGGTTCTGCCAGTTGCCACCGACCTCGGGAGTGGAAGAATGGGGCTCCAGGGGAATAGAAGGGACCACTCTCCGCCACCCAGGGCACAAACCCAGTGTGGGGCCTTAAATGAGCCCCCGCCCCCGCATGTACCCCAGAGGCAGGCTGTCAGGTGACGGCTGGGAACAGGCACCCCAGGACAGCCCATCCCCCACCCTGCCCCACGCCTGGCCACCCGCTCTGCCTGCCACCCACTGTACTGACCACAATGGCATAGTAGTGGGCGCTGCCGATCCTCAGAACCACTCTCGTGCCCAGGTCTTCGGTCCACCGCTGGGGCAGGGTGATCTCCCGTTCATACCACACCCAGCCGACAAAACTCCGAAGCTGCCCATCCTGGCCCACGTCGTTGAAGCTGGAGGGCACCGGCATGTCCAGGGTGGGGCCCGACTGAGGAGACAAGGGTGGGAATTAGGTCCAGATCACCCAGGAAACTAAAGGGCCAGGTCCCCCAGCAATTCTGCCTGCAGGACAAAGCTGGACAAAATGACTTCTCCCCAGGGCCCTTCCTGGTGGCCCAGCAATAAGGAATCTGCTTTGCAATGCACGGGACACAGATTCGATCCTGGTCTGGGAAGATTCCACATGCTGCAGGGCAATTAAGCCCAAGCACCAAAACTAAGACTGGATGCAGCCAAATACTTATTAGGCTGCACGTTAAAATATAAAAAAAAAAAAAAAAAAAGACGTCTCCCAGACCCTCCCGGATTCCAGACCACCCTACCAGCAACTCACCAATGTCTTTCATGGACTCATTTAATTTTTACGACTCCATGAAGCAGACCCAGTGACTCACTCACTCACTCACTCACTCAAGGGTGCACAGGGAACAGCGCATGGCGTTCTAGGCGCTGGGAATAGAACACTGAACACGGCCTCTGCTGTCAGTGAGCAGCTCTGTGTAGAGAGTGTGGAGAGGCGCAGGGAGCTATCTTGGGGTCAGGGAAGGCCTCTGGGGGCCAGGACCCATGAGATACAGCCTCTGGACATCCTGGCAGAACCTGAGCCCCAAAGGAACCCACTGAACCTCTTGACCCTGAACACCTCAGGAAGAAGGCAAGGCAGGAGCGGACAGATAGCTCAGTGAGTCTGGAAGCAGCTTGGGGAAGAGCTTCCGGAAGACACAGATGGGACACGGAGCTCGGAGGAAGCGGGATTCCCTGCCCCTCACAGCTGTACGCCCAGTGGCTGGTCCATGCCCTGCCACACAGTGAGGACCCAGTAAATTCTGACTGAATGAATGGATAACTTTCTGATGACACCAACAGCAAGCATGCTTGTGTCCCAGGTCTGGTGGGAGCAGAAGTTCTTTCTCAGGGCAGCGGGCACCGGAGTTTCCATGGAAAGGGGTGTGCCCAGGGCCACAGCCAGCCTGGGGCAAGAAGGATAGCCAGAAATGAGACCCTGACTAAGAGGAAGATGATCAACTGACTGCCACCGGGAGGAAGGCTGGCCGGGGCCGCTTTGCGGAGGAAACTGTGAGTGGGGCACGTGCCCCGCTCCCCCGCCCCTTTCTTCCTGTGATGAGGGCTGAGCGGCAAAGACTGAAAAAAGAGGATGTAAGGGAGGTGACCGTTGGATGCTCAAGGCCGACCCCCAACCCAGTTCTCTGCCCACCCGACCCAAATCAGAGGGAAGACCTAGAAGGGGGTGCTCGGCTGGATGCCAAGCCCCGTTCTCTACCTAAACCTTGGAACTCAGGGTTCTTCCTGCCAGGGCAAAGGTGCGGCCCCAAAATGTCCAAAGACTCCCCTCCAGCCACGGGGCGGCCACTGGCATTAGCTCGCGGCAGGGACACCGCTCCGGCTCCGCCTCCCCCACCGAAGTCCCGCCCGCCCATTTCCTCCTGCCGGTCATACTCCGGGTGGGTCGACCCCACGGCCCCTTAGGGCCGTCCATCAGTTCCGAGGCCACAAGGGGAAGGCTCCCCACGCCCCCCACACCGGGCTTCCAGGAGCTCCCGGGCCCTGGCCCAGGTCCCGTCTCCCGAGCACGCACCTCTCGCAGCGGCGCCCGGTACCACTGCTGCTCGAAGCCCTGGCGCCGGTTGTCGGAGAAGTCGGCGCGAAAGCTCCAGAGGCCGTCCAGCTCCTTGCGCTCCCGCGACCGGCTCTCCCGGGGATAGAGCATCCCGCCCTGCAGCAGCGACAGCCCGCAGCCCCAGAGCAGAGGGCCGAGCACGGCCCAGGCGCCCGCCGACCCCCGGAGCATGGTTGCAGGGTGGCTGCGGGCAGCCAGCTGCCGGGCGTCCCGGGCAGCGCGCTGATAACGGGGCCGGGGCGGGGCCTAGAGTCACGTGTCCCGCCCCCGCGCCATCTTGGCCATTCGGGGCACCCCCTCCCCGCGAGGCCCGCGCCCCTCACGCCGCGACCGGTCCTCCTTCCTGCCCGAGGGCGGCGCGGCGGAGGGCCCGCCGGTAGCCGGAGCGCCAGCCCGGACCCGGAAGGGCGGAGGTCGTAGCTCGCAGGCTCCGCACCCGCGGGGTCACCGCCCTCCTCCTCCCGGGCGTCCCCAGCTGCTGGCGCCCAAGGCGGCTCGTCCAGACCGGACCTGAGAGACTGCCGGGTTCCCCGCCACACACACCGATTCTTCAAGGAGACCGGCTGGGGACACCTCCACTCGCTTATGCCTGCGGGACAGCGGTAAGCTCAAGCGAAGCCTGTATGCCTAGTGCCCTCCGGCCCACAGTCCCCGGCTCTTGGCCTTGACCCTGGGCGTCCACCAGCAGTCCCCTGGTCCCCAAACCCCTACCCAGGGGCCCTGCGCTCCTTGGCATTACGGACGTACACGTAATGAGATGGAGTCTATGGTACCAGGACCCTGGCCTGGATACACTTGTTCCTACAATTACTTGATTTTTAAATTATTAATTTTTCCTCTGATTCCATGTTCACCAAAGCAGCCTTCTGGCTTGGACCTTGACACTAAACAAAGTAGATCCCGCGATAGTACAAATAAATAAATTGAAAGAATTGGCAAGGCCTAAAGATTTTTTTCTCCCAAATGCTTACAATATAAAAATAAGAAAAAGGTGCAAAAGTTTATACTGTATGACCCTGGTAGTGCTAAAATTAAATCCACACAGCTGTAGATAGATGTGAAGTGTTATTATCAGTGCTACAGGTGATTTCCATTTTCTTCTTCATATGTTCTGAGTTTTTGAAAATTTCTATCATGAACATACATTAGTTTTATAATCAGAATGAAAACAGTGGGAACTTGCCTGAAGTTCCAATGGATAAGACTTTCCCTGCAATGCAGGGTGTGTGGGTTTGATCCCTGGTCAGGGAGCTAGTATCCCACCTGCCTCTAGGCCAAAAACCAAAACATAAAACAGAAGCAATAATGTAACAAATTCAATAAATCCTTCAAAATTAAAAAAAAAGGTCCACATTAAAAAAAGAAAGAAACCAATGATCTTCTTAAAACTCGAATGTGGGCACAAATAAGTTGATCTGCTTCTGTATGTCTGTGTGTCCAGGCGCTCTGTTGCTCAGTCGTGTGCCCCTCTTTCCAACCCCACAGGCTATAGCCTGCCAGGCTCCTCTCTCCATGGGACTTGCAAGTCAAGAATACTGGAGTGGGTTGCCATATTCATCCAAGTGCATATTCCTGACTCAGGGATCAACTCTCGTCTCTTGCGCCTCCTGCTTTGGCAGGCATACTCTTTCCCATTAGCACCACCAAGAAAGAAAACAATAACCATTTTAAAGCTCACAAATGGGCACAAATAAGTCAAGGTTGATCTGCTTTTATAAATTAATAAATTGATTTTCCATTTGAGAGTCAACATGTATATACTTAGTTGAAAGTTGATTTTCCACTGTTTCATAAGAGAACACAGAAAACTTGGTTTCCGTACGCATGACCCCAATAACCAGACCTTGAGGGGTGAAGTCCTTTGGCCAGTTTCCTTACCCCTTTATTTTGCACCTGTGCATAAACTGAATCTGGAGATTAAATTTTGGGAGTTGCCAGCAGTGAGAATGGATGAGGTCACCAAAGAACGGAGGGCAGGTGGATAACAGATCCCAAGATTAGCCCTAATCACCCTATGTTATGAGTAGAGGGGACAAAGAGGATGAATGAGCAGGTCACCATCTCCTTGAGGATAAATGCAGACCCCTTAGTATAGTCTGTTATGGTCTGACTGGTCCCCCTGATCCCTGGCTCTGAGTTCCAGAACACACCATGCTCCTGCTGGCTTCTGGGCCCTGGCTTAGGATCTTCCCTCTGTCTGGAAGCCCTTCCACCCTGACTGGTTAACTCTTCCTCTTCCCCATCACTCTCATTCTTCAGGGATCATTTCAGAATTTTGTTTGTTTGTTTTTTATGTTTGTCTGTTTTTAGCCACACCATGTGGCTTGTAGAATCTTAGTTCCTCAACCAAGGATGGAACCGAGGCCCTCAACAGTGAGATCACGAAGGAATTCTCTTTTTTTCCAAATACCTTTATCTTCACATCTCTTGGCCTCTGGTTCATTCCCTCCGCATATGCACAGGCCCCATATTCACTGAGCAATTTGGTCCTTGGCTCGGGTCCCCTCTCCATCGTAACTACTGTCCCTATCAGTGGCCTTCCCATCCTGGGCCTTTGTTCTGTGACCACCCTGACTTCATTTACCTTTCCATTGCCCATGGTGACTCATTTACTGGATCATGTTCTAGGTTCTTTTAATTTTCTCTTCCCCAAGACTTCTGAGATTCCTCCTAGCCTACCATCTCCTCTGATTTTCATTGTCCCCACTTACTCTAAATTTGCTCTTTTACCAGATCCACACTCTGTTTTTCTCTATCCTCCTTTTTCTTTTTAAATGTTTGGTCCAACCTCGCAGCATGTGGTATGTTAGTTCCCCAATCAGGGATCGAACCTGTGCCCCCTGCATTGGAAGGAGAGTCTTAACCACTGAACCACCAGGGAAATCCCTGTCCTTGCCACTTTTCTGAATTTAGCTCTTCTCTCCCAGTTTTTCAGGCTGAAAGCTATTCTAAAAGCACACCCTGACTCTTGCAGGGGTCGCCCACCATTCTGTAGCTTTTCTTCTGGAATCTCTCCACTCCTGTGTCCCCTTTTCTCTTCCTCAGTTGCTGCCACCACCCACTTCCCCCTTGGGAGAATCTTCTCCCCTGCAGCCACCAACCCTGGCGGGAATGAAACCAGCTTCCTCTTTGCTGCTTGCAAAGGTGGGCACACAGACTCTTTCTGTCCTAAGGATGCGTCTACACACGGAGAAAGGGGAGACCAAGTTAACAACACAGGGAAGTTACTGAGTTCCATCTCTCATGGGCTCTGGTCTGTAGTTGCTGCTTTTCTTCTGAAACTTTCCTCTACTTACTTATTTTTTCATATTTATTTGTTTGTTTATTTGTGCCAGGCCTTAGTTGTGGCATGTGGGATCTTCGTCCTTTACTGGGGATCAAACCCACACCCCCTGCATTGGGAGCATGAAGTCTTAGCCACCAGACCACCAAGGAAGTCCTGAAACCTTTCCTTTAAAGATCTGTCAAAGGATTTGCCTGCATTGGCCAGCAGATGGCTAATTCATCTTTTCTCTGGTGAACTGTTGAAAAATCTGAAATGGTCTTGAGGGAAGGAGGGATTCTTCCTTGACAGTAACTAAGGCCCCTTCCCCACCCGCCTCCCAGGGCATTGCTTCCTATCTATAAATTGCTAACTCCAGGCTTTTCCCCCTCACTCTAGTTTATCTAACAAGACAACTGATGTGTGAACCGCTTTCAATCTCAGCAAGATCCCAGTGAAGCCCACAGCAGGACTGGTGCTCCCCAGTTGCCTTTCACTTCACGCTTGGAATACTGGAGAGCCAGAGGAGCAGGCAGGATGTGCCTGAGAGAGACGCTGGAACTCCAAGTAACGGGGGACCAGGGAAGGAGGATACACCCTGTGTGGAGAGCTACTGCCTCAGCCATTCCCTCCAGGACAAACGTGAGTTCCTTCAGAAAGGCAGATTAAAGCCTGAAGCTCAAAGCTTAAGCCATTGGGCACCTGACTAACTAGAGCCCCTTCTAAGGTCCTCAGGGGCATGGGAGCAGTTGATCACACGTTATAACAGATGCCTCTGGAGCCCCGTTTCCCATCCCCTTTGGCAGCCTCTAATTTCTGTCCAAGCTGAGTTCCCTGAAAACGCAATTAGCAATGACCAGTCCCCTGAAAACAAAGGCTCTCTGCCTGCAGGCTCTGAATGGCTCAATTCTGCTTCTTCAATAGAGCTGAGAAGTGGAGGTGAAATTAGTGTTAATAATCTAGAGACATCATCATTCAAAGAGAGATAGGAACCATTGCATAAGTGTTTCAGCCTTTCCTGCAATGGGGACATTATGTACGATCAAGGTGTGACCTTGATTATGCACTTTGATATTAGCTTTTCATTCTTTTCTGTCTTCCTCTTCCTGCTACCATATCTGGGAACATTTTCCAAATCAGTGCCTGTGTGGAATAAACCTTTGCCCTGGGGCTTCTCTGCTGGTCCAGTGAGGAAGTCTCAGCCCTTCCACTACACAGGGTGTGGGTTCCATCCCTGGTTGAAGAACTAAGATTCTACATGCTTCACACGGTGGCCATAATAATAATAATAATAGGCCTTTGTCTTCAGCTCTGCTTTCAAAAAACCAACTGGAAGTGTTGCAGAAACCATTACTCGAGAAACCAAGGACCACACCGGAGAGTTGGAGAACTCAGGTTTATTATGCCAGCAGGCCCAGAGGAGTAACACTCCAAGCTCTGAGCCCTGAACAAAAGGATTACAGAGTTTTTTTAGACAGACTGTAGTGGGCAACACTAACTCTTAGTAGACTGGTTAAAAGTAAGGGGTTTCGCGTGTGCAGAAACAGTGATCCAGATGGGAAGGGGGATGCCTGCCCTGGACAGGCATGATTAAGCAGGTTTGCAGGGCCTGGGCAAATGCAAAGATCAAGACAAGAGTGAGTGAGATAAACTCCAGTTCCTAGTATTGCAAGTCCCCACTTTCTGAGACTATGTGACCTACGTGATCTAGACTTTGCAAGGAGTAAGCTGAGTTACAGAGGCAGAAGGAGAAGGACGTGATGTAAAATTTTAACTTTTCCTCTTCATTCCCCCCTCTTGATGCTTCTTTCTATCACTCGTTGTAGAAAGCGTCATCTCATATTTTTGGTAGGACACTCAGAGCTCCCCATCGTTTAGGGGGCTATATTGAACTGTTACCATTTGTAACTTTATGGATTCAGTCTGAGAGGTTATGAACTGGGTAATAGCACTGAGAATACAAGGGCCAAACAAGAGCGCCGCAAAGAGCATGAAGAGAGGACCTGTTAAAGGGAGAAGTCACGACGCCCTGCTCCAGACATTACTCCAATTACCCCAGGAATTAGCTAGTTTTGCTCTCCTTTTTATGATTTGTTCCCTTCGCTGTTGGGCCTTGTCCCCGTCTATTTCTGATTGGTTTACATAAAAGCAGCAGTCTTCATTCAAGAAGCGGCAGAGTCTTCCCTTTTCAGCTGTCAGTTAGGTAGGTCTAGCCTTCTTCTGTTTTGTAAAACCACCTCAGCCAGGGAATCTAGTTGCTTCTGTAATGCCACTGATGAACTGAACTGAATGCCACTGAAGATCTGGCCACTCTCTCAATGTCGTCTGTGAAGTCTTTGAATAGTGTATGGTAAAAGGTGGTTGATGAAGCAATTCCTCCTATTCCCATACCTAGCGCAGCCGTGATTCCCAGACCAATAAGCTGGATGGCTGTTTTTGACCATGTATGTGCTGCCAGAGGTACGGTGAGAGTCTGGCTGTTAGGGACAGTGTTCATCTGGGGAGTGAGGAAAGCTAAGGTGCAGATACCCATCTAATTGACAGGTAGACATAAGCATCTGTCCCACAAACAGAGAAAAGGCCTTGATGGGGGCAGCACCGTCTGTTACAGCAAGGGACACCAGAAGGCTGCAAAGCAGCCTGCACCTAACAGATAACTGAACACTAGCAAAAGGTTTTCTCCCCATCTTTGAGTTGTCACAGCTATAGCAACTGAGCCTATCGTGAAGGGGGGGTCAGCTATACTGTGGAGCAGTTTAGTTAGTAGGGAGAATTGATCATAAGAGACTTTTAATAAGAATGAGGCTTCCCACTACAGTGAGATAATAGACAGCTAACTGCGGCTTCTGACCCAAATCCCAGTTCTGGGGTGCAACTAAAGCTAGTCTTTTAGTGAAGAACACAGAAATAATAGCAATCAGGGATACAGTCTAGGGTTGACAATGAAAATCCATTGATATTTTGATAGCTGGATCCTCAGGCTTCAGCTGTGCATTGACCTCCCAGCTGCTGCCAGCTGCTGGAGTGTGGCTAGAGCAAGGCTGAAGAATCCTCAAGCTTCTGCCGTGCATTGACTAGTCAGCTCCCAGAGTGACTAGAGCAGGGGTCAGCGTCCTTCGAGGGTGAGGGTCGCTGTTTTTGGAACCAGATCTTGAGGGGGTTTTTGGGGTCCCGAACTGCTTTCCGGGTGTCCTCATTACAGGAAGCCGCTGCCTTCTTGACTCTGGTGTGGTGGATCCAAGGGATGACACCTATAACTCATTTCCTGGCTGATAGGGATGAACCCAGTTGCCCAGTGGAATGGGTGTCCTTTCTCAGGTTTCTCAGACAATATGGCGGAAGACTTTCCCAGGGCCTGGAGGTATTGGGACATCTCCAGGTCAGCTAGTTGTTGGTGATCTCCCTTGAGCTTTTTCATCACTGGGGGTGGTCTCCCGTATAAGATCTCAAAGGGAGAATAGCCTGAGGACCTTGGGGTGCCTTTACAGAGGCCATAGAGAGTCCACAGAATAAGGCAGGTTGTTCTAGCATTGTCTGGGCGTTGGCCGGGGAATATTCTTGTCATATTACTACTACTTGGAGAAACAAACTTAACAAGAAATTTAAAGATACACGGCTCGAAGATTAATAGAAGTAGGAATGCTGCTGAGGCGCTAGCTAGGAGAACCAGGTCCAGACATTGGTTCAAGACATTAGTGTTTCTCTAGGTATGAGAAGATGCAAGAATTCAGACTCATAAAAATTTTATCTGAAAACATCTATCTGAAGGCCTGTTTTTCTGGGTTTTCCCAGAGCACAGAGTGCCTTATTTTTTGTCTCCACCCTGAAGGCCTTTCAAGGGGGTATTGACGGTCAACATCTTATAGTAGTCATGATTTACTCTTTGTAGAGGCAGCTGGCAAGGGCCAGCTTCCAGGCAGCAGGGCCCTTCATAGCCACATATGTGACCATGTTTTGGGGCATTTCAAGGTCATTGTGTCCCACGGTGCTGGGAAGGCTCACTCCCAGGTCTAACAAAGATTCCACTGACAGGCCACTCAATGTGTTGTCACTAGGCCAGGCCTTGTAAGTAGCAAGTCTCTGGACCATACCTGTCTTATTAGCCTCTTGGTCCAGGAAAATATTTCCTCTTGTTGCTTCTTCCCACATCTAGAGTTACATTATTACAATTATTGATCTCATATGGAACTGCATATCAGCATTTTATCACAGGCTCAGTCACACCTTTGGTAACGTAAGAAATAATCTTCTGAAACAAGCTACATAGAAAATAATATAGTTAGCAGTTATTAGTAAGGTCACAAGCAAGAATTTAGGTCAAGAACTTTCATTGTATACAGCCTGGTATTCCCCAGGTCATCTGTCTGAGTTAAATGATTATAGCCAGGTGTTAATCTCCTGTACCTCATGGAGCATCTGAGCTTTATCCAAAGACTGGTTACTGAGATAAGCTTTAGAAACCATCTTAAGAGTGTCCTTTTTAATAATTAAACCTTTTAGCAATATAACATAACAAGGAACTATCTCAGAAGTGAGTCTTAGTAAGCACAGACTTTAGTTAACAAAACTAGAACTTAATATTTAGTGAAACATAATGTTTTCATTTTTAGAGAACTAAGAGCAGACTATCGCCATGTTTTAAGGACATCAAGATAGCAAAAGTCTAACCATAAGGGATTATTTTTTGTAGAAGCAGAATGAGCTTTGTCTACATGTACCATAATCTTAAATAATATTTATTTTGTTTACTAAAGTAATTTTTTCTTTTTTGGAGAACTCATTGTGAGGGCATTAACACTGTAGGCAAAGTTAACAAAAGATTTCAAAGGTAAATATAGAACAGATCAATTAAGAGGTTAAAAAAAAACCTTAAATCTATTTTTAAAAGCAGTTCAACATCTGAAGAAAGTATGTCCTCTTAGAGAGAAAGGCCAAATTTAAATTTTTGTACTAGCTTACTTCAAACTCATTTAGGTAAACTTAACTAAATTTATTTTAAACTTAGTCCTAACCACGCACAAAACTTTTTTTTCAGGTTCCATCTTCCAGAAACTTTTTAATCACTTTCTATAACAGCCACCTGTAAGTCAGACCTACTTTCTTTTCCCTTTATAAAATGCAATTTTATTTTTTATATCTTCTTTATTAAAAACATACATCCTACTTTCTTATTAGATAATTAAACAAACATTAATACTAGCTATTTAATATTGAATATTTTCCAGTTCATATGAATCTGAAATTTATTTAGTTAATTTTTCTTGTATTGTTTGTATTGTATTGTTTGATTCATAAACACGTACTTTTCTTTAAGCCAATTAAATTAGCACTCATTTACAACTTCAACAATATTATCAGAAAAAAGACATAAACTGAGACATACATAAATCCAGACAGACAGATTGACAGAGATCTTATAGTTTTCTGTCTGAGATTTAAAATATCTCTTTGACACCCCCCCCTTTTTTTTTCTTTGCTTGAAGTTCTAATTTTCCCAAGGCTAAGGTCTCAGACAAAGCTGGCTGCGTATTTCAAGGACACGGAAAGGGTTAATTTCAAGCTTTTCCCTGGGCAGGCCTTTTAACAAGTTAGTTGTTTTTATTGTATATGCAAAAAGAATTGGCTTTGTAGTTTCCAAAAAATTTCTCTCACTCCATTCAATCAGCAATCACACACTCAAAATCATTCAGAGGCTATCACAATGCCCTCCTTCTCCTGAGTCCCCTAGGTTTCCTTGCTCCCTTCCTGGGAGCCCCAAGGAGGTTATCATTCATGATTCCTCCCTTCTCCTGAGTCCCCAGGGTTCCTTTACTGTTGCTCCCTTCTTGGGAGCCCTGAGAAGTTTATCATTCATGATGCCTCCCTTCCTCCCAAGTCTCCAGATCTCCCTAGTTGATGTTCCCTTCCTGGGAGCCCATAGAGGTGCTCAGTCTCCTCTTCTGCTCGTTGGGATAGGTTCCTGCCTGGGGACTGACCCCAGAGTCTTACCTTATCCTGTGGCCATTCCTGGCGAGTTGGTCCATCCCACCAATGAGTCCAGCTGGGGCTCGGCCAAATGAAGAATCGGAATGCCGGTCTGAAAGAGAACCCGGAATACCATCAGGTGGCGCGCCTCCTCCTTCATCTCGGGGTTCCTTCGCTCCAGCGAGGCAGAGCCACCAGTCTGGCAGCTCAACGGGCTGGCGTGGTTGGAGTCTTGCTGGGGCCTTCAGAAATGTTGCAGAAACCAGTACTCAAGAAACCAAGCACCACACTCAGAGGTTTGGTGAACTCAGGTTTTTAATGTCAGCAGGCCCAGAGTAGTTAACACTCCAAGCTCTGAGCCCCGAACAAAGGGATTACAGGTGTTTATAGACAGACTGTAGTGGGCAACACTAGATGTTAACAGGCTGGTTTAAACTAAGGGGTTTCGGTGCGCAGGAGCAGTGGTCAAGACGGGAAGAGGGATGCCTGACCTGGACAGGCTTGATTAAGCAGGTTTACAGGGGCTGCTGCTGCTGCTGCTAAGTCGCTTCAGTCGTGTCCGACTCTGTTCGACCCCATAGATGGCAGCCCACCAGGCTCCGCCGTCCCTGGGATTCTCCGGGCAAGAACACTGGGGTGGGTTGCCATTTCCTTCTCCAATGCATTAAAGTGAAAAGTGAGTGAAGTCACTCAGTCATGTCCGACTGTACATGACCCCATGGACTGCAGCCCACCAGGCTCCTCCATCCATGGGATTTTCGAGGCAAGAGTACTGGAATGGGGGTGCCATTGCCTTCTGGGTGATTGCAAATGGCAGGACAAGGGTGAGTGAGATAAGGTCCAGTTCCTAGTATTGCAAGTCCCCATTTTTGAGACTGTGTGACCAATGTGATCTAGACTTTGCAAGGGGCAAGCTGAGTTCTAGAGGCACAAAGGAGGTTTTGTGAAATTTTAACTTTTCCTCTTTGGAAGTGGCTCTGGGAAGTGAGCCCTTGGAACAGGATTCTGGAACAAGACAACCTTTGCAGTCATTCAGCAACAAGGGCCCTGCTGTCACTCCAGTGAGTGGAGGGTGTAGCTCCTGAGGTGCCCTAACACTGGAATCACTAAGATTACCTGTTATGAATTGAGATAAGCTACAGGTGGAAGGGGAAATAATAGGCCAGGCCATAGAACTGGAATGAAATGTGAGTAAGGTTAATTTTAAGGACTGTAATTTTAAGCTGGCTGGGTTTGCTAAGTTCCCAGAGACACTTTAAGAAAAAGAATGACAGGCTATCTCCAGCCAAGTAGCAATCCAGGGCCCAGTGAAGCCACAAGGCCTACTTGGCACTGTTGACAGAGACCTTCATCTCCTGTAGTTGTAGGAAGACTGTACTGAAAACTGGGCCTGCATTGAACCATAAGCCGCCAGAGCTTATGATGTGAGTCCTATGAGGCTCATAGGGAAGGACTGAGAGCTGAGACGTGGGATGTGGACCTTTGGGTGGTTGAACCTGAACCTCTTGAACCCCAGCTTTACCTGAATCCTCTAACCAGTTAAAGAAGCCCTACCTGCCTGGAGAGTGGCCTCCCCTTGACAGAAACCACAGGTGAAGATCTCACCTGAGGGGACTTCCCTGCTGGTCCAGTGGCCAAGACTCCACGCTCCCAGTGTGGGAGAACAGAGTTCGATCCCTGGTCAGGGAACTAGATCCCGCATGCTACAACTAAGACCCAGAGCAGACAAATACATAAACAACTTGGTTTAAGAAAAAGGATCTCACCTGAGGAGGCTGCCTCACAGGACGTCCTCCTCTAGATCGCAAGCCTCCTCCCCTCTGGCCCAGACCAATAACTGGGTCAGGTCTCGGCACAGGATGCGCAGGGAAGTACAAGCACTACTGTGAGCAAAGAGCTCAATCGTGGAGCATTGCAGGAGCCACCGCATGTGTCCTGACTGAAAGGGCGAGCCTCTAAAAGAGCAGTGCTCAGTCTATGAGACCAAAGTGTGGAGGTAAAGCTAGATAGGGAGGGTTTATTGAGAGAGGGTGAGGCTACTGGTCTGGGATCAGGACATAACATTCTGGAAAGATCTGGACTCAATCCTATGACATTGCTGGGAAGGTTCCTCCAATCTTGATCACAATGGCGGTGAACTAAATGAGGGGTGTTGGAACTGCCTTGGAGTATTAACGAAGACGAAGTGGAAGCCCTGGAGGCTCCCAATCCACCCCCCATCCTACCCGCCTAGATAGGAAACCAGAAGCAGTACTTCACCCCACTGGAACTGCGGAGTGGAGCCACCTTCCGAGACAGGGTGTGCAGGGCACTGGTCAGCACTATATCCCCCTCCAGTGCCCCTCCACGGCCCCTGCAAAGTTCACGTTAGTGGGTTCAGTGTCAGGAGCCTTCCAGGGGTGTGCCTGCTACTCACTGTGCCAGCCTGCTTACCTGCTACCCTGATTCCCAGGTGTGGGGCCAGAGATGACCGCTTGGTACATTGTCACTGGGTGTATATGGGTTGTGGAGGAGAAACGAGGCCAGAAGTTACAGATAAGTACTATTGCAAGCAGATAATTCATGCTTGTTGATCCCTAGTCATAATGCAGGATAATTTCTTACACAGAATAGCCTCAGTAATTGAGAATGCACTCTCATCATTATACATGGGCTTCCCTTGTGGCTCAGCTAGTAAAGAATCCGCCTGCAATGCAGGAGACCTGGGATCAATCCCTGGGTTGGGAAGATCCCCTTGCAAAGGGAAAGGCTACCCACTGCAGTATTTTACCCTGGAGAATTCCAGGGACTGTAGAGTCCATGGGGTTGCAAAGAGTCAGACACGACTGAGGAACTTTCACTTTACTTTATCATTATACATACATATGTATACACACACACACCCTGTTTTCTTTTCTGGAAGATACATGTAATAGAATTTATTCCAATGCCTGTGTCTGTAGGGTACAAACCTGTGCCAGTACCTTAAACAGAGGTTACATCATTTTGTGAACTCACACTCCAGTGTATCAGCTCCACCTTAGCATTGCTGGTGCATCTTGTTCTGGAAAGTCTGGTGCTTCCAAACAAAATAGTGTGCTAAAAGGCTGTCAATAAAGCAGAATGCCCTGAAGAAACAGTGACAAAACTCCCCATCAGGCAAGGACTTGTTCCCACAGTGAGCCCTCCTCTGGCATGGAGACTATTTTTGCCTTGCTATTGAGTCACTAAATCCAATGTCCAATGTTTGTCTCTCAGTCATGTCCGACTCTTGTGACCCCATGGGCTGTAGCCCACCAGGCTCCTCATCCATGGAATTTCCCAGACAAGAATACTGGACTGGGTTGCCATTTTCATGCAAGCCTGTTTTCCTCACCCAGGGATCAAACCCTCGTCTCTTGGCATCTCCTGCTTTGGCAGGCAGATCCTTTCCCATTAGCACTACCAAGAAAGAAACCAATAACCGTTTTGAAGCTCGCAAATGGGCACAAATAAGTAAAGTTTGATCTGTTTCTATAAATTAATAAATTGATTTTCCATTTCAGAGTCAACCTGTATATACTTAATTAATTGAAAGTTGATTTTCTAATGTTTGTTATGGTCAGAGGAAACTTAGTTTATGAACACTTGACTCTGACAACCAGACCCTGAAGGGTGAAGTCCATTGGCCAGTTTCCTTCCCCCTTCATTTTGCAGCCATGCATAAGCTGAATCTGGAGATTAAATTTTGGGAGTTGCCAGCAGTGAGAATGGATGAGGTCACCAAAGAACGGAGGGCAGGTGGATAACAGATCTCAAGATTAGCCCTAAGACACCCTATGTTATGAGTAGAGGGGACAAAGAGGATGAATGAGCAGGTCACCATCTCCTTGAGAATAAATGCAGACCCCTTAGTATAGTCTGTTGTGGTCTGACTGGTCCCCCTGATCCCTGGCTCTGAGTTCCAGAACACACCATGCTCCTGCTGGCTTCTGGGCCCTGGCTTAGGACCTTCCCTCTGTCTGGAAGCCCTTCCACCCTGACTGGTTAACTCTTCCCTCTTCCCCATCACTCTCATTCTTCAGGGATCATTTCAGAGTTTTGTCTGTTTTTTAGCCACACCATGTGGCTTGTAGAATCTTAGAACCCCAACTAGGGAAGGAACCGAGGCCCTCAACAGTGAAATGGCAGAGTCTCAACCACGAGATCATGAAGGAATTCTCTTTTTTTCCCAGATACCTTTATCTTCACATCTCTTGGCCTCTGGTTCATTCCCTCCACCTATGCACAGGCCTCAGATTCACTGAGCAGTTTGGTCCTTGGCTCAGTTCCCTTCTCCATTGTACCTCCAGTCCCTATCAATGGCCTTCCCATCCTGGGCCTTTGTTCTGTGACCACCTTGACTTTATCTACCTTTCCATTACCCGTGGTGACTCATTTACTGGATCATGTTTTAGGTTCTTTTCATTTTCTCTTCCCCAAGACTTCTGAGATTCCTCCCAGCCTACCATCTCCTCTAATTTTCATCGTCCCCATTTACTCCAAATTTGCTCTTTTACCAGATTCAAGCTCTGTTTTTCTCTATCTTCCCCACCCACTCCTTTTTTTTTTTTTTTTTAGGTTGCACCTGGTTGTATGTGGTATCTTAGTTCCCCAACCTAGGATCGAACCTGTGCCCCCTGCATTAAGACTCCCCCCCTGCAGAGTCTTAACCACAGAACTGCCAGGGAAATCCCCATCCTCCCAATTTTTCTGAATTGAGCTCTCCTCCCCCAGTTTTTCAGGCTCAAAGCTATTCTAAAACCACACCCTGACTGTTGCAGGGATCGCCCACCATTCTATAGCTTTTCTTCTGGAACCTCTCCACTCCTCTGTCCCCTTTTTTCTTCCTCAGTTGCTGCCACCACCCACTTCCCCCTTGGGAGAATCTTCTCCCCCACAGCCACCAACCCTGGCGGGAATGAAACCAGCTTCCTCTTTGCTGCTTGCGAAGGTGGGCACACAGACTCTTTCTGTCCTAAGGATGCGTCTACACACGGAGAAAGGGGAGACCAAGCTAACAAATGCAGGGAAATTGCTGAGTTCTGTCTCTCATGGGCACTGCTCTGTAATTCCTGCTTTTCTTCTGAAACTGTCCTCTACTTACTTATTTTTTCATATTTATTTGTTTGTTTCTTTGTGCCAGGCCTTAGTTGTGGCATGTGGGATCTTCATCCTTTACTGGGGATCAAACCCACACCCCCTGCATTGGGAGCATGAAGTCTTAGCCACCAGACCACCAGGGAAGTCCCCAAACCTTTCCTTTAAAGATCTGTCAGAGGACTTGCCTGCATTGGCCAGCAGATGGCTAATTCATCGGCTCTCCGGTGAACTATTGAAAAATCTGAAATGGCCGTGAGGGAGGGATTCTTCCTTGACAGGTAACTAAGGCCGCCTCTCCCCACCTCCCCTCCCCGGCATTGCTTCCTGTCTACAAATTGCTAACTCCAGGTTTTCTCCCTCACTCTAGTTTATCTAACAAGACAACTGACAAGAGAACCAGCCTTAAATCTCAGCAAGATCCCAGTGAAGCCCACGGCAAGACTGGTGCTCCCCAGTTGCCTTTCAGTTCACGCATAGAATACTGGAGAGCCAGAGGAGCAGGCAGGATGTGCCTGAGAGAGACGCTGGAACTCCAAGTAGTGGGGAACCAGGGAAGGAGGATACACCCTGTGTGGAGAGCTCACTGCCTCAGCCATTCCCTCCAGGACAAATGTGAGTTCCTCCACAAAGGCAGATTAAAGCCTGAAGCTCAAAGCTTACGCTGTTGGGCACCTCACTAGCTAGAGCCCTTCTAAGGTCCTCATGTGAGCAGTTGATCACATGGTATAGCAGATGCCTCTGGTGGCCCATGTCCCACCCTCTTTGGTAACCTCTGATTTCAGTCCAAGCTGAGTTCCCTGAAAACGCAATTACCAGTGACCAATCCATGTGATCACTCACCTAGAGCCGACATCCTGGAACATGAAGTCAAGTGGGCCTTAGGAAGCATCACTACGAACAAAGCTAGTGGAGGTGATGAAATTCCAGTTGAGCTATTTCACATCCTAAAAGATGATGCTGTGAAAGCGCTGCACTCAGTATGCCAGCAATTTTCAGAAACTGAGCAGTGGGCTCAGGACTGGAAAAGGTCAGTTTTCATTCCAGTCCCAAAGAAAGGCAATGCCAAAGAATGCTCAAACTACCGCACAATTGCACTCATCTCACACACCAGTAAAGTAATGCTCAAAATTTTCCAAGCAATGCCTCAGAAATACATGAACTGTGAACTTCCACATGTTCAACCAGGTTTTAGAAAAGGCATAGAGGACCAGAGATCGAATTGCCAACATCCGCTGGATCATCGAAAAAGCAAGAGATTCCAGAAAAACATCTTATTTCTGCTTTATTGACTATGCCAAAGCCTTTGACTGTGTGGATCACAACAAACTGGAAAACTCTGAAAGAGATGGGACTATCAGACCATCTGACCTGCCTCTTGAGAAACCTGTATGCAGGTCAGGAAGCAACAGTTAGAACTGGACATGGAACAACAGACTGGTTCCAAATAGGAAAAGGAGTACATCAAGGCTGCATGTTGTCACCCTGCTTATTTAACTTATATGCAGAGTACATCATGAGAAATGCTGGGCTGGATGAAGCACGAGCTGGAATCAAGACTGCCATGAGAAATAGCAGTAACCTCAGATATGCAGATGACACCACCCTTATGGCAGGAAGCTAAGAAGAACTAAAGAGCCTCTTAATGAAAGTAAAAGAGGAGAGTGAAAAAGTTGGCTTAAAGCTTAACGTTCAGAAAACTAATATCATGGCATCCAGTCCCATCACTTCATGGTGAACAGATGGGGAAACAGTCTAAACAGTGGCTGACTTTATTTCTCTGGGCTCCAAATCAGAACTGACTTGGAGATGCAGATGGCGACTGCAGCCATGAAAATTAAAAGACGCTTACTCCTTGGAAGGAATGTATTGATGAACCTAGACAGCATATGAAAAAATAGAGACATTACTTTGCCAACAAAGGTCTGTCTAGTCAAGGCTATGGTTCTTCCAGTAATCGGGTATGGATGTGAGAGTTGGACTATAAAGAAAGCTGAGCGCCGAAGAATTGATGTTTTTGAACTGTGGTGTTGGAGAAGACTCTTGATAGTCCCTTGGACTCCAAGGAGATCTAACCAGTCCATCTTAAAGGAGATCCGTCCTGAGTGTTCATTGGAAGGACTGATGTTGAAGCTGAAACTCCAATACTTTGGCCACCTGATGTGGACTCATTTGAAAAGACCCTGATGCTGGGAAAGATTGAAGGCAGGAGGAGAAGGGGATGACAGAGGATGAGATGGTTGGATGGCATCACCAACCCAATGGACATGAGTTTTGGTAATCTCCAGCAGTTGGTGATGGACAGGAAGGCCTGGAAGCTGTGGTCCATGGGGTCACAAAGAGTCGGACACAACTGAGCGACTGAACTGAACTGAAACCCCTGAAAACAGGCTCACCACCTACTGGCTCTGAATAGCTCAATTCTGCCTCTTTAGTAAAGCTGAGAAGTAGAAGTGAAATCATTGTTAATAATCTAGAGACATCACCATTCAAAGAGAGATAGGAACCATTGCATAAGTGTTTCAGCCTTTCCTGCAATAGGATGGAAATCTGGGAGACATTATGTACGATCAAGGTGTGACCTTGTTTATGCACTTTGATATTACCTTTTCGTTCTTCTCTGTTTTCCTCTTCCTGCTACCATACTTCAGGGCACATTTTCCAAATCAGTGCCTGCATGGAATCGGCCTTTGTCCTGGGGCTTCTCTGCTGGTCCAGTGGGGAAGACTCAGCCCTTCCACTACACAGGGTGTGGGTTCCATCCCTAGTTGAAGAACTGAGATTCTACATGCTTCATAGGGTGGCCAAAATAATAATAGTAACAATAGGCCTTTGTCTTCAGCTCTGCTTTCAAGAAAACCCAACTGGAAGTGGCTCTGGGAAGTCAGCCCTTGGAACAGGATTCTGGAACTAGACAACCTTTGCAGTCATTCAGCAACAAGGGCCCTGCTGTCACTCCAGTGAGTGGAGGGCGTAGCTCCTGAGGTGCCCTAACACTGGAATCACTAAGATTACCTGTTATGAATTGAGATAAGCTACAGGTGGAAGGGGAAATAATAGGCCAGGCCATAGAACTGGAATGAAATGTGAGTAAGGTTAATTTTAAGGACTGTAATTTTAAGCTGGCTGGGTTTACTAAGTTCCCAGAGACACTTCAAGAAAAAGAATGACAGGCTATCTCCAGCCAAGTAGCAATCCAGGGCCCAGTGAAGCCTCAAGGCCTACTTGGCACTGTTGACAGAGACCTTCATCTCCTGCAGTTGTAGGAAGACTGTACTGAAAACTGGGCCTGCATTGAACCATAAGCCGCCAGAGCTTATGATGTGAGTCCTATGAGGCTCATAGGGAAGGACTGAGAGCTGAGACATGAGATGTGGACCTTTGGGTGGTTGAACCTGAACCTCTTGAACCCCAGCTTTACCTGAATCCTCTAACCAGTTAAAGAAGCCCTACCTGCCTGGAGAGTAGCCCCCTCTTGACAGAAACCACAGATGATGATCTCACCTGAGGGGACTTCCCTGCTGGTCCAGTGGCCAAGACTCCACGCTCCCAGTGTGGGAGAACAGAGTTCCATCCCTGGTCAGGGAACTAGATCCCGCATGCTGCAACTAAGACCCAGAGCAGACAAATACATAAACAACTTGGTTTAAGAAAAAGGATCTCACCTGAGGAGGCTGCCTCACAGGACGTCCTCCTCTAGATCGCAAGCCTCCTCCCCTCTGGCCCCAGACCAATAACTGGGTCAGGTCTCGGCACAGGATGCGCAGGGAAGTACAAGCACCGCTGTGAGCAAAGAGCTCAATCGTGGAGCGTTGCAGGAGCCACCGCATGTGTCCTGACAGAAAGGGTGAGCGTGTGAAAGAGCAGAGTTAAGTCTGTGAGACCAAAGTGTGGAGGTAAAGCTAGATAGGGAGGGTTTATTGAGAGAGGGTGAGGCTACTGGTCTGGGATCAGGGCATAATGTTCTGGAAAGGAGATCTGGACTCAATCCTATGACATTGCTGGGAAGGTTCCTCCAATCTTGATCACAATGATGGTGAACTAAATGAGGGGTGTTGGAACTGCCTTGGAGTATTGACAAAGGCCAAGTGGAAGGCCTGACAGCACCCCAGTCCGCCCCCCATCCCACCCTCCTAGATAGTAAATCAGAAGCAGCACTTCATCCCCTGCCCCCTGTAACTGCGGAGTGGAGCCACCTTCCAAGACAGGGTATGCAGGGCGCTGGTCAGCACTGTATCCCCCTCCAGTGTACCTCCATGGCCCCTGCAAAGTTGTTGCTAGTCGGTCCAATGTCAGGAGGCTTCCAGGGGTGTGCCTGCTACTCAGTGTGCCAGCCTGCTTACCCACTACCCTGATGCCCAGGTGCAGGGCCAGAGATGACCGCTTGGTACACTGTCACTGGGTGTATATGGGTTGTGGAGGAGAAACGAGGCCAGAAGTTACAGATAAGTACAATTGCAAGCAGATAGTTCATGCTTTTTAATACCTTGTGATAATGCAGGATCATTCCTTACACAGAATAACCTCAGTAATTGAGAATATGCTCTCATCATTATACATGGGCTTCCCTTGTGGCTCAGCTGGTAAAGAATCCGCCTGCCATGCAGGAGACCTGGGTTCAAACCTTGGGTTGGGAAGATCCCCTGGTGAAGGGAAAGGCTACCCACTGCAGTATTTTACCCTGGAGAATTCCATGGACTGCACAGTCCACGGGGTCGCAAAGAGTCGAACACGACTGAGCAACTTTCACTTCACTTTATACATACATATGTATACACACACCCTGTTTTCTTTTCCATAAGGTATATGTAATAGAATTTATTCCAATGCTTGTGTCTGTAGGGTACCAACCTGTGCCAGTACCTTAAACAGAGGTTGTATCTATTTTGTGAACTCACACCCCAGTGTATCAGCTCACACCTTAGCATTGCTGGTGCATCTTGTTCTGGAAAGTCTGGTACTTCCAAACAAAATAGTGTGTTAAATTGCTGTCAATAAAGCGGAATGGCCTGAAGAAACAGTGACAAAACTCCCATCAGGAAAGGACTTGTTCTCACAGTGAACCCTCCTCTGGCATGGACACTATTTGCCCTAGTATTGAACCACTAAATGCAGTGTCCAATATTTGTCACTTAGTCGTGTCCAACTCTTAAAACCCCATGGGCTGTAGCCCACCAGGCTCCTCTGTCATGGAATTTCCCAGGCAAGACTACTTGAGTGCGTTGCCATTTCCTTCTCCAGGGAATCTTCATTGCAGACAGACTCTTTACTGCCTGACAACCAGGGAAGTCCATTAAATCACTATTGTGAAGTATTCCAACACATCCCAGAATCATCCGTCATGAAGCATAGTCTCTCATCCCAAGTTCCCCTCCACAGTACAGTTTATCAGAATTTTCTATGTTCTGGGTCACCAGATTCTTCCATCCCGTTTACTCCCACTGTACTCCAAACAGGATTAACACTCCATGGAAACTATTTAGGCTGGCCAAAACATTTCTGTAACATCTTTCCAAAAAGCTTGAATGAAGCTTTTGGCCAACCCAGTACTTGTCATCATCATCAATTCTGCGTTCTTAGATCCAAATTCCCTTGCAATCTTACTCTGGGTAACCTTTGGCTTGGGTGTTCAAGGAGAAGTGCCTTCGCTTCCATGAAGCTACATCCTCTTCATTTTCCTCCAACCTCACTGGCCATTTCTCTGCCTTGTCTTCTGGCTCCCTCTCTTTTGTCCCATCTTCAGATGTTGGGAGTGTCTCAGGGTTCTCTGTTCTATATCCTCACCACACCAAATTAACTCATCCATTTCCATGACTTAGTACAGTATATGCCAAGAGAATCTTTTGAAACTTGTATCTCTTTATAATCTCTTCTCATATCATATGAGGGTTGGTCTATGTGAGATGAACAATGGCAGAATTGATGGTATGTTGCTTCCAGGACAAGGTCATTGTGTAATTTCTGCCTATTGGTGTTTCTTGGATCGCATGCTTCAGGGGAAGCTAGCTGCCATGTTCTCAAGAAGCCTATAGAAGTGGCACAGGGTGAGAAATGGAAGCCTCCTGCCAACAGCTGTGTGGCAGCCCATTCTCCAGCCCTCATTAAGCTTTCAGTTGACTTCCATTCCAGCTGACATCTTGACCACAACTTTATGAGACCCCAAACCATTATTACCAAACTAAGCCACCCCCAATTTCCTAACCAACAGAAACCATGAGAAAATAAATGTTTGTTGTTGTAAGCTGCTAGATTTGTGGGTTTCTTGTTATGCAGCAGTAGAACACTTATACAGTCCCCAAGTTCATATCTCTAGTGTTTTGCACTCCACAGATCTCCAAATTCATATACTGAAGTACTACCTCCATGATCAGCTTCCCTGGTGGTTCAGTGGTAAGGAACCCGCCTGCCAATGCAGGAGACTCGGGTTCAATCCCTGGGTCACAAAGATCCCCTGAAGAAGGGAATGGCAACCCCCTCCAGTACTCTTGCCTGGCAAATCTCACGGACAGAAGCCTGGCGGGCTGTAGTTCATGGGATCTAAAAACAATGAGACATGACTTGGCAACTGAACAACAACCATAACCACGTGGTATGAACCCTGAAACATCAAAAGCACCTCATTATTAATATGGACAAATAAAAACTCTTGATTCAGAAAACTTACTACCACCAGCTTCTACTCCAGAAGAAATCTACATCCCAAGAGCCACTCAGCTTCTCAGGCCAGAAACCTAGGAGTCATTCTCGATTCCTTCCTTCCCTTCACCCTCCACAACCCAACCATCAGCTCTACTTCCAAAACTGATCTTGACCTTGTTTGCTCCTTTCCACCTCTATTGTTGCTTTGCTAGTCCAGACCACAGGCATCTCTCACTTGGACTGTTGCTTCTTAACTGATTTCCCTTCCTCCATGCTTGCTCATCCCTCGGAGCAAGCAGAATGAAGGGTCTTTATAAAAATTACACCTTGTTACCTGGTTAAAATCCTCCAGTGACTTCCCAGTACACCTTGGAGTAAAATTCAGACTCCTTACCATGGCCCTGAAGAACCTGTGTGTCCCAGCCCTGCCACCTCTCACTCTTATTCACCATTTTCTGAACATGAGTCATCTTCCTGTTCCTCAAATGCTGCAAGCCCATTCCTGCTTTATGGACTTTGCATGCAATGTTCTCATAGTTTCTTCTCAGTGATCCAGGTCTTGGCTTAAATGTTACCTCCTCATTGAGTTCTCCTATACTTACTTTAAAGTTGAATTGTAATAGTTAACCTGGTAATCTTTAGTGTTTTTCACCAAACATTTTTCTGGTGTTGCCCTTTTCTAGACACTTGATCCATGCCCCTTGGAAGTTAGGTGTGACCATATGACTCTTTTTGCCAAATGAGCTTTATTGATTGATTGATTGATTTTTTTTTTTTTTTTTTGCTGTGGCATGTAGGATCTGAGTTTCCAGACCAAGGAGCGAACCCATGCCCCCTGCAGTGGAAGCATGGAGTCTGAACCATTAGGCTGCCAGGGAATTCCCCCCAAGGAGATTTAGATAACAGAAAATTTAAGAGCCAGTGCCTGACCTGCCACATCCCTTATTCCTGCCTTGTGATCTTGGAAGCATGTGTCCAAATGGAACTTCCATCAGCCTAAATTCCTGAGTGACTTAGGATGATAAATGCCTCTCTTCCAACCTCTGATGGATGTGTGGCATGAGTGAGATATAAACCTTTATTGTTCCTACCACAGCGTATTACTGTATTCATCCTCATAACACCCTCTTAAGAAAGGCAGTGTCAAGTATAATGACCACAGTTTTATAGATGGGAACACAAAGACAAATGGAAGTAGTGACTCTCCAAGATCAGACAAAAACCTGCAGCAAAATTAAGGAGTAATTTTGTGTTTTTATAAATTCAAACTTTTTTCCAGTTTCTTCTCATGATATGTCTCAAATTTAACTTTGGCATTACTTTACCTATAAATTAGCATATTTAGAATCATGCTAATGATTATAATCTAATTTTATTTGAGAAATGTGCACCATAACCTGGCAATTTCTAATTGCATAAATATATAAAAAAGCAAAAAAAATGCTTATTACTATTTCAAACAACTGAGATTGTTGTTAGTTACTCCAGCATAACTAGCCTGACTATCATGCCAGGTACTTACCTGGGTGTTTTACATGAATTAACTCATTCACTTCTCCAACAACTGTAATTATTCTCATGTTAGAATTAGAGTGACTGAGGCACAGAAAAGTTAAGTAAGGAACAGAGGTAGAATCTGAATCTGGTAAGAGGTTTATGCTCTTCGTCACTCTGCTATACTACCTCTCAAAGACATTCAAACTCATGTTCAAACAAGGAATTGCAGAGTCATGGGTTTCATTACACATTCATACATATATAGAGAAGAAGGAACTGCCAGTTTTCGTCCTTAGAGTGTGTGTGTATTTTAGGAATACAGGGATGTCCCTAGAAATAGCAATTACTATTTTAGTGTCAGTACCAGGACAAGAATTATCAAATATAACAACCAATTAAAATAACAAATATTTTAGAAGTTAAAGATTATTTTTACAAGATCTAAAGACAAGTCTGAGTGTCTGAAAAGACCCTTCCTCACCTTGTAGAAATAGTTTCAAAGACTTTTCCCCCAATTGTCTAAAACAAATTCTCTTGAGGTATAGTTTACAAATGATGAAGTACACACTTGTTCTAAGTGTACAGTTTGATAAGGCTTGACAAATGTGTGTACCTGAATACCTGCCAGCACCATCAAAACACAGAACTTTTGGACATCCCTGGCTTTTCCACTGCAGGGGGCACAGTTTTGATCCCTGGTCTGGAAACTTAAGATCCAGCCAGCCATGTGGCGCGACCAAAGAAAAAAGAACTTTTCCACCGCTCTGCCCAGTCTACCTTGCCTCCATCCCTGGCCTCAGGCAAACATTGATCAATGCTGTGTCACCATAGAGTAGATCTGGCTTTTCTAGAGTTCCACATAAATAGAATGACAATGTGCTTTTTTGTGCCTCGTTTCTTTTGTTCAGTATCATGTTTTTGAGATACTCCATGCTATTGCATGTGTCAGTATCTCATCCCCAAGAAGAGTTTTTAGTAAAAGAAGATAGAATAAATTTCAACTCTGGGCAGAACTTTCATGTTAGGTAGTTATAATAGGAAAAAGGAGTTCAGGAGGGCAGTGGCTAGAAGACAAGGAAGGGAAAAGCCTGCAAAAATTGGGCAAAGGAAGGTCCGAGGACCAGAGTGAGGACCTCAGGTAGAACAAACAGAACTCCAGGCTGGCCCGATTTACATAGGGCAGGCCCAAGGGGAGGAAAAAAAAACATAAAAAGAGGAACCAAAGGGCCAGGGTCCAGTCTCTCCCGTGCTCATGCACACGCAGGTGCTCTCTCTCTCTCTCTCTCTCTCTCCCCCCCCATGTCTTTTGCGTCGGCATGCCCTCATGCCTCGAGGATGTATTTTCCTTTCATTTTCTAAATAAAACTGAGGTGTAACATGGAGCTGTAACACTGATCTGTCCGAGAGCTGAGAGCTGTAACACGGTCTGTCTGAGGGCTGAGACACATTCTGTCCGAGGGCTTTAACATATCCGTCACTTCAAATTTTTGTTGTGATGAGACAGAACCGAGGAAATTACACACTCCCCTGACATCTTTCATGCCGTGGCTCAGATTTAACCTGGCTGAAACAACCTCGGCACAGCCCCCGCAAGGAGGAGGCCAAGCACAGCAGGAGCCTAACTCGGCGAAAGCTCCTACGGTGGGAGCTGAACACGAAGAAAACCCAGTGTGGGGGAATTGACAAGCCCAATGTGCTGGAAACTGGGACAGCTAATAACAAACTCAGCAGAAAGTTCATGTAGCTCAGTCTCAGATTCCAGAAGACCTCCAGTTAAGGTAGGTCTCGCTCCTGTGGCTGGAGGCACATATGCCTAACAAAATCTGAATTCCTTTACAATCTCTCATTTCTTCTTTCCTCAAACCTCCAGTGAACAGGCAAGGGGCAGTAGGTGCAATTGAGGAACTCTGGGGAGTCTACTCCTCTGTATGTCCCAAAGACACTATCTGCAGAGCCCCAGTAGCTGTTATCCAAGCTGGTGGGGGTTCTTCTGTCCTTAATCTTATTTGTGCCAATGAATGAACCTGGGGAGTTCATCTTTCAGTGTCCTATTTTTTTGCCTTTTCATACTATCCATGGGGTTCCCAAGGCAAGAATACTGAAGTGGTTTGCCATTCCCTCCTCCAGTGGACACAGGTCAGGTATTTAGCAGATTTTCTGACAGGCTATGAAAGGGATACGTCAAAGGTAAGAGAAACCCCAGTAAGAGGGTAGGCACTGAGAGAGGGCATCAGAGGGCGGACAGATAGAAACCACAATCACAGAAAACTAACCAATCTAACCACATAGACCAAAGCCTTGTCTAACTCAATGAAACGAAGCCATGCTGTGTGGGGCCACCCAAGACAGATGGGTCATGGTGGAGAGTTCTGACAAAATGTGGTCCACTGGAGGAGGGAATGGCAAACCACTTCAGTATTCTTGCCTTGGGAACCCCATGGACAGTATGAAAAGGCAAAAAAATAGGACACTGAAAGATGAACTCCCCAGGTCAGTAGGTGCCCAGTATGCTACTGGAGATCAGTGGAGAAATAACTCCAGAAAGAATGAAGATACAGAGCCAAAGCAAAAACAACACCCAGTTGTGGATGTGACTGGTGATAGAAGCAGGGTCTGACGCTGTAAAGAGCAATATTGCATATGAGAGAGTCATTTCCTAGGCAGGTTGATAGGGAGTCTAGGGGTCCCCAAGGAGAGAGGGGTCTGGAATTCTCAAGGAGGAAGAAAGGACAAACTTTTTTCTTTCTCCACATTCCTTAGGATTATATAACAATAATGTATCCTGCCTAAGGACAGTCTTTGGATTCAACCTTCTGTTATCTTAAAATGTTAATTATGGGAGTAGACCTGGTCTTTACAAGAATGTATCTTGCCTGAGGACAGTGTTATCTTAAAATGTAAATAATGGGAGTAGGTCTGATGAGGTCTTTACAACCTCCAGACATTCTTTGGATTATATAACCTCATCGTTAACACTAGCAAGCGGGTACTCTTTCTGCCCCCTTCTGATGCCTATGTCAGAAGCTTTCTCTATCTCCTTTATACTTTAATAAAACTTTATTACACAAAAGCTCTGAGCGATCAAGCCTTGTCTCTGGCCCAGGATTGAATTCTTCTCCAGGGCCAAGAATCCCGGTGTATTCGCGTGATTGAACGACAACCTTTCATCTTGGGGGCTCATCCAGGATCCTTCAGGACAAGGTAAGGATGCTTGGAGCTTTAGTTATTTGTTCTCTTAGCGAACACGTTTTCTGCTGTACTTTACTAACTCTACCGTGTGCTTGTGTGAATGAATGGCATGCCCTGCGTGAAGCAAGTAAGGAGCCCTGCTCTGCGGTTCCACGGTGATCTCATACGGCTTATGGCAGAAACCTGTCAGGGGTTATACCGACCTGTCAATGCCAAGAGGCACCCAATGTCTCCTTCGGGAACCGACCAGAAATGGGCAAAGCGTGTGGACCGAACTCTCCTTTCTCGGTCAAACTTTCCACTCTCTGACCATTTCATAAGTCCTTGGGAATTAGAAGTACTAACCTAATCTATCGGATCATAGACTTTCAAGGGACTTGTGATCTATACTGTTATTGTGTACTGTGGCTTAGGTCCCAAACTTGAATTGGTAGTCAAGAAAGCGCCTAGCCTTGCTAGGAATCGAAAGTTCGGAAGCTAGATGGAGCTCTAGCTCCCAGAACATCTCTGAGGTTAAAGGTTACTCAGATTGGGACTGCGATGGGTTTTTTTTCCTTTGGTAATGCCGGCTCTTAATGGATCAGAGGACGCTACTATACTGGTGTGGTGATGCTTGGAAAGAACATCTCAGTTTTATGTTCGTGTCAGTCTTATTGTGGTCAGGAAATACTCAGGGTCATGCACAGGCACTCAGGTGACGAATGTTTCCCCTAGTAGTCTTAGCTTGGGAGGCATTCTGGAAGGTTACTCTGATTCACCCTGGGTGACATCAGAGGCAAGCAAGATTAAAGGTGAAGAGCTGGACGTCAAGTAGGGATGCTATCAAGTCTACCCCTGGTACATCCCCACCCCATTTCGGTGGTAGAACCAGGAGGGACCCGGACTGCACCTGCGTCGGTAAGGGACAGACTAAGTCCGACCAGGATGGAAAAGCTTTCGGTGTAACGTCTGTCTACACCCCCATCTAGAGCAGGGAGGGACACCTCTGGTAGAAAAATGGTGCTGGTCGCTTTTTTTCTCTCTTACAGATGGGAGCTAACAATTCCAGCCTCACTCCTTTGAACTGTATCCTGAAAAACTGGGATAGATTTGATCCCCAGGGCTTAACGAAGACACACCTGGTCTTCCTATGTGATACTGCATGGCCACGGTATCCACTGGAGGATGGTGAATGGTGGCCGGTTGGAGGGTCTCTTAAGTATAATACTGTTCTACAATTAGACCAGTTCTGTAAGGAACAAGGGAAATGGGTAGAAGTAGCATATGTGTTGCCCTTTTTCTCTCTACGAAATATGCCAGACTTATGTCCTAAGGGTATAGATTTGGGCGTTGAAACCTTCAGCTCCCTCCTTTACATCTCCTGTCTCAGTACGACCTCAGACTACTCTGGTTTCAGTAGAAACTCAGACCATCGAAGTAAGAGATGAGATGGAGGACAGGAGACAAAGAGAAGAGGAAAAACAGGTTTCTCCAATCTATCCCTGGGATCATATGCACAGAGCAGCCAAAGAGACTGAGGAACAGCCACACAAGCTGTTGCCTCTTTATGAAACACCCACAGGGAGAAATAATCAGTCTGTGAGAGTTAATAAGCCTTTCTCATATCAAGAAATACAAAGAGTCAAGGAGGATCTGGGAGACTATTTAGAGGACCCAGAAAAATATATTAGAGCTTTTAAAGGTGTTACTCTGCTTTATGACCTCACTTGGAAGGATGTGATGTATATCTTGGGACAAACGCTGACTCCCGAGTCAAAGACTTGAGTTTTGGGAAAAGCGGTTGCTTATGGGGATGAATGGCTTGGTAATGAATCAGTAGGGAAGAGGGAGAACGAGATAGCGGCCCTCCCCACTGGGAATCAGGCGGTCCCAACTATAGAACCAGACTTGGACTACAACACAGCTAAAGGAAGATGGGATCAGAGTCATTTTGTTAGATGTATTCTTGAAGGACTTAGGCAGGCGCGTTCTAAGCCTTTAAACTATGGCAAATTGGCAGACATAGAACAGAAGGAGAAGGAAGCTCCTGGTAAATTCCTAGATAGACTGAGAGAAGGCCTTCGCAGATTCACTGAGATTGATCCTGAAAGTGAAGAGGGAAAAGTGATCTTAAAGAACAGATTTCTCACTCAGTCGGCTCCAGATATCTGCTGTAAGCTATTAAAACAGGCGAATGGACCAAATCAGTCTTTAGATACTCTGTTACAACTGGCTCAGACAGTCTATTATGGTAGGGAATATGAGGAAAAGAAAGAAAGGCAAAAAAAGACAAAGGAAAAGGCGGAAGCCTTCGCCATGGCTATGAAAAATGTTCTTAAACAGCCTGAGAAAAATGCCCAGAGGGACGCAGGTGAAAAGGGATGGGCTTGCTATTACTGTGGAAAGGAGGGGCACCTCAAGTGGGATTGCCCTCAGGCATCTAAGCCGCCCCCCCCCCCAACTCCATGTCCGGTCTGCAAAGGACCACACTGGAAGAGAGACCACCTCCAGAGGCGTAGGTCTCCGGGGTCGGACTCTCAAGACAATCAGGACTGAAGGTGCCCGGGGGTCCCCACACAAGCTCCTGTCCTAATTACACCTGAGGAACCCCGGGTATTAATAATTGTGGGGGGCCAATCCGTCGATTTCCTTTTAGATACTGGGGCAACTTATTATGTGCTTACTGAAGCCCCTGGCCCACTTTATTCCTGATCCGCTTCCGTAATGGGACTGTCTGGACGAGCCAAAAGGTATTATTTCAGCTATTCTTTATCTTGCAACTGGGATTCTGTGCTGTTTTCACACGAGTTTCTGATCGTGCCAGAATCTCCCTCACCCTTTTTGGGAAGGGATATACTGAGCAAGGTCCATGCCTCTGTTTCCATGAATATGGAGCCCTTCCTTTCTCTCCCTTTAGTTGAACAAAATGTAAATCCTAGAGTATGAGCTGATGGAAAATCTGTGGGTCGAGCACAAAATGCTATTCCTGTAGTTGTTAAGCTCAAAGACCCACACATATTTCCACATAAGAAGCAGTATCCACTGAAACCTGAAGTTAAGGAAGAGTTAAAACCCATCATCAAAAATTTAAAGGAGCAGGGACTATTAATTCCCTGTAACAGTCCTTGCAACACTCCTATTTTGGGTATAAAGAAATCGAATGGTAAATGAAGACTAGTTCAAGATTTACGAATAATAAATGAGGCTGTAGTTCCTTTACACCCCGTGGTGCCTAATCCTTATACTCTATTGTCTGAAATTCCTGAACGGGCCAAATATTTCTCAGCAATTGATTTTAAGGATGCTTTCTATTCAGTGCCTTTGGCGGAAGAAAGTCAATTTCTATTTACCTTTGAAGACCCTACGCAGCCAGCTTCTCAGTTAACCTGGACAGTTTTGCCCCAGGGATTTCGTGACAGTCCTCACTTATTCGGACAAAGTTTGTCACGGGATCTACAAAACTTTAATAGCTCTGAAGCAGTGGTGTTACAATATGTAGATGATATTTTGCTCTGTGCTGAGACAGAGGAAGCTTGTTCGCGAGCCTCAGAAGATTTCTTAAACTTTCTGGCAGACTGTGGTTACAAGGCATCAAGAGAAAAGGCTCAGCTTTGTCAACAATCGGTTAGATATCTGGGCCTAATCATATCAGAAGGGACTAGGGCCATAGGCCCTGAGAGAATTAAACCTATACTAAATCACCCCCTACCTATGACTTTAAGACAATTGAGAGGATTTTTGGGAATCACAGGTTACTGTTGCATTTGGATTCCGGGTTACGGGGAACTTGCCCGGCCTTTATATAAACTTATAGCTGAAACTCAGCAGACCCAAACCGACAAACTGGTTTGGTCTCCAGAAACTCAAAAGGCTTTTAAGATTCTTCAGACTGCTCTCCTGCAAGCTCCAGCTCTGAGCTTGCCCACAGGGTCAAATTTAATTTGTTTGTCACTGAAAGAAAAGGTGTGGCATTGGGAGTTTTGACACAACCCCGAGGGCCTCACCAGCAACCTATTGCTTATCTAAGCAGAGAATTAGATGTAGTTTCACATGGGTGGCCCCACTGCCTAAGAGTAATTGGGGCAGCGGCTTTATTAGCACCTGAAGCTTTAAAAATAATTAATGGATGAAACCTTACTGTACTGACTTCTCATGATGTGAGTGGAATATTAAATTCTAAGGTTAATATTTGGATGACAGACAGTAGGCTTCTTAAGTATCAGTCATTGTTGTTAGAAGGACCAGTAACTAAGCTTAAAGTTTGTGGAAATTTAAATCCTGCCACTTTCCTTCCTGAGAAGGAAAATGAAACACCTGATCACGGTTGTTCTCAATTCCTAACTTTAAACTATGCAGCTCAGGAGGATCTAAAGGATACCCCATTAGACAATCCTGACATGGAAATATTTACAGATGGCAGTTCTTATGTTTGGGATGGAAAGCGTAAAGCAGGTTACGCCGTGGTGACTGCTGAACAGGTTTTGGAAGCAAAATCTCTCCCCCAGGGAACCAGTGCTCAGTTAGCGGAGCTTGTGGCTCTGACCCGAGCTCTAGGGTTAAGCAAAGGGCAGCGGATGGGCCTGATAATCTATGTGAGTCTACTTCTGCTTGTTAGGTAGGTAGAATAGGGAAAAAGAGTCCAAAATGGCGGTGGCTAAAAGACAAGGAAGGTCCGAGGACCAGAGTGTAAACTTCAGGCAGAACAGACAGCACTCCTGGCTAAGCCCAATATGCATAGGGCAGGCCCAAGCGGAGGAAAAAACATGTAAAAGGAGGAGCCAAAGCGCTTTCTATCGGACTCTCTCTCCCGCATGCATGCACACGCGCTCTTTCTCTCTTTCTCTCTCTCTCTTTCTCTCTCTCTCTCTCCCTCCCCACGCACTCCTCCACTCTCTTCTCTTCGAGTCTTGGATTCTCCTGCTATCTTCTAAATAAAATGAAGCTGTAACACTGATTTGCCTAAGAGCTGTAACACGGTTTGTCCAAGACCCGAGAGCTGTGATGTGCCGAGGGCTTTAATGTCCGTTGCTCCAAATCTTTGTTGTGATGAGACAAAGAACCGAGGAACATACGCGTGACATGCTGACTCCAAAAATCCTGAGTCTGCCGTTGGATCCTCAAGACAATGTCTTCCTGTCCTGGGCTCACTCCTATACTGCATTCCACAATTGGTCTAACTGCTGGGTCTGTGGAGCACTCCCCTCTTCAAGTGGAAGGCTTCCCGTGGTGGACATCCCCACTTCAAGTAAAAGACTTTCTCCAAGTCTGTGAATACCTTCGACAACAATCACATGCGATGCCTCTTCTTCATCTGATGACAGTTACCAACCCTAAAATGGACTGGTGCAACACTTTGTACTCTAACTATGGACATAATGTGACTTTTAATTTTGGTTATACATTGTCTCAGTTCAATGACTATTTTGCTACATATAAGGTAAATAGGTCTAGATCTAATGGTTTTTTACCTGACGTATATCAAATATGGGATGAGGTTATATGGCTAACTCCTGAAAAAGGACGTTTAATATCTACTGCCTCCATATGCTGGAAACAAACAGAGCCGTCCCCAAAAGTTAGCCAACAACTTAATTACAGTGATTGGAAACAATTGAGATTTTTGTCTCAGGAAACATGCAATGTAATCATTCCCATGTTTTCCAATCCCAGTTCACGTTCTCCCTTTGTCTGGCCAGACACAAATTGGGACTGGATATCTCAGTCACGCTGGCTTGCTCCAAACGGGACTTATTGGATATGTGGCTCTTACCTATGGGCATGGCTCCCCCTGGTTGGATAGGGAGATGCACCCTGGGTCTAGCCTTTACTCATGGCTTTATATTTTCAGAGCTTCCAGAAAAGCCTGCTAATTTACCCTACCTTAAAACTCGGTGGGCAAGGTCTGTATTTCATTGGTATGATTATTTGGCTGCAGCGTTTGTTCCCTCTTTGGGAACTACAGATGTTATGTTACGAGTGGATGCTTTGACTAATTTTACTCAACAGGCATTACAAGATTCTCAAAAGGCTATTTCAGCTCTTAATGCTGAACAAGCACAAATTAGAAAGGTGGTTTTACAAAACAGATTGGCTCTAGATATTCTGACAGCTGCACAAGGAGGAACTTGTGCCATTATTCATACCCAATGCTGTACATATATACCTGATATGAGCACGAATGTTACTCATTTTACTAACCACATGAACAAGATGATTAGGGCCATGGATACTCCTGAAGCCTCAATTGCCTCACTTTGGGAGACGTTAACTAGTTCCCCATGGTGGACAACTATCTTAATTACAATAATTCTGGTTGTTTTGTTCTTGCTGTTTGCTCCCTGCATCTGTAATTGTATAACTGGATTTGTTTCTAGCCGCATGAAAGCTTTTAAGTTACAAATGGTTGCTCAAACTCCTGCTACTGCTGTAGCTTTTTCCAACTACTATATGGGGCCCCTGGATCAGATATCCTCAATATGAGGATTAGGAGAATATGTTGCCTCACCAATTTAGGGACAACGCCCCTTGTCAGCTCGGAAGCAGTTATGGAATGAGAACGACGCCCCTTTTCCCTAGGCAACATAATTCTCCTAAAAGAAAAGGGGGAATGAGAGAGTCATTTCCTAGGCAGGTTGATAGGGAGTCTAGGGGTCCCCAAGGAGAGAGGGGTCTGGAATTCTCAAGGAGGAAGAAAGGACAAACTTTTTTTTCTTTCTCCACATTCCTTAGGATTATATAACAATAATGTATCCTGCCTAAGGACAGTCTTTGGATTCAACCTTCTGTTATCTTAAAATGTAAATTATGGGAGTAGACCTGGTCTTTACAAGGATGTATCCTGCCTGAGGACAGTGTTATCTTAAAATGTAAAATATGGGAGTAGGTCTGATGAGGTCTTTACAACCTCCAGACATTCTTTGGATTATATAACCTCATCGTTAACACTAGCAAGCGGGGACTCTTTCTGCCCCCTTCTGATGCCTATGTCAGAAGCTTTCTCTATCTCCTTTATACTTTAATAAAACTTTATTACACAAAAGCTCTGAGCGATCAAGCCTTGTCTCTGGCCCAGGATTGAATTCTTCTCCAGGGCCAAGAATCCTGGTGTATTCATGTGATTCAACAACAACCTTTCACATAGGAACCTGGAATGTCAGGTCCATGAATCAAGGCAAAGTGGATGTAGTCAAACAGGAGATGGCAAGAGTGAACATCAACATTTTAGGAATCAGCAAACTAAAATGGACTGGAATGGGTGAATTTAACTCAGATGACCATTATATCTGTTACTGTGGGCAAGAATCCCTTAGAAGAAATGGAGTAGCCATCATAGCCAACATAAGAGTCTGAAATGCAGTACTTGGATGCAATCTCAAAAATGACAGAATGATCTCTGTTTGTTTCCAAGGCAAACCATTCAATATCATGGTAATCCAAGTCTTTGCCCTGACCAGTAACACTGAAGAAGCTGAACAGTTCTATGAAGACCTACAAGACCTTTTAGAATTAACACCCCAAAAAGATATCCTTTTCATTATAGGGGGGCTGGAATGCAAAAGTAGGAAGTCAAGAAACACCTGGAGTAACAGGCAAATTTGGGTTTGGAGTACAGAATGAAGCAGGGCAAAGGCTAATAGAATTTTGCCAAGAGAACACACTGGTCATAGCAAATACCCTCTTCCAACAACACAAGAGTAGAGTCTACACATGGACATCTCCAGATGGCCAACACTGAAATCAGACTGATTATATTATTTGCAGCCAAAGATGGAGAAGCTCTATACAGTCAGCAAAAACAAGACTGGGAGCTGACTTTGGCTCAGATCATGAACTCCTTATTGCCAAAATCAGACTTCAGTTGAAGAAAGTAGGGAAAACCACTAGGCCATTCAGGTATGACCTAAATCAAATCCCTTACAATTATAGGAAGTGAGAAATAGATTTAAGGGACTAGATCTAATAGACAGAGTGCCTGATGAACTATGGACAGAGGTCCATGACATTGTACAGGAGACAGGGATCAAGACCATCCCCAAGAAAAAGAAATGCAAAAAAGCAAAATGGCCGTCTGAGGAGGCCTTACAAATAGCTGTGAAAAGAAGGTAAGTGAAAAGCAAAGGAGAAAAGGAAAGATATACCCATTTGAATGCAGAGTTCCAAAGAATAACAAGGAAAGATAAGAAAGCCTTCCTCCGTGATCAGTGGAAAGAAATAGAGAAAAACAATAGAATGGGAAAGACTAGATATCTCTTCAAGAAAATGAGAGATACCGAGGGAACATTTCATGCAAAGATGAGCTCAATAAAGGACAGAAATGATATGGACCTAACAGAAGCAGAAGATATTAAGGTGTCAAGAATACACAGAAGAACTGTACAAAAAAGATCTTCATGACCCAAATGATCATGATGGTGTCATCACTCACCTAGAGCCAGACATCCTGGAATGTGAAGTCAAGTCAGTTTTAGGAAGCATCACTGTGAACAAAGCTAGTGGAGGTGATGAAATTCCAGTTGAGCTATTTCAAATCCTGAAAGATGATGCTGTGAAAATGCTGCACTCAATATGCCAGCAAATTTGGAAAACTCAGCAGTGGCCACAGGACTGGAAAAGGTCAGTTTTCATTCCAGTCCCAAAGAAAGGCAATGCCAAAGAATGCTCAAACTACCACACAATTGCACTCATCTCACACGCTAGTAAAGTAATGCTCAAAATTCACCAAGCCAGGCTTCAATGATACGTGAACTGTGAACTTCCAGATGTTCAAGCTGGTTTTAGAAAAGGCAGAGGAACCAGAGATCAAATTGCCAACATCTGCTGGATCATCGAAAAAGCAAAAGAGTTCCAGAAAAGCATCTATTTCTGCTTTATTGACTATGCCAAAGCCTTTGACTGTGTGGATCACAATAAACTGTGGAAAATTCTTCAAGAGATGGGCATACCAGACCACCTGACCTGTCTGTTGAGAAATTTGTATGCAGGTCAGGAAGCAACAGTTAGAACTGGACATGGAACAACAGACTGGTTCCAAATAGGAAAAGGAGTACGTCAAGGCTGTATATTGTCACACTGCTTATTTAACTTATATGCAGAGTACATCATGAGAAACACTGGGCTGGATGAAGCACAAGCTGGAATCAAGATTGCTGAGAGAAATATCATTAACCTCAGATATGCAGATGACACCACCCTTATGGCAGGAAGCTAAGAAGAACTAAAGAGCCTCTTGATGAAAGTGAAAGAGGAGAGTGAAAAAGTTGGCTTAAAGCTCAACATTCAGAAAACGAAGATCATGGCATCTGGTCCCATCAGTTTATGGCAAATAGATGGGAAACAGTGGAAACAGGGGCAGACTTTATTTTGGGGGGCTCCAAAATCACTGCAGATGGTGATTGCAGCCATGAAATCAAAAGACTCCTTGGAAGGAAGGTTATGACCAACCTAGACAGCATATGAAAAAGCAGAGACATTACTTTGCCAACAAAGGTCCATCTAGTTTTTCCAGTAGTCATGTATGGATTTGAGAGTTGGATTATAAGGAAAGCTGAGCGTCAAAGAATTGGTGCTTTTGGACTGTGGTGTTGGAAAAGACTCTTGAGAGTCCCTTGGACTGCAAGGAGATCCAACCAGTCCATCCTAAAGGAGATCAGTCCTGGGTGTTCATTGGAAGGACTGATGCTGAAGCTGAAACTCCAATACTTTGGCCACCTGATGGGAAGAGCTGACTCATTTGAAAAGACCCTGATGCTGGGAAAGATTGAAGGCGAGAGGAGAAGGGGACGACAGAGGATGAGATAGTTGGATGACATCACCGACTCAATGGACATGAGTTTGGATAAACTCCAGGATTTGTTGATGGACAGGGAGGCCTGGAATGCTGCGGTTCATGGGGTCACAAAGAGTCGGACGCAACTGAGCAACTGAACTGAACTGAACCGAATGGAACTTTGTGGTGACGCACCTCACCACTAGGCGGAGCTTGTTCTATTATTTTCTGTTCTAAACATTAAAAAGTCTTGTGGATGATGTGCCATCAACAATGGTAAATGTAGGGAACTCCCCGGTGGTCCAGTTGATAGGACTTGGCCCTTTCACTGCCAGGTCCGGGCTTCAATCCCTGGTCAGGGAACTAAGATCCTGTGTGCATGTGTACATGCTAAAGTTGTTTCAGTCACATCCAACTCTTTGCAACCCTATGCACTGTGGCCCACCAGGCTCTTCTATCCATGGATTCTTCAGGCAGGAATACTGGAGTGGGTTTCCATGCCCTACTCCAGGGGATCTTCCTGACCCAGGGATCAAACCCATGTCTTATGCCTCCTGCATTGGCAGGCAGGTTCTTTACCACTAAGAGGCACCTGCGAAGCCCACAGGATCCTGCAAGCTGTGCGGGGGAAAAAAAAAATGGACAATGTGGTTTTGGGTGTGTTTCCCTGAGCAAGTCATTTCACCTTGCCTCTCATTCAGCTTCAGTTTCCTCATCTGTAGCAGAGAACAAATAAGTCCACTTTACAGACTTCCAGAGCAGAAATTCTGCTGGGAGTGGGGGGAGCGGGGAGAGTGTGCTGTTACTAATGTGATCAAGCGGTAGGAATCCAGGGAGCACTCTAAAGGTCCCAGATCACCTTTACTCAAGTGATAACCTGTATTCTCTCACTTATGGGGTGAGGTCCATGTCACTGTGGTTATGAAAGGAGGACTGGCTGCCAGACTCACAGTTGGGCTCATGCCAGGCAGCCAGGCCTCCAGGTCAGGGCCCTGACTGCAAATGTGGTCGACAGCAGCTATCCCAGGAGGAAGTTTTGTCCCATCAGTAAACAAAAGAGCTGACATCTGAGCCAAGCTTAAAAACATGACCCAGAGAATAGGAGGAAGAACTATGCAGCCTCCAAGAGAAACCTGGGAAGGTATTTCTGGGGCCCAGGAGCAAGAATACCAGTATAAAAGTTACAGGGAAGAACTGACGCCATGTTAGATCTGTTTCTTTTACTTTAACCTTTGCTTCTCATTGCTTTTGTTCAGTAAAAGGATACTGTCCATACAAAATAGCCTGCCTCAGGGAACCCAGCCCCTCTGCCAGAAGGTTAAACCAAAACACCTTTGTTCAGGACCATGTTCACCTGTGGATGGCTACAGGAAGGAAGGCATTAACTCATACCCTCCCCAAGATTGGCCATTCTAGAAGATAGCTGCAAGATTAATGGCCTTTTTACTTTAATCCTCCCATCCCCCCATAGTCTATAAAAGAACCTGGCATCCAGACCCTGATAAAAATGGTTATCTTGAGACTTTGGTCTGTCATCTTGTCAGTCAGCCAGCTTTCCTGGTAAAGTTGTATTCCTTGCCTTGACACCTCTATCTGTTAAGTGGACTGTTGTGTGGTGAGTAGAGAGAGCTTGGACTCGGTAACAGAAGGGTGCTGTGGGATGGGGGAGATGCATAGAAAAGTCACAGACTTAGGGCAGACTTACAGTCAAATAGCATCATGACTCCATGCTTTAGACATACAATGAAGATGAATGAAACATATAAAGAGAAAAGATTCAGAAAGATCTAGTCAAGATGAAAATTAGCAAGACATCTTTGTGAAGCAGACACAAGCAGAGGTGGTCAAAGGGGAGAGGCGTGGGCCTGGGCTGGGCCCAGAGAGGGGCTGGTGGCTGGGCGATTTTCTTTAGCTTTCATGTAGTCAGTTCAGTTCAGTTCATTTCAGTCACTGAATTGTGTCCGACTCTTTGCGACCCCATGGTCTGCAGCGCGCCAGGCCTCCCTGTCCATCACCAACTTCCGGAGTTTACTCAAACTCACGTCCATTGAGCCCGTGATGCCATCCAACCATCTCATCCTCTGTCGTCCCCTTCTCCTCCCACCTTCAATCCTTCCCAGCATCAGGGTCTTTTCAAATAAGTCAGTTCATATGGAGTAGCTGGGACTGAAAACGCCAGTGTGCACAGCCTCATGGAGAGTGCCTGGGAAAGATAACAGGGAAAGGGACAGGAAAGTCGAAAAGGGGAAGATGAACAGACTCTCCAGTCCCAGCAGCTCCATCTTGAGGAAACACCTGGGGAAAGTATCATGTGTGAGCCAAAGGTCAGCAGGCATGTGAAGAATGTGCTGATGGTAAAGTGAAAACGGGAAACCACCTAAATGCTCAAAGGAAAGGGTGAAATCAAGACCTTTGTGTGGTGTAATTCATACAATGGGATACTCTCCAGTCATTGAAATGGACAGAGCAGAGCTATACATGTCAGCATGGCTGGATCTGGCCAAAGCACTACCCAGCTGTGCCTGGCTTGCTGGGGCTGGGAGTGGGGAATGTCTCTCCTGGGGATGCTGATGGCAGTGCTTTGTTATTCAGTCTACCCCAGGCATTCCTGAGAGGAAATAGACAGGGTTGTTCCGGATTGTGAGACGTGTCAGGGGTAGATCAGGGAGAGGTCAGATGACCTGAAGGTGCTAACTTAAAAAAAATAATAATAATTAAATATTTCTTTTTATTTATTTACTGCACTGGGTCTTAGTTTTGGCATTCAGGATCTAGTTCCCTGACCAGGGATCGAACGCCCCTGCCCCAGCCTCTGTCATTGGGACCATGGGATCCATTGGCCACTGGATCATCAGGTAAGTCCCAAGGGTGCTAACTTCTATCAGGTGCTTCAAGTAAGAAGTTACATGTCCCTTACTCCTCTGGTTTAGAACTAGCATCTGCCTTTTTCCTTTCCGTAGAAGGCCTTCCTTTTATGTAGGTGCTAATGGAAAGCAGGTATTGAGTCTTGAGAATGTTGCAAGAGAAAAAATTTTCAGGAATTTCCTCTTTCTATAACAACAGAGGATAGACACCACTCCAGGTCATATAAAATTGATTTAAAGGCTCTTATCTGAATAAAGTGTAGAATTGAGACTACTTATGAACAAAAGTTGGTGATGGACAAGGAGGCCTGGCGTGCTGTGATTCATGAGGTCGCAAAGAGTCGGACACGACTGAGCAACTGATCTGATCTGATGTGATGAAACGTCAGGGCAGTGTGTAATTTCCTTGGTTCTGTCTCGTCACAACAAAAATTTGAAGCGACAGATATTAAAGCCCTTGGACAGAACGTGTCTCAGCTCTCGAAAGACCGTGTTACAGCTCTCAGCTCTCGGCCAGATCACTGTTACAGCTCCGTTTTATTTAGAAAATAAAAGGAAAATACATCCTCGTGGCGTGAGGGCATGCCAACCCAAAAGACGCAAAGAGGAAAGAGAGAGCGAGCACGGACATGAGCGGGTGAGAGAGACCCCCCGGCGCTTTGGCTTCTCATTTTATATGTTTTTTTCCTCCCCCTGGGCCTGCCGTTTGTAAATTGGGCCAGCCAGGAGTGCTGTTTGTTCTACCTGAGGTCTTCACTCCAGTCCTCAGGCCTTCCTCTGTTCTATTTTCGTGGGCTTTTCCCTTCCTTGTCTTTTAGCCACTGCCCTTCTGGACTCCTTTTTCCTATTCTAACTACCTAACATTCCCCCTCAATAGATGGGAGGCCCAGTTCTTTGGGAATAGGGGCGTCGAGGTCTTTCTGGCTACTTCCTGCTGAACTGGTATGGCAAGGGGCATTGGGCCTCCCCCTCTTGCCAGTCTCAGGCCTCAGAGTCCTTATAGCAGTGTCCATCTAAGGGTAAGCAATATTTTCCATGGTCGGCTGTAACTTTATATATCCTTGTTGAACTGGCACTGCATGTTGTAGCTGGTTGACCTGGGCAGAGACAAAATGGGTTAGACAATTGATAAAACATGGAGCAATCATAAGCAGCATCAATATGGCATAGCAAGGGCTAGTTAGGGGCATTAGCCAACTCCAAATTCCCATCACCAGGATGGCTCAAGTCCCTCCTTGTTCAGGGATCAGAAGATCTATCTCCTGTCTGTTTTGGAGTACAACCCCTGCCAAGCTGTGTTGGTTCTTTAGAGCTGTCCTGAGCAGCCTTATCCCCAGAAACCATATTTTGGGGGTGTTCATTAAAATGGCACTCATTTGTAGTCCTGAATAGGCACCTGAGATCTCCCAGGGGCTCACAGGTGTATTGAGTGTCCTCTTCTGTTTTCTTCCACGGCTTGACTCGTGAGTAGTGAATCCAGGAGTCATGTCCTGGTGCCTTGACTGCTGTGGGGGTAGAAAGTATTACAGGGTAGGGGCCCTTCCATGTGGGCTGGAGTTGAGCCTTTGGGGACCCATCTTTCCAGACTTTAATTAGGACTTGAGTCCCTGGGGCATATGGCAGTGACTCCTTAGAATCTTTTGTGTCCTAGTTGACACCCCACATGCGTATATCCTGTTGGAATTGACCAACGGCCATGGTATAAGACTGGAGGGTCTGAGATTCTGGAACTAGGAAGAGGTCATTGACGTAAAGAAAAGGTCCCCCATATAGCATCTCAGAAGGACTAAGACCAATCTCTTCCTGAGGGGCAATTCGGGTGTGGAGGAGAGCTATTGATAAAGCCTCCTTCCATCCCAGAGAGGTCTCCTGGGTTATCTTTTTTATCACTGATTTTAAGAATTGGTTGGCTCTTTCTACTTTTCCTGAAGACTGAGGCCTCCAGGCACAATGGAGATAATAAGTAATGCCCAATGCTTTTGAGACCCCTTGGGTGACCTTAGAAGTAAATGATGTCCCGTTGTCACTTTGTAATGACCTGGGCAGACCAAATCCTGGAATAATTTCATGGAGCAGTTTTTTCATCACCTCCTCAGCCCTCTCAGTCCAGGTGGGAAAGCCTTCAATCCATCCTGTGAATGTATCTATCATGACTAATAGGTATTTATACCCTTGAGAAACTGGCATCTGGGTGAAGTCCATCTGCCAGTCCTCTCCTGGGTAGGCCCCACGTCATTGGACCGGCTGGGCCGGCTGGGGTCTTCGAGCTCCTTGGGGGTTGTTTAATTGGCAAGTGGGACAAGAGGAGACCACCTGCCTTACAGTCGTTTGGAGGCCTGTTCCTCTGAAGGACCTTTCTAGTAATCTTTGAAGGGCCTTTTCCCCTAAATGAGTGGTGGCATGTAAGGAGTTAACCAACTTCCATTGGAAGTTCCCAGGCAGAAAAAGGAGTCCCTCCTTTTAGAACCACCCCATATGATCTTCTTGAAAGTCCTCACTCTTAGCTTTAAGAGTCTCACCTTCAGTATATGAAGGAGTTTCTGGCAAATTAGTCTGTGAACTAAGGTGGCAACCTCTATTAGGTCATGATTCTGTAATGCTGCTCTCTTAGCTGCCTGATCAACTGCTTGGTTCCCTCGTGCCACTTCTGTGCTCCCTTTTTAGTGTCCTTTACAGTGGGAGGCTGAAACCTCAGCGGGCAGATGGACTGCCTCCAAGAGTCTAAGGATTTGATCACCATATTTGATTGGGGACCCTCGGGTGGTAAAGTGGTGGCCTCTTTCTTTCCAAATAGCAGCATGCACATGTAGCAACAGAAAGACATACTTGGAGTCAGTGTAAATAGCTACTCTTTTTCCTTTTCCCAGCTCTAAAGCTCGAGTCAGGGCTATGAGCTCAGCTTATTGGGCTCAAGTACCTGGTGGCAAAGGTTTAGCCACTACCGTGTCAAAATTGGAGACTACTGCATATCCGGCTCTTCTTTTTCCATACAAGACAAAGCTGCTCCCATCAATGTACCAGATTTCCTCAGAATTGGTCAGAGGATCTTCCAACAATCCTTCTCGGGGTTTTGTCCAGTGAGCCAAGGTTTCTAGGCAAGAGTGAAAGGGGAGAGAGCCCTCGGGGGTAGGTAGGAGGGTGGCTGGGTCAAGAACCTCACAAGGGGATATAGTGAGGCCTGGATTTTCCATCAGCAGTACTTGATATCTGAGGATTCTTTAATCAGACATCCATAAATGTCCTCCCCCATTTAGGAGTTGTTTCACTCAGGGGCTGGTAAAAATAGTTAGTTTGCCCCCAAAAGAGAGTTTTAAAGCATCTTCTATCAGGACCGCAGTAGCTGCAAGATTTTGAAGGCAGGGAGAAATTTCTTCCCAATAAGGGAGAGGGACAGTCTGGGACCACTAGAAACTGGTGGGAAAATATTTGTCCATCCCAGTAACAAAGTGCTCAGGTGAATCTTTTAGTAGTTGTTTTTCCTGTAGCATCCAAAATGGTATAGATTTGGGAGGAGAAGGCTCCAGAGTAGGAGGTCAGGACAGAATAGGTAGCCCCCATGTCAACCAAGAAATTCTCGGACCTACCTACCACATCCAGTTGCACCCTTGGCTAAGCCCCGTGATGGTTATCTGTGACAAGTGGGCTGGCCAAAGTGGGCTGCTTCAGTCCTGTTGAACCCTCGTGAGGGAAGGCTTGGTGCTTGACCTTGAGGCTCTTGCGTCCTGAGGGCAGAGTGCCACCCAATGTCCCAGTTGATGGCATTTACAGCAAGCCACTTTAGGAGACTTGTCACGGTTTGGACACTCTTTGGCCCAATAGCCCACCTATCTATAGATTAGGCATTTGCCTAGTGCCTTGTCCTTCAAGGACTCGGGGTTTGCCATAGGGCCTCCCTGGAGGGCGGCCAGCATCTGGGCATGCCTTGTCTCTTTCCTTTTCTCCTTCTGGGCCTTGGCTTCTTCTGTTCTCTGTTATAAAAGGTATTGGTGGCTGTCTGGACCATCTCATCTAAAGAGGCAGCAGGGTCCTGCTGCTGTAGCTGCTGTAACTTAATTCTGATATCTGATGCACATTGGGACAGGAATTTGTCCTTTAAAATCACCCGTCTCTCATAAGAGTCTAAGTCCACATTGGTTAAATTTTGCAGGGCCTCTTTTAGCCTTTCCAGAAAGGCAGTGGGGTTCTCATTGGGCTCCTGAGTTATTGCTGAGACCCAGGCATAGCTGATTACTTTTTGCTGGGATGCTTTCTGTCCTGCCTTCACATAGATTAGAAAATGATCCTTTTCCCAGATGTTCTCAGGGTGATTATAATTCCAATTAGGATCTGAGGAGGGGACTGCAGTTTCCCCTATTGGGTATTTACCACTTGACATGTGAAGCCCCGTTGCATATCTTAGGGCTTCCTTTAAAACCCAAGTATGCTCAGGAGCAAATAAAGTTTGACTAAATATGACCATGATGTCCTTCCACGTCAAGTCGAAAGTCAAAGTAATGTGTTGGAATGGACCTATATATTTGCCTGCGTCATTTGTATAGCTTCCCATGTCTTGTTTGATCTGTCTTAGTTCTAAGAGGGAGAAGGGCTTATGGACCCGGGTTGGTCCAAATTCTCCTCCAGTTTCAACTAAAGGACATACTCGAGCTGGCTTCTGTGGAGGGGGTGCTCCCAGATACAGGGGCACGTTTGGATACAAGGAAAGAGCACCAGGCAACTCGGGAGCTGTGGGAGGTGACCCTTCATGGGGGGGTTGCTTCGCTTGGTTGTCTGTGCCTAACATCATTTGCCTAGTGGGCTCACTTTTAGGGCATACAACAATCCCATACTTAAGACAGAGTTCCTTCATATCTCTCAGTCGGAAGAAAATTTGGACATAGGGGATCTCTGTCCATTTCCCTTGTCTTTTGCATAATAATTCTAGCTGCAGGATGGTATTGTAATTTAAACTCCCATCCTCTGGCCAGTGTTCCTTGTCCCCCAGAGGATACTGTGGCCACGCAATGGCACAAAAGAATTTTAAGTGACTTCTCCTTAGAGTTAGAGGATCAGCTCTAACAGCTTCCAGTCATCAAGGATGCATCTCAAGGGTGTCTGTTGGGAAGTGGATTGGTTATTTGCAACCTGAAAGACAGTCATTACAGAGAGGAAAAGAAAGAGAAAAAACTAATAGGCCTCCTTCAATTTCCATGGGTGGACTTCCTTAGGGGTGAGTCTTTTTGAGACTTATCCTACCCAGTATTGTTGTAACCTGAGAGCCAGGCAAGGGTTAGGGTGCAGATCCAGGCAAGCTGAGGCATGACAGCCTCCTAGAGGTGCAGGTGGGACTCCCGAGAATTGGGTCCCTGGGCGGGTCAAGGCATGACGACCTCCTGGGACCCTTGGACTGGCGGGTCCCTGAGCAAGTTGTGGCTTGACAGCCTTTCAGGTACCAGATCCCTAGGCAGGTCGAGGCATGTCTACCTCCTGAGACTCCCAGACTGGAGTTGGGTGTCCCCAAGGTCTCTAGCGTGACCAGTGCTGGGTAGGATTAAGGGGTTGTAATTTTAACTCATTGTCAGTTTGTTCATCGCAGATGGGAATAGATATCATGATGTGAAGCAATCCAAGCCTGTGCCCTGAGACCGGGAACCTGGTGAAACAGTCATAAGCTCTATCTTCTTACTGCTCTAAGGGAATGTAAGTCACTGATTTCCTCCCCTAGTCCCCCATAAGAGCAGGTTAGGGTGTCTCCAATGGTAAACATTTCATTGTCATAGACCCACTTGAGATAATAACGGAAATAATGACAAAGGAGTGGGTTATTTAGCTCTGTTGTTGTAGCCACGCGTTCCGGGAAACAAACTCACTCAGAAGGACAATGCAGATAGTGGAGTGCAGTTTATTACACCAGCGGGCCCAAGGCAGAGTCTCCTCTTAGCCAAGGACCCACCAGCATTTGTGAAAATCTTTTATACCCTACGTGTACGTGTCTGAACCCACCACTCCAAATTCCTTGAGACTTACATAAACCAAGGAAAATACAATCCCAATAACCCCATCATTCACGTGCTATGTGCTCATGTGCTCAAACAGTCAAGCAATTAGCCAATAATCAATAAACCCGAGGTTACACTCTGATAGATACAGAAAAATTTATGGCCTGTCTGGAGGAAGGGGTGATTAGTGTATGTTTTCTCTTAGGCGATGAGTAACCTAGATACGATCTTCAAGGTTCCCCTGTCTGGAGGGGGTCTTATCCTTCCTTCTGTTGTTGTTTTCATAGGGACTAAACACAGAGTTCAGAGTCCATTGGAAAGGTGGCCGAGCATGGTCAGCATGAACAGGCCTAAGATGGAGTCCAGGCCCTATGAATTCCTTCTTCACTGTTAGGGGCATTAAAGTATTTTAATAATAGGCTGGGTGGAGCAATGTTGCCTACAAGGGGGCAGGGTCCTGGTTGTAGGAGTTAATAATTGGCTTAAGAACAAATTGGTAAGAGGCAACAGACCAGATGTTCTATAAAAGTGGAATGGAGATTTGATCCTGGGGTATGTTTGTAACTTTAGGAGAAGGGTGGTAAGGGTTTGGGCCCAAACAGGCTGCAGGGCTTAACTCCCAAAGTGGCAAACATTATCCCTGGAAGCCCAGTTGCCTTTGAAGGGAGGCCAACAGATGGACTTCTAGCAGGCACTGTGTGCCTCTCACCTGCCCTGCCGGGTTCACTGGGAGATGCTGGTGCTGCACATGTTGTAGGAAACACTCTTTGGCCCAATAGCCCACCTATTGGAAGATGAAGGCCTGAATATCTAGAGGGACTGGCTATTATACAGTATTTCCCTCCCAAGAGCCAGCTATTTTCTGGTTGTCCCTCCAGAAGACTGCAGAGGCAACATTGTGGGCCTGGATGGGGATCAGGAAAAGAGCATGAAACAGGAGGGAAGGGTGCAGGGCACAACTTTTGAAAGAATGACATAGTGCAAGGGCATAACATAAACTGATTAAAATCAGTTGGGTCCAAGATGATAAGTCAAATTGAACTAAACCTTAATCCCCAGTCTGTAAGCTAAATGACACCCAGAGGTGGCAGGACAGCCCCAAGACACCATCAGAAGAAGAGTGGGTGGTTCCCCAATGGTTGGGATGATCCTCCCACTCATTAGCATATGAATTCACCCAGCTCCCAAAACCTAGCCCAGCCACATTGCATGGCCTAAGCCCTTGCACTCAGCAATGGCCCACACCCTGCAGGGTGTACTTCTCTCTGAATCCTAACAAATCCACCTCTCACCTACTGCTGTGTCTCTAACTGAATTTTTGCAATCAGTCATCAGAGCCTGAGCTTCATTAGGTCCTGAAGCCAGGCATCATGGGTTTTGGCTGGGCTTCCTCCAAGGAAAAATGAAATCTTAAAGCTTTGTATAGATTAAAAAAATAAATCCTTGTGCTCCACCCCCTAAATTCAAATCACCTCCCCAGTACACCAGTTCTAGAGTATCTGACTGTTGAATTCTCTTTTAAAAATAGGAAAGAATATTGTATCTGAATAAAACCTTTATATTTCAGTATATACATTGTCCATATTTGATTATTGGGTTAGACCAGAATAGTAGAATAATTTGTTTCCCTTTGTAAAATAGTTACATATTGTTAGCTGCAATTTTATATCAGTATTATGAAGAGCACCCTTCAGCATTCAAGTGTTGCCATCATGTAAAACGTTAACTAAAGAAAGGCTACTTATTATTTCAGTCTCATCGCTACTTCCTGGACAACCTGATATTCCCTGGAGATTATCCAACCTCCCTTTGAGGTTAGGCACAACCTTGTTTGATACGTAAGTGCTCAGCTCCCAGCTGCAAGTGGGGTGGTTGCATCTAGCTTATTAGAATTAATATGACTCACAGAGTTGGAAGAGATCTGACATTATCCTTTATGCAAAATCATAATGAAATACTTCAAAGTTTGTGTAAGTTTGATTTAAAATGTTAAAAGGATCAATATCCTGAGCAGTATTTATAGTTACTTTTAGAATGTTGAACAGTGCATGTGTGCCTGTTCTTTTTGTTTGGTTGGGTTTTTGTGCCAGTTGTTTTTAAAAAAACAAAATATTGAAGAATTGCATTTACAGACAAGTTCAGATCAGATCAGATCAGATTAGTCGCTCAGTCGTGTCCGACTCTTTGCGACCCCATGAATCGCAGCATGCCAGGCCTCCCTGTCCAACACCAACTCCCGGAGTTCACTCAGACTCACGTCCATCAAGTCAGCGATGCCATCCAGCCATCTCATCCTCTGTCGTCCCCTTATCCTCCTGCCCCCAGTCCCTCCCAACATCAGAGTCTTTCCCAATGAGTCAACTCTTTGCATGAGGTGGCCAAAGTACTGGAGTTTCAGCTTTAGCATCATTCCTTCCAAAGAAATCCCAGGGCTGATCTCCTTCAGAATGGACTGGTTGGATCTCCTTGCAGTCCAAGGGACTCTCCCAGCCGTCACCTGACAGCCTGCCTCTGGGGTACATGTGGGGGCGGGGGCACATTTAAGGCCCCACACTGGGTTTGTGCCCTGGGTGGCGGAGGGTGGTCTCATCTGTTCCCCTGGATCCTCAGCCTTCCCCACTCTGCCCGCTTCCCTCATCCTGCACTTGTGTGTGAGGGTGTGCCGGAATTGGCCAAGCCCCCAACCCCTCCGCTTGTCTCCCTGTATCTGCAGTGGGTGAATGGGGTCCATGTGATCGAGCACGAGGGGGGCCATCTCCCCTTTGAGGCTGACAGGAGGCCCCTTTCTTCCTGCTGCATAACCATCGCCATCAATAACACGCTGTCCCCCCACACCCTGCCACCTGGGACCATCCTCTACAAGACGGACCCCTCCATGTGAGCAGCACCTAGCCCAGCCCTCGCCCCCGCCCCCACTCCCCACCCTGCCCAGACGTCTTCCCACCAGGGGACAGGGTGGCTTCAGCAGAGGTGAGGCCCTGGCTCTTGGAGGCCAGGGAGACATATGAGTTGAGATCGAAGGATTCAGGACAAGGCCACTGTCCCCTTGCTCCGTCCTAGGTACCCCAAGGGTTACTTTGTCCAGAACACAAAGTTTGACTTCTTCAACTACGCGGGACTGCATCGGTCCGTGCTCCTCTACACCACGCCTACCACCTACATTGATGACATTACCGTCACCACCGACATGGACCAAGACATTGGTGAGGCTCCTGCCAGGATCTGCCCTCAGCCAGGCCCAGAGTGGCTTGGTTCCCTGTTTGGAAAGATCCCCTTGGAGACGGGCTCTCCCATCCACCTCCTCAAGGTGCTCTCACCTGTAGGACCACAGGCCACATGCCCCCCTCTTCTCTCTCATCTGATCTCTCGTCTCCTGTAGGGCTGGTGAATTACCAGATCATCGTCCAGGGCAGTGACCACTTCCAAGTGGACGTGTCTCTTCTGGATGAGGAAGGCAAAGTCGTGGCCAAGGGGGCAGGGGCCGAGGGCCAGCTGCAGGTGCCCAGTGCCCACCTCTGGTGGCCGTACCTGATGCACGAGCACCCTGCCTACCTGTACTCGTTGGAGGTAATGGTGGTGAGGATTGGGCTGGGGGAGGCCGTTTGCCCCCATCCAGCAGCCCTAGCTTCAGCAGGCCTGGTCCCCTCAGCTTCCTGGTCTGTTGGATTGAAGAGTCCCCAGCCTGATTTTTTTCAGCCATTGGTGGGGAGGCCGAGTTGGAAGAGAAGCCCCGCGGCAGTGTGGGCAAAAGTTTCTTCTTGCTCACGGCAGATATAATTTCTGCCTCTCTCCACCTGCAGACCCAGAGGTGGGCCACAGTGATTTGCCAGGGGCTGTCCTGCGAAGCTCAGGCTGCGTGGGGCTCAGGCCGGTCAGGCTGCCTCATGCCCAGTGCTCGATTTCGCAGGTGAAGCTGATGGCTCAGACGGCTGTGGGGCCCGTGTCTGACTTCTACACCCTCCCGGTGGGGATCCACACCGTGGCCGTCACCGAGAGCCAGTTCCTCATCAATGGGAAGCCGTTCTATTTCCGAGGGGTCAACAAGCATGAGGATGCAGACGTGAGTAGGGGCTCCTGGGTCCCTGTTTCTCACCATCCCCTTCCCTGCAGCCCCTGGAGTGGCTGAGGGCAGCTCAGAGCAAAGCGCCCCAAACCACTGCCTGTGCTTGGCCTGGATAGCGGGCTGATGGGGTGACTCCGGCGGGCCCGGCTCTTGGAGGAAACGTGTCTGGGATGGAGTCGAGGGCAGGGGCTCATCCGTCTCTGCTGTCCTCCAGATCCGAGGGAAGGGCTTTGACTGGCCGCTGCTGGTGAAGGACTTCAACCTGCTTCGCTGGCTGGGCGCCAACGCCTTCCGCACCAGCCACTACCCCTACGCAGAGGAGGTGCTGCAGCTCTGTGACCGCTACGGGATCGTGGTCATCGACGAGAGCCCTGGTGTGGGCATCGTGCTGGTGTGAGTGCCCGCTGCCTGCACTGCGCGGCACCCCCAGTTCGGCAGCCTGTGCGTGCATGCTGTCGCTCAGTCATGTCTGACTCTGGGACCCTATGGACTGTAGCCCATCAGACTCCTCTATCTATGGGATTCTCCAGGCCAGAATACCAGAGTGGGTTGCCATTTTCCTTCTTCAGGGGATCTTCCCGACCCAAGGATCGAACTTGTGTTTCCTACGTTGGGAGGCGGGTTGTTTACCACTGAGTCATCAGGGAAGCCCAGAGTTTCTACTAGAGGGAAAGAAAATCAGACTGACCTGTTCCCTCTCCTCCCCTGGCCTGCAGCGAGAGCTTCAGCAACGTGTCTCTGCAACACCACCTGGAGGTGATGGAGGAAATGATCCGCAGGGACAAGAATCACCCGGCCGTTGTAATGTGGTCCTTGGCCAATGAGCCCGCTTCCTTCCTGAAACCGGCTGGTTACTACTTCAAGTGAGTGCTCCTGCCTTGCCTGGTCCGGGTCCCCGTTGAGACCGCAGCCTGCTGGCCCAGCTCAGCCTTGCCTGGCAGCCAGGGGAGAGTGTCAGTGGGCCCTGCAGTGGGTGTGGGCTGCTTCCAGCCCAGGTGCATCCATCCCTGGTCAATTCAGGGGACAAGATACTCACCCACCCAGATTATGATTTCAGACAAGTGTCTCCTTGTCACACCTGAAATGAAATGCAGAGTTAACCTACCTGCTGCTGCTGCTGCTAAGTCGCTTCAGTCGTGTCCGACTCTGTGCGACCCCATAGACAGCAGCCCACTAGGCTCCTCTGTCCCTGGGATTCCTCAGGCAAGAACATCGAGTGGGTTGCCATTTCCTTCTCCAGTGCATGAAAGTGAAAAGTGAAAGTGAAGTCGCTCAGTCGTGTCCGACTCCTAGCGACCCCATGGACTGCAGCCTATTAGGCTGCTCCGTCCATGGGATTTTCCAGGCAAGACTACTGGAGTGGGGAGCCTACCTGCTGCTACATAAAACTTCAAATTAAAGAAAAAAGATAGTGACGTGGCCTGACTGACATAAGGAAGAGACATTTGTCAAAGAATACATAAATCTGTGACCTGACTCTCCAGAAGGGCCACTGAATGGGTCAGGCGCTTGCACCTTCTGGGAAACTCTCTGAAAACAGAGCTACAGAAGCTGATACCAGCTGGAAAGCATAGCCAGCGACTGTGGTGCCGCGAGCAGCATTTCCCTCTGTTCTGCTCTTTTCTGAGGCACTGAGCCATGGCCAACAGAGCTCCAGTCAAAACCAAGCCCTGCTGTTATTGTTTAGTCCTTAAGTCGTGTCCGACTCTTTGCAACCTCATGGGCTGTAGCCCACCAGGCTCCTCTGTCCTTGGGATTTCCCAGGCAAGAATACTGGAGTGGGTTGCCATTTCCTTCTCCAGGGGATCTTCCTGACCCAGGGATCAAGCCCGCGTCTTCCGCTTAGCAGGCGGCTTCTTTACCACTAAGCCACCTGTGTCTTCCCTTGATTTTTATGCTGTCCCCATTCCTGGGAAATTTAGTAGATGTTAGAACTGCACAAAACCACTTTGCAATGCTTTTGAGTTCACCTGTAAAGGGGATTTAAGCTTTATAAAGCTGACTTACCTAGGCATATAATTATAAACAGATTTTCAAAGACGTGCATATTCTGACTATTCTAAAGTTACGTTGTTAGACAGGACCAGGTCACCTGAAGTTCATTGTCCGTTCACTGCATACCAGTATCTTCCCCCACACCCCAGGCATTGTCCTAGGCAGAAACCTCACAGAGGGGCCATCTCCCAAAAGTGGGCCAGCCTCCTGGCGTGTTCCTTGGTTTCTTCTCTTTCTTGCCATCCTGCAATTTTAGCGTAGCCAGGCATGGAGAATGATTTCACTTACTGCGGAGGCAGCAGAGGCCATGGAAATACTCCCTAGGAGACACTGCCTGCATCCCCCTGTCCTGGATGGAGGCTCTGAGTAGTGGACCTTCCTGGGCAAAGACGAGCTCTGGACACACAGCTGGATGTCGGGTTGGGCAAAAAGTTCGTTTGGGTTTTTTCATAACATTGTTCAAAAACTCGAATGAACTTTCTGGCCAAGCCAATACATGTATTTAAGTCTCTAGTGAGTGCCCAGTGCACAGCTTGCCTCCCAGGACACGTTCCCTAGTGATGTGTTACATTAATACTCATCCTAACCCGCACAACATCCTAGTTTTGTCGGAGATGAGGAAACTTGCTTTTGGCAGCGCCCAGCTCAAAGATCTCAGCTGTGCCTCTCCTCTCTTGAGGATGGCCCCCTTTGGAGGACGGGTAGGGGGCTAAGATCTGGGGAGGGAGGAAGAGAGAATGATGTCAGGGAACATGATGTCTCGAGGAGCACGTTTGCTTACCTGAAATGCCCTAGAAGGCAGGGAGGAGAGCCGTGTCTTGGGGGTGTTCTGTCTGGGAAGATGGGAAGGAGAGGATTCAGGAGGGGAACCTGAGGCTCTCCCCATACTGACGGCACCGTGTCTTCTGCCCTCCGTGGACAGGACGCTGATTGCCCACACTAAAGCCCTGGACCCCTCCCGGCCCGTGACCTTTGTGACCAACACCAACTATGAAGCAGACCTGGGGGTGAGCCTGGGGGTCTCTGCACATCTTCCTTCTGCCTGTCCTCTTGTCCTGCCCTGATGCTTGCTGACATGAGCTGCTGGGAGGGACCACGAGCAGCCAATCTGACCATTTCCATAGACGGTCTTTGGGTTAAAGAGAGCTGCCAGGGAGTGATTTGCCAGGCAGTGTAGCTTCTTGACGCTAAGGAGGTCAGGCATAGGGAGGTCAAATTCCTTCTCAGTTCATTCTCAATTCATCGATTTCTCTGCACTTTGATTTAATTTTATGCCCCCAAGTTTAGTATGCTCAGAAAGGGGCAGAGGTTTAAGGGAGCTTAAAGTCACCATTGACTTGTGTTTCTCCAACTTGGCTGATCATTGGAGCCACAAAGGGAAGCTTTTTGAAAGTACAGAGGTCCGGATTTTGTGATTCTGATTTATAATGTCCAGGATAGGAATCGGAGTTTCTAAAAAACTCCTCAGTGATTCCAGGCATCAATCAGCTTTGGGAACCACTGCTGAGATTCAGTGTCAGGGGGACTGAAAATTGAAGGGAGAGGCTCACCCAGCCGGTTGGACCCCATGGCTCTTCTCACAGTCCCTGGGCACAGCAGCCCCTCAGAAACTGTGTTGAGTTGTTGCGCAAAAGCTGTAAAACAGGAGCAAGAAGATGCCTCACTAGGGAACTGAGGCCAGTACTAAGAAGCGCTCCAGAAAGCGAAATGCTCTCGAGAAAGAGCGGATAAGAAAGCACTGTGTTCAAGTGTAAGTCTGAGCACTGTCGTTTTCACATGGACCCGACGGTTTGCAGCCCTAGTGATCCGGGGCCATCCCTTCAAAGGAACACGACTGTGGTGGAACACCAGCGGGGCACAGGCGACCTGGGCGTCTCATAGTCTCAGTGGCATCCCTTCCTGCTCTAGTGGGCAGGGGAGCCTGTGCTGGTTCCCCCGGAAGGTTGCCAGGCTCACCCGCTGGGATGTGTGAGCTGTGGTGACGTGCCCACACAGAGGTACCGCTTCCCAGCAGCATCTTTCCGTCCCAAGCTCAAAAGGGTGCTGGAGCCCCCTGGGAGAGATGGACCGCGTGGGTCCCAGTGCAGACTCTGCAGGCGAGCGTGGGTTCAGGTGAGCTTTGGGGTCCACCGAGCAGCACATTGCTCAGATTCACGGCGGTGCTGCCCCCAACCCAGGCTGCCCTCCCAGGAGGGAACTGTCCAGTCTCTTCAGGGCCCATGACAGTAGCTCAGAAAGGGGCCTCGGGAGGCTCTGTGAGGAGAAAAACTGCATTTGGCCCTCAGTTGGGCCAAGGGCATGACTAGTGACAGGAGCACCACCTAGAGATGAAGGAAGTCCAGTCTGGATGTGCTCCCTGGGCCGGCGTGCCTGGGGCCAGCTCTCTCATTGCCCTCCCCGCGTGCCTGGGGCCAGCTCTCTCATCGCCCTCCCGCGTGCCTGGGGCCAGCTCTGCCTCTCATCGCCCTCCCCAGAGCCCAGCTGCAGCCAGGTCAGGGGTGCCGGCCCAGAACGAGAGGCTTGCTCCCTTCACTCGCTCCATTCAGGTCCCTTCTGACTATTATTTCCTACACGTGCGCATCTAACGCACTTTCCGCACTCACTCCTTACTTCCTCTACCAGAAGCACCCCGAGTGTGAGTCCTCCACTCTCCTGGTTGGTGGACTCTCCCCATGCTCTTGCAGGCGCCGTATGTGGACGTCATCTGTGTGAACAGTTACTACTCCTGGTACCACGACTATGGGCACATGGAGGTGATTCAGCTGCAGTTGGCAACCCAGTTCGAGAACTGGTATAAGGCCTACCAGAAGCCGATGATTCAGAGCGAGTACGGAGCAGATGCCATTGAAGGGTTTCACGAGGTAAGTGCATCGAAGATGGGAGTTATTTTTTCCCTCTCTCGGACAGTGATGTCAGTCATCACGGCCCCAGACTAGAGATCTGCCTCTTTCCCCGTCCCTCCCTTGTCCTGGCCACCTCCCACAGCTAACCAGGCCAGCCCTAAGCCGCCTCTCCACACGGCCGGCCCGGACTCAGCCTCTGTTCCATGTGCGTGGTCCTCAGATAGCCTCCCACAAGCTGCCCAAGTGGTCCCTGGAACAAATCCAAGCCTTGTCCTGTCCCTGGCTTTCCCTGACCCCACAGGACGAAGCCGTAATCTGTGCTCAGGGCTGTCCGCGTCCTCTGCCCTCTCCCAGGCCTTCAGTCCCAGATCCTGGTCTGTTCTGTTTGGTGGCTCCTGTGCTGGCCTGGCCTCTTCCTTCTGACCAGGAAGCCCTTCTTAGCTCCATAACCCCAGCTAATGGAACTTGACTCAGCGGTCATGCTTCAGCTCAGGTGTCCACTCTTTGGGGAGGAGGACCCCACCTAGCTGGGCAGAGGAACACCGTGAGCTGTCATGCTCTCTTTGGTTCTCTCCTTGACCAGACCGGGGGCTCCAGGAGGGAGATTAAATTGTGTTTCTCTTGGCTTCCTAAGCACTCTACAGTGGTATCTGCAGTGCGTCTTGTATAATAACGTTTTAATCCTCGTTGGGAAGGAGGACCAAAGCCAACAGGGGTTGGTTCTCTTGTAAGATGACTGCAGTGCTGCATCCTCGTGCGTCAAAGACCCAGCACCCCCCACAAATTCCCATGAGATGAAAACGCAGACCTTATGCTCTAAGAACACCTCAAAGATCATTATATCTTAGCACATGACAGACATGAGCTCCTCTCCGGAGGCTGAGTCCATAGATGTGGCCTCTGCTTTTCCCCTCCTCGCCTGACAGGTCTCAGCTTCAGTGAAGCTTTCTGTGGCCCCTGCCTCTGTCTGCGCCCCCTACTAACCTCCTCCTACCCGCCCCCCACACACTACCTGCTCCCAATTCACCCTTGTTACACTTCGAGCTTGTGTCTTGCCAGATTGTAAAGCCATGAGGACAGGGACTCTATCTTTCTAGTTTCTTTGCCTCTAATGCCTGGCATATAAGCAGATGCTAAATAACGATTTGTTCAATAGTCAATGGGCTAAATAGCAGTTCCTTACCTAGATGAGATACAGGGGAATTGGAGTGAAGTTAAAGCTGAGTCACGCCAGTGCTCAAATTATGCATTGGCAGCTACTTCAGCCTTGGGTTTTAAATTTATTATCCAGAGACGTACTTTTATTCCTAGTGTAGTTCAGTTGTAAGACTGCAGTGGGGAATAGAGGTGGAAAAAAGTAAAGCAAATATTAAATTCTCTTTAATGGGAATTCCCTAGTTGTCCAGTGGTTAGAACTTGCAATTTCACTGCTGAGGGTCCAGGTTCAATTCCTGGTTGAGGAACTAGGATTCCACCAGCCGCTCAGTATGGCCAAAATATATATATATATTCTGTTTATTAATAAAGCAGTTACTAATTAAGGGTTTTTTTTTTAATCCTTTTTTTTTTTTTTAACCCTGGGTTATATCACACACTAGCTTGGCCCTCCACCAGTATCAGCAATACCTCCTTTGTGGTAATCAAAATGTTCTGCCACTAGATGAGGTGATGGATGCGCAGCACTGCAAGTGCACTACATGTCACTGAGTGTACTCTTTAAAATGGTTACCTTTGTACCAATCTTCCCCAAGGTCTTCCAAAATATGTGACGAGGCCAGACTCATCTTATGAAGCCAGCATGACCCTGATACCAAAGCAAAAAGAAAGACAGTACCAGAAAACTACAGTTCAATACTCTGATCAATATCGATGCAAAGACTGTCAATAAAATACTAGCAAACCGGAACTTCCCTGGTGGTCCAGTGGGTAAGACTGAGCTCCTAATGCAGAGGGCCTGGGTTTGATCCCTGGTCAGGGAACTAGATCCCACATGCGGCAACTAAAAAGATCTCGCATGCTGCAACTAAGACCGAGTGCAACCAAAAAAAAAAAAAAAGACCAGCAAACCAAAGTCAGCAGCATATTAAAAGGACCATTCACCATGAATCAAGTGGAATTTACATTCAGGATGCAGGGATGATTCAATTTATGCACATCAGTCAATATGATACATCACATTAATAGCATGAAAGAAAAAAATCACATAATCTCAATACATAAAAAGCATATGATAAATTTTACTGAAACAATCTCTTTCATCATGGAAAATCTACCAAAGCTCTAAGATCATGACTAAAACATTCAGGAATATAAAAGTAGTAAAGAGAGGAAATGATTGAATCTAAGAATATAAGAGCTCCCCTAGTATTTTCCTTATTCTGAGGAAGACTTTACTGAGATGCTTGCATATATACCTCACTTAAAAATACACTTTTTGCTTATAAATATACTCAAGACAATTGGACTCTTGCTTTTTTCCCTCTTAAATTCTAGCTTGGTTAATGAAATATATTTTGCCTACAATTTTGTAATTTTAAATATTATAAGCATGATATAAGTTTATTGGTATTAGTCTATTTTAGCATTTTAAATGTTCCCTTGGTATCTCTAATTTTCTTGAAGAGATCTCTGGTCTTTCCAATTATATTGTTTTCTTCTATTTCTTTGCACTGATCATTGAGGAAGGCTTCCTTATCTCTCCTTGCTATTCTTTGGAACTCTCCATTCAAATGGGTATATCTTTCCTTTTCTCCTTTGTTTTTTGCTTCTTTTCTTTTCACAGCTATTTTAAGGCTGCCTCAGAGAGCCATTTTGCTCTTTTTTTTTAAAGTTGGGAGGGTCACAGCCTTGAGCCTAACAAGCAAGTAACCGGACACTCAGCTGATCAGAGCACATGTGTGAGACTTCCCTTTTATTTTATTTTTCCAATAGATAAGTTTCAGGACTCCCCTGGCAGTTCAGTGATTAAGACTCTGTGCGTCCCATGCATGGTGCATGGGTTTGATCACTGGTCTGGGAATTAAGATCCCACATGTCACACAGTGTGGCCAAAAAAAATTGTAATAATAAAAAACATTTTAATAAATAAAAAGGGTCAAATTTCATTGTATTTTAAAGATATCACAAACAGGTCCTGGGAATCGTTTGGCATCTTCTTGTTTCCATAGCTAGACAAGTCTTAGATCTTATTGCCAGCCTGAAGACTGGTTTCTTTTTCATAGATAACATCCAGATTTTTCTGATATTATTATTATTTTTTAAATATTTATTTTCATTTATTTGCCTGTGCCAGGTCTTAGGTCAGTATTCTACATGGGATCTTTCAACTTCGCTGTGGCATGTGGGATCTAGTTCCCTGACCAGGGATAGAACCTGGGCCCCCTGCATTGGGAGCATGGAGTCTTAGCCTGGACCACCAGGAAAGTCCCTGATATCCTGGTTTTTTAACTGTGTGGCTTATTGGATCAAAGCAGATGAATCTGATTTAAGGTCAATGCAAATCACTTTCAGGGCATGAGATACCCATTAAACAATCCCTGGCCTCATATGAGCCCTGCAGATTTTTCATCTAAGAAATTTCAGATTTCAATGACACCTGCTCTCCAGAATAAGGACTCGAATGGGGAAGTGAGCACACACAGACATTGTCTTGTGATGGAAGCCCAGTGGAACACCCTTGATCACGTGCTGTGTTGGGCTAGAGACTGTGTGAGCTGGAACTGGTTCCTCTCTGTCGCACTGTTAACCCGAGTCCCTTCCCATTCCTTCCCAGGAGGCTGAGTTCTAGCCTGCTGTTGTCCGTCTGCAGGATCTCTCTGGGCCCTTCCCAATGACAGTGTGTCCTTCCAGAGGGATTTGATGTTTTCTGGAGTGTTGACAGTTCGGTTGCTGAAAATAGTCTTCTCATGGTAGATTCAGCCAAGAGCATCATAGGGTTTATTTTTTAAACAGTTTGTTAAAAATTTTTATTGTGGTATAGTTGATTTATAATGTCTTTAAACATGTCTTTATTGAGATATAATTCACATACATAATTCATCCATTTAAAGTATATAACTTTTTTTAATAAGAAATGATTTAATAGGAAATATACAAATTTCTCAGTATGAACTTTAGTATATTCATGTATATGTACGACCATCATTATTTTCATCACCTCAAAAAGAAACCCTGTGTGCCTTTTAGTTATCTATCCTTCTGCCCCTCCCAGTCGGCCCTAAGCCACCACTAATTTTTTTTCTCCAGATTTAGCTAATCTGGATGTTTTATATAAATTATGCAATATATGATATTTTGCCTCTCAATGTTTTTAAGTTAAATGTGTTTAACTGTAATTCTGCTTCATACCAAAATTCATCAGAATCAGTATTTTTCAAGATTAGCAGAACATTAGATTAGCAAACCCATAAATTTATTTTGTCCTCCCTTCCTGAAGAAAAGCCCAGAGACTTTTAAAAACTATATATTTATTTACTTATTTGGCTGTACCAAGTCTTAGTTGCAACATGCAGAATCTTAGATCTTATTGAAGCATGAAGGATCTTTTAGTTGGAGCATTTAGGATCTAGTTCCCTGACCAGGGATTGAGCCTGGGTCCCCTGCATTGGGAGCACGGAGTCTTAGCCACTGGAGCACAAGGGAATTTCCCTTTTGTCTTTTTTAACTGAAATGTCTATAACTGTTATCCTGTTCCTGTTTTAGGAAATGGCATATTTTAGTAGCAGATAATTTATTTCTGGAATTTTTTAAAAGGCTATTTTTTTCAATATATATTTATTTGATTGCCTTGGGTCTTACTTGTGGCGTGGGTGATCTTCACTGAGGCATGTGGGGATCTTTTGTTGGAGCACATGGGCTCAGTAGTTGTGGCTCAGTAGTTCCCCTGAGGCATGTGGGATCTTACTTCCCTGGCTAGAGATCAAACCCACATCCCCTTCATTGGAAGGCAGATTCTTAACCACTGACCACCACAGAAGTCCTCTTATTTCTTGAATTTTTATGTATGAACTCATCTAATCCTCACCACAATCACAGGTTCATGGATATCGAGGAATTTTGCCCCAGGATGGGTCATACTCAAAATCTCATTCATACCCATTTTAAATGATGAGATATGGGACTTAAGTTTGAACTTGAGCTGATGCTGTAATGAGTTGAGACTTTGGGGGATCTTGGGATGGAGTGAATGCACATTGCATGGGACAGACATAAATCTTTCAGAGCCAGACAGAATGTAGTAAGCTGATTAATAATCCCTGGAACTTGCAACTGGTACTGAATAATCCCTGGTACTTAACATGATAAAAAGTGAAGATGTGATTAAGTTAAGGACATTGAGACAAGATTATCTTGGTTTATTCAGGTGGTTCCAATGTAATCACAAGGGTTCTTATAAAAAAGCAGAAAGATCAGTCAAAAGATGCATCAATGCAGATGAATCTATGAAACAGAATCAGGCACATAGAGAAGAGACTGATGGCTGCTAAGGGGACAGTGGGTAGGAGAGGTCTGGGTTGAGACTTTGGGAGTAGCAGATGCAAACTGGTATATGTAGAATCAATAAAACAATAAAGTCCTACTGTACAGCATGGGAAACTATATTCAATATCCAGAGACAAACCATAATGGAAAGTAATATGAAAAGGAATGTATATATATGTTGTATATATAGATGTACAGTTACTTTGCTATATACAAAGTGTACACAACTATTAACACAAAATTAACACAACACTGTAATTCAACTATTTCTGTTTAGTTGCTAAGTCATGTCGGACTCTTTGTGACCCCATGGACTGTAGCCCACCAGCATCCTCTATCCATGGGATTCTCCAGGCAAGAATTCTGGAGTGAGTTGCCATGTCCTCTAACAGAGTATTTTCCCAACCCAGGGATCAAACCCACATCTTCTACACTGGCAGGTGGATTCTTTACCACTGAGCCACCTGGGAAGCCCATTAAAGGATATGACAAGTTACCAAATATATAGTTTCCTGTACTATAAAATAAACCCTTCTTGTTTATCCACAAATCAGCATTTCTGACTCTTACTTAAGAGTGTACAGGAATCACCTGAGTAGTTTGTTAAAGTGCAGATTCTGAATCAGTAGATCAGGGCGGGCCTCAGGTGAGGTGGATGTTGCTGGTCTGCCCCAACTTTGTGTAACAAGATTAAGATCAGTGCCTCTCAAACCTGAGCACACATCAGGATCACCTGAAGCACTTGTTAAAACAGATTGCTGGACCCCACCCAAAATGATTCAGTAGGTCTTGCTAGGGACTTCTCAGGTGACTCAGTGGTAAAGACTTTCCTGCCAAGCAGGAGATGTGAGTTCAATCCTTGGGTCAGGAAGATCCCCTGCAGAAGGAAATGGCAATCCACTTCAGTATTCTTGCCTGGGAAATCTCATGGACAGAAAAGCCTGGCAGGCTGCAGTCCATGGGGTCACAAAAGAGACACAACTTAGCGACTGAAGAACAACAGGTCTTGGTGGGGAGTGAAAATTTGATTTTTAACAAGTTTGAAGATGATGATAATAGTCAGGAACCCGGGCTTTGAGAAACACTGCTCTAGAAGATGCTGTGACCCATAGCTTTGACCCTTTTGGGAATTTGGTGTACTGTCCCCCAAGGCCAGAGTTTTTGTTCTTTAATTTACAAAATCTTTTCGTTGCTCCCAGACTCACTTGGAGGACTTATTCATACTTTGTGTTTAGCTTGCTTATCTTTGTTGTTAAGAAATGTCTGAAATTTATGTTTTATTATCAGGATTTTGGTGAGATTTGTGTATTAATAAAAGAGGTCTCTGCATCTCTGCTGGCTCTGGGGACCCGCTGTTATTGAACAGTGACCACGTGCCAGACCTCACTTCAGGCTCTTTGCAGCCTCAACGTGACCATCCTTTCCCTCGACCACAGCATGGGCAGACCCCTCTGGCACCACCTGTCTGTGGGCCTCACCTCAAGGTCAGTGCTTGCCATTTTGTACATTACTCTTCAGGGTGGAGAAAGTGTTCTTTACCCATGCATGGAGCTCACCTAGTGCCAGGCATCACTCACTATCCGGATAACCAACTTTGCTACCAGATACAGCATTCCCTTTAAGAAGATAGGGGGCACCATGCAGTGCTGCCCGATGGTCCAGGGAAGGGTTGGGTTAACCCAGAGGAGAATGGGAGCAGGGGAGCCTAGGGAGGGCCCCAGAAGGAAGGGGGCTGGACGGGGGCTGACTGGGTGAGCCAAGCCCGTCAGGTCCCACCACGGATCCAAGGAGGCCAGTGCTGCCTAGACACCCAAGGCTGGAAATCACTGTGAGGCCCGGCTGTGACGGGGGCGGGGCCTGCGCCGGGGCGGAGGAGGTAGGTGCAGGTGAGACCCCCTTGGGCCGTCAGCATCCGTGACTCTAGCTATGTCACCCGGTTCTTCCACCTCCCTGATGGCCTCTACTGCCCGCTCAACAGACCCGCTACCCGTCAGAGCCCACCACTGAGGCAGACAGGTTGGGCAGGAAACACACACAGCCTCTTCCAGGGCCCGCTTTATTTGGGAGAGGCGTGGGGAGGGCTCTCGGTCTGCTGTGCCCGGAGGAGAGCTCGCAGCTGGCCGATCTGCCAGTCAACGCTGGAGCGCGCGGTGCCTCCCAGGGCCTCGTACTGCTCCACGCTGTGTCCGTAGTCCCACACGTGGCTCACGTCGCCCGAGAACAGGGGGCTGAGGGGGAAGGCGGAGGTGGGCCAGGACCTCTTGGCCAGCCCAGTCTCAGAGGGCCTGGGCTTGCCTCCCAGCAGATGGGGGGAGGACAGGAAGGGGGACGCACCTGATGGTCTGCAGCTCCTGCAGTGACAGCTGATTGAGGGCGACCCCCTTGGTCTCAGCCATGAACACGGCTTTCCCGGAGGCCTCGTGGGCCTGGCGGAATGGCATCTGGGAGAGCCAGGGAGGAGGGCAGTGCTGACACAGCTTTCTCCACCCCTTGTTCTGTTGGGGTGCTGGCGCCCCCATGGCCCCCCCAACCCCGGCCTGGGGAACATCCCTGTCCCCTGGCCCCTCCACCCTGGCTGCCCCACACTCACCCCTTTTCGGACCAGGTAGTAGGCGAGGTCAGTGGCTAGCATGTCAGGACTCAGAGCCCGTCCCATGTTCTCACGGTGAATCTGGGGACAGCAGGCCAGGCCAGCAGTGAATCCAGGGGCCCTGGGTCCTGGAGCTGCCCGCCCCAGACCCACCCCGCTCAGTCAGGATGTCCCCTGCCTTGGACAGACCCCCTCTCAGCCACCCTGTCCTGCTTTCTGCTTGAGCTACCATTTCCCAACTATTGACAAGTGTTAGCTGTGTTACCAGGGCTGCCTCCTGATCTTTAGAATGCATCAGAACCACCTGCAGGGTTGATTAGACTATAGATCGTGTGGCCTATCCCAGAGCCTGTGATTCAGTGGGTCTGCAGGGGGGCCTAGGATTGCAGGTCTGTCAAGTTCTCAGGTGATGCTGATACTGCTAATCCCGGGACCACACTTTGAGAACCACTACTTTAGAGACGTACCCTGAACTATATTTAGAAATGAAATTATATGCCAGGGATTTGGTTAAAAACAATGGTGGGCGGGGTAGTGGGTAAAGATAGTTGAATGGAGAATGGCCTGTGAGCTGACTGTTGTTTAAGCTGAATGCTGTTACTATGTAGGGGTTCATTATGTGTGCATGTGTGGCTGCTCAGTCATGTCTGACTCTTTGCGACCCCATGTACTGTAGCCCGCCAGGCTCCTCTGTCCATGGGATTTCCCAGGCAAGAATACTGGAGCAGGTTGCCATTTCCTCCTCCAGGGGATCTTCCCAACCCAGGGATCGGAGCCAGGTCTCCTGCATTGGCAGGCGGATTCTTTTACCACTGTGCCACTGGGGAAGCCCAGGGGTCATCATACATCCTCTCCACTGTTGTATATTGAATTCTCCCACAGTAAGCGTTTAAAAAAGAAATCTGGTCAGGCCAGTTGAGGGGGCTCCTTGGATCTAACCCACTTCCATTCTCCTGCAGCAGCTTAACTGTGTCTCTTCACTGTTCCCAGGGCAGGACCAAGCACATACCCCCTCCCTCTGCCCCAGGTCTTCCGGACCCACCCACACCTGTCTCCTTTCAAGATCACCCTCCTGGCACACCACCCCCAAGTTTGAGAGCCTCGGGGAGAAGAGGTGTGTCTTGCCTGCAGGGTAGAGATGACACCAGTGGCCACTTGGAGGACAGCGCTCATGGTGTCGGACACTTCAAACACGGCTTCCTTGTCTTCCTGGGAGACACGTGGCAGGAAGTAAGGCCCCAGGAGCTGGGTCCCCACGGAGGCACCCCCACTGCCTCCCACTGGGAACACACAGCACCTCATACACCCCACATTGAGGAAGAGGAGAGAGCTCTCAGGGTGGTCAAGGGCTGGGTGTACATGATGGAAGGTGGCAATTCTGTGGGGCCCCTGCCCAGATGAGCCAAGACCCCAAGAACTGGTGTGTGAGGTAGAACAGGCGGGTCCCCAACCTGTAAGTCCTTGTTGTAGGTGCTCGGAAGTCCCTTGAGTGTCATCAGGAGCCCAGCACACTGCGGGGAAAGGGAGGACTTCGGAGCTTGTCCAGGATGTTCCCTCTGGACCCTTGGGTCAGCCCTGAGGCTGTGCCCCCTTCCCTGCCTGGCTCACCCGCCCAAACACTCGCCCCGCCTTGCTCCGGATCAGCTCCAGGCTGTCTGGGTTTTTCTTCTGGGGCATCAGACTGCTTCCGGTGCTGGAGACACAGATGTTGGGGCTGAAGGGGCTCCTGCGCCACTTGGCTGGTCTGCTGGGCAGCTCTGCCCAGGGTGGGGGTGGGGAGGAATCAAGCCCTTCCGGGGGCTGCAGGGCTAGGCGAGGGTGGGCGCAGCCTCACCTGTAGGCATCTGAGAGCTGCACGAAGCTGAACTCCTTGGTGCCATAGAGGATGAGATCCTCAGCCATCCTGCTGAGGTGGGTCATGCACAGCGAAGCCCAGAACAGGAACTCCGCTTGTGGGAGAAAAGAGAGAGCAAGCCGTCTGCTCACCAGGCCTGTCTTGCTGCTCACCCAGCCTGGAGAGGCTCCAGGTGGGCCATACGGGGGTGGCAGGAAGCTGGAGAGGAACCAGGGTTGGGGGGACAGAGGCAGCACAAACTGCAGGGGACTGGCCCTGGAGGACAGGCGGGCTGGCTCCCAGGTTGTTATTGTTTAGTTGCTAAGTCGTGTCTGACTCTTTTGTGACCCCATGGACTGCAGCCCAAAAGACTCCTCTGTCCATGGGATTTCCCAGGCAAGAATCCTGGCATGGATTGCCATTTCCTCCTCCAGGGGGTCTTCCTGACCCAGGGATCAAACCCGCATCTCCTGCTTGGCTCCCAGGACTCACCCACAAAGTCTCGCTCACTGGTGGCATCCATGCTGTTGAGAGTGATGGCCCCAAAGTCCAGTTCTGAGTGAGGCGGGAAAGGGAAGGCAATAGGGCTGGGCTGGAGGGCTGGGAAGGGCCTTCTTCCTTCCCTGAACCAGGTTGCCCAGCCATCTCCCCCTGGACCCCTTTTCAGGGAGGCAGAGTAGGGAGGGACAGGAGTTGAGGAGGTCTCTTGTACAGGTCCCAGGAGGGAGGTGGGAGTCCTGAGTCTCCCCAGCTCTACGTACCCCTAGCATGGCCTCCCCAGGCCACTCTAGCCTCATGTCCACAGAAACAAACCAGAGTTTCACCGGGACCCCTGCCCTCTCTAGGTGTGTGTCTGTGGGACCTGGCAGGTACTGAGGATGGTCTCCCAGGAAAGGAGGGGCAGGGTGCCTCACCTGCTCGGAGCAGTTCCCGGTCCACACCCAGGGGGTTGCCTGCGATGGCCCCGCTGCAGAGTGGGGTGGGGTTCTGAGTGACCAGGGCTCCCACAGGCAGGCCCTGGCCGCACACACATGCACATGCATGCTGCGTGCTGGTTGCCAGGGCCAGAGCCTGGTCAGCTTGGGAGCCAGACACCTGTCCCCACAGGTGGGGAAACACAGCTGGCTGGCTCTCCAGGGAGCCCTGGCTTTGCTGTGACATACTCGTTCTCATCTTAGAGCTGAGGGCCCATGTATGGTCCCCTTCCCACCCTGGACAGGGAGGCTGATCGCCTGGCTTCCTGTCCCCCTCTGTCCTTCCTGGCTCCTCCTCTTCTGCTGAACCCCTAGGACCATGTTAACTAGGTGGCAGGAACCCCACTCCACCCTCTGAGCACTGGGCCCTGCTCACCTCCCCAGGGGCAGGACGTTGATCCGCTTCCGCACCTCCAGCAGCCTTTCAGAGTCTCTGGTCAGAGCCACGGCATGGCTGTGGGAGGCCAGGAGGCCAGAGCGTCAGGGCAGCCTGGCCTGGCCCCTCCCCTCTGCCACGCCCCCAATCACATCCTCCATCGCGAGTCTCCATCATGACCCCTCTGACCTCAGGATCCAGTGGCTCCAGCGGATCGGCTGAGCCCTCTGCAGGTGTGTGTACCCTGGGAAGAGGACATCACGTTCCCTGAGGGGAAGAGCAAGGACAGGGTGTGTGAGGGGCTCTCAAGATTCAGGTGAGGCCTGCCTGTCACACTTGGGACCCTGTAGGCCTGGGGCCCTCTTGGGAACAGCAGGGCAGGCTTGCCAAGGATCTGCCTGTTTGAGGGACCAAGTGACCTCCTGAAGACAATACATGGTGTCAGCGAAGGTTGGGAAGCAGGCAGTGTGCTGGGCCGTGGCTGTGGGGCCTTCAGGGGGTGAGTGTAGGACCTGATGTAGATTACACCTTCAGCTCCCGCCTCTGCACCTTGGCAGCAGATCTGGGCAGGAGCCAGGGCAGGGAGGAAGGTGCACGGCCGGTACCACTGGCACTGAAAGGCTGAGTTTGTGAGCATGAGAGGAGCCCTGGAGGAGCCCAGAAAAGCTGGGAACATTTTAGCGTAGGCTACACAGTAGCAGAGATGCTGTGGGTGATGGTTCTGGTTTGTTAATATTAATGACTTTATTGATATATAATTAATATACCAATCACCCATTTAAAGTGTACCATCACCCCAAGAGAGAAACCCTTACTCATTAGCACTCACTCCCTATTCTCCCAACACCTGTCTCCCACAGGATGACATTTCTGGGCCCTTGTTTTCCCCTAGTTGTGAAGTCAGTGAAACTGGGGTTACTGGGAGTTGGGACAAGGAAGGCTCAACCCCGTCTCTGACACAAGTAGACTCTTCTCAGCAGTCATGTCACAGAGCTTTGGGATGAGGTCAGTGGGAGACAGCCCTCAGCTCTCTCCTTTGCCTGTGGTGCTGGGCAGCGATGGGTGACCTGAGATGCAGGCAGCTGAGAAGGGACTCTCTGGCAGCCCCAGCAAACCAGCCCCTTCCTCAGGCTTCAGGGCACCTGCCTGGTGCCTTAGCCTCCAGCTTGTGAATCCACAAAGGGTGAGCTCCCCTGCGTGTCAAGCTGGGCCAGCTGTGGGTAGGCGATGCTGAAAGAAATGGCCCACTGCTGGCTGCTCTGCCTCACTCGGCCCAGGAGTTCTGGGGCTCCCAGTACCCCAGAGCCTGGCCCCCCTGCCCTCTTCACCCTGCCACTTAGGTCTGGCATTCAGGGTGCCTGTCTCAGGGGAGCAGAGACCTTGGCTGCCCTCCTGGCCCTCTCTGCCACCTGGTGACCCCGGGACTCACGCCTCTGCCCGATCCACCATGGTTCTGATGAGTTCGCAGAGGAGGGCTGAGAGCATGGAGCAATTCTGCCGCATCCACAGCCTGAGGTCAGTGACCACCTGGGGGGAGGAGGAGCTGGCACTCAGGGACTCAGCCCTAACTCTGCTCCCTGGACCCCCCAAGGTTAGGAAGGCCCCCAGTGCGGGGCAGGGAGGTGGCGGCACCTGGTCGTTCCGACTTCGTCCCGTGTGCAGCTTCCCCGCGGTTTCACCAATGAGCTCCTGGGGGTGGAGAGAGGCATGCAGTTGGGGTCTGCCTGCTCACAGCCCTGTGGGGTCAGCTCAGGCAGTTCCACTTCCTCCCTGGCCTGTGACTCTCCCTCCCTGCCCTGGGGTCCCCTGGATCTGCCTAATCTCTGCCATCTCTGCTGCTGCCTCCTGCTCTGAGGTCCCAGTGATGAAGTGAACAGAATGGTGGTGCTTATGCTCAAGTGGCCCCAGGCAAGGCAGAGAGGGGAGGGGTAGGGGATGAGGCAGTGGGTGTCACACCTTCAGACGCCGCTCGTTGGCCGTATGGATGTCCTCATCATTGGGGTTTAGTTTGAAGGTGCCCTGAGCCCACTCCTCAGCTACCTGCAGAGATGGCAGCAACACAGGGGGTCAGGAGGGCAGGCATTGGCAGCTGAGTCCTGGCAGCATTCCGCCCTTGCGAGCATCTCAGGTCCAGAGCACCTTTCTCAGGAGCCACAGGATCACAGGGGCATTGAGGGATGAAGAGAGATGGTCAGCGCTGCACATGGTTGAAGGGCACCTCTCTAGGCATCTGATCACTACGAGGGGAGATCCCAAGCCTGTCATCTGGGGATGTTACTGCAGCCTGTACTTGGGGATTTGGTGAAAGCCTGCGTCCACAGCAAGGGGTGAGGGGCATGCTCTGGGGTGGGCCTGGGGGTGTGGAGAGTACCTTGTCCAGGCCATGGAGTATCTGGTCCATCTCGGCTTTGGTGAGGAGTCCTGCCTTCTCCAGGCCCCGGCTGTAGGCTTTGCTGCCCTGCACGTCCGCCTCCCAGAGGTGCCGGTCGTACGTGATGGACGAGTTGAACTTTTCCATGATGGGGTCCACTGTGCCCACAAACCGGCCACCCCATAGCTTCCCGCTCTGGCCAGAAGGGCAGAAGCAATTAATCTCCTCCCCCCTTGAGAACAATGCCTCCCACAAAGAGCCCTCAGGAGAGTTACCCAGTCTGATGGCAGTGGGAGCCAGTGGGTAGGGTTATTCTCACTGGACAGATAAGGAAACTGAGGCTCAGAGAGGGTCAGGAGCTTTCCCAGAGTCGGTCAGGGAGTGAATATGGGAACCTGACTGGACACTGAAGTTAGGGTTCTTTCCCATCATGGGGCACTGAGGACATAAGTTCTCCTCTGTCCCCCTGCAATGTCCCAGACTTCTCTTAGCCACCTAACCATAGGCCTTTATATAACCTCTCTAATCTCAGGGTTGCCCCTCTACACAAAAGGAATAAGAATAGTATTTATCTGGTGGGGTTGTTGTGAGTATTCAGTTAGATTAAGCTAATTGCATATACAGCACAGTGCCTGGTACTCAGTAAATTCTAGATATTATTCAGGGAGGGGCCGAGGACTACCAGGGGTCAGGGTGTGCATTAGCTCCACTCCTGTTTTCTGCATGTCCCCCTGGGCTCTCCACCACCACCCCAGGCTGGGAGCTGACACTTCAGTGCCCAGCAACCTCAGCTGCCAGTGGACTCTGCCCTGCAGATGCAGTCTCTGCCCTCCCTGTGAGCTGGACCCGCCCCTCGCCCTCATGCTGCCCCGCCAAGCCCAGATCTCCAGCAAAGCACCACGTGGGGCCCTGGTCCTGACGACTGGGGCCCGAGGGCCTCGGCCAGCCAGTCAGGATGCAGAGCCAGGCCTTCAGCAAGGCATCACCTGGCATCCCCTCCCCCAGCAGGCCCCTGGACTCCCTTCATGGGTTGTTAGTAATAACAGCTATTTAACAACTGGGGCTGTAGCCAGACCAATTAGTGCCAACCCACAGGACAGCCTGGGGCAAGCAGAGGTCGCCCAGCGCCCTGGACTCCTGAAGGCAGTCCATTCTGCAGTGGAGCTTGGGTCCAAGCTCCTATGCCGCTGGCAGGCTTAAAAGGACTCCAGGGGGATGTCAGAGTGAGATGCTACCACATGTACACCAAGGGAGGGGCGAGGTGGCAGCAGAGGGCACGGCTAGGAACCAGGGCATAACTGGGCCAGAAAGATGTGAGGGGTGAGGGGGGAGGGACATTGATTGGCTGAGAGAAAAGAGCAATAGCTATTTTTTTTTTTTTTTCAATTTTGCCATGCATGCAGGTAGTGGGATCTTATTTCCCTCAACCAGGGATTGAACCCTAGCCCTCAGTGGTGAAAGCCAGGAGTCCTAACCACTGGACCGCTAGGGATTTCCCAGCAATAGTCAATTTAGAACACACACAGGAAACACCTGTGTTATCCCTCTTAATGTCATTAGCCATGATTTATTAACACCTACTATTGCTTGGCCCTGTGCTAGGCATTTCCAGATGCCGTTATACCCTCTATGAGGTTACCCCTATTTTACAAATGAGGAAATATGCTCAGGGAGGTTGAATGACTGCTTCAGAAACCAAGTCTGTTTGGCTGCAAAGCCCAGGCCCTGCCACAGGCCCTCTGCCATGACCCAGAAGCTAGCAGAGCAGACAGTCTTAACCCATTTATTCAGTAAACAAACTGAGGCCCAAGAGGAAGTGACTTGCCAGCTAATGGGTGCCAGAGGGGTCTGGAACCCACACCTTGTGATTCCCAGGCCCAGGGTTCCCTTCTCGGCATCAAGCAAACAGCCCTTTTACCTGAAAGTTTCAAAGCAATGACCTCACCATCCGGTACCTCACAGAGGAGGCAGACAGCTAATATTCTCCCCATCAGCCAGGTAAATCGAGGCCCAAGAAAAGGGATCTGTGCCTCAGACTCCTGCCACTCGGTCAGGGAGAGAACCCAGGAGTCCTCTGGCTCTGAGGGGGAGGGGCCAGTGGGACAGGAAGCCACCAGGTCCTGGAGCCACAAGGCACGATTCCCTGCCTCCTGGCTCTTAACAAACACAAGAATCACAGGGACAACTGCTAAGGCAGGGGAGGGGCACAGGATGGGGAGGGGTGGGGTGGGGGTAGGGGGTGAGTGGGAGGGAAGAAAGGAATGAACAGGTTGGGAGGCTGAGTGAGTGGGAGGCACCTTTCCCCGCCAGGCCGAGAGCGCTGTCAGGTCAGGTGAGGTCAGAGCTGCTTTCCCCAGGAGTGCGGGTTGGTGGGTTTGCCACACAGGCTGGGGAGGGGTGAGGGACGCGGAAGAGCAGATGGTGGTGGGGACACAGGAAAGAAGGGACAAAATTATCTTCCGGGCTCTGGCAGGTGCGCCAGGGAGCCTGCTTGGAGCCAAAGAGGACAGTACCCCAGGGCGACAGGCGCAGGTCACGCCCCGGCTGGCTCCCAGCCAGGGAGCCCCTCGTCCCCATTTGGAGGCTTGGAGGACGAGCGTCCCCGAGGTCCCTCTCACCTCCGATGCCATGTTGGGCGGTTCCTTGTCCTCCGGGAGCCTAGGTCCTCCGGGTCTAAAAAACAAGGCGGGACTGACGACCTCCTAGGCAACCGGGCGGGGTCCCCCGGGCGGGTCCGACACCGGGTTGGGGCACCGCGCCTGTCGGAGGGCAGTCGGTGGAGGAGGCGGACATGGGCAGCGCCCAGCGCGCTCTCCCGGGTCGTCTGCGTCCTCCGCTCCCGCCCGTCCTGCCAGTCCGGCAGCCGAACACTTACGCCGCCTGACAGCGCCGCGAGTCTCTTGCCCAGCCGCTGGGCTGGGCTTTTCTGGCTGGGAAATCGTCAGCAGCGGCTCGGCGCTGTCCCCGCCTCCAGTCGGTGGACACACCAATCCCAGGCGGCCTCTCCAGGTGGGCGTTGCCTCCCCCCTCCAATCCTGGTTGTGGCGGAGCCGTCTCCGGAGCGGATTTGAGCTTTAGCGGCCCCAGTGAGAGGGTAAGGGACTGGAAGGGTGGTGCCTGGGCGACAGTGCTCAAGGCTGCAGACTGTTCCGGGCCCTGGAGACCCGGGAAAGGGGTAGAGGTAAAGACTCTGGGCCGCACCTGGCGGGCTCACAGGACATGAAAGGTGAAAAGCCACGCCCGATTCTTCATTCATTCAACAAACTCGTACTCGATACCGCCTATGTGGTAGGTACAGTTTATTAGACACTGAAGAAAAAGAAATGATGCTTGCCTCAAGAAGTTCATAACAAAGCATAGACAAGGTGTGCAGCGGGACACAGAGGACAGCGCAGAGTGGGGCGTTTATCTTGGAGTATTCAGGAAAGATTTTCTTGACATGATTAATTATTCAGCAGAAATGATAGCCCAGGTTCTAGGGATTAAGGAGTCTCGAATTTCTGCTCTGGAAATTCTACATTCTGGGGGAGATGTCCCCTGAGTTGGGTCTTGGAAGATGAGGGTTTGTTGTTCAGTCGCCAAGTCCGACTCTTTGGGACCCCATGGACTGCAACACTCCTCTGCCTCCACTATCTCCGGAGTTTGCTCAAATTCCTGTTCTTTGAGTCGTTAGCTCAGCGAAAAGGGGAGGGGTTAGAACATTCCCTTTAGGGGATGGGCAGCCTGGGCAAGGTTCGGGAGGCCAGAGGCGGGAAAGTGAAAGACCTGCTTGGAGAATAGGAAACCATTAGAGTGGCTATAACAAAGGGTCAGGGGCTTGAGGATGGCGGTGGGGAGGAGAAGTAGGAAGTAGGTTGGGACAAGTTTGTAAAACGGCCTTGAAAGTCAACTGAGAAGGTTTGGACCAATAGCTGGAATACCTCGTGGGTTGAATATTTTTAGCCCTCACTCAAGTGTGGGATTACTTGGAGTTCCTAGAATTCATAAAGCTGTTGCAAGGTTTCCTAAATGCTCTTCCCTATGCCTGGAAAACCGTTCCCTCCCTGTCTTGCTACTCCCTTTCATCCATCAATATTGGAGCCAGTGTTGGAAAGACTCCCCACTGATGCAGATGTCTAGCTCTGGGCTCCTGTATGCTCCCAGGAAAAGAGGGAGACTGGGAGGGAAAGGAAACATTCTTACATCATCACATCTCCTGAGCATCTTCAGAAATCCAAAGCTCTGGCTCCTGCCTGAGGGAAGAAAAGGTTAAGGAAGAAATTTGGAGATAGCCGGAGGCATTTCCAGTATATAAATAGAACAACAAACAAAATGACAATGATAACTAATACTTCTTGACTTCTAATTGTGTGCCAGGCTCTATCTATGCTGAACATATTATATAGCGATTATGTACTTATATCCTCACAACCACCCTCTGTGGTCAATGCTATAATTATTCCCATTCTGCTGATGAGAATACTGAAGCTGGGAGTCCCAAAACACCCAGCTAGGAAGTAGCAGAGCTGAGAATGACCTTCAGGAGTACGACCACAAAGCCAGTGTTCTGTGCAGGCAGCAAGAACATCCATCTGGGGAGCCTTGACTCCAAGCAAATCTGTGTTCATTTTCTTTGCCAGCTTGGCGGTCCAGGACTGTTCAGACAATGAATCATACCCATTTTCAGCTGAGACCTGAGTGCTGTATGGAATTTACCTTCCTTGGGAGACTGGAAACTTTGTCTGGTCTCTGTCCCCTGAAATGTCCACATTGGTACAGCAAAAGGGTCTAGGAAGAATTTAGTGTAGAACAGGGAGAAATCCTTAATGTTGGCAGAAGACAGGCGAGGTTGGAGTTGACCAGATAAGAGTGAGAACCCTGGCTTGGACACTTCTTGACCACTCTGTGAGCTTCACTGTCCTCTCTGTGACTCGGGCTGATCATAGTGCTTAATTCTGAGAACTCCTGAGAGAAGTGAATGAGACCATGCTAACACCACGCCTGGTACATATCCTGAAGGAGATTTGGTGAGGATTCGATGAGTGTACAATTGTGAAAGGCAAAGATCAGCTCTCTGGCAGCTTGTAAGCACCAAGCAAATCTTAGTATTCTAGACTCTCCCTGGGTGACTTCATTTTAAAGGCTTCAATTTCTACTTAAACCTTCAAAAGCTCTGTGATTTTTTTCTGAGCTCTAAACCTGAATGCTTTAATGTTCAACAGGATATTTCTCCTTGGAGGACATACATGAATCTTTGCTCTTGTTCTAGCCCTTTGTATATCCAGTACTTAATACCTCTGCCTAAAAAATTAGCTGTTAAGAAAAAAAAACAAAACTATTTTCTAGGATAATGTGCTTTGGAGGGGAACAACAGAGACTCCACAGGCAGTCTCAAGTTAGGAAAGTTGCAGGGGGGCTCTGAGTGGGGACAGGCCAGGCAGGAATTTCAGCTATGTGGCCTGGGTTACCTTTTTATGCAGGCTCCTTGTGGGCAGCCTTCCCTTGGGGTTGGGCCTCTCTCCTGACTACTTGGCTGTCCCCATGGGATAGATTGGGTGGCTGCATATGGCCTGAAAAGTCTTAGGGGAGCATCTGTCAGAGAAACAAGTTTAGCCATCTTATCATGGGGCCCTCAGAAGTACTCACCTCTTCTGTGGCAGCCCATCCTTGAAGCCTTGACCTTGTGTGTTCTTCCCTGCGCCCAGTTCAAACACCCCTGGCTTTGGGACGCCTCTCCACCTCATTAGTCATCCCCTCCTCTGTTCCATAGCGTCTAAACACAGGGGATTGTAGTTATTGATGTCCAGAGCTCGTTCACAACTAGGCTGGCAGCCAGCCAGGGCAGGAGGTGTGTATTATTCATATATGTATCATCACCACCCAGTGAGCCATCAGTACATGTTTGTTGAGTGAATAACACAAAGGGGAATCTCCACATGAATTAGGCCATCTGGGTTTGGGTTGGCATTTTATTTACTTGTTGATTTTTAAAGTAAATTAATTGTTTTAAAAATACTTTTGTAGGGAGTTCCCTGGTGGTCCAGTGGTTAGGACTTGGTGCTTTCACTGCTGTGGCCCTGGGTTCAACCTTCAGTCAGGGAACTAAGATTCTGCAAGCCATGTGGCTTGGCCAAAAATTTTTTTTTTCTATTTTGTAGTTTTAAAATAACATGTAAAAAAATAAAATAAAATAACATGTATATTGAAAAACATTTAAAAAATTGCAAATGTGTAAAGTTAAATGTTAAAAATTCCCCTCACTTCCCTTCCAATGCAGGTGTCACAGGCAAATACCGGTAAAAACCATTTTAATAACTTTATTGATATATAATCCAAATATCTTACAATTCACCTATTTAAAGTGTACACTTCATTGTTTTTTTGGTAAATTCACAGGAATGTGCAACCATTATCACAATCTAATTTTAGGACATTTTTGTATCTCTCCAAAGTAACTCAGTACCCATCAGCTTCCCATCACCACCTCTACCCGCTCCCAACCCTAAGCAGCAACTACTAATCCACTTCCTCTCTAAAGGTTGTTTTTTTTTTCTTTTTGCCTATTCTTGGACATATCGTATAAATGGAATCATATAATATGCTGTCTTTTGTGTCTGGCTTCTTTCACTTAGCATGTATTTGAGGGTCTTTCATGTTGTAGCATGTATAAGTACTCCATTCCTTTTTATTGCTAAATAGTATTCCATTGTATTAATACTGCATGTTGCATTTATCCAGTCATTAATCACTATTAACAATTTAATACACTTCATGTATTTGTTCAGATTTGCCTGGGTTTAAATCCCTACAGGCCTAGATGAGTGACTCTGGGTAAATTATAATCTCACCAAGCTTGGCTCAAGTTTCCTCAGTAGTAAAATTTGGATAACAAAGGAAACTACCGAATAGAGTGTCATGACTGTACTGTCAGTAATTATTATTTGTTGAGCACTTAGTATGTGCTAGGCACTTTAGATATCTAACAGATCCATAATTTATACATTAGGGAATTAAGGTTAGGAGAAGTTAAGTAAACTCCCAAGGTTAAATGGCCCCTAAGAAAGTGATGGAGGTAAATAGAATCACAGGCTGCCTGCAAAGCCTGCACTGTTAACTGTTAAAATCATGGAATAGTAAAGCACTTATCAAGAACCTTGCAAAGAGAATGTTTAGTAAATGATAACTGCTATAGCTATAAAAAAAGTGGGAAAAAATTGACTCATTGTCTAAAGACACCAACCGCAAACTTCCCTGGTGGTCCAGTGGCTAAAACTCCATGTTCCCGGTGCAGAGGGCTCTTGTTCCATCCCTAGTTTGGAAACTAGATCCCGCATGTCGCAACAAACACCCAGAGAAGCCAAATGAATGAATAAATAAAAATTTTAAAAGATAGCATCTTAAAAAAACAAAAGACACCTGTCATTCTCATTTTTGGCATATTTCCTTCCAGTCTTAAAGGAATATTTCAAACATACCAAAAATCCAGAAGACAAGACACTGACGGTTCTGTTGATGTCTTTTTGTAAGAACACAAAACTTAGTAGATTAGGTGGTTCTAGCGCCAATACCGGAGAAGGCAATGGCACCCCACTCCAGTACTCTTGCCTGGAAAATCCCATGGATGAAGGAGCCTGGTAGGCTGCAGTCCATGGGGTCGCTAAAAGTCGGACACGACTGAGCGACTTCACTTTCACTTTTCACTTCGCTGCATTGGAGAAGGAAATGGCAACCCACTCCAGTGTTCTTGCCTGGAGAATCCCAGGGACAGGGGAGCCTGGTGGGCTGCCGTCTATGGGGTCGCACAGAGTCGAACACGACTGACGTGACTTAGCAGCAGCAGCAGCAGCGCCAATACTCTTAGATATTTTTTCCCCATGCTTATTTTTCCTTAAATTACTAGTCATACCACATCATTTTCCATCTTTTAAAAATCCTATCTTGAGCATTTCCCCAGCATATAAATTATGCTACATGATTTCTCATGTTACATATATTATACTGTATGGATGAAACAAGATTGATCAATTCCTCATTGCTGAGCATTTACGCTCTATCTCAGCAACATTATCATTACACAGCGATCTTTCTTCAAGTATCTGATAATTCCCTTTGGGCAACTTTCTAGAAAGGCCGAAAGGTCAGAGACTGTGCTTCTCATTAAGGTTCTTTACACTTCCCTACTAAGTAACGCCGATGAATGGGAAATGGAAGGAGGCTGAGGTTTTTTGTTTTTTTTTTCCCCCCACCTTTTAGAACGTGTTATTCAAGTATAACACACATACAGAAAAGTGCACCTATGCATGGAGCTCAATGGATTTTCAGAAACGGAACGGAACACACCGCGTACCCAGCACCCAGGTCCTGAAATAGAGCTCCGGGCCGCCTCGCCACTAGCCATCGCTAATATCTGAGGGGTCTTTAACGCCGCAAAGACCTGCTAATCCGATTATGTCTTTGGAAACTTACTAATGTAAGTTAATACTACTTCTATACAACCTAGACAACGAAAACGTGAGCTTAATGTTCTCGCAAACGCTGAACATTCTGATTCCGAGACAGGCGAAGAGCATAGGGGTTCAAATGGCCAGAAGGGCCCGTCCCGCTCGCGGCCCCCGGGCGTCCTCCAGGCTCCCGGCGTGCATCGCGGCGATCCCGGCGTGCATCGCGGCGCGCGGAGCCGGCTCTGGGGCGTGCGGCGCGGAGCCGGGAGCCGCAGCTTCTCGGCCTGGAGCTCGGCGTGTGCTGGTGACCCGAGGAGAAGAGGCGGAGGCGACATGGAAGTGTAAGTGGTTCGCGGGCGTGTAGCGGGCTTTGGGCCGACGCTCACAGCTCGGGACGTCTCGGCCCTGGGAGCCGGCAGACGGGGGCCTGGGGCGACCTCTCGTCGCGGCGCGCTGGAAGGAAGGGGCTCCCGCTCTGGCCCGCTGACCTTCGCGCCCACTCCCACCGCGTACCCAGGTCGCGGGGCGGCGTGCAAGTTGGCCCAGCTGCCTTTAAGTGCCTGTTCCCTCCCTCATCCACTCACTCTTTTTGCAGGGGTCACCGTGGGGAGCTAGGCTCAGTGTCGGAACCGGGACTGAGGTAGAAAGCCCTGGGTCCAGCCTAGAGGTACCAGGAGGAAAGATGGGTAAATCCTGGGGTGGAGCTTTGTTTAGGGGCCGTGGGCTCCTGGGGAGGCCTTAGTCAGAAGAAGTGCTCTCCGAGTTTGATGGGAAGTTTGTGTATTTAGCCGTGTTTGTGTGTGTGTGTGTGTGTGTGTGGAGGGTAAAAGCCATTCTAACAATTTTAACTCCGCACAGCCTTTTCCGTGTCTGCTCATTGTTCCTCGTGCAAATGGAAGTTTTTGCGCCTATTGTGTAATGAATTTTTCCATGGTCGACAACTTACTTTGTTGTTTAGTCGCTCGGTCGTATCCGACTCTTTTGCAACGCAGTGGACTGCAGCACGCCAGGTTTCCCTGCCCATCACCATCTCCCGGCGTTTGCTCAAACTCATGTCCATTGAGTCGGTGATGCTATCCTACCACTTCGTCCTCTGTGTCCCCTTCTCCTGCCTTCAGTCTTTTTCAGTATCCAGGTCTTTTTGAAAGAGTCGGTTCTTCACATCAGGTGGCCGAAGTATTGGAGCGTTAGCTTCAGCATCAGTCCTTCCAATGAATATTCAGGGTTGATTTCCTTTACGTTAACTTATAGTCATCCGCATATTGTGTTTTCTTTGGCACTGATTAATACTTATATTTTCCTTTATGTTTTTGTGCCTCGTGTTTAATGTCTACATGTACTAGTGTTTTTCAGGCTTAAAAAAAAGCACAGTAGCTATATGTAAATGAAAGCTTCCTAAGACAATACCATACACTCTGATACTCTCTTCTCTTTTATTAAAATAGAATGTTAACCCACTAAATTGATTTTGCAATCCACTGCTGCTGCTGCTAAGTCGCTTCAGTCGTGTCCGACTCTGTGCGATCCCATAGACGGCAGCCCACCAGGCTCCCCCGTCCCTGGGATTCTCCAGGCAAGAACACTGGAGTGGGTTGCCATTTCCTTCTCCAATGCATGAAAGTGAAAAATGAAAAGTGAAAGTGAAGTCTGTCAGTCATGTCCAACTCTTAGCGACCCCATGGATTGCAGCCTATCAGACTCCTTCATCCATGGGATTTTCCAGGCAAGAGTACTGGAGTGGGGTGCCATTGCCTTCTCCGTGCAATCCACTAATGGGGTTTCATATGAAACTTGAAAAAACATGCACATATATTACTCTAGTCCAACCCATTATCAGTTTTTCCCTCTTCACTAAGCATTTCCTGTCAGCATACAAATCTGTTTTAATTTATCTGTCTTAAAAAAAGATCCCTTGTCTTACTAAACTCTGCCAATGGATGGAGGCAGTCCTGGTCCCCTCGCTGTGACTCAGTTGGGAAGCCAAGGCAGGCATGGACAGGTGAAAAGGGCTAGATGGTGACCTGGAGTAATTTATGAGTGAGCGACACAGACTTCATTTCACACATACACTTTTTTAAAAATACTAAAAGTATGGCCAGACCAGGGGGCAGGGGCAGTAATTCTCATACACTACTGATGATAATATAACTTGATTCAGTTCTTTTGAAGACTCATCTATATCAAGAGCCATAAAAATGGCCGTGGAGTGGTGGGACCAGATGAAGAGGCTCTTCAGTTCTTGTTTGCTTTCTGCCATAAAGGTGGTGTCTGCATATCTGAGTTTATTGATGTTTCTCCTAGCAATCTTGATTCCAGCTTGTGCTTCATCCAGTCTGGCATTTCTCAGGATGTACTCTGCATATAAGTTAAATAAGCAGGGTGACAATATACAACCTTGATGTGCTCCTTTCCCAAGTTTGAACCAGTCTGTTGTTCCATGTCCAGTTCTAATGGTTGCTTCTTGACCTGCATACAGGTTTCTCAGGAGGCAGGTAAGGTGGTCTGGTATTCCCACCTCTTAAAGAATTTTCCACAGTTTATGATCCACACAAAGGCTTTAGCATAGTCAGTGAAGCAGAAGTAGATTTTTTTTTTAAATTCTCTTGCTTTTTCTATGATCCAGCGGATGTTGGCAATTTGATCTTTTCTAAATCCAGCTTGAACATCTGGGAGTTTTGGGTTCATGTCCTGTTGAAGGAGAATTTTGAGCATTACTTTGCTAGCATGTAAAATGAGTATAATTGTGCAGTAGTTTGAACATTCTTTGGCATTGCCCTTCTTTGGGATTGGAATGAAAACTGACCTTTTCCAGTCCTGTGGCCACTGAGTTTTCCAACTTAACACTTGGTATGCATATGAATAAAGGTAAAAATTGCTGAGTAGAAAAAAATTCCTTGTCCGTCCCCACATCCTGTCTACCTGTGGCTCCTTTTCTGCTTCCTTTCACCAGAAAACTTCTTAGAAGTGTCGTTTACTCTTTATTTCTTTCCGTCATTCTTTGAGTTTCCATCCTCACTGGTCTGCAGAAATGGGTCTTATGTAGATTTACCTATCTTGTCAAGCCCAGAAGTTGATTTTCTGACCTCAGCTTTCTCTCCATCCCTTGGCAGTAATTGATACAGAAACTCTTGGCTTTGTGACATGCTCTTCTGGATTTCTTCCTGCCTCAAGGACTACTTCTCTGTCTGCTTTCCTGGAACCCCCTTCCTTGCTTGGCTTCTAAATGTTGAAGCATTTTAGGGCTCAGTCCTGGGACCCTTACTTGCCATACTCTCTCCCCTGGTCATTTTACCCATCTATATGAAAATGATTCCCTAGAATGTATTTCTAGCCCTTCTCTCTTAGCCGTATACTTGCCTTGACCAGAAATTGACCCCTGTTTCCTCACCGCTAAATCTAGTCCATCAGCCACTCCGGTCATCTCCAACTTTAGAATGAATTTTGATCGCAGTAACTTTTCACTGTCCCCGCTGCTAATTTTGTTGTCAGTCTTCTCTGGTTCGGATTAAACAATAGCCTTTGGTTTTCACACTTGCCCTGCCCCCTCCATTATGTTTCCACACAGCAGCCAAAGTGAATTAAAATATTAGATCAAATCACTCTCTGTGTAAAAATCCTTCCTTGCTTTTCTGTTGTGCTTAGAGGATATCTGCATTTCTTAGTAGGACCACAAGACCCTGTTTAACCTCACGCACTCACCAGCGTGGTCTCTTGTCATATACCCTCCCCTGCACACACACACTTTCCACTGGTAGGCAAGTAGGTAGGGTAACCCTCCAAGCCCTTTGCTACTTCCAGGGCTTTGCACTGCTGTTCCTTCTTCCTGGTATACTTTTCCTCCTGTTCTGCCCTTTTCTTACCTCTTTGACATCTCAGGTTGAGTATCCTTTTTCAGTGTTTTTCCTCTTTGGTAAATCTGAAGTCAGTCCTGCTTTTTGTCTCTCATAGAACCTTGGTTTATTTTCCCCTTAAATAATTACAAATTACAATAATAGATGTATGTTTGTCTGGTGCTTTGTCTTCCTCGTGAGAGTGTAGGTACCGTGAAGGCAGGACCAGTGTGTGTTCACCTAGTGCTTAGCACTGCACCTGGCATACAGTAGGCCTTGACAAATATAGTCAGCCTTCTGTATTTACTAGTTTTGTATCTGTGGGTTTCACATCCACAGATACAGAGGGCTAACTGTATTTGTTGAGTGAAGTAATATAAATAGTACTTCAGTAGTTTAAGAAGTTAAATTAATATAAATTAATGAGCTAGTTTCTTGATTGCTTAGCATATCAATTTTCTGATTTTCCAAAGTGAAATGATTTCAGTCAAGAAGTTTTTCTCCGGTAGTAACCTGCCCACTTCTTCCAAGAAGTCATTGATCAATCAAGAATTCTGTGGCTAGCGGTTTTGGGAAAATGAGGTTTTCTGAGGTAGGCGTGTGGTTTGGGGATGGCAGGGCCCCTGGAATGGGATGGTCTGGACGCCTAACTTCATATCTTGGCTGGTCTCCAGCATGAGGTGTGATCTCGGACAGTGTGGTCCTCAGGATCTTCAGGAGACCCCTGGGTTTCTGAGAGGGCAAATGTGTTGTACCTCTGCCAGGCAGCCCTAGGACCTGCAGTGACGAGGCACGGATGGAAGAGTCCCGTGAGTTTTTACTTTTTTTCCTAACTACCTAGTGTATGTGAATGATACGTATAATATACACTAGAAGTTTTTTAAGGTTAAGGAATATTTATGCTTTATTTGGTTGAAAGGGAGAGTTGAAAAATGAAAACGTTTTCACCATCACGTCAGATGAAAGGATACCAAATATTCATAGCAAGATTAAGTATTTGTATGCATGAGGTATTTGTTGTTTGACTGACTTTGTCTAATGCTTCTGGGTTATTTATATGCCTGGAAGACTTTGTGTTCATCCTGTTATTCTTGAAGTTAAGATACAGAGTTAGGAAAAATGGACTTTCTTCTGTATCATCTTTTTGAAAGAGTGTCAGAATTTCCTTCATCTTTCAACTGGAAATACTGATGTTTAGAGACATTAGCTAAGAGGTCCTACAGCAGGTCAGTAACAGGGCTGGAAAGAGGATACTTTGTTTGCTGGCTCCCAAGTGCATGCTACACTTTAACTTGTTCATTGACTTTGAAGGTTGCTCAGTTTTCTTGGAGCAGAGTTTAGCTTTTCCGAACAGGACTTCAATCAGTAACATAGATTTGAGCAATTCCGTTCGTCATTGTGTTCATAAGAGTTGACTGCGTGATAGTAACTAGGCACTGTTTGCTTGGACTTCTATGTGCGTGTGTGCCTCGAAGGAATGTCTGTCAGTAGATCGTTTTGTCCTGTTTATTCAGAATTTGGTTTTCCAGTAGTTGTTTGTGTCCATTAAATTGATTCAGCAAGTTAAGCAGATTTTACAGGTTAAATTTCAAATAGCAAGTCAGCTAAGGAGCTTAAATGACTGCCCTCTTGTAAGTATAGATTCACACAGTCTTTAAAATTCACTTGGAATATTTACTTTAAATATAAGTAATATCAGTACTATTCTAAGTCCTACAAGAGAGTATGAAGGAAAAAAAAATTGGAAGAGAGGGTCCTTAATTACAAGTTATACTGATGTCTTTTTTAAAAAACCTGGAATTGTTTAATTTTACATCTCCATTTTTCTCAAGTTTTTACCTTGAGAAATGTTAAACCCATGTAGCAGTTGCAAAAAGAGCATCACAAGTACCTGTATGTCCTTTACCTAGAGTCACCATGTAGGCATGCATGCATTTTCTCTACACACACACACACACACACACACTTCTCACTCTCACACTCTCTACTGAACTATTTGAGAATTATAGCTGTGTCATGTTATCAGTCTTAAAAAGGCATTTTCCTATGTATCTGTAATACCATCATCATACTTGGGGAATTTAGTGCTTATATAGTGATAGTGAAGTCGCTCAGTTGTGTCCGACTCTTTGTGACCCCATGGACAGTAGCCAACCAGGCTCCTCCGTCCATGGGATTTCCCAGGCAAGAATACTGGAGTGGGTTGCCCTTTCCTCCTCCAGGGGATCTTCCCAACCCAGGGATCGAACCTGGGTCTCCAGCATTGTAGGCAGACGCTTTACCGTCTGGGCCACCAGGGATCCCTAGTGCTTATATAACCACTATTATTAAAATGCAATCTATATTAAAATTTCATCAGTTGTCTTAATAATGTTTTAGCTAGATTTAGGAAACACTGTATTAGGATCCAGTCAAGAATCACACATTGCCTTTGTTGCCAGGGTTCTTTAACCTTCTTCACTCTAAGACAGTTTCCTAGCCTCTTTTTGTGACATTGGTATCAGGACAAATGATAGTGATATTTGAAGAATCTGGGCCAATGGATTTGAAGAAGGTTCCTCAGGTTGCATTTGTCTGATTATATCCTCTTAACTAGGTTTAAATGAGCCATTTTTGGACTGGATTGCTATAAGGCATGTTTCCTTCTCAGTGCATCACATCATCATTATTGGTGCTGTTGAGTTAGATAACTCGATTAAGATGTTTCTCAAATCTCACCATATCCTGTTCTCAGCAGCCTGCCAGTTGGTGGTGGTTACAGTAACTTCTTCAGGATAAAAGCTGCATTAAAAAAAAATTTCCGCAATACACACTACTCATTTAGGACTTAGTAAAAACACACTGTATTCATTGATTTTTTTGTTGTTGTGTTTCCACACCAATCAGCATGTGAAACTTCCCTGACCAGGGATCAGACTTGTGCCTCCTGCAGTGAAATTGCAGAATTTTAACCATGGACCACCAGGGAAGCCCTATATTTTATTGAATGAAGGAATGCCTAGAATTTTTTGCATTTACTCCATTAGTATTTAGCTGGTTAAAAAAAAATATATATTAATATCTTCCTAATGAAATATCAGTGGATAAATTAGCTGTGCCCACCAGAGTGCAAGATGCAGTAAGATCCATTGTTCTCCTGGCCCCAAAACACAGGTTCATGACAATATACTTGGAAGGGAGCGCCTATCCTTTGTATATTGACTCTAGAAAAGGCAGGAGACGTTCCCAGGATTCTCTCAGTTAACAGCATGGTTGGGCAGTGGGGCAGTACTTGAACAGCCAGGACAGATTTCCCAGGGCCTAGAATAGTCTGCATGACTGAGGAGGGGCTGGGACTTGGAGATGAACTTGTCACGGTGGTACCTGGGATGCATCCACTGGCCTTGAGAAAGAACAGCATTTGTAATTCCTCACCACCCTGTTCCAGGAAGGGCTGTTTTGGTACCCCTGAATGTTATGGCACACAGGGAATTGTAATTCAATTTCAAGCAGAGATCATAAGAGGGCTCTTGGGCTGACTTCCTGATTAAGTAGTCAAGGATGACATGTGGCTTGATTTGTCATTTCCAGTTTTAAATGAACCTTGTCATGGCCCCTAATTATGCATTATCCTTCCTGTGTCAGGTTCCTTTTAAATATATTCTCTGTGACCTAAATGCCCTTGTCATTTGCGCAAAGCCTCACTTGATGAAATCCTGGCTCTCTGTTGAATGACTGGTAACCTTTGGTAAGCCTTGTGCTTTTTTGATTACGGTGCTGACAGCACTGTGTGATGACCTAAGGTCTCGGCTGAATGCTGTGTCAACTTCTTGCTTGTTTTGCTTTATTTATTGACTGGGGAAACCGCCCATGTTTTTGAAACTTTGTGTCCTCGTTTTCACCTTACAGCCCCTCTCCTAGCTTAAGAACAGACAGTAATTTTTGTTGCACATTATGTCAAATACAAACTCCTTGGTGAGTTGATTCTGTATTACTGATCTCCATCCAGTTTTATTTTTTACAATCCCATAGTTATTGTCCACTTCAGTTTTTTCTTTTTTACTGTGTGCCCTTGAGCACAGTTTTTAATCTTTGCACCTGTTTCATCATCTATGAGGAAGAATCATAATAGCTCGTACATCACAGGCTTTTTAGTGAGAATTAAAGTGAAATGATGTCTTACAGCTTTCCTTTAGGGCGATCCTAGTAAACCACCGGCTGTTACACTTTTAAAATTTGTGTTTTCCTTTCATCCTCAGAACAGCTTTTTGAAGTAGGAAGAGGTGGTGGTGGTAGCACAGGCAGAAGTGGTAATAGATGGTGTTTATTGAGTCCTTACTGTGTTCCAGGTACTTCACATGTTTCAGCTCAATCCTATAAAAATCTTAGGAGGTTGGTACTATAATTGCCATGTTATAGATGAGGAAATGTAAGCACAGAAGGGTTCGATAACTTGCCCAAATTCACATATCTAATGGAGGATGGAGCTGGATTTAGAATCCAGGCTACACTTCTGAGTACTAGTTTATCTTCACTTTTTGTTTTATATGGGGATGCTTAGGGGGTGGTAATTAACTCATTAAGACTCAGGTAAGTGGCAGAGCTGGAACATGAACCCAGATTTGTCTGATTTCAAAACTGTTTTTTGGAAATTGAAGTAGAGTTGATTTACAGTGTTTCAGGTATACAGCAAAGTGATTCAGCGATACATACATATATATTCTTTTTCAGATTCTTTTCCATTATAGATTATTATAAGATATTGATATAGTTCCCTGTGCTATACAGTAGGTCAAAACTGAATTCTTAATTGTTACTAATAAATTTGCATTCTTACTATAGACCATTAAGAACAGTATGTACTTTTTGATGCAATACTGTAGAATGGATCAGTGGTCATTTAATGCAAGTTACACTGCTGCGTTCATTCATACGTGAAAGTGACATTTTGCCTTGACTGTTGCACAGGGGTCAGGGTTTTGACCACTGCTCTACACGTGAACTCTGCCTGTTGAGTTGACAGTGAAGATAAACACCTTGGGAGTTTTGTGCCAATCTGGCAGGATTCCTGACATTGCTGGGATTTCCAGGAGTGATGTTAGTGTTAAGGGTCTCATTTCTGGTGATCCAGCAGGAAAACTTAGCTGCCCAAAATGTCGACAGCTGGTGGAAGGCAGAGGTGCTGGAGAGGGGGCATAGCTGTGGGATGAGGCGGCACTCTGTTTCTCCAGCTAATTCTAGCACCCTCTGTTTATTGCCATCCCCCTACTCCTGTGGTTTGGCCCACGGGTTCTTCCTACTAGTAACTTCCTCTTGATGTCTGACTTCTCTTTAACTTCTGCCTACTTGGACCATGGATAAGTAGAGTATCTTAGTAACCTACCTGATAATGGGTTTGTGATATACCTCAGTTTTAAAGAGGAGAATTTGCTCTGAATTTGCATCGCCAGCTAAACCAGTGAGATTTAGGACATTTCTCAATTTGGGGGTTGTAGTCCCCAAGTTTCTGAACTGGACTACTGAATCTTAACAGAGGGATTATTTTATATATTTTGTTCCCACAGAGGGATAGGAACCCAGACTAATGACAGTTCGCTTTGTTTTGCAGGAAGGATGCCAATGCTGCACTGCTCAGTAACTATGAGGTAAATTGCTTTGCACTGTTGTGTTTTCCTCTCTGATTGTTTGCCCTCTGCTTCTGAAGGCTGCTGAATTAGTTTTGGTTAGAAATGACTGAATTCATTTGGATTTCCCATGTAAAATAAGAGAGATGGCACCATCTGGTGGACTTTGGAATGCTCTTAGCTTGGTAAATCACACACAGTAATTCAGGAAAGCTGAGAAGGCTCTAGCTCATGTAGGCAACCATCTCCAAATGCTAGAGATTTTAGATCTTCATTTGGGATGCCTTCATAGGATGGAAGTATCTATTTTGGAACTGTTTCTGTTTGTAAAAATTTTCTATTAAAAAATGTGTGCCTTTTCCAAATTAACACTCTTTAGCTGTAAAATGCTTTTGTAAGTTATTATTTTGATCCTTATAATGGTCTCATAGGTATTAACACCTTCATTTTGGAAGTGAGAGTTTAGTTGACTCACCAGACTGAAGCAACTTAGCAGCAGCAACAGATTTGGAATTTGGGGGCTTGAGGGTTGGGTTGCTGGGGAAAGAAAGGAAGGAAGGAAAAAGGTTGGTGAGAGGGGAGATAGACCATTATTTCTGCTTACTTTCTATTATACCTGGGTGTTGTTTGGTAATAGCAAAACCATCTGATAGGTTAATTCTGGGTATAGCAAGAACAATTCATATATTCGTCAATTTTTCTTAGGTCAGGGTCTAAACTCAGGAAGACTTAGAGGAGATTTAAGTCTTCATTGTGTGATATATGTAGAAGGTAGTAGAATTAACACAGTGGGCCGTATTCTTTCCTTCCTAAAGGTTCATCTTAAATGGGTTCTAGTCATAACAGGAAGGAGATGGTCAAGCCATTGGCTTTTAGAAATCTCCTTGTCTGTTAGGCCTCTGGACAAGGTGTTTAGCGTTTTATCCATTTGTGAACATTGCATTAATGGGGTCTCAAGCCACTATATCTGAAAGGACCGACAGGCAGGGGACGGTTGCATTGTATCTAGTCGTTACTATGTCGTGATACTGTGCTTCTCACAATTTTCTGATATAATCTCCAAAATAGGAGAGAGATTTCCTCCTGACCCTTCTTAGCACTAATACACATGTTTCTTCCTTGTGGGAAAAGTTTACTTCTAAAGTTCTATAGCATTTCTGTCCCTCCCCCCGCCTTTTTTTGGTAAACCACTTTTATCACTTGCCTCATAATTTTTCTTTTCCAGAAATAAAATAGATTTTCATATTGGAGAAGAAGCAACATCTTTTTTTTTTTTTTAATTTGTTGGAAAAATTTTTTTAATTCAGGTATAATCAAATATGTTATATTAGTTTCAGGCATATGACATAATGATTTGATATTTGTGTATACTGCAAGATGATTTCCACAATAAGTAATTAATTAACATCATAGTCACATAATTTTTTTTTCTTGTGATGAGAACTTTTTAAGATTTACTGTCTTAGCAACTTTCAGATATGCAGTACAGTATTAACTAGAGTTGCCATGCTGTACGTTATATCCCCATGGTTTTCTTTTATAATTGGAAGTTTGTGACGTCTGAACACTTTCATCTGTTCTGTCACCCTCCCTGCTGTCTCTCGCATGCATCTATTCTTTATGTCTATGAGCTTGGATTTTGGTTTTGTGTTGTTTTTAAGATTCCACATGTAAGTAAGATCATAGAGTATTTATCTTTCTCTGCTTTATTTTACTGAGCATAATGCCCTCAAATTCCATTCATGTTGCAGTTGGCAAGATTCCATTTTTTATGACTGAATAGTATTCCTCTGTGTGCATGTATGTGTGTATATGTGTGTGTATAAATGTATATATATGTATATATATATACATACACATGTGCACACACGCATATGCCACATTTTCTTTATCCATTCATCTGTAAATGGGCACTTTAGGTTATTTCCTTACCTTGGGTATTATAAATAATGCTTCATATATCCTTTCAAATTAGTGTTTTTGTTTTCTTTGGATAATTATCCAGAAGTGGAATTACTGACTCATACGGTAGTTCTGTTTTTAATTGTTTGATAATCCTTCCCTGTTTTCCGTAGCGGATGCACCAGTTAACATTCCCAGCCATCGTATGCAATGGCTTCCTTTTCTTTATATCCTCACCAGTACTTATTTCTTGACTTTTTGATAATAGCCGTTGTAACAGGTGTGAGGTGATAATCTCATTGTGGTTTTGATTTGCATTTCCCTCATGATTAGTGATGTTGAACATCTTTTTGTGGACCTGTTGGCCATCTATATGTATTCTTTGAGAAAATGCCCATTTTAAAATTGGATTATTTGGTTTTTTGCTTTTGAGTTGTAGGAATTTACATATTTTGGATATTAACCGATTATCAGCTAATAATTTGCAGACATTTCCTCCTGTTCAGTAGGCTGCACTCTGTTGATGATCTCTGCTGCGCAGCAGCTTTTTAGTTTGATGTCGTCCCACTCGTTGATTGTTGCCTTTGTTGCCTTAGCTTTTGGTGTTGAATCCGAAAATTCATTGCCAAGACCAGTGTCAAGGCGCTTGCTGCCTGTGTTTTCGTCTGGGAGTTTTATGGTTTCAGATCTTCCATCAAGTCTTTAATCCATTTTGAGTTAATTTTTGTGTATGGTTTATGTAGTGATCTAGTTCCATTCTTTTCCATATGGCTGTCCAGTTTTCCCAACACCGTTTATTGAGACTATCCTTTCCCCATTGTATATTCTTGGCTCTTTTTTCATCAGTTGTTAGCTGTGTATGTGTGGGTTTATATCTGGACTCTATTCTGTCCCATTAATCTCTGCATCTCTTTTAGGCCAGTACTGTGCTGTTTTGATTACTATAGCTTTGTAATATAGTTTGAAATTGGGGAGTGTGATGCCTGTAGCTTTGTTGTTCTTTTTCAAGATGGCTCTATTCTGGGTCTTTAGTGGTCCATACAAATTTTAGGGTTGTTCTTTTTCTGTGAAATGTGCAATTGGAATTCTGATAGGAATTATACTGAATCTGGTTTGCTTTGGGTAGTACAAACACTTTAACAATATTCTTCCAATCCACGAGCATTTATTTGTGTCTTGACTTTTTCTTTTATCAGTGTCTTATAGTTTCCACTGGACAGGTCTTTTGCCTCATTGGTTAAATTTTTTCCAAGGTGTTTTGTCTTTTTTGTTACAATTATAGTGATTGGAATTGTTTTTTTTTTTTTTTTAATTAGTGTATAGAAACACAGCAGATTTCTGTATGTTGGTCTTGTATCTTGCAACTTTACTGAGTTCATTTCTTAGTTCTAACAGTTTTTTGGTGGAGTCTTTAGGAGTTTCTGTAAATAATACCATGTAATGTGCAAATAGTGACAGTTTTAATTCTTCTTTACATCCCTTTGGATGCCTTTTATTTCTTGTCTTGACTGATTGCCCTGTCTAGGTCTTCCAGTACTAAGTTGAATAAAAGAGGCAAGAGTGGGCATCCTTGTCTTAATCCTGATCTTAAGAGGAGAAGCTTTTTGCTTTGCACTGTTGTGTGCAGTGTTGGCTCTGGGCTTATCATGTATGGCCTTTACTGTGTTGAGGTACGTTCCCACTATACCCACTTTGTTTAGAGTTTTATGGTTTATATTGATAGGAAACACTTGAAATAGCTTATGTAAACAAATGAATTTATACTGTTTGACTTAGATAAAATAACATCTTTAAAAAGTCAGATGCTTTTTGGATTCATTTGCTCTAATGCAAGAGTTTGGAGGAGGGTTTATGAGAAGAAAGAGATGTTCTATTTATCCTTCAAGATCATTGACCTTGTAATAGATACATTTCTCAAACTTATCTATGAAAATTTTTTGTATATCTCTTCCTAGGTGTTCCAGTTACTAACTGATTTGAAAGAGCAGCGTAAAGAAAGTGGAAAGAATAAACACAGTTCTGGGCAACAGAACTTGAATACTATCACATACGAAGTAAGTCTAGGTTTCCAGAGGGTCTATCCAAACTACTGTTAAAGGGGGTTGGTTTATCTTGCTGCTGACTGGCCACCGAATCATGACTATGCATTATCTGATTTGAGAAGTTTTACTGTAACTCCGTTTTTATTCTGTTTATAGAAGTGGAAAGAGTTTGGGCAATTGCAAGTGTTGGCCAACTGCAAAGTTTACAGGAGGGAATAATAAAAAACCTGCCCTCACTTCTAATACCAATTGCAAGTCAGAGCGCCCCAAGAGAACCCTCAAGTTCAATAATTCACTGAAAGTACTCATAGATCTTGCTAAAAGCTATTATATTCACAGTTACAGGTTATCACAAGGAAAAGATAAAGATTAAAATTGGCCTAGGGACGAAGCAGTTGGGGCAGGTGCCAGGAGAAATATCATAGGCAGAGCTTCCTTTGTTCTCTAATGTGGAGTTAGAACATGCTTCTCTCGAAGTCAGTGTGTGTTAATACACTCAGAACATTTTCAACCAAGGAAGCTCCACCAAGTTTTGGTGTCCAGTTTTTACTGGGACTCCGTTACCTAGGCATGATTGATTGATTGATTGCCTGTGTAGTTCATGTCAGCCTCCAGGTCGGTTGATATGGCATGACCCAAAGCCCCTACTCTCAGTCTTACTGTTAAGACTATCCAGTAGGACGTCATGCTCCCAGACAAACACACTCCTATTAGGTGTAATGTTCCAAGCGTATGAAGACTACCGCTTGGAAGCAGAGGGCAAAGGCCAGATCATCTATTTTGGCAAAAACAAATTCTTTATTACAGCGGAAGTGATACTTTTTTATGGTAGAAAACTTAGAAAGTGCCAAAATGTATAAAGAAAGTATTAAAAGTAATTTATAATCTTAATATCTAATTGATAGTTTGTTGCATTCTCTCCCATTCTTATGCTTTGTTCTTAAAAAAGAGCATTTAAGCTGTTATATGTTTGATTTTGTATCTGTCATTTTAATTTATATTTTCTTGTTATTTATTTGCTTTCAGTTTTCATTTTGTTTTATAAAGATTTGGATTTAATTGTCTTCTAATTTATCTTTTCAAAGACATTAAAAAACTTGCCTTAAATCATCATAATCTCTTTTAAGGAAAATAAGGGATTTAACACTTTTGTCATCATTCCTTCCTATCTGATTTTGTTCATTTAATTATGTGTTTAGAATCCTAGAATCATTTATCAGTCATGTTCTTTTACTTTATATAGTTCATCTCTTTAATGTCTATAGTTCATTCAGAGCTATTTGTCTAATGCTTGCTTTTTCTTTTTTTTCCGTAGACATTAAAATACATATCAAAAACACCATGTAAGCACCAGAGTCCTGAGATTGTGAGAGAATTTCTGACAGCAATGAAAAGCCACAAGTTGACCAAGTAAGTAAAAATAATCTTAAGTGGGGAAAGACTGACACATAATGAAAATGATAGCTTGCAAAAGTCATCCTTTGCAACTGTGTGTTTATATTTAGTTGGGTTTTAATCAATACGCAGTGCTCTTTTACAGTAGGATCCTAGGATTGTATATGAGACAACTGAGACTTCCACCCTGGGATCCTTCTAGGGCCAGAAATAGAACACAGTGGGCTTTTTAATCTCAAAAAATCTCCCCCAAATCTGTCCCTTAACCTCTTCTCAACATTCAGACTAAATTGGTTGAAAAATAGGATTTATAAATTACGAGCTTTTGATCAAGTTGGTGAATTAAGTCATTTGACATTTGTGGGGCAAAAATGGCTTGATAATACTCTGTTTGCTCTTCTTGTGCCCAGTTACTTTCTTGATGACTTTCCTGAATAAGTTCAGTTTGAGTAAGTGAGTGAGTGAAGTCGCTCAGTCGTTTCCAACTCTTTGCGACCCCATGGACTGTAGCCTACCAGGCTCCTCCCTCCATGGGATTCTCCAGGCAAGAGTACTGGAGTGGGTTGCCATTTCCTTCTCCAGAGGATCTTCCCGACCCAGGGATTGAACCTGGGTCTCCTGAATTCCAGGCAGACGCTTTAACCTCAAGTTAAGTTTGTAGAAATTAAAAGCATCATTAAGAATTAGAGCAAGAGTTTCCATGAGAAAAAACTAACCCTGGTCTTTTAGAATTAATAACACAGCTGATAAATCCAAAAAAGGCATTTGTCATTCATTCAGAATAATCAGAAATCTTCTTTTGGAGGCAATATTTGGTATTGTTTCAGGCACACGGCTGGTGCATTGTCAGTAAACTAGTGCCCTTCTCCCTTGCTTCTCTTCTCTATGAAGACAAATCTTTTCAAATGTGTGCCTGTATGTGTTTATGTATGTTTATTTATAGTTTTACTTTTGTGATAAACATAACATAAAATGTACCATTTCAACCACTTTTAAGTCTAAAGTTCATTTATAGTATTCACACTGTTGTGCAGTCAACATCCAGAACTGTTTAATCTTGTAAAACAAACTATACCAATTAAACAACTCTCCATTTCCTACTTAACCTAGCCCCTGACACCACCGTTCTGTTTGTATGAATTTGACTACACTTAATACCTCGTATAAATAGAATCGTACAGTATATGTCTTTTTACAAAATCTGAATATTTTTTAATATTGTATTTTTATTTTAGCCATTTTTAAAAAACATTTGTTTATTTTTGGCTATGCGGGGTCTTTGTTGCTGTGCACAGGCTTTTTTGAGTTGCGGTGAGCAGGGCCTGCTTTCTAGTTGCGTGTGGGCTTCTCATTGAGGCGGCTTCTCTTGTTGCTCTAGGTTCATGGGCTCAGTAATCGTGGCACCCGTGCTTAGTTGCCCTGAGACATGTGGTATCTTTCTGCTCCATGGATCAAACCTATGTCCTCTGCATCGGCAGGTGGATTCTTAACCACTGGACCACCAGGGAAGCCCTATTTCTAACCATTTATAAGTGTGCAGTTTAGTGGCATTAGACAGAGTCAGTTGTACAATCATCTCTGCCATCCATCCAAAGGATAGGTTTTCATCATGCCAAACTAAAACCATATACCCATTAAACAATGAGTCCCCATCCTCCCTTCTCCCTCTGGTAACCACCAGTCTGCTTTGTATCTCTGACTTTGGCTACGTTATTTGTTCTTTCTGGTTATTTCATTTATAACGTCTTCTGGTTATTTCATTTATAACGTCTTTCTGGTTATTTCATTTATAACGTCTTCAGGGCTCATTAATGCTGTAGAGTGTGTCAGGGTGTCCTTTTGGAGGCTGCATACTGTCCCATCTTATGTATGTGTGACATTTTGTTTATTCATTTATCCATTAGTGTATATATTTGGGTGATGTCTGCCTTTTGGCTGTTATGCATAATGGTACTGCTGTGAACACAAGTGTATAAATACCTCTTGGAGATTCAGCATTCAGTTCTTTTGAGTATATACCCAGAAGCCAAATTGCTAGATCTTAGGATAACTGTATTTTTCATTTTTTGAGAAACTACCATACTGTTTTCCCTAGTGGCTGCTCCATTTTACATTCCCACAGGCAATGCACAGGGTTCTTATTTCTTCACATCCTCATCAACACTGTTGGGTAGGCCAGAAGGTTAGTTCCAGTTTTTCGTAAGATGTTATGGGAGACCCTGAGCGAACTTTTTGGCCAACCCAATACATATTTTAAAGAATGTTAAGAGGACAAAAATAGTCTTTCGTGTTTACTTAGAATTTTACTATTTCTTTTCATCATTCATTCCTGTTCATGTTTACTTTTTAGCATTTACTTCAGCCTAAAGAGCTTCTACTAGCACTTCTTTGAGAACAGGCCTGCTGGCTACAATTTTCTTAGTTTTGGTTCAAATGGGAGTGTTATATATATTCTTTCATTTTGAAAGGATAGTTTCAAGGGGTTGAGTGATCTTTTCTTTCAGCTCTTGAAAGATGTTAGTTTAAAAAGTCCTGTGACTGCTTTCAATACTTTTCTTTATATTTGGTCTTTAAAGGATTTAATTATGATTTTTTTTAAAGTTTATCTGCTGAACTTCTTGGTTATGTAAATTTTTATTTCTTACCCCAGTTTGTGAAGTTTTGGACCACTATTTCTTTAAACATTTTTTTCTGCCCCAAGTCTCTTCCTCCTTTCATTCCAGAACTCCAAAGACGCAACTGTTAGAACTCTGATAATTTTTCTACATATTCCTAAGGCTTTGTTTTTATTGTTGTTGTTTTTTAAAGACAAAGTAAGTTTTACACTGAAGTATGGTTGATGTAGCGGAGAAGGCAATAGCACCCCACTCCAGTACTCTTGCCTAGAAAATCCCATGGACGGAGGAGCCTGGTGGGCTGCAGTCCATGGGGTCGTGAAAAGTCGGACACGACTGAGCAACTTCACTTTCACTTTTCACTTTCATGCATTGGAGGAGGAAATGGCAACCCACTCCAGTGTTCTTGCCTGGAGAATCCCAGGGGCGGGGGAGCCTTGTGTTCTGGCATCTGTGGGGTCGCACAGAGTGGGACACGACTGAAGCGACTCAGCAGCAGCAGCAGGCTTGATGTACAGTGTTGTGTTACTTTCAGGTGTATGGCATATTGATCGAGTTATCCATATATATATATATATTTTTTAATTCTTTTTCATTATAGATATATATATATTATATACAATATATATATATTCTTTTTCATTATATAATTTCAATATTGCAAGATATTGAATATAGATCCCTGTGCTGTGTTAGAGGTCCTTGTTGTTTATTTGTGTTATATATAGTGAATGTGTATCTCTTAATCCCAAATTCCTAATTTACCCTTCCCTTCCTTTGGTAATTATAAGTTTGTCTTCTGTGTCTGAGTCTTTTTCTGTTTTGTAAATAAGTTTATTTGGGGCCTTTTTTTTTTTTTTTAAGATTCCACATGTGATATAATACATTTGTCTTTGACTTACTTCACTTAGTGTTGAAAGGTTGTTGTTGAATCACGCGAAGACACCAGGATTCTTGGCCCCCGGAGGAGAAAAATTCAATCCGGGGCCAGAGACGAGGCTTGATCGCTCAGAGCTTTTGTGTAATAAAGTTTTATTAAAGTATAAAGGAGATAGAGAAAGCTTCTGACATAGGCATCAGAAGGGGGCAGAAAGAATACCTGCTTGCTAGTCTTAACAATGAGGTTATATAATCCAAAGAATGTCTGGAGGTTGTAAAGACCTCATCAGACCTACTCCCATAATTTACATTTTAAGATAACACTGTCCTCAGGCAGGATACATCCTTGTAAAGACCAGGTCTACTCCCATAATTTACATTTTAAGATAACAGAAGGTTGAATCCAAAGACTGTCCTTAGGCAGGATACATTATTGTTATATAACCCTAAGGAATGTGGAGAAAGAAAAAAAAAGTTTGTCCTTTCTTCCTCCTTGAGAATTCCAGACCCCTCTCTCCTTGGGGACCCCTAGACTCCCTACCAACCTGCCTAGGAAGTGACTCTCTCAGTGTGATAATCTCTAGGTCCATCCGTGTTGTTGCAAATGGTATGCATTCTTTTTTATGGCTGAGTAATATTCCATATTGTATATGTGTGTTTGTGTGTGTGTGTATACACGCCATGGCACCCCACTCCAGTACTCCTGCCTGGAAAATCCCATGGATGGAGGAGCCTGGTAGGCTGCAGTCCATGGGGTCGCTGAGGGTCAGACACGACTGAGCGACTTCACTTTCACTTTTCACTTTCACGCATTGGAGAAGGAAATGGCAACCCACTCCAGTGTTCTTGCCTGGAGAATCCCAGGGACGGGGGAGCCTGGTGGGCTGCCGTCTATGGGGTCGCACAGAGTCGGACACGACTGAAGTGACTTAGCAGTAGCAGTGTACACGCCATATCTTCTTTAACCATTCGTCTCTTGATGGTCACGTAGTCCCTTTTGGGACTCTCAAAATGTGTATGTTGGTTCATCACATGGTGTTCCACCAACCCCTTAGGCTTTATTCACTTCTCTTTAATCCCTTTTTCTGTTCAAGTTTACTGATTCTTTGTTTGGCCTGTTCAGATCTGCCTTTGAATCCCTCTAGTCATTTTCATGTTAGTCAATGTGCTTTGCAGCTCCAGAATTTCTTTTTGTTTCTTTCTGTCTCTTTATTGATATTTCCATTTTGTTCATGCATTGTTTTCTTGACTTTCTCCACATCTTTTAATTCTTGGAGCATCTTTAATGTTTTACTTATTTTTGAGATGGTTGTTTTAAAGCCTTTGTCTAGTAGACTTTCTATCGGGCTTTTTTCAGAGACCATTAATTTTTTTCAGAGACAGTTAATTTGTTTATGTATTTGCATGGGCTATACTTGTTTCTTTGTTTACCTTGTGAGTTCTTTGTGGAAAACTGGATGTTTGATCTAATAAAATCATAGCTCAAAATCAGATTTTCTTCCTTTTCCTTAGGCTTTCTGACTTTTGTTTATTGTTTACTATTTTTGTATTATAGTGGGCTGTTTCTGTGCTGAGAATCAGCTTGAGGTATAAACTCAAGGTCTTCTCAGTGTACCTTTTCTGAGTGTACCTCTTTCCCTAGGCATGCACAGTCTCTCTCTGATTTTCCCCACATATGTGCCTCCTTTTCATGAAAGGTTGTTTCCCAAGACACACGAACATGCCAGGGCTCTAACAGATACCCTTGCAGGTATCTGCCTTGCTCCAGGCAGTGTTGTTCTGAAAACAACCAGTAGAGGGGGCTGCAGGGCCTTTCACTGTAGCTGGGTCTGGCTCCTCTGGAAGCAGGCAAACTTTATTTGCAGCCCATTGGAATTCATCTGGCCTCAGTGCCTTATGACTCAGGGGGCTGCTTGCCACGTACTATCAAGACCTGGATCACTTGTGCTAGCCAGTGCATTTTAAGACAGGAATCAAGTGTGTGACAGAAACTGCTGAAATGCTCTTTAATTCTTTTTTCTGAATATCCCCTGCTAGAGTTTTTCTCTTATCCTTTTCTCAGGAAGAGGAGATTCAAGATAATAGCCCCTCAGTGACCCGGTTCTAGTAATACAAACTGGAGCTCCATTAATTTGCTTAAAAACCTCCACTGCTAAAGTTCTTGAGGGTTTGATAGGAACCATGTTTTATTTGACTTTGGGTGTCAAAGTCCAAGAGTAATCTGGAGGCAGCAAAGCTCAGAGTAGATAGATGGGTGCAGGTTTCACTAACATCTGGAATGTGGTTACTCTGCTTAGAGAGCCTGGAGTCTCGCCCCTTGTTTCCCCACTGTGCGAACAGTTGTCTCTGGAACGTCTCCTGCAAGTCATTGCTACTCTAGCTCTTTGTTTTTCAACTCATGTTTATCTCATGCTAGGTTTGTCTTAGTAGGGATACAAAGATGAATAGCTACAGTGTAAGTGCTACGGCAGTGGGGACATAGCAGAGAGACACTGAAGTGTCAGAATTTGAGTGTATCATTTTGCCTGTGGGAGGTGACACTGGGTTTTCATATAAGGTAATAGTCAGCCAGATATAAGTGAGCACATGCTTTCTAAGCAGAGGGAACATGATATGCTAGAGCCTGGAATCAGGAAGTAGTTCCTGTGTAATGTTTGCAGTGTCATTTAATTGGAATATGAGTGCTTGGGGGACATGAAGGCATTTGAACCTAGAGAGACTGACAAACAGCAGATGTCCGTGGGTTCTGAAGGTTGAACGAAGAAAGTTCATAAACTGTGCGGACAGTGGGAAGATTAGAAGCAGGATAATGAGATGACCAGATTTTCATCTTTTAAAAGGTACTTTATTTGTAAGAATGAAGGTAGACTGAAAAAGTGGCAGACTCTTGAGGACAGGCCTTTGCCCTTTAGCCAAGAAGAATTGAAGTGGCTTGTAGAAATGGTGAGGGCGGGGCTGGGGACAGATACCTCGAAAGAAATAGAATTAATTCTTAGTGTCTTAATATGGGCAGTGGGTGAGAGGGAAGAGTCGAGGATGATTCTGGCCTGTGTATTTGGCTCTTCACCAAGATGAGAAGTATGGAGAGAGGAACTGATTTGTTGGGAAAGGTAGTCAGATTGCTTTGGGATAGGTAGAGTTTGAGGTGTGTCTGGGGTGTTTAGGTGGCAGTTGTTTACAGAGGTCTGGAGATCGGCTCTCACTACATGAAGACATGAATTTCTTGGTTCTAACCTGTAACGGCAGATGAGATTGTGAGGTTTGGATGAAGAACTCTGTAGGGATGAAAGATGGCACCACAGGAATGCCACGGAGGCAAGCGGAAGAGGAAACCTGTAAAGAGATGAGGGAATAGAAAGCTAGGTGAATCAGGGAAGAATGGTCTGCGGAGGCTGCAAGGGCAGGTCGTTTTAAGGAGGGAGTGACCAGCAGTGTTCCAGAGACAGGGCAGGGCAGAGAAGCCCTCTAGAGTGATCAGTGTGGGGCACTCTGGGCCCCTAAATGAGAACAGTTTTGGTGATCATTTGGGGCAGGAGCTAAAGTGCAGTGAATTAAATGAAGGAGAGAAAGTAGAGACGATAAAAATGAGCCTCTGAAGTCAGGGGGAATGTTTGGACCCTCCATCCCCCAAAATGGTCCTGCAGTACATGTGGTCCTGTGACTTAACTTCAGCTGGGCTCAGCTCCTGGGGTGCAGAGCAGAGAACTTGCTTGGTGGGTTTGACTGCCTGACCTGCCTGCTGTGAGGTCTGTCCTCTGACCTCGCAGCAGGTCAGGACACCAGGGGCTGCCACAGTCCCTGCTGTGTCCGCTGCTTTTCCTGGCACCTCGTGGTATCTGCCTGTGGCCTAGTCTGTGACTGTTGGCCCTTTAGGTTCCAGAGTCCCATGGCTTAGTGCCGGTGAGAGGAGGGTATCATTCAGGTGCCAGATTCGATACTGAGGCTACTGCTGGCAACGTTCCTCCTCCACTGCCAGAGCGTCCGCCCCGTGCTGCTCAGCTTGCAGTCCTGAAGGGAGCCTGGGTTCTTGTAATTCAGCAGAAGGGAAGTTTCTCCATGGGTGGCTCAGAGGGTGGTTCCACCATCTGGTGAGGAACCAAGGCCACCTCTGTGCCAGCAAAGACATCACATAGCTTCTTGTAATATAACTTCTTTAGTCATGTTAACCTGCAGTTGTGGTTTAGACACGTGTTGTTGCGATATCTTTCTGGTGCCCAAACTTTAAGTCACTTTTCAAACTTAATAAGGAACCGTGTGTGTTGTGGTGGCAGTACCTCCCTGAAGGTTGATGTGAAGGAGGTACTTGTTCATAAAATGAATGTGGCTGAAGCAGCCCTCAGGATCTGCCTTTAGTTCCTCTGGAGTAATACTGTACCATACTGGTCTTTGCTTTTAGTCATAACACATGACATTAGGTTTGCAGAGGACTTCGATCTTCTAATTAAAGTCGCCAGATTATTCTGATTTATCTTTAATCTCCTGTAAGTCTTTGATTTATTTTATTTATGTTGCTTGTTATGAATGAAACATACTGGTTGCCTGCCTTTTCCTTTCCACCCTTTGCTCTAATCCCACCCTTCACCCGAGTCTAATGTTCCCTCCGAGCAGTCTCCATTGACTCTGTGGTGCAGGACAGAAAGCAGTCAGACCCATTTCCTTCTCTCCTTGCACTTCTCCCACTGGTCATTTCTTAAAACTTATATATTTCTGGCTGCACTGGGTCTGCGTTGCTGCACACGGGCTGTCTCTGGTTGTGGTGAGTGGGGGCTCCTCTCTAGGTGCTTGGGCTTCTCATTTCGCAGAGCATGGGCTTAGTTGCCCTGCGTCATGTGGAATCTTTCTTGACCAGGGCTCGAACCTGTGTACCCCTCATTGACTGGGCAGGTTTTTAACCACTGGACTGCTAGGGAAGTTCCCTTTGTCATCTTTTACCTAGTCTTTCACAAGGATCCTCTGAGACCCGCTCTGTGCCCTTAGCACCTACTCCACTACTTCTACTTTGGATCTCCTTAGACAGACGTGGAGAGTGCCTTTGGACCCTCTTCAGAGACTCTCCATATACATGAACCAAACCCAGATTTGCTTTGGTGCCAGAAGAATGGAGCTTTGTCTGATATCAAAGCATATCAACATAAACCATACTGAAAACAGTTTAAAATATGAGGGCGACACAGAAGGTGCCTTTCAAGAGCCTGGTGACTTTAGAGCAAAATTAATTTAGAGCCAAAATTTTAGAATTTTCAAATCACAAACTGGTTACCATTTATTGTCGGAGTGCCTGGTGCGGCCGCTCATGGCTCCCAAGAATTCCTAAGCTGGGTTAATGGGGTCATATTGTGAATGCCTCCCTCCAAAATGACTTGAGTCCAGTGAAAGCTCATTAGGGCTAAGAATATTTTGGGATCCTTAATCTTTTAATTTTTGTTTTCCAAAATTGGATTTTGCTTTATCTTATAATTTCAGTTCACCTAAGTTTTGTGCTGTCTACATGTTATGTTTGACTGTTGTGGAACTTGTGTTGTATGTCTCCAGCTGTACTGTGGTGCACATCTTGTGGGGTTTTTATACTAAAAGTGTAGACCAAAGACTATTTGGAAGATTTGAATAAAGTGATGATACTTGCTTTACAAAGGAAAAGGAACTTCCTCCAGTTACTCCCCAGTCCTCACAGTCCAGTTGTCGCCTTCACTATCATTCCGCTGAACTGCCTGACCAGGCCACCAGTGCCCTCCTTTTTGGCAAATCCAGTGACTTCTCTACTGTCAACCTACTGTCCTCTCTTCAGCATTTGACACTATTGGTGATACCCTCTGTCCTGGACTTTTCCTTTCTCCTTTGTGGCCTTCCCCCAGCCCCGTGAGTAGAGGTGCTTGACGGTGGCTGCCGTGGGTCTTCATTTCCTCTGCAGCTGGCCTCTGGACTGTGATATCCACTCTCCTGGTTTTGCATACTCCTTCATAATAAAGCCGGCTCTAATCTTTTTCTCTAGTTCTAGACCAAACTCGAACTAAGACTAGAGAAGCTGTTGGGTGAGTTCTTCATTGTGGCTCCAAAAGTACCACAAACTCAAATTCAGATTTCAGTTCATACAGTATTTCCAAACAGGCTAAATACCCGACAGCAAGCCTCAGCTCTCCCCGTCTTTCGCCCCCCACACCCCCAGCCTCGGCGGTCGTCAGGGCCTGTTGACTGTACCTGAGGGCGACCAGGAGCAGATCAGGACTCTCGTTGCCGCTGCTGCCACCTAAGTACACAGCTTTGCTTTCTCTCACCCGGGAGTATTACACAGCGTCTCTGCCTCCATTTTCCCGGGCTCTCCAGACCCAGCCAGCCCCTCCTGTCCCCGCTTGCTCCCCAGTGCCTCTAGAGTAACTCCTTGGTAGTGCAGGCCTTTGTGGTCTTGTCCCAGTTGACTCTCAGCCTCGAGTCCCACAGCCTCTCTTGCAGCCATTTCCTAAAACTCCGTGAATGTTCGTTCTTCTGGATGTTTACATGTGCTGTTCCTGCCCTGACTGCCCGTTCCTCTCATCCTTTTCGCCTAGAAAATCCTTAAGGGCCCAGTGCAAGAGTCTTCTCTCTGAAAAAGAAAGAAAGAGCATTGTCATGTTCGACTCTTGCAATCCCAGGGACTGTAGCCCACCAGGATCCTCTGTCCATGGGATTCTCTGGACAAGAATACTGGAGTGGGCTGCCATGCCCTCCTTCAAGGCTAGAGTGCATGTTTGGGGGCTTATGAGGGGTAGAACTTGACTGCACTGCCTTAATCCTGACTGCCGTTTATGGGGCAATGACTGTGTGAGTCGTCTTTATGAACACTGAATACTTTTAGAAGCAGATGGTTAAGGACATAAGCTTGGATAGCAGAGTCTCAGCTCTGCCATTTACTAGCTGTGTAGCCATGGACAAATTATTTCTTTACCGTCTCAGCATCAAGTCTGAGGGTTAAATGTGCTTGCCATATGGAAAGTAAGCAATAAGTGGTTGCCACTCTTGCTCTAAATGGTAAAATTTTTGTCCCTTGTAACCTTCTCATGAGACAGGTAAGTACTGTAGTCATTCCTGTTTGACAGGTGATGAAACCAAGGCTTAGGGAGAACTGGGTAACTACTGCTTCCCCAGACACCTGGCTCTGGGAATTGTGGCTTATTCATCACTTTATTCCAGAATAGGTTTATTGAATTGAATTCAAAAGAGGAAGCTGTAGAGCTCCAGGGTCAGAGAGAGAAATGTAGAAATTGTCACCTGCACAGGGGTGGCAAACATTGAAGCCACTTTTTTCAAGTCCTACCTTTTTTAAAAAAAACTATTTTTAGTTAACAGATAATTACAGTGTTGTGTTGGTTTCTGCAGTGCATCAGCGTGGATCAGCCATAGGTATACACGTCTCCCTCCCTCTTGAGCCTACGTCCCACAAGTTCTGTCATCTTTGAGAGCACGTGCATTTCAACCACCCCTGCAGCCATGAGCTATATTTTGTCTGGTGGCAGATAACTGGTGTCTTCATTGTGAATCTTTTGTTAAAATTCGCTTTTATTAGCCTTCTTTTCCCAACTGGATTCTGAGCTCTTTGAGGGCAGAAAACTCTGTCTTATACTGCCATGCATTACCTCCTGCCTCCTTGGAGTCTTTGGTTTTGTTTACTAACAGGTCAAGTCTGAGTGACATTTAGTCTTAACCTCAAAAAGGAATTTTCAACCATTTGGAAGTGATGAACAACCAAGATGATTTTGTAAATCTTTACTTTCTATAATTTGAATTAAGATTTCCCAAATACAGTTTATTAAAACTGCAGCTGTACTGTCTGTTACATTTCTTATAACCCAAGCCTCTGGACTCTTCAGGATTCTAATCCATGGTTGTGCCCTTGAGTAAGAGTCACTGATCGAGGACTCTCCTATTCTCATTCTTTCATTTTACAGTTGAAGAAACTGAGGGCCATGTTCCAAGTTGTTCTTCCATGTGTTATCTGACAAAGTGTTCTCTAAACTGCTTGGTGAAGACTCAAAATCCTTAGGAGTATAAGAGTTTTGAAGGCTCTGTACTTTTCTTTTGACAGAGCTGAAAAGCTTCAGCTGCTGAATCACAGGCCTGTGACTGCTGTTGAGATCCAGCTGGTGAGTGAAGGAGGGTTGAACTTGGATGGGTTAGTTTCTGGGTCTGAGATGTAAAATGGGTTCTAAAGGCTGACCTCAGACAAGCCAGAAACTGTCATTATTTGAAAAGACTGCTAGACCATCCATTTTATAAGTGAAAGGAAACCTCAACAATTTGATCCTAGTTACTATGGACTTAGGGAAAAGGAAAGACTGGAGAAATGTCACTCCTTCTGTAGGATTTGGGGATCTGACTTGGCAGCTCTTTGTCTCCTCCATGTCCTACACCCTTCTAGCCACTGCTTCTCTGTAGGGTTAGATTCAGCATGGCTCTGGTGGAGTTTATCCTCCCCCCTCGCTGCCCCCGCCCCACACACACTTTTGACCTCCTCTTGTATTTCTTCTCTCGATGAATGGAGCATATGTGCACTTTGCCGCAGGTTCACGCTGTCACCCTCCTGGCCCAGTGTCCCAGGCTAGACTCCTGGAAGTCATTCGTTTCCCTTTAGCTCCTAGTCGGTCAGTTGCGGCTTCTCTTCCTTCTCCTACCTCTTGCTCTTTCTTCTCCCCTTGCTGCACTGTAGTAATTCCTGTTGTTATTTCTCTGCTCAGCTCTTACAGTCGTCTTCTCACTGTTTTCCTACCTCCAGTCCAGCCCCTGCCTGCCCATCTTCCGTACCACAATCATAGTTTGCTTTCTCAAACCACACATTTGATCATCTAGTTTCCCTTTGCATGTAACCATTCAGTGGAAACTCAATACTTACAGAGTCTAAACTGCAAGCACAGCATTAAGTTTTAGGATTGGGAAAGCCAGAGTAGGGCTTCCCAGGTGGCTCAGTGATAAAGAAGCTGCCTGCCAGTGCAGGAGACAAGAGATGTGGGTTCGATCCCTGGGTCGGGAAGATACCCCGAAGGAGGAAATGGCAACCCACTCCAGTATTCTTGCCTGAAAAATCCCATGGAAAGAGGATCCTGGTGGGCTACAGTCCATGGGGTCTCAAAGAATCAGACGCCACTGAGCGACTGAGGACGCGCATGCGCACACACACATACACACGCGTGCGCGCGCGTGCCAGGGCAGACGGCAGAGGAGATGTGAGGAGACTGTGAAGTGGCCTCGGATTGCAGACTGAGCGGTTGTGGCCTTTCTGTGTGGTGCGCTTTCCTTCCGTGTCCCGGGTGGAGACCACTGTTAAGCTCTTAAATATTAGGCAGGCCATTCAATTGCGAGTAAAAAACTTTGGCTGGAGAATTAATAAAATGAAAATAAAGCAGTTTTCAAAATCACTTTTAGAAGTATTTAGCTCTTTATCAAATTTCCTTTAGAAAAATGTGGAAGAAAATGGCAGAAAATACCTCTGATGTTTAAGAGTTGCTTAAAAAAAAACCAAAACCAAACCCTTTTTAAGAGAGTCCTGGGATATTTACTTTTTGACTAAAAGTTTTATTGTCCTCTCAGCATTTTGTTTCTACCCTTTAAAATGCACCCAAAATTAAATTAGAAGAATTCCTTCCATAAAGGGTGTCTTTTAGGGGGAACTGGTCTTCAGGCTAAATAAACTTTTTTTTTGTAATACCGTCAATTATTCTGATGCTTTTGACTATATTGGAAATTCAGCTTAGAAAACAAAACAAAACAAAACAACAAGAAAATAATCCCCATCCCTCTGGGTTAAAGATCACATGTCATGTCTCCTCCAACTTTAATCAGCAACATATGTTATTCATGGCTTAATGACAGATGGAGAGAAGAGATGAGGAGGATTAGCGTGACCTCATCCTGGAGCCTGCGGAAGGCTCTCAGGACTTGGTAGGATTAGCTGCTATTAAGATGGCCTGCTCTATGCCAGACTCAGGGCCAGAAACTGTGTGTATCACCTTTAATGCCCTCACCGTAGTCTCAGCTAGTGAGTGCCTGAGTGGTCTGTGTGATTCAGAAGCCCTGTTCTTCCTCTAAGCCCTGAGCTGCTGCATGGTGAGGAGAAAGGTCTCTGACGTCTCCTCAGACTGTGTTTATCCTCTTCTCCTCCTTTCCGCAGGTAGATAGACCTTGTTAAAAGCTGTCTGTGTTGTTTCCCAGCATTTTTTGGCCAGATTTTTCCCAGCCAGGAATCTGGCCATAAAGGGTAGCAAGTCATTTACCAAGGTGTGTAGCAAGGTCTCTTCTCACCAGAAAGGGATAAGAAATGAGGTTTTCCCTAGGTAGGAAGGTGCAGAGAACTTGAGAATTTCCCCATGTTAGCTTTACAGCCGTGTGTTCTCCCTAGGTCCAGAAGTAATCCCAACATCCAGCATCTGTCAGGATTCAGTGTTGGAGGCCGAAAAACTTCTCTTTTTCGATTGTCCTGGTTAATCCTTCAGCCATGGTTTGTTGTGATCCTCAGATCCACAGCTGACTGCCTGCTGTATGTGAGGAGGTGGGGAGGCCACCAGCTCTGAGACTTCTGCCGTGCCCTTTTGTGTCTTCATTTGGGACCGTTTGGGACCTCTGGCCTGACAACAGAATGTGAACTCCCAGGCCTCACAGGCCACGGTCCTAATAGGCGCTACCATCAGTGCCTGTTGTAATTTAGTGATTATAAAAAGGCTGGAATCATATAGTTTCCTGCTTTATAAAACACTGAAATGTGTGTCCTTTTTGGTCCTTATTAAAGGCATTACTTTAATTTTACTTTAGAGAAAATTGAAATTTATAGAGGTAAAGTGAACTGTTCTGGGTCAAATAGCTAGAAGTGCCTGTTATTAGATTTTTAGTTGTTTTGAGCAGAGCAGGAGGTTAGGCTTGGCAACTTCAACTAAGTGAGAAACATTTTTGGAGTATAGCAGCCCAGTCTGACAGACCCTGGTAACTAATATAATCTTCACGTATGATAAAAAATTTATCGTTTATGTTGACTCCCCTCAAATACTTTTTTTTATGTTTCATTTGCCCTTATATTCTGAACAACTTGAACCCTTTGATATTTTGGAATGTTGAGACACCACTCTGCATTTCTTTATTTGAGCTCTGTTACTTCTGTGTTGGAGAGAAAAGTTGAAGAGTGGTGTTATTATTTTTGACTCTAGTGATCCAAGAGGGGTTAGTAAGTTTTTGTTTCTGCAAGTTTCTTTTTTGTGTATATTTCATCTTGCTTAATACAGTTCATATTTTCTTCTGTGACTGGGAAAGAAATTTTCCTGACTATAATTGTTCCTGAGGGTTGTTTGCTAATAAAAGCATCTGCTGTTGGCACCTTTGGCCAAAAGTTAGTAAAGCTTGTCAGCCCTATTGCCAAGAACACACCTAACTGAAACCAGATCTGTCAGACCCAGAGACTGGATGCAGGAAGGTGGCCTGTGGAAATCCTCCCTGTTTGGTTTTCTAAGAAGACCCCTCAGAGCTCATACAACCAAACTGTTTGAAATCAGTGGACTCTGGTGTGCCATCCAGTGTCTCCAAGAGAGGAGCTGTTAGAAACCTCCTACTGGAGGCCATGGAGTTCTAGGAGGAGCTGGATTCGAAGTCTCAAGAGACCTTGCCCTGTTTGTTGTGAGATCAGATCAGTTTTCCTGTGGTGCTGAGCCTCCTTGTACTCGTCTGTTGCTTGTCCTCGCTTTACATACAGTGGCCTTGAGAAACTCTGGTGCAGTGATTGTGAGAAGGAGCGCTGATAATGATGGGAGGTTGTCACTGGTCTCACAACACTCTCTTTCACATTCTTCACCTGCGGCAGGAGACGGTTCATCAGCAACTGTGTGTGCCGGTTATTCATAAGCTGGGAGACATTGTTCTCCTGAATAGAGATCATTTTTCCCTCAAGATTAAATTATCAAATCAGGTATATCTCTCCTTTCTCCCCCTTCATTCTTTGGAGGCAGTGTGTGGTAGAATATTTCCTTTTACAGACTGTAATTTTACATGGCTGATTTTAAAAGTGGGCTTTTATAATACCATATAAGAAACGAATCGCCAGTCCAGGTTCGATGCAGGATACAGGAAGCTTGGGGCTGGTGCACTGGGATGACCCAGAGGGATGGTATGGGGAGGGGGAGGGAGGAGGGAGGGGGGTTCAGGATGGGGAACACGTGTACACCCATGGCGGATGCATGTTGATGTATGGCAAAACCAATACAATATTGTAAAGTAAAAAAATAAATAAATAAAAAATAAAAATTATTCTTAAAATAGAAAAAAATAAAGACTATAATATAAAAAAAATTAAAAATAAATAAAAGTGGACTTTTGAGGATTTTTTCTTTTTCAGTAGAAAAGTTACATGGAGCCTCTGAATCTTTATTGTGTGGTTGTTTTACTTTGCAGCATAATGGGAAGTAGCTCCATTGGTTCACTCTGGATCTTTTTTTTTTTTCCTCACTCTGAATCTTTATTCTAGAACACCCAGTGTTACTCTCTAGTTGTGGAAACGTTTTTGGACTGAGGTGAATGAAGAGGCTGGCGGTTTGCCAGAACTTTGATCTTGGGCCTGTCACCTGGCTTCTTTAACTTCTGCACTGTTGTTTGTGCAGCCAGGCAGTCAGACTGAAGTCCTTTTGAGGATTGTAAGCCTCGCTTGTCATCATGCTGTACTTAAATCTGCCAGGATTTCTTTCTGGAACTCCTTTTGGTTGTAGTTGCCAGATTCCAGACACTGTTCCTGGGAAATGCCATAGGACAGACCCTGAACACCTTTGTTGAGAAAGCTGTTTTGACAGATGGCTAGTGCCTGCACGTGAGCGTGGTGAAATAACTGGACTGCTTGCGTGACGCTTTCACAAGATGGTTGATGACATTGTGTTTGTGTTTATTAACATTGAGGATTAGAGGTTAGGCTTGCAAGTGTGGATCTCATCTGTGCGTTCAGATGTCCAGGACCATTTCAGAAACTGGGCTATAAATGGATCTTTGATGGGGCGGTGGGAGATTGTTTCCCAGCCGTCATTCCTCAGGCATCCTGCATCCCCAGGAGATGACAATGGCCCATGGTGTGTGTTAGATTGTAGGAGTCAGAGATGGACAGGTCTGGCTTGGGATTCTAGATCTGCCCTTTGCTGAGCTTGTCATGAGGTTTAAAAGGAAAAATGGGTGTGAAGCGCAAGACGCAGTGCCAGGCCCAGGAGCTGTTGTCAGTGGGGATAGTAGTAAGGATTAGAAAAAGTAAACAAACCATTTGGCACATAGTGGGCAGTCATCAACTGAGCTGCTGCTACAGGACAAAAGTTAACAGATGTGCTGGTTGTGATGCACCAAAGTGTATATGAAATGCCATTTTACCCGGGTGAGTTTTCTTTGTCTATGTAGTGTATTTTTGTGTGTAGGTGGATGGGTAGGGAACTGTTAGGGTTTGCTTTTTCTTTAAGAAAAAATGCTAACCTGCAGCTTGCTTTTTTCACTGACTCGTGTGGAGCAGCCACATCGGCTTACCCTGGAATTTGAGCAGGCTTCTGCCTCCTGGGGAGTTACAGCGGAAAGGGCCTGGAGACCCAGGGCAGCTCAGGAGCCAGACCCTGAGCTCTGTGCTGAGGGGCTGGGCCGAGACCAGGAACAACATGGGGAGGGGAGGGCGGGGGTGGGCCCAGTCTGTGAGGCTCCTTATAAGTCCTGGGGGGTTTTCTTTCCTTCTGCAGATGGTGGAGGAGAGTGAGGAACGGCTGACAGAGGAGCAGATCGAAGCTCTGCTCCACACCGTCACAAGCATCCTCCCCGCGGGGCCAGAGGCCGAGCAGCAGCAGAATGCCAGCGACGACGTGGCGATGGACGAGGAGGACCCCGCGTAGAAGAGCACAGCTGGCCCGAGTGTCTCCTGAAGTTGAAGGCCCAGCGGCCGTTTCCCAGACATTCAGAGGATTGTTTATTTGATTTTACCGTCTATCCCAACAGGCCTGATTTCCCGGTTAGTTGGGTAAACCACAAAAATAATCTTAAAAGAAATCCTTGTGCCTCTGTGAGAACAAACATGGTGGACTGGCTGAGATTGTCAGGGCAGAGAGCTGAAGAGAGGAGGAGCGAGTCAAAAAGGACAGTGACTGTGGAACTCTCAGTGGTAAAAATATTTCTTCTGCGGCCTTTGCCATGGTTGTGGGAAGGTCTTTGTACACAGCTGGTAAAATACTTGCCTTGGCTTTGATGGGCTGTATCCTAATTAATTTCATCTGCTTCCCTCGGACCTTCCCAAGCAGGGATGCAGAGCATTGCTGGAGTGAGAGCTGACTTAGGAGAATCCTGTTAGATGGCTGGAAACTCGTGAAGCAGCAAATAGTTGCTCTAAGTTAAAGTGAGCCACTGAGCTTGGCTCACCTTAGAGGAATCTTTTCCTTAAGAACAATAGACATAAGAAAAGACTGGCCTAGGAACTTGGCGGTCCAGTGGCTTAAGACTCCACATTCCCAATGTATGGGACCCAGGTTCCATCCCTGGTCAGGGAACTAGATCCCACATGCTGCAACTCAGGAGAAAAAAAAAAAAGATTCCTGCATGCTACAACGAAGATCGAAGATACCGTGTCCAAATAAATATTTTAAAAATAACTAACTAAAAGAACGGGCTGGACAGCTCTTCATCAGGTCTAAAGGCCCCTTCCTCTACTGGCATGAGCTTTGTTTAGCAGTTTCACTAGTTAGTCTTCAATGTTAGGACACCAGCTCACTGCAGTTGAAAAGAGGCACTCCAGTGTTCTTGCCTGGAGAATCCCAGGGACAGAGGAGCCTGGTGGGCTGCTGTCTATGGGGTCACACAGAGTCGGACACGACTGAAGCGACTTAGCAGCAGCAGCAGCAGCAGACTGTATGACCACGTGTCACCTGCCTTTCTGAACACCTTCAGGTTTCTGCCTTGTGACAGGTGCAGCCTGTTGCAGCCAGGTGAGCCTCATTTGCACAGGGGGCAGATGGTTTGCATCTTTGAGAAAGGGCAGTTCTCTGGCGGTCCAGTGGTTAAGACTCAGTGCTTTCATTGCAGGGGGTGTCGGTTTCATCTGTAGTAAGGACTAAGATCCCACGTGCTGCAAGCTGTGGCACCACCCCCTCCCCCAAACAAAAGAAACCCTAAATAAAGGGCACAATTATGTAGCTCTTTTTGTGGATGGAGTATGAAGAACTAGAGGCTGATTTTAATAAGAGTTTGAATTTGTTGACTGTTTGTTACATTAGTTTTTTTAATTGAAAAATTAGAATAATTACCATGCAAGGAACTTGTTAATATTCAGGCTTTGGAGAGTTTAGTAGCCCCAGACATACGGTTGCCTTAAATCCTAGGAGTATTGTTTAAAATTAATTCCCTGTATTCACTCTGCTCTCTATTTGGAGAAGAAAATGCCCATAGACATTTTTCAAATTGGTACTCATTTTGTTGTAAGATCACATATTTTCAATGCTTCTGTTAATTGGATTACTTCCCACCTCTTACAAGTCCCAGGTTATTTCAGCCCCCCCAGTAGGCAGTTATGTTTACCTTAACCTCATCATCTAAGGATCAGTTGAGATCTGCTTACAGGCAACATTGAAATTAACAGGACATTTATTTTTAAATCTCTCTTGAATATCAGGAATTTTACCAGGAGCTGTTGCTTTGTCAAGGCATACAGGTGCTTATGTCCTTGTTTCATTTTGACCTTGAGTGCATTTGATACTTTTTCTGCATGGATTTAGGGTTTAATTAGTTAATAAATGGTTTCCAGATGACTACCAACTTACACTATTTTAAAAAATCTTAGAAGAGTTTATTTTACCATGGGTAGTAAGAAATAAAATGAAATCTGACTTAAAAACTAATACATACGTATTAATTTTGTTTTTTTCCTTGAGTCTATTTAGATCTAAGTTTTATGTTGGATTTCAAGAAAATTTTAAGTTTCTTTATTTGGGACCTGAATTTAGCCTCTGATTAGGTCAAACAGGATCTAGAAGATTGAACCTTCATAAGAAATATGGACTGTGTAGTTTTCCTATTGCATTAATAACAATATTTTAGAAATAAAAATTTACACAAGAAACTTAACCAGGATCATCTGGGAAGGAGAGCTGGGAGTCTGTGAGACTTGCTTTTCACTTTATATCCTTCTGTGTGCTTCAGTTTTTGACTGGGTGGCTGTTTTATTCTTTAAAAAGAAAAAAAGTTTGTGCTTATTTGCATGTTGTCCTTGGCCTCTGAAAGTTATTAAAGGTATAGTCCATAATTAAATTATGTCCCAAAACATAGAGACTGACACCCAATCCAGTCACTCTGGGAAACACAGCACTGAGGGAAGTTGATCTTTTAAGAAAGTGCTACTGAGCCCTTGAAAGATGAAGTTGATTCACAGAGTGTTTAGCCAAATATTGGCTTGGCCAAAAAGTTCATTCAGGGTTTACCATAAGACATTATGGAACGAACTTTTTGGCCTTGCCTCTTTTTGCTTAAAAGGTACCCACTACCACCTCAGAAAACTTGACATTTATTCAAGGCTCGTTTATAAAATAATGGGTATTGTTTTCCTAATCAGTCATTGTGTGAGCACACCAGCTCTCAAGAGTTTATACCCTAGTGAGAGATGAGAGACTTAATCCTCCAGTATATTCTTTGCTAAATCATCACTGTTTTTAAATTTAAAAAGCAAGAAGAATAAAAATCTAAGCATTTAACCCTAGCGTTCTAGGTCATTCACAATCTGATTCCCAGTAAAATTCCCAATTTTTGTAGTCTTGTGTACAACCCTCCATTCCAGCTAAGTGGATCCACCCATTCATTAACTCAGCACATTTTTGAGTGACTGTGATGCAAGGCTTCGGGCTGGGCAGTGGGATTATGATGTGACTCTGTCATCCTGAGTCCCTGGCTTTAGAAAGCTTTATGTTCTAGGGGAGGAGATGGTAAATGACCAGTTTCACAATTCATTATTTTGTTATAACAACAGTGGTTCAAATTAGAGACAAGAATGAGCTAAGAGAGCACGTAACAGAGAACCTGACCTAGTCTGGTAGGATCAGGGAAGGTTCTCTGAGAAAGTAATGTTTAGATTTGAAGGATGAATGCTGCTGCTGCTGCTGCTAAGTTTCTTCAGTCGTGTCCGACTCTGTGTGACCCCATAGACGGCAGCCCACCAGGCTCCCCCGTCCCTGGGATTCTCCAGGCAAGAACACTGGAGTGGGTTGCCATTTCCTTCTCCAATGCATGAAAGTGAAAAGTGAAAGTGAAGTTGCTCAGTCGTGTCCGACTCCTAGCGACCCCATGGACTGCAGCCCACCAGGCTCCTCCGTCCATGGGATTTTCCAGGCAAGAGTACTGGAGTGGGGTGCCATTGCCTTCTCCGGAAGGATGAATAAGTTAGTGAAAAAAATAACAATCCTTGAAAATATTCTTTGTTTCCCCATCTCTGTGCTTTTGTTTATACTATGCCATCTGCTTATACTATACCCCTTCTTCCACTACCCAAATTCTAACTCAAGATTTGGGCTTATATCTGCTATTTTCCAGAAGGCCCTTCCTGAGCTCTTGCATGTTGATAATAGTATGTGCTTTTTTATATATGAAAGTCAGTTTTGCTGGATACAAAGTCTTTTGAGTCACATTTTATTTGCCTTGGATTTAAGATACTCAGTTACTCTATTATTTTCTTCTGGCATCAAGCATTGGTGTTAAAAAGCCTGACAATATCCTCCTTTTGTTTCTCATATAAGCCACTGGCTTTTTTCCTGCCCCCATAGATGCATAAAGGATTTTTTTCTCTCCCGAAAGTCTGGTGAATTTACTAGAATGTCTTGGTATTGGTTGTTTAAGTATTCTTAGATACATGGATACATGGTGTATATGTAGTTTTAGATATTTTTTCCTCAATTTGAGAACATTCCTGGAAGTGTTTACAGATTTTCTTGATTTTATACCAGGATATGTATACCTTAATTTTTTAATGTATATTTTCTTGATTTTTTAATATTTTGTTCACTTATCTGCCATATTGTCATTTTCATTCAAATCATTTTACTGTCTTCTGTGATTTCTTGAAAAATTTTCCTCCTGTTTTCCCAAAGGCATTTTAAAATTGCATTTATTTGGTCTTGTGTTTCTTCTAATTTAGTCTTAATCTTTTCCCCTTTTACTTCTAAGTGTTACTTTGAGTAAAGTAAAACTCTTATGAATTTTTCTAATTCCATTCACTGCGGTTCTTTCGTGTCATATATAATTTTCTTATTAATATTTAGCTAGTTTTAAAATGGTTGTAATTAGAGCTATTTTGTATGCATGTATTTCTGGTGTGGTCTCATCTTACAGAAATGTTATACTTCTGTCTTTTTTTAAATAATAACTTTGAGATTTGACCTTAGTAATTTTCTGCTGTTTATTTTTATATGAAATTAGTTTCCTGGAATTTTTAGAAGGAGTTGTGTGGTTCAGGATGGTTTTCCTAATCTCACAGGGCTCCCTCTTTTGTTGTGTTCATATAATATTAAAAAATATGATGCCTTGCTGACCCTCTTCCCCTCCCACACTTTTATTTAGACCAAGGATTGGCAGAAGCCTCCTATTTTTTATAAATAAGGTTTCATTAAAACACAGCCCTTCTCATTCATTTATGTATGTTTATGGCTACTCTCAGGCCAAACCTGCAAAATTGAGAAGTTGCACCATGGACCCCATAGCCTGCAAGCCCCAAATGTTACTGCCGAGCCCTGAAAGACCCTGATTTAAACCTCTTCTTTCATTGTCTGTTGTTCCTGTTCTGCTCAATTTTAACTTTATCCCACATGTGTCTTCTCAGTGTGGGCCAGTGTCAAGCAAGCCCTCACCAGTCAGTTTAGAGAGTTCAAAGGGACTTCATGCTGCTTCAGACCTGAGTACCCTGTATGTTTGGAGAAGGCCATGGCACCCCACTCCAGTACTCTTGCCTGGAAAATCCCATGGACGGAGGAGCCTGGTGGGCTGCAGTCCATGGGATCGCGAAAAGTCAGACACGACTGAGCAACTTCACTTTCACTTTTCACTTTCATGCATTGGAGAAGGAAATGGCAACCCACTCCAGTGTTCTTGCCTGGAGAATCCCAGGGACGGGGGAGCCTGGTGGGCTGCCGTCTATGGGGTCGCACAGAGTCGGACACGACTGCAGCACCCTTTATGTTTAAAAAATGATGGTAAAATATACATATAAAGTTTATTATTTTAAGTTTAACAACCCAGTATATTCACAGTGTTGTGCAGCCATCATCACCATTTAGTTTGAGAACACTTTTTATTACCTCAGACTAAAACTCACCATTAAACAATACAGCCCACTACCCTTCTTTCTGCAGCCCCTGGTGACCTCTATTCTACTTTCTGTCTCTATGAAATTGCCTGTTCTGAGTACTTAGTGCAAGTGGAATCATAAAATATTTCTTTCAGTGTCTGCTTTTTTCCACCAAGTATAGTGTTTACTACATCCATGCTGTAGCAGGTATCAGAATCTCCTTTTATGGCTAAGATTCCTTTGTATGTATACATCATATTTTGTTGATCCATTTTATTTATTAGTGGACAACTTCAGTTGTTTCTGCCTCTGAACATTGGTGTACAAGTATCTGAATCCCTGCTTTCAAGTCTTTTGAGTATAAATGCAGGAGCAGATTTGCTGGATTTATGTGGCAGTTCAGTTTTTAACTTTATGAAGAGCTGTCACAATGGCTTTTCCATCTTTCCACAGTGGCAGCACCGTTTTATATTCCCACCAGCTGTGCACTTGGATTCCAGTTTCTCCACATCCTTGGCCAACATACGTGTTTTTCTGTTTTGCTTTTGTTTTAACGATAGCTCTCCTAATAGGTTTTAAGTGGTATCTCATTATAGTTCTGATTTGCATTTCCCTGGTGATTAGTGATGTTGAGTATCTTCTCATGAGCTTATTGAACACTTGTATTTCTTCTTTGGAGATATATCTATTTGAGTCCTTTGAATTACATTTGTTGTTGTTGAATTGTAGAAGTGTAGTTCTGTATTCTGAATATTAACTCCTTGTCGTATGTATGCTTTGCAAATATTTACTCTCATTTGTGGGTTTTTTTACTCTCTTGATAGTGTCCTTTGATTATTTTCCCTTTAATAAGTAATTTGTGTAGAGCTACTTTAAAGTTGGGCTTAAGTGGCTCGCTGGTAAAGAATCTGTCTGCCAGTGTAGGAGACGCGAGTTTGATCCCTGAATCAGGAAGATCCCCTGGAGAAGGAAATGGCAACCCACTCCAGTATTCTTGCCTGGAGAATTCCATGGACAGAGGAACCTGGTGGGCTCCAGTCCACAGAGTCGTAAAAGATTCAGACATGGTTTAGTTGACTGAACAAGAACAGCGACATCTTTAAGATTATATAGCTATCTTGTTCTTCATCAAACTTTAACTCATTAACTTAAGCATCTGTTGATGATTCTTTCTTGAATCAATGGCCGCTGTTTTTGTTCATCAGCTGTGCTCCTGATACTGCCCTAGGTGCTTACCATGCATTATTCCCTTTGTCACAGACGAGGGGACTAAAGCTGAAGAGCCGAAACAACGCTGGAAGGGTTCCTAGTGAGAGTAGAAATGGGAGCAGACTCTGGACTGAACTAAAGCTCATGTGCTGGAGTTTGGGAAGCAAGTGTTAGCTAAAGACTTGGGACTCCAGGCATCAGGTCTGTTGAGCAAGCCTGTTTCTGATGTTCCTTCCTTTTGCTTGAACACCCGCAACCTCGAGACAGGGTAGGACAGGCAGACATCAGGGCTGTGGGCTGTGGGCCGCTGGGTGTGTTCTGTAGTGAGGATCCAGTTCCCTGATGGAGTACCAGCCACTCAGGCTGATCCCCTGCTTACAGCTTCGTGGGTCACTGTGTATCCTCAGTGTTCTGCAGGTGTGGTTGGGTCAGTAGCTGTGTTCACAGAACCAGAAGGCCCAAGTTGTTGATTCAGTGGTAAGGGTGGAGGGTCTTAGTAAGCCAGCAGTTCTGAGGTAAACATTCCTATTCTTTCCTCCCCTGGGGCCTTAGCTGGGAGGAGCAGAACATAAGGAGGGTGGGGTCCTGGGCAGGGAGCCAGAGCCCTGAGTCATGGGAAGACCATGGAGTCAGGGCCAGGGCAAGGCATGCTTAGCCAGAAAACCTGGAGGGAAGCCATGGTTTGAGTGCCAGAAGGAGGGAGAAATCACCAGAAGCAGGCGAGTCCACAGGAGGGATTTCGGTCAGAAATGGAGCCACGAACAAGCTCTGCTGGGTTAGGATCACATGAGGTTGGTAGAGGAGGCGCTGAACCTGTGTCTGCAGGTCACCACCATGGGAGGCTGACTGTCCAGGGCTGACAGTGGCCTAAGCCTGGTAGATGATCCCAGGGATGCATGAGGCAGGTGTGTGCCTCAGACCCGGGTGCCCTCCTGGCTCAGGCTTCGTGATGGACATTCACCTCTCCAGCTATAACTGGGCGTCTCCAATAGGCCCATACTCACCTCCATCACCGGGAATTCACCCTTTGTCCTGTCAGCTGGGGTCACCTTGCCTAGCTCCTCGTCTGGAGGATTACCGACCCTCTCTTATAACTGAATTCTTTAAGAACTGGTTTTTGCCCTCCTTTGAGTGACCTGGCCCTGGCTCTTGGGAGCCATGCTGGTGAGTGGCTAGCAGGAGTACCAGCTTTGGGCCAGATGAATCCAGGCTCTGCCATTTACCCGTTGTAGGACTTTGTGAAATTACTTAACTTCCTTGTGTCTTGATTTCTTCATTTATGAAATGTGAGTAATCAGAGTAACCTGGGATAGTGGGGGGGGGGCGGCTATCAAATGAAATCATGTTCACAGAGTGCTAATGCGTTCCTGACATAGTCACTGTCCAGCAAATGTTAGCTGTCTGAGTTTATCTGTCTTGCTTCATTTCTGACTTTGTACCCCAAGCTCTTCCTGGCTCTCCTGTGGTCCTTAGTGTTAGCCTTTGGATTCTCTCAGCGCGATGGCTCTTGATTCCTGTGTCCTGTCCTAAAACTTGCCCTACTCTGACACCTGTGAGGGTGGAGGCCTGAAATAAAGTACCCTGTTTATCAGAGATCTACTTCAAGACACCCTAAGAGCAAAGCATGCCACTGTCTCTCTGCTTAACCCAGTTCTAAATGCAAGTTTTGAGAAGAAAAATCTCTTCTGTTAATGTTGTTATGTAACAAAGTACCCTAAAACTTTGTGGCCTAAATAACTTTTATTTTGATCATAATTTTGTGAGTCAGGAGAGGGCTTGGTTAGGTGGTTCGGATCTGTGCTGGAAGCAGCTACAGCTGAAAGATTTCTTTCCAGGACAGCTTCTTCATGCCTGTAATGAGCACTTCCACATACTTTCTCATCCTCCAGGGTCTTCACAATGTTTGGGTCACAGACAGCATGGTTGTCCCAGTGCAGTCAGATTTCTCACATGACAAAGGCCCTAGAGCAAGCATTCCAAGAGGGTGGCCTAGATGGAAGCTGCAAGGCCTCTTATGAACTATACTCAGAGTTTGAGAAGATCATAGCTGCTGCATTCTTTTGGCTGAACAAATACCCAAGGCCAGATCAGATTCCAGGGAAGAGGAATTAGATTCCACCGCTCAGTGGGAGTCTTCCCTGATAGCTCAGCTGGTAAAGAATCTGCCTGCAATGAGGGAGACCTGGGTTCCATCCCTGGATTGGGAAGATCCCCTGGCGAAGGGAAAGGCTACCCACTCCAGTATTCTGGTCTGGAGAATTCCATGAAGCGTATAGTCCATGGGGTCACAAAGAGCTGGACACGAATAAGCGCCTTTCACTTTCTCAGTGGGAGGAGTAGAGTTAGGGTTAGGGATGCAAGCCATCTGGAGTCTACCACAGCACCTGAAGAGTGGATGCTGACTCCCGTCTGGTGCTCTGCTGCAGTGGGGTCAGGGAAATGGAGTTTTTAGGATGTCTCGACTCTGCAGCCTAGATGGAAGATGGGGCACAGGAAAGACGGTGGGACAGCCCGCCATTCAGTCATGCTTGTCATGCTTTGGTGATCAGATTCTGTGAGTTGGCTGAAAGGTTCCTTTGATTTTTTTTTCTGTATGATGGCTCTAGTAACAGTTGTCTTTAACTTCATTTGAAACAATTTTGTTAGGTTATATTACTACACCTGTCATACTTGCGTGCATTAAAAATTTATCAAAAGTAGTAAATTTTTGTATAGCTGTTTTAATATTGAAAGTGGAAGAAAAAGGCAAGATTTTCAGCATATTGTGCTTTATTATTTCAAGAGAGAAAAACACAGCTGAAACCAACAAAAAAATTTGTGCAGTATATGGAGAAGGTGGTATGAGTGATCAAATGTGTCAAAAGTGGTTTGTGAAGTTTCAGGCTGGAGATCTCTCACTGGGTGATGCTCCACAGTTGGGTAGAACAGTTGAAGTTGATACTGATCAAGTCAAGACATTAATAGAACAGTCAGCATTATACCACTTGAGAGATAGCTGACATGCTCAAAATACTCAAATCAAGCATTGAGAATCACTTTCACCAGCTTGTTTGTGTTAATCGCTTTGATAAATTTGGGTTCTACATAAGTGAAGTGGAAAAAACCTTGACCATATTTCCACATGTGATTCTACTGAAACATAGCAAAAACTTTCTATTTTTAAAATAAATTGTGATGGGCAATGAAAAGTAGACACCGTACAATAACATGGAACAGAAGAGATCATGGGCAAGCAAAATGAACCACCACCAACCTCACCAGAGGCCAGTCTTCATCCAAAGAAGTGATATTGGAAAATGGTGGGATTGGAAAGGAGTCCTCTATTATGAACTTCTTTTGTAAAACCAAACAATTATTTCCACCAAGTACTGCTCCCAATTAGACCCACTGAAAGCAGCAATCAACAAAAAGTGTTCAAAATTAGTCAACAGAAAGCCTACAATCTTCCATCAAGGTAATGTAAAACGTGTTTCTTTGATGACCAGGCAAAAACTGGTCAGGTTGGCTAGGAAGTTCTGATTCATCTGCAGTGTTCACCAGACATTGCACCTTTGAATTTCCATTTATTTTGGTCTTTACAAAATTATCTTAATGGCAAAAAAATTTCAGCTTCCTAGAGTAAAAGGCACCTGTAACAGTTCTTTGCTAAAAAAGATAATAAGTTTGGGAAAGGTGGAATTATGAAGTTGCCTGGAAAATGGCAGTAGGTTATGGAACAAAACAGTGAATATGTTATTCAATAAAGTTCTTGGTGAAAGTGAAAAATGTGTCTTATTTTTACTTAAAAACTAAAGGAACTTTTTGATCAACCCAGTATAACAAGTTTCCCTTCATCATTGGTGTCAGCATTCTTGAGTCCAAATGGGAATGGGGAGCAGTCAGTCCCTCAGTCTATCCTGTCCTCTGGGTCAAAGCTTAAATTTTTTTTTTTTTTTACTAAAACAGTGAAAGCTACAGTTTATAACAGCATATGGACATATATATGTAACTGGAAAAAAGTTTTATGGTGCAATTTTTATCTTTATTATGTGCAATGTTGTCTCAATTTTCTAGTCTCTTCCTTTTAAACAGATAGCATATTGTGCCTCCACTCAATTAATCTCATGATTCATTGATTTACCAGTTGTAGTTTGAAAAGCATTACTGAAAATTCTTCTCTTTTCTTATAGGGACTGAAAACAAAAGAAAAAAAAAAGTAGGAAAAAAAGTACATAAGAACATTCCCCAAAAAGATTGGAGGAAGCTACCTAAAAGCAATGCCTGTTAACCTCTATCTCATTCACATCCAATTTACTTGTTTAGATCACTCACAAAAATTTTATCATACCAAGTTACTTTTCTTGCCGACAAGTTTTGTAACAAAGATAACATGAACTTACCTGACCAGTAAACTCAAGGAGAATAAAAGTTGTATGCCTGCATTATTTTCAGTGTTGATAGCTCTAAAGATATGCTTGTTTTACTTAAAAACTCCAAACTTGCTTTAATATGCCAAAATTAATCTCAGATCATATAAACCTGAAAAGTGCTGGATCCAGTCTGTTATATTTCAACTGGTATAAATGCTTTGGGTTGTTTTGGTTTGGTTTGGTTTGGTTGGCTGTGATTTGTGACATGTGAGATCTTAGTTCCCAGACCAGGGATCAACTCCCATCCGCCCACCCCGACCCCTCGCAGTGAAAGCTTGAAGTCTTAACCGTTGACCACCAGGGAAGTCCCATTGCTTGTTTGTTTTTAAGCCAATTAAATAGAGCTCTTCTCCAGATCAATTTTAGCAATACCATCAGCAGGTAGGAAATGAAAAAAACACATCTATAACACATGTATACACACACACACATACAGACACATGAAAATACAGACAGAAGGAAACAGGGACCCATTGGTTTGTTTTAAATTTCAGCCGTGTCTCAGATCAAACTCAAAAGAATAGTTAGATCCAAATTGTGTTTCTGGCATACTGTAAAGATGCTTTTAGAGCTCTTTATGAAGTCAATTTGCCTTTTAGAAGCTCCTGCAAATCAAAAAATGCATTACATTGGATCCCTAAGGATTTGGACTCCTCTCTTTTAGGAGTGCTCCTTAAGGTGAACTTTTTTAAAACAAAGATTCCCCCTTTTGAACAGGATGGATGAATTCCCAAAACCCTTCAACAGACAGAAATACCAAAAATCTAAGGCAATTGCTATTTAAATCTTTCTTTCTTGTTTATTTGCTCCAGTTAACTTAGAAACAGTAACTAGGGGTTTAACATTTGGATCCTCAGATGATAGTTCAGTTTTAAAGGGGCTGGTTTTCACAGAAGAAAGATGGAAGATGGCATTGGGGGTGGGGCCAGAGTACAAGGTGGAGTCCAGAGACAGAAGAGCCAAAGAAGATACACAAGATGGCCCTAAGACAAAGAATTTAGAGGGAGGGGAACATAAGAAGTAGGAGGTTTCAGAAGTCATTTTGTTCTTTTTTTTAATCTAGTTTTTTGGTTGTGTCTGCCAATTTAGAAACAGTACCTTGCTGAGAAGCAATTTTAGAGTATTGAGTGTATTTGAAAGCTTATCGGTACTAACAAAAATAAATATACCATTTGTTTTAATTTTAAAATCAGAGTCCTCCAATGTAATCTTAAAAATGAGTTTAGGAAGATTGAAAATTCCTCATAATGGCCATGGTAATTCTGAGTAACCTTTAGATTTTTCAGCCCACTTTGTTAAAAATGCACATGTGGGGAGCCTGTAGTTTTTAACATGGAACCAACTGGAATCCCCAAAGGAGGGCTGCCCTCAGGACATTTAGATGGCCAGGGTCTTATTTTCTTAAGTTAGCCTAGAATTCTAAGAAAGTTGCTGCAGTCCTGGCCCAGATTCCAAAAGGAATAAAACAAACTCTTAGATCCCACTTAGCTTGGCCCTCAAAAGAGAACCTCACTACCATGCTCCAGAAAACAACTTAATACTCAATAATGAAGAAGCCTTGATCCAGAAAGAACAAAACCTTTCCAAATCCCAGATGAAGTCCAGGAGCTCAAAGTGCAAAAAGAGTGGAGCTTGGAACCCAAAATGAGACTCCAGACTGAAAGCAGATGCTGACCACAGAACCAATGAGCATAATGGACTTTGCAGGTACCTCATTCAGTTCTGGGAGCCATCATCTCTGGCATCCACCTCCTTTGGATCCCACTTCTGACACCAAGTATGTCAGCTTTAGTAATATAATAGCCAGCTACTTTAGCAGCAAAAGTGAGTTTATTTACTGATAGCAGAGGAATTCCAATTTGGTAAAAGTGAATGACAACACACCATAGGCAAATCCAGAGCACAAAGAAAAGGAACTTGCTTTTATGGGGAAAAGGAGGGAGTTGAGAGGCGCTGTGAACCAAAGAGTCCATTGGAAGAAGCTGGGAATCCAAAGTATGGTGGCTTCTCATTGGTTGGGCTTCTACAGTCTGATTAGCTGGGCCATCATGGAGTGGAAAGATGTTTTCCTCCCCCTGATGGATAGTAATGTAGAGGCACCTTCCTGTCAGAGATTTAGGTGAGGTCTCTTCCTGTCTGGTGTAACTGATGATGCATCGTGGTCATGATAGCTCACCCTACAGGCCTGTCCCAGTTTCAATTTAGAGGAGTTTGTTGTTGCTTTTTTTTTTTTTTAACAAAAAGGCTTTATTATAAATTCATAACAGCTTTATGCATAAATAGACAAAAATAAAAATAAGCCAAGTCTATCAACAGGAATTTGGATAAACAAATTGTAATATGTCCATACAATCGAATATTGTACAGCCATAAAATGGACTACCAGTACACACAACATTATGGATAAAAACATGTTGAGCAGAAGTTAAGCACAAAAGTGTACATGTTTTGTGATTCTATTCATATAACATTCTGGAAAAGACAAAACTATACTGAGAAAGTAGATCAGTGGTTCCCTGGGCCAGTAGTGGGAGGCGGGCACAAGGAAGTTTGGGGAATGATAGGAATGTTCTCTATCTTCATGGTAGTGGAGGTTCTACAGGTATATACATTTGTCATATGAGTCGGACACAACTGAGTGACTAAGCGTACATTCATCAAGTCACACTGAACTATATACACTTAAAATATATGCAGTTTATTGTATGTATGTGCTAAGTCACTTCGGTTGTGTCCGACTCTTTGTAACCCTATGGACTATAGCCTGCCAGGCTCCTCTGTTCTTGGGATTCTCCAGGCAAGAATACTGGAGTGGGTTGTCGTGCCCTCCTTCAGGGGATCTTCCCAACCCAGGGATCTTATGTCTCCTGCATTGGCAGATGGGTTCTTTACCACTAGCACCACCTGGGTATGTATACCATACCTCAATAAAGGTTTTGAGATACACCATTTTTTTTTTATAAAAGATGGTCAGTTGGAGACCCCCTAGCCAGATAGGCTAGGTTTTTTTTTAAGTCAGACATACATGTTTTTATGTGAAACCTCTTCTTTTAAGACATTAGTACCTAATTCAGAACTTAATTATGCCACACAAGCCAAACAAATGAATCCTCAGGCTACATTTGGCTCGCAGGCAGCCAGTTTGTGGTCTGAGCCTTAAAATCTGCCTTGAGCTCAGCCAGTTAAGCTGTAAGCTGGAACTACACCGAGTGACTTTTCCTGGGTGTGGCTCTGGCATGTTGCTCTTGACCCTCCTTGCGAGAGGTGATGGGTAGTGAAATGTAGTGGGTCTGGGAGCTGAGTTTTTAAGAATTAATTACACAAATCACATTATAATGATCACACCTAGAGTATTTAACATTGATCTAATTCTACTAATATCCACATTTCCCCAAAATTGTCCTGAAAATGTCCTTCTTAGTCTGCCCCCCCAATTCAGTTTGTAATTAAAGATTATACAGTGCATTTACTTATCATTTCTCTTCAGTTGCCTTTAATTTAGAGTAGTTCCCAGTCTTTTTAGACTCTCATGAAACTTTTTGTGAGGAGCCTGGACAGCTGTTCTGCAGATTGTCCATTTGGATTTGTCTGGTTTTTGCAACTGCAGTATGGGATTCAGGTTAATCATTTTTGGCAGAAATTGTGGATAGGTGATGTCATGTTCTTATTAGGCTCATGCTGTCATTTTGACTATTTGGGATGTTTTATCACTTGTTGACATAGTGTCTGCCAGATTTCTCTGCTGTAAAGGTCATTTCCCCCACTTTATAATTAATAAGTAATCTGTGGGGAAATTCTTTGATCTGTGCAGAAAAACCAACAAGCTTTTGCCCTGTGGTTTTGGATCCACTGATGATTCTTTTTTGAGTCAATTGTGATCATGTAGAAGACATCAGTGTTTAAAACAGTCCCTGAGCAATTTTATAATTTTATTTATTTACTTGTTTTTGGCTGTACTGGGTCTTTGTTGCTAGGTGGGCTTTTCTCTAATTGCAGTGAGCAGGGATTACTCTCTAGCTGTGATATGCGGGCTTCTCATTGTGGTGGCTTCTCTTGTTGAGAACACAGGCTTTTGCGCACGCGAGCTTCATGAGTTGCAGTTCCTGGGCTCTACAGCACAGGCTCAATACTGGTGGTGCACAGGCTTAGTTGTTCTGAAGTATGTGGGCTCCTCTTAGATCAGGGATCGAACCCCTGTCTCCTGCACTGGCAGGAGTATTCTTTACGAGTGAACCACCATGGAAGCCCTCCTCCTTATATAAAAAATAAGTGATTTTATTAAAGTGTAACCAGTGTTGGGAATTGCTAGACCAGTGCTTCTCATTCTGTGTTTACAGTTTCCCTGGAGATCTTGTTATAAAGCAAGTTTGGATTCAGTTAAACTGAAGTACAGATAAGAGTTAGCATTTCTAAGAAATTTCCAGGTGCTGCTAGTCCACATGGGTCGCATGTTAAATGTCAAGGGTTAGTCTCGACTTCAGAAAACACCTGCAGTTCATTCCAGATATAGTGCCTTTCCCCCCTAATTTAGTTCTACCAAGCGTGTCAGTCAAGATTCTCAGTTACAAATATCAAAACACCCTCTAGCTTGTCTGCATGGAAAGGGTATTTATGAATCAGCATTGGGGAACTCTCAGAACCCCTTGGCACTGAGCTCCCAGGAACAGTGCCCAGACATGTTGCAGAACTGACCTCATGAGGGAACCAGCCTTCCCACTGCTGGGCACTGAGCCCATCAGCATTGATGCCAGGCATGCATACCAGTTGTGACTAGTACTGCCACCAGCACCAATGCCACACTGATGCCTGAAACTCAGCCTCACAGCTGCTATTGGCTGTCAAAGCTAGATGTCAGTAGTCACCCTCTCAAACAAACAGATTCTACACAGAGCACACTTTCTCATGTTGTTTTATTTCTAAAATTTCATTCGATTGGGTGGGATTGCTGGAGCCTTGGTCACATATCTATTCCTTAGCTGCAAGGGAGGCAGGGAAATCACATTTCCTGGCTTCTCTCTTGGGAGATGAGGAAAAAGCAGAGTTTGTAAAGCAAAGATGCTCTAAAGAAGCAGCTCCAAAACATGGCAAGTGTCCAACACACGGTTACTTGAAAGAATCAACATCGTAAGTGCTGAGAAATCTATAAAAAATAAGAGTAATACTAGAGACATTCTCTCTGATGTAGAAAATACACTGTGAAACTGTGATAATGTGTGATATCAGAATGAGAATAGATAAATATTTGGGGTATACTTGTCATATTTACATACGTGTGTGTGTGTGTGTGTGTGTGTGTGTGTGTGTGTGTGTGTGTACTGGGGGAAAGGACTTAGATCCAGGCCTTTACATCAATGTTAGCCAAAGCTAGTCAGGATGACCAAGCTCAAAGTCAGCCTGGGAGGGCATCAGTCAAGGGCTTGGATAGAAGGAAGCATGCACCAATGGAAGGTCTTCACTGCAAGAGTCTACCTCAAGTATGTTCTCATCTATGATTTTTAAAAATTGTACATTAGTAAGGCCAAAAGGAACTATCAGAATGTCACTAGTGATGGGAATTTCCCGACAGCCTAGTGGTTAAGGCTTTGTCTTCCAATGCAGGGGATATAGGTTCAATCCCTGGTCGCGGAGCTAAGATCCCACATGCCTCGAGGCCAAAAAAACAAATCATAGAACAGAAGCAACATTGTGACAAATTCAATAAAGGTTTTAAAAACGGTCTCTGTGAAAAAAAATTTTTTAAAGAATGTTACTTACTAGTGATTATCTCTGATAGTTTTCTTTCCATATTAATACTTTGCATTCTAAAATGCTTATAATAAATAGGTTTTCTTTTTTAATCATTGGAAAAAATTAAGTTAGAAGAATGGGAAGAAAGATAAGAAAGGTGAGAAGGGAGGGAGGGAAGAAGAGAGAGAGGAGGAGAGAGGAATTGAGGCAGGGAAGAGAGGAATAACTGAAATTGATTTACAGCTGCAAAGCTGGTGGCTTTCGTAGGGCTAAATTTTCCAGAAGAGCAATCTGAGCAGCGCAATACACTCTGAGTGGCGTCTCTCTCTCTTCCTCCTCACCCCCTCCTGGGCTCTTGGATCTGCAGAGCTACACAAGCAGCATCCAGGCCAGTTCTTGTGTTCGGTATCCCCTTGAACTGACTTCTGCTCTAAGCTTCTGTGTTGCAGTTTTGGCTTCACCCAGAGCTTCGGATGGATTATTCCAATCCCAGTTCTGAGACTGGAGAACTATGCTGATGGGAGAGTCCTTTGATGTGGAGCAGGATGGAATGAGAAAGGGTAGCAGGATCTGCTGATGTTTCCGTGGAAGCCTTGAGCTGCCTCTGGCTGCAGCTGGGACCAAGCTCCAGAGCTGGTTTGAAGTGGGAGGGGGAGTGAGAGGGCTTGCCCTTTATCCTCCTATGACAATCAGTCCTTAGACGTGGGCTGCCTGATGTGAGGATGTGACCTTGCTTGGGGTGGCTGTCCTCAGTGAGGCTCTTCTTGACTGTGGCTGAGGCTTATCTGTGAGGGTCACTCTGAGGTAACATGTGCTTCGTTCCTGAATGGGGATCTTCATTTCCTTGTGGGGATCCCAGCGTCCACCATGAATTTACAGAATAGTGTGTTGATATGGAGCTGGGCAGGCTTCCCAGAGAGTGCTAGTCGTAAAGAACCCACCTGTCAACCTGCAGGAGACATAAGAGACATGGGTTCGATCCCTGGGTCAGGAGGATACCCTGGAGAAGGGCGTGGTAACCAACTCCAGTATTCTTGCCTGGAGAGTCCCATGGACAGAGGAGCCTGGTGGACTACAGTCCATGGGGTCACAAATAGTTGGACATAAATGAAGCGACTTAGCATGCACATATCAAGTTTGGCAACAATGGGATAAGAAGCTACTAGAAGAAGCAGTGGGAAAGAAGGCAGGAAACAGTGTCTTGTTTAGGGGGATTAATTCTGTCCTCTGCTGTCTTCACCCACAGTCCAGGCCTGCAGTTTTCTTAAATGTTCTGTTCTGAGGCACCTGTGCTCAAGAGCCTTTGGTATGTTTGGGACTGCAGGTCTGTCTTGCATCTGGCCTCCACTTGAAGGTACTCTCTTGGGTGTGCTGTTTCATCCTGGAACCACCACCAGGGGACATTACAGACACCCTTGGCTTGCACGACCCAGGCTGAAGATGAAACACTGCCTCTCCTCATCTTGCTTCTGAAAAAAACAAAAAGGAAATATATTTTATGGGATTATCCTTTTGGAAACAAAAGACACAGAGCCGTGATGTGACAGTTGGATCTCCCTCAAGAAGGAACGTGCCCTTAGAGACTTCCCTGGTGGTCCAGTGGCTAAGATGTGCTTCCAATGCAGGGGGCCCCGGTTGGATCCCTGACCAGGGAATTAGACCCCAGGTGCCACACTAAGGATCCCACATGTTGCAACAGAAATCGAAGATCCTGTGTGTTGTAGCTAAGAACTGGTACAGTCAAATAAATATTAAAAAAAGAAGTGCGTCTTTTAGCTGCCAGGGGTACAGGTAGCTGGCAGCCTTCAGCTCTTTGCATCTCATGATTTGCCTCAGCCTTCACACTGGGTCCAGTGTCGGACTGGGCAGCCCCAGACCATGACATGTATGACAGGGATACTAAGGCCTGGGTATTTTTGCCAAATCTAAGATTCCTCTATGGGCTGTTTTTGCTCCCTCTCAAGAAAGTGAAAGGCTAACCCACAGAATGTCTGATAAGTGACTTGTCTGCAGAACACGTAAAGAACTCTTGCCATGGAATCCTAGTAAAAGCAAACGATCCAATTAAAAAATAGGCAAAGGATCTGAACAGACTTCTCCAAGGAAGAAATACAAATGGTCATCCAATTAAAAAATAGACAAAGGATCTGAACAGACTTCTCCAAGAAAGAAATACAAATGGTCAAAGGGCACATGGAAAGATGTTCACCATCACTAACCATCAAAGATTTGTAAATCGAAAGCATAGTGAGATAGATACCACTTCATATCCGTGAGCGTTGAGGATGTGGAGAAAGTGGGAACCTCAGGGTGTGGGTGGCAGTGTGAAATGGTGCAGCCACAGCAAAAACAGCCTGGCAGGTCCTGACATGACTAAGCACTGAGTCACCATATGACCCAGCAGTTCCACACCCAAGTTCATCCCCAAGAGAAACGAAAACATATGTCTACACAAAAACTTGCACACAAATGGTCACAGTAGCACTAGTCACAACAGCCAAGAGGTGGAAACAACCCAAATGTCTGTCAAAGACCCAGGTGGGAAGCCCGGAATGGGGGAGCAGCTCCAAGTGGCTAACTTCTGAGTGCTTCCCAACATTGGGAAGAGTGAAAATGGAAATGGGCAAGTTCTTACTTGAACATTTCTGCTGTGCGTAGGTTTTGGATTTGTTGGATGTTTAAAGTCCCTTCTTTGAAGCTTTGGGTACTTGAATGAGTTCTCTGAGGCATCCTTTTTCTCAATCACTAGGTGTGGAGCAAACACACCTCTCCCAGAAAATTCTCTGTAAAAAATTTCCTCCTTAAATCCAATTGCCAACATTTTTCTACCTTTGATGGGGCAAGGAGTTAAGACTGATTATTTTTCAGAGACCTGATAAATTCTGCATTTGGTCTAATCCAGGGTTTTTCAACCTCAGAATCACAAACAGTTTGGTTGGATGATTCTTCACTGTGGATTCTGTCTTACCCTCTGCATGATGTTTAGCAGCATCCTTGGCACTGGCTTGGTGGTTAACACCCTCCCCTTCCCCAGTTGGCAAGCCAAAACATCTCCGGACATTTTTCACTTCCACACGTCCCCTGGGGGTGTTGATGGCAAAATTGCTCCAGGTTAAGAACCACTGGCCCCGCCCCCTTGCCACTCAAAGTGTGGACCATGGACCGTTAGCATAAGCATCATCTGAGAACTTGCTAGAAATGTAAATTAACAGGTTCCACCCTAGACATGCTGAATCAGACTCTACACTTGAACAAGATGTGTGATTTGTGTACTCATTAAAATGAGAAGCCCGGTTTAGTACACTGCGGTATGTGGGATCTTTCTTCCCCCACGAGGGATCAAACCCGTACCCACTGCAGTGGAAGCACGGAGTCCTAACTACTGGACCACCAGGGAAGTCCTGAAAAAGACAAAGGTACCAAGGCCATGGGCTGGCCTTCCTGGCACCATGTTCTCTTGCAGTAGTCCTTCACTTGTGGCTTGTGTTAGAATCTCCACAACCTTTCTCAAACTGCATGGGTCCAAGCCCCAGATTTTCTGATTCTGTGGGTTCAGATCGGCCATCCAGGGTCTAGGAATTTTGAAACGCCTCTCCAGGTGACGTGCTGTCAGTTAAGATCCCCTGGGCTACCTTTACTGGGTGCTGAGTTCCTTCCAAATCAGTTATTCAAGTTGTCTGCAATCTTTTGAGATAGGGACTTCCTTAGTGGTCCAATGGTTAAGACTTGTGCTTCCAGTGCAGGGGCGTGGGTTTGATCCCTGGTCCAGGAACTAAGATCCTACGTGCAGTGCGGCATGGCCAAAAAAAAATCTCTTGAGATAGAATAATTGGCTGCCAAGTGAGCCCTGGCCACGTTTCAGAAGCAGAGGGGAAATAGGATCATGCTTGGATTCTGGAGTGGATTCTTCTCAGGCCTCCAGACCTGGGGAGTGTGGTCTCTGGAAGTGGCCAGTTGCTGAATCCCCTTCTCCTTCCCACAGGACCCAGGGAGCTGCTTGTTCTGTCATCACACCCTGCATTGCACATACCCCGAGGAAACTCTGGCCACCAAACTGAGGCACAGCGTCCCTTCCAAGAATACCCAGGCTTTCTCAATTTCTTCTGTGTCCTCAGACAAGAATGGCTGGAAAAAGTGACAGGGCAGGCTTTCTTGGAAAGCAGTCTGGCCTGCATCAGCATTAATGAGTAAAATGTGTCCTTGTGTGGCTATTTCCCAACAGACAGCACATTCCTAAGCTATTTTAACTCATCGGTTCAGAATAGAGTCCCCGTCTTCAGTCCTGGATCCTTTTTCTCCTAGAGAATCAGGCCGAGACATCATTGACTAAAGCGTTCGATTAGTCTCAGAGAATATCTCCCTTCGTGTTGTTTGGTCACTAAGTTGCGTCCAGCTCTTTGCACCACCATGGACTGCAGCACTCCAGGCTCCCTTGTTCTTCACTATCTTGCAGAGTTTGCTCAAATTCGTGTCCGTGGAGTTGGTGATGCTATCTAACCATCTCATCCTCTGCTGCCCCCTTCTCCTTTGGCCTTCAGTCTTTCCCAGCATCAGGGTCTTTTCCAATGAGTCAGCTCTTAGCATCAGGAGGCCAAGGTATTGGAGCTTCAGTCCTTCCAATGAATATTCAGGGTTGGTTTACTTTAAGACTGACTGATTGAATATCTCCCTATCTATCACCTATCTATCTATATATCTCTTATCATCATCTAGATATAGATCAATAGTTGTAGAGATTTTTATATTACAGAGTGGTAAAAAAAATTCAACTGAGGAAATGTTAAAGATCTTATTGGCTTTATTTAATGATTCATGAATTGGGCAGCATCCCACCTGGTAGATAGAAAGGAGCTCCCAGGAGCTGTATAAAATAGAAGACTTCCCGGCAGAAGGAACAGGGTAGGGAAGTTAAACTAGCAAAGAGTGGATTGGTTGTGGCGAGGTCATCTTTCCTTAGGGGAGAGTAAGAGTCTTCACTACTGCTGACCAGGTAATTCCTCGTTGACTGATTTAAGACTCCATTTACAGGAGAGGCCAAAACTAGAATTAAGTCTCAATTAGGTGACATGGGGCTTAGCCTAAGTGACTTCATTTTGGATCTGTTGTCTTGTCTTGTTTTTAGCAAAAGTAATATAACCTTGATTTAGAAAGTTTGGAACATGATACAATTTTTAAAAACTTGTTAAAGTGTAGTGGCCAGAACCTTCTTGGAGCTGTCAAAGTTACATTGAAAAGGCCAAGAATAGGCTGCCTTTTAGAACATAAGAAAACTTAACTATCTTTTTTCTTTTTAAAGGCTCATTTTATTTTTTGAATTTTTTGGCCATGTTGCACTTCCTACATGTTGCATTTTCCTACATGTTGCAGGATGTAGGATCCTAGTTCCCCACCAGGAATTGAACCCGTGCTGCCTGCATTGGAAACACAGAGTCTTAACCACTGGGCCACCAGGGAAGTCCCTCAACTCTCTTTGTTATGCTTCTCAGAGCCGTAGAAGTGGACCATACCACACTTCAGGCCCTGTCCAAAAGAATACACTTTTCCTAGTCAACTGGAAAAATCGTCCTACAAAAGTTTGTTATTTTCCTTCACAAATAAACATGCAATTGACTAGTTTCAATGTGATAAACCCCTGACTTGAAGCTAAAGAGTCACTAATTTTAGCTAGCTAATCATCCCCACTTTTGTCTCAAGTTCATGAGATCTTTGTTTCTTATCACTGATCAACAATGTCATTTGTATTGTATTTTCTATTCAATTAAATATTTAAATAATGACATCAGTTGCTATTCTGAGACTGAAGACAACTGGTGATGCTGAAATGGAACTCTTGGCAGCTATATAGCAACCCCAGGACTTAGCCTGAAATCATCCAGAGTCAGCTGAGAGATACAAGTGCAAAGTCAGTCTTTGAAAGTTGCATTCAGTCTGTCAGAATATAGTATATGAAACATACAAAAGTGTAGACTAAGACTTGAAATTAGCAAAATTGTGGACTGTCTATATAGACAGACATATATATATATATATATATATGACATACTCTCTCCCTGTAGCACAGTATCTTCAAAATTCTTCCCTTCAATCTCCTGAAAACTCAGAACCTTATTCTCCTGTCATTATAACAACCCCTGCCTTGTGGTGAATAGAGTCTTTACCTAGAAAGGCAGAAGTGGTGAAGATATTTAGTATTTCTTTTAAAGTTCCATCTGGTGCTTGCATCTTATTTGGGGGGGCTCCTCTTGACATCTTGACTTATGCAACACTTGCCAGTCGGGCCAAAACAGCCCAAGAGTGATCATCCTGGTGATCTTAGTGAATAAATATGGTAATTAATTCTAACCAAAGTTTGGCATCCACATATAAAAATAAGACAAGTATTTAGAATAGATAAATCCTGCATAAAAAAAGAGGATGAGAGCATTCGCCTCTGATTAATTATCCCAAGAGAGGCAGCAAAATTCTTGCAGAAGAAGGGAATAAAGAGTGCTGGCCTATGCTCGAAAGGGGCACCAGACTACAGTCCAAAATGTGAGCCTGTTAAGTCCAGGTGCTGAGGCTTGCTCATCTGGAATCTATTTGAGATCACCCATTTTCAGTCTACTCAACTGCAGTAGGTAGGTACCTTGGTTGTGAGCAGTAGAAACTCAAAATAGCTTACACCTGAAGATGGATTTAAGGAACAATGGACCCTTGGAATCAATGGCTCTCTTGGAACATGGGTCTATTGGAACCCAAGAACAAGACTGCAACTGGGACGCAGAAACTATATGAAATCACAGATTCAAACACCACCAGCCTCTCTATCTTGTTTCTGTGCCTCTCTGAGCGTCACTCTTTTTTCTCAGCAATGCAGCTGCCTCTAATCAATCCTCCAGTTCACGTGATCTGAAACATGATTGTAGACAGCACCTAAGTTTTATGTTTTCACAGCTTCAGACACCAAAAACAGTCTGTTTCAACTCTCTTTCAGTCTTTGGTCCAAAAATTCTGGGAGAAAGCACTCACTGGATCAGCTTGGGGCAGGTGCCTTCCCCTCCCTTGAGTCAATTAGCTGTGGGCAGAGGACAAGGTCACATGAAAACCTCGCAGCCTGGAAGCAGGAAGCAAGAGCGGATAGTGCCAGCCATTCATTCCCGTGGGGGTATCCACTGAGCCAGCTATCCCGCCATTTTGATGTATTCTTTTGTATTCATTAAATCTATGTATGAGTCTGGAGAAATACAGCATGTTCATGGATTGAAAAACTCATGGATTTATCCTCCCCAGATTGATTTCTAGGTTATATATATCCTTATCAAAATCTCAACTTTTTTTTTTTGGTATTTGTTTTGTTTTTATATTTTGATTTTTATTTATTTTGTAAAGGTTATTTATTTATAATTATTAATGATTATATTCTTCCGTTTTTGATTTCTCTTTTTTCCCAAAACAAACAACTTTTTATTGAAATGTATTTGATTTACAATGTTGTGTTGGTTTCTGGTGTATAGCAAAGTGATTGTTATAAATGTGTGTTTGTATGTGTGTGTATGCATGCACATGGTCGCTCAGTAATGTCTGATTTTTACGACCCCATGGACTGTGGCCTGCCAGGCTCCTCTGTCCATGGGGATTCTCCAGGCAAGAATACTGGAGTGGGTTTCCATGCCTTCCTCCAGAGGATCTTCCTGACCCAGGGATCATACTAGCATCTCTTAAGTCTCCTGTTTTGGCAGGGCAGGTTCTTTACCACTTTACCGTCCCCTGGGAAGCCCATATATATATCTTTCCAATTCTTTTCAAAAATAGGTTATTATAAGATATTGAATATAGCTCCCTGTGCTATATAGTAGGTCCCCCTTGGTTATCTATTTTATATATAATAGTATGTATCTGTTAATCCCAAAGTCCGAATTTATCCCTCTCCCTCTCCATTTCCCCTTTGGTAACAAACCCTTTGGTTTGTTTTCTGTGTCTGTAAGTCTGTCTCTCAACATGTTTTTTTAATAGAACTTGACAAGCTAATTCTAAATTTATATGAAAATATAAAGGGCCAAGAAGGGTCAAGATAGCAGCCAGTTCTGGAAGCTCTGGGGTATGAAATGACCCTCTTCTTATTCACTGAAGATGTGACTTTTAAAAAATGTCAGAAATAAAGAAAACCCTGCAGAATACTACCCACAGTTTTCACTCAATAAAGGAAGGGAAGGTCACAAGCAGTCTAGAGCCCCCCGGGTACAAGCTTGTGCACAGGCACTCAGGAAGGAAGATCCGGGGGAAAAGAGAGTTGAGTGAATTACAGGTAAGAACTGTGTGTGAGCTACACCGTGGCTCCTGTCTTCCTTCTGTCCTCTGACTCTCATGAGAGAGTCTCGCTGGTAGCCCGCCCTAACCGGAGTCCCGCTGGAAAGGGAACTTGGGAGTCTGTAGACCGCCTAGCCAACTTGCCACATCACGCATCCACTGCGCTAGCGTGCGTGCCGGTTTGGATAGATACTGCCAGGATATAGTCATTAGTCTCACGTTACCCTGCAGATCATAGCTGACGGCTGAGCCCTGGCTGTCTCTTGTGGTCACGCTCTCTCCCCTCCAGGCGGCCCAGCACGCCTTGTCCTTGGGGCTGACCTCAAATCCAGCATGTGCTGGCTGTTCAAGGCCCAGCTGGTCCCTTTGCTCAGACTCCTCTCTCACCCAAGAACTCCGAGCGCTTCCATAACAGTGCTTTGCGCTTTCAGAAACGGGTGGGGAGTTCACCCTTGCCCACAAGGGTTTCACTTAATCAAGGATTTGTTGTTTTAAAAATGACTTTCCTGGTGACTTGGTTTATTTGCATTAAAGGCCTTCACATCCCCTTGCTGCCTGTGGCCTGGAATTGCTGACTTCAGTCCTTCTGGGAGCCCCGGGCATGGAAAAACCTTGGGGGCTCTGCATCTACATACATCATCGTGTGTGCGTGTAAATATTTCAGCAGAATGTAAACAAGGCGTGGGCTTGCTGCCTCGTTCACTGCAGCATTTCCAGTGCCTCCACAGGGCTTAGCACATGGTGAGCACTCAACAAATACGTGTCAAGTGAAGGACTGTGGCACACACGCACATTTCTGTACAAGGACCTGGGGACAGTGTGTAACCATCTGTGTGCAGATATGTTATTTTGTGTGTGTGTGTTTGGATGTGGCGGGGGGAGGACAAAAGTATTTGGGTAAGCCCGAAACAGCCATTGGGGACTACTTTAATGACGCCTGACCATCAGCAAAGTACAGAATTTGTTGGAGAAACATATGGAAAACTAATATTTGTGCAGAGTGGAAGAGCAGACATGAATTCCTTTCATAGCAAGGTGACTGGTGGCCCCCCAAAGATGTGCACTAACTCCCAGAACCCGTGAGTGGGAGCTTGTGTGGAAAAAGGATCTTTGCAGATGTAAATAAGTTAAGGGTCTCACTAGGAGATCATCCTGGATTATCTGGGGGTCCCTAGGATCCCGCCCAAAACCAAGAAAAGTTTCCTTAGGAGAGAGAGGAAGAGGAGGCAGAGTGACCGCAGAGGCAGAAACTGGAGTTTGCAGCCAGGAAGTGAAGGCCTGCCAGAAGCTGGAAGAGGCGACGAGAGATTCTCTCCTACCGTCTGCAGGAACAGCCCAGCCCTGCCGACCCCTCCATTTCAGACTTCTGACCTCCGGAACTGGAAGAGAATAAATTCCTGTTGTGTCAAGCTGCCGCATTTGTGGTCATTTGTTACAGCAACCACAGGAAAGGAACTGTCCAGCACACAGGAGCTCGGGGCCACTTGGTCTGGGGCTGTGTGTGTCCTGTGGGTATGCACTGCCTGCATTCCACCGTGACTGCCAGCCCAGGGCTGTGTACCCAGCAGAGCAAATATTTGTCAGGAGTGGAGCAAACAGGCAGGGGCGGGGGAGGGGTGTGGGGGAGCCTGGCTGCAAGGGCCAGGCCAGGCCCAGAGGTCTGGATCCCTTCACATTCACTGGGAGCCCCTGGAAATATTCTGGAAACAATGCCTCTGAGGCATTTCCTGCACCAAGCACCAGGGGCCACCAGGGAATAAGGACAAATGGAATGGTCTTTCTGCTTCCAGCAAACTGGTCCCTCTCCTGATCCTGATTCTGGTGAAGGGCCTGTACCCTCGGGACTGCCCTGAGGTGCCCACCACCTACACCAAAGTGAGCTGCATCTGCTCCCGGTGTAGCCCTCAGACTGCCTGCCCTGCTCTCTGCACTTTCTCGTCCCTGCTGTGCTTCCTTCTCTGCGCATCCCGGCTCTGTGAGCTCCAGAGCCCCAGCTCCAGGCCGCCGGCCAACTCCACTTTCCTTGAATGACTGGCAGGCACATCAGGCAGGAATCATCATCAGACTGGGAACAGAGTATTTCCACAGTCTCTAAAATACCAGGTCATCTCCACAGATTTCTTACAAGCACAAAAGGAAAAACTGTAAGTGCTCAGTGGAGGAACCTGGCAGTTACCACCTTAACCAGATCATCAAAGTTAACCTGACCCAGACTTCCCAGGTGGACCAGTGGTTAAGACTTTGCACTTCTACTGCTGAGGGCCCATCTTCAATTCCTGGTTGGGGAATTAAGAGACCACATGCCTTGCAGCTGGGTGTCCCAGGTGGCGCAGGGGTAAAGAATCCATCTGCCAGTACAGGAGATTCAGGAGACGTGGGTTCAATCCCTGACCTGCGAAGATCCCCTAGAGGAAATGGCAACTCACTCCAATATTCTTGCCTGGAAAATCCCATGGACAGACGAGTCTGCAGTCCATGCAGTTGCAAAGAGTTGAACACTACTGAGCGTGGACACACAGGGCACAGGCAAGCCTTGCAGCCCCTGACAAAAAATTAACACGACTGATGAGGGGAGAAACTGACCTCATGTGGGTTCCTGCTGCCATATTCCGAGAAAGGCACAACCTCATTCCCAGAGCCTTCCAGTCCCCCAAAGGCATAACCTGGGACAGCAGACAAAGTCAAGTCGAAGGCTATTTTACAAATAACTAGTATGCCTCAAGAATGAAAGCAAGAGAAACTGTTCTACATTATGAGATGAAATGATACAATAACTAAATGCAATGCATAGATGATGTGAATGAAAAACATCACCTGCCATATCAGTAACAAAGGAGGCTGCAACCTTCACGTTACAGCTACCCCTGAGGGCGAGCCCTGAGGGAATTCAGGATGGGAAAGAACTGGATATTGGCCCTAGACAGCTAAGGTGCGGATAAAGGATGGATTCAGTGAGCCCAGACTCTTGCTTGTTCCCATATATACACAAGCACTAGATTAATTGAGATGTCTGCTTTAATTAACAGTAATCTTTTTTTTTTTTTGAAGTTAGAAAGTGAGATAATTTATTAAGTACACTGCATGGGGGCTTCTGGCAAGACCAAGACGGGGTCTGCCAACAGTAATCTTTTGATTACTACCTGGTTTTTGTTGCTAAACTCCTATATAACCTGGCGCTTCCCTCTTCAGAGCAGTCCCTCGGAGCTATCTGAGAGGCTGCCTTCTGGGCTTGAGTGTTCAGAAAGTCCTCAGAATAAAACATAATTCTCAACTTTTACGTTATATATTTTTGTTCAGTAGATAATGAGAATGAAAAAAAAATAGCTTAGAAATCATCATTGGGACAACTGGGGAAATTTGAATAGGTACTGTACATGGAGATAATTATGGAGTAGGAAATGGCAACCAACCCCAGTGTTCTTGCCTGGAGAATCCCATGGACGGAGGAGCCTGGCAGGCTACAGTCCACGGAGTTGCAAAGAGTCAGACACAACTGAAGCGACTAAGCATGGGGATAATACTATCCTATCAGTGTTGAATTTCTTTCATTGGATCATTGTATAAGAAGAAAACGTTCTTGCTTTTAAGTGGTACCAGTGAAGTATATAGGTGTAAAGGGATGCAAGACACAATGTCTAATTTATTCTCAAATGGTTCAATAACTAAAAATAGTGACAATTATAGTTAGCTAGCTAGAGAGAGAGATTAAAGCAAATGTAACATATGTTAGCAAAATGATGACTCAACAGACACTTGGTAAGGATATGTATACTGAAGTTGATTGTACTGTTCTCACCAATTTTTTCTAGTTTAAAGAATTTCAGGGAGGGGACTATATATAATTATGACTGATTCACGCTGATGTACAGTGGAGACCACAACATTGTAAAGCAATTATTCTCCAATTAAAAAAGAGAAAAAAAAATTTTTTGTCTGTGAATCACAGAGATGTAGAACAAAGTGAACTGTTTATTCTCCAGGGAGATAATATCCCATCATTCCATTTAATCCATCCCAACAAACATTCTAAGGCCTCTTAAGGGCCCAGAAACAGTGTTGGGTGTTTCAGGGAAAAGTTCATCTGCCAGCTAAGCAGCTTCCTATCTGATAGGGGAGAACCAGACAAATAGATAACGAACAAGAATATGAAGTGGAACAGGAGAAGGGCCTTAAGAAAGGTGTAAAGTAGGGCAGAGGTCACAAGAGTCACAGAGGTGAGACCCTTCCGAGCGGACTTGGCATTTCAGAGCAATGTGAGGATGGTCCTGGTGGAGCTGCACTGATTTTTCACTGGCTGGGTGGAGGAGTACCACGCATGTAGAAGGCTATGCATGAGCACAGGAGCCGGGTGGAGACAAGGGCACATTGAGTGGTAAGCAAGTCTTTTTTTTTTTAAATTAATTAATTTTTGGCCATGCTGGTTTTTAGTTGTGGCATGAGGGCTTCTCTCTAATTGAGGTGTGTGGGCTCAGTAGTTTTGTCGTGTGGGCTCAGTTGCCCCTCCACATGGAACATCTTATTTCCCCTACCAGGGTGCAAACCCCTGCCCCATGCATTGGAAGGTGAATTCTTAACCACTGGACCACCAGGGAAGTCCCATGAGCAAGCCTTCTTCACCTTGAGTGTCTTGTGAAGTCAGGTAGGCAAAACAACGCTTGTCTTCTGCTCCTCTTAGGTTCAGTGGCTGCAGCCTGAGAATAAAACTGAAGACAGATTACAGGCATACCCTGTTTTTTGTGCTTTGCTTTATTGTACTTCACAGATACTGTGCTTTTTACAAATTGAAGGCTGGTGGCCATAGCAACCCACTCCAGTGTTCTTGCTCGGAGAATCCCATGGACAGAGAAGCCTGGTGGGCTACAGTCCATAGGATCACAAACAGCTGGACACGACTGAAGCGACTTAGGTGGCACGGCATGGCCATCCTGCAAGAGCAAGTCTACTGGTGCCATTTCTCCAATGGCATTTGCTCACTCTGTGTCTCTGTGCCACATTTTGCTCATTTTTAAAATATTTCAAACTTTTTCATTATTATGTTTTTTATGGCAATCTGTGATCTTTGATATCTTTGATATGACTGTTGTAATCATTTTGGGCACCAGAAACCACACCCATGTATCATGGTGTACTTAATAAATGTGTGTGTTCTAACTACTCCACCAACCAGCCATTCCCCCATCTCTCTCCCTCTCCTCAGGACTCCCTACTCCCTGAGACACAGCAATAATGAAATTAGGCCAACTGATAACGCTGCCATGGTCTTTTAGTGTTCAAGTGAAAGGAAGACGGACATGTCCCTCACTTTACATCAAAAGCTAGAAATGAAAAAAAAAAGCTAGAAATGATTAAACTTAGGAAGTCATTTTGAAAGCCGAGATAGGCTACAAGCTAAGCCTTCTGAGCCAAAGAGCCAAGTTGTTAGCATAAAGGGAAAATTCTTGAAGTAAATTAGAGTGGCTACTCCAGGGACTTTCCTGGTAGTCTAGTGGCTAAGATGTTGCACTCCCAATGCAGGGGGCCCAGACTCGATTCCTGTTCAGGGAACTAGATGCCATTTGCTGCGACTGAGAGTTTGCATCCCGCAACTTAAAGGTCCTGTGTGTTACAACTAAGATCCGGCACAGCCAAATAAATTAGTATTTTTAAAAATTGCTTCTCCAAGCATTGAAACATATACATTACCGTATGTAAAACAGATAGCCAGTGGGAATTTGCTGTATGATGCATGGAGCTCAAATCGGATGCTCAATGATACCCTAGGGTGGTAGGATGAGGTAGGAGTTGGGAGGGAGGTTCAAGAGGGAGGGGACATATATATATACCTATGGCTGATTCATGTTGATGTATGGCAGAAACCAACACAATATTGTAGTTATCCTTCAATTAAATAAATTAAGAAAAAATTGCTACTCCAGTGAATACATAAATGATGAGGAAGCAAAACAGCCTTACTGCTGATATGGAAGAAGTTTCACTAGTCTGGTTAGAAAATCAAATCAACCACAACATTGCCTTAAGCCAAAGTCTAACACAGAGCAAGACCCTAACTCTCTTCAGTTCTGTCAAGGCTGAGAGGTGAGGAAGCTGCAGAAGAAAAATTTGAAGCTAGCAGAGGTTGGATCAGTTCAGTTCAGTTCAATTACTCAGTGGTATCCGACTCTTTGCGACCCCATGGACTACAGCACGCCAGGCTTCTTTGTCTATCACCAACTCCCGGAGTTTACTCAAACTCATGTCCATCAAGTCGGTGATGCCATCCAACCATCTCATCCTCTGTCTTCCCCTTCTCCCACCTTCAATCTTTCCCAGCATTAGGGTCTTTTCCAATGAGTCAGTTCTTCTCATCAGGTGGCCAAAGTATTGGAGTTTCAGCTTCAACATTAGTCCTTCCAGTGAATATTCAGGACTGATTTCCTTTAGGACGGACTGGTTGGATCTCCTTGCAGTTCAAGGGACTCTTAAGAGTCTTCTCCAACACCACAGTTCAAAAGCATCAATTCTTCGGCGCTCAGCTTTCTTTATAGTCCAACTCTAACATGCATACACCACTACTGGAAAAACCATAGTTTTTTACTAGATGGACATTTGTTGGCAAAGTAATGTCTCTGGTTTTTAATATGCTGTCTAAGTTGGTCATAAATTTTCTTCCAAGCAGCAAGTGTCTCTTAATTTCATGGCTGCAGTCCCCATCTGTAGTGATTTTGGAGCCCAGAAAGAAAAAGTCTGTCACTGTTTCCATTGTTTCCCCATCTATTTGCCATGAAGTGATGGGACCAGATGCCATGATCTTAGTTTTCTGAATGTTGAGCTTTAAACCAACTTTTTCACTCTCCTCTTTCACTTTCATCAAGAGGCTCTTTTGATGAGGTTGGCTCATGCAGTCTTAAAAAACAAGCCAGCTCCATAACATAAAAGTGCAAGGTAAAGGGTAAGGGCTGATGCAGAAGCAGCAGCAAGTTATCCAGAAGATCTACCAGAGATAATTGATGAAGCTGGTACACTGAACAAGAGATTTTTCAATGTAGACAAAACAGCCTTCTCAGGGAAGAAGACACTATCTGAGATTTTCATAGCTAGAGAGGAGAAGTCAATGCCTGGCTTCAAATCTGCTCTTTTAAGGAGTTAACACAGCTGGTGACTTGAAGTTGAAGCCAATGCTCATTTACCATTCTGAAAATCCTAGGGCCCTTGAGAATTATGCTAAATCTATTCTGCCTATGCTCAGTAAATGAAACCATAAAACCTGGAATAACAGCACATATGTTTACCAGTATTGAATATCTTAAGCCCACTGTTGAGACCTACTGCTCAGAAAAAAAGGATTCACTTCTAAATATTACTGCTTATTGACACTGCACCAAGTCACCCAAGAGTGCTGATGGAGATGGACAATGAGACTGATGTATTGTTTTCATGCCAAGGAGTAATTTCGACTTTCAAGTCTTATGATTTAAGAAATACAGCCAGAACAGCCATAGATAGTGATTCCTCTGATGGATCTGGGCAAGGGAAATTGAAAATCTCTGGAAAGAATTCACATTCTAGATGCCATTAAGAATATTTGTGGTTCAAGGGAAGAGGTTAAAATATCAACATTAACAGTTTAGAGGAAACTGTTGATTGATTCCAACCCTCATGGATAAGTTTGAGGGGTTCAAGACTTCAGTGGAGGAAGTAGCCGCAGGTGTGGTGGAAAGAGCAAGAGAACTAGAATTAGAAGTGGAGCCTGAAGATGTGACTGAGTTGCTGCAACCTCAATATAAAACTTTAATGCACAAAAAAGTACTTTTTCTGGATGAGCCAAAAACGTAGTTTCTTGAGATGGGAACCTGCTCTTGATAAAGGTGCTATGAAGATTGTTGACCAGACAATAAATGATTTAGGATATTATATAAATTTAGTTGAGAAAGCAGTGGGAGAGCTTGAGAGAATTGACTCCTGTTCTGAAAGAAGTTCCACTGTGGGAAGAGTGCTATCAAATAGGATTGCATACTACAGAGAAATCGTTCATGAAAGGAAGAGCTGGCAGCCTACATCATTGTCTTATTCTTAAAAAACTGTGCCTTTTGAGACACTTCACTCCCTGTCTATGGAATGTGTACTGCTACTGCTAAGTCGATTCAGTCGTGTCCGACTCTGTGCGACCCCATAGACGGCAGCCCACGGGGCTCCCCCGTCCCTGGGATTCACCAGGCAAGAACACTGGAGTGGGTTGCCATTTCCTTCTCCAGTGCATGAAAGTGAAAAGTGAAAGTGAAGGCGCTCAGTTGTGTGCGACCCTCAGCGATCCCATGGACTGCAGCCTTCCAGGCTCCTCCGTCCATGGGATTTTCCAGGCAAGAGTACTGGAGTGGGGTGCCATTGCCTTCTCCGATGGAATGTGTATCTCTCTAAATAAACCTGCTCTCATTTTATTATGGCTAACTCTTGAATTCTCTCCTATGCAAAGCCAAAGACCCTCACGTGGGGCTGGTCCCAGGGACTTGCCTGAGACCTGGAATGAGACCATTCTCTGTCTCCCATTCTCCCGCAACGGTTGCACATCCCAAAGTGTGATTTTTGCTGCTCCTGGATTAATCCATTTTGCTGGTAAAAATAACTTGGTTGGTGCTGCTGCTGCCAAGTCGCTTCAGTCGTGTCCGACTCTGTGTGACCCCCATAGACAGCAGCCCACCAGGCTCCCCCATCCCTGGGATTCTCCAGGCAAGAATACTGGAGTGGGTTGCCATTTCCTTCTCCATCCAATGCATGCATGAATGCTAAGTCACTTCAGTCGTGTCCAAGTCTATAACTTGGCTGTTTTATTGTTAACAAATGTAATCCAAAGGGCATTGGAGATTGACTTGTTCACTGCTCTGTGCTCAGCACTTAGAAGAGTGACTGGTGCTGGACGTTGTTAAATTGCATGTGCTGGAGTCCCCCAGATCCTGTAGGAGTAGCAGGTAAGCGACCTGGGAGGGTGGCAAGAAACTGGTAGCCTGAGCAGCCTCTTTAACCAGGGAGGGAAAACCAAAGTCACAGGAAAGAATGTGCTGTGTGTTAAGTTGCTTCAGTCGTATCCAGCTCTTTGTGATTCTATGGACTGTAGCCCACCAGCTCCTCTGTCCATGGAATTCTGCAGGCTAGAATACTAGAGCGGGTTGCCATTTCCTCCTCCAGGGGATCTTCCCGACCCAGGGATTGAACCTGCCTCTCTTATGTTTCCGGCCTTGGCAGGCGGGTTGTTCACCACTAGTACCACCTGGAAAGCCCCTCTTAACTGCCCTCTGTGTAGCTTTTCTCTGCTGAGGGTCACAGACTTGCTTAAGAAGGGAGGCAGATCCTGTACCTACTCCAGCCAACACTCGAAAGCATCCAGCCTCTCTCTCTCTCTTTTTTTTCTCTTGTTGCAGAGCACGGACTCTAGAGTGCAAGGGCTCAGTAGTTGCAGTGTGTGAGTTTCTAGTTACCCTGAGGCATGAGGGATCTTAGTTCCCCAACCAGGGATTGAACCCACATCCCCTGCTTTGGAAGGTGGCTTCTTAACCACTGGACCACAAAGGAAGTCCCCCCCCCCAGCTTCTCTCTTTTGTGTAACCTAAACCCTTCATCCTGAACCTCCAGCTCAGGTCTGAAACCTGGTAGGGGAGCAGGATTGATCTGTGAGCTTTTTTTTTTCCTTTTAAAATGAAGTGTAATAAATGTACAGAGAAGTGCACATGTGTGTGTAGTTTGATGAATTTTCACAAAGTGAACAAACCAGATAGTCCTCAATTCAGGAAACAGAATATCGTCCACCAGCCTTTCTGATGTTCCCCAAGTGCCACCTCCCCGTCACTACCCCCGCCTCTTTCCCTTGGGAGTCAGGGGGATCCTTCCCCCAGAGCCTCTGCTTTATGAAGCTGACCGGAGGCCCGGTGTCAAAGCTGCACAGGTGGTTTACATGCATAGAGAGGTTTGGCAACTACTCCTGGAAGTCGCATCATCTCTGTTGCAAGTGGAATCAGAAGCTGCTCTATTCCCAGTCTTGGGCTCAGCACCAGTAGCTGTCTGGCTAGGTTTCCCCATGAAGCAGTGGGCATTTCCTGTATCTGGGGCCTGCAGAACACGGGAGGGGCAACTCCTGGGCTCAGGAAGGCTGGTGGGTTAGTTCCAGCCTGGGCATGTGGCCCTCCTTCTCTGGCAGGAGGTGCATGAAGAGGTATTTTTGGAAGGTGCAGGAGTTCTGTAGCCATTTGGAAAATGCCTGCTCATAGGCTGGGCTGGATTTTCATTTTAAAATGATGATGTGGCTGAAGGGCCTGACCTGGCCAGTTTTCCTGGATCTACGGGTGGGGAAAGCGAAGAGACATGCTCATTTTTTTCCCCTTTTTCTTTAAATTGTGTCACCATTTTCTTTTTGTCTCAAATCCCTCTAACCCACAAGCTTCAAGAGAATCGTGAAGTGTCTCCCGCAGTTCATTGGCTCTTTGATGCTGTTTGCAGGTAGGTGTTTTTTCTTGTCTCAAATCAGCCAGGGCTCTGGGGTCACTTTAAGTCGAGTGAGAGTTTAACCTTCAGTTCTCCACCAAGGATCTCTGGCTCTGGAGCCCTCACCTGGAGTCCCCTGCGCTTCCAGGCAGGGCCCTGAGTGCCCTCCTACTCTCTCCCCTGCGTCTCTCTCTGCTTTGCCCTGCTGCCTTCATCCTCACTGAGAGCTGCAGCTTTTTTTTAAAAAAAAAATTGTAATTGATTTACAGTGTTGAGCTAATCCCTACTGTATAGCAAAGTGATTCTGTTATATATACGTATGTACATCTTTTTCATGTGTTTTCTATTATGGTTTATCACAGGATATTGAATAGAGTTCCCTGTACTGTACAGTCGGACCTTGTTGTTCACCCAGTGTATATATAATAGCTTACATCTGCTAACCCAACCTCCCACTCTGCCCCTCGCCCAGCCCCCTCCCCCTTGGCGATCACCAGTCTGTCTTCTGTGTCTGTGAGTCTTTCTGTTTTGTAGATAGGTTCACATTTTAGGTTCCGTATGTAAGTGATATCATACTGTATTTGTCTTTCTCTTTCTGTCTGACTTAGTATGATCATCTCTAGGTCCATCCATGTTGTGGAAAAGGCATTATTTCATTCTTCTTTATGGTTGCGTAGTATTCCATAAATATAATATTACATCTTGTCTATCCTTTCATCTGTCGATGGACATTTGTTTTCTTGTCTTGGCTATTGTGAATAGTGCTGCTGTGAGCACTATTATAGAGGTGCATGTATCTTTTTGAACTGTGGTTTTGCCTGGATATATGCCCAGGAGTGGGCTTACTGGACCATATGGCAACTCTAGTTTTAGTTTTCTGAGGATCATCCATACTGTTTTACGTACTGGTTGTACCAACTTACCTTCCCACCAACAGGGTAGGAGGATTCCCTTTTCTGTACACCCTCTCCATCATTTATTTGTAGACCCTTTTTTTAATTGGAGCATAATTGTTTTATGAGGTTGTGTTAGTGTCTGTTGTACAATGAAATGAATCAGCTATATGTATACGTATATCCCCTCCCTTTTGGACTTCTCTCCCCAACCCTCCATCCCACCCATCTAGGTCACCAAAGAGCAACAAGCTGAGTTCTCTGTACTGTATCACAAGTTCTCCATTTTGACCGGCATGAGGTGGTACCTTACTGTAGTTTTGATTTGCATTTCTCTAATAATTACCAATGTTGAGCATCTTTAATGTGCTTATTGGCCATTCATATGCCATCTTTTGGGATACCCTCATAGCTCAGTTGGTAAAGAATCCGCCTGCAATGCAGGAGACCCCGGTTCGATTCCTGAATCAGGAAGATCCCTTGGAGAAGGGATAGGCTACCCACTCCAGTATTCTGGCCTGGAGAATTCCATGGACTGTATAGTCCTTGGGGTCACAAAGAGTCGAATACGACTGAGTGACTTTCACTTTCATATGCCTTTTAGAGAAATGTCTATTTAGCAGCTGCAGGTGTTTTTTATTTTAAGTGATTTTATTTATGTATTTATTGGCTGTGCTGGGTCTTGTTGCTGCTCAGGCTTTTGCTGTAGTTGATGTGAGCGGGGGCTACTCTCCAGTTGTGGTGGGTGGGCTTCTCATCGCAGTGGCTTCTCTTGTTGCAGAGCACAGGCTCCAGGGCATGTGGGCTGCAGTAGTTGCAGTTCCTGAGCTCTAGCGCACAGGCTCAATAGTTGTGGCACGCAGGCTTGGTTGTTCTGCTTATGGGGGATCTTCCCAGATCAGGGATCAAACCCATGTCTCCTGTATTGACGGGCAGATTCTTTACCACTGAGCCACCTAGGAAGCCCCAGTTGCAGTTTTTGCTAATCATCTATCCATTCACTCACTCATCCATTCATTTGACCAGTGCCAAGCCCTGTCCTGGAAACAGGATGGAGGATCAGGTAGACAAACGACTTTGTATCATCACCATTTTTGCCTTCACCCTTGAGAACTCTTTGTCCCCACTTCTCTACTTCCTCCCAAGGCCATTTCCATGCTCTCTGAAGAACCTCTGCTCCTTCACTTCCATAGCAAAGGGAGCCTGTCCTCTCCATTATCTGTGTCCAAACCCCTTGCTCAGTTCAGTTCAGTCGCTCAGTCATGTCTGACTCTTTGCGACCCCATGAACTGCAGCACACCAGGCCTCCCTGTCCATCACCAATTCCTAGAGCTTACTCAAACTCATCTCCATTGAGTTGGTGATGCCGTCCAACCATCTCATCCTCTGTCGTCCCCTTCGCCTCCCGTCTTCGATCTTTCCCAGCATCAGGGTCTTTTCCAATGAGTCAGCTCTTCGCATCCAGTGGCCAAAGTATTGGAGTTTCAGCTTCAACATCAATCCTTCCAATGAACACTCAGGACTCATATCCTTTAGGATGGACTGGTTGGATCTCCTTGTAGTCTAAGGAACTCTCAAGAGTCTTCTCCAACACCACAGTTCAAAAGCATCAATTCTTCGGCGCTCAGCCTTCTTCACAGTCCAACTCTCACATCCATACATGACCACTGGAAAAACCATAGCCTTGACTAGATGGACCTTTGTTGGCAAAGTGATGTCTCTACTTTTCAATATGCTGTCTATGTTGGTCATAACTTTTCTTCCAATGGCCGCACTCACCATCTGCAGTGATTTTGGAGCGCAAAAAAATAAAGTCTGCCACTGTTTCCACTGTTTCTCCATCTATTTCGCATGAAGTGATGGGACCAGATGCCATGATCTCAGTTTTCTGAATGTTGAGCTTTTAGCCAACTTTTTCACTCTCCTCTTTCACTTTCGTCAAGAGGCTCTTTAGTTCTTCACTTTCTGCCATACGGGTTGTGTCATCTGCATATCTGAGGTTATTGATATTTTTCTCAGCAATCTTGATTCCAGCTTGTGCTTCATCCAGCCCAGCATTTCTCACGATGTACTCTCAGTTCAGTTCAGTTCAGTCACTCAGTCGTGTCCCACTCTTTGCGACCCCATGAATCGCAGCACGCCAGGCCTCCTTGTCCATCACCAACTCCCAGAGTTCACTCAGACTCACGTCCATCGAGTCAGTGATGCCATCCAGCCATCTCATCCTCTGTCGTCCCCTTCTCCTCTTGCCCCCAATCCCTCCCAGCATCAGAGTCTTTTCCAATGAGTCAACTCTTCGCATGAGGTGGCCAAAGTACTGGAGTTTCAGCTTTAGCATCATTCTTTCCAAAGAAATCCCAGGGCTGATCTCTTTCAGAATGGACTGGTTGGATCTCCTTGCAGTCCAAGGGACTCTCAAGAGCCTTCTCCAACACCACAGTTCAAAAGCATCAATTCTTCGGCACTCAGCCTTCTTCACAGTCCAACTCTCACATCCATACATGACCACAGGAAAAACCATAGCCTTGACTAGACGGACCTTTGTTGGCAGTAATGTCTCTGCTTTTGAATATGCTATCTAGGTTGGTCATAACTTTCCTTCCAAGGAGTAAGCGTCTTTTAATCTCATGGCTGCAGTCACCATCTGCAGTGATTTTGGAGCCCAGAAAAATAAAGTCTGACACTGTTTCCACTGTTTCCCCATCTATTTCCCATGAAGTGATGGGACTGGATGCCATGAGCTTTAAGCCCACTTTTTAACTCTCCACTTTCACTTTCATCAAGAGGCTTTTGAGTTCCTCTTCACTTTCTGCCATAAGGGTGATGTCATCTGCATATCTGAGGTTATTGATATTTCTCCCAGCAATCTTGATTCCAGCTTGTGTTTCTTCCAGTCCAGCGTTTCTCATAATGTACTCTGCATATAAGTTAAATAAGCAGGGTGACAATATACAGCCTTGACGTACTCCTTTTCCTATTTGGAACCAGTCTGTTGTTCCATGTCCAGTTCTAACTGTTGCTTCCTGACCTGCATACAGATTTCTCAAGAGGCAGGTCAGGTGGTCTGGTATTCCCATCTCTTTCAGAATTTTCCACAGTTTGTTGTGATCCACACAGTCAAAGTCTTTGGCGTAGTCAATAATGCAGAAGTAGATGTTTTTTCTGGAACTCTCTTGCTTTTTTGATGATCCAATGGATGTTGGCAATTTGATCTCTGGTTCCTCTGCCTTTTCTAAATCCAGATGCCTTCTCTAAACCCCTTGCTGCTGACCCTCATTTCTAGCTCTCTCGGTCTGAGACAGAGAATAAAAAAGTAATTCCTTTGGCATGAGTTTCTTCCGCAGCTTTCCCTTTCTGAGACCCTCTCTGTCCCCCATCCTCTCTCCATGCCAGATCCTGGAATGGAAGTGCCATTTGTGGGCACTGCTGTACTTTTGTCCTTCCAGAAACCAAAGCAGGGAGTTCCCCAGTTGCCTAATGGTTAGGACTCGGAGCTGTTACTGCCCAGGCCCCAGATTTGATCCCTATTTGGGGAACTAAGATCCCATAAGCTGCATGGGTCAGTCCAAATAAAAGAAACCAAAGCAAAACCAAAGAGTGGTGGCAGAGGTGAGAGGAAGGGATGGAGAGGGTCTCAGAAAAGAAAAGTTGGGGAAGAAAATAAAATAAGGGCTCTGAAGGGCTGGGCTGCTTGCTGGGAGATGACTCTCTGAGGCAGAAGCAGGGTAAAGGGTGACCTAGAAGATGGCAGTGGCTTCCGGGTGCTCACCGGGGTGTCAGTGAACACTCTTCCACTTCTTCTCTTTTCTTGGACCTGCCAGACTGTTTGAAAGAAGCAGTCTCTGAGTCGTTTAAACTGCCTATTGGTCAGAGGGAGAAGCTGTCTAGGCTCTCAGGTAAGGTCTCTGAATCTGAGCTGATCACCTGGAAGAGGTGTATAGCTAGGGAGGGAAAATAGATCCAGGGCATTCAGAGAATATGTGCTGAACCTGAGAGTCACTAAATGACACAGAGCAATACATATGCCATGTGAACTGGATGTTCATAAAGCCTTGATCAGTGAGTTTTCCAGAAAAGAGTCTTTAAAAAAATTACATATTTGTTCATTTCAAATAGATAATCCAAGCACAGGGCACAACATTTCAAAAAGTGCCAGAAGGTATGCGTAGTAAAAAATAAATGTCTTTCCCTCTTCTGTGCCCAAGTTCTTCAGTTCCCTTTGCAGAAACAACTACTGTTGTCAGTTTTTATTATTGTTGTTCAGTTGCTAAGTTGTGTCTGATTCTTGGCAATCCTGGCATGGATTGCAGCACGCCAGGCTCCCCTTCACTATCTCCCAGAGTTTGTTCAAACTCATATCCATTGAGTTGGTGATGCCATCCAGCTCATCCTCTGTCACCCCTTCAATCTTTCCCAGCATCAGGGTCCTTTCCAATGAGTTGGTTCTTTACATCAGGTGGCTAAACAAAGTATTGGAGCTTCAGCTTCAGCATCAGTCCTTCCAATGAATGTTCAGGGTTGATTTCATTTAGGATTGACTGATTTGATCTCTGAAAATCACAAGTGTGTTTGTGTGTCTGTGTGTACTTGAAAAAATACAAATGGGCATATTATATATACTGTTTTTAACTGTGTTCTTTTAAGAGTATATTTTAGAGTCTATTTTCTTAACATATACTGTATGGGTTGGGGTAGCTTTGAAAAGCAGAAAAACTTTGTTCCCATACAGCCCTGGAGCTTTACTTCAGATCAAACAGCTCCTTATTTGCAGCTGTTTTTTTTTTTTTTTTACAGACAGTGTGGTCCCGGGGCGACCTGAAGCTGTCTTGCTCAGGGAAACATCCTGGCATGGAACAGGCAAGGAGCTAACATCCCTGCCAGATTTCACTGGGATTCACGTCCCCCATTCATATGGAATTCCCTACATCTGGAATTTGTTCTCAGAGTTTATATGAGAGATACCAGCACCAAGCTCCTACCTGGCTACTCAATTTTTTTTTTTCCCCCAGGTCTTGTAGGTGGGTGAAGTGTTTTCTGGGTGTTGTGGAGGTCATTTCACAAAGCTGCATTTCTGGCTCATGGAGAGAGGCTGGCAGGGGCTGTGTTTAAGGGATTAATGCCCCATGGTGCTGTCTGTGGCTTCAAGATTACTCAGGTCAGGGTGAGCTGTTTCCCTGAAGCGGTCTGGAATGCAGGAAGTGGAATGGGACATAGCTCTTAATGTTAAAAGACTGGTTAATCAAACCACTTTGGGTGCAGGTGTATCTGAATCACCTTGTAGAATGCTGTGTCCTTTCCCTTTCCTCTTGCTCTCTGCCTGCCAACGTTGTTCATTTTCTTTTCTTTTTCATATTTATTTTATTCATTTATTTGGCTGTATTGGGTCTTAGTTGCATGGCACAGGGAATCTCTGATCTTTGCGGCATGTGGGGTCTTTAGTTGTGGCCTGTGGGATCTAGTTCCCTGACCAGGGATCAATCCCGGGTCCCCTGCATAGGGAACAAAGAGTCTTAGCCACTGGACTACCAGGGAAGTCCTGCTCCTTTTCTTTTGATGAGCTTTCTAATCCTAGTGGTCCATTTCTGCTGCCCCAAAGCAGCTTGGGTCAGATCAGATCAGCTTCCTATTTGATTTAATGTTCCAAAGAAAAAATATCACGGTGGGTATTTCTTTAAATTTCGTCAGATCGAATTGCTTACAAGATTTTTCCAATCAAATAAAGGGAAAACAACCAGATATAGTGATCCCTTGTTCTTAGAGTGGCACCATAGCCTGAGGCTCTTGGAGGTTTATTACCTTATTTGCTCTTTTAAAAAATAACAGCTTTATTCAGATATAATCCACATACCATATAACTCACTGATTTCAAGTAAACAATTCAGTGGGTTTTTTTTTTAATATATTCAAAGAATTGCACAACTATCGCCTCAATCAATTTTAGAACATTTTCATCAATCACTCCCTCCCATCAAAAAGCCCCATAGCCATTAGCAATTACTTCCCCCTCAGTCCAAGGCATCCACTAATATACTTGTTTTTTTCTATGGATTTGCCTGTTCTGGACATTTCATATAAAGGGGCTTATATAATATATGGTCTTTCAAGACTGGCTTCTTTCATCTAGCAGGATATTTTCAAGATTCAGCCCTGTTGTAGCATTTATCAGTACTGACTGGAAGAAACACAAGCTGGAATCAAGATTGCCGGGAGAAATATCAATAACCTCAGATATGCAGATGACACCACCCTTATGGCAGAAAGTGAAGAGGAACTCAAACGCCTCTTGATGAAAGTGAAAGTGGAGAGTGAAAAAGTTGGCTTAAAGCTCAACATTCAGAAAACGAAGATCATGGCATCCGGTCCCATCACTTCATGGGAAATAGATGGGGAAACAGTGGAAACAGTGTCAGACTTTATTTTTCTGGGCTCCAAAATCACTACAGATGGTGACTGCAGCCATGAAATTAAAAGACGCTTACTCCTTGGAAGGAAAGTTATGACCAACCTAGATAGCGTATTCAAAAGCAGATACATTACTTTGCCAACAAAGGTTCATCTAGTCAAGGCTATGGTTTTTCCTGTGGTCATGTATGGATGTGAGAGTTGCACTGTGATAAAGGCTGAGCGCTGAAGAATTGATGCTTTTAAACTGTGATGTTGGAGAAGACTCTTGAGAGTCCCTTGGACTGCAAGGAGATCCAACCAGTCCATTCTGAAAGAGATCAGCCCTGGGATTTCTTTGGAAGGAATGATGCTAAAGCTGAAACTCCAGTACTTTGGCCACCTCATGGCGAAGAGTTGACTCATTGGAAAAGACTCTGATGCTGGGAGGGATTGGGGGCAAGAGGAGAAGGGGATGACAGAGGATGAGATGGCTGGATGGCATCACTGACTCGATGGACATGAGTCTCAGTGAACTCCAGGAGTTGGTGATGGACAGGGAGGCCTGGCGTGCTGCGATTCATGGGGTCGCAAAGAGTCGGACACGACTGAGCGACTGATCTGATCTGATCACTCTTGTTTATGGTCAAGTAATATTCCATTGTGTGGCTCTGTCATATTTTACTTATTCATTAATTAGCTGATGGACATCTGGGTTTTTTCCACTTTGTTGGCTATAATGAGTAAGGGTTCTATGAACATTCCTGTAGACATTTTTGTGTGGACCTCACTTGAACTTGGGCATCCCCAGTGGCTCAGCGGTAAAGAATCTACCTGCAATGGAAGAGATGCGGTTCTATCCCTGGGTTGGGAAGGTCCCCTGGAGGTGGAAATGGCAACCCACTCCAATGTTCTTCCCTGGGAAATCCTATGGACAAAGGAGCGTGGTGAGCTACAGTCCATGGGGTCACAGTCAGACATGACTGAGCACATAGGTACACTTGATCTTTACAGCAACTCTCAGAGGTTTACAGACCTAGTTCTATAGACAACAAAACTCATTCCAAGATTGTAGACAGAGCCCATGCTTTTTCCAGTCTATGTTCACAGAGCTGAAATAACTGCTTCGACAGAACGTGCTGTGGATATGTCCGCAGGAAGGACCTGTGAACAGGAATGGTTATTTTTCAGTTGTGAAATTTCAGCCCTCTCCCCAATGTCCCCCTTCTCTTTGCCTTTTCCCTCCTCTCCTAGTTTTCACTTTTAAGTATCGGGGTTTCCGCCTCTCTGGTGGGTACAGAATCCACTCTCACTCATTTATACTTTGATGTGGAATATAATTTTGTGAGAATGTGATATTTGCACTTTCGAATCACCCCGATGAGGTGAAATCTCCTCTGCTAGTAGCAAGCACTGAGGTGCTATTTGAAGCAGGGACAGGCAGAGGGAGGATTTCTTGGAAAAGCTCCTTCTCCTGTCGGGTCCCAGGTTTCCAGGATGAAGGCCACCCACCGTGGGGGTTGGGCTGCGTGGACCGCCACCTGTCCGCGGCCTCCCCTCTACCCCCAGCTAGGCCGCGCGCACCGTTGCTCTGCAACCACCCGCTCACGCAGGTGGCGGCCCCAGAACCCTGCAGGGAGCGCGCGCACACACCGGGACTCAGGGCCGCCCGCGCAGCCCCGACGTCAGACCCACCCCTCTCCTCAGTGCCTGCCGGGCCCGGCGGGAGGCCGAGCCCCGCCCCCCTCGGAGGGCAGCCTGTGGAACCCACGAATCAGAGAGACCGACACATCGCCCGGCCGGGAGCCGGGCAACCAATCGCCGCACGTGTGTGATCCCGTGCCCGCTGGGGAGGCCGGCTGCGGGAGCTGAGGCGGCGACGGCGGGAGTCGCTGCTGAGGCGGCCGCGGGCGCGGGTCGTGTCAGCGCAGCTCCTCGGGGCCGGGCCAGGCTGGCAGCAGCTGGCGCCTGGCGGTGAGGGCGGGCTCCCGGGGTGGGCGGAATGGCCCCCACCTAGGGCCGTGGCAGTAGTGGCTGAGCCCAGGATGCTGAGGAGGCGGCGCGGCGGCTCCTCGCTCTTTCCAGGTAAGGGTGACGCCGCGCTCGTGGCGGCGCGCCTCCCCGGCCCCGCTGTCTCCCTGCTGCCGCTCACCTGGCTCCGAGTCCCGGCCGCGTCTGTCCTGGCATCCCTCGGCCCCAGTCACCGCCGGCCCGCGTATCTCCCCTGGGGCTAGTCCAGCCCCGCCCCCTCAGCGCGGAGCCCCGTGTCCCGGCCCGGCCGGGCCCGGCTCCGGAGCCCGCACCCCTGTCCTCGGCGCCCGCGTTTCCCGGTCTCGGGCTTCCCCGTGGCCCGACTCGCCCCCGCCGTGGTCGGCCTTCGCTCTCTCCCGCCCCCTCCTCGCCTTCCTGTCCCTCAGGCTGGGCCGGCACAGTTTCCCAGCCTCCGCAGTCCTTCGGGGCGCCTTCCGGGGATGAGCCGCCAGGGCGTCCCCCGGATCGGACTTCTGCCCTCGTCTCTACCGGGACTTCCCTTACCCAGGCTCACCCCATCCTTGCCCTCCTGTACTGGGTCCTCTAGGCATTTCACTCGAGCCCTCCCGCCCCCCACCCCACGCACTGTGTCCCTGGGTTTTGCCCTTTTGCCCCCAGATGCTTTCCTTTCCCAACTCGCCCCTTCTCTCTACATTTTCATTCCCCACCGTCGCTAACACATCTTTTCCTCTACGCTTAAACCTTCAGACATTGCTCCTCTCCTGAGTGCCCGGTCTATACAGTTTTAGCGTAAGTCGTCTTTAAATGAGCTACACCCATAACAGGTAAAGTGTGTTGCTTAGAGTTTGGCACACAGTAGGTCTGGTACGTGGTAGGTGCTCACGCGTGTTACCCTCTTCCTCCTTTGAGGCCTTTGTGCCCTCCAGATAGAGGTAGCAAGACGTCCAGTATCCAGTACCTCAAGAGTAGAATGGGAGGTGGCAGGATGAATTAGGCACCTCCAAGTGTGATGAAGAGATTGCATTGTCAGTTATTTACTTACAGCAGTCATTCCGAAGAATTGAATTTTGCCATCTTTGTGTCATGTATCGTTTTCTAATAATTGGCTTTGTAAAGAGTTCTTAATAAGGTTTGCAACTTAGTCCCACCACCCCATCTCCTTTGCTGAACTTTTATTTTTAGGGAAGGAAGAGCCCGCACCTCCTAGTTGAAATTGCATTGTGTCTAAGAAGGGTTTAGAGTGTTTATCTCCCAGCTGGATAGTCCAGTCCCGCAGTGAATTTTCACCCTTTAAGAACCTAGAGAAATCAGGTTTAGATTTCTTGGAATCAACCGTGGAAGGGATCAGAAATGCTTAGGAGTGGAAGTTCTGACAAGTTCTCTCAGAGTGAAGGAGGAATTAGCCACCCCCGCCCCGCTTTCTGGCTATCAGAGGAAATAACTAGAGTCGATTTTTAAAAAGAATAAAATAAGTTTGACTTTTGAAAATTATAAGCCGTGTTACTGGCCTCAAGCCATTCTTGCTCATTTGCTCTGATGATTTCCAAGCCTGGGTGAATCAAACAGTTGGCTTTTTCTGCTCCTGGAGGCTTGAGGAAAGCGTGTGACTGAACTGCTGGTGCTGTTCTAAACTTTTGGATTCCAACTTTGCTCGCGCTGCCTGGAGATCCTTTGACTCACTACCTATGTACCTCTTATGTACCTAGACCTCATTGCTATTTCTAGAGCTTTACCATTTTCCTCTTCTTGACTTATCTTACTCTTGATTTCTTTACATTTCTTATTTTGCCTCTTACCTCGCAGAATTGGTGGGCATCAGCCCTGAACCCTTAAGGGTCTGTCGTTTATCTGTGTGCTTGTACCTATCTGATTTCTGATCGCCTTTTCTTTTATCAGAGGAAGAAGGTATTACTTTCTGAGGCTAACATCTTTCATGTTCTGTATTCTCTCTTTTTCTCAGCTTGCACACATGCTCAGGTTTTCACCATCTACAACAAACCAAAACGAAACATTGCCTTGATGTTCTTTCCCTTAGATTAATGTGGTATTCCTTAGGATTTTGTTTTCTGTTCTTTCCCCTGTCCTCTAGTTTGTGTTATTACACTTTCGTTCATGGCTTCTAGTAGCACCCATATATTTTTGGTTTCAGTTCAGTTCAGTCGCTCAGTCGTGTCCGACTCTTTGTGACCCCATGAATCACAGCATGCCAGGCCTCCCTGTCCATCACCAACTCCTGGAGTTCACTCAGACTCATGTCCATCAAGTCAGTGATGCCATCCAGCCATCTCATCCTCTGTCGTCCCCTCTCCTCCTGCCCCCAATCCCTCCCAGCATCAGAGTCTTTTCCAATGAGTCAACTCTTCGCATGAGGTGGCCAAAGTACTGGAGTTTCAGCTTTAGCATCATTCCTTCCAAAGAAATCCCAGGGCTGATCTCCTTCAGAATGGACTGGTTGGATCTCCTTGCAGTCCAAGGGACTCTCAAGAGCCTTCTCCAACACCACAGTTCAAAAGCATCAATTCTTCGGCGCTCAGCCTTCTTCACAGTCCAACTCTCACATCCATACATGAGCACTGGAAAAACATGACCAAAAAAAATATTTTTGGTTTACAACGGTATATATTCAGTCCTCATTTTTCTTGAACTTCAGGTATTTCATATGTTTGTCTATAGGATAACTATACTTGGATACTTGTACTTCAAACTGGGGTATTTTTTCCTTTCTCTTCTTACTCATAGCTGCCTTAAGGACATCCACAAACCTCCTATTTTAAGTTCTGTACCCTAGAAACTTTAGAATCCTCTTCTTCTCTCCTATCATTATATCTGCCATAGATCCTGTTGTTGCTACCTGAAATCCTTTTCTTTTCTCTCCTCATTGCCAGAAGATTGCTTGTGGCCTGGGTTATGTTTTTCCTGAACAGATTGCAACCCAGGCTCTACTTTAAAACCACCTGGGAGTTTCAAAGGTTGAGGATGAAGGGATCAAGGCCTCCATAGAGATTCTGAGTCTTGGTCTGCTGTGGGGCCAGACCTTTTCATTTAAAAAATCTTTCTCATGCAGCAGTAATAGGCAGCAAAGGCTGAGAACTGGCTTGAGAGCTCTAAGAGGGACTGAGAATGGCGAGGAGCTATATATAGCATTTAACTCATCCTTTAAAAATCAACGTAAATGTCACTTTTGTTGGCATGGTTACTTTCCTGACTTTGTATGTTTACCTGTTAAAGTACTTATCACATTAAAAAATTTTTTTTTTAATTAGAGGGTAATTTCTTTACAATGTTGTGAATTTCTGCTATACAACAATGCAAGTCAGTCATCATTTTATATTTATATGTATGTATATATCCCTTTCCTCTTGAGCCTTCCTCCCACCTCTCATCCTACCCCCCAAATTTTATTTAAATCATTTCTCATGGGCCCATTTTTCTCATAACTAGGATTTTCTTGAGGTCTGTGATTATGCCCAAAGGTAAATTATTGTTTCTTACACTATTCACAGCACTTCTGATACCAAATATGTAGGTTTTTCCCTCACATTAAATAGTTCTCCAATTCTCCAGACAGCAACTGAGTATTCTACACTTTAACTTAATTATTACTATTAATACCTGGATTTAGTGCAGACCCCATAGATTAAGGACTCAGTCCCACAAGACTCCTCTCAACTTCAGACCAATCCCAAGTCTTAGGTTGTGACCTGTACTTGAAGCCAGTTGGCAATAAATTGAGGCTTCTTACAACTCCCTCCTCAGGTGTATAATTTGCTATAAAGGCTCACGGAATTCAGGAAAGCTCATTACTTACTTTTACCCATTGACTAAACAATGAAAACAGTGACAGATTTTATTTTCTTTGGCTTCAAAGTTACTGTGGACTGCCACCATGAACTTAAAAGATGCTTGCTCCTTGGAAGAAAAGCTATGACAAATCTAGTCAGCGTATTAAAAAGCAGAGACATCACTTTGCCAACAAAGGTTTGTCTAGTCAAAGCTATGGTTTTCCCAGTGTGAGAGTTGGACCATAAAGAAGGCTGAGCACCGAAAAATTGATACTTTTGAACTGTGGTGTTGGAGAAGACTCTTGAGAGTCCCTTGGACTGAAAGGAGATCCAACCAGTCAATCCTAAAGGAAATTAACCGTAAATATTCATTGGAAAAACTGGTGCTGAAGCTCCAGTACTTTGGTTACCTGATACAAAGAACTGACTCATTGGAAAAGACCCTGATGCTGGGAAAGATAGAAGACAGGAGGAGAAAGGGATGACAGAGGATGAGATGGTTGGATGGCATCACCGACTTGATGGACCATGAGTTTGAGCAAACTCTGGGAGATAGTGAAGGACAGGGAAACCTGACATGCTGCAGTCCATGGGGTCACAAAGAGTTGGACACGGCTGAGCGACTGAACAACAAAATTCTGGAAGCCGTTCCATATGCTATTAAGAGGTTCCAGGGAAACTGAGACTCCATTGTTCCTGGGTTAAATTTGTGGTTAAACACACTTTTATACTGGCTTTTGATGACTGACTTTTGATTGTATCCTGGACCTTTGTGATATTTTGTTAGGAGACTCTGGATCCTATTTAAATCTTTTATAGGTGAGGGAGATTAAGAATTGCTTCTAGTTATAAAATAAATCTTGGGGATGTAATATATAGCGTAGGGAATGTAGTCAAATATTGTAATAACTTTGTATGGTGACAGGTGGTAACTAGACTTATGGTAGTGACCATTTTGTAATGTTTAAAAATATTAAATCACTATGTTGTACACCTAAAATTAATATAGTAATGTAAGTCAGTTACCCTTCAATAAAAAGAAAAGTCTTCTGTTTTAGTAGCAGTTGCCCTAAAAAGTTTCATGCATAGGGCCCAGTCTACTTTCTTTTATTTTTGGTAGCAGCTTTATTGAGCTATCATTCACATTTCATACGTTCGCCCATTTAAGGTATAATTTTTTTTAGTATGTTTGGTATATTTTAGTTGTTGTTTAGTTGCTATAGTTGTGCCAGATTTTTTTGCAGTCCCATGGACTATATCCCGCCAGGTTCCTCTGTCCATGGGATTCCCCAGGCAAGAATACCGAAGTGGTTTGCCATTTCCTTCTCCAGGGGATTTCCTGACCCAGGGATCAAACCTGGATCTCCTGCATTGGCAGGCAGATTCTTTAGCACTGAGGCACCAGCAAAGTCGTGTGCAACCCTTATTACAGACAACTTTAGAATGTTTTCAAGAAACTGTGCACTCCCTACCTGTCACTTCCAACCCCCACTTGTCATCCTGTGAGTTTAGTTCAGTTGCTCAGTTTTGTCCGACTCTTTGCGACCCCATGGACTGCAGCACTCCAGGTTTCCCTGTCCATCACCAATGCCTGGAACTTGCTCAAACTCATGTCCATCAAGTCGGTGATGCCATCCAACCATCTCATCTTCTGTTGTCCCCTTCTCTTCTTGCTTTTAATCTTTCCCAGCATCAGGGTCTTTTCCAATGAGTCGGTTCTTTGTATCAGGTGGCCAAAGTATTGGAGCTTCAGCATCAGTCCTTCCAATGAATATTCAGGACTGATTTCCTTTAGGATGGACTGGTTGGATCTCCTTGCAGTCCAAGGGACTCTCAAGAGTCTTCTCCAACACCACAGTTCAAAAGCATCCATTCTTTGGTGCTCAGATTTCTTTATGGTCCAACTCTCACATCCACACGTGACTACTGGAGAAACCATAGCTTTGACTAGATAGACCTTTGTCAGCAAAGTTATGTTTCTGCTTTTTAATATGCTGTCTAGGTTGGTTATAGCTTTTCTTCCAAGGAGCAAGCATGTTTTAATTTCATGGCTGCAGTCACCATCAGCAGTGATTTTCGAGCCCAAGAAAATAAGGTCTTTCACTGTTTCCATTGTTTCCCCATGTGTTTCCCATGAAGTGATAGGACCGGATGCCATGATCTTAGTTGTTTGAATGTTGTTTTAAGCCAGCTTTTTCACTCTCCTCTTTCACTTTCATCAAGAGGCTCTTTAGTTCTTCTTCGCTTTCTACCATAAGGGTTGTGTCATCTGCGTATCTGAGGTTATTGATATTTCTCCCGGCTGCCTTGATTCCAGTTCCTGCTTCATCCAGCCTGGCATTTTGCATGATGTAATAAGCAGGATGACAACATACAGCCTTGACGTACTCCTTCCCCAATTTGAAACCAGTCCGTTGTTCCATGTCTGGTTCTAGCTGTTGCTACTTGACCTGCATACAGATTTCTCAGGAGGCAAGTCAGGTGGTCTGGTATTCCCATCTCTTTCAGAATTTTCCACAGTTTATTGTGACCCACACAGTCAAAGGCTTTGGCGTAGTCAATAAAGCAGAAATAGATGTTTTTCTGGAAGTCTCTTGCTTTTTCGATGATCCAGCAGATGTTGGCAATTTGATCTCTGGTTCCTCTGCCTTTTCTAAAACCAGCTTGTACATCTGGAAGTTCTCAGTTCACGTACTGTTGAAGCCTCGCTTGGAGAATTTTGAGCATTACTTTGCTAGCGTGTGAGATGAGTGCAATTGTGTGGTAGTTTGAACATTCTTTGGCATTGCCTTTCTTTGGGATTGGAATGAAAACTGACCTTTTCCAGTCCTGTGGCCACTGCTGAGTTTTCCAGATTTGCTGGCATATTGAGTACAGCACTTTCACTGCATCATCTTTTAAGATTTGAAATACTGGAATTCTGTCACCTCCATTAGCTTCGTTGGTAGTGATGCTTCCTGTGGCCCAGTTGACTTTGCATTCCAGGATGTCTGGCTCTAGGTGAGTGATCACATCATCATGATTATCTGGGTCATGAAGATCTTTTCTGTATAATTGTTCTGTGTATTCTTGCCATCTCTTCTTAATATCTTCTACTTCTGTTAGGTCCATACTGTTTCTGTGTTTATTGTGCCCATCTTTGCATGAAATGTTCCCTTGATATCTCTAATTTTCTTGAAGAGATCTCTAGTCTTTCCCATTCTATTGTTTTCCTCTATTTCGTTGCACTGATCACTGGGGAAGGCTTTCTTGTATCTCCTTGCTATTCTGTGGAACTCTGCATTCAGATGTGTATATCTTTCTTTTCTCCTTTGACTTTAGCTTCTCTTCTTTTCTTAGCTATTTGTAAAGCCTCCTCAGACAACCGTTTTGCCCTTTTGCATTTCTTTTTCTGGGGATGGTCTTGATCAGCGCCTCCTGTTGTGCAGTGTCACGAACGTCCATCCATAGTTCTTCAGGCACTCCGTCTATCAAATCTAATCCCTGTCCCTTGGCAACTGCTAATGTGTTTTCTCTCTCTACAGATTTGCTTGTTCTGGACATTTCATATGAATGTAATCATACGACATGTAGTCCTTTGTTACTGGTTTCTTTCACTTTGCATGTTTTCATGGTTCTTCAATGTTGTAGAATGTATCAGTATTTTATTTCTTTTTCTTGCTGGATAATATTGTTTTGTGTGTAGACCACATTTATATATTAATCAGTTGATGGGTGTTTGGGTATTTGTACATTTTAACTATTACGACTAATGCTGCTATAAACATCTGTGTACAAATTTTTGGGTGCGCATGTTTCATTTCTCTTGGATATACACCTGTGGGTGGAATTGCTGGGTCATATAACTCTAGAACTGTAGGTCTGATATCTTGAGCAACTGCTAGACTGTTTTCCAAAATGGCTACTCTGTTTTGCATTTCTGTTAGCAATGTATGAAGGTTCCAATTTTTCTACCTCCTTGCCAAAACTTGTTATTGTCTGACCTTCATGTTCTAGCTATCCTAATATGTGTGAAGTAATATCTCATTGTGGTTTTGATTGCATTTCCCTGATGGTTAAAGATGTTGAGCAACTTTTCATGGGCTTTTTGGCTATTTGTATATCTTTGGAGAAATCTGTATTCTTTGTCCATTTTCAGATTGAGTTATTTGTCTTTCTGTTTCTGAGTTGTAAGGTTTCTTTATATATTCTGGATACTAGACCCTTATCAGATATGATTAACAGATATAAATCTCCCATTCTGTAGGTGTCTTCACTTTCTTGATGGCATAAAGTTTTAAAATTTTGATTAAGTCCAATTTGTCTTTTTTTCTTTTGTTGCTTGTGTTTTGTGTTTCATATTTAAGAAACTGGTGCCTGTTCAAAGTCATGAAAATCTCCTATGTTTTCTTCCAGGAGTTTCATAGTTTCAGCTCTTACATTTAGATCTTTAATTCATCTTTGTGAATTTTGTATGAGGTATGAGATAGGGGTCCAATCTCATTTTTTGCTTATAGATATTCAGTTGTCCTAGCACCATATGTTGTAAAAATACTCTTTTACTCTTTGATTTGTCTTGACACCATTGATTGGAATTTTGATAGAGATTGCATTGAACAGTTTGGGGAATATTGGCATGTTAATTCTTATTAGTCTTCTAACTCATGAGTGTGTAATGACTTTTCACTCATTTAGATCATCATTAATTTACTTCAAAAGCGTTTTCTGTTTTTCAGTGTACAAATTTTGCATTTTTTTTGTTAAATATTTTTCTTTTGTTTGTTTCATTTATTTTAAACTAAGGAGCATCTTAGATTAGTCATTATATACATGTATTTTTATCCACTTTCCAGTTTTTCTTTTTTTTTAAATTTTTGTTTTGTTTTGGAGTATAGTCAATTAACAGTGTTGTGATAGTTTCAGGTGGACAACAAGGGGATTCAACCATACGTGTACGTGTATCCATTCTCCCCCAAACCCCCTCCCATCCAGGATGCCACATATCTCTGAGCAGAGTTCCATGTGTGTATTTCTTAATGTTTCATTCTTTTGGTGCTATTGTGAGTGGAATTCTTTTGTTAATTTTGTTTTTGGATTGTCAATGATAATATATAGAAATATAATTGAATTCTTCATATTAGTCAAGTATCTTAAAATTATACCAAACTCATGTAACAGTTCTGATAGTTTTTTAGTGTTTTATTAGAATTTTATATATACGATATATACTCTCTGAAGAGAGGTAGTTTTACTTCTTCCTTCCAATCTGGATTGCTTTCTTTTTCTTTCCTAATTGCTCTGGCTAAAATTTCCTGTATAATACTATTAGAAATGGTGAGAGTGTACATCTTGTCTTGGTCCTGATCTTAGAGGGAATTGTTAAATGTGAAGTTATCTGTGGGTTTTCTTAGTTGTCGTTTTTCAAGTTGATGATGTCCTCTTCTATTTCTAGCGTATTAATTGTGTTTATTGTGAAAGAGTGTTGTGGTGGTGGTTTAGTCACTAAGTTGGGTCCGACTGCATGACAGGCTCCTCTGTCCATAGGATTCTCCAGGCAAGAATACTGAAGTGAGTTGCCATTTCCTTCTCCAGGGGATCTTCCCAACCCAGGAATCGAACCTGGGTCTCCTGCACTGCAGGCAGACTGAGCTATGAGGGAAGCCTGAAAGAGTGTTGGATTTTGTCAAATGCTTCTTCAGCGCCTATTAAGATTTATCAGGTAGTTTTTGGTCTTTTATTCTATTAATAATGGTGTGTGACATTAATCTATTTTCATATGTTAAGTCACCTTTACACACATGGGATATACCACATTTGGTCATGGTGTGTGATCCTTTATATGTGTTGCTGGATTGATTTGCTGCTATTTTGTTGGAGATTTTTGCATTTAGATAGTGAATATTTGTTTATAGTTTTCTTGTATTGTTTTCGTCTGGTTTTGGAATCAGGGAAAACTGGCTTCACAGAATGAGCTGGAAAGTATTCCTATCTTTTCTGTATTTTGGAAGAATTTATGGGTTGGTGTTCATTCTTAATGTTTCATAGCATTCACCAGTGAAGCCATCTGGTCCTGGACTTTGGGGGAAGTTTTGTTTGCTAATTCAATTTCTTTACTTGTTATAGCTTTATTCAGATTACTTCTTTGTGAGTTGATTTTAGTACTCTGTGTTTTCTAGGAATTTGTCCATTTCATGTAGGTTTTGTAATTTGTTAGATTATAGTTTTTTTATAGCATTCCCTATAGCCCTTTATAATCATTAATGTAAAGTCAGTAGTTATTTACTGATTTTAGTTTTGGGTCTTCTCTCTTTTGTTCTTGTTCAGTCTAGCTAAGTGATTGTCAATTCTTCTGATCTTCTCAAAGAATCAACCTTTTATTTTGTTGATTTTCTGTATTCTTTTATTCTCTTCTGTATTTATTTCACTAATTATTTCCTTCTGGCTTTGGGTTTAGTTTGTTCTTCTTTTACTAATTTCTTGAAGTGGACAGTTAGGTTGTTGATTTGAAATCTTCTTAATTTTTAAAATTTAAAAGTTGAAAATTGAGATATAATTTACATAACATTGTATAAGTTTAAGATGTATAACATGCTAACTTGAGATCTTTTTTTATGCCATAAGTTTATTTACAAAGATAACAAGGCTGCTGAGTTCAAATGTTTGATCCTTTTTTCAGAGATTGCACCGCTTAAAATGATCCTCTTCATATCTGTCTCATGGATAATTTTTTAAGCAATTAATGTCTTACTATAAAGAAAAGTGCAGCAAATCCAGTCCCAGAGCACAAAATCATGCTAGTAACTTACACTTGTTTTCCACTGAAAATGGTATATTCTTCCCTGGACTTTCCTCCTAGTGGCTCCTACAGACCACGAAGATTGTGAACCTCTGGACGCTGTGTCCCATCATAGTGCCAAAGGCGCAGAGACTGAAGGCACAAGAAATGGCAGCAGGGTACCATGCGCTCCTTTCCTCACGACCTTGTTCCCCTGAGTTGAGTTTTTTTTTTTTAACTAGAAGTATTTACAGCTATAAATTTTCTCATAGTGTGCCTCTTGCTGCTTTTGTTACATACCATAGGTTTTGTGTTTTTATCTTAAAGTATTTTCTAACTTCCCTTACGATTTCTTCTTTGGCTTATTGGTTATTTAGGGGAGTAGTGTTTATTTTCACATCTTTGTGTGAATTTCCTAAGCTTTTTTTCTGCTATTGTTTTCCAGTTTCATTCCATTATCTTTGGAGAATATACTTTGTATGATTCCAGTCCTTTAAATTTACCAAGACTTCTTTTATGGCCTGTTTTAGAGAATGTTAACATGTGCACTTGGAAACAAAATATATTCTGCCATTGTTGTTTGGACTGTTTTATAGATGTTTGCTGTATCTAGTTGACTTGAGTGTTGTTCAGGTCTTCTGGTTCCTTGTGAATCCTTTGTCTGGTTATGTTATCCATATTGAAAGTAGAGTATTGAAGTCTCTAACTATTATTATTGAATTATCTATTTCTTCTTTCAATTCTATCAGTTTGTAGTTGTTGCTTCTTATATTTGGGGGTTTTGTTAGGTGCATATGTGTTTACATATGTACCTAATATGTTGACATACTTTCTACAAGTATGTCTTATAGAAAGCATATATTTGGATTTTTTAAAATTGTTTTTTATTAATGTTTTGATCCATTCTGCCAATCCTCACCTCTTGAGTGTTTAATCCATTTACATTTAATGTGATTACTGGTATATTAGGATTTATTGGGTTGACCAAAAAGTTCATTCAGGTTTCCTGGTAACATCTTATGGAAAAATCCAGTGAACTTTTTGGTCAACTGAATGTGCTGTACTTGGTTGCTGAGTCATGCCCGACTCTCTGTGACCCCGTGGATGATAGCCCGCCAGTCTTCTCTGTCCATGGGGATACTCCAGGCAAGAATACTGGAGTGGGTTGCAATGCCCTCTTCCAGGGCATCTTCCCAACCCAGGGATCGCAGCCAGGTCACCCACAATGCAGGCGGATTCTTTACTGTCTGAGCCACCAGGGAAGCCCTGGCCAATCGAATATGTCTCCCATTTTGCTATTTGTTTTCTATATGTCTTAACGTCTTTTTAGTTTCTCTATTCCTCCTATTCCTATACAAGAAATAAAGGGAGCCCTTAATGCTGAAATGAAAAGACACTAGACAGTAACCCAAATCCACACGAAGAAATAAGCACTAATAAAGGTAACTGCACAGATAAATACAAGAGATGGTGAACATATTTTTGCTTGTAACTTGTTTCTATATGAAAGAAGACAGCTGCATAAAGCAATAACTATAAAACTGTTGACAGGATTAAATTTTTTTGTATTAAAATTTTCCAGTATATGTTTTCATTAGCTTATTTCTTTTATTATAATATTTTTTATTTTTCTGAAGATTACAGTTAATATCTTAGAGCAATCTACTTTGGATTAATATCAATTTAATTTCAATAGTACACAAAAACTTTGTTTTAATAGAGTTCTGCTCATTTCCTCTTTCTTTGTATTCTTATTGCAAGGTGCATACTTTGTATTACAATCCTGTCAACGGTTTTATAGTTATTGCTTTATGCAGTTGTCTCCTTTTGTATAAAAAATAAGTTACAAGCAAAAATATGTTCACTGTCTTTTGTATTTATCTGTGCAGTTACCTTTATTAGTGCTTATTTCTTCGTGTGGATTTGGGTTACTGTCTAGTCTTTTCATTTCAGCATTAAGGGCTCCCTTTATTTCTTGTATAGGAAGAAATCTACTTTTTTCCTTAAAAAATATTTTTAAGGAAAGGAAGCAGCCCTTCTAGCATTGAATTCTTTCAGTTTTGTTTACTGGGAATGTCTTAGTTTCTCCTTCATTTTTGAAGGATAGTTTTACTGGATATAGAATTTTTGATTGATATTCTTTGTCATTTAGCAATGTGAATATGTCATCTCACTGTCTCTGGCCTCTGGTTTTGACTGAGAAGTCAGCTCATTATCTTACTGAGGATTTTCAATGCAGCAAGTCACTTTTTTCTTGGTATCTTCAATATCATGTTTTTGGCTTCTGACAGTTTGATTATAATGTGTTTAACTATACATCTCTTCGATTTATCCTACTTGATGTTTAGAGATTAATATTTTTGACTGAATTCAGGGTGTTTTCAGCTATTTCTATAAGTCTGATTTTTTCTTTTTGTCTTCTGAGACTTTGGCATATTTTGGTAAACTTGATGATATCCCACAGATCTGAGGCTGAATTCATTTTTGTTCATTCTTCTTTCTGTTATTCAGACTGAAGATTGATCTCTCTTTAAGTTTGCAGATTCTTCAGCTAGCTTAAATCTACTGTGGAGCCCCTTTAGTGAAGTTTTCATTTTAATTATTGTACTTTTCAACTCCAGAATGTCTGCTTCTTTTTTTTAAAGAATAATTTTTATCTCTATTGATACTCTCTATTTGGTGAGAAATCATTTTCATAATTCATTTTAATTCTTTAGACATGCTCTCCTTTAGTTCTTTGAATGTATTTACAATAGCTGATTTAAACTCCTTATCTACTAAATCTAATACCTGGGCTTCCTCAGGGATAGTTTTTATTGGCTGCCATTTTCCCCCTGTGTTTGGGTCATACTCTCTTGTTTTGGTGTGTCCTTCATGGTTTTTGCTGAAAAATGGACATTTTAAATATTGTAATGCAGCTACTCTGGAAATCACCCTCTCTCCCAGGGGTTTGTTGTTTTTGCTGTTTGCTTTTTACTTTTTTGGACTAATTCTGTTAACTCTGTAGCCTTTGTCCTGTGTAACCACTGAAGTCTCTGCTTGGTTTTCTTAGTGGTTAGCAAATGATTGGGCAGATTTCCTTAATGTATTCAACCCATAAGTCCCCAGCCTAGTGGAGGGACCCTGTGTGTGTGTGTGTCTCTCCGTGTGTTATGGCTCCCTTCATGCACCAGCAGTTTACATTGTGCCTTAACCTTTACTTTCTGCTTGTGTAGAACATCAAGATCAGACAGAGGTAAGAGTAGGGCCTTCCTAGGCCTTTCCTGGGTATGTACGTGCCTTCCAGATTCCTAAAAATATGTTGAAGCTTTCTGAACCTTCTATGTACATCTCTTTCCTCAGTTTTTCCTTTTAAGTTTTTGAATCAATGTATTTGCCCCAGTTGTTGTTGCCACTGCAGACAGCTGTGGCATTAAAAAAATTGTCTCTGATTATTTTAACAAATGCCCTGGGATAGGATTGTTCACATTGAGGGTGCTTGGATTCAGGTCCAGTAAGGATAAGCCCTGAGAATGGAGTTTTTCCAGTGAGCTGCTGGACAAGTTAAGTAGTACAGTTCTTTTTTAAAATAATGTTATTGATTTATTTTTGGCTGTACTGGATCTTTGTTGCTGTGCAGGCTTTTCTCTAGTTGTGGCAGGTGGGCGCTACTTTCTAGTTGTGGTGCTCTGGCGTCTCAATGCAGGGGTTTCTCTTGGGTCAAAACAGGCTTTAGAGCACGTGGGCTTCAGTAGTTGCGGCTCCCGGCCTCCAGAGGGCAGGTTCAGCTGTTGTGGCACCGGCTTAGTTGCCCCACAGCATGTGGGATCTTCCTAGACTAGTGATCGAACCTCTGTCTCCTGCACTGGTAGGCGGATTCCTTACCACTGAGCCACCAGGGAGGCCCTAAGTAGTACAGTACAGTCCCATGGACTATAGCCCGTTCTATACTATACTGTACTATAGTACAGTTCTTTAGAGATGTGGTTTTGAAGGGGCCTGCTAACCTCTTCTGCTCCTTAAGTGGCTTCTGGGCTGCTGTTATTCACAGCTGCCACGTTTACTGGTTGTTGGTTTCCCAGGCTTCCATGGAGCTGGGAAGAGGGAAATAGGGCAAGTTGAAATGCCATAAAGCTTGCTTTGCTTACTGAAAGTCAGCTGCTTTTCATGAATAAATGTTTCTTAAATTGTTGCAAGCTTTTGGTTAGTTTTAAGATCTCTGAAAAAGTTGGTTTTGACCATTTGTGCCAGCGTTCTCATCAATTTTATTGACGATCACGCTTTTAGAGGTCTTTCCTCTGCCATGCTGGATGTGTTACCTTTAGGCTTTTCTTATATTTATGTCATAGAAGTGTTTCATATGTTAGTTTTAGCACATTTTTTAGGTTACTGATAACTTCAAGACATTTTTGTTTTTCCTGTTTGCTTTTATTTTTCTGCACTCTGATTAAGCTGACTACTTGTATTATTTTCTGAATACATGCTATCCCTTTCTAGTTTGAGGCTTCTTATTATCTTATTTTCTCTGCTCAAAACACTCTTTCTTCCATCACTCCCACAGTGGGAGTTCTGTTTATCTTCTAAGATTCATTTATGAGCCTATGGATGTGATCCTTTCTTGGAAAACTTGTATTTTTTCACATCTTTTGTATGACCTTTTAATTCCATCATATATATATATAGAGAGAATATGCATCCTAATTTCTTGTCTTTTCCACCCTCCTGCTAAATGCTAGTTCTTTGAAGGCAAATGATGAATCATACTCATTTATATGCTCAGTAAATATTTATTTAATTGAAGTGTAAGAGTAAGGTTTTATAGCAAGAATGTTCCACATTTTGAGTATTGTTACTGGGAATTGTATTTTATTCATTTATTATTGAACTCCAGGAAGAGGTCTACTCTGGAAAAATATACCAACCACACCCTATACTATATAATCTTTAGCAAGGTACAGGAACATAAGAGTATAAAGGCAAAATTCAATTTTTCTCATAGAAATTATTTTAATAGTGATTTCTAATCAAAGATTCGATACCCAAATTTTTATGAAGAAGGTCGCAGAATTCCAGCTGTAAGTAACTTTGTGTCAGACACATAATTTCTCTTGACGGAAGTGGGGATTTATTTACATTTGAGAGTGATTGTACTGAAGCAAAACTAAACTGCAGAAAAACACAGGAATTGTAGAGCTACTTGATGCCTTTCACGTACGTCTGTTATTTCTTGGGACCAGATCTAGCTCTCCATTCTTGATCCCATCTTGATGAAGTCATCAGGGACTTGCAGAAAGTGTGCAAAAATGCATGGTATTCGTTTATACATATAAAGCAGAATGCATACATGGATTTAGAGTTTTCTTCTATCATTCTAATTAGATCTGAGATGACTGAAATAGGATAATTCAAAAGCTAGGTGCATTTTTTAAACCATAGGCTGATGAAAGCCTTATAACACTGCCAGAGTTTTAAATTCATTTCATTTGCATATTCATGTTGTCTGTGTTGCTTTTTGTTTATGCCAAGCCTAGGGAAGCACCATGGAATTGTCATCATAGTTTTAGAGCCAGACCTGGATCCAGCTTGGTTTGCCAGGTATTGATATCTTAAATGAGTTGCTTATTCTTTCTGAGCTTCAGTTTCCTTGTATGTAAAATGATTCTGGGACAGAAGTGTTAATTTATCTTCTGGTTTGTTGCAGTGAGACTAAGAGAGTACAAAAAAAAGTAAGATTCTGATTTATTCATCAATGAGAGTATGAAATGATAGATGAAATAGACTGATCAATAAAGAAAGTGGATTAGAAGAGCAAGGGCCAGAGGGGGAAAAACAAGAATTGAACTTTGTACTTTAGTCTTTCTGAATATAGTCAAACTGTATTTTCACATTGGAATCAGGAAGAAAGATTGATCAGTATTCTAATTATAGTGTAATTATAGTGAAATGTTAGCTGTCTGGGATTTTAGTGAGAAAAAAAGTTTAGTGGGTTCACGCAACATTTATTGATGTGCAATATGCAGGTAGGATAAAAATGTAGTCAGTATCTTTATAGCTAATTACACTCATAGAATCTAGTTATATTAACTTGTTGGCAATCAAGAATCCATTAACTCATTTAAAAGTCCCTACTTTCAAGAAGTACACAATCTACTGAAAAAAGACGAATTACATAAGAAGAAATAAGATATGGTAAGTACAAGGGCACTAGGAAGGACACCTGTGTCGAATGAAGCAGAGAGCTGTGAGGAAAGCTTCCTAGAAGGGATAGTCTTGAAACTGAATATTGAAGGACGAGTAGGAGTCGTAAGTGGTGCTTCAGGTTGTTAAGTTGAAGGCAGCATTGGGTGAGAGAGTGTGTGTGTGTGTGTGTGCATTTGGGGTGTTGATGATGTGGAGTGGTAAAAGCAGAGGCTGAGGGCCAGGTGAGGACTAGATCATGAAGGGCCTTATGTTATGGTGAGGACTTTTTTCTGAAAGAAGTAGAAAGCCATTGAAGAGTTTTAAGCAGGGGAGTGTCATAAGTTTATTTACATTTTAGAGAGATCTCTCCTGAAACAGGATAGTGAATGAACTGACTAAAGGAAGTCAGAGAGTAGTAGTCAGGAGGCTATGGAGTTATCTTTGAGAATAAGATGAGGGTGAGACTTAAAGCCATACCAACAAGGGAAGAAAAGGGAGAAGAAAAGATTCAAGAGCTATAAAGGAGGCAGAATTGATAGGACTTTATCTGCTGTGTATGAAGAGATTAAGGAAGGAGCTACAGAAAGGCTCCCAGATTTTTAGCTTGTGCATTTGGGAGGAAGTGGTTCATTTACCAGTAGAGAAAACTAAAGAGGAGGATTGGTTTACTAGAGAAAATATGTTCCATTTTGTGTTCTTTGAATTTGATAGGCCCAGTGGAAAATCCAGACAGAGTTTATCCCTTGGTTTTTGAATGATCAGTTCTTGGGATTTAGCATAAAAGTTTTGGCTGCATATAGATTTGTGAGGCATCAGAAAATAAATAGGGGGCTGCCATAGATGAAGCTGGGTGAGTGTAGGAGTGTGGTTGAGGGAACCCAGTTGTTCTTTGTTGTTCAGTCGCTAAGTTGTGTTCTGACTCTTTGTGACCCTATGGACTGGAGCATGCCAGGCTCCTCTGTCTTCCACTATCTCCTGGAGTTTGCTCAAATTCATGTTCACTGAGTTGGTGATGCATCTCATCCTCTGCTGCTGTCTTCTCCTTCAATCTTTCCAAGCATCAGGGTGTCTTCGCATCAGGTGGCCAAAGTATTGGAGCTTCAGCAGTAGTCCTTCCAATGAATATTCAGGGTTGATTTCCTTTAGGATTGACTGGTTTGCTCTCCTTGCAGTTCAGGGCACTCTCAAGAGTCTTCTCCAGCACTTCTCCAGTTTGAAAGCATCAGCTCTTTGGTGCTTGGCCTTCTTTGTGGTCCAACTCTCACGTCTGTATATGACTACTGGAAAAACCAGTGGTGGTGGTGGTTTAGTCACTAAGTCGTGTCCAACTTTTGCTACCCTATGGACTGTAGCCTGCCAGGCTCCTCTGTCCATGGGGTTCTCCAGGCAGAAATACTGGAGTGGGTTGCCATTTCCTTCTCCAGAGGATCTTCCCTACCCAGAAGTCAAACCTGGGTCTCCTTCATTGCAGGCAGATTCTTTACTGACTGAGCTACAAGGGAAGCCCCAGAAAAACCAATGCCATAAGTTAAATGATGTTTTGTGACTGGTTTAAAAATTTATGTACGTAGTTGGGGCTGTTTTTTGAGGCTTTCTATTTTGTTCCATTGATTAATATTAGTATCATAACAGTTAAAATATTTTTGCTACCACCTTAATATCTGTATGGTTCTTTCCAAAGTGTTGGAAAAGTTGTTTTCCCCATCTTCTATGAATTTTGTAGATTCAACTGAAAAAACTCAGTTGGAATAATGACTGGGATTGCAAAATTGTTTCATGACCTCCAGATTACTTTGGTTTTGTTTGTTTGTAGTTCCTGGTTTCATTTTTGACATTATTTGTTGAACATTTGCTTTCTTTCAGATGACTCTGTAGGCATTTTAAAGAGATTTAAGAAAGAAGATTTCACTAGTGCTTATTCATCTATAAATTCCTTTATATTTTATTTGATAATAGTGCACCTGCTGCGTGAGTGATGAATGGGTTTTAATTTGTGCTCTAAGGGAGCTTATAGTTTAGTGGGGGTAAACTAACCACAATACAGTGCATGAGTGTGCAGACTAATGTGTTTTTACCAAGGCTTGAGGTTACAGAAGAAGAAGCAATTGATTTTGAGGGGAAGGGGGATGAGTAAAGAGCACTCAGGAGGCATGTACGACAGAGAATGGGGCTTGACACAGGAGGCAGCAGCGTGGGCAGGGGCCAGGTGTGTGTGGAGGGCCTGGTGTGGATGCGGGGTGGTCCTGAAAGGGGCAGGCTTCTGGGGGGAGTGCCAAGACATGAAGCTAGAGGAAGAGCCGAAGCCAGTGTATGAGGGGTGCCACAGGCCTGTGTTCTTTAGAGGTCCTTTCACAGGTTGTTCACCTGATGGTCACAGCAGCCTGGGAAACAAGAGAACGTGCAGGTGTTCCTTTATCTTTGCGTTGTCTCTTCGGTCTTACTTCTTATACTTTCTACTCTAATTACATCTGGAAAAGAGTTTATCATTATCCCTGTTTTATGAATGAGGAACTTGATGCTCAATGATTTATCTAGTTCCATGTGACTAAGATAAAATGACTTTCAGATTAGAGCCCAAGTTTTCTGACTAATACACTAGGCTGCCTTTATATTATTTCAGTGGCATCTTCTTTTCTATTTTTCCTATTGTAGTTACTTGAATAGTTTCCTATTCTAAACTTGAGAGGTTGGTGGGAAAATTGCCCAGTTGAATAACTGAATAAGAGTGTATAGTTTGAGCAAAGTTGTTCTTTCTTTTCTTTGGGTTCTCTCTCATGGGTGACTTAAAAAGACAATAAACGTAAGTGAAGAATCCAGGATAGGAAAGCTAGCCTGCCGTGGGCTCTGACTTATAAGTCTGAGAAGGTTAGAACTTGGTAACTTGAACTTCTTGTTTTATTTCATTTAACCCTTTTATTATAAAAATTTTCAAACGTATACAGAAATAAATTATGTTGAGCCCTCAAGTACCCATTGCTCAGCTTCAACAGTGATTAACTCGTAGTCATATAATTTCTCTCCTTCCCACACATCTGCCTTCAGATATTTTTGAAGTAATTCCCAGACATCATTTCACTGGATTTGAACTTTAGAAATGCCATGCTTGAGTTTAACATGTGCTGTTGTCTCTATTTGTGTCCTAGACATTCAGTTCAGTCGCTCAGTCATGTCCAACTCTTTGCGACCCCATGAACTGCAGCTCGCCAGGCCTCCCAGTCCATCACCAACTCCCGGAGTCCACCCAAACCCATGTCCATTGAGTCAGTGATGCCATCCAACTATCTCATCCTCTGTCATCTCCTTCTCCTCCTGCCCTCAATCTTTCCCAGCATCAGGGTCTTTTCAAATGAGTCAGCTCTTCACATCAGGTAGCCAAAGGATTGGAGTTGCAGCTTCAACATCAGTCCTTCCAATGAACACCCAGGACTGATCTCCCCCAGAATGGACTGGTTGGACCTCTTTGCAGTCCCCGGGACTCTCAAGAGTCTTCTCCAACACCACAGTTCAAAAGCATCAATTCTTCACTGCTCAGCTTTCTTTGTAATCCAACTCTCACATCCATACATGACCACTGGAAAAACTTAGCCTTGACTAGACGGACCTTTGTTGACAAAGTAATGTCTCTGCTTTTTAATATGCTATCTAGGTTGGTCATAACTTTCCTTCCAAGGAGTAAGCGTCTTTCAATTTCATGGCTGCAATCACCATCTGCAGTGATTTTGGACCCCCAAAAATAAAGTCAGCCACTGTTTCCCCATCTATATGCCATGAAGCGATGGGACTGGATGCCATGATCTTAGTTTTCTGAATGTTGAGCTTTAAGGGAACTTTTTCACTCTCCTCTTTCACTTTCATCCAGAGGCTCTTTAGTTCTTGTTCACTTTGTGCCATAAGGGTGGTGTCATCTGCATATCTGAGGTTATTGATATTTCTCCAAGTGATCTTGATTCCAGCTTGTGTTTCTCCAGCCCAGCGTTTCTCATGATGTACTCTGCATATAAGTTAAATAAGCAGGGTGACAATATACAGCCTTGACGTACTCCTTTTCTATTTGGAACCAGTCTGTTGTTCCATGTCCAGTTCTAACTGTTGCTTCGAGATCTGCATACAGGTTTCTGAAGAGGCCGGTGAAGTGGTCTGGTATTCCCATCTCCTTCAGAATTTTCCACAGTTTTGTGATCCACACAGTTAAAGGCTTTGGCATAGTCAATAAAGTAGAAGTAGATGTTTTTCTGGAACTCTCTTGCTTTTTCGATGATCCAGCTGTTGTTGGCAATTTGATCTCTGGTTCCTCTGCCTTTTCTAAAACCAGCTTGAACATATGGAAGTTCACAATTCACGTATTGCTGAAGCCTGGCTTGGAGAATTTTGAGCATTACTTTACTAGCATGTGAGATGAGTGCAATTGTGTGGTAGCTTGAGCATTCTTTGGCATTGCGTTTCTTTGGGATTGGAATGAAAACTGACCTTTTCCAGTCCTGTGCCCACTGCTGAGTTTTCCAAATTCGCTGACATATTGAGTGTAGCACTTTCACAGCATCATCTTTCAGGATTTGAAATAGCTCAACTGGAATTCCATCACCTCCACTAGCTTTGTTCTTAGTGATGCTTCCCTAAGGCCCCTTTGACTTCACATTCCAGAATGTCTGGCTCTAGGTGAGTGTGAGTGATCACAGCATTATCTGAGTGATTATCACATTATCACAGTGATTAATTGCGTTGTGAAAATCTTTTTTGTACAGTTCTTCTTTGTATTCTTGCCACCTCTTCTTAATATCTTCTGCTTCTGTTAGGTCTGTACCATTTCTGTCCTTTATTGAGCCCATCTTTACATGAAATGTTTCCTTGGTTTCTCTAATTTTCTTGAAGAGATCTCTAGTCTTTCCCATTCTATTGTTTTCCTCTATTTCTTTGCACTGATCACTGAGGAAGGCTTTCTTATCTCTCCTTGCTATTCTTTGGAACTCTGCATTCAAATGGGTATATCTTTCCTTTTCTCCTTTGCTTTTCACTTCTCTTCTTTTCACAGCTATTTGTAAGGCCTCTTCAGACAACAATTTTGCTTTTTTGCATTTTTTTTTCTAAGGGATGGTCTTGATTCCTGTCTCCTAAACAGTGTCACAAACCTCAGTCCATAGTTCATCAGGCACTCTGTCTATCAGATCTAGTCCCTTAAATCTATTTCTCACTCCCACTGTATAGTCATAAGGGATTTGATTTAGGTCGTAACTGAATGGTCTAGTGGTTTTCCCCACTTTCTTCAATTTCAGTCTGAATTTGGCAATAAGAAGTTCATGATCTGAGCCACAGTCAGCTCCCGGTCTTGTTTTTGCTGACCGTATAGAGCTTCTCCATCTTTGGCTGCAAAGAATATATAATCAGTCTAATTTTGGTGTTGACCATCTGGTGATGTCCATGTGTAGAGTCTTCTCTCGTGTTGTTTAAAGAGAGTGTTTGCTATGACCAGTGCGTTCTCTTGGCAAAATTCTATTAGCCTTTGCCCTGCTTCATTCCGTACTCCAAGGCCAAATTTGCCTGTACTCCAGGTGTTTCTTGACTTCCTACTTTAGCATTCCAGTCCCCTATAATGAAAAGGACATCTTTTTTGGGTGTTAGTTCTAAAAGGTCTTGTAGGTCTTCATAGAACCGTTCAACTTCAGCTTCTTCAGCGTTACTGATTGGGGCATAGACTTGGATTACTTTGATTTTGAATGGTTTGCCTTGGAAACGAACAGAGATCATTTTGTCGTTTTTGAGATTGCATCCTAGTACTGCATTTTGGACTCTTTTGTTGACTATGAGGCATTAGGTCCAGCTTTTTCCCTTCTGGCCATGGGATTTATTGAAACGAAAATCCCAGTACACTCCCAGAGTCCCAGTAGATTCCCAGAGATCAGCAGTTGTGTATACTGTATTCTTCTTACCATTTGTTTTAGTGCCAGTCAGTCCCCAGGGGGTGGCTAGAAAAAGATATTCCTGTGTTGGTACTCTGATCATGAGCAGACATAAAGATTGGTTTTACAGCAGTGGGTTTATTTGAAGTTTCTGCTAAATGACAAAACTCATTCAAATTAACCTCTGGACACTTACTAATCATCAAGTTCAAAGACATGAATTTTTCTTTTTGCTAAAAAGCTGGAAGCAAATAGAGAAACCATCTCTGGACAGGACTTTGGACAGGAGGCAAGGTAGCATTGGCTATTTCTGTTTGCCCCATTGGTTGGCATGAATAAGCACATAAAGCAAGAAGCTAATGATTAACAAAGGAAAGAAAGCTTTTAGGGGATTGTTGCATTCCTATAATTTATCTTTTGCTGGAAAATCTACCCAGAACATCTTTGTATGTAGCACATGGCTACCTTCCGGATTTTAAAGGAAGGATGTAAAGAATGTGCTCATGAGCACATGTGGGCCTGTGTGTATGTGCCGAGTGTTGGGCATGGTCTGCTGACTACCAGTCTCTTACACCGCTGTGTTTGTTGGCTGAAACTGTTTGCTTAGAAATCTTTATAAAATTGACAGTGATCCAAGTATGAAGTTTAATGTCAGCCTTTTCTTTTTCTCCAGAACTTTATTTCTGGGAGTCTTTCATTTGGCTTTCTGGGGAAGAGAAGTCTTGTTAATAGTAATTTTTCAGATATGTCTGAGGCTGTGCTTTTTCTTTCTCCTGGAGATAAAGATGAGACTGAACTTTCTCATGTTTCCTTCTAGCTCAGCCTCAGCTTTGTAAATGTCCCATTTGAGAAAATGTTGAGCCTCCTTGTCTGAAAATACAGTGATGAGGACTTTAGGAAATGGAAAGAGGCCAGTGTAAGAGTGCATGTGTGTGCATATGCAGGCGGACAGTGGTCAAATATGTAATGGTAATTATCAGACAAGCTTTCTTCTTAAATTATAGAGCTACTTTTTCCCAGAGATTGAGAAGACTCAGTATTGAGGTATGAATAGAGGCCTCAAGCTCTGCAGAGTCTCTTTTCTATAGATGTTTTCTTCTGAGTCTGAGTAGTTTACTGATGCTTTTTGAAGGCTCAGTGTACACTGCGACCTTGTGCTCTGTGAAGCATGCTGTGGTAGGGAACGGGACATAGACAAGGTTTCTGAGCTTCAGGACTTTAAAATCTTTTGGAGTAAGTAAAATATACCCAATAAATGAAGTGACCTTCAAAGAACAGGTAAGATTTAAAGAGGTGGTGAGAAGAATGTGCTACTTGGGCCTTGGACCAAATGATGTAAAGTAGCATTCATGCTCTATGATTCTTCAAGTTAAGAAACGTCTAAAGGACAGGACCTTGGGCTTCATAAACTTAGTAAAAAGTAATGAGAATATTTCTGGGGAAACCGAGAATCCTCTTCTTTTCCTTTTCTGTATCTCTTACAAGGCCTTTGACTACTGTCTTACTTGCTTTTGAACATTTGGAAGGGGAGATAGAACATACTTTTTTCCCCTAAGTGTGTTGGGGAAGACAGTGTTCAATTTAAAATACAACAGTAATGAAGGCTTGAAAAAAATCACCTCAAATTATGTTAATTGACTCAACCATCAAGTTGTGAGGACACATGCTGGGATACATGGCAGGGTTTTCTTTACCCCAAACTGTCCCTTAGTGAAGAGGAAGTTGCCTTCATTTGAGTCCTTATGCTATGCTATGCTAAGTCGCTTCAGTCGTGTCCGACTCTGTGCGACCCCATAGACAGCAGCCCACTAGGCTCCACCATCCCTGGGATTCTCCAGGCAAGAATACTGGAGTGGGTTGCCATTTCCTTCTCCAATGCATGAAAGAGAAAAGTGAAAGTGAAGTCGCTCAGTCGTGTCCGACTTTTAGCGACCCCATGGAGTGCAGCCTACCAGGCTCCTCCGTCCATGGGATTTTCCAGGCAAGAGTACTGGAGTGGGGTGCCATTGCCTTCTCCAAGCCTCTAATGTGAAGAAGCCTCTACTATTTCACTTTGAACAGCAAACTACTGTTTTGGAATAGTGTTAATAAGCCTGACTTCCATCAGTGCTTTTGATGACTATTGACAGAATCAGTAGAATGACACAGAGGAATTTAACGTGAGATTTAGTGTTGGATGTCTTCAAATAAACCTTTTCAAGACCATTTTGAAAGATAATACCAGGCTTTGAGCAAAGGATTGACACGTTCTGACTTAAGTTTTGGAAAGATCTCTTTGGCTGTTGAGTTGAGAACAGACTGGGGGGGGGGCAGGAGCAGAAGTAAGGGCACCTTTCAGAAATCCTGGTGGAGAATCTGGATGGTCCTAGTGGAAATGTTAAGTGGTGGGATTCTGACTATATTTTGAAGGGAGAGCTGGCAGAAATTTTATCAGATTTGAATGTAGGGTAATGAGAAAGAGGTAAATAAAATATGTATTAAAAGTTTTAAAATCAAGCACATCTTACACCCTTTGACCTAGCAATTCCTCTTTTAAAAATTCAGAGTAGGACTTCCCTGGTGGTCCATTGGTTAAGAATCTACCTGCCAATGCAGGGGACGGGTTCAATCCCTGGTCCAGGAAGATCTCACATGCCACGGAACAACTAAGCCCGGGCTCCACAACTACTGAGCATTCTGGAGCCTCAGGCTGAAATGTAGGTTTCATTTCTATAGAACTCAGGAGTGCACTTGTTAGGTTGTATGATAAGTATATGTTTAAATATAAACGTAAGTATGTTTATATTTATTAGACTCTGCCAGACTCTCTTTTTCTGTAGTTTTTATTGGAGTATTGTTGATTTACAATGTTGTGTTAGTTTCTGCTGTACAGAAGAGTGAATCAGTTATGCACATATCCACTCTTTCTTAGATTGTTTCCCCATATATGTCATTCGACCGCACAGACTCTTTTTTATAGTGGACATACCATTGTGCAATGTATGAGAAAGAGTTGCTCCTTATCTTTGTCAGCACTTGATATTGTCTGTCAGAATTTTTTATTTAAGCCATCCTAATAAGTGTGTAGTCCTTTTTTTTTTAAGCAGTATTATTGAGATGTAATCCACAAACCATAAATTTTCCCACAACCTGGGTTTAGAACACTTTCATCAGCCCAAAAAGAAACCACATATTTGTCACTGCCATCTTCCTTTTCCCCTCAGCCCCAGGAACCTACTAATTTTTGTCTCTACAAGTTTGCCTTTTCTGCATATTTTGTATAAATGAGATCATACAATATGTGATCTTTTATGAGCTTCTTTAGTCAATTAGCATAATGTTTTTAAGGTTCATCCAAATTGTAACATGTATCAGTACTCCTTTTTATGACTGAATAATACTCTATTGCATGGATGCACCATTTATTATTTACTCATTTATCAGTTGATGGACATTCGGGTTGTTGCTACTTTCTGGTGATGAATAATGATGCCACAAACATTTGTGTACAAGTTCTTTTTGTGGGCACATGTATTCAGTTCTCTTGGGTGGAATTGCTGGATGGTATGGTAACTCTGTGTTTAATTTTTTGAGGAACTGACTTACTGTTTTCTAAAGTGACTATGCCCTCACCAGTTTACAGTCCCACCCACTGGCATATATGAGGGTTTCAGTTTCTCCACATTTGTTACTGTCTTCATTTGTTATTCTCTTCATTTGTTACTGTCTGTGTTTTTTATTGTTGCTGTTTAGCAGGTTTGAAATGGTATCCCATTTTGGTATTGATTTGCATTTTCCTAAGACTAACATTGTTGAGCATTTTTTCATGTGCTAATTAACTATTTGTATGCCTTCTTTGGAAAAGATCTGTTTAGAGTTTTTGTCCATTTTTTATTGGGTTATTTGTCCTTACTGATGAATTGTAAGTTCTTTATATTTTCTGGATACAGGTCCCTTACTGGAGATGTGATTTGCATATATCTTCTCCCAGTTTTTGGTTTGTCTCTCACTTTTAGGATATTGTCCTTTGAAGTACAAAAGTTTTAAATTTTGATGAAGTCTAGTTTATCTGTTCTTTCTTTGTCTCTTGTACTTTTGGTGTTGTATCTAAGAAACTATGACCTAACACAAGGTCACAAAAATTTGCACTTCTGTTTTTGTCTAAGAATTTTATCATTTTAGCTCTTCCAATTAGGTCTCTGGCTCCTTTTGAGTTAATTTTGGTGACTAAGTATTCCACTCCCTTCCTTTACACGTGGATATCGAGCTGTCCTGGTGTCAGTTGTTGAAAAGAGTGCTCTTCCCTCCCTGAGTTATCTTGGCGTCCTTGTCAAAAGTCAGTCGACCATGAATCTGATGGTTTGTTTCTGGACTTCCAGTCATCTGTGTGCCTGTTTTATAATGCTCGTATTGCATTAATTTCATTACTGTCATTTTGTAGTAAGTTTTGTGTTTTGTTTTTAATTTTTTCACTGCACGGCATGCGGGCTCCTAGTTTCCCTGGCCAGGAGTCAAACCTGCACCCTCTGCACTGGAAGCGGAGTCTTAACTCTGGACTGCCAGGGACGTCCCTGTAATAAGTTTTGAAATTGGGAATTGTGAATCTTACAACTTTGTTTTTTAAAATAGTTTTGGCCAGACTGAGATCATATAAACCTAAATAGAATTAAGTAACTCCCTGCTTAGAATCTTTATATGAGTCATATCTGATGGAATCTATGATAAAATTTTATATCCTTAACCTGATCCACAAAATGTTTTTATTTTTTTGTGGATCAGGTTAGGGATATAAAATATATTTATTTATTGAGGTCTTAGCTGTGATATGCAGGATCTTTCATTGTGGCACGCAGACTCAGGAGTGGGTGGACTCTGTAGTTGTGTAATGTAGGCTCTCTAGCTGCAGCATGTGGGGTTAGTTGCCCCACAGCATGTAGGGTCTTAGTTCCATGACTAGGGATCAAACTTGTGTCTCTTGCATTGAAAGGTGGATTCTTAACTACTGGACCACCAGGGAAGTCCCTGACTCATAAGATCTGACCCCTGCCCATCTTTCCAGTTTCATTTCCCATTCACTTCCTGTCTTGTTTACTTAAGCCTTAGCCTGCTCCTTGAAAGCTTGAAAAATGCCTTTCCATCGCAGGGCTTTTGTGTATCCGTTTAGTTTTGCTTAGAGTGCTCTTCTTAGCATTCTTTACCTAATTCCTACTCATTCTTCAGATTTTTACCTATCAGTTTTTAAGAAAGGCTATGCCAATTATTTTTAAAATACTTGTTTTTCTTTTCCTACTTAGAAAGGTAATACATGTTCACTGTAGCAAATTTGAAAAATAAGGAAAGGTATCTTACAAGAAAACCAGAGAATAAGCATTTAATGTTGTAGAGACATCTAATGCTACCTTGTTATTTGGTCCTTTGGCTTTATTTTCTTTATCTGTTTGGAAGCCTGCAGAACTGTTTCATTCACATTTGAAGTTGAACTGTATTTGAAATTTGAAATCATCATATTTGAAATTGCCAGGGTGTTTCCAGATTGAGTTTATTGTTATTTGTTTTGCTTGAAAGGTAGGCCCTCACATGTATAAGCTAATGTCTCTTTTCTTCATTTCAGAAAGATTTTTTTCCCCTTTGTGCTTGTGATACAGTTTTAGTTTCTAAAGCCAAAATGTCATTTTCCTCAGGTTGAATCTTAATTCTCCATTCTTTATATTACTATCTTTTCTCTCCATTATTTTCTTTCCTTCCCACTTACTCCCTTTTAAATTAAAAACTGGTGTAACATCTGAAGTGTGCCTTCTATGTTATGGATACAGTTTTCTGCATAGATATTTCAATGCTATATTGCTACCAATTATCTTAATTTTTTCTTTGCAGTCTGTTTTAAAAAAAGGTTTCATTTATTTATTTATTTTTGGCTGTGCTGGATCTTTATTGCTCTGCTTGGGCTTTCTCTAGTTGTGGCAAGCAGGGGGTACTCTTTGTTATGGTGTGTGGGCTTCTTAGTGTGGTGACTTATCTTGTTGTGGAGCATGGGCTCTAGGTGTGCAGGCTTCAGTGGTTGCAGTGTGTGGGCTCAGTAGTTACGGCAAACAGTTTTATGAGCTACAGCCTCAAACTACTCAAGCTCTTCTCGCTCCTTGCACACGTGCCGGCTGGAATGTCACACTGGCAGCACAGTGGGGCATGTGCATTACGCTCCCATTCAGCCTGAGCGATCTCCATTGATTCCAGCTTCAAAGGCTCTAGGCCTTGTAGTTTGTTCTGCCTTGCCCTACTCTGCCGAACCTCTGCATCTGCTGAGTGGATGAATGGTGGGGTGGGAGTAGTCAGGCACAAACACTGGAGGTTCTCACTGTTCTTACTCAGTGTTGAGCAGTTTTTAAAACATAAATGCTTCTTGGGTTGTTGTATTTCTTTGGTCAGTTTCATCCTGTTTTATAATTTGTTTTTGAGGCCCGGGGGTAGGGGAGGGGGCAACAGGGAGCAAGAATTAGCTTACCTTCTCATTAGTTCATAGCTAGAAGTCATGCTTCTTAGAATGTATTCTTTTTCCATTATAGTTAGTAATTTCCCCAGGTGTACTCACTGTCAGTCAGGATTGTTCAGTCGCCAAGTTGTGTCTGACTGTTTGCAGCCCCTTGAACTGCAGCACTCCAGGCTTCCCTGTCCTTCTCTATCTCCCTGAGTTTACTCAAACTCATGTCCGTTGAGTTGGTGATGCCATCCAACCATCTCATCCTCTGTTACCCCTTTCTCCTCTTGCACTCAATCTTTCCCAGCATCAGGGTCTTTTCCATGAGTCAGCTCTTTGCATCAGGTGGCCAGAGTATTGGAGCTTCGACATCAGTCCTTTCAATGAATAGTCAGGGTTGATTTCCTTGAGGATTGACTGGTTTGCTCTCCTTGCAGTCCAATGGACTCTCAAGAGTCTTCTCCAACACCACAGTTCAAAAGCATCAATTCTTTGGCACTTACCTTTCTTTATGGTCCAACTCTCACATCTGTTCATGACTACTGGAAAAACCATAACTTTGACTATAGGGACCTTTGTCAGCAAAGTGATATCTCTGCTTTTTAATATGCTGTATAGATTTGTCATAGCTTTTCTTCTAAGGACCAAGCATCTTTTAATTTTGTGGCTGTAGTCACCATCCACAGTGATTTTGGAGCCCAAGAAAATAAAATCTGTCACTGTTTCCACTTTTTCCCCATCTATTTGCTGTGAAGGGATAGGACCAGATGCCATGATCTTCATTTTTTGAATGTTGAGTTTTAAGCTAGCTTTTTCCACTCTTTCACTTTGATCAGAAGGCTCTTCAGTTCCTCTTCACTTTCTGCCAGTAAAGGGGTACCATCTGCATATTTGAGGCTGTTGATATTTCTTTTGGCAGATTCCAGCTTGTGAGTCATCCAGCCTGGCATTTCTCATGATGTGCTCTGCATATAAGTTAAATAAGCAGGGTGACTATAAACAGCCTTGATGTACTCCTTTCCCAATTTTAAACCAGTTCGTTGTTCCATGTTGAGTTCTGTTTTTTCTTGTCCTGCTTACAGGTTTCTCAGGAGGCAGGTAAGGTGGTCTGGTATTCCCATCTCTTTAAGAATTTTCCATAGTTTGTTGTGATTCACACAGTCAAAGGCTTTAGCGTAGTCAATAAAGCAGAGGTATATGTATTTTTAGAATTTGCTTGCTTTTTCTATGATCCAGTGGACGTTGGCAATTTGATCTCTGGTTCCTCTGCCTTTTCTAAATCTGGCTTGTACATCTGGAAGTTCTCGGTTCACATACTGCTGAATCCTAGCTCGAAGGATTTTGAGCATAATTTTGCCAGCATGTGAAACGAGTGCAGTTGTACAGTAATTTGAACATTCTTTGGCATTGCCTTTCTTTGGGATTAGAATGAAAATTGACCTTTTCCAGTCTTGTGGGACCTGCTGAGTTTTGTAAATTTGCTGGCATATTGAGTGCAGCATATATATATGCATACATATATATATGTACATATATATATCTGAGAGTTTTTAAGGAATGTGATTATGGCACTGGCATTTCTAAAATCCATACAATAGTCTGGCAGGTAAGAGGTGATGTTAGCCTTGAGTCTAAATTCTTCAGGGCAGCAGGCTGGAAACTCAGGGTTTCTGTGTTGTTGTCTTGAGGAAAATCTCCCTTTTCTTCAGGAAATGTGTCTTTTAAGGACTTCAGTTGTTGGATGAGGCCCACCTATGTTTTGTAGGATAACCTACTTTACTCACAGTTCAGTCTGTTGATTTGTTAGTCATTTAAAAAAAAAAAAAAAAAAAAACCTTCACAGAAACATTAGACTGGTGTTTGACCAAACACTGGGCACCATAGCCTAGCGAAGTTGACAGATAAAATTAAACACCATGCTTGCTCTCTGAAATTCAGGTTAAATTTACGTGCACATAGTATATGTGTCTAACGTGTATGCCTCTGCTCTTATGTGTCTGTGTCTTTGGTCATGCTGTATCTTCAGTTTAGAATATTCTTTGTGCCCAGATCTTATCTGTTCTTCTGAAGGCTAGATCACAGACACACACAGTTTTCTTTGCACCCTATACTAGCTCTTCTGAACTACTTCTTGTCACCTGATTACTCTGTGTTCTGTCATGCCATTGTGCTTTTGCACACAAATTTCTGTTGCTTAGTGTAGTCTTTCCTCTTGTTTTATATAAGGCTTTTGTAGCTTCCTGAGGCATGCTTTGTGTGTTTTTTCATTATACTCCCATGGTCTCCTTTGCTTATTTCTGTTAAGGCACTGATCACATTTTGCTGTCATTGTATATCTGTCTGCCCATGAGACTGTTTCTTGAGAGCAGGGGTCATTGCACTGCTGTTCTTTTCAAAGTTTATCCTCAGCCAAGCCCAAGTATCTGGACTGTATCTAAATAAATACTTTATAGAATGAATAAACTGAATCTGTCTTAAAAATTTGATAGTTGTATATTTCTTCTGTAATTTCTCTTTAAAGTATAATGTGGAGATAATGAATTCTTGGCGATGAAGCAGCTCTGACTATCAGAGATGAACCTTGAGTTAGACTTGAAACATACTTGGGAATATTGAATATTTGCTTGGCTAACTAGAAATAATTCTATTTATTTTTCCATTCTGTGCAATGTCTGTAGCTTCAGTATTGTTACATAAAGAAAAGCTGTTTCTGATTAGAAATGTTGATTTTTTTTTGCTTTCATTTATATATGCTTGTATTCTAAGAATATCAGTGTACTTAAGACTGCTTCAGCTTCTTTCTAGCTCAAATGTAATGGTGATAACTGATTATTAAATTTGTCAACAACCTCAGTGTGATGGTAAAATAACTTTTTCCTTCTCTATTAGATGTTGGTCATCTTTCTGAAGTACACTGTCCATGGCCTGAATGTTTTCTGAAAATCATTTGGAGCAAAATATCTGTTCAATAGCAAGATAATCACATCAAGATGGTTGGAAAACTGAAGCAGAACTTACTATTGGCATGTCTGGTGATTAGTTCTGTGACTGTATTTTACTTGGGCCAACACGCCATGGAATGCCATCACCGAATAGAAGAACGTAGCCAACCCCTCAAACTGGAGAACATAAAGACCACTGTGCGAACTGCCCTGGACATCAAAGCCAATAAAACCTTTGCCTATCACAAAGATATGCCTTTAATATTTATTGGAGGTGTGCCACGGAGTGGAACCACGCTCATGAGGGCCATGCTAGATGCACACCCTGACATTCGCTGTGGAGAGGAAACCAGGGTCATTCCTCGAATCCTGGCTTTGAAGCAGATATGGTCACGGTCCAGTAAGGAGAAAATACGCTTGGATGAGGCTGGTGTCACCGATGAAGTGCTGGATTCTGCCATGCAGGCCTTCTTACTAGAAATCATTGTGAAGCATGGGGAGCCAGCCCCTTATTTATGTAATAAAGATCCTTTTGCCCTGAAATCCTTAACTTACCTTGCTAGGTTATTCCCCAATGCCAAATTTCTCCTGATGGTCCGAGATGGCCGGGCATCAGTGCATTCAATGATTTCTCGAAAAGTTACTATAGCTGGATTTGACCTGAACAGCTATAGGGACTGTTTGACCAAGTGGAATCGTGCCATTGAGACCATGTATAACCAGTGTATGGAGGTTGGCTATAAAAAATGCATGTTAGTTCACTATGAGCAACTTGTCTTACATCCAGAACGGTGGATGAGAACAGTCTTAAAGTTCCTCCAAATTCCTTGGAACCACTCAGTATTACACCATGAAGAGATGATTGGAAAAGCTGGGGGAGTATCTCTGTCAAAGTGAGTAGATTTTATGTTTTTTATTTGACCCTATATTCAGCTAATAAAGGGGTGTGTGTGTGTGTAAACTATAGCTCTTTCCTGGAATAGAGAGAGCTTCATCAATGAGTTCTTAAAAAGTTCTCTAACTGGTTCATTACACTTTCATTTACTTAATTCACTTTTAAATTTATGAATTATCCTTTTTATGTACTTGATGGAGGCAAAAATGGAGGCAAACCCAGTTTATAGCAGTAAAAGCATGGCAGACTTTCAAGTCCAACATTCAAATTTAGTGGCTTCTGATATTTAATTTCCAGGTATTTTTGTTAATAAGGGTAGTTGACTTTTGTGTAGAGTATAGTCAGTATGAGGAAAAGCATCTACCATATTGAAAGTGAAAGTGTTAGTTGCTCTGTGACCCCATGGACTGTAGTCCTTGAGGCTCTTCTGTCCCTGGAATTCTACAGGCAAGAACACTGGAATGGGTTGCCATTTCCTTCTCCAGGGGATCTTCCCGACCCCGGGATTGAACTTGGATCTCCTGCATTGCAGGCAGATTCTTTACCATCTGAGCCACCAGAGAAGCCCATAATAAGTATATAGAACATTTTAGTGAGAGGAAAAATAAAGGTAAAATTATCTAACTCAGTCCCTTCATTTTATAGGGAAGAGGTCTGAGTCAGTCAGTCTGAAAGATCAAAATGATTTACTCAAATTTAGGTGGCAGGGCCAGAATTAGAATCTGTCAGATCAGATCAGTTGCTCAGTTGTGCCCGACTCTTTGCGACCCCATGAATCGCAGCACGCCAGGCCTCCCCGTCCATCACCAACTCCCAGAGTTCACTGAGACTCATGTCCATCAAGTCAGTGATGCCATCCAGCCATCTCATCCTCTGTCGTCCCCTTCTCCTCTTGCCCCCAATCCCTCCCAGCATCAGAGTCTTTTCCAGTGAGTCAACTCTTCACATGAGGTGGCCAAAGTACTTTTGTTTCAGCTTTAGCATCATTCCTTCCAAAGAAATCCCAGGGCTGATCTCCTTCAGAATGGACTGGTTGGATCTCCTTGCAGTCCAAGGGACTCTCAAGAGTCTTCTCCAATACCATAGTTCAAAAGCATCAATTCTTCAGCGCTCAGCCTTCTTCACAGCCCAACTCTCACATCCATACATGACCACAGGAAAAACCATAGCCTTGACTAGACGAACCTTTGTTGGCAAAGTAATGTCTCTGCTTTTGAATATGCTATCAAGGTTGGTCATCACTTTCCTTCCAAGGAGTAAGCATCTTTTAATTTCATGGCTGCAGTCACCATCTGTAGTGATTTTGGAGCCCAGAAAAATAAAGTCTGACACTGTTTCCATTGTTTCCCCATCTATTTCCCATGAAGTGATGGGACCTGATGCCGTGATCTTTGTTTTCTGAATGTTGAGCTTTAAGCCAACTTTTTCACTCTCCACTTTCACTTTCATCAAGAGGCTTTTTAGTTCCTCTTCACTTTCTGCCATAAGGGTGGTGTCTTCTGCATATCTGAGGTTATTGATATTTCTCCCGGCAATCTTGATTCCAGCTTGTGTTTCTCCAGCCCAGTGTTTCTCATGATGTACTCTGCATATAAGTTAAATAAAGAGGGTGACAATATACAGCCTTGACGAACTCCTTTTCCTTTTTGGAACCAGTCTGTTGTTCCATGTCCAGTTCTAACTGTTGCTTCTTGACCTTCATACAAATTTCTCAAGAGGCAGATTAGGTGGTCTGGTATTCCCATCTCTTTCAGAATTTTCCACAGTTTATTGTGATCCACACAGTCAAAGGCTTTGGCATAGTCAATAAAGCAGAAATAGATGCTTTTCTGGAGCTCTCTTGCTTTTTCCATGATCCAATGGATGTTTGCAATTTGATCTCTGGTTCCTCTGCCTTTTCTAAAACCAGCTTGAACATCAGGAAGTTCACAGTTCACATATTGCTGAAGCCTGGCTTGGAGAATTTTGAGCATTACTTTACTAGCGTGTGAGATGAGTGCAATTGTGCGGTAGTTTGAGCATTCTTTGGCATTGCCTTTCTTTGGGATTGGAATGAAAACTGACCTTTTCTAGTCCTGTGGCCACTGCTGAGTTTTCCAAATTTGCTAGCATATTGAGTGCAGCACTTTCACAGCATCATCTTTCAGGATTTGAAATAGCTCAACTGGAATTCCATCACCTCCACTAGCTTTGTTCTTAGTGATGCTTTCTGAGGCCCACTTGACTTCACATTCCAGGATGTCTGGCTCTAGGTCAGTGATCACACCATCGTGATTATCTGGGTCGTGAAGATCTTTTTGTACAGTTCTTCTGTGTATTCTTGCCATCTCTTCTTAATATCTTCTGCTTCTGTTAGGTCCATACCATTTCTGTCCTTTATCGAGCCCATCTTTGCATGAAATGTTCCTTTGGTATCTCTGATTTTCTTGAAGAGATCTCTAGTCTTTCCCATTCTGTTGTTTTCCTCAATTTCTTTGCATTGATCGCTGAAGAAGGCTTTCATATCTCTTCTTGCTATTCTTTGGAACTCTGCATTCAGATGTTTATATCTTTCCTTTTCTCCTTTGCTTTGGTCTAAATGAGCTGGTACTTCTGTCCATGGCATTTTATTGCATCTAGTGTTTTCTTTAGTCATCTGATGGATACATCTTCCCTTGAGTTTTACAAAAGGTTAGAGAATCACTGAAATTTAGAAGTTTAATCCATAATCCATACTAGAAGTTCCTTGAATTAAAATACTTCTAAAATCATTGCAATTTTCTTCCTTTCTCATAAAGTGATGACTAGGTTGGCTTGACTTGATCTGATAACATAATTTGATGACGTACACATCAAATAAGGACATAATGTTATAAAAAGTATTCTTAAATTCAGGTAGCATCTCCTCATGAAGAAAAGTTGACTTTGACTCTATTTTTTATCTTTCCATTTATAAAAGTAATATATATCCCCTGTAAAGATAAAGAAAAAGCAACGAACTTCCCTCATGTGTCCTACTTGCCCCTATCAAGGAATGTCTTCTTGATTTTTTTCAAGTGTAGAACTTGTACAGTAAACATTGCCTTCCTCATATGGATAATTTGAAAGCAACAGCTACTTTTCTGCAGCTAGCTTTCAGTTACTGACTATAAATTATTAGATATCATCACTCTAGTGGCTCCAGGTTATTTATTGATTCAAAAAAATTACAGTTTTAGCTCCTGTCATCACAGTTCATTGTTCTTTCCATATAATAGACCATAACTTGTTTCTAATCATCTGTATTTTTAGGTAAGCATTTCATTCTGTATGCTTATATGTTGGCCCAGAAATTCTGATGCTGGTTCCATCTATTAATATAAAATAAGCCTATTAACACCCCCCATCTCTCTAAGTAGGGAGTAAAGAGATTGGCTGAAGTTAAATTTCTGTGGAAATCAGGAGAAAATAATTTTGCAGGGACTTCTCTGGCAGTTCAGTGATTAAGACTTTTGGCTGTCTACTACAGGGGAGCACGAGTTCGATCCCTAGTTGGGGAACTAAACTCTTGTATGGCTCATGGGTGGCCAAGGAAATTCATAGGAAGTTTGAATCAGTGAACTTTAGAAGGGGAAGAGACCTTATTTAGCTGTAGTATATGAAATGCAGACCTGTGAAGTTTTATGCTTTGTCAAGAATCACACATGGCACAACTAGAACTTCAAATGCCTATTCCAAGACTCTTACCACTATGAGGTTTTTTTTTTAATTAACATATATAAAGATAGTTTAAAAATATATAGATAACTATATAAAGATAGTTTAAAATTACTGGCATTTAGGAGACTCCTGTATACTCCTTCCTAGTCAATATCCTCCTCAACCCCGAAGTAACCGGAGGTGATGAGGTTGCATATGAAGTTCAAAAACAGTCTTGCTTCATATAAGTGCTATCATGTCTATTTACTATCTTGTTCCTGGATTTTGTCATGTAACATTTAGATTCACCTATATTATTTTACATAGCAATAGTTCATTCTTTTTCCATTACTATGTGATATTTCAATATGTAAATATAACACTATTTACATATGCTTTATCTCAGTTTTCATATTTACCCTTTCACCGTTACCCACGGATACTTTAAAAACCTCCATTTTATAGATGAAAGGCCTGTCCCTCTCAGAGAGGTTGAGGAGCTTGTCCTCAGTTCCATGGTTGAAACATAGTAGAAAGAGGATATGGGTTCATGTCTCTCCATCTTTAGAAACTGTGCTCTTAACCTCTGTGTTATATTTACATTACAGGGCTTATGAATATTAAATAAAATAACGACTGTGAAAGTGGGTAAACAGTCAGACAAAGGTCCAAATCCTAGCTCTATCCTTTATTAGTTGTATGACCTTGAGTGAGTTACTTGATTTTGCTCATTCTTAGTTACCTCATCTTCCCCCTTAGTTTTCTTATCCTGGAAATGGAGATGAAACTATCCATTAAGGTTATCCTGAAGACTAAATTAGGTGACTATGAAGTCTTAGCCCAGTACCTGGCATTAGTAGGTGATCAAACATGTTACCTATTGGGAATTCCCTGCTTGTCCAGTGGCTAGGACTTTGCACTTTCGCCACTAAGAGCTTGGGTTCAATCCCTGGTCAGGGAACTAAGATCCCACAAGCTGCAGTGTGGCAAAAAGTGTTACCTGTTATCTTTATTATTATTATTATCAAGATGATGATAACTGTACCCATTGTGGATGGTGATCATAGTATGTACTTCATAGAGTTGTTGTAAGGATTAAATTAAAATTACTGTAAAGCCTTTAGTATAGGCCCTGGCATAAATGTTATAGTATATATTTTAAAATTATTATTAAATGTTTATGCTCTGTCAAAAAAACAAAAAAATGCACGTGAAACACCTAGCATGGTGCCTAGCACAGAACCAAGTGCTTCATAAGCTTTTGTTGCCACACATTCTCTATAAGTGTTTTAGTGTAGAGATGGTCTTAACTCATGAATGAAGCAAAATGGGCACCTGACTGAACAGCTCCTCTCGGGATACTGACAGGGCAGATTGGCCTTACAGTAGCAATATTTGAAACTACTTTATGGTGATCATCTGTTGCTATTGTCATGTTTTTCCCCTTTTGTTTGTTTAGTTTGCCTGTTTGTGAACTTCATATAAATGGTATCATAGTCTGTTTTTTTCTGTCCATTTTTGTTTGTTTTCTTTTAACATTATCTTGAGATTTATCTTTCTGAGGTGTATAGCTATTTTTAATTTGTTTTTATGGCCATTGTTCTATCCTGATATCAATTAATAATAATAGATACAATTATTTATACTATTGATGACCATTTGAGTTGTTTTTGGTTTAGAGCTATGTACATTTTTTTAAGGTTCTCCTCTTCAAGAGTTTCTCTTAAGATACACACCTAAGCGTAGGATTGCTGGACCATGGGGGATGTTCATATTCAGCTTCACTAGGTAATGCCAGATTGTTTTCCAAAGAGTTCATAGTAGCTTACACTGCTACTGTCAATATACAGATCCCCAGGAATCTATATCCTCATCAACATGGCTTTTTAAAAAAGAAACAGCAAACCTTCTTATTTACTGTTACTATAGATTACAGCCTGGCTTTTTAATTTTTCTAATTGAGTAAGAGTAAATGGTACTTCATTGAAATTTCAATTTGTAATTCTCTGTTAATGAATTTGAGCACCTTATATTTTCATTGGTTATTGGTAGTTCTCTTTTATTCCCACCTAAAAGGTTGCATTTAAGAAAGAAAATCGAGCCACTCTTAGAAAGGATACAGATGAAGAAGTACATAGGGTGACATCTGGAAGGGTCCCAAAACAGGAGCTTCTGGCCCCATGATATAAGGATACTCTGCCCTCTGCATATGGATGTGTTCACCAACCTGGAAGTTCCTAAAAATATAGTGAGTTTAGTGTTTGCTTAAAATAGCAAATGTGTATTTTGTCACAGTTTTGGTGGGTTGATAATATGGGCTTGTCTTAGCTGAGTCTCATAGCTCAGAATCTCATACAGGCTGCAGCCAAGGTTAACTGGTAAGGGACAGTTTCCCAGCTCATGTGGTTTTGGACAGGATTCAGTTCCTCATGGGTGTTGGATGGAGGACCTCACTTCCTTGCCATGAAGCTTTCTCTCTATGGTTACTAACACAGCAGCTGACTTCATCAGAGCAAGCAAATGAAAAGAGTCAAGGAGAGTGAGCAAGACAGAATTCACATCTTCTTAACCTAATCTCGCAAATGACATCCTGTCATCTTTGCCATATTCATTAGAAGCAAGTCTCTAGGTCCAGCCCCAGTCAAGGGGAGGGTATTACACAAAGGAATATCTGGATTTGGGAATCATTTTAGAAGAAGTCAGCCAATCTGCCCTCTGGTTGCCAATGCCTCATATGCAAAATATATTTTCCCCCTCACCAAGTGCCAAATTCTTATCTTGTTACAAGCTCAGAGTCCTTCATCTTGCCATCTAAATCAGGTCTAGTTGTGGTTGAGGCTTTTGGGTGTAGTTCCTTATTAAATACAGGTCCTTGAATACAACAATTTTCAATCTGAAGATACGTCTAAAGATACAAGTTATGTCCCCATCCCGCCCCCAGTGCTAGTATAAAATGGTGAAACAGGCGTAAGATAGTAGACCTTTTTATTTAAAATGAAGGTAAATGGGGGGAGAGGGCAAGGTATCACTGTTCAGTTGCTCAATCGTGTCCGACTCTTTGCGACCCCCTGGACTGCAACACACCAGGCCTCCCTGCCATCACCAACTCCTGGAGTTTACCCAAACCCGTGTCCATTGAGTTGGTGATGCCATCCAACCATCTCATCCTCTGTCCGCTTCTCCTGCCTTCAATCTTTCTCAGCATCGGGGTCTTTTCAAATGAGTCAGTTCTTCGCATCAGGTGGCCAAAATATTGGGGTAAGTAAAGTATCACGCTGGGAGGGATTGGGGGCAGGAGGAAAAGGGGACGACAGAGGATGAGATGGCTGGATGGCATCACCGACTTGATGGACGTGAGTTTGAGAGAACTCCGGGAGATGGTGATGGACAGGGAGGCCTGTCGTGCTGTGATTCATGGGGTGGCAAAGAGTCAGACACGACTGAGCGACTGAACTGAACTGAACTGAACTGAAGGTATCACTGGTTCATATCAATTCTGAAATCCATCTGGGAAAATGTTAGACATTCTTTGATTAGGTCTCAATTGAATATAAATAATTCTAGAAATTATTTTCCATGTCTCTCAGCTCTGCTCTTTGGGCTCTTGAGTGATCGTTTCATTTTCATGAAAGATAGCACATATTTTGTAGCTGTGTGGTTTTATTAGACTACCTCCTGCCAGAAGAATTCTGGAAATCCAATGTGTGTTTTCATTTTGTACTGTTTCTGTCTCTTTCAGTCCAAGTTGGTAATGTTGCTGCTGATAAACTTCTCAAAAACTTTGTGGGTCCTCTGTAAATCTTACTGGGGTTCGTTCCATTTGGATAATAGTTTTCCCCACAAACCTCTGAGATAAACCGTTCTTTGCTTTGGACTCCTGCTGAGATGCCTAAGGGATAATGTGCTTAAGCTTCCTAGAGGCCTTACTGTTAAATTGAGAAGACCTGTGAGGCACACCTTTAATTTGTTTAAATGACTCTGTGTGACTGAATAATTGGGAGCCATTTAGAAGTAACCTACCATTGAGGTTATTTGATTGAAGCAGTTATATGACTCCTTTTTCCCTCCTTGAAGCTACTATGTAAGTTACATTAATACATTTTGTAATGTTGATTTAACCTTGAATTTCTGGTAAATCTTCAACTTAGTGGAGCACTAATTATCTAATTAGTGCTGGATATGATATGCTAACTTTTAGTTTAGAATTCTTACATCTATTTCATGAGTGACACTGACGTGTAGGTTTTATTATTCTTACACTCTTTGTCTGGTTTTGATAGGGATAGAGTAGGTAGACAGGTAGTTTTAGAAATCCCACTAGGGGATTATAGATAGAGAGGGAACCTTAGGGAACTTTGGGAGATCCCTGTCCAAAATAAGGGACTTTCCTGTAGCTCAAACAGTGAAGAATCTGCCTGCAATGCAGGAGACCAGGGTTCGATCCCTGGGTCAGGAAGATTCCCTGGAGAAAGGAATGGCTACCCACTCCAGTATTCTTGCCTGGAGAATCCCATGGAGAGAGGAGCCTGATGGGCTACAGTCCATGGGGTTGCAAAGAGCAACTAACACTTTAAAACTATAAAGCTTTTATCAATGAAAGCATGAGATATGCCTCAGACCATTAAGTTAAAAAAATGAGGCCTGCATCCTGCTAGTCAAGTCTAGCAAGATAATGATCCTTAGAACCAAGGACAGGACTATAAGGGAAAGATGACATTCCAAAGTAGAAGACCCTCATTATAATGAAAACTGAGATGATTTAACGTATTTCAGTATATGTTACCACCCTTCTGATTTGAATAAGAACCAGGACAGTCCTGGTTTGACCTTACACGGTCAGTCTTCTGCCTGATGTGGAGGATCTAGTGATATAAGCCTAATGTCTACTCGTAGAATGAGGAAGAAGGTAGTCCTCTTCCCGTTCCCACTTTCCTTTGATTATAAACATGTAACTCACTTAATTCTCGGGCCAGAGCCCCCTTGCCTACCTGCTTGTATCCCTCACAAGCATCCTATATTAATAAATCTGAAGTGAAGTCCTTATCTATCACTTTGCCTCTCACTGAATTTCTTCTGCACGGAGACATACAGAACCTGAGCCTCAGTAAGTCCTGACACCAGGTGAGTGAGTCTAGTTAAAAAGTATGGGTTCACATCCCAGTCTGGGGTTTGGCTGGGTTCAAGTCTCAGTCTGTGGGTTCAAGTCTCAATCTGAGGTGTGAGGTTTCAGTTTCGTTATATCATACTGCTGGCCTTATTACTTAGAGAGTATTCCCTCCTGTTCTGTGCACCTTTTGGTTGTCTTTTCCGTTGTTATTGGATCATATTTTCTTGGTTCTGTGTATCTGAGTAATTTTTGGAGTTATGTTTTGAGTCTCTGAGTCCTGCTAAAATCCTCTGGAGTGTTTTGTTTTGTTGAGTAATCAGTCTGGTTAGTTTCTAAACCTCAAGTTTGTGTCTCCTTCTATGAATAATGTTTCCAGTATCATTTTACTTTTCACAGTTTGCTATACTGCTTTGGGTTTTGTCACTGACAAATCATTTGTGAGTTTGGAGCAGCAGTGGCAGTTTATTTCATAGTTTAATTCTCAAAGCCTTTGCTGTGCTACTTCCATCTCTCCCAGGTGTGAGTTGGAAGTTGTGCTAACTCATATACAAAATTATGGGACATGTTCTCTGGCTCTCTCTTTCCCTTGATTTCCGCCCCCCCACCCCACATACTAGCTGGGGCTACATTTCTTGTTATTCTGGCCTGAAGTATGGCTTTCTCTCAGTTTTAGCTGCGTGCACCATCACTGTGTATTTCTGTATGCTGGGTGTCACCATGAGGGGAAAGAGATGAGAGAAAACTGTCAAGAATAACAAGGATGTTTCCTATATTCTTCAGACCCCAGGGCTCCTTTTTCCCATTATTTTTTGCCTAAAAGATGGGGTTTTGTTCAGTTTTTGCTGCTTACATTTGTGCATCGGGTGTACTGATTTTTCTTTTATTCTAAGGATTTTAATGTTTCTAAGTTTTATTTGGAAAAGTCTTTAATTTTTGGAAGATTATTTTTGTTCAATTAGGTCTGGGTTGGCAGCAATTTTCTCCTAGTACTTTGAAGGTAGTATTCCACTGTCCATTAGTTGCAGTTGTTGCTCTTGAGAAATCTGCTGTCAGTCTAATTGTCAGGTTTTTTTTTTTTCCAGTTCTTTTTTTATATGACATTTCCATGACCATTTTAAGGTCTCTTCTTTTGTGTTCTGTGTTTTTACTAATATATTTTGTGAATAGGTATCAATTTCTTTAAAACATAGAAAGTGAAAGTGAAAGTTGCTTAGTCGTGTCTGACTCCTTGTGACCCCACGGACTGTATAGTCCATGGGATTCTCCAGGCCAGAATACTGGAGTGGGTAGCCTTTCCCTTCTTCAAGGGATCTTCCCAACACAGGGATCAAACCCAGGTCTCCCACATTGCAGGCATATTCTTTACCAGCTGAGCCACTAAGGAAGCCCAAGAATACTGGAGTGGGTAGCCTATCCCTTCTCAAGGGGATCTTCCTGACCCAGAAATCGAACTGGGGTCTCCTGCATTGCAGGCAAATTCTTTACCAACTGAGCTATGAGGGAAGCCCTTAAAAGATAAAGGTTATTTAAATAATTGCTTCTTGAATATGCTTTGTGTCTTTCAGAAGGAGTTTGTCCATTTTTTCTCAGTTCTTGACTCTATAGGCATAAATTTTTTATAGCATTCCGTTATTGTCATTTTTATATCTGTTGAATCTGTAACAATCTGTGGAAACTGTCATTCCTGAAATTGGTAATTTCTACTTGGAGTCTGTTGGGCTTTTTGAATCTGGATTTTATAGTTTCTATACAATGTGGGAAAACTTGTACATTATTTCTTCAGGTATATTTTTTACTCTTCTCTTTTGAAGGCCCCCAACTATAAATATGTGAGATTGTTTGAAATTGTTCCAGAGCTCACTAATGCCTTTTAAAAGTTAAAAAAAAAATTTAATTGAAGTATAGTTGATTTATAATGTATTAATTTCTACTATATAGCAAAATGATTCAATTATGCATATATACTTCCTTTTTTATATTCTTTTCTGTTATGGTTTACCACCAGGTATTGAATATAGTTTCCTGTGCTGTCCAGTGTGTGCATGTGTGCTCGGTCGCTAAGTTGTGTCTGACTCTTCGTGACCCCATGGACTGCCAGGGTCCTCTGTCCATGGGATTTCCCAGGCAGGAATACTGGAATAGGTTGCCATTTTCTCCTCCAGGGGATCTCCCCAACCCAGGGATCAAACCTGTGTCTCCTGCATTAGTGGATGGATTCTTTATTAGTGAATCAGTAGGGCCTTGTTATTTATCCACTCAGCAATTTGCATCTGCTAACCTCAGACTCCCACTCCATTCCTCCCCAACTTCTTCTCCCCCTTGGCAACTGCAAGTCTGTTCTCTGTCTTTCTTCTTCATATATAGGTTCATTTGTGTCATATTTAATTCCATGGGCTCCAGGGTGTGTGGGCTTCAGTAGTTGCAGAATGTGGGCTCAGTAGTTGCAGCTCCTGAGCTCTAGAACACAGGCTCAGTAGTTGTGCTCCATGGCATGTGGGATCTTCCTGGATTGAACCTGTGTTTACATATTTGCTGGTGGATTCTTTACTGCTGAGCCACCAGGGAAGTGCCCCAGGAATGGAATTGCTGGATCATATGGCAACTGGTTTTAGTTTTTTTGAGGAACCTTTGTAACCGTTTTCCATACTCGCTGCACCAGCTTACGTTCTCGCCAATAGTGTAGGAGGTCTCCCTTTTCTGTACACCCTCTCCAGCATTTGTTATTTGTAGACTTTATTGATGGCCATTCTGACCAGTATGAAGTGTTGTCTCATTGTAGTTTTGATCTGCATTTCTCTAATACTTCATTCAATATCACAGTAATCCAAGTCTATGCCCCAAAAGCAGAGGAGAAAAGGAAAGATATAAACATCAGAATGCAGAGTTCCAAAGAATAGCAAGAAGAGATAAGAAAGCCTTCTTCAGCCATCAATGCAAAGAAATTTAGGAAAACAACAGAATGGGAAAGACTAGAGATCTCTTCAAGAAAATCAGAGATACCAAAGGAACATTTCATGCAAAGATGGGCTCGATAAAGGACAGAAATGGTATGGACCTAACAGAAGCAGAAGATATTAAGAAGAGATGGCAAGAATACACAGAAGAACTGTACAAAAAAGATCTTCACGATCCAGATATTCATGATGGTGTGATCACTGACCTAGAGCCAGACATCCTGGAATGTGAAGTCAAGTGGGCCTCGGAAAGCATCACTACGAACAAAGCTAGTGGAGGTGATGGAATTCCAGTTGAGCTATTTCAAATCCTGAAAGATGATGCTGTGAAAGTGCTGCACTCAATATGCCAGCAATTTTGGAAAACTCAGCAGTGGCCACAGGACTGGAAAAGGTCAGTTTTCATTCCAATCCCAAAGAAAGGCAATGCCAAAGAATGCTCAAACTACCGCACAATTGCACTCATCTCACACGCTAGTAAAGTAATGCTCAAAATTCTCCAAGCCAGGCTTCAGCAATAAGTGAACTGTGAACTTTCTGATGTTGAAGCTGGTTTTAGAAAAGGCAGAAGAACCAGAGATCAAATTGCCAACATCCGTTGGATCATGGAAAAAGCAAGAGAGCTCCAGAAAAGCATCTATTTCTGCTTTATTGACTATGCCAAAGCCTTTGACTGTGTGGATCACAATAAACTGTGGAAAATTCTGAAGGAGATGGGAATACCAGACCACCTGACCTGCTTCTTGAGAAATTTGTATGCAGGTCAGGAAGCAACAGTTAGAACTGGACATGGAACAACAGACTGGTTCCAAAAAGGAAAAGGAGTTCGTCAAGGCTGTATATTGTCACCCTCTTTATTTAACTTATATGCAGAGTACATCATGAGAAACGCTGGGCTGGAGAAACACAAGCTGGAATCAAGATTGCCGGGAGAAATATCAATAACCTCAGATATGCAGATGACACCACCCTTATGGCAGAAAGTGAAGAAGAACTCAAAAGACTCTTGATGAAAGTGAAGGTGGAGAGTGAAAAGGTTGGCTTAAAGCTCAGCATTCAGAAAACGAAGATCGTGGCATCCGGTCCCATCACTTCATGGGAAATAGATGGGGAAACAGTGGAAACAGTGTCAGACTTTATTTTGGGGGGCTCCAAAATCACTGCAGATGATGACTGCAGCTATGAAATTAAAAGACGCTTACTCCTTGGAAGGAAAGTTATGACCAACCTAGACAGCATATTCAAAAGCAGAGACATTACTTTGCCAACAAAGGTCCGTCTAGTCAAGGCTATGGTTTTTCCTGTGGTCATGTATGGATGTGAGAATTGGACTGTGAAAAAAGCTGAGTGCCAAAGAATTGATTCTTTTGAACTGTGATGTTGGAGAAGACTCTTGAGAGTCCCTTGGACTGCAAGGAGATCCAACCAGTCCATTCTGAAGGAGATCAGCTATGGGATTTCTTTGGAGGGAATGATGCTAAAGCTGAAACTCCAGGACTTTGGCCACTTCATGCAAAGCCTTGACTCATTGGAAAAGACTCTGATGCTGGGAGGGTTTGGGGGCAGGAGGAGAAGGGGCCGACAGAGGATGAGATGGCTGGATGGCATCACTGACTCGATGGTCGTGAGTCTGAGTGAACTCTGGGAGTTGATGATGGACAGGGAGGCCTGGCGTGCTGTGATTCATGGGGTCGTAAAGAGTCGGACACGACTGAGCAACTGAACTGAACTGAATACTTAGTGATATTGAGCATCTTTTCATGTGCCTGTTGGCCATTGTATGTCTTCTTTCGAGAAATGTCTATTTAGGTCTTCTATTTTTCAGTTGGGTTATTTGTTCTTTTGTTGTTGTTGAGTTGTATGAGCTATTTGTACATCTTGGAAATTAAACCCTTGTTAGTTGCATCATTTGCAATTATTTTCTTCCATTCTGTAGGTTGTATTTTTATTTTGTTTATGGCTTCCTTTGCTGTGCAAAAGTTTGTAAGTTTGATTAGGTCCCATTTGTTTCTTTTTATTTCTGTTACTTTGGGAGACTCACTTAAAAAAACATGGATGTGATTTATTTCTGAGAATGTTTTACCTATGTTCTCTTCTAGGAGTTTTATGATGTCCTGCCTTACATTTAAGTCTTTAAGCCATTTTGAATTTGTTTTGTGTTTTCTAACTTCATCAGTTTACATGCAGCTGTCCAACTCTCCTAACACTACTTGCTGAAGAGACTTGTGTATTCTTACCTCCTTTGTCAGAGATTAATTGTCCATAGGTGTATTCCAAATCCTGAAAGATGATGCTGTGAAAGTGCTGCACTCAATATGTCAGCAAATTTGGAAAATTCAGCAGTGGCCACAGGACTGGAAAAGGTCAGTTTTCATTCCAATCCCAAAGAAACGCAATGCCAAAGAATGCTCAAACTACCGCACAATTGCACTTATCTCACACGCTAGTAAAGTAATGCTCAAAATTCTCCAAGCCAGGCTTCAGCAATATGTGAACTTCCTGATGTTGAAGCTGGTTTTAGAAAAGGCAGAGGAACCAGAGATCAAATTGCCAACATCAGCTGGATCATCGAAAAAGCAAGAGAGTTCCAGGAAAGCATCTATTTCTGCTTTATTGACTATGCCAAAGCCTTTGACTGTGTGGATCACAACAAACTGTGGAAAATTCTGAAAGAGATGGGAATACCAGACCACCTAATCTGCCTCTTGAGAAATTTGTATGCAGGTCAAGAAGCAACAGTTAGAACTGGACATGGAACAACAGACTGGTTCCAAAAAGGAAAAGGAGTTCGTCAAGGCTGTATATTGTCACCCTGTTTATTTAACTTATATGCAGAGTACATCATAAGAAACGCTGGGCTGGAAGAAACACAAACTGGAATCAAGATTGCCAGGAGAAATATCAATAACCTCAGATATGCAGATGACACCACCCTTATGCCAGAAAGTGAAGAGGAACTAAAAAGCCTCTTGATGAAAGTGAAAGTGGAGAGTGAAAAAGTTGGCTTAAAGCTCAACATTCAGAAAACGAAGATCATGGCATCAGGTCCCACCATTTCATGGGAAATAGATGGGGAAACAGTGTCAGACTTTATTTTTGGGGGCTCCAAAATCACTGCAGATGGTGACTGCAGCCATGAAATTAAAAGACACTTACTCCTTGGAAGGAAAGTTATGACCAACCTAGATAGCATATTCAAAAGCAGAGACATTACTTTGCCAACAAAGGTCCGTCTAGTCAAGGCTATGGTTTTTCCTGTGGTCATGTATGGATGTGAGAGTTGGACTGTGAAGAAGGCTAAGCGCCGAAGAATTGATGCTTTTGAACTGTGGTGTTGGAGAAGACTCTTGAGAGTCCCTTGGACTGCAAGGAGATCCAACCAGTCCATTCTAAAGGAGATCAGCCCTGGGATTTCTTTGGAAGGAATGATGCTAAAGCTGAAACTCCAGTACTTTGGCTACCTCATGCGAAGAGTTGACTCATTAGAAAAGACTTTGATGCTGGGAGGGATTGGGGGCAGGAGGAGAAGGGGCCGACAGAGGATGAGATGGCTGGATGGCATCACTGACTCGATGGACATGAGTCTCAGTGAACTCTGGGAGTTGGTGATGGACAGGGAGGCCTGGCGTGCTGTGATTCATGGGGTCGCAAAGAGTCGGACACGACTGAGCGACTGATCTGATCTGATGGTTTATTTCTGGGCTGTCTATTCTGTTCCATTGATCCATATGTCTGTTTTTTTGCTAATACCGTGCTGTTTTGATTACTGTAGCTTTGTAGTATTGTCTGAAGTCTGGGAAGGTTATGTCTCCTGCTTTGTCCTTTTTCCTCAGATTGCTTTGGCAATTCTGGTCTTTTATGGTTCCATTTAAATTTTAGGATTGTTTGTCCTAGTTCTGTGAAGAATGTCACTGGTAATTTGATAGAGGTTGCATTAACCCTGTAGATTGCTTTGGGTAGTATAGCTGTTTTAACAATATTAATTCTTCTAATCCAAGATGGTTTTTTTTTAATTTTTAAAAACAGACTTTTTTAAAGAGACGTTTCAGTTTCACAGGAAAATTGAGCACAAAATACAGGGATTTCCTATATAGTCTCAGCCCCCACACAGGAATAGCCTTTTGGGATCAAAATCCCAAACCGGACTGGTCCATTTGTTACAGTTGATGAACCAACATTGATACGTCATTATCATACAGAGTGCATATTATACAGGAGGGTTCAAGCTTGGTGTTGTTCATTTTACAAGTTTTGACAAATGTGTAGTCACATACCCACTGTTACAGAATCATACAGAGTAGTTTCACTGTCCTAAAAGTTCCCTGTGCTTTGCTTGTTTGTGCCCCTGGTGCCTGGCAACCACTGATATTTTTATAGTCGCTATAGTTTTGCCTTTTCCAAAATGTCATTTTGTTAGAATCATACTGTATGTAGCCTTTTCTTACTACTTCTTTCACTTAGTATCAATAGTGTGCATTTAAAGTTCCTCTCTGTCTTTTCATAGATTGATAGCTCATTTCTTTTTAGTACTGAGAGGAACATTTTATTGCTCTTTCCAAATAACTAGCCTCTGATTTTGTTGATTTTTTCCTACTGATTTTCTGTTTTCAACTTTGTTGAATTCTGCTGTAATTATTATTGTTTTTTCTTCTGCCTATTTTTAAATTTATTTTTTATTGAAGGATAATTGCTTTACAGAATTTTGCTGTTTTCTATCAAACTTCAACATGAATCAGCCATAGGTATACATATATCTGCTCCTTTTTGAACCTCCTTCCCTTCTCCCTCCCCATCCCACCCCTCCAGGGTGACACAGAGCCCGTTTCAGTTTCCTGAGCCGTACAGATTTCCATCCTGTTGGCTATCTATTTTACATATGGTAGTGTAAGTGTCCTTGTTACTCTTTCCATATGTCTCATCCTCTCCTCCCTTCTCCCCATGTCCATAAGTCTATTTTCTATGTCTGTTTCTCCATTGTTGCCCTGTAAATGAATTCTTCAGTACCATTTTCCTAGATTCTGTATATATGCATTAGAATATGGTATTTATCTTTCTCTTTAGTCACTTCACTCTGTACAATAGGTTCTAGGTTCATCCACCTCATTAGAACTGACTCAAATGTATTCCTTTTTATGGCTGAGTAATATTCCATTGTGTATATGTACCACAACTTCTTTATCCATTCATCTGTCAGTGGACATCTAGGTTGCTTCCATGTTCTCACTATTGTAAATAGTGCTGCAATGATCAGCGGCATACATGTGTTTCTTTCAATTTTGGTTTCCTCAGGGTATATGCCTAGGAGTGGGATTGCTGGGTCATATGGTGGTTTTGTTCCTAGTTTTTAAAGGAATCTCCATACTGTCTTCCATAGTGGCTGTGTCAATTTACATTCCCACCAATAGTGCAGGAGTGTTCCCTTTTCTCCACACCCTCTCCAGTATTTATTGTTTGTAGACTTTTTGATGATGGCCATTCTGACCAGTGTGAGGTCATATCTTATTGTAGTTTTGATTTGCATTTTTCTAATAATGAGCGATGTTGAGCATCTTTTCATGTGTTTGTTAGCCATCTGTGTGCCTTCTTTGAGAAATGTCTGTTTAGGTCTTTTTCCCACTTTTTGATTGGGTTGTTTGTCTTTCTGGTATTGAGTTGTATGGGCTGCTTGTATATTTTGGAAATTAATCCTTTGTCAGTTGTTTCATTTGCTATTTTTTCTCCCATTCTGAGGGTTGTCTTTTCACCTTGCTTATAGTTTCCTTTGCTGTGCAAAAGCTTGTAAGTTAATCAGGTCCCACTTGTTTACTTTTGTTTTTATGTCCGTTTCTGTAGGAGGTGGGTCATAGAGGATCTTGCTTTGACTTCAAGTGTTCTGCCTATGTTTTCCTCTAAGAGTTTTATAGTTTCTGGTCTTACATTTAGGTCTTTAATCCATTTTGAGTTTATCTTTGTGTGTGGTGTTAGGAAGTGTTCTAATTTCATTCTTTTACATGTAGCTGTCCAGTTTTCCCAGCACCATTTATTGAAGAGACTGTCTTTACCCCCATTGTATATTCTTGCCTCCTTTGTCAAAAATAAGGTACCCATAGGTGCATGGGTTTATTTCTGGGCTTTCTATCTTGTTTCATTGGTCTGTATTTCTGTTTTTGTGCCAGTACCATACTGTCTTGATGACTGTAGCTTTGTAGTATAATCTGAAGTCAGGAAGGCTGATTCCTCCAGCTCTATTCTTCTTTCTCAAGACTGCTTTGGCTATTCAGGGTCTTTTGTGTTTCCTTATGGATTGTGAAATTTTTGAACAAAAAATGTTCTGTGAAAAATGCCATTGGTAATTTGATAGGGATTGAATTAAATCTGTAGATTGCATTTTGTAGTATAGTCATTTTCACAATATTGATTCTTCCTCCGCAGGAACATGGAATATCTCTCCATCTGTTTATGTCATCTTTGATTTCTTTCATTAATGTCTTATAATTTTCTGTGAACAGTTCTTTTGTATCCTTAGGTAAGTTTATTCTTAGATATTTAATTCTTTTTGTTGCAATGGTGAATGGGATTGATTCCTTAATTTCTCTTTCTGATTTTTCATTGTTAGTGTATAGAAATGCAAGTGATTTCTGTGTATTGATTTTGTATCCTGCAACTTTGCTGAATTCACTGATTAGCTCTAGTAATTTTCTTACACTATCTTTAGGGTTTTCTATGTACAGTATCATATCTTCTGCAAACAGTGAGAGCTTTACCTTTTCTTTTCTGACCTGGATTCCTTTTATTTCTTCTTCTTCTCTGATCGCTGTAGCTTGGACTTCCAGAACTATGTTGAATAATAGTAGTGAAAGTGGACACCTTTGTCTTGTTCCTGATCTTAAGGGGAATGCTTTCAGTTTTTTGCCATTGAGAATAGTGTTTGCTGTAGGCTTATCATATATGGCCTTTACTATGTTGAGGTAGGTTCCTTCTGTGCCCATTTTTTGAAGAGTTTTAATCAAGGCAATGGCAACCCACTCCAGTACTCTTGCCTGGAAAATCCCATGGGTGGAGGAGCCTGGTAGGTTACAGTCCATGGGGTCGCGAAGAGTCGAACACGACTGAGCGACTTCACTTTTCACTTTTCACTTTCATGCATTGGAGAAGGAAATGGCAACTCACTCCAGTGTTCTTGCCTGGAGAATCCCAGGGACGGGGGAGCCTGGTGGGCTGCCATCTATGGCGTCGCACAGAGTTGGACACGACTGAAGCGACTTAGCAGCAGCAGCAGCAATCATAAATGGGTGCTGAATTTTGTCAAAGGCTTTTTCTGCATCTATTGAGATGATCATATGGTTTTTATCTTTCAATTTGTTAATATGGTGTATCACATTGATTGATTTCCGTATATTGAAGAATCCTTGCATCCCTGGAATAAACCCAACTTGATCATGGTGTATGTGCTTTTTGATGTGTTGCTGAATTCTGTTTGCTAAAATTTTATGAGGATTTTTGCATCTATGTTCATCAGTGATATTGGCCTATATTTTCTTTTTTGTGTGTTGTCTTTGGTTTTGGTATCAGGGTGATGGTTGCCTCATAGAATGAATTTGGAAGTGTTCCTTCCTCTGCAATTTTTTGAAAGAGTTTTAGAAGGATAGGCATTAGCTCTTCTCTAAATGTTTGATAGAATTCTCCTATGAAGCCATCTGTTCCTGGGCTTTTGTTTTCTGGGAGATTTTTGATCACAGCTTCAATTTCAGTGCTTGTAATTGGGTTGTTTATAATTTCTATTTCTTCTTGGTTCAGTCTTGAAAAATCGAACTTTTCTAAGAATCCGTTCATTTCTTCCAGGTTATCCATTTTATTAATAGAGTTGTTCATAATAGTCTCTTATAATCCTTTGTATTTCTTCATTCTCTGTTTAACCTCTCCTTTTTCATTTCTAATTTTGTTGATTTGATTCTTCTCTCTTTTTTTCTTGATGAGTCTGGCTAAGGGTTTGTCAATTTTATCTTCTCAAAGAACCAACTTTTAGTTTAATAATCTTTACTATTGTTCCTTTATTTCTTTTTTCATTTATTCCTGCTTGGATCTTTATGATTTCTTTCCTTCTACTAATTTTGGGGTTTTTTTGTTCTTCTTTTTCTAGTTGTTTTAGGTGTAGTGTTAGGCTGTCTATTCTATGTTTCTCTTGTTTCTTGAGGTAGGATTGTATTGCTATAAACTTCCTTCTTAGGACTGCTTTTGCTGCATCCCATAGGTTTTGAGTTGTCACATTTTCATTGTCATTTGTTTCTAGAAATTATTTTATTTGTTCAGTAACCTGTTAGTTATTTAGAAATATGTTGTTTAATATCCATGTGTTTTTGTTTCTTACAGTTTTTTTCTCGTAATTGATATCTAGTCTCATAGCATTGTAGTCAGAGAAGATGTTTGATATGATTTCAATTTTCATAAATTTACTGAGGTTTGATTTGTGACCCATGATGTGGTCTATCCTGGAGAATGTTCCATGTGCACTTAAGAAGGTATATTCTTCTGCATTTGGATGGAATGTCCTGAAGATATCAAATAGATCCATCTCATCTAATATATCATTTAAGACTCATGTTTCCTTATTAATTTTCTGTTTTGATGATCTGTCCATTGGTGTGAGTGGTGTGTTAAAGTCGCCTACTATTATTGTGTTACTGTCAATTTCTCCTTTTATGTCTGTTAGTGTTTGTCTTATGTATTGAGGTGCTCCTATGTTGGGTGCATAGATATTTACAGTTGTTATGTCTTCCTCTTGGATTGATTCCATGATCATTATGTAGTGTCCTTCCTTATCTCTTGTAATCTTCTTTATTTTAAGGTCTATTTTGTCTGATATGAGGATTGTTACTCCAGCTTTCTTTTGCTTCCCATTTGCATAGAATATATTTTTCCATCCTCTCACTTCAGTCTATATGTGTCTTGAGGTCTGAAGTAGGTTTCTTGTAGCCAGCATATGTATAGGTCTTGTTTTTGTATCCATTCAGCCAGTCTGTGTCTTTTTGTTGGAGCACTTAATCTATGTATATCATGTTCCTATTTCCATTTTCTAATCGTTTGGGGTTGATTTTGTAGATTTTTTTTCTTCTGTTGTATTTTTTGAGTATATAAGTCTGTTTAACATTTGTTGTAAAGCTGGTTTGGTGGTACTAAATTCTCTTTCCTTTTGTTTGTCTGAAAAGCTTTTTATTTCTCCCTCAATTTTGAATGAAATCCTTGCTGGGTACAGTAATCTTGGTTGTATATTTTTCTCTTTCAGTACTTTAAATATATCCTGCCATTCCCTTCTGGCCTGCACAGTTTCTGCTGAAAGATCAACTGTTAAGCATATGGGGTTTCCCTTGTATGTTACTTGTTGCTTCTCCCTTGCTGCTTTTAATATTCTTTCTTTGTGTTTAGTCTTTGTTAGTTTGATCAGTATGTGTCTTGGTGTGTTTCTCCTTGGGTTTATCCTGTATGGGACTCTTAGTGCCTCTTGGACTTGATTGGGGAAATTTTCAACTATAATCTCTTCAAAAAATTTCTAATACCCTTTCTTTTTCTCCTCTTCTTCTGGGACCCCTATAATTCAAATGTTGGTGCATTTGATATGGTCCCAGAGGTCTCTGAGACTGTCCTCAGCTCTTTTCATTCCTTGCTTTATTCTGCTCTTCAGAAGTTATTTCCACCATTTTATCTTCCAGCTCACTGATTCGTTCTTCTGCTTCAGATATGCTGCTATTGATTCCTTCTAGAGTATTTTTAATTTCAGTAATTGTGTTGTCTCTTTATGTTTATTCTTTAATTCTTCTAGGTGTTTGTTAATTGATTCTTGCATTTTCTCCCTTTTGTTTTCAAGGTTTTTAATCATCTTTACTATCATTATTCTGAATTCTTTTTCAGGTAATTTTCCTGTTTCCTCTTCATTTATTTGAACTTCTGTGTTTCTAGTTTGTTCTTTTATTTGTGCAGTATTTCTCTGCCTTTTCATTTTTTTTTAAGTTATTGTGTTTGAGGTCTCCTTTTCCAAGGCTTCAAGGAAAGTTGAATTCTTTCCTTGAAGAAGGTTGAATTCTTTCTTCCTTTTAGTTTCTGCCCTCCTAGGGCTGGTCCAGTGGTTTGCATGCGCTTCCTATAGGTGAGATTTGTGCTGAGTTTTTGTTTGTTTGTTTTTCCTCTAAAAAGGCTGAGTAAGGTGGTAATCCTGTCTGCTGATGATTGGGTTTGTATTTTTGTTTTGTTTGTTGTTTAGATGAGGCATCCTGCACAGGGTGCTTACTGGTGGTTGGGTGATGCCAGGTCTTGTATTCAAGTGGTTTCCTTTGTGTGAATTCTCACTAGTTGATATTCCCTAGGGTTAGTTCTCTGGTAGTCTAGGGTCTTGGAGTCAGTGCTCCCACTCCAAAGGCTCAGGGCTTGATCTCTGGTCAGGAATGCAGATTCCACAAGTGGTTTGTTATGGCATTGAGATTAAAACAAATATCCAAAAATGAGAAATCAGAGATGAACCCCAGATTAATGGCAGTTACAAAATCAGGCAAATAATAATTAAAATAATGGCATATACACATATACATATACACCCATGAGCATAGTGAAAACAGTCCAACAAAAATACAGTAGATTGATCTGGTGAACAAAGGAAATCAAAAATTATATTTACCAGTTAAGAACAAAACTAACTTGAGCACAAACTGGAAGACAAAACTAAAGCAAGGTGCCAAGTGGGGAATAAAGCAATGAAAACAAAACTAACAAGTATGTTTGAGAGGAGAGGAAAGAAATAAAGAATAGATATGCAAAGTTAAATAGACATAGATAAAGAAGATTTGTATACATTAAAGATTAACTGCAAGGGGAAAAGAACAGTAGGAAAGGCAAACAAAGGGATAAATGTTGAAAAAATATAATAGGTTAAAAAAAATAAAAATTAAAATTATAAAAAAGAAAAAAGAGAAAAAAACAGAACAAGAAAGGGAAAAGGAGGGAAAAAAAGGAAAACTCCACAGAACTGCAAAGCCCAATGTAGAGGCAGAGGTTTATAACAGTAGAAAATGTGACACAATATACACATATACATACGCACCCATAGGCAAAATCATAACAGTTCAACAAAAATAAAGTACAATAGATTGACCAGGTGAACAAAGGAAACCAAAAATTATGTCTACCAGAACAAAACTAAAGCACAAACTGGAAAACAAAACTAAAGCAAGGTGCCAATTGGGGAATAAAGCAATGAAAATAAAACTAACAAATATGTAGACAGGAAAGGAGAGAAAGAAAAGAATAGATATGCAAAGTTAAATAGAGGTAGATAAAGATTTATATACGTTAAAGATTAACTGCAAAGGGAAAAGAACAGTGGGAAAAGCAAACAAAGAAATAAATGTAGAAAAAATAATAATAGGTTTAAAAAAAATAAAAAAAGAAGAGGAAAACTCCATAGAACTTCAAAAGCCCAACGTAGAGGCAGAGGTTTATGGCAACAATTAAAAATATGACTGAGGAGAAAAAAAAGCTCAAAAGCTTAATAGGGGTTCTTAGTGCCAATAAAATCAGTAACTACAACAGAGGGGGAAAAACGGAAACCAGAGGGAAAAAAAATCCAAAAGAATCTACAGAACAAGTCAAAAAATAAGAATAATAAATGTTTTTCTTGAGTCACTGCTGTCAGAGTCCTTTCCCGAGCTGGGAATCACAGTCCACCTTACCTCTCTAGGATGCCCTCCAATACTGCTCATCTCTGGACCTGCTGTGGGGGCTGGTCAGATTCTAATCTGTTCCTACTCCTGTGTGTTCTTGCCTCCAGTGTCCACAGCTCTCAGAGCTAGTGCGTTTTTTTTGTGGGCACTTTCAATGGCCTTTTGTATATTCCATAGACAGAGTCTGCTTAGTTGATCATGTGGATTTAATCTGCAGCTTGTACAGCTGGTGGGAAGGTTTTGGATTTGGATCTTTTTCCTTAGCCACGCTGCCCCTGGGTTTCAATTGTGGTTTTATTTCCACCTCTACATTTGGGTCATCCACTGGGGTTTAGCTCTTGAGGCTGCCCTGGAGGGCTCGGGTTTGCTGCTTTGGGGGCCAAGTGTGGAGGTGCTGCAGAGGCTTGGGTCACAGGAGGAGGAGTTGGCGGCTAGGGTAGCAGGAAATACAGTGCTCTAGAAGGGTATGGCAACCAGTCTTGGCCAATACGCTCCAGTATTCTTGCCTGGAGAACCCCCTCTCTGACAGAGAAGCCTGGCAGGCCACAATCTACAGGGTCGCAAAGAGTTGGACATTACCGAAGCGATCCTGTGTGCATAAACGCGACTATTTTGCCTGTGGCAGCTCTGCCTCAGTGAGAGTTGAGTGTGAAGGTGGTCCAGCTGTTTGGCTTGCGGGGACCCTGGCGGCACCAGGTGTGCAGGGCTATGGACTGTCTTCGTTGCAGAAGTTATGGCCCTATCAGAGTCTTTTGAGCCACTATGTAGCTGGCGATCAGAAAGCCTCTTTGGCCAGTCTTTCTCCATAGCTCCACCATTCAGGCACTTACAGGGCTCCCTTGCCTGGGGTCCTTCTCTGTTGTTCAGGGCATCAGGGACATAGAGGGCCCCCCTGCCCCTGACTGGGGTCCTACTCTGTAGTTCAGTGCGTCAGACATTTGATGGGCCAGCCTCTGTATTGTTCAGCTACCGATGCTGGTGTGTGGGGAGAGAGGCTGTAGACTTTACCCCCTACGCCACTCAGCAGTATCGCCTTGCTTCCATGGCTGCCTGGCTTTCCTCCACCAGCATTTCCCACCACGATCTCTTCCCTCACATCTCCGCAGTCAACAGCAGCCCTTGCCCTGGGATTGCTCCAGAATCCCTAAACTCCAGCTCCCAGCCGCTGCCCCTTCCAGATCAGTGTTTCTGCCTGGGGTGTATATGGCTGCGGCAAGGACTGTCTGATTCTCATTCTGTTTAGGCTGCCACAGATCAGCTGTTTCACGCTCAGCCTTAAATGTTTCTCCTCTGACTCAGGCAGTTGCCCTTTTGTGGGGATCGGACCCCTGCTTCAGTTCCCCCACCCGCCAAGGGCAGGTCCAGTCTTACTAACATTCCTGTTTTTTCCCCTAGTTCCTTCATCCTACTGAGTTTTTCGTGGTTCTATATATTCTTTTCCACTGGTCAGGTACTCCTGTCCGCTCTCAGCTGGTGTACTGCATGCACTTCTGTGTCTGAAGGTGTATTCCTGATGTATCAGTGGAGAGAGAGGTACTCCATGCCCACCTACTCCTCCGCCATCTTGTTCTCTCTGCTGCCTGTTTTTTAACCAGTTTTTTTAAAATATAACTAAATTTTTTTTTTCTTTTTGGCTGCACCACTTGGGATGCAGACTCTTCATTTCTTAACCAGGGATGGAACCTGCCTTCCCTGCAGTGCAAGGGTGAAGTCTTAACCGCTGGCCCGCCAGGGAAGTCCCTAACCAGTCACCTTTTATTGCGTGTTAATTCTCCATTACTATATGAAAGGATTCAGGGTGCTGGGCTAAGGTTATGGTCAGGAATGCAGAGTGCCCCTCTTCAGTGGTAGTTGCATAGCTGCTCATGTTTGAGTCCTTGTAGGAACTGCATTAGTTGAAAAGCTAGCACCATAGAAAGCCCAGTGATGCTCCCTTTATTCACATTGATGTACTTGTTTTAATACCAGTAGTTTCCCTGGTGGCTCAGGCGGTAAAGAATCTGCCTGCAATGTGGAAGACCTGAGTTTGATCCCTGGGTTGGGAAGATCCCCATGAGGAGGACCTTGCAACCCATTCTAGTATTCTTGCCTGTAGAATCCCCACGGACAGAGGAGTTGGTGGGCTACAGTACATGAGGTCACAAAGAGTCGGATACGACTGACCAACTAAGCACACAGCCTCTTTGAAACACTCCAGCAGTGCCTTTATGGGTGAAATCCTACATCAGTATCCAGCTTGGCACTCCCCTAGTTTGACTTTCAGGAGCTTCTTCTCCTTCAGTAGTATGATTGATGCCATCTTGGAGTCCTGGCAGTCCACTCGACCAGGCTATGTGAAGACTGCTGCTGCTTTTTTTAAATATGCATTCTCTGTGATGTAAAATTTTCCTTCTAAGCACTGTTTTCACTGTGTTCCACATACTTTGATAAGTTGTATTTTCATTTTCCTTTAAAGTATTTATAAGTTTTTTTCTTGAGATTTCTTTTTTGATCCATGTATTACTGAGCAGTGTATAGTTTAGTCTCCCAAGTATTTTGAGATTTTCTAGCTGCCTTTTTGTTACTGATTTCTAATTTAAATCCATTTTAGTCTGTGAGAATACCTTGTATAACTTCTCTTTGTTTTTTATAGCCCAAATGTGATCTTGTTGTTTGTTTCATTTGTGCTTAAGATGTGTGTATTCTGTTGTTGAGTGAAGTATTTTATAAATGTCAATTATACCCAGTTGGTTGATCATTATTTTTCTCTCAGCACTTGAGATGTTTTACTCTACTCTGTCCTTGCTGATATTCTTCTTATAGAATCTGCCCATTTCAATTAGAGACATGTTAAGCTCTCTAACAATAATGGTGAATTCATCTTTCTCCTTACATTTTTATCCTTTCTTTTCTCATGTTTTTTTGTAGGCACCTACACATTAAGAATTGTTATATCTCTCAGAGTTGAGCCTTCTATCATGAATATGGCTACTCTAGCTTTCTTTTGATTATTGTTTAACATGATATATCTTTCTCCATCTGTTTACTTTTAATATATATGTGTCTTTGTATTTAAATTGCATTTCTTGTAGACAACAAACAATTGGGGCTTGCTTTTTGATCACAGTCACTTTCTTTTAATTGGTGAGTTTAGACCATTGATGTTCAAAGTGATTTTTATCATAGTTGGATTAATGTCTACTATAGTGATACTATATATATAGTGATATAGTTTTCCACTCTTTTTCTGCCATTTGTGGTTTTAATTGACCATTTTATATAATTTGATTTTGTCTCCTTTCTTAGCATGTCAGTTATACTTTTTAGTGGTTGCCCTAGAGTCTTCAATATACATTTACAACTAATGTAAATCCACTTTCAGATAACACTATACCACTTCATGGGTAGTTCAGGTACCTTATAATAGCAAAGTATTCCTGATTCCTCTCTCTGTCCCTTGTATAATTGCTGTCGTTAATATCACTTATACATGCTGTTTAGTGGCAAAGTCATGTCTGACTCTTTGCTGTCCCATGGACTATAGTCCATGAGGCTTCTCTGTTCCTGGGATTCTCCAGGTAAGAATACTGGAGCAGGTTGCCATTTCCTTCTCCAGGAACTAATATTTAAGCATATATAATCAAATACATAGTTGCTATTATTATTTTGAGCAAATTCTTATCTGGTAGATCAATTAACAACAAGAAAAAAATAAAAAATTTTGTTTACCTTTTCTTACCTCTTCTCTAATCCTCTTCCCTCCTTTATATGGATCAGGTTTCTAACCATATCAATATCTTTCTCTCTAAAGAGCTTCTTTTGGCATCTCTTGCAGGGCAGGTCTACTGGCAACAAATTCCCTCAATATTTGTTTGTGAAAGTCTTTTACCTCTTCACTTTTTGAGGAATAATTTCACAAGATACACAATTACAGGCTGGTGACTTTTTTATCTCAGCACTTAAAATGTTTTACTCCATTCTACTTGCTTGCGTGGTTTCTGAAGAGGTCACATGTGATTCTTATCTTTGCTCTTCTATAGGTAGGATAATTAATCCTCTGGCTTCTTTCAAGAGTTTTTCCTTATCTTTGGTTTTCTGTTCAAGTCTCCCTTTCTTCCTTCTCTCTCTCTTTTTTCTTCTTACTCCCTTCATTTCCTTCCTTCCTCTTTTTTCTTCCTTTCTCCCTCTTTTTTTTTTGTAGTAGAATTTATTATCTTTGTCAGAAAGAATATTTGAAGAAATAATGAATGAAAACCCCAGTTTTCATGAAACATATGTATCTAAACATCTAAGAAATAGTGAAGTCTAGGATAAAACCAAAAGAGATTCATTCCTAGATATATCATAGTCAAACTTTGAAAGATAAAGAGAACCTTTAAAGCAGGATGAGAAAAGGGCTCATGGCATGCAAAGATCCCCAATAAGAGGAACAACTGCATTTTCATTAGAAATCATGGATTCCTAAAAGGCAGTGGGATGGCATATACACAGTGCTGAAAGGAAAAAAATCAAACCTTTCATTGGGTTGACCCAAAAGTTAATGTTACAGAAAAACCTGACTGAACTTTTGGGCCAACCCAATATGCCTGTCAAAACTATCCTTCAAAAATGAAGGAGAAATGAGATGATCCCCCAGAACAAAAAGTTATAGAATCTGTCATCTGTAGAACTGCCTATGTACTACTGCCACGTCCAAGGTAAGAGAAACCCAAGTAAGATGGTAGGTGTTGCAAGAGGGCATCAGAGGGCAGACACACTGAAACCATAATTACAGAAAACTAGTCAATCTAATCACACTAGGACCACAGCCTTGTCTAACTCAGTAAAACTAAGCCATGCCCTGTGGGGCCACCCAAGACAGGTGGGTCATGGTGGAGAGGTCTGACAGAATGTGGTCCACCAGAGAAGGGAATGGCAAACCACCTCAGTATTCTTTCCTTGAGAACCCCATGAACAGTATGAAAAGGCAAAATTATAGAATACTGAAAGAGGAACTCCCCAGGTCAGTAGGTGCCCAATATGCTACTGGAGATCAGTGGAGAAATAACTCCAGAAAGAATGAAGGGATGGAGCCAAAGCAAAAACAATACCTAGTTGTAGATGTGACTGTTAATAGAAGCAAGGTCTGATGCTGTAAAGAGCAATATTGCATAGGAACCTGGAATGTTAGGTCCATGAATCAAGGCAAATTGGAAGTGGTCAAACAGGAGATGGCAAGAGTGAACGTCGACATTCTAGGAATCAGCGAACTAAAATGGACTGGAATAGGTGAATTTAACTCCAATGACCATTATATCTACTACTGCAGGCAGGAATCCCTTAGAAGAAATGGAGTAGCCATCATGGTCAACAAAAGGGTCTAAAATGCAGTACTTGAATGCAATCTCAAAAATGACAGAATGATCTCTGTTCATTTCCAAGGCAAACCATTCAATATCACAGTAATCCAAGTCTATGCCCCAACCAGTAACGCTGAAGAAGCTGAAGTTGAATGGTTCTATGAAGACCTACAAGACCTTTTAGAACTAACACCTAAAAAAGATGTCCTTTTCATTATCAGTTCAGTTCAGTCGCTCAGTCGTGTCCGACTCTTTGCGACCCCATGAATTGCAGCACGCCAGGCCTCCCTGTCCATCACCAACTCCCGGAGTTCACTCAAACGCACGTCCATCGAGTCGGTGATGCCATCCAGCCATCTCATCCTCTGTCGTCCCCTTCTCCTCCTGCCCCCAAACCCTCCCAGCATCAGAGTCTTTTCCAATGAGCCAACTCTTCGCATGAGGTGGCCAAAGTACTGGAGTTTCAGCTTTAGCATCATTCCTTCCAAAGAACACTCAGGGTTGATCTCCTTTAGAATGGACTGGTTGGATCTCCTTGCAGTCCAAGGGACTCTCAAGAGTCTTCTCCAACACCACAGTTCAAAGGCATCAATTCTTCGGTGCTCAGCTTTCTTCACAGTCCAACTCTCACATCCATACATGACCACTGGAAAAACCATAGCCTTGACTAGACGGACCTTTGTTGGCAAAGTAATGCCTCTGCTTTTGAATATGCTATCTAGGTTGGTTATAACTTTCCTTCCAAGGAGTAAGCGTCTTTTAATTTCATGGCTGCAGTCACCATCTGCAGTGATTTTGGAGCCCCCAAAAATAAAGTCATTATAGGGGACTGGAATGCAAAAGTAGGAAGTCAAGAAACACCTGGAGTAACAGGCAAATTTGGCCTTGGAATATGGAATGAAGCAGGGAAAAGGCTAATAGAGTTTTGCCAAGAGAACGCACTGGTCATAGCAAACACCCTCTTCCAACAGCACAAGAGAAGACTCTACACATGGACATCACCAGATGGTCAACACCAAAATCAGATTGATTATATTCTTTGCAGCCAAAGATGGAGAAGCTCTTATACAGTCAGCAAAAACAAGACTGGGAGCTGACTGTGGCTCAGATCATGAACTTCTTATTGCCAAATTCAGACTGAAATTGAAGAAAGTGGGGAAAACCACTAGACCATTCAGTTATGACCTAAATCAAATCCCTTATGATTATACAGTGGAAGTGAGAAATAGATTTAAGGGACTAGATCTGATAGATAGAATGCCTGATGAGCTATGGAATGAGGTTCGTGACATTGTACAGGAGACAGGGATCAAGACCATCCCCATGGAAAAGAAATGCAAAAAAGCAAAATGGCTGTCTGGGGAGGCCTTACAAATAGCTGTGAAAAGAAGAGAAGTGAAAAGCAAAGGAGAAAAGGAAAGATATACCCATATGAATGCAGAGTTCCAAAGAATAGCAAGAAGAGATAAGAAAGCCTTTCTCAGCGATCAATGCAAAGAAATAGAGGAAAACAACAGAATGGGAAAGACTAGAGATCTCTTCAAGAAAATTAGAAATACCAAGGGAACACTTCATGCAAAGATGGGCTCGTTAAAGGACAGAAATGGTATGGACCTAACAGAAGCAGGAGATATCAAGAAGAGGTGGCAAGAATACACAGAAGAACTGTACAAAAAGATCTTCACGACCCAGATAATCACGATGGTGTGATCACTGACCTAGAGCCAGACATCCTGGAATGTGAAGTCAAGTGGGCCTTAGAAAGCATCACTACGAACAAAGCTAGTGGAGGTGATGGAATTCCAGTTGAGCTATTTCAAATCCTGAAAGATGATGCTGTGAAAGTGCTGCACTCAATATGCCAGCAAATTTGGAAAACTCAGCAGTGCCCACAGGACTGGAAAAGGTCAGTTTTCATTCCAATCCCAAAGAAAGGCAATGCCAAAGAATGCTCAAATTACCACACAATTGCACTCATCTCACATGCTAGTAAAGTAATGCTCAAAATTCTCCAAGCCAGGCTTCAGCAATACGTGAACCGTGAACTTCCTGATGTTGAAGCTGGTTTTAGAAAAGGCAGAGGAACCAGAGATCAAATTGCCAACATCAGCTGGATCATGGAAAAAGCAAGAGAGTTCCAGAAAAGCATCTATTTCTGCTTTATTGACTATGCCAAAGCCTTTGACTGTGTGGATCACAATAAACTGTGGAAAATTCTGAAAGACATGGGAATACCAGATCACCTCACCTGCCTCTTGAGAAACCTGTATGCAGGTCAGGAAGCAACAGTTAGAACTGGACATGGAACAACAGACTGGTTCCAAATAGGAAAAGGAGTACGTCAAGGCTATATATTGTCACCCTGCTTATTTAACTTATATGCAGAATACATCATGAGAAACGCTGGGCTGGATGAAGCACAAGCTGGAATCAAGATTGCCGGGAGAAATATCAATAACCTCAGATACGCAGATGACACCACTCTTATGGCAGAAAGTGAAGAGGAACTCAAAAGCCTCTTGATGAAAGTGGAGAGTGAAAAGTTGGCTTAAAGCTCAACATTCAGAAAACGAAGATCATGGCATCTGGTCCCACCACTTCATGGGAAATAGATGGGGAAACAGTGGAAACAGTGTCAGACTTTATTTTGGGGGGCTCCAAAATCACTGCAGATGGTGATTGCAGCCATGAAATTAAAAGACGCTTACTCCTTGGAAGGAAAGTTACGAGCAACCTAGATAGCATATTCAAAAGCAGAGACATTACTTTGCCAACAAAGGTCCGTCTAGTCAGGCTATGGCTTTTCCAGTGGTCATGTATGGATGTGAGACTTGGACTGTGAAAAAAGCTGAGTGCCGAAGAATTGATGCTTTTGAACTGTGGTTTTGGAGAAGACTCTTGAGAGTCCCTTGGACTCCAACGAGATCCAACCAGTCCATTCTAAAGGAGATCAGCCCTGAGTGTTCTTTGGAAGGAATGATGCTAAAGCTGAAACTCCAGTACTTTGGCCACCTCATGCGAAGAGTTGGCTCATTGGAAAAGACTCTGATGCTGGGAGGGTTTGGGGGCAGGAGGAGAAGGGGACGACAGAGGATGAGATGGCTGGATGGCATCACCGACTCGATGGACGTGAGTCTGAGTGAACTCTGGGAGTTGGTGATGGACAGGGAGGCCTGGCATGCTGCGATTCATGGGGTCGCAAAGAGTAGGACATGGCTGAGCGACTGAACTGAACTGAACTGAACTGAAGAACTGCCTACAACAAGTGCTAGTGGGAGTCCTTCAAGCTGAAATATGAAGGAACACTATATTCAAATCTGTATTTAGAAAATAATAAAGAACGTGGGTAAAGTCACTACCTAGGTTGACTTAGCACTGGCCAAACTGGTCCCTAGAAAAAGGAGATCTTCAGAAGATCACTTACTTCAAAACGGCAAAGATAAAGCCACACTGCTCCCTTCTTTCATTCAGTACATAATTTCTGAATAGATTAATGAGGTGAGATCTGTTCTAAATCTACTTAAGTAAATAGATATAGTGAATGAATGAATTAGTAGGGTTAATATTAGTCAACAGGAGTTACAAATTAAAACCATAGTGAGATACCCTTACATTTCCACCAGAATAGTTAATATTAAATGCATAGGCAATACAGTGTAGGCAAGGATGTGAAGCAACTGGAACTCTTATTGTTGATGTAAAATAGTAAATTCACCTGGGAAAACTATTTGTTACAGGTGTTTAGCAAAATATATGCCTCTCTTATGACCCATCATATTTCTCCAGGATACATACACAACAGTAGAAGTTATAAACTTAAGAAAATCACACCAAAAGACTTTACAAAATATACATAGCAGCACTATTTATACAAATAGCCCGAAATTGGAAATAAATCCAAATGTCCATCATCAGGGGAATAGGTAATGTGATATATTCATGTGATAAGATACTATTCAACAAAGAACAAATTGCTGATACAACATGATTGAATCTCACAAATACTGTGCTTTTCATAAAAGTCCAGACACAAATGAATTTATAGTGTGTTTTCATTTATATGAAGTTCAAAGGTAGATAAAACCGATCTATGTAGTAGTTAAAACAATGGTTATCATAGGGCTACTACTGTGATGTAACACAAAGAAGCCAGTTTGGAGTCTGGAAGTGTTCTTTATCTTATTCTGGATGGTGGTTATGCGGACATATTCATAAAAATTTAAGTTAAACCCCTTATAAAAGTTACTGTTCTTGAAGTTCTGCTTGTACTTGTGAAAGATAATAATTTAAAACTTTGAAGAAATATATATATCCTTCTTGCTCTTCAGTGTTATTTAAATAGAGGTAAATAATACATACAATTCAATCACTGTGTAAGAAAATTCCAACTACAGTTTCATTACTTCTAACTGCTAAAAGCCTGAAATTAAAATATAACATATTAAAACAATTTACCTTTAGGAGATAAAAACATATACCTAATTCTAATGATGGATCTGCTGATTACCCTATTTGCTTTTAGGTAATAATTAAATAGGGGGTTCCCAGGTGGTTCAATGGTAAAGAATCCATTTAACAATGCAGAAGACATGGGTTCCATCTCTGGTTCAGGGAGATCTCTTGGAGAAGGAAATGGCAACCCACTCCAATATTCTTGCCTGGGAAATCCCTTGGACAGAGGAACCTGCCAGGCTAGTCCATGGGATCATAAAGAATAAGCAACGACTTAGCAACTGAGAATGCATGCATGTAATAATTAAATATTTTATTCCTGAAGTCCAGAATAGACTAAGGACAGTTATTAGCAACCTTTAACGAACTTGTGTCTGTTATTTCATGCTGGAGGAACAAAGCAGAATGAACAAGTGAGGGAACTTTCAAGAAATGAAGTGCCACTGTCTTTAAAACTACTTGTGGGCCATAAAGAAGAAATGAAATGTGTTCGTTTTGAAGAATGCAAGTCTGGCCAAACACCAGGATGTTGCTACACAGAGAAAACAACCAGGGACAAAACCACAACAGAGCTGCTTTCATCCCAGAATGTCAAGGAACTGAAGAATAAGGCCTGAGATATGACCAGGAACAGTGGAGAGGAAGGGTGATCGGGGAGGGGAGAGATTTTTTTATTTCTTGACCTTGTGCTAACTATTAATCTAAACCTAAAAATGCTGCTTTTATCTGAAGAATCAGAAATGGATTTATTCAATAAATTCTTATTGACCTCTTATTATGTGCCTAGGAGCCTGGTAGGTGGCAGTCCATGGGGTCGCACAGAGTCGGACACAACTGAGCGACTTCACTTTCACTTTTCACTTTCATGAATTGGAGAAGGAAATGGCAACCCACTCCAGTGTTCTTGCCTGGAGAATCCCAGGGACGGGGGAGACTGGTGGGCTGCCGTCTACGGGGTCGCACAGAGTTGGACGCGACTGAAGTGACTTAGCAACAGCAGGACTATTGTAGGCAGTTTATGTATAGCAACAAAAGAGGCAAAAAATCCTGTCCTTATGGAACATATATTCTCTGGGTGGGGGATAGCCCAGGAATGCATACACACATTATCACGCTGCAGTGAGCTTACATTAGATACCTATGTTTCTTGCTTAGCCTCAACTAAACATATATTATGGGACCTCTGGTTTAATGCTACTATCTGAGCCTCATTACCCCTTCTAATGAGACCTTGCTCAGTACTTCAGTAGTAAAATATTCTTGTGTATGAATCAAGATTGATCTGTCCTGATAAATGATAAATAAGAAATAGACCCAAATTATATGGGAACTTAGGACAGTGGCATATCTTTCACGAAGGATTAATGGTATTGGATCCTAAAGTCAATGTAGCTAAGAGCTGAAATTAATAAAAGAGAAATAGTAGAAAGAATAAAAACAAAATTCGGTATTTGAGATGATCGATTAAAAGGTAAACCCTTTGCAGTATTGATAAAAGTCTAAGAGAGTAAATATATATCACATAAAGGATGAGAAAGGAGATATAATCACAGATATAAAAGAAAAGAATGTGTGAGAATGCTACATGGAAGGACTTTTGTAATAAATTGAAAGCCTAGAGACAATAGCTGATTTTTCAGGATAGATGGAGAACTTAAATAGGTTGATTAGCTACAAAGAGCTTGAAAATGTGACTAAGAGATACCATTAAAAACGTCGTGAATGATCAAGAACTGAATTATTTCTAACTTTTAAAAAACAGATGAACCCAAGCCTGTTTAAATTAATTTAGGTCATAGAGAAAAAATTAGAAAACTCCCCAGTTCATTTTATGAAACCATGATTTAATGACAGAACCCAACAGAAGTTACAGAGAAGAAAACCTGACACCAATTATCTTATACACATTGATGCCAAAATCATAAATATTAGTAAACAAAACTCAGTAGTGTATCAAGACTGATAAGCAATTATCATCAAATAGTTTTCATTTCAAAAATGAAAGAATGGTTCCTATCAGAAAATCTATTAAATCACTATATCAATAAAGAGAAAACCAAATGATCATATCATTCAATGCTGAAAAAGCTCTTGGCAAAATTCAGTTGTCATTCATTAAAAAAACTTAAAGAATAGAAAAATCTACTTGAATTTCACCTAAATGTTTTTACTGAGCACCTATCATGTGCCAGGTAATGTTTTACAAGCTGGCATTGTATTTGCATGCTAAGTTGCTTCAGTCATGTCCGACTCTGTGCTACCTTATGGACTGAAGCCCACCAGGCTTCTCTGTCTATGGGATTCTCCAGGTAAGAATACTGGAGTGGGTTGCTATCCCTTCTCCAGAGGATCTTCCTGAGCCAGGGATCAAACCCATGTCTCTTATGTCTCCTGCGTTGGCAGACGGGTTCTTTACCACTAGTGCTACCAAAGTTCTACATGCTGGGGTTATAGCAGTCAACAAAACAAAATAACAAATCCTTTTTTTCATGGAACTTACATTAGCATTTGGGAGTTACCCATAAAAAAAATAGACAAGTTAAATGTCTCTTTTGTCAGGTAATAAGTGCTCAGGGCTTCCCTGGTGGCTCAGATGGGAAAGAATCCGCCTGCCATGCAGTAAACCTGGATTTGATCCCTGAGTTGGGAAGATCCCCTGGAGGAGGGCATGGCAACCCCCTCCAGTATTCTGGCCTGGAGAATCCCCATGCACAGAGGAATCTGGCAGGCTGCAGTCCATGGGGTCGCAGAGTCAAACATGACTGAGCAACTAAACAGAGCACAATAAATGCTAAAGAGAGAAAGCAGAAAATAGGTAGTTGCCAAGACCTGGGGTGTAGGAATAGAAGGAAGTCTTTATCAGTAAGGTGACAATTTGAGCAGAGCCCTGTGGGAAAGCAAGAGCAAGTGAACGAAACACAAAAATTCCTGCCTTCATGAGAGGAGGCACCAAAACTCTATACTACATAAAAAAAAAAAAAAAGTATATTAGGAGGTTATAAACGCGGAAAAAAGATCAGAAGAATGAAGGGGACCATGACCTAGGAGATTTTGAGGGGCGGGTTGTATTAGTAGTTAAATAGAGTGGTCAGGGTATGCCTCATTGAGAAGGTGAGATCTGAGGAAAGTCTTGAAGAAGGTGAGGTACTTAGCTAAGTGGATATCTGGGGAGTGTTCCAGGCAGAGGAAACAGCCTCTGCAAAGATGCCAGTGAGGAGATGTGTGGCCTAGGCAAGCAATTGCAAAAAGGTCAATGGGGCTGAAACAGGATAGATACGGGAGTATGTAAAAGTCAGCTTATTTTATGTAGGGCCTTGCAGACCATCATAAGAACTATTTAAAAGTTAGTTTAAGGGAGACTTTCCTGGTGGTCCTGTAGCTAGGACTCCATGCTCCCAATGCAGGGAGCTGGGATTATATCCCTGGTCAGGGAACTAGTTCCCACATGCCACAACTAAGACCTCATGCAGCCAAATAAATGATAAATACTTTTTAAAGTTAGTTTAATAATTTTAATAAGGCAGACACCCTTCTAACTATCACCAATATCATGAAATTGGACTGTTAGTCCAGAAACCTTTCCATGTACCCTAACTCAAATCTTCTCTTTCCCCACCAGACTATCCACTACTCTGGCACTTTTATAGAAATCACCTTCTTATGTTCCTTTATAGTTTTAGGAACTATATATATACATCTCTATATATTATAGAGATGTATATATATATATGTATGTAAATATACATGTCTATATATTATAGTCTCACTCATTAAAAGTAATTTAATGTGTCTTTTAAGTTTCTTTTAATCTAAAGGTTTCCAGGGAGTTCTCTGGTTGTTCAGTGGTTAGGACTCGGTGCTTTCACTGCAGTAGCCCGGGTTCAGTCCCTGGTCAGGGAACTAAGAACCTACAAGTGGTGTGGCATGCCAAAAACATTCTTTACCATACATTTTATTTTTTTAAGAGCTTGAGTCATTTAGCCTGTAAAGTTAATAATCTGAATTTTGATTATTGCAAAGTTTTTTCAGTCAAACTGCTGATTGTTCAATATATTCTTTTTTTTATGGTACTGTGGTTTATCATTTTATTTATTTATTTTTGGCTGTGCTGGGTCTTCGCTAATGCTCAGGCTTTTCTCTCATTGCAATGCGTGGGCTGCTCACTGTGCTGGCTTCTCATTGCAGAGCACAGGCTCTGCGCGAGGGCTCAATAGTTGGGGTGCACAGACTTAGTTGCTCCACGGCATGTGGGATCTTCCTGGGCCAGGAATAGAACCTGTGTCTTCAGTGTTGGCAGGCAGATTCTTTAGTGCTGAGCTACCAGGAAAGCCCCAACATATTCTTCTGATTCTGTACTTTGTGCAAATTGGCAGTTGAATCCAAAGGCTCAAGATCTGTAGAAATCTGATTTGGCAAGGCCATCATTATGTGTACTTTTCTTTCTTTTTGTAATTTTAGCAACCATTGGTCTTCAGTGCCTGGATTCATCAATTTTTTGGATCTTGCAAAATTTTTGTATTCCAATTCAGATTTCTGTTTTTTAATTGGAAAAATTTTATAACAAGATACCTTCTTGTATCTTTTATTTGGTTTTCCAGGGTTACAGTTCACATAGGAAAAAAGCATGGTAAATACTTGATTCTTATTCTTTTTTTTCCAAAACAGATTGTTTAATGTACATTCTTAGCATCTTATTTTTTATTTTTATCTTTTTGGTCACACTGTGTGACATGTAGGAACTTAGTTCCCCAATCATTTTATAGTACAGAAATTGGCAAACTGGCTTGCTACCTGTTTTTGAATGACCTGTGAGCTAATAATGGTATTTTGTGTTCATGTTCAGTCACTCAGTCGTGTCTAACTCTTTGTGGCCCCATGGACTCTAGCCTGACAAACTCCTTCTGTCCATGGACTTTTCCAGGCAAGAATATGGAAACCCATTGTCATTTCCTACTCGGGGGGATCTTCCCGACTCAGGGATTGAACCTTCGTAGGTGAATTCTTTACCACTGTGCCACTTGGGAATCCCCAGTAATGATATTTACTAAGTTTTAAAAGGTTGTAAATTTTTTTTTTAAGGAGGATGTACAACAGAGAATGTGGCTTGAAAGTCACAAAACATTTGCTGTCTAGTCTTTTACAGAGAAAGTTTGGTTTGCCAACTTATGCTCTAGTAGATTCTTCAGAAGGTGTCCATGGAAACAACATTCCCTGAGTCCTTAATTTTGATAACAGTTTCTCTGTGCCCTTTATACCTGAAAGTCAGTTTTGCTGGATATAAAATTCTTGGCTTAATTTTCTTCTATGTAAATGTTAAATAGATTGCTCCATTTTCTTCTGGTAACAAGTGTTGATGTTGAAAAGTCTGATAATCTAATTTTGATTCTTATTCTTTATTTGTACCTTTAATTTTACTGGAACATGTCTTGATACTCATTATTAAAAAGCAGATATTCTCAGATAGACCATGTACATTGTCAATCATGTAGTTAAATTTTTTTAAAGAGTGTCTTCTTTGAATTTTGGTTTTTAGTATTTCTGAACTTTCACTTTCTACTTCCTATTATTCATATGCTGAGTTCCGTTTTGTTCTTTATTTGACCTTCATAATTTGATCACTTTGTCTTGAATTTTTTCTCTTCATTAATTTTTTATTTTTTAGTATTTCTTCTATTTCCAGTTTTTTAAATTAATTTAAAATTGGAAAACATTTAAGTCTTTTGAAAGCATTATTCTATTTCACTTTTAATATCTTTTAAGAGTATCTATTTTATTTCTTTTTCTTTCAAGATTAGTCTTCATTTATGAAATAATCTTTTTTCATTTCTGATTTTCCCGAGTTCTGTCACTTCATTTCTGAGTTTTTATACTTATGATTTATATTGTTCTTTCCTATCTTATATCATTTTTAAATGTCTTTTAGCTGTTTAAAAATAATAAGTTATGAGGTGTGTATACACACACACACACACACATAAATGGCTGAGTCCCTTTGCTGTCCACCTGAAACTGTTACAACATTGTTAATCAGCTATAATCCAGTACAAAATAAAAAGTTTTAAAAAATGCAAAACAAGTCATGTTTACGCTAAGAAAAAACTTAGTAAGTTACAGACTTCCCTGGTGGTCCAGTGGCTAAGACACCACACTCCCATTGCATGGGGACCAGGCTTCAATCCCTGGTCAGGGAACTAGATCCCACATGCTACATCTAAGACCTGGCACAACCAAGTAAATCTTTTTTAAAAAATAAAATAGTAAGTTACAGTTTTAATATTTTGTGGCCATGTCTTTCTGACTGCTTTTCCTTATCCATAGGGATGTTATTTCCTTTTTTCCTTATAATAAAAAAACCCTTGAGATTTGGTCTTGTATTTTCTTGTTGTTCATTTGTACATAAAAATAATTTTCTTAAACTTTTAGGAGGAGTAATGGTTCAGGATATCTTTATCAATTGCACAGATCACTCTCTTCTCATTTTTTGGTACAGTATTAAATGGCTTGCTTTACTGAGATTCCTGGCTCTGTACCCCTCTGTCAAAGGTATCTGAACTTGCTCAGTCCTTTGTCTCTCTCCCTATTCTAATTCTTCTCCAGAAGTTGCCCTTCATTGTGATGCCCCATCTTGGATAGGACCTTTGGCTGGTTGGTTTTAAGAATTCATTTTTCCCAGCCTACTGATCCCTTTCTCAACTTAAGAGGGCCTCTTACTCTGATCTTTTGGTTTGGGTGAAACCCTTCCACTTTAGTGTTTCAGACTGGTCTGTTCTGGTTTTCAGAGTACGGCTATCTTTCATATGCCATGTTGCTTCCCTCTCTTTCCTCCCACAGAAACATTGCTTCTATGCAGGTATTGCGGCTGTGCTGGCTGTTTCCACACTTGCATTTGGGGGTTTGTGGGGCTACTTTGTTAACCTACTTTTGTTTTAAATGTTGGTTATGGGGTTTTGGTTTTGCTATCTGGTTTCTTGTTTTTAGGGAATATTTGGCAAGATGAAACAATATTCTGTGGTTTCTCAGATTCCCTCTCATTTGCAGGATGTGGATTCGGAATACTTGACATTGGCGGTGGGGGAATGGGTGGCGTTTGCAGGATTTTGAGTAGAAGAGTGACAAGATCTACCTTATATTTTTAAAGGCTCTGTCTGCTTGTGTAATGAGAATAGACCACAGAGACATAAAGGAAGAAGCAGGGAGACTTAGAAGAATATGATAGAAATCCAGGCAAGAGACAGTGTTGGCTTGAATCAGAAGTAGCAGTGACATTAATGAGAAGTGATCATATTTGATACATTTTAAAGGATAGTTGACAAGCTTTTCTGATGAAGTGGATGTGGAGTATGAGAGAAAGAGAGTAGTCAAAAGACAGTTCCACTTTTACTTTGTGTTATCCTGCACAGCCAGAAGAATCGAGCTGCTTTTAACTGAGATGGGGAGGGCTATTGAATTTCTGTTGTGTACACATTTAAAAATCCACTTTCACAAGATATAACCTGAACACTTTCTAAGAGTGAAATAGACTTTGAAAACATGACTTTTAATGGTGTTTCATCTTTTTACTGTATTAAGTCTAGCTGTGTGGATTATGTTACCCTTTTACCCATTCTGTTTTGCATGTCCATTCCAGCCCTGATGCTTTAGTCCAGAGGATTTGGTTTCCTTTAGTAGTTGCTGCATATCATAATTCAGACCTGTGGTTTGGCAGCCCGCCTAGCTGTAGGGTTTAACTAAGATGCGTGGAAGCTCCATGCTTTTAAAATGAGTGTCTTGGAGAATAATGTTCATCTCAGTCATTCAAAACTTTGGCACTGTCTCCATTCCCCGAGGAAGAATGCCTTCCACTGTGAATGCTGCAGAGTAGGGGAGCCTGGACAGTTAAGACTCCTGCTTCAAGCTCCTCACCTGCAGATTCACAGATATCTTGCCTTGCCTTGCAGTGCTGTGCCTGGGATGTGGGTGTTGAAATATATATGATTCATAGATATCTTGCCTTGCCCAGAGTCACAGATACCTTGCCTTGCCTTGCAGTGCTGTGCCTGGGATGTGGGTGTTGAAATATATATCTGTCAGGCTCTGTTTTATGGCCCCTGTGAGACTAGAGGGTATGGGAGTGAGAACTAGTTTATACTCAGGTACTCTTCAGGCCTAAGTGTTAGTTAACTTCTGGAAGGACTGAAGGAGTAAAGGATATTGGGTGAACTCCATCCTGTCTGCAGATTGTTGTCTGGAGAAGAAAATTCGATTCTTTGGAGGAAGTTCATAGCTCTCAAATAACTGTTTTCTTTTTACAAATATTTATTTATGTTTTTATTTATTTATGCTTGGCTGCTCTGGGTCTGTCATTGCTGTGCGCAGGCTTTCTCTAGTTGCAGCAAGCAGGGGCTACTCTCTAGTTGCGGTGTGTGGGCTTCTCCTTGCTGTGGCTTCTCTTGTTACAGAGCACAGGGTCTAGACACACGGGCTTCAGTAGTGGTAGCACACGGGCTTAGTTGGAATCTTCCCAAACCTGGGATTGAACCCCAGTCCCCGACATTGGCAGGCAGATTCTTAATCACTGGACCACCAAGGAAGTCCTAACTGTATCCTTTTGAACAGAGAATGACAAACTTTTTCTGTAAAGGACCGGACATTTTTGACTTTATAGGCCATATAATGTCTCTCGTAACTGTTCAGCTTTGATGTCAGCACAAAAGCAGCCATAGATAGTATAGAAACAAGTGGATGTGGCTTTGTCCCAATAGCACTTTGATTTGTAAAACAAGAAGCAGGCCAGATTTGGGTCATAGTTCGCTTCTATGTTCGCTCAGAAGTAACACTTCTGAGCAGTGTTACAAACTGTGTCTCAGGCCCAACTTCCAAGTCCTCATTCTTACCATTACATCTTGCTGCCTCTTAGAAAAAAAGGCAGACTAAATACCTAGAAACCATGGAAAGAGAGAAAAAAAATGAGCCAAAAGGGATGATTTGGAACTACAAAGCAATTCTCTGAGTTTAAGAGTGGGAAGTTTCTGTGGCTCCCCAACCAGCAGTGACCTCCTGGAGGATTAGGATCACTCTGTCTCTTGTTTTTCAATTTATTTTCTATTTTATTTTCCCCTATCCTATTCATCACACAACAGATGTCTTTCTTGAATCTGGTAAGTACAAAGTAAACAGTATGTTTCTTTCCTCCTTCGTCTCCCTCTCCACCCAAAAGCTGCTCCAAATACATCCTTAGCTCTCCTTATGTGTCGCTCTCTAATGTACCAGGCTCTCAAGTGTGTGAAAGTTGATGTGGTCCTTCTTGAGGAAGGCTATCATGAGACCACCACCCGCCACAGACCCTCCGTGCCGTTAAGGTACAGTCTTAGATTGGAGTTGATGAATTTTTTCTGCAAAGGGCTGGATAATAAATATTTTAAGTCTGGGGAATCGTATAGTCTTTTTTTTTTTCTTTCTTTTTTTTTAATGTTTGGCTGCGCTGGGTCCTCATTACCACTCACAGGCTTTCTCTAGTTGAGATGAGACAAGCCGGGGCTACTCTGTAGTTGTGGTGTGCGAGCTTTTCCCTACGGTGCTTCTCTTGCTGCAGAGCGCTGACTCAGTACTTGTGCATGGCACACTATTAGCAGCAGTTGTTGTCTCGCAGCATGTAGAATCATCTTGGACCAGGGATCAAACCCGTGTTCCCTGTATTGGCAGGCAGATTCTGAACCACTAGGTGACCACAGGGAGGTCCAGCCACAGGGCTTTACCTCAGCTACTTAGCTCTGCTGTTATGGCACAGAAGCAGCCATGGACAGTATGTGAACAAATGAGTGTGGCTGTGTTCTAATAAAACTTTAGAAATCTGAATTCCATATGATTTTCACATTTTATAAAATACTCTTTTGATTTTTTAAAGAAGCATTTAAAGTATAAAGCCCTTCTTAGCTTGAAGGACAGATAAAAATGGGCAGTAGGACTGGATTTGGGCTGTGACCCATAGATTGCTGACATTTGCCCTAGCTGTTGGTAATTTATGCTGACTCATGTCCCATTCCAGAAGAAGAATGGCCTAGTTCTGTTATGTACAGTCCCATAATATGATTTCTAACCTCTGACATCACATTTATCATGCTGCATATTAATCATGTATATGTTTATCTCTCTTAAGGGACTCTGAGCTTCTTGAGAGGAGGGCCATAACCTCATGTTTGCATCCTTAATATCTAACACTTGACACATAATGGGCTCAAAAAATATTTAATTTGGATTTTATGCTCAACAACATAAAATGCCATTACTGCTCCTTTAAAGAGAAGCACCTGATCACTATGCAGTAGGCCTTCCCAAGTTCTTCCCCTTAAGAAGTCCATAGCAACTGAAAGGTTGTTGTTGAATCACACGAATACACTGGGATTCTTGGCCCCCGGAGGAGAAGAATTCAATCCGGGGCCAGAGACGAGGCTTGATCGCTCGGAGCTTTTGTGTAATAAAGTTTTATTAAAGTATAAAGGAGATAGAGAAAGCTTCTGACATAGGCATCAGAAGGGGGTAGAAAGAGTACCCGCTTGCTAGTGTTAACAATGAAGTTATATACTCTCCAATGAATCCAAAGAATGTCTGGAGGTTGTAAAGACCTCATCAGACCTACTCCCATAATTTACATTTTAAGATAACACTGTCCTCAGGCAAGATACATCCTTGTAAAGACCAGGTCTACTCCCATAATTAACATTTTAAGATAACAGAAGGTTGAATCCAAAGACTGTCCTTAGGCAGGATACATTATTGTTATATAATCCTAAGGAATGTGGAAAAAGAAAAAAGTTTGTCCTTTCTTCCTCCTTGAGAATTCCAGAGCCCTCTCTCCTTGGGGACCCCTAGACTCCCTATCAACCTGCCTAGGAACTGACTCTCTCACAACTGCATTCATTACCAATGGAGCTTGTGACTCAGTGGTTACATAACAAAAAGCCTTTTCATTTTAGAATTCTGTCTGTCAGACAGGAGATGGTTGAACTTTATCTGTAAATCATTTATGCAATCATAATAAATAATGACTTTCACTTTTCTTCTGAATCAGTGCTACAATCTGGATACAAAAATAATAATAGCTGTTTTTTTACTGAATACATACTACATTTCAGTCTTTTAGTCAGCTCTAGTTTTCCTTTAGACTTTTGGAAACTTCCTGACTACTAAAAAAATTTATCTCTTCTCTTTTGTTCCCTACATCTGAAATGAAACTAAGCAATAATACTTAAGCTTTCCCTCTATGTTGTCTATTGATCTCTCTATTAGTGAATGATAACACTGTATATTCAGTCCTTCAAGTCAAAAATGAATTCATCTAGACTCCTTTCTCTCCTCCCCATATCTAATTGGCCACTGTCTTATCAGTTTAAAAAAATCTGTGCAGATTCTTTTCTTTCCGTCTCTATGCCATTTACAGTAGTTGAAGCTTTAATCATTTCTCAGTTCTTTCAGTATATAGTTGAACGTCTTCACTGGTTTTTCTGACTGCAGTTACCTCTTCCTTCAATCAACTCTTCCCGTAGTTATCAATATTGAATGCAGATAAGGATGATCTGGTCTTGTCGGTTCTGTAATAAAATCTGGTCTTGTCAGTTCGGTAATAAAAACCCTTATATCATTCCCCATCATTTTCAAGATAAAATCAACTTCCCAATCATGACATATAAGACCCTATCTATGTACGACTTCATTGGTTAACACAGATGTGTTTTAGAATTCAGAAATTTTTGGATGCTAGAAAGGTCATTTGATGTACGTAACACATAACATCCTCTGTGCATTCTAGGTCAGCACTCTGTAATCAAGTACATATTTCTGCATCAAAGACTGATTGTTTACTCCAAGAAGAATAAAGACTATAAATAGGTTCTTATCGGTTCAGGTTTTGCTCCCATATGAGTTACAGGAAAATGTTTAGTTTTGGAAACCTTTTGGATTTCAGGATTTTGGATAAGAGACTGTGGCCCTATATATCCAGTGGTCTGTTGGAGCTGGATTGCCTCAGCTGTTTGTTGTTCAATTGCTGAGTCATGTCTGCCTCTTTGCGACCCCATGGACTGCAGCACGCCTGGCTTCTCTGTCCTGGAGCTTGCTCAAATTCATGTCCATTGAGTTGGTGATGCCATCCAACCATATCGTCCTCTGTTGTCCCCTTCTCCTACCTTCAATTCTTTCCCAGCATAGAGAAACCTTTTTTGTGCATCTCTTCTCAGCTCTGTGGTTGATGACATAGTGGGAGTATTTACACCGTTGCATGCATGTGTGTTCATTGTCACTCAGTTGTGTCCAGCTCTGTGACCCAATGGACTGTAGCCCACCAGGTTTCTTTGTCCATGGGATTATCCAGACTGGGTTGGAGTGGGTTGCTAATTCCTTCTCCATGGGACTTTCCCTACCCAGGGATCCAACCCACATCTCCTACTTCTCTTCTTTGGCAGGCAGATTATTTACCACTGACCCACCCAGGAAGCCCTTTTTAATAAAACATTGCCCTCCTTATATTGTAGTGGAAGGATAAGATAGTTGGACGGGGAAGCCAGCTACTTAAATGCAGGGAAATTAGGAGACTTTTGTAGTAATCTGGGTGAGAAATGATGGTGACATGAACTAAGGTTAGTGGCAGTAAGACCAGTGGGAGAGATTTTCCTACTCAAAGATAGAGCCTCCAGCACTTGAATAATTTGGGAGTGATCTTGCTTTCTCCCTGTCCCATCTGAGATCTCTGGGTTTGCTTTGTAGACAGGTGGTGGTGCCATTTATCAGGATAAGATGTATATGAAGAGAAGTAGATTTTGAACAAAAGATGAGGGGTTCAGTTTTGGACCACCTTAGTTTTTGGGTGTGTGCAGGGTATATGGGTAGGGTGACCATATAATGTGTCATACAAACTTGGACGTTTATGGGTGTGAGTGTGATGTGCTGTTCATCATTAAGCTGGGGGCAGTTGATTTAAATTGGACCTGTCCTAGACATACTAGGATGTTCTTCACTCAGGTAAAAAAATATCAAGAAAAAAATCATAGAGATGAAGCCATACAGGGAAAATGCATAGAGTGAAGAGAGCATTGGAGTCCTGGAGAAATTTTTGAGAGAGAAAAAAGGTGGCCATCAAGACAGGGAGGAAACCTGGGTTTAGTGGCCTCACAGAATCCCAGGGAAGAATCATTTTATTTTCTCTTGTGTATTTTTGAAGGAGTGTAGCCCCTTTGAGGGATTCTTTATTAGATAATGTTTATCTTCAGTGAGAGATTGAAAAAGGAAAAGGTTTTTTTTTAACCTTTTATCAGAATACTGTGTTTGAATGACTTCTAATGTATTATGATATTAATATAAAACTCTTTTAGGCATTTTTTTGCCACTTTTATTTGATAGTCATTAGGCCTAAATCTGCTAGTTCAGATCCAATTTAAATACAGATGTCTTTTTATATTATATTTTGCGCTAATGTTATGAGTTTTTGATCAAACATAGTATCACTATAGGCTTAAAGTAAATATCTAGGTCAAGATTTAGAACACATTTATTTTGTAATAGCAAAAGTCATAAAAGCACTTTTCTTCCTTAAAAAATAGAGTTCTTTAGGAAATCAACAAAAAAATAAGACATAGGAATCTTTTGCATTGTTAGTGGATAGTGGTCGACTATTTTCCCCCTAATATTTTATTATGAAGAATTTCAAACGTACAAAAAACTGAAAGAATTATATCCACTAGCTACAATTAACATTTTGCTATATTTACTTTTTCACATAATGTGTACATCTTTCTGTCCCTTTGGTCATCTTTCATCAAGCCATCTTATTTACCTGTGTTTTTTTGATATATTTCAACTAAGTTGATCAGCTGTTTTTCTGAGCATCTTATGTTTGTTTTTTTTTTCTGAATGTTGTAATCAAAGTGTCAGTAATTCATTTTGTGCACATGTTTTCAGCTAACCCTTTTTCCTACTTCTAGAAATCTGAGACTGCCAATAATTGCTGTGAAATTGAGAACATTAAAAAAAAGTCTAGTAAATAATGTTAAGCCTGAAAAATGTGCTCCTTTTCAATAGCTTTATAATCCAGAGACTTGTAATTTTTAAAGTCATCAAAAATAATTTCTAATACTGTTTTTGATATTCTAAATACATATTTATTCAGATTATATTGTTTTCAGAGTGGAGAGATCTACAGACCAAGTCATCAAGCCAGTCAATGTGGGAGCTCTATCAAAATGGGTTGGGAAGATACCTCCAGATGTTTTACAAGACATGGCAGTGATTGCACCCATGCTTGCCAAACTTGGATATGACCCCTATGCCAATCCACCTAACTATGGAAAACCTGATCCCAAAATCCTTGAAAACACCAGAAGGGTAAGTGAGAACTTCCAAATGAATTGAGAAAACTGGGTATGGAATTTGGGTCCGGGAAAGTTTTTTGTTTTATTTCTTGCTTTTTTTATGATCAGAAAATTATTTTAAATTAGAAAAATCCTATTTGTAAAATGCTTCATCGTCAGAAATCTTCCACTGCATTTTAAGGATAACTATGGCTCTTTCCAGGGACTGTGGGGACAATTCTTCAATCTCTTTTTTCCCATATTTCTAAGAATAGTGCTTACTGTTGAAGAGATTTATCCTATTAGCTGATTATCATAAACTAGTCTAAACACCAGAATTGTTAGTGACCTCACTTCTAGTTTCTTTTTACTCTGAATCTAATGGCTGCTTTACTTTGGTTAGATGAGGCATGATTTCTTGGTATTTGAAAACTAAGCATTGACTCCATGAGAAGAAGAATTATAAATAGGTACAATAAACTACCCTCTGACCGAGAGAAAGTTGCTAGTAAAGTATGACTACAACTATATCTTTTAACAAGTTATGCTCACATCTCTATAATCTTATTTGAGAAAAGCTCAAAACTCAAAAAATCTGAATATATACCTTACCTGAATAATCTATCTCAAATCAGATCTTAATGTATTCTTTTTTTTTTATTGTGGTAAAATTCAAATAACAAAATTTACCATTTTAACAATTTATAAGTATACAATTCAGTACATTTGCATTGTTGTATGGCTGTCACCACCATCCATCTCAAAGACTTTTTTCATCTTTCAAATTTGAAACAACATACTCATTACACATTCCCCCTTCTTCCAGCCCCTGGCAACCACAATTCTACTTTCAATCTCTAGATTTAGTCTTTTTTGAAACTACAGTTTAAATAAGACAAACATGTTAGCATAAGTCACTGATAGGCTATTTGATTTTCAAGATTAAAATTTCTTTTTCTGGTATTCTGTTTTTATGCAGTGTTCTCCCCTCCCCACAATCTTATATCATCTCTTTATTCTGTCCTTCTTTTGATACTTTTAATTGACTAACTTATATTTCATGAGGCTGATTTCCATGTGGATTTTTTACTCTTAGATATTACTTTTGTTTTCTTTTTTCAAGTCATTAGTGGCTATTTGGAATGAGCTGTTTTCTTATAAACCATCATATAAGGAGGCAGATTTTTTTGTTTTAAAATTATCTTTATCCTTTTAATATTTTTCATATATATAAGGATTATTATAAAATTATAAGCTCGGCTTATAAAACTTATAAAATTAAAAAGATAGGAAAAAATTCACCTATAATGTTACCACCCAGACAAATACCATTGTTAGTATTTTGATGAATTTTCCTTTCTTCTGTACATGTTAAACAAAGGTAAGATTGCATAACTTTTAATCTTACTTTTGCACACACAAAATCTTATATCCCACCCTTTCCACTTAATATTCATGAGCATTTTCTCATCGTGCACATGTTTTTTAACATAATTTTTCATGGTTGTATAAATAACATTATATGAACCACTTTAAATCCTTTTGAAACACAGTAATAAGTGAATGAATGAATGAAAAGTGAATGAATGAATGAGGTTTCCCTAGTATATGTTATATATTCATTTCACTGTTTTTCTTTTGTTGTTTATCATTTTCTCTTCGGCAAACAGTGCTACAATGAACATCTTTGCACATACTGTATTTTAATGGGTTCTGTTTTTAAAGGTTAGAATAATTAAAGTGGAATTAAACTATGTCAGAGTATCTAAAATTTTAAGGTGCATGATATATGTTGATAAAGTTTTTTTAATCTTTTGAACTATCAGCATAATATATGTGATTTTATTTTAGATTTTTGCTAATTTTAATAGGTTTCATTGATTAATATAATCAAACATTTCCAATTATTACCTACATACATATATTCTTTTATGAAACTATTTCCTAAGTTTAAAAAAAGTTTTATGTGTGTTAAAGTTTTGTCAATTATGTTCTGCTAAAGACAGTACACAGTCCAGCATCCATTATCATAGTCCTTTTTAATCTCTTGGTAATTGGTAATTCATAGCTTTTGCTTTTGTGCATACTGAAATGGTTTTTATAAACCAAGGTACATGTATAAATGATATTTAGAGGTTTCCCAAGCAGTAGACATTATAGTTTTCCTACATGTGAGTTGGCTGGTTAGACTGTTCTTGGCTTGCTTAAGTGGTTAAGTAGGGAAGAATGCTGTGGTTTGAATCCTTGTGACTAGAGAGTTTGTTTCATACACATTTGTGGCTTTTGAAGAGTTTCAAAGTATACACTGGAAAAAACCTCCCTCCCCAACCCCATCTATCTCTAAAGTTAACAAGTAATTTTGGGAATAAAAAGATAAAGTATGAACCAAAGTTGCATTTTTGAGCTTTTTGTGATAAAGCATACAAGCCGACATCCTTGTTTCCTGGAATTTTCCAAAGCTATATATTTTCAAGGCTTTTTTCTGTAAAAGCTCAGATGCTAATATATCGAGCATTGATGATCGTGAAGTTTCATAAGGTAATGCTTAAAAATTGTTCTTCGCTTGTCAGCTGTGACATGAGATTGACTCCAGAGAAAGAAGACGGCTGGGGAGATTATGCCTTTTATTTATGGGATGGGAGTAGGGGGAAAATTCACGTTTTGACTGGGAATATAGAATTTAAAGTTCTAGGCTTAAAAATTGTTTTTCATGCAACTTTGTATAGTCTTGAAGTATTGGTGTCTGAGTCAGTGTATTTTGGAGACATGTTGCTCAATTTTGAGTAGAAAATCATGTGCTTCATGGCTTCTCTGACTCAGATGGTAAACTGGAAATGAAATACTAACATATTCCATGTCCTTTCCCATCACTTAGGTCTCTAATCCCCAAATTGTAGCACATTTCAGTAAATAGCGCCCTCTAGGTTACATTCCAGCAGTCTCCCTCCCCAGATTACATTCTAGCAGTCTCCTTGCCTGTGGGTTTTTAATCTTTTTAGATTTATAGACCTTGAGATCTGATAAAACTATGGGTCCCTGTCTGAGAAATAAGACAACATATATATAGAGAGAATTTTATTCTGTAATTTTAATGGATTCATAGATGCCTCTAAAGCCCATCAGATTAAGAACTTCTGTTTTATAGTCTCCTTGAAAAGCTCATTCACTCGTGTAATTTTGATTACAATCTATTTGCTGATTATCATAAATCTGTATCTCCTAGGGTCTCTTTCTTGAGCCCCAAGCTCATTTTTTTTTTCAGCTTTCTGTATCTCTCCACCTGGTTGTTCACAAGGACTTCAAACTCAATGTCCAAAATGAATTTATTGTCCATACCTGTTCCCTGATAGAAGCTCAACAGATTATTCTCTAAACTGAGCACGAATATAGACTAGGGGCGAGATTAGGCTGTGTTTATCTATATTTGCACTGTCTATGAGCCAGGGAGCAGAGTCCTCAGGACACATGGGTCAAGCCCCAAACAGAGCAGTAACAGACCTGGTTACTAAACCTGAAGAGGGAGCTGAAAAGCAAATCCAAGTGTGAATGGAATATCCAGTTGAAGACCAGATTAGATAGTACTAAGGAAGAACAAACAGTCAAATAGAAAAGCACGTATCAGTGTATAGAACCCACAGAGCAAACAAAAAGGAACTTGAATATTAGTTAGGTGGGAGAGGGAGTTGGTTTATATTCCTGAACCACACAGTAAGGGCACCCAAAGCTGGTGCTCAGTGACATCCTGGAGGGATAGGGTAGGGAAGGAAGTGGGTGGGGGCTTCAGGATGGAGGGGGCACATGTATACCTGTGGCCAGTTCATATTAATGTATGGCAAATACCATCACGATATTGTAATTATCCTCTAATTAAAATAAAATTTTTTTAAAAGGACACACTGAAAAAAAGAGAAGCTACAGCTGTTGGAATCAATGTTCTTGCATTAACGGGAGAGCCTGTACCACACACCTGTGTTTTCAAAAACTTCTCTGTTTTTCCTGTCTCCATCATAGCATTTCTGTTTGTCTAGTGATCAAAGGTAGTTAGGATTACCTAGCTTTGCAGATGACATGTAATTAATTAATCACCAAGCCCCCTTGATTATATATTTGAAATTATCTTGACTCAGCTCCTATTTTAGCTACCTTATTTATTTCAGTTTCTCTTCATTTTTCACATGAATTATGGTTTATTCTCCTTTGTGTATGTGAGTGTATTCATTCTTCTACATTTAAAAACATACTCAATGACAGTTACTTTTTTTAAAAGTTCAAATCTGAATGTATCTGAACATACTATTCCCTTGTGTACACCTTGAATAGCTCCACTAGTACTGTAGGATAAAGCCCAGACTTCTTAGAATGGTACTTTTCAATCAAATCTTTGGAAATTTTTTGATGCACTTTTTATTGTTGGTTTCTAAGTTAATTCCATTACAATTAGAGAATACACTAGTGTGGTTTCAGTCCTTTGAAATATATTGAAAATTGCTTTATGGCCAGCATATGTTCTCACATGTCACTTGAGAGGATGTATATTCTGCAATTGTTGCAGAATTCTATAAATATTGATTAGGTCATATTGTTTCACAGTGTTGCTCAGATCTTCTAATTCTTATTGCTTTTGGGGGGTCTAATTTTATCAGTTTTGGATAAAGATGTGAATTTGTTCTTTTATTTCTATCAATTTTGCTTCATGTGTTTTGAATCTGTATCATTAGGAGCATACCTTTTTATATATTTGTAAGTAGTTAGCTCTCATTATGAAGTGTGTCTCATCATCTCTGATGTTTCTCTCTGGAAATCTCCTTCGTCTCATGTAAGCGTAGCCATTTCATTGTTTTTATGCAACCATGTTGAAAATGTCATTATTTCTCCTTCATTATATGAGAATATTTTGCTTGGTGTAGAGTTCTAGATTGACAGGTTTTTTAGTTTTGTTTGCTTGTTTGTTTTACTTTCAGCACCCAGAATATGTTATTTTATTGCTTGTCATTGTTTTTATGGGAAGTCAACTAAAATTCTTATGAATGTGATAGCTTTTTTTGTTTGTTTGTTTTTTGATTTTGAGTACTAGTAAGTTCAGCAGTTCTGTACTTCTCTGACACATTGTTCACTTGATAGAATTTGTTGTTGTTTAGTTGCTAAGCTGTGTCCAACTCTTTTTGATGGTATAGACTGTAGCCTGCCAGGCTCCTCTGTCCATGGATTTCCCAGGCAAGAATACTGGAGTGGGTCACCATTTGCTTCTACAGGGGATGTTTCCAACCCAGGGACTGAATCCACATCTCTTGCATTGGCAGGCAGATTCTTTACCGCTGGGCCATCAGGGAAGCCCTGTTTTTTGTTTTTGACTACTATAAGATTTTTCTCTTCAGTTTTTGCCAGTTTGACTAAAAAGTGCCAGATTCACTGATCCTCTTTTTGCCGTCTCTCGCTTCAGGTTTAATTTGCTTTTAATTAACTTACGTTTGAATTCATTGATCCTTTCTTCTTCTGTGTCCAACCTGCTATTAATCCCATCCAACAACTTCATTTCAGATAATTTATTTTTCAGAACTAAAATTTCTGTTTCTTTGCTGGAATCCTCCATCTCTTCACTTATTCTGTTCATCTTCTCCTCTGAATTCTTTTAACATTTTAATAATTATTTTAAAGTTCTTATACATGGGTCTTTCTTTTGGCTCTTTTTCTTAATTATGAATTATGCTTATTTACTTCTTTGCATGTTTTAGAGTTTGTTTCATACTGGACCTTTTTTATAAAAGAAGTAACCTAGATAATATTTTTCCTTTATTTTTCCCAGATGGGGCATATTCTTTCCTCTCTCAGGCAGCTGGGGTATTTGGCTGATCATTCACATTTCATTGAGTCAGACTGAGCTGGATCTGAGCAGCAGTTTTAGTCCATTTACTTCTAGATTTAAATGAAATTATGGAGATTTGACCTTTAGCCCAACCCGCAGTTTCCTGTGTTCTGAGGATGAAAGGCTGATTTCTTTGGCTTTTTAAAAATAGCAGCTGGCAGGGAGTGGGTTGAAGCTTAAATTAATTTGTTTCACCTCTGGATTGCAGCTGCAGCAGGGCCCTGGAATCTAAGGACCACACAAGTTTGGGAGATCTCTCTCCTTTCTCTGCTTCCTCTGCTGCTTACTCAGCAGAAGTCCCTTGGGTTATAGTTATTAGACCAAGAGATTTATTTTTACATCTGGGCCTCTTCTAGATTGAATTCATCATACCAGTTCACACTGCCACTTAAAGTTCAGCTTCTTTTTGTCTCATCAGCAAAATCTTTCACCTCTGGTAGGCCTGCTTTTCTGCCTACCTATATGCAGATTAGCAATTGATTCAAGATAGAAAGAGACTCTTCGCTCACCTTTGAAGAACTCATCCTTCTCTGGAAGTCATCTAGACTTCATTGCTTCTTTGCATCCACTGCTCTTTGATGGCTTTAAAGAAAAGTTTATCCGATGTTTTCTTATCGTTTCAATGAGATCTTCTGTTTCATAACCATAATGGAACTCCTTAAAACAGCATTAAGATTCTTCGTCTGCTGCATTCAGTCTTACTTTTCAACCTCATCTCTCTTTATCCTTCTAGTCACACCACACTACCTGCCTTTCGTTCTCTTGGCACATTTTTATAACAACCCTGTACCTTTGCACTTGCTCTTCTTGCCTTGATTAACTTGCTTCTCTTCTTCATTTTACAACTTTGTCCTTTAAGACTCAGCTCACATGACGCCTCTTACGTGCCACAGATTCTTCTGCTATTCTTCGTGCCTACCTTTGCTCTTGCAGTTATAGTATCATTTATGTTATTTACTACTTCTTTTATACTAAGGATTTTTTAGAGGCATGGACCACATATACACTTGTATCTTGAGCACTTGAGAGTTAGTAGGTGTTCAATAAAATGATTGTTATTAGCAAAAATAAACCTTAGACAGAGGAAGAAGAATATTTCTTTGACCAAAAATACTGTGCCCTAATATGAAGTTCTTGTAGGCAACATTTGAAGTCATAGCCCAAACAATCTGGAAATTAACACACTTCTGAATAATTAATGAGCCAAAGAAAAAAAAATCATAAGAGATATTAGGAAATATTTTAAACTGAATGACAAAGAAGATACAACATATCAAAATTTGTGTTGATAATTGTTTTATAGTCCTGCATCTGTTCTATCTCAGGGAATGTACAATGTGCACGTGATAAGAATGTGTATTTTGCATGTGTTGGATGTAGTGTCCTTTAAGTATCAATTAGAAATTAAATCAAGGTTGTTGATAGTGTTATTCAGAGCCTGTATGACATTACAGTTTCATTCATACTGATCATTGTGCCTGCAGAACCTCCAGAAAGAAATAGTAATGCACTGTTGTGTATGCATTGTTATATTTCTTGTGATCTGTGATCAATGATATTTGATGTTACTGTTGTGATTGTTTTGGGAACCTCAAGCCATGCCCATTTAAGACAGTGAACTTAATTGACAAATGTTCTGTGTGTCCTGATTGCTTTACTGATTGGTGATTCTCCCATCTCTCTCCCTCTCCTTGGGCCTCACTATTTCCTGAGACATAGCAATATTGAAATTAGGTCAATTTATAACCCTACAATGGCCTCTAAGTGTTAAGTGAAAGAAAAAGTTATATACCTCTTACCTTACATCAGAGTTGGAGATGATTAAGCTTGGTGAAGAGAGCATGTAGAAAGCTGAGACAGACCAAAAGCCAGACTTCTTGCGCCTTCACTTAGCCAAGTTGTGAATGCAAAGGGAAAGCTCTTGAAGGAAATTAAAAGTGCTCCTCCAGTGAACACACAAATGTTAAGAAAGCAAACAGCCCAGGTCTCCCACATTGCAGGTGGATTCTTTACCAGCTGAGCTACAAGGGAAGCCCAAAATATTCCTTTCCAAATATTACTTCTCACTGACAATGTACTTGGTCACCCAAGAGATCTGATGGGAATGAACAATGAGATTGTTTTTTTTTTTTTCATGCCTGCTAACACAGCATTCATTCTGAAGCCCATGGGTCAAGGAATAATTTTGACTTTCAAGTCTTATTTAAGAAATACCTTTATAATACTGTATCTTAGATAGAAAGCAATTCCTCTGATGGAGCTGAGCTAAGGAAATTAAAAACCTCCTAGAAAGGATTCACCATTCTAGATGCTGTTAAGAACATTCATGATTCATGGGAAGAGATCAAAATATCAACATTAACAGGAGTTTAGAAGAAGTTGATTCCAGCTGTCATAGATGACTTGAAGGGGTTCAAGACTTCAGTGGAAGAAGTAACTGCAGATGTGGTGGAAACAGCAAGAGAACTAGAATTAGAAATAGAACCTGAGGATGTGACTGAATTGCGGTAACCTCATGATAAAACTTTAATTCATGAGGAGGTGCTTCTTCTGGATGAGCAAGAAAAGTGGTTTCTTGAGATAGAATCTACTACTGGTGAAGATGCTATGAAGATTGTTGAAATGAAAACAAAGGATTTAGAATATCATATAAATTTAGTAGATAAAGCAGCAGTAGAGTTTGAGAGGATTGATTCCAGTTTTGAAAGAAGTTCTACTCTGTGGGTAAAGTGCTATCAAACAGTATTGTATGCTGCAGACAAATCGTTCATGAAAGGAAGAGTCAGTGCAGCAGACTTCATTGTTGTCTTATTCTTAAAAATTGCCATAGCCACCCTAACCTACAGCCACCACCACCCTGATGGTCAGCAGTCATTAGCATTGAGGCAAGACCCTCTACCAGCAAAATGATTATGATTCACTGGATAGTGTCAACATAACTTTTATAGGCACTGGGACACCAAAAAAATCTGTGTGACTAGCTTTGTTGCAATATTTGCTTCATTGTAGTTGTCTAGAACCAAACTCACAGTATCTCCAAGGTGTGCCTGTATTATTTCCTGTTGTTGTTGAATCAATGTAGTGACACTGATAGACATTCAACATTGCTTTTTTCAAATGTTCATTTTTGGGACTTGAAATCTTGAATAAGTATCAGTGGGCTTCATGTGAATTCTTTATATATTTTTCACTTAATACATTTTGCATTTCAACAAGTGACTGCTGCTGTTTTGTCACTAAGTCATGTCCAACTCTTTGCGACGCCATAGTCTGTAGCCCACCAGGCTCCTCTGTTTGTGGGATTTCCCAGGCAAGAATACTGAAGTAGGTTGCCATTTCCTTCTCCAGGGGATTTGGGATTGAAAATGCGGCTTGTGTTGCGTCTCCTCCATCTCAGGTGGATTCTTTACGACTGAGTGACACGTTCTCCTAAATAGTGATTTGACAGACACGCGGGCATACAAAGACCTCATCTTATAGGGAAAGCCTACTGACCGTGTTTTATCACTGAATGAAGACTGTGCAGACTACTGCCAGTTCCTTTCTATTTTTCCACTACTTTTCAACCCAGAGATGCTGCTGCTCTTCAAGGAGACAGTAGGAGTACTCAGAAGCCCTGTGCCTGCGCCTCCAAATTATTTCTTCCTCCTCTTTCCTTCTTTCCACGGATAACTTCTATCCTAAATTCTGCCATCATGGATTTAATTTTGCTTGCTTTTAAATTTCATATAAATGAAATCATACAGTTTATTTTGAAGAAAGGAAAAAAGCAATCTCAGACACCATAGAACTGATCTGACACAACCTCTAGCCCATGGTTGATTAGAAACTGACTTTTTGTGCTCACCACTAAAATATGATGGTCTTCACCTGGGTACCAATGATCTCACAGAACCCCAACACAAGACAGGAGTCCTCTTTAACCACGATGAACTGAGAAAAGACAAGACCACTTTGTAGTAACAATGAAATACCAAATAGCCACCTCTTGCTTCTTAACCAAAAACAGCTTTATTCTCACTTCTATTGTTCCTTTCTTTTAGAGAAGATTTATTAAGATACCCATTTAGAGAATAATCACTGCTTGCTGGCAGCCCCCAGTCCAGAGAAAAACCCTGTTTCCTTGGACTTTTCCCCAAATCACCTAACCAAAATCATGAGAGTCCTTCCTGATGCTCTTTTCCTGAGACATCCCACATTTCCATGGTGTGTGTGTTCCCTTGCTTAAAGGAGTAATGAATTCAACATGTTCAACTACAGCTATATTCCTGGTAGTCTTTAGCTGCAGGGTATTGACAGTATTCTTTTGTGTCTGGTTTCTGTCGTTTAACATTCGTGAGTTTCATGTTGTTGCATTTCACAGTAATTCATTTTTGTTTTTAAATGTGATACTATAGTTGCACAACTATTTGGACATTTGAGTTGTTTATAGTTGTAGGGATGTTTTAATGTTGATACACAATATCCTTGTACATGTCTTTTAATGTTGATATACAGTATCCTTGTACATACAGTATCCTGGTACATGTCTTAACAAAAGTGCATACATGAGTATGCACTTTTGTTAAGAATATGCCTGAGAGTTACATTAGGATTTTCCAAGACAGTAGTCTTAAAATTCTTATGCTTCCAGGTGTAGCTGATTATAGCAAAAAGATGGAAAGTAAAACCTACAAAGGGAAAAGGCACATGGGGTAAAAACTCTGGAGGAAACCAGGTGCTGTCTTTCAAATGTCCCTCACAGTGGAGTCACATAGGGTTTGCTTCATTCCCCCGGCAACATGTGTGACAACACATGTGAATTGTTCCCAACCAGGGAGCTCACCAGAGCTTCTGAATCCAGGGTTTTTATTGGGGATTGGTCATGTAGGCATGTAGACCCCCCCCGCCCTGCCCCGCCCCAGAGAAAAAACAGATGTTCACCATAAATAAATTACTAACATAAACTAGCTGCTCAAACTGGGACAGGCCAGCCCAAGGCCTCAGACATGCATTCCTATAGACAGAACACTCTAGGCTCAGATCCCTGGAGCCAGCAAAGAGCAGTCCTGAAAATAGGCCTTTCTTGGGAATGTGCAACATTTGAGCAAAATAACCCTGCTAAGTTAATCTTTTCCATCACAGAATGAATGAATGTATGGGTCAGAGGGCATTTGAATGTGCAAATTTAGGAGATAATACTAAGTGACTATATTCTCTCACTAGCAGGTATATGAGAATTTCAGTTGTTCTACATCGTCAATGTTAGAGTCAATCTTTTAAAATTTTAGTCTTTCTTATAGGAGCGTAGTGATGTTTTATTATGGTTAAAATGAGTATTCCTTAATAACTAAAGAGAGCAAACCCTGTTTCATGCTATTTGCCACTGAACTATGTTATGAAATGCTTTTTCAAGTCTCTTACCCAATTTTCTACGAAATCATTTGCTTTTTCCTTAATGATTTTTAGAAATTCTCTTCGTATTTTGATGTGTGATGTTTTTATGTATCTCACATATATTCTCATACTTATCTGCTTTGCCTTTTCTCTCCGTTAAGGCTGTCTTTTTAAGAATAGAAATTCCTGGGACTTCCTGGTGGTCCAGTGGTTTAGGCTGTTACCTAATAATGAACAGAGTTCCCTGTGCAATATTACAGAAGGTTAATTTTAAATATAGCAGTGTGTACATGTCAATCCCAAACTCCCTAACTATCCCTCCTCCCATAAACTTAAATTCATTCTATAAGTCTGTGAGTCTATTTCTGTTTTGTAAGCAAGTTCATTTGTAACATTTCTTTTTCTATTCTGCTTATACATGGTATCATACGATATTTTTCTTTCTCTGACTTATTTCACTCAGTATGACAATCTCTCGGTCCATCCATGTTGCTGCAGGTGGCATTATTTCATTCTTTTTCATGGTTGATTCTTGAATTCATTTATTTCCAAAAATAGAATTGAATAGAATTGAAAAGTAGAATTGAATAGAATGAGTTAACAGTATTCTATAACATAATGTCATATCTAGCCCTCAAGGTTCAGTAGGTTCCAATCAGGGAGGGCCCAATGAAGTTGCTTCTTCTGCTTCTCTGCTTAATCTGTACTGTAAATTGGCCTCAGAAACTATTTTCGGTCTATCATCTGTAAAAATGGAGACCATTAGGAAGGAATCTCTTCATTCATTTCTTTTTTTGTCCAACAGTCCATTCATCCCTGCATCCAGGATATATAGATAATTAAGGATCTGTCCCTCTCCTTAAGTATGCTGAAAATAGATGTGTAACTAACTGTAGTTCAACATGATAACTGCCATAAATTTAAGGCATTTGGGATGCTATGTGAACACAGAACTGGCTCTACTGGATTGTCATGTTTAAAGGATAAGTTAAAAGTTCCTAGTTTGAGAAAAGAAGGAAAAAGCACCCCAGTGAAAGGAAATTGATAAAATTATTATTGACTGTACCTGTGTGTATTAACTGTCCTTCAGTGTTACTGAAAATTATGTTCAACACTTTTACCTTTGAATAGAGATGTATTCATTCTTGCCTGGTAAGTATCCCATGGTAAACTGATACAGTTTCTTAATCATCCTGCATGTTAAACTTTTCTCCCCTGGAAATCAATCCCCTGATGCTAAGTTTGCTCTGTTTATACTGCTTTCTTATAGAGGTTCCTGTGTCACATTTATTACACGTTCCCAATTCAATTTACATTCCAATCCATCTTGTCCAGCTTCACCCAAAAGTCAATACACTTTTTCTTAAAAACCTTTTTGGAGGAGTAGATGATGCTTATGAACTGATGAATATATTTCTTCTTGATATAGGGAATGTACTAATAGCACTTGTCCATTGTTTGTAACACACGATTGTTGAATGCTGCAGAAACCCAGTCTGAGGTTTGCAAAGCTGCCAGAATACTTTTAAGACAAATGAGAATATGTAAACATGCATGTTATCAGCTGTTTCATGTTTGTATTTTAGCGATAATAAGTCTCTAGTGGGCCAGAAGAGCCCAGTGGGATTAAAGATGTAAATTTCAAAATCTAGATTCCTTTCTGCATTATCATATCTGGCTGGAGTTGTGTTTTCTCTGCATGTGAAACTAACATTGTTTCTCGAGGGGAAATGCTTTTTATATTATTAAAAATAGTGAACTGCATAACAAAATAAATAGCGGGCCATGCATGGACCAATGGTGAAAGTTTGTCGTGAACTAAGAAGTAATCCAATTCTGTGCACTTGAGCGCTCTTGGAAAGAGGATGGAAAGAAGGAAGAAGGCAGAAAGGAGGAATAAATTAGATTTGAGCTTACAGTGAAATTTGAATTCATAACCAGAGGTTATAAGACTAATCTTTTAACCCTTGGAATGTGTGTGTATGTATACACATATGTGTATATACATGCACACACTTTGAAGAAAACAATGAGCAAAAGTAGCACTTTAAAATCTGCAGTGCATGTAGTATGGTCATGAGTATGTGTTTCTGGACGTTGTTTAAAATTTTCTTATTTTGAAAGAATGTTTTGAGTTAAGTCATTGTTCATCTTGAGTACCCAAGCCAGAAGAAACAGACTTTGTGACCTAATCTCAGAAATAACATTCATCACTTTTGCCATATTCTAGTTGTTAGAATCTAGTCACTAGGTCCAACTCACACTTAAAGGAAGGGAATTACACAGGTCTTAAATACCAGACACAGGGATCATCAGGGAATGTGGCCACAAACACTTTTAGCATGAAAATAATTTAGAAATAGTTTCATATTCTCCATAAGATCAAGCCAGATTCAGAATTAGGCCTCATAACATGTCTGCCACCTTTTCCTGTAAATTGTAGACGCTTGACTGTCTGAGATCCTTGGGGAACCCATCATTCTAGAAAGTCAGGTTTCTGGGTAGATGTGTCTCGTTTAGGACCAAACCTTAATATTTTGATGTAGAATTCCTCTGCATTTTGATGATTTATTTCATTACCTTCTTAAGTAAATTATTGATCATAATTTGAATTTTTATTTCATCCAAAGGAAATTACTGTTTGTATTAGAAAATGCCCATCCTCTCTTTATATAGGATATAGAACTGTGGGTCCCTTTCTTAAAGAACTCAAGGCTTCCTATCTGCCTTTTACAATTTCTGTGTCTTCCTTTGTTTCATTTGTCACTTCTCAGTTATCAGTACTTGCCCATTACCTTCCTGTTTGCTGTATCTGATTGCTATAGGTTGAAACCAGATAACTTGTGATGGTTAAAAATGTGTATAAAGGAAAAGGGACCTAAAAGACTCGATTAAATAGAAGACTCAATCTTCAGTCTGCAGGTATGTTAATGACATCCATTTTAGCTCCATGGAGACTTCTGTTTACGTCTTAATTGTAAACTATTACTATAGGTGAGGCTGTGGTAGCAGGTGAAGTGGTACTGGGCATGGCTGGTCAGCTTCTAATTAATCTTGTAAGAAAATGGAAAGTGGCCTGAGGACAAATAACAAGAAGATGCATTGCTTACTTCAGTCAGTATTCAGAACCTCTTCTTTCTTGGGTTTTTGAAGCTTCACAGGCAGCTTAGATAAATTCTCTTCTCTTCTCTAGCTTTGTACTCTAGGTAATCCACAACTGAAGGGTTTGCTTATAACGGAGTTGGTGATATCTCACTCCACAAATTTGAATCTGACATTAGTCAGAGTCACTTGACTTCTAAATACCACTTTTTAAAATTTTCCTTCTCTGTCATTGGTGGCCTCTTCTCAGTCTTTGCTGGTTCTCCCTCTTCTCCTCGACCTCTTAATGTTGGAATACCCCCATGCTTCAGTGTTAAGCCCTCTGCTCCCTCTCTCTACCCTGAGCACCTAGGTCATCTCATCAGGTATCAAGTTTTAAATACCATCTATAAGTTGATGATTCTCAAATTTATATATCCCAGCACAGACCTCTTCCATGAATCCTAGATTTGTATTTCTGACTACTTGACATTTTCATGTATTGTCCAGTAGATGTCTCAAGCTTAACATTTCCAAATTAAACCCCTGAAAATCCGTTATATCCCAGAACCTTTCCCAGCTGAGTTGATGGCAACTTCATATTTCCAGTTGGTAGTTGCTTAAGCCAAAAACTTTGTCATCCTTGACTCCCTTCTGCTCTTTAACTTTCCACATCTAGTCTATTAGGATATCTAGATATAATTAGGGGGGAAAATCCACAAAGGTACTGCTTTGCACCACCTCCACCACCACCTCCCTGTCCTGTCTAGATTACTGCTGTTGCTCCAGACTCTGTCCTTTATCCTCTGCAGACTAACAGAGCAATTAAGATGACCCTTTTAAAATGGAAGTTCAATCATGGTACTTAGTAACTTGCCATTTTACTACAATGGACAAATTAATGTCTCTGTGCCTCACAGTTACTTCATCTGTAAAAAGAGAATAATACCTCCCTCAGAGGACTGTGGGATTAGATAAGGGGAAACATGAAACGCATGCTCAGCACCAACCTGATGCAGAGAAAATCAAATTTGCCTGCTGTTATTATTTTTATTTCCAGTGCACCCTCTAAATCAGAAGCCTACTTTTGTCTCCTTGTTTTGCAGAGCTTGAGGTGGGAGGGTTCTCTAGGAACGTTTAGATTCTGTGTACCTAGCTCATTTCTGTCTAGTAAAATCCTCAGTTCATTAGTACCAGAGGATAGAATGTCCAGAAACACCATTCCTTTAGCCAGAGGAAATTCCATTTCTAACTTCGCTGTTTTTATAAGTGATTCTGTACTTGGTTTCCTGCACTAAATAGAAATTGCTTGGTCAATAGAAAGTTCCTAACTTCTGTCAGTACCATAGCTCCTAACTTTTGAAGCATTTTTTTCCCTAAAGGATAATGAGGAGACACAGTTTCCCACTTATTTGTTGATTGAGCCTTTTGTTTGATGTCTTATCCTGACCCCTTTTTGTTTTTTTTATTAAATTGTGATATCACATATTTAGGGTTTTGGTGTGTTTTTTTCCCCTTTCATATGAGCCTTACCTCTCTGAACATATTGATTCCTGGAAGACACTTATAATATTTAATATTCCCACTCATATTTTCTGTTATGTCTTGCTGGTTTTTACAACAAACCAAAAAGAGAAGGAAGAATTTAACGATAAGAATTTTCCAATAGTAATAAGATGCAGAGCGTAGTATAAAGGGAGAGTGCTGAGCTGGGGACTTCTGAGCCTCATTCTGCCACTGACTAGCCATTTGACGCTGTGGGCTTGTGTTGCACCTTCTACTTGAATTCTAGCAGAAGAGGCTGAGAGAAAGAAGACTCGGTTCCTGAGAGGATGTGAGGAATATAAAAAAAGTTTGTTAGGGACCAAACCCGCTAACAGTGGAAGGGGTACTGGAGCAAACATGCTGGTTTTGGTTCATAAAGGACCCAGGGTGCAGGACCTTAAGCCTGAGCAGCTTATGCCCAGGGCTTGGAGAGGGGGGCTTCGGACTCAGTTCTCTGAATAGAGGGAGAAGGAAAGACTTGAGAATCTGGTAAAAAGCAAAAACAAAAAGCCTATTCTGATAACTTGAGCCCCTGTTTTGATATAGTGTCTGCTTGCCCCACAGATAGTAGACAGAAGCACCGTGAAGTCAGTGTTAGCATGATATAGACACTTACTATGTTAGAAGGCTGGAGCACTAATACAGTGTTATATGTCAGTTGTATCTCAGTAAAACTAGGAGGAAATGAACAGAACTGGAACAATCTCTGGACTCTGAGGCTGGGGTAAAGCAAATAGGATTCTTACATGTAGATTCTTTGGAGAGCAGTTAGACCAGCTCTCAGGTGACCTGGGACTGTTTGAAGATATGAAGGAGATGGAGGCAGCTTTTGAGACCCTCCTAGCAGCTGCACTGTTGTTATCCTGCACACCTACCTCAGTTTCCAGTGTGATGCATTGCTAAAGAAATATCAAGTCTCTTTGTGCTTTAATTTAGGCTTCCTAGGACTGTAGCAGAGACCCTAAAGAATAGACTAGGTTTTAGAAATTGCAGAGGAAGAGACAGGAAAAAAGTACATCCATTCTCTGAGTCTCAGAAGGCATACTGCTACTTTTAGAAGTGAAAGTCATCTTATACCCAAGTGAAATCCTTTAAGTTAGTAGGCTTTAGTATTCACCATTTAAAAGGTTGTTCTGTGCTCGGAGGTGCTACCCACTGACTCTTCTCAGTAACAATCCATAGTTTCTTTCTATAGTTTCTCAACAGTTATCAAAGCTCTTGCTGATGGAAACCTTCCTCATGAATAGTTTCCAATTTTTTGCCATTGTTGACAGTGTTGAAAGAGACATCTTTGTACTTAAATAAATTGTGTGTGTGTGAAAGAGCAAGCCTAGTAAATTCTTAAGCTACTGGCTTAATTTGTTCAGTTTTTTTTTTTTTTTTGAAGTATAGTATATATACAGAAAAGTATACAAACCACAGCTCAGTAAATATTCACAAAATGCACACATGTTTATAATCACTACCCATATCAAGACAGAAAATCATCAGCACCCTACAAGCTTCTCTCATCCTTCTTCCCAAGCTCTGCCACCCCACTCTTCCCCACAGTAAACACTATCCTTATTTCTAACATCAGAGTTGCTTTGCCTGTTTTTGAGCTTTAAAGGTTTTAAATTGAGGAACTTGCCTGGTGGTCCAGTGGTTGAGAATCTGCCTTGCAATGTAGGGGAAACGAGTTTGATACATGCCTTAGAGCAACTAAGCCTGCATGCCACAACTAGAGAATCCATGCCCCACAACTGAAAGATCCCGCATGACACAACTAAGACTCAGTGCAGCCAAATAAATAAATATTAAAAAACTTTAATGGAGACACATGTTATATTATTTTTTGGAGATCTGGCTCTTTTCTCATCATTATGTATTGGGATTCATCTAGGTTGTTGGTATAGTATTAGTTCATTTCTAAAACTTCAGGATGGTATATCATTATATACATAAACACATTTATTTGTTCATTCTAACTGCACTGCTCTGCAGGGCCACCTTTGTCATAAACCATTTATCTGTAAATGAGGGTCTGTTTCTGGATTCTTCATTCTGTTTCATTAATATATGTGTCTGTCTTTGTGCCAAAACCTTACTGTCTTGATTATAGCTATATTTTTTGTATGTATGTGTTTTTTGTATGTTTTGTTGTTGTTCAGTTGCCAAGTTGTGTCTAACTCTTTGCACCCCCATGGACTGCAGCACACCAGGCTTCCCTGTCCTCCACTCTCTCCTGGAGTTTGCTCAAGTTCATGTCTGTTGAGTTGGTGATGCTATCTAACCATCACATCCTCTGCCTCCCTCTTCTTTTGCCTTCAGTCTTTCCCAGCATCAGGGTCTTTTCCAGTGAGTCAACTCTTTGCATCAGGTGGCCAGTGTATTGGAGCTTCAGTTTCACCATTAGTCCTTCCACTGATTGAGAGCTGATTTCCTTTAGGATTGACTGGTTTGATCTCCTTGCAGTCCAAGGGACTCTCAAGAGTCTTCTCTAGTACCACAATTCAAAAACATCAATTCTTTAGCACTCAACCTTTTTATGGTACAACTCTCACATCCCTACATGACTACTAGAAAAACCATAGCTTTGACTGTGTCTTTGCTTTTTAATATGCTGTCTGGTTTGTCATAGCTTTCCTTCCAAGAAGCAAATGTCTTCTAATTTCATGGCTGCAGTCACCATCCTCAGTGATTTTGGAGCCCAAGAAAAGAAAAACTTTTACTGCTTCTACTTTTTCTACTTTCCCTGCTTCTTTTGTATGTTTAATGTAACTTAATTATAGCTGAAAATAATGTCTTAACTTCCCTGGTGGCTCAGACAGTAAAGTGTCTGCCTACAGTGCAGGAGAACTGGGTTCAATCCCTTGGTTGGGAAGATCTGGAGAAGGAAATGGCAACCCACTCCAGTATTCTTGCCTGTAAAATCCCATGGATGGTGGAACCTGGTAGGCTACAGTCCATGGGGTCACAAAGAGTCGGACACGACTGAGCAACTTCACTTTCAATAATGTCTTAATATATTTTAGAATAAGTCCTTCCACCTTGTTCTTTTTAAGATTACCTTGATAATTTTTGACCCTATGCATTTCCACAAAACTTTTATAATCAGCTTGAAATTACCCCTCCTTCTTCCCCCAAAAAGCATGCTAGAGTTTTTATTGGAAATCCTGTGAGGAGAATGGACAGCTTTATTATATTGAATGTTACAATCCCTGAGAGTGATGTGCCTATCTGGTCTTTGATTTCTGTCAATAATATTTTATGGTTTCCTATGTAAAGATCCTACACATCTTTTTAAAAACTATTCCCTAATTATTGCTGCTTTTAGAAACATAACTTTACATATTGAAAAGTGCAAGTTTTTAATTATAAGATTTCATGAGGTTAAAAGTATATATCATTTTAAGAACCACCTAGTATTCAAATTACTATGGGAATATTGGGTACATTAAGAAAAGTAAAGCTGGAGATTTCAGAAGGAAATCAGGAGGAACCTGTTCCTAAATTATGTGAATTCTTTGTTGGATGCTGGAGAGAAATGGCCAAGGGCTTACTTTCTCAGCTATTAATAAAATAATTGGAACTTGGAATATTAGGATTCTTTTCTTTCTTCTTCAGAGACTCTAAGCCTTCTCCCAGGCAGCCCATATTTGGGAGCACCTAGGGAAGAGTAGAGCAGGTGGGGTCAGAGTGAATAGAAATTTCACTCAGTCCTCAACTCTGGCTGCTCTTGAACTGACAGACTTCCTTCCTATTCCCAAACTCACCAAGAATGAAGCAGTGAACCCACCCACCATCAGGCAATGCAAGCTTCCCAAAGCGATGATGACAGTGAATATTTCCTTAAACTTATACTTGGCTTTTATTTTTTTTCCTAGGTCTATAAAGGAGAATTTCAGCTTCCTGAATTTCTTAAAGAAAAACCTCAGGTACTGTATCTGCTTCCTCCTCTTGGTGTAATAATAAATGGGCTCTTGCATTGAAGTCATCCTCTCAATGAGATAATGATATATGCTGGGGGTAGAAAGACTGGCTCCTGGTAATTGTTGACAATCACTTAACATAGTCTCAATTTCAGAGGGCTCAGTGTCTTCTAAAGCTAGGGAAATAATTCATTGATAACTATAATCTGATTGCTTGAGGTCACTCACAAACCACACAGCATCCCATAAATAAGGAACCTGCCTTGGTGAGTCTGCTCCAGGCTTCTGATACCTTACTTGAAATAATAATGTACAGCCACCCTTTGTTCGTATTACATGTACATCATTGCCTTTTAGTTTTCCTCATTTGGAGCCTGGAAGACTTATGAATACATGTTACACACAGCCATTGGCCTTCAGCTACCAAGTTCACCAAGCTGGGAGTGGGTGATGTGAGTTTGAAGCTTATAACTTTAGTTTTTAAAAAAAATTAAAGCAGATCCAGAGATCTGCTTGTCATGTTACACCATCACTCACTTGGATTCCAATATTGTTTCTTGAGTTGAAGAGGAATAGGTGATGTTATAACCAACAGATGTAGAGTAGCCCAGAGTGTCCTGCAAGAGTGTATCTCCTGCCATCCCTGTGTAGTCATAGGAAGAAGTCAGTGACTATTGCCTGAGCCAAGAGAAAACGTCCCTGTCCAGCATGGTGATAATGCATGTCACTTCCAGGTTGCTGCTAACAGCAGTTAGCTTGTTAATAGGAAATGAGGACCCAGCACTGAATTCAGTCGCTAAAAGTGTTCCAGATCTGGGTTGTTGAGAGGAACCTCACAGACTGTATGAAGTCATATTGCCTGAAGCAAGACTAGAGTAAACAGGCTTTTCTCTAAGAGTAGCTGTATCTCAACCAAGGTTAAAAACTCTGTCTTCTCAGATCCTTGTCTTAAAACAACCATTAATAATTGATACATATTACTTGAGTATTTTAAACTACTTTCATGGTATATGCTATGCTAAGTTGCTTCAGTCATGTCTGACTCTGTGTGACCCCATAGACAGCAGCCCACCAGGCTCCGCCGTCCCTGGGATTCTCCAGGCAAGAATAGTGGAGTGGGTTGCCATTTCCTTCTCCAATGCATGAAAGAGAAAAGTGAAAGTGAAGTTGCTCAGTCGTGTCCGACTCTTAGCAACCCCATGGACTACAGCCTACCAGGCTCCTCTGTCCATGGATTTTCCAGGCAAGAGTACTGGAGTGGGGTGCCATTGCCTTCTCTGATGGTATATGCTTATTAACAAATATTTAATTATAATCCATCCATCCATTCATTTAATTTATTCAACAACTGTCTACTGAATTACTTTTATGTGTGAGAAATTGGAATGTGTCCTCAAGAGTCAGAGGGAAAAGAGATCTTCTCAAGGGGACTCCTGGTCTATCCAAAGACTTTGATCAACTTTTGCAACAAGAGGGCACAGGGGCCCTGAGCCTTGGCTGGGCAAGATGCACCAGAAACCTGGATGAATTCATGAACAAGTGGTCACTTACAGGCTATGGCAGCTGGAGCCAGAGAATAATCCAAGAGGCAGTCTTAAAGAAATGTCCAATCCAAACTTAAAGAAATGTCCAATCCAAAGGCTGTTTTGTGTAATAAATCTGAAGGAGTCAAGAAAGGGACTTTGAGACTGAAATTAATGGGACAGCCCTGATTCACAGCATACATAAAAATCCTTTCCAGGTTGATTATAGAACTCAATGTGAAAGGCAAAATAATAAAGTGTTTAGGAGGCAATAGAGAATATCTTTATGACCTTAAGAGGGAAAGATTTCTTAAACATTATAAAAACTACTAATCATTCATTTTAAAATGGATAAGTTGGACTACATTAAAATTGAGAATGTTTACTTATTAGAAAGCATCATATAAAAAAGTACACCTTAAGTAGAAGAAAATTTTGAAACAAAAGATTCATCAGTATAGAGAATTTCTGTAATAAATAAGGAAAAGATAACAAAAAATAGAGTAAAAGGCTTAATACAGGCACTTCAAGCCCCCTGTTCAGGTTAGTTTCATTTAATGCATCACATAGGTACTTAGAAAAGAGCCTATAAAAGGCTTTGATTTAACTCCTAATAAAGAGAAAACTGAAGTCCACAGAACCCTCACGTTTGATCTTTAGTTAGAATTCTCATAGAACTCAAGAAAGCACTGTACTTAAGATTACAGTTTTGGGAATTCCCTGGCATTCCAGTGGTTAGGACTCAACGATTCCACTGCCAGGGACCCGGGTTCGATCCCTGGTCTGGGAACTAAGATTACACAAGCCTTGCAGTGTGGAAAAACAACAACAACAACAACAAAAAGATTATAGTTTTACTATAAAGGAAACAAGTCAAGACCAACCAAATGAAGAAACACATAAGACAAGGTCTGGGAAAGTCTCAGACTCAGAGCTTCTGTGCCCTTCTCCGAGGTAGGCAGGTATGTCTCCCTCAGAGCACATCCATGTGTTCACCAACCAGGGTGCTCCACTGAACTTCAGCGTCCAGAGTTTTTATTGAAGTCTAATTACATAGGCATGATTGACTCACTGTCGTAGAATTGAACTCAATCCCCAAAGTCCCCTACCCAGAAGCTGGGCTGGGTCAGGGCCCCAGCCGTCAAATCACAGGTTGGTCTTCCTTGTGATCAGCCCTCATACTGAGTCATCTTATCTCTCAGCAGACACTCAGGTATAATCTAAGGGGCTCATAAATAACAAAGACATTCATGTTACCTGGAAAATTCCCAGGGTTTAGTCTCCCTACTAAGAACCAGAGACAAAAGCCAATCTTCTTTACTGTCAGCAGTAGCAGACAGAATTCATTAGGAAGTCTAATCAGAGCCTGCAAGCTACATCTGATATTTCAACAAGAGCAGTCATTTCTCATGCTGACTGACTTTAAAACATCTTTTGCTTCCTTCCACAGTCTGAGCAGGTGGAGTAGCAGAGCCAGGAACCTCTTACATACATGAGGTGAGGTTGGGGACACGGCTGGCCTGGACCTTTGGGTTTCATTCTCGTAGGAGGCAGCGCGGTGGGGTGGGGAGCACAGCTCTGGAGTCCGTTCACCTGGATTAGAATCTTGGCTGTGTTTGGCATTGAGCAGACTACTTAACTTCTGTGTGTCTTAGTTTCTTCATCTGTAAAGTGAGGACAATGTAAATAAGAGATTGGTAGAATGAACCATAGTAATGTCTGCCAGAAGCCTGACATGCAGTGAGCACTCAGCTTTAGTTGTTATTTTCAGTATGAGGAGGGGTGTTAAAGGGTAAAATATTTTAGCTGAAGAAACGCCCTCAACCACCTGTTTTCTGATAAGGAAACTGATCCTAGAGAGACCAGATTATCGGTCAAGGTCACATCACAGGTCGGAAGAACCCAGTGGTAATGAGCACCGTCTTCTGACGTCCAGCCAGGGATTCTTTCGCCACCCATGCTGCTTCCTCTGTGTGCGGCATGTGCCAACGTTTTTGCACTAATACTTTTGGGAGTTTCTTGGTTGGTTTTTCAAGTCTGCCCTTGCTGATGTTAATGCATTATGGTGTTGTATGTTTATAAGCCATGTTGTCTTGTAGTTAAGGGCTACAGTGTGGGGCAGGCCTTCTTGGCCTCCTTTCTATCCGAGTGATCATCAGGTACATGTCTTGGATTCCAGTGGCAAAGCTGGTTCTGAACCTAGACCTCCTGACATGGCTGTTCAGACCTCACACCACTCTCCAGATTTTAAGATTCCATTTTGATCTGAATAATGTGGTTATGTCGTAGACCAGGGGTCCCCAGCCTCTGGGATCTAATGCCTGATGATCTGAGATGGGGCTGATGCAATAATAATAGAAATGAGGTGCACAGGAAATGTAATGTGCTTGAATCATCTCCAAACTATCCCCCATCCCTGGTCCATTGATAAATTATCTTCCATGAAACCAGTCCCTTGTTTGCTTGTTGAGGTCCCTGGTGCCAAAAAGGTTGGGGACCATTACAACCATTTGGAGCTTGAAAAGCTTTCATTAAAATCTGATTTTTGTCATAGTTTTGTTTGCTGTTCTGTTTTTACTTTATATAATAGCCATGTATTGACTGTGTGCTCCATACCAGGCATGAAATACCAAGCATCACATATATATAGTATATAAATAATATATGATAAGTGATATCTTTAAGATCTATGAATTATTCATATATATATATGCACACACATATATATGAATGATTTCATTCAAGTCTGGCAAGTAGGTGGTATTTTTTATGTTCTACTGATGAGAAAACTGAGATTGAAAATTCAGTCTGAATAAGAAACTTTTATGATGTGCTGTGTATTAATAGATTACAGATAGAAAAAAGTGAATACTGCTATACCATGTCAAAATTACCAATGATAGTGAATTTATACTATTCATAGGTTTTAGGATATATGATTGTCTTTTGCTGAGGAGCAAAATGTATAGACTTAAACTCAGTGGGCATACAGGTATAACAGCATTTATCAGGTCTTCTGTAATTTTATTTATTCAAAATATTTTCAAAAGTATAGATGAGAGACTTCTCTGGTGGTCCAGTGGCTAAGACTCCATGCTCCCAACACAGGGGGCCCAGGTTCAATCCCTGGTCAGGGAACTAGATCCCACATGCCGCCACTGAGTTCGAAAGTTCAAATGCTACAACTAAAGATCCCACATGCGACAACTAAGACGCAGTGCAGCCAAAAAAAAAAAAGGTATAGATGAATTCCTTCCTGGAAACATTCATACAGGGATGCATTATCTACCAGCTGTTTTACAGGTCAGATGACTCCAGCTTTGAGTTACCACTACAGCAGCAATACATCCTGTTTGCTTGTCGAGGCCTGTAGTGGCCCTCATGCAATGAGAGAAGAACTCAGGAGAAGCTAGGAAGACACCAAGGTATCTCAAGACAAATCATAGTCTTTCATCTTGTCTTTGGGATCCCTTTGGTGTATGAACAGCAGTCAGTGTATCTCCTAAAGTTTGCTTTAAAGAACCTCAGTATCCACCTTTTGATATTAAACAGTCAGCATTCGACCCCTGGACATTTGACATCCCTGTCAAATGCCGCCAGAGTTGCTTCAGTTGCAGACGACAGTTTCAGTCATTTGGAAGTGGGCAGGAGCAGCCCTTGCTTTGGCTTCCATCCTTTTGTTTTGCATATCAAAGCTCCTGGCAGGCAGCTAAAAGCATCCCAAACTGAGGGAGAGTGCGCCTCTCCAGTAGTCCTTCTGAAGCAGCTGTTCTCAGTGGTCCATCCCCCTGCTTGTCTCCCCTGCTGTGCTGGGCTCACAGCTGGAAAGGAAATGGTGTCGTGCAGGGAAGAACAAAGTGAGATTAGAGTACACACCTCTAATGCATTCTGTTTGTCTGCCCTAGGGAAGACTGCTGCCTTTTTGGCCACAGAGAAGTTTCTAGGACTGGCTGTCCCCTGCTGAGATGAGTGGAGTGTATGTAGCATGCCTACATCTCCTGCTTATTTGCCGGTCTCCTTCCCCTGAGAGGGTGGGATGTCAGCACACGTTAGGACCCTCCTGAGTGACCTGCTTCCCATGTACAGCGCTCTCGATCCTAATTACATGCACAACCCTGCAGAGAAGGAACCCAGCTGGGATGTGTGCTTTCTGTTAAAACTGCTCTGGCCCTCATCTTTTCTTACCAGAGTCCAAACTTTGTTTTCAAGGGGAAGGTTTAAAAATGGGATCCTGTAAGCAAAATTGGGCAGTTTCATCTTGGACTAGGTTGTCTGTACATGTTCTAATGTTTTGTAGAACACTCGTACCTGTTGAAATGTTTGATGTGGATAATGTTAAATGTCTTAATTATTTAAATAATTCATTGTATTGTTTCTGAGAAGTTGAATTACCACATACATTTACAACTTGATGACTTTTGTATTTTATTTTTCAAAATAAAAGCTTTAAATGTGAAGCACTTTGCTAGTTTACATGTTTTCATTGCCGTGATTTTAGAGAAGCAATAAGACGTATCAGATGATGATCTAATAAACCAAAGTTTCTTCAGTTGCTGTATTTCAGATATTCTGAGTGGAGTTTTTGCTGTAATTTATTTCAGAGAGACCCACTACCATCCTTTTGTCTCAGAATCCTGTTCTTTTGTTTCCTTCTCAATTGTCTGGTCTCCATAAAGTCTAATTTCAGAGAGACTTCCCCTGATGCCCTTTCTGCCAACCTCATTCACAATATCATCTTATCACACTTTGCAGTTTTTAATGTTTCTTGACTTCTTAAATTGTCTCTTACATTAGATGGTAAGATCCTAGAAGGCAGAGATGTGTCTTTTTGTGTCCATTTTTGTACCCCTGACACCTAGCAAAATATCTGGCACATTGTAAGAACCTAATAAAATATTTGGTAAATGATTAATCTTCCCAGAAGCCTCTAACATATCAGTTTCAGATGAAGAAACAGAGGCTGGCCTAGTCAAGTCATTTACACGAGGCCCCTCAGCTAGTGCCACGGACATGGTTTCAATCCTGACCCTACAATCCTTCTTTCCGCTCCACTCCCCTAGCCCTGTCCCCTTCAACTGAAAATGAATCCTGCTGCCAGAGCAGTCCTTTGTTCAGCACTATGTCTTAAGTCACTCTTTTGTTCAAAAACCTTTGATTCTCTAATGCCTCACATATGACATCTGAATTGTTCTGCCTCCACAGTGTGGCCTTGGCACCCCTTGTGAACAGTACACTTCCTCCCTGGGCCCTTACACTATTTTCTGCTGCTTCCAGATGCCCAGAAACCCAGTCCCTCTCCTGTCTCCCTGGGAAATCCCAGCTCTGTTATGGGCTCAGCTGTCTTAAGTCCCATTGCTGGTTACTGCTCTAGTTACTACTCCAGCCTCCAGAAAGCAATAAAATCAGCTTTAGCATAATGTAATTCGTGTTTTTGTTTTTTCCTTATTTCCTGTATTAGTCTTATGTTACCAGCATTGTAGGGAGGAGGTCACACACCCTTCCAGAGCCTATTAGAATGGGAGGCAAGGACATTTGTAAACTATAGCCCAGCCTGACTCCAATACTCAGCCCTAGGTGAACATACGGAGAAGGCGATGGCACCCCACTCCAGTACTCTTGCCTGGAAAATCCCATGGATGGAGGAGCCTGGTAGGCTGCAGTCCATGGGGTCGCGAAGAGTCGGACACGACTGAGCGACTTCACTTTCACTTTTCACTTTCATGCATTGGAGAAAGAAATGGCAACCCACTCCAGTGTTCTTGCCTGGAGAATCCCAGGGACGGGGGAGCCTGGTGGGCTGCCGTCTATGGGGTCACACAGAGTTGGACACGACTGAAGCAACTTAGCCGCAGCAGCAGCATTTTCACAGACACTGGGTCAGGAGGCAGTACTAGCTTTCCAGATCAGCTAGTAAGTGATGAAATCAGGATGCAAGTACAGGCAACCTGGCTCTAGAGCCTACAACCTTACCCACCACTCTGCCTCTCAATAATCATCTTTTTACTAGAATAGAAACTTATCATTAGCACTGAGTGACAACTATTTAAATACCCGCCTTGTACTTAGTCATTTGCTGGCTATAATTATTGTGCCAAGAAGTGCTGCCTTGTAAATTTATGATCTTGGTGAAAATCAAGAAGAATGTACATAAAACAATGGGCTCTAGCTAACAAAACCTATACTGTTACCTACCACAACCTGGCTGGTAGGTGATGGATAAGTAATAGTCTAGGCAGGACTCCAGTGTTGCCGCCAAATTTGTCTTCCTAGGGACCTCCAGATCCTGGGGCTGTCTGGGCTTTTCTCTGGCAAGACCTATATTTTGGGCATTGAGCTCCCTTCCTTGCTTGTTTATCACTATCTTCTGTGGGGAATTTAGGTCTTTGCATAAAGCTGAGCTCTCCTTTTCTGAATTGGGCAAAAAAGATAATTTGTATTCATTTTGGATTTAAGTCTTAATAAAGCACACTATTTGAGGGTTTTTTGTTTGTTTGTTTGTTTTTGCAGGGAGGAATTCTGGTTATATATAAAAATAAATGACTGATTCTCCCTTTGGAATTTGCTGATTATTACTGGACATCCAAAATTATATTTTTCACAATCAGATCAGATCAGATCAGTCGCTCAGTCATGTCCGACTCTTTGCGACCCCATGAATCGCAGCACGCCAGGCCTCCCTGTCCATCACCAACTCCCGGAGTTCACCCAGACTCAACGTCCATCGAGTCAGTGATGCCATCCAGCCATCTCATCCTCTGTCGTCCCCTTCTCCTCTTGCCCCCAATCCCTCCCAGCATCAGAGTCTTTTCCAATGAGTCAACTCTTCGCGTGAGGTGGCCAAAGTACTGGAGTTTCAGCTTTAGCATCATTCCTTCCAAAGAAAACCACTATTTTGTTATGTCTGGTAGAAATGGCTTTATGGCCTTTCTCTGAGATGGAAGCTCTAAATGCCCTCTGTTGGTCAAACATGGAATAACTGCTGAATGTACAGAAAAGTAAATACGGAAATATAGATGTGTGTAAAAGTTTCCCCACAAAGATGTCCACTGCAATGAAGTTTAGAGAAACAAAAAACTGGAAAAGAAAACTAATGAAAGGCAGGTTTAGTTAAATGATTTATGGTACATCCACATAACAATATTCAGCTAATATGATACTGTAGAAAATGTTCATAACAAGGAAAAATGTTCACATTACATTAAGTGAAAACTTGAAATCACAAAGCTGTTTGGTTGCTCCCACTTCTGTTATTTAAAGGATGGATAGAAAACTAAATGGAGTCACTAAATTGAAAGACAACAGAAAGGACATGTGCCAAGACATTAACAGTCTTATCTCTTTGTGGTGGGGTTGTGGGTATTTTTATTGTCTTTCTGCTTAACCCTGTTTTCTAAATGCTACAATCATCATGAATTACTTTCAGTAAAGAAGTGAAAAACAATGAGAGCTTTATAAAAGAAATAAATCAAGAGATTGAATGCCCTAATCTTAGAAAATCTGGGGTCTAGAGTAGTACTGTGACTTACCCAAGACGAGCCATCTAGTTAGATTTAACAGGAACTTTCCATTCACTTATTTTCTGATGTCTCTTTATTTAGCCATTCCTTTTGATGAAAAATCAGTAAAATTAATAATCAAGTCTTGGCTATTGGTTGTTCGTCACAAATGAGTAGCTGAGACTTGAATTAGAAATGAAGCTTTGGTATTTCTGTACATAACAAGCAGCTCCCTTGTTGCAGTCTATTGAAACTCAGCCCTTGACACAAGTGTTTATAAAAAAGAAGAAAAATTTCTAAAAAGACATGAAGCTGGGTATTAACTATTAAGGCATTTAGATGGAGCAAAAGATCACAATGCACTTAGATCTATTTCTCTTGTGTAGGGATTCAGTTCAGTTCAGTCTCTCATTTGTGTCCGACTCTAAGACCCCATGGACTGCAACACGCCAGGCTTCCCTGTCCATCACCAACTCCCAGAGTTTACTCAAACTCATGTCCATTCTGTCAGTGATGCAATCCAACCATCTCATCCTCTGTCATCCCCTTTTCCTCCTGCCTTCAATCCTTCCCAGCATCAGGGTCTTTTCAGATTGAGTCAGTTCTTCACACCAGGTCGCCAAAGTACTGGAGTTCAGCGTCAGCATCAGTCCTTCCAATGAATGTTCAGGACTGATTTTCTTTAGGATGGACTGGTTGGATCTCCTTGCAGTCCAAGGGACTCTCAAGAGCCTTCTCCAACCCCACAGTTCAAAAGCATCAATTCTTCGGTACTCAGCTTTCTTTATAGTCCAACTCTCACATCCATACATAACTACTGGAAAAGCCATAGCTTTGACTAGATGGACCTTTGTTGGCAAAGTAATATCTCTGCTTTTTAATATGCTTTTTAATATGTTGGTCCTAACTTTTCTTCCAAGGAGCAAGCATCTTTTAATTTTGTGGCTGCACTCACCATCTGCAGTGATTTTGGAGCCCCCCAAAATAAAGTTTGTCACTGTTTCTGTTTCCCCATCTATTTGCCATGAAGTGATAAGTCCAGATGCCATGATCTTAGTTTTCTAAATGTTGAATTTTTCACTCTCTTCTTTCACTTTCAAGAGGCTCTTTAGTTCTTCTTCACTTTCTGCCACAAGAGTGGTGTCATCTGCATATCTGAGGTTATTGATATTTCTCCCAGCAGTCTTGATTCTAGCTTGTGCTTCATCCAACACAGTGTTTCTCATGATGTACTCTGCATATAAGATAAACAAGCAGGGTGACAATATACAGCCTTGATGTACTCCTTTCCCATTTGGAACCAGTCTGTTGTTTCATCTCTAGTTCTAACTGTTGCTTCCTGACCTGCATATTTCTCAGGAGGCAGGTGAGGTGGTCTGGTATTCCTATCTCTTGAAGAATTTTCCACAGTTTATTGTGATCCACACAGCAGAAGGCTTTGGCACAGTCAGTATAGCAGAAGTAGATGTTTTTCTGGAACTCTCTTGCTTTTTTGATGATCCAACACATGTTGGCAATTTGATCTCTTGTTCCTCTGCCTTTTCTAAATCCAGCTTGAACATCTGGAAGTTCACGGTTCATGTACTGTTGAAGCCTGGCTTGGAGAATTTTGAACATTACCAGAGTGTGAGATGAGTGCAATTGTGCGATAGTTTGAGCGTTCTTTGGCATTGCCTTTCTTTGGGATTGGAATGAAAACTGACCTTTTCCAGTCCTGTGGCCACTGCTGAATTTTCCAAATTTGCTGGCATATTGAGTGCAACACTTTCACAGCATCATCTTTTAGGATTTGAAATAGGTCAACTGGAGTTCCATCACCTCCACTAGCTTTGTTTGTAGTGATGCTTCCTAAGGCCCATTTGACTGCACTCCAGAATGTCTGGCTCTAGGTGAGTGATCACACCATTGTGATTATCTGGGTCGTGAAGATCTTTTTTGTATACTTTGTGTTTTGTTGCCACCTCTTCTGAGTATCTTCTGCTTCTGTTAGGTCCATACCGTTTCTGTCCTTTATTGAGCCCATCTTTGCATGAAATGTTTCCTTGGTATCTCTAATTTTCTTGAAGAGATCTCTAGTCTTTCCCATTCTATTGTTTTCCTTTCTTTCTTTGCACTGATCACTGAGGAAGGCTTTCTTATCTCTCCTTGCTATTCTTTGGAACTCTGCATTCAAATGGGTATATCTTTCCTTTTCTCCTTTGCGTTTCGCTTCTCTTCACAGCTATTTGTAAGGCCTCCTCAGACAACCATTTTGCCTTTTTGCATTTCTTTTTCTTGGGGATGGTCTTGATTCCTGTCTCCTGTACAATGTTATGAGCCTCCATTCATAGTTCTTCGGGCAATCTATCAAATCTAATCCCTTGAATCTGTTTGTCACTTCCACTGTATAATCGTAAGGAATTTGATTCAGTGCCGGAGTCCAACTCCAGCAGCCAGGGATTCAACCTGAAGAGGTGAACGGTGTCGGTGAATGAGACAGCCTCTCATTTTTCTTGGACTGCCTATTTATTTCAAGTTTAAGATTCTCTTTTATACTTTTACAAAAACATTAGGTCAGAGGTTTGACATTTTCAGTTCCCCCTCTCCCAGATTTATTATCTCCATAAATCATTGTTGCTCTTCAGAGTTCCTGCTTCAGTGATTATCTCAGAATCAGCCTTATCATCTATTATCTACCTCTTCTAATGTGTCCTATAGTTAACTTGTGATTACATTGTAACTCATGCTACATTCCTCAGTTTACTACTTATCTTCCTAAATCCTGTTTGCCCCTAACATCCTGAGCTCACTGTCTCTTAAAAAGGCTTCTAGCTATAGTGTCTCTAAAAATTCCTAACTTCTATAAGCTATAGTAAAATATTCTAGCTTTACAACATTCCTTAAATCTTTAACTTCTAACTGTTTTAATTATTTCTAAGCCCTAAATTCAGTAAACTCCTTTGCCATAAACATTCTCACAAATAGGCTTCAGATATCAATCCCTCTCATGGCCTCAAGCTACAATGTGCTCATCCTGGAACACTCTTTTGTAAAAGTCCTTGAACAAATGTCAATGATTAACTTTATGAATTATTTTCTGAGCACAGCTGCAGAAGGCTTTGTGCCTTCTCATGCTCCTCTCAAGAACAATAAGCACCTTAATATTCCTTTTCAGTCAACTCAGCCTAGGAGAGGAAAAGACAAGTCAGAATTACAAGGCCTAACTCCTTCATCCCGGGATCCGTGCCTGAGGAATGAGGAGAGGGGGCTGGGGGCCGTGCCTCCATTTTGTCAGTAATGCCTAAGGCAGCTCCCGACAATTCAGGTCATACCTGAAAGGTCTAGTGGTTTTCCCTACTTTCTTCAATTTAAGTCTGAATTTGGCAATAAGGAGTTCATGATCTGAGCCGTGGTCTGCTCCCAGTCTTGTTTTTGCTGACTGTATAGAGCTTCTACATCTTTGGCTGCAAATAATATAATCAATCTGATTTCGGTGTTGGCCATCTGGTGATGTCCATGTGTAGAGTCTTCTCTTTTGTTGTTGGAAGACAGTGTTTGCTATGACCGGTGCGTTCTCTTGGCAAAACTCTATTAGCCTTTGCCCTGCTTCACTGTGTACTCCAAGGCCAAATTTGCCTGTTACTCCAGGTGTTTCTTGACTTCTTACTTTTGCATTCCAGTCCCCTATAATGAAAAGGCCATCTTTTGGGGGTGTTAGTTCTAGAAGGTCTTGTAGGTCTTCATAGAACCCTTCAACTTCAGCTTCTTCAGCATTACTGGTCGGGGCGTAGACTTGGATTACTGTGATATTGAATGGTTTGCCATTCAAATTCAAATGCCATTCTCATCTCAAATGAGCAGAGATCATTCTGTCGTTTTTGAGACTGCATCCAAGTATTGCAATTTGGACTCTTTTGTTGACTATGATGGCTACTCCATTTCTTCTGAGGGATTCTTGCCCACAGTAGTAGAGATAATGGTCATCTGAATTAAATTCACCCATTCCAGTCCATTTTAGTTCGCTGATTCCTAGAATGTCGACGTTCACTCTTGCCATCTCCTGTTTGACCACTTCTAATTTGCCTTGATTCATGGACTTAACATTCCAGGTTCCTATGCAATATTGCTCTTTACAGCATCGGACTTGGCTTCTATCACCAGTCGCATCCACAACTGGGTGTTGTTTTTGCTTTGGCTCTGTCTCTTCATTCTTTCTGAAGTTATTTCTCCACTGATCTCCAGTAGCATATTACCCACTCCAGTATTCTTGCCTGGAAAATCCCATGGACAGAGGAGCCTGGCAGGTTACAGTCCATGGGGTCACAAAGAGTTGGACACAACTGAGTGACTTGACTTCACTTCACTGACCTAGGGAGTTCATCTTTCAGTGTAGTATCTTTTTGCCTTTTCATACTGTTCATGGGGTTCTCAAGGCAAGAGTACTGAAGTGGTTTGCCATTCCCTTCTCCAGTGGACCACATTTTGTCCTGGATGGCTGCAGGCTGTGCCCCGTGAGCCACCAGGCGTCCTGACTGTGAGCTAGAGAAATAACCACATATGCTTCTGTGAACCTACTAGACCCCCTGTGAAACAGACGTGGTCACAACTCCATTTGTCACTGGGACTCTGTAATGTTTGTGGCATGCAGGATCTTTAGTGGGATTTAGTTTCCTGACCAGGGATTGAACCTAGGCCCCCCTGCATTGGGAAAGTTCTAGATTGCTTTCTCCTAAGATGGTAGGCACTGGAGTGGTGGCTGCATGGTGCTGGAGCAGCTGTGAGGAGATACCCCACATCCAAGGGCAGAAAAGCCCCAGCGAGATGGTAGAAGGGGTGAATTGCCATTTAGAATCAAACCCCATTCCCGCCAGAGACACTCAGAGGGCTCAAACAAAGCTTCTGTGCACCAGGACCCAGAAACCCCACAGGGACTGAGACAGAACTGTGTTTGAGTGTCTCCTGTGGAGGTGCAGGTCAGCAGTGGACTGCCGCAGGGGCAGGGGCTCTGGGTGCTGCAGACTTGGGCATGGCATAAGCCCTCTTGGAGGAGGTCACCATTAACCCCACCACAGAGCCGCCAGAACTTACACAGAACTGGGGAAACAGACTCTTGGAGGGCACAAACAGAACCTTGTGCACACCAGGACCCAGGAGAAAGGAGCAGTGACCCCACAAGAGACTGGTCTAGGAGTCTCTGCTGGAGGCGTGGATCGGTGGTGGCCTGCTGCAGGCTGGGGGCACTGAGTGCAGCAGTACATGCATGGGATTTTTTGAAGGAGGTCGCCATTATCTTCATCACCTCCACCATAGTTTGAAGTTGAAGTGAAGTCGCTCAGTGATGTCCAGCTCTTTGTAACCGCAGGGACTGTAGCCTACTAGGCTCCTCAGTCCATGGAATTTTCCAGGCAAGAGTGCTGAAGTGGGTTGCCATTTCCTTCTCCAGGGGATCTTCCCGACCCAGGGATTGAATCCTGGTCTCCCACATTGCAGGCAGATGCTTTACCTCTGAACCACTAGGGAAGCCCTCCACCACAGTTTCAGTTCAGTTCAGTTCAGTTCAGTCGCTCAGTCGTGTCCGACTCTTTGCGACCCCATGAATCGCAGCATGCCAGGCCTCCCTGTCCATCACCAACTCCCGGAGTTCACCCAGACTCACGTCCATCGAGTCAGTGATGCCATCCAGCCATCTCATCCTCTGTCGTCCCCTTCTCCTCCTGCCCCCAATCCCTCCCAACATCAGAGTCTTTTCCAATGAGTCAACTCTTCGCATGAGGTGGCCAAAGTACTGGAGTTTCAGCTTTAGCATTATTCCTTCCAAAGAAATCCCAGGGCTGATCTCCTTCAGAATGGACTGGTTGGATCTCCTTGCAGTCCAAGGGACTCTCAAGAATCTTCTCCAACATAGTTTGGCCCCAGGTAAATAACAGGGAGGGAACACAGCTCCACCCATCAACAGAAAATTGGATTAAAGATTTACTGAGCATGGCCCATCAGAACAAGACCCAGTTTCCCCCTTGGTCAGTCTCTCCCATCAGGAAGCTTCCATAAGCCTCTTATCCTTCTCCATCAGAGATCAGACAGACTGAAAACCACAATCACAGAAAACTAACCAATCTGATCACATGGACCACAGCCTTGTCTAACTCAGTGAAACTATGAGCCATGGTGTGTAGGGCAACCCAAGATGGACGGGTCATGATGGAGAGTTCTGACAAAACATGGTCCACTGGCGAAGTGTTGGGGTTGGTAAACTACAACCATTGAGCCAAATCTGACCACACCGTTTATGTCTTATGACATAATTTACTACAAAACCTATGACATCACTTGCGTCTTGTCTATGGCTGCTTTTCCTCAATAGCAACGGAGCTAAATACAAACTCTATGGCCTGGTAAATTGAAAATATTTACTCTGGCCCTTTACAGAAAAAGTTTCAGACCCCCTACTCTTATAGATTATTTTAATCCTATATTGCCTCAGGATATTTTAATGTTTTACCAACCCACTCCAGTATTCTTGCCTGGAGAATCCCAGGGCCAGGGGAGCCTGATGGGCTGCCGTCTATGGGGTTGCAGAGTCAGACACGACTGAAGAGACTTAGCAGCAGCAGCAGCAAAGGACTCTTAGCTGACAGTTCCAAACAAATGGAACAAATATCAGCGCTAGGAAGCCCCCAAATGGCAAATTGTTTTTCTCCGATACTCTTTTACTGTCTCAGAGAAGCAGGCCATTTCTAACCTCAAATCTAGGGCAGTTTCTAAGTGGGCGGGGGTCCCTGCGGGGGAGAAAGGCTGTGGAATGGTGGAGCCGTCCCAAGAGATGGGGACCCCAGCAGACAAGGTGCATTTTATCAGGGCACGGGGGATTATATTTCCCGATAAATTCTTTTCCCACTTGATGGAATCATATTGAATAAAAGATTTTTTTTTGATGTCTGATCTTATTTGGTACTCTTAGAACATCTCATTTTTGACTGGACTCAGAAATAGAACCTCTCAGAGAGGACAGCCTCCGTCTCTTGGCAATCTGTTCCTGCTGTTTTTCTTTGGCCTCCTTCATTCTCTTGGCCAAAAGGTTAGCCTCTTTAGTTTTCTTAGTATGCTATTTCTTCAGAGCAATACACCGGTGTTTGTGTTGCAGAACTCGTGGAGTCACGAGACGCTGAATTTTGGGTGCTTTAGTCTTAGGTTTCTTCCCGTCTTTGTTTAGGGGCTTTTGCACAACATACTGGCGGACATCATCTTCTTTAGAGAGATTGAAAAGTTTGCGGATTCTGCTCGCTCTTTTGGGACCCAGGCGATAAGGCACTGTAGTATCAGTGAGTCCAGGAATATCCTTCTCCCCTTTTTTCATGATGACCAAATTGAGAACACTCAGACTGGCATCCACAATGCAACCCCATACAGATTTGCACTTTCTCTCTCCAGTCCTCCTTGGTCTGTAACAGGAATGCCCCTTACTCAGTAGCAGGCGAACTCAGCCATGGGTCAAGACACCCTGCTTCATGGGGAAACCCTGCTTATTATTCCTGCCACTGATTCGGACCACATAACCCTTCCATTCTTCACCCAAAGCATCAGCAGCAACTTCTGTGGCCATATGCTTCTCGTAGAAGGTACAAAGTTTTCATTCATCATCTGCTTCATTGAGCTTCCGGCAGCCAGTGGGCGGGAAAGAGATGTTCAGCTTCATTCTGAAGCAGCCGACAGCTTCCAAGGTGCCACAAAGAGCTGACTAAAAGATTTTTAAACTGTGAAGTGCTTAAACCTGAACTGATAAGACTAGTGAAAATGCCACTCAAGAGAGTGGGAGGGAGAACTGGGGATGTGGCTCCAGGTAACTCAGCCAGCCACCAGTGAGATTTGACTGTAATGCTTCCAGAGGTGCCTGGAACAAGAGTTCACTTAGAGACATAAAGGGGTGGGAGAGTAATTGGCAGCAGTTGGTAGGACAGCTACCAACTCAAACCAAATTGTGTGCATGCTAAGTTGTTTCAGTCTTGTCCGACTCTATGACCCCATGGACTGTAGTCCACCAGGGGATTTTGTCCATGGGATTCTCCAGTAGGGAATACTGGAGTGGGTTGCTATGCCCTCCTCCAGGGGATCTTCCTGACCCAGGGATCGAACCTGCATCTCTTATGTCTTCTGCATTGACAGGTAGGTTCTTTACCACTAGCACCACCTGGGAAGCCCTCAAACCAAAATAATGAAACACTATTTTCAGGGGACTTCCCTGGTGGTCCAGCAGCTAAGACTCTGCACTCCCAGTGCAGAGGGTCCAGGGTCAATCCCTGGTCAGGGGACTAGATCCCACATACTTGCAACTAAGACCTGGCACAGCCAAATAAATAAATAATTTAAAAAAGAATAATAAAACACTATTTTCATAGGATTCTGGATGTGATTGTTATCATTATTTTAATTTTTACTTTTTGGCTGCACCATGCGGCATGTGGGATCTTAGTTCCCCAGCCAGGGATTGAACTGGCACCCTCTGCAGTGGAAGTCTTAACCGCTGGACTGCCAGGGAAGTCCCAAGTTTGTTTGTTTGTTTTCCATTAACTTTTATTGGAGTATAATTGATTTACAATGTTGTGTTAGTTTCTACTGTTGGATGTGAGTTATTTTTGCATCTATATTTTACGTTTTATTATAATTAATTCATGGAAATATAAAACATTCATAAAAACTGACATACAAAGAGCTTAGGATGAGAACACTTTGGGGCCCATGTCATCTTGCACAGTGAAAATATGGTTACCAGTTACCATGGTTACCAATGTGCACTTCAAACCAAAGAGCCCCCCCCCCACTGAATGTTCTGCCCTGGATAACACCCCTAGGACTTTTCAGAACTTGAGGGGTGCCCCTTCTCACCAACCCAGCATGATGCCATCCTGAAATTCCCTAGCTCTATGATATCAATAACAATCCATGTCTTTATATACTAATAATACCAATAAAATACTGGAGAAAAAAAATCTACAGAGAGAAGTAATTATTTGAACATTTCTTTCATGTATTCATCTGTTGAGTTTCTACTCTATGTCAGGCATTGTTCTGGACCATGGAGGCTGATTACAGAGATGAATAAGACAGCAAAATGGATGCCCTCACCCTAGTTCTGAAAATCCAGGAAGGTAAAGACCAACAGGGGACCTCTGCTGCACCACAGCAAAAAAAAAAGTTTTAACATTTCCATATCCAAGATGGTCTGCTGAAAAAGCAAGAAGCAGGCCTCCAACTCAGGGTCCACTTTCCCCCTCCAAATCTCAAGTGCAGGGATCTGCTTGGTGAAAGTTAAGTCACCCGTAAAACCCAGGATTCAAGATACTATGGAAAAGTAGCTTTTAGATTTCAAGTTTCTGGCATTCAGCGAGGCACACTTGTGGGGGGTAGATGGGATTCAGAAAAGAAATGAGAGAGCCAATTTGAACATCAGCCATATTTTTCAAGTGGACAGTGGGTAAGGCTAAGGAACAGCAGTGGTTAATGAATGGGGGTGTGTCAGAGGCTGAGAGAGAGCTGAGCCGAGTTCTGAGCAAGTGTGTCCTTAGCCAAGCTTTTGTGCCTTGGGACTTGGGAAGCTGCTGGCAAACAGCCTCCTCCTCAAAGCTGGGAGAGAAAGGAAAGGCCAGTCCTTCAACTGGAAGGAAAAGAAGATGGATGCTTTTGTTCCCATTTTTATTTCCTTTATTGTTCTTATTCGCTGAATTAGAATTGGGAGAGAAAATTCAGTAGTTGGATCAGTACTTTGGAAATCTGTTGGCATTCAAAAGTTCTTTTCTTTAATGAGGCATGGAGGATAGAATCCAATTGACTAATTGCAGGGTTCCATGCCTGTAGGACTATCTGTTTGAGTGACTCCTGGAGGAAAAATAATCCCAGCAATGTTTAAGTGTCTGTGTTCTGAAAGAACCCACCCCTGCACGCCATGCCCCCTCCAAGGCTCATTGACCCTTTTCTCCAGACCTCATGCGGACTGGCCTGGAAATCATTTCACTGCAGGCTGGGGGTAGCCGCTGCCAGCGAAGTGCCCTGCTTTCCCAGAAAACCTGCTCCAACCCCTGCCTACTTGCTCAGCAAATCCTCATTCCAGGCAGCTGATCTTGGATGTCCCCTCACTGTGTAAACAGAAACCAACTGGGAAACTATATTCTGGAAGAAAATATATTCCTCAACCAAAAAGGAAGATAAAAACTCGAACACATTCAGTAATGTAACCATGATGGCACATGGGCTTTCCTACATCCCGAGTCTCTGGGGCTCCCTTCCTATTCTTTTTATAAAGCCTTGCTTTAAGGTGTAGGAATAAATGTCACCCCAATAGCCCTTAGCTCTCTGGTTTTCTCTATGGATTCCTAGGGGAGGAGAGGCCATCTGGCAGAGGGGATAAATGAACCAAGCTGGTCCAGGTAACTCCTTGTTGCGTTACCTACTGAACCAACCCAGGATCTACTCAGACTTCTTGTTACATAAGATAATAAACTTCTCCTATTATTTAAGCTAGGGATCCCCAACCTCTGGGATCTAATACCTGATGATCTGAGGTGAAGCTGATGTAATAATAATAGAAATAAAGTGTACAACAAATGTAATGCACTTGAATCATCCAGAAACCATCCCATCCACAGAAAAATTGTCTTCCATAAAACTGGCCCCTGGTGCAAAAAAGGCTGGGGACCACTGATTTAAGCCACCTTTGGCTGCAATTTCTATTACAGCTGAAACTTCCTAAGGATGGAAAGAGGAAATTTGTTATAGATATTGTTCAGAGAGGCTGGAGCAGGTAGTGAGAGCCAACAGATGGCCTCAAGGGGCCTTCATCAGGGCAGTGCTGCTCAAAACATGGTTCGAGGACCTGCAGCATCAGAATAACCTGGGCGTTTGTTAGGAATGCAAATTAAAGGGCTTCACCCCAAGATGCACCAAATCAGAGTCTCTGGAGGTGAGGCTGGGAATCTGTATTTTACCCCTCCAGTAATTCTGATGCAACTATATTTGGAGAAGGGCTTCCCTGGTGGCTCAGATGGTAAAGAATCTGCCTGCAATGCTGGAGACCCGCATTCCATCCCAGGAAGGGAAAGATCCCCTGGAGAAAGGAGTGGCAACCCACTCCACTATTCTTGCCCGGAGAATCCTACCAAGAGAGAAGCCTGGCAGGCTACAATCCATGGAGTCACAAAGAATTGGACACGACTGAGCAACTGGGCTGGGAATCTGTTTTTTAAGAAATTCTCCCTCCAGTAATTTTGATGCAACTGTATTTAGAAAAAACACTGACCTAGGAGACTTCCCTGGTGGCTCAGACAGTAAAGCGTCTGTCTACAATGCGGGAGACCTGGGTTCCATCCCTGGGTGGGGAAGATCCAGTGGAGAAGGAAATGGCAATCCACTCCAGTACTATTGCCTGGAAAATCCCATGGACAGAGGAGCCTGGTAGGCTACAGTCCATGGGGTCGCAAAGAGTCGGACACGACTGAGCGACTTCACTTCACTTCAGGAGACTCCTACAACTGGGAGTGTGATTGGTCCAACAGAGGAAGTGTTGTGCCTCTTGCTCATGGCTGACCTCCCTGAAGCTGTTTTAATCCTCTAGACCTCAGTTTCCTTTTCTGACACAACAATGTGAGATTCAAATGAAGAGCCAGATGTAAAAATAGTTTGAAAGAACTAAAATCTTGACCCCCTAGGAGAGGCCCTGAGCTGACTGTCATACCAGGAGACACGGATTCCAAGGCTGCAGACAGACGTGTTGGCCCAGGCTGGACTCCGCCTCCGCAGCCTGTGAGCTTATTTAGACAGGGCGTGTCTTCATCCGTGTCTCCAGGTGTCCAGAGGAAGACCTGACGCGTGGAGGGTGGAGAGTTACGCCATTCTTAATCGAACTCAATCGCCCCTGTTTTGAATTTCCTTTTTCGGATTGCTGCTTGAGTCAGTCGGCAAAGACTGGAAACCCAGGTTCCGTCTCTGCGGTTAGAGGAGGGCCAGCCCCTGTCGCAGTGCTGCCCTTCCTCTCCTACAACCTCAGTGACCTCAGCCTCCTCCCTCAGGAAAGGATGCTCAGGTTTTCCATTGAGGTGACCCGGTCCTCCGGGATTCGGATTTCCCCGGCCTCCGAGGCCCAAGGATGCGCAGGACCCGTTGCCCTGGAAACGTACGAACGATTAAGTCGTAAGCCCTCTCTCTCCTCAAGTTTCTAGGTGTCGACTGGGATGCGGGAGCCACCCTCCCCGCCAACAAGAAGGCCCGGCTTAGAGGTGGTGGCCGCGCGCGCGCCCGTTGCGCGGAGCGAGTGGTAGCTGGTGGAGAGGGCGAGCCCGCTGACCAGACGGCCAATCAGAGCCGGGAAGGCCAGCGGTCTGGCACCTGATGGCTACTCAGGCGCGGGCTGAAAGCTCTGTCTGCCCTGAGATTGGTCGAACTTCCTGCCAATCGGGGGCGGGCGCTAGCGGGATTCGGCCAATAGCGTGAGGCAGCCGGGTCAGACCAGTGGCCCTGTGGTCCCCACAGTGGTCGGCTAGCCGGTCGGCCCTGAGGGAGTCACCGCCCTAGAGCCTGCGCGCACTGCGCTCTCGGCCCCTCCGGCCCCGCCTGTCGGCCGCGCCGCGTCATGCCAGGATCTGCTGGGTGCTAGTGCCCGGGCTGCCGCCCTCCCGCCCGCCCGCCCGCCCAAAGCCGCGCCCACTGCCCAGAGCCAAAGGGATGGTGGTAGTCACGGGGCGGGAGCCAGACAGCCGTCGCCCGGACGGTGCCATGTCCACCTCCGACGCCGAAGACGACTTTCTGGAGCCGGCCACCCCGACGGCCACGCAGGCGGGGCACTCACTGCCTCTGCTGCCGCAGGAGGTACCTGGACCCGGGGAGGGGTTGGGGGCGCGGGAAGGGCCGCAGAACGAGGAGCCAGTGTCCGGCAGAGCTGACCTTGGGATGTGAGCGGCGCGGAGGTGGAGGGTGGGGGTCGGGCCGAGGGCAGCGCCAGTCCTCTTTGCTCCCCTACAACCCCGCTCCCACCACCCACCGATCCCCCCCACCCCTTGTCAAACACACCAGGTGTGTCTTCCCTGTCCCAGGAGGCACCTGGCCCTCCCATCCGCCTCCTTCCAGGATTCACTGCCTCCTGGGTTGGTACTTCCATCCCTTTGTCCCACCCTTATCTACTGGAGGAGGGAGGGTAGCCATGGGAAGGGACCCTTGGAGCTCCAAGAGATGATAGTGTTTTCTAGAGAATCCAAGAGGACGCCTGGGTAGTTGTGCAGACCCAGTCTCCAGCTGCCCAGAGAGTGGGGTCAGGGGCAGCGTGCAGATGTAAAGCAGGCCAGTTCATAGCTGTAGCCTTACCCACCCGACAGCTCCATGGCCCTCCCTCCTAGATGCTGTGCTGTGACGCACCGTGGCTTCCACTGGTCTCACTGAACGCATGTGACACTATCTTGTGAACACCTGAAATGACCCTTGGGAGGAAAGAAGGCGGGGCCCTGCTGGACGCTGAAAACAGAGGCTAGGAGATAGGGGCTAGGTAGTGGCAGACCTGGACGCATGTGACAGGTAGCATTCTAGATGAAGGGACTCAACCCCAGAAGGGCAAGGTGGGCCTGGGTGAGGCTCTTGGGAAGTTTCAGTGTCGTCTTGGGGTTAGGAGGCTGTGGTCTAAACATCATGGGACACTTGTGAAATGGGCAAAACTCCAGGAGGACTTTTGTAATTGAAGAAAGAAATGAGCCACTGGAGACACGGGGTGCCATTTGTGTGTGTGTGTGTGTGTGCGCGTGCTGTTACTGGGAAACAGTCTGTTTTGAGAGAAAAAGCATAGGACCTGGAGATTATAGGCCAGCACTCCAGTGCCAGCTCTTTCACAGATTAGATGGCTCCATGTGAGTAATGTAAAATATTGCATGGCTTCATGTGAGTAATGTAAAGTATTATTATCCCCCAATAATATTTGAGTCCTTGATGTGCACATAGAATAGTTTTAGTGGAGCTAGCTGTTGAATAAGCAGCAGGCATTTCCTGTGTCCTCTGGGTGCAGACGAGTAACGTCACCTACATTCACAGAACTGTAAATGCTTGTCTGTCTGATTCATCATTCATTTGATGCTTATTTGAGGTTTTACTATGAGCCAGGCATACTGCACAAGACCCTGGACCACTTTGATGTACTGTGTTTCTTCCTCCTTTTATTTCACAAAGGATTTGAATGTTGGGAGAAAGGACTATCTAGATAAACACACACAGACTTTCACAGAGCCCGAGCGATGTTGTAATATTGAAGTATGCAGTGGGATACAATTTTAGTTAATCTGGAGGAGCTTTGTGGGAATATTAGAGAGAATTGGCCTGGTTTCTTTCAAAGCCACAAGTAGTGAAGAGATTAGGAGGGGGAAAAAAAAACCCTGAGCATATTAGGGAGAACCTAGAGTTTCTCAGGGCAAATGTTGGTTCCCTTATTCCCTGCCCTTGACTCCAGAACTGTAACTGGACTGGGGACTAATCTCACTGCACAGATTAAGGAGGGAAGCAGAGAGGTACAGAGGGTGAGGAGTCGATGCCTGGCGTTATTCAACAAGCATCTGTGAGCCTTGCTCTGGGTGGCCTCAGAATAGGTGAACAAGATGCTGTCCCTGCCCTCGAAAACTTGAGCAGTAATACAGAACCACCAACAGCACAAAGCACCTATTGTGCAAGGCACTATTATAGAGGAGAATGTGGGTATAGTGAAGGCACAATGGTGGGAGTGTTTAGTTAAACCTATCTTGGGGCAGGCAAGGGACGACAGAGTAGAATTGCTCACGCAGGACTTCCCTGGTAACCCAGTGGTTAAGACTCAGTGCTCCTAAGGCATGGGTTAGATGCCTGGTCAGGGAACTAGACCCACATGCTGTGACTAAGACGCCTGAGCAGCCAAATAAATAAATATTTGAAAGAAAGTAAAAGAAAAAAATTTCTCACAGAGCAGGGGATCTTGAATAGAAGCTCTTTAAATGAATGGATGCTGCTAACCCATAGGGTGCCTTAGTGTGAATTAGCACAAGGGCGCACAGCTGGGCTAGCGGAGCCTGCTCACCCGGGTGCCCTTGCGCAGCGAACAGCACACACTGCCGTATGGGGCAGTTGCATTTGCTGAATGGACAGAAAGAGTGACAGGAGCACTGGGGACATGAGCAAAGGCACAAAGATGGGAAGTTCAGAAAGCGGAAGAGGACAGCGAAGGCTTTGAACTCTGGAGCAGAGGTGGGAGGACTGCAGGGAAGAGACCCGATTTAAGAGCTGTGGAAGGAGGAGGGAGAGGACTTGGTAACGGATGAGGGGGTGGGGGGATGGGAGAGAAGCGGTCAGAACGACGCCAGGCTTTCGGGCAGCCCGGGCTTGCCTCCCCAGCTGCTGGATTGAAAGCGCCGGCGATTCCTCCCCAGTTCCCTGAGGTCGTCCCCCTTAACATCGGAGGGGCTCACTTCACTACACGCCTGTCCACCCTGCGGCGCTACGAGGACACCATGCTGGCGGCCATGTTCAGCGGGCGACACTACATCCCCACCGACGCCGAGGGCCGCTACTTCATCGACCGCGACGGCGCGCACTTCGGGTACGTCCTTCCCTTTGCCGTCACCTGCGCGGTCCTGGTGAGTGAGTGGCCTGGGCTGGGACCCAGGACCGTGATACCTTCCATAACACCCGGAAGAGGAGATAACCTGCTGGTGGGATTTAATAAATGTGCACTTTGAACTGGATCGGACTTCTTAGTTTCTTTCCCAGAGGAGGCAAGGACAGCCCCAGACATCCCAGGTAACACACATTGGGTAGGTGTGATGAAACCGCTTCTCTGCTATGCAAAGACTGGAAAGTGGAATTCCACCAGCGTCAGCATCACCATTAGGGAGGAACATGGTGTGTGGCGGTGGTTCCCAGACTTCTTTGAATAGTTAAACAAACAGGGAGTTCCCTGGTGGTTTAGTGGTTAGGACTCCATGCTCTCCCTGGCAAGGGCCTGCATTCAGTCCCTGGTTGGGGAACTAAAGATCCCACAAGCTTCACAGTGCAGTGATAAATAAATAAATAAAAATAAAACAGGTAAGAGGAGGACCAACATAGGGTTGCCATCCTATAGTATTGCCAAGTCTTAAAACCTTCAGTTGTTACTGTCATTTTAACAGTAAAACATGGGAAGACATAATCTCAAAAAAAAAAAGTCTTTCCCAGAAATAACTTCTGACAGCTTTACACACAAGTTAAAGACTCTGTGTTTCCGTTTCCTTGTTTGTGAAATGAGAAATAATTATAGCTGCTTTGCAGGCCTGTCATGTGGATTAAATAGAGTCTTGGTGTGACCTTTGGCCAGGTCCTTTGAGTATATGGCCTAAGCTCTTTGCCCCATCCATCTAACTTTGGAGATGACTGGAGAACTAGCATGGTCCTTGACCTTGAACAAAAGGAAACCCTCCACTGCTACATCTCTGTGCCAGCCTCCAAGTAGGCTTGCCCACACCGGGAGGAGGGTCATTTTTCATCCTCAGAAAGGAGCCTCTGGTCAAATAATTTGCTTTGAAGCATCTGGATTTCCCCATTGGGCTGTCAGCTGCCTCCAATGCTGAGAAAACAAAGTGTCACATCTCTCTGCAGAGCTATAAAAAGATTTTTGTTTGCAGGCTGTTTGGGGGAGGAAAGTGCTGGCCCCAGCTGGCATCTTCCACAATACTCCTCTCTGGACCTGGCCCCGGGGTTATGCTTTTCAGTGCTCACTGAGGTTTGCCCTCGAGCCTAAAGGACTAATTTTGGAAGGAGTGATGGGGAGGGGGCACTAGGTTTGGCCCTGGGCTGCTGTGCCCATGCTCAGGTAGCCACATGGAGAGTGGCAGGGCCAGGCAAGGGTGTGGCAGAAAACAGGATATTGTGGCATTCATCCTCAGACTACTGGACTCCAGTGGCCTGTGGTTCACCAGCAGCCTGTGAAGTTGTGGAAAGATTCAGATGAAAGAGTTTAGGGCTTTTCTCCATGGGTGAGCACACGTGCCCCCAGCACCCCCTGTGGAGGCTGCTTGGGCCTCCCCTTAGGCTGGTTTCCAGTTGGGCTCAGTACATAGCTCTTTGGACTAAAGTCTGGACCATTGTTGGTGTGAGCTTGAAGTCACCTGTGTCTGCATCTGGGCCTCCGGCTAGCCATGGCTCCTTTAGTAAGAGGGTTCCTTAAGCTCTCTGAGCCCGTTTTTCCTCATTTATAAAATGGATGCAAGAGAGCACTTACACCGTGTCATTGAAGGGATTATATGGGATAACACCTGAATAGTGGCTGACAGATTATTGCTTAGTGAGTTCTGGCTGGTGTTGCATCATGGTCATAAACTAAACTATTGAGGTAACAGCTTGATGTTGGGGTTTACTCATATACCCTCACAGAAGAGCCCTTCCACACCTGCCAGTGATAGGTCCAATGGCTCTTAGCACTGCAGAATCTAAAGAGAGAACTGAAAGAGCTGAATTTTTATTTTAAGAAAATATAGTGTGTCATTTTTATCCACTCCCAAAACCAGTTCAGGTGTCAGGGCTAGGCAGTCATCTTCTGTGTATAGCATAATACTGATGGCAGGGGTGGGTGGGGGTGCAGAACTCGTCCATGTGGCTAGTGGGAATGAAGTGCTACAACCACTTTGTCAAACAGGCATTTATGACCAAAAAGTTCTCCTGCTGACATTCACTTAAGAGGGATTGGTCCCCAAGTCCACAAAAAGTTTACAGGGAATATTTATCACAGCTCTGCTTTAAGAGACCCCAAACCAGAAACAACTAAAATGTCCATCAGTAGGAGAATGGATAAATAGTCTATAGCACACCCATATAACGGTGTGATACTTAGCAATAAAAGAAAGAAAAACAGCAAAGGAAGGGAAATCCTGCTGCACACAACATAGGAAATCAATCTCAAAAACACTAGGTTGAAGGGAAGGAGCCAGGCACAAAGAGGACATACTGTATGATTCCACTTACATGAATTTCAAGAAGAGGCAAAAGTACTCTTTGTTGATAGAAGTTAGACCGTTTGCCTCTCTAGTGATTGGCTGGGAAGAGGCCCAAGGAAACTTTAAGGAGATGGGAATGTTCTGTATCTTGATGTAGGTGGTGGTGGTTATGGGTATATTCATAGGTGATATTAACTATACCCAATTAAAATATATAAAGAGGTTAAATATATATTTTCATTTTTCCTATATGTACTTAATAATTATATTAATAATGGTACTGATAACAACCACTAACACTTATTGAGGGCTTACTCTGTGCCAGATGTCTTTCTTTCTTGTCCGCACCATGTGGCATGTGGGATCTTACTTCCCCGACCAGGAATTGAACCCATGGCCCCTGCATTGGGAGCATGGAGTCTTAACCACTGGAAGTCATTGTGCTAGGTATTTTCTAAGCACTTTTTATATGTTAACTTATTTAATCCCCTCATAACATGATGGGGTAGTTTTCTGACTTTCTCCCCCATTTTATGGAGTAGAAAATCAAGGCACAGAGAGATTAAATTCTCTTACCTGAGGTTACACAGTGGGCCACCTGGGTCCAGAGCCTGTGCTCTAACCTCTGGGAGGCCCTGTTCGGGCCCATCAGCTCCCCCTCACCCGCCCTCTTTCCTTCCTGCTCAGCGATGTGCTGAACTTCCTGCGCTCGGGGGACCTGCCACCCCGGGAGCGCGTGCGGGCCGTGTACAAGGAGGCCCAGTACTACGCCATCGGGCCCCTCCTGGAGCAGCTGGAGAACATGCAGCCACTGAAGGGGGAAAAGGTGCGCCAGGCATTCCTGGGGCTCATGCCCTACTACAAAGGTGAGGGGGCCACGACCCGGGGCAGTTGAGATGCGAGGAGGGAGGGTTGCGAGGCATCGGTCAGTGTCGGGGTCTCCACCAGGAGAGGGGGGCGGTCACGGCTTCCTACACACCTGTCATACTTGGGATGGGAGCGAGTCCCGCTTCCCTTCCTGCCATCCTCTCAGTCACTGGGGGAGACTCAGGTGAAATAGGGCCCACCTTGCCTGCAGTGTCATCAAATTGTATTTCAGAAGGAGACCCTCATCCTGTCCCATTGGTTTCCTTTGGCCCTGCAGAACCGCCCACCATCCCTGGTGAAGTTTGTGCCCCTCATGGGCCCACAGAGTGCCCTCCCTGGGGGTCTGTCTCTCCCTCCAGACATCACTGGGGTGGTCTCTCTCTGCTCCCTACCCTACCTCCCAGCCTCGTCCAGTGATGGGCTCTGTGTTCACCTGCCGTAGACCACTTGGAGCGGATCGTGGAGATTGCCCGGTTGCGCGCCGTCCAGCGGAAGGCCCGCTTTGCCAAGCTCAAGGTCTGTGTCTTCAAGGAGGAGATGCCCATCACCCCCTACGAGTGCCCGCTGCTCAACTCGCTGCGCTTCGAGCGGAGCGAGAGTGACGGGCAGCTCTTTGAGCACCACTGCGAAGTGGACGTGTCTTTCGGGCCCTGGGAGGCCGTGGCTGACGTTTACGACCTGCTGCACTGCCTGGTCACGGACCTGTCGGCCCAGGGCCTCACCGTGGACCACCAGTGTATCGGGGTGTGCGACAAGCACCTCATCAACCACTACTACTGCAAGCGCCCCATCTATGAGTTCAAGATCACGTGGTGGTGAGTAGCACTGGCGGGAGCAGAGTCCCGTCAGGGAGGGTAGCCGGTCCCCTTGCTGGCTCTGGGAGCGAGGTCCCCGGAGGGGCTCCTGGCTGCCCCAGCACCTCCTGATGTGAGGACGGGTCCTGAGGCTCGGCTCCAGGGGGACGGAGGGGCAGCCCTGGTCTCCCCGGCTATACCTCGGGGCCAGACTCGAGGCTGGTGGCCCCCGGGGGACCTCGGGTGGTATCTGCCCGAGGCTGATGGGGTCCAGTTAGCGAGGGCTTGACCGGCAAGTCCAGAGAGGTTTTGTCATTTTCTTGACCTTGCAAGAGAGTTTGTGCCCTTTTAGAGCCACGTTGCCAAGCTGATGTAGGCGTAACCACTCTTCCACTCTTGTGCGCAGTGTCTCAGTATGAACCTAGAACACAGTGGGGGAACTTTGCCCGCGGGCCCCCCAACAGCCCCTGGCTGAAGAGGGAGCATCTTGTTTCCTTCTTCCCCCAGCGACAGCCCCACGCTTCATTTTAGGATGTGGAAAGAGTCTTTTCCTCCAAGACATACTCTTCACCACCTTTTGGAGATGTTACCCTAGTTGCCAAAGCCATGCACCAGATTGGCCTTAGAAAAGCACAATGTTTACAGCCCTGCCTCAGGGCCTGGGCTTCTCCTCCTTTCCACCAACCTGCCTTGCTTGAAGGGTGATTGCCTCCCAGGGCTGGAGTGTACATTTCAGGGACTCCTTCTGAAGTCAGTCAAGCAGGCAGGATGCCTAGATCTTCTTTGAGATGTAACATCCTTTCTAGAGGCTCAGAATCCCTGCTTGGCCGCTATTCCATGTGTTAGGATCCAGTTTACGGTGAACCTCCCTGTACGGGGAACCCCTGTTGCTTTTTCCCATCAGTGTTCTCCTTCCAGGAGATTGTCTGTCTTGGGGAAGGGAAGAAAGGGCTGGGGGAGAGGCGCAACTGTCCCTGGAGCTGAGGGATGACAAGCAGGAAGCCAGTTTGGAGAGAAAAAGATCCAGCAGCTTCTGCTCCACTGTGTTTCCTTCTTGCTACAAGTGCAGCCTGGGCCACCAGTCGGGGGTGGGTCTGTGGCCCCAGGAAATACTCTGCGGCCCCAGTCTTTGGAGCAGGGCATTCCCACACCACGTGTAAGGGTGCTCCCTGCAGTCGCGATTGAACTTAACTGCTCCCGAGTGCTCTTATAAGATTTTTTTCCTATGAGCCTCATCGGTCTCATTCTTCCAGGAGGAGACTGGTGAGGAGGGGGCGGGAGTTGAGGAGAAGCAGGCCAGACCTTGGCTGAATTCCCTCACGGGGAAGTGACCCCTTGGCCCCTGTGTGAGAAGATTCCAGGGCATGGGCTCCCACTCATACATTGTATTCTTGTGTGCGTGGAGCAGGCGTCCAGGCCAACATCTGAGGGGATGGTCCAGTCAGTGCTTCAGGTTCCGAGATAACGCATCCTCTTCTTGTTCTCATCTACAAATGGATTGTCACTTTTCTGGAGCTGACATCCCTGTTTGGACCCCAATAACATGGCCCTTACCTTGTTCTCACAGGAAAGTCTCTGATTTAAGTTGCCCAGACTGGCCAGTAGCTTGAACTGTAAAAATTTGTTTTCAGACAGACAGTGAGGCAGACTCTTAAGGAGGGAGCTGGTGTGAGGAGAGAGCAGACAGTGAAGCCCAGAGCTTTCAGTAATTGCACCTCGGCCCCTTCTCTCTCCCTCCTCAGTGCAGAGCATCACAGCACTCAGTTATTTAGAGTCCACACACTAAAGACAGGGAGCGACTGGTTCACGCAAATGCAGGTTTGCTCAAAATCGGGCCCTTAAGACTTGCCAGGGGCTCCAAGGGCGCTGAGTAAGAACACTGGCCCTGTGCCTATTGCTGGAAACACCCCTGTTTCTCTGCTCCCCGAGTTTTCCTTGTGGTGGTGTGCTCCGTGCCTCTGTGGGGAGACAAGGCTGCAGGCCGGTAGACCAGGCTGGGCAGAGACACCAGCAGCCAGCTTAGAGCTCTTTCCACATGGAGTAAGAGAATTTGATGACCACGTTGGGCCATCCTCTTATGAGCCAAGGCCAGGCTGCAAAGTGCTCTTGGACGTGGGGGTTTGTGGCAATGGCCTTCAAATGAAGGTCATCTCTGAGGAAGTGACCTCTCCCAGTTGGGTTCCCTTTTCAGCTTTCAGTGGCCAGGCCCAGAGCATACGAAGGGCTGGGTCAGGAAGAAGGGTTCCACAGGACAACTGCTTCCCAGAATGAAAGGAAGTCCATGTTCATGGAATTCTTGTGTGTAACGTCAGTTGGTCAAATCAAAGGACTTGCCTTAGAAGCTTCCCTTATGTTTGACTTTGGGCACCTTTTCTCCCAGGAGCTCTGCTCAGTGGTTGGGACGGTGCAGGTTTTAGGAGATAGGACTGCATGGTGCAATGCTGGCTGCAATTTAGTAAGAATGAAAAACTTAATGGCAACTCAGTTTGCAAAGATTGAAACACAACGAGAGAGACACAACAACACAGCGAGACCCATCCCACCATCCCAAGTGGGGGGAATTCTTTGGGTAATGCTCTAAATCGAAGAAATAAAGGGATCGTCACCATCCTTATTCAACTTCTGGTAAGCTCACCAGGCTGTCCAGTGCTTATCATGCGGAAGGCAGTCAACTGTGCTCTGCAATTTTCTGTCTTTCTCCCCGGGATTTGGGACATTCTGGGAGCTGTCTGGAGTCTTGTGCCTCCAGCTGCTCAGGTGGTGTCATCTTCCTGTTCTGGGTCACTCATTGGAGGACTGGGAAATTGACAACCGCAAGCCACAGCGTTGGGTGAGCCTCAGGGTGTCATCTTGGTCTCAGCTGGATCCTCTAATGGTTAAGACAGATAACAACAACAGAACAGAAACTACTCACACCCAGCATTTTGATCCCAGTTGGGATTTCAGATATCTTCCTTCTGCATACCTTCTGTCCATATTTGATTGTACTGTAAGTGATTAAGCTCTCTCAGGTACCATTTTGCCGTGGCTCTTTCAAGAAGGTGGTGCCTGCCTCATGATGCTTATTACAAGGGAGGGTTTACTCATCAGAAGCCAGAGTTGTGGGAGCAGGGGTGGGAGAGGCACTTTTTGGAATTTTGGAAGAATCATATGTGTATACATATATGTTAACTGGGGGAAGGGTGGGCTGGCTGAGGGGTCGGGGAGATGGGAACGGAGACTGAGAGGAGCAGGCAGCTGCCTCTGGGTGTGGGAGGTCATAGGTCCGTCTTCTTCCTTCTGTAGTGTTGGGTTTGTGTATACCGTATAATGCTACCTGTGTTCCTTCATTTTCCTGTCTGTGAGCACTTTGATCCACAGAGCCTCGGTACCCTCACCTAGCATTAAAGTCAAGAACTAGAACCTGGGTGTCGTGCCTTTCTTATTTAGAGATGTATTCTCATCTCTCCTTCGCCTTCCAGGCTGCCAGCAAATGTGTTGTTTTCTGCTTAAAACGTGGTATGTTTGGTGTTGCCATGCTAAATCAAGCAGACCCTTCCCTGAGACATGCAGCTGAACTTCCACCCAGACTTGAAGTTAAAGGGGGATAGGCCCCCCTGGAGGTCCCTCTGCAGTTACCCTCACCTGGTCTCTGTCCCGGTAGGCATACCCACCTGTGCCCCTGGATTTCTGGGGTTTTTATGCAGTACTGACCATTTGTTCACGACCCTCAACTTCCTCCCTTGACCATTCTATCTTTTTAGGAAGCGGGTTCACCTGATTCTTCACTGAGGACCCAGAATGCTCATTGCTGAAAGCCCTGTACCTCTTTTCTCCTGTCCTGGGCCTGCACCCCCAAGACACACTCCAGTGCCTCGGTGGGGGTCACAAGGAGGCACCAGCATGAGTAGCCTCTGGCCCTAGTCCCTACATCTTCATGATGCTGGAGTTGGTTGAGGCTGGCGATCCTTCCAGGTATGAGAGTTGCACTATAATAAACAGATTCAAGGTCCAGAGGCACCTTGTGAAAGAACCCCTACAGGGAGTGTCTGCAGCAGTCTGGAGCGGTTAAGGTGAAACTGGCAACTTGGTTCGCACAATGAGGGCGGGTCCGGTTTTTCAAACACTTTGGCTTCAGAAGAGGCTCTGTTACATGTACAAGACCCCAAGAGGCCAGCAGAGGAATCCGGCTCTGGTTGCAGCTGAGAGAAGCCACTGCAAACTGCAGGCAGGTACCCACGTGCAGCAGTGCTTAGTTGCTTTGCTCAGTTGTAGCCCGCCAGGCTCCTCTGTGCAAGGGACTCTCCAGGCAAGAATACTGGAGTGGGTTGCCATGACCTTCTCCAGGGGATTTTCCTGACCCAGGGATTGAACTCATGTCTCTCTTGCATTGGCAGGTGGGTTCTTTACCACTGAGCCACTTGTGCAGCAGAGGCCAGCCAAAACCCAGAGCTTGCCAGAGTGGACACGAAAAGGGACAGTATTCTCTTACAATGGCTGATGGGCATGCCAGGGGAGGAAGCTGAACTCCTGCTCACCTCTTTGCCATCCATGTGCTTTCACGTCCCACCCATTCAAAATGGAAAATAACAAAGACTTCTTGGACCTTACATCTGACATATCAATCTATAAGGTCTCCGTCCCTGAATTGAATTTGGAGTCATTTGTATCAGTCAGGAGAAAAAAAAAGTACACAGTAATTTGAATAATTTATATCTTGAATATAAATAGTTACTAATTATGATTGGAGGAATGAAGGATTGGCTAATAAAGAGTAGGGATAACTATAAAGAATATAGGAATAGCCAAGAAGCAGCCACTAAGACTGAGATAGAGGGTCTAAGGATGAATACCCCCTCCCCCAAGAGCTGATATCCAGACCTTTTTGGACAAGGCATGGCCAGGTTCACTGAATGACAGAGAAGTCATGGGGGTGCCGTGCTGGTGAAACTTGATGGAAATCTACCCTCTGAGGTGCTGGAAAAATCTGTTCCTTAGGAGGTGTCTTGCCAGAGGCTCTCTACTACAAAACCACCCCTGGAGGTGCTGGGGAAAGCTCTTGGTGACTGCAGACCACCTTGTATGGCAGGAGCTGGGTGCTGGAGAAGCTATATGAGCTGTGAGCAAGCACACCAGAACCAGAAAGGAAACATCTCCCCGCCTGCAGTGTCTCGCTTATACGTGGAATCTAAAGTATGGTACAAATGAACCTATTTACAGGACAGAAGCAGACTCACAGACACAGATCAGACTTGTGATTGCTGGGGGTAGGAGTCGGGGAGGGAGAGAGGTGGACTGGGAATTTAGGCTTTGTAGATGCAAACGACTAAATTTAGAATGGATAAACAACAAGGTCCTACTGTGTAGCACAGGGAACTATATAATTATTGTAGAAAATAATGGCTCAGTGTTAAGTCAAAATTCTTGTCTTAGGCACACATTATTAAAATTTGAAATGGAACAGTTTGAACACCTAACTAAATCATTATAGGGATTTCCCTGGTGGTCGAGTGGTTAAGACTCCACACTCCAAGTAGAGGGGGCCCAGGTTCGAGCCCTGCTCAGGGAACTATTTATTATTAGATCCCACAGGCCACAATTGAGAGTTTGCATGCTGCAATTAAAGAACCCACGTGCCGTGATGAAGACAGAAGGTCTTGCACGTCACAGCTAAGACCCGGTGCAGCCAAATAAATAAATTTTTAAAATAAATAATTATACCCATGGGTTATAACCCATTGAATAAAATAAGAATCCATGAATTCATATTGACACAAATGAATAAGTAATGGCATAAAAGAGATAGAAAGGAAAGTTCTTAATTAGCATAAAATGTCAGCTAATATAGAAAGAATGATGGCATTAGAAAACCCCCATTAAAAAAACTCCATTTTGTAAACATCATAATTAGAACTGAATCATCATCAATCATCAGTGGACTCTAAAATAAGTTTTTAAGAAAAACAGGATCTTTACATAGTCTCAAAGTATTTTCCTATAAATTACTAAATAATTATAAAGTAAAAATAGTGACTTCACAGTGGAAACACCTGAAGGACTCCACTTTCATCATTAATCAATGTCGTTAGCCGAAATGGGACAAACAGACATCATGTACATCACCTATCTTAGTGTCTGCGGAAGAACACAACATATGTGATTCTTCTGCACTCCGCCCCCAAAAAATGAACAGCATGAATCTAATCATGAGAAAAAAAAATCAGAGAAACCCAAAGTGAAGGACATGTTTTAGAATGACCATCGTATACTTTTGGGCTTCCCTTATGGCTCAGCTGGTAAAATAATCCTCCTGCAATGCGGGAGACCTGGGTTCGATCCCTGGGTTGGGAAGATCCCCTGGAGAAGGGAAAGGCTACCCATTCTAGTATTCTGGCCTGGAGAATTCCATGGACTGTATAGTCCATGGGGTCGCAGAGAGTTGGCTACAACTGAGCGACTTTCACTTCACGTATACTTTACAAAAATGTCAAGATTATGGAAGACAAATTTAAATGGAAGAACCATTCCAGATTAAAGACTACCAAAGAGACATGACAATTAAGTGATCCTGGGTTAGACTTGGGACCAGGGAAACAATAGCTATAAGAGACATTTTTGGCACAATTGATGAAAATTGAATAAGGATTATAGATTAAATTAGAGGATTTTATCAATGTTAATTTTCTTGATTTTGATAATTTTGCTTTGGTTTTTCTCAGAGATTATTCTTAGGAAACACACACTGAAATATGTAGGTGTTTGCAACTTAGTCTTAAGTTCTTCAGGAAAAAAGGGAGAGAAAGAGAGCACAAATGATAAAGAAAATTGGACAAATCTACAAATTCTAGAAACAAAAAACTCCATGTAAGATTAATTCAAAGAGACCCACAGAAAACATTATAATCAAAGTGTAGCAAGCCAAAGAAGAATCTTGAAAGCATGGAGAGAAGGGGATTGGTCACTAGTAGACCTGCTGTATAAGAAATGCTAGAAGGACTTCTTCAAACCGAAGAAAAAAGGACACTAGAAGTCATATGAGGAAGTAAACAATACCAATAAAGATGAAAACCTAGGTAAATGTAAAGGTCAGTGTCATCGTACTAAACGTTTATAACTCCTCTCTTTTCTTTTATGGGCTTCCCTGGTGGCTCAGTGGCAAAGAATCCACCTGCCAATGGAGGAGATTCGGAGAAGATCCCCTGGAGAAGGAAATGGCAACCCACTCCAGTATTCTTGCCTGGGAAATTCCAGGGACAGAGGAGCCTGGTGGGCTGCAGGCCATAGGTTTCCAAAAGAGACAGACATGATTTAGCGACTAAACAACAACTTCCCTATTTGATTTTAAAGTCATGTGCATAAAACACTAATTATAAACCTGTGCTGATAGGCAAACAATTTATAGAGATGAAATCTGACAATAACAGGATAAAATGAGGAGGACATAGTTGTTTTGGAAGCACAGTACATACTATTTTCAATAAAGTTGGTATTATTCAAACTAAGTTGTTACAAGTTCAAAATGTTAATTGTAATCACAAAAGTAACCATGAAGAAAATAACTAAAAATTTACAGAAAATGAAAATAGTAGACTACAGAAAAACATTTAAATACCCAAAAAATGCAGTAATGAAAGATTGAGGGGAAAAAACATAATAGATTTAGAAAACAAGTAGCAAAATGGCAGATGTAAGTCATTATTTAGCAGCAATTACTTCAAATTTAAGTAGATTAAACTTTCCACTTTAAAGCCAAAGATTGGCAGAATGTATTTCCTAAAAAGTTCCATCTATCTGCTGTCTGTAAGAAACTTACCTTAAAGACACAAAGAGATTGGAAGTAAAAGGATGGAAAAATATATTCCATGAAAACAGTAACCAAAGGAGAATTGAGGTGGTTATATTATTAAACAGAATAGATTTTACATTTAAAAAGGTTATGAGATAAGTACATTAGAAACTCCCCACAGCTACAGAAAAGCCCACGCAGCAAGGAAGACCCAGCACAGCCAAAAATAAATAAAATTATATATAAAAAAAAAAGATCTCAAATACACCTTAAGTTAAATTTGCTCAGTCATGTCCAGCTCTTTGCAACTCCATGGACTGTAGCTGCCAGGCTCCCCTTCCACGGAATTCTCGAGGCCAGAATACTGGAGTGGGCAGCTGTTCTCTTCTCCAGGGGATCTTCCCTACCCAGGTATCGAACCTAGGTCTCCCACATTGCAGGCAGATTCTTTACCATCTGAGCCACCAGGGAAGCCCCCAAACACCTTAAAGGAACTAGAAAAATGAAGAGCAAATTGAGCCAAAGCTAGCAGAAGACAGAATGTAAAGATTAGAGTAGCAATAAATGGAATGGAGACTAGGATAACAAGAGAATATAGAAAATCAACAAAACCAAGTTTTTTTTCTTTAAGATCAGAATTAACAAGTCTTGAGCTAGATTGGTTACAAAAAAGAGAAAACTCAATTTGCTAAAATCAGAAAGAACAGGGGTCATTACTATTTACATAAATGAAAAAATTTATGAGAATTCTGTGAATATTTGTGCACCAACAAATTCAATAATTAAATGAACTAATTCCTAGAAACATAAATCCTACCAACTCTGAATCACAAAGAAATAGAAAATCTGAAAATATTTGTAACTAGTAAGGAGATTGAATCCATAGTCAAAACCCTCCCAACAAATAGAAGCCCTAGACTTTATGGCTTTGCTAGTGAATTCTACCAAAAGTTTAAAGAAGAACTAATATCAGTCCTTCTTAAAGTCTTCAAAAAAAAAAAAAATTTGAAAGTGGAGAGAATGCTTTCTAACTTATTCAGTGAAGCCAGCATTGCCCTAATACTGAGTCAGATAAAGACAATACAAGGAAACTATACAGACCAATATTCCTTAAGAACACTAATACAATAATTCTCAACAAAATACTAGCGAATTCAGCAGCATATAAAAAAAGTTACATACTGTGATCAACTAAACTATATTCGTGGAATATACAAGGATGGTTCAACATATAAAAACTCATCAAATGGTATTCACTATATTGAATCACCAACTCGATGGCATCACTGACTCGATGGACATGAGTTTGAGCAAGCTCCGGGAGTTGGTGATGGACAGGGAAGCCTGGCGTGCTGCAGTCCAAGGGGTCACAGAGTCAGACACAACTGAGTGACTAAACTGAACTGATACTGAAAAAACTACCCAGGCTTCTCATTTGATGCAGAAAAAGCTTGTGACACAATTCAATACCCTTTCATAATAAAAACACTCAAAAAACTAGGAATATAAATATAAGAAAGCCACATATAAAAACCACATAGCTAACACTATACATAATGATGAAAGGTTAAAAGCTTATCTGCTAAAATAAGAAACTAGATTAAGGATGCCTGTTTTTGCCAGTTCTATTCAATAGTATTGGAAGTTCTAGTTAGAGCAACTGGGCGACAGAAAGAAAAGGCAGCCAAACTGGAAAGGAAGGAGTCTTTGAAGATGATGTGATCTTATAGTAGAAAACCCTAAGGACTCCACACGCACACACACACACACACACACACACAAATCTGTTAGAACCAATAGATGAATCAAGCAAAAATAGTAGTACAGAATCAATACACTGAAATCAATTGCATTTCTAATACTGAACAAAGGGGAAAGTAGGGAAAGAATTCCATTTAAAATAACATCAAAAAGAATAAAATACTTAGGAATTAATTTAATCAAAGAGGCGAAAGACTGAAAATGGCAAAACCATTGATGAAAGAATGAAGGCATAAATAAATTGAAAGACATATCATGTAAATTGGTTTGTTGTTGAATCTTAGGAGTACTCTATATATTCTGGATAACAATCCCTTATCACAGGTAGGGATTTGCAAAACCTTTTTCCTATTCTGTGAGTTGACTTTATAGTCTATTATATTGACTGTTACCTTGGATGCACAAAAGTTTTAAATTTTGTGCTAATATGTCTATTTTTTCTTTTATTACCTGTGCCTTTGGTGTATATCTGAGAAATTATCGCCAAATCCAGTGTAATGAAGCTTTTATCCCCTGTGTTTCCTTCTAAATTTTCTTACATTTAGGTCTTTGATCCATTTTGAGTTAATTTTTTGTATACAGTGTTAGGTAGGGGTCCAACTTCATTCATATTATGTCTATTTTACAATAAAAATTACATTAAAAATTAATATACTTTGATGATAAGAAACACCCAGTAAACTAGGAATAACAAGAAACATCTCAGCATGATAAAGGCCATGTATGAAAAACCCACATCAGACCATGGTGAAAGACTGAGTTTTTCCACTGAGGCTGGAAACAAGGCAAGGATGCGTACTTTAACCACTTCTATTAGTATGTTTTCATTTCTCTTAGGTAGATTCATCTTATCTAACCTTTCTGCAGAATTTAACTGATCAGTCCCTTGGCTTTCTTTCTCCTCTTAGCCTCCACGTTACTCCTCTTTTCTAGTTTTCTTCTTGTTGCTTTTTTTTTTTCTTCTTTGCTGGCTCTTTTCCTTTTGACCCACTCCAGGATTTACTCTTACCCTCTTTTCAGTTTTCCCAATGGGACTGATTTTTATAAGTTAGTATACAAAAACAGGGCTTCCCTAGTAGCTCAGACAGTAAAGCATCTGCCTGCAATGCAAGAGACCCAGTTTCAATCCCTGGGTCAGGAAGATCCCCTGGAGAAGGAAATGGCAACCCACTCCAGTATCCTTGCCTGTAAAATCCCATGGACAGAAGAGCCTGGTGGGCTGTACAGTCCATGGGGTCACAAAGAGTGGGATACAACTGAGCGACTAACACATACACACACACAGACAGGCAAAAACAAAGCATACATTGAAATAAAGAATAAAGCAATGAATATCCATGTACCTGTCATCCAACTCAAGAGCTAAAACATTGCTTCCTCAGTTAACTATACCTTTGTTGCCTTTTCCAATAGTCTCCACCACCACCATCCCTTCTCCCAGGGGGGAATGTGGTAGTTTTGTGCTGCTGCTGCTAAGTCACTTCATTCGTGTCCGGCTCTGTGCGACCCCATAGACTGCAGCCCACCAGGCTCCCCCGTCCCTGGGATTCTCCAGGCAAGAACACTGGAGTGGGTTGCCATTTCCTTCTCCAATGCATGAAAGTGAAAAGTGAAAGTGAAGTCGCTCAGTCGTGTCCGACTCTATCGACCCCATGGACTGCAGCCTACCAGGCTCCTCCATCCATGGGATCTTCCGGGCGAGAGTACTGGAGTGGGTTGCCATTGCCTGTTCTGAGTTTTGTGCTAGTTTGTTCCATTAATGGCCTCAACGATTAAGACCTTCTAGTGTCCTTTTTGCTAGTCCCCTCCCACACTGACTTTGGGGTTAGCCCCTTACTTGCTTTGCCCATTACCATTTGATCTCTTCTCCTTCTTCCCTTCAATTCACTCTGCTACAGCTACTCAAGTTGGTGTCAGGAGGGCCTTTGCACTTGCTGTTCCGTGCCTAAAACATTCTTGCCCAAATACTTGCATAGTACTGAGTTAGCCAAAAAGTTTGTTCAGGTTTTTCTGTATGATGTTACAACCTAAATGAACTTTTTGGCCAACCCAATGGTATAGCTAGCTCCCTCACCCTTTGCTCTAGTCACCTTCTCAGCCAGGGCTTTCTTGTTCACCCTAAAATTTTCCTCCATAGCAATGGCCACTATCCTACTGTACTATTGTAAATTATTTATTAATGGCCCCTGCACCTCTCCCCTAGAATGTAAGCTTCTCAGCATAGGTACTTTTTAAAATTTTAAATAGTCTGCTATCCTCAGCAGAGCACACTTTAGGTGTGGTAGGGGAGGGAAAATAATTTTCTCTCTGCTTTTCTGAGTTGTTGGTTGAAATCCTTATAAAATAAAAGTGACAAGAGAAAAACAAATTTATTAACATGTATCCTTAACATGTACACAGGAGTTAACCAGGGAAAAGGCTTAGAATGCCAATCTAAATATTTTCCAGTAAAGACAAAAGAGGAAAGATGTTGGGGGGGTGGGGCGCGAGGGGAGGCTGGAGACCACTTATGGAGGAGACTAGGGGAAGAAACAGAGAAGGCGATGGCACCCCACTCCAGTACTTTTGCCCGGAAGATCCCATGGATGGAGGAGCCTGGTAGGCTGCAGTCCATGGGGTCGATAGAGTCGGACACGACTGAGCGACTTCACTTTCACTTTTCACTTTCATGCATTGGAGAAGGAAATGGCAACCCACTCCAGTGTTCTTGCCTGGAGAATCCCAGGGACGGGGGAGCCTGGTGGGCTGCAGTCTATGGGATCGCACAGTCAGACACGACTGAAGTGACTTAGCAGCAGCAGCAGGGGAAGAAAAACAGGCTTAAAAGTCTGTTCAACTAATACAATTATGTAAAGTTTAAAAATAAAATGAAATTTAAAACAAACAAACAAACAAAAGCCTGTTCAACAGTTTAGGCCAGTCTCCATTGATGAGTCTCCAGTGATGTATTAGAGTTGTCCTCTGCTAGGTACAGAGAGGGAGACACTTTTATAGATGGCCATTTCCTTCATAAATGTACGTTTCCCTTAAGAAAGGTTAACTTCTAGTTTGTTTTCAGGGCTTCTGTGTCTCTTTCTCAGAATAATCCTTATGCCAAAGAAGCATATTTTGGGGTGGCATATTCTACTACCCTCCAGCATTTAGGAGTAATCTGAGGAAGAACCAATCTCCGTTTTATAAATAATGAGCAAAGACTGAGAAATTAGGCAACCTGTCCGAGATCACTGAGGCAGCATTTAGCAAACCTGGGATTCTAATCCAGATCTCCCTCCCAGACACCTTACTGCATTTTCTCTTTTTTCTTTCCCTCTTTTTTTTTCCCAGTCGTGGCTGCATTTTGTGCCATAGATGGCATCCAGAATACAAGGCAGCTGCTGTCTCCAACATTCCTGAAATGGGAATCACGGAGAACTGGATTCCATTTATGACTCGACCACTGATAGCGAGACACTGGCTAACTTTTTAACTCCTGGAGCTCAGTTACGCTCGGCTGTAAAACTGGTTTCTATATCAACCACTCTCGTTAAGGTCTTTTAACTCAAGAACTTTAAAAATCCTAAGATCCGGGTGAAGCTGTGGGATTCATGAGTTTCTCAGGCAGCCTCATTTCCTGCGGTCTGGAACCATCTACCGGCCCAAACACTGCTCTCCGAGAGCCTTGGCAGCCGCCGCCTCCCATTCCAAGCAAGAATGGGAGGAGCCATGTCAGACGGGCAGCGTCGTCCTCCGCCTACTCCTAGAAAAAGACAAGGAAACATCGGCTTCTCCGCCGGCTCCCGAACGCTCCATATCAGCGCCCCGGGATCAGGGTCGAAGCCGTCTCCATCTCCGCGCCTTTAGGCTTTGCGGCTGCAGGTATTCACGCCATCTCCACCCAGGGCGGATTCCTACGGAAACCCGCATCCTCTCGGTTAGCGCCGACGCCCCGGAAGTGACGTGAGGGCGTGCATGCGTGGCGTGCGTTCGCGGCGCCGGGGGCGGGGCTACGAGAGGGAGGGCCGGCGTGAGGGCGGGTTGTGGACAAGTACCGGCCACCTCCTCTAGCGACGCGCGGAGAGCGGCTGACCTGACGTCGGTGGAGCCGGAGGCGAGGTACGGGGCAGACTGGTTGGGGGCGAGGGCGGCGCGGTTCTTGGCTCGGGGCGGCGTGGCGGCGGCGCCGTCCCGGCGTGGGGGTGCTGGGTCATTGGTCTGGGCTGTCCACCCGGCTGGGGCCATCTAGCTCCGGTGTCTCCTGCCGCCCTCCGTCTCAGCCGCGGGGCCGGCGGCGGGGCCCTGGCCGGTCCCAGGTAGTCGTCGGCCCCCTTCATCCTCTGCCGTGCTCGAACTGCCCGTTTTGGGCGCTCGTCGCCAAGTTCTTTGCAGCCCGGCCCAACTCCGACGGGCAGACGCGCGTCTGGTTTCCTGGCCGCGTTCTGCCACAGTCCACTCCTCGCGGGATGGCTGCCCTCCGGCCGGCTCCCTCCTCACTGTCCAGTCGCCGGAGTGCCGAGGGACACCTGTGGTGGTGGCCGGCTGGGTCGTGCCCTGGGCCCCTGGGGGATCCCGTCGCAGCCCGGCCTGTCAGGGGCGCCAGGTACTTCAGGGAGCCTCGTCGGTATTGGAAAGGTCCCGGAGGGAAAGGTCCCAGAGCTGGGAGAATGCTTCTAGCGCGGGGACTGAAGACTGGTCCTAACTTTGGCCCGGTGGTTGAGGGCGAAGTTGTGGGCCTGGGTCTTTAGGAGGAGAAGTCCCTGCTTCCGAACTGTCTGGGAGGAGATGCCCATCACGGAAGTTTAGTTGGCAGGGGGGAAGAGAGTAGGTCAGAGCCCTGGTGATGTCTCAGCGCCAGTGACCAAGCCCTGTGGTTGAGAAATGTGTCAGTGGGCGCTGGGCCTCGCCTTGCCGTGAGATTGATTAGGTGTCAGGAACATTTGTCAGGATGAGTTTACAGCATCACCTGGGAAGTAATTTTTTGGATCTGGAGAGTTTTGTGTTTTGTGTGTAAAAATAGTTGTACTTTTTTTTCTGTAAATCTAAAACGGCAAAGCAAACCCCCAAAAGTCTTATTAAAGTTACTAATTAAAATAGTTGTACCAAGAAAGCTTTCCAGAGATCCCCAAAGATTTTGATTTAATCCATTTAATGATAAATAACGATAATTTTAAGAGTTACTGGTTCTTAGGTGGAAGATTAAGAAGTATTCAGGATTTGAACATGTATGGACCTCCCAAGCAATCATTTTCTTCTCTCTAGAAGTTAGCTACTTCAGGAGAGGGGGACAGCGGAGATACAGTGTGGTGAGCAGAGTGAGCTAAGAGTAGGGGCGGGGTGGGGTGGGGACCATACCCCAGGTGCCCCGAGGGACTGCAGGGTGTGGGGGGAGGTACCTGGGAATATTTTTGGAAATGTCCTGAAGAATGAGTACTATTCAGACTGACAAGGTGGAGTGAGAATTTTAGGGGTCGTGGGAATGTGGGGGTGGGGCAGCTAAAGGAGGAGAGGAGAGTAACTCCCCAGGAGGTGGTTTTTAAAAGGGAAAAAAATGCAGAGAGAGGGGCAGAGATGCAGGAGTTTCCTGGGCCTTTTCTCTGACAGTGACAGAACCAGGGAAGGATTTTGAGGTGGGTTATTTTATTTGCCTGGTTAACATGGAATTTTTATGTCAGTCTTAACAGGCTGATCAGGATCGTGCTTGATTCTGGGCTAGCTTGTGTTTTGAGTGTTTGAATGGAATTGTCTGTTCATTTACTAATTGTTTGAGTGTGTCTGACCTTGCTTATTTGTACACTTCTATAAACAGGAATTCTGCTTTTATCTCTTTGCATCTCAATCCAAGTCAGGCATTCACTGAGTGTTCCTGGAGGACTTGAGACATCATGGATTTCTGATGTTGATTTTCAGTGAAAAAAAATTAATCAGTATTTATTTAGATAGCTACAAATAGAAGGACTAAGATCTTGTTTTTATTTACTTTTGGCAGTCTTTGGCTAGAAACAGAATTTCTGTCTTGACAATGCAAGTTTCACTTTTGGCACATGTGTTTATATTGGTTGCAAAGTAGGCATCTCCAGCAGAGATGACCCATGCCTAAAATATTGGAGATGTCTGTGTAACATTCTTGTCTGTCCTGTGACTTAGAATAGAAATGCTATTAAGTGGCTTCTTAACCCAGCGCTGACCCTAAAAAAAAGTTTCACAACAGAGGCCAGGCATTTTGAAAGTCATGTTAAATGTTCATTTTTGTCCTAAAGAATTGTGGAAACATTATGTATATTGTTTGTTTGACTGAAATGCCTTGAAATAATCTAAACTGTTGTTGAGTAAACACTTAGGAAAAACAATAATAGTTGACTCATCTTTTTCCCACATACTATTATGTAGCTCTTATTTTCTCTGTTTGTTATTTGGATAAAGCTCCTAACATGCCTTAAGAAAATGCTGTACTTTATGGTGCTGCTTTCAAGTTACCCCATGAGATTCCTGTTGTTGCTGAAGTTACTATCGGTGGGATAGGAAGCGTAATTTTTATTATGTAGTAAAATATTTTTTTTACATCTCTGGTAGCATAGCTTACTTGTTTATGGTCACTAGGTGGGTGAAGGACTATAATTATAATCAATTAATTAGATAAATTTATAGTTAGAAGTTATGATCAGAATGTTAAGTATGAATGCATGATAGAGTAAAATTTTACCCACTAAGAGAGTCTTAAGCTTTTTGTTTTCTTCAAATGACAGCAATGAGATTTCTGAAATCCCTGAAGCATGAATGCAGCAAGAGCATTTATGGCTCTAAATTCCATGCTGTTTCACAGTACAGAACGGTTGGCAGCATCCCCTGTGCTAGGCAGAGGGCAACCCGAAGGAGCTGGATAGAAATTTTATAAATCATTTTTGAAGCTAGTTGGTTCAGTTCTCATTCGGAGTAAATATGCAAATACACCTGCATTTGTGGTGATTTCATCTGTATTTTAAAAATGACTTTTGGGGGATTTTTACAGGGGATATATTTGCAAATTTCTGTGTGCACCCCAGTTAAAAATACATAATGAAAGTGTCCTATTTTGATAGTTCCTCTGTTGTTAGACTTTCCTAATTTTAAATATAACGTTGGTTACAACACTTGGTTTTGTTCTTTGGGAGCTCAAGAAAGATAATGCCTCTAGAAACTGAGCTCATAAATGTTTATTAGTGGAAGAAAATATCTTCTTGTGCTCTACTGTTGTTTTTTTTTTAAGTGGGGCATATCATTTGCTTGTATCACACCTTGTTCCCAAAAGGATTCATAATGATTTGCAAAGATATGTACAACTAACTGTTGGAAACAGAAAAAGGTGATGAATTCAGGACTGTGGGAGGAAAATGAAGGTGGAAACAGAATTGAGATCTGTACACAAAGTACTTGGACTGAAGTCTTAAGTATTTGTTAGAGGGCCCCAAATTTGACTGCTTTTTAGTAGCCAGTTCAGAAAGAAATGTAATCAGTTGCATGGTTCACTGACCATAAGATAAGACCCAACTTCTGCTTTGGATTCCCAAAGACTCCTTGTTCTGAGAAACCCCTTAACTGCATCCTTAAGTAGCATGCATTTCAGAGGCCTGTGTTGTGTTTTACTTTGTTTTTTAGTAAAATTCCTCACTGCTTCATTGTGTAGGTTAATGACATAAGATCAAAACATAATTCAATAAAAACAGTTCTGGTCCTGGCAAAAAAAATGTGGACTAAGCACTCAGCTCCTGAGACTGATTTAATTTAAGGATCTGTTTTACATTATCTAGGTGTGTAGATGGGGATGACACAGTTTTCAGGTTACCTTTTGTAAGTATTTTGTTTCTCCGTGGAGCTTTTTAATTAATTTATCAGCAGTGAGGTTTGGGTTTGTGCTTCCTGACAAGTTCTTTGAGTACATATATTTTTTGTGTTGTTGGTTAGTCACAGAGCCATATTTTTATCAGGCATGCTTTATCATGGAGGGTATGAAAATGGAGGAGACTGCCAAGGATAAATATTTAAATAAAAGTTACCTTGCCTTCACACATAGATAAGCTGAGGAAATACCAATGAGTACCAAGACTCATTGCTGGAAGTAGGTTTCGGGTGTTAGCTTCAACACAGAGAGCATTGGCTTGTGAAGTCCAGGCATGTAATTTATATTTAAGAAGGGAATCAATCCACTCGGCTCATCCTAGGTGTAGTGTCCAGTAAATTAATATATCTGCCTTTTCCTCAAGCTAAAAAGTTGACCTTTTAAGTAATTAGTTCAAACTTATCAAGTGCTAGCATGAGCCAGGCATGTGCTGATAATGCTGTCCTTCTCCTTTATTTCCTTTCTTAAAAGAAAAATATAAAGAAATGTGATTCAGAGCAGTAACTTGTTCCAGGTCATACAAGAAGTGATGGAGATTTGAACTCAGGTAAAATTTAACTTCGGTAATCTGACAGACTCAGTGGTCCACACCTGTGACTTTCTACTATAGTACTTGAGGTGGGCTAGTCTGGGCCTACACATGGGGCTACACGATACTCTCAGTAGAGGTCAACACACTGGCAAGTATTATAACCCATCCCTGCAAAAGGGCCTTGAACCATTCTGAACCTTCATCCAGAAAATGAGCTGAGAGCTGCAAGTTCAGGGCATTTGGCCATAGTCTGTACATCTGGGAAAAAATACACCTTCTAGGCATCTGTCAGGATTAGAGAAATGGGGATATTATTTTATGCATTTGTGTACATCTGAAATGCATATACTTTTTTTTGTTGTTATAAATTTGTGTCTTGAGAGCAGGAAAACCACGATTATATAGTTGTAAAGATAGTGTGCCGTTCTGAAAAGAGAGATCTATATTTATATTTTAGAGACACATTTAGGTTATACTTTTATAGTGATACTGTGAGGTGTTATTATTGTTATGTTATGATATTGTTATGTGTTATTAATCTCATTTTGTGTTTTATTAGGGATTGTATTGCATTTTAGATTTGTACAGATAAGTAAACCATTATTTATTGTGAGTTTTCATATGAGACTATTCCAGTTTAATTTCACATCATTTTATTTTGAAGTATTATAATATAGTTCCTCCAGGATATTGTAAATTGTGACCTAGCCTACGGAACTAAAGAGTAGAGAACATCCTTATTCATCCTTGATAGTAAACAATGGGTGGAACTGTCCTTGTCTAAATATAGTTATGTAACATGGTGTTTCCTTAATTGCATTTCCATAGTACTTTTGTCATTGTAGTTAAATAGGTTCCTGAAAAATTAGTTGGGTTAGTGACCTAAGTTTTGAATAGGATATTATAAGAAGAATACAAAATAAAATTGTGAAAACAACAAAAAAAGTAGGCTGATGAAACAGTGTCCAAAATCCATTCTAATTAATGTCTTAGGAAGTAATATGCTTGGCTTTTACTTAGTGAATTGGATTACATTTTTGTTTATAGAAATTAATTAGCCTTTGTGGTTGGGACAGTAGTGTGATAAGTGTGTAGATTTCATTTGTCTGGAGTTTCAAATGTTGTATAGTTGTGAATGGACACATCTTAAATATCATTTATAAGCAATAATTAGATGGCAAAGTATTTTCATACCATATGCTAGCTGCTGATACCTTTACAGAACATCATGTGATGTTTACAGAACACCTGCTCCAGGACATAGAATGTCTGATGAGAGACAATATTGCAATTCAGTATTTAAGTCCTTGGAATGTCAGCTGTATAAGGGAGACAGCACTTTCTCCCAAAGCCTACTTTCATTTTATTTTTTAAAACTTTTATTTATGGCTGTGCTGGTCTTCATTGCTACAAGTGGGCATTCTGTAGTTGTGGAGAGTTGGGGGCCGCTCTGGTTGTGGGCTTGGGCTTCCATTGCTGTGGCTGCTTCTGTTGCAGAGCACGGGCTCGAGGCACGTGGGCTTCAGTAGTTGTGGTGCATAGGCTTAACTGCCCTACGCATGTGGGATCTTCCTGGACCAGGACTCAAACCCGTGTCCCTTGTGTTGGCAGGCGGGATTCTTAACTGCTGGACCACCAGAGAAGCCCCTTTATTTTTATCTTTTATTGACATATAGTTGATTTACAGTGTTGTGTTAGTTTCATGTGTACAGCAAAGTGAATCAGTTTTCAATTTCTTTTCCCATATAGGCCATTACAGAGTACTGAATAGAGCTCCCTGGGCTATACAGTAGGTCCTTATTAGTTATCTGTTTATAATATGTGTGTATGTAGGTCCCAGTCTCCCAGTTTATCCCTCTCCTCTTCTCCCCCCTGGTAACAGTAGGTTTGTTTTCTGCATCTGTGACTATTTCTGTTTTGTAAATAAGTTCATTTCAGGAGCCTACTTTTATTCTTATGTGTGCTTGAGGACAGATTGCAGGCAGATTTTGTTGTTGATGTTACCCGTGAGAGGTTGTAGGCTATTTCCCTAAAGAAGAATTTTTACCTTTTCAGTACATTGCCTTTTCAGTGTGTGTGTGTGTGTGTGTATGTGTGTGTGTTTATGTTGTCTTCAACTATCTACCTGTTATTTCATGATTTTAAAGTGATTTTAATATTTTGTGTAAGCATTTCAGAACTCACCATAAGGTACATCAGATCAGATCAGTCGCTCAGTCGTGTCCGACTCTTTGCCACCCCATGAATCGCAGCATGCCAGGCCTCCCTGTCCATCACCGACTCCTGGAGTTCACTCAGACTCACGTCCATCGAGTCAGTGATGCCATCCAGCCATCTCATCCTCTGTCGTCCCCTTCTCCTCTTGCCCCCAATCCCTCCCAGCATCAGAGTCTTTTCCAATGAGTCAGCTCTTCGGATGAGGTGGCCAAAGTACTGGAGTTTCAGTTTTAGCATCATTCCTTCCAAGGAAATCCCAGGCTGATCTCCTTCAGAATGGACTGGTCCCTTGTAGTCCAATAGACTCGCAAGAGTCTTCTCCAACACCACAGTTCAAAAGCATCAATTCTTCGGCGCTCAGCTTTCTTCACAGTCCAACTCTCACATCCATACATGACCACAGGAAAAACCATAGCCTTGACTAGACGAACCTTTGTTGGCAAAGTAATGTCCCTGCTTTTGAATATGCTATCTAGGTTGGTCATAACATAAGTGGGTTTTATTGCACTGCAAAGAAGACTGGTATTTAAGCTCCATGTTACTTTGTAGTTCTGTCCTTCTTTGAGCTGTCATAGATTTCCTAAACAAAATTGGTTTCAGCCAGTGTGTTCTTAGCTCCCAGTGATGACTAATTTCTAACCGCTTGGCTCACATTAGAATTTTATTTAAAAAAATAAAAAGAGTTTTCTTGGTGGCTTGACACTGTTATCCTGAAATCATTAGTAGTGCTTTTTGCCTTAAAGTCTACTTTGATAGCAGTATAGCTTTGCTTTCTCTTGATGAATGTTGCCTGCTGTATCTTTTTTCTATCCTTATATGTTTCAACCTTCTTTATCCTAGAAAAGCATCATGAAGTTAGATTTAGTTTTTTATTTCTTTAGTCTTACAATTTTAGTCTTTAAATTAGAATTTTTAGTCTATTAGTGTAATTGTTACTATATTTGGAAATTTGCATTCTTTCCTCTTAGTATTACTTCTACCCTGTTTACTCTCTCCTCTCCTTTTGGAACTCTAGTTACATACCTGGTAGACTTTTTCACAGTGTTCCCCAATCTGCTCCTTTTTCTTTTTTTTGGCCACACCGTGTGGCGTGGAAGATCTTTGTTCCCCCACCAGGGATCAAGCCCGTGTCCCCTGCAGTGTAAGTGTGGAGTCTTAACCACTGGACCACCAGGAAAGTCCTTGATCTGTGCCTAAATCTACCCTTTGAATTCTTAGGTTTAGTTAATATACTTTTCAGATCTAGAATTTCAATTTGATTCTTATAGATTCCAGTTCTCAGTTGAAATTCTTCATCTTTTTATATGTTCTTTCCTTTCTTCCCCTGTTTTTTAAAATAGGAAATTTAAGCCATTGTTATTTAAAAGTCTTTCCGTTAACTTCAATGTCTGGATTATCTGAACATCTGTTTCTGTTTTTTCCTTTTGGTTTTTAGTTATAGGAATGCTGAGCATTATGAATAAAATGAAGTTCCAGATGCTTCTGCTCTTTTTCAGAGAGGAAATCCCTCATCCTTTTTGCTAGTCAGGTAGAGTAGGGGCTCATCACCTAATCCTGTTAGGGGCTGAGTTGATGGTTGAGATTGTGTTGCCGGTTTGGTACGGCAGGGATTCTCTTTAGTTTGTCTTTAATGCTGTTTGCCTTTAATGTTAGCAAGTAGCCAGCCATCCAGGGTTTCCAACTGATACTCTCATAAATTCACAGGGATCCCTCCTCCTGGTAGCTTCTCTGCTCTAATCTTTGCTGAGGGCAATGAGGTTGTTGAAAACTCTACTCTTGATTTTCAGGGGCTTTTGGTTTTGTTTTGAAGCCTTCTTTGTGCAACTGCAGAATTTGGTAAATGTCTTCAGGAGATGGCCAGCCTTTTGTCAGGCCCGGTTCTTCCAACTCTCCTCTTTCACTGGGATCTTGACCTGTGGAGTCTTGCTTTTCATCTCTACCAAAAGCTCTCATGGTTCTTCTGCAGAAGGAAAGTCTTGATTCTCAGCTTTTTGCCCCAGAATCATCAGTACGTCATTTGGATTCTCTGCAGTTCTTCCCTTTTCCCAGAATCTAGAGCCTTCTAGTCTTGGTTGCTTCCGCTGCTTTCTGATGCATTTAAACATTGGTTTTCAAAATGTTGCTGAATTTCCTAATGCTCAGCAGCAGTGTTGGTCTGCCACAAGCTACTTGGTCATATTCAGAAAAGAGTTTCCGGCTAGGAATGAAGTTATAAGACGAAATTAATCTTTATAATTGTGGTGCTTACTTTATAGCCAGGCTCTGTCTATGGAATTCTCCAGGCAAGAATACTAGAGCAGGTAACCATTTCTTTTTCCATTGGATACTCCCTACCCAGAGATCAAACCTGGGTCTCCCACACTGCAGGCAGATTCTTTATTATCTGAGCCATCAGGGAAAGTTACTTTAATTTAGAGCAGTGGTTCTCAAGGAGCTCCTAGCCACATCACCTGGAAACTTGTTAAGAATGCAAATTCTCAGGCCCTCCCTACCCCCAGACCACCTGAATCTATGTTGTAACAAGTCTTCCAAGCATGATACTTACGCATGCTAAAATATGAGAACCACTGCCTTAGAAGTTAGTTGTTTGGCTGTTTAAGTTTCTCCTACCTCCTACAGTTGAACGCTAGAGAGTATATAGGGGTGTTAAAACCAAAATTTAGCCGAGTAAATGAAGATCTAATTGGCTTTAGCAAATGATTCATGAATCAGGCAGCATCTCTTCTGACAAAGAGATACTTTGAGAGGTTACACAATGTGGAAGGCTTCTATAGTAAGCAGCAGGGACAGGAAAGGAAGTCATCATCAGCAAGGAAAAATGAAAGTTCATTGGAGGAAAGTAAAAGCTCAGGTGACCCTAGCTTCTCATTGGTTGAGCTACAGCATTTTCTTTTGGCTGGGCCGGTTGCTGGGAAAGAAGGAAGTCTTTCTCTTGCTGATGTAATAAAGTAGTGCACTTCCTGTTTGGAAGTGCAAGGTACATCTCTTCTGTTGCAGTCAGTAACTGACGTTCTTCCGGCAGGGTAATTGATGTCTTCCTGTCTGAGGTAATTGATGATGAGGATGATGAGGGAAGTAGTAGCACGTGAGAGCTCCCTTTACAGGCCTTCCTGATACCCATTTTAGTTAGATTTTCTTTTTTAAAAAAATTTTTCACAAGGGACAAAAGGGAAAGAAAACTCTCTAAGCAGGTACTTTGTGAGTCTTATGAATAAATCATTTAATAAATCTAGAAGATACCTATTGAGTACTCATTCTGTTCCTGGTGCTGTGTTGTCTACACACATGGAATGGACAAGTTAGCAAGTAAATGTAATAGAACATGAGTGTTGTAATAGCTGTAGTTATAAAATGCTCTAGGGAGACTTCCCTGGTTGAGAATCTGGCTTGCAGTGCCGGGGACTTGGGTTTGATCCTTGGTCAGGGAACTAAGACCCCACATACTGCCACAGAACAACGGAGCTGGTGCATCGCAACTGAAGCTTCCTTGTGCCACAGCAAAAGAGCCTGCAGCGAAGATCCCATGTGCCGCAACTAAAACCTGACACAGTCAAACAAATAAGTAAATAAATCTTAAAAAAAAAAAAAATGCTATAGGAGTCAGAGAGATGGAATTATTCTGTCGGTGGGGGAAGGGGAGTCAGACATTTGAAATAGGGTGGGATTTGAAGGCAGATGAACAGAATGGTATTCTAGACTTGTTCATGAATAGGATGACTGTGTACCTTATTATCGAAAACACTTTTGAGAACCAAAGGGATGCTTTTATGCCAGGGCTGTTAATCATTAACTGGGATGTATGATCAGCCTATTTATAAAGAGGAAGTGATGCTGTGGATCCACAGGTCTGTGTCAACTAGTGAAAGACTCATTTCTTTCAGTTATTTCTGGAATTTACAACAGTTCTAATTGGTTTACAGGACTGCTGTAACAAATTACCACAAAGTAGGTGCTTAAAACGACAGAAATTAATGGGTTTTTTGGTAGTTCTGGAGGCTAAACGTCTAAAAGCAAGGGCCATGCTCTCTCCGAAGGCTGTAGGGAAGATGGTTGCTGCAGGCCTTGGAGTTTCTTGGCTTGTAGCTATGTTCTTCCAGTCTCTGCCTCTGTGGCCACGTGGCCTCTGCGTGTTTCTGTGTCTCCCAGGGCCTTCTGTAAGGATACCAGTCATGGGATTTAGGACCCACTCTAATCCAGTATGACTTCATGTTAATTACATTTGCAAAGACATTGTTTCCAAATCTAGTCACATTCACATTATTGGGGTCCAGCTTGTCTTTTGGGAGGTCACAATTCAACCCATAGCAGATGGGATTGTTTTAGCAGCTTTTGAAAGTTTCTGCAGTTTAATTTATTGTTACACAACAAGGCATTTTTCTCACAAGCTTAGAATATAATACAAATATTTATTTGACTGAGCCCTCTAACAAGTCTGAATAAATACATCTCATTCCAGGCAGTTGTTTTTTGTACTTCTCTTATCTCACAGATACATGTATGTCTAGCCCAGTGATAGCAACTGGCGAAGGATGAAATGGCTGCAGCAAAGCTAAAATGAAGGTATAATTTTGCAAAACCAAAACCCTTTGATCACTGAAGCCACCTTTACATATTGTAGTTTGCTGTTACTTCGTGTTACTGACCAGTTGAGAAATGGCTGCTTCTGTGGAAGAAGAAGGGATAGAGCCTGGTAGAAGTAGACCTGAGCAGCCAGGTTATTTTGTGTGTAATTTTGAGCTACTCACCTCGGGAATGGCACGCTCAGATTGGAGTCATAATTTCACTTCACTGACGAGGGTGTGACATACAATAGAAGATTGTTGCCTGGAGTTCATTCCTTAAGAATGCTGCTCTGCTAGCTCTGCTCATTTTAACAACATAAACTGTACATTATACTCCATGGGGTTGATTATTGTTTGAAAGTATTTGGGTGTTTGGATACTTTGTCTTGTTACATTTAACAGTGGAACTCTGCCACTAATTCTCTGTGTGACATTGACATTCATTTTGGAGGCAGTGTATTTCATGCTATGAAAGTCAGTGAAACATGTATACAGTCTTTGATTAAACTTATAGTATCTTCATAACATGTAAAGTCAAGGACTGAAAGAGGACATAAAAAGAGCACCTGTTAAAAGAAAAAAAGATGTCAGAGAAAATGAACAAAGAACAGGAACAGTTTAATTCTTCAGAGAAAGCATGCTAATGACCAATAAGTATCTATAAAGATGGTTAATTTAAGGACATATGTGTTAAAACAAGAAATGCGTCTCCTTTTTTGCCTCTCAGATCGGCAGTGATTAAAGACTAATAATGTAGCTTTTCTGAGTTTTTGGCAAAGTAGATCATTGTAGGTGGGAATGTAAATAGGTATGACCTTTTTGTAAGACCAGTTTGGGGATATAAATCAAAGTTTACAAGGCATACACCCTTTGACATTCCACATCTGTTCCTAGGAAGCGATTTCCATTTTGCGAATGGTCTGCTCAAATCCTTAGATTTATAAATTTTATTAATATAATTTCTAAATATGATAAAATACTCTCTTGTCCTCTTTACTTAAAATAGTCTTCCTGGTCTCTTATTTGCCTTTGTATTTTGGTTCTAAGATGGGACCTTTTAAAAACTAGGTAGATGTTTCACTTTAGTTATTCAAATCTGTTTCCTTTCTGATTTCTCCTGCAGCTTGTAAGCTTAGATAGCCCTCGCGTCTTTAGAAGTTTCATAAATACTTAATTTTAGTTCTTTCTATTTTTTCACTTGTCTTTAAAGAACTTTAACTCTTTATGGTACCTTTAGTTAACTTTGGGGGGTACTAGATTGCTGACCAGTAATTCCAACATTGTTTATTGAACATTCTTCCCTTCTCCTTCCTCTAATTATTATATTAGAGGCACAGAATATATTAAATATTATATTAGTAATAAATTATTTTATGTATTAGCAATTCATTTGGGGGTCAACTGTAGTGACTTGCTAGTTCTGTTGCTAAGTTCACACTGTTTCAACTAGTTTGCAGAAAATTAAAATTTAGTAAATTAAATTAATTTAGAATATTTTTTAAAATTCTTGCCTATGTATTATTGCTGATAAAACATGGAATTTTTTTTGACTGTGTTATTTGGTATGTAGAATCTTAGTTCCCTGACCAGGATTTGTCACTCGCCCTGTGCAATGGACAGTGGAAACGTGGAGTCCTAACCGCCGGGGAAGTCCCCAGATATGGAATAATTTTGTCAAGTTCAAAAGAGTCTTTTGGAATTTTATTGTTATTTATAGAAAACTTAAAAATTTGGAAACATTTGCTCATTTATAAAATATTTAATTTTCTCATACTGTGTCTTGGTATGTCTTGCCAACTACTTAAGCCTTCTTTATATCTCAGTATTTTTATGCAGATGAATAATTACTTTTTACATATACATATACACACACACACACACACACAAACACACACAGCCAGCCGTGTGGCATGTAGGATGTTAGTTCCTCAACCAGGGATCAACTCCCCAGCTCCCCCCGCCCCCGCCCCTGCCCCAACACAGTGAAAGCACAGAGTCTTAACCACTGCACCTCCAGGGAAAGTCCCTAGTTTTCTTATTAAAATAGTTCCTAGATGTTTTTACATTTTGATACTATTAGGAATGAGATCTCTTTTTATATTTCCTAATTTATAGTTAGGTTATTATAAGAGTTTCATAGATTTCATGTACACATATGTAGCTTTTTCATATAAATAAAAATTCATTTATGAAATTTAGTAATTTTAAAATTAATTCCTCAATGTTCATAGTGTTTTAATTTCTTCTTTCAGGGCTTCTAGCTATATAGTCACATTTTCTAGACAGTAAGTGCTGTGAGAAGTGAAACATTATTTTTACTTACATTTGTATCCTAGGTGCCTGTTATATCGTATAAATCAGTATATAAATATTTGTTGAATAAATAAATGAGGTCATGATGAGTAGAGAAAGCACTATGAGAACATAGTGGCTGTCTTGGAGTAATGGTTTCTTTATTTTCTATGGGTGTATATATCTTAGGTTTTTTAGAGCAACCATCTTTTACTTGTGTAACTATAAAAAAAAAAATAAATTTAAGGGGAAAAGCTTAACTTTAAATTCTGTTTAACTGAGGTTCAAGGACAGTTTATTGTTTTAGTAGAGTTGATTGGATGTTTTCTGTAAATCCCAGGTGCGTTGCCCAGAGGAATGATCTGTGAGGACATGACATTGAACCTAAGAAAAGGAAGCAGGCCTCTCACAAGGAAGATAATGGGAAACTACTCAGATTTACAGAGTATTTTTTGGTTTGGTTTTACGAAATGAACCTGGTTTGCATGCAGAGCCTTAAGGAACAACAGACACACCTCTGTGGACTCTGTAGTCCTCTGGCCCTTTTCAGGGTACTCAGTGCAGATTGAGTCCTAGCCCTGCGGCAGAACTCACAGCAGTCTCGGCTGTCTCAGCAGTAGAGATCTTTCTTACTCCATCCTCCCTGGTATGAGTAGGCCAGTTGAATTACGCGCTTTCTATGCCCAGGTTGCTCAGTATAAGTCTGCTTGGTGTGCAGAGCTCGGACAGGAACTGGGTGTGCTCCCCCTGACCTCCCTCCTGGGTGTAGTACTGATGGTAGCTCACCTCTGGGTTGTGGCCCATCTGGGAAGGGATAGGTTTTTCTGCCCAGGAAAGACAGAATTGAGTCTCAGAATTGATCTCCTGTGTTTCTCCCTAGCTGAAGAGGGTATGGCGTCTCTGTAGCTCTGATGTCTAACCTGGATGTGCTGACTGTACCTGCTTTGCCCACCAGAACAGCTTCATTACCACTGCATAACCTTTGGATCATGGGATGTACGTTCTTTTTGGTGGCTTACTTGCTTGCTTTGTTTTCCATACTTAGTAACAGAAATGATCTGAGTGCTGTGTACAACTATCTGATACACACTGGTTCAATCATGTTGTTGTTCAGTCGCCCAGTCGTGTCCTACTCTTTGTGACCCCATGGACTGCAGCACACCAGTCTTCCCTGTTTAGTCATAGGTGTTTTTATTTAATAGACTTTAAGTGGAATGTTTTTTTAAAGTTTTCATTTTAAATTACAGATTAGCAAGAAGTTGCAAAAATAATCTGGAGAGGTCCTGTATTTTTTTTCACCTAGGTTGCCCCAGTGGTTATGTCTTGCGTAGCTAGCTGTAGTACAGTTGTAGTAAGTTGACATCTTTCGATGTGTATTATAGTTCTATGCCATTTTATCACATACGTAGATTCCTATAACCACCACCATAGTCAAGATACTGAACTGTTAGCACTAAGAACTCCCTTATGCTATCCCTTTGTAATCACATCCTGTATGGGTAGACCCTAGGACTGTTCCCCAGGTCTTGTAATTCGCAGAAGGACTTGAAGATCTCCTGTATTGTTGGTTGTTTTATTGCAGTGAAAGCATACAGTGAAACGGGATGGATGATGGAAAACAGTGCATTGAGCAGAATTTGGAGGATACCAGATGTGACCTTCCAAAAGTTGTCTCCCAGTGGAGTTGACAGGATGCTTTTAATCCCTCAGCAGCAAACTCTAGCTCCAGGTGTGAAATTTTCTGTTGGGGAAGTTCGCTTAAGACTAAGATTCCAGGGTTTTTGTTGGAGGCTGGTCACACAGGCACAAGCACCTTTATGACTGACCCCCAGAAGGAAAGCAGTATTCCCCGGGCCTTGCACAGTACACGCCATGCAGTGCGCAGTCTGCACAGACTGTTTAGGCAGGTTGGTGCAATGTGGATCAAGACTACGAACATACAGAACACCCTGATCAGCGAGTCTGTACGGGCGCTCACTCTTAAGACCTCAGTTCCCAGGAGCTGACCAAGAGTCAGCCACACAAGCAGGCCCTTCTGAAAATGAGAATGTGCGTGATTTGAGCAACTCAGGCCTGCTTGGTTAACTTCCTGCATACCTTTCCTTACCCTGCCTTGTTAGAAATAGTATATGGAGAAATAATTGTGGGCCTGGGGTGGAGGTGAGGCTTGGGTTGGTTGGGATCAGATCAGATCAGATCAGATCAGTCGCTCAGTCGTGTCCAACTCTTTGCAACCCCATGAATCACAGCATGCCAGGCCTCCCTGTCCATCACCATCTCCTGGAGTTCACTCAGACACACGTCCATCGAGTCAGTGATGCCATCCAGCCATCTCATCCTCTGTCGTCCCCTTCTCCTCCTGCCCCCAATCCCTCCCAGCATCACAGTCTTTTCCAGTGAGTCAACTCTTCGAATGAGGTGGCCAAAGTGCTGGAGTTTCAGCTTTAGCATCATTCCCTCCAAAGAAATCCCAGGGCTGATCTCCTTCAGAATGGACTGGTTGGATCTCCTTGCAGTTCAAGGGACTCTCAAGAGTCTTCTCCAACACCACAGTTCAAAAGCATCAATTCTTCGGCGCTCAGCCTTCTTCACAGTCCAACTCTTAATCCATACATGACCACAGGAAAAACCATAGCCTTGACTAGACGGACCTTTGTTGGCATAGGTACTACTTTAGAAAGAGTGAAAGCTGAGACCTAACTGATGAGAGGGAAATTACCTTATGAACAGAGTCACAGCTTCTAGGCATTAGGACACACTTGCAAAGGTCCCCAGAAGAGAGAACTTGAAAGGAGTCCTAAGTTAGCTTTCTGTTGTTGCCATAATGAATTACCACACACTCAGCAGTTTAAAACAGCACCCATGAGCTGCGGCGGGGTCTGGGGCTCAGAGCAGCGGCGGGAGGAGGCGGACACGTGGCAGTAGCAGCAGTAGCAGCCCCGGCGGCGGCGGCGGCGGCGGCAGAAGGCATCGGCCCGAGCCGCCTGCCGTCTTCCCTCCTTTTTTTTTTTTTTTTATTTTTTTATTAATTATTTTTTTCTAAATTTTTAAAAGAAAATCCATCCTGAACCCTCCTCCCTCCTCCCTCCCCATATCATCCCTCTGGGTCGTCCCAGTGCACCAGTCCCAAGCATCCAGCATCGTGCATTGAACCCTAACCCTAACCCTAACCCTAATCCTTCCCGCCTTTTAAAAAAAAAAAAACAAACAGCACCCAAAGTTCTGTAAGTCAGAACTCCTGGCAGCTTAGCTGGTGCTCCGTGATGGCTCTCAAGAGGTCAAAATTAAGATGTCATCTGATCTGGGCTCTTACCTGGAGGTTATGGGGAGAATCTTCTTCTAGGCATACTCAAATGTTGGTAGAATTGAGTTCAATAAAGTTCTGTGACCGAGGTTGTCATTTCCTTGGTTGTCAGCCAGGGGTCTTCCTCAGCTTTTAGAAGCCACCCACATTTCTTATATTTCTCTTCAAAGCCAACAAGGGTTCTTTGACTCTCTCTGATTTCTCTGTCATCCTCTTCTGCTTTATATTTTAAAAACAATTTTCTTGAAATATAGTTCACATACCATAGGATTCACCCATTTAAAGAGCACAATTCAAAAGCAGTCTTGACCACACCAACTTTAGAACATTTTCATCACCTCAGAAAGAAACTCCATGCCCTTTAGCTGTCTCCTTATTTCATTCTATCTTTCTCTGTCCCCCCCTGAGTTACAAAGCAACCATTACTCTGCTTTCTCTCTAGACTTCCCTGTTCTGAACATTCATACGAATGGGATCATATAATGTGTTGTCTTTTATGACTGGCTTCTTTCAGTTAGCAAATGTTTTCAAGGTTAGTCCTGTTGTGGCGTGTGTCAGTACTTAATTCCTCTTTATGGCTGAATAATATTGATACTTCATTGTGTGAATATACTACATTTTGTTGATTTATCAGTTGATGGACATTTGGGTTGTTTTCAACATCATTAGACTATTAGGGACTTGCTGATATAAACATTCATATACAGGTTTTTATGGGGACATATGTTTTCATTTCTCTTGGGCATATACCTTGGAGTGAAATTGCTCAGTAACTCTAATTAAAATCATTTGAGAAACTGTCAGATGGTTTCCAAAAGCAGCTGCACCATTTTACATTCCCATCAGCAGTGTATGAATGTTTCAGTTTCTCCACATATTTGTCAACATTTGTTATTATCTTGCTTTTTAATACTAGCCATCTAATTGAGTGTGAAGTGGTTTTTCATTTTCCTAATGAGCAATGATGTCAGAAGTCATTTAATGTGCTTACTGACCATTGGTATGTCTTCCTTGGAGACGTGTCTGTTCAGCTCTTTTACCCATTTTGATAACTGGAGTATTTATCTTTTAAAATATTGAATTGTAACAGTTCCTTATATATTCTGGATACATGTTCTTTATCAGATTCATGATTTGCAAATATGTTCTCCCGTTCTGTGGGTTGTCTTTTCACTCTTGACGGGATCTGTGGAAGCATAGAAGCTTTTAGTTCTCATGAGCTTCAATTTGTCCATCTTTTCTTTTGTTTATGCTTTTGGTGTCATCTAAGAATCTTTGCCAAGTTTAAAATCATGAAATTTTACCTGTGCTTTTTCCCAAGAGTTTTTATAGTTTTAGTTTTCGCATTTAGGTCTTTTTAAAAAATATATTTATTCATTTCTTTCTTTCTTTTGGCTGCACTGGTTCTGATCGTGGCACGTGGGATCTCCAGTCTCTTGCAGCATGTGGGCTCTTCAGTTGCATATGCCAACCCTTAGTTGTGGCACAGGGGATCTAGTTTCCTGACTGAGGATTGAACCTGGGCCCCCTGCATTGGGAGCACAGAGTCTCAGCTACTGGACCACCAGTAGCTCTTTAATCAATTTTTAATTTCTGTGTATGGTACAAGGCAAAGGTCTGATCTCATTCTGTACGTGTGGTATCTCAGCATCATTTTTTGAGAAGACTCTTCCATTTGATAGTTGTGGCCATAGTTTGGTGAGTTTATTTCTGGACTCACAGTTCTATCCCGTTGATCCATGTGTCTGTCCTTGTGCCAGTTCCATGCTGTTTTGATTATCATGGATTTGTAGTAAGTTTTGAAATTGGTAACGTACGTCCTCCTACATTCTTTTTCAAAATTGTTTTGACTCTCTGGGTTCCTGTTGTCTTCTGCGTTTAAGGTTCATGTGCTTATATTAGGTACACCTGGAAAATCAGGATAATCTCTATTTTAAGGTCAACTGATTAGTAATCTTAATTATCTGGAAAGGTTTTTTTTTTTTTTTTTTTGGTCATATGAGGTAGCATAATCACAGGTTAACAGCAGAGTGAACGTCATGGGAGCACAAGGCCTGTGAGGCTTAGATTTGTGAATAGGTAGAGAATGGTAGGCGCAGAAGTTGGATAGAGGGGTATGAATGGGAGTTTCAGAAATATTTTGTCCAAAGTCACATTGCAGAGCTGGGATTTGAGTGCATATTTGACCGATCTCCATGTTCTCGTGTATACATCAAGTTGGTCTTCATAGACTCATAGCTGTTATTGTTTTTTTCATGTTAACCTGTTGAGCCCTTAGTATATGTGAAGTAGTCTTCACAGTTACATTTTTTGAGCTCTAGCATAGTACTTGGCTTCCCTGGTGGCTCAGAGGTTAAAGCGTCTGCCTGGAATGCAGGAAACCTGGGTTCGATCCCTGGGTCGGGAAGATCCCCTGGAGAAGGAAATGGCACCCCACTCCAGTATTCTTGCCTGGAGAATCCCATGGATGGAGGAGCCTGGTGGGCTACATACAGTCCACGGGGTCGCAAAGAGTCAGACATGACTGAGCGACTTCACTTTCACTTTGGGTGCAAATAGGCTGTACTGGAGTTGGCAAAAGGAAAAAGCAGTCAGGAATCAAGGGATGTGTTTCAGAATCTGAAGGTAGGCAGGCAGCCAAACCTTAGCAAAGGGTTGGAACTGAGAAATGGAAGCCCTTCGGGACCTAGAGAATATTTTTCTTCTACCACTTTTCTCTGCTTCTTGTTGTGTATCTATTTCAGTCTGCAGACTGACTATCCTGTTGCTCAGACTGCTTGTTGGAAGGTGGTCCTGCCTCAGCTTCTCCATCATTCAAAAGAACAATCCAGACTGAGTCTCATTTCCAGAACTTCATTTTGGGTCATGTATCCACCTCTGGTTGCGTCAACCGTGGCCCTGAAGTTGGGGGGGTGGGTGCACATACACAAACATGGCAACCTGTAGATTTAGAGATTTACATTTGGGGAACACTTCCCCAAGGAAAGGGAAGTTGCTGACACCTATGTTAGGTAGCCTCCCTAAAATATGTTCATTTTAGTAACAGCCGTGCTCTCGTCTTTGTAGTATAAAAACAAAATTTTAAGCTTACTGAATCAATACAAGGAAAAAAGTAGATATTTCTTTTTGCCTACTTCTCTTGAAATTGAAGGACCACAGGCTGATGATGGTGAGTTTAGCTCAGGCTCTCAAAATAGTTTGAGGAACTCAGGACGTAGTACAAGTTTAGGCTTTGTGATGTCCCTGCCACTTACTACCTTTTTGATCGAACAGATTATAGCTTTGCAGTCTCAATGTCTTTATCTGTATTATAATAGAAGAAAGTAGATGGTCTTTAAAATTTCTCAGTTTAACATTCTAGAATCTTGACTAGACTTCGTTAACCTTCTTTCTAGCTCAGCCTCATTTACTAAATGATAAGTATGATAAATCTAAATCCTGTCTGTCCTTGGTGGTGGTGATGGTTTAGCCACCAACTTATGTCTGACTCTTGGGACCCTGTGGACTATAGCCTGCCAGGCTCTGCTGTCCATGGGATTTCCCAGGCAAGAATACTGGAGTGGGTTGCCATTTCCTTCTCCAGGGCATCTTCCCAACCCAGGGATCTAACCTGCATTTCTGTGGCTCATTGCATTGGCAGGTGGTTTCTTTACCACTGAGCTGCCTGGGAAGCCAGAAAAAAAGTATAGATTTATGTGAACACCTCCATAATACATCTCAGTACAGTTCTATTACCTCTAAAAAAGTTTCTTGTGCTGTTCATTTATAGACTCCCGCCCTAACATCAGTTTCTAACACACTGATTATAGAGTACATACATTTTTTAAACTGGCTTCATTCACGCAGCATAAAGCATTCAGGAATTCATCCCAAGTTGTTTGGTGTAGCATCACTTACTTTTTTTTTCTAAGTAGCATTCCATTGCGTGGATGTGCCACAGTTTGTTTATTCATTCATCTACTGAAGGATATTTTGGTCGTTTCCATTTTTTAACTGGTCATAAATACTGTCACTAGAAACACTGTATAGATTTTTGAGTGAACATCAGTTTTATTTCTCTGGAGGAAGTAACTGGGAACTGGACTGCTGGGTTGTATGTTAAGCGTATCTAACTTTTAATGAAATTACCAAATCGTTTTCCATGGTAGATGTACTATTTGCATCCCACTAGGAGGGTTCTCCGGAGAAGGCAATGGCACCCCACTCCAGTACTCTTGCCTGGAAAATCCCATGGACGGAGGAGCCTGGTAGGCTGCAGTCCATGGGGTCTGGAAGAGTTGGACACGACTGAGCGACTTCACTTTCACTTTTCACTTTCATGCATTGGAGAAGGCAATGGCAACCCACTCCAGTATTCTTGCCTGGAGAATCCCAGGGACGGCGGAGCCTGTTGGGCTGCTGTCTATGGGGTCGCAGAGTCGGACACAACTGAAGCAGCTTAGCAGCAGGAGGGTTCTAGTTGCTCTGCATCCTTGCTTGCACTTGGTATTGTCCTTAATTTTAGCCTTTCTAGTAGGTGTGAATGGATGTCTCATGGTGGTTTCAATTTGCATTTCTCTGACGGATGATAATGTTGAACTACTTTTCATGTGCTTAGCTGCCACGTTGTCAAGGCCATGTGACTGACATGGGTTCTTACCGTCTGAAATGTAACCAGTTAGCCTGCCAGTTTCATAGATGCTGGCAGAAGTCATGAGACTCTGGAGTCGGAGACAAAAGACTTCATTATTCATAGGACATAAATAAAACAAGCTTCATCTCACGTGGGCTACCTTTGGTCCCAAGCCCCATGGGGCTGGTGTCACAGCCGAGGAACCTAAGCTTAAGGATCTCAAATTCTTTACAATGGGCAGCAAACAAAGCCACTTGACTTTTGACCTGGAGGGTAATATTCTATTTTACTTGACAGTAAACAAACTTGTCTTCTGCTCTGAAGGGAAGCAGTGATTGCTTCCTTCTGAGAATGTTGGATATGCAAACTTTCTTGAGATAGTCTTAATTACAAAGCCCCCTTGTACAGAAATGTGAGAAACCATGGAGAATCATCTCCTGTGTGTTTATCTTCTTTGGATAAGTCTGTTCAAGTCTTGCCCATTAAAAAAAAATCAGATGGTTTTCCTTTCTGTTGAGTTTTGAGAATTATACATATCCTGGGTGCAAGTCCTTTGTCAGATGTATGATTTGCCCGTATTTTCTCCCAGTCTGTAGTTTGTATTTTCATTTTCCTCTCAGTGTCATTTGCAGAGCAAAAGTTTTTAGTTTTGCTGACAAGTTCAGGCTGCTGGTTCCAACCCTACTTCTGTGAGGTGTGGTTCCCGTGTCCGTTCATTTTTCAGAGGCTTCACAGCGCTATTTCGACCTGTTTCCTGGTGCGTGCCAGTCTGAAGCCTGTGCGGTGGTCTCTATTAGTGTGAGTTTTAGTCTTTGGTCCTGAATAGCATCAGACCTATGCGTGCATGCATGGGCCAGGGTGTTCACAGCTTGCTTTCTTGAATTCTCCTCAGTGATTCCTCCTGTATTTTTTAAGTTCCCTCGGGGCTTATCTTCTCTCTTCTGGGTGGAAAGCTGTGGAAGTAGTTACCCTGCTGTGTCTTGTACTCCCATCACTGTCTGGGAGACTCGAGAGAGGGAAAAATGAGTAGTTCCCCTTGCTCAGAGGGTAGCTCCCACAGTTTCTCATTCCAGTCGCTTCTGTGGACATCGTATGATTGCCAGTGGCTCAAGAGAAGGGGGGAAAGACAAGAAAATGGAGGGGTTTTCATATTTTCTCTCAGTGTTAGGAGTTCCTATTCTCATTCTTTGACCCAGAACTAAAGGAGCTCTCTCTGTGCCCTGGAGTTCATTTCTGGGTTGACTTGGTGATACTGGAGGGGAGAAAGGGTAGCCTGAACAGGGGTTCAGTGATACAGTGAGTTCTGGCCTTCTTCCTTAATTCTCCTCCTCCCTTTTGCCTTTGAGAATCCTCAAAAGTAATGCTTGGTGCATGCCTCTTTAGTTGTGCTGCACAGGCTTCTCTCTGCAGTGGTTTCTCTTGTTGCAAAGCTCGGGCTGTAGGGTGTGCAGGCTTCAGTAGTTATAGTAGTTGGGTTTAGCTGTCCTGCCACATGTGGGATCTTCCTGGACTAGGGATCGAACCCACGTCCCCTGCATTGCTACCAGGGAAGCCCCATCTTAACCGTTTTCAAAGTGTATGATACAGAAGTGTTAACTATGTGTGCCTTGTGCAACGGATCTCTAGAACCTTTTTATCTGGCAAAACTGAAAGTCTCTTCCATTGAACAGCAACTCCTCTTTGCCTCCCTCCCCCTACCCCCTGGCAACAGTCATTCTACTTTCTAATCAGCATGGGAGTTTTGACCTGCTCCATTTCTGACCTGGGCCGGTTCACCCCTCCTTAGGCAACCTGGTGGTCCCCCGCTCCCGGGATGTCACCATATTGATGCCGAACTTAGTGCGGACACCCGATCGGCATAGCGCACTGCAGCCCAGAACTCCTGGGCTCAAGCGATCCTCCAGCCTCAGCCTCCCGAGTAGCTGGGACTACAGGCGCGTGCCACCGTGCCCGGCTCATTCTAGTTTCTGGTTCGAAGAGTTTGACTTACTTAGATACCTCATGTAGGTGGAATCATGTCTTTGATTTGTCTTTTTGTGATTGACTAATTCTACTTGACATAATGTCCTCAGACTTCATCCATGTTGTAGCATATGATAGAATTTCTTTCCTTTTGGAGGCTGAATAATATTCCATTGTGTATACCACATTTTCTTCATCCATTCATCCTGTGTTTATCCATTCATCCTTGGATGGATATTTAGATTGCTTCTAGCTCTTGGCTACTGTGAATAATGCTCAGTGAGCATGAGCGTGCAGATCTCTCTTCAAGATCCTGTTTTCAGTTCTTTGGGGAATATACCCAGAAGTGAGATTGCTGGCTCATATGGTAATTTTATTTCTAATTTTTGAGGACTCTCCATACTGTTTTCCACAGTGACTGTGGCATTTCACCTTCCCACCAGCTGTGCACAAGGTTCCAATTTCTTTACATCCTTGTCAACACTCGTTGTTTGTGTTCTTTTTGATGATAGCCATTCTGACAGGCATGTGGTGATAAGTCGTCGTGGTTCGGGTTTGCATTTACCTAGTAATTAGTGATGTTAAACATCTTTTCACATGTTAGTTGGCTGTTTGTATTCTTCATGGCTCAGAAGGCCAAGAATCTGCCTGCAATGCAGGAGACCCGGGTTCAATCCCTGGGTCAGAAAGATCCCCCAGAGAAGGAAATGGCAGCCCACTCCAGTATTTTTGCCTGGAGAATTCTATGGACAGAGGAGCCTGGTTGGCTACAGTCCATGGGGCTGCAAAAAGTTGGACACGACTGAGCAACTAACACTAACACACATATCTTCTTTGGGGAATTGTCTGTTCATGACCTTTGTGATTTTTAATTGGATTTTTATTGTTGTTGAGTTTTAGTTCTTTACATATTCTGAATATTAAGCTCTTATCAGATAAATGGTTTGCAAATATTTTATCCAATTCCATAGGTGGCCTTTTCACTCTGTTGATTCCTTCTCTGTGCAGAAGTTTGATGTAGTCCCATTTGTCTGTTTTTGCTCTTGTTTCTTATGCTTTTGGTGTCATATTCCAAGAAATTGGCACCAAATCCAATGTTGTGAAGTTTTCCCCCTATATTTTGTTCTAGGAGTTTTATAGTTTTGTGTCTTATGTTTAGGTATTTAATCCAATCAGTGCTTTCTTAAAGTATGCTTTATTATTGGGCAGGAATAAGAAGTTTGTTCTTTAGTATGACAGGAATTTGCCATATTGAAACCTTCTTTTCCCTCTTCCTCCCCTTCCTTCTCTTACAGCATGAAGTTGATAAACTCATTCATTTTTTTTCTTATTTGCTTTGCTGTGAGCAAAATGATAGTGAATTCATTTTCAACAACACTTTATTGTTTGCTCTTTGATTAGCAGGAGGAAGATGAGCCTTAAGTCTGAACGCCGAGGAATTCATGTGGATCAGTCGGAGCTCCTATGCAAGAAAGGATGTGGTTACTACGGCAACCCTGCTTGGCAGGGTTTCTGCTCCAAGTGCTGGAGAGAGGAGTACCACAAAGCCAGGCAGAAGCAGATTCAGGAGGACTGGGAACTGGCAGAGCGGTAAAAGAACTTAACTTGGGGTGTTTAGACAATGATGTAACTGGATACACAGCTTGAGAATACATTTTTCTCTTCTGTTTTGAGCTATTAGCAAGTCAGCTTAATTTTAAGAGAAATGGATATTTTCTTTCGTTCACCACTTGACGAATAGCTTTCAGTGATTTCTTCACTTTGTCTTAACTTTTAATTGTTTTGTGTTTGGGATGAGTTAAGTCTTAGTTCTCTAACATAGACAATAAGCTCCTTTGAATGAAGACGAGCATACTTTATGGTGAAGATTAAATGAGGTTATAGATATGAGTGCTCAGGGTTTGGCTTATGACTTTCATCAAGCATTATTTTCCTCATTCTTTTAATATACCCAGCATGACATCTGGCACAGTGATAAGCACATAATAGTAGAAACCTGTTGATTTGTATCCATGGTCCTGAAAGTACAGAAATTTAACTTTTCCTTAAAAAATGGCATTTGTTAGTTTTATCCAGGAAAATGACTGTGATAAAAATTAAAACATAGAATGTCTAGTGAGCATAGGAGCTAATAAAACGCCATGAATAACACCACTGGACCACCAGGTTTTGTAGCTTTAGCTTGTTCCCAGGTGATGCTGACACTGCTGTCTGGAGAATCACACTTCGAGAATCATAGTTCTATGGATAACTTTTGAGATTTATTATGAATACCTCAAATTCAGCTGGTCCAAGGCCAGATTTCTTGCTTTTATTTCCTCTAATCCCCACTCCCAGCAGCTCCTCCTGTCCCTCCTCTTGTATCCAGTTAATGACGTCACTCTTTATTCAGTCGACTCCTTCCACTCCCACACACTGCTTGCAGGTAATTGAGCTGCAAATAAGCAATAATTCTGCTTATTTCAGCTCAGAGAGGCCTTTTGAATTCCATCCTCTCCTGTTTCCAGGTTCTTACTTCTCTCTCTTAAATCTGTGTACTCTGTTCTTAATTACTGTCTCTGTCCCTAGTCTGTCTGCCCCTCCAGGTGTCACACAGCTACCTGCATTATGTTTAAAGCACAGATCAGATAATGGTGTTAGATTATAGTCTTTCTTGATTCCCCACCACGTGATCAAGTCCAGGATTATAGCAGGCTTGGCAGTCAAGGCTTCTTACCACCTGGCACCTACCTGTACATCCAACATCAGAGTCCATCACATCGTCAGGGATCTGACTACATTGAGTGAACTTGGTCCTCAACACAAGTCACATCCTTCCCATTTGTAGTAGTATCTTCTTTCTGGAATGCTCTTTCACTTGGCGGAATCCTCTTGATCCTTCTAAGACTGGGCTGAATATCACCATTATAAAAACTTTCTTGGGACTTCCCTGGTGGTCCGTCTGCCAATGCAGGGCATGCGGGTTCAATCCCTCATCTTGGAAGATTCCACGTGCAGTGGGGCATCTAACCCTGTGTACCCCGGCTGTTGAAGCCTATGCCCTGGAGCGCATGCTCTGCAAAAAGAGAAACCACCACAGTGAAAAGCCCATGTACCACAAGTAGGGAGTAGCCCCTGCTTGCTGCAACTAAAGAAAGCCTGCACATGGTAACAAAGACCTGGCACAGCCAAAATAATAAAATAAATTTAAAACAAAAAACCTTCTTGGACTCTTGCAGCAGATTTAGGTTTTGTCCCCCTGTATTCTCATAGCACTAGGGTTTTGCTGTCTACTATAGGCTTTGTCACAGTATGTGGTAGTTATTGACTTAGCTTGTTCTCTCTTCCACCCTTGAGGTTGTCAGGGAAGAGGACTAGACTGTATTTTTTGTGTGTAATCCTCGTGCAACTGCTGAATGAACTTGATCCACGGAGAAAGTACCTTTTGAAGTTTGTAGTGGCACATAGGATAGTTTGCTGTCAGAGACCTCAGACCTCTTTGGTATTTAACCTCTAATTCTGAACGTTTTAGCTCCCCAGTTCATCAAGTTATTACCTGTAGATGCAAGGAAAACTTGGAGAATATCAGGGTTACTCTTGATCTCTCCTTGAATTACAGACTGCAGCGGGAGGAAGAAGAGGCCTTTGCCAGCAGTCAGAGCAGCCAAGGGGCCCAATCCCTCACATTTTCCAAGTTTGAAGAGAAGAAAACCAATGAGAAGACCCGCAAGGTTACCACAGTGAAGAAATTCTTCAGTGCTTCATCCAGGGTTGGAGCAAAGAAGGGTAATTTTTCTGATTCTCTTGTTCCCTTTGTGCCCAATGAGACACAGAATGTGTGTGGGCTCAGCTTTGTAATTTCTGTAAGCATTCAGAGATATCAATGCAGACTTGAGATGTTGGGTTGGAGGTGCAGATGACAAATGAAATCTCATTGGTTGGAGGACATTGTGTTTAAGAAAACTTATTTTTACTTTATCAGAGGAATAAAGATAGTTGAAACATATAGCTTTGTTTATAAAATTTATACCCATTGTATCTGCTTGGGTGTTTTATTTTTTGTGCCTTCAGTTTTTGAATATTGGTTTACTCTCCTTTGTTTAATATCCTCACTATCCATACGTTATCAGAAATGACTGTTTCAGGTTATCTTAAAGTTGTCTAAAAGAGAAGTTTTCTGAAAGCTTGAGAGGCAGCTTGTGTCTAGATAGGAAATACTATTTAGAGAACATGTAGGAAAGGCTCACTTTTGTATATGCTTGACCTTTTTCATCCTATTGCTTAAAATTCCACATTATAACCAGCAGGAAAATTCTCGCTAAAGTCACACCTGTTCTACCAATGAGCTGATAAGCTAATTGAAATGACCCAGCAGGAAGCAAGAAAGACTGTCTCTTGTTAGACCTTAGTCTCTCTACCTCTGTGTTGATAACCAACACTGATGCTGTCAGAGAGCTGTGCTCTTGGACACTTCCCTCCACTCCCTCCACCCCAACCTGGGATAATTGTTGTTAGGTTTTTGGTCTGCCTGCAGGAAGGGAAGTAATAGTATCACAGCTAAAGATCTTTGCTGATCTTTTGGATTTAATGACTATTGTTTTTTATTTATTAGAAGGAATGATTGTTTATCCAAAAATACAGCACTTCTCTTTAATAAAGGCAAACCTTTACGCCATCTTTTCATTCACATGATCCATTTGGAATTGTTCTTGCTTGGCCCTCTGTCAGGAGTTTTCTCTACAGCAGTAAGAAGGGGAATAATCGATACTTGTTACAGATTAGATGTGTTTGATAAGAATGTATTTGGCTCATGGTTTATTTATGAGGAGGTAGTGTAGTAGGTGATTAAAAGTGTATACTTTGGAGTCACCCTGGTTTGAGTCTCAGCTTTGCAGTTTGCTAGCTGTGTGACCTAAGCAGGCTGATCTCTTTAAGCCCTGTCTATTCTGAGGGATAGTAATACCTATCATTGGCATGTCTTGAGGAGTAAATGAGCTGATGTGTGTACAGAGTTTTAGCGCAGTACCTAACACACATAGTCAGTCTCCAGTATGTGTTAGCTATTTTAAAATGCATGTTGTTTTTTTGATAGAAAAAAACCTCCTGGTAAGGAACTCGGAGGTATTGATCAAAGCCATTCATTCTTGTTTAGTTTGCATTCTGTTTCCTTCTTTGGGGAAGTCTGATTAACCTTATGCATTTATAAATGTCTAGTGAGATGATATATGACAACAAGTGAAATAGTAAAGAATTATAAAATCATCAGCTCTAACTGTCACATTTTACAGATGACAGTATGAAAGCCCATAAGGTGAACTGATTTACCCAAGATCATATAATGATTTGCTAATATTAGAGTTCAGGTCTCCTAAGTCCTGGTTAAGCTTTTTCCCCTTATATCCCTTGACCTCAAATATGTATGTGTTCACCTGTAACTATATCTGTGTCTGTATCTATGTAGATAGATAAGTGCATAATAGTCACACACATTTATGCCTATACTTGGCACTTTTAAAAATCATGTCCTAGGAGCTTCTATACAGTGTACATTGTATTATGGAAAGAAGATTTGTACTTTAAAAGAAAAATTTCAAGTGATTTTTAATCTTAAAAACTTTCATGTGGAATAGTTGTTAATTTTTAAAATTTCTTTAGAATGATAGATTTTTTTTTTTTAACCTTTAGCTGTTTTATGTCTGTAGAAAGCATGTGGTGAGAAAGACTTCAGAGTGTTTGGAAGAAAATTGATGTGTGTGTATTAGAAAAGAAGATGCTATTGGATCTTTGTTTCACAGATTGCTTATGTAACTCTGCCAAATGAACTCTGCATTTCAGGGTGATGATTTTTTGGGCCTTTGCATGTGGATGAAGTTAGCCTATACTAAATGCAGTTTTCATTTATTGAGTCTAGACTACAATAGGCCTTTTATGTTCTGTGTTCTTTATTTTACTTTGTTAACACGAGATGTCCTTGCTCTTGATATTTTACTTGCTTCTATTGGTGGTACGAAAGAAAGCTCTTAAGCCAGGGCAGGTTGGTGGTACATAGAATGCAAATAACCTTCTAAGGGATTTGAAAAATATTTTAACTTCCTGTTAGAGTTGTCTGTGTCTTCAGAGAAGATTAATGGGACAGCTTGACCGTAAAGACTCAGAGAATCTACTTTCAGTTTTTTAATCTCCAAAGCAGGGTTGAGTGAGGTGTAGTTTAGAGTAAATCACAGTGGGTCAGCCAAGTTGAAATAGTTGCTCATACATTCTAAAATGCCCTTTTTCTTTAGAGCTCAAATAGATGTCACCCTGAGTAGAATCTTGTGTTCATCTTTTCCAAAAATCTAAAAGTTATGCTCTAAGGAGGGATTAAGGAAGGCTGTCTTTTTTTTTTTTTTTAGAATTAAGATGCCAATCTTTCTACTCAGACCTTAGATTCTAAATACTATCCTACACTGAAGTGAATTCAGGTTCCTTGAAGAATTGAGTGATTCTGGAACTGGAGCAGGGAAAGGAGGGCCCCTCAGAAATGTTGGGGACATGTCAAGCACCCAGAGGTCAGCTTGAATGGTTTCCCACTGACCAAATTTGGGTATCAAAACAAATAAAGACAATAAATGGACTGCAGATGAATAAAACAATAATCTATTAGTCCATCCAACTAATAAAATAGATAAAGAAGGGAGGAAAACTCTTGCTTACCATAGAGTGTTGACTAACACATATAGGAGTGATGGAGACAGAAAATCACCATGTTATAGTTATCCTGGTAGGAACTGGTTCAGACAGGTTACACCAGTGGATGCCGAATCTAGGGTGAGAGTAGGGAGTTTCCTGAGGAACAAGTGGTGAACCGTGATTCAGGTTAACTCCCACAACTTATTTACTGATTACACATAGAGAAATGATAGCTGCATTACAGCGTGGGAAATGGACCTTGTGTGCTTCTAGGTATGATAATTCGAGAAGAACACAACATCAATTGTGTAATATTTAAGCTGAAAATTTATAACCTGACATCTAGTCATGAGGCAACAGTAGAGAAACACAAATTGAGGTACATTCAGTAAAAATAACTGGCTCGTATTCTTCAAAATTGTCAGTGTCATGAAAAACAAAGACATTTCCAGGTTAGAGGAGACTGTATGACCACTAAATAAATGTGTGACCCTCAGTTTGATCCTGTGTTTTAAAAAAAAATGCTTATTTTTCAGTAACTATAGTTAGCAACAGAATATCCTTGCTGCTAAGAAATACTCAAACTAAGGGATAAAGAGCATGATACATACCATCTACTCTGAAAAATTTAGAAAAAATTGCACACAGACATGGAGCAAAGTGTTAAAATTTTGTGACTCTAGATAATGGGTAGAAAGGGATTCTTTGGGAGAATTCCACGGACAGAGGAGTCTGGTGAGCTGTGATCCATAGGGTTACAAAGAGTCGGACACAACTGAAGTGACAGCATGCATGCACATACTAATTCATAACTAGTGAATGCAGTTCATCTTTTTTATTCTTTTAAGTTTTTTAAAGCAGTTTTAGGTTCACATAAAATTGAAAGGATCATACAGAGAGTTCCCGTACGTGCTGTGCCTCCACACATGCACAGTCTCCTCCAGTGTCAGCATCCCCCGCCAGAGTGGGCCATTTGTGTTAGTTGCTGAACCTACATTGACACATGATTTTCAGAAGCATGTAGTTTACATAAGGATTCATTCTGGGCATTGGACATTCGGTTGATTTGGACAAATGTATAATGATATGTATTTACCATTATAGTATCATACAGAGTATCTTTACTTTCATTAGCATTTTGAAAGAATATTTTTAAAAAATCAAAATCATCTGTCTTTGGAAAATAGTATTTGTTGAAGGGAGAGAGTGTGCACAAGTAAGGCAATAAAAGAGATGGTTAGTTTCCCCGCCCTTGGCTGGCTTACAGATCCACAGAGTCTCAGGGCATGGTGTTCCCTGGAAAGAGTCCTCAGTCCACTCTGACATGCTGAGGCAGATACTGCATAGTAAGGAGCTCAGGCTGCAGTTAAGGCACAGAGTCCTGGGTTCAGATTCCAGCTTGTGCCACTTAAATAGCTGCAGCATCATTCAAGTTAATTAATGTTCTCAAGCCTTAGTTTATAGAGTTGTGAGGATTACACAACAAAGCATTGGAAAAGCACTTAGCACGTAGTAAACATTCGCTGTATGTAAACTATCACCATTGTTAGTTTGTCAGATTGCATGTGTATTCTGTTGTTGTTGGGTGGAGTATTCTATAAATATCAGTTAATTCAAGTTGTCTGATAGCATTGTTCAGGTATTCTGTCCTTATTGACTTTTTTGTATTACCTATAATATTGATTACCAAGAGAGGAGCATTGAACTCTCCTATTAAAATCATGGATTTTTAAATTTCTTCTCTTTATGTTTCATGTGTTTTAAAGCTGTGTTACTAGGTGCATGGGCTTCCCTGGTGGCTCAGGGGTAAAGAATTCCTGCAGTGCAGAGACGGGGGTTTGATTCCTGGGTTGGGAAGATCCCCTGGAGAAGGAAATGGCAACCCACTCCAGTATACTTGCCTGGGAAATCCCAGGGACAGAGGAGCCTAATGGGCTGCAGTTCACGGGGTTGCAAAAGAGTCAGACACGACTCAGTGATTAAACAAACAAGGAGAATCCAAATATTTAAACATAAAATAACTTAAATTCAAGTTTAACTTTGATTTAGCATAATTTAAATAATCTTAAGTTAGATACTTAAAGTAATTCCATGCATGGATCTTCTGTGTAATGAAACTTACTATGTTTAATTTTCCCAGCAGAAATTCAGGAAGCAAAAGCTCCCAGTCCTTCCATAAACCGGCAAACCAGCATTGAAACGGATAGAGTGTCTAAAGAGTTCATAGAATTTCTCAAGACCTTCCACAAGACAGGCCAAGAAATCTATAAGCAGACCAAGCTGTTTTTGGAAGCAATGCATTACAAAAGGGTAGGTTGAGAACCACCTAGAAACGTAGAGTCTTAGAGATAATCTAGTGAAACTTTGAGATAGGTCTTAGAGATAATCTAGTGAAACTTTGTCATTTTCCAACTGAGAAAATAAAGATCCAGAAATGTTGTCACTTACCTGAGAAATGTCACTGAACTAAGTTAAACATGACTCTAAGGCTAATACTTTTGCACTACAACTCAATGGTATTTGGATCATCTTCATGTGGAAAGTCTGGCATCAAAACCACTTACACTGTTTCCTTTAGTAGTAAGCCTTCCTAACTTGTCACCTTATAAATAGTAAGCTGCCAAGAGGGCCATAGTAGACCTTGAACTCAAGTAATAATCATTAGACCGAGAATAATCATTTAGGATTTTTTTTGGGGGGGTTTGGTTTTGTATATTGATTTTTAATTTTCCTGTCCTTGCTCAGGTAGAGAAGCGAAAGCTAAAATTTAGACATTGAAAAGGACCTTAGCAACTTCTGTCCATTTATTGTACAGGTAGGAAAGTTGAGAGCCAGAGAGGATGAGTGACTTATCCAGGGTCACTTGGATAACAGCTTGTGTCCTCTCCATGTGTGTCTTTACCCTGTAATTTCTAACCTGTAGTTTCAACAGTGAACCACTCTTGCCCACACCTTTTTCCTCTTCGTTCCTATTTTCTCCAGTCCTAGAGTATGCCAGTGATGAGCAACCTTTTTCCCACATAACAGGTCAAGTCTAGAAAAATTAAGTATTTTCAGAATTGCATTAAAATTTTTTTTAGCCATTTTATCTTTATCAGGAAATACTTTATATCTGCACTGAGAGTTTTTAAAAATACTTCCTCATCCCCAAAATGTACCTCTTTAGGTTAAAATTTCATTCAGCACCTGCATAATTCCCATACACTGAAGTATTGCAAAGTAATGCTTAAAGAGATTTTTTTAAAAACTAGCTGCTATACTGCTTGAAAAGCCTGGTTCACTTTACTCATCTGTGAATACTTTTGATCTTTTCCTAAACCTTGTTGGAAAACTCAGGTAACCAGTGCTAAATACACAATTGCATTAATGGACTCTAATTCAGGAGTCTCTTCATTGAATTAAGACTATATGTTTAGTAATGTCAGGTGCTTGCAGAAGCCACTGCCAGGACACTACTGGACCCCTGGAGTGTCGTGAATAACATTGTATGTGCTCAAACTCTGGTGCCCTCAGAGTGTTTTAAATGAATGTAACATCTTTGGGAATTCTGCAGAATTTGGCTACCTGGTGCACCAACTGATCTGTCCCTTCTGTCTCAGAATGTGTTTCTGGAACACTTAACCCTTACACATTTCATTCACTGAAGCAAAGGCAAAAGTTTAAACATTTCTCTTGCTGAAAAATTACATGGTAATGTTTGTGAAAAGCACATTCGAGTAGTTTGTCATTAATAACTATCTAGCTCCTAAAAGTGACTAACTGCTCCTGGCTTTTCCTTAGAGTGATGAAGTGAATTCACGTACCTTGATAGTTCTTACCACCTTCATTTTGCCAGTAATTGAATTTGACAGAAATCAACTAGCTTCATGACCACGGGGTATAGTCCCTTGGAAGGTAGATTATCTTAAAATCTGAGGCCTACATGCTTGGCGACATACTTTAAAACTTAAAATTAAACATGTATTTAGAAGGCGTAAAGCCCTAATATGTTTAGTTTCCTGGAAAAGGAAATTATTGAAGGCAGCAGAGACTAGTGATACAAAAAATATGAACATTAAAAGTTAAGTTAAAACCTAAGTAGATCAAACAGTTAACTGTAGTACAAAAGAATCTTAATCTAGAAAATAGGTCATGGAGATCTAGTTTCAAAAGATAAAATACACAAAACATAATTAAGGAAATAGTCAAAGATTTTGAAAGCTAAGGGTGGAAAAAAGACTTCAGCCAGACCTTTTTTTTTTTTTTTTAGGAAAAAAAAATAAAATGGCTTTACACAGACATTATAGAAAAGACTATCCCAGGTATTGGTTAAAGAATGCTTAAAGAAAAGAAATAATTTACACTGTTAGACTGTGCTTTTTCTTAGAAAATTATGAAAAACTTTTTGGAATTTTGTAAAACTTAAAAGAATTTACCAGCACAAACGTGCTATTATGTCACTTAGCTCCTTTGGGAAGAACTTTGAAGGATCTGAGATGTAATCTACTTGCAAGTTAAAAGTTAGCCTGCCATAGTTTCATAGGCTTCCCTGGTGGCTCAGATAGTAAAGAATCCACCTGTAATGCAGGAGACCCATGTTTGATCCCTGGGTCGAGAAGATCCCCTGGAGAAGGGAATGGTTATCCTCTCCAGTATTCTTGCTTGCACAGTTCCATAAACAGAAGAGCCTGAAGGGCTACAGTCAGTGGGGTTGCAAAGAGTTGAACATGACTGAGCAACTAATGCTTTCACTTTCATAATTCCATGAATACTGGCAGAAGACAAGCTTCCTGGGTCAAGAAAAAAAAAAAAAAAAAAGAAGCCAGTTTATGACAGCATTAGCAGTGGCCAGAGTATATCAACCAGGTAATCCCTGTATAGGCAGTGAGTTAGGCTAAAGAAGAGGGTCTTTCATAGGGCTGTGAGCCTGCCTGACTTTTGCTCCAGAAAGAAACCTTATTATATTAGACAGTGAACAGCCTACCCTTTTCACTTGAGTGGGGCTCTACCCCTGTTTTCACGGCCTGTCCACTATACAGCTGTCTTGGAAAAGGGTGCAGAACAAGGGCTGCCAGTGTCTCCTCACAAGATGCAGAAATAGGAGAGATCAACATAGAACTGTTTCCCTGTGTCTTTACAATAGTATGAAGAGTAGTAATAAATGGGCACTTGCATTCTTTTTTTAAAGATGTATGTATTTTTAATTGGAGGATAATTGCTCTACAACATTGTGTTGGTTTCTGCCTTATATCAGCATGAATCAGCCATAGGCATGTCCCCTTGCATTCTTTTTTTCTATGCCTGGCTCTGTTGTAGCCTCCAAGGACACGAAAGTAAATAGTATCCTCAGGGAACTGACATTTTAGTGCAGGAGATAGGCAATAAACTAATTTATAATATACAACTGTGGTAAGTCCTCTGAAGAATCTAAAGCAGGATAAGAAAACAGAGTGGCAGGTTAGTTCACATTGCAAAATAAACACTGCTAAAGTGTAAATCTGTGCAATAGAAATAGAAAATGGAGTGTTCTGAACTGTAACAAAATTACAGTGATTGTGTGGAGCTGGGGGAGGAAGTAGGTGATCCATTGCCACCTATAAAACAGGCCATTTAGGCCTTTAAAAGGAGGCCATAGTTTCTAGTTAGGAGTGAGTACTGGTAATAGTCTTAAGAATGAAATGTGTTCTTACTGTTAAGATTTGATGCGAATGAAAGTTAGCCATGTTATGTATTATAAATTAGTTTATTGTCTATCTCTTCCTCTAAGCTATCTAAGGAGATAATCTATTGCAGAAAGTACTGAATTATTTGCATTCAGTCTTCCTGTTCAATCTGAATGCCCTCTGAGAATGTTATTATTTTTTATGTAATTGCCTGGTACAGTGGCTAGAATTCTATTAGCCATGTAATAAATGTTTTCAGAATGAATAAAAATATAATTTTCTGGAAATTGGGGGAAAATAATCTTAACGGAAAATCCGAGAAAAAAACAGAATACCAATAGAGATAAATTTAGCAGCCTGGTGAGATAAATCCACAAAATTCAGTTACAGTACAAGATGCCAGAGATAGAAAGCTAGAGAGCCTAGCAGACTTTTTAAAAAGAGCAGTTTTTAAAGATAATAGCAAAAAAAATAAATAAATAAAGATAATAGCAATAAAAAGATTAAATATTAAATGATAATCTAATACAGAAAGAGGTTTATTCAAAGAATTAAAAGACTGTTTCTGGATTTTATCTTGAATTTAGTTGAGGAAGTACAGGTATCTTGGATCTAGCTGAGGAAAACAAAAAGATAAATTTACAAATACCTTTCAGGTCAGTATGAATACTTAAAATATTAAATTATACATGTTACATTTTTTATTCTAGTAAAAGAAGGTAGCAGGAGTTTGGGAGGGAAGTTTCTAAATATAGCAGACAACTCAGAATATACTAAAATGAAACTTACCACAACTAGATATGATTTTCATATATAGACAGAAAAGAGAGAGAGAGTGGTGAAATAAACCAGGGATTCCAGAAATAAATTCAGTTTCTCAGGAGCAAATTATATGAGAATTAGAAAAACAAGGGGGAACAGGATTGCTTTTTACTAATTGCTGCTGAAGAAGACAGGGAAGTTTGTTTGCAAATTATTTAAGGTCTGTGTTTGATACGAGCCTTACATGCCCACCAAATAAAAGAGCTAAGAATGAAAAACATTAGAAGAAAGCAGATTAAGGTACTTATTTCATCTACAGAGAGAAGCTAAAATTGGAACTGTTGAAAATTGTTCTTAATAATCAGGAAAAAGGTTTAATGGTATTAAACATTCAGGCAGTTAAGGAGTGCAACAGTTAAGGTATGACAGAGTGCTGTTGAGTGCTGTGAGGCCTGCAAGGTTATTTTGACCAAGGGAATGGAGAGTACATCTTCGCAGAGGAGGCGAGATGGGGACCGAGCCTTGAATGAAACCCTGTGGGACTTCCTTGGGCAGCTTCTGGAGGATTGGAGAGGAGCAGAAGTAATCTGGACAGAGAATAATTTTACATTGTTAGAGAGGCGGGAAAGCTAAATGCAGGTTCTCAACAATAGGAAACCTAGCAGCGTACGTGGGGACCAGATCGTGATCTAAGATGATCAGTTGAGAAGAGAAAGATCGAAAGTGGGAAGATCAGCTGAACTCCAGGGGAGAGGTAATGAGGACCCAAACCAGGGAAGGTGGACTAGACATTGTGAAGGCAGGTGGGCAAGGTTTGCTCACTAGCTCTCACCCCAGGCCATCTCTTCTGAATCAGCCAGGGCGTCAGGGACTGTGTGCTTCATCGGGGCTTTATTGACCCACGTCATTGGCCTGTGCAGAGGTGGTCTGTGAGAAGCAGTCCTGTGGAATTTGTCTTGCGCCATATCCATGCCCTCCTGTGATGACATCTTCATGAGAACCCTTGGAGAAATTCCTGATTTTGGAGTCAGAATTTCACCTAAGAAACTGCTTTTAGATTTGGACACTCAGTTGTGTGACTATTTTCATCTTGCTGATGATTGCTAGACAGCTTAGTTAGACAAATTTATGGGATGACTTTTTTTTTTTTTTAACTAACTTCTGTATCTTCAAGGAAGACATTTTAGTGTTACCTTTCCAGCTCTACTTTCTGTTTCTCTCCATGTTTTGTCTTGTTTTGTCATTTTTCTAGGTTGCTCTGAGCTGGGTTTATCTTTCATATAGACTTCAAATATTCTTTGGAAGAAAGTGGGGAATAAATACTAATATATATGTTACACCTGTAAAATCAGTAAAACCCAAATGAAAATTACGATGCTCAGTGTTGGAGGGGCTGTGTAGAAATAAGCACACATACATGGCTAATGTCTGTACTTGGAGTTTCTGAGGAGTGTGTTGAACAGATATTTAGAGCTGTAAAGTTGTTCATATTTTTTAAGCAGTTAATGCCACTTTTGTAAATGAATCACAAAAAGATAACCCAAAATAAACTATCTTCACACAGTTGTTTATAGCTACAATATATAACTAGTGAAAAAAGGGTAAGAACCCATGGCACACAGTGGTAAAAGATAGTTAAATAAATTGGCTAATATAATGGAATATTATAAAGCCATCAAATGATTAAGTAGACTAGGTAAGTCAGAATGTACATATACATGTAAATTATCAAAATATGCATTATACCCATGTAAGAATATGTGTATACAGCAGAAGGAAATGAGAAGTCATGGAATGTGGTAAAGAATATTAAAGGACAGGCTTTTCTTCCCTGCAGCAGTAATTGAATTCGTAAGTACTTTGGGGATTAGTTCAAGGAGTAAGTTTTGTAAAATTTAGAGCTTTCCTCCTGATCTGTCTTCCAGTTACTTAGCAGCCTCTTTGTCCCTTTGTTTCAGGATTTAAGTATTGAGGAGCAGTCAGAGTGTACTCAGGATTTTTACCAGAATGTGGCTGAAAGAATGCAGACTCGTGGAAAAGGTAATCCCTTGGGTAGCCCGCCTCCGGGAGACTGCTGGTAGTTGCACAGGCCTCCTGCTGGGTCTCTCAGTTGTTTCTCTCTTTCTCAAAAGTCTTCGTTGGTTTGCCTGCTCTGTTCTGTAGCTTACTCCACTAACATTCAGGTAGTTGGTTTTATACTTAGCAGTATCTTTGAATACCACCACGTATATCATTCCAAGATAATCAGGCAATTGGATAATTTCTTGAGCAATATTTAATAATTTCATTGGGAATAGGGACAGAGTCAGGTAAAACCCCTTGGGAGGCTTTTAAATAAAACCCCCATCTCGGAATTGCCATCTTGATGAGAAATATGCCCCATTTATTTACTTTAGAGTGACCTCTAAGGTCATATAGTAGACCTCTGAAAAGTGAAAGGGTGAGTCTTGCCAGCACATACCAGTCTTGAGAATTTCAAGTGCTTTTCTAATGTAGCATCATGCTAAGGTCTTCTCATTAAGCAGGGTGTACACCTATTAGGTCCTGCCAGACAGCTTAAGTTAGAAGTAGGAATTCTGTAAAAGGCAGCCGCAAAAGTTGGGGTACTTTTTTTAGAGTATTTTTTAATATTTTATACTTTTGTTTGAGTGTTTTTAATGTATTTCTGGTAAATTAGTTTTCTGCTACTTTGAAAGTACTATGAAAACATTACTCTTCATTTCAAATGTTCATCCTTCATTCAAGTATCCTTGTGAATATTTCAGTGCCTCCAGAAAGAGTTGAGAAGATAATGGATCAGATTGAAAAGTACATCATGACTCGTCTCTATAAATATGTGTTCTGTCCAGAAACTACTGATGATGAGAAGAAAGATCTTGCTATTCAGAAGAGGATCAGGTAGTTGGTTGTTCTGCTTTTCCTTGTTGTATTTACTACCTCCCATTGGAAGAACACATCCGAGAAAACTGGGCCCTTGAGTTTCAGACCTTGGGTGAAAGTAACAGCTAAGGTGTCTGCCATCCTTAGCATATAAACTCCTTTGTGATGTCAGAAAGAAAAGGCATGTGGTAAATTGACAAGAGGAGAAGACTCAGGTCTCCATCGTGCTCATCTATTTGAATCCAGGCAGCTTTAGATGAGAACCATGCCTGGTGTTCAGATCTCCAAAATTTCCAAGGAACAAGAGGAAATTTCATTGTTTTCTCATTTCACTGCACTAACTATCTTGTCAGGCAGGAAGCTGTGAATATCCGTATAAAGGCAGTGTGTGTTGTCTGTCTTTGTTATTCCCAGGGGTGATTCAGCCATTCCTGCTGCTGCGTCTTTCCACTAGCCCTGGGTTGCTAGCACTGTGCAAAGCACCCACTGTTCCATGGCCAGTGGAGCGAGTGCCCGTGCTGTGCATTCTAGCGGCAGCAGAGCACTGGGGAAAGAGGCCGTCGACATGTGGGAACAGGGCCAGGCCTGAGCCTGAAGAGGTGTTTCTGGAGGAGAGGGAGCCTCGGATCACAAGTGGGGTTCCCAGACAGCGGGGCTGGTAATCGGTAGCTCTGAACTTGATGATGTCTCATTGGAAGTGTGGAATTGATCTTGGGAAGATAAGGGATGAAGCCAGAAGTAACTCAGTGGGCTTTAGACTGAGGTGCAGGGTGAGAGCGTTAGTCAAGCATGTTGTGAGGGTTGGCAGCAGAATTTCACGAGTGGAATCACCGTGTGACCAGAAATCTCAGTGGTTCAGGCGGAAGTGACACACGCCTGATGATCTCTGACTCGGGCTCTGGTGTGCTTCAGAAGTTGAGGGCAGAGCCTAAAAGGTGGGCAGTGAGGACAGGGAGCAGCAGGTTCTTCCCAGATCTTCATTCTTAAATATCCATTGCTTTTCCAATGTAGTATAATTTCACTTCAACCGGAAAAATTGTCTTCTGCTTTCTTGTGATAAGTGCAGAAGAGAAGCCTCATCCTAGGATTCCAGTTGCTCAGCACATCAACCGAGCTGCTAGTAGGTGCAGGGGCTGGGGTTGCCTGACGAGCCAGCGGTGCCCTGTCTTTTTCTGTCACTGAGGAAATAACATGATAAATGATTACAGTCCATCCTTGGACCTTTTTTTTCACTGTCTCTCTCTTTCTCTCGGTAGAGCCCTGCACTGGGTTACACCTCAGATGCTTTGTGTCCCTGTTAATGAAGAAATTCCAGAAGTGTCCGATATGGTGGTGAAAGCAATTACAGGTCAGTGAAACTAAGAACTTTTGTATTTGGATGTTTTCCCCTTGAAGTTAGCATTTTGCTATATAAATCTGTACTTATTTCAGTGAGCAAAAAGATAGTATTTCTAAAATACTTCTAAAATGCAGATTGCCAAAGCTATATTGGAATGTGGTAAAAGTGATTTAAGAGTGTTAGGTTTCAGATCAGCAACTAAACCACTCTCCCCCTTCATTTTCCATGACCATTTCTTATTTCTTGAGCATTGAACTAAAGTCAACTAGATACATTTCTTAAAACTCAACTGCATTTATGTATCAAAATAATTTTGAGAGATGAAGTTGGTGAGGCATGGTTATCCCCAAGCTAGAATTATATATTAAAATGATGCCTCTAGTTGGTTGTTAATCAGAGATGTGCTTTGAATTTCTTTTCTGGTTAGTTGGAGAAGTAAATGAAGTGCACTAAATCGATGTGGCTCCGACGTTCTGGACAGGTCTAGTCACCTAATAAGGTTTCTGTTTCTTAATCAAGAAATAACCCAGCAGAAGTGCAACACAAAAGTTTTAAAACAAAATTGGTGGAGAAGACATCCAACTTGCCCAACTTCTTCTTAATTAAGGAGAAGAGTTGGAAAGAGATTGCCAATTTAGAGATTTTTAATGAAATTCTACTGGGAACGAAAGTGGGTCAGCTGATGTTAGCAGTGCTGGAGGTGCGCCATTAAGTAGCCTCCTTTGGTTATAAGAACCAGAGACTCGAGTTACAGTAAGAAATGAGGGTTTGCTTAAGATATTATCAGGGTTGGAAAGGAGGTGAGGCTGTTACAGAAACTTAGCTTCAAGGCCCCGTCAGGGACTGAATTGTCTTCTGGCTAACATGATTCTTCCACTTTCTCAGGTTCTGCTTCTCTTTGTACTTTTTCACATTCAGCTCTTGGTATAAAAGGTATTATTTTCTGTACCTCCCTGTGTAGAGTTTAATTGTCCTCACTAAATACCACCCTCTTTGTTGCTCAGAGCTTTTCTGCTAAGCTCCTCATGGGTCCCATGAATGACTGTTTTGGGTCAAGGCCCAACCCCCACCCCTGCCTTTTGCTCAGGGGACATCCATAAGAGATTGAAAGTGAAGCCTGAAACTTGTACTTACGTTTTCCCCAAAGACTCTTACTAGTAAGTTCAAGATCAACTGGTTTACATTTAAAGTACTTCATAGGAATTTATGCTGGGGACTCTCTTCTAAAAAGCCACAGGACAGACCTTAGAAAACTAGAAACTACAAGTGCCAAATCATTGTTTACTGAAAAATAAAAATAAGAAAGAAGATGTCAGTATATCAGCAGTTTGTTAACAGAATTTGAACTGTGGAACTTTGCTCTCTTGGCATCTAAGATGAAGTTTGGAGAGATCTTTTGATAGTAAAAGTATAGCCATGAAATTTTAAAAGCCTTCTTACGCTCTCATCTTAGCCCTCTCTTCTTGCCAGTCCAAGAGCTGGCACATTCTGCCTCTGAGGACCAGAGTTGATATGATCACTTTCTTCCTACTCTATAAACTTGTCAGCCTTCAAAAGGACAGTCTCTAACAATAGTCTTAAATGTGGAGATAATCAGTGAACTTTCTCAAAATCACTGTCTGCTTCTAATCAGGACTGTCCTTTTTGTTTATAAATACACTGCACTGAGGCCCGTGCCACTTGAGTTGGCATCTAGTGGGTAGAACCCCCGAGTGCTGCTAAACACCCTGCAGTGTGCAGGACAGTCCCTGCAGCAGAATCATCGGCCACAATGTCACTAGCACCCAGTTTGACTGACCTGGGAGTACTGCCTACTTTGCTTTCAAAACTGCATTAAAGATAAGTCTGGACATCTGCTAAGATAGAGTCCCCACCCTCAACCCTGTCTTTCCTCCTGGCCCCTTGTGGCTCAGACAGTAAAGAATTTGCCTGCAGTGCAGGAGACCCGGGTTCGATCCCTGGGTTGGGAAGATCCCCTGGAGAAGGGAATAGCAATCCACTCCAGTATTCTTGCCTGGAGAATCCCATGGACAAGGGAGCCCGGCAGGCTACAGTCCATGGGGTCACAAAGAGTTGGGCATGACTGAGACACTAACGCTTTCACTTTTCTCAAAAGCCCTGAATGGAAAGCACAAAACAGTATCTGAGGACTCCGAAAGGCAAGTCAGAGCAGGCAGATTGGGAAGGGGAGTCATTACTAAGGGAACAGCTAACGCAGTCATGAGTTTCCTGTGTTGTTTACTTTTCTTTCCACTCTCCTAGTTTAGACTTCAGGGCAGCACAAGTCATGGAACTGCTCCTGGGGTTGGGTGGTCTAAAAGCAAAAAGAAACTTCTCTCAGACTCAAAGATACTGGGAAGGGTGGGGTTCACTACCAGATGGAGAGTGTGGGAGAAGTCCCTTGGGTTTTGTTTTCCCCTTTATTTTCCTTTTTCTTCTCTTTTTCTTTTTACACTGCTGGCCTTGCTCCTTGGCAGGGCAGCTACAAATGCGTCCAGATAGAAAATACAGGCATGCCTCAGAGAGTCTGTGAGTTTGGTTCCCAATCATCGCAATAAAGCAAACACCGTTGAAAATGAGCCACACAGATGTTTTGGTTTCCCAGTGCTGATAAGTTATATTTACATGGTACTGTAGTTTCTTCAGTGTGCAGTAGCATTATGTCTAAAGAGCAATATGCATACCTTATTTTAAAAAGACTTTATTGCTAAAAATGCCAAAGCAATTACCATGGTAACATTAAAGATCTCAGATCATGATAACAGATATAATAATAATGAAAAGGTTTGAAATATGCAGGAAATACCGAAATGTGACACAGAGACACAGAGTAATTAATAAGCAAATGCTGTTGGAAAAATGGTGCTGAGAGATGCTCAACATAGGTTGCCACAAACCTTCAATCTGTAAAAAAAAAAAAAACAAAACAACTGCAGTATCTGTGAAGTGCAATAAAATATGTGCCTGTTATTCACTTTTAATTTATTTTAAAACTTAAGGAATAAAGATTAATGAGAACATGGTTAAATGTTTGAAATGGAGAATGTAAACCAACAGCAAAAGGCAGAAGGATAAATAGGGTGAAAATGGTTTATACACAATGGAGTATTACTCAGCCATTAAAAAGAATACATTTGAATCAGTTCTAATGAGGTGGATGAAACTGGAGCCTATTATACAGAGTGAAGTAAGCCAGAAAGAAAAACACCAATACACTAGACTAACGCATATATATGGAATTTAGAAAGATGGTAACAATAACCCTGTATATGAGACAGCAAAAGAGACACTGATGTATAGAACAGTCTTTTGGACTCTGTGGGAGAGGGAGAGGGTGGCATGATTTGGGAGAGTGGCATTGAAACATGTATAATATCATATATGAAACGAGTCACCAGTCCAGGTTCGATGCACAATACTGGATGCTTAGGGCTGGTGCACTGGGACGACCCAGAGGGATGGTTCGGGGAGGGAGGAGGGAGGAGGGTTCAGGATGGGGAACACGTGTATACCTGTAGTGGATTCATGTTGATATATGGCAAAACCAATACAATATTGTAAAGTTTAAAAAAAAAAAAAAAAAGAATACTGGAAAAAAAAAAATATATATATATATGTGGACATTCCCCCAAATCTTTTTGGTAATAAGTTATATTTAAATAGAAAAAGAAAAATAAATAGACTGAGACATAGTAACAGTAATTAAAACCCAGAATTAAAAATTTGAACAATAAAACAAAAATTATATAATTCATACAGAAGACAGGTAAGAAGGGGGGGCAGTATTAGTAAATTAAAATAAGGTCTCAGCACTGTCCAGTGTTCCTGTCTCCCACATGTTAGTCTTCCATGGCTGGTGGTCCTGTGAGAACTTCCCAGGTAGCTGACTCCGGGGATGAGGGCTGAGAGCAGGAAAAAACTCTCTGGCGTGTACCACCAAACCACCTAAATCTGAAACTTATTTCTGCTAATGGCAAGAAATTGGTGTCAAATTAAACCACTTCAGCTCTTTTCTTTCATGGTGTTCTAGAGTGTAGGGAGGTGTATCTGTCCAGAGGCACCCACCTGCCCTCCTTTTGTGTAGTTCTGACAGTGCAGAGTTCAAACTTAATCATTCCTCATTGCCTCCTGGTCCTTGTGACAGAGAATGTGAACTTATAAGAGCCTGCTAGTTGGACTTAGTGGTAGTGAAGGGCAGTGAAATAATTTTGCTTCTGAGAGAAATAAAGAATTGTTTATGAGATTAAATAATACCTATGTTCATCCCCTCTGCTACCCAGCAGGTTATAAGTGTCATAAAGCTGTTGTTAGATACTTGTTGCTAGTGGGAGATTTATATGCCGTGAGGATTGGCCACTGTGGACCTCTGTGTGATGGATTTCAGCTGCTTGCACTTTGATATCCAGCTCAGAGACGCCTTGTAAAATAGCCACATTTCTAAAACGCTGTATGCAAATGAGGCCTTCTGGACTGAGTTTTACAGTGTATTTATGAGGAACAAAAACAGTGAAATGACTCTGCTTATTTCTCTGGGGAGTTCATACACATTTTACATCGTGACTTAAAGAATGCCCTTTAGACTTAGGCTTGGCTTCAGATCCCTGCTATGAGCCTTTTTATTGTATAGTCTTGGACAAATCATTGACCCTCTCTGAACCTCAGCTTCCTTAATAGTGCACGTGCATACCCTGGGGATGGAGAGAGTATGCTTGTAGAGCACACAGTGTAGGGCCTGGCTGATGGGCACGTGTGCCCAAGTGTGAGCTAGTGTCTACTGTTGTTGCAGGCTTTCTCATACGCTAAGTTAACTAGTGGAGAACGGGTTAGTGAGGGCACCTCTGTAACTTAAGAGATGAAATACGATGATCCCGACGCCTCTTTGATGTAACCGTCTCCTCACTGGAAGCAGCATCTCTTCTCCTTTGTAGATATCATTGAGATGGATTCGAAACGTGTGCCCCGGGATAAGTTGGCCTGCATCACCAAGTGCAGCAAGCACATCTTCAATGCCATCAAGATCACCAAGAATGAGCCGGCTTCAGCCGACGACTTCTTACCCACACTCATCTACATTGTCTTGAAGGGCAACCCCCCACGCCTTCAGTCCAACATCCAGTACATCACCCGCTTCTGCAACCCAAGCCGACTGATGACGGGCGAGGATGGCTACTATTTCACCAATCTGGTAAGGACTTGACTTGCTGGTGTTGTGGAGAAGAACCCAGAGGGCTCTCACAGGCCTATGACATGTTTGTGCTCTGGAGTTGAGGGGTCAACATAGCTGAGGATGTTTGCTTGGTATCACAGAGCACATGTGACCAGGCCAGGCACACATACACCTCCTAGGACTTAGCCATTGTGGTTCCCCTCAGGACACACGATGGCCACGTTGAGTGTCTTTGCTGCTGTTGGCTGTCGCTCCCAGGAGTCGCAGCTGTAAGAGCCGCTCATTTACTTGGTTGTTTCAACCATGAATAAATGAGATCTTGGGCTGATTCCTTTATTAAAAGACTTAATGTTTATTTTTTGTTTCATTTCTACAAATTCCCTCTTAAAACTGAATACTGAGATGCTGATGCATAGAGGATGTGCAGCAATTTTCAGCTTTTGTTTTTTTACAGTAATAATAACACTAGGCGGGACAGTTGTGGGGTGCGCACATCTAAGGCCTGAGGCCACATACTTCCTTTTACTGACCGCTGTACTTCTCCTTGTTTGCGTTAGACTGGATTTATTGTCTCATTCATGAGTTTGAGCCTCAAGACACCTTATGTTCTTTGTTTCCTGTGCTGGAAGCTGTTCAGGGTAATAGGTAGGGAGGGGAGGCCAGGTTACATAAGGAAGCATTTCTGGTAAATTGTCTAAAAAGACGGATCCTTGAATCTCCTGCACTCTGCAGCTCTTCCTGGCCCCCTGACCCACAGCCTTAGCTGTGTGCACACCTTTTTTCTTCATCCTCTTCTTGCCAGACTCAGAGTCACGGCCCCAGTGAAACCACTGTGGCAAAAGCAAAAAATTGGCCAGTTGCCACATGCCTAAGGAACTCTGCTTCGCTTCACTCCTTTAACACTCCCGGTGACTCCTTCCTTCTGGAACGTCTCGTGTGCCTCAGCAGCCATGATTCCACTCCATCTCCCTGGGCTCTTTGTGGGCCTGGTGTCCTCCTTGTCTCCTTGAATGTGTCACTCCCTGGGGGCTCTGTCCTCCATGCATCTCTCTCCCTAGACCGTCTCTGGTCCTAGCGCTGCTGGTCACCTGTACAGTGATGACCTGCAGGTCACCTGTTTTGACCTCACTCTGAGCTTCCCAGCTAATTTATTATGCTTCAGATTTAATCTGTTCAGAACTGAAGCTACCTTCCCATCAAACGTTTCTTTCTTTTCCATTATGTACTGTTTCCATTAGTGGCAGTACTGTGTATCTACTCGCCTAGGCCAGGAGTGTCAGAATCATCTTAGAGGCCTGTTCTTTCCAGAAAATAGGCTGCGCTGCTTCTACACACATAGCGTAAGCCGGTGGGTAAGGGTCAGACAGGCACCTTCTTGGCAGATGAGGCTGTTGAAATAGATTTGCTAAATATTCTTTAAGAAGATTCACTTTTTTATGAATAATAAGGTAAGATCCTGCGAGCGAGTTTCTCAAAATAAATTCTGAGAGCTGTCTATTTTCTCCTGTTATGTTTTTCATGTTTTTCTCATGAAAATACTTTATTTAAAAAAAACTATGAAAATGGTATGTGCTCCTTCTAGAAAAAATTAGTTAAGAGAGTATAACTAAGATGTCTGTGTCACTCAGCATTTCCCCCAGCATTTCTATGCTAATAATTGCTACTATTTATTCATTGCTTACTACAGACCTGTGAGACATGTGCTACATTGTTTAATTCTCACAATAAATCTGGGTGGTATTTCCCTCATTTTACAAATGAGGGAACCACAGAGGGCTTAGGTAACTTTTCTAGGGTCACACAGCTCTGGGCTGTCAGTTGACAGAGGTGACATTTCACTCAGGTTCTCTGGTGTCTAAGTGCATTCTTTTAACTGTTTGACATTAAAGTATCTTGAGGACCAGTGGTCTGTGTGCACACAAGTACCTGCGGACATGCTCAGTGGCAGGCCGTGCGCTGAGTGGGTCTGCAGAGCTGGGAAGGCCTCCGCAGGGAAGGGCCTCATGGGGCGTGGCCCTGGAGCTCCAGGCCACACCGTGATTCCTCTGCCCCACAGCGTGGCAGGGAAGCAGAGCACCCCTGACGGCAAGGAAACACACGGGAAGCTCTGTGATAACCATTGTGGAATGAATACTAAAGGTGCCTCTTCAGATATTTCATTCTGTACAAGACCCTAGGACCTTCGGACCACCCAAGGAGAGGACTGAATTTCTGGCTCAATAACTTGGCAGTTAGATTTAATTTTTTTTAAAGGAAGAAATGCATTATTGCAGATGGGAGTATAAAGGAAACAACATGAATGGCCATGGTAATTTCTGAAGCTGAAGTCCATGGAGGTTCATGAGATTATCTTGTCAAGTTTTGATTTGTTTAAATTCTTTGTAATAAAAGGATTTTTTTACCTTCTCTTTGAATGTTTGTAGCTCTCCTATATAACTATAAAAATGACATTCTCTTCTTTTTATAGTGCTGTGCCGTGGCTTTCATTGAGAAATTAGATGCTCAGTCTTTGAATTTAAGTCAGGAAGATTTTGATCGATACATGTCTGGCCAGACTTCTCCCAGGAAGCAGGAATCTGAGAATTGGTCTCCTGATGCGTGCTTAGGTGTGAAGCAGATGTATAAGAATTTGGACCTCCTGTCTCAGTTGAATGAACGACAGGAAAGGATTATGAATGAAGCCAAGAAACTTGAGAAAGACCTCATAGATTGGACGGATGGAATCGCAAAAGAGGTTCAAGACATTGTTGAGAAATACCCACTTGAAATTAGACCCCCAAATCAGTCTGTAGCAGCTATTGACTCTGAAAATGTTGAAAATGATAAACTTCCTCCACCGTTGCAACCTCAAGTTTATGCAGGATGATGAAAACTTAACATGGATAGTATTTATTTGAGCCTGAATTGTAGCCAGCCCTTCCTACAGTCCACTGATTGGGATCTAGAGTATAACTTAATTGCTTAGAAGTATCAGCATTTTTAAAGGTACAGTTTGTGGGGATTGTTTTGTTCGTTTTGTTTTGTTTTCCTGTCAGGGGAGGCTTAGTAAATAATAAAGTACTATTTATTGAGTCACTGAAATAGATTCATTTAAGGCCTGTGTGAAAAGTTTGTCTATAAATCTATTTTTTCTCCATGGTTTTCCTATGCGCTTCCTCTGTGGCATTCACTGTGTTTTTGGATTTGATTAAATAATTGCCTTTTAAAGGAGAAAACGAATGCTACAAAAAATGTATGTGGTACCACTGTTCTACAGTTTGACATAATTTTATAATTGTAAAGATAGATATATTGCTAAGTAAATATGTAAAATTGTAAATATGTAAAAAAAAAAAAAAGGAATGTTGTCCGTTGTGCATGGCATTTCATGTGTTAATTCCGTTTCTTTTTTTTTTTTTGGTTTGAAATGAAGTATATTGAATATTTGCCTTTTAACACCGTTTTATTTGGTTTGCCCCACTAAAATGAATGCAGAAATACTTAGACATACTCTCCCTAATATGTTGGCTCCACCTTTAACAATGTGTTAGCCCTAACTTTGAGGTCCTGTTCAGTCAGAGAACATGACACCATTGAATCACGTTTTCAGTCATGTGAAGTTACTATTCAGTACAGACTGGAGACTGAACCATGCTTCCAGCACCTCTGACCTCCTTCCATTCAGCAAATGTTCCCCGAGCTCTTGGTCAGGGCGGTTGCCCTGGGGCTGAGTCAGAAGTCAGGAATTAACAGGTCTCTGCAGGCGAGAGCTGATGGAACATCTCTCTGAGCTTTAAAGTGCAGAGGCAAGGGAGGGGGCGTCTCTGCTTCCATAGTGTACTTGTGACTTTATGGACAGCCCAGTCACATGTCACATAAGCCTCTTTCAGGATTTCTCAATGTCAGTACTATTTGGAGCCTGAGGACATTTTTATTTGGGTGCCAGCTCATGTATTGTGGAGTATTTAGTGATGTCCCTGGCCTCTGCACTCATTAGACACCAGTAGCAGCCCCCCAGTTGTGAAAAATCGTCTCCAGACATTGCCAAATGGGGGGCAGAATTGCCCCCAGTTAGGGACTGCTGATCTGTTTTGTAAGCAAAGGCGTTTTCCTCCTGATGGCTAATATGACGCAACCAAAGAAAATGGCACCAAATGTACAGTGAAATGTGAACTCAGAGCTCATTCGGTAAAGCTCTCCAGCCCCTGGCAGTGTGGAGCCTTGTCTAATCCTGGTGGAGCCTTTCACAACTAAATACACCATCGTGATTCTCCTTCCAATCAGTGATGTCTACAGACTCTAGGAGTACCTGGGAAATTGTAATTCCCAGGCACCATTTTTGCACAAGATCACATCACACAAGCAGTTAAGAAAGCTTCCTTTGCGTTTCCAGTATCTTCCTCCTGGTGTACCACAGATGCGTAGTGCAATAGTTTTGGAATAAAACTAGGGTGGGTATAAAACTCGTTACCCCTTACTTAAATTAACGTCTAAAATGCATCACGTTGATACACCTATTGTCCTAAAGCACTGAAGACATGAAGCAGTCAACCGAGTCAGCGGATCGCCAAGCTCACTTGGAGTATTACCATCAAGTGTCTGGAGAATGTGCTCATAGAAACCTGGGCCCAGATGGTCTTCGTAGAGAGCTTCCCCTTTTCTTTCTTTTCTATGTACTTTCTAGGTGCTAATCCAGGTATACATACACACTCTTACTTCTCCTGGGAATATACTGTTCTTTTAGTCATTGTACATTATGTTTATTAAATAAAATGTGCATATCGGCCTCCCCAAAAAAGCCGTCTTCTTTTGACTTCTTACCTGTGTATAAATTGTTTAATTGGTTTTTTTTAATATGTCTCGTATTGGTTGAATTCTTTGGACTCTTGCCTTATAGTTTCTCTTTAAGTCAGCATCAATATCATAGCCAGGGTTTCTGTTTTCTCAACCAGAAAGTACTGGCATTTTATGTACTATAAATGTGATTGGAACAGAAGTCCTTATCAATATAGTTTCTTAATCCATTCCTCTTCCCAATAGGTTAATTTTTGGTTCTTCATCTTAGGAAAATAGACAGTATTAATAATTCTCATGTTATAAAGGTTTCCCTTTTAAACCACAGTAGTCATTATCACACTTAAACATGAAATAGACATTAAATTAATTAAAAGCAAGAACAAGAAGGTCTTCCCAGCTGGTGAGTCCTTTGCTCCCAAAGCAGGGGACCTGGGTTCAGTCCCTGGTCCAGGAACTAGATCCCACATGCCGCAACTAAGAGTTTGCATGCTGCACCTAAAGATCCTGCATGCCGCAATGAAGATTGAAGACCCCACGCACTGTGCTGTGACTTAAGATCTGGTGCAGCCAAATAAGTAAACGTTTTAAGAAAATATTTTTTAAATACTTAAAAATTTTTTGTAAGTACTTTGTAAAGTTGGTGAGACAGTAGATGTTAAATTTCTCACCAAAAGAGAAAAGTCCTTATGTAAGGTGATGAATGTGTTAAGTATATTGTGGTAATCATTCCACAGCGTTTGTTGTACAAAGTCAAAATGTTGTACAGCTTACACAATGAGATGTCAATTAATATCACCATAAAGTTGGGCTTCCCAGTTGGTACAGTGGTATGGAAGCCACCTACCAATGCAAGAGGTGTGGGTTCAATCCCTGGACTGAGAAGATCCCCTGGAGAAGGAAATGGCCACCCACTCCAGTATTCTTGCCTGGAGAATTCCATGGACAGAGGAGCCTGGTGGGCTGCAGAGAGTCAGATGAAACTGAGCATGCACCATAAAGCTGGGAGAAAAGACAAATCAATGCAAATATGAAAAAAAAAATTAAGTACTTTTTCAAATAAGGAACTGTAAAACTTCAAACATTTAAAAATACTACAAAGGTAAGGTAAGGTAAGTCGCTTCAGTCATGTCCGACTCTGTGCGACCCCATAAACGGCAGCCCACCAGGCTCCCCGTCCCTGGGATTCTCTAGGCAAGAACACTGGAGTGGGGTGCCATTGCCTTCTCCGAAAGGACATGAATAATTCACCATATAGACAAAAATGAACAATGATTTATCTGGGAATGTTCTTTGTTTTCCCTGAAGTGTTCATGATTTCTTGTGACTAAGAAAGCGTCACATGTTAGATTTTCTTGGCATTTCACCTGCTTACATAGTTTTGAATATGAAGATATGTGCTTTGAGAGATCAGAAACAGATCGACGGCATTCACCACTCGGCCAATTATATATAAAAGTTTGTTAAAAAGTGATCATAAATCTTTTTTAAATGGACACCAGATGAAAAATACTCAACCTCATTAGTAACCAAAGAAATAGAAAATAATTCAATAACAATTTTTTTGTCACATTGGCAAAGGTGAACATCTTATGGCAAATATAGCACTTTATGAGTGTATAGAGAATTGTGCCTCACTGATGAAAGATTATAAGATTTCCAGACAGCAAGTCAGGGCTGTGTGTCAAGAGCCTTAAAAATCTTTATACTTTAATGGCACAGTAACCCTATTTCTGTAATTAGCAATGCTAAGAAAATAATGTGCTTGTGCTTAGTCGCTCAATCTTGTCCGACTCTGCGACCCTGTGAACTGTAGCCAATCAGGCTCCTCTGTCCATGGGATTTTTCAGGTGAGAATACTGGAGTGAGCTGTCATTTCCTCCTCCAGAGGATCTTCCCCACCCATGGATTGAACCCGAGTCTCCTGTGTCTTCTGCATTGCAAGCAGATTCTTTTTTTTTAATTTATTTTTTAAATTGAAGGATAATTGCTTTACAATATTGTGTTGGTTTCTGTCAAAGATCAACATGCATCAGCCATAGGTATGCTTATGTCCGCTTCCTTTTGAACCTCCCTCCCCCTACCTTACTCATCCCACCCGTCTGAGGTGGTTACAGAGCCCCAGTTTGAGTTCTGCAAATGGATTCTTTATCCTCTGAGCCATCGGGGAAGCCCAAGAAAGTAATAAAAAAATTATATAAAAACATTAAGTATAGAAGTTTAAAAATTCAGTATTTAAATTGTGTAGAGGGGGATGTTTCAATTAAAGAATAATTATGCAGAAAGCTATCCTCATATGGCATTAAGCATAATTCCAAATCTGTTTTAAAATTCCAAGCAGTGCTAGAGAAAAAAAAAAGTGTGTGTGTGTATATATATATATATATAATCATCAGTAATTACCATTGGGTTTGAGGGTTATAGATGGTTTTAATTTTCCTTTTTGATATTTCCTTAGTCTTCTTAACTTTATACAATGGCATGGTAGTTTTATCATCAGAAAACAGAAAAAAAAATATTTTCAGAGTATAAAAACAAAAGCTTCAAACTACTGCATGACAGAATTGACTAGCACACATTAGCTCTTAAAGGGAGAAGTTTGTTTTAAAAGTGACACAGCTGTCTCTGAGCAGCGTTTCCCAGGCAACCTCTCCGTGGTTGCCAATACAGAATGCCACCTCTAGGGGTGGAATCAAGCTCTTGGCTGGCCTGCCCTGCTTTAAAAGAATAATGAGTTGTCTGCAGGGGTAGGTGTCTGGCTTAAATTTCCTCCACAGGAGTATGCACCTGTCGAATGGTTTCCCTGCCAGAAGAAAATTGCTTGCTCCCTTAGTAAAAAGTCAATGAAGCTGAAAGAAAGCTAGTTTCTTGGATTTGAGGTAGCAGCCAGAAGACTGGTAAGCATTCTTAAATGTGGAGGCCTCTCTAAGCAGCAGGACGAGTCTGTCGTCAGAATTAAGCTGAAATTCTAGTGGCATCTGCTCTGGGCGGTGGAGAGGTGGGTTGCATTTGGTCATTTTTCTCCTGATTTGGAAAGTGAGAGGGGCGGATGGACATGGTCACTATTTCAAATGGAAACTTTCTCCTCCCCAAAATAAGAGTGACTCATTCTGAAATGAGCCCTGTTTGGGTGAACTGATTAGTGAGGGGTTGGACAAGGTGGTCTGCAGAAGCATCTTTCTTTAAAATATACTAATTTTCTGCCCTAAATATATGTGGAGCCCAGACTACATATGAAGAATGGTGCTGGAGGGACTGTGAAAGGTACATGGCCTGGACTTTGACTTCAGCTTCCTTACAATCCAGTAAAAATAGGAAGCTCTAAAAATATGAAAAGTCAAATAGCTCAAGACTTGTTTGACCATAAGATATAATGGAAGTGACAGGGACCACATCCGGGCTTAACTGCCCTGTGGAATAATTATAGTATCTCAAGTGTATTCAGCCCCTATGTACAAGGTCCTGTGCTAAGCAAGCATTTAAAATGTATTACCTCTTGAATGTAATAAACCTAGTCTAACCATTTCCTTTGTTTTGGGCTGTGCTGAATCTTCATTGCTGTGAGGGCTTTTCTCTGGTTGCGGTGCGCTGGCTTCTCACTGTGGTGGCTTCTCTTGTGGAGCACGGGCTCTACTGCGCGCAGGTTTCGGTAGTTGCGGCTCCTGGGCTCTAGAGCACAGGCTCCATAGTTGCGGTGCATGGGCTTAGTTTGCTCCGCAGTGTGTGGGATCTTCCTGGACCAAGGATTGAACCCGTGCCTCCTGCATGGGCAGGTGGATTCTTTACCACTGAGCCACTAGGGAAGCCCTAAGAAACCTGGACTAACAGGAATAATAATAGGTAGATTTAATTAGTGCATAATACACGCTAGGCATTGTGCTAAGTGCTTCACATAACAACATACATTGAACCTTCTCAGGGAACCTGCGGGGAAGTTTATTACTGTTATTCCAAGGCACAGAAATGAGGCTGATGCACCAAGATGTGAGTGTCTTGCCCAAGATCACAGAGCTTAAGTGGGGAACCAGGATTCAAACCCGGGCTGTCTAGCTCCGGAGTCCCACTCTTCTTGTTCTATTTTTACTTTGTGTTAGTAAAGTGTTAGTCGTTCAGTTGTGCCTGACTCTTTGCAATCCCATGGACTGCAGCCCACCAGGCTCCTCTGTCCATGAGATTTTCCAGGCAAGTATACTGGAGTGGGTTGCCATTTCCTTCTCCAGGGGATCTTCCCAACCCAGGGATCGAACCCAGGTCTCCTGCACTGCAGGCGGATTTTTTACCAACTGAGCTACAAGGGTAAGAACACTTAAAATGAGATCTGTTCTCTTAATATGAGATCTATCCTCTAAAATTTTTGTGTATTTAATTTTGGGTTAAATGTTATACAGGATTGTTGACTCTAGGAACAATGTTGCACAGCAGATCTCTAGAGCTTATTCATCTTGTTTAACTGAAACTCTACACCTACTGATGAATAACCCCATCTCCCATTTCCCCAGCCTCTGGTAACTGCCATTTCCTATCTTTGATTTTGTGAAAGATATCTCCTGGAGATGGAATTAGGCAGTACATGTCTTTCTGTGTCTGGCATATTTCACTTAGCCTAATGTCCCTAAGGTCCATCCATGTTCCGTATTGCAGAATTCTGCAATAAAAATTTTATTTCCTTTTTAAAAAAATCTTTATTTTATTGAAGTATAGTTGGTTTATAATGCTGTGATGATGTCTACTGTACAGCAAAGTGATTCAGTTAGACATATATATACACATTCTTTTTCATATTCTTTTCCATTGTGGTTTATCACAAGTTGTTGAATACAGTTCCCTGTACTATAGAGTAGGACCTTGTTGTTAATCCATCTTATATATAATAACTTGCACAGAATTTTCTTAATTATTTTTTAATATTTTGGCCAGGCTGCTCAGCATGCAGGATCTTTAGTTCCCCAACCAGGGATTAAACTTAAGTCCCTTGCAGTGGAAGTACAGAGTCTTAACCATTGGACCAGCAGGGAAGTCTCAGAATTTCCTTGTTTTTTTTTTTAAAGGCTGAGTAGCATTCCATCGTATGTACACACATTTTCTTTATCCAGTCATCTCTTGGACATTTAGGTTTTTTTCCCACCTCTCAGCAACTGTGACTAGTGTTGCAGTGAACACAGAGTTCAGACTTCCATTCATCCTGATTCTGTTCTGTTGGATATATTCCTGGAAGTGCTGGATCATATGGCTGATCTCTTGTTAATTTTGGGTAGCCACCATACTATTTTTCATAGCAGTTGTACCATTTTACATTCCCACAGAGTCTCCACTTCAAAACACCATTTTATATCAACTCTCCCCAAGATCTCAGAGAACTGAGAAGAGAGAGGTTGGTAAAGAGTTTTGGGGCTTCAGGAAGATAATGAAATTTGAAGAGTTTTTATTAGAGAAAAGATGAAAAAGGAGAGGTTTGAAGTGGGGTGTGGCTGTTTTTGTTATTAGGCAATTAGGACTATAGCATTTCAAGCTACAGTATTTGATTCATGTTTTAAGAGAATTTTATCAATTCCAGCCATGAATTTCCAGTCGACCCTGGGGTGCAGCCTTGAGTTGCTCACAGCCAAAATTAGACATCAAAAAGTGTGGCTAGCAGCCAAATTTGGTCCACCCCCTGCTTTTGTAAATAAAGTTTTATTAGAACACTGCCACTCCCATTCATTCTGTTGCTTTCATACTACATGGCCAGAGATGAATAGTTAGAATAGAGTTCCTGTGGCCTGTAAAACCTAAAATATTTTTTGCAGAAGTTTGTCGACCACTGGTCTAATGTAGTGCAGTGATTGTTAGTTTTTCCTCCTAAATTTTTAATTTGGAAAAATGTCAAATCTACAGAAATATTGGAAGAATAATGAACAACCTACATGCCCTTCTCCTTGATCTAATCCTTAACATTTTGCCACATTTGCTTTTTCTCTCTTGTCCTCCCTCTTTTTCTTTCTCCCCTGCCACTCCCACTCTGGCTGCAGTACTTGTTAGGTGCAGATACCATAATTTTATATCCCTAAATAAATTAGATATATATATCTCCTAAGAATAAGGACAGTGTTTTACATAACAATGAAAATTTAACTTTGAGGCAATAAACAGACCAAATTCTCCAAATAGTGTCTTTAATAGATTTTTTTTTAATAAAATCCAGTTTCATGTGCAGGATTAATTACCACATTTATTGGTCATGTCTTTTTAGTCTTCTTTAAATAATTGCCAGCCTTATTTTGTTTGGGTGTGTTTTTTCAGCTTTATTGATATAGTTTACAAAACTGTAGGATGTTTAATGTGTACATGAGGATTTTTGTTTTTCATGACATTGGTATATGTTTGTAGAGGGTGGGCTCAATGTTTAGAGAACGTCGCTCATCCGGGATTTGTTTGGTCATTTCATGGTGACTAGATTTGAGTTTTCACTGGAAGGACTGATGCTGAAGCTGAAGCTCCAATACTTTGGCCACCTGATGTGAAGAGCCGACTCACTGGAAAAGACCCTGATGCTGGGAAAGATTGAGGGCAGGAGGAGAAGGGGGCGACAGAGGATGAGATGGTTGAATGGCATCATTGATTCAATGGACATGAGTTTGAGCAAACTCCATGAGATAGTGAAGGACAGTGAAGCCTGGCGTGCTGCAGTCCATGGGGTCTCAAAGAGTCAGATACAACTGACTGAACAACAGGGTTTGTGTTTTAGGGGCAGGAGTACCAAAGAGGGGCTGTGTCCTTGTCAGCGCCCCCATCAGGAGACTGATTTTTAATGCAGGAAAACTACCCCAATGGTGGTAAACAGGTTTGAATTGCTAAAGACACACAAATGACAGGACTCAATAAGGCAGTGCTTACAAATCTAGAGTTTATCTCAGGAAAAGGGTACAAGATAGCAATGCCATTAATGTAAGGAACAGTATCACAGCCAAAGGCTGTCACCCTATGTGCACAGAACACCTGGGAACAGGACCTGTTCATGTAGAGAATCTAGATGTGCACACATATTCCCAATGTTTGCAGTCATTTGAGGGTTGGTATTCATTTAAACAGACAGCTGCTCCATCCAGTACCACCAGCACAGACACTTTTTTAATACTTGACATTTCTTTTCCTCCCTGATCAGTAACAATCTATACTTTTGAGGGTATTTCTTTTGACTGATTAAACCATAAGTAATCTATCACTGATTTTCTTCGCCCCTCCCAACAAAATGTAGCTTTTCTCATGTACCGTCTATTATTTCTCATGGGAATATAGGTTTAAGGCTTTGTCTCTTGTTTCAGGTTCAAAACATCTTGAGAATGTAACCAAATTTCTTTTCTTGGGTCACGTACTTTGACAGATATTGGTTCCCAGCAAGAGTAATCTCTCAACAAGGCCCATGTGTCCTCGGTTGGCCATGAGAGAAATGTCCCAGCGTAGATCATCTGTACTTATGTACATAAAGGAAACGGGAACCTGAAGGGGCAGCCACGTTGGTCCTGGTCCAGACAGGTGCACGGTCAGACCTCCCACCGCTTTGTCCACTGTGAGGACATAGACCACGCCTAGAAGTTCACTAAAAAAAAAAAAATTGGTGGACTGTATGTAACATAAAATTGACCATTTTCAAGTGTACAATTCAGTGTCATTAAAGTACATTCACAAATGTTGTGCCACTATACATTTCTAGAATTTGTTCATCATCCCAGGCAGAAACTTGGTACCCATTAAACAATAACTCCTCACTCCCCACCCCCTACAGTTCCCAGTAACCTCTATTCCACTTTCCTAATCAATTTGCCTATTCTAGCTCCTTCGTGTAAGGGAAATCATACTATATATATTCTTTTGTTTCTGACTTATTTCATTGATCATAATGTTTTCAAGGCTAATCCTTGCTGTTGCAAGTATCAGAATTTCTTCCCTTTTTAAGATTAAATTCCATTCTATGTACATATCAGACTTTAAAAATTCAGACTTAAATTGAAGAAAGTAGGAAAACCACTAGACCATTCAGGTATGACCTGAATCAAATCCCTTATGATGATACAATGGAAGTGACAAACAGATTCAAAGGATTAGATCTGATAGATAGAGTGCCTGAAGAACTATGGACCAAGGTTCATGATGTTGTACAGGAGGCAGTGATCAAGACCATCCCCAAGAAAAAGAAATGCAAAAAAGCAAAATGGTTGTCTGAGGAGGCCTTACAAATAGCTGAGAAAAGAAGAGAAGCTAAAGGTAAAGGAGAAAAGGAAAGATACACCCATTTGAATGCAGAGCTCCAAAGAAAAGCAAGGAGAGATAAGAAAGACTTCTTCAGTGAGCGATGCAAAGAAATAGAGGAAAACAATAGAATGGGAAAGACTAGATATCTCTTCAAGAAAATTAGAGATGCCAAGGGAACATTTCATGCAAAGATGGGCTCAATAAAGGACATAATGTTATGGATCTAACAGAAGCAGAAGATACTCAGAAGAGGTGGCAACAAAACACAGAACTATACAAAAAAGAGCTTCACAACCCAGATAATCACGATGGTGTGATCACTCACCTAGAGGCAAACATCCTGGAATGCTAAGTCAAGTGGGTCTTAGAAAGCATCACTACTGTGGAGGTGATGGAACTCCAGTTGACCTATTTCAAATCCTAAAAGATGATGCTGTGAAAGTGCTGCACTCAGTATGCCAGCAAATTTGAAAAACTCAGCAATGGCCACAAGACTGGAAAAGGTCAGTTTTCATTCCAATCCCAAAGAAAGGCAATGCCAAAGGATGTTCGAACTACCATATAACGGCACTCAATCTCACACACTAGCAAAGTAATGCTCAAAATTCTCCAAGCCAGGCTTCAACGGTACGTGAACCGTGAACTTTCAGATGTTCAAGCTGGATTTAGAAAAGGCAGAGGAACCAGAGATCAAATTGCCAGCATCCACTGGATCATGGAAAAAACAAGAGAGTTCCAGAAAATGTCTACTCCTGCTTTACTGACTACACCAAGCCTTTGTGTGGATGATAACAAACTGTGGAAAATTCTTAAAGAGACGGAAATACCAGACCACCTTACCTGCCTCCTGAGAATTCTGTATGCAGATCAAGAAGCAACAGTTAGAACTGGACATGGAACAACAGACTGGTTCCAAATAGGACAAGGAGTACGTCAAGGCTGTATATCATCACCCTGCTTATTTAACTTATATGCAGAGTACATCACGAGAAACGCTGGGCTGGAGGAAGCACAAGCTGGAATCAAGATTGCTGGGAGAAATATCAATCACCTCAGATATGCAGATGACACCACCCTTATGGCAGAAAGTGAAGAAGAACTAAAGAGCCTCTTGATGAAAGTGAAAGAGGAGAGTGAAAAAGTTGGCTTAAAGTTCAACATTCAGAAAACTAAGATCATGGCATCTGGTCCCATCACTTCATGGCAAATAGATGGGGAGACAGTGGAAACAGTGACTGACTTTATTTTTCTGGGCTCCAAAATCACTGCAGATGGTGATTGCAACCATGAAATTAAAGATGCTTACTCCTTGGAAGGAAAGTTATGACCAACCTAGACAGCATATTAAAAAGCAGAGACATTACTTTGTCAACAAAGGTCTGTCTAGTCAAGGCTATGGTTTCTCTCTTGATCCAGTGGTTAAGACTTTGCCTTCCAATGCAGAGGGTGCTGGTTCAGTCTCTGGTCGGGGAGCTAAGAACCTACCTGCCTCACAGCCAAAAAACCAAAACATAAAACAGAAGCAGTAATGTAACAAATTCAATAAAGATTTATTTTTTTTAAGTCTTGGGCTTCCCTAGTGGCTCACTGGGGCTTCCCTGGTGTCTCAGCTGGCAAAGAATCTGCCTGCAATGTGGGAGACCTGGGTTCGGTTCCTGAGTTGGCAAAATCCCCTGGAGAAGGGAATGGCTGCCCACTCCAGTATTCTGGCCTGGAGAATTCCATGGACTGTATAGTCCATGGGGTCAAAAAGAGTTGGACATGACTAAGATACTTTCACTAAAAAAATGGTCCACATCAAAAAGCCTACGGTCCACATCTTAGCCTTTATGCCAATCTTCCTCCGTTATGGCCTTGATTTTTTTTTTTAACGAAGAAATGTCAATTATTTTAAAATTCGAAATAATCTCAATCTTAAGGAAAATTAGCAACTATGAGACAAAGAACTACTGCCTTTATATTAAAAGTTTTTATTTTGGAATTTGATGCCCTAGGCTCGTTGGAATTCTTTTCTTTCAGAAATTTCTCTACGCCTTGGAATTTCATATCCTAGGGCCTTTGAGGAGACCTAGTTGTGGGAAACTCAGATTCCTGTAATATTTCTATCAAGGTTTTGATGGCACTGTGTCAATTTCTTCCTTTTTTATTTTCATTTAAACATTAACTGTCTAAAGATTTTCACAGGATTAGAGCCTTGAAAGTTACTCCCTGCCTTGTTTTGATTTTCTTTTGTAAAGTCTTAATGTTTTGAAAGCAGCTTTATTGAGAGATAATTCATATACCACACAAATATATAGTTAAAATGTACAGTTCAGTGGTTTCCATTATATTCACAGACTTGTGCAACCATGACCACAATAAATTTTTGAACATTTTCATTGTCCCCAAAGAAACTCTCCTTTAGTTATCACCCTTCAATTTGCCTCCCACCTTAGGCAGCCTTTAGTCTAGTTTCTGTGTCCATAGATTTGCTTATTCTGGACACTTCGTATCAATGGAATCATATAATCCATGGTCTTTTGTTTCTGGCTTCTTTCACTTAGTATGTTTCCAAGGTTCATCTATGTAGCAGTACTCCCTTCCCCTTTATGGGTGAATAATATTCCAATAAAGGACAGAAATGGTATGGACCTAACAGAAACAGAAGATATTAAGAAGAGGTGGCAAGAATACACAGAAGAACTGTACAAAAAAAATCTTCACGACCCAGATAATCACGATGGTGTGGTCACTCACCCAGAGCCAGACATCCTGGTATGTGAAGTCAAGTGGGCCTTAGGAAGTATCACTATGAACAAAGCCATTGGAGGTGATGGAATTCCAGTTGAGCTATTTCAAATCCTGAAAGATGATCCTGTGAAAGTGCTGCACTCAATATGCTAGCAAATTTGGAAAACTCAGCAGTGGCCACAGGACTGGAAAAGGTCAGTTTTCATTCCAATCCCAAAGAAAGGCAATGCCAAAGAGTGCTCAAACTACCGCACAATTGCACTCATCTCACACGCTAGTAAAGTGATGCTCAAAATTCTCCAAGCCAGGCTTCAGCAATACGTGAACTGTGAACTTCCACATGTTCAAGCTGGTTTTAGAAAAGGCAGAGGAACCAGAGATCAAATTGCCAACATCTGCTGGGTCATCGAAAAAGCAAGAGAGTTCCAGGAAAATATCTATTTCTGCTTTACTGACTATGCCAAAGCCTTTGACTGTGTGGATCACAATAAACTGTGGAAAATTCTGAAAGAGATTGGGAATACCAGGCCACCTGGCCTGCCTCTTGAGAAACCTGTTATGCAGGTCAGGAAGCACCAGTTAGAACTGGACATGGAACAACAGACTGGTTCCAAATAGGACAAGAAGTACATCAAGGCTGTATATTGTCACCCTGCTTATTTAACTTATATGCAGAATACATCATGAGAAACGCTGGGCTGGAGGAAGCACAAGCTGGAATCAAGATTGCTGGGAGAAATATCAATCACCTCAGATATGCAGATGACACCACCCTTATGGCAGAGAGTGAAGAAGAACTAAAGAGCCTCTTGATGAAAGTGAAAGAGGAGAGTGAAAAAGTTGGCTTAAAGCTCAACATTCAGAAAACTAAGATCATGGCATCCGGTCCCATCACTTCATGGCAAATAGATGGGGAAACACTGGAAACAGTGGCTGACTTTATTTTTCTGGGCTCCAAAATCACTGCAGATGGTGATTGCAGCCATGAAATTGAAAGACGCTTATTCCTTGGAAGGAAAGTTATGACCAACCTAGACAGCATATTCAAAAGCAGAGACATTACTTCGTCAACAAAGGTCTGTCTAGTCGAGGCTATGGTTTTTCCAGTGGTCTTGTATGGATGTGAGAGTTGGACTATAAAGAAAGCTGAGGGCCAAAGAATTGATGCTTTTGAACTGTGGTGTTGGAGAAGACTCTTGAGAATCCCTTGGACTGCAAGGAGATCCAACCAGTCCATCCTAAAGGAGATCAGTCCTGGGTGTTCATTGGAAGGACTGATGTTGAAGCTGAAACTCCAATCCTTTGGCCACCTGATGCAAAAAGCTGACTCATTTGAAAAGACCCTGTAGCTGGGAAAGATTGAGGGCAGGAGCAGAAGGGGACGACAGAGGATGAGATGGTTGGATGGCATCACCGACTCAATGGACGTGGGTTTGGGTGGACTCTGGGAGTTGGTGATGGACAGGGAGGCCTGACATGCTGTGGTTCATGGAGTAGCAAAGAGTTGGACACGACTGAGCGACTGAACTGAACTGAATATTCCATTGCATGGATATTGCCCATTTTGTTTATCCATTCATCATTTGGTGAACATTTGAGCTGTTTCCACTTTTGGGCTATGATATCGCTGTTGTGAACATCTGTGTACATCTTTTTGTTTCGCCATGTCTTCCATTCTGTTGAGTCTCTAGGAGTGGAATTACAGGGTCAAATACAAACTCAATGCTTAACTTTTTGAGGAATTGCCAATCTGTTTTCCTAAGTGGCTATGCCATCTAACTTAAAAAAAAATTCCCCGTGGGGTCACGGGGATAAAGGCTTTGAAGCTGCTACTTTCACATTCTCCGTGGACTCAATAGTAAAGTATTAGATGGTGCCAATGCCGGCGGGATTCCTTCCATTATGGTTTTGGTCACAGCCTGGGTGACTCAGTTCCATAATTATTACATAGCCCAATCCCGGCTGCACCTGCTATGTTTTGGCATCTTCAGTTTGTGTGGATAAAGGGAGGGACAATAAAGTTACCCTTCTCTGGATATGTATGAAGGGACCTTTTTCTTCATCCATTCCGTTAATCTAGGGGCTTCCTCATGACCCATCCTCACAAAGGTATTAGCCAACAGAGGATGGGGTGGGGGTAGCCCAGATACTCCCTCTCTGGCTAGCAGACTTCAAAGCAGGGACAGAGACCCAATTCTAAAGGTCTCCGGAGGCTCATTTTCACAAATGTTTATTAGGACGATGTCTGTGATGATCTACAAAATGTCTCCATTCCTTTACTGAATAATCCCTTATTTCCATGGCTTCCTGCCCTCCACTCTCATCTTGCCCCACTTTAATTATCTTCATGGGTGTCACTGGCTGAGCTGATTCATCAAAAATTATAGCACCAGCCAGAGAGGGCAGAACTCAACCCATGGAGATTCTGAGCTTGCTTTCATTTGGCTAGTGCTCAAAGCAGCAACCATGGGACTGAATTTGTAGCTGACTTGACATTGGTTTGCATTTCCCTTCTGATCCATTTAAGCTCCTGGAGTTTGGATTCTTTCATTTTCAGATTTCACTTGACAGTTTTATTATTAATAAGTATCTCATTTCAAAATCTGTGCTATTTCAAACCAAGGATGGCTTGTTCGTTTTCATCTGCTTTATCGGAATTATCTTTTTTAGGAGCTGTGTTTGTTTATTTAAGTTATTATTTATTATTTGGCTGCATCTGGCCTCAGCTGCAGCATGCGGGATCTTTGTTGTCTCACGCAGTGAACGGTCTTTCTAGTTGTGGCTTAGCTGCCCACTGGCATGTGGGATCTTAGTTCCCTGACCAGGGATTGAATCCGAGTCCCCTGCATTGCAAGGCGGGTTCTTAACCACCTGATCACCAGGGAAGTCCTATCCTTTTTCTTTTTAAATAATGCCTTAGCCATTAAGAGTGAGGAGGCTTTCAGTAAGTCCTACTTCAGACACCAGCTGCATGAATGGTGGCAATTAAGGAGAAGGGATACGCTACCCACTCCAGTGTTCTTGGGCTTCCCTATGGCTCATCTGGTAAAGAATCTGCCTGCAATGTGGGAGACCTGGGTTTGATCCCTGGGTAGGGAAGATCCCCTGGAGAAGGGAAAGGCTACCCACTCCAGTGTTCTGGCCTGGAGAATTCCATGGACTATAGTCCATGGGGTCGCAAAGAGTCGGACACGACTGAGAGACTTTCACTTTCACTTAACAGGGTTCAATTGCTCAGGAAACTCATAGGGCAATGCTACAGTTTATTACAGGAAAAAATAAATAGCAACAGTATTAAAGTAAGGACATGCATTATAGCCAAAGACTATTCCATAGCAAAAGGTCTGGAAAGACCAGGTCCTATTGTCCATTTTTTATAAGAACCAAGACAGAAATCACTTTTTCTCTTGGATCAGGAACCATCAACATGTGCATGAAAACTTTGGAACAGGGAGCCCAAAGCAGAGTCCTTTAAAGATCTTGCCGGTCATATAGGTACATTCCTCAATGGCAGAGCCCCCTGTGGGGCCTCAAGAAGCCCAGGTGTAAATTATCAGTCTGATTATTATCAATAAATAATGCTGAGAAGCTGACATAAACCATTCTAAAGCTCCTTGAACCCAAGGGTTTACAAAGCAACGCTTCATCAATATGTTGACCAGGGGTTGGGACCCTGCCTGAACTTTCACAAAACAGTTAAAGTTTGTTGTGGTCTTACCGTGGTTAACTGTCACAGCACATATCTTTTGACAGCATTTTACAGTTTACACAACATTTGGAGGATTTTTTGTTGTTGTTGTTCAGTCGCTAAGTTGTTTCTGACTCTTTTGTGACCCCATGGACTGCAGCATGCCAGGCTTTCCTGTCCTTCACCATCTCCCAGAGTTTGCTGAAACTCATGTCCATTGAGTCTGTGATGCCATCCAGCCATCTCATCCTCTGCCACCCCTTTTTTCTCCTGCCCTCAATCTTTCCCAGCATCAGGGTCTTTTCCAGTGAGTTGGCTCTTTGCATCAAGTGGCCAAAGTATTGGAGCTTCAGCTTCAGCATCAGTCCTTCTAATGAATATTCAGGGTTGGTTTCCTTTAGGATTGACTGGTTTGATCTCCTTTTAGTCCAAGGGACTCTCAAGAGTCTTCTCCAGCACCACAGTTCAAAAACATCAATTCTTCAGTGCTCAGTTTTCTTTATGGTCTTCGACTTGAGTAAGTGGATGTTATTTTCTCCACCTTAGGAATGAAGAGTCTGAGGTTCGGAGTGTTTGTGACTTACTCAAGGGGATCCACACAGTGAACAGCAAAGCCAGGACTAGACTCCAAATCCCACCTCCAACCAGAGTCTCCTGCTCTCCTTCCTGCTGTCGAGGTATACCTTCCTTCCCGGCAAATTGTTTATCCTCAGTGAGTCCCCCATCATTATCACCAATGACATCCTTTTGTATCTGTTGGAATTCATATTTCTTCTTTTATGAAATGTTTACTGTTCTTTCACTTATGCAACAGTGTTTATTGATTCTGATATTTCATCGAGTGTAAGATGTTCATTGATTCAATAACAGCTTTTCAGAAAAAGAATTACATAAGTATGTATGAAAATAGTGGAGTTAAAATGTTTTTATTTCTTTTTGGACTTCGATGCACAGAATTGACATGACTTATTTTTAATTTATAACAGCATATATTTATCCTGACACAATGACCTACCACACTGCTGCTCACTTTCACAATCCAGGTTTAAGTTTAGTTCACATTCACCAACTGATTTAAAGAACCTACGGCCACTTGTAGCTATTTATTGCTTGCATTGGCATGCTTGTCAAAGCCTCCACTTGTAATTTGACTGACTTTACCATCTTTAAGGTTGAAGGTATAATCTTGAGGATTAAAATATCTTTGGTTTAATTATTTTCTACTGGAAGTTAAGCAGCTTCTTTTGAAAACCAGCTGACAGCTATTAATACTTTTGTCAAAGGTAAGTGTTTCAGGGTACAGTCATTCTGTTTCACGACTCTTGAATGACTTCACAGTGGCATCTCCTAGGTTTGACCTACTTTAAGATACTTAGCAGCTTCTGCTGCCTTTGTCACATGATAAACCATCTTCATACTCAATGACTTTCTAATTCAATGGTGAATCACAGTGTTTTCCATTTTTATTAGCTATCTAGTGGATACAAAATAAAAATTTTAAGTTATGCATAAAATATAAACAATAACTTAAATTTGTTAAATAGCTGTGTGCTCATGACCCTTTTTAAGATAGAGAACATTCCAATTACCTTTGAATTGGCTTGTGCGCTTTTCCCCGAGTCCATCATTCTAACACTTAGCATGAAGACTGCATCTTTTTCTTAATGATTAATTGTTTAACGCTTTATTTAATTTTATTTTTGGTTGTTCTGGGTCTTCGCTGCTTTGTGCCAGCTTTCTCTAGTTGCAGTGAGTGGGGGTTACTCTTCATTGCAGTGCACAGGCTTCTCATTTTGCTGGTCTCTCTTGTTGTGGAGCATGGGCTTCAGCAGTTGCAGCATGCAGGCTTCAGTAGTTGAGGCCAAGCTCTAGAGCAAAGCCTCCGTAGTTGTGGCTTAGCTGCTTCGTGGCATATGGAATCTTCCCAGACCAGGGATCAAACCCATGTCCCCTGCATTGGCAGGCAGATTCTTACCCACTACGCCACCAGGGAAATCCTGTGCCTCTTTTTCTCTTGATTTTTGTCAGAGTTCTACCAATTATGTATGCATCTCTAAATAATATGTCCATTATATTAGCATGTTTGGAAATTTTTTTTTACAGTGGAATTATGCTTCAATGTATCACTGTGTGACTTGCTCCCTGAGATTGAGCTTCTTTGCTGTGTCAGCAGTTTTCAATTATTTTTCACTGCTCTTTTGTATTGTATTTGATTATATATGAATACACCTAAGGTTTACAGGCTTGCATTTGACTGTATGAGCATTTGTTTTTCCCCTCCCCTTAATTCTTAGTGATTACAAACAGTGGTCTGGGGTGGGGGTGGGAGGAAGACTCAAGAGGGAAGGGATATATGTATGCATGCTGCTACTGCTATTAAGTCGCTTCAGTCGTGTCCGACTCTGTGCGACCCCATCGACGGAAACCCACCAGGCTCCCCCGCCCCTGGGATTCTCCAGGCAAGAACACTGGAGTGGGTTGCCATTTCCTTCTCCAATGCATGAAAGTGAAAAGTGAAAAGGAAGTCGCTCAGTCGTGTCCAACTCTTAGCGACCCCATGGACTACAGCCTACCAGGCTCCTCCGTCCATGGGATTTTCCAGGCAAGAGTACTGGAGTGGGGTGCCATTGCCTTCTCCGATATGTATGCATACATTTGCCTAATTCACATTGTTGTGCAGCAGAAACTAACACAACACTGTAAAGCAATTATAGTCCAAAAACAACCAAAACAAAAAACGAACCAAAAAAATAGCGGTGCTATAAACATTACTAGGTCAATTTGTGCAGACGTGCAAGTGTTTTTCCAGGGTAACAGTCTCCGGAGATTATGTATATCTTCAAGTTTACTGGACAATGCCAATTTATTTTACAAAAATCTTTAAAATCATTTTACAAATAAATTTCATAATTTTGATTGCAGGAAGGGATACTTTTATCAGCAGTGATTAATCCCGGAGCAGAGAGACACACAGACACACACGCACACACTTTACACACACACCCATCAAACACTAAATATGCACTGCCTGAAGCCTTGTACAAAAAGCACAGGGACACACAGAGATCCACAAACATGCACCACTCATGCATACTCGGCGCAATCACTCTGACTACACACCACTCTTACACAGAACACGCAAAAGAACGTCCCGCACTCCACGCTGGCACGCACGCACCCCACGTACTCACGTGCGAGCCCGCCACGTGACCCCGCTAGGAAGCGTGGCCTCCGCCTCCAGCGACTGAGGAGTCTTGTCCCCGCCGCGCCGCCGTCGGACGCCAGGTGTCGGAGGTCAAGGCGGCGTTGGCCGTGGCGTTTTTTTCTACCCGGAAACCACGGAAGCCGGACCTGGTGACGAGACCGTGTCGCGGCGGCGGGAGCCCGACTGGCCTCTGGTCCTCGCGTCGGCCCCGCGGAGCCGGACGCTGCCCCCGGCGCGGCGGGGAGAATGGTGCCGAGCGGCCCCGGGCCGGCCGCGCGCCGCCGCTAGTGAGCTCCGAGCGGCCGCGGGCGTCCGGCGAGCAGCTGGCCCGGCCGGGCCCGGGGCGCGCCGCTGCCCACCGGGGCGGGGTGAGCCAGGGCGGGCGGGGGTCAGGGCTTGGCCGGGGCTGACGAGGGCCGGGAGGGGATGAACTGGCTTGGTTTCGCCCTCACGTCTCGGGCTGCAGCCCCGACTCCAGCTGCTGATGGGGGTTGGTCCTGGTCCGGCCTAGGCTGGTGGCCTCGGCCTGGGTCGCCGGCCACCGGGGTTTGTCCATTCGCGTCCCCGGAGCCAGCGTTCCCTGGAGGCCCTCGAGATGGCAGGACTTGCCACGTCTGGAGCCGAGGCCTGGATAATTTGGATTTGGCACGGGGAACTTGGTGGTGGTTTGCCTTTGTTGACTTTGGGACGCGTTTGCGTTATTCTTCCGTTTGCGAAGGATACACATTTCAAGATGGGAGGGAGAGACTTGGGTACATGCGACACTTGAAGTGAACTAGTGGTATTTTTTTGTGTCAAGCTTGGTAACTATCCAGAGCGGGGGTGGATTATCATCCTCACTTATATTTTAATAAACTAAATTGAGTGGCTTCAAGGTAATCTAGAGGCCGGTAATTCTAGTTCCCTTGATAGGCACCCTCTGGAATAAGACTAGGCCTGTTGTGCTGCTTTCGATCGTGTAAACACCATAATCGGTGGACAGCTGGTGAGGGGGCCTTTGTTGAAGAATCCGGTGTCTGTAGTTTAGTTTTCAGCCGATGACAGCCTTGGCTGAGTGTTGAATGATGAGCTGCTTTGCGGTCTGCCTGAAAGCAGGAAAGCTTGTGGTTGCTGAATTGCTACTTTCCCGCCTCAAAGGTGAGCCCTCTCGGGGAGGTAGCGGGAGGCAAGACCCCAGGGTTGGTGATGACTGTTGGTTTGTCCCTGTAGCATTCTTTTTGCTGAGCTTGGAGTCTGAGCTTTTTGTATCCCATCTGTAGATAGTGCTCGGTTCCAGCTTGAATGATAAAAGCACCCTCCGCTCCCTCACTGCATCTAAGAAATCTCAAAGGAAATAGACCTGTTGTGCAGCTGAGATATACTTTATGACTCCAAGACTGTTTACTCTGGGAGTAAGGAGGCAGTGTGTTGACTTCCTAGTAAAGGTTGGGAAGAATTTCTGTGGCCTAATTGAGACGGACTGGAATCAGGGCTGCGGAGGGCGTCTGGGTTCTAGGATCACAAATGCTGATGGAGCGCACCTGCTCTGTTGGGGCGGGAGCTGCAGCTGCTGCAGGGAAGCGAGACAGACCTAAGTGCAAATATAGTTTTTGCTGGCCAGGGACTTAATTAGAGAAAGGGATGGGGGATAAAACGTGGCAGGACTTAATTGCCATATAGAGATACCAGCTATTAGAGATTTCCTTCTGATTAGGATCAGAAAACCTTCCTAAAGGAAGTGACTTTTTAAAAAGACTTTTTAATTTTTTTGTTGTGGTACAGCCGATTAACAAACTATGTTGCAATAGTTTGAGACGAACAGTGGAGGGACTCAGGCATACATATACATGTATGCATTCTCCCTCTAGCCCCAGTCCCATCCAGGCTGCCACATAACCTTGAAGGAAGTGACTTTTGAGGTGGACCTTGAAGGATGGGGAGGGTTTGGGTCATTACAGATGTGCTGGGAAATAGAAAGCTTGGGCCTTTGGTGGAAGGGCACCGGGTCTAGGTAGCTAGGCAGTAGGTGTCTGGAAGTATTCGCAGAGACAGCTGGTTAAGGGTTGAATGCTTTTCTGCTTCAGAAAAACACAGGCTACCGAGTCTGACTTCTGGTGGTTTTCTGGGTTAGAGAACTGTTTGCATTTGATGTATGTGTCTTCTTTTGTTAAACAGCCAATGACACGAAGCAGTGCTTAACTCATTTTAAAGACAATGAAAAAAGATGCTGATTGTAATTCCTGTCTGGTATTAACAATCAGGAAATTAAATGTGCTGTCCTCGAGTGGTTTATGTGCCTGTGTTTAGTTTGCAGGAGCACAGATCTAGTAACATCTCTGCCACTCTGGCTTCAGCCGAGTGATAAATGGCAGACTTTTAGCCATCACCTGAGTGTTTTTAATGACACTTAGTTCACTTCACAGAGATGTTGTTTGTTTCTATTACCCAGTTGTTGAAGAACTGTTGAGGCTGTTCAAACAGGACACCACCATGTAATTGCCCTGGAATGTTACGATTAGTCTTAGGACCTCACTGGCTTCAGCCGTAGCTTTTCGTTAAACATACTAGGGACCAGCTTAACTTTTTACTCCTCCTCTTTGACTCTTCTTCCCTCTCTCCCCACTGCTCTGTCTCCTCCTTGTTACAGTCAAGTGTCTGAAAAAGAGTGGTCCTAACAGGGATGGCAGATCTACGGGATGTTTTTGTCACTGTTAACCTGCTACAGAGTGATACTGACTTGTGAGAGGGCTTTAGAATTTTTTAAGAAAAGTTAAAAAATTTTTTTTCACTGAGACATTCCAATTAAAATGAAAAAAAGGTAATGGAGGAAAGATGATAAGAGTTTTTAGCAAATTAAATTTCCATTTAGGATTTGTTTGGTAAATGTAGAAATCCTTAAATTATCTTTTCCATACCAGAGGTATGCACTCTTTCTGTGTATAATTATAAACCTGGGGACTGTAGAGCAGTGTCTGATGGCGCTGGCATTTGCCATTTTGGGCTGTTTGTTTTAAAATGCTGTTTTCAGAACATATCCCAGTCTTGATACTGTGTTCAGATGTTATGATTCCATGTTGTGTTCATTTAATCTTGTCATCACTCATGATTTGTTTTCTTAAGTATCTGTTAATTAAACCCCAAATCATTACATCTCAATCCAAAGATACTTTCAGTTTGGTTTTTAAGTAGGTCAGCAGTTAAAAAAACTAAGAACAAAGAGATGAGTTATTTTCAATTTTGGGACTAAGATGAATTTATTTGTTAAAAAGAGGGATCATGTTGGAAATTCCCATGATTTTATGTCATGATTTTGAAAACGGAACGATGCATTAAGTAGTTACAAGTAAGTAGAAATACAGCCAGTCTGAATTTTGGAAAATAAGTCATGAAATTATATCAGCCCACATTGTTTTCCTTTTGTCTTTATTTGAGTACTGTCATTGCCTAAAATGCACATGTAGCAACTGAACCTTTATGCTTTCTGTTATTTCCCTTTTGATCATTTAAACTTGTTGAGTGAAACAAGTTTTTGAGAGTCTCTTCTGCCTTGTAAGTTGTATTAGATTAAGAAATAAGAAACTATTGGCAGGAGATTCCACTCATCTTTGCTTTATACCCTGGTAAAGGTGCTGAAGTGGGAGTTGCCTTGCTAAAGAGATGGGAAATAAGGTAACCGTTTTAAACTTCAGAAAAAGTCCATCTTAATTGTGCTCATATTGAAGTCAGCTAAAATACACTATCCGTGGTATGTGAATTTTTTTCCTCCTGTCAGGCATTTGACTTGAAACCTACTTATCAACCCTGGTGTTGTGATTGATAGCACAGGTTTTGAGGTCAGGTGGATTAAGTCAGAATCTCAATTGAGTACTTCCTGTGACTTTTTGTAATACAACCTTGTATAAATTAACCCCTTTTGATTTCGGTTTCCTCTTGGGTAAAGTGAGGATAGGCATATTTACTTGGCAGTGTTGTGAGGATTAGGAAATATGTATGTAAAGCACTTGGCATAGAGCCTGGCCCCGCACATGTTAAATGGTGGCTATTAAAAATGATCCTTAACCCCTAATGGGAGAGGTTTCTACTTATATCACTATTGATGTCTTAATTGCAAAATTGTATGACTGCTACTCAGTGTGTATCTCACTTGATGGGGTGGACTCTGTATTCACCATCTCCTGGGAGGCACTGGAGCACTTGGTTAATGTCCAGGCCCTGGAGTCTGACGGGACTTGAATCCACGTTCATTTAGGACTTCGGGCAGCTTAGCCACTTCCTTATGCCTGAATTTCCTCATCTGTAAAGTACAGATGTCAAGAGGATAAAATATGTGCAAAACTCTTAGAACATCGTGCTTCACTCATCAAAGTGGGTGGTAATGTTAGATGTTACTGTTGAGCACCTTCCCAGCGCCAGGCCCTGCCCGAGGGAGGTGTGCAGAGAGCGTCACAGAAATGAGAGCCCACAGGAGCAGGATGCGTTTGGAGTTCAGTTGGGCTGAAGGAGGCAGTGGGGCTGGAGAAAAGCCACTGTTGAGAGACACTGCAGCCGTGGGAGCAGCGGGGCTGGTAACCGGTAACTGCTGGGGTGTAGGAGAGAGTCCCGAATGGCTGGCAGGGGTCCTGGGTAGAGAGCTGTCTTTCTTTACGAGGAGAAGCTGATGTGGAGACTTTGGATAGGCTTTGACCTTGACGGGTGGTTCGAGGTGCCTGTGGGTCCTCTCCGTGGAATGTTCCAGTAGATGGATATTTCCATCTGGAGTGAGGAAGTAGGTGAAATTGACAGGAAGCTGTGAATGAGTGTGTCCACCTTGAACAGAGGCCCAGCTGGAGCCCGGGGGGAACCCCAAGTTTTGAAGAAGAGTGAGAAGGAAGAGCAGCCAGGAGAGGGAGGTCCTGGCAGCTGGAAGGTGGGGTCGCCCTTGGCGTCCATTGCCACCGGGAGGTAATAAGGACCAAGACCCAGACCTCGGCTTCAGCGTCCAGACCTTTGTGGAGACCTTGACGTTTTTCTTAGACTTTGTTGCTCTGCATTTGCTTCTCTGAGGGTCTTTTCCATCTGCATTCACTTTTTTGTGGGGGAGGGAGGTGATTTTTCAGTGCTGGAGAGCTGGGTGTTGAGACTGCCCAGCGTTTCTTTGAGATGAGCCTGTGTCCTCATCTCTACTGAGTCTTGGATAATCCGGCATCGCATCCCTTAATGTTCTATATTAGCCTTAGGGTTTATAGCAACCAGCCTTAAAACCCTTTGACTGTCTTAAACATCACAGGGTATTTGAGAAGGCTACTTTAATTTTTACACTCAGAATGAGCCTCTCCCACATCCAGGTGACTGCCTGGCCTTTTCTCTTAGCATAAGACCAGCATATTTCCCACAGTGGGCGTTAGAACAAGCTTGCCTCCCTCACCCTCCCTGTATAGTCCCCCTGTGGGTTCTTCCACCACTTCCCTGACTCCTAGTCTCCTCAGAACTTTGAAAAGGGTGTGACTTTATAAAAGAGTTTTAAGGAATTTCTCATTTAGCCTAAGGTCAAAAATTCAGTTTAATAAAATGGTGGTTTTATTGTTCATGTGAAGTGAACTTTTTGATCTGGGTCACGAGTAGTGGTTTAGTGTAACTTAAAAGAAGTCAGGAACCGTTTAGGAAGTATCTGGGAGTGTGGAATCCCCATCCTGTGCAGAGATTCTAGTTTTAAACTGAAACGAGTCGCCATGTGGTATACTTTAAAGTACGTGGGCTGTGGAGAGGGGCAGAGAGATGCACAGAGGACTCGTGTATCGGCATGATGAGTGTTAATTTACTTCCTTTCCAATAAAATATCATAATTGCTAACTTATCTATTTCTGCCTTCGCTGTTCCCTCGGGAGGCCTTCCTCTTTCACCGCCTCGCTCTCTGCCTGTGGATGTGTTGGTTTCCTCACTTCTCGTGACCCCCACGGCCCTGCCTCCCTCTCATTTGAACCAGTGGCGTCCCCCTGTTATCATCTCTTTACCGTCTGATTCCCCCCAGCCAGAGTGAGGTTTCAGGGATCCCCAGTGATCTCTCCAGGTGGAGGATTGTGTTTATGCAAGCTCAAGTTCACCTGAGTACTTTTTAAAACACCAGGAAGCTCAGAGACCCTTTCTTTTGTTACTGCTAATGCTGGGTCACTTCTTAGCAATATTTGGCTGATACTTCCTCCTCCTTGACATTCTTCTATGCCTTGTAGGACCCTTCACCATCCTGGGCACCCATTTAGCTCAAGGTCACCCCACCCCAACCCCAGGCTCTCCCAGCCTCTGCCCCAGTGGAGGAGCCCACGCTTGTCTGGGGAAGCTCTGCACCACCTGCCCTGGGAGCACGCAGCACCAGGCTGTCTGGAGGAGTCTAGTCCATGTTCTGATTTTAGTTTGTAGTCAATGTTCTGATTTTAGTTTTGGTTTCTCATAAATCCAAACACAGATCGCCACAAGAAAGGCTTTGCCTTTCTTTAGCACAAGGACATATTAAACAACTGTCCTGTTTTCTGTTTTGTGTTTTTTTTTTCTCTAGGTGGGTTTAACAAATTTTCTTTCTTGTTTATTGCCTTTATTAATGAAGAGAATGAATGGAATTAAGGTTTAATGAAATTTTATTTGGACCAGGAGACCAGCAGGGTCAATTGACAGTCATTTATAAATTTTAGTTAGAAATTATTATAAAAGAAATACATTCTTGTGATGGAAATGTTAAAGACATAAAATCTCACCACCTAAAAGTAACCACCCTTGTTTACATGTGAGGGTGTGTTATGTGTTTTTTTTCATATTGGTGCTTGTGTAGCTCTCATACTTTAAAAACCTGAAATAACCTCATTTTGTGTGTTTTAGATCTGTGTTAATGACTACATAGTTTTCCTACTGGGGCTGTGTTATACTTTAACCACTTCCCTACTATTGTTAGATATCTGGTTTTCCAGTTCTTAAAATTGTATATACTCCTGAGAAGACTGTCATAGTAGTTAAGTCTTTGTTTTCAGCAGTGAGGGTTTTCTCAGGTTAACTTGTTAGAGGCAGAATCACAGGAGAGTGTGCTGAGCTTTGGTGCTGTGGGCATGTACCGCCAGGCTGGTCTCCAGAAAGCTTGTAACAGCCTCTTCTCTCCCCCTTTTTAAGATCTCCTAACTTGCGGGTTGCTGGAGTTAACCCTAGGATAATCTCAGCATTGCCTTTTGCTTATTTAAAAAGCTGCAGCCTGCTGTTCAGTGTTGTCCTTAAACTCGTCTCAGAGCTCCGGGTCCCGAATCGATGGACTTTGGTTTTGGGCACTCACACTCGTGAAGTTGGCTCTTGACTGTGTTCTGTGTGCCCTACCTCCCTAGGCTTTGCAGGGAGGCAGGTCCACAGCCCAGGTCAGTTCTTATCGTTATCCTGGTGAACATCTCCGATTGGGGGTGGGATGCATGAGTGTAGGAGAGGTCAGCTGGTGTGCTTTCTCCTCTCTGTAGAGCTTAACTTATTTTTAATTAAAAGTGAGACATTTACTGTTGAGAGGATGACAGAACTTTTCTTGTAATTCTTTGCAGGGGAAATAAATTTGTTTAGCCCTTGTTAATTCATCTTTGAAAACACTTGTGAATGGTGGAAAGGAATTTTAACTTTATGAAGTATTTGGACTTTTAATAATTTCACTAAAAAAAAACAAAAAATGCTTTTACTTTTTAAGTGAATCCAATAGGCCTCCTCTGGAACTTGCTCTAATTAAATTGGTGTATGTTGACATTGCTTGCTAATTTGTGGTTATTTATGTTGAGATATATATACATGTTTATATGTATATGTGTGTTTATATATATGTGTGTTTATTTTCTAGAGTGATGCGGTTTTAATGATAGCTTTAGAAGGGAATTCAAATTTTTTTTGTTTTTTTAAATATTTCATTATTGTAGTTCCACATAGTGAATAGTCCTAATTATTTTATATGCAATTCAGATTTCATTGTTTTCTTAATAAATGGAGCTCTAATTTACTGTTGACATTTTTGTTTCTGAAACCTACTAATATTTTATTTTTTAATTGAAGTATAGTTGATTTACAATATTAGTTTCAGGTGTACAACATAGTGATTTAATACTTTTATAGATTATACTCTCTTTAGAAGTCTTATAAAATGTTGGCTGTATCCCCTAATAGTGTCCACTACCTCTTTGTAGCTTATTTATAGATGGTGCTTTGTCCCTCTTAACCCTCTCCTGCTATTTTGCTCCTCTCCCCTTCTCTCTTCCCACTGGAAACCACTAGTTTGGTGTATCTGTGAGTCTGTTTCAGTTTTGTTATATTCATTTGTTTGTTTCATTTTTTAGATTGTACCTATAAGTGATAAAATGCAGTATTTGTCTTTCTCTGACTTATTTCACTAAATATAAGACCCTCCAGGTCCACCTGTGTTGTTGCAAGTGTCAAGATTCATTCTTTTTTATGGCTGAGTACTAATCCATTATACGCATATGGAATATCTTCTTTTATTCATTCATCTGTTGATGGACACTTAGGACATAGGTTGCTTCCATGTCCTGGCTGTTGTAAACAGTGCTGCTGTGAACACTGGGGTGCATGTATCTTTTTTAATTATTATTTTAGTAATAATATATACCCAGATATATACCCAGGAGTGGAATTGGTGGATCATATTGGTAGTTCTATTTTTAGTTTTTTGAGGAACTTCTGTACTGTTTTCCATAATGACTGCATCAATTTACATTCCCACCAGCAGTTTACTAGAGTTCCCTTTTCTACATCCTTGCCAACATTTGTGGTTTGAAGCCTATTTAGTGAATAGAGAGTTCTATTGCTCAGCATCCTTGACAGTATTTGGTATTGGCAGTGTTGTGAGTTTTGGCCTTACTAATAAATGTGTCCTGGTACCTTGTTTTAATTTGCATTTCCTGATGGTATATGATGTGGGAGCATCTTTTCATATGTTTATTTGCCACCTGAAAAATCTTTGTTGAAATGTCTGTTAAGCACATTGGCTAATTTTTAAATTGTGTTGTTTATTTTCTCATTGTTGAGTTTTTATAGTTCTTTGCATGTTTTGGAGAACAGTCCTTTATCAGGTGTCTTCTGCAAATATTTTATCCCAATCTGTGCTTGTCTTCTTATTCTCTTGACAGTGTCTTTTGTAGAGCAAAAATCCTTCATTTTAATGAAGTCTAACTTACCACTTCCTTTTTTCATGAATGGTGCTTTTGATATCCTTATCTAAAAAGTCATCACCAAACTCAGGGTTTTCCCAGTATACCTTCTAGAAGTTTTGTAGTTTTGCATTTACTGTACGGTCTGTGATCCATTTTGAGTTCGCTTTTGTTAAGAGTGTAAGGTCTGTGCCTGCTGCTGCTGCTGCCAAGTTGCTTCAGTCATGTCCGACTCTGTGCGACCCCACAGATGGCAGCCCACCAGGCTGCCCTGTCCCTGGGATTCTCCAGGCAAGAACACTGGAGTGGGTTGCCATTTCCTTCTCCAGTGCATGAAAGTGAAAAGTGAAAGTGAAGTCGCTCAGTCGTGTCCGACTCTTCGCGACCCCATGGACTGCAGCCCACCAGGCTCCTCCATCCATGGGATTTTCCAGGCAAGAGTACTGGAGTGGGGTGCCATTGCCTTCCCCGGGTCTGTGCCTAGATTCATCTTTTTTGGCGTGCATATGTCCAGTTGTTCCAGCATTATTTGTTGGAAGACTTGTCTCTGCGTCCTTGTGTTGACTTTGGTCCTTTGTCAGAGACCAGCTGCCTGTCTTTACGTTGGTCTGTGTCTGAGTTCTGTGTTCTGTTTCGCTGATACAGTTGTTCTTTTGCCACTACCACACCTCTTGACTACTTAGCTTTATAGTAAGTCTTGAAGTCAAGTAGAGTCAGCCCTCCCACTTTGTTCTTCTCCTTCAGTATTAACTGTTTTGGTTTTTTACCTCTCCATATAAACTGTAGAGGAAGTTTGTTGATACCCATAAAATAGTTTGCTGGGATTTTGATTGGGATTGTGTTGAATCTGTAGGTCAAGTTGGGAGGAACTGACATCTTGACATACTGAATCATTGTATTGACGAACATGAAATATCGCTCCATTTATTTAGTTCTTTGATTTTGTTCATGAGAGTTTTGAACGTGTACGTGAAGTCGCTCAGTCGTGTCCAACTCTTTGCGACCCCATGGACTGTAGCCTACCAGGCTCTTCTGTCCATGGGATTTTCCAGGCAATAGTACTGGCGTGGATTGCCATTTCCTTCTCCAAGGGATCTTCCCAACCCAGGGATTGAACCCAGGTCTCCCGCATCGTAGACAGACGCTTTACCGTCTGAGCCACCAGGGAAGTCAAGTTTTCCTCATATAGATCTTGTACATATTTGTTAGATTTATCCTTAAGTATGTGGCAAGGGGAGTGCTAATGTAAATGATACTGAGTCGTTCCTGTTGGAACCTAGAAGAGCAATTGGCTTTTGTATATTAGCCTCGTATTCTGCAATCTTACTGAAATTACTAATTTATTTTTCAGTGTAAGTCTGGACTCATTTGATTCATTTAATAAACTTATATTTTAAAATTACCTACTTTGTGTTTAGATATTGATAAAGTAGAGACGGTAAGATGTTGTGTCTCCCAGCAAGAGGCTTACAGCTTGGTTGGGAAGGTAGACATGTGCACAGGCAGCTGCAGTGAGGTATTTCATTCTGTGTGAGAAATTTTTGGCGTATACTGGGGACATAAGGTGAAAGTCACTTCTCCCTGAGGGACTGCTAGGGGTGGGAAATGTTTCATAGGATGAGGTAACCCTTCAGCCGGAACTTGAAAGAGGGGAGTTGAAGTAGTGAGAAATGGCGTATGACAGTCAGGAGGACCTGTGGACTCAGAGGCCTGCAACTGTAGTGTTGTCTAAAGTGTTCTAGGAATTGTAGGCAGTCAGTCAAACCATTAAGCAGACAAGACGTAGTTTATGGTGATTATAAGGAACTTGGACTTTATCCCTAGGTCATTTGGAGCTCTGAGGTAATGAAGCAGTGACAAGATTAGATTTGCATTTGAAAAAAGCCACTGACAGGAAGATGAATTATTTGACCCATAGTAGGAAGATCCAGTTGAGACTCTTAGCAATAGCTGCAAGTGAAGATGATGAGGGCCTGAACTAAGGGGAGTATCAGAGGAGTATGGAAAAGAAGAGTCAGAAGTAAGAGATGTTGAAGAAATAGAATCTTAGCTCTTAGTAGTTGCTTGGGTATGGGGCAGCAGTAGTCTAGGAGATGGAAATACAGGAGGAAGGGTCAGATTGGGCAGGAATGCAGGTTAGTTCAGTTTTCAACATGTTGTAGAATATATTAAGTACAGGGATAGTCAGTGGGCACTTGGATATAGAGGTCTTAGGGCTGTGGGACATGTGGAGGACCGATGCAGTGGTCAGTCTCCATCATCCTAAGAAGATGGGGCAGAGCAGGTAGATCTGAGATAACATTTTGGGAAGAAAATCCACAAGATTTGCTGATGGATTAGTTTGGTGATAGTGGTGAGGGAAAGTCATACAGCTAAACGAGGAGTATGTTGCGGAAAGTTTACATTTTGAAATGCTTCCACTAAAAAAGAATAAAAAAATCTGAGATAAGATTCCAACTGCAGAGGTTAGAAAAACCAAGCTGAGCTAAGCCAAAGAAGGCCAGTGCTGAAAAATAATTTTTTTTTAATGTAGAAAGTACTGAAAAAGAAAAGAAATTATCTAGATATAATCTATAAACCCAAATACTGCTTTTTTTGAAAACACAAATACAATATAGCTCTGGTAAGACTGATTAAAAGGAGAGAGAAGACAAACACATCACAACATTTGTAATGAAAAAGAACAGGACTACAAGTAAAAATTGAACAAATCACCAGATAATACTGGCTTCCCTGGTGGCTCAGACAGAACAGAATCTGTCTGCATTGCAGGAGACTCGGGTTCAATCCCTGGATCAGAAAGATCCACTGGAGAAGGGAATGGCTACCCACTCCAGTATTCTTGCCTGGAGAATCCCATGAACATAGGAGCCTGGCAGGCTGCAGTCCATGGGGTCGTAAAGAATCAGACATGACTGAGTGACTAATATTTTCACAAGTAAAAATTGGACAAATCACAAGATAATACTGTGCCAGAAATGTTAAAAACCAATATAATGTGCAGTTTCCTAGAATAATATGTCTTATCAAAATTACTAGAAATAGAAGATACAGATTTTTTTAAAAAATATTTATTTATTTTTGGCTGTGCTGGGTCTCTGTTGCTGCGAGCGGGCTTTCTCTAAATGCAGTGAGCAGAGGCTACTCTAGTTTTGGTGTGAGGGCTTCTTGTTCAGAACAGGGGCTCTAGGGTGTGAGGGCTTCAGCAGTTGCAGCACATGGGTTCAAATAGTTGTGGCACATGGGTTTTGTTGTCCCAAGGCATGTGGAATCTTCCCAGACCAGGGATCGAACCTGCGTCCCCTTCATTGGCAGGCAGATTCCAACCACTGGACCACGAGCGAAGTCCAACTTATTTTTAAAGCAGGAATAAGTAGTTAAGACAGCCCGTCAAAATACAAAACTAAAAAAAACTTCAGTCCAGATTTTTTTGGTCAAGGTCTATCAAACTTTGGGGCTTCCCTTGTGGCTCAGCTGGTAAAGAATCCACCTGCAAGACGGGAGACCTGGGTTCGATCCCTGGGTTGGGAAGATCCCCTGGGGAAGGGAAAAGCTCCCCACTCTAGTATTCTGGCTAAAGAATAGGGCTGTATAATCCATGGGGTTGCAAAGAGTTGGACACGACTGAGTGATTTTCACTTTATCAAGCTTCCCAGAGAAAGAAGCAAATATATATGTTTTTCTAGAAAATAGATGAGTGAACACAGTTAATCCTATGATATTAGAATGACCTAACCATACTAGTCAGGGAGTATATATAGCCAAGGAGAGAATGATTTTGGCTTATAATTTTTTTTTATCTCACTTGTGAATAGATGTGGAAATTCAGAGTAAAATTTAGCAAACATAAGTCAGCAATATAGTTTTAAAAGATCATTATTATATTAAATTTATTCAAGGAACACAAATTGTTGTGAAAAAAAATCAATGAGCATAGTTCATGTTAACAGATTAAAGGAGAAAAATTGTTCAGAGGTTGCAGATAAAGCATTCATTAAAATGTAACAGTTATAATGAAATTCTCTTTGCAAACATGAAATAGAGGGTGCTTCCTTAACCTGATGAGGAATTTCTTTCGGAAGTCTTTAACATATACCACATTTATTAGTGAAGTGTTAGAAGCATTTCCTTTAAAGTCAGGAATGAGGCAAGGATTCCTATTATTGCCTTTCTGTTCATTTCACTGAAGGTTTTAGTCAAAGTAGTAAGAGAAAGAAAAAAGATGAAACAAGGGTTGGAAAGAAACACTGTTACTGCTTGTGGAGTTACTGTCAAGAGAAGCTACAGTCTAATTTGAATTTGAAAGATTGTAGCAAAGTGTCTGGAATTGAGATCAATGTACAAAAGTCTATTGCTGTTATATAAACTAATAACAATGGAAAACATCATTTTTAGAAGATACTGTCAATGGTAGCTGCATAAATTATCTTTGAATCAATCCAACAAGATGATTAAGAGAAAATTAAAAAAAAAAACAACAAAAAACTGTTGAAAAAGAAAGTGGACCCAAATAGACGTTTACTGCTAGAGGATATGAGGTTTCTTTAGAAAATGATGAAAATGTTTGAAAATTGATTATGGTGATGGTTTTCCAATCTGTGAATTGAATTGTATACTTTAAATGAGTGGATTACATGGTGTGCGAATTTTATCTTAATAAAGCCCTTAAAAAAATTAAGAACCTGTCATAGGGCCAAAAATGCCGTAAACCATATTTAAGGAAAACCCACAGACTTGGAGTAGTTATATATAATGTTTAGAAAAAATTGGAAAAAAGGTCCAGTGTTTAAAATATCCAAAAACAAAAAACCTTTGAATGTTAATAAGACATAGACAAACATCCTACTGGTGAATGGCCAAAGATTCAGGCAGTTCACCTAGGAAGAATCTATATGGCTGATAAAGAAGTAAAAAGATACTCTTCTTTTCAGGGAGATGTAATTTAAAATAATGGTGAGATACGGTTTCACGTAGAATATCAAATATTGGCATGAATGTTGGAAAATGAAGCGAGTGCTTTCCTTGCAGGTGGGGGGCTGGGGAGAGGAGTATAAACTGGGACGACTTCCTCAGAGTCTGACAGTCAGTCAGGTTGCAGATGGGCCTACCTCTTGGTGTTAGAACCACTCTTGTGCCTGCTGTGGCGTCCTCTGTGAGTGACACAGTGGGAAGAACCCGAGGTAACTCACCTGTGATACAGTTGCATCGTGTACAGCAGCCAAACCCAGTGGACTGGGTCAACAGATTGTGTCTCAAAAACAGAAGGTTGAGTCAAAGCCTTGTGAAAACAGACAGGTACACAGCCTGGCTTGTTGCAAGTGGTTGCTCTTTGTTCTGAGGTGCTGTTGATGCGTCTTTTTCTCTCTCAACTTTAAAAGCTGGCACATATTTTAAAAATAGATTTTAGTATTGTAGCCTGATCATACATACAAGAACTTATTATGTGCCTCTGCTGTTCTCGGGGCCAGGAGCCGGGCTGTAGCAGTGAACAAGATGGGCAGGGTCTCTGCTCTCATGGAGTCACGAAAGATGGATGATAAGACTGTAAACAAGTAGAAATTTAACTGAACAGTGTGAAAGGAATTGAGGCAGGGTTCTGGGAGATCGGGGGTGGAGGGTAGTCACGGAGGGGCTCTCTGAGGAGCTGACTACTGAGCAGAGACCTGCTTTTGAAGAAGAGCAAGTATGTGGAAGTTTAAGGGGGGAAGGACTCTAGGCAGAGGTAAAAGCCTTCAGATAGGATATGTTCAAAAATTCCAAGGACAAAATAGGAATAAGTTTAGCAAAAGGAGTGCAAACCTGTGCTTTGAAAACTGCAAAATACTGAAATAAATGAAAGAGAACATAAATCAGTGCAGAGGCACCCCAGGTTCGTGGACTGGAAGACAAATATTGGTAAAGCGGCGGCACTCCCCAGACTGATGTGCAGGTTCAGGACCATCCGTCTCTAAGTCTCAGCCGACTTCCCTGTAGAAATTGAGAGCTGCTCCTGAGAAAGATGAGTGTGGCCAGCGCCCAGTGAATGGGGGAGGGAATGTTAGTGGAGATGGCGGTACTGCGGCTGGCGGGGCTTCTGGATCATGACACCCTGTGGGCCTTGACAGGAAGGCTCAGCTTTAAGCAGGAGAGTGATAAAATTCAGTATTTGTTGAGTGCCTGCTCTCTGCCAGGTGCTGGAACGGGCAGGAGCGTGGTGGTGAACAGGATGGAACGTTGAATAAGTAGAATTCCACTCTTCAGTGGTAGGAAATGAGAGCACCCTCAGCTTATTTTTGTACATGTTGGCATGTATTTGTGTCGTATCAGTGACCTACTTACCTGATTTCTTAAGTAACGTGGAGGTAGCAAATGTTCCTTAAAGAATAATTAAGAAAATTCCAACCAAAAGAATGTCTGTCTTTCAAAATCCTACCATTTGGAAATAATGACAGTTAATATTTAGTGTTTGGTTTTTTTCCCCCTTCTAGTCTTTGAATGGATTTATGATCAAACAGTTCTCAAGTTCAATAACGCGTGACCTCCTCACCCACCAACCCCATTAAAGAAACAAGTGAGTCATAGGTTTTCTTTCGGCGAGTCTGTCAGTGATTCTGATGAATTCCTTTCAGGTGGAGCTGATCAGAATAATGTTCAACATCAACCCCCTGGAGAACCTGAAGCTGTACATCAGCAGCCGGCCCCCCTTGGTGGTGTTTATGATCAGTGTCAGCGCCATGGCAATAGCTTTCCTGACCTTGGGCTATTTCTTCAAAATCAAGGAGATCAAGTCACCAGAAATGGCAGAGGTACAGTAAATTCTCAGTTCTCCTCTCAGGCTAGGCCTTGGTAGGGTGGGGAAACACCTTTTGGCTCTCCACATGCCTTTCTTTGGTTTGTGACTTATTTATCCCAGTGAGAAGGAGTCATATTTATTGAGAATTTTTGGTCTTCCATCTTGCAGTGACTCACTTTGGTAGGAAATAACCTAGTCAGATAGTTACTGATTTAAATAATGCTACCAGCTTTAGTGAGACTGTTTCAGCAATGAAGCATGTATTTTAGAAAGTGTATTTGTACAATGTGTCAAGAAGTTTGAGAACTTTTTGCTATTCACATTAAATTAGCTAATTGCAATTTTAAAAAACCATAAGCATTTATTTTAAAACCATATATTGTCATGGAGTTTTATACTATACTAAAAGCCTTTTAATTGGGAAGAAAGAATTATAAAATATTAGAAAGCAGGATTTTATTTCCAAATACATTTCTCTTATCAAGGAAAACTTTAGTTATCTACAAACTTGCCTTACAGATTCATTTTTTGGTCAGTTTAAATTAATTATTTGGGCATTGCTCTTTAATTGCTAATCTAGGTATATAGTAGTTTTTGAACAGTCATAATACAGATTTTATGTTTTTGGAAATTCTCTAGGGGTCCAACGGTTGACTCAGTGATTTGACTGCCAAGGGCCTGGGTTCAGTCTTTGGTCGGAGAGCTAAGATCCCACAAGCCATGCAGCACAGAGCTCCCCTCCCCACCCCCAAAAGCATGTTCTTGCATATCAGAAAACAATAGTTAATAATGTTTAATAGAGGTGAATGACAGTATACCTGTTAGTAAGTTTACATTATGCTGAACCACTGATATGGTGAATTTCCTGGTGGATAAGTTCCCTTTGGGACAACTTAGTTTCCATTCTAGTAGCTTCTGTGAGTGCCCCCTGAACTTTTCCTTCTTGGGTGTGTTCCTGGGTGGGGATGGGGGCGGGGGCGGGATTGCGTTCCTGTCACAGTGTGTGCGGCTCGTGATGGAGCAGAGCTCCGCTCAGTGGCATGGGGATGGCGCTCACTCCTGTGCTCTGCGCCATTCTGGATTATAGATGATCTTGGCAAGAGGAACCACCTTCTCTGACACAGAGCAACAAGCTTGAGCTACTTCTCCCACTAAACGCTACCAAAGAGTTTCTTACCAGGAGACGTACTGGCTGGCTTAAATCTCCCTTTTCTGACCCTGCCTGAGTCTTTAGGGCTGAAAATGAACATTCTAGTCATAACCAAAGTTCTGCAGCATCCTGGCATTGCTCTCCCTCCAAGCTCAAGTCCATGTTGAATGCTCAGCCGGGGCCAGAGGTTAAGATGTAGCCTGGATAATTAGCCCTTGATAAGCAGAATGGAGCCCGACCTTGGCCTTGGCCAACTGTTCAAAATGGACTTGAGCTCTGCAGGAAAGCAGAGCTGCAGGATGCTGCAGAACTTTATGATTTAATTTAGGGATTTTATTTTCAAATGAAGAGCCTGGGTATATAGGAAAGTTTGGGACTGTGAATCAGAAAACTTAATTCTGATTCTGCTCTCACCTCAGCTGGAGTTGGAGAGTCCCCACTTTGCTCTGGGTCTCAGTTTGCTCATGTCTGGAATATGAAGGGGCGAGACTAGAATGTTCATTCTCAGTTCTAATGTTCTTGAATGGTCTGCTGAGTTTTCAGGTGTAGGGAGAATGTAATTTGAAATCGCTGGTTGCCCTCGTACTGAATGTCCAGTACTGATAAACTGGGCTGTAAAGGTGGACCTGCCCGCTCGGGAATTACCTGAATGGCATTTGTAATTAACGTTAGAGCTAGTGGATGTGTCGTTTGGCTTGTCTTCACATGTGGCAGCTTTCTGTAGAGAATGTTACTTGGGAGGAAGGAGTTGTGTGCAACAGCCTAGGTTGATTTGTTGTTGCCATTCTAGCCTGAGTTCATCTTTGAGTTTCTGCTCAAATGAAAAAACACCCTGGTGGATAATTTATTATGTTGGTATCCGTTTTAAAACTGTTTATAGTTTAAACCATCAGTACAGATATAAAGAGAAGCATGAGAACATGTTTTCTCCTCCCTTTTGAAATTGTTTCTGTCCTAAAGTGGCACCCAGGGTCCATGACAAGGGGGAGAAAGTATTAACATCAGGGTGAGTATTTACTGCAGTTTCATGTTCTCAATAGAGAGAGCTCGGTGTAGAAAAGTGACCTTTTAAGAAAATATTTTAAGGCAGCCTTAATTTTTAAAAAATAGCTAATGGTACCCAGAGGGGTGGGGGGTGTGAGAGGGAGGTTTAGGAAGGAGGAGACATATGTATACTGAGGACTCATTCACACTTTTGTATGGCAGAAACCAGCACAACATGGCAAAGCAATTAGCCTCCGATTAAAAATGAAATGATAAAAATAACTCATTGTAACTGCTAAATGAGTTTAGATTAATACTTTGAATGTTTTACTACTTTTGTTCAAGCCGTCTTTTCTTTTTTTTTTTTTTAATACATTTATTTATTTGGTTGTGCTGAGTCCTAGTTGAGGCATGTGGGATCTAGTTCCCTGACCAGGGATCGAACCTGGGCCCCCTGCATTGGGAGCCCAGAGTTTTAGCCACTGGACTACCAGGGAAGTCCTAAGCCGTCTTTTCAAATTTGATTCTGAGGCTAGATGATTTTCTGTAAGTATAATATCCTTTTTTCTCTTCACATATTTTCCTGAGTTGTTTCAACTCAGTGTATTTAATAGTCATGCCAATGAAGAGTTCATACTTTAGATTTTGAGTGTGAGAGTGTTTGGAATTCCACAGTTCTGCCCGCGCAGGAAGCTGCGGGCTGTACTCTCAGCATCATTCTGAAGCACTGACTCGGAGGCACAGTTGCGCTGCTGCGTGACGCCACACGGCGGGCTGTGACTGTGCCACTGCGCCGGCGGCGCTCTCAGACGTCTCACCCTTGCTTCTCTTCCGTTTTACCAAAGGACTGGAATACTTTTCTCCTGCGGTTTAATGACTTGGACTTGTGTGTCTCAGAGAATGAAACGTTAAAACATCTCACAAACGACACCGCAGCTCCGGAAAGCACAGTGACCAGCGGCCAGGCCAGGACGTCCACGCAGTCCCCACAGCCCCTGGAGGATGCGGGCCCAGTGAACATCTCAGTAGCCATCACCCTCACCCTGGACCCACTCAAACCCTTCGGCGGGTACTCGCGCAACGTCACCCATCTGTACTCCACCATCCTCGGGCATCAGATCGGACTCTCGGGTACGTTGAGTGGCAGCCAGCTCCCCCAGGCTCTCTCTGGCCACAGCTGTTACCACATAGAGTATGAGAGTGTCCGGTGTCCCTCCTCAGACGGTTGCTTAGTCTTTGTGCGTGTCTTCCCTTTTGTCGAGTTTGAACCAACAAAGTCAGGGAGGAAGCCTTTCTACTACATCTTCACTTACTCAAGTGCTTGGTATGCAGTAGGTGCTCAATGAAGGCTTATAAGTGGGAGACTGGGAAGAAACTATAAGGCCTATTTATGGTCTTAACATTTTTAAATACACATTTTTTATTTGTATTTTTAAAGTTTTATTGAAGTATTGTTGGTTTACAATGTCGTGTTAATTTCTGCTGTACAGCAAGGTGACTCAGTTATACACACACACTTCATCATCTTCTTTTCCATTACGGTTGTCCCAGTACTGAATGTGGTTTCCTGTTCTGTGCAGTAGGACCTGGTTGTCTATCAGTTCTATCCAGTAGTCTGGAGGGGAGGGGAGGGTTGGGAGTTGGGGATTAGCAGAGGCAAGCGCAGGTCTGTTCTCTGTATCTGTGAGTCTGTTAAACACAGATTGCTTAAATTCTGTTTCATCATGTTGGAGTTTTCAGTACATACTACAGATATTGCTGTTAGTCTTAAGTTTTTTTGGAATGCACTGAGCTAAATGATAGGAATTAGAAAAAGCCCAAGATCTGGTCTCCTGTCTGCAATTTTGGGATATGAAAGAGACAAGCATAACGTAAGTTAATATTCATCAAGCACTTAAGAGTAGTTCCTGGCAGACAGGAAATGCTGTATAAATGCTTGTTAAATAATATTAAACACCTGTGGGACACTGAGCGCTGCCCTTGGACTAGTACTAAACCCGTGACAGACTGTAGGTGAATCAGGAGAAGGTTGAAGAAGTAGTGGAAGCTGGAATAATCAGGAGGGGCTTTGTGTCAGAGACTTGGTCCTCAGAAGAATCATCTTTGGTTACCAAGAACCTTTTAAAGTCCTTAAAGGGAGTGCCTGGCAGCCCCCTACTGGCTGCTCCTAGTGAGAGGCATTCCCGTGTAAGGCGGTAAGGGCAACGGCTGGGTTTTCCACATAGTGGGTGGACCTTTTTCTTTTGCTGTGATGTTTGATACCTTGGTGTTCATTTGTACTTTTTCCCTCACCTGTCCCATGACCTTTCTTGAGTCTGACCTGCTGATCCTCAGTCTGCTCATATGTGAAAGGGTTACAGTAACACTTCTTTGGTCTTGTTCATGGGATAGTGGTCCACTAAGTGAAGTAATACACATGCTGTGCCAATGGGGAGGACTCATGCAGCCCCAGCCTTCCCACCCAGGCATGGCCAGGCCCTGGTGTGGCCTCTCCAGGCGGTGGCCGAAAGCGGCCTGGCTGTGTTTGCCACATCATGGGTGTGCCCGGTGAGCAGGCCTCAGAGTCTGGCTCGGAACAACCACTGTTATTCCCGAAACCCCGCAAAGGCAGGGGTCCCACCTCCTTGGGTTGATGGGATTCCTGGGTGGGTTTGATTTCAGGATTCAGTCAAATCCCAGAGAATCATAAATGTATGATTTCTTGCCTTATTTACCAAAACACTGATTTCTCTTTCCAGGCAAGGAAGCCCAGGAGGAGATAAACATTACCTTCACCCTGCCCACATCCTGGAGCTCGGACGACTGTGCCCTTCACGGGCATTGTGAGCAGGTGGTGTTCACAGCCTGCATGACCCTCACAGCTCACCCCAGCGTGTTCCCCGTCACCGTGTAAGTGCTCCCTGACCCCCACGGATGTATGTGAGGAGCTGTTTACCGTGAACTTGACTGGGATGCTTTAGCAGCAGATTCTCAGGACAGCTGGCGTCACGTTACCTTGTAGAATTGTCCTCGCTGGGACTTGTCTCTAGGATTATTTCCGTTTAATTTGCTTTTCTGAGGTAGAACTCGCATATAAATACCAGAGGGCTAGTGTTTCAGTCAGGTTGTAAAGGCATCTGGTTGTTGGCAGGTTTTAGACTCCCTTTCCTGTTGGTAGAAGAAGCCACAGGAAGGATGCGTAAGAGCTGATCCTGTGACCAGAATGACCCATAATGACGGCTTATGAACAGTTTTTTGTTCATTTCTATTATCCAGGAAGAGTTATATTTTAAATTGATAGTATAAATTGAACCTTATTTTCCATGAAATAGTTACTGTTGCTGAAACTTCTGCTTCATTTTTTTTTTTTTTTTGAGCACCTATCAGTGTTAACTGCTTTGCCTTTAAGGCTGTTCTTGCCTCTGCTTTCTCTGTAAAGGAGGTAATGATCTATAAGTACATGAAATACACAAGGCGGAGCCTATTTAAGGATCTTAGGGTGAGTCCTTTTAAAATAATTATCCTGGGATTAATCTGTTTTAGATGTTTGGAGGTCTGTAGGCCAAATTCAGCATTATTTGCTGTTGGTTGTAACAGCTGATGGAGAAGTTTGTGTGGAAATGCCAGTGGTGACTGCAAGTTTAGCTTATGTGAGAAAATGGGCTTACAGGGAGCAACTCCTTTCTGGTGAGAGGACCTAGGATTGAATTCCGAAAGCAAAAATCTTAACACCCAAACTCTCAAGTGTCGGTGCCTAGTTCTTATTCTGTCATGTTTATTAATTAAAAAAAAAAAAATCACTGAACTAAAAACATAATAGGCCATATCTCAAGAAAATACAGCTGTCTCCGATTTCTCCTTCCCCACAAGAGGCCCTGCTCAGCGCCGTGTCTCGCCCCCTTCTCCTGCAGACAGCCGCCGCACTGCGTTCCTGACACCTACAGCAACGCCACGCTCTGGTATAAGATCTTCACCACGGCCAGGGATGCCAACACAAAATACGCTCAAGACTACAACCCTTTCTGGTGTTACAAGGGGGCCATTGGAAAAGTCTACCATGCTTTAAACCCCAAGCTTACAGTTATTGTTCCAGACGTAAGTGAGAGGAAGCCTGTGTGCCTGTGTGTGTCCAGCAGCTGTTAGAGCAGACCCCGCTTACCTCCTTCCTTGGGTTAGCTTAGCTCCTGCCATTCTCGACCTCCAGCCGGGTGGGGAGGCCAGCTTGGGGGAGGCTGGAGACTTGCTGAAACACGCCACCCCTTTGGGTAAGGAGATTGCTTCTGTTCTTCGTTTTCCACTTTGTCCAGCAGCAGTTGTATATCGATTGCGGCTGTGTGCCTAACTCAGAGGGGCTGCCGGGGAGGCTGGTCCGTCTTCCCCCTGCACACGCCCCTCGCTGAAGTGTCTGTGGCTAGTGGCGGTAGGAGCAGTGCACGGTGTGGGATCCAGGGAGGCCGATGTAAACAGGAGAGGACTCTGGCTGGAGACTGATGCCTGGGTGGGCTTTGACTTTACAAAGAGAAGACGGGGGAGGCCCTGTCCTCTGAGCTAGTGGGTGATTTGCCGGTTTTGTTTGCTCCTCAGACTGGAGCCCACTTTTAAAAGACTGCACTGAATTTTTGTAAATGTTCTTCTCTTGTGTCAGCACATGCCAGGTGATTTCTTTTCTTTTTGCCTCGTCCCTCTCTTTCCTTATGTCTCACTTTTATCAAGTTGTGGGTGTTGGAACACCAGGGCCTGCAGGAGCGAGCAGTGGAGCTGAGACTGTGCGGTGGGCAGGGGCCAGGTTCCCCAAGGCCCTTTGGGCCTCACTGAGGCATTTAGATCTCGGAGGAGGAGGCCAGCACTGCCTGCATTGGGGCTGTAGGAAATTTGTAAAGCAGTGTGTCAGGAAGACTGGTCTACCCCCCTGATACATGAAATGGGATGGAGCCTGAGGAGGCCTGGAGCTGTGAGAAGGAACAGGAGTGGAGGCCTGGCTGGGATCTCAACAGCTGGCCGGGCCTGGTGGCAGTTGCCTGTGGCGCTCAAAGGCGTGAGTCATGGCTGGCGTTTGCAGCCAGGGGCTCGTCGACGTGGGGAAAGGCCGCAGGCTCTCTGGGGAGGAGTAGCAAGGGGTTAGGAACACAGACTTTGGGGGGCCAGCTGTGCAGCTTGAGGGCTGTGAGAAGACGACAGAACGGGAAGGGCAGGGGTTAAAGGCTCCGGGGGGGCGGGTTTGAGCAGAGTACCGGTTTAGGAAGGGAGGGTGTGGGTGGTGTCTGGAACACCACGAGCTCCGGCTTTCCTCGTTGAGAAGACAGGAGAACCTTCTGTTCCCATGTGAGAAGGAACGCTGAGGCAAGCCTAGAGGTTGTGCCCCCTGATGGCAGGCAGCCAGCCTTAAAATCTCGTGACTCAGTGTGGATGTCTCTGCTGGTTCTCTTTGTTTAGGATGACCGCTCGTTAATAAACTTGCACCTCATGCACACCAGTTACTTCCTCTTTGTGATGGTGATCACGATGTTTTGCTACGCGGTTATCAAAGGCAGACCCAGCAAACTGCGTCAGAGCAATCCTGAATTCTGTCCCGAGAAGGTGAGTGGTGGGTGGGGTCTGGCCCAGGACTGCTCTGGAGGTCTCTGGGTACCAAAGTCCCAGTTAGTCCTATTTCCACTTACTGTGGGTGATTCCTTTTCTCCAGGGAAATTAGTTCCTGTCTATCAGCAGCCATTGCCCCTCAGCCTATGATATGGTGTTGCATTTTCAACCATATACCCAAGTCTTTGGTAAACCGTTCTCACATCCCCACTGGAGGGACTTTCCTGGGGAAGTCCCAACTGCTGCTGGACTCTGTCCTTCCAGCGTCCTGGTCAGGGAACTAAGATGCCACATGCTACACCGTGTGGCCAAAAAACAAAACAAGCGAAATGAAAATTAGATCATTAACAAATTACGTATTGGGGACTTCCCTGGTAGTCCAGTGGCTCAGACTGCACTCCCAGTGCAGGGGGTCTGGGTTCGATCCCTGATCAGGGAACTAGATCCCAAATGCTGCCATTGAGCCCTGGTCCAGCCAAATAAAATATTTTTTTAAAAAATGACTTTAAAAATTCTGTATTTAAAAAAAAGTTCCCCACTGGAGAACAGCTAACCCTGAGGGCTGCCTCCGTTCCACTGAGGTCTGTGTGCTGGTCACTTCCCAGAGCGCTGAAACTTGGCCCCATCTCAGCTCAGCACTTCATGAGATCAGCTGATTTCTATTCATTACCTCCTAGATGAGCTTGATCTTTTTAGCGTTTAATCGTTCCCCTGCCTGGCAGATGCATGCGTGTGGCTCCCTGGGTTCGGGGCTGGGCCCAGGCCCCCAGTAGGAGAGCTGGTGGGGCTGAGTTACCTGCTCGTCACTGCGTGACCGGTTGGCCGTCTTGCTCTCTCCTAGGTGGCTCTGGCAGACGCCTAATCCCACAGCTGCCGTTTTCCCAGAGAGACTGAAAGAACCATAATCATCGCCTGCTGAAGCCAGCCTGGGCCTGGACACTCTGTGAATACATTATCTTGCAATGTTGGGTTATTCCAGCCAAAGACATTTCAAGTGCCTGTAACTGATTTGTATATATTTATAAAAGTCCATTCAGAAATTGGTCCAGTGATGCACGTGCTTCGCACTGGGTGCCGCCAGAGCCCTTCAGCCTCACCCGCGGACTCGGCGGGATGGCCCACGCGGCGCCGGAGAGGATTCGCGACCTCGCTGCCGGAGCAGGCCGTGCTGTCTTTCCCGGGGGCCCGAGGCGTGTCACTGCTGTGGGGGAGGTTTGCTTTGGTTCTTGTTCAGCCCGATCTGTACAGAATGTTCAAAACAGTCTGCACCTTTGATATGATACTGCATTTCCAAAGCCACCCCAATCCAGTTTGTGGATTTTATGTGTCTGTGGCTTAATAATTATAGTAACAACAATAATACCTTTTTCTCTGTTTTGCTTGCAAGGAAACATACCTAAGTTTTTTTTTTTTTTTATCCCCCTCTTTTTCCCTTTGAAGAGAAAATAGTCACATTTTACTACTACTCTAGTTAGAGATTTGTGCTTTTATCTTGAGTAAAAAGTTAAATACTTAAAAGTCACTTACTTGGTAAAGATCAAAGTTTCATTTTCCACGTGGACAGCGAGGAGCCTGGTCTTGAGTTGAGCTGGCTCAGAGCGCTCCACTGTCCTTTTTCTTCTCTGTTGTCCCTTACCTCTGGTATAAAAGGTGAAACAGCTTCCTCACTCCAAAGGGCTTCAAAAATGAAGTACAAATGGCTCTAGAGTGAAAACGAGCCGTTCTCTTTTCTGCAGTGCAGATGACAGTAAGGAGAGGGAGGGCGCTGGTTCGGTCTAACAGTCATGAAAGGGCTTCTTGTTTTCTTTGAGGAGGGAGTGGATTTTTCTTTCCCTGGTGTTTTATGGGGAGGTGTTTCATTTTTATGCAGTTAACATACTTGGAAGGAAATGGCAACTTATAGATACAACATTAAGAAAACGTTGGCTGTGAAATCTGAGGGAAAATGATTCTGATTTGCCATTTATCAGGAAAACCAAAAGCATTTTTTTTTCTTATAACATTCTGATAATCTACTTCTTTTATCCCTTTTTCCTTCCAAGCCATCTTCATTTTAAAATGGTTGTGCATCTTTTCTAGCCCTTTATCACTTGTGTTATTACCATTTTTCTTCACAGCTTTTTGCCTTACTGACTCACAGTCATTAATGATTTCTGAGAGTTCTCCCAAGCAGTGATAGAGCAAAAGGGCAGTTAAGTCTTGGGCGTGACTGCCAGCACTTCTTTCCCTTAACTCCAGGTCTGTAGTCAGTTCTAAATTAGAACCAGCCCTGCAGTCTGAAATATATTGGCCTAGAACATTTTATCCCAAGTTTTTTTTTTTTTTAAATCCCAGGCATTTTTGAATGGAAAACATTTGTGGGCTTTTACTGAAGGTTATTAAAATAATCATCATAGTAACTTGATATGTTAGTACTTTTTTTTCCCTTTTAGTACATTTCAAGCACAATAATCAGACTTGTCTATCCGTTTTTTTTAAATGATATGAGTTGCTTACCTGATGCATAAGCTAATCAGTTAATTTAGTTTTCTCTTTAGAGACTTTGAGACTTACAAGATGAGATTGAGAAAAAGCCATTTGCTTGGCCTTTAGAAACATCAGTATCATTAAGACCAACAGATTTTAGATGAAGCTGCTACTGAATTAATAAAATCCCAAGGAAGTAGAGTTAAAGAAATAGATTATTAACTGGCAGAGTAATATAAAAGGAAGACAGGTGAAAAAAGTCAGTTTCACTGGTTTGTTGGGTCCAGCTTGTTGCTAATATTAATGACCCTTGTGTTAATTACAGGGACTGGCTGGCATCTGCTGGCAGGGGAGGAGAGACTCTGTTAGGCACAAGGAAAGGAAGTGCCAAAAACGCCTGGACAGTATGACTTGTCACGAGGCCAGGACACAAACACACTTTAAACCCAGCATTCTCCCCTCGCAGGTGATCTCAGATCTTACGGAAACCCAGTCAGGTGTACAAAGGAAGGCTGGGGATGCCAGCGGTGCTGGGTCCACCGACCCTCAGCAAGTCCAGAGGACCCGTTACTACCCGGGCACTGACAGACAAGGCCCTGTCCTCCGCTGTCCCTCACTGGGAGGGCGGGGGACCTCAGGATGAGAAGAGGGTCGTAGACAGGGCCTGTCTCCCCTCCAGGGGCGACCCCGTGCAGAAGCACTGGCCCGTCCTCAGGCATCTTGGACCGGAGTCCAACAAAAGGTCAGCAACTTACTATTAAAACAGTTGTTTCAGATCATATTGATCTCTTTCCCTTTTCCTTTTGTCCTTCCACTGTATGACTTGAATCAGTTTTGATTCTATTTGTAAGTTTTTCTCGTTGTTAGGAACCTGCCACTTCTGTTGCGTTCTCTCGGGCAGTGTAGGGGTTCAGCCTCCTGGTTTTTCACCCTCCTGCAGGCACTGTGGGGCTCCGAGGGCCAGCGGGTCCGTGTCACTCACCTTGCTGCATGATGGTCGGTAGCCGATCTGTTCCGGCATTCACTCCCAGGTTAATTTTCTGTGTTGAAACTGTGCACATGTGCTTTCCAGAATAAAATGTCTGAATTTACTTGCTGTGTCTCCATTTCCTCCTGTCTGCTGGGTGTTTTCTAAGGGAAGAACATACACGATAAGTCAGTAGGGATGTTTTGCAAGCTGTTCTTAAGTGTCAGCTGTCGTCAGGATGAGGGGCGGGCACTGTTTCCTCCCAAGCACCCAGGTCTTCTCCCCCAGAGTACAGAACCTTAGTGTGCTGGACCACGAGTGCTCGCGGTCCTGCCCAACTCCTGCCCGGGAGGAGCGGTAGGAGCGTTTGAACGGGGACGGGATTTATAGACACCGTCTCAGTCCCACGCGCTCTGCGTCTGCTCTCGCCCAAGGTACCGGAACCAGCCCCGACTCCCCAGTACAGAGCTACCACACAGGCCAGCCCTGCTTTGTCAGGAAAGGCATCCTCTGCAGTTACCTGTAGCTATTTGTGAAGGGCAGTGTGTTCACCGACGTGAATTCTTCCCCTTTCCCGGTAGGCTGGGGCTCTGTGGGTCTGCCCTTCCTCAGTCCCCGCTGGTGCCAGGCAGGGAGGGGTCGGCCTCCGGGTGCCCAGTTGGGAGCGGGCTGCCTCAGTGGGCGCTCGTGTCTGCCCCTCCGCCCGGCCCTGCCCTCTCTAGCTGGCGGAGCACAACTCACCGTGCTTTGCGCGGTGCTTTGCTGCTGCCTCCTCGGGCTGGGAGGCTCGGGTGTGGCGTCTCCTCTCCATCACGGTGAAGAAGCCCTTGGAAAATAAGGGCTTGCATCTTCCTTCTCCCATCATCTGTAAAACCTGACATAGACCCAGTCCACAAGTCCATTAGCCATGGTGCTTTATAAGCATCTCCTTGTCCTGGTGAGTCTCAGACACACAGAACCGTCTCTGCAGATTTCGGGAGAAGCAGAGTGAATGCACAGACCCAAGGTGCATTGCGGAGTCCAGTCCAGCTTGTGAGCTTATTTCCGGTCTTGAACAAACCTCTGCCCGTCTGATTTTCCCTCTGAAGGCCCCACACTCATAACACACCAGGTGTTGCTGGTGGGGGACAGCAGCGGTCTGACCATTGCAAGAACAGACGGCAAGTTGACAGTGCCTTGTCCAGGGGGAAGGAGATTAGGTTTTGCTTTTCATGTTACTCACCCTCTTTACTCCAGACTCTTGCTTACCCAAGAACACGTTTTTCTGGGGTCCTTAAGTGCCGTCGTCCATCTAGGAACTAGAGGCGCAGCAGCCCACAGACAAAATGCTTGGCCTCTGGGTGCCTCCTGGTGGGGGAGATAGTGCATAAACACAGAAGTATATTTCTGATCTAATGGCAGCTAGTGATGAGATAAAGGTTCTTGGGACAGAGGATGAGGGCTGTGATGCCTCAGCTGCGGTGATCACAGGAGGCATCTTCAAAAGAGGTACGCTTTGAAGTCACACAGAGCGGGGAGTGCTGGCCTGGGGCATTCCAGGCAGAGGGCAGAGACTGTGCTCCCAGGGCCCTGGCTTACGATGGGTGGAGAATGGAGTCCCACAGGGATCTGTCTTCCCACCAGAGGACAAGCCAGGCTGCTGCCGGGGCGGCCCCGCAGTCTATGCAGGGAGATGTCCTACACCATCTGGTCCACGCAGGGTGTTATCAGAGTCAGTGTGGCAGGTCTGAGCCCCAGCCCCAATTCACAACAGGCCGTGTAATGTAGGCTGAGTGGTTTAACCTCTCTGTGTCCATTTCCCATCTGTAAAGGAGGGATAACAGCAGCCATTTGAATACAGTGAGGACTGAACAGGTTAACAGTGGAACAGTGTATGGTGCTCTGTAAACATTATAATGAAGTGTGAGGCAGGGGTGTCCAAGAGCGAGGCTGGTGGGTCACCTCTGGTTTGGTAGGTGAGAATTAGCAAAGCGGAGAGATCTCCCCCAAGCTCTAGTCTTTGTCAACAGCGGTACTGCCCTTGCAGTGGGTTCCTATCATCTGATGAGAACTGATGTGCAAAGCAAGTGTATATAACACATTTCAGGAGACGAAAACCATGCTTATCACATAGGACATGCACTGCTATTTAACATTTTTAGTTTCTTCTAATTGAATGGAGAAGGCAATGGCACCCCACTCAAGTACTCTTGCCTGGGAAATCCCATGGATGGAGGAGCCTGGTAGGCTGCAGTCCATGGGGTCGCTAGGAGTCAGACACGACTGTGTAACTTTCAAGTAGACAACCTGAGCAACTTCCCTTTCACTTTTCACTTTCATGCATTGGAGAAGGAAATGGCAAGCCACTCCAGTGTTCTTGCCTGGTGAATTCCATGGACAGAGGAGTCTGTCTGGCTACAGTCTATTGAGCCACAAAGAGTCAGACATGACTGAGCGACTTAAATTAGTCAGCAGCAGAGCTAGATGATCAATGTTATAGTTGTGGAGGCCTGGAGTCAGCCCGCTTACTTAGATCCCCTCCATGGAGGGAATGCGGTGGAGGCATGGAGTCCAGCACTTGGGGGTGAGTTGGGAGAAACAAGACCAGAGCTGAGCTCACAAGCCCCGCCTACTGTCCTATTCACACCCTCCCTACTTTGGTCACTGGAAAAGTTAAAGGTTAATGGGGCAACTTGACCAGTGATTGGGTCCATTGAACTATGTGAAGGTTGACATTCCTCATGAGCTCTGATGGAGGAGGGAGAGGCTAGGACTCATATGCAATCGTGAGTGTACACTGATAAAAGTAGGTGCCTTGGATTGCAGGGCGGGTGATGTTGGAGGCTGCTGCTGCTAAGTCGCTTCAGTCGTGTCGGACTCTGTGTGACCCCAGAGACAGAAGCCCACCAGGCTCCCCGTCCCTGGGATTCTCCAGGCAAGAGCACTGGAGTGGGTTGCCATTGCCTTCTCCGCGGAGGCTGCTAGTTATGTACTGAGTTCTGGTCCTGCAAGTTTGACCTGAAACCTTCTGAGTCTTCCCTCACCAGCAGAGGGAGGTCTACCTTAAAGAAGCCAGGTTCATCCCCTGGGGCTGAAGCTAGGAGGTTGGAGTCTGGGTCCCCAGTGCATCCTCAGCTGTGTCCACGGGTGAGAGAGGTTTAAGGGTGTCTGAGTATTTCTGGCAAAGTGTCGGCAACTGTAAAATAGGATGAAATTGTCAGGACAACCACTTCAGGGCTCTGAAAGTTGACCCAAGGCAAGTAAATGAAAAAGAATTGAGATGCAACTGTTTATGGAAAGATGGCTGAACTTCCAGAAAGAACACTAAGTATTTCACCTGGAGCTGCTTCATTTTCTCCCTCATTCCTAGCTTAGAGTGCTGCCAGGGTGAAGGTGTCTTTAAAAAGCTAGCAGCTTCACTGTTGGGCTTGCTCTGCAGGGAAAGGTGAAAAACTCTTGTTCAGTGGCATTGTCTGTAAAAATAGCAAACTTGATAGAACGAGAAAGGAGAAAGCTTGGGGTGGGTGGCAGACTCTAGAGAAATTTACCAAGGAACTCCTGGAAAAGAGCCAGAGAGGTTCCACACATCCCTGGTAGGGAGGCCATGTACACACACAGGGGCGACCCAGGGATTCAAGCTCTGTACTGGGAAGTATCAGAAGTTGGGATAGACTTGGAAACACACTGAATTTTGAATAGGCTTCCCCACTCGCCACCAGAGCTGTAGGCAAAGATTGAGATGTTTGGGCAGAACCTCTAACCGGGCATTGCCTGATTTCTATGCTATGTAGACCTAAGGGCAATCTCTTTGGAGGTTTTCATTTTACAAAAAAACAAAATATAAGTTAAACTGAGAAGAGACATCATGGGTTACATACCATGGAGAAGACCAGATCAGATCAGTCGCTTAGTTGTGTCCGACTCTGTGACCCCATGAAACGCAGCACGCCAGGCCTCCCTGTCCATCACCAACTCCCGGAGTTCACCCAGACTCACGTCCATCGAGTCAGTGATGCCATCCAGCCATCTCATCCTCTGTCGTCCCCTTCTCCTTCTGCCCCCAATCCCTCCCAGCATCAGAGTCTTTTCCAATGAGTCAACCCTTCGCGTGAGGTGGCCAAAGTACTGGAGTTTCAGTTTTAGCATCATTCCTTCCAAAGAAATCCCAGGGCTGATCTCCTTCAAAATGGACTGGTTGGATCTCCTTGCAGTCCAAGGGACTCTCAAGAGTCTTCTCCAACACCACAGTTCAAAAGCATCAATTCTTCAGCACTCAGCCTTCTTCACAGTCCAACTCTCACATCCATACATGACCACTGGAAAAACCATAGCCTTGACTAGATGAACCTTCGTTGGCAAAGTAATGTCTCTGCTTTTGAATATGCTATCTAGGTTGGTCATAACTTTCCTTCCAAGGAGTAAGTGTCTTTTAATTTCATGGCTGCAGTCACCATCTGCAGTGATTTTGGAGCCCCCCAAAATAAAGTCTGACACTGTTTCCACTGTTTCCCCATCTATTTCCCATGAAGTGGTGGGACCTGATGCCATGATCTTCGTTTTCTGAATGTTGAGCTTTAAGCCAACTTTTTCACTCTCCACTTTCATCAAGAGGCTTTTGAGTTCCTCTTCACTTTCTGCCATAAGAGTGGTGTCATCTGCATATCTGAGGTTATTGATATTTCTCCCGGCAATCTTGATTCCATTTTGGTTTCTTCCAGTCCAGCGTTTCTCATGATGTACTCTGCATATAAGTTAAATAAACAGGGTGACAATATACAGCCTTGACGAACTCCTTTTCCTATTTGGAACCACTCTGTTGTTCCATGTCCAGTTCTAACTGTTGCTCTCTGACCTGCATACAAATTTCTCAAGAGGCAGATCAGGTGTTCTGATATTCCCATCTCTTTCAGAATTTTCCACAGTTTATTGTGATCCACACAGTCAAAGGCTTTGGCATAGTCAATAAAGCAGAAATAGTTGTTTTTCTGGAACTCTCTTGCTTTTTCTATGATCCAGCAGATGTTTGCAATTTGATCTCTGGTTCCTCTGCCTTTTCTAAAACCAGCTTGAACATCAGGAAGTTCATGGTTCACATATTGCTGAAGCCTGGCTTGGAGAATTTTGAGCATCACTTTACTAGCGTGTGAGATGAGTGCAATTGTGCAGTAGTTTGAGCATTCTTTGGCATTGCTTTTCTTTGGGATTGGAATGAACACTGACCTTTTCCAGTCCTGTGGCCACTGTTGAGTTTTCCAAATTTGCTGTTATACTGAGTGCAGCACTTTCACAGCATCATCTTTCAGGATTTGGAACAGCTCAACTGGAATTCCATCACCTCCACTAGCTTTGTTCGTAGTGATGCTTTCTAAGGCCCACTTGACTTCACAGTCCAGGATGTCTGGCTCTAGGTAAGTGATCACACCATCGTGATTATCTGGGTCGTGAAGATCTTTTTTGTACAGTTCCTCTGTGTATTCTTGCCATCTCTTCTTAATATCTTCTGCTTCTGTTAGGTTCATACCATTTCTGTCCTTTATCGAGCTCATCTTTGCATGGAGAAGATAGTTTCTACAAATTGAGTATAGGCTATTTACTAACAACAAAACAATAACATCAGCATCAGGGGGAAGGGATCAGAATCCACAGTTACTACAATATATTAGCTAAAATGTCCAGTTTTCAACAAAAAATGAAAACCAAAATTAAAAATACAGTACCATTTGTGTGTGTGTGTGTCTTCAGTCCCTGAGTCATGACCAACTCCTTGCGACCCCATGGACTGTAGCCCATCAGGCTCCTCTGTCCATAGGATTCCCCAGGCAAGAATACTGCAGCAGGTTGCATTTATTTCCAGCTCCAGGGGTTCTTCCCGACCCAGGGATCTCACCGGCACCTCTTACATCTCCTGCATTGGCAGGCGGATTCTTTATCACTAGTACCACCTGGGAAGCCCCTAAATCCCCATAAGTTATGCAAAAATTGACTCAAAATGGATCATGGAAAATATAAAACTTTAGGAAAAAATAGAGAATCTTTTATGTCCAGGGCTAGGTAAAGGAAGTGTAGATATGACATCAGAAGCACAGTCCATAAAAGGAAAAACTGACAAATTAGACCTCATCAAAATGTAGCTACTGCTACTGGAGAGGAGCGGTGAAATTGCTCCAGAAAGAATGAAGAGGTGGAGCCAAAGCGGAAACAACGCCCGGGTGTGGATGTGACTGGTGATAGAAGCAAGGCCCGATGCTGTAAAGAACAGTATTGCATAGAAACCTGGAATGTCAGGTCCATGAATCAAAGCAAATTGGAAGTGGTCCAACAGGAGGTGGCAAGAGTGAACATTGTCATTTTAGGAATCAGTGAACTAAGATGGATGGGAATGGGCGAAATTAATTCAGATGACCATTATATATACTACTGTGGGCAAGAATCCCTTAGAAGAACTGGAGTAGCCCTCATAGTCAACAAAAGAGTCTGAAATGCAGTTCTCATGTGCAATCTCAAAAACAACAGAATGATTTTGGTTCGTTTGCAAAGCAAACCATTCAATATCACAGTAATCCAAGTCTCTGCCCCAACCACTAACGTTGAAGAAGCTGAAGTTGAATGGTTCTATGATGACCTAAAAGACCTTATAGAACTAACACCAAAAAAAAGATGTCTGTTTCATCACAGGACTGGAACACAAAAGTAAGAACTCAGGAGATATCTGGAGTAACAGGCAAGTTTGGCCTTGGAGTTCAAAATGAAACAGGGCAAAGGCTAACAGAGAACGCACTGGTCATAGCAAACACCTTTCAACAACACAAGAGATGACTCTACACATGGACATCACCAGATGGTCAATATGGGAATAAGGTTGATTATATTCTTTGCAACCAACAATAGAGAAGCTCTATACAGTCAGCAAAAACAAGACCTGACTCAGATCATCAGCTCCTTATTGCAAAATGCAGACTTAAGTTGAAGAAAGTAAGGAAAACCACTAGGCCTTTCAGGTATGACCTAAATCAAATCCCTTATGATTTTACAGTGGAAGTGACAAATAGATCAAAGGAATAGATCTGGTAGACGGAGTGCCTGAAAACCTATGGATGGAGGTTCCTAACACTGTACAGGAGGTGGTGAACAAAATCATCCCCAAGAAAAGCAAATGCAAGAAGGCAAAGTGGCTGTCTGTGGAGGCCTTACAGACAGCTGAGAAGTGAAAGGCAAAGGAGAAAGGGAAAGGTGTAGCCAACTGCGGAGGTGCAAAGAAAAGCCAGGAGAGAGGAAAGCCTCTCAGATGAATGGTGCAAAGAAACAGGCAAAGAGGGGAACGACAGACTAGAGATCTCAAGAAAATTAGATCAAGGGAGTGTTTCCTGTAAAGATGGACAAAGGACAGAAACGGTAAAAGCCTAACAGAAGCAGAAGACATTTTAAGAAGAGGTGGCAAGAATACACAGGAGAACTATACAGGAAAGGTCTTAAGGACCCGGATAACCACGATGGTGTGATCACTAACTAGAGCCAGACATCCTGGAGTGTGAAGTTGAGTGGGCCTTAGGAAGCATTACTACAAGCAAAGCTAGTGGAGGTGATGGAATTCCAGCTGAGCTGTTTAAAATCCTAAAAGAGGATGCTATGAAAGTGCTGCACTCAGTATGCCAGCAAATTTGGAAAACTCAGCAGTGGCCACAGGACTGGAAAAGGTCAGTTTTCATTCCAATCCCAAAGAAGGGCAATGCCAAAGAATGGTCAAGCTACCATTCATTGCTTTGCATTCTAGCAAGGTAATGCTAAAAATCCATCAAGTTAGGCTACAACAGTACGTGAATTTCCAGATGTACTAGCTGAATTTAGAAAAGGCAGAGGAACCAGAGATCAAATTGCCAACATCCATTGGATCATCAAGAGAATTTCAGACAAAACAACTACTTCCACTTCACTGACTATGCTAAAGCCTTTGTGTGGATTACAACAAACTAGAAAATTCTTAAAGAGATGGGAATACCTGACCACCTAACCTGCCTCCTGAGAAACCTGTTTGAAGGTCAAGACGCAACAGAACTGGACATGAACAATAGCTGGTTCAAAATTGGGAAAGGAGTATGTCAAGGCTGTATATTGTCGCCCTGCTTATTTAACTTATATACAGAGTCCATCATGTGAAATGCTGGGCTGGATGAAGCTCAAGCTGGAATCAAGGTTGCAAGGAGAAATATCAACCTCAGATATGCAGATGATACCACTCTAATGGCAGAAAGCGAAGAGGAACTAAAAAACCTCCTGATGAAATTGAAAGAGGAGAGTGAAAATGCTGGTTTAAAAAACTCAACATTCAGAAAAACTAAGATCATGGCATCCGGTCCCATTACTTCACAGCAAATAGATGGGGAAAAAATGGAAACAGTAACAGGCTTTACTTTTTGGGCTCCAAAATCACTGTGGATGGTGACTGCAGCCATGAAATTAAAAAACACTTTTTCCTTGGACAAAAAGTTATGACACACCTAGACAGCATATTAAAAAGCAGAGCTATCACTTTGCTGACAAAGGTCCATCTAGTCAAAGCTATGGTTTTTCCAGTAGTCATGCATGGATGTGAGAGTTGGACTATAAAGAAAGCTGAGCGCCAAAGAATTGATGCTTTTGAACTTTGGTGTTGGAGAAGACTCTTGACTCCCTTGGACTGCAAGGAGATCAAACCAGTCAATCCTAAAGGAAATCAGTCCTCAATATTCATTGGAAGGACTGATGCTGAAGCTCCAATACTTTGGCCACCTATGCAAAGAACCAACTCATTGGAAAAGACCTTGATGCTGGGAAAGATTGAAGGCAAAAGGAGAAGAAGGCGGCAGAGGATGAGATGGTTAGATAGCATCACCAATTCAGTGGACACGAGTTTCCGTGAACTCCAGAAGATAGTGAAGGACAGGGAAACCTGGAGTGCTACAGTCCATGGCATTGCAAAGAGGCAGACACAACTTAGCGACTGAACAATGACAACAAGATGTAAAACACCAGTTCTTCTGTGCTCACCCTTCTTTATGGCCCTGGTGGTTCAGTGGCTCAATGCCAGGGGCCCAGGGTTGATTCCTGGTCTGGAAACTAGATTCCACCTGTCGCAAAAGAAGATCAAAAATTCTGCGTGCTGCAACTGAGGCCCCATGCAGTCAAATAAATTTATTTTTTTTAATGTAAAACTCTGGCTGCTCTGTGGAAGACAGTCAAGAGGAAGAAAAGGGAAGCTACAGAGGTGGAGAAAATATTTGCAAACCACATATCCAACAAAGGACTACTTTCTAGAATATATAAAGAACTCCCAAAATTCAACAGTAAAGGCAAAACAAAACCCCAAACCACACAGTCCAATTAGAAAATGAGCAGAAGACAGGAACAGACATTTCACTGAAGAAGATTTACAGATTTCACATAAGCACGCTGAAAGATGTTGAACATCTTTAGCCATTAAGGAAATGCAAATTAAAACCACAGTGAGGGATGTCCGTGGTAGTCCAGTGGTAAAGAATCTGCCTTTCAATGCAGAGGACGTGGGTTCGATCCCTGGTCTGGGAAGATCCCACAGGGCGCAGGGCACCTAAGCCCATGGGCCTTAACTAGAGAACCCGCGCCGTGACTAAGACCTGATGCAACCAAATAAATAAATAAACCACAATGAGATGTCACTGCACACCTACCAGAATCACTAAAATTACAAAAAAATAGTGACTATCAAATGCTAGTAAGGACACAGAGAAAATGAGTTACTCATACATTGCTGGGGGGGTGTAAAATGGCACACATACTCTGGAAACAGTGTGGAATTGCTTATAAAACTAAATGTGCAATTACCATACAACCAGAAATCCCAGAGAAATAAAAATGTATGTTCAACATAAAAACCTGTGCACGGGCTTGCCTGGTGGCTCAGTGGTTAAGAATCAGCCTGCCAATGCAGGGGACACAGGTTCAATCCCTGGTCCAAAAAGATACCACGTGCCGTGAAGCAACTAAGCCCTGTGTGCTACAGCTATTAAGCCTGTGCTCCAGAGCCCGGGAGCCACAACAAGAGAAGCCGCAGCAATGAGAAGCCCTCACACGGCAACTGGAGAGTGGCCCCTGCTCATTGCAACTAGAGAAAGTCATGAAGACACAGCACAGCCAGAGATAAAATAAAAAATAGACAAATAAATCTTAAAACAAGAAGAAAAAAACCTATGCATGAATGTTCATAGCAGCTTTATTTTGTAATAATCAAAACCCAGAAATGATTCGACATGTTCTTTAGTGGGTGAATGGATGGTTCAACAAATTGTGTGTGTTAGTCAGTTTGGGATGCTATAACAAATTACCATAGGCAGGCAGGCTTATAAACAACAGAAACTTATTTCTCACATTTTGGGTGGGAAGTCCAAGATCCAGGCTCCAGAAGACCTGATGTCTGATGAAAGCCTGCTTCCTATTCTGGAATTTCATTTGTTGTTGTTGTTAAGGCACTAAGTCATGTCCAACTCTGCGATCCCACAGATGTAGCCCACAAGGGTCCTCTTTCCACGGGATTTCCCAGGCAAGAGTACTGGAGTGGGTTGCCATTTCCTTCTCCAGGGGGTCTTCCCAATCCAGGGATCGAACACGTGTCTCCTGCATTGGCAGGCAGATTCTTTTCTGCTGAGCGACCAGGAAAGCCTGGAGTTTCTGAAAAGGAGTACATCAAGGCTATATATTGTCACCCTGCTTATTTAACTTATATGCAGAGTACATCATGAGAAACGCTGGACTGGAAGAAACCAAAATGGAATCAAGATTGCCGGGAGAAATATCAATAACCTCAGATATGCAGATGACACCACCCTTATGGCAGAAAGTGAAGAGGAACTCAAAAGCCTCTTGATGAAAGTGAAAGTGGAGAGTGAAAAAGTTGGCTTGAAGCTCAACATTCAGAAAACAAAGATCATGGCATTGGGTCCCATCACTTCATGGGAAATAGATGGGGAAACAGTGGAAACAGTGTCAGACTTTATTTTGGGGGGCTCCAAAATCACTGCAGATGGTGACTGCAGCCATGAAATTAAAAGACGCTTACTCCTTGGAAGGAAAGTTATGACCAACCTAGATAGCATATTCAAAAGCAGAGACATTACTTTACCAATGAAGGTTCATCTAGTCAAGGCTATGGTTTTTCCAGTGGTCATGTATGGATGTGAGAGTTGGACTGTGAAGAAGGCTGAGCATTGAAGAATTGATGCTTTTGAACTGTGGTGTTGGAGAAGACTCTTGAGAGTCCCTTGGACTTCAAAGAGATCCAACCAGTCCATTCTGAAGGAGATCAGCCCTGGGATTTCTTTGGAAGGAATGATGCTAAAGCTGAAACTCCAGTACTTTGGCCACCTCATGCGAAGAGTTGACTCATTGGAAGAGACTCTGACGCTGGGAGGGATTGGGGGCAGGAGGAGAAGGGGATGACAGAGGATGAGATGGCTGGATGGCATCATTGACTCGATGGACGTGAGTCTGAGTGAACTCCGGGAGTTGGTGATGGACAGGGAGGCCTGGCGTGCTGCGATTCATGGGGTCGCAAAGAGTCGGACATGACTGAGTGACTGAACTGAACTGAACTGAATCCCATTTTTTAGTGTCCTGCCTTCATGACCAAATCATTTTCCAAAGGTCCCGCCTCTAAATACTGTTATAGTGGGTTAAGTTTCTCCATATGGCAACACAAAAATTTAATCTACATCACTGTGGTACACTCATACCATGAAACACTCCTCAGTAATAAAAAGGAATACGTTCTTTTTTCTTGGCCATGCCACACAGCATGTGGGATCTTAGTTCCCCAAACAGGGATCAAACCTATGCCCCCTGCGCTGAAAGGCGAAGTCTTAAACCACTGGGCCACAAGGGAAGTCCCAGAAATAAACTTGTTTTTAATTATATTTTTTCTTGAAGTATAGTTATTTATAATGTTGTGTTAGTTTCCGGACAGCAAGTGATTCAATTTATATATATATATTATATAATAGAATATGATATATATTCTTTCCATTATTGTTTATTATAGGATATTGAATATAGTTCCCTATGATGTACAGTAAGACCTTGTGTAGTAGTTTGCATGTATAGTAGTTTGTACCTGCTAATCCCGTAACTCCCAATTTATCTCTTCTCACACCTCTTTCGTGCTTTCCTGATGGCTCAGATGGTAAAGAATCTGCCTGTCATGCAGGAGACCCAGGTTCCAACCTTGGGTCAGGAAAATCCCCTAGAGAAGGATGGCTACCCATTTCAGTATTATTGCTTGGAGAATTCCAGGGAGAGAGGAGCCTGGCAGGCTATTGTCCGTGGGGTTGCAAAGAATTGGCCGTGATAGAGCAACTAACGCTTTCACTGCCTATTCCCCTTCAGTAACCATGTCTGTGAGTCTGATTCTGTTTTATAAATGAGTTCATTTGTATCACATGTTCTATGCCACGTGTGAGTGAGATTGTATGGTACTTGTCTTTCTGTCTGAATTACGTCACTTCGTATGATTATCTCTAGGTCCGTCCATGTTGTTGCAAATGGCTTGATTTCTTTTTATGGCTGAGCAGTATTCCAGTATATATCTGTCTCTATGTATACTATGTGTATTATTCTATATGCCACACGCTCTTTGTCCATTCATCCGTCAGTGGACACTCAGGTTGCTTCCATGTCTTAGCTGTTGTCAATAGTGCTGCTGCGAACACTGGGGTGCACATATCTTTTCAAATTAAGAGTTTGGGCCAGATGTGTGTGCAGCCTAGGATTGCTGGATCATATGGTAACTATTTTTAGTTTTCTTAAGGAGCTTCCATCCTGTTTTCCATAGTGGCTACACCAATTTACATTCCCACCAACAGTGTAGGAAGGTCCCAAAAAAGAATGGATTCTTCCTTGTAAATTTTATTTGCTTACTTTATTTATTTTTGGCTTGCTGGGTCTTCGTCGCTGTGTGCGGGCTTTCTCTGGGTGTGGTGAGTGGGGGCTACTCTCTAGTTGTGGTGGGCAGGCTTCTCATTACAGTGGCTTCTCTTGTCGCTGAGCACAGGTTCTAGGGTACGTGGGCTTCAGGAGTTGTGGCGCTTGGGCTTAGTTGCCCCACAGCGCAACTAAGACAAGGGATTGAACCTGTGTCCTCTGCTTTGACAGGCATATTCCCAACCACTGGGCCAGCAGGGACACCCAGGAATGAACTCTTGATACATGCAACAGCTGGGATAGATCTCAAAGGCGTTGTGCTAAGTAAAAGAAGTCAGTCTTAAATGTTCACATACTATACGATTTCTCTTATACCACTTTCTTGAAATGACAATTTATAGAATTGGACAACATTTCTTCATAGTTTTCAGGAGTTGTAAGTGGGAGTGTAGGTATGGCCATAAAAGAACAACAGGAGGGATCATTTTTTTTTTTTTTGGCCATGCTGCACAGCATGGCATGCAGGATCTTAGCTCCCCATCCAGGAGTCAAACCTGAGCCCCCTGTAGTGCGAGTACAGGTCTTAACCGCTGCACCACCAGGGAAGTCCCACTAGATGATCTTAACAATAGATGTGAGATGGTAGAAGAATCAATGAACGTGAACACAGATCGTGAAAATCACCCAAGCCTGAATACTAGACAGAAAGAAAGATGGAAGAAAAATGAACAGAGCCTCAGGACCCATGGGCAACGTCAAGCATACCAACATAGGAAATGGTCATCACAGAAAAAAAGGAGGTTAAAAAAAGGGACAGAAGAAACATTTGAAGAAATAATAGCCCTCAAACTTTCAGATTTGATAACGATCACTAAATCTGCAGATCCAAGAATGTCAATGAATCCCCAGGTAAATCAACACAAAGAGATCCCTCCCTAAATATACCATGAAAGAACAAAGAAAGGAAAGTGAAAGTGAAGTCACTCAGTCATGCCCGACTCTTTGTGACCCCATGGACTGTAGCATACCAGGCTCCTCAGTCCATGGAATTTTCCAGGCAAGAGTACTGGAGTACTCATTTCCTCCTCCAGGGGATCTTCCCGACCCAGGGATCCAACCCAGGTCTCCCGCATTGCAGGCAGATGCTTTACTGTCCTGAGCTACCAGGGAAGCCCATGAAAGAACAAGGAAAGGTCAAAAAGTAGCAAGAGAAAAATGGCTCAAGGAAACAGTGCAATTAACAACTGGCTTCTCAGAAGCAACGGAAGAAGACAGCGGAGTGGCATATTGTTGTTTAGTCACTGTTGTGTCCTACTCTCTGTGACCCCACGGACTGTAGCCCCCTGGGCTCCTCTGTCCATGGGATTTCCCAGGCAAGAATACTGGAGTGGGCAGCCGCTTTCTTCTCCTGGGGCTCTTCCTGACCCAAGGCTGGAACCTGCATCTCCTGTATTGGCAGGTGATTCTTTATCACTGAGCCACCAGGGAAGCTCTGGAGTGGCATGTTTAAAGAGTTAGAAGGAAAAACTGCCAACCAAGAATTCTGCATGCAGAAAGACTATCCTTAAAAAGTGAAGTTGGAGGAGATCAAGATGGCAGAACAGGATGACACAAGCTCACCCACCCCCTTGAACACATCAAAAATGCATGTGAGGTGGAGCAATTCCCACTGAAAAACTGGAGAGCAGCAAAGGACACATACCACCGAGGCTGTAAGAAAGATTCACACAGAATCAGGCAGGAAGGAAAGAAAAGTGATCAGGGGGTGATCTGCACCCCTGGGAGTGGACACAGAGGAGGAGGGGGATTACATAGCCTTGGAGATGGCCCCTGGGGATACCGGGCATCCCAGGCTTGGGGGCCTGACCCTGGGGGAGTGAGTCCCCTTAACTAGTTTGGGAACCAGTGGGGCAGACAGCAGGGCTGTAAGGAACCAAGACTGCTCCTGAAGGGTGCACACACAGCTGCTGATTTCCAAAACCAAGGGAGAAGAAACAGATTAAAGCTGTCTGGGACTCTGGCCAGTTTCTCTCAAATGTCCCAGTTGTGCCCCAGCCCGAGCTGAGTGTCTGCCCCGGACCCTCTTGCCCCGCTGTGGCACAGCTCTACACTAGGGCAAAGGCTGCCCCAGCTGAGGGGGCTGCATGGCTGTAGGGACAGAGCCAGTTCAGACCCAACACAGCACCTGGACAGGTGAGGGAAGCCATTTTTGGTGCTTCTGGAGGCAGGAGATGAGGAGTGAACAGGAACTCTGACTGGTGCAGGGGCTGCCCGAGCCCGTGCCCCAACACACGCTGAGCGCCCACACAGCCCCTCTTGCCCAGCACTGCTCCCCTTTAGGACAAAGATGCCAATGCTGGGAGCAGGGAGCGCACACACAGAGGGAACAGAGACAGCGTGGACCTGGTCCTCAGGACTTCTGCTCCAGCAGTGTGGGGACTGACCCCACACCCAAAAGGGATGTGCTGGTCACTGATAGAAGAGATGCCCAGCTCACATCAGGCTCCAGCCCTAGCCTCTCCGTTTCTAGCCTCACTTCCTATCAAGGTGCCAACTGCCTGCACACCCTGGGATGGTGACTTGTGCCCGTGAGTCCACTAGGTGGCGCTAGTGTGAAAGAACCAACCCGCCAAAGCAGGAGACATGAGACTTGAGATCGACCCCTGAGTTGGGAAGACCCCATGGAGGAGGGCATGGCAACCCACTCAGTATTCTTGCCTGGAGAATCTCATGGACAGAGAAGCTGGGCAGGCTACAGTCCATAGAGTTGCAAAGAGTCGGACACGACTGAGCGACCTAGCACACATGCAAGCATGTCAGACCCAGCTCTCCCAGAGAAGTCACTGGGTACACAGAGCGCACAGGGCTGCTCTCACACAAGAGCACGAGAGGTGACTGTTCCACCTAATTCCATGGGGACAGAGACAGTTAATCAACATGAGAGGATAGAGGAATTTGTTTCAAAAGCAAGAACAAGAAAAATGACTAATGAAACAGATAAATAATTTACAAGAAAAAAAGTTCAAAGATTTAGTAATAAGGATGCTAACTGATACAGGGAAAAGAACAGATGAACATAGTGATAATTTTAATAAGGAATTACAAAGTATAAAAAGAAAATGCAGTCAAATCTGAAGATTACAATAACTGTAACAAACAAACAAACAAAAAACACTAGAAGGAGTTAACAGCAGACTACGTGATACGGAAGAATGCATAAGTGATCCGGAAGATAGAATAATGGAAATCAACCAATCAGAAAAAAGCAAAAGAAATTTTAAAAATGAGAACAGTTTAAGGGACCTCTGGGACAACATCAATTGTACCAACATTTATATCATAGAGGTCCCAAAAGAAGAAGAGAGAGAAAAGGGTCAAAAATGTATTTGGTGAAATTATGGGTGAAAACACCCTGAATCTGAAGAAGGAAATGGATATTCAGGTACAGGAAGTACAGAGGGCCCCAGAAAAGATGAATCTGAAGAGATCCATGCCGACTCATATCATAATTAAGATGGCAGAAGCTAAAAAGAAAATTCTAAAGGGATCAAGAGAAAAAGTTGTAGACAAAAGTGAAAAGTGAAAGTCACTCAGTCGTGTCCAACTCTTTGTGACCACATGGACTATACAGTCCCTAGGATTCTCCAGGCCAGAATGCTGGAGTGGGTAGCCGTTCCATTCTCCAGGGGATCTTCCCAACCCAGGGATCAAATCCAGGTCTCCCGCATTGCAGGGGGATTCTTTACCAGCTGAGCCACAAGGGAAGCCCAAGAACACTGGAGTGGGTAGCCTTTCCCTTCTCCAGGGGATCTTCCCAACCCAGGAATCGAACCGGCAGGCAGCTCCAACTAGAGCCAGGAGGGAAGCCCGTCTAGAATGGAAGGACATATAAAGAACTTGTCAGACAAGTAAAACTAAAAGCTAATCAATACTAAACCCACCCTAAAAACCATGTTACAGGATCTTTCCTAAGTGGAAAAGAAAAAGGCTGCAACAAGAAATAAGAACCCTTGTGGGAACTAAGATCCCACACGCGAGGGGCAACTAAGCCTGTGTGCAGCAACTACAGCGCCCACGCCCTCTGGAGCCCGTGAGCAGCAACTCGAGAAGCTTGTGCGCTCCAGTGAAAGACCCTGCCTGCTGCAACTAAGACCTGACGCAGCCACAAATAAATATTAAAAACCCCAAATCCAGTACGCTATTGGCCCAAAAATAGACATATAGATCAGTGGAACAGGATACAGAGCCCAGCAATAACTCACACACTTATAGCCAATCGATCTGTGACAAAGGAGGCAAAAACACACAGTGGGGAAAAGACAGTCTCTTCAATAAGTGATGCTGGGCAACCAGGACAGGTTCACATAAATCAATGAAATTAGAAAATGTTTTAAGTTCCTCATACCGTATACAAAAATAAACTCAAAGTGGATTAAAGTCCTAAATTTAACACATTACTGACCAGGGAATTTTCCCAGAAACTAACACCTGTAGCCAGCGATTTGTTATGTAGGTGAATACTAAATCGTCTCTGGTCAATAACCTTTGGCTGACAAAAGATGTTTTAATACATTATCAGTCAATAATGTGTTAAGACCGGAAACCATAAAACTCCTAGCAGAAAACATAGGCAGAACACTCTGACATAAATCAGAGCAGTACTTTTCTGGATCTGTCTCCCAAAGAAAAGGAAAAAAAGCAAAACTAAAACAGTGGGGGCTAATTAAACTTAAAAGCTTTTGCACAGCAAAGGAAACTATCAACAAAACAAAAAGACAGCCAGATAAATGGAAGAAAATACTTAACAAGTGATATGACGATAAGGGTTAACATCCAGTATATATAAACACTTCATATAGCTCAATATCAGACAAACAACCTGATTTTTAAAATGAGAAGACCTGAATAGACATTTTTCCAAAGACACACAGAGGGCCAACAGACACATGAAAAGATGCTCAGCATCACTAATCACCAGAAAAATGCTAATCAGACCCACAATGAGATATTACCTCACACCCGTCACAAAAGTTACCGTCAAAAAGGATCACAACCAGATGCTGGTGAGGATGTGAGATCAGGGAAATCTGGTACACCGTTGGTGGAAATGTAAATTGGTGCAACCACTGTTGAAAGCACTATGGAGGTTCCTCAAAAAGCTAAAAACGAACTACCATATGATCCAGCAATTCCACCACTGGCTATCTATCTGAAGAAAATGAAGACACTAATTCCAGAAGACACATGCACCCCAGTGTCCATAGCAGCGTGATTTACAACAGCCAAGAAGTGGAAGGAACCTAAGCATCTACCAACAGATGAATGGATAACGAAGACGTAGTGTACACACACACGCAATGGACTCTTATTCAACAATAAAAAGGAATGAAAACTTACCATTATTCCAACACCGATGGACCTGGAGGGTATTAAGCCTAGTGAAATAAGTCAGACACACAAAGACAAATTCTGTATGTTAACACTTGTATTTGTAATCTAAAAAAAAATAAAACAAACGAATATGAACAAATCAGGAACAGATGCAGAGAACAAACTACTGCTTATCAGTGGGGAGAAGGAAAAGGTTTAGGGGATTATGAAACACAAACTACTATATAGCAAATAAATAAGCTATAGAGAATACAGGCAACATTTGTAAGAACTTCAAGTGAAGTATATTTCATGCTATAAAATGTAGTATAAAAAGTTTATACTATAAACTATAAAAAAAGTTTATGTCATACTATAGAAGTCTTATACTATACTATAAAAGTTTATAATATAAAAATTTTGAATCACTGTGTTTTACTTCTGAAACTAATTTTGTAAATCAATTATATTTTAGTTTTTAAAAAATGACTGAATGATGATTAAAAGGGGAAAAGGGACAAATCTTTCACGTGGAATCCCAAATAGTGTGTGTAAATGCTTGCTGACCCCTTCTGGGAGATGGAGCTTAATTCCTTTCCCCTTGTGTGTGATCTGGGTTGAGTGACCCACTTCTAAGGAATAAAGCTCAAAAAGAAAAAACGTTACGTGGAGAAACCTAGCAGATACAATCTTAGCCTATTGATTAAGGTTATACTGCTGTTAATGTGCTGTCAGCACCCTAATATGATGCATTAAGAAGGGTATTTCACTTTGAAGCTGTCTTTCTAAAAACATATAGCCCCATTCTAATCACAAGAACACATCAGAAAATTTGAAGGACAGTCTACAAAATACTTGTCTAGTATTCTTCAAAAGGGTTAATGTCCTCAGGATATGAACAGATTGGAAAACTGTCACAGGTTGGAAAAGGCTAAGGGGACATGATAACTAGATGCTAGGGGTATCCTGGGTTGGGTTCCAGAACAGAAAACGGCTCTTAGTGGAAAAACTAGGGAAACTGGAATACATTATATCACTTCTCTGATATTACAGTGTGTTACTAATGATAATTTCTTAGTTTTGACAAGTGCATCTCAGTTGTTAGATGTTAATACCAGGGGAAGCTGGGTGAAAGATATACAGGTAGGAACTGTCTACTGTCTGCAACTTTTCTGTAAAACTAAAATTATTCCAAAGCAAAAAAGTGTTAAAGAATGAGAAAGATGTCTATGGAATGATATGGAGAAAACTCCAAGACATTAGTGAAAGAAGTCCAGGTGCAGAATGACAGGTGGTGCTTGCTTTTGTGTCATTGTAAATGCTGAGGCTGCTTTGGGAGGTCGCCTCTCAAGGCTGGTCAGAGCGTTGCCTCAAGGGCAGAGTAACTGAGTGGGGGCGGGGACAGGAGTGGGACGGAGACGTTTTGCTCTGAACTTTTGTACCTTTTGGGTTTTATACCATGTGTAAAAAGTAAATTATATAAAAGGTGGGTAGGAAAATGGCAGTTGGGGGTCTTCCCTGGTGGTCCAGTGGTTAAGACTACCCACTACCACTGCAGAGGGTACAGGTTTGATCCTTTGTCGGGGAACTAAGAACCCACGTGGCATGTGGCATGGCCAAAAAAGAAAAAGAAATAGGAGAAAAAGAAAGAAAGTTGCTGTTGGTCAAAAGCACACCCCCATCTTATTATTATTATTATTATTTATCAAAAAGCACCTGATGAAAGTGAAAGAGGAGAGTGAAAAAGCTGGCTTAAAACTCAACTTCAAAAAAAACTAAGATCATGGCATCCGGTCCCATCACTCCGTGGCAAATAGATGGGGAAACAATAGAAACAGTGACCGACTTTATTTTCTTGGGCTCCAAAATCACTGCAGATGGTGACTGCAGCCATGAAATTAAGACACTTGCTCCTTGGAAGAAAAGCTACGACCAACCTAGACAGCATATTAAAAAGCAGAGACATTACTTTGCTGACAAATGTCAAAGCTATGGTTTTTCCAGTGGTCATGGATGGATGTGAGTTGGACCAAAAAGAAAGCTGAGCATGAAAGAACTGATGCTTTTGAACGGTGGTGTTGGAGAAGACTTGAGAGTCCGTTGGACTGCAAGGAGATCAAACCAGTCCATCCTAAAGGAAATCAGTCCTGAATATACATTGGAAGGACTGATGCTGAAGCTGAAGCTCCAATACTTTGGCCACCTGATGCAAAGAACTAACTCACTGGATAAGACCCTGATGCTGGGAAAGACTGAAAGCAGGAGGAGAAGGGGGCGACAGAGGATGAGATGGTTAGATGGCATCACCGACTCGATGGATATGAGTTTGAGTAAGCTCCGGGAGTTGGCAATGGACAGGGAAGCCTGGCATGCTGTTGTCCATTGGGTTGCAGAGTTGGACACAACTGAGCGACTGAACTGAAAAGAACTCACAAATCCCTGAAGTAACCCAGGATTAGAAAAAAAAATAAATAAATAAATTTGGTTGATTTTCCCAAAGCAGCAGCTGGCCTGAACTCGGGAGCCAGGATATGTGGTTCTCTGTGCTCAGGTCGCTGGGAAGGGGCTGCCCTGAGGAGCTGTGAGCCTGAGGCAAACGGGTTCACACGCCCTCCTGGGAATGGTCCTCAGTTCTTGCTCTGCCCTCATTCTGGTTCACTTTTTTAACAGGTTGGGTTGAATTCACTTCATTTGCCACTCTACTCATCAGCACTTCCCCCGCCCTGACTTTCTAACATTGACGCTGTGTAACGCGAACATTACATATTTGCTTGTTCCGACTACATACTGCCCCATAACAAACCATCCCAAACGTAGTGAGGCAATAATCATTCCGTTGCGATCACGAGTTCTGTGGGTCAGAATCTGGACAAGGCAGGGATGAACTGTTTCCGCTCCCGACGGCGGGGTGTGGTGGTGGGGCGGGCGTGACCTGGATGCCGGGGTCGAGCGTCGAGCGAGGACTGGAAAGGACGCTCACTCGGGGCTTTGAGTACAGCGCCACCTCGTGGCCTTTCCACCAGGTTTGCGCTTTTGTGCATCTGGCGCTCCTGGTAAAGAACCTGCCTGCCGATGCGGGAAGTAAGAGACGTGGATGGGATCCTTGCGTGGGGAAGATCCCCAGGAGGAGGGCATAGCAACCCACTCCAGTATTCTTGTCTGGAGAATCCACCGACAGAGGAGCCTGGCGGGCTTCAGTCCTTGGGGCTGCAAAGAGTCAGACATGACTGAGCCACTGAGCGTGCAGGCACACCTGAAGAGGCGTCTCAGCAGAGCAAGTGCTCCAAGAGGCGTGGCCTTCTATGAGCTCTTCTGGGGTCACTTGTGCCCTTCTCTAATGGCTGAAGCGGTCCCAGGCCTGCCCAGATTCAGGATAGAGCAGTTATCAACTCTACCTCTCCTTGGGAGGAATGCCAGAGAAGGTGGGGCCATGTTTTAAGACCACCACTCTCTCAAGAGGGAGGGGACATATGTACACCTCTGGCTGATCTATGCTGATGTTTGGAAGAAAACAAAATTCTGTAAAGCAATTATCCTTTCATTAAAAGATAAATAATTAAAAAAAAAAGATCACCACTCTGGCTTATCTTCTGTCTCCTTTCTAGGAGGGCTGGGACTCTGTCGGTTGTGTTTTCCACCATACCCCTCATTGTGTTTTCCACCATACCCCTCAAAGGCACAGAAAGAGATGTTTGCCGATGAAAGCTGTATGAAGTTTATGTGCAAAGTGTCATTTTATTCCTAGTTTTAAAGCTTTTCATTAAGAGAACATCTCAAATGGCAAGAGCGTCTTCTCAGTGGTCTGTGGAGACCATCAGATGGCCCAGCCACCTCACCTTTCCTGAATCTGCACACTGTGCTCCGAGCCTTACTTCTCCCAGGCTCCACGCTTCCACCCTTGCTGTGTCCCAGCACTGTGGTCCTGCTGGATCCTATAAGCTGTTTAAGACACCCTCAGACTTGATGAGGATTGGATGTGACATGTATGCCCAGGACCAAGTGGCATTTGAAAGTGCTATGGTGTCAAGCAGGTGAGGGGCCCCTGGGTTGGCAATGCCACTGACACTTCCCAACAATGCCACCCACCCATGCCACACACCGGGGCATGACTACCTGCGATTCCGAGAGTTAATAGAACTCAGAGGCCTTCTGGGTTGAGAATGTCCCCGACTTGATGGCCCCCTTCATCCTCACTGAATCCCAGTCCTTTTGGTTAAGACCCTGAGCTTCTCTACTCACCCTGGCACCTTGCTCGAACCAGAACAGGGGTTTGCCATTTTGAGGCCACCTAAGCCTTTATGGATGACAGCACGTTATTCTGCTTTGGGACAGCCTCTCTGCCACCGTGTGTCGTCTCTTCCTCGGATCGCGAACCCAAGTCGCCTGCCCTTCCTCTACAGAAAACATGCGGTCCCTTCACTGGTCACCTTCTCTCCCCTCCGAGCCAAGGACTCGATCTACATGTAGCTTGTCAGTATGTCTGTCATGGGACACATCTCGAAGGCAGTGACACCGGGTAGACAAATGACTAAAGCCACCCTGGAAGTAACTCCGAGGCATGACTGTTGAGCGGTTCCTGCTACTGCGCTTTCCCCTCAAGATGCCAGATTCCTGTCTGTCCCGAGCCTATGTCTCCTTCCTCCCTCGAACCCTGTTGCTTCTCCCACACATGAAAAGATGTTCAACATCACTGATTATTAGGGAAATGCAAATAAAAACCACCTCATGCCTGTCAGTGGAGAAGGCAATGGCACCCCACTGCAGTACTCTTGCCTGGAAAAATCCCATGGACGGAGGAGCCTGGGGGGCTGCAGTCCACGGGGTCACTAAGAGTCGGACACGACTGAGCGACTTCCCTTTCACTTTTCACTTTCATGCATTGGAGAAGGAAATGGCAACCCACTCCAGTGTTCTTGCCTGGAGAATCCCAGGGACAGGGGAGCATGGTGGGCTGCTGTCTATGGGGTCGCACAGAGTCGGACACGACTGAAGTGACTTAGCAAGCAGCAGCAGCAGCAGCAGCATGCCTGTCAGAATGGTGATTACCAAACAGGTGAGAAATAACCTGCGTTGATGAGGATATGGAGGAAAGGGACCCCTCAGACAGTGTTGATAGGAACGTAAATTGGTGTTCTCATTATGGAAAACAGCATGGAGATTCACCAAAAAATTAAGAATAGAGCTATCATATGATCCAGCTATCAACTTCTGAGTGTTTATCCAAAGAATTCTAAAATACCAATTTGAAAAGACATATGCACCCCTATGTTCATTGCAGCACTGTTTACAACAGGGTTTCAGTCATGCAAGATGAAAATTATTGCTATCTGTTGTATAACAATGTGATATAGTTAATACATTTAAAAATTAAATAGCAAGGAGAGATAAGAAAGCCTTCTAAAGTGAACAATGCAAATAAATAAGGGAAAAAATACAATGGGAAAGACTACAGATCTCTTCAAGAGAATCGAAGATACTGAGGGAACATTTCATGCAAAGATGGGCAAACAAAGGACCGAAATGGCAAGGACTTAACAGAAGCAGAAGAGATTAAGAAGACGTGGCAAGAATACACAGAACTACACAAAAAAGGTCTTAATGAACCAGGTAATAACAACGGTATGATCGCTCACCTAGAGCCAGACATCCTGGAGTGTGAAGTCAAGTGGGCCTTAGGAAGCATTACTACTAACAAAGCTAGTGGAGGTGATGGAATTCCTGCCGAGCTATTTCAAATCCTGAAAGATGACGCTGTGGAAGTGCTGCACTCAATATGCCAACAAATTTGGAAAACTCAGCAGTAGCCACAGGACTGGAAAAGGTCAATTTTCATTCCAATCCCAAAGAAAGGCAATGCCAAGGAATGTTTAAAATATCATACAATTGGCTCATTTCACCCGCTAGCAAGGTACTGCTCAAAATCCTTCAAGCTTCCACAGTACATGAACCGAGAACTTCCAGATATACAAGCTGAGTATAGAAAAGGCAGAGAAACCAAAGATCAAATTGCCAACATCTGTTGGATCATAAAGAAAGCAAGAGAATTTCAGAAAAACATCTACTTCTGCTTCATTGACTATGCCAAAGCCTTTGACTGTGTGGATCACAACAAAATGTGGAAAATTCAAAGAGATGGGAATACCAAACCACCTTACTTGCCTCCTGAGAAACCTGTATGCAGGTCAAGAAGCAACAATTAGAACCAGACATGGAACAACGGACTGGTTCAAAATTGGGAAAGGAGTACATCAAGGCTGTTTATTGTCATCCTGCTTATTTAACTTCTATGCAGAGTATATTATGTTAAATGCTGGGCTGGATGAATTGTAAGTTGGAATCAAGATTACCTGGAGAAACAGTAACAATCTCAGATATGCCAATGATACCACTCTAATGGCAGAAAGCAAAGAAGAACTAAAGACCCTCTTGACGAGGGGGAAAGATGAGAGTGAAGAAGTTTGCTTAAAACTCAACATTCAAAAAACTAAGATCATGGCAAGCAGTCCCATCACTTCATGGCAAATAGATGGGGAGAAAGTGGAAATGGTGGCAGATTTTATCTTCTTGGGCTCCAAAAATCACTGCAGATGGTAATGACAGCCAAAAATTAAAAGATGCTTGCTCCTTGGAAGAAAAACTGTGAAAAACCTAGACAGCATATTAAAAAGCAAAGACGTCACTTTGCCAACAAAGGTCCACATAGTCAAAGCTACAGTCTTTCCAGTAGTCATGTACGGATGTGAGAGTTAGACCATAAAGAAGACTGAGTGTCGAAGAATTGATGCTTTTGAACTGTGGTGCTGGAGAAGACTCTTGAGAGTCCCTTGGACGGCAAGGAGATCAACCAGCCAATCCTAAAGGAAATCAACCCTGAATATTCATTGGAAGGACTAATGCTGAAGGTCCAATACTCTGGCCACCTGATGCAGCGTACTGACTCACTGGAAAAGACCCTGATGCTGGTAAAGACAGGCAGGAGGAGAAGGGGGCGACAGAGGATGAGATGATTGGATGGCATCACCAGCTCAATGGACATGAGTTTGAGCAAACTCTGTGAGATAGTGAAGGACAGGTAAGCCTGGTGTGTGTGTGTGTTTTAACCACATGAAAAAGAGCAGGGCAGGGCAATGTTTTCAGTAAGAATGTTTACAAAGTAAGGAGAAGGATGAAGAAGACAAAGAAGAGGAGGAGGAGTCGTTATCTCTGCCCATACACAGAAATATGTTTAATATATATAAATACAGTCTTCTAACTCCTGGACATCTCTGAACCTTTATGCTGCTGTACATTGGCATTCTAGAACCAGGAAATTCATGGAATCAACCCAGTGTCCACGGACAAATGAATGGATAAGCAAAATGTGGCATATAATACAATGAAATATCAATCATTTAAAGAAAAGGAAATTCTGACTTATACTACAAAGCAGATGAACCTTGAGGACACAAGGCTCAGTCAAATAAGTCACAGACAAATATTGTGCAATTCCATTTATGTGCAGAGCTTAGGATAATCAGTACCATGGAGGCAAAAGGCAGAGCGGTGGCAGAGTGATGTCAGCAGCAGGGCAGTTTGAAACGTTCCCTTTGTCCGTCCCTTTTACTCTACAACCAGCAGAGCATCCACAACTCAAAGGTACCTCCACCCAACACGCCAGAGAATTCCACACATGTGACTGGAGCACACGGAGGAGGGGGAACCGGGGAAACTGTGCACGTGGTTCCCGCGATCCTGGCCTTCTGGCCAGGAGAGGCGCACGTGGCTCCAGCCTCCAGGCGTCAACGCATCTGCAGCCCCAAGCAACCAGGAGGCGGTGGCAGTGGAGCCTGGGATCCAATTCTTCAGCAGCTGAGGTGCCCAAACCCTGGCCCCTACCTGCATGCCCCACAGTGGTGGACCCCACAAACCTTACAACCCTGGACACAGCAGAGGCGCCCCTCACCATTCCAGGCGCTACCTCACCCTCACACACCGCCAGCAGTAGCACAGCCTGTGAATCAGGGGATCTTGGACATGGCAAAAGGAGCCCGCCATGCAAATGCTCCAGGCCAGGACATCAGAGACACTGGAAGCCTGGCACTAAAGACCATAGAGGCACAAGAAGCAACAACAGGGGCACAGGGCAACACCTCTGAAAAAGTCTGTGGACAGTGGAGGGCGCGGATTCTAGCAATCTAAGGCAGCTCAGTTGGAGAAGGCAATGGCACCCCACTCCAGTACTCTTGCCTGGAAAATCCCATGGATGGAGGAGCCTGGAAGGCTGCAGTCCATGGGGTCGCTGACAGTTGGACATGACTGAGCGACTTCACTTTCATTTTTCACTTTCATGCATTGGAGAAGGAAATGGCAACCCACTCCAGTGTTCTTGCCTGGAGAATCCCAGGGACGGGGAGCCTGCTGGGCTGCCGTCTATGGGGTCGCACAGAATCGGACACGACTGAAGTGACTTAGCAGCAGTAGCAGCAGCAGCAAGGCAGCTCAGTTAAGAGAAACCAAAAAACTGTGCTTTAGCGCCACCTGCTGGAAAACATAAGAAAGGTATCTAAAGGTTTTTTTCTTTTCCAAAGAAGAGACACATGTATACGCATAGCTGATTTATTTTGCTGTACAGCAGAAACTAGCACAAAATTTTAAAGCAACTAAACTCCAATAAAAATTAACTTTAAAAAGGTTTTTGTTATTCCAAATGTGCCAGTAGATAAACAATTCATCAAGAACCATGGAGAAACTCAGTAACAATATACCACAAAATGAAAATTACAGTTCTCCAGAAACCAATCTTAAATTCACAGAAAATTGCAATCTAACATAGAAAATTCAAAATAACTGTTAGCATGAAACTCAATGAGCTCAAAAATAAAATGAATAGAAGGAATACTTTACCAAAGAGACTGAAATTCTAAAAAGAACCAAACTGGGACTTCCCTGGCAGTCCAGTGGTTAAGACTCCATTCTTCCAATGCAGGAGATGTGGGTTTGATCCTTTGTCAGGGAAGTAAGATTCCACATGCCTCGGAGTACGGCTAAATAAGTAAATAAATATTAACAATAAAAGAACCAAACAGAAATTCTGGAGCTGAAGAATTCAATAAATGAGATGAAGTATTCACTAAGCATTGGAAATTTCCAAGCATTGGAAATAGAGCAGACCATATGGAAGAGAGAATTAGTAAGCTTCAAGACATAAATTTAGAAATGAAGAGGAAAGAAAAATAAGATATTAAAAAATAAAGAAATTCTGTGAGAGTTTCCAACTCTTTTAGAAGGGCAACATTAAAGTAATGGATATCCCAGAGGGAGAAGAGAGCGAAAAAGGGAAGAGAGAGTTTATTTAAAGAAATAATAGCTGAGAACTTCCCAAACCTGGGGAAGGAACTGGATACAGAAGTTCATGAAGCTAAAAGAACACCTAATAATTTCAATTTTAAAAGGTCTTTTTCAAGATACACTACGTTAAAATTGTCAGAAATCAATGCCAAAGAATTTAAGGCAAAGAAGGAAAAAAGGATGGTAACCTACAAAGAACCTCTATTACGTTATCAACAGATTCCTCAGCAGAAACTCTACAGGCCAGCAGAAAGTGGAATGACTTCTCAAACTACTGAAAGACGGAAATGGTCACCCCAAAATACTCTATCCAGAAGAGTTATCATTCAGATGTGGAGGAGAAATAGACTTTTCCAGAAAAACAAAAGCTTGAGGTAATTCATCAATACTAGACCTTGTCTTACAAAAAAGTGTTAAAACAAAGTTTCCTAACTCATTTCTTCTTGTGTTTCCTTTTGTTAAAAGGAAACAAAAAGGCAAAAGTACACAAAACTTTGAGTAAGCTGATAAATAGACAATCAGAAAATTGCGATTCCTTATCAGAATTGGCTTTTAAACACTTTATTATAGCATAAAGATTAAAAGAAAAATAAACTATAGATACTTCAATTTGGTAACAAACCCACAGAATAAAAAGGGATATTTTGAGACAAGAAAATCACAAAAGGGAAAAAGGAAAGAACAGAACCTGTATAGATAAAGGAATAGATGATGTTACCAGCAGTGGGGCCTCCCTGGCGGTCCTGTGGTTAAGACTGTTAGATAAAGGAATACATGATGTTACCAGCAGTGGGGCCTCCCTGGCGGTCCTGTGGTTAAGACTGTGCCTTCTAGCGCAAGGGGTGAGGGTTTGATCCCTGGTCAGGGAGCTAAGATCCGTATGCCTTGCAGCCAAAAAACCACACATGAAAAACACAAGCAGTATTTTAACAAATTAAAGGCTTTAAAAGATATTATCAACATAAACAGAACTATTTTATCTGAGACATTTTATAAAACTCTCATGGTAGCCAAAATATAAGTCTAAAGAAAAGACACAAAATCTTTAAAAAAAAAAAAAAGGAAAGAAAATGAGAAAACATTGTAAATCCCCACCAAACCAAATGGCAGAGAGAAACCCTGCAAGGATAAAGCAACAGTGAAAATATGGAGCAACTAGACAAGATAAAACGGCAGCACTAAATTTTCCTCTGTCAATAATCACCCTAAATATAAATGGATTAAATTCACATATCAAAAGACACAGAATGGCTGTATGAATAAAAAATAAGATGCAACTATATGCTGCCTCCAGGAGACTCATCTCAGCTCTAAAGGCAAATATAGGCTACAGGCAAAGGGAAGGAAGATGATTCTCCAAAAAATGGAAGCCAAAGTAAGTGGGCATAGCCATACTTGTACCAGATGAACTAGACTTAAAGTGAAAAAAGGTAACGAGAGACAAAGGTAGACAGTATATAATGATAAAGGAGACAATTCATCAAGATGACATACAGTAATTATATATATGCCTCTCACATAGGGACACCAAACAGATTTAAAAAGTAACTAATAGACCTGAGCAACACACTAATGAAAGGACTTTAACACCCCCATTTATGTCAATGGATAGATCAACAAGGAAACGGTTTCCTTAGATGAAACATTAGATCAGATAGATTTAGTGGATTTATACAGGATATTCCATCCAAAGGCAGAAAAATACACATTCTTCTCAAATGCATATGGAACTTTCTCAAGGATAGACCATCTACTGGGACACAGAACAAGTCTCTATAAGATTAAGAAGACTGAGATCACATCAAGCATCTTTTTCAATCACAATGGTATGAACTAGAAATCAACCACAAGAAGAAAGCTGAAAAAATTACAAATATGTGGAGACTGAACAACTTGCAATCAACAACTATTGAGTCAATGAAAAAAATCAAAGGAGAAATCAAAAATTACTCAAAGACAAATGAAAATGCAACACAAGATCTATGGGGTGAAAGAAAACCAGTACTAAGAGAGAGATTTATTGAGCAGGCTACCTCAATAAACAAGAAAAATCTCAAATAAACAACCTAACCTCATAACTAAATGAACCACGGAAAGAAGAACAAATGAAGTCAAAAGTCAGTAGAAGGAAGAAAATCATAAAGATCAGAGAAGAAATAAAACAGAGCTATAGAAAAGATCAATGAAACTAATATCTGTTTTTTTTTTAAAAGATAAAATTGATAAACTTTTAGCTAGCTTCACTAAGAAAAAGTAAAAAGTCTATGACAAGTAATATTACAAAGCAAAGAGGGGAAATAACAATAAATAGCACAAATGAAGGATTAAGACAGTTTTATGAATAGCTATATGCCAAACAAATCTCACAACCCAGAAGACATGGACAAATTCTTAGACTCATACAACCATCCAATACTAGATCATGAAGAAAAAGAAAATCTGAACAGACCGACACTACTGTAGAGATTGAAACAGTAAACAAAACACTCCTCCCAAACAAAACTCCAGGACCAGAAAACTTGACAGGCGAAGGCTACCACATATTCATAGACGATTTAATGCCTTCTCAAACTCCTCCAGAAAACTGAAGAGGAGGGAACACTTCTTAACTTATTTTATGAGGCCAACATCACCCTAATACCAAAACCAGACGAGGACAACACAAAAAAAGAAAATTGCAGGCAAATATTTCTGACGAACACAGATACAGAAATCCTCAACAAGATATTAGCAAACCAAATCACATATCACAATCAAGTGGGATTTACCACAGAGATGCAAGGATACTCCAACATCTGCAAAATCAATATGCTACAGCACATATACAAAATGAAGGATAAAAACCATATGATTATCTCAGTAGATGCAGAAAAGAATTTGACAAGATTCAACACCAGTTTATGATTTAAAAACTCTCAATAAAGTAGGTATAGAAGGAATGTACATCAACATAATAAAGGCTACATATGACAAACCCATAGCAAACATCATATTCAGTGGCGAAAAACTGAATGCTATCCCTCTAAAATCAGAAACAAGAAAAGAATGTTCACTCATGCCATTCTTATTCAACGTATGTTGGAATTTCTACCCAAAGCAGTTAGTCAAAAACGTGGGGGGGGGGGCATCCAAATTGGAAAAGAAGTAAAACTGTTACTGTTTGAAGATTACATGATTTTATGTATAGAAAACCCTAAAGACTCCATTGGAAGTCTGTTAGAAAAAATGAGCAAATATAGTGTAGTCACAGGGTAAAAAATCAACATACAAAAATATATTGCATTTCTATACATTAACAGTGAGCTACCAGAAGGAGAAATTAACACTTTCATTTACACAAAAAGGAACCTAGGAATAAACTTAACCAAGGAGTTAAAAGACTTGTATACTGAAAACTACAAGGTATTGTTAAGAGACATTAAAGAAGATGCAAATAAATGGAAAGATACCTGTGCTCCTGGATTAGAAGAACTAATGTTGCCTTAGGTGATATGGACATTTTTATACTCTACAGATTCAATGCATTCACCATCAATATCTCAAGGACATTTTTCACAGAAATAGAGCAAAAAATTCTAAAATGTACGTGGAACCACAAAAGACCCCAAACAAATAAAGTCATCCTGAGGACAAATCACTCCCTGATTTCAATCTATATTACAAAGGCACAGACACCAAAACAGCATGGTATTGGCAGAAAAGCGGATACATAGATCAAGGGAACAGAACTGAAAACCCAGAAATAAACCCACGCATCAGTTCAGTTCAGTCGCTCAGGCGTGTCCGACTCTTTGCGACCCCATGAATCGCAGCACGCCAGGCCTCCCTGTCCATCACCAACTCCCGGAGTTCACTCAGACTCACATCCATCGAGTCAGTGATGCCATCCAGCCATCTCATCCTCTGTCGTCCCCTTCTCCTCCTGCCCCCAATCCCTCCCAACATCAGGGTCTTTTCCAATGAATCAACTCTTTGCATGAGGTGGCCAAAGTACTGGAGTTTCAGCTTTAGCATCATTCCTTCCAAAGAAATCCCAGGGCTGATCTCCTTCAGAATGGACTGGTTGGACCTCCTTACAGTCCAAAGGACTCTCAAGAGTCTTCCCCAACACCACAGTTCAAAAGCATCAATTCTTTGACGCTCAGCCTTCTTCACAGTCCAACTCTCACATCCATACATGACCACAGGAAAGACCATAGCCTTGACTAGACGAACCTTTGTTGGCAGAGTAATGTCTCTGTTTTTCAATATGCTATCTAGGTTGGTCATAACTTTTCTTCCAAGGAGTAAGCGTCTTTTAATTTCATGGCTGCAATCACCATCTGCAGTGATTTTGGAGCCCCCCAAAATAAAGTCTGTCACTGTTTCCACTGTTTCCCCATCTGAGCCATCAGGGAAGCCCAGTATTATCTGAAAGGGGGTTAACATTCAAAATATATAAAGAACTCATACAAATCAATGAAAAAAAATAAACAACTTGATTAAAAAACAGGCAGAGAAGCTGAACAGACATTTTTTCCAGAGATGACATATAGATGGCCAACAGGTACATGAATGACGTTCAATATCACTAGTTATTAGGGAAATGCAAGTCAAAACCCCAGTGAGATATCACCTCATGCCTGTTAAAATGGATATTCTTAAAAAGCCAAGAAATCAGTATTGGTAAGGAGGTGGAGAAAAGGGAATCTGCATGCAGTGTCGGTGGGAATGTAAATTGGTGCAGTCACTATGGAAAACAGTATGGAGATTCCTCAAAAATATTAAGAATAGAACCACCATATGATCCAGCTGTACCACTTATTCATATCAGCCAAGGAATACATAAACATTAATTTGTAAATAAACATGCACTTGTATGTTCATGGCAGCATTATTTACTATAGCCAAGATATGAAAAAAAATCTACATGTTCATCAACAGATAAAGAAGATATGACATGTATTATATGTGTGTACACACACATACACACACATTAGAATCTTATATTTTGAAAGTCAGACACATTCGCATAACTTATTACAATCTATTTTTATAATTGCTTTACTTTATTATTAATTATTGTTAATCTCCTACAGTACCTAATTTATAAATTAAACTTCATCATACTGCGTATGGGGTTGGTATTATTCCAGGTCTCAGGTACCCACTGGGGGTCTTGGGATGTATCCCCCTCAGGTAATGGGTGACTGAAAGTCAAAGTGTTAGTTGTGTCCGACTCTTTGTAACCGCATGGACCGTACCTGGCCAGGCTCCTCTGTCCATGGGATTTTCCAGGCAAGAATACTGGAGTGGGTTGCCATTCACTTCTCCAGGGGATCTTCCAGACCTAGGGACTGAACCCAGGTCTCCTGCATTGCAGGCAGATTCTTTACTGTCTGAGCTACCAGGGAAGCCCTACTGCATATATAAAAACACATCATTGCATCACATCTCATTGTCAAGGGACAGATACAGACTTTATAATGCTCAAGTCAATATCACTCACTCCCAGAACACACTAAGAAATGAGATGTGCCTGGTACCTGCTGTCTGGTTAGTATTGGATGGCCCATTCAGTCTTGGACCTGATTCCATGATAGGCAAGTAGCCTTGATAATAATAATCATATCAAGGCAGAAATAAAGACTATAAAATAGGTCTTTAATTGAGAGTTCTGTCCAAAGATGAGAACTCCATATTTTAATAAATGATGAAAGCAGGGCTCAGAGAGGTTAAGGAAACTTCTGGAGGCTTCATGCTATTAAGTGATAGAACCAGGTCTGTTTGATCCATACGTTAGCTTTTGTGATATTAAACATGAAGTTAATGTTACTACATGCACCAGAAAATTATAATTCCTTAAAAAAATTATGCTTCTGATATGCAGTGCAGAGAAAATTAACATTCCTGAAGCTGATGGTGGGTTATTTTCCCGATGAAGGTGAAAGAGGAGAGTGAAAAAGCTGGCTTAGAACTCAACATTCAGGAAACTAAAGTCATGGCATCCTGTCCCATCACTTCATGGCAAATAGATGGGGAAAAAAAAATGGAAACAGCAACAGACTATTTTCTTGGGCTCCAAAATCACTGCAGACAGTGACTGCCGCCATGAAATTAAAAGATGTTTGCTCTTTGGAAGACAAGCTATGACAAACCTAGACAGTGCATTAAGAAGCAGAGACATCATTTTGCTGACAAAGGTCCACATAGTCAAAGCTATTCAGTAGTCATGTACGGATGTGAGAGCTGGACCATAAAGAAGGTTGAGCACCAAAGAATTGATGCTTTTGAACTGTGGTGTTGGAGAAGACTCTTGAGAGTCCTTTGGACAGCAAGGAGATAAGTCAATCCTAAAGGAAATCAACCCTGAATATCGATTAGAAGGACTGATGCTGAAACTCTAATACGCTGGCCACCTGATGCGAAGAGCTGACTCATTGGAAAAGACCCTGATGCTGGGAAAGATTGAAGGCAGGAGGAGAAGGGGACAACAGAGGATGAGATGGTTGGATGAGATCACTGACTCAGTGGACGTGAGTTTGAGCAAACTCCAGGAGATGGTGAAGGACAGGGAAGCCTGGTCTGCTGCAGTCTATGGGGTCAAAAAGAATTAGATTGACTTAGTAACTGAACAACAAAGCACTATAAAATAGAGGCAGAGCTATAGGGCACGACTGTAGGTGGCACCAGTGGTAAAAGAATCTGCCTGCCTCCAACGCACAAGAGATGTGGGTTCAATCCCTGGACTGGGAAGATCCCCCAGGGGAGGAAGGGCAACCCACTCCAGTATTCTTGCCTGGGAAGGCCCATAGACAGAGGAGTCTGGTGGGCTACAGTCCATGGCGTCGCAGAGTCGGACATGATTGAGCTACTGAGCAGCGGCAGCAGAGCTGCTGGCAACATAGCTGCTCCCTGTCCCTTTTCCCATGGGAGACCCATTTCATGTGAAATATAATTGCATGAGATTTAGAAATGTCTGGCATCCTTAATTTCCCTCTCACTGGGAGCGTGTTTCATGGAAATTCAGCCTCATCTGACTTGAGGTGTCATGCACTTTTCCATGTGTGCCTGAGTTTTTCTTTCCAGGGTGGTTTGAGGGGCTGCTTATGAAATATATTTATGGATCATTTCATGTGAAAAGGTTAGGGCTGTTTGCATTGAGTTCTAGGAGTAACTTGCATCCGGAGACAATTAGGGTGACAAAGGTCAAAGGGCAGGGAGCTTCCTTGCAAAAAACAAAACAAAACACCAAGGTCTTTTTCCTCTTTAGTGCTTGTCTGGGTGGGACATTCTGCTCTGACCTTAGGTGTCCGGGCTCACAGGTGTGGTCTCTGACTGGGAAGACAGTTCCCTCAGGACATTACATTGTTTTAAATTTTATTTCTTAATTTTTTTTTGATGTGGACCATTTCTAAAGTCTTTACGGAATTTGTTACAATATTATTTCTGTTTTATGTTGTTTTTTGGCCACAAGGCCCATGAGATCTTAGTTCCCTGACCAGGGATCGAACCCACGCTGCCTGCATTGGACGGTGAAGCCTTAACCACTGGACCACCAGGGAAGTACCACATTCCTTCTTTAGGATCCCTTTTCATCTTTTCCTCAAGTAATCCTGTGATCTCTGTGACCTTATATGATCCTCGGTTTCCAGTCCCTGTCCCATCACAGGACTTCCGGGAGGTTGGGGTTAGAATGAAGACTGGTCATAAAAAAGTGTGTTCAGCGTAAAGGTGGTTTTGCAGGTGGCCTGAGGACCAAGTTGGGGCGAGGGGAGGGGGGCTTCTCCAGGGACACAGTGTTTACCAGTCCAGTGGATTCCTCAGGGACTGGGGATGGAAGGTCCATCTCAGCGCTGTGTCACTGCCACACGTTTTTAATTCCCTGTGAACAGTGTGGGGACAAGTTCTCATTGTTTTTAGTCCCTAAGTCATGTCTGACTCTTTTGCGACCCCGCGGACTGTAGCCCGCCAGGCTCCTCTGTCCAAGGGATTCTCCAGGCAAGAATACTGGAGCGGGTTGCCATTTCCTTCTCCAGGGGAATCTTCCCAACCCAGGAATCGAATCCCCGACTCCTGCCACATCTCTTGCATGGCAGGCGGGTTCTTTACCACTGAGCCACTGGGAAAGCTCTGGGGACAAGTTGGGCAGAGGTTAAAGGGCTCATAAATTGTTAGCAACATGTACCAAGTTCAAGATGACTCATGTAACAGTTTCTCATGAAAGGCAGTGTGGCAATTCTAACCCCCATCCACAAGAGGGAGCAACTGAGAGTCCCTCACGGGAAGCAAGCGGTTGCTAAGGCTGGAGGTTGGCAGTGCTGGAACCTGCCTTCTGACCCCAGGATCCCTTCCACCCAGTCCGTAGTCCCACCTCCCTCCTGGGGAAGCAGCAGGAAGGAGGGAGCTGAGGTTCTGGGGCCCTGACACCAGTTGCTATTCTCCTTGTGGGGGTGTCGACTCTCACGGGGACAGGCTTTCTCAAGAAAATCCCCAAAGCTTTTGTCACCCATAGACGCACATTTCAGTGAACCTGAAATTTTTACAACAGCTCCCTTCGGGCAGTTTATTTTTCTTGGAAGCTGTTCAGGTTTGGGAAGCTTGGACTTAGTTAAGAGTGATGTGGTAACCAAGGCTCTGGCGGCAGAATGTTCCAAAATCCCCCGCCACCTCTCCCCTTATGAGGCAAGCCAGGGCAGCCCCTGGTGACCCATGACCAACCACAGGCTCTGTGCCCCAGACCCTGCTTTGTTCTGGAGACACAGCTCCTGAGAGATACTAGGGACGATCAGGGCAAGGATGATTCTAGAAGCCCCAGCCTCTGCTCCAGGAACACCTCCAACTCGCCTTCCTATGTAAACGCTCTATTGAGGCAATCTATACATAAGATACAAGGGCTTCCCTGGTAACTCAGACAGTGAAGAATCCACCTGCAGTGCAGGAGACAAGGGTTCGATCTCTGGGTCGGGAAGATCCACTGGAGAAGGGAATGGCTACTCACTCTAGTATTCTTGCCTGGAGAAGCCCAGGAACAGAATCCTATGTAGCCTGTGGGCTAGTCCATGGGGTCACAAAGAGTCAGACATGACTGATCAACTGAGCATGCATGCACGCACCCCTTACCTGAGGGGGATACTTAAGTGAAGCCTCAAATAGTACCAAACCCCATACATACTATGATGAATTTTAATGTATAAATTAGGTACTATAAGAGGTTAACAACGAAAGGGACTTCCTTGGCAGTTCACAGTGGTTGACTGTGCTTCCAATGCAGGGGGCTACAGGCTTGATCCCTGGTTGGGGAACTAAGATCCCACATGTTGCATGATGCATCCAAAAAATTAAAAACAAAAAAACAAAACAATAACCCCCCCCAAAAAAAAAAAAAACAAAAAACAAGGAAAGTGTGAGAAACCGTCAGGGCCAAGAAGCACCTAAGGAGTCATGACAAATAAATGTAATGTATCCTGGAGGGGATCCTGGAAAAGATAAAGGACATCAGGGGAAAACTGAGGAAATCTGAATAAAATCTGGATTAAAAAAAGAAGCAAAGTAGAACAATTATAAAAATATACTGTAATAAAGGTTATGTGAATGTAGTCTGTCTTTCAAAATATCTTATTGCATGGATTTAACGCCTTTTCTGTCTTAACCAAACACTTACGTGCTACGGCCGTGACTTTTGCAGTTTGAGATGGCACAGTAAATCTAGCAGGAATTTCTTTTTTCCTTTTACACAATGTCAAGGACTGATTTATTCTTACTGTAAATCTTAGCATCCTCACCATATGATATTCTTTCTTTTTCTTATTAAGTTGAGAACTTTCACATTTTCACATGAAGGAAACACTGTCTGGCTTCTCTTTGGCACACATTGCCATCCTCATCCTCGTGCACTCTGGAGTCATTATTAAGTCAAGTAAGGGTCACTTGAACACAACTGATAACAGAGCTGGCTACTAAGTGACTAACGGGTGGTGGATATGCTAGACAGAGGTATGATTCATGTTCTGGGTGGGACGGAGCTGATGTGAGATTTCACCACATGACTCAAAACAACAAGCAATTCATAACTTATGAGTTGTTCAGTTCTAGAATTTTCCATTTAATATTTTTGAAATGCAGTTGACTGCAGGTACTTGAAATGGCAGAATGCGAAACCACGGATAAAAGATGACTATTGTCATCTCCTTTATTGCCTGTGTGCTCCTTGAGGGCAAAGAGTCTGTCCCGCTTGCCACTATGGCCTCAGCATATGGTCTTGACTATTGATTTGTTTTAAATCAAGGAAGCAAAAGTTCTGTCTTTATTATTTGAAAAGTTTGTTCTAAAAGACCCAGGAAGACTAATCTTAGAAAGGAAAGAAGTTTTTTGAAAACACCTGTCCAGATGTTGAAATCACTGAAAGGCATCTTACCATTTCCTCACCAATCCAGACAAGTTATCTGTGGATGCCTGGGCTTCTGGGTGGAGACCAGGTAACAGTTCCAGGAGCCACGCTCGTCCTTCTGCCCGGGAGCAGGGGGGTAGAACAGAGCTCATCGCCAGTCAATAAGGAAGATATTCTGAGCCTCATTTCATAAACACAGACACTGAAACAGTGAGATCAGGCAACTGCTAACATTCTTAGCAGACTCTCTGCTTGAGAGTCACAAACCAAGTGAGGCTTAATTTTGTAAAGGAAAAAAGGGGAAGGGCAAGGAGGGTTATTTATATTAACGCATATATATGGGATCTAGAAAAATACAGGCGATCTTATTTGCAGAGCAGGTATAGAGACATAGACATAGAGAACAAATATATGGACACCAAGGCGGGAAGGAGGTGGGAAGGAGGAACTGGGAGATTGGGGTTGACATATACACGACCGACACTATATATAAAACATGTAACTAATGAGACCCTACTGTACAGCACAGGGAACTCTACTCAGTGCTCTGCGGTGACCTAAATGGGAAGGAAGTCCAAAAGGGAGGGAATGTATGTGTTCATATGACTGATTCATTTTGTCGCACAGCAGAAAGTAACACAACATTGTAAAGGAACAATAAAAATTAAAAAATATAAAATAGTTGAGGAAAACAAAGAATCCTGGGATATTTAGCACAACCCAAAGGCAGACTTGCCACTAGACCCAGGAAGGTATTGAGTTCAAATCAGTAAAGTGCTGGGAGCCCAGGAAACACACCCATGATTCTCTTGTGCAGAATGGTTTCTTTTTCTTGACATCCTCATCCGTGTAGAGAATAATGGCTGCTCTATGGCTCAAGTCATATATTAGAGGAAAGCACTATAGTGTGTATATATATATATATAAAATATATAATAATATTTATTAATTATATAATATATAATAACATATAAATATAATATATAATATGCATACTAATTATATATTATATATATAGTAGTCATATATTATTTGCACTCGCAAAATCTGATTGCTCCTCTGTCTCAATTCTAAACTCCTTAGAAAAACAATTGCATATTATTAGAAGGGCCTGGAGCCAGGCACACAAATATGGTTGCAAGAGTCTCTCCACGTGAGAAACATCGAAAGTCAGATTCTAGGCAAAAAATGCCGAGTGCACACAACTAGTAAAACGTAAATTTCTTTGCTAAGACAGACTCTGGGCTTTTTCTACCTCTATGATGCTTTGAAAAAAGCTGTTTGATACTTTCTCTTGTCGTTTTTAGCCTCCCAAGAAGGTCATCAGTTTAAAATCCATATGACCTCAATAGATGCAGAAAAAGCATCTGACAAAATTCAGTGCATGTGTTCAAGGCAACTCTCAAAGTTGGTATACAGAGAACATCTCAACATAATAAGGGCCACTTATGACAAACTTACAGCTAACATCATACTCAATGGTGAAAAGCTGAAAAATCTTCCTTTAAAATCAGGAACAAGACAAATACGCCAACGCTTGCCAATTCTATTTAATGTACTATTGGAAGACCTGGCCACAGTAATCAGACACAAAAAAGAAATGAAAGTCATCCAAATTGGAAGGGGAGAAGTAAAAACTATCTGTAGATGACATTATATAGAGAAAACTCTAAAGTTTCCACCAAAAAAAACTAGTAGAGTTCATCAATGCATTCAGTAAAGTTGCAGGATATAAAATTAATATAATGAGATCTATTGCATTTCTATACACTAATAATGAATTATGAGAAGGAGAAAGCAAGAAAATAACTCCATCTTACATGTGATCAAAAAGAATAAATATCCAGGAATAAATCTAACTAAGGAAGCTCCAATACTTTGGCCACTTGATGTGAAGAGCTGACTCACTGGAAAAGACCCTGATGCTGGGAAAGATTGAAGGCAAAAAGAAGGAGGGGTTTGACAGAAAACAACAAAATTCTGTAAAGCAATTACCCTCCAATAAAAAATAAATGAATTAAAAAAAAAGGAGATGGGGGCGGCAGAGGAGGAGATGGTTAGATGGCATCACCATCTCAATGGACATGAATTTGAGCAAACTCCGGGAGACAGTGGAGGACAGAGGAGTTTTGGGGCTGCAGTCCGTGGGGTAACAAAGAACTGGACATGACTTAGCGACTGAACAACAACAAAGGGGGTAAAAGGTCTGTACTCAAAACAGTACAAGACATTGATGAAAGAAACTGATGATACAGATGGAAAGACACGTGTTTGCAGACGGAAGGATTCAAATGTTAAAATGACCATACTGCCCGAGGCAATCTACAGGCTCAATGCAATCTCTATCAAAATATCAACGGCATTTTCCACAGAACTAGGACAAATAATTCTAAAATTTGTATGTAATCAAAAGTCCTCAAATAACTAGAGAAATCTTGATAAAGAACAGAGCTGCAAATATCACGCTCCCTGACTTTTGATGACAAAGCTACAGTCGTCGCAACAGTGTGGTACTGGCACAAAAAGAGACACATGGATTAATGGAATGAAATAGAGTCCAGAAGCAAGCACACACTTACGGCCGATTAATCTGTGGCAAAGGAGGCAAGAATATACAAACGGGAAAAGACAGTCTCTTCAATAAGTGGTGCTGAGAAATCTAGACAGCTACATGTTACAGAATGAAATTAGAATATTTCCTCACAACATACATAAAAAATAAACTCAAAATGGATCAAAGACCATAAGACTCACAGAAGAGAACATAGGCAAAACACTCTTTGACATTACTTGTAGCAATATTTTTTGGGGGATGTCTCCTAAGGCAAAGGAAACAACAGCAAAAATAAACAAAAGGGACCTAATTAAACTTGAAAGCTTTTGCATAGCAAAGGAAACCATTAACAAAAAGACACCGTACTGAATGGGGAAAAAATATTTGCAAATATATATGAGTGATAAGGGGTTAACATCCAAGTTATATAAACAGCTCCTACAACTCAATATCAAACAGACAACCCCATTTAAAAAATAGGCAGAAGACCTAAATAGTCATTTCTCCAAAGAAGACATACAGGTGGCCAACAGGCAAATGAAAAGATGCTCATAGTGATAATAACATCATTAATTATTAGTGAAAATGACTAAAGTGCAGTATCACTTCATATCAGTTAGAATGGCCCATCGTGAAAAAGTCTACAAACAAATCCTGGGGAAGGTGTGGAGAAAAGAGACCCCTCCTACACTGTGGATGGGAAAGTAAATTGGTGCAGCCACTATGGAAAAACAGCATACCCCCCAAGCTTCACGTAGCTTAGATAGTATGTCACAGCACTCTCAACCGCCCCCTATAGGTAACACCTCTGATGTATGGGTCACAATTTGGAGAAGGAAATGGCAACCCACTCCAGTGTTCTTGCCTGGAGAATCCCAGGGACGGGGAGCCTGGTGGGCTGTCGTCTCTGGGGTCACACAGAGTCGGACACGACTGAAGCGACTTAGCAAGTTGTTTTTTAAAAACTAATTCTTGCCCAACTCAAACTGGTTGAGACCACTGACCATTCAGCTGGGCCTGTATGAATGTCCAATGGATGACCTTTTGACGTCAGGGGGCCAAAAACCCTACCCTCAGAACATGCGAAAGCTGCCATTTTCTGAAATGCTTTATATGAAGCCTGATACTCAGCTGCAACTTGCACAGAACAAGTACCTCACCTTTTCTGATGGCTCAGATGGTAAAGAATCCGCCTGCAAAGCAGGAGACCTGGATTCGATCTCTGGGTTGGGAAGATCCCCCGGAGAAGGGAACGGCTATCCACTCCAGTATTTTGGCCTGGAGAATTCCATGGGCACAGGAGCCTGGCAGGCTGTAGTCCATGGGATTGCAAAAAGACGGACACAACTGAGTGACTTTTCACTTTCCTGCTTCCAGTTGCCTCCTCTGCAGCTCTGACAACTCTCTACTCTTTACTCAAAAATACCTCGAGGCTCCCCCCAACCCCCCACCTTCAGGGAGGCAGATTTGACACTTGTTCTCCCATCTTCTCACTTGGCTGCCTCATGAGTAAACCCTTTCTTTACTACAAACATCGACGTCTCAGTGTTTGGCTTCATGCACATTGGGCAAAAGGCCCTGGTTTGGTTACACTTTCCTCCATAAAAACAAGTCCCTGTCGTCTGTTCTTGCCCATGGTTTGCCATGTTCTGTATATCCTGATTGCAATCTCTGCAGTTCATGAATAAACTCATTTTGCTGGGACCACAAGTGACGCTTTTGTTTTTTAAAGGTCAGTATTACGTGGTGACCAGAAGTTGAGTCCAAAGGAGACAAACCCCTGAGAAATTAACAAACCCTGGAACCACGGGAGGTACTCAGTCAGGCCCTTTCTGCCCTCTGCTTCTGTGAGTTGACTTCTTCCTCTTAGTAAGTCTCCGCTCAGTTGCGAGCTCCCTCCTTTCAGTTGAGCGCTGGTTTTACTTGGGCTCTGTTTAAAGGTTTGTCCTTTCTGGTGTGTGCATGTTCGTTTTTTTGAACCTCTGGATTTGAGTAATGGCATCTTAATCTGTTAAATTTTCTCAGGAGGGTCTTCTTTCTGGGACCCAAGCAGGTTTTATGTTTAAAAAACTTGCACACATTTTTTGATATCACTTATATGGACATGAGTTTGAGCAAGCTCCGGGAGTTGGTGATGGACAGGGAAGCCTGGTGTGCAATCGCCCATGGGGTTGCAGAGTCAGACACGACGGAGTGACTCAACTGATATGTGGAATCTAAAAATCATACAAATGAACTTATTTACAAAACAGAAACAGACTTATAGAAAGCTAATCATGACCAAAGGGAAAAGGGGCTAGGGGAAGGACAAATTAGGAGCTCGGATTAACAGACACAGGCAACTATAAAATAAACAAGGACCTACTGTATAGCATAGGAAACTATATTCAATATCTTGTAATAATCTCTAATGGAAAAGATTTGGAAAAAGATATATTCATACTATCTAAAAAACTGGATCACTTTGCTGTACACCTGAAAACTATATTGTAAGTCAACTAGACTTTTAAAAAAAAACCAAACCAAAAAAACAAAAAATCATATGCACATTTTAAACTAATTGGACCAACTTAACCAAAAACAATTTAGAACTCCAACTGCCATTATGGGAACTTTTGATCTCCTCAGACTTGCTTCTCTTAGAACCAGATTAGAAGACTAAAGCTGTAAAATGAAACAAAACAAATGGGACACCCTTTTCAATTGGTATCTTGAGGCTTCTAAGCATATTTGAGACTCTAAAATTGCCTCTTTACAAAATACTATTTCTAAATTAATCAATGTGAACCAACAATTGAAAGAAGACAAAAGAAAAAAAAAACCTTTGAAGCCCCATTCTCCCCTTTCCCATCCTTTGTCTCCATCCCCACCTCCTTCATACCCTCTTCTTCCTCAAATTCTCTCACTGAACTTTGGTTTTTCCCGAAACTGTCCCTACTTCTTTCCCACCTGAATCCATGAGAACCTGTCCCATTAGAGTTACACCCTCTGCAGACTCTCACGCTAAGCCCCTAACTTCCAATGTCCTCCAGAATAAGGCTCAACTACAAGCCACAAGGATTTTCCTAGTAAGGATCCCTTATATTTGCTGAGAAATTTAGTATAGCATGGACTTACTTACCAAGGCCATAGACGACGAGCCCAGAACCAAGTCACCTCCAGACTGGACTGAGTCCCATTGTAACTATTGCCAGAAATCCCCCTGATCCTTACTGGACAGCATCTTGACCCCAAATTAGGCAAAAATGCCCACCCCAGTACTCACTCACTCTTTTTGATAACACTGACAGCTTGTGGTATACCGATAGATCTTATTTAAAAGGTGAACATGGTAAATATTATGTTGGGTGTTCTCTTTTAAAAAATTACTTATTTCTTGTTGTGCTGGCTCATTGCTGTGTGCAGGCTTTCTCTAACTGTGGCGAGTCGGGGCACGACTCTGTATTTGTGGTGTACCGGCTTCTCCTTGCAGTGGCATCTCTTGTCGCGAAGCACGGGCTCTAGGCACATGGGCTTCAGCAGTGGCAGGTTGCAGACCCTAGAGCACAGGCTCAGTAACTGTGGCCTGTGGGCTTAGTTTTTGCACGGGATGTGGGTTCTTCCTGGACCAGAGATTGAACCTGTGTCTCCTGCATTGAAAGCATGGGGTCCTTGGACCCTTGGACCCCCAGGGAAGTCTCTCACTTGCCAATTTATTTCGATAAGTTGAATGTTTGGATTATTTTAAATTGCCTTATAATTTGGGTCCACTAATATTCCACCAGCTTGGGTGGAATTGGGTCCACTGGCTTCCCAAGGGGCTCAGTGGTAAAGAATCTGCCTACAATGCAGGAGACTCAGGTTGGGTCCCTCAGTTGGAAAGATCCCAAAGTAGGAAACGGCAACCCACTCCAGCATTTTTGCCTGGAAAATCCCATGGACAAAGGAACCTGGTGGGCTACAGTCCATAGTGTTGCAGAGAGTCAGGCATGACTGAGCATGCACACACTATTCAAGACACAACAGCTTAAAAGTAGTATTATCGTATTCTTGAAAAGTTTTTTCTTTAATTTCAAAAATAATTGTGCTGGCTGTAGTGGGCCTGTGAGAGTCACATGTAGACTTTGCACAAATTCCTCTATACTCTTTCAAACATGTATCAATCTATACATACATATTTAAGGGTTTTCCTCTGAAGAGGAGAACATGCCACCCCAAAATATGCCACTTGGGCACATCGATTATTCTGAATTAAAGTTACTTAAGAAACAGTTAGTGCAAGAAGGACGCTTGACTTTTGTCCCCCTGAAAGCAGGAAATAAATTTCCATGTGACATGTGTCTCCCTGTACCAGGAGGGTGGAAGGCACTCTCATCACCGGAAACAGGGAATTCAGGGCCCCAAAGGCTGGATGAACAAACCTTGTTACTTCACTGATTTGCTATCCCAGGTTCAAACCCAGTCTTACCAATGCTTCACAAACGTATTGTTTCCTTGTTTAAAAGGCCCAAAAGCTGCCTGCGTCGGTCAACTTCTTTGTGTCTCACGTTCGTATGAGTTCCCAGCTGTGTGACATTTGTTTTCCTCCTTTTTAATCTGTCTTGTGTCAATTTAATGATCCAACCAGCAAAAGACCCCAGAAGAGAAGGAAGTCTTTCTCTCCTACACCGCTCCAAAATGTGTAAGAATGGGATCAGACTGTAACTCATTGCTCTATAATGCGTTTCCCTTGGCCTACTCCCTCACCTCGCCTCCACATCATGGGTAACAGGTAAGTACCTCTCATTTGTAAAAACTACATTAATACTTCACAATAAGGAGGTATCTCAATTTATTTAACTATGTGCTATGGATGGTTAAGTCATTTTCAGGTCTTCTACTGCAGAAAACATGTATATCCTTTGAATTTAGATAATTTATTTCTGGAGGACAGATACCTAAATCTAAGGTATACATATGGCACCCCACTCCAGTACTCTTGCCTGGAAAATCCCATGGACGGAGGAGCCTGGTGGGCTGCAGACCATGGGGTCGCGAAGAGTCGGACACAACAGAGCGACTTCACTTTCACTCTTCCCTTTCATGCATTGGAGAAGGAAATGGCAACCCACTCCAGTGTTCTTGCCTGGAGAATCCCAGGGATGGGGGAGCCTGGTGGGCCACCGTCTATGGGGTTGCACAGAGTCGGACATGACTGAAGCGACTTAGCAGCAGTAGCAGCAGCAAGGTATACATATTTAAATTGTTAAAGATACCATCACGTTGCTTTCCTAAAAGACTGTAGCAATTTATACTTCCTTTAGTAAATGTGTGAAAATGTTGGTTCTACCCTCATCCTTGCCACCGTCAGAATTTTTTTTTAACCTTTTTCTCAATATGATGGATAGAAAATTATTTTTCACATTTCTCTGAAAGAAGTTGACCATCTTATTTTGCATATTATTTCTAGTGCTTGGGGTTGAGCATTAAGACCGTTTTATCAGTTTGTCCTGACTTGCTGACATGCCACCTGTCTTAAACATTGTATATATTTTCTTGCAATTATATTTTCTCTATGCTTTCTTGAAGTCGGAAATTTCACTTTTTTACGTGGTTAAATCCTTATTTTCCTTTGTAACTTCTAGGTTTCCTTTATAAAAGTCTCTTTTACTCTTAGGTTAAATATTTTCCTCTATTTTCTAACACTTTATTTCCTACATTTTCTCATGTGTTTATCTTTACACTTCTATAATTCTAGTAAAATTAATATTCTTTATGTTATGATGTAGGAGTTTAGTTCTGTTAGACAGATGCAGATGCAGACATCAACTATGCAGATGTCTTTAAGCAAATCAGCTCTTTATGCTTGTCATACTGAAACATCCATAATCTACAGTTCTTACTACTTTTGTGCTTCCAATGCCAGGGGTGTGGGTTTAATCCTTGATGGGGAATTAGAGATCCACATGCTGCCCAGAAAAAAAGAAAACAAAACCACCACCAATTCGTAAACTTGTTCCCTTACGGTGCAGCATCAGAAGCCCAGCTCAGATCTCACTAGGCTAAACTCACAGGGCCAGCTCTGTTCCGTCCTGCAAGCCCTAAGGGGGAGTCCAGTTCCTCACTCCTTCGGTTGTTGGTAGAATTTAATTCTTTTCAGGTCCCCATTCCCTTGATGGCTGTCAGCTGGGGGCCCTTCCCAGCTTCTGGAAGCTGCCTGGATTGTCTGGGTCATGGTCCCACTGCTCCATCTTAGACACCAGCAGTGGTGGGTGGGGTGCCTCTCACGGTTCTAATCTCTCCTGCCCCTTCTCCCTTCATTTCATTCCTTTGAACTGCTTGTTCTACTTCTTTTGAAAAAAAAAAATTTGGCCACACCCTGTGGCAGGTGGGACCTTAGCTGCCTGACCAGGGATGGAGGCAAGTCCTCCTTGTTCATTTTTAAGAACTTAGGTGGTTACACTGGGACCACTTGGATAATTCAGGGTAATTTCCCTATTTTAAGGTAACCTTAAGTCCATCTGCAAAATGTCTTTTGCCCTGTTAAGAATATATACTCACAGATTCCAGAGATTAGGGTACAGGCATCTTTTGGTTTGGTGGGTGTGTGGGCGGGTGAGCAGGGGAAAATTTCTGCTTACTGGAGTTGCACTTCATATTACATTTTCATCTATGTGGGGTCTAGGGTCCACACCTCTGGGCTCTAGATTATTGATGGATGTGTCTTATTCTATATTGCCAAGTCTGTGTTGGCTTGATCATAGTTACTTAAAGTTTTATTATTTGGTGAGACAATTTCCTTTCGAGTAATCTTTTTCAAAATTGTCTGGGCAATCCTTATCCAGACTTTCTTCTAGCCTCCCATATGACAGCCAGTGATTTTGGTCCAATGCAAGTTCGATCCCTGGGTTGTGAAGATCCCTAGGAGAGGGAAATGGCAACCCGCTCCAGTATTCTTTCCTGGAGAATTCCACGGACAGAGGGACATGGCAGGCTACAGTCCATGGGATCCCAAAAGAGTCGGACACGACTTAGCGACTAGATAACGACAACAGTGATTTGGTAGTAATTTTGAAGTTGTTTCAACAGGCAGGTGGGAGTGCAAACATTCCATTAAAATTTTCTAAATATTTTAAGTCTTATACTAAACATTTAATAAAAATTCTTAGGCTATTGCTTTCAAACTCTGGGACTACTGTTGACAGTAAGGATTTTGTAGTTTGGGTACAAACGTTTTAATAAGGACTAACTGGCTTCCCTGGGTAGTTTGGGAGAATGAACTACTATAAATAAATTTCTGGCCTTTTTGACACAAGAATATATAGAGCTGCCCCGTGAGAAGTGGTTTTGGGGTGAATCACTACAAGTGACTTATTGCCCTTGTCACTGTGGACTCTGGCTTGCGGAGCTCATATATACAAAAGTTTGTCTTCTGTACCATGTGCCCGTAATACGAGGCTCATTCCGCTTTCCTGCACCAAGTCAGAATGGCTTCATTGTACTGGTTCCCACTGCTCTGGAAGATGTCTCTCTTTCTTAGAGGGGCCCCCAAAATAAGTTTCATGAAAATTTCAAGTTATACCCTCTGTATCTGGGGAAGATCCATCTCACTGCTTTTGCGTGACTGGTAACAGGGATGATCCTATTTACATAGTGGTATAGTTCTTTAATTGTTTTTACTCATAAGAAATATCCCAACTGCAGAGATGACAAGCCCTTTTAAAAACAATATCCTATATTATTATGAAACCTTAATTATGTCAGCATGTTCAACCCAATTACTGAACTCCTGACAATCACCATGTCGCTGAGAAAATCAAGCAGTTATCATTCAAGCTTTACACAATTCTCTCTCTATATAAATTTCACTAAGAAACACTTTCAGGGAACCCAAAGCCGGTGCTCTGTTACAACCTGGAGGGATGGGGTGGGGAAGGAGGTGGGAGGCGGGTTCAGGAGGGAGGGGACACATGTATGCCTATGGTTGATTCATACTGATGTATAGCAAAAACCATCACAGTATTCTAATTATCCTCCAATTAAAATAAATAATGCTACAATGAAAAAACTATTTGGCTGCATTGGGTTTTAGTTGCATCATGTGGGATCTTTTGTTGTGGCACGCAGGCTCTCTAGCTGTGGGACACGGGTTCTGTAGTTGCCGTGTACACGAGGGCTTAGTTGCTTACCACAGCATATGGGATCCTAGTTCCCCCACCAGGGATCGAGCCTAGGTCCTGTGCATTGCAAGGCAGATTCTTAACCACTGGATCACCAGGAAAGTTCCAAGAAATGCTTTCTTTACTATTCCCTTATGTTATACCTGCTGCTGCTGCTAAGTCGCTTCAGTCGTGCCCGACTCTGTGTGACCCCATAGACGGCAGCCCACCAGGCTCCCCTGTCCCTGGGATTCTCCAGGCAAGAACACTGGAGTGGGTTGCCATTTCCTCCTCCAATGCATGAAAGTGAAAAGTCAAAGTGAAGTCGTTCAGTCGTGTCCGACTCTTAGCGACCCCATGGACTGCAGCCCATTAGGGTCCTCTGCGTATGTCCAAAACCCTCCTATAATCTGCAAACTAGTTTAAATGCACAAACTATTTTACCTGCAAGATTCCTTGATTACATGGAAGATTCCTAGTCGTCATCCTTTCTATTTCTGCATGATGTGATAAATAAGTAAACTTGTGGCTCCTTTCCCTTGAAAAGTACATCAACCACGCTTATCTGCCAGGAAGAGTGCCACTCCAGAATCTTCTGGCATTCACGTGTACTACCACGTGGAAAAATGTCCTAAGATATGAATCGCATTGAGTGTAGAAGACAGGTCTGCTCCTTTCTGCAGTAAAAACGCCTCTGTTCTGTTCAGTTCCTCCATAATCCATTTATTTCCATTCTCTGCCAACTGAAAATATGTAGGAATTTGGTGACACCGATGACTCTTCCTGAGGCATTTGGAAGGGGTCTTGAGCTCCTTTAAGTACACATGCTCAGAGTGTTGTAAAACCATTTTTGAAGTAATCGAGCTGGTAAAGAATGAGTCTGGATTGTACTTTTAGCTCACAAGAATCGCTGCTGCTACAAAATTACATTTAGACTTGCTAATTTTGTAGGTACTATTAACATATATGTGTAGATGAAAATCAATGACCTCCATCACCTCAGCCATTAAATGCTGTTAGTGGCCAACTAGGTATACACGACCACCCCTAATATGTAGCAGCAGAAAAGTATTTTTAAAGAGTCAGTACGTTGCATTTCAGTAATTTAAGAGCACGGATGCAAAAATCTCTAGATAAGGAAACTTACGATGACCAAAATCATAGGGACCTCACGCTGGGGGCTTGAGGGTAGCATGCAGGTTAAAATCGAGTGTGTGGCTTCTGCTTACAGGAATGAGTACTGACCTATGTCCCCCCATCACAGCCCAGGGCATGTGCACATATGACACCGTGGGGTCAGTGTGAGAGGCTGCTTGCTGGCAGACATCAAAGCCCTGAGGGCTGAGAGAAACCACCATGAACAATGGAAGCTCTGGCTTAGCTGACAAAACTCAATTGAGCTTAAGTCATCAGTCAGCCAAATTTGCCATTACTCATCCTCACTTCTGAATCCCCACTGAGAGTATGCTTATTATACTCCCCAGACGTTTATTCTACGAGGTCCAAACCAGGGTGGGATACAGAGCTGGCTCATCTCCTGCCCTTGAGCTGCTCACAATCTAGCGTGTCAGGCAGATGCGTAAGCAGCTCTCTGTAACACTGCGTGTGTGCTCAGTCCGGTCTGACTTTTTCGACCCCATGGACTATAGCCCGCCAGGCTCCTCTCTCCATGGAATTTTCCCGGCAAGAATACTGGAGTGAGTTGCCATTTCCTTCTCCAGGGGATCTTCCTGACCCAGGGATCAAATCCGTGTCTCTTGAGTCTCCTGCATTGGCGGATGGATTCTTGACCGCTGAGCCACTTGGGAAGCCCTCTCTATAACACACAGTTGGGCAAAAATCAAGGCCAAACGGGGAATTTCAAAATATATGAGGTTACACAGGCTGGAGCAAATAATTGTGTATGGGAATAAGGGAAGCTTCAAAGAAAAAAGCTCTGGGACTTCCCTGGTGGCCCAGTGACTAAGACTCTATGCTCCCAATGCACGGTGCCCAGGTTCAATCCCTCGTCAGGGAACTAGAGCCCACAGGCTGCAACTAAACGTTAGTATCTTCTGCCGCAGCAAAAGATCCTGCATGCCACGGAGACCTGGTGCAGCCAAATAAATAAACGTTAGAAAAATAATAATAGAAGGAAAAAAGCTCTGAAAATAGAAGAGGCTGAATTCCGAATGTCATCCTGACCAAATGTACACCGTAAAGCTTACATCGAAAAGACAAAATAAACCAATAATCCTTAAGGTAACGCATTATAGCAGTAGTACTGGAAAAATGATTACAAACCAAACTTTTTAATTATTTTTGAATAATGAAATTAATATAAGGTAAACATTTTTTTATTTGTCATAGGTTCAGAAACATGACTCAGGTTGGTCTACATTTGACATTTCTTAAAGTTCCAGCTTTTTAGAAGAAATAAGTATGAGAACGGGAAAAACTTAAGGCAGTGTTATAGTAACATTTATCTTTCTCGCTTTGATATGCAGCTGTTGAACATTTTTAGCAATTATGACTTCTGATCTGAAATACTGCTTTATCTGTTTAAGCTAGAAATAAAAAATGTAAACCTCATTGGCTCAAATTTCTTCCCAGGATTTCAAGTTTCGATTATCGTCATAAAAAACAAATTATGTAAGTAAAACGGAATCAGTGAGGGGGGTCTTGAAGACTGTATCAAAACAATATTTCAATTTCAGCATTAAAGTGTGTGTCCCATGTTATTCAACAACAAAAATACTTCTTCTAACGTTATGAGAAAAAACTTTAGAGTTCGTCATTTCAATTGAAGTTTTTGTAAAATGGGGGCACTTCTGAGAGATTGTATTAGCAGTGGATTCTGTGTGCTTATAAAACCAATCAAGACCTGTTTAGGTCAAGAAATCTTTTTCACTTAAAAATACTTCCGTCCATAAAATACATCTGATCTGTATGTTTATTTTGAGTGAAACCCTACTTTGTGTTCTAGACTATCTCTTTTGAGGATAAGCAGATTTTAAACAACTTTTACATTGTCTATTTAAGTGCTCAAATACTAATACTCAAATTCAATTACATCCCAAATTATTTTCACTAAGATTTACCAGGTATTTAACAGAACAGGCCTGCCTTGAACAACCCCCATTCCCCAAACAAACAAGTTTAATCCTGCTAAGAACTTGCCCATACTCGCCCATCCTACCAGACAAAAAGCAGAGAAAAGAAAGGGAGTTAGGAAGCTGTCTAGAAATACAAGCCATAGCTTAACAAAAATAAAAAGTGGTTTATTGATTACATAAGATTTCAGCTCTAATAATATATAATATAAACTTTAAGAATTAGAAATAAATGACTTTATATTTTACCAAGAATAATCTAAGTTATGGCAGCATGTTTGATGAATATTAAAGTCCTGCAGTCATCATATATCTATTTTTCAGAAAATCAGGAAGTCATCATCCAAGTTTTATATTATGTCGTGATATAGTTACCCCCATACACACGTTTCATTAAGTAGAAATAAGACATTCTATGTTTTCTTTTTTGGCAAATCCTCCTTTTCTGTCATACAGATATACCCTCCTAACATTAATTTCTTACAACGTACAAAATTTAACTTTTTATCCGAAAGAGTTATCTCAATAACTTTCACCTGGGAAAGCTACAAAGGGCATGAGGCAACAACTGAATGCTTCTCTGAACTTCGTATCTTGGATTTTCACTTTTGCCTAAAACCCCATCTTATAATTAAAACTAAATGAATTCCACATCATCATACTTACTGAGGAACGTCTTTTCGTGTACATGTTTGCCACAAAGATGCAAAACAGCAACTCACTCATCCGAACAAGTATTTGGCTGATCACACAAAGAAAACAGGACTGTGGGAAATGAAAACGCTTTAGTGTTTGATAGCTGAAGAGATAGGTGACGGTCACTCGAACTTCTCGTCTCCTTCTTCCACGTCTTTCAAGCTGAGTACTTCCAAGGAGCCCTTGCCTTTTGTCTCCTTTTTTATGAGCTCATCGACTTCTCTGAAGCAGCCGGGGTCAATGAGACACACCTGAAACATTGAAAACGGCTGCTGACCACACGAGGACACAGCTTTAACTTTTCTTTCATAAAAAAAAAGAAATTTTTTTTAATTGGAGGATAGCTGCTGTACAATGTTGTATTAGTTTCTGTTGTACAACACAGTGAATCAGCTATAAGTGACGAAGCTGTAACTTGCTCTGAGATGAATATGCCACACTTTCTGGGTCTCTCTCTGACTGCACAGGATCAGGGCTAGCTTCTAGTCTAGCCTCTGCCCTTCAGTAAGCACTCAGGCCCCTGTGATGAAGCCCTGATTTCTCTACTGAGGATGTTTCCAGATTCCTCAGCTGTAAAATGAAGTGGTTAGATTAGAAGGCTGTGGTCCTCTGCATATTAAATTTAGCACTGAAATTTATAGTTCAATGAAATCATCTCTCTGGAGCCACATTTGAAGGGAAAAAAAGTAAGGGGGAGGAAGGCCTGTTTAGAAACCATGTGCAAAGTTTTACAAAGATTTTAGAACTTTGGAGAGTTTTGTTGTTTCACATCTACAGTAAGAAGTTCAACAATCCTCTAGAACAACAGTCCCCAGCCTTTCTGGCACCAAATTTGTGGAAGATAATTTTTCCACGGATGGGGGCGGGGAGGTTTCAGGATGATTCAGGCACATTGCATTCATTGCACACTCTATTTCTATTACATCAGATCATCAGGCATTAGATCCTGCTCTAGAGCTCATTTATTTGTCAGGAAGCTGTAAAGCTCTAAGATGTGGGTTTACAGACAGCTGAATTTACATGTTATCTGAAGCTGTGGGGTGAGGACCCAGAGACATGATGTTTTTGCTCGCTGCTTTTTAAAAACATTCTGTGGCAAATGAGACTGAAAGATTCACTGTAAAATATACTCTCTCATCAAAAACGAGCATGACCCATATCTCCTTACTGGGAATCATTTAACTAAAAAAACAAACACAAAGAAATCTTAAGTGTTCTTAACTACAATCTTGTTCTACGGAGATCTTGACCTTTTTACCTAATTCTAGGTTAAGATGTTTCTGGAAATGTCTTACTGTTCACACTTTCTAAGTGTCTGGGCCACATTTATGACTACAGAAGAAACTATTTTGGTCATGAGGAAGCAAAGAAACAAGAGTACGCTAATCTTACAATTTCTAACTGTTGACCGTAGTCTTCACTTTCGATAACCTTGATCAGTGGCTTGAGTTTTTCTTTCAGCTTCTTCCCTTCATTTACTGGAAGGATGAACCGAAGTCTCATGTGAGCACGTTCTATCTTCATTTTCTCTTTTAACTGCTTTATCACTTCCAAAGCCTATCAAGACAAAATGAAAAAATGTTTGCAATTTCTTTGTCTCTTCTGATGCATTACTGAGGAAGGTATTCAAAATGAAGCAGTTTCCTTCTAGCTGGACCGGGCAATGGTTTTTTAGATGACATGAAGAACATTAGCAACTATAGGGAAAAAAATAGATAAACTGAACTTTAAGACTAAAACTTTTGTGATTTAAAAAACTGTCAAGAAAGTGAAAAGGCAACCCATAGAATATGAGAAAATATGGGCAAAACATGCTTTTTATTGGGTACTAGTAGCCAAAATATATATAGAAGTCTTGGGCTTCCCTGATGGCCCAGTGGTAAAGAATTCAAATGCAGGAGACATGGATTTGATCCCTGATCTGGGAAGATTCCATGCCGCAGAGCAACTGAGCCTGTGCTCTAGAGCCCATGCTCTGAAATAAGAGAAGCCACTGCAATGAGAAGCCCACGCACTGAAACTAGAGGAAAGCGTGTGCAGCAACAAAGACCCAGCACAGCCAAAAAGAAACAAAATTATTATATATACGTGTGTATGTATATATATATATATAAAACAACTCACCTGCTGTTTCGTGCTCTTGTTGGGTTTGACTGAATAGTGGATGTCCTTCATGGCTCTCTCAATAAGGATAACGGTGTATGGTCTCTTTGTTTCAGGGTTCACACATTTGTCGGCCACAATAGTTGCAATGTCCCTGAACATCTGCTCCAGCTGTGTGTGCCGTTCTTTGTCTGACACTTGAACCTCTCCTTTAGTCAAAATCTTACAAAAAAAAATAAGAAAAAAACAAGTTTAAGAAAGCAATGTCTTTGTTCCACACTATTTGTTAACTAACCACAGGAATGAAATACTAGGGAATAAAATTAAATTTCATCCTCTTCAGCTATGATATTTGGTAATAATTTGAGCTCTGCCTAAAGGAGGCACTGGATTACCTTGTTTTGAAATCTTACTTATTTAGATGGGGGAAGGGGTAAAGGCAATCTTAGCAGAGGGTGGAAATGATGAAATACTTGAAAATGAAAAAAGTTCTCTTTTCAGGTTTATTACACTAAAGAAATATATAAGTGGACAAAAAATAGGCAGTTTAGCAGATAATCTGATTTCTGGAGGCTTTTGCAAAAAATATCCATGTCCTGGGACTTCCATGGTGGTCCAACTTCCAAGGTTAAGAGTCCACCTTGCAATACAGGGGATGCAGGCTCGTTCCCTGATGGGGGAACAAAGATCTCCCATGCCACTGAGCAACTAAGCCTGTGATGCAATTAAGACCCAACACAGCCAAATAAATAAATATAAAAAGAATCCATGTCCTGAATTATTAAAAGTGATGTTGTACAGATCAAATTATTGCAAAGTAAATGTTCGCTCCAAAAAAAAAACACAAACAGTACATTATTAAAGCTTAACATACCTGTAATACAATACCTAACGCTAATGGATATCAGGGTCAGTGATGGATATCAGGGTCAGTGACGCTGCGGCCCTGAGAACTCACCTGCTTACAGATTTCAGTCTGGTCATCTGTTCCAAATGCACTGATGAGATCTTCCTTCTTTGCAACCTGACCTTTGGAGACATTTACAAACACTGAGTGGGTCTGTAGCACTTCATCAAGGTCTTTTTCCCTTGTGAGGATAGAAGAGAAAGTCCTACGTGAGTACTCTTGAAACTTGGACATTCATTCACACTTAAAAGACAAGATGGGCAATGATAATGTAAGAAACAACAAATACTCCTAAATGACTCTCGGTGACATTTTCAAAAACCAGAACTCTGTTTGGATTCGCTTTCACTTATAGGGGAAAAACGTCGTGGGAATATGGGTGAATCACTGAGGGGTGGGGTCCGGCTGGTGCCAAGGAATTCCGATCCCTAGATGGCAGCAGTGAAGTCAAACTACTGGGCAGAGAACTGTGACAGACGCACTAACTACAGAAGTACCTGGAAGACTACGCCCTTTGCCTTGATCATTATTTTCAGAAAAGGACCCCGATTATGGAGGTTTCTTGGCTGTAGCTTTTATGACACCAACAAAGCAAAGTAAAACCAAACCCGAAACCAAAACTACCAATGATAAAAGGGAATGTTTGGTTTAGACGCGAAGCCCAGGCAGCAGAAGTAAGTTTCCTATTCTCCTTCGCTGACAAGACCCCAGTTTGGCCGGTTCATTAGACGACCAGAGGCCGCCTCCGAGGCTACCCGCTTCAGCCAAGGCCCAGAGGGAGATGATCACTCACACGCCGCTCCGCCAGCCCACGACCTTGTTTTTGTAGCAGGCGATTTCGAAGCGCTTCCCGGCTCGCTTCATCCGTACCACGGCCACATTGGTCAGGCGGATCTGGTTTGTGGGGGTGAAGATCGACATCTTGGCAGCTCACAGATCTTGGGGCCGGCGAACCAAGGCAGGCCCGCGCCGCTGGCCACAGGGCCACCCGCACCTAGATGTAACCACCCGGCGGCGCGCGGCACAGTAACGCCCGCACACTGCGCGGCGCCGTAACTAACCCGGCCGCCACAATACAGCCACCCAACTTATTGCGCAGGCGTCAGGTGTTGCGGAAACCCGGGGAGGAAGAGGGACCAATAACGTCTGTGGATTTTGACTTTTACGACATTGTTCTGAGCCGGGAAAGAGAGGCGCTCTTTCTTGACGCAAGAACTCCGATTGGTTGTGGAGCCGAAGTTTGGTGACCGGGTGGAAACTTAGTGCCTGACGCCTTACAATTCCGCCGATTTCAGGGTCCATCTTAGCCTTTCATGATGGAAAAAGTTTAACACCAAAAACATTTAGAAAAAAGTGTAATGAACTGCCATGTACCCATCACCCCGCTTCAACACTTACCAACATTTTGCCATTCTTGTTTCATTCTCCCTCATTTTTTTTGTTGGAGTATATTAAGGGAGCTCGTCATAAGGTTAGCTAAATTTCCAACAGATACATGCAACAAGATTAACTATAATCCCTTAATAGCATCTCCTGGCCAGTCCATTATTAATTTTCCCCTAATAAATAATGACTTTTTACAGTCGGTGTGTTTCAATTGGGATTCAAACGGGCTCACACGTTGCATTCGGTTGATGATGCCCTTAGTCTCTTAACGCAGACCTCTTCTCTCGCCCCTCCAACCTTCCCTCCACCCCAAACTACTCCTGTTTTTCCAGTAGTCATGTACGGATCTGAGAGTTGGAGCTTAAAGAAGGCTGAGTGCCAAAGAACTGATGCTTTTGAACTGTGGTGCTGGAGAAGACTCTTGAGTCCCTTGTATAGCAAGGAGATCCAACTAGTCGATCCTAAAGGAAATCAACCCTGAATATTGGTATATATCAGTTGGAAGGACTATATATATCAGTTGGACATAATATATCAGTTGGAAGTACTGATGCTGAAGCTCCAGTACTTTGGCCACCTGATGCAAACAGCAGACTCACTGGAAAAGACCCTGATGCTGGGAAAGATTGAGGGCAGGAAGAGAAGGGGGAAGACAGAGGATGAGATGGTTGGATGGTATCGTCGATTCAATGGAGATGAGTTTGAGCAAACTCGGGGGAGCTAGCGAAGGGAAGGAAGCCTGGCATGCTGCAGTTCATGGCGTCGCAAAGAGCAGGTCGTGACTGAGCGACTGAACAACAACTCTTGTTTCCAACCCTGCTTTGTCTGCACCCAGGCCTTCCTCAAGGAGAATCAGTCCTGGGTGTTCTTTGGAAGGACTGATGCTGAAGCTGAAACTCCAATACTTTGGCCACCTCATGCGAAGAGTTGATTCATTGGAAAAGACCCTGATGCTGGGAGGGATTGGGGGCAGGAGAAGGGGATGACAGAGGATGAGATGGCTGGATGGCGTCACCGACTCGATGGACATGAGTTTGGGTAAACTCCGGGAGTTGGTGATGGACAGGGAGGCGTGGCGTGCTGCGATTCATGGGGTCGCGAAGTGTTGGACACGACTGAGCGACTGAACTGAACTGAAGCCTTCCTCCTCAGTGTCATTTGTTTGGGGCTGGCAGCCCTCCCGCTGACTTGCCCTGAGCTCTGGGCAGTACTTTCCTTTGGGCCCGCCCCTTTATCATCTGAGCCAATCGGAGCAGGGCCCGGAGGGCTCTGGCTTTCTCCCACCGAACTCTGGGCGGAGCTTCCCCCTCGGCCCGCCCCTTCCCCCTCTGAGCCAATCGGGACGATCTGCAACTGGCATGGCTGTCCTCAGCTCCTCTGGCTCCGGGCATACAGCTAGTGCTGCGAGGTAGTTCTGGCGGCCTCCCAGTATTCACACCGGACCCTAAGTTTCTTAGGTCCGCAGACCTGGTCTCTTGTCGGGCCGAAGGGCTCAGGCTCTGAGGAGAATGGGTAAGGGCCCCAGACGGGCAAGTTTCGTGGGGCCAGGAAGGGAGGAAATCATTTTTCTGAGACCCTCGGGCCCCTTCCTCTAGAATGTGTTGCCCTTTTCCGGCCAGGATCGGTGCCACTGGGCGCTTGGGAGGACAGATCCCGGCTTGTGACCTGGCTTTTGCCTTCTGAGGCTAGGAGATTAATTTAGAATTGCGCTTCTGCCCTCAGGTAAAACACAGAGAAAACTGCCTTTCCCCATTACCCACGTGTGTTGAGGACTTTTGGTCCTTTCCTGGGTGGAGTGGCACCTGTAAGCCCCAAATTTTAGACTTCGTCTTTGAAATTGCCCGCAGACTCAGCTTTTGAGGCCAGGTCCATCCAGATCTCCCTTAAAAACTGTGGGGCTTGAGGTCAGTCATTTGAGAATCCTTTGCGAGTAAGCTTTGGGTCTCTAAGAATAAAATTAGAAAAAAAAAAAAAGAGGAATACTTCTAGTATTATTTTAAGCTTTTCTGATGGAGCAGCTAACAAAAAGAAAAGTTAACTCGTAATTCCAAGTACAATGTTTTGACTTTATATTCCTTTCCTTCCAAATGCTATATCTAAATGAAAATAAATTTTTTTATTTTTTGAATTAGCATTTTATCATTATGATAATTATGTCATGTTATCACATAATGTGTATGTGTTGTTTTATTAGCGTTGTATTTTACAGATTTCTGAGCAGGGTTTTTGAATATGAAGATTGGCTTTTCTTTTATAATGCTTATAAGGATGGGCATCATTGTATGTGTAACTTTATAAATAAAATTGTTTATATGGATCATTTTAAATTTAGATCCTGCTTTGGATACCTGGGACTTCTCCTCACCTTTAATATCATTATGGATAAACAGGTTTTACATATACTTGGGCTTTGCCTTTGGTTTTAGCCTTTGGATTTGTTTCCAGATTGTCATCAGGAAGCAGGTGAGTGGAGCTGTTGTTTTTTTTTCCACTGGAGAGTATTTGGCATCAGATTTTATAGGGACTTCAGAGTGCAGATTTTCTAAGGCTTCCAGAAAAATATGGAAATTCTAAAAAGAACTTTTGATTACTTTCATATTTGGTCTCTAGACATACTTTTGTCATGCCCCCATTTTTTTCTTGTTAATTAAAAAAAAGCGTTATTTATTTATTTGGCTGCACTGGGTCTTAGTTGTGGCATGTGGGATCTAGTTCCCTGACCAAGGATTGAACAGGGGCCCCCTGCATTGGGAGCGCAAAGTCCTAGCCACTGGCCCACCAGGGAAGTCCCTCTTGTCAATTTTTATAGATTAAGTTATTTAGCTTTTCTTTGCTGGACTGTGGACATCACATTCTTAAGATACAGGAGGATTTTGTAATGAAAAATTAAATTTTGCAAATACTGAAAATCTGCTCAGCACCTTTAAGGGATAGTAGTCTCTTTTATTTCCACTAATTAGAATCAGAAAATAAATTTGTACTGTCATTCCACTAAAACACATTAAACGTGAAAGTATGTATAGTTTTATCCTGGAGGGAATGGGAATCATTATAGTCTTAAGAAATGTGGTCCCTGGTTTTAAAGAACCTAATTATATCAAGGAGTCAATATTTGAGGAGTACAATCGAAAGATTAAGAGAATAATAAAATGGGTCAGTATCTGAGCTAATGTTCATCCCTAATGAAGTTGGGAGAAGATTGAAACTTGATGGATATTGTGTTTATTTCAAGAACAAGAACTCACCAGAGAAAACCACTCCAAAAGCATCTCAGAATTTGATGACGAATGGCTATATCTCTCGTCCAAAGAAGGAAGTCTTTGTGTCTGGAGTGAAGATATTTTATGGTTCTCAGACTGGCACAGCAAAGGTGAGAACTTTATATGACACTTTTCCTTGGGTCTCCTGATCTTTTAAGATAATCTCTGAAAAGTGTTCTTTAATGTCTGGTGGCCACTGTCTTGCAGGGTCTTTGTTCTAAAACTTGCTTCTGCACAGCAGAATGGAGACTTGGAGTTCCAAGTCCATTATTGGCTATAGAAGTAGAGACTAGTGAGAAATGGCAGCAGTAGTGTCCAGTATGGGTCCTTATGTTCACAACTTCACACATCTATTTAATTAAAATCTATTTTGATTTCTAACAGTGTTAAAAGTATTAATGATATATGTTGAATACTGTATAGATACAAAATGCAGATATAGAGCTGAAAGATGCTTTAGTTGTATCTGAATGCTGCCTGTTTTTTTTTGTTATGAAAGTCACAGCTATTTATTGCTTTCTAGGAAAAGAATCTAAGGCTAACATGAAAATAAATTGAAAATTTCAAGTCGCTATTTTGGTGGAGTATTATAGAGAGTTTTACTGCCCTCTTGTGTATGTTTTGTAGAATACTACTCTTTTTAAAAGGTTTTCAGTACTTCCTACTGTGTATCCTAATTGAAGGTCACTTATAATTCAGTTCAACTCAGTTCAATTCAGCAACAGAGCATGAAACAGGAAGAAATGTAAGAAAGGCATCTGGGCTGCCAACACAGAGTCCTTTTTTTGTTTTTCATAAAAAATCTCATTTCTATGCATGCTTTTATGCATGCTTTTACATTTTTTAAAAAAAGATCCAGTTAATACTTGCAGATAGTAACAAATCCATGCACACAGAGGGTTCATAATGAAAGTACACTTTGGAGAATCTATTTTAACTATTTATGTTTTTAGTTCCTCTGAGGGTTATTTCTTGAACCTGCTGGGCCATGTTTCTAGATTTATTCCAATTAGATAAAAGTTATTGACTCCTTTTATCAGTCAGTTCCTCAGATCTCAGCGCCCTAATGTTGTTGCCCTCATAGATGATATGAATTCAGTGGCACACCTCCTTTAAAGGTGTGCCATCTGAATTTGTCTGTTTGGCTTTGAAGTTGGTTGATTCATATTTGGCTGAGTATAGATGACTAGGTCAAAAGTTTTTCCTTCCAACTTTGACAGTATCACTTCAGTGTTGCTGAAGAGGAGGCTGGTTGCCACATCCCTTCATAGATGAATTTTTTTTTTTTTTTTGGTTGTTGTTCCTGGAAGCTTTTAGAATCATTTGTTTGTCCTTGATGTTTGGAGCTTGTATGAGACAGGGTCTAGGGTGGGTCTTTTTCAGACACTGTATTGGATACTTGTGCTGTTTTGTTTTGGAAATTTTGTGTGCATTAATTCTGCTAATATTTCTTGGGTCAACTTTTTTTTCTCCTCTGTTTTCTCTGTTCTTTATTTCTGGGACTCTGTTGGATGTTGGACCTTTTGGATGGTCTGTGTTTCAAGGGAGTCACAGTGGTAAAGAACCCGCCTCCCAATGCAGGAGATGTAAGAGTCGCGGGTTCGATCCCTGGGTTGGGAAGATCCCCTGGAGGAGAGCATGGCAACCCACTCCAGTATTCTATCCTGGAGAATCCCATGGACAGAAGAGCCTGGCAGGCTATAGTCCATAGGGTTGCAGAGAGTTGGACAGGACTGAAGCGACTTAGCATGCATACATGCTACATTTCGAGTCTTTTCTCTCATACTTTTTCTTAAATTTCAACTCCAAACCTTTAAAAAATTTATTTATTTATTTATTTGGCTGAGCTGGGTCTTAGATGAGGTATGTAGGATCTTCATTTGGGTATGTGGGGTTTAGTTCTCTGACTAGAGATTAAATCCAGGTTCCCTGCATTGGGAGTGTGGAGTCTTAGCCACTGGACCACCAGAGAAGTCCCCCAAACCTTTTTTTTTTAAATGTCTTAGTTAGGTTATAGTGTTTTTAATTGTAAAAATTCCATCCTGTGCAATTTTTATAGCATCTGTTTCATAATTTAAAAATGCATTTCAGTGAGTTCCTTTGTCGGTCCCATGATTTAGCCACTCCCTCAGAGTTTCTGCTGCTGATATTTCTCTTTCCTGCTGCTTGTTCTCATCATGGTCTTGGTGGTCCGTGGTTTTCTGTTCATATTGGGGTGAAATGATGGGGTAACTGATGTGGCTTTTCTCAACTCCAAATAGATTTGTTTTCTCTGGTTGTAAATTCTTGCTGGATGCTCTGTGCACGGTGGCTCAGTGTACGCTGTGTGACCTATTGCCTATTGGCCCCACATCCCCCTCTAACTACCACCTCAATGTTTTTTTGTGTGTAGTATCATTCCTTGAAAGTGTTGTCTGTGCTTGCCGTCTCTGGTCTTTGTTCTGTTTTTCTTGACCCATTTCAGGTAGGCTCGCGTGACTCGCATGTGGCTAATTCATCCTCAGTCTTCATCTTCCTTGACGTGTTAGCTGCACAACAACGCCTTCCTTGTTGACATACTTTCTTTATTGAACTTTGGGGCACTTGCCTCTAGGTTCTCCTCCTCCTATGCCGAGGCTCACCTTCCTCACTATCATTGGTGGATTTCTACCCATCTTCTTACCCTCCAAAGATAGGAGCATCTTAGGGTACAGTTCTTCAGACTGTGTCTTTATCTGCACTCACTTCCCTCTCAAGGGATCATGTTATCTAGAGCTCTCAGTTCTGTTTATCAGAGTTTTTCTGTAAAGGGCTAGATATTTTATTTGGTATGTAATTTTTTAGATTTTCAGGTTTTATAGACTGTGTGGTCTTTGCTGAAGCTATTCAGCTCTGCTGATGCCTTGTGGAAGAGGCCATAGATAATTTGTAAATAAATGAGCATGAGTATATTACAGTAGTGTCCATCACTCAGTCGTGTCCAACTCTTTGAGATCCCATGGACTGCAGCCTGCCAGGCTCCTCTGTCCATGGGATTCTCCAGGGAAGAATACTGGAGTGGGCTGCCATTCCCTTCGCCAGGATATCTTCCCGACTCAGGGATTGAACCCGGGTCTCCCACATTGCAGGCAGATTCTTTACCATCTGAGCAACAGGTATTCCAGTAACCTTCACTTGTAAAGATAGAGGGCTGGGTTTTGCCTGCAGGCCTTAGTCTACTGATGCCTTAGAGCAGGCTTAGCTTTAGTCCCGGCAGGTGGTGAGCCAAGTGTTAGGCTACCAAGTCAAAAAGAGGAGGAGGTTTTTCCTGGGGTGCCAACATCTGGCTAGAAGTTGTAGCCTTCTCCAAGCATCGGTTAATTTTGTTTGGAGAAGAGCTTGCCGGAGTCTGCCTGGAGGTAAAAGGTGAACACACACAGCAGCTCTGGATTCACTGGTCCCGTATATAGGTTCTCTGCTGACTGGTTCTCTTGTGGCCCATGGCTCCCTCCTGTTTTTGTCATAGTGACTGACAGATCCCAGAGTCCCTCCGGTTTTCTGTTCCTCCTGAGGCTTTCTTCTGCCTGTCAATCTACTTCTGTTTGGCTTCTCTCTTCCAGAATTGTGTTCACAGTTGTCACATTTCCCATTCTATCCCCTCTTTAGTATTTCTTCTCCGTCTATATGTTTATTGTAGAAGGGCAAATCAGCCTGAATGTCAGAAAGCCAATTGAGATCGAATCCCTTCTGTGTACTTGTAGAGCGAGAACAGCACAGCTGAATGATTGATCTCTGTAAAGGTGCTCGAGAAAACAGTAGAAGTGAGAATAGTATTTGTGTTTATGGTGATAACTGTCAGTCAAGTGGGAAAGTTTTTCCTGATAAATGTCTCCTTCCCTGGCCAACAGGAGTAAATAAAGACTGTACCTTTCGCTTATTTAGTTTATTGGAGACTGTATTTGATTTTTTTCCCCTCCTATTAGGGATTTGCAACAATTCTGGCTGAAGCACTTAGCTCCCTCAATCTGCCTGTGGCAATGATTAATCTGAAGGACTATGACCCAGATGACCGTCTCATAGAAGAGGTTGGTAATTGTCTTATTTTTCCTTTGGTCACAACTTTCAATTTTAATTGACCTCCTGTGTTCTGGGATAAATAGACTCTTCAGATAAAATTTAATTTTCACGCTAAGGGATTTCCACTGGTTGAGTTTTCAGGATCAGTGAGAGGTGCCGAGTAGGCAGTGAGTGCTGACTCTGGAGTGGTTGGGGCTGGTCCCTCTGGGGTGTTAGACTGAAAGCTTGGTATGAAGTTCCCTCCTGCTTCGAATCTCATAATCAAGGAGGTTTGTCACTCACAGCTGGGTGCCGGGTATGTGAACCTACTGTCAGCCTACTGAAAGGTCAGGGGCCACTTGGGTAACAGAAGTAGTGTGGGTTTTGGAGTTAGAGAAATCTCTTACTGCCTGCAGGACCTCCAGGCATTACATCATAGCTGTGAGAGCTTAATTTCTTCACCTAAGGAATGTCCGACCCCCTCCCTCAGCCTCACCTAGGTAGGGAGGCTGGCCCAAGCAGAGGTTGTCCGGGTGTGGTCCTTGAACTGGCAGTATCAGCCTCTCCTGGGGACTCATCAGGATTGCAGAGTCCCAGGTCCTGGCCCAACCTCACTGAAGCAGAATCTGGACGTGGTGGGGCTATGTTTGAACAAGTACCCCAGGTGATTCTGGAGCAGCTCAAGCTGGAGAAGCCCTTGAAACAGGCGTCCACAAACCTTTTCTGTAAAGGGCCACTTAGAAATATGTTGAGCTTTGTGGGCCAGCCAGCTATGGAGTTCTGCCTGAGACAAAGCAGCCAGAGACAATATTCAAACGAGTGAGTGTAACAGTGTTCGAGTAAAATTTTATTTACAAAAGCAGGCAGCAAGCAGGATTGGGCCTGTGGGCTATAGCTTGCCAGTCCTTTCTTAGTGGAGAAACTTTTAGCCGTACACATCCATTTTCTTTTTCCCCAAGAACACATTGGAATGCAAATGAGTGAGCTTGAATCTGCTTGAAATTATTTGTTAAAAAATTATTAGCAGGACTTCCTTGGTGGCCTAGTAGTTAAGAATCCACCTTGCAATGCAGGGGACGTGGGTTCAATACCTGGTGGGGAACTAAGATCCCACGTGCTGGGAACTGAGCCCACGTGCCACAACTACTGCGTCCATGTGCTCTGGGGCCCAAGCACCACAGCTGGAGAGTCTGAGCCACAGCTCAAGATCCTGTGTGCTACAACTAAGACCCAGCGTGGCCAAATAAATTTAAAAAATTATTAACAAGCTTGGGTACTTAATTATCGTAAAGGGTTACGTGGGGGTGACAGAGGATAAGATCGTAGGGTGGCATCACTGACTCAATGGACATGAGTTTGAGCAAACTCCAGGAGATAGTGAAGAACAGGGAAGCCTGTAGTCCATGGGTCTCCGAGTCAGACATGACTTAGTGACTGAACAACAGCAACAACTTATAACGTAGTTCCTGGCTTGGATCTGTGAAGACATACTCAAGCAGATGAAATTCTGTGGCTAATAGGACTGTTGATGTGGTTTTTTGTTTCCCATGGAGATGTTGATGCCAAGTGTTAAGTCACTTTACATTTAATGTTTTATTGTTTTAATTTTTCGGGGAATTTTTAGAGCTATTTCTTCTATATTTCTTCCTGACTGATTTGGCATTAGTTTCTAATATGATATTAGTTTCTAAGCTGGGAAATGGGATGGAGTATATGGTGAAGGGCACCAGGAGGTCTGTTGGCAGGAACAGAGGGCTGGGTTTTCTCCCCTGGCTGTGTTTTCTTTCTCTTCTGAAATTAAGTAACATTTCTAAAAGCACCCTTAGAGGCCACTGTGTTTTGAATGTCAGCATTTCAGAAAGGATTTTCTTGATTGAGATAACTTATGTCTTGGCCACTCTTCTGAAATAATGACTTTTCTTGGTTAGGTTACTAGTAAGAATGTGTGTGCCTTCCTGGTTGCCACCTACACTGATGGTCAACCGCCTGAGAGCGCCTCGTGGTTCTGCAAGTGGCTAGAGGAAGCAGCCAACGACTTTCGATTTGGCAAAACGTACCTGAAGGGGATGAGATACGCGGTGTTTGGCCTGGGAAATTCTGTGTACTTGAGCCACTTCAACACGGTAGGTATATTTTCATCCGGTCATCTTTTTAAGATGTGTGTTCTCCACCTGCCACCACCACGCTGCCCCCCCGCCCCCACCCCCATATTTTCAAAGGAATTAGGCCAAAGGTAAAATTCAGATACGTAAATATTTTGTTTACTGCCTTGCCACTGAGGAAGCCTGTTAAGTTTTTGAACTCTTCACTGTGCCTCTTGATAACTCCTGTGCCTCGGCGGAAGTGCTTCATACTGTAATAAAACACATTTCTGGCTGCAAAGTCATGAGTCTTGCCAGATGGGTTCTGTTTGTACCTTGTTATTTCATGGTCTTTGGCCCCAGAGGTGTTACTACATTTTGGAAGAAACTGATTTTGCTATCGAGTGGTTTCATTCTGACTATTACTTAGAAGAGTCGTTTTCAAGTTCTTCTTTACGTACTAGCTCCTAGTTTGAGAAAAGAGTTTGTCTGCTCCCTTTAAAAAAAAAAAACAAAAAAAACTTCTGCAGAATCTCATCTGAATATATCAACTGCACCCCTGGATGGATGGGGCTGGAGGGCACCTTTTTTTCCCCCCTGTTCAACATTTTTTTAAATTGGAATATAATTGCTTTACAGTGTTGTTTTAGTTTCTGCCATACCACAGTGTGAATCAGCTGTGTGTGTGTATATATATCCCCCCTCTTGAACCTCACCCCCAGCCTTCATCCTGCCGCTCCCGGTCATCACAGAGCACCGAGCTGAGGTCCCTGTGCTGTACAGCAGCTACCCACTATCTGTTCTACACACTGTAGTGCATATATGCTAATGCTAATCTCCCAATTCACCTCGCTCTCCTTCCCCCACTGTGTCCATATGTCTGTTTTCTGCATCTGTACCCCGAAGCCCTTTTGATGGAGCGATTCCTTCTTCCCAGCAGCCACCGAGGACAGTCCCCCAGCGGAAGCCCCAGCTGTCGCAGCGCAGACTGGCATCTTCTGATCCGGAGGGCTGTTCTCGCTCACCCGTCCCTTTCTCCCGCAGGTGGGGAAGAACGTGGACAAGTGGCTCTGGATGCTCGGTGCTCATCGGGTGATGACCCGAGGGGAGGGCGACGGCAACGTGGTGAAAAGCAAACACGGCAGCGTTGAGGCTGACTTCACAGCTTGGAAGACCAAGTTCATCTCCCGGCTGCAGGCGCTCCGCAAAGGAGAGAGAAAGCACTGCGGGGGCAACTGCAAGAAAGGCAAGTGCGAGTCTAACCAGCGTGGCTCAGAGGTGGCGGAGCCAGGGTCCCATGTGCAGGAGGAATTGCCTCACAGAGACGCCGAGGTACGGAGCCCATGGGGCCATGTCTCCCTGTTTTCCTCCTGTGTTTGGAGATGCTGAACCTTTCCTCTGTCTGAAGTGCTTTTCTTGGCTTCCGGTTGGAAGGAAGAGCTGAAACTCAAATGGGGCGTGTTCTAGAGGGAGCGGGTCTTGGGTTAAGTCATGTTGGGCTGGGTGCTGTCCTTAACCTGTTCTCTAGTCGTTGCCTTGCTGGAGTCCAGTAGGTTTCTACCCGAGTGTGCAGGTGAGGAAACAGGCCTGGAGAAGTTAAATGTGTCCAGAGCTGAGCTCATGATCTTTTTACCCTTTAACCACATACTCCTCCTGTTGTCTCTTATTTAATGACTCCAATCATTCAAACTTGAAGGCTGTGAGTTATCCCAGATTCCTCTCTTTGATCCCTCACATTCTAAACATTTCTCTTTCTTCTTCCTTCGGACACCCCAGTTCCTTTGAGGCTTGTGTTGTCAGGCTGTATCACTGCTGTTACCTCTGGGCCACTGGTCACTTGTGTCTTTTGGGAACAACTTTGCATTCTCACTTCCTGTCTTTCTCTCCACCCTTGTTCCTGTCATTCCATGTATGCAGTTGTCTCTTTAAAATCTCTCCTTGGATGTCTAAGGTATCTCCTCTTTGACAAATTCAAAATGGAACTCTTCCTCTCTACTCTTCCGGTCTCTCTGCAAGTCTTTCTCATCTTAGGAAACACCACCACCATCTCCGTTACTTAAGAAAAGGAACCAAAGAGCCATTCTCAATTCCTCCCTTTTCCTCATTTAATTCCTCACTTAAGTCTGGTTGCTTCTTTGTTTAAATCAAGGGTTAGGAAACATTTTTGGTAAAGGGCCAGCTAGTAAATATTTCCAGCTTTGTGGGCCATACTGTTTCTGTTGCAGCATCAGTTCTGCCATATTCTTAAAGTAACCATAGATGATGTGTAAGTGATGGGCTTCTTTAGATTTGACTTGGAACTGGCTGGCCTCTAGCCTAAAATATCTCAAGTCCATCCAGTGAACTCACAATTTGGGAAGGATTATTAGACACTTTGCTACTTTTTACAATTAATGTTCCAGGATGAAGAGCCCTTTGGGAGCACCAGTGAGGAAGAGTCTGATACTGAGGACCATCAGAGTTCAAATCCTGTCATTGATGTTGAAGACCTCGGCAAGATTATGGATCATGTGAAGAAAGAAAAGGTACCATAATTTGGGGAAATGGTGAGCTGGGATCCTACAGTTGGTTGACAGTTAGCATCATCTCTTGGTGCATAGTCCATTTGAGCTCATAATTGGACAGTTTTATTTCTCTTCCTCCTATTTTGTGAGTTTTATACTTTTTTTTGCTGTTGTAACATGGACTTTGTGAAAACCTTTTTTTTAAAAATTGGAGTATTGTTGCTCTACCCTGCTGTGTCAGTCTCTACCATACAGCAAAGTGAATTGGCTACACGTATACATATATCTCCTCCCTTTTGGAGTTCCTTCCCACTTAGGTCACCACAGAGCACCGAGTAAAGTTCTTTGTGCTACACAGTAGGTTCTTATTAGTCATCTATTTTATACACGTGTTGTTGTGCTAAGTCACTTCAGTCATGTCTGACTCTGTGCGACCCCATGGACTGTAGCCCGCCAGGCTCCTCTGTCCATGGGATTCTCCAAGCAGGAATACTGGAGTAGGTTGCTGTGCCCTTCTTCAGGGGATCTTCCTGACCCAGGATCAAACCCACGTCTCTCAGTCTGCTGCATGGGCAGCCGGGTTCTTTACCACTGGCGCGACCTGGGCAGCCCCCCTGTTTTATACACAGTAGTGTCTGTACGTCAGTCCCAGACTTTGTGCTGTCTCTCCTCTTCGGAGGTTAGACTTGCCTCTTCTCCCACGGGGCGTGTTCATGCGCCTTTGGAGCCCTTGTCCCTGGCTGTCTCCCAGCCTGGCCCTTGCACTGGGTGCTGCGTGCCCTGAGAGATGTGCTTCTGACGGTCCTTGCTCCTTCTGAGCCTCTGGTTTCCTCTCTTGAGGTCTTTCATCTGTTCTCCTCTCTGGTTGCCTAGTGCGTCAGGATCTGAGATCTGGCCCATCCCCTCTCCCCCTCCCAAGGGGGTGCTCCTGAGTTCCTTCTTCTGGGAGCACAGACCGATTGCTCCCCAGCAGCAGTGCTTACTCGCTAAGCCACCAGTCAGGCTTTCTGGATTTCCTGGGCAGGAGTGATTCACCAGTCTGAGTGCAGGTGGCACATTGTAGCTTCTCTGAGGAACCCTCCTGGAGCCTCTTTCCTGGGGCTTGAGGTGAGATGCATCCCCTGACACCCCCAAACATCTCTTCATTTGAGGCAGATGGAGCTCAAAATACCTTACTGACATCCTCTGAAGAGTCCCTCAAGCATGTGCTCTCGTTATCTCCATACTCTCTATCCTTTCATACCCTTGGCGTGAGGGAGGCACTCAAGGTTGTTAAACTGAGGACTTCCCTGGTGGTCCAGTGGTTAAGACCCCACGCTTCCAGTGCAGAGGGGTGCAGGTTCGATCCCTGGTTGAAGAACTTAGATCCTGCATGCTACGCAGTGTGGCCAAAAAAAATTGTTAAACTGGTTCTCAGATATTTCCTTTAAAAATTTATAACTTGATGTGACCCTCTCTTTTGAGTTTCCTTTAATTTAATACTGTGTTTGCTGCTGCTGCTGCTGCTAAGTCGCTTCAGTTGTGTCCGACTCTGTGTGACCCCAGAGACGGCAGCCCACCAGGCTCCCCCATCCCTGGGATTCTCCAGGCAACAACACTGGAGTGGGCAATACTCTGTTTACATATGTTCAAAAAATTCAAAGAATACAACCGTCTGTCCTTGTTCTTTCTAAACCCACAGGTAACCACGATTTACACTTTGGCACTGTTCTTCTAGGTATTTGTTTTATGGCCTTTACAAACACACCTGCATTTTGGTATAACTTCATGTTTCGGGCTGTACAGATGGAATCATTTTGTACTCCAGGTCTGCAGACTGCTTTTTTCTGTTTTATGTGACAACTTTCTTTCCAAAGCCTTGTGAGTGAAATCTGCCTAATTAATTTTAATGCCTCTGTAGCAGTCCACAGTTATGTCCTGTTGTTATTTGACTCTTGTTGATTAACATTTAGGTGTTTTCTAATTTCTGTAAAGAACACTTTTTTTTTAAACATGTTTTTAATCCCTGAATGGTACTCCCCTCGCCCCACCAACCCGATTCTTTACCATCTACGCCACCGGGGAAGCCCTTTTTTTTGGCCATGCCATGCAGCTTATGGGAGTTCCCCAACCAGGGCTTGAACCTGGGCCACAGCAGTGACTGCACTGAATTCTAACCATTAGGCCACCAGGGAACTCCCTCTAATGAACCCTCTCCCTCTTATATTTTTCGTGGCTGATATAAATTTATCTTGAGTAAATTTACTCAATCTGTAAAATTAAATTTGTAAAAATTTCTGGATCAAAGAGAATTTTATCATTTTGGTGATATTTCCAAATTGCCCTGTGAGAAGTTGAAAATACTTTAATTTCTTCTCACAGTATAAGAGAGACATGAGAATGCTTGTTTCTCTGTACCCTTGCCAACCCCCAGATATTCTCAGTCTTTTAAATCTTGGCACCTGAAAGGTGAAAAACCATAACCTTAAAAAAATAATAATTTGCATTTCTTTAATTTTGAGTTAAATCCAATGTGTTTTTTTTTTCCCGTGAAGCGTCTCTTTCTGTCTCCCTGGAGTTAGACAGCTTAGAAAGTCTGAGGGCATAGTTCTCGAGACGGCTTTCACTTCTGACAACACCTGCAACTTTGGTGGTGGGGGGCAGGTCCTAAAAACCACCCTTAGATTCGGTCATTTGTTAGAAAGACTCACAGGACTCACTGAAAGCGTCCATCCTCACCATTGCAGTTCATGGCTGGGAAAGGGCAGAATAGTCAGCTGAAGGAGGAGAGACACAGCATTCTGGGAAGCATTCATTCATTCTCCTCAGGACGTGCTACTTCTCAGCACGGATGTGAGATAAGATGCTTGGTGCATCACCAACCTGAGAAGCTCACTGGAGCTTTGCCGAGCTTCGGTGTCCAGAGTTTTTATGGGGCTTCATTATGTGGTGGTGGTGGTTTAGTTGCTAAGTCATGTCTGACTCTCGTGATCCATGCATTGTAACCTGCCAGACTCCTCTGTCCATGGGATTCTCCAGGCAGGAAAACTGGAGTGGGTTGCTATGCCCTCCTCCAGGGGATCTTTTGGACCCAGGGATGGAATCCGGCTTTCCTGCATTGCAGGCGGATTCTTTACCATCTGAGCCACCAGGGAAGCCTCTCATTATGTAGGTTTGGCTGATTGATTGCCCCTGTGGTTGAACCCAGCCTCCATCACAGTGCCCCCAAAGTTTGGCATGAGTCACCCTATTAGCATAAACTGTTCAGTGTCTCCAAGGAACCCACCACATATAACAAAGATACTCCCCTCACACAGGAAGTTCCAAGGGTTTAGAGGTTACTTTGCGGGAATGGGAATCAGGCCAGACTTCTCTTTGGGCAAGGTGAAATTCTATTTTTAAGACTTTTTTCCCCAAAGATTTATTTACTTTTGGCCGTGCTGGGTCTTTGTTGCTGCTCATGGGCTTTCTCTAGTTGTGGGGGATGGGGGCTCCTCTTTGTTGTGGTGCGTGTGCTTCTCATTGTGGGGGCTGCTCTTTTTGCAGCGCACGGGCTTTAGGCTGCGTGGGTTCAGTAGTCGTGGCTCAAGAGCTATTGATGCTGGCTCAGTAGTTGTGGTGCACGGGCTGTCCTCTGAGCAGGGATTGAACCCGTGTCCCCTGCATTGGCAGGCAAATTCTTAACCACTACACCACTGGGGAAGCCCCTTTTTTTCTTTCTGATGTGGACCATTTAAAAAATCCTTATTGAATTTGTTACTATATTGCTTCTGTTTTATGTTTTGGGTTTTCGGCTGCAAGGCATGTGGGCTCTTTGCTCCCCAGCCAGGGATCAGACTGCATTCCCTGCATTGGAAGGTGAAGTCTTAACCACTGGGCAGCCAAGGAGTTCCCAAGGCAAAATTCTTTACTAAACAGGGTCCTTTGCCCATGCTTATATTGGGTTATTTGGCTTCTTTGGTAAAGTTCATAACCCCAAAATACTGTGTGTCAGACTCTAAACTACAATGCAATTATTTTCCAAATATAAAATTGCGATTGTTCCTGTTGCAGCATTTTGTTACTTTCTTCCTGATACTTCCGTGTGTTGGTGTTGCTGCTGTCTTTTTTAGTAGCTTCTGTATTTTAGAAGCCCTGCATGCATGCATGCTAAGTTGCTTCACTCGTGTCCAACTCTGTGTCCCTATGGACTGTAGCCCTTCAGACTCCTCTGTCCGTGGGATTCTCCAAGCAAGAATACTGGAGTGGGTTGCCACGCCCTCCTCCAGGGGAATCTCCCTGACCAGGTATGGAACCTGTGTCTCCTGCATCTCCTGCATTTGCAGGTGGATTCTTTACCGCTGAGCCTTCGGGAAAGCCTTTAGAAACCCTAGCAGAGAAGTTATTAAGAATGACAAGTGTGTGAGATGTAGATTCAGGGTCTGGGCCAGCTGGTTTGTAACTTGGTGCCTTAAGGGCAATGCTTAATCTTCTCTGGCCTTAATCCCCTTGTCTGAGAAACATGGACCTTAACCTCTGCCCTCCTCACAGCACTGAGTGAGGTGAGAACCCGTGTGTGCACATGCATTATAATCTCCGAAAGCCTGACGGATTGAAATGGGAAGTAAATATGCTTAGACATTTTAAATTTGCTTAGGCATTCTGCTGCAGTTGGTCGTTGAGTCTGTTTTAGCTTTTCTGCCATTGTAATTAGCACTGGTCTGAGACCCTTAGCATATTAAAAAGCAGAGACATCACTTTGCCAACAAAGGTCCATCTAGTCAAGGCTGTGGTTTTTCCAGTGGTCATGTATGGATGTGAGAATTGGACTGTGAAGAAAGCTGAGCGCCGAAGAATTGATGCTTTTGAACTGTGGTGTTGGAGAAGACAGAGAAGGCAATGGCATCCCACTCCAGTACTCTTGCCTGGAAAATCCCATGGACGGAGGAGCCTGGAAGGCTGCAGTCCATGGGGTCGCTAAGAGTTGGACACGACTGAGCGACTTCACTTTCACTTTTCACTTTCATGCATTGGAGAAGGAAATGGCAACCCACTCCAGTGTTCTTGCCTGGAGAATCCCAGGGACGGGGGAGCCTGGTGGGCTGCCGTCTATGGGGTCACACAGAGTTGGACACGACTGAAGTGACTTAGCAGCAGTAGCAGTTGGAGAAGACTTTTGAGAGTCCCTTGGACTGCAAGGAGATCCAACCAGTCCATTCTAAAAGAGATCAGTCCTGGGTGTTCTTTGGAAGGACTGATGCTGAGGCTGAAACTCTAATACTTTGGCCACCTCACGTGAAGAGTTGACTCATTGGAAAAGACTCTGATGCTGGGAGGGATTGGGGGCAGGAGGAGAAGGGGATGACAGGATGAGATGGCTGGATGGCATCACCGACTTGATGGATGTGAGTTTGAATGAACTCTGGGAGTTGGTGATGGACAGGGAGGCCTGGCGTGCTGCAATTCATGGGGTCGCAAAGAGTTGGACACTACTGAGTGACTGAACTGAACTGAGACCCTTATGGCAGAAAGTGAAGAGGAACTCAAAAGCCTCTTGATGAAAGTGAAAGAGGAGAGTGAAAAAGTTGGCTTAAAGCTCAACATTCAAAAAATTAAGATCATGGCATTTGGTCCCATCACTTCATGGGAAATAGATGGGGAAACAGTGTCAGACTTTATTTTTTTGGGCTCCAAAATCACTGCAGATGGTGACTGCAGCCATGAAATTAAAAGACGCTTACTCCTTGGAAGGAAAGTTATGACCAACCTAGATAGCATATTCAAAAGCAGAGACATTACTTTGCCAACAAAGGTCCATCTAGTCAAGACTATGGTTTTTCCAGTGGTCATGTATGGATGTGAGAATTGGACTGTGAAGAAAGCTGAGTGCCGAAGAATTGATGCTTTTGAACTGTGGTGTTGGAGAAGACTCTTGCAAGTCCCTTGGACTGCAAGGAGATCCAACCAGTCCATCCTAAGGGAGATCAGTCATGGGTGTTCATTGGAAGGACTGATGCTGAGGCTGAAACTCCAATACTTTGGCCACCTCATGGGAAGAGTTGACTCATTGGAAAAGACTGTGATGCTGGGAGGGATTGGGGGCAGGAGGAGAAGGGGACGACAGAGGATGAGATGGCTGGATGGCGTCACCAACTCGATGCACATGAGTTTGGGTGAACTCCAGGAGTTGGTGATGGACAGGGCGGCCTGGTGTGCTGCGATTCATGGGGTCACAAAGAGTTGGACACGACTGAGTGACTGAACTGAACTGAACTGAGACCTTTTTTACTTAGAACGAAGTATTGATATTTTCTTGGTTTACATATTCCCAGAGTTACAGAGTCAAAGCAAATGTATAATTTTATGACTTTTAATAAAAATCTGAGTAATTTTCACAGTGAAATTGTCTTAAAATTGGATAAATTTCAGTGTGTGAGATGCCTGATTTAGGTAGATTTCTGGATCTACCAAGTTAAGAGCAGAATTTATAGCTTCAGGGCTTCCCAGGTGGCGCTAGTGGTAAAGAATCTGCCTGCCAATGCAAGAGATGCAAGAGATACAGATCCAATCCCTGGGTCAGGAAGATCCCCTAGAGTAGGAAGTGGCAACCCATCACTCCAGTATTCTTGCCTAGAAAATCCCATGGACAGAGGAGCCTGGGGGACTACAGTCCATGAGGTCGCAAAGAGTTGTATACGATTGAGCGACTGAGCACATTTATAGCTTTATTTGTAGTAGGTGAAGATTTGTGGGATAATTTTTTTCCAACTTCATTGAGATATGATTGACAAAATTTTATATTTAGGTTGTATAATGTGATTCTTTTTGGGTGTATAATGTGATTTAATATATGTATACATTGTGAAATGCTTTCCATGGTCAAGTTAACACATTGACCATTTCATGTAGTTAACACTGTATGCGTGTGTGTTTGTGTGTGTGTGTGGTGTATGTGTGTGTGGTGCGTGTGTGGAGAACACATAGATCTACTTTTAGCAGATTTCACATGCACTGTAAGGCTTTGGAATAGTTTGTGGGTGTATTTTTTCTTTGCCTTTTCATCTTATGTCCATTAGAGGGCGCTGGAGAAAAAGCACTAAGGAAAAATTTGGACATCCATGTAAATTATTTTTTGAAATGAAATGATTCTGGACTTTATGAACTTCAAGCAGCTGGCTTAAGATATTTCAGGTTTTTCCTAGAAATCTCATAAAGTCATCAGATTTAGGGGGGAAAATACATATATATATATATTTCCAACTTAAGTACAGCATGAAAATCAGCCACCAGTGTTTGATTTTCATTATTATGTGGTCGCAGCAGAGTTCCCATTTGTGTCCTGTGTGTTCACTGTCTATTGGGCACAGTGTACTAAATTCAGTGATGGGTTTCTTTCCGCTTGGCTCTTCTTTTTTATATTTTTGGAGGATTTTCTTTGTGGGTTCATCCATACATATTCCCAAGCTGCTTTCTGCCCAATCATCGTTCTGCCTCACACTAAATTGCCTTAGTTGTTACTGTAGAGGAACCAGGACGCTCTAGTCCTGAAGAGCATCAGCTGTAGAATTGGACCACAACACTCCTACCGGAAGACCTCTTTTTGAATAATTGTCACTAGTTTTCACGGAGTCACACAATCTCAGCTTTCTGTCCGGGCATGTTGTTTCACTCCCTGTGCTTCAGTGGGAGGTAATAACATTAACTGCTGTATAAAGTTCTTATGAAGATTCAATAAGTTAATCCATCAAAAGCCTTTATTTTACTGTCTGCACATAGTATGTCCTTGATAACTAATAACTTTCATTGTCTACGAAGGTATCTTCCAGTGGGATACGTTTAGTCTGACTAGAATACCACGATGGTTTTCTGTCTCCCTCCCTCTGCAGCAGGATGTAAAGCCAAAGAGAATTTGAACGGTGGGAGTGATAACCAAGAACAAGAGAGCCAGAATTTGAAGCGTGGCACATGTGGAGCGAGTGGGTGTTGGGGGAACCTGGCAAGTCTGGGGGTCCTATAAGCGTTTGGTATGTTGAGAGTGGAGTTGGGTGGGAATTACAGGGGGCTGAAATAGACAGGGAGGGCAGGGGCAGGGTCCTGGAGGCCCTTTCATGCTCTGCCATAGGTCTGTGGGCTTTGTGCTCAAGGCAGTGGAAAGCAGTGTGATTTGATTGAATAGGATGGGTGGTTTGGAGGTGTGGGGAGAGAGCTCCAGGGTAGATTCAGCAGGATAGGAGAAAGCATAGTACACGTTGGATGATCTCATTCAGTCTTCACTCTGACCCTGATATCTATACCCTTGTCATCTCCACTTTACCATTTTACAGGGTAAGACACAAGCTTAGAGAAGTAAATCAATTTGTCTATAATTAGATGGCTGCCTAGTTAGTGGTGGGGCCAAGCCCAGTCTCTGTCTCTTTGTTTCACTCCCCTTTGCCGTCTCTCCGGAGGAGAAGCAATGACAAACCTAGGCAGTGTATTAAAAAGCAGAGACATCACTTTATCGACAAAGGTCTGTATAGTCAAAGCAGTGGTTTTTCCAATAGTCATGTATGGATGTGAGCTGGACCATATAGAAGGCTGAGCACCAAAGAATGGATGCTTTTGAATTGTGGTACTGGAGAAGACTCTTAAGAGTCCCTTGGACTGCAAGGAGATCAAACTAGTCAATCCTGAAGGAAATCAACCCTGAACATGCATTGGAAGGATTGTTGCTGAAGCTGAAGCTTTAGTACTTTGGCCCCCTGATGTGAAGAGCCAGCTTCTTGGAAAAGACCCTGATTCTGGGAAAGATTGAAGGCAAAAAGATAAGGGGGTGGTAGAGGATGAGATGGTTGGATGGCATCACTGACTCAATGGACTTGGATTTGAGCAAACTCCAGGAGATGGTGAAGGACAGAGGAGCCTGGCATGCTGCAGTCCGTGGGGTCGGGAAGAGACACGACTTAGTGACTGAACAACGACAAAAGAGAGAAGTAGTTTCCAGGAGGCAGGCTGAGGAGTTTGACTAAAGAACAAGGTCAGGAAGAGCCTGACAATGCTGAGGTTGTTTCTTTTCTGTTTCTCTCATGTTGTGCTGGTAAATCTAAAGCAGATTGCTACTTGTTTTTTTGCTGCAGTAAATAAATGTTGCTCAAATGCTCCCCACGGTGTGTTCTGGTTAAGCAGACAAACAGTGATACCAGTATCATTAGTTTGGAAATCAATGGCGGATGCTTGGTAATTACTCACCAGAGAAACGTTTCAATTTACAAAAAGAGCTCAGTGCGTCCAGTTTTGATTATAAGGTCTCTTAGTACTGCGGTGTAATCGCATGAAGCCGGTTCTCCTTTCATAATTAGTTTGAAGGCTTTATGTGTTAAATTCACCCTCAAATGTGAGGTGACATCTCTTCAACCCCAAGACCCTGTCTTTAAAACAGCCTGATTCAGCTGTATGGGCTGAATACAGCCAGGAGGACTTGATGAGTTCTGGGGTTATTTTCCTAAGTCAGGTTATCCAAAATAGAATTATGCGGCCAGAGGAAAGCCATTTTAAAGCTCTTGACACACCTGGTCAAAGTGCTTTTTGAAATGTTCCAAAGGCATCCTTAAAATCTAGTGTACAGGAAAAGCTTTGAGTCCTGTGTCATTTAAAAGCTCACCCATGACAGGTGAGTGGTGTATGGGTGATCCTTTATTATAGGATTGGGAACACTTAGAAGTGGGGTGGAATTGCAGAAGGTGGAGTTGTAGTTACACTCGAGGAAGGGTTTTTACTATTGAAAGTTGCCTGGTTTAGAATCCAGATCTGCTCTTGTAGCGCTGGAAATAGCTATCTGGTAGTTTTGAGGCATTTATTCATTTATTCAGCCAGCATTTCCTGAGTATCAACGTTGGCTGTGCCGGCCTGGCTCCAGGCTGATTGTAGGGGAAAATGATCTTTGGAGAACTGGGGATTCCATATCCAGTGTTTTCTGCATGAATTGGTATTGATGGGAGTCACTGCATGGTAAACAAGGATCAATACAATAACCAAACAGGGACTTCCCCGATGGTCCATTGGTTAAGAGTGTCTTCCACCGAAGCAGATGTGGATTCGATCCCTGGCTGGTGAACTAAGACCCCACAAGTTTGTGGAGCAACTAAGTCCCGATGCAGCCAAGTGAATAAGTAAATGAATATGAAAAGACCCAAAGACAGACTTGAACAATTTAATCAATCAGAAAGACGGCCTGCTTGCTGCAGTATACCTGTTTGGCATTTAACCAACTAGATGGAACTCCTATCTTAAAATCTTTAACAAATTGCTGTTTGTCCTGTTTTTATCCTAGGCAGTGTTGGGGTGGTACTGTGGTTTCTGGGATGAAGATGTGAAGATGAATTAGGTAATATTGTATAATATCTTTTCTTTTTTTAAATAAGGAGAATTAGTACTACTTTTTGGCTCCTTTTATTATGTCAGATTCATATATTGCTGGCTGTTTAGAAAGAACTTTTAGCTTATTTATAGTCATTTTCCCAAGTGCCTAGGAGGTGAACTTATAATCAGCTTTCCATTTTGCATATCAGAAAATAGCAGCTTGGAGAGGGGCTGCTTTTTTTTTTTTTTAATTAAAAAAAAGTTATTTAATTTTGTTTGCGCTGGGTCTTTGTTGCTCAGCATGGGCTTTCTCTAGTTGCATGCACGGGCTTCTCGTTGCAATGGATTCTCTTGTTGTGGAGCACAGGCTGTAGGGCTCTCGAGCTTCTGCAGCATGTGGGCTCAGTAGTTGTGGCACACAGGCTTAGTTGCCCCGTGGCATGTGGGATCTTAGTTCCTGGACCAGGGATCGAACCCACATCCTCCGCATTAGCAGGTGGATTCTTAACCACCTGACTACCAGGGATGTCCCAGGGTGTGTGTTTTCTTTCAAGACAAGTGTGACGGGTTTGAACGTTGGGAAGGTGTGACAGGTTGGAGACAAGGAGACTTAAGTTCGGCTGTTGTAGTTGTTCCTTAGAGGAAACCGTGGCTCTGGGCAGAAGCTGTGACATGTTGGATGGAGAGGACTCACAGGTTGGGAATTAAGAGTTTAGAACTTGGTCACTTGTTCAATAGGGTTGCAGGAGAGGGAGGCATCTAGATTGACCAGTTCTGGGATCTTCATTTATTTCTGCTCAGCCTATGAAAGGGCTATAAAAAATAAAAATATACGGGCCTTGTGTCAGTTGTTATATTCTGGGCAAACAGGGAAAAATGTTTTCACCTAGGAGATTAGAATTAGAATTTGAAAGGGGCTCTGCACTTCCCTGGAGAGTGTTATGAACCATTGTCTATCTTTTCAGAGAGGAAATTACTGTTGCATAGGGAAGATAGAACTAACCTGCTGTAGAGGGAAGGAATGATGAATGTTTGTCCTGAATGTTCAAGACCTTTAATCACAGCTGCTGATCTCTTTCCATGCGAACTATGTGTTCAGAGGATTGAATCTGGAGTAGCTGCGCTCACGATTTATAATAGATAATTTCTCCAGTGATGGCACGTGGATGGTGTCCCATGCCATTCTTTAAAGAGTGTATTCATTATATAGGGGTTAGAAGTTTACATTTAAAACCAGAAGGGTGGACTTCCCTGGTGGTACAGTGGATAGGAATCTGCCTGCCATTGTAGGGGACATGAGTTCAATCCCTGGTCCAGGAAGATTCTGCATATGGTTGAAGCAACTAACCCCGCATGCAGAACTACTGAAGCATGCATGGTCCAAGGCCCAAGCTCTGCAACAAGAGCAGCTACCTCAGTGAGAAATCCAGGCAACCCCCGTGCATCACAATGAAGAATAGCACCCACTCACCGCAACTAGAGAGAGCCTATGTGGAGCAATAAAGATCCAGTACAACCGAAGAAATAGTTCATAAAGCCATAGGGGTTGTCTGTGGAGCTCTGAGCATGGTGGTCAGAGGCCAGTGTCATGCTGGGTCCAGTTCTGGATTTATGTGGCCTTGAGGGTAAGCAGATAAGCTGGTGATGTTTTATGGTGACAGGCTTTGGAGGCCAGCTGTTGCCACCTACTGTCAATTCTGGCATGGAGTAGGGAATTACAGTAATTCGCTGTGGAATGACTTCAGAGACATTTAAATACTCTCAAGGTCAAGGTTAGTTCACTTTGCTCTACCATGAGACTTCCTTCTCGAGCTCACATCTTTGCTTTTGGGTCTGAAGCAGACTTTAAAAAAAAGCCAAAGAATTCTTTTATTTTTAAATATTTTAGCAAAATCATAGCTGTACATTTTTTAAAGCAAATGCCTGGCATTAAAACTGATTACTTTCCTTATAGATAAGAACAAATGATTGATGTTTGTTTATAAATTTTTTTAGTTCCATCTGGAAAAATGTCTTGGAGAGCTCTATTAACAGCAGCAAAACTTTTCATTAACTTTGCTGTTTGATTATATTTAGTGATTTGGAATGCTAACTTTTAGGATGTGTATAAACTCACTGTGGGACTTGGGTGTCTCATTTAGTATATTTGACTACTCTAACGTGCTTTTTCACTGACTTCCTATTTTGGAAACGTCCCTGAAATAATAGAAGATAGAGAGGTTAATTCTGAATTTCATTTGTGTACTTTCTCTTTCTTTAAAAAAATAATTTTATTTGTTTATTTTTGGCTGCGCTGGGTCTTCATTGCTGTGTGAGGGCTTTCTCTAGTTGTGGTGAGTGGGGCGGGTACTCTCTGGTTGCAGTGCGTGGACATCTCATTGTTGAGGTTTCTCTTGTTGCAGAGCCCAGGCTCTAGGGCACGCGGGCTTCCGTAGTTGCAGCACGTGGGCTCAGTAGTTGTGGGGCATGGGCTTAGTTGCCCCGTGGCGTGTGGAATCTTCCTGGAGTAGGGATCAAACTCATGTCCCTGAATGGGCAAGCCAATTCTTAACCACTGGACCACCAGGGAAGTCCCTCTCTTTCTCTCTTTTTTAATGTTTAATCTTGTTTTACATTTTATGTATAGAGAACTTTGAGCATTCACTAGAATAGATAGAATGAGACAGCAAATCCCTATTCCCTTCCTGCCCAGCTTCAAACATGGACCATCTTCCTCCTTTCTGTATTAGTTTGACATAGACCTGAGACAGTATGTCGTCTGTGAGCTGTTTTAACTTTTAGGTAGAAAGGGGGCATTGCTGTGAGTGTCCTCACTGATTCACTGGGGGCTGGACATGGAGAATGGACAGACCCTGAGGGTAGTTTAGGGCTTGGTGGCAGGGTTTCTGCGCAGGTGAGTTATGTTGGATTTCTGTAGCTCTTAGTGAGGTCTGATGAGTGTCTCCTCTAAAGTGTGACACAAGTCTTTGTATGTTGTCTCACAATTACTGGTTAGCACTTGAACCATCTTCCAAAGAGACACTGTATACACTTGTATACATGTATATACGTGTAATGAGCTTTAAAAAGAGGGGAAGAAATCAAGGACTTCCCTGGTGAGCCAGTGGTTAAGCATCTGCCTTGCAATGCAGGGAACGCGGGTTGGATCCCTCGTTGCAGAACAAAGATCCCGCATGCTGCAGGGCAGCTTGAGCCTGTGTGCTGCAGCTACGGGGCCCAGGGCCGCAGCGAGGGGGTCCATGTGGCACAAAGAAGGATGCCACGCGATGCAATGAAGATCTGCGTGCCACAGCTAAGACCCAACAGCCAATAAATAAATACTAAAAATAAGAAAAAAAAGGAATCTCTCTTGTAGCTACTATCTTGCCTCTTTAAAAAAAACAAGAAGAGAGGAAGAAAGCATCAAACAGTGAATGAGGGTCATTGTAATATGATGTCGCTGGCAGAGACTGTAGGACAAGCACGATGCACGGTGTCCTATGCGGTGATCAGAGTTGGGCTGTGAATTTTCTAGTGGTCGGAGGCAAAAGGAAGCCCAGGTTTATATTATCCTTCAGATTTCTATCACCAAAGACAGATTTCCACCATGGGATCTTCTAAAAGAAGCCTTTGGGGCTACAGGTGGAGGTGGTGGAGTAACTTGACTTGTGAGCAGATGGCCGTCTGGGCAGCTCAAAGCGATTTTTGGCCTTATTTTGGGAGTTTGCAGATGTTACAACCCGCAGTAGCCATAAGTTAGTGAAGTCCTATGACATATCAGGCATCATGCCAGGTCATTTCATTTCATTTAATCTTCAACACAATCCTGCTCCATGGATATTACTTTTCTTCCTTTTCAGGTGAGAAAATTGAAATTCAGAGAAATAACTTGTGAAAGTTGGGCAGCTGTCTGTACTCAGATTGTGAACACTGTTTGACATCTAGATAAGTGGATTATCAATTTATGTTTTGCGAATGTGTGTGTTTGACTATGTAGTCACCTTTTATAGGGGAAAAAATAGGTGCTGGTGTTTCTTTAGCTCACTGTGTGACTGGAAATGTGATCACTTGGGAGAAAACAGGTTTGTGAGGAGCGCTTTTATCCAAGCCACATGTGGATGACTGTCATGCTCTTATTTCCCTCGCGCATGACCAATGCTGGGTTTCATTCATTTCTTTTTAATACAGAGAGAAAAGGAGCAGCTGGAAGGGGAAACGAGTGCGATCAGGAGCACAGTGAAGAGTGAAGCCAGTGAAAGAAGAGCTATGATCACTCCTGCTCTCCGAGAAGCCCTTACTAAACAAGGTGAAAGTCCTCAGGAACTGTTACAGTACACTCTTAAGTGTTCTGAGTGCATGCATACTAAGTCTCTTCAGTCATGTCTGACTCTTTGTGACCCCATGGACTATGGCCCGCCAGGCTCCTCTGTCCATGGGATTCTCCAGGCAAGAATACTGGAGTGGGTTGCCATTTCCTCCTCCAGGGGATCTTCCCACCCCAGGGATCAAACCCACAGTTCCTGCACTGCAGGCGGATTCTTTACCGCTGAGCCGCTGGGGAAGCCCTTAAGTGTTCTGATTTATCACTTAAAAAAGGAAACATAAAATAGGGATTGCCAAGAGGAAAAAAGATAAGTCCTGCTACGGCTGGCTCAGCTGTGTGTGGCCGTGGCAACTGTAGCTGTTTAAGGAGCCACAGTCTTGTTTCTGTGGATCACTTTTGTGTAGGCTGCTTGGACCAGCAAGCTTCCTCTTTGCTTGGTTTATTGGGTTGGTACTTGACCATCAGTGAGGCTCAGGTATGCAGATGAAAAATGCAGTCACTGACTTCTTTACGTATCATTGTCTATTAAAAAAATTATTAAATACAAAAAAAGACCATATGATGTTAGGCTGGGTTAATTAGAAATGTTTTATGTAGAAGTATATGTGGATTTCTGTGGTCCTACCTTATTAAGAAGGCTGCAGTTGAATGAATGAATAATCCTGGTTTGCTTGTAGAAGGAAGAATAGTAAATTGGGGATGAATAGACTGACTTCCTTGCCTCCCTCCCTCTTTCTATAATTATTGAGATCCTTTTATGTAACAGATCTGGTTGTACAGAGGAACTTAAGATACTTGAAGTTATCTCCTTCAAGGAACTCTGGACCTATTAGAGGAGACAGACAAGAATATACAGATTTTATACATAGAAATATATATGCTTTTTCTTTTTTTAATTTTTAAGGTTTTTTTTTTTTTTTAATGTGGACCATTTTTAAAGTCTTCATTGAATTTGTTACAATATTGTTTCTGTTTTATGTTTTGGTTTTGTTGGTCAAAAGGCTTGTGGGATCTTAGCTTCCTGACCAGGGATCCAACCCACACCCCCTGCATTAAGAAAGTGAAGCCTTAAACCCCTTGACCACCAGGGAAGTCCCTGTGTCTTTTAATTAGAGTAAATGAAAGTCATTTTTATAGTAGGTTTAAATCTGGCATCTTGCTGTTTGTTTTCTACTTGTCTCGTGGATTCTTTGATTTCCTTTCTCTTGTTGAACTATCTTCTTTTAGATTTTTTTTTTTTTAATGATCCTCTTTTATATCCTTTGTTGGCTTATTAACTGTAGCTTTATTTTGTTCTTCAGTGGTTTCTTGAGGTTTTGTACTATCCGGTATCACAGTATATCGTCACATGGTGTTATACCACTTTATGTAAAGTAGAGGAACCTTCAATACTTCTGTTCCCTCCCCGCAAACCTCTATGCAGTCGTTTTGGTACATTTTATTTTTATGTATGTTTTAAGCCCTGTAGTACATTGTTATTCTTTTGATTCAAACAGCCAATTACCTATTACAGATTTAAGTAATTAGGAAGAATCTTACGTGTTGACTCACGTAGTTGCCACTCCTGGTACTTTGCCTTCCTCTGTGTAGATCCGTATTCTGTCTGATGGCCTTTTCTTCCTGCCTGGAGGACTCCTTTTAGCATTTCTTGTAGTGTGGGCTTGCTGGTGATGGATTATTTTACCTTTTCTATATCAGAAAAAGGCTTTCTTTTGCCTTCATTTTTGAAGGATTTTTTTGTTATTTAGTTTTTGAAGGATATTTATTGATGTGCCTAGAACTGTGAAAGTTTCATAGTCGTGTCCAGTTCTTTGTGACTCCATGCACTGCAGCCTCCTGGGCTTCTCAGAGTGTCCGTGGGATTTCCAGGCAAGAACACTGGGATGGTTGCCATGGCCTCCTCCAGGGGATCCTCCCAACCCTAAAAATTGTAGGTTGGCAGTTTTCTTCTTTTTTGTGCTTGACGGGTGTTGTTCCCCTGTCTCGTGGCTCACATTGCTTCTCATGAAGCCTCTGTCGTCATCTTTTGCTTGTTCCTTTCAAATGTAATGTTTTTTACCCCCTGGCTAAAAAATTTTTTCTTCTAACTACTGATTTTGAGTGATTGTAATTATGTCTCCATGTAGCTTTCTTCATGTTTCTTCACTTGAGATTTGGTGAGGTTCTCACTTCGGTGGATATATGGTTTTAATTGGATTTGGACAAATTTTGGCCATTGTTTCTTCAAGTATTTTTCCGCTACCCTGTCTCTTTCCTCTTCCCTGGGGACTCCAATAAATAGGCCTCTTGAATTTGACCCACAGCTCACAGATGTGCTTTTCATATTTTAAAATTATTTTGTCTGTCTTGCTTTACATTATTGGATAGTTTCTATTGCTGTCTTCAAGTTTAACTCAGTAATCTTTTCTTCTCTCATGTTGAATCTTCCATTGCTTCTATCCAGTGTGTGTTCCGACTTAGAGGTAGTTTTCATCTCTAGAAGGTCAGTTTAGGTCTTTTTCTGTCTTCCATGTCTTCACTTAACTTTTGGAGCCTGTGGAATACAATTTTAACTGTTTCAGTGTCCTTATCTGCTAACATCTGTGTCATGTCTGGGTTAGTTTTTGTTACTGGAGTATTTTCCTCATTACTGGTCATGTTTTCCTGTTTTTTTTGCATGCTTGGTAATCTTTGGATGTTACTGTTGTTCGCTTGCTAAGTTGTTTTTAACCCTGTGACCCCATGGACTACAATATGCCAGGCCTCTTTGTCCCTCACTATCTCCTGGAGTTCACCCAAGTTCATGTCCTTTGAATCAGTGATTCAACCATCACATCCACTTCTGTCCTCTTCTTCTTTTGCCTTCAGTCTTTCCCAGTATCAGGGTCTTTTCTAATGAGTCTGGTATCTGATTGGATATCAGATCTAATTTTACCTTTTGGAGTGCTGGATAGTTTTGTATTCCTGAAAACATTTTTTTTTTCTTTTAATAAACTTTTAATTTCTTTTAATTCTTTTTTTTTTCTACCCATTTTTCTTCATTCCCAATATCCAGTCACATCTTGACTTTTGTTAAAATTCTTGCCAAATGTATGTCGAACTTGTCTCCTGAAAACATTTTTGAGATTTATTTTGGGACAAAGATAAATTACTTGGAAACAGCTTGAGCCTTTAAATCTTGCTTTTATGATTTGTTGGATGAGACCAGAGCTAATTTTTTTCCCCACCATTGAGGCAGAACCCTTCTATGTACTCTGTGCAATGCCTTGGGAATCTTGAAGTTATGTCTGCCTGGTAGGAACAGGCACAGTTCCCAGCCGGCTGTGAGTACCAGGTGTATCTTTAATCTTTTCAGATGGTTCTTTCCCATTGTTGCATAGTTTTTCTCTCACATGTGTACTAAGCAGTATAGGAATCCTCTGCAGAGTTCAGTCTCTGTGTAGCCCTCGTCTCTGCTGAACTCGATCCTGCAAACTTTAGCCACAGGGGTTCTCTAGACTCTACTTCTGTGTTCTCAGCTCAGGGAGAATGCTAAGCTCTACTTAGGTTCTCCCTCCCTGCTGCATAGCCTAGAAACGTCCAAGGCAATAAGCTTGGGTAATGGTAAGGCTCAACCTTGTTTGTTTCCCATCTCTGTTGGATCATCGTCCTTTGTTGCCAGATATTTCATGTCTTGAAAACTGTCGTTTTGTATATTTTGTCCAGTTTTGGTATTTCAAGTGGGGATTAAACCCTCTGTTACTCCATCTTGGGAAGAAGAAAAATCCTGCACTTGGATTCTTAGCAACTGCATAGTGTGAATTGTGGTCAACTATGGCACCCCACTCCAGTACTCTAGCCTGGAAAATCCCATGGACAGAGGAGCCTGGTGGGCTGCAGTCCATGGGGTCGCTAAGAGTCGGACACGACTGAGCGACTTCACTTTCACTTTTCACTTTTCACTTTCATGCATTGGAGAAGGAAATGGCAACCCACTCCAGTGTTCTTGCCTGGAGAATCCCAGGGACGGGGGAGCCTGGTGGGCTGCCATCTATGGGGTCACACAGAGTCAGACATGACTGAAGTGACTTAGCAGCAAGGTTGTTTCATCCTGTGCTGTACAGTCTTTACCTACCTAAATGCAGATTTTTGTAGAACCCTGTGTATCTTGGGAGTTCAGTTCAGTCGCTCAGTCATGTCTGACTCTTTGTGACCCCCGTGAATTGCAGCACGCCAGGCCTCCCTGTCCATCACCAACTCCTGGAGTTCACTTAAACCCGTGTCCATTGAGTCGGTGATGCCATCCAACCATCTCATCCTCTGTTGTCCCCTTCTCCTCCTGCCCTCAATCTTTCCCAGCATCAGGGTCTTTTCAAATGAGTCAGCTCTTTGCATCAGGTGGCCAAAGTATTGGAGTTTCAGCTTCAAAATCAGTCCTACTAATGAACACCCAGGACTGATTTCCTTTAGGATGGACTGGTTGCGTCTCCTTGCAGTCCAAGGGACTCTCAAGAGTCTTCTCCAACACCACAGTTCAAAAGCATCAATTCTTTGGTGCTCAGCTTTCTTTATAGTCCAACTCTCACATCCACACGAGACCACTGGAAAAACCATAGCCTTGACTAGACGGACCTTTGTTGGCAAAGTAATGTTTCTGCTTTTTAATATGCTGTCTGGGTTGGTCATAACTTTCCTTCCAAGGAGTAAGCATCTTTTAATTTCATGGCTGCAATCACCATCTGCAGTGATTTTGGAGCCCAGAAAAATAAACTCAGCTATTGTTTCCATTGTTTCCCCATCTATTTGCCATGAAGTGATGGGACCAGATGCCATGATCTTAGTTTTCTGAATGTTGAGCTTTAAGCCAACTTTTTCACTAGAAAGATGTAAAAAACTAGTAGAGTGTGATTTCTATGATAGTGCTGTGAGCAACATATAATGTAGAAGTCCAAAAAAGCTAGAATTTTCTCCGGGAATCTATAAAATGCATATTCTGTATCTGAGATTAGCTATTCATTTGGACTTGGTTCCATCTTCAAGTAGATAAGCAGTTCTTTATTTATATTCAAGATGTTTACATAAATGTGGAAGAGGATAAAAGACAAAGCCTCATAATATTGCCACTAGAGACTTGTAATCCAAATTGAATTTGTTCCATTAATCATCACACTGTGAACATGGGTGTTTAACCAGCCACTGATCCACTTATGCCATCATCCAGGCTGTATTTCTCCATTTGCCTCATTTGTCTGCAAGTCAAGGGTCTTTTTGTGCAAGAGGCTCATGGTAATTGTAGTTTATTACTTGAAGCCTCGTGAGAAACTTTATTAAATGCTTTCTGAAATCAGTATATTCTAGTTGTTTGCTCCACCAGTGTGTTAAAATAAGGAAATGTGATTGCTTTGGCATAGCTTTTCCATGCTTTTCAAGTCTCATGTGGCTCAAAAAATTTAAAAGCTAGGTTGTGGAGGGTGCTGAGAATTCATTTCAGGTTCCTAGAATTTTATTTTCCCACTTTTGAGGATAATATTTCTTTCTTTTAATCTCCTCTTGCCCATCTGATTCTTTATTTATTTTTGAAGACTATTGATGACAGTTTCCCAGTCGTTTTTTGTACAGAAATGTATGGTTACTTGCTTTTGCTGTTTGTTGCAGTATATGGTTCTTTTTTTATCTCTATAAATGTTCCTTGGGTCCTTGTAAAGCATGTGCTTCCTGTAGTTGTTAACTGCAGTCTCTCTCTCTGTGCCCTTGATCAAGTTTACTTTGATGCTTCAGATCTTAGGGCTCCACTGAGTTCTGATCTATGAGATCTGTTAGATGCTGAGAGATCTTAAAATCACTTCCTGTAATTTTGGATTGGCTTATTGTTTCTTTGTGTATTTTGAGCCTGTGTTATTAGATACATACGTATTTTAAACTGTTGTACCATCCTGGTCAATTAAACCTTAGTGGCCTTGGGGTTGTTGTCTGTTATTATTTAAATGAAGAAAAATGATTTTGCTACAGTTTTATAATCACTTTTAGAATATATACATGTATATAAAATCACTTTTTGATATAAGGCTTTGAATAATTTCAATTTTGTGTTCCCTGTTTTTTCATTCAGGTTATCAGTTGATTGGGAGCCACTCTGGGGTGAAGCTTTGCAGATGGACAAAGGTATTTGTTTTTGTTCAAATATTATTTCTGTTTTAGGCAACTTTTATATGGCTATTATATGCAATGCATTTTACCATTTTAAAGGGTTAATTTACATTTAATAAAGAGTAATGATTTTGAATGAATTAGTTACATGGGTTCAGCATGTTTTGATGGATGTAAAAAATCCTTATCAAACACCTGAATTAAAGCTGTAGACTATTTTCCTCACCCCTACAGGTTTACTTATGACTGTCTCTGGGCAGTAGCCCTTGCCCTGACAGCCACGCAACAGTTGTTCTCTTTGGTCTCACTGTAGTTTGGTTTTGCCTGTTGTAGAATTTCACATGAATAGGATCATATAATGTGTAGCTTTTTGCTAATGGCTTCTTAAACTCAACATCAGGTTTCTCAGATTCATCCACATATAATGTGTATCATTTCACTCCTTTTTGTTGCTGAATACGATGCAGTAGTAGTATAGGCATGGTACTCAGGGAAGCCTCCGTGGCTCAGTGGTAAAGAATCTGCCTGCAGGCAGGAGATGCAGGAAGAGGTGAGTTCAATCCCTGGGTTGGGAAGATCCTCTGGCGTAGGAAATGGCAGCCCACTTCAGTATTCTTGCAGGGAAAATCCCAGGGGCAGAGGAACCTGGACATGACTGAGAGACTATACACACACATTCAGTATTATGAACATGCCACAGTTTTAAATCTGTTGATAGTTGTTTGGGTTGTTCTCAGATTTTAGCTATTAAGAATAAAATGACTGTGAATGTGTGTGTACAGTGCTTTTATTTGGGGTGAACATACGTTTGATTTCATCTGGGTGTATACCTAGGAGTGGAATTGCTAAGTCATAGGGCAGGTATATATTTAAATTTATAAGAAACTCCCAGTCTGTTTGCAGTGTGGTTGTACTATTTTATATTTGCATCAGCAATTTAAGAAAGTCGCTATATTCTCTCACCATCATGTGGGATTATAAATCTTTTTCTGATTGTGAAGTGGTACCATTTTGGTTTTAATTTACATTTTGCAGATAACTACTGTTGATGAGGAGCACCTTTTCATGTGCATATTGGCCTCTCATAGTTATGCCGCCTCTGTTTGGATATTTTACCCAAACTGAATTGTTTGACTTTGTATTATTGATTTGTAGGAGTTGTTTATATATTGTGGATATGAGAGGTTTGCCTGATGCACACTCTTGTTTTCTCTTAGTCTGTGGCTTCCTCTTTCATTTCCCTAATGGTGTCCTTTGAAGCTTTTAATGTGAATAAAATCTAATTTATCCTTTTTTCTCTTTTGGTTAGTACTTTTCCTATGTTAAGAAGTCTTTGTCAACTTGAAGGTCACAAAGATAGTTTATCTTTTCTTCTGGAGGCTTCATATATAGTTTTGACCTTTATGTTTAGGTCTTGAATTAATTTATATGAATGGTATGAGGTAAGGATCAAGATTGTTCCTTTCCTCCACCTATCACCTACATGGATATTCTGATGTTTTAGCACCATTTGTTAAGAAGGATTTTCCTGTCACCATTGAATTACTTTTAGGCCTTTGTAGAAAAGTCAGTCAGCTGTATATAGGCAGGCCTGTTTCTGGACTACTCTTATTCTGTTGCATTGATGTGTTTGTCCTTAAGCCAATACCACAATTGGCTTGATTACTGTGGTTTTGTAATAAGTTTGAAATCATGCAGTATAAGTTCTCTGTCTTGGTTTTTAATTTTCAAGATTGTTTCTTCTCTTCTGGGTCTTTTGTATTTCCATATACTTTTTAGGATCAATCTATGAATTTCTATTGTATGTATTTATTCTGTTTTCTTATGTTCTGTATTTGTCTATTTGTCATCTCTGTACCTCAGGGCCAATTACATAATTTCTTACTTTCTGTATTTTTTTAAAAATATTTTTTTATTATTGTTTTTTATTTTTGGCTGTGCAGGGTCTTTGTTGCCATGCATGGGCTTTCTCTAGTTGCGGCGAGCAGGGGCTACTTTGTATTTGTGGTGGACGGGCTTCTCATTGCGTGGCTCCCCTGTTGTGGAGCATGGGCTTTAGGGCACACTGCCTCAGTTGTTGTGGCGCACGGGCTTAGTTGCCTTGGGCCGTGTGGAATCTTCCTGGACCAGGGATCAGATCCGTTTCCCCTGCATTGGCAGGTGGATGCTCAACCACTGGACCACCAGGGAAATCCTTATTCTCTGTATTCTTGATGCTCTGGCAGGCTCATAGAGACTGCCCCTCCCAGGGCTAATTGCTGAAGATTAACAACAGCTTGCCTTGAACATACCTTTCATCTGTGATTCTAAATCTGTAGCCTTCTGCTACTTCCTTATCTGACTCTCTCACACACCAAGCCAATATCTTCCCTGCCCTAAATCATGCCAGGGCCTGATACAGAAAGCTAGAGATAGCCCTGTAGTCCAGAGCCCACTGGAATAATTCATATCAGCCAGTCCGGCATCATTTACCCTGCTCTGCCTTTCCTCTCCTAAGGAGACTCCAGTAAGGGCTGTGGCCCAGGCTTTCCCCTCACTTCTCTCTGCCTCCTGAACAAACCCTGTTGTGTGCACCTTTCTCTCGGAATATGTAAGTAATATCTTCCTTCAATAGCATTGGCCTGTGTTGGCACTCAGTCAGATTCCCATGGATACAAATAAGATAGCATTAAAATTATTGTATTTTCTAATGAAAATGCAGTGATGTACAATATTATGTTAGTTTCAGGCATATGACATAGTTGACATTTGCATACATTATGAAAGGCTCACCACAATAAGTCTAGTAACTATCTGTCCCCATACAAAGTTATTACACTATTGATGATATTCCTTCTGTTGTATGTTATATCCCTGTGATTTATTATAAAACTGGAGGTTTGAGCCTCTTAGTTCCTTCACCTGTTTTGTCCACCCTCTCTCCCCTCCCTTCTCCCCCTTCTGACCATGACCAGTTCTCTGTATCTGAGTCTGTTTTCATTTTATTTGTTTGTTTTGTTTTATAGATTGCACATATGAGTTAAGGCTATGTGGTGTTTGTCTCCGTGTCTCTGACGTACTTACCATAGAAGTCTCAAGGTCCATCCATGTTGCTGCCATTGTCAGTATTTCATTCTTCTTATGGCTGAGTAATATTACTGCGTGTGTGTGTCTATATATACATCTATCTGTATCAGTTTCTTTATCCATTACTCTATCAATAGACACTAAATTTACATCTGTATCTTGGCTCTCGTAAATAATAATGCTGCATTGAACATTGGAGTACACATATCTTTTCTGATTACTGTTCTTATTTTCTTTGGGTAAATATTCAGTAGTAAAATTGCTGGGTCATATAGAAGTTCTAGTTTTGAGGAACCTCGATAACTGTTTTCCATAGTGGCTGCACCCATCTACAGTCACACCAGCCATGCACGAGGGTTCCCTTTTCTCCACATCCTCACCAGCACTTATTATTTGTGGTCTTTTTGATGGTAGTGATTCTGAAAGATGTTAAGTGGTGTCTCATTGTGGTTTTGATTTGCATTTCCTTGAAAATTAGTGATATTGAGCATCTTTTCATGTGTCTGTTGGCTGTCTGCATTTCCTCTCTGGAAAAATGTCTATTCAGGCCGCCTGCGCATTCTTTAATTGGGTTGTTTGATTTTGCTGCTATTAAGTTGTGTGTATTTTTATATATTTTGGATGTCAACCCCTTATTGGATATATTGTTTGCAAATATCTTGTCCCATTTAGTAGGCTGCTTTTTTGGTTGTTGAGAGTTTCCTTCACTGTGTAAAAGCTTTTTGGTTCAATATAGTCCCATTTATTTATTTTTGCTTTTGTTTCCCTTGCCTTAGGAGACATATCCAAAAAATATTGCTAAAACTGATGTTGAAGAGTATGCTGCCTAAGTTTTCCTCTAGGAGTTTTATAGTTTCAGGCCTTACATTTAAGTCTTTGATCCATTTTGAGTTTATTTTTGTATATGGTGTGAGGAAATAGTTCATTTTGATTCTTTTGCATGTAGCTGTCCAGTATTCCCAACATCATTTACTGAAGAGGCTATCTTTTCCCTATTGTGTATTCTTGCCTCCTTTATCTCAGATTCGTTGACCATACAAGTGTAGATTTATTTCTGAGTTCTCGTTTTGTTCCTTTGATCTATGTGGGTGGATTGGAAACAGAAATGGTAGTAAGAGTAGTTAAAGGAAGTGAGATGGGCCTCTGGTGACACTTAGAGTAAGATTTAAAGATGACCGGTGGTCCTCAAATAAGTAAGTTCAATTTCAAATAATTATTGCAAGATAGATTTCTCATCACTGTGCTGTAAAAATTAGCAGTACATAAAATGACCACAATAACTTCTTAAACAACTTTGATTTGTGAGAATCCTGTATTTCATGTCTTAGTATTTCATATGTTAACTTAATATGTGGTTTCAAGTCCACCCAAAGCATCTCGGATCTCTTCTGTATTGTTTTTATAGGTGACCCCTACACATATAACATGGGATGCACGTATTGTGTTAGGGACTTAAATACTAGAAGCGGCGTTATCCTCCGGGGTGTGGGTTTTCAAAATGGTGAAATTTCTTACAAAAGCTTCACACCAAAGAAAGTGTTTTCTGTCCTCATTTTCCATAGTAGCTACATTCCTGGAAAATTCAATGTACGGTAGAGTGTTCAGAAAATACTTTATCTGTAAAATGAAGTTGGAATCTAAGCGTGGAGGATTATAATCAGGTTTTTCACAAGTATAGAGGTGTAGTGAGTCATTTGAAAGGAAGTGGCTAATAAGACCCTTTGTGTGTGTGGGAGAGTGGGGTGGGTGGGGAGGGCTATCTTAAACATTACAGGAGATGTGAAAATCTTGTCCCTCCCCTCACTTATTGCCAGTAGTGCCTCCCAACCATTTTGATAACAACAGTATTTCAGGGAATTTCCAGAATACCCCCAGATAGTGTGGACCCCGTTGAGAACCTGTGCCCTAATTCATTTTCATTGCCATCCTTGAAGTTCAGGTTGTCCTCCTGAACATTGCAGCTAGGTTTTTTTCCCCTCTACCTCTAACCTCCAGTGAATCCCCTCCTCTACCTGCTCAATTTATCTGACATTAACCAGGTTAATCTCTGAAGTTCATTTCTCATTTAGCCATTCTGTTCTCTGAAGCCTTATGGCAGCTCTTCATTACTTCTTACTCAACGTATCAATTGGGATGTGTAATAGGCATCTTAAACTTAATGTGTCAGAAGCAGAATTCCCTAAATCTGTTCTCCTCAGTCTTCACTCCAGCGATTTATGACAACACTGTCCTTTCAGTTACTCAGGCCAGAACCCTGGGAGTCATTTCTATTCTTCTGTTGTTTTTCTGTTTGTTTGCTTTTGTACCCTCCCACGTCTATTCCGTGAGCACATCTTTTCAAACTATATCCAGAATGTAACTACTTTTCAGCATTTGTACGGCTATGCCTGGATCCAAGTCACTATCATATGTTCCTTTTATTATTGTAAGTGATCTCCTAACTGCTGTTCCTGATTCCACTCAGTCGTCTCCACTGCTGTTCCCTGCGCAGCAGTTGGATGCCTCAGATCATGTAACTCTTTTACTCAGAACTCCCAGGGGTTCTAATCTCTCTCAGAACCAAACCCTGAGTCCTTACAGAGGCCTCCAAGGGTCTGATCTTCTGTGCTTCATCTCACCTTACTAGCCTTCTTGCTGTTCCCCGAATACACTGAACTCAGACTCCTCCCTGGCTTTCTGGTCTCTTGTCTGCTCACTGAGATCTCTGCTCAGTGAGCGTCTATCAGAAAGGCTCTCCCTTGACCACCTTTTTAAAATAACAGCCTTCTCCTGGTCCCCTGACACTGCTTGGAATTTCTCCATAGCATTTTCTCCATAGCACTGTTAGCAATTAACAAATTAGGTCTTGCTTATTAACTGTCTCCTCTTTCCCTTCTCATCTCCTCCCTAACCTAAGAGTCTTCATTTTTCTTTCCAATACTGAAAACAGAGCCTAGCATGTAGTAATTACTTAGTAAACATTTGTCAGATGACAGAATTATATAAAACCCCAAACCCGAGGAAGAACCTCTCTAGTATGGTTCTGATCTACTTGTTTAGCTTTGTTTTCTGTTTTAACCTTCATACATCCTGTGCTGCCTCCCTTCCCACCTCTGATCTCTACCTGGCTGAATCCTCCCCATCTGTCCCAGTCAGGAAAACAGAAACCACCCTGGGTATTTTCACAAGAACAGATTTAATAAAGTAAATTAACTGAATGCTTACAAAGCCATTGAAAGGCCTGGGGTAATGAAGGTCAGAGAGAACTGCTCCTTGCTCGGAGAAAGTCGAGAAGTGCTGGGCTCGCAGGACACTGCTGGAAGTGACCTGAAACGCTGGCAACATTAAAGCGAATGTGTCCCAGGAGCTCGCTTGAAGCCGCTTCGGACTCTGTGTTTGTTGTACGCCCTTGTGTCTGCCAGCTGCTGCCAGCGAAGAATAACGATTTTTCCTTTCTCGCCATCTAAGTCTTGGCATAAGTGCCTCTCACTGGTGGAGTCTAAATCAGAACCCCTCAGACAAGGGAATCTTAGAAATATGGTATTGGGGCTTCTTAGCCCCTACTTATAAGGGGAGGCACAGGACTCAGTATTAATAGCACCTCTTTAGATGCTTAGCATCTGTACACCCCCTTCTACCTGTATTTACATTTTTAAACCATAATAAAAACAAAACATTTGCTTCTCCCTAAACTGTTGTAATTATTACTCATGCAAGGGAGGATGTATTCATTCTCTCCCTTCACTCTCTTTTGAGATCCTCTGCCTAAGGATGACATTATAAGGTTGACCACCACTGACCTGTCTTACATAAAATAGTTGGAGGGGAGGAAAGATAATATCCAAGCAAGGAAGACAGTATGTATATTTGTAACTGGTCATATTTGTACTTGGTCACTTGGTCATAGTTGGTATTTCTAACTTCCTTCCTCCATGAGGCAGGCCACATTTCCTTTGTGCTGTATCACTATCTCAATATGATGCTTCTTTGCAAAGGGGAGTGATTCTGTCAGTGAAGAGTCTGAGCCACTAATGGCTCCTCCTGTAATCTTCTCTTAACTTCTCCGACTATAAGGGAGAATATTAAGGGCTTCCCAAATGGCGACCCACTCCAGTACTCTTGCCTGGAAAATCCCATGGGCAGAGGAGCCTGGTAGGCTGCCGTCTATGGGGTTGCTAAGAGTCGGACACGACTGAGCGACTTCACTTCCACTTTCCACTTTCATGCATTGGAGAAGGAAATGGCAACCCACTCCAGTGATTTTTGCCTGGAGAAACCCAGGGACGGGGGAGCCTGGTGGGCTGCCTTATATGGGGTCGCACAGAGTCAGACACGACTGAAGCGAGTTAGCAACAGCAGCAGCAGCAGCAGGTGGCTCAGGGGTAAAGAATCCACCTGCAATTCAGGAGACACAGGATACATGAGTTTGATCCCTGGGTTGGGAAGAACCCCTGGAGGAGGAAATGGCAACCTGTTCCAGTATTCTTGCCTGAAAAATCCCACAGACAGAGGAGCTTGGTGGGCTACAATCCATGGGATCACAAAGAGTGAGACACGACTGAGAACACACGCACAAACAGATGTCTTGGAGGTCCCCTTGGTTCCTGAGAAAATTTTTGTTTCTGTGACATGAGGAGCTCAAAGGGACCAGGGGCTAGTATTAACTGTCAAGAACTGTGGAGAGTCTCCTTGTTCAGCCTCCTTACAAGCCAACATATTCACCTGGTAGAGTTTCACAGATGCTGGTGGAGGACCCAGGACTCCCAGATCAAAGACAAAGGAACAACAGGCAGATTGAGATTCATGACCAGGTCGGGAGACAGATTCCTGATGCTTCCTGCTCCTCTGTCCTCCCTAAGTCCTCCTTCTGTTTGTACTTTTTTTTTTTTTTAACAGTTTGCTTAACCAGTTTAGAATTTATTTTGTTCTGTAGTATGGAATAAATCTCTAAATCAGGGGTTAGCAAACCTTTTCTTAAAGGGCCAGATGGTGACTTTTAAAGGTTTGTGGGTCGTATGATCTTGTTGCAGCTTTTCAGCTATGCCATTGTAGCCCCAAAGCAACCATCAGTTCAGTTCAGTCGTTCAGTCGTGTCCGACTCTGCGACTCCATGAATCACAGCACGCCAGGCCTCCCTGTCTATCACCAACTCCCGGAGTTCACTCAAACTCACGTCCATCGAGTCAGTGATGCCATCCAGCCATCTCATCCTCTGTTGTCCCCTTCTCTTCCTGCCCCCAATCCCTCCCAGCATCAGAGTCTTTTCCAGTGAGTCAACTCTTCCCATGAGGTGGCCAAAGTACTGGAGTTTCAGCTTTAACATCATTCCTTCCAAAGAACACCCAGGGCTGATCTCCTTCAGAATGGACTGGTTGGATCTCCTTGCAGTCCAAGGGACTCTCAAGAGTCTTCTCCAACACCACAGTTCAAAAGCATCAATTCTTTGGCGCTCAGCCTTCTTCATAGTCCAACTCTCACATGCATACATGACCACAGGAAAAACCATAGCCTTGACTAGACCAACCTTTGTTGGCAAAGTAATGTCTCTGCTTTTGAATATGCTATCTAGGTTGGTCATAACTTTCCTTCCAAGGAGTAAGCGTCTTTTAATTTCATGGCTGCAGTCACCATCTGCAGTGATTTTGGAGCCCAGAAAAATAAAGTCTGACACTGTTTCCACTGTTTCCCCATCTATTTCCCATGAAGTGATGGGACCAGATGCCATGATCTTCGTTTTCTGAATGTTGAGCTTTAAGTCAACTTTTTCACTCTCCACTTTCAACCATAGATATCAGTAAACAAATGTGGGTGACAGTATTCCAACAAAACCTTACCTACAGAGACAGGCAGTAGCCTGACTTTGGCCCATGGGCTGCAGTATATTGAACACTGCATTGAACTCTTCATCCCCTATCAAAAATGGAAGACTGAAATTTTACCCAGACTCTGTGTTTACTAAGCCTTAAATCTAGCAACAGAAGCCCACTCGGTTAGGTTTGTTCTTCCCTGGTATGCAATGGAGTCCCCCTAACAGATTCTGGTGAGCCCCACCAATAATAAGCAGCTGGGACAAATGCTCTTCTTCCCTGTTGGACCATGAATTTCCCCCTCCTGGTAAAAGATATCAGATGGTCAAGTAAAAATGAAAAGAGAGAGACCCTCTTCTTACCACTTTACTCCTGCAGTAATCGACCTGGCCTGTGACATGTTCTCTGTGCCTGCTGGGCCCAAGACTCCTTTCCTTCACTGAGACATAGCATGGTGGTTGGGTGGCAGTCCCCTCCACAAGAAGTGTCCTGTCTAGGGAAGCCAAGCCTCTTTATTCTTGTTCTGAGACTCCCCTCTCCCATTCAGAGTTACTGGGGCTACCCAGGCCCCTTGGCCAGAGCAACTCTGCCAAATAAGCCGCCTGTATGGGAACCCTGCTGGCCTGAGATTCCCCTCCTCCATGTGAAACCTCTTTCACCCCCTCTAATGGTACCGGCCGAGATCAGTGGGAGCCCAAGCAAAATTACATTGCAAAGCCTCTGAAAATTAAACTGCCATTGGAGCCACAGCATACAAAATAGTCCAGGACCTGCAAGCTCAACCTAAACCAAGTGCCTGCTGCTAAAATGAAAGAATGAAACAGAATTTAGAGCCTCCTAACATAGTAGACAAAATGTCTAGGATGCAGTGAAAAAAATCACCTGTCATTCCAAGAACCATGAAAATCACAACTTGAGCAAAAAAAGATAATGAACTGACACCAACACCAGATGAATCAGATGGTGGAGTCATCTGACAAGGATTTTAAAGCAGCTGTCATAAAAATGCTTCAGCAATCACTTACAAAGTCTCTTGAAACAAATGAAAAAATAAAAAATCTCAGCAGAGAAATGCAAGTTATAAAAGGAACCAAGAGGGAATTATACAGTTGAAAAAATACAGTAGCAGAAGTAAAAACTCACTGAATGGGTGCAGTAATAGAGTGGAGATGACAGAGGGTAGAGCCAGGGACCTTACCAATTAACAGAATGATTTGTGACCAGGGCAAGTCAATAGAATTTACCCAACATGAATAGCAGAGAGAATAAACTCCAAATAGGATAGAACCAAGGAAATCCACATGAAGATAACCTTACAATTAATGATCTGAAAGCTAAAGAAGAAAAAGATCTTGAATGCTACAGATAAACAGTGAACTAACATCAGTTTGACATCAGATCTCTCATTTGAAATCATGGAGGCCAGAGAGAAGTGGCTCATGTTGTTCAAGCATTGAAAGAAAATACCTGTCAATCATGATTTCTGTGTCTGGCAAAACTATCCTCCAAAATGAAGATTAACTAAACACATTATCAGATTAAAAAAAAAACTGAGTCTGTTTCTAGCAAATCTGCCTTAAAGATCAGTTAAAGAAGCTATTCAAACCTAATGAAGTGATGAAAGAAAGATTCTTAAAGCATGAGAAAGCAAAGCAGAATGATGAAAAGACCAGAAATATGAGTACATACAGTAGTTATGATCATTTTCCTCATAATTTTTATAATCATATTTGATGATTGAAGCAGAATATTTAAAAATTTATTTATTTATTTTTATTTGGCTACACTGAGTCTTAGTTGCGGCAGGTGGAATCTTTAGTCTTCATTGCAGCATACAGAACCTTTAGTTGAGGCATGCAAATTTTTAGTTGTAGCATGTGGGATCTGGTTCCCTGACCAGGGATCGGACCTGGGCCCCCTGCACTGGGAGCTTGGAGTCTTAGCCACTGGGCCACCAGGGAAGTCCTGAAACAAAAGTTTTAACACCATGTGATACTCAGGACAATGATATATAATTTAAAAGAGAAAATGAAAGGGATCTGAATGGAAGTGGTGTTTCCACATTTCACTTGAAGCTGGTAAAATTTTTTTACTAGTAGACTTGGTGGGTCATGTATGTATATTTTTATAATCAGAACAACCACTACAAACACTATCTCAGTGAAAGTCATTCAGTTGTGTCCGACTCTTGCGACCCCATGGACTGTAACCTGCCAGGCTCCTCTGTCCATAGGATTCTCCAGGCAAGAATAGAGTGGGTTGCCATTTCCTTCTCCAGGGGATCTTCCCAACCCAGGAATCAAACCTGAGTCTCCAGCATTGCAGGCAGATTGTTTACCAACTGTGCTCTGAGGGAGGGGCTATGAGGAAAGCCCACAAACACTGTACATAGAGATAAAATCAAAAATAAAAAATAAAGATGGAATCCTAAAAATGTTTAAGTAATCTGCAGGAAATCAAAAGAATAACAGGAATGAGAATCAGAGGGAATACGCAGGAAACAAATAATAACATGGTAGGCTATTTTAGTGCATAAGTAATTACTTCAAATGTAAATATTCTAAATATATCAATCAAATGATAAAGATTGGCAGAGTGGTTCTTGCTTGCTTGCCATTTCCTCCAACTAGCCCCTCCGTGGGTAGGGGCTCTGTCTTATTAGTCATTGTACATTCAACACACAGTGTGCTTAAAGTACATTAACTGATTGGTAAATGATGAAATACACAGGGCTTCAACTTTGTTTCTCTATTGCCATAATATTTAGTGGTAATTACTCTGTAACTTTTGCATATGGTGGACATTTTAGTTTTCAGGGCTACTTTGGAAGATGTGAATATTTTGTTTGCCTTCTTGAATATTTTCTTGGGAACTTGGAAGAGCGTTTGTAGAAACAGTTATCCTGAACAGCATTTTCCCTTCACTCCTTTTTTTTTTTTTTTTTAGTGAAAGGATTAAGTGAAACGGACAGGGGGACCTCTTTTATCAGGACAAAAGATAAGACTTTTTGGTCAACTGACATAGTTGACCAAATAAACCAACATACCAGCTTGTTAGCTGGTAGATTTTATGTGGGCAGCACTGTAATATCATTACACTGATATATAATGTACACTGATCCATATGTATAAAGGCTTGCCAGCTATGTTTCCTCGTTCATTGACCATCACCAGGTCCTTTTTTGCATAACCTCCTTACAGGTTTCACTTTTTATTGAATCAAGCCCATCTAACAGAGTTCCTGGATGGATCTTTCTAATGCTTGCCACAAGGAGCTCCATGGTATCTTGTGATCCCAACCCTGAGTTGATCTGCAGTATTTCTTCAAGTTGCCATTCTTACAGTGGTTTTATCAATAGCATTGTATTCTTTTCTGGAATAATCTATTTCTTGTATACATGCTGCTTGTCCCCTCAACAGTCTCAACTCCCCTCTATGTTCAAATTCTACTGTTGGGTTGACATAGAATGTGCTCCAGGTTTCATTCCTTTACTCACCCTCCTTATTCAATATGGAGATAATTCTTTCAGGTGAATGCTACTTCCCCCTTTTCTGGGAGCCTTATTTCTCCTTTGGCATTATATATTATTGTACTAATATTTGAAGCAGGTGAATGGATTTGAAAATGAAAGTATCCATGGTCCTCCCTGTGGAGCTTTCAAAATTAATGAATCATAGGTTTATCTCATTAGGGTTTAGAAAACCCAGAGCATTATCTAAATCCGAACACCATCAAAACAATCTAATGCTATAATGTTAGTTTTCTGTCTCATGCAGATAACTGGTAAGGGGTACTTATACTCCTGAAACACTTGGTTTCTTCTTTAAAATAATGCCCTGGTATTTTGTTTCCTTGCTTTGAGGATCTTGTTCAAATTATCATTTGTTTTTTATGTTCACAGTCCATGCTCCGAGGGAGAGGAGGTTGCTATAAACATACATTCTATGGCATTGAAAGCCATCGTTGCATGGAAACTACCCCGAGCTTGGCATGTGCAAATAAATGTGTCTTCTGTTGGCGGTAAGTAAAAATGAAAGGCCATGGTGATCAAATATGTAACGTTGTGCTGAGGCTGAAAAATCCTAGGAGTTTATTATCCCGTTAACCTGCTCTTTCCTATTTTGATAGTGGTGTCATTAGCTATTCAGTGGTATAGATTGGTTTAGATCGAAAATCTCTGCTTTCTGTAACTCACTATATCTGTTTATGTAGCTAATTCAGTTGATTGTATTTTAGGTTCTCATTATTTCATCCTTTTTTTTAAAAAAAGTTTCATTGAATCATAAAAGTAATCTAGACTTACATAGAAAATTTTAAAAACCATTAAAAATTATAAAGAAAAGCAACAATTCAAGCATCCAGGGAAAACACTTTTAATGCTTTGTAGTATTTGCTTTCTGTTCTTTTTCTCCCAAAGTCTTTCATTTTTAAAAATACAGCATTTTCTACTTTCTGTTTGATATCCTGTTTTTATTTTTTAAATATAAGACTCATTCTCTGTCATTAGAATTTTATATACATAAGCTTTTTATTTTGAAACAATTTTAGTTTACAGAAGATTTCCAAAGACATTTTCCAACTTCTTTTAATGTTCAGACCTTACTTAACCATGGAACAACTATCAAAATCAAGAAATTAACATTGATGCAGTGTTATTAATCAAATTGGAAACTGACTTTCATTGGTTTTCCCACTAGATTCAATTCAGGATCCTACATCAAATTTAGGTTTTAGGTGTGATGTCTCTTTAGTTATCTCCAGTTCTTTAGTCTTTCCTTGTCTATAATGACCTTTACACTTTTGAAGAGTATTCAGTTCAGTTCAGTTTCAGTTCAGTTCAGTCGCTCAGTCGTGTCCAACTCTTTGCGACCCCATGAATCGCAGCATGCCAGGCCTCCCTGTCCATCACCAACTCCCGGAGTTCACTTGAGACTCACGTCCATCGAGTCGGTGATGCCATCCAGCCATCTCATCCTCTGTCATCCCCTTCTCCTCCTGCCCCCAATCCCTCCCAGCATCAGAGTCTTTTCCAATGAGTCAACTCTTCGCATGAGGTGGCCAAAGTACTGGAGTTTCAGCTTTAGCATCATTCCTTCCAAAGAAATCCCAGGGCTGATCTCCTTTAGAATGGACTGGTTGGATCTCCTTGCAGTCCAATGGACTCTCAAGAGTCTTCTCCAGCACCACAGTTCAAAAGCATCAATTCTTCGGTGCTCAGCTTTCTTCACAGTCCAACTCTCACATCCATACATGACCACAGGAAAAACCATAGCCTTGACTAGATGGACCTTTGTTGGCAAAGTAATGTCTCTGCTTTTGAATATGCTATCTAGGTTGGTCATAACTTTTCTTCTAAGGAATAAGCGTCTTTTAATTTCATAGCTGCGGTCACCATTTGCAGTGATTTTGGAGTCCAAAAAAATAAAGTCTGACACAGTTTCCACTGTTTCCCCATCTGTTTGCCATGAAGTGATGGGACCAGATGCCATGATCTTCATTTTCTGAATGTTGAGCTTTAAGCCAACTTTTTCACTCTCCTCTTTCACTTTCATCAAGAGGCTTTTGAGTTCCTCTTCACTTTCTGCCATAAGGGTGGTGTCATCTGCATATCTGAGGTTATTGATATTTCTCCCGGCAATCTTGATTCCAGCTTGTGCTTCTTCCAGCCCAGCGTTTCTCATGATGTACTCTGCATATAAGTTAAATAATCAGGGTGACAATATACAGCCTTGACGTACTCCTTTCCCTATTTGGAACCAGTCTGTTGTTCCATGTCCAGTTCTAACTGTTGCTTCCTGACCTGCATACACATTTCTCAAGAGGCAGGTCAGATGGTCTGGTATTCCCATTTCTTTCAGAATTTTCCACAGTTTATTGTGATCCACACAGTCAAAGGCTTTGGCATAGTCAATAAAGCAGAAATAGATGTTTTTCTGGAACTCTCTTGCTTTTTCGATGGTCAGGTGGATGTTGGCAATTTGATCTCTGGTTCCTCTGCCTTTTCTAAAACCACCTTGAATATCTGGTAGTTCACAGTTCACATATTGCTGAAGTCTGGCTTGGAGAATTTTGAGCATTACTTTACCAGCGTGTGAGATGAGTGCAATTGTGTGGTAGTTTGAGCATTCTTTGGCATTGCCTTTCTTTGGGATTGGAATGAAAACTGACCTTTTCCAGTCCTGTAGCCACTGCTGAGTTTTCCAAATTTGCTGGCATATTGAGTGCAGCACTTTCACAGCATCATCTTTCAGGATTTGGAATAGCTCAACTGGAATGCCATCACCTCCACTAGCTTTGTTTGTAGTGATGCTTTCTAAGGCCCACTTGACTTCACAGTCCAGGATGTCTGGCTCTAGGTGAGTGATCACACCATTGTGATTATCTTGGTCGTGAAGATCTTTTTTGTACAGTTCTTCTGTGTATTCTTGCCATCTCTTCTTAATATCTTCTGCTTCTGTTAGGTCCATACCATTTCTGTCCTTTATCGAGCCCATCTTTGCATGAAATGTCCCCTTGGTATCTCTAATTTTCTTGAAGAGATCTTTAGTCTTTCCCATTCTGTTGTTTTCCTCTATTTTTTTGTGTTGCTTGCTTGCTTGCTAAGTCGCTTCGGTTTTGTCCGACTCTGTGCGACCCCGTAGATGGCAGCCCACCAGGCTCCCCCATCCCTGGGATTCTCCAGGCAAGAACACTGGAGTGGGTTGCCATTTCCTTCTCCAATGCAGGAAAGTGAAAAGTGAAAGTGAAGTCACTCAGTCGTGTCCAACTTCAGCGACCCCATGGACTGCAGCCTACCAGGCTTCTCCATCCATTGGATTTTCTAGCAAAAGTACTGGAGTGGGGTGCCACTGCCTTCTCCGTTTCTTTGCATTTGTTAGGTATATTTGGATTTTGGGACAAAAACCCATAGAAGTGATGTAACCTTTTAGCATATCATATTAGGGAGTACTTCTAACTTTTATTATGGATATGTTTTGAACAAAAATAGAGTGAATAGTATAATGAATCTCTATGTACATTTGTTAACACATTTCTAGTCATGTTCCATTTACCTACCCTAGTTCTCACTATTTCGATGCAAATCTCAGCCATTATTGTTTTATCTTATACCTACTTTGATTGACAGATAATATTTAAAAAAAGGCCTAAAAAAAAGAATCTAATATCATCATCATCCCATCATAAGTTCTTTTACATGGTTTCCCTTTTCTAGTTATCTAGGGATATAGTGAAGAAACAAAAACAAAAACTGAAAAATATCTTTTCAGACATTCTGTTAAATCATTGGTTCTCAACTGGGGCAAAATTTCTATTTTTCATCCCGAGGGGAACCTTAGGGCATTTGACCATGTCTGGAGACATTTTTGATTGTTGTAATGGAAGGAGGTGCTGCTGGCGTCTAGTGGGCAGGGGCCAGGGATGCTCTTAAACACTCTGTAACATATAGGACAGCCCTTCACAGCAAAGAGTTATTGAGTTCAAAATGTCAGCTGTGCTGAGGTTGAAAAGTCATGTGTGCGGTGGTCTAGGGATGTATAGCATAAGAGCTTCACAACAGTATATTTGCTGTTTCTATTATATTTTTGGGCTGCTGTTGGCATAAATTTTACTTTTATATAAGCTGTAAACACAGTATATCAGTACTCTGTTTTAGTTGTACTGTCAGTTGTTTTTAGAGTAATTAAAAGGAAAATAAACTTTTATCTTTCCATATTTTATTTTCTTTTTTCAGCGCTCATCATTTCTTTGAGTAATCTTAAGTTACTATCTGGTGTCTATTTCTTTTGCCTGAGTGATTCCCTTTAATATACTCTGTAGTATAGGTTTGCCAACAAGGAAAACTCTCAGATTTTTGTCTGCAAAAGTCTTTCTTACTCCATTTTTGGAAAGATAATTGCACTGGGTATAGAATTCTGAGTTGACAAGTTTATTTCCTTTAAGCATTCTCTCAGGTGTCATTATAGTGTCATCTGGCTTGCTGTTTTCTGATGAGTTGTCAGAAATAATACCAATCTGTGTCCTTAAGTAATGTGCCCTTTTTCTCTTACTTGAAGATTTTCTGATTTTCTTTTGTTTTCATTAGCTTAGATACTGTATTTTTACACTGTCTTTAAATATTCTGGTTGTTCTGCAAGCTTCTTGGATCTGTGGTTAATTGTTTCTCATTAACTTTGGGAAATTGTTGGCCGTATTTTTCCGACATCTTTCTCTACTTTATTTTGCGTTTCCCTTCTGGGATTTTAATTATTGTATTTTGGCTCTGGGATTCCAATTATGTATATTTTGGGCCTTTTGATAATTGTCCCACAGCTCTTGGATGCTGTGTCTTTTTTTTTTCCCCACTTAAAATTTTATGTGTGTTTTAGTTGGCTTAATTTGTTCTCTCCAAGTTTTTTTTTTTTTTTACCTCTTTCCTTAGCTGTTGTAGTTTACTGTTGAGCCTGTCGAAGTCCTATTTTTTTCGTGTTTAGTATTTCTATTTGATTATAACTTTCCTCCCCGTGCTGAATTTACCCATTTGGTCTTGCGTGTTGTTTACCTCTTTCTATTAGGACTTGTAACGTACAGTAATCATAGTTCTAAAAATATAACCTGTCAGATACTTTCACCCCTTGTGTCAGAAGAGTTTGGTCCTATTGATTGCTTTGTCTCTTGGAAATGTATTGTTTTCTTGCTTTTTTGTATGCCTCTTATTTTTTTTTTTTTCGAAGTCCAACATTGTGAGAGACTGAGATGAATGTTCTTTGCGTGTGGAAATTGGCATCCCTTTCCTTTCTGGTGTCCTTTAGAGATACCTTGAGTGTTGCCTGGGGTTTGCTGGAGGTTTTTCCCTCCGTGTCTGATCCATCCTAAGCTTTAGGTCTTCCCATTGCCTCTCGGAGAGAGTCTTGAAACAGTATTGTACTGGTGGTCATTGCTGGATGCTTGTTAGCCTGGTGGTGTGTGGCTGGGAGAGAGGGGTACATGTTGTATTGTTCTGATTAAGCTTCAGTCTTGGCCAAGCATTTCCCATGTCCATCTGTCTTTCTGTCCTAGATGTCATGACTCAAAATAAGTTGTGAAATATAGCTGTAGATAGCTGAGCTTTTAGGAGAAAACCAACCTGGATTTTATAATTATATGGACTCCCTCATAGTGGGTGACTAGCTGAGAGTTAACAGAGTTCTAAAGAACTTTTGCCTCTCTTTTTCCTAGGCACCACACCAATCCAGTGGGTACTGAATGGCGGTGGAAAATGGACCAACCTGAAATGATCTTGAAGGAAGCCATTGAAAACCATCAGAACATGATCAAGCAGTTTAAAGGTATTTATCTTCCCTCTACAAAGGAATGCTAATAGCCTGAATTAAATTGGCAGAGGAATTGCCTCCTTTGGCAGAATGTTGTCCCTGCTGGCAAATTCTTGTGTAGGAAATCGAAAACTTTGTAGAAATACTATATATACTTTGGCCTTTGTAGTTTTCACTGATAACTTTATGTATATCGTATGATGGGGGAACTAAAAAATTAATTCAGAGCTTAGCTATTTTTAATATAGTGCATTCAGCTTGTAAATTTTGGCAGGGAATGTATCATCATTCCTCCTAAAAACTTTTGCTATTGTGCTGTGTTGGATACAAAGCAACCTTGTGATTCGACTGGTAATTTTAGATCATTCAAGTGATAAGTAATACCAGTTAGATAGTATTAGGAAGGCATTTTTGAATAAATGCTGTACAAAAAAGGAGGGTTAATTTTAATCAGATTTCCTCCACATGATCCACAGTGATGTATAGAATTCTGCTACTCAGTGTCTAGAATTTCCTGATCTAGCTGTGTCTCACAGTTCAAGGTATTTGACTCTACTGGAGATGGCTGGTTCTTAAGCTTTAGTGTGCATCAGAATTGATCATTAAAATAGAGGATTCCCAATCTCCTTCCCCAGGGATTGATTCAGAAAGTCTGAGGGAGGGAGCTAGAATGTACATCACTTACACATTTTCTGATAACCCTGTTGTTGAACTGGAAACTATACTTTGAGACCCACCACTGTAGATAGATATGGAGGACTGGTATTAGGTTGGCCAAAAAGTTCTTTGGGCTTTCCCATAGCAGCTTAAGGAAAAACCTGAACAAACTTTTTGGCCAACCCAATAAAATAATGGCTTTTTAAAGACAATTGCAGGTGATCGACTGAAATGTGTTAGGTTCCCTGTTAAATGTGCATGTCTCTTGTCTCCACCCATCCCTTGTCAGTCCTGTCTCCTTTATTCTCCTTTCCTTTCATATACAACAAAAAAGGTGAACTCCAGCCAAGGTGGGTTTGGCATCGGCACTCTTGCATCGTAAATGGGAGTCTTTATAAACCCCAGTAATTAGCATTTTGAAGATCAGGTAGTCCTTTCACGCAGAGAAGTTTGTTCTGCCAGGTCACTACTGCTTCTTGAGATCACACTGTTTCTGATGCTTTTCTTTCACCAAGCAGTTCTCCAGGTCTCAGTAGACACTGCCTGGGTGTTCAACAAATGTAATTCAATCCTGGCACTGTCTGGAGATAACAGCAGACCCACAGGTTAGGGGTTCAGTCCTGTAAGATTGCACCCCACTTCAGATGCCAGTGGAAAGCCTGGGATGTTACCTGTGTTTCTGATCAACTGTAAATCGGAAGTTCCCACGAACTCCTCAGATTCTGTTAGTTTGTTAGAGTGGCTCGCAGAACAGAGAAGCATCTACTTATGTTTACCAGTTTGGTATAAAGGATATTATAGAGACCACAGGTGAACAGCCAGATGGAGAAGTATAGGGTCGGTCTGGAAGGGTCCTGAGGCCAGGAGCTTCTGTCCCCATGGAACTGGGGTGCACCACCCTCCTAGCACATGGATACATCCACCAACCCAGAAGCACATCAAATCTTGTTCAAGGGTTTTTATAGAGCTTATTTTGTCAGTTCCCTTTCCCTTTCTCACCCGTCCATGGGTGTGATTGAAAATTCTAATCCTTTGAACACTTGGTCTTTATGGTGACCAGCCCCATCCTGAGGCCATTTAGGAGTCCTACCCTATGCCACCCCATTTGCATAAATGTACTTAGGTGTACTTAAAAGGGCTCCTTATTTATTTTTTGGCTGTGCTGCCTGGCATATGGGATGTTAGTTCCCTGAGTCCCCAGCAGTTGAAGCATGGAGTCTTAACCGCTGGACCAGTAGGGAAGTCGGGAAAGGGATCTTTATGAATGACAGAAGGTACTCCCACCACTCAGGACATCCCAGGGGTTATAGGAGCTTTGTGCCAGGAACCAGAGCAAAGACCAAATCTATTTCTTATTTTTTACCATGGTGTTTCTTACTACTATTCTGACTTCCTAGGAGAAATTGGGAAAGTAATGCAAATAATGATTCAAGAGCAATAATAATTTATAAAGGTATTTTTATAAAAGTAATTTATAAATTTATATTATCTTAATGAGTTTTCTAAGGAAAATTGCCCTATACATATATATGTACATATGTATGTGCCAACTTGTACATCTGCAGAGATGCTAATAAATATTTTAACATTTCATCTTGGTTTTTAGTCTCAAGAATTTTTTTTTTTTTTGGAAACAAGTCATTTTCTTATTTGGAAAAAGCAGTGTCTCTCACCAGCCTTTTGGAAAATTAAATGAAACTGTGTAGTAAAAAACTAGTAAGTCTCCACATCAGGAATTTACTAGCTTTTCTTAGACTCTTTGTTGATTTCGTTAATATTATTGATCATGACCCTCAAATAAACCATATACCTTTTAAGTATATTTCAAGACAAAGTCTTACTTTCTTTTGGATACTTAGTTACTAGTCAGAATTCTCCAGAGAAAGAGTCATCAGGATGCTGTGTGGGTGTGTTTAGAGGAAGAAAGAGAGAGATAGATTGATAGAGTGAGATTGGCTTAAAGAATTGGATCATGGAATTGTACAGGCTTGGTCAATCAAAAAGATAAAAATAATCTGATGGAGTGGACCAGCATGCTAGAGATTTAAGGAAGAATTGCAGTTCAAATCCAGAGGCTGTCTGCTTGCAGAATTCCTTCTTGCTTGAGGGCTGTCAGCCTTTGTTCTTTAAGGCTTTCAGTTGATTTGATGAGGCTCATCTGCATTATAAAGGGCAGTCTGCTTTACCCAAAGTCCACTGACCTAAATGTTAATTTCATCCGGAAGACATCTTCACCATCCAACATCCAGAATAACATTTGACCAAACTGGGCACCATGGCCCAGCCAAGTTGACACGTAAAATTAGCCATCCTAGACAGTCATATCAGAAGCAGGCAAACACCAGTAATTTAACCTCTTTAGTGTAATCAGTATGTTTTTATTTGGTGCTTAAAGAAGCAGTTGAATCCTTAAATAATGGGGTGATAGCCGAGGATGTGTGTTTCCTGGACATCTAGGAAGCTCCCTGAATAAATTGTGTGCCAGGCAGTTTGTATGGGTGGAAGCAGCCCCGAGGAGTAGACATGCATTTTTCCATCCCGAGATGTCCTTGATACAGAGTGACAACCTGAGTTTTGATCGTGATTTTTCTGACAGGAGCCTTTTTGTAAATGCACTTTAAATGGAAATAAGAGATGAATAAATCATGAGGCCGCCTTTCTGCCCGTTAATAACACATGTTAGGTGAGCTCAGCGAGCACGTAGTCTTTGTTGTCTGCCTGGCCTGTTGGATGGTGTGTCCTGTGCAGAAAGGTGTCCCTGGTTGGTAACCTTGTGCTTGCTTTAATCAGTAGGCATCTCAGATGGTTTGTCTTCAGGTACCTGTGGCATAAGAGACAAAGCATTTTAAAGTGTATATATTGCCTTGCAGGGGAAGGACAGATACAGGATTGCAGGGACAAAGAACAGAGCATGTCTGTGAATAAGTGAATCCTGAGTACGGGGGAGAATGCCTAAGAGGGTGGGGATGACCCCCGAAATACAGCAGCTGCCATTCATTCACCCTTAAAAACAGCTTTTATAGAGTATCTTCCTCGCCCTTGTAATTCTCACAAAGGATGCTTTTTGCATACCTTAATGAATTGCCTTGACAAAATGTTACCATGTCAGCAAAACATCTCTTTATTTAATCAACAATAAATTTTCTCGAAAGGTTTTCAAATTGGAACTGGTTGATACTTGTACACTGACACTCTTCAGAATACTGAAAACAGTTTTTCTTTACAGTAGTAGAAAACAAGTGTATTTTTGAAGGTGTGGTGGGCAGTAGACAGGTCTGCACATGGGCTTAAAGGTGCTCTGATTCATTATATTTTCACTAAGAATGAGAACTCCTTTAGTTTCCAGTTTTTTAGATGGTGGTGACTATTTGTTAATGCTTCTTACTTCATTCTGGGCTTAATTACTTTTTTGAAAATCTGTCTCATTTTAATAACTGCAGCAAATCCTACTGTGAAACCTATAGTATTAGAAGATGTGTTTTCTATCTTTTTGGCTCTTGGCAGAAAGTAATCTGAAATGTTCAAATCGATGGTTGTTTACTGTGGGCATTCAGCTAGGCAGTAAGATTTTCTAACTTCACTCAGTTTTTATCAATGGTTATAATCTAAAGTTTTCTTTTTTAATGAACCCGAATTCCTCCTTCAATCAGTGAAATCGCTGTGTTCTATCTCTCATTCATTCCTAAGTTGAGTTCAGATTAGTCATTCAGTCATGTCTGACTCCTTGTGACCCCACGGACAGGAGCACACCAGGCTTCCCTGTCCATCACCAACTCCCGGAGCTTACTCAAACTTATGTCCATCGAGTCGGTGATGCCATCCAACCATCTCATCCTCTATTGTCCCCTTCTCCTCCTACCTTCAGTCTTTCCCAGCATCAGGGTCTTTTCCAATGAGTGAGTTCTTTGCATCAGGTGGCCAAAGTATTGGAGCTTCAGCATCAGTCCTTCCAATGAATATTCAGGACTGATTTCCTTTAGGATGGACTGGTTGGGTCTCCTTGCAGTCCAAGGGACTCTCAAGAGTCTTCTCCAACACCACAGTTCACAAGCATCGATTCTTTGGTGCTCAGCTTTCTTTATAGTCCAACTCTCGCACCCATACATGACTACTGAAAAAAAACATAGCTTTGACTAGATGGACCTTTCAGTTCAGTTCAGTTGCTCAGTCGTGTCCAACTCTTTGCAACCCCATGAAGTGCAGCACGCCAGGCCTCCCTGTCCATCACCAACTCCCGGAGTTCACTCAAACTCATGTCCATCCAGTCAGTGATGCCATCCAGCCATCTCATCCTTTGTCATCCCCTTCTCCTCCTGCCCCCAATCCCTCCCAGCATCAGAGTCTTTTCCAATGAGTCAACTCTTCGCATGAGGTGGCCAAAGTATTGGAGTTTCAGCTTTAGCATCAGTCCTTCCAAAGAACACCCAAGACTGAGCTCCTTTAAAATGGACTGGTTAGATCTCCTTGCAGTCCAAGGGACTCTAAAGAGTCTTCTCCAATACCACAGTTCAAAAGCATCAATTCTTCGGTGCTCAGCTTTCTTCACAGTCCAACTCTCACATCCATACATGACCACAGGAAAAACCATAGCCTTGACTAGATGGACCTTTGTTGGCAAAGTAATGTCTCTGCTTTTGAATATGCTATCTAGGTTGGTCATAACTTTTCTTCCAAGGAGTAAGCGTCTTTTAATTTCATGGCTGCAGTCACCATCTGCAGTGATTTTGGAGCCCCAAAAAATAAAGTCTGCTACTGTTTCCATTATTTCCCCATCTGTTTGCCATGAAGTGATGGGACCAGATGCCATGATCTTAGTTTTTGGATGTTGAATTTTAAGTCAACTTTTTCATTCTCTTTCACTTTCATCAAGAGGCTTTTTATTTCTTCTTCGCTTTCTGCCATAAGGGTAGTGTCATCTGCATTTCTGAGGTTATTGATATTTCTCCTGGCAATCTTGATTCCAGCTTATGCTTCATCCAGCATTTCCCAGGATGTACTCTACATATAAGTTAAATAAGCAGGGTGACAATATATAACCTTGATGTACTTCTTTCCCAATTTGGAACCAGGGTGTTGTTCCATGTGCAGTTCTAACTGTTGCTTCTTGATCTGCATACAGATTTCTCAGGAAGCAGGAAGGTAGTCTGGTATTCCCGTCTCTTTCAGAATTTTTCACAGTTTGTTATGATCCACACAGTGAAAGGCTTTGGTATGGTCAATAAAGCAGAAGTAGATGTTTTTCTGGAATTCTCTTGCTTTTTCAATGATCCAATGGATGTTGGCAATTTGATCTCTGGTTCTTCTGCCTTTTCTAAATCCAGCTTGAACATCTGGAAAGTTCATGGTTCATGTACTGTTGAAGCCTGGCTTAGGGAATTTTGAGCATTGCTTTGCTAGTGTGTGAGATGAGTGCAATTGTGTGGTAGTTTGAGCATTCTTTGGCATTTCCTTTCTTTGGGATTGGAATGAAAACTGTCCTTTTTCAGTCCTGTGGCCACTGCTGAGTTTTCCAAATATGCTGGCTTACGGAGTGCAGCACTTTCACAGCATCATCTTTTAGGATTTGAAATAGCTCAACTGGAATTCCATCACCTCCACTGGCTTTGTTCGTAGTGATGCTTCCTGTGGCCCACTTGAGTTTGCATTCCAGGATGTCTGGCTCTAGGTGAGTGATCACACCTGGGTTATCTGGGTCATGAAGATCTTTTTTGTTTAGTTCTTCTGTGTATTCTTGTCACCTCTTCTTAATATCTTCTGCTTCTGTTAGGTCCATACCATTTCTGTCCTTTATGGAGCCCATCTTTGCATGAAATGGTCCCTTGGTATCTCTAATTTTCTTGAAGAGATCTCTAAGGGTGTAAATATTAATGAAACAGATGACTGTCCTTTCTGGATAGTCAGTTTCAGAGTAAGGATGGCAAGGCTAATGAAGTCACTCTACCTCTTCTGAACTGAGTACCGCCCCCTGGGTGATGCTCTGACATACATTCCAGTTCTGGGTGCTAAGATGCAGGAGTGGCACTTAGATTTCATTTTAGCCCCTGGTGGAGAGTCTCTTCTCTGTCTTCCCCAAATCAGAATTCCTTAGTAGAGACTGGCATGGAGAAGTGGCTTAATCTCAAATGTAGAATTACTCACAGATGCCCTACAGGAAACTAGTTCTGGTTTCTCTTCTTCCACATCCATTTTAGAATTTCCCTGTTAAAGCCCTGTTGTTATTACCCTGTGTCCCCTTGTGGCTTACAAAAAAGAAAAACAAAACAAAAAGCCAAAAGTAAAAGTGTGTTTCTGGTTTCCTCAGTTGGAACTTGGGATACATTTTCCTATAGGAAAAAAAAAATTGAATTTGATTAGGTGATATTGAAATGGACTTGGTAGTGCTATAGTTTAGGTATGTGCTGTGCTTCGGTCGTGTCTGACTTTTTGTGACTCAATGGATTGTAGCCATGAGATTCTCCAGGCAAGAGTACGGGTGTGGGTTGCCATTTCCTCTTTGGGGATCTTCGCGACCCAGAGATCGAACCTGAGTCTGTCACATCTCCGGTGTTGGCAGGTGGGTTCTTTACCATTAGCGCCACCCGGGAAGTGTTTAGGTATATTACAGATTAATTTGATGTTGGCAGGGGTTGGGGGTTTGAATGGTAACTTCATCTCCGTTTTAATAGCATTATATCTGGAGGAATATGAATTTCAGATTTCAACAGAAATTTAGGAAACAGGAGTCATAAGTTGGAAGTTACAGGCAATTTTCAAAGGTTTGTAGCCGTTTCCTTCTTAGTTTGTTAAGTTTTTCCATTTCGGCCTTTCCTTAGACGGCACTCTTAACTCACTGATGTTTCCTATCACTCTGCTGTGGAGTCCTTTGTTTCTTTGGGTGCTTTCCCGCCACGTGTTGATCACCGACTCCCTCCCCTGGGTCTGGTCCAGTCATTCTATGATCTGATTTTTGTATGGGATGAGTCTTGTTGTCGGTATTGTTTTTGCCTCTGAGTTTCCAGCTTTTGGGGCTTCCCTTGTAGCTCAGTCAGTAAAGGATCTGCCTGCAGTGCAGGAGACCCGGGTTTGATCCCTGGGTCGGGAAGATCCCCTGGAGAAGGAAATGGCAACCTACTCCAGTATCCTTGCCTGGAAAATCTCATGGACACAGGAGCCTGGTGGGCTGCAGTCCATGGGGTCACAAAGAGTTGGGTACGACTGAGTGACTAACACTTACTAACACTTACTTCCAGCTTTTGGCTCAGTGGCCAGCCTTCAGCACATTTTGAAGACATTCTGATCTTTTCAACGTTTCCTTTTTGTGCTTCTGTTCTCAATCTCAAGGGTACTCATTGTCTTTTCAGTTATTTCACTGATCATTAAACCAGTCTTCTTCCCATGACCTTTATTAGCTTTCCCCTTTATATGCACAATGTAAAATTAACTTTACGCTGATTACAAGTGGGTCAGGATTAAAGTGCAACTCAGCATCTTTTCAAAATGCTCACTTCCCCCTCCAAATACCACCATGGCAGGGAGACACAGGCTTCAGAGAATGGGGTGGAGGTTTCTTTTTTTTTTTTTCCCTTAGTTAAATTTATGTATTTGTCTATGCTGGGTCTTAGTTGCGGCACACAGGATCTTCGATTTTCATCGTGGCGTGTGGGTTCTAGTTCCCTGACCAGGAAGTGAACCCCGGCCCCCTGCCTTGGGAGCGTGGAGTCTTAGCCACTTGACCACCGTGGAAGTCTCAGGCTTAGGTTTCTTTAACTCAGTTTCCCACCAGTTCAGCTGAGATCAAGTAAGTGAACACTCTTTGGGAGGAACGTGCTCAGTGCTGAACGTGCAAAGATGAAGAAGACGTCATTTGTTGCTAGGTGTTTTTATCTATCGTTTAATGCAAAAAATAAAGGGTCTCTTAATAGATGGGCCTCAGGAATAAGGTGTGCTAAAGTACACATCCAAAAGGAATGTGGGGGAAGCCAGGAAGAAAATACCATCTGCTAATTGTTTTCTGAAGCTTGTTTATGAAATAAACATCACAATAGAAGTGGCTGGATCAAAGATCTATTTTATGTGACTTTCAGCCAGAGGGGTTCTTAGGAAGATCTTTGGCCGGGAACTGTATCATTATTTGAGAAGAAAGAATGTTTTATTTCTGAGTGGTCCAGTCTTTAGAAATAGAAATACTCATATTTGTCAATTATACCTCAATTTAAAAAAGGCATAAGAAAGTATTAAAAGAATAAAAGTTCATCATTAACCAATGTCCCCCCCCCACCAAAAAAAAAAAAAACAACCCCAAAGAAATAGGAATACTCTGTGTTGAACCTTATGTCCTTTTTCTGGGTTATTCAGCTTATTGGTATGACCTTAGGATAAAAATTCTGGAATCTTAAGTTTCTGCGTCAGCATCTTTCAGTGACATAAAGTGCATGCATGCGTGCTCAGTCGCTTCAGTCATGTCCAATTCTTTATGACCCCGTGGACTGCGGCCAGCCAGGCTCCTCTGTCCATGGGGATTTTCCAGGCAAGAATACCGGAGTGGGTTGCCATGCCCTCCTTCAGGGGATCTTTCCGATCCAGGGATCGAACCTTCGTCTCTTATGTTTCCTGCATTGGCCAGCAGTTCTTTACCACTAGCATCACATGGAAGCCCAAGGTCTTTACCTCCAGTCTAGAGGCTGAATTAGAGACGTTGTGTCTGGGGGCAAGTAAACCATTTGGGTGCCTGTGGTGTTGAACTCATGGGGTCTGGATTGGCCATTGTCCAATATGGGGCATTGTCCAATATCAAAAGAACTTTAAAAGACTGTCCCTTATCAGCAAGGTACTTCCTGACTTCAGGGACAGAGCATCCATGGAACCAATCCAGAAAAAGTCTTCCCATTGTCCACACCTTCTTTTTGTACAACCAGAAGACTGGCAGCTGGTGTTTATTTTATCCGTTCAAGGCTCAGGGGTTAACAACTTTATAGAGAAGAGCAGTCGTAATCATAAATCTGACTGCATTTGCCTAGCACCATGGCATTAACCTGCCCATTCCTGCCTTAAATTCTGGTGCTGGCTTCTCTTCCTTACTAATAAAATGTCCTTTGAAGCCTTCTTTGCACCCCAGCATAGGGCACTTTTGACTACATTAAAAACCCGTTCAGGCAGGTATCCTTTCTTCTTAATGATTTTCTTTGCTGAGAATTCCTTTGCTGCCTCTTGGTTGGCAGAAGCTGCTCCTCCTGTTATCTTGACATTTTAAAAGTCAGACCTCTTTTTAAAATCATCAAACCATCCTTTGCTGGCATTCCATTCTCCAACTTTAGATCCTTCACCTTCCTCTTGCTCTAAGTTGTCATATAATGACTTCACCTTTTGAATCATATTCGTCTATAGGTATGTCTTTCTTATAACAATCCTGCCCCACACATAAAAGCTGCATTTTCAATACGAGATAAAAAGACATTTTACAAAAAGCTCAAGGTTTTCACACCTGCTGTAGCTGCAGCGACCACTTCATGAATTTCCTTTTCTTTTTCTTTTTTTTACAATGGTCCTCCCACTGGACTCATTTGTCTTGAAGTGGCGGGCAACCGCAGCTGCAGACTTGACTCTTGGTGCATATCAAGCCATTTACCCTTTGTCACTTTTCTCTGCTTCTTGGGAGCATCACGTATCATATGGGTCCGTGCTGTTATTCAGGGTTTACGGTATTGCACTAAACATGATGAAAACTGTGAGAGAACTTCAAACCTGTACTGCAGTGAAACTGACTAGAGAGACAGCTGCTCACGTGATGATGACCCTCACCTGGAGTTTCAGACAGATACTTGCAGCACTCCTGCTCAGTGCCCTAGCAACAGGAGGTGCTAGGAAATGTGTACAGTGTTACAGTCTATACTGATCTTTACCTTTGTTTACATTTCTGTCAACTGGGAGTGGTGCTATACAAGGTCTGTTTGTGTGAGTACATTTTGATACATTTTAACTTAAAAAAAATACATGTATATTTTATGATAGTAAATGATAGAGGAGTATCTACATGTTTTTTATGCATTCAGGATACACCTAAGTTTTAAATTTTTTTGGATATTACTGTGTTATGGGGTGCATCTGTGAGACTTTTCAAATTGTCACAAATCTTCAAGAACTTTTATATAAATAGGAATTTCCAAAAATTATATATATATGTATATATATATATGTATATATATATATAAAAGAACTATATATGTGTGTGTATAAAAAACCACATACACGTCAACCTGCACTCTTCCAAACCTTGTTGTTCAAAGATCAACTGTATGTTGAATTGAATGGAATTACCGTTTTATTTAAAATAGAAAATAATTGAATTTATAGAACAATTCATGAAATAATTATCATAACGAAATATTTGCAGCTAAGATTAAAAAAAATGCTTATGTGCTGGGCTTGGTACCAAACTAGTTATTTCATGTGGCTTATTTCACTGAATTCTCACAACTGTGTGCGCATGTGTGTGTGTGTGTGAATTCCCCACGTTATACATCAGGGCATAGGTGTAGAGGGGATGGGTGGCTTGACTCAGGACACAGATCACCCTAGTGGCAGAGTCAGAGTTTGAACCTGGGGCATCTGACTTCCAGTGCATCTGACTGCCTTGCCAGTACTCAGTCATTCTTCTTTCTGAGTTTTAGGTTAATTTTACCACTTCAGATTAAATCTGCCCTTCAGCTCTTCTGCTCATGGGGAGATTAATGATGTTTCTTTTTTTTACAAAAAGAAAATTTTATACTTAATGCTGAGTTGTCTTGGCAACACAGAGTGAGTTAAGTATCAAGTTTTATTTAAAACCTTGATTCACTTAAGATTTTAGATTTCAGTAACTTAAAAAATTATCCATCTCCAATACTGACATGAAATACATTCTTAGAATTGCAGTTAGATAGTCATAAAAGAAGATAAAACCTGCCACTTTTAGATTGTTCTGATTTTAGCCTGTATTATGTTGATTTTGATGGCTTGGGCGTTTACTTGCACTTGCTTATTTCCAAGTAGATTGTGTGTGAGTGTACGTGTAAAATAAAGTCACCTCGTGGAAACTAAAGCACAAGCAAGCAGTGAAAGGTAACTTTATTTTCTCCAGATTTGTCTTCCTTAAGGCGATAGTTACTGGGATTTAATTATTTTAAGAAACCAGGATAAAGGTGATGATAAAAACACGTCCTTAATGAATGTTTTGTGTGTGTACTAGGCCATCTGCTAAAGCCTTTCCAGGCATTATCTCATTTAATTCTAACAAACATTCTTTGGGGTAAATACTGCTTATAGTGAAGAAAATACATTTCATGAGTGACTAAGAAATGACTGAGAAGGTGTATGAATATGCTTCTCCTCACTTCTAATCTTGGTGAAGAGGAATATTATACTCTTTAGAAAGAATGTATTTTTCAAAAAGTACCTAGAGAAAGTAGCATGGATGCGTATACAGTAACATATGTAAATAGATAGCCAATGGGAATTTGCTGTATGATTCAGGGAACTCAAATTGGGGCTCTGTAATAACCTAGAGGTGTGGGAATGGGCTGGAGCTGGGAGGGAGATTCAAGAGGGAGGAGACACATGTATACCTATAGTTAACTCCCTAGGACTGCAAGGAGATCAAACCAGTCAATCCTAAAGGAAATCAGTTCTGAATATTTATTGGAAGGACTGATGCTGAGGCTGAAGCTCCAATACTTTGGCCACCTGATGCGAAGAACCAGTTCATTAGAAAAGACTGTGACTCTGGGAAAGATTGAAGGCAGGAGGAGAGGGGGACAGCAGAGGATGAGATGGTTGGATGGCATCACTGACTCAACAGACGTGAGTTTGAGCAAGTTCTGGGAGATGGTGAAGGACAGGGAAGTGCTGCTGCTGCTGCTAAGTCACTTCAGTCGTGTCCGACTCTGTCTGACCCCATAGACGGCAGCCACAGGCTCCCCCGTCCCTGGGATTCTCCAGGCAAGATCACTGGAGTGGGTTGCCATTTCCTTCTCCAATGCATGAAAGTGAAAAGTGGAAGTGAAGTCGCTCAGTCATGTCCGACTCTTATCGACCCCATGGACTGCAGCCTACCAGGCTCCTCCGTCCATAGGATTTTCCAGGCAAGAGTACTGGAGTGGGGTGCCATTGCCTTCTCCGAGGGAAGTGCTACAGTCCATGAGGTCTCAGAGAGTCAAACATGATTGAGTGATTAATTCATGATGTATGACAGAAATCAAACCAATATTGTAAACCAATCGTCAATCAATTAAAAATAAATAAATATTAAAAAAATAAAGACCTGGAGAGAGCACCAAATCCTGACCACTAGACCACCAGGGAGACATTACCATATGTAAAACAGATATCCAGTGGGAATTTGCTGTGTGATGCAGGGAGCTCAAATCCAGTGTTCTGTGACAACCTAGAGGGCTGGGGTGGAGTGGGAGGTGAGAGGGAAGTTCAAGAGGGAGGAGGCATATTTATACCTGTGGCTGATTCATGTTGCTGTATGGCAGAAACCAACACAGTATTGTAATTAATCCTCCAATGAAAACTAAATAAATAATAATAAAAAAGAGCCTAGAGATAATGGACAGAAATGTCTGAAGTAAAGAAGATTTATTTTTATTTGCCTTCTTATGCTCTTTCCAAGCCTTTCCAACTCATGTTAGATTGAAGGATGCTAATGAATGCTTTTTATTTATTAAAAATAATTTTTTTTCTTTTTTCCCCGTGAATGCTTTCTGTGTTGGGCCAAAAGCAGTACTGCTTGACCTATGCAGTCCACTCGAGTCACATGGGGAGCATTTAATAAATACTAATGTCTCAAGCTCATCCCCAAAGATCAAGATTTAATTGGCTTGGGATACTGCCTGGATGCTGAGATTTTTTAAAAAATTCCTTAGGTTATTTCTCAACATCTAACTACAGTGGAAATCCATGGTGTGTGCCAGTGGTTCCCCAAGCTTGACTGCACAATGGGATCACCTTGGGAGTTTCAAAAACTCCTGATGCCCAGGCCCCTCCCCCAGATGGTGATTTTATTGGCCTGGGCTGTGGCCTGAAGTTTGGAACGTTGAAGATAGTCCCAGGTGATTCCAGTGTATTTCTAAGTTTGGAGACTGCTGGTTTATGCAGTGGTTTTCTTTTTTAAAAAATTGTTTTAAACTGATAGAAATTTAAAAAGAAAAGTTAGTTATTTGGCTGCACCGGGTCTAGTTGTGGCATATGGGATCTAGTTCCCCGACCAGGGATGGAACCTGGGCCTCCTGCATTAGGAGCCTGGAGTCTTAGCCACTGGACCCGCAGGGAAGCCCCTGTGCAGTGGTTTTTTACCTTGGCTGCACATTAGAATCACCTGGGAGACTGTTAAAGCTCCCATGACCCTGGCTTGCACCCACTCCAGTTACATAGAATCTTTGGCGCTGGATCTTGGCAGCTCTAGTTTTCCAAATCTTAATTCAAAATACTTGAGGGACGAAGGAAGGCAATGATTGGGGTAGGAGAGGCTATTCTTGGGCTTCTCTTGTGGCTCAACTAGTAAAGAATCCACTTGTAATGCAGGAGACCTGGGTTGGGAAGATCCTCTGGAGAAAGGAAAGGTTACCCACTCCAGTATTCTGGCCTAGAGAATTCCATGGACTATACACAGTCCATGGGGTCGCAAAGAGTTGGACATAACTGAGCGGCTTTCACTTTACTTGCCTTATGTAGCTATACTGAGTTCATTTTCTTAGACCAACATGATGGAATGCAGAGCTAAGAAAATTATGAAAAGTAATGTATTCTATGTTCCAAATAATTAGCTAATAATAAAATTAGTTTTGCCTGCTTTATTGATATAGTTTAAATAGTATTAAAGCCAAGGATGAGATTGCTGGTTTAATCATTGTAGGGTTTTCTTTTTTTTTTTTTCTGACTTAATGTGGCTCAGCTGGTAAAGAATCTGTCTACAATGCAGGAGACCTGGGTTTGATCCCTGGGTTGTGAAGATCCCCTAGAGAAGGAAAGTTTATGTCTGCTCTCTTAGTGCAGTAAGCAGCATGTCAGTCTCATAATCTGAAGGTCCTGAGTTTGAACCTCAGACAGGGCAGATCATTCTTTTTGGGATTCCCTGGTGGCTCAGACGGTAAAGAGTCTGCCTGCGATGCTGGAGACCTGGGTTCGATCCCTGGGTCGGGAAGATCCCCCAGAGAAGGAAATGGCAACCCTTTCCAGTATTCTTGCCTGAAAAATCCCATGGATGGAGGAGTCTGGCAGGCTACAGTCCATGGGGTCACAAAGAATCTGACACGACTGAGTGACTTTCACTTTCAATAATTTTAAGGGTCCCCCCCTCCCAGCCCTTGTTTTGTATTATTTGGCTGGTATCAAAAATGAATTTTCCCTCTAAAATCAAAGAACCATTAAGAAAAATTAAAAATTTTTTAATTATGGAAAATAAAAGTGACATCCTCTATTTGTACCTTATTGAACTTGGTCCTTTCCACTGTCTTCCAGGGGTGCCAGGCGTCAAAGAAGAACGCTTTGAAGAAGGAATGACAGTAAAGCACTGTGCGTTGTCTCTCGTGGGAGAACCCATCATGTACCCAGAAATCAACAAGTTTTTGAAGCTACTTCATGAGTGTAAAATCTCCAGTTTCCTGGTCACAAATGCACAGTTCCCTGCGGAAATTAGGTGAGTGGTCTCGCCTGTCAAGATGATGCTTCTTGAATCTTGTGTTTGACTAAGAAGTAAAACTAATAGGTATTGATTCAGAAAGGATTTACTCATTTCTAACTATGTATAAATGTTGGCTTTGAGGGGTCAGAGCACCTGCTCCTAAACATCAATTCTATTGGGAAAGATAACATTTGTTTAAAGAATAGAGGCAAAAAAAATTGCTGGGGGAGTTCAACAGAGAAGTCATTTTTTTTTTTTTTTAGATGGGAGAAGTGGAGTAAAAACTTCTCTGAGAAGGCTTATTAAAATTTGAGTCTCAAAATATGGCTGTGACAACCTAGAGGGGTGGGAGGGAGGTTCTAGAGGGAGGGGACATACGGATACCTATGGCTGATTCATGTCGATGTATGGCAGAAACCAACACAATATTGTAAAGTAATCGTAAGGAGAGAGCAATTGGCCAGGTGGCGGTGGTCAGGCTCTCTTGCCCCACTCCACTCACGTCCTGCTAGCTGGGATCATTTGTGGCACTGTGCGTGTGTGTGGTGGTGTGGTCCTATGTAAGCACCACCTGAAAAGCTCTTAGAGGCAGAGTAGAGTTGTGCTGCGGAGAAGGCAATGGCAAGCCACTCCAGTACTCTTGCCTAGAAAATCCCATGGATGGAGGAGCCTGGTGGGCTACAGTCCTTGGGGTTGCTACGAGTCGGTCATGACTGAGCGACTTCACTTTCACGAAATGGAGTAGGAAATGGCAACCCACTCCAGTGTTCTTGCCTGGAGAATCCCAGGGACGGCAGAGCCTGGTGGGCTGCTGTCTATGGGGTTGCACAGAGTCGGACACGACTGAAGCAACTTAGCAGCAGCAGCAGCAGCAGCAGAGTTACGCTGAGTTGAGCTGCTGCTGCATCAGCCATGAGCCAGTAAAGCATGTCTGCAGTTCCTATGGCCCTTGCATCTTCTTCCAGCTTCCCTGCTCATACCTTGGCTGCACTGGGTTCGGCAAACAGTGAGATACAGCAAGATAGTAATTATCCTCCAATTAAAAAAAATAAATTTTAACAGTATGGCTGGGATTGGTACTTGGGGAGATAGGAAACTGTAGGTTTTTAATAGCCTTTCCCTTCTCCAGGGGATCTTCCCAACCCAGGGATTGAAGCCAGGTCTCCCATATTGCAGGCAGATTCTTTACCAACTGAGCCACCAGGGAAGCCCAAGAATACTGGAGTGGGTAGCTTATTCCTTCTCTAGCAGATCTTCCCGACCTAGGAATTGAACTAGGGTCTCCTGCATTGTAGGCAGATTCTTTACCAACTGAGCTACCAGGGAAGCCCAATTTAAAAAAAGTTTTTTTAAAAATATGGCTGGGATTGGTACTTGGGAAGGAGATAGGAAACTGTTGGTTTTTAATAAGAACTACCTGAGAAAGATACAGAATTGGGGTCTTTGGGATACCACTATGTAAATATAATTGATTTGGACCACAGAGGGTGCAGAAGAGCCTGGCAGCAGTTGAACAGGTTGGGGCGACGACTTCAAATGCTGTTCTTTAGGAAGATCTTGCTTTCTGCAGAGTAATCTGCCAGCATGTTTGTATAAAGTGGGAAGGCCAAGAAACAGGAAACTGGATAGGAGATGGTAAGGTTTGTTTAAGAGTTGTAAGGATGAAAGGAAGACAGAATGAGGAGTCTTCAAAAAGGTGTCATTGACATTGCACTTGAAAACATGTGGATTATTTTCAGATATCTTTTGATATTGATTTCTAACATAATTCCACAGTGGTAAGAGAACAGATTCTGTGATTTCAGTACCTATAGACCATGAAATTTTTGCACCTTGTTTTATGTCCTTGGATATATTCCAGTGTCTCCTAGTTTATAGTCTATGGGAACTTGAGTTTATATCCTACTGTTGTGTGAAAATTGTATAAATCTTAATTATGTTGAGTTGGTTCATGGTGCTTTTTGGATCTACCATATCCTTCTACTTTTCTGTCTATTCATTCTGTTAGTTTTTGAGAGTTTGATATTGAAACTCCAACTAAAAATCTTAATTTTTCTACCTAAAAAAATAATCGTAATATATAGCGGAACTATATGTAACTTTGTTCTGTGTTTTCCAAGTCTGCTGTATATGTGTTGTCATACTTTCATAATTTAAAAAATAAAAAAGAGGGAAAAAAGGTGTCATTGAGGCATGATAGATAGATAAGCTTGGCAAACTGGATGGCTCTGTGAGCCCTGCATGGAAGAGGACTTAGCTGATGACTGGGAAAGTTCCAGCCAGGTTGATTGCTAGGATAGTGGGGCTCTGTAACAGTAGAGGGATCCGCCATACTCTGGTATTTTCAAAGAAACTCTTGACTTTGTTAGCTGGTCTTCCCTTGACCCACTTACAAGTGTTACATTCAGGCTAGTGGCCTTTTTGGGATACTCAACTTTTCTTTAAGAGGATCTCAGTTCTCCCTCCAGCTCCAAAGCATAGGGTTCCTTACTGACAGTTCTCCCACAGAAGGGAGTTTTCACAGTGAGTGGTCCGTGAGGATTTATGGAAGATAGGAAAAAATACCTTAGGCAGATGAGAAAGCTTTATGTTTTTATTTGTCAACATGGCAGCTAATAAAACTGACAAGAATGTGACATTTAATGATAGAGCTGTTGAGGATTAAACAACAACAAAAACCCCTTCTCTTGAGAAAAAGTCCTCTTAGTTCCACAAAAGCAAGTGTTTTTATAATAGTATTTTTGATAGGCATGAAACTGAGGTACCCTAGCATGCATCAGTTACCTTCTGCTGTAATCATTTTCCTTGGGACCGAGCCACTCAAACTCGCCACCATTCGTTTGGTTTCCAGGACAGCGAACACTTCAGGTGGTGCGAAGCTGATGCATCTGGAGAGAGTAGAGACGCCCAGTGCCCTTTCCCCCTCATCTTTTTATCCAGCAGTTTTCTGAGTTGTAATCTTGAAAATAAACTATTAATAGAAAGTAAACTGTTTTCCCTGAGCTCTGAGAGCTGTTCTAGCAGATTATCAAACCCGAGGAGGGGTCATAGGGCACGCAGATCCACAGGCAGTTGATCAGAAGCACAGGTGGCAGCCTGGGACTGTGACTCGTGTCAGAAGTAGGGGCGGCCTGGGACTGAGTCCTGACCCGGGAGGTCTGTGCTGACTCCAGCGATTTACTGTCAGAATGGAATTAAACACAGGACACCTAGCTGGTGTCTGCAGAGAACTTCAGGCCTCCTTGGTGTGGAGAGGAACCACACATCTGGTGTCAGAAGTGGTGTGAGTCAAAAACCAGATAAGTGTGTTCTGAAGTGATCTAATGTCATAAAAACAGCACTTCATACTTGGTGCTTGGCAATTTTTGCCAGATTGTCTTTTTTTCCAAAGGTTTCCAAAAGAAATCTCTTTTATGCAGAATCTCAGGATTTAAATGTTGGCTCAAAAAAAAAAAAAAAAAAAAAGCTTTTAAACGTGGTGCAGGACAAATAAAACCTACTCCTTATCAATTGCCAGTTTGAGATTTCCAGTCTTAAGAACCCTCCGGGCCTTCCAACATAACTCCGATTTTTTTTTTTAATTGAATTCCTGAAAAACACTGAGTCCCAGTAGGTTCAAGGCCACCCTCTTTGTACAGGGTACAAAGTACAGGGTACAAAGTCTGTTTTGCGCTACAGTAGACGACAAACCATGACCATAAATTCTCCCTCTCCTTGTATCCGCGATCTTTGTGCTGTAGCTCTGAGTGTCCCCCCACTGACTCCAAGCTCGGCCACGTGACTTGCTTTGGCCAGGAGGAAGTGAGCGAAGGTGACAGAAGCAGAGGCTTGAATGATGTCTCTGCACCGAGGCTTGCCCTTTCTTGCTGCTCTCTGAAACCCTGCCACCATGTGATCAACTTCAGACTTGCTGGGGGTTAAGAGGCTGCACACACAGAGGCCCCAGCTGTCCCAGTTGAGGCCATCATGAACCAGCCAGTCCAGCAGATGTGCCAACTGAGACTAGCAAAGGCAGCCAGGATGAACGGACCTCCCAGCCCATCCACAGAATTTCAAGCCATGTCTCTTGGGTCTCCTGCATTGGCAGGCAGGTTCTTTACCACTAGCGCCAGCTGGGAAACAGGATCGATTGAAATCGTTGTGATCGATCATTGGTGATGAACTCAGTCTCTTATCTAGCTCGTCTCCCTTTCCTAGAGGTTGTGGGTGGGGCTGAAAGTGCCAACCCTCTAATCACTGGGTTGGTTCTTTTGGCACCAGCCCCCTGTCCTCAAGCTGTCCAGGGGCCCACCAAGAGTCACTTCATTAATATAAATTCTTGTTTGGTGGAGAGGGGCTCATTAGAGATAACAGAAAACACATCTCTCACCTCTGTCACTCGAGAAATACCAAAATTAGGAGCTCTGTGCCAGGGATTAGGGACAAAGACCAAGTGTCTACTTGTTACTATCTGACAATATCACACTAAGGAATGGTTATCCATTCAAAAGCCTGTACTTTTCAGTTTGCCGTGCTCTCCACCACTTGGCTGTCTCCTCAGCCCTGAGGCTGAGTGTCATCTACTACTTGTCAGAGGAATCGCACTGTTGAATCCCTTACAGCAGAGAAATTTCCGTCAGCATTTCTAACAGGCATGAAACAATGGAAGGCAGACAGAACACCACATATCAGAAAAATAGAAGCCTATTGCTTGGGGTAAGGCAAGAATATTCTGGAGTGTTTCACACACAGTCTGTGGTTCGGTGTCCAGAGAACCTCTTTTTCGTTTAGAAGTGGCTTGTTTCGTTTAGAAGTGACTCGCATCGTATCCTTGGCTCCTGCAGACACGTGAGTTTAGGACTCTTAATTCTGGAGACTGCATGATCTGTGCTGACATTCAGCCCTGCCGTCAGAAAGGCCCATCGCACCTGGATAATGCTGTCCCACTGGACCGCTGCATGTTGTTCCTTCCTGTAAACTGTTCTGTGCTAAGGTGTCAAAGACCTCCTGAGACATCTTGTTCAAAGCAGACCATGTGGCAGAGTAAGGAAGGTGCTGAGTGTGATGTTCCACAACACTGAACCCAGTTTTTTTTTTCCTTCTATTATTTATTTATTTGGCTGCATGGGTCTTACTTGCGGTATGTGGGTGCACAAACTCTCTAGTTGCGGTGTGCAAGCTAATTGTGGCATGCAGGTTCCAGAGCACACAGGCTCAGTAGTTGCTTCGTGTGGGCTTCGTTGCCCCACAGCATGTGGGTTCTTAGTTCCCTGACCAGGGATCAAACCCGTGTCCCCTTCATCCCAAGGCAGATTTTTAGCCACTGGACCACGAGGGAAGTCCCCTGAACCTAGTGGGTCCTTTCCTTTGTGGGTGTTCGAATCCTAAAACTGTCTCCCTCTTTGTGAGTGTATTAGAGGGTGTAGAGTCAAGTGTACAGCCCTTTGTAGACTGACTTGCTCTTAGCTTCATCTTCAGTTCACCTCTACACAATTTTCTTGTCCACTGTTTTTAAGTTTACATTTAAAATCTTATATTTTTTCTTTTTTGATACATACAGTTAATTCAAAGCTTACTCCCTGCCAGCAGGCTTATTGTAAGAAGACAGAGCTCTGTTCCATTTTTAACTATGACACAATTAACATTTAACTTCCCACACCTCCTCCACCACCGCGGAATTTGTCCCTGTGTGTGTTTACTTTTGAGCATCTTCATCAAAACTATGTGTGAGCTTCATTCTCTTTCTTTCACTTCTTCCACTTGTGCTTCTGTTATTTTGTTTGCTTCGTGTTTTTGCTATTAATAGGATAGTCACTATAGGTGTTAGAGAAACTCTGTAAATTGGACATCTCTTCACATATTACTTAGTAAATGTTTGAAGAAATGCATGAATTTTAATAAAGTAAAGTTTTCTTGTGTTTATCAGCTCAAAGTGGCTATAGATAACAGCGACAATGAAATGAAGATTGGTTATAAATACTACTTGCTCCTTTCCACAGAAGTCTCTTATTTCCTCCTAGCCTGTTTTGTTTTTGTTGTTGTTGTTGTTCAGTCACTAAGTCATGTCCGACTCTTTGCGACCACATGGACTGTGCACGCCAGGCTTCCCTGTCTTTCATGATCTTCCAGAGTTTGCTCAAACTCATGGCCAGTGAGCCAGTGATGCCATCCAAGAATCTCATCCTCTGTTGCTCCCTGCTCCTCCTGCCCACAATCTTTCCCAGCATCAGAGTCTTTTCCAGTGAGTCAGTTCTTCCCATCAGGTGGTCAAAGTATGGGAGCTTCAGGTTCAGCATCAGTCCTTCCAATGAATATTCAGAGTTGATTTCCTTTAGGATTGACTGGTTTGATCTCCTTGCAATCCAGGAGACTCTCAAGAGTCTTCTCCAACACCACAGTTCAAAAGCATCAATTTGTCGGCGCTCAGCTTTCTTTATGGTCCAACTCTCATGTGCGTACACGCCTACTGGAAAAGCCATAGCTTTGAATATATGGACCCTTGTTGGCAAAGTGATGTTTCTGCCTTTTAATATGCTGTCTAGGTTCATCATAGCTTTTCTTCCAAGGAGCATCTTTTAATTTTGTGGCTGCAGTCACCGTCAGCAGTGATTTTGGAGCCCAAGAAAATAAAATCTGCCACTGTTCTGTTTGTATTAAGTTTAAAATATAGTCTTCTTTTTTGTCTATGAATCGATGGAATACTTTTCAGAACTATGCTTTTCTGGATGAGCTAAAGAGAGAGAGGTAGCACAGTGAAATGAGGAGGAGCTGGGTTGGGCTCTGTCTAGAAGAGATCTGAATTTGAATCTTGACTTGCTTTCTTATTGTCTTTCTGACATGGGGAAGATAACTTCTCAGTGGCTAGTTACTCATCTGTAAAATGATCACAGTAATAACGACCTCCTTGTAGTGACATTGTTAGTGCATAATAATATAATACGTGAGAAACACCATTGGAAAGATAGGCTATGTAGTATCAGTCAGGTGTACTTTAGGCAAGAACCATTACTTGAGATGAAATGGGGCATTTCCTAATAATAAAATATTAAACCCACTAGGAACATAAAGCAGTATGTTTGTATATATGTCAGAATTTGTAAACACTCAGTAACATAATCTCAAAATTGACAGAACTCTAAGGAGAAATAGCAAGTTTTTAACACGCTTCTCTCAAGTGGATAAAACAAGTAAATCAAAATCAGTAAAAGTAGTGAAGATTTGAATGGCTAAATTAACAAGTTTAGTCTATATGGCAGAAATAGAGTATTGAAACTTGACACTTTGGAATGTAAATTCTTAAGAGCACAGAACTTGCTCTCAGAACAGTTAACAAACAGCCATGTGCTCGGCATTACAGCAGGTTTCAAGAAAGTGTTGAAATCATTTAGAGCACAGTATCTGAACACAAGGCAATTAAACTATGAATCAGTACTTAAAGATAACTAGAATATTCCAATATGTGTATAACTTAGTGTACTTCTCACTTGCTTATGGTCACTTTGGTTATTTTTTTATTAATAGGAGCATCAAAGTTACTGCTGAATTCCCTTGATTTCTTGTTGTTCAGTTGCTAAGTCATTTTCAACTCCCTGCAACCTCGTGAACTACAGCACTCCAGTCTTCCCTGTTTTTCACTATTTCTCAAAGTTTGCTTAAACTTACATCCATTGAGATGGTGATGCTATCCAATCATCTCATCCTCTGTCACCCTCTTCTCCTCCTGCCATCAACCTTTCCTAGCATCAGGAAAGGTTCCAATGAGTCGGCTCTTCACATTAGATGGCCAAAGTTATTTGAGTTTCAGCATCAGTCTTTCCAGTGAATATTCAGGGTTGATTTCCTTTAGGATTGACTGATTTGATGTCCTTGATTTCTTATAAACATAAATTTGTCTCCCTTTTTTCCTTTCTGTAGAGATGAGTAGGTTCATTTTAGGTAGGACCTTGATATGATTATTGAGATTATTCTGGGTAGAATGAGGCCTGATCTCTAAAGAAAGGAAGAAGGAGAGGATTTTTATGTTCAGTTACTGTGTATTTCTATATACGATCATTCATAACTCAGGTTTAAAATTAGCAGGATGAAAGGTCATCACAATAATCATATCAAGATTCACAGGATGTTTTCACTGGGGATTGGGCTCAGACTTTATATCCTTTTCATTGTATAGTTTTTAATTACTCTCAACAGCATTGAGAGATTCTGAGACTCAGGAATTATTATGATAGTTTTAAGGATGTGACTAAAACCATCCTATCTCTGTATAAAATGGAGGCAGACAAATGACTGAGCTTGGAGCCTCATTGCCTGTTTTTTCAGGGAACAGAGGCCAATAGCAGAGACTCAGAACATTTCTCCAAGGTCCTTTTACTGCTTTTGAGCCACTTAGGAATGAACTCGAAAGCTCCTTAGGACTTTTCCTCTTCTCCATTCTTCCTCTGCTCCTTGGGAAAAAAATCTATAAAATTCCTTAATTATAGCACTTCAAACATCTAGTATTGACAAAATTCCTTATTGCTAGTATCAATGTCCAGGTCCCCCCCCCGCCTTTTTTGTGTGTGTGTGAAATGATGAGGGCTTGTGAAACAACTAAGGCCTTTGGAATTTACTGTTCATAATCTAAAGGCAGGTATGGAGGTGTAGTGAAAAGGTCAGGCTGCTTCCCATTTTGCATCAGGCAGCTTTATGACACAAAGTTCCGTGAGTTATTAGATGATGATAGCCTGCAGTATCCATTAAGATGATCTTTTTTAGTTTTGTAAAACACAAAGTCCAGTTAGACTAGTTTATTTTATTAAAGAGGCCCCCAGCAAAAGGGGTGGTGAGACAAGTTGCCGGCATTATAGTTACAGTCGTTTTGCGTTTCCAGTAATTGATGTCCTTTGCTCAGTAGTGACACATTATTGAACTTTTAAGGATTCCTTTTAGATATCATATCAGCCCTGGAGAGGGATTAAAGCAATGAGAGTCTGCCGTGTTTTAATCATTCTTTCCTAGCTTTGATCAAAGCTTCCCCACTTTTAACAACTTTGACTTTAGCCCCTTCTGGTTTTTCCATATGTCACTAAGCCAGATCATTACAAGCATTCGTTTGGCCTACATTCCTTTAAAAGTTCTGTCAGTTGAAGTCAACGATATCCACTGAAAAGTAGCTTTCAGTGTCTACTGATATGACTGGGTAAAAAGAAAAATAGAGTTCCTGTCCGTCAAGGAAAGTTGTAAGGCCAACCCTGATAGATATAAAAGCACATCACCCCTTTGATGGTGAATTTTATGGCATGTGAATTATGTGTCAGTTTTTAAAAGGGCATAGACTTTGAAACCAAAAAAAACAACACGTAAATAACATTTTCGAGGTTAATATAAATTATGAAATAGTTATAGGAAATTAATAATAGAATTTAGTAAGGATTATTAAGGGGCAATTTATTTCTTTCTCGAAATTCACTGAAGAGAGTGAATTATGAGACCCATTGGCAGGGAGAACAGAGAGGCTTTGGAAAAAGTACAATCTGAGCTTTAAACATAACTGGCAAGAAATGTGGTAGATGATTACTTTGTGAAATGAGCCAGTGAGTTTGAGAGAAGTGGGGAATGAGTGGTACTGACGGATGCAGATTAAGAAGGCAAAGAAAATAAAAATCTGCAACATGTGTTTTTCTTCTGGGTTGTGCTGTTTTGTGAATATGTTGCTGCCCTTCTGCTAACTCTGCTTTGCTGACGGCCCTCGGAGTAGGTCATTGTTTGTCCACGCAAGGCTTGACTGTCAACCCACTCCTGTTCTCAGAGGCCTAGACAAGGCCTTGGTGTGGCTCTATGTGCTTCAGAGAAGACTTGTTCTTGTTCCTTAGAAAACCCCATTAGCAAATGGATGATGGGAAGTGGCCCATCAGCACAGATCCCTGGAGAAGCCTTAGTGGCAGAGTTTTTGGAGAAGCTTCGGTCTGAGAGCCCCTTGTAATTGAGCTGAAAGTGCCAGAGCTAAAGCTTGATCTTGTTTTATTTTCCACTGAAGAGAGACCTGTTTGAAGAGAGACCAGTTTTAAGTAATCAAATGTTTTCAGTTCATTAGGGATGGTGTCCAGTCATTTTAAAGAATAACCAACTGATATTTCATTCTGTTACAATGTCATGCATGCTCAGTCCTGTCTGACTGTTTATCACCCCATGGACTTAGCTCACCAGGCTCCTCTGTCCATGGGATTTCCCAGGCAAGAAGACTGGAGTGGGTTGCCATTTCCTTCTCTAAGGGGTCTTCCTGACCCAGGGATTGTACTTGCATCTCTTGCATCTTCTGCATTGAAAGTGAAAATGAAAGTCCTCAGTCGTGTCCGCCTCTTTGCAATCCCATGGACCATAAAGTCCTTGGAATTCTCCAGGCCAGAATACTGGAGTGGGTAGACTTTCCCTACTCCAAGGAATCTTCCCAAGCCAGGGATCAGACCCAGGTCTCCCACAATGCAGGCAGATTCTTTACCAGCTGAGCCACAAGGGAAGCCCAGGAATACTGGAGTGGGTAGCCTATCACTTCTCCAGAGAATTTTCCCAACCCAGGAATCGAACCAGGCTCTCCTGCATTGCAGGCGAATTTTTTACCATCTGAGCTATGAGGGAAGCCCACCAGCTGAGCCACCAGTGAAACAAATCATACCTTCAATTTCTGGGAGAAGTAGAAGCCTCTAGACCCAGTGACATATTTAAGCACTGCATCTATTACAGATTGTAAGTTTAACATTATGAAGAGCCTGACTTATGTGTAATTTTTTTCTGTTGCGTTTTTTTTTTTGAATTTTGAATTACCAAGGGACCTCAAACCAGTTACCCAGCTCTACGTCAGTGTGGACGCTAGCACCAAAGACAGCCTGAAGAAAATCGACCGCCCGCTCTTCAGGGATTTCTGGCAAAGATTCCTTGATAGTTTAAAAGCCTTGGCTGCAAAGGTAAGAGTTATGACATCTTTAAAAAAAAAAAATGGAGAGGTTTTTCTTTTCTTTCTAAAAAAGACTAAAATCTGCAACTTTTTTTTTAAGACTTCCACTTTTATTATTCAATATATTTATTTATCGACTTCCTCTTAAGTTTCTAGCACTGTGCCTTATATATGTCTTTGATGTATTTAGAGAGAGGGATGCATACCCCCAAAGCTAATTAAACACAGTTAAGCTGCAGTACGTAGCAACCCTAGAATATGTTTAAATACGAAATTAGTTTTCCTGAATTTCTAGAACAAAATTACCTACCCAGTAAGGAACTCAACCCCAAAGCGTCCAAATTTGATGTCTTTTCCTGCAAACCTTCGCCCCTTCTTAAGTCTCCTTATTCTTTTCGACCTAATGTACTGCTTCTTCTCCATTGGCCTGCTGTCAGTATTTGATATTTTCTGTTCTACCTTAAAAAAAAAAATCAATTAAAAAAAAATTTTGGCTGTGCTGGCTCTTCGTGTGTGCATGGACTCTCTTAATTGCTGTGTGCGGGCTCAGTTGCCCTGGGGCATATGGGATCTTAGTTCCCCTACCTGGGATCAAACCTGTGTCCTCTTCACTGGAATGCGGATTCTTAACCACTGGACCACCAGGGAAGTCCCTTGCTCTGCCTCTTCTTCTCTTGTAGTCGTTTTCCCCTTTCTTGTTCTCTTTGCTTCTGCCCTGCAGTTCTTCATGTTCTACCCAGATCTGATATTGATGACCACTGTAGGAGCTTAAAAAATGGGTTTCTTATTCCTAGTGGGATTCAAGAATCCGCATTTTAAACATCTTGGGGGACTTTTGATGTGTAGCCGAAGATGGTAGTTGGTATCCCAGAAAACCTGCCCTTCCCTCTTTTGCCCTTCCTGCCCCATGGCTGTCTGGCTGCAGTGGACATTTCCAGGCTCGTCGTTCACCATCTTCCCCAGGAATGCTACACGTCTCTACTCATCTTGCCATTTCTGCAGGTGTGCCCAGCACTTTTCTTGAGAGCCCAGACTGTCCTTTCTTTCCACTTCTTTGACTTGCAGAAATTCTCTGCAACCTTCAGGTCTCAGCTTCCTTACTACCTCTGCTGTGAAGCTTTCTCCAGTTGCAGATAGCTGCCCCGTCTCCCTTCCTAAGTTTCATATCTGTAAATACACTTCATTTCCTCTATTTTATCCTAGCTTCCCTCTCCCGAACTGGATTCCTTACTCATATCTGAATTTTATCTAACATGGCACACTTTATGGTATTTGTGTGCTATGCTTAGCCATTCAATCGTGTCCGATTCTTTGTGACTCCAAAGGGCTATAACCTGCCAGGCTCCTCTGTCAATGGGGATTTCCCAGGCAAGAATACTGGAGTGGGTTGCCATGCCCTCCTCCAGGGGATCTTCCCAACCCAGGGATCAAACCCAGGTCTTCTGCATTGCAGGCAGATTCTTTACCATTTGAGCCACCAGGGTATTTGACAAATGTTTGTTAAAAGAGTGAATGAGACTCACCAGAGCTCTGTAGTGGTAAGAGGTACTGTATACATTTTCTTTATTTTTCAGCTGATCACATTCCATACTCGCTCCTATCCCCCCTGCCCGATTTTATGCTTGAGAAATTAAATCAGTGCCTTTTTTGGTGATTAACACTGACATTATATAAGACATGAAAAATAGGCATTAGTTTCTGATCCATCTTGGATTATTTATAAAACTAGCAAGTCAACATCTGGCTTGGTTGCTAAAGTCTCTTTGGCTGTGAACTTTACCTTCAGGTGTATCCTCTTCGCTTGTTGCTAAGACAGGAACATGAAAATCAGAATGGGTTTAAATGGAAGTAAACAGCAGGGTTGGCAATATCAAACACATATGATACACACAGCTCTGTATAAAATAGATAACTAATAAGGGCCTGAATGGTCTAGTGGTTTTCCCTACTTTCTTCAATTTACGTCTGAATTTGGCAATAAGGAGTTCATGATCTGAGCCACAGTCATCTCCTGGTCTTGTTTTTGCTGACTGTATAGAGCTTCTCCATCTTTGGCTGCAAAGAATATAATCAATCTGATTTCAGTGTTGACCATCTGGTGATGTCCATGTATAGAGTCTTCTCTTGTGTTGTTGGAAGAGGGTGTTTTTTATGACCAGTGCATTTTCTTGGCAAAATTCTATTAGCCTTTGCCCTGCTTCATTCCGTATTCCAAGGCCAAATTTGCCTGTTACTCGAGGTGTTTCTTGACTTCCTACTTTTGCATTCTAGTCCCCTATAATGAAAAGAACATCTTTTTTGGGTGTTAGTTCTAAAAGGTCTTGTAGGTCATCATAGAACCGTTCAACTTCAGCTTCTTCAGCGTTACTGGTTGGGGCATAGACTTGGATTACTGTGATATTGAATGGTTTGCCTTGGAAACGAACAGAGATCATTCTGTCGTTTTTGAGATTGCATCCAAGTACTGCATTTCGGACTCTTTTGTTGACCATGATGGCTACTCCATTTCTTCAGAGGGATTCCTGCCCGCAGTAGTAGATATAATGGTCATCTGAGTTAAATTTACCCATTCCAGTCCATTTTAGTTCGCTGATTCCTAGAATGTCGACATTCACTCTTGCCATCTCTTGTTTGACCACTTCCAATTTGCCTTGATTCATGGACCTGACATTCCAGGTTCCTAAATCAAATCCCTTATGATTATACAGTAGAAATGAGAAATAGATTTAAGGGCCTAGATCTGATAGATAGAGTGCCTGATGAACTATGGAATGAGGTTCGTGACATTGTACAGGAGACAGGGATCAAGACCATCCCCATGGAAGAGAAATGCAAAAAGCAAAATGGCTGCCTGGGGAGGCCTTACAAATAGCTGTGAAAAGAAGAGAAGCGAAAAGCAAAGGAGAAAAGGAAGGATATAAGCATCTGAATGCAGAGTTCCAAAGAATAGCAAGAAGAGATAAGAAAGCCTTCTTCAGCGATCAATGCAAAGAAATAGAGGAAAACAACACAATGGGAAAGACTAGAGATCTCTTCAAGAAAATTAGAGATACAAAGGGAACATTTCATGCAAAGATGGGCTTGATAAAGGACAGAAATGGTATGGACCTAACCGAAGCGGAAGATATTAAGAAGAGATGGCAAGAATACACAGAGGAACTGTACAAAAAAGATCTTCACGACCCAGATAATCACGATGGTGTGATCACTGACCTAGAGCCAGACATGCTGGAATGTGAAAGTCAAGTGGGCCTTAGAAAGCATCACTACGAACAAAGCTAGTGGAGGTGATGGAATTCCAGTGGAGCTATTTCAGATCCTGAAAGATGATGCTGTGAAAGTGCTGCACTCAATATGCCAGCAAATTTGGAAAACTCAGCAGTGGCCACAGGACTGGAAAAGGTCAGTTTTCATTCCAATCCCAAAGAAAGGCAATGCCAAAGAATGCTCAAACTACTGCACAACTGCACTCATCTCACATGCTAGTAAAGTAATGCTCAAAATTCTCCAAGCCAGGCTTCAGCAATACGTGAACCATGAACTTCCAGATGTTCAAGCTGGTTTTAGAAAAGGCAGAGGAACCAGAGATCAAATTGCCAACATCTGCTGGATCATCGAAAAAGCAAGAGAGTTCCAGAAAAACATCTATTTCTGCTTTATTGACTATGCCAAAGCCTTTGACTGTGTGGATCACAATAAACTGTGGAAAATTCTGAAAGTGATAGGAATACCAGGGAAGACCACCTGATCTGCCTCTTGAGAGGTTTGTATGCAGGTCAGGAAGCAATAGTTAGAACTGGACATGGAACAACAGACTGGCTCCAGATAGGAAAAGGAGTACGTCAAGGCTGTATATTGTCACCCTGCTTATTTAACTTATATGCAGAGTACATCATAAGAAACGCTGGACTGTAAGAAACACAAGCTGGAATCAAGATTGCCGGGAGAAATATCAATAACCTCAGATATGCAGGTGACACCACCCTTATGGCAGAAAGTGAAGAGGAACTCAAAAGCCTCTTGAAAGTGAAAGTGGAGAGTGAAAAAGTTGGCTTAAAGCTCAACATTCAGAAAACGAAGATCATGGCATCCGGTCCCACCACTTCATGGGAAATAGGATGGGGAAACAGTGGAAACAGTGTCAGACTTTATTTTTGGGGCTCCAAAATCACTGCAGATGGTGACTGCAGCCATGAAATTAAAAGACGCTTACTCCTTGGAAGGCAAGTTATGACCAACCTAGATAGCATATTCAAAAGCAGAGACATTACTTTGCCAACAAAAGTCCATCTAGTCAAGGCTGTGGTTTTTCCAGTGGTTACGTATGGATGTGAGAGTTGGACTGTGAAGAAAGCTGAGCACCGAAGAATTGATGCTTTTGAACTGTGGTGCTGGAGAAGACTCTTGAGAGTCCCTTGGACTGCAAGGAGATCCAACCAGTCCATCCTAAAGGAGATCGGCCCTGGGATTTCTTTGGAAGGAATGATGTTAAAGCTGAAACTCCAGTACTTTGGCCACCTCATGCGAAGAGTTGACTCATTGGAAAAGACTCTGATGCTGGGAGGGATTGGGGGCAGGAGGAGAAGGGGACGACAGAGGATGAGATGGCTGGATGGCATCGCTGACTCGATGGACATAAGTCTGTGTGAACTCCGGGAGTTGGTGATGGACAGGGAGGCCTGGTGTGCTGCGATTCATGGGGTGGCAAAGAGTCGGACACGACTGAGCGACTGAACTGAACTGAATAAGGGCCTACTGTATAGTGTAAGGAACTACTCAGTGTTCTGTATGGCCTAAATGCAAAAAGAGTCTGAAAAAGAGTGGAATGTTTATATGTATAACTACCTGAACTACTTTGCTGTACACCTGAAACTAACACAGCATTGTAAGTCAACCGTACTCCAATAAAAATGAAAAAAATATCAAACACATATGAGATTGTTATCCAGGCCTATCTGAGTCAGAGTGTGGAAGATGACAAGTAGGCATTAGCAGACTGGCTCAGTAGTCTCCTTTTTTCCTTTTGGCCAAAAGTTTCCACAAATGCATTCTTTAATTATTTGTTGACATATCCTGATTTACAGTGTTGTGCTCATTTCTGCAGTGCAGTGAAGTGACTCAGTTATATATCTATATATTTAATATTCTTTTCCATTATGACTTATCCTGGGAGATTGGGTATAGTTCCCTGTGCTATACAGTAGGCCCTGTTGTTTATCCACTCTAAATGTCATAGTTTGCCTCTACTGACCCCAGATTCCCAATCCATCCCTCTCTCCCTCACCTCCTTGGCAACTACATGTCTGTTCTCCATGAGTCTTGATTCTGTTTTGTAGAAAGGTTCATTCGTGTCCTATTTTAGATTCCACATGTCAGTGATATCATAAGGTATTTGTCTGTTTCTGACTGACTTTACTTAGTAAGACAGTTGTATCTACATTGCTGCAAACAGCATTGTTTCATTCTTTTTAATGACTGAGTGGTATTCCATAGTATATACGTTCCACATCTTTTGGAAGAACGTGAAGATGTCTTTGACCCAGTATGGAAATTTAGCAAAAATACAGAAGGCAACTCCTGGTTCAAAGCAGCACAAAATGAATTCTTATCTTGAAGTTACAAGCCTTTGAATGTCCAGTTCAATTGTAAGTAGTCTAGATTGACTCATTGTTAGCCATGTAGTAACTTAAAGTTCTACAATATTTTCTAACCCATGACCTTCTTACATATAACATCATATTTGTGTCCATGTAACTCTAGTTGGAAAAGTTTCTTGGGCTGTTTAAACTAGCTGCCTGCAGTTTCAGATAATTGCTTTCTAAGCGTTTTGTAGCACTTAGTTTATGTTTCTCATTCTTCCATTGTTTATATTGTCATTTAGAAAAGATCTGTGGCAGGAAGCTGCTGCCAAAATAACAAGTCTTAACTCAAGCTATGTTATTTCCTTTTGACTATCTGATATGATGGTACATTAGATAATTATTAAGAAAATTCGACTTTACTGCTGTTTAATACTAGAAAATAAGACATTTATGTTGTGGCTATACTTTTTCACTAGGGCCAAATGTATGATTATTATAATCACATATCATTTGAGTTTTTAAATGAAAACTTTATAATAAAAGTGATACTTTAATTAGAACACCCATAGTATTATCTCCTGTTACTTGTTTGAGCATTTAATATACCTGAGCAAGGAAAAGCATTTGAACAATTTCTTAAACTTTATAAACAGAAATCTGATTTTTCCCAAGTTTTTCAGCCTATGTGTGAGCTTGTACCACCCAAAGTAGAAGGTAGCATATTTTGTTTTATTACTCTTGGCAAGTATAATGTTTATATTTCAAGATTTTTATCCTTTGTCAAAATGTTCCTTTTCAAATATGAGGGGAGAAATATATTGGTATTTGATTATGTAGGGCTAAAAAGCAATTTCGTCAAGATAACACAGCATAAAATGTGTTAGCTTCAGTTTCTGGACACGGCAGCTACTCGTCAAGGTCTTTTTTTTTTTAAAAAGAGAAATTCATTTTGTGCAAGACAACACTGCTTACCTTTGGCAGTAGACGTTTCATCAGCAGTGTGACCAGTTGTCTTTCTGCTGGTCCATTATTATGCCAAGCTGAAGATCCAGTAGGAAATGAAAGTAATTCATCTTTCCCCATGTTTGAGTAATAATGTTGATATTCTTGAAACCTCATGTTTGAAAGACAGAAATAATTCTCCTTATTACACATTCTTGGATGTTCAAAATGAACATTAGTTCAACGGATATGAGTATGCATTGAGCTGATGTTCTTGGAGTAATGTCTTGCTGTTAAGAAGGGCTTGTGCGTGCTTGCTTAGTCACTCAGTCGTGTCCAACTCTTTGCGACCCCATGGACTGAGCCAGGCTCCTCTATCCATGTGGATTGTCCAGGCAAGAATACTGGAGTGGATTGCCATGCCCTCCTCCAGGGGATCTTCCTAACCCAGGGATCAAATCCAGGTCTCCCGCATTGCTGGTGGATTTTTTATGTCTGAGCTACCAGGGAAACTGTACATTAATGAGATGGTTGTGTATCTAATATTTAAATAAACTGAAGTATTCATGTGGCCTACAACTGGCAGATTTAAAAAAACAAACATTTAATATTTGTCCTTATCTGATTATAAAAATATTACATTTTGATTATAGAAAGGTAGGGGAAGTAAAGAGAAAAGAAGTTACCCATAATTCCAGGACTTTGAGACAACTACCACTGACGTTGTGAAGTAGTTCTTCTATTCATCCTTTGGGGGAGGGTGTTTTTTTTGCCTTTATGATTCAATTTTGTATGTTGCTCTTTGTTGTTAACACTGGGTCATGAGCATTTTTCCACTCTAATAAAAATTCTCTTTGACCTTCAGGTTAAAGCCAGTATAGTTTTTCATCAGTAACAGTGTGAAATAGTAGAAAATATATATATATTGGTCTCTGCCCCTAGTTCCTGGCACAGAGCTCCTAAAGCCCTTGTAGTTTTCTAAGTGATAAGAGCACTAGAAGCATCTTTTGTTGTCATAAGGCAACTTTAGGTGGGCTCCTGGATGGATCCTGCTTGAGGGCTGGTCAGCAGGGTGACTAAACCATAATTAGAAGCTTGGAATTATCAGCACGCCCCACCACACACACACACACACACACACACACACACACACGTATGGAGAAGGGCTAGAAGTGAAGTTAATGATTGATCGTGCCTACAAGAAGCAGCCTCTATAAAAATCCCACTTGGGGGGGTTTGGGAAGCTTCCAGGTTGGTGAACACAACCACATATCTGGAGGGTAATGTCCCCGTCTCCATGGGGACAGAAGTGCCTGTGCTCAGGACCCTCCCAAGACCATGCATTATGTGTCTGTTCATCTGTACCATTTAATACACTGGTGAATGTAGGTCAGTGTTTCCCTGAGTTCTCCGAGCTGCTCTAGCAGATTAATCAAACCAGAGGAGGGGGCCCTGGGAACCCTTGATTTACAGCCCATCAGCCAGGAGCACAGGTGACGGCCTAGACTTGGGACTGGCCTCTGAAGTAGGTATAATGTCAAAAGTGGGTTAATTGGTGGGACACCTGGCTCATGTTGCAGAGAATAATTTGGTGGGGGAAAATCCCTCACACATGTGACCAGAAGTGTCAAAAGTGATGTGTTGTGTGTCAATGGTAAAGTAAAATGGTAAAAAACCCAGGGGAGGGAAGCCTGGGTTTTCCCCTCCTTGCTCAGCTTCCTGCTTGTTGGCCCATATCAGGGTCTCACCAGAGTGCGTTCCAGCCTGCTCCTTCATATCGTGGGGCCTGAGTGTTCATCAGGTTCCTGTCCTGAGCACACCTGGGAGGGAGCCTTGTGTCTCTGCTGTTCTCCAGTTGCAACAGAAACATTTTGTTACTTTCTAACATTTCTAAAGTCAGATGTAGCTAGAAATGGCATGTCATATTCAGTTGGTAGCATTGTTACTTTCATAGAGGAGAGACATAAAATAATGGTATATAAAATAATTGTATGTCTTTCAATGTAGAATATCTTGTATGTGTGAGTCACTCAGTTGTGTCCGACTGTTTATGGCCCCCGGACTGTAACCTGCCAGGCTCCTCTGTCCATGGGATTCTCCAGGCAAGAATAGTGGAGTGGTTTGCCATTTCCTTCTCCAGGGGATCTTCCCAACCCATGGATCGAACCTGGGTCTCCTGCATTGCAGGCAGATTCTTTACCATCTGACCCACCAGTTAAATAGCATTCTTCTTCCCTCCTTCCTTTTTAGAATAAACTAATCTCTTCTCTATCATTCTGACTAATTGCCCTGCTTGTTGACCTCTTTGGTTTATTTCTGCCTCCCATCATTGATGCCAAAGTCCTCTCTTGAACTTTAGTCCATCTGGCTGTAGCTGGATATCTGTTCTTATTATTATCTTTTCTTAGACTTTGTTTTGCCTTTTACATTTATCTAACCTGCGTGTATCCTCTCTGTATTGTTGATCCCATCCAGCCTGGATTTAGTGTCGTTTCACCCTCTTCTGCTTGGCTAAGAGGGTATCCTGGTTTTAGCCACTCTAGAGATCAGACCCAGAGAAGGCAATGGCACCCCACTCCAGTACTCTTGCCTGGAAAATCACATGGACGGAGGAGCCTGGTAGGCTGCAGTCCATGGGGTCGCTAAGAATCGGACACGACTGAGTGACTTCACTTTCACTTTTCACTTTCATGCATTGGAGAAGGAAATGGCAACCCACCCCAGTGTTCTTGCCTGGAGAATCCCAGGGACGGGGGAGCCTGGTGGGCTGCCGTCTATGGGGTCGCACAGAGTCGGACACGACTGAAGTGACTTAGCAGCAGCAGCAGCAGCAGCAGCAGCAGAGATCAGACCAAGACTGCTGACCTTGATCTTTCCAGTTGTTGTTTTTGTTGTTGTCTACTGGCTAAGTTATGTCCGGCTCTTTTGTGACTCTATGTAGCTGCCAGGCTCCTCTGTCCATGGGATTTCCCAGGCAAAAATACTGGAGTGGGTTGCCATTTCTTCCGCCAGGGGATCTTCCCAACCCAGGCATTGAAATCGAGGCTCCTACCATGTCTCCTTCATTGCAGGCAGATTCTTTACCACTGAAAGTGAAAGTGAAGGTTGCTCAGTCATGTCCGACTCTTTGCGACCCCATGGACTAAACAGTCCATGAAACTCTCCAGGCCAGAATACTAGAGTGGGTTGCCTTTCCGTTCTCCAGGCGATCTTCCCAACCCGGGAATCGAACCCAGGTCTCCCACATTGCAGGTGGACTCTTTACCAGCTGAGCCACAAGGAAATCCCTTTACCACTGAGCCCATGGGGAAATCTGCAAACTGTTGGCTCTTCCCAGTCCTAGGAAATTCCCTAGTGAGTAGAGAATAGATTTTCTCCAAAGCTGACTTCTGCATAAGCTTACTACGGAAAGATGAGCATGTTGCATCTTAGGTTCATGTTGAGGCATCAGGTGATGTCTTGTAGCTAAGTAGATAGTTGCTTCCATGACTTGGAGACTCAGAGGAATGTTGGAGTGTGAATATGTAGATTTAGAAGTCATCTCTGTAGCAGTAGATTGCAAGTGAAGGCAAGAAAGTGGGTGGAATTATCTAAGAAATGTCTAGAGAAGGCCAAAGAAGGAGCCTTAGGGAAGACAAATTTTGAAGCTTTCAAGATGAGCGTATGTAGAGAGTGAGTCTGGTGTGGTATGTAGTTTGGTAACAGTGTTTTTACAATCCCATGCAAGTATGGTGAATTACATACAATTCAAAGAAACTGAGTTTTCATGAAGTTACTGAGGGACGGTTAAGGGGTAGTGAAAAAGAAACTTGGTTTACCAGTTGACCTCTTAACGACTGTGTCAAAGTGGAATATAGTGTTTTGTGTAGAAGCTATTGTGTAGTGGGTTGAGTGGAAGGATGGAAGTTGGAAGAGTGAACAATAGATATTAATGTGATGAATAGTAACTTTCTGAACCCAGAGCGATAATATTGTTTAATGAAGAAATTCAAGGCATTTCCTTTTATCAGGTTAAAATTAGTTAAGCATATCTACTAAAAACAAGTTAGAAAATAAATATCCCCATAATGAAGAAAATAAGATGACGTGTATGCCACCAGAATTCAAAGACAAAAACACTATTACTATGATGCTATTTCTCTTTCAGAATTTTAATTCATGTGTATGTGTATGTCTTACTTATAAAATGAGATTGTTACATATTTTTGCAACTGTACTTTTTTATTTAATGTATCTTGAAAACTCTGTCATCTTCTATCACCATAGATTAATTTTGCCTGTTCTTGAACTTTTGTTTCTGATTTGACTATTTTTAGAACTTTATACATAGAACCATTTATGTTTTATTCTGTGTCTGTTTCTCTCCTCGGTATCATGTTTGAGGTATCTCTGTGACGTTATCGGTAACGGTTCATCCATTTTTACTGCCTGCAGAATATGACGATACAACAGGTTTTTCAGTGTTTCTGCCTTTGGTGGACATGTGAGTTGTTTTATGGTTTTGACTATTATGAATAATTTGGGGGGACATTCTTATATATCTAAATATATGTGCATTTCTGTTGGGTAAATATGTAGGCCAGATTTGTTAGATTACCGGATAAGTGTGTGTCCCACTTTAGTAGGTGTTGCCAGTTTTCCAAATTAACTATGCCAATTTATACTTCCCCCAGCAGTGTATGAGAGGGTCAGTTGTTCTGCGCTCTCTGACCTCCTCCCCACTTTTTAAAATGTAGCCATCATTGTTGTTGAGTGATATTTCTCTGTAGATTTAGTTTGCATTTCCCCAGTGTGTATCTTTCATGGTTTTACAGATGTTACCTGGTTGTTTGGCCATCCTTTTTATGTGAATTGTGTGTTCAGTTCTTTTGTTCCTTATTTATTTGGATTCTTGATCATTTTTTATTGACTTGTAAATTTTCTAAAATATATTCTGGATACAAGAGCTTTGTCAGTTATGTTTGCTCAAAGTATCTTCTAGTCTGTCTTTGCGTTTTTTCTCTTAATGATATCTTTTGATAAGCAGAAGTTCTTCACTTTAACACGGCCCAGTTTATCAATTTGTTGAAGTTTCATGGTTAGTGGTTTTCATGTCCTATTTATGAAATCTTTGTCTACCCCAAGGTCATGAAGATATTTGCTAATTTTTTTAGTAAGAGCTTTATTAGTTTTTCTTTCACATTTGGAACTATGAATCATCTCAAATTAATTTTTTTAGGATAATTTGTGGAGGGTTTATTTACTAAGGGCTTAATTATGCAAGTATGTGGGAGGAATAGGGGGACCAAGGGGAGAGTGCCAAGAATCCTGGGGCCAGCAGCACCAGAGCATTACCATCCCAGGAGTCAAAGGGACAAGGGGGAGGAGAGGTTACTGCAGCCTCGGAGGAGGGAAGAGTACTGTAGAGCAGGTCATCTGGAGAAGGTAGTGATGTTTTGTCCCGGACCACAGCCACAGCCACAGCCTTGCAAGGAGAGAAGAGGCCCTTTCTCCTCCCTTCTCAACTGATGCTCCCATTGGCCAGAGCCCAAAGGAAGGACTAGGTAGGCTGGGAGGGAACTGGTCCCTCTTGAGGGGGATTACCTGATCTGGGGAGGCCTCTCTAGACCAAAGTACAGCCCAGAGGAAGGAGTAAGTAGTTTTGTAGTAGAGCACAGCCCTGTGCAGCCCTTAGCATACAACTGTTGCTATACACCATCACCCTGTATGCCGTTACTAGGCAGTGGTTACCACGGAACCATTAGTGGTCCTGCTTAGCCATTGGTCGGCGCCCAATAGGCCCCGCCCCCAAGCAACCAACTATCAAGGAGCCACTGTTAGTGGGCTATTCAGCCAGAGGTCAGAGGAGTGGTGGTCCTCAGGCAGAGAGTTAGATAAGAGGCGAATCCCAGCCTTCTCCCTGGGGTCCTCCAGCTCACCCGGCCTTGGGTCAGTGGATGAGCTGGGGGCCCAGGAAACAGGCTGGGAGCTGTGTCCTGCAGGGCTCCAGAGCCCTTGCCAAGGCCACCCAACTGGCCAGACCCAGGCCTTGAGGTGGTGGTGACTCTCTCCCCGATCCCCGTCTCTGTGACCTCATGGCAGTGGCCGTCTTCATAGGATGCAGTGTGTGTGACTTGGCCCCCCTGTTCAGGCTACCTGAGGAACCTGGGGGCCAGTTGGGTCCTGGGTGCCTGGATCCCTCAGTGTTGACAGCTGGACCTCAGGGAGTAAAGGTTGTGGCTTTGGGACCTGGCGCTTTCTTGTCAGAACAGAGAATGACATTCCTTTGGTGGAATATACAGGAACATCGTAAGCTGACCATGACCAAGCCTGACCTCAAGAACAAAGGATCTGATACCTAGACTTACAACAACTAACCATGGCCCTCTCCCACCTTTGCTAGAAATGGGCTTTGCTGAGAGCTTTGGGGGAGTTTGGGCCTTTTTAAGGCATAAGCCCGCCTCTCCTTGCAGGGCCCTCTATAAACCTTTTTCCTTTTTCTGCTCCAAACTCTGACATTTTGGTATTGTTTGGCCCCGCTGTGCGATGGGCATGTGGACTTGCCTTTTGATAACAGTTGGGGTCACTGCTTGGACACTGCAGGTATGAACTCAGTCTCCCAAGGCCTACGTGCTGGTTGTTGCAGGCCCCTCCCCACCAAAGAGCGGTCATGACTGAAGAGTCTCCTCCTGTCCCCATGGTGCAAGGTCAGGGTAGGGGCTCCCACAAAACCACCCATGATGCTGGGGGCAGGGAGGGTGCTGGATTCTCTTTTCCTATTGGAGCAACCAGAGACTCAGGAAGTGGTGCTACCCTGGCCTGAGGAGGGGCGGTGTGGTCAATGCGCTGCTGTTTCTCCTACCTTCCATCGCAGTCTGTCATGGTCTCCGTGGTGCTGGATGTGCTTCAGCCTCACCTTCCCCATTCCAGAATGCTCTCTGTGGTGTCTTGTTTTTGAAGAGTTGTTAGTCTTCTTCTGAGAGGGACAGAGGTCAGGAACAGTCTGTGTCACCCTCTTGGTGATGTCACTCTCAAATATATTTTTATATATGGTATGAGATAGCAAGTTGGGGTTAATTTAAAACTTTGAAATTGGTTCTGTATGTCCATCTTCTAGCTTTTTCCTTCAAGATCTAGTCCTCTTGCTCTCTGTGAATTCTGCCCTTAGTGACGTGCTTAGAAAGTCCTCCCCAATCCGTCCTGGGTTATAAAAATATTTATGTGTATTTTCCTGCTCTTTCATGGCCTGAGTTTAAAAATCTTGACTCTTTAATCCAATTGGGATACAATTTCATATTTACTTTTATTTAGTCACCTGGTATCATTTATCGAATTATTTATTTCTCATGCACTGATTTGATAAGCTTATTGTATCTTGAAACTTATATCGGTGCCAGTTCATTCCAAGGAGACGCTGTATGTGTGGATTTTGACCTTTCTTTCCCCATTAGCAGTGTGTCACAGACATTTTCCCACAGCAGTACATGTAACACTTCAGCACCATTCTTCTTGTCTGGGTGATATCTCATTCTGTGCATCGCATAATTTAATTTGCAGGTCTTGTCTTTGGCTTCTTTCCCTGTCTCCTCCCCCTCCCTGTCCCCAGTCTGTATCCAGCACTTACATGCCAGCCATGCCTTGTGCTATCTTGTAAAAGGCCATCAGAGTGCTTGCATGGTAGGTTGTGACTGCTTAGTAAATTGTCTTTCTTCTTGCAAACTGAAAGGTCCCTCAGACAAGGCACGGTGTATGTCATGTCATTTTTGCTCATTGTCATTTTCCCAGCTCTTATCGCAGCGTGGCACACAATTGCCGCGTGATAAATGTTTGGTAAATGAGCAAATTAGATTTATCTCTCTTCCTCTTGGTGTATATTTCATTGTTAATCAACCGTCTGTCTTGTGTAGCAGTTAAGAGCTTGGGATTCTTAAATGAGACTGCTCTTGCTGGAATCCTGTCTCTACCACTTCCTGGCTAATATTGGTCAAGGGACTCAGTTTTCTCACCTGTGAAATGGGATTAATAGCAGTGCCGACCTCCTAGGTCTAGAAACAAACATGTAAAAACATCATGGGGTGCTTGGGTTTATATTTTAAAATATACCCTCTCTCACCAATGTTGTATGTGTGATTAAATATTTTGGAGATATAAAAGATATAGTAAATAAGATGGTAAATCCCAAGATACCTACCATCTAGCTTAAGAAATAAAAATATAAATATGCTTTTTTAAGTTTTGCCAGTCTGATGTATATGACTTGATATTCACCAAGCCTTGTGGTTTTGTTTTCCATTCCTCTCATTAGTGGTTGAATATCCGGGGTGCCCTCTACTGCACGCAGACTTGGCTCTAACCCTGGTCTCCTCGCTCGAGTGGGCCAGCGCTGTAGCATGTGTTTAAGGTGGTGAAGGGTGGGAGAGGTTATTATCTGGATAGTTGGATGCTTTTGCAGTAGTGAACTCCTTGACTGTTTAAAGTCCATCCTGATATTCTACATCAATAGTACAACCTAGCTAATACATGTATGGCCTGCTGTGCTCTGGGGCCACAATGCTCGCGTTTGAAACTGGATCCACTCCTTAGAGCTCTGTGAGCTCTGAATTTCAATTCCTTTATCTGTAAAATGGGGATAAAGGAACACTTAACCACATAAGCTTGTTTTGAGGATTAAGTGAATTACTGTGGAGCGTGCTTATTGGAATGACCTATAAGACCGAATAAAACTTAATAAATGAAAACTTATTTATACGCCTCCAAAGTGGGTTAGTGAGAATTTATAACCTATATGTCATGCTGAGGAATTTATGTCCTCAGTTTTAAAATATATATATTCTTTGAAATACAAATTATTCAGCTACTTAAATTTATATCTATTTTGCGTATGAACATTTCAAAGTATTCTGAGTTTATCTGGGGTCTGCTTTGAATGTTTATTCTCAAGACCAGAAATTGTGTTTGTTTTCTCTGAAACTCTAAGCAGAACTTCATTGCAAAGAGGGGGTTCTGAAAGGAATTTTGATACAAATACCTGCAGTCCATAATCTTCCCTGTTGCCTTCCTTCATGTATATTTATCTGCAGATTATTTTTATCTTGAATTTTAAAATGGAACAGATGTTTGTAATACTTAAAGCAAGTGTATGTGGACGCATGCATACAGTGTGTGTTTATAGACATGTGTGTGCATATATATTTTTTGTGATATCTCCCTATTTACTTACACACACACATATATATAGTATATATAAAATACACATTTTTATATTATATACAATATGCTTATATACTTTTTGCAGTATCTCCTAATAAAAAATGTAAATCCCAAACATTACAAACTGTAATGATCACCTTATGAAAAAAATTCTGTTCCCTCTTAGAACTATCTTCATGAATCATCGTTTTGCCTCATGATCTGTTACTGTTAGAGGGATAAGATCTGTTATACTTGCTTTTAGACCTCATAAAATACTGATCAAGCATCTTGTTTCTTTCCTTGAATTTTTCTCAGTTTTATAATCATGTGTCTTAGGATAAGGATAGTTCTGGGAAAAAAAAAAAAAGATTTTTAGGTTAAGTTTTAAAATAAACTTAATAAAGTGAACAGGCTTCCCTAGTGGTCAGCGATAAAGAATCTGCCTGCCAATACAGGAGACTTGGGTTCGATCCCTGTGTCAGGAAGATCCCCTTGGAGAAGGAAACAGCAGCCCACTCCCATATTCTTGCCTAGGAAATCCCATGGACAGTAGGGCCTGGAGGGCGACAGTCCATAGGGTTGCAAAAGAATCAGACACGACTGAGTGGCTAAACAACAACAGCAATAAAGTGAATAGTAAAGTTTAAAAAGTACTGACTTTAATGAAAATGCTACTACACAATCATTAAGAAAAAGCCCAATAAAACAATAGGAACAGAAGCCAAAGGTTGATGTTATTGTCCAGTTGCTAAGTTGTGTTTGACTTGTTGTGTCTCCATGGACTGCAGCATGCCAGGCTGCCCTGTCCTTCACTGCCTCCTAGAGTTTGCTCAGCCTCATGTCCATTGAGTCCAAAGACAAAAACCCATAATAGAACATGAACTACAAATGCTTTTAAATGCAAATGAAAATAACAGTGAGGAAACAAGGACTCTCATATATCTCTGGTGAGAATGTAAATTGGTACAACCTCATTTTTGAAGGACACTTTTTTGCTTTCTATGAAAATAAAAAGTACATATGCCTTTTGAGTGAGGAGTTCATACTGAGTAATTTACCCTGAGACATACTTCCATCCACACAAAGTAAACAAAGTGAGATATATACAAGATTATTCATTATGACATTATTTATAGTCACAAATGATTGGAAGCAAACTAAATATCCATCAGTAGAGAGCCAATTGAATAAATTATGGTACATCTATACATTTGAATTCGTTTTAACTTGAGTGTCTAGTGGTAGAGGGAGCTCTTTGGCTCTTTTCCTCTTTGTACCTTTTCAGAGTGTTGTGTGTTGTGTTGTGTTGTGTTGTGTGTCCTCAGTCATGTCTGACTTGTTGCAACTCTGTGGACTGTAGCCCCCCAGGTTTCTCTGTCCATGGGATTCTCCAGGCTAGAACAGTGGAGTGAGTTGCTATTTCCTTCTCCAGGGGATTTTCCCAATGCAGGGATTGAACCTGTGTCTCTTACATCTCCTGCCTTGGAAGGCAGATTCTTAACTACGGCACCACCTGGGAAGCCCTTTCAGAGTGTTCTTAATTTTAAAAAGGATGACTGTCAGAAGCTGCCCCAAGCAGACACCTTTTTCTAGGGAAAAGAATTGTAAAAATTGTTTTATATTCTTCTTTCTAGTAAGTAGTAACAGTCATTATTGAAGCTTGAGTAAAGCAGAGAAGGTAGTATAGAAGCTAAAAAGCCCCTCAGATCAGATCAGTCGCTCAGTTGTGTCCGACTATTTGCAACCCCATGAATCGCAGCACGCCAGGCCTCCCTGTTCATCACCAACTCCCGGAGTTCACCCAGACTCACGTCCATTGAGTCAGCGATGCCATCCAGCCATCTCATCCTCTGTCGTCCCCTTCTCCTCCTGCCCCCAATCCCTCCCAGCATCAGAGTCTTTTCCAATGAGTCAACTCTTCACATGAGGTGGCCAAAGTACTGGAGTTTCAGCTTCAGCATCATTCCTTCCAAAGAAATCCCAGGGTTGATCTCCTTTAGGATGGACTGGTTGGATCTCCTTGCAGACCAAGGGACTCTCAAGAGTCTTCTCCCACACCACAGTTCAAAAGCACCAATTCTTCGGCACTCAGCCTTCTTCACAGTCCAACTCTAACATCCATACATGACCACAGGAAAAACCATAGCCTTGACTAGACGAACCTTTGTTGGCAAAGTAATGTCTCTGCTTTTGAATATGCTATCTAGGTTGGTCATAACTTTCCTTCCAAGGAGTAAGCGTCTTTTAATTTCATGGCTGCAGTCACCATCTGCAGTGATTTTGGAGCCCCGAAAAATAAAGTCTGACACTGTTTCCACTGTTTCCCCATCCTATTTCCCATGAAGTGGTGGGACCGGATGCCATGATCTTCGTTTTCTGAATGTTGAGCTTTAAGCCAACTTTTTCACTCTCCACTTTCACTTTCATCAAGAGGCTTTTTAGTTCTTCTTCACTTTCTGCCATAAGGGTGGTGTCATCTGCATATCTGAGGTTATTGATATTTCTCCCGGCAATCTTGATTCCAGCTTGTGTTTCTTCCAGTCCAGCATTTCTTGTGATGTACTCTACATATAAGTTAAATAAGCAGGGTGACAATATACAGCCTTGACAAACTCCTTTTCCTATTTGGAACCACTCTGTTGTTCCATATCCAGTTTTAACTATTGCTTCCTGACCTGCATACAAATTTCTCAAGAGGCAGATCAGGTGTTCTGGTATTCCCGTCTCTTTCAGAATTTTCCACAGTTTATTGTGATCCACACAGTCAAAGGCTTTGGCATAGTCAATAAAGCAGAAATAGATGTTTTTCTGGAACTCTCTTGCTTTTTCGATGATCCAGCGGATGTTGGCAATTTGATCTCTGGTTCCTCTGCTTTTTCTAAAACCAGCTTGAACATCAGGAAGTTCACAGTTCACGTATTGCTGAAGCCTGGCTTGAAGAATTTTGAGCATTACTTTACTAGCGTGTGAGATGAGTGCAATTGTGCGGTAGTTTGAGCATTCTTTGGCATTGCTTTTCTTTGGGATTGGAATGAAAACTGATGTTTTCCAGTCCTGTGCCCACTGCTGAGTTTTCCAAATTTGCTGGCATATTGAGTGCAGCACTTTCACAGCATCATCTTTCAGGATTTGGAATAGCTCAACTGGAATTCCATCACCTCCACTAGCTTTGTTCGTAATGATGTTTTCTAAGGCCCACTTGACTTCACATTCCAGGATGTCTGGCTCTAGGTCATTGATCACACTATCATGATTATCTGGGTCGTGAAGATCTTTTTGTACAGTTCTTCTGTGTATTCTTGCCATCTCTTCTTAATATCTTCTGCTTCTGTTAGGTCCATACCATTTCTGTCCTTTATCGAGCTCATCTGTGCATGAAATGTTCCTTTGGTATCTCTGATTTTCTTGAAGAGATCCCTAGTCTTCCCCATTCTGTTGTTTTCCTCTATTTCTTTGCATTGCAGAGAACAAAAATTTGATTGAAGTCAGATCATAGTGAGTTACAGAAAGTGGGTATGTTAATTGTCTCATGTACAAACATTTTCACTTTGAGCTCTTATTTCATCAACATCACACACATTTGTTTTTCCTAAATATTCTAACCAGCACATAATATAATTTCCCAAGACTTAACACTAGTAATTAGTCATCTTAAACATATTATTTGATCATCATTTGATATAAAGTTTACTAAAGAGCACTGACTTTGCTTTCATGCTCCATCTCATCTTATTTTTGTGTGTGTGTTTTCCACCCTTTAGAAGCTTTCAGGCAGTGATTGTAGTTAGTGTTTTGTCAAAGTGTTTGATTAGAACTTCGTGGGGGATCTTTCTAGTTCTTGGAAAGTAAGCATAGTGGACATATGTGACTCCACTGTGGCACTGTACCAACTCTGTGACCTCGGTGAAGCCACTCAACCTCTGTAAAGCCTTTGCTTCCTCACCAGTTCAGCAGCATTAAAACAGTTCCTGACTCAACCAGATTGAGTTGAGGGGTTAATGATATAATACAGGTAAAACTCTTAGTACATTGCTTGGCACGTGGGCTCAGTAATGTTAATGGTATAGATGATTAATAAAATTAGTTCTAATCTAAGCAGTGATCCTTTGCCTCTTGGGATAATTTTTGATTACAAATTGATTCTTAACACTTGGAAGAGTTTGTTTTTACTGCATTCAGTTCAGCTCACTCTCACTTGGAGCTTATTATGTTTCAAGTCCTGTGCAAGGCCCCGGGTATAATTATATCTAGGATGTGGTCCAAGCCCTAGGGGAATCACAGTCTTCTGGGGACAAATACAGGCACACCTCGCTTAGCTGCACTGCACTTTGTTGCGCTTTGCGGATATTGTGTGTTTTACGAGTTGAAGGTTTGTGGCAACCCTATGTCAAGCCAGTCTATCAGCCAGTCTATTGGCAGCGTTTTTTCAACAGCATTTGCTCACTTTGTGCTTCTTTGTCACATTTTGGTAACTCTGGCAAAGTTTCATATTTTTTCATTACTAGTGTATTTGTTATGGTGATCTGTGATCAGTAATCTTTGATGTTACTACTACAGCTACCTGAAAACTCACACAATAGCGTTTTTTAACAATGAAGTACTTTTTTGATAAAGATATGTACGTTTTTTTAAGCCATGATACTGTGCACAATTAATAGACTATAGTATTGTGTAAACATTACTCTTCTATGCAGTGAGAAACCAAAGAATTCACGAGACTCACTTTTTTGTGATATTAGCTTTATTGCAATGGTCTGGAACGAGCCTGCAGTACCTCTGAGGTCTGCCTTTAGGCACATAGAGAATTTCAGCACGTGGAAACAAGTGCTGGAGAAGGAGTATGCACAGGGTTAGGAGAGACACTGGGATCAGAGTTGGGAAGGATCTGTATTATTCAAAAACTAAGAAATGGTCAGGGGGCTTCCCTGGTGGCTCAGTGGTAAAGAATCTGCCTGTCAATTCGGGAGACTGGGTTCGATGCCTGGTCTGGGATGATCCCGCCTGCCTCAGAGCAGCTAAGCCTGTGTGCCACAGCTATTGAGGATGTGCTCTAGAGTCTAGGAGCTGCATCTGTTCAGCCCACGAGCTGAAACTGCTGAAATCTTCGTGCCCTAGAGCCTGTGCTCCACAAGAGAAGCCACTGCAATGAGAAGCCTGCGCACTGTGCCCCACAAGCCACAACTAGAGAAAAGCCCTTGCAGCAACAAAGACCCAGCACAGCCAAAAATACATAAAGTTACTACAAAAAAATTAGCCTTAAAGATCTAGTCCTCCACAGGTTAATAATGCCTAGCACATCAACAGAGTTTTAAAAAATCTGTTAAAGTAATTCTGTGATTCTAAAAACACTCGATATGTCATTTAACTGAAGCTGAAAAAGTATATACTAATGAGATACTTTTTTTGACTTACATTGAACAAAAACATTATTAAGAGTTGTAAAATTATGCAAGCATGGGTGATAAAAATTTGCTATAATTTTATATGTCATGAATGTAACAGTGGATAATTTATCCAATAGAAGTTTCGAGATCTTGATGGCCTAAACCTTACCAGGTCCATCCACTGAGTAGTATCAGTTTTGGGTGGATGACCTTCATGGCACAAGTTTTTTTTTTCCCCATTTGAGGAACTGTCTTTTACATGAAGCTCACTGTGTATTAAGGTCAGCCCCAGGTAGGCTGTGGCTTGACTAATAGTGAATAATACTGACATGCTATAGCTCAAAAAATGAGAAATGATTTTAAAGATCTAGTTATCCACAAGTTAAGAGGGTTTTATCCACCCTTTGACCTTCGGTTCATATTATCGGATCCACTGAAGGATATAAGCAGAGACATCTCTTCTAAATACAGGCACACCCTGCAGACCATCTCCCTGTCAGTTGTTGGTTTCCACCTCTTTGTTTCTGATACCCAAACACGTACAGTGTAGATATTTTTCAGTACAGTGTTTTAAATTGATATTTACAAGGGCAGTGATGGCAATGTGCTTAGTTGTGTCTGACTCTTTTCTGACTCCATGGACTGTAGCCCACCAGACTTCTCTGTCTGTGGGATTTTCCAGGCAAGAGTACTGGAGTGGGTTGCCATTTCCTCCTCTAGGGGATCTTCCTGATACAAGGATGGAACCTGCATTTCCTCCGTTGCCAGCAGATTCTTTACTGCTGAGCCACTGGGGAGGCCCTTACAAGGGCAAAATTTATACTTATTTTCCAAAATTTAATACAGCATTTAAAGCAAAATGATATGCAAGGTAAGTCTTGGATGATGTCCCAAGTACCATTGGTAAATCATCAGAGTCAGGTGTAGGTGATGGGAAAGCTCATCACGTGAGCCGAGGGGGGCCAGCACGGAGGGAGGCCTTTACTGAGCAGTTGCTGTTTACCTTGTTTGTCTTCCATTGTTATATCGAGAAGTAGTGTTTTACACATTTTACAGGCTAACACAATAGTTGTTACATTTGTGGGCATTTTACCCTATTTTAGGTTCATTTTAAGAAAGTCTTTGGAGGCTCTGAGCTGATCTGTAACACATTTTAATTTTTCCCATTTAAAATAATGGGAAATATGCTTCACTTAGCGTTTTTATGCATGCTTTTAGATTCCAGGAACGGATTACTGCTCTTAGCTGGGAGATGCCTGTGTTACTGTAGTTCCATCCTTTTTAATTAATTAGTGATTGTGATTCTTGAGATATACTGGGTGTGTGTTTCCCGTGGCCATTTTTTTCTCTGAATGTCTTTCTGCTGCCCAATATATTTTAAATTGCATTTTCAAATTTACAGTTTTCAGGGAAGCACAGTTTATGTTCTTTTTTTGTTATCCTTATAGTTCTTATTTAGGCATAAGTTTGAGTTTTTGGTAGCATAGCATAATCATACTCTATGTATAACTTTATCTCCTTTGCAGCTTAAATATTTTTCTGTGCTATGATATAATCTTATTCTACTATTCACTGATAATGATGGATCACCTTCCTCTAATATTTATCAGTTTTCCCTTGTATTTTTGTTTTTATGATGGTTCCTTCTTATGTGTGCATAAAATTTAATATACTGGATCATAAACAAATGTTTAAAAGATATAAACTGCACAAACTGCATTCAGTCATTCATTCAGCGGTATATATTTTGCTAAATATTTTATAAGAACTCTTCTCGACACTGGGGATCAGTGAATAAGACACACAAGGCTCCTGTTCTCTGTTAGGAGAGAAAGAGAGACAGAAAACAAATGGATTAAAAAATTTTGCCATTCATAGGCTACCAAACATAATGTGGTAAGAACAAAAGTTTAAATGAACAAGGCTCAATCACTTGATAATTCATAGAGTAACTTTTAATTTTCATTAGATGAAAGGAAATCAAGACTAGAATTTCACATATTTGTAGAAGTCAGAATACTGCATGACAATATCCAGAATTGAACCAAAGATGAATTATGTCACTTGGGATTCAGATTACCTATGTATAACAGATACCCCCAAATAGTGAGTGGGATAATCAAGTTAGAAATCCTTTTTTTTTTCTCATGTCACAGAAACTCAAATAAAGGTGAACCAAGAGCTGATACAGCTTCCCTGGTGACTCAGGTGGTAAAGAATCCGCCTGCAGTGCAGGAGACATGGGTTCCATCCCTGGGTTGGGAAGATCCCCTGAGAAGGAAATGGCAACCCACTCCAGTATTCTTGCCTGGGAAATCCCATGGACAGAGGAGCCTGGCGGGCTACAGTCCACGGGGTCACAGGAGTCAGACACGACTTACTAACTAAACCACCATCACTAAGAACTGAAGCAGTGGCTGTGAGATAGTGGAAAAGAATATATACTGTTTTTTGTCTTCACTTCCTGGCATTGATCTCCTGAAACTCTTGTAATTTCCTAAGTGATAAGAGCATCTTTTATTCTAATATTGGTTTTTGACCCTGGTTCTTGACGCAGAATCCCTAAATCCCTTGGAATTTCATGGATGTCTTTTGTTCTCATGAAGTGGCTTCTGATGGGCTTGTGGATGGAAACTGATCACTAGAAAGACGAAGTCAAACTTAGAAGCTTGGAATTTTCACCCTATACCATATCTTGTAGGAAGGAGAGAGAGGTTACAAATTAGTGATCAATCATGCCTATGTGATGAAGCCTCTATAAACATCACAAAGGCACAGGGTTCAGGAGCTTCTGGGTTATTGAAACCATGGAGGTGCTGAGACAGTAGTGCCTGGTAAACATGCAGACTCCTCACCCCTTCCCACTTATCTGGCCCTACTCAGCTATCCATCTGCGGGTCATCTGTATTCTCTATCTTATCCTTTTATAATAAACTGACATATAGTAAGTAAATTGTTTTCCTTAGTTCTGTGAATTGTTCTAGAAAATTAATTGAACTTGAAGAGGTTGTGGGAATCGCCAGTTTATAACTTATTGGTCAGAAGTACAGGTAACAACCCTAATTTGCACTTAGGGTCTGAAGTATGGTTGGGGCAGTCTGGAGGGCATGAGCCCTTAACCCTGGGGATCTGATGCTGTCTCCAGGTAGATAGTGTCAGAATTGAGTTGAATTGGAGGATCCTCAGATGGTGTCACATTCTTGCTTGATATGGGAGAAAACCCCACTCCTCTGGTGTCAGAAGTGTTGTGAATACGGTTGTGGTGTGAAAGTAAAGGAGAAACACGGGAAAGAGTGTGAGTTTTTCATTTTCAGTATTTTCACGGTGTTTCAGAGACCCAGGTTCCTGTCTGACATTCAACATATGACTCCCATTCTGAAGTTTACTTCATGGTCCAAAATGCTTGCTAGAGCTCCAGCCATCATGTTGCCCTTCCAGCCTTCATTTTGAGCAGACAGTATAAGGATATAAGGATGGGTATTAGAAGAGCAGAACTTCTTTTTAAAATAATTTGTATACCTCTTTCTTTTACATCTTTTTGGCCTGAACTTAGTCCCTTGACTACATCCTGCTAAGGGAGGCTGGAAAATGTAATCTTTTAGCTGAGAATACTGTTGTCCCCAAGTAGTTCAGACATTATGCTTATAAGGAAGAAAGGGGAATGAGTTTTGGTAAGAGACTAGCAATCCACATCAATGAACTAAGCATTAAGTTCAAATGTTAAGCAAATAGCAATAAAATAAGGCTATTAGGAAGAAAGAAATAATCAAGGTAAAAAAAGATCAATTAATTTGAGGGTAAAACCCCCCAAATATTGGTCATATGGAATGTAATTGATGCTCATAATCAAAGTAACCTTAATGGTTTGCTGGAGATGGAAGGCAGATTGTATAGCATTTCTAAAGACAGAAAACAGAAGACAGAAAAGGAGACAGAAGAAGGATTTAGGGTTTGTTTCGGGGTGTTACTTGTTTGAAGTGAGGAAGACTGAGCATGAACCTGTAGGTAGAAAGGAAGATGTGTGAGAGAGGGTTGATCTTTATGTACCTCTCAGGGAGAGGTATGTTTTATTTCTAATTTCTAGACTAATACTTTTATCACTGTCTCAAGAACACATATATTCTTCTGATATATGTGTTAACATTCACTCAACACAGTATTTTTAAAAAGATTTAAAAAAAAGTTAGTCCTAGACAAGTTAGAACTGAGGTCACTTACCAGGGTTCATTTGCAAGGGATGTCTATTTGTCCTAATGTACATAGATAAAGGATTTTCTTCTGACAAAGGGCTAGAGAGGGACACCCAGGTGGTTTGAACAGACATTTTCAAAAAGAACCACCACTTTCAATTTGGTTTTAGTGATATTTGCTTTGACATTTCAAATAGCATTAAAGGAAAATGTTCATGTTTATAAAAGTGGTTTGGGGTTAAATGTGATTGAGATCCGCTGCCACATATGAAGGAAATCACCAGTTCCCCCCTCCCCTTCTCCCATCACTAAGAGACCAGTAAGCATTTTTTCCTGCAACTGCACGGATTTCATACTCTTTAATATATTCCAAATGGAATCATTTAAGGCCATTCATCTCAAAGCTTATTTTAAAATTTTAGCTTAGCTATTGTTATTTTGGACATTAGAATTGGACCTTTTCATGAGAATCATTGTATCTGATTTATGAAAAGAGTGTGGAGAAAAGGGATGTTAAAAAAAATGGGCAGTAGCTAATTTCTTTTGCTTATTGAAACCAGAAAGAAGGAAGCACGTTGGACATTTGAAGATCCTTATTAGTGTATTTGCGAAGTGAAGATAATGGAACCTGAGTTCTGTTTGACTTATGGCAACATGAAGATAATTTGCTTCTTTGATGTGGCCCAGAAGCTAGTATGTATGGCAGAAACTCATTTGCCACATCATAGGAGTAAAAAATTATGCCATTAATTCCTTCATAGTCTGCAATATTGGATTGAAATAAATACCATTTATATGTAGCCATTTGCACCTTTACGTCTTCCAGCCACACAGTGGGGGAAGAAAAAAATGATGTTTTGCCAATGACAAGTTAGAAATATTAAAAATCATGTACATAGAATTTGAGTAACCTTTGGAATTTATTAGCTTTATTTCCACAAGGTTTAGAGTCTTTCTGATGGTGTATCTTCTAGCTTTGGAGTTTGTGAAACAGACCAAAAAAACCCAAATCAAAAAGGAGATTCATCTTCCTGCTGATTCATGAAGGTGTCAGGAGACCCTGACCTGGTCCAGTGATTGAAGAGAGCTTCCATTTTATATTACCATAAGGAAAGTTTCTGGTTTTTTGTTTTTCTCTTCCTGGTTCATGCTGGAAAATTGTCATCTTTTGACTGTATGTACTTTGAAAATATCTGGTGGATGCTGGAAAATCCTTCAGTTGTAGTTCTATTTGTATAATTATAACCCATTACAATTCAACTACATCTTCCGCAGGGGAAAAGCAGTGATTATTTTTTGGACTCCTGGTCACCAGTTTCTAGGAGTGGTAGGATGTAGAGATTGAGGACAGGGATAGGAGAATGGATGGAGACCATCTTATTTTCCAGAACTTACTCCTCATCATCTCTAGGAGGGAGCTAGGGTACACAGGCCACCTCCTGCCCATTTTTAAAAAGATGGTTCCATTTAATGGAGCTCTGTTTTGAATACAGTGGTTTCTTGACCAAAAGTCAATTTTATGTCCTAAAAAAATTCATGCACTAGGAAAAGGCACGTTTGAAGAATTTAGCACTTAAAGGAAAATTTAGATTGAAGCTGGGAATTAGAGCGAATCAGTGAAATCCCTTCTAAGTACTGTGTTCATTAAATAGAAGGACAAAGGAAATCATATTGAATACAGTGAATGTTAATAACATTTTATAAATCTTTAATTAGTATTGGGTAGTGTTCAGCTAATTTTTACTTCTCTGTTCCTTGTTTGCAATAACATTTCAGACTCCTCTACAGCAACCACATGGTAATTGCAAATTTGTTTGTGTTTGTGTGTAGTAAATGAAGAATTTGTTTTTTCTTTCCTGTCTGACCAATGACTAAATTGACTTAACTTCCACTGTAGGTCAAAAACCCAGAGAATTTGATGCTTGAAATGAAAAGCCTGGGGATAAATTTTATTTAACCTATTTAGTTTACCATATTTTAAAATATCTTCCTCAACACATAGAGTTAACTACCTGTGGTGCCACCCATAGTAACTTTACCCCAGACCTCACCAAAATTTAGTGAAATTGAAGGCAGAAGGGGAAGGGGACAACAGGAGGATGAGATGGTTGGATGGCATCACCGACTCGATGGCCATGAGGTTGAGCAAGCTCTGGGAGTTGGTGATGGACAGGGAAGTCTGGCGTGCTGCAGTCCATGGGGTCACAGAGAGTTGGACACGACTGAGCGACTGAACTGAACTGATAGGTTCCAAGATGCAGTTTTATGGCCTGTGTTTTGTCTTTTTAATTATTGCTCATGACTATAATCCAAAAACCTTCACTGCTCTACTTTTTATTTTCTATCCTTTTTTTGTCTTTCACTAATATCTAGATCCTTTTTTCCCTAACATATCCAGTAGTCGTGATTCACAATCCCTGTACAAGGTCATTCAAATGTCCACAGCAAAGGGAAATATATACAGGAATAAATCTGCAAGTGGTAGGATTTTACAAACAAGGAACTGGTGATTGACTTACAGACATCATGAAATGATCACCATTGGAAGTCTAATGAACATTCATTGTCTCATATGGATACAAAAATTAAAGAAATAGAAAAAATATATTTTCCTTGTGATGAGAACTCTTCCGCTTTACTCACTTAACAAATTTCATGTGTAACATTCAGCAGTGTTAATTGTATTTATCGTTAGCATCATATCCCTAGTACTTACTTATAACTGAATGTTTGTACTGTTTTGGTTTGTTACTATTTTTTGCTTTTGAGATGTTTGTGATTTTCATTGACTCCAAATACTTTTAATTAAAGACTTAATGATCTCTTTCTATATGTATACAGATACACACATAACATATATATGTATGTACATATCTATATTTATGTTTCTAAGTATGCTGTGAGACAGGGCTTCTTTTTCTCCTTTATGGATTATTGATTGGAGCTGCATCATTGTTGAATAATTTATCCTTTACCCCATGATTTGTAATGGCTGCTTATTGTAATCAAGTTTTCATGTATTCATGGATGTTTCTGAACTTTCTACTCTTTTATATTGTTTTTATTTTTTTTAATCTTGCTCCATTAGCACACTGAGTTACTATAAGATTGATATTTAGTGCGAAAGACCCCTCTTCTTCAAAATTGTTCTTGCTTATTCTTAGCCCCTTAATACATTTTCATGTTTATTTTAGAATCATTTTGTCAGTTTTCACACCTCCCCCCACACACACCCACATATGCACATAACTTTCAGATATTGATTGGAATTGCATTGAATTTATAGTTTAATTTGGGAAAATTGCCATCTTTATGAAGTCGTGTCTTTGGTTTAAAGTCGCTTGTTCTGTCACTTTAATTTTTTTTTTTTGACTGAAATTTATCTTCTAATTGTAGATTTTGTTGGCTGTCTTTGTGAAATGTTACATTTCCACACATCTCTTGGAATTGTTTGCAGGCTCTTCTTGAGTAGGTGGTTGTTTTTGCTCACATGTGCGCTCTAACAGGCGGCTAGGTCCAATTCGTGGTCACGAGGCTGTTTCATTATATATTTTTAGCCATCTTTATCTATTGGATTTTCAGTTTTCATTTCTTCTATGTATCCCTGTAGCAGGGCTGGCTCAAGAGGTGAGCTTAAGGTACCCCTTTGTACATTCATTCATTGGTAAATTATGCACATTAGATAAGTAAGGGGGTTTTGGATGAAAGGCTTAATTTTTGGTATTTTCGTGTCTGTATAGCAAGCACCAAATACCCTTCTTCCCGGCTCTTCTTGCCATCATTCCAGATTCACTTTCTTGTGAGTCACACATGAGGTAAAGTGCTGTACACTCAGTCTCATCTTGTCACTAACAAGCTTTCCAGGGAGGAAGCTTTATAGGCTTACTTCAAGGACTGAGTCACCTTCTAATGAGTCTGGTTTTGCTTTTTGGTTTTTGTGTGGGTTTATTTTTTTTTTTTTGCGGAGCCAAGCTTAGGTACAGGGAGATTGTTACTGGTAGATTAAAGACAGTCTGAACATCCCTCGACTATAAAAGCATATGTATTTGGACAGTTAATTCCCCAGGAAGGGAGCCTTTACCATTTAACATCTGGGGCTTGAACTTGTGAATTGTCACGAGTAATATTTCTGGAGAAATAGATCTATAGGACTTATTGATTTTAGAGTTGTGTGGTTTCTGGCTGCCCTGTTATTCGTTTCACATTGGCTTTGTCTCAGTGGTTTTGTATTAATAAGATGTGCTTTGGGTATATCCAGATGTCCTTCTCGTTCATCCTCTGCACATTCCCAGTGTTTCTGTCTGTGTCTGCTGCAGAATGATGGAGAGGTGGTTGCCTGAGGGAACTTTGTCAGAGATTTTACTTCTCTGTCAATATCCTCAGACTTTTAAGTCGAAGGGCTGCTTAGGTGACTTGGGTCTGTGTATGCCACCCTGGTGTAGGCCTTCACAAAATCTTCTGCTTATCGATTTGCATAACATTGTTTCTCTGACTTCCGCTTATTCTTATGTAGATAGGCTACCTCTCTCACTTACCTTGTGATAGCGGCCCCATAATTTTGTACTCACACCTTTCTTCCCATAGAAGTCTTCAGTTAAGTTCAGTTCAGTCACTCAGTCGTGTCCGACTCTTTGTGACCCCATGGATTGCAGCATGCCAGGCCTCCCTGTCCATCACCAACTCCCAGAGTTTACTTGAACTCATGTCCATTGAGTTGGTGATGCCATCCAAACATCTCATCCTCTGTTGTCCCCTTCTCCTCCTGCCTTTAATGTTTCCCAGCATCAGGGTCTTTTCAAATGAGTCAGTTATTCGCATCAGGTGGCCAAAGGATTGGAATTTCAGCTTCAGCATCAGTCCTTCCAATGAATATTCAGGACTGATTTCCTTTAGGATGGACTGGTTGGATCTCCTTGCAGTCCAAGGGACTCTGAAGTCCTCTCCAACACCACAGTTCAAAAGCATCAATTCGTCCGTGCTCAGCTTTATAGAAATCTTAGCATTTTGTTTATTCTCTTTCATTGTTTTGGTTTCGTCTTGAGCTCTTTACATTCTGTCTCTCCTGGTAATCATCTTTTTTCCCTCTCATTGGTTCTTGTTTCTTCCTTTTTCCTTGCATTCCCATGTTTTATTGATCAATTTCTGTGATTGTGGCTCTCAGGTGTCAACTTAAAAAAAAAGCATAACATGAAAGTTTTGAGTTAAGTTTTATGTGGAGTAAAATGAGGACTGCAGCTTGGGAGACAGCATTTCAGACAGCTCTGAGAAACTGCTCCAAAGAGATGGGGGGAAGGTAAGTATATATGTGATTTTGGTGAAGGGGGAGTACATGCAATCAAGCACATATTTTTTTTAGAAGGTTTCTGCCAGTCATGAGGAGCAGACATCACCATGAAGGATTTTAGTGCTTTTCTGGATGTGAGGAGGTGCAAGAATTGGGCACATAAAATCAGCTCCTGAAAATAATCAAACTATCTGAAGACCTGTCATGCCAATTGTTCCCCTAGCACAGAGTGCCTCATTTCTGCTCTCTGCTCTGAACTCCTTTCATAGGGTGTTGAAAATCAGCTGCTGCAGTAGCACATGATTTAATCCTTGTAGAGGTAGATGGCAAGTGCCAATGGCAAGTGTCAGTTTGTAGTTGACACAGGGCACTAGTCATTTTTACACTGTAAGAACAGTCCTGTTCAAAATGCCAAGAGAGCTTTATTTCTTCCATTCTGTTCTAACCTCCAAAAGATGGAAAAACACGGCTCCGTATTACTCATTTGCTTTTCCGGTGTGTAAATACTACTGCCTTTTAAAAAAAATCCTCTCGTGGGGTTTGTTTTTCCCTGCTCTTATTTACGTACAGTTTCTCTTTATACAGCTGCCAGTGCTCTTAGTCTCTTCTGTGTTTGCATTTTGCGCTCCTCAGCTTCCTCTTCTTGCTGTTTTTCAAGAGATGGACTTACAGTTCCCCTTTGACCGTACTTCCACTATGCAGTATGCTCCATGTCTGCCAGTTCCGCATCCTCAGATTCAACCAACTGCAGAGCAAAAACGTTTGGGGAAGACAAAAAATTCCAGAGTTTCAAAAAGGAAAACTTAAATTTGCTTTGCAACTGTTTACATCGCATTTACATGGTATTTCCAACTATTTACATAATATATACATTGTATTAGGTATTATAAGTACTCTAGAAATGATTTAAGATGTACAGGAGGATGTGCACGCGTTATATGCAAATACTGTGCCATTTTATATTAGAGATTTGAGCATCTGAAGATTTGGGTATCTGCAGTTGTCCTAGAACCAACCCATGAATATTGAGTGTTGACTATATGCATACATTATAATGTGATTTTGTGTGTGTGTGTGTGTACATGTATGTGTATATATATAACATTTTTAAAATTATGTGTAATTTCACCTTCCTTCTACTCTTTCACACAACCAACATCTTCCTTCATATTAACTATGTTACTAGGAGGATGTCAAGCCGTTTTTTTTTCCCTCTTTGCTATTATAAGTAACACGGAGGTCCATGACTCTTCAAATTCAGGCCACATTCTGTCTCATATTCAAGTTGATTTGCCTGATCTTCGAGGCTCAGCCGAACCTAAGGCAAATCTTTTTCTACTTCCTTTACCAGATTTCTGGTTTTTGAGCAGAGAATTTTGTTTGAGGGATCTGTTTAAGGATAATTAAGATCAGGCATATCAAGAAACTTTTAAACTGATCCATTCTCATCTAATGAGTCAATACTGTTAATATGAAAAAGTGTGTGTGTGTGCAGGTTTTCTGACCCCACAACTTTTCTTGTATTTCCTTCTCAGATTTTTGTATTTCTCTGGTGTATATGTATTTATGTCATTAATACTGTAGTATGTGTACAATTTTGTTTTTAGCTTTTTAAAATTTCGATGCTGTTACATAAAAATTACCCCTTATTATTAAATTTTCTTTTAAAACAGTTATTCTCAATAGGAGCAAAGGTACAAAAGAAAAACAGGTCTCCCACCCGCTTCCTTCCCTTTTCTGAGAATCACATGTGTATGGAACTCTCTTACTGTTAGGAGTGTGTTTCTCTGCCATGTTCAGATTCATAACCGGTGTTCTGAAATAATCATCTTTAGTGTTAAACAGCTGTATCATAAATCATCTAGCTATTTCTTGGGATTGAGATATTTATAGTATCTCATTATTACAAATAAAGCTGGAATGAACCTTCTTATTCATCAGTATTTGTCCACAAATTTTATCATTTCCAAAGGCTTACATCTTTAGAAATGTAGTTATTGGATCAACAGATTTGAGTATTTTTCAGAGACTTTAATTATGTTGCCATGCTACTTCCCAAAATGTTTGTAGTGAATTATGCTTTTAACCGTCAGTGAATGAATTTCTCTGTCTTGCTACACTCTAGGCAGCAGTGAATATTGCTATTTCAAAAAAATCGTTGCCAATCTGATAAGCCAAAATGGTACCTCATTACTGCTTCAATTTGCATTTCTTTGATTACTGGTAACTCAGAGCCATGTTTTAGGAGACCATTTTATCTTGTTTTGACACACAGCCTCAGCTCAAGTTTGTCTTGAATTGCAACTGTCAAGATAAATTGTTGAAATTAAGAACTGTAGTCCTGGGATATAATAACCTCATCTAGAATACGTAGCACTGCAAGATGCCTAATTAGAGGGAACAGAACTAACTCGTAACTCTATATTTTTAAACCTTTTTAGTGTGGATTTTTAAAACATTCAAGTGAGGTGAGAATAATATAGGGAATTCCTATGTAACCATGATCTTAGCTGTCATTTTTCACCTCTCCTTTCTGAGACTCATAATGTGTATGTTAAACACTTTAATCCTTTCCAGTATTCTTGCCTGGAGAATTCCATGGACAGAGGAGCCTGGCAGGCTGCAGTGCGTGGGGTCACACAGAGTCGAACATGACTGAGCAACTAACACTTTCACAGGTGTTTAAAGAGGAATGTAAATAAGCCTACAACCCTTCTGATCCTTATAAGTAAGCACTATTAATGGCTTGATGTGTTTCCTTTAGGATTTCTTTTCCTGTTGGATTTTCTTCACTGAGTCTTATAAAACTGTCCTTGCCATCTTTCCTTGATCTACATTTTCAATCATTCATAAAAGTTTAAATTAGTTGGTTACTTAGTTAATTTATTTTGGGAATAATTCTATAATAGTTTTCCTTCTTATCTTTGAATATGAAGAAGACTTCACTTAGCTAGATCATAAGTTATATCTTTGAATTTATTTTCTACTTTTTTGCTTTATTTGACCTATCAGATTGACACATTTTGTTTTGACTCCCATAAACAGTATCAGACTTAATTAAGGGACTTCCCTGGTGGTCCAGTGATTAAGGTTCTGTGCTTCTAATGCAGGAGGCCTGGGTTCAATTCTTGGTCAGGGGACTAGCTCCCGCATGCCACAACTGAGAGCTTGCACACCACGACTAAAGATCCTGCATGTGGCGGCTAAGACCTGGCACGGTCAGACGAAACCAAACCAAAGCAAAAAGCAGAAAAGTAACTCTTGGTTAATTAAAGCCATTTTAAGGATAGGTATGCTTTCTAAGGTCTTTAAAAGAATCATTGTCCAGTTTCTAGTATTGGTGAACACATATTCCTTTGATTTAAAAAATAATGGTTGTCAGTGAGGGGTTGTTTCAATTTTAAGGTGTTTTTTGTTTTAAGGAGTTCAGAATCATTTTTTTGACAAGCATGGTATGATGGCTTGTGGAGCCAGGCAGGAGTGTTGAAGTCTTGTCTTGATGGTTTCCTGGCTCCTCTCCTCTTTTGGTGTTAACCACTGTTGCTAATTTCGTTTCTGACTTGAGTTTGTTCATTTACTAGAATAGAATGTAGCTTATACAACAGTTGACACTGTGGTTGCTTCGTTCACTGCTGTATCTCCCGCACCTAGTGTAACACCTGGTGACTGTTGTTGAGTTGCTATCTGTGTGATCAAATGAACAGATCTATGTAACTGCTGCTGGTGGTGGTAGCCAAAATGTATTCATCGTTTTCTCTCTGCGGGGGCTGTGTTCTAGGTTCTTTGTTTTAGTCCTTCTAATTTAACAATAATACTATGAGGTACAGATACTGTTACTCTTCCCTTTTTTACAGAGGGGCAAAGAGCTCACCTGGAAAATCCCATGGACGGAGGAGCCTGGTAGGCTGCAGTCCACGGGGTCGCAAAGAGTCGGACACGACTGAGCAACTTCACTCACAAAGAGCTCACCTAAGCTCACACAGCTGACTCAGTAGCTTCATTGCTACTGTGTACTCTTTTCCTCATTTTATACTTTTTTCCTCTTTTCTTCACTCAGGCCTTTTCTGCTTTGTACTTGATTCTTTATACCGCCTGCCTCCCTATGCAGTTCCCTTTGATAAGCATTTAACATTTACCTTTGGAATTTCAACCTCAATTTTTACTTCATGTGTTTTCAGTCCATGTATTACTTCCCTCTAAGAAACATAATAAGTTGAAACTCAAATTTAAAATCTGTCACAAAAATCTGATCTAAAGTCTAGAGGTGAACATCTAGGTCTCTCGCTGCACAGTCCAGCTGCACGTTTGTTGGGATATAACTTTCCGATCACCCCACCCCCCATTTATTGTGTGTGTTCTCACCACTAGGGGAGAAGAATCTTAGACGCTTAAATTAAACAAATGCATGTCATGTTGAGGTTTGGCAGAAACCAACTCAATATTGTAGAGCAATTATCCTTCAATTAAAAATGAATAAATTTAATGATTAAAAAACCCCAGAAATACATGAAATTATAATGTGCCAACTACTTGACTTTTTTTTTTTTTAACAACTCACATTGTGACATTTCACAGATCACATTGTAGCTTGAACAGAAAGTAGCTAAACTTTTTGCCTAACTGGATACTTTTCATCTTCATTTTTATTATATTCCATATTATATTCCATTCAGTTCAGTTTAGTCACTCATTCGTGTCTGACTCTTTGCGACTCCATGGACTGCAGCACACCAGGCTTCTCTGTCCATCACCACCTCCTGGAACTCGCTCAGACTCACGTCCATCAAGTTGATAATGCCATCCAGCCATCTTATCTTCTATCGTCCTCTTCTTCTCCTTCCTTCAGTCTTTCCCAGCATCAGGATCTTTTCCAATGAGTCAGTTCTTTGCATCAGGTGGCCAAAGTATTGGAGTTTCAGCTTCAGCATCCATAGTATTGGGTTGGCCAAGAAGTTCATTTGGGTTTTTCCATAAGATGTAATGAAAAAACCCGAATGTACCTTTTGACTGACCCAATATCACACCATCCATATCCCCTACTAGAGAATATGACACATTCAGAAAATCCTGCAGTAATAACCAATCCAGAACCTATACAAATTAAATTTGCTAATTAATTCCCCAAATTGGGGAAAAAATATTTTTTATTTGAATTATATTACTACACTCCAGTGTGTACTCCAGTTTTCCCTCTCTCTCCTGTTTTTTTTTTTTTTAATCTAAAAGGATAATATAAAGTATTAAGTATGTCCTTTGCAAAGGCAATGCCAGCTCTCACCTCTCAAGCATCATCTGTACTCAGTTTTTGTTTTAATTTGATCTAACTGGAGTGTAACTCCACTTTCTTCTGTAGACTTTAGGAACTGCTTTAACTAACTTTACATAGACTTTAAAGTCTCCAAAACTGTCCCATTGAGCAGGCTCCCTACAGACACAGTGAAACCCAGAATGTGAATCTGATCATTTGAAATAAAATCTAATGACATTCCTGTTTTTGTAACCCCATAGTAGTGCTTTTCTTTGTCTTTAATCATCTGAACATTAGTATGCTATAGATAAAACGTAAATGTACTAAAATCAGTTCCTTCTGTTGATCAAAAGATATGCAGAAAGTAAAAAGGAAGGCCTTAAAGCAGATGAAAATATTTCTGATACAATTATAACAGAGTTCTTATAGCCAGGATATATAAAGAATTTGAAAAACCCAGTAGTAAAAAGACCATTATCCCCATAGAGAAATATTCAGGACACTCGAACAAATATTTCACAAAAGTAGAGATCAGAATGGCCAAAACATACTCAACTTCATCAGTAAACAGACAGATACAAAATAGAACAGCACAGAAATGGCTGAAGTTTTAAAAGACTACCAACAAGAGTTGCTGAAGATGAGAAGTAGCCGGAACTCTGATCCACTCCAAGTGGATGTGTGGTCAAATGCCCTTGAAAACCAGTCTGGCAAAATACGTGTGCTTCCTGTGATCCAGCATTTCCACTCTTAGGAACATCAAAGAAATGTGTCCATCAGGAGTCAGGTACAGTAACACTCTTTGCATTGGTGTTTTGTAAGAGACCATGCTGGGAAAACAACCAACCAACCAACCACTTTCACTAGTAGTTAATATTTTCCTATACTGGAGTACTAAACAGCAGTAAAAATGTATCTGAAGCCCGAATCACCATCAAATTCAGTGAATGACATTCAGTGAAAGAAGCAGACATAGAAGAATATGTGTCATAGTAGCATTTCATTAAATTCTCTAAAGCAGAAAAAGCTGAACTCTAGTGTTATGAGAGATAACAGCATTGCTTTTCTTTTAATTTTTATTGGAGTATAGTTGATTTACAGTGTTGGGTTATTTTCAAGTGTACAGCAAAGTGAATCAGTTTTATATATATTGTATTTAAAATATATTTATATATAAATACAGAAAATATATAAATAATATATTTATATCTAATTTAGATGTTTATTATATATTTATAAATATATACAATTTATATTGTATATATATTTATATATTTCTTTTCCCACATAGGCCATTATAGAGTATTGAGTAGAGAGATCCCTGTGCTATACAGTAGGTCCTTATTAGTTACTATTTTATATATAGTGTTGTGTATACATCAATCCCAATCTTCCAACTTATCCTCCCCTCCACCCCTAGGAACCATAAATTTTCAGCATTGTTTTATAACAGCTAAAAGGTAGAAATAATCTAGATGTCTATCAGTGGGAATATAGCTGAATGAATTATTGTATACTCATGTAATGGAATGTTAGATAACAAAATGAGCAGATCCCAACATACAGCAACATGGATGAACTGTATAAACACCATGTTGTGTGAGAGAAGCAAGACACAAAAGAATATATGGTTCTTTGTATATACATTTCAAACATAGGCACAAGTCTAATGTTGAAATCAGAATATCAGATAGCTTTAGGGTGAAGGGAATGGATGGTGCTGGGTGGGTGATGGATATTTCTTTGTGTTAATCCCTTGGGTGATACATTTGTGTTTTATGTACATTTCTCTTTGCATGATTTATTTCACAATTTGAGAAGGTTTAGCAACAAGAGATAGAGTCTGCCTTGGATTCTTTCTGCTTGGGTTCATTTCCGAGCTCTGCTGCTTTCCAACTGTGTAGCTTTGGGAAATTTATTTAGCAGCCCTGGGCCTCAGTTTCATATCTATAATGTGAAGATAATAAACCTATTTTATAAGATTTGTTGCAAAGAAGAGACAAATATTGGAATCTTTGCTAAGATATTAAACACAACAACAGCTGGCACATAGTAAGGGCTGACTCATTGCCAACTCCTGCTATTGTTTTTGTTGGTATCATTGCAGTTTATTTGTTGAAAAGAATTTTTAACTCCCATTGGAATTACATTATATTTAGAAATCTCTCATGGCTCTCCATATAGGCTAATTTTTTGTTATGGTCTCAGAAAAGTTTACTTTTTTCACTGTCCATGTTATTTCATAAATAATCATCAAGTATTTTATAGTTGTATTTTGTAAAGTAGAATTTGTGTTTTGTAATATATATGTATATGCTTTACAGATATATGTATATATAGTATATATATGTAGCAATATATGGCATATAATAGCTAATACATATTATGACTTACTGCTGCCAGCATGGTTCTAAGCATTATGTAGTAGTGAAAGTCGTTCAGTCGTGTTTGACTCTTTGCTACCCCATGGACTATACAGTCCATGGAATTCTATGGGCCAGTATACTGGAGTGGGTAGCCGTTCCCTTCTCCAGGGCATCTTCCCAATCCAGGGATCAAACCCAGGTCTCCTGTGTTGCAGGCAGATTCTTTACCAGCTGAGCCACCAGGGAAGCCCAAGCCTTATGTAGATGAACACTTGCAGTCCTGTGCAAAACCTGCATTTTACGCAGGGAGGAACTGAGAGAGTTTAAGATGGCTAGTATGTGGTCTGAGATTCAGTCTGGCCTGGCTTCCCTGATAGCTCAGTTGGTAAAGAATCCGCCTGCATTGCATGAGACTTGGGTTCAATCCTTGGGTTGTGAATATCCCCTGGAGAAGGGAAAGGCTACCCACTCCAGTATTCTGGCCTGGAGAATTCTATGGACTGTATAGTCCATGGAGTTGCAAAGAGCCGGACCAACTTTCACTTTCAGAGTCCACATCTATCCTCCCACTCTATGCTTGGAAAGCTGCTCATTTTTCTATTTTTATTTGGCCACTGGCCAATTTGACTTAATCTGATTTTTAGTTGATTTTCTTAGGTTTCCAGGAAGCCACCTATATCATTTGCAAGTACGTTTTTTTTGTATACTATTCAATTAGTCTTGTTCTTGCCTTATTGCTTTGATTTTAACTTTCAGAAAAGTGTTTATAAAGATAATACAGTGGACATTCTGCTGTTAGTCTGATTAAATGGAAATACCTCTGTTTTTTACATCTATAAGAATGACATGGACTGTTGACTCAAGGGTGTTTTCTTTATGTTAATGGTATGTTTTTTAATTTTTGAGTTTACCAAATGGTTTTTCAGTTGTTCATTCTGTTTTGTTTTAAAATCAGGGATGGACTTTAAACTATATCTATAAGATGACTGATTGATTTTTCTGTGTCACAATATTAATGTGATGAATTATATTAATACATAACCTAATATTGAATGGGCTTCCCTGGTGGCTCAGATGGTAAAGAATCCACCTGCAATACAGGAGACCCAGGTTCAATCCCTGGGTCAGGAGGATCCTCTGGAGAAGGAAATACCCACTCCAGTGTTCTTGCCTGGAGAATTCCATGGACAGAGGATCCTGGTGGGCTACAGTCCATGGGTTGCAAAGAGTCAGTCATGACTAAGTGACTTCACTAATATTGAATCATCTCTCCTTTTCTAGAATTTTTAACATAATGCTGAATTTCATTTGCTAAAATTTCGGTAAGATTTTTGCATGTATAAATACAAGTGAGATTGGCCTGCAGTTCTCTACCATTTTTGTTAGGTTTTGGCATTGGGTGAATTCTAGCTATGTAAAGGGAATCTGGAAGATGTGTGTCTTTTCATGCTTTATATACTGCATTTTAAAAATAAGTTTTGAGTGCATTTTCTAAAGTGGCCGCCTAATGATATTCATCTCTTCATCTCTTGGTTATCTTCAGATATAAGCAAAAGTAGAGAGAGAGATTGGTATCTTTTAATTGAAGTATAGTTGATGTGCAATATTATGTGAGTTTCAGGTGTACAGTATAGCAATTTGCAAAAAGATTATACTCCATTTATAATTATTATAAAATATTGGCTATATTCCCCTGTGCTGTACAATATATCCTTGTGGATTATTTTATACATAATAGTTTATATCTCTTAATCCCCTACCCCTATCTCCCTCCTCCACCCTTTCCTCTCCCCACTGGTAACCACCAATTTATTCTCTATATCCGTTTCTGTTTTGTTATGTTCATTGGTTTGTTGTATTTTTTTTTTAGATTGCACATCTAAGTGATATCATTCATTGTTTGCCTCTCTCTGACTGCCTTATTTCACTTAGCATAATCTCTAAGTCCAACCATGGTGTTCCAAATGGCAAAATTTCATTATTTTTTATGGCTGAGTAATATTCTATTGTTTATATATACCACATCTTTATCCATTCATCTTTTGGTGGACATTTAAGTTGCTTCCTTATCTTGGGAATTGTAAATAAATTCTGCTGTGGACATTGGGGGGCATGTAGAGGTTGGTATCATTCTTTTCAGCTCTCATCTCATTTTGTCTTTCTCTTGAGTATAATGAACCTTGCTACTTAAAGCATGGTTTGAGGTTTAGCAGCATGGATACTGCCCAGGAACTTGCTCCAAATGGATGCAATCATGCGCATATAATCACAGGCACCAATCAACTTTGCGTACTCTACTCGTTAAAGGCAAGTCATAGGTTCTGCCCCCACTCTTGTTGTAGATTTTAAACTACCATTAATCATGTTGTTTTGAGATGTTTGAGTTAGTCCTTGAACTTTTCACAGTTTGTCTAGGGTCCTGGAAAGGAAAGTCAAAGGGTATAAAGTTTTTAAAGGCGTGCATAACTGTTGTCTAGTTGCTTTTCAGAAAATCAGTACCTTTTTTTTTACATGACAGACAAACAAATGGCAACATTGACAGTTCATCAGTGTGCCTTTTCTGCCAACTAGGGATCATTAAATAATAAGAAAGCAGGAAAGAGGAAAAGTGTAAATTAAAAATCCTTATCATAAATACTTTGATTGATAATGGAGAGCCCGAAGGTTATTTGAATTCATTTTTGACAGTCTGAAACTATTTAGTCAATTCACTATTTCTGATCAAATGGAATTCAGTGTATTTGTTAAGAAACTTTTGGGTATCTTATCTAGTGTTAATGACTCAGACAGTAAAGAATCTGCCTGCAATGCAGGAGACCCAGGTTCGATACCTGGGTCAGGAAATCCCCTGGAGTAATGGCTACCCACTCCAGTACTCTTGTCTGGAGAATCTTATGGACAGAGGACCCTGGCGGGCTACAATCCTTGGGGTTGCAAAGAGTCAGACATGACTGAGCAACTAGCACTTATCTAGTGTTAGATACCGTTAGTGAGAGAAGAGAAATATACCAGTATTTGTGCCTATAAGGCTTCTGGGAGTCTTATGATATTGTTTACATTTTTTTTCATCTTTCTACAAAATGTAAACTTCAATTTTTAAAAGTTCATACTGGATTTCACCTTGCCTGGGGTTTCTGTGGGTTCAAGAAATTTGAAAATCTTCCAAGGTGATAAAAACAAAGTTATCTTTTCCTGTCTTTTAGCAACAACGTACTGTCTACAGACTGACTCTAGTGAAGGCATGGAACGTGGATGAGCTCCAGGCCTATGCCGAGCTGGTGTCCCTGGGGAATCCTGACTTCATCGAGGTGAAGGTAAGCCCCTGGCGGCCAGTGCCGGGCACACTTCCCCTGGCACTTTGCTGGCCACGGTGGGGTTACAACCTTCTAAAACCCTACACGAGGTCCTGGATGTTTGATTTATTTATGCAAAAATATTAATCAAGATCCTGGCACTGTTCTAGCCACTGGGGATAAGAACAGTAAAGACCAAGCATTTGCTCTCATGTATAAAAAGCTTATATTTTAGCGAGCCATAGACTGTCAACAGAAAATAAATGTACTGTCCACTACATAGTAACTTTAATATGCGGAGAAATAGAACACAGTTATAGTGAGTAATTGTTTGACATTTGAATAAACCTTAGCTATGGAAAACTTCAAATATATACAGAAGTAGAGAGACTGATGTGATTAACCCCCATCCATCCATTACCCAGCTTCAAAAATTACCAGCTCATGTTTCACCTGTACTCCTACCCATTTTCCTGCCCTTACCTATTATTTTCAAGCAAATCCTCACATTATACCATTACCTATAGCTGTTTCAGTGTGTATTTTTAAAAGATATGCACTCACTTTAAACACTTATTCAGAATACTGTTCTTACAACTAAATCGTTTTAATAGTAATTTCTTAAGTTTGGGGGCATATAAGATTTAAAACTTGACTGATTAACAGTTGAAATAGAGTTGATTTACAATATTGTATTAGTTTCAGGTATACAGCAAAGTAATTCAGTTATATATATTTTTTTCAGATTATTTTTTATTATAGGTTATTATAAGATATTGAATATAGTTGCCTGTGTTAGATAGTAAATCCTTGTTGCTTGTCTACTTTATGTATAGTAATGTTCATTGATTAATCCCATACTCCTAATTTACTCTTCCCTTTCCCCTTTGGTAATAACTAAGTTTGTTTTCTATGTCTGTGAGTCTGTTTCTATTTTGTATGTAGATTCATTTGTATTCTTTTCAAGATTCTTCACGTAAATGACCCCCTGTAACATTTGTCTTTTTTTGACTAGTATGATATTCTCTAGATGACCTGTGTTGCTGAAAATGGTAATATTTTATTCTTTTTAATGCCTGAGTAATATTCCATTGTGTATATACATTATATCCTCTTAAACCAACTGTCTTGGTTATTTGAAAAGGGTAGTTGCTCAGTCGTGTCTGACTCCTTGCGACGCTATGGACTGTAGCCCACCAGGCTCCTATGTGCATGGGATTCTCCAGGCCAGAATACTGGAGTGGGTTGCCATTTCCTTCTCCAGGGGGTCTTCCCGACCCAGGGATCGAACCTGGGTCTCCTGCATCACAGGCAGATGCTTTACCCTCTGAGCCACCAGGGAAGCTGGGGTTATTTGAAAATCTGGATCCAAATAAGGGTTAGAATTGGATTATTTCTGTCTTTAATTTCTTTTAGTCTATTAGTTCTGCTAGTAATTAATTCCCCTAGTAATTTATTTTGTTGGAAAAAATGGGTCATTTATCCTGGTTAGTTCCCTGTATTTAAATTTTAGATTTTGCTCTATTACATATTCTTCTGCCCCATATATTTTCTTTGAGTTAGTAGTTAGATCAAAAGAAGATTGATCAGGGGTGTGTGTGTGTGTGTTTGCATTTCAAGACAATTTTATTGGTGACGATTTCTAGCAGGCGGCATTTAATGTCATATTTTTGCCCGTGTTTCTGTGGGATAAATACCTGTAAGTGGATTGATGTGTGAGAGGATACATGGATATGCTGTTTTGCTAGATACTATGGTTGGCTGTTTTAGATTTCGTAAGCAGGAAGGTTTTTTGAGGAGATTACTCTTTTAAAAATTGATACCTGAGTAGGAAGAAGCAACACAATATTCAAAGGCTTGGGGTCAGAGCATTCTGGGCAGATGACACAGCTAGCCTGCAAGAGGGCCTTTGTGACCTCTGGGGCGGTTGGAGTTGGCTGTGGTACAAGATGAATCAGAGAAGAGGGCTAACAAAATCAGATTTTGTTAGGCCTTTTGCACAAGGATAACAGAATCAAATTTTACACTAAGTTTAATGATAAAACTTTTTTTTATACTTGGTGTACTTGGAAAGGATTTTAAAAGCTAGAGAGTGATGAGATCTGATTTATGATTTTAAAAGATCACCCTGCTGTTGCTGTGAGTTGGTTTACAAGGGCAGTAGTAGAAGTAGGTAGACCAGTAACAAAACTTTTGCCAAGCAAGAGGTGTGATGGCTTGGGGAAGGTCTTTGGTGATATAGTTGGAGAGGGGTGGGTGCTTCCGTGATGAATATTGAAAGTAGATCCAATCGAACTTATTAGATGATGTAGGAAATGACAGAACAAAAGGAATCAAAATAGTACCTGGGTTTTTGGCTTAAGCAACTGTGTGGATGTGGAACAATTTGCTGATGTGAAGAAGACCAATGGAGAAGAGAGGCCGATTTGGGGAGCGATTTCATGAGTTTTGTGTTAGCCTGAGTAATTTGAGATAGCTTTTAAATATCTAAGTGAAGTCGCTCAGTTGTGTCCGACTCTTTGCGACCCTGTGGACTGTAGCCCACCAGGCTTCTCTGTCCATGGGATTCTCCAGGCAAGAATACTGGAGTGGGTTGCCATTTCCTTGTCCAGGGGATCTTCCTGATCCAGGGATTGAACCCGGGTCTCCTGCATTGCAGGCAGATGCTTTAACCTCTGAGCCACCAGGGAAGCCCTAAGTGTAGGTTCAAATAAGCCATAGGTTATATAAGCCTGGAGTCCTGGGGATGAGACAAGCCTGGCAATAATGACTTGGAAGTCGTCAGCATGAGACAGTAAGTAGTTAAAGCTGTAGAATATTAAGAGGCAGATAATATGCTAGGCTTTCATGGACAACTAAGAATATGCAAAAATGAGAGAAAGTGACCAGAAAATTCACCTAATCTCTCAGAGCTCCACTCTTCCATTCATGTTTATGAAGCTGGGTGCCCTCTGTCATGTCAAAGGATATTTCTTAGAGCTATCTTTTAGTAAGTTCAGCGTTCTGTATGACTGTCTTCTGGAGGGATGGGGAGGTTGGAGCAGATGAAATATTGCTATCTGAGTGTGTAGCAATCTCTAGTCAGGTCAAAGACACTTTTAAAGTTGTTCTTAATTTCAAAAGGCTGCTCTTGGCAAGAACTCTAATGATGCAAAGATACAAACTACATCTTAAATATATGCCTTGGCTTAACAAAACCTTGCCAGTGTCAAGGATTAGTGGTGGTTTAATTGATGACTTAGCTATTAAAGAATGTTGCTTCAAATTATATCGCAGTAAAACATCTATTATTAAGCAACTTGGCTGGATCACACCATCACCTTTTTTTCTCCTTGCTTCTTTCTTTGCAGTCATGTTTTCTGTAATGAACAAGATATTTTATAATCTGGAAAGAATCAACCAGAATTATTTTTTAATGAAAGATGACCACTTTGTAAACAGTGTAATTCTCTGATGGGCATTTTGTATTTGGACAAACTATTGCTATAACTTGAAAACAGGTGAAGCCTTCTTGGGTGTAGCTGAGATGTTATAATGACAGTTTCTTTCAAACAAGATTTCCATTTTACTGTTTTATCCTTGCCTTTAACAAATATTTCTGTGCTCTCTCCACATGCCAGGCCTCGTCAAAGCACCATAGGTACAGATTTTGTGCCTAAATTTGGATATGCTGTTTGGGAAATGGATGTCTTGCTGAGCAAGGCCACATCTGCAGAAGTAAAATGAGCTACTTGGAGAGATTTTTTTTTTTTTTTTGAAAAATTCTTGGAGAAGTGTGTAATCTAATCATGATGTAAAATGTCATATTTAAATTATAAAATATAGGGTAACAGAAAACAGTTTGTGTTGTACCAGGAGAAAGTATGTGATGGTCACTTGACTCTGTAATATCAAGTACCTGGGCCTTTTTTTAAAAAATTTTATTGATTGATTGATTTTTGGCTGTGCTGGGTCTTTGTTGCTGTGTGTGGGCTTTCTCCAGTTGTGGTGAGTGTGTGCAGCTCCATTAGAGACAGGATGTGGGTCTGAAGGCAGAAGACTAGGCCCTTTGACCTTTAGCAAACGGACGAATTAGGAAAAAATTCACACGCTGACACGGTGGTGCCTGGAGATTTATCTCTTACCTGTGAAGTGATGTGTTAGTCGCACAGTTGTGTCCAACTTTTTGTGACCCTACGGATTGTAGCCTGCCAGCCTACTCTGTGCATGGGATTTTCCAGGCAAGAATACTGGAGTGGGTAGCCATTCCTTCTCCAAAGTATCTTCCTGACATAGGGGTGAACCTGCATCTCCTGCACGGGCAGGCAGATTCTTTACCGTCTGAGCCACTAGGGAAGCCCATCCCGTATCTATCTCTTGGTAAAAAAAAAAAAAAAAGTCTTCCAGGGTCCAACCTTCAAAAGGAGTTAGTGTTAAAGCTTAATAGTACCTCAAGGTCACGCGAATGCCCCAAAGATGTGAAGTTGATAATATAAGATGACCCTGGGATAGTGAGATACCTGGGGCTCTCAGATTCCATTCATATCCTTTCCCTGGATTTCCTGGATGTGTGTGTGAATGTGGAGGGTGTAGCCGTGTCTCTCATAGTCTCCAGTGGGGAAGATGTGTAAACTTTGCTGTATTCCTAAAAGGTACGGATGTCACCTGGGACAGATTGCTTACCTTCATTGAGCCTAAATTTCCTCAGTACTAAAATTAGACTAATAATTTCAATTTAATAGCTTTGGTTGAGAATTCTAGGGGGTAACTTATGCCTGGGGTCAATAACTGCTTAGATCACTTTCCATCAAGCATATTATTAAAAATGAATCAATAGAAGCTGCTTATTATATCGATTTTCTCTTTACTTTCACTTTTAGTCTCATAAAACCTCTCTCTGTTCCATTTCCTGTAAATTATCATGTATTTTGGGTTCATTAGGCTTAAATGGGCCTCTATTTGCTAGCCTGAGAAACTTAACCATTGTTATTTGCTTACTTGTTTAAGAAAATGTGTTTGGCGTTGTAAACATCTGCCTTATTGAGAAGCTTTCATAGCACAATCCATTTTGTAAATGAAATACTGTCTTTGTATTCTGTGCCTAGCACTGCACTTTGAGAGGAGTAAGTGCAATAATTATTTGTTGTCAAATGATTTAAAACCTTCTTCCCGTTAGCACTGTGACTCTCGACAGAGCTCAGTCCTGGCAGAATGCGCCTTGCAAAACAAATGACTTAGCATACCTCACCCTGTTTCTGCACACAAACGTTAAGGAATGTTGGTCATATCGGTCAGATTCCTTACAATTGTTAGTTGTTCAGGTATGCAGCAATACCTGAGCAGTGCTTTCAGTGGGTTCATAATCATTAAAGAGCAGAAAAGTCATGAGAGATATGAAGGAAATTTTGTGTTAGAAAAGAGTTATGAAGTCTAATGTCATGGAAGAAATGTGTGACTTGGTCTTAGAACAGATTGGTTGAGGGTACAGAGAACAAGGTACAGTTTCTGCCCTTTGAGAGCTCAGGATTTAGACACATCTTTATGTGCGTTATCTGGTAAGAGATATGCACAAGACATGATAAATTTGGGATTAGATGGGATGGGGGTTTCTGGCAGAAGATCAAAAAAATGGTGGGAAAAAAAAATGGTGGCGATTTTAGCTGGGGAAAGACTGGATGCTGAGTCTAGTAAGAAGGCCTCAGGTGCTATGCTGAGAAATTTGGGCTGGTATTGGAGGAGGGTGCTGGCAGTGATTGAAGCATTTTTAAAACGGACATGTATTGCTGCAAAAAGTCACGAAGACAACATTTCTTCTGTTCTCAAAATGATCAGGGACAAAAGAATAATATCAGGAGCCTTTTGATACCCAGTCAGTATAATTAGAATTTCAAGAGCCAAAATACTGCTCTTCCCATAGACTTTGAATCCCCAGGTGAATTTTCTAAGCAGCCTGTAAAAAAGACCTACCTGGTGGCCCCCATCTCCTTGAGCAGAGTGGTCCCTCCAGAAGACAGCAGTGTAATGTAATGGTGTGTGTGTGTGTGTGTGAGTCACTTAGTCGTGTCCTACTCTTTGCGACCCCATGAACTGTAGCCCACCAGGCTTCTCTGTCCTTGGGATTCTCCAGGCAAGAATACTAGAGTGGGTTGCCATTTCCTTCTCCAAATGTAATGCTGTGGGTTGTGCTTTTCACCACAAATATCAAGACACGTAAGTGGTCCTGCTCCTCGGGAACTTTCTTTGGGTCTGCCTGTCACTCCTCAGCCTGCAGATAACTCCTCAGCCGCCACATTCTTCCCATCTGTTTTCTTAAGGACGTTGTTTTTTCAAAGTTGTGAGGAAAGAACACGGTGGTGGTGATAAATGGAGTGGGGGTTGTGCTGGTAGGAGAAGGTGGCAGAGAGCTGTGGTCTGAGGGAAAAGGAGACATTTTGAGACAGTTCAGGGCAAGTGTGATCAGGAATCAGGTCCAGGCGGTTCATAAGTAGACAGGAGTGTGGCGTGAAGTGAAGTAGCCCGTGCAGAGTGGGGAGCACCGGAGGGGCAGCTGCCAGAGACCAGCTCACTGGTGGGTGCTGTGCTCTGTCACACAGTCATGTCCGACTCTTTGCAACCCCATGTATTGTAGCCCGCCAGGTTCCTCTGTCCATGGAATTCTCCAAGCAAGAATACTGGAGTGGGTTGCCATGCCCTCCTCCAGGGGATCTTCCCAACCCAGGGATCAAACTCAGGTCTCCCTCATTGCAGGCGGATTCTTTACCATCTGAGCCACCAGGGAAGCCCCCGGTTCACTGGGGCCAGTTTCTACCTGTTGCAGTTGTGTCACGATGAAGGCTCGGGCTCTGTAGTTGGCTCAGGAAGTAACCCATACTGCCCACCTCTGAGGATTTTGTCTGGCTAGAAAGAGAATTTTTACACGAAAATACTTTGTTAATTTTAAGGTATCATGTGAACATATAGAGAAAGTGAAGGCCTAGTGATGACCTATGACAATCACTCTTTCCTTTCCAAACCAAATCTTTCCTTAGCATATTGTGCTTTATTATTGCTGAATAATCAATGTTAAGTGAAAATGGCTCAGTCGTGTCCGACTCTTTGTGACCCCATAGGCTATACAGTCCATGAAATTCTCCAGTCCAGGATATTGGAGTGGTAGCCTTTCCCTTCTCCAGGGGATCTTCCCAAACCAGGGATCGAACCCAGGTCTCCCACATTGCAGGCAGAATTTTTACCAGCTGAGCTACGAGGGAAGCCCAAGAATACTGGAGTGGGTAACCCATCCCTTCTGCAGGGGATCTTCCCAACCCAGGAATCGAACCAAGGTCTCCTGCAAAGGTGATTCTTTACCAGCTGAATCTCAAAGGAAGCCCAAGTACAAGGCATAATCTGCGCCTCCTGGGAATCTTGCATGATAACCACTACACCAGCGGCATGGCTAAATCAATTAAACTGTTTTCCAAAGCCATTGTCATGAATAGACATGACAATAGATCTTACCTAAAACCTCTGCTTCAGTGAATTAAGGTAAATATTAAAAATAAATTCCTCTGAATTAGCCACTATCTGCTTGGTTATTCATATAATTCGTCCATCATAAACAGTATTTAAAGTGAAATAAAGTTCATATTTATGGCTAATTTGACTTAGGAATAAATCATTTTCATGTGTGTTTAATACATTTGGGCAAGTTCAGTACAATTTTTCAACTATGCTTTTTTAAAGAGTTTTAAACTATTGTTTGCTTTTTCTATTCAGCTAAAATCTGAACTCAGTTTAATGAATTCTGTAAATCATTGGGCTAACAGAGAAGATTCTCTAGTTTATTGTAATTAAGCTGGGTTACCTCTAGTTTATGTTCAGCAAAGGTCATCTCAGTGTAGTATACAATAGTCTTTGAACAGCCATCTGGAGTGGAGGGTTTTGCAGAACTCATCTGAGTTTTTGGCCCCCTCCCAGCTCTGCCATCTGTAGGGTCACGATCACTCTGCTTTGCTCATTGTGAGCTTTTCATTTAATGTCATTCTACCCCCTCCAGTCTGTGCGTATGTGTGCAACTCAGAGAGAGCATCTTTTTTTATTTTATTCTTTACTTAGTAGCAACATATCTAGACTATTCAAATCTTTTTTTCAAGTAAGTTTGATTTCTTAGGTATTTAGAGAGCCTACAAAGTTAAGATATATTCCTTATTATTGAAAATTAGTCATTAATCACTTATCACTATGTAACTTACCAGTTAAAGAAATTAGTTATGGAACTTTTGGCTGTCAGGTAGAATTCAAGAGAGTTAAAAACCAATTTATCTTAATGCATTTGTACTGAATGAGAGAATCTCTATAGGGGTAGATACATGTATATATGTGTGTGTGTGTGTATGTATATATATATATGTATTTCTACAAATGTATTTTTGTTTTGGCATGATTCTGTGTTTATATTGGGTTGGCCAAAAAGTTTGTTTGCGTTTTCCCATAACATCATATGAAAAACTTGAATGAACATTTTGGCCAACCCAATACACATCCACATACAACATATATTACAAAGTGGTCTCTTTAGAGAATAATTTGAAAGGAATCCCTATCTGGCCCTTTACAGAAAGTTTACCAGCCTCAGGTTTCCCTGATAGCTCAGTTGATAAAGAATCTGCCTGCAGTGCAGGAGACCCTGGTTCGATTCCTGGATCGGGAAGATCTACTGGAGAAGGGATAGGCTACGCACTCCAGTATTCTTGGGCTTCTCTTGTGGTTCAGCTGGTAAAGAATCCACCTGCCATGTGGGAGACCTAGGTTTGATCCCTGGGTTGGGAAGATCCCCTGGAAAAGGGTATGGCTACCCACTCCAGTATTCTGGCTTGGAGAATTCCATGAAATGTACCATCCATGGGGTCACAGAGAGTTGGACATGACTGAGCGACTTCCACTATCTCACCAACCTCAAATCTAAACTTTACTCGAAAATGGGAGCTCATCTTATTTCCCCAGTCAATAAATTATTCATTGAATTTTTGTGGGTGTCAGCTATGCCTCCTTATACTGCATGAGTGAATCTGATTGGAAAGGTACTGATTGAATTGGTTGAAAAGTATTATTGTGAGTAGACTGTGCAGATGGCAATGTAGCACAAAGCACAGGTACCCAAGCCCCCAGCTTTGTCAAAGTGCAGAGAGCCTTGGCCTGGGAGCCCTAGTGCTATTTTTGTCACTTGCTACTTGTATGAGCTTCTAAGCAAATTTTATCATCTTTGTATTACTTTTTCTTCACTTTAAAATATGGATTGGATTGGCTTGGATTGGTTTGAAAGTGTGTTAGTCGCTCAGTCATGTCCGATCTCTTTATGACCCCATGGACTGTAGCCCACCAGGTTCTTCTGTCCGTGGAATTCTCCACATAAGAATACTGGAGTGGGTAGACATTCCCTTCTCCAAGGGATCTCCCCAACCCAGAGATTGAACCCGGGTCTCCTGCATTGCAGGCAGATTCTTTACCGTCTGAGCCACTGGGAAGCCCTGGATTGGTTTGTTGGATGACCTCTAGAAGCGTGTCTGGGTCTGAAGCTCTTACTCTGTGACATTTGAATAGGCCTGTAACTGTCTCTGTTTCCACAGGGTGTTACCTACTGTGGAGAGAGTTCAGCGAGCAGTCTTACCATGGCCAACGTGCCCTGGCACGAGGAGGTGGTGCGCTTTGTCTGTGAGTTGGTGGATCTGATCCCCGACTATGAAGTCGCTTGTGAACACGAGCATTCCAACTGTCTACTAATAGCTCACAAGAAGGTAAGAAGAGCTCAGGTATGCGTTCTTCCATCACCCTTGTCCTTCTTGCTCCCTTCTTCTCTTTTCTCTTTATTTTTCCCTTCACCTTATTATAGTGAAATAATAAGTGAATAATAATAATATAATAATATAGTGAAACAATTCTACTTGTTTGCTACCTTTCCTATAATGAACTTTAGGAAAACCCTGAATTCTGTCTGTTGGACTCATAAACCCCCTTTTCTGTGTGAGATTGCTTCATTTTCAGCCCTCACTCAGGCACTTGAAGTGCCTTCTGGCTTGTAATTGGCACATCCTGAGAAACAAGACAAAACACCCTTGTAATAACCTCTAGTCCTTTACCTAGAATGACAAGGGAAAGCTAAAATAGTAAACAACCCTCGTATGATAGTTTTTGACTGTCAGAAGAAATATTGAGGTGTTTATCAAATTTTAGATCACTTTGAATCCTGGCCTCCACAGAAATGTTTCTGGGATTTTAGTTTTCCTTTTTCCTCTTTAGTGTTTTTAGTACACAGAAAAAGTACCTAAATTTAATGTACTTTTTAAAGTAAATAATGCCTAGCAAAGGAAAAATTCAGTTTTTGGTAGAGGCAGGCTCTTAAAAAGAAATAAAATACCCAATCAGAAGTCCAGTGTTAGAGTAGCAATCATACTGATATGCCCTTACTGAAATGTGTATACAGAAATAGTGTCTTGGGTTTGATTCAGAATGGTATTAGGTGAGAAGTGTGTGGGTGTGTTGGTGGGTTGGGGGCTTTTGAGGATAACTGATGGATACATAGAGGCTCATTTTACTTCTCTGCTTAGTTTTGTGTTCATACTCTCCTTTTTTAAAAAAAGTGGACATGGTTGAACCTTGAAAACATTATTCTAGATGCAAAATGGACACAAAAGGCCACATGATATATGATTCTGTTTATATGAAATGTCCAGACAGATCAATCCTTAGAGTCAGAACATGGTTTAGTGGTTGATGGGGGCTGGGGGAAGAGCAGGTCGGAAGGTGACTGCTAATAGGTATGGGATTTCTTTTTGGATGATGAAAATGCTGTGGAATTACATAGTGGTGTTGGTTGCACAACTCTGTGGCTGTACGAAAACCCACCGAATTGTATACTTTAAAAGTTGAATTTTATGGTTTCTGAATTATATCACAATAAGGATAAATTAATACCCAAAAGGTAATAAAGAATGGGCTTACCTTTTCTTATAAAAATGTTTTTTATGTGAGTCAAGTCAGGCTTCATTAATTCGAACATGAGTCTCACTTTTTCCTCCCCACAACCTAAGTGGCTTCCAGAACAGCTTCATAGGTTAATGATATTTAATAATATTAGAAGCACTCAATTAAAATGTCACTTGATCTAGGCTCAAACAAACAGGAGGTTAAAAGGCCCTCATGTCTTAGTCACAGTGAGGTTATAAATATCTGACCTAATGATCTGTCAGACTTAAATATTTGGACAGAAGAATGTGTTCTGGGAGCATCGGGGAACAAAGAAATAAAAGCCGCCTAGTATTTGAAATGTTCATTAAAGTAGCTGCAAAGACAACTTACAAAGTAAATCTTAAAAAATTAAAGCCAAGAAACAGAATTTTATTTTCTATCTTTTTAATTACTGTTCTTTTTCAGGTAAGATAGTACCTTTAAAAAAATTACTTGATTGGAGGGGCAGTGCCCTGGAAATAGTCCTGACGATGGTGGCAAAGTTCTGTCTTCCTCCCTTAAGTCTGGTCTTCACACCATAGCCAAAGAAGTCTTTGTAGAATGTAGATCTCTTGCTGCCTTTGATTGACCTCCCATTGCTTTTAGTATGAAAACCAAAGTCCTGTAACGTGGCCCCCAGCGTCCTGTGTGACCAGTCTCTGTCTGCCTCTCCAGCTTCTTCTGGAACCCTCTTCCTTCCCTTTCTGCACTTTTTTCCTTTTCTCAGCCTTAGTAGGTCTTAGTTTTGCTCCAGGTAGGCTGGGGATTGTATACTTTTTCTATTCTTCTAGTGGATGTACTAAAGATTACTATTAACATGCGTTCTGTACGCAATTATTTTGAACTGCTGTCCTATGTCCTATATTGCCTGATTGTTTTCTTCGCTCCTCCACTCAATTAAGCCTCTCTAAACTTCATCTCGAAACTGACACTAATAATACTGACTTTAGATGTTATTGTCAAGATTAAAGTTAATATATTTGAAGTACTCAGAAGGGAACCTAAAATAAAATCAGCAGTTCGTAAATAGTAGTTGTTACTGATGCTTTTATTGGCCTGCGCCTATCCACAGGGAGCCCTCAGAAGATGGCCAAGCAAATTACTGAAATTCAGTGTGATAAATGCAACAACAGACATAGGTACAAAGTACACGCCAGGCAGAAGAGAGATTGACCTTTGTTATTTTCCTAAATGTGTGTTGAATATCCAGGTGTGTCAGGCATTGTGCTGACATAAAGACGAGTTTAAAAAAAGATCCCTGCCTTCAAGAATGGTCTACCAAAAAAAGACAAACATCTAAACAAATAAATGCCCCCAAATTATTTCAGGTCAATGATGAAAGATTAGAATGGAGCCCAAAGGAGAGCATACTTGGGACTATGGTACTATCAGGAGAGATTTCACAGAGGAGTTGCTGTTTGACTGGGTCTTAAATGATGGCCAAGATGTGGTCCATGAGGAAGTGTGGAGCCCTGGCACATTGAGACAACTCCAAAGTAGTTTTGGTGTGGCAGGAGGTCAGAAGAAGGGCTAAAAGGAGCAGGGGTGATTTGGCAGGGGCAAGAATGGCATTGAATGGTATCCTAAATGTGCTTTTTTCCATATGGCGTGGGCAGGCACCAAAGAGTTTTAAGAAGGGGAATGATACAATCAGATTGGAGTTGCAGAAAAATTTCTCTAGCAACATTATAGAGGATGAATAGCAAGACAGAGAAACCAGTTCAAAAGGGTTGTGAAAGTCCAGCAGTCTGAGGGCTAAATGCTGAGGGTCTGAAACAAATTGCTGTGACGGGGGAGCGTGGGGAGGAGGTGGTCTTGGGGAAGTAGTGAATGAGGGCTGTTATATTAAAGGGCCTGCCGAGTCAAGCGGGACCCCCTGGTTTCTGACTTGGGCACATGGGTGATTGTGACGGTGACCTTCACTGAGGTCGTACTGTTTGCGTCTCGCTTTTTATTGGTTTGTTCGGGGACTTAGGGTAGGGAGTGGATAAGTTCACTGCAGTATCAGCAAGCAGTTCCTGGAGAATATAGATATCAGATGATGGAGGCAACTATTTGTGCTTAGAAAGCACGGTCAGTGAGAGACGTGGTCAAGGCGAGAACTCCATCCAGTATGCGCACCCTGAGGTGTCCGTACCCCAGCACAGAACTCTCGCACTTTCTCGTTCATAGTTCCCTAGTGCCTCAGGAACTTCTCCACAAGAACCATCGGTTGAAAGAAAGAACCAGCAGTTCCATCTATTAAGACATAATTGAAAGAACCATAGCATAACCTAATGTTGAAACTGTGAACTCTCTCAAGCTGCTGGTTGACACGGTGCCAGCAGCTATCCGATAGCGCTGCTCTTCCTTCCAGATTTTAAAATATTACGGTGAGTATTCTGCACTCATGTTTTGAGAGCCACCACTCTAAGGAAACAACACAGACATCCATCCAAAGGGAAATAGAAATCTCGTTTGGATTGTTCCCCGTTGTGTATCTTTTGCTGCTTCTTTTTGTTGACATTGTTGGTATTGAGGTGTGCAGACCTCATAATTTTCCAGTCACTTCCTATTCTGTGTTCTTACAGTAGTGCCTCGTGTAAGAAATGAAAATACACCTTCTTATGAAGTAGCCACTTCTCACACTTGTTGGAGTGGCTCTTTCTTTTGACTTACAAGCTAGGAAGGGTCACTTGAAACCAGAAAGATCAGAATCATCAACTGTTTATCATTCTGTATTTTCTCAGGAGATTGCTCCGTTTCTGCTTATAATTTCAGAGCTTCAGAACAGGAGGATAAGCTGCAGTTGCATTGCTGTTGTTTTACTGTTATACCAGAAGACAGCCAGAGAAGAGATTGGAATAGCGTGTCCTTTTATTTCGAAATGATTACAGATTCATGGAAAACTGCAGAAATAGTCCAGAAGCTCTCATGTACCTGTTACCTGCTTTGCCCCAGCGACATAAATATCTTTCATGACTATAGGACATTGTCACAACCAGGAAACAGACAACAACCAACCAGGAAATAGACATGAGTACAGTCAGCAGACATTATTCTGATTTCACCAGTTTTGAACACCTTCATTTGTGTTGCGTGTAGCTCTTTGCCATTTTATCACACGTAGATTCATCTAATCACCACCACAATCAAGTTACAAAACTAGTCTGTTGCCACAAAGATCCTTATACCTCTTTTGAGTCCAACCTACCCTCCATCCCCAACTACCTGTAAGCTCTGTCAACCACTAACCTGTTTCCTATCTTTATAATTTCATGATCTTGGAAATCACATATAAATAAAATCATGAAAATGTGACTTTTTGAGATCAACATTTTTCACTCATCCTAATACTCTTGAGTTCCATGTGACTCACTGTACATGTGAATAGTTTATTCCTTTTTATTGCTGAGTAATATTTCACGGTAGGGATGATGTACCATGGTTTGTTTAACCATTTAACTGTTAAAAGTTTTTCCCTCTTATGGGCTGTTACCATTTAAGCTGCTTTGAACATTCTTGTACAGGTTTTTGTGTAGACATGTTTTTGTTTCTCAGGGCTAAATGCACAGGAATGTAATTTCTAGGTCATATAGTAAGTGTATGTTGTAGGTTTTCTTTAAAAAAAGTCAAACTGTTTTATAGACTGGCTATATATTATTTTATAGGTTTCCCAAGTGGCTCAGTGGTAAAGAATCCGTCTGCTAAGCAAGAGATGCAGGTTCGATCCCTGGGTTGGGAAGATGCCCTGGAGAAGGAAATGACAACCCACTCCAGTACTCTTGCCTAGGAAATCCCTTGGGCAGAGGAGCCTGGTGGGCTACAGTCCATGAAGTCATAAGATTCGGACACAATTTAGTAACTAAACAACAACAAAACACGATTTCACATTTCTGCCAACCATGCATGAAAAATCCAGTTTCTGTGCATCCTAACCAGCACCTAGTATTGTCATTTTTTAGGTTAGCTGTTCTAACGGGTTTGTTGTGATCTCATTGGATCTTAATTATTTACATCATGAACATAATCTGTCTCTCTATTTAGATCTTTGATTTTGTTAAAAATCATTTTATAGTTTTTAGCATCTAAGTCCTGTACTTTGTTAGATTTATGAAAAGAAAATGAAAGTTGCTCAGTAGTGTCTTGACTCTTTGCAACCCCATGGACTATATATATAGTCCATGGAATTCTCCAGGCCAGAATACTGGAGTGGGTAGCCTTTCCCTTCTCCAGAGGATCTTCTCAACCCAGGGATCAAACCCAGGTTCTCCACATTGCAGGTGGATTCTTTACCAGCTGAGCCACAAGGGAAGCCCAAGAATACTGGAGTGGGTAGTATATTCCTTCTCCAGTGGATCTTCCCAACCCAGGAATCAAACTGGGGTCGCATTGCAGGTGGATTCTTTGCCAAATGAGCTATCAGGGAAGCCCTAGATTTATACCTAAGTATTTTTCTGTTTTAGCAATTATAAATGGTATTATGTTTTTAATTTCAGTTGCACATGTTCATTGAATTCTGTAGAAATAGGATTAATTTTATAACCCTAGCCAATCTGCCTTCTTGTCTCTACCTTTCAGAGTCTTCTTATATTTGTTTTATATATAATATCTAGGGGTTTTAGCTGCAGAAACACAGTTCTCATCTGGAACCAGAAGTCTTATGACTGTGCAGTTGTGACATTTACACTTTTCGTTTATCTCCCCGGTGGATAGTAATACCAGTACACCGGGCACTATTTGTTATTAGATTATTTCCGTGTAAACTCATTTTCTTTTCTTACCTTTAAAGTGTCACTCAGTGTGGTTGCACAGCTGCGCCTGTCGTGTTACTGGAAGGTTTTTTTCTGAAACCTGTATGAAAAGATCTTTTTCTAATCCTAATCAGATCCCATCAAATCCCATTTAATAACTAGGCTAGCAATTTACAGATGAATGCCTTTTTAAGGGTACTAAAAGCAGAGTTATAACCAAAAGGCAAACAAAGGAAAGAAATGGAAAAAAAGACAAAAACAGAATCCACAAAACGGATCATTTAGTCTACAAAGAATTTAGAGTGGGCACTGACTGTTCAACATCCTCATTGTTTATGCTGCCAACTCCCAGTTTATTATTTCTCTGCTGTAGTTTTGAAACACGTGACATCTTACAGAGTGTGCAAGAGAAAAGCCTAAACATTTATTTGATTTTAATGGCCTTTACAATCAAGTCCTTTGAGCTTCATTTCATGCCTACTCCTCGGGCCTTGACAAGGCCCTGCCGTATTATTTTCTTCCTGTTATGTGTTTGCCCAGCTAAGGTTTCTCTACTGCTAGACCTCCTCGCCTTACCTCACTTCACCTGGTGAACTTCTGTTCTTTAAAACTATAAAATAAACCTCCTTGGGGACCACTTCTTTCAGAGCTGTGTGCACATCTTTAAGGCTGTTTTCTCTAAGAAGCCAAGGTTCCTGAACGCAAGGACTGTCATTCCCAGCACTTCCTAGAGTACCTGATACATTCTAGGTTCTTAGTGTTTGTTTAGTGAATTAGCAAACTCTTTACCTTCATCTTCTCTCCTTATTCATCATCTTGCCTTCTGAAATCAGAGATACTGTCCCATCTTCCTTGCTAATTTTGGTACCTATTTCCCTTCTTCCTTATCATTTATTTACTCACTCAGTCATTCAATGAGTGTTTATTCTACCGAGTTTGCTATTTTATAGGTCATCAGTAACCTGCTAGTTGTCAAATCCAGTTGTTTTCCATTTACCATTTTTTTTTCTTGCAGCAGAAAATTGATGCCCATTCATATTTTTGAAAGTCTCTCCTGCCTACTCTACTGTACTTTTCTGATTGTAGTAAAGTTGGCTAGTGAAAATAAGAACATTGTCAGAAAGTGCAGCATTTCTTTACCAATTTCAAAAATTTGAAATTCTGAGCCAGGAAAGCTCAAAATGTAAGGTGAATCTTTAAAAAAAAGAAGAAGAAAAAGTCTAGAGTGATCCCAAGCACTGGTTGACTGTACGTAGATGACCTTTCAAGGCCTTATGTTAAATTTGCAAGATTTTCACAACATGAAATAGCTTCTAGAGAGTCTATTATAATGTGTACCCTGTCCATTCCCAGAAAACTTTCTGGTCATTTGCAGTGCAATGATCTTGTCACTGCCATATGTTCCACTACATGCAAAGCATTTTTTTTTTTTTAATTCTACTAGTGGAATTTTTTAAATGGATGATTGTTTTAAATATCTTTATAGAACAAGTTTATCATTCAGAAGCAGTTTAGGCTAAACATAAAGAAGTTTCTGCTATTGATAAGAAGTAGCTTCTTAAAGTAGGTGGAAGAATAGGTGGATACTTCATAAAGTTGAGTGAATGTCTCTGACTTTGAACAAAGGAAAGATGAAGACTCACATTAAGATCAATATGTCAGCATATGCTAGTTCCAGGGTTGAGCTGGAGAGACACAGAGAGGACTACAGTTCCCCGCAGGAGATCATTGGAAAGAGGAGGGCCAACCCGGCCGTGTGCTTTGGAAGGGTCAGGAGGGCTCAGCTGGAATAAGGCACAGTCAGCCTTCTGTTTCTGGGTTTCGAGCCTCACAACCTAAATGTCACCATGATCCTGTCAGTCTGCAAACTGGTAAGACCATGATGAGTGCAACACACTTTGATCATTTTAGTTCAGAAACTGTGAACTTCGTTCAACATATTGGCAGTACCCCATTAGAGTGGATCTCTGCCTGTGCAAACCAAGTGGTGGGTTGTATGCACGGCTTGCAGAATCTACATAGCATAACTCTTAATTGTTTAAAAACTAGATTTTATATTTTAGTAGTTTGAGATTTACAGAAAAATTGAGAAGATAGCACAGAGAGCTATTATATACCCTGAATTTGCCTATTATTAAATATGCCAAAGCCTTTGACTGTGTGGATCACAATAAACTATGGAAAATTCTGAAAGAGATGGGAATACCAGAATGCCTGATCTGCCTCTTGAGAAATTTGTATGCAGGTCAGGAAGCAACAGTTAGAACTGGACATGGAACAACAGACTGGTTCCAAATAGGAAAAGGAGTACGTCAAGGCTGTATATTGTCACCCTGTTTATTTAACTTATATGCAGAGTACATCATGAGAAACGCTGGACTAGAAGAAACACAAGCTGGAATCAAGATTGCCGGGAGAAATATCAATAACCTCAGATATGCAGACACCACCCTTATGGCAGAAAGTGAAGAGGAACTCAAAAGCCTCTTCAGGAAAGTGAAAGCAGAGAGTGAAAAAGTTGGCTTAAAGCTCAACATTCAGAAAACGAAAATCATGGCATCCGGTCCCACCACTTCATGGGAAATAAGATGGGAAAACAGTGGAAACAGTGTCAGACTTTATTTTTTTGCGCTCCAAAATCACTGCAGATGGTGACTGCAGCCATGAAATTAAAAGACGCTTACTCCTTGGAAGGCAAGTTATGACCAACCTAGATAGCATATTCAAAAGCAGAGACATTACTTTGCCAGCAAAGGTTCGTCTAGTCAAGGCTATGGTTTTTCCTGTGGTCATGTATGGGTGTGAGAGTTGGACTGTGAAGAAGGCTGAGCGCCAAAGAATTGATGCTTTTGAACTGTGGTGTTGGAGAAGACTCTTGAGAGTCCCTTGGACTGCAAGGAGATCCAACCAGTCCATTCTGAAGGAGATCAGCCCTGGGTGTTCTTTGGAAGGAATGATGTTAAAGCTGAAACTCCAGTACTTTGGCCACCTCATGCGAAGAGTTGACTCATTGGAAAAGACTCTGATGCTGGGAGGGATTGGGGGCAGGAGGAGAAGGGGACGACAGAGGATGAGATGGCTGGATGGCATCACTGACTTGATGGACGTGAGTCTGAGTGAACTCCGGGAGTTGGTGATGGACAGGGAGGCCTGGCGTGCTGCGATTCATGGGGTCGCAAAGAGTCGGACACGACTGAGCGACTGATCTGATCTGAACATCTTATATTGGTATAGACCACCTGTATTACAATCAGTGAACTAATACTGATACATTATTATTAACTGAAGTCGATAGTTTAGATTTTCTTAGGTTTTACTTAATGTCCTTCTGTCCTAGGATCCCATCCAGGATAACATTACATTTAGTTGTCATGTTCCTTTATGTACCCCTTGGCTATGGCAGTTTCTCAGACTTTCTTTAATTTGATGACCTTGGCAACTTTAAGGAGTACTCATGAGTATTTTGCAGGGTGCACCACTACTGAAATGTGTCCAGTGTTTTTCTCATAAGACATGCATTGTAGGTTTTTAGGAGGAAGATCACAGAAGTAAAGTGCCATTTTCATCACATAATGTCAAGCTCCCTTTATCTTGACCTTGATCCACAAGCTGTGGTAGTGTTTGTGAGGTTTCTCCCCTGTAAAATTATTCTTCCCTCTCCTTTTCTGTAGGAAAACTATTCTTTCCCCTCTCTCCTTTGGAAGGAAGCCTATATTCAGCCTGTATCAAAGGAGTGAAAGTTAAATATATGCACAAATTATTTGGAATTCTTCTACGTAGGTTTGTCTCTTCTTCCTATTTATTAATTTTTTCAGTCATTTTTATATCACTGTAGACTCATGGGTACTTATTTTATAATTTTGGGTTGTTATCCATTCAGCTTTATTACTTTTGCTCACATTGTTCTAGCTTTGGCCACTAGGAGTTCTTTTAGTTGATTCTAACGTTTCTTTTACGCCCATTAATATGTGTGTGTGGGAGGGGGGGTGTGTGCAGGGTGTCGGGGCGGGGGGTGGGTTTGTTCATTTTGATCACTTTCCTTTCTGGTACTTCAGGAAACTTCCAGGCTCATCTTGGATATTTCCTACCTCAGTCCCAGAGTCAGCCATTTTTCTCAGGAGCTGTGGCTTCTTTTCTTGGAGAATGGTGTTAGAAATCAGAAGATGAAGATGTGCTCATTGTTTGGGGTATTGTTTGTTTTAGGCCCTCTTAGATGACAGAGCAAAGAAATATATATGTATCTATATGTATACACTAACTTTCGTATATACACATGTAGGAAACTATTTCTATATGTACCTTTTGTATCTGTATTAAGCTGAACATACTGTTTTCTCAAACTCTTATTACCATATAACTCATTCTGGCGTCCTCTCCTTGCTTATTTGTAAATTCACACCTCCAAGAACGAGAATCGAATCCTAGCTCCTGTTATCAGTCAGCTATTTAATTGTTCAACTTCAGTATACGTATATGGCAGTAACAGAATTTTTAACCCTAGCATACAACGTTTATATGTAGTTTCTTTTGCCTTAAGTCTTAGAGGCTCCACTTATTTTCAAAATTACTTAGGTCAGTACCCTTCCCACTACCTTCCCTTCACTGAAGTTGTTTCACTAATTTGTAATTTAGTTAGATTCTCTTGTCACAGTCTATACCTCTTCCTGGTTTCCCCTGACCTCTTAAATGATTTTTTAAACTTAAACCACATACTTTAAGGTTTAGTATTTGTGCTATAAAGTCCTATAGATTTTGAAAAGCACATATTGTCATGGAAACGTAATTGAACGTTTTTTCTTATGCTTGTTTGTCATCGGTATATCTTTGGATAGGTGGTCAGATCTTTTGCCCATTTTTAAACTTGACTAGTTATTTTGTTATTGTTGAATTTTTTAAGAGTTTTTAAAATGGATTATGAATATACATCATTTATCAGATATGTTTTGCAAATATTTTCTCCCAGTCTATATGACTTGACTCTTCATTCTCTTAACTGTACCTTTCTCAGAACAAATATTTCTCATTTTAATAAAGTCCAGCTTATCAATTTTTCTTTTATGGTTCACGTGATCAGCAAATAGAGACAATTTTACTTCCTCTTTTCCAATTTTGATAGCTTTTATTTTTTTCTTGCCTGATTGCTCTGCCTAGGACTTCTGGTACTGTACTGAGCAGAGTGGTGAGAATAAGCATCCTTGCTTTGTTCCTGATCTTAGCAGAAGAGCTTTCTGCCTTTTGCCATTGATTATAGGCTTGTCTTATATGGCCTTTATTATGTTGAAATATGTTTCTTCTCTTCCTAATTTGCTAAGAGTTTTTTTCATGAATGAATGTTGAATTTTATCAGATGCTTTTTTTCTGTTTCTTTTGAGATGATCTTACAACTTTCAAACTTACCTTAGACCTAAACATAAAATAGAACACTGTGAAATTTCTAGAAGATAACAAAGGGCATTATTTCCTTCCTCCCTTCTTCTCTCTTCTTTTGCATCTTCATTTTCAAAACCACTTGTTATGGCTACTGTAGCCCCCATTTAGCTCAAGCATCTAGCGCGACTTGATTTAATCTCAAGTGCCAAATTCTCAAGAGAAGTCTTGCCTATGTATGAAGTTGTATCATCTCTGAAGAGATAATTTTACTTCTTCATTTCTTGTTTGGATACATTTTTTCCTTTTTCTTGCCTAATTGCTGTGTCTAGTACTTTCATATATGTATGCCTGTTGATCTAATTGATTTATTGTGTTGATCAAATCCTTTTTAAAAAAATTAGTTCTGTTTTTTCTGTGCTGGGTCTTTGCTGTGGCACGTGGGCGCTCTCTGGTTGTGGCGAGCAGTGGCTGCTCTCTTGTTGCCGTGCACAGGCTCCTCCTGGGTAGCATGGGCTCTAGGACATGGGCTCAGTAGTTGTGCATGGACTTAGTTGCCTTGCAGCAACTTGTGGAGTCTTTTAGAGCAGGGATTGAACGTGTGTCCCCTGCATTGGCAGGTGGATTCTTAATCGCTGTCTTACCAGGGAGGTCCAAGTCCTTTGTTTCTGAAGTTATCTTTTGTCTGGTTGTTCTATTGAGTAGAACGATATCTCACACTCATACTCACTGTTGAGTATGAGATATTGAAGTCCCCAACTGTTACTGTAAAACTGTCCATTCCTCCCTTCCATTCTGTCAATATCTGCTTCATATATTTTGATGATATGTGATTAGGTACATAAATGTTTATAATTGTTATATTGTCTTGCTGTATTGAACCTTTTACTGATATGTAATGTCTTTGTCTCCTGTAACTTTTTTGATTTGATCTATTTTGTGTGATATTAGTCTAGCCACCCCTGCTTCCTTTTGGTTACTATTGGCATGGAATAGCATTTTTCATCCTTTGCCTTCCAACCTATTTGTGTCGTTGGATATAAAGTAAAGCTCTTGTAAACAGCATATAGTTGGATTATGGGTTTTTTTAAATCCATTTCTCCAATCTCTTGTTTTTTGATTGGAGAGCTTAATCCATGTATACCTCTGATCAGAAGCAGAAGTTAATGGTCAGAAGACAGATATCCAGTGTTTGAAGGACAGAGTCCTCAGTGCCCATTCTATCTCCCACAGGTTGCATGCAGGCTGCTCCAGTAACGTGTTCACCGCTGCCTGCTGTGGTGGTGGTGGGGGGCGGGGGTCCAGTCTAAACTGAAATCGACTGAAATTAGGTGCAATTTACAGTCCAAACTTTCCCCTCAAAGTTACAAACTTTCAATAGACTTCAGAGTTGCTAAATAGTTATGTCAGACAAGATTCTGCCAGTATAATTTTTGTCTGGGTTGAGAGAAGTATTCTTAATGCTTCCTATGCCACCATCTTCCCTGAGTCCTGTACTCTTATGTTTTAAAAGTTTATACTTAGTTTAATTCTGAAATTAATTGACATTGCTGAACTCCTTCAACATAATACAAGGAGTTACTAGTACTCTTTCCTGCAGTTAATGCATATATTGATGAATCCATGTAAATCCTATTTGCAGCCTAGTTTTTACTGCTGGGTGCAGTTTCCTTCTTGATGACGTAAGTGGTAAACTTAGTCTTTTTTCCCTCTAAAACATCTTTATTTCATTTTGCCCTTGCATGAGGAATTTCCTTTCAGCACTTTAAAAGTGTTATTTTGTTGTCTTCCAGCATAATCTTTCCATTATCTTGTAGCATCTTTCACCATCAGTGAGCTGTCTGGTGTCATTCCTTAGTATCTGCTGATAAACTCAACAACCAGTAACATTTATTAAGGTCACTTTGATTACACTATGCATGCATTAATTCATTGACTCCTTACAAAAATCTTATGAGTCATGCTATTTTCCCTCATATTCCAAAGGAAGAATCTCAGGCTAAGAAAGTACAAATCTTGTCCAAGCACAAATAGGGCGCAGTTAGAATTCAATTCCATATCTTTCAAAATACAAAGCCTACTTTTAAAAAAAATTATTTATTTTTGGCTACGTCAGGTCCTTGTTGCATCATGAGTGAGCTTCACTGTGGCACACAGGCTCTGCAGTTGTGGCGCGTGGGCTCAGAATTGTATCGTGCAGGCTTAGTTGACTCATGGCATGGGAGATCTTAGTTCCACGATCGGGGATTGAACCCCCGTCCCCTGCACTCGAAGGTGGACTCTTAACCACTGGACCATCTGAGAACTCCCACAAATCCTACTTTGGACCACTATATTATGCTGTCTGTCAAATGCCACAGAGCAGTCAGAAAGAGGGTGGGGAAATGGAAGTGTCCCTGGGAAACGGTGTCGATTCCCCTCCCCCACTCAGCAGGCACCATCTCCTCCAAGATCATCATCACTGAAAAAGTTTTTGCCGAATTCGAGGCCCTGTAGGTAATTAAGCACTGATCACAGAGGCCTCCCTTTTGGATGTATTATAAGCTCACAGTCTGTAAAGGGAGGGGATGAAGAGCTGTCACCTCCCACACCTTCCCCTCTTGGAATGAGAAGGGAACTGTATGTCTCCATTAAGGTTTAGTGCAGTGTTTTCCTTACAAAACCTACTGACTGAATATTTCCTCCTCTGTTACATGTGGAACTCATTCTTATCGGAGGCCCTGAGTGTTCCGGGTAATTACTTTCAGAAGAATGTCAGAGAAAATTGGCAATTTGGTGACACTACCTAGAGGACTTAGTGTTACTCCAGCAGAATAGGGGATTAAGATGAAAACTCCAGAAACTGAGTTTCCAGATAAAAATGTTTTAATTGCCCTTGGATAGATCTAGAAAGCAGTTGCATTGTGGTTTTACCTCTCAAAACGGTTCCCCAGGCAGCTTGTGCCATGGAAGTGCTGCTTATCACCAGTAAACTCAGAGGAAGATGGCCCAGCATCTCACTGTGGCAGGGAAGTCAGGTCACTTTGAAGTCTGTCTTTGGGATCTTGGCTTCCTTTTACCCAGAGAACAGACAATGCATTTGTAGCCACAAAGGTGAAAACAGAACTTACAACTCTGGGAAATTCAGAAAGCAGTGATGTGGCACCCTTTGGTGTGTGTTGCAAAATGCTTTCTCCCTCTAACGGCCCTGCACTCCCTCTGCTCCTTCCAGTTAACATGTATCAGTACTTCTGAGATCTGAGGTCTGACAGAGCTCCTCTTCCATCCCTTGCTGCTGCTGCTGCTAAGTCGCTTCAGTTGTGTGCAACTCTGTGCAACCCCAGAGACGGCAGCCCACCAGGCTCCCCGTCCCTGGGATTCTCCAGGCAAGAACACTGGAGTGGGTTGCCATTTCCTTCTCCAATGCATGAAAGTGAAAGTGAAAGTGAAGTCGCTCAGTTGTGTCAGACTCTTAGTGACCCCATGAACTGCAGCCCACCAGGCTCCTTCGTCCATGGGATTTTCCAGGCAAGGGTACTGGAGTGGGGTGCCATTGCCTTCTCCATTCCATCCCTTAAGCAGTGCTTTCCTAGTTGTTTGGTTCCTGAGTACTACTGTATGTTTGGAGGAGCCAACTAGAAAATAATTGATACTGAAATCACATAAAAGCCCTTCTGAAGAAGTGTGAAAATGCAAGTGGTATGTGTGATTCTTATTTTTGTATCATTGTACTTTGTTCTCTGTATGTGAACTTTGAGGTGAGTTTATTTGTAATTCTGCATAGATTTGCCTCTTCCCTTACAAAGCTGGGTGACCTCATGTCCCTGCATACTTAACCTTAAATTTTATGATTTGAGGTTTCATTCCTCTATTTAGGCAGCTCTGTCTTTCAGGTTTATTTGTGTGCCAGTCATACTAAAATTTGCCCTTTTAGCTTCTGCCTTTTGCATGGAACACTTTGACTTTTTCTGAGCTATTATTCAATGTGATTATTCTCAGATTGTTTTGAGAAGGGGGCATGTGTCATGAAGCTTTGTCTTAGGACTCTTATGTCTCAATGTTCATTTAAGAGTGACCTACGGTTATAGACTTAAGGTTTATGTCCCTTGAAAATTCCTGTGTTGAAGTCCTAAGTATGGCCTTATTTGAGATGGAGTCTGTAAGGAAGCAGTGAAGGTTAAATGAGGTCAAGGGTGAGGCCCTGATCTGATGGGTTGGTGTTCTTATTAGTAGAGACACCAGAGCACCCCCACTCCAATCCCCTGCCATGGAACCTTAGTGGAGAAGATGGCATGTGGAACCTTAGTGAGAAGGGGGCTATCTGCTGGAACTTTCACCTTAGATTTCTAGCATCCAGAACTATGAGGAGATAAACTTTTATGATTTAGGACATGCAGTCTGTGTTATTTTGTTACACAGCCAGACAAACTAATACACTAACCTTTTCTTACACTTATTTGATCTTCTAGTTTGTTTTCTTAGACACTGGCAATCTAAGAAGAGTTGTCAGATGTTAGGTTATAATTGTCATATCCTTGCAACTAATTTCTTCCCTTTTAAGACCCGGTAAAGTTTTGTAGTTAGAAGAGACCAGATCTTCAAACTGTAATAGGAGTTAGGAAATCAGTGCAGTAGGTTGCAGCTGGCAGTTTTTTAAATGAAATGCATTGCCTATAGTTTTGTGAAAGTTGTATTTCCAGAGTATGTATGTATGACTGCGTGTACTAGATCAAGATATAAAATGTGTTTCTTACTGTAGGTTGTGGTAAAAGATTTTAAATCTGTTGCTCTAATCTAAGATAATCTCTTCAGATATCCATGGCAGGTGAATATTGTTAGAATTTGAAGGAAAAGGAGGACCAAGATTGTGGACTCTGAGGGTTCAGAGTTCTGCCCTAGAGATCTGAACCCCAAAAGGGAAAGATACAGGGGAGAGGAGAATAAGTTAGGTATATTCATGAAACCAGCAGTCTTGGAGGGTGGGGATGGATGGGTTAAGTGACTACAAAGGCCAGTATAATGTGCTCTTGTTGGACGAGTTCAGGGTACAGTGAGGTTCTGTGGCAGGGGACTGTCATGGTCATCCACAGGGATTCAGGAGGACTTCCCAGAGCAAAGGGCATTTATGAAGAGACTTGTTTGTTTAGTCACTAAGTCACGTCTAACTCTTTTGAGACTCTATGGACTGTAGCCCACCAGGCCCCTCTGTCCATGGGATTTCCCAGGCAGGAATACTGGAGTGGGTTGCCATTTCCTTCTCCAGGGGATCTTTCTAATCCAGGGATTGAACCTGCATCTCCTGCATTGCAGGCAGATTCTTTACTGCTGAGCCACCAGGGAAGCCAACTTGAGTCTTAAGTCAGCGTTAATTAGACAGACAAAACAGCATGGGGGTCACATGAGGGGTTAGGTAACTCATTGAATAGCCTCCAGTTGGAGATTATTTAGACCGTATGTCCTAGGTAGCAGGGCTCCATTCTGCTATAAACATAGTCATCTCAGGCAGTCTGCAGAAGCTGGCAACAGCCAAAAGTGGACTCAGACAATCAATCAGCTGGCAGACTGTTGCCGAGTCCTAGAAGCGAGGACGTGCCTTAGGGTAGTGCCAGGATGTGGCTGTGGAAATGCAGCAAAGGAAGAATCAATGAGGCGTGACCATGTTTGGGGTGTAAGAGGCCAGGGAAGGGAGGGGCACCTTTGACTCGTTTTGAGGTTCAGCACCCAGGGAGAACACTCATTACTTTCCTAGCAGTAGAGAACATTCAAGAGCAGTCAGCTTTGGGAGGGAAAGTGATGGGGAGATGTGGATCTTACATCTTGAGTTGCAGAATTCATAACGCTCTTAGGGCAGCTTTTCAAGGAATGGCGTCACTAGAAGAGCATTTTTCATGATTCATAGGTAAAGTTTTCCATTTGTTTGGCCTTTTTTTTTTTTTCCCTTTAGAAAGCTCCCAACTGTTGGGTAAAATATTAGATGTTATTTAAATTCAGCAGATTTTATTATTCTAAATCCAGGAACCTATATATTTTCAATATTTTTCTCAGCTAGAACATGAAATTGTTACTTACCTTGACTCATAATCAGGTTTTTAAAAAAGAAGGTGGCAAAACAAAGATTTGTCTGTTTATAAATCAGGTATCAATGTATTATATATTTACATGATGAAATGCCAGGTGGTTGCTTTGAATTAAAAGCCTTCGCAATTCAATTTGTACTTCCTTCAGAGCCTCCTCAACCCACTCTGTTTTCTTTATTCATGGTCATTATTCTACAGTGACTTTTGAGAAGTAGTTTCTTAGAAAGAGTACAAATTGGATTATTTCTCTTTATTGGATTGAAATTCTTAACTAGGCTTTCCGTTAATGAACTATGGTATCCATGTTAGGCAAAAAAAGGCTAGTTGGATTCTTTAAGTGTTTTGGAATTGGAGTCATCCATGAAAGCTTCCCTAACAACTCAGGCAAAATTTAGTAACAACCATGAGAATTCATACGAGGGAAAAAGTGGCAACAAGAGGAATTTGAATTACACATGATAATGCCAAAAAACTTCATTAATCTTCTTCCAGTGATACTGCTCAAGATAAACTTGACTTTCAGTTCTGGGATATATTCTTTATTCAGCAATTGGGTCTTCCAGGCCCAGCACGGCAGTGGTCCTAAGGAAAAAGAAACTCCCCTTTGACGGTTTATAGAACATTCTGCTTTGATATGGAACCGTGTCTGGAGCGTGAAAAGAATTTTCTTTAACATGATAAGGAGAAAAGATCAGGCTTGTTTTTGATGTTCCGACACTGATTTGACAGTCTTTACAGCTATTTTCAGTTCTGACCTGACTCCTTTTTCTCTTGCTAGTTTAAGATTGGCAGAGAATGGTGGACGTGGATCGATTACAGCCGCTTCCAGGAGCTCATTCAGGAATATGAAGATAGTGGCGGATCAAAAACTTTCAGCGCAAAGGATTATATGGCCAAAACTCCTCACTGGGCCTTGTTTGGTGCCAACGAAAGAGGCTTTGATCCCAAGGATACCAGATATCAGAGAAAGAATAAATCAAAGGATATTTCTGGATGTTGAGATTGTCTGGATTTAGGATACCGAAGGACACAAACCGATGGCTGCAGAAGGTTCTCAGACTCCACTGTGATTTTTTTCCAAGGACAGGTTACACAAATAATATTTCACATAGAGAAGGGTGTGAGGAAGAACATGGGGCCACAAGTCATGTCCCAGGGCTCAGGAGAGAGCAGCCCCACTGGAGTGCCTGGGACTTGGCCTCACCGTCTCTTTCCAGCACTCGGTCCCTTTTCTGAATTTACTTCTGAAAGAAAATCATCTTGAGGGGGAAGTCCATAAGCATGATTAGTTTTGAATTACGACTAGGAAGACTCGCTGGAACGCCATCCATGGGAGTGTTGTACAGTGTGAATTTCTGTTTCTCTTCCCTCACTGTGGGCTATTGGTCTTCTGTCGATTGTACTTCCTTGAGATCCACGTGTCTGCTCACCGTAAGCTCTCCATCCCTTTCTTACGTCTGAAGATAACACCTCCTGAAAATAATTTAAATTGTCATTATTCTCAATTATTTTAAATACCACATAGATTTCTTTAAATTTTTGCTTAGTTCCAACCCTTAAGAAATTGAATTAGATCTAGAACTGTACTAGATTTCATTGTTCCCATACAAATTGCCATAGAAGGTAGCATGTGAGCTAGAGTAGAATAAAATCTTCTGTAAGAGGCATTGTCATAGGATGTCACTGAATAATTAGTCTCACACACTGTGAAACAGTGAGTACAGTTTGCTTTTGCTTTGAAAAGTCAGCATGTAAACTCATCGCTACACTTGTAGGTTTCCATCTTCTTTCACTCTGGTGCCCTAGCTGCTTTCTGCCATGTGTTTTTTAAGGCTCAATTTTCTAGTTGAAAATATCACTAAACACTCAGTAATTTTTTTTACAAGTATTAGTTATTTTAAAAATTCCTTTATCCTAAAAATCTAATAAATTATCTTTTGTAAAGACTTGGACCACACATTTTCTTTTGAGAGCTTATTTTAAAGATGCTTCTAGTCCTGTGTCTCTAAGCCCCATCAGACCCAACCCCCGCCCCCCATATTCTCTGCTGAAGTTAATAATGATATAATCTACCTACTCATTTGTTGAAAACCGGGCACTGCATTTATATCTGAGTGATAGAGTCAAAACATGTCTCTCTGTTGTGCCATACGGTGAAATGTGATGTCCTTCTTCAGCCCACCACAGCTTCACATCCCATGTGCTGTTAACTCCTGAGACAGACAAGGGACGGGAGTGATCCAGGCCAGCGAGGCAAGATCTCAGTGGAGCTCGGATGTGTTAGTGGTCCTTGAACAGAGATGGAAAATCACCATGAAGTTGAACAGTGCTGTATGGTAAGAGCTCACGCTGTGGAGCACACAGATGGGCTGCTGTTTGTGAAGTTAACCGAGCACACAGCTATTGGAAACACTTCAGGGGCTGCTGTGAGGAGCAGGGCAGGTGCCAGTGCCTGTTTGACTTTGGACTGTCCCTCAGCCTCCTTTTCAACCGGGCACCTCTGCTTTTACTTTTCATGCATTGAGGTTCTGCTCACAATTTAATTTGAACGAAAATATTCTGTTGCTTCAAAGGAAAAACACACAACGAACCTTTCACCTCCCGAATGAACCCTCCTGATGCCATTAGCTTCAAGTGCATAAATGAGCAGTTTTTCTCCCCCTGCCATCCAGGAAGTGTTTGCTTTATATTTTTAAAAATAGCATGGCATATTAATCCTGGTTCACAGACACAGCAGAAAAATTTAAATGCCTTGGGGAAAAAAATACAGTAGAATCCGTGTGAAAAAAAATTCAGTGTTTGCTGAGCAGTATTCAAGTAGAAGAGATGCAAAGGTTGAATGTTCTTAGAAGGTGAGCTGCTTAGAAAATAGCATTCTAGATGTCCAGTGGAAGTTCTTGTTGGAGTTTGAGCCAGTGATTCCCACGTTCTGCTGAAAAACCAGCCAGGTAAAAATAGTTACAAAATTCTAGAAAAATCATTATTCAAGGAAAATCCCTTTACAAGATACGAAATCATGTTGTCTAAAATAATTAAGACAACAGGAAACAGATCAACTTCCAAAATGACAGAGTAAGAACCTCAGTGAACTTACTCTCCCTCTAAAACAGTGAAAATATGAGCAAAACAACTGAAACCCGTGACCCGTAGCATGTGCGCTTAGTCACCCAGTCGTGTCCAACTCTGTGACCCCCGTGGACTGGAGCCCGCCAGACTCCTCTGTCCATGGGATTTTCCAGGCAAGAATACTGGAGTGGGTTGCCATTTCCTCCTCCAGGGACTCTTTCTGACCCAGGGATCAAACCTATGTTTCCTGCATTGGCAGGTGGATTCTTTACCAGTGCACCAGCTGGGAAGCCCATGAACTGTAGACCTCTTGACAGTTTAACCAAAGCTTCACCATGAGCTGAAAATCATCTATTAAGAGAAACTACTGAACCTCAATGAAAATTAACAGTTTACTTCTCATCAGAAAGCATAGAGGCCAGAAGACAGTGGGATGATGTCTTTAAAGAGCTGGAAGAAAAGACTTCCTACCAAAAATTCTATATCTAGCTAAATTTTCCTTCAGAATTAAAGAAGAAATTAAGACATTTCCAGATAAGCAAGAAGTAAGAATTCATCACCAGCAGACCTGCCTACAAGGAGGAGTCCTCAAGCCTTAACGAAAATATGTTAGCCACTAACTTGAAACCATGCAAAGAAGTAAAGAGCATTGGTGGAAGTACCTATGTAAGTTTTATAAAAGACGATATAAGTGTATTTTTGTTTGTAACTCTCCTGTCTGCTTTATAAGACAATTGTGTAAAGCAATATTTATAAAAACTGTGTTAATGGACTTAGAATGTATAAAGATGTAATTTGTATGACAGTCATAGCACAAAAGGAGGTGGGGAGGGGAACCAAGTTATATTGGAGCAAGTCTTGATTACCCACTGTTGAAATTGAGTGTGTTTCCAAAGTGAATTGTTTTAAGATGCTAATTGTAATCTCTAGAATGGCCACTAAGAAGAAATTTTTAAAGTTACAGTAAACAAATTTTTTGCTTCCAGTTTCAATGTGTGGATTTTTAACCCTCACACCAAACAGTTTTCCAATACCAGCCGGGTGTCCTCCATTTCAGCTTAATTCTGACATTGTCTGCCTGGAGGTAGCATCAGATCCCACGGGTTAAGTGCTCTGCCGCCCAGCTTCAGATGCCAGTCACAAGTCCACTTTGTCAACTGTGCTTCTGATCAGCTAGAAACACAGGTGTAAACTGGAGGCTCCCTTGGATTTGATTAATGTGCTAGAGCAGCCCACAGAATTCAGAGCAACATTTCACTTACTAGATTACTGGTTTATTATAAAAGGATATAACTCAGAAACAGCCAGATGGAAGAGATACAAAGGGCAAGATATGTGGGAAGACAAGGCTTCCATGCCTTCTGTAGGCACACCGCTCTCCCCAAATCTCCATTTGAACACCAGTCTGGAAGCTCTCCAAACCCAGTTATTTTGGGATTTTATATAGAGGTTTTATTACCTTGGCATGGTTGATTACATCATTGGCCATTGGTAACTGACTTTAACCTCCAGCCCTTCTCCCCTCTCTGGAGGTCCAGGCATGGTACTGAAAATTCCCAACCCTCTAATCACCTGGTGGGTTTCCCTGGCAATGAGCCCCCTTCTTTAGCTACCTAAGGGCTTTCCAAAAGTCACCTAAACATAACAAAAGACTGCTTTTGTTGTTATTGCTCTCATCACTTAGAACATTCCAGGTGTTTTAGGAGCTCAATGCTAGGAACTAGGATGAAGACCGAATATATATTTCTTATTATAAATCACAGTGTCACAAAGAAGAGAATTTAAAAGGTATACTAGAAAATACCTGTTTAGCACAAAAGAAGACAGCAATAGGAATAAAACAACAAAGATCTAAGACATTCCAAAAAAGCAAAAATGCCAAGCATAAACCTTACCTTATTGGTAAGTATATTATGTAAGTAGATTAAATACCTTCATCAAAAGAGGCAGAATGTATTTTTCTTCTAAATCCAATTATATGCTCTCTATAATAGACACATTTTAGATTCAAAGACTAAAGGAATTGAGACACATATACCATGGAAGCAGTGACCAAGAGAGAGCTGGAGTGACTGTACTAATATCAAAAACATAGACTTTATTTTTTATTTTATAAAATTAATTTATTAATTTAATTGGAGGCTAATTACTTTACAATATTGTGGTGGTTTTTGCCATACATTCACATGAATCAGCCATGGATGTACATGTGTTCCCCAATCCTGAACTGCCCCCCTCCTCCCTCCCCATCCCTTCCCTCAGGGTCATCCCAGTGCACCAGCCCTGAGCATCCTGTCTCATGCATCGAACCTGGACTGGTGATCTGTTTCACATATGATAATGTACATGTTTCAATGCTATTTTCTCAAATCATCCCACCCTCACCTTCTCCCACAGAGTCCAAAACACTGTTCTTTACATCTATGTCTCTTGCTGTCGCGCATATAGGGTCATTGTTACCATCTTTCTAAATTCCATATATATGCATTAATATACTGTATTGGTCAAAAACATAGACTTTAATACAAAAAATTATTACTAGGGACCAAAGAGATGTTTTACAGTGATAAATTTTAATTATTATAATTATTTATAATTGCATCTTAATAGAAAGATGTAATGAGCATGTAAGCATGCATGGACCTAACAATAGAGCCTCAAAATTACGTGAAACAAAACCTGACTGAATTGACGGGAGATGATTCAGTAGTAATTGGAGACTTATATAACCCATTTACAACAATGGATAGAACAACTCAGCCAAAGACCGACATGAGATTTGAGCAACACTGTGAAGAAAATGAGATTTGAGCAACACTGTGAAGCAAGTACACCTAACAGGCCTCTTAGAATACTCCACCAAAAACACCTCCTCAAGTGCCCATGGAACATTCCCCAGTAATAGGCCATGTGTTAGGTCATAAAACAAGTCTCAACAAATTTAAAAGGGTTGAAATTATACAAAGTATATTCTCTGACCAATGGAATGAAGTTAGAAATCAATAGCAAAAGAAAATTTGGAAAATTCATAAATACGTCGACATTACCCAACATCCTAAACAAACAGTGGGTCAAAGAGGAAGTCACAGGGAAATTAGGAAAGACTCTGCTGCTGCTGCTAAGTCACTTCAGTCGTGTCTGACTCTGGGCGACCCCATAGACGGCAGCCCACCAGGCTCCCCCGTCCCTGGGATTCTCCAGGCAAGAACACTGGAGTGGGTTGCCATTTCCTTCTCCAATGCATGAAAGTGAAAAGTGAAAGTGAAGTTGCTCAGTCGTGTCCGACTCTTAGCAACCCCATGGACTGCAGCCTACCAGGCTCCTCTGTCCATGGGATTTTCCAGGCAAGAGTACTGGAGTGGGATGCCATTGCCTTCTCTGTGGAAAGACTCTGGAATGAATGAAAATTAATATAAAACATACCAGAACTTATGGGATGCTGCTAGTGTTGTGCTTAGAGGAAATTTTATAGCTGTAAATGCCTACATTAAAAAGAAGATACATCTCAAATTAATAACCTGACCTTCCATCCTAAGGAACTAGAAAAAGGAACAGCTAAACCCAAAGTGAACTAAAGGAAGAAAGTAATAAACACTAGGGCAGAAATAAACGAACAAAAGAAAAGCAAAACAAAAAATTAGTGAAGCCAAAAGTTGGTTCTTTGAAAAGATCAACAAAATTGGCTGACCGTTAGCTAGGCTCATCAAGAAAACAGGAAAATGCAAATAGTTAAAATCAGCTATGAACACAGTTTTGTAAATATACTAAAAGATATGCTTTGTGATTATACTAAAAGCTATACTGTACAATTTAAGTGGGTAGATTTTTCGGTATATGAAATATATCCCAATACAAGTGTTTTAAAAACACAGAGGCAAACTTTAATGTTTATGAAACCAATATAAGATAAAATCAATGGAAATTTAGGAGAAAAATTATGTATTTTTATGTTTATACTAAATACCAAAAAGTCAAATGAAACAGAAATCTCAGAAGAAACCTTGAGTGATGAAGGCCTTTCTTGACCAATGGCTTCCAACTTTCTCACGCATTAGAATCATCTGGGGGGCGGTGTGTGTGTGTGTGCACTCAGTAGTGTCCGACTCTTTGCAACGCCATAGATTGCCCACCAGGCTTCTCTGTCCATAGGATTTTCCAGGCAAGAATACTGGAGTGGGTTGCTACTTCCTACTCGAGGGGCTCTTCCTGACCCAGGGATCAAACCTGCGTCTTTTGCATGTCCTGTGTTGGCAGGCAGGTTCTTTACCACTAGCGCCACCTGGGAAGTCCCGGAATCATCTGGAGGGCTTGTTAAAAAAAGATTTCTGGACCTCTAGAGTTTCTGATATTGCAGGCGTGCAATGCAGAAGAATATGCCTTTCTAACAGTTGCCTGCGTTTTACAAATGCTAAGAGACCACACTTTCCGAACCTCTCATAGATACAAAAGTGGTGTAAGAGTTACAGAAGTCAGGGGAGGAAGAACATTGCAGATAGAGGACTGAGCATGCTCAAAGACCAGGTAGGGAAGGATCGTGGCACCTTTGAGTAGCTGTAGGCAGGCCACAGTGGCTGGAGGATGCTGCAAAAGCTGTAGGAAAGAGCCCGGCCACTCAGGGGAACCAGGAGAACAGAATGGTGATGACTCAGGGAGACGTAGGCCAGTCCAGGCCCTAAGAGCAATTATGCAAAGGAACAGCGTGATTAGATTTGCATCTTAATACGATCACGCTAGCTTCTGGTTGGAAAATGGCCTGGAAAGACCAAAAAGGGAAGGCAATGGAGTGATAGGTATTCTTGCAGATCAGGCCAGAGGTGATGGCCCAGGAGGTAGCCTTTCAGCAGTACATGTCCTTGTGTGCTGCCCTGGTGGTTGGAATGGAGGAGAGTGGGTAGATTCGAAAGAGACCTTAGGAGGAAACAGTGATGGATTTGGCCACTGATGGCCAAATGATGGGTGGGGGAGGTGGAGAGCAGGGAGGCAGGAGGGATGAGTTGTCAAGGATGACTCCTGGGTTTCTGGCTTGAGAACAGGAGAGATGACGGTGCCACTCTGCAGGCTGGCTGAGACTGGAAGGGGGCCAGGCCTGGGGGAGATCCTGAGTTCGTCTGTGGACATGTGGGCTTGGAACCGCCCAAGGCTTCCAAGGGGAAGTTTGAGCCAGCAGTCAGGCATACAGTTCTAGGGTAGAAGAAAGGTATGAATAGTCATTGGTGTAGGTTATTCTTGGAGAAGAGCCAAGTATACTTCTTATACTTAAGAAGAGCCAAGGTCACCTTAGAAGAGAGTGTAAAGTGAGGAGTGGAGAGGTCACACCTCTAGAACCTCTAGCAGGTAGGCGTGGGACAGAAAAGAAGGTCCCCTGACATCTTCAACACAGGAGACAGAATAACCTGACCTGTGGAACCACAGAAACCTGTGGTGAGGGGTGGGGATAGATCAAGAAAAGACTGAAAACAGTTTCAGAGGCAGCAAGAAGTGAGTCACCAAAGAACATCCCTTGGATGGGGGTCCTGATCAATACTTACAGGGCAGTGTGCCCACCAGTGAAAGTATTTGAAGGCTTTTTTTAAAAATTACTTTTTATTGGAGTATAGTTGCTTGACAACATTGTGTTAGTTTCTACTATACAGCAAAGTGAAACAGATATATTTATCCATGTTAAAAGTGCAAGTCACTCAGTTGTGTCCGACTCTTTGAGGCCTCATGGGCTGTGCATGGAATTCTCCAGGCAAGACTACTACTAGAGTGGGTAGCCATTCCCTTCTCCAGGGGATCTTCCTGACCCTGGGATTGAACCCGGGTCTCCGGCATTGCAGGCAGACTACCATTTGAGCCACCAGGGAAGCCCATATGTATACATATAGCCCTTCTTTTTGGATTTCCTTCCCATTTAGGTCACCACAGAGCACTGTGTAGGGTTCCCTGAGCTATAAATATTAAGTTCTCATTATATATCTATTTTATACTTAGTATCAATCTGTAGAATCTAGAACAAACGGTTTAGATAATCTTATTTGAAAAACAAATAGAGACACAGACATAGAGAACAAACAATGGAAGACTTTTTACTGACAGAAGATGTTTATGATATAATGCTGAGTTTAAAACTCAGAATACAAAATCACAGTTATCATCGTAATTATATAAAAATCCTATGTATGAAACAACCAATAAATGAACATCTATTATTTTAATTAGTCTAGCACTGTAAAAGGTATGAGGAAATGTGTTTTCTACCTTGTGGAGTCAGCCTTTAAGCTTTTTCTTTAAATAAGATCCTGAAGTTGGAATTCAGCCTATAGTTGGAGTTAAATCTATTCAAAACAGCATATTTTGTCAGCTGAAAGATTATTTACTCTTTTTTGTTTTTCTTTCAGTGTGTTGGGTTGCTTTTTTCACTTTTTATTTAAATACAAATTGATGAACCCTTCCTGGGGCACCGTTGATTTAATGCAAGTTGGCAGTGACTAATCTCATTGGCTATTAGCCTGTGTGATGTTCTTGTCCTTTACTGATTTCCTTTCATTCAATATAATAAAGTATGTTACTCTCATGACTAGGTTTTCAAGTTGTTTGGTACAGTTGTAAATTTCCTTGCCTTTTCTGGAGAAAAAGACCCTCTTATTTGGAAGGAGCTCTTGCACGGTTAGATTTCTCCTCACTGATTTCAGGAATTCCAGCCTCGATGTTAGAGACCTTCTAATGGCCACAGCCCTTGTATTAAGGCAAGTAAGTTTGCAGCGGACTGTGAGGGAAGCTGCCCATTTCTTGGTGAGAAAGGAGCGTGTATTTGCAGAAAATTGGACTAGGCAGACCTTTTGTGATTCCTTCTCTGGTCTGGTCTAAAGTCTCTCAGTCGTGTCTGACTCTTTGTGACCCCTTGGACTGGAACCCCCCAGGCTCCTCTGTCCATGGGATTCTTCAGGCAAGAATATTGGAGTGGGTTGCCATTCCCTTCCTCAGGGGATCTTCCCAGTTCTGATCAAGCACTGTGACACTCCAGCTAACGCTTTCACCTTCCTCCTTATTGAGGAAGCAGATTGTGTAGCTAATTAACTGGCTCTCACTGAGGACTACTAGACATTTGTACTCTGATTGCTGGCTAAGGAGAAGTGGGATAAAATCACTTGGACTGTGGAAAAATTGAAGTTTTTTTTTTTTTTTAAGCACCTGGTCCCTCCCCTCCACGCTCTGCCAGGAGGAGCCTGCAGTTCCCTGATCTGCCCATCACTTGGGCAGGAAAGAGGGCCTGGACTGTCCCCCAACACAGGACCCCAGCTCAGGGAGGGATTAGCAAATGCCAGTCTCACTGTGTTCACAACCCCGCCCCACCTGCCTCCAGAGGAGGGGGAGGTGAGGCCATAGAAAGAGGGCTCAGGAGCCTCAGTCTGGGGCAGCGAGGTGGAAGGGGCTTTGTGAGATTATGCCAAGAGGGTTAAGCCCACCTGAGTACTGCTTTGAGGGTATTGGGCACATCTGGGTTAAGCAGGGGAGCCCTGTGGTTAGGTTATGGTGTCTGCAGGGTGCCAGGTGGGCTTGGAACTGTTGCCACTCACCTGCTGTGCACAGCAATAGGGATTCCTGGGGCAAGGCCTTACGTAAGGCCTTAATCCTGGAGAAGGAAATGGCAACCCACTCCAGTTTTCTTACCTGGAGAATTCCATGGACAGAGGAGCCTGGTGGGTTGCAGTCCATGGGTCGCAAAGAGTCGGACACGATCGAGTGACTAACACTACTACTAAGACTTTAATGGCCAGGAATTTGGGCTCTTCTGACTTGTCTCTGAGCTGGCCCCTTCCCAGGGGGCCAGGACTCAGCACTTCCTCGGTAGCACAGTCGGCTCCTGAGCCGCAGTGTGGGAGCTGGGGACAGGGGTTCAGCCTGAAAAGCAATGCCTCGTGTCTGGGGGATGGTGAAGGTGAAGATATCCCTGGCGGGGAGGGCGCAGCTCAGAGCCTGTGGATGCAGATTCTTGGTAAGTGTGTGCCGTGTGTTTGGGGTTGGATTGTTTTTCCTGGCAGATAGAACCCAGCAGTGTTCATCAGTCTGCACATGGTGCTGGGGAGACACAAAATCAGAGAAGTAATTCCTGGCCATTTACTGAGAACCCTGGCTTCCCTGGTGGCTCAGAGAGTAAAGAATCTGCCTGCAATGCTGAAGACATGGGTTTGATCCCTGGGTGGGGAAGATCCCCCGGAGAAAGGAATGGCTGGCTACACCACTCCAGTATTCTTGCCTGGAGAATTCCATGGACAAAGGGAACCTTGCCTGGCTATAGTCCATGCGGTCGCAAAGAGTCAGACACAACTGAACAACTAACACTTTCCTATTGATACCAGAAAACGTTTATCAAAAGTCCAGACTCTTGTTCAGCGCGTTCATAAGAATGTAGGCAAGGAACAAAAAACTCAAACACACACGCTGAGGCTGAGGAGCAAAAAGAACAAAGAAGCAGTTTATTGAGGCAAAAGCGAAGGACACACTTTTCGAGTGCAGGCATCCTCGAAAGTGGGGGGTACACGGCAGAGTTGTTGATTCCCCCCTTTTATCTTGTTTTAGGCCCTTGAATGGAAGGAGGTCATTTGATTAGGAGGTGGAATATTCACTGGCGGGAGAGTCGAGGTGAGGCCTCAGTGGCACCAGGTTGCATCTGTGCGTTTGTCTCCTGAAGCCACCATTACATGCACTGTGAGAGCTGTTTGAAAAGCCATGATCAACCTAGACAGCATATTCAAAAGCAGAGACGTTACTTTGCCGACAAAGGTCCATCTAGTCAAAGCTATGGTTTTTCCAGTAGTCACGTAGAGACTGAATGTGAGAGTTGGACTATAAAGAAAGCTGAGCCCTGAAGAACTGATGCTTTTGAACTGTGGTGTTGGAGAAGACTCTTGAGAGCCCCTTGGACTGCAAGGAGATCCAACCAGTCCATCCTAAAGGAAGTCAGTCCTGAATATTCATTGGAAGGACTGATGCTGAAGCTGAAACTCCAGTACTTTGGCCACCTGATGCGAAGAACTGACTCATTTGAAAAGATCCTGATGCTGGGAAAGATTGAAGGAGGAGGAGAAGGGGACGACAGAAGATGAGATGGTTGGATGGCATCACCGACTCTATGGACATGATTTGAGTAGGCTCTGGGAGTTGGTGCTGGACAGGGAGGCCTGGCGTGCTGCAGTTCATGGGGTTGCAAAGAGTCAGACACGACTGAGCGACTGAACTGAACTGAACTGAACTGAACCCAAGAGCTGTTTTTCCTTACAGTGTCTCTCACTAGTCGAGCAGCCACAGGTGGAAGGTTGTTCAGGGTCGTCAGCAACCTGTGCAGTTTTATTGCACATGCTCCACGGTTTTCATGGTCAGAGTTTATTGTTCAGATGCTACAGAGGTTCTGTTTTAGATGCCATTCCTCCATGTGTCATGGCCTCAGGAAATTTGAAGCGAGGAGGTGGCTTTGCCTTCTGCCTAATTTTTATGCATGAGGAGGCTGTCCTTGGGCCCAGTCCTGTCTGTCCTGCCTCATTATATGCCAGGCTGTGGGCATGACCTCTGCCTCCAGGCTTGGGGGTTAAATGGCAGGCCCTGGTAAAAGCTATAACTTTCTGCCTCACCTCAAACTCTGTCCAACCACCAGGCAGGCAGCAGGAGTAAAGGTTCTCGAATGCACATCTGACTGTGTCCCTTCCGCTTAAACCTTCCCATGCCTCCTCCAAGCCCACTGTCAAGTCCACACTCCTCAGCCTGACTCACCTTACCACCTGGTCCTGGAGAACAGCTTATGCCACTGCTTCATCCCTAATATCCAGCCCCCTGACCAACTCCTGCTCAGCTACTAGACTCCGACTCCTGTGTTTGTGATTAACCTCATTCACATTACTTCATTGGCTAGCTGGTTCAAGTATACATTGTCCTTGAGTTTTTTTCACCCCAGTTTTTTCACCCAGAGCTTTTCAACACATTTGCAGAATTCATAGCCTTTGGCAGAGCATCCTTATTCATATTGCCCTGTCCTGAGGGTCGGAGTCTTGAGGTGGATTGTAATGGTCCCCCAAGGACATGAGCCACACTGAGCAGGTTCGCTTAGATGCACATGCTCAAGAGTTCTGACCTCTGGATTTATGCTCAAGTCACAGTACGTTATTGATCACTTTGTACTTGAAATGATTGATAGTTGGAGATAAAAATTTTCACGATGCTTGATTTTTAGGTGGTTTTGTCCTCTAATTATTCTAAACTGCCATAGATAGAAAAAGATGTTTGTACCGTAGAGTCCCTAACTGCTGTCATGTCATGAAAGCATGTAGCACTTAGCATGCTCTCTGCTACTAGTAGCAGAATTAATGGTTCTGAACTAGTGGTTGTGAACAATAGGGATTTTTATTGTTTTGTGTAAGCAATCTGAAAGTAGGTGGTTCCAGGTTGAATCTAGGGATGAATAATCAAAGACTCAGGCAGTTTCCAAGCTTTACACCACACCCTCTAGATATACTGACTTTTGTTTTCAGACTGTTGCCTCATGGTCTCAAGACGGCTGCCACAGCTCCAGGCATCACATTCTCTCACTGTTGTATTCAAAACCAGGTAGGAAAAGGACAAGGCAGAGACCTCTCTTCTGTTGAGTTGCTCTATTAATCAAAAAAGGAAGAACACCTTACAGACTTCTCTTTAAGTCTTATTAGCCATAATGGGTCATTTAACAACCTCCAGTTGCAAGGGAGGCTGAGAGTGCAACTGTCTGACATTTTCAGTCTCCAGTGTGAGAGATGGGTGAGGGAAAAAGTGGACAACTCCATCTGTCACAGAGAATATATATCTTGCATGTGTATGTTATGCACCCACCAAAGAAGTACAGAGCACCTGCTAAGACCCAGGTTCTTGCTGTGGGTGCTAGAAGCGAAGCTTCACATCATCTGACTCAGTCCCTGCCCTGTCCTGGAGAGAAGCTGTATTCATGAGCCAGAGATTAAAAATCAGCAAATTAAATGCAAAATACTCTCAGAACTCCTAGGAGCAGAACTGAGAAGCATCTTGGTTTTGGAGAATGGAGAGCTTCATGGAAGAGGTGACATTTGAACTGTGTCTTGAAGGATGAATAGGAGTTTACCAGGGGGAAGAAACAAGAAAAGGCCATTTCTGACCAGGGGCAGCAAGGGCAAATTCAGAGCTCTGCAAAAACCTGCTCTGGTTTTATTGGCCACCACCTCCTCCATCACCACCCTGGCTCTGAAGGAGTGCCACCCTTAACCAGAGCTGAGCCTCAGGGCCCATTTGGCTGTTCTGAGTGTGACAGTGATGTGTGTTCATTCAACTTGGGGAGTCTTCATTCAGAAGGACTGAAGTCCTTCAGGCCTGCTGTGGGTGGTATGGGCTGCTCTGTGGGGGCATTTGTTCTTCGTTCAACCCACAGTGACACCCCCACTGACCCTCACCCACTGTGTGGGGGTGGGGGGATGTCTTGCAGAGCCTGTGCTCTTAGTCTCTCTCTGCACCCCCACCCCTGCCGGCCCTGACATTGGCCATATGACCTGAACCAGGCAGTGGCTATGACTGCCCGCTGGGTATGGTGATGAGTCCAGATGTGAGCAGGAGCGATTGAAGGCCTTCCGTGGATTTCTTGAAGTCCACCCTGCAGAAGCTGATTTGAGAGATGGAGCCTGAGTCCTGCCAGGGCTCCAAGCCCATATCCAGGCATCTCTCTGCACAGCTTCCCTACGCATCCCATTATGAGAGCGACAAATCACCTTTCCCACTTGGGTTCATTGGAGCTGGTTTTATCACTTGCAATAAAGTCTTGGCTAATCTACTAGCACACATCATTAGTGAAAGCACACTGTCTGCCGCCTGGCTGCCACCTCTGCTGGTAATGTCCCTGTCCCCAGTGAGGTCTTCTCTTCTGTCTTACTGAGTCTGGTTGGAGGACGAACTCCTGGGAGGGCTGGCTCGGCGTCTCTTCTCCCATTTCTCCAAGACCTTCCCTCTGTGGCTTCTTTCGCTCCAAGCCAGCCAGTGGCCCAGGGGTGCAGGTCCCTGTCATCCCACTGCTGTGTGGGGTCCATGCCATCCAGGAAGTTCCCCCATGCACAGCTGGAGCCTGTACAGGTGATAAAACTCCCTCTGCCTTTCACTGTCACTCCTCTGGGACGTTCACACATTTCCCTGGGCCTGTGGTCCACTCGCCAGGGGAGCCCATCACCTTGCTGACACGTGAGCCAGAGCATGGAGAGCATGTGAGCCAGAGAAAATAAACACTTTATGACCTCTTCTGATCCAGGAGCTCCCTTCTCTGGGCAGCCCGTCTCAGCTGGAGTCTCTCCAAGCTTCGTCAACAAGATTACCCTTTACTCAGATCAGTGACTTCTCAACTCCTCATTTTCTTCTCCTGAACACAATACCCTCCTATGGAGATTTCCCTGGTCTAGTGGTTAAGAATCTGCCTTCCAGTGTAGGGAACCCAGGTTTGATCCCTGGTTGGAAAACTAAGATCCCACATGCTGCAGGACAACTATGCTCACTCACCACAACTACTGAGCCCAAGGGCCACAACCAGGAGCCCATGCATTGCCACAAAAGATCCCACATGCTGTAACCAAGACCCAACACAACCAAAAATAAATTAATTAATTAAAATAAATCTGATTCAAGCTGAATTCCTTTAAAAAAAAAAAAAAGCAAAAAACCTATCCAAGGGATTGGCAAGCCAGGCCCCATGAGCCACATCTAGCTTGAGTCCTATTTTTGTACAGCTGCAAAGGCAAGAATGGGTTTTACACTTTCAAATGGTTGAAAAAAATCGGAAGGGTGATCCAGGTGGCGCTAGTGATAAAGAACCCACCTGCCAATGCAGGAGATATGACACTCGGGTTCGATCCCTGGGTGGGAAAGATCCCCTGGAGGAGGGCATGGCAACCCACTCCACTATTCTTGCTTGCAGAATCCCATGGACAGAGGAGACTGGCAGGCTACAGTCCATGGGGTTGCAAAGAGTCGGACATGACTGAAGCGACTTAGCACCCAGTATGACATTTCATGGCATGTGAGAATCATATGAAATTCACATCTCTGTGTCTATAAGTAAAGACTGATTGCAACGCAGCCACGCCCATCTATTTGCATATTGTCTGTGGCTGCTTTCACACTGCGGCAGCCGAGGGTGAACTGCTGTGACAGAGACCATAGGGCTTCTCGTTGCCTAAATGATTTACTGTTTACAGAAGATGTTTGTAGACCCTGCTGTATCCTTTCCCCTTTGGTTTCTGGTGACTTCTGTTCCACCCAAGTCTCCCAGAGAAAGGCACACCCCTCGTGCTGCTCCAGTGTGGGGACTTCGAATTTTCAGGGGACAAGAAGGAGAGCACAGCTTAATCCCAAAGACGTTATGGTCAGTGCTGATGTTTCAGACTTTGGAGGGGACTTCTTGGGGGAGAGTGGACTTCTCATGCCCTTCAAATGACAACATGTGACAGTGAAAGCTTCAGATCCAGAGGCCAGTCCCAGGGCGGCTGCTACTTCTACGACCTTCCAAGATAGCTTTGGAGGCTGTCCCACTAGATCCCCCTAGGCTGTCCCACTGGCTCCCTAAAGAAAGGCTTAGATCCTGCCCGTTCCTGGGCTAACCGTCACTTCTGCTTTGCTGTAAGAATTCAGAAAACTAATAGGAACTTTGGCCCAGCATGTCTTTGGGACATGATGGCAACCTCCCACTAATTTTCTCTTTGGAATCCCAAGTCTTTAGACTCCCACAGTCTCAGCTGGCCTGGTCATGAGCCAGGGTTACCCCAGGTTCCATTCTGAGACCTAAGGTTTGCCACCACTTGCTCTTAACTGCCGGCTGACTCAGGAGGCACAGGTGAAACTGTCAGGCTGGGTACCCGGGGAGCATCTGAACTAGAGATGGGCAAGCGTAAGCACCACTGATGGGCTGATCGGAGGAGGAGACCACAAAGGTCCTTCAAGGTGCGTTCAGCTGCAGGTAACAATCCTGTGTCAACGGTGGTGTAAGTACAGCAGGCACTTAATCATCTCACATGGTATGGCATCTGGGGTTGTGCTCTGCATTTTCTTTGGCGACTCAGTGATACCAACAGGACTCCAATTCTTTCTCTTTCTGTTTTACTGTCTACACAATACAGTCACCATAGCTCCAGGCGTGACAGCCATATTCAATGGCAGGGAAGCCAGGGCAGCAAAAAAACTTTATGCTTGCTTGGCTCTTGCCCTTCAGAGAGTGAATGCCTTTCCCAGAAGCCTCCAGCAGACTGTGGCCAGAATCATCTCTACCAGGTACTTGAGCAAAATCAGGATTGTATGAGCAGGAAGCTGGGGAGATGTAGCCTTGACAGCTCCCACCCTTCATGGCTACCAGACTTTCTGGACCAATGAGAAGTCAGCCCCTTCTATTCATCTCCTGCTGAGTCTTGCCTTTGGAAGGTACTGTTGGAGGAGTGAGATGTGTGTGTGTGGGGGGGTGGGCAGGATGCAACTCAATGTTGGGTCTGACACACCTCTCAGCACCCTGCAAGGAGGAGGGGAGTCAGAAAGCTGGGTACCCAAAGTAACTCTTTCAAAAGTCTTCATCCACAAGGGCTGTAAAAAATGCTGGGATTGTTGGGACTTCCCTGGTGGTTCAGTGGCTAAGACTCCGTACTCCCAGTGCGGGCTCCCAGGTTCAATCCCTGATCAGGGAACTAGATCCCACATGCCGCAGCAACTGAGAATTCCCATGCAGCAGCTAAAGATCCCACGTGCTGCATCTAAGACCTGGCACAGCCAAATAAATATGAAAAAACAAATTTCCTGGGGTTGTTGAATAGAGACCTAAAAGACAGGAAGGTTGGGCTTCCCAACCCAGCCTTCCCTTCTGCCCCCTTCTCAGGTTACTTAAGTATGAAATGGTGGTTTGTTGTGAGTGGGGCTAGGCCAGCCTCTTGCTGATGGAGAATGCTGGTGATATGGGGTTGTCACCATGTCAGGCGGTCTGGTTCTCAGAGCAGGCAATTTCCCTTCCCCCAGCCAGCCTCCCCTCTTCCCAGGTCTCCCCTACTTCCACCAATCATCTCAGCAGGACCCTGCTCTCCTAAGAGGGTGGTCAAGAGTTGAGTGTTTGTCCTTGAGCGGTTGAGTTTGCGATCACAAAGTTATCCTTCCCTAGGAGGTCATCCCATTTCCCAAACCCTCCTGGCAGGGTTTCTGGGACTCATCCATGGTTTGTTCCCAGGAGTAAGGAGGTTTCCTTCTTTTTGGGTTCTTTCTTGTTCCTTTGCCTGGGACAGAGCGGGAGGTTCCCGGAAGTGACATTTCAATCTATCTTCTCCAGGACTAGTCGGCCAGAGGTCTGTCTGGGTCTGTCTGCTGCTAAGGGGCCGGGTGCAGGCCATTACGTAGAGCCCTAGCTGGCTGTTTTTTTTTTTTTTTTTTAAGCCTATTATTTTAATTCCCGAAGCTTTTACAAGGAACAGGCAGCAAATACAGCAACAGCAGCACACTCTGTCTGCCTCCTAATTATGACAGTTCATGACTCAGAATCTCAAATTGGTCATCTCTTTGGCCCCAGCATCGTACCCGACTCTTCCCCACATCCCCTCCGAAAGAGTCAGCCCGTCTTGCAGGAGGAGAGGATGCTGATGTAATTCATCATGTTACAGATATTATGTGTGGGGTGGAACAGCGATGCTGTCTGCTGCAGGGCAGGGGGTGAAGAGAGGACTAAAATTTATTTCATAAAAAACCAAGAGAAAGTCACATCAAGCCCTCATCCCTGCACACTCCTTTTACTGTGCTCTGTTTACCAAAGCTCCTGTGTGTTTATTTAATTTTATTGGAAAATAAGAAATACACCCCCCATCACTGCCTCACACAAACATGATTAGAAATAAAGTGTGTTTATAATGCTTTTAGACTTTCTCTCCTTAACCCACCACTTCTCTGACCTGGTGGGGTGTGGACATTGTGGGGGTGGCGAGGCAGGCATCGGGGTGCTTCTTCATGTGCAGGGCAGGCTCCCTTCTCTCAGGGTGCCAAGGCCCCCGCCACCCTCCTTCTGTGGTTAAAAAGCTTTCCAACCCGTTCTCTATTTCATGAGCATGTCCCTAGTCATTTCAGGTTTCCCCTAAGCAACAACTGGAAATTTTCCCCTGAAATCAAGCTTCATTTTTCCCATCCTCATGAATAAAAAGTCAGGCAAGGTGAAGAAATCCTCTTTCTCACCTCCAGTTAGTTCTCTGCCTCGTCTGCTCTGCCCATGCCACTGAATCCAGTTCAGCATAGTCCCTGGGCCAGGTGATTCTCACCCAGGCTTTTCAACTCCCCTTTCTCTCGACCCCACACTGTGACCTCAGCCTTCCCTCGCCCCCTTGGGTCTTGATCACTTCCACCTGGATGGCTCCAACCCTGGGTTCTCCTCTGAACCATGAGCTTGTTTAGCCAACTGTCTTCGAGGTACTCTCATCTATTTTTTTTTTTGGCTGCACCATGCAGCATGTGGGATCTTAGTTCCCTGACCAGGGATTGAACTCAAGTCCCCTGTATTGGAAGCAAGGACCATTGGACCACCAGGGAAGTTCCAGGGTTCCCTTACCTTGAGTCCCCGCCCACCCTCCCTTACAGAAGGATTAGCTGTTCACCCTTCAACACATGTCCAAGATAGTAGGGCCCCTGAGGGGCCCTCCATGCCCGCCACCCCAGGGAGCTGCTCCTTTGTATACAAGTCTCATAAGGTCCATTGCATGTGGAGTTCTCTTATGGTCTAAATGTTTGCCTCCCCTCCCCCCGCAGAGAGAGACTGTGTCCCCATCACCTTCCCTGACAGTGCCCAGCTCTGGGCAAACCTCTTGCAAAGTCATTATCACCTGTGCGAAGAGTAATCATAGGAATGATTTCCTTTGGCAGACTCACCAAATAATAGATTTCTAACCTCCCTCATTACTTCCCCTCCCTCCTATTTAACCAGTTCTCAGGGCCCTAATATCTCACAAGTCCTTCCTAATGGGCTCATTTCTAAAATCATTCTCTTTTTTAATAAGTCAGGGGTAACTTGCCACGTCTATCACTAATGGCCTCTTTCAAAATGCCTGGGCACCTCACTTGGTTTTTTAAAGGCCTTAAATGGTTTTCTGAGTTTGAGCGGGACCAATTTTTCCTTTTACTGATCTGCAGCAAGAACATTTCTGAATGACTCATAATATCTGTATCGCAGTTCTCTTCCAGTGGATTAAAAATATTTTGTACCTTTGATATTTTTTGCCCTGATATGTGGTGTCTGCAGACCAGGATCCTCTTTCAAGGGACTGTATATTCCTTGAGGGCCACGGTAGTTTACATGATTTGTGCACATATTCACTGCCCTTCTCTGGGCCCATCTCTTGAGCATCTGCCCTATTGCCTCCTCCATGGGAGGGATAGATACCCTTCCTGTCCCACTGGTTTCTGGCTTGGCTGTTGGACTTACTTTGGCCAGTGGTATATGAGCAGATATGACATACATTTTGGGCTTCCCCAGGTGGCTAAGTGATAAAGGGTTGGCCTGAAGTGCAGAAGCCACAGGAGACACAGGTTTGATCCCTGGGTTGGGAAGATCCCCTGGAGGAGGAAATGGCAACCCACTCTAGTATTCTTCCCTGGAGAATCCCATGGGCAGAGGAGCCTGGTGGGCTACAGTCCATGAGGTTGCACAGAGTTGGACATGACTGAAGCAACTGCACACCAGCAAATTGCTATGGCACAGCACAGCATGGTAAAATCAGACCGATACAGATGCTGCTGGTCATGCAGAGAAGACAGAGATTTATATTTTGAAAACTCTAGGGAGGTTTTCTTACTTGCCCATTGGATCATGGAACCCCTACTAGGTGGTTAAAAGGGGTGCATTTTGGAAAAGACTCATTAAACCTTCAAAACCCTGTTCCCATTGCAACTTGTCACCATCTCCCACTCTTGGCAGCCATTCCTCCTATCACCATAGCAACACACGTTCGGGGACAGAAACTGGAAAATCCTCGAAAGGGATGAGGGAAGCAATTTTTACTTCCTCTTCGGACCTCAGAAACCTCATCTTATCTTCTGTAGCTTTGTTACCTAAGGTAAAGATGAAAGCAAAATGTTCTAAGACTAAAGGGTCTGTAGACCAAAGAGTCTGTTTAAGTACAAGGAAATGTTACTGTACCTGCTGCCAGAGGAGAAGGGGAGGAAGGATCCCTCAGTGTGTGTTCCACTGCAAGGAGATCGCTTATATATGGGAAGAGCTCCCCGCAATCCAACTGAGCCCCACTCCACACACAGCAGCAACCTCTAGGTACTTTGTTGAGAATGCGTCTTGATTGGGGGTCTGCCTGTGTCTCACTTGGATCACCTATGTCTTGGAACCCGAAACCCCAGATACTCTGATGAATCATGTGTATTTTGAGGTCATTGAATCGAAATTAGTGCAAGCAGCTCTAAAGAGAAGATTCGACAGTGGGCTTTGGAAATAAATGTCCTGGTAACTGTCTACGCTCACACCTGACTCAGCATCAAACCAGGGCAGATGGGAGCAATGACCCATACCTGTGCCACGTGTGGGCATCCTAGGCTGGAGAACTTGAATTTGAGATAGAACAAGATGGTCTCAGCAACATGGACCTGCCAGTTAGGGAGGTGGGTGGACCGTCAGGGTTCTCAAGAGAAAGAGAACCAATAGGAAGTTGGAAATATTGATTAAAAGAAGTTAGCTCAGGGACTTCTCTGGTGGTCCAGTGGCTAAGTCTCCACACTCCCAATGCAGGGGGCCTGGGTTCGATCCTTGGTCAGGGAACTAGATCCCATGGGCTACAACTAAAGACCTTGTGTGCCAGGCAAAGATTAAAGATCCTTTGTGCTGTAACTAAGACATGGCCCAGCCAAATAAATATATATATTAAAAAAAAAAGAAGTTTGCTCAAGCAAACTTCTATGTGGCCAGAGAAGCCCCACAATCTACTGTCTGCGAGCTGGAGACCCGAAGAGCAGTGGTGTAATTCAGTCTGAGTCTGAAGGCCTAGGAACCAGGGGAGCTAGTGGGATAAATCCCAGGCCAGGGACAGGAGAAGATGAGATATGCCTGCTGAAGCTGTAAGGCAGAGAAACAAAAAGGGGCGAATTCCTCCTTCCTCAGCCTTTTATTCTATTTAGGGCCTCAGTGGCTTAGATGTTGCCTAGCCACACTGGGGAGGGCAGATCAACTTTACTGAGTCCACTGATGCAGATGCTAATTTCATTGGAAACAACTTCATATGGGGAGTTCCCTGGTGGTCCAGTGGTTAGGACTCAGTGCTCCCACTGCCAGGGGCCCAGGTTCAGTCCTTGGTTGGGGAACTAAGATCCCACAAGCTTTGTGGCTCAGCAAAAAAAAAAAAAAAAAGAAAAAAACAACCTAATAGACAACCTGGAAATAATGTTTCATCTGGGCATCCTGTGGCCAGTCGGGTAGACACATAACATTAACTATCTCAAGAGGAAAGCCAGACGCAGCCCAAGGCCCGCCTCAAGGAATGGGCCGATGAAGAAATGCCAGCAGCCTGAGAAGATGCGGGGAGCAGAATCACATCTGGGGAGGCTCAATTGAGGTGGGGGTACACAGCCTGGGACGGGGTACCGAGGCCTCCACAGCATGATCTCAGAGTTATCCATTGTTAGTTGGACTCTCATCAGCACCTGGAATAAGGAGGGAAGGATGGAAAAAGAATCCAGAAGAAGGTGGACGGCAGGAGCAGGCGGGGGTGAGTGCCTTATTGGAGGCACTGGGGCCTGGGTTGGACCTGCCAGGGGAAACCAAGACAGACTTCTTGCAGACAGATGTATGCTGGTCCAAGGAACTGGAGAGAGTTGGGGGTGGGGCTGCGATTTGCAAGCTTCAGGGGTCCCAAGTCTGCCCCCCACTGAAGTCTGAGACACAGAGGGTCTGGTGGAGCGATCCCTTCCAACCTCCCTGTTAGGAGCCCACCTCCCTGGCTGTCACAGGTCTTTGCAGATTTTATGGGACCGAGGCCCTCCCGTCCCCCCGCCTCCTTCCCCTTCCCGACCAGCTCAGAAAGCTTCTTGTTTCTTTCTCCCATTCTGGCAACAGCATCTGACAGTTTCACTCTCTCAGGCTGTTAAAATGTTCATTTCCTCTCAGGGGCAAATGGAAATTAGAGGAAAGAAAATGCCCTAGAATTATTTGATGTTTCTCTAATTTGATTGCCAGCAGCCCTCTGAACCTGATCATCTCATTGTTGCCACGGAAGGAAATGTGAGAGCACTGCTGGGGGCAGAAGGGGCAGGGTGGGTTAGTCTCTGTCCTCTCCTTAGACCTCAGAAAACAAAGCGGCTCCTCGAGAGAGAGCCTGTCCTATTTTGTCACGAATAGATGGATTCCCAAAATGAACTCAAAGGCCTTGAGTAATTTTGAAGGAATATGAAGAGAATTGTGTTCATGTTTATGATCAGTTTCTCTCAGTCTCTTCCCATCTGTTTTCCTGGGAGGAGCCCTCTGCAGGAAGCTTCATTCAAGGATCATAGCTGTCATGGTGCTTTGAGCATCCTGAGATGGGCAGTGGTTCCATTTTATGCGTCCCTGTGAATGTTCCTCTCCTTCTGTGTGGAGCAGAGGGCTGGACTGGGCATTGGAATGCTGATTTACTGGACTCTGTTACAGCTTTGAAAAGAGCCCCTCCTGTATTTTTTTCCTGGTGTAAGGGTAGCAACTCCTGTCATCAGTCCCCTAGCTTCCCAGCTCCAGTTTAGAGGCAGGCACATCTCTTCCAGAATCACTTTCCAGACGTCTAGCGGAAGGCAGTGTGATGAGGGCTAATAACATTCAGCAAATTGAGGCTTTTAATACCTATGTGTGTGTGTTTCTTTCGAGTCTTTCCTATGGAATCGTCCCAATGTTAAGCTAATAATAACCTTTTAGTCAGCACGTCACACAGAACACATGTGGATTTTAGAAAAATCAAAGATTTAAAGGCCTGGCAGGGACCCTCAAAGTCGTGAAACCCAACTTTCCCAGTGTTTCTGTTATTTCTATAGAATACTAACGTGGTGTTGTCCAGTCCAGAACAGAATGTCTCTGGTGATGGAGACCTTACCACCACCCTGAGGGATGAAACCATTAGTGGGAGGTTCCTCTGGTCGAGTTGAGATAACTCTTGTCAGTAGTCCTCAGGTCTGGTCCTGGTTCTCACAGTTGGGAAGTTCAGAGGTGGATAAAGCTGCTCCCTGAGGTTTTCTTCTCTGGACCAATAACCAATTGCTCCCACCATTGCCCACGTGAAAAGGACTCAAGTCTTCTTGGATTTCTGGTGCATTCTGCTCATCAGTCTCTAAGGAAAACCAGGAGCTCCAGTTTCCTGAGCAGGGCAACCCCTCCCTCCACTTCGAGAATTTGAGGGCAAGACAGTTTGGAAACCACGGCCTCCTGCATTCCCTCAGGTAACAGCCTCCTCTTGCTCTCGGAGCAGGTGTGCAGACAAGGATGAAGGACCATGAGGCACACACACTGGGCCTGCTGAGGACTTCAGACTCCAGCAGCGGGACCCCGGTCCTTGACCCGAGGACCTTTTAAAAATTGTTAATGAATTTATTAAGCTATAATTGACCCACAGTACACTGCATATATTTGAAATGGACAGTTTGATCAACATGACCTATGTATTCAAAGTTTCCCATAAGGTGTTATAGGAAAACCTGAATGAACTTTCTGGTCAACCTAATACATCCATGAAACTATCACCTCCATCAAGATAGTGGACAGTCCATCACCCCCTAAAATCTCTTTGTACCTTTTATAAACTCTCCTCTCCTCTCTCCCAGGCAACTGCTGGTCTGCTTTCTGTCACTAAAGATTCGTTTGCATTTTATGGGGCTTTATATAAGTGGAATCGTATGGTATGCACTCTTTATTTTCTGGCTTTTTAAAATTTTAGTCAGTGTATTTACTTTGAGATCCATCCACATTCTTGTTTACATTCCCACCAGCAGTGCATCAGTGCTCCCATTTCTCCACATCCTCACCAACGCTTCTTATCATGTCTTTTTGACAACTGTTGAGATAATATCACTTTGTGGTCTTGGTTTGCATTTCCCTGATCGAACCCAGGTCTCCCGCCTTGTAGGCAGACGCTTTACCATCTGAGCCATCAGGGAAGTCCGAAGATTAGTGATGCTGAGCACCTTTTCATGTACCTGATGGCCATGTCTGCATCTCTTCTTTGAAAAAATGTCCATTCGTGTTCTAAGCCTATTTGAAAATCAGATTGTTTGTTCCATTCATATTTTATTGATGCTGTGTGTATGGCATTTATTTCATTTATTTTGGTTTCCAGTTGTTCATTGCTAGTATGTAGAAACACAGTTGGATTTTTTTTTTTTGATCTTGTATTCTGCAAACTCACAAAACTAATTTATTAGTTCTCCTAGCTTTTTTGTAGTTTCCAGTAATCATGTCATCTGTGAATGAAGAGAGTTTTACTTATTCCTTTCTAATCTGGGTGACTTTCGTTTCTTTTTCTTGTTTTATTCCACTGGGTACAGTACACTGTTGAATTGAAGTGGTAAGAGCAGAAATGTCATCTCTCTGATCTTAAAGGAAAACTGTTCAATCATGATTAAGTATGATTTAGCTATAGTATTTTGTAGATACCTCTTTTCAGGGCTGAAGAAATTCGCTTCTATTTCTAGTTTGATGTGAGTTTTAATTAGGAATGGATACTGGATTTGATCAAATACTTTTCTGCATCTTCTGGGATATATGTACAGTTTTCCTTTTTCATTAATCTGTTAATATGGTGAATTACACTGATTGGTTTTTGAATAATAAACTGACTATATATTCCTGGGTTAAACCTCACTTGGTCATGATGTATTCTTTTTTACATATCATTGAATTGAATTTTCTAAAGTTTTGTTAATTTTTTGCAACTATATTTATAATAGATATTGGGCTGTATAGTTTTATTTTCTTGTAAGGTCCTTGTCTAGTTTTGGTATTAGAATAATGTTGGACTCATAGATTGGGTTGAGAAGTATTTGTCATTCAGTTTTCTGGTAGAGATTGAGCAGAATTGGTCTTATTTTTTGGTAGATGGTAGACTTCAACAGTGAACTCATCTCAGCCTAGTGATTTCTTTGTGTGAAGTTTTAAAACTACAGATTTAATTTCTTTGATATGAACTTTTCAGTTTACCTGTTTCTTCTTAAGTGAACTTTGTGACTTTCAAAAAGTTTGCGCATTTCATCTAAGTGGTTGAATCAATAAGCATAAAGTTGTTCATAATATTTCCTTATAATCCTTGTCATATCTGTTCAATCCGTAGTGACATTATCTGTCTCATTCTGAATGTCTTCTTGTCTATGTATGACTTGATTCCTTCTAAATTTATTGTGATGTGCTTTATGGCCTAGACTGTGGTCTGTCTCAATAAATGTTCTCTGTGCACCTGAAAATAATATACAGTCTGCTGCAGTTGGGGTAAAGTGCTCTCAAATGTCAATCAAATCAAATTAATATTGTTCAAATCTACTGTATCCTTGCTGATTCTATTTCTGTCAGTTATTGAGAGAATGGGCATTGAAATATATGCCTGTAATTTTTCTATTTCTTCTTGTACTCTCCAAGGTTTTGCTTCATTTATTTTAAAACATTTATTATTCACATTTAGAATTGTCATGCCCTCTGATTAATTGGCCCCTGAATCATTATGAAATGACCTTCTTGGTAATATTCTTTGTGCTGAAATCTACTTTGCCTGGTATTAACATAGCTGTTCCAGCTTTCTTTTGACTACTTGTACGTGGTATATCTTTTAAAATGTATTTACTTTTTAATTTATATTTGTTTTATTTGTCTATATTTGAGTGCAATTTAAGGGCAGCATATAATTAGGTCTTGCTTTTGTACCCAATGTGACTATCTCTGATTTTTTTGTGGCATGTTTACAGCAATTTAGATTTAATGGGTTATTAATTTTTAGGCTTAAATCTATGAATTCACTAATTATTGTCTATGTATCCTGTCTATTCTTGATTTCTTTTTCCTCTTTTTCTGCCTTCTTTTGGTTTAATGAATATTTTTTATGATCTCATTTTATCTCCTTTGTTGGCTCATTAAGTCTTAACACTTTTTAAAGATTTTAGTGGCTGCTTCAGGGTTTATCGAATACATTAAGTGATATTATATGACTTCACATACAGGATAAGAATCTTTCAAGAACAGACTTCCATTTCTCCCCCATAACCTTTATGCTACTGCTGCCCTATGATTTATTTTTACATATGCTATAAACTCCAGAATACCTTGCTTTTATTTTGTATACTCTGTCAATTATCTTTCAAATATATCTGTACAACAACATGATATATTTATCATCTCTAGTGTTCTTTCTTTCTTTGTGTAGATCCATACTTGCATTTGGTATATACCTCCTTCTTCCTGAAAAATGCCTTTAACAACAATTATTAGCTCAGTTAATAATTATGTTTTTTAGCCTTTCTATGTCTGAAAACCTTCATTTTTTGAAAAACATTTTTGCTGGGTATAGCATTCTAGGTTCTCTGTCTTTGTTCTTTCACGACTATAAAGATGTTGCTTTATTATCATTCTTGTTAATTTCTGATAAGAAATCTGCTGTAATTTTATCCTTGTCCGTGTATATGTGACGTGTCCTTTTTTCTCTGCTGCTGCTTTTAAGGCTTTCTTTTTTATCCCTGGTTTTCAGCAACTGATAACGATATGCTTTGGTTTATAGTTTTCATCAGAGTATGATGAAAACAGTTATTTCCTCAAGTATTTTTTCTGTCCTTTCCCCTGCTTTGGGGATTACATGTATATTGACCACTTGAAGTGTTCCAACACCTCACTGATGCTCTTTTCATTTTTTAAAATTCATTTTTCTCTGTGTATTTCATTTTGGATAATTTCTCTTACTAATAACTAAGCTTTCTTTTCTTCTGCGGTGTCTAATCTATCATTAATACCATCCACTGTAGTTTTCATCTTAGACATTGCAGTTTTCATCTTTTTAAAAATATCTCCCATGTCCCTACTTAACTTTTTGAACTTACATAATATAAGACTGTTCTAATATTCCTGTCTGATAATTCTGGTATCTTTGTCACTTCTAGGCATTTTCAGTTGATTGCCTTTTCTCCTCCCAATGGGTCCTGTTTTCTGCCTTCTTTTTGCATGCTTTGTCAAAATATTTGATTGGATGTAAGACATTGTAAATTTTACCTTATGAGATGCTGGATTTTTTTTTTTTTTATTCCTATATTCTTGACTTTTGTTCTGGATTGCAGTGAAGCAACTCAGAAACAGTTTGATCCTTTAACGGTCTTGCTTTTAAGATTTCATAGGTGGAATCAGCAGTGTTCAGTTGAGGGTAATGATTCCTCATTATTGAGGCAAGACCCTCCTGAACACTCTACTCTAGGCTCCGAGTTATAGGGGTTTTTTCCCCCACCTAACTAGTGGGAACAGGCATTATCCCTGTGCCTGTGTGAGCACCAGGCACCACTCACTCTAATCCTTTTGGATGATTCTTTCCCCAGCTTCAGGCAATTTTCCCTACACTAATGTGCTGACCAATTTGGATGAATTCTCCAGGGGAACTTTCTACAGATCCCTGAGGTTGTCTTTCTGTATCCCTCTCTCCTTTCTTTTACTTGGTTCTGCAAACTCTAACTGCCTTCATCTCCCCACACTCTCAAGATGAGAGATTTTTTAAGCTACATAATTAGAAAAGCAGCAGGCAAAACATACACTTCACATAATTGTAGGCTAGGATAAACAGCATGATATGACAGAATCTTAGGTTTAGCCCCATCCTACCAGCTAAAGATGTGTGTTTGGGGGAATGGGCATCATCTACTTTCCTAGCGTGATCTGGAGGCTAGGGATTATTCCTGCAGTTGCCAGTGGTGGGGTTTATCACAGAACTCAGAGTTGAGGCAGCACCTTCTCCTGTGATGCGTGTTGGGGAGACTGAGGTCCAAGCCTTGTGGTTGAATGGGACTGATTGCTTTAAGCACTGGGCTGTAGTTAGTTTCTGTGCTTTTCAGGAGCTCCTTTTCCTGTGAGGCTATCCTGCAGGGGATCAGTTTTGGAAAAGTTAATTTTAAAATTTTAAATTAAATTTAAAATTGTAAATAAAAAACAGCATGGCAAAACAAAACCAAATTTGTGCAAAATACATGCCAGAGTAAGTGGCTTAGAAGCAGCACATATTAAAAAACTAAGAATAGTAGTTGACATCATGTGAGTCAGACTGGATGTGGCTGCCAAAAAAAAAAAAGTTAATGTGACCTCAGGTTAAATTAAAAGAAATATTTCATCTAAGGCAAAGGAGGTGACATTTACTCCACTCTGGCAGCCTGCTAAGAGGGCAAGAACTGTGATATTTCTGTTGACCTCCTCCTCAAGTCCAGAATCCTTACCCTCTACACCTTTTGATTTTATAGATAATTAAATGTCTGTAATTTAAAGCTGCTTTTGGCTATAACTTGCAGTTGAATATTCGTCACTAATGCAATCTCCCCAATGAAAATTAATTGTTCCCCGTTATAAGCATACATATCCTTTCCTCCTAGACTGTGATCTGATGGAACTAGACTTATTGCCTGACACATAGTAGGAAATACAGATATATATTGGCTGTTGCATGAAGAAATGAAATTCTCTACACATCTGACTAGCCTTGGCCACTTTTCTGCACTGATGGATAATAGCAGAATATGGAGAAATGTTTCTCAGAGTGTAAATGTTTATCAGTCTTCTTGGTATGTGTAAAAATTCAGATTCCTAAGCTCCACTGCCCAGAGATTCACCTTTGGTAGGTCTGGGGGTGATCAACATTTTGACTGGGTGAAGTCAACATTTTGAATTAGCCAAGATTCTAATGTTTAGTGTCTTCAGACTACTTTGAGAAGTACTGATAAAGAAAATCAAGGACTGCTCAAATATATACATGGAGATTCTCCAAGTCTGGAGGGTAAATTTTGCAGTTACTGCCTAAATTAACTTTAAAGTCTCTTTATATGTCTTTAAAGCTCCTGATGTGTGTTTTTTTTCTAAATGGGGTATAGTTGTTTTACAATGTTGTATTAGTTTCTGCTGTACAATGAAGTAAATCAGCTGTATGTATACATATATCCCTCCCTCTTGAACCTCCCTCCCACCCCTCCCTCATCCCACCCCTCTAGATCACCACAGAACACGGACCTGAGCCCCTTGTGCTGTACAATAGCTTCCCACTAGCTAGGTATTTTACACATGGTGGTGTATATGTGTGCATGCTAAGTTTCTTCAGTTGTGTCTGGCTCTGTGACGCTATGGACCGTAGCCTGCCAGGCTCCTCTGTCCGTGGAATTCTCCTTCATTGGGAGACAGGTTCTTTACTGCTAGTGCCACCTGGGAAGCTCAGTAGTGTGTTTACATCAGTCCTAATCTCCCATTTCATCCCAACCCTCCTTTTCCCTGCCCTGTATCTGCATGTCTATTCTCTACATCTGCATGTCTATTCCTGCCCTGCAAATATATTCATCTGTATCATTTTTCTAAATTCCACATATGTGTTAATATATAATATGATATTTATTTTTCTCTTTCTGACTTACTTTATCCCTGTATGACAGACTCTTAAGTCCATCCATGTCTCTACAAATGACCCAGTATCATTCCTTTTCATGGCTGAGTAATGTTCCATTGTATGTACCCTTGATGTGTTTTTAAATGATGTGGACCAAAATCTCTTTTCCAGGATATCATAAAGATCTAGTCCAACCCAAACTCGTTCCTGGGATGTCTGCAGGACAGATGTCCTCCCATCTGTCCTCAGATGGCCTTCTGGAGTCTTCCTCATGTCTCCTTAGGTCTCCTTGTATGCGTGCTAAGTTGCTTTAGTTGTGTCTGACTCTTTGCAACCCTGTAGACCATAACCCATCAGGCTCCTCTGTTCATGGGATTCTCCAGTCAAGAATACTGGAGTGGGTTGCCATGCCCTCCTCCAGGGGATCTTCTTGACCTGGGGATTGAACCCGTGTCTCTTATATCTCCTATATTGGCAGATTGGCGGGTTCTTTACTGCTAGTGCCACCTGGGAAGCTCACTGTCTTCCCTCCAAACCAGTTAGTCTGTTAGACTTGGCCTCAGGGTTTGTTCCAAGTCTTGAACACAGGGGAGAAAGAGGAGGGGAGGGGGACTGGGGAAGGGAGAAACCGGGAAAGACAAGGAGAAAAGAGAGAAACACAGATGGTCCGCTGTCTGTTTTTTCTTTAGGGAATTTATTCATTTCTTCTAGATGGGTCTCCCAAGAACTTTTGAAAACATTGTCTTTTTGTTCAAAAGAAAAATCTATGCACTTAATCACTTACACAGAAGGAGGGCTCCTGAAAAGTAGGAACATTGGGACCAAAAAGGTGATATTGGAATAAGAAACATATTGTCAGTTCCATAAGCCACATGCAAGTCATGTAGAAATTAAAAGGAAATATTCAGTCTTATTTTTTATTATATTTATTGTAGAGTAGATAGTATGGAAAAACACAAAGATGACAGTAAATATCATAATCTATAACTCAATAGCCCCAATAAAACCATGGTTAGAGTTTCTTTGCTTGCATAAACATATACTTTTTAACTTGAAAAATGAGAATGAGGGATTTCCCTGTGGTCCAGTGGCTAAGACTTTGTGCTGCCAGTGCAAGGGGCCTGAGTTCGATTCCTGCTCAGGGAGCTAGATCCCACATGTCACAACTAAGAGTTTGCTTGGTGCAGCTAAAAAGAGATCCTGCATGCTGAAACAAAGATCCCGAATGCTGCTTCTAAGCCCTGGCACAGCCAAATAAATAAATATCTAAAAATCATTAGAAAAATTAAATGATAGTTTTTAGCCTATATTTTCCACTTAAATTTATAATGAACATTTTCTCCATGCAATAAAATATTCTATAAAAACCTATTTTTAATGACTGCACACTCTCTCGCTCTCGCTCTCTCTCTCTCTCTCTATATATATATATTCTAATATCTGCCTATTGCTGGATATCTAGATTATTTCTCTTTTCTCCATTAAATAGAAGTACTGTTCTGCCTTTCCCTTTTTCTCTTTCCTTCTCTTATTCTCTTTCTTCCTCTTTTTCTGTGCCTTCTCTTCCCCATCTTGCTTCTTATCCTAGAGTTAGGATGGCCTCACCCAGCATTCGGGGAAGCAGGCTGGCAAGGGAAAGAGGGGCCACATGGAGGCCCTTGTGGGGTGCCCCCAGGGGCTGTGGAAGCAGACAGAGGAGTTGGGGTGACACATGGAGGACTTGGTGGCAGTGTACCCAGTGAGTTTTGCCCCCATTTCTGATTTATTCCTTCGTGTGAACTTAATGGGTTTGTGCTCAGTCGATCCAGTCATGTTTGACTGTTTGCAACTCTGTGGACTATAGCCGCCAGGCTCCTCTGTCCATGGGATTCTCTAGGCAAGAGTACTGGAGTGGGTTGCCATGTCCTCCTCCAGGGGATCTTCCCGACCCAGGGACTGAACCTGAGTCTCCTGCATTGCAGGTGGATTCTTTACTGCTGAGCCACTGGGGAAGCTAATGGGTCCAAGGGCCTTCATTTTTAAGGCTTTTCAGACCAGTTGTAGGACATCATGCTCTCACTATCTGTGTATGGAGGACCTGCCTAATGATATTGACTAGTGTTATTCTTTAAGTCCTTGACAGTATGGTTGGTTAAAAAAAAATCTTTGATTGCCAGTCAAGTTTAAAATTCCTTATGTTCGTTAGCCAATAAATAGTATTTCTTCTTTTTTAAATTGTTGGTGCATGTCCTTTGACCATTTTTTTTTTAAATTGGTGGGTTAGTATTTTACATACTGGTTAAGAAGTAATTGATTTTGAAAGCTATTGTTCTTTTGTTTCCTTTGAAATCTTTTCCTCAATTTTTCAGTTTGTTTTTGCATTTTTAAAGAAATAATTTTTGCACAGTCAAAATATAAGTCTTTTAAAAGTAACATTTCTTAAATTAGATATATCAAATCCTGAACAGGGAGAAAAATGACCTTAGTAGAAAAATTGGTGAAATCAGAATAAAGTCTAGAGTTTAGTTTAACAGAAATGTTGGCTTCCCAGTTTGACAAAAACTACTGTGATAATGTATGATGACATTAGGGGGAAATGGGTGAGGAGTATATGGGAACTCTCTATTCTGTCTTTGTAATTTTTCTGCAGATTTAAAATTATTTCAAAATAAAATTTGTATGTGTCTGGCTTTTTGTTATTGGCCAAGAGGAAGTAACAGGTATTAGATTTACCCACTTGCCTGAAACAACCAAAAATTGGGCAAAATATCCAAAGTATATTTTTATATAAAATATAAAAACAGACAAAATATACAAATTAATGAAGACAGATGACACCAGGCTGAAATGAAGAACAGGAATCCCTGAAACACAAGAAACCGTGAAATGAGTCCCAGGGTTGCTATAACCTGTAGCCTGAGGAGAGACTTCCAGGCTGTGGTTCCTGGAGGGGAAACCAGGCAGAGCCCAAAAGTCTTCTTGCCTTGAGGACACGGGGCTGGGAGTCCAGGGGGACCAAGATGTATAGAGATTTCAGGGCAGGGTATTGGAGAGAAGATAGCTACATAGAGAGAGAATGCCAGAGATCTAACAAAGGTACTTAGTCTTTAGCTGAACTCCAAAGAATGTGAGGAACTACTTGGTGATGGGAAATAATCCTTTGAAAATATTGACAGGAACAATCTACAGGGGTCCAACAGGAACAGGAAGAGTTCCTGTTCCCACCAGCCATAACAGCACTGGATAGAGTGCTAAGAAGCGTTTTACCATAGTGGTGAGAAAAATAGAACAAAGAATATACAGGGTACAGTGAAAACAAGTAACAAAATGGTAGAATGAAATTCTACCATATCACTAATCACTATCACATTGACTATAAACAGTATTAACACCTTTTAAATTAAAAGGCACATGTAGACATCCTTCTAGTTAAAAGGCAGAGATGGTCAAATTGGACAAAAATTTATTGCCTCACTGTATCCTGTCTTCAAGAAAGTCACTTTAAATATAAAGACACGCAAATAAGTTAAAAGTAAAAAGAAGGAAATAAATATACCATGCCAAATGCAACTACTAGGAAAGCTGAGTAGTTATATTAATATCAAACAAAGTAGATATCAGAGCAAAGAATATTACCAGAGGTAAAAAGGTCATTTCATAATGATTAAGAACTCAATGCATTAGGAAGACAAAATGATCCTAAACACTTATGAATCTAAAAAAGAGAGCTTTGAAATAAATACATGAAGCAAAACCCAATAGCAATGCAGGCAGAAGTGGCTGTAACCACCATTATAGTTGGATGTATCAACAATCTTCTCCATAACTGATAAAACAAGAACACAGAAAATCAGTAAGGATGTAGAAGAACTTAAACAACATTATCAATCAGCTTGACTTTATTTATAAAACACTCCATTCAACAACAGTATAGGGAAAAACATCCCTTTGACTCTCTGAGTTTCTGTGGCTGGCCTAAGAATTAAACTGACATAGGAAGGTTTTAATTTATTTTTTCATTGGAGGATAATTACTTTACAACATTGTGTTGGTTTCTGCTGTACAATATTGTGAATCAGCTGTAAGGACACAGTACCCTTTTGAACCTCCACCCCCCACCCATTCCACCCCTCTGTCATCACAGAGGACCAGGCTGAGCTCCTTGTGTTATTCAGCAGCTTCCTGCTAGTTGGCTAGTTTACACATGGTAGTGTGTATATGGGGCTTCCCTGGTGGCTCAGACGGTAAAGCGTCTGTATGGCAATGCTACTCTCTCAGTTCATCGCACCCTCTCCTTTCCCTGCTGTGTCTACAAGTCTGTTCTCTACGTCTCTATTCCTGCCCTGCAAATAGGTTCATCAGTACCGTTTTTCTGGATTCCCTAAATATGCATTAATACAGGAGAAAAGGTGTACAGATTTATTTAACATTTTAAGATGCAGATAGGAGTCTCCAGAAAGGAAAAGATCTGAAGAGGCTGTTAGGCCCCAAGGCTTATATATCTTTTTACACAAAGGGCAGTAAATTGTGTGAATAGGACAAAGTAAAGGGACTTGGGCTCAGGGCAGTAAATTGTAAAACAGGGACCAGAAAATAGATGAGGAAGCTAATGGAAGATGAGGGTTATTTTAGTAAGTTTGTTTGAACAGGTGCATTTTGGCATTGACTCCCAATCTCTGATCATAAGAATAGTCTTCTCTTCCTGGTACAGGGAGGGTACCTTTCTCATGGGAAACTTTATGCCTGCTTTTATGTAAAAGGGGGAAGGTCAGAGCGCCGTTCTCATCTGCTGTGTCTCAAGTCCCTTCAGCTCAAAATAATATTCCAAAGCATCATGTATTGGGATGGCAGTTCTGAACACTTACAGCAGCAAAATATACATTCTGTTCAGAATAGACTATATTCTAGGCCAGAAGTTTGATACATACAAAAAGATGCAATTAATACGAAGTATAGTCTCTGATTACAGTGTTGTTAGATTAGAAATTTATTACAAAAAGATATCTGGAAAACCTCACATATTTGGAAACTAACACATTTATAAATAATACCTGGGCCAAAGAATAAATCAGAAGAGAAATCAGAAACTATTTTTGAACTGAATTAAAATGAAAATAATATATATCAGCATTTGACTTTCTAAGCAGGGCTTAGAAGGGTATTTATAATAATAAATGTTCATAATGAAAAAAAGAAAAAATGCCTTAAAGCAATAATTGAAAGTTCCACATCAAGAAATTAGAGAAAGAAGATGAAAATAAACCCAAATCAAGCAGAAAGAGGGAAACAGTCGGGAAAAAAAATCAATGAAACCACAAATTCATTCTCTGAAAAGACTGTTAAAATTAATAAATTTCTCTCAAAGAAATTTGACAAAGATAAAAAGAGAGAAGACACAAATGACTAATATCAGAAATGAAAGGGGGGACATCACTATACAACTCACATAAATTTAAGAAATAAAAAGGAAATAAATCTTTGCATCATAAACTTGATAACCTAGAAAATGGACTAGTTCCTTCAAAAACTACAAAGTACTAAAACTAAGTCAAGCTGAAATAGGTACTTTTTTTGGTTGAAAAATTCTTATTCATTTTATTTTAATATTGTATATAATTTTAATGAAAAACCTAGTAAAAACTATGTGAGATATAAATTTTAAAACATGAACCCTGAGATTAAGTTGCTTAAGTGTGAATCCCTACTTTCCCATTCACTTGGTCTATAATTTAAGAATGATTATTTTTTTTGTACCTTAGCTTCCTAATCTGAGACATAATAACTCCTGAAAGAGATACTCTTAATATTTCTATAACTATTAAAGACATTGCATTTGTAGTTCAAAACCTTCCAAAAGCTAAATTCCCAGTGTATCAGTTTTCTAGGCTGCCTGGTTGGCATTTGGGGATGTGTATTGTCACACATCCTGGCTCACAAGATATGACATCGTCCATGACTCCACAGGGAAAAATGACTTACCAGACTCTGCCCTGTGTGTTTCTTCTTTTGGCTGGTTCTAATTTGATCACTGTACTACGATTCGTCTGGGGGAAGCTGAGTGAAGCGTGTACAGAACTCTCTACACTGTTTTAGTAACTTTGATGTAAGTCTAAAATTGTTTCAAAGTGGAAAGAAAAAGAAAAAAAGCAGTCAGATCTTTGATCCCCACTCCCACCCTGCTGTACAGCCCATAAGGTTCTTCCTCCATCTGGCAAAGACCAGAGGTTTATTATCTGAGAAGTATGTATGGGCTGTGGTGGATGGGGACCACTAGCCCAGCTGAAGGCAGGTGACTTGCGTACTGAATAAAATGATTATTTAGATTCTGAATACAGAGACTCACCCCTAGTCCTTTCCTGTTACTAAGCCCCCATATTTAGGCAGCTTCCTGCTGGCAGTCCTGATCAACTCAGGAAAAAGACTTAGATCTGACACCTGGGTATTTCCAATGAAATGGCCCAGTCAGACTACCTTCCATGCAAGACAATAGTCTGTGGGTTCATGCATTCCAACCAGCTTCTTTGTCCTCGGTTTCTAAACATGAGTAGAACACCAAAAACATCAGGCTAAGGAAATGCTCTAATGTGAAAATTTATTATGCAAACAACAAGCAAGCACCTAGGAGGAAACAGAAACAATTCAGGAAAAAAGAAGTTTTAAAAAGAACAATCATTAATAACCTCAGAGAAGTAAGAGAGCATAATGCATTCATTAAGCAAGAACAGAACAGGATGCTACTTTAAGAAAAAGAGGGGGACACAGAACAAAAAGGAACATGTTGAAATTAAAAGCGTAATAGAAGACACGACAAACTCGGTAGAAGGAAAGATAAAATTAGGAACCCTCCCGTAACATAGAGCAACAGGAGAGGGAAAATGGGGGAGGAAAAGATAGAAAATTCAAGGGCTATTGGAGGCAGTCCAGCATCCGAATAACGGGAGTTCTAGTGACAGAGAAAAAGAAAGATGTGTATAAGGAAAAAAACAGATACAGAATTTTCTCCAGAACCAAAGCTACAAATGAAATAGACCCACACCAGGAGAAACTAAGAAGAAATGAAGACCCCTTATAGTTATATCTTTTTAATTTCTTAAAATTGTATAGGCAATTACAGAACAAATGTATTATTCACTATTTTTTTTTTCCTTAGAAAAAAGGATTGGTGGTGGCATGGTTCCTTTTATATCAGATGGCAGGACTGGTATATTGTAGTTACATAGCTGCTTTCCAGTTCATTGTTTTAAGGACCAGAGCTCCCTTCCATGCCTTATAATACTAAAACAAAAGAACAAAACCAAAAATGCTTCGAGAAAAAAGAAATCCAAGTTGATTGATTTTTATACTTCCAAAGGAGTTGCTTGAGCTAGAATTGAATCCAGAATCTCTTAAGAATCAGTCAAGAGACTCAAGAGGTCAAACAAAAAAAATTGGGACATTTTGAGAATTTTAATCCCTAATAAATTATACTCCCATAAAAAGGAGACATACATAGAACTATGTCCTTTGCCCATTTTGCTAAAGATTTTAGAGAGAAAATAATTAAATTATATAGAAAATTATATCTCTGTGTGTTTATATATGTAGGTGTATGTATTGATGTGTGTGTGTGTATGTGTGTGTGTGTGTTAGTTGCTCAGTTGTGTTTGACTCTTTGTGACCCCATGGACTATAGCTGGCCAGACTCCCCTTTCTATGGAATTATCCAGGCAAGAATATTGGAGTGGGTAGTCATTCCCTTCTCCAGAGGATCTGCTGCTGCTGCTGCTAAGTCGCTTCAGTCCTGTCCGACTCTGTGCGACCCCATAGACGGCAGTCCACCAGGCTCTCCCATCCCTGGGATTCTCCAGGCAAGAACACTGGAGTGGGATGTCATTTCCTTCTCCAATGTATGAAAGTGAAAAGTGAAAGGGAAGTCGCTCAGTCGTGTCCAACTCTTCACGACCCCATGGACTGCAGCCTACCAGGCTCCTCCATCCATGGGATTTTCCAGTCAAGAGTACTGGAGTGGGTTGCCTTTGCCTTCTCCACCAGAGGATCTTCCCAACCCAATTATCAAACCAGAGTCTCCTGCATTGGCAGGCGGATTCTTTATCACTCTGCCACCTGGGAAGGCCCATTTTTCTTTTATACCTACATGAAAAGAAAAATATAAGTGAAATGACTGATAAGGCTTTGGTTCTCAAACTGGAGCATCCATATCACCTGGAGTGTTTGTTAAGACACAGGTTGCTGAGCTGCACTCCCAGTGTTTCTGACTTGGGAGGTCTGATTCAGTAGAGCCCCAGATTTGCACTGTTACAGGGAAAGCTGATGCTGCTGGTCCAGGAACCACACTTTGAGCACCATTGGATTAATGACTACTTCTTCACATTCAAAATTAACTTTCTGAGTCACGTTTTAACTCAGTGTCATTAATGTGCATGATTTCCCCACAGTTTTATGAACCATTAAGAGTGTAGGTGAGGCAATATTTTTAACAAGAATCCATTAAAGAGTAACAGCCATTGGTGCTGGGTTCTTTGGCTGGTTTTGCAATTATATAGAGCCTGTCCACTTTTAAAAAATAGCTTTATTTTAATCCCCCCCCCATGTAATTTGCATAATATAAAATCCATCCATTTAAAACATACAGTTAAATGATTGCTAGCTTATTTACAGAACTATGCGAACACTGTCACAATCTAATTTGAGACCATTCCCATCACTCCAAAAGAATCCTCTAGACAGTTTACACTGATTCCCCATCCTTACCTTGCATTGTAGGCAATTGCTAGTTTACTTTTTGACTGTGTAGATTTGCCATTTCTTTGGACAAAGATTATTTGCTTATTTTAAAATTATTTAACTTTTTATTATTGAGTTGTAAGAGTTCTTCAAATTTCTGGATACAAATGCCTTATCAGATATATGATTTGCAAAAATTTTCTCCCATTCTATAAGCTGTCTTTTTAATTTCTTAATGGTACTGTTTGCAGCATAAATGCTTTAAATTTTGATGAAAGCCAGCTTATCAATTTTTCCTTAATTGCTTGTGCTTTTAGTGTCATATCTAAGAAACCGTTGCCTAACTCAAGATTATGAAGGTCTTCTCCTCTGTCTTCTGAGAATTTTAAGGTTTTAGCTCTTACATTTGAATTTTTGATGCATTTGGGTTAGTTTTTGTGTATAGTGTCAGGAAGGAGTGCAAATTCATCTTTTTTTTTTTCACGTGACACACAATTTTCCCAGCACCATTTGTTAAAAGGGTTATTCTTTTATCACTGAATTTTCTTGGAATCTTTGCTGAAAATCCATTGACTGTAACTGTAGAGATTTATTTTGGGGGATATCTCAATTCTTTTCTATCATCTACCTATCTCTATACTAATACCACTTACTGGAAAAGCTTACTGCACTAATATTATAATAAGTTTTGAAATCAGGAGTTGTAAATGCTCAAACTCCTGGATCTTTTTGGATTTTCATGTGACTTTCAGATCAGGGTCTCAATTTCTGCAAAAAAGCCAGATGAGCCAACTCACTGGCTTTCTCTAGTTGCAATAAGCAGGGGCTACTCTCTAGTTGCAGTATGCAGGCTTCTCATGGCAGTGACTTTTCTTGTTGAGGAGCATGGGCTCAGTAGTTATGGCACCTGGACTTAGTTGCCTCAGAGAATCTGGGATGTTAGTTCTTGGACCAAGTTTTCGAACCCATGTCCCCTGCATTGGCAAGTAGATTCCTAACCACTGGACCACCATGGAAGTCCCACAATCTCACTTTTTATTCTTGCTTCAGAATGCTGTTAAACATCTCTTTCATCTCATCCACTCTCCTTGTCCTCAGCCAACTATTTTCTATAGCTTGTGTTGACATGTTTTTCTTGTAAGCTGAGGACACTTGTTTTGGAAGTGCTGACACAGGCACTTTTAATATCTGGGTGTGTTAGGGGCAAGACCAGTTTGCCTCCCCTGATAAAAAGACTCAAGAAAAATCCTCTTTTGGCCATACTGATTCAAGGTGTCTGTCACTTTTATCATACATTAAAATTCCACATGTAGTTGCACTTATTTTTGGATATTCTGTTCTTTTCCATTAGTCTGTTTACCTATTCATGTACTAACACTGAAAAGAAAACTGAAAGCATTAGTTGCTAGGTCATGTCCGACTCTTTGTGACCCTATGGACTGTAGCCCGCCAGGCTCCTCTGTCCATGGGATTCTCCAGGCAAGAATACTGGAGTGGGTTGCTGTGCCCTCCTCCAGGGGATCTTTCTGACCCAGGGATAAAACCCCTATCTCTTATTTCTCCTGCATTGGCAGGTAGGTTCTTTATCACTAGAGCCACCTAGGAAGTTCACTCAGCAGTCAGTAGAGACTGGCAACTGGTAATAAAGACTGACATTTCTTATAGAGACACAGATGTAGAGAACAAATGTATGGACACCAAGTGGGGAAAGGGAGGATGTGGGATGAATTGGGAGACTGGAATTGACATACTGACACTACTATGTTTAAAATAGATAACTACTGAGAACCAGTCGACTGTATAGCACAGGGAACTCTACTCAGTGCTCTGTAACCTACATGGGAAGGAAATTCAAAAAAGAGGTGATATAGGTATACATATGGCTGATTCACTTTGCTATACAGCAGAAAATAACACATTATAAATCAACTATATTCCAATACAAATAATAATAATAAAGACTGACATTTCTTAATACCACAGAAAACCAAAGATCTGGGGCACTGGCCTTCTCTATTCTCAGCTCCCAACTGCTACCCTTTTGCAACCTCTTTTCTCCTAAAAGATGCCTTTTGTGAACTTCTTCCCTGAATTTTTATATAGAGGTGGTCTGGGGTGATTGGGGTCACCTCTGGCTTTCCTTCCATGACCTTAGAGCTTTGGGGCAAGACCCTGCTCACTCCATGTGTGTGGGAAGAGGAAGAGAGAGATGGGAGGACTGTGGGCTCTTCTGGGAGAGAGCAGAAAACTCATTTGCAGACAGACGCAAAGTAACCCGAGGACCAAGTGAAGACCTATGTGATGAAAGAAAATTATGCTGCCAACCTTGAAACAGTGACCTTGGATGACATCCATTTTGACAAAGCCTGTGTTTCCATCTACTTCAAAGAACTCATTGAAGTTAGTCTTGTAAGTTGCCCAATCCATCAGCCAGCTGGGCTTGGGGAATAATATTTCATCATGAAAAAAGGTTTATCAGAGAGAGGGTAGGAAGAATCAAAGATACAGGTGGTTTATGACACCACCACCCCCAACACAGGTTAAGCAGAACAGTCAGTTTGCTGTTATCACCTTAAGCTTTATATTGCGGGCATCTCAGCCTGAACCTCAATGCTGACTGCCATAGGCATTTACCCCGATATGGGGGTCTCCCCATTTGGGACATTACCATGTGCCTGAGGGAAGGGGATACCCTAATGGTGACTCACCGTAATGGTGAGTCAGGACACAGCAGAACATCAGTCTGTTTGTCTTGTGTTCTCCTTTTTTCCCCATTTCCCCCTTTTCTGCCTCCCTTTTCTCTCTCTTCTCTCTTCTTCATCCCCTCTATGGGTGACTTGGCTTGTTTCCAGAACTCTGGGATATAGAAGCAGTAACCAAAAATATGAATAAAAGTCTTTGTGCAGTCTCTCAGGGAGTAATTGAGAAACCAAGACATTTGCACCTTGACCATTAGCAAAGCATCAGTCCAGCGTTAGCATTTCCGGCATGTCCTCGGCTCTGGCCATCAACCCTCAGAGATGTTCAGAGCCCGTGGGATGATGCTGGATACCCCAGGATACCCCAGGATTCAGGTCCAGGAGGAGAGCATGACTGTTTCTTTTTTTTTTTTTTTTAATGACTGTTTCATCAATGGGGAGGCAGACTCAGAGACCATTACTGGTACTGGATGAATTGATTTTCAGAAGTCATGATAGAAACAAAGTATGGGACAGTGGAAAGGAACTTAGCAAACCAGAGAGAGCAAGACACTCAAGCTTGCAGAGGAGAAAGGCTGAGAATAACATGGAAGTGCCTGTCTGAACTCCAGAGGCCACAGGTCGCTCTCAAAGTGGGGATACAGCTTGGGTTCAAGACAGGAGGGTTGGTGGAAAGTCTGTAGAGAGAAGTTGTCTCTCTATGTCCTCTGCCACACCCCGGCCTGCGGTGACCCTGTCCACCTTAGTGGAAACTTGCAGGGCTCCCCCATGTGTAGTGGTGGACTTCCCAGCCCCAATTCAAGGGATGATGGGACCTTCCCTCCTACTTCCCTGATGCCAGCCCCCATGCTCCACTGAGGCAGGGGCCGCTCCACTGCACCTCTCTGTGTGTGGCCGAGCCTAGCCCACCAGGCTGGCCTGCTCCTGCTGCCCACCCACTGTACTCCGAGGGCATCAGCTCCAGGGCCATCTCGGCAGTCATGGGCTGGCTGGTGGGGCCATGGTGGGCTAAGCCCACGGCAGTGCCCGCTGCATCGGACAGTGATCACTGAAAGTCAACCGCTTCTACATGGCCACTGTGGACTCTGCCTCCTGAATGCCTCCGTCCACCTAGAGCTGGATGATGACATTGCTGGAGTGGTTGGATACTTCAAACCGGACCACTTTTTGGAGTCGCACATTTCTGCTCCTGGTGCAGTGGCAGTGAGGCAAGCGCCTGCTATAAGCAGCCACTCAGCCATTGGCTGGTGCCACAGAAGGCTCCTCCCCCAAGCCAGCGACTTCCGTGAGCAACTGTCAACCAGCGACCGTTGGTTGTCCTGCTCAGCCATTGGTCAGTGCCACAGAGGGCCCCTCCCCCAACTCTTGTGCTTAAAAGGAACCTGACTGAGGGAAGACGGTTTTTTGAGAAGCTAGTTTGCCATCTTCTCAGTTTGCTAGTTTTCCCAGTAAAGTCATTATTCTGTGTTTGAACAACTCGTCTGCCGATTTGTTGGCCTCTCCTGTGGCGAGCAAAATGAACGTGGGCTCGGTAACATTTGGAGATCTTGATGTTAGTGAAATCTGGACTCTGGGGCACTGGGCCAGGTACTACAGTGAACACAGGGGGATTAAGTACAAACCGACACCCCAAATGGTATAGTGTTCCCTTGCCTTCCATCTGCTGCTTAGAGTAATTCAGAATTATACATTTATATACAATTACTGATAGGTATAGAAAATAAGAGATGATATAATGAGACAATCATGACTGACTTCAAGGTGATGTTGCCTAAAGGAGAAATTGTTTCCAAGTACACCACTCAGCCTTGAGTCATATTTACATTGGTACTGAATATTGATTTCACTCGAAATTGTAAGGACATGAGGAAAGTTTCATGAGAAAGTTAAATCTTAAGACTCAGTAGTTAATACTTAAGGTCAGTAGTTTTAAGTACTCACTAGGAAGTCAGTAGTTAATACTTAAAAGTCAAGAAAGAAACAATAAATGTTCCATTCTCTAAGGTGAAAATGGTGCCAAATGGTGAAAGTATTTACTCTGTGGAGTGATAATAGGTGAAATTAAAGTTTTGAATGTGTATAATAGTCATTGATAAGACATAATCAGGTGTCTGAATTATAATTATATATAATATGCATTATATACAATACGTGTGTATATCTGCACATACATAAAATGGAGAGGCTTTCACAGCTTGAAAAATATGTTAAAGTGCTCAGATGTTTAAGAAATTATACCTTATATTTTCAAACCTTAATCATAAAATGTTCTGAAGTTTCCAGAGCCAAACATCTACCATCACTGTATTTAAATGAAATTCAGCAAGGAGAATGTAGTATTCTGACCACTCCTCCTCAAGGTTACAAAGATTTTCCCAACAGTACGGCAGGAAGATACTTTTCAGTCATTGATAAGCATGGAACTCAAATGAATCTTGACAACCTAAGTACAATGAGGAAACCATAGTCAGCAATTAAAAAGATTTTAATTCCAGTGTTTATTTATTTAAAGAATATTTTAATGGGTCCTCTGTTGTTAGAGTTTCTGTTTCTCTCCACTGAAGTTCCCTCTTACTGCTAATCACTTGAGTCACCTAACCTTGAAACCTTCAGTTATTCACCCTTTACCCCAATGTCCCTAAGCATTTTACCTCTCCAATTCGGATGTCTTTTTACCCACTCTCCTTATTTCATCTCACCAAGGTTCTTCTTGTGATGGAGGCCTGGCATGCTGCGATTCATGGGGTCGCAAAGAGTCGGACACAACTGAGCAACTGAATTGAACTGAACTGAAGGTTCTTCTTGGAGGGTGTGGGCAGAGAGGAAAGACAAAATTGTCTTCAGCAGGTAAAAAAATAAAGTCCTGAGACTATTTATTAGTCAATGAATTTCATTCTCATCACAAATGGAAACACTTACTTTGAGCAGATTCCTCATTATGATAAATAAGTAATGTTGTAACTTAGGTATTATTCTTTTGAATATTTTCACATAAATACTGTATGGAATCACGCATGTAAATTATTATTATTTTGAGAAAAAATGACTTAAGAGAAATTGATTCATACATAGTGGTTATGAAATGGAAATCACTGGAAATTTTTAATAAGTTTTTAAAGTAGAAATGCACAGGGAATAAATAATAACACCAGTGCTTTATCACCCAGAATTAATCTCTGCTACCAGGTTTTCATGTTTGCTTTTTTTTTTTTTTTAATTTTAAGAAACAAGATGTCATCCATTAAAGTAATAAGCACTGGGTTCAAAGGATTTGAAGAGGTTATATAAGCAGAGGAGGGTGTTGGTAGGGAAAGGGAGGTCAGAAGAAGCAGAAATGATCTGAAAGTAAGTCTATGAGGCCCACAGAAGGGGCACAGGAAGTTAGAGCTGGAAACTTACAGCAAAAATCATAACTGATGGTGGCTTTAATGTTAGATGACTAAAATTAGTCATAACTAATTTTCAAATGAATGAACAGCACTATTTACATAAACTGATTTGGAAAGAGAGGTAGTTGAGCTGGAAAATCATATACTTAGTTTCTATATGAAAACAAATTTTTCCCTCACATACTCAAGTTGTTTTGATTAAAAAATGCAACTCTGGAGGGCAGGCTTTATTATATGAAACTGTATCTTCTTGGATGATCTGTTCATTGCTTGATTAAAGCCATATCTAGGGGAAAAAAGGCTCATTCCTTTTAGAAACAATTGCTCTTGTATATTTGCCCACATATTAACCATTTCCAGTACTCCTCATGCCTTTTTATAGGTTCAAATTTTCAATAGTGTCATTTCCTTCAGCTTAAAGAACTTCCCCTAGCACTTTTCCCAGGGCAGATTTGCTGGCAACAAATTATCTCAACTTTGATGTATCTGAAAATATATTTGTTTTCAGTTTTGAAGAATGGTTTTACTGGGTATAGACTTTGAGTTAACAGTTTTCTCTTCCCACACTTTAAAGATATTGTTTCTTTGTCTTCTGTACTCCATTTATTGGATGAGAAGTTCCCCATATGGGCTTCCTTGATAACTTGGTTAGTAAAGGATCCACCTGCAATGCAGGAGACCCTGGTTTGATTCCTGGTTCAGGAATATCCGCTGAAGAAGGGATAGACTACCCACTCCAGTATTCTTGGGCTTCTCTTGTGGCTTAGCTGGTAAAGAATCTGACTGCAATGCGGGAGACTTGGGTTCGATCCCTGGATTGGGAAGATCCCTTGGAGAAGGAAAAGGCTACCCACTCCAGTATTCTGGCCTGGAGAATTACATGGTCTATATAGTCTATGGGGTCACAAAGACTTGGACACAACTGAGAGACTTTCACTTCACTTCACTTCACTTCTTCCCCTATATATGATATGTCCTTTCTGCCTGCTTGCTTGTAAGATTTTCTATTTCACTTTGATTTTTATCTGTGATGTAGCTAGGTACTGGTTGTTTTTTTGTTTGGTTTTGGTTTTGATTCTTTTTAGAGGTTTGTTAAGCTTCTTACATATGATGTCTGATGTTTATAATTAAGTTTGGAAACTTTTTTACAAATAGTCCTCCAAATATTTTTTATTCTCTATTCTCTCCCTATCTTCTGAAACCCAATTAAGCATATATTAGAATGTTTGATACTATGGCTCTATTTGGTATTTGATATGGAAGTTCTGTATGTCTCTTTTCTAAATACTTTTACTGATTCATTTTGGATAATTTCTATGTATTTGTATTTAAATCAGTAATAATCTTTCTACTCCCTCTCATTCAATCATCTCTTAATTTCATGTTATGGTTTTTAAAAAAAATTCAGATACTGTATTTTTCAGTTCTAAATATTCTACTTGATACCTTTTTAGAGTTTCCATATCTTTTTTGAGATTTTCTCTCTTCCTCCAATGTATCCATTCTACTCATGAAACCCTGTAACATATTTATCACTTAGTTTAAATCATATCATTCCATGTTATACTGGAGATCCTAACAAGTGGAATAAAACAAGAAAAAAATAAACGATATCTGAATTGGAAAGGAAGAAATAGAATTGGAGTTATTTGAAGATGATATGAAAATCCAAAATCATCTATAGAAAAAAAAGCTTTCATTATAGTAAAAGTTAAGGAAGGATGCTAGGTATTAGAGCAATATTTTAAAAATCTGTTGCTTTCCCTACATCAACTTCAGGTCTCTTAAACTATGCTTTAAGAACATCAGAGATTTGTATCAGATTTGGAACAATTTTACCATCCTAATTCTTTTTATCTGGTTTCTTGAAGCAATCTTAATTTTGTTCTCTGTTATTTGCTACCAGAAGAGCTTTAGCAAAAGAGAAGAGACTTCTCTGAGATCAGATATAGAGAAGGTGGACAAGGGGTCCCTTGCTCATGGGGTATGGCGTGGGCCTCCTAGAGTAGAGTGAGGAAGCTAAACTGAAATGAGCTTTTGGGAGGCAAAAACTGTATTTTGTTCACTGCTGCATCCCCAGTAGCTGTCACACTGGCTCTGATGCTGAGTAAGTCTCAATCAGTGTTTGTTGGCAGAACATGGTTGCTCTTGATAAGCATTTGAAGGTCTCACGCAGAGGAAGAACTGACTCAACATGCAGAGGATGTCAGGGCCATCTGAGGACAGAGCAGTCAGAGCTGGAGGACCTTGAACTCCTGCCCAGAAGGATTCAGTCAGTGACTGAGTGAATACCTGGAATCTCATTCCAATTCTCTTTAGCTCTAAGGATCTATGGTGTTTTTACATTTTATCATTTTCCTCTGGGTTGCTTTTGACACAGCACCAGAGACAAATGCTCTGGGCAGCAACCTAGTCCAACAAATTCCTGAAGCTAGGAATTTGGACTTTGACCTTCAGGGTGGAAAATGAAAAAAACAAAACAAAACACAAAACTGAATAGTAATGTGGTAGCCAGTCTGAGATGGCCCTCAATGACTCTTGCCTCCCGTTTTTCATGTCCTTGTGTAGGTCCTTCCCGCACTGAATTTGGTCTGGCTGTGTGACCCATAGTATATGGTGGCAGTTATGGTAGGTGGCTAAGACCAGGTCTTAGAAAGCATTGCAGCTTTCAGCTTGGTCTCTTACATTATTCACTTGAGCCAGCCCTCATGTGGTAAGGACCCTCAAAGAGTCCAGTGGGAGGACCACGTGGAGAGGAGCAATCTTGACAATATCAGCTTACTAACTATGGGAGTGGGCCACCCAGGAAGCAGACCCTTCTGCCCCAGTCAGACTTTCAGATGATTCTAGCCCCAGCTGACATCTGACTATAACCCCCACAAGAGACCCTGAACCAGAATGACCCACTGAGTTGCTCATGGAAACTTTGCGAGATAATTAATTACTATTATTATTTTAAGTCACTTGTTTTTTAGGGTGATTTGTTACACATAACCTTTGAGATGGAGATTCTCAGGTGGCTCAGTGGAAAAGAATCTGCCTGCCATTGCAGGAGACAGGGATTTGGAACTATGGAATCTCATTCCAGTTCTCGTTAGTTCTAGGGATCTATGATGTTTTTACATTTTATCATCTTCCTCTGGCTTGCTTTTGTCATAGAACCAAAGACAAATGTTCTGGGCAGCATTCAGGTCTGGTGAATTCCTAAAGTTGAGGAGGTTGTGTTGGACAGGAGTTCCAGCATGTGACAGAGAAAACTCCTCAAGGTCAAGGATTTCCTGGAGGACAAAAATTACTGCCGCATGTTTGTACCAGCTCAGTACCTGACACAGAGTAGATGCTCTTTAAAATAGTTTTTGAATAATGAACAAATAAAGGTATTTGTCAGAAACAGGTCCTCTGGCTCTTTGGTGTCTTTTCATATTCTTTTGATTTTTAGTCTTCCTGACATACTACTCAGCAGAGGGCAGTATAGTGCATTCCTGAGATGCATGAAGAGTCCTTTTTTGAAATAGGGAGGTTTCCCAAGTTCCATGGCTCTGTTATTTTGGTGATAATTTTTATCATGCAGTAAGTCCTAGATTGATATATGACCAGAAAACTATACCCACAAAACACAGCTAAACATTTCTGAAGCTGAGGTATCTAGTGACTGCTGCTACAGGTATACAAATTGATTTATTTCACCTTAGAAATAATATAATGCCACCTCCATCAACGGGGCTTCCCCAGTGGCTCAGCAGTAAAGAATCTGCGTGCAATGCAAGAGGCACAGAAGATGTGGGTTTGATTCCTGGGTCAGGTAGATCATCTGGAGGAGGGCATGGCAACCCATTCCTGTATTCTTGCCTGGAGAATCCCACGGACAGAGCAGTTTAGTGGGCTACAGTCCATGGGATCACAGAGAGTTGGACATGACTGAAGCGACTTAGCACTCATGCACTTCCATTAGCACACAAAAAGTTTAGGTAAATAGAATTTATTTTCATTCTGATTTCCAGTAGTAACCAAGATGTTTGAAGATGGCCTAGAAAGCCTTGCAAGATCCAGAAAAGATGCTGTAAGAGCTGTGTAAAGAAGAATTAATACAGAGCATAAATGAACCTTGAAAACATTACACTAAATGAAGAAAGCCAATTACGAAGGACCACATACTGTGACTCCATTTCTATGGAATGTCTAAGATAGGCAAATCTGTAGAGGGAGAAAGTAGATTAGTGGGGGCCCAGGACAGGAGAAGATTGGGGGAGGATGGGGATGAGTTTCTTTTGGGGGTGATAAAAATACTCTAAGATTAGGTTGGGATAAGGGTTGTAAAATTACGTGAATCTATTAAAAACCATTGAATTGTATACTTTTAATGGGTGAATAACATGGTTTATGAATTATATCTCAAAGTTTAAAAAATTGTTAATGATGTTCAGCTAAATATTCATGTTCATCTTGTCTATCCCCCTGGTTTAGTCTCTGAAAATATGTTAGACATCAGTGATGGAGATGATGACTTTTTAAGGACCGAATGTATCATTGTCCAGACGTTATGGATAGCACTGGTGTAGAGACATCTGTTCCAGCACTTGGCGGTCAGTCTGTTTTCTGATCATTGTCATGGTGTTGTGAGGGCCTCATCCATTGTTACCACTGACAGATAATGACTAGGCTGGGAGAGAAGTCAGTGTTTTCATTCAGGCTACCAATCCCACTGCTGGGTAAGAATCTACCTGTAATGCAGGAGCCACAGGAGATGTGGGTTTAATCCTCAGGTGGGGAAGATCCCCTGGGGGAGGAAATGGCAACCCACTCCAGTATTCTTGCCTTGAGAAACCCCTGGACAGAGGAGCGTGTTGGGCTATAGTACATGGGGTCACAAAGAGTTGGACATGACTGAGCAACAGACACTCACTCAATATCCATCTTTGGAGGAAGCATCCCTGCCTAGGAATTAGGAGGCTTGGCTTCTGGTCCAGGCTTTGCTGTTTGAATTGACCAAGATCACTCCCTGAGTTCTCACTGACTTTGGGCATGTCAGTAAATAAACTTTCATATGGGAATCAAGGCTTAGAACTGCAAGGTCATCCTCAGTTCTAACTTCTATGAGCTATTGATTTACACTCTTGGGTATAAATGTAGTTCTACTGTTGGAGGCCAACAGAAAAGGCAGTGAATCTCCACTTGTCTCTTTTTTCTGTTTGCTGTCTTTGCTGTTTGCAATTACTGTATTTTGAAAAGCTTTGGCAACCTTGCCTACTGCCCAGGTGCCTGAAGTGCCTGAGCCTTTGTGCCCAACAGGAAGGGTGAGGCTGGGGGAGTGATGGGGCTTGGAAAAACTGCCTTTAAAAAAAAAAAAACAGATTCAGATTAAAAGTTAATTTTTTATTGAAAGTATAATTGCTTCACAATGTGTTAATTTCTGCTAGACAACAAAGTGAATCAGCTATTTGTATATGTATATCCCCTCTTGAGCTTGCATCCCACCCCTCATCACAGAGCACCAAGCTGAGCTCCCTGTGCTGTACAGCAGCTTCCCACTGGCTATCTGTTTTACACATGGGAGTGTGTATATGTCAATGCTACTCTCTCAATTCGCTCCACCGTCTCCTTTTCTATGCTGTGTCCACCAGTCTGTAGAACCTGCTTGACTGCTTGAGTCTCTTGTTTGGCCTCCCAGGGTTTGCCCCATATCTCAGGCTAGAGGGAAATTGTGCCCATTATGTGACATTGGCAGGAAAGGAATGTGGCTCAGAGCATCTTGGAGAGGAGAGCATAGTGCTTGAAAGAGCACTTCAGTGTTTTCTTACTACTTGCATGTAGAAATGCTGGTGTTCTTTCAGGATCATTGGTTACTTAAGCGAGAGGAAAACAATGCAGTTGTCTTCAGAGACCCTCCTTTCTGGTCCTTTGGGTCCCATTATCCACTGGTCCCCATGCAGAGGTTCTTCCAGCAGAAGCCTGGTTTGCTCTCAGCAGGCCTGAAGACCCTTTTGATGAGCCTCACTGAATAAACCGTAGATGGAAAGAACCTTTCTTGACTGCCAAGCTGTGATTCAGCATATATAATACACGTTTATCATATAAAATGTGGTTGATATAAGCAAAGAAAAGAAAAAGTTACCCGTAGTCTCACTGCTTAGAAGCCACAATAATCAATCGTTTCCAATTTTTGAGCATTATTTTAAGGACTAGGCACTCTGCTGGGTAATTGCAAACATTACGTAATGTAATTTTCACAACCCTCTGAAGTGTATGCTATTATTTCCCTCTGCAGAGACAAAAACTGAGGTCTAGAGAAGTTAGACAACACGCCCAAGGCAGTACAGCCGGTAAGTGGCAGAGCTGAGATGAGCATCCAAGCCTGGATGACTCCAGGGTCGTTGCCATATGTAATCTAATTTCCTAACATTTTGCAGTCTTCTCTCTGCCAGTCTTTTTGCCTGAATGGTTCTTTGTTTCTTTTTATCCTTGCATAATTATGGCCCTACTGTGTTTTCTGAGGGGTCTCCAACCTGCCAGATGCCCAAGCCCTCAGGTGTTCTTGGCTGTTGGATCTCTGCAGAAATCCATCCAATAGAAGCCATTTCTAGGGAACTCTCACGCGTTCTACCAAGGTGGCAAGTCTTTTTCTATTTGGCAGGGAGAAGACAGGGTCTCTTTTTCAATCTTTCTTCAGTCCCTAATCTCTTGAAGCTTTGCTTGCAGTTCCTTTGTCTAAAGAGGGAAAGGCTTAAGAGAGTTATCTGTATCTGAGATGATCAGCATGGGGCTATCCAGAGAGCCGTGGCCAGGAGCCAAGAGGCTTGGCCATGTGTGCAGGCTCAGGCATGTATGGGCTCCCGGATACCTGGGGCATACAATAAAGACACTGGGGGACTTCCCCAGTGGTCCAGTTGTTGGGAATCTGCCTGCCAATGCAGGGGACACGGGTTCGATCCCTTGTCTGAGAGGATTCCACAATACCATGGGGCAATTAAGTCCATGTGGCACAACTACTGAAGCCTGTATGCCCTAGAGCCCATGCTCTGCAACCGGAGAAGCCACCAAAATGAGAAGCACACGCACCACAACTAGAGAGTAGCTCCCACTCGTTGCAACTAGAGAAAGCTTGCTCACACAGGAACGAACACCCAGCACAGCCAAAAATGTTAAAAAAAGAAAAGGCATTGAGGTACATGTCCCAGCAGCCCTGAAATGGGGGAGTACTGAGGAAGGGTCTGTGTGAGGCCCCTGTAGGGAATGCAGCCAGACTCCACCTCTTGAGTCTGCAAGCATCCCTGGCCAGGCAGGGGGCTGCAGTTTGGGACTGCAGCATGGGCCCACCCACCCTGGACAGGGTGCCACCCCACCGGGCCTTCCCTCTCATCCTCACTGACTCCTGGATCTCGCTCTATTGCCACTCCCTGCCCCCAGCCTTTTTGTTCCTTCCAGTTTTCAGGAACATCAAATAAAGGCTCTTTCAAGAGGCTCCCTTGAGGCCAACAGCCAAGAAGTCACATTTCGTTCTGCCGATCCAGCAGCCAGCCAGACTGATGGGATTCAGCCCCTTTAATAGAGAGAAGCTCTTCCCTGAGATTAGACTGTCCTGGGCCTGATCCCTCAACTTCCTAGGACATCAGGCTTAAGCTGTGAGGAAAATGTTATAAGGAAAATGTGACTTAAAAAATAAAAAGCTCTGAACTCTACTTTCTGACTTCTGCTAAGACTATTTACAGATAAGATTGTGTCCAAAATCCAAGCCTCAGGAGGGCCAGGACCTCAGGTACTCAGCAAATGTGTCTTGAATTCAAGTTAGAGAAGCTTTAACGATTCCTTCTGGTAAAGGGAGAGTCATTTTTGCCTTTTTGTTGTTGTTTTTGCATGTTTCCAAAGTGGAGATGCCCTCTGGCCTGTGTCCTGGAGGAGGAGTGTTGGGGTGAACACCTCCACACCGGTTCTCACCACTTACTGGGTTCTTCGTCTGGACAGGGAGTGGCTGATGGGCTCTTAAAACCCAACAGGGCTTGATCCACGTAATCGGGGGTTGAGTCACTGTGCTTCAGAAGCATAAAATATTCCACTACACCTCTCTAGGCCATCTGCCTCCTGGGTGGGTAAGAGAGTCCATGGGCTCCCCTCGGCTTCTGGCTCTGTGAGTGAGCACACCTGGGTCAGGGTGGGGGTCAGTTTTGAGAAGTATCTGGGTGTGTGAGGCCAGCCTGGGATCCTTGATCCTCCATGAAGCTGGTGGGGGTGAGAGGAGACCAAACCAGTCAATTCTAAAGGAAATCAACCCTGAAGTTGGTGGGATCTTAGAGATTAAGTAGTCAGTCCTAAAGGAGATCAACCCTGAATATTCATTGGAAGAACTGATGTTGAAGCTGAACTCCTATACTTTAGCCACTTGATGTGAAGAGCCAATTTATTGGAAAAGACCCCAATGCTGGGAAAGAGTGAAGGCAGGAGGAGAAGGGGATGACAGATGAGATGGTTGGGTGTCATCACTGACTCAATGGACGTGAGTTTGAACAAACTCTGGGAGATGGTGAAGGACAGGGAAGCTTGGTGTGCTGCAGTCCGTGGGGTCACAAAGACATAACTTAGGGACTAAACAATGAGAGGAGACCCACATGGTCCAAGGTGCATGTACTAACATAGTTTAGCAGAATGTCCTGTTCTCTGGCATCATGGGTACTATCTGGCCCACTAGTAACAATAATCTTCTGGTATCCATTTGGCTCCTCTTGTGTGTGCTCTCTTATCAGCTACAATCCTGGAGAAAGGCGGGGAGATGAGACTTGGCCCCTCTGATCTCCAGTAACTTCCAAAGTATTCGACCTTGAACCCACCCTCCGCTGTCCTCCACTCTGGTCTTATTTTCTCATCCCCGATGGCAGAGTTTTCTTTCTAAAGTCAATGTCCAGAAGAAGCTTCTCTAGTCTTTGCCATGTGTGTCAAACCTTTATAACTTCCTTTTTTTAAATCTGTTTTTAAAAATTTATTATTATTATAGTTATTATTTATTTGGCTGCACCGAGTCTTAGTTTAGGCACATGGGATCTTTGATCTTTGTTACAGCACATGGGGTCTAGTTCCCTGACCAGGGATTGAACATGAGCCCCCTGCATTGGGAGTTTGGAGTTTTAGCCACTGGACCACCAGGAAAGGCCTATAACCTCCTTTTGATCCTTCTTCTGTGGCTACTCATCTTTTCTTTTTTCATAACACTCTTCCTAACTTGTCTATTTCTGCAGATCTTTATCCATCCCTGACCCTCATCAAAAAGCAAATAGAGACACATCCACATCTATGATGATTATGTTTACATGTGACACATGCATGATGCATCATGTGCACCTGGACACTACACTACCATGAATATCCCTGGATTTTGACTGCCATTATGTTTTTGTAGAGAAGCAAAAAAGGTTGCCCCAGATGCATTTTATAACTTTGTAATTAAAGTAGCCATTAATTTAATTAAACTTGGAGTTTTATTACAGAAGTAGGCAATCAATGAATATGTGTTGAATGAATGGTTAAATGAAAAAGGTCTATGAAGGAAAAAATAAATGGTGGTACCAAAAGTTAAAACACTAAATTTTTTTTTAATACTATATACAGTGATGAGATAGCATGAACAAATCTTATTGTATTGTAGAAAAGGATATGATTTAAAGATTTACATTTGTTATTACCATAGTACAATGGCAATCCACTCTAGTACTCTTGCCTGGAAAATCCCATGAACGGAGGAGCCTGGTAGGCTGCAGTCCATGAGGTCGCTAAGAGTCAGAAACGACTGAGAGACTTCACTTTCACTTTTCACTTTCATGCACTGGAGAAGGAAATGGCAAGCCACTCCAGTGTTCTTGCCTGGAGAATCCCAGGGACTGGGGAGCCTGGTGGGCTGCCGTCTATGGGGTCGCACAGAGTCGGACATGACTGAAGCGACTTAGCAGTAGCAGCAGCATAGTACCTTTGTTGAGAATTCCATTTGCATTGTTATTATATCTATATTTGGTCTAGTAACAGCTCACTTTCAAAGTACACAAAATGACCATGGATCAATCTACCTTATACACAACATGTATGTAGACAGCACCACTTAAACTCATCAGTTCCTTATTTTTAATGAGATTTATGTAAAATTAAAAACATGTTTTAATTAAAATTGTACAGTCCATGAGACAGTCCATGGGATTCTCCAGGCCAGAATACTGGAGTGGGTAGCCATTCCCTTCTCCAAGGAATCTTCCCAACTCAGGGATCGAACCCAGGTCTCCTGCATTGCAGGCAGATTCTTAACCAACTGAGCCACCAGGGAAGTACCTTTAATTAAAATAGTGACAAATTTCAAGATAAATTCAGTGACTGATGATCATAACTACTAATGGTACATCAAAAGTGGTGGCATAGATGAGAGTAAACATCTTCATTGGTGAACTGTATTATACATTTAATGAAGAAATAATGCCAAATCATGGGAATTCTTCTGGACAATTGAAACAGAGGAAGTATATCCCAACTGATTACCCTGATACCAAAACAAGACAAAGACATTGTAAAAAAAAAAACAAAAAACAATAAAGTTGGAAAACTAACACTATCAATCCCAAGGCTTATTATAAAGCTAAATAGTTAAGACAGTATGTCATTGGCATAAAAGTAGACAAAACTTCAATGGAATAAAATAGAAAGTCCAGAAATATACCTTCACTGCTTCCATCATAGCTCAGTTGGTAAAGAATCCACTTGCAATGCAGGAGACCCTAGTTTGATTCCTGGTTCAGGAAAATCTGCTGGAGAAAGGATAGACTACCCACTCCAGTATTCTTGGGCTTCTCTTATGACTCAAATGGTAAAGAATCTGCCTGTAATGTGGGAGACCTGGGTTCAATCTCTGAGTAGGGAAGATCCCCTGGAGAAGGGAAAGGCTACCCATTCCAGTATTCTGGCCTGGAGAATTCCATGGACTATACAGTCCAGGGGATTGCAAAGAGTCGGACATGACTGAGTGACTTTCACTTCACATATAGACAATTAACTTTCGACAGAAGTGTAAAGACAATTTTGTGGACAAAGGCTGGTACCAGTCTAGCACTGGTATAGTGCTGTAACAATTGAATATCCATATGCAAAAAGGGAACTTAAATCCAAACCTTATATCATAGGTAAAATTAACTCAAAGTGAGTCAAAGACCCAAATATAAAACCTAAAATTATAATATTTCTATAAGAAAACATAGGAGAAAGTCTTTGCAACTTCCAACTTTTTTTCAGCACAATGAGGTATAATTTGTGTACAAAAAACTGCACATTTTAATATCTATAATTTGGTGAATTTGGACGTATCTATACATCCAGATACCATCATCACAATTAAGGTGATAAAAGTGTCCATCACTTCCAAAAATTTCCTTGTGTCCCATTTTTTTCATGTGTGTATAGTAAAAACACTTAACATGAGATCTATACTCTTAAAAATGTTTTTAAGTCACAACACTGTCTTTAACTGTAGGGTTTATATTGCACAGGTCTCTAGAACTTATTCATCTTGTATAACTGTAAGTTTATACCCACTGAACAACAACTTCCTATTTCTCCCTTCATCCTCTGAAAGCCACCAGTCTATTTTTTTGCTTCTATAAATTTGAATAGTTTAGATACCTCATATAAAGGAAATTAAATGTCCATCAACAGGTAAATGGATAAAGAAAACATGATATATACATGCAATGGAATATCATTCAGCTTTAAAAAGAAGGAAATCCTACCATTTACAACAACATGGATGGACCTAGAAAACACCACGCTAAATGAAATGTCAGTCACAGAGGCAAAATTTAGTTTAATATCAAAAGCATAATCCATACAAATAACAAGCTGATACATTTGTTCATCAAAATTTTTAAAATTCACCCATCTATAAGATACTGTTAAAAGGCAAGGTACAGAAGCTTATTTGTGGGAGAAATATGTTTTTAAAGTCTCATATCCAGAATATATAAAGAACTTTCAAAACCTAATAATAAGGAAACAACCCATTAAAATGGGTAAAATATATGAATACATGCTTCAGTAAGAAGATGTGGTACATATATACAATGGTATATTAGTCATAAAAAGGAACAATACTGGGTCATCTGTAGAGACACAGATGAACCTAGAGTCTGTCATACAAAGTGAAGTAAGAAAGAGAAAAACGAATATCATATAGTAACACAAATACATGGAATCTGGAAACATGGTACAGATGAACCTATTTGCAGGCCAGGAATAGACACAGATGTATAGAACAAATGGGTAGACACGAGGAGAAGGGAGGGAGTGGGTTGAACTGGGAGACTGGGATTGACGTATGTGCACTGCCACATGTAAAGCAGATAACTAGTGGGAACCTGCTGTATATAGTACAAGGATCTCAGCTTGGTCCTCTGTGGTAACCCAGATGCCTGGATGGGGGTGGGGGTGGGGGTGAGAGGGAGGTTCAAGAGGGAAGAGATATATGTATATCACCTTATAGTTGATTTACTTTGTTGTACAGCAGACATTAACACAACATTGTAAAGCAACTATACCCCAATCAAAATAAAACAAAAAAACAATAAATATATTAGCAAAAATTTAAAAAAGGACCCATAAGCATAGCAAACAAGCTTGTGAGTAAAAGATCCATACATTAGTCTTTAGGGACATGCACATTCAACCTACAGTACACCCCCTGTGATTTATTATTTTAATTACATGATTTGCAAATGTTGATTTTGTTTTTGGTGCCCAATTATTTATGATATACTCACAATTTGCCCCTGTACACCAGTGTGTCAGACACTATACTAATTGGAGAGGAATCAGCAGTCGTTTGAAGACGGGGGGCCAGGCACCCTCACTATACTCTGAGATGTCAAGGTCCTCCTCTGAGCTTGTTACCCTAATTGAGATGAATCTTGTCCAGAATGACTGGGCTGCCCATGTTATGTCCTGCTTACAGATGTTCATCTTTCAATTCAGTTCAGTTCAGTCGCTCAGCCGTGTCTGACTCTTTGCGACCCCATGAATTGCAGCACACCAGGCCTCCCTGTCCATCACCAACTCCCGGAGTTCACTCAAACTCATGTCCATCGAGTCGGTGATGCCATCCAGCCATCTCATCCTCTGTCGTCCCCTTCTCCTCCTGCCCCCAATCCCTCCCAGCATCAGAGTCTTTTCCAAAGAGTCAACTCTTCGCATGAGGTGGCCAAAGTATTGGAATTTCAGCCTCAGCATCAGTCCTTCCAAAGAACACCCAGAACTGCTCTCCTTTAGAATGGACTGGTTGGATCTCCTTGCAGTCCAAGGGACTCTCGAGTCTTCTCCAACACAACAGTTTAAAAGCATCAATTCTTCAGCGCTCAGCTTTCTTCACAGTCCAATTTTCATATCCATACATGACCACTGGAAAAACCATAGCCTTGACTAGATGGATGTCTTTGCTTTTGAATATGCTATCTAGGTTGGTCATAACTTTCCTTCCAAGGAGTAAGTGTCTTTTAATTTCATGGCTGCAGTCACCATCTGCAGTGATTTTGGAGCCCCAAAAAATAAAGTCTGACACTGTTTCCACTGTTTTCCCATCTATTTCCCATGAAGTGATAGGACCAGATGCCATGATCTTTGTTTTCTGAATGTTGAGCTTTAAGCCAACTTTTTCACTCTCCGCTTTCACTTTCATCAATAGGCTTTTGAGTTCCTCTTCACTTTCTGCCATAAGGGTGGTGTCATCTGCATATCTGAGGTTATTGATATTTCTCCCGGAAATCTTGATTCCAGCTTGTGCTTCTTCCAGCCCAGTGTTTCTTATGATGTACTCTGCATATAAGTTAAATAAGCAGGGTGACAATATACAGCCTTGATGTACTCCTTTTCCTATTTGGAACCAGTCTGTTTTCCCATGTCCAGTTCTAACTGTTGCTTCCTGACCTGCATATAGGTTTCTCAAGAGGCAGGTCAGGTGGTCTGGTATTCCCATCTCTTTCAGAATTTTCCACAGTTTATTGTGATCCACACAGTCAAAGGCTTTGGCATAGTTAATAAAGCAGAAATAGATGTTTTTCTGGACCTCTCTTGCTTTTTCCATAATCCAGCAGATGTTGGCAATTTGATCTCTGGTTCCTCTGCCTTTTCTAAAACCAGCTTGAACATCTGGAAGTTCACGGTTCACGTATTGCTGAAGCCTGGCTTGGAGAACTTTGAGCATTACTTTACTAGCGTGTGAGATGAGTGCAATTGTGCAGTAGTTTGAGCATTCTTTGGCCTTGCCTTTCTTTGGGATTGGAATGAAAACTGACCTTTTCCAGTCCTGTGGCCACTGCTGAGTTTTCCAAATTTGCTGGCATATTGAGTGCAGCACTTTCACAGCATCATCTTTCAGGATTTGAAATAGCTCAATTGGAATTCCATCACCTCCACTAGGCTTTGTTCGTAGTGATGCTTTCTAAGGCCCGCTTGACTTCACATTCTAGGATGTCTGGCTCTAGATGAGTAATCACACCATCGTGATTATCTTGGTTGTGAAGATCTTTTTGTACAGTTCTTCTGTGTATTCTTGCCACATCTTAATATCTTCTGCTTCTGTTAGGTCCATACCATTTCTGTCCTTTATCAAGCCCATCTTTGCATGAAATGTTCCCTTGGTATCTCTAATTTTCTTGAAGAGATCTCTAGTCTTTCCCATTCTGTTGTTTTTCTCTATTTGTTTGTATTGATCGTGGAGGAAGGCTTTCTTATCTCTCCTTGCTATTCTTTGGAACTCTGCATTCAGATGTTTATTCACCCAAGGGCTAGATTCTGCCAGCTGAGGTCATTCCCGAATTCCCAGCAACTCTCAACCAGCTCCACAGTAGACATTCTTTTTCCATGTCCTTCCTATCTCTCTGTGGGAGCTGGGCTTGTCCAATTTTTCAGATAGTCTTCGGCATTTTGTGCTGGGGACATGTGGCATGGAACTCATTTCCTTGAATTCATGAAAATTGGCATTAACAGTGTGAAAAATAAGGCATTCTGGAGTAGAGGAACAAATATAGTTATGCATCCGGAAGATCTGTGTTTGAGTCTTGCCTTGACCACTTTCCAACTATGTGATTTTTAAATGGAAAGTGGGATAAAATTATCTTTATTCAGCCATTCATGTCAGGTTTAAATTGGATAAGATCAATAAATTATTTAGGACAAAAACTAGCATGTGTTAAGGACCCAGTAATCTGTCATGTTGCCAGAATTACCGTCTAAATACTGTACGAGGAGGGCTTGATTCCCCAAGCTGAGGACAGATTTCCAGAATAAGCCTCTCTAGCACAGGAGTCGTCCTGATGGACAGTTGGGTAAAGAGTGTTTCAGGTTCAAGGGTATAATATGCATGTGCACGCACATCCTCAGTTGCTCAGTCGTGTCCAGTTCTTTGTGACCCCATGGACTGTAGCCTGCCAGGCTCCTCTCTCTATGGGGGCACAGGGTATAATGAGATTCTGGCAAAGCCAAGGATGAAAGAAGCCAGTGTATTCAGGGGTGTGCATGGATCAGAGTTCTGGGTGCCTGTGCAGAAGTGGCAAGAAGTGGGCTGGTGAAGGGCTCAGGACAGGCAGAGCTTGTGGGTATCCTGCCAAGAGTTGGTCTTTGTCCTTGAAGGGCATGATGTTTCATTACAGGGTTCTGAAGTTTGCAGGTTCATGTTTCATGACATTTTCCTGAGAGCATCTTTTTCTCAGGTCTTAGGGAGACATTCACAACCCATCCACAAAGTTAAAAAAAAAAATTTAAATCTTGAAAATAAGGCGAAGAAAGGACAATATCTTCTTTCAGCATCACACAAGGGCATTGTTGTACAAGTCCCCTGAGCATTTTTTAATTATAGGGGAATGTACCTTTGTTTGACTCACTGTTTCATCATTGGTTGAGAGCCCAGGTACTGTGGAGTTACACGTTAACTCAATGTTTTGTTTTGTTTTGTTTTCCTAGTGGAGATACAATTGATTTTTGCCTGGTAAGAAAGATAAATCCAAGTGTTACGATCTTAGTGAACTATCAGGACATGAACCAGTGTTGTATTTAACCTAACAACTTTATTCTTTTGTCAAAAACCTGTAAACACTCTCAGTTCCTCAAATGCTTTCTGAATCAGCTTTACTCAATGCTCTGATCTCTCATTAATAAGTTAAATAAGATTTTGACGTGTTTCATTCCACATTTGTGTGAGAATCGTGTTCACTCTTTGAAAGTCATACTTTGACGGCAATGTTTTAGCCAAAATCCCTGTGAAAGAGCGAGTGATGGAACTGGAAAGGCTGGAGCCATTTTCTCAGTCTGAAAGGCCTGGGGATGCCCAGTTCCTGAGATCATTGGAAAGGTTACTCTGGGGATAAGTAGGGAGTGTTGTGACTCAGGTGGTACTCTGGGACATTGGCAGCTTTGATTGATGGTGAGGGGTAGTGAGCACAGGCACAGGGAAGCTGACTCATCTCGATGTCGGTGCACTCGATTGGGGCCAGTGTCAACTCTAGCCCAGTGGGGACAGGACAGATAGGAGGATTCCCCGCATCAGGTGATATCAAAGTCAGACCCCTAGTAACATCCCTACTCCCATATATTGTTGGATAGATGTAAATCTCCTGAAAGCAGGCCTTGAGCCAACAGCTGGCCAACCTCCAGGGATACGGGCTGCATCCAGCCTCTTGTGGGAAGGTTAGCAGGGGTATTCAGGCTACAGGACATCCCAATGGAGAACTGAAAACAAGGCAAAAGCACCTCATTTTAGATTTGGCCCATGGGTAGGGAGAGATGAGAGTGGGAAGACTATAGCACAAGACTGTAGCTCCTGGGGCTCAATCTCAGACATGCCAGATATTATTGCAGAGGCAAAGAAGATCTGCCTGCACTGTCTCATTTGTCCATTCCTTTATTCATTTACCCAGTGCAAGGATGTATCACTGCAGGAAGGAGGGTTTCTGTGACTGTGGTTGATAGGGCTAGCGAAGGTGACCCTGTCATGTCTCATTTTTCTATTGACCCATTTCCTTGCCTTTGCTGCAGTGTGATTGAGAACAGAAGAGCAGTATTCTGTTTACCAGTGTTAAATAGGACCTCATTAAGACACCCTGAGTAGTGAACAACTCAGCACTCAGCTCCTCTGGCCACCCAGTCTGTATTGGGAGAATTCCTCCCATGATGTGTTGGTGCCTCTCCAACACAAAGCTGAGGAATAAGGTTCTGCAGCCATCCTCACAGCTGGAGACAAGCATGTGACTGAAGCTCCACCAGTCACAGGTAGCCTGGACAAACTTTGGTTTGGAAGCATGTGATCCCAGAGGCAGGGACCACATGGCTTCCACTTTGGCAAGGGTGGTGCAGAGACACCTAACCTTCAGAAGCGGTACAGGCCAGCCTGTGCCCAGTGATAAGGTGGGTGAGTTTCTCAGGGAGGTTCAGGGATAAATACTACTGACTGTTGGCATCTCTCTGCAGTACTTGACTCAGGCCAGATGCTGTGCAGCCCTGAAGGTTTCCCCTGAAGGTTTCCAGGTCCATAATGGGCTTGCTCTCCAAAGGAGAGTCCAGTTCAATATATCTGTCTTCATTCAGGGATTTACCTGAACCTCTAGGAATGTTTCACACAAAAGAAATTCTGAGAAGCAGTTAGATTAACCCCATGAGCTCTGTCTTGCCTCTTTTTTTTTTTTAACAATAGAAATGTAGGTGATTAGTTATATTGGATCCCTTCTATCAGGGAGGAAACAGGGATTGGTTATCACTGAAATAGACCCTCATCCTGTATTTGCCTTCCCAATTCACCAAGCTTCTGACAGCATTATTTATGGATTGCAGAAAGCCTTGCTTGCCATTGGTACTGAATCCAAGCTCTCCCTGCTTGCTGCACGACAGGCCAATGAATAGGAGACAAGGTGTTGAGGCAAGGAATACAACTTTATTTGGAGAGCTGTCGGACCGGGAAGATGGCAGACTAATGTCTCAAATTAACCATCTTGTCGGAGTCTGGATGCCAGGTTCTTTTATGGATCAGAGACGGGGGAATGGTAAGGAAACAAAGTAAAAAGGCCATTTAATCTCACAAATATCTCCTAGAATGGCAAGCCTCAGGCAGGGGGTTGTGTTAATTTCTTCCTTACTGCCATCTACAGGTGGACACGGTTCTGAACAAAGGCACTTTAGCTTAACAATCAGGCAGAGGGGCAGGATTCTCTGAGGCAGTCCCTTACGTATTATTATAACAACAAAAGTGACAAAACAAGGGTTAAAGTCCAAGAAACAGATCTAGCATGGAAGAGTCAAAATCAACTCTTTCCTGTTACATCATTATGATATCCCACAGAAGACTTTTAATTCATTCATTCATTCATTAGTAAAGAAGCTCATTTACAGCAAAGGATGTAAAGACATGTTAAAAAAAGACCAGTGTTGTCTCTTGTACTGCCTGGCCTGACTCAGGGTGTGCCTGTGATGAATTTAAAGCAATCAGGAGATCTACCCTTAATGCACACCCTTCCAGAGTGGGTATATCACATCTTGGCATAGTCAGGATGCGTCATGTTTCCATGGTCATTTCTCAGTTCCATTTCATGCTATTTACTGAGCAGGTACTCTGGGCCAGATGTTTTATGTATCTTGTTGCACATATGCATGCGATTCTCACAACAGCCCATTTTCTACCACGATAAGACCGAAGGCCAGAGAGGATACATTGCCCAAGACTAAAAGCTAGTAACTTCAGAATTGGGCTTGAAACCCACCTATGCCCACATTCTTTTCACTTCATGATACCTCCTGCTTTTATGGAGAACGGAAGGTAGCAATTACTGCAGTTGCCTTTTTTTGAAATTGTTTCCTAAGGGCTTTCCAGGTGGCACTAGTGGTAAAGAACCCACCTGCCAATGCAAGAGATGTAAGAGACCCGGGTTCAGTCTCTGGGATGGAAGATCCCCTGGAGGAGGAAATGGCAACCCAGTTCAGTATTCTTGCCTGGAGACCTGGCGGGCTACAGTCCATGGGGCCGCAAAGAGTCAGACAGGACTGAAGCGACAACATCCATCCATCCTAAGGCAAGGGAAACAAAAGCAAAAATCAACAAACGGGACCACATCAAACTAAAAAGCTTTTATGTAGCAAAGGAAGCTATCGACAAAATGAAAAAGCAGCCTACTGAATGGGAGAAGAGATTTGCAAACAATGTATCTAATAAGGGGTTAATATCCAAATATTCAAAGAACTCATACAATTTAGCATCCAAAACACTAGATAATGCAATTAAAAATGGGCTGAGGATCTGAATAATCATTTTCCCCAACCAAAACATGCAGATAGCCAACAGACACATGAAAAAATGCTCAACAACACTAATCATCAGAGAAAAGCATATCAAAACCACAATGAGATACCACCTCATACCTGTCTGAATGTCAAGAAATAACAAGTGTTGGTGAGGATGTGGAGAAAAGGAAACTTGTGCACTCTTGGTGGGAAGGTGAATTGGCACAGCCACTATGGAAAACAATGTGAAATTTCCTCAGAAAATTAAAAATAGAACTACCATAAGATCCAATAGTTTCACCTCTGGGTATTTACCCAAAGAAAACATAAACACTGATTGGAAAAGATATATGCACCCCATGTTCACTGCAGTGTTATTTACAATAGCCAAAATATGGAAGTAACCTAAGTGTCTGTTGATAGATAAATGAACAAAGAAGATGTGGTATACATATACAGTGGAATATTACATAGTCATACAAAAATGTAACTTTGTCATTTATGACAATATGGATGGATAAAGAGGGTGTTATGTTAAGTGAAATAAGTCAGATAAAGATAAATAGAATACAATCTCACTTATATATGGAATCTAAAAAAAATAATGAATGACTATAACAAAACAGAAACAGACTCATAGATACAGATAGCGAATAGGTGGTTGCTAGCGGGGAGGGACTTGAGGGGGTGAAATAGATGAAGGGGATTAAGAGGTACAAACCTCCAGTTGTAAAATAAATAAGCCATGGGTAATGTAATGTACCACATAAGGAGTATGGTCAATGGTATTGTAAAAACTTTGTATGGGGACAAGTGGTTACTAGACTCATTGTGGTGATCATTTCATAATATATCCAGATGTCAAATCACTATGTAGTACACCTGAAACTGAGATAATATTATACATGAGCAGTATTTTGATTAAAAAAAAAAAACAACCCTCTGCCATGATTAGTCATTGGCTGGGAGCAACGAAGAAGCATGTCCTCCCTCTGCATGAAATTGATGGTAAATCCAGATGGACAGCAGCTGGGCTGTCATTCATTTATTCTTCCTACATTCGGAGCCCAGAAGGGTGCATTTTTATGGCTACCACACCGATTGAGTTCTAGGCAATGGAATGTGGGCAGGACTGATGTATGTCTCTTCTAAGTCTGGCCTGTACACCTTCTATGTTAATTTCTCCTTCCACTTGACACACACAAGTGCAGAAACCTTGGAGGCATTAATTGAATAACCAAAGGTAGAAGAAGCTTGACTCACTGAAACCATTTAGGTGTTATTTCCAGGGCTCTGAAGAGCTCTGGCACCATAGTCCTTTATGTCACAATGCATAAAGGAATTCAGTGAGAGGCAAAGTGATAGATGAGAAGTAATTTATTACAATAGGACGCTTATAAGGTTCACAGGTAGGCAGGCAAGTGTTGCGATGCCCTGGGTACTCAATGGGTTACATTTTTGTAATCAGAGGAAGAGAGGAGATGGGGAGATCTTTGTCTTTCTTGAGTAGATGTCACATCTCCATCAACAGTTCCTCTCCCAGGTAGGGCAGGGAAGTTTACTTGTGCCCCCCTATATAGTCAGACCAGGACTCTCAGAGCACTTTGGAAAAATATTTTCAGGTCTCAGTACAATGAGGGTCTTTTGTTTTGAAAAGTCACCTTTCCATAAATGATTGCTTTTTTGTGTGCACAAAGCTTGTTTCGGGGGTCATTAATTGGATGATACCACTGGGCAGGTAGTAGGCTTTATTTTCTACTATTTTATTGTTTGGGGGCATTGCGCAAAGAACATGTCTTCAGGGCCAAAGGACATGTTTTGGGGGTTATCAACTCACTGAGCTCACTGGGCAGCGTGTACGTCTAATGCTACCATTGTTTTCTTGTTGTGGGGGCATGTCTCCTGCTTCTGTTGTATGGTTTTGTTACTAAGCAAGATAGCTTGATTTTATCGTTAAGCAAGTCAATCTGACTTTGATGCTAAGTGATAGGAGTCAAGCAAGCCCACATTATTTCCAGAATTTTCCATTCCTTTATTGAGTGATCATTAGTCTTATTGTGGTCTCCTTTATGGGATTTCTGAGCTAAATATTTGGTCATCCTATTCTATCCCTATCACCACCCCTTGAAGAAGAGCTACCCACCAATCATAAACACTCATTTAGGGCATCCATTAAGTGAGAAAGTTCTATTGTGTTTTAAAAAAGAAAAGGGAAAAGAATGAATTTGGACCTCCCTATTTCTACAAAAATTAACTCGTGCATGCATGCTAAGTTGCTTCAGTCATGTCTGACTCTTTGTGACTCTATAGACTATAGCCAGCCAGGCTCCTGTGTCCATGGGATTCTCTAGGCAAGAATACTGGAATGGGTTGCCATGCCCTCCTCCAGGGGATCTTCTGGGCCCAGGGATTGAACCTGGGTCTCCTACATTCCTTACATTGGCAAGCGGGTTCTTTACCACTAGCGTCACCTGGGAAGCCCAAAAATTGACTCATAGTGGATCAAAGACCTGAATATAAATGCTAAAACATAAAACTCATAGAAGAAAGAAAAGGAGTAAATATTCATGACCTTGTATTTGGCAATGTATTCTTATATATGACACAAAAAGTGCAAACAACAAAAGAAAAAAATAGATAAATTGGGCTTTATCAAAATTTAAAACTTTGTGCATTAAAGAACATTATCAAGTAAATGAAAAGACAGCCTACAGAATGGGAGAAAATACTGGCAAATCATATCTCTGATAAGGGTCTGGAATATATAAAGAACTCTTATCATTCATCAGCAAAAGACAATCCAATTTAAAAATGGGCAAAGGATTTGAATAGAGATTTCTTTAAAGAAGATATTCAAATAGGCAACAATTGCATGAAAAGATGCTCAGTGTCATTAGTCATTACAGAAATGCAGGGACTTCCCTGGTGGTCCTTTGTCTAACAATCTGCGCTCCCAGTCCAGGTGGCCTGAGTTGGGTTCCTGGTCGGGGAACTAGATCCCCAAAGCCACAACTGAAGATCTCATGTGCCGCAACTAAGACCTGGTGCAGCCAAATCAAATAAAAATAAAATTAGTATATTAAAAAAAATGTAAATCAAAACCCCAACAAGATCACACTTCACAGTCACAATGATATAACTGTTAAGAAAAAAAAATATTCTTTGTGAGAATGTGGAGAATTTGGAACTCATGTACATTGCTGGTGGGAATGTCAAATGGTTCAGTCAATGTGGGAAACACTGGTGATTCCTCAAAAAGTTAAACATATTATTATTATATAACCTAGTGATTTCTCTCTTAGATCTATACGCCAAAGAAATGAAAACAGGTATCAAATACTTGTACCCAATCCCAAAAAGTCCAAATGTCCATCAGTGGATGAATGGATAAACAAATTATGGGTATACATACAATGAAATATTATTTGGTCATAAAAAGGAATGAAGTACTGATACCTGGTACAACAAAGTAGATGAACCTTGAAGACATTATGCCTTGAACTTTGAAGACATTATGAAAGAGACCAGATGCAAAAGGTCACGTATTATATGATTACATTTATATGAAATATCTAGAATAGGCAAATCCATGGAGATTGAACACAGATTGTGGTTGTCAGGGGCTGGGGGTGGGAAGGAATGGGAAGGGTTTCCTTTTGTGATCCATGAAAACATTTTGCAACTAGATAGAGGTGGTGGTTGTATAACATAGTGGATATATTAAATGCTACTGAATTCCTCACTTTAAAAAGGTTAATTTTATGTTGTGTGAATTTTACTTCAATAAAGATATATTAAAAAGAAAAAAAGATTAGAGTGAGACAACAGCCAGTCCCATAGAACTCTACCCAGGGTGTGTGTAAGAGAGGGTGAGATCCACCCACTCGTGCCTGGGTGGGGTTCTGCAGTGGGCTCCTTAGGTCAGCCCCCTGGGCTTCCCCTGAGTTAAGCTGATCCTCTGGAGGTTTTATCAGGCTCTCTCCAACTCCTCCTCCACCTGTCTGGCTGGCTGGCGAGCCTGGCGGGGATCCAGGGAGCTCGCGGCTCTCTTCTTCCTCTTGGAGCCCGAGCAGCTGGCCTCGCCAGGGTCTGGCACGCCTTCAGTGGGCTCCAAGGGGCCAGGCCAGGGCCAGCTCTGGAGTGGGGCTCCCCAGCTCTGCAGACACTGCAAATCCTTTTTCTTAGCGCAGCTGGCAGGATTAGGACCACTTTGGCAGCTCCAGGAAAAGGGATTGAAACCACCTTCTGGGACACAGGTAAGTAAGAGGGTCTGGGCTCTGGGGCCTCACCAAGGGACTAGACTGGCTCTGCACATCTGTGGTAGGTGTGACCCACACTGATCTCCTTATCTGAGACCCACAAGAGGGCTTGTAGCTGTTCTCTGAGGGTAAAGGTGGGGGACATTTCATGGACATGCTTCTGGCTAACTTCTGCCTGATCTTTAGAGCTTAACACAGACATCACCTTCCGTAGGGAGCCTTCCCAAGTCCTAAGGTGCCCTTTCTCTGTGTCCTCAAAGCATCTTGCACTTCTTATATAGCATTTTCTGTACTCAATTATAAATATACACTAGACCATGTACTTCCTTGTGGCTGGGTGCCCTCTTCCGGGGGCCATCTTACCTACATTAGTGACCCAATAGTTGTCTTTGGAGCCTGCTATTGACCTGGGGAAGGGGGACTAGTTCCTTCTCTTACTTTGCCAGGCAAGCACTTGTTCACACTTGTGTGCAAACATACCTTCACACACAACCTCATGGGAAGTTCAGTCTTTTCTTCAATCCAGGTCCCTGTGATAAAATCTAAACTATACAGAACTGAGGGGGCAATGGGCTGAGGGGTGAGCATGGTGGCCCCAGACTAAGAGTGTCAAACCCTTGCACCGTGTGAACCAGGTGTCCCCCTGACCAGACTTACGAAAGTTGTTGGTCCCCAAGTGGATGTGCTCTTGGCTGACCAGCTCTCCCACCTGGACCTGTTTCTCATCCTCATTCTACTCTATTTTGCTTTTCTCCTTGCCTGGGTGGGGTCTATTCCCTTGGTTGGGGTGTCCCAGCTCCTCATCAGTATTAAGAGTCCCATTCATTTTCTTGCTGTTCAGAGTGAGGGGGAGACTTGGAGCCTGGCAGTCAGACAAGAGAAGGGAGGGGACCCTGCCCTCTGGGTGGAAGCTTGCTTTTTCTTTCTGTTCCTCTATGATCATTGCAAACTCTTTTAAACAACAAATCACTTATACTGCAAGTATTTCTCCTGCCCACAGACTTCAGTGATCTACATATAAGATTCATGTCTTCCTGCTAGCATAATTTTTGGACTTTATTATGCTAGAAGAGTGTCTGTCTCTTTCCCAACCTTGACTGTGACATTACAAAACCCTCTTCTATTGGTTTGGCCTTGAAGAGCTCTGTTTTTAATTTCCACTTCTAATTTTCCCCTAGTTGCAGCAATTAGGGCTGGGGGTGAGAGGAAAGCTATTAATCTTGGTGTGGATAGACACAAACCAGGTCTTAAAGATCAAGTTTTGGGTTGGGAGTAGCCAGGCTCATGGCAGATGCAGGAGGTCATGGATATAGCTTCCCATAGGGGTGAGTAAGACACAGCCCCTAGGCTGTGTTTGGGAGCAGAAGGGCCACTGGAAATTTAAAATGTGGTGTAATAAATCTAAAAGGGGATGTACATGATGCTTATAGAGTACAGAGAATGGGGGCCTAATCTTGTACATGAAGGAAGACTTCCTGGATGAGGTGATGTCTGGGTGGAGCCATGAAGAGCAAATAAGAGTTATCCAGGAGAGTATCCGTCTGCACCCTGATCCCCAAATTCTCTTCTCTCTATCAAGTTCTGAAGACGCTAGAGAGACATCTCAGATGCCCTCCTGTGCCTTGTCCAGGTTTAATAACCTCTGAAGCATTAGCTGGACAGAGGTATCCATGGCTGTTTCTCTCTGACCTTAGGCAGATGTGGAGAACTCTAGAGGGATTGGTAGTTCCTGGAAAGCCTTGGTGTTGCCATAGGTGTACCACTCTTGATTTCTCGCCAAGAGATTCTCAGGTATGAGATGGACCCCAGTTTGGGCTGTAGGGTGTTGGTGGCTTCCACCCTCAACACCTCTGCCTTGTGATGGTGTCCATCCCAAGGACCAGAACTTTGGAATCCAAGTGGGAGCCGCAAGCCACCCTCATGGTCCTTCCTGTGGTTGAGGAGGGAGTTTGGGATGATGCTCTGACTTGGCTCCAGTGTGTTCTTCCCAAAGCTGGAGTCATTCAGGCTACACTCTTACCTGGGATGGCTGCACTGGAGAGTCTAGAGTGGGCTTTGCTCTGCCAAGTTCAATGAACAATCTCAGATGGGCTTAGGAGTAATTAGCTAACGGACTTGGTGGGACCTTGGCTTCATGAAACAGAGGGCAAGATGAAAAAGCCAGGAATATGTGGGACTAGCATGAAGGAATGGGCTAGTAGTGGGATGCTCTTGAGATGGATATGCCTAATATTGCTATTTGGCCACTATTATAACATGAATTCAAGGGAGAGACTCATTTTATTCTTATTACTGTTGAGGGGTCTTGTGGTCTAGCTTGGCTGGGGACAATAATATACAAAATAAGGCTGGTGTTTTTATTATTTTGTCAAGTAATATTTTACCTTCTTTGCCCTAGCTTTTAGCTGTGTCCCTGAGTCCAGTTGCATACAGAACCCAATCAAGAGATACCCATCTATTCATGGTTGTACAAAGACACAGCAGAGCCCTTGACATCATTGGTTTTCAAGGTGGAAGGGAGACCATATGAGCATTTACCCCTTCTGCACAGCGCCCCTGGGGTAGTGGAGGGTGGGGACAGTTAGCTGTAACCAACAATGAGGGAGGGACTCAGTAAGAGACCAGGTCTGTCCCGTTCCTCACCAATGCGGATTCAGCAGTCTCAGGGCCTGCCATGTTTTTTTCCTTTAGTGATCCTCCACTCCACTGCACTTGTAGTGATCACTTGTAGTGATCCTCCTGCAGTGATCTTCCTCATTCCCCTCTGAGCTGTCCTTGGATTCTTGGAGTTCTCTGAGTTTCTAAAAGAAATGGTAGTTGGCTCCAGGTTGGTCTTTAACCAGCCTGAAAATGTGCAAGTTCCTGAACCTGAGAAGGCAGATGAAGGGGGTTCTGGTCTTGACCTCCACAGACAGCCTACCCAAGCAGGTGTTGAGCCTTTGTGGCCCAGCCTCTGCCCCTGCTGGCTTGGCAGGTGGGGTGCAAGCAGGCTGGATCCTCCAGGAGAGACTCAGAACCCAATCACTTTAGTGCCTGGTCACAGTTTATAAAGAAGCCAAGCGGTGGGAAAGAAAGCTTTTGCCAGGTGCTCATTGGCAATAAATAAATTTTCTTGGTGGTGACCCTTGGATAGTGGCATTTGAAAAGATTCTTTGTGTTTTCTGACTTTCAAAGATAAGTGTGCATCAGTTGTCTTGAAATTGCATAGGGATTAACAAGGACTCTGGCCAGGGAAGTCTCAGAGTGGCCTGTGACAGTGAGCTGGACTGAAGTGCGCCACATGGGGGTCTTTGGTTTGGGAAGGGGAGTGGGTACTTTGGGCCATCCTGGAAGCTCCTGATTCATTCCCCACTCAAGCTCCCTTGTAAGGCTCCCACCTCTTGGCCAGAAAAGGCCCTGGAGGTAGGATTGGGTAGTGGCCCCTTGTGCCCCTGGTGGGGCTGCCCTTTGCCTGGAGTCTAGCGGCTTGACTGTAGCCCTCTCTCTGCAGGGGGTTTTCTGTGTTTGGAGCCAGGATCCTTGAGCTGTAGACATTGCTCTGCTTCACTTCTGGTCTCAGCTAGCATCTGTACACATAGCCTTGTCTGACTGGTTTGTTTTCTTAGAAGCCAATGGTTTCATTGTTGAGTTTGGCATCTGGTCCAGCTATAAGATAGAAAGAGGAAGTTGGGTCTTTGTATGTTGGTAGATGGCCTTGCCAAGTGGCAGCAGTGTGATTTAGGGAGGTGACACTGATGCACAGATATCCATGGTCCAGAGCACCCTGCAAGGCTGCTCTATTCCTAGAGGCTTGGACAGGATGGCCAGCTGTGCTGATGCCCAAGGTCAGGTCTACGGAGCAAAACTATCCATCAAGCTGTGAGCCATTCATCACCTCCAGAAAGTTCACCTGGGGATGTCTCCCTGCCTCCCTAGGCCACCGTGTTAGCCAGTGAGCAGCTTGGGAGCCCAGAGTCTGCCTAGGCTGCACCCCTGTGTCTGGACTTAGAGGGGGCTCCTGAGGCCCTGAACCCCTGCCATCTGGGAACAGATTTCACTGATAACTTCTCGTGTGCCCAGTTCATGCTTTGAGTGTGTCATGCCCTCTTATAGGGTGTTTGTGGCACAGGTGTGCCACCCTCTCAACCCTGGAATGGGACAGAGAGAAGGAAGGAGGAGTGAGAGGGGAGCTGGAGAGAGGAATTTGGCTGCTTGGAGAGAACAAAGTAGTCTGCCCATCTGCTAATTTCAAGATCCTCTGAGCCCTCTAACTTCAGGGTGGTGAAGCAGAATTCAGCTACATCAGTGATTAAGGAAAGCAAAGCTCTGTACTCTGTAGTGGGGGATTGGGGTTGGGGGAAAAGCAACATCTGATCCACCATCCACATCCACCAGGTAAATGTGGCCATGGAGGCTGAGCCATGATGTGTCAGCAACAGGGCCTAAGAGCTGATCAAGAAGTTAGAGCTGGGACTCAAGAAAAGACTTCAACCAAGACCTTACATTTATCCAGTTGATCCCATGGGCTCACAAAAATCCTGGGGCAGTAAGCTTGGGGATCTGCATCTCTGCTTTACCACCGAGGAATGAGGGGGACGTCTTTTTATCTTCTGGGGAGAAGGCTGTATGTTGACGTTTGGACTTTGGCACTTTTATTTTTTTTTTTGGCACTGCATGGCATATGAGATCTTAGTTCCCTGATAGCAGGGATTGGACCTGCACGCCCTGCATTGGAAGGCAGAGTCTTAACCACTGGACCACCAAGGAAGTCCCCTGACTTTGGCACTTTCGTAAGCTAGAGGCTCCAAATCTTGCACACCCATATCCCATACTCGTGGATGCTGTGCCAAGTTGGGACACTGCCTTTAAATTGGGACCCTATGCATGTACTTTGTTTTGGTAGCTCTATAGGAGCAGGGGCCTCTGGTTCTTGGACTGGGTGGGTCTAGCCTACTTCTGCCGGCAGGGACATATTGAAACCACTCTAGAAAATTGACTAATGTGCAGAAAATGAGAAAATCAATAAATCATTACTTGTGATTTATTCTAACAAATAAGACAGCAATTTATTTATTTTTTAAAAAGTTATTTATTTATTTGGCTGTGCTGGTCTTCATTGTGGCATGTGGGATCTTTAGCTGTGGCATATGGGATCTATTTCCTTGACCAGGGATTGAGCCTGGGCCCCCTGCATTGGGAGCATGGAGTCTTAGCCACTGGACAACCATCCCAAGACAACTATTTGTCTATTGAGCAGACTATCCCTTGATTGTAGGCCATTAGTGGATCCCAGATTATTGACATTTTATTTGAACTTCACAGATGTGAGTTTTACAAAGTTTCCATTTTACACTAGGGAGCTAAGCTTGTTAATGTGGAAATATATTCTCTAGTTCATTTAAAGTAGAATCTGTACCAGCCCTAAGAATAGGAGGACACCTACTGCTGTTCTTGGGAGACAGTCATGTAGCTATCCAGGGAGGGGATGTTACAGGGGAGGTTGGACCCCCTCTCTGCTGGAGGGAAGGTGGGAGGAAAGGTGATCTTTGGTAGAAGTTTTCCAGAGAGGGTGACATCAGGGTAGGGCTTTGATGGATAAGTAGGAGTTCACTAAGGCAGCAAAGAAGGACATTCCAGGCTGGAGAAATAGCAGAACTAAGCCTCGATGCATGAGGCTGGCCTCTTCTGGGAGTTGCAAGTGGTTTCATGTGGCTGGAGCCAATTGATGTCTGTTAGGAGGGGGCTGCGGAGAAGGCAATGGCACCCCAATCCATTACTCTTGCCTGGAAAATCCCATGGACAGAGGAGCCTGGTAGGCTGCAGTCCATGGGGTCGAGAAGAGTCAGACACTACTGAGCGACTTCGCTTTCATGCATTGGAGAAGGAAATGGCAACCCACTCCAGTGTTCTTACCTGAAGAATCCCAGGGATGAGGGAGCCTGGTGGGCTGCTGTCTATGGGTCTCACAGAGTCGGACATGACTGAAGCGACTTAGCATCAGCAGCCGCAGGAGGAGGGGGCTGGGAGGAGATGAGAGGGGATGAAAGGTAGATTGGTGTCAGCAGTTGACAAAGGGCCTTTTAGGTAGATCAAGGAGTTTGGTTTTATCTCAAACACCACGAGTAACAAATGTTTTGTATTCTGGACCCATTGACTACCTGTGCTCTGATTGTCAAGCCTTGTTCACGTTTTCTTCATTGCTGACTTGGATTGTACAGCAGATTCCTTAGCTATTGCATATTGATGGACAGTTTTTAAAGGGACTTCTCACCATGGGAGTCCCTTGCTTACTTGCCTCTCCCTCTGACTACACACCAGTGCCTCTGCTTGGTCAGTGTTGGCATCCTCCTTGCCTGTGCCTGGTGCCTTAGAGCCTGTTCTGTCTGTCGAGAGCCATCCCTCCCCTGTCACAACATCAACCTGGAGGGCCCTCCAGGTCCCTCCTCAGGAGCCTTCCCCTATTCCCACAGATAAGTTGGTCCTCAGATGAGAGCAGGCGATCGCCCTGGGTGTTTCTTGTTCTTTGCTTTTGTTCCCCTTTGCAGTTGGTATTTGTCTTCTCAAGCTTCTGGGCTCCCCAAAGGCTGGGCTGCATCTGTGCTGTCTGCCCCCATATCTCCAGTGCCTTGCAGGACACTGGGCGTCATTGGTGAATGGAGGAAAGGAGAGGGATTCATTTAGAAATTTCTTGTAGGACAACAGCTGAGAGAGAAAAGGGCTTGCATGGCATTGCTGCATTGGGAGTGGAGAGGGAGGGCTGCACAGACCCATATCTCCAGGGTAGTACACGCTGACCGTGCTGGAGTGGCATCCTGGGAGAGTGGGCAGAGGTCAAGATGATGTGATGGACTGCAAAAACAGTTTTCCTCCTTTCCTCACATTTTTACCCCTGCCCGTAGAAGAGGAATAATTCTGTCTTGCTCTCTGTTCTCACATCAGACCCCCAAGGGGATGAAATGAGAGATGAATTAAGGCTCTCCAATTCCCTAATAGCCTACATCACTCAAGTTCCAAAATATTAGTGAAACATACTAAGATTCACCCAATGCACCTAACATAGTCGAACAGGAGGCAGAACAATTGTGTAAGTTACCCCGAGTCCTGGGCTGACATTCAGTTCCATTCTGAGGTTGACTTCCTAAGTTGCCCTGAAGAATCTTTTATTTTGAATTCAGTAGATCTAACATTAGACCAGCAGTATTTTCTCTTCTTTTTGATATCTGCAAATTTGGTGTAATAAATGACAAATATGTAACATAAGGCTGTGCTTGTGGGCTCCAGCATGAAGAATGATCTTAGAACTTTCTTCTTTCTCTTGTAATTTCTTTTAACCTGCAAATGTTAACACTGATTTCCAAAATGTGTGCTGTGTGCCAGAATGTTCAGACTCTGACTTGGACATGACTATCAGAACACTCCAATTTGGGATCTCCAAGGAAAATTCCTGTCCAGTCAGGAAAACAAAACCACACTAGATATTTCAAACAGATGGTATTTAACACAGAGGATTAGTTACACAGGAACTGGAAAGCTGAAACAGTCCAAGAATTAATCACTGCGAGAACAGCTACCATCTCTAGGGCTGGGGAACACAAGAGAAGAGGTGGTCTTACCTGTACTAAGAGGGGCCCTGACGGAGGCATCAACCCAGCAGGACCACAGGCAAGGGGACATGGGAGTGGGGAGGAGTGGGGTAGGGTGGTCTGATTGCAGTGGAGCAGGACCCAGCTGCTGATACCTCTGTGGGGCCAGCATAGCTGGTGCTAGACCTTTGAAGGGATGCAGTGAGGTCTGGTCTTAGCAGGAACAAAGAAATCTGGGGGCGGGAGCCATCTCTCTGCATTTTCTCCCTCCTGGCTTTCTTATCTACTCCTGGCTTTCTTATCTCCCTTGAGTCCTCCTTTGGCTGAACAAACTGGAAGCCAGGGGCCAGGGGTGCCTGGTGACAGTGGTCTTGAGAGCCAAGTCCCAGAATGGCAGAGTGTCTGCAGCTGGCCTGTGCAGAGGGGCCAGGGTGAATAACCAGATTCACAAAAGCAGATTTGGGGCCAGGCCAGTTTCAAGGCTCCATGGAATCATTCCCACTGTCTACAGAGTGAGGCTTCCTGAATGGTATTCTGATAAGCTTATCTTGCAGAAGTCAGATAAAGTTAAGCTTCTGCAGCTAGTAATGAAGAGACTGGACTTTCACATTTGTCAATCACTGGAGAAAAGGCAGGTCATCATTTGCAGCAAATGGATAGAAATGGTGGACCTCAGACTGATGGAGTGGGGGGGACCGCCCTTCTTTCTAGACCATGGTCTCTTCTGTTTGGATTTGGAGAGGTGAGCATCATCACCAGGCACTTCCCCGTGGTGGGGGCTGGGATGACCTCCTCTCCTAAGGGCCAGCTGGGGGCAGTGGCAGAGCTCGGCCCTGGGGGCCTAGCTTCCTGTCTGGGTTCATAGCCCTTTGTTCCTGGGGAAGACATGAACTGTTGGCATTTGGTATCACAGGGCACCCAGGGCCATGAGGCTGTCAAGGTGTAGTATGGTCCGGTGGGAGAGTACCTGGGGTTCCCTGAGTGAGGGTATGGAGGCCACCGTTCCTCCCATGGAAGCACTCTCTTTGTTGCCAATCTCAAAAATGTAGGACTTGATCTTATTCATGAAAACTGGGAAAGAGACCCTCAAGAATTGATAGTAGGAGACTGTCCCCTCCAATGCTTTTTTATTGTGTGGTTTTTTGAGTGTGTCTCTGCTGCACCAGCTCTATTGACAACAGAGGCCACCAACCTCAGAGATGTCCTGAGGTGCCAAAAGGTTCTGGGGCTGTGAGTCCAGGGGAACCCTCTTTGTGCTAGGCACACATTCCCCACCTCATCCCCCAACCTTGACCTCTCTGCTTTTCTTGCTTGCTCTCTTTCAAGGAGAGAGAAACTGCCATATGCACATCTCCCTGGAGGATGGAGACAGGAAGTTATGTGGAATTGCTATCTGCATGGGAGATATAGCAGGGTCTTTGCTGGGACCAGGGTTTATATTGCCAGGGGGCTTAAGGGAGTGGAGTCTGAGGGTGAGAAGAGGGTGCTGGGCAGGGGCACAGTGGGGGCAAAGAGACTGGATGGACTGGTGGGAGAGCCTGGAACTGTCAGTAGTTTTACCTGAGCTGCAGCTGGAATTGCAAGTGGTCTCTTCCTGACCTTGGCCAGCAAGAGCTGGCTCCAGGCAGGACCCCTGGCTCAGAGGAGAGGCTGTGATCAGGAGAGTGTGTCCACCCCACTCCATCCCTCATTAACTCAAAGGCCCTTGGAGATAACTCCACACAGCGTTCTCGAGATTTTTTTAGTGGATGCCCTCTGCAGTGTGCCATCCCCATCCACCGAGTAGATGTGGTCCAGCTTGGTGTTTGGATAGCGGAGCTTGCTTTCTGAGAGTCCACATGGCTCCCTCTTTGCTTGCCCTCTCTGGGAAGCATGCTGCTGGCTCGGTTTAACCTGGTCATTTTGCAGATGAGAAAATCCAGGCTCAGGATGAGGAGAGGGTCACACCTGTGCTTGCGGCAGAGCTGGGCGGGGTCTGATGTTCACCCCATCCAGCAGCTCAGGTCCTCCCATCTCCAAGAGCTGGGCCCTGAGTTTGCTGAGCTCCAGTTGGCTGGATGTGTTTCGACTGCTTACTGGGGGGAAGTGGTATTAAAAATATTGCACAAGGTGTTACTATATTGGCTGAAGTATCACAGAGAAAATCAACTATTGTAAGGATGCCAAGCCCAGGATAGGTGAGTGCGAGGATGAAACTGTGAGGTCTTATCCAAGGTGAGGCTTCACAAACAGACAGTAGAAGTGGGTGGAGAGAGGCTGTATAACTAGAGGGGCTTTAGGGGTTATGGTCTTGAACTGACACTCTCCCTGACACAGAGCTCTGCTCCCCAAAAGGCAGCACGTGGTACGGACCCCCAACCTTGTACCCTACTACCTTGCCCCAGGCTCCCTCTGTATTACAACTATTTCCCTTGTTGATCTGCCTGTAAAATACAGGTATAGGGACAGGATGTCTGACTCACTGCAGGTCATGGGTCTTTGTACCTGGGTGTCTGGAAGATGGGCATGTGTGTGTACTTGGACAGGCATGTATGTACCTGGGCAGGTGTGTGTGTACCTGGGCAGGCACGTATGTGTACCCGGGAAGGCATGTGTGTACATGGACAGATATGTGTGTACCTGGGCGGACGTGTGTACATGTGCAGGTATGTGTGTGTGTACATGAGCAGGCATGCGTGTGTACATGGACAGATATGTGTATTCATGAGCAGGGTGTGTGTGCAGCATACACGGTGGCTGTCACCCAGCGGTCCTCTCAGGAGGGACACACACAGCAGAGCCAATGCTGCTCGCTTCTCTGGCACTGTCCCTCCAGTCTCACGTCTGGAGAGGGGGTTCCTCCAGGCACCTGCACACCAGGAGCCCAGCCCTTCTCCCCGGGCTGGGAGACTGTGTGCAGGACATGGCACTCACTCGGATGGGCAGCAGCCTGGGTCCACAGTCCTGCAGTTCTGATTCAGGCCACGTAGCCCATGACCCCCTGGGGTTCCTGGCTGCACCTCTCCACCTTCATTGCTCCACTTCCTTGCTGAAGAGAGAGGTTCTGCAGGAAACTGTTCCGGCAGCCGGGCACAGCGGCCGGAGCAGCAGCAAAGGCGGCAGCAGGAGCAGCACCGGCACCCTCCAAATTGGGACTCTAGCCCTTTAAATCTGCTCAGTTACCAAAAAAGAAGAGGCATCAGACCCTGTTAATTAAAGCTCGCCCTGGTCCATCATTCTGAGGAGCTGCAGTGCTCCGCTTCTTCCTGATGGCTTAGAGATTCTCCTTAACTCCCAGCCATGGATCTTGGAGAATTTCCCCCGAGATCAGCAGGAGGTATGATCCTTGTCAATGGCACTCTGGGGCTTGTGTGGCTCTAAATCAATAACACAACTGACTGCATGGACGCTGCCTGGCCCGCCTTTCTTTCCCGCTTCCCCTCTGCCTCTCCAATTTCCCAGCTTGTGTTTAGTTGAGACAAATCAAGTTTTCATGGGTTTTGGAGGAAGGGGAGGGGCCGGGGTCTGGAGGGAACTTCCAATGTGTTTGTTCTGGCCCTGGCTTCACCTAGCTGCCCAAGTGGCTTGGGGGAGCCAGGGAACGTGTTTCTTCAAGCTCGGGCTGCTGCCAAACCATTTCCTGCCTGGCTGGGTCCCCTCCCTTGGGTCAGCATGAAAAGGGCATAAGCCTGACTTTGACTTGCTTCTTAAATCGATGACCTGCCACTCTCCGTCAGTCTGACGATGGTCGTGCCCCAGTGTTATCGGAAAACTCATTGCATAGAACTTTCTCTCTGTATATTGTCCCGGCAGGAACACTGTGCTGGCACCTCCCGTCCCCTTTACTCTAGATGCTGCTCGATTAAAACGCTTGCTGTAGGATTTCAGGAATTCGTAACCCTTTCCCTGTGCCTTTTGAGGAAACTCACTTCTTGCTGAGGCTAAGGTTCTGTGGCAAAGAGTTGTTTTTCTTCAGGAATATGCTGTAGGCTGGCAGAGAGAGGGAGGAGATTTATCTTCTTTTCCATTGCATTTTGTAAATTGTACTCGGGCCCAGAGAACATCTATCTGCAAATCCTTCATTGATTTGCTTTCGCCCCCACGGCTTCCTTCTGGGTGAAACACTCTTCTCGAGTTGTACCCGAAGGAAAGGTTTCCTCTTAATCAGCTTGACACGACTTCACAGTTGTCCCTGAAAGCCAGGCCCTTGAGGAGGGAGCCATTTTCATTGTCCTGGGTACCAGTCCCCGGGAACCCAAAACATGGGGTCCCTGTGCCTTGAGAGGAGGCTTGCAAGCCCTAACCCAGGAAAGTAGCTTAGGAGACAGAGCACTTTTACTGATGTTTCTAGGGGCTTTTACACACTCTGGATCGTAAATGCTGCTGTTCAAGTCTTGAGGGGGATCGGGGCCAAAATATAGCTCATAGGAGTGGGGATTCCCACCCCCCATCAAAGTCATTCCCTGCAGAGTCACCAACTGTTTACACTGACAGTAGTTATAGCATGTGCAATGAAATCCTTTCCGATCCCCCAGCAAAGGATGGGAACTTTCTCTGGGTGGACGGTGTGGAAGTCAGCATCTCTGCCTCCCAGAGACCAGGGTTGCAGTATGATTTGTATTCTCAGGATAATAAAACCCTCAGCCATGGCAGCAACACTCTGGTTAGGAGAGACTATTCAGAGCCTACAAGTGAAGCCCTTGATATGGAATTCCTAATCTCTGTGCCCATTGTGGATTTGGGTAATAATTTGGAGGTTCTGAGGGAGGCATCCAGGAAGAGATGCTTCCTGTAAACTAAAAGCCACCTGGGAAGCAGGATGAAGTTTGGGGGAGCCCTTGAGGGGTTTGGTACCCCCTTCCTGGCTTTGCTTTCAGCTGGTCTGTTTACAGTGTGACTGAGGGTTGGGCTCTCACCTGGCCTTGGGATGCTAGGTGGGACTGTGGTCATGGCAAGGAGAGTACTTTGCTGAGCTCAAAGACAGAGGTTCCAACCTGGGTGCTCCTCATGCAGCGATGGGTTGTTCTTCCTGCCCTTCTCCCTTCACCCCCTTGAGGCCTAATGGTCATAGGCCCTCTGCCTCCCCAGGCCTGATTGCCCAAGGGTCAACACCCTTCTTCCTCCACTTTCTGCTGCTGCTCCTGCTAAGTCACTTCAGTCTTGAGCCAAAAGAATGTGGGTTTCACAGAATCCCTCCCAGGGCAGGCAGAGGCCTGAATGGATGTCACTAGACATGTCCTTGGACAGGCCAGGCCTATTAACAAAAAGTAAATAGATAGTCTGTTCCTTTTAATCAGTTTTTCTTTTCAGCTTAATGATGTGTGTATGTGAATGTGTGTGCCTGTGTATTTTAAAATTTATTGGATGGCTGCTGGCTTTCAAGAAGCTATAAAGAGGTCCCAGTGGAGTTTGTTTAGACCTGGCAGCTTCGTAGAGTTCTGTGGTCCATGGGTAGTCATTTAATGGCCTTGGCGGGCTCTCTATTACCAGGGTGATGGAGCGGAAAGGACGGGAACCTCAGCTCTACTGCTTACTAGCATGTGGCCTGGGCCAGTTACCTAGTGAGCTTCAGTTTCTTCATCTGTGATACAGTAAAGTTGTCAGGATTCAATGGAATAATTTAGCTAAGGTCTGGGAACACAGCAGGAACACAAGAAATCTTTTCTTTCCTTCCAATGAAGGCAGCCGCCTTCAGTTAAAAAGCTGTATCACAAAGGATGTGTGCTGTGCTGTGCTAAGTTGCTTCAGTCGTGTCTGACTCTTTGCGACCCTATGACCCGTAACCCACCAGGCTCTTCTGTCCATGTGATTCTCCAGGCAAGAATACTGGAGTGGGTTGCCATGCCCTCCTCCAGGGGATCTTCCTGACCCAGCAACAGAACTCACCTCTGTTACATCTCCTGCATTGGCAGGCGGGTTCTTTACCACTGGCGCCACCTGGGAAGCCCATCACAAAGGACAGAACTATTTAAATGGCTCCAGTGGCTCCTTATCTGACTGCTGGCCCATGCGTTCTCTGAGGGCAGGGACGACCTCGTCTGTGCCATCAGGGGGCCTGGAGTGGCCCTGAAATTACATGAAAGTTTATTGAACAAATACACGATGGTCTGTGGACCTGTAACCTTCAGTATAGGTGATCTTTTAATGGTGAAGTTAAACCACCGCTCACTCAATTTACTTAAGAGATGCAGCAGAGTCTGGCACATCAAAAAACACACTGTGACTGTCATAAATTGGGACTCAAATATGTCCTTTTGTAGGGAAATCTGAACTGTCATACAAAATATCCCCTGTAGTAGGACCTGGAGCAGGAGCCCGTGGACTCCAGGCGTGTCCTGGAAACCATTCTGCTTGCTGAGTGTTGAACTCATCTCTGCCTCCTTTCATCATGGGCCACCCTTCTCTGTCATGTTTGAAGAAGAGGCTCTGAAAAGGGAAACTCGCTCTGTCACTCTGGTGTGAAGAACAAGTCAATTAATAGATCCGTAGTTCATCAATAAGTTGATCTGTATGTTGATAGTGCCTATTGGGAAGAGTCATTTTTTAAAAATATTTGTTTATTTAGCTGTGCTGTGTCTTAGTTGCAGCACACGGGACCTTCCTTGTGGCCCGAGGTCTTTTCTCTAGTTGTGGCTTACAGGCTCAGTGGTTGCGCAGCCCAAGGGCTTCTCTCTAGTTGCAGGCTCAGGAGTTGTGCTGCATGGCATGAGGGATCTTAGTTCTCCAACCAGGGATCGAACCTGCGTGCCCTGCATTGGGAGGTATACTCTTAACCACTGGACCACCAAGTAAGTTCCTGGGGAGAATCACTGATTTAATAAATTGTTGTCAAAAATAATAGTAATAGTAATAATAACTGATACCACCACCTAACATTCACGAGGGCAGCAAGCCCAGGGTGACAGCTCCTCTGCTTTCAAGTAGGGGCAGACAAGTGGGCCAAGTGGCATCCATGCAGACGGTGCAGGCTATGGAGCTGGGGGCCTGGGAGGCCACAGCAGAGGGCTCGCCCTGACTCGGGCTCAGGCCGCTTATTTACATGACCCCCAAAGTGAGTCCCCAGAGAGGCGGCTTTGGAAGAGCATTCTTGGCAGAGGAGGTGACATACGCAAAGGCCAGAGGTAGAAGAGGCTCTGGGATGGTGGTGGTGGGTGATCCCATCTGGCTGTGTTCTGAGGGCCAGGTGGTGAGAGAGGAGGCTGGAGAGGTGGACAGGAACCACACGGCAAAAGGCCTTGGGTGCCTGCAAAGGAGGGGACTTATTCTAAAGGAGATAAGAAAAAGAACCACTTGCGAAAACAGAATTCAACCAGTGTGTACTGAGCACCAAGCGTATACCAAGTTGTGTTCTAGGCAATGGTTGGTACAGCAGTTAACAAACCAGACTGAAAGCCCCGCTTTTGTGAAACTTTCAGCCATTGGAAAAGACAACAAATAAGCAACAGAAAGGTGAATTGTAAATTGTAAATAGCATGTTCTGGAGAGAAACAGAGCTGGAGAGAAGGAGGTTAGGATCCAGGGAGAGTGCTGGGCCTGGGGTTGTGTGATCCTTAACAGGATATGGGGAGAAAGTGGTATTGGGCTCTTGATGGAGTCATCAGAACTTGGGGTCTTTTTTTTCTGGCCGTGCCCTGTAGCACATGGGATCTTAGTTCCCCAACAAGGCATTGAACCCATGCCCTCTGCTACGGGAGCTCAATGTCTTAACAACCAGACCATCCAGGAAATCCCTGGGCTCTGACTTTGAGTGAGATGGGAAATTTGTTCTGGGTTCTGAGCAGAGGAGAGACATTTTAAAAATGATTCGTCTAACTATTGTGTTGGGAAATGATGGGGAGTAAGGGAAGCTGGAAGACCAGCTGGAAGGGGATTACCAAACCCCAGTGGGAGGGGACGTTGCCTGGGCAGGAGTTAACAGTGGACATGTGCAAACTGTTAGGATTCTTGATTTTTTTTTTTTTTTTAAGGATGGAGACCATGAGATTTGCTGATGGACTGGATACTTGTGTGAGATAAAGAGATGAGTCAAGGATGATTCAAGCTTCTTTGGCCTCCAATGAGGATGGCTGTGGGTTGAGCAGGTTTGGGAAAAGATCAGGAGTTGGTGTTTCTTCTGCTAACTTTTCGACGTCTGTCGAACATCCCAGCAGAGATGTTGAGTGGGCTGCCCTGAGTTCACAGAAGGGATCTGGGCTGGATGCAGCATGGGGAGCCATGAATCCAGATGGTATTTAAAGCTGTTGAGATCATCAGGAGACTGATTACAGATGGAGAGGACTCAGGCCTGAATTCTGAGATGTTACAACCATTTACAGGTTAAAGAGAAGAGATGAAACCAGTCACAGAGACGGAAGAAGAGGTGTCTCTTCTGTATAAGACAATTCAGCCCCTTCCTGTAGTCTATCTCCTCTAGCCTCCTGGGAGCAAGGCTCATAGATCACTTTCTCCATTTTCAACTTGTCTTTTTCTCTTGGCTTCTTCCCAACACGCTTAGAAACCTGCTCAGGTCTCTTTCATCTTAAAAAGAACCTTTCTTGACTCCTAAGATCTCCATTTACTTTTGTCCTATTTTTCTCTTTTCCTTTACACATAGACTTTTCTTTCTTTCAGCGTTAATCGAATAACTACTATATGCCAGGCATGAAGGATGTAGAGACAAAAAATAGACTTTTTCCACCTGAAAGAAGATCTATTCATTTCTACTTTGCCTACTTTCATAAAGCATTTTGGATAGCATTTTGGTAGTGGATGTATAGTGAAATAGAAAATATCTAAATCAGAAACTAAGGACAAACATTTTGTACTAAGGAGGATACAGTTTAGAAGAGCAGGATCAGAAAAAGATAGACTGCACAATTAAAGGTCAAAGGGTTGTATAAAAATATAACTGAGAGACTTCCCTGGCCACCCAGCAGTTAGAATTTTGCACTTCTACTGCAGGGGGCACGGGTTCAATTCCTGGTTGGGGAACTAAGATCCAGCATGCCACACAGTGCAAAAAAAGAATATAATTGAGCCACCAATCTGATAAGAACTTCTGGTCAGAAAAAAGGAAAATGGGCCAGCAAGTACCTACTGGCACAGGAAACTATACCGAACATCTTGTAATAAGCTATAATGGAAAAGGATCTTAAAAAGGATATATATCTGCATCATTTTGCTCTACACCTGAAACTAACATAATATTGTAAATCAGCTACATTTCAATTTTTAAAAAAGGAAAAATGGGAAATTCTTAAAATATTTACTGAAGAACAATGTATATGCCCAAAGTTCTCATGTCATTATTTATGAGGCTTCATACATTTTTACCAACTGAACACACTATCTAAGCAGCACTCAGATCAAGAACTAGGACAGTGTTCACACCCCAGATTCCCCCTCTCTCCACAGGGACTGACATTGTCGATTTGCCTGCTTCAGACTCTTTTGGGAATTGCTTCTTGAGTTTTATTGTCCATGAGGTAGACAATGAAGGAAAAGGGAAATTTTCTGGCATTTAGTTCTAAAAGAATATTTTCTTCTGGGATTTCATTTAAGGGACACTGAAAAAATTGGATAGACTATACCTTGTCTATTTCCATAGCATATTTTGGATACTATTAACTTACATGTATGTATGTACTGAAATATATACACACATATAAATGTATAAAAATATAAAAACTTAAATTAAGGATACTGAAGTTCAAAGGGTGGCAGTTATTTAGCATCAGGAGGCAGAACCTGGAGAGGAAGGGCTGCCATGGATATGAGCGAGGCCAGGGAGCAACACTCTGATTCGGAAAGTAGGAGGCACCCGGCACAGTTCCTAGTTTCCTGGAAGCCAGACTGAGGGAGGTCACTGGAGCTGACCTCTGGTGACATGATGGCTTTGAGTGGAGACCGATGTTCCGAGGGGGTGTATTCTCATGGGGAGGAGAGAGAGGGTGGCAGATAGAGGGAGTCGCAAAACCTCAGAAAGCATTATGTTTACTTCTTAATAGAACGGGAGAGGCTTAATCACGTTCTCAGGGAAATAGATGGCCAAGAGACAGAGGAAAGAGGTGAAGGGGAGAGCAAAGAAAATTAAAGGAGCAAGGACCAGGCTAAATTCTCCTGGTGCACATGTGCAGACACACACACACTCACACACTCAGCTCGACCTGGTTTATCCCTCTTTCACTTTTTCTGGTCAACGACTCCTCTCCTTGCCATTGTTCTCCTTTGTTTTGATGATGAGATGCTTTAGCAACCACATACCCCTGTGGGGGCTGTAGGATGTGATCCACTTAGGCTTCTCCCTGAAGTGAGGGGCACTGTGGGGCACCTGCTGGGCTTCATTTCAGCCATCTGTCCCAGGATGTCAGGGCTGCCTTAGCGAGTGTCCAGTCTGTGTCCTTATTTTTCCAAATGAGGAGACTAAGGCCTATGTTTTCCTGACAGCATAGAGATAACAGTGCTGAGCTCACTCCAGATCTCTGGATTGCTGGATCACAGCTTCAATGGGCATTTCCAGAACATTCCCTCTTGATCTCTCAAACTTGAGTATTTCTCAAATCCCAGCATGCATCAAAATCACCTGGGGGTTCATTAAGACACAGACTCTCTGAGCCCCATTCTCAGAGTGTCATATTAGGTAGGACTGAGGTGGAGCTGAGAATTTGGTTGGTTAAGAGCTTCCCAGGTGATGCACAGGTGCTGGTCTGGGGAAGCACTGAGAACCCTGCTGGGGAGGTGCTGTGGGCAGGGAAGGCAGGGAAGGAAGCTAGATCTGGTTCCTAGGAGGTTTTCTTTTGGTCTGATCTCATTTTCCTCAGGTCAGGCCTGAATTGGGAGGGGAGGAGGATGGCCCACTGCCAGCCCCAAGAAGATGAGCCACCAAAAGAGCCAAGGAATGTGGTGGGGCAGGCTGTGTGCTCTGAGACAAATCCCAGAGGAGTCAGGTCGTCCTTAAATACAGCACAGTCCAGGCTAGTCCATCCCTCCCGCCCGACCTTCCCTGGGGAACAGAAACACAGGGAAACCCGCAGCTTGGACCCAGGTCACAGTGTACTCCCAGCCTTCTGAGAGCTGCTTCCCCTCCCTGATGCCCAGGGGAGGGACGAATGCCTCGCTGGGTGTGACCCAAGGTTTCCCTCCTCGTATTCCATTATCTTGGCTCTCAGAGCATATGTCAAGTGAATTCTGTGTCTCTGGCAGGTTATTACGCACTGAATTAGTGTGGTGAAATAAAAACTATAATAAAGCTGTACTAGACCCTTAAATTGTTAAAATTTATTATAAAACGTGCATAGTTATTAACTGATTTTCGCCTGTGTGCGTTTGGCTGGCGCCCGAAGCCAGAGAAGATGAAAAGTGACTCTGTCAAAGGGAGGCCGAGAGTTGGCTCCTGGAATTCTCCGGAGAGTCCCAGTGGGGCAGCAAATTCACAGATTCACAGAGAGCACGGCTCGCCTCTCGCTGATGGCTGCTGCCCTTCCCCGGTGGTGCCCAGGGCTCTCTGGGACTTCAGGTCACGCTTCCATGGGAGGGCAGCCCATTTGTCCACTTCACAGGGGTCCCGGGGAGGCCGAGGGAGCCGTGAATACTCCGGCCCGGCGTCTCACCATTGTTTATGCTCAGGAGGCCTGGGTTCTTCCCCATCTTTAATCCTGGGATGGAATGGAAAGCTGCTGCCTGTGGGCTTCTACCACATTCTCTCCTGCCATATCCTTAGGCATTTTTTGAGAACCTAATCAAGGGGCCAAATTTTCCTCTGCTCAGCTAAGGCTTTTTCCCAGTGGTTCCATCACCACCTGTGCTGTCTGGGTCTTACAAGCATTCTTCAGAAATGAGATGAGGGTGTTTTCTCTGCTGCTCAATTCTATGGGAAGCAGGAGGACAAGGTTTCCTCTGTTTCAGAGAAAGATGCTCCCTCGAGACCTTAGGATGGAGTTGGGGATCCCTGATTTCCACTGTGCATTTTGAACCAACTCCCAGGTTTCCTTATTATTTTTTTTTTTTTAATTTTTGACTGCATCCATCAGCATGTGGGGCCTTAACCGCCCCTATAAGAACCATGCCCCCCTGCGATGGAAGACAGAGTCTTAACCATTGGACCACTGGGGAAGTCCTCTAGGTTGCTGTCTTGATCCTGGCTCCAACCCACTAAGAGGTGCTTTTGAGCCGATGGCGACATCCTCATTGGTTTTTAGCCTTGGGTTCTTATTGCTAACTCGAGACCAGCTAGACTGTAAATTCACCTGAACCCAGAGACACCTCTGCCTGAGCAAAAGTGAAAAAGAAAAGCTCAGAGTGTTTTCAAACTGCCAAGACTGAGAGTTTTCTTATGTCTCTGCTACAGGTCTCATCAACCCACTGTTTCTTTGTGGATTTCCACCCATAACATACCAGGAACCACATGCACCATCATGGAATCCTGGGGGGATTAGGCCCTGAGTTTAGGGGGCTCCCAGCTTTGCTATGATCTGTGTACTCCATGGTGAGCTGAAAAACCCAGGGCTAGTATGGGAGTTCTCCTTGTTTTTACAGTCCCTCTGGGAGAAGTTTTTCTCCAGCCTGTTTCTGTTTATTCCTGTGCGTATAACTGATGCCTAAGCCTCAGAGCTCACCCTCATATTAAAAGCCGGGGAGGCCCAGTGATGGTGTTTCTGCTTTCCTGTGAATATACTGCTGTTGTTGGGACACTAGTATTGTGGGGTTTTTTTGACCCTAGGTCACTAAGACTGCCATTTGGGTGGGAAGTTGCGGGGAGCATATCCTATATTTTTAAGACTACTGAATGGTGGTGCAGATGGCTTCTCCCCTCTAGTCACTGATTTAGAGGAAAATGAAATTAGACTAGAAAAAATGTGAGACATCTAAGCTTCAGTGACTGTCTAACACTCCAAAACCTCCCTTTCCTTTCCTCTGCCCCATCAAAGCCTCAGGATAGTCCACGTGGGAAAGTAACAAATGTTTGGATTCAAACAAAGTGATGGGTTTATTCCTTTCCCACCTCCTCTTGGCATGGTTGTGTCAGCACACAGGCGCTAACAAGATTACATGAATATGTAATAAAGTGAAATCTAGTTAGTTGATCAGCATCATCTCTTTGGCTAGGCAGAGTGATTTCCTGGTTTTAAAAGACACTGAAATTGCTGATGTGAGAGCTGGTCCCTGCTGAAGTCGGTCATAAAGTGGCCAACTTATGAGAGCCATGGTGCACTGCAGAAACCCCACGTTTAGGATCCATTTATATCTTCATCACCTTGTTCCAGGAAGGATGCAAGGCGGTTTTGCAATGATGCATATCCAACTGCAAGACATAATTAAATGAAAAAATAAGTGGACAAAGAAAATAAGACAGGGAAAATAAGACAGCAAAAGCAAGAATGGAGCCAGGAATGAGGTTAGGACACAAAATTCATGACATCAGATCCTGTGCATTTGCTAGAGGTGGAACTCCGGGGCAGCCCTGAACTTTCTGCTGGCCTACACAGAGAAGGAAGCAGACTTTCTTAAAGACCCATTATCCATGCCATAAGAGCAAACCAACTGCTCAGAGAAGGGACAGCTATTCCTGTTACTGGAAAGAAAGTGAAAGCGGAAGTTGCTCAGTTGTGTCTGAGCTGTATAGTCCATGGAATTCTCCAGGCCAGAATATTGGAGTGGATAACTTTTCCCTTCTCCAGCGGAACTTCCCAACCTGGGGATTGAACCCAGGTCTCCTGTGTTGCAGGTGGATTCTTTACCAACTGAGCTATAAGGGAAGCTGCTGCTGCTAAGTTGCTTCAGTTGTGTCTGACTGTGTGTGACCCCATGGAAGGCAGCCCATCAGGCTCCCCTGTCCCTGGGATTCTCCAGGCAAGAACACTGGAATGGGTTGCCATTTCCTTCTCCAATGCATGAAAGTGAAAAGTGAAAGTGAAGTTGCTCAGTCGTGTCCGACTCTAGCGACCCCATGGACTGCAGCCTACCAGGCTCCTCCGTCTGTGGGATTTTCCAGGCAAGAGTACTGGAGTGGGGTGCCATTGCCTTCTCCGTATCAGGGAAGAGGTAGAGAGAAATATTCCTCATGGGTAATTACATGGTGTAATACAAATTGCAGTGTCCTGCATGGCCTTACTGTCCATGTGGCAAGAAGTTTAATAGGGTTGCCTCTTAGAACATTCCTCATGGTAGTGGGGATGGTTAGGGAGATAGAGCTGCCCCAAAACACTGTCTGGAGGTCTGACTCAATCAGAATTGAGATGATAGGCTGCCTTCCCTTCAAGCCTTTTTCCATGATGATGATTCCAAGGTGTGGTATCAGAGGCCGCTGCAGTGTTTAACAGGGTGTGTGTGTGTGTGTGTTTATGTGTTGGGAGGATGATAAAACGGGTGTGCTGAGGGTTTTACCTACCCCAAACCCTCAGCTTTGTCCCAGTCATTTTTCATATTGGGATTCCTCATAACATTTACTTGAAGCAAGGGTTTCCCCACCAGTCATGGTAGTTTGAAAATCATGGTTTAGGAAAATGGCTTTAACTTAATTTAATGGGCAGTTGTTTTCCAAACAGCATGAGCACTGGGCGACAAATTTTGAGGTAATTCTCCTTGACAAGTACTCAGAGGGCAGCTGCCCTGGGCGGCTGGTTGGGTACAGTCCCATATGCTTTAACAGGTGGTGGAGCTGAAGGGGGCCCTGGAATCCTCTTAACGGAAACCGAGGAGGTGACCAGGACACCTTCCTGAATAGAAGGCTATTCGCGATGCATCTATGAGGTACGGGCCGCTTTCTAACTGATTTCTCTTTGATTGGTTGGTGCCTGAGTAGCGTCCATTATGATTGGCCAGTGCTTGTGCACTAGGTGTTGTTACTCCTTTTCAATATCACCGGGCCTGCAGCAGATCTGAAAAACTCTTCAAGGGGAATTTGAGGTGCCCTGTAGAGTCCAGACCAAGGGTCTAACAACTCCAACTCTGACCTGGAAGGAAAAACTTTTAATCCAGAAAAAATGTAAACATCCACCTCAGTGATGAACCTCCCCATAAAAAACCTGTTATGTTTAACTTAAGACTTCATCATTTCCTCTGAAATAAACTGGCCACAAATTAAACTTGTAGGTCCCGGAATGAGCTAATTTTATATACATATTTTTGACTCCAAGGCAGTTAAGTGATGAAGAACGTTTTCTGAAAAAATGATGACACTGGGTTTCAGAGTAGCTGATCTACATACTCTCTTTTTGGCAATAATTAGAGATCAAAGCCACCTGTCTATAACAGCCACTAGGAAATCACGATCATAAAACCATGCCCTCTGCTCAAAGGAGAATAATGATCATTCTGTTCCCTGTCGGTGTTCAGTTCCTCTAAGAGGGGCCTCAAGTTATAAAGAAAGAGAATAAAGAGGAAGAAATACAGTCCTCCTTTACATCATGTTCATATTTTGGGGTGCTTTCTACACACCATTTGCTATTCTGGGTGCTGGATTAGAGCAAAGAACAGAAGAACTGATAAGATTACCACACTTTTAGGAGCTCATGTTCTAGTAAGGAGAAACGGACAATGAAAATTTAGCAAATATTTTCTTTTATGTCTTTAAGCCAGTTCCAGTATTTGAATCCGCTTGAGCTTGGTACCTTTTCTCTTGGGTTCAGGTCACATTTGCCTGTTTGTACATCTGGTAATTTTTAATTGAGTCCTGGGCATTGTGAATGACACATGGCAGAGACTCTGGGTTCTGTTATGTGCATCTGAAGAGTATCAACTTGTTTGTCAGTTTGTTTTGGCAGGAAGCTAACTTGGCTGGACAGGAGCTGAAATGTCCATTCTGTTCTCTTAGGCTTAGCTGGGTTGCCTGAGTCTTCCCTGGGTGTATAGCTCAGGTAAACCAGAGGTTCAGCTGAGTTATTAAGGGTATTTGGGTCTCACTTTTGTGACTCTCCATTCTGGTCCATCCCTCATGCTTTTTAGCTACTGTTGATTACCCAAACTCTTTTTTCTGTTTCCTTAAAAATCAGACTTCAGCTTCTAGCTTCACAGGGCACAGACAGGGGTTGCCTTCAGATGAAAACCGTAAAAATGGGAAATCTCTTTCCCTCCCCCAAATATCAACTTCCTATCAGTTTCTTCCTGTTTTGGGTCACTCTCAGTGACTTTGAACATTGTCTTTTAGATATTGCCCAGAATTCATGATTGTTATTTGCAGGAGAGTTAGTCTTCTATGAGCTGCTCTGCAATTATTATAAGTAGAACTTCCAAATTTAGCAAGTAGATAGATAAGATCATTTCAGATAGTGATAAAAGTGATGATGGAAAAAAAAATACGACAGAGTGTCTGGAGTGTCTATGTGGAGGGGGCACTTCACCTGAGTAATTGGGAAGAGCCTCTCTTAGGAGGTGACATTGAGCTGAGACCTGAATGATAAGAAGAAGCCAAATGTTCATGGATCTGGCATGAGCTCTCCAGAGGGAGCACTAGGTATACAACTACTCAGGCAAGAATGAGCTGGGTGTGCAGGAGAAGCAGGGATCAAGCAATGGAAACAAGAGAGCAGTAGTCAGAGGCTAGATTACATAGAGGCTTGTAGTTCATGGCAGGGCATTGGCATTTTACTCTGTGTATGATTGGAAATCACAGAGGGTTTTTTGTTTTGTTTTGTTTTTTGCTTTTGGTTGTTCTGGGTTTTCCTTGCAGCGTTTGGGGGCTTCTCTACATATTGTGTGTGGGCTTAGTTGCCTTGCAGCATATGGGATCTTAGTTCCCCAACCAGGCATCAAACCCGTGTCCTCTACATCGGAAAGCAGAATCTTAACCACTGGACTGCCAGGGAAGTCCTATCACGGAGGATTTTAAACAAGACAGCCTGTGATCTATTTCATGCTTTCCAAAGATTGCTCTACTCTTTGGAGAACAGGCAGGAGTGGAAGCAGGCAGTTCTGGTCGTCTAGATCAGGAGTATGGAGGCTTGGGCAAGAGTAATTACCTACAAGAGACCTATGTCCCCATGGACGATGGGCCCAGCAGTGGGAATTTGGAAGAGCAGCAGGCACCAGGGTCAGTGCTGACCATAGCTAGTCACTATACCCAGAACAAAGATGTTGGTGAGGTTGTCAGAAGTGTTCCTAAGAGACCACTCCTGGAGTGATCAGTTCAGCCCAGTGGTCATAGCAGAACAGCCCTGTCTGGCTTTCTGGGAAATTTGGGCTCACAGTTTTTCAAGCAGAGAATCAGTAGCCATGATCTGGGCCAACAGCCTCATCGGAAACCGGACTGTTGCCAGGCGTGCTCCCACTTCTGGTTCCTCTGCCCAGGTGAAGCTCTTCTATTCAGTCCAACGCTGTGTGGATTCAAGTCTGGACCTCCTATCCTGCTGTATATCCTTTCATTTCTAGAAGTCAATGGCAGAAAATCCCTCCTGGTTCCTGGCCTAAGTGGGGATACTAGAGCAGCCTAAAAGAGAAGCTCCCAACTGGGGCAGCAGCTCATCTTCAGTCTGAATCTTTTTGCTGCCTCTCATCTGGGCTCCTTGATGTGTTTGACTCTCTCCCAGAGCACCCTGGGAGGAGAAGCACCACCAGTTTTGATGATGGGGTCCTGAACCCAGCAGAGAGCATCTCTCTGGGCTGAAAGGGGCCATGGGAAGGCCAGGCTTTGGACTCTGTGCATAGACAGGCCTGGATTCAAATCTGGGAGCCTGTCCTCAGCCACATTCTGCAACCTCTCTCATCCCCATTTCTTCGTCTGTCAGCGGGATCAGGAATTCTTCCTGTTTCATGGGATGGCTGTGAGGAACAGAAGAGATACTGAATGAGGTGATGGTCTGCAAAGTGCTCGACAAGATTGGTGCTAGGAAGTGCTCCATCAATGTTAGCAGCTTTAGTAATGATGATACATATTCATTTTCATAATTCAGGGTAGCCGACACACCTGAGCAAGAAAGAATTCAGTGTCATACCACCAGGGGCAGCTGTGGCTCGAGGAAAGCAGTCCCTGGTAGAAACCTGACAGGAGGGGCCCTTAGCGAGATTGTGCAGGTGGGATGGACATGGCAGTCAGCTCTCTCTTTTTGTTGGCTACATGTAGTATCTTAGTTCCCTGACCAGGGATCGAACTCCTGTGCCCTACAGTCGAAGTGTGGAATCCTAACCTGTGGACTGCCAGGGAAGTCCCAGTTCCCTCTTTCTAAGATCTTGCAGCAGTGCAGATGCTCCTGGGGGGATCATGTCAGTGAGGCCTGGAGCTTGAGGGTTCATTAAATCATCAGCAGTTGCCTTGTCCATGGGACAGAATCCTGAGAGATGGACCCAGCCTCAGATCTGCCAGAATCCTGAGAACTAGGCATTTCATCTTGGATGGGCCTCAAGTTATAAAGATAAAAATAAAGGAATTCTTTGTTGGTCCAGGGGTTAAGAAGCAGGTTTTCAGTGCTGTGGATCTGGGCTCCATCTCCAGCTGGGGAACTAAGATCCCACAAAATCACATGGCATGGCCAAAAATAAAGAGGTAGAAAATAAGAAGGATGGCAAGAACAAGCCTGCTTTCTATTCATATTTTTGATAGGGGCCCATGGTTTGGAGGTGAGATGGTTCAGAAATGTTGGGTGGGTTTAGCTTGTCCAGAATTCATGGTCATACTTTAAAAGCACTGTCAGATTGAGGCACTAGAAGCATTAGCTCTCAATTCTAACGAATAGAAACTTTAAGATCCTTGAAAAATGGAAAAGCCTCAGATTTTATTGCTGCCCTACCGTCGAGCCTGTGTTTTAGGAGCCTGCTGGACAGAACAGGCTGGCCTTTACTACGCTTGAAGGTGGAGGAAGGGAAGCCTGAAGAGGCTCCCCAACAGAAGTGCCTTTTCAAATCTTACAAAACACGAAGTTTCAGTCTGGAATTCAACATTGACAGAGTCGTCCTGGGGGCTCTCCTGCTATGCAGCAGGAAGCCAGGCCTCTCCTGCTCCTTCTCTCAGGAGGGCACACATTTGAATGCAGGTATTTTGCAGAGAGGGCATCCCAGGTGGCAGAGTGGTAAAGAATCCACCTGCCAAGCAGGAGACACACGTTCAATCACTGGGTGGAGAAGATTCCCTGGAGAAGGAAATGGCAAGCCACTCCAGTATTCTTGCCGTGGACAGAGGAGCCTGGTGGGCTACAGTCCATATGATCACAAAGAATCAGACATGATTTAGCAACTAAGCAATAACAACAAATTTTGCAGAGAAGCTGGATTCTAAGATGAGAGGGCTCCTTTTAGGCCACCTGTGTGCTGTGGAACACCAGGATGCAAAGACCTTTCTGCAGAGCATGTGTGTCCCCTATAGGGAGGTAAGAATTGCTACCCTTCCCCAGGGGCAGCATCTCAGGGATCTTTGTGGGTGGCAGGGGGTCAGATTATCTGGAGAGAAGGAAGGACACCTCCTGCCTCTTCTGTGTGCAGCCCCTCACTCCCTGACTTGGGCTAGACTTTCTTTGGGGTGGTTGGTAAAGCAAAAAAGAAAAGAGTGCTGAAGAAAAATAAAGGACGCATAAGTGTACAATGACGGGCATGATAGAAAGTGGGGAACTTGAAACTGGAGATTGAAAGAAAAATAAGAGGAACTAAAGAGAAAAGCACAAAATAGAAATGCAACTCTGAATACCTGAACTCACAGTAAGATAAAGATTGAGTGATACAAATACAATGAAACTGATGAGAGTGGTGTCTGAGATAAAACCAACAAGACACGAAGTTAAGGGGAAGGTTAAAAGAGAGGAACAAGATGGGGACTTCTCTGGTGGTCTCTGTTCAGTTGCTCAGTTGTATCTGATCCTTTTTGACCCCATGGACTGCAGCACGCCAGGCTTCCCTGTCCTTCACCAGTTCCTGGAGCTTGCTCAAACTCATGTCCATCGAGTCAGTGATGCCATCCAAACCATCTCATCCTCTGTCGTCCCCTTCTTCTTCTGCCTTAAATCTTTCCCAGCATCAGGGTCTTTTCCTATGAATCAGTTCTTCGCATTAGGTGGCCAAAGTGTTGGAACTTCAGCTTCACCATTAGTCCTTCCAATGAATATTCAGGACTGATTTCCTTTAGGATGGACTGGTTGGATCTCCTTGCAGTCCAAGGGACTCTCAAGAGCCTTCTCCAACCCCACAGTTCAAAAGCATCAATTCTTTGGCGCTCAGCTTTCTTTATGGTCCAACTCTCACATCCATACATGACCCCTGGAAAAACCATAGCTTTGATTAGATGGACATTTGTTGGTATAGTGGTGGTCTAGTGGTTAAGAATTCACCTTCCAATGCAGGGAGTGTGAGTTCAACACCTGCTGCTGTGTGCTGTGCTTAGTCACTCAGTCGTGTCCGACTCTTTGCAGCCCCATGGACTGCAGTCCGCCAGATTCCTCTTGTCCTTGTGGATTCTCCAGGCAGGAATACAGTAGTGGGTAGGTGGGGATTTACCTGAAAGATCAGAAAGAAGAATTTAAAACATAAATGATAAATGTGCATTGACATAGAATCTCACTGGCAGGGAATCTTTTAAGAAGTTGACCAAGAGCTTGATGCCCTGGCACTTGGTACTGGAAGCAGAGCTCTGTGGGGCTGATGGTCCCCTAAAGAGAGGGATCTGTTGGGGCAGAGGAGGTGGGAAGCGGGTTTGTAACCAGCTGGGTCTCTGAGCAGAGTTCTTGTTGAAAGCATGGTGATGCTTAGGGGAGGAACCCGAAGCATCCCAGGCCCCTGCAGCTTCTCAGCCTCCTGTGACAGCTGCAGGTAAAAGAGCCCTGAAACTCACATCTCCATCTGCAGTGACTGAGGCCTCTTGGGCAGCATCCACCTAGGGGAAAGCCAAAAGCTTGCCTGTCTGGGGCCGTAGGAGGCAGTGTTGCGTGCAGGGTATGGAGTGAGATCGGGGATTTATTTCATCCTAGCTGGAGCACAGCCAGGATGGAGTGTGGTCATGTCTAAAACTTTTATGCCTGACTATATCTTGCCTTCTTTTCCCCAACTGCTTGCTGGTTATGTATTCATACAACCCTAAGGTTAGGCTTAAGGTCAGGATTAGGGTGATAGCGAGCACCTCATCTCCATATCCACCCTAGGCATGCTGGGAAAATGGGGTGGGTCTTCAAGATGACTCCAGCACTATCTTGGAGGAAAGATTGGGGTCTGGAACACCAGTATCCCTGAAGTCAGGACTAAGAGGAGCAGTGCAGGAGATGTAAGAGACACAGATTTGATCCCTGGGTTGGGAAGATCCCTTGGAGGAGGGCATGGCAACCCACTCCTGTATTCTTGCCTGGAGGATCCCTTGGACAGAACAGCCTGGCAGGCTACAGTGCATGGGGTTGCAGAGTCGGACATGACCTGAAGTGACTTGGCACACACACATAGCACTGCCTAAACCCAGTCTAGAGGACTACCCAGCACAACCCAGATGTGAGCACTGAGTTAAAGATAACCAGCAAATCCCCTGCCCAAAGGTACCACTGGGCACCATTGAAAAGACCAAGTGTTCTTCAGGATCTTCTTTCTTCCAGGTTCCTCTGTGGGTTGGGGTCTGTCACAAAGCAAAGTTATTAATACCATTTGGGGATGTGAAGAATCTGAACCACTGTGGGCCCATCCAGAGGAAATTGATCAGAAGAGTGGTCACCCCTGAGGACAGCTCTCTCACCTGGAGAGAGAATTGTTACCTCCAGACATGAATATACATTGTGCCACGTGCCAGGGATACCCTGTAGGGTAGGGACTGCCATCATCCAGAGCTCTGGGGTGGGAGTGGCGAGGACAACCCCACCAAAGGTAAGGAATGGGGAAGAGCACACAGATAGAGGGGGGCTCTGTGTAGAACTTGGAGACCCAGTGATCACTGTGATGGAGCCTAAGGTCCATACACCCCAGGGCAGACAGGGTGACCCCCAGACCCATTGATGAGGACCCCACAGCCATGACTAATGGACATGAAGAGCTAATGGACTCCTCTCCATTCTTCAAACCTCTGCCAACACTGCCACCAAGAATAACAGGCACTTAGAAACTAATTATACATCTGGGCAAATCTGTCTCAGTCTACTGGATTGAACATAATCATATTAAAATGTAATGAGTACATTCAAACACACAGTGGAACCAGCGCCAGCAGGGGAGGCTGGCAGCGAAGAGAGCGGGGCTTACGGAGCCTGGGGCTGCAACACATGGGAGCAAAGCCCCCATGGACCTATTGCTGCAGTCCTTGTGCCCTGATATCTTGTCCACACAAACTGTGGGTGGTTCTGACCCTGACTTTGTTGTCTGATGTTTAATCTTTGTCTCACTTGGGTTGGAGAGGTGGAGCAGGGGTTGCAGGATGTTTCTAGTGTCCTAATGACCACAGCCCTCAACTATGGGCAGCCAAATTTGCTGGGAAGGTGGGTATATGCCTGCTAAGTCACTTCAGTCTTGTCTGACTCTTTGTGACGCTATGGACAGTAGCTGGCAAGGCTCCCTTGTCCATGGGATTCTCCAGGCAAGAATGCTGGAGTGGGTTGCCATGCCCTCCTCCAAGGGATCTTCTTGACCCAGGGACCAAACCCATGTCTCTTATGTCATCTGCATTGGCAGGTGGGTTCTTTACCACTAGTGCCACCTGGAAAGGTGGGTGGAAGGCATCAAACAGCACTCGTGCTTCCCGAACCCTGGCCTCCAGATCCAGTCTGAACCCCTTCAACTGTACTCATGGAGCATAGTCCTGCACCCCAGCTTGGATGAAGATTCAGGCCTCTCCTGGGAATCCCTGAGAAGCTGAGCCCCTTCCAACAGCCGACCCAGCACCTGAAGCATGTTTTGGCCCCTGGACCAACGCCTTGAGCTCCCTGCGGCTTCTTGCTGCCACCCTGCACTTCCATGCCTCCTGAATAAGCCAGTCCAGCCCAGCTCAGTCTTCAACTGGGTGTGGAGTTCTAGGGCGAGGCTTGGAAAGTGTCAAGGGTGGGGTGAAAGGGCCTATATAGGCATCAATAGTAAGCTTCTGAAAGAAGAGCACTACAGCGTGGAAGGAAATTTGAGTTGGGGGCCAAGGCTGTTTCTCAGTTTTTGTGCTGCCTTTTAATGGAGAATCCTGGATGATACATCAGAGGCAGGCATCAGGGTGAGTACTGTTGAAGGAAGCCACAGGTGAGAGCTCGATTGCACCACCCAGCTGGGTCGTCATGGTGAGGCCAGTGACCCACTTTGTGCCCTGCAGCTAGACATTCTGTCCAAGGCCTCTTCCCACCTGCTGGGCTCCCAGCACCTTAGTCACTGCCCTGGCTTCCAGAACTTCCCAGGAGCTGCTTCTAAAATGAGATTGTGAACTGGTGGCTCCTGGGGCCAGAGCCAGCTCACAGAGAGCTTTGCCATTGTTGTTGTTTGGTGTTTTGTTTGTCTTTTTTTTTTTTTTTAAGAAATGCATTCGTTTTATTTATTTAATTTTTGGTTGCACCCCACCACATGTGGGACCTTATTTCGCTGACCAGGATTTGAACCTGAGTCTCCCATGTTGATGGCAGAGTCTTAACCGCTGGACTGCCAGGGAAGCCCCAATTGCTTGGTTTTGTGTTGTTGCATTTTTTAATTTTGTTGTTTTCTCACAAAGTGTTTTAAACCTTTGAAGTAGTTGCCAGCCCTTAAAATCAGTTGATTTATTGTTTTAACTATCCAGATTTCTGGCTTTTCTTTAAACATACATCCAGCCATGCTGGGCCAGATTCCCTCACACCATAGTTGGCCAGGAGCTGTGGCCACCCCTTTGGACAAGGTGAACCGTTCCACTTTTGTCATCCACTTGCTTGACACTGGCTGCTTTGCCTCTCTGTTACTGCCCAGTCCCTGAAGGCTTTGGAATCACCATCCCCCATCTCATCGTAAGAAGGAAATAGTATTGATGAATCAGCAGTGGGTCACACACTAGTATGAATTAGATTCTAGTGCCCTGGAAAGGAGAAGGACACTAACCTTCTGTATTAGTCAGCTTGGGCTGCACAACAAAGTACCACCGACTGGGTGGCCTAAACAACATTTATTTTCTCATAGTTCTGGAGGCTGGAAGTCTGAGATCAGGGTGCCAGTATGGTCAGCTTCTGGTGACGGCTCTCTTCCTGACTTGGAGAAGTCTCCCTTCTCATATGGCAGAAAGAGACAGATGGAAAGAGAAAGAGATAGATCACTTCCCCTTCTTTCTTTTTTTATTTTGGTGAGGACCATCTTTAAAGTCCTCACTGAATCTGTTACAATAATGTTTCTGTTTTATTTTTTATGTTTTGGTTTTTTGGCTGTGAGGCATGTTGGAACTTAGCTCCCTGATCAGGGATTGAACGCTTGCCCCCTGAACTGGAAGGTGAAGTCTTAACCACTGGAGCACCAGGGACATCCTCCCTTCCTCTTCTCTTAAAACCACAATTCTGTTGTATTAGGACCTTTCCCTTATGACCTCATTTAACCTTGCTTACTCTTTTAAAGGCCTGTCTCATATGGTAATGTTGAGGGTTAGGGCTGCAGTGCATGAATTTGGTGGGGACACAGTTACAGTCTACAGCGTACCTGGAATTCAGGACACACATTTGGAGGCAAGAAAACAGTCACAGGGATGGGAAATTAAATGCCGAATGGAGTCTCAGGCCATCCAGGCATGTCACAAAAATGGAAAGAGCTGCTTGTGAAAGATACTCAGCAGCCAGGAAGGCTGAGGGCAGGGAGCACACTGAGCCACGTGTTGGCAGTTTACCTTGGCTATTTCCAAATTCTGCTCTTCTTTCATATCTCTGGACAGTTTTAAGCTCCCATATTGGGATGAGGGTGATTGCATTGGGGGTTTCTGGGAAGGTGGTATGAGCGTCCTTCTACCGCCTGGTGTGAGAGCTCCTGGGCTTGCATCAGGAAGGCCTCTGGCCTGAGAGAGAAGCTGTGTGACCTTTAGAAATGGATTGACCTCTCTGAGTTTCAGTCTCCCCAACTGTGAACTCAGGGGTGGAGGGACCAGATTGGTCCCTTTCTCTGGTTGCATGTTTGATTTTAGCACATAATTTCTAAAAAAAATGTATTTGGTTTTGACTGCGCTTGGTCTTTGTTGCTGTGCCCAGGCTTTCTCTGCTTGTGGTGCGCGGGCTTCTCACTGTGGTGGCTTCTCTTGTTGCAGAGCACCGACTGTGCAGTGTGGGCTCAGTAGTTGTGGTGCACAGGCTTAGTTGCCCTGCAGCATGTGGGATCATCCCGGATCAAGGATCTAACCCATGTTCCCGGCATTGGAGGGTGGGTTTTTAACCACTGGACCACCAGGGAAGTCCCTTTAGCACATAATTTTAAGCCCTCGTTAAGGACCCAGTTCTGAGTGGACACACAAAATGGATGGTCTGGCCCCAGTCCCACCACGGGCTGTCCCGGGCCTTCTGCTAAACTCCCTGATCACACATCCTTCCAGTCTGACTCCAGCCCATGAGTCAGCTTCCTACCTCACTGCTCCCCACCTGACGAGGGCGATGAGAAGATATATTAGCTGCTAATTAAGTTATTAGCTGCCAAAGCTTCTTTGCTCTCAGGAGTATTTTAATTTTAGCAGGGGGCTCTTTAAAACAGAAAGCCTTAGAGACAGCAAAGACATGCTGGAAGCAGAAGAGAGGGTGTGTGTGTGTGTGTGTGTGTGTGTGTGTACACATGTGTAGCGGAATCTGGCTCTGTAACCTCTGCCAGTATGCCTGGCAGTGAAGAAACAGACGCTGACAACTGTCCATGCATGAGGCAGCCCCCAGATCTGAAGGTGGGACTGCTCTGTTCTGGGGTCTGGGTGCCAGCCTGCATGGCCTTCATGGAACATTCTCAGGAAGCTGGCAGGAGCAGGACCAGCTGTGTGCAGGAGACAAGTGGATAAACATTGTCCTGTAGGGAAAGCCAGCCCTGGACTGTAGCCTCTATGATCTGGGAGTTTTTTTGTGGGGAAGAGGTAGGGAGAGGCTGAGGACACTGGTTTTCCTCTGTCCCATGGTTGACTGGCTCTGGAAAATTTTATTGGTGATGGGGACAAAGGACTTTGATAAAGGCCTGGAGTTTGATGCAGAATGTGGGGTATGTTTGCTGTTCCACTTTGTTCATTCTAGTGCAGGTTCAGTGGGGCAGGTTTGGGGGAGAGGGGCTGGGGGTCACCTCATCCAGTGTCTGGCCCTGGGGGAGGGACACTGAAAGCAAAGGGCATGGCAGGCTCAGCGGTGCTGCAGGTGACAGCTGGGGCCCCTTTGTGCCAGGGTGGGGTCCAGGAGGCAGGCAGCACTTTAAGCACGGATTTGGGATTCATCTCAGTACCTTCCATTGTCCTTAGACAATGAAAGTCCACAGTGCCCTGATCCCAGCTGGGAGCCTGGGTGCCCTGAGCCTCATCCCTGTGAGGGGAACAGGGTGGAGCAGTGAAGGCACCAGCCCACCCCACCGTTCACGACAGGATGCCGAGAACCTGAAAGCTGAGAGCGCACCACTGGCCCCTGATGTTCTTGACGTGCTTGAGGGGCAGGATGTGCAGTGTTTGCCACCCATGTTCAGGCTACGGCACATGTAAGAAGTGACAACATATGTACAGAGTGCTAGGTAAAGAGAGGAGCTGCTGGTGACCAGAGTGACCCTGCCAGGATGCTCTGGGGGCCCCACTCGGGGCTGGGGGAGCACTGCTAAGTGGGGAGCTTGGGTAAGGAGCAGTGTGTGGGAGTACAGCTTGCCATTCTGCCCACCTCTGAGCCTCGGTTTTTTCATCTCTAAAATGGGGACAGTATTAATCTTAGCACCTGCCTCATCAGGATATTATAAGGATTAAATGAGTAAATTCATGTAAAGCTCCTCAAAGTATGCCTGGCACAGAGTAAGTGTTCAATTTGTGTAATGATTATTAGCTATTTCATCCAATTCAAGATGACAGTGATTGTACCTTGATTTCAGAGCTGTTAAAATATGAAATAATTAGTCTTGGAACTGATGATAGACGGAACCAGCTGGTGTTGATGATGAGGGGATCAGGGCAAAGGGGGCCTGCCTACAGGGAAGCCCGAGACCACACAGCCAGCAGGACACCATCTGACTTCGGACGCTTCAGGTCCCATGTCCTAGGGTCAGAGGATGGATGTGGGGCCAAGTCATCCAGGGCTGGAGTGACAGTAGGTGGTGAGGGAACAGCATGGGGTCCCAGCAGAATAACTGGGCCCAAGAGGCTGGGGCTGGTAAAATCCAAGTCCTGCTGGGGCTACTGGCCTGGGGGAAGAGACATTCTGCCTGTTGTCCTTGGACCTTGAGCAGAACTGAGCCTCCTAGGGCCTTCGAAGAGGCAGTAGATAGATGTTGCCTCCTATTGTGCTGTTCCATGCAAGACTGTCTGGTTATGTTAATATCCTGGTACTATGAAGTAAGACTCACAATTTACTTCTCTTATTATTATTATTAGTTTTTACTATTTTAGTAACAACTTGCTTGCCATTTACCTTAGAACCAATGGTGACACTTTATTGTGTAGAGATCCCACATTTGAAAACAATTGCTGTAACAATGCCAGGGACCGAGGGAGCAACTATGATTAGCAACTGTGATTACAGAGGTTAGAGTCATTGTCATAGGCTAGTGTGAGCAGGGGCGGATTGTTTAAGACGTATTACAGCACATCCTATAGATGATTGACTTGATAATGTCTGGCATTCATTCAACAAACGTTTACTAGATGTCTGCTGATGCCAAGCTCTGAGCATACTTGTAGGGACAAGGCTGAGCAGTGATATCCTACCCAGCCCAGGAAAGCTAAGAAGAGACCCCTGTCTTGCACCCTGGTTTCTAAATATTTACTTATTTAGTTATTTGGGTGCATCGGGTCTTAGTCGCAGCATGTGGGATCTTTTGTTGTGGCGCATGGACTCTCTAGTAGTGGTGCTAGGGCTCAGTAGTTGTGGTGCGCAGACTCAGCTGTTCTGCGGTTTGTGGAATCTTAGTCCCCTGACCAGGGATTGAAACCATGCCCTCTTTGCAAGGCAGATTCTAAAGCACTGGACCACCAGGGAAGTCCTTGAGCCCTGGTTTCTAACCTGGCCTCCCCACCTCCATAACTACTCATCTCAGCAAATGCTGTTAAGTGTCAGTCCCACTTGAATGCAGAACTGACCTTATGTGTCCAGAGTGTATTTCTTTTCTTTTAAGACACACAAGATACTATGCTAAGATCCAGATCCACCAGGCTCTGCTTGCAACCATTTGAAAACTGTGGAAAGTTTCAAATATACACCAAATTAAGAGAGACTAGTATAATGAAACTAATGTGTCCAAACACAGACTTCAGTAATTACTGATGTTCTTTCAATCTTGTTTTATTTTTCTTCTTATAACATGTAATTTACATGTAAATACTTCATTATGTATCTCTAACAGATAAAGATGCCTTTTACTTACTACAACTAAAACACTATTGTCAGTCCCAACAGAATTAACAATTCTTATATCATCTCTGTGTTCTGTTTTCCCTGTTGCCTCAGTTATGTGCGTGCATTCGTGCTGAGTTGCTTCAGTTGCGTCCAACTCTGTGGGACCCTATGGACTGTAGCCCTCCAGGCTCCTCTGTCCCTGGGTGTTCTCCAGGCAAGAATATTGGACTGTGTGCCATGCTCTCCACGCCCTCCATGCTCTCCTTCTCTGGCATTGGTAGGCAGGTCCTTGACCACTAGCACCACCTGGGAAGCCTGCCTTAGTTACGTACTTTATTCACATCCAGATTCAAACTGGGTCTGCACGTTACAGTTGGTTGATAGTTCTGTTCAGTATCTTTTAATCCATCATCGTTGCCCTTCTTTTCTTTCCATACCATAAATTTGTTACAGAGATGGTATAATTTTCCCATAAACTCCCCACATTCTGGTTTTGGCTCCTCTATCCTCACGTGTTGTTGAACATTATTTCTCTATGCTCTTGTGGCCTTCTATTTATAACTGAGGGCTTGATTAGATTTGTATTCTATTCTTTATATGAAGAACACTTTTAGGTCATGCCATGCGCTTTCTCTTGCCTCACATCAGAAGACACTTCATGTCTGGTTATCCCGCTTTGTTGATGTTAATTAAGGTTTAAGGTTCTGTCAGCCTGATTCATCCATGATCAAGTTCATGATCAGTCTTACACCTAATGGTTTAGTAGCCATTGATGATGATTCCCTAGAGTTATTACTTCATTTGAGGTGATAAAATGCGATGTTCTCATTCTATCATTCCTTCTTAATTTCTTAGCTGTGATTCCTCACTAAAGAAGAACTTTGTCTTATAATACAGTCTATATAGAAAAGGTAGAGTCATTGCTTCTTTCATTTATAATTTTTTAAAAGTAATAATTAGTTGTTGCCTCAGCAGTTTCATTCATAACAATTTTCAAGATAATAAATTTCCGCACATCTGGCCGTTGGACATTTCTTCAAATTTGTTCCACTGTCAGTTGGCATCGCTGGGAGTTTACCTGTATTCAGCCTTGATAAGAAGTCCCAGGCTGAGTTTTTACATTTCATCCCCTGGAGCTGATTACTCAACAGCTAGAAATGGTATTTAGAGACCACAGTCCTGCTAATGGTGCTCATTAAAGCTTTTATAGAGACAAAACTGGGTCCTACATTATCTTGAAAGAGAAAAATAAATCCTGCATTCATGCTAATACTCTCATTCAAATTACATTTCAGGGTTTTTATTTTGCTTTAAAAGTTTATATTTATGTTTCTTTTCTCTAACACTGAAAATCTTGATTCCTAATGACATTAGTTACATATACTTTCTCTAGGGTTTTTTGTTTGTTTTTGTCCTGAGGATATGTCTCAGTTGGAATTTAGAGTCAAAAAATTATGTGTTAAATTAATTTGAAAAATTTCTTCTTTCTGTGTTTAAGCCATTAACCTGAAATAAGTTGTATTTGCATGTTTTAGTTTATTTTCTGTTTTTAGAAATTGCTTTACTTCTCCTTTTGATATAATTTAAAAATATGTAGCAATTCTAATTTATTTACTTTGCCTTTGTAAATAGGTTCTGCTCATATATTGCTTCTTTTAACCAAGTATTATTTCTTTATATGATGTATAATAATATGATGTTAATTTTACACCCTACAATTTTACTAAATTCTCTTATTATTTGTAATTGGTTTTTCTTAAAAAATTTTTTTCTTCCAGTTTTATTGAGCTATAGATAACATTGTTGCTGTTGTTTAGTCGTTAAGTCATGTCCAACTCTTTGCACCCCTATGGACTGTATCCTACCAGGCTCCTCTGTCCATGGAATTTTCCAGGCAAGAATCCTGGGGTGGGTTGCCATTTCCTTCTCCAGGGGATCTTCCCATCCCAAGGACTGAACCCATGTCTCCTGCTTTGGCAAGTGGGTTGTTTACCACTGAGCCACCTGGGAAACCCTATAGTTGATTTACAGCATTGTATAAATATAAGCTGTACAGCACAATGATTTGGCTTACACGCATCATGAGATCATTGTCACAATAAGTTTACTGAACATCCATCATCTTATATAGATACAAAATTAAAGAAATAGATAACATAGTCTCCTGTAATGAGAACTCCTAGAATTTATTCTTTTAATAACTCATATATATGTGTGTAGTTACTCAGTCATGTCCAACTCTTTGTCACCCCCATGGACTGTAGCCTGCCAGTCTCCTCTGTCCATGGGATTCTCTAGGCAAGAATACTGGCATGGGTAGCCATTCCCTTCTCCAGGAGAGCTTCCAGACCAAGGGATTGAACCCGAGTCTCCTGCGTTGGCAGGTGGATTCTTTACCACTGGGCCGCCTGGGAATCTGTATAACATATAGCAGTGTTAATTTTATTTATCAAATTTTCCATCACATCCCTAGTACTTTATCTTACAACTGGAAGTTTCTACCTTTTGACTGCCTTCATCTAGTTCCCAGTCTCCCTCAAGCAACCAAAAATCTGTCTCTCTTTCTATGAGTTTTGTGTTTATTTGTTTTTGAAGTATAATTGATCTACAACAGTATTTTAGTTCCTGTTATACAAGGTAGTGACTAGATATTTCTATATATTTCAAAATGGTTACTCTGGTAACTCTAAGTGTTATCTGTCACCATAAAAAATATTACATGGTTATTGGCTATATTTCCCACAATGTACATTTAATACCTATAATTTATTTAATTTGCAACTGGAAGTTTATATCTCTTAATCTCTCTCACCTACTTGTTTTCTTTCTGTACCCCTCAGCCCTCTGGCAACCACCTGTTTGTTCTCTGTATCTGTAACTCCGTTTTTGTTTTGTTAGGTTTGTTCATTTGTTTTGGTTTTTAGATTCCGCTTATATGTGAAATCATACACTTGTCTTTGTTGGACTTATTTCACTTAACATAATGGGAATCACTTGTTGCTCAGATGGTAACAAATCCACCTGCAATGCAGGAGACATGGGGTTGATCCTTGGGTCAGGAAGATCCCCTGGAGAAAGAAATGACAATCCACTCCAGTATTCTTGCCTGAGAAATCCCATGGACAGAGGAGCCTGGCAGGCTACAGTCCATGGGGTTGCAAAGAGTTGAACACAACTGAACGACTAACACTTTCACTTTTCATTTTCAATACCCTCTAGGTTCATCATGTTGCCATAAATGGCAAGATTTCATTCTTTTTTTGCAGCTGAGTAGTAATCCAATGTATATATACATTCTTCTTTATCTATTCACCTATTAATGGGCATTTAGGTGCTTCCATATCTTGACTATTATAAATAATGAGGCAATGAACATAGAGGTGCGTATATCTTTTTGCACTGCTGTTTTTATTTTCTTCAAATAAATACCCAGGAGTGTAATTGCTGGACCATATGGTAGTTCTATTTTTTCATTTTTTGGATAATTTCCCTACTGTTTTCCATAGTGGTTACACCAATTTGCATTCCTACCAACAGTGTGCAAGGGTTCCCTTTTTCCACATCCTCACTAGCAATTGTTATTTGTTGTCTTTTTGATAATAACCTTTCTGACAGGTGTGAGTTGATAAGCTCATTGTGGTTTTGATTTGCATTCCTCTGATAATCAGTGATGTTGAGTGTCTTTTCTTGTGCCTGTTGGCCATTTGTATGATGTGTGTGTGTGTGTGTGTGTGTGTGTGTGTGTGTGTGTGTTTGATGCTGATTTGAATGTGTGTTTTTGTATATTTTGGATATTAATCCCTTATCAGATATATCATTTGCAAATATATTCTCCCATTCAGTAGGTGGTCTTTTCATTTTGCTGATAGTTTCTTTCAGTGTGTAAAAGCTTTTTAATTTGATATGGTCCCATTTGTTTATTTTTGCTTTTGTTTCCCTTGCTTGAAGAGGGAAACAAAAAAAAAATATTACTAAGAACAATGTTAAAAGGCTTATAACCCATGTTTTCGTCTAGAAGTTTTATGATTTAAGGTCACACATTTAAGTCTTTAATCCATTTTGAATTTATTTTTGTGCATAGTGTGAAGAAGTAGTCCAATTTGATTCATTTGCATGGAGCTGTCCAGTTTTCCCAGCACTATTTTTTGAAGAGGCTGTTTGTTCTCCGTTATATATTCTTGCATCCTTTTTGTAGATTAATTGCCCATATAAATGTGGGTTCATTTCTGGGCTCTCTATTCTGTTCCATTGATCTGTGTGTCTATTTTAGTGCCAGTAAATTGTTTATAATAGGTTTTTTTTTCATGAATTCTTTTGGGTTTTCCAGATATATAATCATATCATCTTCAAGGAGAGATTAATTTTATTTTGTTTCTTCCTGTCCAATCTTATGCCTCTAATTGCTTGTCTAGTCATGTTGGTTAATGCCCACAATGCAGTGTTTATAGTAGAGGAGACAGTGAAAATGCAGTGGATAGTGGTGGTGACAGTGACTTTTCCCTAATTTTAGCAATTGAGTCTCTGATATTTCTTCAGAAGTAAGAAACTGGATGCTGGCTTTTGAACTGTTGTGGATATATGTATTTATATTCAAGAAATATTCATTGTTTCCTATTTTTTTGTGGTTTTCAACTTAAGTCACTCTGATCTATTTACAGATCGTGGTTTTCATTTTGAGGATCTAGGATTTGGAATGTCTTGCTTATGTGAGCCTGAGCCAGCAATGTGAAGGGACACTGGGGCTCCTGAGACGTAGCACTTGCAGAATTGTGTTGCAGTTTTATTAATAGTTTTCTGACTTAGGCTTAGAATCTTGGCTTTACCTCGTATACATTTTATTTTCTTGATATTGAATTGTTTTTTGACAAGACCGAGAGAAAAGAAACTTTCATTTTTATGTCACAGTGAAAGGAGCACTTAGCATATGCTTTTGCATTTTTCAGGATCTCATTGGAGATTTCCTATGTGTAAACAAGCAGGTTATTGTATATTTTTATTTGTGCTTTTGAATGCTCTTTAGTATTAAAATACTTGAGGCTGGTGAACAATTACCTCCCAGAATGACAGCATCTCAGAGTCAGTAAACACCAGCACAGACTTTTTCGCTCATCATCTCTTTAAGCATCTCTCCTCTATAGAGGAGCTCCAGTGTTCACATGTTCCAGTGAAGGCAGGACTTAGCTTGGGGGCTGACTGGACCTCACACTATGTCTCTGACTTCTTGCCAAGAGGCAAGTTGTTCCTCACCAAATCCCACGTGGCATGACTCTCTCCATTCCACACTTTGTCCAGAAGGTACCTTCAAAACAGAATTATATTAACAGAAACATTTGTGCATTGTTGGTAAGAGCGTAAATTGGTATAGCCACTACTAAAAATGGTATGGAGGTTTCTAAAACAATTAAAATAGAACCAGTATAAGATCCAGCAATCCCACTTCTAGGTATATAACCAAAGGAAATAAAATCATGGTCTTGAAGAGATAGTTTCTCTCTGGTGTTCACTGCAACATTATACACAGTAACCAAGATATGGAAATAACCCAAGTGTCCATCAACAGATGAGCAGATATAGAAAATGTGGTGTTTACATACAGTGGAATTTGGCCATAAAAAAGAAGGAAATGTTGTCATTTGCAACAACATGGGTGAACCAGGAAGACATTATGTTAAGTGAATTAAGACAGATTCAGAATAGCAAATACTTCATGATATCACTTCCACATGGAATCTTAAAAATAAAAAAAAATTAAGTTCATGGTAACAGAGCAGAATGGTAGTTATCAGGCTTTAAGGGGTAGGGACAAAGGGAAAATATTGACCTTAGGGTACAAACTTTTAGTTACAAGATGGCTAAGTTCTGGAGACCTAATGTACAGTTCGATGACTAGTTAATAATAATGTATACTTGAAGTACTCTAAAAAACCCAATAACAAATTTATTAAAAGTGGTGAACAAAAAAACAGGATTATATTCAGTTGTAACAAAAATAAATTTTACTTGTGAATCAAATTCGATGACACCTATATAGAGGGTTTTGATAGAAAAGACCCACATGCAAAACCCTTGTCAAACAGGAACAGAGGACTCAGTTATAATTATTCAGGATAATGTGGCCATCAACAGCTGCCAACTATATTAGGGAACACAAGACACAAGAGTCTCTAACCTGATGCCCAGTATGATCACAATAGAATGGAGTGATTTTTGGTGGATATTTGAACTGGGTCTTAGAGTATCAGCTTGAGAAGCATTGTTTATTGGGTTTTCCAGAAACTGAATAGCACCAGCTACCCCGTATTTATGAATTATTCATGCCAATAAACGATGCTGGCTTATACACTCCATTCACACACATTAGATTTTCATCCATCCCCTGCTCCCACAGTGATTGTAGTTTTAGATCTTCCAACAGGGACAAAAATCTGTGAAGGACTGAGTTTGCCTGTGACCTGAGCACCCAAATGGATGCTCAGAGCCACAGATGCTAGAATGATGAGGTTGACCATTTCTCCCAGACTATATCCATATGACCCCTTGCTCAGAGGCAGGTGTGGGATCCATTTAAGGACATACTTTGTGGCATTGAAGAGGAGACTCAAAACCTCCCCACCCAAATACCCTCAGGGACAAACTGACTCTTCAAACTGAAGGAGTAGGAGCAGCTTCCTTCTCTGGTCTTGTGTTTGTGTCTGTGCCCCCAGCTTGATTCTGAGCTCTGTGGGGCTGTTCCTATAGTGGATTCACTTCTGCCTCTCCCTGCCTGACTCTATGGTGTCAGTCTAGCACCATCTGAGCAGAGTAGGTGCTTAGCTACTGCCTATTAAGGGAAAAAGGAAGGAATGAATAATGATAGCTAGTGCATATGGTACTTACTCTGTGCTAAACACTTTATATTAACCTACAAAGTAGGTGTTATTATTATCAAGTCTATTTTGCAGGTGAGGAAACTGAAGCACCGAGAGGTAAAGTTGTCTAAGATCACACAGCCCATATGTGGCAGAACCAGGATTTGAACTGCATGGTCTAATTCAATTAGCCATGTTCTTAACTATGCCACTACCTTAGTCTCTGCATATTATAGGTTGCAGTGGGGTCAGTGGAGGACCTTGAGGGTAGGATGAAGATAGCATCACATGTTGGGGAGCCCAGAGTGACTCACACTGAGTGGCCAGTGCTCAGGGAACATTTTAGGTGCTAAAGGATGTAGATGGGTCATTTGCTGAAATGAAATGCTGAAGACAACACTCATATGGGTCCAGCAATTAGTCCAAAGTTCTGACTGCAAGGCTTGGGCTCAAAAACCAGCTCCTGGCCAATCTTTCAGATGATGACAATAAAGATAACTGGCAAATGGACTCAGAGGAGAAATTTTGGAAATTTATTGCCCTTAGGTGTCTCACGAGGAAATGAGGTAACCGGTTAATTTGGGGACAAAGAGTAATTCCTGTAGGTAGGTACTGTGGGTCCCAAGGTGCATAAGGCCGTTGGTGACTTGGAAGTGCATGTACCACGGCTCAGTCTTTGAGAAGCTCCTGGTGACATGGGGAGATGCAGGTCCATCTTCCATCCAGATTCTGACTTAGGGTGGTTCATTAGTTGGCAGTGGGCAGTCAGTCCTATCCTGTGAAAGGTGGCTTGGCTTCTGTCATTGTGTGTCAGGCTAGTCGTGACCTAGGGAGGAGCATTCTGGTGAGATGGCTTCTGGCTGGAGAGGCCAGCTCCCTTTTCGGCTGAGGGACCAGCCCCTGGCTTTGTGTTTCTCTGGCACATCCCAGGTGCTGCAGTGAAGGGCACCAGAGGCCAGTCGAGCAGCAGGAGCAGTTGTTCCTTGTGGGGAACTGCCACCTCCAGTGCCACGCTCCTGTTGAGCTTCGAGCAAGTTCCAAGTAATTAAGTGGATTGGGTTCTGAAGCCTCTGTGACCATCAGCTTGGACATCCCTGCTAAGTACTCCTGGCAGATCCCGTCACCTGCCATCCTGGAAGCCAGAATACCACTGGGGGCTGCCCCTGCCCTGGTGTCCACTGGGCCTGGAGGCAACTGGTGAGGGAGGGCACCCTTTGGATATTCTTGTGTATGGGGAGCTAATTACTCTCTTTAGAAATCTGCATTTGCCACCAATCACAGCTTTCATGGTGCTGGCACTGTCATGGCAACTAAAAGCATATCTGAAAATAAAATGTCACTTTTCTTTTGCATTTCTAGTATAATGACACAGGAAACTTGTTTTTCATTTTTAACTTAACATAACTAGAGACTCAAAGAGTATAGGTGTGAGTGCAGCACATGTGGGCAAGTGGGTGTTGTAGTGTGTGTGAACATGAGAGTTGTGTGTGTATGTGTGTGAGGGTGTGTACAGGTGCTCATGTTGATAGGGGTCGTGTATGTGCAGGTGTGTGGCTGTTGTTGAGTCCTCCTTGTGTGTCTGTCCAAGGTTAGGGGCTGACTTTGGGGTTGAGATCACACATGGGCTGTGAATATTTGAAGACTGATCTGTGACTGTGTGTGTGTGTGTGCGTGCCTGAAGCAGTGTTGGGGGAGGTGAGTCTGCAGACAAATGCTCTTGCCTGTATGTGTTATACTCTCATTTGGTGACACAAGCCTTCGGGAAGCTTTTTCACTATAGCATATCTCTGTGGTCCCAACTTTTGGGAGGTCCCAGCCAAGTCATGGCTTCCCAGGTGGTGCTCACGGTAGAGAACCCACCTGCCAATGCAGGAGACACAAGAGACACAGGTTCAATATCTGGGTTGGGAAGATCCTCTGGGAAGAAGGAAATAGCAACCCATTCCAGAATTCTTGCCTGGAGAATCCATGGACAGAGGAACCTGGCAGGCTACAGTCCATAGGGTCACAAAGAGTTGGACATGACTGAAGTGACTTGGCACACCCAGAGCAGTCATAGGAGATCCAGCACCTTATTTTGGGAGGACCCAACTCCTTGCCACAAACTTCAGAGAATCAGAGATACTGTAGATCATGAGCAACCAGACACACTCTGACACAGCCCAGAAGTAGATGATGAGGGTTTCTGCTCAAAATGGAAGGTACAAAGCATGCAGATGGTCTGTGTGTCATACATTCTAGTAACTGACACACCTTAGGCTTAGGGCTGAGCCTGTCCTATTTGACCTGGGGTAGGGCTGGCAGTGCCTACCGCATGTACAGATTTGCAACCATAATTTACGACAGTGATCGCGTTTGCACACATCCAAGGCCTCATGCTTCCTAAGACTGTTTTCTGAGCCTCTTCTCCTATGGGCTGGATTCTCCAGGAGAACACTTCCCAAGCTTGGAAATGTGCCTCTGGTCAGAATCAGAAGGCTGCAAGTAGAGTAGGGAGCCTTTTCCCAGGAGGCGAGGTGCTGGGGCCGAGCCCTGAGGGATGGAGACTCATCTGCCTGTCTCTGGAAGAAGCTGCCACCTGCTGCCATGAGCAACCCCCCCTCAGGGGCCAGCTTTCTCAGGTAGGGGCTCCATCCATGGTCAGGGCGATTTCTTTGCATCACCAAGATTCTTGCAGTTAACTTCCTTGTACTTCACATCTCTGGAGATTCTTTGTTTTATTATCATGTTTTTAAACTTCAGTATGAAACTAAAGAGAACCAGTATCGATTAAATAGTTAGTTCAATAAGTGTTTTATTGATCACCAGTTATTCTCAGATTGTCTCAGCCTGGGCCCAGGTGATACAACATGCATCTGAATGATTCCCTACCTGGAGCTTTTCTCAGTGCAGTGTTGTGGGGATGGAGGGAAAGAGGGAGGCTGTGGATGACAGCAGATATAGGCACAGTTGAGGGGTGCCTTAATCTAGCCAGGTGCCTTAACCTAAGCAGGGTTGTAAAGAAAGGGGTTGACCAGATGTCTGGGGTCAGGGGAGGCGTGAGAGGAAGTCACCACTTGATGACATCAAACCAACCCAGAGGCTCTATACATATGAGGGGCAACTCTAGACCAGAGCTGGTAAAGGGGCACTTAGTCTGGGATGCTCTTTGCTTTGTCTAAGGAAGTTAGGATGATGTTGTGTTGGGTTGGCGAGCAGCATCACATGCTTAAGAGCTTTGGCAAGAGTCCACTCCATTAGATGGCTGTGCAAACTCCTCTGCACCCCTCCCCACACATATACACTTTGTTTCTGTGGCTTTGTTGATGTCAACTGCCAGGAAACAAATTCTGCTGGCAAGGTGCTGGGCTTTCTTGCAAGTTGCAATCACATTGGCTATTCAGGCTACCTCTGCATAGCTTACACCACGGCAAAGCCCATGGGAGTGGGAGTGGAAAAGAACCTGTAAATATGAAGGTCGGTTCCAAAGGCACATTATTGGTTTCTTGTGCAATAATACCCTCTGGTGACATTGAGGCCTTATTAATAACTAAACATCTGTCACAACTGTAATTATATTTCTTGTGCCAGGATTGTGTTTCTAATCATTGTCCTGTTTAAACACGGAAGGGAGGGTGTGAATTATTTAGGCAACTGACTTTGAGTAAATAACCCACCAGCGCTGTGCAGGCAGTAAGTTTCTGTCAACTCCTTGCAGAGTCTCAGTGTCTCCGCTGACGTTCCCTTGATGTGCTCACAAATCTCTCTGAAAACATCGCCCTGGACCCCCGATGCGGCTGCCTGAGCAACCCGGAGAGGGAAAGCCTGAGAATGAGGAAAAGGGGGGCAGAGGAGCCCCTGGAGGGGGAGAGGAGCCGCCGAGGACCCAGGCCCCCGACTTCCCCACTTGGCAAGTCTTCTACCCCCAACCCCCCGGAGAAACGAGCTTTCTCGAATGTTTGCTCAGGAGTTGATTGTGTTCAGCCCGCAGGTAGGGGGTGGTGTGGGGGCTGGGAGCCTTTGTGCTGAGTGTCCAGGGACAGGACACCCGGGAGGGGTCCCAAGGGGATGCATGTCCCAGCGGGGCCAGAGATTTGACAATCTATCTTGAGCCTGACAGCTGTTCATTAATTAAATCTGAAATTAAAGCTGTGTGGATGGGTGAGGGGATGGGTTTGAAAGCTGATGCTATCAGGGACTGATCAAGTTGGAGGGGGTGCTTATTAGAAAAAAAGCAACAGATATGTTTTATTGAGTGCATATTCCATGGCAGCATAGAAGTGGGAGCTCTGCATAGGTAATTTCAGTTAACCTACACAACAACCCCATACGGGTGTTATTAACCCCATTTTTGCAGGGGAAAAGTAAGACAGTTGGTAAGTAGCATCACATAGGCCATATCACAAAGGCAAAGGTCAATCCAGGACTCCTACCCACATCTCTGAATACAAAAACGTATTCCTAACCATTAGATCGTCCTGCTACTCCCTTGCTTATGGGTGAGGAGGTCAGCTCAGGGGGAGGGGTTGTATGTTTTCTGAGCCACAGGTTTCCCAAGGTTTGAGCTCTTTTTTTTCCTTGGTTTTTCATGGCTGTAAAAACTCAAGAGGAATTTTAACTCTGGGTGGTTTTGTGTAGAAGGAAATGTTGATCTATGTGATGCTGACATCGAGGAGTTGGTCTGGGTGAGTCCTTTAAATGGGTATGTTCTGCTGTGGTCTCCCCAAGGTTGTCTGGAATGGGATCTCCAGCCCTCTCTGTCACTAGCTCCTAGTGGGGGCCACGAGTGTTCATGGTGGGGGCCATGAGTTCATGATTAGGGTTATGGCGAACTAAAGGAAGTCTGAATCTCTGCAACCCCATGGACTGTAGCCTGCCAGGCTCCTCTGTCCTTGGGATTTTTCAGGCAAGAATACTGGAGTGGGTTGCCATTCCCTTCTTCATAGGATCTTCCTGACCCTGGGGATCAAATTCAGGTCTTCTGCATTACAGGCACATTCTTTACCATCTGAGCCACCAGGGAAGCCCAAAGGAAGTGAACACATTTCTGATGAGTAGAGCTCTCGAACTTCAGCACTTTCTCTCCATAACTGGGAGCTGGACTGCAGGGCCCAGCACAAGATACTATAAGATTCTATGCAGAACCTTTTCCAATACAGCTCACTGGGAATCAGCGTGGGAGCTGGCAGAACCCCTGGCCAAGGGCATGCTGGCCTGCAGGTGTGCCCTTCTCATCAATTCTGAGGACAGATCTGGAACAGGGCAACATGAAACTGGAATGCCATACACTGAAGGCAGGCTCAGAGGAAGGGTCTGCTTCAGAAGGCTGGTCAGGAGTCAGAGGACAACCTGGCCTGGGCCTCCCCAGCCAAAGAGGAGCCCCAGCAGGAGACAAAGTCCAGTCCAAGATGAAATTCCTGGTTGGTTTATTCTCAGGCTGGGATAAGCGGTACCATCCTGGGCACTTTCCCTGGGAGATGGGTGGTGTTGAGGGAAGGAAGGTAAGGATTGGGACAGAGAAATGGTTCTGTATGTCCTACAGGGTCTGTGGCAAATGACAGATGAGGCTGATGCTACAGAGGATACAGAGAGTTGCCCACCTTAGTGAATGTGCAGGTATGATGCAGCAGACAGACAGAGAAGTCGGATGTAGTCAGAAACCCTGTTTACTCAACACACACCCACATTACAAATATTTCCCTGTTTGTTCCAGTGACTTTGGGTTTTCGAGTTTTGGAGCCAGAATTGTGATGGGCTTGAATTAGGCAGGTTAGTTTCTCTTGTCTCTTGGGGACAGCAGTATCCCAAGAGGAATGAATGAATCTGCTCCTCCCAAGCCATCAACTTCTCCTTTCGGGGAGAGTAAGAAATCTACTTGGACCCCAGGGCTGAGAATCTCTGCCTGTTCTCATCACACATTCACACCCCCACTCATACACAGTGCACATGGCACTTTTGTTTACTCCTTCTTTGGGGGCAAATGCACACATTTCTCAAAGATTTCTTTGTGCAGTGGGCAGAGAGAGAGAGACAGCTAAAAGGAAGAGGGGTAAGACAGGACCAAGAGATGGATGGTGGTCACAGTCTCTGCACCAGGGCTTGGACGTGGAGGGAGAGGGAACACAGCTCACCTGGAACACATTTTCATATCACTTTCCAGCAGTAAGTTCTTGAAGAGTACATTGTCTCCTTGTCATCCAGTTCCTTCGCTAGGAGCCTCCTTCAGATAAAGTATAGGTATTGGGTTTTGCTTACAGGGCATCGGGGACCTCAGACCTGAAAAACTGTCTGGGCCCACGTGGCTGTGGTTGATGTGGGCAGGGTCAGCAAATTAGAAAGTCAGAAAGAGTCTCCTCCATACACCCCATTTTCCTGCCCTGGATCATTTTCCCAACTCCTGGTACCATTTTAGTTGCTAGTAATGGAAATCCAGTAGAACTTACTTCAGTGAAAAGAGAAACACAACGTTCCAACAGAGGATCCAGGCAAGGGTGGATGGTGGGGGAACATGTCTCAGAGAATCCAAAGCCTCAGGGATGTAGAAAATCCATTTAAGTTTTCTGCCAGTTTTCATCTCTTTGGTTTCTCTGTCCATGTGAAAATTAGTCCTTTCAAATAGCTACCAATTTGGCAGTCAGCCTCAACTGGGAACTTGTATGGTTTCAATTCAAAATTCCCTGGGGGAACAGGCTTGTAGCTGCCCATCCATGAGCACTCCATTGTGTCTGACTCTTCATGACCCCATGAACTGTAGCCTGCCAGGCCCTTGTGTCCATGGAATTTTCCAGGCAAGAATACTGGAGTGGGATGCTGTTTCCTCCTCTAGGGTATCTTCCTGACCCTGGGTTTGAATGTACATCTCTCACATCTCCCGCAGTAGCAGGCAGATTCTTTACCACCAGTGCCACCTGGGAAGCCCTCATAGCTGCCCTCTCCTGATGAAGTCGACACTCACTGTCTAGGGGAGGAAGGTCAGTGGGTATGAGCATGGCTGCTTCCACTATAAATACATGGATGGAAATGGTGGCGAGACCACAACCAGAGGAGTCGAGCAGCTCCTCACCCCAGGTCCTTCACATAATGGTTTTGTATTCCATTCTTGAAGTTGGTCAGCTATCCATGAAGTGCTGGTAAGATACTTGCTAGTCATGCTCTAAGTTAGTGACTTTATTTATATATTTTTGCCTTTATTTTTATTTTTTTATTTTTGTTTTTTGCTGCTCTGCATGGCACATGGACTATTAATTCCCTGACCAGGGACTGAACTTGCATTCCCTTAATTGGAAACACAAAGTCTTAACCACTGGACTGCCAGGGTAGTCCAACATTAATTTGTGTTTGTGTATTAATTTGAAGATAATCTGTAGACATTTTAAATTGTAAATGATATCAATTTCAATGGAAACTAGAAATAGGCAGTTTTGAATGCTTTTTTTTTTTTTTTGGCTACGCCGCATGGCATGACCTGATCAGAGATGGAACCCTGGCCCCCTGCAATGGAAGCACAGCATCTTAACCACTGCACCACCAAGGAAGTCCTTGGAGCCTTTAAAAGAAGGTGGTCCCCAGGAGACCCAGAGGAGTGAATGATCACTGATGGGACAAAAACAGTGGCGTAGCTGGAGCTGGCTGGGGGCACCACAGTGACCTGTGGAGATAGACCTCACGCAGAGGCAGGAACCGGAGAGGTAGGACCTAATAGCCTCCTCCCTGCCTATTCTCCTGCTTGTCAGCCTGGCAGCTTACCAGATTCCCCCAAAAGTCTATTCCTAGGTCTTGGCCAGGCTTTCTCTTGATGGATCTGGAGGAGATGACCTGTAGATGGGGATGTTCCTTCTCTTCTACTCTGAATAGTCTCACAGGGACCCACAGCAGTGGATCCCTGCTTGTCTCTGGCCCACCTAGGTACTAATGTTTTAGGCTGGAGGCTTGAAAAGATGCTCTTCCCCTTTGTCCATATTCTGAGATCTGAAACTCTTCTGAGTCTGGAGCTGACTCATGAGTGGTCAGCAGTTCTAGGAGATCAACTGGAAGAGAGTCCTAGGGAACAGAGAGATGCCCAGGTAGCTTCAACAATCTACTGCTAATAAACAGCCCCACTACCATGCTCCTCCAACCCAACCTGAAGGGAGCTTTTCTAATATAGGGAGAAATGGATGTGCACTCTTGATATATGAGCTAAAAATAGCCCATGTTCCAAACAAATTGTTTTTTAGTATTTTGAAATGAAAATGTGTAGACAAAGCAAGTATTTAGAATGTATGACTCATTAAATTGCTGACTCTGAGAGCAATGAGAATTCAAAGGGAATCTTTCTCTCCCTACTTTTCCCTCCCACCCCTTCTCTGAATAGCTTATAAAGAGTCTCTTCATAAACAGGACCCATAAACTCCTCCATGATTTAAGGTCCTGCGCAGTGAGAGGCAGATGAAACTCAAAGTTTTATTGCCTGATTACTAAGCTGGCTTCCCTAGTTAGGTTGGAATCATCAACCCGAGTTGCCCCCTGCCCATGGCCCGCCCATCCTCATTTCTCCTCCTCAGGTCCCTAACAGGTGCCCAGGGAATTCCGTGGCCCCACTATGGCCACTGCTCTTCCCTCCCCACAATGCAGAGCTCTATTGGACCTCAGCAGCCCTCATGTCACCAGCCCTAATAAGGATGTCTCATCACCGAGCATCAACTCTGGGCCTACATCCTTGAGAGAGCACACACTGGATGGTTCTGTGGAAGGATGCAGCCATGGGCACCTCCGTCAACTCACTGGGGGCCTCAGGCTCATTATTGGGTTGAATGGAAAGGTTAGGTCTCATCAGTGGTGTTCAGGGTTTTTGTTTCTGGGTTTTTTTTTTTGCTAACAAAACCTTTCTAGATAAGTCTTCTGGGGAAATCCCAGTATGTAGAACAAAAAAGAGATGACCCATTCTGGTTAAATCAAGATTTGCATGTGTTTGGGAAGGTGGGGAGGCCCTTCAGGACCCTTGAAATGAACAGTGAGACTTTTCACTTGTGGGGTCTGTTGCTCAGCCTTCATAGCATGTCACCTCTCACCCCCGTACTCCTTGGATGTCTTAGTGCTTCTGTCTTTCATCTGCCCAGAGTCCTGATAGGAGGAAGCTAAAACCGTGTGAATGACCAGGCAACAATTCTACCTCATGTTACTTCAAATTCAACTGCAGACAACTCACACTGCAATGCTGTCCTCTTTGACAACCTCCCTGATGGTGTTTGACACTGTTATTCCTATTTTAGGATGTAGAGAAAACCGTACATGGATACAAGACATGGGTAGGTGGCCCTCAAAACTCATAGCTTTCAATCCCAATGGGTCCGCACTGGGACTAAGAGATTCTTCTAGCAGCCAGGTCTCTTCTTCATTCTCCACCATGACTGTTTCACCCCTTACCCACTCATCTAAGGATGATGCCACTTCTTCATTCACAAATAAAACAAAGGCCCCGGGAGGAAACTTCGCAACTTCTTGAGCACCTCTGTCCCATTTTCTGCGTCCAGATTCATCTTTGCCACTCCCTGCCCATTATGGTAGAGGAGGAAGCCTTTCACCAGGTTGAGGATTATGGTAGAGGAGGAAGCCTTTCACCAGGTTGAGGACCAGCTGCCGCAAGAGCCTAGACATCTGTTCCCTGTTACCCTCTCTTCAGGGACCTTATTTCATCAATTGTTCCTCCTTGGTTATTCTTCAGCTTCTTTCATCTTTCCCTAAGCATAACATTTGTTCTGACGCAACGTATCTTGGAAAAAAAAAAAGGGCTGATACAAACTTTTTTAAAAAACATTTTATTTGTTTACTTATTTTTGGCTGTACTGGGTCTTTGTCGCTCTAGTTGTGGGGAGTGAAGGCCCCTCTCGTCACAGTGTGTGTGGTTTCTCATTGCACTGCCTTCTCTTGTTGTGGAACACGGGCTCTAGGGCACATGGGCTTCAGTAGCTGCTGCACGTGGGCTCAGTAGTTGGGCTTACGGACTCCAGAGCATGGGCTCAGTAGTTGTGGTGCGTGGGCTTAGTTGTGCGCTTAGACGTGGGATCTTCCCAGACCAGGGATCGAACCTGTGTCCCCTGCATTGCAAGAGAAATTCTTAACCACTGGACCATCAGGGAAGCTCTGATATGAACTTTTAAAAAGTTCTTCGAACTTCTTGGAAAAATTGCCTACACTTGCTCCATTTCTCCATTTTTCATTCGCTACTCAGCCTTCCCTTGCTGTGATGTGGTCTCTCCCCACATCAGGCCACTGATCCTGCTCTGACTGGAACAAGGGATAGTGTTAAAGCAGAAGGACCAATGCCAAGGTATAGTCAAAATTTATCTGGTGAGTGTACAAAATCTATGTATGTATTACTAAATCAGAAAATTTTCAAGTAGGACCCAGGAATCTGCTACCCCAATTCCCTTCTTCCTGAGACCTTCACCAACAGCTCACCCTGGTCCCCAGAAGAATTGGGAGGGTCTCATGGACAGAGGAGACTGGTGGGCTACAGTCCATGGGGTCGCAAAGAGTCAGACACAACTGAGCACACATCTCCTCTCCTCTCTTGACACAATTTCACATCAGCAAGCAGCTTCACGTACTCTTATTAGGGTCAGATCTTTTCCTTTTCCCTTTAGCAGGTCCAGCCATCCAGTTTGAATTTCAAATGATCTTGGTTAAGAAACTTTTAATCACTCTTTCATTCTTCTGGAGATTGTCTGACCCTATCACTCAGGACCTATTTACTTCCTTTGTGATTCTTCTAATACAGCGTGTTCCAAATTGATGATCCTCAGACATCAATGTTAATAAATATTCCTCTAAAAGTGCTTCATGGTCAGTAAAATTCAGATTATGCTCCTCACCATATCTACTTGTTAGAGAACATCAGTGCATATTAAAATCCTAGAGATATCCTACTGCAAAGAAAATGGTTTATCTTGGCTTAAATCAACTTTTCCAAACACAGTTTGAGCCTGGAACACTGGATATGAGTAAATATGTGTGTATAGGTGTGTGTAAAGGTGAAAAAATCACCTACTAAGTGTTTATTTCCTCTTCCTAGGGCATACCTAGTTCTATGGAAATGATACATAACTGGTATTCCTGGGTCCAAGAAATGCTAACACCCATGTATTCACAAAAACACCAATAATTGATGTGCCAGGCTTTGTGCTGGGTGTTGGGAATTGAAATGAATGATTCCTTTCCTCTTATAGGTTATAGGCTCATGGAAAAGATGGATTGATACTCACCATAGTGTTTATGTGTTAGGATAAATTCATGCACAGGGCGTGCCTTGAAGCATCACCGTGCACACACACACACAACCCAGGCAGTTATACAGCTCCAGGGTCTGCCATTCACTTATAAAACAAGAATACAATGTGAATTTCATCCCCTGAAGTTGTGTAATATTCCTAGAATAAATAAACCCATATCCATCTAAATATGCAGTTTGTTCTCACTGATGTGGTCACATTACCCCACAAGGTTTTTTCATTCAACAATTTATTGCCAACATCCTTTTCTGTTGTACTGTGATTGATTTCTCCAGTTCAATGGCTGTTTAGGCTGCCGTTTTTGCTTTCACAAGCAGTGCTGCAATGAGCAGCTCTATTTATCCTTATGAACTTGTGCAAGTCTATCTAAATATAAATTTTCTAGAAGTGAAATTTCTGGGTCAGAAAGTATATACTTTTTTTTTCCTTTTGCTAGATTTGCCAAATTGCTCTCCACAATTAGGTACCAATTTACCTAAGGGAAGGGCTTCTGAGGACAGGGGACACTGGAATGGAGGGGAAGGAGGCAAGAGAGGAGAAGGGCTTGAAGGTGACAATTAATGGAGTACTGTCTCTTAGGGAGTGAGGGGGCATGGGATCAAGAACATAGTCTTCATGAAGAAAAAATTTGTACATGCACAGCCAAAGTGTAAATTCTGGACTCTACAGAGAATATTACAAATGATCTTAGCTGAGAATTTTTGATCACTCTTGCACTCTGGAGATTCTCTAACTCAGTCTCTTGGAAATCTTCTTTCATTCAGGATCCATTATTTCCTGCATGATTTTTCTAAGAAAAAAATGCTTCAAAATTTTTTAAATTTTATTTTATATTGGAGTATCGTTGATTTACAATGTTGAGTTAGTTTCAGGTATACAGCTAAGTGATTCAGTTATACATATACATATATCCATTCTATTTCAGATTCTTTTCCTATGTAAATCTACAGAGTATTGAGTCGAGTTCTTTGTGCTATACCAGTAGGTCCTTGTTCATTAATAGTTTATATATAGTAATATGTATATGTTAATCTCAAATTTCTAATTTGTCCACCCCCCACTTTCCTCTTTAGTAAGCATAAATTTGTTTTCAAAGTCTGTGAGTCTGTTTCTGTTTTGTACCTAAGTTCATTTGTATCCTTTCTTTAGACTCCACATATAAGTAATATTATGTAATATTTGTCTTTGTCTGGCCTACTTCATGTAATAATCTCTAGGTACATTCATGTTGCTGCAAATGGCATTATTTCACTCTTGTTTTATGAAATATGCCACAAATTGATGTTTAATATTGACATTGATAAGCATTCCTCAAGAAGTGCCCCATGCTCAGTAACAGAGTTGGCCCCTAGGAATCTGATTTCTTTGACAGAGCTTTGGGTATTAGGATGCTATATGCTTGTCCTCCTGGCATTTGCATGGGGGATGCAGCAATGGATCGAGGATGTCTGGCATCATTGGATAAACGGGGTACCCATTCATGCAATGTCCACTTCACCTTATGGCAGGTAATTGAAGATGGTTTAATATTAAAACCATGCTTGATATGTTCTTGTGCAGGACACCAGTTTTTAAGACAAAAATCTTGGGCTTCAAAAGCAGGTTCTTGATTGCAGGGGGATGTTTGGGGTATCACCTCATCATTCTTTTATTAACAGAAGCTCTTTTATGAAAAAATGGAGGATTCCCGGACCTGATCTAAATCATCAAGCACGTTCCCTGTGTTTGTATCAAATTTTAATTTGAGCATTTTACTCCTATTGGGAAAGTGGGGCAGGGGGAGGGAGAGGCAGTGGAATCTATGCCCTAACAGACTTGCTGTCAGCAGAATACTGTAGAAAACAGCACTTTCCCTTAAGGTTAAGCCAGTCCTGTCCATCACAGAGTTCAAAGGGGACTGGAGGGACAGAAAGGACCCTCGGGCCTGTCTTGCCAGGTGCCCCTTCCCCAGACTCTCCCCTCGGAGCCAAGTCCAGCTCTCTGTCCATGGTCCATATGTGGCCATTGCAGGAATCTTTTCTTCCTGGACCTCTGTCTCTTCTTAGTCCATCTACTACAGCTTTGCAATAAACCACCCCAAACTCGGTGGTGTAAACCAACAAACACGTTATGCTCATGGAGACTCTGGGTCAGGAACTCAATGGGGGTTTATCTCTGCTCTGGGATGTCTGGTGCCTCTATTGGAAAGACTCAGATGGCCGGGGGATAGACTCATTTGGTGACTCATATGTTTGGTGCCTGGGCTGGCTGAAGGACCAGCTCAGCTGGGAGTATCTACATATGACATCTCCACATGGCTTGTGCTTTTCCCAGCATGGCATCTGGCTTCTAAGACAAGCATCTAGAGATGAACCTTCCAAGAGCACCAGCTGGGACCTGGTTGGCCTTTTATGACTTGGCCTTGGAAGCATCACTTCTAGCATATTATGGCAGTCAAAGTAGTCCAAATCCTCCTGGATTCAGGGGGTGGAGGCATAGAGAGCACATATCAGTGGTAAGGAGATTCGAAGAATTTGGGACCCACATTTCAAAACTCCCACACTTTGCCTTCATGGACCCTGGATCCTTCTGTTATGTGGTCCCAGTGTTGCACTTCTTTTAGCATCTTCTGGATTCTTCCCAAGCAGCATGGAAGAATAGGATGCTGGTTGGGGCGGGGAGAGTCAAGATAAAGGGCTTTCCCAATGATCGGAGAATCCTGTGCATAACTCAGAACATGATTATGTTAGAAAAGTGTTTGTCTGCCTTTTAATTACCCTCACCTGGTGTGTGCCAGACTCCAGGAGGAAAAAGGAACTGGGAGGAAAGATCCACGTTGGCAAGTAGAGGAAGTTTTGCCACATGGGCAGAGACATTGACCAGGACAGGGTTTCAGGAAAATTGATAAAGTATGTTCCAGGAGAGAGAGTGGCCAGGCCACCTATATCATGATGCAAGGACTTCCCTGGTGGTTCAGTGGTTAAGAATCTATGTGTTCCCAATGCAGGGGGCATGGGTTCGACCCCTGGTTGGGGAACTAAGATCCCACATGCCATGCAGTGTGACCAAAATGGATTAATTAATCAATTTAAAAAGTGGTCCACTCCACAACTCTAGGGGGCACTCAGAGTATAATTAATTGGGCCGTGATCACACAGAAATTTGATGGAACTTACTTAAAGAAAAGCAGTAGTTGGTACCACTGTGTTGGTGTTGGTCAAAGGTCTGTCTCATTCCCTTACCCTGGCTATCTCTTCATATTATATTTCGGGGAAACAGATTAGACCTTGGGTCTGTATGTAAGTCAGTCCGCCTGCAGCTGATTCTGGTTCCTGCCCCCATATAAGGGCTTAGCACCATCTCAGCTTGGTGCAGCTTCACTTCCAGTCACATGGGGGCCACCATATTCTCCCGATAAGCAGCAGCTACGGAGTCACCAACCCCTGGAGGGGCAGTTCTGGCGTATGGGTGCAATTTTTTTTGCCTCCTCTCAATTTCCCACCCAGCCATCATCACACAGCAGATGGATATAAATCACAGATTTTACTGAAAGTTTGGGAATAACTGACATAGGGAATATTTACCATCTACAAAGAAATCTTCTTAGAGTCAGAAAAAATAATTTCAAGGCAGGGAAAAACTACCATCTACAAAGAAATCTTAGAAAAAACAAAAATATTTTTAGAGGGACTTTTCATGCTTGCATCCCTTTGGCAGTTTGGTGAAGCCTGTGAATTGTGTTTTTAAATGCATGAAATAGAATATTCAAGGGACCAATAAAGGAAATCAATTATTTTTAAGTATAGTGTGGCAATATTAAACAAAACAAATGGGTGATATAATAATACATGTGCTTCCTTGTTGATGTGTTAAATAATAAGATCTGGCAGTGGGTGTAATAACAACAGTAATTTTGAAATACTGTGGCCATAAGTGTAAACACCACGGGGAGATAATTCTGACAACTGTAACCTGGTAGGCAAAGCCACGGTACAGCTAATTCCACTGAGCCATGAGACTTGCGTTCACAATGGAAGGAAATGCTAGATTCCATTTAGAGACTGATGACAATAAAGGTATACTCTTTCCCACCCAAATTCATGGGCCCCTTGATTCTGTCCTCGAGCCTCCAAGAGTGAGAGTCCCCAAGAACTCCTCTCTGGTGCATTTCTTAGCCTCTTTTCCTGGCTTCTTTTCATTTTCTCGTCAAAAGTTAGAGGGAAGAGTAGAAACGAAAAAGAGGCAGGAGAGAGAAGGCATGTGCTGCTTCCATCTCTCTTGGCGCCCAGGGGCTGCCTGAGGTCAGCACTGAGGATGAGCTCTGACCTCACTCCTCCTCGGGGGACCTTGGAAGCCCACCAGACACGGCCCCTGCCCCAAGATGTCATCTCTGGTCTGGTTCAATGTGTGGAGAGTAGATGGAGGGAGGCAGATCCCCTGAATCTCACTGAGTCGCTGTGGGCATAGACACTGAATGAGGAGGCGGCTGGTCTGTCACAGGGGCAGCGCCAAGGAATCCCCAGAAGAGAGATGTGTTTGTCAGAATTCTCCACTGCAAAGTTACTAATTTTTCTCTTTTCTCCATACTGTATTTTTTGGAAGGAAGTTACTGCACTGGCTACACAAGAAATGAGTCGTGCCCATCTCCATGAAGGCAGAGTGTCTACATAGATTGTCTGGAATTATTTTGTACAGGAGATTTTATCTTTTTCCCTATTTAGTTTTGCAACCATGTATTTTCATAGTATGGACTCATGGATATTTATATGTAGTTGACGATGCCATACAACTTAGTTTTGTGGCCCAAATGGTTGCAGCCTTGGTTATTGGGAGCTCTTGGCTCTTGCCTTTTGAACACTTTCTTATTTCCTGGCATGACAGGATGCTCCAAGCTCATCTTGTGTACTTCCTGACCCAGTTTCCTGGCCTGGTTTCTTTTCTTAGAGAATGGTGTTAGAAACCAAGATCTGAGCCCTAGGCATGCTTGTTGCTGTTGAAGCATTGTTGCTTCTAGGCCCTGTCACCTGACAGAACAAAAAAATATTTATGTAAACATTAACCTATATATATACATATATGTATGTATATTTCTATATGTAGCATCTGTACTTGTATCAAGCTAAATATAGCTTTATACTGATGTTTCCAACTCAACTCCGTTAACACAGATCCTTCTAGCATCCTCCCCTTTGTTACCTGTAAACTCCCACTCCAACAGAGAGAAATCTGGCTCCTACCATCCACCATCCATTTACTTAATTGTGGTTTTTGGGGTTTTTTTTGGCTGTGCTGGGTCTTTGTTGCAGCGCTTAGGCTTCTCTAGTCGTGATGCCTAGGCTTAGCTACCCTGCAGCATGTGGGATCTTAGTTCCCCAGGGATTGAACCTGTGTCCCCTGCATGGGAAGGCAGGTTCTTAACCACTGGACCACCAGGGAAGTCCCTACTTGTTTAACTGTGTTAACATGTAGAGCAGTATCAGAACTGTTAATACATACACCTGTGGGAAACAGTTTTACCAACTAAAATTCTTCAGAGTCCACTCATTTCCAGAGTTACCTGTGTCAGCACTTTCCCTGTCTCTTCTGTGAGGTTGTTTCATATACATGTGTAATATAGATTGATTTGTCACATTCTGTATTCCATCCTGAAAATCTATTGATCTCCTAAATTATTTTTTTTTAATTTGCATACAGTAAGGTTCAATCGTTGTGCTGAAGTTAAATGGATTTTGACAAGTGTATATTGTCATGTATCCACAATTATAATATCATATGGAATATTAATAGTTTTGCTGCCCTAAAAATATCCTGAACTTCACCTATTCAACCTTTCCCTTTGATTTCTGAACTTCTGGCAACCACAGACCTTTTCAATCTCAATATTTTTGTCTTTTCTAGAGTGTCAAATAATTGGAGACATACAGTATGTAGCCTTTTTATATTGGCTCCTTTCATTTGCATATATCCATTTAAGATCCATTGGTGTCTTTTTGTGGGTTGGTATCTCATTTATTTTTATTGCTGAATAATGTTTCATTTCATAGATGCACCATAATTTATTCACCTATTAAAGAACATCTTTGTTGCATCCAGTGTTTTGGTGATTATGAATAAAGGTGCTATAAATCTATATATTTTAGATTTGCATATGTATATATAAATATATTTACAAGTAAATATGCTATATACTTTGGCCACCTGATGTGAGGAACTGACTCATTAGAAAAGACCCTGATGCTGGGAAAGACTGAAGGCGGGAGGAGAAGGGGATGACAGAGGATAAGATGGTTGGATGGCATCACTGAGTCGATGGATGTGAGTTTGAATAAGCTCTGGGAGTTGGTGATGGACAGGGAAACCTGGTGTGCTGAAGTCCATGGGGTTGCAAAGAGTCAGACACAACTAAGCAACTGAACTGAAGGGATATAAATCTGCATGCAGGTATTTTGTGAATATTAGATTTCAAATTAGTTGACTAAATACCTAGGAGTATGCTAAGACTATCTGTAGCTTTCTAAGAAACTTCCCAACTTTCTTCCAAGGTGGCTGTACCATAATTGTATTACATCAGCCGGACAGAAGTTCCTTTTGCTGTATATTTTTTTTATAGCAATTGGTATTATCATTTTTGGTTTTGGTTTTAGCCATTCTGATAGGTGTGCAGTGGTATCTTATTTTAATTTGCATTTCCTGATGACATATGATGTGGGGTATCTCTTCATATGCTTGTTTACCATCTGTATTTTTCCTTTGGTGAGGTGTCTATTCAGGGATTGTCCCATCTATTTCACTGGGTTGTTTGTTTTCTCATCACTGAATATCAAGATTTTTTTGTATATTTTGGCTATAATTCCTTTATCAGATACATGCTTTTCAGATACTTTCTCCCAGTCTGTGGTTTTCTCTTTTCATTCTCTTGATGGTGTCTTTTGTAGAGCAGATTTTAATCTTAATAAAATTCAACATACCAAATTTTTCTTTCATGGATCATGCTTTTACCAGAAAGATCATTACCAAATGCAAGATCATCTAGATTTTCTCCTATATTTTCTTCTAAAGATTTTATAGTTTTGCATTTTACATTCATGTCTATGATTCATTTTGATTTTTTATGAAAGGTCTAATTTCTGTATCTTGTTTTTTTGTTTTTTTTTTTGCATATGGACATCCAATTTTTCTAGCTCTATTAGTTGAAATCTACATATGCTTTCATTCTCTCTGTGGTCTCCTGGTGGGAATTTTGGAGAGAATTTACATGCATGCTCACATTTGTGAGCAGTCCCCTCCCAAGGACAAACAGTAATTCCCAGAGATAGTTTAGTATAGGTCCTTATAAAAGAAGAGAACTGTTTTATTAAGGGCAACATAATCTGCAAAATGTCCCCTACCCATAATGGAGAAAGCTTTTTGTCTCCTTCTCTCTCTGGGTCATTCTCAGGGATGCAATTATGCACAAGAAATGAGAATTGTTGTGATGATCATGTTACAACAGGATCACCTGCTTTATACCCCCACCTCTGGCTACACTGGATTGGAAACTAGCTATGAAATCCCTGCTGTTTCTCTAGATGGGAAGGACTCCATGTTTTTATAGGACTTTTCTCCTCTTTGGTATAAAAACTACCCCCACACCTTCCCAGAACAACCTCCCAGAATTATGAGCAAGTTTGTGTATTTGGAGCTACACAAGGACCTTCTGTGCCAGTTATGGGGCACAAAAGTGAAGATAGTATCATATAGGTTCTGCTCTCCAGAGGCAGACCTGATTCTAACAGACCTGATATTTAAATGCAGTGATGAGAACAGTCATCAGGTAGCATTTTTCTGACTACCTGCCACTCATTCTTGGGGAACTTAAGCTCCCCAATGTCTCTAGAGGTGTTTCTCATATGTCTGTGCACACCGGTTGTCTTGACTGCAGCCTGACAGTTGACATAATTCTCTTCTTATCATCCTTCATCATCAAGGTGATACCTCCTCTCTTGTGAACCTCTGTTGCCTGACAGGAAAGTTTCTATTCCTGGTGTGGCTGGTGCTGGGCCATGGCTGGACCATGCCCATGAACTTCAATCAGCCGGAGGGCTTGTCACCAGCACATACAATTTTGATTCATCTTACAGTCCTTCCAAGAGGCTTGGAGTTTTTGTGTTGTTTGTGTGTGTATTGTGTTGTGTATTGCCTGTACAGTCCAATGATTCCCACCCCCCCTTATCCTTGAATTAAAAAAAAAATTATCAGTACATCTCTATGTGTGAGTCTCTTCTTATTAACTTTGCCAAGAATATGTGATCCACTATGATCTTCATTCTTATTCTTTAACTAGTTCAAAAATTTTTCTTCTTTCTTTGCTATGATGGCTTTTCTATAGTATTGATTTATTTCTTGGGAACACCTATAACTCTCAGGTTGCATCTCCATTTCTTTGCCCTGTGTATATATTTTTTCTCTCAACATATTTATATCCTGTTCTTTCCTTCTGCATACTGAGAGAGTGCTTCTAATTTTTCTCTCATATCAAAGCTTTGATTTATTTTCCAATGAAGCATCTACTTTTTATTGCTTCTTTTTTAAAGTTTGTTTTTATTAGAGTATAGTTGCTTTACAATGCTGTGTTTCTACTGTCCAGCAAAATGGATGAGTTATACATATACATATACCCCTTCCCTTTTGGACTTCCTTCCCATTCACATCACCATAGAGCACTGAGTAGAGTTCCCTGTGCTATACAGTAGGTTCTCATTAGTTATTTATACAATAGCCAGGTCTTGGAAGCAACCTAAATGTCCATCAACAGAGGAATGGATAAAGAAGATGTGGTACATATATTCAATGGAATATTACTCAGCCATGAAAAGGAATGAAACTGGGTCATTACTGCTTCTGATGAGGGCTTTCATTCTGCAAGATGTTTCTTTCCTTTTTTCTCCTTTCCCCATTTGCCTCTTTGTCTTCACCTTGGTTTGTTCTTTCTGTGTCCCTGTCTCACAGAGTTCATGCCTTCTTTATCCTTATGATGACCCTGAGGACATGGTTTCTAAAATTTACTTCTGTTTCTTAAGATGGTATCTTCAAGAACAGGCTCTTTTCTTAAACCTTAAGGATGTTTCCCTTCCTACATGTTACAACATCATCTGATTGGCTTCCCCTGAAACAGTAACAACAACAACAGAAAACTGACAAGTATATGAAACAGTGGTTTTCAAGGTATTATAATAGTGCAGTGACGACTAGGGAGACATGAGAAATAGGAAACAAAATGAGTGCTATGACTGTCCCAAGTTACTGCCTGAAGAATTTCCAGGCCTCAGTGCAGGAAGGGAGAACTTGGGAATAGCGGAGGTTTAAAATACATAGAGTAGGGGACTTCCCTGGAGGTCCAGTGGCTAAGACTCTGTGCTCCCAATGCAGGGGGTCTGGATTCAGTTCCTGGTCAGGGAACTAGATCCCACAAGCTGCAACTAAGAGTTCGCTTAGGATAACTAAAGATCCCGCATGCCGCAACAAAGATAGAAGATCCTGAGTGCTGCCATAAGAACTAGCACAGCCAAAACAAAACGAAACAAAGGCTAAAAAAGAAATAAAACTGAAATACATGGAGTAAAAACTTATAGGACTTTCAGGAGAAATAGACATATCTACAGTCACAGTTGGAGAGCTTAACCCTATTTCAGACTTGAGTTGAACAACACTATCCTTTTATTAATATTTCCTTGTTACTCTCTAATTTGGTTCTCTAGTTAGAAAGCTGAAACTTTACCCCAATTTATTGTACCCTTTGTGCAACTGCACTTGTGTCCGGGACAAGCCAAGGGAGGACGGAGGGAGACAAAAAGAAATGGAGATCCTTCCCACTCTTTAGGGACCACATATTATCTCATCAGTGAGTACGGTTCTCCTTCCTCAGAATTTTATGTTGCTACTGGCTTTCAGTCAATCTTAAACGAAATAAATCCTAAATACTTTTGGAAGGACTGATGCTGAAGCTGAAGCTCCAATACTTTGGTCACCTTTGGTCAGATGCGAACAGCTGACACATTGGAAAAGACCCTGATGCTGGGAAATATTGAAAGCAGAAGGAGAAGAGGGTGTCAGAGGATGAGATGGTTGGATGGCATCACTGATTCAAGGGATGTGAACTTGGGCAAACTCTGGGAGATGGTGAGGGACAGGGAAACCTGGTGTACTGCAGTCCATGGGGTCGCAAAGAGTCGGGCACAACTTGGTGACTTAACAACAACACCGGCTCTCATGGGCTTCCCAGGTGGCTTTGTGGTAAAGAATCCTCCTGCAGTGCAAGAGACCCGGCTTTGATCCCTGGGTTGGGAAGATCCCTTGGCGTAGGAAATGGTAACCCACTCCAGTATTCTTGCCTGGAAAATTCCATGAACAGAAGAGCTTGGCGGGCTACAGTCCCTAGGGTTACAAAGAGTTGGAGACGACTGATCATGCATGACTACACCTATACTGGCTCTCATTTCCACTACCATTTCTGCTTCCAAGTTTCCTATCAGGGGCTGAGGCACAAGAGCACAGAGAGAAAAGAAAGAATGATGGGGAATTTCCATTCTTCTTTTGTGAGTTAGGAAACAACTTTCCTATTCATCCACCGAGAACCTGAGGCATCTTCTAGAACCTCCTCTGTTATGCTAACGCTCATTTTCAAGTTTCAGGTTGCCTTGAATTCAAACCTGTAAATACCAGAAAAAAAGAAAGGATTAAACTCACCACCAGTTGAGTTCAACAGTTGAGTTCAACTCAAAACTCCTTTGAGTTTTCATGTTCTTCCCCAATTTGCCTGTTAGGAGTTATTTTCAGAGTCCTCAATTAGCTGCTCCATGTATTCTGCTCTGATCATAGGCTGCATTCAGTGGAAGATATAAGTGGAGTATACTTAACTTCATCTTACCCAGAAGTGGAAGCCTGGTAAATTGATTATTTCAAGGAAAGTGAAAAGGCAATTCAATGGAGAAAGCATAGTTTTATCAACAAAGCTTGTTGAAACACCTGGATGCCCATACGTAATACTTGCATACATACATATATTCTTCAGTCTCTACATCTCACTTATATATACAACTGAACTCATAATGAATCATAGACCTACATTTAAAGAAAAAAAATTATAGAACTTTTAGAAGAAAACATAAGAGAAAACCTTTGTGACCTTGGATCAGGTGAATATTTTAAAAATATGACCCCAAAAGAATGATCCATAAAAGCACAAATTAATAAACTAGACTTGATCAAAGTTAAGAACTATATTTTGGGAATACACTAAGACTTTATTTTCTTGGGCTGTAAAATCACTGCAGATCGTGACTCTAGCCATGAAATTAAAAGATGCTTACTCCTTGGATGAAAAGCTATGACAAACCTAGACAGCATATTAAAAAGCAAACATTACTTTGCCAACAAAGGTCTGTCTAGTCAAAGTTATGGTTCTTCCAGTAGTCATGTATGGATGTGAGAGTTGGGCCATAAAGAAGGCTGAGCACTGGAGACTTGATGCTTTTAAACTGTGGTGTTGGAGAAGACTCTTGAGAGTCCCTTGGACTGCAAGGAGATCAAACCAGTCAATCCTAAACGAAATCAATCCTGAATATACATTGGAAGGACTGATGCTGAAGCTGAAGCTCCAATACTTTGGTCACATGATGCACAGAGCTGACTCACCGGAAAAGACCCTGATGCTGGGAAAGATTGAAGGCAGGAGGAGGAGATGACAGAGGATGAGATGAGTGGATAGCATCACTGACTTGATGGACGTGAGTTTGAGCAAGCTCTGGGAGACTGTGAAGGACAGGAAAGCCTGGCGTGCTGCAGTCCATGGGGTCACAAAGAGTCGGGCATGACTGAGCGACTGAAAACAACAACAAAGAGGATGAAAAGACAAGCCACAGACTGAGTGAAAATATTTGTAAATCGTAAGTAAGTAGCCATTCCCTTCTCCAGGGGATCTTCCCAACCCAGGGATCGAATCTGGGTCTCCTGCATTGCAGGTAGATTGAGCCACTAGGGAAGCCCTATCTTATAAAACACTTGTAACCAAAACATGTAAGAGCTTGCCAAGTCCAATTAAAAAAACCCAATATAAAAATTAGTAAAAGATATAAAGATAATTCACCAAAGAAGATATGCCGATAGCAAATGAGACGAGCACCTGAGAAGATTGATGATTCAACATCATCAATCATTGCGCTTGTGCTTATGAGCAGTCACTCAGTTGCATCCAACTTTTTGCAACCCCATGGACTGCAACCCACCACCCTTCTCTGTTCATGAGATTTTTCAGACTAGAATACTGGAGTGGGTTGCCATTTCCTACTCCAGGGGATCTTCCTGATCCAGGGATCAAACCCACGTCTCTTGCATATCCTGCATTAGTATGCCGATTCTTTACCACTGTGCCTCCTTAGGGAAATGCAAATCAACAACACAATGAGATGCTATTATACACCTATTAAAACATATAAAATTACAGTGACTGTCTATACCAAGTGATAATGAGAAAGCAAAGCCACTGGAATGCTCATACACTGCTGGTAGGAATGTAAAATGGTACAGTCACTGTGTAACAATCTGGCTTTTTTTTTTTTTTTAGACAGTTAAACATACATCTTAATACATTACTTTTTGCGTTATTTATACATGCCATATGAATACATGGCCATATGATCTGCCATTCCACTTCTAGATATTTAACCTATATACATGAAAGCGCATGTTCGAACAAAGACTAAACATGACTGCTCATTGCAGCTTTATTTGTAATAGTCAAAACTGGAATTAGGTTAGTGATGGACCAATTGCTACCTATTTATACAATTTAATGTTACTCAGCAAACTATTGTTACATACAAAATTATGGATGATTTAAAAAATCATTATGCTTTAATAAAGAAGCCGGACAACAAAAGCATATATAGTACAATGCTGTAATTTCTGTAAAATTCCAGAAAATAGAAGCTGTAATGATTCTTATGGATGAAGGGTAAAGGTGAAGGAACAAAAATTGCAAAGAGATATGAGGAAACTTGAGGGCAGTGAGTATATTTTTCATCTTGATGGTGGCAGTTGTTTCACAGGTGTACACATGCATGCATTAAACACATCAAATTGTACACTTTATATGCAGTTTATTTTATGTAAATTATACCTCAATAAGCCTGTTTTTAAAATGAGTTTTCAAATCATTCTCTGTGATGGTGAAATCAGGAGAAATCCCTCTAGTTCTTTGGTTTATGGTTAAAATGCTATTTTCCACTGTGTCTTTTTCTGTAAAATATAAGTTCGTTAGTGGTCATTTGAAAGCAAGTGTATCAAATCCTTTCAGGCTACCTCAATATTATCTGATTGTTACCTAGCTCTTATCTTGATTACTTCATTCAACCCTGTCTCCATTTTGATTATTTATTTTTCTAACTTCTTGAGGTGAATGTTCAGTAAATTTATTTTCATTCCTTCAGTTAGATTGTGTTTTTCTGTATATAAATCTAGTGATACAAATTACACAGAAAGAAGTTAAATCATGCTGAACTCCTTCATCAGATAAAACCACTATTAACATTTCTGCCAGTATCCTTTCTGACATCTTTCTGTGCATGTATATACTTTGAGTGTGTTTGCGTGTGTCCAGAAAAGTACACAAATCATAAGTGTACTGCTGCTGCTGCTGCTAAGTCGCTTCAGTGGTGTCCGACTCTGCGCGACCCCAGAGACGGCAGCCCATCAGGCTCCCCTGTCCCTGGGATTCTCCAGGCAAGAACACTGGAGTGGGTTGCCATTTCCTTCTCCAATGCATGGAAGTGAAAAGTGAAAATGAAGTACAGATGATCACAAACTGAACATACCCAGGTAACTAGGATTCAATGAGTTAACAAAACCTTGCCGCCTTCCAGAAGGCATCTTTATATCCACTCCTAGTCATAGCCTATTCTTCACCAAATCAAAGATAACTATTGCCTTTTTTTCTTTCCTTAGATGGTTTTTGAAAAAAGTTATTTATTTTTATTGGGATATAGTTACTTTACAATGTTACAATGTTGATTTCTGCTGTACAAGGAAGTGAATCAGCTATATGTATACATATATCCCCTCCGTCTTGTACTTCCCTCCTACAGCCCCATTCCACCCCTCTAGGTCCTCACAGAGCACTGGACTGAGCTCCCTGTGCTATGCAGCAGTTTCTAACTAGCTATCTATATTATACACATGGTAATGTTTATATGTCAATCTTAATCTCCCAATTCAACTACTGTCTTGACTTCTAATGAAAAAGATTACTTTTGCCAGATTCAAAATTTCATTTAAATGTAATTATGAAGCATGTATTCTGCTTTATTTGTCTATTTTCATTCAACATTCTATTTGTGAGGTTCATCTATAAGGCTTTAGTGTTGCAGTTCATTCACAGCGGAGGTTCATTCTTTCTCCCTTGGGTGAATATAGCATAACTTATTTATCCATTTTATTGTTGGTAGGCATCTGAGTGGTTTCCAGTTTGGGGCTATTATGAATAATGCTGCTATAAATATTTGAGTGCATGTCTTTCATGATCTTATGTACATCTTTTTTTTATTAGTTATATACTTATGAAAGAAATTGCTGGGTCTTATACATGCAACTTAAATGTATATAACTGAATAAATGATATCATATTAGACAAACTGTTTTGTAACTTGTGTTAATCACTGAACAGTAACTTGTAGGCATCTTTCCATGTCAATTAATATTATTCATTATATGGGTGTACCAGGCTTTAATCATTTACTTGTTATTGATGGACTTCTACTTTGCTTTCAGTTTTTCAATAATAAGCTCTGTTTCATATCCTTATAAACATTTCTTTTTGTAATTCACTGGTTATCACTTCAGGATAAACGCTTAGAACTGAAATTCTGCATCCAAGGGTATGGCCACGTACATTTAAATTTTGATGCATGTTGTCCAGTTTCCTTCTTGAAAAGGGGTACAATCTCACTAACATTGACTAAAGGCAACATTTTCCTATCTCTTCACTCACTGTGAATTTTATCTGTATTTTTAACTTCTGTCAATCTGATAAGAGAAGAATAACTTCAAATTTTGCATTGTTATATTTGTTTATTAGTGAATTTAAATATCTTGTTATAATTGTACTCCTCATTTTATATATTTTGCTCATTATCTTATTGTTACCTTTTAATCATTAATTTATATGCATTCTTTATATGCTGAGGAAAATAATTCTCTGACTCATCTGTGTTGCAAACAATTATTTCAGGCTTTTGTTTACCTTTTAATTTGGGTGCATGTATTGTGGCTGCTGGTTTGGGTGTTTTGGGGGCACATGTTTTGTTGTTGTTGTTACTGTTTTGCTTTTTCTTTAAATGGGATCAACTTTTAAAATCTTTGCCTTTACCGTTTTCATTTCATATTTTAGAAGGATTCTTGCCCCTCAGGATTATAATAGAACTACTGTATTTTTCTTGTAGTGTATTGTCATTGTATTTTTTTATATTTACATCTTTGATCTACCTGGAATCTTTTTTACCATATGGAATAAAGAATTTAGTTTAGTTCCTTTCCAAACAGCTAACCAGTTGATCCAACACGTTAATTGTTTCTGTTCTAATATGAAATTTCAGTATATCAGTATCCACAATCCCTGAGTATCTCTAAATCTATTTCTGTACTGAGAACTCCATTCTAGTACTTTGTTCATCCACTCATCCACTTTCTAAACACTGGAGCTACATCAGTAAAAAAAAAAGACGTGAAACTCCTCTCCTCATGGAGCTTAACTTTCAGAGGGAGATATAAAGACAGATAATAAACCATACACATTAGTTTTATTTTATCTCCTGAATTAGTTGATGAGGTTTTTACTACTATAGATTTAGGGTATATTTTAACACCAGCTATAGCTAATTCTTGACATTTGTCATTTTGTAAATATTTGGAAACATTGAATCTTACAGATGAACTTTTGAATCATTTCATCAAATTCCAGTGTCAATCCCACTGGGATCTGGATTGTGATTGCCCGAATTTTGAAATTAATTTTGGGAGATTTGACTTCCTTACAGTGTTTTTTATTTTTTCTTTTCTAATGGTAATGTGGGTTTCTCTACTTAAATTTTCTTTATTCATCTGTACCCTATAGATCCCTTGGTAGAATTTAAACATTTTCTCCATATAGATTATTTTTTGGTTTCTGTTGTGAATGGAATTTTATTTTGCTTTCATCATGTTTCATATCTTGTTACTGTTATATATAAGAAAGCTATTGATTATGGCACATATTTCTATAACCTCTCACCTAAGTGAATATTATTCATAATAGTTTTTCAATTGATTTTTCCTTAGGTTATTTGTTGCATTTGTACTTTGTACATTAGAAATATTTCCACTGTGGATTGTACGCTTTATCCTTTCTAAGTGACTCTCTTTATCCTGTTTAACCATTTTCATCTTGAATTCAAATTTCTCTGATATTTAAACTGTGAATTTCATTTTCTTGTTTGAACTGGCCAACATTATCCATACTTTCACTTCAAACTTTTAATTTCTATTACAAAATAGTATATGCTTGTTATTTAAACACCAACTGTTCTATTCTAATTCCAGTTGATTACTGAAGTTCAGTTCTGATTCTAACCCCCTAGAGTTAGTGCAGACCCCACAGACTAAGGGCTCAGTCCTATTTAAGACTATCCCCACTTCAGACATCAGTTTGAAGTTCATGGGATTCCCAGGATGCTTCAGTTCAGTTCATTTCAGTTCAGTCATTCAGTCATGTCCGACTCTGCAACCACATGAACTGCAGCACACCAGGCCTCCCTGTCCATCACCAACTCCCAGAGTTTACTCAAACTTACGTCCATCAAGTCGGTGATGCCATCCAACCATCTCATCCTCTGTCGTCCCCTTCTCCTCTCACCTTTGATCTTTCCCAGCATCAGGGTCTTTTCAAATGAGTCAGTTCTTCACATCAGGTGGCCAAAGTATTGGAGTTTTAATTTCAGCATCAGTCCTTCCAATGGATATTCAGGACTGATTTCTTTAAGGACGGACTGGTTGGATCTCCTTGCAGTCCAAGGGACTCTCAAGAGTCTTCTCCAACACCACAGTTCAAAAGCATCAATTCTTTGGTGCTCAGCTTTCTTTATAGTCCAGTTCTCACATCCATACATGACTACTAGAAAAACCATAGCTTTGACTAGACGGACCTTTTTTGGCAAAGTAATGTCTCTGCTTTTTAATATGCTGTCTAGGTTGGTCATAGCTTTTCTTCCAAGGAGCAAGCATCTTTTAATTTCATGGCTGCAGTCATCATCTGCAGTGATTTTGGAGTCCCCCAAAATAAAGTCTGTCACTACTTCCATTGTTTTCCCATCTATTTGCCATGAAGTGATGGGACCAGATGCCATGATCTTCGTTTTCTGAATGTTGAGCTTTAAGCCAACTTTTTCACTCTCCTCTGTCACTTTCATCAAGAGACTTTTTAGTTCTTCTTCACTTTCTGCCATAAGGGTGGTATGGTATCATCTGCATATCTGAGGCTATTGATATTTCTCCTGGCAGTCTTGATTCCAGCTTGTGCTTCATCCAGTCCAGCATTTCTCATGATGTACTCTGCATGTAAGTTAAATAAGGATGGTGACAATATACAGCCTTGATGTACTCCTTTCCCGATTTGGGGCCAGTCTGTTGTTCTATGTCCAGTTCTAACTGTTGCTTCTTGACCTGCATACAGATTTCTCAGGAGGCAGGTCAGGTGGTCTGGTATTCCCATCTGTTTCAGAATTTTCCACAGTTCATTGTGATCCACAGAGTCAAAGGCTTTGGCATAGTCAATAAAGCAGAAGTAGATGTTTTTCTGGAACTCTCTTGCTTTTTCAATGATCCAACGGATGTTGGCAATTTGCTCTCTGGTTCCTCTGCCTTTTCTAAATCCAGCTTGAACATCTGGAAATTCATGGTTCGTGTACTGTTGAAGCCTGGCTTGGAGAATTTTGAGCATTATTTTACTAGCATTACTTTAATAGAGATGAGTGCAACTGTGCAGTAGTTTGAGCATTCTTTGGCATTGCCTTTCTTTGGGACTGAAATGAAAACTGACCTTTTCCAGTCCTGTGGCCACTGCTGAGTTTTTCAAATTTGCTGGCATATTGAGTGCAGCACTTTCACAGCATCATCTTTCAGGATTTGAAATAGCTCACCTGGAATTCCACCACCTTCACTAGCTTTGTTCATAGTGATGCTTCCTAAGGCCCACTTGACTTTGCATTCCAGGATGTCTGGCTCTAGGTGAGTGATCACATCATCATGATTATCTGGGTCGTGAAGATCTTTTTTGTATAGTTCTTCTGTGTATTCTTGCCATGTCTTCTTAATATCTTCTGCTTCTGTTAGGTCCATTCTGTTTCTGTCCTTTATTGTGCCCATCTTTGCATGAAATGTTCCCTTGGTATCTCTAATTTTCTTGAAGAGATCTCTAGTCTTTCCCATTCTATTGTTTTCCTCTACTTCTTTGCATTGATCACTGAGGAAGGCTTTCTTATCTCTCCTTGCTATTCTTTGAAACTCTGCATTCAAATGAGTATATCTTTCCTTTTCTCCTTTGCCTTTCACTTCTCTTCTTTTCATAGCCATTTGTAAGGCCTCCTCAGACAACCATTTTGCCTTTTTGCATTTCATTTTCTTGGGGATGGTCTTGATCACTGACTCCTGTACAATGTCACAAACCTCCGTTCATAGTTCATCAGGCACTCTATCAGATTTAATCCCTTGAATCTATTTGTCACTTCCACTGTATAATCATAAGGGATTTGATTTAGGTCATACCTGAATGATCTAGTGGTTTTCCCTACTTTCTTCAATTTAAATCTAAATGCAGGTTCAATAATTTGCTAGAATGACTCATAGAACTTAGGAAGTGCTTATACAGATGGTTACAAACTATATAACTCAGAAACAGACATGTAGGGGGAGTTTGGAATGTACAGCTTCTGTGCTCTCGCCTCATGGAATCAGGACATTTCACCCTCCCAGGCAACACTGATGTGTTCACCAACTGGGAGCTCCACCAAGCCTTGGTGTTCAGAGTTTTTATTGGAGTTTCTTTCCATATGCACGGTTGTTTAAATCATTGGCTATGTGTTTTAACTCAACCTCCAGCTTCTTCCCTGAGGTCAGGCTGGCTCAGAGTTCCAACCCTCCAATCATGAGATTGCTCTTTCTGTTGACCAGCCTCTATTGTGAAGCTATGATAGGGCTCACCATGACTCACCTAATTAGCATAAACTCAAGGGTGATCCAGGGGCTCAGGAATGGCAAAGACACTCTTTTATCATTTGGGAAATTCCAGGAGTTTTAGGAGCTCTGTGCCAGGAACTAGGGCACAAAGTTCAGACAACTTCCCTATTATACTGATACAACACTTATGTAAAACACAGAAAATGCATAGAAAGCAAAAGTTACCCTTCATCCCCCAGTGCAGAGCTGACCACTGCTAAAGTTGAGGGAATGTTCTTCTAGAGTTATTTTCTGTGCACATATCAGCATATAAACAAAATTGCTTTTTAGGCAAATGCCACTAAATTTAACATACTGTCTTGTAACTTGCTTTTTTCAGTTAATCATTTATTTTGGACCTTTGTCTATATCACTGTATATAAACCAATCTTGACCTCATTTTTTTAAACTGGTGTATTAAATGTACTACTGCTTATTTTCTAAAATTAAAAACAAAAAGAAAATACCCCTAAAATGACTTAGTGGCTAATTAGGGTTGTTTCAAGGCTTCCTTTCCTTCTTTTGGAAATTACTACAATGTTTCCATGAACATAGTTATGCACTTGCTCAAATACACAAACACATACAAAGGAATACAGAAAGGAATTCCTGTAAGAGAAACATGAATGAAAGGATACATGCATGGTAATTGTTAACAAATATTGTAAAGTGCTAGTCGCTCGGTCATGGCCGACTCTTTGCGACCCCATGGACTGTAGCCCATCAGGCTCCTCTGTCTATGGAATTCTCCAGGCAAGACTACTGGAGTGGGTAGCCATTCCCTTTTCAAGGGGATCTTCCCAGCCCAGGGATTGAACCTGAGTCTCCTGAATTGCTGGTGAATTCTTTACTGTCTGAGTCACTGGGGAAGCCAGTGACTTATTATTGTAAATAAATATTTATAAGCCCATATATTGTAAATAGCTCTTTAAAACACTTAACTCATGTATATTCCCACCAATGCCTGCTATCAGTTCTTTTACTTTCAGCTCTTTGTATCTTAAAATATAAAACCTAGCCTGATACTTTTTTTCTTTTCTTTTTATTTTTTTATTTTATTTTTTAACTTTACAATATTGTATTTGGTTTTGCCATATACAGAGTGAAGTAAGCCAGAAAGAAAAACACCAATACAGTGTACTAACGCATATATATGGAATTTAGAAAGATGGTAACAATAACCCTGTATACAAAACAACAAAAGAGACACTGATGTATAGAACAGCCTTGTGGACTCTGTGGGAGGGGGAGAGGGTGGGATGATTTGGGAGAATGGCATTGAAACATGAATAATATCATATATGAAATGAGTCGCCAGTCCAGGTTCAATGAACGATACTGGTTGCTTGGGGCTGGTGCATACGGGGAGGGAGGAGGAAGGAGGGTTCAGGATGGGGAACACGTGTATACTTTTTTTCTTTTAAAAGGTGAGTTTTATGTGCATTTGTCTTCAAAAAATAATATGTCATATAATTAAATATTTTTTTCTCTTTGGTGATTTGGAATATATATGTATATATGCATATTTAGTTCCACTAATTTATAACTTTAATTTACATGCTGAAGCATGTTTTTCAATTAAACAGCTTGAAATAAAACAGGTCCTATTTGAAACTTTCTTCTGAAAGATAAGGAAACAGATTATATTCTTCCAGCTGTTCTTATTTCTCCTCCTTTTCCTCCCCCTCTTTCTGAGTCCAGTGTATGATAACCTGGTAAACTATGATAACATAGTCTAACATGTAAGTGTAGAACATACAGGGTATGATATCATGGTAAACATTTTAAAAAACATCTATAAACTAACCTCTGGATAGGCGGAATCTTTAACATTCATCTTATATGTCTGTCTGTCTGTATGCACTCAGTTGTATCTGAATCTTTGCGACTCCTGGGGTCTAGACCACCCCTGGCTCCTCTGTCCGTGGAATCTTCCAGGCAAGAATACTGAAGTGGTTTGCCATTTCCTACTCCAGGAGATCTTCCCAATCCAGGGATCAAACTTGCATCTCTTGTGTCTCCTGCATTGGCAGGTGGATCCTTTAACAACTGTGCCACCTGGGAAGCCCCAATGGATACTTAGCATCCAGCCCTAGGGACCAGGGTTCTAGGAGCTTCTTGCTAAGCCCTGGTTGCCAGGTCAGGGAAACCCATGGGCTCCAGAAGTGGGGCGAGAGAGATTGGGTGTTAATCATGATTAAACATGCTTAATCATTGATGTTTAATCCTGATTTGGGCTTCCCTGGTGGCTCAAACAGTAAAGAATCTGCCTGCAATGCGGGAGACCTGGGTTCCATCCCTGGGTCGGGAAGATCTCATGGAGAAGGGAATGGTAACCCACTCCAGTATTCTTACCTGGAGAATTCCATGGACAGAGGAGCCTGGTGGGCTACAGTGCATGGGGTCACAAAGAATCGGACATGACTGAGTGACTAACACTTTCACTCCTAATTTAAACATGAATAAACAATGGAGATTTTTTTAAAGTTATCAAAACTAAGCTTTTTAAAATACAAAACATTTTTTAAAAATACATTCTTATTGTAACAAATGCCAGCAATGCAGAAGTAAATAGAATGAAGGAGGTTGGGACTTCCCTGGTGGTCCAGTGGTTCAGTTCAGTTCAGTTCAATTGCTCAGTCGGTCCAACTCTGCGACCCCATGTACTGCAGCACGCCAGGCCTCCCTATCCATCACCAACTCCCGGAGTCCACCCAAACCCATGTCCATCAAGTCGATGATGCCATCCAACCATCTCATCCTGGTCCAGTGGTTAAAATACCACAATTCCATTGCAGGGGGCACAGGTTAGATTGCTGGTCTGGGACCTAAGAACCCACATGCATGCGCATGACAAAAAAATAGGGGGAGAAAAGAATAAGGAATGTTATGGTAGTTACCCTTCTGTCAAATGCCACCCCATTCTACCCTGCTCTGAGAGATGACTGATAGCCAATGTTATCAGCTTGGTTTTTATTAAACTCATTTTAAAATGCTTATATAAGCATGTATGATGTTTGCATTCTTTATTTTTTTAATTAAAAAAGGTTAAATCTAGAGAAAATTGCAAAAAATTAAAAACAACAATAACAAAAAACCCTACCCCTTCACATCACCCCCTCCATTTTGTCTGTTTCTCTCTCTCTCCTGAATCTTTATTAGATGAAAATAAATTGAAGACATCACAATAGACTTCACCCCTAAATATTCAGCATATATTTCTTAAGAACAATTGCATTCCTTTATATGACCACAATATAATTATCATACTCAAGAAATTTAACCATTGATATAGTAAAGTAAATACAGACCAACATAAAATTTCCCTGATTGTTGCCATAATTGCCATCATATCCTTTACAGTTATTTGTTTGTTTTAAATCCAAGATGCAATCATAATTACACATTACATGTAAGTTGTCAGGTCTTTAATACAGAACAGTTTCCTAGCCTTTTTTCATGTATTTTATGGCATTGACATTTTTGCAGAGTTGAGGTCATTTGTTGAGCAAAAGGCCCCTCAGTTTGAGTTGAGCAAAAGGCCCCTTAGTTTGAGTTTGTATGATGTTTCCTTGTGTTTGGAATCAGGTTATTTTTGGCAGGAATACTCCATATGTGATGTTATTTTATCAGCGTATCATGTTCGGACCTACATGCCAGCATGCCCCATTATTTGTTATGTTACAGTTAATCATTAGTTAAAGTCATGCCTGCCAGATTTCTCCATATTCTGTTCTCCAACCATCTCTCATCTAATGCAGAGGTAGGCAAACTTTTCTGTAAAGGGTCAGATCGCACATAGTTTAGGTTTTTGCAGAGTGCATAAGATCTCCATCACATATTCCTTTCTCCTCCAACCATTAAAAATGTGAAATGTGAAACCATTCTTGGCTGGAGAGCTATACATAAACAGACAGACTGACAGTTCTTGCCTATACCAATCATGACTGCAGTGGTTGTAAAGTGATGACTTAAATTTCTGTTATTCCTTTTATGTTTATTAGTTGGCATTTCTCTGCAAAAAAGAGCTGTCCCTCTTTTCCTCCCTTTTAGAAAATGTCTTTGGAATCAATATGAATTTATTATGAAGTTATGGATCTGTTTCCATTTTTTAATGGCTGCAAAAAATGCTGAATGTGTTGATTTATTTTTCAATTAGAAGGTATAAAGTGCAGACTGTGATAATCCCTGGAGATGCAATGTTGAACATAAGTAGATATAGCCCATGTCCCCATGGAATTCACCTTCTCGTGGGGGAAACAGACATTGATCAAATGATCACATAAATTAATGTAAACCTTCAGTTACAATTAGTTCTGTAAAGGGGGAGCATTTAACAGAGCAATATGAGCTGGTCAGGGAGGTCAGCAGGAAATGAATGCTGCCCTGAAGAAGTGATGGCTGAGATTCAGAGAATAAGTACCATGACTTTTGTGAAGATGGGGCTGGAAGAGCACGGTCCTGAAGTCAAAGGAACCCAGGGGAACACCTGAGAGATGGGTAGGAGCCAGGCACACAGGCAGAACTCATTGATGGCCAGTAGTGTGGAAAGGTAGAACAAATACACAGTAAAAAATAGTATCAGAGAAGCACAAAGAGGTCATGGAACCAGGCCGTTGCAGGGGGGTGGTGGGCATTGTCCATGGAAGAATTTACATTTTCCTCCAGAGAGTGAAGAAAAGTCACAGAAGTGTATTTTATAGATAGGATAGTGCCCAGACCAGATGAGCCTTTGAGAAAACCACTCTGCTGGAGTTCCATGCTGGGAGCCCCATCACTGGGCCACCGGATAAGCTGGTAGAGAAAGGATGGCACCTTGAACAGAGTGTTCTATTGGCTATGGAGACAAGGTAACAAACTGAGAACTATGTATGGTGTGAAACTAAAAGCTAATGCAACTCTGGAAACTAATGGAAATATTTGAATCTTGATTTTGAGGTGGTCACATAGATGTTGCCATTGTTGTTTAGTCCCTAAGTTGTGTCCAACTCTTTGTGACCCCATGGACTGTTGCCCACCAGGCTCCTCTGCCCCTGGGATTTCCCTCACAAGAATACTGGAGTGGGTTGCCATTTCCTTCTCCAGGGAATCTTTCTGATCCAGGGATCAAATCTGCATCTCCTGCATTGGCAGGCAGATCCTTTACTGCTGAGCCACCAGCGAAGCCACATTGGCTTATCATTTAACAAAAGTCATCCAAGGGGCACATGTAAGATACAGGCACCTTGCTAGATGTAAATTTTACCTAAAAACAGTATCCTGCTAAGTGAAAAAGGATGGTGCAAAACAGTATACAGTGTGGTACCTTTTATAGAAAGCAGTAGCATATACCTGTACGATGTACTTGGAAGGACACATAGGAAGGTAGTAATAATGCTTGATTGGAGGAGAGCAGTGTCTGGTAGACAGGTAGTAGTAGGGAGCTTTTTCTTGAATATTGTTCTTTACTTTGGAATTTTGAACCATGTGAGGGGACTTAGAGATGGATTGGAAATACCTAATAACATATGCTCAAAATATTGGGTTGGCCAAAAAGCTCATTGTGTTTTTCTGTAAGATGTTAGTGATAAACCTGAGTGAACTTTTTGGTCAACCCAATACATAAAGCAAAATTGATAGAATTGGACACATAGCCTAGTCCAACCCAAGCGATACGGTAAATAATCAAAGATGTAAAAAAACCCCATAAATCAAAATATATAATATCTGTAAGTTAAGGGAGAAAGCCTGAGCCTCTTATTTAGTCTGTACATGTTGAAAAAGATCTGTTTAAACATAGTTGCCTCAGGGCGGGTGAGAAAGCCTGGAGCAAGAATTTATTGCTTTTCAATGTAAATACTTCTGAGCTTATTTTTTAAATTCAGGGCAGGAAGGAGGGACTTCCAGGAAATAGGGCAGCATAAGTAGACATTTTTAAAGCCTCTTCCTTGAAACTTACAAAATTAACAGAGGCGTTACCAACTAAAATGAAAACTAAGCTGAAACTTGGGGACAACCTTATCCTTTCTCTACAAATGCTGAAGAATTGTTGCCAGACACAGCACAATTGGAACCAAAATGAAATAGGATGCTGGGGGTTGACCAAGTTTCCTGAGCTTGAGAACCAGCACAGAACTGTCAGTCAGAGAACATCCTGATAGTGTCCCCCAACCCGGAACAAGAGCAGAGATCTGGAGAGGTGGGTGGGCTCAGAAGGAGCCAGGCCTCCCTTCACCTCAGATCAGCTTACAACAGAGAGGCTAGGGAAGAACGGGTTGGGGTGCTTCTGTGTCCAGGCATCACCAATTTTCACATATCCTGGCTTTCTGATTGGGAAAGGGAGGAATTCAACCAGAAATAAAGCAAATTTCTAATCAAGGCAGAACATCCAAGGCAGAGAGAGATATTTGCTGTCACTGGTTCATCCTTCCCCCAATAAAAATGTCAGTGCTTTCTCCATCTTAGCTCTATAACATGATTGTCAGGGATGAGATTTTTGAATGTTTAAAATATTTTAAATATGTCATGCTAAACCAACCAAATCTGAATCTTACAAAAATGAGGTCCAGGCAATAACTGAAGTTGGAAAATTTCTCTGTAACAAGATAACATTTTTAGCCCAATCAATAGGTAAAATTTTAAGTATTCATAGCACTCAATATTGGCAGAAATGTGGAGAAATATGTTTATAGGAATACTGAGGGAAAAGTGAGTGGTAGGAAATCTTTTCTTGGATTTCATGTTTCCACACGGAGTGATATCAATTAGTATTGCTACTACTACTAGAATTGCTGTCTTCTTGCCCACATCTCCAATTGGTAAGTTTGGAGGAAGAAAAATGCGGATAGCTTAGCCTTTCCTTCTTTTTCTCATGGGCTATTCTTATCTGTGAAAAGCACTGCTGGCCTTGAGCTTTCATTGGCCCATCACCTCCTGTGACTGGCCAGGTGGTAAATTACCTAATTCTGCGTGCAGCATACGGAAGCTGACATTTTGATCTCTGTCTTCCTGGCCCCAGCATTAAAAAAAAGCCAACCAGAGAGAGAAAAAGTGCAATTTATTGATTCCTCTCCATCTGTCATCAGTGGCAAAGTCAACAAAGATTTATGTAAAAATAACATTGACTGCTACCTACTAAACATACCTGCCACCTTCATGGCATGCATTCTGCATCCTAGCTTCCTTCTTACCCACAGAAAAGCCCCAAGTCTCTAATTGCCTTAAAATTCATTCTGTTTGATATTAGCACACCTGTTCCAACTTTCTTTCAGACAGCGATTGCATGTACCACCCTTTCATGTTCGAAAATCCTGCAGCCTCCTCTTTAATGTGTGTTCATTTGGAGCAAAATCTATATCTAATCTATTTGTAAATAATCTAACAGTCTTTGTCTGGAGGTTAGAATATATTTAGTCTGGTAATACTGAATGCAACTGCTGATTTATTTGGCTTTCAATCAATGATTTACTTTCTGCTCATCTCATCTGCCCTGTGTTCCCCTTTTTCTCTCTCCTTCCCTTTTTTTGAAATTCAATCAAGTGTTTTTATCATTACATTCCTTGATACTAATTATACATCATTTTATTATTCTTTTAGCGATTACCCTAGAAATTGCAATGTATATCCTTGACCCACTGGTATAGATCTTTATCACTTCAATATGATGTAAGGACCTGAGAATACTTTTAACTATATTCACTCCCATTTTTTGTACAATTGTTATCATGGATTTTATTTCTTTATATATTTAACAACTTACCAAACATTGTTATTAAGATGTATTATTAGAAGATTAAAATATAATAATTGCTATTTAAATTTACCACCTATTTATTATTTCCAAGCTCTCTGTTCTACTATCTACATTCTTCTATCTAGAATCTTATTTCTTCTGCCTGAACAATTCAGTCTACCATTTCTTTTATGATGGGTGTTTGTGAAAAATTTTCTATCTGTATGTTTAAGATGTATTTATTTCACAAATTTTTTAAACATAATATTTTTAAGGGTTCACTTTTTTTCTTTTAAAACTAAGTTCGTTGAGGACAATTTACATACAATAACATGCAATCATTTTATGTGTACAGTTAGATGAGTTTTGACAAATGTATACACATGTGTATAACCATCAGTCAAGACATAAGCATTTCCATACCATCAACCCTAAAAAATTCCTTGGTGCCCCTTGGCAGTCAACACTACCCACCCTGCCCCAGTCTGTACCCTAGGCATCCATTGATTTACTTTTCTGTCACTCTAGATTTATTTTTCCTGTTCTAGAATTTTGTAAGAATGGAATAATGGAATATATACTCTTTTGTGTCTGGCTTCTTTCACTCGGGATAACATTTTTGAGATTCAGCCGTGATATGGTAGGTATCTAGTTTTGTTCCTTTTAATTGCTGAGCAGTATGTCAGTGTATGCACATGCCATCAATTGTTTATCCATTCATTCAGTGATGAACATTTGGATTATTTTCAGTTTGGGACAGTTATGAATAAGGCTGCTATGAACATTCATGTAAAAGTCACAGTGTGGACTTCATTTCTTTAAGAAAATCACCTACAACTGAAATTGCTGAATCATAGTGTAACTGTGTGTTTAACTTTATAAAGAATGGACAGTTTTTCAAAATGAGTGAACTATTTATATTCCCAAGAACATGTACGAGAATTCCAGTGGCTCCACGTTTTTACCAGAACTTGGTACTGTCAGGTGTTTAAAATGTATCTGTTCTACTGATTGTGTAGCAGTATTCCATTGTGGTTTTACTTTGCATTCCCTGATGACTAACACAGTTGACCATTTTTCATATGCAATTGGCCATTTCTCTTTCTTGTGAAGTAATTTCCTATCACTTGCCCATTTAAAAATTGAATTATTTTCATTTTATTGAGTTACAAGAGTTCTCTTAAAAATTTATTTATTTATTTTTGGCTGTGCTGGGTCCTTGTTACTGCACGGGGTTCTCTCCAGTTGAGACAGGTGAGGGCCACTCTTCGTTGCAGTGAGTGGTTCTCATTGCGGTGGCTTCTCTTGTTGTGGAGCAGGGGGCTCCAGGCTGCGGGAGTTCCAGTAATTGCTGCACATGGGCTCAGCGGTCGCAGCTCCCGGTCTCTCGAGCACAGGCTCAACAGCTGTGACACACTGGCCTAGCCGCTCCTCCCAATGTTGGACCCTCCTGGATCAGGGATCGAACCCATGACTCTTCATTGGCAGGCGGGCTCTTCACCACTGAGCCACCAGGGAAGCCCCCCAAATTTCTTGATATAGTCTTAATTCAAATTATTTGCCAGATATATCGCATTATATACATACAAATTACATATAATATAGGAATATAAATTATATGTGTAGAACTTTTCACTATCTGTGGCCCTTTTTTTTTTTTTTTGGTCCTGCTGTGCAGCTTGTGGATCTTAGTTCCCAGACCAGGGATTGAAACCAGGCCACGATAGTGAAAGTGCTGAGTCCTAACCACTGGACTACTAGGGAATTCCCCATTTTTCCCAATCTGTGGCTTTTTCCATTTTTTTCAAGGGTGTCTTCTGGAGTACAAGATTTTTATTTTGAAGTAGTAAAAGTATCAGTGTTTTCCTTTGATAATTTGTGCTTTTTATGTCCTATTTCTAGAATATCTACTCTACTTGCTCAAAGTTGCAAATATTTTCTCCTATATTTTCTTTTAAAAGTTCTGCGGTTTATGATCTAATTTTGATTTACTTTTATGTGTGGGATAAGGTAAGAGTTAATTTGGCACTTTTGTCAGAAGTCAGTTGATCACATACATGTAGATCTGTTCCTGATCTATTATTTCCTTGGGTCTGTATGTCTATTTTTTTGCCAAAACCACACTCTCTTAATTAGTTTTATAGTAAGTCTTAAAATCAGGTAGTCCTTTCCAACTTTCTTCTTTTTAAAAATTGTTTTGGCTATTGTATGTATATATATCAATACAATTTTGCATTTATATATAAATTTTAGATTCTGAAGAAAAACTTTCTGGCATTTGGATTTGGATTACACTGAACCTATAGATCAATTTGGGGAAGAATTAACATCTTAAACATATCAAAACTCCAACAAATCATGAACATGTTATATCTTTCCATTTAGTTTCGATCTTTTAAAATTTCTCTCACTAGTGTTTTGTAGTTTTAGTATGCAGACCTTGGACTTATTTGTTAAACTTATCCATAGTATTTCATGGTTTTGATATTATTGTGAATGGTGCTATTTTTCCAATTTCATTTTCCAGTTGCTTATTTGTAGCGCTGATCTCACAGAATGTGACCTTGCTAAAGTTAAGCTTGTTTTTTTTGTTGTTGTTGTCGTCGTTGGTAGATTCCTTAAGATTTTCTACATATACAATCATGTTGACTTTGAATAAAGATGATTTTACTTTTTTCTTACTAATTTGTTTGCATTTTATTTATCTTAAATGATTTACTTGACTGGCTGGAGCCCCCAGCAAATATTCCATAGAAGCCTTCTTTCTGGTTTCCTAGAGACAGCATTCAATCTTTGACCATTTGGTATAATTGTAGCTGTCCATTTTTTGTAATGTCTTTTATCAAATTGAGGAAATTTCCCCTTCTATTCCTACTTTTCTGAGAATGTTTAATTGTGCATGAGTGTTAACTTTGTCAAATGCTCTATATGTATGCATTAAGATGATCATGATTTTTTCTCCTCTGAATATGAAAAACTAATTGATTTTTTAAAACACTGATTAATTAAAAAAAAATTAAACCAACTTTGTATGCCTGGGAAAGATCCCATTTTGCCAAGACGTATCATTCTTTTTATACATTGTTGGGTTCCATTTGCTAATACACTGTTAAAACTTTTGCATTTATATTTGTTTTATATCTGATTTTGGTAATGGGGTAACACTGGTCTCATAAAATGACCTGAGATGTGTTACTCTGTATTTCTGTATAAAAATCTGTATAAAAATCTGAAAGATTTTTATAAGATTGGTGTTTGTTCTTTGTTAAATGTGTGTTAGGATTCAACAGAGAAGTCATCTGAGCATAAAGGGATTTGTTGTGTTTGGAAGGAGGAGGTTATTAATTATGAATTAAATTTCTTTGAAAGGTATGAAACTATTCATATTTTCTATCTCTTCTTGTGTCTACTTTTCAAGGAGTTTTTTCTATTTTGTCTAAGTGGTCAAGTTTTTTGGAATAAAGTTATTTATAATATTTCTTTGTTATTTTTAATGTCTTTAGGATTTATACTGAAGTCCCTTCCATTAGGCCTGATCTTGGTAATTTGTATATTCTCCAGATTTTAAAATCAGGTTAGAGATTTACCGGGAGAAGGCAATGGCACCCCACTCCAGTACTCTTGCCTGGAAAATCCCATGGACAGAGGAGCCTGGTGGGCTGCAGTCCATGGGGTCGCTAAGAGTCGGACACGACTGAGCGACTTCACTCTCACTTTTCACTTTCATGCATTGGAGGAGGAAATGGCAACCCACTCCAGTGTTCTTGCCTGGAGAATCCCAGGGACAGGGGAGCCTGGTGGGCTACCATCTATGGGGTCGCACAGAGTCTGACACGACTGAAGCGACTTAGCAGCAGCAGAGATTTACCAATTTTACTTATATTTTCTTTGATTTTCTCTATTATTTGTACATTTTCTATTTCATTGATTTCTTCTCTTACCTTTATTATTTCCTTCCTTCTGTCTTCTTTGGGTTTAACTTGTTTTTGTTCTAGCTTCTTAGAGTGAAATCTTAGAATATTACTTTTAAATCTTTATTTTTCTAAAATAAATATTTTAAGTTATAATTCTCTCTAAGCACTGTTCTAGCTGCATTCTACAAAGTTTAACACATTGCATTTTCATTTTCATTTGCTCTAAAATTTTAAAAAATTGTTTTTTTAATTTTTTTTTTCTTTGACTTTTTATCCTTTGTTTTTTATTCTTTGGCTTGTGCATTATGTAAACTGTGTTTTATTTATAAAATATTTGAGAATGTTCTAAATGCCTTATTGTTATTTATTTCTAATACATTTCCATTGTGGGCAGAGAATGCTTTCTGTGTGATCTCAATATTTTTTAATTTATTGAGAATCATTCTGAGGCCCAACATATGGTCTTTTATGGACATTCCATGTATACCTGAAAAGATTGTGTATCTGGCAGTGGCTAATGCAATGCTTTATAAATTCAGGCTGGTCAAGTTATTTCCTAGTGTTTCACAAATCTTCTGTATCTTTACATGTTTTATCCATGCTGAGGGAGGTGTGTCCACTACGTGTGTGGATTTGGTTTTTACTTCATGTATTGTGCTTCACCTATTTTAAAAGCTTTATTATGGGTACATTTTGGATTATTATATTTTCTTAATTAATTGGCTTTTTATCTTTATTAATTAACTCTATGTCTGGCAATACATTTTGTCCAATATTTAATGTAATTGTTCCATATTTCTTATGATTAATATTTTCATCTCTGTACTTTTTTCTTGTACATTTTCATTCTTGTACATTTTTCTATCCTTGTACTTTTAACATATCTGTGTTTGTATATTTAAAGAGTGCATTTTGTAAACAGTCTATTTTTGGGTATTATTGTATTTTTTATCCAGCCTGATGTTTTCTGCTCTTTAATTATAGCATTAAACTCTTTAAATTAAATGTAATTCACAGTATATTTAGTTTTCAATCTACTAGCCTAATGTTTATTTTCTATTGTCCTGTCTGTTCTTTCCTCTTTCCTCTTTTATGCCTGCTTTAGTGTTAATTATTTTTCAAATATCTGGATTTTGTTGCTGTCCTTAAAGAGTTTTGAAGTTTGTTTCTTACCCAGGTGAGTTTACCTGAGAATTGGCTTGATTTATCTGATGGTTTTTAAAGCTTGGTTATGGCAGTAACTTCTATCCTAAGGCTAGTTCAGTCCTACTTCTAAGGTACAATCTACCTGCGGTCTCTACCAGAATCGCAGGTGTTTTGTCCACTCAGGCTCATCAGAACTTAAATGTCTTCCAGTTCTTTCTTAGCTCTAGGAATTGTTCAACTTACAGCCCTCCACCAGCTCTTCTTTGCCTGACCATGTGGAATTTTATCCTGTGAATGTGCATCTTAGTTATCAACCCAGAACTCGCAGGAATCCCTATAAAGATTTTCTCAGCTCTTTGCTGCAGTTTTCTCCCTCCAGTGTTCTGCCTGACAAATTCCAGCTCCTTAAGCCTCCATGAAGAGTGAGCTCTGTTTCCTCAGCTCAGTGAGACCACGGTGCTGTTTTGGTTTCTTTTTCCTCTACATTGTACAGAAAATGACTCTAGGCAGAGACCGGGCAATTGTAGGGCTCCTCTTACTTCTTTCTGTTCTCATGTGGATTACAGTCCTTCACTGGCTATTGTCCAATTATTGAAAACAGTTAATTTATATGTTTTTATACGAAGTTTTCTAGTGGTAACAGTGTGGGAGGTAGGATGGGGGTAAGTCTAGCGCTAGCTTAGAAGCAAAAATTCCTCAGCTTTCTTTCTAATGGATATTTTCACTGCATTCAGAATTTTACATGGACAGTTGTTTTCTTTTAACACATCAAAGATTATACCAATGTTTCTAAGTTATACTTAACTTTTGTCATTTTGATGAGAAGTCATCTGTTGTTCCTTTGAAAGTAGTGTGTTTGTGTGTGTGTAAACAGGAGGGACTGGGTTCTTTTAATATTAATATTTTGTCATTGGTTTTTAGAAATGTAATTATGATTGCCCATGTATGTCTTTCTTTGCACATATCCTGTTTGAGTTATTAGGACTTCCTGAAATTGTGGCTTAATCAGTCTTTGGAAAATTCTCAGCCAAGATTTTATCTGTCCACATTCTGTCCACCAATCCCTCCTTTTTTTTCAGACTTCAATTACATGTTTGACCATTAATGATATTCTATGTATCTCTTAAGCTCTTTTCTCTATTTTTCTTTCTTTCCTCTCTTTATACTTCAATAAGATATTTTCTCCTGACTTAATTAACAGTTCACTGATCTCTTTTGTTGTGTTGGTCCTGCTTTAAGAACATCTACTGAAGGAATTTTTTGTTGTTGTTGTTCCAGAATTACCATTTTATTCTGTTTTCAAAATAAATTCTAGTTCTTCCCTGGTAAATTTCTTTGTCTTATCATTCATTTTCTTGAACATGCATTGCAGTTATTTTAATGTTCATTTTACATAACTCAAGTATCTGGATCACCTATGTTTTTACTGTCTGTTGGTTTTTCTGTTGGTTTTTCTTATTTTGGCCTCATTACCTGACATGTTTGGCAATTAAAAAATTAAATGCCAGATATTATATTTGAAATGTTTTGTGGTTCTACATGTTGTTCTGTCTCCTCAGAGAGATAACAGTTTTCATCTAGCAGGCAGTTAGGAGAGATGTAGATCAACTTTTACTAACAATAATTGAGATAATTTGAAGATGAATTTGATTCTCTTAAAACTTCTGGTCTGCTATTCATCTTAATACATATTGTCTTTCAAGAGCTTCAGATGAAACCCTGGGGTATTTATTTGCGCTTTCCTCCTTGTCAGGTTCTAAGCTCCAGTTTTTCATTTTGCTGGCATTGTGAGGTTCCTAAGTACTCTCCTTCTCCGTGTAGCCACTTAGCCTCCGCTTGGTTTCTTTTCTTTGTTTTTCACTCTGTGCTGCTTAAAATGAGGCAAGTGCCTTTAGGGGGAGAGTGGAACAGAATAATACATTCACTTTTCTGAGGTTTTCTTTCCATGGATTTTAGTCCCTCAGGTCCTGACTGTCTTGGTAGTACTGCAAGCTGATTATTTTCTCTCTAAGTCTGTGATATTCTCAAAATTTCTGAGATAGTACTTTCTTTTTGGCCTTTTGGTCCAATGCAACTTGGAAATCAGGTAATGTTTCAAAATCAAAGGCAGCAGAGAATTTCAGGTTCACACCAGTGCCCTTTCCTTCTCTCTGGATTCCTGGACCCATTCTTGAGTTCTTCACTTTGATTCCATTTTTTTTTTTTAATTGGCTAATGCAAGTCTTTGAGTGTTTTTCCAGAATATGTTAAAAAAAAAAAAGACCATTTATTTTCTCATTTGTTTCATTTGGAAACTATTTTCTTCTTAGTTTCATACATGATAACAACCTAAATATATGTATAAGTCCTATATGAGACCAGTTATCCTGTTTATTGGTTCATTTTAATTCTGTGATCTAGTGTTACATACACTCCTGAAGCCAGTCTTTCTCCCCCTTTGTTGATACCTTGTTTTTGCTTTGTTGGGAACTTAAATTTTCTTGATCCTAGAGATGAAAAGAATTATCAGCACATATATCAATATAATCTCTTTTCACTAATAATCCAGTCACAGAGTAAATCCTTTGTTTTTTTTTTTTTTTAAAGCAGAGAGTGTGTTATTCTTTTTATGGTTGTATACAAAGTGTTTATTGCTTTGAAATAAAATAAATATGGGATATTTTCTCACTTAAAAATTAAGCCAATATGAAAAACCTTTGTTACAGAATGTTCACAGAATGTATATCTAAAAGTAGAAATCTTCTTAGTACTGATTCTCCAGAGTTAGGTCATGTATAGCATTCTAGTTATATTATGTATATATGGACACTATGTGCAAAGTTTTCTTTTTCAAGAATGTTGTCATGTGTGTTATTTTGCAATTCACTCTACAATATAGTTTGTAAATCTTTCCAACTTACCACATTCTTTCTGGTTATCTACTGCTGCATAACAAATCACCCCAAAATTAAATGGTTTAAAACATCAATGTATTACTATACTACCTCTTTTAGTCTGTAGGTCAGGAATTCATATAGTCCTCAGCTGGGAGGACTCTTACAGCAGGGGCTAGAATAGCTGAGGACTGACCAGATCTCTCTCTCTCCTTCAACAGCCCCACTCTCTATTTCTCCTTCCTTACCTCCCAACTTCCTTTCCTCCAGCTCAAGCTAGCTTGAGCTGCCTTGCAGCATGGTGGACTGTGGGTAATTGGCCTTCTCACATGGTGACTTAGAGCCCTAAGAGAGTGTTTCAAGAGACAGAAAACAAGAGCTTCTGGTTTAAGTCCTAAACTAGAACCTGGCACAAAAATAACTTTAATTCTTTATTCGATTAAAGAAGTAACGTATCCTAGCTAGAGCAGGATATCAAGGGAATCCAGATAGTCCAGATTCAAGGGAAGAGTGATGTAGATTCCAATTTTTTTAAAAAGTTAATTTATTTGCCTGGGCTGGGTCTTAGTTGCAGCACGTGGGATCTTTACTTGCAGCATGCAGGGTTTTTAGTTGTGGTATGCAGGATCGTTGGTTGTGGCATGTGAACTCTTAGTTCTCTGACCAGGGGATGAACCCAGGCCCCCTGCCTTGGGAGCATGAAGTCTTAGCCACCAGAGAAGTTCCGTAGATTCCAACTTGATGACAGGAATATTAAAGAATTTAAAGCCATCTTTAATTCAACACAGTCAAAAATTCCCCTTCAGCCAAGCATTATTTATATTCTTCTAACATAAAACATATCCAGACACATTCACAAGCTCCAGAAAGTCTCATCTCCTTGTGGGCACCATGCTCACAGGTCCTGGATCTGTTTATCTAAAGCAGGTTCAGGGCAGGTTTTCTCAGCCTGAAGATCTGTGAGCTCCTTTTGCCTCTCCTCTAAACACCCCACATACGGCAGTGAGGCAGAGATACAGTAACTTTGATAGAGTTTACTTAGAGTGTGACTGCCAGTCGCTGTTGTGACTGAGTGACTCTTTGCAACCCCATGGAATCTAGTCCGCTAGTGTCCTTCTGTCCATGGGATTTTTTCGGGTAAGAATACTGGAGTGGGTTGCTATTTCCTCTTCCAGGGGATCTTCCCAACAGAGGGATCTAACCTGTCTTCTGTGTCTCCTGCACTGCAGATGTATTCTTTACCCAGTGAGCCCTGGGGGAAGCCCAATTGCAATGGACACCCATTCAGTAAGGGAGGATGTAGGTAGTGTTTCCTATAGCAGTCACTCCAGTTCACAGCAGTTCTGAAATCCAGCTGGGAGCATGTCATCAGTTCTTTAATTAAGACCCAGTCCTGCTTCTTGGGAATGATTCTTCACGGCTCTTGGCTTTATCTTTTGGGCTCTTGGTTCCTCCAAGAGTCCTTCTCCCTCAGAAGAAATGGCTCCTGTGTGCAGCCATTAAGGGTTGGGGATCCAGAGGCCTTCTTTCCTTTTGTACCACCTCTGTCCCTTTTAGTTCCAAACTGATCCAGTTCCAGTTCATTCGCTCCATTGTGTCTGACTCTTAGCGACCCCATAAACCGCAACACGCCAGGCCTCCCTGTCCATCACCAACTCCCGGAGTCCACCCAAACCCATGTCCATCGAGTCGGTGATGCCATCCAACCATCTCATCCTCTGTCATCCCCGTCTCCTCTCGCCTTCAATCTTTCCCAGCATCAGGGTCTTTTCAAATGAGTCAGTTCTTCACATCAGGTGGCCAAAGTATTGGAGTTTCAGCTTCAACATCAGTCTTTCCAATGAACACCCAGGACTGATCTCCTTTAAGATGGACTGTTTGGATCTCCTTGCAGTCCAAGGGACTCTCAAAAGCATCAGTTCTTCAATGCTCAGCTTTCTTTATAGTCCAGTTCTCACATCCATACATGACTACTGGAAAAACCATAGCCTTGACTAGACGGACCTTTGTTGGCAAAATAATGTCTCTGCTTTTTAATATACTGTCTAGGTTGGTCATAACTTTCCTTCCAAGGAGTAAGTGTCTTTTAATTTCATGGCTGCAGTCACCATCTGCAGTGATGTTGGAGCCCGCAAAAATAAAGTCAGCCACTGTTCCTACTGTTTCCCCATCTATTTGCCATGAAGTGATGGGACCAGATGCCATGATCTTAGTTTTCTGAATGTTGAGCTTTAAGCCAACTTTTTCACTCTCCTCTTCCACTATCATCAAGAGGCTCTTTAGTTCTTCTTCACTTTCTGCCATAAGGGTGATGTCATCTGCATATCTGATATGTTTTCTTTAAAACTATTGAGGACTTACTGTGACTCAAGCTATTGGTGAGGCGGCTGAGGCACCATATCTCTAAGATTCTTGAAAGCTCGTTTAGGCCTGCACTTAAGTATGTGTGAGGTTTTTTTTTAATTGTGCTGGGTCTTTGCTGTAGCACACTGGGCTCCTTGCTGCTGTATGAGGGCTACTCTCTAAATGAGGCACATGGGCTTCAGTTGCCTTGTGGCATGTGGGATCTTATTTCATGGAAAGGGATCAAACCTGTGTTGCCTGCATTAGCAGGCAGATTCTCAACCACTGGACCACCAGGGGAGTCCCTGTGTGAGGTCTTAACAAAAGTTCTGACTGCCTCATCCCTAACTTCATCTTTATCTGCAGACCACATTTTACTGCCCCGGGATTTGAATGTTTTTGCAAGGAGATGTCAGAATCAGGAGGAACAGTTCTCCACTCTAACCCAGCAGGTCCTGGTTCTATTTCCTCTAAATTCTACCACAAAAAGGGGAATAATTTCTGCTTTAATTCATCTCCGCTTGTCTTTCATCATAGGCATCTCAAAAAGCCCAGTTGGCTTCTTCTGTGCTCTACTTGGAACTCTTCTAGTCAGGTCCATGAACTCATTAGGTTGCCTTCTCATCTGTCATGTCTTGCTAACTGACCCATCAGTCCATGGCTTAGGTGCTCTTTTGTCCAGGAACAGTGTTCTCAGTGTCCTTCAGGTCCTCTCCAAGAGTCTTCCTGAGGCCCTTGCAGCTTTCACTAACAGTCTTATGGGGCACATCTAGCTTCTGTTCATTGTCCAGTCCCAGAGCCAATGTTTTAAGTGTTGGTTACAGCAGCAGTCTACTTCCAGGTACCAAATTTCGTTTTGACTATCTGTTGCTGCCTAACAAACCACTCTAACCTCTTGCCACAAAGTAAAGAATGTGTATTGTAAAGAAGCCAATGCATTCCATAGTCTGCACTTTGATAAGATACATGGAAAACGTTGTCCTCCAACACGTACCCAGATGATTTTTTCTTTTTCTGCTCATTTCTTTTCAGAATGCAACAGACCCTTCATCACCCCCTACCCTTGACTGTCTTGGGCACTTGAAGTAAAGATATTTATTGAAGGTAAAATAAAGGAAGGAAAGACAGGGGAAGGGCTGATGTAGAAGTGACAAAATCCCCATTTTTACCTCACTGGGGACAGTGAGGTTTTTGTTTACTTATTTAATTGGAGTGTATTTGCTTTACAATGTTGTGTTAGTTTCTTCGGTACAACAATATGAATCAGCTATCTGTATACATATATCCCCTCCCTCAGGAGCCTCCCTCCCATCTCCCATCCAGCCCTTCTTGGCCAGCACAGAGCACGGAGCTGAGCTCCCCGTGCTGCACAGCAGCTCCCACCAGCTACTTCACACACGGCGTATGTATGTCCGTGCTGCTCCCTCAGTCCATCCCACCCTCTCCTTCCTCCTCTGTGTCCACAGTCCATTCTTTATAGAGGACAGCAAGATTTAGAGAGAACAAACAACTTACCCACATTCACACAAGCAGTGAGGGCAGAGATCTGATAGACGTGTCCTCCTCTGGTTAAAGGGTTAAATCTACTTTGTACCAGGAGCTCCATGTGTGTTTGTAGACTCGCTTAAGGCTCTTTGGTGACCTGGTTGCCATCCAGAAAATGCCAAAACAACTGATTGCTAGGGGAGGAAACATTGCTAGAAGATGCAGCTTTCATCCAAACTTTCAGAGGGAAAGATGCTTCTGAACTCTACCAACTCTATTAGTTCATGTGCCTGTGACCTTTCAGAAAAACTTCTGGAAACGATTTCTATGTACATCGTTGAACTATGTACATAAGATTCAGCCAGTGGCTTAAGAAGATAATTTGGGAAGTAGGGCAGGTACAAGAAAAGATAGGAGAATACAGGGTAGCAAAGGTTGAATGCCCAAGGTATAGTATCAGCAATGAGTGTGTTACTAGGGCTCAGAGGAACCACACCCAGGGTGCAAACCAGGAGGTGCAGGCAAGGAGGGGACCCTGATTAACTTGTGCCCCTGGCTGGCAGCACCAATGCCCACATTCTCTTGGCACCTGCACCAGCCAGAAGAAAGGTGATTACTGAGCTATTTGGACCAGAGGCTTAGGGCAGTATTGCCTGCTTTGCTTCTGATTGGTGTGAGAATGTTTATGTATCTCTTTTCTTTGATACTGGGAATTGGAAGAATCTGAGCTGGTGGCATAGTCTTTCTGCCACCTAGAGGGGGGCAAGAAACTGGGGACCTTGGAAAAGAGGGTGCTGTCAGGAAAGACTAGTCTGCTCCAGCCAGGTGAGTTCCTTCTCCTATGGCACACCCTTGGGAGGGGCAGAAGGAGACTGGTAGGTGTTTGTCTGTGGGACAGACTGAGATGCCTCCTGATGCTTTTGATTTTTTCTTTTTGCAACACAAACCTTAGTAGCACTGTGTAGTTTGTCAGCTTCTGGGCACATGAGAGGTAGACAGGTAGGGGACTAGAAAAGGTGACTGGAGACTCGGTTAAAGGGTTGCCCTTGAGGCATGGGGCAGGGGAGGAAAGGGGCCTATCTGGGTATGGACGTGGCAGAGGGCAGTGTGAGGGCAGGTTGCAGACAGTCTTCGAGATGTCAAGCTCACACCTGTGTCCAGGCACCTTCAACCCGTCATCGAATCCATTCTGTGACCTTGGGAAGGGAGGTGAGGGGCCAAACCACGTGTTCTCAGACCCCCCGGGAGCGGGATCAGAGGTCAGCAGGCGGTCGCTGCAGAAGTGCCTCCCTAGGTGATACTGCGGTGGGCACCCCGAACCCTCCTCCTCCCCCAGTTCTGGCCTCCAGTACCTTAACTCGGCGCCTGCCCTATCCCTGGGCGCGGATGCAGGTGTGATCCTGGCGCCGGGGATGAAGTAGTTAAGGTGGGGGGCGCTTCGGTGAGCTGTCCAATACGGGGAACAGCAGTTTGCCGGAGTTAACGTGGGCAGCTTCTTTGGGGAGGAAGGAAGGAGGACCGTCTGCCAAGCTCCAGTTCGCCCCCCGCGCGCGTGTGCCTGTGTGTGCAGTGCGTGTGTGTGTGTGTGTGTGTGTGTGAGCGAGTGTGAGTGCGCGCGCGCCGAGGCGTTCCTCAGGTTGCGCTGCCTGGAAACCGAGGGAGCCATTGGCGAGGCGGAGGGGTGGGGGTGGGGGCTCCCGGACCCTCCGAGGCGAGGCGCGCCCAGAAACCCGGCTCCTGACGCGGGCGAAGGCAGGGCGGGGACAGCGCCGCGGGCTGCCTCAAGGCCCCGGGGGGCCCGCTGGGGAGGAGCCGGGGAGGAGGCCGGAGCTGCATGGAGTTTCTAGGGCGCGCAACTCCGGCGGGGCCTCGGCCACTAGGCTTCGGGGCGCAGCGAGGCAGCCGCGCACATGGGCTGAGCCCGCGCGCCGGGGCTCTGCACGGCCAGCGGGAGCGGGAGGGGTAGAGCCGCGCGCCGAGCCGGGGTGCGGGGCAGCGTCCCCAGACGGGAGCCGAGGACAAGGACAAGAGGAGCGCGCCCAGATCGCGCTCCGAGCCGACGAGGGGCTCGCGCCGACCCCGGCGCGCGCTTGGGGAGCAGCCCGGGGCGCCGTGGGAGCCGGCGGCAGCGAGGATGCCGGCGCGGGGCCGCGGCGGCCGGCCGGGGGTGTGAGTGTGAGGCTGAGCGCTGCCCGCCGGCGCCTCCCCCCGCGCCACCTCCTCCCTGCGGGCCTCGGAGGAAGCCCCCGGCGCGCGCGGAGGCGCCTCGGAACCCGGGCTTCGGGGCGGCGGGCCCGCGCGGCCGGCCCCGGCCCAGCCAGAGGTGAGTGCCGCCGCCCGCTCGCTCCCGCCCTCGCCTCTTCCCTCCGTCCGCCCTTCTGCACCGTGCCCAAAGCCCGGGGCTGTGGCGGGCCCTAGCCCCAGAGTGGGCGGGCTGGCGACAACGCCTCCCATACCTGTTGGCGCTGGAAGAGGGCACCGGGCGGCTGGGGGTTGCCCGAGCCTCCTTGCTGTCCCTGGGGGTGGCGGGTGTCCGCCCGCCTGGGGGCGTGGGGTCCGGGCAGGGCGACGGGTGTCCCACCCGGGTGTCCCAGAACTGTGCGGGCTGCAGGCTGGGCGCCGTTCGCCGAGTCCCCGGCGCCGGTAGCCGCTTGTCTGCGCGCCCCCGGCCGCGGGCGCCTGGGCGGTGGAAGGGAGAGGAACTGCACCGCAGCCCAGGTGGAGAGCCGGGCGGCTTCCAGGTACCCGGGAAGCCGGGAGTCCTGGCATTCGGGGGAGGATTCCCTCCACCTCCAGCCCCGGCGAGGGCTATTCGCCCTCCCGGGCGCACGCTCCTCGCCGCCACCGCCCGGTGTCTGCCGGCCCTGGGGAGCGCGGGATCACCCGGAGCCCTCCGGCAGCCCAGCGTGGGACCTGGCTGTCACTCAGCTGGCCTCTGGGTCCCCGGCAGCTTCCAGAGTCCCGCGCCCCGGCAGAGGCGGGCGCCGACTCCGCCGGGCGGTCTGGGTTTACTGGATGCCCCAGCGTCCCCGGACTGGCGCGACGCGGAGTGAACTTCTTCAGACTTGGCCTGAGGGCGCCTAGGCAGCAGCAGGTAGTTCTGGGGACGGCCTCGGGGCCAGGGAGAGCGGAGGATGCCTCACCCCGACGGGATGGGGTGCTGAACGTGGAGCGAGGGCTACTTTTTGCTATCTAGGCGCCAGCCACGTGCGCCCTCTGCCCCCATCCCCAGCATCATTTCCCTCTTCATTTTTTTCTTTGAGGGCCAGTGTGTGTGTGCGGAAAGCGCCTTCCTTGTGTTGATGAAGTCCTTTGCCCCGTGAAATGATGCCTGCAGTTCCTGAGGTCCCAAGACTGGGGCGCCATCCCCAGGCCTTGAGCTCCGTATTTTGCTGGGCTCGGGGGAGAACAGCTCAGTGCCGGTGTGTGTGGCTGTGTTAGGTCGTGCCCACTGAAGTCTGATTAGTGCTAGTAATAACTATATAAGAACAGCCTCAGGGATGGGGTTGGGGTGGCCTTCTCTAGGAGGAATGGGTAGATTTCTTCCCTTCGTGTGTCCAGACACACAGAGCATTCGTGCAAAAGTGAAAACTCATAACTCTTAGGATTTCCACGTTCTGCTTCCTTAACTGCTGACTCGCAGTCCAAAAGATAAACTCTCTTTCAGTTCAGGCCTCTGAGCCTTGGAAAGGGTTTTAAAGCCATTTGGTGTGAAATTGTCTTGAGGCCAGAGGAGGACACGGTTTTCATCCAACCCTGACCGCAGCTCTCCTCCTTGGTTTGTTGGTGGTTTTCATTTCATCTATTTTTGGGGGAAAAAAAAGTGTTGCAGGTAGAAGGAGGTGTTGATGGAATCTCAATTGTCTTTGCTACTTGGTTCTTTGAGGCTGTGAAGTCTGGAGGCAGTTCGGACGACGCCTGTGTTGCTGCTCTCTTGAGACACCCCCAGCTAAGGATGGATTTTTGGGCTCCAGGAGCTGCAAAACTTTGCTAGTTCCTTAGGCAATTGGCCCCTACACATGCCTGATGGATGCCCCTGGGCAGTGTTTCCCGCGGCCTGTTCTAATGGAGGCCCAGCTGAGGCCCCCCCGCCCCTTTCTGAGTTCACTGCAGACATGTGGGTTTTTAATGGCAGTAGCTGCCTGAAAAACAGCTATGTTTACCAAGAAGCTGGTCTACAACACTGATGTTGGTTACTGACTGTATCCAAGTGGAGTAATGAAAACAAAACTCTCTGGAAACCCAATCCCTCGGATATTTTATTGGAGGAGCGCTAAATCCTCTTAGAATTGTTCATTGAGATTACCTTTCTCTGAACTTGGACTGTAACTACTGCCAGTAATCAGGCCTTTAGTGAGGGTGCTGCAAAGGGGTTTGCAGAAAGAAAATAATTTCATTCAGCTGGTTCCATGGAGAACATGATGGGCAGGACGTGATGGAGACCCACGGCTCCCTTTCCTTGCGAAGGGATGGTGGGGATTGGGGTGAGGTGAGGGTGCAGGTGTGAAGGCTGCTTGGTTAACGTTTATCTCCACAGTGGGAGGCCTCTGATCAGTGCCCAAGCATTGGGCAAGGTTAGGCGGCCGTCTAGAAATTTCTTTTCCGTTGCAAGTGGCTTTGGGAGGGACGGCGTGCTTCTGGATCAACAGTGGGAGAGATGTATCTGAGGGCTGGTCTTAGGTCCTGGCACTGTCTGCTAGCTGGCTCCGACAGCCTCTGCAGTGCCCATTGGGTGGCAGAAGGGGGCGCTAGTTCTTACATAGGGAGGAATTCTGGTGGCTCAAAGAGAACTTGGACGTTTAAGGCCTTTGCACACCCTCTTAATTCAGATTTCTGGGACCCTTCTTGATGTCAGACACTTCTACACATTGGAGCTCACGTAACCTTCATGTTTCATATTTGGAAACTGATGCTGAAGGTGGGTAACTAACTTTCATGTGAGCAGGTAGTTTGTGGGTAAGAGGCAGGGTTAGGGTTTGATTCTAAGAGGCTGGTGTTCCTGATTGTAGGTCCAGGGCTCTTTGCACCCTGCTGCTCATGATCTGAAGAGTGTTTTAGTAACCTTTGACCTTCAGTGCCTTGTCGAGGATCAGACCCAAGGCGGGTGCCCCTTCTGTGCTGAGTGAATCCAGGGCAGCATCTCATTCCTTATTCCTGACAAGGAAACTCAGGCATGGAAGGAGCTCTGTCTTGTGCAGTGGGTCAGGGAAGGAGGCCTTGCCCTCCACGTGTGCCCACATTGGAGCTACGTGGGGCTCAAGTCCACGCTGGCTTAATTATAGATGGTGGTGCCTTTGGTCGCTTGTTCCCTCTCTGTGCCCACAGTGGTATGGAATTGGGTGACATCTTTGCCCTTCCCTTGAAGCTTAACCTGATGTAGTCAGAGTGTCTGAAATGTCTTTTCATGATGGAGAACCATTAGGCGGCGCAACGAGCCACAGCCTCCAGTGCTTGTTAAGACAGTGTGCATCCCAACTCGCAAACAATGAAACTGTCCTTCAAGATGGGCAAGGCATTGGCTGACCCCTCAGTGGCTCCCTTGGAGGCTAATTCTGCATGTGGTTTGAAAGGAGGAAAATGAAAGCACAGTTGTGGCATCCAACCTGGGGCTTTCTGAGTGAATGATGTTTTTAATCATTTAACATTGAACAAAAATGTATTCAGTGCCTATTATGTGGTATGGATATAGAAATGAACATGAGATGAATATGACACAGCGGCTGCCATCAGAAAATTTACACATTAATGGGGAAGGCAGACCATGTGTGAGGGATACACATTTGTGAGCAGAGATGGGAGGCAGTCAGTCTAGTGTGACACTGATGTCTGAGCTGAGCTTGAAGGATGGCTATGAAGTAGCCAGTCCTCCATGGGTATTCCAGGCAGAGGATGTTATGGGAGAGGTAAGAAAACACATGGAAGATATGATAAAGCAACTGGTAATTTGGACCCCCTGGAGCTTCAAGAGTGAGGCAGGGAAGGACGAGAGAAGAGGCTGGAATGGTAGCAGAATGCTTGTGGTCAGGAATAGGGGGCGAGTGGCAAGGTCAGATTGGAGTTTTAGGTAAGTCTGGTTGGAGACCTTGTGGAGAATGGATTTGGCAGTGAGAAGACCAGAGGCGTAGATACCGGTGAGGTGGCTGGAGCTGAGGCTATGGTGGGGACTATGGAGGAGAAGAGATGGATTGAGCAAACATTTAGGAGAATTCTCAGTTAGGGTTTCTGGGTTGCAAGCAACAGAAACCAGCTCTAGCTAGCAACTAAAGCCCACAAGGAGAATGTTGTACAAGCTCTGATGGAAATTCACAGGGCTGGGGACACGCCTGAAGAGCCAGGCTTGGAGCAGTTGGGAATTAGGTAGTCGAGGGGATCTTGGTGGCTGGAGTAGTCTTATGGTTTCTCTCAGGTGATGCTATGAAAGTAAATGATCTCTATCCTTTCCCTCCATCATCATCATCATCATCTTATTATTATTATTATTATTCTGCTATATTCAAAATGCTCAGAGGAAATCTCTAACTGGCAAAGCTTTGGGTCTTCATATCAGGAATAGCTTTCTGAAATTTCACTGGACTGGGGAGAGGTAGTTTTTCTGAAAGGAAGCTGGAATAAATCTGCTGGAAGACTTGGGCGTGTCCTCCACAGGAGGGTTAGTTGGTGGGACTCACTGATTGAGTAGGAGTATTAGTAGGAGAAGGGAAGGGTGTAGCATGACCACAGAGTTTCCAGCATAGGTAACGAGGTGGATAAGCAAAATGAAAGTCTGGCCAGACTAAATAACTCACTTGTTTCCTCACTGGCAGAGCTGTGGGCAGTTCTCTGTGATCAGGCCGTGGGAGAAGGTAACAGCCTATTTTAAAAAGTCTCATTAAGGGGCAGTGCTGCTGAGGATAAGGCCTGTTTAAATAGGTTACTTTAGCTCATGCCCCACAAATCTGGGTAGTTTGAAAGCATTTTCATTCATTCATCCTGTATTTATTGAGCATCTCTGTACCAGGTACCAGGGACAATGGCCAATTAGATAGAGGTGGTACTCTCATATTCTAGTGGTGTAAGACAATGAAAAAACAAAAATGGAAAATAAAATTAGGTGATATCATGGAGGAAAAGGCAGGGATTTCTTCAGATTGGGTGGTCAAGAAAGTTCTTACTGAGGAGTCATAGTTAAGCTGGGTAAGTTGGGAGAAGGTCTAGGCAAGAACTTCCAGGCAGTGTCATCTGCCAGTGCAAAGGTCCTGAGGTAGACACTGCTGGGTGTGTTGAGGAACAGGAAGGAGGCTAGCATGGCAGGAGATGTGTACCGAGAAGTAGGGGCTAGTTCATGGGGGGCCTCGGAGGTCACCCTGCAGAGTTTGGATTTGATACTGAATTAGTTAGGAGGACCAGGAGGGGTTTTAAACAGCAAACTGACATGATCCAATTTCTGTTTTCAAAAGATCACCCTGGCAGCTGTGCCTTCTGTGTGTACTACCTTAGTGCAAGAATGTGAATCTCTATTCATCAGAGTCTAAAATGAAATGTAGTATTTGAGAGTAACAGATGGAGAGAAAATGCTTTAGTGACCTTAATTTAGTGGTTTCTCATGTACCAATTAAATGTGGGTATGGACAAAACCACATTTCTAGTATGATTTCAGTTTTGTTTAAAAATGTGGTATAGAAGAATAATAGAAAGAAGTGGACTTAAAATGTTAACAGTGCTTGTCCAAAGGAATTGGCATTATGAATGATTTTTTTAAAATGAGCTCAAATTTCTTTTATAATCAGAACCAATTTTTTTTTTAATGTATTCACTGATGACCACCAATGTCATGGATGGGGTGTTTTGAGACTGTATCAACTAAACACTCTTTTCCTACCGTTTTATTTCTGGAAATTTTAATGTGAAAAACCCATGGGTCCTGGTTGGGGCCGAAATTAGGGTGCTTAACCTTGTACAAGCTGTCCAGTGGGTGGCTCTTTGTTTTATGCTTAAAAAATATTTTCATTATGAAAGCAAACATTGTTTTTTTAAAAAAAGTAATTAAAGTCATATGGAAATGTTACCTTAAAAAACGAAAGCACCTTTCTGCATTCTCCTTCCCCAGATCATTCATATTTTTGTACATGTATCATTAGATTTTCTTCCTCAGCATTTCAAATACCTCCATCTATATTTTGTTGAAGGATTTTGGAATATTGCTGTAACAAGTCACCCTTTCTCCAAATGACTCTCCCAGACTCCTTCCTCTAGAGCTTGAAACCTTGATGACCTTTACCCCCTTGAAACAAAATCATTAGGAAACTTGAACACATCATTTAGCTGGGAGAAACGGCCTCTTGCCTTTTCAGTATTCAGAGTGTTCACTGAAAGCATACTTTATACTTATAAAAAATGGAGCAATTAAATATTCATTAAAAGTTCATCTCTGAGCATTTAAACAATATTACTCTAGTGTTAGAACCCCAAAGTTGGGTTTATGATTACAAATCACTTTTGTTTCATTAACACAAGTTTGCTCCTATGAAAACTTGAAAGTGCAAGTCAGGGAGCTTGGTTCATTATTTTGGTGACATGTTTATTACCTTGGAATATTATCCTTTGAAAACAGGAAAAGCAAAGCATTCCATGGAGTGTTACTCAGAGCCATGGATGTGTTTGGGAAGTGCTTCATGGTCTCATCCTGCAGACTGGCCTTGGGGGCTGAAGTGTCAGGATTGAACTGCCATCAACTCCGTGCTCCTGTGTTGGATGGGAGACTCATGTGATTCAGCAGAATTACTACCTTTCCCATCAGTTCTTTAATTAAACACATCCTTTCTTGGGGAAGAGGAGAGCAAAGACGTTCTTAGAAGAGAATGCTTGAAAAGTAATAGAACCATGGAGTTGATGAGTGAGCAGGGACCTTGGTTATCTCATTTTACAGATGCGGAGAAAGAAGGACTGGAGAGAGCACATGACATGCGTTCTGTTAAACAGAGTCGATTTCCCCACCCCAGGGCCTCTTCCCTACACTCGGCACCCGCTCCGTGTTGTCAGAAAAATGAATTTATTTTGGTAAACCCAAGAATTAGGAAAGCATGCTGAACCTGATGAAAAATGGGAGGGTTTTTGTGCTGTTCATTCATTCTGTAAAGTGTAATCTGTTTGTGTACTGATAACAGGCCTAATTACTGTGTAAACATTTTTATAGCCTGGTAAGAAAAACCTCAAAACATCTGTACTGCACATTGATGGAGCCATTCAGCCTCCAGCATCCCACTGCTCATTCTTAAAACCAGTTGCTCTGTTATTTCATCTGGTCTATGGTAGATGATTCATTTGATGCACAGACACATAAACACACACTCCAGATCCAGCGGGAAGTGACAAGTAATATTAGGAAACTTGCATCGTACTTACTACGTGTCATCCACTCTCTGATTATGAGCATTTCCCCCATTTTACAGATGAAGAAATGAACAGACAACTCAGGGTCCCAGGTTCACTACACTATAGACTCCCCTCTAGAGATAGATGTGTAACTCACTAGTTAAATCTCCACCTTCCCTCTTCTCCCAAAGAGAAGCAGACTTTCTACCACAAAGATCAGGTGTGACTTTGTGAAATCACTTTAGTCAAATCACTTTTCTTTTGGCCAGACTCATGAACATAGAGCTGCGAAGAGTCCTCTGAGGGGATGGCGTTTTCAAGTCTGTTTGGTGAGTTGTCCCAGTCCCTTTTGTTCCCGAGTCACTTGGCGGTAGCTAGTCCACACATATCATCTGCCCTCAGCTGAGGCTGGTGGTTCTCCTTTCATTTGGAGACTCAACTCTCAAGTTAGTTGTACCAACACTAACCAACCTGTGAGCCCCGGTATACTCAAGAACTGCTGGCTCCCAGCTTGGCTCCTACAGGGTGTTTACATGTAGGCTCCTACAAGGCTCCTTTGGTGTTTACATAAACACCAAAGTTCTCAACTTCTCACACCCAAGGAGGTAGATGTGTCTTTCAAAACCCCAGAAGCACAGAATCCATGGAGCCTTCAAAGGGCAGGAGGCAACAGGGAGGAATCATATAATTGAAGAGGAGGGAAACAGACATGCTGGTGGGTACTGTCAGTGGGTCCTCACACAGAGACCTTGGGCTTAAGGCGTTCGTTCTGACGCAGGCTGACTCAGAATCTGGCACACTAGAAGGGACTGAAGCCAGGGAGGACGTGCCCTGGACTCTCCTGGCTGCGGGTTCCAGCCGCTGGCCGGAGGATTCCCTGTACTTGGAGATCCTTGCATGAGAGGTGTTGCTAAATAAGTGAGTTCTTTCCTCTAATTTGGAGTGTTGTGGTTGTCATGAGAGACAGAGAGAAGGAAAGAAAGAAAGAAATAGCAAGTCAGTGCTGCCAGGTAGCTTTCCCTGGGAGTGTCCATGTCCTGCAGGACCTTGGGGGCTACAGGGCCGTGATCTTAAACACAAAGGTACATGACAGAGGCCGGGCCTGACTTGGGACGGTGACCCTTCATCAGGTAGAACTCCAGGGAGTGGGTGACCCCGCTGTGATCTTGGGAAAGGTGATGCATATCTTTCTAGGGGGAGGTTGGCTGGCTCTGGGCTTCCTTTGTGGCTCAGCTGGTAAAAAATCCGCTTGCAATGCGGAAGACCTGGGTACGATCCCTGGGTTGAGAAGATCCCCTCGATGAAGGGAAAGGCTACCCACTCCAGTATTCTGGCCTGGAGAATTCCATGAACTGTTTAGTCCATGGGGTCGCAAAAAGTCGGACATGACTGAGCAACTTTCACTTTTTCTTTGGCTGGCTCTGGATTTGAATTTTAGAACCTGAACTTGAGAGTTTAGTTCAGTACTTCACAGACTTTGCTGCATGTTAGAGTTCCCTGGGAAACCTTAAAAATGTCCCAGTGCCCCATCACATCCCAGGCCAGTGAAACCTGAATCGTCGCTGTGAGGGTGGGGGAAGGAGCGAAATGGGACAAGGTTCTCGCCCCACCCCCACCCCAGGTGATTCCACTGTACAGCCAACTTGCTTTCCTCTAAGGAGAGTGCCTGCCAATCGCCTGAGGATCTTGTTCAAGTGCAAGTTCTGATGCCGGGTCTGGAGCAGGCTGGGAGCCTGCATTTTTAACCAGCTCCAGGTGCTGCCATGGGGTCGCAAAGAGTCGGACATGACTGAGCGACTGAACTGAACTGAACTGAGGTGCTGCCAGAGAACAGGGCCCAGTTAGAAGAAACATGTTCCAGACTTACTTAGCCTCACAAGGAGGGCTTCTGGGATCATCGCTTTTTCATGAGAGTATGGCCTCCTTAGTTCATCCGAGTTTGGAGAACAAGGGGCCCGGATCCTGCCTTTTCCACTTTGTATTCTTATAAAGAACAATAGAGCAATTGAATATTCATTAAAAGTTCATCTCTGAATATTGAAATGTTATTGCTCAGGTATTGGAGCCCAAAAGTTAGCATCATGATTACAAATCACTTGCATTATTTTTGTCTTTCTGGATCCAGAATGTTGTCTTGTCCCTGGTCAGCATTTATAGAGTCAGAATCAGAGGTTCTGACTGCTGGAAAGGACCATAGGACTTATTTTATCTAAACCACTCAGTTATGGAGAGGAGTCTGCTAAGACTCAGAGAGGTTTGTCCAGAGTCACAGATCATCAGGCTGGCGCTGCTGTGAATGCGAGACCAGGAGGAGAGACATGACAGGATGAATCCTGGGGAAAAGATCCCCCTCCCTCCCACCCCATGCTGCTCCTGAAGCAGGGGAATCAAACGACACAGGCATCCAGAAAGATGGCTAGTTATAGTCATGTTCAAACACCTGTTTCACAATCCAGAACCATTGCTGCCAATGATACCTGTGTTTTTCCATCAAAATGTCTCAAAATCCAGAAATATTACTGCCAATAATATCTGTGTTTCTCCATCCTCTCCCTGCAGCTTCAGGTAAGGATGCAGAAGCACGACTAAGCACTTTGCTTCTGCAGTTAGAGTTGACACGTTGACAGATGTTCAACAACCCGGTCCCAGGCGGGATGCTGACGCAGGCTGCCCTGCATCATGCAAAACAATTACATTTACCATTTCTACTCCAAATATTTTCCTCCTGTGGTCCAAACAAATAAATAACATTCTCAACATATAGGTTTCTGGATGTCGTGGTGGATAATGTTAAACCTGATGTAAGAATAGTTCATAATTGATGTTCTTGGCATTTATCACCCAGCCATGACATGTTCAGCAGGTGATGACTAATAAATTATATTTTGTTGGATCCTTTTTTTCCCCCAGTTTTTTCAACTCCAGACACCTGTTTCAGCATGTCAGTGCTGGCAGGGACATTTTCTGCCTTGTCACTTTTATGCTTTAGAAACTAACTTGAGATGAAGACCGGTGGGTGTGAAACTCAAGGACCGAAATGGACACTGCTTTCTCAGGGTGTGTGTATTTTGACCTAGGAGGTCAAGTCTTTAAACAGAGTGGGAGAAGACTTACGGGCACATGAAAGTTAGTAGAAAGATGAGGCAGTATAATTATAGCTAATGGTTATATAAGTCCTCCTTTCTGAGTACTTGGTGTGTGTTAACTCCTTCAGTTCTTTCAGTGAAGCTTTGATGAAGTAGATCCTGCAACTGTCTCTATTTGTGTGGATGAGGACCCCAAACCACAGAGAGGTTAAGTACTTTATTGAAGGTCCCGCAGATAATGAGTACTGAAGCTTGACTCATGACTCTAAAACTCATGTCCTTAAGTCACCAGGCTATACTACCTCTGTAACTTTGATTACCCAAGACATGCCAGGGGCTGCAGAGGACTTCCACAGGACATTGTCACCCAGACCCCAAGTCTGCCATTCCCCTCCTGGAGCACCCTTTGACCTTTGAGTGGAGGCCTGCTCCCTCATACTGCTGGAGTGGGTGCTGATGACATTGGCCTTCTCCTGTTTCCCCCATCTTTGCTTTTGTAGCTCTCTGTAGATGTGTCCATGATGGGCCCACCTCTGGGCAAACCCTAGTTCATAAACAAAGAAGAGGATTCAATATGTAGGTTTGGAATGTCTTGTGGGGCAACTCTGTATATGGAAGCATCAGATACTTGTGTCCTACTTGATTTTCAGACTTCTACTTTCTCTTGTTGGCCACGCACATACTCAATTCTGGCTTTCATCTTCCCATTAAACTCAGGGGTGAGAACTCTGCCTTAGTCTCTGCCTCATCCTTGCTGAACTGTTCATATTGGTTGATATTATCCCCCTAACATGAGCTTCCAATGGGGGTTCTGTGCAGATTAATGGGACACCCCGAGTTCTCCCTTTCTTTAGGCCTGCTCTCTGGCCTGTATCTCCTGGGTCCAGTCCTTGCCTAAGTTGTGCCATGATTGCTCTGCCCTGTGGGCTTGGGGGCCCTCATGCTTCATTCTCTCAGCCCATACCCATTGCCTTGGGTTCTGATTAGCCTGGTTTTGGCTCTCCCTCTCTTTCTGCCTGTCTGGTGTTGCTGTCTGATTTTCATGTCCATTCTTTAGGGGTTGGCAAACTTTTTCTGTCAAGAGGTATACAGTAAGTATTTTGGGCTTTGCAGGTCCTGTGATCCCTGTTGCAGTGACTCAGTTCTGTTGTAGCTGGAAAGTAACTATGGACAAGGTGTAAATGATGCGAAGAGCTGACTTATTGGAAAAGACCCTGCTGCTGGGAAAGATTGAAGGCGGGAGGAGAAGGGGACAACAGAGGATGAGATGGTTGGATGGCATCACCGAATTGATGGACCTGAGTTTGAGCAAGCTCCAAGAATTGGTGATGGACAGGGAAGCCTGGAGTGCTGCAGTCATGGGGTCGCAAAGAGTCAGACATGACTGAGTGACTGAACTGAACTGATCAATAGGTGTGTTGTGATAAAACTTTATTTACAAAAGCAGAAGGTGGGCTGGGTTTTGGCCCATGGTTGTAGTTTTCTGACCCCTGTTGCAGAATGCCTGTTGGCTGTCTCTTTCTGACTTCAACCTTCAATTCTGTCGGTCTTTGGCATGGGTAGCCTAGAACCCTGCACTATGATTTCTATTCTGAATTCCCTGTACATGTTGACCTTCCTGACCTATTGCTATATTCACTTTGCAACCTTGACTTTGAATGAAACCAACCATTCACTTTTTCAAGTTCTCAGTCAGCTAAATCAATTCTACTAAAAATGTAGGTTGTTCAACAACAGGTAGGTCTTAAATCCATTCTGCAAATCCTTGTATTGAATTCTGGCTGGTTTCTTGACCAGAAATACATTGGTTGTATCCCCGAGTCTTTTCTGTCAGTGTCCTCCTCTCCTCTCCCACGTGTGTTCTTGGCAGATATCCTTGCTTCCTGCTTTGAGAGATTGGGGCCTGTATCCCATTGCCTCTTCCCTTGACCTCAACATTCTCCATCATTTCTGCTTCAAAATTTCTCCTTTCTTCCCGTTTCAAAGGAAGATGTATCCTTACTCTTTTACAAGAAAAACTTGACTGTGCCATGAATCTCATGTGTTTCCGTTTCTCCTTTGTCAGATCTCAAATTTTCCTTTCTTTATCTCATCGTCGTAAGTCTCTCTAAAACTTCGCTTGACCCTGCCACCTACCTAGCCTGCCATCCTATTTCACTTCCTCTCTTTAAAGGGAAGCTTCTGAAAAGAAGCCTCTGCCCCTGTCACTCTCACTCTTTGACCTTATTCTTGTCTTTTCTGTTAACCCTTGGCTGCTGGCTGACCCTACTGTTGGGCCCCTATGAGAGTAAGTCTTAAATACTTAATATACCGTAAACTTGCTTTTGGAAAGGTCACTGACAGCCTCATTTTAAAATCTAATGATGTGGACTCACTTCTCATGCTTGGCAATATATGATACCATCAGTCACCCTTTCCTCAGGTAACTCCCCCTGAGTGAACTCTCATGGTTTTATTCTCACCTCTTGGCCTTTTATATGAGTCCGCTAGGGCTGCTGTAACAAAGCACCACAGGCTGAGTGGATTAAACAACAGGGATTTATTTTCTCATAGTTCTGGAGGCTGAAGCCCAAGATCAGGGTATCAGCAGGGTTGGTTTCAGAGGTTGAGGGAAGGATCTGCTCCAGGTCTCTTTCCTTGGTTTGCAGACAGCGCCTTATCTCTGTCTTCAGATGGCCTTCCCTGTGTCTGTATCCAGTGTTCTGTTTCTTATAAGGATACCAGTCATATGGGATGAAGACCCACTCCGATGATCTCATTTTAACTTAATTACCTCTTTAAAACCTATCTCCGGACACGGTCATGTTCTGAGGTTAGGACTTCAACATATGAATTCTGGGGAAAGACACCATTCAGCCCGTAACACTTTTCTATCTCCATATTTCCCTTTGTATGTGTGTATGTGCTCAGTCCATTCAGGTATGACCTAAATCAAATCCCTTATGATTATACAGTGGAAGTGAGAAATAGATTTAAGGGACTAGATCTGGTAGATAGAGTGCCTGATGAACTATGGACAGAGGGGTTCATGACATTGTACAGGAGACAGGGATCAAGACCATCCCCATGGAAACGACATGCAAAAAAGCAAAATGGCTGTCTGGGGACGCTTTACAAATGGCTGTGAAATGAAGAGAAGTGAAAAGCAAAGGCAAAAAGGAAAGATATAAGCATCTGAATGCAGAGTTCCAAAGAATAGCAAGAAGAGATAAGAAAGCCTTCCTCAGCGATCAATGCGAAGAAATAGAGGAAAACAACAGAATGGGAAAGACTAGAGATCTCTTCAAGAAAATTAGAGATAGCAAGGGAACATTTCATGCAAAGATGGGCTTGATAAAGGACAGAAATGGTATGGACCTAACAGAAGCAGGAAATATTAAGAAGACATGGCAAGAATACACAGAAGAACTGTACAAAAAAGATCTTCACGATCAAGATAATCACGATGGTATGATCACTCACCTAGAGCCAGACATCCTGGAATGTAAAGTCAAGTGGGCCTTAGAAAGCATCACTATGAATAAAGCTAGTGAAGGTGAAGGAATTCCAGTGGAGCTCTTTCAAATCCTGAAAGATGATGCTGTGAAAGTGCTTCACTCAATATGCCAGCAAATTTGGAAAACTCAGCAGTGGCCACAGGACTGGAAAAGGTCAGTTTTCAGTCTAATCCCAAAGAAAGGCAATGCCAAAGAATGCTCAAACTACTGCACAATTGCACTCATCTCACATGCTAGTAAAGTAATGCTCAAAATTCTCCAAGCCAGGCTTCAGCAGAACGTGAACTGTAAACTTCCAGATGTTCAAACTGGTTTTAGAAAAGGCAGAGGAACCAGAGACCAAATTGCCAACATCCGCTGGATCATGGAAAAAGCAAGAGAGTTCCAGAAAAACATCTATTTCTACTTTATTGACTATGCCAAAGCCTTTGACTGTGTGGATCACAATAAACTGTGGAAAATTCTGAAAGAGATGGGAATACCAGACCACCTGACCTGCCTCTTGAGAAACCTGTATGCAGATCAGGAAGCAACAGTTAGAACTGGACATGGAACAACAGACTGGTTCCAAATAGGAAAAGGAATATGTCAAGGCTGTATATTGTCACCCTGCTTATTTAACTTATATGCAGAGTACATCATGAGAAACACTGGGCTGGATAAAGCACAAGCTGGAATCAAGATTGCCGGGAGAACTATCAATAACCTCAGATATGCAGATAACACCACCCTTATGGCAGAAAGTGAAGAGGAACTCAAAAGCCTCTTGATGAAAGTGAAAGAGGAGAGTGAAAAAGTTGGTTTAAAGCTCAACGTTCAGAAAACGAAGATCATGGCATCCGGTCCCATCACTTCATGGGAAATAGATGGGGAAACAGTGGAAACAGTGGAAACAGTGTCAGACTTTATTTTTTGGGGGCTCCAAAATCACTGCAGATGGTGACTGCGGCCATGAAATTAAAAGACGCTTACTCCTTGGAAGAAAAGTTATGACCAACCTAGATAGCATATTCGAAAGCAGAGACATTATTTTGCCAACAAAGGTCTGTCTAGTCAAGGCTATGGTTTTTCCAAAAAGTGGTCATGTATGGATGTGAGAGTTGGACTGAAAAAAGCTGAACAACGAAGAATTGATGCCTTTGAACTGTGGTGTTGAAGACTCTTGAGAGTCCCTTGGACTGCAAGGAGGTCCAACCAGTCCATTCTGAAGGAGATCAGCCCTGGGTGTTCTTTGGAGGGAATGATGCTAAAGCTGAAGCTCCAGTACTTTGGCCACCTCATGCGAAGAGTTGACTCATTGGAAAAGACTCTGATGCTGGGAGGGATTGGGGGCAGGAGGAGAAGGGGACGACAGAGGATGAGATGGCTGGATGGCATCACCAACTCGATGGACGTAAGTCTGAGTGAACTCCGGGGGTTGGTGATGGACAGGGAGGCCTGACGTGCTGCGATTCTTGGGGTCGCAAAGAGTCAGACACGACTGAGGACTGAACTGAACTGAACTGATGTGCTCGTCAGTCAGTTGTGTCCAACTCTTTTGCAACCCACCAGATGGATTGCAGCCCATCAGGTGGATTGCAGCCCACCAGGCTTCTCTGTCCATGGAATCTTCCAGGCAAGAATACTGGAGTGGGTTGCCATTTCCTTCTCCAAGGGATCTTCCTGATCCAGGGATTGAACCCACACCTTTTGTGTCTCCTGCATTGCAGGCAGATTCTTTACCACTGAACCACTTGGGAAGCCCTATGTTTTCCCTTTCTACCCCTCAAATGTAGCTGTTCCCAAACTCGATGCTTTGGCCCCTTTGTTTTTTAAAATTTATTTATTTTTAATTGGAGGATAGTTGCTTTACAATATTGTGATGGTTTCTGCCATACATCAGCATGAATTAGCCATAGATATACATACATCCCCTCCCTCTTGAGCCTTGGCCCCTTTCTTTTCACACTCTCTCTAGTTTCTCTCTTGGAACAATCTTCTTTCCCTCCACACTTTAATTAGCTTTTGTAACATCACCTCTTATCAGACATGAGATGTAAGTATTCTCATAGGCACTCCAAACTCAGCGTGTCCCAAACAGAATGGACCATTTCCTCCACAACATATAGCACATTCTCCTGCCTGGCCCTCAGCCCTGAGCCCCAAGGATGATCAGGATAAGATGCTGGTTGTCATCTCTGACCCTCTGTCTCCACCCACCTGTGATTGATGGGTGTGTCACGGGCACCGACATTCCAACCCCACTGGCACTGCTGTTATTTTGGCCTGGACTTGAGCCTATTCCTCCAGGTCCATCCACTGGAAACACGATGGGAGTCATGCCGCTCAGGACTTCTAGAACCTTCCAGCTGCATCTCACTGAGGTTGAAATTCCAGCGCCTTAGTGCCTTTCATTTGGTCTCCTTGGTGGTTGACCACTGTCACTTTCACGATCCATGTATGTCTCTGCGCCAGCTGCTTCTGCAGCCTAGAAGCCCCTTGACATTTCAAGGCAGTTAAATCTGAGTTTCCCGGTGGAGTGTTCCTGATCCCCATGATGGATTTAATTTCTCCTTCCTCTGTGTTTGTGTAGTTTTTATTATACAAATATGTTTGTTACCTCGACATTTACTCTAATTCTTATTGGATTGGGCTAGATAAATTTAGAATTTCAGAGTCCTGGAAAAGTAAAAAATAAAGGGATTTTAGAAGGTATCTGCTTTCTTCCAAGGAGGAAATAGACCCTCAAAAAATTCACCTGCTGTTCCGTCTCTGATGGAGAGGGTTGGTGGTGTGTGTAGATGCGTGTGTGTGTGTATTTGTATGTTTTCTCCTCTGTTTAGGGCACAGTGCTTTGCCTGTAAGACGTTAGGAGGTGTTTCTTAATTTTACTTGGAGGGAAGTGCTGTGGGGAACTAGCTGTGCTTTTGGCCCTCTGTGGCCTTAAGACATGGATGTTAATGTTGGAAGAACAGACCTATGTTGGTTGGCAAGATGGTTCTCATTGCAAGTAACCTTTGTCTCCATCACTTGCTCGGTGATTATTTGCTGTCTTTGAAGATGGAGATGATGGGTGCTAGCAGAGGAGGAATGGAAATGAATTAAAAAAACTCTTCTTTCTGGTCCTTGAATTTCCCAGAGAAGAGGCAGGAAAGGAAACAAGGAAAATTAAGGTGCTTCTTAAAGGGACCTTTGAATCTGAACAGATGAATAAGGGAATCATTATCGCACTGAAATAAAATGATTCACTGTAGGGCTCTCTTAAAAATGAACTCCCCTCCTGAATTTAAGTGAGGTTTCTAGATCAGTAGGTAATTAACAGAGAGAGGTGAGGGCAGGGGAAACCATCCCCATGAACAGCAAAAGGAAGCCCAATCAGAAATAATGGCACAGGTCAGATATTACAGTGTAGATCATTGGGAAATACAGTTTAACCTATTGTTGCTTAGTTGCTACATCATGTCTGACCCTTTTGCAATTACATAGACTGTAGCTTGCCAGGCTTCTCTGTCCATGGGATTTCCCAGGTGAGAATACTGGAGTGGGTTGCCATTTCCTTCTCCAATGCAGATCACTGGAAATTAGGGTTTGATTTATTGCATAAATATTTTTCTGAAAAGGTGTGGTGGTTTAGCATTCTTCTTTCTACCTTTCCGATGGTGGTGGTTTAGTCACTAAGTCATGTCTGACTCTTGTGACCCCATGGACTGTAGCCTGCCAGGCTCCTCTGTCTGTGGGATTCTCCAGGCAAGAAAGGGTGTGGTGACTTAACATTCTTCTTTCTACTTTTCCAATGCATGCGTGAATCTCTGCATTTCACTGTTATCAAGAAAGTCTTTGGGGGACTTCCCCTGGTGGTCCAGTGGTTAAGCCTCTGCACTTCCAATGTAGGGGGCACGAATTGGATTCCTATTTGGGGAACTAAGATCACACATGTTGCATGGTGTGGCTGGAAAGAAAAACCTTTAGGTCTCTGCATTCACCAGGGCTGGTGGTCAGTGGTACCTCCTGGAAGGTCCTTGAGTCCTTTCCCCTGGAGGAGCTGGAAGAAATGCGCACAGCCCTCGCCCCTTTCTTTCTTCTGGCTCAGAGCTCCTGGCTGTATCTGGGGGGCACTTCCTAGACCAGGACTGTCTGGGGGTCAGGATCTCTGTCCCCATCATTTGCTGATCTGTCATCCTGCCCTGCCAGATGCTGGCTGCCATGGGTCCCCTGGTGGAGCCAGCCAGGTGGAGTGAGCTGAGTTGTGGGAACAGTTGTAGCACCAAGCCACCCAGGTTAGATGCATTCAGTCTTGGTTTAGAAGCACTTGGGAGTAAACTCTCCTGTGGGATGATGAGAACTCAGACTCCCCAACCCAACGGGGCCCTCTGAAGGAGTAAATTCCTGCCATCTGGTCTTGCCTGTCTTGTATTAAAATGCTGCTCTAAGTACAGAAGTGAAAAACGTGCCATCAAGCTTTGGAGAACAAGTGAAGAGAAGACAATAAAATTTACTCTTAATCCTGTGGACCCAGAGATAGCTCAAGGATCACAGCTTGAGGATAAAAGCTCTCAGAATTTGTATTTGTAAGTGTGGGTGTTTTATATGTATTTATGAAATAGTCCTCTATTTATTGGAAGGAGTCATGATATGAATACTTTGTATAAGCTGTTTTTTTTTTTCTTATACTGAATATATTGTGGGTGTCTCTCCAGGTTGTTATATGTGTTCCCACCTCATCATTTTTAATGAATGCACTCTATTCCACAAATGGCTGTGCTGTGTGTTGTTTTTGATACGTGTTATTTTTCTAAGGATAAGTTCTTAGACATGGAATGAACAGATCAAGGATTTGGGAATCTTTATTAAAGATTTTTTTTTTCCCATTCCCACTTCTGATAATGTGGGATGGCTCATTCTGATGACTTATTTCTATATATCCTCACCATCCGCTATGGGCATTAACTCATTTTTGAAATTTGGTAGCCAGGTGGTTTTACATTATTGTTTTATTCTGGATTTATGGAACCATAAGCAAACATACACATTTTTTCATGTGCTTATTGGCTGTTTGATTTTTCCTTTTGTGAATTATGTATTGATATATCTATTTCTAAAAAATAATTTAGAACTATATTTTCAACTAATTTAGAACTATTAAGAACTATAATAAGAAGAATAGGACCCTTTGTTTATTCTATGTTGCAAAAATTTCCAAGTTTGTTGGTTACCTTTTTATTTCTTTTATATTATTTTTAACTTACTGGGTTTTTGATGATGTTTTAATCAATTTTTTATCCTCCCCCTTTAAATATTTAAGTTTGAAAGTCATGCATAGAAAATGTTTCCTCACAACTAAGACTGTATAAATATTTACTTCTAAATTAAAAAAAATCATTAATATAGCATATTACATAGAGCTAAAAGTTGAGTAGTATTCAGTGGCTTCTAAGACCAGATGGTCTTAGAAGTCCTTTGATGTCCTTGGGAGTTGCTCTGTGTGGCAGAGGCCAAGGAGCTTGGGTACAGGAATTATGCCATCAGGTCCCATTGCCCCACCAGTCCTTTGTACAGACTGGCCCCTACATCCTTGTGGGCACTGCATCCTATTCTTTAAAGGATGCAGTTGTCATTTATTTCTTTGACTTACTTGTCCTTCCTGAATTTTCTAAACCTGAAGCATCTTTAATGAAGTTATATTTTTAAAAATTATATTGCAAAAACAAAAATCCCCCTGGAATGGGGATTTCTTGGTGTGCAGGTAAACTATGCATGGTTTTACCTGTAATCCAGTCTTCTATCCCCTTAGGTTCAAAGTGCAATCTGTCAAGGGGAATACAGCTAGTGGATACAACCTGCGTTTGAAAGCAAAAATCACCACACCATAAAGGAGTGACTCATTGGAACCAGACTTCTCCTTGTAGTCTGGGCAGATGGCCCTTGGCAATGCTGGGAGATGTCAGCTGAATGTTCCAGGCATGAGTGGATCTTACGTGGTTGGAAATGGCTGCCTTGTGGCAGGTGCCTTCTGTCATCTTTGGTTTGCTCCTTCCCTGTTTTATCACCCACTTTCCTGTGCATCTTTCCTATTCCCTGGGTCATCCATATTTTTATTTAAAGTCTGGGCTTGGCCATGGCATTCAAGGGCTTCCTTGGTGGCTTAGCAGTCAAGAATCTGTCTGCAATGCACAAGACACAGGAGAACGGGGGTTAGATCCCTGGGTTGGGAAGATCTGCTGGAGGAGGGTATGGTATCCCACTCCAATATTCTTGCCTAGACAATCCCATGGACAGAGGAACTTGGCAGGCTACAGTCCATAGGGGCACAATGAGTTGGACATGACTGAAGTGACTGAGCATACACACATGCATAGCATCAGAACCTTTACAGGTCAACTTACTCCTCTTTAAAACATACACACACACACACACACACGTATTTGGTTGGCCAAAATTTTCATTCAATTTCTCTGTAACATCTTATGGAAAAACCCACACAAACTTTTGGCCAACCCCAAAAGACCTTAAGACCGCTGAGTGCCAAAGAATTGGTGCTTTCGAACTGTGGGACTATAGAAGACTCTTGAGAATTCCTTGGACTGCAAGGAGATCAAGCCAGTCAATCTGAAGGGAAATCAACTCTGAATACTCATTGGAAGGACTGATGCTGATGCTGAGGCTCCAGTACTTTGGTCATCTGATGTGAACAGCTGAGTCACTGGAAAAGTCCCTGATGCTGGGAAGGATTGCAGGCAGAAGGAGAAGTGGGCAATAGAGGGTGAGATGATTGGATGCCATCACTGATGCAATGGATGTGAACTTGGGCAAACTTTGGGAGATGATGAGGGACAGAGAGGCCTGGAATGCTGCAGTCCGTGGAATCACCAAGAGTTGGACACGACTGGGTGACTGAACAACAGCATATATATTCCATGTTTTTTGATCCTTTCATAGTAGACCGTCTGCATTTTCCTTGTTGGCCACTTCTAAAATGTCACACTTTTCCTGGTATGTTTCAATGTCAATGTCATCAGATTTCCCTACCTCCATCCCAGTTGCTGATTGAGGTCTAGAGCTCTCCAAGGTCTTGTCTAAGATGGCACCAGGTGGGTATCAGCATCATAGCCACTGAGGTCACATTCTTTTTGCTCTTTCCTCTCCCACCTTGGACCCTCCTGACCCACTAATGTTAGTGAATGAGGTCATTTCTGTGGGTGATAGGATTCTGAGAACCAGGAGCAGATGTGTTCCATGTGCCAGGCTCTGCACTAAGCATTTTCTGGAGAATCCCAGGCAGCACCCATCACTGCCCAATACTTTTGATTCCCATTTCATGGATTGGGGAAACTAAGACTCAGAAAGGTGGTGTTGGTAGGGCCTTACCACTAGAAAGTGGCAGAGCCAGGACTGGATCAGGGGTCTGTTTGGCTTGAATGCCTGTCAGCTGTGCTGCCTCTATGTGAGTGCTTAGAGGTTGAAGGCAAAGGCCTCCTCCCCAAGCAGGTCCTTAAGGTGGACATAGGGAAGAGCCACTTACATCAGTCAGAGGCTGATGACCTGAAGGGGCGGTATGTGGGGCATGATAGGAAACTCTGGTAGGGCACTGAGGTGGGAGAGGGCTGGCAGATGTCCTTTTGGAGGTGTCAGCACCTTACCCTCTGGGTCTGAAAACCTCCCTACCCCTGGGCATCCTTGAAGCAGGAAGCCCAGGCAAAGCACATCCTCATTCAGACTTGGACCATCTCCCTGGCCCTGGTGAGTAAGGTCATTTTAGGAGAGAGTGAGGAGAAGATGACTAAATTAGGTTGGCTTTTGTATCTCTTTGGCTGGGAGTGCAGTGTGGGAAGTGATCCAGTGTTGCTTTTCCTGGCTGACTGGAGGACAGAAGAAGACAGCAAACAGTGGGGGACCTTGCACTCGGATTTGTTTGCCTCTTGGTGCCCTTCCCTGCCTGCCACTCCTGATCCATCAGCTTGCCTCTGATGCCTGCAGCCAAGGGCTCTTGAAGGTGGCTTCCTTTCCTCCATCATGGTCACTTCGCCGCATTCCAGGAGTCCCCATTTGTTAACTGATGTGAATGCTTCCCTCCACCCTGTTTTTGGGTGTTTTGTACTGCCTTGTACACCTGATAGGTTTGTGTTTCCAACCCACATGACCTTGGCGGGGACCCTTTGTCAGAGGAGAGTGTTCCATTCCTGAATTTCTTGGACCTTTTGAGTCTCACACTGGCCTCCAATGTATTTCTATTAAAAAAAATTTATTTTATTTATTTATTTTTGACTGTGCTGGGTCTTCATTGCTGTGCATGGTCTTTCTCCAGTTGTGGTGAGCAGGGGCTACTCTCTAGTTACAGTGCATGGGCTTCTTAATGAGGGGGCTTCTCTTGCTGTAGAGCATGGGCTCTAGAGCGTGGGCTTAGTTGCCCCACAGCATGTGGAATCTTCCCAGACCAGGGGTCAAACCTGTGTCCTCTGCATTGGCAGGCAGATTCTTAACCATTGGACCATAAGGGAGTAAGTCCTCCAGTGTATTTCTTTGTAGACAGACTAATATGCACATCTCACAGGACAGAGGTCCTCTCTCATATTATGGCATCAGAAAGGCAAATACACATTTCTAGAATAAACGAATGCCTTCATTGTTGTTCCTTGTCTGTCCCAGGATGAGTTCTGAACATTCTCTCACAGGATCCTGTCTCTAGGTCCCTGTCTTAGGAGGCAGCTGGGGAGGTTGTCTTAAGGTGTGACCTCTGGAGCCAGGCCACTTGGGTTTGAGTTCCTGCTCTACCACTGATGTACTCTGCACTCTTTGGAGCAGTTGTAAATTTTATGACTTCATTTTCCTCATCTGTAAAATGGGGGGATAATATTAATCCTGCCTAGCAAAGTGTAACTGAGACATTACTTAACATTGCTTAATTAGAATTGCCTATCACACAGTAATCACTCTAAAAATAGTCCCTCTGTTTATGCCTGACCTATTCTCAGAAATTTTCCTTTGGTATGTTCAGGCCAGATGGGCATGGTCCCCAGAGAAACTTCTAGCATCCTTATGGCTACATGAGAATTCTCATTCCTGAGTTTTTCTTTTCTGCCTCTAATGGCCCCAGGGATGTGTTTCATCCTAGGTTCACAGTGAAAGGATAGTGACTCCAGAAGAATCATTTTGTTTCCTCTCTGTCATGTTGGTTTTCTCTGGAGGGCAGGCTTCTCCATATCATTCATTCATTTGTTCATTCATATATGCATTCATCCAACATATATTTTGAGTACTCCTATGGCTGATGCTGGGCTCAATGCTGGGGCAATATTGTGTTTGAAGAGCTCAGTGTCTGGTTGTACTTTCTGGATTTTTTAAAATATAACTTTAAAAAAAGTTGATATGTTGTGTTTTCATTTTTATTCAGTTCAGGAGATTTTCTTTTTCTTTTTTTTGCTGTGTGGCATGAGGGATCTTAGTTCCCCAACTAAGGATTGAACCCATACCCCCATGGTGGAAGTGTAGAGTCCCAGTCCCTGAACTGCTTGGGAACTCCCTACTTTATGGATTTTTGTTGTTGCTGATGCTGTCTGGTTTTTCTTGTCTCTTGAGCATAGAATAGCTTCTCATTTCTTTTAGTAGATTATACTAAAGATTAAACATTCACAAAGACTCCTCTCTACTACAGAGTGTTTGTGAAGGTTTGATTGTGATGGAGAGGCCTCATGGGATGTCCTCCCAGTGAACTCAGCATCTTGGGTTATGTTCATTTTTGGTCTCTGCATGTGACTTTTCCCATCAGCTAGGACTCTCTTCTTGCCAGCAGATATTCCTGAGGTGACTGCCTTCCTGCCTTTGCTGTCCTCTGCCCTGCTGCCAGGGTGACCTTTTTGTCCTGTTTGTGACATTCCTGGGGCCACGTGCTACCTTGGGCATGGCTGCCTGCAGGGCTTCAGTGTCTAGCCTGCAGGTGAGAGGCCTATGCCCAGTGTCAGCTTTCAGATACCACCTGGACCACAGGCTCAGTCAGGATGCTTGCTTCTGAGCCTTGTTCTTTCTAAGTGGATGGTTCTGAGAAATATAATATTTCCTGCCATATCAGTAAACAAGGATGTCACAGTCATCAGTGAGCTGATGAGTCTTGAGGGAACACAGAAGGAAAAGAGTGCCTGCCATCTAGCAGCCACCAGACTGCAGCCACTCCTTATGGTGAGCTGCAAGGAAGCTCAGGATGTGAAAAGCACAGAATACTGGCCCCAGATAGCTGAGACGCATATCAAAGGAATAATTTCAGTGAGCCCAGACTCTTGCATCTTCCCATATATAGAAAAGCACTGAATTCCTTTACTTGGGATGTCTGGTTTTCTTTAATTAGCAATAATCTTTCAATGTTCAGACTACCTGTCCTTTGTTGCAAAATTTCTATATAACCTGGCTTCTCCCCTTATCTACTCTGAGCAGTTCTCTTAGGGTTACTTGAGTTGCTGTCTCCCAGGCTTGAAGTCCTAAACATTTCCACCAAATAAAACATAACTCTCAACTTTTAGGTTGTGAATATTTTTTAAGTTGACAATTCTCAAGCGGTTGCATGGCTCAGATAGTCCTTAATCTTGAGGACATGGGCTGTGCCTTCCTCTGTAACACCATCCTGGATCATAGCATTCTAGGTGATCTAAGTCCATACTGCCCCAACAGCTGAATGGATGAACTGACCTTCCTTGCGGCTAGATCTGCTTCAGCCCCCTACCTGAAATGCCATCCCTGGGCATATCCTCAGTTTTACAGCAGAATGAAAAGAAATCTTAGAAAAAAATGAAGTCCTTGTCCTCAGTGCTATTGCCCTATTTCCAGATAGTCTTATGCTCTCAACTCCAAAATAATAGTTAAATTTCAAACCACTTTCCATTCAAATGATGGATTGAATGAATCTAATTTACATGCTTTTCATGTAAATTGGCCCAAATGACGTTCAATCTCCTGGGGTCCTGTACCCTTGTCTGTCTATCTCTTATAGCCTCTTCTGCATAAGTTAGGGCTAATTCAAGTTTGAAAAAATAATGAGAAGCAGCAGATTTTTAGACTTTTGCTTGGTCTTGTTGTTGTTTAGTTGCTAAGTCATGTCCAGCTCTCTCACAGTCCCACAGACTGTAGCCTGCTGGGCTCCTCTAACCATGGGATTTCCCAGGTGAGAATACTGGAGGAGTTGCCGGGCCCTCCTCCAAGGGATCTTGCCGACCCCTGATTGAACCCGAGGCTCTTGTGCCTCCTGCATTGACAGGCAGATTCTTTACACCCAAGCCACCTGGGAAGACCTGGGAAGCCCCTGCTTAATCTCGTCCATCTTCAAATATATTTACTCTCAACTTGGTTAGTGCTATGGAAGGAATTGTGTCCCTTTCAAAATTCATATGTTGAAGCCCTATTCCCTAGTGGGGTGGTCATTGGAAGTGGAGACTTTGGAAGATCATTATGTTTAGATGAGGTCATGAGATTAGTGATGGGATTAGTGCCTTTATAAGAAGAGCCCCCACAGTTTGCTTGCTCTCTCTCTCCTTCCACCATGTATGAACACAGTGAGAAAGCAGCTGCCTTGACCTTGAACTTCTAGGTTCTGTAACTGAGAAAACAAATTTCTGTTGTTTAAGCTACCCAGTCTAAGATATTTTGCTTTGGCAGCTAGTAAAGAACTGGAAGGGCCATTCTGGAGACCTCTTTACAATCAACATTGGGGACCATGTGCAGTGATTTCCCACAGATCCAACAGTTTCTTGCTTCACACTGTCTCAGGTGGAGGGTTCCCAACTCAGCCTACAGAAGCCCCCATCTTTGCAGAAAGGTGTCTGTGAAGATACAGATGCCCCAGCAGCCAGAAATGTCTAGAAGAGATAGCAGGACAGATATATATATATATATATATATATATATATATATATATTTATGGATGTCAGGGGAAGAGACATAAAAATATATTAAAATCAAGTCCTTTCATATTCAACTTATTAATTAAAAAAGGTTATAATAGCCTTCAGGAGGAGACTTAAAAAGCAGTTGAACTTTTTGTGTAATTACATTCAGAAAGAACAACTCAAAATCATCTGCCAGAAGCCTCTCTGTTGGCAGGAGAATTTCAGCGTCCGTGTGATGCTGGTGTACAGCTTCTTCCAGCAGGTGCATTCGTCTAATTACCCGCAGGCTCTTGATCCTTGGAAATTCTCGGAGAGACAGTGCCACTCAGAATCAAGATTGGTTTAGGAGATGCATATCCGTTCTTGTTGACACAGCCTGTTGTTGACACTAGCCCTTAACGTCCTCCAGTCAATGCTTTCTCTTCGAGGGCCTGTGCTGTAGCCACATCATGTGCTCATTGATGGCTGTGAGTCATTTGAGTCCTGACCTCGAAGCAGCCTTGATCTTGCCTTCAGATTCCCTGGTACCCTCCCTCCACGTGGAGGGAGTTCCAGGCAGGCTCTTTAGTTTGTAAAATCCTATTAGTTTCTTTCTAGCTCTAGCTCTAAAAATGAAATAGACCCATGGTACTAAGTGTGGAAGGCTTGCCAAGTGGTGCTAGTGGTAAAGAACCTGCCTGCCAATTCAGGAGATGGAAGCGCCTAGGATTCAATCCCTGGATCTGGAAGATCCCCTGGAGGGAGGGCATGGCAACCCACTCCAGTATTCTTGCCTGGAGAATCCCATGGACAGAGGAGCCTGGTGGGCTATGGTCCATAGGATTGCAAAGAGTTGGACACAACTGAAGCAACTAGCATGCATGCACACACTAAGTGTGAAAAGTTCAAATAATAAGAATGCAATAACAGTAAATCCATCACTCATCAGTGACTGGTATTTACATTTTAGTTGATTTCCTTCAAATAACGTTTCCTATGAATATGTATGTATTAATATATCTATATATGTGTGACTAGGTAATTATATTTATATACTTACAATTACATTCTCCATATAACTTTATGGCCTGACCTTATAAAAGTAATACAAGAATAAGATAATAAAAAAACAATAGAAATGGGTATACATGAAATGTAAGAGTTCTTACCAGCTAAACTTTATTTACGTGTCAGAGGTGACTATTTTTAATTATTTTCATTGTGAGTGCCTGTGGTGGATGAAATCGCTCCAGATAAGTGCTTCTGTGTTTTTGCTTCTCCACTTTAAATGGAATCTCTCCATCCTGTATTATGAATGATAGATCCCTGTTGCTTTACAGCACCCTTCCCATTTACCTGGGGCTTCTGTGATAGCTCAGTTGGTAAAGAATCTGCCTGCAATGCAGGAGACCTTGGTTTGATTCCTGGATCGGGAAGATCCCCTGGAGAAAATGTAGGCTACCTACTCCAGTATTCTTGGGCTTCCCTTGTGGCTCAGCTGGTAAAAAATCTGCCTGCGATGCGGGAGGCCTGGGTTCAATCCCTGGGTTGGGAAGATCCCCTGGAGAAGGGAAAGGCTACCCACTCCAGTATTCTGGCCTGGAGAATTCCACAGACTGTACAGTACATGGGGTCGCAAAGAGGCGGACACGACTGAAACGCTTTCACTCACTTCCCTTTCACCTTACACTGATTTTTATTTTTATTTTATTTTTACCAATTTTTAGTGTATTAGGGGGCCCAGGTTCCATTCCTGGTTAAGGAACTAGATCCCACATGCCACAACTAAGAATTCAAATGTCATAACTAATTTTTAAAAAGATCCCATGTGCCTCAACTAAGACCCGGCAATGGCAACCCACTCCAGTACTCTTGCCTGGCAAATCCCATGGACGGAGGAGCCTGGTAGGCGGCAGTCCATGGGGTCGCTAGGAGTCGGACACGACTTAGCGACTTCACTTTCACTTTTCACTTTCATGCATTGGAGAAGGAAATGGCAACCCATTGCAGTATTCTTGCCTGGAGGATCCCAGGGATGGCGGAGCCTGGTGGGCTGCCGTCTATGGGGTCGCACAGAGTCGGACACGACTGAAGTGACTTAGCATAGCATAGCATAGCAGTGTATTTAAAAAATATTTACTATTTATTTGGCCATGCCGAGTCTTAGTTGAGACACATGGGATCTTTTTAAAAATTAGTTGTGACATTTGAATTCTTAGTTGTGGCATGTGGGATCTAGTTCCTTGACCAGGGATGGAACCTGGGCCCCCTGCATTGGGAGTAGGGAGTCTTAGCCTCTGGATTCCCGGGAAGTCCCAACAGTGATTTTTGTTTTTAAGTCTTTAAATAGCTTTATTGCTTCAGCTCATCTGCTTAAATCTTTATTGCTTTGTTCACTTTAAACAATACGTTTGACCCCCCATCATGAAAGACGAGGTACTTCACACACCACAATCCTTTTTCCTTTTTTAAAATCACTTTTATTACAATGGACATGAACTTGGGAAACCTCTGAGAGATGATGAAGGACAGGGAGGGCTGGTGTGCTGCAGTCCATGGGGTCGCAAAGAGTCAGACACAACTTAGCGACTAAGCAATAACAATCACTGGAGCATCAGAGGGTCAAGCATTTACACTCTGTTCTTTGTCTAGAATGGGAACTTCCATGATTTGTCTATCGATTTCAGATTCAAAAATAATAGTGTTTCTAATACTATGATTATGTAAATATTTTCCCCTGCAGAAACAAACACTGCATTGTTAACCCTTTGCCATTTGTAGGAGAAATGCATAAAAAAGATCCAAACAAATCATAACTTGGAAGCAAGAGTGAAGGAGGGAGGGGAAGTCCGTTCTGTTTATATTTGACATTTTTTAGAAGTGTTTTAGAGGTTTTGTTTTGAATTGATGACATAAATAGTATTTCTATTTGAAGTGTAATTGATTTACAGCGTTAGTTTCAGACAGGTATACAACACGGTGATTGAATATTTTTGTACATTATACTCCATTTAAAATTATTACAAAACAATGACTGTATTTCCTTGTGTTGTACAATATATCCTTTTTGCTTATCTATTTTTTGGTTTCTTTGTTTTAATTTTTTAAAAAAACTTCTGGCCATACCATGATGCATGTGGGATCTTAGTTCCTCCACCAGGAATTGAACCCATGCTCCCTGCATTGGAAGCACAGTGTCTTAACCACTGGACTGGCAGGGAAGTCTCCTTTGCTTATTTATTTTGTATGTAGTAGTTTATATCTCTTAATTCCCTATCCCTGTTTTTGTCTCTCTCCCTTCCCTCTTTCCACTGTAAGCACTCATTTGTTCTCTGTATCTGTAAGTCTGTTTTTGTTTTTTTTTAATTCTATATATTGGTTTATTTATTTTTTAGGTTCCTCATATAAGTGATAACATACAGCATTTATCTTTCTCTGTCTGACTTATTTCACTAAGCTTAATACTCTCTAGGTCCATGTCTCTAGGTCCATGTCCACTGTTGTAAATGGTAGAATTTCATTCTTTTTTATGGTGGAGCAGTATCACATTGTATGTGTCTAACGCATCTTTATCCGTTCACCTGTTGATGATGCTTGGGTTGCTTCCATGTCTAGGCTATTGTAAAAAATGCTGCAGTGAGCATTGGGGTACATGTATCTCTTTATATTTGACATTTGTTATGGAGATTTGGCCTCTCCTTCTTCTTGGGCAGATGATTCAGCTTCAGCCACTGTAGGCTGCTGTGAGTCCCTTTCCTTCCTGCCCTCCGGACTCGTAGTCCGATTTGCCCCCATGGTGATCCTCCAGGGTCACACCTCATCCTTAGATTTCACCCTTGATATTCATCCCACATTCTGATCTCTTGGATTTCTTTGTATTTTGCTGAAATAATTTATTGAGTAATCCTGTTTGCAAGTGTCCATGGATGTAAAGCTTTCTAAGCCTCTCTCTTGATTGGATGTTGACTGGGTGTAAATTTTTACTGTGAGGCTAAAGGACTTGTTTCACTGTCACCTAGTAGCTGATGATGCTGATCTGCACCTGATGCCTGTATGATTGTCATTCATTAGCAAGTTGTCTTGTCTCTGTTAGAAGCTTGACAGTGCTTTCTTTATGCTTGTGTTCTGAAACATTATGAAGTTTTGGATGATTGATGAAGTTTTGGCTCTATGACAGGGCTTTTCAGTCTGAAGGTTCATATCATCGGCTCTTGAAGTTTTTTCTTCTGTTACTTCCTTTCCTCTGTGTTCTCTCTTTCTGAAATGCTTCTTAGGTGGGTGTGGCCCTTCTTTGTTAATCTTTACTGTTTATTAATTGAAATTTCTACTTCTATTTTGCTATATTGTCTGTGTTTTCCATGACTTGTTCCTCTAGTTCTTCTGTTTTTTTCTCCAGCCAAAATTTTCACTTCCCTGACTTCCTAATCTCAGACTGCAAATTTTTCGTGGCAGCCTTTCAGATCTACCTGAAGTATTACATGAACATTTTTCTATTAATAATTGTCTACTCTTTCTAGAATCATCCTTGTTATTTCCAGGGTCACCTTTTTTGGTAATGCTGATTTTCCTGAAGTGTCTGACAATTGTTGTTTGGCCCTTGGCGTTCCTGACTTGTCTGAATGAAATATGCCAACAAGAGTCAGGTTTCCTCTGAAAACCTTCTTTCCCTCAAATGAGAGATGGCAGCAAATCTTCAGAGCATGGGCCATGTTGATAAACAAGACTCATCTTAAGATTCAATACCAGGAGGGGATGAACAGGATGCCCCCATGCAAATGCCAGAGGAAGAGAGTCTCACCCCAAGGCACCCCTCCAGCCCTCAGGCACATCTTTCCTTTTAAAAAACCTTGTTCTCTGAATGGGAGACTCAGCTTGGTGCTCCAAGTAAAGGGCTTTAATCAGTCCCCTTGGGGTCCACCCCATCTCCATTTAGTTCTTTGTACCAGTTAACTTGGGAGTGCTCTGTAGCGCCCTGCCACTCCTCTCTCCACCATGAACGGTCTTCCCTTGTCACACTTTCAGCCCTTCCTTACTCTGCTCATTTGGCTTCCCTGGTGGCTCAGATGGCAAAGAGTCTGCCTGCAGTGTGAGAGACCAGGGTTCGGTCGCTGCGTCAGGAAGGTCCCCTCAGTGCAGTCACGCAGTCGTGTCTGACTCTGTGAACCCATGGACTGCAGCACGCCAGGCTTTCCTGTCCCTCACCAATGCCTGGAGCTTGCTCAAACTCATGTCCATCAAGTCGGTGATACCATCCAACCATCTCATCCTCTGTTGTCCCCTTCTCCTCCTGCCTTCAATCTTTTCCAGCATCAAGGTCTTTTCTAAAAGTCAGTTCTTCACATCAGGTAGCCAAAGTATTAGAGTTTCAGCTTCAGCATCAGTCCTTCCAATGAATATTCAGGACTGATTTCCTTTAGGATGGACTGGTTGGATCTCCTTGCAGTCCAAGGGACTCTCAAGAGTCTTCTGCAACACCACAGTTCAAAAGCATCCATTTTTTGGTGCTCAGCTTTCTTTCTAGTCCAACTCTCACATCCATACATGGCTACTGGAAAAACCATAGCTTTGATTAGACAGACCTTTGTTGGCAAAGTAATGTCTCTGCTTTTTAATATGCTGTCTAGGTTGGTCATAGCTTTTCTTCCAAGGAGCAAGCATCTTTTAATTTTCAGGGAAGATCCCCTGGAGAAGGGAAAGGCTACCCACTCCATTATCCTTGCCTGGAAAATTCCATGGACAGAGGAGCCTGGCAGGCTTCGGTCCATGGGGTCGCAAAGAGTCGGACAGACTGAGCAATTTCACATGTATATATATTACTCTGCTCAATCTTGTCCATCAAATGAGCCAAGTAATTCTACCTTCCAGAGAGTTGCTGATGTTTTGGAGTTATGTTCTCCCTCTTCTCCACATTCAAAGTTTTATGATTTTATTCCATTTTGTCCCTTTATACCGTGATTTTAATGGGATTTTAGGAGAGAAAAATATGTTCCGTTTTCCGACTTGAAATACTTTGTAGAGTTGAGAGCATGTTATAAAGATTTCTACATCATTAAAAATTTAGGAAACAACATTGATATACAGCATACTCTGATATAAATGTATTTTGCTTATTGATTTCTAGGTTTTTAGATTTCTGTTTTGTTTTGTTTTCTTCTTTCTTCCTTTCTTTTCATTTCTTATCTTTGTTTTTCCGATTTAAATACAACACAGTGCTTTTTTTTTGGTGCACAAGTCTTTGTCCTTATCTCTGGATAGATTTCAAACAATAGAATTTTGGGGTTAAAGGGTGAGAACCATTTTTTGAATGGATACCTAATGACCAAATTGTTTTCTCCAAGCTGTTGTTTTAACTGCTACAAAGTACTAGTCCCATTACAGTGTAACTAGCATGTTAAAAGTACCCCCTACCCCACTTGAAAAAGCAGATAGCCACAGTACTCTTGCCTAGAGAATCCCGTGGACAGAGGAGCCTGGTGGGCTGTAGTCCATGGGGTCACTAAGAGTCGGACACGACTGAGCGACTTCACTTTCACTTTTCACTTGCATGCATTGGAGAAGGAAATGGCAACCCACTCCAGTGTTCTTGCCTGGAGAATCCCAGAGATGGGGGAGCCTGATGGGCTGCCATCTATGGGGTCACACAGAGTCGGACACGACTGAAGTGACTTAGCAGCAGCAGCAGCATACAAATTACACTTCTTGACTACTTAGGAGTTCAACTATTGTTTTCATATTTTTTATGTTTATTTTTATTTATTTATTTTGGCTGCTCTAGGTCTCAGTTGCAGCAGTTGGGATCTTTGATCTTAGTTGCAGCTGGGATCTTTGATCTATTGCGACATGCAAGATATTTTAGCTGTGGCATGTGAACTCTTAGTTGTAGCATATGGGATGCTACAATATAGGAGTTCCCCTCCCAGGGATCTAACCTGGGCGCCCTGAATTGGGAGTGCTGAGTCTTAACCACCAGACCACTGGGGAAACCCCTTATATGTTTTATTTAGTTATTGTCTTTCCAGTTTAGTGAAGTGTTTGCTTCTGTCCTTTTTGTACTCCCCATTTACCTCACTTTATTTTTGGTGTTTATAATGATTAGAAATTTATGTTTTTGTAGTGGTAAGGTTCTCAGTCTTTTCCCTTGTAATTTCTTGAGCCATATTTAAACTGTGAATGTCCTTTACCTATAAAAGACCAGTTAAACATTTACATATATTTCACTCTAGGTTTTTGCTTATTTGGTTTTTTCTTGGTCTATTCCTTTTAAATAGTCTGGTGGTTTTGTTTATGTCTGACTGCATTAAATAGAAATTCTAGGGAAGTGTTACTTAATAGCAGAAGTAATGGGCATCTTGTCTTTTTTCTCATTTTAATGGCAATGTGTCTGCAGTGATTTTCAAAGTGAGGTGTGTGAAGTGTTTTTTTGGGTTGTAGGGAGAAAAAAGACAAAGAAGGGAATTAAGCTTTGCTAATACCGACTGTAGAGAGTGGCACTTACATCCTCAACTGGCCATATGTGTGCCAGTCTGGTGTGCCAGGTGTGATATGTTCAGGAAGGTGGATGTCCCATAAAGGAGGGCATTGCCATAGGACCTTCCCTGTGCACTTGTCACCAGTTACTTGTGACACAAATGCCTGACTAGGGAGATTTAGAGATTATATTAATCAATTTTAACTAGACTAATATCCAGAAAATAAACAAGATATCTGCCAGTGAGCCCCAGCTTTTGGATCATCCTGATCATGCAGGCCCAAGTGGATCACAAGGCAATGGCTGAGTTGGCATTTCCTGTGCTTCCCAGGGAGACCTTAATTAACCACTTTATGGGTTAAAATGATAAGCCATCAGACTGGGCAAAAGTTGACCAAAACAATTAAAAAACTTCTAAAATACTATCTAAAATGTTGATATGTATTCACTTTCGTGAATAATGAAACCTGGCCTGGTCTTTAAAATGAGATGGAAAATGATTCTAGATGGCTTTCGTACCACAATAGAGTGTGCAGCTTTTATCAGGGCAAATTTCTTCCAAGAGTTGTCAAACAAAAATCGGAGTCACACACTTTCTGTCATAAACAGGCCAATGGTCTGCATTTGTGATCTCTTCTGAGATGGCAGGATGTCGTCTGCTACATAGACTTAAAGATGACATTTTAACAAAGACTGAGGAAATAAATGCTTTTTAAAGGAAATTCATGCTAGGGAAAGAACAGTTTTGAGAATGGATGTTTCTGGAAATGTTTCAACCATTACTTGATTTTGTGATTAGAAAAGTATTGTGAGTGTGCTATCTATAGATAGCTCAAATCTGTGAAGTAAAAAAAAGTGGAGACAGAATTTTGTTAATTTCTTAATCTTCTAAGTGAAGAGATCAAGTATTTTTGGTTAAAAATAAGAAAATGCAACCGCTTTCAATCAGTTTGCAAAATCATCTGTTGACATTAAGGGAGATGAAACTTTACCAGCCAAATATCAGCAAAAATCTTGGCGTGTTTGTGGGATGGATTGGAGAGCAAATATTATGATTTAGTAAATACTGACAATGACATTTTTCTTCCATTTGGATCTGTAAATTTTTCTGAGGTGTATTTTTGGTTATGGCAGAAGTTAAGTATGGACATACACACAACCTAAAACCATATCTTCAGATTACTATATAACAAAATGTTATGTCAAGATTTTCAACAAGCATGAATAATATTAAGTCACAGCTTTCCATAAAAATCCAATTTCTGTATTTTGAGAGAAAAACTGTTCATTTAAGTGGTGTTTTAAATTTATTAGTCTAGAGTTGCACGTAGAATTCTCATATTTCAGACTGCTCTATTCGTGCTTTCTCTGTTTGTTTTAATAAACTTGTCAGAGATTTGTCTGGTTAATTGCTTTTGTTTCAGAGAGCCAGCTCTTTTAATTTATCTGTTTTCTAATTTATCTCTTTCATTATTTCTTTTTTTCTGTTTTCTTAATTTATTTTGTTGTTCTTTTTCTAAAAAGTTTGTGTTGAAGACTTATTTAGTGTTTGCATTTTTCTCTTAAGAATACTAAAAAGACCTCGCAGTTTATCTGAATGCTACTTTGTTATGCCTAATATGCTTTTTAATAAGAATCATTTCCCTTTTAAAATTTTAAATATAGTCTATAATTTTAATTTTAATTTAAGCTTTGATATAGGAGTATGTTAAAATTTTCCGTTTTAATGGATAAATTCTAGAAGGCAAAGGTCCAGCTTGGTGGTTATAGTTAATAACACTGTGTTATATACTTGAGAGCTGCTGAGAGAGTAGATCTTAAATGTTCTCACCACAGAAAAATGGGTAATTATGTGACATGATGGAGGTGTTAGGGAAAGCTGTGGTGGTCATCATTTTGCAACATATAAGGGTATCAACACTTTGTATGGCTTAGGCTTACACAATGCTGTATGTTGGTTATAGCTCAATAAAGTTAGAGAAAATATCCATTTTAGCATTTAAAATATTGACTTGTTATTGTTTCTATTTATATTCAATTGTGTCAGACCTGCTTTTGAAGATCTTTATTGAAGCTTGCTTTGTGGTCTTATATTTGATAAATTTTTGTACGTTTTGCAGATATCTGAAAAGTGACCTCTGGGTGGGCAATGGGAACACACACACATACACATACACACACTATATCAGCCTCCATAGAAAAATGTCTACCTCATTCATATCCTCTTTGTTTTTATTTTTTTGTCCTGGTGATTTGCCAAAGGCTTAGAGAGTATCTTTAAAATATTCACCAATTTAATATATCAAAAATGTATTTAAATTATTTTTACTTTATAATGATATGATACGTGATACAGAGGTTTGTGACTAATATATGATTATTTTGGATTTTACTCTTTTGAAATGTACACTGACCTTCACTATATTTTCAGTGCTTTTTATTTTGAATTGTTTTGCAGTTAGAACTTTCTTTTCTTTGACCTTTGCCTTTAAGTCTTTTTCCATAATTTATTTGGTAAACTTCTCTACTCATTTTAAGTGACCCTTAAAGGCAGCTGGGATAGTTTCTCTGTTGGTGGATGCTTGCTATTGTGAAGGGAGCTGAGTTTCGTCTTGATCTTTTGTGGGTAACCTGTTTTTTCCAATCTGGATGCTCAGAAGAATTTTCCTTATCTTTGAAATTCAAAAATGTTGTAAGGATTTCTGGTTCTGTCAGTGTGGTCACTAAGCTCACGTGGATTATTTTCCTGCCATAAATACAGAGATGCAGGATAAAAATATAACAAAAAAGTTAAATCTGTAGCTCAACCAATTGTGTGCTTGCTTGCTTACAGATTTATCCTTCTCTTTCCTCCTAATTCACTCTGTATAGTAAGGTCCATTCAAGCAAAGTACATTTCCAGATTCCCTGACCAGAGGGAGGTGCCAGCAGGAGGTGAGGAGGTGAAGATGGATTTGCCTTTGACAAATGTCTCCATGGTGCCTCTGTCTCTTAAGTGTTCCTGTCCTTGATCTTTGCAGAGCAGAGCTTTCCCTTGCACCGTCTCAGATCTTATTGGGCATCCTCTACCAGTTCTAGTTCCTCTGGGCACCCCAACTTTGAGGTCCGGGTAATATAGCCCTTTCCGTATGTGCCTCCAGACTAGGGGTGGGAATAACTTTCTGCTATTGCTGATCTCTGCTAACCAGGCTCTGGGGGGCTTTGCAGCCCTTCTGCCTGCTTGGTAGATAGCTCACTGTTTCAAATCCTTTTAATGAATTAGCTGACCTAGGCTCTGTTTTCCTGACTACATTCTTCCTGTTATTTTCACACTAAAATAACCTAGTGTGAAAGAAAGGAAGAGGAGACTCAGAGCCTAAAGATGAAAGAGTAGGGGTGGGTGCTGCTGCAGGGTAAGAGCACCCCATAAGACTCTGGCAGTTGGGAGTCTTGATGTCCATGCAGGGAAGAAAGGCGTGGGCTTAAATCCATAGCAGGCAGGAAACAGGAACTGAGACCCTGCTTCTACTGATGGCCGCCCCTCTCGTAAGTGGGGATTAGAGTCAGTCAGCCCACCGCTCAGCAAAGTGGCCAAGAAGCTTGTCTACTAGGAACTGTGGCTGCCAAAGGAAGAGGCACACGTGACAAATCAGAACTGCAAACCTGTGCCTGGGGTGGGGGTGGGGGTGTAGTCGACAACTGAACAGCCCACGTGGTGCAGGCCTTCCAAGCTGAGGATGAACGGACAAACTTGTCCTCGACTGGTGAAGCCTGGGGGACCAGTGCCATGGATGTGGGTCGCTACGCAGGTGCGGCTCCAGAGGGAGAAAATGACACCCACTGAAGATGCTCCTGCCCACAAAGGGAAATCACACCTGGAAACTGTTTACTGCTAGTGACAGAGAAGCACCAAAAAGAAGATTAGTGCCTTAAGAAACTGAGGTAACAGAATGACATTCCAAAAGAAAATATGAAAAGGACAGAGAATAAAGATTATAATGAAAGATTATGCTCAGTGATAAATAAAAGATGGATTTATAAAAGAAACATTACACTCCTAGTAATGGAAAACATCATCATTTACATGAAAACCGAGCAGACAGGTTAAACTGTAACTGTTACAGTTGTAACTGAGTTACGTTACAACTGAAAAAAAGAATGTGAATGTAAAAATAATTTTGAAGAAATTGCTTATAACATAGATACACAGATTTTAAAAAATGAAAAATTTAAAAAAATTTTTAAAGAAAGTTGGAAGATACAGTATCAGTTAAGGTTTAGTTCAAGGACCAGTAGAGTTCAGGGACTGGGTATTTTAAGAAGGAAGGGATTTAATACAGGGAGTTTGATGCTTACAAAATTGTTGAAGGGCTCAAGGACTGGATTTTGGATGAGTCTCCAGAATGACTCCCAGAATAATTCAGATCAACACTCTAGGAGGCTTACTGCCACTGAGACCCCACTGGCATATGCTTCTTGTTCCTAAAACTTCCTCTTGACTCCTCAAAAGCTGGAGGATGAACTTGAAGTTCATCTGAGGATTCAGAAACCATTGCTTTTCTGCCAACACCTTGACCACTCCTTCACAGCCAGGAAACTAGACAGTGGACAGAGGAACACTGTTGCAAGAAAGCATCATGTTTGCATGACTTTTCTTGCCTGTAGCAACAGCTGGAAATGGTCAGGAAAGAGACCTTCATCCAGTGGTGTGCTGCAGTCAGCTCATACCAGCCCATGAAAGCTACAACTGGTGAAGCTGGTGGCACTGGTGCCAAGGGTGTGGATCTTGTTAAATGTTCAGGAATTTTATGAGCCAGTTATTAAACATGGCTATGCTTAAAGGCATGATAAGAGAAATCTAAATGTAAATTCTCAGATGAAGTATAGACTTACAATGAAATAAAGAAATGAAATGGCCAAAAACCATATAAAAAGATGCCTGAACTAGCAGTCAAGGAAATCTAGTTAAGAAAAATGAAACGGTCTGCTTATACTCAGTGTCAGCAAGGCTCTGGGGGAAATAGACATGCTGATCGGTTAATGGTGGGTCTGTAAATTGTTACAACTATGGTGATGGTTTTAAAAGATGTCTACAAATTCTCTGATACTTCATCTTTCAAAAGATAGAGCCTAATTTCCTTCCCCATGTGTGTGGGCTTCGCTTAGCATCTTGCTTCTAATGAATAGAACGTGTTGAAAGTGACTGTGTGATTTCTGAGACCAGTTCATAAAAGCACCCTCCTCCTGTGTCTTGGAACACCTGCTGGGGAAGCCAGCTGTCCTATCATAAGAACACCCAAGCAGCCCTCTGGAGAGTCCCCCGAGGATGTTGTTAACAGCCACGTGAGTGCCGTCCTGGAAGTGGATCCCACAGCTCCAGGCATACCTTCTGATGGTGGTAACCCTGGTCAGTGTCTTAACTGCAACCTCATAAGACCGTCTGAGCCAGAACCACCCAGAGAAGCAATTCCTGATTCCTGACCCATGGAACCTGTGAGACAATAGATATTTGCTGTTTTAAGCCACTAAGTTCAAGGGTAAGTTGTTATATAGCGATAGACAGCTAAGCCGACCACTTTGGAGAGCACTTTGGAAAAATGCTGTAATATTTGATCTAGGTATGAAGGATGGAGAAATTTCCCGAAGTATATGCAAAGAGACACATATGAGGATGTTCACTGCAGAGTGCTTTTCTTTCAGTTGGATAGTAGATAAATAAATTGCAATATGGAAAGCTGTGGCACAGTTAAAAGTAAATTAGGTATGTGTATATGGATTTGGCTAAGTCCCTAAGCTCTAAGATAGATTGAAATGTGCACATTGCAAGAGCATATGTATACTGTGATATATTATTTATGTAAATTGAAAGATAGATACAGCAATACTGTGTGTGTGTGTGTGTGTATGTTGCTCAGTCATGTCCGAAACTTTGCAGCCCCATGGACTGTAGCCTTCCCAGGCTCCTCTGTCTGTGGAATTCTCCAGGCAAGAATACTAGAGTGGGTTGTCATTTCCTTCTCCAGAGGATCTTTCCAGGGATCGAACCTGGGTCTCCTGCATTGCAGGCAGATTCTTTACCGTCTGAGCCACTGGGAAAGCCCAGAGCAATAATATAATATATTCTATATAATTATACCCATAAAACCATGAACCAGAAGGATACATTCTGCCTCCTGAATAGGGTTGTTGCAGCAGAGTGAAGGAAGTGGAGAAATACAATAGGTGGGCAGGGCTTCAATATAAGATATTTCTAAAAAGAAAGCTGAAGCAAATGAGGATAAATATTAGCCCATATTCAGTCTGGGTGGTGGGGCCATGGCTCATTATATTATTTGCTGCATAGTCTGTTTACTTGAGATATTCTTTGTTGCCATTAATGTAGATTTTCTGCTACTATTTTTGGGTTTCTCCTTTGCTTTGCAAAGACCTGCACCTTTTCCAAATCAGCTTGCCTCTTAGCAAGCTGTCTTCTCTTTTTGACTTGATATCTCCTCACTGTACTCTGAGATTTCCTCATGAATTTGCGTTCTTATTCTTATTTCACAGGCACCCTGCTTTCTTATTTTTAAGGATGTAACCAGAAACTTATTGTCTTCTTTCTTGTATCATACTGTTGTTGACAATCTGCTTTTGGCTGTACATCTTCTTGAAAGTGCTTCCTCCTCTAATGATGCAGAACTTTTATTTAGCCCCTCACGTTGGTGTTTTCTGCTTACTCATTCCTGTCTGATTTGAGCTCTGTCCAAACCCTCCTTGCCAATTGGCCTGCCCCTGCAGGATCTGTATAAGAGAACACAATTGTTTTGTAAGTACTTAGCCAAACGCTCTGCTGGCATCCATCTAGTGCATCTTTGCTGGAATGAGAAGGGATCTTCTTGTCCCTGTAATTTAACTCTTGGACTCTGAGGAGGAGACATGCATTTCTAGGGTATCTGAGGTTTTCTGCAGTTCTTCCCTAATCAAAAGCAATATGGGGAAGGCCTACAGCAAATTTCACATCTTCACGTGCAGGGCCCATGCCTCAGACCCTTCTGTTCCTAGCCGTGTTGCAGACTGGGAGGGATGATCCCTGCCTAGCCATAGGCCGGGGATTGTTGCTTCCCAGTGGTGCTAAGGACCGAAGGAACTGGATCCAGACTCCTTTAAAAAAGCAGTTCCAGCATGGTCAGTTTGAGAAGCACTTCTCTCTAAACTACTTTAAGTTGCACTTTGAGAAAATTTCGGAAAGAAGTTCAGGTGGATTTCTCTAGATGTCTTTCTTCTTCTCTCTCTGTAGCCCATTACCAGTAATTGATGAAACAAAGTAGTTTAGAGAGAATTACTTCTCAAACTAAACTATTTGTGGGGAGGGACTAGTGTTTTGTCTTTTTTGTTTGTTTTTTTCCCATTTTTTGTTTAACACCTCCATCCTTGGCAGACTGATTTTTGTAAAATGCAGAAAGCGTGAATTAGTGGAAAAATAAAGTTAAAAAAACAGAGATATATAAAAAAAATCAAGTCCACTGTTCACATGCTTAGGTATTTGGACAATGCTCCAAATTGGTATAAAAATTTCAAAGCTTTCATTCAATTCTTGTCCTTATCTCATTGCAGACAAGCAGCAAATAATATTCAGTTGGCAGTGGTCCACACACTACACTCTGAGTAGTGCTGCTTCAGAGGCCTGCAGAATTATGTCCTGGAATACTCTTTATCCAGAATAATAATATCAGCCTACAGCAATGTGCCTGGGTCTTTGGTACTGCAGAGAAAAAAAAAGAAAGTTATATTACTCTACGTTTTTTCAGAGAAATATAACCAATAGAATATACATATATATACACATAGAAAAAAGTTTATTGTAAGGAATTGCTCTGGTGAGCCAGAGACCCAGGAGAGTTGTTGGTGTAAGCTCCAGCCTGAGCCCAAGTCAAAAGGCAGGAGAAGACCAGTGTCTTAGCTCAAACAGTTCAGACAGAAAGAACAAGTTTTCCTTTACTTTTCCTTTCTGTTCTATTCAGACCTCTAACAGATTGGATCAGGCCCAACCAATCTTGGGGAGGGCAGTCTTCTTTACTCAGAATGCCAATTTAAATGTTAATCTCACCCCAAAACACTCTCACAGACATACCCAGAATAACGTTTAACCAAATATCTGGGCACCCCGTGATCCAGTCAAGGTGACAGAAAATTAACTGTCGCTGAAGAGCATCATCTCAAGGCAAGGGGAGTGAGCCTCTTTGGTTTGTTACTTTGCCAAGAAGTGTACCAGTTCCTCAATCCTGAAAACAGGAACTTCTTTTGTTTTTAGCCTCCTGACAACTCATCTTTGATATGACCATGGAGCCTGGTGGTACCCAGGAAATAGACTCTTTTTCATCGCTGGTGCTTTTCATTCAAATAGCCCCCTCCTCCTGATACAGTCAGGCTTCCCTGGTGGTTCAGATTGTAAAGAATCTGCCTGCAATATGGGAGACCTGGGTTCACTCTCTGGGTCAGGAAGATACCCTGGAGAAGAGAATGGCAACCCTCTCCAGTATTCTTGCCTGGGGAACCCCATGGACAGAGAGCCTGGTGGGCTGCAGTCGATGAGGTTACAAAGAATCGGACACGACTGAGCAACTAAGCAGGAGCAAAGCCTGGTACAGTCAGCTGCTTGCTGACACCGCTCAGTGCTGGGGCCCCTGGTGCTCTGTTGTATACACACTGAATTGCTTGGCACATCCATGGCATGCAATGCCAGCCAGCTTCTCTCTGAAACTCACCCTTGGCCAGGTTCTTCCTGATCCTCCTTCAAAAGCCAGCGTGTTTTATCTTCCACCTGACATATTGTGACCTTCTTCTGCCCCGCATCCCACTTCATGTAATCCTTAGCAAATAATTACTGATGATATTTATTGAGAACATTTCTGATGCTAAGTCAAGTGCTTTCTGTATCTTATCTTATTTCATGGTTACAAAAATCCTATGCAGTACATGTCAAACCCCCAGTTTTACAGAGGAGAAGGCTGAGGCTTACAGAGGTTAATTTATTTACCTACATGGCTAATCAGTGCAGAGCTAGGATTTAAATCTAACACTGCTTTTGACCAGATAGTCGTGTTTCGTAGCCAGGAAACTACGAATTCACAGAAAATACAGAAAAAAATGTTCACATGATAAACAGTCACTTAATAGTTCTCAATGAGTAAAATAACTATTTAAATGTATATATAAGGACCCATCTCTAAGCTTTAGTTCAGGACCACGTCTGTCTTTGCTGATGAACTGATATGTTTCCCTTCCTTCCATAGCCAAACAGAGAACCTTAAAAGCCTGGATTTCCCCAGGTGGCTTGGGGTGAAATTTAGTCTTTAATTGCAGCGGCTGTTTTTAGCTTACTTGGGATAATGTTCTTCCCTTTCTCTATTTATCTCTACGGATGGCTCAATTGCACGTGTTTCCTTTTGCACTAGACTTTGAGCGAAAGTTTCGGGTGAATGAACTGAATATGTATCTAATTTTGTAGACTGCTTTTTCCAGAAGCAAATTATGTTGGTCTATCGAGTGGGACTCAGTTGCGACCAGTTTTCTCTGCAGAATACTCAGCATTTATTCTGCAGCTGAATGTGGCTTGGACACATGTGTTTGAGTATAACCTTGTTACGGCAGCTGTAAAAATGCGTGTGGTGGGGCCAGAGCTTCAGACGACCAAGTAGAAGGTGATCATGGGAAGAGGTTTACAAAATGCTGAGACACTGGAGTCATGAGCGGTGGCGTGGGAAGAAATGCTTTCCATGCCTTACTGACCTCAGTGGGGCCTCCTTCCAGGTGGCAAAATTAGAGATCAGTGTGGGTGCTTTCCTATGTTTATGAAGGATTTAAACGATGGTTAAAACAACAGATTGACTGGGTTCTGGGGCCAGTGCTGAGAGGGATGCTGAAACCACACAGGAAATGTTAGCCAGTATGGATATATCACTCCCAGGACCATGAGACTCAGTCTAGGCTGAAATGACCACGGTGGCACATGGTGCCCCAAATCAGGGCTAGCCATAGGAAAGGGAGAGTGGCCCTACTTTGTGCGTCTGATTCTCATCTTTAAACCTGTTTGGTCTGGAATTTAACTTTGAGAAAAGAGGTGATGGTAATTGAAGTTGTCTTCCGAAGAAAGATTCTTTAAAAATTTTTTTTGTTATTTTTATTATTTTTAAATTTTATTTTATTTATTTGGTTGCACTGGGTCTTCATTGTGGCACGCAGGATCTTTTGTTGTGGCATGTGGGATCTAGTTCCCTGACCAGGGATGGAACCCAGACCCCCTGCATTGGGAGCTCGGTGTCTTAGCCACTGGACCACCAGGGAAGTCACCCAAAGAAAGATTCTTGCCCGTTTACGTATAAGGATAGATTTGGCTGGGAGGGGAAAAGTCTGACATATAATTAGCTGGAGATGTGCCCCTTCCAATTGTCAAAGGCTTGCATATCTGTGATTCCCTCCTGTCACTTGCGATCGGCCCATGGATGGAGGGATGTTAGCCGTGAAAAGAGTTAAGGGTGCATTGGAGGCTGGTGGCTGGCTCCAGCCTCAGCCATGTGTCTGTTTTACTTTTCAGGGCCCTGAACATTTGTGAGAATCGTCCCAGGTGTTATGATGAGAGAAAAGTACCTTTGATAGAAATAGAGAAATCAGGAAGTGTGGCCTATTTTTTTTGAAGATAATTAATTCATTTTTCGACATCTTAAGTTTGAAATGAGGGTTTGACATCCGGGTGGAAATGTCTGGTGGAGAGCTAAGGTTGCTTAGTTGAAAGAGAGCTTAGGAGGCTTGTGTTCTAGAATGGATTCTTCCACTCACCGGCTTCCTGCTCTTGGTCAAGCCCTGTAGCTCTTAGGAGTCTCATGGGTTGATCTCTAAGTCAGTAGCTCTCAGTCCATCCAGGAGTATGCTGGAGTGGACTCTAGTCAGGAGGGAGAGAGAGGAAGGGGCATCCTGCCGGCCTGTCACTCAGGCCTGTAGTGTCACAGGGAAAAGAAGACAGTACCCTGCCCCCACAGCATCCATCACCAGGGACAGTTGATTGTCATGAGTGTGACTTGAGGGACACAAGGTTTGGGAGCCCGGAAGCCCTGAACAGTCATCCCCACAGACTGGCCTTCTGTTGGCTGTCTCTTTCTGTAATTTACACCTGGTTGCTCAGCAGTGCCTTAAGGGGCTGTTAGGACCACTCTGGCTTAACACACAGATGCAAATTTTAATGCCCAGAGGGACTCTACAAGGGACTCACTTGGAGAATGATTGGTGTGTGGGAGACAACACAGGGGCCATTTCTCTCCCACAGAACCCCTGGCAAGGGAGGCCTCAATCTCTGCTTGCATGCCCCCAGTCGTGGGAAGATTACCCCTTCCTGTGCCCCTGTTCACCTTTCTGGAGCTCTGTTAAAAGGCTGTCCTCTACCTGCACCCGGGAATTGACTCCTGCTCTTTCCTGCCTGTTCCCTAATTCCACCCAGAGGCTTCTCTATCCTCTTACCCCCTTTGCAGATGGGGAAGCAGAACCAGATATGCCCCATGACTCACTCACTATAACAGAACTTGCTCTTTCGGCTATGGGGAAACCCAACTTTCTCTCTCTCTCTTCTTTTTTTCATATTCTTATCCATTATGGTTTATTACAGGATATTGAACGTAATTCCCTGTGTTACACAGTAGGACTTTTTATGTATTCTAAATGTAGTAGCTTGCATCTACCACCCCAAACTCCCAGGAAAACTCTTCCCTGCTTCCCCTACCCCTTGGCAACCACAGTCTGTTCTTGTGTCTGCGAGTCTGTTTTGTAAATAAGTTCATCTGTGTCGTATTTTAGATCCACATATGTGATATCGTTTGCTGTTTGTCTTTCTCTGTCTTCACTTACTTTGGTAATCGCTAGGTCCATCCATGTTGTTGCAAATAGCATTATTCCACTCTTTTTAATGGCTGAGTAGTATTCCATTGTGTGTGTGTATGTCTCTCACATCTTTACCCGTTCATTTGTTGATGGCTATTTAGGTTGTCTCCGTGTCTCAGCTGTTGTGAATAGCACCACTGTAAACGGGCGTGCGTGTATCTTCTTGAATTAGAGTTTTGTTTGCGTATGTGCCCAGGAGTGGGATTGCTGGATCATCTGGCAACTCTGTTTTTAGTTGTATGAGGAACCTCCATGCTGTGAGAGACCAACTTTCTAACTGTATCTCTCGTCCCTCCCTTTCACCTTAGTCTGGAGCCTCTGGCCCCCTTGCACTGGTGGGAACTTCACACCCCCAGGGGTAGCGCTCTGGGCCGAGGATCCCGGAGGGTTTGTTAGTCTGGTCTAAGGGGATGCTTTCATTTCCTGTGGGAGTCCTGGAAGCTGCTTCGTTCTGAGACACCTTGAGATGCTGCCCACCTTTCCAGCAGGTCAGGTGTGATTGACATCTCAGAGGGCTGTGCTCATGAGCCACTCGTGCTAATAGGCGCAGGGCCGCTTCTCAGAGGTGCAGGCTGTTGCCTGTGTTCGCTCAGAGCCTGGCACGTCCGACCTGCTTTGAGTGCAGGATAAGTGCAATACCTGCTTTACTTGGGGAAAATGAAACACTTGGATTTCTATACAGTCATAGCTAAGACATCTGGTCCCTGGATAAACTCACATTTCTAGGGTGTTCAATCCTTTCTTATGAGGACAGAGAAAGTGTTTATCAGGCCAGAGAAAGGAGCAAGTGCATCCTTGTTTGCATGGAGAGACAGCTGGTTGATGCCAGGGTATCCCACAGTCTGCCAGAACCCCATGGCTTAAGTTCATTATTAAATGGGGAAAATGAAGTAAGATGTACAGTGAAGGAAAGGATAGAATTTGGAGGCATTTGGGAATCGTTCTGGCTAGGGGGACCCTGGTACTCTCTGACTTTCCCTCTATCAATGTTATTGTTATTAAAAAAAAATACCCCTGGCCGTCCAAACACCGGGATGGTCCTTCAGGAGGGAAAAGAGGAATGGATGATGATGTCTTTCTCTCCCCCTCTACCTCCTGTCTCTCGTGAGCAGGGAGAAGATGCCTTTTCACCATGTGACCGCTGGCCTGTTGTACAAGGGGAATTACCTCAACCGATCTCTCTCTGCTGGCAGCGACAGCGAGCAGCTGGCTAACATCTCCGTGGAGGAGTTGGACGGTAAGGAGCCCGCCCAGCCTGGGAGGTTAGCCACCCAAGGGAGCCATCTGGGGCTGTCATTCATCTAAGACCCTGGCCATCAGTTGTGGCCAGGTCTAACCATGATGCGGCAGGAACAAGTTCAGAGATCACTTTTGCCCAGACGACTTCTTTGTGTGAGATGGACCTGGTGCCCTGAAAAATCTATGGTGAATGTTTTGGTTCCTTTGGATACCAACTTGGGAGACAGCCTTCAGCTCCCCACATGTTATTTTCCAGTTGATGGAATCTTGATCACCGATAGTGTGGCTCTATTTCCCTCTTGTCCACGATGGGGCCCAGCTGTTGGGGAGATTGTAGCCCTGTTAATGGCCGTCTGTTGACTTGAGGCCTTTGAATGGTGCTTTGAATCTTGTCCAGATCAGAATCATTTGAAATCTGTGTCCAGGTGGAAATAGCCAGCAATTATTTTGATTGCCTCTGTAACAGTGTAACCCTGCCTTAGGGTTGGGAACGAACCAGAGAACATGGTGACTGAATTCATCCTGGGACAGTGCCCCCTCTGTAGCCTGGTGAAATCAACTCCTTAATTAAAAAATTAAAATGAGGAAGACAGAGTTTTTTTTTAGGATAGAGAATTAGGTTGATTCAGCCAGATGTTTGCCTAGGTACTACATCTGCTGAGGCCAAGCCAGATCGGTTTCCCGTCTTGTTTTGGAATGCTGTGTTCCTGGTAACACACTGTTTTAAAACAAGAAGTTGAAATTTACTTTCTAAAATAGGGAAGTTAAAATTACCTCACATGGCCCGTATCTTTGCTTTTAAGTGTAATAGTCTGAACCAGTGCGCTTTCTCTTGGCACATTTCTTCCAAGGGAAAGGTGGGGAGTTTCAGTTCTGGGCCAGGGAAGCCGAACTTGCTTCACAGTGATCAGCAGGAAATGCAACAAGCAAGGACAGGGACATGGGATAGCTTTCTTGCTCTCGCCCATGTTGTTTGCTTACTTCTCGACAGTCATACCACGTTTTATTACACTTTGCCTTATTGCATTTCTCAGATACTGCAGTTTTTTGTTGTTTTTTTTTTAAACAAATCTAAGGTTTGTGGCAATACTACATTGTAAGATGCTGGTTAACATTTTTTATTGCTAAAATGGTTTTTAATTAAGGTACGTACACTGTTTGGACATAATGCTATTGCACACTTAATAAACTACACAATGTAGTGTAAACACAACTTTTTAAAAAAGGATATTTTATTTTATTTATTTGGCCGCTCCGTGTGGCCTATGAGATCTGAGTTCCCCAGCCAGAGATTGAACCCATGCCTCCTGCAGTGGAAGCTTGGAGTCTTAACCACTGGACCACCAGAGAAGTCCATAAACATAACTTTTACACTGGGAAACTAAATGATTCAGTGATTCCCTTCATCATGATATTAATATAAGCTTTATTGCAATGGCCTGGAACTGAACTCATGGTATCTCCCAGGCCTCCCTGTAGAGGCTTGCTTATTTCCATGATGAAGCAGTGAAGCTCAGGGCCCAGTGGGCTGGGTTTAGGGGAGAGGCCGGAGGGGGTCAGAGGAAGGGGGAGTGATGTGGCCAGAGCCAGGCTCCTCAGGCCCAGCAGCTGCTCGCTATGGTCCAGACAGACTGAGGGCCAGAGAGGAAAGCTGTGCCTGCATATCTCCTTGCCTTTAGTTGGCTAGAGGATATTCAGACAAGGACTTGGAAGCAAAAAATAGAGCCCTGACTGCCTCCAAAAGGAGCCCATCCTGATGGCCACAAAGAAGACTGAGGCTGAGCTGTGGGTGTTTGGCAGGTGAGGTGAGGCCCCGTCTTCCTTGTGTCCCGAGCAGGGGTCTGCTCCAGTGGGGAGCTGGGCAGTGGTGCATTGATTCGGGGGGTGGGGTGCTGGTGTTTGTTTGAGTAGGTTCCCCCCGTTCAGTCACCAGTTTGCAGGAGGGACCAAGAGCCTCCTGTGTATTTAGCCCCATGGAGAAGAAGCCATGAGAACTGGGCCAAAAGTCTATGTGTTTCAAGCAACTCTCTCTCTCTCTTTTTAAAGTATAGTTGATTTAAAATGTTGTATTAGTTTCAGGTATACAGTAAAGTGATTCAGTTATACATACGTATGTATCTATTTTTAAATATTCTTTTCCTTTTATTATGAAATATCAAATATAGTTTGATATTTAAGTTTCCTTTTAAGTTATTACAAAACATCAAATATAGTTCCTTGTGCTATAGAGTAGGTCCTTGTTGTCTATCTGTTTTATATATTGTTGTTTAGTCTCTCAACTTGTGTCTGACTCTTTTGTGACCCATGGACTGTAGTCCGCTGGGCTCCCCTGCCTATGGGATTTCCCAGGCGAGAATACTGGAGTGGGTTGCCATTTGTAGTGTGTATGTGTGTTAATCTCAAACTCTTAATTTGCCCCTCCCCTACCTTTCCTGTTTGGTAACCAGTTTTTTTTTTATGTCTGGGTCTGTCTCTGTTTTATATATAAGTTCATTTGTATCATGGTTTTATTTCACATGTAGGTGATATCAAATGATACTTGTCTTTGGCTTACTTCGCTTAGCATCCATGTTGCTTCAAATGGCATTATGTCATTCTTTTTTATGACTAATATATTCCATTGTATATGTACCACATCTTCTTTATCCATTCATCTGCTGGTGTTCATTAGGTGATTTCCATGTCTTGGCTATTGTAAATAATGCTGCAGTGAACACTTGAGTGCCACATATCTTTTTGAATTATAGTTTTCTCTGGATATATGTCGAAGGGGTGGGGATCAGGGGTCCCTAGTTGAGTAAAGCTGGACTTTATGGTGTGATGTTGGCTGGGGAAAATACTGTATTTGTTCTTTAGGAGGGTAATCCATACTCTGAGCCTGGAGAAAGGCCATTTATTTTCTGATGGAAGATTCCTTCTGCTTATTTATTTATTTTTGCCAAGGTGAACCCTGAGTTATGACTGCTCACGCTTTGTTACAAGCATCTTGGGGCTGTGGCAGGGCTGTGAAGATGTGTTCTGCCTGTAGAGCAGGTGTTCTACGTTGGCTTGCATCAGTTCAGAGGACTGCAGGTTGGTTTTTAGGGAAACTGCCGTTTCTGAGACAATGTCTGTTTGCTGTTCTCTTGGGACTGCCTTGTGTCAGGTGAGCCCTAACATCCTGCTGTTTGGGGGTCCACTCATTTATCCCTGCAGGACACAGGGTGTTGCACAGGGAGTTGATGTGTTGGCCACTGGTGGATACTGAAGCATCCTCTGTGGTCGAGCCATGTTGGGCACAGATGTTAGTTGGGTACCATCCCCACCCTGCCATAGCTATAGCCTCGGGCTTATGGATCACCAAGGGCAGGTTCCCTCACCTGGTCAGTGACTGTCACTGGGGATGGAGTGTCCCTTTCCTTCAGTGTAAGGAGCAAAGGCACCCAGTCCATGAGAGGTTACCCTCTGAGAACAGGGCTACTTGCCATGCAGGCTACCTCCCTCTGCCATTCACTCTGAGAAGTTTCTATTTCTTCTCTATAAACAAAGTTCAGGAGGGAATAATGCAAAGCTGCATCAAGTTGGTCAGACTGGAGTTGGAAATCACCCAACAAACTCAGCAGTGACGATTTGGTTGAGATCTTAATGTTCATTCATTCATTCATTCGTGTTCATTCATATATTCATTCCTAATTACTCATTCATTACAGGAATGTTTACCCAAATGTTTTCTGGGTGGAAAGAAAGTGAAAGTGAAAGTGAAGTCACTCAGTCGTGTCCGACTCTTTGCAACCCCATGGACTGTAGCCTACCAGGCTCCTCCATCCATGGGATTCTCCAGGCAAAAGTACTGGAGTGGGTTGCCATTTCCTTCTCCAGAGGATCTTCCAGACCCAGGGATCGAACCCAGGTCTCCCGCATTCCAAGCAGACGCTTTAACCTCTGAGCCCAAAGAAGTATAATATTTGTTGTCTGGTCCAAGGAGTTTACAATCTACCCAGGGAGTTTATGTACATACAGAATTTATTAGTAGATCTTGTGTTTTTAGAATGTGTCATGTGGAATTTTATTAGACACATGAATTATAATATTTTAAAAGCAGTTTTCTCAGTGCTATTTATTGAATAATCTTGTGAGGCTGTCTTAAACTAAACTTGCTTCTTTCTGAAGTTTACTTATTTTCATGAACTATGGTGTTCCATTGTATATAAATATATCTCAGTTTCTGTATCTGTTCCATTCAGGATGTATTTTGGGGTTGTTTTCAGTTTGGCGTTGTTAGGATGTAGTTTAGCCTCCCCTTCTGTTGCAGCTGTGATGTTGCAAATGCTTTCCTCATGGTTCTCCGTGACCATTGTGAAATGTCCGAGTGTGGGTGTTTCACGTTATTCTTGCCAGTCACAGTGTCAGCTTCTTGGATTAATGTCTTGGGTCTTCCTTCTAGCCTAGGTTAGTTTGCTCTCACATCTTGAATGGTTGTTATTTCTGGTTTTTTGTTTTTTTTTTTTCTTTTCTTTTCTTCAGGAGTGCCTCCCATTCGAATGCTAGATCTTCATTTGATATTTTCCACAAAACGGGTCTCTTCTCACATCATTTTTCTCTTTTTTTGCACTTCTCTGTTCATTCTTGAGTCTGTCTACCACTTCATGGATTTAGTTGTTTGGTGTCATTTAAAACAATTTTTACTATTGCCTTTAGAACTTATTTTCATTATGGTTGAAAGTTTCAGTTTCATTGTAGCTTGATTTTATTTCAGTAGCTATCCTTTAACATTTTGGTCAAAGTGTGATACAGAAAAGTTTGAGAGTACAGTTCGATTATTATCAAATATGAACACTCATGCAACAACCCCCCAGGTTAAGGAATAAGGTGTTACCAGCACCCTGAAGTACCTTTGAAGTTTTTCCTATTATCTCTTCCTCAGTCACCTATCATTGTTTGTTTTCATGTTTTACCTTCATCTCAAGGGGGTCACATTATATTTATGGTTTTCTGTTTAGCCTTATACTTGTGAGACTCAACCATGTTTTTGAGGGTAGATGAAGTTCATTCATTTTCATCAATATATGGTGTTTCTTGAGAGGTAAATACCTAAGTTTATTTATCTATCCTATTCTCTTTTTTTATCCATTCTATCTTGGCAGGTATTCAGTTTGTTTCCAATTTGTAGCTCTTAGGCTGTAGTCGTTGAGTTGCTGCTGTAGTCTTAGGCTGTGCTCTTCTCATGGCAACTTCTTTGTCTTTTACTGGAGTCATATTTTTTTATTCTCTCCCAACCCTTTGTCTTATTGAGAACAACTTGTACATAGTTTATCCAAGTCTCTTCTGTTTCTTGTCATAAATTATATAGAGAGATCTTTTTATAATAAAAATCTGTTTTTCTCCAAGTCTCCCAGCTGATGCTACCTTTGTTTTCCATTAGAAGATGGTTTTATATGTTCCCTTTTGCTTTTTCTGTTCTGTTCTGTGACTCAGCAATGGAAGTTTCTTGTAGACCCAGGATCTGTCAGCAAACAAGATTTATAAAGAGCCTTTAGCCTTCTTCATTCTATCTTCACTTTATTCCAGACCTGGGGTAACGCCCCCCCTTTCAGCCCCAACTGGAGAGTCCAGTTTCTAGAAGACATTCCTCTAGTCCATGGCTGCTGATCAGAAGTGGGTTCTTGATGGCCCCTCCTATTAAGTTGGCTCTCTTATGCCACAGAATTCTATTAGTTCCTTTATTCTTCCCTGCTTTTGGTCTCTTTCCTGTTCCCAAGCTTGTATTCAACATTCTGGTACATTTGGGTTCTCATCACTCTCGCACAAATAATGGGGATGAGACACACTCACCCATGGCTCCTGTACCATTAGAGAGTTGTGTTCCCCAAAGGAGCTTAGAAAAGAGGTGCTGTTACATAGATAACCAACAAGGACCTACTGTATAGCATGGGGAGCTCTTCAGTATTCTATAATAACCTAAATGGGAGAAGAATTTGAAAAGGAATAGATACATATGTATGCATCATGGAATCACTTTGCTGTCCACCTGAAATTAACAGCATTGTTAATCAACTGTGCTACAATATAAAATAAAAATTAAAAATAAGAAAGATGCTGCTGAGGTGGGTTTGGGTTGAGGAGTAGATCTCTGTGGAGAACACATGCTGTGAAATAGAGATCGATTGCTTGATTTGCTGGTCGGTGTAGCCTCTGGGTTCCTAGCAGGGCGGATAATGGTGATGAGCCATGTCTTCTGTATGTGCCTCTGTGGTGGGTGGAAATTATGTTACACTAGTTTAGTTAGTGTGGCAACTAGTGAAAATGTCTCCTCAGCCTCTGACATATGTGTACATCTCACAATAAATGTTTCTGGGGATGTGCATACATTATCCTACCTTTTTGGAGAGTATTTTAATTTGAATTTTAGAGCGATGTATCAATCCAACTTTGTAACCATAAGTACCGCTTTAGTAGTTGGCTACCTCCATTTGGACTCTTCTAGACCCACTGCATCAGCACAGCCCAGTTTCCTCAATAGCCTCCTGTTTGCCTGATGCAGTAGACACTCAATGTTTATCCGGCATCTGGCAACGTTGCTCACACCCTGGGTTTTGGTTTGTCACTGGCTTGGCATCCTTGCCGCTAGCTGGCTCTCCTCCTCCCTCTTTTCTACTTCTTTGTCATTTCCCTCATCTTCTGCCCACTCCTGATGCACTGTTGTCTCCTAGGATTGGTTTTGTTGTCATCCCTAGGAGCAACTGTGTACCAATCACCTCAAGATAGCTATATTCGATCCATGCCTCCCTCCTGAGTTTTAGATCTGCTACTTATAGCCCTATATGCTGCTGCTGCTGCTGCTGCAAGTCGCTTCAGTCGTGTTCGACTCTGTGCGACCCCAGAGATGGCAGCCCACCAGACTCCCCCATCCCTGGGATTCTCCAGGCAAGGACACTGGAGCGGGTTGCCATTTCCTTCTCCAATGCATGAAAGTGAAAAGTGAAAGTGAAGTCGCTCAGTCGTGTCCGACTCTTAGCGACCCCATGAACTGCAGCCCACCAGGCTCCTCTGTCCATGGGATTTTCCAGGCAAGAGTACTGGTGTGGGGTGCCATTGCCTTCTCTGATAGCCCTATATACAGTTCCTTAAATTCCAATGTCCAAAGATGAACAGATTTTCTTTTTTTCTCTTAAATTGCCCCTCCTCTGGACTTTTTCCCAGAAAATTATATCCTATTATACCCAGTAAGGCATGATGGTAAATTGGGGATCATCCTGGACCCCCACCCCCGCTTTTGTCTTACTCTACACATGGCATTGGCAAAGCCTTGCAGATCGTCTTTCTTCTTCTCCAGCCATGTTGCTGTTTTCTTGGGCCAGGTCCCCCACCTCCTAGACAATTGCAGTCACCAAGAGGTGATCTTGTGCCTCATCCAGGATGAGGCCCTATATCAGTTCAGTTCCATTTCACTGGAAGAGAGCATCTCAAATACAAACTTGATTAAGTTATCACATTTTCCTTCTTGTCCTACAATAACACACACAAAGATATATACATAAAACAATAATGTCTTTAATATTTCTTTAATCATTTATAAAAAATTTTTAATCTATAGGTATTCTGGTAAGTACAGTGAATAGCTGTGTACCCTTTGTCAACTGCTAATATTGCAGCATTTGCTTTCTTTCTATTTCCATTTCTCTCAACACACACACACACAGTTTTTTCAACTCTAGAATTTTAATTTGATTCTTTTTTATAGTTACCATTTATTTATTACCATTTTATTTATTTATTATCTGTTTACTCATTTAAACAATATTTTCTTTAATTCTTTGGACATATTTCTTACATTTGTAATAGCTCTTTAAAGTCTTTAGTGCTAAATCCATCATCTAGGCTCTAGGCCATGTGAGGGTTGATTTCTATTGTCTTTTTTTAGATTATGATCAAGTTTTCTTGTTTCTTTGTATGCCTGTTAATATTTGACTGTATGCTGAACTTTGTAAGTGCTATGTTGTAACAACTGTGTTCTGTTAGCTTTCTTTGAAGAGGGCTGATTTTTTGGTTCTAATAGGTAGTTCAATTACTAACCGACCTCCTTAAACTTCTGTTGGTTTGATTTTTTTGTTTTTATGTTAGGGTAGATCTCTGGAAATCCCATGGTGGCTGGCTCCCAAGCCTGTCTAACTTGATGGGGACTCAGCTTCCAAACTCTTGTCTTCCTTGTGGATCTTGTCAGGGCTTGGTTTTAGGTTTTGTGCAGGTGGATCTTATGTAGACCTTCAGAATGTTTTACTCTTAAGTTGTGGTCTTTCTGGTGTCTGGATGCCTGGGGTATTAATAAGATTTTTCAGATATCCCCTACAGATGCTTAAATTTTCATAGCTGTCTTCCATTTTCAATCTCATAGTGGCTGCTCCCTGGTAAGTCTGGTTTAATCTCAGCTTGCACTGGGCTGCCCAGCCTTCAGCCAGTCACTCATAGGGAACCCACACACAAGCTTCTGAGGCCCCCTCTCTGCCGAGTTTTCTTCTGTCTGTGGCCTGACCCTATAAATTCCAGCCCCTTCTGCTACCCCAACATAAGACTATGGTTGGGAAATTGTCCCCAGGCAATGAGCCAGGGAGGACATGGGGCTCACCATATGAATTTCCTCTCACCCTGCAATTGCAGTCTTGTGCTGCCTGTTGTTTATGACCTGAAAACAGTTGCTTTATATATTTTGTTTAGGTTTATGCTTGTACACCATGGAAGGGTTGTTCTCATATGGTTACTTTGTCACAGTAAAAGCTTATTATCAGTAGTTTTTTTTTTTTTTAACCTGAACCAGTTAAAAGTAATTTTCAACCATTCTAGCATTTTACCCTTTAATGTTTCACTTCTGCTGATAATTCTGAAATGGCTCTCTGCAGCCTCCAGCTGTTAGCTACAGCGCATCGCTGTGACAAAGTGTATGAAGCCCTGTGTGGCCTGGACCCTTCCTTTTTGTCTGCTTCATTCCCACCTTGCCTTCCAGATGGCTTCCTGCTGCCTCACCATCTCTCTTGCTTCTCTGCCTTTATTTTAGTTGCTTCTTTCAAGAATGTTCTGTGCACCTGGGAAACACCTAATCATCTTGTAACTTTCAACATTGTCCATTGTTATCCTCACCCTATCATTACAACTGGAGTTTACTGAGTGCTTACTATGTGCCAGGAACTGTTCAACATGCAGGTGATGATTTAATCCATTTAACCCTTTCAGTAATTCTATGATACAGGTGCTATTATGAACCTCATTCTTGCAGAGGTGGAAAAGGGATATGTTCACTAATAACCTTCTCCAAGGTCGCATAACTTGCACGTGTTGAAACTGGGATGCAGACTGCCACCTGGCTTCAGAGCTCATGCTTTTCAAGTTCTATGCTCCGAATCCTCCTGCCTGCTAAGTAAGACCCTTTGTGCCTTCCCCGCACCCTCATGTCACTATCATATATATCACTGCCACCGCTGTGACACCTGGGTGAGAACTTGGCTGATTAATCAGACTTTCAGTGGGTGGAGAGATATTTTTAAAGCTCTGTGTGAGCCCAGTGTATTTCTCATGAAGAGCAGAAGTGCACTGCAGCCCAGGAAAAGGCTGGTGGTGGGCTTGAGTGCACGTTGGAAGGAGTCTGCCTTCTGTGCTGTGAGCTCTGAAGAGCCCCTTTCCACCCTCATTTGTCTGGTCCATCATATATTTTCTTGTAAAGAAGACTCCTCCCACCCCCTTTTTTTTCCTCCTCTACTTTTGATGGTTGATTTAGAAATCCCAAAGGCACACCCTACTTGCCTTTTTTGAGATCCTTCCCTCTCCAGGCCTTTCAAGTGGGGTTTTAAGAAGGCAGAAACATTACTGTCACAAGAAGAGAAGCTCTCAACTCTTATCTGAGAAGGCTGATGGCTCAGAGTTCTCTCTCCAGAGGAGGCGATAAAACCTACACAATGAGCCACATCATCCAACAGGAGTGGGAGTGCCAGATAGACAGCTGTGCTTCTGAGCTGGGAATTAGCCTTACAGCCTGGGCCTTTTATCTACCTGGCTACTTTCTCCTGGAGGCTTGACTTGCCTTGGAGCCTTGAGAGGGTAAGTCATTTGTGGAGAGTTGTGGAGCTTTGTTAGCAGTGCCAAGGAGGGATTTCTCTGATGCTAGCTGCTTCTGAGGGCCCACTCCTTAAAGGGACATTTGCCTAAGTCTTCTTGGAGTTCCTTGCACCTGGTTCTGAAAGTGCTTTTTGATAGCTGTGGCCAAGAAGAAAACCTGAGTACTATCCCTGCCACTTTCATTTTCTTCATTGGTAATTTATATGCTGCATGCTTCCCAAAGTGATAGAGACATCATATGATAAAAGAAGAAACATAAACTGCAAAGGCTGTCGGAATAGAAATAGGAAATAAAAATTCACATACCAAGAGGAAGAAAAAAACATGACGGCCCCTAAAACTAATACATTTACTGTGAGCATTAAATTTAGCTCCAAACTTCCAATTGATTGGGGCAAAAAGGTAACATACCTAATTCCAATCACAGCCTTCAAGGATCCTATTGGAAGAATCATCTTCTCATCTATATTTTAAATAAGAGCTCCTTGAAAGTGAAAGTGATAGCCACTCAGTTGTGTCCGACTCTTTAGAACCCCATGGACTATATAGTCCATGGAATTCTCCAGGCCAGAATACCGGAGTGGGTAGCCTTTCCCTTCTCCAGGGGATCTTCCCAACCCAGGGATCAAACCCAGGTCTCCCACATTGCAGGCAGATTCTTTACCACTTGAGCCACCAGGGAAGTCCATAATAAAAATACCCAACATACAAGAACTTTGTATTGTTATGTCAAAGGTGTTGGTAGGTTTCAACTTTTTCTCAGCCTCTAATTTCTGAAGGTTTTTTGAAACCTGTTTTCCCTAGTAATGGTGGCTTTTGATGATGGTGATTCTCAGTGAAGGACTAGGTGCTAATTTTAGACTCCAGATGCAGAGAGAGGAGGGCAGATTGTAGTTTAAAAAGTCTTTCCACCAGATGATACCAAGTACCCGTGTTGGGACATGTTTCTCTGGTTTCCCTCTCCCCCTGCTTGAGATAGTAGGCAGAGGTGATATCTTGGTATGAAAGTTCAAGGACCTGCATTGTGAAGCATGACCTTTGACTTGGGATATTTGTGGAACAAGATCTAATAATTCATCTCTATCATAAAATACCCTTGATATTCTTCCATGGAAGCTTCTACTTTCAACAGAAATGCATCCTAATAGATCTGCTAAGGTAATTAAGCTCCACGGTGCTTCCCCAGATAACTGAATAAGTTAACCTGTTGAGTAGAATTATTCAGCATTATCCATCTGGATACTGAAGAAAGTTTGCCAAAACTCATCATTCTGATGTTGGCTTCATTGATACTGAGCTGTTTCTCTTGGTGGTAATTGGCCAACAGCAGGTTCAGCTGTTTCCTGGGATGTGATATTAGCAATATGTTCTAGCAGGAATGACTTACTGGTTTTTCCTCCTCACAGCAGTATCCAGAGCATCTCATCCAAACACATCTACAAAACATTTAAAAGCAGGTCATGAACTAGGACACAGCCATTTGAAATACAGATTTTGTCTATCAAGGTGGTCTTTCTACTTTCTCTAATTCTCAAGTCGGAAGAGCACTGAATTTGCATTGAGACCTATATTGTGGTGGTGGTGGTTTAGTCACTAAGTCAAGTCTGACTTTTGTGACCCCCTGGACTGTAGCCCACCACGCTTCTTTGTCCATGGGATTCTCCAGGCAAGAATACTGGAGTGGGTTGCCACTTGCCTTTCCACGTGATCTTCCCAATCCAGGGATTGAACCTGCATCTCCTGCATTGCAAGCAAATAAATTCTTTACCGCTGAGCCACTGGGAAGACCTTTATTGTTGTGTGCCAAAGTACTCCTAAAGTTGCTGGTTTAGAACAGCAAACATTTTTATCTCACAGTTTCTGTGGATCAGAAATTCAGGAGTGGCACAGATGGCTGGTCTAGCCCCATGTCTTTCAAAAGGTTGTAGTCAAGACACCTGATGGGACTGCAGTCATCTGAAGGTTTGGCTGTGACTGGGAAATCCATCCAAACCCACTTCCAAGGCTGTTGACTGGAGGTCTCAGGACCTTCCATGAGGGCCTCCCCATAGGACTGCTTGAGTGACTTCATGACAAGGGATCTGACTTTTTCTAAAATGAATGATCCTTTTATGATCTTGTCTCAGATGTCACATATTTTCACTTCTGCCCCATATATTTGCTAAAAGTGAGTCACTAAATAGAGCCCCCACTTAAGGTAAGTGGAATTAAGCTTTATTTTTGAAGAGATGATTATCAAAGCATAAGCAGGTATATTTTAAAACCACCAAAACACATACACATTAGCTTGGAGATGGTTTCTAGCTATTGAATTGAAAGCTAATGAAATGTTATAGAGTGTTCTAAAGTCATACTTAGCAATTTCTTTATGCAGTGAGGAAGAGAGGACCAAAAATCTTTGCTACAAAAATAGAATTAAAGCCTACCTGACAGAGTAGGGTCTCAGCGGTCCCACAGATGTGGACTGTCTGAATTTTACTACTTAGCAGCTACAATAGAGTGGGTTAGCTCTTCCCCAATATCATTTGTTCTTCAGTAGAAGAAATTTTTGCTGGACAAATGTGTGCTCAAATACAGACTACATTTCTCAGTCTCCTTAAGAACTGGGTATGGCCATATTAGTAAGTTCTGGCCAATGACACCTAAGCTGAAGTGACATCGGGCAACTTTGCTGCACTTTGCCCTTTCTATATCCTTTCCTCCCTCTTATTATTGCCGTGGGAATGTCATCACTTGGCACCATGAAGACAAAGGTGGCAGAGTGGTGAGCTGGAATGATGCTGGGTGCCTGAGGATAGTGGAACAGAGAGAAATTGGCTTCTGATTTGTTTTTCTCACTCACAGCCAAACCTACACCCACCAAATCAGCAACCATATGACCACAGACAATTAATCCAACCTGTAAACCTATTTTCCCATTTTAAAATTAGTGTCTTACACATAATGATACTTTGAAGAATCTTCTGCTTACTATTTTTAAGGAGGAAGTATTGTTGAATAAGATTAGAGATAATGGATCTACAGTTTCAAAGCATGGGAGTTTGTCCTTTTCCTAACATATATAGACTGTATTTCAAGTTCATTTGTTGAAATGTGAAAGGAAGAGGTTTAGCAGGGCAGAAAGAGTGGAACCAACAGGGAAGGCTGGATGGCAGAGACCCAAAATGCCTCCAGGAGAACATTAACTTTTGCTGGGTGTGTTTCATTATGACGTTGGGGCCCAAATACACCATGTTCATCCCTGTGAGCAAATGTACTGAATGTTTAGACAAACAGTGAGTTCTCAGAAATATTTGTTTTTAAAAATTTAGATTGCTCTCTCTCTCTTTCTTTTTTGGTGGCACCATGGGGCATGTGGGATCCATTTTTGCTTTAGTTCCCAAAGCAGCAATCAAACCCATGCCCCTTGCAGTGGAATTGCAGAGTCTTGACCACTAGACCATTGGGGAAGTTCCCCAGAAATACTTGCTAAATAAAAGAATGCCATAAAATTTGTCCCAAAGTGAGCTAGTTGCTCCTGACTAATCATTCTATGAAATTAAAAGATGCTTACTCCTTGGAAGGAGAATTATGATCAACCTAGACAGCATATTAAAAAGCAGAGACATTACTTTGCCAACAAAGGTCCGTCTAGTCAAGGATATGGTTTTTTCAGCAGCAACAGCAGTAGTCATATATGGATGTGAGAGCTGGACTATAAAGAAAGCTGAGCACTGAAGAATTGATGCTTTTGAACTGTGGTGTTGGAGAAGACTCTTGAGAGTCCCTTGGACTGCAAGGAGATCCAACCAGTCCATCCTAAAGGAAATCAATCCTCAATATTCATTGGAAGGACTGATGTTGAAGCTGAAACTCCAATACTTTGGCCACCTGATGCGAAGAGCTGACTCATTTGAAAATACGCTGATGCTGGGAAAGATTGAAGGTGGGAGGAGAAGGGGATGACAGAGGATGAGATGGATGGATGGCATCACCGACTCAATAGACATGATTTGAGTAAACTCCAGGATTTGGTGATGGACAGGGAGGCCTGGCGTGCTGCAGTCCATGGGATCACAAGAAGTCGGACACAACTGAGTGGCTGAACTGAACTGATCCATTCTATAGTGAGAGTAGAATTGGGATGATATATCTGGTGGTGAAATATGGTTGATTATACATGGCATTTAGAGTCAATGATCTACTTCAATGCTCCATGAGTTTTGGTTTTCTCGCCTGTATGTGTCAGTTGCTCAGTTGTGTCTGACTCTTTGTGACCCCATGGACTATAGCCTGCCAGACTCCTCCATCCAAGGGATTCTCCAGGCAAGAATACTGGAGTGGGTTGCCATTTCCTGCTCCAGGGGATCTTCCTGACCCAGGGATTGAACCTGGGTCTCCCTCATTGCAGGCAGACTCTTTCCTGTCTGAGGCACCAGGTAAGATGTTCTCGCCTGTACAGTGTGGATAACAGTATGTAGTTTAAAGGGATATTATGAGATAATATATGCAGAGTGAGTTACTATTGTATTTAGTATGTAGTAAGTACCTAATAAATAGTAACAGTAATAGTATCAATTCCCTGGTGGCTCAGATGGTAAAGCGTCTGCCCACAATGCGGGAGACCTGGGGTCGATTCCTGGGTTGGGAAGATCCCCTGGAGAAGGAAATGGCAATGCACTCCAGTACTCTTGCCTAGAAAATTCCATGGATGGAGGAGCCTGGTGGGCTACAGTCCATGGGGTCATGAAGAGTCGGACACGACTGAGTGACTTCGCGACTCAATAGTATCAATAATAGTAATTATTGCTATTATTGTTGTTATGATAATAATGATGGTGATGGTCACTACAAGAATGACAAGACACATCCAGACAAGATTATTACTTCCACCTTGGGGCAGATTGGCTCCTTGGAGGAGAGAGTAAAACACTAACCAGTGTCCTACGCAGTTGTCCTGTCAAGACAGGCTTGCTTCAGGAGGTGAATGCCCCTAATTGGAAAGACCTTTCAGTGTGGAAGAATCTGGACACCCGATCACAATTCTCAGTGTTTAAGCCCATAAAGATGCCTTTCCTACTCCTCTGGCTTTAACCTCAGCACTTTACCTTTCAAAGACCCTGTCCTCCCTGGAATGAAGGTTAAGAGTTTGAGCTAGTGACACCAGCTTTCAAACCTTAGGTTGTCCTGAGAAATAGAATTAGATGTGGGAAAATTTTGTGAGTGGCTGACAATTCAGGCCTTCCAAATCCTCATTGTTGCTTCCAAGGATCAGGAATGAACATGCTCATAAATTTCCATTTTAAAAATATCTCACAAGACTTATTCCTTGGGTTGGAGGGGAGATGGTAATGGGAGACAGGAAGGCTGAAGTCACGGCCACATAACCAGAACCCATTCCCTCTTGGGAGGGGACATTGCCAGCTCTTTGCATTCAACACGTTGAAAAGAAGTCTTCCATTCCTTCCTCTCTGTTGCAGTAGTGATGGTTTCTGGAAATGGAGGAGTCTAGGCATCGGTTTTGCTGGGTGTAATTTTCTATCCGTTTCCTATTGAGTTTCCTTTCCTGGCTTTTTCTCACTCTCCTAAGTTTCCCCTAACCTCATCTGGTTAAAATTCAAGGCTATTTTTGTTTTAATGTTTCTCCCAGACTAGAAACGTCAACTTCAGTATTAATGGTTTGTTTGTAACACTAAAGTTTTATAGTGATAGTGAAAAAAAGTGTAGTTTTTTTTTTTTTTTTTTTTCCTCCCTGTAAAGCTGCTAAAACGAATGGCCCCAGGACCTAAGTCATGCTGGCTTGAGGAATGTGCTACCATTTTCATGCTCAGGCATAGGGCTGGTTCTTAGGCTGGTGCCAGTTGGCTTTGCTGGTTATTACTCTGCTGGTATCCAGTAAAATGAGCCTCAGGATACATAGCTCACCTCAACCATCTGGGCGGCAATCTAATGTCTCTGTCTCGAAGCATTATAGGAAGGATGGGTTCTGCAGTTCTTGGTCTGATGCCCCTAAGCATCTTGTAGGATTTACAGAGCTTAGTCTCTCTGCCATCTGGTGCTCAGGTGGGGAGCGCTGGGGAAAGGGGGTCACGGGACACACCTGAGAGGTCAGTGTTTCCTGCCCCTCCCTGGTGCTTCTTCCCAGACCTCCAAGTGCAGTTTTTTAGTTGCACCTACTGAGGCTGCAAAAACTTCTGAGTTTTGATTGATCCTAATTTGATGCTACTTTCTTTAAGACCCCTTCCAAGGTGCCATCGATTTCTGGGAAACAAGTCTTCAGCTGCTTGCTAGATTTTCTTGCTGTATTTGGGGGACCCTGAATATGCACGTGAAGAAATGTGCTGTTTCAGATTTTGAAGCCTCAGTGATTGAGGTTAATCCACCTGGAGGACAGGTTAGGATGAACAATGAAATTACCAAAAGCCAGGCTGAAGAATGTTCTAAGTCAGGGTTTTTAAAGCTGGGGTCTGTGTCTCTCCTATGCCGCTGCTGCTGCTGAGTCTCTTCAGTCGTGTCCGACTCTCCTATAGCTTCTGACTATTTTGTGTGTTTATACGTAGTGCTTTTTTCCTGGAGAGAAGCTCTATATCTTTTGTCATATTCTTTTTTTGTTTAATAAGGTATTTTTTTCGTTTTATTTTTGGCTGTCCTGAGTCTTCGTTGCCGCTCATGGGCTTTCTCTAGATGCAGCAATCAGTGGCTACTCTAGTCGCAGTATGCGGGCTTCTTGCAGTGGCTTCTCTTGTGGCGGAGCACAGGCTCCAGAGCTCGAGGGCTGCGGTAGTTGTGGTACATGGGCTTAGTTGCCACGCGGATCTTAGTGCCCTGACCAGGGATTGAACCTGTATCCCCTGCATTGCAAGGCGGTTTCTTAATGACTGGACCACCAGGGAAGTCCCTTGTCATTTTCTTAAAGGGATTCAACAAAGGGTAACACAAGTTGCTTATCTACACCTCTTGAACTGGACGTTTTATACCCATTACTCCATAAAGGTTTTGTTTTGCTTTCCTTTGGGAGACTGGACAAGGTGCATCCATGCATGCTGGGGAGGTTCTTTATGAAGACTGCACTTGTGATGTGGAGAAAGGGTATGAGGGGAGTGGGTCTAGAGGCTGGAGCATCACCAGCCTCTCATAGTCGGGGAGAAGTGGTGAGGGGTTAAGCTTAGCAAATGACAGCGAGCCAGAGAGAAGTGGGCTTGGGATATTAAAAATACAGACACTTGGCAGTGTTTGGGCTTCCCAGGTGGCACTCGTTGTAAAGAACCCGACTGCCAGTCCAGGAGACATAAGATATGTGGGTTTGATCCCTGGGTCGGGGAGATCCCCTGGAAAAGGGATGGAAACCCACTGCAGTAAATCTTGCCTGGAGAGTCCCATGGACAGAGGAGGCTGGTAGGCTACAGTCCAAAGGGGTGCAAAAAGTTGGACACGACTGAAGGACTTAGCACACACTCACGGCAGTGTTTATTTTATCCAGTTTAATGTTTGCAATACCCCTTGCAGACATCATTGTCCTCATTATACAGATGAGGGAGATTGGTGTGAAAGTGATGAAATTACTTGCCCAAGGTCACACAAATAATAGTTAATGGACTAGGATTTGTTTGTTTTTTTTTTTCTTTTCTATTTTTTGCTTCAATCTCAATCATTTCTTTTTTTTTTTTTTCTTTTTTATGTGTTCCCCATCCTGAACCCTCCTCCCTCCCTACATACAAATGGACTAGGATTTGTATGTAACTTCCTCTAATGCCAAAGCCCGGGCTTCCCAGGTGGCTCAGTGGTAAAGAATCCACCTGGCAATGCAGGAAATGTGGATCCAGTCCCTGGATGGGGAAGATCACCTGAAGAAGAAAATGGCAACCCACTCCAGTATTCTTGTCCAGAGAATCCCATGGACAGAGGAGCCTGGTAGGTTATAGTCCATGGAGTTGCAAAGAGTCAGACATGACTTAGCAACTAAACAACAGTAACAACACCAAAGCCCCCACTCTGCACTAACTCCCATGCTATCCTGTCTCCACATTGTAGGTCTTGATGTGTGGGTGTGAAGCAGGTGAGGACAAGAGGAGTCAGGTGTATGGTTAACTAATGAGGTGACTAGGTGCAGCGATGCCAGTCACAGAACAGGGACACGGGAGTTTGAACAGAATTGGAAGAAGCTGATAAGAATTGAAGATATCCCACTGAGACAGTCAACAAGCCCTTCAATATTAAATTCTGGCACTCATTAGCCTTAAGATAAAGATTTTGGAATTTTCATTATTTTGAAGTGATGGATTGAAGGAAAGAGAGCCAAAGACAAGTACCCAAGGCCCAGAAGCCATTCATTCCTTGGACCACAGGCAGTCACTGGTGACTGGGTGTTTGGGAGGGACCATATCTCCAGTTAAGCTCCTTCATGTCCTTGAGCCGTGCTTTATATGTCATGGTTAGTCTTGTGGGACTATGAAGGATATGGCATCCTTCATATTCTCAAAAGCCAAAATCCCATATAAGGAGGAGGTACTCTTTGGGTTAAAAAAAATAGGTCACCTATTTGTGCTCAATTAATTTGCTTTATTGATTGATTGATAACGCCCTCTTTTTCAAACTCTTCAAGTGAGAAACTTGCCTAAAACCCACTAGCTGTCTTAGATTTTAAAAGAAGTTCACACACTGGCTCCTGGCCACAGAAATCTCTTTTTCAGGGTACCATAGAAATACTCTCTAGTTTTCTCCACTAAATAGACCTACAAATAGACTGTGTTACTCCAAATGTCACTCACCTAAAATGAGAACTGCCCTAGGCCACTCTCAGGCCAAGGATAAAGAGCTTGACTTCTTGGGACTTCCTTGGCAGTCCAGTGGTTAAGACTCTGTGCTTCTACTGCAGGGGGCATAGGTTCAATCCCTGACTGGAGAACTAAGATCCTGCATGCCATGCAGCACAACACTGCCCCCCCCACCCCCCCACCCCCCCCCAAAAAAAAGAACTCGACCTCTTACCTGCAGTGGTGAATTTCAGGGATTCTGGGATTAGCCTGAACTTGATTCAAACCTTTGACCTGTCACTTATTATCTCTGTACTTTGGCAAGTTTTAAAAACACGTCTCCATGTCCTCATCTGTAAGATGGGGTCATATAGTTCCCACCTTGTTGGGAAGAGCGTGTAACATGTGGGCATGGCAGCGTGCTCTACAGGGGCTGTTGGTATCCTTGCTTGGCAGGCTATGGGGAAGGAATAAGATGAGAGAGAAAGTCTGAATTTCTTTCCTTTTTCTTCTCCCCAGCCAATTCTTCTAAAGTGGATTGAAGCAAATTAGGAAGGGTGAAGGATGTTTCAAAGTGAATGAACAAAAACTAAGTCTCATCTGTGAATATGAAATTTGGTGTCACCTTTACATCTTTTTCAGGTGTGTGTGTGTGTGTTTGTGTGTGTGTGTGTGTGTATAGGGCTCAGGGGTACTTTCTGGGCTTGACCCTGAACCTTCTCCATAGAACATCTGGAACTCCCCAGACCACAGTAGCCCTTCCACCCCTGACATGCCATCACAGTTATTACAATCCAACAACATTTTGCTGATGTAATTGTACTGGGCAAGCAGGGCAGAGGAATCCACATTTATACTCATATTTATTTCACACACACAGTAGGCTATTTCTCTGTAATTCTTTGTCACCATCATCATCCCAAAGGCTCGATCTCCTCACTTATCCAGCTCTCATTTCCTCCTTCCTTTTCTTTGACCCTCAGCCATACACTGGTTCTGCTGCAGGAGAACCAGGTAGGGGTCCTGAGATGTGGGTAATACCCAGGGGTAAAGGGCCTACGGTGCATTTCTGCATCATCTGGGTGTGACCAGGGCTCATTTGCCAATGATTAAGGCAAGAACTCCTCAAGATGGAATGTCTTTCTTGGAGCATAGAGGTACAACAGTAATAATGTCCCCACAGGTTGTTAAATCTTGAAACTTATCCATCTGTTCAGTATATTCTGTCTTTAAAGAATGTTTATTTAAGGGAGATAAGACATCAAGCTAGGTGCTAATGGCTTCAGGTTGACTTGTGGCCCTGTCACCCCTGTGTGCTCAGAAATAGACTGTCCCCTCCATGTGCAGGCATGCACAGACACACACACTCACAACTGTAGAGGGATCGTGTTTTCCTCCAAGCCTCTGATGATAGTTTTTTATTATAATATGTTTTTTGGCTCAAAGCATTGCCTACTCACGGCAAAACACATTTGTCTTCATAGAGAAAGCGGCTCAGTATGTGTGCTCGGCATGGTTACAAGTCACTTGGGAGGCTGATGAGTGGGGATAGCAGACAGTAGATCCAGGGCAGGGTGCTCACACATCATGTCGTACCTTCATGGCCTTAACACATTGCCAGGCGGAGACAAATCCACTCCACTCTCATAGTCATGTTCTTTACGTTCTTCCAAGATTTGATCCAGTCCTGGGGAAATGCTAAACAAACAAACAAAAAAGACCCCAGACAACCCCCCTTCCCCCAAACCCAGTGATTTGTAGAGAAGACAGCTGTACAACTGTCCATTTCCAGGCTAAGGAAACCTAATGAGAAAAGCCTCCTAGCGAGACTCTGCAGTGCACTGGGCAAGACAGACAGCACAGAGGCTTCTTGAGTCTCAGTTTCTCTCTCAGTAAAATGGGCATTATCTCAGAATTAATCCTGCCCCACACAGAAAAGTTATGAGAACCAATGCGCCAGTTATGTAGAACTAATACCTACAGGACAAATAAAAGCCCAAGTTGTGAATTCAGTGTGTTGAGTGGTTAAGAGCAGAGGCTCTGGAGCCCACTGTGCACCCTGCACCCCTCTCATCCAGTTCTCACATCTGCTCTGCCAGGCCCTTGCTGTTAGGATTCTCGTTTCCAGGTGAGGCCACTGAGGCACAGAGAGGTTAAGTCACTGCTTCAAGGTCACACAGCTTGTGAGGACGAGCCAGGTCAAAGACTTAGGCTGTCTGACTCCCATCCCCCACAGTGTTAACCTTTAATGGTGGTTTAGCTTCTCATAATTCTAATTCAGAGGATAAGCTCATTTAAAAATATTTCATTGAAATATAGTTGTTTTACAGTGTTGCATAAATTTCTGCTGTATGGCAAAGTGATTCAGTTACCTATCTATTCTTTTTCACATTCTTTTCCATTATGGTTTGTAACAGGATATTAATATAGTTCCCTGCGCTATACAGTAGGACCTTGTGGTTTACCCATTCTCTATATATGTGGTGTGCATCTGTTAATCCCAGATTGCCCTCTCTTCCCTGCCTCCCCTCGCCCTTGGCGACCGTGGGTCTGATCTCTATGTCTGTGAGTCTGTTTCTGTCTCATGGATAGGTTCATCTGTGTCCTATTTTAGATTCCTCGTATAAGTGCTGTCATATGGTATTTGTCGTTCTCTTTCCAATAAGCTCAGTTTTTCAAAGGGGAGGAGTCAGTAGATAGGAAAAAAGAAATCTGAGTGCCTTTGGATAGAATTTTATCGTTGAATCTGAGGAGGGAGTGTCAGAGAGAGTATGATGGAGTTGGAGGGGAAGAGGAAAGATTTGGAGTGGGGACTAAGGAAATTGTGGAGAAGAGGCTGAATCAAAGGAAGGATCTTCCCAGGCCCCAGCAAGGTTCACTGAAGGTTTATTTATTGTTGAAGATTCTGTGGATGTGTTGCTGGCTACCCGGGGAAAGGTGTACTCTCTGGGCTGATTCTGCCTATTCCAGTAATTAAGCATGTGACTTTGGTCAAGCTTTTGACTTCTAGACCTGGCAGAGGGGGTGGATATGGTTGGGTGGCCTCTCTAGTGGCTTCTCTGCAGGGTTAGGGTGATGGTTTTCTGGGATGTGCACTGGCTTGTGGCTGGTGCTTTGTACAGGAAGATGGTGCCTCTGTGGTTCTCAGTTTACAACATGGGCCTGGCGAGTCCATTGGAGTTTCGGCTGCAGCAACACTGAGCTAGGCAGTGGTGGCCTGAGTCTGTCCCCACTCGGGAGGAGGCATTGGGTAGAACGATGAATCGGCATGTCCCGTGTTTAATCAGGTCACTTGGAACTATAGGATTTCTAGTTGCTTTTTAGCATAAGCTGTGTGATTTTCCAATTTTTTTTTTTAAACGAAGGAATGTGTGACCTACCACTGCTTATGTGATTTTTATTTTACCTAGCTTTTTTTCATAGTCTTGATTAAATTTTTTTTTAATTTTTACTTTTCTTTTGTATCTTGGAATACCATCAAATTTAAAATGCCTCTCACAGCACCAAAAATGTAATCTATTATAGACTGTTCTGATTCTCAAAATGTGATTGAAATGATATTTTTGAAAAAAAAATTCAGATTGAAATTTATCAGGTCTTCTGGTAGGCTGAATAACACCCCCCTCCCCCACTGCCAAGTATGCCCATGTCCTTATTCCTGGTTTCTATGAATATGTCACTTTACGTGGTGAATGGTCTGTTGCAAATGCGATTACATTATGATCTTGAGATAAGACTATTACCCTGGATTATCTGAGTGGGAGCTTATATAATCATAAGAGTTCCTATAAGTGGGAGGCAGGAGGCTCAGTGGTGCTAGTGGTAAAGAACCGGCCTCCCAATGAAGGAGACATAAAAGAACCTGGGTTCCATTCCTGGGTTGGGAAGATCCCCTGGAGGAGGAAATGGCAATCCATTCCAGTATTCTTATTTGGAGACTCCTATGGACAGAGGAGCCTGCTGGGCTGCAGTCCATAGTGTCACAAAGAACCCAACACAACTGAAGCGACTTAGCACACATACGTGGGAGGCTCGGAGTCAGAAAGAATATGAGGATTAAAGCAAACAGAGAGAATGATTGGAAGATACTACGCTGCTGACTGTGAAGATGGAGGAAGGGGACACAAACTGAGGAATGCAGGCAGTCTTTAGAAGCTGGAAAATGCAAAGAGGTAGATCAGTCCCCCGAGCCTCTGGAAGAAATGCAGCCCTCCTCAAACCCTGACTTAGGACTTCTGACCTCCAGCACTCTACAAGAGTAAATTGATTTGTGGTAATTTGCTGTGTGTGTGCTCCATCACATAGTTGTGTCCAACTCTTTGCAATGTCATGGACTGTAGCCCGCCAGGTTCCGCTATCCATGAGATTCTCAAGGCAAGAATACTGGAGTGGGTTGTCATGCCCTCCTCCATGGCATCTTTCCGACCCAGGGATTGAACCCCTGTCTCTTGAGTCTCCTGCATTGGCAGGCAGGTTCTTTACCACTAGCACCACCGAGAAGCCCTAACACAGTTGGTTACTTACCCCCAGAGCCAAGTCCTCATACTTGGAGTCAGTCTGGAATAGTTTGACTGTCTTGAAGGTGTCAACATTTTCAGGCCAGTTCTTAAGTTTGAAATGATACTTTCTGTCCTCTGCCAAAGATAGGAACTTCAGGTGTATTTGAGGGAAGGAAGGAGAGAGTGAGGGAGATGGCATTTTTGAGGTAGGGCTTCCTACGGTCCAGAGGTCTCACTGCCTAAAGACTTGCTTATTCACCCCAAGACGCAACATGAGTACACTTAGGAAGACCTCCCCCCAGGAAGATACCTGGAATGACTTTTGTCAATAACATGAAACTGTGGCTCTAGGGGTGGGAGAAGGGACCCTGTGTGGAGAAAAGAAATAGAGTCTACGTACATCTGATGTTTGAGTTGTGTTTTATAGTGACTTTTTTTTTTTTTTCAATTAAAAAAGGTGGAGGAGGCATAATGATATAAGCATTGTCCCAAAGACCAGGAGACTTTGTGGGCAGCTGCGTTTCTTGGCAGTTTGTTGCTGGTGGAAGAGAAAAACAAATGTAGAGACAGTGACTAGCAGAACACTTGTGTATGCTTCCTGTGGAGAAAAGAATTGAGCTTTTGAATTGTCTGAGGCTCCAGCACAGCAAAGACCTGGCTTTGGAATCACATATACCTGGGTGAGAAGCCCAGCTTTGCCTCTAGCTGACTAGCATCTGGGAAGTTACTTTGACTCTCTGATCTTGATTTGTGTGTGCCTGTGTGTGTGCTAAGTCACTTTAGTCTTATCTGACTCTTTGTGACCCCATGGACTATAGCCCACCAGGCTGTTCTGTCCATGGGATGGATTCTCCAGCTAAGAATACTGGAGTAGGTTGCCATGCCCTCCTCCAGGGGATCTTCCTGACCCAGGGATCGAACCCAGGTCTCTTACATCTCTGGTGTTGGCAGGCAGGTTCTCAGTATGCTGCTGCTGCTGCTGCTAAGTCACTTCAGTCGTGTCAGACTCTGTGTGATCCCATAGACGGCAACCCACCAGGCTCCGCCGTCTCTGGGATTCTCCAGGCAAGAACACACCCCACTCCAGTACTCTTGCCTGGAATATCCCATGGATGGAGGAGCCTGGTAGGCTGCAGTCCATGGGGTCGTGAAGAGTAGGACACGACTGAGTGACTTCACTTCCAATTTTCACTTTCATGCATTGGAGAAGGTTCTCAGTATACTCAACTTTATTTATTTATTTTTTAAAATGTTTATTTGACTGCACTGGGTGAGTCTTGATCCCACCCTGCGGCATGTGGGATTTAGCTCCCTGACCAGGGATCGAACCCGTGTGGAGCCTTAGCCACTGAACCACCAGAGAAGTCCCGGTTTACTCAACTTTAAAATGACTCACATTCCAGTACACCAAGTAGTGTTGTGGGTGAAGCCTGGCACATCACTAGCACCTAGCAACAGATAGCTAGGGTGATGATGGTCCTTTCCACCGTTGGACCTAGCTGCCTGACACAGGGCATGCAGGACAACTTGAACAAACTGAAGGGAGTGGGGGAAATAATCAGCCTGCCGGCACCTCTGGAGGGAAGTGATTTCTCTGCCTCACCTCACTCAAGCACCTTCCTCCGAGAGAACATGTTGCAGATGATATTTGGGGATGGGGAAATGTAATGCTGCTGCTGACTAATGTCCTGATTGATTTCCCTTCTGGGAGAAGCCCTAGCCCATGACAAGGATGAAGCCATGGGGAGTTGGGGGTAAAAGGCAAAAATGGTTGGGTGTAATTTAATTCGTTGTAATTTGAGTTTTTTCTCTCTTCCATGTAAGTGCTAGGTTACAGAAGTTATTGCTAGATACAGTTGAGAAAGGCAGTGATCACCCCTTTGTCAATTAGTAATACAGAAAAAATACATTTTTGATCTCCAAAGTGTTTATAAATATTTTTCTTCTGTCTGGGCAGCCCTTTCTACCCATCCTTGAATTTTTTTATTTTATTTTATTTATTTATTAAAACTTTTTTAAAATTTATTTTGTATTTCTTTGGCTGCGCTGAGTCTTAGTTGCAGCACACAGGATGTTCACTGCAGGATGCAAACTCTTAGCCGCAGCATGTGGGATCTAGTTCCCCAACCAGGGATTGGATCTGGGTCCCCTGCATTGGGAACATGGAATCTCAGCCACTGGACCGCCAGGGAAGTCCCTCTGCCTGTTTCTTTATCTGCTGGGATCCTCCCCGACCCCCTTCTCTTTCAATTGCCACCTTGTCTATGAAACCCCCAAAACCTTATCCCACCTAGACAGAATTTATTCTCTGTGTTCTAACTTGGCTTATACCTCACTTATCTCACAATAACAAATTGTAGAGTTTGTTTGGGTTTTTTATGGTGTCTCTTAGTTTCTCCAGAATAGATACCAGATCATAACCCAGAGGGTGCTGTGCTGTGCTTAGTCGCTCAGTCGCATCCGACTCTTTTCGACACCATGGACCGTAGCCCGCCAGGCTCCTCTGTCCATGGAATTCTCCAGGCAAGAATACTGGACTGGGTTGCCATTCCCTTCTCCAGGGGATCTTCCTGACCCAGGGATCAAACCTGGATCTCCCACATTGCAGGCAGATTCTTTCCTATCTGAGCCACTGGGGAAGCCCTTCAGGAATATACTGACCAGTAACAAATTCTCTCTCTTTTTGAGAGAGATTTAGCATTAACTGATAGCTGTTCAAACTGTGTGGACCAGTTGACCAACTGAACTGGTAGTGCTGCTGGCATGATGGCCCTAGAACCAGCTTGATTTGTCTTCCTTGGACACTGGCTTTAACGGACATTCAGAAGAAGGTTCCTTGAGTGTTTTGAGCAATGGCAGCAGCCGAGATCCTGTGAGACTCCCCTTAAAGGACCCCCATGCTCACTGGAGAATGTTAAAGACATCACATGTCAAGACAGAACTTTAGGGTGAGCAATGAGCTGGTTGTAAGAAAGACTCACTCATATTTAAACTTGAAACTTGATTTCAGCGTTGCAGTGAGACTCAGGCACAGTTCAGACCTGGACTGGGAACCACCAAGTTGTGTAACCCTTGGCTTGACTTTGAATGTCCCTACCTTTCCTGGCTGTGATTGTCCAAAGCTCGCCTGCTTTCAGCAGGACAGGTGCTTTGAGGCTTATTCTACTGGTTTTATAAAGGGGATGGTGCTGATCTAAGCTGTAATTGCTGTCTGTTCTGAACTTGCTGGCATTGAGGACACATTCATTGCCAACCAGCAGGGGCTGGGCAGGCTGAACCATTAGACAAGCCACACTTTGGTTTTTCTGTAGCATTACATTAGCCTGCTGAGCCAGCTGACCTACCAGCCCACTGACCTTGGGGATTTAGAAAATGAACGCCTTAGAAATGTGATTCTCAGAGTTTAGAAAGGTTTTGCTATTTTCATATAAAATACAGTATGTATACATGTGTGCTCAGTCATGTCTTATTCTTTGCAACCCCATGGACTATAGTCTGTCAGGCTTCTCTGTCCATGGAATTTTCCAGGCAAGAATACTGGAGTGGGTTGCCATTTCCTCCTCCAGGGGATCTTCTGAACCCAGAGATTCAGCATCTCTTGCATCTCCTGCATTGGCAGGCAGATTCTTTACTACTGAGCCACCTGGGACAGTAGTGCACTGAATTTTATTGTATGTTGACACTACTCGTGTGCAGAATTATTTCATGCAGGATATAACAGAAGTGAAACACATTGTCCCTGCACTTGGAGGAGGAGCTGAGATGGCAGAACACCATGGAACGTTCAAATGGGTGATGCTCTAGAAATCATGGCATGGGACTTCCCTGGTGGTCCAGTGGTTGCAATCCAGGGGACACAGGTTCAATCCCTGGTCAGGAAAATAAGATCCCACATGCCATAGAGCAACTGAGCCTCCAGGCCACAATTGGAGATAAGACCTAGAGCCACAACTAGGACATAACACAGCCAAAAATAAAATAAAGAAAGAAAGGAAAGAAATTATGACCTGCCCCATCTTATCTGACAGATGAGGAAGTGTAGGCACAGATGGGTTTAGACACACCCATGATTTACTGTCAGTTGGGGGGACATGGAGATCTGAGGCCCCTCCCTCTTGCTCCTTGTGAAAGTGAAAGTGAAGGTCGCTCAGTTGTGTCTTGACTCTTTGTGACCCCATGGTCTATACAGTCCATGGAATTCTCCAGGCCAGAGTACTGGAGTGGGTAGCCTTTCCCTTCTCCAGAGGATCTTCCCAACCCAAGGATCGAACCCAGATCTCCCACATTGCTGGCGGATTAGCCTAGTCTATTTCAGTGGGAGCTGTCTGACCATGGTGGGACATGTCTGTCTCATTATAATCTTTTTCTTCTACTATATTATGACCAACCTAGATAGCATATTGAAAAGCAGAGACATTACTTTGCCAACAAAGGTCCGTCTAGTCAAGGCTATGGTTTTTCCAGTGGTCATGTATGGATGTGAGAGTTGGACTGTGAAGAAAGCTGAGCGCTGAAGAATTGATGCTTTTGAACTGTGGTGTTGGAGAAGACTCTTGAGAGTCCCTTGGACTGCAAGGAGATCCAACCAGTTCATTCTGAAGGAGATCAGCCCTGGGATTTCTTTGGAAGGAATGATGCTAAAGCTGAAACTCCAGTACTTTGGCTACCTCATGCGAAGAGTTGACTCATTGGAAAAGACTCTGATGCTGGGAGGGATTGGGGGCAGGAGGAGAAGGGGACGACAGAGGATGAGATGGCTGGATGGCATCACTGACTCGATGGACGTGAGTCTGGGTGAACTCCAGGAGTTGGTGATGGACAGGGAGGCCTGGCGTGCTGCGATTCATGGAGTCGCAAAGAGTTGGACACGACTGAGCGACTGAACTGAACTGAACTGATACCCCTCATTCCATGAACTCCTCTGAAATAAGTGCTGGCAGCTCAGGCCCCTTGCTACCTGTCCTGCTAGCAATTTATTTCGCTGCTAAAGCAGGCTCTACATAAAATGGAAAAGGCCAAGAAAAACAGTTCAAGTATCGAGACTCCATTTCAATGTACCCTTAGAACCAACTTGAATTATTGCTGAGCACAGTTTCAGTGCTTCCCACAACCAAACCACACCATCCCTGGACAGCCAGCCCTCACCTGGAACTTGCTGAACCTGCCTGTCTTTCACAGGTCTCCTTCTTTTTCAGGTCATTTCCCTGACAAGCTTCTGGAAACCACCTCTGTTCTTCAAATGCTTTAAGATGCTAGATTATGCACATGCATTATTCAGGCAAAATCTCTTCTTTTATGCATTCGTGGCCAGGCAGCGAGGGCCGTAATGTTGCAGGCACTTCCATTTTTCATGGTAATATTTCTTGGACACTCTGTGTGGAACAGTTCCATTCCCCAGGTGTCTGCCGTCTTGTCTTTCTTATAGATTTCCACACGAGTAGCCACAGGAACTTAGGTTGGTGGAGGGTGGAGAGAAAGATCTCCACCTTTCTTAAAATTTTTAAAATTTATTTTGGCTGTGGCACACCACATGCAAGAAGTTAGTTCCTCTACCAGGGAGTGAGTCTGTACCCACTGCATTGGAAGTAGAGTGGACTGCCGGGGAAGTCCTGGGTCCCTTTCTTCTTTGCCTTTGTGTTAGGCATTTTGAAGCACTCCATCAGCTCAGGGCTCTTGAGTGAAGTCAAACCACCTACAGATCAGCCCCAAGCACCTTAAAAAGCCCCCCTCCATGGTCCAACTGCCTGCAGATGGGCCTTCAGGATTTCTCCTTGTTCTGATGCTCGGGCCTGGTCTGGCGTCTCCTCTCCCTGCTCTGTGTGCTGATCTTCCTGTGATCTTGTTCTGGCCTCTGTCCCTCCTGGTCTGCCACTCTCTCTGGTTCTTAGTCTACTTGGTGTGGCTGCCTCTCTGGGCCTGTGCTCGCCGCTTCACCTCCCTCATCTGGAATGAGGACCCCTGACCGCAGCTTCCGGGCCAGGGGTGGAGGATTCAGACCTCCAGATGTTTGCCAGATGTTTGCAAGACTGCATGTCATGATACCTCAGATCCATTCCACTTACTCCTATCAGCATAGTAAAAATTCCCCCAACTAGTCAGACTTCATCTTCTCTGCACATCCACTAATTTGGGCAGAACTACAGGTCCTGAGGGGTGCCGTAGGACATAAACCTGCCCTTTGGATACAGACCATGAATATTACATATGAAATAATAGCAACTAACTCACAAGTACTTGTATTATATTGTTTAGGTTGAAAATCAATGACCTCCCTTATTCACCTTCCCCCATAGCACAGTTTGCTCTGGGGTATTTCATTCAGAAAAATTGTAGGGATAATCTGATTTGGGGAGGGCTTGGTATTATCTGCCATCATACAAAAGCAAAAAAAAAACACCACCACCACCAACAACAAACTGCAACCCTGAACTTCCATTGCATCCAGATGAATAGCACGAACTAGGTTTCTCATTGTGTCTTTGCTGTATCTTTATGGACAGAAGTACTGCTTGCCTGTTTTATTCAAAATATTTATTTGAGCCTCTGTTTTGTGTGTCTTCAGCAGAATTTCCTTGGGGAGAGATCACCCCATTTTGTTGATTTCTTTTCTGGTAGATCTGGATGGTGGGTGAACTACATGAGTAAATCTGATGCTGTTGAGTACTTTGTTTCTGGGTATTTTGTGTGTTTGCTTTCAACCCTATAAACCAATCAGTTATTCATTAAAGACTTAATAGAAATACTGAACCTTAATGAGTCCTGATTCTGTGACAGGCATCGTCTTGTGTACATAATAGTCCTTAAACTTAGATGACCACTGTTCCACTTTTAAAGATTAGGTGATTTTTCTGAGATTTTGCAGCTAGTAAGGGCTGGAACTAGGATGTGAAATCAGGCCTTCTGAACTCTGGAGCTTGGTCTTAATTAGGACACGATCCTTTCAGGTGCTAGTAATTCATCTTATAGGTGGGGATGGTGCAGGTATGTGAGAGTGGGGCAAGGACTGGGCAGGGCTTAGAGAGAAATCTGGTCCTGACTTGACCTTCCAGGATTGTCTGGCCAAGTTGAGGACAGGAGGCAGAGATCTGATTGACAGATTTAATCACAACATAAGACAAGTGTGCGAGAGAGATCATGGCAGAGTCCAGCATCAGGGGAAATGGAGAGCTTTTCATACTTTTAGAAGTGTGCCAGGTCCCCTGAGTGGAGTCCCGAGTGAGCCCTTTCATAGTGGAGTCCGTGAAGGCTGCTTTAGCATCCTTCTCTGTTGCACAGCATGGTGTGTGGGACTCTTTCTGGTGAGTCTGTGAAGGGTTTCATTTGCAAGCCTGTCTGTCCTGGTGTTAAATAATTTTTACACCATGATGATACTTCTTTAGGAGTTCATGGATTTCAATAAAGCAGATTCTTTTAAAAATGCCTTAATGGAGCTCAGTATTTAAAGACCTTCTGTAGGGCAGGGTCATCTTAATTTGTCTGTTTTATACGTTTTTATCTACTGTGTGTGTTTTTTTTTTTTTTTTTTAGTTGTGTTTCTTTAAAGCAAGTTTTAAACAATATGTTGGGCATGAATATTGTTCTCTAAATATTGCTCCTCTTCCATGCCTTGCCACTCATCGCTGAGTCCTCCTTGACCATTTCTGAGATCTAGGATCTAAGGTGAATGCAAGCTTAAATTAGAAATGGTCTCTGTCCTCAAGAAGTTGGGAAGATTAGACAAACCAGATGCAGATAACAGTTGAAGCGACAGTTCAGGATTTGTGATGGATCAGCCTCAGCTGTGTCAGGCTTTTGGGTGGCTGGAGGCACCAAGATAGAGTCTAATCTTGGCCAGGCTCTGATGGATGTTTCTTTTCTTCTCTTGTTGAAATCCAAAACTGAGCTCTTAGCTTTTCTCTGCTCTCCATAAGGCTCTGACAGCCTCTCTATTTGCCAGAAAAGATTGAGGCTGTCCAAGGCGAGTTCTTCTCAACTTTACTTTTTTCCTAGTAAAATATCATTTGATCCCTTTTTAGTCATGCTGTCTCTCTTCACTTAAGTCTCTTTGTTTACACCATCTCCTTGTGTGTGCATGCTAAGTGTCTGACTGTAATCCTATGGACCATAGCCTACCAGGCTTCTCTGTCCATGGGATTTCCTAGGCAAAAATACTGAGTGAGTTGCCATGCCCTCCTCCAGGGGATCTTCCCCACCCGGGGACTGAACCTGCGGCTCTTAAGTCTCCTGAATTGGCAGGCAGGTTCTTTACCATTAGCACCACCTACACCACCTCCTTCTCTCTGCTCAAACTCTTAACGCCCTATCTCCCTGCCCCCTAGTCCTAATCTATCATCCACCCTCCTACTTTCCCCCAAGAATTCAAGTGTGTTCAGGAGCCTTTGATAGTAAGAAACACTTTTCTTCCAGTTAGCTCCCTGACTGGCTACCATTTAATCCTCTCCTTTTCTCCATCTTGCTTCGTGTGAATCTAGAAAAAGGGTTTTTTGTTTTGTTTTGTTTGTCACTAAATCATGTCTGACTCTTTTGCGACTCCATCAGCTGTAGCCCACCAAGCTCCTCTGTCCATGGGATTTCCCAGGCAAGAATACTGGAGTGGGTTGCCATTTCCTTCTCGGGGGATCTTCCTGACCCAGGGATGGAATCCCCATCTTCTGCATTGGCAGGGGGGTTCTTTACCACTGAGCCACCAGGGAAGCCCAGAAAAATGGTGTAGATGAACTTATTCGCAAAGCAGAAAGAGAGACACAGGTGCAGAAAACAAACCTATGAATACCAAATGGGGAAGGGGAGATGGGATGAATTGGAAGATTGGGATTGATGTGTATACACTACTATGTATAAAATAGATAACTAAAGAGAACCAATTGTATAGCACAGGAAACTCTACTCAATGCTCTGTGGTGACCTAGATGGAAAGGAAATCCAAAAAAGAGGGGATATATATATACACATATATATATAGCTGATTCACTTTGCTGTATGGCAGAAACTAACATGACATTGTACAGCAACTATGCTCCAATAAAAAATTTTAAAGATAATAATAATTTTAAAATTTTTAAAAAGGAATAACATTTAAAAATTAAAGAAAAAGATAATATCTCTTCTTCCTTCAATCTCTTACTCCAGTTATCCCTGTAAATCCAGTTCTCACTATTACACCAGCATTGAATTAGCCCTGGGAGGGTCCCAGATGACCTCAAAACCCTGTGCTCCTCAGGCTCGTACTCTGTCACCTGATTTGCTACTTCAGCTTCTCCTAATGCCTAAATGTGCCCATGACCTAAGTTGTCCCCTCCAGGCTCTGCCTTGCCGTGCTGGTGTCTGCTTCCACCACCCCAGTCACTTTGGGCTTTCATCTTGGCACTTGCAACTGCCAGGCTTTTGACCCAAGTTGTAAATTCCTTGCTTGATGCCTCCATTGGTTTATCCATGTCTCCACCTCCTCTTGGTACCTCTGCCCTCCTGTGGCAGCCAGCTCTCCCAACCCGGTCGATGGGATCACTGTGCCAGCCTTGTGGGTCTCTTGGAGTCTCTTTTGGCCCTGGCATTCAGGAAGTTACCAGATCATGTGTATCTACCCTCTCCCCTCATTCTCCAGCAGCTCCACTCCTCACCATTTCACAAGAACAATGTCCTGCCTGGCCACCCCGCTCCCTCCCTCCTGTTGCTCTAGGGGACCTTACATGCTGCCAAAAATTAATCTCACAAAACATAGCTCCAGTTTATCCCTCTTCCCCTTAAATCTGCTCTCACCCTGAATATCAAGGATTTCTGCAATGTGGTCCCTGTGTTAGTTTCCTATGACTGCTGGTAAACCATTACCACAAACTTAGTGGCTAAAAATATTACAGAGTTATTATCATACAGTTATGGAAATCAGAAGTTTGAAATGGGTCTTAAACTTGAATGATGTATAATTTACATACTGTAAAATTCACCTGTTTTAGGTTTATGAATCCATGACTTTTGTAAATTTACTGAGTTGTGCATACATCACCACGGTCCAGTTTCAGAACATATCTATCACCCCTAAAATTTCATTAGAGAAGATCTCAATCCAGAGGGGAAGCAAGATTTCTAAACTAATTATTCTATGATTCACTCATCTCAGGAATACTTACTGATGTGTGTTACAGAAGCACAGAGGCTGGAATGTGGGGGTGGGGAGAAGGAAAGCTTTCTAGCCCTTAGAAAGACTACTTTGTCTCCTTGGCCTATTTAAATAGATGAGACAAATAGCCACTGGGTCCATGGATAGCTCCCTGATTTGAGCTCAACCCTGGTTAGGCTGTTGCATTGATGGAAGTTCCCACCACAAGGAAGGGCAAAGCTGCACTGATGGACACTGCAGATATTCAGTATTCCAAAGCCTGGTCTGAACTGTTCCTGTTTGATGTGAACCTGAAATCTGGCATTAGAAGGGCTCCGCTGAAATGAGATCGGGGTCAGGGTGTCTATGAGCAGCCTGGCTCCTCAGGCTCCTCTGGCTCCACAGCACAGTCCACGCTGTGACCCAGGAGGAGCTGCCCCCACATTCTGGTGCCTCCCCCTCTTGTCTTCATAATGGTCCAGAGACCTCCTTCTCTCCTTCTCATCTCCAGGGAAGATGCAGTTGGTAATGATAACATACATCTTGTTCATGTAAGCCCGGAGGAAAACATAGTTGGTGGAGTTTGACTTTGGATGACATGTCTGAGGGGGAATGCTAATAATGTAGGGGGTTGAAGTTGGGTCATCTATTATCGCTGTCTCTTTTCTCTACCCTTTCTTGCAGTTTATTAAGTGAGGAAACCGAGGCCCCAGAGGGGAAGGGACAGGACCTACTAAGGTGCTGTACTCTGTTCCAGGTGTGTCTGTGCTTTATGCTATCATGTCGCCCCTGAGAGGTAGATGGAATCATCTTTCTTTTGCAGGTGAAGAAACTGTGGTTCATAAGAGTCTGGATACCATTCAGAAATGGTATCCCCACTGCTATTTCTCTCCCAGTACCCTTTTGCTCACAGAAAATATGTGTAATTGAAACTGCACGCCTTAGGCATGTGGGTGCTTGTCACGGGTTCAGAAGCAGCCGAGTCTGATTTTCTTGCAAAGAGCACAGGGAAGTGGGGAATGCACAAGATGGTGTGACATTTTCTGCCCTTTCCGTGTAAATTCTACAAAATCATCAAGGTATCGCGGAGGGCTTGGCTTTAAAATGGAATACACACTGAGTTATCTGCCTTCAGAGCCTGAGCTATGTCTGATCTTCCTGTCGAGTCACTGGTCTTAGGTGCTGAAAATGGAAAATGATCCCTTCGAACCGTCTGTCTGCTCCTTTTGAAGATCCACAAACATGGCTGAAATCCCTTGGTCACTTTTTGAAAAGGACCCCTTTGGGGTGTCGTTTCCTACCCCATCTGACTGGGAATGGGCACTTAGAATACTAAGTCACTTGGAGGGGCTTCCCAGGTGGTGCTAGTGGTAAAGAACCCTCCTGCCAATGCAGGTGACATAAGAGACTCAGGTTTGATCCCTGGGTTGGGAAGATCCCCTGGAGGAGGAAATGTCAACCCACCTCAGTGTTCTTACCTGGAGAATCCATCCAATGGACAGAGAAGCCTGGTGGGCTACAGTCCATGGAGTTGAAAAGAGTTGGACACGACTGAGTGATTTAGCACTCATGCACAGAAGAGGAATAGGGGGTAGGCATGGGTATGCAGGGATGCACCAGGGGATGGCTCTGCCCGAGGTTTGCCCTGCTGGCCCAGAAAGCACCCCTGCAGCTGATCCAAGTGATGGAGCCTCCCCGAGATGAGGAGACATCAGGGTTGGTCTGAGCTCATTGGGTAAGGGCCTGCTGGGAACCACCAAGGGTCCATGAACAACCAGGTTCAGGGAAAGTACTGAGACTATCCTGTTCTTTCTAAGCAGCAGAACTGTCTTCCTTCAGTTCAGTAGGTTCTATTTCTAAGCAAGTGTAGCAGCCGTGGGCGAAAACAGCTGTTTTCTTTATCCCCCTATAATGTCTATCAAGGAATCAGTTTCCAAATGAGCTTATTTTCAAAACAAATAGAGTCTCAGACATAGAAAACACACTTATTGTTACCAAAAGGGAAAGGGAGGGGGTTGGATAAACTAGGAGTTTAGGATTAACATATACATACTACAGTATATAAAACAGATAAACAACAAGGACCTACTGTATAGCACAGGGAATTGTATTGAATATCTTATAATGACCTATAATTGAAAACAATCTGAAAAAGAATTTATACATATGTATGTGTGCTAAGTCACTTCAGTTGTGTCCAACTCTGTGCAACTCTATGGACTGTAGGTTGCCAGGCTCCTCTGTCCAAGGGATTCTCCAGGCAAGAATTCTGGAGTGGGTTGCCATACCCTCCTCCAGGCAATCTTCCCGATTCAGGAATCAAACCCACATCTCTTATGTCTCTTGCCTTGGCACACACATACATATATGCAATATCAGTTATATAATATGTGTAACTGATATTGTACCATATATTATACCATATAGTATATATAGTGTATATAATCACTTTGCTGTACACCTGAAACTAACACAACATTGTAATCAGCTACTCATTGGAAAAGACTCGGATGCTGGGAGGGATTGGGGGCAGGAGGAGAAGGGGACAACAGAGGATGAGATGGCTGGATGGCATCACTGACTCGATGGATGTGAGTCTGAGTGAACTCCGGAAGTTGGTGATGGACAGGGAGGCCTGGCGTGCTGCAATTCATGGGGTTGCAAAGAGTCGGACACGACTGAGCGACTGATCTGCTCTGATCTGATACTTAAAAAAAAAAAAAAAAAAAGCCATCACCTTCCATCTTACTGTGATCAGAAGGAGCAGTTTCTCTGTGTGGGCTCGTTTCTAGTTTTTCAGTGTATAGGTAATGTTTCTTTGTGCTTGCCCTCCACCAGGTCTTTGGAAGTCATTCCTCAGGACTGTGGTTCTTGGTAGTTGAATGCTGTGCCCAGCTCTAGCCTCAGTTTCAGATCAAGTTCAGCTCTGCTGGCCCTTAAGAACCAGATCATCTCTTCTCCCCTCCACTTGACAGCCCACCAAGCACCCAGCAGCAAGGAAACCAGCCATCCTCCTTCTGGTTGACTGCCCCTGCCCCAGCGTTGACAGCTTTCCTGGGAGCCCATGGCTCACCCTGGCAACCTGTCCCCTTGCTCGTAAAGTGGTGTAAAGAAAGGTCCTGAGGGGTGGGTAGGAAATAGCACTGGCCCATCCAAGCCATTCATGTGGTGGCACTGATGTTCTTAAGTGCCTGTGTGGGAGCCCTGTGCACCCCAGAATTACCAGAAAGCAGTTCCTCATACATGGGCTGGTGGCATGCCCCAGATTCTGACACAGAGCATCTCTGGGAAAGCATGGGCACGGGGTTGGCATAAACACAGATAGCCACCCAACCAAAAGTTCTTCTATGATTGTTCCATTCTGCACCTTAGTAGTGAAGCATTGTTATTCAGAAAGGTTTGCTGGCATTTTGGTGGTGGGCTGGGTTGATGATGGAGTGGGGCGTTGGGGAGAGTTTCAGGAGTGGGTCAACCTTAGCTGGGGTTCCGTTTATCTTGGCCGGCATGGGTGTGCCACCAGCTCTGTTTTCCAATCTATCCCTCTGACTTGTAGGTTGTAGAAATGACTCTGTGTTGTTCTTTGGTCTTTTGGTTTGTTTATTCATTGGCATCTAGTGGGAAATGGACGCTGTCTCAGAGACAGCAGTCAGATGCCACTTGAACTTGAGCCAGCTTTCATGGATTGAGAGCCTAGTGTGTCCCCGGCAGCCCTGCCTCAGTCATGCTTCTCTAAAGGTGGTTTGGGTACAAACGAGAAGGTTCGAGAAGGGACTAGACCCTTCTTGCCCTCTGAGCCTTACTGTCTAGTGAAGGAGACACAGGACCACTGAGAAGGTGAAAAGGTGTGAGAGCTCACATCCAAGGAGGCCAGAGGGAGCTTTCCCTGTGAATTCTCATCCTTGTTATATAAAGCCATATATGAAGAAAGTATGAATATCTCCATCTAATTTCAGTACGTGGTAATAATGCATCTCTCCAATGGATTCTCTCTGTTTTTAATCAGACAGTAAGAACTCTATTACCCAAAGGGTTTCCTATTCTACTGAAGCTGTCAGGAGCCACAGCGCTAAATTCTGTACCTTATTGTAATAATCCCTCCCTAGTGTCTGGTGGCAACTAGATGCCTGCCCCTTTTATCTCTTTTCCATCCCTTTCATTCTTATTGTTAATTGTTCTTTTTTTTTTTTTTTTTGGTGGGTTTAGTTTCATAGGGAAATCAAGTCACTTTAGCCTTTGGAAGGAACCTGAGGATAGAAATCTCAAATAAGTAAGATTGATTGGCCATCCTGCACCCTTGTGTTCCTTCCTCTATTCATTCCCCCCTCATCCCCCCACAGATGTTTTTGCTTCAGCTTACTGTAATTCATCTCAGATTCAGAAAGTCAACTCCCTATCTTGGTGAGACTCACTGCAGCCCTGAGCAGGAGGCCAGAAGCTGATTTGGGGCAGAATCTGCCTAAGGGGGCAGAACGGGTTAATGGCAGGTCTTAAAAGGAAGTGCTTCCTGGAAAAACACAGCTCATGGAGAGATACCTTTAATATCATTTATATAGTCCTCCCCCTGTTGTTAACCGTATTTCCAGTTTTCCCTGATCATGTGTGCTGCCATGATGAGTTGCTGTAGAAGAAATCTTTGCCTGTATTTGTGATTGTTTTAAAATTTTTAATTTTATATTTTATTTATTTAGCCATGCCTTATAGGATCTTAGTTCCCCAACCAGGGATTGAGCCCATGCCCTCGACAGTGAAAGCCCAGAGACCTAACCACTGGTCCACCAGGGAATTCCTTGTGATCATTTTTTAAAATCCAGACTCGGACCAGTGAAAACACTGGTTCCCTGTGTGTAAAATGTTGTGGGCTCTTGTGATATATGGCCAGATTGCTGCCTAAAAAAAGTCTCAATTTCTACTTCTCCCAACCATGTATGAAAATTCCATTTCATTCTCTCTTACTAACATTATCTTTAGAGTTTTAAAAGTTGGTGCCTATTTGGTAGTTTTAATTAATGCTGTCTTTTGGTTTTACTTTGATTAGAAGTGAGGTTGAATTTTTTTTTTTCTTTTCTATAGTGGGTTAGTCAAAGTATTTTCATGCATTCTTTGATATCTATACTGTTCTGGTTTAGAAGGTAGTTCTTGCCTGTTCCAGAATTTTGTTTCTCAAATTGACCCTACTCACAATTTAGCCATGGAAATTTCTTCTGTTTACATGTGACATTCTCTTATATACATTATTTTCTTATTCCATTGTCTGTGTGTATGTGTATGCACGCACATGTATGTGTAGAGATATGTGTGCATGTTTATGAGTGTATGTATTTAAGTATGCATGTGTGTAAGTGTGTATGTGTATAGGTAGGTGTGTGTGTGTGTGTGTGTGTGTGTGTGTGTGTGGATTTTAATGGAGAGTTGGGTCAGGGTTTACTGAGTGGTGTGCATCTCTGCTTTCCGTGTTGACTCAAAAGTTGAGTTGACTCTTCAATAGAAGGCATTTGACTCAATGAAGAATGGCTGTGTGGTGGCCACTCCAGAGGGATTTTGTATGTTCTGTGCTCATGGTCGGATCTTAGAATGACTAGAGGTAGTTAGGGAGTGGAATGGCTGTGATCTCATTTACACAGTGTGTATCCAATAAAAGTGCAGGTTGGCAGAATCAGAGTCAGGGTGGGGAACCCCAGGTGGGGATGTTTCCTGTTTCACTTGTGTGCTGCCCGGGGTTTCTGCAATTCTCTGCATCCAGCTGCTCTTGGAACAGCCAGATCTGCACCTCTTCCTCCCCCTTGATTTTTTTTTCAAGTTTGAAACATATATCTAAAATATAATTTATAAAATGCTTAATTGGCTGCCTCAGGAGCCTGCAGTGAGGAGTGGTGTAGGGTGGGCAGCTGCCCATTGAGCAGCAGAGCAGGACTGCAGGGGTACAGCCCTCCCTACCTCCCACGCTCTTCTATTCAGATACCCAGGGGCCCATGTGCACCTCTAGGATCAAATGGCCAAAAACGGGACCCCAGAGGTTTCCAGAGTCTCTGTCTATCACAGGGGTTGGGCAGCCCTGCTGGCCCATCCCTGAGCGGAGCGTCCAGATGGTGCACAGCGGCGTGTGGCTGGGCTGGACAGGGTAGGGCAGTGGGCTCTGGATGGGGCTGATGCTAGGAGTTGGGTGTTGCTTCCTGCCTGCGGCTGGGGAGCACCCTGACTGAGTGGGTGGAGAAGGGTTGGTCACCAGTCCAGACCCCCAGCTCCTTTGGTTAGAGGCTGCCTTCAGGATAGTGGCTCATCTCCTTTGACTTTTCTGGCTAGAACAGGTGAGGTGAGTTGAGCCAAAGTATCAATATCGCTGAGTGGATCTTGAGGCCTTATCCCCCTATGGAGGAGACTCCAACAGTAGACACGATGCCTGCTATGGACTGAAGGTTGTGTCCGCCCAGAATTCATAGGTTGTTATCCTAACCACCCAAGGCGATGGTAATAGGAGATGAGGCCTTTGGGAGGTGATTAAGTTCAGATGAGGTCCCCATGATGGGATTAGTGCCCTTAAAAGAAGAAATACCAAAAACTTCCTCTCTCTACCACGTGAGGACACAGCAAGAAGGCGGCAGTCTGCAAGCTGGGTCTGTCACCTTGATCTGACACTTCCATGATCCAGAACCATGAGAAGTAAGCATCTGCTGTTTAAGCCACCCGGTCTGGTATTTTGTTAAAGCAGCCCGAGCAGACTCTACTGTTACTGTTGTTGGATCACATCCACTAAGTGGCTAAGAAGGACTCAGCGGCCACATTGCACCTACATGTCTGGTGTTGCCATGAGTGGCCTTTCGTTCTTTGAAGGACAATTAACATTTATTTAGACCTTGTATACTAAAGCAATAATGTTTATTTTTTGGAAACTTCTTCAGCGAACATGCTATTTTCTGTGTGGTGAGGGTAGAGATTTCCCCCACCCCATTCCCAACCCCGTAGAACAGAAAACCAAGCAATCACAAAACAGACCATGTCACCGTTGCTTGGGACACTCTGGTCCAGACTTGACGATGCCTGTGACATCTCTCCAGACCTTCTTTGATGACAGCCTCTCAACTTTTCTTCGTGACTTTCTGGCCAATTCACTTATTTGGCACGACTTAGTGCCTTCAGTTTTTAATTCTGTTTTTCAGTCTCCCACATTTTGCTCTTTGAAGTGCACTGGTTGCCATAGAAGCGGTGATGTCAGGGCCAGGCAGAGAGCTTTATTGGCATGGACAAGTGCTTTATAGAGTTGTTTTCTCAAATAATGTTTGGAGCTGGTGTTAGTCATACTATGAGCAGCAGGATGCTCAGCTGTAGACCTGCCGCTATCCTGAGGCTCCTGAGTTCTACTACCCACCTGGGGACTCTGCTCTACTATGCTCGCTTTTCTGGAACCCTCCTGTCTGTTTAGCCACATCCTACGGAGGGTGCAGTCTTAGAGGGAACCTGGGGGTGGGACAGGCCTTCATCTTCATCAGCAGGGAAGCAAACCCTTCAAAAAGACATTTACTGCCACCTTTCTGAGTCCTCACTGGCGTTCTCACTATTTCCTGTAACATCTTGTCACATTCACACATTGATTTTAAAATGCTGAAAATGTGCCTCTTGGAGAAAGAGCTTGGGGGAGAGGAACCAGACAGGTACACTGTCCTTTGCTTTATCTGGGCATCTGAGGGGCACCAGACCTACCTGACTTTTGTGTCCAGTGTCCACCAGCAAGAAGATCTCCCCAGCCCCAGTTTATGTCAGACCTCAGGAGTGAGAAGACAGGTGAGAGGGAAAGAAAGGGATGAGAAGGTTAGAACCACTCACCCCAGGCTTCTCTTCTCCAGGCTGATGCTTCTCTACCTCCCAAGGTCAAGGCATCATCCATCGGGCTGTGCTCGGTGGTAGGCAGAATATTGGCACCTCCAGAGATGCCCATGTCCTAATCCCCAGCACCTGAGAGTTATTATACATGGCACGGGGGAATTAAGATCACAGACAGAACTGAGGTTGCTAGGCAACTCACCCCCATATAAAGAGACCATGTTGGATTATCCAGGTGGGACCGATATAATCAAAGGGTCCCGAGAAATGAAAGTAGGACACTCAGGATGGGTGATACAGAAGGAGGAAGACTCATCCGGTGTTGCTGGTTTTGAAGATAGGAGGGACCCCAGAGCCAAGGGATGTGGGCAACCCCTGGCCATTGGGATAATCAAGAAACAGACTACAGGCTCAGAAGGAACTCAGCCTTGCCAACACCTTGATTTTTGCTGAGACCCGTGTCAGACTTCCGGAGAAGGCGATGGCACCTGACTCCAGTACTCTTGCCTGGAAAATCCCATGGATGGAGGGGCCTGGTGGGCTGCAGTCCATGGGGTCGCTAGGAGTCGGACACGACTGAGAGACTTCACTTTCACTTTCGTGCATTGGAGAAGGAAATGGCAACCCACTCCAGTGTTCTTGCCTGGTGGGCTGCCGTCTATGGGGTTGCACAGAGTCGGACACGACTGAAGCGACTTAGCAGCAGTAGCAGCAGTGTCAGACTTCTGACCTCTAGAACTCTAAGATAGTACTTTTTTCTGTTGTTAGAAGCCACCAAGTTTATAGCAATTTGTTACAGCAGCCATAGAAAACTGATTCACACCTCTAGGTCTCCTCCAAATATTTGGCTATCTACTAAAGAGACTCCAGCCCCTTAGACTGTGTCCCCCATGAACTGAATCTCTTTGGGGGTTCATGACCCTTAGGACAAGAACCCTTTGCCTTAGAAGTAAGACTGTGACCGATTGTAGAGTTAGGTTTGTACATGGAAAGGGGGCATCACCGTGACTTTTAAGGTCATCAAGCGTGTCAGCTGGGTCTTCCTGGGAGCAGAGGCTGAGATGGAGGGTGCAGGGTTTATTAGGGGGGAGGCATGGAGATAATAATGCCTGTCAAACATAAGGGGCCAGAGCAGGACTGGGCAGGGAGAACTGCAGACTACGATGAAGATCTGACCAAGCCTTGGCCAGACCAGTGGGCAACTCTACAGCAAAGACTGCCCATCAGAGTCCTGTGTTGATCAGAGTGGCCCAAGTCCCCTTGGCTGGGGCTTCCTGGGAAGAGTGTGACCATGGTCCCAGAGCTGAGGCAGGATCTTTCTTTCTTTTTTATTTTTTTGGTGGGAAGGAAAGTTTGCTTTATTTTGGATGTTGGCAACCAGAGGAGGGGTGGGTGAGGGAAATATGTCTGTCCAAAGGCTGACTCCCCCACACTGACAATCAATGGCAACAGCTTTTAAAGACAGAGAAGGGACTACATGCAGAAACAGCAGAGTCGGCTCTGATAGTCATCTTGAAATAGGTCATCAGTGGTCTGAATAGTGTCATCTTGGTTGCTTTAGGTGCAGTTAATCTTCAGTTCCAGGGTCAGTTTGTTTCCACTTCTTTGAGGCTGATTCTGGAACTGTGGCAGCTTATTTTGTGGGTACAGTCTGGTCATCACATAGTTAACTTCTTCCACCTGGTGGGGATTTCAGTATCCACAAGATAGCTCACAGGCTATGCTATTCATACTCCTTGAGAAGGAACTAAAGGTCCTTGACTATGCTTAGTGAGTGGTAGTGGTGGTTTAGTTGCTTAATTGTGTCTGACTCCTGCAACCCCATGAACTGTAATCTGCCAGGCTCCTCTGTCCATGAGATTTCCCAGGCAGGAATACTGGAGTAGGTTGCCATTTCCTTCTCCAGGGCATGAATCTGCCTGCAATGCAAAGAAGACTTGGGCTTGATCCTTGGGTCAGAAAGATCTTTCTTTTTTTTTTTTAATTAATTTTTTTTTTTAACTTGGCTGTGCTGGGTCTTAGTTGCAGCAAGTGGGATCTAATTCCCTGACCAGGGTTTGAACCCAGGCCTCAGTGCATTGGAAGCATGGAGTCTTAGCCACTGGACCGTCAAGGAAGTCCAGATTCTTTCTTGAAGGGAGATCCTGGCGGTGCATCCATGACCACTATATGAAGGCAGTAGTTACTTGGGGAGTTATCTCTTGGTTTTAAGTCTTTCAGAGTATTATGGGACTACAGTGATTCCCACTGGGTCTTCACTGCCTTTTCTCTCCTCTGACTTGAATGTTTGAGACAGGTGCCATTTCAGTTTGGGCCAGGTTTCTGTAAATATGACGTCATCTGGTGGTATAGGCTTTGCAGAATGGACCAGATTCAGCTTAGGCACCACCTAGATCTGTGCACCCAGATCTTTGTCATCTGAGGCCAGGCCACCCTAGTGCCACCCCGGCTTCTCCTCTGATTGTAACAGCCACCCCTCTACCTCCCCTGCCACTCCAGACCACAGACTACCCATGGTAGCTGCGCCTAGACCCTCTACTGGCTCAATGCGCGTCCCAACAGTGCCTCTGCCTGGCACCCTAGTCTCTCCCCTTAGTCTGTGTGGCCCCTGAGGCGCTCGAAGCTGCTAGACCTTCTTTGGGCTCATATGCAACCTAGTAGTGCGGGGTGGGTGGTGTAGACTGGGCCTGGGGGTGCACGCCTCTTCCTCTCTACCTGGGACCCACAGTTCAGGGACAGGCCACCTTCACAAAGGTGTCAGCGAGGAGGTGTGGCCATGCCATCTTCCTGAGCATCTGTACCCCCTTCCCTGCCTCATTGCCCATCGCTTTTCTCTTGCTTGTCTGGGACTCTGTCTCCCAATAAAGTGTTAGCCCTTCAGCTTTTTTTTTTGGCGGTGCTGCCCAGCTTGCTGGATCTTGGTTTCCGGACCATGGATTGAACCCACACCCACAGTATTGAAAGGGCTGAGTCCTAACCACTGGACTGTCAGGGAATTCCAGGGTTTTTTTTGTTTTGTTTTTTTAAATAGCTTTACTGAAGTATCATTTATATACCATAAAATTCACAGCATTGCTCAACCATCACCAAAATCTAATTTTAAAACAGTTCCATCTTCCCCCAAACATCCCCGGGGCTATTTCCCATCTTCCCTGTTCTTGTTCCAGCCCCCGGCAACCACTAAGCTGCTTTCTGCTTCTCTCGATTTGCCTTTTCTGCCCCATAAGCTTTTGCCTCGGGCTTTGTTGTTTCAGGAACCCATATTAAGACCCAGAGCAAATGCTGCAGAAAAGTCCTTGAAGGATTGCCACTTGGCCTCCTCTGACTCGGAGGCAGGAGCCACCATCCTGGGCAACTTGCTAGGAGTGGAGATAGAGGACGTGGGAACAGATTTGAATTATTTTTAATTAGAACATGAGATGCATTAACAATGATCATGATGAGGCAGGATAGAACGTGTCTTAGTACTTTAACAGTTTCTACCGAAATGGCCCTGTTTCCTGAGAGTGATTTTTATTCTGACCAGAAATTCCTCATCTGATCACATGCTCTGCTAAATGAGAGCCTGGGAGTCAGTAGGGCCCTTAGGTCCTGACCAGGGGAGCTTTTTCTGGTGATTCTATTGAGTTTCTTTTCAATTTGGGGGCCCCCCAGTCAAAAATTCCCCTCAATGAAAGATGTTCTGTGTTGTCACTCTTTACAGGGTAACGTGCTACCCTCTTTAGAAATGTGTTCATATTAAGTCAGGGCTTTGACACTAACCCCACAGCATCATTGGTAGTAGGCTGCTGATTCAGAACAGCTTTGGTCGAGGCCTGGGGGCGGGCATTCCTTCACCAGAGTCCTTGGTTTCCCTGTTGCTTTCATATCAGGCAGGCTGAGACCCTTTATGATGTTTAAAAAAAAAAATGGTTCTGAAGTATAAAACAATTTGCTGTCTTGGAGCCAGGACAAAGGTTATTCTCAAGCATCTATTATGAGTCAGGTCTTAAATGATATATAAAGCAATTTGTTGTGCCTTTAATGTGGGCTTGAGTGTGTGCCAAGTGCATGTTATCCTCGTCTCCTTTAAATCCTCTTAACAACACCAACACGTTTCCACTTCAGAGACGTGGAAACTGCCCAGCGAATGAGTGGCCAGGTATAAACTCAAACCCAGGCCTGATGCCATTGCAGGATGTATCATCATTGGCAGCAATGTAGATGAATACGGTGGTGCTCAGGGGCTCATATTTTAGAAACATAGAACGGAAATAGAACAGGTGCATTCTGTGAAGTTTTGTGATAATAGCTGGCATTCATTGAACACATATGATGTGCCAGACACTTGCTTTTAAGTGTGTTCTCTAATTCTCAAAAGGACCCCAAGAGTTGTTTCCTTTAAAAATTTTTTATTTATGTATTTTTGACTTCTCTGGGTCTTCATTGCTGTGCACAGGCTTTCTCTAGTTGCAGTGAGCAGAGGTTGCTCTCTGGTTGCAGCACTTGGGCTTGTCATTATGGTGGCCTCTCTTGTTGCGGAGCACAGCCTCTAGCGGGGGTGCTCAGTGATTGTGGCGCAGGGGCTTAGTTGTCTTGCAGCATGTGGGGTCCTCCCCGACCAGGGATCGAGCCCGTATCCTCTGCATTGGCAGGCAGATTCTTAACCAATGGACCAGAGAAATTCCTCAAAGAGCTGTTTCTGTTATTAATGTCATTTTATTGATGGACACACTAAGGTTCAGGGGGGATTTAGTCAACCTGCCCAGAGTCAGGAGACAAGAGACACGCTATTCCCCATGGCCTTTTAGGTGATGAAATAGGCAAAATAGAACTTTGCTGATGAGCTGGTCATCCCTGCTATGAGGAGTAGGGAGGAGGTGTTTTACACAAGGCACCAAAGGCAGATAGGCAGATGATTGTTTACCTGGCAGCCAGGGAAGGGAATAGAAGGGAAGGGTACTTGAGGCAAAAGGAGCAGCTTCAGCCAAAGCCAAGGTGTGTGGAAGAGTGTATGGATTTGGGGAACCCTCAAAGGCTCCCCTTGTCAGAAGCTTCGATTTGGGAAACAAGGGTTCCCTTTGGAGCAGGAATAGGTTAGGAAAAGAGGTGCAAAGACTGAGGTCTGTGAAGCTGGGAAAGGGGCAGATCAGGACAGCCCACAGGGTCAGGCTGCTGGGAGCCCGAGTTAATCTTGTTGGCAATGGAGAGCCTTTGGAAAGATTTCATTAGAGGTGTAGCAATCAAATTTTCCTTTTAGAATGACTACCCTGACAGCACAAAATACCTTAACAAAAATAATTTATAATTTTTCATCAAGACTGTCAGGGATAGAATACGCACAAGAGGAGTCTTATTAGGGTCAGGGGTAGGAAAGCAAGGAACTACCAGCGTGCCTGTTAGAACATATATTGGTGGTTGCTTAGGGCTATGGATGGGGTGATAGCCAAAGAACATGGGGTTTCTCTTCCAAGTGATGAAAATGTTCTAACAGAGGGCTTGTTCAGAGTTGGGAGTGGCAGGAGGTGGGAGGTGGGGTCAAAAAGGGAAAAGGCCAAAAGGCTATCAGCAAACCTCACCACCTACCATTGTCCTCAGTAGGGGAGGGGGACTGAGAAGGGACCTCCCCCAAGCCCGCAACGTGGAGGAGAATGGGGAGGACAAGCATCTTCAGAAATAACAGCCTCAGGTGGACACTGCTGGAACATGCTCTTTGGACTTCGTGTTTGATTTTTATTGTTTGGGATTTGTTATTGAAGTATCCGATATGCATAGGAATATGTAAAATGTAGTGTACAGTTCAGACAATTTTCACAAAGTCGGGTAAGCAGCACCTGTTTCAGGGAGCACAACATGAGCCTGGAAAACCTGAGGCTCACCAAGAGAATCCAGACATAAAAGGCCCCATGGTATATGATTCCATGTATACAAAAGGTCCAGAGTAGGTATATCTATAGCGATAGAAGATATACTGATGGTTGCTTAAGGCTATGGATGGGGTGATAGCCAAAGGGCATGGGGTTTCTTTTCCAAGTGATGAAAATGTTCTAAAGTTGACTGCGGTGATGACTGGATATGCACACACCTGTGAACATACTAAAAACACCATTGATATATAGAATAAAAAGAAAGAGGAAGGGAAGGATGGAAGGGTGTGTGGGTAGATGACCAGGATTTCAGAGCTAAGGTGGTGGTGCTTCCCAGGGCCCAAGCCTTCCCAGAGGGTAACCACAGTCCTCTTTTCTAACACAGTGTATTTGCTTCTCCTGTCTTTGCATCTTATGTAAAAGGAACCAAATGGTCTATTGTGTCTGGCTTCTTTAGCTCAACATTTTGTTTGTGAGATTCATACATATTGCATATGCCCTTAACTTTTTTAAGAATAGTTTTTTTTTCCTCATTACAAATTAATACACATACATCCAAAAAGTCTCTGGAAATTACAGAAAAGCAAGAAGAAGGAGTAAAGAGCTCCAAACATTTCACAACCCAGATAGAACCACTGTTAATATGAATGACTTTTTTCAAGTATTTTGACTCTGCATATTAACTTCTACACAATTGCCAGTAGGAGGTATCCCCCTCTAGTTTTTAAAATATTTTCCATGAAACTGCCATCTTCCGTGGACAAGCTTCAGTGGTTTGTGTAAATGTCATATCCACATTTAGTATTTTAAATAGATTCTAGTTTATTTAGAGCTGTAACAAAAATAACACACAATCAAATGCATAATAAACAAAATTTATTAGAAACTACTAGTGTGAAAATTTGTGTAGCTTGGTTCATTTGTGATGGTATAAACTTGAGAATAACTTTTAGATATCCTTTTAAATTTAAGAATGTCATAAGAACAAGTGACTTACTAAAAACTCTTACTTTGCAACTACCTATCTTTATGAATCAGAGTTTTTCTCCATACCAAATGACTAAATTAAAATAAATGAATGTCATCTGAGATTGTCATAAGAGAAACTTTCATTCATACTCTTCAGTTTAAAATTTAAGTTTTCATTGAAATAGCCTCATTGTTTTAATGGTTGATTTTATAAGAAGCAGGTATTATAGTCTGAACTTTAAAACTCGTTGTTTAGTCACTAAGTCGTGTCTGACTCTTTGCCATCCGGTGAACTGTAGCCCAGCAGGCTCCTTTGTCCATGGGATTCTCCAGGCAGGAATACTGGAGTGGGTTGTCATTCCCTTCTCCAGAGGATCTTCCCGACCCAGAGATGGAATCTGCATCTCCTGCATTGGCCGGTGGGTTCTTTACCACTGAGCCACCAGGGAAGCCCTTAAAACTCACTGATAATAATAAAATACTTCTTTTGTCTCTTTTATGTATTGGAAAAATCCACACAGATTTTGTAGAACAATTTGCTGCTGAGAACTTCAAAATCCAGTTGTACATTTAAAAATTACATAGACTTTCTTGCTTTAAAATACACATTTAAAACTATAAAGGTAATATAAATGTAATTTATTATAAAATATGAAAAGTAAAGACAAATAAGAGAAAAATAAACTGAGAGTCCCACCTATTGTATAATCAATATTCACTCAACAAACATTACATGTCTGCTGTTAACACAAAATTGTTTTAGATTCTGGAGTTGCAGTGATGAAAAGACAGAGAAAATCCATGCTCTTACAGATACATATATTTTTCTTTTTTCCCTTGCCTTATATTGCTTCTCTCCCAACTGGTACCCACTGACTTGTTTTCTATATCCATGAGTCTGCTTCTTTTGTTTATTTGTTTTATTCACTCATTTGTTGTATTTTTTAGATTCCACACATAAATGATATAATATAGTATTTGCCTTTTTCTGTCTGACTTATTTCACTTAGCATAATGCCCTCCAAGTCCGTCCATGCTGCTGCAGAGGGCAAAATTTCATTTTTTATGGCAGAGTAGTATTCCATTGTATATATTATATACAACATCTTCTTTATTCATTCATCTGACACTTAGGCTCCTTCCATACCTTGGCAATTGGCACAACTGCTATGGACCAGTTTTACATATTTCTTTGACAGGGGACATATACATATAAGATAACAGATAAGCAAGATAGTCTTAGGTACTGGAAAATACTAGCAAGAAAATAAAACAGGCTGGTGAGATAGGAATGACATGGGAAGGTGGGCAGTTATGATGGTCAGGGAGGGACACTTGAAAAGAGACCTGAAGAGGAAGAAATGGTCTGCCATGGTAATACCCAAAGGCAAAGTATTATTTTCAACTCATAACTCAAAGATGGGAATATGTTTGTGCTTGATTGAAAGACAGATGCCAGGGTGGCTGGGGTGGGGAGAGAGTGGAGAAGAAAAAGCAGAAGGGCCAGATCCTGGAAGTCCTTGTTAGCCATGGTACAAAGTTCAGATCTTACCCATGTTTTGAGTAGTTACTTAGAGTCTTTTTGTTTTTGTAATGATTTGTTATTTGTATCTTATCAAACATTTCAATATAGAGATGATAGTGGAATTGTTCAGAAAACTTTCCAGTTTAGGCAGTGATATAAAGAGGGGTTAGGACTTCCCTGGTGGTCTAGTGGTTAGAACACTGTGCTTCTGTGGCAAGGGGGACAGGTTAAATCCCTGGTCAGGGAACTAAGATCCCACATGCTGCGTGTCTTGGCCAAAAAAAAAAAAAAATTAAGGAGAGGTTAATAACAGATAACGTCTGCATTCGGGTAGATGATTAGTCTTTATTTCTCATAAAAACATAGGGATCTCAGTCATTCAATATGATTCCCAGCTTCCAGGTGCCATATGAGAAAAATATCATTAAAGGCTGCTGCTGCTAAGTCACCTCAGTTATGTCCGACTCTGTGCGACCCCATGGACGGCAGCCCATCAGGCTGTCCTGCCCCTGGGATTCTCCAGGCAAGAACACTAGAGTGGGTTGCCATTTCCTTCTCCAATGCATGAAAGTGAAAAGTGAAAGTGAAGTCGCTCAGTCGTGTCCGACTCTTAGCGACCCAATGGACCGCAGCCTACCAGACTCCTCCATCCATGGGATTTTCCAGGCAAGAGTACTGGAGTGGGGTGCCATTGCCTTCTCCAATCATCAAAGACTAAGTTAAGTGTATTCTCAGTGAAGACTAAGAGGAATAAAAGCCTTCAATATGGGATCTATAAACAAATCTGCAGCATGAATGGAGGTAAACATATCGTGCTCAAAGCAAAGAAAGGGCATATTTTTTAAAAGTTTTTTTTTTCAAAAACAAATTTTAGTCAACATCTGTTTTAGTCATAAGGAAACTTAAGAAACTATAGACTCTAAACAAGAGATCAAATATAAGAAAGATAAGCTTAGATGATAAGGCAGCAGACCAAGATGAAAACTTTAGAAGCGAATGCAAGGAAGCAAGTCATTTGGGACCAAAGCTGTAGGTAGTGTTATAAGCACCAGTGAGCAGAATTAATATTACAATGAATCTATTTGGTGATAAGGAAGATGGGGTTGAGAAAAACCTGAGAATGAATAGGACAAGGATAAGAAGTTAAAAGTTATCTGAAAAGTTATGAACACAGAGGCTAGACAGTGAAGATCCAACATGTGGATAATTCATACTTCCGAAGAATCCAAAACAAATAGAATAACAGCTGTTGTGTTTCAAATATAACAGCAACAACAAAAGTCCCACAGGGCCTTTTTGAGGGCAGTGTGACAGAATAATTCTAAGTTCATCTGGAGAACAAATTGCTGTGAAGAGCCAATTAAGTCGTTTAAAAAACAAAAACAAAATGGTGAATGAGCACTTCTCTTCCAGACATTAGAATTCACTTGAAAACTATTATAATGAAGAGTGGGGCTCTTGTCAGAATAAGAAAAACATGAAAATGGAAAGGAGAAGCCAGAGGTATATTTGAGTTTACATGTTTAATACATGGGGAAGATCTGAAGTCAGTAAGAAAAAGATTTAGTGAATATGGGTGGGAAAGTGTGTTCACATATGGGGAGAAAATTGTTAGTTTCTTTCCTTACGTTAATTCATAAATAAATTGAATTTGGATAGAGTTAAAGTATGAAATGTGAAACCACAGACCTGTCAGAGATGATCGTGTAGGTGAAATATATCTAAACTTGGGTTTGGGAATGCCTTTCCAACTGTAACATCAAAGTTTTAATTATAAAGGAAAAGTTTGGTAGATTTGATATTATAAAATATAAAGCATTAAAAAACCAAAATATTATAAACAAATGTTTGTAATAGCTAATGCTAATGACAAACTGAGGTAAAATATTTCCAATGTAAAAGGTAAATGTTTATTCTTAATACATGAAATTTTTTGGCAATCAGTAGAAAAATACTCCTTAACAAAAAGTGGACAAAGCACCTGAACAGGTTTTGTGTAAACAGAATAAAATCAAAATCACATATAAGCCTTCTGAAAAATGGTCGGCTTTATTCATAATAGAAATGCAAAATAAGGAAACCAAATGTCGGTTTTATCCATTAGGTTAGTAGAGTTGGGGGAGAAAAAAATAGATATCCAGTATTGGTCAGGCTGTGTGAAAATAGGCATTTTCATTTATTTGTGGTTGGGATTATAAAATTGTACAGCTTCTTGATATGAAATTAAATAATGTGTACACAAGTTTAAAAGTGAATTGCCTCTGGACCCAACAATTCCATTTAGAAATTTATCCAAAAAAATAATCATATGAGTTTTTATGCTTTTAAGGTATATCCCGAAGGATGTTCATTCCACATTGTACCAAAGAACTGGAAAAAGAATAACCTAAACGTACACTGTTGACCAGGCTTCCCTAGTAGCTTGGCTGGTAAAGAATCTGCCTGCAATACGGGAGACCTGGGTTCAATCCCTGAGTTGGGAAGATCCCCTGGAGGAGTGCATGGCCTCCCACTCCAGTATTCTTGCCTGGAGAATCTCCAAGGACAGAGGAGCCTGGAGGGCTACAGTCCATGGGGTCACAAAGTTGGGCACAACTGAGTGACTAAGCACAGCACATATTGTTTACCATGTTGCAGAGGGTGTTCTAAAGCCTTTACATTTATTCATTCTTTTCATCCACGCAACTCTGAGTTAAGTACAGTTGTTAATGTAATCCCTGTAGTTATTAATATAATCCCCATTACGCTTATGAGGAAACAGGCACAGACTGTTGATCTAATGTTGCATGGCTTGTAAGTGCTGGAATAGGACTTGATCTCAGGAAATTTTGCTTCTGAATCTAAACTATGGTTGTTTCATTGCATGGTGTAATATGTACTGTATAGTATAATTCCTATACTGTTCAATAATCAGGAATTCATTAAGTGAACACCGTTATTCATGGTGTGGAATGCTGTAGACCCTTCAAAATATTTTTTGATTGGGAATTTTGAAAATTGTATGATACATTGTAAGCAAACTATGAACTGTGTACAGTTAAATACATTCATATGAAAAATAGTACTCAAGAGGGATGTGTATGGAAATGCATGAATACCATGTAGGTTAGCAATGTTTCTCTTTGAGCATCAGGATTATGGATGCTTGTCTGTATTTTTGGCATTGCATGTGGTTTGCTTCTGCATTTCAAAAAAATGTTTGTTTTTAAATTGGAATATAGTTGCTTCACAACATTGTGTTAGTTTCTGCTGTACAACAAAGTGAATCAGTGAGACATTATACCCCCTCTTTTTTAGATTTCCTTCCCATTTAGGTCACCACAGATCACTGAATAGAATTCCTGTGCTGTATAGTCAGTTCTCATGAATTATCTATTTTATTTTAAAATGTTATTAAGTCATAAACTGAAAATCAGAACCAAGTTGTTTGGTGATGAAAATACCTTTTAAACTGTTTATGTTGCCCTGTTCGGGGGAAGGAGAAGCAAACTCTTTGTATTATTCATCTATGGTGTGCAACAGTATGAATACTTTCGCCTTTGCTAGTTAGAATGGAGCAGAGAAGCACCTGCTGTTGTTTGAAGTGGTGGGGAAACCTGTGGTTCGAACTGTCAGCTGTAGGATGTGTTCTTGGTCCTGGGAAGTGAATAGAGAAAGGCAGTTTCACAGAATACTTGGCCCAGGGTATCCAGAAACATCCCCACAGTCCTTAACCCACTTGGATGCTGGAGTCTGGGGACTAAATTAAGTGCTAAATTGCTTCAATCCTGTCCGATTCTTTGCAACCCTCTGGACTGTAGCCCTCCAGGCTCCTCTGTTCATGGGATTCCCCAGGCAAGAACACTGGAGTGTGTTGCCATGTCCTCCTCCAGGGGATCTTCCCGACTCAGGGATCAAATCCATGTCTCTTTTTGTCTCCTACATTGGCAGATGGGTTCTTTACCATTAGCACCACCTGAGAAGCCCAAATTAATTAGGGAAAACCCCCAGTTCCATTATAGCATGACCTGCTCATTTTGGGGCATAAGTTTAAATTGATTTTTTTTTTTAAAGATGGTAGTTGGTGGTATACATTCTCAAAGGAGGAAAAGCCAAACATTGGCTTCACAGATGTCAGACTGCACAAGTGCATTTTCAAAATCTTGGGTCTCTAATCCTTCCCCTCAACTGTTAGATGGTGTTTCCATGTTTTCTAGAACTTTTATTACAGAGAATCTAGGATTGCTCTGATCTTTTTTTTTTCTAAGTATTTTTTCCCCTCAGCTCTTTGAATGGTTTTGATTTTTCCAACATTTTAATAAATATTTTGCTAAGATATGTCCATGTGAGGATCTCTTTTCATAGAATATGATTTTTCTAAAGGTCAAGAGAAAGTGTTTTCTATTCCTTTTTTTCCTTTAGTTATTCTATTCTTCTGAAAAAATCAATTATTTTTATATTGGAGTTTAAAAATTGGTTTTCCCTTGTCTATCATTCTCATTACTTTAATTTCTTGATCCTTTTCCTCTACATTCATGGGGAACCTCTCAAGTGTATTCTTCACATCTCTGATTTGATTTTTCTGCAGTATCTCTCTTTCCTCACCTCCGTGGATATTTAAATACATTTTGACTTCTTATAATTCTTGTATTACAACCCTTTTCATTTCCTCTTGTTTTCTTTTTCTCTTGGGCTATTCTCTTGCTATAGATTTTTGCTCCTGTTTCATGAAATTCGTGTGTCCTTGAATTCTTTGAAGCCACGCTCTTCTCCTGGGACTCTAGGATACTGCTCTGAAGTAGTTTTACAGACCTCCCTGTCAGATTTTACTCTTTGTTTTGAAACAAGGTCTGTCTGAATGATTTCCTGACAACTGACAGGGTATGTGGAATGTTCTGGGCTGCACCTTCTGTCCACTTGGGTGATGGGCAGTCAGATCTCTTTCTAAAGCTACAGTCAATTGTGATTCAAGAGATTCTGAATTTAGGTCTCGAATCTAGTCAACTTTCTCCTGATAAAGCTACTGCTTTGACATGATGACATCTTGTCATGTCCCCAGTGTCTGGCTCTGTTTTATTTTAAACCTATAGTTTGCATTTGCAAAACAACTGTCATCACCACATACTGCTACCCAGCTTGGTTTTTCCTTTGTCCTCATATGCTGAACTTCATCCATGGAGGGCGGGAGCATGGTGTGTGGATCAAGAGCTGCTAAGTTTGATGTCAGCCCTCAATTCAAGTCCCAGCTCTTTCTCTGCTCACTCCATTGCCTTGGGCTAGTTTCATAGCTTTTCTGAGCCTTGGTTCATCTGTATAATGGGACACCAAACATTTTTGTGGTGATTAAATGAGATAGTATGAGAGACTCATTATCCAGTGCTGGGAACCTGAGTGCTTACTATGGCCAAGTTTTGTTCTCTGTACTTCCCATATTTTAAAATAAGAGGGAGGCACTCAAGATTTCTGATCCACAGACAGGAAGGAGGCCCTGAGAGGTTTAGATACTTAACCGCAGTTGCACAGCTCATAGGTGCAACTCCAGGACTCACCCCAGGCAGTCAGCTCCAAAACCTGGACTCCTCACTATTATGTCCCCATGCAGACTGCCTCAGAAATGCATCACTGTGTCACTGCCATCCTCTCCATTCCCCACATTTCATATTCATTTGGCTCTTTTTGAGTTAATTGATCAGAATGTATGAAGAAGGATGATGGGATATAGTGAGGGAGGGAGGGAGAGCCCAGGGTGCAGAGTGCCCTGGATGGTGGGAAATTCATTTCTTTAAAAAAAAACAAACAAAACAATTTCTTTTCTAAAAGATTTTTTTGGGATGTGGACCATTTTTAAAGTCTTTATTAAATTTGTTACAATATTGCTTCCATTTTATGTTTTGGTTTCTTGGCTGCAAGTCATGTGGGGTCTTAGCTCCCTGACCAGGGATTGAACCTGCCCCCCTGCACTGGAAGGTGGAGTCTTAACCATGGACTGCCAGAGAAGTCCTGGGAAATTCATTGCTTTGCAGCATAGTTTTCTGTTCTGTGAAGACTGAGGCAGGTGGGTGGATAGTAAGTAGAGGTCAGCTGAAGCATCCTGCTGACTTTCCCAGATGACTGTCTTTATTTCATGAGCAGAGCTGGGGATACCGTGAAGCCAGACCTGAGTACTTTTTGTCAAATCAGTCATCTAACTGGGGATGAGGTGGGGAGATTGTATCTGGAGTTGGGCTGTAGTTCAACCATCAGCTTTGTTTTTGAGGATGAGCTGAGTTCCCATCTTTTGGGGTTTTGACTTTCATGGGAAGCTAGGAGAATGGGCATTAGATGCTACCATTTAAGCCACTAGTTCTTATTCTTCAGATGGTTCTAGAAAGACCCTTCCTTCCATGGGGTGCCTTTGAGAGCACAGAGGTCACTATAGGGATTGGTGAGGTCTTAATGACACCCTTCTCTGATGGTAGCACCTCTTAGACTGTACCCAGGGATAAAAATCTTCTCGGTGTGGATATAACAGCAAGCATGTGGTCCCTGGGCATCTATGTGCCTTTCAGTATGGTCTGTATACTGTGTGGAATGACAAATATAGTGCCTGAGGACCCTTCCGCTCTTCTCTGGCACCATTTTGATGATGAATTCTTTGTGTACTTCCTTGTTCTTTTTTAGGTTGGTGTCTTACTATAAATGTAGTGGTTGGTAGAAGGCAGAATTGGTGGGAGTGGGTTATTTTAAGGGGAGGGATGTGTAGCAGGCAGGGAAGAGAGGGTAGGAGGGGTGGGAGGAGAGTGGTTTCTATGTATAATATACTTGGAAATCCTGTTCTGTAGACTTTGATGTCAGGACAAAGTGATCCTTGCTTGAAAAATTGCACATTATTTTAGGAAAAAGCCTGGTAGGATTTGATAACAGTGATGTTTTTATCTAATCTCAGGTAATAAATAAAGCAAGGTACTTGCAATCCTTTGCCAAAATTCAAATGTCAAATTGATTATGTAAAAAGCAGAGGAAGCCAAGTCTTTTACAAGTAGGTTTATATCTTTTTATGGCCATTCATAGTGCTGAAGTTAAAAGCTTTGCCAGTATCTAAATATCTGATTACAAATGGCTAGGTTCTTCCTGGCCTTTTGAATTACTCAGACGTATTCTTCCCCTTTTAACTTCTAAGTGTGTTGCTTGCATTAAGAATGTATTATTGTGAAGGCCATTGCTATTTTGAAAATAATTTAAGAGGAAACTGGAATTTTCTCTTTTGAAGGTCTGTAAATGATAAAATATATTTACTATAGCAGGGTAACATTTGGCACCTCCTCTGCAAAAGGGAGAATGGACCTTCTTTTCTAGAGTCCATGGGGTTTTTACAAAACTTGATAATGGTAGATCACAAAGAAAATGTATTAAATCCCTCAATGCAGAAACTGTGCCAGCCACATTCTCTGGGAATAAGGTAACCCAGTCTGAAGAAGCAAAGCTACCATTTGATAATGAAAAACCAACAAGAGAAAATCAAGTATTGAAAAAAACAAATTATTTGGACAACAAAAAATGAGGTCAGTGCAAAAGACATACAGCTGAAGTTCACTGAAAAATTACAAGGAGGTAATTTCAGAGATGTAAGTACTTCCATTATTAAAGCAACACATGAGTCAACCAAAGAACTTTAAAAGTTAAACTTCTCTGCAAGAACTGAAAAGGAAAAACTCCAACATACCCACCAATTCCATAAACAAAGCAAAATGGTCAAAGCATGTGGATTTTGGAGCTAGTCTGCTTGCATTTAAATCCTGGCTTTTGCCCACTGCTTGAATGCTGTTAGGCAAGTGACTGGAACTATCTTTGCCTCAGTTTTTTTCATTCAAGATGTTTTGACATGGACCATTTTTAAAGTCTTTGTCACAATATTGCTTCTGTTTTTTGTTGTTGTTTTGTTTTGTTTTTTTTTTGGCCAGGAGGCACATGGGATCTTAGTTCCTCAAGCAGGGAACTAAGGGAACCTGTACCCCCTTCATTGGAAGGAGAAGTCTTAACCACTGGACTGCCAGGGAAGACCCTTCTTCAGTTTTTTCTCACCTCTAAATGGGAATAAAAATATCTAACTCATGGGAATTAAAGGAGAAAATGCAGATAAAGTCCCTATAGCATAATAAGTGACACCGTGAGAGTTTAATATGTGCTAACTCTTACTCACTCCCCTATTTTCATCCACCATCAGTGGGGCTTATCTCCCAGTGCTTCTCTGACCTTTTAAAACATTTTTCTCATTAATGAATTATATTTGGTTCCAAATTTGACATCTTTTTTTTTTTTGGTAACCGCTTTATTGATATATAATTCACAAATTCACAGCTCACCCGCTTTAAGTGTACAATTCAATGGCATTTAGTACAGTCGTGTAGTTGTGTGTCCCTCAGCATGATCAACTTTACAAGATTTTTATTACTTCATAAAGAAACTCTGTACCCCTTAGACTTCCCTCCCCTCAACTCCTCATGGCCCCCACCCCCCAGCCTACTGGGGTGGGGCAGCAGCAGCTAACCTACTTTCTGTCTCTATGGATTTGACTGTTAAGGACATTTCACATGAATAGAATCATACAGTATGTGGTCTTTGTGACTGGCCTCTTTCTCTCAGCCTAACATTTTTGAGATTTATCCATGTGGTAGCATGTGTTGGTACACTGTTCCTTTTGATAATTGAATGATATTCTATTGTATGGATATCCCACGTTTTGGTTATTCATTTGTCCATTGATGGACCACATATGACATCTTGCAACTTGTAATGACTTTATTTTATTGATCATCTTTTTTCATTGATTCATTCATTGAACATTTATTTTGAGGTGCTATGCTATGTTAGCCACCAAGAATTGGGTGATAAGATATGCTCTTGATTTTGGAGTGCTTATTTTCCAACAGCAGGACACTTAGGGATCTAAGTATGTGCCTGTATTTAAATAAGGGAAGCCCATACCTGACTCACTGATAGGGGGAGGGCAGTGGTCATTCTACTGGAAAGGCCATAAGGGAATGAACAGAGGAACAAAGTCTCAACAGATGAATATGTGTGCACAGTCACAGTTGGACAATCAGGGCAGTGGTGGTGGGATGAATGGATGCGTGAAGACAGCTAACAATGAGCTATACTGGGTAATAGGAACCGTAAAGTGATTTGACTTGGCTGACGTTGAGGGTTGAAATGGGATGAATGGTGAGAAATACAGCTGGAGGCATGGGGAGAGGCCAGACCATGAAGTGTCTTATATTGTAGACTGAGGAGTTGATTTTAATGTAAACAAGTATAAAATGAGGGGAAGGAGGAAGAAAAGGGAAGGGATCAGGTAAGAAAATCCGTTTGTCCAAATCTGCTCCACTTTGGAACAAGTTTCTATCTTGGTTAATAGCATCACACTCCTCATTCAATCAATCAAGTCTTTGTCAGTTATACTCGTTTCGGTTATTAGGAACCACTTACTTTCCCCGCTCTGCATGGTATCTTAGCAGATCTCCATGCCTCCAGTCTGCAGCTGCTCCAGGCTGTCTTTTTGTATTGCCATCAGAATTCTTCATCTTAACCTTATCACATCACTTTCCTGCTTAAAATATCTCCCAGGGCCCCTTACTGCCCATAGTGTCACATATAGTTGTGTGTCCATCAGCATGATCGATTTTACAATGTTTTTATTGCTTGATAAAGAAACCCTGTACCCCTTAGACTTCCCTCCCCTCAACTTCTCATGACGCCTGTCCCAAACCCTAAGCAACGAATCTACCTTTTGTCATTATATATAAATGTATTAGAGTCTTTTTCCATATAGATCATTACAGAATATTGAGTAGAGTTCCCCATGCTATGTAGCAATTCTTAATTCACACACCATTTTTCTCTCTTCTCTTGCCCTCTCTTCTCATGATCTGTAGCCTCTTCCTAACTGCTGTGTGATTCTCTATTGGCTTTTTAGAATCTTTTTGAAGATGGCATCAATTCCTTCAGTCTGTTAGCCATTAAAGGTTGTCTTCGCAGCCTGTTTGCCTTATTCCAATTGCATCCCTTATTACAAGGCATCGAAATAATTTCATAAACAAATAATGTGTCTGTCCCTCACACTGATCATGAGTTTTCCCCAAATAATAACTTAGCCATTTTCATGCCTGGCTTCTACTCTGTAGTCCTCACTTCAGTCTTTGTTCAAGGAACACATGCAAAAGATGAACAAAGTTAGAAATGAAAATGTGTATAAGACAACAGTGAGGAGGCATATTTAAACATGAGAACATACCATGGAATGCTGATCAGGCTTTAATCTTTAAACAAAAGAATGCATTTTTTAACTGAAAAAAAAAATTAACCTGCTAAAAGTAGGAGACTCAACTAGGGCAGAGTTAAAAAAGTACTAAGTGAGACTTTATTGAGTTCAGTCTCTCATCATGTCCGACTCTTTGCAACCCCATGGACTGCAGCACGGCAAAAATCCCTGTCCTTCACTATCTCCCAGAGCTGCCATCCAACCTCTCTCATCCCCTTCTCCTGCCTTCAGTCTTTTCTAGCATCAGGGTCTTTTCCAATGAATCAGTTCTTCACACCAGCTGGCCAAAGTATTGGAGTTTCAGCTTCAGCATCAGTCCTTCCAATGAATATTGGAAAGAGTTTATAAAACTTCTAAAAAAAAAAAGTCCCTTTCTCATGAGATATTTTGTGGAATTACAGGGAATTCTTTCAAATTTTCAAGGTATAGATGATTCCTCTATTTAAAAATCCCTTCTGATTCATGGACTCATTTATAAAATTTGTTCTATTATGCAAACATGATCCTGAATCCAAACCTTGATAAAGGAATTTCAGAAACAAATAAACAAGTCTTGTTCTTTGATTAACCTGCAATTTGAAAATGGGTGTTCTATAGCGCACCATTCTTAGAAATGTAAATAGATGTGCTGGGAAAAAGTTCCCTTGTCAAATAAGTTTGGGAAATATGGCACGATCTTTCCCCCTTTTTGAGATTCATAGAGCACGCAGCACTTTAGAGCCTCTGAGTATTCATGTAGGAGAGACCCGCTAATGTTGTTTTAACCTACCATCTCTCAAGCCTGAGAATAGGCCCTTTTAAAAAAATCATTACACATTTAATAGTATCCTGCTGAATAGTTTAGAAAATGCTATGTAGGCACAAAAGTCCAAACAAATTTACTAGGGGACAGAATTTGGCTACGTGCATTCAATGTATGGCACTCCAAGATAGGAAGGCTCATTTTAGAAATGCAAGGATAATTCAATATGAAATAATTAACACAGTACATCTTATTAATAGTTTAAGAAAGAGAAGAAAAAGAATCTCAATACCTATTGAAATGATTTAATAAGGTACAATACTTATTCCCAACTAAAGCTTTATCATTCTAATATAAAAAAATCCTATTTGAACCCAGGAGCCAAATTTTAGCTGCTAGAGAAACAAAATCATTTTCCATAAAGCTAAGAGTAAAGCAAAAATGTCCATTTTTCTCATAGTATGTGAATGTTATTTTGGAAATTTGGATACAGAAGAAACTATATAACTTCTTGGCTCCTTGACATCAACTCCACAGGCTGGGATATTAATAGGCAGGCTAATTTCCTGTAGGTGATAATCACTGAGGATTCTCACCCATGATTATGTCTATACCATTTCTGAAGATAATTTATATTAAAGTTTTCTTTCTTTTAGCCCTGATTATATACAACAGCATCTAAGGACCACTCTTCTGTTCTTCCTGCTTCTGTTCATTGTTCTCACTGCCAGACCCATAGTCCTGAAGGCAGGGAGAGTCTTGTTGGGAGGATGCTTGTTTGCCTCTTCTGGACCAAGATGGGGGAACACCCTCTGTGTGTGTGGGAGCACTGAAGATGAAAGACTTGTGGAGTGATGGTTCCTACTGGGGACCCTCACTGCTTACCCACCTAGTTCCTATATCAAGCTTTCCTTTGGTGATAGTCCCAGAGGCAGCAGCTATCCACTGTCCCAGGTCCCCTGCCCAGGGGGAAGCCGAGTGTCAACCTTACCCTTTGTCAAAGTTCGTGGTTTTGGCCCTCGAGGCACCTGGCCCTGTGGCAGTACTGTTTGGTATCATAAAGTCAGCTCCTGGGAAGGAGGAATGCAGACGGACATAAGACAACTTTGGTTTTACCAGCTATGTTACAGTTCTAGCCTAGTTAAATATTACAGGGTGTGTTTTTGAAAATGTGAACTCATGACTATCATGCTGTATGCTTGTGCTTAGTCGCTTAGCCGTGTCTGACTCTTTGCGACCCTATGCACTGTAGCCTGCCAGGCTCCTCTGTCCATGGGGATTCTCCAGGTAAGAATATTGGAGTGGGCTGCCAACCTGGGGATCAAACCCTGGTCTCCCACATTGCAGGCGGATTATTTACCATCTGAGCCACCAAGGAACAGATATAAAATGAACATGCATCAAAGACTATATTTAAGTCATCAGTTGAGAGAGCCAGTAAGATGATACGCCTTGTTCTAAGGAACAGTCCAAGGACCAGACATATACAGGCAAATAGGAAATACTGATGTGGATTTACAAATGGGTGCAAAATGGTCCATCCACTGGGCACTCAGTGCTACTAATTGGCATCTCTATGGGAAAGAATTGCTTGCATTGTTATTAATTTTCCCAAACTTACAGATTATACAGTAGTTCAAAGTTGATGAAAGACTGAGAGAACCTGGCAAAGTATGTTAGACAAGACACCCGGGAATCCTTTTCATCCATTTCAGAGTCTCACAGTTTTCCCCCACAAAAAACAGGACAATAATAATAATAATATTAATAGTACTCTCTTACAACTCCTAACTGACTACAGCAATCACATTCTTTGACCAAACTCCATTAGGCTCATAGAGAAGGAAATGGCAACCCACTCCATTATTCTTGCCTGGAGAATCCCAGGGATGGAGGAGCCTCTTGGATGCCGTCTATGGGGTCGCACAAAGTCGGACATGACTGAAGCGACTTAGCAGCAGCAGCAGCAGCATTACGCTCAAATAGGTTTCACATTCCTCTTTTTCTAAACAACCTTCCTATCCCATCACTTTTTAGCCAGTGGCACGCTCTTTGCTCTGCCCGTAACTTGTCTCTTGCTGTCTCCTGTCTTCTGACATATTCACAGACCTCCCACTTTCTGTTTGGGCATTTGTTTCCTGTTTTAAGAACGATCACAATCTTGGTGGTTTACTACAACACAGAGTTGTTATCCTCTGCTTCTGAACGTCAGAAGTCTAAACTGGGGCAGCAGAGCTGTGTTCATCTGGAGGGTCTAGTGGAGAAGCCCTGGCCTTTTCCAACCTCTTGAGGCTGCCTGTGTTCCTCGGTTCCTGGCCGGCATCACTGTGACTCTGCGTCCCTGCCCACCTCTCCTCAGACTCTCCCTGTCTTCCTCTTAGTAAGAACCCTGTGATTATACTGGACCCACCCAGATAATCCAGGAGGATCGCCCTCATCTCACAATCCTGAAATCACACCCACAAAATCCCTTTTGTGTGGAAGGTGACATCATCAGAGGACGTGGACAACTTTGGAGGGCCATAATTCTGTTCACCACACCCTGGTTTGCCGGCCTTGAGAGGGTGAGTTCTGTGCCTGTCTCTGCTCATCTCAGGGTCTTTCCAGGAAAGCTTTTTAAACAATCCTGAAAAATCTCTAATTTCCCCCACCTACTCATTTGTCAGAGCTTCCCAGGTGGCACAGTGGTAAAGAATCTGCCTACCAATGCAGTAGACACAGGAGACACGGGTTCAATCCCTGGGTTGGGAAGATCCCCTGGAGAAGGAAATGCAACCCACTCCAGTATTCTTGCCTGGAGAATCCCATGGACAGTGGAGCCTGGCGAGCTACAGTCCATGGGGTCACAAAGAGTGGGACATGGCTGAGTATGAGCAGCCATTTGTCACAGGCTCACCCTCTTTTTTGTCTTTCCTTTTTCTTTAAGGCAGTCTTCAGCATTTCAAGAACATATTCCATTTATGTGTTGGTGTACATTTTTCCAAAGAGGAAACTCTATGCTTGGACTCTTTGGGTGAGGTGCTGACCCAGAGAAAGTGTTAATGCAAGTTCCTGTGTCCAATGCACAGTGAGGCCAGACAAACTGAAACACAGAAATTTGGAGCAGAGAAAGGTTTATTGCAGGGCCATGTAAGGAGAGAGGTGGCTCATGCCCTTAAAAGCCTTGAGCTCCCTGAAGGGTTTCTGCAAAGCGCTTTTAAGGGCTAGGTGAGGGAGGCCGGTCGCAGGGTCTGTGATCAGCTTATGCACGATTCTCTGATTGACTGATGGTGAGAGAGCAGGGTGTGCCTGCTCCAGGCGGCCTGTGGCTTTGTGCTTATGGTCATCAAGTAGTTAGTTAGCTACTTCCAATTGTTGGTGGGGAGGGTTTACATCTGTAAAAGAACTCAGGAAATGTGCCTCAGATACTACTCTTCAGAGAGGCGCTAAAGCAGCGGCTATAGGGGAAGGCCTGTCCTCCTCCCCAGCACCCCATAATCCTGTTTGGTTACAATTCCCCTCTTTTCTTTGGTATTCCTCAATCTTGAGGATAACAAATTTTGAACAAGAAAAGCAATAAAGGTTCAGGAGGTTAATCATAAACTTGACAGAGGTACCCACAGGGTGCTGCTCGGTTACAAAAGATTCTTTGGGCCTGTTTTCCAAAGGATGTAAAATCCTCACACCCATGAAGAGATGCCTCGGGCTGTTGACTGCTTCGTCCCCTACACACCTGCAGAATTCTCACCCTGCTCTCTCCAGTTACGGCAGAGGACACATATAATAAGAACACCAGTCCTGCTGCTGCTGCTGCTGCTGCTAAGTCACTTCAGTCGTGTCTGACTCTGTGCGACCCCATGGACGGCAACCCATCAGGCTCCCCCGTCCCTGGGATTCTCCAGGCAAGAACAATAGAGCGGGTTGCCATTTCCTTCTCCAATGCATGAAAGTGAAAAGTTAAAGTGAAGTCCCTCAGTCGTGTCTGACTCTTAGCGACACCATGGACTGCAGCCCACCAGGCTCCTCCATCTATGGGATTTTCCAGGCAAGAGTACTGGAGTGGGGTGCCATTGCCTTTTCCGGAACACCAGTCCTAGCCGAGAATTACTGAATGCTTACTGTGTGCCAGGCCTGTGTCAAACACCTTAAATATTTTAACTTATTTAATGTTCACGGTGGGGGAGGGCACTATTTCTAGCTCCATTTTACAGATGAGGAAACTGAGGCACAGAGGCATTGAAGAATTGCTCATGGCCAGAGAGTAAGGGCCAGAGTCAGGATTCAATACCAGGCTCTTCAGTGAGAACATGACCTATAAGATCAAGGCCTCAGACATGTCAAGTCCTTTTGGAGAAGACAACTGAAAAGTTAACCGCTGTGCAGGGCTGTGCCTCCAGGATGGTACCAGTGAGAAGAGACTATTGTGTGCCAGGGTTAGTCAAGGATGGGAAACGGACACTAATATGTATTGAGGATTTTAGAAAGCTTTTTAGAGAAGGTTGCTATCCCTGGTGGCTCGGATGGTAAATAATCTGCCTGTAATGCGAAAGACCCAGGTTCGATCCCTGGGTGGGGCAGATCCCTTAGAAGAGGAAATAGCAACCCAGTCCAGTATTCTTGCATGGAAAATCACATGGACAGAGAAGCCTGGTTGGCTACAGTCCAACCAGGTCACAAAGAGTCACACACCACTGAGCCACTAACGCTTTGGAGAAGGTGCGATGCCCCCTGCTGGTGGAACAGCTTCTGTTTTCTTTGTACCTAAGTCCTAAGGTCAGTTTTTAATGATCATTTCTCCCTGCTCCTGTTTGAAATCTGTGAAAGACTTTACTGGGGAAAAAATGTCCATTTTTCTCTGCTCAAGGGTACTCTGGTTGCTAAGCAACCTCGACCTCAAATTTGGGACTCTTCTTTGACTCTAGGGACAGCATCCTGGTATAAGTGGACATCCATAATTTACTACAAGGAGAACATTAAATTTTTAACATAGACAGGCTATAGATGTTAGTGGCTCTGCCTGTATTTTCAAGATGGAAATCCGGAAGAGTTTATTTCTCTGAGATGTTTTTTGCAACCTGCCTATTGGCAAACACACTCCATATGAATTCTTAATCCATTTGCACTCTGACTTGGCTCATTAGTAAATGGAATTGCCATTCCACTACTGCTTCTTGACCCTCAGAGACCTCAGTCATCCTCTAGTCTCTTTCTCCCTGACTTCTCACGTGTCCTCAGTCACCCAGTTTTTTTAAGGTTCACTTTTGAAAAGCTTTTTGATTCAATTTCAACCTCCTTTTCTCTACCTGGCAAATTCAGTAATACTTCTAGGCCTCATGCTTTTTCATCAGGACTATAGTAAGCTTCCAGCTCATCTTTTTTCTGCATTTTTTCTCCCTTCTTATTCATGTCCCCTGCCCTGCTTCCCTTGAGTTACCCTTTTAAAATGGAGATGTGACCGTATTATTCTGCTTGCACAACCTTGATGGTTCACTGATAATATCCAGACGCCCTGTCCTGGCTGTCAGCACTTTCATCACCTGACCCCACCCCACCTTTCTCTGCTGCTTTACAAGCACACACTGTCTTCTGGCCACTCGCAATGTACAGCTGTGTCCATATGGCTATCACAAGTCTGTGCCTTTGCAGAAGCTCATACCTGCTAGAATGCCCTGTCCTGCTTTTCATCAACGCTGGTTTTGTGTCATTGTTCAAAGCCTGACTTCTGTTTCTTTTCTCACTGAGATGTTTTGAATCACAGACTTACCTACATTCCTGTAGCACTGTGAGAACATATCACATTGTATTATATTAATACTTGTCTGATGATACATTTCTGTTACTAGGTGCATTTTTTTAGACGATGACATGCTTGATCAATGATGCAGGTGTATAGGGCTCCCTGCCGTGTGTAAAGATCCAACTGTGTGCTCCTCCTGGCCTTCTGAATATTGAGATGCATTGAGATAGGCGGCACTGTAAGGCTGACACCAGACTTCTTCTCATTTACTGTTCAAAAAACAAGCCATTTGCAAACATCTATACTCTTATCTGCGGCTAGCAATAAATGGTTTACGACAAGCTGCCCACCTGATTCTGAAGAGCTGATGGGCAGCATGCTGTGCTCATAACAGCAGCTCTAATCCATCCCTCTTAAGAACAGGGCTTGTGTTTTATCTGTCTTTGTCATCCAGCTACCTCACACGGTGCCTGAGATGGAGTTGGAATCCAGTAAATTCTCATGATACAGATATATTGAATAAGCTGAAGACTTGTGTTCTTATTGATCATTTTTAAGTGGAAGTAAGTTTAGCTTTCATATAATCATAGATTAAAGTCATAAAACTTATGAGATACATGGTGTGTTAAGTCCAAAGACTAATGGGTCATCGTGAGAACTAAGAGTCACAAAAGAGGTTCTGCTGCCCCTGTGTTCACCAGGGCCAGTCATCACTCTGAGTCAGAGTAGGGACATTCAAGAAAAGTCTATGTTCTTTAAAAAAGGATTTTAAATTTCAGGCATGTTATTTTTCGTGCAAATGATATTAATTACCCATGAAATTTATTTAGTCTTCAGAGCTGTCCTGGTTAGATATATAAATAGAACATTTTTCTTATCTGCTTCCTAATGTTATTGAATGCCCTTGAAAGTCATAATGAGGAATTTATTTTTAAGAATTTCTAATTCAGATCAACTTTCAGCCTAACAGTCCAACTGAAGTCTGAGGCTAACTAAGAACTTACTTGCACTTGATAAAATATCTAAATTTTACTCTTTGTTGATTTTAGTCCAAAAAAATTACCAATCTTCCTTTAATGTGTTGTATGTTTCAAAGAAAACCATCATTGTTTCAGAATTAGTCTTTAAGTCATGATTCCCAGAGACCAAAAGACCATTAAAATATGGGAAAGCTCAGACTTCAGATTTTATCAAGCACATGTAAAATACAAGGTTAAAGTATTTCAGAATTTACTGGTTTTTTTTAATGAACTCTAAATTTGACAAAATGAATTTTGTAGTCTCTAATTGAAATAGACATCAATGATATGTTAAAAAGCACTAAGCATGTGAAAAACAAAATATGTCAAAGAACCCATTTTCAAATTTTATTAGTATGTAAGTTTATTAATACTAAAAGATGCTTTAGGTAGATTTGTCATCTCCCTAAATTAAAAAAAGAATTCATTTTCAAATTAGTAATCTTAGTGATTATATGTGGATGTTATTCAATTTAATCTCTTGCACAAAGATTAAGTGCAGCCTTCTATAGAGCGCGCACTTCCCGCTGTTAATGTAGAGCTTTAATATAGAGCTAAAATAATTCTCAGTGCTGACCAGAGCATGATCTGGATTTTCTGGAAAAGAGGGGAGGGTCTTTCCTCCTGGGCCTGACTCTACCTTTGTTTCCAACCCTTTGTTTATTCTTCCTGGATTCAGTTTCCTTTACCCAGTGCACACTGGACCTTATTCTCCCTCTGAACAGCTTACGGATTTTTCCATTGCACTTTCCCAGTGTTATTTGGAAGAGCTAAATGCAAACACATCTTCCTATTATCCTCTTAAGTTGGGGCCAGTGAGATCAATGAAATTAAAAATACTCAGATCAAGCCTACTGACCAAATGAGCTGCTGCCTTCCCTGTATGAGTGAGAGCAGTTGGCGGGAAAGATAAATGGTTGGATCTGAGTGGGTTCTTTTTTTCACACTTACTCAGCCCCTGGTGAAGCTCTGAATGAACATTGACTTGTCCACAAAAGAGAGAGCTAGAGCAGGGGTAAGAAAGAACCAGAGCTTGGTTGCCTGGGTGGCTGGAGTCCTGGGAAATGACTCTTTATCCTATGTTAGAATCAGATCTCCAGAAGTTGTCCCATTTCAATAGAAAGCTTGGCTTAGAGGATATGAATCCCAAACTTCTCGAGCATAATCAGAAATTAACAACGGAAATCCTGAACTATTTATCTGTCTAACACTGACCCTCCAGCCAGGCCTAAGTTACTTGAACTCCCAGGAGGTCTGTTTCTATATAACGTCCTTAAACGTGTCTCCTCCTCCCAAAGTCAGGTTCATCACTTGAAATTACAGTGAGAAGAATTCACTGTCAAAGCAGGGAGGAGAGCCTCCTGATGCATTAGAGTGCTCACGTGTTCATTGGCTGACTGACAGATTGAATGAATGAATGAGTTCTTGCAGTTTTTGTAGTTTATCATGATGCCTAAGGCTGACATGCATGCATCTCTGCAACACACTGCTTCAGCAGAAGATGTGAGTGAATGTCACATGATTGTGATGTTGAGAATATACTCCCACAAATTACACTCAGTGTTTCCACCAGTGGGTGTGCTCACTTCAGGCAAGTTATGTATGATAATATGGGCTTTTGGAAAGCAAAAGTCATCTCTGCGGGCTTCCCTGGTGGCTCAGTGGTAAAGAATCCACCTGCCAATGCAGGGGACACAGGTTTGATCCCTGATCCAGGAGGATCCCACATCCTTAGTTGTTGTGGAGCAGCAAAGCCCATGCGCCGCAACTACTGAGCCTGTGCTCTAGAGTTTGGGAGCTGCAGTTTCTGAGCCCACATGCTGCAACTACTGAAACCCAAGTACCCTAGAGCTCTTGAGTCCTTGAGCTCCGCAACAAGAGAAGCCACCACAATAAGAAACCTGGCGTATCGCTGCTAGAGAATAGCCCCCAGTCACCCCAACTAGAGAAAAGCCTGTGCAGCAACGAAGACCAAGCACAGCCAATAAATAAATAAATACAATTTAAAAATGTCATCTATGTTCAGTGAACGTGTTCCTGGACCAAAAGAAAGACCAAGGTTGGATACCAAACGAAGAGGGCAGAAAATTCCTACTTAATCCCATCCTGACATTTTAATTGTCTTTGGGGCAAATCATCCAGTAAAAGGAGATGATGTTGACTTCGGGCTTCTTTTCCTTTTTTGTAATTTCTTTTCATTATCTTTGATTGCGCTGGGTCTTCGCTGCTGTGTGCAGGCTTTCTCTGGTTGCAGTGAGCAGGGGCTACTCTTTGTTTCAGTGCACGGGCTTCTCATTGCAGTGGCTTCTTTTGTTGTGAAGTAGGGTCTCTAGAGTACAGGCTCAGTAGTCCTGGTGCACAAGCTTAGTTGCTCCAAGGCACGTGGAATCTTCTCACACCAGGGATTGAACCCATGTCCCCTGCATTGGCAGGAGGAATCTTATGCACTGGACCACCAGGGAAGTCCATCTTTGGACTTTTCTGTACTAACAGTAAACAACAGGGAATGTCCAGTCTTGCAGAATTCTAGAATCTTCAAGTTGAAAGAAGCCTTAAAATTCATCTCTACCTTTCCAAAAATGTTTCTCTGAAGTCTTAGTCAGCCCCGCTTCTCCAAGAATATCTCCAGTACCAAGAAACTCCCTCTTCAACATGGTGGCCAGTTTTTCTTTTAGATTATTCTTCTGTGTTAGGAAGTTGTTTATTTTTAGGTGAAGTTTGTTGCCTTCAGATTCCACCAGGTCACCTTGGTCTTGAATTTGATTGCCCACCAGACCCCTAATGGCAGAAATTATGTTCCCCAAGAATCTTCACTTTTTTTCTTAGATGGAATGCTTTCTTGCTCCCTCACCCTATTCTGAATTGGCTTTAGTTTATTATCATTTTGAAAAAGGTATTGAGATATAGTTTGCAGAGAATAAATGCACCTAAAGTGTGCAATTTGGTGCATTTTGACAAAATACACACCTATGAAACTACCACCATGATCAAGACATCAAAGATTTCTATCTCATCCCCAAACCTCCTATTCCCCTTGTAATTCATCCCTTCCTCCACACACCTTCTTCCTTGTCCCTAACTGATCTGCATTCTTAGGCACAGATCAGTTTTCATTTTCTAGAGTTTTATATAAATGGAATCATACAGTATACACTCTTGTGTCTGGGGTTCTTCCTCATTCTTGAAGCTTACTGTTCTCTGGGGGAGTGAGAGAGTCAATGCCTCTGGGACTAACATTCATCCTGACATTCCTGAGACTTTGACTGAGTTACTTAAAAATGGCCGTGAACTTTTAAAAATTCTTTTTGCTTAATTTTTTTCAGTTTTAATATTTTTTTATGGAAGTACAGTTGATTTACAACATTGTGTAAATTTTTGCTGTACCTCAAAGTGATTTAGATATTTATACATATATGTATATATTCTTTTTTAATATTCTTTTGCATTGTGGTTAAAAATCCTTTTAAACATTGTCTTGCAAGTGGTTGCTGACTGCTGCTCATCTTCTTGGCTTGAAGTGGAGTTCTTTGTGGTTGAAGCCTGGATGATGTTTGCTAGAAGAATATGAGGTGCTTTTTAGACTAGCTTCAGAGTAATCTAGGCCATAAGTAGACAAGGGAGTGGAACTAAATGGCAGCAAAAGAATAAGTGAGAGAGAGAGTGAGGGTATAAACAAAAGGCCAGTAGGAGACATAGAGAATGAAATTCTCTTTTGGTGGGAGCATTTTTCTCTTTTAAGTCCTTTTCATAGTAAGGAGATGCAGTGTCAGAGTTCCGGCCCTTCATTCAATAATTATTTTTCTCCCGCTGCATCAAGTATGTGGAAATGTAGAGGAGGGGGTAATAAATCACATGTTGACATTACTGTCTGCATCCTTGAAGAAGTGATCATAAAAAAGACACAAAGCTTACTACTATGAAACTGACAAATAAAGGGTACTATGGTAAATCGTATTGGCAGGTTTATAGCAAAGAAAAAATATAATAATAGACTGAATTACACTGAGAGGAAGTCAGAACATGGTCCCTTTTTACTTTTCTAGTTATAGTCCATAAATCTGGTTTCAAAAATATATTGGAATAGACAGATGGGCACAGTGTCTAGTTTCCTGCAAACATTATAAATAAAACATTTCTTGTAATCCTTGGAATTCTGCTTGGTGCATCTTAAAAGATCTATGCTTTAAAGCCCTGAGCTGTAGATTCACTAGAAAATGTAATTTTACTACTGATGCTAAACATAAATACAAATCCGTGTAATTTTCTACAGCTTGAATAACTTTTTATTCCAACATATTCACCATATACTTCACAAAAAATCAACTTTTGCTTCTTCACCCTGAAGATTATCAGTTTTGTCTACACGACAGTTTCATCTCAGGCCTTCTTTCCAATTCACGATCCAAGTCACTCTTTGTTTGTCTGTTTTTTGCAAAAAAATGTGTGTCCTGACAAAATGTCAATGAACTTAATGGTGACTTCAGGGGATAAGTCATTTTACTATCTAAAAAAATCATTACTGTATCTCCAAATCAAATAAAAATGACTTTTGGCTGTAGATTGTTATAGCTGTGACAACAAAGTCACATCTTACCTGGACAATAATTCCTCCTTAAGTTCACAGCTGCTGTATTAGAATGTTGAGAGCTCTTAGAAAGTTATTATCTTTATTGACAGAATTCTGTCATCTATATCCTGCCCTAACCATTTATGCCAAGTGTTTGGAGCTTGGGATAATCAATTGCTATAGCTCCCTTGACAGGACTATGCTGTTTCATAAATGTTTTATGAATTGTTATAAATCTAGCCAAATTACTTGAGCCAAGTTACTTAAGCCAGACTAAATAGGTTGGAAATTAGAATGTTAAATCTTAAGTGGACCCTGTGGATAATTGCCTTAAAGAAAAGAAAAGCTATCCCAGAGATATTAAGTAATTCTCCAAATTCACAGAGCACATAAGTTGTAGTGTTAAAACTAGATTGCTGCTTATCTACTGATTCTCAGTCTGGTGCTCTTTTCTACATAATTTTGGTAGCAGTCTCAGATAGCTAGTTGACTCTAGAATCCTTACTGGTCATGTTTCTCAGCATTATCATGGTACAAGTGTTCCTACCTGAACTGATAATGCAATGCATATAAATCACTTAGAACCTAGTAAGCCATCAATAAATGTTAACAGTTCTCATTTGTCTTCTCTTCTTGCTGCTTTTATTAGAAACTGCTTTACTTTTTAAAAAAATCTATTTATTTGACTGTGTTGGGTATTAGTTGCAGCACATGGGCTTCTCTCTAGTTGTGGCATGTGGGCTGTAGGGCACATGGGCTCAGTAGTTGCAGCACATGGGCTTAGTTGCCCCATGGCATGTGGAATATTAGTTCCCCAACCAGGGATTGAACCAATGTCCCCTGCATTGGAGGGCAGATTCTTAACCACTGAACTGCCAAGGAAGTACCAACTGCTTTTACTTTGGTATTTTCATGCTAGAAGATGCCAATGAGTAGACTTATATCCACTCATAGCCTTCGAAGAATACTTGGTATATTTATAATTCATTTGCCACCCCCTCTTTTTCCTATACAAAATTAAAAGATACTTGCTCCCTGGAAGAAAAGCTATGACAAACCTAGACCGTGTATTAAAAAGCAGAGACATCACTTTGCTGATAAAATTCTGCATAGTCAAAGCTATGGTTTTTCCAGTAGTCATGTACGGCTTTTGAGAGTTGGACCATAAAGAAGACTGAGCACTGAAGAATTGTTGCTTTTGAGCTGTGGTGCTGGAGAAGACTCTTGAGAGTCCCTTGGACTGCAAGTAGATCAAACCAGTCAGTCCTAAAGGAAATCAACCCTGAATACTCATTGGAAGGATTGATGCTGAAGCTCCAATACATTGGCCACCTTGTTCGAAGAGCTGACTCACTGGAAAAGAACCTGATGCTGGGAAAGATTGAGGGCAAGTGGAGAAGGGGATGACAGGCGGTGAGATGGTTGAATAGCATCATCGATTCAGTAGACATGCATTTGAGCAAACTCTGGGAGATAGTGAAGGACAGGGAAGCCTGGCGTACTGCAGTCCATGGCGTGGCAAAGGGTCGGACATGACTGAGTGACTGAACAACAATAACAAAAGAACTTACTTAGATATCATTTAAAAAATCTGATTATTCTTATCTGTTCCTATAAGTTTCTGCCTTCTTAGACCTAAATTTATGGGCAATTATCTTGAAGAAATTTGAAACAGTAGATTCCAATGGGTAGAAATCATGCTGAATCTGTTCCTTGCTATAAGGGTCTCTGATCATGTATCTTGATAAGGCATCTGCTTCCTTGCTTAAATATTAAAAAAAATTTTTTTTCCCTTTTTACTACCAATTTAGAAACAGTGAAACACACAGGTCTTCAGTGCACATTTTGATGGGTTTTGGTAAATGTATATGTTCATGTAACCTAGTAAATACATATATCTATGTAATCATGTGTATTATTTCCTCAGGGCCTCTGTAACGAAGTGCCGCAAACTGGATGGCTTACAACATTAGAAGTTTATTGTCTCACAGTTCTGGAGGCTCAAAGTCTGAAGTCTGTAGGCAAGGGTCCTGCCTTGCTTATTCCTAGCTTCTGGGGGTTTCCAGTCATATTTGGCATCTTTATCCTGTAGCTGCATAACTCTAATCACTGCATTCATTGTCACTGGCCTTCTGCCTTTCTCTGTCACATGGTTGTCTTCTCATAAGGATGCCAGGCATATTGTTAATGAACCTGTTTCCAAATACTTTCACATTGTAGGCATTACTTCACTATATTATATATATTCTGGGATGGACATAATTCAACCCAACCCTGCGTGTAAATGTTTACACCCATGTAACTGTGTTATCCCACAGAATATGTACACACTGGAACAGAGGTCAGCAGCCACCCCCCCCACCCCACACTTTTTTTTTCTGTTAAGGACCAGATGTTATGGTTTGTGGGCCATCCTCTATTTCACCTACTCAACTCCGCCTCTGTCATCTAAAAGCAGCCATAGACCATTTGTAAACAAGTGAGTGTGACTGTGTTACAATAAAACTTTATTTATACAATAGAACCTAGGCTAGATTTGACCAATGAGTCATAGTTTGCTGAGCCTTGTATTAAGACAGTTCCTCACCCCAGAAAGTTCCATCAGTCCCCCTTCCTGTTCAATCCTCACCTCCCATAGGCAAACACTCTGTGGCTTTCTATCGCTGTAGATTCATTTTGCCTGTATTTGGACTTCATATAAATGGAATCTTACAGTATGTGCTCTTTTGTGTCTGTCTTCATTCATACAACATAATGTCTGTGGGATGCAACCAGGATTGTATTCTTCTTCTCCCCAGATTTATTGAGGTATAATTGACAAAATTGTAACATATTTAAAGTGTGTAACATAGTGATTTGATATGAATACACACTGTGAAATGATTATCATAATCAATTTACACATCCTTCATCTCACATAATTACCTTTTAAAAAAAAAATACTTCCAATCCATGAACATGGTATATTTCTCCATCAATATAGTGAAAATGAGTATACTACCCAAAGCAATTTATAGATTCAACGCAATCCCTATCAAGCTACCAACAGTATTCTTCACAGAGCTAGAACAAATAATTTCACAATTTGTATGGAAATACAAAAAACCTCGAATAGCCAAAGCGATCTTGAGAAAGAAGAATGGAACTGGAGGAATCAACCTACCTGACTTCAGGCTCTACTACAAAGCCACAGTTATCAAGACAGTATGGTACTGGCACAAAGACAGAAATATTGATCAATGGAATAAAATAGAAAGCCCAGAGATAAATCCACGCACATATGGACACCTTATCTTCGACAAAGGAGGCAAGAATATACAATGGATTAAAGACAATCTCTTTAACAAGTGGTGCTGGGAAATCTGGTCAACCACTTGTAAAAGAATGAAACTAGACCACTTTCTAACACCATACACAAAAATAAACTCAAAATGGATTAAAGATCTAAATGTAAGACCAGAAACTATAAAACTCCTAGAGGAGAACATAGGCAAAACACTCTCCGACATACATCACAGCAGGATCCTCTATGACCCACCTCCCAGAATATTGGAAATAAAAGCAAAAATAAACAAATGGGACCTAATTAACCTTAAAAGCTTCTGCACATCAAAGGAAACTATTAGCAAGGTGAAAAGACAGCCTTCAGAATGGGAGAAAATAGTAGCAAATGAAGCAACCGACAAACAACTAATCTCAAAAATATACAAGCAACTCCTACAGCTCAACTCCAGAAAAATAAACGACCCAATCAAAAAATGGGCCAAAGAACTAAATAGACATTTTTCCAAAAAAGACATACAGATGGCTAACAAACACATGAAAAGATGCTCAACATCACTCATTATCAGAGAAATGCAAATCAAGACCACTATGAGGTACCATTTCACACCAGTCAGAATGGCTGCGATCCAAAAGTCTACAAATAATAAATGCTGGAGAGGGTGTGGAGAAAAGGGAACCCTCTTACACTGTTGGTGGGAATGCAAACTAGTACAGCCACTATGGAGAACAGTGTGGAGATTCCTTAAAAAACTGGAAATAGAACTGCCTTATGATCCAGCAACCCCACTGCTGGGCATACACACTGAGAAAACCAGAAGGGAAAGAGACACGTGTACCCCAATGTTCATCGCAGCACTGTTTATAATAGCCAAGACATGGAAGCAACCTAGATGCCCATCAGCAGATGAATGGATAAGAAAGCTGTGGTACATATACACAATGGAGTATTACTCAGCCATTAAAAAGAATACATTTGAATCAGTTCTAATGAGGTGGATGAAACTGGAGCCTATTATACAGAGTGAAGTAAGCCAGAAGGAAAAACATAAATACAGTATACTAACGCATATATATGGAATTTAGAAAGATGGTAACAATAACCCGGTGTACGAGACAGCAAAAGAGACACTGATGTATAGAACAGTCTTATGGACTCTGTGGGAGAGGGAGAGGGTGGGAAGATTTGGGAGAATGGCAATGAAACATGTAAAATATCATGTAGGAAACGAGTTGCCAGTCCAGGTTCGATGCATGATGCTGGATGCCTGGGGCTGGTGCACTGGGACGGCCCAGAGGGATGGTATGGGGAGGGAGGAGGGAGGAGGGTTCGGGCTGGGGAACACATGTATACCTGTGGCGGATTCATTTTGATATTTGGCAAAACTAATACAATTATGTAAAGTTTAAAAATAAAATAAAATTAGCATCAAAATAAAATAAAATAAAAAAAAATACTGTAGAGAATGCTTTAGATCTACTCTCTTAGCAGATTTCAAGTATACAGTGCAGTATTATTAACTATACATTGAATCTTCAGAACTTAATCATCTTATAACTGAAAGTTTGTACCTTTTGACTAATATCACCTTGTTTCCCACATACCCAGCCCTGGGCAACTGCTGTTTTACTCTCTGTTTGTATGAGTTCAACTTTTTTAGATTTCCCATAAAAGTGATACCATACTGTGTTTCCGTTTCTCTTTCTTTTTCTCTTCCTGGCTTATTTCACTTACATAATGCCTTCTGGTTTCATTCATGTTGTTGATATGGCAGAATTTCCTTTTTATGGCTGAATAATATTCTATTCTTTATTCATCTGTTGGTGGACACTTAGGCTGCTTCCATATCGTGGCTATTGTGAATAATGCTGCAGTAAATGTGGGAGTGCAGATAGCTCTTTGAAATAATGATTTTGTTTCCTTCTGATACATGCCTAGAGGTGAGATTGCCAGATCACATGGTAGTTTTAATTTATTGAGGAATCTGCATACTGTTTTCTATAATGGCTTTACCAGTTTACATTCTCATAAAAAATGTTCAAAAGTTCTTTTCCCTGTATCTTCATCAACAATTGTTATCTCATGTGTTTTTGTTAATAACCATTTAAACAGGTGTGAGATGATATCTTACTATGGTTTTGGTTCGCATTTCTCTGATAATTACTGATGTTGAGCATCTTTTCATATACCTACTGGCCATCTGTATGTCTTTGGACAAATGTCTTTTTTTTTTTTTTTTGCTATTAAGTTGTATATGTTATTTATATATTTTTGATATTAACCCCTTATCACATATATGGTTTGCAAATATTTTCTCACATTCCTAGATTACATTTTCTTTGTGTATGTGTGTGTACGTGTAATCTTTTGTGTTGTCAATAAGATCATATTATCTGCAGATGTCATTTTATTTCTTCGTTTCCAATTTGGATATCTTCTATTTACTCTTCTTGCATAATTGCTCTACTTTGGGGTTCCAATACTTTGTTGAATAGAAATGGTAAGAGTGGGCACTCTTGTCTTGGTCATGATCTTAGAGGAAAAGCTTTCAGCTTTTCACCACTGAGTATGACATTAGCTGTGATCTTGTTATTTGTGTCCTCTGTTATGTTGAGGCATATTCCTTCTGTATATAATTCATTCAGAGTATTTTTTTAGTATCATGAAAAGATGTTGAATTTCATGAAATTCTTTTCTGCATCTGTCGAAGATTACATGCTTTTTATTTTTAATTCTATTAATGTTATTACATTGATTGGTTTATATATATTGAAGCATCCTTGCATCCCAGGAGAAAATCTTACTTGATTATGGTGTATGAGACTTTTAGTATATTTTTGAACTTAGTTTACTGATATTTTATTGAGGCTTTTTGCACCTGTGTTCATCAGGGATATGAAATTGTAGTTTTCTTTTCCTGTAGTGTACTTGTCTGGTTTTGTTATCAGGGTTAATACTGGACTTGTAAAATGAGTTTGGAAGTGCTTCCTTCAATTTTTTTTTGGAAGGGTTTGAAAAGAATTGATAATTCACCAGTAAAGCTACTCCTGGACTTTTCTTTTGTGGAAAATTTTAAATTAATGATGCAATCACATACATGTTATCGCATGTTCAGATTATCTATTTCTTCACAATTCAGTTTTGGTAGAGTGTTTGTATCTAGGCATTTATCCTTTTTTTTTTTTTTCTAGCCTATACAATTTGTTGGTGTATAATTGTTCATAGTATAGTCTCTCATGATCCTTTGTATTTCTGTGGTATCAGTTGTAATGTTTCCTCTTTCATATCTAATTTTACTTATTGACATATTCTCTTTTTTTCTTAATTTCATCTTTTCAAAACACAAAGTCTCAGTTTTGTTGATCATTTTTTGTCTTTCTAGTCTATTTCATTTATTTCTGCTGTGGTCTTTATATGTCCCCACTTCTACTAACTTTGGGCTTGTTGTTTTTTTTCTTCTTTCACTAGTTCATTGAGATATAAAGTTAGGTTGTTTATATGAGATCATTTTTTTTTCTTAATGTGGGCACTTATCACAGTAATCTCTTCTAGTACTATCTTTGCTGTATCTCATTTTGGTATATTGTGTTTCCTTCACTTGTCTCAAGAAATTTTTTTCATTTCTCATTTGATTTGTTCTTTAACCTATTGACTGTTCAGGAGTGTGTTGTTTAATCTTCACAGATCTGTGAATTTTCCAGTATTCCTGCTCTTATTGATTTATAGTTTCATACCATTGTGGTTAGAAAAGGTACCTGATATGATTTCAGTCTTAAAGTTGTTTTGTGGCCTAATGTATGATATGTCCTGGAGAATGTTCTGTGTGCCCTTGGGAAGAATGTATATTTTGCTGCTGATGGATAGAATATTCTGTGTTTATCTGTTAAGTCTCTTTAGCCCAATACAGTTCAAGTACTATGTTTCCATATTGATTTTCTGTCTGGGTGATCTATCTATTGTTGAACATGGAGTTTTGAAGTGCTTAGCTGTTTTGCTTTATTGCTTAGCTATATTGCTTTCTGTTTCTCCCTTCAGATCTGTTCCCATTTGCTTTGTATGCTTAGGCGCTTTCATGTTGGGTGTATCTTTTTCAGATGGATACATATAATTCTATTGCATCTCATTTGTTTATCCTGTATCCTGAGGATGAACAGTTAGGTTGTTTTCCATTTAGGGCTCTTACGAAGAAAACTTTTTTGATCATTTTTGTGGACATTTATTTTGGTGGTTATATATTCTGTTTTTCCTAGGGGTCAAATTTCTGGATTGGTATAAAGTTGGTTTTTGTAAGGACCTGTCAAACCATTCTCCAAAGTTGTTGCATCATTTTATATCTCCATATCTCACAGGACACTGAGGTTCTAGTAATATTTTTCTGTATCTTTTTCTTCTTCAGATTCAATGATTTCTATCAATCTGCCTTCAGTTCAATGACTCATCTGTCCGTCTATTTTTCTGTTAAGCCCATCCAGTGAATTTTTTATTACTGACATTATACTGTTGAGTCTAGAATTTTTATTTGGTTCATTTAATAGTTTTTGTCTTCTGAACTTCCCCCATCTGTTCACTCCTTAAGACACATTTTCCTTTGAGTCTTTGAAATTATTTATAATTGCTGTTCTAAGGGCTTCGTCTGCCAATTTCAATATCTGGATTATCTTTGGTTTCTGTTGACTGTTTTTTCCATTAGCTGTGGGACACCTTTTTTGTTTTTTTGCATCTCTAATAAATATTTGTTGTATACTGTACATTTTGGATAATGCCTTGTAGAAACTTTTAGTTAATTTTTTTTTGGAATGATGTTTTTATTCTAGCAGGTAGTCAAACTGTTGTTGGCCAATCACCTGGAACTTAAAGTTTTTCTTTTATACTTTTTTATGGCATTTTCATTTAAATTTTGCCCTGGGTCTTAGGATGAATCCATTAGTCTCAGCATATAGTCTTTATTAAGAGGAATAGCTGTTTGAGTGAAAATTCCAAGCTTTATACCAATTCTTCCAGCTAGATGTGACTTGAACCCAAACTCTGCCCATGCTGTGGAGGGGAGAAGCTGAAGTCTCTGCTCAGCTCTTTCAGCCTATAGCAATTGTGTTCTGTTGGGATCCTTAAATTCTTTCCTGTGCCTGACCAGTTCGAAGGTCAGCCATGGATTTGAAGTGTTTTTCCCTTTGTAGTTTCTTTTTTTTCTGGGATAATCTCCTATTTTCAACTCTTCTGGTGACCCCAAACTCTGTCTCTAATCTTTCAAGCCACTAAAACTTTAGGTTCTCCACCTTAAGTTTTAGTCACTTCATGACTCATACAGACTCAGGAATGGCCTCAGAAGAAAAGCAATATAAGCATGGATTTCTCCTTATGGTCTTTTTAACCCCCTCAAGAGTCCAATACCATTTGGTTTTTGTCTGCTTTTGATCACCAGCCTGTGCCGTCAAATATTTACTTTCTATATTTTATTTAGAAGTTATTGTTACCTGTGGGAGGGTTAGAGTGATAAAAGCTAGTCTGCCATTACTGGAACAAATATTCTCTGCCACAATTTTTATATATTTAGCTTAGGGCACAGAAATTGACTTTTAAAATCCAAGGCAATGGATTATGTGGCTCTCAGTAAAATTTGATTCCAAGCTGAAGGTACAGAGTAATAGCAAAGCTGTATTTTATTCTCTCTTTGCTTTAAGGACAGCTGTCTTTAGTGGACGTTTGTCCCTTCCCTATAGAATTTCAGTGAAAACTTCAAAAAGGAGCTAACACATACCAACATACGAAATTTTTCTACCATTTCCATATATATGTATATATTCCATATATGTATGAAAGTGTATTAGTTGCTCAGTCAAGTCTGACTCTTTGCAATCCCACTGACTATAGCCTACCAGGCTCCTCAGTCCATGGAATTCTTCAGGCAAGAATACTGGCTGCTGCTGCTGCTGCTGCTGCTGCTGCTAAGTCGCTTCAGTCGTGTCCGACTCTGTGCGACCCCATAGATGGTGGGCTGGAGTGGGTAACTATTCCCTTCTCCAGGGGATCTTCCTAACCCAGGGATCAAACCTGGGTCTCCTGCATTACAGGCAGATTCTTTACCATCTGAGCCACCAGAGAAGTCCATATATGTATATATATGTAAAATAAACAACATCCAGTCCTTATAATGAGCCAGGTACAAATCTAGAAGCTGAACCTGTGTTGACTGATATATAATTAGTTGACACAAATTTAGCTCTTAGATTTGTATCTATATATATGTATATATATGTATGTATATATGTATATATATATTATATGCTAATAACTAAATATATATTAGTTATATAGATATATTTTAGTATATGATATATACTATATATCACATTATATAGTATTACTATTACAACATACTATTATAGTATATCCATCAGATCAGATCAGATCAGTCACTCAGTCGTGTCTGACTCTTTGCGACCCCATGAATCGCAGCACGCCAGGCCTCCCTGTCCATCACCAACTCCCGGAGTTCACCCAGACTCATGTCCATCGAGTCAGTGATGCCATCCAGCCATCTCATTCTCTGTCGTCCCCTTCTCCTCTTGCCCCCAATCCCTCCCAGCATCAGAGTCTTTTCCAATGAGTCAACTCTTCGCATGAGGTGGCCAAAGTACTGGAGTTTCAGCTTTAGCATCATTCCTTCCAAAGAAATCCCAGGGCTGATCTCCTTCAGAATGGACTGGTTGGATCTCCTTGCAGTCCAAGGGACTCTCAAGAGTCTTCTCCAACATCACAGTTCAAAAGCATCAATTCTTCGGCGCTCAGCCTTCTTCACAGTCCAACTCTCACATCCATACATGACCACTTTTTGGAAAAACCATAGCCTTGACTAGACGGACCTTTGTTGGCAAAGTAATGTCTCTGCTTTTGAATATGCTATCTAGGTTGGTCATAACTTTCCTTCTAAGGAGTAAGTGTCTTTTAATTTCATGGTTGCATCACCATCTGTAGTGATTTTGGAGCCCCCCAAAATAAAGTCTGACACTGTTTCCACTGTTTCCCCATCTATTTCCCATGAAGTGATGGGACCAGATGCCATGATCTTCGTTTTCTGAATGTTGAGCTTTAAGCCAACTTTTTCACTCTCCACTTTCACTTTCATCAAGAGGCTTTTGAGTTCCTCTTTACTTTCTGCCATAAGGGTGGTGTCATCTGCATATCTGAGGTTATTGAGATTTCCCCCAGCAATCTTGATTCCAGCTTGTGTTTCTTCCAGCCCAGCGTTTCTCATGATGTACTCTGCATATAAGTTAAATAAACAGGGTGACAGTATACAGCCTTGACGTACTCCTTTTCCTATTTGGAACCAGTCTGTTGTTCCATGTCCAGTTCTAACTGTTGCTTCCTGACCTGCATACAAATTTCTCAAGAGGCAGGTCAGGTGGTCTGGTATTCCCATCTCTTTCAGAATTTTCCACAGTTTATTGTGATCCACACAGTCAAAGGCTTTGGCATAGTCAATAAAGCAGAAATAGATGTTTTTCTGGAACTCTTTTGCTTTTTCCATGATCCAGCGGATGTTGGCAATTTGATCTTTGGTTCCTCTGCCTTTTCTAAAACCAGCTTGAACATCAAGAAGTTCACGGTTCACATGTTGCTGAAGCCTGGCTTGGAGAATTTTGAGCATATGTATATACTATTATAGTACTACACGTGTGCTCAGTCATGTCCAACTCTTTGCAGCCCCATGAACTATAGCCCACCAGGCTCCTCTGTCCATGGAATTTTCTAGGCAAGAATACTGGAGCCAGTTTCCATCTCCTACTCCAGGGGATTCTTCCAGACCCAGGGATCAAACCCTTGTCTCCTGAATTGGCAGGCAGATTCTTTACCACTAGCACCACCCGGGAAGCCCATTATAGTACTATAATACTGTGTATTCACTATACTACAAACTAGGCTATGCTAACTGTAATACCACACTATATAATGCTACATATACTATGTAATAGTATATAGGTTTGTTGGATTTATTTGGGGTGGTTGCCCTTGCTTCTCTGTCCATTCTCAATCAGCCTTCACTTGGACATATCAAAGGAACCTCCACATTGTCCGCATCAGATACTCTTCCTGTGTTCCCTGACATTGCCAATGACAGTCTATTTGTGAGCTGTTGAAGTCACAAACTTCAGGGACATCTGTTTCTCCACTGATAATTAATCACCAAGTCCTGTTGTTTCTTCCTCCTAAATAATTTTGCATCTGCCCACTTCTTTAAACTTCCACTGCCAGCATCCCAACATTGCACTGTTTTGGATTGCAGTAAATAAAATACCTGACAAAAAACAACTTAATCTCTATAAGATTTTTTTGTTTGTTTCTCTATAAATCTCACATGGTAAAAAGTAAGAGGGCAGTTCCAGGGCTAATTTAATGGATTATAAATATCATCAAGACACAAGTGGTTTCAAACTTTCTACTCCACTATCCTTAAGTAATGTTATTCCCCTGGGGTCACAATATGGCTATGACAGTTCTCAGCTCACTTGTAGACACAATCACATGAAGCAAAGAAGATGGACACGTCCTGCTTGCATGCCATTTTTTATGCATGAGGAAGTCCTTTCTAAGATGTCCCTCTGCAGACTTACTCTTGGGTCCCAGTGGTCATCACTGAGTCACTTGTCCATGCTCTAGCTAAAGAAGGCTGGAAAAGTGAGTTTCTGGTGTGTTCAGTGGGTATAATGGAAGGCAGCTTCTTCTGGCCAGAAAGAAGATTGGGATGGGTGATGTAGCTAGAGGGGCTGTTATTTTAGAGAGGTGTGTAATAGGATCTAACACATACACACTCATCTGTCTCCTGGACCATGTCCAGAGCCTCCTATTCTTTCTCTGTGTTTCTAGTCTTAGTCTCCTTCAATCTGTTCTCCCCCATTCCTGCTACCAGAGGAGTCTTTCTGGTAGCAGAAGCCCTACCACAAGTGCATAAATACCTGGTTCATTTCTTTGCTTGTTTATTGTCAGTATCTCTCATAACTATGTATACTGCCTGAGGCAGTATGTTCTGTTCCCAACATTATGCCTGAGACCAGGCCTCCCACATCAAAGGTGCTGTCATCAGACATTTGTTGGCTAGATGACTAAGATGCATACCTGGTTCCATCAGTGCCCTCTTCAAACCTTCAAATGTTCCCTTTGCCTCTGAGATGGGGTCAGGCCTTGTGAAAACTGTAAGGCTTTTTGTGAAGTGGTCTGTACCTGCGTTTGTACCTCTCCCCACTCCTTCTCACATCTGTCCTCTTCTCAAGCTTTCTAGAATGTTCTTCAGTTTTTCAAATGCACCATGCATTTTCTTCCCTCTAGAACGGTTTTAGCTTTTAACTTTGCCTAAGCCCTTCCCTAGAAATAAATTTCAATTTCAGTGTCACCTTTGCTGGAAAATCTTCCAGACGTTGTTGGAAGCCCCTGGACTTCTCCATCCTGGAAGTCTTCACAAGTTATTGTGACCACTTAATTATGTTTCTCTACCACCATCATTTTAAAAAATCAGCTTTATTGAGATAGTATTCGCATTCAAAACATTCACCTATTTAAAAGTACAATTCAATTGTTTCTAATATATTCATAGGGTTGTGCAGTCATCATTACAATCAATTTAAGAGCATTTTTTAATCATTCCCTCCAAATATGCATACCCATTAGCAGCTATTTCCCACTTTTTTTTTCCAGTCCCCCCAGTCCTAGGCAACTACCAGTCTTCTTGCTATTGCTATGAATGTGCCAATTCTGGGTATTTCATAGGTGAAAATTAACCTCTGTGTAGTCAGTGATTGTGTGTCCTGTCACCCCTGTATGTCCAGTGCCCACAGAGAGCCTAGTATATTGTTGGCACTCAAGAAATATTTGTTGTATGACGGGCAGATCGAATAGTTAAAAATATCAATTTTCAAAGTCAATCACTCCCTTTTCTGTATATCTGCTACATTCTTACATATATTTATTGCTGTTTTTATCATTCACATTGACATTTTTAATGTACTTGTTTATCTCCGTGGATTAGGAGTTTCATGAGGACAAGAGCCATGCCTAATTCATCTTTGTATATCTTTGCTGAGTGTGTTACTTGGCACACCACACATTAGACAAATATTTGCCGGCTGGGTAAATGAATGAATGAGTTAGCTCTGAGCCCCCACTTCCCCAGATTGGCAGTCAAGCTCTCCCACTGGGACAGGTGGGCTCAGTACATTTGTTTGTTCATCCTGCCAGTGTTTATCAGCAACTTAGAGTGTTATTTTATCTTTCCCATCAGCATTCCATGAATGTTTGCCTCTTCCATGGTGATCATTCCCTCTGTGTGTAATCCTGGTGTCCCCTCAAGCCCTGCACAGCCACCATCCCCCAACACACAGATTTAGGAGTTCATCAAATGATGTGTGGTTTTGTTTTCTTTTGGCTGCACCATTCGGCATATGGGATCTCAGTTTCCCTGCCAGGAATCAAACCAATGCCCACTGCAGTGGAAGCAGTGAGTCTTAACCATTGGACCACCAGGGAAGTCCCACTGTATGGTTTATTTTTTTTAATTTTTAAATTAAATTTAATTTATTTGCTTTTAAGTCTTTATTGAATTTGTTACAATATTGCTTCTGATTTGTGTCTTGGTTTTTTGGCCTCAAGTCATGTTTGATCATAGCTTCCAACCAGGAATTGAACCCACGCCTCCTGCCTTGAAATGCCAAATGCTTAACTACTGGACCACCAGGGAAATCCCCTGCTGTGGTTTAAAGCCCATGTTTGAGAGGCTCTGAGGCTCTGGACATCAAGGGCAGGGTCACTGTGTCAGACAGGATCATGATGTTTAATTCCCTCATCCTGAGGTACATTAGTAGGTACTGCTGCCCAGAGGATTCAGCTGGAGTGGTCAGAGTGAGGGGTCATGTCACAGAGAGAACACTCTGCTTGGTGAGGCATCTGTGTCTGAAGGGTATGTAGAGAATGTCTCCATATGTTGGTTTACCTGGCTTGAATTGTACCAAAACCTTTTGCAGAAGGTCATTGGTGTGGCAACAAGGGAAACAGAAGGCCTATTTCTATAGGCTGGTTCTTTGCTGTTGGGGTGATGTTATTAAGTCGCTAAATCATGTCTGACTTTTTGTGACTCCATGGACTGTATCACACTAGGCTTCCCTGTCCTTCACCATCTCCCAGAGCTTTCTCAAACTCACGTCCATTGAGTCGGTGATGCCATCCAACCATTTTGTCCTCTGTCATCCCCTTCTCCTTTTGTCTTCAACCTTTCCCAGCTTCAGGATCTTTTCCAATGAGTTGGCTCTTCATATCAGGTGGCCAAAGGACTTCAGCTTCAGCATCAGTCTTTCCAATGAATATTCAGGGTTGATTTCCTTTAGGATTGACTGGTTTGATCTCTTTGGAGCCCAAGGGCCTCTCAAGAGTCTTCTCCAGCATCACAGTTCAAAAGCATCAATTCTTCAGTGCTCAGCCTTCTTTATGGCTCAACTCTCACATCCATACATGACTACTGGAAAAACCTTAACTTTGACCTTTGTCAGCAAAGTGATGTCTATGCTTTTTAATACACTGTCTAGGTTAGTCATAGCTTTTCTTTCTTTTTTTTTTTGAGAGAGAAAACAAATTTATTATGACCTTGTGTGGATGACACCAATGAATTCAGCTTCTTACTCTGATTTGAGGTCCAGTATTTTTCCAGATTTCTTTTTTTTTTTTTCTAATTTTATTTTATTTTTAAACTTTACATAATTGTATTAGTTTTGCCAAATATCAAAATGAATCCACCACAGGTATACATGTGTCATAGCTTTTCTTCCAAGGAGCAAGCATCTTTAAATTTCATGACTGCAGTCACCGTCCACAGTGATTTTGGAGCCCAAGAAAAGAAAGTCTGTCACCATTTCCACTTTTCCCAATCTATTTGCCATGAAATGATGGACTGGATGCCATGATCTTAGTTTTTTGAATGTTGAGATTTAAGCCAGCTTTTTTACTCTCCTCTTTCACCTTCATCAAGAAGGTCTTTAGTTCCTCTTCTCTTTCAGAGCCAGACCTCCCGGTCTGTCAGCGTGGGGCTATAGCCAAGCCTGGTGGCCTGGGTCTTGGCTCTGTGTGTCCAGCTGCCCATGCTGCTGCTAGGGAGCATCTCCTGCAACACAGCCTGAGGACAAAGGGGCTCTGTCTGCAGTTTTGCCTTCAGTGCCTCTGCTCCTGGTCTCCCTGGGGAATGGCCAGCCATTGGCTGCTAACCTGTAACTGCCCTGCATATAAACTCAGAAGCCACTGCTGAACACGGGTGGCCTCACAGGACTCTGCTCCTCTGGACTTCGGCTTCTTCTGGGAATCCCCCCAAAATGCTTATAGCTGTTGCCTGTGGTAGGCTGAATGACAGCCCCCACAAAAGTACTCACATCCTGACCCTGGGACCTGTAAACATGTTACCTTATATGGCAAAGGGACTTTGCTGTTGTGATTAAGAGGTTTTCCTGGATTATCTGGGTGGGTCCAGTGTAATCACAAGGGCCCTTAGAAGAGGGAGGCAGGAGCTCATAGAAAAAAGATGCCACACAACCAGCTTTGAGTGTGGAGAGAAGGGACCTGAACGTCCTCTAGAAGCTGGAAAAAGCAAGGCTTCTTCCCGGAGTTTCCAGAAGCAGCCATCCCTCCCAACACCTTCATTTTAGCCCTGAAAGACACCAAACCTCTGACCTCCAGAACTGTCTGAGAATAAATTTGTGTTGCATTAAGCTACGAAGCTTATGATCATTTGTTACAGCAGAAATAGGATGTGAATATTATTGTCCTTACTGTGGTGTTGCAGCAGCCCTAGTACAAAGGGTTTGTGTCTGGCCAAATGGGAGATACTCAGTTTTTGAACCCAAAATGAGGCTGTGTTAGTCACCTTGGGCTACCAGAACAGAAGACCACAAACTGAATGGCTTAAAGCACAGAAATGTGTTTTCTTACCATTCTGGAGGCTGAAAGGTTAAGTTCAGGGTACCAGCAAGGTTGGTTTTTGGTGAGGGCTCTGTTTTTAGCTTGCTGATGGCCACCTTCTTGCTGTGTCCTGGCCTTTCCTCTCTGTGTGCATAAAAAGAGAGAGTGTGCTGATGTCTCTTCTTCTTATAAGGACACCAGTCCTATGGTATTAGGGTCCACCCTTATGAACTCAGTTAACCCTAACTACCTCTTTAAAAGTGTTATCTCTCAGTCACATCGGAGGCTAAGGATTTAACATATGAATTTTGTGGAGATGCAGTTCAGTCTATAATACAGGCCCTCTGCAATTACCGATATCAGCAGAAGGAGCAAAGGTTCCTCAGGCCATTTACTGCCTGGGATCTCAGTGACCTTTGCAAATAACAGAGTGCAATATGGATGCCCTCATGACAGTGTCCTTGAGTCAATCCCTGTGTGAACTCACCTCGTGCTTCTGTCATCCAGGTCTTCATAGACTAACCAGAGGTGTTTGAGGCTTTTTTCACTGAACTTGTTTGGGCAGTCTGCTGTTGGCAAGTGTAACCCCTCTGGGATAATCATCAGAAAAGTATACTGAGAGCATTGGGAGTTAAAAGTACAAAGTTCTTAGGTGAAGTTCCATTTGGTTAAAGCAATCTGGTAGCCTGCCTCTTCCCCTACCCCCTTACTCCCCACCCTCCCCTGCTGTCTTTAGTAAAGGAAGCAGTTTGTTAGGTCCCTGGCCATGATTTCATCTTTCTAGAAGTTAAAATCATTTTATATCTTCCCATGCCAGCTTTCTCCGATCCAGCCTGATGCTATACTGTTCAAAGGATGCTTCTAACTCCATTCCAGGGCATCTCATCATAGCACCCAGTCCTAGGAACTTCCATCCTAAGGTCTAAGTCTCAAAAAAGTGACTTCTGGCCAAGTCCACTCCGCTGTGCTGGAATGTGAATTGTTATTGGTTTAGGCTACCCAGGAAACAGGGGAGCCTCATCTCAAGACAGCCAGACAGACACTGTGAAAGTGGTTTGTGGACACCAAAGCCTTCAGAGTGCTCTAAAGATGATGTCCTCTGATGGAAGCCACAGGCCCAGGGAACAATGGAGACCTTCCTACCCTGAGAGAGTCTCTTGTCTGGCAAGTTTCTGGAAATCCAGTGCTGGCAGCAGGCAGACAATTCTGATTAAAGATTCAGCCACCCCTATGCCCACCCCATATGTTCCCAAAGAGCAGGGTGCAGAAGGACCTCTCGTGTTGGCACAGTGGGCATGCTTCCTGGTATAGGAGCCCATGTGTAGATGTCACACTGGCTGGTGGGTCCTCTGCAGCCCAGAGGTGTTAGAGGCAGATCCTTAAATACACTGCTTGGAAGTGAATTCGGATCTGCAAGCTAAAAGTGTCAGTCTTAACAGTCACCATCTTAGACTGACGTGTAGGCAAAGGGACTCAATTTACTTGCCCGGAGAGCCCAGAGTAAGCCCTGAGTTTTTATCTTCCTCCGATGAGAGTTTTGATTTATACTCAGTTCTGAAGGGACATAGCTTCAGGCACTGAGAAAACAGCTGTGTATTTGGGTTTATTTGTCCAAGTGACCAGGGACAGTTTGGGGACAAACGGTGCCTTGTTTGGAGTTGTTTATGCTTCCTGTGCCTCTCCCCTATGGGATGACCCTGGCTAACCTTCCCCAGCTGGGGAAGACCTGGGTCATCTTATGTGCAGCCTAAGGGGACCTTGTCCATAGCTTGGGGGAAGCTTCTATCACATTCAGAGCCTTAAGGAGAACTTGCAAAGTCTCCAGTCCTGTCTGGGCCCCTCTCCCTTGGATGGTGGCAGGCAGTTAAATCTGAAGACCAGTCTTCCTCCAGGGAATCCTGTGCTTGCCTTGGCAGCATCTCAGATTTCTGCTTCCAGGAACATAACTATGGATTTCTCTGAGTTATTCCTATGATTGTGCTCCTGGACTCTTGCAACCGTGGTTCCTCAGTGTTTCCTTAACATAGCCACTGTCAGTGCCACTCACTATCTCCAGTCCACGCACCTTCCTTCTCTTCTCTCAGTATCAGGCTCACCCTCTTAGGATCTTTGCCTTGGCTGCTCCCCTGCCTGGGTTGCTGTCCCACCAGCTTTCCGAATGACGGGCTCCTTTATCTCTTTGGGTCTCAGCCATGATGCTTTGTCTTTGGTGAGGGCCTCTCACTCTCCTCCTAGTCATCTCCACACACCGCATGTTTTATTTTATTTTTTTATAGCCCTCGCCACTGTCTGAAACTTCCTTCTTGCTTACTCATGAGTCATCTGTTTTAACCCATTGGAATGTAAGTTTTATGAGAACAGGGACCTTGCCTGGCTTCTTCTGTCCCAGTGTTCAATAACTCAGTTCCCTTTACTTAATGAGTCAAATAATCGGGGCCTTCTCAACCTGACTGGGTGCTTCCCTAGTGGCTCAGATGGTAAAGAATCTGCCTGCAATGCAGGAGACCTGGTTTCGATCCCTGGATTGGGAAGATCCCCTGGAGAAGGGAATGGCTACCCACCCCAGTGTTCTTGCATGGAGAATTCCATGGACTGAGGAGCCTGGTGGGCCACAGTCCATGGGGTAGCAAAGAGTTGTATATGACTGAGCAACTAACACTTTCACTTTGACAACCTGATTGAAGCTTGGGCCCCATCTTGCATAGGTAACAGATTTGGGAATATATTCTGCTAAAGAAAAAGTAGCTACTGTCTGTCCTTATAACCCTTTTGCAGTGTCAAGGAACTGGAGGAAGCTGTAACACTAGGCCTTCCCTGCTGTGGGCCTGTAAGTGGAAAAGAGAGGCAGGGAAATTGACTTTCCCACTGGGTGATTGTTGCCACCCTTCCCAGGAGGCAGAGAGGCTGGAGTCAGTGACTCTGGCCTTGGGTCAGTCAAATAATACTGTGCCAGATTAGGCTCACTCCCCAGGGCTGCTGTAGCCCGAGTCTGCCATGTTCCCCACTGGGAGATGGGTGTCCTCTACCCTCCATTAGAGGGAGATTCAGAAGGGTGCCACCTGCCTCCTCTCACCTGAACACCAGCTGCCATAGGGTTGTTAGGCAAGGCCCCAGTGCCCTGAGATAGGCAGCAGTGGTTTTCCTCAACACATCTTCCCTTTCCTATCCCAGGAGCCAGGGCCACCAGGACTGTGTGTACAGAATCAGAGCCACATTCTAGTCTATTCTATGAGTCCGTGAGCTCCAACAGACTGCCACCTAGGACACCGCATGCAGCTTCTGGGCCCTGCCGAGGCTATCCTACTATTCCTGCATGGGGTCAGCTCACACGACTTGAGATCTACCCAGTGCTGTTCCGGTCATTCATTTATTCTGCCACTTGACAGACAGTTATTGAGCTCCTCTGTGTGGGGGAACAGATGGAGGGCCAGTAGCCACAGGAGCAGTTACAAGAGACAGTATTTCATGGGGACATGTTCATGAAGTGCCATCTGGCAGGTGGTTGGCCTTGGGTGCCCCAACCTCCTTCGCTGGGCAGAAGTGACTGGTCCCAGACTAACGGCATCCCACCTGCAGGGCTAGGGTTTTATCCCCGAGGGGGCTTCTTGCTATGTCTACCATCCTTTGACAAATGGCCAGGGGAAATGCCTTCCTCGGGATTTCCTCTGAGCAGGCCCCCCTATGCTGCCCCCTGTACAGAAGCATTGAGACAGCTCCAGCAGGAAGTTCAGGGGTGAGGGGGGCAGGGCTGAGCCCAGGTCACTTCTGAGCACACTTCCTAGCTGCCCTCGTGGAATAGTCCACAGAATTCCAGAGAGAATCAGAGCTCGCCTCTCCCTTCCCAAGGAAAGCTTGGTAAGAAACCTGACTTTGGTTATAAATCCTAAAGATTCAGTAGGTATTTGTCATTTGCAGAAGACAAACGGAAAAGGGTATTCTGAGTAGCAAAATAGTCTGTAGTCTAGGAAGAAAAGATCTGGTTCTGATACAGCAAAAAGCAGTATCTGGTGTGGAGTGGGTGAGGGATGCTGAGATGTGGGAAGAGACCCAGTTTGGCAAGAGCCTGGCACATTGAAGCTGGAGTCAGGGGGTGGTCTGCCTTTCTCCATCACAGTGGGCTCTGGCCTGGCATTGGACAGCAGCCCCATAAATACTGGGTTGGCCAAAAGGTGCATTTGGGTTTTTCCATAAGATGTTCCAGAAAAACCCCAAAGAACTTTTTCGCCAACTCAATACTTGCTACAGTGGTAAAGAATCTGCCTGCCCATGAAGGCAGTGTGGGTTTGATCCCTGGATTGGAGAAGGGAATGGCAACCCACTCCAGTATTCTTGCCTGGGAAATCCGATGAACCAGGGACTGGAGCCTGGAGGGCTACAGTCCATGGGGTCGCAGAAGAGTGGGACACGACTGAGGGACTAAACAGCAGCAATACTTGTTAAATGAATGAGGCCAAGCAAGCTGTGGTTGGATGTGCTGTTTGTTTTACACCCACTACCCTGGATGGTGGAGGCACAGTCACCAAGCAGGGAGGGGTCAAGGGAATATTTTTGAGGTTGAATTGTGGATAATGACATTGAAACTTTTAGAATGTGTTCAGGGGAAAGAGCAGAGTAATGAAATGTTTTTGTATTTTTTTTCTCTCATAGAATGTGTGAACAGTCCCGGTTCACTGCTCTGGAATTTAAAAAATTGTCCCAACTTGTTTCTCCATTGAGAGACCTTCATTTTCCATTCGAGGTGACACATCGGAAAGAAAAGATGATGAGTTAAATAGGGAGGATGCGGGAGGGGAGGCAGGTCTGCCAACAGTTCCCCTCCGTGTCATTTTTTTTATCAGGTATATTGTTGTGAACCAATTTTCATGTTGAAATGGCTTTTCTCCCCACATACAAATTGCTTTTTATGTTGTTGAATGGGATGGCAGGCGCCCTCTTTGGAGATTAGCTAACTCAGTTGTCAGCCTGTGCTAAAATACACACCTTGGAAGCCCCTCAAAGGGCAGAGTCTGTGACCAGTTTGCTCCTCACAGCTGAATTGATGAATATGAATTGGAAGGAAACAAGGAGTTTCCAAAGGAATCAGGTATAAAACAGACGCCTTGAGTTTTGTGGTTTCCCGTTTGAGATTTCATAGAGTCCCAGGAAAAACGGACCCCTGAAGGGAGAGAGTGTTTGTCCTCCAGCCCTCACTTCATTCATGGCTTTGGTTTGTTTTTAAAAATCACATGTGGTACTTATAAAAATCAGACACATGGGCACGTAAAGGAAAATTTAACGACCACTCCCAACTGCCTGCAATCATCTGGAATACTGCCATTCCATGATCATTTACCTATACATTCAGTTGTATTTCCTTTCTGTCTTTTTATCCTTAGGAATGTTTTAATAGTTAAAATCACAATGGACTGTAGAAAAATGGCATAGATGATCTTATTTGCAAATCAGAAATAGAGACACAGATGTAGAGATCAAACATATGGGTACCAAGGGGGAAGGGAGGGTGGGATGAATTATGAGATTGGGATTGACATATATACACTGTTGATACTATGTATAAAATAGATAACTAAAGAGAACCTACTGTGTAGCACAGGGAACTCTACTCAGTGCTGTGTGGTGACCTAAATGGGAAGGAAATGCAAAACAGAGGGGATATATGTATATGTGTAGCGGATTCACTTTGCTGTGCAGTAGAAGCTAACATAACATGGTGAAGCAACTATGCTCCAATAAAAATTAATAAAAATAATTTAAAAATCATGTTGCTTTTGTAAGTTCTTATCCAAATGTTGTTTTAAGAAAAAAGGCTTTCTTGTGTCACTTATCAAATGTGTTTCTTGATTATGTGTAAATTCTATCACAGGGATGTAATGAAATTGATGTTGCATAGTCTTTTTTGTTTTTACTGTTTTATTTTAGATAACTTCAAATTGAGAGGAAAGTTTCAAGAATAGTACAATGAACCGCTGTATGTCCTTCACCCAGGTTCCCTGAGTAATGACATTTGAATACATTTATTGCATCAGTCTTGCTCCCTTCCAAATCTATACAATTTTTAGAATGAGCAGCAGATATGATGTTCCAATGAGTCTTGAATTCTCTGTGCATATTTTTCACACCTTCCTGCATAACCATGACATAATCATCAGAATCAGGAAACATAGTGTAATACCGTTATCTAATCTATGGTCTCCATTCAGGTGTTCCCAGTGCTGCTGTTCATAGCTAAATCCTGCCACCTATGATCATGTTTAGCACTTCTCTGTGATGTCTTTTCCATTTTCTGCAGTCTCGACAGGCCCCTCAGGTTTTGTGTTGTTACTTTACTTTCACTACCTGGACATCTTTGAAGATATTACTTTGTAACATACCCTTCATGTTGGGTTTGTCTGATGTTTCTTTGTGGTTAGATTTAAGTTGTGCGGCTTTGGCAGAAATGTCACAGAGGTGATGATGATGTGTCTTTCTCATGGCATCTGATCAGGTGACACGTAATGATGGTTTGTCCCGTTACTGATGATATTAACTTTGATCACTGAATTAAGCTAGAGTCTGCCAGGCTTCTCATTGTAAAGTGACTTTCCCTTCAGATATCTGATCTGCATTAGACTTTCACCCACTAGTTTAGTATCCATTACTGATTCTTGCCTGAATCAATTATTACTGTGCTAGTTATCAAATGATGGTTTTTCCAAGTCCATCATTGCTTCTAGATTTGTGGGCATTACGCTGTAAGCAAGAGCCTTTTCTTATCCACATTCATTCTTTCATTTATATCAGAATGTTTTATGTAATAGATCATCAATCTCTTTCTGTGAGTATTTATTTTGATGCTACCAATAGTCCCCCTTCAGACTAATTCCTAGCTCTTCTTGGTATAATCTCATCATTCAATATGATGATCACATAACACATGAAGTTTAGAAATTTTTTCTACTTGACAATAAATTATGAACATTTTTTATATGACTAATAATCTACAACATTGTTTTTAGTAATTGCACATCAAATGTCCATCAAATGCACTTGATGCTTCAGCCTTCCTGGTGGCTGATGTGGTCTGGGAGAGACCCCTCCCATATGCTAATGCCTTTATTTCATTAGGCAGGGACAGAGAATATTATCAGAAACAGAGCTGGCACAAAAAGTGGAAGCAAGCCCAGCGTTATTTGGGCATAATCATTTCCTGGCCCCCAGCCTGAAACTTTCTGTGCAGCTGCTAAGAGTAGAGGCAGTGTCTACACAGGATGCAAGAATATTCATTGTGATGATACCTTTCATATAAAAACATTTTAGCAACCTATTAATATCTACCAATCAACTGGAGATGGAATACTACATAATCATTAAACTAGCGTTATATGAGTCAACATGTACATATATATGTGTGTGTGTATCCTTTATATTAGATATGCATACCCACCCACTCCCGTACACATGCACACACTCACAAATGCATGTATATTCACAATAAAGGTGAAGAAGTCCTGTGTGCTCAGTCATGTCCGACTCTTTGTGACCCCATGGACTGTAGCCTGCCAGGCTCCTCTGTCCATGGAATTTTCCAGGCAAGAATACTGGAGTGGGTTGCCATTTCCTCCTTCAGGGGATCTTCCTGACCCATGAATTGAACCTGCGTTTCCTGCATTTGAAGGCAAATTCTTTTACCACTGAGCTATGTGAGCAACAGTAATTACTGAAATCATTATGGCCATTACTATTGGGTTGAAAGAAAAGGAATAAAATTGGGAGGTGGTCTATAGGGAAGGGGTTTCATGCTACTGAATGTAAATTATACTTCCATGAAACCATTTTTTAAAAAGCAAGCTTTGAAATAAACAACTTATAATATATAAACCTGATTAGCCTGGATTAGGTAAACATTTGTTACTCTATTTTCCTTTTTTGGACTTACATTTGAAACATTTTATAAGAAATAAAGATTTTTAGAAAACAGGAATGGGAATGATAAATACCAAAACCAAGACAGTGATTATATCTGGAGTAGGAGAGAAATGGGAAAACAAGGAGAGAGATATGGAGAACTTCATTTGTATCTGTGATGTCTAATTTCATTGTGTTTTTCTAAAAAAATTAAACCAGATGGCAAAGTGTTAAGATTTGATAGAGTTTGGTTGTGGGATTTTAAGGATTTGCTTATATCATTCACTGGGCTTTTCTATATGTACAAAAAGATATGCTATAGAAGTAAGGGGGTAACTAAGGTTCAAAGTTTCTGGACAAGAAGGAAGTAATGGGGTTAGTCATTGCATCATTAATAAGAAGGAAGTAATGGAACTCATAAGCTGCATGGCACCTTAGCTCCAAAAGGCAGAGCCTGAGGCAAGGGTTAAGTACTAAGGTCTTCGGGGAGGTGCAAACATAGGGTAGCAAGAGTAGGAAAAGAGAAGTGAGAGAAAGAAGAATGGAAAGTAAACACCAAGGGATGCATTGCTAGGTTGACCACCGTGTCCTGAGGTCTCAGCTATGCAGTATGTCTCCAGATAGTGTACAGAAATACTGTTTGGAAAGTCCAGTAGAGAGAGGAATGGAGAGGAAGTTTATTTCCTAGCTCTTTCCTTTCTTCTCTTTCGAATTGGTCAAAACTGAATTTTCAGGAAGTGAATACTCTTGTGCTTCTGGAGTGTCATCAGACCCATTTGGCCACCGCTTGGAGAACAGATTGCATACACTTCTGTGTTGCTTCATCCAAACGTAGAAACCATAGTGGAGTGAGAGACCCTGGCCATGGCTTTAGGCCTGGGGTCACAGGGCCCTAAAGGACTCCGATTTGAGTCACCATACTGGCAACAGCTACAGCAAAGCAAGTGGCCAAGAGTTTGGAAGGGGGATGAGGTCAAGAGACTCTGGGGAGTCCCATTAGATGAGGCCAACACAGATGGGATGGGATTGTTGTTGTTCAGTTGCCAAGTCATGTCTGACTCTTTGCAAACCTATGGACTGCAGCACACCAGGCTTCCCTGTCCTCCACTATCTCCCTGAGTTTGCTGAAGTTCCTGTCCATTGAGTTGATGTTGCTATCTAAACATCTCAACCTCTGCTGCCCTCTTCTCCTTTTGCCTTCAGTCTTTCCCAGCATCAGGGTCTTTTCCAATGAGTTGGCTTTCTGTATCAGGTGGCCAAAGTATTGGAGCTTCAGCTTCAGCATCAGTCATTCTAATGAATATTCAGGGTTGCTTTCCTATAGGATTGACTGATTTGATCTCCTTGCAGTCCAAGGGACTCTCAAGAGTCTTCTTCAGCACCACAATTCGAAAGCATCAATTCTTCAGCTTTCAGCCTATTTTGTGATCCAACTCTCATATCCGTACATGACTACTGGAGTGAATAGTCCAGTAGAATGGAATGGGATACCTCTTATCTAAAACAAGAGAGGGAATGAGAATGTATTTTGTGGTAGGTAAGTTTACAGGGGGAAAACGGTGAAAAATTAGAACCATTCTGGACTGATAACTCCTTTCTTTTATGAAGAACAACTTTGGGAATGGTTTTAGGAAATGGGATGGGATTTGAAAGAGAATGGTGAAGATCTTGAATAGAATGATGGGGAAAGGATTGTGTCTGACTGTGGAGATGGGGAAGTGGCTTGAGGTGCACGGAAGAGGCCTCACAGGAAATTAGGAGGTGATGGTAAGAGTATTGGGAAGAGAGTGGATGAATTGAATTGGGCTCTAGGTAGCTTGTTTAGTGGGGCTGAACAGGAAAGAAAGACAAGGGCGGGCTGACAGTCTGGAGAAATGCTGAGGAATTAAGGTCTTAAAAAGGTAAAAGAGCATGCTTGTGGCAGTGACTGTTTGGAAAAATATGAGGTTGTGGTATGAGAAAGAAATGTTAGTGCTTCATGTTTCAGAGTTGGACAATGTTGGATAAGGCTGAGGACCAGAATGTGGCCAGGTGTTGGGTTTCTTGAATGGACTAGAAGTAAAAGCCATTCAAGAAGCAGTGGCTAAGGATAGTGAGTTTACTTAGAAGAGCCAGAGTCTGGGAATGTAGAGAGATTCTTGTTCTTTAACCTGGTCAAAGTGAAAAAGCTTGAAGAGGAGCCATGAGTGAGTAGATTCAGTTCAGCTCTGCACTGGAGAACCTAAGTAGATGATTAGGAACTGTTTCAGTGCTGAGTCACCAAGGGAGGCCAATTATAATAACAAATAGGGTCAGCCATTGCATCGTTGACCCTAGACTGAATCATCACCATATAATCCTGAATCCAATTACCATCCATCTTAAAAAATCTTATGCATTTTCCCCACTGAAGAATCAGTTTCCTCCTATGACACTGGGAAACTCCCCCGCCCTGACTCCCAGCTTTCTTAAGTTGTGATTATTATAGCACTTGGCATGCTGCATGCAGTCCATTGGGTCATAAAGAGTCAGACACAACTTAGTGGCTGACCAACAACAGCATAGCACTTATCTCATAGCACTATGATTGCCTGTTTGTGTTTCTGCCTCTTTCCTCAGCTGCCCCACAATAAGAGCTTAAAGGGCAGAGCCAGATCTCATCAGCATTAGGTCCTCACCCAGCCTGGTCCCTGCTGACCTGTGGATGCTCAGTGCATGGCCCCAGATGGTGGGGGAAGAAAGAGGGCAGTGGCAACATCAGGCATGGGGAGTCTGTGGGTCACCTTCCGTCTGATGGTTGAGTCAAGCTCGTTGGTTAAGTTGTTTCCTGGTTTTTCTTTTTCAAATATAACCTCACTCTCTCCCCCAAATTACTTCAGAGATACGTAGAATATTTGGAAAAGAAAAATAATCACCTATAACCCTAACCTGCAATAATAGCTACCATTAATGATTTACTGAATATTTTAACAACCATACTTTTTATTTGAATATATAATACATTAGTCGGACACATTTCAAAAGGAAGAAAAGTGTATATAGTGAAAGTGTTTGTCCTGTCCTTCCTCTGCACCTAGTTCTCTTTCCCAGGGGAATCAGGCTTTCTTGAATCCTCCATGTTGGGAAACAGTGGAAACAGTGTCAGACTTTATTTTGGGGGGCTCCAAAATCACTGCAGATGGTGACTGCAGCCATGAAATTAAAAGACGCTTACTCCTTGGAAGGAAAGTTATGACCAACCTAGATAGCGTATTCAAAAGCAGAGACATTACTTTGCCAACAAAGGTCCGTCTAGTCAAGGCTATGGTTTTTCCTGTGGTCATGTATGGATGTGAGAGTTGGACTGTGAAGAAAGCTGAGTGCCGAAGAATTGATGCTTTTGAACTGTGGTGCTGGAGAAGACTCTTGCAAGTCCCTTGGACTGCAAGGAGATCCAACCAGTCCATTCTAAAGGAGATCGGCCCTGGGATTTCTTTGGAAGGAATGATGCTAAAGCTGAAACTCCAGTACTTTGGCCACCTGATGTGAAGAGTTGACTCATTGGAAAAGACTCTGATGCTGGGAGGGATTGGGGGCAGGAGGAGAAGGGGACGACAGAGGATGAGATGGTTGGATGGCATCACCAACTTGATGGACGTGAGTTTGAGTGAACTCCGGGAGTTGGTGATGGACAGGGAGGCCTGGCGTGCTGCGATTCATGGGGTCGCAAAGAATCGGACACGACTGAGTGACTGAACTGAACTGAACTGAACGTGTTCATCCAGTGAGATCCTGAATGTTTACAAGGAAGTTTGTGTCCTCTTTTTTTTCTTCTTTCTTCTTTCTACACAAATGATAGCATGTGACACACACCTTTCCGCATCTTGCTTATCTCGTTTAATAATTCATCTTGCCTATCATTCCACATTAGGATATAAAGAACATTCTTACTCTTTTTACATCTGCATACTCTTCCATTCCTTGGGTGTACTCTGGTTTATTGAACTTCTTTTCTTTTTATGGGCATTTGAGTTGATTCTGATCTTTTAAATTTGTGGTGTTTGTTTATGGAAAATTCAAGTGTAATGAACACATGTGGGCCGATCACCCAGCTATAATTTCGGACCAACCTTGTTTTAACTGTACCCCTTCTGCCAACCCTTCTCTTCCTTGTATTATTTTAGAGCAAATCCTGGACATTTTATCATTTCACCTGGAATTGTTTTAATATAGATTACCTGGAGAATCCACATGGACAGAGGAGCCTGGCATGCTACAGTCCATGGGGTCCCAAAGAGTCAGACACAACTGAGCGACTACACACAGCACACAACACACAAAAAGAATTAAAAGTAATACCAGCATCACACCTAACACAATTAACAATAATTCCTTAATGCCATTAAATCTATCTTTTGTGCACTGCCACGTGTAAAACAGGTAGGTAGCGGGAACCCACTGTATGGCACAGGGAGCTCAGCTCTGTGCTCTGTGGTGACCTAGGTGGGTGGAATGGGAGATGGGATGGGAGAGAGGTCCAGGAGGGAGGGGATTATGTATACATACAACTGATTCACTTTGCTCTACAACAGAAACTAACACAACATTGTGAAGCAGCTATACTCAAATTAAAAAAGAAAATGTATATATAATCCCTGTGGCAACCAACAGCCTGATCCATGCTTCATTCCACGTGTATGAATGGAGCTGTAACATATATTTCTAGAGGTTTGTTGAGCTAAAGCGTGCCTTTTTAATAGAATAGACATCACCATTTTGCACTTCAAAGAGATTGTACTGATTTACAGTTCTACCACCAAAGATTCAGAGGATCTGCTTCCTCTTGGCTTTATCTATACAGGATGTTATCACATTTCTTGATCTTTACTTGCCTCACAGGTGAAAATATACAAATGTGATTTTGATTTGCATTCCTCTTTTTTTGAGTTGGGTTGAACATTGTTTTATATATTTAAGAGCCATTTGTAATTCTTTCCTGGGGACTAACTGTCTGCCTAGATTCTTTGAACATTTTTCTTTTGGTTGGCTCTTTTTCTTATTGATATATAAAGCGTTAGTCGCTCAGTCTTGTCCAGCTCTTTTGAGACCCCATGGACTGTAGCCCGCCAGGTTCTTCTGTCCACGGAATTTCATAGGCAAGAATGCTGGAGTGGGTTACCATTTCCTTCTCCAGGGGGTCTTCCCGACCCAGGGATTGAACCCGGGTCTGCTGTACTACAGGCAGATTCTTTATGTCTGAGCCACCGGGTACCCTCCTTGTGTATGGAATCACAGCCCTCTAAATTGATATATACCAGCTTTTTTAAATGTGAAGGAATCTACTCCTCATTTGTAATATAAATTGCAAATATTTTAATTTTGTTTCTCATTTTTGACTTAGTTTACAGTGATTTTTGCCATGTAGAAGTTTTAAATTTTTAGTTAGAATTTGTCAGTCTTTTATTTAATGGCTTTTGGTGTTTGTTTCCTACTAAGTATAGTGTTATTCACTCAGATTATAAAAAATTTCCTCATGTTTTGTTTCCTCTTACAATTATGGCTTCATCTTAACATATTTAGTCTTTGGTTCTTTGGAACTATATTTCAGTATAAAGTGTGGAGTATAGTTTCATTGTTAATCTTTTCCATATATCTACTTACTGGTCCTAAAATTACTTATTAAATCCATCTTTTCCCTTTGTCTGAAATGTCACTCTTATTATATACTAAATTTCTGTCCATATCCAGACAAATTTCTGATCCTTCTACTGCTTCCAATCGAATGATTTATTATCATTTATTTAAATAGATTGCCTCTATTTTTTGTTGTTTCCCACTTGATTATTAAAAATAAGGCTGTGATAAGTAACTCTGTAAATAAATCTTTGTATACACAAATATAAATTTCCACAAAAGGAATTGCTGGGTCTAAAGATATGTATGCCTTTAAGATAGTTTATTATGGAAATCATCAGTCTTAGTGAAATACAGAGAGGAGAGTGTGAACCCTGAAATAGCCCCCACTGGGCTTCAGGGAATTTTCAGCATTTTGCCAGTCGCATTCATTCTGTCACCCTTGGCCCCTGCATGTTTTCCTGGAGTATTTTAGAGGAACATCCATAATCATTTCATCCATAATCCCATCAGTATAGCTCTCTAACTTAAATCCATTTACTTCTATATTATGTATCTCAAAATACATAAGCCATTTAAGATTTGCTCTATTTAGGATCCAAGCAAGATCCATGTTTAAATTTTGTAATTGGAGGATAATTGCTTTACAGTGTTGGGTTGGTTTCTTCTATCAGATCAGATCAGATCAGATAAGACGCTTACTCCTTGGAAGGAAAGTTATGACCAACCTAGATAGCATATTCAAAAGCAGAGACATTACTTTGCCAACAAAGGTTTGTCTAGTCAAGGCTATGGTTTTTCCTGTGGTCATGTATGGATGTGAGAGTTGGACTGTGAAGAAGGCTGAGCGCCGAAGAATTGATGCTTTTGAACTGTGGTGCTGGAGAAGACTCTCGAGAGTCCCTTGGAGTGCAAGGAGATCCAACCAGTCCATTCTGAGGGAGATCAGCCCTGGGATTTCTTTGGAAGGAATGATGCTAAAGCTGAAACTCCAGTACTTTGGCCACCTCATGGGAAGAGTTGACTCATTGGAAAAGACTCTGATGCTGGGAGGGATTGGGGGCAGGAGGAGAAGGGGACGACAGAGGATGAGATGGCTGGATGGCATCACTGACTCGATGGACGTGAGTCTGAGTGAACTCCGGGGGTTGGTGATGGACAGGGAGGCCTGGCATGCTGTGATTCATGGGGTCGCAAAGAGTCGGACATGACTGAGCAACTGATCTGATCTGATCTGAAAGATTAGTGATGTTTTTAGCCCCTTTTGTGTAGCTGTTGGCCACCTGTATGTCTTCTTTGGACAGAGGCATACCTTTAACACAAACCACATGTAACCATGTCACACCTCAGCTCAACAACCTCTATGGCTCCCTCCTCACTCAAAGTAAAATCCAAAGTGTTGACAATGGCCTACAAGGGCCTAATGATCTGCGTTCCCACCAGTCTCTCTCCAGTATTCCCTGCTACTTCTCCCTGCATCCAGTTCCCCTTGACACTCCATCCCACCTCTGCCACTTCACCCCCTGGCCAGCCTCCCAGCATTCCAAGCATTCCAGCATTCAGGGTTTAGTCCTGACTGTTCCCTGGTCTGAAACACTCCTGCCCAGAAAGCCCATGGCTACACGCCTTGCTTTGAAGCCTTGGCTCAAATGTCTTCTTGTTGCGCCTCAATTACCCTCCCTCTGTGTTTACTCAGGAACCCGTTCCTTGCAAGCCCCTCTCCCCCTCCCTGCCCAGTTCTGCAGTGCTGTTCCCTCTACCTTGTACCATGTATCACCTTCCTACACCTGGTGTTATTCATTTTACAAAAGGCCTGTTTTTTACTCTCTGTCTCCTCCCTTGGAATACAAGTACACGGTATCAAGGATCTTCGCGTGGTCCTATCAAAGCCTAGCTTCTAGAACATAGCTGGCACATGGTGGACACCAACAAATCCTTACTGGCTGAGTATAAATTCAATAGACAAAGCATGGTGTATTATGGTTCTACTTGTGCTAAAAAATTAATAGTAAAATGTACCACAAGTGAAAAAATTAATAATGAGATGGAAATTGATTTTATATGATTTGGGGCTGTCTGTATTTTTCCCCTTGGAAACAAGTCATTTGTGTTTTTCCATTGTTCTGTTGGGGTCTTCCAGTAAAACCTTTTACATAGCCACGATGATCCCTTTGTTTGCCATATGTTGATTCATCTTGGTTTATTTTTTAGGTTGTTTATTTGAGTTACCGGTTTTTTAATGTATCAATCTGCCTCCCTTTTTTTTTTTTTTTTTTTCCTGGCTGTGCTGTACAACTCGTGGGATCTTAGTTCTTCAACCAGGAATTAGAACCCAGGCTCTCAGTAGTAAAAGCATAGTGTCCTAACCACCAGACCACTAGGAATTCCCAACCTTCAGTTCTTTAGAAAGAACTTCTTTTGCTGTTTAGTTATTATAGTTTTCATTCCCTCTATATTTTAATTTCTCAAAAGTAGGTTTGGGTAGATGATGTGAAGTTTATCTATAACTTAGTATTTTCCAAGTTCTCAGCTGATTGTTACAGCACTCGGTATGAAGCCACCTTTCTTTTCCGCCATGGATTGAAATGTTTCTTTTATCACACTGTTCGCTTCCATGATCCGAATAGCCACATGGCCAGATGTGGTCCTCAGCTTCCACCTTGTCTGCCAGTCAGGTTATCTCTTTCTTTAAGAGAAATCTGGAATGATCTGTGTGTGCATGTGGGTGCACTTGTGTGTTCTGGAATGGTTGGCTTATTCTTTTGTGACTCCCTTAGGATTTAGCATCTGGGTAGAATTCCTAAAGCAATTTCTCCCCTTTCCTGAGCTGCCCTTGTAATATTGGAAGGTTGGCGCAGGATCAGTCTGCCTCAGCAGATTTCAGTTTTATTTCCCAAGCTGGAGCCAGTGCCAGGCTTTGCAAATAGTCTTTTCAGAGGTGCAGACTTAATTTGATAGAGAACCAGCACATTAAAACAAAATGAGCAAATTGGATATTTTAAGCAAATAAATTGCTTCCTATTGATAATGGGTCACCTGCAGTGGAGAACAATTCCTTTCATATCCAGGTCCTTTATCCATGCTCAGGAAGGCACAATGGAGTACGAAGCAATGGGATGGACAGGTTGCAGGAGTTTGGTGAGCTAATGGAGGGGGTTGCTCCTCGGACTTCTCACAAGTGTCTGAACCAGTCCAAACCTGTCTTTTTCATTGCACAGTTCAATGCGGGGCTTGGGCTCACATTATCTTTTTTTTTTTTTTCATATTTATTTACTTAAGTGGCTGCATCAGGATCTTTGTTGCGTCATGTGGGATCTTTTATTGTGTTGCATGGACTCTCTGGTAGTGGTACGTGGGTTCAGCAGTTGCAGCTCGATGGCTCTAGAGTGCATGGGCTCCCTAGTTGTGGCTCTCCATCTTAGTCATCCTGTGGCATGTGGGATCTTAGTTCCCCAACTAGGGATTGAACCAGTGTCCTTTGCATTGGAAGAAGGATCTTAACCACTGGACCACATAGGAAGTCCCTCATGTTGTCTCGAATTCCAGAGATTCGAAATTGATCCCTGCTCTAGGAAGATCCCCTGGAGAATTAAATAGCAACCCACTCCAGTATTCTTGCCTGGGAAATCCCATGGACAGAGGAGCCTGGCAGGATACAGTTCATGATGTCACACAGAATTGGACATGACTTAGCAACTGAATGACAACAACAGCCTCTCTCTAGCAAAAAGTTTGGGGCAGCTGTAGTTTTCATATGAGAAACAAAACTGGGCTGTGTTTATGTGCACCCTTGCCAGTGAGCAAAGGAAGGACAGGTTTGACAAGAGTTAAAATTGAAAAAGTTCACAACAGAAGAGGAATTCTTTCCTGAATTCGAGTCAATTCCTACAACTCCCACCATTTGTCATTTTGCCCTGAGTCTCAGTGCCATGAATTGTTTGGAAGATGACTGTATGAGGATTTTTATTTCATGAGCTGAGCCTGTCTTTGGGGCATGACATGAGCTGGCCCAAGAACTAAATATGGATAATTAGGAGCAAGCAAGTCAGGCTACACACGCGTGACTGTCACTGTCCTCTTGTTTTGTCAGGCTTGGTCTGTAAAACTGGTAAATCCCCATGGCTGGGAGAATATGCCTGCTTCTGCCTCATCCCTAATGTTGGTATTGAACTCAGGTCCAGCTGCTCGATTCTCAAAAAATCAATACTTGTGAGAGAGATAAATGTTGGTATAAAGGAAAGTTGCTTTTAATCAGAATGCTGGCAATCTGGGGAGATGGTAGACTCCGTGTCCCCCAAAACCATCTCTGTAGAGTCTGCTCTGCCATGAAAGCTTTGAAAAGGAAAAAGGGAGGTAAGCTCAGTCAATCATTGGGCTGGGGGAGGTCAGAGTCATGGTCACCCCACTGTGTGCAGGCCTGTTGATTTCTTGTGAGTGTTCTCTAGATCCTATCCTGTTCACATAATTTGTTCATGGATTATTGAAGGGGAAACTCTCTGATCATCTGTTAATTACTTATTCTTCATTTCTACTTCTTTGATCTATGGAAAGAACCTATGAGTTAGGCAAGGTATTGTGTGATCAAAAGATCTGAGGAGTTTTCCCAGTAGTCCAGTGGTTAGGACTCCAAGCTTCTACTGAAAGGGCTTTGGTTTGATCCCTGGTTGGGGAACTAAGATCCCATATGCCAATAGATTTGGCCAAAAAAACAAAAGCAAAGTGAGATTTGAAAGGAGTGCTAGAGCCTGAGGATGACAAGAGCCTGGTTTGAGGTTGGTGACAAGACAAAGAGGCCTCCTGCAAAGAGCTTTTTCCTACCAAAAGCTGCTCACACCCTGTGATGTTGTTACAGGTAGGGCAGAGGGCGGGGGCAGACAGTAGATTGGGGTTGGAGACACAACTGGGAGGTTTTAGACTGGCAACCCACTCCGGTACTCTTGCCTGGAGAATCCCAGGGACAGAGGAGCCTAGTGGGCTGCCGTCTATGGGGTCGCACAGAGTCGGACACGACTGAAGTGACTTAGCTGCAGCAGCAATAGCAGACTTAAAACTAAACCTGTCACTGGGGAAGTCTTGAGTCCTAAGATTGGTAGGCCTATGGGGGTGCTAAAAAACAAAGACTTTCCTCTAACTCTCCAGAATGTAACATCCCTCTGGGACCCAAGAAAGATGTCTGTTAAGTAGACAGGGGTGCAAAGCTGGGTAGCTGTGCTGCTTTGTGGCAGTGAATGAGAGCTGACTGGTCAGTGCAGAAGTGGGAAGTGATATGGTCCCAAGATAGCAGCCATGAGGGAGGAGGGCATTGATTTAGCGGAGACAGAGAAATGCCCGGAGCATCCTAGGAGGAGCTTGGAGGCTGCTAGGGAGAGTCTGAAATCGTACCAGAGAGTCATAGAGACTGCTCTGGGGAACCCAGACAAGGGCAAGGGCAGAGCTTCTCAAAATGTGGGGCCTGAACCAGGCATGAGGAGGGAGATCAAACTTGCCGACTGGGGTATGCATGAAAAAAAATAAGAAGAAATAAATAGACTAGAAACTAAAATATGTCACAGGTGGGAAAAGTGTGTCCTTTTCAGGAAGTATGTGTTTAAAGAGGTAGACTATGAAGTTTAGGGAAGCCTGGCATGCTGTACTCCATGGGGCTGCAAAGAGTTGGACATGACTGAGCAACAACAATGAAGTTTAGGAGTGCACTCAAATCGCTGCCCTGACACTTAGAACCACATCGCCTGAGATGAAGGGCAATCATCCATGGGTTGTTGCCAGGAATAAATGAGCTTGATAGACAAGGATCGTTCAGAGCAGCGCCTGGGACTAGTAAACACACAGCAGATTTAGCTTTTACATAGTACCTGGAGCCAGGATAAACTGCTGCTGTTTGACCTTTTTTTTCCCCTATATAAAAGCAATTTTGTATGGTTCAACTTAATATACTCATACACCTCCCCTGTGTATATTACAACTATATTACACATCTGTCATGATGTACAATGCATTTGTTACTGTGAATTGGAATTAAAAAGGCTATGTGCTGTCTTGGCTTTCCCTGGCTAGGGAGTGGCTATGAGGCATCAATTTTAATACCCAAGTGTGATATTGCCATAGGTATTTCGCTCTGAAGGTCCATGACATGCTCTTTGACTGTCTTTTTGCAGCCCACTTCCACTTCCACTGAAGGGTGGACTGGGGGCTGGGCTTCCTGGAGGTTGCCCTTGCCTAGTGGTGAACAGAAGCATCTGGGTCACAATGGAGGTCCTGAGTCCACTTCGTGAGCCACCCAGGCCTCCTCCTTGGCTCCCTGAGTCTGTGCACTGGCTGCTGCAAGTCTTTTCATTAAGCCTGGATCGATAGAATCAAAACAGAGCTGTATTACAACATGGGTGGGCCTAGAGATTATCATACTAAGGGAAGCCAAATATCATAATATCACTCATATGTGGAATCTAGAAATGATGCAGATTAGCTTATTTACAAAACAGAAATAGAACTTATATTGAAAACAAACTTATGGTTCCCAAAGGGGAAACAAAAGGAGGAAGGGATAAATCAGGAGCCTACAGTTAGCACATTATTGACCAGGGGGGTTTTACAGAAACTAATGCCTGTGGCATTTATTGACAGGACATAGTACATGTCCAGTCGATAATGTGTTAACATACATGTGCACACTACTATATATTCCTATAAGGTAGGAATAACTAACAAGGACCTGCTGTATAGCGCAGGGAACTGTACTCAATATTCTGTAGCGGCCTATATGGAAACAGAATCTAAAAAAGAGTGGACATACGTGTATGTATAACTGAATCACTTTACACCTGAAACTAATACAAAATTGTAAATCATCTATACTCCAACAAAATTTAAAAAACAAAAATAAAACACAAAAAAATTCAAAGCTGTATTGCCTTTAAAAATAATTTTTGCCTCATTAAAAAACAAAACCATAAAAGAGCCCCTCTTGTTTTCTTGGATTTTGTTGTTGTTCAGTTGCTAAGTCATGTCTGACTCTATGACCCCGTGGACTGCAGCATGTCAGGCTTCCCTGTCCTTCACCATCTTCTGGAGTTTGCTCAAACTCATGTCTATTGTGTTGGTGATGCCATCCAACCATCTCATCCTCTGTCATCCCCTTCTCCTCCTGACCTCAGTCTTTCCCAACATCAGGGTCTTTTCTAATTAGTTGGCTCCTTGCATCAGGTGGCCAAAGTATTGGAGCTTCAGCTTCTTGGGTTTAGTGGTTCGTTTTTTGTTAGAAAGTTGTTTTCTGTCTTCAGCCTAGGAGAGATTCCAGAGGTCAGGGAAAAGACTTGGTTTCTAGAATAATGCTTTGTGAGAGCCAGAAAAAGAATCAGAGTTCCAGCCACTAAGCTATCCTCCACAGTTCCTTCCCACTGGGGGCTTTGGTCAGGGCCCCACCTCTGCCTGACCGATGTCCTGTTTTCTATTATTATTTTTTAAAAGATTTATTTACTTGGTCGTGTTGGGTGTTTGTTGCCGTGTGTGGGCTTTCTCTAGCTGCAGTGCTCAGTGCTCGGGCTTCTCACTGTGGTCGCTTCTCTTACAGAGCACGGGCTCTAGGGCATTTGGGCTCAGTAGCTGTGGCACACGAGCTTAGTTGCCCTGCAGTATGTGGGATCCTAGTTCCCTGACCAAGGATTGAACCTGTGTCCTCCACATTGGCAGATGGATTCTCAAGTATTGGGCCACCAGGGAGTCCCCTGTTTGCTATTATACCTTGGTGTCCTGGGGCCTGGTCTCCAGCAGCACTCAGAAGGGTGCCTGACACAGTCGGTGCCCAAGAAATATTTGTTGGGTTGAGTTGAATTGAACAACACGAAGATAAACTTAGTTTTTCCAGAGGATTTTCAAGACCCCAGGGAGGGGAGGGTTGAGCCGTGCCTGAGAGGCCTTCTCCTTCTCTCCATGCAATTTGCTTCAGGTTTATTTCTGGAACTTGGATCTTGCTCTTCTGGCCACCATATCAGTGCTAAATCCACAGATTTCTCAGATGCTGATTAGTCTCTGATCTCAGGATATTCAGCTTAGGAACAGTGTGACTTAATGAAAAATTAATTATATTGATTATTACCATGTTGCTCACAGATAAATTCCACTCAATTTGCTGCTTGCAGATCCATGCAATACTGCCTTATGTGCCAAATGGTACGATGGCTGTTTTCTGCCTTGGGCTATTTCCCTGAGAAGGTGCTTGTTGCTGTGGGAGAAATGGGTCTTTGTGAGAAATAACTCCTTCTGGGGAGAAGCACCAGGCTTGTTCCCAGGATGCAGCTAGTCTGCTGGGCTGTGGGAGTTGGTCCATCTCCTCATAGAGGAACAACCCAGCATCCTGCCCTGGAAACAGTCCTGACCTAAAGCCAGGAGGGCAGGTCTCTCCCCTCTTATCCCTGCTCCTCTCATATTAGGGGAGCCCCTTTCTTCTCTCTGAGCCTCAGTTTCCTCATCTCAGCCATGAGTGTGGGTGTTTTCTGGGCACATCCTTTGGGCCAGGCTCTGTGCTGAGTGTAGGGTCCACTCAGGTCCTGCAGTTACCCTGCAGGTCTTTTTGAGACAATATCTGAATTGTCTCCCTTTTCCTGAAGCCTCCCATTATAATCATCTGGATATTGAACTTCAGAATGGCAGGATGAACAGTATATCTCATAGGAGATTGGGTTTCTATGCATAGAAATGATGAAAATGGAGGATGGTAAGGACTGATACTACCTTTTTTGGAGAGTATGATATTATGATATAATAAGAAATATGTATTTGGTCTTCCTCCCTAGTTCCTGGCCCAGAACTCCTGAAACCCTTGGAACCTCTGAAGTGATGAGAGTGTCATTTGTATGCTAAGGAAATGACTGGTGGCTGGGGTCCCTAGATAGCTTCAGGATGGGGGCTGGTGGCCAGAAAGACCAAGGCATGATTGGAAGGTTGGAACTTTTAACCCCATCAAGTGACAGTCCCCTGGGGAAAGGAATGGCAACTCACTCCAGTATTCTTGCCGGGAGAATTCCATGGACAGAAGAGCCTGGCGGGCAACAGTGCATGGGGTTGCAAAGAGTTGGACATGACTGAGCATCTTTGACTCACTCAGTGACCTCCAGGGAGAGAAAAGGGTCTGGAGATTGAATTGTGTTGCCAATGGCCAAAGATTCAATCAACTATGCTTACATAATGGAACCTCCAATAAAAACCCTAGATGATGGGGTTTGGAAAGCTTTCAGATTTGTGAGTACATCAAGGTGCTGGGAGGGTGGTGAGCCCAGAAAGGATATGGAAGCTCTGCAACCGCTTTACCTGGTCCTATGTGTGTCTTCCATTTGGCTGTTCCCAAGTTCGACCTTGTATAATAAACCAGTCAATGTAAATAAGGAGCTTTTATGAATTCCGTGAGCTATTCTAGCAAATTATTAAATCCAAAGAGGACTTGTGGGAACCCTTGACATTATAGCCAGCTGGTCATAAATCCAGATGACCTAGACTTGTGACTGGCATTTAAAGTGAGGACAGTTTTGGGGGACTTAAGCTTCAGGGTCTGCACTGACTCTAAGTAGTTAGTGTCAGAATTAGACTAAATCATTGGACAACAGATTAGTATCCAGAGAACTGGAGAATTAGTTGGTGTGGGGAAAACTCTGACACATTTGATGTCAGAAGTGGTATGAGTAGAAATGAATCATAGAGGGCAATTTGGCGATATCTATTAAATACCTTAAAAGAGTTTTTGCCTTTGACCTAATAGTTCTGTTCCTAGGATATCATCTGAAGGAGATAAACATCAAAATGCATGAAAATTTATGTACAAAGATTTCCACTGCAGCATTATTTAAAATCAGAAATGATCTAAATGACCCACACTAGGAGTTTGGTGATATCAGTTTGGCTATCATGATTTAATGGAATACTACACAGCCATCAAAAATGATGTTTTAAAGACTACTTAACAATATGGAAGATTGAAATGAAAAAAAAAAAATAAAGCTCTAGAGAGAGCTTGATCCCAATTTAATTAAGGATATTTGTACATTAAAAAGTTTGGAATAAAGCACCCTAATATATATTAACAATGGTTATTACTTGCCAGTGAATTATAGATTTTTTTTCCTTTATATTTTGGAGGCTTTTTTGTAAAAAGCATCAATTAATGTGTTCGATTCTTTTGTGACCTCAAGGACTGTAGCCTGCCAAGTTCCTCTGTCCATGGAATTTTCCAGGCAGAAATACTGGAGTGGGTTGCCATTTCCTACTTCAGGGGATCTTTCCAACCCAGGGATCGAACCCATGTCTCTTGTGTCTTCTACATTGGCAGGTAGTTTCTTTACCACTGAGCCACCTGGGAACTAGAAAATGTAGCATTCCTCTGCAGATCTAGCTCTAGTCTTTTGACGGGGGTTGTCCCCATCCCAGACAGAGGTCAAGTCCAGAATCTCTCAAGACAAAGAAAACTGCTGCCTTGCTTGATGTCCTCTTCCTTTCTTCTTCACTCTTCACGCTGTTTTTCAGTACAGAGACCCTCTGACAATGCTCACTCTCATCCATATTCAAATCAGTTTAATGGCTCTCCTTTCATCCATGCTGGGCAGTCAGTCCATCACTGGGAGCCCATGGTCCAGATGGGCTTTCATTGTTACTTTCAGTTCTCATTTGCTTTGTTCTTTTGCTGTTGGGGAATTTTCCATTAGCTTCAACAGACCTGGCATGTTAAAATCAATTCAGCTTAAATCTATGGAGATGTAAACTTTGGGGACAAATAAACTCTGATCTAGCTCCTAAACCCTTAGAAATGCCCCTGGCTTTCTGCTGCCCTATGTTAAGAAAGAATGATTACTTTTCGTGACCTATTCGGTCTGTAATTTCTCCACCTAGTAAATAACTGACAAGCTTTTCTTTCCAAATGCTAGCTAGGGAGGGAGTTGGCTTGATTTGTGAATTCAGGGTATCATTTGAGCCCTGAGGTAAGGAGAAAGGCCAGGAGCGTAGTGACACCAGGGATCCACAGTATGGACCTTGAACCATTGTCCCACCAGCCTCGAGCACTGTGCCTTTGAACTGTTTTCCCCAACACTGCCTCTTGCCTGCCCTCAGGGTTAACAGTGATTCCTGATGAGCCAGAGTGGGATCAGGGGTGGCCAGGGAACTTACAGGAGCCATGCTTAACCCTGAATTCTAACTGTAGATCCCAGATACTGTTATAGTCTCAGGGAGGAACAGTCAATAAATGAGCATTTATTGAAATGAATGCAATCACATCTCAAATAGCAAATAACTAGGAGTGAGGGTCCTTTGTTGTTTAATCGCTAAGTTGTGTCCAGCTCTTTGCAACCCATGCACTGTAGCCTGCCAGGCTTTTCTGTCCATGGGATTTCCCAGACAAGAATACTGGAATAGGTTTGCCATTTCCTTCTCCAGGGGATCTTCCTGACCCAGGAATCAAACCCTGGTCTCCTGCAGTGCAGGTGGATTCTTTACCTTCTGAGCCACCAGGAGGCTCCTTTAACCCTCTTTAAAATGTACCAAGAAAGCTAGGTTAAAAAGTGAATTAAAAGAAGCAGCATCATAACCCTTATCTTGCCCCCATCTGTTGGCATCAGCACTATTCAATGCAGGACACTCCTCTTTGCATCCCTGCCTCCTCCCAGCATGTTTCCCTCCTCTTTCAGAGCCCCGCTGCCTTGCTGCCTCAGCTCTCACCTCTGTCGTTCCCTAATTACTGAAACCAATTAGTTGTATTTGCAGATTGATTGATTATGATTAAATTGGAACTCATTCGCACTAAAACCTGCACCAGGATTGAACTAGCATTTTTTATGCAATTATGGTCATTCTATTCCTATTTTCATCTTCATCATATTTTCAGTATCACCATCTCCAAAGGCTAGTCCTGTATTTCTGTGTATTCACCAGACCTGACTGGTTGGGTATCTCTCAGGGCCCTGGACTCCAGGTGGCCAAATACCATGTTCCTCCCCTCTCTGAAACCCTGTGCTTCCTCCTGAATTCTCTCAGTTAATATCGTCACTGCTCACTCCATCAGGCACGCTAGAATCCTCAGCATCATCCTCAACTCATCCCTCTTGTAACCTGGGGACACTCAGGTGACCTGACCTGACCACTCAGAAGTCTCTCTGCCCCTCCCAGAAGCTATAGGGGCAGCTCTAGGTTCTTATCCACACTTAGCCTCCGTGACAGCCTCAGGTAAGGGCTCTGCTTCTCATTCCTTGTCACCATAGTCTTTACCACATAGTCTTTGCCAGCCCTCGGTTTACAAACCAATCTGATCCTTTCTTTCTCTCTCTCTCTCTCTTTTTTTTAAATTTAGAACTGCTGAGAACTCTCTGTGACATACAACAGATGTCAACAAACTTTAAAAAGCCAAAGTCAACATTTTAGGCTTTGTAAGCCAAACCTTCCCCATCCCAATGACTCAGTTCTGTTTTTGTGGTCCCAAAGCAGTCGACAATGGATAACTGTATGTCAGAAAATGGCCATGGCTGTGTTCCAATAAAGCTTTATTGACAAACAGGGTGGTAGACCAGATTTGGCCACAGACAGATTTGCCAACCCCTGGCCTATAAGGTAAAGCTTGGGTGGCTTCTAGGGCTCTTTCAGTCTTGTCTTAGCGTAAGACTTCTTCCCCTTTGTCTCTCGATGTTTCTATAACCACTGTGCAGCCATGTTGAACATACCCATCTTGGTACATTTTCCCCAGTCAGCCTCCTTTCCCTTCTCTCTGTGGCCTTAAGATTCAAAAGATTTCACAGAGCTGTCTCTGTCCTAAGGAAGGACTTCCATGAGATTTATGTAGACTTGTATTATTGTGCTTGTCATTCTCTGTTATGAATATCTGGTCACCCTCTGTCTCTCCAACTAGAATGTAAGCTTTTCAGAGCCTGGAAAGTTTCTTTGGCTCCCTGTATATCTCAGGATTGCATCTGGCATATGATAATTATGCAGTAACTATTCAGTGAATGAATGGTTGTATTAGTCATTTCTACATATGCATTTGTTGTTTTTCATCGAAAAGGGGGAAACTTTTCTAAATCTCTTTTGTCATTGGCTCAGCCCCTGTCCTATTATTTCTCCCAAATAACGAGCTCCAGACTTGTATCTTATAATCTGGTGTGTTTGTGTTCAGTTCAGTCAGTTCAGTTCAGTCACCCAGTCATGTCTGATTCTTTGTCACCCCGTAGACTGCATCGTGCCAGGCCTCCCTGTCCATCACCAACTCCCAGAACTTGCTCAAACTCATGTCCATCGAGTTGGTGATGCCATCCAACCAGCTCATCCTCTGTCATCCCCTTCTCCTGTCTTCAGTCTTTCCCAGCATCAGGGTCTTTTCCAATGAGTCAGTTCTTCACATCAGGTGGCCAAAGTATTGGAGTTTCAGCTTCAGCATCAGTGCTTCCAATGGATATTCAGGACTGATTTCCTTTAGTATTGACTGGTTTGATCTCCTTGCAGTCCAAGGGACTCTCACGAGTCTTCTCCAACACCACAGTTCAAAAGTGTCAATTCTTTGGCATTTGTGTTACTAGTTCATAATTGCTCGCCTAGCCTTACTGAGCTGTATCTCTCCAGTTTTGCAGTTTCTCAATGATGTGAATCAAAAGAAGGCATCTTATTCATTGGTAAAGACCTCACATTTTGTGGTTAAAACCCAAGTGCTTCCTAAACATACCTTTCTGTGGATAATAAACAGATTTCAAGCTAATGAGAAATGAGATAGGAAAGATTGTTCTTCATTACTGATTTGAGTTTGCCAGTTAGCACAATGAATTTCAGCTGATTCTTCAGAGCTAGACCATTAGCAGATAAATACTGACTCTGCCTGGTATCTGGATTTCATCTGATACACACTCTGTTTAGGTGGCTTGACTGATGTGCCTCCACCATTGTTTCTGCCTGAATTGGCTATGACCCTAGAGAGCATCATGGAACCAAAGCATGGTTCTCAGAAGGCATTGGGTCAGAATGTAGCAGGTACCAGTGGTGGCTCCAGATATATTTAAGAAAATAGATTTGCTGGCATAATGCACTGTACATCTCTCGGTCTCTAGAGCAGGACCATTTCTATCCCAGGTCTTGCTTGGCTTCAGAACATTAGCCTCATTCCAAGGAGAAGAGGCTCAGATCCTTGTGGGAGTGCAGACTTTGATTCTAGAAGATTCCACAGGCAGAGAATGGAATCCTTTTTTCAGAAGATGTGTCTTACAATGTTACCTTTTGTACTCCACACAATGACAGTTGGACAGGCTCCTGTGGCCATCATAGATGTCCCTCCTGTGGTCCACAAGGCATCTTAGATGGGGTAGAATTGGCCATGCTGGTGCCTGGTGTGCACATGTTGCGTGAGACTGCAATGCAATCAAAGACCAAAAGCACAGCATGGTTATATAACTCTGGAGCACAAGGGACTTCATCCTAAAGAGGGGATACATTCCAGTGGAAAGCACACCACGTGACTGAGTCGTTCTTGAAAACTTGATCTGTGGTCTCCACTTCCCGAGGATGTGGAAGGTGGCCAGAGCCCCTTCGTGCTGCACCCTGGCTGTCTGCAGCCGGAGGCAGAAAGATCCGGCCTGCTCCCATGTCTCCGCCGTTTTATGGGCATATTTCTCACACCCTGTTCTGCTATTAAAAACAAAATGAGGCACACATCACATGTCTCAGACTGCAAGACCCATTTCCTTCTAATAAGCTTCTCGTTTCCTGGGCTTTCCCTTCACTGGAAAGATTAAATGTCCAGAGGCTCCCATTATGGATTTCTAGTTTTGTACCTTCCCCCTCACCCCTTCTGTTATTTTGAAAGAAAAATAAGTTAGTAGGCTTTGTCTGCTTCTGTGCATTCGTACGCATGTGCACACACACACACACAACAGAGGTAGATATTCTTTTTTTAAAAAATAATTTATTGCTTGATTATTTCTTAAGAGTTATCAATTTTGTTGATTTTTTTCCCCAAAGCTCCAGCTTTTTTCCTTTTTTTGGTGGCACCACATGTCATGTGGGATCTTAGTTCCTCAGTCAGAGATAGAACCTGCATCCCCTGCAGTGGAAGCTTGGAGTCCTAACCACTGAACTGCCGGGAAAGTCCCCTTGGGAGCAAACAGAGAAGGATGACTTTGTCCCACTGACCTGGGGCCAAAGAAAACAGAACTCTGAGCTGAGCTGTTTCTTCTCCATCCTGTCCTGGGCTGAAGCAGGGCCAGCCTGGATGCATATTGCAAACAGGAAAACCATGGGGATTTGGGGCCTCGAAGGAACATGTTCCTCCAAGCAGGGCAGTTCCGGAGGGATCCCCGTCTGAGGTCTGAGTTACCAAATCCAACAGTCCAGAGGTGAGGCAACTTAGGGTGTAGCCACCAAGGCTCTCACTTCCAGGTCATATTCTCAAACATCCCTAACCAAGCCCTCTGGAGTAGCTAATGTCAGGATGCAGGCTCTTTCCCTGGTAAGATCTAGGGCATGCAGAGGGACCACAGGGCTGAGGCCAGGCCCTATCAACAGAAGGGGATCATCCTTCAGTGCGACAGCATTAGCCCAGAGTTGAGGATGGAGTCAGAGGGATGGGAAGAGGAGATGGTGCCTTGGAAAGGAAGTGGTCCAGAGAGCAGGGGCAGGGCTCAGCCTGCAGCTGGCCATCAGGCTGGCCCACCTGGGACCCCAGCAAGGGTCCTATCATCATCTGAAATTTTCTACTGTTGCACGGTTTTGTAAGACCTGTTGTAAAACCCTGTCACAGAGGCTGGAAGGAGATCCAGCCCAACCCAGTTTTCAGATGGGGATATTGAGGCTGAGGGACAGGGCTGCCCTGATCATGGGGACTGGATGGACTTCTTTGTGAGCTGATTCCCATCTCAGGAGACCCTCCGTCTACATCCCCCTACCCTCAGTGTCTGGACTTAGGCCGAGTGAGGCATTACCTCTGCCCTCGTCCTTGAGTGCTGCGTGCCATGATCTCGAGCTGAGCACTGGCTGTAAGCTGTTTTAGGTCCACCCAACACATGGTTGGAAAACATATGGCTGCTTTAGATAATCTTGGGCATGTCTCATTGACGAGAAAAGTCTAAACATGCAGACAAACCCCTTAATTCAGAATTTGGAAAGGGCTAAAATGTTTTCTGTATCATCAGTGGAAAAAAGAGGGGTGTTTGAACAGCAGATTAATAGGGTATGAAGAAGAACACAGGCTTCCTATTCTTCTTTTAAATACTGTAACGATGTCCACGGATCCTTAGAAAGGGGCTCAAAGGACCTCACGGAGTCTCTTGGCCAACCTGGTTCATTTTACACATGAACAAACCAAGGCCTCAGGGTTTGGCTGCAGACCTAATTCGCTAATAGGCCTGGCTGGGAGCCCAAGGTCCTGACTCCCAGACTAGTCTTCCTTCTGCTGGAGCACACATTTATTCATGGAACGCATCCAGCATGCTGAATTAGTATCGATAATGAATCTGCTGCTGATATCTGGTGCTTACTTGTTCAGAATCATCATCTATTGAACAGCTGTCTGTCTAGCGCCTCCTTCAGCACATAGGTGGGAACTTACAGCCTTGAATGAAATGTACAAGGCACTTGTAGCTCACAGAAGCCATGATTTCGGCACCTTGATTTCCTCATATTTCTAGGTGGTATGGGCTAGGTGTCATGAGGCAGTAGTAAATGTCCTGCTGACCAATCAGTAGTGAGGGAGGTAACTTGGCTGTGGTGAGTGAGGGCATTGCTGTGAAACACACAACCCCTGACTTGGCCTTGGAGGACCAATGTGATTTGGGCAGGTAAAGAGGATGTCAAGGTGTTTCAGGTGGAAGAACTGGCTGGGAGAGTGCAGAGGTCTGAAAAACAATCCCCAAAGGAATCAGATCCTCAAGCCTAGAACTTATAAATGTTACTTTGGAAAAAATGGTCTTTGCAGCTGCCAATAAATTAAGGATCTTGAGTTGAGGAGTTTATCCTGGATTATATGGTGGTCTCTAAATGAAAGCACAAGTGTCCTTGTAAGAGGCAGGCAAAGGGAGATCAAAGACAGATGAAGAGAAGGTAACCGCAGGGCAGAGATTGGAGCCTTGCAGCCACAAGCCAAGGAAAGTAGACTTGTAGGAAAAAGTGGGAAAAGAATCTTCCCTGGAGCCTCTGGGGGAGGGTAGTCTGTCCTCATCTTGATTTTGGTCCAAGCGTGCATATTAAATCACTCAGTCGTGTCGGACTCTTTGCTACCCTTTGGGCTGTAGCCCGCCAGGCTCCTCTGTCCATAGGATTCTCCTGACAAGAATACTGGAATGGTTTGCCATGCCCTCCTCCAAGGGATCTTCCTGACCCAGGAATTGAACCTGTGTCTCTTACGTTTCCTGCTTTGGCAGGAGGGTTCTTTACCACCTGATTTCAGATTTGTAGCCTCCAGATTGTGACAGAATAAATTTCTGTTGTTTTAAGCTACTACATTTGTGTGATTGATTAAAGGAACCACAGGAAATTAATGCAAAGAGGAAAGGAAAAGCATGCCTGGGTTAGGGTTCAGTGTGCTTGCTGGGAGGATAGTTAGATATTTAGAGAAGTGGTAACTACAGTTGGCCCTTCATGGATGCTGAACCCGAGGATACAAGGTCTAGCTACCCAATTCCATTTTATACATTTTATATTAGGGGACTTGAGCATCTGTGGATTTTGGTATGCACAGGGTCCTGGAACCAATCCCCTACCAATACCAAGGGACAACTGTAAATGGCTAGGGCCGATGTCTTGCATTAGTTCAGAGTTCCTGCAAGTTTTTGACTGGATCTTATCTTCCTACCTAGAGTATGGGTCTCTGGAGGGGAACCACGATGCTGGGCAGATCACTGTCTTTATTCTCTGCAGTCCTAACTCCCGTGCTCCTCAGGTAAAGGCAGCTTGTTGAATGGCCCCGATGAGTGCTGGCAGCTGCCGCAGCTGAGCTCACACTGGATTTATTGATGAAAAATCAAAGCTGTCCATGTCTGGTGCTCAGATACAATTGACGTACCTCTCATCTCTAGACTGTGATCTCAAATCGAATTCTCATGCCTCACAGGAGTGTGAGGTGTTAGGAAATGCTTAGCCAACCCACGATGAACAGAAGGCGAAGAGAGATCAGGGCTCTGGAGGGAGGGACTCTGGGTTTGGAAAGCAGAGTAGCTCTGGTGGTGGGTAAGAGGATGGGCGTCCCCCTACTGGGGGAAATGACCTTCTTGATGGTAGAGTCAAGTTCTCTGCCAGCCCCAGAGAATGTGATTAAAGATGCCTCTGGGGCTTTTATGACACTCTTATTGATCTGAGGTTGTTTATAGCCATAAAACAGCTGTAAATTAGAGGAATGAAATAAAAACAGCAGGATACTTAACTCCTGTCCTCCTAGGAGGTTGAGAAAGCTTTCTGCACAGCTCTGTGGCAGCAGGGAGCTGAATGTAAGTCTGCAACGGGGACTCTCATTCTCCGTTCCTCCCTAGCCCAAGCTGGGAGGTCACTGTCTTCCCGTCTTATCCCCACTGAAAGAGAAACCTCAGCCTTGCCGGGGAGTGTCCATGGCTAATGCGATTCCCAGCTGGGACTCCTGTATAATTGTGCACCCCCTACTTTGTGTTGGGCGTTCCTGGTGACTCAGATGGTAAAGAATCTGCCTGCAATTCAGTAGACCTAGGTTTGATCCCTGAGTTGGGAAGATCCCTTGGAGAAGGGAATGGCAACCCACTCCAGTATTCTTGTCTGGAAAATTCCATGGACAGAGGAGCCTGGAGGGCTACAGTCCATGGGGTCGCAAAGAATCAGACACAACTGAGCGACTAACACAACACTACATTATGTTAGCTGCTTAGGGTTAGTTATCTCCTCCTTCCAAAGTTGTTTTTCTGTTTTTTTTTTTTTATTTGTTTGTTTCTTACCCCCTTCCCTCCCCGTCTTTTCTGTCTTTTTTTCTTCCTCTTCTGGCCACCACCTTTTTTTAATCAGGTTAAAGGGTTTTGACACATCACTCTTTGTAAAGTAATTAGGAGTTTTCTGCAGACAGTTGCCTATCATTTCAATGCAGTAGAGCGGTGGTCCCCAACCCTTTTGACAACAGAAGACAATTTTTCCATGGATGGTGGGGTAAGGGGCAGGTGTGGTTCAGGTGGTAATGTGAGCGATGGGGAGCAACAGATAAAACTTTACTTGCTGGCCCACTGCTCATGTCTAGTTCCTAACGGGGGCTGGGGACCCCTGCAGTCAACCATGCCTTGTGACCATTGGACTTTCTCTGCTTTTCTGTTGTAGAGATCCGAGAGGCCTTCCGGGTTCTGGACCGAGACGGAAATGGGTTCATCTCCAAGCAGGAGCTGGGCATGGCCATGCGCTCTTTGGGGTACATGCCAAGTGAGGTGGAGCTGGCCATCATCATGCAACGCCTGGACATGGACGGTGAGACTGGAGCCCACAGCATCCCCACCCCCTACCCCCATCCCCATCCCCTGGGATGAGCCAGGACTCATCAGAGATCTTGGGTTTGAAGGGCCTTGCAAAATAGAGACTTGGAGTCAAAAGACTTGGATTCATGTCCTGGCTTACATTTCGGGCATGGAAACTTGAACCAAATCTGGGTTTTTCAAACCACATTCCACAGACCTCCAGGGGTCTGCAGAGGTGGCTCTGGGGCCACTAGAGGGAGCCGAGTGAGGGGGGCGGCCCTGGCTGGTGGAGCAGTGAAAATGATTCTGTTTCATTTTCAAAATAGCTTTGTTGAGACAGAATTCACACACCCTAAGATTCACCTGTGCAACCTGTGTAATTCAGTGGCTTTGAGTGTATCACAGATTTGTGCAACCAATAGCATTATCAATTTTAGAACATTTTCATCACCCTGAAAGAAACCCTGTACCTCTGAATTATCACCTCCATTCCCTCTGAAAGTGAAACTGTTAGTTGCTCAGTCATGTCCAACTCTTTACCCCATGGACGGTAGCCCACCAGGCTCCTCTGTCCATGGGATGCTCCAGGCTGTCCCTCTATCCCTCACCGAGTCCTGGACAACCACTAATCAACTTTCTGTCTCTATGGACTTAGCTCTTCTGGATCATGGGATACACGGTCCTTTGTGACTGACTTCCTTCACTTACCGTAATATTTGTAAGGTTCATCCATAGTGTAGCATGTATCACTATTTCACTGCATTTTATTGCTAAATCACATTCCATTTTTTGGCTATAACAGCTTCTTTTCTCTCTTTTACACACTGGTTTCTACATACAGTCTCATTGGGGGAAAGTGTTTCACTATCCTTAAACGGTTCTGGAAAATGACTGCATTTGATGATCCTTAAGATTCTTTCCTGCTCTAAAACCCTAGGAGTTTATCCCAAACTGGCTATGACCTTCCTGCCTTGGCCGAAGGTCCAGAAAGCAGCTTTCTTATTTTAGGTTTTTTTTTTTTTTGGATGTGGACCATTTTTTAAAAAGTCTTTATTGAATTTGTTATATTATCGCTTCTGTTTTATGTTTTGGGTTTTTGGCCACGAGGCATGTGGGATCTTAGCTCCCCAGCCAGAGATTGAACCTGTATTCCTTGCATTGGAAGGTGAAGTCTTAACCACTGGACTGCCAGAAAAGTCCCCTAATTTTGTTTTTTCAACACACACTCTCCCTCTCTGGAAAGCAGCTTGATCCCAGGTGTAAGGGGTTCAAAGTGGTAGACTTTGGGGATTCTTGTGTAGAACATGAAGTAAAGGCCAGCTAAATGGAAACAGAGGATGGGGCAGGGTGTCTTTTGGGAGAGACAGATGAAGACCCTGGTAGTGAGGGGTTTGATTGGTCTGCAGACTAATTGAACACAGCTGTGTCCTGTTATCTTGCTGGTTTGTTGGAAAAATGATAATTTAATGGTGACTGTATGGTGAATGGACCCCAGTCCCAACCACCAAGTGCAGCTGTGGGCATTTATTTTCTGGTTCAGGAAAGAGATGTTCTATCAGGGATGTTCAGTTGTACATGGAGTGCTGGCTCTGTCCTTACATCTCTGATTGATTGTGACTCTCTGGGTCTTTGCAGGCCTGATTCGACTTTGCTTTATAGTTAGAGGTACTGGATTGGCCAAAAAATTCTTTTGGGTTTTTCTGCACCATCCTATGGGAAAACCCAGATGAACTTTTGGCTAGCCCAATATTTCTGAAAAGCTGGAGCAAAGCACATGTTGTATAGCAAAATCTCTTCCCTGGATTCCCATCATCATTTCAGAGAAACACTTCCAGGAAAAAAGAGTTTCTTCCTTAAAATAATAGAAATTTTAACCTATCTTCTTTGTAGAATTAAGAAGGTTTTTGTGCCTTTGAGTCTTCTCTCATAACTTAGCAAAATAAAACATGGTCAGATGGACTAAAAGCAAATGGACTTAGCAACATTTAGTCAAAATGAGCTGGGGGCTATCATGGGAGAGTTACTTCCATGGAAGTTTTATGGATCTTCATCCAAGTACATCCTTGCTGTCTGTCTATTCGTTCATCAGACCCTGGCTCATGGGGAATTTTTACATTATTGCAAATCCTCCCTGATTGCAGGAGGGCTTGGAGTCCCCTGGGGGCCTCGGGTGATGGTGCTGTTCCAGGAGCCCATCAGGACTCAAGCAGCCAACAAGATGCAGCTTAAGAGATGCCAGGTTTCACCCATTCATTTGCAACATCATTCTTAGTGACCAATGCCGAGGGCGGGACTTCCAAGCAAAGCATATAGAGAATTCTATTAGTTCCTTTAACAGAAGCCTAAATCATCTGTTTTTTCATGGTGACCCCATCAGGTGAAAGCACAGTTATTTACTTTTCTTCATTTATTTAAATATATTAATTTTTTTTTTACAAATTTCTGCCATACAACAATGCAAATCAGCCATAATCATATATATCTGAAGTGCAGCTTCCTCAAACTTTTGTTTTGTTGCCTACAAAAGAATCAATATACAACAAATGAAGGCAATGCAGCAGTGCAGGCAAAGAGAATTGCCTTTTGCAACGCAATCAATGCCTAAGTGGGGAAAGAGCTAAGGGAGAAATACCCAGGCTGAGGCGGAAATGCCTTTATGTTATTTGTCAGTGACACTGGTAAGTGAAATTTCTGGGTTCTGAGTTCTGGATATACGTGGATTGACTGTTTTTCAGTGTCCTTCTCTTAGTGGGGTCTTTTGAGCTATTCTGGTGGTGTTTTTTTTTTTTTTTTTTTTAAGTCAGGTTCTAATTATATCCTTCCTCCCAGCTTCTGTAACTGGAGATTCTCTGCAGACATTTGGCCCTACCTAATTAAGCTTCTCTTTGGTGTGAAACTTGTGGAATGGCAGAGATTTTTATGAGAATAATGCCGCATGCACACACACACACACTCACACAAGGGTTTTGGGCCAGAACTTAGGATTCTTCACTGTAAGATGACCATGCCTCCTGACCCTGGTCCTGGGATCCAAGGGCATCAGGAGAGGTGGCGGTGCCTCCGTGCATCCCAGCTGGCCGTGATTTGAGGCAGGTCTGGCCCACACACCGATCCATTCTCTCTGGGGTCCCTGCCGTTTTGCTTTCTGGTGAGGTCATACCTTCGGCACGAGGCCCAGATGGAATTAGACCGAGTCTGTACAACCTTAGTCTCTCCATGAGGCTTTCATTAGGTGGTTCCTGGGGAGTGGGGTGCTTTGCTGACTCTGTGTGTAGCAGTAATCTCCCTGGATTAGGGAGCTCGCTGGTTTCCTGGACACAGAGCCTGTGGGAGGCAGACGGTTCCAGTGTGTGTGTGTGGCGGGGGGAGCCGGTTTTCCAGAGGGTAGAATGGAAGACAGGCAGTAGTAGGGTCTGGAATTGCTCTCCTGACCATAGCCCATTAGACTTCAGAGCTGGGACTGACCCTGTGTGTGTGTATACCGCATAGGCTGAACTGCCCCGAGTTAAATAAACAGAAAATCCAAACTCCCAGTTGCCCAGTGCTTCCTTTATGGCTGCAAAGGTTCTTTTAGCCTCTGCAGCTGAGGTGACTTCTGACCTGACATCAGTTGGGGACTAGGACTCATGTTTCCCAGATGCTTTTGCCAGCATCTCACCTTCAGCCCAGATTCTGGAAGTCTGAAGTTCTCTTCCTCAGGCTCCTAGAACCATTTAAACTCAGTGACCTAAGGCTCTCCTTGCATCGGGAAATCCATTTCTCTCCAGTGCATTGCAGTACTGTCCTTAGAAATGATAAAATAGTCACCTTACAAAAACATCTCCAAAGCTTAAATCTTTTATAGAAGCAAGTTGAGAAAGTGACTGTGGGCTCTGCCATGCTCCTGTTGCTCTCATTAGCTCTGTGGTTCCCACAGCAGTTCCTGGGGCCCCTTGGAGCTTCCTGTACTGCCCACTGGGGAAAAGGGGCTTGATATCTTTAAGACCAAAGGGACGTTTTTGACTCTTTTCTACATCATAATGGTTTCACCAACTACACCACTGTGGGCATCTGGAGTGAACCCAGCCAGCTTTGTAAGTAGTTTCCTGAAACTGTCAAACCAGGAGATGCTTTCAGAAGCCCATGGTTTCTGCCTGGGTCCCCGCTCATATTTCTTAATGCAATCTTCCGTTCCTAGCTGTCTCCACCTCTCCTGCACTCAAGGAACAAAACAAATGCAGCCCTTGCCCTCTGCATTCTTAATTTCCCTTCTGTGCCTCAAAGATGCAGAATCTTTTGAAATTCCAACAAGTTTGGGGTTTTGAAATGAATTATTATCCCTCAACAGGTTTGTAGGGTTTTTTGTGTTTGTTTTTCTTTTTTTTTTTTAGGTTCACCACTGTCTGGATGGTGAGTATGATTCAGCTTTGTTCCATTTAGAAAAGATTTTTCTGGTGTCCATTATGTGTGAATTTGCTTAACTTTATGGTTGGCAAGATGCCCTTTTGCTTAATTTTGAGGCAAACCACTGAGCTCAAAGAATGAAATTATGGCCAGAGTCACATGAAAGAGTTGGCAGGGTCCCCGTTGTTAGCCTGTGTGTCTGTATGTTCCCTCTTTTCCTACCCATTCATTACATGTGTTGACACTTTGCTGATCAGTCATATGATTATGACTTTCCTATTTTCATTTGTGATCTTCTAGAAGACAGAAAAGTCTATGCTTAATTCCCAGTACAGCCCATTTCCACTTCACAGTCAAACGTGTCAGTGTACTCATGTGGAGGCTCTGGAATGGGCCTAGGTCTATGTTGTGATTTCAAATACATGCTTCCTTCTTTCCTTCCTTTCTTTTTTTCTGTCTCTCGTTTTTCTTTCTTTCTTCTCTTTTTCTCTCTTTGTGCTGAAGTATAGTTGATTTGCAATGTTGTGTTTAGTTTCAAGTACACAGCAAAGTGATTCAGTTATACATTCACATACAGCTATTCCTTTTAGAATTCTTTTCCCTTATACGTCATAACAAGATATTGATATATTTTCCTGTGCTAAACAGCAAGACCTTGTTGTTTACCTATTTTATACACAGCAGTGTATGTATGTTAATCCCAGGCTCCTAATTTATCCTTCCCCCACCCTTTCCCCTTTGGTAGCTATTAAGTTTGCTTTCAATGGCTGTGAGTGTGTTTCTGTTTTGTAAATAAGTTCATTCGTATCATTTCTTTAGATTCCACATCTAAGTGATATCGTACACTATTTGTCTTTCTCTACCTGACTTCCTTCACTTCGTATGATGATCTCTAGGCCCATCCATGTTGCTGCAAATGGCATTACTTCATTCTTTTTATGGCTGAGTAATATTCCATTGTCTATATACACACTTCTTTCTGTGTGTGAGGGAAGATGCTCACCCACAGATTTCATGAAGGGGGATGATCTGGTGGAAGTACCTGGGGTTTTAGCATTAAGCAGAGGTGCATTAACTTCAGTGCACAAGAAAAAAAGAAGAAATGGAAACATGCTAAACAGACGCGCTGAGTCAGAATCCCCAGCGTGAGGCACAAGAACCTTCATCCTTTAACAATCCAGCCAGGTATGGACAGCAGTGTGTCCATCAACATCACTGGGTGACTTCTGGTTAAAAGAAAACCTTTGGCTGAGAGAAATCTTCAAGCCTATGTATTTGTATGGACAAGAAGGTCTGAGGAGGAGTAAATGCCTGAAAAGCAAATAAGGATATATTTCCTCTGGGGATATGACGAAGCAGGACTAGTCAGTCCTGCTTGAAAGTGGGGGCCTTCCCAATGCTTGCGTATGCTGGGGCCTTGGCTTCCTCCCTTCTCCAGCTGTGGTCCAGGGACCCACAGAATCACCATATCCTGGGAGCTTACTTGCAGTGCTCACCCTCAGGCCCACCTGAGACCTGCTGATTCAGAGCTTGAGTTTTAACAAGAACTTACGTGCGTGGTTGAGTTTGAGAGGTGCTAGTCTAAGGGCTTTTCTGATGGCTCAGCAGGTAAGGAATCCACCTGCAATGTAGGAGACACAGGGGATGAAGGCTCAGTCCCTGGGTTGGGAAGATTGCCTGGAGAAGGAGATGGAAACCCACTCCAGTATTCTTGCCTGGGAAATCCCATGGACAGAGAAGTCTGTCAGGCTACAGTGGAGTTGAAAAGAGTCCAACATGACTGAATGCACACACACACACACACACACACAGTCTAAGGCATACCATCAGAAACAGGAAGCAACCCAACCATGATTTCTTGTTTGACAGTCTTTTCCATGGAGTGCAGTCCTTCCTTAATCTCCTGCCAGTAACCCTGGGGGAAGATGTGTAACTTTAAAAGCTGGAAGTAATTCACAAAGTCCTGGTGACGGTCAGTCACAGGAATATCTCTCTTTATGTGTTTGCATTTGTGAATAAGCATGATTGGCATCAAACTATTTCACATTTCATTCTGTTAGGGAATTACTGCTGAACTTATTTTGACTTCATTATGGTAAATCTTAGCTAGGTAATGACAGCGATAACTAAGACTTCTGTAGTGCTCACCATGCTTCCAATAATGACTTAGAGTGATGATAGTAGTAGCTAACACAGTGGAGTCTCCATTGTAGACTGCTACTCTGGCACTTTATTAACTTAGTTCTCATAACAGCCATAGGGACTCATATGATTCTCATTTTAGAGATGAGGAAAATGAAGTACAGAGGTTTCAAGTTACTTGCCCAGGTCACACTGCTAGTAAGAGCTCCATGAATCTAGCCTGAACTCCATGGGAGAGATTGTCAGATGAGGAAACATGGTTGGGTTGCTTCCTGTTTCTGATGGTATGCCTTAGACTATGCGTGTGTATGCTTAGTCGCTCAGTCACGTCTGACTGTTCAACAACATATCTTGTCAATATGTTGTTATTCTTTTTGTGATTTAGTGGATATAGGTCACTTAGGCTGACAACGAGGCATTGAAGCAGTGACTTAACGGGACAGAGATACACATGCACGCACACTCCCGTCATGATGTCACGTAGATATTTCAAACCTATGTGAGTGTTTTGGTTATCAGTTGCTATTCCAGACAGTCTCCTGCCATCAGCTTTGGCTGGATAATAAATTCTAGCCACTCCCCAAATTATTCTTGAATGAGTCGAGCCTGATTCTAGACCAGAGTTTATGAACTGAAGATGATGTCTTTGGGTTTCTTGCTGCTTTAGCAAAGGGGCGTCCTTTTGGGCTTCTTGGGATAAGTAGTGATGGTGGATGTTTGTGACAAATCCACTCCAACATCCCTATCTCCCGAGGTAGCTCCTCCCTCTGCATTTTTCTAAGAAGACTCTGCCATCTCAATTGTTTTGACAGTTGCCCACACTGAACCCAAGTTTCTGCTAAAGATTAAACTGTTCAACCTGTTTGCTGCCACTCAATCCAACATAATGAAAACAGAATTTCTGGTTCATGCACCCATTTCATTAAGAGTATCTGGTATTATATTCTGTCTCTCTTATTTTAATACCTTAGAACTCATGGCTACACTGTTTACAACAATACAAATTAGCAACATCTTGAGACTCTGTGTTCGTCTCCCATAGTGGACTTGGGACTTCTCCTGGAATGTGCTGATGTGATTGGAGTCATGGATTTAGAGTCAGTGAAACTTGGTAGGAATAGATCTTAAAAGTGGGCATCTCTGTTCAAGGCAAACACAAAAGTTGTGTTCGTTTCCAGTTTTCATGATCCACAAGTTCTTCAGACTGATCTTGTCTGACCTCAGAGAAGTATCAGAGTGGACATCAGGGAGACTTGATCATTCAATTTTCTGAATCCACACAGAATTCCCCATTCTAAGTCTCAGGTCCCACTTCTTTCCAACCAGTACCTTAAATTTCACATAGTGACTTGATGAGTCTGTGATTTCATTATCATTCTGTGGGCCACCCAATTAAATCTGAGGTCTTCCCTGAGGTTGTAAGAAATAAGTGATGATTTTGGGGCTACCCTAGAAGCACTCTAGTTCTCTGACTGTAACCTAGCTGAGAGTTTCCGGGCCTGAGCTTATTGGAGCAGCCATTCCACCTACAGCCCTTGTAGTCATCATTGCTACTATAAAGGTCAAACATAGTAACTACACGGGTCTTTGAAAGCCTTGCTTTCGATGATTATTTTATCCCAAGAAACCACAGATGACATTTAATTAATTATGATGCTGGTCATGCCATAGATAACAGTATACCATTTTTCATTAGGAAGAAGGTCATTACTTCATTTAGGATCATAGATAAGCAAGACAATCTCAGAATCCCAGTTGGAAAGTTTGTTTCCTCCTGGTACCATGTACTGTGTCATTGTGAAAACAGAGATTGTGCTGAATTCCTAGGAGAGAGAGTATTATGTGAAAGATAAGAAGCTGCTGAAATTCCTTATACAGAAATAATATTTCACTCAGGCAGAATTTACTAAAAGGAATATAAGAAAATGCCTATCTCAGAACACCCTGACCAATATTGAGTATTATTTAATACATCTTTACTAAGGTGATTGGTGAAAAATGGGGACTTAGTTTTCACTCGTAAGTGAGATGATGTATTTTCAATATGTTGATTAGTTATCTGTTTTTCCCTTTTCCAGATTGTCTATGTTTGTTGTTGTTGTTGTTGTTTGTGTTTCAGTAAGGATAGGCTAAGTTATGCTGCAGTAATAAATAATCCTCCCCGAATATCAGTGACTCAATACCACAAAGTAGAACATCTCACTCATGCTGTATGTCCATTGTAGATTGGCTGGGTGTTTCCTCTTAGTCATCCTCACTCAGGAATCCTGGCAGAGGGAGGCTTCTGTCTGTGCTTCCATGACAGCTGAGGCAAGGGAAAGAGACTGAGTGAATCACATGATGACTCTTAAAGTTTCTGTCACTTCTATTCACATCTCATTGGCTACAGCAAGTCATGTGGCCATGCCTCATATCAAGGGCTATTAGGAAGTTGAATCTGACTCCATGACTAGAATGGAATGAATTAGAAATGTTTGGTGAACAACATTAATGATGACTTAAGGATTTTAGGCTTTTCGTTTTTCATTAGGATGTAACATTTATTGCAAAAATTTTATTTCAGGAGAAAAATTTAGAAATACTATGAATAGGGGCAGAAATGATTATGAGAGATTTTACACATTCCTTTCAGTTTGATTCTATAGATAAAACTAAGGAACAGAATTTGAATGACAATGAACGTGTGTGTATGTGAATATGTGCCTGTGTATGCATGTAATATATCAATAAATTTTGTTCCCTTGAAAAGAGAATACTCTTCTTTTGAAATGATTCTGGAATGTTAACAAACATGGCTGTGTATTAGGCCACAAAGACAACCTAATTAAATTCCAAAGGACAAATATTATAGGCACATTCTTTGACTACAGTGTAATAAACCAAAAAGTAATAACAAACATTTGAATAAGAATCCCACCCACTTGAAAATTTTAAAATGAAAAACCAAAAATTTTTCAATAAGCAGATCCAAGAGCTGATTTTTTGGGAAAAAATGTAATACATTGACAAATAAAGCATGTTTAATTAAGAATTAAGAGAGCACTGAACTAGAAGAGAAAAAAATATGAAAGTTTTTTAAAAAGAATACACAATGCAGTTTTGTGCAAATACATTTGAACGTCTACATGAAATGGAGATTTCTGGAAAAATATAACTTGTTGAAACTGATTCAAGCTGAAATAAGTAGTCTAAATCAGAAGTTGCATACTTACGGCCTACCAGCCAAATTCAGCTCTTAGCCATGTTTTATTTGGCTCACACATCATTTTATAAAGCAGAAAAAGTATCATATTAAAAATCTGCATTTCTCCCTCTTAAAAATATAAGAGAATTTGGCAAGTCTGGACTTGCATTCTTTCATTGCAATGATTTGGTGAAGTTGAGTAGCTGTCCTTTTAGGCAGGGCAAATGCCACAGTCTCTACCACTCCTTACTGTCTTACACCTGCCTGCTCTCTTGATGGATGAGTGTGGTCCCTATCAACTTGGGAGTTCACAACTCTACCTAAATGGACCAGTGCATGATGAGGGCATTGTTCCCTGCTGTGACAATCAGTTCTTCACTTCCGTTAGTTTTCATCATAGGATGTTTTGATTTTCTGTTTTTATTTCTGTTCTACTTATTTGTTGTCATTTCTAGCAACTTTGGTAGATTTCTTATTTTAATTCCTCATTATTTAATAATTAAGGCAACCAAGACAATAAATTTGCCACTGAGAAGACACTAGTAATATCTCAGAATTTTGATAGATAGTTTTAATTGTTCCATTGTTTTCTTTATAATATTTTATTGTAGTTTTTAATTTCCTCTGCTCTTCTACAATTTTTTGAGAGAAGTATTTTATAATTTCCAAGTCCAGTAGGGTTTTAAATTTCTAGTTTACATTTAAATTTTCTATTTTTTTGTACATTGGAAAATTAATATGGCCTGCTCTTTGCTAGGATTTTCCTTATAAGTGAGAATAAGATGAACTTTTATGAAGGTGTTGCCTCTTTGGTATAAGACTTTTATATATGCATAGAAGTTATCTTCATATTACCTATATCCCTTCCGCCTGTGATTTTAGTTATTTTATCCAAGGTAAATTAATATGATGTATTGAAATCTCCCACTGCTGTTACCTTGCTTCCTCAGTTTACTTCTAACAGCATTTATTTTAATTTTCAATGCTCTGTTGTCTTTACAGTGGATTTTACCTCTTATCAATGTAAATATTCTTGAAACACTTTTGAATTATGCTTTTGCTTTCTGTTGATTTTTGCTATGTAACCTTTCCACTTGTGTTTGCATAACATTTATTGTTATGTGTGGTCATTGGAGAACACTCAGAATTATTCAACTTCTTCCAGGAACATGGTATTTCATGTTCCTGAAATACACAGAAGGGGCATGTTCCTCACGCCCTTTCTGTGTGATTTTATTAGGGGTATAAAGCAATATGTGCCACTGTGTTTAAATTTTTAATTATTCTGAGAGCCTTCTTATGAGAAAGCTTGACCTATCATTTATTTCCAACCTTTCAGTTGGGTCTTAATTCTATCATTTTGCTTTATGCTGGTTACCATGTGACTAACCTAGACAGCATATTAAAAAGCAGAGACATTACTTTGCCAACAAAGGTCTATCTAGTCAAGGCTATGGTTTTTCCAGTGGTCATGTATGGATGTGAGAATTGGACCATAAAGAAAGCTGAGCGCCGAAGAATTGATGCTTTTGAACTGTGGTGTTGGAGAAGATTCTTGAGGGTCCCTTGGACTGCAAGGAGATCCAACCAGTCCATCCTACAGGAGATTAGGCCTGGGTATTCATTGGAAGGACTGATGTTGAAGCTGAAACTCCAATACTTTGGCCACCTGATGCAAAGTGCTGACTCATTTGAAAAGACCCTGATGTTGGGAAAGATTGAGGGCAGGAGGAGAAGGGGATGACAGAGGATGAGAGGGCTGGATGGCATCACCGACTCAATGGGCATGGGTTTGGGTGGACTCCAGGAGTTGGTAATGGACAGGGAAGCCTGGTGTGCTGCAGTTCATGGGGTCGAAAAGAGTTGGACATGACTGAGCGACTGAACTGAACTGATGTGCACTTAATGTATTTAATTTGTCTTCTTTTTTTTTTGACTACAGTGAATTTTTTAAGATTGAAAGACTTTTGACATACAACTGAACTTTGGCTATACAGTGTAATGATTTACTATTTATTTATTTTGCATAATGATCATCACAGTAAGTCTAGTTAATATCCATTCACTGTACATAGTGAAATTTTTCTCCTGATGAGAACTTTTAAGATCTATTCTCTTAGAAATTTAGCAACTTTCAATTATGCAATACAGAATTATTATTAACTGTAGTCACCGTGGGGGCTTCCCAGTGGCACTAGTGGTAAAGAACCCACCTGCCAATGCAGGAGACATAAAGAGAGGTGGGTTTGATTCCTGGGTCAGGAAGATCCCCTGGAGGAGGAAACAGCAACCCACTCCAGTATTCTTGCCTAGAGAATCCCTTAGACAGAGAAGCCTGGCAGGCTACATACAGTTCATAGAGTCGCAAAGAGCTGGACACTATTCAGGCGACTTAGCACACACACGTAGTCACCATGCTGTACAGTACATTCCAATGATTTGTTTATTTATAATTGGAAGTTTGTAACTTTTGACTGCCTTCACCCATTTCACCTCCCCATCCCCTGCCTCTGGCAACCACCAGCTCTGTATTCATGAGCTTGACTTTTTTTTTTTTTTTTAAAGATTCCATATATGAATGAGATCATGCGGTATTTGTCTTTCTCTGACTTATTTCACGGGTACCCTCAAGTTCCATCCATGATGCCACAAATAGCAAGGTTTTCTTTTTCATGGCTAAATAATATTCCTCTCTGTGTGTGTGTGTGTGTGTGTGTGTGTGTGTACACACTGCATTTTCTTTATCCATTCATCTGTCAATGGACAGTTTGTTTCCATATCTTGGCTCTTCTAAACAATGCTGCAGTGAACAAAGGGATTGCAGGTATCTTTTTGAGTTAGTGTTTCATTTTCTGCAGATAAATACTCAGAAGTGGATCCAGATGGATCATATGATATTTCTATTTTTATTTTTTTAGGAACTTCTGTACTGTCTTCCCTAGTGGCTGCACCAGTTTTACATTACCAAATGGCAACCCACTCCAGTGTTCTTGCCAGGAGAATCCCAGGGACGGGGGAGCCTGGTGGGCTGCCGGCTATGGGGTCGCACAGAGTCGGACATGACTGAAGCGGCTTAGCAGCAGCAGCAGCAGCAGCAGCAGTAGTGCACAAGCATTTCCTTTTCTCCACACCCTCACTGTGCTGTGTGCTTAGTCGCTCAGTCATGTCCGACTCTTTGCAACCCTAGGGACTATAGCCCGCCAGGCTCCTCTGTTATGGGATTCTCCAGGCGAGAATACTGGAGTGGCTGCCATGCCCTCCTCCAGCGAATCTTTCCAACCCAGGGATTGAACCCAGGTCTCCCACACTGCAGGCAGATTCTTTACCATCTGAGCCACAAGGGAAGCTCTCACTAACACTTGTTATTTCTTGTCTTTTTAATGATAGCCGTTATAACAGGTGTAAAGTAATATCTCATTGTGGTATTTATTTGTATTTCCCTGGTATTTAGTGATGTTGAGGATCTTTTCATGACCCTGTTGGCCATCTGCATGTCTTCTTTGGAAAAATGTCTATGCAGATCCTCTGTCCATTTTTAAATAAGACTTCTTTTTTTTTTTTTTGCTATTGACTTTTATGAGCTATCTATATATTTTGGAAAATTAACCCCTTATCAAATATATGATTCCCACGTATTTTTTTCCATTCAGTAGGTTGACTTTTCATATAGAAAGGGTGCTTTTGTTTTGCTTTTTTTAAAATAGTACCCTCTCAGTTGTTTGAAAGTTAGATGTCTTGCTTTCAATTTTTCTAGTAATGGCCATATAGTTTTTGTGAATTTAACTCCTAACATCAGTTACAAATTAATAATATTTGCTCATATGAAAGATGAGAAATTAACTGTTTTCACTTTTTCTCTTTTCTATTCTTTGTTAATTTCAATATACTGCCATTATAAATATGCCTCCTCCTTTTTTAAAACCAATTTTTATTATTTTCAATTTAAAGAATATTATCAATTTTATAATCATATTGGAAACACTTATTTTGCCTGTACATTTAACTGGTTTGACTGCTTAGAGACAGCCATATTCAACTCATTTTCTGCTTCTTATTTTAATTAATATACATTTGTTCCTGCATAAACTTTCTAAAATTTCATTGTTATTTTTTTTGAGGAAGTTTACTTCAATTCTAAATCTGCTGAATATTTAGAATCTGAGAATATCTTTCTCTTGATACTTGCACAGATGACATGTTGCTTTAGGTATAGAATTCTTGGATTTCAGCCTTTTGCTTTTAAAGTTCTACAATTGGTACTCCATTATTTTTGGTTTTACATATTGTCAAGAAGCTCATGACCAACCTGCTGTTTATTCGTTGTGAGCAATCTAATTTTTTTTGGATGTGATTATTATCTGTGAAGTATGAACACCTCAGCAGTCTGTTTACTTCGCTCTGTTATAGTTGCTAACGGAGATTGGTGCTTTGTTGCTGTTAGGGTTCCTTGCAGTATGAGTCACTCTTTCAATTTTCTCAAGTTTTTTCCTAGACAATATTTTTTCCCACCCTTTTTGTTTTACACCCTTTTCACTCCGCAGATTTCAGTCTCTTTTTCTAGCCTTCCGTGATAGCTCAGTTGGTAAAGAATCCACCTGCAATGCAGGAGACCCTGGTTCGATTCCTGGGTTGGGAAGATCCACTGGAGAAGGGATAGGCTACCCATTCCAGCATTCTTGGACTTCTCTTGTGGTTTAGCTGGTGAAGAATCCACCTGCAATGTGGGAGACCTGGGTTCGATCCCTGGTTGGGAAGACACCCTGGAGAAGAGAACAGCTACCCACTCCAATATTCTGGCCTGGAGAATTCCATGGACTGTATAGTCCATGGGGTCACAAAGAGTTGGACATGACTGAGCTACTTTCAATTTTCTAGCCTTAAGTAGTTTAGATCCTGGACTGTGATCTCTGCATTTTTCCCCCCACAGTTTTTGTTTCTCTTTCTTTTTCTTCAGTCTTCTGCATTTCTCATATATATATATATTTTTTGTTTGTTTGTTTTTCTTTTCTTCTCAGGTTTTCTGCTGAGAATTATACTGGATTTTATTTCTATGACATTGCCTTCTCTGTGATTATTTTCTTGTCAGTTTTCTAATTTGATTGATAAGACATCTTCCCAATGTTGTTGAGGAAATATGGTAAATACTTTTCAAACATTCTTTGGCAAATCTATTTGAGAGTGAGGTAGTTGTTGAGTTCTGAGTAACTGGTTGTGACTTTTGAGCCACAGCATCCCTTCACAGCAGAGGCAGATCCAGCACCTAATTCTTGATTTTCCAGCAGAGGCAGATCCAGCGCCTAATTCTGACTCATGATCAGGTTGGACTAGGCTTCAGCAGAGATGAACAGGAGAGCAGGCAAATCCGCTTCTAGCCCTATGCAAAGAATGAGTGGTGTAAGGGAATTATAGGCAGTACTTAGTCAGCAACCTAGCAAAATAGAAGAGGAATCCAAGCAGGTGTCTCTTATTATCCCAGTATATCTAGAATCCCTGTAAAAAAAAAAATGCTCTCTGAAGTTTCTGAGCCTGTGCTATGTGGGTCCATCTCATTTTTCTTTTTTGCCTAATTTCTGTGGGTAGAAATTTTAGATCAAACAATAACGATGATTTCAGACATTTTTCTTGTTTTTGACTTTAATGGAAAAGGCCCCAGAGTTTGAACTTAAACTTGCAAATGGAATTGCTTGCTGTTTGATATGAATGTTAGTTATAATGTTAGGCTAATATATCCTATTCTTGGTTTACCTTTTTCTCTTTTAAAGCAATCGTGGCTATTAGGTAAATTTTGACATCTATTGAGATAATTATATAGCTTTTATTATTTCACCTGTTGATCCTATGTATTATTTAATTGAATTTACTAACATTAGAAAATCTTCTATGGTTCAGGCATGATTCTTCAGGATGAGTTTCTGTCACAACATCCTGTTGTGTTTGACTAGCTACTGTTTTGGGGTTTTCTTTAGGCTTTTGTATGTATACCCATGAAAAGTAATTGATCCATTACCTTTTCTTTCCATTTGGCAGGTTTTTGTATCAGGGTTTTGCTGAACTTATAAAGGTATTGGAGACTTTTCCATCTTTTTACGCACTGGAAGTGATTATAAAATAACTATTTCTCAATATTCTGACACATATTCCTGTGAAATGTATAAACATAAAAGTTTGGGAGTATTCTATATCAGTATTTAGTTTATATTATGTTTACTAATTATTCAAAAGATCATTTTCTTTAGTGAATTTGATTATTTGTCCCCAAAATCACACATTTCTTTTTGTTTTGAAATGTTAATGTAAATGTGTACTTGTCATTCTTTATATTTTGATGTCCTTTAATCTATAAATACATCATCTTTGTGATTTCTAGTTTTATAAGTACTTATCTTCTTTTTCTTAATTTGACATCCGGATAATTTTCCTTATAAATATATATATATTTTTTTTTCTCAGAGAACTGAATCACTGTTTAGTGGTATTAGTTTAGTTTCTGGAGGGAGGGTTTTATATTTTGCATTTTACTTCTGCTAGTAGTTTTTTAGATTTGCTGTATTCTTTCCTTATTTTCTCCAGCTTCTTTTTCAACTTCGCCTTTACTAACTGATTTCTAATTTTTAATTGATTCATAATTCAAATAATCTAAAATGCATATTTCTTGAGTGTTCGGGTTAAGGGATTTGCTACTGCTAAGTCACTTCAGTCATGTCCGACTCTGTGCGACCCCATAGACAGTAGCCCACCAGGCTCCCCCATCCCTGGGATTCTCCAGGCAAGAACACTGGAGTGGGCTGCCATTTCCTTCTCCAGTGCATGAAAGTGAACAGCTATATAACTCATACCATAGTATAAAATATAGAAAATGTCTTTAGTTCCTTGAGAAATACATTTTCCTACTCTGTGGCTTATATATTGATTTCTTGATAGAGTCTTTTGTCTAGCAGATACTTTGTTTTGATTAAATCTAGCTTACCACTTTTTTCATGTCCAGTGCTTTTTGATTCCTGTCTAATGATTTTACTTACATCAATAATGTTATAAAATATTTTATTACATTTTCTTCTAGAAGATTTATGATTCTAGCTTTTAAATTTAGGTCTGCAATCCATGTGAAATTTGTTTTTGTGTATGGAGTGTGGTAGAAGTTGCGGTTCAGTTTGCCCTGTACTAATTTTTGGTTATTTTAAACACAATTTGTTTAAAAATATATATTTTCTGTCCAAGTCATTGAATTGACTTGGAACCTTGGTTTGGTATTGATTGACTGTAAATGTGACAGCCTATTTCTGGATTCTGTCTTCTGCTCTGTTTATCTATTTGCTCTGTTTTGTGCACTAACATACTGTCCTGATTTCTATAGTTTTCTTTCTTTATTTATCGCCGTGCCACAAGGTATGTGGTATCTTGGTATCAGGGATCAGATCTGCTCCCCCTGCATTGGAAGATTGGAGTCTTCACCACTGGACCACTAGGGAAGTCCCTTATGTCAAGTCTTGAAATCATGGCACATAGGTCCTAAAACTGTTCATCTTTTCCAAAATTGTTGTGGTTATTCTAGATCCTTTTCATTTCATACAGATTTTAGAATTGGCTTGTCAGTTTTGTCAACAGAACTATCTGGGATTTGATGCTGATTGTGTTAAATCTGTAGATGAATTTTAATAGAATAGATATACTAACAACAGTAAGTCTATAAGAAGGAGCTATCTCTCCATATCCTTAGATCATACTGAACTTCTCTCGATGGTATTTTATATGTTTTGCTTTGAATGACTTGCATATCTTTTGTTAGATTTATCCCTGTTAGTCGCTCAGTCATGTCCGACTCTTTGCTACACCATGGACTACGGTAGTTCACCTGGCTCTTCTGTCCAAGGGATTCTCCAGGCAAGAGTACTGGAGTTGGTTGACATTCCCTTCTCCAAGGGATCTTCCTGACCCAGGGATCAAACCTGGGTCTTTTGCATTGCAAATGGTTTCTTTACTGACTGAGTCATCAGGGAAGACCCTAGATTTATTTCATGGTACTGATGATTTTTGATGTCATTGTAGATTGTATTGTTTCAAAATTTCACTTTCAGTTTGTTTGCTTCTGGTATGTAGATATAGAGTGGCTTTTAAAATTGAATTTGTATTCTGTTGTCTTGCTAGTTCTAGTAATTTTTAATAGCTTCCATGGGCTTTTTTACATTCACAAAGGTGTTGTTCGTGACTAGTAGTTTTAATTCTTCCCATCTAAGTTTTATGTCTTCTGTACTTCTTTTCTTGCCTTGCCACACCAGCTAGGATTGATTAAAGTGATAAGAGGAGACATTTTTATTTCTTTCTTGATCTTAGGGAAAATCTTTCACCATTAAGCTTTTTGTTGATGCTTTTATCAGATTTTCTTTTCTCTATCCAGATTGCTGAGTTTTCATCTTGAACAGGCATTGAATTTTTCCAGTTCTTTTTCTGCATCTATCAAAACAATCATATTTTTTCTTGTATTCTGCTAATATATGGAATTACATTGATATATTTTCACATTAAGCCAACTCTATATTCCTAGAATATACCAGAACAATTCATGATGTATTTTCCTTTTCAGCTATTGCGGGATTTGATTCGCTAATATTTTGCTAAGGCTTTTTGATTCTATGTTTATGAGGCATATTGGGCTATAATCTTGCACTTTCTTTGCCAAGATATCAAGTTTATGCTGGTCCTATAAAATGAGTTGGAAAGTGTTTTTTTCTCTTTTAAGTTCTGAATGAGTTTGTTTGAAACTGGCATTTAACTTCCTTAAATGTTTATTTGAAGCTCTCTAGACCTGGAATTTTCTTTGTTGAAAGGATTTTTTTATATTATAAAAATTTTCAATTATGCAGAAATGTTGAATGAATTCATACAGTGAGCACCTATATACTCATCACACTGATTTTACAATGCTATATTTGCTGTATCATTTTTTATTCATCTCTCTATGTGAGAAGCTTTTTGATTATGAAACACTTTCTTCAAAATCATAGAGCTATTCAGATTTTCTGTTTCTTCTTGCATTAATTTTTGTCACCTCTGTGTTTCAAGATGTTTGTTCCTTTTAGTGAGTTGTCAAGTTTATTGACACAGATGTTTCTTAATATATTCTAATTATCTTTTTAATGTCTGTGCGTGCACACTCTGTCGCTCAGTTATATCCAACTCTTTGCAGGTCCATGGATGGTAGCCTGCCAGGCTCCTCTGTGCATGGGATTTTTCAGGCAAGAATACTGGAGTGGGTTACCATTGCCTTCTCCAGGCGATCTTTTTGACCCAGGGATTGAACCCACATTACCTGTGTCTCCTGTATTGGCAGGCAGATTCTTTACCACTGAGCCATCCTTTAATTCCTAACATTGTTAGTTATTTTTACTTTGTTTTTTTTCATCAACTTTCTTAAAGTATTTTTTAATCATTTTATAAACTAGCTTAGACTTTGACAATTTTCTCTACTGTTTGTTTTCATTTCATTGGTTTCTGCTTTTATTTTAAAATTATTTTTTTCAATTCACAGGGGTTTAATTTCATCTTCTTCATCCAGCTTATTAAAATGGAAACTTAGATCATTGATTTTAGACCTCTGTTTTCTAACACAAGTATTTAAAACTTTAGATATATTCTATAAATCCTTTTTTGAAAATTATAGTAAATTTTATTACATGTTCAGAGAACTAGGTTTGATTTGAATAGAGAAAAGAAGTCAGTTAGACTAACATTGATTGAGGACTTCCTTCACATGGTAAGGAGGTAAGCACACACCCATTTTACAGATGAGGAAACCAAAAGTCAAATCAGTGACTCTCATGCCTCACAAGAAGCTGCAGACCTAGAAGAATAATGGGACTGTGGTTTCACCTCTGTCCTTTCTGGATTCTCACTCCTCCCTGCTGCTATCCAGAAAGACAGATCCTGGAATGTTGTAACCACATGAATGACAATGATAGTAATTATTTGCTTATACAAGAATATTTTAAAGTTTGGAAAGTGTCTTCACCTCTTTCCTCTCACCTGTTTTTCCAGTATTCTTGTAATGATCAGGTGTGTGTGTGTGTGTGTGCATGTGTGGCACACAGGAAGGATGTGTTTTGGGAGAAAGGGGAAATGGAGACAGAAGAGATCATGCCTAGTCTTCCAGGCTGCATAAGGAATGCTGCATTCTCTTTTCTGGGCATTCAACATCTTTGGTATTCCATAAATCTTGATATGATGTGTTTTTTTTTTTAATTTTCAGTTTGCAATCTTTTGTTAAAGATTTTTTTTGATGTGGACTGTTTTAAAAGTATTAAATTTGTTACAATATTGTTTCTGTTTTATGTTTTGGTTTTTTTGACTGCAGGGCATGTGGGATCTTAGCTCTCCAACTAGGGATCAAACCCACACCCCCTGCATTGAAAGTCTTAACCACTGGACCACCAGGGAAGTCCCTAAAATCTTTTCTAATTTCTTTCCTGTGTTGTTTCTTTTCTTTTTTTTTTTTTTTTGCCTCTGACTCCTGAGTGGGTTAGAGATACCATGCTTAGTTTCTAACTAATAGAGGGTTTTATAGATATCTTACTGTGATTGTTAAAAAATATCATCAAAGTATCTTTACTATTATCGTTTGACTATCATTGCCATCAGAAAACATACCTTGTATAAATTAGACCCTTTGAAATTTACCATGTCTTGTTTTGCTGCCTAGCATGTGTTTCTTTATGCATTTAAAGAGAATGTGTATTTTGCACCCTTGGGTGTAGTATTCTATAAATGTCTATTAGGTCACACTGGTCAGTGATAGGGTCCACATGGGGTCTCACTGATAAGATGGCTCGTTATGTCGACCTTGCAAACAAAGAATAGATCACAGTGATGCTTGAGACTCACCAAATTACCCAAATGGCATCCTGCAAGCTGCGAGACCACCAGATTCCAGACCTCGGGCTACGTAACCATCCATTCAGAGAATTTTTCACTGGTGGAGTATAAGAAAGACCCTGACAGAAAGGGAGGACGCTGGTTCTCCTTAAGGGCCAGTCACCCTCTCTTTTCCCCCTAATAAATTTCCCTTTTCTTGCCTGACTGCCTGGCTTGCTCTCTTTTTCTCTCTACTCACCTTACACTTAGTAGTTCAGATCTTCTATAATTTCCTTGAAACTTTTTTTCTTCTATCATTACTGTCAAGAGGTGTTAAATTCTCTATGTGGGCTTGTCTGTTTTTCCCTTTAGTTCTATAATTTTTTCTTGTGTATATTTTGATGCATACGCATGTAAAATTATGTTTTCTTTATAAACTGACATTTTTGTTGTTATGAAACGTCTGATGATACTCTTTGTCTTGAAGTCACCTTTGTATGATATAAATATTGCCACATCAGCTCTATTGCTTTAGCGTGTGTCTGGCAGGCTTTTTCAGCTCTTTTACTTCTCAGTTATTACCACCTTTATATTTAAAACCTGTTTATTAGGAGCTTCAAATAATTGGGTTTCCTTTTTATCCAGCTAGCCATTAAAAAAAAATTCGTGTCTATTTACAATTCATGTACTTGTTGATAAGACTGGATTTGTATTTTCTGTTAGAACCATGTATTCTGTTTTCTTCTCTTCCTCCTTTTCTGCCATCTTTGGGTTAAGTGAGAGTGTTTCAGTATTTTATTTCATCCCTCTTACTCCCTTATTAGCCATATTATTTTGTATATATGTATCTAGTGGTTGCTTTAGAGATTACAAATGCATTTTAACTAATCACATCTTTCTTTGAATAATCTTATGCTACTTCCTGAACAATCTAAGAATCTTACAACATATAAATGAATGTTGTCATGTATTTTATACCTCCATATTTTATATTGTATTTATCACCATTTCACCTTTTCTGGTGTTCTTTATTCTTTCTCGTATGTGAGCTTTCTTCTGGTTTCATTTCCTTTCAACCTTAATGTCTTTTAGCATGTCTTTGACTATACACCTCCAAGAGAAGAATAATCTTAGGTTTTGACTGACAGGAAATGTCCTTTATTTTTGAATTTTTAAATTGTGGTTAAATATATATAATATACAATTTGCCTTTTTAGATATTTTAAGTGTACAATTCAGCAGCATTAAGTACATCCACCATGTGGTACAGCCATCAGTCAGTTCAGTTCGGTTCAGTCACTCAGTCGTGTCCGACTCTTTGCAACCCCATGAATCGCAGCACTGCAAGCCTCCCTGTCCATCACCAACTCCCGGAGTTCACTCAAACTCACGTCCATTGAGTCAGTGATGCCATCCAGCCATCTCATCCTCTGTCGTCCCCTTCTCCTGCCCCCAGTCCCTCCCAGCATCAGAGTCTTTTCCAATGAGTCAACTCTTCACATGAGGTGGCCAAAGTACTGGAGTTTCACCTTCAGCATCAGTCCTTCCAATGAACACCCAGGACTGATCTCCTTTAGGATGGACTGGTTGGCTCTCCTTGCAGTCCAAGGGACTCTCAAGAGTCTTCTCCAACACCACAGTTCAAAAGCATCAATTCTTCGGCACTCAGCTTTCTTCACAGTCCAACTCTCACATCCATACATGACCACTGGAAAAACCATAGCCTTGACTAGACGGACCTTTAACCAATCTCTATTTCCAAAACTCTTCCGTCACCCCAAAGAGAAACTCTGTAGCCATTAAGCAGTAACTCACCATTATTCTATTACCGCCACCCCTGGGACCTCCCAGTCTACTGTCTCAAAGGTTCTGAGGTGGGTGTCAGGACTTTCCGGTCCTGACAGCCCTGATGGAACCCCACAGATCTCTTTTTGCTTCAGAGCTGAGCTGCCAGGTTTTCTGCAGCTTAAGGGGAGTTATCTTCCCTCGCCTGGTTTTCTGAGTTGTGCAGGAGCTCTGTCTTCGTTCTGCTGCCTGTTCCTGGTCCTTGGAGAACAAGTGCAGACACTCTGTGAAGCCCGGGGGCCTCAGAAGGAGTTCTCTCAGCTCTCCTGCCCCCTTCCCCCAGCTTTCACCTCATTTGCTTCAATCACTCAGTGAAGGTCCCGAGGATGCAGGTGGTGAGTGGTAGAGAGTAAGTGCTCTGCATCTGGGCTCCTTGGGATTCGAATCTGTCACAGCAGCCCACACACAGCCCCTGCAAGTTTGTTAGAAGTCAGGCTGATTCCTCCTCAACCCAGTATGCACCATGAATGAAAGCAGACAGTGGTGCTTCTCTGCTTGGAAGGGCTCATCACTTCCTGGAATTTAGTTTGTTTAAGTTTCTTTGATCCCTCAGCTCTCGGATGGAATTAAAAAAAGAAAGAAACTATGACTTTCTGGTTTATCCTGCTTGTTCTTATTACAAGTGAGGAGGGTGGTCTCTGTGACTTTCCACATTCCAACCATAAATGCAATCCTAGCTTCTTTTGCTTTGTATTTGAGTCCATGATTTCTAGGATTCTCTGAGAACAAGAAGTAGATACTTTTAAAAAACATTTCTTGTGGTTTCTGCAGTAAAATTTGCTTTTTCCACCCTAAAGCAAAATCCTTTCAGCTACCCCTACAGATAGAACACCATTTACTGGTTCTCAAATGAGCAACAAATTAAGAAGGCCTGAGCTGTACATTTGCCAAAAGACAGGCCCCATGGATTGCCCGTGGCCCACACTGACAGTGTCTCAGATCTACTGAGCACAGCCCTCTTCCTGTCTCCAGACTAGCCAGAGCTCATCGAGTGTCCCACTGGATTGAGTGGGCCTCATTCCTGCTCCGGGTACGCCTGCTCTGTTCTCTGTCAAATCAGAGCAAACACCCTGCCAAGTGCCTCCCTGTTCCAGCACATCTCCATCCAGTGTGCCCTGCTCTGTGGGTACTTCCTCACCCCTGTGCAGACATCTCTCCTCCTGTGCCAGAGGCCCAAGGGCATAGTACCCCAGGGGACTCCCCCTGGTACACGCCTCACACCCTTTCCCCATTGCATTCAATGTTAGTAAACAGTCAACTCATTCATTCCCTAGACTCTTGAGAAACCCCTTTTGACCAAAAAAAAAGCACCTAAAAGTTGAGAATTGTGTTTTATTCAGTGGACTTGCTGAGGACTTAAGCCAGGAGACAGCCTCTCGTATAGCTCTGAGGGGCTCTTCTGAAGAGGTAAGGGAGGAGCCAGGTTATATATTAATAGGAGTTTAAAAAAAAAAAAACAGATAGTCAGAACATTGAAAGATTTCTGTTAAAGAAAACCAGACATCTTAGTTAATGAACTTAGTGCTTTTCTATGGGTGGAAAGATACAGGAGTCTGGGCTCATTGAAATCATTCCTTTGATATGCACCTTACCTATCTAGGGCCAGTATCTTGTTTTTCTCCATCCTGAATCCCCTCAGGTGGCACAGTCAGGGCAGCTACAGTGGTTGATGGCTTGATGGCCCCCAACATCCTTTGTTTGCTGATGTAACAGGTGACCTTCTTCATCCATACCTCCTCTATGTGTCACACAACATTCTAGGCACTTGGCATTGAACTGTGGGGATACTGAACAAGCCACATCCCTGCCTGTATGGAGCTTCCATCCAGTACTTCTTCTGTCCTCACAACCTTATGAAGTGGGTTCTTTCACTGATGTCATTTTCCAGGTGAGAAAGTAGAAGCACAGAGATACTAAGTAAATTGCCCCGGGTCTCCCAAAATGATACGGGTGAAGATTCCTGCAGGAACATAATTTATTTGCAGAGCAGGAGGGGCTGTTTTCTTCCCAGTTGTCGCAAGGACTGAACTATTCTTACCCAGCGGGCCCACCTCCAGACAGTGTGCTTACTTGATAGTCTGCAGATTTGGCCTCTGGATTTCACTTGGATAAATTGCTGTTGCCAGTTTTTGTGTGTTTGTGGATTTTCAGGGCATTTTAATTAGGAATCAGGGGAGGGAAGGCAAGCCCTGTTAGTCTGGCTGCCGGGATAGCTTGGAGTCTCTTAAGCCTTACTTATGACACAAATCACCCGCGTGGATCAAAATTTGGGCTCACTGCTTGTGATTTAAATGCTTGCTGCCTGAGGGGCCCTAAGTACAGGTGGCCTGTTCCATGTATTTTTATTTAATCCTGGTTCCCTTCTCAAAGTAGGTAGCTGTAGATAAATTGCTTGATGGGGGCACCACCAAAAATAATCATTTCTTATGGTATGCTCTGAAGGCAAACATTTCACCAAAATTTTAGGAAACATATGCTTTTCTAACATTCCACCCCTCACTCGCCCAAGCCTCAAAAAGGGCAGGCACTTAGCACAACTGGCAAAAGATGAATAAATTTCCCCCTCATTTACATAACTATTCATTAGCTAGGGTTGCCATGGTAACGGTGCCTTCCAGACACAGACCTGTGGGCCCCGCACAACTTCATTTTGGAAACTGTCTGGAAGCCTGTACAATTCTCCTGGAGCTTGACAGGGGAGGGTGGTTTTAGGCAAGAAGGAGCCTAGAGGTTTCCAGTCATCTGCAGGTTACAATTACCAGGTAAGTAGACATAGGAAAGTGAAAGTGTTAGTTGCTAAGTTGTGTCCAACTCTTTGCAACCACATGGACTGTAACACCTGTCCATGGAATTCTCCAGGCAAGAGTAGTAGAGTGGGTAGCCTTTCCCTTCTCAGGGGATCTTCTTGACCCAAGGCTTGAACCTGGGTCTCCCAAATTGCAGGCAGATTCTTTACCATCTGGGCCACCAGGGACACAGGAAGAGCAGCATTTTACTGGAAAACAGTCTGTGTTGCTCTGGGTGTTCTCTGCCTGCCAGTCACTGGGTGCAAGACAGTCAAATACAAACACAGTGAGTGAGCTCTTATTTAACCCCTGTCATTTGTCCCCTTGGACACATGCCTGTCTATTTGAGATCCTGGGATATGAACACACGCACACACACACATACTCATCCCTATAGACTTTTTTACAACGAAGGCAAGATCCCTGTTGAGGAAAAGGGATTTGGGAATTGAGGGTTTGTGCGAAAGAGAGAGAGTGCTGGAGACTTTTTGAGGTGGGTTCTAAACTTCTCCCTGCCTCTGGCTGGTCCAGGGTCCTGGTCCAGTCCAGTGACCTCGAAGCCACTTTCAGTCATCGTGGAGGTGGTTCTCCAGCTTTGCCAATGAGACCTTTCCGCAGCATAGCAAGTGGCTCACAGCTGCCTTCCTGATGTCGCAGATGTGCTGAGCACCATCCTCCTTTCATCCTAGGACTGGTCAGAACTCATCCAGAGTTGAGTGGGCATCTTTCTTGCTTCAGGTACCCTTGCCCTATTGTCTGTCCAAATCAGGGCACACGCCATGCCCAGTGCCTCCCTGTTCCAGTACACCTCCAGTCCTGGAGCGTCCTTCTTGTCTGGAGAACCTTGACATGTCTCCTTTCTTCAATTTTTATAGCACCTAACTGTAACCCTTATATCTTCCTTTAAACTCTTTATTTTATATCAGAGCATAGCCAATTATGGATTCCCTGGTGGCTCAGTGGTGAAGAATCCGCCTGCCAATGCAGGAGACACGGGTTTGATTCCTGGGTTGGGAAGATCCCCTGAAGAAGGGAATGGCAACCCATTCCAGTATTCTTGCCTTGGAAATCCCACAGACAGAGGAGCCTGCTGGGCTACAGTCTAAAAGATTTTGACAGAATTTAACGACTAAACAACAATAGCCAATTAAAAGTGTTGTGACAGTTTCAGGTGGACCGCAAAGAGACTCAGCCGTATACCTGTGTCCCTTCTCCCCGCAATAAATCTTTTAAAAAATATATCTTGTCTCATGAAGTTTGAACCTTCTCCCAAGCGTGTTCTACTCAAATTTACATTTGGCACCCCTAGCTCCTAGCATGGTGCCTGACATGTGATAGATACTCTGTAAATATTTGTTGATTAGTAGAATAGATGAATGTCTGTGCACTTGGCAAGCAGGATGTAAAGAAACCGTATCTGATGCCGGGTTTCTCATAAAACCGGCAGCTGCGCAATTCGTTTTATGGTGGGGAGCTGGCCACACAGACTCATCGAGGTGGGCCCTGAGGGGTCCTGCACAGATGACTAGGGCACTGCCTCACCTCTGCAGCCCAGCTTGGACTGCATTTTCTCTCTGGAAGTGGTTTTACTCATGAGTCCAAATGTGATATTTTCTTTCTCTGAACTCTTAGCATGACTTGATGTGACCTCTCTGGTTTACCTTCTCAGTTAATTGACCAAAGGCTGGTCTTACCTGTCTCATTAAGAAAGACTGATGTGGAAGTTGGACTCGTGTTTATTGCCCTCTGTGGGATAGTCAGCTTCTTTTCTTATGTATTAATTTTTATGAAGCTATAATTGGCACATAAGTTGTATGAGTTTTTGGTGTACAGTGTAATGATTTGATATGTAGTGTGATGTGATTATCACAATAAGTTTAGTTATCATCCATCGCCATATGCAGTTACATTTTTTTCTGTGATGAGAACTTTTAAGATTTACTCTCTTAGCAACTTTCAAATATGCAATACAGTATTGTTAACTATAGTCACCATGCTGTCAGTTAGATCCCCAGGACCTATTTATCTTTAGGAAATTTATACCTTTCTTTTGATTACCTTCACCCGTTTTACCCACCTCCACCCCACCCCACCCCCCCACTTCTGGTAACCACCAATCTTTTCTCTGTATCTATGCATTTGATTTCTTTTAGATTATGCATATAAAGAGATTGTGTAGTATTCGACTTTGTCTGATTTATTTCACTTAGCATAATAGCATTTATATTGTCACAAATGGAAAAATTTCCCTTTTTAAGGCTGAATCATACTTCTATATTTATATGTATACATGTTCTCTCTATCCATTTGGTATGGTCAGCATCTTAAGTGTAGGGTTCTGGCATATTAGGGCTTCCCAGGTGGGTGTAGTGGTAAAGAACCTACCTATCAATGCAGGAGACATAAAAGACATGGGTTCGATCCCTGGATCAGGAAGATCCCCTGGAGGAGGGCATGGCAACTCACTCCAGTATTGTTGCCTGGAGAATCCCATGGACAGAAGAGCCTGGTGGGCTGCAGTCCATGGGGTCGCAAAGAGTCGAACAGGAGTGAAGCGACTTAGCGTGCTTGCATGCACCTGGCATGTTGACTTTGAGTCCCTTGGTTACCCGACCCCTTACACATGATAGGTGCTCAGCAAAAACTTTTGGAAGAGGGACTAAATGAAACTCTAATCCTACCTCTTCTGTTCCCAGAGAAACACTCTTATGATCTTATGATACCCATCCCCCCAGGCTAAAGTTTAACACCCATACTTGTAGCCTGGAATTATAGGTTCTTGGAGCCATGGGGAACTAGAAAGAAATCAGGACTGATGGGAGGCTCTCCACCTGCTTCTGTTTTGACTTTCCAGGTGGGTTCAATCAGGCCTTGGGATTGAAAGCACTTCTGCTTAATTTCACAAGGTTTATTGAACCAAACCTCCAGTCAGACTTAAGAAACAGTCATCAGGGTGGGGCAGGGGTGTATTTTACAAAAACACATGACAGAGTCTGGTCCCCTCAGAAAGAAGCCGCAAAAGCTAAGAGGGGACACAGTTAAAATCTATAACCCAGGATTATACATCAGATTTTGAAACTGGTGCTTTGGGGTCCCTTTGATCTCGAATGACAAGTTTTGTATACAAAAAGTAAGTCCTACTTCATAGACCTGTAATATGTTCAGGAAACTCCTCCCTCTTGAAGAAGAGAGAAGGGAGAGATGTAAGTGGATTCCAAAGTGGTGAAGGAGATTCATGAATCACAAACAGTGATCCAGAGCGGGAGGGATATAGTCCATGTTTGAGGTTCCCTGTCATGGAGAGGAACCCAACTGGGTCCCAGAGGCCTCCGTGCAGAGAGAAGGCCAGGCCAGGGGGAGCCTCCTAGAGGGCCTGGGACAGTTGGACAAATTCTCTGGCCCAGAGCAGACTTCACCTGTTCTTGCCTGGAATCCTCAGGAAGCAGTGTGAAAATGATGACCTAGTGCAAGTTTTCTTCTAACTTTTTGGAAAGAAAAGAGATGGAGAATGTAATGAGTATTCGACATTTGTGACAGCATTTCACCTTCATCTGCCCTCTCCCTTCATATGTGTTATTGTGGTTGGCTGACCAAACTGGTCTTGACAGAGAGACCTTTTGCTTTGTAGTGACAAGAGTTTTTCCTCAAGCAATTAGAAAAGATCAGGTGGAAGGGAGAAGAGGTTGGGACAGCCCAGGGCTGGAGGGAGTTGCTTGAGGGCAGTCAGGCACCAAGACTGTCCTCTGTGCCCCGTGGGGTTTAGGGACAGATGCTCTGTTCAAGGGAAGGACGTTCTCTATGGGGACCTCTGTACACCCTCAGGAGGCCACGGTCCGGCTCTGCCTCCTCTCAGCTTTAAGCTCATTATGCCGTTTATGTAACACCCTGCTTTTTTGTGCTGTTGCATATGCATTAACCATACGATCATAGGATCTCAGGGTGTTTTGCCGAAAGTTTTCACTTTTGTCTCAGGTTCAAAGGATCTGTTAACAAAATAAGCCACTCATTATATACAAATAAATAATACAGATATTTATTAGAGAATTATCTAGCTTCTTTTCAACATACTAACCTTAAAAGAGACATAGAGCAGAGAATACATCACCAAGTTGGGTTTTAACCAATATCCAGACTTAATCAGCACTGAGAAGTCCTGTGTCACAGCACACTTGGAGTCTCAATTGGGAAAAGGGTCCCAGGCAGCACATCGGCTCCGTGGATAAGACCTCAGATTGCAGTTCGGTTCCCATTTATAATCCCAGGACAGAAGCAAACTGGTATGTCGTCAATCTGTGACCAAACTGCAAGCCTGGTTTCATGTTAATGCTGTTTGTTTTGTTGTGTAAAACTTGGAGTGTTGCTAAGCCTGGAGCTTGATTGGCTAGGCCCTCTCCAGGGTCTCAACAATCTTAAGATTCCACCCCCCACCCCCGCCCATCTTATCTATGGTGCTGCCAGTCTTGCACTCACAGCAGGCAGTCACTCCCAGTCACTCCCAGTCAGGGCAATGTCCAGGCAGGTTAGAAGCAAGGTCAGAGGCTGCTCTGCTTTGTCTATGAAGCCTGAACAAGACTATTTATTTAATTTCCTTAACAAAGGGTAAGGAGAACTGGAGAGCAGAAGGCACACAGAAAAGTGGTCCTCCAAAGATAGTAGGTTCTAAGCCTTGAAACTTGAAAAATGTTACCTTATTTGGGAAAGGGATCTTCAAAGATGTGATTAAGTGAAGAATCTTGAGCTGAGGAGATAATCCTATATGATCAGGTTGGACCCTAAGTGCCTTCACACCTATTCTTTTTTTTTCTTTTTTTAAAGATCAGCTTCTTCTTTAAAATTTTATTTTTTTGTGTCTGTTTTGGGTCTTTGTTGCTGCATTCAGACTTTCTCTGGTTGTGGCGAGTAGGCATTACTCTTCTTTGGGGTGCTCAGGCTTCTCATTAGGATGACTTCTCTTGTTGAGCAGATTACCGGCCCTAGAGCACGTGGGGTCAGTAGTTGCTGTGCATGGGTTTAGTTGCGCTGCTGCACATGGGATTTGCCTGGACCAGGGATGGAACCCATGTCCCCTGCATTGACAGGCAGATTCTCAACCACTGGACCATCAGGGAAGTCCCACATCTATTCTTCTATTTGTGTGTGGGGGGGGGAAGTTTTTTCTTTTAAATTACTTATTTTTAATTGAAGGATAATTGCTTTACAATATTATGTTGGTTTCTGCCATACATCAACATGGATCAGCCATAGGTATACATATGTCCCTTCCTTCTTGAACTTCCCTCCCACCTCCCACCCCGTCCCACCCCTCTAGGTTGTCACAGAGCACGGGGTTATAAGAGGGAAGCAGAGGACAGATTTGGCATGTGCAGAGTAGAAAGCCATGTGGAAACAGAGACAGAGATGAGAGTGATGGAGCCACAAACCAAGGAACTCGGGCAGACACCAGAACCTGGAAGTTTCTCTGGAGGAAGTGATCTTGATTTTGACCCAGTGATGCTGACTTTGGGTGTCTGGCCTCCAGAACTGTCAGAGAAGTTTTTACTGTTGTAGGCCCCCAAGTGTGTGATGATTTGTCACAGCCGCCACAGGAAGCTTATACAGGATGATACTCACTACAGGCAAATGTCCCACTTGTCCTTGATTGATGTCTCCCGAGCAGCAGCTGCTTGAATCTAGTACTTTCTACGGCCACCCGTCTCACAGTCAGAGAGTTCTGATGGGGTGATCAGGCTGGTTCCAGTGAAGTCTAATTCACCCCATGGGTCCTCAGCCACTCAGTGTCACCTCTGCTCCCCATGTGCTTTGACACCTGATGTCCTGGTTGACAAGTCAAATTGTCCTTAATGGGAAAGTGATTTTTACTGTTCTCAAAAATTGTTCTGAACTCTACTGCAGCTTAGAATAAGTCTACTTCTACTTCTGAGAGTTCTCCATGTATCTTCCCCCCACCCCCAGTTTTCCTGCAATTATCAATATAAAAATTATGATAATAAAAATAGTGTTGTTTGGAACTTCCCTGGACCAGTGGTTAAGACTTTGAACTTTCAGTGCAGGAAGTGTGGGTTCCATCCCTGATGGGGAACTAGGATCTCATATGCATTGAGGCCAAAAAACCAAAACATAAAACAAAAGTAATATTGTAACAAATTCAATAAAGACTTTAAAAAATAGCATTATTTTGCATCATTGTTATGGTTTAACCTTTTCAGAATTTTTTTTTTTTTAACTATCTTGAGTAAAGTAGCTAAGTGAGCATTAGTCCAATAGAAAAATATGGAAAATGATGTGAAAAGAGGAGGAATGACTGGGCCCAGGTCAACAAGTAATTAATGGAAAGCCATGATTATCATCCAGGATCCTTTCAAGTTCATCACGATATGTACCACTGGAATCCAAGTGGTGTGAAGGCAGTCCAGGGGTGTGGAAAAAAATCCACTGTGTTGTGGTAAAAAAGTACTAGGAATTCCTCATCTGTATTTTGAATCTAAAATCAAGAAGAATGTGGAACTTGTTAATATTTGACAACAGGCCATGCATCTAATTTATGAATAACTGAATGTCCTGTGTGTTTTCAAATCCTCTACTGATGGAAGTGCATACTTTTTAAAAAGTAAAGAGATTGCTATTCTCCACCATCCTTGTCCTTTTTAGCCAAAACATGTTGTTGTTTTTTAAAATTTCCACTGAATTTTTTTCCAAAATAGATTATTTGAGGTTTGATTCAGGATGATATTTATGCGTGAACGTGTGGACACAAATTAGTAGGTGCTAATGAGATGACTGAATTAGTCTAGTTAACTCATCGTCTAGTAGGGGAGCCAGATGTGTAAACAATGACTAATAGACCACACACTTAGACATAAAGAGAGATGGAGGGATTACATTTTGAAAAATTAAGATACTCCACAGAGTTTGGGAGGTGGAATGGAACTGGCTGAATTTCTTCTCCGTTGACCTCTGATTTGTATCAACCACTTTACGAAAATGAGAGAGATGGCAGAGGTGGATGGAGGCCAACCCTTGATGTACCACTGCCCACGCCATGTGATGCATGGACATGTGACAGGGTGGGCTGTTCAGTGCATCACTGGGCAGCCCATGCCCATTCCTCCTTAGCAAAGTGGCTTATTGACCAATTCTCTATACTTTTTTTTTTTTTTTTGAGAGATACCTGATACAGATAAATTTTTCCCTACAAAATATTGCTCTCTAAAGTGTTTTGGAAGCTTGGAAGATGTGAAGGACCCATTTTGGCTCTGTAGACCTCAGACAGCTTGAATTTCTGCCTCTATTTTCTCATCTTCCCATCACTGGACAAAAACATCGAAGTAGCCTGTCTTTCTATTAGGTTGGCCAAAAGGTCTATTCAGGTTTTTCCTTAGGATGTTACAGAAAAACCTGAACAAACCTTTTGGCCAAACCAGTATTTCAGCTCAGCCTACTTGAAGGAGTAAGTACATATTGAGTAAGTCCTCTTCAGTGACTCCTGGCTGCTCTGTGCCTCACTTTCTTGTCTATAAACCTCCTAGGGTTGTTGTGAGGGTTAAATTAGTTGGGTGTTTCAATTTCTTATGTGTCTGCCACATAATAAGTGATCAAAGGTGTAAGCTCATTTTATCATTGCTATTGTCAAAGTCCCCAGTAAAGGTATGGATCTAACACTTCCTAACTCCTTCGGTCTGGTGGGGTGCCCTCTTCTGGAACGTGTGCCTGCATCACACTGAACCTGAGCACCTCTAACACTGGGAGCTCGTCCTTTTCCACTACTGGTGTGCAATGTCCATAATGACCCTCAGGAGTCCTTAGATAGTTTCCATGTATCATCAGATACCCCAGGGCAAACAGGTGTCCTAGAGTGGGGAGTTCTCAAAGGTTGGTCCTTACTGACTTCTGACACTTCCACTGGCCTTTGTAGAAGTCAAATCACACAGAATTCCATCATAATTTTATTATTGTTGTTGGTGAATGTTTGAAACCTTTCTAAAATTCACAGTGTGATTGTCTCCAAAGGCAGATCAATTCACGTATGGTTGAATTTGGTTAAACAGCAATAAACAGAAAAGAATGCTTGATCTTGGAAGCATTTGCTTTTATTGAAAAAAAATATATGTCCTGAATAGTATGGGAAATGACTGCCTTAGAAAGAGTGTATTTGAGTTTCACCAAATTCAGCCGGTTAATTTTTATATGGAAAAGTACTAATGGACAAGCTAGAAAAGGATAGGCTGAATGCTAAACTAAAATTAGGTAAATTTGTAACTGGATGAATAATTGTGCTCAAGGGAAGGTTCCTAGCAACACACCTCGGGGCTTTGCCACCAACTTTATTTTGTTCAAAAATCTTGGCAGTGATTTGCTGAAGCCAGTGCATGATGGGATTAGGATCCAAAAAGGTCTTGACAGGCTGGAATAATTAGGCTGAATCCAACAAGCTGAGACTGAGCAGAAACAATTGTAAGGCCTTGCCCTTGCCTCCTAACAACCAGCGATGCAAGAATAGGAAGCGAAAAGCATGATAAGAGAGGGACAGCTCTCAGCACAGGTGCAGATGCTTGGCACTGGCTTAGACGTGGATCCATAGAACGATGGAATGGTACTTCCAGGCTGTGTAATTAGAGGTATTGTGTCACAACAAGAGAAGTCATTATCCGCCTCTCCCCTGACTGTTTGGACCACAGATGAAGTATGGGTTTCAGTTCTGGCCTCCTAATTTTAAGATCCCATACAGCACATGTGGCAGGGAGGACCAGGATGCTAGCTGGACTCCAGATCATGTTCTCTGATGCATCAGATGGAATCGGGAACGCTTGCTTTGTAGAGAAGATTCCGGGAGGTCATGAGAGTTGTCTTCAAATATTTTAGGTTGCCATTTGATAGTCAAAGAGCTGTCATGCTTGAAGAATTAAACAATTTCTGGGGGACTCCTCAGGACTAGAATAAAAGTCAATGGATGAAAGCTGCTTCTGGGAAAGCAAAGTTTGACATAGAGGAAGACGTGCCATAACTCTTCAGTACTAACATTTCCAGCAGTCCATAGACAATTGAATTATAGTGGGAACACACTTTAGAACAATGCCTCAGAGTCACCTCTCAATGGCTCAGCCAATAAAAGATCTTCCTGCAATGAAGGAGATGAGGTTCTATCCCTGGGTTGGGAAGATTCCCCTGGAGAATGGAAGGGCTACCCACTCTAGTGTTTTTGCCTGGAGAATTCCATGGACAGAGAAGCCTGATAGGCTACAGTCCATGGGGTCACAAAGAGTCAGACACGATTGGGTGAGTCACACTACACTTTTTTTAGACTTAGGAGTTGAAGTTGTTGGCCAAGATTTGAGGATAGGTTGTATTGTTGATTTAAAGGTAGCTCGTGGGTTTTTTTTGTTTTGTTTTGTTTTTTAAGATTCTAGATGTATAAGTGACCAAGGTCATTGAGATGTAATAGCCTGATGTCTGTTCATGACCACACATATAATAGTAGTGCTGCTGCTGCTAAGTCACTTCAGTCGTGTCTGACTCTGTGCGACCCCAGAGACAGCAGCCCACCAGGCTCCCCCATCCCTGGGATTCTCCAGGCAAGAACACTGGAGTGGGTTGCCATTGCCTTCTCCAATGAATGAAAGTGTAAAGTAAAAGTGAAGTTGTTCAGTCATGTCCGACTCCTAGCGCTAGAACCACCTAAAACCAAAGTCAGAATTTTTTTTCAAAGATGAATTTGAAATCAGTATTTTAGCCACCTCATGTGAAGAGTTGACTCATTGGAAAAGACTCTGATGCTGGGAGGGATTGGGGGCAGGAGGAGAAGGGGACAACAGAGGATGAGATGGCTGGATGGCATCACTGACTCGATGGACGTGAATCTGAGTGAACTCCGGGAGTTGGTGATGGACAGGGAGGCCTGGCGTGCTGTGATTCATGGGGTCGCAAAGAGTCGCACACGAGTGAGTGACTGAACTGAACTGAACTGAAATGCCTGAGCAAACACTCACTGGACATGTAGGGGTCCTGCATCAAGAAGCATGAAGGAAATGACCTTGAGTCTAAAGATTTGATGCCAGGATTTACAAACACCTCTTCCTACATTAAAATAATACATTTATTGCAAAATATAGTTTTCAGTAGGATTATACCATCTAGCATAGCCAAATGAGCTGGCTCCCAAACCCTTCCCCACCTAATTTGATGAGTTTCCCAATCTAATTGGATTGTTTAGAATTGTCCATCTGGACAACAAAAGTGTCTGCCAAAAGTGGTTCGTTTTATGTTACCTTAATTGGCTTTGAATAGTTTTCTCAGTTAAAGGTTCAATTACACCTTGATGGTTTATAGAATCTTTATAGAGAAAAACATGGTTTTCCCTGATTTTCTGTTAACAAGGTGTGTATCCAATTCATCAATAAAAGCTGTTCAGAGTAGTTCAAATATATATCCAGGCTTACTCTTCAAGTTAGACACTTTCGGCTGCCAGAACATGGAATAATATAACTTTTTATTAGCACTCACGATAAGTCTGGAGATAATAAGAGTTTTTGGCTGGTTTAGTTTAGCCACTCAAGGCTGGTATGTGTGCGTGCTCAGTTGCATCTGATTCTTTGTGACTGCATGGACCGTAGCCCACCAGGCTCCTCTCTCCAAACGTTTTCCAGACGGGCCCTTTCCCAAGAGACCACCAACTCCCTTTTCTTACATTGCATCACCTCATACCATTTTGAAAGATTTTACATGATTTTGCAAATGTTAAAGCCTGCTAAGTCATGCAGTCTGAGAGTTAGAGCCTTAGAAGATTTCATCTTTTTAATTTTGATTTTTAAATTAACATACAGTATGACTGACTTCTTTTGGTTGTACAGTTCTGTGAATTTTTAACATGTAGATTCACATAACCATCAGTTCAGTTCAGTCGCTCAGTCATGTCTGACTCTTTGCTACCCCATGAACCACAGCACGCCAGGCCTCCCTGTCCATCACCAACTTCCCGAGTTTACCCAAAGTCATGTCCATTGAGTCGGTGATGCCACCCAACCATCTCATCTTCTGTATTCCCCTTCTCTTCCTGCCTTCAGTCTTTCCCAACATCAGGGTCTTTTCAAATGAGTCAGCTCTTCGAACCATGAACACATTCAAAGTACAGAACTGCTTGATCATGCCCCCCACATCCTTTGTATCTAAGTTCCTGAGAGATACTGGACTCCAGATTGTTTGTTGGTTTTTTGTGTGTTTTCCTTGTAATGTCTTTGGCTGGTTTTGGTTTCAGGGTAATGTTAGCCTCATAAAATAAGCTGAGAAATGTTCCTTCCTCTTTTATTTTTCTGGAAGAGATTGTGTAGAATTGATACTATTCTCCATAAATGCTTGGTAGAATTTGCCAATGCAGCCATCTGGGCCTCTAGATTTCTTTTTCAGAAAGTTTCAAATTATGAATGCAATTACCTCAATAGGACTATTCAGCTTATGTCATTTTATTCATTTTTGGTGAGTTCTGTATTATCTAAGGAATCAATCCTTTTCTTTTGTCTTACTTGCTTGGAGCTTATATATTGTATGTACTGACATTGAAAACTCCACCAGACATGTAATTTTTGGTTTTCAATCTGCAAGCATTTTTTAAAAGAATAGAATAGGATTAGGATAGTCTATCACCTTTACCCAGATATTACCATTCCTTTACTTTGGATGTTCTAAGTTCTCCTCTGGTATCATTTTTTTTCTCTCTGAGGAAGTTTCTTTGTCTGCTGACAATGAATTTCTCTGTTTTTCTTCGTATGAAATGTCTTTGTTTTGCCTCCATCCCTGAAAGATATTTTCACTGGATGTAGAATTCTGAATTGACAATTCTTTTCTCTTAGCACATTGATTTCTTTTTATATTTTTGGGCATGTGCTGTGTGAGATCTTAGTTCCCCAGTGAGGGATGGAACCTGCCCCTACTGATTGGGAGCTTGAAGTCTTAACCACTGGATCACTGGAAAGTCTGTCTCTTAGCACTTCAAATATTCTGTTCCTCTTCTGCTGACCTCCATGTTTCATGATGAGAAGTTCACCATCATTTGACTTGTTACTTCCCTGTGGCTCAGCTGGTAAAGAATCTGCCTGCAATGTGGGAGACCTGGGTTCAATCCCTGGGTTGGGAAGATCCCCTGGAGAAGGGAACGGCTACCCACTCCAGTATTCTTGCCTGGATCATGGACTATAGTCCATGGGATCTTGAAGAGTCGGACAGGACTGTGTGACTTTCACTTTTCCTTGTTGGTAATACATCCTTTCACTCTGGCTGATTTTTAGACGTTGTTGTCTTTACTCATCAGCAATTTGATTATGATGTCTCTGAGCTTGTATTTCTTTAGGTTTACCCTATTTGTGATTCATGGAGTTTCTTAACTCTAGTGGTTTATTTTGGCTAATCAATTTGGAAAGTTCTCAATCATTATTTCCTTAAATGTTTTTTCTTCTCTGTAGCTTTTCTCATCTCCTTGTATGACTCAGATAGAATGGACATTAATCATAGGAGAGGAGAAGGATCCATCATTTTTACTGATACTAATTAAGTTCATCAACTCTTTCTTCTATCATTTCCATTTTGTAATTGAGCTTATCTATAGAGATGTTTTGTTATTGGTGCTTTTTGTCCAGCTCTAAAATATCATTTAGGTTCTTATTTATATCATCTGTTTCTTTGTTGAAAATTTATGTCTTTTTTTCTCTCTAGGATATTTGCTCTCACTTGTTGCAGTATTTCCATAATAGTTTGGTTTAAGCTTCTTTCAGATAATTCCAATACATGTGTCATTGGCATCTGCTGTTTGTATTTTCTTGTGCAGATAGAAAGTTTCCTTGTTCTTCATATGTTGAGTAAGTTTGTATTATTTTCTAGACATTTAGAATATTACCTATGAGACTCTGAGCCTTATTTACATCCTATGGAGAATGTTGATATTTTTGTTTAAGAAGGGAGTTGATTTAGTTGGGTTTAGGTGAGTTGAGCTATTTCATATCCTGAAAGATGATACTGTGAAAGTGCTGCACTCAATATGCCAGCAAATTTGGAAAACTCAGCAGTGGCCACGGGGCTGGAAAAAGTCAGTTTTCATTCCAATCCCAAAGAAAGGCAATGCCAAAGAATGCTCAAACTACTGCACAATTGTACTCATCTCACATGCTAGTAAAGTAATGCTCAAAATTCTCCAAGCCAGGCTTCAGCAGTACATGAACCATGAACTTCCAGATGTTCAAGCTGTATTTAGAAAAGACAGAGGAACCAGAGATCAAATTGCCAACATCCGCTGGATCATAGAAAAAGCAAGAGAGTTCCAGAAAAACATCTATTTCTGCTTTATTGACTATGCCAAAACCTTTGACTTTGTGGATCACAATAAACTGTGGAAAATTCTGAAAGAGATGGGAATACCAGACCACCTGATCTGCCTCTTGAGAAACCTGTATGCAGATCAGGAAGCAACAGTTAGAACTGGACATGGAACAACAGACTGGTTCCAAATAGGAAAAGGAGTATGTCAAGGCTGTATATTGTCACCCTGCTTATTTAACTTCTATGCAGAGTACATCATGAGAAACGCTGGACTGGAAGAAGCACAAGCTGGAATCAAGATTGCTGGGAGAAATATCAATAACCTCAGATATGCAGATGACACCACCCTTATGGCAGAAAGTGAAGAGGAGCTCAAAAGCTTCTTGATGAAAGTGAAAGAGGAGAGTGAAAAAGTTGGCTTAAAGCTCAACATTCAGAAAACGAAGATCATGGCATCTGGTCCCATCACTTCATGGCAGATAGATGGGGAAACAGTGGAAACAGTGTCAGACTTTATTTTTGGGCTCCAAAATCACTGCAGATGGTGACTGCAGCCATGAAATTAAAAGACGCTTACTCCTTGAAGGAAAGTTATGACCAACCTAGATAGCATATTCAAAAGCAGAGACATTACTTTGCCAACAAAGGTCCATCTAGTCAAGGCTATGGTTTTTCCAGTAGTCATGTATGGATGTGAGAGTTGGACTGTGAAGAAAGCTGAGCGCTGAAGAATTGATGCTTTTGAACTGTGATGTTGGAGAACACTCTTGAGAGTCCCTTGGACTGCAAGGAGATCCAACCAGTCCATTCTAAAGGAGATCAGTCCTGGGTGTTCTTTGGAAGGAATGATGCTAAAGCTGAAACTCCAATACTTTGGCTACCTCATGCGAAGAGTTGACTCATTGGAAAAGACTCTGATGCTGGGAGGGATTGGGGGCAAGAGGAGAAGGGGATGACAGAGGATGAGATGGCTGGATGGCATCACTGACTCGATGGACGTGAGTTTGAGTGAACTCCGGGAGTTGGTGATGGACAGGGAGGCCTGGCGTGCTGCGATTCATGGGGTCGCAAAGTCAGACACAACTGAGCGACTGAACTGAACTGAGGCCACTGATTCTGACCAATTTTCTTGGGATTATGGTTCCACTGTCCAGCTTCCAAAGCTTTTGTATAGCTATTCAGATCTGTTCTGCTTGTGCACACCCCACTGGCCCTTCTGGGATCTGAGTAGTGGTTAATTTCCCCATTCAGTTTATGGTAAGCTGTTTAGGGTATGCTGCATGAACATTGTGTGAGTAAGCTTGGGATTTCATAACTAATACTATGGAGGAGCTTTGCCAAGCTCCTCACTCTCTCAGACCTTCCTGACACTTTTCTATTCTTTTGTTTTTTTATTCCTACAGTCAGAAATTGAGAACTTTATTTGTCCCATTTTACTGTGCTCTTTCCATGCACATCCACTTGATTCAAACGGTATAAAAACAGAGAAAATCATCAGGGATTTTTTCCTCCTTGAAACAATGACTTTTTTGATCAAAGCAGAAGGTCCCCCCGCCCCCGCTCAGAGATTTTAGGATCGTACAGATTGGGGCATGAGGAAATGGGAAAGTGAAAAAACATTCAGTATTTACCCCACCCTTTCTGAGCACTGACAGACCCCCTTTCCACACCCAAAGCCACCACTAGAGAACCTCCTGGGGTCTCACTGTCCACACCAAGGTCCACTCCCAGGCTTCACACCATAGTGCCTCTTGCCTGGAAATATCACAGGAAAAAGTAAACTCTTTGCTGGTTTCGTGGTACTTCAAATTCAGATCTTCTTCCCTAATTCCTCTACTACTGCTTACTTCTCAGAATCTTCAAATTGCTGCTGCAGGCCTTCTGTCCAGATTTTATAGCTGCATTCAGTGCAAGACACGGGGTGGAATCTATCTACCCATAGCCAGAAACCCTTGGAAAATTTTAGCAAACGTTTTCTTCAGCCTACATGATGAATTGAGTGTTATACTGCAAATGAGGTCACTATATCTGAGCCATGGAGAGTCAGGGGTCTGTAAAATGCTGAGTGATGCCCCAGGACCACCAGAAATAGGAATATCAGCTCTCACGAATCTTTCCCTTTTGGTACACTGTGAACACCTGGGTCTGTGATTGACAGCCATTGTCTGAAATCTATTATAATTCAATTTCTTTCCGGAGTAAATTTTGTGCTTATAATAAGATTTCAAAGCAAACTCATTGCCAAATACATAGTTTCTATTAAATTTAGTTTAAGTGCTGACATACTGGATTTTTCTTTCAGGAAGCTTCTGTCAGTGCAGAATACTTAAGAGAGCACCCTAAGTATGAGGAGTGTCAGGATTTGGGGTTCAGTCTGTCCATCTCTCCTTGGCATGTGTTTTTGAAGAAACCTTCATCTCTACTATTTTCACTTGAGTGTTGCTCTCATACTCCATTCCTGTTGCTAAAGAAGAGAAAGGGTTGGTGTTGGGAGGAAGTAATCCCCGCTGACTTAGGTTAGGAGATCAAATCTTGGAAATACAGGAACAAAGAAAGACTGAAATCATAGATTGGGTTACATTCTGAAGAGTGGTTTGTTAATTTTCCTTGATAAATATTTTTTAAGAGTTCATTTAAAAGAAATAAGTTCTGCATATCTCTTACACATCCTGGAATTTTCTGAACTGTTTCATATACTTCTGAAGTTTCCATTTAAAAATATATATGAAATTGGATGTTCCCAATTCAGGAACCATAACATCTAGGTTTAAGTCCAAATTTAAAACCTTGAATCTTCAATGAAATGGAAACATGTCAAAATGATTATATGTCCCCTTGTTGATGACCATATTTTAAAGTCAGACGATTCCAGTAATTGATTATTTTTAACTCTTTTTGTTTAATGCAGTCTGTCTTAGGTTCTTTTGCATATTACTCTCCTTTGGTATTACCTCGTCTCTTACTGTGACCAATGCCTGTGATCTACATGGGGCAAAGGCATAGTTTTCATAGGGAATTTGGTAAAGTTCTTTTCCTCAACTATTTTTGTTCAGAAGTCACCATCTTCCAAAGTCCTGGACCCTTGCTTGGCCTTCTGGTCAGTGTGTGGACACATTCTATGGAGACACCCCTGGCTGTGGGCTAAAGCACCCAGGTGGTTACAGCCTTTATCAGCTCCAGCAGCCACCCTGTAGTATTTACTCCTACTTTGTACTCAATCAAACTAATAACTTCTGGAAGTAGAACAATCGAACTTATTATCATCAAGGGACTCATTGCAATGAGATGTGCAGCATTTAGAGATATTTAATGTGCTGTAATTTTTTTTTTATATGTCGTGTAACAGTGGGGCCCCAGAAGAACAGTTTTCTATACAATTCTAATTTTGCATGAAATGATCTGGGTGGTGGTTGTGTAACATTCTGTGTAAGATAGGTTGGTGCAAAGGGACACCCTACTTCTGTACAACTTAGAAAGCTGTGGTGCATGATCCACAAAGGAAGTCCTCAAGATTCAGCCGCATGCTTGTTCCAGGAGATCCATTAACCCTTTAGAACTATTGTATGTATAATACATATATAAGATAGTTCCTAACTTAGGAGTTTGGGATTAACATACATACACTACTGCATATAAAATGGGCTTCCCAGGTGGCTCAGTGGTAAAGAATCCACTTGCCATGCAGGAGATGGGAAGATCCCCTGGAGAAGGAAATGGCAACCCACTCCAGTATTCTTGCCTGGGAAATCCCATGGACAGAGGAGCCTGGCGGACTACAGTCTATGGGGTCTGAAAGAGTTGGACAGAACTTAGTGACTAAACAACAACATATATAAAGTAGATAATCAACAAGGACCTACCGTATAGCACAGGAGACTCTGTAATAACCTTTATGGGGAAAGAATCTGAAAAAGAATGGAGATATGTATATGTATATATATAACTAACTGAGCCACTTTGCCATACACCCGAAGCTAATACAACATTGTAAATCAACTACACGCCCAATGTAAAGTAAAAATTAAAAAAGAACTGTTTTATATGGACCTTTTAAAAGCTTTAAACAAGAGAAATAGCTTTCTGTTTTATTATAACCCAATTACAGGCTCATATAGAAACCTTCAGACTTTCCAAAGGTGCGAGACTTATTGAAAAAACTATGGATCCATGTGAGGTGTTACATGACTGATATTATATTATAAAGATTTTTAATAACATGATAAATGTTCACAATTGAATGTCAAGTAGAAAGGACAGGAAAATATTATTTCAGTTATTTTATTTATTTGCTTAGAAGAGAAGACTCATATGTTGTTTCTGAGTGGTGTGTTGATTTTCATTTCCTGTTTGTATTCTTTATTCTTTTCTGTTTTTCTTTAGTATAAATAATGCCATGATAAACGACATAGTGCAGAGATAGTTATCCAAATTTCTGATTAATTCCTTAGGACAGGTTCCAGAAAAGAAATTATGGAATGAAAGAGAAAAACATTAAAGAGGAACTTTTTATCTAAATGGCATGCCAAATTAATATCCAGAAAGGCTCTGCCAAGACCTGTTCCCATCACGGGGGATGAGGAGTCTCGGCAGACTGCACACTGTCTTCTCACTTAAAAATAAAATCTTCACGCACTGGGGATGTGGGAAATGCCATCTTATTATTGCTTTAATTTGCATTTATTTTCATACTATTGAAGTTGAACATTCCCACATGTTTAACAATCATATTTTCTTTTGTGAATTATCTATTCACATCCTTTAGCATTTATGTCTTTTTAATGAATTTCTTTGTATTTGAGCAGTATTACCCTTTTGTCAAGTTCATGACATAGAATTTTCCTCATTTATTGCTAAATAATAATTTCATCTCTGAATTTTTTTAACATAAGAAGTATGTTACCAAGTCTGTGAATCTTTTCTGCTTTTCTTGTATTGATTTGAAGCTTAGAAAAGTTTTTCCCTATTTCACATATATATTTCCTTTACATTTCTTTAGGGTTTTAGAGTAAAATAGAAAGTGAGGAGCAAAAATGGATTTTTCTGTCTAAATTCTTAAGTTATCTTCCCAACACCTTTTGTCAAATAAACCTATTTTCTATTCAATTATTTCTGTTTATTATCTATATTTCCTATAGCTTATTTCTCAGTAACCCTGTATCTCCTATTCATTCTTACATCAGTCCTTTTTTCATTACTGTAGTTTTGTAGTACATTTTATTATTTGATACAGCATTACTGCTCTTAATTATTTTAAAGATTTTCTTGCCTGCTTATTCTTCCAAATGACCTTAAGAGTCATTGGGAAAGCTTCAGAAAAATTCCATAGTGACTCTTATTGGAATTGCTTCAAACATATAAATTAATTTGGAAAAAATTAATATCCTTACAATAATCTTTCTGTCAAGGGTCATGGTATTATTTGCCATTGTCTTTAAAGACTTTTAAAATATTTCAGTAAAATTGTACGTGTGTATACCTGTACCCGCACATATGTATTTTCATTCCTGGCTCAGGAAGATCCCCTGCAGGAGGAAATGACAACCCACTCCAGAATTCTTGCCAGGATAATCCCATGGACAGAGCGCTACAGTCCATGGGGTCACAAAGAGTTGGACATGACTGATCATGCAAGCAAACTTGAAAATGGCATTTAGGATCCATATGAGGAAATCATTTTATTCATATGTATATATGTATGTAGTAGTCCAACTCTTTGTGACCCCATGGACTGTAGCCCACCAGGTTCCATTGTCCACGGAATTTTCCAACCAAGAATACTGGAGTGTGTTGCCATTTCCTACTCCAAGGGGTCTTCTTGACCCAAGGATCAAACCCACATCTCCTACATTAGCAGGCAGATTCTTTACCACTCACCACTTGGGAAACCATATGTGTGTGTGTGTGAGCTCAGTCATGTCCGACTCTTTGTGACCCCCTGGACTGTAGCCCTCCAGGCTCCTCTGTCCATGGGATTTTCTAGGCAAGAATACTAGAGTGGGTTGCCATTTCCTTCTGTGGGGGATCTTCCAGACCTAGGGATTGAACCCATGACTCCTGCATTGGTAGACAGATTCTTTACCACTGAGGCACCTGGGGAGCCCTACAATGAAGTATTACTCATCCATACAAAAGATTGAAATAATGCCATTGGCAGCAGTATGGATGGACCTAGAGATTTCATACTAAGTGAAGTAAGAGGAAGATAAATGCCATATGATATCACTCATATGTAGAATCTAATTTAGAAAAAATAAGAAAGAAAAGAAACAAATGAATTTATTTACAAAAGAGAAACAGACTTACAGATATTAAAAATAAATTTATGGTTACCAAAGAGTAAATATGGTGGGGGAAGGATTAATCAGAAACTTGAGATGAACACACACACACATATATAAGATAAATAACCAACAAAGACCTACTGTATAGCACAGGGAAAGGTTCTCAATATTCTGTAATAACCTTTTTGGGCAAAGAATCTAAAAAGAATAGACCCATGTATTTGTATAACTGAATCACCTAGCTGTCCACCTGAAACTAATAACACTGTAGATCAACTATACCACAGTATAAAATAAAAATTAAACTACAAAAAAAAGCTACAGGGAGAGAGAAGTCTCAGTTTCCATCTTGTAGCTGAGCAGAGAAGAAATGCCTGTTTTCTGAGGATGCAGGGGGAAGCCCTCCCTCTGGGGGCTTCCCTACTCAGAAGCATGGAGACCCCAGCCCACAGAGCAAATTTTTCTCCACAGATTTTAGGAGTCAGTGGATCAGGACGCCCCTGCCACCCATCTAGCTCATGTACACAGGTGAGGTCCTTTCTCTAGGAGACTCCCAGGTGAGGCAGGCCCCCTTTCTGCCGGCCCCTGGGCACCCCTTCTCTGTACTATCCCTCCACCTGTGCTCCATCATCTCTGAGAGCCCTGCCCACCTGGGTCTGTGCCTACAGCAGAGGGGACTTGCCAGGAGGATGGGAGGGAGAGCCAGTTGGTATATAGCTGCAGGCTCAGAAGTCTCTGGTCTCTTTTCCGTTAAGTTTGCTAAATGGTTATTGCTGTCACACAAGAAAACTACTAATTTTTAAATGTGTGTCCGCTGCATAGCCACTGTTACTAAATTTCCCAGAATGACTGTTGTTCTTTCTAGACAATCATACTGCCCTCTGAATAGTGGTAATCTTGTCTTCTCCATTTCTGAGGTGATTATTTCTCACTTCCATTTCACATCATAATATTGACCAGCATGTTGAGAATAATATTGAATGAAAATGATAGCAAGTATCCTAGGCCTTACTTATCTGAATGGGGATTCCTCCCTGCATGAGGATATCTGTTATGGTCTTAAAGTCGATCACTCTTACTCTTTTAAGGAGGTCACTCCTACTTTTTCCATGGAGAAGGAAATGGCAACCCACTCCAGTATTCTTGCCTGGAGAATTCCATGGACAGAGGAGCCTGGCAGGCTCTAGTCCATGGAGTTGCAAAGAGTCAGACACGACTAAGCAACTAACACACATTCTTTTCCCGGTTTTAAAAAGTCCTGATGAGATCTTATATTTAACTCAGCTTCTGTGTGATATCCATAGAGATAACCACTTAAAAAAATTTATTTCTTTACTTATTTGACTGCCTCAGGTCTTAGTTGCTGTGTGTGGGATCTGCATTGCAGCATGTAGGGTCTAGTTGCCTGACTAGGGATTGAACCTGGACCCCCTGCATTAGGAGTATGGAGTCTTAGCCACTGGACCACCAGGGAAGTCCCCATCATCTTCTCTTTCATCATTTCTTTTCTCTCTTACTTTCCTCTGTCTTTATTTAGAGTAACTTAGGGATGTAGGTTATTCCTACAACTATTTCTGCTGCTGCAGCAGCACCTACCTTTATTACTGCTACTGCAATTGCTCCTCTCCCCTCCAACATAATATGATAGTTTCCAAATAACACTTGTGTTTGCCTACATAAAATTAATATACTAATACACTACTTTAAGTAACAGACTTACCAAGAAGAAGCATATAAATAGCAAGTTGATATGTACAGGTTTTGGCTTTCCCAGTATACAATGACCTCTCTTTTTTGCCCTTTTCAATTCTTGCATCCTTGCCCCCTCCCTGTTTATCATATTATATCCAGGCACTACTCTAAAAATAAATTTTGGACCTTCTGAAGTGAAGTGAAGTGAAGTGAAGAGAAAGTCGCTCATTCATGTCCGACTCTTTGCAACCCCATGGATTATACAGTCCTTGGAATTCTGGAGTGGATAGCCTTGTTTCTTGTCATCCCTTTTCTCTCCTTCTCTGGTACCTCCATTTGTAGATACAACCCCAAAATATCACATGAGGAGAATTTCCAGCACTGGCCAGCATCGTGCTACAGGCTCCAGTCTCCACGCCCTAAGCAGGGGGGAGACTGTGGGAACCCAGTGGACACCCACTGGAGTGGGTAGCCTTTCCCTTCTCCGGGGGATCTTCCCAACCCAGGGATCGAACCCAGGTCTCCTGCATTGCAGGCAGATTCTCTACCAGCTGAGCCACAAGGACCTTCTAACACATATCAAAAATTAAAAAGATAAGGATGGAGTGATATTCTTTTCTAGCCCCACGATGAGTGTTCTTGAGCATCCTTTCTCCTTCCTCCTACCTTGGAGAACTGTCCTAGATCATATCAAGTTTCTCTGATTTTTGCCTCTGTGAAGAAAGCTGAGCGCCAAAGAATTGATGCTTTTGAACTGTGGTGTTGGAGAAGACTCTTGAGAGTCCCTTGGACTGCAAGGAGATCCAACCAGTCCATTCTAAAGGAGATCAACCCTGGGTGTTCTTTGGAAGGAATGATGCTAAAGCTGAAACTCCAGTACTTTGGCCACCTCATGCGAAGAGTTGACTCATTGGAAAAGACTCTGATGCTGGGAGGGATTGGGGGCAGGAGGAGAAGGGGATGACAGAGGATGAGATGGCTGAGTAGCATCACCGACTTGATGGACATGAGTCTGAGTGAACCAAATGGGATTTGATGATGGACAGGGAGGCCTGGCATGCTGCAATTCATGGGGTCGCAAAGAGTCAGACATGACTGAGCGACTGAACTGAACTGAATTGAATACTTTTATAGTCAACACACACTTGTGATACCTTGTTTGGCTCTCTTTCCAGCTGAACTCGAATTTCCTAGACCACAGAGTTGATGTCCTCTTGGTGTTGGTGTTCATTTAGCATCCCCAGGTCTAGCGCAATGACTCTATGTAATGGGTCTGGGAACCTATTTGTTGGTTTGAGTTAGAAGTCATAGTTTTGTCCATCAGCAGATGAATGGATAAGAAAGCTGTGGTACATATACACAATGGAGTATTACTCAGCCATTAAAAAGAATACATTTGAATCAGTTCTAATGAGGTGGATGAGCCTATTATACAGAGTGAAGTAAGCCAGAAAGAAAAACACCAATACAGTATACTAACGCATATATATGGAATTTAGAAAGATGGTAACAATAACCCTGTGTACGAGACAGCAAAAGAGATACTGATGTATAGAACAGTCTTATGGACTCTGTGGGAGAGGGAAAGGGTGGGAAGATTTGGGAGAATGGCATTGAAGCATGTATAATATCATGTATGAAACGAGTCACCAGTCCAGGTTCGATGCACAATACTGGATGCTTGGGGCTGGTGCACTGAGACGACCCAGAGGGATGGTATGGGGAGGGAGGAGGGAGGAGGGTTCAGGGTGGGGAACACATGTATACCTGTGGCGGATTCATTTTGATATTTGGCAAAACTAACACAATATTGTAAAGTTTAAAAATAAAATAAAATTTAAAAAATAAAAATAAAAACAAAAACAAAAAGAAGTCATAGTTTTCTGCCAGTGGATCCCAAGTAGACTTTGACTTTGCTAGAGCATTGATGGTGTCCTCACCTTTTCTCCTCGCTGAAGCTGGGTCCCTCTTCCTTCCATTCATGTCTTTCACCTCATCCTCATATGTTTGTACAATCTCTTAATTGCATAGGACTGTTTTCTTTCTTTCTGTTTTTGCTTTTTTCCCCTTTGGTTGTGCTGAGTCTCAGTTGTGGCACATGGGATTGTCATTGCTGCATGCAGGATCTTTGTTGTGGCATGCCTCATCTCTAGTCACAGCATGTGGGTCTTGTTCCCTGATCAGGGATCAAATGTGGGCCCCCTGCATTGGGAGGGAGGAGTCTTAACCACTGGACCACCAGGGAAGTCCTGCACAGGGCTGCTTTCATCTATCATACTGGGAATACAAGCAGGTGTTCCTTAAGCCTTCTTCTCTAATAGTGAATGAGTTTCAGGAGTAAATTTTTCTTTGGGTATTCAGGATAATGTTTCTCCTCTCTTTTTGAACTCACCCATATTTTTTCCCTTCATTTTCGGTTCTTAATGTGGAGACCTGGTTCCTGGAATTAACCAACTATCATTTGTGTGGGTGTCACTGATCACCTTCTTTTCCCACTTGAGTTTCAGAATATCCACTTATGGGGAGGAAGTGTGCCATACCTCATGTAGTTTTTGGTGACTAATAAGTATTCAGTAAAAGAATACTGGGCAGGGTTTGTTTTCATGCTTACACTCACCACTTCTTTAAATCTGAGAAGCATTTATGGTTAAAGAATCATAATCAGTGGGAGGGGGTTTCAGGATGGGCAACACATGTACACCTGTGGCAGATTCATGTTGATGTATGGCAAAACCAATACAATATTGTAAAGTAATTAGCCTCCAATAAAAATAAATAAATTTATGTTTTTAAAAAAGAATCATGATCAAAGGGCTTCCCTTGATCCAGTGGTTAAGACTCTGCTCTTCCAATGCAGGGGGCATGGAACTAAGATCCGACATGTTTTGGGATGCAGCTTCCCAAAAGTTAAAAGATAAGAATCATGATCAAGAAGCAGCATATTAAACAATGATAACAATTCCCAACACTTATTACACTCTGGGTTCCCACAGTCTCCCCCCTGCTTAGGGCGTGGAGACTGGAGCCTGTAGCACAATGCTGGCCAGTGCTGGAACTTCTCCTCGTGTGCTATGCTGGGGTTTTACCTACAAATGGAGGTACCAGAGAAGGAGAGAAAAGGATGACAAGAAACAAGAACAAGGTGCCAGACTTCCTAGCAGCCCAGGCATACACACTTGGGAGCTGGTTGCCTGGGTCTCTAGGTTTCGCAGAGTCTGGGTTTCCGAGCTTGGCGAGGACCGAGAGTGATGCTCATGGCTCTTCCCATCACTTCTTGGCAGGTGCTGCAGCTCCCTTTCCAAGAGTGTAGCCTGCACAGATGACCCGTTTTATTTCTCCATCTGCTTCACTTGCGCTGTGGCTGGCAAACATTTCCTTAGATTTTTTTCACGTGGTTGATGGGTAGCCTCAGGTTTTAAACTTCTGTGATTTTTTTTTTTTTGGTCTTTTTCTAGTTTCATGGATTTTTTTATGGAAAGTTGAATGAAGACACATTAGAGATTATCCTCATTCTTTTTTATTTGATACATTTATACTGGTAATGTGGGAGACCTGGGTTTGATCCCTGGGTTGGGAAGATCCCCTGGAGAAGGGAAAGGCTACCCACTCCAGTATTCTGGCCTAGAGAATTCCACGGACTATGTAGTTCATGGGGTTGCAAAGAGTCAGACACGACCGAGCAACATTCACTTATAGTGGAGTATGGAATATGCTAGACTGGTATTAGCTGACACCTCTGTCATGCCGTGCAATTATTTTTGTCCAGTTTGGGGAACAATTAAGACCTAATCTCTTAGCAAGTTTAATGTTTATAATACACTTTTGTCGGCTACCATCACTGTAGTGTGTATAAGACCTCTGGGACTTATTTCTCCACTAGTTGCAAGGCTGTATCCTTAAACAACGTCGTCCAACACAGTAACCAAAACACCCAAATAATCGGATTGGAAAATGGGGTCTTCCTTGTGAGTCCAGAAGTAAAGACATCACCTTCCAGTGAAGAGAATGAAAGTTCAATCCCTGGTCAGTTCAGTTCAGTTCAATCGCTTAGTTGTGTCTGACTCTTTGCCATTTCGTGGATTGCAGCACACCAGGCTTCCCTGTCCATCACCAACTCCCAGAGCTTGCTCAAACTCGTGTCCATTGAGTTGGTGATGCCATCCAACCATCCCATCCTCCATTGTCCCCTTCTCCTCCTGCCTTCAATCTTTCCCAGCATCAGGGTCTTTTCAAATGAGTCAGTTCTTTGCATCAGGTGGCCAAAGTGGTTTCAGCTTTAGCACCAGTCCTTCCAATGAATATTCAGGACTGATTTCCTTTAGGACTGACTGGTTTGATTTCCTTGCAGTCCAAGGGATTCTAAAGAGTCTTCTCCAACACCACAGTTCAAAAGCATCAATTTTTCGGTGCTCAGCATTCTCTATGATCCAACTCTCACATCCATACATGACTACTGGAAAAACCATAGCTTTGACTAGATGGGCCTTTGTTGGCAAAGGAATGTTTCTGCTTCTTAATATGCTGTCTAGTTCAAGCTGGTTTTAGAAAAGGCAGAGGAACCAGAGATCAAATTGCTAACATCTGCTGGATCATGGAAAAAGCAAGAGAGTTCCAGAAAAACATCTATTTCTGCTTTATTGACTATGCCAAAACCTTTGACTGTGTGGATCACAATAAACTGTGGAAAATTCTGAAAGAGATGGGAATACCAGACCACTTGACCTGCCTCTTGAGAAATCTGGATGCAGGTCAGGAAGCAACAGTTAGATCTGGACATGGAACAATGGACTGGTTCCAAATTGGAAAAGGAGTACATTTCAAGGCTGTGTATTGTCACCCTGCTTATTTAACTTCTATGCAGAGTACATCATGAGAAATGCTGGACTGGAAAAAACACAAGCTGGAATCAAGATTGCCAGGAGAAATATTAGTAACCTCAGATATGCAGATGATACCACCCTTATGGCAGAAAGTGAAGAGGAACTCAAAAGCCTCTTGATGAAAGTGAAAGAGGAGAGTGAAAAAGTTGGCTTAAAGCTCAACATTCAGAAAACGAAGATCATGGCATCTGGTCCCATCACTTCATGGCAAATAGATGGGGAAACAGTGGAAACAGTGTCAGACTTTATTTTTGGGCTCCAAAATCACTGCAGATGGTGACTGCAGCCATGAAATTAAAAGACGCTTACTCCTTGGAAGGAAAGTTATGACCAACCTAGATAGCATATTCAAAAGCAGAGACATTACTTTGCCAACAAAGGTCCATCTAGTCAAGGCTATGGTTTTTCCTGTGGTCATGTATGGATGTGAGAGTTGGACTGTGAAGAAGGCTGAGCGCCGAAGAATTGATGCTTTTGAACTGTGGTGTTGGAGAAGACTCTTGAGATTCCCTTGGTCTGCAAGGAGATCCAACCAGTCCATTCTGAAGGAGATCAGCCCTGGGATTTCTTTGGAAGGAATGATGCTAAAGCTGAAACTCCGGTACTTTGGCCACCTCATGCGAAGAGTTGACTCATTGGAAAAGACTCTGATGCTGGGAGGGATTGGGGGCAGGAGGAGAAGGGGACGACAGAGGATGAGATGGCTGGATGGTATCACTGACTCGATGGAAGTGAGTCTGGGTGAATTCCGGGATTTGGTGATGGACAGGGAGGCCTGGCGTGCTGCGATTCATGGGGTCACGAAGAGTCGGACACGACTGAGCGACTGAACTGAACTGAACTGAACTGAGTGTGGTCATAACTTTTCTTCTAAGGAGCAAGCGTCTTTTAATTTCATGGCTGCAGTCACCATCTGCAGTGATTTTGGAGCCCAAGAAAATAAAGTCTGTCACTGTTTCCATTGTTTCTCCATCTATTTGTGATGGAGTGATGGGACCAGATGACATGATCTTCGTTTTCTGAATGTTGAGCTTTAAGCCAACTTTTTCACTCTCCTCTTTCACTTTCATCAGGAGGCTCTTTAGTTCCTCTTCACTTTCTGCCATAAGGGTGGTGTCATCTGCATATCTGAGGTTATTGATATCTCTCCCAGCAATCTTGATTTCAGCTTGTGCTTTATCCAGCCTGGCATTTTGCATGATGTACTCTGCATATAAGTTAACTAAGCAGGGTGACAATATACAGCCTTGGCATAGTCCTTTCCCAATTTGGAACCAGTCTGTTGTTCCATGTCTGGTTCTAATTGTTGCTTCTTGACTTGCATACAGATTTCTCAGGAGGCAGTTAAGGTGGTTTGATATTCCCATCTCTTTCAGAATTTTCCACAGTTTATTGTGATCCACACAGTCAAAGGCTTTGGCATAGTCAATAAAGCAGAAGTAGATGCTTTTCTGGAACTCTCTTGCTTTTTCTGTGATCCAACAGATGTTGGCAAATTTGATCTCTGGTTCCTCTGCCTTTTCTAAATACAGCTTGAACATCTGGAAGTTCATGGATCACATACTGTTGAAGCCTGGTTTGGAGAATTTTGAGCATTACTTTGTTAGCATGTGAAATGAGTGCAACTGTGCGGTAGTTTGAGCATTCTTTGACATTGCCTCTCTTTGGGACTGGAATGAAAACTGACCTTTTCCAGTCCTGTGGCCACTGCAGAGTTTTCCAGATTTGCTGGCATATTGAGTGCAGCACTTTCACAGCATCATCTTTTAGGATTTGAAATAGTTCAACTGGAATTCCATCACCTCCACTAGCTTTGTTCATAGTGATGCTTCTTAAAGCCCACTTGACTTCGCATTCCAGGATGTCTGGCTATAGGTGAGTGATCACCTGGGTGATTATCTGGGTTGTGAAAATCTGTTTTTGTATAATTTTGTGTATTCTTGCCACCTCTTCTTAATATCTTCTGCTTCTGTTAGGTCCATATCATTTCTGTCCTTTATTGAGCCCATTTTTGCATGAAATGTTTCCTTGGTATCTCTAATTTTCTCGAAGAGATCTCTAGTCTTTCCCATTCTATTGTTTTCCTCTATTTCTTTGCACTGATCACAGAGGAAGGCTTTCTTATCTCTCCTTGCTTTTCCTTGGAATTCTGCATTCAAATGGGTATATCTTTGCTTCTCTCCTTTGCCTTTTGCTTCTCTTCTTTCCCCATCTATTTGTAAGGCCTCCTCAGAGAACCATCTTGCCTTTTTGCATTTCTTTTTCTTGGGGATGGCCTTGATCACTGCCTCCTGTACAATGTCATGAACCTCCGTCCATAGTTCTTCAGGCACTCTGTCTATCAGATCTAATCCCTTGAATCTATTTGTCCCTTCTACTGTATAATTGTAAGGGATTTGATTTAGGTCATACCTGAATGGTCTAGCAGTTTTCCCTACTTTCTTCAATTTCAGTCTGAATTTGGAAATAAGGAGTTTATGGTCTGAGCCATAGTCAGCTCCCGGTCTTGTTTTTGCTGACTGTATATAGCTTCTCCATCTTTGGCTGCAAAGAATATAGTCAATCTGATTTCGGTATTGACCATCTGGTAATGTCCATGTGTAGAGTCCTGTCTTGTGTTGTTGGAAGAGGGTGTTTGCTATAACCAGTGCATTCTCTTGGCAAAACTCTATTAGCCTTTGCCCTGCTTCATTTTGTATTCCAAAGCCAAATTCGCATGTTACTCCAGGTATCTCTTGACTTACTACTTTTGCATTCCATCCCCTATAATGAAAAGGACATCTTTTGGGCTTGTTAGTTCGAGAAGGTCTTGTAGGTCTTTATAGACCATTCAATTTCAGTTTTTTCAGGATTACTGTTCAGGGCATAGACTTGGATTACTGTGATATTGAATGGTTTGCCTTTGAAACGGACAGAGATCATTCTGTCATTTTTGAGATTGCACCCAAGTACTGCATTTCAGACTCTTTTGTTGACTATGATGGCTACTCCATTTCTTCTAAGGGGTTCTTGCCCACAGTAGTATATATAATGGTCATCTGAATTACAGTCACCCATTCCAGTCCATTTTAGTTCACTGATTCCTAAAATGTCAATGTTCACTCTTGCCATCTCCTGTTTGAGCACTTCCAATTTGTCTTGATTCATGGACCTAACATTCCACGTTCCTATGCAATATTGTTCTTTATAGCATAGGACTTTACTTCCATCACCAGTCACATCCACAATTGGGCGTTGTTTTTGCTTTGGCTTCATCTGTTTGTTCTTTCTGGAGTTACTTCTCCACAATCTCCAGTAGCATTTTGGGCACCTACCGACCTGGGGAGTTCATCTTTCAGTGTCCTATCTTTTTGCCTTTTCATATTGTTCATGGGGTTTTCAAGGCAAGAGTACTGAAGTGGTTTGCCTTCCATTCTCCAGTGGATCACGTTTTGTCAGAACTCTCCACCATGACCCATCTGTCTTGGGTGATCCTACACGGCATGGCTTTTAGTTTCATTGAGTTAGACATTGCTGCTGCTACTGCTAAGTCACGTCAGTCGTGTCCGACTCTGTGTGACCCCATAGACGGCAGCCCACCAGGCTCCCCCGTCCCTGGGATTCTCCAGGCAAGAACACTGGAGTGGGTTGCCAGACTGGTCCATATGATCAGTTTGATTAGTTTTCTGTGATTGTGGTTTTCATTCTGTCTGCCCTCTGATGATAAGGATAAGAGGTTTATGGAAGCTTCCTGATGGGAGAGGCTGACTTATCTCTCTGGTCAGGGAGCTGAAAATCCCTTACATGACTTGCAGCCAAAAGCACAAAACATAAAATAGAAGCACTATTGGAATAAATTAAATAAAGACGTTTAAAATGGTCCACACCAAAACATCTGTACAACATAAAATAGAAAAAAAATTTTTAAAATAGGCAGAGGAACTAAATAGACATTTATCCAAAGGACCAACAGGTCCATAAAACTGTGCTCAGTATCTGTTCCTTGTGATCCTCAAGTCAAGATTATTCTGAAGTCACTGCATCCATTTTCTCATAACTCACTCCCTGATGTACTTCAGATCCGAAACTTTCTAGTCAACACTATTCTCTGAAGGTTAGAAATGACCTTGCAGCTATTGGAGTAGAAGGCGAGTTTGGTGCTAGTAAGATGCATGGTCTGTCTTGTTTTGACAGTTTCTTTTCCACATGGATCCCCGAGGAAGATGTGAATATAAGAGCAATAGGAATAAGGAAAAAAGTGCCTGTGTATATTCAGCCTTGCCCGTGGGCTATATCCGTATGCAGAAAATAAGAGAGGAGGTAGCATGGCTGCGCTAACTCTAAGCAGATTAGGCTTGGATGGACCCATAGCATAGATGAGAAACAATACCAGAGGAGCATGGGCCCCAGCTGTGAGCACAAACTTTGCACACCTCCTGAGAGCCAGCCTTATTGATTACTTCCTGGTCCTGTTCGGAAGGGAAGTGAGAGTGAGCAGTGCCAAGGCTAGGACATGTCTCCACCCTCCACCAACTCCCTCCTTTATCTCACTATCCCTCAGCTCTCTACTGTGCATGTGTGCGTGCTAAGTTGCTTCAGGCGTGTCTGACTCTTTGTGACCCTATGGACTGTAGCCCACCTGCAGGGCTCCTCAGTCCATGGGATTCTTCAGGCAAGAATACTGGAGTGGGTTGCCATGCCTTCCTCCAGGGGATCTTCCCCACCCACGGATAGGACCCATGTCTCTGACATCTCCTGCATTGGCAGGTGGTTCTTTATCACTTGTGCTACCTGGGAAGCCCACTTTCTACTGTGGTCAATTGCAATTTCCCATTTGGATATAAAGCGGAAGTAGAAGCATCTTTTCTATCATTCTAGGATGCATAAGAGGTGTAAAAGCTCTGCTTAACGTCCAGCTCCCATGAGAAACAGGCTTCCCGGGATGCTAGGTTGCTGGTGGCAGGTGCACTGCTTGGGGTTGTCTGCGCCTTGGAGCTGCTTTGACAGACAGGTTGAGGATTGGGCAGTTTGGGAAGTAGGAGGACTTAAGTATGTAAAATTCTGAGCGCAGAGGCAGAGGATGGAGAGAACATGCTAGTCCTTCCAGAATAGTGGCTGAGCCAGCCTGCTGCCCACAGTCAAGCCTTCACAAGGAAGAACCTTGCTTGTGTCACCAGCCGCTTTGAGGTCTATATTAGATCCCTAACCAGGGATCGAACCCATGATATCTATAGTGGACACACTGAGTCCCAACCACTGGACTGCCAGGGAAGTCCCTGTTTCTCTTCCTAAAAGGATACCAGTCCTATTGGATTAGGGTCCCACCCTTATTACCTCACTTAACCTTAATCACTTCCTTCAAGTCTCTGTCTCCAAATATAGTCACACTGGGAGTTGGGGCTTCAACCAGTGAATTCTGGAGGGACACAGTTCAGTCCCTAATACATTATAAGAGGTTGATGTGGAAGCATTACTGCTACTGCTAAGTCACTTCAGTCATGTCCGACTCTGTGCGACCTCAGAGACAGCAGCCCACCAGACTTCCCTGTCCCTGGGATTCTCCAGGCAAGACACTGGAGTGGGTTGCCATTGCCTTCTCAGCATTAGGCACACAAATTTCACTGGGTGGAGTTGGTGGATGGGGTGATGCTCTCACTCCCCACTTGGACCCTTCCCACTGACGCTGCATCAGAAACAAGCAGGGCTTATCTTGTCCTGTTCTCTTCCCACAGGAGTCCTTGTTCCAGCATGAAGGGAGGGTGGTTACTGCTCCAGTCACACGACATCCTTCCTGGGGTCCATGAAGTATTCAGGATGCTCATCTCCTCTTTCAGCTTGCTAGAACCTCCCCTCCCTTACGGGTTAAGGGTTCTGTTGACTTTTAAGAAAGTGCACACCATGAGAGCTGCAAGTCAAGTTTTATTTGGGGCAAAATGAGGACTGTAGCTCAGGAGACAGCATTAAAGAGAGCCCCGAGAAACCACTCTGAGGAGACCAGGGGAAGAACTAAATACATAGGCTAAATAGCTAGGATATATTGCAATAAGGGACTTCCCTGGTGGCTCAGCAGTAAAGAATCTGCCTGCCAATGCAGGAGATGGGTTTGATTCCAGGTCGGGAAGATCCCCTGGAGAAGGAAATGGCAACCCACTCCAGTATTCTTGCCTGGGAAATCCCATGGACAGAGGGGCCTGGTGGGCTACAATCCATGGAGTCACGAAGAGTCTGACTCGACTTAGCATCTAAACAACAACAACAATATTTCAATAATGCGCAGGTTATCAGGAACATCAAAATATTATTATTAATTGAAGAAAACCAGATATCTCGAGTTAAGGCATTTAGCACTTTTCTAAGTATGGGAAAATGCAAGAGTCTAAGCTCACTGAAATCATTCCTCAGGTATGCACCTGAGCTATCTGGGGCCAGTATCCTGTATTTTCACACCCTATGTTCCCTCAGGGCTCACCACAGGGAGTGCCTGCAATCTATTGGCTGCTAGATGGCAGGTGTTCTTTTCAGCCCTGAATTTCCTCGGGGCTCACTGGCTCATGTTGGAGGGCTGCAATTGCCGATGACTGTGATATCCTTGTTTACTGATATGGCAGGAAATATTCTGTTTCTCAGCTCACTCCTGAGCCATCGAGAATTTCCAAATTAGAGCCTTTGCTCCTACTGTGGTGCTGCCCTAGCTCAATGCTTTTAGGTCAGTCCCAGCCCCTACTAGATTCTGCCCTGGGTGATGGATTGCAACCTCCTGGAGGGTAAGCCTGTGTCTATTCATCCCTCTCTTGCCCCACCGTACACCTCACATCTCCATGCTTTTGGAATTGAGTCAGTTGATTGGAACAGAGTCTCAAGCAGACATTTCTTCTTCCTCCCAAGCTATCTCCTCATTACCCTTCTTTACCCATCATTTTTTCTGAATATGCCTTTCCTTCCTTTTATTTTGCAGGGATTTTTATTGTTATTTTACCTCTTGGTGAAAGTTTCACCTGGTTGGTCTTAACGAATGTTGTGCAGTCCTGGCCCTCCCGCAGCTTCTTGCCCTCGTTCAAGTTCATTACTCTGACTTACATAGCAGTGGGAAGCAATCAGATGCGGTCCTGGGCAGGTTAGCTTCCTGCCTGTCTTGCTAAGTGGATCATAATATTGGAAGCATGGGGGAGGTTAGGAATGATTCCTTATTGGAGTGAGTTTCATTGTTTTGCTCTGCACTTACTGTTAAAGATTCGTAAAATGATTTAACCAAATGAAGTTTTTGCATTCGGAGGTCGCTGCATTCTGTGAAGGGTCGGGGAGGGCGGTCTGGGAAGATGTCCGGTCTGTCTTTAGGGGACACGTGAATGCCAGCCTGATGTCTTTAGAGGACACGTGAATGTCCCCTGCCTGATGTCACCCTGCCAGGCCTGGTGGAAGAGGGTGCCTATAGGATTGTATGGGAGAGACCTGGATCCTCTGAGAACTGACCCTCCAAGGAGAATTACTGAGACCCTCATTGCAGGCAGGATGGCAATTTGGGGGAACAAAGAGCTTTCAGACAGTGGTCACTTGTGTTAAAGCCTCTAAAGGCCATTTTCCCAGTTCCCACTAAATTCCTTCCTAAAAGCTCAGTAGGAAAACATACTATACTCTCAGACTTTGCAGAGAGGTGTAACCTGAAACAGGAATTGTACTGGGGCCTCTGACATAGAGGGAGGCTTTGCAACGTGGGGGTTAAATCAAGAGTTCCAAGTTGATCCCTCTGCAGGCATATACTAGCTGACCAGCCTTGACCCAGCTCCTTTTAACCTCTTCTTGGTGAAGTTTTCTCAAGGGTAGAATGTGGAAGGGCAGAACCTATTCACAGTGTTGGGATGGAATCAAACACAATAATATGTCAGACCTCGAGTTCAGTGTCTGGCATATAGCAAATGTTAAATCAATATTTCCTATTACTTATTATGACTCTTTTAAATGCTTAATAAAGGCCTCCAGCAGCTGCCCTGAGACTTGATAACTAGACAAAAAGACAACTTAGATTTCAATTTGCCTCTTTGTGCCAGAAGCCACAGCATTCCCCAGCCAGGGAACACTGGGGTCAGATGAATTAGTGTTCCTGACAGTGTCATACATCACCTGGCCTCCCGAGAGGAGGCAAAAGCATAGGCAAGCTGCTGGGTTGGGAATCACCGCTCTGCTCCTCTGTGTGAGCTTCTGCAAGTTACTGAACCTCTCTGTGCATCAGTTTTCTCATCTGTAAAATGGGCTACTGGCAGACTTCAGTGAACTAGGCTGTGCAATGTCTTCCAATGATGCCATGGCATTGTGAATGCTCAGTATGTTAGATGTTAAGATCATCACCAGACTTCCCAGACTTTGCCTCTGCCGGCGGCTAGTTTTTGTATAAGGAACTTAGGGAGATATGTCTGAAATTATACTCTTCTCAGCACTCCTGGGATGGATGCAGGGTGGGGTAGGGTGAGGTGGACGTGGGGCCAGACTGCTAGGAGCAGCTTTGAAAGCTTACGGAGTGTTCCCAGTCCTGTCTATCCTTTAAACTAGGATCTGCTGAAGGGGACTTTTATTCAGTCTCCATCTGAATAGAATCTTGTACTCCTGGCAAGACCAGTGACGAGCTGTGTATGTGAAGGAGGACTCTGTGTACTGAGGGTCTGCAGAAAATGTGCAATATGCACATGCTCAGGAGCCAGAGCTGAGAAGATCCCAAGAGACATAGACAAAGTCAAAGAGGCATCCCTCTTATTTCTCCAACTATGGGCCTGCAGAAATCTCCCTTGGCTCATTGATAATGGAAAAAAAAAATGGAGGAGAGAATCACATTTTGACCAATAAGAAATCTGAGGTTCCAAATGTCTTCTGCTTAATAGCTAGAAACAAATCCTTCCATGAACCAGACCTCTCCTCCAACTAGCAGAAAGGCTCTGCCAAGTCCCCTGTGCCCCTGCACTGTAGCTGGCACCACCCTGGGGTTGCTCACCATGACCCAAGCTCTTTCCTTCTGGTCAGCGGTTTCGGGAGCAAAAAAGCTGCTCCCTTCACCGAGGTCAGGATATGGTTGGAAGCATCAATTCCATTTGTCAGCTTTGAGGCTGATGTTCTCAGCCAAGGGCACCATCTGTGAGTGCTCCCTGATGACTTTGACCAGGGTTCTGTGTGGACTCCAGTTCCACATGCTGCTCTCCCATCACCTGGGTTGGGGGGAGGTTTCAGAGAGGTGGGTGATCACTTTCCTCTTACCTGAAAGTTAGATTGTTTAAAAACAGCCTCATCCTCCTGGTCCTCAGGTGCCTAATATACTGAGAAATATACTTGGCACATACTCTGGACCTCCCCCATCCCCATTCCATTCAGCTCCCAAGTAAGAGTGCCTACTACACCCCGGCCAGAAGCTTGTATGACCCAGCCCAGTGGATGTATTTTAGATAGGGTCTTATGAGGTCTTTGTAAAAGAATGATCCACACCTTCGAGCTTCTAAACCTTTATGAACCGTTGCCCTGGGTGACAGACGGTTGGGGTGATGCCCATTGTTACTAGACCAGCACCTCAGAAGGAGGTCCCTGGAAGGAGAACCATAGTACAGTAAGTCCCCTACATATGAACAGGTTTCATTAGTAAGTCCAGTTTGTTCTTAAGTCTAATTTGTTCATAGGTACCCAACTAACACAATCAGCTATATCATACTATACTGTAATAGGTTTATAATACTTTCCACACAACTAATACATAAAAAACAAACACAAAAAATAAAGAAAACATTTTTCATCTTATACTAGTACAGCACAACAGCTGGCATCCAGGGGCTGGCATCAGGGGTTACCAACTGGAGGAGGGAGAGGAGGTGGGAGATGGTGGAACTGAAGGATTGTCAGCAATAGGAGATGGAGGGCAAGCTGCAATTTCACTCATGCCTAACGTTGATGGAACAGGTTGTGGTTCCTTGCTGGAACTAGATGCACGTTTACATCTTTGAAAGTTCATGACTTGACGATTGGCACAGAGGGGACTTACTGTACTTGAGACATTATCTAGTCTAGTGTTTCTCAAACTACTTCCTCTTCCTTGTCTGCTTCTTCCTCTTGTCCTGCTCCTCCTTCTTGTTCTGCCACTCACCTGCTCAGATGCCTTTTAAGACACTTGTTTCTCTAGTTGCCCCAACCCCATGGCATTTTAATAGTACAGATATAGTGTGCATATGTCTCTTTACGTACTGTGAGCTTAGGAGGGCCACTAATGATTGTAATGCCTAAGATATTTTTTGTCCCCTAAGAATCACTTTCCATCTCACTGAAGGTGACACTTTCTCTCTTGAGAATGCATCTTCTGGTCTGAGACTTTTTGGCCATCCAGCACTGGCTTTTTGTTTATTTACTTATGGCTGCACTAGGTCTTCATTGCAGCACACAGGCTCTTCATTGACGCATGCAGCCTTTCTCTAGTTGTGGTGAGCGGAGACTACTCTCTAGTTGCAGCATGCAGGCTTCTCATTATGGTAGCTTCTCTTGTTGCAGAGCATGGACTCTAGGGCACTCTGGCTTCAGTAGTTGGCTCAGGGGCTTAGCTGCCCCATGGCTTGTAGAATGTTAGTCCCCAGAGCAAGGATCCCATGTCCCCTGCACTGGCAGGCTGATTCTTAATGACTGGACTGCCAGGGAAGTCCCCAATGCCAGGTTTGACTAGCAGGAGCAACTTGGGGTGAGCAGCAGGTTAGTGCATGAGCATAACAAGTGTGACTGTCCTAGACTGGGAGCCATGTGGTGCTAACTCATTGTGAATACCAGCAAGACTGGGCCATTCTCAGCTTCCTCCAGCTTTCTACTTTCACAAATACTGGATGATTTATCTTTGGGTAAACATCTTGGACTGCATTTAAGGTAGTTTCCTTGCTTTGTCTTTTTCTTTAAAAGTGAAGTTGTTAAGTGAAAAGGAACCAGCAGGATACAGCATTTTGAATCCTGCTAGTCAGTGTTCAGGATGAGCACACAGGGGTGCATAAGAGAGCTCGTGTCTTCTCCACATCTCTGCCAGCATTGAACAGTATTCTTTTAAGAAGTATTTGCTGGTTTGAAAGGCAAGATGCTAACTTGTTGTCAGCTGATGATGACCAGCCAGGGTGAAATTTTAGATCCTTTCATCTTGTCGAATGGTAAGAGGTACATTCCTTTCTCAGTGGTCCTTGGACTGCCCCACCCCATTTAGTGGCTTAGTCTTCCCTTTCCCACTGACTTGTCATGCTTCTCCTATCCTCTTGGAAGTTTTATCTACACTTGGATCTGTTCCTGGACTGTCTTTTTCTGAATTATTGACATCTTGATGATGACATCTGCTTGAATTTTGGAAGTAGGTTTTCAGCAAAGGCTCATGGAAGGCTATTACACTCTGGGAGTGGATTGATATGTCTGCACTTTGGCAAGCTTGTATGCAGCCACCTGGGCTGTCTTTTTCACCTGGGACCAAGGTGTGGTGACTCTTGGTGGAGACACCCTCCCAAGCAGTCCGTGCAGAATGCCACACTGATGAATCCTGGGGGCTCAGGCCATGCCCTGAAGGTCCGCTTTTGTCTAAGTTGGCCTAAGTTCACTTGGCCAGTGTCAGCTCTAGCATGGAAGTTCCAATACATGTTGACCTGAGCAAAGAAAATACAAGCAAGAGATATCATTCATTCTCTAAGGGCACTTTGAGTGCCCACCTTGGTATCAAATATAGAGACTTTTCAGACTGGGTCCTTGGCCTTGCAGAGCTAACAATCTAGGTGGGAGACAGGCATGCACATTAGTGGCTGAGATAGAGGGTAATCAGTTCTAAACAGGTGCACATTAAGTTAGTAGGAGAAACAGAAGTTTGCCCAACTCTGTCTAGTGAGATGAGAAATGGTCAGGAAAAATATCAAAAGAGAACATGATATTTCAGCTTCATCTTATGAAACAAGTTAGAGATTACCCAGTAGACAAATGGAGGGAACAGTGTGTACAGAGGTCTGGAGCTCCGAAATAGCATGACATCTTGTGCAGAGGTGGGGAGCAAAAGGTGTCAAAAGGCATAGTGGGACTTGAGGTGGGTGGGTTCTGAGGTGGTTTCCTTATTTTTGGTCAAAGATGCCACTGAAGTTTATAAAGCAGGATCAGATAGGCTTTGGGAGAAGTAAACTCAACTGTGTGGAAGAAAGTATGGAGGTGAGAATATGAGGACAAAAGTCATTCTACTAGTAATATTGTAATTATTATTAGAACATTCATTCTTGGAAACGTTTTCCTACAACAGTGTTTTTGGAACTGGACTAGCAATTGAATTAATGAAGAAGGTAGAGCAGCTACAGGTATTTAACAAGTGAAATCAGTAAGACTTGATGACTAAATCTATGTGTGATTGACCAGTATGAAGGAAGAGATTGGGATAAAGGTGTGATTTCTCTCCTGTACAGCTAGGCAACTTGGGGTCCAGGAATTACAGTACCTGTGAGGTTGTGGGAGGTGTTGGTTGGGATTTAGATATAAATAGTAACAAATGATTAGGGATAGGTGGTATTGGAGGTACTAATTGTTGCCAGTTTCTTTTGGTTGTCTTTTGGTATTTTAAGATGTTGCACAATTTTCAGAAATGGTTCCAGCTCTTCATTGATCAAGGTCATGCTGTGTAGAAAAGCATGTAGATGTTTATTTCATGTTTATTTTATTCATCTACTCCCAGATGTTTATTTCATTATTTCAAATTATTTCATGATTTTATTTCACAGAGATGTTTATTTCATATTTCCAGTGAAATAATGAAATAAACATTGGGTAGGTCAATTTCAGCTACTTTTCAACTCATACTTATATCTTCTCCTTCCAGGGGATGGCCAGGTGGATTTTGATGAATTCATGACCATTCTTGGCCCCAAACTGGTGTCTTCAGAAGGTCGCGATGGTTTTCTTGGAAACACAATAGACAGCATATTCTGGCAGGTGAGTTAAGATTTTGTTTAAAGATTAGATTTGATAGTAAACATGGGTTTGGGACTAACATTTGACTGTGAATTCTTGAGCTTCTGTTCAGCATATGAAGCTCTCTTTTGGGCTCGACTGATGTACATTTCTTGAACTGGACAACTAAGTTGAGATCATACTGCTGCTGCTGCTGCTAAATTGCTTCAGTTGTGTCCAACTCTGTGCGACCCCATAGACGGAAACCCACCAGGCTCCCCTGTCCCTGAGATTCTCCTAGGTCCCCTGAAAACAAGTATCAAAACTATACTCTTTTAAGTCTTGGAAGAGTGAAATATCTCCCTATTTATTCCTTATTTCAAAAATAGTTTTACATTTTGGAGAAATGAGATTCCTCCTCTTCTGGTTCACCAAAGCCTTTTTCCTGAAGACACCTAGGAAGGACATATTGGTATTACCTGTGCTCACTGCCATTCCTGGTTCAGGAGGTCCTTGCTGAGAGGATGATATGATTGCCTTGTGTGTTTGGATCCTATCTCTCAAGAGGACAGAAGGGTTTTATCTCAAAATTTGTATTTGATACTTCTCAATTTGCTTCTGTTTCTATCTGCAAGCTGTCTTAGAAATTCCAAGTAACAATGACCTTTGAACTATTTTGATGTGCTATAAGTCATTTCTTTATATTCTTTAATTTTAAAATGTGAATATTATTTTATGATTATGGAATTTGGGGAATGGCTCATCAATAATTATTTTTAAGATGTGAATATAATTTGTCAAGTTAAATTGAATTATAGTTTAGACATGTAAAATACCATTCCAACACAGGGTGGTTTCTTTAATTTCTTGATGTGTTTTTTCCCTTAACCAACGATATTTCTCTCATCTAGTTAAGGATTGCAGTTGGCAGTGTACCTCTAGTCTTAATCTATCATCTTGCATATAACCAACAAGTACTTAGTAAGAACTTGTTACTTATCCCGTAGTCTAACAATCACTATGGGTTTTACAAAAGATGTTTAAGACAGTCCTTCACAGAGAATAGAGTGGTGGTTGCTAAGGGGAAGGAGGGTGGGAGAGAGTTGGATTGGAAGTTTGGGATTAGCAGATGCAAACTGGTATGGGGAGAATGAATAAACAACAAAGTCCTACTGTATAGCACAGGGAACTATATTCAATACTCTATGATGAACCACGATAGAAAAGAATATGAAAAAGAATGTATATATATATGTATAACTGAGTCACTTTGCTCTACAGCAGAAATTGACACAACACTGTAATTCAACTATACCTCAGTCCTATTGGTTACAAAGTGCATCCGCATTCAGTGGAGGGAGAGGACTCCTCCCAGTGAATCCCCAGAGGAGGGGTCATTGAGGACCGCCTTGGAGACCGGAGACCACAAAGGGGAATGTGGCTGTACTTTGGCTTCAGCTTCCTGGCCTGACACTGCTGTCACGGTCTTTCATTTTTTTCAGGTTTTGGTTTCTCCCTATCTTAGAGGAAAACTGACCATGGATGTTCTCTGTGTTCTGAGAAGTGAGCCCACCAGGCCCTAGGCTCACCTTGCAAATTAAGTCTGCTCTCCAAGGCTCACTCATTCCTGGCATTCTAGCCTACAGGGCCAAGGGGAGAAGAAAATCAATTGGGATTCTGCAAAAAGGGCTATTTATCAGTTGGTGCTCATCCCCAAAGTTTTGAGCGCCTGGCTCTTTGCAGGAAACTGGTATCAGTGAAGATGGAATTGATTGGCTACTAACACGAGGGCCATGCCCCAGAGTGTCTGTCCTCCCTGGGTACTTAGTCTGGGTGTGAGACTCACAGATTTCTTGGCTGCCAGTTCAGAACCTCTCCCTTGTGTAGCAAATAATAACCTGTGGAATTCTTATTGTCTTCTCCTTTATTCATCAAAGTCGTGTGTGTTGGCTGTTACTGCTGTGATGTAGTTGAGCAGAACTTGGTGTATGTTAGTGGTGGAGAGGAGAGGAGGGGAGGGAGGAGCTGAGAGGGCCAGATGCAGGGTGGGGGTGGGGGAGGGCTTTCATGCTCAACACTTCAACTCCATTGCAACTGTAGAGCAGCAGCATCCTCAAAGTCACTTTATTCTGCCAGTCACTTGCACCACACACCACAAGGCCACTTGTACCCAAGAAGGTATCTAATGCAACAGATGCTCCCATGCTGTGAAACATCTGCATCGAGGGTTCACCTGAGTCCCCACAACAGCCCTTCATCTTTCCTCCTCTATGACCTCCAGCACTGTGCACAGCTGTGTTCTGCCACGAGCTCGCAGACTGTGGTAACGACCAAATGGCAGAGGTAATGACCAGCATCACGGGAGATCATGCAGCTCTGGTGATCCAGGTTCAACCAACACTTCTGTTAAACTCTTCTCCCTTTAAAGAGAGAGAGATGAGTCCCACCCTTAGCTAGGAGAGGAGCCAGTGGTGTCTTACTATCAGGACTTACCTGTACCTGTAGAAGGTACAGGTAGAACACCTTGGCTCCTTGGCTCACGTTTTTATCTTATGCATAAACTTCACTAAGACTTGACTAATTTACAGGGTTTTTTTTGGCTCTGCTGGGTCTTATTGCAGCGCATTGGCTTCTTTTGTTGAAGAGCACGAGTTCTAAAGCACGTGGACTCAGTAGTTGCAAGTATATGGGCCTTAGCTGCCCTGCGGCATATGGGATCCTGGGCCCCTGATCAGGGATCAGACCCGAGTCCCCTGCATTTGCAAGGTGGATCTTTAACTACTGGATCACCAGGGAAGTCCCTAATTTACAGTTTCTGATTTAAGAAATGAAACACATCAATATTTAAGCAAATGGATCTATTCAGTGGATGGCATTGGATGTGTGGGAACAGGTTTGGGGCTGGAGGTTAAGAACAAAGAAACTCACAGGGCTTCCTGCTCTTTGTGCCTGCTCCAGAGTGAGTTTTTACTTGCCTGTTTACACACAGGTCTAGTTTATCTCACATCTGTGTGCACAGGAAAGAAACACTCTGGAAAGCTCCAGGTACAATATGATGCCAAATCTTTTATGCATAAAAGAACTGGGGAAAATATGTCAGAGTATTGACAGTGACATTCCATATGTGATAGCATGATGAGTGATCATATCTTTCTATATTTTTCAAAAGCTTCACAATGGGCATGCATTACTTGTATAATCAGAAAAAGATGAAAGGAAAGTAAATATAGTCCCCAGCTAGTCAAATAACTATGAAGTATCTACAATGTTTTCATCTGTGAAACTGTAAATTATCTGCCCTGTGAGGTCGACCTTGGATAAAACTTGCAGGGAAAGCAAGTGAGACAGAAGAAATTATATTCATTCACATGCGGTGTTTGTTGCATGTGACCAAGACCTAGAAAATACCAGGATTTTGACTTTTGTTCTTTTATGGATAACTTGCATTCCAGCAGGCAGAGTCGCTTCTTACATCAAATCTGGCACTAACAGAATGGTTCTCTCCTCAATATTTTGTCAACGTGCCACTCTATCGGAGTTTGGGATCCAAAGCTGCAGTTCTTAATCATCTTAGGAACCAAATAGCTTTCAGCAGCCATGCCCATCATGAGGCCTGTTAGATTGACAGTGAATGCTTGAATCCCCAAAGCGATTTTACTGCCTGCGAAATATGGAGCATGGAAAACTCAGGAGAGGTTCTCAGAGTCTGGTTCCTGAACCAGCAGCATCAGCATCACCTGGGACATGTTAGATATGCAAACACCTGGACCCCACCCTAGAAGTACTGAATCAAAAACTCCAGGGTGGAGCTGGTATCTGGGTTCAATCCACCCTCCAGGTGGCTCTGATGTTTGCCCAAGATTGAGAGCTACTGAGATTTCAGCGATCCTGGCACATGGGGCAGGCATCCAGTAAGGCTTACTGGTCTGATTCAAACCTTGGTCATTTGGGTTTTTCCCTCATTTACTCATATTTATAAGTATCATTGGTCTTTAGTCCATATAACAGTATATGTTTTAACTGTTTTAAAAGATGGAGGAATTACATGTCAATATGTAACTAATTTTCTAAGTAGGAATTGCCTTTCTAAGCATTAAAGCAACAGAAGAATCATAAATAAAAACTATTAAACTATTGAAAGGATGTTTCAGAAAGTAATTGGGAGACTTCTCTGGCAGTCCCAGCGGCACTAGGTTCTCTCACTGGTCAGGGAGCTAGATCCCAGGTGCCACAACTAAAGACCCTGCATGCTGCAACTAAGACCCAGAGCAGCCAAATAAATAAAGAAATAAGTAGTTTAAAAAGTAATAGGAAAAAATACAGCAATAGACTAAGGTATATGTGGAGAGCATTTCTAAAACAATATGGAAACCTCTAGATATGATAACAGATGAGTGGGATAAGAAATAACAATTGATGGATACTTTAAACAAACATTAAAACAGTTCTCAACCTCACTAGAAATCTAAGGGATATCTACTAAAATAGTAATTGGATAACAGTTTTCACCTACCAAGTTGGAAAAGAATAAAACATATAATAGTGCTGTCAAGAGGGAGGAAATGGGCAAACTCATATACTACCAGTAGAAATGTAAATTGTAAAACTTTTCTGAAAACTATTTGCTGATAGTTTTCTACAACTTTTCCAATGTTAAACCCTATAATTAAAAATAATTCTACGTCTAAGACTCTGTCATATGAAATTAGTTAGAGGTGTAGAAAAATGTACTTACAAAGATGGAATATTGTGCAATTTTTTAAAATAATATTTTCACTCTACGATCTAGAGATTTTAATTTACAGTGTAATTACATCCTTGTCCTACAACTATTATATATCCATTTATATTCATACAGAGACAAAAACTGGGGAAAATGTAGTAATTCTGACAATACTAATTATGACTTGGAATAGAGGTGAATGTAAATTTTCTTTATCCTTGTATGTAGTTTCTGAAATTTCTACAATTAGGCCATAGGATCTATTCTGTTATTATTCAATGAAATTAACAAAATCACATTGTAAAACAACTGTTTTCAGTGCCAAAAAAAAGTGGTTAGACTTTCTAATACATGTACTCATTGCTATGGTAAATAAAGTACACAAAATTTACATGAGAGTTTATAATCAAAATGGTGACTGCCAGCTGCCTGGAGGAAAAGAATTCAGGCAAAGCCTCTGAGAAGCAGTGGTCACCCCAAGCAGCTAGGTGGCTACTTGTTCCAGAAGCCACAGGAGGCCTGGGGCCAGCTGCAGTTTCCAATGTATCAGTCACCTTATATTCAGTTAGTATATCGAAAACTCACCCTTTAGAAGAATGTCTGCATTGATTTCATAATCAGAATAAAAATAATGTTAATACTAATTTTAAATATCCCTTCTAAATAAATTCATGATGGGTTCTCAGCTTTGTGATTGGGTTGGGCTGATAGGTAACTTCAGGCAAAAAGAGGAAAAAGTCACTGGTCATATCCAGGAAACTCCTGGCTTATGTCCAGTGGAATCTTCGCATGTTACAGGTAAAGTTGTTTTCTTTATTTAATCTACTTAAAAGTCTAACACACAGGGTCTGTGTGTAATATGAATATACTGTCGACCTCAGGAAAGCATAGAATTTTCATTCAAAGTTATCTAAAAGAGGACTGGGTCTTGTAAGGGTAATATCTTGCATTCAAGTTCAGAGGGAAGAGAGAAAGAAACAAGGCAGGTGTGGAGCCAGTGGAGACTTCTTGGGGTCTGGCTGATGAATCCTCTAAAATCCACAGTTGAGATCAATTCAGTCGCTCACTCGTGTCCGACTCTTTGTGACCCCATGGCCTACAGCACCCCAGGCTTCCCTTTCTATCACCAACTCCCGGAGCCTACTCAAACTCATGTCCCTCGTGTCAGTGATGCCATCCAACCATCTAGGGAAAACCACTAGACCATTCAGGTATGACCTAAATCAAATCCCTTATGATTATGGAGTGGAAGTGACAAATAGATTGAAGGAATTAGATCTGATAGAGTGCCTGAAGAACTATGGACAGAGGTTCTTCACATTGTACAGGAGGCAGTGATCAAGACCATCCCCAAGAAAAATAAATGCAAAAAGGCAAAATGGTTCTCTGAGGAGGCCTTACAAATAGCTGGGGAAAGAAAAGAAGCAAAAGGCAAAGGAAAAAAGGAAAGGAATACCCATTTGAATGCAGAGTTCCAAAGAACAGCAAGGAGAGATAAGAAAGCCTTCCTCAGTGATCAATGCAAAGAAATACAGGAAAACAACAAAATGGGAAAGACTAGAGATCTCTTCAAGAAAATTAGAGATACCAAGGAAACATTTCATGCAAAGATGGGCTCAATAAAGGACAGAATGGGACCTACCTAACAGAAGCAGAAGATATTAAGAAGAGGTGGCAAAAATACACAGAACTATACAAAAGAGATCTTCATGACCTAGATAACCATGATGGTGTGATCACTCACCTAGAACGAGACATCCTGGAATGTGAAGTCAAGTGGGCCTTAGGAAGCATCATTATGAACAGAGCTAGTGGAGGTGATAGAACTCCAGGTGAATTATTTCAAATCCTAAAAGATGATGCTGTGAAAGTGCTGCACTCAATATTCCAGCAAATTTGGAAAACTCCACAGTGGCCGCAGGACTGGAAAAGGTCAGTGTTCATTCCCATCCCAAAGAAAGACAATGCCAGTTCAGTTCAATTCAGTTGCTCAGTCATGTCTGACTCTCTGCGACCCCATGAACTGCAGCATGTCAGAGTTCCCTGTCCATCACCAACTCCCAGAGCTACTCAAACTCATGTTCATTGAGTCAGTGATGCCATCCAACCATCTCATCCTCTGTCATCCCCTTCTCCTACCTTCAGTCTTTCCCAGCATCAGGGTCTTTTCAAATAAGTCATTTCTTCATATCAGGTGATCAAAATACTGGAGTTTTAGCTTCAGCATCAGTCCTTCTGATGAATATTCAGAATTGATTTCCTTTAGGATGGACTGGTTGGATCTCCTTGCTGTCCAAGGGACTCTCAAGAGTCTTCTCCAGCGCCACAGTTCAAAAGCATCAATTCTTCGGCGGTCAGCCTTCTTTATAGTCCAACTCTCACATCCATACATGACCACTGGAAAACCCATAACTTTGACTAGACGAACCATTGTCAGCAAAGTAATGTCACTGCTTTTTAATATATGCTGTTATATGCTGTCTAGGTTGGTCATGACTTTTCTTCAAAGGAGCAAGCATCTTTTAATTTCATGGCTGCAGTCACCATCTGCAGTGATTTTGGAGCCCAAGAAAATAAAGTCTGTCACTGTTTCCATTGTTTCCCCATCCATTTGCCATGAAGTGATGGGACCAGATGCCATGATCTTCGTTTTCTGAATGTTGAGTTTTAAGCCAACTTTTTCACTCTCCTCTTTCACTTTCATCAGGAAGCTCTTTAGTTCTTCTTCACTTTCTGCCTTAAGGGTGGTGTCACCTGCATATTTGAGATTATTGATATTTCTCCCGGCAATCTTGATTCCAGCTTGTGCTTCCTCCAGCCCAGTGTTTCTCATTATGTACTCTGCATATAAGTTAAATAAGCAGGGTGACAATATACAGCCTTGATGTACTCCTTTTCCTATTTGGAACCAGTCTGTTGTTCCATAACCAGTTATAACTGTTGCTTCCTGACCTGTATACAGATTTTTCAGGAGGCAGATCAGGTGGTCTGGTATTCCCATCTCTTTCAGAATTTTCCAGTTTGTTGTGATCCACATAGTCAAAAGCTTTGGCATAGTCAATAAAGCAGAAGTAGATGTTTTTCTGAAACTCTCTTCCTTTTTCGATGATCCAGCAGATGTTGGCAATTTGATCTCTGATTCCTCTGTCTTTTCTAAATACAGCTTGAACATCTGGAGGTGCACGGTTCATGTACTGTTGAAGCCTGGCTTGGAGAATCTTGAGCGTTATTTTGTTAGCGTGTGAGATGAGTGCAGTTGTGCAGTATATTTGAACATTCTTTGTTTGAACATTCTTTGGCATTGCCTCTCTTTGGGATTGGAATGAAAACTGACCTTTTCCAGTCCTGTGGCAACTGCAGAGTTTTCCAAATCTGCTGGCATATTGAGTGCAGCACTTTCACAGCATCATCTTTTAGGATTTGATATAGCTCAACTGGAATTCCATCACCTCCACTAGCTCTGTTCATAATAATGCTTTGTTGGAGAAGACTCTTGCGAGTCCCTTGGACTGCAAGGAGATCCAACCAGTCCATTCTGAAGCAGATCAGCCCTGGGATTTCTTTGGAGGGAATGATGCTGAAGCTGAAACTCCAGTACTTTGGCCACCTCATGCAAAGAGGTGACTCATTGGAAAAGACTGTGATGCTGGGAGGGATTGGGGGCAGGAGGAGAAGGGGACGACAGAGGATGAGATGGATGGATGGCATCACTGACTCGATGGACATGAGTCTGAGTGAACTCCGGGAGTTTGTGATGGACAGGGAGGCCTGGCATGCTGCGATTCATGGGATCACAGAGTCGGACACGACTGAGCGACTGAACTGAACTGAACTGAAAACCCACTTGACTTCACATTCCAGGATGTCTAGCTGTAGGTGAGTGGTCACCTGGGTGATTATCTGGGTCGTGAAGATCTTTTTTGTATAGTTCTTCTGTGTATTCTTGCCACCTCTACTTAATATCTTCTGCTTCTGTTAGGTCCATACTATTTCTGTCCTTTATAGTGCCCATCTTTGCATAAAATGTCCCCAGGTATCTCTAATTTTCTTGAAGAGATCTCTAGTCTTTCTCATTCTATTGTTTTCCCCTATTTCTTTGCATTGATCACTGAGGAAAGCTTTCTTTTTTTTATTTAAATTTATTTATTTTAATTAGAGGCTAATTACTTTACAATATTGTATTGGTGTACACCCGTGGTGGATTCATGTTGAGGAAAGCTTTCTTATCTCCCCTTGCTATTCTTTGGAACTCTGCATTCAAATGGGTATATCTTTCCTTTTTTCCTTTGCCTTTTGCTTCTCTTCTTTCCCCAGCTATTTGTAAGGCCTCCTCAGAGAACCATTTTGCCTTTTTGCATTTATTTTTCTTGGGGATGGTCTTGATCACTGCCTCCTATACAATGTGAAGAACCTCTGTCCATAGTTCTTCAGGCACTCTATCAGATCTAATTCCTTCAATCTATTTGTCACTTCCACTCCATAATTGTAAGGGATTTAATTTATGTCATACCTGAATGGTCCAGTGGTTTTCCCTACTTTATAAGGAGTTCATGATCTGAGCCACAGTCAGCTCCCTGTCTTGTTTTTTGCTGACTTATAGAGCTTCTCCACGGAGAGGCAGTGGCACCCCACTCCAGTACTCTTGCCTGGAAAATCCCATGGACGGAAGTGCCTGGTAGGCTGCAGTCCATGGGGTCGCTTAGAGTCGGACATGACTGAGCGACTTCACTTTCAATTTTCACTTTCATGCATTGGAGAAGGAAATGGCAACCCACTTCAGTGTTCTTGCCTGGAGAATCCCAGGGATGGGGGAGCCTGGTGGGCTGCCATCTATGGGGTCGCACAGAGTCGGACACGACTGAAGCAACTTAGCAGCAGCAGCAGCAGCAGCAGAGCTTCTCCATCTTTGGCTGAAAAGAATATGATCAGTCTGATTTCAGTATTGACCATCTGGTGATGTCCATGTGTAGAGTCTTCTCTTGTGTTATTGGAAGAGGGTGTTTGCTATGACCAGTGCATTCTCTTGGTGAAACTCTATTAACCTTTGCCCTGCTTCATTCTGTACTCCAAGGCCAAATTTGCCTGTTATTCCAGGTATCTCTTGACTCCATACTTTTGCATTCCAGTCCCCTATAATGAAAAGGACATTTTTGGGGGGTGTTAGTTCTTGAAGGTCTTGTAGGTCTTCATAGAACTGTTCAACTTCAGCTTCTTCAGCATCACTGGTAGGTGCATAGACTTAGATTACTGTGACATGGAATGATTTGCCTTTGAAACGAACAGAGATCATGCTGTCATTTTTGAGACTGCACCCAAGTACTGCATTTTGGACTCTTTTGTTGACTATTGGTGCCTACTCCATTTCTTCTAAGGGATTCCTGCCCACAATAGTAAATATCATGGTCATCTCAGTTAAATTCACCCATTCCAGTCCATTTTAGTCTGCTGATTCCTAAATGTTGACGTTCACTCTTGCCATCTCCTGTTCGAGCACTACCAATCTGCCTTGTTTCATGGACCCAACGTTCCAGGTTCCTATACAATCTTGCTCTTTACAGCATCGAACTTTACTCCATCACGAGTCACATCCACAGCTGAGTGTTGTTTTTGCTTTGGCTCAGTGTCTTCATTCTTTCTGGAGTTATTTCTCTGCTGATCTCCAGTAGCATATTACACACCTACCAACCTGGGGAGTTCATCTTTCAGTGTCTTATCTTTCTGCCTTTTCATACTTTTCATGGGGTTCTCAAGGCAATACTGGAGTGAGTTGCCATTTCCTTCTCCAGGGGGTCTTCCTTCTCCAGGGATCAAACCCCGGTCTCCTGCTTTAATAGGGGGATTTTTTTTTTCCCCACCAGGAAATCCCCAGGTTAGGTACTACACAACTTTAAATAGAACATGAAAAAAAGACTTCTCTGAGGAGATGATGTTTGAACTTACACTTAAATCATGAGGAAGTACCAGCAGTGCAACCTCCAGGGTAAATGTTCACCATGGGGAGGCAACAGCAAATTCTAGGACCCTGAGGAGGGACAAGCTTGACTAGAGCTTGGTAGGCAAGTGGTAGGAGATGAGATTGGGGATGTCTGTGTAAAGATCAGCTTTTGTGGGACACTATAGGTCCTATGTTGGGATATACATTCAGCAGAATGTGATTGAAACCAATCTAACAGTGGTACAAACAGAATAGAAGCAAATAGAAATCACCCTTACTCAATTCTCTGCTGCCATCTGATTCACTACTCTGAAATCCTCCAATATCACCCTATCCCTGTGGCTTATGTCCACATCTGCATCCACCCATCAGAAAGCCAATGAAGGGAAATGGAGCACAAATCTTTGAAGAAGCTGCATACGTGGCTTCTATTTATGTCCAATTGGCCAGAAGCTAGTCACGTGGTTGACCAGAAGTTGGTCATGTTGTCACACCCAGCAGCAAGGCATGTTTGGAAATGGTAGTCTTTCTTTTGGACAGCCATGGTCCCAGATTTTTAAATTAAGGGTTATTTATTTATTTATTTTTGCTATTGGGCTTCCCTGATAGCTCAGTTGGTAAAGCATCTGCCTGCAATGCAGGAGACCTCTGTTTGATTCCCGGGTCAGAAAAATCTGGTGGAGAAGGGATAGGCTACCCACTCCAGTATTCTTGGGCTTCCCTTGTGGCTTAGCTGGTAAATAATCCACCTTTACTGCGGGAAACCTGGGTTTGATCCCTGAGTTGGAAAGATCCCGTGGAGAAGGGAAAGGCTACCCACTGTGGTATTCTAACCTGGAGAATTCCAGGGACTGTATAGTCCATGGGGTTGCAAAGAGTCAGGCATTACTGAGCGACTTTCACTTCCTTTTTGTTGCTGTTTAAGAAAGAGTTTATCGGAGAAGGCAATGGCACCCTACTCCAGTACTCTTGCCTGGAAAATCCCATGGATGGAGGAGCCTGGTGGGCTGCAGTCCATGGGGTCGCTACGAATCTGACACAACTGAGCAACTTCACTTTCACTTTTCACTTTTCTGCATTGGAGAAGGAAATGGCAACCCACTCCAGTGTTCTTGCCTGGAGAATCCCATGGATGGTGGAGCCTCGTGGGCTGCCGTCTATGGAGTCGCACAGAGTCGGACAGACTGAATCGACTTAGCAGCAGCAGCAGCAGCAAGAAAGAGTTTATGGGGGACTTCCCTGGTGGTGGAGTGATTAAGAGTCCACATTTCCACTGCAGGTGGCACTGGTTTGATCCCTGATTGGGGAACTAGGATCTCACATACTGAGCAGTGCGGCTAAAACTTTTTTTGAAAATTTTAAAAAAGGAGAGGGAGTGAATTGACACTTATGGGAGAACTCTTTGTCTCAGGTCCCATCAAGACAAGGAGTGTGGGTATGATTTTATGTAGAAGCAGTACTCCTTGGAGTATTTTAAGCAATGGAGGGGTATATTTTGATTTACATGCAAATAACATTGCCACTGCTGTGGTAATAATTCCATCCACTGTCGATGGAATATAGGGGCTTAGAATGGGGATGGGGACTCTGGAAGTTATTCAAAAGTAGGAGAGCCATGTTGATGGCTTGCACTAGGGTGGAAGCAACTAAGGTAGTGACAAGGGGACAGGGACAGGCTTTATGCTGGAGGCAGAGCTCGTCACTAAATACAATAGTGTCATTTCCATGATGCATCTATTATTACCATTTATATCTACAAATAACCTTCTTGGCCCACCCACTATTTTTATCTTGAATATTCCTTTTCTGATAGTAACACTAACCTCAGTTCATGGGCTGCCGTCTATGGGGTCGCACAGAGTCAGACATGACTGAAGCGACTTAGCAGCAGTAGCAGCGATTCATTTTCTTTTGTTGTTGTTGTTGGTTTTACTGGTTATTTCCTTAGCCATGTTCTTTCCTTTAAAAAATTCTACTTTTTCAGGTGTCCCTCTCTTTATAAGAATCATGTCAGACTTGTCTTTATAAGCTGATCTGAGAGAATTTGTCTTTAAATAAAGTGGTTTAATCCACTGGTTTATAACTGATGTGTATTCACAGTTCAGTTGTCATATAGTTTCATTTTTATCTGTGTCCTTTGTTTTCTGTCTTTTGCTATACTGTTCTGTATGCTTTATCCTCTAAATTAAACATAAAGATAGCTCTTCTTGTTATATTCCTATTCCTGATTTTTTACCTTTATGAAATATGTATTTTAAATTACATTTTCTGAATATTAAAGTGAAAGGAATAAAGAACTTCTGACATTTCCTTAAAGAAAAAATGGGCTTATATTTATTCTCTCATTTCTCTTCTCAATTTCTGTTAATATAGCTTGTTATTACATATTCTGATTTTGTAACATTTTTATTGAAATGGTTGTAGATTCACATGTGGTGTTAAAAAATTATTCAGAAAGATCCACCCAATTTCCCCCAATGGCAATGTTTTGCAAAGTCATAGTACATTATCATAAATGGGATTTTGACATTCATAAAATTCACCAGTATTCCTCATATTTCCCTTATTTTATGTGCACTTATGTTCATGTCTGTGTAGGTTCACTACTCGACAGTTTTTTCAGATGTGGAGGTTTCATGTATCCAACACCACATTCAAGACAGTGAACAGTGTCATCATACTCTCATACATCTACCCCCCATCCCTAATTGTAGCTAACCACTATTCAGTTTTTAGCTCATAAGATTTTGTCATTTTAAAATATTTTTATAAGGAGAATCATGCAGTATGTAACCTTTTGGAATTCACTTTTTTAAACTCAGCATAATATCCTTGAGATTCATTCAAGTTGTTGTGTGTATCAGTAGTTAGCTCTTTTCTGTTGGTGAATATATCATGGTGTGGATGTACCACATTTAATTTAACCATTCACCTGTGAGTGACATCTGTGCTGTTTAAAGTTTTGGGCTATTATGAATGAATAAATCTGCTCTTAACATTTGTGTACAGGTTTTTGTGTAAACATACATTTCCATTTCTCTAGGATAAATGCTAGGGGATGACAGAGGATGAGATGGTTTTATGGCATCACCAACTCAATGGACATGAGTTTGAGTACGCTCCAGGAGTTGGTGATGGATAGGGAAGCCTGGCGTGCTGCAGTCCGTGGGGTCGCAAAGAATCAGACATGACTCTGAGTGACTGAACTGAACTGAACTGAGGAAAAATGCCCTTGAGTGCAATTGCTGCATCATAAAATAATAGCATATTTAGTTTTATAAGAAACTGCCAAATTGTATTCCAGAGTGACAGGGATGTTTTACCTTCTTACCAACAATATGTGAAATGATCCAGTTCCTCCAAATGTTCACTAGGTCTGGTATTGTCAGTGTTTTTATTTTAGCCATTCCGTTAGAAATGTAGTGATAGCTGACTGTTCAGTTTGCATTTCCCTGATGGCCAAGCTTTTCCAGTGGTAATATGCCATCTATATATCCTCTTCTGTCTGTTCTATTTCTGGGCATCTATTCTGTTCCACTGGTATATGTGTCTATCCTTCTGCCAATGTAACACCATTTTGATTACTGTAACTATATCAAAAGCCTTAATACCAAGTACATGATTCCTTCTACTTTAGTCTTGCTATCAAGATTGTTTATGCTATTCTAAGAGTCTGTGTTTTTCCATATAAACTCAAGAATAAGTTTGTATATATCTACTAAACTTTGCTAAGATTTTGATAGAATTACATTAAACCTATAGATGAAATTGGGGCGATCTGACATCTTTATTATATTGAGCCTCTCCATCATGAACATATGCCTTTCCATTTATTTAGATCTCTTTACTTTTGGCACTCTTGCTAGAGTTTTGCAAATTTTTTTGCATTTTTTCAAAGCTCTCCTTTTTTGTTTCATTGATATTCTGTATCATTTTCTCATTTCCAATTTCATTGGCTTTTACTCTTATTTTTATTGTTTCCTTCTTTCAGACTGTTTTGGATTTTGTATTTGGTTTTTTGTTTTTCCCTTTTTCTAGGAACTTTGATTGTAGATTCATGTTATCTTTTCATTCAGTTCTCCATATTTTTATTTATAGTCTTTTAAAATCATAAATTATTTAGAAATGTGTTGTTAAATCTCCTTGTATTTAGAGATTTTCCTAGTATCTTTCTGTTACTGGTTTTTAGTTTTATTCCATTATAATCAGAGAACAAACTCTGTGATTTCAATTATATAAATTTTTGAGGTTTGTTGAATAGTCTCAGATATGGTATGTCTTGGTGAAATTTCCATGAGCACTTTAAAAACTTACTTTCTGTTGTTGTTGGGTCGAGTGTCCTATATATGTAAATTGGATCCTAAGTTGGTTGGTTGTGCTGTTTAGGTCTCTATATCCTTGCCAATTTTCTCTCTAGCAGTTCTGTAGTTTGCTAAGAGGGGTAGTATTGAAGTCCCCAGCTATGATTGAAGATTTATTTCTCCTTTAGGCTCTATTCATTTTATTTCATGTATTTTGAGGCTCTTTTTTTCTCTTTTGTTGTGTCCATATTTAAGATCATATGTACCTTTACTGATCCTCTTGGTGAGTTGATCCTTTTACCATTATGTAATGTTCTCTTTCCCTCTAGTAACTTTCTTGCTCTCACATCTACACTATTGGATATTAATATAGCCACTCCTGCTTCTTAAAATTAATATTTGCATAGTAAACAGCATACAATTGGGCTGTATTTTTACCTATTCTGTCAGTCTCTGTGTCTTGATTGCTGTAATTTGACCATTCCTATTTAATTACTGAAGTATATGTTTGCCATTTTACTATTTGTTTTCTTTTTGTTTGTTCTAGTCCTTGTTCCTCTGTTTTTCTTATCTTTCTGCAGGTTACTTGAACACTTATATGAATCCCATCTTGATTTATTTACAGTACTTTTGAGTGTATCTCTTTGTATAGTTTTCATAGTGGTTGATTCGGGTATTACAGTACATATTTGTGTCTTCACAATCTACTGGTATCAACATTTTGCCTCTTTAGGTGGACTGGGAAGACAGTACTTACATTTAACTTCTTTTGCCTTTCTACTTTGACGTATCAATATCAGATGGTATTATAATTTTGTCCCAATCATTAAATATGGCTTATAAAATTCATGAATAAAAGAACAGTTTATTGTATTGACCTAGGATATTTTTGGAGAAGGCAATGGCACCCCACTCCAGTACTCTTGCCTGGAAAATCCCATGGACGGAGGGGCCTGGTAGGCTGCAGTCCATGGGGTTGCTGAGAATTGGACACGACTGAGCGACTTCACTTTCACTTTTCACCTTCATGCATTGGCGAAGGAGATGGCAACCCACTCCAGTGTTCTTGCCTGGAGAATCCCAGGGACAGGGGAGCCTGGTGGGCTGCCGTCTATGAGGTCGCACAGAGTTGGACACGACTGAAGTGACTTAGCAGCAGCAGCAGGATATTTTTATTCTTTTTAATATCCCATCTTCCTTTTTGATTCTTCAAGATTCTTTATTTCATCATTTCTTTTCTTGTCTGTAGAACTTCCTTTAGGCAGCCTTCAAAGATAAATTTGATAGCAGCAAATTCTTTTACTTTTTATTCATCTGAGATTCTCTTGGTTTGCCCTCATTCCTAGAGGATAACTTTGCCAGTTGTGTCCTGCAGATGATAGTTGTTTTTCTTTCTTTCTCAGAACTTGAAAAATGTTATGCCAATTCCTTCTGGTTGCCATGATTTCAGAGAAGCAATCTGTTGTCATCTGAATTGTTTTCTCATTGTAGGTAATGCATCATCTCTCTCTGGCTGCTTTCCAGAATTTTTCTGAGTTTTTAATTTTTTAAACTTTAATTCTGAAATATCTTAGAATGGATTTACTTGGGTTCATCCAGTTTGAGGTATGATTAACTTCTTCAATTTGTAGGTTCATGTTATTATTATTATTATTATTGTTATTTTACCAAATTTGGAAAATGTTAGCCACTTCTTTGATCATTCTTGTTTATCATTCTGTGATCCCTCTCTGGGACTCAGATGAGTGTTGTAACTTTTTTATTGTTGCACAGGTCCCTGAATTTCTTTTGTTTTTTTCATTTAGTCTATTTTTTTCTACTGTTCATATTGTGTGAACTCTATTGACCTATCCTCAAGTTCATTGATTCTAACCTCTGCCATCTCTACTTTACTCTCCTGTTCAACAACTTTTTTATTTCTGCAGTTATATTTTTCAGTTCTATAATTTTCATTGGGTTCTTTTTTTTTTTTAATAACTTCTATTTCCTTGTTGAGATTTTCTCATTTTTAGTTTGTTTTAAGAAAGCTTGTGATTGATCGTTGAAGGATTTTTATGATGTCTCCTTTAAAATCCTTGTCATTTAATTCCAACATCTGATTCATCTCAGTGTTTGTGTCTGTTGAGTGTCTTTTCTCATTTAGGTTGTGATTTTCTTGGTTTTTTATATGATAGGGGGTTTTCTATTATAAGCTAGAATTTTTGCCTTATATGTTAATGTATTTTAGCATTTAAAGATTTATTTAGTAGATAATCATACTCTTTAGGCTTCCCTGGTGGCTCAGTGGTAGATAATACAATTGCCAGTGCAGGAGATGTGTGTTTGATCCCTGAGTCAGGAAGATCTCCCAGAGAAGGAAATGGAACCCACTCCAGTACTCTGGCCTGGGAAATCCCACAGACAGAGGAGCTTGGTGCGCTTCAGTCCATGGGATCACAAAAGGGTTGGACACAATTTAGCAACTAAACAAAAACAACAACATCCTCTTTAGGCTTAATATGTAGATCCTGTCTTACATTTTTTTGGGCCATGTCTCTGATGACACCTTCGTTTCAGAGCATTTGGGATGATACTTTGGTCAACTTAGTTTATCTGATGCTGCAGGGGCCCCCAGTTGGGCCCTCCTTGTGTTGCTCAAGAGGTGGAAAGGAGATGTCCTTAGGCCAGGTTGACAAGTGTCTTTTCTTGGGGAAAGAGACGTTCAGGCAGGAAAGGAGAGGCTTCATTAGCTAAGTATGTCTTGTGGTGGGATTCTCCTCTGCCTCTGGGGACCAAACGGTGTTCCCCAGGCCAGGTGCTTGTTGTGATCCATTTGATCCAGTGAATCTACAATGAGATCCATTTTGCTGTTGCCCTCAAACTCTGGGCAGAAGTAAAGAGTCTCCAACCCATGAAGACAGAGGTTTCCTGGGTGCTGCCTTTATTTGGGTGGAGATCCTTCTTGCTGAGGCTCCCTTGTTAATCACCATGACTGAGGGGAATTTCAAGCCTGCCAGAGAAGGAAAGCACTTCCCTTGGCTGCTTATCTAGTGGGGCCCCCAGTAGATCCCCATGGCCCTTTGTGGGCTTGCTTGGTGTGGTCTAAGGGACTCCCGTTCAGTCTTGGGAGGAATGAGCCTACCTTCTGTTGCTAGATTTAGGGACAGGAAATATCAGATATGGGTTGCTTTCTTCCACTGGGTGAAGGTTAAAATATCCTGCACCATGCTGTTCCTCCAGTGCTGGTTCCCAGACTTGTTCACCTTCCTCTTAGCACCTTTGGGAGTTCTCCTTTGGTTATATCTTACATTATTTCCACAGGTTATAGTTGTACCTGGCAGGAAATAGCAGGGAGAAACAAATCTACAAAATGCTGCCTAGGCTAAAATCCAATTATTATTAAATAGATCCTTTAATCATTAAATTTTCTTATCCCAGAATATTTTTTTGGTCTTGGTGTTTACTTTTGTAACTACATTTATAACAGCTAATTTTTCTAAATGGTTTTATTTACATTGTCATTTCTTTATCCTTTAAAATTCTTACATTTGAATTGTTAATTGTAATTCATTTCTCAGTTGACTAGAGAACTTTGTAATTTTTCATACTGGGGATCAGAGAGTTACTCAAGAAAAATGTTTTCCAAGCCCTCTGCAAACTTAAAGATAATCCTTTTGTTAACTTTTCCCATGAAAGAAAAATGATTGAATATACAGTTCTTGGGTGATAAAATGTTAATCTCAATATCCTATTAATATTTTTCATAGTGTTTTACATAGAACTCTACTTTTCCAGATGTTTCCTAGAAGGAAAATGAAAGTTCCTTTGTCAAATAAATTATAGAAATGCTTCCTATTTCAAGCAGGTCACCTCTAGGAGATTCATAATGTCCATTCAGTTCAGTTCAGTCGTTCAGTCATGTCCGACTCCTTGTGACCCCATGGACTGCAGCATGTGAGGCCTCCCTGTCTATCACCAACTCTCAGAGTTTACTCAAACTCATGTCCATTGAGTTGGTGATGCCATCCAACCATCTTATCCTCTGTCGTCCCCTTCTCCTCCCACCTTCAATCTTTCCCAACATCAGGGTCTTTTCAAATGAGTCAATTCTTTGCATCAAGTGGCCAAATTATTGGAGTTTCAGCTTCAACATCAGTCCTTCCAATGAATATTCAGGACTGATTTCCTTTAGGATAGACTGGTTGGATCTTCTTGCAGTCCAAGGGACTCTCAAGAGTCTTCTCCAACCCCACAGTTCAAAAGCATCAGTTCTTCAGTGCACAGCTTTCTTCATAGTTCAACTCTCACATCCATACATGACTACTGGAAAAACCATAGACTTGACTAGGCGGACCTTTGTTGGCAAAGTGATGTCTCTGTTTTTTAATATGCTGTCTAGGTTGGTCATAACTTTTCTTCCAAGGAGTAAGCGATTTTAATTTCATGGCTTCAGTCACCATCTGCAGTGATTTTGGAGCCCTCAAAAATAAAGTCTGCCACTGTTTTCACTCTTTCCCCATCTATTTGCCATGAAGTGATGGAACCAGATGCCATGGTCTTAGTTTTCTGAATGTCCATTAGTTTAGTAAAATCTAATGTTTAGTAAAAGCTAAAACTAGTTTAGTAAAAACTAAAACTAATGTCCATTAATTTAGTAAAAACTCTGTTATTGCCTTCATTTGAGAAACTTGTTTAATTTTGTTTAGCCTATTGATGTACTGATTATGGTGGACTTCCATTTTGTGCTTTTCCTATTAACACATATTCATAATGTTTTCAGTTATAAGGAATAGGAGACCTAACCCTAGATTAAATAGTAGACAATGGTAAGAAGAAGTCTGGAGTGAGCTGTCAGAATGGGACAGAGGCTCAGTAATGTCAGCCCAGGTCTCTGAGCCTCAGTCTTCCTTTCCGTCATCCTCAGACTGTTGAAAGCACATCTTCATATATGTTGCCTGCTGGTTGTAAGATGGCTGCTACAGCTTTGGACACCAGAACTGTATGGGGAATGGGGTGGAGATGGCAGCAAAAGCTCTTTTTTTTTCTGAGAATGATTCTCTTTCTTACAAGGAAAAGACTTTCTCAGAAGGCTCTGGAAGGTTTTCCCTTTAAATTTCATCAACCAAACAAAATCACTGCTAGCTGCAAAGGAGGCTGAGAAGATGGGTACCTACCTGGCAGAGATGAATATAATAGCTTAAACCTGTAATGATGTACCCTCAGGGCTCAACTTATTGTTCTCCTGAATTAAATCAGGTTTCTTTAGGAAAAGAAGATGGCAGGTAAGTGGCTGCTGGGTACACTATAAATGGTGCCCACCACAGTCTTCCTCTAAGTAAAATGGTGGGCAGAATGCATCACTGGATATACTTTTAGCTGTCTGTCCATTGTGTCTTGTACTTTGTAGGGAAGAATTTGGAGGATGACTTGATTATATCCCTCACAGAGAACCTGTTTTGTTTTGCCCAGTGCTTATAATCTTTCTTACTTATGTAAAATCTTATATTGCGCAGAATGAGTCTTTTTATATTACTTTGCCTGGCTTTCAGGGAGCTCTTCTAATATGTGAACTCGGGCCTTTCTTCCACCCAGTACTGTTTTCTGTTATTATCTTTTTAATTATTACTTCTTCTCTTATTGTTTTGTTTTCCTCCCTGTGTAACATAAAATTCTTAAAATGAACTTCTGTTCTCTTTCTTCTTATTTGTCACTTTCTATCTTCCTGTTTCATTCCTTTTCCATCCTAACTCTGAGAAAATCTAAAGTTGGTCCTCTGCATATTAATCCTATGTGACCTTCAATGTAATTTTAATTTTTCACTTAGCTTTTGAGTTTCTTAACATTTTTTTTTCTTTTCTGTTTCTTTATTTCAACTTTTTTTCTCCTATAGCTTCCTATTTCTATTTCATAATGAGCATATCCTCTTGGATATTTTAAGGTATCATTTTTTGAACAATGATTTTTTTTTCAGTTATCCACCCCCCACCTCGCTGCCCCAGTCAGCATAATGTTTATTTTCCCTTGATATTCATTATCTTTTCAAAAGTACTATGCTAACTTTTTTTTCTAATCCATTTTCCCCAGTGTCCTGGTATTGGTCACAGGGCACAGGGGCTATTTAGCGTGGTTTCTCAACTTCTTCAGGACTGTGTTTTCCTCTTGTGACTCAAGGGTATATATAGCCGTTGGTTTCTTTCCACATTCATATCCAGGACCATGGCAATTAGGGGAAATTCCTCCCAGATTTTGGCCTGTGGTCTTCTCTTATCTTCAGTTCACAGTTGGTACTGGGCTGGCTTTCCTTTTTATTTACTCCTGTGTGTATTCTTTGGGGAAATTAGCAAGCAAATGTAGTTTGACTCTGGGCCAGCACTTGTATCCAGTTGGTGGAGACTTGGGAAATTCCCAGGGAGGCAGTAGGCAATAATAGAAAAAAGCCCAGGACTTTTGAACAATCTATCTTCCTCCAGATCTGCCTCTTGCTTGCTGTGTGACAGTAAGCCCATTACTCTACCCTGCAGAGCCTCTGCTTCCTTATCTATAATAGGAATATCCCTATAACAGGGATGTTGTTGCTGTTGTTCAATCGCTCAGTCGTGTCCCACTCTTTGCCACCCCATGGACTGCAATATGCCAGGTTTTCCTGTCCTTCACTATCTCCTGGAGTTTGCTCAAACTCATTTCTGTTGAGTTGGTGATATCATCTAACCATCTCATCCTCTGTTGTCCCATTCTCCTGCCTTCTGTCTTCTGCAGCATCAGTGCCTTTTTTGATGAGTCTGCTCTTTGCATCAGGTGGCCAAATATTAGAGCTTCAGCTTCAGCATCAGTCCTTCCAATGAATATTTAGGGTAGATTTCCTTTACGATTGACTGGTTTGATCTCTTTGCAGTCTAAGGGACTCTCAAGAGTCTTCTCCAGCACCACAGTTCATCAGGGATATTGAGAATGAAGTGGAAACCACCTCTGAGGAGCTTGTAAGTTAAGTCCCCTCCCTCCTGTTTGTGATACTCCACAGTGAAACAGCAAGCATCCAGACAAGCTTCTTGCAGTCATCCCTTCTCTCATGGTACACTGTCCTGTACCTGGACCCCATTCTCTTCTTCATCTTGAGAGACCCTTTCCACGTGGACAATGGGTTTGAGATACTGAATATCCTCCTGAGATACACCCTCTGCCAACTTTTCTCTGTCTACCAGGACTCTCTCAGTGTTCCTTTTTGAGAGGCAGTGTAGTGTAATGGTTAGGATCACAGGCTGCTTGTGAATTCTAGATCTGCCTCTGATGAGCTATGGGACCAAAATCAGATTTCATGTCCTCCTCTCTGCTTCATTTTCCTTGTATTTAAAATGAGGATAGTGATATACCTGCCTCATAGGGTTAACTGAATTGTGTGATGCTCTTAGATCACTTCCTGACACAGGACAAGCAAGGTATCAGTGTTTGCTGCTGTGACGACGATGATGTTTATGATGATGATACTGATGGTAGCTGCCACCATCACTACATCAGATCCTCCTGCTACAGACTTCTGCATCTGGGCACACCCCTTTCTGTCCAACCCAGTGCAGTCTTCATGGCTTTATCACTCCTCCCCTTCCCCCACCCCTGTTCCTGTTGGCTCCCAGAATCGCACCTGATTCCCTTCCCTGTCTGCCTTGCCCTCCAGCAGTCACCTTCTCCATTCCCAGCTATATTTGCTCCAACACTGTGAGGGATGAAGGATGGAGACTGCAGAGTCTCTGTCCTTGGAGACGTTGCAAAAAAGACAAGCCCGCCATGTGGAAAGATTTAGACATTTATCTGCCTAAAGGCAAAAAACTGAACAGGTGATCCTTCAAGGTCATGCCTGTGCTCAAAATCTTTCAAAGGCTCCACTTCTCCCTCAGGACAGAGTCCAGATTCCAAAGCTTCTTCTGATCTTCCCTGCTCACCCCTTGAACCCGGTGCCCCTGGCTGGGTTCAAGCTACCAGCGAGATTCCAAAACTACTGAGTCCCAACCACACACCACTTCCTTGTGCCTCCACGCCTTCCCACTGGGGCTCCCTTTGGCCTAGCCAACCCTTCCGTTCCCGCCTGTCTCCCTAAATTTGGGGAATCCTTTGGGCCCCCCACCCAGGGGTATAGCCTGCATGTCCTTCAGCCCCCACTGGGGAAACAAATGGCCCACCCAGCCTTGGGGACCTGCTCCCCAGTCCCCACAGCCTCTGCTTATGTGGCATCATGTGGGCCATCTGCTTAAAGCAGTGATTTCTTGTGGTAACAGGATGCTGAGTAAGCATCACTTGTGACATCACCAAAACACAACGTTTTGTCCTCTGTTGCTCCTTTACAACGTTCAGAGTGGTCCCATTCACTGCCCCTAGATGAAAACCCTGGTAGCCCATGACTTCTTATTCACAAGACTCTTAAGTCTTAAGAATTAAATATTTTGCTGACATGGATAGCATAGAGCAAATAGAACAAGCATGATGTTACATAATACATTACCCATACTGAAGAAATGGTAACGTGATACAATATCTGCTCCAGAATTTCTTAAGAAATTAAATAAAGATGCAGGCTCATGTTCCTTCCTTTTGCCCATTATGCCAAAGTTGGTTTTTATCTTTTCTATTCATATTTTTAGACTTTTACTATGTATGTATGTTCTGTAAACAATCATTTATTTTGCAGCTTTACATAAAAGGTATCAAATGGAGGTGGAGCCCACAAAGATAGACTTTCATCTCTATTCAGCCAGTTTCCTACACACTCTATGTGTGTCTAGAACAAGATCTCATCTTAATGTTTCATCTAAATGGTATAGTATTGTAACTAGCTAGGATTTTGTTTTCATGCAAGATGCTTTTCAAGGTTTACCCATGTTGATGTGTATAGACCTAGATGATTTTAAATGCTGCACAGTAGTTCATTTTACCATCAGTGAGGTCGTCCATCTCATACCCTCCTTACTTAGATTATTTCCAGGTTTTTGTTATTATAAGGTAGTGCTGCTATTAAAATCTCCTTAAGTATCTGTGCGTGAGTTTCTCTAGGACATATACCTGGGATTAGAATTGCTGTGTTCTGGGGGTACAAATTGTCAACTCCGTTAAGAATTTTCCAACTGTTTCCTAAGACCTCATTTCAATTCACCACCCCACCTGTATTTCATTTGGCCCCGCTTACCTGCATCCTTGGAAACAATCTTTGCCAACAAGCAGCATGTGAGATGGTAATTTCATAGTTGTCTTAGTTTGTTCTGCCTGAAACACTGGAGAGGATGATCATTTTCCTCCTATGAATATCGGCCATTTGAGTTTTCTCTTTTGTGATTTTCCCGTTCCTATTCCTTTTTTTTTTAATTGAAGAATAATTGCTTTACAGAATTTTGTTGTTTTCTGTCAAACCTCAACATGAATCAGCCATAGGTATACATATATCCCCTTCCTTTTGAACTTTCATCACACCTCCCTCCCCATCCCACCCCTCAAGGTTGATACAGAGCCCATTCTTGAGTTTCCTGAGCCATACAGCAAATTCCCTTTGGCTATCTATTTTACATATGGTAATGTAAGTTTCCATGTTACTTTTTCCATATCACCCTCTGCTCCTCTCTCCCCATGTCCATAAGTCTATTCTCTATGTCTGTTTCTTCATTGCTGCCCTGTAAATAAATTCTTCAGAACCATTTTCTAGATTCTGTATATGTGTGTTAGAATATGATATTTATCTTTCTCTTTCTGACTCACTTCACTTTGTATAATAGGTTCTAGGTTCATCCACCTCATCAGAACTGACTCAAATGTGTTCTTTTTATGACTGAGTAATATTTTATTGTGTACCACAACTTCTTTATTCATTCATCTGTCGATGGGCATCTAGGTTGCTTCCATGTTCTAGCTATTGTAAATAGTGCTGCAGTGAACAATGGGATACATGTGTCTTTTTCAACCCTGGTTTCCTCAGGGTATATGCCTAGGAGTGGGATTGCTGGGTCATATGGTGGTTTTATTCCTAGTTTTTTAAGGAATCTCCATACCATCTTACATAGTAGCTGTATCAATTAACATTCCCGCCAATAGTGCAAGAGCATCCCCTTTTCTTCACACCCTCTCCAGCATTTATTGTTTGTAGACTTTTTGATGATGGCCATTCTGACCAGTCTGAGGTAATATCTCATTGTGGTTTTAACTTGCATTTCTCTAATAATGAGTGATGTTGAGAATCTTTTCATGTGTTTATTAGCCATCTGTATGTCTTCTTTGGAGAAATGTCTGTTTAGGTCTTTTTCCCACTTTTTGATTGGGTTGTTTGTTTTCCTGGTATTGAATTGTATGATCTGCTTGTATATTTTGGAAACTAATCCTTTGTCAGTTGTTTCATTTGCTATTATTTTCTCCCTTTCCGAGGGTTGTCTTTTCACCTTGCTTATAGTTTCCTTTGCTGTGCAAACGTTTTTAAGTTTAGTCATGTCCCACTGTTTACTTTTGTTTTTATTTCCATTACTCTAGGAAATGGGTCATAGAGGATCTTGCTTTGATTTATGTCATCGAGTGTTCTGCCTGTGTTTTCCTCTAAGAGTTTTATAGTTTCTGGTCTTACATTTAGGTCTTTAATCCATTTTGAGTTTATCTTTGTGTATGGTGTTAGGAAGTATTCTAATTTCATTCTTTTACATGTAGCTGTCCAGTTTTCCCAGCACCATTTATTGAAGAGGCTGTCTTTGCCCCATTGTATATTCTTGCCTCCTTTGTCAAAAATAAGGTACCCATAGGTGTGTGGGTTTATTTCTGGGCTTTCTATCTTGTTCCATTGGTCTATATTTCTGTTTTTATGCCAGTACCATACTGTCTTGATGGCTATAGCTTTGTAGTATAATCTGAAGGCAAGAAGGTTGATTCCTCCAGCTCCATTCTTCTTTCTCAAGACTGCATTAGCTATTCTGGGTCTTTTGTGTTTCCATATGAATTGTGAAAGTTTTTGTTCTAGTTCTGTGAAAAATGCCATTGGTAATTTGATAGGTGATTGCACTGAATCTGTAGATTGCATTTGGTAGGATAGCCATTTTCACAATATTGATTCTTCCTACTCAGGAACATGGAATATCTCTCCATCTGTTTATGTCATCTTTGATTTCTTTCATCAGTGTCTTATAATTTTCTGTGTACAGTTCTTTTGTCTCCTTGGGTAAGTTTATTCCTATATATTTAATTCTTTTTGTTGCAATGGTGAATGGGATTGATTCCTTAATTTCTCTTTATGATTTTTCATTGTTAATGTATAGAAATGCAAGTGATTTCTATGTATTGATTTTGTATCCTGCAACTTTGCTAAGTTTGCTGATTAGCTCCAGTAATTTTCTGATACTCTCTTTAGGGTTTTCTATGTACAGTATCATGTCATCCTCAAACAGTGAGAGTTTTACTTATTTTCCGATCTGGATTCCTTTTATTTCTTTTTCTTCTCTAATTGCTGTAGCTAGAACTTCCAGAACTATGTTGAATAATAGTGGTGAAAGTGGACACTCTTGTCTTGTTCCTAATCTTAGGGGGAATGCTTTCAGTTTCTCACCATTGAGAACAATATTTGCTGTAGGCTTATCATATATGGCCTTTACTATGTTGAGGTAGGTTCCTTCTATGCCCATCTTTTGAAGAATTTTAATCATAAATGGGTGCTAAATTTTGTCAAAGGCTTTTTCTGCTTCTATTGAGATGATCATATGGTTTTTATCTTTCAATTTGTTAATATGATGTATCACATTGATTGACTTGCATATATTGAAGAATCCTTGCATTCCTGGAATAAACCCAACTTGATCATGGTGTATGAGTTTTTTGATGTGTTGCTGAATTCTGTTTGCTAAAATTTTGTTGAAGGTTTTTGCATCTATGTTCATCAGTGATATTGGCCTGTAGTTTTCTTTTTTTGTGTTGTCTTTGTCTGGTTTTGGTATCAGGGTGATGGTGGCCTCGTAGAATGAGTTTGGAAGTGTTCCTTCCTCTGCAATTTTTTGAAAGAGTTTTAGAAGGATAGGCATCAGCTCTTCTCTGAATGTTTGATAGAATTCTCCTGTGAAGCCATCTGGTCCTGGGCTTTTGTTTTTGGGGAGATTTTTGATCACAGCTTCAATTTCAGTGCTTGTAATTGGGTTGTTATAATTTCTATCTCTTCCTGGTTCCATCTTGGAAGATTGAACTTTTCTAAGAATCTGTCCATTTCTTCCAGGTTATCCATTTTATTGCCATAGAGTTGTTCATAATAGTCTCATAATCCTTTGTATTTCTTCATTGTATGTTGTAACCTCTCCTTTTTCATTTCTAATTTTGTTGATTTGATTCTTCTCTTTTTTTCTTGATGAGTCTGGCTAAACATTTGTCAATTTTGTTTATCATCTCAAAGAACCAGGTTTTAGTTTTATTAATCTTTACTATTTTTTCTTTCATTTCTTTTTCATTTATTTCTGCTTTGATATTTATAATTTATTTCCTTCTACTAATTTTGAGGATTTTTAGGTGTAAAGTTAGGCTGTCTATTCAATGTTTTCCTTGTTTCATGAGGTAGGATTGTATTGCTATAAACTTACCTCTTAGAACTGCTTTTTCTGCATCCCATAGGTTTTGAGTTGTGTTTTCATTGTCATTTGTTTCTATACATTTTTTTATTTCCCTTTTGATTTCTTCAGTAACCTGCTGGTTATTTAGAAACATGTTGTTTAATCTCCATGTGTTTTTGTTTCGTACAGTTTTTTTTCTTATAATTGATATCTAGTCTCATAGTGTTGTGGTCGGAAAAAGTGCTTGATACAATTTCAATTTTCTTAAATTTACTGAGGCTTGATTTGTGACCCTGGGTTTTCTATACTGGAGAATGTTCCACAGGCACTTGAGAAGAAGGTGAGTTCTTCTGCATTTGGATGTAATGTCCTGAAGATATCAATGAGATCCATCTCATCTAATGTATCACTTAAGACTTGTGTCTCCTTATTAATTTTCTGTTTTGATAATCTGTCTATTGGTGTAAGTGGGGTGTTAAAGTCTCCTACTATTATTGTGTTTCTGTCAATTTCTCTTTTTATGTCTGTTAGTGTTTGTCTTATGTATTGAGGTGCTCCTATGTTGGGTGCATAGATATTTACAATTGTATGTCTTCCTCTTGGATCTATCCCTTGATCATTATGTAGTGGCCTTCCTTATCTCTTATAATCTTCTTTAAGGTGTATTTTGTGTGATATGAGGATTGCTACTCCAGCTTTCTTTTCTTCCCATTTGCATGGAATATATTTCTCCATCCTCTCACTTTCAGTCTGTATGTGTCTTGAGGTTTAAAGTGGGTTTCTTGTAGCCAGCATATATATGGGTCTTGTTTTTGTATCCATTCAGCCAGTCTGTGTCTTTTGGTTGGAGCATTTAATCCATTTACATTTAAAGTAATATATGTTCCTATTGCCATTTTCTTGTTTGGGGTTGATTTTGTAGATCTTTTTTCTTCTCTTGTATTTCTTGACTATATAAGTCCCTTTAACGTTTGATGTAAAGCTGGTTTGGTGGTACTGAATTCTCTTTTAACTTTTGCTTGTCTGAAAAGCTTTTGATTTCTCCATCAGTTTTGAATGAGATCCTTGCCAGGTACAGTAATCTTGGTTGTAGATTTTTCCCTTTCAGTATTTTAAATATATTCTGCCATTTCCTTCTGGCCTGCAGAGTTTCTGCTGGAAGATCAGCTGTTAAGCATATGGGGTATGTTATTTGTTGCTTCTCTCTTGCTGCTTTTAATATTCTTTCTTTGTGTTTAGTTTTTGTTAGTTTGATTAGTATGTATCTTGGCGTGTTTCTCCTTGGGTTTATCCTGTATGGGACTCTTTGTGCCTCTTGGACTTGATTGACTATTTCCTTTTCCATGTTGGGGAAATGTCAACTATAATCTCTTCAAAAATTTCCTCATACCCATTCTTTTTCTCTTCTTCTTCTGGGACCCCTATTATTCAAATGTCGGTGTGTTTGATATTGTCCCAGAGGTCTCTGAGACTATCCTCATTTCTTTTCATTATTTTTGCTTTATTCTGCTCTTCAGAAGTTATTTCTGAACTGATTAACTGATTCATTCTTCTGCTTCAGATATTCTGCTATTGATTCTTCTAGAGTATTTTTAATTTCAGTAATTGTGTTATTTGCCTCTGCATGTTTATTCTTTAATTCTTCTAGGTTTTAGTTAATTAATTCTTGCATTTTCTCCATTTTGCTTTCAAGGTTTTTGATCATCTTTACTATCATTATTCTGAATTCTTTTTCAGGTAGTTTGCCTATTTCCTCTTCATTTATTTGGACTTCTGTGTTTCTAGTTTGTTCTTTCATTTTGCCCACTCATATTCTTTGCCAAATTTTCAATTTGGTGGTGTGTTTTTTTTTCTTATTGATTTGTTTGACTCATTCTTCTACTCCCACTTCTGGGTGACTCAGTTCTCCTGAGTACTAGTAAAGGTAGAGAGAATAATTTCAGCCTGTATTATAACAAACTCAAACTAAATCACCACTGCCCCTGGAGAGAGAGAATTTCCATTTTTCCCTTGGTAGCATAATCTAGATGAAATGAGTAAAGCAGTCAAGATAGCATGGCTCGGTAACTGCTGGATGGGTAACTCCGTGGTTTATTTCTTACATTGGTATAGCCAGTGTCACTGTATGTTGGAACTTGTCTGCATTACCCAGATGCTTTTCTGAATCTGTGGGGACAAATTAACCCTTCTATATATAATTCAAAGTGTTTGCCTTCATAATACTATCTTTTGCTATTTTTGCTATTGTGATTCTTTAAGGGGGACTCACTAAATCTCTCTTCAAATTACTGTTTATTTCACGGGGTGAGTGTTCCCAATGCTGTGGTAACCCAGCACAGATTACACACCTTACAGCCTTAATCGAGCATTTAAACTTGCTTGGTTGGACTCCTACTATTTTCTCAGCCTCCTTATTTATGTGATCAGAAGAATCCCAACCATTTCACACTTCTGCCTGTTCTTTCTTTCTCTTCCCTGCATCTTCCAATGAGCTATGACTTTTCTGCAAGGCCTGGAGGACCTGTTTTGTTCTCTTTTCCCTGAACCTAATAACTTCACTGACTTCACATAATGTTTTTCTTGACCTCATCACAACAGAATTTCTTTTGATTAGTTTTTGATGCTTAATAGTTTATAGACTTTTTTGGAGAAGATTAGCTACTGTTATCTTTTGATTTGGTTTATTATCTCTCCAACTTTTTAGATTCTTATGTATTAATGTCTGCTCTTTTAACATAGTTCCTGTCTATGTATTTTCAATATTTCTGTGTATTTTTCCTTGGACTTGTTTTTATAAGTACAATATAGCTAGATTTTTAAAAACCCAACCAGTTTGTCTGTGTTTAAATAGATAAGTTTAGCCTACTTCCTCTGTGTGTGTGGTATGTGTGCTTGTGTATATTTAAGGAATATAGATGATTTTGGACTTATTTGTACAATCCTTATCTTGTGTTTTCTGTTTACCATTGGGTCAATGACATTGTCACCCATTGAACAGGTTACTCCCTTTTTTCTTTCCTGTTTGAAAGCTATACATTGTGCAATGCTGCTGCTTAGGCTCTCAGTCATGTCCAGCTCTGTGCAACCCCATGGACTATAGCCTGTCAGGCTCCTCTGTCCATGGGATTCTCCAGACAAAAATACTGGAGTGGGTTGCCATGCCCTCCTCCAGGGGATCTTCCCAACCCAGGGATCAAACCCAGGTCTCCTGCATTGCAGGCAGATTCTTTACCACTGAGCCATCCGTATAAATTGTATTTGTGTTATTTCACATATAAAATATATGCTTAAGAATTTTCAACAAAATTCAGAATTACTTAGCATCTGTAGGTTACTAATAAGTTAGACCATGGCCACCTCTTTCCTATCCTTGACAGTGTTGTCTAGAATTTGGGTGATGCTGATCATCACCAAGGGCACCTTGGCCCATACCCTGGTGTGCCTGCATTAGTCTCATAGCTGGTGCTCCCTCCATCCTCAGTATTGTCCTCTGCTTCTCCTCCACCAGCTCCATAAAGAACTCTCAAGACTCCCTGATGTTGTGCAGCAAGGTCTCAAGATTCAACATGGGCTGGAGATGTATGACTGCATTTGGTTGAATGAGGGTTAGCCATAGAAGCTGATTTTTGAGGGTTTATTCTGAGAAGTGAGTTCAGATTCCCACCAAGACACTCATGGTAGGGAAGTTTCCAGACTTAAAGAAGGAAATTCAGATCTTAAGCCTGTTTGCTTTAGCACATGTATGTGTGTAGCAGCCACTATGTATATTAGTTTGCTTGGCTTTGATTCAGGAGCTGGTAGACATGAAGACGGGTGGTGTTTTCTTTGCATTGCTTTTTGTAAGCACCATGGTATAAATATGTATCAGGTAAACCCCTGAAGGTTCCATCACCCATGGGACAGGCCTGTCAGCTGAGTATCATACACCCATCCCTCTGACTGTAAAATCTGGTGGGAAGAAGCGGGTAACCTCTTTGTGGCTTTAGCCCTCACCACCAAGCACAAGTACTGTCAAATAGGATAAGTGTCCCAGTTCACCTCCCACCTCTGGGGACATCTCAGTCATTCCTCACCTGGCTCTCTTTTTCCAGCTGATATGAACCTGGGCTAGGTTCCATGAAGAAATCTGTAGAGGATACTGTTGCTTGAAGACAAAGTCCCCTGATATTTCTGTTTGGGGAGGGGACAGCACTGGGAGCTTGTGGTTCCAGACCATCCTCACCACTCATCTCTGGGAGGACTGCCTAGGGTGTCCGGTCCAGCTGCCAAATTTGCCTTTTCCTCTGGTTTCTTAATCTACCCCACCTGGGGACACTATTTGTGCATGACCCTTTAGTCATTGGTGTGACCAGCTGGGCAGCTTTTTCTTTACCCTCATATGTTTCACACCCCTCTGTCCCATGACACTTTTTTATTCTTGACTGAAATCACTGTCCAAAGTCAAGAGATGACTTAAGTCCAAGTACCAAAAAGAAAAAAAAAGATATTTATCTCAAGAACCCTCTAAATCAGTTGTATATAGCTGGAAATTGTCTCTCATGGAACCCTAAGTCTGGCATAGAGTGTACTTGAGATCTCAAATAGAAACACCTTAATACAGCTGATAATACTGTGTTTCACACTGGAACTGATAGGAACAGAAGATGAAGGAATAAGAGGGTATGAAAGTCAGTGCCCAAGCAGAAAAGAAGCGAAAATATCCTCAGTTCCTCTCATAAACATGTACCCCAGCCGCAGCACCTCTCCTGGGCCTGTCTGTCTGGGGTGCGTCTGCATAGAGAAACACATCTATATGCGCACAGCACCTCCTTCCTGAGGTGAGGCATTGACCCAGGCACTGATTGGGTTAAGAGGAAGGCTCTGGAGATGTGAAGCCTGACTGTGGCTCCTGGCTGGAGGACAGGACCTTCTTCCGCCAGACCAAAGGTTAATGAGAACACAGAACAAAATATATCAAGAGCCTTCGTCCCAGCTTCCACAACTGCTGCCCAATTGGAGCCCGTGCTGGCCTCCAACCAAATTGCTAATCTAATCATTTCTGCCTTGTCCTGGTGGGGGCCACAGGGCCGTGAGCAGAGCCAGGACCAGGTTCTGACCAGCTCTTTTCCCCCAGGGCTGGGGAAGTTGCTTCCCATTGACAGCAGGACTGGAGAATACAACATCTGCTCCTACATTTTCTGAGTCACAGCTATCTCTGCTGCTGGCTTATTTCTTAGAACTTGCCAGAATCTGCCCACTTATTCTTGCCAACTCATCCAGGTCACAGAGGATCACAGCTGTGACTATTGTCCACAGATTCAGTCCAAGAGCCCTTAGGGATGGAATGATCAGTCAATAGAGTAGCAGGAAAAAACACCCAAGGGATCAGTGGAGCAAGGGCCTGGAAGTCAGGCAGAACCTGATCATTTATTCCTTCCCAGGAGTCGAGCAAACAACATGGTAGTTCTGCCTTAACCTTAACCCTAACTGGCTGGAGAAGACTCTTGAGAGACCCTTGGACAGCAAGGAGATCAAACCAGTCAATCTTAAAGGAAATCAACCCTGAATATTCATCGGAAGGACTGATGCTGAAGCTGAAGCTCCAATACTTTGGCCACCCGATGCGAAGAACCAACTCATTGGAAAAGACTGATGCTGGGAAAGATTGAGGGCAAGAGGAGAAGGGGGCAACAGAGGATGAGATGGTTGGATGGCATCACTGACTCAATGTACATGAGTTTGAGCAAACTCAGGGAGATAGTGAAGGAGAGGGAAGCCTGGCATGCTGCAGTCCATGGGGTCACAGAGTCGAACATGACTGACTGGACAAAAACTGCAAGGATGATTCACATTAATAAACATGATTATGCTGTTGGACTTCCCTGGTGGTCAATGCTTAAGAATCCACCTGCCAACATAGGGGATATGAGTTCAATCCCTGCTCTGGGAAGATTCCATATGCAACAGGGCAAGTAAGTTGGTGTGCCACAACTACTGAGCCCCTGCCCTAGAGCCCATGCTCCACAAGAGAAGCCACAGCAACGAGAAGCCTGCTTGCCGCAACTAGAGAAAGCCCGCATGCAGCAGTGAAGACCCGGTGCAGCCAAATAAATAAGTAAATGTTTTTTAAAAGATGATTATGTTGTTGACTACATATTTGGTTGAACTGCATCATTTCAGACTGTATAGGGAAAGTCGTCCTGCACTCATTAGCGATATCTCATTACTTAGGCATTTTTAAGAAATGGAGCTTTATCATGGCATTTCTCCACATTTTTGAATATTGAAGGTAATTGGAATTAACTGCGACTTTTTAAAAAGTGTTTTTAAGTGGAAGCTCTGAGAGACATTGGTAATTAGCATCATCTTATCCCCTCAATTAAACTGCCAAAGTCTCTAGCAGTTTTCTTCTTTCTCAAGTTACTTAAACATAACTCTGTAATTTTGTTTACCCAATTTGTTTGCCCAGGAAGCTCTTTTTTTTTTTTTTCCAGTGATAATGAAGGGGAAGACTTAGCCACACTTGCACCAAATTATCATAAATTCTAAATTCGCCAAGTCTAAAATTCTTAACGGAGGTTTACAGTGTATAAGTGTGTCCTTGGTTTTAAAAGCCTACGTCTTGAGCAAAGAAAGAGAAGACACATTTCTGTTCTGACGACACAGTGAGTCTGCTGTCTGTCGGCTACAGGCTCATATCTACCAGTTTATTCATTTTTTTCCTGTGGTGTGAACATCAGAAACAGACCCTTGAAGCAGAATTCAGATTTTAGGAAATGCGTCTGTTAAGCAGCGCAGGATAATTTTTTCAGAATTGTATTGAGTACCTTCCTGTGTCGGTTGCTATGAGACTACCCTCAAGGAACCCACCACTCAGTTTGGGGATGATGGGAGGGGTTCAAAGGGTAAGCATGGTTGTGACCTGCTGGGCATCTCCTAGTACTCGGCGCTGGACACCTGGCCTTTTTATGAACTGCAAAATCTGAGATCATACTCTAACCACGTGCATTGCAGGTCTCCAACCAGCCTCTCCTGATTGCAGCTGAAACAGCAGATGCTTGATGGCTTTATAGGAATCAAATTAGAAGCATTAAAACACCTATCAATCATGGCCAAGCACATGTGCCAGTGAGGCTTGACGTCAAAAGCTGTATGGTAATCAGCGGCAAAGAGCTCATTAAAACCAGCTAACTTCCCTGATCTGGAAATTGATTGCTCCTACCCGGCACACCTTCTAAATCTCATCTGACAGCTTTGTCTGACACCATTTATCACTTGGGACAAACTATGAATGGAGATGTGGACACGCCTTTGGCCAAATGATCACACTTTGGTTCTGTTTTTTTTTTTTTTTCTGCTTATGGGGAGGTGACTGAACTCTCTCCTAGCAAACAAAAACAAAAGAAGATTAAAATATTCTCCTTTCAGATATGAACTAAAGCAGTTTTTTTAAAAAAAATGGATTGGACTTCCATATCATGATTCTCCAGCGAGGCCCCCATAACTTGATATCTTTTGGGCAAAGTAACTTTTTAAGACTTAATTAATTAATTTGGCTGCATCAGATCCTAGTTGAGGCACACGGTATCTTCATGGCACCATGTGGGATTTTTCACTGTGGCATTCAGACTCTCTAATTATGGCTTGAGGGCTCAGTAGTTGCAGCATGTGGAATCTTAATTCCCCAACTAGAGGTCAAACCCACATCCCCTGCATTGGAAGACAGATTCTTTCTTTCTTTTTTTTTTTTTAATTGAAGGATAATTGCTTTACAGAATTTTGTTGTTTTCTGTCAAACCTCAACACGAATCAGCCATAGTTATACATATGTCCCCTTCCTCTTGAACCTCCCTCCCATCTCTCGCCCATCCCACCCCTCTAAGTTGATACAGAGATCCTGTTTGAGTTCCTTGAGTCATACAGCAAATTCCCATTGGCTATCTATTTTACATATGGTAATTAAGTTTCCATGTTGTTCTCTCCATACACTTCACCTTCTCCTCCCTGTTCCATAAGTCTGTTCTCTATGTGGAAGACAGATTCTTAACCACTGGACCGCCAGAGGAGTCCCTGGGCAAAGTAACTTTGACGTCAGATACACACCGTTTCTTTTCCCACATATGCAACAGAAAGCAAATATTCATTGTTAAGGCATCCTATGGGGAATTCAGAACTAGCTGGATGTCATTGTTGAGCTTTGGGTCTATGTAGCCCTGGAAGACTGAAAGTTTCAGAGGGCTACAGAAATTCTAATGATTAGGGTCCAGATATCTGGAGGCCCTTGTGTGTCCATTTGCTGGATCCATTTGTGGGTATTGAGCCTATATTCTGCACTTTTTATTTGGGTTGAACTTGAACAGATAGATTAAATACTCCCTCCCTCTTGTTTCTTCACTTGTACAATGGGGAGAGTAGTATGATACTGTTTCTTGCAATTGTTGTGAAGATCAAATGAATAAGGTACATAAAATATCTGGTTTGGTTCTCAGTGCATAGTGGGTGCTCAGTGAATATTTGTCTCTTGTTTTGAGTCCTTCCCACTTGCCCCCTAATGTACTAATACTTCTGTGGAACTTTCTAACTTAAGATCTGTGCAAGTACTGACAATCTTTGCTATGGAGGATTTGCTTTGGTTTCTGGGGACGATGTTAATCCTGGGGTGGAGAGTTAGGTGCATTTTGACATCATCAATTGTCTCCTCTTTTTGGCTTCTTTGTCCCCCCACCCTGCCCCCCCCCCCCCCTGCTTTATTGTGATGGAACTGACACCTCACGTTGTGTACCTCTAAGGTGTACAGTGCAATGATTTGATGCACGTATATATTGGGAAATGATTCTCACAGTAAGGTTCAATAAGACCTCCATCATCACCTCCCATAGTTACCTTTTTAAATATTGTTGTTTTTGTGGTAACATTTAAGATCTACTCTCTTAGCAATGTTCAAGTATACAATACTATGTTGTTAATCTTAGTCAACATACTATACTTTAGAACCCCAGAACTTAGTCATCTGATAACCAGAAGTTTTACCCTTTGACTGACATCTCCCCATTTCCCCCTTTCCTTGGCAACCACAAATCCACTCTCCATTTCTAAGAGTTCAACTTTTCCAGATTCCACATATAAGTTAGATCAAAACATCTTTGTCTTTCTCTAACTCATTTTTATCTGACCTACCCTCAAGATCCATCCATATTGTCCCCAAGGGCAGGATTTTCTTCTTTTATGGCTGAAAAATATTCCATTATATATGTATATGAGATACGGGGGCTTCCCTGGTGGCTCAGTGATAGAGAATCTACCTGCCAGTGCAGGAGACGTGGGTTTCCTCCCTGGGTTGGGAAGATCCCCTGGAGAAGGAAATGGCATCCTTACTCCAGTATTCTTGCCTGGGAAATCCCGTTGACAGAGGAGTCTGGAGGGCTGCAGCCCATGGGGTCACAAAGAGTCACACATGACTTAGCAACTCAATAGCAACAACAAGATATAGACCCCCAAGTGGGATCGCTATCTTTAATGATAGTTCTCTTTATTTGGAGAAAATTCTATTTTTAATTTCTGGAGGAACATCCCTACTGTCTTCTATAGTGGCTGCACCAATTTACATTTCCACCAACAGGGTACAGGGTTCCCTTTTCTCCACAGCCTCTCCAACAGGGGAGGGTTATCTCTTTGGGGTTATCTCTTGCCTTTTTGATAATGGCCACACTAACAGGTGTGAGATGACACCTCCTTGAGGTTTTGATTTGCATTTCCCTGAGGATTAATGATGTCGATTACCTTTTCATATACATCTGTGTGTCTTCTTTGGAAAAATGTCTATCCAGGTCATTTGTTTTTGGCCTATTTTATACTGTGTGTGTGTGTGTGTGCACGCACATCTGCGCTCAGTCATGTCAGACTCTTTGCGACACCATTGACTGTAGCCCCCCAGGCTTCTCTGTCCATGGGATTTGCCAGGCAAGAATACTGGAGTGAGTTGCTATTTCCTTCTCCAGGGGATCTTCCTGGCCCAGGAATTGAACCCGTGTATCCTGCATCTCCTGCATTGGCAGGAGGATTCTTTACTACTGCACCACTTGTGAAGCCCTTTTATACTCTGCCTTTTCGGAAAATATACTATTCTCCCACTTCCATGTCTTCTTTTATAGCTGTGCCTGCAATTCCCATTCGTACTGTGGCTTTTGCTCTTTCTTTTGCTCAGTTACTAGTTTTGTTATCAGACCTAAATTGCCTTCAGGATGTTTCTCACTAGTTACTTGTGTTTGCTGGGAATGGGGAGGAGTGGCGTCCGCTGCCTTGGGACCTAAGCATTCAGCCAGCCTGAAATCAGCTCTCAGTTTTTCAGAACTCATAACCCTCAGTCCCTTGAGCTGATGGACATGAGTTTTAAATTGTAGATCTGACTGCTTGGCAAAGACTGGGCTTTCTCGAATGGGGAAATGCCAGAAGATGCTGGCTTGGGGTCTTCTGTGAATAAGTGGCGCTTCTTTTTCTTGGGTTTTTATTGAAAATGTCATGAGCTTTATTGCCTAAGTGTTAAAGCACAAGGACAAAGTGGGAAATCACTTTAACTTCCATTCAGAGAGTGCTGTCTTGCCTGCCTGATTCCAGAGGGCACAAAAAAGGGCAGCTGGCCGTGCAAGAAAAGGGTGTATTTTGCAAATATGAGTCGTAAAACTCTAGTTACAATTTTGTATTTCATTTTTTAAGAGCCTGGAAGAACATCTGCTTGCTACAACCTTTTAACTTGTCTTGACATATTGGGGTTATGATACAACTTAATGGAACAAAACAAATTGATGAGGAAGAAAATAATGGTTTTTGCTGAGTCAAAATAAGTTTGTTTCATATTGGAAGGGTATTGTTTTCTCATAGGAGTAAATAAATATTGAATCTTGAGATTATAAGGGAGCAAACACATGTCTAAATGAATCTTTATGTGAGATGCTAGCTAAGTGATTATCCAGCCTATGTTTGGTTATATCCACTGCCAGAAACTCTTTCTCTACACTAGAAAAGTATTTCTTAACATGGATGGACCTAGAGATTGTCATACTGAGTGAAGTAAGTCAGAGAAAAACAAATATCTTATGATATCACTTATATGTGAAATCTAAAAAAGTTATACAAATGAACTTATTTACAAAATAGAGTCACAGATGTAGAAAACAAACTTAAGGTTACCAGGAGGGAAAAGAGGGGGAAAGGGATAAATTGGGAGATTGGGATTGAAAAATACACACTATTATATATAAAATGGGCTTCCCCAGGTGGCTCAGCAGTAAAGAATCTGCCTGCCATGCAGGAAACATGGGTTCTATCTCCGGGTTGGGAAGATCCACTGGAAGAGGGCATGACAACCCACTCCAGTATTCTTGCTGGGGAAATCGCATGGATAGAGGAATCTGGAGGGCTACAGTCCATGAAGTTGTGAAGAGTTGGACACGACTGAGCACACAGAATGCACATATACAGTATAGTATAGATAATTAAGAAGGACCTACTGTATAGCACAGGCAGCTCATCTCAATACTCTGCAATGACCTATGTGGGAAGATAATTTTTAAAAGAGTGAATATTGGTGTACATATAACTGATTCACTCTGATGTACAGCAGAATCTAACACAATATTTTAAATCAACTATACTCCAATAAAATTTTTTAAAAATATACATATTTCTTACATTAAGCCCCAATTGATCCTGGTACAGCCTATACTCAGTCTCACTTCTAATTCAAAAGGACAAGTCAGAATTAATCCTCCTCTCTTCTACCTGAAAATGTGTAAAATATTTACAGACAGCTTTTTTATTTGCCCTGTCTTTTTTCTTCTCCAAGATAAACTTTACTGTTCCTCTGTTTCCTGTGTACCATTGTTTACTTTTTTCCAATAATGCTATCTTTGATTCTCATTTCTTGTGAAAAGAAGCCTCCAGAAATGAATAAAACATGTTTCCTCAATCTTCATAAAGGCAAGCATCAGAAATGAATAAAACATGTTGGGCCTGCGTGATGGTATGGGATTATGGTTTTTTTGGCCTGCACTTTGATTCTTCTGTGCCAGGAGGAGACATTGCTATGATTTGTTACATATTCCAGGATGTATGTGTTTATTTTGTTATGCGCACTATACCTTGATTAAAAAATAATTAGTCTGTGAAAAGTACATAGACCACATTCAGTAAGATCATTTGTTTTTATACACTTGATATATATACACCAGAATATTTTCCAAAATGGCTGTACCATCTTAAATTCCCATCAGCAGTATATGAATATTTCAGTTGCTTGATATCCTTGCTAGCACTTGATCTCTCAGCTTTGATTTTTTTCTTACATTTTAGCCACTCTAAGTGTCACCTCATTATGATTTTCATTTGCTTAATCTTCTTAGTGATAAGTATGTTCAAATCTTGTACCCGTTTTTTACTGTACTGACTATTTTCTTATGATTGAGTTTGGGAAGTTCTTTATACATTCTGCCAACTGTTTTTTGTTTGTTTTTTAAAAGCAAAAAACAAGTAATATTTTCCAAGTGTTTTATGCCAGATTATGGCTTCTGTTTTCATTGTCTTCACAATGTCTTTTTAAAAAAGAAGCCTTCAATTTTTGTGAAGTCCAATTTGCTATTTATTTTATGATTCATATTTTATGTGTTCTAGCTAAGAAATCTATGCCTAACTCAGGATCTCATGTTTTCTTCTATACATTTAATTGTTTTAGGTTTAATATTTGGGTTGAATCCATTTTTAATTGCTTGCTCATTATATTATTAGAGTAAACATGTAAATGAGTTCCAAAGATATTTTTCCCCAAACAGTTCTTAGTGAAAGCCAATGACATTGTGTCAAAGAATATTCAAGAAACAACTTCTATTGGGGAAGCTGAACCAAGGGCATATCTCTCTGCTGTTCTCTTGTTCTGACAGAATTCAGTGATAGATTAGAGTGTCTAGAGGAAGGTTCTTGGGGGTTTTGAAACTTATAAAGTTGCACATTAAATTAATCCAGTTGAACTGTTTTGAGGAGAAGAACTATAACTTTCATCCGACTTTCAAAGGAGATAGTGACCATTGTTTGCCCCACCCGCCTGCTGAAATGTTAAGAACAGTTTTCCTAAAGCAAGAGTCCACATAGTATAGCCCAGAGGCCAAGTCCAGTCTGTCACCTGTTTTGTTAGTAAGGGCAGTGTAGCCACACTAGTGTGTATTGTCTAAGGATACTTTCTCATCGTAATTGTAGAGTTACGTAGTTAGGACAGACCCCATGAGGCTCACAAAACAAAATATTTATCACTTGACCCTTTACAGCAGAAGGGATGGATTACATATCCTTCAGGATAACCTGAAAAGTAAACATTGTCTCACTAGGTTTCTACTGACCATTGTGTTTGTTGGAATTCAACATTACACTCCCTGATGTATGAGCAGATATATACTGTTGATGGTTATATGCAGAACTCTGTATCTGTAACAGTTGAAAGCTCTAAGAAGCCCACGATCTTGACCTGAAAGCTACCCTCCTTTCCCTCAAAGAGAAAAGAAGATCTTCTAGGCTTGTCAATATCAAGTTATCTTTGCAAAGTTATTTGGAAATCAATGGAGTGATCCTGGTGTTCCCTTTTGTGTCTCAGAACGAGGTTGAAATAATTTTAAATTGGGAAATACTACAAATGGTCATTCCCATACACCCAGCTCTGAACTTTGAGCAGTGTGGCTTTTGGCTGTAGTCGTGATTGAAAATGAGTCTCTGGGAAATGGGCAAGGTGATTTTCTTCATAGGAAGTTAGCTATAAGCCATTTAAAAGCACTTAATGTTTGTTTGTTGTTACTGTTTTTTAATAACAGGTTGGAAGCCCTTCTTTCTAAAATGAATTCAGTGTCTGTTAAAACTAATCCTAATTCCTGATGGTAAAATCATGCTGTTTGCAAACAGAAAGGTTTTTAGTTTTCCTTTCAGAAGGTTGGAGGAAAGGGCACACACAGAGGATCGAGCTTTTCCAAAAGTAATATCCAAGCAATTAACAGCTCACTTTTAGAAAAATGTGAGCCAGAATCCATTCTCTTTTCCCCTCAATTCTCAAAAACTATTTCTACCAACTCAGACTCTGGCAGTGCTGCTAGGGTGCTGATTCAGAGGTCAACCCAAGTCAATAAAACCATGTTATTCTATAGAGATTTCTCCTTAGGGTGATAGAATATTGTATTGTTCTATACTGGAGAAGTCATACCTAAAGACCACCTACCTCATTTAGAATATTGTCTGAGAAGCCCAGACTTGTGATTCACATAGAAGAAAACAAGCATTAATGAAATATTCAATCAGTTGAATGCATCTGTATTTCAGGGAGATCACACAGTGTTTGTCTTTTTTTCCTTTGATGGAAACACTTTTAATTTGTCAAGGACTAGACCCTGAGCTCCTCTGTCCATGGGATTCTCCAGGCAAGAATACTGGAGTGGGTAGCTGTGCCCTCCTGCAGGGAGTCTCCTCGACCCAGGGACTGAACCTGCATCTCTTACATCTCCTGCGTTGGCAGGTGGGTTCTGTACCACTAGTGCCACCTGGGAAGCCCCTAGAGTCACACAGAGTCAGACACCACTGAAGTGACTTGGCATGCTGGTCCTGAGCTCAGCGTGATTAGAATCCACATTTTCTTGTTTATGTCCTCCATTCCTTGCTTAATGCCTGTCACACAGTAGGCAATGAACAAATGCACAGATGGATGATTGAAAGAGTACTTCCTGGACCGAGTTAAAAAATTGCCTGAGCAATCTGTAAAAGCTTAATGGTATTAAGTATGCATATTCCCAGAAATCCCAGGCTGGATATTCATCCTACAGACATCCTCACACCAGATATATAAAAGGATGCCAATCATGGTCTGTCTGAGATACTGAGTTGGAGGTAGCCTAGGTGTCCATCCCTAGCAGAATGATTTAGTTCATGTTTATAATATGAAACACTTTGCAACAATTCAGGTGTACTTATATAGCCATGTGGATGAATCTCAAAAGTATACAAAACACAGTGGGGTTCATAGCATGATACATTCGTGTAGTGTCAAGCCTGTGGGCACTTAACACGTATTTTAAGGCAGTGTTCCAGGGACAGTTTAAGATTATGGATTCTGGGGCCAGACTTCAGGGGTCTGAATCTCAGCTTAGGTGAATTACTTAATTTCTTTGTGCCTCAGTTATGTCAGTACCTAACTGTTGTGTTGTCATCCCAGTTAGATGAGTTAATGTAAGTGAAGCATCTAGAACATAAGTGACCCACAGGTGTTATCTGTTCTAACTATTATTACAAAAGAATATGAATAAAGACGTGTCAATCACATTAGAGTGTATGACCAAGAGGTGAGGGAAGGGAGTGGGATTTGGAGAAGAAGGGAGGAAAAATAAGAAAGGGAAGAAGAAAGTTAGCGATTAGTATGAGGGGCAGGTGACTTTAATTTGCGACACTAGTAAGAGCACACTTTCCAGGTTTCCATGGTATCAGATATTCTAAAACTTCAATAACAGTTTCAAATCTTGAATACCCATGTCTGGGTCTGCCCTCATTATAGTATTTGAAAGCCAAACTTAGATCCTTATGGAAGACTTTATTGTACCCGAATCTTCCAAGGTTCCTAGACATTGTGTAGAATTGATGAAATCTCTGCCAATTGCTTCTGATTTCACTTTTCCTGGTCACTCCTCATCAAGGTTTGTGTTTTTTTATTTTTCTAACAAATCAGGCATTGGTGATCAACATTTGCTGTGACATCATATAGATAAAATTGGTTTTACATTTTCAGCCATTTGTAGATAAGATTTAGAAGAGAAATCTTTTCCTCAACACAGCCAAGATGGAATTTTCAAAGGTCTTTGAATAATCAAAGGCTTCTAGTGGAATTTAAAATCTTCCTAGTCAATCTCCCTGTTTTGAGTCCCTGATCTCACCAATATAAAGGATTAAAAGGAGGGGAAATAGTCACTCTATATAGCGCAGAATGTCCATCCAAACGTTGGTAGCAAGCACAGAGGGACCAAATACAGCTGGGTCATGGCCAGCCATTCCTCAACGTGGAGTGAGGTTTGTTACAAGTTATTCACTCCTACTACATCGATTTTTTTGTGTGCATATGTGAGTGGATTCAGGTTATTCCTATAATAATTTACCTCTCCATCATCTGCATTTTGTATCAGAATTTCATGAGGAAATAGAATACACCCAGACACAAATGAGGAGGTGTTAATGAAGGATTGCTTACATGGTGTAGGCAGGTTACTGGAAGAAATGAGAGATTAAGAGACTAATATAGCTGGAAGATATTCGCATCCCACCAAGGACTGAAGGGAAAGGGTCACTGGAACCCCATTAGAGTTGGAAGAGCACCACCCAGTGGGAACTGGGGTCATCAAGGGGCACAGCCTCTGCCAGAGTAACACAGCCCTTCCTTCATTCAGTCGCTCAGTCGTGTCTGACTTTTTGCTTCCCCGTGGACTGCAGCACACCAGGCTTCCCTGTCCTTCACTATCTCCAGAAGCTTGCTCAAACTCATGTCCATTGAGTCAGTGATGCCATCCAACCATTTCGGCCTCTGTCATCCCCTTCTCCTCTTGCTTTCTATCTTTCCCAGCGTCAGGGTCTTTTCCAATGAATCAGTTCTTCACATCAGGTGGCCAAACTATTGGAGCTTCAGCTTCAGCATCAGTTTTTCCAATGAAAATTCAGGATTGATTTCCTTTAGGTTTGACTGGTTTGATCTCCTTGCAGTCCAGGGGACTCTCAAGAGTCTCCTCCAACACAGCCCTAGTAGGAAGCAAAACAGAGGAGAAATACCCCAACTTCTCCCTGAGAGTTCCATCATTGTCTCCCATTGGCCTAACCCAACAAGAAGCCAAGAAGCAAGGCTGTGTAGGAGATGCAACAATAGGGGTTAGCTTCCCAGGGCCTAGGACAGGGAGGTGCAGAAAATGGATTGGAGGGATGGTAGATAGAGAATTTTCAGCATTCATTTTCATTTCATATTTTTTTTAACAAGGAGAGAAAGGAGTTTGAGAATTTCATTAAACAGTACCCATGGGAATATGGTACAAGTGTGAACATAATCTACTAAGCGTTTTATGTCAGAAAAGAGATTGGGAATTGCTGGGCTCTGAGGCTGACTCCCAAGGTAGAAATATAAGTTAACATTTTCCTCAGATAAATCTCATATGCTATCATTGAGCACAACTGGGTGCTATTTATAAATACATTTGAAAGGCAAATTTCTATTACGGTTTAAATATCTGTCTTTAGAGGAGAAGTCCCCAGGGAGTGTAGGCTCCATTTCCAATCCCCTGTCTGTCTTCTTTGCCATTGTATACCCAGAATCCAGCACAGTGCCTGCCATTGTGAATGAATTAATGGGAAGTGATTTTTCTGCGTCTTAAATGTTCTCATATGGACTCAATGGATTCACATCCATTACAGAGATAATTAAAGTGACTTTGCTTATTATGTAAAACTCAAATAAATCATCTTAATGTCTTGGTCAGATAGAAACACAGGTGTTTGCACCCTGATGATAAAGTGAAGGGATATATCTGTGAAGACATACTATATTCAGTTTGCCAAGGAGTGGCAGTAGATGCTGGTATTATAAGCCATGGAGTCTGATTGTGGTCCCCTGTGCCCGTAGAGATAGGGGTGGGGTGGCAATCATCTCTTACCTTTGCTGCAAATATTCCCTGCACATATCCATCCCCTCCCCCAAAGCTAGAAGGGTTAAAAAATCAAATACTTGAAATATATAGAGATGTCCTAAATTCCAACTTTCTTCTGCACATATAATATTCCAACTCATTGGGAATATTGGTATGCCTCAATTCTCCATGTTCTGGGAAAAGATTCTTAGTCATTTTGGTAGACATTCTGAGGATGCAACTAAACATGATTAAAAGGGAGTTGGGGGAGGGGAACCATTGAGTTTACTGTTTGTCCTAACCTCTGATAATGCCACAGCCTCCAGTAGAGTGGTTTGCTGTAGATCAAACAGTCTGTGACTATCTGTTGTGACTAACAAGTATCCCAAAGTAGAAGCATCTGTGGGGCTTGACACTCCAGGTCACCCATCATGGAGAAAGCCAATTGGAGAGGTCAGTTAATGTGTATGGAAGTGACCCTAGGGTCTAATCTCTCAGTCAGGAAAGTGCTATGGGTGATGTCTGTTGTGAGGCTAGGTGAGAGATACAGCCTGTCAAGGTGGGCAGTGATGGGTCAGGTCCCTTGGTGGGGAAGGAGCTGCCCTTCTGCTGGGTCTTGCAGACCTGGCAACACAACGTCTAATGGAGGGAACTTCACAATGCGGCTACTGCTCTGTGATCAATTATAAAGGGTGAGCAAGTTGTCCTGTGTATCCTGTCCTTTCCTGTGGATCACAGACATAGGATTGGAGAATCCAGACTCTGTTGTTTTTGTGTAATTCAGAGAACTTTCCTAAGATGGAAGGGAGAATCAAGTCCCTTAGAGAAGAAGTAAAAGGGTCTTCCCTTCTCCCCAGAACTGGATAATCCAAGTGTCTTGGGCCAATCAATGAGGCCCTTAACAAATGGGAAGACCATCCACAGGGGCCACACTGAGATAGTTTGATATGTCTCTATAATGAGAAACAGGAACTGAGGAAGCCAAGAGTCAAGGTTCTTCTGAGAGGGGAGCAGATCCAGCCAACAATGAGCTCATTTCAGATGGGTCAGGATGAGGACAGGACAAGGTGCCCAACTCCCAGCCCGTTAGTATCCTCCTGATGGACTCTCCTCACCCCAACTCTCCTGCACTGGCCAATGGCCCCCAGAACCAGTTGTAGGAATTATTATAGCAGAGTGTACAAGCTGAAGCTCTACCTTTCAGCCAGAGGGGCAGGAAAGGTGGGGGCTGCTGGGCACATACAGAGAGGAGAGACCTTGGAAAAGCAACTTAATGAACTTGTATGGACTTCCAGGCTCACCCCCAGGTTACACAGTCATGGGTCTCATTCTGAACCAAAGTCTTGGAGAACTCATTCATAGTGTAGACCATCACCTGGGTTCCAGACTGGCTGGCAGATGGCACACACACATGGGACAGATCTAAATAGCACTGCAGAGGCTTTGTCAACTGAACCCGATGTTGGAAATACAACGGGTGGATCAGAATTTGTGGCTTTGGTGTTAGGCGAAGACCTTCGTGACCTTGACCTTGGGTTAGGCAAAGAGTTCTTAGACATGACAACAAAAGCACAACCCATAAAGGAAAGAAAGTAAAAAGATCAATTGAGTCTCAGCAAAAGTCAAAGGTTTGGGACTTCCCTAGTGGTCCAGTGGCTACGACTGCACTTCCAGTGCAGGGGCCCGAGCTTAATTCCTGGTCAGAGAACTAGATCCTACATGCTGCAACTAAAGATTCCATATGCCACAACAAAGATCAAAGATCTCACGTGCTCCAACTGAGTCGGCACAGCCAAATAAATAAATAAAATATTAAAAAGAAAGAAGACAGACTACTGCAGGCTGTACAAGGGACAGTGGTACAGACAGCAGTCAGTGTGACCTCAGCGAACTTCCCAAACACCAAACGTACTATAGTAGATTTGAAGAAGGATTTCCCAGTCTTAAATAAAAACGCTCAATTTCTCCCCACTTTGTTTATAAAACCTCCACCAACAAAATCCAGAGTATCAATCACTCATTTCTGTCTCACTCACCTCCTAGAAATTGCCTCCGTATGCTGAGAACTGAAGTTACTTAATCAGTGACTTACAATCAGCTTTAAAATTTGTAAGGCTGCGCAGAGCATCCTAGGTTGGCTGTGATCAGTATGGGAGACAGTAGGCTGAGGGCTTTACATGCGGATAGGAAGGGAGGCAAGTTTGGGAAGCAGTGTCTTTGAGGGTTTGAGTTTTTGAACTATTTCTTTCCTGAGTTTCCTACAGCAAAAGACTGTCTTTGTTTTATTCTTCAAACCTTTTCATTTTACTTTTTAGTACCCTGATATCAGCTTTCTTGATGTTTTCATCTTTCCAGAAACAATAATGATAAATGTCTTGGAGTCAAGAAAAGTATTAGGTTTAACCATGAATCAAAGAGTCACAGTCCCACCCACTTTCTATCAACCTTCTCCAAAGGGTAAATCAGAATCCTTTAACAGAAAATGGAAGAGGATTGTCAATCTAACCTGAGTGACTGTTAGATTGCTCGGGTGTTTAAACCATGACTTCCTCTGAGATAAAAACAAGATGATTAATTTCAGAGTCTCTCTCGGTGTCTCATTTAACTTTCCCCACTCTCCACCGATTCATAAAGCTCCCGCAAAGGGAGATGAAGGGCCCAGCTATCAAAAAATAAAAAATATAAATGTTCCTGGCTCGCCGTGTCTGCATTGCTAAGTTCAATCAAGACTTTGAATTGAAATAACAGAATCATAAAATTTCCAGACACCCGTGTCTGCCGGCTTTGCCTTGCTGGCTGCTCCTCCCCCACAGCATAACACAGTCACCCCAGCCATCGCAAAAAGGGTTCTTTTCTGCTACTGAAAAGCCAGAGATGCAGACTGCTCACTCTACACGTTCCAGATTGGGGGCTTTCAGTGAAACTGCCAGCTCTAGGATCACGAGGGACCACCAGGCTGCCAGACTGTACAAGCTGACTTCAGTCTCAAGCACCCAGGTCCTCCTGAAATATGTTATTTTTCTGATCTTCCGCCTAGGGACAATCATCCACTAGGATAAATATATCCTAGTCAGGTCTGCTAAAATCTGTCTCCAGCCTATGTGGCTCCCCTGAATTCCAGGGTATCATAGGCCCATTGAGCTTGGATCCCCTGAACCCTTAGGTCTATCCCATATCCTGACCTGATATTGATTAGTTTGTTTTGTTTTGGAATATAATTGCTTTGCAATGTTGTGTTAGTTTCTGCTGTGTAATGAAGTGAATTAGCTACAGGTATACACCCCCCTCCCTCTTAGACTTCCCACTCCCCCACCATCCCAGCCCCCTAGGTCATCAAAGAGCACTGAGCTGAGCTCCCTGTGCTATACAGCCAGTTCCCACTAGCTAGCTATTCTACACATGGTAGTGTATGATTAGTTGGTTCCTGACTTGCAGAAAACTGAAACTGATACGGCCTGTTCCACGTCCTACATGGAACAGTGGGAAAGCACTCATGTTGGAGCTGACCAGACCTGGGTTTGAACTCCAGCTGTGCCATTTACTATGTCATCTTTAAATTCACTAGTTGTCAGAGCTCACTTACAAAGTGGGAAGCATGCCTACCTCACTGAGCATCTTGAGGCTTAAAGAAAAGAACAAATAGGTTCATCGGCTTGATGACAGAAACATCTTAAGACAACCCTCACCCTAAAAAGCAACAAGCAAGACTCATACAGAGTGAAGCAAGTCAGAAAGGGAAAAACAAATATTGTATATTAACACATATATGTGAAATCTAGAAAAACAATACGGACGAACCTATTCGCAAAGCAGAAATAGAGACACAGATGTAGAGAACAAATGTATGGACACCAGGGGGAGGAAAAGTGGGGAGTGGGATGAATTAGGAGATTGGGATTCAAATAGTTACACTACTATGTATAAAATAGATAATTAGTGAGAATCTACTATATAGCATAGGAACTCTACAGGATGCTCTGTGATGGCAAAGAGGGGATATATGTATATGTGTAGCTGATTCACTTTGCTGTACAGCAGAAGCATAACACTGTAAAGCAACTGAACTCCAGAAGGAAAAAAGCAAAAAAACAAAGGAAAACCAAGCAAAACAAACTCTGCTCATACCCCACCCCCTCTGATTTATAACTCTTATCTCTTCTTTCCATGGAAAACCCTCCAGAGAGTAGTCTAGCCCCACTCACTGCCACCAGTTCCCTTCTTGCACTGACTCCTGAATCTCCTCTGATCGACCAGAGAGTCCCATTCCTGTCTTTCCATAAACGGCTCTAGTGAAGGTCACGGATGACCGTCACGTTGCTAAATCCAAAGGTCAAGTCTGATCCGTATATTCTTGGCATTCCAGCAGCCTCAACACAGTCAGCCATGCTGTCCTTGAAATGCCCCCTTCACTCGGCTGCCAGGACGGCACACGCTCCCATTCTGTGTCTCCTCCTTCTCCCTCTCCTTTACTGAGCCTTCCTCACCCCCGCTGCTAAAGCCTGGGGAGCCTTGATTCCTCTCGCCGCTGGAATTACCCATGCCCTTGGATTTAAACGCCTCTCTACGCTAAAGGCTCCCAAATGAATGCGTCCAGATGTCTGCCCTGAGCTCCAGACTCCTCTCACATCCTCACTTGGTTATTTATTTGTTTATTTTTATTTTTGACTATGTTCAGTCTTCACTGTTGCAAGCGGTCTTTCTCTAGTTATGATGCAAGGGTTTCTCATTGCGGGGGCTTCTCTCATTGTGGAACACAGGCTCTAGGCACACAGGCTTCAGTATTTGTGGTGTCTGGGCTCAGTAGTTGCACCTCTAGAGCATGGATTCAGTAGTAGTAGCACACAGGCTTAGTTGCCCCATGGCATGTAAAATCTTCCCTACCCGGAATTGAACCTGTGTCCCCTGCATTAGCAAGCAGATTCTTAACCACTGGACCACGAGGAAAGTCCCATCCTCACTTTGTTATTGCCACGGTGTCTTCACACCCCACATCCATTCTGCCAGCAAATCCTCTCAAGACAAATGCAGAATCTGGTTCCTTCTCCCCTCTCCTCCTGGTTCAAAACACCATCATCTCTTGCCTGGCTTAGTGCAAGACTTTCCTCACTGATCTTCCTGCTTCTGGCCCCGCTTGCCCTACTTGACCAACGCAACCAGAGCTACCATGTTACAATGTGAGGCAGACTGTGTCACTCTTTTGCTCCCCCTTCAGTCTGTTTGAACCTATTTCTAGGGCAGGAATAGAGCTGCAGATGTAGAGAATGGACATGTAGACACAGTGGGGGAGGAAGAGGGTGGGATGAATTGGGAGGTTCGGATTGACACACTACCAGGTGTAGAATAGCTAGCTAGTGGGAACCTGCAGTATGACACAGGGAGCTCAGCTCGGAGCTCTGCGATGGCCTGGAGCGGTGGGACTGGGTGGGGAGAGGCTCAGGAGGGAGGGAATACATCTGTGCTTCCAGCAGATTCACTTTGTGGTACAGCAGAAACTAACACAACATGGTAAAGTTTTTTAAGTGCTAAAAAAATAAAAGAAAAACGCTCCCCGGTTTGCCTGTGCTGCCTCTGCTTCTGTTCCCACCTTCGCCTACCACAGCCAGGCCGGCCTCCTCGCTGCTGCTCACACAAGCAGGTGCCTGCCTCAGGACCTTTGCATTTGCCATTCCTCTGGGTGGAGATCCTCCCCCAAACACCTAAGGGCCCTGTTCTCGTCAGGGGCTGAGAGGTCTTCACTGACCCCGCTACCTACAGCAGCATCTCCTTTCCTCCTGTCCCTTCCTTGGCCTTGCTTATCCCCCTTGTCCTGCCTTAGTTTTTCCCAGAGCATGCCTCACATTCTTTCATAAAATGTGAAGGCTTTTTCTTAATGTATCGTCTGTCTTCCTTCACCAAAATATAAGTTCGTTCAGCAGGTTATGAAACCAGTGCCTCAGTTTTCTTATCTAACCAAATGGAGGAAAAGCCCAGTTTTCATGGCCACCTCCCAAGGACATTGTGGGAGGTGTTTAGTAACATTAAAATTGCTATCTAGGTGTAAGGCATTAATTCTGTCATCATCATTATTAATGAAGGTTCCAGGCTGTGCCTGCTTCTACCCTCTCTGGATAGCTATCTTCTGGGAAGGTTTTCCTTCTTTTTGCAATTGGAGAGGCAGCCTAAATCTTTCCTCACCTGTCACAGACAGGACAGCTGGCGATGAGGGGGCCATCTGGGCCAAGGAATGGGATGAGTGGCCCTGGACAAGCCACATTGTGCTTTCAGAACCTGAATTTCCAAAATGAGGTACATATAAGATCTCAGAGTTGATAAGTTCAAAAAATAGTAGTTATGCAATTGCTTGCTCTATATAAATGATCTAGGATAGTGACGAGGCGCAGAGTGCTAATGTGGACGTGTTCTGGTTGTATAACCTGTGACCTTGGGTGCGGTATCTTACGCCTCTGTGCCTCTGTTTCTTCAAGCGTAAAGCAAGATGCTAATAGAACCCATCTCTTAGGATTGTAGTGTGGTTAACACACCAGCACTTACAGCAGTATCTGGTGGTACCAGTAAATGTTGCCTTTCTTTATAATTATTATATTATTATTTGTAAAGTATGAAGTTCAGGCCAAAAAAAATTTGTCTTTATATTACTGTATATTCTTTTTATCTGGGGGCCAATGAAAAGTGATTTAAAGGATTAGGGAGACTTCCTTTATACATTTATTGAATCCTGCTGCTGCTGCTGCTGCTAAGTCGCTTCAGTCCTGTCCAACTCTATGCGACCCCATAGACGGCAGCCCACCAGGCTGCCCTGTCCCTGGGATTCTCCAGGCAAGAACACTGGAGTGGGTGGCCATTTCCTTCTCCAGTGCATGAAAGTGAAAAAATAAAGTGAAGTCGCTCAGTCGTGTCCAACTCCTAGCGACCCCATGGACTGCAGCCCACCAGGCCCTTCTGTCCATGGGATTTTCCAGGCAAGAGTACTGGAGTGGGGTGCCATTGCCTTCCTAACTACCCACTAAGAGCATTTTAAAGAGATGTTTAATAACCAAAGTCAAATTTATATATAAAAGACCTCACTCTCAGTCTTGTAGAATTCTTCTGATGTCTTTTGATAATTCTCTTAGGAAAGAATAAGTGACAGAAACCAGAAGATTCAAGAAGTCTCTGGTGTAAAGTGAGAGATAATAGGAAGGGTATGTGAGCTGAGCTTGGTTTGCACCCAGACTGTGATTAAAACTGCATTTCATGGGGGTCTTTCCCAAAGGGATTTGGGGGTAATCATTAGCTCTTTATAGGCATTCTTCTAAGTTGCTCTCCTTTTGTGAGTGAGTCTCAGTTTCCACATTGTAAATTTGAGAGTAATAGTAACTGCCCTAAAAATGATAGCAGTCATTCTCTATTCCCCTCTCATCTTTGCTTTTCTAACAATCATAATTGCAGTTGTTCCAAAAAGCCAGGTCCTCTCTTTCCTCTGCGATTGAGTTGTGACTTTTTTTGCACTGTTGACTCCAATCCCATCTTGCCAGACCATCTTCTCCCTCTTTTTCAAGGTTGTCCCTAGTTATATTCCACTGGGAGAGGGCCTGTGTGTCCCTAGAAACATACATCTGCACCATCAGAGCACTGGCCACATGATATGGAATTTGTTCCTGTGTTTGTCAGTCTCTGTCTTTAGCCTCAGGCCCTCCTACCCACTGGAATCCTAATACCTAGCACAATGCCTAACACATAAATGACACCCAGTGCATAGTTCTTTCTCAGGAAATTTTATTTACAATTATTCAAAACACTTTCCCACATATCTTGGAAGAATTGTTATGCAACTAAAATGCCATAACAGATGTGAAAACATCTTAGAAAGCTAAAAGCACTATGAAAACCGTATATATTAAAAATGAAATAGACCTTTCAGAAATGCCTTGATAATGTGTAAAGGAGAAAAAGAGGTAATTGCACATGTCATCTGTCAATGATATAGCCCTTTTATTTGCCTAAAGTGATCATTTAACCCCTCTAAATAATAAACCCATTCTCTTAACAGAAATGTGTGCTGATGGCATCTACAATGCAAGGCACACGGCTGTGTGGAGAATGCAGAGAACAGAGTGAAGGAGATAATCTCTGGGCGCCAACAAGTCAAGGTAGAAAGTGTGGAGGACTGAGACTCTGCACAAGAAGTGCAGAGGCATTTATAGCATTTAGAGGGGGAAACACTTCCTACCACTAGGGGAAGCAAAGCAGATTTTATGGAGATGACTTGAGGGGTGAGTACAAGCTGGACAGGTCTTCCTGATGGATTTTGAATGTGAAGGTGAGAAGGAGGCAGGGGGCCCACAGTGCTGAGCTGACAAGAGCAGGTTGAGAACTTAGTTTCAGAAAGAATGATCCTAGCAGACCGTGGAAGGAAGACTGGGCATCAGTAAGGATACTCCTGTAAGAGTCCAGGTAAGGACTGAGAGGGTCTCATGTAAATGGAAGGCAGAGGACAGGTACCGATGTCGTACAGGAAGAAATGATTTCAGTTTATGTGTAGGAGGCCATGGGAGGAAGTTGGAGCATCAGGGTGGAACCAGGAATATGAGGGCGTGAGCACAAGGATGTCATGGCCCAGGAAAGTGCTGCCAAGTGGCCTCTGATTTCTTCCGTTTAGCAGTTGCACTCAGTGTATCTAATTCACCAGATCAGTGACTTGATTGAGACACAAGAAGGAAGTTGCTGCAAAGGCGAGGCTGTTCATTTTTCATGCTTCAGCAAGCAATTGTTTCCCTTCGAGATGCCCTAGAAAGCAGACTCCATTCTGGGGTGGTCCTGCCCCGGTTCTCACTTTGCAATCAGCAGCTGCATCTGTTAGTTTGGGCAAGTGATTGATGGCTGAGGCTGCCTCCTGGGGCGGGGGTGGAGAGGGGAAGGCTGCAGCAGTTTTGACAAACTAGAGCACAGAAAAAAAACCCAAGAAGAAAGAAGATCCACAATTGTTCAGGTCACTTGACTGCATTTCAGAGTCAAGGGTTTTGATTTCAACTGCTGGATGAACCAAGCAGAACAAGCCATCGAGCCAAAGCTGCTGGTTTTCTGGTTGTTATCTGTGTGGTCTTGTATGGAATGTGACACCTTCAAGTCCAAAGAGCATATTTTGAGATGCTGTAACAAGCCAAACTCCTCTCTGAGTTCTCTTGGACGCTGGAAAGCCTTGTTCCTCTTATTTACTTCTTCACTGAAATGTTTTCCTGAAACCACTGGGTGCTAGATCAAATTCCAGGATGCCATCCAAAAAAGTGTGTTGTGTCCTAAGGGTGGCCATGATAGTCATCCTTTAATAGAGTCATTAAACCCATAGCTATTAAGAGCCTACAGTGTGCCAGGCAGGCTTTAGAACCAGTGGTGAATGAAACAGAGGGAGAGACAGTTAACAAACAATAAACTTGTAATTTACTTAGAAGTGCTAAGGTGAAAATAAAGCAGGGTGATAGAGAGCGGGGCTCCTTGGGATTAGCTGGTCAGGGCAGGCTTCTCCAAGGAGGTGAAATGACTGGGAAAGGAATCAAGGGTGGAGCCAGCTTTCAGAAGGACAGTGGGAATGGCATTCTGTGCTGAAGGAACTGCAAGTACTGGGACTTCCCTGGGGGTCCAGTGGCTAAGATGCTGGGCTCCCAATGCAGGGGGCCCAGGTTTGATCCCTAATCAGGGAACTAGATCTCAAATGCTGCAGCTAAGAGTTCAGGTGCCCCAACTAAAGATCCTGAGTGTAACCAAATAATAAAATTAAATTATAAAACAAAGAAGGAACAGCAAGTACAAAGTCCTAAGGTGGGAATTTGGCATGTGCCTGGAACAGCAAGACATCCTGTCTGGCTAGAGCACAGTGAGGCAGCAGATGGGCAGAGCAAATCAAAGGGAATGTCCAGGCCACCATGGAGCCTGGATTTTACTTTTCCTCTGGTGGGACGCCATTGTGACTTTAAACAAAGGTTTGTCCTGATTGGATCCATGGTTTCCAATCCATCCATCCAAAGGCTGACTCTGGTGGTTTTGGGGATTGGGGTATGAGGGACACAGGGAGTAGATTCTTTGAGCAAGAAATAGTCTGGAGTTTCAAAAAGCACAGTAGTGACAGCCAGAGATGTAGATCCTACGCTCAATCCTTCTACCTGTCCATTTGTGACCCTGGACTAAGACCCCCTCCCCCATCCCAGTTTCCTCATCTATAAAATGATGGAGTTGGAGCAGGTTATATCCAGGATCTCTCGTCACTCACCCAGGTCTGAGCTGCAGGATAAAACCAGCGTGAGCAAGTATCCCTTAAGAGCTTCCTCTCCAGGAAGTCGGGGAACAGCGTCATTCCTCTGAATGTCCATCATCTTCATGGCCAGTCCTGAATGTCCAGCATTGTCGTGCTGTAATAATGACGAACTGGCAGCAGAGAAAACAAAATCTAATGGCGTCCAGAGGAGCGTGTGTTTGCTACTCCTGCCCAGGTAGTCATGTGAAGTGAAGTTGCTCAGTCGTGTCTGACTCTTTGCGACCCCGTGGACTGTAGCCTACCAGGCTCCTCAATCTATGGAATTCTCCAAGCCAGAATACTGGAGTGGGTTGCCATTTCCTTGTCCAGGGGATCTTCCCAACCCAGGTAGTCATGGCACCCTTGTAATATACAAGTTTCATAGAGCTGGAGCATTTTGAAGACCCATCAAGTCACCTTTCATTTGCCGTGTGCCCCTGGGAGGAATATGTTTGGGGGGCTCAGACAGTAAAGAATCTGTGGGCAATGCAGGAGACCCGGGTTCAACCCTGGATTAGGAAAATCCCCTGGAGAAGGGAAATGGCAACCCACTCCAGTATTCTTACCTGGGATATCCCATGGACGGAAGAGCCTGGCAGGCTAGGCTAGGCAGTCTAGGGCTAAACAGTCCATGGGGTTGCAAAGAGGGAGACACAACTAAGTGACTAACACCTTCACTTTCTTTTTCAGAGGAGGGGTAACCAGGACCCTCTCCCCCAACTCAGAGCAGAGTCCAGGCAGAACAACCCCTTCTCTGCAGACACACTGTGCCCAGACCTGGTGCTGAGTCACCTAATTGCCTACCATTTTCCCCAGGTGCTTGCTCAGTGAGCCCCTTCCCATCACGCTCCACCAGCACATCCTCTGCAAGTCTGAACCAAAGCTGGGAGTCAGTCTCCCAGGGAATGTATCACTGGATTTACCTCCATCCCTTCCTCCCTGGAGAGGAGGAAAGGAAAGCACACGAGATGCTTCTCTGAGAGGCAGCTATCTGAGGAAGCTTCTTCATCTCTACTGTTTATGATGCTGTTAGCCTTCCTCTCATCGGATCAGATGTCTTTCTTTGGAACTAGATGATTTTTTGTTTGTTTGTTTTGGCTCTGCTTCATGGCTTGTATGATCTCAGTTCCCCAAACACGGATTGAACCTTGGCCCTAACCACTGGACTGCCAGGGAATTCCCAGGACTAGATGTTTTAAAGTCATCCATACATCTACCCCTTTCTGTATTCCTGTAAACCAGTCCTAAATAGAGAGGAAGCAAGAATCCCATGGGTGGCATGGACGTTTTCTTGGAGGAAGGATTTCTTAAGCCCAGACTTAAAGGTGGTCTGATTCTGAGGTATCGAGGGAATAGAAAGCACTGACCTATGACTGCAGCAGTGGGTTCTAGAAACTGCCGAGAATCATTGGGAAACACTAGCTTTAATATCTCTAAATATTGGTCCTTAGAACAAAGGGTTCTAAGGACTCTAAGGAAGGGTTCTAAGGAAGACTCTTGAGAGTCCCTTGGACTGCAAGGAAATCCAACCAGTCCATTCTGAAGGAGATCAGCCCTGGGATTTCTTTGGAAGGAATGATGCTAAAGCTGAAACTCCAGTACTTTGGCCACCTCATGCGAAGAGTTGACTCATTGGAAAAGACTCTGATGCTGGGAGGGATTTGGGGCAGGAGGAGAAGGGGACGACAGAGGATGAGATGGCTGGATGGCATCACTGACTCGATGGACGTGAGTCTGAGTGAACTCTGGGAGTTGGTGATGGACAGAGAGGCCTGGCGTGCTGTGATTCATGGGATTGCAAAGAGTCGGACATGACTGAGCGACTGAATTGAACTGAATTGAACTGAGAACAAAGGGTATTTCAACAGCAAGAGGTTGGTAATACCAAAGGTCACCCAAAGAGGTGAATTTAAATAGGTAAGTCTGAGCACCTAAGAACTGATGCTTTTGAAATATGGTACTGGAGAAGACTCTTGAGAGTCCTTTGGACTGCAAGGAGATCAAATCAGTCAATCTTAAGGGAAATCAACCCCAAATATTCATTGGAAGGACTGATGCTGAAGCTGAAGTTCTAATACTTTGGCCACCTGATGCAAAGAATTGACTCATTGGAAAAGACCCTGATGCTGGGAAAGATTGAGGGCAAGACAAGGGGGTGACAGAAGATGAGATGGTTGGATGACATCATCAACTCAATGGACATGAGTCTCAGCAAGCTTCGGGAGATAGTGAAGGACAGGGAATCCTGGCGTGTTACAGTCCATGGGATCACAAAGAGCAACTCAACAACAGCAAATGGCCATTTACGATTGGTAACTTTCTTAATCATAGCTGCATTGTGGCAAGAGGATTACAAAGCAACCTGACTTATGTGGAAATTCTTAGGGGAAAAATAATAACTCCAGTACAATAAAAAAACTTTTAAGTCCAATAATATTTTCAGAAATTCCAAAACAAACACAGGGAAGTTGTGCGGTAAGAGAGTCTTTAGGATTAAATTCCTGGTCTCGTTCTTATTGTAAGTATTGTAACTGTATTGTAAATTGTAACTTAATGCTTTTCCATTCTGACCTCTCAGTAAAATTGCCTTGGTTCATGGTTTGGTCATATCAACTGAGATGAACAGAAAACTCCCAGCAAGAGCTAGCGCATAATAGGTGGCAGTTATCAGTTGCAACTGCAGCCACTCCCTTCAGGGTTCAGATTACTGCAAACTAGAGTTTTCCCTGCCATCACACATCACCAGGGATTCACAATCAGGATGCCTGGTTCTAGTGTGTCAGGTATCACCCGCAGGCCACAAACTCTATTTTCCATCTCCAGAAAAAAAGGCTGTGCAGGGCTTGTCTCAGTCAGACAGGTGTGGAAAATTATGTGTTTGTATTAAAAGTTCTTGGAGCCCTCGGGATGTAAGATAATATATAAATTCAGGCTACCTTTATCATCACCGCTCTATTTATGTGAATTGGATTTTGTTACTCAAGGTCTTTGGAAACAGACAGAAATAGAAATGTATGAAGACACCCTGATTTCCCTCCTTCGGAGGAACTTTTTTCTTATTATGTGATTCAGCTAATTAAAAGAAAATGAACCCAGAGTCTACCATTTCCCTGGAGACTACTATTTCCAGAAATGATTTTGGAATCTGATGCCTGATGGATCTACAAAGCAGGCATTCAGGCCTCCACCAGGAGCTGTCCCCAGAGTGGTCTTGACCCTCTGCATCTCCTCAGCAGAAGGCAGTTTTGTGGATACATCCTTTAGAAACCTGCCCAGGGCATCACTCCACTAATGACTCTCAACTCCTGGACCACTTCTGGTCTATGCCGCTGGTGTTGGCACTCCCTGGGTTCTGCCTTGTCTCAGGGCTGAACTGTGCCGTTTGCATCTGGCTCACTTGGCTGGATTTCAGTGTGGTCACCTCTAAGAGAAACCATTAGTGTGTTTTCTCCCCCTTCTTTTCCAGAGATGTTGAGCAACAGGTACCAAATCGGTACCCAGTTTCTTCACAAACACAGTTCAAAGATCAGAGGGAGGCTAGCAAGTGTTTGTAAACATAACAGATCCTCAGTGTGAGACTTTTATTAAGTAATTGACTAATTCATAATTATTTATTAACTCATTAAACAGAAATTAGCTTTGTAAATAACTTAATCAGCCACGGTAGAAATATTATTCATGAATTTACTCAGCAGTCTTGTTCAACCCCACAGACATGTCATATAAGTCAGAGTTTAGACCATTGAGCTCCTCTGAAGAAGAAGGTAACACTTTAGTACTCAGCAACAGGATTTGATTTTAACTCTTTCAAGTTTGGGAGAATCTCAGGTTCAGAAAGCTGAGTTAATTACTATTATTTGGTTCAGGACACACTATTTTTCCTTCAGTGCATGAAAGACTGTCACCCCTGCCATTGATTTATGTCATTACTTTTTTCATCTTCATCTTTACTCCCTTGTTTCCATCCTACCTTTGCATACCCACTCTAAAAGTTTTAGTCAATGTCTTTGAAAACAATAATTGTTGATAACTCTAAGCAATTTACCAGGGCCCTGTTCTAAGCATCTTTTACATACTCTATCCCTTTAATCCTCTCAACAGCACTGTGAGAAAAATTCTTTTTTTTTTTTTTTAATTATTTGGCTGCTTTGGGTCTTAGCTGGGGCACACAGGATCTTTGTTGCATCGTGCGGGGTCATTTGTTGCAGCACACAGATTCTCTACTTGTGGCACACAGGCTCAGTAGCTGTGGCAATCGTGTTTACTTGCCCCGAGGCAGGTAGGATCTTAATTCCCCGACCAGGGATGGAACCCAGGTACCCCTGTATTGCAAGGTGAATTCTTAACCACTGGACCAACAGCGAAGCCTTGATAAATTCTTTCAAGATAAATTCTTTTGTTGTTCTCCCTTAACAGATGAGGAAACTGAGATACAGATATATTAAGTAACTTTCCCATGTAGCACATCACAGAGGGAGAATTCACTCAGGCAATTTATGCAGGGAGCCTGAGCTCTAAGCACTCTACAGGACTGTATCTACTATATATTTTAAAATAGTGTGTTGTTTTGTGTATTGATGTTTTTAAAGTGTATTTGAATATTATACTGCTATAGATCTCCTTCTATATCTTACTTTTTTTCATTCTACATTATGTTTTTAAGATCTAAACAATTGCTAAATGTACCCGTCAGTTCAGTTCAGTCACTCAGTCGTGTCCGACTCTTTGTGACCCCATAGACTGCAGCATGCCAGGCTTCGCTGTCCATCACCAACTCCTGGAGTTTGCTCAAGCTCATGTCCATCGAGCTGGTGATGCCATCCAACCATCTCATCCTCTGTCACCCCCTTCTCCTCCTGCCTTCAATCCTTCCCAGCATCAGGGTCTTTTCCAGTGAGTCAGTTCTTGGCATCAGGTGGCTGAAGTATTGGAGCTTTAACTTCAGCATCAGTCCTGCCAATGAATATTGAGGACTGATCTCCTTTAAAATTAACTGGTTGGATCTCCTTGCAGTCCAAGGGGCCCTCAAGAGTCTTCTCCAACACCACAGTTCAAAAGCATCAATTCTTTGGTGCTCAGCTTTCTTTCTAGTCCAACTCTCACATCCATACATGACTCCTGGAAAAACCATAGCTTTGACTAGACGGACCTTTGTTGGCAATGTCTCTGCTTTTTAATATGCTGTCTAGGTTGGTCATAGGTTTTCTTCCAAGGAGCAAGTGTCTTTTAATTTCATTAATTAAATTAATATATTTCATTAACTAAATTTAATGTACCTCTAGTTCATTGTTTGCCACAGAGCATTCCCTTATACACATCCATCCCAGTTTACTCTTTTTTCGCCCCAGTTTACTCTTTAATTTCTTTAGTGATAGACACTTAGAATGTCTTCCGATCCCTAATCCTCAAACATTGTTGACATAAATATCCCCATAAAAGTCCCCTTACAGACCTGGAACATCATTTGAAACAAGATTGTCGTTATTTAGTTGCTAAGCCACGTCTGACTCTTTTGCGACCCCATGGACTGTAGCCCTCCAGGCTCCTCTGTCCATAGGATTTCTCAGGCAAGAATGCTGGAGTGGGTTGCCACTTCCTTGTACAGGGGATCTTCTCAACCAGAGGACTGAACCAGCATCTCCTTCTCCTCCTGGCAGTTGGATTTTTTACCACTGAGCCACCTGGAAAGCCCTTGGAACAGGATTGCTGGGTTATAAAGTATGTACTGCCTGTCAGATTGATTTCTGAAATGGTGATACCAACTTGGTCTCATGGTGATATCAGTATAGAAGGCTCTCTCTTCATTATTCTCATAATATTTATATGACTCTTTTATTTTTACCAATTTGATAATTGTAAAGTGGTACACCTCTATTGTTTGTGTTTCTCTACTCACTCGTGAAATTGAATGTCTCTTTGTAAACTTGCGATTTGTTTTACCTTTACATGAATTGCCTATCCATAATTTTTGCCCATTTTTAATGCTGGATCTCCTATCTTGCTGTGTCCTAGGTACTAACTGTTGGTTACTTTTAGAGATTGCAAATACGGCCTCTCAGTCTTCCCTCCATCAGTTAACTTTGTCTATGGTGTCCTTTGTTGAATAGATTTACAGTATTGATATAAGTATGTCCATGGCTTTTTTTGACTTGCTATTTGAACTTTGGAGTCTTGTTATTCCTCTAGACATATGCTTCTGAATATAATGGAGAAACTTTGTGTAAGACTAAACATTTATCACACAGGGTTTTAAATATGCATAATTAAAAGCATAGCACCAATAGTACAAAAAGGAAGGGAAGTAGATTGGGTTAAACTATTGTAAGGTCTTTGCATTTTTCTCAGAAGTGCTGAGTATACTAATTCAAAATCATCTTTTATAACTCAAGGATGCAAATACCAAGGTATACTTAAGCCCAAATATGTCAATAATTACATTAGTATTAAATGGACAAAGTATTCTAATAAAAGATAAAGATTTTCAAAATTAAAAATAATCAAAATCCAACAGTATGCAGCTTACAAGGGACACAGTTAAATATAAAGATGCAGAAATGTTGCAAATATAAAGGCAGAAACATATGTATTCAGCCAACATGAACCAAAAAAAAAGTAGTGTAGTTATATCAATATCAAAGTAGACTTTAAGACAAGCCTTACTAACGATAAAAGGGTCAACTCAACAAAAGGATGTTGCAGTTCTAAATTTATATGCATCCTAATAGTAGAGTTTCAAAATTCAGAAAATAAAATCTGACTCAACTAAAAGAGAAATAGACAAATCCACAGTTATATTTCTAAACTTCAACATACTTTTTAGTAACTGATAAAAGAAGCAAGCAATTAATCAGTGAGGACACAGGAGGTTTCAGCATGATGAATAACAAATTAATGACTTAATTGATGTTTAAAAATATTTCTTCGAACAACTGCAGATTATACATTGTTTTCAAGTGCATATGGAACATTTACCAATATAGACCAGATGGTGGAATTTAAAATAAGTTTCAACAAATTTCAAAAGTGAAATAATAAAGTATGTTTCCTGATCATAATGGCTCTAAGTTAGAAAACAATAAATAAAAAAGAAATTTAAAATCCCCAGTACACTCCTAAATTAGCCATGGGTCAAAAAGAAAACACAATAAAATTTGAAATGTTTTGAACTGAATGAAAATGAAAATATGCCATATCAAAATATGTGGAATCTATATATTTAAATGCCAGTTCTTTCTTTTTCTGTTAGCTGTTAGTTTGGATCTTTGTACTGAAAATATATAAACCTGTCTTTTATGTGAAAACACAGTCTTGTGAATTAATAGGAGCTTTTAATATAATAAGTAAATTAGAGCTTTTGTGTTATTTAAGCTACAACAATTTTTCTGGTATGTCAGTTGGATTTTAAGTTTTTAAAGACAGAGCAAAAGTTTTTATTAAAAATTTTTATATAATCAAATTTATGAATTTTTCTTTTGTGGCTTTTGGCTTTTGTGTCATAGTTAAAAATCCATCCTCACTCCATGTTTTTCTAGTACTTATAGTATATATATTTTACATTTAGATATACATTTGGAATTTATGCTAGCATATGGCGTGAGATGTGGATTCAGTATTTTTTTAGAGACAACAGTCTTTTTATATCATTATCAGCTTCTGTTGATGGACCGAAGTTTCCAGGATTTTGCTACTACACGGTCTTTAAAACAATTAACCTCGTGCATTATCATTTATATATGTTCAAGCATAACAGAGGGATACATTTGTAGAGGTGAATTTGCTAGGTCGAAGCATATGTCCATTTATAATTTAAATCCAGTGTTTCTCTTAAGAGGTATAATGCCAATACAATCCTTGCTCCTGGGAACTCTCCAGAATAGGTTCAAGAAGGAAGCCAGCAAGCTGTGTTGGATTTCAACCTTAGCAGCAGCCAGAACCCCACCCTTGGATCTCAGCATGTTGTTTTCTAGAGGTGTGCAGCCCAGTAGGTGATATGGTGGACAGTGGACCCAGAGCACTGTCTGTGAGTCCCAGAGTCAGCTCCATCATTCCACACAGTGTAATGTGGGCATCTTACTGCCTCCTCCTGCCCCAATTTCCCCAACTATAGAATAGGAGGAATTATGGCTCAGATAGTAAAGAATCTGCCCACAATGCAGAAGACCCAGGTTTGATTCCTGTGTTAGGAAGATCCCCTGGAGAAAGGAATGGCAACCCACTCCAGTATTCGTGCCTGGAGAATTCCATGGACAGAGGAGCCTAGTGGGCTACAGTCCATGGGGTCCCAAATAGACACAACTGAAGCTTCTATCTCACACACATCATCACTACTAACTATCCTCTACAAGCACTAAGTATATTAGTACTGTGGTCACCACTATATGTCTAGTACCATCTCTAGCATGTGGTAAGCACAGATTAAATCCTATCTATTGCCCAAAATTGTTGCTTCCTGACCTGACTTGCCCTTGCCTACCATTTGTGTAGCAAGAAGCTTAATATTTATACCTGCTTTTTACTCTGTCCTCTTATTCTTTTATTAACACTTTGCTGAAAGTCTTTTTTTTTTCTGTTATCATTTTGCTTCCTTCCAACATTCCATTTAAGATTCAGGCATTCATTTATTCACTTGTCCTGGAAGCAGTAAGTGCAAGTATTGGACTGTCTCTTGCTCCTCTAAACCTTGTCTCCCCTCCTACCATTCCACCACACCTCTCTAGACTCAAGATGGATCTATATGCAGGCACCATCCTTATATTGTTCGTCTTTTGTGTTTGATATTTGTTTATTCATTTGGCTATGCCAGATCTTAGTTGTGGCATGCAAGATCTTTGGTCTTTGTTGCAGCATGCAGGATCTTTAGTTGTGGCACGTGGGAGCTAGTTCACCAACCAGGGATTGAACCCAGACCCCCTACATTGGAAGCATGGCGTCTTAGCCAGTGGACCGCCAAGGAAGTCCCTATATTGTTCCTCTTGATGCCAAAAACTTGGCCTCTGGGCACTGGTGCTGAGTCAAATCTCAGAGACAGAGTTTTTGGTGAAGTAAAAAGGAATAGCTTTATTGCTTTTCCAGGAAAAAGGGGACACAGTAGGTCCCTGTCCTGAAAAATTGTGTGTCCCAACCCAGGAGGATTTGGTGAGGAGTTTTATAGTAATAGTTCAAGGGTAGGGCTCAGGGTGTGTGCAGGGCCTGCACTCCTTTAATCTGACCTCAGGTAATCTCTTGATGAGCTTCTCTAGTTCCTTTAACCTGACATTAAGTGGTCTTCTCTGGAATGAAGAATGCTGACATCTTCCATTTGTAGGAGTGTTTAGTTCTATAAAGAGCTCAGAGATATTGTTAGGTGTATCCCTTGAGATGGAACCGGGACCCTGCCCCAAGGTTTCACTGTTGTTTCTTGGCTGTTCTCCCTTGTCTCTGCATCCCCTCCCTTTGCTGATTAGAAACTGTTTTAATCTGCCCACTGGGACTCAGGGAAGGTCATAGAGGCTGGAGTTAGTTCCCTGCAAACAAGGAATGAGGGACATGTAAGGACTTCTGTGCCAGGAGCCCCACAGGATCCCGCTCAGTTTCATTCTCACATCCCTCACATCCTCATTCATCCACCCTTTCCTGCCCCCCACCACCCACACACACTCTATGGCTATTGTATTCCCTGATAGGAAGTTCTTGGAAGGTTGATCAATGACCCTGCCCTGATTCCTGCCTTTCTTATCGCTGACCTCACTCCATTCATTTGCTCATTTATTTACCAAATGTTTGTTGAGTATCTTCTGTCTTCCAGGCCCTGAGGATTTAACAGTGAACAGTAACAAACCCTCTTTTTCTAGACAGGGTAGGGGCAGCTGCTTATCTCTGTCTGGAAATTATCTGTACAGCATGAAGGTCCAGCATTCTTGGCGGATGGTAACTGGGAACTCTTTGGCACCAGGATACCATGCAACCCTCATCCCTATGATGCTTCCAGATTTTATCTCTTGGGTTCATTGCCCACTCTGTTTGCTGAACTCCTGCTTCTGCAAGCCTCAAGTCTGATGTCACCTACAATGTCAAACCTTCCCTGACTCCCTCAAGGGACCACTCTGAGTGCTGCATGGATCTGTGTTGAATAAATATGGACATGGATAAAAATAAGTGTGCTTCTGAAAAAGGGCAACCAGACTGGTGGAACCATGGTCTCTGCTTCACTTGAGTAGTGGTTGATGGGACCTGGATTTTTTTTTTTCCTTAAAAAAATAGCAAGTATGAAGAAGACTTAGACACAGCCTTCGAATATTTAAAGAGCTGCCTAGTGGAGTTTGGGACTGGGGAACAAAACTGAGCATGCCTTTCAGGAAGGTCAATGAATGAAATGAGAGCAGCTTGGCAGACGAGACCTAGACGTCCACGTGGAGCCTTTGTTGCAGTCCAGCATCCAACATGGAGGGTTCTGTGTCCTGGATCCCTGAATAAACATTTATCTCCCATCAGAAGTTCCCACAGACCCAGAGAGTGGTCGGGTAGTCTCAGTGGCTCAGTGTTCAATGCCAATGAAGTGAAACAGAGCTCCGTGCACCTCTATTTTTAAGCAGTCAGATTTATGCAGCCATGCCTAAGAGGCCCTGGGAGACTGTTTATTGTTAGATTAAAACTGTGGTTTCTAGAAGCCTTTTTCTAACTCAGCAGGCTATGCCATTAGAGGCCTGACATGGTTTCAAGTCATGCAGAGAAGAACTTCCAGGGTATTATTTTAAGAATCTCCCAATCCGCTGCACAACTTCACCCCGCACACCTGGGAATCTATACTATGCTGACAAGTCAGCACTCCCCCTCTGCCTGTGTTGTCAAAGTGAGGTTATAGGCAAGAGTTCAGAGAAGAGCAAAAACCGGATGCATCTTTCTCCTGTAGGTTGCCTTTTGTGGCCGAGTGTCCTCTGTTACCATGGGCCAGATGAGCTTGCTCATCCCATTCATAGCTGAAGGAGGGAGAAGGGAAAGCAGGGCTGTGTACAGTGACAGGAGGGGTGCCTTTTCATTCGCTCCTTGCGATGACCAGACAACCTAGCTCCTAGCAGACAGACCTCTCCACTCCTTGCTGGGGCCGTGACTGCCTTGTCTTTCTTTCTTAAATGTTATTTCTTTATTTTGGCTGTGCTGGGTCTTCCTTGCTGTGCACAGACTTTCTCTAGTTGTAATGAGTGGGAGCTACTCTAGTTGCGGCGCGTGGGCTTCTCATTGTGGTGGCTTCTCTTGTTGTAGGGCGTGGGTTCCAGGGTGTATGGACTTCAGTAGCTGGAACACTTGGGCTTTGTTGCCCCATGACATGTGGAATCTTCCCAGACAGGATATAGAACTCGTGGATTCCTAACCACTGAACCACCAGCTAAGTCTGACAATGTAATCATCTTTATTAATTTGGATCATCCTCTTAGTTAGGGTTAGGGTTAAAGTTAAGCCACAGCTTCAGGAGTTGCAGCACATGAGTCCTAGAGGCGCAGGCTTCAGTAGCTGTGGTGCATGGGCTTAGTTGTTCCATGGCATGTGGGATATTAGTTCCCAGACCAGGGGTCAAACCTGCGTCCCCTGCATTGGCAGGCAGATTCCTAACTCCTGGACAACCAGGGAAGTCCCTGCCTTGTCTTTCTTTCAGTCTTGTAAATAATTTCTATTCTGTCCCCTCCTCTCTTTTCTTCATTGCAACCCTCTCTGGTCTACAAAAAGCTGACAACGCCTTTGCTGGGTGGATATACATGCTAGTGGATCTCTGTCCAGTTGTTCTCTGGTAAAGCCCCCACCACTGCCTTGTCTTGGACCTCCCAAGCATTTGCATCTAGCCCAGACCCAGAGATGACTCAGTTTACGCTGGTGACCTCAGCGTTGCATATCCCATGAATACTAACAACTTTCCCTGGGATATCCATCAAGTCCAGTCAATAGAATGTTTTTACCATTCCTGGTGATCTAGTGGTTAGGACTTGGCACTCTTGATAGAATGTTTTCAGAATGAGATAGAAAAAAGAACAGTTCTCATCAAACATGATCTCTCTTTGGTAATTCCTTTCTTTGGGGTTGTCGTGAAAGCTGTGGAAGACAGAGGTTGCAAACTGCTGACCCGTGATCCAGACCTAACCCGAAGCCCTATCTTGTCTGGAAAACGCAAGTTAAAAATTTTTAATTGGTTGCCAACAAGTTAAAATAGAGTGATTTCTTCTTTATGTTTTCAATCAAAGTATTGTTGACGTATAATATTATATTAGTTGCAGGTGTACAAAATAGTGATTCAATATTTTTATAGATTATACTCCACTTAAAGTTATTACAAAATATTGGCTATATTCCCTGTGCTGTACAATATGTCCTTGTCTCCTGTTTATTTTATAAGGAGGACTTTGTACATCTTAATCCTCTACCCCAACTTGCCCCTCCCCCACCCCTCTTCCCACTGATGACCACTAGTTTGTTTTCTGTATCTGAGAGTCTGCTTCTGTTTTGTTATTTTATTTGTTTGCTTTGTAAGATAGGGCGATTTCGTATAACAACTCAGATCAACTGTTCTGGAAAGAGCAGGCCTGCATTCCCACATGGCAGCCTCAATGAAGCTGAGCATAGCTGCTACTTTTGCACTGAGATCCATTTCTAGTTTCCTGCATCTTTGCTGCCTCGACTGTCCTGCAATTGTATTTCATCCACTTGTGTTCTCTGGCCCTGGAGCTGACACCCATCGACTCCTCCAAGGCTCATAATTATCAATATCTCTGTGAGCCCAGCAGTGTGACTTAGAATGTTTACTCTAAAAAGTCTCTCAGCCTAAAGGAATGTACATTCATTACCAGCGAAACTGTATGACAAGAAATGAAAAGGATGTTCTTAAAGCAGAACAGATAAGATAATGAGGGAAACGTGGACCTAAGTGTAAAAATGAAGATTTCTAGGAATAGTTGAAATGTAGGGCAATATAAATTTAATTTTTAATCACTCTAAAAATTTGTTGATTTGTTGACCTGTGTTGATTTATGGCCACACTGCAGCTTGTGGAATGGGAAGTGAAAGAGTCAAGCTTGTGGAATGGGCAGTGAAAGAGTCAAGCCCTAATGCCAGGACAACCAGGGAATTCTCTACTGGCCTTTTACAGTAAAAATAGTCATAAGGTTTTGCGTGTTTGTAGCACTTATAAAGTTAAATGCATAGCAACAGTAGAATAAAAGATGGGAGGGAAGAACTGGGATGAGGGCTGTTTTCAGGTGGTTATAGTCTGTGTCATGTTGCATTGAATTCTTGGAAATTTGGGAAATCGTAGCCAAAATGCTGAAATTTCAAGTTAAAGAGAAATCAGGAAGGCAGACAGAAAGAAAAGGAAATCTTATACAGAAAAAAAAAAGCTACAGCCATTTAAAAACAAAAGTTAGAAACACAGTCTTCAAATAGTGTTTCCTACCCCTCAGGTGATTTTTTAAAAAATTAAAGTATAGTTGGTATATAGTGTTATGTTAGTTTCTGGTGTATAGCAAAGTGACTCAGTTATACGTATTGTTGTTTAGTCGCTAAGCGTGTTCCACTCTCTTGCAACCCCATGGTCTGTAGCTGGCCAGGCTCTTCTGTCCATGGGATTTCCCAGGCAAGAATACTGAAGTGGGTTGCCATTTCCTTCTCCAGGGGATCTTTCTGACCCAGGGATTGAACCCAAGTCTCCTGCATTGGCAGGCGAATTCTTTTCCACCGAGCCACCAGGGAAGCCCCAGTTTATATATATGCATGTATATATACATACTGGAGAAGGCAATGGCACCCCACTCCAGTACTCTTGCCTGGGAAATCCCATGGACCGAGGAGCCTGGTAGGCTGCAGACCGTGGGGTCTCGAAGAGTCGGACACAACTGAGCGACTTCACTTTCACTTTTCCCTTTCATGCATTGGAGAAGGAAATGGCAACCCACTCCAGTGTTCTTGCCTAGAGAATCCCAGGGACGGGGGAGCCTGGTCGGCCGCTGTCTATGGGGTCGCACGGAGTCGGACATGACTGAAGCGACTTAGCAGCAGCAGCAGCATATATACACACACACATTCTTTTTAAATTTTCTTTTCCATTATGCTTTATCATAGGGTATTAAATACAGTTCCCTGTACTCTACAGTAGGACCTTGTTGTTTATACAGTCTATCTATATATAAGAGTTTACATCTACTAACCCCAAACTCCCAAACCAACCTCCACCTACTCCCTTCCCCTCTGTTCTCTGTGCCTGTGAGTCTGTTTCTGTTTCATAGGCAAATTAACGAGTGTCATATTTTAGATTCCACATATAAGTGATATCATATGGTACTTGTCTTTGTCTGACTTACTTCACTTAGTATGATAATCTCTAAGTCCATCTGTGTTGCTGCAAATGGAATTATTTTATTCCTTTTTATGACTGAGTAGTATTCCACTGTAAAAAATATGCGACATCTTCTTTATCCGTTTCATCTATTGATGGTCACTTAGGTTATTTCCATATCTTGGCTCTTGTAAATAGTGCTGCTCTGAACATAATGGTGCAGAAACTAGAATCAGAGTTTTCTCTGGATATGTGCCCAGGAGCAGGATTACTGGATCATATGATAACTCTATTTTTGGTTTTTTAAGGAACCTCCATATTGTTCTCCATAGTGGCTGCACCAGTTTACATCACCACCAGCAGTGTAGGAGGTTCCCTTTTCCTCACACTCTCTCCAGCATTCAAATACTGTTTTATCTGAGCTAGTATGCAAAAGGATGGGATGAGGAAGACTGCATAGATAAAGGCAAGAGTATTGGTTATGTTCTGGGCCTTACGGTGGACAATGGCCTCATAGGTCTATAATGCTTAATAGAGTCACAAGAAATATACCCGCATTCTTTTATATATATTAACTATTATATTAAAAATTTGGAAATTATTTAATTTCATATTTCCTACCAAGAAAATATAATCTGTATCTGGAAAAGTAGATTCTGAGGAAGATGGGGTTAGTTCTATCAGCCACTGTAAAAAGCAAAAACACCTGAAATCCGAGTCTCAGTCTGCGAGCGTCTGGTTACAGACTCATCAAAGATGATCCTGACACCGATAGCTTTTAAAAACCAAGCGGCCTTGGGGGAGAGGGCTGTGTTGTCTCTAGTGATGCTTTAAAAAATGTGTGCATGTCTGTCTGCATCTCTCCTGGAGGGATGAGAACATCTTTATGTACACTTTCTAATTTTTCATAGAATCCGAAAATTGTATATGAGGATATTATCCCTGAGCCAGGTCATTGCTCTAAATCTTCTTGGCACCCAGAGGAAACAACCAGCTAGCTCTTTATTTAAGTTAGGTGGTCACACTCTCTGGCCCTCGGAATCACATGGAAGGAGGAAGGAGTGGGCTACAGATAGAACTGGTTTAATGAAGGATTTTGGAATAATGGGGTGAGTCTACTGTCTGAACGTCGCTTGAATGGCACACCTTTGAGGTTAATTGGATGAATCATACATATTTTCCTCCTGTCTTTAATCACAAGTGCAGGGGGGAAGCCACCATGTCCTAAATAAAATGCATTCTTCCTTTGAGCCCATTCTAGTTTGAAGCCATCGATTATGTTTGTGTTTTTACAGGGCCTGAGAGAACCAAACAGTCAAATAAACCCAAATACCAACAGGACACAGAAGTCATTGTTCTGAGGTTGGCTGTGAATTTACAAGTGTTCTTCCACTTTAAACAAGAGTAATGCCCTAAATTGTCACTAATTAGTTGTCACTTCAGGCAAGACCTACATATCCCGGTTTTCACTTATTGAATTTAGCAGTCACTTACTCAGTCCAGAGGTGATACATGCCCAGTAGATGTGCGCACAGTACTATGCCAAGTTATACAAATGGGAACCGGATATTATGCTCAAATACTTCCCAACCAGCAGAGAAGACAGCAAGGTAAACCATTAAAACAAAATCACTTGATTCTCACATCTCTTTTATTCCTCATAGCAATTCCTTCACAGTACTTTGCCTGGCTGTTTACCTGTTTGGGGTCAGTTGTCCCATCAGGCTCTAAGCTCCAGGAGGGCAGGACCACCTCTGTTTGGCCTTCAATTGCATCTTTGGATCCCCTTCCATAGTAGCCACTTGGAGAGAAATGGAAAACGTCCTGCCATATTAGTAAACAAGTATGTCACAGTCATAAACAGTTATAGCCAACAAGCATGGTAAGTTGGTGAGCCCTGAGGGAGTTCGGGAAGGAAAGAATACCTGCCATTTAGCAGCCATCAGATTGCAGCCACTCTCGACAGTGAGCTCTGAAGGAATTCAGAATACAAAACAGGATCCTGACCCCAGATTGCTGAGTTGCATATCACAGGAATGATCTCAGGGAGACCAGACTCTTGCATATTCCTATACATAGAAAAGTGCTAAATTCCTTAACTTGGGTTATCTGATTTTCTTTAATTAACAATAATCATTTGATGTTCAGACTACCTGCTCTTTGTTGCAAAACTTCTCGAGGGGGAAGGAATAGTTAGGGAGTTTGGGAAGGTCATCTGCACAATGCTGTATTCAAAACGGATAACCTACAAGGGCCTACTGTATAGTACATGGAACTCTACTCAATGTTATGTGCCAGCCTGGATGGGAGTAGGGGTTAGAGGAGAATACATGCCTATGTATGGCTGAGTCCCTTAGCTGTTCACCTGAAACTACCACAATATTGTTAATTGACTATACCCCAATACAAAATAAGAACTTTAAAGTTTGAAGAAGAAAAAAACTTCTTTATAACCTGGCTCCCCACTTGCCTCCTCAGCAGTTTCTCAGAGATATCTGAAATGCTGTCTCCCAGGCTGCAGTCCTCATTTTGCCCCAAATAAAACTTAACTTGAAAGTCTCACATTATGAAAAAAAATTTTCAACATGGTGTGCATATGTACTAAGCTGCTTCAGTTATGTCCAACTCTTTGTGACCCTATGGACTGTAGCCTGCCAGACTTCTCTGTCCATGGGGTTATCCAGGCAAGAATACAGGAGCGGGTTGCCATGTCTTTCTCCAGGGGATCTTCCTGACCCAGGGATTGAACCCGTGTCTCTTACGTCTCCTACATTGGCAGACAGCTTTTTTACCACTAGCGCCACCCAACATAGTAAGAAAGCATTAAATGTTGCCTAATGGAAGTGTTCAGAAAGCCCAGAGGGTTTTACATAAGTCAACCTGGGGAGTCAAGGATGATGTTCAAAAGAAATGCTGCTTGGGCTGTATCTTCAAGGATGTGTGGGAGTAGTGAGGCAAAGTGAGAAAGGGTTTTTTCAAGGTCAATGATACAGCATGTGTTCTAGGCCATATATGGAAAAGAGTGTTGCCTCACCTGCTTTTCAAACTCTGCTGTTTAAGATTCTTTCCAACTCTAACATACCATAATCTTGATCCTAACACAACACAATGGACATGGGTTTGGGTGGACTCTGGGAGTTGGTGATGGACAGGGAGGCATGGCATGCTGCAGTTCATGGGGTTGCAAAGAGTCAGACATGACTGAGTGACTGAAATGAACTGAACTGAACTGAACATGGTAAATATTTCTGTTTCCAGACTACATTTTATATAGCTTATTTTTCAGTCAATATAGAGCATCAGGTTACTCAAACATTATGGTACCTTATGTAAGAAGATGGGTATGTTCATGATCACACATGTATTAAGGTTATTTTTTCTTCTTTTTATTATAATTTTTATAATTTTACAATTTTATAATTGGAATATTTCAGGGAATTCTTTTAGACTGACGTGTGAGTATCAGTAAACAAGAACCATTTGAGAACCACTGTAAAGAAATGGCACTAGAATTTGAAGGGAAGAACCTAGCTATGTAACTCAGAAGGTTCAGCTAATGTGTTTGATTCATAATCTTGAGCCAATGATAATGAAAGGGACTTCTTTATGCTCAGATTATGAGTCAGGCAGATGTGCTTAATGAAACCACCCTATAGAGAAAGTATATTTTATGTCCATTTTACAGATGAGGAAACTGTCCATCAAAGATTTAAGTAACTCATCCAAGATCAAAGAGTAAGGAAGTGATGGATATAATATTCAAAACCAATGTGTTTGTTCCCAAAGCCCTTGTGGGGGTAAAGTATAGACCAGTGTTTCCATACTGTTGGCAATCCTTGGATCCCATCCTGCAGGGAATACACAGTGGTGGTATTTTCTTTGGCTAGATCAATTTGAGACACTTTAAACAGCTTGTTGTCCTGCAAGACTTAGCAGAACCTTTAATATGCTTAGGAATATTGTAACTTCCCAAAGTGGAAGACAGCATGTATTTATTGGGTTGGCCAAAATGTTTGTTCAGGTTCAGCCACAAGCTCTTACAGACAAATTGGAGTGAACTTTTTGACCAACCCAATACTTTGCAAAATTTTAACCGTAGGACACTTAAAATTTTTTTTATCCTGATGGCAGTCCTCCTGATTGCTTCTCAAAACTGAGTTCAGGAACACGAGTTGAGCAATACTAACATAAATAATCAATACTACTTCACACACCTCAAGGATCCCTTTTAGTTTGAGTTCAGCTCCAAATATGTCTTCCTGAACCACCTATAAATTTACACCATGTTCTCTTAATGTCCTTGGTTTTCTTCCATGTTTGTTTCTCTCTGTATCAAATTCCCTCTCTTTACCCCACCTTACCGGGTCTTCCTGGAAAATCACTTTGACTTGTTCCCTTTTCCGCTGAGTTTCCCCTGACTCCCTTAGGGCAACCTGGGCACTGGCTTTTCTACACTACTGGGATCTCTTATCCCTTAGAATTGTAATATTTTCTTTATTTTCTTTCAATCCACTGGATAGTAATTGCATTGGTGTCAGGGATGGTGCCTTTTTATATATAAATCTCTGCAACCTAACACAGTGATGGTGTAGAGCAGGCACTTAACTCATGTTGGATGGATGGATGGATGGATGGACAGGAGAGTGAGCAAGTGAATGAGCTGACCAGCCTCACTGGTTTGGGAATGTATGCATTAGAAGAGTTTTATTCTCTGGACTAGAGCCAGCTGGTGGAAAGTCTTTCCCTCCAGGCTTTGAAGTTTTTACTTTTTCATGTAGGCAGTGCGAAGCCTTTAAAATATTTTGAGTGGAAAATTTAAATACGATATTAAAATGGCATTCAAATAAGATGAATCGGGGAGGCCAGTCTGAAGACAAGAGGTCTATAAAGAAGTGCTGCAATATCCCAGGCATTATGTGATGAGGGAAAGATAGCTCTCATTGCTTATTTATAGGACTGGCTTGAGACAGATGATGAGGTGAGAGTTTGAAATATATTTCAAAAAGCAGATATCATTATGGAGCAATGTAAGGGACACAGAGATGAAAAATACATACTCCTTGCTCTCAGAAATCTCATAGGGGAGATAGCCCAAGATGCACATAAATAATAAACTATGAAAACTGGAAGGATGCTCTCAAGGTAGTAGGACCAAGAAAGGTGGGAGAATTAGAGAAACCATGGAAATTCTAAATGAGAAAGTCTGGGAATATCTAACAAAAGAAGGGAGGACTTGAGAATGGCCTCAAGAGGTAGATGGAATTCCAAGGAATTGGGGCTGGATTGAGCACTTGGTAGACACCAAGAAGGGCCCCTACCTGGTGACTCTCAGCCAGTGTTCATGGTCCAGGCTGGTTCTCACCTTCCCGGGGACATGCACTTTCTGCCTGGGAAGGTGAGGGGTGTCTTTGTCCCCCACACCTTCTTCTTCGAGAATTTCAGGTCTAGGGCCAACTGTCCCTCCAGGTTTTCCCATTCTGGTGCCTGTATGCAAAAGCAAACAAAGGAGCAAAAACCTCGACATGCCTCACTCTACTGGTGAGAAAGCAGCCTGCACACACCACTGCCTGTTCTTGGCTGCACTGGGTCTTCACTGATGCACGCTGGCTTTCTCTAGTTGCAGTGAGCAGGGGGCTTCTCATTGTGGTGGCTTCTCCTGTGGTGGAGCACTGGCTCTAGGCATGCAGGCTTCAGTAGCTGTGGTGCATGGGCTTAGTGGGCTTTGTTGCCTGAGGTATGTGAGCTCTTCCCCAGACCAGGGATCAAACCCATGTCCCCTGCATTGGCAGGCAGATTCTCAACCACTAGACCACCCTGGAAGTCCCACGCCATCTCCTTTAATCATCAGAAATTCTAAAGGACTGAGTTCGTGTTCCCATTTTGCAGATGAAACAACTTAGGGTTCATAGATGTTAATATCTTCATTCAATTTCAGTCTTGGATCAGCTTAATACTGAGAAGCCTTGGTTCACACCCCTGATTCACCCAGATATGCCATTTCATGGAGAGCAGACTGACACTTTGGGAAGTCTTCAGCTGGACAAGGATGACAAGAGACATTTTTTTCTCACAGAGCTTCATGAAAATGATTCACCCAGGCAGCACACATGGGCATCTTTAGTGTTTCATTATTGGTAAGGATGAATGGTAGGCGCCTATGTCTTTACACTTTACAAAGCACTCGTCTATGCATTATTCAATTTGATTTTTATGCTAACGCTATTTTCTAGATAAGTTAGATATTATTATCCATATTTTGTCAGTGAAGAATCTGGAGCCAAAGGAGAACTCAAAGAGAAACCTTTTGCAACACATACCATTAACCTGAAATGCATTTGCTCCCAAGGAATGGATTTTGTTTATTTCCTCAGCTGAAACACTGGCCCTAGGTCATTCCTGACCCTCTGATATTTTGAGTAATTCCCCAGCTAGAGGAGCTTTCAGAAGCTAGATGGCAGAATCTTTTAAGAGTTGCTGTAAGACTTAGCCTAGCAAGCCAAGGAGTACCCCTGACTGACTTACTGCTGGAATTCGGAACTAATGGAAGCCAGCCTCCATGCCCAGCCAGGCAAGCCCTCCATTGCTCTTTTTTCTTCACCCCTTCACCTCTTCCTCCTGGCAGGAAGCAGCAACCAGCCGGGGTGAGCAGGTAGCCCTGGGGGTCGGGTGCACATCTGGTCCAAGCATCAGGCTTTAATGGGAAATACTCTTTCGAGCCTCATCTGCGAATGTTTGTGCTGGACGCTGCACCCAGCCTCCACTTTATAGGTGCTGGCTCGCCACCAGCTCAGCACCCCAAGCCTTCGCTCTGAGGACTTCTGGCGCGGTTGCACCCTTGGCTCAGTTCTTCAGGCCTGTCTGAGCCAAAAGTGCTGAGTCTGTGAGAATCCCACGTGTGGATTGTTTTTACAAGGTGGTGTCCTGGAACCCAACACTGCAAAACACACCTCAGAGCTGCCAGATCCAGGGTGAAGGCCATAACACAATCACTGGACACCGGATTCCCGGACACAGAGGGTAATCCCCACCCAAGCCACTGCATCCCCAGCCGGACTCCTTGCTTCTTGGGTTGCACTGACACAGCTTCCGTTCTGCCAAATTCTTGGGTTCCTACTGTCCTGCCAAGGTCAGCAGGAACTCAGTTAATCTGCTGGGTGAGTCCTAGCTGGGAAGTAGCCAGAACTGGGGAGTGGAGAGGGAAGCAAATCATTTAAAAAACCCCCTACCCTACATTACAGACGGAAACGCTTCAAGCCACATTTCTGACATCAAACGCAAACAGGCACCTCTTTTGCGTGGGTGGTTTCTCTATTCATAAGTGGCCGCAGGTATAACAGTTGTAACCACGTTAAAAAGAAAAACAGCTTTTTTGAAACACTTGAGAACCTGAGCTCCTAAAGCAACCAGACGTTCAAATTATGAACCGAGAGTGTTTGCTGGGCAAATTCCATCAGGATTTTGCGCCCAGCAGAAAGTCTCAAGTTTCACATGAGGGGCCCTGGCTTGTCAGGACCTTCTGGAATCTATGGGTAACCAATGCTTCTTCTGCTCAACCGCTCAAGCCTTTAGATTGAGCCCTTTCAACTCGGGCAACTTTTCAGAGAGGCAAAAAAATCTCATTACCAGAGGTTGTCTCTGACCACAGCATGCGGAACCAACAGCTCAGAGGTTCCGCTGACCACTGTCTGCTGTGATTTGGTGAAGCCCCTTCATGTGTGTGCAAGACCAAACATCATCAATGCCCAGTAGTGCCTGGACTTCATTCTTACTTCACCAGGGCTGAATATCTTGAAAAATCCCTTTTTATAAATCTAAGAGTGAGGGAAGAGTCTATTTTGGCTAAAGACAGGAAGGATAATGTGTACAGAAAGACCCCTCTGATTTAGTGAGTCATTCATATCTCAGTAACATCATCCTTTTCTTCTAGGCAGAATTTTAATCAGAGGTGAAACTTATTCATAGGAAAAGTCATCTCATTTTTCATCTGTGCACCCACCTGCTGAGAAATACTTAGGATTTTCTCTCTGCCCAGTGCCTGGGGTTATTCTAATCAGAGCCAGAGAGCTGAAAGTTTTATAATCATTACTTTTATTGATATTAATACATCTCAGTGTTCTGGAAATATCAGGTTCTTCTGCCTCTTGGGGATGGCTACTAAGGTGATGTAGAAATGAAGGACACCCTCAACTCATCTTGAAAAACTAAAAGATGTGACTGACGATGAGTAGGAATCAGGTGAGTGATGAGCATCATCACTTGGATTGAATGTCACTCCTGATGCTGAGGTGAATTCCCACCGTGGATGGTTTGTCCCCAGAGCGATGTCAGGATCTCTGTGCATTTAAAACATAAAATATAAGCAATCCACGAATTCCTTGGCTAATGCGATTCCAGGCAAACGTGTGGAGTTGACAAGTTATTTATCAAAGTGTGGGGCCTGGTTTTAGTTTCAATCAGGAACCAAAATATAGAGTTTGTGCTTGCAGTCCCCAAATGACACAGTCACAGTTCACTGGAGCCAGGAAGATCTTTGAAGATCAACTTCAGATCTTCGTCCCAGAGCGTCATTATACAGATGAGTTTTGGGGTTTGCTCAGGTTTGCTCAGCAAGACGAATGACAAAGCTGAGACTGGGACCCGATTTTCCTGGCTTCAAGTCTGATTTTCTTTCCTGCATGTCCCAGCCAATACATACCCACCAGTATATCCTTTCACGCCCAGATCACATCAGCTGGGCATTCTGTTTTCAGCTTTTTTCTGTTTGGAAAGTTTTGGATGCAGGTAACAAAAATTCTGTATTACTTAGCAAAAATATATTGGAATATATTGGGAAAGTTTTGTTGTTTAGTCACTCAGTTGTGTCCAACTCTTTGCAACCCCGTGGACTATAACCCTCCAGGCTCCTCTATCCATGGAATTTTCCAGGCAAGAATGCTGGAATGGGTTATTGGTAGGGTTCAAAATTCATAGAAAAGCTAATGAAACAGGCTGAGCAAAAAGGGGAAGAAAATGGGACTTTCCTGGTGGTCCAGTGGCTAAGACTCCATGCGTCTCGTGGAGGGGGCCTGGTTCAATCCCTGATTGGGGAACTAGATCCCACATGCCACAACTAAAAGTTTGCAGGCCTCAACTAAAGATCCTGCATGCCGCAACTAAGACCTGGCACAGTCAAATCTATAAATAAATACTACCCTTAAAGCAAGGGCAGCTTCCGGGGAAGGCGGGCTAGATAACAGAGCGTAACTGACAGGATTAGCTGAGGGAGGCAGCTAGAATGAACGAGCCCATTTTTGTTCCTGTTGTTTTTGAATTCCTCTCAAGAACTCCACTCAAAGTTTTCTGGAGAGACTCTGATCTCCAGATTCAGCTCATTCAGTGGTATTTCAGGCTAAATAAACATTGTTTGGGAGGAGCCAGCTGAAGCATTTGGTGGATTGGATACCCTGGAGAGAGGGTACAGTTGGTCCAGCTTGGATTACCTGCCCTGTTAGGTGAGGATGCTGAGTGGCCCACACCAGCAAATGTCCTGCATGTGGACATGGCTAGTGTTCCCCAAGATTTCCTGATCTTGAATTTTAGCACATGAGAGGAGTACCTTTCCCATCCCCTGGAAGTTAGGCATGGCCACATGGCTTGATTTAGCAAGTGAAACTAAAGCAGAATCAGTGTGCGTTGCTTCTGGGACGAACACATTTAAGAGCCGTTAGATGACTCTGCACATGTTCCCCCAACCAAGGCAAACCCTTGGGCCTTGTGTCCACATGGCAGCATCATAAACTAATGGAACCTCTGTCTCTGAGGGACAGTCACTGACGGTCTTTGGCATGTTACAGCAGCATAACCCAGATTCTCCTAAACAGTGCATCCACTTGTGAATTATAAACAGCGTTCATATAAAGGGAACCCAGTGATATCAAAGGTCCACCATGTAATCTGGGGAGAAATCTGACTTTCAGCTTGAAGTACCATCAGTATGACATAAAGTTGGGGTGGCCTGTATTTCATCCCAATCCTGTTCTGATGAGTGTCTGCCCAACTTCATCCCATCAGTCTGAGATGCACAGGTTGAGAGGATTATTATGGGGCAATGAAGGTAATATGCCTAAGATGTCAGACACAAAATACCCACTTGAGCAGCCAGCATAGGTTTTGTTTGTTTGTTTGTTTTTGTCTTGCTCTTTGTTTTTTAATCAGCAAGTGTTTGTGTAAAGGAGGAATCATTTTTTTGTATGAGAAGAATATGTCTGTCCTTACAACATGACTTCATCTCGAGGAAGTTAGGTCTGACAGGTAAAGCTAGTTTAACACAATGGGAACCTTAAAATTAAATATTGTATAAAAATAAGATTATGATTATATAATCCTAAGGTTTTATGTCCAGAAAGGAAACAGGAAGATGCATAAAAGTATGACTAGAAGTTGTTATCCGTTCCTCTGTCAATGGACATTTAGGTTGCTTCCCTGTCTAGACTGTTGTAAACAGTGCTGTGATGAACACTGGGGTGCATGTATCCTTTTGAACCATGGTGTTCTGCAGATACCACTAGGAGTGGAATTGCTGGATCATATGGTAGCGCTATTCTTAGTTTTTTAGGGAACTCCATCCTGTTTTCCATAGTGGCTTTACCAATTTACATTCCTAACAACAGTATAGGAGGGTTTTCACTTTTCTCCAAACTCTCTCCAGCATTTATTGTTTGTAGATGTTTTGATGATGCCCATTCTACACATCTTTGTTAATCAACTATATCCCAACGTAAAATAAAAATTAGAAAAAAAGAAGTTGCTGGATCCCCTAATGGACATCCCTAGATGATATAGATATGGATTTTCCCTGATGTGTCCTGGATCAAAAGGCCCAGTTAATTCATTGGTACAGGGACTGGTGGTGAACACTTTTGACTTGGCATTGTCAGCTCAAGCAGGCCGGGTTGACCACTTGTTAGAGCCCCTGGCTCCATTTCCTTTCTGAATGCTGAATGAGGAGGACATTTCTGTGCTCGTCTTACCCCACTTTTTTTTTTAAAGAAATTCAGGCAAGACTTTATGGGGGCCCCTGCTGCAGCAGGAGGGGAGTGAGGACAAGCAACAGGTTCCCTTGCTCACTTACTCCCTGAGGGGGGCAAGCTTGTTCTTTATAGGGGAGGAGGGAAGGGGTATGTTCCAGGGTCTGGCCAGAGGTGTGGCTTAGGTGGTTTGCCCACCCCTTAGGTGGTGTTGAGTGCAGGGGGCAGGCACAGTAGCACAGTACCCTGCTTTTGCTCCTGGCTCTTCAGAAGTGGCAGTTCAGCTTTTTTTTTTTTTTTTTTTTGGTCTTTTTGCATCTTTTGTCCAGAATCTGCCCCAACTGTGTGCACACAACACTGCAGCCTTGCAGCACAGGGTTCTAGTCCCAGTTGGACTCATTCCCCACTGAGAGACTCTACAACCTTTAATTAAGGTATAATGGCCTAACCCTTCTTAAGGAAGTGGTCAAGACACCAAACAGGGACAGGAGAGAAAGTAGAGTTTTGGATCAAATCAGCCTAGTTATGCGTTGTTCAGTGCATTTCATGGTGTCCTTTACTATTGTCTGCTCTTCCCCTAAATCTGAGAATGTTGAAAATTAAAGGAAAGTAATTTTTGTCTTCCATCCCTGGAGCTTCCCTACTTCCCTGGTCACCTTTAGGTTTGGTCTTCCTCCAGGAGCCTCAGTATCTTTTCAACATGAACTTTTTGATTTATGTTCTGTCTTCCTTTGGCATTGGAAATAGCTATTCTCTTACATTCTGTGATTGAGTCTAAATTGGAAGAAAGATAATTCCAAAATAAAACAATGTGATTTAAAAAAAAATTATGGGGTGTAAGTATAGAAGAAGTGTCCCAGTTTGCAACATTTGAAGCTTAAATTAGTGGGAGGCAAGGGCCCAAAATGGGATAATTTGGGGTGGAGGTTGAGAGCAATGAGAGTCAGTGAATGAGAGGGAGGATTAAATATGAGTTAATTGCAGATGCAAAATGAGAAGTCAAGAAAAATCTTGTGTCCTAAGGGTTACAGAACCAAGTAAAAATGACTAGGACAGGGACTTCTCTGGAGGTTCAGTGGTTAAGACTCCTTGGTCCCAATGCAGTGAGTGCTGGTTTGATCCCTGGTAGGGGAGCTTAAGATTTCACATGCCACATGGGTGGCCAACATAAGTGAAATAGATGTCAAAAGATGATTAGAGTAATAGTTTGAAGTCTATATCTTAAATCCACAGTAATCTGCTATGGGAACATTTCTAATTTGATAGAGTAATCTTTCATGCATACATACATATTCATGCACATACATTTTTTGTTAGTCTTTTATCTCTGGGGACAAGATATCATCAGACCTAACACTTTTGAATACAAAATATGAGCATGACAAGTCATCTTACAGACTGGTAGAAGAACAAGCCTTGTATACTCTGTGCATTACAAATACCAGCTCTAAAATGGGAATTCAGCTGTTTTCACCTTTCAGAGATATCTGCATCTGAGAATCCACAGAGTGCTAACCTTTATGCCTCTCACATAATAAGGGCTTAATATGGGTTGATTACTACTGTTATTATGAATCGTCTAATTCTCAGCAAGACCTGGTAAAGTAAGACATGAGGGAACTGAGGCCCAGAAGTTAAGCATTTTGCCCCCAAAAGCACATGATATAAGAACTGAAATTAGAGTTCAGGTCTTTTTCCTGACTGCAAACCAGGTTCTTACCCACTATATTATTCTGCTGATATCGAAGTCCCGCCTGGTGTTCTTCATAGTTTATGCATGGAGAATCACTGACCTTTGAAAGCGAGAAAAGAAATGTTACCATTCAAACCCCACCTCCCCCAATTTATCATTTTGCTTTGCCATGCAAGAATGTGTGAACATGACTTTACAGAGAGGAAAGTGCACTGTTCTGTGGACCCTGTGATGAAATACATCAAGACTTCATTTAACTGGTTTATTTTTTAAAACCTCATTTCTGTTTAGAAATAAATTGATTTAGCATTTTGCACAGTGCCTCCCTGGACCATACTTTATAAAGTGGAACAATCACTTAAATGTTCAATTAGTCTACGCAGCAAAGGCCAGAGGAAGCACACACACAAACCGCATCCAGAGCACAGCTCCCGCTCCATAGCCAGCAGGGCCCTGCCCAGGGTGGAAGCCTCAGGCCCTGCCCTCCAGCCCCCACCTGAACCAGGCAGGACACCTCCCCATCCAAATGCATGAAGGCAGTAAGTGGAGCAGAGCCATGGGCCTCAACAGTCCATGCAGCCTATATCCAGAGAAAACCATAATCTGAAAGGATACATGCACCCCAATGTTCACCAGCACTGCTCACAACAGCCAGCACATGGGAGCAACCTAAATGTCCACTGATGGAGGAACAGGTAAAGAAGGTGCGGCACATATATACAATGGACTATTACTCAGCCATAAAGAGAATGGAATAATGTCATTTGCAGCAGCATAGATGAACCTAAAGATGATCATACTAAGTCAGCCAGACAGAGAAAGACAAATACCATAGGGTGTCACGCGTATGTGAAATCTAATTGAAATAAGGAGAAAGAAAAGAAGTACATGAGCTGATTTACAAAACAGAAATAGACTTACAGATAATCAAAAACAAACTTATGGTTACCAAAGTAGAGAGGGGAGGAATAAATTATGAGCTGGGGATGAATACACACACACTAGTCTATATAAGATAGATAACCAACAAGGAGCTACTGTATAGCAGAGGGAACTCAACTCTATGTTCTGTGATAATTTATATGAGAAAAGAATCTAAAAAAGAAGATATGTATAATTGAGTCACTTTGCTGTACACCTGAAACTAGCACAAAGTTGTAAATTGACTATACTTAAAAAAAAAAAAGAAAAAGAAGATACATGCAGCCATGTCTTTCCCCGCAAAGAGACACTGTGCACCTGTTTACCACCTGAACAACACAACTGTCACTGGGCTGCTGCCAGTCTCACCTCCTTCCCTTCTTCTTTACTCTGTAAGTAGAGCCCACACCCTAACTCTGTCTCAGTGTCATGTGTATTTCCTTCATCACACTCAATGGAAACTTGCCTTATTTTGTCTGTTTGCCTGCTTTAAGGAGCAGATGGAGTGCTTTTATCTTATTTCCAGTCTCCCTTGCTACACTATCAGCTCCCTGGTGCTAGAATGCATCAATCTTGTTACAATTGGATTCACAGCATTCATGCAGGGCCTGGTCTAAAGCTCCTGTTCTCTATTATTTGCTGAGTCAAGGCTCTTCCATCCAGCTGAGCTGCCTTCTTTGCTGTCTTCTTATAGTGTATAGTGAAGTCGCTCAGTCGTGTCCGACTCTTTGCGACCCCATGGACTGTAGCCTACCAGGCTCCTCTCTCCATGGGATTCTCCAGGCAAGAGTACTGGAGTCGGTTGCCATTTCCTTCTCCAGGGGATCTTCCCGACCCAGGGAGGGCAGACACTTTAACCTCTGAGCCACCAGGGAAGCCCTGCTGTCTTCTTGGCTCCTGACTAAAGTTAGTTTATTGCTTTTTGTTTTTAATTTTATTGTGGTAAAAAGATTTAGCATGAAATTTACCCTTTTAACAGATTTCAAGTGTACGATACTTGATTGTTGACTCCAAGATCATTGTTGTATGGCCTATCTTTAAAGCTTATTCATTTTGCTTAACTGAAACTTGATATCCATTGATCTTAACCTCATTGTGACCTGTGCCTGCTGTCCTGGGCTTTGTATTCCTCCCTGAATTCTGAACCCCGTAAACAGGTCCCCACACATCCCAAGCCTCTGGCTCAGTGTCTTAGTTTCCTTCACTGCCTGCTAGCTCCTGGCCCGGAAATACATTGTCTATAACTGAACTGCACTTTCCAAAGCCTGGAGAATGGACGGTTATGTTTAACTGATGCCAAACTCCACAGCAAAAAGCATTTATAGTAATGACTGACAGAACATGTTGGAGAGGTTACACCAAGTACACTGCCCCCAGAAGAGCCATTGAGAGTGTCCATTTCACAACATTAAACACTCTCAGCATTAAAATACATGTCAAAATAATACATAAATGTGTATATATGTATGTATTTTAAGTTTTACCAATTTGATATGTTTTTTAAGTTTCTCATTTAAATACGCCATTTCAAAAGATAATCAGAGCTACTTGCATTTTCATTTCTGTGACCCAAACTGTCTCCTTATTAATCTCTAACAGCAACTGTTTCACTTATTAATGTACAAAAGCTCCAAGATTCAGGATGTTAAATGGCTATCACGATCATGGAGAATATTTTACAAGTTTCCTTTGTGTTGTTGTTTTGTTTCTCATTTCTTGTCATGGTAAAGTTTTAAAAATTTGAAGTTGACAGAACCAGAAAATTTTAATTTTGTTATTTACTCCATCGTGTTTATAATTAAAAATTCTTTCCCCATTTAGTCATGAGTTAGATAGCTATCCTTCTAACTTTTATGATTTATAGCTTGGTTTGTTGTTATTGTTCTTCAGTCACCAAGTCATGTCCAACTCTTTTGTGACCCTATGGACTGTAGCTCACTAGGCTCCTGTATCCATGGGATTTCCCAGGCAAGAATACTGCAGTGGGCTGCCATTTCCTTCTCCAAGGGATCTTCCTTACCCAGGAATGAAACCCACATTGCAGGTGAATTCTTTACGGCTAAGCCACCAGGGAAGCCTGCCATAGCTTGGTTGCAGTTCAGTTCAGTTCAGTTCAGTTGCTCAGTTGTGTCTGACTCTTCATGACCCCATGGACAGCTACACACCAGGCTTCCCTGTCCCTCACCAATGCCTGGAGATTGCTCAAACTCACGTCCATTGAGTCGGTGATGCCATCCAACCATCTCATCCTCTGTCGTCTCCTTCTCCTCCCGCCTTCAATCTTTCCCAGCATCAGGGTCTTTTCAAATGAGGTAGCCAAAATATTGGAGTTTCACCTTCAGCATCAGTCCTTCCAATGAATATTCAAGACTGATTTCCTTAAGGATTGACTGGTGGGATCTCCTTGGAGTCCAAGGGACTCTCAAGAGTCTTCTCCAACACCACACTTCAAAAGCATCAATTCTTCGGCACTCAGCTTTCTTTATGGTCCAACTCTCATGGGTATACATGACTCCTGGAAAAACCATAGCTTTGACTAGATGGACTTTTGTTGGCAAAGTAATGTCTCTGCTTTTTAATATGCTGTCTAGTTTGGTCAGAGCTTTTCTTCCAAAGAGCAAGCGTCTTTTAATTTCATGGCTGCAGTCACCATCTGCAGTGATTTTGGAGCCCCCAAAATAAAGTCTCTCATTGTTTCCATTGTTTTCCCATCTATTTGCCATGAAGTGATGGGACTGGATACCATGATCTTAGTTTTCTGAATGTTGAGCTTTAGGTCAACTTTTTCACTCTCCTCTTTCACATTCATCAAGAGGCTCTTTAGTTCTTCCCTTTTTGCTGTAAGGGTAGTATCATCTGCATATCTGAGGTTATTGATATTTCTCCTGGCAATCTTGATTCCAGCATGTGCTTCATCCAGCCTTTCATTTTGCATGATGTACTCTGCATATAAGTTAAATAAGCAGCGTGACAATATACAGCCTTGATGTACTCCTTTCCCGATTTGGAATGAGTCTGTTGTTCCATGTCCAGTTCTAACTGTTGCTTTCTGACCTGCATACAGATTTCTGAAGAGGCAGGTCAGGTGGTCTGGTATTCCCATCTGTTGAAAATTTTTCCACAGTTTGTTGTGATACACACAGTCAAAGGCTTTGGCATAATCAATAAAGCAGAAATAGATGTTTTTCTGGAGTTCTCTTCCTTTTTCGATGATCCAACAGATGTTGGCAATTTATCTCTGGTTCCTTTGCCTTTTCTAAATGCGGTTTGAACATCTGGAAGTTCTCGGTTCACATACTGTTGAAGCGTGGCTTGGAGAATTTTGAGCATTACTTTGCTAGAGTGTGAGATGAGTGCAATTGTGTGGTAGTTTGAGCATTCTTTGACATTGCCTCTCTTTGAGGTTGGAATGAAAACTGCCCTTTTCCAGTCCTGTGGCCACTGCTGAGTTTTCCAAATTTGCTGGCATGTTGAGTACAGCACTTTCACAGCATCATCTTTTAGGATTTGAAATAGCTCAACTGGAATTCCATCACCTCCACTAGCTTTGTTCATTAGTGATACTTCCTATGGCCCACTTGATTTCACATTCCAGGATGTCTGGCTCTAGGTAAGTGATCACACCATCGTGGTTATTTGGGTCATGAAGGTCTTTTTTATATAGCTTGGTTTAGAAACATTAAATTCTTAAATCTTTCTAGAATTTACTTTTATTTACATGATGAGTATTTCACTTGAGTTTTTCCCCAAAGAACCAAATATCCTAATACATTGTATACATCGAGGCATATTCTGGGCCACAGACACATATGTTGGTTACTCCATCATTACCACAGCTTGTCAATTATTCTGAGCTATATTTTATGCTTTAATATCTGGAGATTCAGTCCTTTCACATTATTATTCTCTGTTTATTTTTCATATCAACTTTAGGATGCTTTTTCTAATTCCAAAGTAAATATCATTGGCATGTTTATTAAATTACTTTAAGAGCAGGCACCTTTAAGATATAGGCTTTTGCCATTCAAGAATGTGGAATAGCTCTCTAAATGTTTATTTTTCCTTTATAAATTTCAGTGGAGATTTTCACTATTTCCCATGAAAGTCTCATATATTCTTGTTAGCTTTATTTCTTGACATTTTATAAAGGGTATGTGTGTGGTTGGGGGTTTATGATGGAAAGTATCGATAGAAGAGGGAAGTTTTGTGTGTGTGTGTATGTGTGTGTGTGTGGTGAGTGGAATTTTTTTCTTTATCATATTGCTCTAGAGAAGTTTCGGGATTTTACTAAATTTCATTAATCCTATTGAATCTGATTCTTTTTGGTTTCGTAGATATATGATTATATAGAGTTCAACAATTATCGGGGAAGGCAAAGGCAACCCACTCCAGTACTCTTCCCTGGAAAATCCCATGGACGGAGGAGCCTGGTAGGCTGTAGTCCATGGGGTCGCAAAGAGTCGGACACGACTGAGCAACTTCATTTTCACTTTTCACTTTCATGCATTGGAGAAGGAAATGGCAACCCACTCCAGTGTTCTTGCCTGGAGAATCCCAGGGACGGGGGAGCCTGGTGGGTTGCCGTCTATGGGGTCGCACAGAGTTGGACATGACTGAAGCGATTTAGCAGCAGCAGCAACCATTATACTTTGGCCTTCAAATTTCTGATAGTTGTGCCCCTTATTTCTGAAATAAATTTCTAGGCAAATAGCTCCTTCCCCATCCTTGATGTGACTGTGTTATTCCATCTTCTTCTTGCTTCTGTTGTTGCTAAAAAGACAATGAATATTATTTCTGTGAAAGTAATCTGTCAGCTGTCTATTTTTCACTTCTTTAAGGATTGTCTGTCATTATTTTTTCTGGCTGCTTTGGGGGGTTCTGCTCTCTCTTTGCATTTTGCAGTTTTACTACGACTTGTCTAGCTGTGGATTTTTAAAAAATATTTACTTGACTGGGCCAGATCTTAGTTGCAGCACACTGGATCTTCCATCTTATTTGTGGCATGCAGGATCTTTAGTAGCAGCATATGAACTCTTAGTTGCAGCTTGTGGGATCTATTTCCCTGACCAGGGATCGAACCTAGGTCCCTTGCATTGGGAGTGCTGAGTCTTAACCTGGACCACCAGTGAAGACCCTAGTTGTGGATTTCTTTCTTTTAAAAAAAAATGCTTGTAATTATTTATCTATTTTCTGGCTACCTTATGTCTTAGCTGAGGCACATGGAACATTTATTGTGTCATGTGGGATATTTTGTTGTGGTGCATGATCTCTAGCTGTGGCCCACGAGCTCAGTTATTGCAGTGCTTGGGCTCAGTAGTTGCAGTGCATGGGCTTAGTTGCTCTGCAGCATGTGGGATCTTAGTTCCCTGACCAGGAATTGAACCAAGTCCCCTGCATTGCAAGGCAGATTTTTTTTTTTTTAATATTTATTTATTTGGCTGTTGGGTTTTCATTGTAGCATTCAAACTCTCAGCTGTGGCATTTGGAATCTAGTTCCCTGACCAGGGGTTGAACGTGAGCCCCCAGCATTGGGAGCTTAGAGTCTTAGCCACTGGACAGCCAAGGAAGTCCCATAGATTTCTATGTGTCTTCCTTGAGCTTTACTGGGCTTCTTCAAACCATGGATTGCATATATGAGCCTTTAAATCCTCACATAGTACTTCTGCCACATTCTTTCCCCTCCTTCTGCCACTCAAATTATCTTATGTCAGATCCTCTCCCTGTATCCTTTATGTCTGGTATACTCTTCTACCTCTATCTGTTTATTTCTGGAGTATTTGTCTGACCTATATTTCAATTCATAAATCCTTCTATCAGCTGTGTAAAATCTGCTCCTGAACCCTTTCCATTAACTTTTTAATATTTGGTGATGATCACATTTAGTTCTTTTCTCTGTTTCTTTTTAAAATTTGCAATGTCTGTATTCTTTTTGACAGTTTCCAATTCATTGCCAAAATTGTCAAGCCTGGTTTATTTCATCATGCATATTGTAAGCCTCCTTGTTCTACAGTCTGTATCTGTAACCTCAGTGTTGAAGCCCCTGCAGGTCTGTTCCTATTCTCTGTTATTTCTATTGCTCCTGGCTCACGGTGTGTTCTCTTCATTTGCCACACTATTTTTGAATGTTTGCTGGACCTTGAATTTGAACACTATGTATTGAAATATTTTGAAGCCTAGAAAGATGTTATCTTTCTCCAGCTCCTCTTCTCCTTGTATCCTGTTGATATTGAACAAATACTCGATTTATTGCCTTCTGTATCTTTAGGAAATATATATCAAAGATACATACTTACCCTGAGTACTCATGGTTATATCCCCTTTACTTTGGATTAGAGTAGCTTTCCATAGGTCCATTGTTAAGTTTAAAATTTTTTTTTGGATTTTGAACAAGAAGAAATGTATGCAGAGTTAGTATTTACCAACACATGGCCCGTGTAGCAAATCCTTGGCTCTGCTCACTGACACTTTGGGTGCTGGTGTGTGCATGCTCAGTCGCTAAGTCATGTCTGACTCTTTGTGACCCCACGGACCATAGCCCACCAGGCTCCTCTGTTCATGGAAGTTCCCAGGCAAGAATACTGGAGTGGGTTGCCATTTCCTTCTCCAGGGGATCTTCCCAATCCAGAGATCGAACCCAAGTCTCCTACATTGACTTGCAGATTCTTTACCAGCAAGCTACCAGGGAAGCCCCTTTGGCTGCTGGTAGAAAAACCCTGACATATCTGTGTCTGGAGGATGCGTTTAAGTCCAGAGCTGCTTGCAGGTTTCCAGGGACTTGTGTTTTGTTTGCTTTTCACCAGTGTTCATCTAGTAAGTTTCTATTGGACTGAGATGAGGTCTTTCTGTGGCCTTATTTGGGCTTCCCTTGAAGCTCAGCTGGTAAAGAATCTGCCTGCAATGCGGGAGACCTGGGTTCGATCCCTGGACAAGGGAAAGGCTACCCACTCCAGTATTCTGGCCTGGAGAATTCCATGGACTGCATAGTCCATGGGGTCACAAAGAGTGGGACACAACTGAGCGACTTTCACTTTCACTTTCTCTTATTTTCTGGTTTCCTGAAACAGAGAAAGGGTAAAGTACAGGAAAACCTCTACCTCAGCACATTCCAGTCTCCAAATTGGTCCACATGTAGGGCTTTGCGAGTGAGGACCTTCCTTCCATGAAGCTCTCCAGTCCTGTACTTGGGAGCAGAGTGTTATTTGAGGGTTGCAGACTCCACATGGGCAGAGAAAGAGATTATGGTGGAAGGGAAGATAGGGAGGGGCTAACAGCACCCCCATATCTCTTCCACCCTCAACAGCTTTGTTGTTGATTTAGTCTGTGGCTCTCAGGGCCTGAAGGAGATGCTGATGGCTTTCCAAAGCCTTTTTCCCCTTCTGTTCATACACTAGAGGAAGAAATTTCATGGACCTACACAAGGCTTTGTTAATCCATCACCACAGGCCTTCATCTGTGGATTCCTTCAAGATTCTGGTCTAATTACAGCGTTTATTATTTCTTGTTCTTTCACACGTATTTTAGTGAGAGTTTGGAAACTGTTGCATCAGAACTTGTAAGTGGATCCCATTTTAACCAGCTCAGCTATTTCTTGGAAACCTAATCTTTTATTAAACATTAGAAAATGCTGAGCTTGCAAGAGAGAACCAAATTCTCCCAGGACATGCTGACTTAATAGAGAGATGATCGTTTGTGACAAATCAGCCATCAACTATCAAGTTTATAGAGTCCCAGAGTTTTAAGTATTCATGTTGTCTGTGAGGCTTCATGTCCTGCAAAGAAATGTGACATTAGCAATCAAGTCACACCCTTTCTCACATCTGGGTGATGCCTCCAAATGAACAGACTGTTTTAAAAAATTAAGCATATATTATTGAAACTGAAAGACATTGTCTGTGTCATTTTCATAATAACCAGTGCCCTTTGTAGAATTCAATTGACTTCTGAGACACAGCAGGCATTATATAGGCTTTCGACTCCTATTTTAGATGGCTTACTGAGATCATTATTTTCAGGAAATAAGCATATCAAGATATTTTATGGCCAGCATGGTTACAAGCTTATTAACAATTGAAATTTGTAACAGACCTCCAACTAGTTCAGCATCTAAGACAACGACGTTGCGGAACTATTTACGTGTTGCTTTGTACTCAGCTGGAGTCAAGTGTGAACTCTGTCTGGGTGGATGTAACCAGTGAGTGCATTTCTCAAAGACCTAATTCTTCCTCTCAGTTTCTTTTTTCAAGGTAATTTTGTTCCCCTTTGTCTTAGTTTGTTATTCTATCATAACTCTTAGAGGCAGCTCTGGTGGCCTCGTGGCATGAATGCAATATTTATGTCAGAATTCAGTCCCCATGAGACCAAATCAGAAATTTCACCCACCAGGGAAGAGGGGAAATCAACCCAGCCAAAGATGATGCACGGGAAACATTCCCACCAAAACCAGAAACAAAATAATCATTAGTCGACTGAATAAAAAATCATGATCGTCATAATTACTTGACATTCATCTAAAAGTTGTAGGCAATCCAATGAACTAAAAACAAGCAGAACAATTAAAATGTGATAAAACTGACAAGAGAATCACTAGATATAATTCTAGAAATAAAATTAGAATTCACCAATAAAGCACAATACACCAAAAATGTTACAAAGTCAGTTTTCCTTATTTAGAAAAAATCAGTGAGAAATATGGAATATGACTTCATTCCTAAGAACAACAAAAACATAAAGCACAGAAGAATAACCATAATAAGAAATATACAATAATGATATAAAGTAAACTACCAAGAGTTAAAATAAGATTTGATTAAAGAAGCGTATCTATCTCTCAGAAAGCAAAATAAATATAGTAAAGATATAAGGTTATTTTTTCAAGTTAATGCATAAGTTAATGCAATATGAATCAAAATACCAATGGAACTTTTAGTGAAATGACAGATGTATTCTAATTCTATCTAGAAGGATAAAATCTTGAGAATATGAAGAGGAAAAGAAATTTTGGGTTGAGTGATGCCGGAAAGAATAATTAACGTTTTCAACAGAATAATAAAACATTTTATAACGCTACAGGATTTAAATCAGTGAAATCAACAGAATGATGGGTTAGTCCAGAAATAAACCCGTATATAAATTCAACCAGAGGATGTGATGAAGGAATAGGACTTGGAAATCTGGTTAGGGTATTAGGTGCCAGGACCCACTTTCAGTAGCGATGGGATTTTTGAATCCTGGGCAACTTGACAAAATAGAAGAGACCAAATTTTCCAAGCTTGATAAATCTTGCGAGGTTTTATCAACTTCATAATATCTTGCTGGGCAGCACCATGGGAGGCAGCTCTACCCTGACTGGCAAAGCAAACATCCACAGAGTGCCCCAAGATGACCTTTGACCCAGCATTATTTCCTTAGCCTCTCCTTAAGTCTTTCCTTCCGTTCCCACAAAGATTCAAGTCTCGAGAAGAATGAAGGCTCAGAGGGAATCCTAAGGCTCCACCTCACAGTACTGTGTTTTTGAAATTCTAAGCTGGACTTCCCTAGCGGTCCAGTGGTGGGCTCTGCACTCCCACTGCAGAGGGTGCCAGTTTGATCCCTAGTCAGAGAATTAAGATCACACATGCCATGTGGTGTGGTCAAAAATAATAAAAATAAAATGAATAATAGGGACTTCCCTGTGGTCCAGTGGCTCAGACTCCATGCTCTCAATGCAGGGGGGCCCAGGTTCAACCCCTAGTCCGGGAACTAGATCCCACATCCCATAACTAAAAAAGATCTCCAGCTGAAGACCTCGCATCCCTCCGGCATGCCGCAACTAAGACCTAGCACTGTCAAATAAATATTTTCTTAAACAATGAATAATAAAATGAAATGAAATATGTTTAAAGAAAGAAATTCTGAACATAACCTTAGACATCCCAGAAACATCTCATTTTAACTTATTTTAGTTTTAATCTCAATTTAATTTTTATCTCATTTTAACTAGATTGTAGCCATCAGGTTAAAACAAGTTTGTTCAACTTCAACATGACATTTGGAGGCCAGATAATTCTTTGTAGTGGGAGGCTGTCCTGGGCAGTGAAGGATGATCAACCTTCAAGCCCACTCACCTTTTCCACCATCAGAGGTGCTCTTCCTCCGATGCAGCTTGTTCTACACACACATTTTCAGTAGCATTGTTCACTCTGTCACTAAGGATAAGCCATGTCATCCTGTACTCCTCCTCCCTCATCCTCCAACTCCATCCTGTCACCTAGTTCTGATGATTCTAAATTCCTAAACATGTCTTGTCTGCATCCCATCTCTCTGGACAGCAGCAACTGTCCTAGGTCACACATTTATCACCTCTTGCTTTGACTCCTACAGATTAGAGCCCACCCCCAGCCCCGCCATCTAGTCTCCCTGCCTCCGCAGTTGCTGTCCAGGCTCTCTTCCTAAACTACAGACATCATCACGAACTTGCTGGCCAAAGACCATCAGCAGTGTCTGCCCAGTGCACTTGCCCTAATGGATCAAGCCCACAGACTTGAATAGAGTTGCAAAGTCCTGCCTGATAAAAACCTAACCTGCCTTGCCAACCTCACACAGCTCTCCTTCAACACCCCCACCCGACCACACACAATCCCCACCACTCCCTGTATGCACCATCCTTGTTATGTCTTCATGTTTGAAACTTTAGAATTTCCTCTGTTAAGAATTTTCCCTTTGGAGCTCAGCTCACTGCTCTGTGATGAACTAGAGGGATGGGTTGGAAGGGGAGGGGGAAACTCAAGAGGGAGGGAATGTGTGTACGCATGCATGTGTGCTAAGTTACTTTAGCTGTGTCCAACTGTTTGCGACCCTATGGACTGTAGCCCACCAGGCTCCTCTATCTGTGGGATTCTCCAGGCAAGAATACTGGAGTGGATTGCCATACCTCCTTCAGGGTATCTTCCTGACCCTGGGATTGAACCTGCATTTCTTAGGTCTCCTGCATTGGCAAATGAGTTCTTTACCACTAGCGCCAACTGGGAAGCCCTTGAATGTGTGTATACATATACTAAGAGCTTATTCACATTGTCATACAGCAGAAACTAACACAATGCTGTAAAGCAATTATCATCCAATTAAACATTTTTAAAGAAAAGAATTTTCCCTTTGCAGAATCTCATTCATTCTGTAAGATGCAACTCCATCACCTCAGATTGAGGTAGACTCTCTCCTCTAAGTTCTTGATCCTATTTTGACATTTCCACATTGTTGTGGCTTTGTGACATGTCCCTGTGCCCCAGCAGAATATGAGTTCTCTAAGAACAAGTGCCCTTTCTCAGCCCTTTGGCCTCCTCAGTGCTTAATACCACACCCATAGAATAGAAGACATGTCAGAACTGTTGAATGAACGAATGAGCAGGTGAACCTATGTCTCCATCCCTTTCAGCACAAGGACTTGACTGCTAGGTGAAGCAGAAGCGGTGAAAATGGTGGACACTGAAGGAAGGGCTGGCTCTGAAATCTCTCCCGGGGCACTTTGGGCCGCTTGGGGTGCCATGACTTTGAGTTGTCATGTGAACCCAGCTGGATTTAATAATGAAGCTTTCAAAAGGGACATTTGCCTCAGGGGATGAGGGCTTTGTGGGTTACAGTGAGATGATGAATCACTCCCTTCAAAGCAGAGAAAACTTGCTACTTCCTTTCATAGTTGTGTTAAAATTGTGTCAGATTGTTTGTTAGGACTTGGAACCCACCCTGAATTTCTGAGCAAGCTATTTCTCTGGACTCTCAGACTGACTTCTTTGCACCATTCCTGTGGATACGTTTGCTGGAATGAATCAGATCGGTTCATTCTACTGGCAGCAGGGGTGGTTTGGAGCCTGTTACTATGGAAATGAATTTATTACTTCTGTGGTTCCTTCCTGATTTTCAGGCTGTATGGCAACCTTTGCAATACTCCTGTGAATTTCTCCCCGAAGAGGGACAAGGATGAAAATAGAATTGTAGGGATGGAGAGTCAGGGATCTGTGATAGTCGGAAACATTTGGCAAGTCTCTTTGCCCTAGGTCAGTGCATCTCACTCTTGTTTATTTGTTTCATTTGTCGTTAAATGTGCTAAGCTCAGCACTTTCCTGACTTTACTCACTTTGCCCAGACAGAGCTCACTTTCTAAGAGAAAGACTGTGTTGTTTTTTTTTAAGAATCTGTCCCCAGCATCTCCCACCACTGATGGACCAACATGGCCCAAGTACAGAGTCTGATGACTTCATGGCCCACTACCCACCTCCTCCTTCCCCAGGAAGCCTTTGTCCCATTTCCCATCCCATTGATTTTCACGGAATTCTGTGGCTTGATAGGGTAATTCTTCAGCCCTGTCTAATGCCTTGCTACAGGGGAGGGAGGCATCTCGACTCTCCTGAGATGTGCAAGCTGTTTAGGTTGTTACCTCTTGCTCGTTGTATTCCTAAGAAGAAATAGGAGGAAGGGGAAAAGAGGAATTGACAACTTAGGAGCCTTATGCTTCTGAGTTCTGAGAGCTCTTAAAGGCAGCCTCTCATTCCTGTTTTCATTCTACATTGTTAGGTAAGTGGAGGTTCATTCATTTATTCATTCAGCATCAAATGCTTTGGAGTCCCTATTTTGTGCCACAGACTTTCCTAGGTACTGGTGTCCTACAGAGAATTGTTTGATGTGGGAAAAACCTGTACATCTAATGTCAGGAGTATCACGAGTGTGGAAATAGCATGAGAGTAAAGGAGAAACACAAGAAGGGCATGCCTTATCCATCTCATCAGGGAAGAGATTGTACCAGAGAAATAAATACAAGAGTCATCCACAGAGAACCAGATGGGAAAAGGGAGGGGATGGAAAGGAGGTCAGTAGAGGTGGACTGGGCTTGGGGTCATTCCTGAATTTGGAGGCCAGACTGAGCCATGCAACCACAGAAAGGCAGAGCAAAGTTCACTCGACAATAGTGATGAAGTAATTACATTCCTCCTGTGGCGGCATCCAAGCTGCTCCAGAAAATAGAGTCAACCCTGAGAATGCCATCCAATGTAGCATTAGCGCTGTGTCAGGTTAATTTCTTTCCCAGCCTCACCTTAGGTTGATGAGCTCAATTTAAGGATCAAACTAATCACCCTTGAGTAATTGTTGGAACACGTGAAACTCTTCTGCTTTCTGTGACTTTCATTTACAGTGCACATTCGGGGCATAGACGAATATAGCCAAAATCCGCTGTGTTCCCGAGTGTCTATTAACTCACCTCACAATCAGATTTAATCTGGCTCTAAGATTCCTTCACCAGCGTGTCAGGAAATTCAATCTCTGTCATGTTCTAGGAGTGCCTCCTCATCCTAGAGGCCTGTGAGAATCCAAGCAGTACCCAAAGCCCTGGGAGGATCCTCTGGCCCTTCTTTGAAGGTTGCCATGGTTACCCTCCTGCCCTTTGCTGTGGAATGATGCTTGGGAACTTCCTCTCTGCTATCTCTTGGGCCCCTCAGAGTATCCTTAATATTTGGACATCATTCTCTGAGCCTGAGGAAAGACTGACCAGCCTGACAGTTATCTTGCACTCACCTCTTCAAGAAAGGTCAGATCTCTACAACTCTCAGAAATGCCATTTCTCAGCCTCTGGAAAGGAAGTGCCTATCCACCACAGAACATTCAGATAGGAATGTGGATGAGGTTATCTTCCCTATACCAGACCTTTCCATTTCTTGGTGTTGAAACTCTTCAGCTATTTATGACCCCCAAGATATGGTATCCCCGACTCAGAGCAGAGGTAACCTTCTTCTAATGGGGAGAGAAAAGTACATCTCAGTTTTTATCTATTGAAATTCATTTATGTATTTTGTAAGTTGATGTAACTCTTAGATTGAACAAATGCACTCTTGGAATAAAGCAATTCTCTTTTCATCTCTCAGCATCCTTTCTGCTTTATCCCCTGACATAAGGGGAAAACTCAGGCAGATTTTTCCAGTCCCTCTCAGACAATAAAAACATTCTGTGCTATCGTCACTTTAAGTCACGTAACACAGTCTCCATTTAGTCGTGAACACGCAAATTTGATTTAAAGTCACCAGTCTCTTGGGTTGCTGGGAGGAAACAATTATTAGGGAAGAGGCTTAGGTGACATGTCTCTCTGTTCCCACCTGGTTCTCCTGCTCCTCCTTCGGCCCCGTAGCTGTGGCTTCTGAGGACCAGGACGTCAAGGAGCAGGCAGGGCCAGAATGCAGGGAAGGAGGGAGTGTTTCTATTGACTGGCACCATTGTGGTGATCTGGCATCTCAGCTCTCTGGGTTTGCCAGCTGGTTAAAACCTCCTCACATAGCATGTGCGTGCGTGTGAAGTCACTTCAGTCATGTCCAGCTCTGCGACCCATATGGCCTGTAGCTCCCCAGGCTCCTCTGTCCTTGGGATTCTCCAGACAAAGAATACTGGAGTGGGATGCTATGCCCTCCTCCAGGGGATCTTTCCGACCCAATGATTTGAAACCTCGTTTCTTAGTCTCCTGCATTGGCAGGCAGGCCACTTAGCATAATGCCCCTGAATTTCATTCATGATGCCCATATCCCTCTCCTTATGGGCTGAATAATAATGCCATTATATACGCATACCACATATTCTTTATCCATTCATCAATTGATGGACACTTAGTTTGTTTCCACATCTTGGCTACTGGGAATAATGCCACAAAGAACTGTAAGTACAGATACCTCTTCAAGATAGTGATTTTATTTTCTTTAGATGAATACCAGAAGTGAAAATGCTGAAACGTGTGGTAGTTCTGTTTTTAATCTCTTGAGGAACCTCCATACTGATTTTTGTAGTGGCTGCACCGATTAACATTCCCACCAGCAGTGCACCAGGCAGGGTTCTTTTCTTCACATCCTCACCAACACTTGTTTTCTCCTTTTTTGATAAATATTTATTTATGTCATGTATTTATTTGGCTGTGCTAGGTCTTGGTTGAAGCATGCAGTATCTTCAATCTTCATTAGGGAATGTGGAGTATTTTTTATTTAATTTTTAATTGGATGATAATTACTTTAGAATATTGTGGTGGTTTCTGCCGTACATCAACATGAATTGGTCATAGGTATACATATGTCCCCTCCCTCTTGAACCTCCCTCCTACCTCCCATTCCACCCCACCTCCCTAGATTGTCACAGAACACCAGATTTGGGTTCTCTGCGTCATATAGCAAACCCCACTGGCTATGTGTTTTACAAGTGGTAATGTATATGCAGGATCTTTAGTTGCAGCACGCAAACTCTTAGTTGCAGCATATAGGATCTAGTTTCCTGACCAGGGATTGAACCCGGGTCCCCTGCATGGGGAGTGCAGAGTCTAACCACCAGAGAAGTCCCTTGTTATCTCTTATGTTTTTGACAATAGCCATCCTAACGACTGTGGGATGATGTGTCATTGAGTTTTGATGGCGTGGTCTTTCTGGTGACCAGCCCCAACTCTGAAGTTAACCAGGAGCCAACCAAGAGTCGCCTCATAGAGCAAAAGTCAGTCCTGTCACACAGGACATTCCAAGGGTGCTTGGAGCTCTGTGTCAGGAACCAGGATCAAAGACCAAATATTAGAATAAGAGATGCTCTTAGTGTTCTTATCACTTGGGAAATTATAAGGGTTCCAGGAGCTCAGTGCCAGGAACCAGGATCAGAGATCAATATATATTCAATGTATTATGTACATATATATTCTTTTACAGTGGCCCTGTGGACAGCCCCATACCAACTCTGTCTCACATGGCCCATCTGGTCCATGAGAAGCTCATCCAGTGTCTACAGGGACCTGTACACCCAGTTGGCCTAGGACCATTCTATTTATGCCTCTTTTCTGAGCATAATATTTTCACACTTAAAAGTGTCCCGTTTTGGACAAAAAAATTATGTGGCCACTCTACTATTTCCGCAACTTCTGGGAGTGGAGAATACCCAACACAGCACTCTTTCCTTCCCTCTAGCCTCCTCTGCCACTTAGCAAGCATCTAAATTCCCAGGCAGAAATCAGCCCACAGTCCGCTCTGCTTCTGAGCTGCAGGAATCCCACTGGAGACCCTTCTCAAGGCTTGAGAGGAGGGGCGGGTGCCTCCCTCTTCCAATGGGAGGGACTCTTCCTGAGCATCGTCTTCCCAATGGTGCCAACCCCTGTGATGTGGGCCCAGTAACAGGGTTCTCTTACTTTCTGTTTGATAAATTCATCATGGCACAGATTCACTAGAATGTGAACTCCGTGAAAGAGGGCTTTATTTTGTTTGCTGTCTGGATCAGAGCCTCATACATCGTAGCCATGTAATATTTATTTGTGGAGTGAATGATGGGTGGGAGTGCCTGGCATCTCACTTTGGAACATAGTTACTGTTGTCTTTGGATCACAGTTCAAACTCTACAGTCATAAACACACCATTAATCATGGCCATGTGTGATTTTATGCAAATATATCAATGTGATAATATCATATATGTTGGTAGCTTTTTGACACTGCTATTTTTTTCTTTTCCTTTCGGCTAGGCCTCTGCTACTCCTCTTCTCTCCCATCTTCATTTCCCTCAACCCGTGCTAACCATCTATACACATGATACATACATTCACACACACAGAGTATTGCCTTTTTCTTGAGACCACACTATACAAACTTTCATGCATCATACTTTTTTTCAGTCACACCTCGTGGATATACTTTGTCATTTATTAAATATTCATGTATGGGGGCTTCCCTGATAGCTCAGTTGGCAAAGAATCTGCCTGCAATGGAGGAGACCCTGGTTCGATCCCTGGGTCAGAAAGATCTGCTGGAAAAGGGATAGACCGGCTCCAGTATTCTGGAGAATTCCATGGTCTGTAGAGTCCATGGGCTTACAAAGAGTCAGACACGACTGAGCGACTTTCACTTTCACTTTCATGTACATTAGGCTAGTTTCTGGCTTCTCTAGTCTATTCTACTGTTGTTTTTTTTTTTTAATTTAATGTAATTGCTAATTATTATGTAGATTTGTTAAATAAGTTAAATAAACAGGGTGACAATATACAGCCTTGACGAACTCCTTTTCTTATTTGGAACCAGTCTGTTGTTCCATGTCCAGTTCTAACTGTTGCTTTCTGACCTGCATACAAATTTCTCAAGAGGCAGATCAGGTGGTCTGGTATTCCCATCTCTTTCAGAATTTTCCACAGTTTATTGTGATCCACACAGTCAAAGGCTTTGGCATGGTCAATAAAGCAGAAATAGATGTTTTTCTGGAACTCTCTTGCTTTTTCCATGATCCAGCAGATGTTGGCAATTTGATCTCTGGTTCCTCTGCCTTTTCTAAAACCAGCTTGAACATCAGGAAGTTCACAGTTCACGTATTGCTGAAGCCTGGCTTGGAGAATTTTGAGCATTACTTTACTAGCATGTGAGATGAGTGCAATTGTGCGGTAGTTTGAGCATTCTTTGGCATTGCCTTTCTTTGGGATTGGAATGAAAACCGACCTTTTCCAGTCCTGTGGCCACTGCTGAGTTTTCCAAATTTGCTGGTATATTGTGTGCAGCACTTTCACAGCATCATCTTTCAGGATTTGAAATAGCTCAACTGGAATTCCATCACCTCCACTAGCTTTGTTCATAGTGATGCTTTCTAAGACCCACTTGACTTCACATTCCAGGATGTCTGGCTCTAGGTCAGTGATCACACCATCGTATATGCAGAGTACATCATGAGAAACGCTGGACTGGAAGAAACACAAGCTGTAATCAATATTGCTGGGAGAAATATCAATAACCTCAGATACGCAGATGACACCACCCTTATGGCAGAAAGTGAAGAGGAACTCAAAAGCCTCTTGATGAAAGTGAAAGTGGAAAGTGAAAAAGTTGGCTTAAAGCTCAACATTCAGAAAATGAAGATCCTGGCATCTGGTCCCACCAGTTCATGGGAAATAGATGGGGAAACAGTGGAAACAGTGTCAGACTTTATTTTTCTGGGCTCCAAAATCACTACAGATGGTGACTGCAGCCATGAAATTAAAAGACGCTTACTCCTTGGAAGGAAAGTTATGACCAACCTAGATAGCATATTCAAAAGCAGAGACATTCCTTTGCCAACAAAGGTCCGTCTAGTCAAGGCTATGGTTTTTCCTGTGGTCATGTATGGATGTGAGAGTTGGACTGTGAAGAAGGCTGAGCGCCGAAGAATTGATGCTTTTGAACTGTGGTGTTGGAAAAGACTCTTGAGAGTCCCTTGGACTGCAAGGAGATCCAACCAGTCCATTCTGAAGGAGATCAGCCCTGGGATTTCTTTGGAAGGAATGATGTTAAAGCTGAAACTCCAGTACTTTGGCCACCTCATGCAAAGAGTTGATTCATTGGAAAAGACCCTGATGTTGGGAGGGATTGGGGGCAGGAGGAGAAGGGGCCGACAGAGGATGAGATGGCTGGATGACATCACTGACTTGATGGACGTGAGTCTGAGTGAACTCTGGGAGTTGGTGATGGACAGGGAGGCCTGGCGTGCTGCGATTCATGGGGTTGCAAAGAGTCGGACACGACCGAGCAACTGATCTGATCTGATGTAGATTTGTTACCGTAACGGTTCTCAAAGAATATTCCCTACCCCAGCAGAGGCTGCATCACCTGGGAACTTGCTACAAATACCGATAATTGGGCCCCGCCCCCAGACCTAATGGATCAGAAGCTCTGGATAGGGCCTGGGAATCTGTACTTTAACAAGCCCTCCAGCAGATTCTTCTTTTTTTTCTCCAGCAGATTCTGATGCAAGCTAACATTAAAATGTGCTTTCTCAGATGACCTTGTTATGTCGCAGTATCTTTTAAAGCAAAACCCCATCATGTAGTCTTTTTTTTTGGCTGCACTGGGTCTTCGTTGCTGCATACGGGCCTTTTCTCTAATTGCTGTGAGCAGGAGCTACTCTCTAGCTGCTGTGCTCCAGCTTCTCATTGCTGTGAAGTCTCTTGTGGAGTACAGGCTCTAAGCACATGGGCTCAGTAGCTATGGCTCGTGGGCTTAGTTGCTCTGCAGCACTCGGAATCCACCCCGACCAGGGATGTAACCCATGTGTCCTGCATTGACAGGTGGATTCTTAACCACGGAACCATGAGGGAAGTCCTCCCACGTAGTCTTTTATTTCAGACTTTCTTGGCTCTTCTTGAGTGTTCTTTCAAATGAATGTTAAGATTGTTGTTGTTCAGTTGCTCAGTGGTGTCTGACTCTTTGTGACCCCATGGACTGCAGCACTAGGCTTCCCTGTCCTTCACCATGTTCCGGAGCTTGCTCAAACTCATGTCCATCGAGTTGGTAATGCCATCCAACCATCTCATCCTCTGTCATCCCCTTCTTATCCCGCCTTCAGTCTTTCCCAGACTCAGGGTCTTTTCTAATAAGTCAACTCTTCCCATCAGGTGGCAAAAAGCTGAAATTGGAGTTTCAGCTTCAGCATCAGTCCTTCCAATGAATACTGAGGACTGATTTCCTTTAGGAATAACTGGTTGGATCTCCTTGCAGTCCAAGGGACTCTCAAGAGTCTTTTCCAACACCACAGTTCAAAAGCATCCATTCTTTGGTGCTCAGCCTTCCTTATGATCCAAGTTTCACATCCATACATGACTACTGGAAAAAACCAGAGCTTTGACTGGATGGACCTTTGTCAGCAAAGTAATGCCTCTGCTATTTAATATGCTGTCTAGGTTGGTCATAGCTTTTCTTCCAAGGAGCAAGCATCTTTTAATTTCATGGCTAGGTCACCATCTGCAGTGATTTTGGAGCCCAAGAAAATAAAGTCTGTCAGTTTCCATTGTTTCCCCATCTATTTGCCATGAAGTGATGGGAGCAGATGCCATGATCTTAGTTTTTTGTATGTTGAGTTTTAAGCCAGCTTTTTCACTCTCTTCTTTCATCTTCAGCAAGAGGCTCTTTAGTTCCTATTCACTTTCTGCCATAAGAGGGTGTGTCATCTGCATGGTTCAAAGTTGGGAGAGGAATGTTAAGATAAGTTCATCAAATTAAAAACAAAACAAAACAAAACTTGTGTTTCCAATGGGAAATTTCAATCTGTTGTACTCAGTTGGTCAAAAAGTCTGTATGGCCAAAGTTTTGTCGGCCAGAGATGTTTCCTAACATCTTATGGAAAAACCCAAATGAACTTTTTGGCCAATCCAAAGTATCATTGTTGGGATAATTGGCATTTTTGTGACATTAAGTGTTTATATTTGAGAAAAAAAACTGTCTTTTCATTTGTCATCCATTAGATTTTATCATTTTTTAATAATGGTTTCCTGGCTTATCAAATTTATTTATAAATAATTACAGTTTGAGATAATTATATGGGGTTAAATACTGTTCCCATTCCATTTCTGAACTAGAAAGAAAACTGTAAGATGGCTAAATATTTATCTTATACATAGTCATTTCTTTAAAAATCTCTCTTTAGTTCCAGTAGTGTGTCATCTCCAGCAATGACGTTGTCAACAAAATGATGATCATATTTCTTTTTCTCTCATGTGTATACCCTTCTTGATTTTGTTTGCTGCATTTACTAGGACCTACAGAACAATGTTGAAAAAGTAATAGCAAAAGCGAATGTACCTGTCTAGTTCCTGATTTAATTTGAAATGGCTTTACTGTTTCAACACTTAGAATAAAATTTATTGTTGGGCTCTGGTGGTCATTAATATTGAGTTGGCCAAAGAGTTCATTCCAGTTTTTCTGTAACATCTTATGGAATCCTGTACATTTATATTTAAGTGGTTTCCTTCTAGTCAAGTTTTAATCTGGATTTTTATTAGGAACGGCTGTTGATTTCTATCAAATGTCTTTTCAGCATCTATTATATGTTTTAACGGGTTTTTTTTTCTTTTAATGTGTTCTTCTCATTCTTTTGAGTGTCCTTCTGTAGGAAGAATAAAACAGAAGTTACTGTCTCCATCAATTTTCCTGTCTCATTAGTTTCACTAAAAAGGGATTCTAATTACTTACTTGTGTAAATTATCTGAAGCTAAGAGGCTGGGAGGAAAGCAACATGAATCTGATAAGCTGAAATACAAATTGTTGTTTAGTCAGTAAGTCATGTCTGACTCTTGGTGACCCCATGGACTAGGGCCCACTAGGCTCCTCTGTTGTACATGAGCTACAAATGCAGGTATATAAATGACTCTTGGAGCTCTTTCCTCTTTGACCAGCTCAACTTAAAAAAAAAAAAAAACCATAAGTAAAAAAGAAAATAATTGGAAACAGTAATCTTGTAGAGGGTCAGAGCCTGACAGATCTGGGTCCAGCTCTTAGTTCTGCCACGTGCAACCTGGACAGCTTTGGGCAGTAAAAATGGCTAGCCTTTTTGGAATTTTTACTGTGTTTTTCTAACCATTTTATATGGATTCATTTTGCTTACATGCTTCCTCTCTCTAAATCACGTGTTTCCTCTTACTAAACAGAATGGTGTATCTACTTCATTATAGGGTTATGGGAATAAGAATTGCAAGGAATTGCAAAAAGTTAGCTCCACGCTCTCAGTTGTGGACTTTCTCATTAAAAAGCTTTTCTTTTTCCTTGATAACTGCCAAAAATTAACCTACCATGAAGCAGAGCAAGTCACTTATGTGGTTTCTTGGCCAAATGGCCCCAACCTCTCCTCTGATAAATAGGTTCCCATGGGGGTGGGGGCTGAAAATTTCCTTTGGACTGTTGACCTTGAGCCTGTGCTCACAGTCAAGCACACCCTTCCTATTGACCCTGGTCCATGGGCGTGACCTTTTCCTCACTGCAGTGGACTGAGTAGGAAGTGATAAAAGTACCAACAGACCCCTTCCTCCCTGCAGAATCTCCTAGGCACAGAAAGTATAGGGGTCCCTGGAACTTGAGCCTCTTCTGTGTGGTGAGAACTTACATGGACTCCGTGAGCCCACCCTTTTCTCTCCTTCCAGGGCAGGACAGGCAGCTCCTTGCTGATCCACTCTCCAGATCATTCTCCAAGTGCCCTGGTGGCAGCTGCTTGGTCAGTGGCTGAGCAGAGGACTTGGGGCACACTCTTCATCCTCTCTTCCTAGTATCTATGGAAATAGAGCGACTCCTGCATCATTCCTTGTATTCACACCTCAGTAGCACAGCTAGTGCCCTCAGTAAATGGCTGGTCCGTCCTGCCAATTGCTCACACCCAAGCCTTAACTCCAGCTGGCTCAGCCCTGATTCTGCTCCTTTATATCCCGAAAATCCTCTTGTCACTACTTTTGAAGCACATCAAGAATTTAACCATCTTCCCACCTCATTGCTACCATGCTGGTCCAAGTCACCATCATCGCTTATTTAGACAACTGGTAAATCTAACTGGTCCCTGTTTCAGCCCTTGCCCCCATTCTGTCTGTGCGCCCCACAACAGCTGGATGCCTAACCAGTCAGTCAGTCAAATGAATAAGATTTGTGCCTTGCTGTTCTGTCCAAATGAGCAAGGACATCCTCCCATGGCGGTAAGGTGGTACTTCCCACCTCACCTCTCTGACTGCGTCCCTGCCACCCTCTCATATTACCAACCCCTTGTTTGTGCTAAGTTGCTCCAGTCATGTCTAACTCTTTGTGACCCTAAGGACTGTAGCCCACCAGGCTCCTCTGTCCATGGGATTCTCCAGGCAAGTATACTGTATTGGTTGCCATGCCCTTCTCCAGGGGATCTTCCCGACCCAGTGATCAAACCCACATCTCTTTTGTCTCCTGCATTGGCAGATGGGTTCTTTACCACTAACGCCACTGGGGAAGCCCCACCAACCCCCAACCCCATCCCAACACACACAGCTCTCCTGATGCCTGCCACCTTGTTTGTCTTGGTGCCTTGACTTAGCTTCCCACTCTGGGCCTTTATATATTTAAACTCCTTACTGAACCCTGGTCTCCTCCAGACTTGTCTTCCACCACTCAGAGTCTTAGAAATCATGGTAAAAGCCAAAAGCATTGCCAGGAAACTCTTCTTGTTAGAAACGTTCCAGGGGTTGGACGTCCCTGGCAGTCCAGTGGTTAAGACTGCCTTCCAATGCAGGGCATGAGGGTTCAATCCTTGGTCAAGAAGATACCACATGCTAAGATCTCACATGTCTCTTGGCCAAAAAATCAAAACATAAAACAGAAGCAATGTTGTGACAATTTGCACAAAGCCTTTTAAAATGGTCCACATCAAAAAAAAAAAACAACTTAAAAAATGAAAAAAGAAAAATATTCCAGGGGAATCACAGAAAAAGAGTTGTTCTCTTGTCCTCCAGACCTGGTTGACCTGCAGTGGCTGGTGACTGTACCCAAGTCACCACTAGTTCATATATCCACTGTCTTTTGATTGCAAAATTATCGCCTGCTCTGTAAACCAAGCTGGAGAATGAGAACTTAACTGCAGTGCGCATGCACTTGCTTCTGCTATACATGACCTTTTTTATCTCAAGGAAGAATCGCCTTTCAGAATCCTGTTATTAGTCTTGATGGCAGTGATATCCTCTTAGGTCTTCATTCTTGACAAATGGATCTCTCTATTCCCCAGAAGGTGCTGAAAGAATCTAGAAATATTTCCTGATGTATAATCTGTCATGGAAACACATTTTCTATTGATCACTTCTCTACTTACTGTACAGTACAGGCAAATTAAAAGGCTGAACACCAAAGAATTGAAGCTTTTGAATTGTGGTGTTGGAGAAGACTCTTGAGAGTCCTTTGGACTGCCAGGAGATCAAATCAGTCAATCCTAAAGGAAATCAACTCTGAATATTGACTGGAAGGACTGATGCTGAAGCTGAAGCTCCAATATTTGGGCCACCTGATTTGAAGAGCTGACTCCTTGGAAAAGACCCTGATGCTGGGAAAGATTGAAAGCAAAAGGAGAAGAGTACAGCAGAGAATAAGACGGTTAGATAGCATCACTGTCTCAGTGGACTTGAACTTCAGCAAACTCCAGGAGATAGTGGAGGACAGAGAAACCTGATATGCTGCAGTCCGTGGGGTTGCAAAGAGTCAGACATGACTTAGCAAATGAACAACAACATCAACCAGCAAATTAGCTGAACCTATATATCAATGCTTGTGTGGCTTGTAAAAGAGTAGCTGCTACAAGTTTATCAGTAGGGAGATCATAAAAAGAGTACGAGTCTTTCCTCTATAGAATAAAAACTCAAGGTGGCTTATACTTCTAATCAGAACATAAACTTAGCACAGAGGACCTCAGAGTCTATGAGGCATCAAATCTATCGATTTCTGGGTCCCACCCCCAAGATTGGATCCATTTGCTCTAGTAGGGAGTCCAGGGCAAGTGATTTTTAGTAGATGGTTTTGAACTGCACTTTTGAGAAGAACTGGATTCAATGAGAGAATTTTGGACTCAGAGGAAAACACTTGGGTCTTAATTCCAGCTCAGTGGCCTTAGGTTGCAATCCTTTGATTTTTGTTTTCTAGTCTATCAAAGGGAACCAGCCATAACCCTCTGTGTTATTATAGATATTATTTTCACAAAGGTTGTTTTTGCAAGCAACCAACCTCTCTGAACAGGCCGTGAGTGTAACCACAGCAAAAGTCACAAATCTTATGCATTTGACTCTGTAGGATAAGAGAAGCACCCTCAAGCCTTTTTTCCAGTTATTTCTGTTGAAAAATAAATAAGCTGCATATTAGAGACAGCGGCAGGACTGCTTACTGATAAACAGTCAGTTAGTAGAAAGACTATAAAAACCCAGCACTCCAGTGCAGTTAATGAAAGGATGACATTAATGGTCTCTAAGGACACAATTTATTGCAGCATCATGATTTCTGTACAGAAAGTGACATTGAAATTGCAAGGAAACCATATATTTTGGTACTAAGTTAGGAAAAGGACATACTCGCTAGATCTTAGAATGATTGCTAAAAAATGTTTAAAGTAGAAACAAACTTTGGCACTTAAAATGATAAACTTGAGGTAACCACTGCTCTTTCGGCAAATATTTATTGAACACCCATTCTGTGCAGGCATAGAAGAAAGCTGCCCTTGTGGAGATTACATTGTAGTGGAGCAGATTATGGATGTTACAGTCATGAAGGTCATATTTATAGGTAACCAACCTTTGAACAAACTAGTGGGGAGATAAGTAAGCTAAAGTAAAGTGTAATAAATTATAGACTTACTCTGTGCAGTACAGTAGCCACAAGCCACACCTGGCTACCTAAACTTAAGTTATTTAAAATCAAATGCCATTAGGGATTTCTCTGGTGCCCCAGTGGTTAAGACTTCATGCTTCCATCGAAGGGGGCATGGGTTCAATCCTGGTTGGGGAACTAAGATCCCACATATCAATTAAATTGTCCAGTTGCAGAAAGTTCTATTGGGCAATACTGATCTATACTATGATATATGATGGACTATATTCTGGTGGGTAGTAAAGTGGGGCAGGGTGACAGGCCATGTGAGGAATAGGGTCGTTGTCATTTAAACTGATCTGGAGAATATCTCTTAAGAAGGTGACATGGGAGGAAGGACATAAAAGAGGAGAGTAAAGCATGGAAATCGGGGGGAAGAGCATTCTGGGAGAGAGAACAGAAAGTGCAAGTGCCCAGAGGAGGAGCCAAGTCTGGGGTGGTTCAGGAACAAGAGGAGTCCCATGTCAAGTGGGGAGCGGTAGGGACGAAGTCAGAGATGTAAGGTGGGAAGTGCCATCTTACTGCCACAGGAAGATGTCCCTTCTTGATCATCCTGCTGTTGTGTGATGCACAGACAGAAAGAGGGCAAGAGCTGAAGCGAGGACCAGTTAGGAGAATTACCAGTCTAAATGAGGGATGATGTGACTGGCTTGGTAGCAACGAGGTGGGAAGATGGTTAGATTCTGAATATGCTTCGAAAGTAGACACAAGGTTTTCTGGATATAAGGGAGCAGAGTCAGGACTGAGCCAACTGGAGTTAAAGCTTGAGATCTGAGCAACTGGCAGAATGGACTTGCCATTTACTGAGATGTGCACGACTGTGAAGCCAGAAGACATGGTGAAAACAATCCCAAGTTTAATGTAGGGCACGTAAGATGGGAATGCCAGTTAGACATCAAGGTGGAGAAGAGGAGGAGACAATGGGATTCATGGATCTGGAGTCTAGAAGGAAGGTCCAGGCCAGAGGCACATCTCTGATAATCACTTGTGTCTTGGCTGTGAGACCTGGCTGAGGTCACCAGCAAGTAATGGTAGGTTGAGAAAAGTTCCGAGAACCCACCTGGGCACTTGAATGTGATGAGGTCTGAATGATAGGGAGGGACCAGAAAAGGAGGCAGAGAGGGAATGGGTCCAGGAGTGTGGCATCCTGGAAAACAAAAGAAAACGTTTCAAGCTGTCCAAAGCTGTGATACGTGAGATAATCATACCTCCTTCCTGATTTGCCAGACACATTTTACAGTCCACCTGTTATCCTGTCACAGTTAGTGTCCTTCTTCATTCTCAACATTCGTGTTACAGATACGATGTATACTGAAAACTTGCTGATTAGATCAAGTTAAAAAAATGAGTCAATGGATTTAACGGTGTGGAGGTCATCGGTGACCTTGACAAGGGGGTTAGAGTGGCATGGTGGAATGGGAGGTTGAGTGAATGGAGGACGAGAGGTCGCTCAGCAGCATCAGCTTTAGAAGAGTTGCTGAGACAAGAAATAGAGAGGTAGCTGGAAGGAAAATGGGGTCAAAGCAGGTTTTGGTTTGAGTTTTTGTTCTTGTAATGTAAGAACAAATAATAGCTCATTTGTATGCTGATGGGAAAGATCCAGTAGAGAGGAAAATTGATGATGCGGGACACAGGGGAGGGAGACTTCTGGATAAATGAGCGGGCTGAGCTACCCGGCAAGAAGAAAGGGGGCCCTGGCAGGGGCACGGAAGGGAGGGCCAGTGTACTGGTTCTGGTGCAGGGAAGTGAGGTGAGGTAGAATCTGGGGGACGTGCTAGTCTTCCTGTTTGAAGCTTTTTCGTAAAGTAGAAGGTGCAAGTCATCAGTAGAGAGGACAGAGTGGGGAATGGGAGTGAGGGCAGGGGAAGAGAAGGTGTGACCCCTTGGTAGGGAAGGAGGAGAGGGTGGACAGGAAAACGTGGTTGCCCTTCACCCAGGACTGGATTGGGAATGGAAGTGGTGAATTTCCGGTGAGTCCAGGCAACCCAAGTGGGTGTTCTCCTCCAGCCACAACCAGCTGTGTGAGTGCAGACCTGGAGTAGAGGGCAATCTGAATGTGCCCCATTTTTTGTCTGAGAGAGTCCAACAGGCCATACATACCAGGGAAATGAGGCTTTATAATCATTCCCAGTGATTAAAAAAAAAGAGGTCAGTTAGTGTTGGCAAATACATAGTTTTTTGAAAAGCCCTTTTATTCATTAAAAATTTATTCTATAATTGAAGTTCCACTGAATCTTGCTAAAATGAATAAATAAAGCTGTATTTAATTAGCTACAATATTTACATTTCAACACTTAATGAGCTAACAGCTATTAAGAGTTTGTTCTTATAAGTATGTTGAAAATCTCCCTTCAGTTTTGCTCCCCTTTTGTGCTGAATCATTCCTTTCCAGGGGTGGGTTGTCAGCCAGTCCAGTGTTAAGTGTTAGTTGCTCAGTCATGTCTGACTCTTTGCGACCGCATGAACTGTATCCCCCCAGGCTCCTCTGTCCATGGATTCCATGGATTCTCCAGGCAAGAATACTGGAGTGGGTAGCCATTTCCTTCTCCAGGGCATCTTCTCAACCCGGGAGTTGAACCCGGGTCTCGTGCATTGCAGGTGGTTCTTTCCTGTCTGAGCCACTGGGGAATCCCCCTCCACATCAGCCAGTCTAGGCCCAGAAATCTCTGGAATGGAAAGAGAAACCAAACTTGTAGGAAACACATCCCCTGCCTGGAGGATCTGTGTGGTTGGACTACAGGAGAGAGTACGAATCAAGTAGAGAATGCCACCTGGTCCTGATAAGCAAAGTAATTCCTCACCAGTTGTGCAAGGTCCAACCCAATTGTCCACTGATTAATTCAGAATAAGTAAAGGACAGATTCATGAGATTTAGCCACATTTGTGCTGTGTCATTGCCTTTTCCATTTGCCATTTTATCAGCATCATCCTTGATTCATTGTATTCCTCGGTACATTCCTAGTTATCTCAGTTGATGCGTTACATGACTTAAGCTTTTCTTAATTATAAAAGTAGTTGTTTCAGAATTTATGTTTTCCTAATTATAAAAGTAACTAAGACTCAATATAAAATTTTTGTAAAATACAGAAAATTTAAAAGGGGGGAAATCCATTTTCAAAAACAGTCGCTAATAGTATTTTGTCTTTCTTTTCAGCCTTTTTTCTTAAAAAGTAATCTCTAATTATGAATCATTTCAAACATACAGACAACTATGAAAAGATAACAAGCAACTCAGATTAGCAGATGTTAACATTTTGCTATATGTGCTTTAGAGCACTCTTTTATTTTTTTTAAGATTTTCTTTTTTTTTTTTTTTTATGTGGGCCATTTTTAAAGTCTTGATTGAATTTGTTACAGTATTGTTTCTGTTTTATGTTTTGGGAATTTTTTTTTTTTTTTGGCTGGGAGGCTTGTGGGATCTCAGCTCCCTGACCAGGGATGGAACCTGCACCCCCTGCAATGGGAAGGAAGTCTTCACCACTAGGCCACCAGGAAAGTCCCTCTTTACTTTTTAACAAATCATCACTGACTCGATGGACGTGAGTCTGAGTGAACTCCGGGAGTTGGTGATGGACAGGGAGGCCTGGCGTGCTGCAATTCGTGGGGTTGCAAAGAGTCGGACACGACTGAGCAACTGAACTGAACTGAACTGAAAGCCCATGCCCACCGCTTGCCCCACCCTCCTTCCCCAGAGATAACTACTGCCCTTGTCTATTGCCTACAATGCATTAACCAGTGGTCATCTGGGTTTGGCCACCTGGGCACTAGGAAAAAACCCTAGGGGTCTGTTCAGCAAGGCTGAGGCCTAGCCCACGGAGATGGTGACCCCACCTCTCCATCCTCAGTACACTATGGGAGCAGTCATCAGCCTCACTCACTTACCTTTCTATGATATTTTCCAACTGTATTATAAGATTCCATTTTTACCTTCATAATAACTGAAAGAGTGGGGTATGGCATAGACTACTCATACAAACTTTAAAATATATGCAATATGTTACAAAAGTGAAATTATTCCCCGGTTAAAATGGTGGCAAAGTAGCTTGAATTGCTGTTTCTTGACTTCACATTCAAAACCTACTGAATGCCTGTTATGTTTTATATGACATATGACAAAACACCAAAGGATATCTTTCCCGAAACCCACCATCAAACAGATTCAAATGTGGTCTAGTGCTAGTGGGCTTAATTCCTTTTATGCTTCTAAAGATATTTTGATGTGTTTTGTAGTTTTTATGTTATTGTCAATGGGATCTTTTCCTCGTATTTTCTAATAGACTTCTGATGTGTAAGATAGCTATTGATTTTGTATGTTTATTTTCATTTCAGATCATTCTCTACTAGTTCTGTGTTACTATAAGTGCTCTCATTTTCTAGTAGACAAAATATCTGCAAATATTAATTAAATGTATTTATTTAAAAAATTAAATGTGATTCTTCCTCTTTACTTCGATAACAAATCTTTTTTTTCTACTTTATGCCTATACTATATTAGTCTGAAATTCTAGAGTAATGAAATTCTTGAGTATTTTAAAGTTGAAAGGTATCCTGTATTATCGTTGATTTTAATTGCACCACTTCTAGTCTTCCCCCATCAAATAGTATGTTAACTAGTGGTTTCAATTAGATAATCCCAGTCATGTTAAGGGCTCTGTTCATCCCATTATTAGCTTAGTAAGAGGTTTAAAAATCAGAACGGAACATTGCTTTTTTTCAAATCTCTTTCCAGAATTTATCAGTTATTTGCATTTTTCAACCTATTACATGTTTATGTTAATTAATATACAATAAATAGCAAAAGTAGGGGTAAATGTCTGTAATATGTTATTTTATAGTTACATATATATAATACATATATGTATTGCATATACATATATAATACATGTATGTAATGTGTGTATTGCATAATATATAATTCAGTCTGTTCAGTTCAGTCGCTCAGTCGTGTCTGACTCTTTGCGACCCCATGAATCGCAGCACGCCAGGCCTCCCTGTCCATCACCAACTCCCAGAGTTCACTGAGACTCACATCCATCGAGTCAGTGATGCCATCCAGCCATCTCATCCTCTGTCATCCCCTTCTCCTCCTGCCCCCAATCCCTCCCAGCATCAGAGTCTTTATATCCCAAATTTCCTAGTATTAAATAATTTTTGCATTCCTCATAAAACTGCTATAAATATATTTTAAGTTCTGTTTGCTATTCTTTCCAAAATTGGTAATTTTATTTGGACTTTTTTCACTTAAATATCAAAAATAAGCATCTGTCATGTCATTAGATATTAATCTAAAAAGTAATTTTAAATAAGCTTTATATTGAATCTATCATACATAAGTAAAAGTGCACAAATCTTAATGCACACTGAAATTCTGAATGAATTTTCATAAATGAAACACCTGACCAAACAGTATCCTGATCAAGAAACGGAATATTTCAATATACCGGAAGCCTTCTAAGTGTCCCTCCAAGGTTAACCACATGATGAAATTATGTTTTAATAGCTGCATGATGAGTGAGGAGGGTGAGTAATAGCAGACAAAGCCAGAGAGGCAGGGAAGAACCAAATAAATTAAGACTTTGAGAACCGTACTACATTCAGTTTCTATTGCCACATAAAAGATTGCTCCAAACTAAGTGGCTTAAAACAATACAAATTTATTATCTCCCAGTTCCTATTGCTCAGGAGTCTGAGCAAGGCTCAGCTGGATTCTCTGCTCAGGGCTTCACAAGGTGTCAGCTGCAGTGTGATGCTCATTTTGAATTCAGGCTCAGCCAGGCTTATTGTGGTTTGTTGTCAGAATTCTGTTCTTGTGGCTCCAGAAATGATGTTCCTGTTTTTTCCCTAGCTGTGGGCCAGCAACCACTCTCAGCTCCTGGAATCTGCCCACAGTTTTGCCATGTGGACCACATAGTCATTTCACAGCATGGATATTTGCTTTCTGCCAGGCCAGCTGGAGCATGGCTCTCTGACTTCACCTTCTTTTAAAGGATCCTCTGATTTGGTCAGGGTCTCCCAGTGTAATTGACTTTGATGAATTCAAAGTGTACTGGCTAATAACTTAATCATAGGAGTGGTATCTTGCACTAAAAAGGAGGGAATTATAGAAGAGTGAGGGTCATTGGGGATTATCTTAGAATTCTGTTTGCCATAAATGGAGAAAAATGTACTTTTTTTCTGTTGCAATGAAAAGCCATTTGAAGGACCATAGTTACAGGGTTGGAGATCTGATTTAAGTTTAAATAAAACTAACATCAGTTGTCCATTGTTCAGTCACGAAGTCATGTCCAGCTCTTTGCGACCCCATAGACTGCAGCATGCCAGCTTTCCCTGTTCTTCGCTATCTCCCAGAGCTTGATCAAACTCATGTCCATGGAGTCAGTGATGCCATCCAACCATCTCATTCTCTGCCACCCTCTTCTCCTTCTGCCCTCAATCTTTCAAGATTGTGCTATGTGGACAATGGAATAGGTTTTGGGTGTTATTGGATTTGGGTGTCATTAGAAGGAAGATGGTAACATTTTCTGAGACCAAAAAGAACATGGAGGTGGAAATGAAGAACTTAACTTGGGACATGCTAAATTTTAGATTCCTGTTCTGTTCAAACATCCAACAGAGTTCACAGCTAGATACACATACATGGAGCCCAAAGGAGAGATTAGAGCTAGAAATGTACATTGAGAAATCATTATCTGGGGTGGAATGTGGATTCCAGAGACTTAATGAAAACACTAGGGGGAGATTTAGATGATGCAGTTTGCTCCAGCTGCCACGATTTCCTGTTATAATTTATGGTCTTACAGTCAGTTGCACAGATAGACTCTTGCCTGGAGTCCTCCCAAAAGCGACCCCCTTGTTTGGCAGTATATTTTCTCCGGCATCAAGTTAGTGTTTCTTTTTTCTTTATAAATCTCGTATTGAAGCAAGTTCTAGCCACAATGAATTCTTGTCATCAGCATCAGTTCATAGAGCCAAGGGTCACGATGTAAATTGGGAGTTAGAAGTTGAAGGAGAAATCAAAATTCATAGGCACCTCTGATTGAAAAAGCCCACAAACCTTCCTTTCAAAGACAGCATTGAGTAATAGGAACACAGCCACACAGATCGTTGGCTGACTGGGTGTCGTGGGAGGAATTGAGAAAGGAAAAACTGCCCCTGAGGAGAGGAACCCTGGCACTCGGAGTTTAGGGACACTTGATCAGTTTAAATCTTCTGTAACATTTTTATTACTGTCCAACTTTTCCCCTTTCCTTCCTTGACAATAGAATGAGCGATGTTCCTATGAACGCTGTGTGATCTGTGGAGCTTCTGAACCAGAGAAACTCAGCTATTACTTATTCTGCCCATTCCTTTTCTACTTATTGTTTTATATTTTCAAAAGTCATTTTGGTTAAAGATACCTCAGTCCTTGGATCCTTCTCCAGTGGAACGAGTAAATTAAACAATTTACTTTACATTAGAATTCACGAGGGACTGCCAATTCTGTGCCTGGGGCGATCAGAGTCCTGGGCTGCTGGTCTGATGAAATGAGCGTGGGCAACTGAGCAGCCAAGAGAGCAGGACAGGGGAGGGCAAACGAGTCAGTGAGACCTCCAATTGGCTGGAGTCGAGAAGGAAGGAATGGATGGGTGCAAACCTCCTCTGATGCTTTCCAAGGGGATCAGCTCTTTGAGATGCCCTAGGCAACAGCTCTCACCCAGGATGGATGAGCCACAGTCCCAGCCAGCATTTTAACTTTCTTTGATTCACAGACTGAATTCCCATTTCACAAATTTCTTATGAGTCCCTTATATTGAATTCTTAACTCAGAAAGATGGCATTTGCTTTGATGGTGCCAGAAAGCGTGAAGACATGGAATGAACATTTCAAAATTCTAATATCTCATAGCCATATAAGATTCTAAATAAGGACACAGCAAAATTTATGTAGCTGTTGCCCATTTGTGAGGTGATTTAACTCATTTCCTTTGTGCTAATTACAAATAACTATAGTAGATAGTACTGACATAAATCTTTGTGTGATTTTCTGATATTTTTAAGATAGAAGGCTGGTCCATTTGAATAATATGATTTCACTACCTAAGCCTTGGTAAGTTTAAAGTTCACATCAGATGCCACACACACACAGGCATTATGATCCTGTCCAAAAATAAGAACTGTTTCTAATTTTTTATTTGGACCTTAATGTATATCCCTGGGGAAACAAATAATAAAATACAGTAAAATGTAAAATAAAGCAGAGCAGTCTGTTTCCTTTTTTTCCAGATTTTTTACTTCCAAATACAGATTAGGTATCTTCATATATATGACTTTTTAAAAACATTCTAAAATGCCTTTGTCTCCAAAATATACCATTAAAGTAAAAAGAGCCTTCAGAGGGAAAAAACAAGTAAAACAAATCACTAAGCACTGCATTAGATACACATGTTGTTAGGATGCTGTGCGCCTGCCGCAGAAATCAACCCTGGCCAATTTAACATTTTTATTATTTATTTTATTTACTTTTGGGTGCACTGGATCTGCATTGCTGCGCGTGGGCTTTCTCTAGTTGCGGTGAGTGGGGTCCACTCTCTATATGCAGTGTGTGAGCTTCTCACTGCAGGGGCTTCTCTTGCTGCGGAGCACAGGCTCGAGGGTGCACAGGCTCCAGTAGTTGGTTGTGGTTCATGAGCTGTAGAGTGTGGACTCAGTTGTTGTGGCACACGGGCTTAGTTTCCCCATGGCATATGGAATCTTCCTGGACCAGGTATTGAACCCGTGTCCTCTGCATTGGCAGGCAGATTCTTAACCACTGGACCACCAGGGAAGTCCAACTCTAGCTAATTTAAATAAAATAATTTTATTTTAATAACATTGGGTATCTGATAGACTTGATAAGAAGGCTGGCGGACTAGGCTTTGGGAAGGTAAATGAAATACGTGAGACTGTAGCTGGCACCAGAGTCTAGACACCACTGCTCCAGCTAGCTCTAGACTCACAGTCCCACTCTGTGTCACAGTGGCACTGCCCAAAGTCAGACAGAACCTCTAGCGGGCTTCTCTGCAGCTCTAGCTACAGATGCAATGTCTGGGATGGTACATCTGGCTGGCCAAGCCTGGGTCACACACCTGAATTGCAGTTGCATGGGAAGCTGGTGGCATTTATGGTCTTTGGCGTTTCTCAGGTGATGGGTGATATACTTCTCAGGGCTCATAGGGTGGAGGATGCTCCAAACACAGAAAGGAAGCTTAGGTGCTGTATCAGGGTTCTCCAGAGAAACAGAACCAATAAGAGACATAAATGATATAATAAATCTCCCCTTATGTATGTGTGTATATGCACACATGTGGGCTTTCCTGGTGGCTCAGCGGTAAAGAATCCACCTGCAATGCAGGAGTTGCAGGAGACGCAGGTTCAATCCCTGGGTCGGGAAGATCCCCTGGAGGAGGCATGGCAACCCACTCCAGTATTCTTGCTTGGAGAATCCCACGGACAGAGGAGCCTGGTGGGCTACAGGCCATGATATCACAGAGAGTCGGACACCACTGAGGCAAGTTAGCATGCACACACACATATGCACACACGCACATACACATACATAAGAGGAGATATTATAGAAACTGGCTCATGTGATTATGAAAGCTGAGATGTCCTGCGATCTGCTATCTGCAAGCTGGAGACCCAGGAAAGTAGTGATATAATTCATTCTGAATCCAAATGTCCAAGAACTAGGAGCCCTGATGTCTGACGAGAGGAAGAGATGGATGTCCCAGCTCAAGCAGAGAGCAAGTCCCTCCTCCTGCACCTTTTTGATCTATTCAGGCACTTAGCAGGTTGCATGAGGCCCATGTTGGTGAGGGTGAGCTTCTTTACTCAGTCTACCAACTGAAATGCTAATCTCTTCCAGAAACACCGTCACAGACAGGCCCAGAAATAAGCTTTGGCCAGCTATCTGGGCATCCCTTAGCCCAGTCAAGCTGATACAGAAAATGAACCATCACAGGGGCCCTCTGTCAAAAAACAAATTGTCAAATTTCCACTAGAGCACTAATTTTCCAGCAGAAAAGAATTCCCAGGAGAGCTTCATAAATCATGGATTCTTGGCAGTACCAGTTGAGACTGTGTGGGTCAGATGTGAAACCTGTGGATTGGCATCCATAGAGAGCACTCAGATGATGTTGATCCTGCCCTTCCAAACACCTCACTTTAAACACTTCACTAGAACATACACTATTTTTTTTTTTGGTGTATTTTAAAAATTTTAATTGGAATATAATTGCTTTACAATGTTAGTTTCTGCTGTACAACAAAGCTAATCAGCTATCTATATACATATAGCCCCTCCCTCCCCTCCATCCCATCCCCTAGCTCGTCACAGAGCACTCAACTGAGCTCCCTGTGCTATACCGCAGCTTCCCACTAGCTATCTATTTTATATACACAGTTCAGTTCAGTTCAGTCACTCAGTTGTATCTGACTCTTTGAGACCACATGAATTGCAGCACACCAGGCCTCCCTGTCCATCACCAACTCCTGGAGTTTACCCAAACTCATGTCCATCGAGTTGGTGATGCCATTCAGCCATCTCATCCTCTGTTGTCCCCTTCTCCTCCTGCCCCCAATCTCTCCCAGCATCAGGGTCTTTTCCAATGAGTCAACTCTTCGCATGAGGTGGCCAAAATATTGGAGTTTCAGCTTCAGCATCAGTCCTTCCAATGAACACCCAGGACTGATCTCCTTTAGGATGGACTGGTTGGATTTCCTTGCAGTCCAAGGGACTCTCAAGAGTCTTCTCCAACACCACAGTTCAAAAGCATCAATTCTTCAGCACTCAGCTTTCTTTATCATCCAACTCTCACATCCATACATGACTACTGGAAAAACCATAGCTTTGACTAGATGGACCTTTGTTGGCAAAGTAATATCTCGGCTTTTCAATATGCTATCTAGGTTGGTCATAACTTTCCTTCCAAGGAGTAAACATCTTTTAATTTCATGGCTGCAGTCACCATCTGCAGTGATTTTGGAACTCAAAAAATAAAGTCAGCCACTGTTTCCACTGTTTCCCCATCTATTTGCCATGAAGTGATGGGACCAGATGCCATGATCTTCGTTTTCTGAATGTTGAGTTTTAAGCCAACTTTTTCACTCTCCTCTTTCACTTTCATCAAGAGTATATATATGTTAATCCTACTTTCCCAATTCAACTCACCCTCCCCTCCCCTCCCCTCCCCTGTGTTCACATGTTCATTTTCTATGTCTCCATATCTATTCCTGCCCTGCAAACAGGCTCATCTGTACCATCTTTCTAGATTTTAGGAGGTTGCTTAAAAAACTAAAAATAGAACCACCATATGACCCAGCAAGGGCTTTCCAGGTGGTTCAGTGGGTGAAGAATCCACTTGCAATGTAGGAGATACAGGAGATTCAGGTTCTATCCCTGGGTTGGGAAGATCCCCTAGAGGAGGGCATGGCAACCCACTCCAGTATTCTTGCCTAAAGAATCCCATGGGCAGAAGAGCCTGGCGGATTCCAGTCCATAGAGTCGCAAAGAGTCAGACATGACTAAAATGACTAGGTGCATGCACACACACACACACACACACACACACACACACACACATTCACACATGACCCAGCAATTCCACTACTGGGCTTCTACCCCGAGAAAGCCATAATCCAAAAAGACACATGCACCCTGGTGTTCATTTCAGCACTATTTACAGTAGCTAAGATGTGGAAGTAACCTAAATGTCCATCAACAGATGAGTGGAGAAAGAAGATTTGGTATAAATACACAGTTGAATATTATTCAGCCATAAAAAGGGACAAAACTGGGTCATTTGTAGTGATGTGGATGAACCTAGTGTCTGTCACACAGAGTGAAGTAAGTCAGAAAGAGAAAACAAATATTACACATATAAATTTTTGACTGACCATGGTACAAACAACATTGATGCAAGCATTATGTGATACTTTCTTTTTTATTAGCACAAAGGTTATGTTTTAACTGTATTCATATTTGGTATGGAGAATCACTCTCTGTCCTAAATCCTAAATCACTTTTGGCCATCAACATTTCTTTAGACAGAACCTCAGAACACCAGCCAGCTTTTTACAATATATATCCCTCATCATGACAACTTAGTTTTTGTTTGAGTTTGAGATGTATCAAAGAATTCTGAGGTTTCCTGCTATTCATATTTATGAAGAGCCATAGTTTCTTTGCTTTGCTTAATTTAATTATGTTTAGCTTCATATTAAATAGTTTCTCTTGGTATCTTGACAGATATCACCTCCTGAGTGACAGACATTCACAAAGAATGATTCAACCACATAGCTTCTCCAAGTCTGAAAATTTCTGTACTCCTTCCGGAGAGATTTGGCAATGTCTAACATAAAGCTGCCAATCTTAATTGTTCAAAATAACTTCTTTATTGCTATATCATAATGTATTTTTTCTCCTTTTAATTATGAAAAAAAATTTAAATAAGGAAAAGAGCATGCCTTTCCAAAAAACACAATGTAGTTACTATGCAAAATATCACCAACTTCCTACAATTGCTTCTGACCTTTTCTTTCCTTTTAAAAACAATGATACATTACTGATCTAGTTGATATATGTTTTATATGCTCTTCCTTTTCTTTCAGGCAAGGCTTCATTTGGGCCCCTGCTGCAGCAGTGGGGGAGCAAGAGCAAACAACAGGTTCCCTTGCTCGCTCACTCCCTAAGCGGAGGTGAGCCGTTCCTTATACAAGGTGGGGATAAGGATATGTCCAGGGGTCAGTCTGGAGGGGCGGCTAGGTGGTTTGCCCACCCCTCAGGTGGTGTTGAGTTCAGGGGGCATACGCAGTACCCTGCTTTTGCTCTGGACACCTGGTTTTTGCTCCAGGCTCTTCAGAAGTGGCAGTTGGGCTTTTTCAGTCTTTTTGTATCCTTTGTCCAGAATTTGCCCCAACTGCATAGGCATAAGCTTATTTTTAGTCCCCTAGAGTTTCTTTGTATTTTTTTTGTTCCAGGAGAAGTGTGTCCAGATACAACTTTTGCAGCACTGGAGCAAAGGGTCCCAGGTCCCAGACTGTTTCATTCCCCCTGAGAGACTCTACATCCTTATTCTTAAGGATAAGGGGCCAAAGGTCTCTTCTTCGGAATCTTCTTCCTGCTGTACAGAGGCCATAGACCCTAGCCTACCCTAGAAGTGTCTCTCCCTACTCCATGCTTTTTCAGGAGAAACCACTGTCATGAGTTTGGAGTGTTTTCTTCTAGCCTATGTTTTGTGGAGATATTTTTTAAGCAAAAATCTAGGATCCAGATTTAAGTTAAAATTCTACCATCTGCTTGGCCCCTACCTCACACCCTACACACATACTCATAAATTAATTTAGGGTGATTCATAGACCCAAAAGGCCAGAACTATAAAGAGACAAGAAGGAAATAGGAGAATATCTTTTCAACCTGGGGATAGGCAAAAGTTTTCTGGATAGAACACAAAAATCTCTAACCATGAAAAACCTGAATCATTCAACTTCATTAAAATTTAAAACTTATGTTCCTTAACAAGAACCACTAAAGGGTATGAAAAAGAAAGTCACAGATTAGGAAAAGATATTTTTAATATGTATATCTGAGAAAACACATATACAGATATATGTATGTATAAAGTTACAACTGAAAGGTGCAGAGAGAAACAACCCAATAAACAATGTACACAATATTTGGTCACTTCACAAAGGGAAACACACAAATGGCCTGACAAGCAGGATAAGTGGAAATATGTACAACACTGACTATCTCAGAGAAATTGCAAATTGAAACAGCCATGAATTACCCACTTCATGCCCACAAAGAAAGCTGAAGATGAAAAGACTGACAGTACCCAATGTAGGCAAGGAGGTGGAGTGGGTGGGATTCTGATACATTACAGGTAATAATGCAAAATGGTACCATCACTTTGGAAAACAGCTAGGCCATTTCTAATAAAGTAAAATATGTACTTACCCTAAGTCCAAGCACCTTCTCCCAGAATTTTCCCAAGAGAAGTGAAAATACAAGTCCGTGAAATAATGTGCCCAAGGTGGTTCAGAACAGCCTGATCATCATAGCTGCAAACTAGACACACTAGACGCTACTGCACGCCCACCAACAAGAGGATGGAGGAACACAGTTGTGGCGAATGCGTAAAATATCTGTCTCCTGTTTCTTCTGTTTCTCTGGAGAACCCAGAACCCTCACTAATGCAGCTTCCCAAAGATCAATGCTTGGTGCCTTTCCTGTTCAGCAGACAACCAAAAGCCCTTCTTTCATCATGAAGGATCATTAATGTTACTTTCGTAACCATGGACAGGGCCTTGTTCTGGCCTCTACCTCCAGCCTGACATCTCCCAAACGTCCTCTAATCTCTGTAAAATAAGATAATCAGAATTGCAAATGATACGCCATCTGAGAGGGTTCAACCTCTGTAGCCCTTGACCTAAATATATACCCAGTATGAAGTGTATCTAACCTCACAGGGAGATTCTTTGTTGGCATACCTGTAATGCCCCGCTCAGTGCCTGAGATCCAGCCCTCCTCGTGTGTGGTTGGAAGCAGGGGGCACCCGGGAAGAGAGTGCCTCAACCCAGCAGAAAACCCAAGTCAGCACCAGAAGTGATATGTCAGAATCACCCAGATTCTTCGTGCTGGACCCCACTCTGCCCCCAGAGTCTCTGGGGCCTGAGAATGTTCATTTCTAACCCGTTTCCTGGCAATACTGATGAACCTCTGCATTAGAGCTCAGGGCTAGGGAAAAGGGCAGGAAGTCAGAAGCCTCACACAGAAGTCAGGCAGCAGGGGGTGAGCAAGAGGAAGACCAGGATATGGGCCAGGGACCACACCAAGTTGCCAAGAGATTTTTTACGTTGGATGCTGGCCTCTAACAGTGGAGAAGGGGTGGGTTACTGACACACACAGTGGCAGAGCACACCTAAACAACACAAGTGTGAGCCCACCCAGGCCTTCCTGCCTCAGTCCTCACGGCAGGTAGCATGCATGTCAAGTTGGAAAGAGCAATGCCTTCTGTCAGTATAGATGTCCAGTATGAAATGCTCAGTTGACACCGATTTTCAGACTTAGGAGATGGGAGTCGAGCCATGTGAAGCTTAACTAATAAGATACAATTAGAGAGCACAGATGGGAGAGTATGTTCTCTCTTGTTTGTAACATGTAAAATTTTCAGAACTTCCCCGGTGGTCCAGTGGACAAGGGTCCATGCTCCCAATGCAGGGGGCCTGGTTTTGATCCCTGGTTGGGGAACTAGATCCCACATGCCACAACTAAGAGTTCACACGCTGCAACTAAAGATCCTGAATGCCGCAATAAAGATGGAAGATACTGTGTGCCACAACTAAAGACCTGGTGCGATCTAATTAATTCATTAATTAATTTAAAAAATGTAATATTTTCAATAAGGCATAGATCCTCAGTTTAAGGTGGAATTTAATCTACAATGCTATTTCTTCCCTTCTTCCAACATATTTAGCAGCCTTGAGTCTGTTTTACAGTCACGTCTTAGTTTATCCAGATTTTCTTCCTTTTCTCTTCTGCCCTTCCCACAAGTGCTTTAATTCCCTCCAGCCCATTCAATATTAATCCTTTTCCATCACCTTAAAAACTTTAACTAGCTATTTTGATATATTCCCTAGGAACTCTGGAGTCTGATTCATCAAAGTGATAACAAGAAATTATTTGGGGAATTTGTTCCAATTTAAGTGACAAAATTATTTCCCCATTTGTTATTTGTCTGCTTATAGATATTCAAAGGCTCAATACCAAATTTATACTTGAGAAGCTGGTTCTCTCTGTAAGCAAGCTTTCTCCAGGGTAAGGGGAGCACAGACTGAGAACCTGCGTTGTATCCTGCAGCAATACAATTTTTTATATTTATTTTAAATTTATTTTTATGTATTTGGCTGTGCTGGGTCTTAGTTGTGGCATGTGGGGTCTAGTTCCCTGACCAGGGATCAAACCCAGGCTCCTTGCATTGGTAGCATAGATTCTTGGCCACTGGACCACCAGGGAAGTCTCTAGCAACCTGTTTTTAAGCCAATATAAAGAAGTAAGACTGAAGCAGAAGAAAATGGACCTTGCTTGAACATATTTCCCTGGGAAGAGTCATGTGGTGATGAAAGTGACATCTGATCAGGAAGGAAGTGGATCCCATGTGAAAAGGATTCCACCCCAAGCCTGAGACTTCTGAAATACAGCTTTTCCACCCCTGGAAAATCAGGCCTCCTCTTTTAGTGGCTGGCCCTCCAAAGAAATAGAAGATGCATCACGATGTGCTTCTCTTTCAGATGGGACATGACTCTCCTACCTTGAGGGTCCATCTCTACGAAGCCAGAAGGCCCAGGGCATCCCATTGACTACACAGCTGCTGAGATAATTCCTAAGTCACCTGAAGCTTAGTGTCTGGTCTGCTTCCCTAACTCCTCTTCTTCTCCCTTATCTGTGAATCCAGAAAATAAAGTACACTGTGAAGAGCTACTAAGGGCATCTGCTGTGTGGGCTTCAGTCACCACACAAGAAGAAAGGGGGTTCACAGGGGAAAGAAATGAACATTTATTGAGGGCCTGCTGCTACAAGACTAGGCATTTTAACATGTCTCATGTCCCAGGGGCCCATGAAGCGAGCATAACGGGTCAGTTTCATCTGTCAGCCGCAGTTGATAAATGAGGACACCAATGCTTAGCTTCACCATGAAGAACCTTGCTTAGCTCTCTTTATAAACAAAAAGAATGTGGAACTTGTACTGCTTAGTATATACTGTTGTCAGGGATTGTTTACTTAATCCTTACAACATTCATACAGGAGGGTACCTTGTGGCTCAGACAGTAAAGAATCTGCCTGCAGTGCCAGGGACCCAGGTTCAATCCCTGGGTTGGGAAGATTCCCTGGAGAAGGAAATGGCAACCCACTCCAGTATTCTTGCCTGGGAAATCCCAGAGGAACCTTGTGGGCTACAGTCAAGGTCAAGGTCTCCGTAATTTGCTTGCTTTCTTCTTCATTGTCTTAAGATGGCTGCTCCAGCCATCAGGGCTAGGCAGGAAGGAAGTGGAAGGAGGGAGGGAAAGGGTTGCCCATTGACAGTAACCTCCTGTTACTCCAAGCTCTACTCACTACTTTTGAATTTGTCTGTGAGGGAGGCCTCTTGATGAAAGTGAAAGAGGAGAGTGAAAAAGTTGGCTTAAAACTCAACATTCAGAAAACTAAGATCATGGCATCTGGTCCCATCACTTCATGGCAAATAGATGGGGAAACAGTGGCTGACTTTATTTTTTGGGCTCCAAAATCACTGCAGAAAGTGACTGCAGCCATGAAATTAAAAGACGCTTGCTCCTTGGGAGAAAAGTTATGACTAACCTAGACAGCTTATTAAAAAGCAGAGACATTACTTTGCCAACAAAGGTCCATCTAGTCAAAGCTATGGTTTTTCCAGTGGTCATGTATGGATGTGAGAGTTGGTTGATAAAGAAAGCTGAGTGCCGAAGAATTGATGCTTTTGAACTGTGGTGTTGGAGAAGACTCTTGAAAGTCGCTTGGACTGCAAGGAGATCCAACCAGTCCATCCTAAAGGAGATCAGTCCTGGGTGTTCATTGGAAGGACTGATGTTGAAGCTGAAACTCCAATACTTAGGCCACCTGATGCGAAGAGCTGACTCACTGGAAAAGACCCTGATGTTGGGAAAGATTGAGGGCAGGAGGAGAAGGGGATAACAGAGGATAAGATGGTTGGGTGGCATCACCAACTCGATGGGCATGGGTTTGGGTGGACTCCAGGAGTTGGTGATGGACAGGGAGGCCTGGCATGTTTCGGTTCATGGGGTCACAAAGAGTTGGACAAAGAGCGACTGAACTGAACTGAACCGAACTGTGAGGGAGGCTAGGCATCGCAGTGACTGATTTAGAACAAAGGGGAGAATAGAGATTGATTAGGCAGCAAATAACCTCTGCAACGAGTTCCTGTTGGCCCAGGATTAGACAATCATCAACTCCAGCATCAATCTCCAAGCCTCTGCTGCCTGCTACAGAACCCCAAGACTAGGCAATCATCAATTCCATTATCAGTCTCCAAGTCTCTCCTGCCCACTACAGAAGCTGTAGGAATAAACAATGGGCTGCTTCAGCACTCCAGCTGGCTTGGACCAAGATTCTAGGATTCTAAGAGCCCAGTGCATTTCAAACTGTGAAAGATCAAAATGAAGACAATCTATATTTCTAAAGCATTCATTTTTAAAATGGAGAAATAACCCCCAAAATTTTTTTTTCAGTTTTTACTCTTACTTGTGATTGCTTTGTTGGTGTGGTTGGCCGCCATTTTCTATACTTGTGAGTCAGGATGGTGGCCCAGTGCATCTACCAGCTGCCTCAACTTTTAAGAGATCTTCAGGGACCATAGAAAAGACATATTCAAAGAGGAGAATATGACTATCCCCTTGTTTTGTTTGTTTGGTTTTTAATTTTTAGTTTATTTGACCATGCTATGCAGGATAAGGGATCTTATTTGCTTGAGTAGGGATCAGACCCATTTCTCCCACACTGGAAGCTTGGAATCTTAATTACTGGACCACCAGGGAAGACCTGATTATCCCCTTGTTAATCAAGGCTGAGGGAGAATAAGCCTAAGACATGTATCAGATGGCTATAAAGTATGTTTATTACCCACATTTCTTTCTTTTTTGGCCACACAGTGCAGCTTGTGCCCTTAGTTCCCTGACCAGAAATTGAACCTGTGCCCTGGGCAGTGAAAGCGCAGAGTCCTAACCACTGGACCACCAGGGAAGTCGCTACCCACATTTCTTGCTCTGAGGATGTCCAGTCCTCGTATCTCTGTCTGTTAAAGTCTAGTGGAGAACAAATTAACAACCTCTTACCCCTCTAGAATTCTGAGTGTCCAGGACTTTCCTTCACTGATTTTCCAAGAAACACTGAGAGCAGAAAAATGCTAAATAGATTATGGTTGGATAAAATGCAGTATTTCATTCTAAAGTAGTTATAATACAATCTAACTGAATTCCAAGGAATTGGGCAATGCTAGGGTTCAGGGAAAGACCCATAGGCTCTTTGGGATAATTCCTTACAGAAGTACTCATAGTTATTGGGGTTCAAACCCAGGAAAGCTTCAAGAGGCCCTATTGTTTCTTTTTTACTTCACTAAGTGTATTACCATGTTTTCAAAGCACAGCTTGCAGGCATCTGTAAAGACTGCAAATGGAAACAGAAGCTAATGTACCAGTGCATTTCGCTGGCTGGATTCCAAGCTGCACACAAGTTTGCTGAACTTAGAACTGACTGTAAACTTGGATGTCTTGCTCTTGTGCTGCTGACCATGCCACCAGCATCCCAGGAAGGATCAGCTGAGCCACAGGGGCAAAATACTGAGAGCTCTGAATCATCTTTGATTCTTCTGAAACAAGAGTTGAATCCCCCAAAGATGGATTTTGAGTCTCTGGGAACCCATACAAGGTAGCAGCTATCAACATCAGAAGAGACATTTGGAAAGGACGCCAGGCAAGTCAGAGTCAGCTGGAGAACAGTGCCAAGCCCTCAGGGTGGACCCCACTCCTCCCAGAGGAGCCACAAACAGCCCCAGCAAAGCAACGTGGCATTTCCTTCTTGAATCATCTGAGTTCCATGCTCAAGCTGTGATTCTCCAAATGTCACACCCAGTGACCCCTGTCCTTCTGAGGCAGACATGTGACTCCATATATCCTCCTCCCCCTGCCTCTCCAAGTGAGGTCAAAGCTACGCATGTCTCCCTCCTGTCACAGCCAGAACCCAGGTGGACCTTTGACCGACATGGGCTGGGAGATGCTTTCCTTCTTGAAGTTGACCCTCAGTGATCTTAGTCAGTCTTTGTTGGCATGAACTGAAAGGTGCAGGGCCCTTTCCTGCCGTGGACACAGAGAAGTAGAAAGTGTTGAGGGTCTTAGAATCCCAGATTGCGGACAGGGAGCAGCTTCCTGGGGTGCCCTTGCCCTGCTTTCACATTTTCTATGGATCATGGATGTCTTGAGAATTGTATCCTTCACTTTCTCTCTTATAATTCTTTTTTTTTTTTTTTTGGCTGTGCTGGATCTTCATTGCTGCACGCAGGCTGTCTCTAGTTGAGGCGAGCGGAGGCTACTCTCTAGTTGAGGCATGCAGGCTTCTCACTGAGGAGCACGGGCTCTAGCACACGCAGGCTTCAGTATCAGCAACACACGGGCTTAGTTGCCCCACAGCACATGGGATCTCCTCAGACCAGGCTCGAACCTGTGTTCCCTGCATTGGCAAGAGGATTCTTATCCACTGGACCACCAGGGAAGCCCCTCCCTTGTAATTCTGTATCTCCCCACCCTCTATCCTTCCAAAACAGCCCTTCTTTGTTACTTAACTCAGTTTGGATGGATTTCCGGGTTTCTGCCAAATTTCTCCACTAAGACATTGACGATCCCTCGGCTGTCATTTTATGACAGATCCAGCGACAGTTTTTATGTTCAAAAACACATTCTTACGGGGGGACAGAAGATTAGTCTAATAAATACCTAAAACACACAGACATATCCTAGTAAAATATAGAAAGGATATATATCCTAAACATGGTTCTTTCCCCCAAATGTCATATATTTCATGGTAAAACAGTGCTGGTGAAGGCTGTCATTTATTGTGTTCTCTGTGCCCAGCACAGCGATAAACATGTCACAAATGCTGGTTCATTTCATCCTCACAACAACTCTACGTTCCCATTTTACAGATAAGGACACTGAGGCTTAGCCCTCAGAGGTTGGGTAAATGCCCAAGAAGACCCAGCAATTAAATCTCCACATCTATCTTCCTCAAATGTCTGCACTCTTTATGAGCACACAAACACTGTCTGGGCAATTTTCTCCACACTCTTGGCTCTGTGGGGTGTTAATAGCTGTTTGTTTCTGTTAGAATGCTTTTGCTGCAAGTAGCAAAACAGCAATTTCGAATTGGCTTAAAGGGTAAGGAATTATCACAGAAAACAGAAGTTCAGAGTCGAATGAGCTTCAGAGTTGGGTGAGTCAATGGGTTTGTCCTTTTTCTCCTCCTTCATGGTGATGCCTGGGGAGATTGTATTCTCCAAATATGGCCTCCGTGCTCTGTTCTTCTGTGATGTGACCTTGGTAGACTTTCCGTTGAGAGAGGAGTCCACCTCCCAACCCTTTGTGTCTGGGTGGGCTTCTTTTAACCAGTAGAATGCAGTGGAAGTGGTGTTTCCAGGCCCGCTGATGCTAGGTCGGCAAAGGCCTGCGTTGTCTGCGCACTGGAACACTTGCACTTGGAGCCCTGAGTTGCCACGTAAGAGGCCCAGCCACCTTGTGGCTGCCGTGATGTGAGGAAGCTAAGCCCCACAAGCAGGTAGTTGGCAGTCCTGGTCTGGAATCCTCCTAGCCCTGCCGCCAACCTCGTGGGTGAACGAATCTTCAGATAATTCAGCCCCAACTGTCGAGTCGCTGCAGGTTTTGAGTCTTTCCAAATGCAGTCTCAGAAAACATAGACAAAATGTGATCCCAGAACAAGGTCACTTTCACACTGGTGACAAGATGACATCACAGTTAGACATGACAGTACACGGAGATTAAAGAGGAGCCATCTCTTTCTGTGACTATCTCTAGCCACAAGGACATAATGCTTCCTTCCCAAAGACCCTCAGCAGGCGTCACAGCACATGTCTTTAAAAATGGGTCACATGAGGGCTTCCTGGAGGGTCAGTAGTAAAGAATCCACCTGCCAATGCAGGAGACACATGTTCGATCCCTGGGCCAAGAAGATCCCACATGCAGTGGAGCAACTAAGCCCATGTGCCACAACTATTGAGCCTGTGCTCTCTAGAGTCCGGGAGCTGCAACTACGGGAGCCCAGCAGCCCTAGAGCCTGTGCTCTGCAACAAGAGAAGCCACCGGAATGAGAAGCCCACACACTGCAACTAGAGAGCAGCCCCCACTCACCGCAACTAGACAGAAGCCTGCGCAGGACCCAAGACTCAGTACAGCCCAAAATAAATAAATACAGTTTTTTTTTTTTAATGGGTCACATGCCCACCTGGAACAGGATGGTTGTTAGTGGACATGCCAGCTACATGTCAAACACAATGTCACCTACAATATTACCCAAGAAAACATCTCTCTGGTTAACTACTGGCAAACACTACACTAAAAAAGGTTAAGCTGATCTCTTTAACTATCAGTACAAGACAGCTCAGAAACATTTATACTAATCATAGTTTTAATTTCCAGTAAGGGCAATCATATGCCACAGTTCTCATTCAAATTCACCATGAAAGATTTTTTTTTTTAATTTTAAGGTGGAGTGCAATTGCAGAACATTTCACTTCCTGGAACTATTTTCTACAGAAAAAAAAATTGGAAAAAAAACAGTACAATTATATACAACCTCTAAAGGTATTTCTGTTAAAATCAGAAACATGACAAATGTGCCCATTACCAAAATTGGCATTTAACATCCATCTAGTAACCAGTGCAATTAAGAACTCTGCCCCTATTTAAAGAAATTACATAGAACTTTTTTTTCTCCTCTTTATTCCTCTAGTTTCTACTTTTTAAAAAATCTGTTTACACAGTATGGGATTTAAATCCAATGGATTATGGTTAAATTGTTGGGGTTTTGTATTATATCTTCCCTTTTAAGAGATAGCCACCTCATTTGCATTTGGTTCTGTAGTCAAGTCTATACATTTATTTCACTACATTTTAGATCTGGATGGTTTCAGTTCTCAGAAAAGTTTCCATTATACCATGATTTTTACCTTCTTGAATTCCCTTTTTTGATTCATCTCTTAGTAGGCTGATAGGATTTTCAAAAATTTATTTATGAAGGGTGTTGAATTTTTTGCTTTCTGAGCTCTTGCATAGCTGATTTATGCTCTGTTGCCTTTGTGGATGAACCATAACCCCACCAGGTGTCAAATTCTAAAACCTCTTTCCTCTAAATCTCCATTACATCTCACCACTGTCTCCTAGAGTTAAGAGTTGCATAGGACATGATTCTCTTACCCTATTGTTCACCCACTTTTTATGCCAAAATGTTTGCAGAATTTTATTCTTTATTCTTGCATTTCAAACACATCATTGAGATACATCTATTTGTGTTGACAGTTTTAAATGATGTTACCCGCTTAACAATAAGCCCTAAAAGATCCAGAGAACTAAATTTTTAGAAAGTGGGTGGATTTTTCTTTTCTTTTCTTTCTTTTTTTTTTTTTGGTTCTTGCTTTTGTTCTGCTGCTTCTTGGCTCTTCTTTAGAAATAATGATTTTCTGTATATCTCTATTTTATGTTCTTCATGTTTACCATTTCTTACATGTTTTTCATCCCTGAATCCTTCTCTCTGTAGGTCAGAGCTAATATTTATTTTGCCATCTGAATCACTGAGTCTATTTTCTATTCTGTAAATCTTGCTCTTTACTGCGTCTCTGTCCTTTCTGCTCTGGTATTATTATATTCTTAAAACACTGAAAAGTCAAAGTGTTAGTCACTCAATCATGTCTGACTCTTTGTGACCCCATGGACTGTAGCCCACCAGCCTCCTCTGTCCATGGGATTCTCTAGGCATGGATATTGGAGTGGGCTGCTGTTACCTACTCCAGGGGATCTTCTCAACCCAAGCATCAAACCTGGGTCTCTTGCATTGCAGGCAGATTCTTTACCATTTGAGTCACCAGGGAAGCCCTCTTAAAACATTTCCTTTTTTATAGTAACCAGCTTTCTTCTAATCAATAAATTTGTGTATATATTGGATTGGCCAAAAAGTTCATTTGAAGTCTCTGGAAGATGATTTGAGAAACTCAGACTTTTGGCCAACCAATGACTACCTCAGGAAGCATAACACAATTGCTAGATAAAGTTTACTTTTATTTCCTATAAACATTTTTCAAAAGTACGTTTTCTTCAGTCTCTATAATGTTCAGTTCTCCTGCAATTTTTATGTCTTGAATCCCTTTCACAGATTGCAAATTTTGTCTGTTCTCATTTCCTTCAATACAAATATCCTTTGCATAAAGAAAGATAAGTAATAGAAAAGACTTTGCCATAAAATAGTATAAGTCTCATTAAGGCAGCAACTTTTTTTTTTGCTTTTTAAAATTTATTTTATTGAAGTATAATTGATTTAGAGTGTTGCATTAGTTTCTGCTGTGCAGCAAAGTGATTCAGTTATTGTTGTTGTTCAGTCACTCAGTCATGTCCGACTCTTTGTGACCCCACAGGCTGCAGCACACCAGGCTTCCCTGTCCTTTACCATTTCCCAAAACTTGCTCAAACTCATATCCATTGAGTCAGTGATGCCATCCAACCATCTCATCCTCTGTCGTCCCCTTCTCCTCCTGCCTTCAATCTTTCCCAGCATCAGGGGCTTTTCTAATGAGTCACCTCTCCACAGCAGATGGCCAAAGTATGGAGCTTCAGCTTCAGCATCAGTCCTTCTAATGAATATCCAGGATTGATTTCCTTTAGGATTGACTGGTTTGATCTCCTTGCAGTCCAAGGGACTCTCAAGAGTCTTCTCCAACACCACAGCTCAAAAGCATCAATTCTTCGTTGTTCAGCCTTCTTTATGGTCCAACTCTCACATCCATACATGACTACTGGAAAAACCATAGCTTTGACCATATGGACCTTTGTCAGCAAAGTAATGTCTCTGATTTTTAATCTACCGTCTAGGTTTGTCATAGCTTTTCTTCCAAAGAGCAAGCGTCTTTCAGTTTCACGGCTGCAGTCACCATCTGCTGTGATTTTAGAGTATGTCACTGTTTCCATTGTTTCCCCATCTACTGAAAACATTTTTCAGTTATACATATATATACCTTCTTTTTCTTATCCTTTTCCATTATGTTTTATCACAGGATATTGAATATAGCTCCTTATGCTATACAGTAGGACCTTGTTGTTTCAGTTCAGTTCATTCGCTCTATCGTGTCCAACTCTTTGCGACCCCATGAACTGCAGCACACCAGGCCTCCGTGTCCATCACCAACTCCCGGAGTCCACCCAAACCCATGCCCATTGAGTCGGTGATGCCATCCAACTATCTCATCCTCTGTCATCCCCTTCTCCTCCTGCTCTCAATCTTTCCCAGCATTAGGGTCTTTTCAAATGAGTCAGCTCTTCCCATCAGATGGCCAAATGAGTCAGCCTCAGCATCAGTCCTTCCAAAGAACACCCAGGACTGATTTCCTTTAGGATGGACTGGTTGGATCTCCTTGCAGTCCAAGGGACTCCCAAGAGTCTTCTCCAACACCACAGTTCAAAAGCATCAATTGTTCAGTGCTCAGCTTTCTTTATAGTCCAACTCTCACACCCATACATGACCACAGGAAAAACCATAGCCTTGACTAGATGGACCTTTGTTGGCAAAGTAATGTCTCTGCTTTTTAATAAGCTGTCTAGTTTGATCATAACTTTCCTTCCAAGGAGTAAGCGTCTTTTAATTTAATGGCTGCAGTCACCATCTGCAGTGATTTTGGAGCCCAGAAAAATAAAGTCAGCCACTGTTTGCACTGTTTCCCCATCTATTTGCCATGAAACGATGGGACCAGATGCCATGATCTTCGTTTTCTGAATGTTGAGCTTTAAGCCAACTTTTTCACTCTCCTCTTTCACTTTCATCAAGAGGCTCTTTAGTTCTTCTTCACTTTCTGCCATAAGGGTGGTGTCATCTGCATATCTGAGGTTATTGATATTTCTCCCGGCAATCTTGATTCCAGCTTGTGCTTCATCCAGCCCAGTGTTTCTCATGATGAACTCTGCATAGAAGTTAAATAAGCAGGGTGACAATATACAGCCTTGATGTACTCCTTTTCCTATTTGGAACCAGTCTTTTGTTCCATGTCCAGTTCTAAGTGCTGCTTCCTGACCTGCATATGGGTTTCTTAAGAGGCAGGTCAGGTGGTCTGGTCTGGTATTCCCATCTCTTGAAGAATTTTCCAGAGTTTGTTGTGATCCACACAGTCAAAGGCTTTGGCATAGTCAGTAAAGCAGAAATAGATGTTTTTCTGGAAATCTCTTGCTTTTTCCATGATCCAGCAGATGTTGGCAATTTGATCTCTGGTTCCTCTGCCTTTTCTAAAAGTGTCTCATTGCCCAAAGCAAATCACCTGACCAAATCTAACACCAATGGGGCAGGGATATTCTCCAGTCAATGGTAGAAATGGGAGGAGAGGTAAATCTTTTCTAAAACCATGTCATTGGCCAAAGCAAATCACCTGCCCAAGTCTAACACCAATGGGACAGGAATATCTCCAGTCAATGGTAGGAATGGGAGGAGGGGGTAAATATTTGCTTTGCAATAAATCAAATTATAATATGACTCTCTTCTTCAATGCTATGATTCACAATTTCAAAAGAGCTTCAAATGGACTGTCCACGGTCTATCTCATTGCTGCTCAAATGTCCTTACATCACCCAATCTGGTGCATTTGGTGTTTTTCTCCCAGAATCCTTTACCTCAACTCTGTAACTTCCTCTGAACGATCTCCACCTGGCTTTTTAGTGCTTGTATGGAGCTGGTGATTTTATGACCTCAGTTATTTCATTTCTATAAAATGTTTGTTTTTCTTTAGCTAATTAGAGTTTCACAGGCAACAAATAAAGTTTTAAAAAATGAGACTGGGATGTATAATTGAATCCAATAAAGGCAGCTCTGCGGCAGCTTAGCCCGGCGCTCAATTTGTGATCTGAGAGTTAATGCTTCCCTCCAGCCGCGTGATGTGTTTATTAACAGGGAGAGGCCACTGCTTAACCACGGTCTGAGGTTGTCGTTCGGTTCCTAAGTTGGAAATTCCTACCAGTTACCCACATGCTCTGTTTGTGATCTGGTTATTAAAACAGAGTTGTCACTTCTCACCACGTGCCTTATTTGTGATCTGGTGAGGAAAACAGAAGAAAGCACGATTTAACACAAGGGCCATATTGGTGATCTGGTTACTGAACAGATGACCGTGCAGCTTGACCACATTGTTGCACTTGTGATCTGTTCTAAAACAGAAGGCCAGGGGCTTAACCAAGTGCCATGACTGTGGTCTAGTTAGTAAAACAGAGTGTCTCCTACATACCCACACACCATATTTGGGTTCCAGTTACTGAAATAAAGAGGCACATGGCTTAACGCAATCTACCTTTGTGATTTGGTTGATGAACAGAGGACCATGGACCTAACCTTGAACTCCAGTCTGGCTCTTTCCTGGAGGAAGAAGGAGGTCGCTGAACTGCACAGGGTTTCCTCTGGGAAATAAAATTGGGCTAAGGATATTCTAACTAATGACAGGTTCTAAGGAAAAAAATAACCACTTTAGTTTTACTTCTCAATCTCAGAACAAAGGATCTTAATTTTTAACAATTGATAGTAATATTTCTATGTCATGGAAGGGACACACAGCCCTACCCTGCCATGCTTTTGCTCACTTCTACATGCTCCTTTTCTTTATTACACTCCACTTAGCCTAGACCCATTTGATTTGGGTCTTCTGATTCTTTTAGCCTCTATTTGGTCATCTTTTCTTTTCTTCATATACTTTGCATCCCATATTTTCCATATACTCTAGCTCTCTTCATTGTCACTAGATCTTGTTCCATTCCTTTTTGCTTCAATGCTCCTATCCATTCAAGGCCCCTTTTGTTGAATATTTTCATTTGCCATGCATTTCTCTTCATGCATGGGGGTCTTTCTTGATGCATTGGTTACTAATGCATTTAACCCATTTTTCAAGAAAACAGGCATTCGTTCTCTAATTTAACAAATGCTGATCAAGGGCTAACTTCTGCTAGGTACTCTGGAGATAAAATTGCCAGCAGGTCTATTCCAAAGTATCTTGTAGTCTAGTGGACAAAGCAGAAACGTCAGCTGGTGATCTTCATACATTGTTGCAGGTGTTGAAGAGCATTCAACCTCATGCAACACCAAAAGGCTGACCATAGCAATGTCAAAGAAGTTGAGGTCTTAAAGAGGAATTGGTTTGGAGGAGGACATGGGGCAGAGAGTGTGTTTTCGAGAGAGGGAATAGACAAAAGCCCAGAGATGAAAGAATATCCAATACATATGGCAGCCTTCGAGGAGCTTAGGATGGTTGGCAAGGGAAGGATTCAGGTATAGGGGGTTGGATGAGGCAGGGCGGATGGCAAGGCCAGATGCTAGAAGCACTTGGGAAGCTGCGTTGTAGACCTTGGACTCCGTGGTGAAGGTGCCAGGGGGGTCATGAAAGGATTTTCAGGAGGTCACTTGGCTTCTTGACCTTGTTTCAGAATAAGTATTCATGTCTAGAATGGTCACAGTTCATGCAGACAGCATCAGGATAAATCTAAACCTCATTCATTTGTACAGCCTGAGAAGGTCTACAGTTTCTCTTTTTCTAATAGACACATTTATTTATTTGGTCATGCAGCATGAGGGATCTTAGTTCCTTGAACAGGGATCAAATGCCTCTGCATTGGAAGCTTGGAATCTTAACCCCTGGACCACCAGCAAAGTCTCAAAGATCCACATTTTCTTATCTATATTTGCAGTGGGTTACTGTATGGCTCTCCCCTCACCCCCACCCCACCCCCACCTCTATCACAAATGGCCCTCTTCTCTCTCTGAAGGTACTCAGCAAGAATGACTTGTCTAGGGTCACAGGTGTAGTCAAAGGAATGCTCCAGAGTGAGACAAGTGATGCAGTGATTATCATCTTACTGCTTTGCTGAAAGCCAGATGGAGGCTGTCAGGAGCATCCTGAAAGCCTAAATGACATTCTTAAAATGAGAAAGAAAAGCTGATGTGCTCTGGCCATGAGGAACATAAGTCTCACTCTTCTCAGACAGACAGAATTATGTGTTGGCCAACTTCAACCTCCAGCCTGGAGCAGACATGGATACTACGAACCTAAATTAGAGATGAGATTGGATAGCCCATCATTAACAGGCTATCAAAATTCTGCCTTATATTCCTATTGCCTCGCAGTTTTCATTAAAAAAGATTTAACATTTCTTATTTGATTGGATATTCACAAAATCTCTATGAGGTGGATAAGGCAGATCTTTTTCTTGCTTTTATTATTGTTATTATCTCATTATTACTATTCTTATATTTTTATTATTGCTATTATCTATTCAACAGATGAGGCAATAGAGTCCAAGCTATTAAGTGACCTGCCTAAGGACACTTAGATAGTGGCAGAACCTGTTCTAGGTCATGAGTTGAGTCTTTGCACATAGGACATTTCCATCAATCCCCCCAAATACTCTGAACCTCTTTCTGTATTTATGTATGTGATGGTGCAGATAACTCAGCTGATTAACTTTCTTTTCTGAAATTGCCACCATTGCCAGCTAAAGTGTGAGGAAGGGACTTGACGTGGCATGTAGGCATCAGTTGAGTCTTACATCTGTGATAACTAGCCCAGTGACTCAGGTTGCACATAACTTTTCATCTGTGAGCCACAGCAAAACAAAGAGTTGGAGAAGCAAAATGTATGAAGTCCAAGGAACTGTGCCTTTTAGAATAAAAGGATCTTTATCCAGATAGCAACCCAATGACATGAATAACATTATCTCTATTTTCATTTGTCTTTTCATTTTTTTGGCTGCGCCACTCTAGCCTGCAGGCTTCAGGATCTCAGTTCCCCCACCAGGAATCGAACCCATGCCCCCTGCAGTGGAAGCGCGGAGTCTTAACCACTGGACTGCAGGGAAGTCCTTCTCTCTGTTTTTCATAGGGAATACTGAGGAACAGAGAAGTTCAGTAGCTTTCACTGGACCATCCAGTCAGTATGTGACAGTCTACACAGAACTACGTAGTTCACACAGAAATCAAGGTTACAGACTTTTTCACAATTTATTCCTACCAAGAACACATGTGCACACGCACGCGCGCACACACACACACACACACACACACACACACACACACACACACAGGCTTCTTCATTATGCCTTCTTTCCCCTTCAGTCATATCTGTCTTTCATTAACATCCTATCTCACATTAAAAGCATGAGCCCCTTGGGCTCATCAGCACATCCTTTTAGACCTGCAAAGGGGAATTTTGTATGTTTTTTATTCTCAAGAGTTGCTATGAGGAAATGAATATTATTCCCGTGCTCTCCTGCATGTTTCCCATCTTCCCATCTCATCATCCTCAGACACCACAGACTCTGCAAACATCTCCCAGGAGTTGGCCAGAGTGGGCGCCCCATTAGGACCCTCTCCCTGTGTCTCAGGGGAGCAAGGTCTTCAGGAAAGCACTCACAGTTTATCCTGTGCCCCCAAACTGTGCATCCAGGAACTGTGACACCTCACCCAGCAAACCCCGGCTTACCCCGTGTCCAAACTTACGGACGTGAGACGACTTCTTTCCAGACCTAAATGTTTTACTTTATAAACGAAAACAAATGTAGGCCTGTATTAGATTCTTGTTGCTGCTGTAACAAAAGACCACATGCTTTGTGATTTAAAACAACACAGATTCATTCTCCTAGAGTTCTGGAGATCAGAAGTCTGAAATCAGTTTCCCTGGGCTGAAACCAAAGGGCTGTGTTCTTTCTGAAGCCTCTGAGGGGAGACTCTTTCCCATCATTTCCAACTTTTGATGACTGCCTGCATCATGTGACTTGTGGTCCTTTCCTCCATCTTCAAGGGCATCACTCCGGGGACTTCTCTGGCAGTCTAGTGAAGACACCATGCATCCAATTGACCGGGTTCAATCCCTGGTCAGGGAACTAAGATCCCACACGCTGCATGGCATGGCCAGAGATTAAAACTCAAAAAAATAAAAAATGCATCACTCCAGTCTCTGCTTCCTTCATTATACTGCCTCTCCTCTTTAGCCAGATGTCCCTCTGCCTTCCTCTCAGAAGGACCCTAGTAAGTATAATACTTAGGGTCCACCCAGATAAGCCAAGGAAATCACCACCTCCACCCCACATTGCAAGGTCCTTAACTTAGTCACGTCTGCAGAGTCCCTTTTATCACATAAAAGAGCAGATGTATGAATTCCTGGGACTGGTATGTGGGTAACTTTGGAGCTATTATTCAATCCACCACAAAACCCACTTTTCAGGGGTAGGACTAACTCAAACTCTCATAAGTTTACACGTGTGCACACAGACAGTTCATATCTGAAGTCATACATCCCATCCCTTTGCTCCTTATCTTCCACCACGTTGTTTAACCTCTCTGACTCCACCATCTTTATCTGTAAGATGGGTGTAGTGTGGGCTCCACCTCCTGAATACATTAACCCCTGTGAGGCTTAAATGAGGTCTATGATGTACCTGGCACAGAAGAAGCTTCCCTTCTTCCAGCCTTCCCTCCTACCTGCTATCATTCAGGCCAGCTGGATGCTAAGCATTTGGTATCCAAACAGACCAGTCTTGGGGGACCTCCTTTCCCAGATCTGCAGCCAGAGGACCCATTGGTGAGCTCAGCTCCCAGACGAGTTCTCTGAATTATGGATCTTCATCTGGAAGGGCACTTGCCAGTTGAAATGCAGCCTCCCCTCACCTACACTTTGGTCAAACACATCCTCTGTGGAGCCTGATTCTGTCACAGGGCGACAGTCCAGAGAGTCAAGCTGACCCTGGACTCTTGGCAATAGCATGTCAGTAGACACACAGTTTCCTCCAGAGCTTGGAGACCATTTCTCCATCTGAGCATCACTGATGTGGCTGTCTTGTGTTCAGGACCATGCTCTATAAGAAATTTGGAGCTGGAGGCACTACTGCGACCTGAAGTGGGCAGAGCCACCTGGCGTGGAAATGAGAGCAGAGGGAACAGCAAAAGCCCACTTCAGGTGCTGGACGGGTGATGGGGAGAAACGGGCCTCTTCAGCAGCCCCTCCAGCTGCCCTGTGGTCCATCACCTTTGAAGAGGAGTGGAGGGAGAGTCACTCACCAGGAGGGCTGGGGTCCGAGCTGCTTTAGGAGCAGAGACGGGGAGGGGACCCTGCCGTGGGTGTGTCATCCCCTTCTTGCCGTCACTCAGAATGGAGACATTTCCAGAAGGCAAAGCGTGTCAGTGTCAGCTACGGACTCGGAGTCATATGTCCACTCCATAGGGCTGGCAGGAAGTGGGAAATTCCTTCCAGATCTTGGTGGTAAATAGGTGCTCCATCTCAGTTTGGGTGTGACTCTGGGTTTTCATCTTTCTTCTGAGTCGCCACTGCATTCCAGGGGGAGTTTGCAAAGGCTGAATCCTGTGTTACAACCCAGTCCAGGAGCTGATTTGAACAATACCTTATAGAACAAAGGGATTCCCTGGTGGCTCAGAGGTTAAAACGTCTGCCTCCAATGCGGGAGACCTGAGTTTGATCCCTGGGTCGGCAAGATCCCCTGGAGAAGGAAATGGTAACCCACTCCAGTATTCTTGCCTGGAGAATCCCATGGACGGAGAAGCCTGGTAGCATACAGTACACGGGGTCGCAAAGAGTCGGACACGACTGAGCGACTTCACGCACTTTCACTTTACAGAACTGAAGAGCGCAGTGCTTTCCTCCTCTCTGTGTCCTCGTGTCCTCTGCCCCAAGTGCAGGGACACCTGCCTGAGTCCAGATGGTGCCGTCCCAGCCTGACACCCACTGTTGGTTGGTTTGTTTTTCTTTTTTCCAGTGCTCTTACCAGTCTCCCATTCCTTGCCCAACCTGTGCACCTTGTTTGAGCCTCCGGGTGTACCTGCCTCTTTGTTCATGGTTGGGGCGAGGGACTCCTACAGCCTTTCATTTCAGTCTCACTGTTTATTCTTCATATGGAAAAAATCTTGGAGCAGGAAGGACTTTAGAAGTCTCCCTGGTGTTGCCTGCACTTCACATCTGGGTACCATTGGCAGGCTGATGGTGGGACACACCTGTGAGGGTCTCCTTTTTTAAAATATAAATCTTTTAAAACTTTTTTAAAACAAGTTTTATACTTTATTATTATTATTTTAATTTTTGACCATGTTCTACCGCATATGGGATCTTAGTTCCCCAGCCAGGCATCGAACCTGTATCCCCTGCATTGGAAGGTGGAGTCTTAACCACTGTACCAATGAGGAAGTTCCAGGAAGGTCTCCTTCTTAGACAGAGGAACCTGTGTTGCCCATGATATAGCACCAACCACAAAACAAAAGGTGCAGGCAGGAAGTTCTGTAGCTCTAATGACATTGCATGACCTTGCCACATGAGGTTCAGGGCACACTTAGTAAATGGTTATATTTTTATGTATGGATGTGAGAGTTGGACTATAAAGAAGGCTGAGCACCAAAGAATTGATGTTTTTGGAGTGTGGTGTTGGAGAAGACTCTTGAGAGTCCCTTGGACTGCAAAGAGATCCAACCAGTCCATCCTAAAGGAAATCAGTCCTGAATATTCATTGGAAGGACTGATGTTGAAGCTGAAACTCCAATACTGTGGCCACCTGATGTGAAGAGCTGACTCATTTGAAAAGACCCTGATGCTGGGAAAGATTGAAGGCAGGAGGAGAAGGGGACAACAGAGGCTGAGACAGTTGGATGGCATCATCGACTCAATGGGCATGAGTTTGAGTAAACTCTGGGAGTTAATGATGGACAGGGAGGCCTGACATGCTGCAGTCCATGGGGTTGCAAAGAGTCGGACATGACTGAGTGACTGAACTAAACTGATACTTTTATGCTGCACCGAGATAAATGTATGAGCCATGTGGGTGGGACTCTGCCCCAGAACATATCCAGATGCCCCAGACTACAGGGGTCACCACCGTGACAAATGTAACCATTTCCACCCCTGGTTGAGAAGCGCTGACCCACTGATCTTCCCCGCAGCCCTCTGTCTCGGGGGCATGATGCCTCCTGAAGATGAGCAGAGGAAAGAATAGACGTGGGCCTGTCCCACTGTCTTCTCCCCAGAGAAGAAAGGTCTGTGTCATCAAATTCATTTCACACCTTCTGTGAAATTTGAAATAAGTTAGTATTCATCCAAAAGCTGGTCGAGGAAGAGGTGGCCTCCAGCTGTGCAGGTCTCCAGCTTCAGGCAGGGATGGGACCTGGGGACAAAGGTCTGGAGACCATAGCACCCAGCAGAGAGCAGAGGCTCCATCCTTTCAGCAGGCGCATTTTATCTGATCAAGGATTCGGGACTTGCCTAGAGGCACAGGGCCCCCTGAGGTTCCTCTCTCAGCAGGAAAACACATTCAATTTTTCAGCTTTTTCACCTTGAAAAGGTAGAGAATTTGATCATGGGAGGTTTCATTGCACTGAGAGCGCTTCCTGGGCTTCTCACAGATATGGTGAGGGCGGTACTGGGTGAGGGAGCAAAGGCATGCAGGGAAGTCTCTGCTTTGGAGCCAGTGGAGGAGTCAGTTATTCATTCAGCAAGTGTATGTCCTGCATCCAGCTCGGACAGGCTGTGTGAGAAGACAAGGTGTAAATGCTGTGTAGGGCACCGTGCATGCTCGGAGGCCTCACCAGCTACTGGCAGAAGCTGATAAGCAGACAAAAGTAACTCCCAGTGGAAGAGCAGCGATAAAGAGTTCTGAGGCTCCAGGGCTGCCCGCCTTCGAACCCTCTGAACTGGTGGAGGGAGGGGGGCATCTAGAGGGTCCAGCTTGCAGCCAATACTGCATGCTCCTTCCTCTGAGTCCAACTAGGAGAGATGACCCCCCAAAAGGCCAGGGGAATCCTTTGACTCACCCCACCATCTATATCAATTCCCCAGAAGAGAAAAACAGAAAGTATCCTGAGAGAAGGATCTTTGTTGGAGCCACGGAGCTACCTGTCTTCTATGACCCATCAATTCCTCTGTTTATGCATCTATTTATTTTTTAAATCAATTTTTATTGGAACATAATTGCTGTACAATGTTGTGGTTTTACTGCAAATTGGATCAGCTATACGTACACATATATCCCTTCTTTTTGGATTTCTTTCCCATTCAGGTCTCCACAGAGCACTGAGTCGAGTTCCCTGTGCTTACACAGTGGGTTCTCGTTAGTTCTCTCTTTTATACATAGTATCAATTATGTATGTATGTCCATTCCAATTGCCCAGTGCACCTATTTAAAGATGATGATTCCCAGTGTACGATGAAGGGGAGAGCACAGAAGGCTTGGATGTTTCACCACCACCGTGGGCAGCTGCATGCTGGGAGAAGAGTCTCCTTTTTGAACTAAAACTTTATATACCTTTGTACAAACATAGGTATATATGAGTGAACACATTTACCTATATACCTTGAGTGAACATTGGAATCCTCTAGAGAGCTTGTCAGATATAGGTTCCTGGGACCCACCCCTAGAGCCTGTGATTCAGCAGGTCTGGGATGGGGCTTTGTTGTTGTTCAATTGCTCAGTTGGATCCAACTCTTTGCGACCCCATGGACTGCAGTACCAGGCTTCCCTGTCCTTCACCATCTCCCGGAGCTTGCTCAAACCCATGTCCATCGAGTCGGTGATGCCATCCAACCATCTCATCCTCAGTCATCCCCTTCTCCTCCTGCCTTCAATCTTTCCCAGCATCAGGGTCTTTTCCAACGAGTTGGCTCTTCGCATCAGGTGGCCAAAGTATTAGAGCTTCAGCATCAGTCTTTCCAATCAATACTCTGGATTGATTTCCTTTAGGATTTGTCAGGTGAGTGTATGCGCCTCGGTTCGGTCTCATCACAACAAAGATTTGGAGTGACGGACATTAAAGCCCTTGGTGCGTCACAGCTCTCGGGTCTTGGACAGACCATGTTATAGCTTTTAGACAAATCAGTGTTACAGCTCTATTTTATTTAGAAGATAGCAGGAGAATCCATCCTCGAAGCGTGAGGGCATGCCAACCCAAAGACGTGAAGAGAAGAGAGTGGAGGAGCGCACCAGCGCACGGGAAAGAGAGAGAGAGATAGAGAGCCCCCGCCTTTTGGCTCCTCTTTTTATATGTTTTTTTCCTCCCCCTGGGCCTGCCCTATGTAAATTGGGCTAGCTAGGAGTGTTGTTTGTTCTACTTGAGGTCCTCACTCTGGTCCTTGGACCTTCTTTTGTTCTATTCTCGCGGGCTTTTCCCTTCCTTGTCTTTTAGCCACCGGCCATTCGGGACTCCTGTTTCCTATTCTAACTACCTAACAGATTCAACTCTGGAATAGGGATGGAGCTGGAAGTTTGCATTTCCAACTGGTTTCCAGATGACTGCTGGTCCAGGGAACACACTTTAGAATCGCTGGGCTAGATGAATCAGGGATGAACAGCCATCTTCCTGCTTTAGGAGAACCAGGCTTCCTGAGCAAGATGATCTGTATCACAAAGCTGCAGCTGAGGAATGGCTGTAAGACTTGTGCACTGAGCTCACAGACACACACACAGTGCCTGATGCTCAGTCAGAATCCCCACAACCATCTGGGCAATAGGGCCCCAAAACATCCTCATCACTTTCTCCATTGGCAAATCCAGCATTTGGGTCACCAGTTTCTCATTTGTGTATTTAGAAACAATAATAACCATAGCACTGGATTAATTACAGTTTAGCAAGTCTAAGGAAAAGAGAGCAGAGAAGGAGTTATCATGTGAGAATTGTAGAAGAGGTCTGTCACATGTTCCTTAATATTTTAATCTTTAAAAGTGATGCAATGGGGGGTGGGATGAATTGGGAGATTGGGATTAATTTATGTGCATGTGTAAAACAGATAGCTAGTGGGTAGCTGCTGTATATAGTACAGGGATCTCAGCTTGGTCCTCTGGGTTATCACAGAGGACCCTATTGGGATAGGGCTGGGGTGGGAGGGAGGCTCAAGAGGGAGGAGATATATGTATATACATAACTGATTCAATACATTGTATAACAGAAACTAACACAACATTGTAAAGCAACTGTACCCCAATTAAAAAAAAAGTGATGCAAGAGACTTTTAGATCTTTTTTTTTTTTTTCAGAGCAGCAACCATAACCTTGGGCAGGAGCACAAAAGGAATGGATAAATAAAATAATAATATAATACATAATACAATAAATGATATAAAGTAATAAGATTAGGGAAGGAAACAAAATTACTCTGCAGAATTAAAATCTTCCCTAGATATAGTAGGAACAGAATTAACAGTACATTAAAAAAAAAAAAAGAGTTATATGAAATACAAAACAAAGTGATGAAAATTATTAGAGAAAAGATGAAAACTTTGGAAACAAAGAATAGAAATCTAAGAAGCATTTGTGTTCTGGATAAAGGAAGGTATCAGATAGAACAGGAGAAAGACAAGATCTAAAGTGGTTGTCAAGAAACAGGAGGCAGAAAATGACATGAGTGTAAAAATTATTAATAAAAGCCTGCTCATGAAACTCCAGCCAAGATTAATGCAAAGACATCATTTAGCAGAGTATGGAAGACATTTATTTTTAGTTTCACAGATAATAAAATATTCCTACTAGTATCTAGGTAGAAAAAAAAATTATCTTCAAAGTGAGCAGTTAGGCCAATCTCTTTGCTCCTCCCCCACAATAAATAACACTGGAACTAGAGACATTCCAAAGGAGCTTGAGGGGAAATTTTGTGCAGTTCTAGAATTTTCTATGAGACTAAGTGGTCTATCATGAGAAGTGGAGAATGGAGCTAATTATTTTCAGATTATAGGAACTCAGAAAAGGTAATGTTCACAAATGTTTCATTGTCAAACATTTTTTTAAAGTTTTGTAGCAGATAATTGGATGGAAATCAGGGACTTGGGGTTGAGAAAGTCATAGAAAAGTGCAACTGAGCATTGAAGTCAATTAAAATACAATGAAGCAGCAGTAGCTGTTAGAAATGTTGTTACAAAATTAAATGTGGATGCCAAATACTATTCTAGAACAAGATGAAAATAGTAGAAAACGTGCCATGATAAATCTCAAATTAAACTTACAAAGACTTTAAAGTGTAGAGTAAGAGATAGGAACATGAAGGTTTATGAGTTTTCTTATCATATGTAAAGAAAGATGAGAAAATGCAATTCAATTTCTTGAATTTGATAATATAAGAAATTATGAGTTAAGTAATGCATTTGATAAATGGAAAGATACCCACCACTATAATCAAAACGAGGAACACTGTAGGTTTTCTTTTTTTTTAAAGACAAAAGGCAAGGAAAGCATAAGGAAGATCTGAAGGCTAGAAAGCAGGAGATAAAACAATGAAAGTATAGTCAAATTTGTTTAAATGATAGATGAAAATGTAACTAGACTCCACCATTGAAGGCAAAGAATCTCGTTAGATTTTTTTTTTAATCCAACTCTATTGTCTTTATAAAGAATACACTTTTTTTTTGAAGTTTTAAAAACATTTTTATTGAAACAGTTGATTTACAATGTTGGGTCAGTTTCAAGTGTACAGAAAATGACTCGGTTATATATATACATATATATACACACATATATATGTATATATACTATATATTTATTCCTTTTTAGATTCTTTTCCATTATAGGTTATTATAAGATATTAAATATAGTTCCCTGTGCTCTACAGGAGGTCTTTCTTTATTGGTTATCTAATTTATATATAGTAGTGTGTATATTTTAATCCCAGACTCCTAATTTATCCCTCCCAAGAGCCATGCCTTTTATTTTTCAGCTTAATTCTCATGAGTCTTTATTTCCTTCAATGTTTAGGATAATACCTGTTACCTAGTAAGTTAGGTGTTCCTTATATGTTGTCCTCATTGGTTGTAAATTGTTTCCTGGTTTTTTTTGAAAATAAAAAATGTTTTATTTTATTAACATGTTTCTTATTTAATATGTGGAACATGAATTTTTAAAAATTTTATTGGAGTATAGTTGTTTTACAATGTTGTGTCAAGTTTCTGCTGAACAGCAAAATGAATCATCTGTGCATTTACATGTATCCCCTCTTTTTTGGATTTCCTTCCCTATTAAGTCACCAGAGCATCCAATAGAGATCCCTGTGCTACACAGTATGTTCTCATTAGTTACCTATTTTACACATAGTATCAGTAGTATATATGGGTTGATTCCAATATCCTAATTCATCTCACCCTCCCTCTCCCCTTGGTATCCATGCATTTGTTCTGTCTATGCCAAGAATCATACCTTTATAAAGAGATGTGTTTAATATAACATGAGAGGCATTTCTTTCAATAGCCTCAGATATGCAGATGACACCACCCTTATGGCAGAAAGCAAAGAGGAATTAAAGAGCCTCTTGATGAAAGTGAAAGAGGAGAGTGAAGAAACTCAACATTCAAAAAACTAAGATCATGGCATCCAGTCCCATCACTTCATGGCAAATAGATGGGGAAACAATGGAAACAGTGACAGACTTTATTTTCTTGTGCTCCAAAATCACTACAGATGGTTGCTGCAGCCATGACATTAAAAGACACTTGCTCCTTGGAAGAAAAGCTATGACAAACCTAAACAGTGTATTAAAAAGCAGGCATTACTTTGCCAACAAACGTCCATCTAGTCAAAGCTATGATTTTTCCAGTAGTCATGTATGGATGTGAGAGTTGGACCATAAAGAAAGCTGAACGCCAAAAAATTGATGCTTTTAAACTGTGGTGTTGGAGAAGACTCTTGAGAGTTCCTTGGACTGCAAGGAGATCAAATCAGTCAATCCTAAAGGAAATCAACTCTGAATATTCATTGAAGGACTGATGCTGAAGCTGAAGTTCTTTGGTCTCCTGATACAAAGAGCCAACTCACTGGAAAAGACCCTGATGCTGGGAAAGATTGAAGGCAGGAGGAGAAGGGGACAACAGAGGATGAGATGGTTGGATGGCATCACTGATTCAATAGATATGAGTTTGAGCAAGCTTCGGGAGATGGTAAAGGACAGGGAAGCCTAGTGTGCTGCAGTCCATGGGGTTTCCAAAGAGTCAGACACAACTGAGCAACTGAACTGAAGAGAGACGTTTAATAGAAAACGCACACAGAGAGAAAACAAGCATAGCCATGCTGATGTAAAAATTGACTTTTTTCAAACAGAAAGCACTGAAATATTTTTTAATAATGGATTGGGTATACTAAAAACAAGATACGCCACAATTCTATACCCATTTCTAATGTGTGGATTTTTTTCCCCCACCACAAAGCAATTCTCCATCATTGGCTGGGTGTCCTACCATTCAACTCAATTCTGACACTATCTACCCAAAGACAGTATCAGATTCCAGAAATTAAGGGCTCAATCTCACAAGACTGCCCACCCACTCCACTACCTCAGATGCCAATCACAAGTCCAGGTTGTCACCTGTACTTCTAACTGACTGGCTATAAATCAAATGTTCCCACAACCCACTCCTTGGTTCTATTAATTTGCTAGAGCAGCTCACAAAACTCAGGAAACCAGTTTACTTACTTGTTGTTGTTCAGTCACTAAGTTGTGTCCAACTCTGAGACCTGGGTGGACTGGAGGACACCAGGCTTCTCTGTCCTTCACTATCTCCTAGAGTTTGCTCAAGCTCATGTCCATTGAGTTGGTGATGCCATCCAATCATCTCATTCTGTCTCCTCCTGCCCTCAATCTTTACCAGCATCAGGGGCTTTTCCAATGAGTATCAGGTAGCCAAAGTATTGGAGCTTCAGCTTCAGCATCAGTCCTTCCCATGAATATTCAGGGTTGATTTCCTTTAGGATTGACTGGTTTCATCTTGCAGTCCAAGGGACTCTCAAGAGTCATCTCCAGCACCACAATTAGAAAGCATCAATTCTTCAGTACTCAGCCTTCTTTATGGTCCAACTCTCACATCTGTACATGACTACTGGAAAAACTATAGTTTTGACTATATGGACCTTTGTTGGCAAAGTGGTGTCTCTGTTTTCTAGTACACTGTCTAGGTTTGTCATAGCTTTCCTTCCAAAGAGCAAGCATCTTTTAATTTCATAGTTTCAGTCACCATCCACTAATCCACCATCCAATAATTTTGGAGCCCAAGGAAATAAAATCTGTCACTGTTTATACTTTTTCCCCTTCAATTTGCCATGAAGTGATGGGACTGGATGCCATGATCATTGTTTTTTGAATGTCGAGTTTTAAGCCAGCTTTTTCACTCTCCTCTTTCATCCTCATCTAGAGGCTTTTTAGTTCCTCTTCACTTTCTGCCATTAGAGTGGTTATCACCTGTATATCTGAGGTTGTTGATATTTTTCCTGGCAATGTTGATTCCAGCTTGTGATTCATCCAGCCCAGCATTTCTCGTGACTTGCTAGATTACCAGTTTATTACAAGACTGTTAAAGGATACAAATTGATGGCCTGATGCATAGGGTGATATAAAGGCCCGATGCATATGGTGAACAAAGAGGCATCTACCTCATGGAGCTGGGGGCCTGGCATGGCAGAGCATGGATGCATTCTGGTTTACTAACTGAGAAGGTCTCTGAACCCCCTCCTTCTGAATTATTATGAGGTTTCATGACATAAACATGATTGATTAAATCACTGACCATGAGTGAGTGATTGAACATCCAGCCCTTCTCCACTCCCTGCATAGCAGGAGATAAGACTGAGAGTTCCAGCTATTTATGACTGATTCTCCTGGTGACCATCTCCATCTTTTGTCTGTCTGTCAGAGATTTGCTCAGTCATGTCTGACTGTTTGCAACCCCACAGACTGTATGTAGCCTACCAGGCTCCTCTGTCCATGGAATTCTCCAGGCAAGAATACTGGAGTGGGTTGTCATTCCCTTCTTCAGGGGATCTTCCTGACCCAGGGATTGAACCTGGGTCTCCCACACTGCAGGCAGATTTTTCACCATCTGAGGCACCAGGGAAGAGGGTTTCCAAAAGTCATTTCAGTAACATAAACTCTGTTGTGGATGACAGGGGCTTGTTACGAATAACCAGATACCCACTTACAGTTCTCAGGAACTGAGGACAAGAGACCAAATACGATAACAAAGATACTCCATTGCTCTTCTCACTTAAGAAATTCCAAGCGTCTGAGGAGCTGTGAGTCAGGAACAATGGACAGAAGACCAAAATATATACTTATTATAATTCCTAATATCATGCACACTTTGCCCATTCTATAATGGGGGCTGCCCATCTGTTTCTCTTGATATCCTCCCAATGCCTGGGCTTTTTCGTATTCAGTACACTCTTCCCAGGTGTTACCATCCTTTCTGATGACTTTTATTTTCATCTGTATGCGAATGACTGTCAGGTCATCAGCCCATATCTGTGCGACCTACTGCCTCTTGGGCTATTCTGTTAGCTTATCCCTCTCGAACTGCCAATGACCACATCCACGAGTTCACATATCACCTTTCTCTTCAAGATTGTTCTCCCTCTGTTCCCATTCAGCTGAACACGAAACCTGGTGTTATCCTGACCAGTTCATTCAGCTTCAACCTCCACACACAGTGACTCACCTTGTCCACCTCTTTCTTACACAGCTCTTGAATGCTGTCAGATCAGATCAGGTCAGTTGCTCAGTCATGTCCGACTCTTTGCAACCCCATGAATTGCAGCACGCCAGGCCTCCCTGTCCATCACCAACTCCCGGAGTTCACTGAGACTCACGTCCATTGAGTCAGTGATGCCATCCAGCCATCTCATCCTCTGTCGTCCCCTTCTCCTCCTGCCCCCAATCCCTCCCAGCATCAGAGTCTTTTCCAATGAGTCAACTCTTCACATGAGGTGGCCAAAGTACTGGAGTTTCAGCTTTAGCATCATTCCTTCCAAAGAAATCCCAGGGCTGATCTCCTTCAGAATGGACTGGTTGGATCTCCTTGCAGTCCAAGGGACTCTCAACAGTCTTCTCCAACACCACAGTTCAAAAGCATCAATTCTTCGGTGCTCAGCCTTCTTCACAGTCCAACTCTCACATCCATACATGACCACAGGAAAAACCATAGCCTTGACTAGATGGACCTTCGTTGGCAAAGTAATGTCTCTGCTTTTGAATATGCTATCTAGGTTGGTCATAACTTTCCTTCCAAGGAGTAAGCGTCTTTTAATCTCATAGCTGCAGTCACCATCTGTAGTGATTTTGGAGCCCAGAAAAATAAAGTCAGCCACTGTTTCCACTGTTTCCCCATCTATTTGCCATGAAGTGGTGGGACCGGATGCCATGATCTTCGTTTTCTGAATGTTGAGCTTTAAGCCAACTTTTTCACTCTCCACTTTCACTTTCATCAAGAGGCTTTTGAGTTCCTCTTCACTTTCTGCCATAAGGGTGGTGTCATCTGCATATCTGAGGTTATTGATATTTCTCCCGGCAATCTTGATTCCAGCTTGTGTTTCTTCCAGTCCAGCGTTTCTCATGATGTACTCTGCATATAAGTTAAATAAACAGGGTGACAATATACAGCCTTGACGAACTCCTTTTCCTATTTGGAACCAGTCTGTTGTTCCATGTCCAGTTCTAACTGTTGCTTCCTGACCTGCATACAAATTTCTCAAGAGGCAGATCAGGTGGTCTGGTATTCCCATCTCTTTCAGAATTTTCCACAGTTTATTGTGATCCACACAGTCAAAGGCTTTGGCATAGTCAATAAAGCAGAAATAGATGTTTTTCTGGAACTCTCTTGCTTTTTCCATGATCCAGCAGATGTTGGCAATTTAATCTCTGGTTCCTCTGCCTTTTCTAAAACCAGCTTGAACATCAGGAAGTTCATGGTTCACGTATTGCTGAAGCCTGGCTTGGAGAATTTTGAGCATTACTTTACTAGCATGTGAGATGAGTGCAATTGTGCGTTAGTTTGAGCATTCTTTGGCATTGCCTTTCTTTGGGATTGGGATGAAAACTGACCTTTTCCAGTCCTGTGGCCACTGCTGAGTTTTCCAAATTTGCTGGCATATTGAGTGCAGCACTTTCATAGCATCATCTTTCAGGATTTGGAATAGCTCAACTGGAATTCCATCACTTCCACTAGCTTTGTTCATAGTGATGCTTTCTAAGGCCCACTTGACTTCACATTCCAGGATGTCTGGCTCTAGGTCAGTAAGTTAAAAAATGATTAAAGAAGACAGTTCTGGTGATATCAGCAAACTTTATTTAATGCTTCATGAAGCAGACAGTCTCCATTCTGAGAACAACACCATGGGGCAGAAGGCAGGAAGCCTTTGTAAGATAAGAATAAAGAACAAAGAAGAGAAACATAGGAAATAGCAGATTGGCTGGGGTCACAAGGTCACCCTTGTTTGGGATGAGAAGGCCCAGAGTTGGGTTGGCATTTGGTAATTGGCTGACTGGACATCCTGGGTTTCTGGTCAAGAGAAGTGTTTACAGGGACATGAAAGTTATGTAGGTTTTGATTTGCAAATGTGATGCCTCAGGTAGAAGTGGCTTCATCTTGGGCCTGGCAGCTTCCCCAGTGGCTCATCAGTAAAGAATCCGGGAGATGCAGTCACGGGAGATGCAGGTTCAATCCCTGGGGTCGGGAAGACAAACAAACAACCAAGCTGTGGGTGGACCTAGAGATTATCCTACTAAGTGAAGTGAGTCAGACAGTGGAAGACAAATATCCTATGATGTCACTTCTACGTAGAATCTTAAAAAAAAGATACAAATGAACTTATTTACAAAATAGAAACAGACTCACAGACATTGAAAACAAACTTACACTTACTGAAGGGGAGAGGGAGGGAGGGATAAATTAGGAGTTTGGAATTAACAGATTCATGCTGTTATATATAAAATAAACAACAAGGACGTCCTGTATAGCACAGGGAACTATATTCAATATCTTATAAGAACCTATAATGAAAAAGGATCTGAAAAAGAACATATATATATACACACTCACACATATATATGTATATGTATGTGTGTGTATAACTACATCACTTTGCCCCACACCTGGAACTAACACAACACTGTAAACCAACTATACTTCCATAGAAACAACAGCAGCAACTGAGCTCCTCATCATGGCATACAGGTGTTTATTGACTAGCACCACAACCACAATTCTCACCTCATCCCCGAAACCCTTCTGCTCCAAGTCCTTAGACGAACTCAGCATATGGCTGTTTGATGGACATTTCCCAGGGGGTTCCAAGCCATCCTGGGCTGCCCTTATCACAGCCAGTTATCCTACTGAATCGAAATCGCTCGTTTGCTTGCCTTTTGAGAGCAGGATCAATGTCTTGCTCATCTCTGTGTCTCCATCACAGTGTCTGGTGTGGAGCTGGCCTCCATAACCATTTGTTGAATTAGGAACTCAGTTGTCTTGCTATGAAGAAGAGCCTCATTTAAAAAATATTAGGACTAAAAAAACAATATATGGAGATGCGATTCTTTTCCACAGACTGTAATGCATTACTCATGGTCTTTGACAATTCAAGTCAAAGAAAGTAAGGTTACAGGAGATACAGATTATACTTATAAGGCTACATATTATAATTAACAAGGGCAACTATATTTGTGTAATTAACTCTACAGAGATTTTACCATATTGGGAAACTGCTTAGAGTCCTAAAAACAGCAGATGTACAGGCTACATTCTTTAATCGTGATCCACTAGAAACAGAAGAAACAACAAAAATCACACCTAGAAGGAAGACAAATAGGGTTAAAAATACAAAGTGAGATATAAGAAGTATTGAGAGAAATGTAAAATTGTGGTACTCTTGTGCATGGTTCCATGCTAACAATAATGAAAACCTTTCTGCTGGGTTTCTGAGAAAGGACATAATTTCAAAATTGACTCAAGAAAAATGGATTGCCCATGATGGAAAAAAAACTTGTTGGCACTGTGCCCATACTGTTTTATAGTGACTTCTTTCAAACTTGTAAAAGATCTATTATGACAATATAGAAAACATGGAATTCTACTCAACTGATTTTGCTTAAACCATAGTATTCTAACATTCAACCTGACCCAGAGAACCAAATTAAAGGAAAACTATAGATTTCTGGAATCTCCATTTTTCCTTCTCTTTTTACAGCCCTTGAAGTTCTTTTCACCTAATACCTGAATTTCAGCAAATTCTCAGCTGGGGAGAATTTTTCAGACACTGCAGTCCTTCAATTGGTCTTCCAGGAACTGGCTGCTCATTTTCTCAGAGTCTCTTTGATGTTGTCACTCTTAGTCTCTAACCGTGGCAGAGGGACCCCAAATTTCCCATCTGTGAGGTCCATCATCCTCACCATACATTTTTCCAGGCTTCTCTCAACATCCAGGCTAACAACCACACGTTCTCCTCTCAAATCTAAAGGGAGATGATGTCATGGGTCAACCCTAAGTGTATCTCGGAATTCACTTTCACAGTCAATTAAACTGTGATGCAGAAAACAAATCCACTTACACACACACTCCCCCTTCAATTATTCTCACTCATATAAATGGCTTTGAGCTCGAGTCATTTAGGTTTCCAGCAAGTTCCAGTAACCCAATTTAATTTGTCAATTAAATTATTGAAAGGAAGGTGGCAATCGCTTTACAAAGAAATCAGGGAGAAAGAAAATGTCTTTTTTAAAAAGATAATTTAAAAGACATTTTCAAAAAATGTCTCAAACTTCCTTTCATTATGATCCAGTCTAACTTCAATCATTGACTTCTGAATTCAGTCTTGGGTGAGTTATCCTGCAGAAATCCCAATGTCAGGCGTAGTGGCTGACAACCAGGGTTTATTTCTCATTCAAATTACATGCCCCCTGTGGATTAGCTCCATGTTGCATTCACTCTGGGGGCCAGGATGAAGGAACACCCCCTATTTATGTGCTTTTGTGGCAGAAAAAAAAGAGAAATGGCAGGACACACTGATGGGTTTGAAACTTTTCCTCAGAATTCCATCACTTTCATATACAAATTTCATTCTCATTTTATTGGCCAAAGCCTGGTGCGAATGGGCAGGGAGACATCCTCTGACAGGAAAGGGGAAGAAATCATTGGAAATAATATAACCCGTTACAGCCCACACTCTTTTCCTAAATACTCACTTCCCTCCCTTCAGACACAAAAAGCATTCATCCCCTCCCCAAGGAAGACACTTGGAAGTCCCACCCAAGGACAACGGAAGACTCAAGATCTAGAATCTCAAGATGTAGATGACTTCTCTTGATCTGAAGACATATGAGCTTATGGAGACAAATTACCCTCCCCTGCCACCATGCACACACATGTATAATAATGGCAGAGTTGGGCTAACCACCAAGAACGTGCTCATCCAGAAAACAAACAATGGAAGATACACATCAGCCAAAGCCTCAGAGCAATTCTGAAATCCTGTTGAACAGACCTTGGGGTGAAGAATGTTACTTGATTAGATTAGACCCTAGTTCTGTTTCCTGGTGGCTCAGGTGGTAAAGAGTCTGCCTGCAATGCAGGAAACCCGGGTTTGATCCCTGGGTCAAGAAGATCTCCTGGAGAAGAGAATGGCCACCCACTCCAGTGTTCTTCCCTGGGGAATTCCATGGACAGAGGAGCCTGGTGGTGCACAGTCCATGGGGTCTCAAAGAGCCGGACACAACTGAGAAACTTTCACTGTTTGGAGGGCTTCCGTGGTGGCTCAGATGGTAAAGGATCTGCCTTCAGTGCGGGAGACCTGGGTTCATTCCCTGGGCTGGGAAGATCCCTGGAGAAGGGAATCGCTGCCCACTCCAGTATTCTTGCCTGGAATATTCCATGGACAGAGGAGCCTGGCAGGCCACAGTCCATGGGGTCATGAAGACTCAGACACAACTGTGTAAGTCATGTAGGAGGGTTCCCTTTTCTCCACATCCTCTCCATATTTATTGTTTGTAGATTTTTTCATGATGACCATTCTGACTAGTGTGAGGTAGCAAAGCTTTTGCACAGCAAAGGAAACAATAAACAAGATTAAAAGACAATCCTCAGAATGGAAGAAAATAATTGCAAATGAAACAATATGACAAACGGTTAATCTCCATGATATCTAAGTAGCTCATACAGCTCAATATCAGGAAAACAAAGAGCCTAATCAAAAAATGGGCAGAAGACCTAAACAGACATTTCTCCAGAAAAGACATACAGATGTCCAATAAACACATGAAAAGATGCTCTACATTACTAATTATTAGAGAAATGCAAATCAAAACTACAATGAGGTATCATCTGTTTATTTCACTCTGAGTTGATTTCTTTCTTATAGATGAGCAACCACTTGCAACTTGCAGATAGACCCTGCTGCACCCAAACTTTTTACCTAAAGCCACAGACTTATTCAATATGTATCCACCCTCTGAGTTATCACAGGCAACAGTTTTACCAAATGTTTTGCTACTGCGTAACATGGGTTGAAGAAAGTAGGGAAAACCACTAGACCATTCAGGTATGACCTAAATCAAATCCCTTATGATTATACAGTGGAAGTGAGAAATAGATTTAAGGGCCTAGATCTGATAGAGTGCCTGATGAACTATGGACTGAGGTTCATGACACTGTACAGGAGACAGGGATCAAGACCATCCCCATGGAAAAGAAATGCAAAAAAGCAAAATGGCTGTCTGGGGAAGCCTTACAAATAGCTGTGAAAAGAAGAGAAGCAAAAAGCAAAGGAGAAAAATAAGATATAAGCATCTGAATGCAGAGTTCCAAAGAATAGCAAGAAGAGATAAGAAAGCCTTCCTCAGTGATCAATGCAAAGAAATAGAGGAAAACAACAGAATGGGAAAGACTAGAGATCTCTTCAAGAAAATTAGAGATACCAAGGGGACATTTCATGCAAAGATGGGCTCGATAAAGGACAGAAATGGTATGGACCTAACAGAAGCAGACGATATTAAGAAGAGATGGCAAGAATACACAGAAGAACTATAAAAAAAGATCTTCATGACCCAGATAATCACGATGATGTGATCACCGACCTAGAGCCAGACATCCTGGAATGTGAAGTCAAGTGGGCCTTAGAAAGCATCACTACGAACAAAGCTAGAGGAAGTGATGAAATTCCAGTTGAGCTATTTCAAATCCTGAAAGATGATGCTGTGAAAGTACTGCACTCAATATGCCAGCAAATTTGGAAAACTCAGCCTGTGTCCACAGGACTGGAACGGTCAGTTTTCATTCAAATCCCAAAGAAAGGCAATGCCAAAGAATGCTCAAACTAACGCACAATTGCACTCATCTCACATGCTAGTAAAGTAATGCTCAAAATTCTCCAAGCCAGGCTTCAGCAATACGTGAACCGTGAACTTCCTGATCTTCAAGCTGGTTTTAGAAAAGGCAGAGGAACCAGAGATCAAATTGCCAACATCCACTGGACCATGGAAAAAGCAAGAGAGTTCCAGAAAAACATCTATTTCTGCTTTATTGACTATGCCAAAGTCTTTGACTATGTGGATCACAATAAACTGTGGAAAATTCTGAAAGAGATGGGAATACCAGACCACCTGATCTGTCTCTTGAGAAATCTGTATGCAGGTCAGGAAGCAACAGTTAGAACTGGACATGGAACAACAGACTGGTTCCAAATAGGAAAAGGAGTTCGTCAAGGCTGTATATTGTCACCCTGCTTATTTAACGTATATGCAGAGTACATCATGAGAAATGCTGGGCTGGAAGAAACACAAGCTGGAATCAAGATTGCCGGGAGAAATATCAATAACCTCAGATATGCAGATGACACCACCCTTGTGGCACAAAGTGAAGAGGAACTCAAAAGCCTTTTGATGAAAGTGAAAGTGGAAAGTGAAAAAGTTGGCTTAAAGCTCAACATTCAGAAAACGAAGATCATGGCATCTGGTCCCACCACTTCATGGCAAATAGACGGGGAAACAGTGGAAACAGTGGCTGACTTTATTTTTCTATGTTCCCAAATCACTGCAGATGGTGACTGCAGCCATGAAATTAAAAGACACTTACTCCTTGGAAGGAAAGTTGTGACGAACCTAGATAGCATATTCAAAAGCAGAGACATTACTTTGCCAACAAAGATTCGTCTAGTCAAGGCTATGGTTTTTCCTGTGGTCATGTATGGATGTGAGAGTTGGACTATAAAGAAAGCTGAGTGCTGAGGAATTGATGCTTTTGAACTGTGGTGTTGGAGAAGACTGTTGAGAGTCCCTTGGACTGCAAGGAGATCCAACCAGTCCATTCTGAAGGAGATCAGCCCTGGGATTTCTTTGGAGGGAATGATGCTGAAGCTGAAACTCCAGTACTTTGGCCACCTCATGTGAAGAGTTGACTCATTGGAAAAGACTGTGATGCTGGGAGGGATTGGGGGCAGGAGGAGAAGGGGACGACAGAGGATGAGATGGCTGGATGGCATCACTGACTCGATGGACGTGGGTCTGGGTGAACTCCGGGAGTTGGTGATGGACAGGGAGGCCTGGCGTGCTGCGATTCATGGGGTCGCGAAGAGTCGGACATGACTGAGCGACTGAACTGAACTGCACTGAACATGGGTTGTTATCTTCCCAGCCACCAATACCATTTTCTTTCTATTTTAATTTTGGTTGTACTGGCTCTGTGTCACCGTGTGCAGGCTTTCTCTAGTTACAGAGAGCTGGGGCTACTCTCCAGTTGTGGAATACGGGCTTAGTTGCCCCAAGGCATGGGGGATCTTCCTGGACCAGGGATCAAACTGGTGTCCCCTGCATTGCAAGGTAGACTCTTAACCACTGGACCACCAGGGAAGCCCCCAATACTGTTTTCTTATTTCCCACTGCCTGCCTGACCCAGGAATCCACACATCATATTTTAGAATTTTTGTTATGGTAGCTTCTCATTTCTATGTACTAATTTCTGTATTGTTGACTCAAACCAAGTTATACCATAGTAATAAAGAAGCCCCAAACCTCTGTGGCTAATAATGACAAAGGACATTTCTTACTCACATTACTTTTCTTTTATGGGCTGTCTTCTCCACTTTATCCTCATTCTGGGACCTGTTCTTTTTAGGGCATGCTGTTCTCATCAAAGAAGTAAAAGGTCACAGACTAGAACCACATGATGGCTCTTAAAGTGTCTAATCGATAATACCCTATGTGAGTTCTACTCTCGTTTCATTGGCCAAAAAAGTGATAGAACCAAATCTGATAGAAATGGAGTGGAAAGGTTAATCTCCCTTGCGGGGGAAGAACATAAGTGGAAACATTACACCTTTTTCTCAGCTGTTCTGCATAAACATGACTTTGAACGTGCAAACGTGCATTTTATCTTGTTAGAACAAGATACATACTTAGAGCAAGATGAGAGTTGCTGATTTCTTGGAAGGTTTAAAACTTTCTAGAGACATATGCATTGTCTGAAGTGTGACACAACTCCAAAGTACGCGAGGTGTGGAGGGGTGATAGCAGATGGCTGGATGAGCAGGAAGAAGCCAAACGAGCAGGTGGCGTGTTTTTCACCAGGAGTCTCGACGGAGCGGGGAATGTCGCACTCCCTGAATTCTGAGAAGTTCCTGCAAGTTCACAAGTGTGCTTGAAGCTGAGTGTGGCGGAAAACTGCTCATCTGATGTCTTGAAAAGCTGGGACAAGTTTGCGTAGAGGAGGCTTGGGACTTGCTAGTCATGTCCCAGGTGGCGCTAGTGATGAAAAACCCATCTGCCAAGGCAGGAGATGTAAGATGTAGAAGATCGAATCACAAGACACAGGTTGGGGAAGATCCCCTGGAGGAGGGCAGGGCAACCCACTCCAGGATTCTTGCCTGGAAAATCCCATGGACAGAGGAGCCTGGTGGGCTACAGTCCATGGGGTCACAGTCGGACATGACTGAAGCAATTACACATCATACATCATGCCCCAAGCTAAGTTCTCACCACCGTGTGCCCAGACCTTCTCATGCCCCTTTTATCTCCACAGTTCGACATGCAGAGGATAACTCTGGAAGAGTTGAAGCACATCCTCTATCATGCCTTCCGGGACCACTTAACGATGAAGGACATTGAGAACATCATCATCAACGAGGAGGAGAGCCTGAATGAGACCTCGGGGAATTGCCAGACAGAGTTTGAAGGCGGTAAGTACCCTTGTTTTTTTAATCATCAGTATTTAGTTTAAAAAGTAAGTGTTTATTTTATTTTTTATATTTATTTATTTATTTGACTGCATGGGGTCTTGGGCTTCCCTGGTAGCTCAGATGGTAAAGAATATGCCTGCAATGTGGAAGACGTGGGTTCAGTTCCTGTGTTGGGAAGATCCCCTGGAGGAGGGCATGACAATCCACTCCAGTATTCTTGCCTGGAGAATCCCCATGGACAGAGGAGCCTGGTGGGCTACAGACCATGGGGTCACAAAGAGTTGGACTGAGCATATACATGGGGTCTTAGTTGCATCACGCAGGGTCTTCTATCATGGTACACAGGCTCAGTAATTGAGGTGCTTGGGCTTGGTTGCTCCACAGCATGTGGGAGCAACTTAGTTCCCCGACCAGGAGTTGAACCCACATCCCCTACATTGCAAGGTAGATTCCTAACCACTGGACCACTGGGGAAGTTCCCAGTAAGTACCTTTGCTTCTGCTCTCTGCCTGCTTTAGAAGAGGCCAACGCCTCCACATCCTCTGGATGAAAAATGTGTTTACAGACTCCTGGGGTGAAGTGGCCATGGATGGAACCCACAAATCCAGGACCAAAGCTAAAATATCCTTTGTGCAAAGATGCAGTAGGTTTCTGTTTTTTCTATTTTTCCCCCAAACTGAATTTTTGCAAGACTTGTGTTGACCCTTCCTTCCTTTGGTGACTCTGAGGTCTGTGACTTGCTGAGGGGCTTAGTGATGTGGGCCTTTAGTTAGTGGGGGCCGCTTGGGTGGTGCAAAGAGCCTGTTTAAGCTACTGGATCAAGTCGAGTGGCTAATTGTGTGACCTTGGGCAAGGGGTGTAGCTTCTCTGAGTGTGTATCCTCACCCGTAAACATCGAGGTAGTTACATCTACTTCACAAGATCCTTAGAAATGGATTACTTTTATGCTATGGTCTCTGAACACACTGGCCAAAAAAAATAAAAGCCATGCTCATGAGAAAAACTTTGATGAACCCCACCAAGTAGTTACAGAAGAAATAGCTTCTCCTAGGGCCAAAAATGAGATCGTGAGAGGTCATTTCTTTTAGGTTCATGAAAGAAAAATAAAGCCTACCTTATTCCCTAATCAGTAGAGAGTTCCAGGGAAGTTAAATAATTGAATCCCTCTTTCCAACTTTGAAAGTCAGAGCTGTTAAAACTCTGATGTACAGATATTTTTTAAAATTACCTTAAAACAGCATAGCAGGCTACCAGCAATTTTTAACTTAAGGTTGAGACTTTTTAAAAAGGTCTACTACTTTCTTCTGGGTTTTTTTTTTTTTTTTTTTCCTGAACATATTGCAACAAGCCAATATGTGCAGATGGTAAGCTGTCACAGAAAGACCAGAATGCAATTTGGTTCCCTGGTCTTGGAGTTGCTGCATTAGAACCGGCTGAACCCCACAACAGGCAGACGACATGGGACTGAGTTGGTCCTGGGCACCTGTGGGCCCTGTCTGGGCTGAACTGTTGCGGGAAATGGCTTATCCTCCGTGACGGCAAAAGTAACCGAAGTCTGGGAACTAGGCAGGGGATTGGGGTAAACTTAAGAGCAATGCACCCTTGTTAACGCTGTTCACATTTAAAGGTTTCAAAAGTGCTGGCTTCCCAGGTGGTGCCAGAGGTAAAGAACCCACCTGCCAATGCAGGAGATGCAGGTCAATCCCTGGGTCAGGAAGATCCCCTGGAGGAGGGCATGGCAACCCACACCAGTATTCTTGCCTGGAGAATCCCATGGACAGAGGAGCCTGGCCGGCTACAGCACATAGGGTTGCTATGAGTCGGACATGACCGAAGTGACTTGGCATGCAGTGTACACAGCGAACAAAACCCACTTGTGGTTCAGAAGGTGCCTTGGTCACCCTGCCTGGGACCTGGGCCATAGCATCAATGACTGCATTTGGAGTTGGAGCCACACAGACCACACTAGGGCAGGAAGGTCACAGCCAATGCCATTTACAGCTGGGCAGGCAGGGGAAGTGGGAGGATGAACAACAGTGAGGAGGGCAGGGATTGGATTAAAATTTCATATAACAGCAGGCCTGGCTTCTCCGTTCCATCTGGTTCTTAGCTGATAGACTCGGTGCTCACACAGTAGAAGCATTGGGGGGTGGGCCCCAGCTGTCAGACACACTCTTGAGATGGGTAGGAAGAGTATTTCTGGGCATTGCTTTTTTCCACAAGAGCCTTTGTTTATGGATTGGTGTTTTATTCAGAGAAATGTCGCAAGTCTTAGTAATTTGAGAAAGGTCAGACTGCCCTGGGAAATCATCTGAACTCTAAGCACTGTCTTTTTATTACCCAAAAGCTCATCTATTAATAAAATAAATGGCTGACTTAGGGGTTTCCTGGGTATGCTTTAATGATTAGTTCATATAGGATTAGCCACAGTTCCCATTTAGGGGTGATTGATAAGGACCAGGAAACTGTGCTTTAAAATTCATGGTCTTATTTAATAAAAGAAATATTATTTGTGATTAGCACCTTGCTTTCTTGAGTGACCTATGTGACCTTGATTACACAATCCCTTTTATGTATTTTCACGGCAGAGAGGGTTTTTAAAGTACATTAGCGCTTTTTGGCCCCAAACACAACCTCGTGTGTTTAGTGGTAAGATTTTTCCAACCTGGGATATGATCCGTGTCACCAGTGCATTTATTTAATGCCTGCAGCCCTCCCCAGATTCAGGAAGGAGCCTCCCCGATTTCACTCTGGGCAAAGATGTCTGGAAAGAGACGGACACACAGACACAGAATTCTCCCTGGTGCCCCAGGACCGAGAGAGTCCATTTGAGACCTTGTGGTGACCTTGGCCTTCTCCCTTCCATCTTTCCCCTATGCCTGCTGCCCACAGACAGGGGCCTGTTGGCAGTTTGAGCCTCTCCCTGCTTCTACCGCCGTCTGATGGCCTAATTGCATGGCTTAGGCTTCCTGAATCTTCTTGGCCTTCAGCTGTTTGGGCTGACGCATCCTGCCAGCGGTCAACCTCTTCCTGTCTGCTCTCACCCTTGATCCAGGCTGCACACTCGCCTGTCCAGTCCCTTCACCTGTAGCCTGGCTGACATCTCAGAATCCCCCTCCAACCTGGCAGTATCCACCATCACACATCTTGGTTGGTAAATGCAGCATCTAACTCTGAAGGGACATGGTGGTTTCCTTTCTTTCTTTCAGTGATGGACCTCTTTATTTATTTATTTTTGACTGCACTGGGTCTTCGTTGCTGCTCGAGGGCTTTCTCTAGTTGCAGCAAGTAGGGGCTACTCTCTAGGTGCGGTGCATGGGCTTCTCATTTCTATGGCCTCTCTTGTTACAGAACATGGGCTGTGAGTGGCACAGGCTTCAGTAGTTGTAGCTCCCGAGCTCTAGAGCACAGGCGCAGTAGTTGAGGCACACGGGCTTAGTTGCTCCGTGGCATGCGGAATCTTCCTGGACCAGGGATCAAACCCTTGTCCCCTGAATTGGCAGGTAGATTCTTAACCACTGGACCACCAGGGAAGTTCCGCGATGGAACTCTTCTCTCTCCAAATTTTATCTTCTCAGCAACCCCAATTGACCGATGGAGAAAGGGAGCTGGGACATTCCCCCAGACCCAGAGCCCTGCTCCCAGACCACCTCCCCTCTTGCTGCTCCCCACCCAGGATGCTCTCTCTTCCTCCTCCTCTTTTTAGAGCTTTGCTGAAGCCAACATATTCCCATGCTGATTAGCTTGCCTGTAAAGCTGGATGACCCATGGTGCTTGGAAATTCTGCTGTATTTGGTATCAGAGGAAGGACTCAAGGAGGAATAAAAACCTAAAGATGCAGGAAGTCTTTGCCTTAAAAAGGTGAAAGGGCACATCTGTTTCAGAGCAAAGAAGGAGGGGATAGCCAGGGAAACAGGCATTTTGCAGCAGAGTCAGAATCTGAAGAAGCCCACGTCAGATGTCTTGTAGCTCAGCAATGCTGGAGCTTCTGGAGTGTGAAGGAAGTTTGAAAATGCTGTAGTGTGAGTCCCTTAGAAATTAACAGGAGGGTTTTCAAAGGCCGTCAGCATCATTTTATGTCAGTGACTGTATTTTTTTAAAGGTCACTAGCCTTTTATTTATTTATTTAACAGTGAAAATGTGTTAGTCACTCAGTTGTGTCCGACTCTGCAGCCACATGGACTGTGTAGCCCACCGGGCTCTTCTGTCCATGGGATTCTCCAAGCAAGAATACTCAGTAGGTAGCCACTCCTTTCTCCAGAGAATTTTCCTGACCTGGGGATCAAACCCAGGTCTCTTGCATTGCAGGCAGACTCTTTACCATCTGAGCTACCAGGAAAGCCCATTTAACACTGAAGGCTTTTAAAATATACATTTTTGTGTTTATTTGGCTGTGCCACGTCTTAGTTGAGGCACGTGGGATCTTTAGTTGTGGCATGTGGGATCTAGTTCCTGGACCAGGGATCAAACCACAGGCTCCCTACAGCGGGAGCCTGGGGTCTTAGCCACTGAACCACCAGAGAAGTCCCTCAATGGCTGTATTTCTCACTTTTATGAATCTTGGGTCTGATACTTTCACAAATGTGTTCAGATTTTGATCATTAAGTTAGGAAGTATTGATTATTCCACACGAATGGAAAAATTTGAAGAAACGGGTCAGGAGTCTGAAGGGTGAGGTGCCTCTGATAGGAGATGTTTCGGGGGGCAGTTGTCTACTTTTTAGGTTTCATTTTGCTTTGGTTTCACTTTATTTGTTGGATTTTTAGGTCAACACAGACCACACACCTACTCCACCCCACCTCATGCACACACAGCCCTTTGCATACTCCGATCTGCCTTATCTTCATGGTAGGTAGGGCTCTGCAATCATTAGGTAAGCATTACTTTTCTCATCTTCTCCCACAAAAAGGACAAGAGGAAATAGAATGAAATTCCAAGTTACATATAAGGAAAGTTTTCCTGACATCTTCAGGAAGTCCTGAAGTAGGGCCTCACAGCATGGGTAGATTTTCCTAGAGCCCCAGAAGAAGTCATTTACAGAAAACCCCAGGAAGGCAGAGAAGAGCCTAGAACACTCTAGAAGAATCTAACACAAAGATTCTGATGTGGACTTCCCATCATTCACACCTGGTTTAATAGGGAGAAAATCAACTTGAGTCAGACACTTGACCAGGTGTCAAGCCACATCTGGGTGCTTTGGATAACAGGTCGTTAACCCCACTAAGTTCAGGGGCTCCCTGGTGTTACCCAGAGTTGGCAGTCTCTGTGTCCCCAATCCAGTGAGACTATTTCACTAAAAGCTGAACTTCCAGGCCCTCTCAACCCCTTGTTTTTAAAATTCCTTTACTAAGATAGAATAAACTGATGTACTAATGTGTTGTCAGTATTTCTGTCTCAATTATTTGGTGAAATAGATAGGTCAGCATCTGCCAGCACAGGTCAGATATAAGACTTTGTGACCACTCACAATGCCCACTCACCATCCATCCCAATTGTGCCTGCTCAGTCACTCAGTCGTGCCCAACTCTTTGTGACCCTATAGACTGCAGCCTGCCAGGCTCCTCTGTCCATGGGATTCTCCAGGCAAGAATACTGGAGTGGGTTGCTGTGCCCTACTCCACGGGATCTTCCCGGCCCAGGGATCAAACCCTCGTCTCCTGCATCTCCTGCATTGGAGGCAGATTCTTTATCCACTGAGCCACCCGGGAAACCCATTCATGCTAATAAGGGAGGTTTAAGATGGTTTGCTTTGGTTGGACCACCTGTAATCACGGGCTATTTTGACTCTGGAGAACATAAGCTTGGTGACACTAAGAGGCAAATTTCCCATTTTATTATTTGGTTCCAGTCCCTTGACATATATGGAATTCAGTGGCCTTGTGTTTGAATCATCTATTCTCCCATCACTGACGCCTTTTTCAGAATTCTTACAATAAATCATGTTGAATGTTAAGTTCAGTAGTGTTTGCTTCCAGAATGTTTACTGCTTCACTCACATTGACCAGTCTAGGAGGACTGGGATAAGGGATAGCTGTCTGGCATGCCTGCCAAGTGCTGTTCATTTGTTAACACACTGGACTGACCTGTAGGCAGGTACTAAGGGATCAGTTCTGTGGCCCCCAGGCAACAGATGAGGAAACCAAGACTCAGCAAGGTGGTCATTTATCCAAAGTCAAACAGCGAGTAAGGATTTGAATCTGGGTCCACCTGACCAAACCATGCCCTGGCTCTCCATCGTGGTCCTGAGTCATTTCCTCAAGCTTAGGCATTTCAAAGACACTTTACAGAATGGCTCTTCACTGTCCTTACTCCTTTTCCATTTCTTCGAATGAAATCATATTATTAACATATCTGGAAGTTGAGTAGAATTGCACGCAGCAGGATCTGTGTGTGAGCCCTTTCAAGACACATCCCTCAAGTGTTGTCCCTAAATGGAATACCAGCTGTCGGAGTTCTGTAGACAATCTGACAACATGCACGGGAGAGGGAAATCAAGCAAAAGTCATCAACTGGGGAATAAATAGTTTCTCTGAAAGCCACAGCAGAGCTCTTCCATACCATTCAGCATGATGGACAAGGGATACAACTGCCAGAGGGGTGACCCAGGCCAGGCAGCCCCAGAGGATTCCTATGCAGTCATTCAGGTTCTCTTCTCTGCCCTGTGTAGACTAGCCATGTGATCCAGGGAACTTACTTTAAAACTCTCTGAGTTGTGCAGACATAAAGAACAGAGTTTTGGACACAGTGGGGGAAGGAGAGGGTGGGACAATTTGAGAGAGTAGCATTGAAACATACATTGAAAGTGAAAGTCACTCAGTTGTCTCTGACTCTTTGCGACCCCATGGACTATACAGTCCATGGAATTCTCCAGGCCAGAATACTGGAGTGGGTAGCCTTTCCCTTCTCCAGGAGATCTTCCCAACCCAGGGATCAAACCCAGGTCTCCCGCATTGCAGGCAGATTCTTTACCAGCTAAGCCACAAGGGAAACCCAACATATACATTACCATTTGTAAAATAGGTAGCTGGTGGGACTTTGCTGTATGATGCAGGGAACCCAAATCCGGTGCTTGGTGACAACCTAGATGAGTGTTGATGGGGTGGGAGATGGGAAGGAGGTTCAAGAGGGAGGGGTTGTCAGAGACAACTATGGCTGATTCATTTTGATGTATGGCAGAAACCAACACAATATTGTAAAGTAATTATCCTCCAATTAAAAATAAAATTAAAAAAAATGCCCTGCATTTAGCACAATGACACACATAGCAGGTACTCAGTAAATGTTTGCTGAATGACTGAAAAAAATAAAACTCTCTGAGTCTTTTTTTTTTCTTTCCATCCATCCCATGGAAAGATTGGACAATGGTGGTCACAACTAGATTCAAATACTTCTGGGCTCCTTGAAAGGTCAAAAAGAATTTTGCAGCTGTGTCTCCTCAAGTTGTCCCTGCTGAAATCAGAGTGTCTCTGTTGGATGTCAGATGGACATCTGGATTTGGAGACCTGGCCGTGCACCTTGGGTATCACATGCCTATCCAGCTGAAAAGGGCATGGCATGTCACCCACACCATCTGCTCCCAGCTCAGAGGGGGTGATAACTTTACTAAAATAAAACCTGTTCTCCGGGGTAGGTGTCGGAGGTTAAGGGGTAGGTGAGGTCCATGGCAGGTGAGACAGTAGACAGTTTGAAAGAAAGTTAGGGCTTTGGACCAAAAAAAAAAAAAAAGGATTTTTCTTCTACTATTTGGGGACCTATCAAAGCAAACCTGTAGGGAGGTTTTTCTGGAGCCATGAGTGAAGAGTGAGGAGATTCTGAGATACATGATAGAGACCTGGGGAGGTCTTTACCCTTCCTATGCTCTATTTATTTTTGATAAATTGGTATGATGGTTAACAACTCCAGCTCTGAGCTCTGGACAGGGCTTTCTTAAAATCTTGCCTCACCACATACAGGTTACATGAGCAAAGCACTTAAATAAATACTAAGAGCTGAATTTTCTTCATCTATGAAATGGGAATCATATCATGACCTACCTCATATGGTTGTTATGAGCATATAACACGTGAGAATTTTTTTAAATTAATTTATTTTAATTGGAGGACAATTCCTTTACAATATTGTGATGGTTTTTGCCATACACCAACATGAATCAGCATAGGTAAACTGTGTCCTCCCCATCCTGAAACCCCTCCCACCTTTCTCCCCACCCTACCCCTCAAGGTTGTCCCAGAGCACCAGCTTTGGGTGCCCTGCTTCATGCATCGAACTCACACTGGTCATCTGTTTTACATATGGTAATGTATATGTTTCAATGCTATTCTCCACATGAAAATATTTAGTACAATGCCTAACACATGGCTCAGCCGATAAAGAATCCGCCTGCAGTGTAGGAGACATAGGAGATGAGAGTTCAGTCACTGGGTCAGGAAGATCCCCTAGAGAAGGAAATGGCAACCCACTCCGGTATTCTTGCCTGAAAAATCCCATGGACAGAAGAGCCTGGCGGGCTACAGTCCAAAGGGTCACAAGCAGACACGACTGAACATGAGCACGATTTAAAAAAACAAACAAAAAAAAGCACTCAAAACAAACAACCAAAAAAAACCCCTGGCCAATCCCTGGCCCCAGTTCTCTTCTTGTTTGTTTGTATTTTTCAACCTGGAGACATTGCAGAGTATGTAATGCTGGAACACCACATCTTTGAAAAATGGTCCAGAGACCAAATTTACAGGGTTTGAACCATATCCTCTTGATATGTAAAGTCAAGTCCTTGCCAACATTGGAGTTCCCATGAATATTGGTCAAGACTCTTTTGCTTGTAAGTAACAAAAACTCAACCCAGACCCCCTCAAACTAAAAGACACTGGCTCAAATAATAGGGAAAGTCAAAGGGATGAGCTTTGGTTGACTTGGAACCAAAGAGCTCAAGCAACATTCTCTCCCTCCCCTCGTCTTGCTATCTCTCTCTCTCTTTGTTCTGTCTTCCCTCTTGGCATCATTCTTGAGCAGGCTCTCTCTCCCCAAGGTAAACAGGATTCTCTCTGTTAAGATTCAGTTCCATTCTGAAAAGGGACTCCAATCAAATCTGTGTGGCCTGTGTGCCTATCTCTGGACTAAGCCCAGAGCTCAGGGTACTCTATTAGCAATCTGGTTTGTTATGGGGGAAAGGTGAGGCCCTGGATTGAGAATTCCACCAGGTGCAAAGGCACAGATCCCTAAACCAAAAGATAGATTTTGCTACATGAGGGGGAAGGACGACTGGAAAGGTCACAATAACACCTGGCCACACCACACCAAGGATCCTTGGAGGACCCGCAAAGCCAGACACAGCTGTCTGACCTCTAGAAACCCGAGAAGGTTTTGTAGAAAAGAGACCAGCTCTTACCCACACAATTACAGGTGGCCTGTCCTCCTCCTATGAAAACATCATAAAACGCACAATCCTGTTTCCATAGAGGCCACATCCTCCACCTCTAACTTCAGGTGTTATGTGGGTGCCTGGCCATTTCTGTTATCACTGATGTATAGAAAAATCTCTTTTGCGAGCTCTTAATTAGTTCCACTCTAGGCTATGGAACTAACCAATTTCATACAATCATAAAGTGTCAGACTTGGAAGGATCACAGACCTCTAATAGCTCCCAGACCTGCTAGGTCTGGTTTATGAGTGAGAATCACCTGAGCTGGGTTTTATATTGTTTTACCGTTTCCTTAGGCCCCAGACTCCCTGCCAGGACTATCACTTACATGGGTCTATGTTGAGGCAATTAGCCAGAATTATTATGATCCTGATTTGCCTTACTTGGGAGCCTGTGTCTCTGAAAATTGAAGCCAGAAAGATTTTGAACCCATTCTATCTAGGATCACCCAGCTGATCAGTGGCAAAATTGATATAGACTCCTGTCTCTGGGAAAAAATTCAAGAGCTACTGCCTGGCATTTGCCCAGTGGAGCTGTGTGAATCTCTGTTAAAATAAGAAGGGGAAGGAACAGTCTATCACTACACCTTTACACACCCAGGTCCCGTCACAGCAGCCAGGAGTCTGCTGAGGTGCACAGATTCACTAATGAGCTTTCAAGAAAACAGAAAACCTCGCTTCTATGTCCTCCTGTGTCAACCTTCCCCAATGCACATTTCATCCCCCTGTATTTTCTGGACTCCTACTGTCACATCTATGTACTATGTACTATGTAGAGAGAGATCAAAATCTAGCTGGAGGACTTCCCTGGTGATCCAGTGGTTAAGAACCTACTGTCCAGTGCCAGGGAATGAGATTCAATTGCTCACTAAGTCCAGGAGCTACAATCCCACACGCCGCAGGGTGACTAAGCCCACATGCCACAACTCCTGAAGCCCACGTGTCTAGAGCCCATGCTCTGCAGCAAGAGAAGCCCCTACATGCTGCAATTAAGCCTACATGCTGCAATTAAGACCCAACACAGCCAAAAAATTATATACACACACACACACACTCAGGAGAAAGACATAGAAAAGATCACCAATAGCGTGATATATTCTTGCCATTTTAAGTGTTCAAAAAGATCCAAGAAGGAATAGGTTCCTTGAGAAATTAAGCACAGAGTTACCATATGACCCAGCAATTTGGCTCCTAAATTTGTACCCAAGAGAACTGAAAACACATCCACACAAACACTTGTATCAGTACATGAACGTTCATAGCAGCATTATTTAAAATAGCAAAAAAAAAAAAAAAAAAAAGAAACAACACAAATGTCGGTGAATGGATAAGCAGAATGAGGCATATCCATTCAATGGAATATTATTCAGCCACAAAAAGGAATGAAGTACTCATCAGTGCTACAGCACAGATGTACCTGGAAAGGATAAGTGATAGAAAGTGAAAGTAAAAGTGAAGTCGCTCAGTCGTGTCCGACTCCTTGTGACCCCATGAACTGTAGCATAGCAGGCTCCTCCCTCCATGGGATTCTCCAGGCAAGAGCACTGGAGTGGGGTGCCATTTATAGAAGCCGGACACAAAAGGTCACGTAGTGTATGGTTCAGTGTATATGAAGTGCCCCAAAGAGGCAAATCCATAGAAACAGAAAGTGGATCAGCGATTGCCAGGGGCTGGGGAGGCTAGGGGATGAGGAATGACTTCTAATGTGTTTGGTGTTTCTTTTTAAAGTGATGAGAACATTCTAGAATCAGGTGGTGATGGTTTCACAACCCGTGGGAATGTACTAAATACCACTGGATTGTACACTCTAAAAGGGTGAATTTTATGCCATGGGTTCTACCTCAATTAAAAGTAAGTAAATATTAAGAGCTGGTACAAAGAAGAACACTCATGCCTGTCGTGTCCAACTCTTTGCAACCCCATGGACTGTAGCCTGCCAGCTTCCTCTGTCCATGGAATTTTCCAGGCAAGAATACTGGAGCGGGTTGCCATTTCCTTCTCCACAAGATCTTCCTGACACAAGGATCAAACCTGCATCTCCTGTGTCTCCTGCATTGGTAGTCTCTTAACTCAGAGACAAAGAGCTCCATCATTTAAAAATATTTAAATATGAGGCACTTTGAGAGCAGGATAGATGTTCGGGAGAAGCCTCATGGAAAAGTTAAGTTGGGGTTAGGCCTGGAAGAAATGAGAGGGAAGGTAGGTAGGCACCATTAGCAGAGGGAAAAGTATGAACAGTGCTGCAGAGTCTTAGGTAGAGAAGAAACCTCCCAGGCTGGGACAGAGCTTACTGGGGGAGGGAAGGAGCCATGGTCTCAGAACAGAAGGAGATAGGAGGTGATCTGTGGTTCTACCTGCCGAGCTCAAGAGCTGGACAGAACTGCTTCCCCAGCTAGGCAGGGGGTGGGGGAGCTTTGCAGGGAGATTGCAGGGTGTGGTGACGCATAGCAAGCATGGCTCCAAGAGGGTGAGTCTGGCTGCAGTGCAGGATGAATCATTGAGGGAAGAGACCAAGGCAAAGTTCTGGGAGCATCTGGTGTAGGCTCAGCCCAGGACTCCTGCAGGAAACAGGAGGAAAACCAGCACCTCTTTTCTCTGATCCTCAGAGGATACAGGGAGGAAACGGTGCATTTCTCTGGCAAGTTACGGTTGCACCTAGCTTTTACTATTTTATGAGCTGGTTTATCTCAGAACTAACTCTTGACATTAGCAGAACAGTTATCATTGGCTCCTTTTACAGAGAGGGAAACTGAGGCTCAAAGAAGCTCAGCCTCTTGCCCAGGGTTCTTCCTCAGTGCAGTGAGGAGAAGTCATGTCTCCAGCTTCCAGTGCATCCTGGGCTGACCTGTCATCTTGTTGGGGAAACCAAGCATAGATATCGAGAATAAAAAAATACACCAAAGTATGCTGCTGCTAAGTCGCTTCAGTCGTGTCCAACTCTGTGCGACCCCATAGACGGCAGCCCACCAGGCTCCCCGGTCCCTGGGATTCTCCAGGCAAGAACACTGGAGTGGGTTGCCATTTCCTTCTCCAATGCATGAACGTGAAAAGTGAAAGTGAAGTCGCTCAGTCGTGTCCGACTCTTAGCAACCCCATGGACTGCAGCCCACCAGGCTCCTCCGTCCATGGGATTTTCCAGGCAAGAGTACTGGAGTGGAGTGCCATTGCCTTCTCCGACACCAAAGTATAGTGCAAGGCAAATATCTGATAGCCAAAGACAGGCATTCAATTATCAACAAGCATAGCAATTAGCGCCGGGTTACACTGCTGACCGCACCAAGTGTTTGAAGTGTATTTCCTTTTAACTAAAGTTTAAAAATTGAGACAAATGAAAGCAACGTGTGGTTAACATTCTCTTTTTGGGAAGACTAAAGCATTTTCTTTGTATCTTTCTATGGCTGCACTTTTCTATTGCTAAACAAATGATCAAGAATTTGTACAGAACTTTGGAACCTCCATGTTCGAATCAGACCTGGGTCCAAATCCCACCGTTTTCATTTGTCAAATGATCTTGGACTCTACTTCTCCGAACGTCAGAGCCCTTGCCTACTGAATGAGGATGACGTACTCAACTCTTTGAGGACTATCGCTATCAGTTCTGCCAGGACATCTATAAAGCACCTAATGTGTACCTTGCCCACTGATGTGGGTGTTCACTAACTAAAGAGTTTTTTCAAGGTTTACAAAGGGGAATTAGAACTCACTGGGCACAGACAACATCCCAGTACCTTCCTATGTTCTTAATCCTCACCACAAGGTAGGTCTTATTAACCCCCATTTTACAGATGAGGAAACCGAGGCCCAGGGAACTTGGCTTGCCCAAGGTCAAACAGCTACTGTGTGGGATAATATAATTGTGATTCAGATTTGGGTCTGGCTCCAGAAGTCATGACTTTTTCACTCTGCCACACCACTTCCCTGCGAGTGACTTCCCTGATGGTCCAGTGCTTAAGATTCTGCCTTGCAGTGCAGGGGACACAGGTTTGGTCCCTGGTCAGGGAACTAAGATCTCAGAAGCGGTGGAGCCACGAGGCCCACATGCCACAACTACTGAGCCCGGACGCCACAACTGGAGAATCCGTGTGCCTCAAGGAAAGATTCTATGGGACCCAATGAAGATCCTGCGTACTGCACCTAAGACCTGACACAGCTAAATAAATACATGTTTTTAAAGAGAGTAGAGCAATTATATTAAAAAAAAAAAAAAATACTGGATGTGAAAGGAGTCTCCTTCTTGACCAGAGTCTGAACATCAGACTCCAATGATGAGGGGTTTCAGAGCGACCCAGGCGTGACCTGGAGGCTTCCCTCTGCTTACAGGGCTCGGGTCTGGATCCAGACTCATGGCCTCAGGAACCAACTATTAGGTCCCCAGGCCTTCCGTCCTTTCTTATTTCTCCCCTCCCACGCTTTGAAGGATTTTTAGATCAAAGGTGCAGCCGCTCTCCTGGGGGATAATCCTATTCCCTGTAACCTTGTTTTCTGGGTGTCCTTCACAAAGCAGGGCTTCCGCAAAAAATCCCTCCCTCAGCCCAGTCACACAGTTTTTCTTTCCCTTAAGCCTTCACCAGCCCTCAGGACAGGAAGGTAGAAGTCTGCCTTCCGAAGCATTTCTATGCTGAGGAGCAGCTCAGAATAAATTAGCTAGTCCTCAGAAAGTGTGAGATGCGCCACTTCCACATCCTCATCTTATTTTCTACTTGGGTCCCTTCCTTCCCAAACGCTACCTCCCTTTTCCTTCCTGAGGGCTGCTATCTTTTCACGTTTTGCCCATTCCTGGGGGCAGGCACATCTCCGCACCAAGGAAATTTTCTTCCTCCAGGTAAGAACTTTTAAGATTCTAAGACCCAGGCATGATGAGCAAGTGGTAGAGAACAGAGCCAAAAATACTTTCAATCACCCGAGGGAAGCCCAGTGGGCCCAGAAGGATTAAAGATAACAAGCCGAGGCCTGATAGACGAAGGCAGAAATAGCCAACAGGTCTCGGGGAGGAGGGTGACAGAAGCTGTGCTGGGAGTGCTGGGTCTCTGTGGAGTGCGGCTTGCTAGAGGAACTTTCTGGTGGATGTAATTTTTAGAGGCCCCTCAACGCCTTGTCTCAGGGGAAGCTAGAAACATCACACGCTACCTGCTTCTTCTCTGCTATTTCTAGGGCTTTAGATGAGCCATTGAGTGTCAGGGAGGAGAGGAACTTGAACTCTTTTGCAGGTTTTTTTTAAAAGGTATGTGGACCCTACTTTGACCATTTTCTTTTGCCATGCTTCTTTCTAGCAGAGAGTAATTTTAAGGGAAATTATATTTTTTTTCTCCAGTTAATTTGGCCTAAAGAAAAACCAACGTACAATAGAATGTCTAGCAGAAGGACCCCTTTGCAAAATGAAAGCTAATCTGAAAATGTTCTTCTGTCCTGGTCTTGGGTTTCCACAATACCCCCATCCCCACGCGCGGACACACACACGCATTCACGCACATAAACATATGCAGTCCTCCGGTCCCCAGCAACTCAAACTCTCTCAGACCTTTGGGCCCCACACAGACCTCCTGAATGAAAAGCTCTGAGTGGGGGAGGGCCCAGAGATTCCTTAGTCACCTGGTGCACGTTTACCAAATCGCTTCAGCGTGTCCAGCTCTTTGTGACCCCGCGGACTGTAACCTGCCAGGCTTCTCTGTCCATGGGATTCTCCAGGCAAGAATACCGGAGTGGGTAGCCATGCCCTCCCATGTTCAACCCAAGGATTGAACCCCAGTCTCTATGTCTCCTGCACTGGCAGGTGGGTTCTTTATCACTAGAGCCTGGAGAGCTTATTAAAAACACACATTCCTGGTCTCCAGCCCCAGAGATTGGATTCAGTCATCCTATGGAGGGGCTGGAGAATTCACATTGATATCAAATTCCCAGATGGTGCTGATGCTGCTAATCCAGTGAGTAGCCCTGAGGTAGGTAGCCTTCCCACCAGCCTCCCAGGAAGGGGTTTCTGCCTCACGGTAGGTGGGAAACTGTGTATAAACACCACTGCAGGACCACGAATGGACAGGGAAGGAGGTGGAGATGAAAAGAGGAAAAAGGAGGAAAAGAAATTCTGTCATGGGAAACAATGCCTGGAGGAGAGACCTGTCCCTCTTTTTTTCAAAGCTTTTCCTTTCTTGGGACTTCCCTGGCAGTCCAGTGGTTAAGACTCTATGCTTCCAATGCAGGGGGTATGAGTTCTATCCCTAGTCAGGGAACTAGGATCCCATGTGCTGAGCAGCCAAGAAAAAAAAAAAAAAAAGCTTTTCCTTTCTTGTTATTTCCATTTCCCTATTTCTGGTCTATATTCGTAAACCATATTTGTTATTGCTTCCTGATCAAGACCAACTAATGGTTTCTTGTGGGTCTTATAAAAATGGTGACACAAGACCTCGCCCAACAGAAAGATGAAGAGAGTGCCACCCCAGGAGCCAAGGTTAGACCCTGGTGCCACAGAATCTGGGGGCAGGGAGTTTGAGAGGAGTTCGTGCCTCCCTGCTTCATGCTGTCCACAGTGCTCATGGTCCCCATGTCTCAGATCTCATCAGGCGCAGGGTCACCTGGGTAAACATGGACGATCACTGGCCCAACTCTCATGCATGCATGCTAAGTCGCTTCAGTCGTATCTGACTCTTTGCAACTCTATAGACTGTAGCCTGCCAGGCTCCTTGGTCCATGAGATTCTCCAGGCAAGAATACTGGAGTGGGTTCCCATTTCCTACTCCAGGGGATCTTCCTGACCAAAGGATCAAACCAAGTCCCTTATGTCTCCTGTATTGGCAGACGGGTTCTTTTACCACTAGCGCCACCTGGGAAGAACCCACTTCCAGAGTTGCCCATTCAGTAGATCTGCGGGATGCAGGGGTGGCCTGAGAATTTGCATTTGAATAAGCTCCTGATGATGCCATGCTGCTCACCCAGGAACCCTGCTCTCGAGACACTGACATGCATATTCGCCATAATGCTGTAAGTCGCTTAGAGTCACTTCAACCATCAGCCACCCTAGGAACAATCCTAGGGAAGGTAAGTGTCTTCCAGCCCCGAAGGAGTCTGTAGCGAAGCACTGGAACCTGGTTCTGTCTGTACCAGCTGCCTCAGACATGGGAGGCTGGTGCTCTGCAAAAAACGGGCATGGCAGGCCTGAATGATGCCTTCGGTGAGACTCACTCTAAAAGGTTGCCTATTTCCTCCATTGCTGTAGCTCCATTATCGCATCCAGAAGCCTGTACCTCCCAATGAACATCACATCTGTCATGATTTTGTTCTAGAAGTTTTGCCACCTCCTACCACCTGCCAGGACATGGGATGCCCAGTGTCCTCCCAGAGCTGACCTGGAGATGCTTTGTTGGAAGTGACCAGTCTTCATGCTGGGGGCTGGTCCCTGGGTTTGTTGAGGAAGAGGTGCCCGGTCCCCAACCCCTTCTCACTGTGTCGTTTTCCTCTCCCCTCCCCACCCTCTCTCCCCGCCTCCTGACCCTCTGCTCCCCTCTCTCCTCTCCTCCCCGCAGTGCATTCCCAGAAGCAGAACAGACAGACCTGTGTCCGGAAGAGCCTCATCTGCGCCTTCGCCATGGCCTTCATCATAAGCGTCATGCTGATTGCGGCCAACCAGATCCTCCGGAGCGGCATGGAGTAGCCGCCTCCCCAGCAGCTGCGCTCCCGGCTCCGCGCATGTGCTTGCCCCGCGGGCAGACTCGTCCTCCACACAAGCGGATGCGGACGGTGCAGACGCGGCACCGTCTGGCGCAGAACCCAAGGTTGCAGTGCAACCCCGTGTCGTGGCAAACCCACTCCATCCCCTTGGCAGGTACACAAAAGGGCTGTCTTCAATGCTTTAATGGTCTTGTTTCCAAATGCAATAAATAGCCAGGAGTTCCGGACGACCGCTTCAAACGCCGGTAGGACCTCGAAAAGAGAAACTTTACGTTCATCTCGGGATTCCCATGGCAATCCAGGTTGGCGGTGTGAGGGAGCAAGAGAGAGGCTGACCACCACCGCGCCCCCTTCGTTCTCCCCGGGGGTCAACTGGAGACTCCCCCCACCTCCACCTCCACCCCCACCCCAGGGCGACCCTCAAGTCCCAAGAGGCTGACTTCTGGGTTGCTGAAGAAGTGGACGTTCCTGTCCCACCCTGGCTTCCTTCCTCCACCCAGTGGAGCCCCCTCCCCACCCAGACGTGAGGGGAAAGCCATTGAAGGGGGTGCAGCGCCCAGCGGTCTGCAGGGTGCACCCCTCCGCTTCCGGTCTACTGCCTTTTCTACGGGACTCTTGTTGGCAGAGTTGGGGGGCCCTCGGTTTCCGTCGGCACTTGGCTTTCTGTTCCTAGAGCACACCGCGCACCAGCATTTTGGAATCTGCAGAGAGCCTTTCTCCCAGCTTTGCCGCCTGTGCTGCCATTTAGACGACAGAGAAGCATAGCCGTGGGCATCTCTATAACCTGACACACAGACAGACGTATCTATCGGGCTTCTTCAGGTGTGACATCCATCCATCGTCCCTCATCGCTTTACTGCTGATAGTAGCCTGTCCTCCGACACACATCCCTGCCTCTTGGGCTGGGTCGTTTGGGGATGGGGAGGGGCCGCGGCTGGTGGTGAAGGAGGTGTTTGTTGCAAGCCACGCCCCAGCTGTCCAGAGTGATGGAGTCTGAACACATCACCATGTGTAAGAGACCTCTGTAAGTCAAGGTCCTTGTGCGCTCGCCTTTCTCTCATCTTCAGATTTGCTTTGTTAGTCTGTCTTTCCCAGATAGAGAAACACCATCCCAACGGGAAAGATGGAAGGATCCAACGATTGTATTTCATGTAACGTGGTCCTGCAGTTGGATTCTGCAACTGACTCATTTTCATGAGAAAACGAAAAGATGTTAATAAGCTCAGCCGACTCCACAAGTAAAACATTTCTGTTGGGGAAGGGAAGTGAAGCCAACCCCATCTCAAGTCTCCGATTTCCGGACTTTTCCTAGTTGCCATATCCACCACCGTCACTCACCCAAGCTCGAGTAGTCTGATTAGCCAGTAATCTTTCGTAGTAGTACTTCCCTTTGTATGTTTCCAAGCTCAGGTCTTGATTTCTGTGGTGGGATTGTCTTGCTCCTCTTTCTTTCCATTGCATCCTAGAGCTACAAGCTTTTCCTCCGTCCCTTTTCCCTTTTCATTCAGTATGGAGGTGCCAGACTCCTCTTTTGCTGCACCAAGTGGTTTTGGGGGTACGGTGTGTGTTTTGGAATCCCTCCTCAAGCCTCCTGTCCCTTTCTGCCCTCTCCCTCCAGTCTTCTCAGACTTGGAGCACCCAAGCTGTCAGCTTGGGGTCTTCTTCCAAATTACCCCTGCAAGCACTTTGGACAACAGCCCGGGAGCAGCTCTCAAAATTTCCCCACTGCAAATATCCAAAATGAGCACAAGTAGAAATAGGGTTTGAGCCATAGCATGGAGGGAGGAGCAGGAGTCAGCTCCCTGGAGCCTGGGAGGTTGTGAGTGAGTCCCTCTGTGAAAAATGCCCAGGGTCCCCCACATCCAGGCCAAGTAAGGCAGCGACCTGCCCACCCCTCTTGCCCGCCCAGCCCTGCCAGACACTGTGTGTCTGTCTGCCTCTCCTCTCTCCCCTCTTGCCTGACTCACCTCCATCCCTCAGGACCAGACTTCAGAACAAGAACAGGTGCAAATGCAGAATATGAATGCACAGGGCAAGTTCACCGTTAGTTTCCACCCTAAGCAGTTTGCCCCTTCTCTCTCTCTTTTAACTGGACTTAAGTAAGGGACTCCATGAATGACTCAGCCATGTCCTCCTGGGGAAAGGGGTATGAGAGACACCAGGTAGACTGGATCCAGACCCCAGGGGTGACTCTTAAAGGACCCTGCCCTATGCGAGGGCAGTGCTGCAGGTGATGCTGGACTTCAGGGCAAAAAACAAAGAGTACTTCTAGAAAGTACAAGTGCTTGTGCCTCCTCCTGGGGGGAAGGGACCTTGACGGATATGAGGGTTAAACCTTAGAGAAATTAGCTGCTGTGTAAGCAAGGAAATCTAGAAAGACACCGACAGCCTGTTTCCCAACAAGTCCTCAGCATCCTCTCCCTAAAGAGGACCCTTTTCATCTCTCCTAGTGACCAGGAAGTAAGTTCATCCTACCCAGGAGAAAATCTAGGAGAAGGTGTCCTAGAGAGGATGACTTCTAAGGATGTTGCTAAGGAGAGAGGGCAAGAAAGACGCCATAGACTTTGATGGGCTTGAAGTTAACCTCCTACCGTGGTAACCTCACACACTGTGCCAGGACCTGAGTGTGTGGAAACAGCCCAGAGGCAGTGGCAACCTGCAGGCTCTGGGTGCTAAGAGCTGGCACCCTGGCAGCTTTGCCTGGATGCTCTGTCAATGGTACTGGGTATAAGATGTTGGCTTCCCACTGTCCCACTCCAAGTCCTGTCCACACTCATGATACTTCAAGCCAGTCAACACCTTCCACACTGTGGGATTTCCTGGGTGCCTGGACGAAGACTCTAGGAGTCCCGGTCCTCCAGTGTGCCATGCGGCCCCTGGCTGGAGGGGACCTCTGCAGAAGCTGAGAGGGAGTAACTCAACTCTTACTCTGTCCTCCCAGTGAGTAGACTTAGGAATCTCCTATGGGGTGGCTGAGTGACTGGCAAACCAAGCTCGGCTCATTCTTGTCCTCTATACCACCTCTTCCTACCACACGAGTGATGATTTGGGAGTCATATGCGTGAGAGACAAGGGGTACAGACCCTGATCCCCAGAGAAGCTGTCTCCCATCACTCCCAGAGCCCCCAGACAGGACCCAGCCCGGGAACTATTAACCGTGGCTTCTGGCATATGCGTGGGTCCCACATGACCACCAATCTGGTAAAAAAAAAAAAAAAAAAAGGGTGTTGCCATGGAAACCCTTGCATTCCACCCTGAGTGTGCCAAGACTCACAAAAATAGGGAACATTTCCTTAAAGAACAAACACTTGGGCTCAGCCTGCTTGCATCCTGACTCCCCGAATCCATAGCCCGCTGGTGGGAGAAATTAGCCTGAAAGAAGCTCTGCCTTTGTCTCTTCTGTTTGGACCTGTCCTTCTATTTGCTCAGGAGAACAGGAGCCAGGTGGTACCTTCCCCACCTCCCAGAGCCCAGAGCAAAGACCCCCTGAATCTGGGCAAAAAGGCAGGAATGCCATCTGGAAAACAAAAAATATTTTAAGCCCATCTTTAAAAGCATCTGTTTGCCTGTTGAGAAGCTTTCCCACAAGCCAGAAACGTGAACTAAAGTGAACTGAGGTTTACATGTGGTCCTCGGCCAGTCCAGTGGTTTCAGAAGTTTCTAGGTGTTTGATTTGCCAAGAACAAGATTTGTACAACATGTCTTCTGTCTTGAAACCTGCTTCCTGTCTCAGTTTGCACCTGACGAATGGTCTCCTGTCTGCTGTTAAGCCAAAAGAACCTAATGAAAGATCGCACGCTTATTTTGATAATCATGTCCCCATCCCAACCTCCCATCCACAGAATCACAAAGTGATGTATTGAAGAGCTGGGAGAGAGAAATTTATCCTTTATTCCAAATGCCTTCTCTCGGCTTAAGTCCAGACTCAGGTCATAAATCAAAGAGAGCTTTGCTCATAACCAATAGCTAGCAGCCTCCCTGGGACAGTAGAGGACATGACCAGAAAAGTAGGGTGTGACCCCCAAGCTCCTCAGCACGGCTGGCGTGGCCGTGCGTGGCTGCACGCCTTGAAGCCCTGTTCTGCTGTGCTCTTGTGCTCTGCCCCCATGGAAGCTACTGAGTTCTGCTCCTCAAACCATACTGGGTCATTTACTGCACTGACTATTTGTCCAAAAGTCTGTAGTGATCGTGTTATTCATTCTATCCCACTAAGATACTCAGAAGGCCTGGAACCCGACTGCAAAAAGAAGGGGCCCCTTTTTCTATAATACCATGATGATACAGATGGATTTGGGCTTCTAAACTTGGGCAATATACTGGTTGTGTTGCCAGGAGGACTGTGGAGCCATCTTCCCTGGAGATCATTTATCTGAAATGAGCTCAGATTTCTCCTTGGCCTCTTCTGCAGTCACGCCAGGGTGAAGAGTTCATAACCTAAAGATCCGGCTCTAGCCATCCTCCACCACCACCTCTACTCCCCCAGAAGGGGAAAAATATCCTTCAGGAACAGAAAAGAAGCATTATTCCACAGCTAAGGTTTTCAATTTGAATTATTTAAAGCAATGGAGAAATAGAGCAGGGTTCAGGCTGCCTCTTTCGGACACTGTCTCCATGACAATTTAAATGTCAGAACTGTTCAGCTTCACTTCTTCCTTCCTTTGACTGAGTCACTCAGGGGACTGTCCTCCGTTATGTGGCCTTGACATAGGCACTTGGTTTGGAGGGAAAAGGTCAGGCGTGCAGACCAGCCAAGCACTTCTCTTAGTGTCCTATGCTCTGTGCTAAGTCCACAGTCATTGAAATAGCCATGGTTTCTAGTGAATATTGGTTTAGGACCCTCTTTATAAGGTCTCAAGAGACCAGATAACAATACTCAAAAAGCCTTGGAGGCAAAATTAATGTGATTGTTGGCTTGAAATATAGTCACAAAGAATCAGGTTCTGCCAGTCCCCCAAAGACAGTCGTCTGAAGTTGGGAAAAACTTGCCAAGTATCCTGCCTTTCTGCCCCTGCCTTGGGTAGCTTATCCATTGAGCACATCCCTCCCCCCAATTCTGTGCCCCCCATATTGGGCATAGCTCTCATCTGCCTCTTTTCCTTGAGAAAACTGGCTTGGCTTTCAAACCCATGCTTCTCGCAGTGTTACACATTATTGTTCAAGTGAAACGGAAGTAGAGGCTGGAATTTTCCAGGGGAGTAGAGCAGCAGGATAATTAGGGAGGAATATTCCAGGGAATGCAAAATTCAAGTATGATGTTGCTTCATCCCTGTACCTGGGAGAGAAAAAGTTTTTAAAAGGTGGCTGTGGCTGATCTCTGAACATTTTCCATATACATCTGGTCTACCCTGGGAGCCTAGATGGGCTTGAGTGCCATAGGGCTGCTGCCCACCAACCTGATCCCAACCACATGCACTGGGAGCTTCAAGAGGGGGCTGGTAGCTCACCTTTCCTTGGGGGATGCTGATTTGCCAAACCCCAAAATGCCTTTCCCAGAGTGCTCTGTCTGGGCTCAGACCTGTTGAGGGTAGGAGAGAAGACATTAGTACTGGATATGTAAGCAACTCGGTCAGCCAGAAAGATCAGAGGAGGCAGGGCCCCAGGTGCCTCTGCCACCCACCGGTCAGATAATTCTGAGCGGTTTTCCCTCCCAGCCTCAGTCTTCTCATCTCTAAAACAAGAGGAAAGGTCAACCTGATGACTCAGAAGAGCCCTCCTCTTGTGACTGTCTGAAACAAATCAAAGTGAATTCCCACACTTGATAGGGTCCCTATGTCCCCTATGAATTGTATTAAGAACTTTTTTTTTTTTTTTAATACAAATCCCCAGAGGCCGTTGTGATAAAGTATCTCTTTTGGTGTCCTTTGTCTGTAGATGAAACAATGCAATGTCCAGTGCGTCTTGTAGACAGGAAGTTTTGTTTGTTCCCTGAGGACTTGCTGATTCAAGGGAGCATCCAAGAAGGGCTTTGTGTCCTGTCTGAGCCAGGGTCAAAATGAAGGGCATGGGGTCACTGTACCTCAGGTCACATGGATCAGAATTCCTGACTAAGGAGGGTAAAACAAAGCCAGATTCCGGGAAAAGATGCAGTTTCCCCATCTGAAAAAGCCTGACTGGAAGTTACTGAGTATAAAGAGCACAACTTTTGATCATTTCTTTCTTTACTCATTTTTCTGACCCTTGGAACAGCAGTTCCTGTACGTGTGATAGTGGCTTGTAATTATTCGTACCACTGCAGAAGGAAGAGAGTCACGGTCTCTGAGGATTGTTAGGAATTCGATTAACTGTCTGGGGAGACAGGCACCAGCAACACTCCTTAGATGGCTGATGAGTGATGCTGAGCACAGGTGCCTGCTTTAGAAGCGATCCACCCATGATGAAGGATAAAGGGCAGAGAGAGGGCGGTTACAGGGTCCACACAAGTCTCCAGCCCTCTGCCCATGACAACCTAAAATCCTATGTCTCTCTCCTGTTTTTTTCTTTTTCTTTTCCTGAAGTAAATGGAGGTCCCAGTCATTGTTTTTCTAGTGAGCCCCAACTGCTCTTTCCTGCAAAGTCCTAGATTGGCCAGGGAAGGGTCCTCTGAGCTCCTGGTGGAAATTGACATAAGTCGCCGTCGGCTCTCTCCAAGGAAAATCAAAGAACGTGCTTTCTTTCTAATCTGGGAGTCAGGCTTCGGGGGTCTTTGAATGGCTTCTTAGTGGGGTTTGATTTTCTTTCCCAATTGGAAGTCTAGGAAGAAGCTATTTGTCCAAGGACTCACCAAAGACAATGCCCTTGGAGGAAAATCAGCCCCCAAATCTGGCTGTGGAATGGTTTGGCAAGCTGTCATCTGCTGGGGGTTGGGGTTGTTGTGATCCTAGGGGTCCTTGGAATTGAGATGTGAGTTTTTTTCCAAAGCACAGTGGTAAATGGCGGGATGCAAATTGGAGCACAGATAAGGATTATTACAAGCAGAATGACAAGAGCTTGGCAGATCTCCTATCCAGAATAGGCCACTAAGACTGCAATCCTGGGTCACAATCTTCCCATTTACCTCATTCATATTCCATCTCTTTTATTTTTCCATTCAGTATTCATTGATGATTTCTGCTATTAAATAATGAGAGAGTCAGCAGATTAGTCAGAAGAAAATCTTTATATAAAATGTAAATACTAATATAAATTAACTTGGCATGCAACTTACTGATCTCATGAAGTACATATTATTATTATGTTATCTTAGTGTATAAAGGAAACCTGACTGCCATATTTACCAGATGTTTTCTCTAACCAAACTTGTCTGTAAATATATAATCTGTATAAAAAAAAGAGTCTAATTTACCATTATTTATGCAATAGAAAAAAATAAAAGTTTTTTTTTTCTTTTGATGAGAGATTCAGCTTGTTATCTGGGGGTGTTATTTGCAAAAGTGTCATAAAATTCATTTCCATGACCCTGAAGGGCAACCAGATCTGTCTGATGACTGGCCAGCAACATCACCCGCTTCCAAGAAGCAAGAAGCCTGCAAGAAAACTGCCGGGGATCTGGTCTTTGGCGAGGCTTCGGAGGGGGAATGATTGACAGCAGGGGCAGTAGCTGATTATGGAGCATATGGTGAGAAATAGGAACCAGCTTCCGGCTGGGGAGCAGACAGTCTAATTAAGAAAACTTTGCAGACACCCAAGCTAATGGTGTCAGCCTCTGGGATTCCATTTGCCAAGCCCTTCCCAATATTAGTATTCAGGCACTGCTTAGCTTTTGCTTAAACATTTGGAATTTTTCATGTTAGTTAAGCTTCTTGGGCATAGGAAAAAGAAACCACACATTCCCTTATAATATATATAAGGAAATGTGCTGTGCTCTGCTTAGTCTCTCTGTCATGTCTGACTCTTTGCGACCCCAGGGACTATAGCCCCCCAGGCTCCTCTGTCCATGGGATTTTCCAGGCAAGAATACTGGAGTAGGTTGCCATTTCCTACTCCAGGAGATCTTCCTAAATGTCTTAAGTCAAAAATCTTGAGTTTCCTATGAGTAGAGTCTCGCAGTGTCTCAGGGTCCTCTCTTCTGAGTACTGCATCTTATATACCTTCTCAGGGGAAACTTAACGAGGTAAAATCACTAAGCTTTGCTTTTTGCTTAAAAATTCTAAATATAGAGTGTTCTACAAAAAGCACATGTTCCCCCACCCCTTCTGTTAAAGGGGGCCTCTGGCAAATTCCAGTGAGATAATAACTTAGTTTTTATCATCTCTGATCTGGGTTTTAAGAATTATTTTTTATTATAAGGGAATAGTTAGTGATGAATATTCATTCTCCTGGGTACGTACTCCAGGAGGGGGTGTCATGCAGGACAAAAGACTCACCAGAGGGCTGAGAACAGAACTCCAGTCTGACCCATGACCATGGAGATCATGAAGCCTGAAGGCTCAGAGATAATATCCAGGACAAAACAAAGCTATCCCTCAGAAGGTGAAGTATCTTTGAATTTATTGGGATTTTTCCATACTTCTGGTGATAAGTGAATGCCTTTGTCTTTTTCTTTTTTTTAAGGTAAGTGAATTTCAAAGGCTTTTCTTTCAAGCAAAGGTATGTCTGCCACCCTGTGTGCAATTAGAAAGCCATGCCCCGGGACTTCCCTGGTGGTTCAGTAGTTGGGACTTCATCTTCCAATGCAGTGGGTGCAGGTTCAATCCACAGTCAGGGAGCTAGGATCCTGCGTGCCTTGTGGCCAAAAAAACCCAAGACATAAAAAAGCAGAAACAGCATTGTAACAAATTCACAAAAGACTTTAAAAATGGTCCATGTCAAAAGTCTTAAAAAAAAAATTAGAAAGCCGTGCCCATTGCTTCTCCTGCCAGTTCTGGAAGGTCTACCTGTGGCAGGTTGCCTGGCCTTGAACGAAAAAGGATGGGTGGCCTCCCTGATGGAGGAACTGAGGTCATGTTTCCAGGTTGCTCTCACTCACCCCCCTGGTTTTACTTCAACCCAGTACACTTGTGCTTCACTCACTGGTGATGGACCAAGAGAGGACGCGGCTGCTCTCCAGCCCCCTGGCTAATCGTCCCCAGGTCCTGGGGCATCCACTGTATGTGGGGCCATGCTGCAGCCCCCCAAGCACAGGCCAGTGTGTAGCCGGAAGACTCTTCTGACTTGGGACGTCTCCAGCCCTGTAGCAGTGCTCAGAGGCAGCAAGGCCCCACTCTCAACTTCTGAATTTCCTAGAATTAGAAGTAAAGGTACCATTGATGCTACAGGGCTGTGCCAAGGTGACAGGCTGGTAGACGCTTTGGGGCTTGGCGCCCCACTCTGGCTCTCATAAACCTTGTCCCCATATTTTTTTTTCTATGCTGTCAAGATAATTTGAAGTTAACTGATCTTTAAACACGGCGGCAGTTCCCAACCCTGGTTGCACATAGGAATTGCCTGGGGAAAAAAATCCAAAGTCTTGGGACCAGCCCCAGATGCCATGATTCCATCGCTCTGGGATGCAGCCTGGGCTCAGGGATGCTTGCTCTCCAGGGGATTGTCTTCAGGGTGAAGCACCAGGGCAGTAGGTTCCTACTCTTTCTGATTTGGGTCATTTCCAGAGAAACAGGTCAGTCCTCTTAGCACTGCTCTATGCTCGGTCATGTCCAGCTCTCTGCGGCCCCATGGACTGTAGCTCCTCTGTCCACGAGATTTCCCAAGCAAATTGGGGCGGGTTGCCATTTTCTCCTCCAGGGGGTCTTCCGGACCCAGCGATGGAACCCGCCTGTCCTGTGTCTCCTGCATTGGGAGGCAGATTCTGTGCTATTAGTGCCACGTGTCGGCACAACGGCCTTCAGGGTGTGTTCCCTCAACTAGAACCTGGGAACTTGCTAGAAAGGCAAATTCTCAGGCTACGTGGAACATTTCCTGCCCTGTCAGTGAACAAGGGGCTTTCCTGGTAGCTCAATTGGTAAAGAATCTGCCTGCAATGCAGGAGACACTGGTTCGATTCTTGGATCGGGAAGAGCTGCTGGAGAAGGGATAGGCTACCCACTCCAGTATTCTTGGGCTTCCCTTGTGGCTCAGCTGGTAAAGAATCCACCTGCAATGTGGGAGACCTGGGTTTGATCCCTGGGTTGGGAAGATCCCCTGGAGAAGGGAACGGCTACCCACTCCAGTGTTCTGGCCTGGAGAATTCCATGGACTGTATAGTCTGTGGGTTCGCAAAGAGCTGGACGTGACTGAGTGACTTTCACTTTCACTTTTTTATCAGTAAACAAGGATGTCGTAGTCATCAGCAATTGTGACCTTCCAGTGTGAGCTGTTGAGCCCTTAGACACTTGGGAAGGAAAAAACACCTGCCATCAACAGCCATCAGACTGCAGCCACTCCCTACTGTGAGCCCTAAGGGAACTCAGGATACTGGCCCCAGACAGCTTATCAAAGGAATGATTTCAGTGAGCCCAAACTCTTGCATCTTCCCATACATAGAAAAGTCCTAAATTCCTTAATTTGGAATATCTGAGTTTCTTTAATTAACAATCATCTTTTGATGTTCAGACTATCTGCCCTTTGTCACAAAAATCCTATATAACCTGGCTTCTCCCCCAGCCTCCTCCAAGCAGTTCTCTCAGGGTTACTTGAGATGCTGCCTCCCATGCTTGAAGTCCTAAAAATTCCCACAGAGTAAAACACAACTATGGCTTCCCTGGTTGCTCAGTGGTAAAGAATCTGCCTGCCAATGCAGGAGACGAGAGTTCAATCCTTGGGTTGGGAAGATCCCCTGGAGAAGAAAATGGTGACCGACTCCAGTATGCTTGCCTGGGAAATCCTATGAACAGAGGAGCCTGGCGGGCCACAGTCCATGGAGCTGCAATAGAGTCAGGCATGACTTAGCGACTAAACAACAACAACTCAATTTTAGGTTGTGAATATTTTTTTTAGGTCTACACACCCCAGACTATGGAATCTGAGATTCTGGGGGTGAAACAAACAACAAGCCCTACAGGTGATTTGGAGGGTGATGCTCCCTCAACAGTGTCACCTCCTTCTTAGTGACAATGTTTTTCACAATGATGGACAGTGGAATCAATATATAATTATGATTATGATCAGATTCACTGGGTGCTTTATAAATGAGGGAATGCCAGGGCCTCTCACTGCACATCTATGGGATCAGAACCTCAGGAGAAAGAGTTGTGGGTGGGGATCATTCAGGAACCCTCTGGGTATATTTGGAAGGGAGGTTTGAGCTTGAGTCTGCTCAGCAACTAAACACAGCAAGCCAGGATCAGGAGCCAGTTCTTTGCTGGTGGTTGTTGTTCAGTCACTCAGTCGTGTCTGACTCTTGGCGACCCCATGGGCTGCAGCACACCAGGTTTTCCTGTCCTTCACAATCTCCTGGAGTTTGCTCAAACTCATGTCCATTGAATCGGTGATGCCGTCCAACCCCCTCATGTTCTTTGGTGGCCCGGCAGTAATGCTCCCAGCCTGGGTCTCAGGAGGAACTCCCTGGGCCTGGTCCCCAGGTCATCACCTGCAGTGTAGCCCACATCCCCTCAGGACAGCAGTGGAGACCCATGTGCACTGCAGAGACCTCTGCTCTCCATTGGCTTATAAACCAGAGGCTCTCAGTGCCTTTCTGATGTCAAAGCCATGGCCGCCAGGCTTGTCACTAGGAAGTCAGGGGGTGGGGGTGGGGGTGGAGCGTGCAGGATGAGTGACACCCTCCCACTTTCCCCTAAGATTCACAGGGATGAGAGCAGAATAAAACTGAGCACAAAGAAGCAATGAATTGTCTGGGGTGTGAATTACATCTCTCTAAAGCTGTTATAAAAAGTGAGCGAGCACACGTGCAGCTCTGAAAGAGGAAGAGAAGCCAGAGATGGAAGGCTGGGGATGGCACTGAGCCTCCTATGGGCCTGGCAGCCTCGGGTCACCACCTGGGACAGCTGGCAAGGGCCTCCCGATTGCCTCAGGCAGAAAGTCCTGCATCTCAGAAGCAATGTGGCCAGGCACGAGCACCCCATCCTTCAGCCTCGGCTCTCCCCCGGCCCATCAGAAGGAAGAGGACCCAGCCTGAGGCTCGTGTGTTTGAGTTTCTCTGGTCCAGGAACCACGGGGACTGCTTTTTCCTTGGTCTGTGTCACTCCAGGGCTAGCCCTCCGTTCCTCTGCCAGCCATTTCCTCTAAGGATGACATGTTCAGTCTGGAAAGAGAATGTGGGGGTTAGGAGGCCCTCGAGGTGTCTGCAGTGCCACCGGAAGGGAGGAGATGGGGTTGTGTGTACAGGGCAGGGATAGGCTATGCAGAGACTCCAGTTTATCTGTGACTCTGGAAGGACAATAACTTCAGTCATGTCACTAACATAAGGTTATTGAGCCACAGCACAGTTTATTTTGCTCATCTTTGCATTCCCAGCACCTGGCATTGTACTGATCACATAGTGGGTGCTCAACAAATCTTTGCTAAAGGAATAAACACAGCAGATTAGCTCACCGTGTTCAGATCCTCAGACTCGCCAGTGGCTCAGTGTTCCCGGGCCCTTTTTCTCTTGGCTGTGTTCCTCTGTCTCCTGTCCTCTCGTGCCCCTGGTTCCCATGCCTCTGACAAAATCAGGTATGCCCTGTCCTTACAGGGTTTATTTGCTTTTAGTTTCTGCAGTCAATCCAGGAATTCTTTATCCTCTTTGAAGAACCAAGATCAGGGACTTTCCTGGTGGTCCAATGGTTAGGAATCCACCTTGCAATGCAGGGGACATGGATTCAGTCCCTGGTAGAGGAATTAAGATCCCACATGCCTCAGGGCAGCTAAGCCTGGGTGCCGCAACTAAGCCTGCGTGCTCGGCAGCCTGTGCGCCAAGCTGGAGAGAAGCCCGCAGGCTGCAACTAAACCACGGTGCAACGGAGATCCTGCGTGCCACAACTGAGACTCCATGCCACCAAATAAACAAATATTTTTTAAAAAAGGAACCAAGTTCAGCCCCTTCAGTTTCTTCTTAAGGGCGCTCCCAACTGGCCTTTGGTGACACAGGGCCGGACTCCCCTCCAGCAGGAAGACAAGCCCATCACCTTTCCTGAAAGCCACAGTATCAGTCCCCTTGGTTTGGTTTGATGCTGGGACCTTAAGGTCATCAAGCCTCAAACTCACCACCCTCCTGGGCTGGGATGAATGTGGTCCTGCCGACTGCTCTATACAACTCTCTCTCTTCTCTGGGGTCAGAATCACGCCTTCAACTGCCAGTCCTACTGTGGCGCACCAGCTTTCACTATCTGCCTGATGCTCCTTTAAGAAACTAGCAAATGTCTACCAGGTACTGGTAGGATTCAAAGAGAAACATAAACAAAGCACCGGAAGTTTCTAGTCTAGCAGAAAAGACAGACTGCAATTATAGCCCAGGGTCAGAGGCCTAGGGAAGAATTCACTACAGAAGATCATAGTGATACAAAGGAGGGAGCATTGCTCATTTTAAAACTTAAAAAAAAAAAACCTAATGGGGAAATATCTTAAACACACAAAATAACAGACAACAGTACATTCATCACCTACCTGTAACAGCAGTGAATGTTTTCACTGAGACATTGTTTCTCTTTTAAAAACCTTAGAGATATGGCTAATGTGTGGCCCAGTTCTAACATTTTTCCTTCCCCTCCTTCATTTGATGTGACCACCTTCCTGAAATTGATCATTCCTATCTGTATTTCTCTGTAGAGGGGTTTTTGGAGGGGTAGGACAAAGACCTGGAATGTTGGGTCCATGAATCGAGGCAAATTGGAAGCAGTCAAACAGATGGCAAGAGTGAACATCAACATTTTAGGAATCAGTGAACTAAAATGGACTGCAATGGGTGAATTTAACTCAGATGACCATTTTATCTACTACTGTGGGCAAGAATCCCTTAGAAGACATGGAGTAGCCATAATAGTCAACAGAAGAGTCTGAAATGCAGTACTTGGATGCAATCTCAGGCAAACCATTCGATATTACAGTAATCCAAGTCTATGCCCCAACCAGTAATGCTAAAGAAGTTGAACAGTTCTATGAAGACCTACAAGACCTTCTAGAACTAACACCCCCAAAAGATGTCGTTTTCATTACAGGGGACTGGAATGCAAATGTAGGAAGTCAAGAAATACCTGGACTAATGGGCAAATTTGGCCTTGGAGTACAGAATGAAGCAAGGCAAAGGCAACAGAGTTTTGCCAAGAGAACGCCCTGGTCATAGCAAACACCCTCTTCCAACAACACAAGAGAAGACTCTACATGGACATCACCAGATGGTCAACACCAAAATCAGACTGATTATATTCTTTGCAGCCAAAGATGGAGAAGCTCTATACAGTCAACAAAAACAAGACCGGGAGCTGACTGTGGCTCAGACCATGAACTCCTTATTGCCAAATTCAGACTTAAATTGAAGAAAGTAGGGAAAACCACTAGACCATTCAGGTATGACCTAAATCAAATCCCTTATGACTATACAATGGAAGTGACAAATAGATTAAAGGGATTAGATCTGATAGACAGAGTGCCTGAAGAACTATGGATGGAGGTTCTTGACATTGTACAGGAAGCAGTGATCAAGACCATCCTCAAGAAAAAGAAATGAAAAAGGCAAAATGGTTCTCTGAGGAGGCCTTACAAACAGCTATGAAAAGAAGAGAAGCTAAAGGCAAAGGAGAAAAGGAAAGATATTCCCATTTGAATGCAGAGTTCCAAATAATAGCAAGGATAGATAAGAAAACATTCCTCAGTGATCAGTGCAAAGAAATAGAGAAAAACAATAGAATGGGAAAGACTAGAGATCTCTTCAAGAAAATTACAGATACCAAAGGAATTTTTCATGCAAAGATGGGCAAATAAAGGACAGAAATGGTATGGACCTAACAGAAGAAGAAGGTATTAAGAAGAGGTGGCAAGAATACACAGAAGAACTATACAAAAAAGATCTTCGCAACCCAGATAATCACCCAGGTGACCACTTAGCTAGAGCCAGACACTCTGGAATGTGAAGTCCAGTGGGCCTTAGGAAGCATCACTATGAACAAAACTAGTGGAGGTGATGGAATTCCAGTTGAGCTATTTCAAATCCTGAAAGATGATGCTGTGAAAGTGCTGCACTCAGTATGCCAACAAATCTGGAAAACTCAGCAGTGGCCACAGGACTGGAAAAGGTCAGTTTTCATTCCAATCCCAAAGAGAGGCAATGCCAAAGAATGCTCAAACTACTGCACAATTGCCCTCATCTCACACACTAGCAAAATAGTGCTCAAAGTTCTCCAAGCCAGGCTTCAACAGTACATGAACCGTGTACTTCCAGAAGTTCAAGCTGGATTTAGAAAGGCAGAGGAACCAGAGATCAAATTGCCAACATCTGTTGGATCATCAAAAAGGAAGAGAGTTTCAGAAAAACATCTACTTCTGCTTTATTGACTATGCCAAAGCCTTTGACTGGTGGATCACAACAAACTCTGGAAAATTCTGAAAGAGATGGGAATACCAGACCACCTGACCTGCCTCCTGAGAAATCTGTATGCAGGTCAAGAAGCAACAGTTAGAACTGGACATGGAACAACAGACTGGTTCCAAATCAGGAAAGGAGTACGTCAAGGCTGTATACTGTCACCCTGCTTATTTAACTTATATGCAGAGTACATCATGTGAAATGCTGGACTAGATGAAGCACAAGCTGGAATTAAGATTGCTGGGAGAAATATCAATAACCTCAGATATGCAGATGACACCACCCTTATGGCAGAAAGTGAAGAAGAACTAAAGGGCCTCTTGATGAAAGTGAAACAGGAGAGTGAAAGAGTTGGCTTAAAACTCAACATTCAGAAAACTAAGATCATAGCATCTGGTCCCATCACTTCATGGCAAATAGATAGGGAACAGTGGAAACAGTGAGAGCCTATTTTTGGGGGTTCCAAAATCACTGCAGATGGTGACTGCAGCCATGAAATTAAAAGACACTTACTCCTTGGAAGAAAAGCTATGACCAACTTGGTCAGCTTATTAAAAAGCAGAGATATTACTTTGCCAACAAAGGCCCTTCTAGTCAAAGCTATGGTTTTTCCAGTAGTCATGTATGGATGCGAGAGTTGGACCATAGAGAAAGCTGAGCACTGAAGAATTGATGCTTTTGAACTGTGGTGTTGGAGAAGACTCTTGAGAGTCCCTTGGAAAGCAAGGAGATCAAACCAGTCCATCCTAAAGGAAATCAGTCCTGAATATTCATTGGAAGGACTGATGCTAAAGCTGAAACTCCAATACTTTGGCCATCTGATGCAAATAACTGACTCATTTGAAAAGACCCTGATGCTGGGAAAGATTGAAGGCAGCAGGAGAAGGGGACGACAAAGGATGAGATGGTTGGATGACATCACTGACCCCATGGGCATGAGTTTGAGGAAGCTCTGGGAGTTGGTGATGGACAGGGAAGCCTGGTGTGCTGCAGTCCATGGGGTCTCAAGAGCCGAACACAATTGAGCGACTGAACTGAAGGGCAAAGAAGTCCACGGAGAGTTGGCGTGTGCAAAGACCCAGAGGCCTGGCCCACTTGGCTGAGAAGCCAGTTGTGAAGCCTTTGTACTAATCCAGAGGAGAAACGGTGGTGACCTAAGCTCAGAAGGGGAGAGTGGGAGTGGAGAAAGAGGGCAGGACCCGGAAAGATTGAGGAAAGAGAGTCGGTAGAACTCAGTGACTGATTCAGTGTGTGGTGTGATGGAGAATGGCTCAAGGATGACACAACTTTCTGGTTTGAGAAGGGGTACTGCTGCTGCTGCTAAGTCTCTTCAGTCGTGTCCGACTCTGTGTGACCCCAGAGACCACAGCCCACCAGGCTCCCCCGTCTCTGGTATTCTCCAGGCAAGAACAGTGTAGTGAGTTGCCATTTCCTTCTCCAATGCATGAAAGTGAAAAGTGAAAGTGAAGTCACTCAGTCGTGTGACCCCATGGACTGCAGCCCACCAGGCTCTTCCATCCATGGGATTCTTCAGGCAAGAGTACTGGAGTGGGGTGCCATTGCCTTCTCTGGAGAAGGGGTGGGGGAGACACAAATTAACCGATCATGATTCACTGGGGGTGCCTTTAGGGTATCCTACTGACGATCAGATGATCTACCTGGGCTATATCACTTTTGCTGCAAAAACAAAGCAGGGAGCAGTCTCTCAGAGCTATCTGAGATGCTGTCTCCTGGGCTGCGGTCCTCATTTTGCCCCAAATAAAATTTAACTTGCAACTCTCAAAACAAAACAAAACAAAACACAAGCGACCATTTGATCTGTCGGTTCCTCTAGAGGAGAAAGGCACCCAACTAGAAAAGTTTGTTTTCAAACCGTTCCCATCCATTTCTTCCTTCCTTCTCCACCTTGTGGCCAGAGAGAAAACTGCAGCCTGCCTTGGGTGGTTTCCACAGTCCAGACCTTGAGTTGTACCCGTGCCTCATGTCAAGCAATTCCTCACTTCCCTTTCAGTTCTTTGGTATCGTGTAGACCTGGTGCACACTGGCTCTTCAGGAATTGTGAAGATGAGACAGCTTCATGTGAGTGGCCGGCTAGAAGGTGGGAATAAGTCGTCTTTGAGCTATGGTAAGCAGGCTGGTGCCATGGGAACAGAGCCTGGCGTCTCAATTGCCCACATGATAAGAAAACCTGCCGCTGACTTTGTCATTGTTCCTTTGCAATCAGTGACGGCTTTCCAAAAAAAAAAAAAAAAATGGGGGAGAAACTGCAGGGATTTCCTAGGGTCTGAATAGGCAGAGGTGGAGGATGTGGGGTCAGATGGTCACACTCAGAGCTTTGCTCTGCTCCGTTCAGGCGAACAGAGGGCACAGACACCCGGAAGCCCTTTCACAGTGTAGACACCTAAGCGGTTGGTCAATCACACCCAGACCCCCCACCCCACTGTCCCGCCACACACATGACTCATCTTGACCTTTGCTCTATTATTTAAGGGATTCCTTGCCAAACTGGGGTTTTCATAAATGATTTCCAGGAAATGGGAAGGTTGAAATCAAGTTGAACTCGTGCGGTTTTGCTCTTTAACTTGAGCTTCCTCTGTGATTCCTGGATGGTCTCACAGCTCTGCCTTCCATAACCACTGCGGGTTGCTTGTTTTGACTCCAGGAAGCTCCGAGGTAATCTATCCTATTAAACTCAAATAGAATGTTGGCAAGTAAAAAAAAAAAGTCTGAGCATCAGCCCACACAGAAGAAGAGTTTATCTTGCCCGAGAAGTAGAAAATCAAATCTCCATCGCATGGGAGTGAATTTCCCTTGCTTGGCTTTCACAAGAAAACATGCTTTGGACTCCCTTCCCAGAGGTAAAAATAAAAGAGTGAACGTTCTTTGTTTGAGTCATTTTGGCAAGACCGCTGCCCCTGTCTTAGTCTCTCCGCCAGTTGGGAGACTTCAGAATTTTTACGAGAGTGTAAGCGCTGAGCCATTTCCTAAGCATTGTCGCTACAACTGCATATTAAAGACCCCGAGAATCATTTTACACCTACTTTTTTTTAAAAGGCTTTTTTGGCTATTATTAATGAATTAATTTACTTTTGGTTGCTCTTGGTCTTCGCTGTGGCTCACACACTTTCTCTAGTTCTGATGCATGAGCTTCTCATTGCAGTGGCTTCTCTCATTGTAGAGCATGGGCCCTGCGGTGCCCACTGGGCTCAGTTGCCCTGTGGCACGTGGGATGCTAGTTCCCAGACCAGAGATTGAACCCGTGTCCCCTGCGTGGAACAGGGGGACTGTTAACCACTTAGACCACCAGGGAAGTCCCTGCACTCGCCTATCATGACAGAAACCTTTAGGAAGAGCTGATATAAAAACATGAGACCTCACAGCACAACTTGATAATTGGAACGTCTTCTGGTTTTATGGCTGTTCCTTAGTTTTCAAATATATTTTAGCTCAATTAGGAGATATAGACGCCCATAGAGATTTGACCTGGCCCTGCCCGACAAGCCTCCCGTTCACCATTCCACAAAGCAAACAAAAAAAGGCAGCTATTCACAGGGAACCATCTTCCAGTTTCTTATCATGGTTCTTTTCTCCTTGTTCTTCTTTACTTCATTGCTGTGTTACTTCTCAAGTGTGTTAGTCGCTCAGTCGTGTCTGACTCTTTGCAACCCCATGTGTCAAAGCCACTCAAGAAGTCATAAGCGTGGTTAAAAGATAATGCTGCATTTTCCTTCTCCCCATTTCCATTCAAATAATCATGAAGATGGAAAAGTGGAAAAAATACAGCACTGAAAACCAGAGTTTAAAGGGAAGTTTCTAATAATCACAGAACCAATGAGATTGAATGAAGAAATACAACAGATGAAATCAATTCACATTCTACCTTCTGGGCCATGACGACTCTGCCACGCTCCAACTGGTAGAGACTCCTCAGCCAGCTTACAGCACAGAGGCTGTATATAACAAGGGTCCCCTACTAGCCACTATTTCCTACAACTGTGTTTTCAGGGAGCCAGAAACGCTGTACCCTAGAGACATTGACTGTTCTCTCCTTGAACTCATCAGGGGAAGCAGAAACTATTGGAGAAGGAAATGGCAACCTACTCCAGTGTTCTTGCCTGGAGAATCCCAGGGACAGGGGAGCCTGGTGGGCTGCAGTCTATGGGGTTGCACAGAGTCGGACATGACTGAAGCGACTTAGCAGCAACGGCTGATTTCTTATCAGAGATCCTGAAGACTCAAAGCCAGCAGGATGACATATTCAAACTGCTGTCCTGCCCGCTGTCCACCCAAAGCTTTTGGAGGTTCAACAGGCTCGAGCCTTTCAGGGGGCTGCTCCCAAATACCACTCCCTGCCGTGACGATGCCTGTTACTCCACCACTATGGCTGAGTGGAGTGGAGACTTTCCTGTTTCCAGGAGTCTCTGTGTTGTTGTTGAGTCACTAAGTCATGTCCGATCCCATGGACTGCATCAGGCCTTCACCATCTCCCAGAGTTTGCCCAAGTTCATGTCCATAGAACTGGTGATGCTATCCAACCATCTCATCCTCTGTTGTCCCCTTCTCCTTCTGCCCTCAATCTTTCCCAGATCAGGATCTTTTCCAATGAGTCGGCTCTTCACATTAGGTGACCAAAGTACTGGAGCTTTGGCTTCAGCCTTAGTCCTTCCAATGAGTGTTTACACTTGATTTCCTTTAGGACTGACTGGTTTGATCTCCTTACAGTCTAAGGGACTCTTCAACAGTCTTCTCCAGCACCATGTTTCAAAAGCATGTTTCAATTCTTCAGCGTTCTGCCTTCTTTATTATCAAACTCTCACAACCGTATATGATTACTGAAAAGACCATAGCTTTGACTATACTTTGTGGGCAAAGTGATGTCTTTGCTTTTTAATACACTGTCTGGGTTTGTCATAGCTTTTCTTCCAAGAAGCAAGCATCTTCTAATTTCATGACTACAGTTACCGTCCACAGTGATTTTAGAGGAGTCTCCTATGAGAATGCAGACATTTCTTAGCAGGAATTAGATGCCAGAGGTTTCCCGGTCCTGGCTGCACACTCAAAGCATCCGAGGAACTCTGAAAATGTATGGATGCTGCACTCTTCCTCAGACCAGTTACATCAGAAAGGCGGTGGGTTGGGGAAGAGGGGGAAGTACCCAGGCCATAAGATTTTAAAGCTTCCCAGGGAGTTTTCATCTGAACCAAGGAAGGCTGAGAACATGGACCATTTGACTGCCTGAAATGTTAGCAGAAAGGGACTCTAGAAATCAGCAGAAACTTTTTGGCAGGTGGGGGAAACTGAGGCTCAGAGAAGGGCAGGTTGGGGAATCCATGGCAGAGACCAGGCTGGGAGGGGTCACTCTGCTTGCTCCTCCACCAAGACTCCCTCTAGAAGTTCTGAGAAGGCAGTGGAGAGGCACTGGGTGGACGAGGCACTGGTTGGCACCAAGGTGAACTGCCAGATTCACCGTTCTGTCCCCAAGGTCCTGGCATGAAGTCCCCAAGGTCGGGACTTCTGGCACAAGGCTTCCTCTCTCTCTCCCTTGTTTCCTTCTTTCTTCCTTCCCTTTCTTTCTATATGGGCTTTATTCAAAGCTTGCCCTCACAGATATTTTTTTCCCCCCAGTGCCCTAGAAAATCATATACTAAAATTAAGACTTTACAGATGGGGTCTGAGCTACACAAAGGCAAAGACTGTGGGGGTGGGGCATAGGGAGGGGGTACCCGCCCATAGGGACACAGCAGGCCTCTCTCGGGGCTGGTGGATGGACTTGAAGCTGTTTCTGTGGCAGAAAGTTTTCTTAGCCAGCATCCTCTCTTTGGCTTCTTAGCTGGGAGTTAAGGACACGGGCCCAAGAGGGCTGCCCCGCCTTGTATGACATTGAGCAGCTGGGGGATGGAAGGCAGACTGGGGTTGGCAGGGGCCCTCCGTATCTACTGGCACAGATTTCTGCCCACGCCAGCAGCATGGGCGCATCAGGGGGGTCCCCGGGGGATGCAATTAATTCTCTGAGCCATCCTGTGAGCCATGGGTGCCCAATTCTGCCAGGGGTCATCCCTAAAGGTGTGACCCCATGGCTGGGCACAGAATCAGGCAGAGAGCCCGACCGCCCCAGTAAGGAGCCCTTGGGAACAACCTCAAAGAGAGGTCCTGAGTGTGATTAGGAGGGCTGCACGGGGGAGGTGCTCCAGCCTGAACGAGTCGGGGCCCACCACCTGCCTACTGCGGCCACAGGAGGGGCGGAGCCGGGTCGGCCAGAGTGGCCCAGAGCGCGAGGGCTGGTGGGAAGCCTGGGCGGGGCGGTGGGCGGTGAGGACCCCACTGCAGGGTGCGGGGCGTTCCCGCAGCCCCCTGGGATTCGGCCTCTCCGAGTAGCTTCCCGCGGCGGCCGCTGGCGCCCTCTAGCGTCCAGCAGTGCTCCCTGCCGCCGGCAGCTCAGCGTTTTCGCCGGCAAGCACCCCTGACCCCCAGCCCATCACTGAGCTGCCGCTGGCCCTGCTCCTATTGGCTGCTCTTGCGGGGTTGCACTCCCTGGGACCCTGCGCTGTGAAAGATTTTTTGTCTTTATTAAATAATAACACATATCCTTTACAAAACATGTGAAAAATTTATAAAACGAACAAGATGGACTGAGGCAGCAAGTATCACAGCAGGAATTAACAATCCCGCAGGCAAAAGGGAAGAAAGAGGACCTTTGGCCCACCTCTGCTGCCGCCAGCCTCGCAGAGTGCGACCCTGTGCCCTCATGCCTGTGTGTGTACACAGCCACACGCACTGCCTGGCACCAGGCTGGTGCACGTTTCTGACCTGGGTCGTGTTTTCTGCCGCTGCTCGTCGGCTGGGACCGCCCTGGACCTACTACCTGCCTAGGTCTGCTTTAGGCCAGCCTCCCGGCTAAGGTGAGCCCAGACCCTGGCCGGATCTCTCCGGGTCTCTGCCCTCTGGGCATTCTTTCTGTTGCTGATTTCCATCTGTGTCTTTTCACTTGGCCGTTGAGGTTGGGGGGGTGGGGGTGGGGGTGGGGCGGGAGGCGCGGGGAACCAATCTTCTGGATTCTGAGAGCCTATCTTGTGAGTTATCGAACTCAAGGGCGATCTGGGGGTCCCCAACACACTGCCTTATGGGGTGAGGGTGAGGCCGATCAGGTTTATAAAAAGCACTTGAAGAGAGAAGAGCTGTCTTGTGGTCACCCAGTAAGGCGGCCGGCTAAGGGGAAAGCCGCGGAGGCACTTGGCCTCCAATAAGCTCTCTGACCTGCTGCCAGAACTCCATTCATCAAACTGATGGGAGCCGGAGCCCCAAGTGTCCGGGGCACGCCCTCTGAAGCCACCTGGGTGGCCAGACCAAGTGGTGCATTTAGGGAACAGGGCTCAAATCCTGGTATCCAGGCCGATTGCCAGAGGGGCTGAAATGGAGCCTGGAGGAAATGCCTGCTCCGGGTCCTCCCCACCCCACTCCGCTCCGCCCAACCGTACAGACACATTCAGGCCCCATCAGAACCATGGCAACCCATAACGCTGTCTCCAACTGACTCTCACCAGCTTGCTCTCGAGGCTCCTTGTATAGGAATCAGGCAAGAACACTTCAGTGGATTGCCATGCTCTCCTCCAGGGGATCTTCCTGACCCAGGGATAGAAACCGCTCTCTTACGTCTCCTGCGTGGGCAGGTGGGTTCTTTACTTCTAGCGCCACCTGGTAAGTCCCTAGGAATCATTGGGGAACTTGATAAAAGCAGTTTCTCAGGCTTCTGTCCAGGGGGTTCTCACCAGAAGGGCTGGGGTAGTTCAGATCAGTCGCTCAGTCGTGTCGGACTCTTTGCGACCCCATGACCCCATGAACCGCAGCACACCAGGCCTCCCTATCCATCACCAACTCCTGGAGTCTACCCAAACCCAAGTCCATTGAGTCAGTGATGCTATCCAACCATCTCATCCTCTGTCGTCCCCTTCTCCTCCTGCCCTTAATCTTTCCCAGCATCAGGGTCTTCTCAAATGAGTCAGCTCTTCGCATCAGGTGGCCAAAGTATTGGAATTTCAGCCTCAGCATCAGTCCTTCCAAGTGACACCCAGGACTGATCTCCTTTAGGATGGACTGGTTGGATCTCCTTGTAGTCCAAGGGACTCTCAAGAATCTTCTCCAATACCACAGTTCAAAAGCATCAATTCTTCAGTGCTCACCTTCCTTTATGGTCCAACTGTCACACCCATACATGACCGCTGGAAAAACCATAGCCTGGACTAGATGGACCTTTGTTGGCAAAGTAATGTCTCTGCTTTTGAATATGCTATCTAGGTTGGTCATAACTTTCCTTCCAAGGAGTAAGCGTCTTTTAATTTCATGGCTGCGATCACCATCTGCAGGGCTGGCCAGGAATAGGTATTGTTATTAATAATAGCACCCTAGGGGCAGCAGTGGGATCTACTAATGGCCCTGTTAGGCTAAGCCGGAGGCACAAGCCTTCTCCAAAGGAAATTTTGAAATAACTCAGTTTCATGCCTACCCCAAATATTTTCAATCTTTTTTTAACCTATAGTACTGTAGGCAACTCCTTTTAGTCCCGTGGGAAAAAGGCATTCAAGATCAAGGCAGTGCGCCACCTTGTGGACCTCGTTGGAAGGACTAGGCATCGGCGACAAGAAGGCTGTATTAGGTTGCAAGCTCCCGGGCAAGACCAAGTCAGCGACATGCAACTACACGCTGCAGTCATGAAAAGCCACCTAGGGGATCACAACCTTGAGCAGTGGCCTGTAGGGGAAAAGTAACCAGAAGGATAAGAAGGAGGAGATGGGAGAAAGAAGGAAGGGAGGAAGGAAGAGAGAGGAAAGAGGAGTGCAATAGAAGAAACACTAACTTTCAGACCAGCAGACTGTTGTGCTCAGTTGTGTCCCACTCTCTTTGGCCCCACGGCTCCTCTGTCCATGGGATTTCCCAGGCAAGAATGCTAGAGCCGGTTGCCACTTCCTACTCCAAGGGATCTTCCCAACCCAGGAATCGAACCCACGTCTCTTGCATCGCCTGCATTGGCAGGTGGATTCTTTACCACTAGCACCACCTGGGAAGCCCCAGGGACTGTTACAAAAAAAAAAAAAAATTTAAGGTGCGGGGGGAAGAGTTTGCTCCGCCTTATATAATACTTGTAGGAAAATTTGCCTTAGCAGATCATGATTCTGTTGGCATTTACCAAGCCATTAAAGATAGTGATTCAGGAAAAGGATTATCTGCAAGACTGTCTTTAATGCCAAGGACTTTGACTTGTTTTGAGAAGAGATTTCTTAACAAAACTTTTATTAGCTGTATTTTTTTTAAAATGTATTTAATGCTATTTTTAATCCCCTTCCAACCTTGATCTTGCCAGTTACAGCTGGCAGCAATGTTTTCAGGTACAGAAACTGTCAAGAAGGTCTTCTGTTTCCAGGATGCTAGAGTTTCTGTTTCTCTGCGCCCCATTTCCAGGACTAATCCATTTACGAGGCTGCCAGTGTGTGTGGTCACTGATTGTGACAGGGTGGGGAGACAGATCCCTTTCTCTTATGGAGCTTCATTTCCTCCTCCGAAAACAAAAATGATTGGCTGAGATATCCCCCAAGGGCCTTCCCGGTCTGATGTTCTAGGTTCTGATGCCTTTTCTGAAGTCGGCCAATGGCCCTACTTGCTGGCCCAGAATGAGGAAATTAGTGCTTTGGCTCTCTCACCTGTAAAGTTGGGGGGAGGGGATAAGACTGCCTTGAGCACCACGAAGAGATGCTAGGGGGCTCCAATGTGCAAGAAGGTAATTATAATTAATTTTTAGAAATCAAAACTGTAACAGCCTTTACAAACGTGTGGGGCAAAGTACACTTTCAAGACCAGCCAGATAGACACCTTAAAACAGCGGCTCTTAACTTTCTGGCAATTTGATATTTTGAGAATTTAATAAACACTTTGAACTCCTTTTCCCGTCCCCCCACCGCCTCCAAATGGACACACATTCAAGTTGTGCTTAACCAGGGCTCACATTTTCTTAGATAATAAACTACTGTGTTTTCATTCCCAGTAACCCCTAATTCTTGCTTGTGTCGGTCTCTCCCTCACATATTAAATAAGAGGGGTCATTGCTTCAAAGTGAGGTTAGTGCAGCCCGGGACAGACACATCCTCGTTTAGTTCTGTATTTCAAATTACACTTTTCTGGGTCGATAGGAAGGTCACAATTGTAGGCTTTGTTGACAGAGAAGAGGATTCCTGGGATCGCACAGACGCCCTTTACAGAGCAAGGGCAAAGCTGCGTGGTCTGGCTTTAGACTTTCATTTGGTTTCCGGTACAGGGAGGTCCTGTCCGCTCCCCTTCCCCAACCAGGAGGGACGGCAGCCCCCTTTCTCTTTCAAGTGCAGAGTTGTGCCGGGGAGATTTGGTGATGGAGGAAGAATAGGAAGAAGCCAAAGAAGACAGGGCTTTGGCATTTCGTGGGGAATTTCTGGGGAACAGACTACCCACAGGGTGCCCTGGATCAGCACATGGCCAGTGACAATGTGCTCTGCTGTATCTGACTATGCGACCTCATGAACTGTAGCCCACCAGGCTCCTCTGTCCATGGGACCGTCCTGGCAAGAATACTGGGTAACTGTTCCTTTCTCCAGGGGATCTTCCCCACCCAGGGATCAAACCTCAATCTCCTGCATTGGCAAGTGGATTTTTTTTTTTTTTAACACTGAGCCACCAGGGAAGCCCAACATGTGGCCAGAGCACTGTGGAAACAGAGCCCAGCCCAGCCAGGAGATAAGGCTTCTTCCCCGTGGCCTTGGTGAGGTCCGTAGGAAGCCCAGAAGTCTCTGCAGGCACCGTTGTGGGGACCCCGAATCAGTGAAGGGACAAATGGTACAGAAGAAGCCTGGGGGCAGGATAATGTGGCCACAGAGATGTCCCCTTTGTGCCCAGAAAGTGCCTCTGATTATCAGAGCTGAAACCATCCATGAGGTCAGCCGTGATCCTGAGGCTGAAAAAGAAAAGGGAGGTCAGGGGCTTAGAGTCAGGAAGGACTTTTTCTGAAGTTTAGTGGAGCTGAGGGACCTGGGAAGGTGGACTAGGTCAGCATTTTCTGGCCACCCAAGTTCTGGGGGCCAATTCGAGTCTCATCCGAGAACTGTGACACTTCCTCTCTTGTCCACTAGATGGCACTGCTGCAGTGTTTGCGTCACCATCTTTGGGAGGTGGGCTCTCACATCCAGGGGCTTCCCAGGGGGCTCAGTGGTAAAAAATCTGCCTGCAGTGCAGATGACCCAGGTGACCCTGATCCTTGTGTCAGGAAGGCCCCTGGAATAGGAAGTGGCAACCCGCTGTTCTTGCCTGGAATAGTCCATGGACAGAGGAGCCTGGCGGGCTACAGTCCACGGGGTCTGAAAGAGTCAGACGCAACTGAATGGGCACATGGGACAAATGCTCAGTCTGAGACTGAACCAGAGAAACGTGCTGGAAATTGGTCATTGAAGCAGGTGACATACGCAAGCCTCTTGGGTTCAGTGTGCAGCAAAGTGAAATTTTGAACTCAGAAGACTGGGAGCAGAGAATAATAGGGGAGGGTCAGTTACCAGAACAAATTCTAGGCTGAGACCCTCTTGCAGTGACTGAGAGACTCCCCTTCTAGCCTGCATCCTCTAGGGACCTGGGGCTGGGGGCTGGCCATGGTCATCCAGGATATCTATTGTCAGGTTATCTGGACTGCTCACAGGGCTTGGGGTGGGCAGACTGAATGAGATAAAGGCTTCTGCATGGTGTTGGCACATAAGACATTCAGGTTGCCATTTTTTCCCTTAGGTGTACACTGCTACTATCAGTGACCAGGGAGCCCATTCATTGAAACACTGCATGCCTTTAACTTACTTGGGAGTTTCGGCTCCAAAAAAACCTGTCTTGTACCATGTGGTGCCTTGGTGAGATAAGATATGGATAAGAATCCTGTCTATGCAGCTTCCTAAGTTCAGGTTCATGGACTCGTAAGGGCTCCATGTGTAGGATTCAGGAGCCTGTGAACTCGGATAGGAAGAGAATGATGCTCTTGGTTTCTTTTACCTCTAAATGAAATTTAGCATTTCCTTCAATTGTGAATCTACCTGCAATGCAGGAGACCTGGGTTCTGTCCCCGGGTCAGGAAGATCCCCTGGAGAAGAGAATGGCAACCTACTCCAGTATTCTTGCCTGGAGAACTCCATGGACAGAGGAGCCTGGTGGGCTACAGACCATGAGGTCACAAAGAGTTGGACATGACTGAGCAATTAACACTGCTAATCAACTGTGGAAGGAGATAACAAACCACAGTAGTGAAAAGTACCTATACCTCAGTCAGCAGTAGAAATCACAGAGAGTTTCATGTCAAATTAGTTGTTGGAGAAATCTTATAATACTTATATCCATGGAACTTTATGAGCATATAAATGATAGTAATGTCATGTACCTTATTTAATGTATTAATAAAATGGCACACATTTTTATATCATGACGTTTGTATATTTCTATGTAAGTGGATTTCTTGGTAATCCTATGCATGTTATTTTACACATTTCTAAAATGTTATTCTAAGAAGGGATCTGTAACCTTCCACGGACTGCCGAAAGGGTCTGCGGCAAGGAAAAGGTTAAACGCCCCTGGCAAGTCCTACAGTGCCAGAAGGGACAAGGTCAGCCAAGGCTGGTGCCACCTATCAGACCAGAGGCCAGTGCACACAAAGGTCCCAGAGGATGCTGGTCTCCTTGACTCGCTCCTCCTTCCCACCCCCCGGGGAATCTCTCCAGGGACACGACTTCCCCTGGTTTCCTTCAACTCATTTCAGAGGAAAGGAGCCGGGGAAATCAATGCCAGGAGCCGGCAGGGGGTGCAGCCGCATCGCTCTGAGCGCCTACAGGGAGGAGGGCAGCCTCCGAGCCCGACCGCATCTTTTCACACATCCACCCACCGACTCCCCGCCTCCCACGCTGCCACCGTCCTTGGCGACCATGGCAACCACTACACACCAGACCGAGCCACGGGCAACCGGGACCGGCTTACGATCCTCTGTCCCTTCTGACCCCACCATTCTCTGGCCTATCAACAGGTGTGGGGGACGCGGGGTCCCTGCCGCGCAGGAACGGAATTCAAATTTCCAGAAGGGGGCGCTGGGCATGCAGGTGCGAGGAGAGTCGCCTGCGTTTCTCCTTCCCGGAAAAATGTGCCCTGAAAGATCGGAGGTGACCAGCCTGCTCTATTTTTTTTTTTTTTTTTAATATCTGCCTGTCCATCACACTCTCTGCTTATCTCACTCTTTCTCTTCCATCTTTTTGTTTTTTCTTCTTCTCTCTGTCACCTTACTGTAGGAATGTCTCTCTTGTCGCCATGTCTAATACTCTGCTTATTTCTCCCTGTCATTCTGTGCCTGGTTCTTTATGTTTTTTTCTCTTTATATGTCTCTTTCTGCCTCTCTCCTTTCTTCTCCCTTCCTCCTTCTCTCTCTCACACCCTCATGATTCCCCCCTAAGGCTGCAGGCAGCTTTTGGGGGCTGGGGGCCAACCCTGCAGCTCATGAGAGCAGAGTCTATGCTGGGGGCTGGGGGTGGGTGGGCAGTTGCTCTTTTCCAGGCTCCCAGGTGAGTGATTTCTGTTTCCTGGCCTCGCACCTGGGGTTGATACCCTTGCAGCCTGGATGGGGCTGTGGGAAGACAAACACAGGAGCTGGCCCCCCGCAACTGGTTCTCTCTCTACCACTGAGGACCCCTGTAGCCCTGGACAGGCACCCTCTCTGGGGCTCAGCTTCCTTGTTTCGATGGCCCTCACCAAATCAGAGTAAATAGTGGATTTAAGTAGGATTCTTGGGAGTTCTAAATATGTCTAGTGGGCAGCTTTAATGATCACTGCTTCTTGACACCCAGGCCCTGTGTACCCTCTCCCTGAGGATGGACCGAATGTAGTGATTGCTTCTGGCGAATGGAATATGGCAGAAGTGATGAGCTTTCACTTCTGAAGTTGGGCTACACCAGACTGTGATTTCCATCTTGCTGACTCTTTTTCTCTCTGGTGCTCTTGCTTGCTTGCCCAGATGAAGCTGCCAGGTCATGAACTTCCTATAAAGATGACAACGTGGCAAAGAACTGTTTGCTGGCCAATGGTCAGCAAAGAGCTGAGGCCATCAGTCCAACTGAATGCTTCCAAGAACCATGGATCTTGGAAGGATCTCATCCATCAGATGAGTTTTGAGATGACTCCACCAGAAGCCAGCATCTTCATTGAAGCCTGAAGGTCCTGAAGCAGGGGACCAGCTCAACTGCCTTCAGAAGCTGAGCCACAGGAGCCGTGGGATCATGGATGTATGATCTTACATGACTAAGTTTTAGGATTGTTTCCTATGAGCAGTAAATAACTAACACAGTATGTGAAAGATCTTGTATTAGCTAGGGTAGGCTAAAGTGCAGTAGCAAATAGACCTAAACATGCCGTGGCTCAGTGCAACCATCCTATGTCAGTATTCAGGTCAATGAGAGGGTGTCTCATGTAATCATTCAGGGCCTGAGAGTCCTTCCACCTTAAGGTTCCACTGTTCCTTAAGACCCCACTGGTGTCTGCATCCAGCCCAGAAATAGCAAGGAAGATTGGTGAAGGCAGGGGCTTCCCTGGTGGCTCAGTGGTAAAGAATCTGCCTGCCAAAGCAAAAGACACGGACTGGGTCTCTGATCCAGGAAGATCGCATGTGCTGAGGAGCAACTAAGCCCATGAGCCACAACTACTGAGCCTGTGCACTAAAGCCCAGGAACAGCAACCACCGAGGCCATGTGCCACAGCTACTGAAGCCTCGAGCGCCTTAGAACCTGTGCTCTGCAACAGGAGGAGCCACTGCAATGAGGAGCCTGAGCGCCAGACATTTTAGACCAATCTAAATCAGGTTTCCTGAATCAGCAGAGATTTTGTTTCAAAAGTAGTAAAGATTACATTCATATATCAAGAAACCAAGTAACTGTGGCATAAACACTTGCTCCTTGGAAGAAAAGCTATGACCAATCTAGACGGCATATTAAAAAGCAGAGATGTTACTTTGCCAATAAAGGTCCATCTAGTCCAAGCTATGGTTTTTCCAGTAGTCATGTATGGATGTGAGAGTTGGACCATAAGGAAAGCTGAACGCTGAAGAATTGATACTTTTGAACTGTGGTGTTGGAGAAGACTCCTTGAGAGTCCCTTGGACTGCACGGAGATCAAACCAGTCCATCCTAAAGGAAATCAGTCCTGAATATTCATTGGAAGGACTGGCGCTGAAGTTGAAACTCCAATACTTTGGCTACATGATGCAAAGAACCGACTCATTGGGAAAAACCCTGATGCTGGGAGACATTGAAGGCAGGAGGAGAAGGGGATGACAGAGGATGAGATGGTTGGATGGCATCAGTGACACAATGGACATGAGTTTGGGTGGGCTCTGGGACTTGGTGATGGACAAGGAAGCCTGGCGTGCTGCAGTCCATGGGGTTGCAAAGAGTTGGACATGACTGAGCAACTGAACTGAATTTAAACAGGAGGTTTATTTTTTCACTTTATTTTTCTCTCATGTAAAGAAATCTTTATTTGGGGGGGCTCCAAAATCACTGCAGATGGTGACTGCAGCCATGAAATTAAAAGACACTTACTCCTTGGAAGGAAAGTTATGACCAACCTAGATAGCATATTAAAAAGCAGAGATATTACTTTGCCAATAAAGGTCTGTCTAGTCAAGGCTATGGTTTTTCCAGTGGTCATGTATGGATGTGAGAGTTGGACTGTGAAGAAAGCTAAGCGCTGAAGAATTGATGCTTTTGAACTGTGGTATTGGAGAAGATTCTTGAGAGTCCCTTGGACTGCAAGGAGATCCAACCAGTCCATCCTGAAGGAGATCAGTCCTGGGTGTTCATTGGAAGGACTGATGCTGAAGCTGAAACTCCAATACTTTGGCCACCTCATGCGAAGAGGTGACTCATTGGAAAAGACTCTGATGCTGGGAGGGATTGGGGGCAGGAGGAGAAGGGGATGACAGAGGATGAGATGGTTGGATGGCATCACTGACTTGATGCATATGAGTTTGGGTGAACTCCGGGAGTCGATGATGGACAGAGAGGCCTGGCATGCTTCGATTCATGGGGTCACAAAGAGTCAGACACGACTGAGCGACTGAACTGAACTGAACTGAAAGAAATCTTTAAGTAGGCAACCTGGGGTTAGGATGATGACTTCACTAGAAGCTCAGGTACCATTACTTTTTGCCACAGTACCCTCAAAGTCACCTTCTAATTTAAAATGGTTGCTGCAGCTCCAGCCATCACATCCATGTTCCGAGCAGCAGAGAAAGGGGCAAGGACCAAAAGGTACCTCTCCAACTTGAATGGGCCTCTTTAAAGAATATTTTCTGCCTTGAAGGGAGGCTGGAAAACGTGGTTTCCTAGCTGGGCACCTTGTTCAACACAGTAATCCTGAGGTTCTATTATTGAAGAAGAAGGGAAGTTGAGGAGGCAGCTGGCAGTCTCTAATACATCCTCTCACTCCTTGCAGGGGCAGAAAGATAGATTCCCACAGACCCAAATCCCAATTGGCTGTTTTGTAATAGCCGTTAATGGTATTGACTAAACTGTCTGTATCATTGCACTTTTACGGCTCTGCTGAAGGATGCCCCCAGGCCACTGTGTCTCTGTTACAGCTCATAGTGGCCGAGTATGAGAGAGAGGCAGTGCTGTGTCCTGGGCAGATGGACAGTCACTTCCCAGACTCTGGCATCCAATGCCTGAGACGATTGGATAAGACCATGCTCATGTCTTTTTAAATTTTTAAAGTTTATTTTCTTATTGAAGTATAATTGATTTTCAATGTTGTGTTAATTTCTGCTGTACAGCAAACTGAGTCAGTTATACACATATATACATTCTTTTTTATATTCTTTTCCATTATGGTTTATCCCAGGATATTGAATATGGTTCCCAGGCCTGTACAGTAGGACTTTGCTGTTTATCCCTCCTGTATATAATAGCTTGTATCTGCTAATCTCAAACTCCCAATCCATCCCTCCCCCAGCCTCCCACACATCTGCAATCCCAAGTCTGTTCTCTATGAAGACAAAAGTGCTCCATAAATGGAATATCAGGAATCAAGAAGGGTCCTTGGGAAAATTGATGAAGCCACTGAATATTTTGTGAAGCTTATTTGTTATGATCCTGTTGTAAAATAAGAAAGATGCCTATTGTAATATCATACCATTTTTTGTTAGAAAGGTCACACCAAAGAAATCTGCAACCCGCATTTGATTGGTTCCCAATGTTTAATGTTCCCAAAGACTCTTCTCTACTCCTGATATTCCAATTATGGAACACAGTTTTTTTTTTTTTTTTTTTTAAATTTTAGTAGCAGGAGACTTATTTTAGAACAGTTTTAGATTTACAGAAAAACGAAACAGATAGTACAGAATTCTCATAATATACCCCCAAACACACAGTTTCCCCTATTCTTAACACCTTACATTATGATATATTTGTTATAATTAATGAATAGATATTGATATCATTATTCACTGCAGTCCATAATATATTCAGATTTCCTTATTTTTTTTACCCAATGTCTTTTTTATTGTTCTAGGAGCCCATCCAGGACATCGCATGATGTTAGTTTCCACGTCTCCTTAGTACCTCTTGACTGTGACAGTTTCTCAGACAATCTTTGTCTTGGAGGACCTTGAGAGTTTCTGAGGAAGGCTGGACCGGTATTTCTCAGATGCTCCTTTAGTGCAATTCGTCTAAAGTTTTTTTTAAAAAATAATGGTTTGACTGTGGTCGTGGGTTTTTTGGGTGAAGACCGCAGAGGTAAAGTGCCCTTCGCGTTATATGGCCCACAGGACCTGTTCTGCTCGCGTTGACCTTGGCCGCCTGGCTACAGCAGTATTTGCCAGTTTCCTCCACTGTGAAGTTTCTCTCCCCGCTCTGCTTTCCAAACTGTATTCTCTGGAAGGATGTCCCAAGTAATACGGAGTGGGGAGTTAGGCTCCCTCTTCTTAGAGTAAAGAATCTCCGTAATTTATTTGGAATTCTTCTGTGCCTGAGATTTGCCTCTTCCCGTGGAGAAATTTTAAAACGATGAGTCTGTGATCATTTCTTCTTTTCACTGCTAGACCTAAAATAAGCCTGTTTCATTTTTTGAAAGCAAAAACTTAGGAACGCACATTTTGACTTGGCCCATCATTAAATATGTAGCAACGTCTTTTGAAAAAAAAATGATGTTTTATTTTCTTCTTTGTGAGTCATCCTGTTAAATAAACTATGAACTGTCAAGGCGTTCTTCTCTTCAAAAGTGGCATGTGACAAGGATAACTTTGATCTCTCAGCTGTCACGTGCATCTTCACGAAGAGACGTGCTTCTGACACCCTCTTCTGTCAGCCAGCATACAGCTCACCTTCTTACCAGCGCTGGAAGCTGCGATGGGAGCCATCAGAAGGTTTCCCAGTGGAGTCACATAAGCGCAGGACTGGCAGTAGCATTAAAGGGCACCTATTCTGCTTGAACTTCTCCAGGAACACAACTCGCTCCCTCCTGAGACCTGATCCCAGCTTTGGGTGGATGGCTCTGTTAAAAGGCAGATTCTTACCAATGAGCTCAAAGCTGCAGCCTGGCTTCCATCCATTTGACCCCATTCTGAATCTCCGGGTCATAAAAAGAAACAAATCCAAGCCGTCTCCCATGGGTGTTCTCCTCCTTCCGCCCCCATAGCCCTGAGTCTTCAGAGAAATGACCATCTCCTCCAGGTTCAACATACTTGGTTTCTTCCTTAATAAGACATGCTGTTCAGGCTCTATACTCTCCCAGCTTCCCTCCTTTCAGGGGACTCCAAGGTGGCAGGACCACCATTCCTCCTGGATTTTCCTAAGATCCCATTGACTTCTTCTGGAGACTGCTGACCCCTACCAAGGCAGCTATTTTATAAAGCCCGTTTCGTTTTATACTTGATGCTTGCTAAGCTGTATCTCCCCAAGCATGCATTAGTCCAACTGGCTTTTTAGACCAAAGTACAGAAACATCAACTTATCCCATTATATTTCGTTGTGTCGTGACCCCATTGTGTGCGATATCCATGAAGCTACAGTTACCCATATGTAAGGAAAAGGTAGGGAAGGATGTTTGTAAGTGCGATGAACAGTAGCTTGGGGGAATGGATCCATGTGTATGTCAGGCTGAGTCCCTTCACTGTTCACCCGAAACTGTCACAACGTGGCTTGTTCATCAGTTATACCCCAATTCAAAGTTAAACATTTTTTTAAAAAACAGTAGTTTGAGGGGCCTCTCTGGATGGTGAGATTCTTTTTTTTTTTTTAATATTTATTTTATTGACGTATAGTTGATCTACAATGTTCTGTTAATTTCTACTGTACAACAAAGTGACTCAGTTATATATATATACACTTTCTCATATTTTTCACTATGGCTTATCATGAGATATGGAATATAGTTCCCTGTGCTATACAGCAGGACTTGTTGGTTATCCACTTTAAATGTAACAGTGTGTACATGTTGATTGCAAACTCCCTAACTATCCCTTTCCCCCACCCTTCCCCTGCTGGCAACATTAAGTTGGTTCTCCAAGTCTGTGAGTCTGTTTCCGTTTTGTAAAGAAGTTTATTTGTATCATTCCTCCTCTTCTCAGAGGCTAGAAGACAGGCCTTGGAGCAAAGCTGCTGGGCAGGTAGTGTCGCCTAATGGTTAGGAACAAGTGCTTTTGAGTGAATTTGATTTGCAAACCTGCTCCTTCCAGACTCCGTGACCTCGGGACACGCTTGGACCTCTCTGAGCCGTAGTGTCCTCACCTGTAAAGGGAAAACAATAGTCCTGGCCGGGAGGTTGCTGGGATGATCAAGACAGAGGGTGCTTGTAAGTCTTTGCTGTATGATGCAGGGAACCCAACGCTGGTGCTCTGTGACAACCTAGAGGGATGGGTGGGATGGGGAGGGAGGTTCAAGAGGGAGCGGACATATGTATACCTGTGGCTGATTCATGTTGATGTGTGGCAGAAGCCATCACAATATTGTAAAGTAACTATTCCCCAATAAAAAATTAAAGTTAAATAAAAAAGACTTTGTCTACAGCTTGCACACAGGACGTGCTTACATAAAGGTGGCCATTATAGTTATGGTGACAACGACATTTTTCGTGCCCCACTCACAGACACATGGCTGGCCCTGTCCTGCCAGCAAAGCCCACCCCCTCCCCAACCCTCACCCCAGAATCAGCAGTTCACTAGACTGATGAGGAAACCAGCCCAGCAACAATGAGAATCCAGGGAAAGCAGTAGGAACAAACAAAAAAATGGTAAAACTAAAATAGAAACAAACACTCTTTGTGCTTGATAAGAGACTCTTGCCCATGCTCACCTTTGCCCAATCTAGCTACCGGTGGGAGACCTCCTCACCCTTCTGGATAATTCTTTTGGGGATAAGAAAGGTTTTTCAGCAGCAAACTTAAAACGAAACCCCAGAACTTCAGCCCTGAACAAAACCAAAGAATGGCAACAATAGCAAACTTCCCACCACACAACCGAAAGCACAGACTTATTCCTCCACGGAGATGGCAGCTCCCTTCCACTGAGAGGGCATCGTGCACGTTTGTCCCACAGCTGGCAAGGTCTGGGCCCTGTCTGATACCTTTGGGAGACTGCCACGTGCTCTGGGAGGGCCGCAAGGAACTGAGGCTCCCTCAGGGTCAGGGTCAGGGTCAGGGTCAGGCTGGGCACCACCTGAGCGCAGGGTGGGTGGGAAGCGGAAGTTTTTGGCCTTTTCTCACCCAGGCTTGTCCAGAGAACCAAATTCCTCTGCTCCCTGCCTGCTTCCAGCCTAGCGCTGTGCTAGTTACTGATGCGAACCTCGTAGAAAATGCTCCAGAAAGAAACGCAGGTTCGCTCCAGGGGCTGCAGCAACAATTCCATCCTTGAAACGAATTCTAGAAACAGTCCCAAGACAGATTAAGAATCTCATGTATTTGGGCAAATTCATGGTAGATTAGGATTGGGCTTCTGGGGGCCGAGAGACCCTGAATTGTAATAGAGTGGCAAGGAGATACATTCTCAGTGCACATGGGGACCAGAACTTTTTTCCGGTTTCCACCTTGGTGCTAGACAGGGGACACACTTCACAGAGCATCCAAGAAGTGGGTATAAATATCAGAGTGGTGGGACGTATGTCCAAGGGGCTCCCAGGGGGCACTCGGCAGCCATGCAGCTAAATAGCCTTCATTTTCTAAGCTTCGCTCATAAGAGCAAATGTCCAGGCAAACATAGACTCAAGTATCCGGAGTCCTGAATTGGAATGATGTGGAGAAACCTGGAGATGTGAATTTGGGCACCAGAACCTTGGTTTGGTGACTTGGGCCAGCACGGGGAAGTTGCATTCTCTCCTTTGTGTATTTTTTAGGGCAAAAAAGTCTGGCAAGAAAGTTTTGAGCAGAGCAGCCTACATTTAATAAAAGCCTGGACATTTGTTGCAACATTGCTTCTGTTTTTATGTTTTGGTTGTTTGGCCAGGAGGCATGTGGGATCCTGACTCCCCAGCCAGGGATCAAACTCACACGCTCTGCGTTGGAAGGCGAAGTCTTAGCCACTGGTCCACCAGGGACGGTTTCCCTGTTCTGTTATCACTAGTTATTGATCTCTCACTGTCTAAGGTATGAACTTTGTCACAGGGATGTATGGATAGGGAAAGTATAGTCTAACACAGGGTTTAATGCTATTGCGGTTTCAATCGGTGGGCCATGGAACGTGGCCTCCCAGCTAAGAAAGTGAACCACTTCGCCAGGTGGCAGAGATGAGCTCTGTCTGTGATAAAGTTGCTGCCAAGGGAATACCGGTTGCTCCTCTCTCAGAGACAACCAGCAGCATGAAAGCTCCAAGGGGGCCTGACTTAAGGTGCCAGGCAGATGCTAAAGGGGAATGAATCTTGCTTTTGCTTCCCAGGTGGCTCAGTGGTAAAAAGAATCTGCCGGCCAATACAGGAGGTGCAACAGATATGAGTTCGATCTCCAGGCTGGAAAGATCCCCTGGAGGAGGAAATGGCAACCTGCTCCTGTATTATTGCCTGGAAAATTCCATGGACAGAAGAGTCCATAGGGTTGCAAAGAGTGACATGACTGAGCACACACACACACCTCTCTCATACCTGATCTTGTTTTCAGAACAGTGCGAAGTGGTTAGTGAGACTCAGACTTTGCTTGGTTCACTGTCAGAGTTTTCTGCCCTAGGATGAGCTGACTAGAGTTTATCAAGCTAATGCTGAGTAATTACCTGGACAGGTAGATGGGCATCCAATGCGAGAGTGAATTAGATGGCATTTTGACCGTGGAGTAACAAGAAAGTCCAACCATTTATTAAGGGCGATGCTGACTGGCAAGGCTGACAGCCTCCGGGGTCCTGCAACCAGCAGCAGCCTCAGTGATGCCTGTCTGGCTTTCTCACGTCCTCTTCTCGGCGCTGTGCTTGGATGGGGCTGGGGGCCCACATCAGTAGGCAGCAGATGAAGTGAAGCGAGAGCCACACCTGTAAGCTCCCTCCAGAGGCTGGAGCCTCTTTGGAGAAAGAACACTGGAATCTGCTAACATGCCAGGAACCCATTTATGCCAACAGGCATAGACCCCATCTCGTGACCGCCCCAGCTCCAGGGGTGGCGAGGCAATATCCTGTGTCTGTTTCCTTCTTTCAGATAAAAGCTTTAAAGGGTAAAGACCACGACAGTCATCATTCATCCTGGTGCCTTCCACTTGCTCAGTGTCTTTGAGCTGTTTCTTCTTCATTTGCTCCCTCCCTCTCTTTCTTCCTTCCTCCTCTGTTCCTCTCTCCCTCCCTCCCTGCTTCCCTCCCTCCAAGTAGTCTTAAAAAGGACACAGAATAGGTGTCCAAATATATTTGTTGAACTTAGCCAGAGTTTGGGGCCCAGAAAAGCTATGACAAACCTAGACAGTGTGTTAGAAAGCAGAGACGTCACCTTGCTGACAAAGGTGCATATAGTCACGTTTTTCCCAGTAGTCGTGTACGGATGTGAGTTGGACCATAAAGAAGGCTGAGCACCAAAGAACTGATGCTTTCTAATTGTGGTGCTGGAGAGGACTCTTGAGAGTTCCTTGGACAGGGAGGCAATCAAACCAGTCAATCCTCAAGGAAATCAACCCTGAATATTCATCGGAAGGACTGATGCTGAAGCTCCAATACATTGGCCACCTAATGCGAAGAGCCGGCTCATTGGAAAAGACTCTGATGCCGGGAAAGGTTGAGGGCAGGAGGAGAAGGGGACGACAGAAGATGAAACGGTTGGATGACATCACTGACTGGGTGGACATGAGTCTGAGCAAACTCCCGGAGATGGTGAAGGACAGGGAAGCCCGGCGTGCTGCAGTCCATGTGGTTGCAACGAGTTGGACACGACTTAGCGACTGAACAACAATAACCAGTCCCTCTATGGAGCTCTCTGAAACTTACCTAAGTGAGGAAGCACAGTGCTGAGAGACTCAGGGATCTGTGTTCCGGATGAGAGGAAGGGGCAGCTGATAAGGAGCTGGTGATCAGCCAGCCCAGCTGCTCATGTGAAGCTCAAATCAAAGCAGGAGGCTGACATGCTGGCAATGAGTGGGGATCCGGAACCTGAGTCTGCCCACCTGGCAGTTTCCAGACTCCCTGGACCACCTGGCTCCTCATGCAGACTCTGAGCTCCTCCCCAGTTCACGCTGAGCTGCTGGCACTCAGCCACTCTCAGAGCAGCCCTCGAAAGCGAAATGGAAGGAGTCAAAAATGCATGCAAATCAGGGACAACTGATCACTGGGCAGCCTTGAGGAAGTTGCCTGCTCTGCCCAGGCCTGACTTCTGTCCTTTGTGAAAAAAGGTTACTTTTCAGAATTAATGAAAAAAATAATCAGCTGAAAAAACATGGTTTCAGAAATCCAAGTCAAAGGGCTTGGAGTTGTGGCTTAACGTTGGTGGCTTCTGGCCCAAACTGAGGTTCTCTGTCCTTTCTGTTTCTTCTCCTTCTCTAGCCCCCTGAATCAGTTTCCTGGTGGCTCAGATGGTAAGTTCAGTTTAGTTGCTCGATTGTGTCCGACTCTTTGTAGCCCCAAGGACTGTAGCACGCCAAGCTTCCCTGTCCATCACCAACTCCCGGAGCTTACTCAAACTCATGCCCATTGAGTCGGTGATGCCATCCAACCATCTCATCCTCTGTTGTCCCCTTCTCCCGTCTTCAATCTTTCCCAGGATCAGGGTCTTTTCAAATAAGTCAGTTCTTTGCATCAGGTGGCCAATGTTTTGGAGTTTCAGCTTCAGCATCAGTCCTTCCAATGAATATTCAGGACTGATTTCCTTTAGGATGGACTGGCTGGATCTCCTTGCTGTCCAAGGGACTCTCAAGAGTCTTCTCCAACACCACAGTTCAAAAGCATCAATTCTTCAGATGGTAAAGACTCAGCCTACATTGCAGGAGACCCAGGTTTAATCCCTAGATCAGGAAGCTCCCCTGGAGAAGAAAATGGCTACCCACTCCAGCATTCTTGCCTGGAGAATTCCATGGACATAGGAGTTTGGTATGCTACAGTCCATGGGGTTGCAAAGAGTCGGACATGACTAAGTGATTAACACACTTGAGAAATAACACATTCAAAGGCATCAGCTTTGATGGCTTGGGCCTGGATCAGGAATACCATCTCTGATATTTTTTTCCCCATATAAATTGAGGGGAAACAATGAAAGAGAAGGAATTGGCCACCAGACAGGAGAGTGGGCAGTGTGTGGATGGAGGGAGATGCACAAGTGTTGTCAGAACTCAAGCCTGATGCTTGCAGCCTGCATCACGCAGAGATGTGGATCTCTGGAACTTCTGCAATCCCCCAAAGCACTGAGACCCAAGGCTCCCCTGGGACCCTGCTTGTCTTTTCTCTCCTCCTCCTTTGGCTACGATTAATTCCTCTTCTCTGCCTTGGCCGCTGGCCAGCCACCCCCAAGCCTTCAGGTCCGTGCGATGCTGTGGGGTGAAGAGGATGTTGATTGGACACTGGCCTCAGGCTCCGCCTTTTGGGAGGAGCCAGTGCTGATATGAATGGACAGCTGGACGCTGGAACCGAGGCACAGAGCCAGGATTCGGCGGAGGACACATCCTGGTGCCAGGAGGCTAAGAGCCTCCCACGGTCCTAAACCAGCACCCTCGTTCCCCATCCCCACGTAAACAAGTAAACCCAAGCATCCTGCCTGCTACCCTGTGACCCCGAATGAAAGCAGCCAGTTTCAGGGCTTCCCTGGTGGTCCAGTGGCTAAGACTCCAAGCTCCCAAGGCAGGGGGCCCAGGTTCGATCCCTGGTCAGGGAATAAGGTCCCATGTGCCACAACTAAGAGTTCACATGCTGAAACTAAAGATCCCGTGTGCTGCAGCAAAGACTGAAGTCCCTCATCACACAACTAAGATCTGGTGCAGCCAAAAAAATAAATACATTAAAAAAAAAAAGAAAAGAAAAGCAGGAATTCTCTCTGGAAAACTCCAGGGCACTTCCTGCTCTCCATAGGCTAGGGGTGCAGCCTTGGGGAGTACAAACGAGCCCAACACACAGTGATCATGTCAGAGGGTCGGGGCTCCGACTCCACTGGGGAACCAGTTTGGATGTTGGGAAACACAGAATAGGTCTTCTGCTTCTTTGGTCAGAGAACGTTTTGGCCCATTTCCTGGAGGATGAAGGATCCCACAAGGGCTCTTTGAGTACCTCATGAGGATTTAGGCTCAATGCCTCAGCTCATGGTAAAATGGAATATTTGCCCTTTGAGTTTCTACCTTGAGGCCCGTGGCGGGTAGGGGGAGACCAGCTGTCAGGACAGGACCCCCCCACACACAACGCACCACCTTGGAATACTACCCGAAGACCCCCTTAACCCCATGTGGGGACCTGCTGGTCCTTGGTTCTTTGGGCTTAATAGTTACCCTGAGATTCTGACATTTAAGTTTTCAAAATCTTTTTATTATTTAAAAAACTTTTTATTTATTTTTTGGCTGTGCCTTGCAGCATGTGGGATCTCAGCTCCCCAACCAGGGACTGAACCCATGCCCCCTTCGGTGGAAGCACAGAGTCTTAACCACCAGACCCCCAGGGAAGTCCCCTGACAATGAGTTCGATGAATTCCTCATCATCAAACAGCAGAATTTTCCATCAATGTGCTCATGGACCTGATTCTCACAGAGGTCCACAAAGCACAACTGACAAGCATGTCTGAGGGTCAGGGGACACCCAACAAGTTAGATTTTCTTGGCTTCCTGGAAGGGAGGGGCTGGGGGCTGTCAGTGCCGAGGGGACTTCAGTCCATTTTCTTCCAGCCCCATTTCCAGGACAGAAGGCCTCCCGTCTTTTCAGATTTCACTTTTCTACGAACAAAAGGTGCAGCTGCTCCACCGCGGGCTCCCTGGTCTCGAGAGATGGAGTGGCTGTTGGCAGCAGGAAGGGGTGGATCAGGGTGATCAGCTGGGTCACCCACAACCCTCCTCTGCCACACAGCTGTCCTCACCTACCTGACCCTCCTAATCTGGAGTCAATAGGGAGTTAGCAAGCAAATGCCAAGTGTCAAGTTCTGTCCTGCTTTGGGTGGAGACGAGTGCAAGGGCAGGCTGGCTGTGTCCCAGCACCACGGGGTGAACCATCTTTGCCTTTAATCAACCAGAAGCCCTCTGCCAAGTCCTAGGAACTGCCTCCTGGCCCGAGCTCTGGAAAAATGATACCGATGAGTCTATTTGCAGAGCAGGAACAGAGAGGCAGACTAGAGAACGGATTTGTGGACACAGCAAGGGGAGGCGGGGGGGGGGGGGGGGACGAATTGAGACAGTAGCATTGACATAATACACTACCACGTATAAAATAGACAGCTAGTTGTTGTTTAGTCGCTAAGTCATGTCCGACTAGTTTGCAACCCTGGGGAAATGTAGCCTGCCAGGCTCCTCTGTCCATGGGATTTCCCAGGCAAGAATACTGGGAGTGGGTTGCTATTTCCTTCTCCAGGGGGTCTTCCACGACCCAGGGATCGAACCCATGTCTCCTTCATTGGCAGGCAGATTCCTTACCACTGAGCCATCAGACAAGCCCATGACAGCTAGTGGGAAGCTGGTATGTAACACAGGGAGCTCAGCTGGGTGCTCTGTGATGACCTGGAAGGGTGGGACTGGGGGGAGGTGGGGGGGAGGCTCAAGAGGGAGGGAATATATGTATACTTATGGCTAATCCACGTTGTTGTACAGCAGAAACCAACATAACAATTATCCTCCAATTAAAAATTAAAAAAAAAGCGAACCAGGCTGCGTTGGGAATTGCTCACATGTATTTATTTCACAAGTGGGGGGGAACCTTCACCAGTAAGATGCCACCAAATGAGACACTGTGAACCCCAAACTGGGCAGGGACAGAGTTTGGTTCTGGGCCGGGCTTGTCCGGACAGCATGAGGGAGACAGATGGGAACCGGCGGAAGGGCAGCCTTCCATCTGGGGCGGCACAGCGGGCAAGGCCCAGCCACGTCCTCCCGCCAATGACCGTGGCCACCCTCTCCCCCGCCTCGGGCAAGCTTCTTCGCATCCTTGACCTGAGCCGGGTGGGCAATAAAGCGACAAGTCCAGGGTCACACCTCTACGCCTCTTCTACCACGCACTCAGACGCACACACCCGGACACACACACACACCACGCACACACCTTCATACGCATGCACACGCGTCCATATATTAACTCTGATTTATAAGTGCACCCTAACCAGAGGGCAATCGGAAAAATAGGATTACTCTTCCGCGAGGACTCGGCTGCCTACTCCCGTCAGCCAGCAGAGTGCGGGGAGACACGAGATGAGCACCCTCCAGAGTCCTGGCCCCCCGTGCCGTGCTGATGGCAGTCCTTAAGTTCCAGGTGGAGGCTGTTTGCCGCCCCCGCGGCGGCAGTTAACGGCGTGTCTGGGGGATGCTCGGTCCCTGGGCAGGCAGGGCAGAACAGCCGGTTCCAGCCGGGGCCCCTCACAGCCGAGGTCGGCCGTATGCTCTCTGGCTCCCTCTTGAGGACACAGGCGGAAGAGCTGGCACATAGGCACCTTGGCGCCCAGGTGACCAGGGAAGCATCCTCCCAGGTCATCTCAGGGGTGGGAGTCCAGCAAAGTCCAAGGCCACCGGCTGGAAGGTTTGGGGTGGTGATCTTGGGCTGTAAATGGGCATCTGGGCAGAGGCAACCTGGGGGAAACTGAGTCCCAGGGCCTCGCTGCCTTCTTGGAGGAGGAGGAGCTAGGATATGGCCCAGCCCCCTCCCCTTTGTTGAAGGCTGAGGAGAAGCTGCTGTGAGATGAGAAAAAGGAGTGGCCCCTGCCAGTCCCGTCCTGACGGCGGGTGGGAAGATGACCAAGAGATGTGTTGTGTTGCTCCTTGGTACCAGATCCACATCGGGCTGCAGAAGACACGGCTTCTGGGTTCCCAGAGAACGGTCAGGGGCCTTTCCCTGGGTGCATGAGCCTCGGGAAGCTGGATGCCTGATGAAGACGCAGAGTCTCCACCGGGGGCCCCAGGCTGCCCTGGAGAAGCCCCACTGAGCACCCCCCGGTGTCTTGCTGTTTCTCTCCCAGTGTGGCTGGTCCAGAGCAAGGCAGCCCCTGTCCCCGGGGCCCGGCTCCCCCCACTACTTGATGGAGTTCTTGATCGTCCACCTCTGCCCCGTGCAGCTGCGGAGCGTGAGGTCAATGCCCGCCAGGCCTCGGTTCTCCACCTCCAGGCAGCGCCCCGTGCCTCTGTTCATGATGGCGCCGTTCTAGGAGGAGGTGGGGGTGAGAGGAGGGGAGACAGACAGACAGAGAAGGAGACAGGGAGACAGCGATGGAGAGACAGAGACAGGACCAGAGGAAGACAAAAGAGAGACAGAGAGACAGATAAGGACAGACAGAGAAAGAGAGAGACAGATGGACGGTGAAAGATACAGAGAATGAGAGAGAGAAACAGAGATAGAAAGAGACACACAGAGAGCCAGGGAGAGCCAGAGACAGGGAAAGGAGGTGGGGAGTGGGTAGAGAGAAAGAGAGAATTACCATAGTGCCTGGCTACTAAGAGGGAAAGGCTCCTGGGATCCCCCTGAACACGCTTTGAGTCTAGTGTCTGGCCTCAAGCTGGGAGACCTTGGGTTGCACTCTGTTGCTGCCCTTCCAGGGGAAGCCCGTGGCATCCTCACCTGCTCCAGGCTGCCTGCCCAGCCTGTCCGTGGAGGGCTCACCTGGATGAAGTTCCAGCGCTTGTACAGGCTGCTCTTGACCTTGTCGCAGTCCAGGAGCTGGGGCAGCCGACTCTTGGCGTTGTCCACCAGGCAGCGGGTGTCAGGGAGGAGCGTGGTGGTCCCCAGGGCGCCCAAGTGCAGGAAGCCCTCCTTGGTGTAGCGAGCCAGCTGGGGAAAAAGCAGAGTGGCAGGGCCATGGGCGGCAGAGGTGAGATCACGAGGGGACATGGGTGCCCCACGACTGTCTGGGCTGCAGTCCCGGCTACCGTCTCAGGCCTGGCACTGTCCCCCACCCCACCCCAACCCCACTCATAGGAGCGCTCCACCCAGGAGGCCCTCGGCTTGCGAAGCCTGGACACAGATTCCCTGGGCCCCTCTCTGACTTCTTCCTAAGCATGTCCATGGCCAGTATTTCAGGAGTCTGGCCTTCTGTTCAACCACAAGGGGAGCAGGAATAAATGAAAAAGCAGGACATTTGAATTCTAATGTTGGCTCTGCTTCCAGCTGGCTGGGCCAACCTGAACAAGTCACTTGACCTCTCTGAGCCTCCACTTCCTCCTCATTTGTTAACTGGGATCAATTAAATCTATCCTGCTGCAAAAGGGCCCAAAGAGGCAGCTCACTGAAGAAGAAACAGGCATGTTAAAAAGCATTCAACATGTTAGGTGTTAAATAAAAATCAAAACAATGAGACACCATATTTTTTAAAAAAGAGATTATCTGTATTTTGTCAAGGTGAGCCTAAGATGGACTGGAGGGACGGTAAATGACTACCACCTTTCGAAAAGGAATTTCAAAATGTGAACTCTGCACTTTTAAAATGTTTCTCTCCTTTGATCCAATCAATCTACTTTTAAAAATCTTGGGAATTTCCTGGAAGTTCAGTGGTTAGGACTTGGTGCTTTCATTGATGAGGGCCCAGGTTCAATCCCTGGTCGGGGAACTAACTAACTGTGGCATAGCCAAAAAAACAAACAAACACGCAAACAAAAAAAAACCTTCCACCTATCCCAAGAAAATATAACTGTGAACAAAAGTTTATGTAGGGAGGGTGGGGGAGGAGGAGGACCTGGATGAAGGCAGTCAAGAAGTACAAACTTCCACCTATGAGATACATAAGTACTAGGGATGTAATGTCGGAGAAGGCGATGGCACCTCACTCCAGTACTCTTGCCTGGAAAATCCCATGGACGGAGGAGCCTGGTGGGCTGCAGTCCATGGGGTCGCTAGGAGTCGGACACGACTGAGCGACTTCACTTTCACTTTTCACTTTCATGCACTGGAGAAGGAAATGGCAACCCACTCCAGTATTCTTTCCTGGAGAATCCCAGGGACAGAGGAACCTGGTGGGCTGCTGTCTATGGGGTCGCAGAGTCGGACACGACTGAAGCGACTTAGTAGCAGTAGCAGCAGGGATGTAATGTACACCATGATAAATATAATTAACACTGCCATATATACATATGAAAGTTAAAACAGTAAATCCTGAGCTCTCATCACAAGAAAAAAATTTTCTTTTTCTATTTCTTTAATTTTGTGTCCATGTGAGTTGATGGGTTACTCTGATAATCATTTCAAGATGTAAGTCAAATCATTATGCTGTACACCTTAAACTTATACAGTGCTGTATGCCAGTTACATCAGTAAAGCTGGAAGAAAAAATTTACAAGGTATTTTGCATGCTCAGTCGCTCAGTTGTGTTTGACTGTTTGTGACCCCAAGGACTGTAGCAAGCTCCTCTGTCTATGGAATTTTCCAGGCAAGAATATTGGAATGGGTTGGTGTTTCCTACTCCAAGGGATTTACTGCAATGTTATTTCTAATGATGAAAAGGCAGAAATATCCTAAATGTGCAGTCCAGTGCTGGGCCTTGCCCTCTGCTCCATGTGCTACAGCAAATGGTAGGTAGCATGGGGTGAATTGCCAAAGTGGCCACATCTTTCTGGGCGGCATGACTTTGCTGGAATTTCCATTAAGAAGTGGAGTCTCTCTCCTCATCCTGGAATACTGGTTGGCCATGTGACTTGCCTTGCTTTGACCAACAGAAAGTAGCAGAAAGGAGGAGGTGTTTGTTCCTGGTATACAGCTTGCAAATTTCCACCCTCCTGGAACCCTACTGCTACCGTGGCAGTAAGCCCAGGCTGGCCTGCTAGAGGATGATAGACACGTGGTTCAACCAACCAGCTAGCTGGTCAACCATCAGATGAGTGAATGAGGTTATCATGGATCAGATAGCGTTCAGCCAGTCTGCTAGCAGATGGAAGGAAGACACATGACTGAATCCAACCCAAAGCATCTGAGCCTGGTCCAGATCACTGCTCACCTGATCTTTAGACTCATAAGCAGTCATACATGTATACTGTTTTATGCCACTAAGGTTTGGGGGTAGTTATTACACAGCAGTAGCTCTCTGATACACAGATAATGTCGCCTGTCAACCCTTTGCACAACTATTTGTGAGTCCATACTAGTTTGGTGTCTTGGCCCCTCTTGCCTGCTCATTTTGTTTAAATTCCTGTATTCTAATTTTTGAACAAATACATTCACCCATCTTTCACATTCCTTTGGGGGCAGGGACTGTGTCTAATTTATTTCACTCCTTCCTAGAAGACAATCACAGACCAAGGGCTCTCAACATGTTTGTGAATGAGCACGTGACAAATGTGATGAACATCAACATTTCCAAAATGCAGCCACGGCTATTTCTTGAAACCCACAAACATGTCCTCTGTGTGCCCAGCCTAGGGACAGGCAGTGAAGGCTGTGTTCCCTCTGAGATGATTCAAGTGCAGGCTGGCGAGCTGCAAGCACAGCCTTTATGTCTGTTCTCACGATCCTCTGAGAGGCTGGAGCTGCAGTGATGATCATCAATAAACAAGAGATCCCTAATCCATTACAAAATAATATTATCAGCCAGCATGTGTTGGAGGCATCCTTGGCCCCAGAGAAGAAATAATGTAATTTCTACAACAACCTATGAATTAGGTGCTACTACCCTTCCTGTTTCAAAGAAAAGGAAACAAGCCTGAAGACATCTGGTCAACCTGCCTGGGCTCTGGCTTCTATCCTTGGGATCCCAGAGACCCAATGGTTGGCAGCCCTGGCCCAGGAGCTGAGCAGCGGAGGGATCTCCTTTCAGATTGATCCTGGGCTTCTGAGATCCTGGGCATTTCTGGCCAGAAATGGAGCAGGAAAACAGCCTTGCCCGGGACACATGTGCCTTTTCTCCAGAGGATAAGATCCTCTATAGGGGATTTCTCGTCCAGTGAAAACTGCTCAGAAACCCTCTGCTCTGATCCCCAAAGGCAGTCTTCCTGATCCCCTTAGAAACAAGTGACAGGGAGTTTATTAAATGCCCATGAGAGAGAGAGATGTGGTTAACATGTGTTTTAAATCCAAATTAGTTTCAAATCAGAGTAATTGTTACAGGCAAAACGGTTAAAAAAAAAAAAATCAGAAGCCCTCCCCCATCCCTCCTTCGACAATGTCTCTCTGAATATATTCAAATTCACCAAATGCAAAGTGATGAATGACAGCAAGCTGCCTTTATGTTCGGGGGAAAGATATACACAGCTGCTTATTGAAATTATGAATCAATCTATTATCCAGCAGGCACACGCGCAGCGCTAAGAACATTAATTAACTGAGCGTATCTGTGACCCAGATGTTTAAAGAGCGAAGCTAAATGCCACTGGGATTAGAAGCTCTCCTTTCTGAGGTCTTTCAGGCCATGAAGACAGGGAGACCCAGACTTCGGAGAACTGTAAAGGCCAGCCCCCAGCCCCCAGCCAGGTGGGCAGGGCAGGAGAGGAGGGTACTGCAGGATTTCCGTTCTAGGGGAGGGCGGTTTCTCACACCAGGGAATGGATGCTTGGTTTGTTTCTACTTTGGGGCTATTCTAAATTACACCACTACAAACAGTCATGTATAAGTTTTGGTGTGAACATCAGTTCTCTTGGTTGCACAGGTTTTCTCTCTCACTCTTTTTTACCCACTCTATACATGGGATCTTAGTTCCCCAACCAGGGATCGAACCCTTGCCCCCTGCATTGAAGTCTCAACCACAGGACCATCAGGGAAGTCCCCTCTTGGGTGTACAGCTGACTCTTGAACAACGCAGGTTTGAACTACGCAGGTCCACTTACACGTGGATGTTTTCAAGAAATATGTATAATATGATTGGTTGGTTCAATCTGCAGGTTTGGAACCACAGGTAAGAAGGGCCAGCTTCTTATGCATTTCCTCCTAAGATCCCAGCTGACTGTGGGACCTGAACTGCTGAAGTAGGCTTGTGACTGGTCCTCTTCCCTCCAGCCCTTCCCCGTTTCCATCTGTCCTCCCCGATCCTGCACATTCAAATCCTACCATTCTCTGCCTCTACCTGCAGAGGCTCCCACTGCCCACAGATTTACGGATACACTTTCTCAGCCATGATCTTTTGCTATAGGTTCCCCAACTCATCTTTTCAGTGTTAACTCTTGGTTTCTTGGCTTAGTCTGACAGACAACTTGAAGATTCTCAAAAACACCCAACGGTCTTCTGCCGGGGACCAGCCCCAGCTGATCCAGGGTATTCGAAGGAGAGACGGCCTAGGCGACTATTTATATGCCAATTAGAGATATAAAGAATAATAGAGTGAGGATAGCTCAGTAGGAAAATTCAGTGGAGAAAAGAGGCTGAGTAGCTTGGTTTACGCGGGAGACCAATAAAACTTCAAGACAAGAAGTTTGCACCACTTACGTAGGCCGCAGGCGCCCTCTCGAATAGCGGAAGCTGCCTCACCCTAGACACCTTCTCGAGTGGGTCTTAGAAGCCCAGGCATAATTAGTAAGCATGGTGGGTTCCGCGCTCCAGATGGAGACTTCAGCCAGAATGTGAAAAGAATGACATGGGGAGACCAAGCGCTGGTGAGCAAGGCCCGTAGCTTTATTTTCAACAGGGGTTTTTATACCCTAAGTTACACATAGAGGATAATAGGGGATGCAAAGTCAGCAGTCTTTGATTCTTATCAAAAACCAGGGTTTCTTTCCTGCAAATTTATCGTATACAAATGGTTTAGGTGATTTACATCATCTTCTGGCCAGAAGGCCTACTAACATTTTATGACTCTTGACAAGGACTTATCAACAAAGACTTATTTTCTCTAAGAGTAATTATTTTAAGGTTTGGCACCATCTTCCGAAGATAAAATTGCATTCCTATAGGGTGGATGTGTAATAGGTTTACAACAAAGGAAAGAATTTATTACCTTAAGGGTCTAAAGTTACTAACACCAAGGCCACTACTTATTTTTTCTACATACCAACTATTAATTAATACATATTTAAGGATACAATTCAGGGGATGTGAAAACTTGGCAACAAACATAGACTCATCAATGACATCCCTTACTAGTCTTATTCTGACAGTTTCTAACTCTCTGAGAGGTTCTAAGCTATTTGAATATCTTAAGCTTCCTGTGCCTCTCGAGGCTGGGAGACTGTAAACAATCGTATGCATAGCTGTAGGAGTCCGGGTAAACTTGTCAGGCGAGTTAGAGAGCCATCTGAGGGGTTTGGATTTAAACACACCTAATTGCCCAGAAACTTTATTAATTGGAGCTGTAAGTTAACTCTTTGACAGAGAGAGCGAGATGGTGGTGGGGGACAGCCCCTAGTAAAGTCAGAGGTGAGAGCACAAAGCAATAAAGTAGGCAGACTCTGGTTTTTTGGGGAAAGATACTCGAGAATATCCGGGGAGACTCCCGAGGCTCGATCCCGCCTTTGTGTATCCCGAGCCTCCTTCCTCATGACCTTTGTCACGAGCGGAATGTCTCTCGCCGGCTCCCAGCAGGTCTTCCCTGTATAAGATATACCCCGGACATCTCTGGTGGTTCAGTGGTTAAGAATCTGCCTGCCCATACAGGGGACACAGGTTTGATCCCTGGTCTGGGAAGATTCCACATGCTGAACGGCATCTAAGTCTGTGTACCACAACTACTGAGCCCACGCTCTAGAACCTGCGAGCTAAAACTCCTGAAGTCCGCTCACCCTAGACCCTTGCTTCCCATCAAGAGAAGCCTGTGCGCTGCAACTAGAGAACAGTTTGCCTCAACAAGAGTAAGCCTGTGCAGAGCAAGGAAGACCCGCACAACCAAAAATGAATAAAATTATTTTTAAAAATTCTTATTTTGAAACCTAATCCCCCCAATTATACATACTCCTACCCCATCTCCCTTCCTTCCACAAAGCCACCGCATCATGTGATGCATTTCAATTTATATACTTCTACATTCTATTAATGTGTCTTTCCCTGTTAGAGACTTTTGTCTTTGCTGCTGTTTCAGCACTGCAGCATTCTACTCATTGTTACATACCATAAGGACCAAGAAAAGTATCTCGCAAAAAACAAATGCTCTATAAATGTCTTTTGAATTGAACAGGATTATTTTAGATTTTGCTGCTGAGGAGAAATAAATGTCATTATCCACAACCCTAATGCATTAGGAAAAAAAAAAAAACCCTTTGAGCTCAAATACAATTAATTCTCATTTAAGAGAAAAAGGAATTTTCTATTTGAAATGATCGAAGAGGTGCATAAAACTATTAACCCACATTTAACAGCCTTGAGGGAAAACTAAAATATGCAGGTTATAGCCAAATAAACAAAAGCCAGCCAAATAATTGTGGATGACTTTGGAACACAGCAAAATCTATCGGATTGTCAATAAAAACATGGCTTGCAATTGCTTTCATATTAAGGGTCTCTCTCATCATTTCAAAATCAGGCCTAGTCAGAGTAGAATACCATTGGTAAATGAAAAATGCAGTTTATCTAGCTTCTACCCAAGAGATAGAGAGATGGGTTCCATTGATTCAGAACTGCTCTGGGGTGAATTTATTTGTTTGTTGTGTGGCTGAAGCCATGAGAGTGGTTTCTGGGGACAATGAGTACATGCGTACATTTTTACAAACAAACAGACTTTCTTCATCACTGTCCAGGGCATGCCAGAACTCAATTCAATACAGAAAAAAAAATATTTTCAACTGTATCAGAGTGTATGCACGGTGGCTGCCTAGGATCTGGGGTGGAGAAAAGGAGCAGGAGGAATCTTTAGGGGCGTCAGTGGAAATTCAGAGATACACACTACCATACGTAAAACAGATAGCCAGTGGGGATTTGCTGTATGACTCAGGGAACTCAAACTGGAGCTGTGTGACAATCTAGAGAAAAGGTGGGATGGAGTGGGAGGTGTGAAGGAGGCTCACGAGGGAGGGGACATAGGTATACCTATGGCTGATCATTGTTGATGTATGGCAGAAACCGACACAATATTGTAATTGTCCTTCAATTAAAAATAAATTAAGAACAAAAATGGAAATGCAACAGAAACTTTCTGTGTTTTGATTAAGCAAGGGATTTCATAGGTGTGTACTGCCAGAACTCAGCCAACTGTACACTTCAAGCAGATACAAATTACTGTACCAACTTTATACTTCAACAAAGTGGACTGAAAAGTCTATCCGGGGATGTCCCTGGTGGTGGAGTGGGTAGGAATTCGCCTGCCAATGCAGGGGACATGGGTCCGATCCCTGGTCCAGGAAGATGCCACAATGCTGTGGGGGCAATAAGCCGTGAAGCCTGGGCGCCCTACAGCCCGTGTTGTGCCACAAGAGAAGCCACGGCAATGAGAGGGCTGTACCTGCAACCAGAGAGCAGTCCCTGCTCGCCAAAACTAGAGAAAGCTTGTATGCAGTGATGAAGACCCAGCACAACAACAACAGAATACATAAATAATCATTATTTTCAAAAAATCGATCTGGGAGCTTAAAGGCATGCTATAGAATTCAATATGTTTCCTGTAAAGAGGGTCAGATCCTAGTGGGGTGGTGGTCCCCAAGGCCTCTCTCCTCACCATTATGACTCATCATGCTAGATTTTTATTTTTAATTTTGGCTCTGCTGGGTCTTCATTGCAGGCTTCTCTAGCTGTGCTATGAGGGCCTAACTGCTCCACAGCATGTGGGATCTGAGTTTCCTGACCAGGGATAGAACCCACATGCCCTGCTCTGGAAGGCGGATTCTTAACCACTGGACCACTGGATCACTAGGGAAGGCCCGTTGTGCTGGATTAAAGCGCAGTATTTCCAGACAAAGCACTTGCTACTTGCAATGAATGTGGAGACACCTGTCTTTCTGGGGTCCAGCACTCTGGCTCCATCACCCACCAAATTCAGAGCTGCACTACGGTCTGTCCCAGGACCCCTATCCCGCTGTCCCCTGGGACACAGCCGGAGCCCCACTGACCTCTGCAGCTCTGCCCTCAGCACCGAGTTGGAATGTTCAGCACTGTCTGAACTGAACAATCAGGGAATGAGGCTACTTGAACAGTTGGCACTTGCTTTGCTGCGTGTCGTGGTGCTAAGAACACAAGAGCCCTTTTCTCCAGGTGTTTTCACCTCCCCCTCCATCATCCTTCAGAAGTAGCGATGTTGTTTCCTTACTAATTCAGTGATATGAGAACCACCTAAAACCAACATATTTCTTTGGGGGGAAGAAACGCTGAAAGCAAGCCTCAGAAATGATAATGGTTGTTTGAAGGTGGTAGAATTATAGATGATTTAAATTTGTCTTTTTCAAATTCACCAATTAGGTGTTGCACCTTTAGGAAACAAGAAAAAGATAAGGAGTGACTCACTTTGAACTGAACGGCTCTGGGTGAGGCAGGAAGGCTCAGCTGCTAATGTGGCCACCATCCTAGTGTTCTGAGCTCGTTATTCCAAGCCTAACAGTAACACAAAAACCTGCCTGGAACCTCCCTGGTGGAACAGTGGCTAATACTTGTGCTTTCAACGCAGGGGGCGCAGGTTCGATCCCTGGTTGGGGAACTAGGATCCTGTGCATTGCAGCCAAAACCAAACAAAAACCTGCCTGGATCACTTTTTGTGTTTGGACGAAGATCAATTCAACTTCTAAGGAGATGTAAAACTTTAAACCAAGAATCTCCACTGGAAAACAACTTAGGACTGTAACTCTGATTTTCTGGAAAGAAGAGCTCATCAACCCCTTCTGGCAAGAAAGGAAAAGTACAGGAATTCCTCCTTAACCTGGAGGCCCCCTTAAGCAAAACCAAATACCCGTGCCTTTAGTTCTGCAAGCCATCTAAGACGTCGAGCACTTGTTCTCTGTATGTGGTCTGCGAGATCCACTTTTCAGGGGTGATTAGAAAGAGAGAACCAGGGATTGGAAATGGAAAAGCAAAACAGATGGGAGACAGAAAGGCTGGGGTCCCCCGCCAAGTCTCAGGGAGCAGAGGGAAGTAACTCTGCTCTTCTCCCAGGTCTGCAGAGAGGGTGGGCGTGAGGGATGCTCGTGAGTACTGGATGAAGGGACAGCCCAGGAGGCAAGAGCTCAGAGCCCTGACATAAAAAACCCAGAAACGGCTTGAATATTGTGAGGGAAGATGAGTTAGAGGAACAGCAACAACAAAAAGAGAATCTGCAGCGAGGCGTCACGGATTCATAGAGTTGCACCGGAATGCAAGGGGAGGTTTTCTGTTTTTCAATATTGCAGGTGTGTACATGCTCAGCTGTCTCAGTCGTGTCCAACTCTTCGCAACTCCATGGACTGTAGCCCTCCAGGCTCCTCTGTTCGTGGGATTTTCTAGGCAAGAATACTGGAGTGGGTTGCTATTTCCTCCTCCAGGGGATCTTTCTAACCCAGGGATCGAACCCGAGTCTCTTACATCGCAGGTGGATTCTTTGCCGCTGAGCCACCAAGGGAGCCCAAAATACTGCATAAGAGACAGGCAGTGGAAACACAGCAGCACAGAAGCTCCAGGGTGTCCCGCTCCAGGGTGTCCCTGGTATGGTCTCTCCTGCTTTCTGTGGTCTCTTTTGTATGTGTGTAGGTTTCCCAGACATAAACAAATACCTGCCCTCGCTCCTCCAACGCTGGTTTCCCTCAAGAGCTAAGGTTTCCCTGCTTTGTAGTGGTTTCCAGGAATTGAGCGATCATAGGGTTTGCTTCTTACAGAAGGTGAGAGGTTTGCTCCAGAATCACGAGCCTCTTGCTGGGGCAAAGCCACCTCCCCCTGGGGTGCAAACTCCAACATGCTCTCCGAGGATCCGTCCCCTGCGCCCCACCACTTACACGACTTTATCTGGAAGCGGAGGCTGCTGGGTGTCATTAACTTCGGTGTTTTCCAAGTGCCTTCCACACACTAAGCCCTGTCACTCCATGGGGACACTGGTGCCTTATTGGCAAAATGCATCATCGTGACAAGGTGTTTGAATGATGGATCGCTTAAACGGTGAAGCCATCAAAGAGGAAGCCCAAGATCAGATTACATTTAATTACGGGATAAAGGAATTCTCATCTATCACTCTGCTGATGAATTAGCTGGGGGAGGGAATGTGTGCTTCTCAGCAAAGAGGGGAGAGGAAGACTAAATGTGCTGACAGACGGACAAACAGGGGAGACCTGTGACACCCTCCCTGGAACTCACTGGGGAGTTCCTAAACAGAGCTGACTCCTCTCAGTTCCTCTCCAAGGGGCATACCTCATCTCCAGAAGGCCCCATTAGAGCTTGGAGCTCTTTCAAAGAGTGCTGTGTGGAGTCCCCAGGGGCCCTGCACTCGGAGCTCTTGCTGGCCATGCCCTATCCATGGCGTGGCTGCTGGGCGCTGGGGTCCTCAGCTCAGGGATGAGGAGACCGCACTGGAATTGGTGAGGCTGTAAGGACGGTGCACGGGAACACGCCCAGTGAAGTTGATCCTCAACTTGGAGGTGGATAAAAGCACTGGGGGACAGAGGGAGGGACAAACGAGGAGGGGCTTCAGGGGAGTGTTGGGGCATTGCAGAACTGCTCTTGATTGTGGTGGGGTCACTTGACCATACGCTTTGTCAACAACTTGCAAAACTGGGACTTCCCTAGCTGTCAGTGGCTAAGACTTTGCCTTCCAATGCAGAGGGGGTGGGTTCGATCCTTGGTTGGGGAGCTAAGATCCCATGTATCTTATGACCAAAAACCCAAAACAGAAGCAATACGGTAACAAATTCAATAAAGACTTTAAAAATGACCCACATAAAAAAAATGCTTAAGACTGTTCTCTCCTGTGGCTCTCAAGGAAGCACAGTGGGGCAGTGCAAAAAGCCCTGTGAAATACTAAAAAGTATTGAAAATAAAACTTTAAAAGAAACTCGCAAAGCTACATTATAAAAACAATGAATTAACCTTAAAATTAACCTTAAAAGTGAAAACAACATTACATAAAAACTGAAATAGCATTATAAATTGAAAGAAAAAACCAGGCTGGTATGCTAGGCATAGGGCTTCCCATGTGGCGCCAGTAATAAAGAACCTGCCTGCCAAGGCAGGAGACACAAGAGATGTGGGTTTGACCCTTGGTGGAGAAGATCCCCTGCAGTAGAAAATGGCAACCCACTCCAGCATTCTCGCCTGGAAAATTCCACGGACAGAGGAGCTTGGCCATGGGGTCATGAAGAGTCAGCCACGACTGAACATCAGCACACACTAGGCATTAATCTATGTTATGTGGGCAAACAAGGACATGGGATCGCTACCTTATAGCCTCGCCCATAACGGATGCCCAGTAAATGGTGTTGATGGAAAAAGAAAGCATCTGGAGATGCCTGTGAATATGCAGATTCCCAGAGTCCACCTTCAGCAGGTCTGGGGTTGGACTCAGGGATCGGCATTTGTAATGAGTTCCTGGTGGCTCCCTGTGGACCATGGCTGAGATGCTGGGTGGGGAGTCCCACCCTTCATCCTGGCTCTCAATACTCTGTGCCTGTTGGCTGCCCTGGGGCTTCCTGTTGGCGCTAGTAGTAAAGAATCCACCTGTCAATTCAGGAAATGCAATAGATGCAGGTTTGACCCCTGGGTTGGAACGATCCCCTGGAGAAGGAAATGGCTATCCAGTGTTCTTGCCTGGAAAATCCCATGGACAGAGGAGCCTGGTGGGCTACAGTTCCTGGGGTTGCAAACAGTCAGACATGACTGAGCGCACACACACTGATGTCCCCCCGAACACGCCGTATCCCACCCCCACCCCCGCCTCTACACCTCTGCTCTTACAGTACACTTGCCTGGCACTACCTCCACGCTTGCTTCAAGTCTTCCTTCTGTGTCTTGCTGTGAACTAGAGGACACTGGCGGCTCAAGGACACGAGCTAGGTCTCCTCCCATGAATCACATGGTATAGCCCAGCACTGAAGACCAGAGGTCATGGGACGGTTTGAAAAGTGGCCTGGCATAGCCTGAATCTCAATTTTCAAAGGGAGCTGGGGGGAGGGTGGTCACTACCTGCCTGACAGGTACAGGATTAAACGCTGCCCAAACCAGAAATGGGTTTATCGTCAACATTTTGTTCCCTGTCTCAAGCCAGCCATGGCACTGAGCTGGTGTGAACTGCATCATAGGGACCTCAGGCAGCAGCTTGGACAGAAGGACTTGAGAGGAGCCTCAGAGCCATTGGAGGGGAATTAAAAGAACGATGCCCCGGGCCCAGTGCTGCCCACGCTGTGCTCTCTTCTTGATCTTTGCCTTCTAGAATGGGGAAGGTTGACAGGTTGACCAGGTAGACTGGAAGAGAGAGCAAGAAGGAGCTGGCAGAGGAGGACAATCCCACAGCCGATATCCTGGCAGGAAGACCTTGGCTGTTCCAGTGAAGTCACCCCACCACCCCCCACCCCACGCCAGACCTGGGCCCAAGATGGCAAAAGCTGGGGGAGGGGAGCCCTGGGCCTCTTAGAGAAGACCTCCCACTCTAAATAGGATCAAGCTGACACCAAAGGCTGCTATTGCGCCCTTGACATCTATTTTTTCTATGCTTGTGATATAAAGTTTATTTAAAGATAAAAGACAGCCAGTTTAAAGAAAAATACCTTTAAACAAAACACTGGCTCGGAAAAGACACCGATGTTTGTCTGATGCAAAGTAGTAATCAGACCAGAGCAAGGCTGGTCACTAGCTCGTGATTGAGCAGGCTCTTCTGAGAGGCCGGGAACCGTTTCCATCTTGTTGACAAACACATGTTGAAGACAGGAAATTACCCTCCTCAGTGCCTATTTTATCTCTGTTTAATTGCTGTCTGATAATAAATTACAACACAGAGTCCATTAATTAAGCTAACAATGTCTGTGAAACACGCCTAGTTACAGGAGCTTTGATTCAGTTTGCCCACAGCACTTTACGAAGTGGTTTAAAAGCATGTCAGGACACGTGACCGGTGGGGAACCACTCCGAGCCTAGGGCGAGCGGGTTTGGGAAGGAATAGGAGGAAAGCTTGATGAGCGAGGGGAGAGGCAGCCTGGCAGGTGGAGAGCAAGCAGTACCAAGACTGCACTCTAATTCAGGACATGTGGTAGAACAGAAAATGAAAAAAAAAGATTAGATTTGCTTTCGCAAAATCAGCTGATGGAAAACAACCATGGCCCGTGCGTACAGGTGCTCCTCCCAGAACTGGGGGGTTAAGGACGAGCCTGATTTGGTTTGCTGTCCCATCATCAACTAAGTGGCAGGAGCATCCATTTGGAAAAGTGCGAATGCAGGAGGGGTGGGAAAAAGATGAATTCTAGATATTTTCTGCACTGGGCTATGAAGGCGACCAAGCTCCCAGCAGGAGAGGAGAACTTGGTGACCAGCTCCTGTCTGGGCAGGGAGTAGGCAGGAAATTATCTTGAATTCTGTGGACTGGATTTGGATTTAAAGTGCCTGGGTTCTGGTCGGCTTTGCTCACAGGCATCTTTGTGCCTCAGTTTCTCCACCCCGCCTGCTTGTCTCCTAGAGTAACCACAAGGAGCAAAGGACTCAGTATTCAATCTGCCTGGAATTACTTTCAGAGGACCAGTCACACAATGAAGGAAACGGGGGTCTGGATTATGAGAACCACCTGCGGCGACAGCAGAGGAAATACAGCTCGTCTCTTTCCAGATGCCAGCTTAACACGAAAGCACAAGTGTCCAGAGCAGAGCAAACCCACGAGCCACGAACGCACGTGAGGACGTGTGCATGCCTGATGCACGTGACCTTGCAGCTGAACGTGTGTGTTCAGAGAGCACGAGAGAGACGAAGGGAGCTTACGGGGCATTGTGTCCACTGTCTTCCTTTCACAGACGAACAAAAGGAGAATATGAGTCTGGCTTTGAACCAACCATCTCGTGTGCCTCTGAAATTGAATATGTCTTCCCAGTTCTGGCGTGCCTTTTATTACTACTGGGTAACATAAAAGTGTTTTACATTTTTATGCATGCCAAGTCTAATGATGTCTTTGGATCTGTTTTCTCCCAGTTCTAGAGGACCTGCAAAGCTCTCCTGGTGCACACGTCCATGCACACACGCATGCGCACGCACACCATGGCCTAACACAAAGCTGTCAAAGGAAATTCATTTACCAAGTTCGACTTTTACTGTGTTGGTCGATTGTTTTGCCCTCTTTGGTTATCTTTGCTATCTCCTGAGAGACCAGAAGACACATGTATTCTTTAAAATGTTACTGCCAGCACATCACTCTTTCCCAGTCAGTGTTCGGCACCTGTACCGCTTCTTGCAGACAGGGCCATACTCACCACCAAACTGATGATAGTGGCTAAGACTCCACACTCCCAATGCAGGGGGCCTGGGTTCGATCCCTGGTCAGGGAACTAGAGCCCACATACCACAGCTACAGATCCTGTGTGAGGCAAATAAGACCCAGTGCAACCGAATAGATAAATAAACATTAAAGAAAAGCTTATGATGGCCTTTCGGAACAGACACACCAATCAGGTTCTCATGAGGGAAGCGGCTAACGCTTTCTTTGATGTTGTAAGCAGGCTTGCTTGGTTATCAGCAAACATACGTACACATGACATCTATTTGCCTATTAGCAAATGACACCAAAATGTAAGCACAGTTTCCTTTCAGGAGAAAATGCGCCCCTTTATCCTCTTAATATCTGTGCTGACGCAGCCACCTATGAATCTTCTCCCTCGTTCCTGTAGAGAAATCACCAGAAAGCCCCTCGCCTGCTCAGAACAGTCAATAGCTACCAAAGGAGAGGACAAAAGAAGTTTCCAGAAGTCCTACGAATCCCCAGTAGGTGCAGTGAACTTACTCCCTTCCTGGTCAGAGACAGGGCTCCTACCTGGGGTCCCCAGCCGTGGCACGGGTACAGTATTGCCGTGTGGTTCTCCATTGGCCCCTGGTCCAAGCAGACGTCTTTTGCCTTGTTGTTGCGAAGCTGTGGGAATAGGCCAAACAGGACCCGTCAGATCTCATCTGGTGGAGCGACTGCTCCCCACCCACCACTCCACCTCGACTTGGTTCTGACTTCCAGATGCCATGAGACCTCCCCTCCACACCCCCACCCCCAAGTAAGGACCAAAGCTTGAATCTTGGAGGAGATCATTTAGCAAGAAAGACAGTCCTTCAGTGGGTGGTGTGGGCACTGACCCTCTGCCTGTGACCACGTACCCTACCAAGCATGTAATCCCTCATTCTCAGCATATGTGACATGTTAGCGAACATTATGGTGTTAATTTTGCAATACTTAAACGTATCAAGTTAACAAGCTGTACCATTTAAAGTGAAGTTGCTCAGTCGTGTCCAATTCTTTGCGACTTCATGGACTGTAGCCTACCAGGCTCCTCCGTCTATGGGATTTTCCAGGCAAGAGTACTGGAGTGAGTTGCCATTTCCCTCTCCAGGGATCTTCCCAACCCAGGGATTGAATCCGGGTCTCCTGCATTGCAGGCAGACACTTTACCATCTGAACCAGACTTCCCTGTAGCTCAAACGGTAAAGAATCTGCTTCCCTTGTGGCTTCGTGTTTCACCTGGTAAAGAATACACCTGCAACGCTGGAGACCTGGGTTCGATCCCTGGGTTGGGAAGATCCCCTGGAGAAGGGACAGGCTACCCACTCCAGTATTCTGGCCTGCAGAATTCCATGGACAGAGAAGCCTGGCAGGCTATAGTTCGTGGGGTCGCACAGAGTCAGACTGGACTAAGCGACTAACACACACAGGGCCCAAGGGCTGTGAAAACGTAAGTCTCCCAGTGGCTGGTTCATCTTGCACCTCCCGCCAGATTCACTCAAGATGGCAACCTGGGGCGATCTGAGGTGGTTGCGCTGCTACTGTGGAGATTATACCACTTAAACTTATACAATATTAGCTTCCCTGGTGGTTCAGACAGTAAAGAATCTGCCTGCAATGGGGAGACCCGACTTGAATCCCTGGGTGGGGAAGATCCCCTGGAGAAGGGAATGGCAACCCACTCCAGTACTCTTGCCTGGAGAATCCCATGGACAGAGGAGCCTGGTGGGCTACAGTTCATGGGGTCACAAAGAGTAAGGACACGACTGAGCGATTAACACTTCCATATGTCAATTATAGGTCAATAAAGCTGGAGAGAGAGAGAGAGAGAGAGGGAGGGAGGGAGAAAGAACAAGAACACCAGCTTGGGGGAAAAAAAATCAGTAGAGGAGCATTTTTTTGTAGCCTACTGGTTTCAAGCCAGAGGAAAGGCAGCTTCTGATAACTGAATATCACCCCTTTTCTCCTGGAACCAATTCCTTGTCTTAAATACTTATGTTTGAAATACCTAGGATGGATTCTCTTTTTCTTTCTTCTTGAAGAGAAGCATTCTTTTAAACCCAAGATTCCAAAAGTCCATAAAGAGGGGTATAGAGAGAAGTGATGAATCAGACATTCCAAAGATGGTCCAAAGCAAGCAATCTTTAAAGAATGACAAAGCTAGCTTAGGAGACCACAGCTCAGCACCACAGCTTTAGTTCCTTTATATTAATAGATGCTTTAAGAAATGCCTGTTGCCAGTGCTTTCAGTGGTGCAAAGGTTAATTATATGGAAAAACCCAGACAACTTCTGAGTACAAAAGTAATTCAGAAGAGTTCGATTTTTGAAAGTGATGAAATTTTAGCAATACTTTTACCCAGGCATTTTGCTTGTATTCTTCTCTTTTTTTTGTATACAGAAGAGCAATATGGTAGAAATGTCTTATGAAGTCTAACAAAGTTTTTAAAATAAGTAAAAATTAGAGGTGATAAAATTAATAAAAAAATATTGTTTGGAGGACTGACAAAAGATATCCTATTTTTATAAATTTACACTGAATGGTAAGTTGGAAGCCTTCATGTTTAGCAATTATTTCCCTTTTTGAGAATTATTGGTTTATTCCCCCATTGAGATCTCAAGTGGTTTTATTATAGATTTGTAAGAGCTCTTTACATATTAAGAATATTAATGTTTTATGGCATATGTGTTCCATATAATGATATCACAATGCTAGTCTTTTAAATTTTCCCCTGATGTTTATGCAAACAAATCTATTGTGCAGTAACTTAATAAATGTTTCCTGAAGCTGGTAAGGGTTTGGTATTGTGCTAAATTTAACAATCACAAAGACTGAAAAAACCAAAAGAGTACCTGCTCTGAAGGATGGGCTGAAGAGGGAGACAGACATAGGAAGAGCTAGTACAATAACTGAATTATGCCAGGGCAGCGAAGAGATGCCCTCACCCATCTGAGGCTTCAGAGACTAAGGGGAGGTGACTCCTGAGCTAAATGTTAAAAAGGATTAAGTGAAAGAGATGCTAATGATGTTCTATTTTTCACTCAGAGGATGTCTACATGGATTTTTACTTTATATTATTATGCTGCACATGTTGGGTTTATGTATATTTTATGTGTGCTGTATTTCATATAAATAATGCTTAAAGAAAAAAAAAAGATGAGCAAAAGTGAACTAGGGAGTAGAGGTTTTTCCATATGAGCCAAGCACAGAATTTTGAGTAAGAGTTGGTGGCTTAATATTTCTGTATACATCGAAGTACTTGTGCATTGGGAAGGCAATATCTTACACATGTGAGTCAGGACATAACATATTTGCATATCTTTCTTTTTACCTTTTTTCTTTTTATTGAAGTATGTTGTTCAGTCTCTTAAGTTGTGTCCAACGCTTTGCAACCCCATGAATCGCAGCACACCAGACTCCCCTGTCTTTTATTATCCCCCAGAGTTTGCTCGAACTCATGTCTCTTGAGTCAGTGATGCCATCCAACCACCTCATCCTCTGTCGCCCCCTTCTCCTCTTGCCCTCAGTGTTTCCCAGCATCAGGGTCTTTTCCAATGAGCTGGCTCTTCGCATCGGGTGGCCAAAGTATTGGAGCATTAGCTTTTACTGAAATATGCGTGCAAGCTCAGTCACTTCAGTCATTCCCGATTCTTTGGGACCCCATAGACTGTAGCCCACCAGGCTCCTCTGCCCATGGAATTCTCCAGGCAAGAATACTAGGGTGGTTTGCCATTTCCTTCTCCAGGGGATCTTTCTGAACTATGGATCGAACCCACGTCTCTTAAGTCTCCTGCATTGGCAGGCAGGTTCTTTACCACTAGCGCCAACTGGGAAGCCTTACTGAAGTATAGTTAATTTAAAATGTCATTTTAGAGTCCATGTTTCCAAAGCAGAGGGCACTGGTGCCTTCCCTGGTAAGGGAACTAAGATCCCGCATGCCACGGGGCACTGCCAAAAAAAGTTTTAAAAAACCTTTACATTAGAATATTTTTTTAAAAATAGAAGTTACCAAAATGTGACTAAGAACAGGATATATACAGTTTACAGGACTAGAAAGCTTTTTAAAAAGCCTCCAAACAAGCGAGTTAAAAACTGAGGAAAGAGACTGGAGCATCAAAACCAGAAATATTCAGAGGCCTATGGAAAAACACTCAAACAGAATTGTACATGAAGAACAAAAGGTAGAAAGTACACACGGAGTAGTGGTCAGGCAGGGTGTAGTGAAAAGAACCCACAGGAGTGTTAAATCGGAGTTGTCTAAATAATGCTAGATTTTGTTACCAGACTGAATTTGAATCAGTTTGATTTCTTCCACTTAATACTGTCGTCCATCTGAAATATATTTCAGTAAATGGTGGGCTCAGCAAGCACAAAAGGAGTAACAGAGGCCAGTGCCCTGACATGTTAACACTGATCATAGCTGGGAATTGGGATTTGAGATAAGTTTTGTTTTTATCTTTATATTTTCTATATACTGTATGTATTGAATTTATTATTTTAAAAAGATAGGAAAATTTGCAAAAACAAAAGATTTCCCTCCTCCAAAAATCAGATTATGATCTCTATGTTACCTCTAAGGCCATTCCAACCTTCAGCTCCAGAGATGTCATGTACACTCTGCTTCATGTGAAATGTGCAGTGTGCAGCCTGTGGAATGGTGCCCTAGCCTCCTAGCATTTTATCATTTTTATTGTTTCTCTTTTCGTAACTATTTTTCTTCTAATCATAAAATTATCATATAAAGATTAGTGATAATTGAGAAAAGGTGAGAAAATACCACATTAAAAACTGCCTGTCCCCTATGTAAAAGTTTCCCCTCTCATACTCTTGTCTTTGTTGATGTGGCTTAGTCTGTAAGTCATGTCCAACTCTTTTGTGACCCCATGGACTGCAGCCCACCAGGCTCCTCTGTTCATGGGATTTCCCAGGCAAGAATACTGGAATGGGTCGCCATTTCGTTCTCTGGAGGATCTCCCCGGGCCAGGGATTGAACCCACGTCTTCTGCATTGCAGGTGGGTTCTTTACTACTAAAGTACTGGCTAATCTAATTTCATAATCCTGACTTTTTTTCTCTTAAGGCTTATATTATCAATATTTTTCTTGCATCAAACTTCTGTATACATCTTCTGAAATGCTGCAAAATATTGCAAACTACAATTTAACTAACCTTCAAGTTAAATTCAAATTTTCGATCAAGGAAAAAAAATCCTTGAGATGAACAATGTTACTTGCAAATCTTTGTCCTCATTTCAGATTATTTGCTCGGGATAAGAATGGAGAGGAAGTATGACTATCATTAAGCCTTTTAATGCATGTGGTTCAAATTGCTTTTTAAAAAGCTTGTTTCAATTTGCACTCTCATCAGAGGATCTGTGGTTTTCATATTATCAAGACCTGGCTGGCAAAGCACCAACAGATATTCCAAAAATGAATCTTTGTTCTTTTGGTGTAAGACAAAAAGCTGCTGCTGCTGCTGCTAAGTTGTTTCAGTCGTGTCTGACTCTGTGGGACCCCCATAGATGGCAGCCCACCAGGCTCCCCGTCCCTGGGATTCTCCAGGCAAGAACACTGGAGTGGGTTGCCATTTCCTTCTCCAATGCATGAGAGTGAAAAGTGAAAGTGAAAGTGAAGTCGCTCAGTCCTGTCCAACTCCTAGTGACCCCATGGACTGCAGCCTACCAGGCTCCTCTGTCCATGGGATTTTCCAGGCAAGAGCACTGGAGTGGGGTGCCATCGCCTTCTCCGAAGACAAAAAGCTACCTCAGTGTATTTTATGTTATTTTTCACTCCAGTGTATTTAAAATTTTTTTAAATTTCTTTGATTATGAAATAAATATTAAAATTTCACCCACTTGTATTTTCTCTTGTACTTTGTCTCTTTTTCTTTGGGGATGTTTTCTCATTTAAATAAAAAATTTCATTTAAAATCTATTTGCGGAGTTCATTATACATTAATGATATTATCCATTCATCTGTCGTATTTATGATATACAGATTTCCACCTTGGCATATTATTTCTCCATTCACTTGATATATAGGTTATTTTAATATTTATGAGCCCATATCAAATGTCATTTTCCTTTGCATTTTCTTCCATAGCTTTCTTTCACTCTTAGAAAGCCGTTCCCCTTTAAGAGTTCAGATTCATGTCTATTTCTGGATGGTTCCATTATGGTTTCTTTTCTTTCATTTAATGCTTATAGTCCATCTGAAATATACTTTGGGATTTGCTTTAAGAATCTAAATTGTTCTCTTTTCCAAAGAGCTGGGTGATTTACCCAATTGTCTTATGAATAATCCTTTCACCGCCCACTGTTTTTCCATGTGATCTTTATGTTTGATCTTTGAGAACCAAAACCAAAAAGAAACGTGTTTTTATTTTAAGGAAGACAAGGCAGTGTGCACCTATTAATGGCTAGTAGAAGGTGCCAGGTATTGTTCTAAGAAGTCTGTATATGGAGTCTTGTTTTTCATCTTCCCAACAACCCCAACCCAACAACCAGAGGAACTTTCACACCCTCATTTTACAGATGAGGGGACAGATGCTAAAAGGAGCCACTCGGGCTTGAATCCAGCAGGCTGGCTCTAGAATCTTCGTGTGTCCCCAACCACTACATTTGTGGGCGTGCATGCTCAGTTGCTCAGACTTATCCATCTCTTTATGACCCCATGGACTGTAGCCGACCAGGCTCCTCTGTCCATGGGATTCTCCAGGAAAGAATACTGGAGTGGGTAGCCATTTCCTCCTCCAGGGGAGCTTCCCGACCCAGGGATCAAGCCCACGTCTCTTGCAGCTCCTGCAATGGCAGGTGAGCTCTTTACCACTGAGCCACCTGGGAAGCTCCATAAGAAGCAAGCTCCGCATCCAGATTCCAGCTCGAAAGGGACATTTTGCCTGCACTTGGATGATTTAACCTGGGGCTGACTTAATTCCTCCAAAAGGTTTCTCCCATAAAATAGAAAAATGCTCAACTGTAGAAAAAGGAAATGTTCTAAGCCCATGAGGGAAATGCTCACCAGCCCATGCAGAGCTGGTGGGGCATCTCTGTTGGGTCCAGAGTGCCCGGCTCCCTGAGCTCTGACCAGAGTCCGTGTCACCAACCCTCATCCAAAAACACAGGGATACAGAGCAGGTGCCCCAGGGCTTACATACATGCACGTTGTCAGCAGTGCTGCTTACAATAGTAAAAAACAAAACAAAACAAAATAGAAATGTCTATGTTTTCAAGCAAAACATAGCCATCACAAAAGGTACCATCTTATACAGCCATTGATAAGGTTGCATAAAAAGGCTTAACCACACAGGAAAATACTGTCTCATTAGTAACATTTCAAATTATGAGGCACTGTGGACAGCCTGGTTTTAGTTTAAAACATACATACTTTTTAATACCATCTTATATAGCCATTAATAATGTTGCAGAAAAGTGCTTAAGGACACAGGAAAATATTCTCTATTATTAGTAACATTTCAAATTATAAGGCATTGTGGACAGCCTGGTTTTAGTTTAAAACATATATATATATATATATATATATATATAAAATGTATATATATTTATACCATCTTATACAGCCATTGGAGTTTCAGCTTTAGCATCAGTCCTTCCAATGAACACCCAGGACTGATCTCCTTTAGAATGGACTGGTTGGATCTCCTTGCAGTCCAAGGGTTGGCTACCTCATGCAAAGAGTTGACTCATTGGAAAAGACTCTGATGCTGGGAGGGATTGGGGGCAGGAGGAGAAGGGGATGACAGAGGATGAGATGGCTGGATGGCATCACTGACTGGATGGACATGAGTTTGAGTGAACTCTGGGAGTTGGTGATGGACAGGGAGGCCTGGCGTGCTGCTATTCATGGGGTTGCAAAGAGTCGGACACGACTGAGTGACTGAACTGAACTGAACTGAATACAGCGATTAATAATTTTGGAGAAAAATGCTTAAGGACACAGGAAAATGTTCTCTATTATTAGTAACCTTTCAAATTATAAGGCATTGTGGACAGTCTGGTTTTAGTTTAAAAAATATATATATATACATATACCAATACCAGTAGATGTGTATATAAAAAGTATTTGTATAAACCTGGCAGGCTACAGTCCATGGGGTTGCAAAGAGTTGGACACAACTGAGCACACATGCATGCACACACACACACACACATATATAAAAATAAATATTTTTAGGAAAAAGAAATATATACACATATGCAACAAATAAGACCATATATCCAAATGTACACATTATCTTTGGGATTAGAACGCTTAAGTCTAATCCTGGCTTCATGATTTATAAGCTATGAGACTTTAGATAATTTAATGTCTCTAAGTCTCAGTGTTCTTGATAAGATGGAAATAACACTACTACCTGATAAAGTGAGGATGATTGAACTCAAATGTGAAAAACACTTAGAACAGTACTGGCACATTTTAAGTGTGCGCTGCTATTGTTGCTATTTTCAAAATGCAGATTTATGGCATTTGTACTACGAGAAAGGTCAATCTGTTTTCATGTTCAGAAAAGTGACACTGTCTCAGCATAGAAAATCTGAGAAGAGCATCTGTATCCTTTCTTTGGCAGCAAGGGACTCCAGTGCACAAGCAGTGGGCCCTGGACAGACAGATCTAGTCTCTGTCTCTCTTTACACCCAACTTGCCGCTCAGCATCTCAGTACAGGCCCCAGGGTATCTCACAATGCCCTAGCCAGAATTTATGGTCCACTCCACACCACAGGCCAAATGATGGCCCACGTCCCCATCGTGACATGTATTACACGTGTCTCGCCAATACTGGGTGGGGCTTCCCTGGTGGCTCAGTGGTAAAGAATCTGCCTGCAATGCAGGAGACAAAGAGACGAGGGTTCAATCCCTGGGCTGGGAAGATCCCCTGAAGAAGGAAATGGCAACCCACTCCAATATTTTTGCCTGGGGAATTCCATGGACAGAGGATCCTGGAGGGCTACAGTCCGGGCGGGGGGGTGGGGGGAGGGAATCGCAAACAGTCGGATGTGACTGAGCACGCACACACAATTCACAATTCATTCATACCAGCTGATGAGAGCCTTGCTGTGAAGGCCCCACCTTTAAAAAAACTAATCACTTAATGAATGAGTGAATGACTTTGTCATTCACCCCCAGCCAAGTGATCCACAGCCCCCTGCACAGCCATCCAAGTCGAGAACAGTGTGGTTTTCATTACCTCCCCGTAGGCGACGGTGTTATTGTATCTTCGCATTTCTGGGTAGACGTGGTCCAGATACCACTGGAAATTCTTACACTTTAAACTTTTCCTTAAGGCTCTTCTTTCGGAGACATCGCCAATGTCAATTCCTGGATTCTGAAAGTAAGCAAAGGGTTTAGTGATTGGGAGGCTCTGGCAGAGCAGAGGACAGGCAGTGTCACCTTCAGGGAAACCATCAGAGAGAAATCCAAAGCCCATACGTGATCCTTTAGCCCTGAGCTAGCCAGTACTGTCCCCCCGGGCACAGTATGCAGCCCCCCAAGTCTGCCTTCCTCATCACCATGAAAGGGATCCCGCAACACATTGATACTGACAACCTGCCTTCCCAGCTCCATCTCTGCCATTTCTTTAGTGACTCTCAGACCCAATTATTACAGGAATTATTTGATTAAGACGAGAAAAGAAATGCCTATAACCACCTCCTGCCTTTCTTTTTTGTACATGGGTAATTCCCCTTCCTCCCTTTGCAGGCTCTTTGTGAAGTTCATTATATGCAGATGTGAAAATAATTTTCCATTGCAAAGCTACTGTAATGATGTTCTAATGAATAATTCACTCTGCTTTTACAGAAATGAACCTGTAATGGGCTGCTGTGTGCTGACAGGGGAAAATAAAGTAGCTGAAATACGACTCCAGAGTCAGCCACAAGACGGCTCTGACCCGGTAGAGACAGGATACCCTCCTCACTATGACAGGCAGCCAAGCAGCATTTTAGAGCAAGAGGAGAAGAGTTTAAATGATTTCATTAAGATTTCTTCTTCGGCAGCCAAACAGGGATTTTTAAAAGAAAAGTCCCTTTAAATGTCAAACTTATTCATATTCAAAGGCAAACCTGGGCAGTGATATTTTAACTCTTTATTTTAATATACTTGGCAAGATTAATGAGGATGGTCATTTGTGAAAAGCCAGGTAGGGAACACTGGCATGAGGGACCTGAGGTGGTTTGTAATGATGAAGAAAGCATTGGGAGACCAGCCTTGAGTTCTTCTGACCCAAAGTCACATTCCCATCCTAGGTCACTGCTCTCATCTCAAACAAGAAAAATGACAACACTTGTTCCACGGATGGCACAGGGCTGTGGGCAGAGCTGAACAAAGATGCCATTTCACATCCCTGGCTGTCATGTGCTGGGTGTAGGACCTTAAGCAAGTCAATTTAACTGGCCAGAGTTGCGGGGTACCCATCTGTAAAATGGACATCATAATAGGTTCACATCAAACTAGCAGTTACTGAACACAGTATTTGTTATGCTCTGTTTTAAGTCTCATTTTTATCCTCCCAGGAGCCCTATGAGATCAAGGTTAACAATCTTGACTCTGCAGATGAGGACATCAGGGCAGGGAGTTCCTCTGTCATGAGGTTGTTATGAGAGGTCAATGAGATATTGCAAACAAGAACCTTAGCGAGTGCCTGGGACAGTATAAGGGGCTCACCAACAGTTGCTATTTTATACAATAATGTGGAAAATCACTTCTACTTTAACAGCTATAAAGTGCTATGTGGCCAGAAGGGGGTTTTCAGTGCTTTAGAACATTATTTTAATAATTGTAACAACAATGATAAAAAATTCTTCACTTTTTCCTGTTTATCCACAGATCTAGACATATTCAACGCACTTCTGTTGTCTGGGGTTCCAGCCTCCTGAAACACAGGGGCTGCCATTTCTCAGTGGGAACAATTCCATGGCTTGGATACCTACAGGAGCTCCAGCTGAACAGATAAACCTGACTATGGCTGAGAGTACAGGTGACCAAACTGGGCTACGGAGGACAAAAATGCTCGCCAACAGTTCACATCCTGTGCCAGGCATTGCTCCAAGTACATCACATGTCCTTAGCTTTAGTACTTAATACTCAGGTTAAGTACTTCTAATTTAGTTTTCACAATAGACCTAAAGGAAGGAGGGCTCGCTATAATCCCCATTTGATAACTGAGGAACCTAAGATATAGAGATGATAATTAGACTTGTTCAACATGTCATAATTACAAGCAGCAAGGCTGGGATTCCATACAAGCCTGTGCACAACTGTACAAGACCCCTGTGGGGCTGTGGCAATGGGAATTTTCTGAGATTATATTCTGGGCAGAATATGGAAGAGAATTGAAGAGCTGTGTAAACAAGGATCCAGCGCGCAGTTGGGACCTACCTGACGGGGCAGCTGGAGCTCTGTGGGAAGTGAGAGTGGACAATGGAGCCTGGTGCCAAAAACTGGGCTAGCATCTTCTAGACACAGTGCACGCTCAGGAGCAGGTCTTGACACTCAGTGTCAAGATGAATATAATGAGACTGGATTAACACACTATGATCCTTCTAACTGTAAATGGATTTAAAGATTTCCATGGTGCCAATCCCCATGTAAAGCAGGGGTTCTAATACCTGGAGGTCTGTGAGCCACCTCAAAGTGTATTTATAATCCTGCAAGAGTGAGCATCTTTCTGGGGAGGATGCATCAGCTTAGTACAGGGATCAGTGACCGTCAAGCACAAGGTCAGCGTTCTAGGTGATGCGGAAGGTTCTACCTCTAGCGGCAGATTCCACGCTATGTACACATGAGACTTGTAGTCGTCCATCCAGACTTCGGCAACCCGTAGAGCATTCCTCTTGGTGTAGAAGCCGATGTTGCTGTTGTATGGTTTCTTCTTCCGCTCGATGTGGGCCACCCGTGAGCAAGGCAGGACCTCCATGCTGCCCCCACACAGCCACACCTGCGGGGATAAGGACTTCATCAACCCAACAGAGAAATTCCCAAAGACCACTGCCGACCCCCACCCTCAACTTGAAAGCAGCAGTTCGGGAGACAGCACGAGTGAGAAATGTATTTTATTATAGAAAGCCACTGATATTTCGGGGTTGGTTTGTTACTGCAGCAGAGCTTAACCTCACTTGACTAAAACTGGTAGAAAAAACAGGTTTGGAGGAATTTCTCTTATAGATACAACAGCTCAGAATATTAAAATCTTTCTATTCCTAAGAAATACCCATACATGTGAGGTGCCCCTGGTGACATGGGTTTTCTGAATTTCCCAGTAGAGCACAATTGGTACCTGTGAAGGTTTTATTTCCAATCTGAAGTTGTGCCCTATAGAACTATAAGGGAAAAATCAAACGAAAATAACAGACCATCTTTATTCATAGAAGCACAAAGTGTACAAGGGTCTAATTCTACATTATCAACATGCTCTATTTTGGAGTCTCTTAAGACCACAGATGCCCGGCCTTCTGGAAGCATCCACCCCAGTGCCATCATATACAGGTGGCACTTGTGGCTGGAATATTTAAATGGAAGGCTGAAATGTTAATTGCCTTTAAGAGATGCAAAAGCCCAAGGAGGTGACAACTTGCCATCTTCTTCAGGGGCACAGCAGGCTTCCAGGATCAAATGGCCCTGCTCCCAGAGGAAAATAGGATCATCTAACTTCTCTTGGTCCCACACAGGACAAACAAAACATTTCCAATTGTCAGGAAAGGCTAATTTGCTGGGACTTCCCTGGTGGTCCAGTGGTTAGGAATCTCCCTGCCAGTGCAGGGGACACAGGTTCCATCTCTAGGCTGGGAAGAGTCCACATGCTGAAGGGCACCTAAGCCTGTGTGCACAGCTAGTGAGCGCACGCACCCCAGAGCCCACGCTGCGCAACAATAGAAACCACGGCAAGGAGAAGGCTGCGCACCGAAACTAGAGAGCTGGCCCGGCTCGCCGCCCCTGGAGAAAGCCCTCGTGCAGAAAGGAAGACCCAGGGAGGCCAAAAATAAAATAAATATTTTTTTTTTATAAAAGGACTAATTTGTAAAAATGAACTTCCTGGTACTGATGAAGGAGAAGAGGAAGAAGACACAGAGAAGTTTCAGGGATCTGTGAGACTCTCCCGTATACTCTCTGTAAATGAGAGTGCCGGTGAGTGTCTGAGGTCAGCACAGACCCACTTCAAGCTCTCCTACCTTTAGTTTCCCAAACTCCCTCGTGAGGATACTGAGACCTTCTTGAGTGTTTGCACACCTCCTCTGGGCCTTTATTGATTGAATTTAGTGGCAAATGCATGCAAGTGTGTGTGTGTGCGCGCGCGCACACGCTTCTGTTTCTATTACCCAACCTGTGGCTACCCCACAGAGAAATGATACAGATGGAAAACTCTCACCATAATCAAGAATCCTCACCTTGCCTGTTTCTTCAAGGAGGAGACAGGGGGCTAAGAAACTGTAGGCACTGGGCGGTCCAGACTAGTTTCATTTGTGACCCGACAACTAGACGCTCCCATGAGTTGGGACAGACCCAGCTGCTGGCAGTAGAAGTCAAGTCAGGGAAGCAAAGTATGGCAAGGGAGTCTGTGGGGGTAATAAGAGCAAGAGACCTTACACGGTAAAAGAAGGTGGCTGAATTCCCAGGAGTGGGCAATGCACAAACACACAGAAATCCAGGATACGCAACCCTGGACAGTTTCAAGATTCTGAGAATGCGAAAGATATCCCATGTTCACAAATTAGAAGACTTAGTTGGCTTAAAGCTCAACATTCAGAAAATGAAGATCACAGCATCCGGTCCCATCACTTCATGGGAAATAGATGGGGAAACAGTGGAAACAGTGTCAGACTTTATTTTTGGGGGCTCCAAAATCACTGCAGATGGTGACTGCAGCCATGAAATTAAAAGATGCTTACTCATTGGAAGGATAGTTATGACCAACCTAGAGAGCATATTCAAAAGGAGAGACATTACTTTGCCAACAAAGGTTCGTCTAATCAAGGCTATGATTTTTCCTGTGGTCATGTATGGATGTGAGAGTTGGACTGTGAAGAAGGCTGAGTGCCGAAGAATTGATGCTTTTGAACTGTGGTGTTGGAGAAGACTCTCGAGAGTCCCTTGGACTGCAAGGAGAGCCAACCAGTCCATTCTGAAGGAGATCAGCCCTGGGATTTCTTTGGAAGGAATGATGCTAAAGCTGAAACTCCAGTACTTTGGCCACCTCATGCGAAGAGGTGACTCATTGGAAAAGACTCTGATGCTGGGAGGGATTGGGGGCAGGAGGAGAAGGGGATGACAGAGGATGAGATGGCTGGATGGCATCACTGACTTAATGGACGTGAGTCTGGGTGAACTCTGGGAGTTGGTGATGGACAGGGAGGCCTGGCGTGCTGCGATTCATGGGGTCTCAAAGAGTCAGACACGACTGAGCAACTTTCACTCCATTTCACTTCATATCAATAGTTTACTCTTTTTATTGTTGAGTCCTATTCCCTTGTATGGATATATTAGAGTATTTTTCCATTTATCTCTTGATAGTTGTTCTGAGTTTAGTTATACTACAAAGAAAGCTGCTGTGGACATTATAAAAACAAACAAATAAGTAAATAAATACTTAAAAAATTAACTCAAAATGGATCAAAGACCTAAATGTAAGAGCCAAAACTATACAATTCTTGAAAGAAAACATAAGAGTAAATTTCTATGCCCTAGGATTAGGCAAAGATTTATCAACTGATGAATGGATAAACAAAATACAGTACATTCATACAATGGAATATTATTTAACACTAAAAACAAAGTTTAGACACATGCTACAACATGGATGAACTCTGACATTATGTAAGCGAAACAACTGGTCACAAAGGACTGTATATTATTTGATTCTGTTTATACGAAATGTCCAGTAAAAGAAAATTCATAGAGACAGAAAGTAAATCGATGGTTGCCAAGGGCTGCAGGTAGAGTCACAGGAATAGAGTGACTGCTAGTGGGTAGGGAGTTTCCTTTTAGGGTGATGAAAATGTTCTAATATTGATTACAATGAATACTGCAAAACTTTTGAATCTACTAAAAACCAATGAGTTGAACACTTTAAGTGGGTGAACTCTAATAGTATGTGAATATCTCAACAAAGCTGTAACAAAAATAGATAAATGAATGTATACACAGAGAGACGGGGAAAAGAAGATTCAAGGGATGGGTTCCAGTTTGGGGAGGGGTCGCAAAGAGTCAGACACGACTGAATGACTTTTACTTTCACTTTTCAGGAGGACTGCAAAAAGCAAAGCGGAGCTTGGTGAAGATCTCAGATGGTTGACTTCTTAGCATCATGTTTTCATGTTTTATCCATGTTGCAATGAATTACTGCATTGCCTTATACAGCAGAATACTACTCCATTGTATAGATGGCCTACATTTTGTTTATACATTTATTAGTTGATGGCCACTCGGGTTGTTTCCGTTGGGCAATTAAAAATAATCCTGCCATGAATATTCATATACAGGTTTTTATATATATGGATATATGTTATCATTGCCCCTGGGTACCCACCCTAGCAGCGGCATTGCTGGGTCATAGGGTAACTCGATGTTTAACCTTTTGAGGATCTACCAGACTTCTCCAAAGTGGCTGCACCATTCTACATTACCCCCAGCAGTGTAATGAGGTTCTTGGTTCTCCCCATCCTTGCTAACCCTTGTCACTGTCCATCTTTTTGATTAGAGCCATCCTAGTGGGTGTGAAGTAGCATCATATTATGGCTTTGATTTGCATTTCCCCAATGGCTAACGATGTTGAGCACTTTCTCTTGCACTTCTTGGCCATTTGTCTGTCTGCGGAGAAGTCTATTCAGATCCTCCATCCAATTTTTAATTGGATCGTTTGTCTTTATATGATGAGCTGAGGCCTCAGAGTGAAAATGAAGTTGGCTTCCAGGGTCTTTTCTCTCTCTTTTATCTCGCACTTCATCATCTTTTTGGATTCCAATGTGCAAGGTCTTTCAAACCATTCCTTATGGGCAGCCTCTTCCACGGACTCTGTGTAGGGCTGGCGTGGGGAGGGCAGTGAGGTGCAGAGGAATGAACCAGGCAGCGGAGGCCAACATTCTTGTTCTGCCTCCTCCAAAAACTAGCTGTGTAACATCAACCAAGTCACTTTCTCCCTCTCCCACCAGGTGCCCGAGACTGTTGATCCTGGTGTCTCAGCCAAACCTAGCAAGGGAGCTCTGTATCTCCCCGGTCACCCAGGGACAAAGCGGCACCCTACTCTGCTGTCTTGCAGGACGCTGCTTTATCGTAATGTAAGTCATGTTTGGCTTTCCTCAGCAAGAGAATAAGGAACCCCGGGACTGCAACGGGAGAATTCCAGACAGCTGACAGGTCAGCCAGCCGGAAAGGGGCGGGCTTCTCTGTGAAGCCCTCCAGTCGTTTTCAGCAAGCTTTCTTTCTAATTCATGAGGACAGATACCTGAAGTAAAAGGAGATGTCACTGACACCTTTCTTCATCTCAGAAGAGGAGAAAAGAGAGTTTCTCTAGATTTTGTCATGTAGATTTGGAATATAGGAGAGAAAAGGTTTACCCCTAAAAAGGCAAGGGGAGGAGAGTCAAAGAACCGAGAATTAAATAAACTGATGTGTTTCCTGTGACCACATCCTGCAATCTAGAATACTAAATCAAAAGGTGTTCAAGGGCCATCTAGGCTCCTGTAACCCCAATACTCCATCCCGGCGGAGAAGGGGGAGCCCCCTGACGCTCACCTCCAGAGTCCTTAGTTTCACAGGCTCCTTGCAAGGCCTGACCTAGTATGAGACCCTGAGAAACTGGAAGCCCAGTTCTGGGGCCCCTTTCATCCTCTCGGAGTGAAACCCTAAAGCTCTGGAGCTGGCCTCTCAATATGTTTCCTCTCCACGGACAGGAATTCTTCCTGGTATCAGACTGAAGTCACTTTGGAAACCATTTAAACCTATTTACAACATTAAAAGCAGCATTGGAGGAGTGCTCAATGAAGAAATTACATCAACAACCCCATTCTGTGATCCAAGAGCCTGCAAATTTTAGCTTTTTGTCTGTTGGCAAAGATCTGTTCAAAACAATGCAAATTTCTGGCTAAGAGAACATTTACTTTGTTACTTCTGTCCTTCCAATCTTTTTCGAGATTCCCTGATAACCCACTTCCCAGATGGACAGGATCACCCCTGATTCTCGGTGCTCCCCTCTGCCAGCCTGGAGACGGTGAGCTGGTTTTTCCCAGTTTAAATGCACATTCCATCCCACTAAATTGGATGGACACATACTGGCTTGCCTTCACAAGTCCTTTTCCAAAAATCCAATTTCAAACCTCTCTTTTATTTATGATTGTTTCTCAGAAATAGGATTTACCAATATGGACCTCAAGACATATTTCAGTTTAAATACCACAGAGGTGAGAACCTCTAAAATACCTGAATTCTATTGCCTGTTGATCCAAGTCATTTCTCTTAATGCGAGATAAGGAATTAAAACGAAGCTTGGCAAATGGCATGTGATTTCACAGGAGGAAAGAAACGCAGATTGAAAGCAGCTTGATTGATGGAGCATGAAAAGAGTGTTGGGAAAGCTTTTTGTTCCTTTCTTTTGATTTTTGTTGCTGTTGCTTGTGCTTGTAAAAGAATAATATTGGGGAGGAAAATAAATAATATCAGGTTTATGCTCATCGACTTAAAATGTTTCCCAGCCTTACTATCTAGTCTGCTAGCGTGTAACTGTCAGAGAGGTCTGGGCTTCTATGTTAGAAAAACAGCTCAAAGCGGCCTCAATCAGCCCCCTTGGGGTCAGTTTGGCCCTGTCTTCCCCCATTCCTCACCTCTCTCTTTCCCTGTACTTAAGACTGCCCCATGCTGGCTTTCTCTGGCTCCTTCCATCTCTGACCTCTTTACAGACACGTCTCTTTGGCCTATCCCTCCTTGCAAAGAGCAGCTCTGACCAAGTGGATATCAAGCATTTTGTCCATTTTTGCACTTCCAGTACCCAGCTGGTAATTCTAGCAATTTCCCTCTCTTAGTCATTTAAGCTACATATATGTTTACTAGGACCGGAGCTTGGAGCTAAATGCTGCCAGGGATATAAAGGTAATTGAGACACGGATCCTACAACGTAGTCTTTGTTCTGTCCTCAGAGCTTACAATTGGAATTCCAGGAGAGTGTTGAGAACTGCTCTAGAACCTTGGGGTGGAATCAGCCTCAACGAGGTGGCAGGGTGGGGGCAGTGATAACCTTGTGTTCATTTCTCCACGTACGCATCCATGCTCTTCTATCATCCAGTCTGCATTTTGCCTGGGATTAAAGAGGAGCTGGTAGGATGTGGATGAACCAGGCTTAACCACAGGACAGTGAATTAGATTTGGTTCTTTTTCTCTTTAATCTTGAGTTTTTATTGAAGTAGAGTTGTGTTTATATATATATATAATAGAGTTTATATATATATATTTTTTTAAGACATCTACTTTTTTAAGGTCTGCTACTATCATTGGCCAAAAATTTCAATTAATTTTTAAAATGTTGGACAAGTAATTGGGTTAGGAGCCACAAATCAGGGAAGTGTGGGGTTTCTAAGACTGATGATAAGCTGTGAGTCAGGAAAGACACAGGATGGAGCGTCAGGATCCAGGGACTTGGGGGCAAAGTAAATGATCCAGTCATTATGACAACCAACAGGAACCAGACAGGGTTGGCCTTAGGAGCCGGAATGCTGCCACCACAGCAGAGTCTAAAGACCAGAAATTCTAGACCATCCTGACAGTCAATGCTCTTGGGAGATGCTGAATGATTCAGAGCCAGGGAAAGACAAATGCAGATCCCAGTTCACTTGGGTCTGGGCACAAAAGGAAACTCAGAACCATCAGATGAGCCTCCTGAGTCAATCTGAGCCTGAGGCTGGGGGCCGGGGCCTGATGGGTTACCGCATCAGTAGATTTCACCATCTCTTCAATTTTTTTGGCACAAACCTTAGAACTTTGATCAGGTAAGGATTCTTACAATGGGAGAGGACACTCATATGCCAAGAAGATGATGAATCTCTGTCCCTCTTAATGAATTCCAACTTCTATTTTGGTGTCAGACAGACCAGAGAATCGTGGATGTTCTCTTTGGGTGTGTAACTGTCCGCTGACAAACCAAACCCAAACATGGCACCACTCATGGCAAGGACGAGGCCAACCTTTGCCAGTGTCAACTGCAGGAGCTCCTGCAGACTCCACCACAAAGGCTGTAATCTGGGCAGCATGGCCTCTTGTGGCCTTAATCTCCACCCACCCCACCCCCAGAGCTGTGGCCTTGAGACAGAGCCTAGGGGAGGTGCATCCCCCAAGGTTGATGTGGCTGATGATGTTTCTTCATCCTCTCTCTCCCACCGCCCAGGGACTTGGAAGTCACCTGTAATAGGTGGAGAAGCCACATGGAGAAGAAGCCCAAGTCCCCAAGTGACCACAAGGAAGGCTACCTTTCCACCCTGAGCATCCACAATGGATTTTTGTTGAATTCTCAAAGAGAGACTTCCCTTGTGGTCCAGCGGTTGACAGTCTGCCAGTGTAGGGGACACGAGTCTGATCCCTGGTCTGGGAAGATCCCACATGTCGTACAGCAGCTAAGCCTGTGCACCACAACTCCTGAGCCCCGCTCCTACAGACAGTGCTCTGCAGCAAGAGGAGCTCCCGCAGTGAGAAGCCCACGCGATGCAGCTAAGGAGTAGCCCCCGTTCGTGGCAACTAGAGAAAGCCTGCAACGCAGCAATGAAGACCCAGTACGGCCAAAAATGAATTAAAAAAAAATACTTAAAAAAATAAACTCGCAGTGAAACCAGCGAGATTAAGAGGTTTGCCTCTTCTAGCAGCCAGAATTACCAGCCCTAGAGACGCCCCATCCCTTGTTTTGACTTGAAAGTGTGTAGAACTTGAAAATGTCTACAGGAATCCCAGGCTTTGAATGGATTAGATGACCTGAAGCAAGTGGCCTCCCAGAGGTTCCTTCCAACCTGGTAATTTCATTTCTGTTTCTCTCTCAGAAAACAATCCACTTCTGAGCATCGTTGGAGGCTGGTTACTGCGTCTGCATGCTGATGATGGCCGCGATGTGCCCCCATCCCACGTGGTCCTCTGCCCTGCATGGGGTCACTTTCATGTTAGGCAAATGGCTGAAATGTTTGGCCAGCAGCAGCACGGATAAAGGGAAATAGTCTTTTAAATTTTTCAACAGTTCTCCCCAGCACTGCTTTGTTCTTGCTCTCTGAAAGCGGTATCCGGCATATCTTCCAGGCCTGGGGTCTATTGGAACAATTGGAAAATGTCATCTCTTCTACCTGCTGACTTCTGCGGCTGTAAGCTGCTGGTGGCCGGGCTCCCACAGAGTCCGTGGGACCGAATGTGTGAACTCACTTCCCATTCACAGAAAGCATGATCCAAAAAGGCCAGCCTGACCGAACTATGTCTCTCCGCTCTCTGGCTCAAAGAAAACACAGGAATGTCATTGTATCATCTCGAATGTATCCCCTTCTTTTCCCTTTTGTGAAAATCCTGGGATGTGTGGGGTTGGGTTCTGATAGTCCTCAGAATGCCAGTGAATGGCATTGATCTTAATACCTTAAAGAACCAGCAGCTCCAGGTTGCTTCAAAGGCCGCCTCCAGGCTTTTGTCCTGGAGAATTTGAAACACAACCCAGCCCGTGATTGAAGTTCATGTGTCTGACATGCTTAACAGATGCCCTGTGCTCCTGCATTTTCTTGTCACCCTGGGTCCTAGGACGAGTGCTCAGGGGGCAGGAAGGAATCATGACTGCTGTGGGGAAAAGGCACCCCTCCACACACACACCTAATCCCTGGCCAATTGATTCGTTGAAGCCCTCGCTCCCAAGGACCTCAGAATGTGACTGGATTTGGAGACAGAACCTTAAAAGACAGAACTTAAGGTTTAAGTGAGTGAGTGCAGGTCGCTCAGATGTGTCTGACTCTTTGCGACCCCATGGACTATACACAGTCCGTGGAATTCTCCAGGCCAGAATACTGGAGTGGGTAGCCTTTCCCTTCTCCAGGGGATCTTCCCAACCCAGGGATCGAACCCGGGTCTCCTGCATTGCAGGCAGATTCTTTACCAGCTGAGTCACAAAGGAAGCCAACTTAAGGTATACTGAAGTCATCAGGGTGGGTGGTGCCCTAATCTAGTATGACCGGTATCTTTATAAGAAGAGGAGGGGACTTCCCTGGTGGTCCAGTGGCTAGGACTTCGCCTTCCAACACAAGGGTTGCGGGTTTGATCCCTGGTTGGGGAGTTAAGGGGCTTCCCTGGTGGCTCAGATGGTAAAGAATCTGCCTGCAATGTGGGAGACTTGGGTTCGATCCCTGGGTTGAGAAGATCCCCTGGAGAAGGAAAAGATTACCCATGGAGAAGGGAAAGACTACCCATTCCAGTATTCTGGCCTGGAGAATTCCATGGACGGTATAGTCCATGGGGTCTGAAAGAGTCAGACACAATTGAACAACTTTCAGTTAGGGGGTTAAGACCCCACATGCCTCGTGGCCAAAACACCAGAAACATAAAACAGAAGCAATACTGTAACCAATTCAATGAAGATTTTAAAAATGGTCCACATCAAAAGAAAAAAAAAAAAAAAGATTAGGACAAAGACAGGCACACACACTCAGAGCAACATAGGAGTGCACAGAGAGAACTCTCCATCTACACACCGAGGAAAGCAGCTCTGCTGACACCTTGATCTTGAACTTCTAGCCTCCAGCAGAGAGAGAACACTTCCGTTGTTTAAGCCACCCAGGCTGCAGGGCTTTGCTATGGCAGCCTTAGCAAACGAATACAATATCCCTCCTCCGTTTTCCCTGGGTTTCATCCCAGGGCACTTCTGTGGAGAATCCAGGGCAAGTCTGTAAAGCAGCGGTCCCCAACTCAGACCACGGACTGACACTGGTCCATGGCCTGTTAGCAACCCCTCACAGCAGGAGGTGAGTGGTGGGCAAGCCAGCAAAGCTTCATCTGTATTTACAGCTGCTTCCCATTGCTCACATTGCTACCTGAGTTCCACCTCCTGTCCTGATCGATCAGTGGGAGTGTTAGATTCTCATAGGAGAAGAGACCCCACTGGGCTTGCATCATCCTGAAACCATCCCCCTTCCCAAGCCAGTCCGTGGAAAAATTGTCTTCTTTGAAACCGGTCCCTGGTGCCCAAAAGGTTGGAGACGACAGCTGCTGTAAAGGAAAACATTCTTGCAAAAAAATTCATCTTGACGTAGTTAGTTGCCCATGAAATTGTAGCACCTTCTGTCATTAGCTTAGAGGCCTGCTTTGGGAAACCCTTCCAAATCCCCTCTTGGAAACAGAGGAGCTTTGGTTAAAGAGCTTCCATATGGGGGAGAAGTACTTTCTGGCATACAGACAGGAAGGGGCTTCTTCCACAAAACGAGACGTTACATTCCAAGGGAAGTTGGGGTAGCATGAGGGATGCTGCTTTCTTAGCATCACAGAAGGGGCATCAGTAGACAGCCCTGAACCTTGTACTCCTGGTGACATGTCAGCCTGTCCAGGAAGGACTAATGCTGAAGCTCCAATACTCTGGCCACCTGAAGCGAAGAGCCAACTCATTAGTAAAGACCCTGATGCTGGGAAAGATCAAGGGCAGGAGGAGCAGGGGGGGACAGAGGATGAGATGGTTGGATGGCATCATCGACTCAATGGACATGGGTTTGAGCAAGCTCCGGGAGATGGTGAAGGACAGGGAAGCCTGGCGTGCTGCAGTTGATGGGGTCACAAAGAGTCGGACACGACTGAGTGATTGAACAAAAACAATAAGATCCAGGGTGTGATATATGCAAGTCTGTGCTTACTACTGGAGACAGAAGCATGGTATGGCTAATGGTCCAGAGATCTATAGCCTCCATTCATAACTGAAATAATTGCTAATGTCAGTTAGAGATGAGTGAACATAAAACATACATTTGACATTCCTGACCAAGCTGCTAGACCATCCTATCTTATCAGACCCATCAGAGACATGGGGACTCTAAGCTAAACACCCTTGTTTGGGGGTTACAGGCAGCTACCATCTAAAAAATTTTAAATGTAGATTTCAAGAGTTTTTTTTTTTTTCCCCATCTCTCCACAAACAGGTTTTCCAAGAGGCAGAATCAAGCTGAAGAGGTACGTGATTTTCTTTGGTGATGCAGAGCCTGTGTGGATATTTTGATCTGTTCTTCCAGGCAAAAGGGACTGTATTAAATGATTGATTTAAAAATTAACGATTGCTAGTGGAATAGTAACCACAAGAAATCACATTCATGCAAATCCCACAAGGGAAAAATATTGCATGATTTATCTCTTTGTCAGCATTCTGGCATTCTCAGATGAAAGTTAGTTTTTTTTTTCCCACCCTTGCTTTGTTTTTGTACTTATCCTAATTTTCTACATAACACAGTTTCCAGATTGTGAGGAATGATTATCCTTATTCAGTGTGAATGGTAGCAGAGATCTATTCATGAAAAGGGCCACGTTCTTCCCATCATCAACCACCCTCCCCTTTGCCTTGTCAGAGTACATCCCCCTCTGATGAGATTAACTGAAGGTTCAACTGGATAACGGAGTGGCTCATTGGTTTAGGGACATGATTCTCGCTTCGGGTGCGAGAGGTTCCGGGTTAATGTCCTGGACAAGCCTGGGTTATCCGCTCTGGTTTACCCATTGTTGAGGAGGGCATGGCAACTCACTCCAGGATTCTGGCCTGGAGAATCCCCATAGACAGAGGACCTGGTGGGGTACAGTTCATGGGGTCGCAAAGAGTTGGACATGACTGAGCAACTAAGCACAACTGGATAAAGCAAAAATTCCAAGCTTCACATTGCAACTAAGAACAGTGGTTTATGGGCACTGGAAAGTTTGCTGTGCTGGGCTTTGCAATAGATCCTGGGGTAACAGGACTTTGTGATGCTCCCAATACATTCCACAGCTTGGAGTGTTTCTTGCTTGCCATTTTCAGTCGTGTGCTGCGCCTTAGGTGGCTTGCTATTTCTCAGGCTGCTGACAATTATTCACCTCCATGACAGAGGGAAAAAGGAGTTCAGCTCCACCTGCTGGAGTGAGCGGAGCCGTCCCCAAGGGCTTCCTTGTACAACTACCCTGCATCAGAACCTCTGGTGATGGGACAGAAACATCAGCCTGAAGAGGATGGACAGCTGCTGTGTCCAGGACGCCAGTGGGCACAGCCCAAATCGCCGGGAGAGGAGACAGTGGAGTCTTTCTCCCAGATTTGCACTCTGGTGATGAGGGTGCGGTTCGCCCAGACACAGCTTCATCCTCAGAAGATTCTCATAAAACTGCCCGGTGCCACTAACATCTCAGATCTTTTTTTCTGTTGACTCCTTTCCCAAAGCAATGTTCTTCCCTCACGTAGCATCACAAGCCTCAGTTCCCAGGATCCAGACTTAGAGGCCTCCGTATACACTGAGGGCAGATACCCAAACTGAATGGTCCATTTCATTATTTCCATGTGTTCCTCCAGCCCAAGCTGACACTCCTAAACTCACCTCCTGCACCATCCCGGTTACACTCACTGTACGCCCTCCTGTCTATTCTAAACTCAGCCACTGCCCATGCTGTGTCCACACCATGACCCTCCTCCTTTCCTGTCCTCTCTGCCCTGTCAAATTCCATCCACTTTTCAAGGCCCAGCGAACTCCCCTCTCCCCACAGGAAGCACTTTCCTAACCCTCCAAGGGAGGGACAGCCCCCTTTCCTCATCTATAATAACACTCCTTATTTGTGCCACTATTTCACAGATGGAGCAGATGGTCTAAAATGCGGGCTGTGCGCAGCACATTGGACATGATGCCAACTCGTGAGCTGCATACAGAGCCGGTGCCTAGAAATATGCCAAACTCCCGGTCTCCGCTGATCCTCACGCTCTACGACAATATCCTGCTCCACAGTTCCTCCCTGACCAATGCAGAGTGACCCACTCTGACCCCAGGCTCCTTTTCTTTGGCTTCGCTCATTCAGTTACTCCTACTAAACCTTTTCAGAAGGAGGGGCCTCAGACCATGATGCCTATACTGATGAAATAATAATAACAAGGTAATGAGAGTTAAAGCTTAACTGTATTGTAAGCACTTTACATTTATTAATTCGTTACTAACTCAATCACATAATAACATAATGAGGAACGTGCTGTTATGTTTCCCCTTTTAGAAACAAAGAAAGTGAGGCAAAGAGTTTTAGCAAATTGTCCACGGATACCCAGTATCCATGGGATTTCCTGGCGGTCCTGTGGTAAAGCATCTGCCTTCCAATGCAGGGGCTGTGGGTTCGATCCCTGGTTGGGGAACAAAGATCCCACATGCCACAGAGCAGCTAAGCCCACGGGCCACAACTAGAGTCCATTTGCCACAAGTAGAGAATCCTTCCAACTGCAGGGAAAATCCTGCTCACCACAACAAACCCCAGCACAGCTAAATTAAATAAATAAATAAATTTAAATAAAACAACTTCCCCCTCAAAACCCCAAAGACACCCAGTGTCCTAACTGTGCTTTCTTAGACTCTGTCTCTGTTTGTCTGTGCATCATCCATTAATCATGGCACCAAACTAACAGCCACGTTTTTAACCTCTCCCCTGCCATCCAGGGCCCATACTGTGATCCGTCTCCTTACTTAACTCTCAGTGACCAAGTGGGGGTTTCCCCTGCTCTGAATCATCCAGGGCCAGGCACCAGGCACTTGGGACAGCCCCTACGACCCAGGCTGCCGGAAGTACTCAAACCAGCCAGTCCTAAATGGTTTACCCTGCCCCGTGAGCCATCCTGGTGGGAACCCCAGTAAAGGCTTTGGCCAGGCCTTCCCCTCGCTCCTTCTGCCTCCCGACATGGGGCAGACCCCCATTTCTAGGAGAAGTGTGAGTAACAGTAAACTTCTCTTCCAGTGGCAGCGGTCCCTCTATCACCTTTACAAATTAAGCCGAGGCACAACCACTCAGCGAGGAAGAAACTGAGTCAGGGGATCTGAACCCTGCTGTCTGCACATCCCATCCTTCCTATTTGGGCTCTGTCTAGGTCTTCCATTTCGGCTCAGCTTAGTCCATTCTCCATTACTTGGAATTCTTTCTGGAACCCTCTCATTTTACCTCTGCATCTCTACCCTCCTTTGTACTGTCTTGGCAAAACCACTATGTTGGATTAGACCAAGAGTCTGCATTGTCTGGACCAATACCCAAACTACTAAATACTATTGGAGAAAATCTCATAAATGCACAGAGTTGCCTTCAAAAACATAAGTAATCAACCTCAAGGGGGCCCTAAATATTGTTGGGGAAGCCTAGGAGGTCTCCATGGGAAGATCTCTCTTTGGTTCTCATGGCTGCTAGTTCAACCTTCCCCATTCTCCTCCAATCTCCAACTACCCCTCACTTTCAGCTTATGCCTTTTTATTTTTTCAAAATTAATTTTTATTGGAGTATGGTTGCTTTCCCTGGTAGCTCAGCTGGTAAAGAATCCTCCTGCAATGCAGGAGACCCCAGTTCAATTTCTGGGTTGGGAGTATCCACTGGAGAAGAGACAGGCTATCCACTCCAGTATTTTTGGGCTTCCCTGGTGGCTCAGACGGTAAAGAACCCTCCTGTAATGGGGGAGACCTGCGTTTGGTCCCTGGATCGGGAAGATCCCCTGGAGAAGGGAAAAGCTACCCACTCCAGTATTCTGGCCTGGAGAATTCCATGGACAGAGGAACCTGGCAGGCTATAGTCCAGGGAGTTGCAGAGTTGGACACGACTGAGCAACTTTCACTTATGGTTGCTTGACAATGCTGTGTTAGTTTCTAAAGTGCAGCAAAATGAATCAGCTACACATACACATATATCCCCTCCCTTTTGGACTTCCTTCCCCTTCAGGTCACCACAGTGCATTCAGCAGAGTCCCCTATGCTATGCAGTCGGCGCTCATTAGTTACCTATTTCATACACAGTATCAATAGTGTACTTGTGTCGATCTCAATTTCCCAATTCCTCCCACTGTCCCCCTTCCCCCTTGAAAGTGAAAAGTGAAAGTCGCTCTGTCATGTCCAACTCTTTGCAACCTCATGGGCTATCCAGTCCATGGAATTCTCCAGGCCAGAATACTGGAGTTGGGTAGCCTTTCCCTTCTCCAGGGGATCTTCCCAACCCAGGTCTCCTGCATTGCAGGCAGATTCTTTACCAGCTGAGCCACAAAGGAAGACCAAGGATACTGGAGTGGGGTACCCTATCCCTTCTCCAGGGGATCTTCCCAACCCAGGATTTGAACCGGGGTCTCCTGCATTGCAGGCAGATTCTTTACTGACCGAGCTATCAGGGAAGCCCTTGTGTCCATGTATTTGTTCTCTAGGTTTGCATCTCTATTTCTGCTTTGCAAATAAGATCATCTATACCATTTTTCTAGATTCCACATATATGTGTTCATATATGATATTTCTCTCTTTCTGATTCACTTCTGTATGATAGTCTATAGATCCATCCATGTCCCTGCAAATGACGCAATTTCTTTCCTTTTTATGGCTGAGTGATATTCCATTATATACATGTACCACATCTTCTTTATCCATTCCTCTGTTGACACTACTGCCTGCATTTACTGCATTTCAACAGAAGCCACCAGGTGGCAAAGTGCACAGCCCCAGACTTCCACCTTCCTCTCTTTATAGGGAAAGCTGCTCTCCCTAGTGTGAAAGATTCCTTTCCTGCTAAATCCAAGAGCACCTGGAACTCCTTATCATATGTAGTTCTCAGTCTTGCTGACCCATCTCATTCATTCATCCATCGAGTACATACTGTGTATCAGGTGTGTTAGTTGTTCAGTCACATCCGACTCTATGAGACCCCACGGACTGTAGCCCGTCAGGCTCCCCTGTCCATGGAATTCTCCAGGCAAGAATACCAGAGTGGATTGCCATGCCCTCCTCCAGGGAATCTTCCTGACCCAGGGATCGAACCTGGGTCTCCTGCATTGCAAGCAGATTCTTTACCATCTGAGCCACCAGGGAAGCTGTATGGGGTACCAGTGGGAAAAAAACACTAAAGATCCCTGCCTAGAGAGTGAATATTTTAGCAAGGGAAGATATATATTAAACAATACCTACAATACATGAGTAAATTATGTAGTACATTGGAAGGTGGGACATCTACGGAGAAGAGAAGTAAAGTGGTGTGGGGGACTCTGCAGGGTGGGGGTGTGGGCAGGAGATGAGACAGGTTGTAGCCTGAAGGAGGTAAGAGATCTTTGTGGGAAGGGCATTCCAGATGCTGAGAAGAACTGGATCAGAAGTCTGATGGCAGGAGCCTGACAAGGGAGCTTGAGGAATGTCGAGGAGGTCAGAGGGGCTGTGGAAGTGAAGGTGGGAGGAAGAGGAGGATGAAGATAATTCTCAGAGGGTCTGTCTAGGAAACTGAAAGGACTCTAGCTTTTACTTCGAGTGAAAGGGGAAGCCACTGATGGTTCTGGAGCAGAGGAGTTCTGCTGCGGAGTTCTGCTCCACAGTTCTGGAGCTGTGATCTGACTTAAGCGGTAAGAGCATCGCTCTGATTGCTGTGTTGAGACGGATTGTGGGAAGCAGGGTGGAGGCAGGGAGGCCGAGAGAAGGCTCCTGCAGTGATCCAGGCAGAGGTGAAGGTGACTCAGCCAAGAAGGGAGCAGGGAGCTGGCAAGAGGCGGTTGGATTCTTGAACTCTTCCCTTCCTCGGCTGCTATGGGGCCACTTTCCTGTGGTCCTCTCTGCCATGTGGCTGCTCCTTCTCAGCCTCCCAGAAGGGATCTCCCTTTACATGCTGGGGTACCCAGGGCTCCTCTCCCAAGTCCTCTCTGGTCAGTTGGTAGCTTCCTGCTGGGGAAGTTGAACATCACACCAGTAAATCCAACGGTCTGCTCATCCCTCTGTCTGCTTGAGTCACAGACCTCAGACACTTAGTCCCAAACCCACCATAAATTTGCTCGTGCCATCTCAGGAAACAGAAGCCAAGATCTAACCCAGCTGTTCAGAGAAGAAACCTGGGAGCTTCGTTCTCCTTTAATAGCAAAGCCAACTTGTCACCAGGATCTGGTGAGCTTACCTCCAAAACAGCTTCTGAAAGCATTTGCTCCTTTCTATCCCCACTGCCACTCTCCACCCAGCATCCTCCTGGGAAGACCACAGGGCCATCCTGATTGGTCTCCTTGCATCTCTGTCATGACCTGCTTCAACCCGTGCTCCACACCCCTGCCAGAGTGAGCTTTCAAGGAGCCCAACACACCTCAGCTCTGCCCATCTTCCATCTCCAGGGGCTCCATGCGACCTCGGGAGAAGGTCTAAAATCCACCCACAAAGCCTGGCAGACCAGGTCACTGCCTATCTGCTCCCGTGCCACCCCCTGCCCCCTGCCACCCACTGATACCCTGAAAGTGGAAGGGTTAGTTGCTCAGTCGTGTCCAACTCTTTGTGACCCCAGGCTCCTCTGTCCATGGAATTCTCTAGGCAAGGATACTGGAGTTGGTGGCCATTCCCTTCTCCAGGGGACTGATGCCCTATCCACAGTGAAAGGCTCTCTGTCCCCTCCCAGAACAGTTCGTTGTGGCCCAGGGGCCCTGCCATCTGCAATTCTGCCTGATGACAAGACTTCTCACCTACCCTCCATCCCCCCACCCCCATCCTCAGGTCCCATCACAAAGATGCCCTCTCTAGAAGCTTCCCTCCCCCCTCTCCCCTTAGGGCTGCGCCCCCCACAGAAGCCTCCTCCACTTCTCCAGCCACAGCGTCTCCATTCTGCCTGCTGTTTCCTCGTTTGCGTCCCCATCACACTGTCAGGTCCCCCAGGGCTGGCGCCCCACCTTGGATTCCTCATCAGAAGCCCAGCATAGAGGGGATGTCTCTGACATCGCAGGCATTTATTGAATAAGCAGAATATTAATCAAAAGAGCCAGGATTCTCAGGAAGTCTGGTTTCTGAATAGAAAAGTAGTTCCCCAAGTCAGTCTGATGACCCATGAGGCCTGACAACGATGCTGGAACATCTTTCATGACCATGACCGTTACGATCTAAAAAATAATAATTACGTCTCCGCCGTGCAAGGTCTTGAAGTAGGTACTTTATAGGTTATTTCATTTAATTCTCACAATTATTCTATCAAATTACTTTTACACTTTTCACTTTACAAATGAAAAACCGAAGCTATGAGAAGTTAAATAATTTCTGCTGCTTAGCAAAGGAGTTGCAGGATGTGGACCGTCACTTTGGATTTGTGAGTCATCATTACCCCACATGATGTAGTCCTCAACACACAGGAAAAATAATCCTTGTTTCTCCAATTTATCTATTGTTCTCCTATCCCCCAAATTTCTCAGACCTCTTCCTGAATACATTTTGTTTGTGGCATGCAGAGCTTTAAGTTCCCTGGTATCCAGACCTCAGTGTAAGGAGATATGCCCTCCTCTGCCCTTAAAGCTGGGGTGGACATGTAGTGCATGGTCCTTGCCAGGATCTCACAAGTGTCCTGGGGCCACTTGATGCTCCAGCCCTGGTGTGCTGAGGGTAAAACCGGGTGGAAGGAGGCAGGGCACCACCTTTAGAAGAAGGACATAGCCTATGGGCTTTCCAGGTGGTGCTAGTGGTAAAGAACCTGCCTGCCAATGCAGGAGACATAAGAGATGAGGGTTCAATCCCTGGGTTGGGAAGATCCCCTGGAGGAGGGCATGGTAGCCCACTCCAGTATTCTTGCCTGGAGAATCCCATGGACAGAGGAGCCTGGTGGGCTACAGTCCATAGGGTCGCAAAGAGTCGGACACGACTGAAATGACTGAGCACAGCTTGTGGACATTACATAAACTGATCAGAACCAAATAGGTCTGAGACAGCAGACACGCTGACTTCCAGTAGATCTTGAACCTCAACATACACTCATTGTAATATATTAGCATATGCTAAATGATACACTCCCCAGAGCCATGACAGTTCTGGGACTAACCATAAAAGGACAAAAAGTAGGTGATGAACCAATTTCTGGAAATCTCCTCCCCTTCCACCCAAATAATTGGAATAATCCTCTCACTTATTAGCCTGTGAAATTATCCAACCCATAAAAACTAACCATGCCATATTTTGAAGTGCTCTCCAGCCCCCTGAGATGGCCTACCCTCTTGTCTATGGAGTGTGTTTCTCTCTAAATAAATTCACTTCTTACCTATTACTTCATCTCCGAATTCTTTTGTGATGAAGCAAGAACCTCAAATTCACTGGCAACAAGGGGGCTTCTGAGAACAGAGATCTCCCTCAGCATCTCCATCAGTGGCTTTGGTGGGCGCTTCTTACAGAAAGTGACCCCAGTTGGGCACCTGGGACTTCAGACCCCTGAAGTTCCAACCTCAGGGCAGAGAGCAGGACTGCACCTCACCCCCTCACCCCACCCAAGGATGGCAGCTGGGCACCACATGCGGCAGGAAATAGACCTTGCTGGAACTAGTTTTTGAGGGAAAAAACAGAATTTAATGAAATTTAATGTTGCTTATTTATAAATAAGAACTCAAAGCCAGAGGGCTGAAGACAACTGTCTGGTAATGCGGGTGACTTGGGCCCAGGACAGTCTTGCAGAGAAAGGGCAGAGAGGGTGAGTGTCTCCCACCAGGATCTAAGACATTTGTAAATAGTCCCATGACCCATAAAATGTAAGGTAAGGAGGCATCAATGCCAAGAGAGTAGCCTAGGGCTGAGGTCTGGGGAGGCAGGAAATGCAGAAAATGTGGGGGCCAGTGCACGGGTTCTCAGGGAAGACCCGCCTCGCCAATGAGGTGAGGTCACCCTCTCCAGTGCCTCCTCACCCAGTGCCCAAGGCATCATCCCTCCCAGGGAGCTGGTCTTCTCTCCAGGCCTCTGGGGACCCTGCCAGTATGCCTAGCAGCTTTGAACCCAGGCAGGGAGGGAGAGGTGCTTTCTAAGGGGGAGGCTCCCTGCGCTGTGGGTCCCTCTCCAAGCATGGGCACCAGTCTCCCTCCTTTGTCTCTGTCCCACCCAGGGCTGCCACCCTGCTCTCACAATTCCTGGTGGTGCTGAGCACTTGTTTCAAATAGAAAGTAGGCGCGGCAGGGGGGAGGGCTTTCTGTCCTTCGCTTCTTACCTGCCAAGGTCAGTGGCCAATGGCCCTGGGTGTGCTATCGGCTGGCCTGCCTCTCCTACAATTCCTTTCCTTTCTGATACTTCCAGGCGGGCGAGCAATGAGAAACCAGAAACAGGGCTTCAAGAGCAAACACGGCCAAATAAACGCTATGAGGAGCCTCTCAGGGCCTTCAGAGGGCAATGAGGCATGCGATACGAAGATTAGCAGCGAGAACAGCAATCCTCCTAAATAAACAAATAACGAGGTGGCACGTTCCGACGGCTGCGTTCATTTCCTCAGCCGCTTACGCCTCTTATGCTCCCGTCTGCGTAGAAGAACTTTGTTCCAGATTCAGAGGAGTCCCCGGGGAGCCCTCCCTGAACACATCAGCCAACTTCAGGACTCTGCTGGCCTCAGTCTGCCCCTTTGTAAGTGTCAGGATAAATGTGCTGTGATTTCAAAGCCCCTTCCTCCAATTGCCTGCAAATGCCCCACCCTGGGAAGCCTCCCCAAACCAGAGCAGGGCTGAGCCTGGAGTGAGGCAAGCAAGGGACTGTCTGCACGTAACATTTAAGGGGAGCCCTAAAAACTCAAGGATGGAGATAAACAAGATTCTGATGCAATATTTTAAAAATTAAAAATAACACACAAAAAATCCACAATGAGCAAAATGTCACAATGTTCAGTAAAGACAGACTCCCACCCTACAGGACTTCCCTCCTGGCTCAGAGGGTGAAGAACCTGCCTGCAGTGCAGGAGACCCAGGTTCGATCCCTGGGTTGGGAAGATCCCCTGGAGAAGGAAATGGCAACCCACTCTAGTATTCTTGCCTGGAGAATGCCATGGACAGAGGAGCCTGGTGGGCGACAGTCCATGTGGTGGCAAAGGGTTGGACACGACTGAACTACTAACATTTTCACTTTTTCCCACCCCGCAGGTTCTCGGCTCACCTCGCATGCCTCCCCTAGTTTCCACTTCAGAGAATGAGTCCATCCAGGAGACGGAGGCATCTTCTGCATCCCCCAATGCTCCTCCTCACTCACCAAGCTCTGGTCATATTTTCTATGTCCAGGAAGTGCCTGGCTCTCTCCTCCTCCACAATGCACACAGACCCACAGATCAATTACGTGGCTAACAATGCTTTTGCTTCCAAGCCTGGCCACAGCTATCACGCTCTTCACCCTAAGCCTGATGGGAACCGCTCTAGGAACACCTCCACCTGCTCAGAGCAATGAATTCCACTCTGAAGGAAGAGATGGGATCTTGCTCAATATTCAAATCTCAGCAACTGAAATGGAGAAGGCAATGGCACCCCACTCCAGTACTCTTGCCTGGAAAATCCCATGGATGGAGGAGCCTGGAGGGCTGCAGTCCATGGGGTCACTGAGGGTCGGACACGACTGAGTGACTTCACTTTCACTTTTCACTTTCCTGCATTGGAGAAGGAAATGGCAACCCACTCCAGTGTTCTTGCCTAGAGAATCCCAGGGACGGGGGAGCCTGTTGGGCTGCCATCTATGGAGTCACACAGAGTCAGACATGACTGAAGTGACTTAGCAGCAGCAGCAGCAGCAGCAACTGAAAAGAGAACCCCATGTGTATCACATGGACAAAGCAATGCACAGGCGACTCTGATCTGGAGTGGATCCCAGTGCCCAAGGCATCCTAATGAGGGTGTCCCACAGGATGTGAAGGGAGCTTGTCATTGCTGCAGCAGTTTGTTACATGGTGGGAGAGCTTGGAGGGACACGGGCTCTGATCTAAAGCCAAAATGGTCCTCCTTGTAAGGGCATCTTTTTTCCTTTTTCCTGAGGCTAAACATCTCTGGATCCTTTCAAGGATACCCATTTGATGTGGCTCCTGGGTCCCTGGAGAGGGTGTTGGGGCCCTCAAAATCTTTTAGAGGGGTTGCTGGCTAATTTTTCTCTTCCTCGAAGTTTGCCATCAGCTTAAAGCACCTCCAGTTGCCCATCTGAGTTGAAGCCACTTGCTGATCTTACCTGGATTATTACCACCCTGACTGCCACACTGGACCCCTGTTTCTGCTCTCGTCCCAGTAGAATCCCCACATAGCAATGACGGATCCTTCCAGAGCATCAGTCAAATGCATCCATCCACTGCTCAAAACCCTCCCCAGGCCCCACTGTACTCAGAGGACACACCACAATCCAGACAACAGCTGATGGTCTGCCCTCGTCTGCCCTGAATCTCCTCTCTGGCCTCTGCTCACATCCCTCGAGTCACACTGACCTCCCTCTGCTCCTCAGCTGGGCCAAGCTCATTCAGGCCACAGGATCTCTGCACTCACTGCGACTTAACCACGCGGCAGTCTTCTCCCAGAAACCCACGTCACTTGTCCCTTGACATCACTCGGGTCTACTACTTCAATACTTCCTTATCTTAAAAACATTGCTGGTCTACACTACTCAGCACAGTCTCTCTGGGACTTCCCTGATGGTCCAGTGGTCAAGAATCTGCCTTGCAATGTAGGCGACTCGGGATCGATCCCTGGTAAGGGAACTAAGATCCCACAAGCCATGGAGCGACTAAGCCTGAATGTTCGTTATAACTACTGAGCACACGCGCATTAGAGCCCTCGTGTTGCAATGACTGTACTGCAACTGAGACGCTGTGCAGCCAAATGAATAAATATTTTAAAGAAAATCGTGTCTCCCCTAAACCCCAATGTCTCCCCACTGGCTCCATAATATGTATCGTCTGCTCCATCAGGGCAGGCACTATGTCTGTTCTGTTCACTGTGCGTGCTGGCGTCAGAACAGGGCCAGGCACACAGTAAGTGTCCAGTGAATACCGGCTGAGTGAGCGAATGCTCAGACGAACAACCTGCGCCTGCATTTACACTCTGATCACCAACACAAAGAATTCTGGGGTTTGAATCCAACAGTGGAGCCTACATTGGACTCGCTGTTTCTTTACCTCCAAATGGCACCTCTCTGGAGCCCTCCGTGCCGAGCTCCACGGTGGTTGGAGAGCACGGGAAGATGCAAACATTTTGTCCTTGCCATTTTCAACTCTTGCTGAGTTGAGTCCCAGGCCTGCCTTTTCAGTGTTACCCCAGTATTTTTAGAAGAGCACTTGGTGTGTGTTCGTGAGGGCCAATTATCCCAGCTGCCTCTCTGGCTATGTTTCCACGTGCCGGTTCATTTTTACATTTTGTACAATCTGATGAAATTGCCCACTCAGTATGTTCTAATCCTAACAAAGCCCAGCAGCATTCTGGTCCGAGGGGCCTTGTTGCCATCCAGTGGAAGTTCACAAAAAAAATAAGTCCACAAAAATAAGTGCTGGGGTGCTTCTCTCTCACCCCAGTACCCCCATGCCAGTGCTTCCCAAAGTGTGGCCACAGTCTGTCCACCAACAGTCTGCAAATAAAAGACAACTCTGATGGAAAGTGTGTTGTTGTTCAGTTGCTAAGTCGTGTCTGACTCTTTTGTGACCCCATGGACTGTAGCCTGCCAGGCTCCTCTGTCCATGGGGTTCCCAGGCAAGAATACTGGAATGGGTTGCCACTTCCTTCTCCAGGGGATCTTCCTGGCCCAGGGATTGAACTTGTGTCTCCTGCATCGGCAGGTGGATTCTTTACCACTGAACCCTCAGCTTTAAAAGCATTTCTAGCAATTCTGAGCAATTTTACATCTGTTGAATCTAGTAATAAAAACTGGGGGCTTATGTTTCTTTTTTCCCCATCTTATTTTTCTAGTAATTCGTGTTTATTGCATTTTTATAGAAGTATATATCAGTTTGCGATAGATTGGAAATAAGAAACGATCTGGTCTTTTACTAGACATCAGTGTTTCTCAACCCTTTTTTCCACGATCGCCCTCCTGTGGAGCATTTTAGATCTCCTCTCTCCCTACCCGCTCTGCTTCCATCATGAATTTTTAACACCAGAGATATTCTGTGTATCTGTTTGTGGGCTGTATATATGCTTGTGATTTACACATACAAAGAATAGTACCCTTTTTGCATTTCCCTCCAAGAGCCAATTTTCACCCTGTTGGGGACCATATCACTCTTGATGAGAATGCATGGCGCGGATAGCTTGAGAGCACTGTTGGGGTGCTGGGTGAGGCCCCCCAGGAGGGAGGAGGGATCTGGAAATCTGTGCGGGTGCTCATGTCAGCTAGTCGTGCCAAGCATTGAAACATAGCTATTCTTGTAAATCTCCTTTCCTGTATCTTCCTTGTACGTTACAGATAAGGCATTACGCTGATTTTTAAAGTATGGATGCTGGTAGGTTTCCTTATCTATTATCTACCTGCTGGGTTTTGTGATTCTTTGATAGACGAGGAGGCGGCGGCTGTGGTCATGCCCACTGGTGTTCCGCAGTGTTCTTGCTCTGCTGATCATTTGCCCTGTAACCACTCACTGCGTATCATCTGGACATCTCCAGACAAGCCAGGGGGAGCCCAGCAGGCCATCTGGGGAGCTCCTTCTGGAGTGTGGGTCATTGGTGCTGCGCAGAAAACACAAATCTGGGAAACCCTCCCCTCTGAGCTACCTGCAGTGTGCTCACCCCATAAAGCCATCAAGACGTGCCCTGGTGGCCCTGTCCTCCTCCATCTGTGGCAGACCCTCTCCTGCCAGCTTCCTTGACATCCTGAGGGACATTCTGAGTTCTCATTCTGATGAGGGTTCTTGGTTCACTATAGATTCATCTTTGAGGTCTTTCAGCAACCTGACTTGTGGTCTTTCCTTTTGCCATCGCCTGGTGATGGGAGAAGGGAGGAGGGAGATGATGGAAATGGGGTTGAGAAGCAAGGGGTAAGCCCCACAATTCTGTGTGTGTGCAAATCTGCGCACACACACAAAGGCTCACTGAGTGCATGTTTCCCAGAAACTCCGTGCCAGGTAGCTGTGACCAGAGCTGACACCAACTAAGCATTTCTCTTGTGCCAAGCAAGCACTGTTTTAGTCATCACATGTATTTATTTAATAAAGAAATGAAAGCACCAAAGAATTGATGCTTTTGAACTGTGGTGCTGGAGAAGACTCTTGAGAGTCCCTTGGACTGCAAGGAGATCAAACCAGTCAATCCTAAAGCAAAACAGCCCCGAATATTCATTAGAAGGGCTGATGTTGAAGCTGAAGCTCCAGTACTTTGGCCACATGATAAACAGTCGACTCATTGGAAAACACTCTGATGCTGGGAAAGATTAAAGGCAGGAGGAGAAGGGGATGACAGAGGATGAGATGGTTGGATGGCATCACCGACTTAATGGACATGAGTTTGAGCAAACTCCAGGAGATGGTAAGGGACAGGGAGGCCTGGTGTGCTGTAGTCCATGGGGTCACGAAGAGTCGGACATGACTTGGCAACTGAACAAAAACAATACATTTATTTAAATCCTCACAACTTTGGGAACTGGGTTTGTTCACCTCATTTTTCTGATGAGGAATAGAAAGCACAGAGAGGTTAAGTAACTTGCCCAAGGCCACACAGCTAGTAAACTGCAGAGAAAGGATTTGCATTCAGGAAGCCTGATGCTACAGTCTGTGCTCTTTATGGCTATGCTGTACAGACAGAATACGATGCAACATCCATTCTCAGGGGGCAGAGGAGCTCAGAGTTTGAAGGGAAGGGTCATGTCCAGATCCAGGAAGATGGGAAGGGGCAGATGACTCATGCTACAGGTCAAACACTGCACTCATGCAAAGAAGAGAATCTGGATGTGAGGTGGAATAGCATGCAGACAGGAGATGGCAAGGAGGGGCAGAGAGGGGGTGTCATGAGCAGATGGGCCAGTCAGGAAAGTCCAGGCATGAAGACCCTGACCCAGCTCCCTGTGAATCCTCCAAGTCCAGCCCAGAGTTTATAAGAGGTGTTCTAAACACTGCCAAAGAGTCCATTGCCCACTCCCCACTGCTACAGCATCTTAAGACTGGCTGGGAGAATCCACATTTATGGAGGATTTTTTGAAGAGTTTGCAAATCATCCCAGTCATTCTAATGCCTCCTGGTTCAAACCAGACCCCAAGGGCAGTCTCTCAGCTTGTGGATGGGAGTGATCAAGCCCAAACCAGACAGAGTCAGGTCAGCTCCTGAGAGATGCCACATCCAGAAAGTGTCAGATCTTGAAATGACCTGGAGAGAAGTTTCAAGTTGTAGTGAGGCCAGACAGGTGTCAGGGCAGGTGGATGCATCGAGAATAAAGCCAGCACAAGCTAAGAGACACAAAGGCATCAGTGAAAGCAGGCTTACAGAGGGCTGGCGGACAAAGGCCACTCATCCTAAGGACGAAAGGATTTCTTCTGAAGACTCAGGGGTCCAGCCACTCTCAGTAAATCTTAACAACCTTTGTGTCCAGTGTTTGAACTGATGTCCTTCCACTTGGGAAAGTATGCTCTCATTTTCTGCTCCCATATATACAGCAAGACCATCATTTTGTGCTCAGAAAGCCCAAGAAAAAGAATGGCTAGAACAGTTTGACGGATACAGTGGAGCGACCTCATAATGTTAGCCTGCACAACAGGCCTCCTACCTGCCCAAGGGCAGGGTACCATGTTGGATACTCTGGGGACTCCATTCATGTAGATTCTGTGCTGTCTCTTACCCCGTATGATTTGCTCTGAAGCCATCACTCCAAAGTACCAAGTGTCAGAAATTCCCCCGGCAAAGGAGCTGAGCTGACTAACTTGGGGGCTACTGGTTCTTCATCTCCCAAGGAGATGAAAAACAAACAGGTTCCAAGGCATCTATCCAGGAAGGACATTCTCTTTTTCTGGTTGACAGATGGAAAAATTAAGCCCCAGAAACCAGAGTCAAAGGAAAGATACTTTATTGAACTTGACTAAAGAAGACAAGAGCCCTTTCCTAGAGATACATCATGTGGCCAATATGGAGGAGAGGCCCAGGGGACCCTTTAAGACAAAATGAAGGTTGTATTTCTACTCAAGGATGCTATGATCTTACCACAGTTTCCAAAAAATGAAGATAGGAAAATAAATATTTTTTTATTCACTGTCCATCCATCCATTGGTCTATCCATCCATTCATTCTTCTGTTGATCCATCCATCCATCAGTTCATACACCCATGCATCTGTTGATCTGTCCATCCATCCATTCATCCATCTTTCCATCCATCCTACAAGTTTCTTAAAGGCCAGTGGCATGCCAGGCACCACATGAAGTTGCCCAAAGGACACATTTATGAATAAGACAGACACAGGCCCTCTTCTTAGGCAGCTTGCAATAGAACAGATGAGGGAGCTGATGAGGCAATTACAAAGTATTTCAAGCACACTGAGAAGAAAAAGATGTTCTGGGCGCCATGAGAGCACAGATGTAAGGGAAGGGAGAAAAAAGAAAGCCAGGCATTTAAAAAGGAAGTGTGTTCCCACTGAAGTTGTTCACACTGAATTAATACCTGGCTCAAGCTCTCTTTACCTAAGGATCCAATTAAAATGTGGGATTGCTGTATCTCTCATATCTGCACTCAAATATATGACTTAAGCCTATAATTAACTGAGTTTTTAAAAAATGCAACCCAGTAAAATCTCAGACCCAAATCCCATCCTTTGAGTTATACACTAAATGGCCGATTAGCAATCGGACAAAGGCCATTGTCCCAAAGCCAGTAATTTGGTCTTCAGTGTGATCTGAATTTGCAAGCCTATGGAAACAGAATCAGAATGAAACTGATACTTATCCAAAGGAGGAAAAAAAAAATGCTTGCTGGTGCCGGAAAAGAATGACAACCAGAATAGCTGAAGAGGTCAGCAGAAACTTGACACAGAGGCTTTATGCTTCGGACAATTATTCCTTTTCTGTCAAAAAGATTTGGTGCCTTCCTTATTTTCTCACCACCTTATTTCAAAATTACTCTCTGGGTGAGAAAAATGATCTCAAGAAAACTTTCAGAAATGGTGAATGATGAGAAATATATTGATAAAAAAGAAAGCACAAAGGTTCATATTGCTTCAAAATATAACACCAAAGGCAACGTGAAGGGATCTGTGTCATTTCACACTTTCAACTAATTTTTAAGGATAAAGAGGAAAGGAGGAAACTTTACTCCTTCTTTTGGGATCTTACTCATAAGATGAGTGATAAAGAGGGTGGCAAGAGCCTCACCTTGGGCTCCAAATGGTTTTCTTGGTTGACAGATGCAGGAACATTGAAGGCAAGGGGCAGTGGTATGTGAAGCCCATCTTTTATTTCCAGGAGTCTGGATGAGAAGAGGAGGAGGGGAAACCAGAGCTCAAAGGGGAGGAGACTAGGCAGGTTATAAGATGAAAAATGGTGCCTGGGAAAAAGGGGAAGAAATCTTGGTTCTAGCTGACTTCAAGCTTGCCTTGAGGCACCATTGTAAACTGCCCACCTCAGGCTCCAAGAACAGGTCCAGATTTTAGTGAGAGCCTCATTCTTGTCTGGTTGAGGCAGCAGTGGGAGACCACCCGTCAGACACGTGTGTGCAGTGTCCATCAACAGGTGAGTAGATAAACAGGATGTGGTACATATAAGCATAATGGAATACTATTCAGCCATAAAAAAGAACAAAATTTTTGCCATTGGCAGCAACATGGATAGACAAGGAGGACATTATGCTAAGTGAAATAAGTCAGACAGAGAAAGACAAATACTGTACATCACTTACATGTGGAACCTAAAAAATACAACAAATTAATGAATAAAACAAAAAAGAGACTCCCAAATACAGAGACAAACTAGTGATTGCTAGTGGGGAGGAGAGAAGGGGCAATATAAGGGCGGGGGCGGGGGAGGTACAAACTGCTGGGTGTAAGAAAAGATTGGCTCTAAGGACGGATTGTGCAATGCAGAGAATAGAGCCAATATTTTGTAATAACTGTAAGTGGAGCATAACCTTTAAAACTGTATTACAATATTTACATGGAGCCCCAATAGGTATTATCTCAAGGGCCTCCCGTCCCATCCCCCTGTCAGATCAGCTAGACAGACACTCCACGTGACAGAGGTGTGGTTGTGCCCATTCAAGCACCACTTAGAACTGGAATCCACATGCTCAGGACTCTTCCTGTTGCCTTAGGCTACCTGGCTTTGTCAGAGGTAGGTGAGATGAGGGCTAAGCCTCCTCCACTTGGAATCATCAGTGGAAACCTTGCTGCTTTCCATCTGTCAAGCCAAGAGAAAGCCATGCCTCTTCTCATGGCCTCATTCATTCAGAGCCCTTTGGAGAGAAAAGAAGCTGATGCAAAGCAAGGCAATCAGAAAGTACTGTGTTGCCAAAAAGTTCATTTGGGTTTTTCTGTAACATCTTACAAAACAATCTGAACGACATTTTTGACCAATCTAGTACTTCACTTCTAAAAAGTAGACAGGGCTTCCCTGGTAGCTCAGCGGTAAAGAATCTGCCAATAATGCAGGAGATGTGGGTTTGATCCCTGGATTGGGAGGACCGCCTGGAGGAGGACCTGGCAACCAGTTCCACTATTACTGCTGGAAAATCCCATGGACAGAAGAGCCTGGAGGGCTACAGTCCATCGAGTTGCAAAGAGTTGGACATGACGGCACACGTACAAAGAGTACACAGGAACGAGAGTCTGGGTGCTCTAAGGTGTCCCACAGGCTGGAAAAGCCACACCTGGCGCTGACTTCCCAGGTGATCTGCGGCTGACCAGTGGATGGAGGGCTGGAAGAGTAATAAGCTGACAGAGTCTGGGACAAGGTGGGCAGAGCAGGCTTGCGGATTTGGAAGCAGGCTAAGCCCCAACTGAACAATCACATCTGAAATTAAATATGACAAACAGTCTGGTTAGCTACACCAGAGCGCTGGCAATGAATTAGCCTCTGTGAGCTCTGCTGACACTTGCCTCTTCACCCGCTGCCCCTCGCCACCCGCACCATCCCTTCCAGGCAACGCTCCTCCCCTCCAGAAGCCAGCACACTGGTGCCAGAGGATTCTTGTCAGTCACATTGGTCTTGTAACAAGTTGTCTTTGAAGGAAACAGTCAATGATTTCTCCCTTAAGGAAACAGTCAATGATTTCTCCTCACCCAAACAGTCAATTGGGTGAGGATGGAAATGACCCCAGGAATGAGCTCTAGAAGAAAAACCAGGGTTGGCGTAACTTAATATATTCACATTAAAAAAGAACTGGGAATTGAGACCTTTTTTTTTTTTTTTTTTTTTGGTTTTGAAACACTAACTTTGTTTGTGATGAAACTCTAAGTTTAAAAACACTAACTATCTAAAAACAACTTGTCAGTGATATTTATTTATACAATTTCTTAATAAGGTGGTAGTCCTTTTAAAACCAAACTTTGAGGTTTTTCTAGCTTCACATATCATAACATGTAGTTTCTGAAATTGTGATGTTAATAACTCGTTTTACTATTTGCCAGCTGTATGATCTTAGCGTGCGTGCGTGCTCAGTCGCTTCAGTTGTGCTGGACTCTTTGTGACACAGGGACCGTAGTCTGCCTGGCTCCTCTGTCCATGGGATTTCTCGGGCAAGAATACTGGAGTGAGTTGCCATGTGCTCTTCCAGGGGATATTCCTGATCCAGGGATCGAACCTGCGTCTCCTGCAATGCACGTGGACTCATTTCTGCAACCCCCCTATGATCTTAAACAATTTATTTAATCTATTTGTGTCTCAGTTCCCTCATCTGGGAAAAAAATGGTGATAATAATGGTAATCTACCTGTTAAAGTGGCAAGGAAGATTGAATTAATAAAGCACTATAGAGGCTAGAGGATTTTACCATAAAATCCTGGACTATCAGGACTAAAATAGAATTGGCTAGTTGTATTTCCAACACCCAGAGAGGTTCAAAGACTTGTTCTAGCTGGTGAATGAGCCAGACCTGAAATAAACCAGGATTCTTGACTCTCACCACTTTGACTTTTTTATACTTTTTTTTTTTTTGAAATTATGTGTCCTGGAGCCAAACAAGATAGAGGGGGCTGACTAAAAATATCCAGACGTAGCCATTCAACCAGTGGAGGAGACTGAATGCAGTGATCTGGAATGCTTCTCCCAGCTCTGTGTCCTCATTGGTCATCGCAGAAAGCCGCAACTGCCCAAGGAAAAGATGGATGCTGCTTCGGCTGACGTGCCTGGAGAGTGACACTGCTTCCCAGGGCTGGTTAATGCAGACCCTTTGGCATTTTTGCATTTGATTTCCTTAATGTGATGGCTCTGTTTCCTCGCTGTCTAGCAAAAGGTCAATTCCTATTTGTCCTCTAATAAATGGGCTATTTAACGCCGGGGCGGGGGCGGGGAAATCAACAACAGAAAACTCTGATTGCCATCTCCAAACAACTGCAAAGTAAATCATCTACTCTGGGTTTCTTCTCTAAACTTTAAAATTTTTATCACCTACACACGGATGCTCATCAGCCCTCCCTGGCAGCATCTAACCCTTTATGGAGTAACTGCTTCTCAAAAAAAGATCCTGCTTTTTTGAACATGTTGTATTTTGGGCTTCAGCCTTGAACTGCTGGGATTGCAACTGCTTTTTAATTGGAACCAACAACCAGGGCTGGCTTGGATTCAGAGCTGAGCCTCCCTGCATCAGAACTGTCTGCTGGAACCTGGAGATGAGGGAAGAGGGGCCAAGTCACCTTCGGGTTACGACTCTCAGGGGAAGCTGCCTCTGTGCCTGGGGACTCTGCCGGCTCAGGAAACAGAATTTCCATTCTCTGACCAGAAAAAAGAAGCCCTGTTTGTTATTCCTGGGGATCGGCAGATAGAAACTTAAGTGGTTCATGTAGAAGTCGTCACGTCACCCAGCTGATGTCTGACAAACCAGAAGCTCAGATGAAGGGAGACAAAAGAACCACCGAGGATATTTTAAGTGCTTTCCATCAACATGCCAGACTAAGACGTCCTTTCCTTTCCAAAGGGAAATGAATGTGGGTTTCCCCCTGCCTTCTGTGTCTGAGAAGAATAATCAGCATTCTGGAAAGGAAACTGCCGCTTCAGATTCTCATTTTATCAAGCAATTATTTAGAATTTACAGCTTATTAATACAACAAGGCATCTCATTGACACAGTATGCTAAAAAGCTTATGCCTAATCAGAACATCAGCACAATAGATGGCTAAACACCATCTCTTCTCCACGCACTCCTTTGATTTAACCAATTTTAACAAGGCCCACAAAGAGCATGTGCTGATGGCCAGTCGTCCATACTGAAATGCAGGCAGAGTAATTATGCACCATATAAAATGACTAATGCTAAGCATCTAAAGGGCTATTTCCATATGCACAGCACTTTCGATGGAGTGTGTGTCGGACTAGATTTAGCTGTTGTGGGATGAAAACCAACATAGGGAAAAATCCAAATACTTCGGTCAAATTCCCTCTTCTCCCACTCACACTGTCTCAGGGTCTGACCTCAAATTCCTCTACACCCTTGGTCTAACTCTGCAAACAGTAAAGTTTTCTACACTGGGGGAATGTTCCATTTGAACTCACTGACAAGGTTAATGCCAGTTGAGAATATTTCCCAAGAACAAAGAGACCTTCCTTGGTCTTAATGATACCAATTTCTTCCTCCACTGATGCTTTAGAGACACGAGATGGGGCCAACTATCACCCACGTTGTGGCCGGGTGTGTCTCCACACTCATCTGTGCTCCTTACTGGGGATTGTTCCCTGCAGCTAAGGTGGTCCCTCCACTGTCCCCTCACTCACACCTTCTCCCTGCTTTGGGTCATATTCCTCTAGGCAGAAATTCCTAACCACTTGTTCCATGGTTTTCCCTTCTGCAAGGCCAGCAGGGTTATTCCACACTACCGTCTCCCTCTTTCTCTGAATGCCTTTTGCATTTTCATGGCACCAGATAATAAGCCATTTTCTCCTTTTCCCAAGGCTTCCCTGATAGCTCAATTGGTAAAGAATCCATCTGCAATGCAGGAGACCCCAGTTCGATTCCTGGGTTGCGAAGATCCCCTGCAGAAGGGATAGGCTACCCACTCCAGTATTCTTGGGCTTCTTTTGTGGCTCAGCTGGTAAAGAATCTGCCTACAATGCGGGAGACCTGGGTTCAATCCCCTGGGTTGGGAAGATCCCCTGGAGAAAGGAAAGGCTACCCACTCCAGTGTTCTGGCCTGGAGAATTCCATGGACTGTCCATGGGGTTGCAAAGAGTCAGACATGACTGAGCGACTTTCACCTTCCTTTCCCCAAATGTTTACTATATTAATGCCAACAAGCAAGTAAAAGCTTTCTGAGTGTCTACAACTGACCCCGAGAAGGATTCTTTGTCATCTAGCAAACATTTTCTTACATTTCTGTGCTAAAGGCTTTCTTGGCCGTTGTGAGGAAGAGAGGAGGCAAAAAGATTCATGAAGGCAGTAGGGCGGGCGTGGGAAGGAAGCTTATAAAAGCTACTGGGAACAAAGGCAAGACAAAGGAAGTGTGTTTGTCTGAGATACAATAATGTCACACTGTCTATGGGCAAGGGTGGGCATCTGGGGCTGGGATGAGTGATGACTTGTAACTGGAGGTAACTGGCACTTGACCTGGATCTTGAAATCAGTGCATTGGACCGGGGTCCTCTGGGGGATCTTGAGTACCTACGTGCAGAGGACAGATTTCAATCTGACAGCAGTAGGGATACAGTAAATGTTTCTCACAAGACGAACAGCAGGTCTTTATCTATTTCAGAAAGAGGAGATGACAAAAAATCCCAGGGGGCCGAAATAACAGTATAAATGAGGGTAGGCAAAGGGCCGAGAGAGCAGGTGTTGCTCAGAGACAGTCAGGGTTCTCAGGAACCCCTGGATGAACTGGATGTGAAGGAAAATAAAGAGGTGGAGACACATGTTCAAAAGCTGTGTGGCCACTGGTCAGGGGAAATATTTTTTAAGCTGCTCTACAAGGCATGTGGGGTCTTAGTTCCCTGACTAGGGATTGAACCCATGCCCCCTGCAGTGGAAGCAAGACATCCCACCATGCACCGCCAGGGAAGTCCCCTAACTTCTCCGTGTTAAGCCACTTAAAGTTCAGGGTATAGCTGTTATCGTAGCACAGTTTATCTTATCCTGACTGATACGGTTCCTTAGGAAATAGCATTGTGTCTCCTTGGAAGGAAGGAAGTTCGGTTCATATTTGGTCTGCTCTGTTGCATGCATGCACGTGTGTTAAGTCACTTTAGTTGTGTCTAACTCTTTACGACCCCATGGACTGCAGCTTGCCAGGCTCCTCTGTCCATGGGATTCTCCAGGCAAAAATACTGGAGTGGGTTGCCTTGCCCTTCTCTAGGGGATCTTCCCAACCCAGGGATTGAACCCGGATCTCTTACGTCTCCTGCATTTTGTAGGTGAGTTCTTTACTACTAGAGCCACGTGGGAAGGCCTCTGCTCTGTTGAGGAAGCACCAAAGGAAGAGTAACTCCTTTCATCTGGGGATTCTTTCCGTCTTTTTCTTTGAGAACTTCTTTCATTATTAGATCCTGTGTCTATGTTTTATTATCATGCCAGTCATCTTTTCTTACATTCTTCTGGAAATATTGAAGTTTATCTCTTTATCTTCTTCAGTGTTAATTTTTCTTTTTAACCCAACCAAAGAAACAGTGCATGGTCTCTTACAGTTTTAACTCCATTTTCTTATGTGCCACTCTGTTTATGATTAGCAGATATAAAGCCCCCCCTCGGTCTCATTGAGAATTTGTAATAATGGTTTCCTACCTTTTCAAGTAAGAAATCATTTAGATGTGCCTGTAAGCTTTTATTCTTTTGTGTTACAAAACGATTTCATAGGCTTTAGATTTTTTTTTTCTTTGTCCACATACTTTCTTGAGTCCACTGAACTGATGATAAAACTCTTTTATTTCTTAGGCACTCTTAGAAGTCTTTTTAATGGGCTTCTCACCACATCACCGTTTTGGGTCATATCAACTTGTATTTTAACAAGACCTCCAGTTGGGGAGAAATGGGTCATTTATTTCTGACCACCAAATAGGGTTTAGCTTTGTCTCTCCCTGACACTGTCCCTCTTTTCAGATTCATCATAAGCTCCATTAATATTGCCTGTGTCTTCTTGAATATATCAGTCTATCTCACGTGTTGTAGAGACTTATAATCCAAGATTTTGAGCAAGATAAATCAAAACAGGATTCGTGTGTGTGTGTCTGTGTGTGTACATGTGGGCATATGTGTGAGCATGAATGAAAGTTAACAATGGCTAAAACTTGACGGAAATTCAGCAAAACCAAGAATCTAAGAAATATTTGCCAATTACGTGACCACTGATGTATCAGAAAAGCAGAGGGTGAGAAAGATGGGTAATCAGGCCAACTGAGTGATGAGACACTGTGATCAGGACACCGAGATGCCACAAGTAAGAGCCTTTACGTACTCTACGAAAATTGAGACGTACCATCTCTGCTGTGAGATAAGATCAGATGGTACAAAAGATCAATAAAAACAGAACATCCCTCCAGTGGACAGAGAAAGGACATTTTCACAAAAAGATAACACTGCCATGAGCCGTGAGTCTCTTACTCTCTTCATGTTAAGTGTTGGCCATAGGAACACACCAGCCACAAATGGTGACGGATTCAGAATGAGGTGAGCAGTGTCTGAAAGAATGCACACTCTTAGTTGCAGTCCATAAATATTTAAATTGGTAAGCCTCTACCAATACAATTTTTATTAACTTGCCTCCCTTGATCTTGGAGAGCATCCCTTAGGCTAAATGAATTTCTCTTCTCTCTGATCATGCCTTTTTCTTCTCCTGGAGAAGAAAATTACCCCCACGTGTCTTTTACGGTGTAGCCAGATGTGATTCCGGACCTCCCAACCCTGGAATCCTCTTCTGTAATCCCAAGGGGTCCTGGCACATCTGCAAAATGGGGCTTATCACACTTTCTTCTATGTATGGATTTCTTTCTTTTCTTCTTTGGGAATAAGACCTATAACTTCCTTACAGTATACCCTCAAACTCAGGGCTCTGCTTGAAACCTACTAGGTGCACAACTGCTCTCTAAATATTGAATGAATGAATAAACGGCATGTTGGCTCAAAAGCAAGTCTTCCTTAAGTTTATTTTTTTTATTTTTTTTCCCTTAAGTTTAAATACAGTGTTAGGGACTTCTCTGGTGGTGCAGCGGATAAGAATCTGCCTGCCAACGCAGGGGACGCTGGTTCGATCCCTGCTCCGGGAAGATTCCATGTGCCGCAGAGCAACTAAGCCCGTGCACCACAACTACAGAAGCCTGTGTCCCTAAAGCCTGTGCTCCACAAGAGAAGCCACTGCAGTGACAAGCCCATACACCACAACAAAGTGTAGCCCCTGCTCACTGCAAGGAGAGAAAACTCGAGAAGCAACAAAGACCCAGTGAGACCAAAAAACCCAGTGATGAAGATTGGTCAAGTCTGAGGGTGAAGAATACGGACAGCTTTCTAGGTATCCCTGACTCAGATCTTCTCAATGTAGCTTTGGTGATTAGCTCTGAAGGAAATTCCCCCAAACATTTGTTTTTCAGTGAGAAAACAGGTGGGTTTATCCACTCAGTATCCACAGTAAGACGTAATCTAAAGCCTAACCCATAACTTCGAGAATAAGGAAAAGGATATATTCCTTGCCCCCCACCCAGATCTTGACCGTATATGAAGAGTCAGGTTCTTTTCTGGGCAACAGGGGCTTCCCTGGTGGTCCAAAGGCTAAGACTCTGCATTTCCAAAGCAGGGGGCCTAGGTTTGATGCCCAGTGGGGGAACTAGCTCCCACATGCTGCAAATGAAAATCTTGCATGCTGCAACGAAGACCTGGGCAGCTGAATAAATAAATATATTTGAAAAAAAGAGAACAGCACTTTTTCTGGGCAATACAAGAGGAGAAGGTCCTGGATGGTAGGAGATTCAAAACAGGAGATCAGAACCAGAGAAGAACTGGGTATGTTTATCCTACCGAAGAGGGGAGTGGTGGGGCAGGGGGTGGGGGAGAGCACGCCATTGGGGTCTTCTATCTGAAGGAATTTTGTTAGAAGAGGAACTGAACTTACACGGCAGAGCTCCAGTGGGTAGAACCATGCCCCAAACAAGACCCACAGGGAGACACTGCATTAAAGCTACCGTGAAATAAACTATAAAGCAATATTGCACGATGGTTCATTCTGCCTGAGTCTGATGTCTTGCTTCTCCATTTGCTTTCCTGTCTATACAATGGTGATACTAGGAGCTCACTGGGCAGATCTAAGCATTAAATAAAGCGATGAGCACTTAGCGTGGTACCTGGCTTCTGGTCAGCATTCTGAAACGTGAGCCATTTGTAGCACCAGTATCAGTGGTCTGATGAGTCTGGCAATAGGAGAGGTGTCAGGTGTTGAGCACCTTGTCACCAGAGGAATTGAAGTACAGGCTGATATATGAACTTTTAGGTCCCTCCCCAAAGACCCGTACACTGAACCTGAGCCTGAACGTGATCTAATGGGGTATCTCCCTTGGAACGTGTCTGCAAGAACTCTGGACCCTTCAAACAGCTAGAGACACAGAGACGGAGAGAGAGGAGCCATATGCTAATCTGTGTGCAAGAACCATCTAGGAGAGAGCAACACAGAGTCAGTTACCATTACTCCATTCCAAGTTTGAAATGCTCTAATTACTCTACATTAAAGCAACTTTTTCAAAGTTGAAACATCAAAGATGCAGCTTTTGCCGTCTTCCCAGGTCACCACTGGTGAACAAAGAAGGGTTTATCTGTTTCGGGGGGTGGTGGGTGCTGGGGTGGGGGCACTGGGAGCTGCCTCCCCAGCAATGGGTGCTCTGAACGGAACAGAAATAGCTCAAGTTTGGAGTCTGAGAGGCAGTAATAGTTGTGCCCCTCTGTGTTTAGTTGCTCAGTCACATCCGACTCTTTGTGACCCTATGGGCTGTAGCCCGCCAGCAAGATTACTGGAGTGGGTAGCCATTCCCTTCTCCAGGGGATATTCCTGACCCAGGGATCGAATCTGGGTCTCTTGCATTGCAGGCGGACTCTTTGCCATCTGAGCCACCAGGGAAGCCCTATTTGTCCCCCAAATGGCATGATATAGTATTATTTCTCTTTGCAGATAATATAGCTTGGGTGTGAAAACTCTACATTAAAAAAAAAAAAAATGAGGGATGCTCACAGAATTTCTTCCCTACAAGATCTTGAGCTTGGGAGAAGAAAGACATCAGCTGAGACAGGCCCAGGGGGAAGTCAGGAGGCAGCCTGATTTACTTAGCAGGTGTGAAAGGCCAGGCCAAGGCCAGCCTTGCCTGGGAAAAAATTTGTTTGCAGCTAGCTTGGCCAAGCTTGCTTCAACCCAGCTCTATAGCTGCTGGGGTGCAAAAGGCACCCGAGAAGGTCAAGTGAAGGATCGCACTGAACTCTGAGGTTGACTCATTCCATGCTGTGGGTCCTCAGCTCCCTCCCTCCCTCCTAAGCTCTCAATTTTCAGTTTTTTTCTGATTCACATCCCATAGTCAAGCCTTCCTCTCCCCTGTTCCCAGCTCTGTCTCCATCGTGTCCCAGAGTTTCCCTGCTCTCTTGATCCCGAATTACACTCCCAGGGGCAACCCCTTCTCACCTAATTGGCTCTGACCCACTGAAGTCAAGGGCATGGCCTCTGGACATTCAGCGTTCACTGTTACTCTGCATGTGCCTCCGCTTCCCAGCTGTAATGTGGGAAATAAATAAGAGCGCTTATTGTGCATGGCATTGCTTATGTGCCTGAAACCAGCTGGCCCAGTGCCTGGCATGTGGTCAGTGACTCGAGTTAGTTGTTGTGGTGATGAGTGGTCCCCTGTGCCCACTGTGACCACTGGTTCCCTATTTCAATCTCCAAATTCCCTTCCTACAGCCTCCAGAAAAACTGGCTCCCCTTTGGTCGAAATCAGTACTTCTCAATCTTGTTTTCATTATCACTCCTTTCCCGCCCCCCTTTGCTAATCTTCCTCTCTGAGTACCATGGATGTGCTGTTTGTACACCTACTGTGGCCCTTTGAAGCATTACAAACCACTGTAATAGTTAAGATCTGCCCCCTTCAAGAATCAGCGTTACTTCCCTGGTGGTTCAGTGGTTAAGACTCTGGACTCTGAGCTCCCAGTGCAGGGGACCCAGGTTCGATCCTTGGTTGGGAAACTAGATCCCACCGGCCACAACTAAAATAACCCATGTGCCGCAACTAAGACTCGGCATGGCCAAATAAATAAAGAATAAATAAACATTAAAAAAGAAAAGAACCAGTGTTACTGCAGGGGCCACACTGCCCCAGGGAGAAGGCATGGTCTCCATCAGTGGTTCTCCACAAAGGCCAACTTTATTCCCTTTCCCTCTCCCCAGGGACATCCGGCAACTTTGGAAGACATTTTTGGTGGGCAAGGAGTGGGCATTACTGGCTTCTTGCGGGGGTGGGTAGAGGCCAGGGATGCCTATAATACATAGGACACCCCCTCCCCACCCCTAGCCAAGGAATTACCTAGCCCCACAGGTCAACAGTGTCCAGGTGAGAAACCCTGACGCTTGAGACCTCTAGGAGCCTCACTGCCAGCAGAAGAAATCTTCTAGGTTGAAAATTCAGCCGGGCTGTGGCTGGTTTTGGAGCTGCTCTTGTAGGCAGAAGGGCCTTTCTTAAGACGGCATGGAGTGATGCAGTGACAGCACAGGACGTGAACTCAAGGCTCCTTGAGAGACTGGCCAAGACCACACCTCCACTGCCAATGAGGCTCCCAGCCTTTCCTCTCTGCCAGCACAGGGCCTGATGCAACGCTCAGCTCACTGTCTTGAACACAGGACTCCAGAAATGCCTATTAGACTAAATGCCACACCTTCTAGGCTGGAAGACCAGACCAAGGGTGCAAGGATCAGATGTGGCAGAAGGGACACCACACAAAGGAGACGGCAGAGCCCACAGGGGAAGGGAAGGAGGAGAGACTACAGAGGCTGTTCCAGTCTCTTTCCCTTGGATGGCAGACGTCTAATCCGCCCAAACTGGGGTGGGGGTGCGTGCGCAGTCACTCAGTCACGCCCAACTCTGCAATTCCATGAACTGTAATCCGCCAGGCTCCTCTGTCCATGGGATTTTCCAGGCAAGATTACTGGAGGGGGCGGCCATTTCCTTCTTCAGAGAATCTTCCCAACTCAGGGATCGAATTCAGTTCTCCTGATTTGCAGGTGGATTCTTAACCATCTGAGCCATCAATTCAGTTCTCTGTGTTCTTTAGCATTCCTTGGCTTGTAGCTGCATAGCTCCAATCTCTGCTGCTGTTGTCCTAACGTGTTCTCATTGTGTCTGTGTCGTCTTCTTTTTTAAAAATAACTTATTTATTTATTTTATTTTTGGTTGTGCTGGGATTTCCTTGCTGTGTGCTGGCTTTCTCTAGTTGAGGCGAATGGGGGCTTCTCTTCATTGTGGTGTGTGGCCTTCTCATTGCGGTGGCTTCTTGTGGCAGAGCATGGGCTCCAGGCTTGGAGGCTTCAGTAGCTGTGGCTCGCAAGCTCAAGAGCGTGGCCTCAGCAGTTGTGGCCCAGGGGATCATTTACTCCATGACATGTGGAATTTTCCCAGACCAGGGATTGAACCCATGTCCCCTGCATTGGCAGGCAGATTCCCATCCACTGTACCACTAGGAAAGTCCTTCCTTTCTTATCCAAACAATGGTCATACCGGACTAGAGCCAGTCCTAATGACCTCATGTTATCTTGATTACATTTGCAGAGACCTTATTTCCAAATAAGGTCACAATCTCAGGTACAGGAAATTAGGACTTCAACATCCCTTGGAGGGGGCCACAATTCATCTCATAACACACTGCCCTGTCCGAATTCTTCACTCACAAGAGGGATAATGAAATGATGGTTATTACTTAAGTCACTCACTTGGGGGCTATTTTCCATGCAACTAGAACTGGAATATCAAATAACTCCCTCAAGGCCATCCAGCTCTTCCATCATCTGGATCTTAGGAAGCTGGGCCTTTCAATTTCCTGCCTGGGTATAGATCTCTTCCTATCTTAACAGTTTTACTAGAGTTTTTCATAGCTGCCAGTTTTTAAAGCATCCTGAGCATCTTGCCTCTGGGCTAATTTTTCTTTGATAATTTTCTCAAAAAGAGCTCCAAATTTGCTATAACCATTCCAAGCCCAAAGGACTGGCTGATTTTCTGGGTAATAAAAAATAGATAAATAAAGGAGAACTTGGTGTGAGCATCAGTGGAGGTAAAACCATTTTAAAAAGAAAATAATAGCCTTTCACTGAAATCTGCACATTCTTTTGGCCTCTTTTGCATCAATAGAATGGACCTTTGTAATTTCCTACATGGTGGTTCAAGTAGGAGGAATGGAATTTGAATGTGTCTCTTCCAAAAGGTTAAAAAGACACTAAATCCAAGTTTTGAAAAATATCTGAGGTTTTTAATTCTTTTCATTTTTGTCACATAGAGGAAACACATAGATGTATTTCTAAGCCTGAGTACTTTAAAATGTATGGCGTTGTCAAATGCACAACATATTTCCCTTTTAGACTTTCCAAAGGGGAGGGAATTAATTATGAAATAGTCAAACAGAGTACCGTTTCATGCTCTGTGAAGCAGACAGTGGCTACGCATGGCTGTCATTGGAAGATGTGCCCATACAAAGCATTTTGCACACATGTAGATGGTAGCTTCAAAGCTGAGGGTCACCATCAGCAAATCCATCCAGCATATTCCCAAACGAACAGTATTAAATGAGCTTCCACAAAAATAATGGCCATTAGCATAAACAAAGAGGTTCCTTGCTGAGATGGCCTGGTGTACAATATTTATCACAGGAGATGACCTTTAAGGACAAATGGTTCCAATTAGGGAAAGCCCCCAGCCCAAGGGCTTCCCAGGCGACACAGTGGTAAAGAATCTTCTGCCAAAGCAAGAAGTGCAGGAGGTGGGGGTGTGAGCCCTGGGTTGGGAAGATCCCCTGGAAATGGCAACTTGCTCCAGTATTCTTGTCTGAAAAATTCCATGGAGAGAGGAGCCTGGCCGGCTACAGTTCATGACTGAGCGACTGATCATGCACACATGACCCAGCACAAACCTTTCAGATTCAGAACATGATAAAGAGATGCCAGAGCTGCTTTCCTGCTTGAATCCAGGTCTCAGCGGGTACTGCAGCTGAGTGAAGTGTTGCCTATTGCAATGACCTTTAAGTGCAGCCATCCCACCCAAGCATCATGCTTCAGAATGCATGGGGGAGCCAGCCCAGGGCACCAGAACCCACCTGTCTCAGGAACTCTTCTGGGATTTCTTCCCGCATTTCATGCCTGGTCCATCATTTCTCCCTCTGGTCTTCCTGGCTCTCCAATTTTCTCTGGCTACACACTCAAGCCCCTGTTCCTCCTCATGCTCCTACTTCTTCATTCTAGTGATTATTCAAGCTCTCTTCCCACTGCCCATGTCCCTGGTTCTGGAAGCATCAGATTTCCAAGCCTAGACAGCCTTGGTCTCAAAGGATCCCTGGCAGCTAGGGACATCTCCCACCTTCGCATCCCAGTGAGGGAAGAGGGGATAAAACACTGACATTCCCCAGGCAAGCTCTCCTTCAAATGAGCCAGAAGATGGGACATCAAAGATGGGTAACCTGGGTTTGTCCAATGGGCTATCCATCTGACAGCAAATATCTGAGATTCCCCTAGACAGTCAACTCTTTTCCTGTGGAAGCCCTGACAATTTTGCAATGGCAGTTTTCCTGAAGACTGAGCACATCACCATGCCCAAGGCTCATGTGTGCAGACCTCCAGCCAACTACTAGATCTAGGGCTGAATGGAATGGCTCGGGACCTTGGTGGCTGCTCTTTGTGGCATGGCATTTCACCAAGCCCACAGGGTCCAAGGAACAAAACAACTGTGCCCTAAATAGAATCGGGACAGGCTAATTCCCAACCCCTTTTGTGTAAAAATAGTGGAAAATGGAAACAAGCACACAGGGCAAGGATGCTACTACCATCCTGTCCCCTGTCCCAGAAACCCAGAGCTATAAATCACCACGTCACTACAGTCGCACCTGGAGAGGACGGTGTAAATTCAGGTTCACATTTATAGGGAATCAAATTATTGCTTTATTCCCAGGGAGATGAATGAGAGTGACAGAGTTTCCAGAGTTGTAAAAATAGATGGATGCTTCCTATAAAATAACTCACAGACGCCTACGATAATTTACAAGAGATCTGGCAGTCTGGGAGCAGGCAAGTGAAATTCCAGACAGAATACCACACTATTTTCCAGTGGTAGAGTAAATGGTTTGGCTATTATGATAATACATTTCAGCACAGCAAATATATCTCCCCTTAATAGAAATACATTAGACACCATTTATAAAAATACCAACATCGTGGGTCTGTTCCTTCAGCTATAACTTAGACATAAATATAACACAATTTATGGATGAGGAAATCCAATTTCATGCTGTTTCAAACACATTTGTGTTTATTGCATAACTACAGTTCTCTATATACGAAGCAGTGTATTACACGATAGAGATGAATGGGCATGGGATCTATTTGCGTGTCTACACGGGAATCATGAGCATTGTATCTTCTGCAAATGGAAGTGCTTTATGATATGTATTATATACAGCCAACACCTTGAGCATCTACTATATGATGACATCATTACATAATCGCCAGTGTTGTCACCTCCATCCTAAGGGTAGAGGGATGCAGCACCTGGGATGAATAAATATTCTAAGCAATAGGTGAGTGAAAACCTCAGAGAGCTGTAGAGTCAGACAGATTGGCTTTGACTTCTGGCTCCCCTGTTTATCAGCTGTAAGATCTTGGACAAATTACCTGCCTTCTAACAATCCCGGTATCATCTGTAAAATGGGATCAATAATGACTAATTTACACGATTCTCATGAAGACTGAAGAATCTAATGTTTGTAAAGTGCCTATGAGCACAGTTTTCTGCCACAAACTTAGTGCCAACTGACAGCAGATATTAGCTTGAAATGTGTATCTCTCCCATTTAAATGCATTTGTGGGGACTCACCTGGTGGTCCAATGGTTAAGAATCCACCTTACAATGCAGGGGACATGGGTTTGACGTTGGGGAACTAAGATCCCACATGTTGCCCGGCAACTAAGCCTGCACATCACAACTACTGCTCCCGCACACCACAACTAGAGAGTCCGTGTGCCGCAGCGAAAGATCTGCCTGATGGAACGAATATCCCGTGTATCACCAACAAGACCCGAGGAAGCCAAATAAATCAACAGACATACATACATTAAAATAAATGCACGTGTGGGAAAGGCCCAAATTTCATCTTAAGCACCGAGTACAGACCGTGGTGCAAAAAAGTCCTGCAACAGTGAAGGTGATAGAGAAGGTCCAGCCTGTGGTTTCTGCTCACCACCACCTCCCTTCTCTTCTCTCTGGTGTCCCTTTCCTTGTTGATAATGGTGTAGCTGTTTCTTGACATTCTCTGCCCACTTTCAGAATTTTGGGGGTCCTGTCTTTATCTCTATCTGGGCAATTTCTCCTCTCTGGCTTAGCTTTGGTATGGAAGGATTTAATTTAGCTTTGACAATCAATAAGATGCTTTTTTTTCCCCTTTTTTTGTGGGGGACAAGGTAGAGGGAGTATTTTTTTCATGTTTAGCAGTTGTTGGATTTTTTTTCCCCAAAGCTCTAACAAGAGGAATAATCCCAGAGCCTACAGTGAATCAGATACACAAGCTCAGCCTCAGTGAAGGTGAACCAGGACGATTTACACACCAAATGAGTCCATGTGTAGCAGCAGCACAGACTCGCAGCTTCTCTGGCAGTATGGGTTTCTGGATATCACAGAACCAAAAGCCAGAGAGGGTGCTGGGTAGAAATAAGCCTAGAAGCAGAGTGCTTGATACACAATGCCATGAATATACAATGCTACCGATTCGCACAGATGTTTATAGCAGTTTTAGTCATAATTTTCAAATCGTTGAAGCAACCAAGATGAATAGATGAATAAATAAATTGCGGTACATCCAAAGGATGGAATATTATTCAGCACTAAAAAAGACAGCAATCAATTCTTGAAAGACATGGGGGGACTTCAAATGCAAATTACTATGTGAAGGAAGCCAATCTGGAAAGGCTACATACTGTACAATACAACTAGACATTTTGGAAAAAGCAAAATTACAGACACAATAAAAAGATCAGGGGTTGTCAGCGAGTGGGGGTGGGGAGTGTGAATAAGGGGAGCACAGTAAAATTTTAGGGCAGTGAAACATCTGTACGACACTGCAATGATTGATCCCTGTCACCGTCCAAATCCACAAAACGCACAACACTAAGAGTGAAGCATAATGTAAACCAGGGACTTTGGGCAATTAGTGCAGGTCTGTGTAGATTCATCTCTGGTAATAAATGCAGCACTCTGGCCAGGGATGTTACAGTGGGACAAGCTGCACATGTGTGGGGAAATCTCTCTACTCTCCTGTCAATTCTACTGCAAACATAAAACTGCTCATTAAAAAAGTCTTAAAAAATAGCCAAAACTTCAGGTCAAATCAGTTACCTGACCTGTAACCTCAGTAAAATAGAAAAAAAGTGAACTTTGTTGTTCATTGAAATTTAGCTCTAACATTCTACATCAAGGAAGTTGCATAATTACACAGAGAAAAATGATTCCAAACACCTTTAAAACAGAGCGTTGACCACACGTGACTGTGGAAATATATCCTAAGGACAAAACAAAATACAAAGAAATATTGAATTTTATTCAGTCAACTTGTTAGCTGGCATTCTTATACTGAAATCATATATATCTATATACATATATATGTATATAGATATATATGGAGAGAGAACATACACTATATATACATATATAACATACATAGTGGGATAAAGCAAATGAGAAATTATGTCAATAAGAATCAGACTTATTCTGTCAATTAGAATAAAGCTTTCAGTGAAAGATAAGCATAAAATCAAAGAAGTAAAACTTCTGTAATCATAAATTTAAATTGGAAATACTAGTATGAAAGAATGACTTACATTTTTCTTTCTAAAAAGGTCAGTGTTAGCCAGCTTTTCTGAAAAGTCTTAGAAGTAATGAGCACCTTCACTGACAAGACTTTGGTCTCTAATCTCCCACGAGGGGGAACCAGGGGTCCTTAGAGTGATGGCTGATTCCAGGTTTGGGACATGAAATATATAGGACAAAGCTGAAACTTCCTGGGCCAGAAAGCTAGGAAGCTCTGTGAAGTGCTCTTCAGATGTTTTGCCATTTTTTTAGTCTTAACTTTTAGGTGTCATTATATTTAGTCTGGATAAGATTCCTTTGTCAGATATAGCCACTGTAAATATTTTTCTCAGTGTGTGGCTTGCTGGTATCTTTTTAAATGAGCTGAAATTTTAAATTTTGATTAAATCCAAACTAGCACTTTGTTTAAAAATTGTTAATGCTTTCGTATCCAGTCTAAAAAGTACTGCATACCCCCCAAGATATTCTCTTTTGTTTTCTCCATTGCTTTATGGATCATAGACATAAATGTAAAAGCTAAAGCCATAAAGCTTCCAGAAGAAGTGGAAAATGAATAGATAAGCCACAAATTGGCTTACATATACTTACACACACACATATATACACTATATTTCTGAAAAAGTGATCATAATCAGAACACATAATGGATCTGTATAAATGAGCAATAAAACAAAATTAAACAATGTGTTAAAATGGGCAAAAGATGTTGTGAAAATTATTCTTAGGCACAAGAGAAAGTGTTCAGTGTCATCAGCTATGAAGGAACTGCAAACGAAAACACTGAGGTACCAATTCAAACCTAATGGATTCGTTAAAACAAATACTGGCAAAATGTGGACACCTGGAACTCTCACACAATAACTGGTGAAAGCGGAGAATGACCCAAACACTTTAGACACTTGTTTGACCGTTTCTTACAAGTTAAACATACATATTTCCCATATTCTAAGTATTCAGTTCTTATGTACTTACCCAACAGAATCCAAACATATGTCCAAAAAAAACATGTTTTTCATAACAGTCCTAAATTGGTAAGAACCCAACAATCCTTCAGCAGGAAAAATGAATAAACAAATGATCATATTTTTACACAATGGAGTGGTGGTGGTTTAGTCGCTAAGTTGTGCCTGATTCTTGTGACCCCGTGGACTATGGTCCTCCAGGCTCCTCCATCCATGGGATTTTCCAGGCAAGAATACTGGAGTGAATTGCCATTTCCTTCTCCAGGGGATCTGCCCAACTCAGGGATCGAACCCCAGTCTCCTGCATTGCAGGCAGATTGTTTAACAACTAAGCTACCAGGGAAGCCCATACATTGCTGTAATTCTCGGCAATAAAAAGGAATGAATTTCTGATATAGATAGGACAACAGGGAGGAATCTCATAAACATTCATTAGCTGGAAGATTAAGGACTTCCGCAGTGGCTCAGCAGTGAAGAATCTTCCTGTAAAGCAGAAGACCCAGGTTCGATCCCTGGGTTGGAAACAGTCCCTGGAGAAGGAAATGGCAACCTACTCCAGTATTCTTGCCTGGGAAACCCCATGGCCAGAAAAGCCTGGTGGGCTAGTCCATGGGGTCACAGAAGAGTTGTACACGACTGAGAGACTAAACAACAACGCTGAGGATCAGAGTGTATAAGGCGTGATTCCATTTATGAGAAGTTCTAGAACAGACACAACTAACCTATGGCGAAGAAAATCAGAAAACGGTTGCCTAAAGTGGGTGATATAGGGAAATAGAGAGAAAAGACAGGAAAATGACAACAGGGGACTTTCACAGGCAAAGGAAATCTTCAATATCACACTTTGGGAGGCGATTACTGAGATGTACATAACTGTGAAGCCCATTTGACTGAAGACTGAAAATCTGTGCATTTTACTGTATTAAGTAAGGCTTTAATAAAAACAAAATGAGCAAAAAATGAGTAATGACTGTAACGGATTTAGAAACATAAGATATCTATTTTAAAAAAATAATTCTACTGGAGAAAAGCCCATTCATTGGTCACCTTTGGAGGCTGCTATGTCATCAACTTATTATTCTAAAACTGTTTAAATAAAAGGAAAAAATCAAGCATTTATTCTGCCTTTCCTATTTGAACTATATTTGGGAGTATCCAAACAGGTGATGAGGGTAAATTCTTTTTTAGTAACAGCATTATGTTTTATAAACGCAGGATGAATGTAAAATTTTAAAATCACCATTTGTAAGCCTTAATGAAATAATGGATCTGGACAAGGATTGTCAGTGGCTGCTGAAATCATTAGGTGAAAGGATGACGGGGAATTTTATAATGGATGAATCAGGCTGAAAACACATGGACCCACTGTTGAATCTTCACATCACTAAAATCCAGACAACCAGGTTGTATGTATCTCCTGATGTAATGTGATAGGAAGTTTACAGAATCACCTGAAGCGTTCTTGCGGGAAAGAAGGAAGGGGTGGATGAAGGAAACCGAGTCTAATCAACCTTCCAGATCTAATACAGTTTAGACAAAATGGAGAAGAGAGGAACACGTTAAAGACATTAAGTAGGATCATCTACCAAGTCCAGAGAGTGCAAACTTTTACCTGACAAATGGTTTCGTATCTTCAGTAAATGAATGACATGAGAATAATAAAAGTAAGGGAAAATGGTACAGATTAAAAGATACTTAAGAGGCATATGGGTCGGGGGGGATAAATTAGGAGTATGGGATTAACAGACACACATCTCTATATAAAAACCATAATCAACAAGGATTTACTGTGTAGCATGGGCTTCCCAGGTGGCTCAGTGGAAAAGAATCTGCCTGCAATGAAGGATTCATTGTTGTGGGTTCAGAACCTGGGAAGATTCCCCTGGAAAAGGAAATGGCAACCCACTTCAGTATTCTTGCCTAGAAAATTCCATGGACAGAGGAGCCAGGTGGGCTACCCACCCTGTGCTCACAAAAAGAGTTGAACATGACTTAGCAACTAAACAACAAAAGGGAACACTATTCAATATTTTACAATAACTTATAATGGAAAAGAGCCTGAAAATATACATAGCTGAATCACTTTGCTATACACATGAAACTCGCTCAATATTGTAAACAACTATACTGCAATTAAAAATAAAAAAATTAAAAAAATTAAAACAGGGATATCAATCTAATGCAATCTGTAGACCTCGTTTGGAATCTTGCTTGAACAAGTCATCAATGATATCGTTGAGAAAAATCGCACAGAATTTTGAGAAATACTTTTAAGAAACATGAACTGGGTAATGAATTTTACTGTAGTAAATTTATTTTGAGCCTATGCTTTAAAAAAGTCCTTCTATGTTAGCAATGCACTCTAAAATTTTTATAGGCAGAACAATTCGATGTCTGGGGATTTGCTTTTTGAAAGCTGAGAGGCAGTAGCTGAAAAACACACAGCAAAATGTTGATATTTGTTGAAGCTGAATCATTTGTACATTCGGATTCATTAGACTGTTCTATTTTTGTTATGTTTCAAATTTTCCATAATAAAATGTTGAATTAAAATAAAGGAAACTAACATAAAATGTAATGACAATTCTTCATTCTCCAATTTGTTTTGTGGGGGAAAAAATAGCAAGAGACAATATTATCTAAACCCCTCACCCACTGGGGGTGGAATTCCCAGCCTGTACACAATTCTAAAATTGAAGAATTTTAGAAACTCGATGGAAACCATTTTATTCTACAACTGACATCACGCTGCTGGTTGTCTTTTGTAAGATCTCTCAGGGAAGGTTTCTTTTGGAGCGTGTGTGTGTGTGTGTGTGTGTGTGTGTGTATTCATGCATGTGTGTGTTTTTTCAGCTTTCTAGATATCTATATCTATATGTCTATTTTTATGACTTAAAAGGATGGCAATACATTTCAATAAAGATAGCAAAATGGTCCTGCTGTCTCATGCCAGCAGTCTCTGTTTAAATGAACCTTCTCCTGCTCTTTCCTACAAAGCACCATTCTGTACTGTGAGGTATATGTCATGGAGCAGTGAAGGCTGGAAGAACCACACGTCACTGCAGATTTTAAGTCTTTACAGGTAGGTGGCTCACGAGCTCTGGCTCCAGTGGTGGCTTCGCCATCTCCTGTTGGGAGGTGCCATACAAACAGGCAAAGGCAGGCGGATTGGACGAGCATCTGGAAACTCACATCCTTGCACAAAATTGGAGTATGGAGCAGAGATTCTAAAGTTCTAAACATCTTAAAAAACTAAGATCTTTTCCCCAAAATATTTCAGAAAAAAAGAGATGAGTCCTCAATTAAAAACAAACAAACAAACACTATTTTCCTAACTCTTCAATTCTTTAGGTATAGCACCTATGGCTACTGTTTGCTGTAAGCCATGGGCTCATATTACAAAAGGAATCATCATGTCCTACCTCTGTTAAGTCAGCCCAAATCCTAAGCCCCGCTTAGGTCCAGTAGACCCCGGGATGGGATGGTGAACACGCCACATTTGTCCTAGAACCCTGTTCCAACTCCCGCTCTTGGTTGGAACCCCACCTTACTCCTATGTTCTTTCAACATCTTGTGGCCAAGTCACAGAGGACTCAACATTTCTAAAATGGAATTCCTCGAATTTTCACCGACACACCTTCTTCTCTGCCAGTGTTTTCTAAGTGAATCTATCTGGTTGCTCAGACCTGGGAGGTATACCACTCTCTCCTCCCATTCATTCCTCGTGCTGAGTCATCACCAGGTCCTTGTTCATTAGGCCCCTGAATGGTACCTGGATCCACCCCTTCCTCTCCATGCCTGCTCTGGGCTTCTTCTTCTTAGCTGTTTCTCCAACTACTCCTTCCATGCCCTAAAGGTGGTTTTTGTCTCCTGGATTTCTGTCTTATCCCCTCTCCTTCTTTCTCTAGGCAACCCCTTCCTTCTTGCAACTTCAAATATACTCTATGTACAGAAGATGCCCAAATCTAACTCACGCCTTGTCCTCTCTCCTTTGTTTAATTTCCACACACCCAACTGCCTACTGGATGAACTGGATGGTGTCGGGACCCCTCTCACACAGAAAGCACCGTCTTGTGCCTCCATTCAGACCTCTCATCTCCGAGAAGAGCACCAGCATCTCCCAATTGTTCAAGCCAGTAACTCGGGAGTCCGCCTTGCCCCCGGCTCACTTTCATCCCCTCTATACACTCAACCCTCAGATCCTGTCTCTTCTGCTTTCTGAATTTGTCCATTTCTCTCCCACTGCCCCAACCACAGTTTAGGCTCTCCTACTGGCTCTCCTCTGAGTCCATTCAGTTCTATCATCCATTCTCGACATGGCATTCGAGATCTTTTCATGGCAATAATGATCTTTCTTATATAAAAAAAGTCTGATAGCCACACTCACCTTAAATGCTTCCAAAGGATCTTGGTTATAGATCCAACACAGGACTATATATAGACACACACCACACACATACAGATGTCTTTTTCTTTATCACATATGTCTCCTTTTATTCCTTTCAAAATATTCACAGTGGTCCTTAAGAAAAAGCCAAATACCTGTTTAAAGATCTTGCATAACCTAGATGCCACTCAAGATTGCTGCCGCTGCATCTAATAAGTTTTCCCTAACATTTACCTTCTCCAGCCACCTGGAATACCTCACAGTTTCCAGAATACATTTCCTCTCAGAATGCCAAACCTCTGCAAATGTTTTCTCTCTGCCTGGAACATATTTTTTTCTTTTAAAAACCATTTTATTGAGGCATGATTGATATTGAAAAGCTGTACATATTTAATGTAAACTATTTGATGAATTTGGAGATAAGCATAATCCTGGGAAACCATCTCGTCACCATGTGTGTGTGCTCAGTCATGACTCTTTGCTACCCCACGGACTGTAGCCCACCAGGCTCCTCTGTCCATGGGGATTCTCCAGGCAACAGAACTGGAGTGGATTGCCATGCCTTCCTCCAGGGGATCTTCCCGACCCAGGGATCAAACCTGCATCTCTTGAGTCTCTTGCACTGCCAGGTGGGTTCTTCACCACTGGGCCACCTGGGAATATCACCACAATCTATGCTATCAACATACATATCACTGTCAAACATTTCCTCCTGCATTCTTTATTATTACTGTACACCTTAAATGTACACAGTGATGTAGGTCAATTATACCTCAATAAATAAATAAACATTTTGTGAAAAGAACACAACATAAAATCTACCCTCGGCAAAATTTTAAGGACATGATGCATTATTAACTACAGGTACTATGCTATACAATAAATCTCTAGAACTTAATCATCTCATATAACTAAAACTGCCTGGAATATTCTTATTCCTACACTCCACTCCCACACTTTCTTGACCTATCTAAATTCAACACATTTTTCAAGTCTTCAACCTCATTTCCTTAAGGAGGAGCTTCCCAACTGCCTAGAGTAGATCATATTCCTTTGCTATCTTCTTATTTTCCTCTCACCTATCTTTTCACACCTGTTACATTGGTAATTATTTGCTAAATGAAAGATTTTTCTGCCTGACCATAAATTTTATGGAGATAGAAGCCATGTCTGTCTATTGTGGTCTCCTTAGTTCAGTGTCTGTTAGAGCGGAGAGGGCTCTCAACATGCCTCCCTATTATATCCAAAAGCATTCAGTTGAACTGCTGGTCACCTGAAATATTAATATATGGATCCAGATTAAAGACTAGTCTATGAAACCCCAAAGTTGATTCTATCTAAACAAGACTAAGGACTTTTGCTCTGAGTTTTATCACAGGTATACTCTATACTCTAACCTTACATCGTGAAGATATTCCCATAGTCAGAGATGACCATCACCAGCAGATAAAGGAGGACCAAAGACTCATGCAGTCTAAGGATAAGGCAAATGGGACTGAACTGGTGGTCTGCTTCCAGGAGTGACCATTATCCAACCACAACATCCAATAGATAGAGCGGACTTAAGCCCAAGAGATCCCAATGGAAGACAAAGGTCACAGGAGGCTTCTGGACATGGGGGATTCTGATGTCAGGGGTCTCAGAGCGGGCAGGGAGAATCTTCTATGGTTAAAATGGATGCTGGATGATAAGTCCCAAAGCCCGTGGACAGAGGAGTGGCTGGGGTGGGGATCAGAGCATCAATCAACAGGGCTGGTCAGAACCCTTTCATGTTTTCTACTTGAGCTGAGATATTCATCTTCACTCTCAGACACTGGTACTCAGGATACTTGAACTTTCAGTGTCCAATCAGGACTGTTTATACTGTCTGCCCCCTGATTATCAAGTCTACTGCTGAAGGTATTCCAGTTGGCATGGGGACTCACAGAGCCTGAGTCTGTGGGCTGGCCTGCAGGTCTTCAGCACCTTCAGCTCAAGTGCACTGGGCTGGGCAAGATGGCATAGATGCCAACCTTGGGCCCACCAGAGTCTTAAGAATGGCATCCCAACTCCTCAGGACAATGTGGATCTGGGGGTACCGTGAACTATGCCACCAGCAGTTGTGGCACCAAGCTCAAACTCTGCATTTTAAGAACATCATTCTCACCTGGTGTAAAATAAAATACACACATCCATTGTCCATCATTCACTGTGTGTGTGTGTGTGTGTGTGTGTTAGTTGCTCAGTTGTGTCTGACTCTCTGCAACCTCATGGACTGTAGCCTGCCAGGCTCCTCTGTCCATGGAATTCTCCAAGTAAGAATACTGGAGTGGGTAGCCATTCCCTTCCAAGGGGTCATTTACCATGACATGAGTCTGAATCCTTTACCTGGAACTGCTGTGGAGCCTCCTGCAAAAGCTGCACCAAGAGGAGGGTCCTGGGGGCTAGGCTGGGCCAGGTAAGAAGGTTATCACGCCTGTGTCCCCCTCTCTCACCCACCACCCTCTTGCTGACTTCACCTCCATCATGGGTTGCTGGTCTCAAAAATATTTTCAACAACAATGTGCACACACATTAAATAATATTGTGTGCACACACACAATAAAAGGAATTCTGCCTTTTATTCAGTCCTTGAGATTCCTGACAAGCTAAGACATTTTCTGATGGCTGGAGGATCTGACCACATCTTTCTGTTGCCTTCCTTTCAGATTCCGGGAGGCAGGATTCAGCAGTGGGGTGTGTCAGTCGTTCTTTTATATGAGGGTTCAGAATAAGACAGTGCCTTTTCATCCCCAAGAAGACGGATATATTGGAGAAACCTGAAGCCATCTGACACCACTTAAAAGTAATCTATTTGGTCTTTTCTCCTTGAATTTTTTTCCTCTTACCATTTAGACATATTACCATAATATACATTGTTAATAATTGCTGATTAATGTTACTCAGAACACGATGAAACCTTTCAATTTCTGATCTCATTTATTTTCTCAGCCCTAGAAAGCATGTTTTCCCCCATCTCTCCACTGCATTGATTTTGCAGTGGAGAGATGGGCTTTGGTCATGGGCAAGCTTGCCTTTCATCCAAGCAATAGCCCTGGAGTAAACCCTGTTGTTTCCCCCACCCCCCACCTCCCCTGAACCACAGCAAGGCTTTCAATTCATCCTATTCTTTAATTACTGAGGATGGAATTAAAAGGTAATGAAAAATGTCAGAGAATAGTTTGATCACTGATGGACCTATTTCTTAGTCAAAGAAATCACAAAGAAAAGGTAAGTGTTCTCAAATTAAAATTCCCCTGCATAGCTAAAGCATATGACTTTATTTCCTGCAGGTTATTATAGGTTAATCTGTATAAATGTATCTGTGTACACTTTATACAATTTTATATATGTATATATGAGTGTATATGTTACATAAAGCTCTGATTTTTCTCAGGCAGCAGGGATGGCTTTCATAATAATGTATTTTTCAAGGGAGGGGGGGCTTGAATGTGCCAGGAAGTTGGTTAAGGTGAGGGCTTCCCTGGTGGCTCAAATGGTAAAGATCTACTTGCAATACAGGAGACCCAGGCTCAATCCCTGGGAAGGGAAGATCCCCTGGAGGAGGAAATGGCTACCCACTCCAGTATTCTTGCCTGGAGAATCCCATGGCTGCAGGAGCCTGGTGGGCTACCATCAGTAGGGCTGCCAAGGGTCAGACACAACTGAAGCGATTGAGCAGGCATGCATTGCTTGCATTACCACCTGAGCCACCACCCGGAACACCATCCGTGTAAAGACTGCCTTCCACAAAACCGGTCCCTGGTGCCAAAAAGCTCGGGGACTGTGAGGCGATGGGAAATAAAAGCATAAATCATTCCCAAATCTCCAGCGTGGATGCTGGAGGTGCCTCGGATAAGAGACTGGTGATTGCACACGACTGGAGGATGCAGGCGCCTCCATCCGACGCCTTCACAAAGAGGTCCGGAGAGCAGCCAGGTGCTGAGAAGACCAGTAGGAGACAAGCCAGGGAGCAGGCTCTGGAACCCATCACTCCAGCCTGTCCCTCGGAGGTGTGGCGCGGGACTCACGGGCGCCCTCAGCTGATGGCCAGGGGCGGTGCTGTACTGGGTGGTGCTGCCGCAGGGAGAAACTGACAAGCCCCGCCCCTCCTGCAGGGTTAGGGCAGCCACGCAGGACTGTCATCACCGCCACCACCACGGAGCCTGGCAGAGCCTCACACCCAGACCTTTGCGGGGTCCAGGTCGATGCACAGAAAATACTTTTACGCGTGGGGAGACCAACATCTGAGCGCCTTAGCAGTCGGTCCTGATGTTTCCACCTCTGTTTTCCATAGACCACAGCCTGCCGTGGCAATCAAATCTGGGGGTCCCTCCTGTCCCCATAACCCCTCCACCTGTGCCCCTGCCCCCGTGAGGACACTGCTCCATCCATCATCCTATCTCCCCTCTGCTGGCGTCATCTTACCCTCCACAGGCGTCCTTCTCACATTATTACAGAGACATTCAAATCCCTCTTAATAAGATATTAAAAATTTTTAGAATCAACAATTTACCAAATTATCATAGATTTTAATTTTATAAACATTATATATAAATAAACACATTATAAATAAACATTATATAAATAAAGAAACATAAAAATAGTTTATGATTTTATAAACTATCATAAAATTCTGAAACATTTTAAAAAAGCTTAACCATCTCAATGCAGGGCTTCCTTCAGCTCCTTCCTTTCATAAGGAAGTACCTGGATAAGTTATCATCTTCCATTTAATCAAGGGGCTTGTCTCCACAAAGTCTCATTACTACGCATGCTGGGTCCCTTTAGGTGCCCAGTCATCAATCTAACAGATACCTATTGAGCCATGTGTGAAGCACGGTTCTATGTGCCTGGGATGCAAAGGTGAGCACCATGAAGCTCTGTGCCCCGTAAAGCTTGCAATCTGGCTAGTAAAGTTAGAGAAATACAATATACATAATAAAAAAGTCAATTTCCTGGCATGCTAGAAGCAGATGAGAGCTAAGGAAGGGATGAGAGCGGAATGAGGAGATGGGACCAGGGCAGAAACGGAAGTTAGAGGCCAAGTTCAACATTCTGGGTCCAGATCTTTTCCATCAATTAAATTCCAAATGGATTAAGCGCCGAGTACACTAGTTGTGATCACATATCCATGGGATTTTTCATTGATGGGCTTTCAAAGAAATCCTATGTAAATTCCACTTAGGAAAGAACCCGGCCCAGAACTGAAAATACAGAAGAGTCTGCAGTTTCCAAAAGGGAGTGACTTGAGGGTTCAGGGAAGGTCCCCACCATCCCCTTTGCTCCTACATCTTGGACGCTCATTACATCATAAGAACATGAAGTCTTTCATTCCATGAAGGGAGGGGGGTGTAAGTGTAGATGAGGGGCTGGCAGGGTATCTTAAAGGTTCTGAGCAATTAGGGATAACGAGTGAAATCTGACATGGAGAACAGGCTTTGATTGTGGGTAGGGATTCCGTGCTGGGTACCTGCCTGGCAGCACAAAAAGGAGATTCCAGCAGCGGAAAAAGGAAGAAATTCAATAAACTTAAACCTTATAATTGTGTCCGAGTCATTTCCAACAAGCTTCCTTCCCAGGTATGCAAAACCTCAGGACAGGGGCCAGTGGGGACCCAGTGACCCTAAATGGGCACCCTCTGGAGCCCCCTCTTTGTGGTACGCAGGAAGACACACCAGTTAAGTGGTGACCAGGTCCTAAAGGATTCCCCTCACCCAAACCTTCACTGAGATCCATTTATCTTAACTCTAACATGAAGAGGTTGGAATGCATCAATATGCCCAACTTTTTTTTTTTACAGTGAAATTCATTTTTCAAACAGAATTTTAAACAAAACCCAGCTGAAGCAATGGAGCTGATCTGAACGTGGGGCCAGCAAGAACCCCTTCTGCATCTTCTTCCTCTTCCCCAACAGCCTCCTTAGAAACCTTTCTAAGAAACAGGAGAGTCCCACAAAACAGGATCCTTCTCTCCTGTGGCATCTTATGGTTCTTCTATGTACACGAACTATCCAAATATGTAGGCTGGAAATTCTAATTTAAGGAGATGATTTAATTTTCAGAAAGATTTAAGGAGAGAATGAAACTGGATGGGCGCAAGAACCATATTCTCTAGCTAAGGTCTAGATTGGATCACCCAGGCATGGCCAAATTGTTCAACTTCTTGAAGTGGGTAAAGCCCAGGTTTCTTCTGTCTGGGGAGGGGGTGGGGTACCAATCCTGCTGGAACATCTTTAGGAACAGAAGTGGGGTGAGCCATTCTGTAATTCACCCAGCTAAGGAAGCTTTAAACACACATCAAAAATGACCAGGTAGTACTGCTCACAAACATGAATAGACCAAGAAGAAAGGACACCATGTCACAGACCTTGATTCCAAGTTCGATATTTTCTCCTCCATACACATCCATCCCAGGGTCCAGAAGACCGATTTCACCAAAGAACTTCCTGTTGACCACAAACGAGCAGCCGATCATGGCTGGTGTCCTGCAGGAGAGAGAGAGAGAAGCGATAGTCACATGATACATAGAAAATGGAATATTACTCTGCCATGAGAAAAGGAAATCCTTTTCTCCAATTTGCCACAACACTTCTGGACCTTGAGGGCATTATGCTGAGTGGAATAAGTCAGACAAATACTGTAGATCTTGCTTATATGTGGAATCTAAAAAAGTCAAACTCATAGAATCTACTCAGAGAGTGGACTGGTGGTTACCAGGGGCTGGAGGCAAGGTGGAGGAATTGGGGGATACTGGTCAAAGGGTCTACACTTGCAGTGAGAAGATAAACAAGTTCCAGGGCTCTCATGCACAGCATTGTAATTATTATTAAGAATATTGTACTATATACTCAAAGTTGCTAAGAGTAGATATTAAGTATTCTCACCATAAAAAAAAAAAGAAATGATAAGTACGTGACCTGTTAGAGAGGTGGACCATAAAGAAGGCCCTGTTAGAGAGCTGTACCATAAAGATGGCTGAGCACTGAAGAATTGATGTTTTTGAATTGTGGTTCTAGAGAAGACTCTTGAGACTCCCTTGGATGGCAAGAAGATCAAGCTAGTTAATCTTAAAGGAAATCATATTCATTGGAATATTCATTGGAAGGACTGATGCTGAAGCTGAAGCTCCAATACTTTGGCCACTTGATGTGAAAAGCCAATTCATTGGAAAAGACCCTGATGCTGGGCAAGACTGAGGGCAAGAGGAGAAGGAGGCAGTAGAGGATGAATGGTTAGATAGCAGCACTGATTCAATGGACATGAGTTTGAGCAAACTCTGGGAGATAGTAAAGGACAGGGAAGCCTGGCGTGCTGCAGACCACAGGGTCACAAAGAGTTGGACGTGACTTAGCAACTGAACAGAGGCATTAGCTAATGCTATGGTGGTTACCTTGTTGCAGTATAGAGATCAAAACAACATGTTATATACTTTAAACCTGCACTATGTTATCTAATTGTATCTCACCTGAAGAAGGAGAAGGAGGGTGAGGAAGAGTAGGGGGAGGAGGGGGAAAGGAAGAGGGACAGGAAAAGGAGGGTGAGGAGTGGGAAGAGGAAGTAGAAACAGAAGCAGCCTCCTTTAAGGCATTTTACTGGTGCTGTAGGGGATAGAGAAACATCCTGCATTCAAGCAACTAGGTTATTATTATTACTATTATTATGGCTGCCATTTATTGAGTGATTACTGTCTCCAGCATGAGCGCAAAGCACATTTCACACACTGTCTCATTTAAAAACCCCCAGGTTGTGTGAAACAGGAAAGACCTCTCCTGCTGAAGCCCGTGGAGAACTAGCGACCCAGCATGAATCACAGAGCAGAGGTCAGGACCATCCGCCTCTCAAAGCCCTTCATTTTAGTCTTTCTGCCTCACTGCACTCCCCAGAAATGGCTTTGTGAAAGAGCCAGTAAAACCCCAGTCTGCCAAAGGCCAGAAATGCTGGTGAGATGCTTTCCTAGGCGATAGAGACGTCTCATATGGGAAGCCCCATAAAAGTCCACTGGGGCTGCTAGGAAGCTGTTAGGTGGGATTCTCCTGAACTGAACTATAGATCTCAACAATAGATCTTTATCTGCTCCTTCAGATCTCGAGCTTGAGTTTAATGTCCAGATTTCTGACACCACGGGATACTTCTTGGTACCCATGTGGTGCAGCAGCAGTGGGGTCAATGGAAATACCAGTGTTGAGAGTTGAAGGGACCAAGTTTGATGAATGCAGATGCTGCCATGGAAAACTGAACTTGTGTGAGGTGAATGGAGCCTCTGGCTCCCAGTTAAGTCTCTGCAGAGCATCGCTGTGAAAAGACATGCAATGAGACCAGTGCAGAGACAGTAGGAGCTCAATAATAGTGCTCCTTCGCCCTCCATGTTTTCCCAGCAATCTCACACCAATCATGCCTATGGACACAGGATATCACCCTCTTTCGGGGCACTAGCTACCCCAGAACAGCAACCACTTCACTGTCAAGCATTCCCTGCAGCTCTTGGCCCCTCTCAGAGAAGCACCTGGCCCCTCTCCTGGAAAAGCATATGAAGTCCAGCCCCTGTCTCAGCTAACTGAACCAGGACTGAGCATGGATCCCAAAAGGGTCAATCAAATTATGCTTTTCTGAAACTTGGAATTGAGACAGTGCTGGGAGTTAGAACTAGAGGGTCTCAGCCATCTGTAGGGCTCAGGCTGCCATTTGGGGGCAGTTCTGGTGGTCCCTGTGCACACGGATGGCTGAGCAGAGGGAGGTAGATGCCCCTCAGAGGGGTGAGACCAGGGAGTGCAGGGCAGCCTGGAGTCCTGGGCTGCCCACCTGCTGACTGGCCTGGCTCCGCACTCTGCCCCTGGGTGATGTGAGAGCCCCTTGTGTCTTTGTGATCTGTCCTCCTTGACTTAAATGGGGTGTGTTTCTGTTCTTTGCAGCTGAATAGCAAAGCTATGACAAACTTAGACAGCATATTAAAAAGCAGAGACATCACGTTGCTGACAAACAGCTGATAGTCAAAGCTATGATTTTTCTAGTAGTCATGTACGGATGTGAGAGATGGACCATAAAGAAAGCTGAGAGTCAAAGAATTGATGCTTTTGAATGGTGGTGCTGGAGAGGATTCTTGAGAGTCCCTTGGAGAGCAAGGAGATCAAACCAGTCAATCCCAAAGGAAATAAATTCTGAATATTCATTAGAAGGACTGGTGCTGAAGCTGAAGCTCCAATACAGTGGCCACCTGATAGGAAGAGCCGACTCACTGGATGCTAGGAAAAATTAAGGGCAGGAAGAGAGGGGAGCGACGGAGGATGAGAGGGTTGGATAGCATCACCGACTCAATGGACATGAGTTTGAGCAAACTCTGGGAGATGGTGAAGGACAGGGAACCCTGGCACACTGCAGTCATGGGGTTGCAAAGAGTTGGACAAGAGTTTACAACTGAACAATAACAACGATCTCCCCTCCTTGCCACTTCTGATCTGGGGGAGGGTGGATGTTTCATCAGACAGCCAGAAGAGGCAAACTGCAGAGAAGATTCCCTCTGGGAGAGTTACAAGCCAGGGTCACTCAGGTAATGGAGAAATGCCAGTGACAGGCACGCTGGAGGTGGAAAAAGTGGTCCTGAGAGGACGAGAGACTGAGAGAAGGGGGAATGGGAGGGAGCAGCGGGGTCACCCCAGGTTTCTAGAGAGCCACTGCTGAGCACATCGAGAAATTCTGAGAAGTTAGAATACTCTCCAGCCCTGAAGTGCGACATCTGAAAATTCCCAACATGATCACGCATGCGTGGTAAGATCCTTCTCTAAGACACTAGACTTTCTAACCGCCCAAGGACGAGCAGGGCAGTTAGACCCACAGTGCACAGCTGTCAACCAACACTCTCGAACAGGTGGTTCTGGGCACAGCCTCAAGACTGAAAAGAATGTTTCTCTGAGATTGGCCTAGGATCCACCAGCATCACCTGGATGGCTCCTTAGAAAAACGCAGCTTCCCAGGTGCAGCCCAGATCATGGAACCAGACTTACAGAGACGGGACTCAGGAATTTGTGTTTCTTCCAGCAGATCCATCCTGCGGAGCCAACTCCCTCTTGAAGCATCAGGTCTCCAAGAGCAGAGAAGTTATTCCTCTGATTTTTTTATTGTATTCCCAGGAGTGAGCACCTTGCTGACATTACAGCTAGATGCTGGTGGGGAAGGGCTCCGTGATGTCCCAGGGACGAACTGGCTGACCTGAACTTGAAGCCAAGGACAGCAAGGGAGTGTGTAGTCGCTACGGGGAGAGACAGGGGGATAAACGGAGAAGAAGGAGGGAAGGAGGGGAAGAGGTGGAGGAGGGAGGGGAGGCAGACGGAGGAGAGGAGGCAGAGAGGCAGGAAGGACTCGGGCCCTAGCCTTTCATTGTCGAGGACACAGGATGTGTCTTCCTCCTGGCATCTCTCACATCGCCCTTTAGGAAACACCTCTGCCATCACGCAGCCTGCTCTTTTCACGTGATGGGCTTTACCTGGATGATATTTTATTTTTTGGTTGCGGTGGCAGAGACGGATTCACTGTATGAGTCCCCTTGGGTCCCCCACCTGCTGCTCACAGCTCTGTTCAGTGTATTCATTCAGAATACAGAAGCTCCAGGATTCCCCACAATGGGAAGGAGGGGTCCCCTAGGGCCTCCTCATTAAAACTTGGCCACAGCAGCCACCCAGCTGGGACAAGGCCCCACCAGGAGGCCACAGCCAAGCAGCTCGCTGTCTGCATCCTGGCAGGCCGTCAAAACCCAAAGATGAAGAAGGGCAGGAGGCTGGTCCCCATGCACTGAAGATGCAGAATGAGCGTGTGACCATTATTGGCGTTGGTGGCATGTGGAAAGGTCCCCTAAAGGCCATGGTCAAAAACCTACCACAGGGGACTTCCCTGATGGTTCAGTGGTTTAAGAACTGCCTTGCCATGCAAGGGACACAGGTTCGATCTCAAGTCGGGGAACTAAGATTCCGCATGCTTGGGGAGAGAGAAACTAAGCCTGCATGTTGCAACTACTGAAGCCCATGCACCATGATTGAGAGTCCATGCAGGGCAACGAACGATCTTGCATGACACTGAAGATCCTGCCTGCTGCAGCTAACACCCGACACAGCAAAATAAATAAGTAAATATTAACAACAACAACTTGCCATAGTGTCAAGAGGGTGCCCGGGTATCAGTTCACATCCTGGTGTCCTAACTGAGACCAAGCTTGACACGGATGGTGCAGAGGAGGGACTGGAAAGAGCCTGGGAGACCAGCCCCTGGGGGGTGGCCTCCCTGCTACGCCAAGACCCCGGTCCTGCAAACAGAAGGGCTTGGAGGCAACCCTGTGATGCTGGAAGCAGGGCAAGGCTCAAGCAGGTGGCTGATGCTTCACTGGTTGATGCGGAGATGAAATAAATCATTACAAGGCATATCCTCACCTCGGCTGGGCCAGTCAGCATTGCTGGCAATCTCAGAGAGGGGTGACTGCTCTGAATTCTGGATTGATGATGGACAGCTGTCATCTTCTCAATGGGAAGCCCCTGCCCGGCCCTACAGGGACCTGCCACACCATCGGCAGGGTGAGCCAGACCCGTCCTTATAACCAGAACCAAGAAGTCGCCGGGGCCCCGCATCCCCTCCGGGGTTTCGTCCCCACCTGCCGAGGAGCACAAGCTATGGTCGATGAGCTCCTGGAATGTGAGTCTACAGCCTCGTTCTTCAAACTCCACTGCAATTACCACCATCAGTGCAAACATTTCAATTAGAAATCATTCAAAAAGGATAATCATATTAAGGGATCTGCCAAAGTCTAATAGCTCCATTACGGAGGAGAAGAGCAGAAATTAAAAATAATTGCTTTTATTGTTGCTGTTCCAAAGAATATATGCAACACACCACAACTGTTCCAGCTGACAGAGAGGTAAGAACGGGAGAGACAGGGAGGCAGACCTAGGAATTTCCACCCAGAGATGCAGAGCTTTGTCACCGTCACTGCTTCCTCTCCTTGTCGGTGACAAAGCGCCCATCTGTGTTCTGGACGTGTCCACCCTCAAACCCCTTCACTGGCTCCCCACCCTCTGCTGAGTGAAGTACATGCTCTTCCTTAGCATCTCCGCCCTCCTCCACATCTTTCCTGCCATCGGCCCTATAGAGTCCATGGCCAGTTACACGGGGCAGTTCATTGCTCAGGAAACGCATCCCATTTGATGCCCGGCCATCCTTCTCCAGAAATGTCCCCCACAAGACCACCTCCGTCTGTCCAAATCCTACCCACACCCTTAAAAACACATTTAACTTTTGTGAAAAAAAATTATGTTGCAAAATATGAATACATATGTCTTACAGAAAATACAGCTTGACAAAAATAAGAAAACAAACAAACAAAAATCATCTGTGTTCTCTGGCCATAAGCACTCCACTCTCTCATCCAACCCCTGCTGTTCTAGTTCATCTCCTCAAGTTCACCAGATTCATCCCGCCTCCCACTCCCCTGGGACCCGCAGTCCACTGGCCCTGCAACCTTGACAACAGACTCCCTCCTCTTGCGTTCTCCCCGCCCCCCAAGTCCAAAGCCATAGTTGGTTGTTTTAAGAGTGGCCTGGCTTCCCCACTCCCACTTTGCTTTGTTGGCAAAACTGATGCCAATAATCGCATCTCTCTGTTGGCTGACTTCTCCTTAAATTCAGGGCTTTGTGTGTGTCCCACGGGTCCTCAGAGCTGCCCTGCGATCCTGCTCCAGGGCCCGAGTTCCTCCTCCGTCACTCCTAGAAGACTGCCCCAGCTTGTTCTCCGTTGGCAAACTTCCAACACCTCTTCCCTTCTTCTCCCTCTCAACCGGCAACCTTGCTTCTTATTTCCTTGAGAAATCAACAAACAAGAGAATGTCCCCAGCTCTCACATCCACAGACTTCGTGGTGTGGTCACCCTTGTTGTAACGGAACTGTTTTTGCTCTTAGCTGAGGCCAAGCCCTCCTTCCATCCTTTCTTGCTACTCTCACTACTCCCATCCTCACTCCTGCAATTCTTTCTCCCCTAAACACGCCTATATTAAATATCTTTCCTTATTTCCACAAAGGCTTCCCTTGTGGCTCAGCTGGTAAGGAATCTGCCTACAACGCAGGAGACCTGGGTTCGATCCCTGGGTTGGGAAGATCCCCTGGAGAAGGGAACGGCTATCCACTCCAGCGTCCTGGCCTGGAGAATTCCATGGACTCTATAGTCCATGGGGTCGCAAAGAGTCGGACACTGAGTGACTTTCACTTTCAATTTTTAAAAATTCCTTATTTATTTCAGGATGTGCTGGATCTTCGTTGCTATGTAGGCTTTCTCTAGTTGTGGCAAGCAGGGGCTATTCTTTGCGGCAGTGCTCAGGCTCTCATTGCCCTGGCTTCTGTTTTGTGGAACATGGGCTCTAGGTGCATGGGCTTGGCTGCTCCACAGAACGTGGGATCCTCCTGGATCAGGGATTGAATCCGCGTCTCCTGTACCGGCAGGCAGACTGCTCACCAGTGGACCACCAGGGAAGTCTGAGCTCAGAGTCCTTATTGTGGTTTCTTCTGGAAGAATGGGTGAGGCAACGCAAGCAGCTGATCTGGCTTACGACTGGCTGGCTAGAGTATCTGCAGGTTAGGGAGCTATCTCCAGCTGTTTGGTTCCCGGCCCTGGGATGATCAGGGTAGAGGGTGTTGTCTCCTGTAGTGAAAGACCAGGTAGAGGCGGTGGCTGGGAATGTGGGCTCCGGACTGGTTAGTTTGCATGGGAAAGGCATGCTCCCCGCGGGTCTTTTGCACTCTCTTAGAACTGGCTAGTCCTGGGAGGGGTGGTCTCTCCCCAGTTAAGTGCCAAAGCATCAAGAGTTTAGAAAATAAGAAAAGGGGCTTCCGTGGTGGTCAAGAACTGAGCTGGTGCTCTGGAGTCTGTGAGCTGCAACTACTGAGCCCAGGCACCTAGAACTGATGCTCCACAACGAGAGAAGCCACGGTAACGAGGAAGCCTTGCGTCGGAACCAGAGAGTAGCCCCTGCTCACTGCAGCTGAGAAGGCCCAGTGCAACCAAAACTACACAAATAAACTGAAAGAGGAAAAAAAAGGCCTCGGCTCACACTGTCTCTTCACTGCTTCTCCTCCTAACTGCCTCAGGTTCTTCCCCAGATGGCACTGCATGGCATGGCAGGCCTCCTCCTCTTGAAAACTGAGAGTGAAAAACTGTCTTTTTAATGGCAATAATCTCCCACTTTGTTGTCCTCACCATCTCTGAATTTTAAAATCCTGGGTACATTTTAGAATAACACCCACAGTTACCATCTTCCCTCTTAGCTGGCTCATTCCAAGCCCTTCACAGTCTACAATCCCCTTCTCTTTTGACCCACTTTCCTTACAGCTGTCTCTCCTTGTTTTCTGCTCCCCTTTACAGCAAAGCCCCCTTTCAGAGCTGTCTACACCTGATGCCTCCAATTTTCTCTCCCGTTCTCTCCTGAGCCACTCAAGCAGGCTCTCATCCTCACCACTCTGATGCAAGTGCATCTGTCAAAGTCAGAGATGACTCATCTGAAATTGAATGGCCAGTTCTCAGTCCTCATCACGTGTGAGCTCCTAGCTGCATCTGACACAGCAGGTCATCCTCTTTCCTTGGAAGCAGGCTCTCCACACCTGGATGTCTTCCTAGATGCCCCTTCCGATCTTCCTCCTTGACTCTTTCTTTTCTCTCTGAGGTTCAGAGGAGGAGGACTCCAGGGCAGAGTCCTTGGTTCTCCCTTGTTCTCCATCTACACTCACTCTTTGATGATAATGTTTGCTTTCTTGGCTTTCAACAGCATTTATATTCCAATAGTTTCCAAATATACACTCCTGTCTGAATCCTTCCTCTGCACTCCAGCCTGGGTACATCCAATTGCCTGCTCAGTGTCTCATTATGTCTAGGAGATCCCTCAGACATGGCTAGAAAGGAATCGTTAACCTCCCCTCCACTCAAGCCCATCCCACTTATCTTTCCTATTTAGGCAACACTGACTCCATTCTTCCAAGTGCTGGGGTAAAAACCTTGGTGTTGGCCTTGGCGCCAATTGGTCAGAAGTCCTCATGGCTCTACCTTCCAAATAAATCTTGGATCTGATGATCTCCCACCGTCTTCAGTGCCACCATGTCAACTGAGCCACCATCATTCCATTGCCTGGATTACCGCCATGGCTCCTAATTGGCTTCCACTCTGCTCTCATGCAATCAACTCTCAAGGCTCTACGGACACATAAGTCAGCTCAGCCTATGCATTTGCTGGAAACCTTCCAATGATTCCCCATTTCCTTCAGAGTAAAAGCTAGGGTCTCACAACATATTCTCAGGCTCCATCTAGACAGTCTGAGTTTCTCAGCTTCTCCTTGCCCTCTCCACTCCAGTCACACCCCCAGGAATACACTCAGAATAACTAAAAGCAGAGATTCCAACAACCACTATACACGTGTGTTTAGCATTCTGCCAGTAGCCAAAAAGTTGAAACAACCCAAATGTCTACCAATGGATGGATGGATACACAAAATGTTTGTGGTCCACCCATACAATGGATAACAGCTCTGAGACAGGCTATAACATGGATGAACCTTGAAAACATTATGCTAAGTAATAGAAGAAAGAAGGTCACATATGATTTCACTGTATGAAATGTCCAGAACAGGCATATTTATAGAAATAGAAGGCAGATTGGTGGTTGCCAAGGGCAAGGGGGAGGGGATAGCAGGGAGTGACCGCTGAAAGGATGCAGGCTTCCCATTTGGGAAGATGAGACTGTTCTGCAAGTACACAGTGGTGATGGTTGCAAAATATTCTGAATGTACTTAATGTCACTGAAGTCTACACTAAAGATGATAAATTGTGTAAGTATTTTACCGCAGTAAAAAAATGTGGAGCTGGTGATAACAACCCTTAAGCTTCCTTTGATTCCCATTATAAATGGGAACATAAATTTTCCTATTGCCATGAGAAAGCAGGAGACTGGAGGGGTGGATCTACCTCCATCCTGACCTTCTATTCACGGAGACAGATTTTCTAGCACTCTGGAAATAAGGTCCCAAGATACTCCCAATTTTAACCCAAACACCATATTTTTAATCTGGGATCAAGGGCACAGCACCAAGATGCTCACCCGAGGACAGGCAGGGACACAGGTCCTAGGGCGCAGGGAAAGCACATCAATCTAAATGTCCTGCTGGGCAGTCATCCAACCGTCTGTGACTCAGTCTCTTTACCAGTAAATTGGGCATAAGACTTTGCCCTGAAGACCTAAAAGCACCATGGTAAGAATCTGATGAGATGAAAACAGATGGTCTCCATGCAGCATGATGTACTCAACACATGTGAAGTGTTATCAAAAACTTTAAAGAAAGGACTTCCCTGGTGGTGCAGTGACTAAGACTCCATGCTCCCAATGCAGGGGGCCCAGGTTCGATCCCTGGTCAGGGAACTAGATCCCACATGCTGCAATGAAGACGAAAGATCCCGTATGCTGCCAAATAAATAAATATTACAAAAAAAGAACTTAAAGTGAAGCAGAAGGATAAAGGAGGGAGAGAGTGGACAAAGAGGGAGGAACTGGTGAGGGGGTATCCTGGCAAACAGTGTCACTCCAGGAAATATTTTGGGTCTAGAATGAGATGGACAGTGAAGGAAGGCTGAGTTCTAGGAGGAAAGAGAAATAAGAAAGTCTAGTATACCGTGTGGTATAAAGGTGTGAAGTCTGAGGTCAGTGTCAGGGGTGGGTTGTAAGAACACCCCAAGGAAGAGAGGGGAGTAGTCACAGTGGCCCGTCCAGCCTGCCCCACAGATGGCCCAGCCCATCCTGAGGTCACCTCCTCTCGGCCCTGAGGTAAGAGTCTGTGTCTCTGACTGTTGTCTGTGAGAGATGCCCCCTCCCCGATGCTCCTGGCACCTCTTCAACTCAACACCTTATCCTCGCTGACCAGAAAGGATCTGAATAGAGGCCAAGTGTGCCTGCTCGTCCCTGCAATTTGTTCATCCGGCCAACCAGCACTGCCAGGCAATGGAGGATGCCTTTGTTAGACTAAGTGCTGAGCACCTGTGGAGACCAAAAAACCAGCAGGATGTTATCCTAATGGGGAAGCAACACAAACACTATTTCCTGTTGTTCCTTAGTAAAACCGGTTTCTGGTTGAAGTTATGGAGTTATAGCTCTATATCTTTATGTCTGTATCTATAGGCTTCCCTGGTGGCTCAGATGGTAAAGAATCTGCCTGTGATGCAGGAGACCCAGCTCAATTTCTGGGTCAGGAAGATCCCCTAGAGAAGGGAATGGCAACCCACTCCATATATTCTTGCCTGGAGAATCCCAGGGGCAGAGAAGCCTACCTATACCTATGTGCTAGTTGCTCAGTCATGTTCGACTCTTTGCAACTCCATGGACTAGGGCTTGCCAGGCTCCTCTGTCTAAGGATTTCCTAGGCCAGAATACTGGAGTGGGTTTCCATTTCCTTCTCCAGGCGATCTTCACAACCAGGGATTGAGCCTGAGTCTCCCTCATCACAGGCAGATTCTTTACCATCTGATCCACCAGGGAAGCCCAACCTAAACCTATGCATATGTGCTAAGTCATTGCAGTTGTGCCCAACTCTTTGCAACCCTGAGGACTGTAGCCCACCAGGCTCCTCTGTCCATGGGATTTTTCAGGCAAGAATACTGGAGTGGGTTGCCGTGCCCTCCTCCAGCAAATCTTCCCAACCTACGGATCAAACCTACGTCTCTTACATCTCCTGCATTGGCAGGCAGGTTCTTTATCACTAGCACCACTTGGGAAGCCCATCTATACCTAACCTCAGGCTCAAACAGCTGCCATTTCCCTTGGTCTCAGCTCTGCTTCAGTGAATACTCAGGCCTGTTAGCTGAGCATCTTCTAACGCCAAGGCCCCATTTGTAGAATCACAGACAACTCAACGCCATCCCTGGGGTTGTCTTTGTATGAATTTCTGCCAAATCGTCTTCTCAGGGTCCAACCAGCACTGGGTATTTTAGGGGTTTCATCACTTTTCTGGCAATAACTGGCTTGGTTAATCAAAATGCACTTATTTCAGTACATTTTGTTACAGCATCACACATCATGAGTTCTCTTATACCATTTCCTAATAAACACAAGTTCCTGATGTGAATGTCACCCTCCTCAGTCACCCTCTGGCATAGACACTGGTATCTAAAGTGACCAAAAGACAGGGCAGGGGTGAGTGGGGAGAACCCGGTAGGGACCTCAGCACCCAGACCAACAGTGCCCTGAACTGAGCGAGCAGATGTGTCTGGTGTTGCAGGAAGACAATGTATAACTGCTTCTAATCCTCAAAGTAGCTCTTTTGTTGTTGCTTAGTCACTAAGTCGTGTCCGACTCTTCGCAACTCCGTAGACTGCAGCATGCCAGGCCTCCCTGTTCCTCAGCATCTCCTAGAGTTCTCCCAAGTCCATGTCCATTGAGTCAGCGATGCCATCCAACCATCTCATCCTCTGCTGCCCACTTCTCCTCCTGTTCTCAACCTTTTCCAATATCAGAGTCTTTTCCAATGAGTCGGCTCTTCACATCAGGCGGCCAAAGTACTGGAGCTTCAGATTCAGCATCAGTCCTTCCAATGAATATTCAGGGTTGATTTCCTTTAGGACTGACTGGTTTGATCTCCTTGCCGTCCAAGGGACTCTCAAGAGTCTTCTCCAGCACCACAATTAGAAAGCATCCATTCTTGAGCACTCAGCCTTCTTCATGGTCCACCTCTCACATCCGTATACAACTACTGGAAAAACCATTGCTTTGACAAGACAGACCTTTGTCAGCAAAATGATGTCTTTGCTTTTTAACACACTGTCTAGGTTTGTTATACCCTTCCTTCCAAGAAGCAAGTGTCTTTTATTCATGACTGCAGTCGCCATCCACAGTGATTTTGGTAACTCTACTTGGTATATTATTAGCCCCATTTTCCAGCTGAAGAAACCGAGGCTAAAGGTTAAGGGAAAACTGTCCAAGGGTAGACACATGCAAATAAGTATGGAGTTAGAAGCGATCTGGTGATGTCTGATCCCACACCGTCCTACGGATCCCGCTGCTTCCCAGACAAGATCAGTGAAACCTGGCAGCAGCTAAGAGCTCTTGCACTGGGTCAAATAAAGTGGTCCCGCTTTGAAGATTTCTGGGAACTTGCAGCTGCTGAACAGTAAAAATACAATTTGGGGGAAGGAGCTGGCTGGCTCGCACAGAATTCTCAACTGGCACAGTACAGTAATTTAATACTCAGAGTTCCATTTGCTTCTGCTCTACATATAAATACCAAAAGGGTAAGTACCGCTGCCTTTTTAAAAAATCAAATGCTGGATCCGGCACACACATTTCGCACCAGAAAATGGGACCCAAAGGCCAGAGCTTTGCCTGTTAAATGGAGGGAGCACGTTCCCTTTTGTGGCTCAAAAGATAATTCACGCTGAAACAACAACTTCCTCCAGACTGGGAAGTGGACTGCCTGGGTATTAAGAGCCTTTTCTGGTGGAGGTTAAAGGCAGTGCTCATCTCTCTGCAGTGTGATTTTTCACAGATGCAGAAAACGCCAGTGGGGATTGAAGTTGTCAGTCCCAAATGCTTTTCCTTGGCTCGCTGATTTGCCTGGGCTGGATTTATTAAAATGGAGACCCTAGCAAAACTCTGCAGTAAGATATTTCTTATGAGTAATTTTCTCAGCATAACACTTGTGTTCTTTGCTAATCATAGTTTGTTTAGGCTTTGAGAAACCAATTTGCAAAGAATTCATTGAAAGTGATTTTTGGTAAAAGCATCAAGTTTCTGAAGAAGTGGTAAGATATTAAATAATTATCAGCCATCAATGTATAATATGGCATACACACACACACACACACGCACGCATATACACACACACGCATACACACACACACACACGCTATCTTGTGAGATGAAACATAGATTGGGTTACTGTTTGGGGAAAAGAAAAAGAAGAAAAGTCCAGAACAAGATTATGACTGTTTTTGTTCAGCCAGAGCGCTAAGAACATTTTTCACAGACGAACATCTATAATCCATTTGAAGATGATGAATCTCAGTGAGGCAAAACATTACCCCTCCCCCAGCAAAAAATTCCAGTTTCCTCCTTAACAGACCCAGACTCCAAAACATTGAACTCATTATTATAATATTTTGAATTCCACCAGTAAAATATCGGTAGAAGTTGATTTTCCTTTTGTTTAGAAGTACGTATCCACAATAGCTTTGATTTAGCTTCTCTTGGTTCCTAAAGCCTAAAAATACCGACTATCTTGCCCTGTACAGAAAAATTTTTGCTGAATTCTGTTCTAGAACAGGAGCTGTAGAGGGGAGTGCAGATGTCCACGTTGAGCAACTTGGTACCTACCTGGCGACTGGCAGAAGGTAACTTGGAAAAGGATAGATTAGGGGCTCAGGGGAGAGAATGATGCGGAAGATGGACGGGGGATAACAGCCTTGCTCTAGCTCCCAGAGCTGATGTAAGAACACATTTGATAAATGCTTTGGGCCATACACTCGAAAATGGCATCAGGCTAGCGACACGTGTTTTGTTCTATAAAAGAAAGTGAAGGACTAGCAGAATATGCCACCCCAAAATATGCCTCTTGGGCACGGGATTATCTTGAGCTGGTTATTTTTTAAGAAACAGCAGACTTAGAAGCTCAGAAAAACCTAGAAGTTATTCTTTTGAAAGAGAAATTTACATTCAGAAAAGAAATCTCCATTTGTAAGGATAGCTCTCTCTGAACACCAAGAACAGAAGGATGACCCTAAATCTTTAGACACTCTCCTTAGTGACACTGATGCTAGCTTTACTCTGTACCACAAACCTCACCCTTGTTTACTGCGCTTTTCTTGGTCACCTCCCATTAACAGGCCTTCCCTCCCTCCGTAACATCTTCTTTTGTCTTTAGCTGGAGATGGTATTTAAGGTGGTGGCCTGGGCCATTTCGGGAATTACTCGGTTTTCTTGGGTATCTCCCATGTATATAGGAAGCACACCGGGTATTAAACAGAATTATGCTTTTCTCCTATTAATCTTTTTTATTACAGAATGGGTGGTTCTCAGGCAAGAACCTAGAAGGGTAGAGGGAAAATGATTTTTCCTCCGGTACAAACAGAACAGTTGCTGATACTTGTGCATGCTGGAGAATTTTCTTGAGAAGGTTTTAGAATAGCCTATATAAATGCAGGCACTACGGGATAAGAAAATTAAAACATAAGTAAACGGGAACAAGAGGACAAACGGAAAATGAGCAGGATAAGATGACACCTTAGGGGTGAGCTTAGTGCACAAAATCATTGCTTACTAAGGGAGACCACAAAGTCAGCTCTGTGTCACTGCAGACAGAAGCACTGGCAAGATCTGCTGTGTTTAAAAGATAGTTTTAAAGAGAAATACAGGTGCTTGGCCGGGCTACCCAGCTGGTGCTAGTGGTAAAGACCCTGCCTAACAATGCAGGAGACATAAGAAGTGTGGGTTCAATCCTTGGGTCGGGAAGATCACCTGGAGGAAGGCATAGCAACCCACGTCAGTATTCTTGCCTGGAGAATCCCCATGGACAAAGAAGCCTGGCATAGAGCCAAGGGGTTGCATAGAGTCAGATACAACTGAAGCAGCTTAGCTTGAAGCAGCTTAGCACACTACTTGGTCAGGAAGACTCAAGAGAAATTTCTCTACTAAATAACTTGATAAGCAATTTCCTCACAACACCACTTCAGTAATACAAGCTCCACAAATATACCTCTTAAAGGACTTCTTAGCAGCGGTTCATAGCATTCGAAAGTGTTAGTTGCTCAGTCATGGCTGACTCTTTGTGACCCCATGGACTGTAGCCCACCAGGCTCCTCTGTCCATGGAATTCTCCAGGCAAGAATACTGGAGTGGGCAGCCATTCCCTTCTCCAGGGGATCTTTCTAACCCAGGGATTGAACCTCAGTCTCCTGGATTGCAGGCAGATTCTATACCGTCTGAGCCACCAGGGAAACCCTCGTAGCATTTACCCAAGTATAATAGGATGAGAACAACTGTTTCCAAGGCCAAAATGAGGTCAGCGTAAGAACACAGCTTTCTGACAGCCTTGCTTATTTAAAGGCTAAATTAGTAGTAAAAACAGTTACCAAAAAATAGTCAAGTAGAATAATAATATATTATGAACTACGTGAGAGGACTTTTTTATTCCAGATTTGCCGTTTCATCCAGAGGCAGTCGTAGTGAGACAGGAGATATCTGGACCTCAGGCTGATCAGCCGGAGGTCATTTCCTGTGGACAGATACTCCAAAATAGCAGGAAGGAGGAGAAGCTGAGCCCTGCCTACATAAAAGACAGAGGCCACATATTTCTCATTCTCAAGGTCAAGGAGACCTTCCCAACTACACAGGCACAGAAAGGTTCCTTGAAGGTCAGAAAGGGAGGGGGCACCACCCTATCAACCTACTCATAGACCTCTTTGCTGGAATCCATCTTGGCTGAGATGCGCGTACACACATGGGAAGATCTTGAGATAAACCCAATACGGACTCAGAAGCAGGCAAAGCAAGATGACTGGCCAAGGGAAACTTGGATGAAATGCCTCATACAAGTGATTAAAATCACCATGGGCGTGATTCTCTCTGAGTCTGTCTGTCTACACGTACTCTTTTTTCTTCCTAATAAACACTTTGTATGTTTCATTACTTTCCATTTTTATTGGGAATTCATTTCTACACAGCTGATGGCCTGGGGCCCTGCCACTGGCCACTGGTCCCTTGTGGTCTGAAAGTGAAAATCACTCAGTCGTGTCTGACTCTTTGTGACCCCATGAACTATACAGTCCATGGAATTTTCCAGGTCAGAATACTGGAGTGAGTAGCCTTTTCCTTCTCCAGGGGATCTTCCCAACCCAGGGATCAAACCCAGGTCTCCTACATTGTAGGTGAATTCTTTACCATCTGAGCCACAAGTGAAGCCCAAGAATACTGGAGTGGGTAGCCTATCCCTTCTCCAGCAGATCGTTCCGACCCAGGAATTGAACTGGGGTCTCTTGCATCGCAGGCAGATTCTTTACCAGCTGAGCTACCAGGGAGCCCAGGATTCAGTACTCTCACTGCCATGACCTGGCCTAAGTCTCTGGAGGGAAATTAAAATCCTGCTTCAAGCCGCTGCAGGCTGAGGCCACCTGAGATCAGCAGCTTTGAGACAGGAGTGGGATGCTTTAGGATTAGGATGAAAAGAAGTAGAAAATGTTCATTTTCCACCGTGCTGATAAAACCGACCCTTGAAGCTAACTTCTGAAACAGTCTCGAAGCCAGGATTTCAAGAGCATGAACCATACACTCTAGAAAGTATTTTCTAAACTTGGAGCATCCCTTGAAAATACTGAGGAGGGCTATCAGGCCAGAGGATGGAGGAGGTAACAGGGTCACGGATCTCGACGCTTGCTCACCTTAGGCTCACCTGGGGAGCTTTGAAAAATGACCTGTGCTCTGGCTCTCTTCCAGGTCCTCTGATTCAATTGTTCTACCTCCACCTTTGAGGCCAAAGTGCAACGAGGGTTGAGAACCATGGCAGATGGGATGTTTGCAATCCCAAAAAGAGGCTAGTTTTTCCTGGGTTGAAGGCTGAAGGAAGAGTGGAGAAAAGACCAGACCTGAGGGAAGACCTCTTGGGGTCCTACTGCTCAGGTTGGAAGTCAGGGTGGGGAGGGAAAGGCTGCAAATAGACTTGAGGCCAGGAAGGCAGCAGAGATGGTGCTCTGCTTGCTGACTAGCTCCCTGGGGGGAGGGAGAAGGTCTTGCAGGATGCCTAGAGTGGGGCAGACATGATGGAGAGCTATTTAGGCAGAAAGAAGACCTACAATAGCGTTCCCAGCGCTCAGAGGCAGCTCCTGGTGTCACAGGGAATCCTGATGTTCCTGCATTCCCCAGGGAAAGGGTGGTTAAACAGTGAGCAGGCTGGGTCATGAAGAGGCAAGAAACTAGAGGATGGATATGGGTGGATATGGGGACCAGGACCAAGAACATCAGCAGTGAATACAGAATCTGAAGATGGGGTTGCATAAGTCAGCAGGGGTCAGAAGGTTTCAAAGGGCAGCCTGGAGCCCAGCACCTCTCCCCATGGCCAGCTCCCCTTGCTCTGACTAGGTGTGTCCGACCCTTTGCGACTCCATGGACTGTGGCCCGCCAGGCTCCTCTGTCCATGGAATTTTCCAGGCAAGAATATTGGAGTGGGTTGCCATTTCCTTCTCCAGGAGATCTTCCCAATGTAGGGATCGAACCCCTGCCTCTTATATCTCCTGTGTTGGCAGGTGGGTTCTTTACCTTAGAGTCACCTAGGGAGGTGTTATTCAAGAGGGAAGCAGAAGAAGGACACCCTGTGAGAAGGAAGCGGGGCCCTTACAAAGAATATAGACTGTTTAATCCTGATTTTACTGAGCAACTGACTTCAAAGAGATGGAGATTAGACTGGAAGAAACTGAGTTACCTTGAAGTGACAAGATTAGTGTCCTTTTCCATCATCAGTGAAACAGGAGTTTCAAGTTTAAATCCTTTCAAACAGGAGACCAAGTTAAATTCAAATATGAAAAAATAAGTCAATATTTTTACATCTGACTTGCTGCTGCTGCTAAGTCGCTTCAGTCGTGTCTGACTCTGTGCGACCCAATGGACGGCAGCCCACCAGGCTCCCCCGTCCCTGGGATTCTCCCAGGCAAGAACACTGGAGTGGGTTGCCATTTTCTTCTCCAATGCATGAAAGTGAAAAGTGAAAGTGAAGTCGCTCAGTCGTGTCCGAGCCTCAGCGACCCCATGGACTGCAGCCTTCCAGGCTCCTCTGTCCATGGGCTTTTCCAGGCAGGAGTACTGGAGTACTGGAGTGGGGTGCCACTGCCCTCTCTGCAACCACAAGTTAAAACCATAGGGCTTTCCTGGTAGCTCAGCACTAAAGAATCCACCTGTCAATGCAGGAGACACGAGTTCGATCTCTGGGTCAGGAAGATCCCCTGGAGAAGGAAATGGCAACTGCTCCAGTATTCTTGCCTGGGAAATCCCATGGACAGAGAAGCCTGGTGGGCTACTGTCCACGGGGTCACAAAAGAGCTGGGCACAACTTAGTGGTTAAGTAACAACAACTCAGAGGTACTGAGAGTACTTAGGAGAATAAATGGACTCTTAAGACATCAGCAGAACACTGAGGAAAAAAGAACAAAGCACTCACATAGGAAAAACAACTTTTCTGGGAAATAATTTGGCTAGATGTTACAGAATTCTCAGAAATGGACATGCATTGGACCTAGAAATTCCATCCTTAGGAATTCACCTTAGAGAGGCATAATGATGTCTGCCTCTGAGAATATCAGATTATGTGATTTGGACAACTCTCTCGCTGAAAACCATGGAAGACACTGGACGAAAAATTTAAATCTTAATAAAGAGGAACAAATGGAAGTTAGCGAGTTGAGATCGGACTGAGAATGGAAGTAAGAGACAGAAATCCAGGAGAGGGTCTGCTTCTGCGTGGAGGTACATGTGCGTGTCCATTGCTCAGTCGTGTCCGGCTCTTTGCGAGCCAGGCTCTTCTGTCCATGGAGGCGCATCCTAGTCCAGAAAGGGGGCTGAGAGGCTGAGTCCCCTTTTAAGGTTGCATTTTTGGTCTGAAGATTAGGACTAGGAACACAAACATCAGCAGTGAATACAGAAGTGAGCTACACTCACCCTGTATAGGTCACATCCTAATTATTCTGTTTTTAAGTAGGTTGGCATTAATGTACTGAAAGACAGGAGATGGTTAGAGTTCAAATATGCTGTTACTTGAGTTAGGTGAGTATACATACAGCTGCTCTTCTCTGGACAGACTGCCAAGTTTTCCCTCTATATCTTTTCTCTTGTTCTCCTAACAGGAGAACATGTAATAGGATGAAATTCTTTTCCCACAAATATTCTTCCAGGGTTTTGGCATGGCCCCATCCCTTCCTATGGAGAAGACAATGGCAACCCACTCCAGTACTCTTGCCTGGAAAATCCCATGGATGGAGGAGCCTGGTAGGCTGCAGTCCATGGGGTCACTAAGAGTCGGACACGACTGAGTGACTTCACTTTCACTTTTCACTTTCATGCATTGGAGAGGGAAATGGCAACCCACTCCAGTGTTCTTGCCTGGAGAATCCCAGGGAGGGGGAGCCTGGTGGGCTGCCGTCTATGGGGTCGCACAGAGTCGGACACGACTGAAGCCACTTAGCAGCAGCAGCAGCATCCCTTCCTGAGCCTGCTATATACCCAGCTTGGGTAACAGGAGGACATTTCCAACACAATTCAAGGAAAGAAAAGAAACAGTCTTTAGCATAAAAAGACACTAAATCTTATACTATAATCAGGTTTATATTATGACCTTTTCTCATGGTCTTACAGATGCTTGACCTAGAAGCTCATGAAGGAAAACTTTGTCCTATCACCTCTTCGACTCCCTTGGGTCTAAAAGCCTCTGGACTACTTTTCTAGATTCTACATATATGAATTAATATGCCCTTTTTTTCCTCTTTCTGATTTAACTTCACTCTGTATGACAGACTCTTGGTCCATCCACATCTCTACAAATGACCCAAATTCATTCCTTTTTATGGCTGAGCAATATTCTATTGTGGGCTTCCCTGGTGGCTCAGGGGTAAAGAACCTGCCTGCCAATGCAGGAGACACAGGTTCGATCTCTGGGTCAGGACGATCCTCTGGAGAAGGAAACAAGCAACCAGTTCAGTGTTCTTGTCTGGGAAATCCCACGGACAGAGGAGCCTGGCAGGCTACATACAGTCCATGGGGTCACAAAGAGTTGGACATTACTTAGCAACTAAACAACAGCAATATTCCATTGTACATATATAGAACATAGGAAAGTGTATAGATGAACCTATTCACAGGGCAGGAACAGAGATGCAGATGTAGAGGATGGACATGTGGAAATAGTGGGAGGATGGGAGAGTGGGATGAACTGGGAGAGTAGCGTTGACATATATACCCTACAGTGTAAGATAGACAGCTTGTGGGAACCTGCTGTAAAGCACAGGAAGCTCAGCTCAGTGCCCTGTGATGACCTAGAGGGGCGGAATGGATGCAGGAAGGGAGGATCAAGATGGAGGGGATATTCATTTTATAGCAGAAGCTAGCACAACATTGCAATTATACACCAGTAAAAAAAAGTACATAAAAGCCTCTGGAATTCCACTCAGGAATCAACTTGACAAAGAAGCAAGCGTCCAGAAGGACTGATAACCCTGGCCAGCCAGACTTGGAGTGTATGTAGGAGACTGATTAAAATAACAGCCAGAGCACAAGAAACATGGACCCTACTGTCCACTGTCCCAGGGATGAGGAAGGGGTTTTTCATAGAACCCAAGTGGTCACGAGGGTCCAAAGGTTGGCAAGGGGCTTCACTGGACCCGGAACCCTCAGAAACTCAGAAGAAAGTGGCCTCTCACACACCCTCACACTCTTCCTGGCTCAGTGAAATCAACCACAGTCCATTATTTCCTTCCAAGGCTGATTAGCTGATAATTACATGGAGATGTAACACATGTAATTAAGCAATATGCTACAGGAATGGGATTTTGGCTGCCTTTTTTCCCTTAATGAAATCATTCCTTTTTAAAGGGCTCTGCTCAGAGGAAGAAGAGACAGGACACTGTAAGCACAATGAGACCAGCTGGCTCAGCTTCAAAACACCGTCCCCGAAATGCTTCCTCCCAGCCACCTCCCAGTGCCTGAGCAATAGCCTTGCAAAGGTCACTCTCACGCTCACTTTCAAGGTCTCCCCAACACCTGCCTGATGGATCCCAAACTCCTGGGCAACATTCAAGGCTGGCAGAGATCTGGACCCTTCCAAGTTCTCCAAATTTCTTATCTACAGTCCCTTCTGTGAGTCCTCAGTCAAAGGCCAAGAGCAGTTTTTGTTTCCTCCTCTGGGTTGTAGTCCGGGCTTCCCAAGTGGTGCTGGTGGTAAAGAACTCATCTGCCAATGCAGGAGACATACACCCGTGGCTGATTCATGTCAATGTATGGCAAAAACCACCACAGTATTGTAAAGTGATTAGCCTCCAATTAAAATAAATTAATTAATTTAAATTAAAAAAAAAAGATACTCAGGTTCAATGACTGGGTCGGGAAGATCCCCTGGAGGAGGGGCACAGCAACCCTCTTCAGTATTCTTGCCTGGAGAATCCCATGGACAGAGGAGCCTGGCAGGCTCCAGTCCATAGAGTCGCAGAGAGTCAGACACAACTGAAGCGACTTATCACGCATAGCACTGTGTTTAGTCCATCTTCTGCTCCTTTCTATTTAAGCCCTTATATTTTATGGGGTTAGCTTCAGCCCCTCTGGGCTTCCCATGAGGCACTTGTAGTAAAGAATCCACCTGCCACTGCAGGAGACATAAGAGACACAGGTCCATCCTGAGTAGGCAAGATCCCCCGCAGTAGGAAATGGCAACCCACTCTAGTATTTCTTGGCTGGAAAAGTCCATGTTCCATGTTCTGGTGGGCTACAGTCCGCGAGGTCCCGAAGAGCTGGACACGACTGAGCACACACATGTCCTGTCAGCCCCTCTGCCTCCAGGAATCCTTTGGTCAGCTCAGCACAGTGGCTCTCCACCTCTAGAGTACCTGTGGTCTGTAACCATCCTTTGGCAAGTGTACTGTTTGGTTTTTCGTTTTCCCTGTGTCTTCCCACCCTTATCTCCACAGGCAAATGGCCATCTTGCTCTTTTCCTAATCAGGCATTGTGCCTGCAGCCTTCAGTGAAGGGAGAGCTCGGGTACCATGAATCAGCAGTAGCGCCCGCATCAGCCTTTAATGGATATGATGACAGCATTGCATCCCTGCCATCCACACATCAAGTTGGGTCCAAAAGAGCAGAATAATTCTGTCACTGGGGACTTGGAGAGGAGGCCAGAAAGGAATGAGATACTGAGAACAGCTTCGACTCATGGGAAGCAGCTGGTTAGGAGGAGGGAGCTTGGCAGAGATGGAAGCCAGAGATCAGGCATGAGGCTAGTCTTCTGTACAGGACTGGGATGTGCCTAGCAGCCCAGCTGGGCTGAGAGTTTCAAAGACAAGGCTCTAAACGTTTTCTGTTGAGAGGCCAGAAAATCCAAGTTCAGGGTCAGAGTCAAGTCCAGATCCAGAGTGAGGAGTCGGAGGGTAAAAATCAGAGCAGAAGTGTAACCCCCCAGGACTGTCTGGGCAGCTACCATTTCAGCTGGTTTCTATGAGCCTGGGGGTACCTCTCCTCCCCTGTCCACTGTGAGTAGCCTCTGCTATCTGAGGCTACCTGAGGTTGGTGGTTTTTGAGCCACTAAATTTGCTGCTTTGCCACCAATGCCAGCACAGCTCACATTAATTGAGTATTTTCCAAGTCCTAGGTACTCTCCTGGGGTTCCCTGGTAGCTCAGTGGTAAAGAATCCACCTGCCAATGCAGGAGACATAAGTTTGATCCCTGGGTTGGGAAGATCCCCTGGAGAAGGGAATGGCTACCTACTCCAGTATTTCTTGCCTGGAAAAATTCCATGGAGAGAGGAGCTTGGTGATCTACAGTCTGTTCATGCATGTGTGCGTGCTAAGTCTCTTCAGTTGCGTCTGACTCTCTGCAACCCTATGGACTACAGCTTGCTAGGCTCCTCTGTTCATGGGATTTCCCAGGCAAGAACACTGGAGTGGGTTGCCATTTCCTCCTCCAGGGGATCTTCCCAACCCACAGTTTGAACCCACGTCTCCTCGTCTCCTGCACTGCAGGCAGATTCTTAACCGCTGAGCCACTGGGGAGGCCCCAGTCTACAGTCCATGGGGTGGCAGAGTTGGACACAACTTGGCAATTAACAACAACAAGGCACTGTTCTAAGCATCTACGTACATCGTTTCTCCTCATCTTCCCAACAACCTACGCAGTAGAGCTATTCATATCCCCATTTAAAGATGAGGAGACTGAGGCACAAAGGAAGTAAAACATTTTCCCAGTAGCAAACCACTGGTGGTGCAGCCAGGACAGGAACCCGGGATCTCTCAGTAAGGCCCTGGAAGCTTTCTCTCCACCTGACCTTCTCCCCCTGTTTGCATCACCTTTGGGTGGGTTGTGGCCCTTTCCTGGGGAGAACAACACTAGAGGAGTGGGCCACAGAGCAGTGACGGGGCTGGTCCTCCCCTGGGGCAAGTGCTCCATCGGGCAGGTTCTTCCTGCCCCCTCCTCCCTCCAACTCTAGCATCTCCCTGACCTCCCACAATCCAATCTCTGGTCTCCAGGGAACGTCTACCTTCCCAGCTCCTCCAGCCTGCCTCCCTCCAGCTTATAGGCCCCCTGTCTCCTGTTCTTTCTCTGAGTCACAAGCCCTGTTGAGAATCGCAGCCTGTGCTCTGAGTCCTGTGTAGTCGAGGGTACAATGGACATGATTAGGGGAGTCCAGGGCAGTGTTACTCCAGCCTCAGTTCTAATGACATCTGTATCACGGACCACTCCCAGGTTTGAGAGTTCACTAGAAGATTCATAGGATGCAACATACGGTCACATCCATGGCTATGATTCATTACATAAAAAACGATACAAAGAAGAATCAGCAAAGGAAAGCAATGAGGAACAAAGTCTGGGAGAAACCAGGCATATGCTTTCAAGATCCTCTCCCAGTGGAGTCACATGGCACATGATTTCCCCAGCAACGAAATGGTGTGAAATGCCATCTACCAGGAAGGCTCATCAGAGACTCGGTGCCTGGGGGTTTACTCAGAGGGTGATGATCCTTAGCAAATACCAAGATTCCAGCCAACCAGAGAGCGAGCAGGCACTCAGCATAAACCAGACTGTTTGTTCAGTTTAGGTGCAGTGAGTTATACGTATCAGATACCCAAGATCCTGGCCGAGGGCCCATCTTGTAAACAGGCCTTTTTTTTTTTTTTTTTTTGGCTCTGCAGCAAGTCATGCAGGATCTTAGTTCCCCGACCAGGGATCGAACCCATGCTGGCTGCACTGGAAGCGAGGTCTTAATCACTGGACTGCCAAGGAAGTCCCTTTAAGTAGGCCTTTTTAAGAATAAACGGTGAGACCTGTTATGTTAACCGTTTTCTGCACACAGTCCAACCCAGACAATACAACATCCCAACGGAATCTTTTTTTCTTTTCTATTTGTGCCAGATTCTGCACTTTCAAAGTTTGCCTATTTTATTTTTTTCAATGTAAATTTTATTGTATATTGGAGTGTAGCTGATTTACACTGCTGTGTTAGTTTCAGGGGTACAGCAAAAGGAACCAGTTACACATGTACATATATCCACTCTTTTTCAGATTCTTTGTCCATATAGGTTAATCCAGAATACTGAGTGGAGTTCCCTGTGTTATTCAGGTCCTTGTTGATTATTTTATATATAGTAGTTAGTGCGTGCATGCTAAGTCACTTCAGTCGCATCTGACTCTTTGCAACTCTATGGACTATAGCCTGCCAGGCTCCATGGAGATTCTCCAGGCAAGATGACCAATGCCGTGGGTTGCCATGCTTTCCTCCAGGGGATCTTCCTGACCCAGGGATCAACCTGGCATCTCTTATGTCTCCTGCATTGGCAGGTGGGTTCTTTATCACTTGCGCAACTTGGGAAGCCCCATATATAGTAGTGTGTATATGTTAATCCCAAATTCCCATTTTGCCTATTTTGTTAGAGTCTCATGGTAATCTTGTAGAGGACAGAGTCAGGAATTAATCCCCTCATAGATCAGCAGGTCAAAGGCTTAGGAGATGCTTGCTTCTAGGTCACTGAGAAAATGATTGGAAATGCTGGATCCCACAACCAGCCAGTCTCCTCCCTCTCGACAGAGAAAGGAAAGGAGGCATGGAGCTAGGCACAAGGTCACACCTAGATAACCCTGGGCATAGAGATGACGGAAAAGTTGTGTCGGGACTTCCCTAGTGGTCCAATGGTTAAGACTCTGCCTTCCAATGCAGAGGCGTGAGTTCAATCCCTGATGGGGAGACTAAGTTCCCACATGCCAGCCTGGGGTGCAGCCAAAAATTAAAAAAAAAAAACAACAACAACTAGAAAAGGTTGTGTCTTTGCCATCATTTGGGGGTAGAGCAAGACAGGAATGTATCTCTACTGCTCAAGAAAACTGAAAGATGAACAGAACTCTCAGTCTTCATGAACTCTGAACTCTTCCAAGAGGCTCTCAACTAAACCAATTCACAATTAGCGCTAGAAGTGTCTTTAAGAAATCTCCGTGTACGACTCTTTTCTTTATTTGAAAAGTACGAAACAATTAGCTTCTGCACTTGTTGCATGTGGCTAATAACCTATTGTTTAGAAAAGAGGAGAGAATGGGTGATGAAAGCCATTACGTGAGATGGCTTTTACTGTGCTTTCCTTACTGTCCAACAATTGCCTTCATTATCAGTGAAAATGGTGATGGTCCCTCCTCCCTCTGCTTCAGTTTCTTTCCTGCTGCAGGGTGACACCAGGGACCAAACTCTTAAGTTTGGGACAGAATTTAAGAAAGTGGCAAAGACAGAAATAAACTGCTTAGCTCTTCTAATGTTTAAAGGCAGGCAAATTTACCTAGATGTGGTCAAGTGGACCCATGAAAGGGTTTTTGAGAAGAGGCTAACGGCCTGTGTATGCTTCATCTGGCAGTGCCAAGGTTAAGTCATTCTGGGTCTGAAGTTTTCTCAGCTTGGCACTCAAAAGACCAAGAACAGCTACTGTTGATGATCTGCTTTTTCTATGGAGGCTCCGAGGTCATGAGTTTCACCATATATTCATGATCCCATCTGATTCTCATAGCAATGATTTTAGATGAGTAATAGTACCTGTTGTTGAGGACTGGGAATACTGAAGTTCAGAGAAGTTGGGTTCCTTGCTCTAAAACAACTAAGAAAATGCCAAGCTCTCTGACTCTCAACATAGCAATTAAGTAGGCTGTCTGCATTCAGAAAAATCTGCTCTAAACAAAGTCCCAAGGAAACACAAGGAAATTTGTCTGTCTCTTCCTGAGCTCTGGACATAAAAAAGTGACCCCTGAAAATTCACAGTGTCCCTAAAGGGGTTTGCTATTTTAATTTAATTAGCTGTATAGTCAGCAAACAAGCAGCCTAGAAATTTACATGAGACCTAATAGTTCACGGCTGGTGACAACTAGGAGTGACTGGCAAAGATAAATGCAAAACTCACTGGAGAGACCCACATTCAACCCAGAGCGAGACCACAGAAGCCCCACTGAACTCATCTAAAATTACAAAAGTCTAAGGAAATAATCTACTATGAGTGAGAGTCAGAGAATACAATAGGATCAGAACCCCCAGGACTTGAGATAACAGAACTATCCTGGGGCTCAGGGCAGACCATCCCAGAATGTGCCACAATGGCAGGTGGATTATTTTGAATTAAACTGACTTAAGAATCAAGGGACTTCCCTGGTGGTCCAGTGGCTAAGACTCTGCACTGCCAGTGCAGGGAAGGCCCGGGTTTGAGCCCCAGTCAGGGAACTAGATCTCACATGCTGTAACTAACAGTTGGCATGCTGCAATGAAGATCAAAGATCCCACGGGACACAAGTAAGACAGTGCAGCCAAATAAATACATAAAAAATAAATATTAAATTGGCTGTGCTGGAAAAAAAAAAGCCAGTGCAAGAGGGGCACTCCGACTTCCCTTTCTGTCTCTCTGAAAGCTGGAAATAGATTTCTCAAGTGAGAGAGGCACTCCCTGTGTCTGGAGGTAGAAGGCCACCCTTATTGCCAGAGACAAAGAATTCAGGCTGAGATTTAACAACCTCTGTTACTTCTTTAATTTGCTACCCTAAGCCCAGACTCTGTTAGAGTCTCCACTAATTGGGAACCCAAAATCCAAGATATTTTGTCTTATCAATTCCTTCACAAACTTACTGTATTAGCTAAAAGCTGCCTGCTTTGGTCACGTCTGAGGTTCCATTTCTATAAGACCTCTACGCACACGAATTAAAATTTGTTTCTTTTTATTATTAGTTCATTTTATTATTAGTCCAGCCACAGAAGTCAAAATGGGTAGAAGGGGAAACATCCTCCCCTCAAGTATCAGAGACTATAAAATAATGTTCAAAAGAATTAAAAACATAAAAATTAGGATCAAAAACATAAGACCTTATGAAAAGGAAGCAGAAGTGAAAAACAACCAAACAAAACCTCTAGAAATGAGAAATGTAGTCCCTGAAATTAAAAACACAGCAGACAACTAACTAGACAAACAACTAGTAAATTTGTAAATAATAAGTTTATAGTAGGAAAATCAGATAGTAAATTATATAGCTGAAGAGAGAAATAGAGTGAACAAAGGGAGAGGCTGATGAAATTGCCCTTAGAGCCTATAAAGAGATGGAAAATATGCAAAAGAGATTAAGAGATATGAAAGTTGGCTCCTGCCATATGCCATCGTTAGCCAGGAAGCTACTGGAGCCTGAGCAATGCCTCCCTGTTGCCAACAGCAGTGCAAATTACTAAGTGATCTACATTCGAATAAGGCTTTGTAATTTATAAATAAAGCTTTAGAAGTTAATTCCTATCACTCACTTGATCTTTAAAAAATCCATTCGATAAAGGTACAGGTATTAACAAGTATTAAATTACTCATCTTACAGATGAAAAGATGGAAGCTAAGAAAGATTTGGGGGACTTGCACAAAATCATACAGCTCATCAATGATGAAGCTGGAAATCAAAGAGGATCTTCAAAAACCGAGTCTTCCCCCTCTTGATGAATATTTCTCAATGAAAGAGAGATGCTGTCTTAAGTCTGTTTGGGTTGCTATAACAAAGTACCACAGGCGGGGTAGCATATAAACAACAGAAATTTATTTCTCACATTTTTGGAGGCTGCAAGTCTGAGATCAGGGTACCAGTACGGTCAGGTAAGAACTCTCTTTTGGGTTGCAAACTTCTCAGTGTCTTCACATAGTGGAAGGAACAGGAGAGTTCTCAGGCCTTTTTAATACGGTTATCAATCTCATTCATGAGGGCCCTGCCTTCATTACTGTACATAATCACCTCCCAAAGGCCCCATCTCCTAATACCATCACACTGGGCACTGGCATTACAACATGTGAATCTGGGGCTGGGGTGGGGGACACAAATTCAGACTATAGGAGTTGCCAAATGGATGATAATGGAGAGAAATTTGCCAACTTAACTCAGTCTCCATAGTGTGAAGTCAACCACAGCCTCAGGTCAGAACTACAAAGCAACTTTCCTTCTTGGTTTTGAAAGCCCCTCTATCTGCTCAGGGCTTCCCTGGTGGTTCAGATGGTGACACCTGGGTTCAATCCCTGGGTCAAAAAGAGAAGGGAGAAGGTGACCCACTCTAGTACTCTTGCCTGGAGAATTCCATAGACGGAGGAGCCTGGCGGGCTACAGTCCATGGGGTTACAAAGAGTCGGCCAGGACCGAATGACTAACACTTACTTTCTGCTTAGGCAGAACTAGCCTGGGCTGGCTTGCAAAAAAGGTGGGCTGCTGACTTTGTCCAGTTCTCAGAATGAACTCCTACCACTCTGGGCTTCATCATTTTGGGTGGGAGGGAGACAATGCTTCATTCATTTCCTCCCTATTTTAAGAGAAAATGAGCGGGATGGAAACTATGTCAGGGTCAATTTCATAGGCAGGGCACAAGATAAGAAACATATTCTCAACTGTAGGTTGAAACCATAAGTCAACCACGGGTTATTGCAACTCTCTGACCAAAGGACAAGGGAAAATGAAATTCTTTGGGAGTGTGGGCTCTCTTTTTAAAAGGTCAAGCGTTTGCCCCCAGAGACACAGAAACAAACTATACAGCTGTCTTCTTCCTTAGACACGCCTCGTTCATCAAACAGGCTTGGTTTCTATATTCTGGTATTCCAAATGTATAAGTTATTGGGATTCAACACATCTCCCAGATGGGATCTTAAATCTGATGAGCCTCTGGATTCATTAACCTTGGCCAAAGGAGTCTGAATAAATCTACTTGCAAAACATCTGTTCTATATTTTAATTCTCCAAAGGGCAGGGAAAGGGGCTTCCCTGGTGGGTCAGTGGTGAAGAATCCGCCTGCCAACGTAGGAGACACAGGTTCAATGCCTGATCCAGGAAGACTCCACATGCCGTGGAACAACTAAGCCCATGAGCCATAATTATCGAGGCTGTGCTCTAGAGCCTGGGAGCCACAACTTCTGAAGCTCACATGCCCTCGAACCTGTGCTCTACAACCGGAGAAGCCACCTCAATGAGAAGCCTGAGCACCACAACCAGAGAGTAGCCCCCACTCACCACAACTAGAGAAAAGCCAGAGCAGAACAAAGGCTCAGCACAACTAAAATTAAATAAATAGTTATTTTTAAAGGCAGGGCAAGTAGAATGCAGATCTATGGTTCCTGCTGTAGCTGATTCCCCTACAGTTTTGAGTTCTCCTGCCCTAAAAATGTGCTCATGTTCTAGTTCCCTTAAAGATCATCAATGGCACTTAACATAATATCTTTCATTGAGTAAATGCTCTATAAATATTTGTTGGGTAGCAAATGAATGGATGAACCTGAGCAGGACTTTCTTCCTTTAGTAACTCTTCTTCTTCATGAGGGCTTTCCTGATGGCTCAGTGAGTAAAGAACCACTCAGCAAGGCAGGAGCCACAAGAAACTTGGGTTCAATCTCTGGGTAGGGAAAACCCCTCCCCCACCCCCCACCCCCAGAGGAGGAAATGGCAACCTACTCCAGTGTTCTTGCCTAAAAAAATCCCATGGACAAAGGAGTCTAGCGGGCTACAGTGATGGGATCGCAGAGTCGGACTCGACTCAGAGACTGAGCACTGCTTCAAGAAGTCTTCTCTGCAAAGGGCCTCCCTATGTAATCATAGGAAGAGCAACAGGAATTCAGAAAGAAATGGCGTTCAAGTTGCTAAGAATTTATAATTAAATTGTCCTTTTCATTATGGTTTCAGATTTGCAGCCTGAACACATTGGGGGTTTCAGGAAGAATTCACAGAAAGGTGTTCCAGGTTCTGTTTCCTTACTTCGTCCCAGATTGAGAAAGAGTAGAATCGTGGTCACATTACCTCGTAGAAATGGGGCTGGAAGTGAGAACAGAAGGGGTGTGGTGGCTTAAAGACTCAGGGAGCAGCACATGCAAAGTACAGATTCAAAGTCAAAGTGGATCTGTCGTGCTACTGACCGTAAGGAGCCTTGTGTTAAGGAAGAAAACAGTACATTGGTGAACACTGCCTTCATGGGCAGTTCAAATCTCCAGTTCTGGCTTGTGAATTATAACAGAGACATGCTTATAGGATTGAACAGAACACTTCTTCTTTGAGGAAACTGCCCTAGATATATCTGTGTATATACATGTGTATATGTCTGTGAAATATACATGTAAGGCTAATCACTATTGAATTTCCTGGAATAAAAAAATAAAAGCAACATAGTACCCAACAACAGGTTCTGATAAAAGCCTCCAAGGACAGATGGACGTCCTTCTGTCCTGTGTACTGCCCTAAGCTCAGCAACCAGAACTGTGCTGGCATACGGCAGGTGTTTCGTTAGTATTTGTTTATGAGATGAAGGAGACGGCATTCAACTGTTAAAGGGATTGAGGTAGAACTAAATTCCAGCTATGGATATGTGTCCTTGATGGATATTAAGTTAAAAAAGGCAAGCTGCAGAATAACGTGAATGATTATTCACTAGGAGTCTGGCACATTGCAGGTACCATCAAAATATTGGGTTGGCCAAAAAGTTTGTTTGGGTTTTTCCATAACATCTTACTCCAAATGAACTTTCTGATCAACCCAGTATTTGTTGGAAGAAACAGACTCACAGACACAGAAAATAAACTTACGGTTACCAAAGAAGAAAGTGGGGAGGAGGGATAAATTGGGAGACTGGGATTGACATATACACACACATATACATAAGACAGATTAAACAACAAGGACCTACTGTATAGCATAGGGAACTATATTCAGTATCTTGAAATAACTCTTAATGAAAAAGAATCTGAAAAAGAAATGTGTATATGTGTATATATATATATATATATATATATACCCATACACACACATACCCGATTCACTTTGCTGTACATCTGAAACTAATGCAACATTGTAAATTAACTAAACTTCAATCTAAAAATGTGCTGTGCTCTGTTTATAATAGCCAGGACATGGAAGCAACCTAGGTGTCCATCAGCAGATGAATGGATAAAGAAAGCTGTGGTACATATACACAATGGAGTATTACTCAGCCATTAAAAAGAATACATTTGAATCAGTTCTAATGAGGTGGATGAAACTGGAGCCTATTATACAGACTGAAGTAAGCCAGAAGGAAAAACACCAATACAGTATACTAACGCATATATATGGAATTTAGAAAGATGGTAACGATAACCCTGTATACGAGACAGCAAAAGAGACACTGATGTATAGAACAGGCTTATGGACTCTGTGGGAGAGGGAGAGGGTGGGAAGATTTGGGAAAATGGCATTGAAACATGTGAAATGTCATGTATGAAACGAGATGCCAGTCCAGGTTCAATGCACGATGCTGGATGCTTGGGGCTGGTGCACTGGGACGACCCAGAGGGATGGTATGGGGAGGGAGGAGGGAGGAGGGTTCAGGATGGGGAACACATGTATACCTGTGGTGGATTCTTTTTTTAAATTATTAAAAATAAAAAAGTAAAAAAAATAAAAATGTGCTGTGCTTAGTTGCTCTGTTGTGTCCGACTCTTTGAGACCCCGTGGACTGTAGCCCACCAGGCTCTTCTGTCCGTGGGGATTCTCCAGGCAAGAATACTAGAGTGGGTTGCCATGCCGTCCTCCAGGAGATTTTCCCAACCCAGGGACTGAACCCAGGTCTCTCGCATTGCAGGTGAATTCTTTACTGTCTGAACCACCAGGGAAACCCAAGAATACTGAAGTGGGTAGCCTATCCCCTTTCTAGGGGATCTTCCTGACCCAGGAATCAAACTGGAGTCTTCTGCATTGTGGGCAGATTCTTTATCGGCTGAGCTACCAGGGAAGCTCATATATGTACACATATTTGTATATATATTATGTATTTGTTGGAAGACATTTGTTGAATTTACATAGAACGTGTTATATATGCTTATAAGCACAGGTATATGCTACATGCACAGGTACACTTATTGGTAAGTGCACAAAGGTTGAACTATATACAAACAGTTCAAAGGTAGCGGGGCTTCCCAGGTGATTCAGTGGGTAATGAATCTGCCTGCAATTCAGGAGACAGGCTTCGCTCCCAGGTAGAGAAGATCCCCTGGAGGAGGGCATGGCAACCCATTTCATCATTCTTGCCTGGGAAATCCCATGGACAGAGGAGCTTGGCAGGCTACAGTCCAAAGCGTCGCAAAGAGTTGGACATGACTGAGCACACAGATAAAGGAAGTAAGATAAGTGACTTTCAGTTTATACAGTTCTCCAAGGGATGATTTTTTTTTTACAACAAATGTTTTTCTATTTTTGTAATTTTAACATTAAAAAAACAACAACAGCACAAAACTCAGCCTCCAAGCTAATCTCCCTGCTCCAAGGACCAGGGCCAGTACCTAAAGGGCAGTCGGTGAGCACTGCTGACACATTCTGCTCCTCCCAGCCCTCCAGTCGGATGTGGGGTGAAGGACGAAGGAGAACTCATTTCAGGGGCTCAGATCCTAAACTCAAAGCAAGCGAAGTGACTGGGAAAACCCTTCATAAAACGAGGGCTAATTTGCCAATGGAGAAACTGTTCCCACCACCACATCACTCAAAAAAGGGAGGTTGATAAGGGCGATTGATCATTTTATTTCATCGCTTCAAGGGACTAGGAAGAGCTTTCACAGACACTGAACTCACTCTCAAGTTTAAAGGGCTTTAAAGCTCAACATTCACAAAACTAAGATCATGGCATCTGGTCCCATCACTTCATGGCAAATAGATGGGGAAACAGTGGAAACAGTGTCAGACTTTATTTTCTGGGGCTCCAAAATCACTGCAGATGGTGATTGCAGCCATGAAATTAAAAGACGCTTGCTCCTTGGAAGAAAAGTTATGACCAACCTAGATAGCATATTGAAAAGCAGAGACATTACTTTGCCAACAAAGGTCCATCTAGTCAAGGCTATGGTTTTTCCAGTGGTCATGTATGGATGTGAGAGTTGGACTGTGAAGAAAGCTGAGCACCGAAGAATTGATGCCTTTGAACTGTGGCGCTGGAGAAGACTCTTGAGAGTCCCTTGGACTGTAAGGAGATCCATCCAGTCCATTCTAAAGGAAATCAGCCCTGGGTGTTCATTGGAAGGAATGATGCTGAAGCTGAAACTCCAGTACTTTGGCCACCTCAGGTGAAGAGTTGACTCATTGGAAAACACTCTGATGCTGGGAGGGATTGGGGGCAGGAGGAGAAGGGGACGACAGAGGATGAGATGGCTGGATGGCATCACTGACTGGATAGACGTGAGTCTGAGTGAACTCCGGGAGTTGGTGATGGACAGGGAGGCCTGGTGTGCTGCGATTCATGGGGTCACAAAGAGTCGGACACGACTGAGCGACTGAACTGAACTGAACTGAAATCAACTTTATTAGTTTAATTGATGATCTCTTCTGTGCACTTTTGCTCTGCAACCTGTCCTGTCCAATCGGGGTGACAGGAAGGCTCAGTGTGGAGCTCTTGGTCTCTCATCCCCACTGAGAACAAAGCAGAGGGGGTGCAGTCGACATCCACGTGCCGTCGGCTTTTAAGGGCTAAAGAAATGAGGCCCTTTCATCCTTGCAGAAGGATGAAGGATGGAGTACAGTGCTGGAAACGGCATTGGGTAGCTCTGATTTCCAGGGTTCCAAACGGAATGTGAAGGAGCTGATTCTCCCAAGTCTGTGTCTTTCCAAGCTCTTGCCATGACTCAGCCTTTCAAGGGCTGACTTTTCGTCACTTCCAACTCGTCTGTATCTGCGTCCACCCCATTACAGAAAGAGCTCTTTAAGACTGAAGGTCTGTCCTCCCCACTTCCCCCGAATAATGAACAAATGACTGTGTCCGAGGCTGGACATCCGTGCCAGGCTGCTCCAGCTGTGTCTAGAGAAAGCAGGAGACCCAGATGTAGGAGCCCCCCAAATGCAGGGTATTTCGTAGAATGAGAAACCTGGGGGAATTAGTCTACTAATGAAGGCTGCCTCCCTGTATCTCCAGGAAAAAGAATCTCATGAAAAGCATAGAGACTAAAGCTGATAAACAATCTCTCCTGCTATGAACAGCCATTGATGTTTGGTCTTTAATCTCTGATAGCTAAATATCCAAATAGACTGATTGTTAAGACAGTCAGTTGAGTCATAAAATGAGTTGTTAGACTGAATTCATTGGGTTTTATGACTAAACACGCTTGGATAATGGCCTGGCTGGGGTGTTATATAGATACAGCTTCAGCATTACTGTACACAGAGTCAAAAAATTCCAATTGTTGGAGATTAAATGCATTTATTTCTACAAATTAAATTGCCCTGGGGAGGTCGGTCTCAGGTGCAGAAATACTTAATGCTTACCAACTCCTATCCAATTGGTAAGTAACCCCTGTTAGGGTCTTGACACTTGGTTCAGAAATGACATCTGTCTTCTTAATAAGCAGATAAAATGAAATCGTGACCACACGACTGCAGATTTTATGCCCAGCACTTTTCCTAACACAGATGCTTGATGCACACACTAGAGACAAAGACAGTGTGGTCATCGCCAAGCCATATGTTAGAAGGAAGCATCGCAAAGTGGGATGACTTACTGTTTGTACAATTATCCATTGAGAGCAGAACGCAATGGTCCCCCAACAGATTTTTTATAGACGTTGACTTCACAGTAAAAATGCTTAGAAGTTAAAGGAAATGTACCAGATTTTACTCAACTGCTCCTCTTTTCCATGCAGATCTAATCTGGTGTGCTCTTCTGCCAGGGAGCACGAACCCGGGAAATATTTCAGAACAAAGAGACAGAAGAGTAAGAATAGCATGAACTGGATTCAGAGGTCAGTTAGCATCTGGCTAATATCCACCATGCCACGCAGTGAGACGGGTGAAAATACAGAAGAACCTAAAATTTTCTAATCATTTTAAAGCTTGGATTCAGGCAAGTCATGGCCCGAATCTGACTGAAATAGTTACTAATCACAAGCCAGTGGGGCTGGATGGACAAACGTAACTCTGGCCTCTCTCTTGAAATATAGTGTTCTTGACCTCTTGAAGGATGATGAGAAAGCTATACGCCGCTTCCTCACCATCTTCCCATTGGCAAAAAGGCTCAGGGGTAGAGAGAGAAAAAAAGCTGGGCAGCTTGGCTCTTACTACTGTAGGAGAAAAGACACTGGGTTGTACCATTCTCCCTTAGGAGACTAAAACTCCCAAAAAACTAGAGGTTGGAAATATGGCCAGAAGGGACATGATGTGCTGTATAATAGAAGCGTAGTTCTCCCAAGTGATGAGAGAAGGGAGAAGGCAGCATTGAGACTCAATATGAAAACTGCATGCAGAGAACTCCCGAACAAACATGCAAAAGCAAATGTTCAACGCCCCAGGCATGGGGCAAAGATACGATGCCACCTTAGCCCAGCAGAGGCTCAGAAACGAAGTTTCTAGTTGTACACCTGTGGTCTGTGCATCCTGCTGCCTCCAGCTGTAAGGATGGAGAACAGGTTCCAGCTGCCAACCCAAGCCGATAATCAACTATTTTGCCCAGCATGTCTCCTGAGGATAAGAGTCTGTGGGGAAACACTGCAATGCAAGGGAAAGAGAATATTTTCCCGAAGTCCCCAAGAAAGAGTAGAGCTCTGAAATTATTGGTTCCAGGAGCCAGAAATTGGAATTTAAAAGTTTGTCATTATCTGCTGCATTAGTCCATTCATCTCATGTCTATTTTCTAAGACATTATACTTCATATTTATTTTATAAATTCTGGCAGGGAAGATGGACACATATTTGTTCCCCTCCAGTTAAATAAATTCATGAGCTGGTCACTCATATTACTGACTCCTGTTGGCTCCTATCTCGGTGCCTTAGCTTCACTTTCATGGGAAGACTTCTAACTCATATGAGGAAGATAAGTTCCCTTATGTAATTCAAAAATTTAAATTTATGTTTATTGACGTACAGTTGATTTCCAACGTGGGGTCAATCTCTGCAGCAGTGACTCAGCTATACACATATATACATTCTTTTTTAATATTCTTTTTCATTATAGTTTATCACAGGATATCAAATACAGTTTTCTGTGCTATACAGTGGGACATTGTTGTTTATCCATTCTAAATGTAATAGTTTTCATCTACCAACCCCAGGGGAAGGAAATCAATACTGAATATTCATTGGAAGGACTGATGCTGAAGCTGAAGTTCCAATATTCTGGCCACCTGATGTGAAGAGCTGACTCATTGGAAAAGACCCTGATGCTGGAAAAGACTGAAGGCAGGAGGAGATGGGGGTGACAGAGGAGGAGATGGTCAGATGGCTGGCATCACTGACTAAGTGGACATGAGTTTGAGCAAACTCCCAGGAGACAGTGAAGGACAGGAAAGCCTGGGATGCTGCAGTTGATGGGGTCTCAAAGAGTTAGACACAACTCGGCAACTGAACAATAACTGCAACAGCAAAAACCAACCCCATATTCCCAGTCCCTCCCTCTCCCTCCCATCTCTCTCAGAGAAATTTTTATTAAGAAGTATATTTCTGAATGTTTGGTCCAAGTGTTGGTAAAAGAGAAACTCAAGCATCAGCTACTCTGGTCCCTACATGGGGTTGTGGGTGGAGGTGGGGGTACACACTCAGCCGGGTCCATCTCCAGAGATGAAGAGCTTGGCCAGAAGGAGGAGACAGAGAGGTCCTACTAAGGCAACGGGCCTTTTACTGGGAGAAGCACAGAATCTGTAACAGGTGAGGCAAGAGGCAACTTCTCTTCCGTGTATGTTTTGTGCCTTTTTCCCTCCCCCCAGGGAGCAGCAAGCTTTAGAGGGCTATGGACAGGAGTGGACCCAGGGGAAAGCAAGAAGCAGGCTCCTTGGAGTTGGCACTAGAGCTTTAAGCTCTGCAGGAGAGACTCCTCAAGGCTTACCACAGAAGAAACCAGTTAGCAAAATAGGGATGAAATATCCACGAAAGGGGCTGGTAGCCCTCTTGTGCATTTATACTTCTGCACAGACTCCCGCTGAGGGGAATGTGGAAATTAACAACCAGTCAAGATTTGGCTCTTTAGACCCAAACCACCTCAGGAGACACAGTCTGATCTGTGCCACTGAGCTCAGAAAGTGATGATGTCATTCACACAGTTAGACATATGCAGGTTTAAGAGAGGTGCTGCTGCTGCTGCTGCTAAGTCGCTTCAGTCGTGTCTGACTCTGTGTGACCCCATAGACGGCAGCCCATCAGGCTCCCCTGTCCCTGGGAGTCTCCAGGCAAGAACACTGGAGTGGGTTGCCATTTCCTTCTCCAGAGATGTGCTAGGAATCCCACCACTGGACATATACCCAGAGAAAACCATAATTCAAAAAGATACAAGCACTCCAGTGTTCATAGCACCACTGTTTACAATAACTAGGATGTGGAAGCAACCTAAATCTCTATCAACAGAGAACAGAGAAAGAAGGTTTGTTAGATATATACAATGGATTGGGGCTTCCCAGGTGGCACCAGTGGCAAAGAACCCGCCTGCTAATGCAGATCTAAGAAGATTTGATCATAAGGGTTCAACCCCTGGGTCAGGAAGACCCCTTGGAGGAGGGCATGGCAACCTACTCCAGTATTCTTGCCTGGAGAATCCCCATAGTCAGAGGAGCCTGGCAGGCTACAGTCCATGGGGTTGCAAACAGTTGGGCATGACTGAAGCGACTCAGCAGCAGCACATACAAGGGAATATTACTCAGCCATAAAAAGGAACAAAATTGGGTCATTTGCAGAGACATGGATGGACCTGGAGACTGTCATACAGGAGTAAGTCAGAAAGAGAGAAACAAGTATTGTATATGAATGCATATATGTGGAATCTATAAAAATGTTACAAATGATCTTATTTGTGAAACAGAAAGAGACACAGACATAGAGGACAAATAGATGGATACCAATGGGGAAGGAGAGACGGGAGGAATTGGGAAATTGAGATTGACACACACACTAAGAGGGCCTGGCAGGCTATATTCCATGGGGTCGGACACAACTGAGTGACCTAGCACACACACATAAAGTAGATAACTAATGAGAACACACTGTTTAGCACAGGAAGTCTGCTTAATGCGCTGTGGTGACTGAATGGGAAGGAAGTCCAAAAGGGAGGGCATCTATTTATATGTATGGCTGCCGACTCATTTGCTGCACAGTAGAAATTAACACAACACTGTAAAGCAACCATACTCCAATAAACATTAATTTAAAAAGAGAGAGAAGTGCCAGGGAATTCCCTGGCGGTCCAGTGGTTAAGACTCCAAGCTTTCACTGCAGAAGACCTGGATTTGATCCCTCGGCCAGGGAATTGGGATCCCAGAGGCCTTGCGGTTTAACCAAAAAAAAAAAAAAAGAGAAGAGAGAGAGAGATGTGCTAATCAAGAAACTCTCTTCAGGTGATTTTTTTCTAGTCTCCCTCAGTGCCAAGCCCACACTTCTCAACACGGCACTGTGATACTGGGACAGGAAGTACCCGAATGACATTTCCCAGATCCCTTTGCCTGATTATATTCTGATTAGATTTCTGATTAGATTCTGATTAAATCAGGTTATACAGATTCTATGTGCCATAAAATTAGATGTTTGCTAATGGAAGGCACTGGCAGGAGGCTGGACATCAGGAGAAGGAAATAGGATTCATTTTCTGTCTCCAGCTTGGAGCTGCATCATTCAAAAAGCAAAGGAAGACACGAGTTGCAAATTCCAGGGAAGCTCAGAGGTCCGGTGCCACCTGCATGGCATCCCCAGGTGAACTGAGCACATGGACTTATTTACAAAACAGAAGTAGAGTCAGATGGAGAAAACAAACTTATGGTTACCAGGGGATAGGGAGCAAGAGATAAACGGGAGACTGGGATTGACACTACTACATACAGCATAGATAACTAATAAAGACCTGCTGTAGAGCACAGGGAACTCTACTCAGTACTCTGTAATGGCCTATATGGGAAAGAATCTAAAAAAGAGTGTGTATATATATATATACATACACATATATACTTGTTGTCTAGTCGCCAAGTTATGTCTGACTCTTTCGCTACCCCATGTGTAGCCCGCTAGGTTCTTCTGTCCATGGGATTTCAGGCAAGAATACTGGAGTGGGTTGCCACTTCCTTCTTCCTGACCCAGGGATCAAATCCAGGTCGCCTGCCACCATGGAAGGTCGTGTGTGTGTGTGTGTGTGTGTGTGTGTGTGTGTATGTGTGTGTTTGTGTATCTCTGATTTACTTTGCTGTACAGGAGAAACTAACACAACACTACAAATCAACTATACGTCAATGAAAAAAAGAAATACTCTCTCTGTTTGCAATACCAGGCTCGGCTACCATGTTCCTGACTGACCCACTACCTTTAGGAAATATCCTAGAATTTTGTGAGGTTTAAATGTGTTACTACATGGAAAGAACCTAGATTAGTGTCTGACATCTGGTAAACTTGAAAAGTCCAAGACTCAAGTCATATACAATTGGCTCTTGGTACTACTATTGCTACAGCTGCTGTTGTTATTTAACTGTCATCTGTCTCTACACTTCCAAGGCAGTAGCCACTGACTACATGGTGAGATGCAAATTTTAAAACTGATTAACAAAAATAAAACTAAGTGAAGAATTCAGTTACTCAGTTGCACTGGTTCCATTTCAAGGGCTCATGTGGCTACCATATTGGGTGGTGCAAATATGGAACATTTTCATCATAGTTAGAAAGCTCTATTTGGACAATGCTTATCTAGATCACCATGTGCTTAGGAATCAACTGGAGAGCTTGTTAAAAATAGAATTCCTGAGCTCCTCCAAAAGATGCTGATTTAGAGGGTTTGTGCAATCAGTGATGATTAACCAAGCCCCTCGAGTGAGCTGATGAGGGTGTTCCCTGACCACACTTTCTAAGAGTAACTGAGAAGAGGAATGAGGTATTTACCTCCTAACATTCTTCCTAAAATGTCTTTAAGAGAAGTCTGTGTGTATGTTGCACAGATCGACATAAAACCTGTTCTCTCACAATTAACCAGAATAACAGAAATCACAGTTTTAGAGATGACTTCAACTTAAAATCTCTACTAACCCAGATGACCAGGAACATATTAACTGTCCTGAAGGGACAGAGGGACTCTTTCTTGCCACCTTTTCCGTCAAAATCTCATCATGTGACAGGTGACCAGGTAAGTAGGAGAAAGGAGCTAAACATAGTCTGAGTCACAAACCAATTTATCTATTCCTGTTGACCTTTCTAAGCAAAAAGCTCATTGTTTTGCAAATGTTCTACTTTGATGATCGCAATTAATCTTTATTTTTAAACAAAACTATGTTTACATTTTCTTGGTATTTATACTTCAGAAGCTTTCGATAGAGAAGCCCTCGAGTTAAACTTAAACAGCATGTTTGTAACAATGAACTCTTGATTGCGTAATTAGCTTTGCAAACACTAAAGTAAACAGGACTAAAATTCAGGATTATTAATTACCTAGCGGTGCTCTAACACATGCCCCCGACCTTCCCGCTTACAGACAGGATGCACACAGCATGTGTAATCTGCTACTGAGTTGAGAGGCTGCTGATTTCCTTTCTGCAAAGAACCAGATCATAAATGTTCTAGAAGCTCAGAGCTGGGAAAGCTGTCTCTTGTAATGGGCCTGCACACACCTCACCAGCACCAGATGAGAGCTGGGTATCCCATTCCTCCTTCTTGGCCCTGACTGTGAGGGAGGGGCCATTTCTATCACAGAAGCTTCATATTTCCGTTTTATTTTTTAAATTAATTTCTATTGGAGTATATAGGATCACTCTAGTGGCTCAGACGGTAAAGCGTCTGTCTGCAATGCAGGAGACCCAGGTTCGATCCCTGGGTTGGGAAGATCCCCTGGAGAAGGAAATGGCAGCCCACTCCAGTAGTCTTGCCTGGAAAATCCCATGGATCTCGGAGTATAGTTGCTTTACAAGGTCATGCTAGTTTCTGCTGTATAGCAAAGTTAATCAGTTATACGTATACACATATCCCCTCGTTTTTAGATTTCCTCCCCATTTAGGTCACCACAGAGCATTGAGTAGAGTTCCCTGTGCTATACAGTAAGTTCTTATTAGCTATCTATTTTATATACAATATCAATCGTGTATATAGGGACTTCCCTGGCAGTCTGGTCCAGTGGTGAAGACTTCTGCCTTCCAATGCAGGGGGTGTGCGTTCCGTCCCTGGTCGGGGAGCTAAAATCCCACATGCCTCTCAGCCAAAAAAACAAAACATAAAACAGAAGCAACATTGTAACAAATCCAATAAAGACTTTAAAAAATGGTCCACATCAAAAAAAAAAAAAATCTAATAAACAGTAAAAAAAAAAATCTAATAAACAGTAAAAAAAAGAAAAAAAAAACCCCAATGGCGTGTATATATATCAATCCAAATCTCCCAATTCATCCTATACCCCCCATGTATCCATGTTTGTTCTCTACATCTGTGTCTCTGTTTCTGCTTTGCAAACAAGTTCATATGTCTTATATGTAAACTTATACTTTATTTTATATTCCATCTTTTTTTGTACACATTTTTAAGTCACATAATTTAAGTCTTAGATACCTGTGCTTTCACTGTAAGTCTCCTCATATTTCTTCTACAAACGGATAGTTATAAATTTATCTATTCATCCACTCATCCAACCAAACTACTCTTTGGTGTGCAGGTAATAGCTACGATTTGGTACCTAAATTCACTAGGTCTGTGATTCCTCCTAAACATATCAGAGTTACAAAGGGAGATGGACTGTACTAACTGGACAAAATTATTCATCTAGTCACCGCTATGACCATGATTTCCCGGGTACTCCCTTCCTCACTGACCATGAACTTGGTCATATGACTTGCTTGGCTCAATGGTGTGTAAATGGAGGTGACACACGCCGTATTCAAACAGGATCTTCAAGTGCCCTTGTGCGGACTGCTCCAATTGCTCCTGCCCCCTCTATAAGAATATCATGTACCCACAGATATGACTCTATAGCTGGGTCTCTGAACAAGAAGACATAGAACAGAGTCCCAGTCAATCCACATCCTGAAGAAGAGTTATAAGGTTGCCTGTAGATGACGTGTGTCATGAGCAACAATGACTTCTATTGGTGAGGCCACCAAGATTCAAGGTCACTGGTTATGCAACATAACCAAGCACAAGCACTCTTCCTAACTTGGTTGTTGCTGATGCAAAAGCAAAAGACTGGAATACTGGCTGCATCCGAGGGGCATCCCAAGCTGAGATCAGCTCATGGGACACCATGCCAGATCTAAGGTCAGAGACACACACATGTATTACACTTGCCTGAAACCTTCTAGCCAAAAAAACAGAAGTATGAGAAACAGAAAGAATTCCCAGACGATGAGGTGATACCAAAAGCTGCAACAGTGAAGTCCAAGGGGCTCCATAATCCTGTACCCCAGATGGTGAGGAGAGGTTGGAGCCCCGTCCTGTTTTGAGTCATTTTTGGGCTCTCTGCCTGGTTGATATCTCCCCTGCAAAGACCCTCTGAGCTTGGCACACTGGCCTCAATGATTTGGGCCCTCAAAATGGAAGGGAATTTTGGTAAAAATCTTGGTTCAGCAGTCATATTTCAAAAGTGGAGAAAGGATAAATACAAAAGGGGAATGGCAATAAGGAGTGTGAGCGTGTGTGTGAGTGTGTGTGCATGTGTATATGCAAGAAAGAGAGAGTACACACACACATATGTGACTTTTTAAGGAGAAAATCAAGGTCTCCTGTGATGAAATGCCAGGTTCCTTGTCTTACTTTTTACTGCAGACATTTTAAGATTTTGTTACATCTACAGACTGGCTACAGATGGCAAATATTTATTAACAAACCAACTATAAAATGAGCACAGCGAGAATAGACAGTTAAAAGTTTACACAAGCCTTGAAGTCAGGAGTAAAGTGAGGCTTCAATGTCAGCCTGTGGAGGACAGGATAATAATCAGGCCAGAGTTGAAGGAAAAAATGGATCTCCATGTAGTTATGGCTTTGAAATCCTCAATCCTCTTTCAATTACCTCCCAAGAAACCTAATGACATTCTCAGAGGGCTGGTCTCACATAATCAGGGGGAAACCAGTCATTCTTCACACTTAAACAATGGCGTTCCGTGATGACTTGGTTTTAATTTTTCTCTTGTGTGGATTTGTATTGCTTAATGATCTGTATAATGGTTTTTCCATGTGATTTTTATATATCATACTGAACTATCTTTAGAGTTTCCTTCCCTTTTAACATTTTACTGTAGGGATGTTCCCACAAATGCTGAATTAAGGTTCTTCATTCAGAGTTTATTGAATATCTCCATCAACAATCATAATTATTACAACAGTGGGTGGCATGTCTTTTATGAGCAATGCATTGTGCTAGATATAGGCTGGACACAAAAATAAACAGGACTCTATTTTATCTTAAGGAGAAGGCAATGGCACCCCACTCCAGTACTCTTGCTTGGAAAATCCCATGGACGGAAGAGCCTGGTAGGCTGCAGTCCATGGGGTCGTTAAGAGTCGGACACGACTGAGCGACTTCACTTTCACCTTTCACTTTCATGCATTGGAGAAGGAAATGGCAACCCACTCTGGTGTTCTTGCCTGGAGAATCCCAGGGACGGCGCAGCCTGGCGGGCTGCCGTCTATGGGGTTGCACAGAGTCGGACACGACTGAAGCGACTTAGCAGCAGCATTTTATCTTAAAACTCTAATGAAAGACTCTCAGAACTCAGAGGCTGACAGAAGTGATAGCGATAAGAAATTCAATAACTAATAAAGCAAAGACAATGATCACTGACATAAGGGAGGTTCAGACGGAGGGACTGTAGAAAGATGATATCAAATTTGGAGATGAAGGTGGGCTTCCTGGAGGAAGTGGCACCAGGAGAGCTAAGCCTTTCTGGGCATTGGTAGACAAGAAGAGCATTTTAAGGAGATGTAACCTTGTTGGTTAAGCAAGTGAGGGAGGGCAGAGTCTGGAAATGCTGAGAGCTTGGTGTGACTCCTGTTTACAAAAGAATATATTTTGCATCTTAGAGTGAGATGCTTTGCCTGATCATCTGGGTAGGTTCAACCAGTTTGTGAAGAATTGGCTGTAGATTCCGGTAAAGAAGTCAGTGTTTGAGAGAGAGAAGGAAATCGAAATGACCCAGGTCCTGTTTCTATTTCTGGCACCATCTGTAAGCAGCAGTCACATCAACTCTTTTCAGAGAAAAAAGTCGAACCTCCTACTAAAAGAAGAATTCAAACTAAAAAGGAAAAGTGGAAACATTTTGGATGAAAAGAATTCGTGTGCTGGCACTAAAAACATTTAAACAGGTAAGTCTCGTAATTACAATAAATGTGATGACAGAGGTATCTGTAACTCAATCTTATTCGTCAAAGAGACGACTAATGTAACAATTAATAAACTGATAATACTGTAGGCTTACATCCTCATATTTGTTAATAGACAGAAGGAATGGAGCAGAGAAGAGAAATGACAGGGCAAACTTAAATGCGTTAACACCTTGCCTTATTTGGGAAATCAGCCAATAGGGATTCCTTCTTGAGTTTGACCATTTAAAAAATATAGGCTTCAGCAAGTCAACCTGACAATATGTTACGTATGTGAACAAAAAGGAGAACATTGATTATATCTTTACTTTTAACATAAAAAGTTAAAACCTAATAAATGTTCATAAAATAAAGTTTGCATAATGTTGGCCCTATAGTATGTTATGAAACAGATAAAACTGAAATAAATCTATATTTACTAACTCGTAAAACCTTTCCAGATATGCTTTTAATAAAAAAGTCACCTGACTATATACAATGGTTTAATCTCTATAGGGAGACTGGGATTGACACAGACACATTACTATACATAAAATAGATAACTAATAAGAACCTGCATAGGGAAGTCTACTCAATACTCTGGCCTATATGGAAAAGAATCGGAAAAAAAGAGGGTATATATGTCCATGGATAACTGAATCACTTTGCTATACACCTGAAATACCACAATGTAAATCAACTATACCCCAATAAAATTTTTTAAATAAATTAAATGGAACTACTATATATATATATATATAGGCTTCAAGTGTTTTTGAAAATATAAACAAAAGTAATAGAACACAAAGGAAAACATATGTTTTCCAAATCACTGGAGAAGATAAAAACAAAGAAAAGAGACAGCAGAGAAAAAGAAAGTGAAGGCCAAGGGAGCATGCAGGTAGAAGGCATAAACCAGAACGCAAAGTAAGGGCGATGGTGTTTTTTCCTGAGTTCAGAACCCTATCCTAAAAAGGTAAATCTCTTATGTGGCGTTTAAAAACAAAATCCACCCACGTGCTACTCACAAGCAACACGATGAAAACAGAAAGACACAGAAAGGTTAAAAAGATGGGCAAAGGTTTACCAGGCCAAAACAAACAAAAAGAAAGCAAAGGGAAGCAGCATTAATTACAGAAGAATGAAAGCCAGTACCTGTTCCTCCCACATAAACCAGAGAGCTGTGTTGAGAAGGCTGTCTCACTATTTTTCATAAGATTAAAACAGAGGAGTTATAATCTCAGGACCACAACGATTTCACTTCCTTGGACGTCTTTCTCCAGCACATGTGTGCTAAGTTGCTTCAGCCGTGTCCTACTCTTTGTGACCCAATGGACTGGAGCCTACCAGGCTCCTCTGTGCACGGGATTTTTTTTCCAGGCAAGAATGTTGGAGTGGTTTGCCATGCCCTCCTCCAATGGATCTTTCTCCAAAGGCAAGTAGCAAATGTTTAAGGAAATCCATCTGATCTACCATGGCCATCTGCTCAGCTGGTTAGAAGACCAACATCATGAGTGGACTTTGGGTAGAGTTCTGTGGAGCTCTGTGTACTGGGGACAGCCTGGACCAGTGGTCTTCTGACATGGGTGGCATCAGAGTCACTTGGAGGAATTGCTGCGCCCCTCCCAGAGTTTCCCCATTACTAGGACTGGGGTAAATAAGAGAGCTGCTCAGTCATGTCCAACTCTTTTGTGACCCCATGGACTGCAGCCTGCCAGGCTGTTTTATCCATGGAATTCCCCAGGCAAGAATACTGGAGTGGGCAGCCATTCCCCTCTCCAGGGGATCTTCCCAACCCAGGGATCAAACCCAGGTCTCCTGCATTGCAGGCAAATTCTTTACCGTCTGAGCCACCAGGGAAGCCCAGCAGGAGCTGGGCACCTGCATTTCTACTAAGTTTTCAGGAGATGCTGATGCTGCTGGTCCAAGAAGGAAACTTTGAGAACCATTAACTTGGATAATTTATTCCCCCATTGATCCAAACATTCTCAATGAATCAATAAATTATCTCAGGGACTTCTCTGGTGGTCCAGTGGATAAGAATCTCCCTGCCAAGGCAGAGGAGACAGGTTTGATCTCTGGCCCGGGAAGATTCCACATGCCTCAGAGCAACTAAGCCCATGTACCACAACTACTGAGCTCATGTGCCCTTGAGCCCGTGCCGGGCAATAAGAGAAACCATCACACTGAGAAGCCCATGCACTGCATCTAGATAAAGCCCAAGTGCAGCTATAAAGACCTAGCACAGCCAAAAATAAACAAATACGAAAAAAAGAAAGAAAATAAAGGAACCATGCCAGGTGAAACTAGATTCCACCAGGGAGGAGGCCTGGGCTCTGTGATCACCTCACTGGCCTGAGGAGAGGGCTAGTGAACCTGTGTGATCAGGTCATGTCAGCCGAGGCCCTCAGAATCACCTGCATCGCTGCAGAAAGGATGTGAGGACTGTCTGTGGCTCAGAGCTGATGCTGTGCCAGGAACACATCAGCCCTGTGGGCTTCTGGCATATTCTGCTTGTTTTCTCTTGAAAGAAGACCAAGTAGATCCCCAGGTCCCAGGGTGCTGCAGAAAGAACACCGGCTTCAATGTCAGGAGCTCCGGTTTTATTCTGTTTCTCGCTAACTAGCCCAGTGACCTTGGGCAAATCACTCAACGTCATTGGACTCTGGTTTCTTTGTTTGCAAAATGGGACATCTGGACGAGAAGCTTTCCAGGGGCCCTTATGGTCTAATGTTCTATGACTCCTTCGAGAAGCAAAACTTGAGGGGAAAACAGTCTCTAGGATTGTGGGAGTACTTACTCTGCAGTTACACTTTTAATACAGGCCATCTGTTCTGGTTTCAGATATGTCATAAACACCACACTGCCATCAACTAGTAATCTGCGACTTTTCCTCACAGTATGATTGATGATATTCAACATGCCACCAAATGTGTCAGGAAGAAACCATTCCCCAGAAAGCCAGGGTGGTGACACATGTTGGGCTTGGAGCCTGGACATGAGAAGTCCAAGAGGAAGACAGTAGAGGAGAAACTATGTCAGCAGCTGGGTCCAGTCACTGCCATCGGAATGAACGCCCGTTCTTACCCACAAGGGGGCAGACAGGCCGCCACGTTGGTCCCACATTCCAAGGACTTTCCATGGAGAAGGTGTGGGCAGCAGCGGTCGGTTAATACGAAGATGGGGTCCCAGACAGGCCCTGCACATCTGTGACCCAGATCCCAGGGAAAGGTAAGCAGGGGCTGAAGGAGGTTCCCTGGGCAGGTGAACAAGAACAGAGAAGGCAGCCTCTCTATCAGGCAGACCTGCCTGACCACTCTGGCCACCTGGGGACAGGTGTGTTCAGCCTGGCCTTTGTCTGACTCGCTAGTACACACAAACGCAGAAGTAAACACATGCCAGCCCTGGAACCTGCCTTCAGAAAGACAGCTGGCATCTGTCTGGCATCTATAGTCACAGCTCTGTTGTGCCACAAAGAAGTGTATGTGACATTCTGAACTCCTAGCACCCACTGGGCGTGTGCATGCACACACACGCATGTCCAGAACCATCAGGCTCTCCATGGCCCTCAGGAATCTCCCTCATTCTTTCAGGGAGACTTCCCATCCCCACCTACCTGCAGAGAAGGTCCAAAGATCCCCCTGACCCCCTTAGCAGATTTTACTGTAGGTTCCACAGTGAAACAGAAGGACATCAACCACCACTCAGTCAAACTGAACCCAAGCCATCCACTGGCTACTCCTGCTCATTCTTTCTTCATCTCTCTTCCTGACAGTCCTTTTGCTGGGCCCCTGTAACCCACACCCCATCTTCTCCCTCCATGTTTGCTGCAGACTCCGAACCTCCACCTCCACCTAGTGATCTTTCCAGGAATCACCCCGACTGAGAGTAAGGTATCAGCTTACTGGCATCAGGATCCAGGGCAAAGCAGGGTGGCCCCTGCATCTACCCGCCTTCCCCATCATCCACTTCAAAGATGCGTTTGTAGGTTCCTAACACAGCATCCTGCTTCCAATCTCCTTGCCTATACTGGTTCCATCCCACCTCCCTTAACATGGAACTCTAGGAAGAGGCTTGGAGAGGTGACATAGGATGGGAAGCCCCCCGACTCTAGGTCCTCATGGGCCTGTGTCTAAATCTGCCAGTCTAACCTCAGTGTTTTATAATTACCCATCTAAATGGATGTCTCCCCTTGAACTGTGAACTCTCGGTGGGCCACGGCTGCACCTCACTGACTTCTCAGAGCCGTGTACAAAGCCCAGCACATAGTGCAAGATAAATGTTCACTGAATGAATGAATATTGTTGCCTTCTGGTTATATAACGCCCTGGCTCATTCCTTTTTGAAAAATTAATTAATTTAGGCTGCACTGAGGCTCTGTGGTGGCACAACGCAGACCCTACCATCTTTGCGGTGGTGCATGGGCCTCTCACTGCAGTGGCTTCTCTTGGTGCAGAGCACAGGCTCTAGGCGCATGCGCTTCAGGAGTTGTGGCTCGGCAGTCATGGTGCACGTGCTTAGCTGCCCTGTGGCATGTGGAATCTTAGTTCCTGGACCAGGGATCAAACCCACGTCTCTTGCATTGCAAGACAGATTCTCAACCATCACCAGGCAAGTCCCCCAGCTCATTTCTGCATCTCCATCCTTCCTACCCCTCCCGCATCCACACTGACATGGTAGGTACAAGCCATCTCCTTAGAATAACTGCTGAACCCACCTCTGGATCACACTTCTCTGCTTGTCACCAGCATTGCCCCCCACCCCCAGCCCCAGGCCAACTTGACTGCTTCCTCCCGGCTTTTTTTTCAGCTCTGAAGGCATCCCCCGCTACTTGATGTTAACACTTTAACTTGGAAATCGGGAATATTCCTAAATTTTCTCAGCCACGACCCTGAAGAGTCCCTGTGATTTCTTGCAGGGAAGAAATGACGTCTTTCTGCTCTCGGCGCTTTTCAGGACAGCTGGCAGGGTGTGCGGTAACCAAAAGAATGAATGTGAGAATAAATGAATGAATTGGCCAGTGTTTACTGATTAAACCATTGACCTAATCCAAGCAAGGGACAGGTTAAAAATAGGCATGGAACCTTTTATTGGAACTCAGAGAATCTTCTGATTTCCTTCCAAAGGTTTTAATCTTGCCTGGCAGTGGGCTTTCAGAAAGATGTGTTTTTCAGAACATCCATCTTTTCTCCTCCCACCCTACGGCCATGTGAGAGTCTATCGGAATCATATTTAGAGAAAGCTGTGATGTTTTGGAGCTTTACAGATATCCTGAAGCTTCCTGGTGAGTCACCGAGTGAGAAGACGTTCTGGAAATAGCAATTTCCAGCCATATTGATTTGAGGAGCACAGGCTAGACTGTGGCTCTTGAGTGATTAAATCTCATGACTTATCCAGGACTTTCACAAGCTCCATAATCAAACAGAGAGGGTTAAGATGACCTGCATTCGTGCTAAATCGCTTCAGTCGTGTCTGACTCTTTGCAACTCTATGGACTGTAGCCCGCCAGGCTCCTCTGTCCTTGGAATTCTCCAGGAAAGACTACTGGAGTGGGTTGCCATGCCCTCTTCCAGGGGACCTTACTGACCCAGGGATCGAACATGCACCTCTTGTGTCTCCTTCATTGGCAGGTGGGTTCTTTCCCACTAGTGCCACCTGGGAAGCCCCAAGATGACTTGAAGTCATGGCAATTCACCCTACCAGAGTTCCAGGGGGAAAGTAATTTTCTGGCTGAGAACCTGAAATCCAGAAAGAAAAGGCTAGTTTAAAATGATGATATTAAGACCAAGTAACTGTCTTCTGCAGAAATCAAGGGAAACCAATGAGCAAAATCAGTAGAAAATAAGAGAGAATATACATAGGCTGGTCCTTATGGATGAATCCTTGGCGCTTCATTTCTATTTTTATAAACTGGATCAGATCACCCATGCCCCTGTGGAAAACCCTCTAAAGGCTTCTCCTTGAGCTAAGAATAAAACACTCCCTGTTTGCCTTGGCAGAGAAGGCCCCCGCCCTGATCTGGCCCTGGCCACCTTCTCTGCTCGCCCACCGCTCCAGCCTCTCTCCTCCTCCTCGAGTTGCCACAAGGCGCCAAGCGCTCTCTTCCCTGGGGGGCTTTCATAAGCTGCTCCCCGGGAGATGAGAACTCCTGGTCCCTTTTCCCATTGCCGGTCCTTCCTGAACTTCCCCGCAGCATGTCACACTCATGTCGATCTACTCAATTTCCAACAGAACACTGGTCACAGATTCAGGTTTTCTGTTTTACTTTAAGGGGTTCTCTGTATCCTTCACCACTGAGATCCCTACATCTGCAATAGCCCCTGGCACAGGAACAGTCATTCCCTCTTATCCAGGGCTTCACCTTCTGAGGTTTAAATCACCTGTGGTCAGGGGAGAAGGATGGGAGGTGGTGGTAGTTAGGGAGTTTGGGATGGACATGTACACACTTCTATATTTAAAATGGATAATCAACAAAGTCCTACTGTGTGGCATAAAGAACACTGCTCAGGGTTATGTGGCAGCCTGGATGGAAGAGGAGTTTGGGGGAGAATGGATGCAAGTATAGGCATGGCTGAGTCCCTCTGCTGGGGACTCATGGCTGAAATTACCACAACACTGTTAATCAGCGATACCCCAATACAAAATAAAAAGTGAAAAAAAATTACTTGTGGTCAATTATGGTTGGAAAACACTAAATGGAAAACTCCAAAAATAAACAATTCATACTCCATCCCAACTGGCAGGTGAATCGCTCCATTGTTCCGCATATCCCTCCCCTCAGTCAGTTAATCGCCACCTTGGTTATCAGATGGACTGTCGAGGAGTCACAGGGCTTAGATTCAAGTGACCCTTATTTTACTTAATAACGGCCCCAAAGCACACGAGGAGCGATGTGCCAATTTGTGCCAAAGAGAAGCCGTAAAGTGCTCCTTTTAAGTGAAAAGGCGAAACTTCTCAGCTTCCTAATGAAAGGGGGAAAAAAAGCATATGCTGAGGCTGCTAAGATCCACGGGAAGACAGAACCTCCTATCCGTGAGACTGTGACGAAGGGAAAAGAAATTCGTGTTAGTTTTGCTGTTGCACTTCAAACCGCGAAAGTTAGGGCCACAGTAGGTGATACATGTTTAAGATAGAAAAGGCATTAAATGTCTATAATAAGATGTGTTCAGTGAGAGACCACATTCAACTAACTTATTATAATATGCTATTATAATTGTTCTATTTTATTGTTAGTTGCTGTTGTTAATCTCTTACTGTCATTGTTTTATGAATTACACTCTATCACAGGTTTGGATGTATAGGGGAAAAGGTCATTCTACGGGGTTTGATACCATCCCGTTTCAGGCATCCACTGGGGCTCATGGAATGTATCCCCTACGGAGAAGGAGAGACTACTGTAGTTTCACTCAATAAATATTTTTTATTAAATGGTTGACTTTCATCATCCTATATTAACCTTGTCTTTTTTAAAAAAAAAACTGAAATATAGTTGATTTACAATGCTGTGTGAGTTTCTAGTGTAAAGCAAAGTGATTCAGTTATACACACATATACATTTTTTTAACATTCTTTTCCACTATGGTTTATTACAGGATATTAAATATAGTTCCCTGGGCTATACAGTTGGACCTTGTTGTTTATTTTATATATAGCAGTTTGTATCTGCTAATCCCAAACACCTAATTTATCCTGCCCATACTCCCTCAAGTCTTACCTAGCGATGTCTAATCTAATAGGGAAAATACCCACCACAAAACTAAAATGAGAAGTGGATGAAGTGGATTGGAAAAAGGCCACCTTGAACTGTCATTCCTAAAACACTTGCACATGGAAATCAGTAAGATGGACAAATAAGCAGAGGAAGCAGAGTCCCCTCCCGAGGCTCTGACATCCCTACTCAACTGTCAGCTGCCCCTGGGGTGACTTCAGGCTCTGAGAAATAGAGATGCAAGAGACAAGATAACATTGGCCAAGAGGACACTCATCCCAGGTGGCCCAGGAAACCCCAGAGCGGGGCGCTAGGAGCTCAAAGCTTGAAGACACCAAGGGCAAGACGGGGAGAAGAGAGTAGCTTCTAGCTAGGATGAATGTGGTACCTCCAGCCCCAAAGGACAAAGCAGGAATCCTGGGATGAACAGGGACTCTGCGGTGGGTGAGTGGGCAACAGGCAGAATAGAAGTGGGTGCCCACAGTGGTGGGGGACCGGGGGGCTACTCTGCCAAACTTGTGGGCTGACCTCAGTTACCCGCTGCCTATCTCCATCTTTCCCAAGAAACCACCCCCCCCATACCCAAGGAGTATGAGATGCATTCCTGGCTCCTCTGCCTTCTGACGGAGGCCCTGCAATCTGTAGCAAGCTCCCCAGGAGGCCAGCAAGGAGAAAAAGCAGAAGAAAGGCTGTTTCTCCACCCCTTAGATGAATTTTTCTAGAATGAAGGGGTTCTACAGTCGGCTCCATGACCCTGTGAGCCTCCATGACTCCATGACAGGCTGAGGACTCTTCCATGACTCCTCCGAGACAGTGAGACCCAAGTCCTAATCCTCCTCCGCTACTAATCACCACGGATGCTGAACAATTAATTACTCAATTCCTTAGCTATCAGGAGGAGAAAGGTAGTATCTCTCCTCTCCCTTCAAGGAAAGCAAAGGAGAAAAAGAAAAGATGATCCAATTAAAGAGGACCTGCATCCCTGATTAAGGAGAGATGGGGGACCATCAGAAGTCCTGTCAGGACCTTCAGGAATGTTCTTAAGAAGCCCAACCTTGAAAGGCCCTATTGCAAGCACTAATGAAGTCCTTTCTAGACCACAGAGACCACAAGGGACAAAATGAAAGACACAGAGAAATGGGGGTGACGTAGCCTGTTATACACAGACAAGCTTTGACAGGAGACAAGTAGTGACAGCTATCTAGGGGGTCTCCTAGCAGCTGCACAGCCCCCAGGGGAGTCAGGGGGAGGGGCGGGTGCACTTCTGGGGAATGTCAACTCCAGCTCCTCACTAGCTCATGACATTTCTCTCCCTTTAATGAGCCACGACATTTCGCTCCCTTGCAAATGAACCACGGGGTGGTGAGAATCCAGTGGGAGGAATTTCACTGTCCAAATGAAACAGACCAAAGCAAGAAATTTAAATCTGGAGACTCAACCAAGGCATTTGGATTTCGATCTTGTGCAGGAAGGGACGTGGCTGCAGGCAGAGCAAGGCTGAGCGAGGTAACGACACAATGAAAGCAGGTTTCAGAAACACTAACCAGGTATGAGGCCGAGAGGAGTGAGTCAGTTTGCCAAGAGAGAGGGATGGGATGAGCACCCGATGAAGGCACAGGTGAGAGGGGACAGATGGTGGAGATTTATGATGGCACCAGCACCTCATCTCCTAAGGAAGGCGTCTCTGACAGCAAGACCCCCGGTCCTGAAAAGCAAGGAACGCTGTTCATCAATTCAAAAGGCTCTTACCACCTGGCTAATGCCTACCCATTCAGGTACGACCAGGATGCCTCCCTGATCACTCTCCAGCTAGGTTAGGGACCCTTCATCCCACAAGACCCTACTGCCTTACAGGGGCAATAACATCAATCACATCCTAACTTTTTGGAGTTGACTAATCAGTTTTCTCAACCAAATCTTAAGCTCCTTAGGGCCTGGGTACAATTTATCTTAGAAATCACTGCATTCAAAATCCTGGGATCCAGAAAACTTTTTTCATTTGTTTAAGTTTTTACTGAATTTGCTACAATATTGTTTCTGTTTTCTGTTTTGGTTTTTTGGCCATGAGGCATGTGGGATCTTAGCCCCGCTACCAGGGATTGAAGCCACATCTCCTGCATTGGAAGGTTTAGTCTTAATCACTGGCCCACCAGGGGAGTCCTCAGGAAGCTTTTATTTATTTATCTTTATGGAAGTATAGTTGATTTAAATACTGTGTTAGTTTCAGGTATATATCAAAGTGATTATGCATATATATATATGTAATATATATATTCTTTTTTCAATTCTTTTTCATTATAGTTTATCAGAAAGCTTTTAGTCCATGTCAATTTCTCTTCGCAGAACTGTCCCAGATGGTTTTTCTCTTTAGAAAAATGATAACTAATACCTTTCAGGAAAGAAGAACAACCCAAGGGAGATGGCCCGTGAGTTCATCATTGCTGATGCTGGGTGATGGGTCCATGGAGTTGTACTGTTCTCTCCATTTTGGCAAGTGCTTGAAATTTTCCATAATAAACAGCTGAACATAAAAACAAACTGAAATCGCCAGGGGAAGAAGAAAAGATTTAGAATGCAGGGTTCCTCGCCTCCCATGGCATGAGGCTCATTTCCTAAAAAGACGACTCAGCCTTTAGTTACAACAGACCATCCTTGAAGAGCTCCACAAACAGCCGAACCAATGCGGGAACATGGAGAAGGCTGTTTGGGAAACTTAATTGCCATTTTAATGTGTTTTCATTGCATAGAAATGCTATTTAATGTAATGTTTTAGTTTCCATGTGCCATTTTGGGAAGTCACAGAGCTCCGAAAGAGGAAGCCAGGTTGTAGCTAAAGGAATCTGGGCCCATCTGACAACAATGAAATATTCCCCTTGACAGGCGGCCTGGGCCTTGGGCCTGTTTCTCCCCATGCACCCCTTGCACCATCCCTCATCTCCAGCACACACACACACACACACACACAGCCAAGTCCACGCCTGGCTGTCAGAAGGGAGAGAAACCAATGCCCAAGGCAGCACCGGGAGCACAGCTCAGGATAACTGGGGCAAAGCCAAACAGGATAAGTGGGCCACTTCCCAGGTGGTGGAGCTGAGAGTTTGGAAAATATCCCCAGCCTCAAAATATTTCTCATCCCTCATCTATGAAGGGCCCCCAGAACAAGGAAGCAGAGAGCTGAAATCGAAGCTGCCTCTGAACGTCTGTTTAATGACGCAGGCAGATATTTTTTCATGAGGCAGCTCCCTGAAAAGCGGAGCTTGCGGGTCTTTCGTGAGGTCCAGGCAGCCAGGCTGACCTCCGTGCTCCAAGCCAGGGGCTGTCCACACAGGTGATGAGGTGAGAGCTAGAAAGACCACCCACTAAGCTGTTTCTCACTGTCACACCTCTTAACAGCTGGGCAAGGAAGGGTGACCTCAGTGATGCTAGGAGAATGGACCCCAAATAAGCTGGACATAACACAGTCAGTGCGAGGGAACGAACTCTATTGCAGGTAAAAAAAATCATTTAAATCAAAAAATTTCAACTATATCTTAATACAAATACATTTAAGGACTTCCCTGGCAGTTCAGTGATTATGTCTCCACCTTCCAATGCAGAGGGGTGTGGGTTCACTCTCTGGTCGGGGAACTAAGATCCCACATGCTGCAAGGTATGGCCAAAAATAAAAATCAGTTCAGTTCAGTCATTCAGTCCTGTCTGACTCTTTGCGACCCCATGGACTGCAGCATGCCAGGCTTCCCTGTCCATCACCAACTCCCGGAGCTTGCTCAAACCCATGTCCATCCAGTCGGTGATGCCATCCAACCATCTCATCCTCTGTCTTCCCCTTCTCCTCCTGCCTTTAATTTTTCCCAGCATCAGGGTCTTTTCAAATGAGTCAGTTCTTTGCATCAGGTGGCCAAAGTATTAGAGTTTCAGCTTCAGCATCAGTCTTTCCAATGAACATTCAGGACTAATTTACTTTAAGATGGACTGGTTGGATCTCTTTGCAGTCCAAATATTATTTTAAAAATTCACGTTAAAAATACATTAAAAAAAGAAAGCAAGTGGACTTCCCCAGTGGTCCAGTGGTCAAGATTCCTTTCCTTCCACAGCAGGGGGCATGGGTTCGATCCCTGGTCAGGAAGATCCTGTGTACCACGTGGTACAGACAGTAAATAAATAAGTAAATAAAATTACTATCTTAAAAAAAGAAAGAATTCCTTTCTATATAGGGAGATGGGATCCAGGTTCTAGGAGGGAGTACAGTGGCACGTGCCAGTGACCATCAGAAACATCTAGCAGAAATAGGACACTGGGATGTCTGATAAGAGAAGGGAACCCTGACTACTCCAAGCATAGCGTCAGAGAAGTCTGCTGGGGGCAGGCAGGGCTGCCACACGTGTAGGCACAGGTTGCACACTGCCCAAATTTAGGGGGCACCACCACAGATTTTATTTTCCTCAGCTCCAAAATCATCGCGGACGGTAACTGCAGCCATGAAATTAAAATATGCTTGTTCCTTTGAAGGAAAGCCATGACAAACCCAGACAGTGTGTTAAAAAGCAAAGACATCACTTTGTGGACAAAGATCCGTCTAGTCAAAGCTATGTTTTTTCCAGTAGTCAAACATGGATATGAGAGTTGGACCATAAAGAAGGCTGAGTGCTGAAGAATTGATGCTTTTGAATTGTGCTGGAGAAGACTCTTGAGAGTCCTCTGGACCACAAGGAGACCAAACCAGTTATTCCTAAAAGGAATCAACCCTGAATATTCACTGGAAAGACTGTCGCTGAAGCTGAAGCTCCGATACTTTGGCCACCTGATGGGAAGAGCCAACTCACTGGAAAAGACCCTGATGCTGGGAAAGGTTGAAGACAAAAGAAGAGGGTGGCAGAGGATGAGATGGTTAGATAGAATCACTGACTCAATGGACATGAATCTGAACAAACTCTGGGAGATAGTGAAGGACAGGGAAACCTGGTGTACTGCAGTCTGTGGGGTCGAAAAGAACTGGACACAACTTAGGTACTGAACAGCCACAGATGTGTAATTTAATTATGATGGTTATCCAGCAGATGGCAGTAAAATGTCTCATGCCTTTTACTAATCTGCACAAAGTGTGTTTGAGTCAACAGGGTGCTAGTGACGTATCATGGGATTGGAGTTTAATGAGTCGATGAGGACCAGGGGGGTTGGAAAGGGCTAACAGGAATCCAGGGCTGAAGGGATGAAGTCACAAGCAGATGGACTCGGTCCCAACAAGAGGTCAGATCTGGTCACATCCCTGCTAATTAATGCTCTTCAAGGCTTCCCATTGCTTCTGGAATAAAACCCAACATCTTACCAAGGTCACCAAGATGTGTGCAGCATCTTACTCCCACCTTCTCTCCAAACTTCATCATGACCCTCACCCCTCAGGAGCTCCAGCCCTCTGGTTTGCTCTCTGAGCCTTGCAAACTCCAAGCCTGTTTCTGCTTCCCCAGGTTGCCTGTGGATGCTCTTCCCCAAGAACTCTGCTCAGCTGTCCAGTCTCCTCCTTCAGATCTCAGAGAGGAAATGCACCATCCTTTCTAAAGCCACGGACCCTCCCACCTGGGAAGAAGAGGCAGTAAATGGGACGAACATGAGGGGAGACTTCACAACAGTCTTCCTGGATCTTGGAAGAAAGAGGTGCAATCTATGGGAAAGAAGCAAAGATAACCTGGATGGGAAGAGAACTGCGGGCAGCAGAGGGTGGCGCCACGGCAAGGCGATGCTGTCGGAATCCACCCACAGCCCAGAGCACTGCCCCCACCCCCACCTCCTGAGGTCTTCAGCTTCCAGGCTTCTCTGCCTGGGGATGGATTGTTCTGTGTTTCCTGGGAGGACACAAGACTGGCCTGTGAGCTTGCACTCTGGACAGACCGGATGTGCCAGTGAATCAATACCCAGCAGTGATCCAAGGGATGGAGGACAGAATTTGAGCAAAACCCCCAGTGTTTGGTGAATCCATGGACACGAAAGTAGACCAGTGGTTGTTTAGGGCTGAGAGGGATGTAAGAGGCAGAGGATGGTGGCTGACAAGCACGAGGTTTCTTTCTGGGATGATGGATGTGTTCTAAAGTTGACTGTGGTGATGTATATACACAGCTTCGTAAATACAGCAAAAGTCAGTGAGGTCCACTCTTTAAATGGGAGAATTGTTTGGCATGTGAATTACATCTCACTAAAGCTCTTAAAAAAATACCCCAAGTCCTCTTCACTCCGGGAAAATGCTGACAGGGTTCCATGTAGGTTCTCTAGGTTCCCACAAGGCTGAGCTCCGTCACCCCCAGCAAAGGCTCGCTTGCTAAAAGCCTCCTGACTGCCTTCCCTTCCCCTGTGTTTTCTGGAATCTTCCCCCCTTGCAAATGGTTTGCCTCAAATCCCAGCCTCGGGGTCTCTGGGGGCACTGCCCACTAAGACATAGGCTCTGGTTGGAATCCTCGCTCTGCCACAAACTTATTAGCTTTGGGCAGGCTTAAGACTCAGGGAAGCCAAGTGTTTCCTTAGCTACAAAACAGAGATAATTACACCCACTTTATAAACATTTTTGTGAAGATTAAATAAGACAGCAAATATAAACACCCAGAACATCGCCGAGCACAAGAACTAACAGAGAGAGGAGGTAGTGAGGTGGATTGGTGAGCAGCTGGATGAGGAGCTGTCCACACACACACACGTGTACACACACACATGCATGAGGCACTCAGCACACACACAATGGCGTTCATGGTTTATCCCGGGAACGCGAGATGCTTCAGAATGCAGTTCTTGGGTCTGAGGCTTGTCATGGGGAGGGATCATGGTCCTCTGGAGGGAAGTGAAGCAGGAAGACTGTCCACAGCCTACAGATTCCTAACCTGCAAAACCCCTACCTGAGCAAGGCCGGGGACCCAAAGGACCTGGCTCATCAAGGCTGGTGCTCGTAGGGACCACAAACAGTCACCTCAACCAAGGACAGCAGCTCCCACCAAACACCAGGGCTCAGCAGACCTGCCAGAAAAGGCTGTATGTGTTCACCCCTCTGGATTTTCACGGCTGCTCCCACTTCGAAGGAACCAAAAAAATGGGCAAGGCTCTGTATCGCGTCTCTGTCTTAAGCAGCCAGTGGGAAATGGCGCAGAGTCACCAATGCAAATCCAGGACCAGTAGTTTCTGCTTGAGGAATTTGCTATAATGTTTCCAAGGTGCCAAAACCTAAACCCAGAATTAGCTGGCTTACCTTACCATAGTCACAAAAGACTCCTAAGATGTCTTTTAGAAATATGCTGATGGATGTCACACCCCTGTGGTCTTCAATTAGATTTCATTTCTTTCTTGGCCTGGAAACAAGGTCCCCAAGCACTACAGGTCACCCCAGGGAAAGATGTAAAGTAGAGAAAAGGTGAAGCCTGCTCGTAACAAGTTGGGGGACGGCTATGGACCCTTGCAAACTCACCATCTCACACTGGCAGCTTAGCCCCATCTCTCACAGTTTAGCTTAGCCACTTCTTGTCTCATTAGGATAAGAAAAGCCAGGCATGATTAGAATGCAGCAGCTTAATTTCTTGGGGGTGGACTAGAGCAGCTTAAAATAGTTAATATTTTGTTTTATCTTCATTGACTTGTCTAATAATGCAGAAAATATCCTTTTCGGGCATTGAACAAAGGAGATTATCCTGTCACACAAGCTTAGCAAAGCCTATGAGCTGAATGCCGATCCCGGGTGTACAGAACTTGAAATCCCCCTTCTTAAAACAATTAGGCTTACCCTAGAAGGAGACGCTTCCTTTCTCTCCCTCATCCCCTCTGCAAACACTTCCCAGCCATACAGATCTGCCTTGTAGCTCCTTTTCTCCTGTGGGAAAATGTGCAATGTTCTAGACTATTCTTCTATCCAGCAGGTAGTAAGTAGGTAATCAGAAGACAAAAGTGACTGCTGCGTTAAAGGAACGGCTGGATAACTGACCAACACTCTGGGTCGGGGACCCAGCTGTGTCCACAGATACCAGCCTGTTGATTTTCTCGGTGTATCAAGGCAACCCACAAAAAAATTCCAACTTGAGGGCCAAAAGGGGCTGGGGTAAGTGTTTACTTTCAGCAGAACCATTTAAAAATTTTTCCAGACCTATGACAAGGTTTTCTCCAGAAACACCGCAGTGGCACACATAAACACCAAGTGTTATTCATCATTTTGGCTGAACTTCATTTTCACTGTATTGGGTTGGCCACAAAGTTCAGGTTTTTGAAGTTCACATGATCTTACGGAGAAACTCAATCGAACTTTTTGACCAACCTATCTAAAAAACAGAATTCCCAAATAAGCTCAGGGTCAAAACTGTGTGTCCAAGTAGGGGAGGGAGGGGTGGGGTAACCTCACACCTTCTCATGCAACAAACATGGCTTTTTGAAGCCTTCCTTCTGTAGCTCAGGTGGTGTGGCCTCCTGCCTGCTTTTGATTCTTGGTTTTGCTTTAGCAAAGATGCAGAAAGAGGGAAAAAAAAAACTAGAGCAATGAATCCTGTGGATTCCACATTTCAGGTATGTATCCTGAAACGCTTACAAAGCAGCTAAGAGAAATGTTGCTGCTGCTGCTAAGTCACTTCAGTCGTGTCCGACTCTGTGCGACCCCATAGATGGCAGCCCACCGGGCTCCCCCGTCTCTGGGATTCTCCAGGCAAGAACACTGGAGTGGGTTGCCATTGCCTTCTCCAATGCATGAAAGTGAAAAGTGAAAGTGAAGTTGCTCAGTCGTGTCCGACTCTGAGCGAGCCCATGGACTGCAGCCCACCAGGCTCCTCCATCCATGGGATTTTCCAGGCAAGAGTACTGGAGTGGGGTGCCACTGCCTTCTCTGAAGAGAAATGTTAGCAGATGCCATTGCTTCTTTCTCTCTCTGTCCTCACATCTTTTGTTAAGTTCTCTGAGAAGAGGCATCTACAAAGGGCCTTCAAAGGGCTTATATGCAGGAGGAAAATGTAATCAAATAATCACACAATTAACTGCAGAATTGCTGGAGTTGGACACTCCAAAGGAGAGGCACATGCTAAGAACTTACAAGAAGAAGCTTTTAAAAATTTTTCTAAATTATTTAAATTAATTAATTTTGGGGTGTATGTGTGTTGGGTCTTTGTTGCTACACAGGCTTTCTCTAGTTGTGGTTAGCAGGTTACTCTCTCGTTGTAGCATGCAGGCTTCTCAATGCATGGGCTTCTCCTGTCGTGAAGCACCGGTTCTAGGGCACTCGGGCTTCGGTAGTCGCAGTTCCAGGGCTCTAGAGCACAGGTGATGGCACCCTACTCCAGTACTCTTGCCTGGAAAATCCCATGGACGGAGGAGCCTGGTGGGCTGCAGTCCATGGGGCTGCGAAGAGTTGGACACGACTGAGCAACTTCACTTTCACGCACTGGAGAAGGAAATGGCAACCCACTCCAGTGTTATTGCCTGGAGAATCCCATGGATGGGGGAGCCTGGTGGGCTGCCATCTATGGGGTTGCACAGAGTTGGACACGACTGAAGCGACTTAGTGCAGCAGAGCACAGGTTCAATAGTTGTGGTACATGGCTCAGTTGCTCCTCAACATATGGGATCTTCCAGGACCAGGGGTTGATCCCATGTCTGCTGCATTGGCAGGCAGATTCTTTACCACTGAGCCACGAGGGAAGCCCTAAAAAGAATCTGTTCTGAACAGGAGTGCTCTGCAGGTTCTCCAGAGGAGCTGACTTCTGAGTGATGAGCAGGAATTAACTGATGGAAGGGGGAAGACAAGACATCCCATGAGAGGGACAAGCGTGTGCAAAGGCCCTGTGGCAGCGAGTGATGTGGCAGGAAGAAGAAGAGGAGGGCTGGTGGGGTGAAACCAAACAAAACGAGGGGTCAAATTGGTCCAGCCAGGGCTGGAGAGGTAGCTATGACCAGGGCCCCCAGACTCTGTGGGCCAAGTAAAGGATGAGACTTCTAATCCTAAAAGCTGAGCTAACCCACTGCATTATGAGGGTCTTAGCACTCAAGCACATGGGTATGATCCAATTTGCATTTTGACAAAAACCCAGGGGTTTTGACAGAATGTCGGAAAGGGATGGAGGCAAACCAGCCTGAAGGTTACAGCAGAAGGGCAGAGAAAAGATGCAGCCGCTGAGTCTAGGGTGGCTGCAGCACCGAGACCTAGAGGCAGAGAGGCAGAGACAAGAGATATTCAGGATGTAGCAATGAGAGCTGAATGGGACATGGAGGGCGAGGGACAGCAGGCGTCCGGCTGGGGGGCAGGATTTGTCACTTTCTCTTCTGGCCAAAGGTGGCCTGCACCCTCTTGGGTTTCCTCTGTGCTCATGGGCTAATCCTTCTTTCTATGTGGGTGTCCCCAGCTCTCTTCTTTTCTACTTTTCTCTCTATATAACTTCCCATCTTCTCTAAGCGATCTTTCTCAGCCTCACAAGTTTAAATAATGATAATGAGCTTCCAAATCTCTTACACCAGCCCTGAATTCTGTGGACTCATATATCTAGCTGCCCACTTTAGCATGTCCACATGAAGGTCCAACAGGCATCTCAGATGCAACACAGCCAAGATAAAACTTGCAAGTCACCCACTGAACAACAGCAAGCCCTCTAGCATACATCCCCTCAAGTCTCTGCCATCTCAGGAAATGGCATCCCCATCCTTCACTGCATGGCTCAAGCTAAGGGTCTAGAGATTCTCGATTCTTCTCTCATCTTCATCCTCCCCACATTTGTTGTTGTTCAGTCACCAAGTTGTGTCCGACTCTTTGCAACCCTGTGGATTGCAGCACGCCTGGCCTCCCCGTCCCTCACCATCTCCCAGAGTTTGCCCAAGTTGATGTCCATAGGGTTGGTGATGCCATAGAACCATCTCATCCTCTGTCACCCTCTTCTCTTCCCCCACATTTAATGCACCAACAAATTTTGTTGACTGGTATTAAGAAGCAGGAAAAAGGAAGATTTAAGAAAGAAATGACATTTCATTAAATGGTAGTTAACTTGGACATGACGCTCAGGGATGAAAAAAATACTGTCGCACTGTCTTCCTGCCTCTGGAGCTTCCTAAGAATATACTTCTTCCGAAAGAGTTGCTATGGAGATTCACAAAGTATTTCAAAGTCTTGTGGGTCATCCTTACAGGTGGAGTTGGCAGAGTGCAGATTTCAAAGAAAATACCAACAGATGCTCTTAGCATCAAATGTCACCGTGTCCTCAAAGATAGCTTAACTCAGGGGTTTTGCATTTTCATGGAACCACAGAATCTCAGGGTTAGGAGGACCCTTAAATGCCATCTATTTCAGCCCTATTCATCTCTTGGATGCAGTTACCTGGCTCCTGCTAGAACATCCATCTCCATGGTTTTCTAAGACAGCCTAATAGTTCATTGTCACAGCTTTGTAATCACATCTACAGGTCCTCTGCTCCCAGCCTCCACCATATCCTGACCCTCTGCTTTAGTTCATCCTGACTCTGAGCAAATGTACATTCCATTCTCTCCTTATACCCCTCTGCCCATCACTTTAACATTTCAAGTTCTGGCTCAGAAATCCAAATTCCATTCACTGACACCAACTCTGAGGCTAAACATCCACCTTTTCCGTATCTTCCTTTTTCTGGGTCCCCTGACCCTTTCTCGCTTGTATATTATAAAAGTACACCAAGACGCGTCATAGAAAACACGGAAAACACTAGTAAGGACTTTGTGAGAGCAATCACCCATCTTCCGGCCCACGTGGGCTGTCACATCTGAGTTCTTTGCGTGCACAGATAAGAAGCGTGATCATACATGCCCATGTGCACACATGTGCTTTTGAAGTAGAATCATGTGGCACTGTGTGCTTTGCAAACTGCCTTTTACACAGAATAATAGTACAGAGTGGGCGTGCTTCTTCCTCAAGTCCCAGCCATCTGCAGGATGAATCGTTGCAACGAGCACCTGGGTTCCCAAAGCTAGCTGCTCCTGCCGGTGCCCCACAGAGGATATCCCGTCACTTCCGGCTTCCCATTGGCCCACAGCAGTGAAGGCAGGGGTGGGTAGCAGCAGTAACTGCCACTGACCTTGGCTGGCTGTGTGCAGCACTTGGAGGGCACACTCCAGGAAAACAGCACACTTCTTAAAAGGCACGGTGGGTCCACATGTAATGTAGGCTGAGTCATGCGCCCCGCCCTCCACCCCAATTCACATAAGTCCTTATTACCCCTGTATGTCAGAATGTGACTACATTTGGAGATCGGTCTTTAAAGAGGTAATCAAATTAAAATGAGGCTGGGACTTCCCTCGTAGTCCAGTGGTTCAACTCCGTGCTCCCAACACAGGGGGCCCAGGTTCTCTCCCTCATCTGGAAACTAGATACCCCATGCCACAACTGAGAGTTTGCATGCTGCAATTAAAAAGCTCTCATGTGCTGCAAACTAAGACCTGGTGCAGCCAAATGAATAAATATTAAAAAGAAAAATAAAAACAGGGCTTCCCTGGTGGTCCAGTGCTTGAGAATCTGCCTGCCAATGCAGGGGACACGAGTTCAATCCCTGGTCCAGGAAGATTCCTCATGCTGTGGGCAACCAAGTCTGTGCACTGCAAGTACTGAAGCCCGCGAGCCCTAGAGCCTGTGCTCTGCGAGCTGCAAGAGAAGCCACCACAATGAGAAGCCCGTGCACCGCAACAAAGAGTAGCCCCCACTCGCCACAACTGGAGAAAGCCCACTTGCAGCAACGATGACCCAGTGCAAACCAATAAATTAAAAAAACAAAAACTAAGAAGAAAAAAAGAATTGACTGCTTCTACGGGTGTCAAGGTTGGAAAGGTCTAGCACAGGGTGCATTTCAGGAAAATGGGTACAAGTGAGGCAGCTCTGGGCTAGGGAAGAGGACCTAAGACAGGTCCAGGTACCCCTGGAAGCATGGACATTGGATCTAGCTCCTGTTTACAGAAGAAAGATCTCAGAGCAGATTTCTCCAGGTCAGTGCTTCTCAAAGCCTCGCCCCCAGACCAGTGGCATCAGTATTATCCAGTGACGTATTAGAACTGCAAATCCTTTGGGCAGCAAGGAGATCAAACCAGTCAATCCTAAAATAAATCAACCCTGAATATCCATTGGAAGGACTGATGCTGAAGCTGAAGCTCCAATACTTTGGCCATCTGATGCAAAGAGCCGACTCACTGGAAAAGACCCTGATGCTGGGAAAGATTGAAGGCAGGAGGAGAAGGGGATGACTGAGGATGAGATGGCTGGATGGCATCACCGACTCAATGGACATGAGTTTGAGCAAACTCTGGGAGACAGTGAAGGAAAAGGAAGCCTGGCGTGCCAAGTCCTTGGGGTCACAAAGAGACGGACAGGACTTAGCAACTGAACAACAGTGTTGCCCTAGACCTAATAAATTGGAAAATTCTGTGTGGGGCACAGCACCCTGTGCTTGAACAGATCCTCTGCACAGTTGCTCAGGGTGTCTTCTCCAATTGCATCAAGATGGTGCTGGGGTCTGCCACCAAGGGCCACTTCCACCTGGCCAACCTGCCTGAGCTGAGAATGGAACCCAGTGCCTCTCCCCTGGCACAGATAGAAGACTGATTTACCAGGGTGTGCAGCTACTTTAAATCTTCTCCAGAACAAGGCAGGGAACAAACGTATAAATAATGCCGCGTACTTCTTGGGCCAGGATAGCCCTCACTACAAATCATAAGCTGTAAAATGCAACTGGTGGAAAGCAGTCGCCCTGACAATCTCTTATATTCCCTAAGGAAAAATGAACCCACCTCACTGCCACCCTTACCTCCGCTCCCACCACCTCCACCACCTGTCCCCCAGCTACTCAGTATCACCCAAAAGACCCAGGAGAACAGGCAGGAGATAGAGCCCAGGGCATCAGAGGCCAGCGTTTTGAAGGGACTGGCTCCCCTTGCCCATGAAATGCCAACCTGGTCCTTCAAGATGCTGTCCTACTCTGCCTATACCCACCATGTGCTCTACAAATGCTTACAGGGCTCTGCTGTCATCACTCCATCATCTGATCATTCTCTCTAGTTCTCTTTCACTCTATCTAGTTATTCTATCTTGCCATCATTCTGTCTAGTGAGGGCTTATTCTAGTTAGCACCTCACCTTCTACACCTGATCTCAGTCAATTCTTGTCAGTTCTTACAACCCACCTGGGTGATAACGGGCATTCAGATGAACTTTGTTCAGATGAAGAACGAGGCTCGGAGCATGTGAGTCATTCCCCGTAGTGAATACCTGACTCCAAAGTCGGTTGATGAGATCAGTCTGTTTCTGAAACTAGGAGTGTCACACTTGTGATCAGACTGAAGGCAGAGGCCAAAGTAAGATCTCAAATTAGTGAGCTAGAGGCACTAAAATATCTGAAGCAGGGTGCTCAGTGCACAGTCAGGGTTCAAGCTGACAAGAACAACTAGAGACAGAGACGCAGATGTATAGATATATAGATACATGGCTTGTTACAGAGAATTGACCCCATACGACTACGGGAGATGGCTAGGCAGTCTCTGGAAGGCTGTAAGCTTCATGCTTGATGTTGGAGCTTGAATCTCACAGAGTAGATGGTCAGGAAGGGGAGACGAAGGTTATAAGATGAAGAAGCAAGAACAAGCTGGAATCCAAGCCCACTCCTGGGCTAGAGAAAATCATAATTTAAAATAAATACATGCACCCCAGTGTTGATCGCAGCACTATTTACAATAGCCAGCACACGGAAACAACGAAATGTCCATGGACAGATGAATGGGTAAAGAAGCTGTGGCACATATACTCAAGGGGATATTACTCAGTCAGAAAAAAGAATGAAATAATGCCATTTGCAACAACATGGATGGATCTAGAGATTATCATACTAAGTGAAATACGTCAGACAGAGAAAGACAAATATCATATGATATCACTTATATGTAGAACCTAAAAAAAAAGATACAAATGAGTTTATTTACAAATCAGAAACAAACTCACAGACATAGAGAACAGATTTATGGTTACCAAACGGGAAAGGTGGGGGGAGGGATAAGGAGGTTGGGATTAACATGTACACACTACTGTTATATAAAACAGATAATCAACAGGACCTACTGTATAGCACAGGGAACTCCATACTCAACACTCTGTAATAACCTACAAGGGAAAAGAATCTGAAACAGAATAGATGTATGTGTAACTGAATTACTTTACTGTAACCCTGAAACTAACACAACATTGCAAATCAATTACATTCCAATATAAAAATAAAAAATTTTAAAAAGGACAAGCTGGAGACCACAAGCACGAGCTGGAGCCCAGAAGGATGAATGAAACTCATCAAAGTATCTCCTTGCCTCTAACCTGAGTGGCCTGGCTTCCTGCAGAAGCCAAGGCCCTTCATTGTGGAACTAAACACATATACACTGGACCTAGAAGTTGTAGCCACAAAGGAGGCTCTCAGGAAAGGCGGAGCAGCTGCAGAGCAGCCAACAAGTGGAGGCAGCAGAAGATAGAAAGTGTACATGAGTCACAATGCTGTTTCACCTCCATTGTCCGTATCTCCCCTAGGAATCTCTCTTGTGGTCCGTCCTACTGGAAAACACACAAGGAAGGGAATTGGAGGAAGCGTAGTTAGCCAAGCCAAGCCAACACATCCCCAAGCTACCACACCCAGCTTTTATCTAAGCTGGGTCCGTTGGAAGGACTCATCAGGTGGGCTTTCATAAAGGACTCCTAGCTACCTCCTGAGAAAGCGCACTGGCTTAGTACAAAGCTGGGAGACCACATTCAAAAGAGAGAGGTGACTGCAAGTCTGGGGTATGTGGTGTCTTTGCTTTATGATCTTCACAGGCAGGCTGCAAAGGCTCCCTGCTCTTGAACTCTGTGCTGACCGGGCTGCGGTGAAAGGGCTTTTTCAGGAAAATCTCCGATGGGTTTTGAAAGCACAGGCCTCAGTAGGATAGGCACTGGCCACTTTTGCAATGATGAGAGGGACAAAGACCTTGACATCAGACACCAATGGCTTCACTGACAGGTCACATGGGTTGCCAAAGCACCTTGGGTGACCATGAACAGTTGTGCCAGCCATGGGCACCGTCCTACCCATGGTGTTGGCATTTGGGGCATCAAAGCAACAGGAGAAACCCCACAGGGGATCAGGCAAGAAAAGTGGAGAGCATCATGCTGGTGGCAAGGAGAACTGACTGCACAATCCTGCCAGAACTGTGTGGGAGTCCTCAGAGGGGTTCCCAAGAGCCTGTGACCATCCCTGGGACCAAGTTTTAACCATCGGCCCAATGGTGTTATTTAGCAAAGCCAAGAAAACACGAGTTAAAGTCCTCAAAGGGCCAAAGCACACCTGGAACCAAAGGCATCTTCTCAAAGGAGAGACCTGGTTGGCTGAGAAGGGGTTTACTTCAAAGGAGAAAGAACAGGGCTCCATCAACCTCGTGAGAGATATGACATTCCTCACAAAAGCAGATCTGCTGCAGTGTCTCCACTGGAACACTTTCTAGAAACACAGCTGGAGCAGCCCCAAAGTGGACCCTGAAGCCGGAGGACATCAGAGTAACCCAGAGCAGATTCTTCAAGCCCCGGTCCGTTCAAATGCAACGTTGTTATGCATCTGTGTGTGAGTCAGACCTCATCTCAGCAAACATAATCTTCCATGTTACAACCTCTGGACATTTCAACACTGATGCATCCTTTTATTTGCAAATGAATGAGCTCCAGCAAGAAAAAAAAAAAGAAAAGAGTCCTCCTCTAAGACCGAATTAGGGAGACTTCTTTCTCAATGACCAGCTGAAAAGAAAAGGTCTGTGCTGTAGATCACTCACAGATTACCTCCCCTGCATCAATGAACTCCTTGAGTGTCATTTGAAGCCATGCTGAGCTGTAATCAAGGCAGTGCTTGCTGTCAGCCTGTCATGGCCAGTTCTCTATGGCTTCCACCAAGAACCTAAGATGGAGCCCACCTGAAACCCTATGTGTTGAGAAATACAGTGTAAAACTTAAAAAAATTTTTTTCTAATAGTTTTTTTTTAATTAACTTTTTGGTTTTTTTCACTTGAAATATTTTTTGAAATTCAAGTATAGAGATTGAGACAGTCATCCATATGGTCCCCATGGGCTGTGCAAGGCTCTGTCATAAAGCCATTAGTCTTTTATTATTATTATTACTGAAGTATAGTTGATTTACAAAATGTGTTACTTTCTGCTGTACAGCAAAATGATTCAGTTATACATATATATGTATTCTTTTCCACTATGGTTTATTACAGGATATTGAATATAGTTCCCTGGGCTATACAGTAAGACCTTGTTGTTTATTTATTTTGTATCTAGTAGTTTGTATCTACTCACCCAAACTCCTACTTCCGCCCTCCTCGCCACCACTTCCCCTTTTGGTAACCATAAGTTTGCTTTTTATGTATGAGTCTGTTTCAGTTTTGTAGAGAAATTCATTTGGGTCATATTTCAGATTCCATATATAAGTGATATCATATGGTATTTGTCTCTGTCTGACTTACTTCACTTAGTATGATAATCTCTACGTCCACCCTATGCTGCAAATAAAGCCACTGTTCTTGCACAGACAAGATACCCCTGTTACATTGTTCTCCCCAAGCCTGCCTCATGACAGGGGGCAACAGGGAAGAGATTGGAGCCGTGAATGCTTGTCTGATGGTTACAGTTGAGTATTTCCCAAAAATGAAGAAATGAAAAGGGATCTGGCCTCTGAGATGGTTCTATTGTTTTTCTTCTGCAGCAGATGGGCTTCTGAGTTCCAATCTACAGCTGACCTTGGCTCCTTTAGAAGAACAGGAATTTATGAAAGGATGCATAAACTCAGCTGCCATTCTGGGTGAGAACAAGATGCCACAACAAAGACAGGCACCACTTCTCCTCTCAGAGGCTTCTCCTCCCTGTGGCCAGAATAGTCGTGACACCTCCTCCTCTCACTATCTCCCCTAGCTCCTGGTAGCTGAGTCTGATTAGAGAAGATGATTCTCAGACTGGCCTTAGCTGCAAGGGAGGCGGGAAAGCCAGTTTCTACTTTGAGCTTGGAAAGGAGAGGCTCACGGTGGAAGCTCCCCGAAAACATAAGGAAGGTGGGCCCAGGTGCTAGACAGCCACAAAGCAGGGAGACAGACAACAGACAGCAGGACCCCGAGGGGGTCCCTATTTTTTCTGGCCCTTACCACTCTGTGGTTCAGAAGAGGCAAAAACATCAGCTGTGGATTTATTTAAAACTCCAACTTCCAGAGTATGTACTGGAATTGGATCATTTCAGCTGTAAATCCTAGAGTCTCTAAGTGTTCAGAGCCAAGTACAGATAGGCACAGGAGACCTCTCAGCGAATGGTCTCAATAAGATTCTCAATCAATGAAGAACTCGTTCATTGTATCCAGTTTGATGTGTTTGTTATGGTCAGAAACTTACATCAGTTCACACCTGGAAGATTTTCAGACGTGCGTCTGAAACCCCATAGGTTTTACTGACAGAGTCAGAGTGGATACACGAGAGGGTGAGCGATAGCACCGGAGAAGCCAGGGCCCTGGGTCCCCACCTGGGACTGTGACCTGTGCTACAACCGTCAAAGGCCTATTGTTCAAGTACAAAATGAAAGGATTAAAGCACATCAATTATTTTCAAACTTCTGTTGAGCAGCAGGAGGGCCAGCTGAAATATGCAATCTGCCATCAACCAAAGAGCAGAGGAAAGAGCAGTGATGATGGGGTGATGCAATGGGTAATACCTGGAGAACCCCTCCCTCTCCCCTCTGGCCCCACTATAGACACTGGGACCCCCTCATCACACCCTGTGGGACCTGAACAATGTCATTTGAAAATCATCGACTCTGTGGTTTCTAAACTTCCTTCCAGGGCTCTGAGTCTGAGTCTCAGACTCTCACCCTGGATGCAAGCTTCCTAGCCTCAGCACTCTTCACATCTTGGGCTGTGTAATTCTTTGTTATGGGCTGTCCTGTGCCTGCCAGGATGTTTAACAGTATGTCTGCCCTCTACTGACTAGATGTCAGCAGCACCCCTAGCTGTGATGGCCAAAATTGTCACCATCTATTGATTGCAAAGGTCCCTCAGAGGACAAAATCTTCACCCACTCCTTTGGGAAGCACAGTCCTAGACTGATTTAAAATTCTATTAAATGTCACACTCCACTTCTTCAGCATTCTCATCAACCTATGTTTTATCCTCATTCGTTAAAAAAAAAAAATACAATCTCCTTTTAAGCTAGCAATGAGGCACTTGCTTCTGCTATTCAGGGGATTTGTGAGTAGGCATTTTTATATCCTATGGGCACGCTCCATGACTTCTGGTCATTGAAAATCACGCATCTTTTCATGTAATTGTCCTTTTCGCTGTCTGTATCTCCCCAGCAGCTGAGAGGCTTGGATAACACAAAACCCATCACTGCTAACACCTTCCACCTCCACCTAAGACCTGGAGCCATAATCTCCAACTAGAGCAATCATCCTTTCACTCATAATCCTTTTCATTATTCTCTTCCATGGGTCACAGATCCCCATCAGCCAACGGAATCATTGGGTCCTGAATCACACAGTCCACCAACTGAAAAGCATCAACTGGGAGCAGGAAGGAAAATGAAGATGATAGTAACAACTATGATGGTGGTGACAACAATGATAGATAATTATTATTTTCAGAAGACTCACTGGAAAAGACCCTGATGCTGGGAAAGATTGGGGGCAGGAGGAGAAGGGGACGACAGAGGATGAGATGGCTGGATGGCATCACCAACTTGATGCGCAAGAGTTTGAGCAAACTCTGGGAGATGGTGAAGGACAGGGAAACCTGGTTTTCGGTAGTCCAGGAGGTCACAAAGAGTTGGACACGCCTAAGCAACTGAACAGGTAACAACGATAAAAGACTTATATAGTAAACCTTACTATAAGTCAGATGCTTTATTATACTCTGAGCACTTTAGACTTTACAGATGCCCCAGGACTACTAGGAAGAATTGTCTGAACTTGGGGATGGCTAGGAGATTCCTGATCCTTTCAGTGAAAGGCTGGGTGTGGTCCAGCAGAACCTCTGGGGAGAGGGCATCTTTGACCGACTTTCTGTTGAGGGCGCTATTTGACGACTCTGCAGTCAACTCCTGGAGCTGCTGTAACAAACTGCCACGAACTGGGTGGCTTTCAAACAACAGAAATTTATTCTGAGTTTCACTGGGCTGAAACCATGACCTTGCCCTTCACACTCGGCAGGAGAGATTCTATTCCTGTTTCTTCCAGTATGTGATGGCTGCTGGCATTCCTTGGCTGGTGGCCACAGCACTCCACTCTGCCTCTGAGGTCACACTGCTCCCTGGTGCATGGATGTGTGTGTGCACACATGAGTGTATGCCAAATCTCTCTTTGCTTCCTTCTGGGATACATGTGGTTCCAGTTAGGCCTTTTCAGGTGGTGCTAGCAATAAAGAACCATCCTGCCAATGCATGAAACGTAAGAGAGGTGGGTTCAATCCCTGGGTCAATAAGATCTCCTGCAGAAGGAAATGGCAATTCCCTCCAGTATTCTTGCCTAGAGTATCCCATGGACAGAGGAGCCTGGCGGGCGAGGGTCCACAGGGTCACAAAGAGTTGGACATGACTGAAGTGACTGAGCACACAACACACGGGATGATCTAGGATAATCTTTTCATCTCAAAACCTTTACTTCAGTCACATCTGCAAAATCACTTTTGCCATGTAACAGTCACAGGTTCTGGGCAACAGTCCTATGAATATGGATATCTCTGGTTGGGGGGGAGCGGGAGAGCGTTAGTCAGCCACCCCCTGCAGAAGTGTCTGCCACATTCTAGAAAACTGAGAACAGTGCAGATGCCACTTGTGATACATTTTTTTCTGAAAAGAACATAAATCTTTTCAAATCAAAATTTCATTTGAACTGGGCTTGACATCTTATTGATTCTTCCATGAATTAACATCTTGAATAAAATGTTATGTTTTCAATTGATACGTAAGACCCGATTATACCTTTTTGAAAACTACACTTCTGCAATATTAACTCATTAATCCTCATGGCTAGCCCATCAGAAGGCTGCTGCTATTTTTCCTCATTTTAAAAATGGTAAGATTCAGCCTGGATGGGAAAGGAGTTTGGGGGAGACTGGATACATGTAAACGTGTATGGCTGAGTTCCTTTGCTGACCACCCAAAACTATTACAACATTGTTAATCATTATACTCCAATACAAAATAAAAAGTTAAAAAAATAAAGATGACAAAATTGAGTTCCAGAGAGGTCAGGAGATTTGTCCAAGGTCACACAGCTAGGAAGGATGATGTGGCTTGGGCAGCAACTGTACTGTACTGTTGTAATGTGGTAGCTAGGGGCTTCCCTGATAGCTCAGTTGGTAAAGAATCCACCTGCAATGCAGGAGACCCCAGTTCTATTCCTAGGTTGGGAAGATCCGCTGGAGAAGGGAAAATGCTAACCACTCCAGCATTTTTGGGCTTCCCTTGTGGCTCAGCTGGTAAAGAATCCACCTGCAATGCGGGGGACCTGGGTTTGATCCTTGGGTTGGGAAGATCCCCTGGAGAAGGGAAAGGCTACCCACTCTGGTATTCTGGCCTGGAGAATTCCATGGGTTGTATAGTCCATGGGGTGGCAAAGAGTTGGACACAACTGAGCGACTTTCACTTTCAGACTAAAAAACCTGTAAGGTCCCATCAGATCGGCTTTGCTGTGAGTCCATAAATGCTTGGCGTTTGCTTTGCAAGTTCAGGAAACATCTTCCATGACGAACCATGTGAAAAATGAAGCACAGATAAGGCTTCCTGAGGCAGGATATAGTGATTGGTTTGGTTGAGGAGAGTTGGGGTATTTTTCTCTTACTTCAGAACACAATCATCAAATGCAAATATTAGGATTGAGCCAATACACATATGCAAACTGAAAAGAAAACATCTAACGACAGAAAAGCACTATGGGTTACTTAAAATCCCCAACTGCTAAGGATGGAGCTCTAGAAGGTTCCTGTGTTTGCTGGAAGGGATGATGGGCTTGAGAAAATCAGACTGGAAAAGCTAGGAGGTAATGTACTTAGTGTCAGAGAAGCAGAGAAAGATATCAAGGGAAGAGGGGGAGGCAACTGGGAGCCAGTGAAAAAACTGAAGGGTAGAATCAGGTTTTAATGGCAATTACGTCTAGTTCTAATGTGGCATGTGACATGGCCTTCTCTACAATACCTCTCGCGTTAATTGCCTGTGAAATCTATTTTACACAAAACATGCTCTGTGGAGCCGAATTTGTTTTTGGAAGATTCAGTGCTGAGTTCTACTTCCAGAAGGATGAGGGATAAAAACAGGGACCCAGTCACATTGGACCGTGCATAATTATATTTTAAAACTATATGTATGCTTTTCAAAATGTCCAATGGATTATCTGTGATGCAGGGAATCAGACTGGCAGGATTTCAGGCCATTACTGCATCCCAAATTTAATGAATGTGCATGAAAAAAAGCAAAAAATAAAAAACGGAAAGAGGGAGAATCAATGATTGGGCTGTTATTAAAAAAAAAAAAAAACAGTCTAAGTATTATTCAATACGCAAAACACGCACCCTCACTCTCTGAAATCCAAAGTCAGACAGATGACTTCGTCTGTGATTCTCCCTCACTTGTTTTCAGAATTCAGGTTTCCATGGGTGTCTTTCAGCTGAGTAAGTTCCCCAGTCTGTTTGTTTTCCAATCCACTTTAAATATCTGCCTAGGTTGTGGGGTTTTAGCATCATCTTGATTCTTCTGCTTGGATCAGTTTTTTCATCTCTAAAAACTCATAGTTTGAAAAGAGTTCTTCTTCCTGAATCTGTGTCTGAATAACCAGAGAGAAATCCACTGACTGTCCAAAGCCAAGGGACTTCCCATCCAAGTGCGCCCTTCAACTTGGCTTCCATGTCCAGTGGTGTTTCTCCCTCCATCACTAGAAAGAACAAAAACCAACCAACCAACCAGCTAACCAACTCAACCCCCCATCTTAACATTGTATTTATATCTTAATTCTTATTTTTTAAGTACATCATTGTTATTAATTTCCTACTCAGACTACTATCTTAAATATAAGGGTACCAAAGATGTTGAGACCAACTATTTTTTTTTTTCCTGATGAACAATATTTGTAATTGCATGATAAAGTCCCATTGGTCCTCTGATCCCTGGCCTCAGTTTTATTTAAAGACCACAAATAGTGGCTGATATTAAGGCCCTAGGGATGCGTACTACTGGTACTATTTTTTTGAGGCTTTTGTGGTTTAGTCACTAAGTTGGGTCCGACTCTTTGTGATCCCATGGACTGCAGCCCGCCAGGCTCCTCTGTCCACGGGATTCTCCAAGCAGGAATACTGGAGTAGGTTGCCATGTCCTCTCTAAGTCCTTCTCAAGTCCTCTTTCAAGGCTTAATTAAGATAAAATTGACGTGTGGCACTGTGTATGTTTAAGGTATACAAGGTAATGATTTGATACGTGTATAAACTGAGAACTAATTAGTATGGCAGGGTGAGTTAACACCCCCATCACTTCACGTAACTGTCTTTTAAAAAAAAATTTAGAGACTTCCCTGGTGGTCCAGTGATTAAGACTTCACACTCCCAGCACGGTGGGCCTGGGTTCAATCCCTGGTCAGGGAACTAAGATCCCCCAAGTTGAAACTAAGAGCTAGCACATCATATTAAAATTTTTTAAATTTATATTAATAATCATAATTTTTATTTTGTGCTGAGAACATGTAAGATCTACTCTCTTACAAACTGGAAGGACTGATGCTGAAGCTGAAACTCCAATACTTTGGCCACCTCATGCGAAGAGCTAACTCACTGGAAAAGACCCTGATGCTGGGAAAGACTGAGGGCAGGAGGAGAAGGGGATGACAGAGGATGAGATGGTTGGATGGCATCACCAACTCAATGGACATGGGTTTGGGTGAACTCCGGGTGTTGGTGATGGACAGGGAGGCCTGGTGGGCTGTGGTTCATGGGGTCGCAAAGAGTCGGACACGGCTGAGTGACTGAACTGAACTGAATGCAGTATAATCACCATGGTGGTACTACTGTTAATTTACAAATGACAAAATCCGAGGCTTTAATAAAGTTTAAATAAGTCGCACAAAGTGACACAGTAGAGCCAACATTTGAATCCAGGCCTCTGGGACTCCAGAACCTTCTTTGGCATAGCTCCTCTATCCCTTCAGCAACACTGACCCCCTAGCAGTTCCTAGAAACTGATATTTTTCCCACCCCGGCTCCAAACCTCCACTGACCATTCCCTCCCAGAACCTAGACCTTCCTACCTTCTCTCCTGTTCTTTTGCCTATTGATCTAAGTGTTTCACACCCGCGTTGTATCTCTGCAGCAATGTCCCTGTGGCGGGAAACGCTTCCCCATAACCTTATCCCATCACATCTTTATAGGCCAGGCACTTATCTCAGTTTGCAATTGTGAGTTCATTTCTCTGATGATGGGGTAAATGTCTCTCTCCCCCACCAATCTTTGTGCTCCTTAAGAGGCAGGAACTTCTATTTTTGACTTAGGATGATGGCCTTGAAGCCTGCAAACAGTAACAGCTCAATACATTTTAACTGAAGGCAAGGAAGAACGAATGACTGACAGACCACGAGGTGAATGAATGAAAGAATAAGGGCAGCCCCAGGTGTGACCCCAAATCTCACCATGCAGGGACAGACGCTGTGAATGGCCGGGTCAGCAGCACAAGCCAACGAGAGTCTGGAGGAGTCCATCTATGATATCAAGAATGACCTCCAGAACGTACTCACATTCACTCCCACATGCTAATTCACAAAAGCCAGGTACAAGGTCCCGGTGGGGCAGAAGCCCTGTTGAGAATCCCCGTGTCATTTCGCCAGTCTGTGTAGACACCACCCTGGATGCCTTGGCTCTGAAACCCCTTGGCCCCCATCAAGCTGTCATCCACATCTGATTTTCCCAGCATTTATGAAATAGGAGAGAAGGCGGCAGGACACAGACTTTAAAAAGAATGACATAGCCATAGGATACGACGAAAATCGGTTAGATTCAACTAGGTCAAGACGGCAGATCATGTGATTTCCAGTCAACCTTGAGCCTCAGCATGTGCACGTGTGCATGCTTACACGCAGTCACGTCCGACTCTTTGTGACCCCATGGGCTGCAGCCTGCCAGGCTCCTCTGTACGTGGGATTTCCCAAGCTAGAATGCTGGCGTGGGCTGCCATTTCCTCCTCCATGGGATGTTCCTGACCCAGGAATCGAACCCACGGCTCCTCATGGGCAGGTGGATTCTTTACCCCTGACTACCTGGGAAGCCAGTGCAATACATCAGCTAAGTGACACGCCCACCAGGGTCATGACAGTTCTGAGGCCGACCATCACACACCAAAAAGTGGGCAGGCCCAATTCCCAGGAATTTCTGCCTCTTCCCAAAACGAATAATTTGCCAACGCATTAACCCATGAAACTACCCAGCCCATAAAAACCAACCACACCGTATTTCAAGGCCTCTCTCGCCTTCTGAGATGGCCCACACTCTGTCTGTTGAGTGTCTCTCTCTCTAAAGAAAGGCACTTCTTACCTATCACTTTGTCTCTCATCAAGTTCTTTCTGCGATGAGACATCAAGAACCTGAGCTTCATTAAGTCCTGAAACCAAGTGTGTGATCTCAGGTAAACGACTGTTGGTTCAAGTCCCAGTCCAAGCCACACGGTTTCACTTAGACTTCAGGTCTACCCAAAGACTGATGTTTCTTTGGCTTTCCATGTTTCCTGTTCTCTAGAATGTAACTCTTTGCACAAGCCACAGGCCCCCAGAATCCCAAACCTCTTTTCATCACTAAGCTGGTAGCTCATGAAGCTGAATCCTGCCATGAGGAAGGGGTCAAACAGATAGAGTTCAAGTACAGAAAGCATCTCAAAGGTCATTTTTCCAAGCACACATCTCTTATGTATAAAGCAAGGTGATTCTGTACTTTGCATGAAAAAGAGGGCTTCCTGCCCTTGAGTTTCTCTACTTATGGTCACTATTTTGCAGTCATGGCTGTGTCCCCCAGTGACCCAAACTAACCCAACTGTTCTTAGCAATGTTTTTGTAATACAGACAATGAGCATGTACTTAATCTCCTGTGGGTCTTATACGAATAAAAGCCTATTTAGAAGACACGGCTGACCTTCCTGATGTGCAGAGCTGATATGCAAATGACCCTAAGACATGTTGCTCAATCCAACCCCAGCCCCTTTCCAACTAGACAACTGTCCCTGGGATGGAAAAGGACAGCTTTTGACTTTATAGATCCTGGAGCCATTACTGCTGTCCACCTAAGAACTATGTAGAGATGGAACATGAAAGAGGAATTAGAGGTGAGGAAGAAAGAAAGCTGGTGAGTAGAAAGCAAAGCAAGAGCTAATGCTTCTACTAAGTAACCCTGATGAGAGAAGGAAGCTGTTTGGGAGCTTCATGCCCACCCATGTTGGGTGCTGGTAGCTTAGACACAGTAGGAGACAGAATTGGGTGGGAAAGCTTCATCCCATTGATACGTGTCTATCACACACTCATCTTGGGTACAGAGAAGGCTATCAAGCCTTGCGTATGAAGAAGTAGATCTGGGGAATTCCCTGGTGGTCCAGTGGTTAGGACCTTGTCCTTTCACAGGGGTGACCTGGGTTCAATCCCTGGTCGGGAAGCTAAGAACCCACAAACCATGCAGCCTGGCCAAAAGAAAAAAAAGAAGAAGAAGAAATAGATCTGGCAAACTCTCAAAAGAGCAAGCTGAGTAGGTTAAATTAAGATTCCTTAAAGTTTTTCTTCTTTGGCTTATGTTGAAACTCTGGAACTGAATTGTGTTTAGGAGGCAGGAGACAATGACAGGAGGACGGGAAACAATCAGAAAAGAAAGGCATCTCCTCTCTGTTTCTCATCAGTCCCCTAGCACCAAGGTTTTAAGGATCCTGATGCCATCCATGGACCACACAGGAGTCAGAGAGGAGAAACATGAAAGGAGGGCCAGGGAGTGTTTTAACCTCTGCCCTTGTCTTGGCACAAGGGGATGGGAAAGAAGGAAAAGATAGTTTTCCCAGCAAAGCTTTGTGGTCTGAAAGCTGTGCTGGAGGAGCGGGAACTGAGGGTCAGTGGAAGAGTTTCTGTTCCAGGGGCATCTGTAAAGAAAGCCCCCAGTCCACCCCTGCTTAGAGGTCAGGTCTATCTTGGGCATGGAGGGCAAGGGCCACAGGCAGACGTCCCTTGACGAAGACTCTCTCCTTGACCAAACTTTAATCACGCTCCTCTGAGTCCTCTTCTTCACCATGCCTAGACCTTGGCCTTCTGTGTCCATCCTTGCTGAGTCCAGTTTCAGCGAGTGCCAACTACAAATTGGCACTTGCCATCTTTGTCTACAAGGATTGAATCACGAGCCGCTGCAGCTGCTGACCTTCAACACCCCCTGATAGGAGTTCAGGGTGGAGAGCAGAAATGAGTCACTCATTTCAGTGCTCTGGGAAAAACTGGCAGAGCAGGTCTTCAGATAGCTAGATATTTTCAAAAGAAGATTTTAGGAGACTAGTTCTTGCATCTCCTCCTACCTAGGAAAGCACTAAAATCATTAATGGTGACATCTGCTCCTTGGGACTAGCAGCAAACCTCTACCAAAACGTGTGCTTGACTGCACGACCCCCTATCAGTCACTGAAATCATATATATACTGACCTTCCCTCTGCCTCTGTGGAGCAGTTTCTCAGAGCTGTCTGGAATGCTCTCTCCTGGGCTATAGTCCTCATTTGCCCCAAATACTTCCCTGGTGGCTCAGACGTTAAAGAATCTGCCTGCCATGTAGGAGACCACCGGGTTCGATCCCTGGAGGAGGGCATGGCAACCTCCTCCAGTGTTCTTGCCTGGAGAATCCCATGGACAGAGGAGCCTGGGGGCTACAGTTAATGGGGTTGCAAAGAGTCAGACACGACAGAGCAACTTTCACTTTCACAACTCTCATATTGTGCTTTTTTTTTTCAGTTGACACACAGATGCTGAGAAGTCATTGTAAAGAGGAATTATTTAATCAAGTTCTTCCTCTCATAGATTTCATGTCTAAATCCTTGGCCTGACTTCAGCAAGAACCTATTAGCTCAGTTTAGCAAGACTTCTCTCACTTGGAAAGGAGTGGTGGTGGGAAGAACTGGGAGATTGGGATTGATATACATACACACACACACACACACACACACACACACTATCAATACTATGCATAAAATAGATAGCTAACGTGAATCTGCTGTGTAGCCCAGGGAACTCCACTCAGTGCTCTGTGGTGACCTAAATGGGAAGGAAATCCAAAAAAGACAGGTATATGCATACAAATAGCTAATTTACTTTGCTGTACAATAGAAACTAACACATTGTAAAGCAACCATACTCCTATAAAAATAAACAACAACAAAAAGAATCCTTCTACTCTTGATGTTTCTCTTAGTAATTTTCTATCCACTGACCCTGTCACTCTGCTTCTTGGCTATACATCCCCATTGTCCTTGTATTCGGAGCTGAGTTTGACCTCCCTCCCCTATTATGAGAGATGACTCCTACTGCAGTAGTCTCGGATAATGTCTTCCTTATCACTAAACAAATTTCATAAAAATTTTTAGTGCCCGTTGAATGGAGGGGATGAATGGCTGGGGTGTGGATGAGCATGACTGTACAGAAGAACTTTGCCCTGGTCCCCACTGTGCCCCAACAAGGAATGGTTGCACAGATGCCTCTGGAAGGTTGGGCAGCAGGGAGCATCCTTCAGATCGACACAAAGGGTGGGTCTGTAACCTGGAAACACTCTTATCCCCACTGTGACTGAACACAAGGGTCTGCTGTGTTTTCCCAGGACTTTCATGTCCTTGATAAAATAGGTGGAAATAGGGATGGTAAACAAAGACATTTCTCGCACATCTAGCTAATTAAGACAGTTTTCAATTGCTCCCCAAACCAAAGAGTCATTTCTTGCCCCAGAGAATCAGGCAACAGATTCACAGCAGTTGCATGATAAAGAACCCAGCATCACTGGGGCATCTGTAGAGGAAAGTGCTAAGATGAAGAACTTGCTGGGGATGAGTCTCTGGAATCTGATGGCAAAAGGCAGAGAACCAGGAAGGGGTCAGCAGGTGGTCCTGGCCAGGCCTGCCCAGCTCCAGGGAGGCAGTGGCATCGGGCAATCCTGTGGAAAGTGCTCACTCCCTCCTGAGGACATGTTAATGGAAGTCCCATTTCTGACTTTTTATGCTAATTTAAATGATGTATGTCCATGCCCCACCGAGAAAAAGGACAGTGAATTAATACACACATGAAAGAAAACCACAACCCTCAGCAATCACTGTACAAGTGCTCTTCTAAAGCCTTTTGGATGAAGGACTGCTTTTCTCAACTTTTAAGAAATCCTTCTACTATCACCTCCCTGTTTTGAATACATGTAAGTCATTAAATACTTGGTTTCTTAATGAGAAGCGAGTGCAGTGGGTCAACAATCTGTTTCAACACTTCCTGCTTAAGAAAAATGAAAGGCCCATTCTTACATCCTGTCTCCACTCTCCATTTTTTACTCAGCTTGTTTTTTTTTAAGTGTTTGTCTAATATCCATGACTATGTATCTCTGAAATTATTTAACTCAGGCTGGCTTGAACCCACACGGTGGGACTGGAACCCGTCCTTCAGCAGAGCAAACACGCTGACTACTTCCTGGGCTTCCCTGGTGGCTCAGCTGGTAAAGAATCCTCCCGCAATGCGGGAGACCTGGGTTTTATCCCTGGGCTGGGAAGATCCCCTGGAGAAGGGAACAGCTACCCACTCCAGTATTCTGGCCTGGAGAATTCGATGGACTGTATAGTCCATGGGGTCACAAAGAGTTGGACACGACTGCGTGACTTTCACACTTTACGAAACAAAACTTGTTAGGAAAAAAAATGCAACGTGAATTACTTTTGTTCTGGAGCACCTGAACCTGTTACCCACTGGAGATTCTCACCCTCATAAGATACTGAAAGTAGACAGAAGACCACCCAGGCTCAGCCCAGCTTGTACCACTCCTCAGGGACAAACCAGAAGCAAAAACCAATGAGTGAAAAGTGATATTTTTTCCCCCAGTGGACAACACAATGAAAATACAACTTCTTTTCCAATAATCATTTTAAACGTTGATCCAAAATCTTAATAATAATGAAATAATTAGTTAAACTTTAGAAAATCATCACAATGCAGTTAAAGCAAGAAGTGAAGAATAGAAGCTTAACATTTTAAAAAACTAACACTTAAATGCTGGGTTATAAAAAATACTTGTAAATAATTTTTAGATTGAAGATTCAATAAAAATTGAAATTTTACACTATTTACAAAATAATGACAATTCTAACTCAAATATAAAAACTTATGAGGTGTAGGAAGCTTTGTGCTCAAGAGAAAAACACATAACACATTACAATAAATGCTTCTGCTATTAAGCAAGACAAAAGGAAAATAACTGATTTTTTTTTCAACTAAGAAGAATAAAAAGCAAGAAAGCAAGGGTAACAGATGAAGAGACAAAATAAACTGTAGAATCCATATACAGGGAAGAAAAAAACCCTGATAAATACGGAATTGATTCTTTGAAAAGGCCAATGAAATAGATTTTACAATTAAATCTAATTTTAAAAGGGGAAATAAAAACCATATAAATGTCATGAGGATTGAGAAAAGGGCTTTGACTACTATTGTAAAAAAGCTTTTAAATGTTTTAATGACAAATGAATGGCAGATTGTCACTATAGAAAGCTTTCTGAGAGGAAGCACATGCTGGCACAGACTATTCATTGAAAAGCCTGGAAAAGTCATCAAGAATTACCATCCAAAAAGGCACTAGACCCAGATTGTACTACAAGTACATTCTGTCAATTTTTTGAGGAATAAAAAATACCATGGAATATGAAGTAGCCCAGAACATAAAAGAAAAATGCAAAAGTTTGTAATTATCTCCAAGCAGGTATAATGCTCACAATAAAAGCAGTAAATCCATCACACACACCTTGGAAACAATATGCTAAGTGAAAGAATCCAGTCATCAAAATACCACTTTTGCTATTTACATGAAATGTCCAGAACAGGCAAATCCATAGAGACAGAAGATTAGTAGATTGAGGACCGTGGGGGTCAAGGGATATGAGTAACAGATTTAAGGTGATGAGTATGTAGTAAAATCATGGTGATGATTGCACAACTTGGTGAAAAGTGAAAGTCACCCAGTTGTGTCCAACTCGGCGACACCACGGACTATACAGTTCATGGAACTCTCCAGGCCAGAATACCGGAGTCGGTAGCCTTTCCCTTCTCTAGGGGATCCCAACCCAGGGATCAAACCCAGGTCTCCCGCATTGCAGGTAGATTATTTACCAGGAGCCACAAGGGAAGCCCAAGAACACTGGAGTGGGTAGCCTATCCCTATCCCTTCTCCAGGGGATCTTCCCAACCCAGGAATTGAACTGGAGTCTCGTGCATTGCAGGTGGATTCTTTATCAACTGAGCTAGCAGGGAAGCCCAACTTGAATATACTAAAAACCATTTAGTTGTACTCTTTAAATGGATATAATGGATGACATGAATTAAATCTCAACAATGCTGTTATTTGAAAAAAAAAAAAAGAACACACAAAAGACAAGACTACATACAACATTCACTAATTGAGTGTTGAAATTTTTAACCAAAATCTAACAACTAACACACTAGGACCAAGTAGAATTTATTTCGGGGATACTAAATGGCCCTATCTTAGATAATTTATTAATGTAATTCAAAATATTAATAAACCAAGAGAAAAAATATAAATGCAAAAAAAAAAAAAGCCATGTGAAAGCATTCAATATGTATTCCCAAGAAAAACTCCTGCTAAATTAGAAAGAAAATTTCCCTAACTGGCTATCTCTTCAAGATAAATATCCAGTCTTAGGCATAATGGTGAAACACTCACAGGAATGAAATAAAGATCTGCTGTCACCATTCATATTTAGTATTATTCAGTAGGTTTCAGTGGAGGCAATAAAAAAGTTAAATATAGTGAAAGGAGAGAAACAAGAAACTTTATACTTATTTGTTCACAATGTAATGCTCTACCTTGAAAAATAAAAACAAGAAAAGGAGCAAAAATTATTAGAATTATAAAGACTTCAGAATTATTTCTAATGAAAGTTTTTTTAATTGAAGTAGAACAGACCTACAGAAAAGTGTGAAATCTCGAGTGTTTGGCTTCTATCAGTTTTCACAAATAGAATACATCCATTTAAGCATCATCAAGTCAAGAAATAGAAGATGACCAGTGTCCCAGAATCCCTCTGTGCACTCTCTCAGTCATGACCTTCTTGTCTGCTCACATCCTGAGTAACAACACTGCAGATTAGCTGTGCTTGATTTTGAAATTTATATAAAAGAATGAAACTATGTATTCTCTTTGGGAACTGGATTCTTTGATTTAATATTATGCTTGAGAGATATGCATGCTTTTATTTTTAAAATGTAGCATTAATATCCTCAGATAACATATTGTAGTTATAAAAAAAAAGAACCGGGTACTGTAATAAAAGATCAGTTAGAGAATCAATACAAACTCTTGAAAATTGAAATGCAAAAATGGGAAAAGAAAGTTAAGGAAATTTCCGAGAAAGTATAGTCAAAACACAAAAAATGAAAAATAAGAAAGTAAAAGATAAGAAAATCAGAGGATCAGTCCAAGAGATTCAACACCCAAATATTAATAAAAAGAGTTGCAAAAAAATGGAGAACACACACACAGAACATCAACAATGAACATGAGTTTCCATTGGAAGGTTCTACTGAGGGTTCAGTATCATGGATAAAAAATAAATCTCTCCCAAAGCACATCATCTTGAAATTTCAGAATACCTGGGATAAAAGGATTTCTAAAGAGATAAAGATAAGCCACCTTTAAAGAACCAGCAGTCAGAATGACCCTGGACTTCCAAATAGCCACTTTGGAAGTTTGGAGACAACAGAACATACGAGGAAAAATCTTTCCAAGTGGAAAGTGGGAATCTAGGTATTTTTAGATACACTAAGACTAAAAGATTTGCTTGAAGACATGCATCACTAAAATGAGGGAATAAGCCAAGAAAAAAAAAAAGGAAGAAAAGACATGAGGTCAGAACATGGGGGATACAATATAGGTGAGAAGTGAAGGGAGCCTGAGCACCTGTGTTTCAGTGCGCAGCCAGTTCTGGTGGAAGGGGTCAGAGCACTCTGGAAAGTTTTCTTTCAAAAAGATGAACTGGATGGAATCTAATGTGACTGAGAGGATTGAGAGAGAATTCAGACAAGAGATAGAGGGTTTGGGATGGAGTTAGTGAAAAGTACCTAGAGAACAAAGTAAGCAAACAAACAACCACAAAAAGGCAATAATTAAGTACACAGAAATCAAAAAGCTGTGCAGGAAAAGCGAAATAACCAAAATATACCACTTGAATAAGCTGCAAGTAATTATAATAATGTAAATATTAAAAATGATCTAGGAACTTCTCTGGTGGTCCAGTGGTTAAGACTCCACACTTCCACTGCAGGGGATGTGGGTCCCACCCCTGGCTGGGGAACTAAGATCCTGCATGCCACAGGGCATGTCCAAAAATTTTTTTAAAAAGATAATAATGTCTTAAAAAAAAATGATCTGAACAAAATTACAATACAATTATAATGGAGGATGGGGGAAAGAATGAGAGGATGTATAAATGCAAATGGGTGTGGGTGAATGACAAAGAGTTATTACATCATCTTTCATAGTAGGAAGTTAAGAAATCACACTTACACCTCAAAAAACAAGAAGTAGAACTGTAAGTATGGTGACGGAGAAGTAAACAAAAGGATCATTTGCAAGAGTGGAGAGTGATGCCCCTAAAGAATGAGCAAAGCCTTGTAGAAGATATGTTTGACTTTTTAAACACATCCATCTATAATCCTTATAAAACTACAAAATAATTTAAAACATGTAAGAAACTAATGAAATATTAATAGTGGTTATCACTGGGTGGTGTGATTATGAGTGATTATCCAATCTTCCTTTTTATTTTTAAATTTTTTCAATGAATATTAAACTTACAATGCATACATAATACATTTTACCATGAATACTTAATAAAAAAGGTATTTTTACAATGTGATTTTAAAATTCTCTAGTCTCCTCGTCACTGCCCTTGTTCTTCTCTGCTGGGCTGGAAGACAACATCTGGATTAGAAGCAGGGCAGAAAATTATTCTTATTTTTTCACCCCTGAAAGCCTATAGACAAATTACAGAGCTCTAATTTCATGGCTGTCAGCCTCAGCTCCTCCTTCCTTATATTCTTTAGGATTTGAAGTCTCTGCAATTTCGAGTTTCTTCAAGCCAATATTCCAGTTTTTCAGAGATAACAAGATTTAAGGCTTTTTTTCTCCTCTTCTATGCATAGTTATTTTTAAGAAACTACTATAGGGTTTTGGGAGAGGAGAATGTGGATGTCCTGGTCACATAAAAATTCAATCAATGAAACCACCCTCTTTCACAACTCAGAAGCATGTATATACAAGGAGATACACCTAGACAGGGGTTGGAAAAGTCAAGGCAACCGTTTGGAGTCAAGGAAAGTTACATATCAGCCACAGAGGCACAGAGGTGGTCTGAAAAAGTTCAGCCCTTCAGGCAAAATCACTGCATTTGAGGGTCCCAGCAATTTACAACCAGAGCTCAGCGATCCGTTGGGACACTAGGAATCCAAAGGGCCATCTTGGAGCTGGGGCAGGGGGCACCCCAGGCCAAGAGAAAGCAGGATTCAGAGGTGTGACCCCAGGGCAGGCAGGCAGGCAGGCACTGCAGACACTTCCAGAAGCCTAGGGCTCACTGCACAGCTGGGTATCCCAAGTGACCGACTGGCCAGAGTGAGAAAGGCCCCAGCTCTCAGGAAGTCAGAGGAGTCTATGAACTCGCTGGTGGACTGGAGCGTGTCAGGTGGGGACACCACCCTAGAGCCTCGTAGAGGGAGTAGAATGGGAGGAGGGGTGGCAAGTGGAAGGAGGGAGATCTGGCTAGGATGCTCAGTGGCTCACACTTCAGGATGGGAACCTGGCTTCTCAGCTCACAGCACAGTCACTGGAGTTGCACCTTGACCCCCATATGTCAGATGTCCTGGCCCAGGACCTAGGGCAGGGCTGGGTGTGCAGACCAGAAGGTATGGCAGGGTCTCAGAGGAGCCAGAGACAGAACAAGCTGGGGCCTGAGGCAGGGCTGATCAAAGACATGGGTCCTTACTGCTGTCCACACTTGTCCTCCAAAACCCGGGTGAAGCAGGGCTTGGGGCACAGCCCGCCTTCAGAAATGCCCTTCTCTTTGCTCTGCAAGAGGCAAAGCCTTCAGGAGGTGATGTTCCACTCTAAGCTCCAAGGAAGCAGACCACAGCTCTTACGATTTGAGAGAAAACCCTCTTGCTCCACTAAAGCCAAGTACTGGAACTGGTGCTGGGGAGAATTCAGAAGAGCTCAGAATAAAAGCCCACAGTTTTCCTACCTAAGATCTCATAAGGAGGAGACAAGGGACAGGAAGGTAGGTAGAGAGAGGGGACAGGTGCCCAGTTTTGGTCCAGAGAGAGAAGGAGGAGAAATGTGTCTGATAGTGAGGTTGGCACACAAGTCAGGGGAGGGAGGTGCTTTGCTCCCATTTTCCATGGGGACCTCGAAAGGACACTGCCCCACAGGTGGCCTCATACTCATCGGGGACCCATCTCATCCACGTGACCATTATGGTGCAGTGTGGCCATGTGACAGGAGGCTCAGCTCCCATGAAGGGAAGTGGGGCTGAGTGAAAGCCAGAGGAGCAGCGGGGGGTCCCCCTCCCAGGAGATGAGCCTGCAGTGGAGACTAGGAGGGGTGGGGGGAAACGTGACCTAAGCTCAGGTGTCTGAAGCCAGTATGGGACACGAGGGCCTAAGGAGACAAGCCCTCATCACAGTTAGGCCAGCTGCACACATCTGCCAGTGACAATAGTCAGGAGGGCTAAGGACACTGTCCAAGGGAAAGAGAGACACACAAAGACCCTGAGGCTTCTGCTCAGCCATTTAGGGCAGGGGTCCCCAACGCCCAGGCCATGGACCAGTCGTCCTCAGCCTGTTCAGAACTGAGCAGCACAGCAGGAGGTGAGCAGTGTCCCATTGCTTCCCAAGGCTCACATTACCACCTTTCCCTGCCCTATGTCCATGGAAAAATTGTCTTCCATGAAATCGGTCCCTGGTGCCAAAAAAGTGGGAGATCACTGATTTCGGGGAAATAAGTCCATGTGTCCTCACACACTCAGAAACCATCTGAGATGAGCATTGTTTCCTGAAGAGGCTGAGCATTTCCAAAGAAATGAACTATTGCTAGTAACCCAAACCCAGCAGCAGTCCCTAGCCCCTTTCTGAACTGGCTGAGCCTGGCATATAGTAAGGGCTTAATCAGCATTTGCTGGAGAGTGAATGAATGATTCCGTAGTCTGCTCTTCCCTGTCCAAGACAGATTTAAAACTATGGAAATTTTCTAACAACCTAATGGCAGAAGTGATAATTTATCTTTTCTCTCCACATCAGAGCATTTAATTGAGGAGAGGATACCAGAGATGATGAGAAAAAGTTCATGTTCATCATCTTTCTTTGGCCTCATTGCCTTTTTACTTCCCTTTACTTCATCATCACCTACCTCACTGTTGGGATGCCCTGTAGGGGGTGGGATGGGGTTGTATGTGGAGAAGGAATTGTCTGGATTAAGAGTTACTGTCAGCTTGTTCTTCAGTACAGATGAAAGCAACTTCCTAGAAACCTTTACCGAGCAATGGCAAAATAAATGATTACACGAATGATGAATGAATCGATGAATAAATAAATAGACACCAAACTACTGAATTAAGATAAACTGAATCAGGATAGGAGGTGGGGTTGACCTCTAAAGTGAAAAGCTGTCACCTGCTGGGAGTCATTCTCAGAACCCTTCCCTCCACCTGAAACTTCAGGTATGGCTGGAGCATGGGACTGGCTCACCCCCCAGCCAGCTGTGTTTAGGAAACTGCCCACAGCTACCATGTATGTTGCAGTCAGAAATTCAGTGTTAATAAAAGACACTCAAGAAACATCTCTCTTTTTTCTTTAAGTTAAACTTCTTAGGAACCTGGGGTCCATTGAACTTCATGCACAGAAGTCAGACTCCAAAATGCGGACTTGAGCATACCAAGTCTATAAAGGGCCTCCTGGGCGGGTGAGCTTTCCTGGGCCTCCCACACCACCTGTTCTCAAAAGACTTTGAAGGGGCTTCATCCTGCAGAACTGGTAGTTACATTGTTCAAAACAGCAAGGCAAGCTGGGCGCAGCCTCTCTGCTGCTATGAGGATATGCCACCAGGGTGGCTGAAGACACAGGAGCCTGGAGTTCTCCGAGAAAATGAAATGCATTGCCCCTGACTTCGCATGTGCTTGGTTGCAGAAGCTATTTTTAGAGCCACGTTGGCAGCAAAAAGAGTGAAGACTGTGACCTAAAACTCCAGAGAGAGATTGCAAAAGTGTCAGCCTGAATCTCTCTACTTTGAAAACATCTGGGTAAAAACTCCTGCAGCTTTCAAAACGGTGCTGGGTCCCCAGGATGAAGAATGTCTCCGTGTCCAGGAAGGTAATAGCAAATGGTCATTTGTGTACGCAGGGCTGCTGACAGTTCATTATTTGGGGGAAAAAGTCACTACAGGCTCTGCCATCAGTGCTTATGATGAACTTCCTGAGCTTGGAAAGAAAATGCTATTTGCTTTCTCTCCCATCTAAGAGAAATGAGTCCTGTGTTCCTGAATTTCCAGAAAAGAGGGGTGAAAATGGATGAGGGCTAGGCTCCAAGTGGAGCCTTGGACATAAAGGCTGTGCCAACTGGTAAGGCCTGAAAGGGACTAACCAGTCTTGAAAGACAGAAACCCTCCCCAAGTGCTCTGAACTCACTCTGAGAGTCTCGTCCAGTTACTTTTTGGGCTTTGAGGGTGGAGTGGAAAAAAGCAACGAGAAGAAAGGGCAGGGGAAAGAAGTAATATAAAATAGCCCAGAAGGACTTCCTTGGTGGTCCAGTGGTTAAGAACCTGCCTGCCAATGCAGGGGACACAGGTTCAGTTCCTGGTCTGGGAAGATCCCACACGCTGCAGGGCAGCTAAGCCCCTACAGCGCTACTACTGAAGGCCACGCGCTCTGAAGCTCTGCTCTGGAACAAAAGAAGCCACCGCAACGAGATGCCCGAGCACTGCAACGAAGACCCAGAGCAGCCAAAACAAATAAATAAATAAGTAAAACGAAAGAAAAAGAACCCAGAAGACAATACAGTCTGGAATCATCAAAAAGGAGGGACTAAAGCTATTAGAATTAGAAGCCGGAGCCTACTTCTCCCGACATACCTGAAATCACACCCATCCAGCTCCAACCAAAGAGGAACCTGAGTCCTACTGTTGCTTCCCCACCAGATCAATTTGCTAAAATTAATGGTACTGCTGCTCCCCTATTCGTGTCCAGGAATAACTCAGGAACAAGACATTTAACTCAGAGATAAAGCGTCTTCCATTTTTAAAAATCTGGCTTCCCTGGTGGCTCAGATGGTAAAGAGTCTGCCTGCAATGTGGGAGACCCAGGTTTAATCCCTGGGTCAGAAAGATCCCCTGGAGAAGGAAATGGCAACCCACGCCAGTATTCTTGCCTGGAAAATTCCATGGACGAAGGAGCCTGGCAGGCTACAACAGTATGTGGGGTCGCAAAGAGTCGGACTTGACTGAGCAGTGAACACTTTCACTTTTCAAAGTGAAACTCACCTGCTCTCGGCAGCCCACCACACTGAACCTCTATGTGGGTGAAGAGGAATACCTTCCCAACTATTCAGATTCACCTATGTGGCTGCTGTGAGCTGTCACAACACACTTTGGTTGATGGAGGCAAGATGATGCTTGTCAATGCCGAGAACAGTCACACTGCAAGCTCCACTCTTGCTCCAGGGCACTGCCTAGGAATTTTGCTTCCAAAGGAAAAGTGTCTAGCAGCGATAACAGTGTGTCACGCAGAAAGAAAAACTGATTATTCAGATGGCATTGAAGGTACAGAGTTGATGTCAAGAAATACCATTAATTTCCCAAAAGCACCGTGTTCACCATTGTAAAAGCGTAGTTCATTCTATAATGAACAGCCTCCCTCAAGAGACTCACTTGGCAAATGTGGGTCCTTTATTTTTCTGTGCAAATCCCCATGGCATTAAAAATGCCTCTCCTTAAAAGGGAACCCTCTTACACTGCTGGTGGGAATGTAAATTGGTGCAGCCACTATGGAGAACAGGATGGAGGTTCCTTATAAGACTAAAAATAGAGCTACCACATGATCCAGCAATCCCACTCCTGGGCATATATCTGGAGGAAAACATAATTTGAAAAGGTGCACACCCCAATGTTCACTGCAGCACTGTTTACAATAGCTAGTACCCAGAAACAATTGAAATGTCCATTGACAGATGAATGGGTAAAGAAAATGTGATACATATATACAATGTACAACTAATCAGAAGAATAAAATAATGTCATTTACAGCAATATGGTTGGATCTAGAGATTATCATATTAAGTGAATTAGGTCAAAGACAGGTATATAATATTGCTTACCTGTGGAATCTAACAAAATGGTAGAAATGAACTTATTCACCAAACAGAAATAGAGTCACAGATGTAGAAAATAAACTTACGGTTACCAAAGGGGCCAAAGGGGGGACAAGATGAGGGGTGCTGGGACTACTCTACCTTTGTCTCCACACCAGACCCTGAACACCCACCACTATATACACACTACTATATACAAAAAAGATAACTAATAAGGACCTACTGTATAGCACAGGGAGCTCTACTGAATACTCTGAAAAGAATCTAAAAAAGAGTGGATATATGTGTGTGTATAACCGATTCACTTTACTGTACATCAGAAACTAGAGGGGCATGAAACCTCACAGCTGACCAGTATTGACTGAATCAACACTTTCTATCAACAGGACTCCTCTAGGACTGTCCCCTGAAGAAAGCAAGTAGAATTCTGAAGAGGATTTTCAGCTGTAAATTTTCCCATGTCTTGCTTCTGCTGTAGAACTCTATTAACCGAAACATTTAATTATCTACAACACCTCACACCATAAACTCAGAGAGCTTACAATTAGAGCTTTTCATCTGAGGGACCAAGATTTTTGTTATGAAAATTTTCCACTATAGGAACAATATACCTTCAAATGCTGGGTAGGTTTTATGGATAAGAAAATTAAAAGCTCATTTATGCAGATGGTGAGTGACCTGCCTAATGACACAGACCCCGTTGGTGGCAAAATCGAGCAAGGCATTCCTATTATTGGGAAAATGTTGGGGGAAGGAAAAGAAAGTGGAGGATGGTTTGCTTTTCTACCGTGATTCTTCTCTTCCTGAATTGTGACAGGCTTCCTTGGCCCCTGTGCCAGACTCTTTTTCTGACTCTCCTTTCCTAGATTCAAACTGAAGTCCTGAGCACTGTGGTCTTCAGACCCAGTCCTTTACCCACAGTGCACTGCACTTTGTCAGTATTCATATACACCATCCAGGTAGGTCAATGGTAACGGTGGGTCTGTCTGCGTGAGATATTCAACTTCTGCCCAGGATGTGCCATGGCTTCTGAATTCCTGCTTGGAAGTCAACCATGACAACTTCGCTGCTCTGGAATTGGATCCCAGTTTTATCTCCTTGTGTTCTCTGTGTTGTCCTGTCCTGCCACTTCCCCTGCTCCCCAAAGGGGACACCACACAAGACTCTGAGCCAAGAATTAAGATCTGACTATCTTCATCTTGTTGCAAGATTGGCCATCTGCTATCTGTTGATGGCCACCAGGTCCTAAGGTAGAATTCACATTCCGTACGATCCATTTATGTAAAGCCTACAATTCAATAGATTCTAGTATGTGCACAGAGTTTTGCAATCAGTACCAAAATCAATTTTGGAACATTTTTATCAAGCCCCCCAAACCCTGTTTGTTCTCATTAACAGTCATTTCTCCCACCACTCGTCTCCCACCCCTAGGCAACCACTAATATACCTTTTATCTCTCCCAATTAGCTTTTTATTCATATTCATTTTGGCTCATTGGATCAGTGGATGGAGCCCAGACTCCTCTTTTTGATCTCCTGTTTCAAGTTACTCAGGCTTCCATCTTCCCTCTGCTTTATTTTCCCCTTCATTTTTAAACACACATTCTCTACCTTTGTCTCCACACCCGACCCTAAACACCCACAACATCCTTGCTGTGCTGTCAGTAGAGGAACTCAGTGGACTTGAGTTGCCCAAACTCTGCATATCCCAAAGAAAGAACTGACCCTTGCCAGGCTACTTAAAGATAACCACTAAACCCTTGGAATAGCCTGCCCAATAAGGGTGTCTTTGAGGCCCTGGGTCATGCTGTAATTAGTTCAACTTCTGCAGAGGGAGGTGGGGAGGAGTGGAGACTGAGTAGCCAAGTTCAATCACATGGGTGCTCCATGCCTACAGGACTGACTCCCAGTAAAAACCAGGAATACCAAGGCTCCAGTGAGCTTCCCCAGTTGGCAATACCTTATGTGTTGTTACATGTCACCTCTGGGAGACTAAAGCACTACCTGTGCAACTCCACAGGGAGAGGATAACCAGAAGCTCATGCTTGGTTTCTCCTGGACTTAGCCATATGCCTCTTTTTGCTTGGCTGATTCTAATATGTATTTTTTCACTGAAATAATCCATAACCACGAGCATGATTGCTTTTCTGAGTGGTATGAATCCTTCTAGTGGATTGTCAAACCTGAGGGTGGTCATGGAGACCTCAAACACACTCATTTTCTAAGCTGACCTCTAATTGTGTCATCTCCCATATACTTTCCCAGGGAAAATCCCCTGCGGCTTACAAGACTCAACAAGTCACCCCCTTTCCAGAAGAAAGAGCACAGTGTGGAAGGGCACAGACTCTGAACCCACTATATCCGAATCTCAGATTCATCTCTTACTGGACGTGCAACCTTGAATAAAGTGCTGCTCCTGCGCCTCAGTGGCATACCTGTGAAATGAGAATGGTAAGAATACTTATCTCGTAGGGCTAGTAGGAGGTGTACATGGATTTGTATTGTGTAAAACAAAAGAAAAATGCAGGCATATAGAAAATTCCAGCATTATTGATGGTTTTTATAAGCTTTCCTAGTCCCTCCAGGTTGCTCAGTGGTAAAGAGCCCACCTGCCAATGCAGGAGGCACAAGAGATGTGGGTTGGATAAATAAAAAGCTAATTGGGAGAGATAAAAGGTATATTAGTGGTTGCCTAGGGGATGTGGGTTGGATACCTGGGTTGAGAAGATTCTCTGAAGAAGGAAATGACAATCCACTCCAGTATTCTTGCCTGGAAAATTCCATGATCAGAGGAGCCTGGCAGGCTACAGTCCACGGGGTCTCAAAGAGTCAGACATGACTGAGTAAACGAGCACATGCACAGGCACCTGAAACCATGGCACTCACAAAGCTTCCCCGCTTCGACAAATCCGCGTTTACCTGCACTAATGGGTGATTATGCACACTTGAGCCATGTGTCTCCAGCCAGCCCAGGAGCTCCCCTAAGAGGATCGTGCAATCCATCATTATGAACCCCCAGCCCTGGAAGTTTCTACCACAAGGCTGAACACACAGTTCCTAAAATATATTTGCTGATGCAAAGGAAAGTGAAAGTGAAAGTCACTCAGTCGTGTCTGACTCTTTGCGATCCCACAGACTATACAGTCCATGGAATTCTCCAGGCCAGGATACTGGAGTGGGTAGCCCTTCCCTTCTCCAGGGGATCTTCCCCACCCAGGAATCGAACCGGGGTCTCCTGCACTGCAACCGGATTCTTTACCAACTGAGCTATCGGGAATGACAGCATTATTTCCAAGTCTAAGAAAAGCTGATTCTTCATGTCAAGATTTCCTCTCTGTAAGCTAGTCATTCTTCCTCTACAGGAAAAAAATTACCTTCTCCTTTTGTATACATTTGCACACAGAATTTGAGATTCCAGCAGCTATACATTTCCAGGACAGCCCTTTCAACTCTGAGTCTAACAGGCTCTAATGGTCCCTGTACCTTGTAATTTATGATCAAATTATATGTTGGATTAAGGATTGCTAATTGTTAATCATCAGCTTGAATTAGTTATTAATGAGTAATGTCACTAATTACAGGGTCACCTAACACAGAGCAGGCGGGCACCACTGGCATATCCCAGAAGATGCCTGATGAGTCAGCTTCAGCCAATGCCCTGAAAGCAACGTGCTGTGAAACATCCCACCTCTGACAACTCCACACACCCTTCCCTCCCATGGTCAAAGTCATGAGATTATACAGCTGGAAAGAACTGTGAAGATCAGTGGTTCCCAAGTCGTGAGCTACAGACATCTGAAGGCTGCTGAGCTAAGGCAGGTGCCCAGGAATTCATGGTGCCTTCAGGCTAAAGATATTATATCCCTCTTCCTTATCATTGCTACTATTTTTCACATCTATGGACATAATGCTATGAATAATACAATTTAACTTGGCATTAAAGCACAATAGAGTTCTAAGCAGGTTTTTGTCAAGAAACCGTCATGGAAAATCTATTGATTTTACATTTCTGGGCCCCCAAAGCAGTCATCAGTTAGTTTGGGGGTTCCTGGTCAGCTCACCCATTCCCATTCCTCTTGGCAATTATTCCAGATCTTTATTTTTTAATGAATTTTTAATAGGAAGATAATTGCTTTACAATGTTGTGCTGGTTTCTGCCATACAACTATGTGAATCAGCTATTAATATACATACACTTTGCCAACAAAGGTCTGTCTAGTCAAGGCTATGGTTTTTCCAGTGGTCATGTATGGATGTGAGAGTTGGACTGTGAAGAAGGCTGAGCACCGAAGAATTGATGCTTTTGAATTGTGGTGTTGGAGAAGACTCTTAAGAGTCCCTTTGATGCAAGGAGATCCAACCAGTCCATTCTGAAGGAGATCAGCCCTGGGATTTCTTTGGAAGGAATGATGCTAAAGCTGAAACTCCAGTACTTTGGCCACCTCATGCGAAGAGCTGACTCATTGGAAAAGACTCTGATGCTGGGAGGGATTGGGGGCAGGAGGAGAAGGGGACGACAGAGGATGAGATGGCTGGATGGCATCACTGACACCATGGACGTGAATCTGGGTGAACTCCGGGAGTTGGCAATGGACAGGGAGGCCTGGCGTGCTGCGATTCATGGGGTCGCAAAGAGTCGGACTGAACTGAACTGAACTGATCCCTTCTCTCTTGAGCCTCCCTCCCACCCACCTTCCCCATCCCACCCCTCCAGGCCATCGCAGAGCACCGAGCTGAGCTCCCTGCGCTAAACATTTACACGTGGTAGTGTGTATGTTTCAATGCCGCTCTCTCAGATCATCCCACCCTTTCCTTCCCCTGATATGTCCACGAGCCCTTTCCTTCCCCCTCCAGGCCCACAAGCCTGTTCTCCTATGTCTGTGTCTCAATTCCTGCTCTACAAATAGTTTCATCAGTACCATTTTCTTCTGGCTCCATATATACGCATTAATATATAATATTTGTTTTTTCTCTTTTTTGACTAATTCACTCGGTATAACAAGCTCTAGGCTCCTCCATCTCAGAGACTTTTGTCATTTTTTTCTGTGGCACCTAATTCAAGATCTACCTTTTACTCTTAGCAATGATTTCCTCTCAATTCATAAGGAAAATGTGGGTCACCCAGCATAAGCTTTCTCTTCTGGCTCTTCAAGACCAAACCACTCTTCGTGTCCTTGACTCCACCCCCTACTCCCTCTTCCTTCCCTATCAGCGCCACCCCTCCTTTCTGTGTCCTCAGACCCTCCTCCTCTCCTTGCTTCGTGCCCTCAGCTGTATGTACTGTGTTAAAATGGGACCTATTATGCCCATGTTGTATTTCCCTCGTAGCTCAGTTGGTAAAGAATCCACTTGCAGGTCAGGAGTCTGTCCCGCAATGCAGGAGACCCTGGTTCGACCCCTGGGTTGGGAAGATCCTCTGGCGGAGGAAATGGCAATCTACTCCAGTATTCTTGCCTAGGAAATCCCATGGACAGAGGAGCCTGGCAGGCTACAGTCCATGGGGTCGAAAGAGCGACAAAACCACCACGTCCATATTGGGGCTGAGGATGTTCGGGCAATAGACGCTGTATTTCAAGAAATCATGCAAAAAGAGGTCCAAAGCAGATAATCAAAAACCAGCTAGCTGACAAATGAGAGTGAGTAAGTGAAGTCTGGGAGAGGAATATGTCTGGAAAGATTCTCTGGAGTGAGCTGTACCCTGAATCGCCTCTCCAAGGAGAGAGGGTGGTATCCTACCATCTAATCCCAAGCCTGGTGGTCAGCGATCCTGGCAGTGGAGAAACACCCTCATTGGTGCCTGACTCGTGCTAAGCAAGGGAAAGGTGGCTGGTGGGGCAGATGGGGACCCTGTATGTGGAAGTAGCCCCTCTCCTCCCATTTAGGACAAAGATATGTGAATCCTGGAAGCCAGATACGGAAGCCAGAAAAGATGTTGATCCATCACTCATCCATTTTTTCATTCACTAAACAGTTTCAGCATCCCTGAGAAGTGCTAAGTACTTATTATTCTCCGGAATTACAACAGAAAAGCTGCAGTCCTGGCTTCATAAAGCATGTAGACTAGTAACGAAGTAAGAATGATAAAGAAAGGGTCTTCCACTGGGAGAAACAGGTTGAATATCTAGCAGTATTTTTTTGTGTGTTTTGTTTTTTGGCCCTGATTACCAAACAGGAAGGAAAAAATACATAGGAAGAAAGAGAAAGAAAAGAGTAAAACAGAAAGAATATTCATCCCCTGAATGCAGCATCTCCTATATTTGTATTGCCTACCGGGAAGACTCAGTAGCTAAAGATTCATCCAATCTAATGCCATTTGGATGGTGAAAAAGTTCTCCTCACCCCATCCTTTACCAGATTAAAACCATTACTATTAAAATACTGAAATCACAAGGAGAATGGGAAACCATCACATCCTGACATTTAAGAAACAGTATTGTATCTGCTTAATAACATCAGAAGGGCCATAAAAAGTCCTTCCTTCAGTTAAATATCTCCATCAACTATTAACAGATTAAGCATTTCATAAGTTATGATACATTAAAAAGAGATCATTAATATTCAATTCTATTGTGTACATCAGAGATGCATGTCATGTTAACGACTCATGATCATGACTCCATTTTTTGAGTCTTTTTAAATGCATATTAATCATCTTAATGTTACGTAAAATACAAGATCAATTTTTTCCTAGTGCCTCACATATGTAGGGATAGTTGTGTGTTCTGGGCATTATAAAGCACTGTGTGTGTGTGTGTGTGTGTGTGTGTGTGTTTGTATGTGGACTCAGTAGCTCAGTCACGTCCGACTCTTTTGTGATCCCATGGACTGTAGCTCACCAGGCTCCTCTGTTCATGGAATTTTCCTGGCAAAAATATGGGAATGGGTTGCCATTTCTTCCTTAAGGTGATCTTCTCAACCCAGGGATCAAAGTGGAGTCTCCTGCATCTCCTGCATTGGCAGGCAGATTCTTTACCACCGAGCCACCTGGGAAGCCCCAAGCAGTGCACTGCATCCATTTCTTTTCCACTGTCACACTTTCATTCCCTTATCTGTCACGGCTGGAGGTCAGCCTTCCTGTGTGTCAGGGAGGAAGCAGTGCGTGGCCAGAAATATGAAACTGACTTTGAATCCATCGCATGAACCCTGTCCCTTCAAGATCTGAAGGCCCTGGGGTCTTTAGGCATGTCCCATTTTAATCCTGTTACAATACACATAACAAAATGTACTGTTCTTAATCATTTTTGTGTGTACAGTTCAGCAGCGTTAAATACATTTGCAGACTGTGCAACCAGATTCCAGAACTAATTTCATCTTGCAAAACTGAAACTCCGCACCCACTAAATAACAAGTACCCATTTTCCCATTCTCCCCAGCCCCTGGAAACCACCACTCTACCAGCTGTCTCTCTGAATTTGGCTATTCTAGGTACTTCATAGGAGTGAACTCATATAGTACCTGTCTTTCCATGACTGGTTTATTTCACTTAGCATATAGTGCCCAAGGGTCATCCATGTTGTAGCATGAGTCAAAATTTCCTTCTTTCTTTCTTTTGTTTTTTAAATTATTTATTGATTGATTTTTGGTGCATTGCATCTCCCCTGCCTCACGTGGGCTTTCTCTAGTTGTGGTGGGCAGGGGCTACTCTCTAGCTGCAGTGCATGAGCGTCTCATTTTGGTGATCTCTCTCTCGTTGAGAGGCAAGGGCTCCAGGGCATATGGGCTTCAGTAGCTGCCGCTCTAGAGGGCAGGTTCAGTAGGTGTGGCGCACGGGCTTTAGTTGATCCTCAGCATGTGGGATGGTCCCAGACCAAGGATCGAACCCATGTCCCCTGCGGTGGCAGGCGGATCCCTATCCACTGTACCACCAGGGAAGTCCTCTTTCTTTTTCTTAAGGTTGAATAATATTTCATTATAATTTTGTTTATCCATTATCTGTTGATGGACATTTAGGTTACTTCCACCTTTTGTTGATTGTGAACAACACTGCTATGAACACGAATGTGCAAATATTCCTTTGAGACCCTGCTTTCAACTCTTTTGGGGTATATACCCATAAGCAGAACTGCTGGACCATATGATAACTCTGTTTTTAATTTTTAAGGATGGTTACACTGTTTTCCATAGCAACTGCACCTTTTAATCTCCCCACCTGCAATACTCAAGGATTTCAACATCTCCACATTCTTGCCAACCCTTGTTATTTACCTTTTTAAAAACTATGGTAGCCATCCTGATGGGTGTGAAAGGATATCTCAACCAAATATCCCTTAAAGTTATGCTCTGGTTTTCAAATAATACCTTAGTGATGAATCTACATTATTATTTGCAGAACTCTGAGAGTGCAGCCCTGACACAGTACACGAAGCCACTGAACATCTAGGCTGGGATGGGAACTGAGCTATGAGACAGCCCCAGCTGAGCAAGTTATTAGCCCCAAAGGTTACCTTCTCTGTTACATAAAATCGGCTCATCGGTAGCTCTACCCTAATGCAGTCTGTCAGCTTTCAATTTGTGCTAGAAAATAAGAGAATATGGAACAAGGGTTGTTGCTGTTCAGTCACTAAGTCATGTCTGATTCTTTGTGATCCCATGGACTGCAGCATGCCAGGTTTTCCTGTCCTTCAGTCTCTCCCAGAGTTTGTTCAAATTCACATCCATTGAGTCGATGGTGCTATCTAAACATCTCACCCTCTGCCGCTCTCTTCTTCAGCATTCAATCTTTCCCAGCATCAGGGTCTTTTCCAATGAGTCATCTCTTCGCATCAGGTGGCCAAAACATTAGAGCTTCAGCTTCATTAGTCCTTCCAAATGAATATTCAGGGTTGATTTCCTTTAGGATTGACTGGTTTGAACAGGGATCAGTCCATTTCAAAACTCTACTCTGGTTTATCAAAATTTTATAAACTAAGAAAGAACTTCATGGATCCTTGCAGAAAATCCTCACTCCTGTTCCACAGTTGCCCCTTTATACCAATAAACACAGCCCCAAAACAAGGGCAAAGAATCAATAAGATGGCCCCTTCCATCTCTTTGAACATAGAACCATGAAGATATTAAATAAGTTTTGATTCTCACGTAGAACTCATAAAAAATATTGAACCATAACTCAGGTAACACCTTGTTTGAAAATCAAAGCATTTGTGGTAGGTTGAACAATACCCCCTGCTCCCTTCCTCCCAAAAAATATCCATATCCTCATCTCTGGAACCTGCTTATGTTAGCTTATATGGAAAAAAGGGCTTCACAGATATGATTAAGTACAGGATCTCAAGAAGAGGGAGATTGTTATGGGTTATTCACATTGATCCCAATTGTCATCACAAAGGCCCCTATGGGAGGAAGTCAGGAAAGTCAAGGGAAGAAGGTAGCCACGTGATGAAGGAAGCAGGGGGAGAAAGTGATGCAGTAGCCATGAGCCAAGGAATGAGAACAGCCTTTAGAAGCTGGAAAAGGCAAGGAAGTGGATTCTCCCTTCCAGTCTCCAGAAGAACCCACCTGCAGACACCTTGCGTTGAGCTCTGTAAGGTTCACTGCAGATTAGTGCAGTGCCTCTAGGACGTAAGAAAATAAATTTCTGTGCTTTAAGCCAGGGGTCCCCAACCCTTGGGCCATGAACCGGTACCGGTCTATGGCCTGTTAGGGACCAGGCTGCACAGCAGGAGGAGAGCTGCAGGCAGGCGAGCGAGCAAAGCTTCACTGTGTTTACAGCGGCTCCCCATCACTCACATTTCCTACCATCAGATGAGAGGAGGCATCAGATTCTCATGGGAGTTTGAACTCTACTGTGAACTACGCGTGTGAAGGATCTAGGTTGTGTGCTTCCTTATAAGAACCTAACACCTAATGATCTGATCCTGCATTATGGTGAATAATAGTGTATACGGTGTACAATTATTTCATTTTATGAAAGTGAAAGCATTAGTCTCTCAGTCATGCCCGACTCTTTGCGACACCATGGACTGTAGCCCACCAGGCTTCTCTGTCCATGGAATTCTCTAGGCAGGAATACTGGAGTGGATAGCCATTCCTTTCTCCAGGGGATCTTCCTGACCCAGTTATCTAACCTCGGTCTCCTGCATTGCAGGCAGATTCTCTACCATCTGAGCCACCAGGGAAGTCCACTTCATTATATATCACAATGTAATAATAATAGAAACAAAGTGCATAATAAGTATAATGGGCTCCAATTATCCTGCAACCATCTCCCCTACTCCCGGTCTGTAGAAAAACTGTCTCCCACAAAACCGGTCCCTGGTGCCAAAAAGGCTGGGGACTGCAGCTTTAAGCCAGTAAATTCATGTTCATTTATTACAGCAGCCACAGGAAACGAATATGGCATCAGAATCTACCAACTTTATTCACTGTCCCTTATATTTCACCTTCCCAACTGGTCCGCCACAAAGGACTTATCTCCTTGCCTCCAATGGAAGCTGGTTGGGGTTTGGGGCAAAAGTCCTACCAAGCTGTCCAAAGGCCCTGGGTTACCCGTTGGGGGAGGGGGGCAGGTACCACACAAAAAATGTCCTTTGTCTACGTATTCCTACATCACGGCAATTGTAAAGCATCCAAGTATGGAAAAGTCCCAGGAATTAACACCTTTTCAACTCCATGCTTAAAAGCTCCTGAACACAGTTCAACAGAATACGAGGAAGAATGAAAAAGTGTGAGCATTCCTATTGACTGCCATCCTTCAGGACTGCTGTTTGATAAGCTGAGGCAGAAAATTTTTAGTGAAAAAGAAGGAAAATGCAGCATCCTTTCTCAACAAGAAAACTTCAGTGGGAAAACATCCCAAATCCTCAAGCAGCTGTTTTCCCCACTGCGGCTCCATCCCCAGGTGGTCTCTCCCAGCCTCTCTCCCTCCCTCCCTGGCCTGGGATCTGGGGACGCAAAGGCCTCCAGGGCACAGGCACTTGGCACAGACCTGATGGGGAGGGAAGGGTCTCCGGCGTCCCACCAGTCTTTCGGGGGGCTGATGTACATGCACCATAGCTCCCAGCTGTACCCGTGGGCCGAGTTCTCATACCGCTGCACCTCGAAGGTGTCCTGCTTGATGTTGTCGATGGAGGGAAGGATCACACGCTTCCGGTTCTCCTGGATCCGCGAGAGCACTGGTTCGGCCCTGAAACACAGAGAAGTAGAAATAAAAACCTCTCTCCTGGGCTTCCCTGGTAGTCCAGTGGTTAAGAATCCACCCTGCAATACAAGGGACACCGGTTCCATCCCTGGTCCAGGAAGACCCCACATGCGGCAGGGCAACTAGCCTGGGGGAGCTGCAACTACTGGAAACATCCTTTAGTAGACCCTGCAGTATCAACTCAGGCCAAAGTTAGTACCACGGGCTCCTTAGAGCCGTGCTCTGCAACCAGAGAAGCCACCACAATGAGAAGCCCGTGCACCCAGCGAAGAGTAGCCCCCGCTCACCACAATTAGAAAAAGCTCGAGTGCAGCAACGAAGACCCACTACAGCCAAAACATAAAATAAATACAATTTAAAAAAATCTCACTCCTGAGGCTCACCTGCACCCCCACTGGCTCAGACCTCAAGATCACAATGAACAAAAGCATCCTAGCTGAAGGCTGGGCTTTGGGCAGGCTGGAACTCACAGGGAGGTGGCTCTAGACGGATCAGGTGGCTTTAAATGAGCCCCGTGGCCTGCAGCTCAAGCCCTGGCCCCTGTGGGGTCACCACAGTGTCACCTGGGCTGGCTTGAAAGGCCGGAGGCGAGAACTGAGAACCCAGGGCCTCTGCCCCAGCAATTCTGGCCTGTCTTTTATACCCACAGTGTCTAAGTCAAGGCCAGGCCCTCCTGAGAGAACCTGCACTGCCCTGCAGTTTCGTGGTTTTCAGTTTCCCCTCTGGCACTGGCCGATGCCTCTGGTTTTCTTTTTCCTGCAGGAGCTGAATTGTCTTTCCCCAAATAGGTCACTTCTACCCGTGATGGCCTGGTTTCAATATGCATTTCACTAGCTTCTTTGTGCGTGTGACTATTTCCGTTGTTTTAATTGATTATTTAATTGATTTCTTAAAAGGCATCTAATTGGATGGGTTAGGGATGGCAGGCAGGAACTAACTGAATGTAAAAGTGGGCAGAATCCTGCTCTCAGCGAGCCTGCCTCCTCGGGGCTGCAGCAGGAGAGAGGCAGGGACCTGGCTCAGGGTTCAAGGAGCAGCCCTGCCAGCTCAGGAGAAAGCAGATGGCCAGACACCCTTGCCAGGGTGTGTTCTCCGAGGCAGATGTAGGAAGGGATCGTTTCCCACATTCGAGAAGGAAAAGATGGCTCTCAGAAACCAGGGCATTAATCTCCCTGCTTAGAACAGAGTGCAGGCTTTGGAAGGGAGTCAAGCGAAAATCCCATTCCTCTGCATTATTTGGAAGAATAATGAGAAAGCTCGGCCTCCATCCCATCTCTTTTCATTTGCAGCTATTGAATTACCTGTTGGCACATCTCATCTTTCTATTTAAAACGAGCAATAAAATATACCCGGAGCCATTTACTGCCTCTGATACTTTTGCACACGCCATAGAAGCTGATGCCAAACGGGACTGACTTCTCACGATTTCTAGATGTGCTTCAGAGCTCTGCCCCTTCCAAGTCCTCACTCTTGCTGTTGTCCTCCAGGAATGCCCTTGTGCCTGGGCAGGAAGTCTAGCCACCCACATAGAGTGCCACCTCTCCCAAGAAGCCTGCCTTGATTTCTCCCAGTAGACAACTCATCCCTTCCACTCTTAGACCATCTTCTCCACCATATTCAAGTCACTCCAATGACATGCTGTCCAGGAATGTGGAGGTCAAGACAGAGAGGAACAGGTGGGCATGTGAAATAGAAGGCAAAACCAGCTAAAGCTGGAGGGTGATTGGATAAGTTAACACAACATGATGGAGAGATAAGAACTGAGTGATGGGGGCATGGTGGTGCCACCTGATTGGACAGGAAAGAAATGAGGAGAGGATGATGTGGAGGAAAAGGTGAGACAGGGCAAGGCTAAGGCTCCATGTGCTCAGAAGGATTCTTGCTCAAGAGTTTCCAAACTTGAGTGAGCAGCAGCCTCTGGGTCAGGGCTGGTTAAAGCAGATTGCTGGGTCCCACCCTAGAGCTTCTGATGTCATAGGTCTGGGTGGAACCCAAGGATATATATTTCTAACAAGTTCCCAGATGATGCTGGTCTGGGGACCACACTTTGAGAATGATTACAAGATAACAACGAAGCTCAGGGGAGGTCAGGGCTGCAGACCAACTTGTTGTATCAGGGTCTGACAGCAGCAGAAAAAAAAACAAGGAAGAAAACTGGGCTCTGAGATGGTAACAGACGCCTGTGTGCACGGGAAAGGGCCAGTGTTAACAGTGACCCCAGGTTCCAAACCATTGTGTGCTCATGTGCAAAACCATCCTTTTATCCAGCCATTAAAAGGATTCTAAAGTTGGTTTCAAATAAAGAATAGATATTTCAGTGTTTAATTAGTGATGGGACATGGGCTTTTCAAATAGGGTACTGTGAGACGGCTCATATTCGAGATGCCATCATTCCTTTTTAAGGGCTGTATCGGGTGGCACAAGGGATCCTAGGTCCCCAAACAAGGATCAAACCTGGGTCCCTTGTAGTGGAAGCATAGGGTACCAACCATTGGACCACCAGGGAAGTCCCAACATTAATGAAGTTAAAGACTCTGCTTCTTACTAACCCTCTGCAACCTGGCGTAGGGGTTTAACCTCTGACTTGACTTACCATTGGTTAGTTAGAAATAATCATATAACTGTAAAGCTCGAACCTAATTTTCACACGCTCGGTGACTGATTGGGGCATTATGGATGCTTTACTCTCTTACATACAAAATCTTCTCCTCCGTGTGTGCTCCCCAATTTCTCTCATATTGTTCTTTTTACCAGGAAATCAGACGGGGCATATCGGCAGAGAGAAACCCTTCTCCTCCTCTAAATGATGTTAAAGACAATCCCATAAATTCTAGGAAGCTTTGCCTGCGTAGGCAGAATTATAAATGAATCTCCCCCACCCTGTAATAGTTAACCATCCTCCCCAGAAATGGAAACAAACAAATCAGCAAAAGAGAACATCAGGAATATGACCGCTTTGTCTTCTTAGCAAGGGTCATCTTGAGTCCTGTCTAACTAATATATCATTTTCACAGGGATTTTCATGACGGTAATGATAGGATGATGATGGCAAGAATGACGATGACAGACTGAGTAAACAGCAGATGTATCTCTCCCTTTCTTTTCACCCGCCCTTCCCCATTCTTCCCGGGGCCCCAGAAGAAACAGGCAAAGTGCGTCCACCTCCCAGACTCCAGACCTCCTGACCATGCTGCAGGTCCCAAGTGCTTCCGGGTTTTAGCTTGTGACCTACCAGCCAGCGGTGAACTCCACGTGGGCATCAAAGAAGCCAGTGACCTGGCCGGTGGCCACCTTCCAGCCCTCAATACGAGCTCGGATCAGTCCCTCTCTCTTCTGGTTTCTCACCACCTTCACCAGCCCAGGGTAGCGTTTGTGGACATACTCCTCCAAGGGGGCCTTCAGCTCCTCTGCAAATGACAAAACAGGAAGATCCATAAACAGGTCAAACGTGCATCCAACGCATTGTGAGACCAACGGATCTTCAGACAGTCCAGAGACTCCAGAGAAGTCTGCATGTTAGTCATTTTAGTAAAAAGGACAACTGGGTCTGTGTGAGTCAGAAGGTATCTCTGACTGATGTCCTTTGAGATTTCTTTTCTTTCTGCTCCCCGCTCCTTCCTTGGCCAACATTCCTGTGCTCGCACTGTCTCCTGAGTCCTGTTTATCCACTTTACATGTTTTTTTTCCATCTGCACATACACTAGTCCTCACAGGATGTGTTCTGGGAGGTCCAGACCCATCGTTACACCCTAGACGCAACATTAACAGGGTTTGTGCTTTGGTCATAAGAAGTAAAATCTTCGCCCAGCAGTAGAGACGCTACCGTGATGGCAAAAGAAATGCCAACAGGATTGAACACTCCCTTCTGCCACCAGCAGGTGGTACGAAGTGCATTATTTATATGATCTAATTTAATCCTTACAGCAACCTAGGTGGTTGCTAGATTAATCCCATTAATTTACTAGATGAATTCCACTTTGCAATTAAGGACAGTCTTAGGAAGTGGGCTGCTCTGGTGGTCCAGTGGTTAAGAATCCACCTTGCAATGCAGGGGACATGGGTTTGATCCCTGGGGAAGACCTCACAAGCTGCAGGGCACCACAGCTCATGCACCACAAGTACTGAGCCTACGCTCTGAAGCCCTCGCTCCACAAGAGAAGCCACTGTAATGAGAAACCCTTGCACAGCAACTAGAGTAGCTCCCGTAGTCTGCAATTAGAGAAAGCCCTTGCATAGCAATGAAGACCCAGCACAGCCAAAAATAAATAAACACATAAATATAACTAAACATTTTTTAAAAAGAACAATCTTAGGGAGGCTAACCTGTTCCAAGGGCACAACCAAGAAGCAGAAGAGATGAATCACAGGCCAAATGTGTCTAAGTCTACAGACATGAAGGGATACCCTTGTGTACCTGAGAATCATCATCTCATCACAAGGGAAAAAAAAAACCCACATTTTTTGTTTCTATTTTTTAATAGCAGTATGAGACAAAGATGTTAACTAAGCTTACTGCAGCAATTACTTCACAAGATGAAAGTGAAAGTCACTCAGTCATGTCTGACTCTTTGTGACCCCCTGGACTACACAATCCATAGAATTCTCCAGGCCAGAATACTGGAGGGGGTAGCCTTTCCCTTCTCCAGGGGATCTTCCCAACCCAGGGATTGAATCCAGGTCTCCTGCACTGCAGGCAGATTCTTTACCGGCTGAGCCACCAGGGAAGCTTCACAATATATGTCAGGCAAATCATGATACTGCACACCCTAAACTTACATAGTGCTATATGTCAATTGTATCTCGATAAAAATGGGGGAAAAATCAGCAGGTGTAGAAAGACAAGCAGGGAAGGATTGACAGAGAGGGAATTCCAAAATACACACACTCCAAGGACTCGCCCTGGCCTGGGAGTTTCTCCATCTGAAAACAGCCCAGGTGACTCAGATGTGAGTGGCCCACAAACAGTACGTTAGGAGACACTGTCACTTCTGACTCTGCTCTAGAAAAACTCCAAAGATTGTATTTACAAATGTTGTACAGACCCCTCACTTGCTACTTATACACGGCAACTCTAGCAAATGCCCTTTGGGTTGCCATTTCCTCCTGCAGGGGATCTTCCCAACCCAGGGATCAAATCCATGCCTCTTATGCCTCCTACAATGGCAGGCTGGTTCTTGACCACTAGCGCCACCTGGGAAGATCTGGCACAGTCAAAAAAGGAAAAAAAAAAGAATAAATAAGATTTACATATAAGATCCTTTATATGCATTCAAAATCTTATTTCTAATACTAATTGGTCTATTATTAATATTACTCATATAGATCTACTTTTAACTCTCCATCAACAACAATGCATCTTTCTAGCTAATCAATATCATTTTAAAGTCTAGCCACTATCATTCTATAGCAGTAGTCACCAGCTTCCAACTTACAAGATTTAGGAACACATTGTTCCAAACAACTGAAGTGATGGCCTGGGGGCTGTCATGGGAACACAGTGAGATGCCAGCATCCGATTAGCAAGGCCCAAGAACAAATGACACTGAGAAGGCTTCACTTCCCAGGCCCTGTATGTGATTCCGGACCTCCTAAAGTATTGGGTTGTTTCCCTGCCTGGATTTAAAATCAATCTGGACACAAGCACTTTCTTGAGATGCTTACATTCTGGGTAAGGAGATGAGACATGTTCAAAAAATTCCAATATTCAGAAGCTAAGAGCCAAAAAAAAAAAAAATGGCCACAGAAGGGGTAACCAAGGGGTTACAGGGGGTGGGTCACAGACAGAGAAATGATTTTGGTTGGAGGTGTCCAAGGAAGAGGTTGTATCTGAGATATGCAGCAGGTTAGGACATGTGCTCTTATTATTCCAGAATATACACACACACAGCAAAATACACAGGTGTGGAACTGGATCTTCTTAGGTGAGAGTCACCCATGTCTGAGGGACTGGGAAGACGTCATCAATGACAAGAGAAGACGAGAACGGAAGCAGAAGTTGATGGGTTCACCTGAGGACAGGCTGAGGGGCCAGCAGACATCGGGGGTTGACTGTAGAACCAGGATAATGTCCAGAGTGAGAAGACAGGGCACAGAGTATTGTGGACACAGTGGGAAGAGATGACTGCTTAGGAGATGTAAAAGTTCCAGAAGACGTCAGATCCTGCTTTGGGAAATGTGTGTATTCAGGAGGCAGGGGGCAGAGTCAGAGGACGAGAAAAGCTACAAACAGCATCACGGGCAGAATCATACCAAGGGCTTGGGCTAAGTCACTTCAGTCTTGTCTGACTCTTTGTGACCCCATGGACTGTAGCCCACCAGATTCCTCTGTCCATGGGATTTCCTGGCAAGAATACTAGAGTAGGTTTCCATGCCCTCCTCCAGGGGATCTTCCTGACTCAGGGATCAAAGCAGCATCTCTTACATCTCCCGCATTGGCAGGCGGGTTCTTTACCACTAGTCTACCTGGGAAGCCCAAATCAAGGGTAGAGTTTCCAAAAGAAGAAGCTGTGCATTCATGTCACAAATATTTACAGAGCGCCTCCATGGCTGACAATGACACAATCCCTATTCTCAAAGAGCTGTTCAACAGCCAGTGTTAGGAAAATCAAATGCGTTAGAGAAAATGAGAGCTAAGAACAGGCCATTTGATCTAGACAAATTCAGATCAACGGGACCAATGAGGAAAAAATAAATGAATTCCCTTCTGGATACAGCTGGGTCCTTTGGGGACAGGGTGAGTTTAGGGAGAAGTAAATAAGCAGGACAGCTCAGGACTAATTTCTAGAAAAGCTGGTCCTGGTGGAACAGAGATGTGACAGCTTCAAGGCACCAGGGTGTTGAGATTTAGAAGTCACTTCCTTGGCTCAGATGATAAAGAATCTGCCTGCAATGCAGGTGATGGGGGTTTGATCCCTGGGTTGGGAAGATCCCCTGGAGAGATGGATGGCTACCCACTCCAGTGTTCTTGCTTGGAGAACTCTATGGATAGAGGCAGAGGCTCCTGGTGGGCTACCATGGGATCCTAAAGAGTTGGACACGACCGAGCGACTAACACTTTCACTTTTCAGCTTAAAGTGAGAAAGTCCACAAGCTAACTGAATGAAAACAAGGCCCCCAGGCTCATCATGGAAGGAAACAAATCCTCAACCTGACAGCAGTAAGAAATGTCACACCCATCACCTAAGATCCTTTATCATCCTTAACAGACGAAACCACTCCTGGACATTATAATGACAGCAAGAAAAACATTTTACATAAGATTTTTCTCACTGGCAGACTCAGAGAAGACAATAAAAATTCACTTCTATGGGCTTCCCTGATGGCTCAGTGGTACAGAACCCACCTGGGTCTCGAAGATCCCAGGGAGGAGGAAATGAAACCCTGTTCCAGTATGCTTGCCTGGGAAATTCCCTGGATAGAGGGGTCTGGCAGGCTACAGTCCACAGGCTCGCAAAAGATTTGGACATGACTCAGCGACTAAAATAGCAACTTTGCAAAAATAAATGTTTACCTATGAGTGTTATCAAACCCAATCCTAAATTGGTCTAGAGCCATTTGGGAATGCTTGTGTTTCTTAAGGTTTGGATCAATAACATTTGAGGTCAAGAAGGGAGAGGCAACTACTGCCCTTGATCGGAACAGACCAGAAGGGAGCTCTATCTGCTTCTTCACAATAAAAGGAGCAGCCGTCATCCAGACTTAAGGAGTACATATTGAACAAGAAAGTTACAGACAGTGAGAATGAAAGCAAAAATCATTATTACAGAATTTTATCCAGACCCTGCAATTTCAGTGGTATTGGAGAATAAGACATCAGTCTAGTCCCTTGTCTCTAAACCCTGTTCAGAGAAGTGTTGACCTAGAAGACTCATCTTCACGTGTTTCCCAAAACATGTGCATGAACCTGGGCACCACATGGATGTGAGCTTGGAAGTGGCCACACTGTCCAGGATTGGGCTCCATCTCTACTTCTCAACCCTCCCAGTTATCAAGTCTTGACAATGAGACTTACTGAATGTGCAATTCTCCTCAAGGTATGGAGACTCAAGATAATCAGTCCAAGTTTGGATGTTGTTTCTTTTTTTTTTTAATGCACTAATTAAAAAAAATTTATTGGAGTATAGTTGGGCTTCCCAGATGGTGCTAGTGGTAAAGAACCAACCTGCCAATGCAGGAGACATAAGAGACGCTGCTTCAATTCCTGGGTTGGGAAGATCCCCTGGAGGAGGGTATAGCAACTCACTCCAGTATTCTTGTCTGGAGAATCCCATGGACAGAGGAGCCTGGAGGGCTCCAGTCCATAGCGTCACAAAGAGTTGGACATGACTGAAATGACTTAGCACACATAACTGATTTACAATGTTGTGTTAATTTCTGCTGTACAGCAGAGTGAATCAGCAATATGTGTATATATACATGCATATATATATATATGTCATATGCATGAGAATTGCCAGTAGGTCTGGGGTGTGGCCCAAGAATTCACATTTCTAACAAGCTCCACAGGGCTGCCACTGCTGTTCTGGTGAACACTCCTGGAGTAGCTCTGACTTACAGCCAGTCCCTTATCCAACCCCATCTGTGATGAGTTAACCCCTGCTCATGAAATAGGTCTTATCCGAAATGAGCAGACGTTCCATAATCCCAGTGTTGGCGCTGCTAGTCTCTGCTTTTGCCCGGGCCTTCTTGTTCCACCTTGTCTGAAAGATGGAGCCCCTTGGAGATGACTTGAGTCTAGACAGTGAGGGGTTTGTCTTGCCACACTGGGATCCTGATGGCTTCCTTCCACCCACCCCTCACATGAAGCAACCTCCCCATCAAGCCCTTCACCCAGGACCCGGGTGTTCCTGGCTTCTGCTCTCACTCCCACAACCCGTTACGACAACGAGAGCTACCATTCCACCAACACTGCTTCTGCTGCCGTCAGCAGCACCATCACCACCGCAGCCACTTAGAACCAACACTCCTCCCCGCCAACAGCTGCTGAGGTGTGGGCACACTGCTCACTGCGAATGCATGGGTTGTGACAGCTGGGACGAGAAAATAGCACATATGGCATGTTCCAATTAAAAAAAAAAAAAAACCCGAAAAACAAAACCATCTGCCTCAAAGCCATTGTTCTGCAGAATATGAGTTTCCTCTCTACCTAGGAATCACCGGGCTGGTGACGCAGGTTCCTGGACTGCCTTAAACGGATCTAATTTACTGGGCTTGGTGGGGCTCACCAGAAGTCCAGATGATTCTCCCACAAACCCTGAACTTCTCAAAAGCACTGCTTGATTTTTTTCTTTCACTGGTTTTACCATGTTAAGATACACATAACATAAAATTAACCTTTAGATCACTTTAAAATGTACAATGGCATCACGTACATTCGTAATATGGCTCAACCATCACCCCTGTCTAGCTTCAGAAATTCTCATTACCCCCAGAGGAAGCCCCACATCCATTAAGTAGTCACTGTCCATGTCTGGCCCATCTTCCAGCCCCTGGCACCACTCATCTGCTTTCCATCTCTATGAATGTGTCTATTCCAGATATTTCAAAAACTGGAGTCATAATAAGCTGTGGCCTTTTTGTGTCTGTAAGTCCTGGTCCATTTTGAAGGTGAGGAGAAGCAAATTTTTTTTTTTTTTTAAAGGTGTGACTTTAAATCCCTTGGCCTTACTGAAGGTCTGATTCCTCATTCTGCTGCTTGTTAGCTTTTTTGATCCCCATTTTGGCTATTTGGTTGACTGGAAGCTTATTTACAAAACCCCTCCAGATTCATCGAAGGGGGTTCTGGTTTCTCTGAGGGGAGGATCCAGCCCTTGGATCTGTGTTCACACCCCTAGAGTCCCCCTGACTCTGACACTAGCCTTTCTCCCCATCCCTGATGGAAACTTCCAGCTCACCGTGCTTGGGGGTCTTGAGTTAGCAGAGGGAAAACCACCGTCCTTAATGCAGGTTCAGCACAGCCATCAGGCATGCTGCCCTACGTTTCTGCAGTGCTATTTTATGAGTTTTTTTTTTAATGTGCAAATCATCCATGATGCCATCAAAACTCCTCTCACCAAACTCTGAAGGGACAGCGATAACCCAAGAGGCACCCCCCGCCCGTACTCCACTCCTCTGTCCCTGCCCCACTCTCCATAGCATGGACCTGTCTCTGAAATCCTAGCCCTTAAGAACATCCATGGACTTCCCAGGTGGCCCTAGTCATAAAGAACCTGCCTGCCAATGCAGGAGATGTAAGAGACAAAGTTTCAATCTCTGGGTGGGGAAATTACCCTGGAGGAGGGCCATGGCAACCCACTCCAATATTCCTGCCTGGAGAATCCCATGGGATTCTCCATGGGATTCTCCAGAGGAGCCTGGCAGGCTACAGTCGATAGGGTCACAAAGAGTTGGACAAGACTCAAGTGACTTAGCATGCAGGCAGGAACATCCATGAGGTTGTCATACGGAGTAACATAAGTCAGAGATGGAGAAATATTGTGTGACATCCCTTATATGAACACTCTATAAAGAAATGATACAAATGAACTTATTTACAAATTAGAAACAGACTCACAGATTTAGAGAGCAAACTTACAGTTGCCAGGGGGACGGATGGGGAGGAGGGATAGTTAGGGAGTTTGGGACGGACATGTACACACTGCTGTATTTAAAATGGATAACCAACAAGGACCTACTGTGGAGCACAAGGAACTCTGCTCAAGGTTATGAGGCAGCCTGGATGGGAGGGGAGTTTGGGGAGAATGGATACTTGTATATGTATAGTTGAGTCCTTTGCTGTCCACCTGGAACTATCACAACATTGTTAATTGTCTATGCTCCAATATAAAATAAAAAGTTACAAAATAACATCCATGGAGAGAGTGAGAGCAGGCATGTGAAAACACAAGACAAAATAACACAGACGATGGCTACATTGCGTGTTTTATTTTCTGGGCATCTCTCAGTTTTGCGGACTTAAATAATGCATTGTCTGACTGTGGGAGTGAAATAAGAGGCGAGGCGAGAGCTAGAAACTTCAGGAAGAATGGGGGAGATTAAAAAGGGATGCTTTTGGCATGTATGAAAGCATTTTAAAGGCGATGCCACAGTGAGATCAAAGCAAGGAGAAAAGAAAGCAAAAGACGAAAAGAAGCAAGAAGAAAGATGTGAGGTGCAAAATACCAAAGTGTTAAACTAAATATATCACACGGAGCAGTGCATTCAGGAAAGAGACTTTGAAAAGGAAAGCCATCTCTGCTTTTATTCCTTTGTTAAGAAATTCCTCTCGGCTGCTTCTTCCATTTAAATTTCACCTTAAAAAAAAAAATACAAGGAGCCCAACCCCACAGGAAAATATCGTAATGCCTCTTTGGGGGTGGCTCCAGATTGCTCCCCCAAATTAAGAGCATTCCCCTATCTCACCCCATCAAAAGGCAGTTGAAAATCTGGTACTTGCAGCTGATTCTAATAATAACATGTGAATTTAAGCGATAAAATTTGTCTACAGCCTGGAGTGTGTTTTTCTTTCATTATGTTTCTTATTTACTGTGATATTGATTCTGAACTCTCTGAAGCTGGCAAATCTCTTCTCTGAAATAACCGAACTCACCATCTGGAGGCGGGGGCGGTGCTCAGGGGGAGCAAAATGGCACAGAGGAAACCCTGGAGAGAGCAGGGTCAGAGCCCAGCGTTTGGTCACTTCTTAGAGTTTTCCTTAAATGCAGTTGTCAGCCAGGAATGGAATAAGAGTAAGTTATCTGGCCAGTCTCCCCTTTTCTGGTATTTTGGGTACCTCTGTATTCAGAGCCATGAATTCTCCAAGGTCAAAGGCAGTATGGGTCCTTTGAAGTGAAATGAAAGTCGCTTAGTTATGTCTGACTTTTTGTAACCCCATGGACTGTAGGCCACCAGGCTCCTCTGCCCATGGAATTCCCCAGGCAAGAATACAGGAGTGGGTTGCCATTGCCTTCTCCAGGGGACCTTCTGGAACCCAGGGATGGAACCCGGGCTCCAAAATCATTATGGATGGTGACTGTAGCCATGACATTAAAAGACGCTAGCTTCTTGGAAGAAAATCTATGACAAACCTAGACAGTGTATTAAAAAGCAGAGACATTACTTTGCCTACAAAAGTCCATACAGTCAAAGCTATGGTTTTTCCAGTAGTCACGTACGGATGTGAGATCTGGACAATAAAAAAACGCTGAGCACCAAAGAACCGATGCTTTTGAACTATGGTGCTGGAGAAGACTCTTGAGAGTCCCTTGGACTGCAAGGAGATCAAACCAGTCAATCCTAAAGGAAATCAACCCTGAATATTCACTGCAAGGACTGATGCTGAAGCTAAAGCTTCAATATTTTGGCCACCTGATGGGAAGAGCCGACTCATTGGAAAAGAACCTGATGCTGGGAAAGATTGAAGGCAGGAGGAAAAGGGGATGACAGAGGATGAGATGGCTGGATGGCATCGCCGACTCAATGGACATGAGTTTGAGCAAACTCTGGGAGATGGTGAAAAGAGAGAGAAGCCTGGCGTGCCGCAGTCCATGAGGTCACAAAGAGTCGGATGCAACTTAGCAACTGAACAACAATGGTCCCTACCTGAGAGGGTTGTTTAGGGTGTTAAGTAAGAGGTGCCTGCAAAGCACTTAGCTCAGGGCCCGGCACACAGAAGACACTCAATGCATGTTAAACTTGTTGCTGCTAAGTCACTTTAGTCGTGTCCAACTCTGTGCAACCCCATAGACGGCAGCCCACCAGGCTCCGCTGTCCCTGGGATTCTCCAGGCAACAACACTGGAGTGGGTTGCCATTTCCTTCTCCAATGCATGAAAGTGAAAAGTGAAAGTGAAGTCGCTCAGTCGTGTCCGACCCTTAGCATGGACTGCAGCCTACCAGGCTCCTCTGTCCATGGGATTTTCCAGGCAAGAGTACTGGAGTGGGGTGTCATTGCCTTCTCGTTAAACTTGTTACTCATTTTTAATTGTATGTATCTCTGTATACTGGTGAACAGAGAATAGACATGTCTTGGGAAACAAGGGGATGACTCTGGCGAGGGGACAGCAGGGCTTTGAAGGTGGGGAGGGAGTCTTGAACCAGAAGGAAGAAGGAAAGCACAGAGAGAGGTGACCCTTGCCAGGGACTCCTGCAGAGTCCTAGTTCCAGGACCAGGATGGCTGAGTAGGAGCCCCGACTCCTGCAAATTCTTTATTATTTTTTTTCTTTTTATCGGAGTATAGTTGCTTTACAATGTTGTATTAGTTTCTACTGTACAGCAAAGTGAATCAGCTACACCTATACATATATGCCCTTTTTTCTGGATTTCCTTCCCATTTAGTTCACCACAGAGCACTGGGAAGAATTCCCTGTGCTATGCAGTAGGCTCGTATTAGTTACCTATTTTATACATAGTAGTGTCAATATGTCAATCTCAAGCTCCCAATCCATCCCACCCCCTTTTCCTACCTTGGTGTCCACACATTTGTTCTCTGCCTCTGTGTCTCTCTTTCTGCTTTGCAACTAAGTTCATCCATACCATTTCTCTAGAATCCACATATATGTGCTTAATATATAATACTTGTTCTTCTCTTTCTGACTCTGTATGACAGTCCCTAGGGCCATGAACTTCTTTTTTTAAATGGGTATCAGTGAACATCTCCCAGCGTCAGAGGGCATGGTCTAGACTCCAGGAGACGTGTGCTCGGTTAGCACCGTGGAGCCGTGCCCAGGAGGGTGAATGGCATGTCAGGGCCCCTTTGTGTTTATGCCCCCACCCCAGGGTTCCTTGACTTCCTTCAGGCATCCTTCACTCGCAGGCCCCCTTGAAGCCAGATGTCCTCCCAAGTGTGTAAAACAAGGAAACTAGCGGCCAGGCAGGACCTGGCCATCAGATTCAGAAAGCAGGCATGGTGCCCTGAGGGTCAGAGATAAGGAAGGCTTTGTTCCAACCTGCGTGCAGGTGCTGTGCCGGGCACTGACCCTCACAGACTCTGCAGCACAGCCTGAGGCCAAAGAGCCTCTGCCCAGCAAACTGCCCAGAGCTCAGAGCTAAAGAGATCTAAAGATTCTCTCGTCAGGACCAACTCAGGATCCACGTCACTTTTCCAAAAAAATAAGATTAAAGCTCCCATGCTGCTCCTTGGGGAACAAAGGTGAAAACAGCCACGCCTGGCCTTTCTGACTGTATTTCCACCAACCCCTGGGCTCCCTTGACCCACCTCTCCCTCTGTCTCACTTGATCCCCATCCCCAGCCAGGCTGTTCAAGGAGCCTTTTTTTTTTTTTTTTTTCCTAATCCCTCCTGCTCTGAGGCTGCTCAGCATTATCACAGGACATGATCATGCTGCCCCTCTTCAATCCTGTGGCTCAGCAAGTCCCCATCTCTGACTAGGATGCTCTCTCTCTGAAACTCCATCAATTCTTACATGTTGAATCCCATTGCCCGCCTTCCTGTCTGGGACAGGCTGGGAGCTGGGACCCTCTGCAGCAGTGCTGCAATGGCTGCATTTGAACACACCTCTCCTTGAGCAACAGAATACAAAAAAGACTGCATGAGACTAAAAATGACAGTTAAAGTGCGGTTAGGGCAGCTTCTGGACAAAAGCTACAGAGAGACCAAAATACCCAACTGCCATTTTGGAAGAACCTGGAGCAAAAGCGCGGTACTGCACAGACCCCCTGCACACAACACCACCTAAGGGGTGGGCTAACTAGCTTAGCCACCCCTGCACCCACCCCTGCCCTCGTCCCACGTAAGGAATAAGCTGGACCCCCACCTCAGGGAGCCAGCAAGCAAGGGAACCTGTTGCTTGTTCTTGCTCCCCTCTGCTGCAGCAGGGGTCCCAATAAAGCTCCGCCTGAGTTTCTTGTCTGGCCTCTGATCAAATTCTATTCCCTGGCGGCTCAGACAGTAAAGAATCCATCAGCAATTCAGGAGACCTGGGTTGGGATGATCCACTAGAGGAGGGCATGGCAACAAGGCTTCCCTGGTGGCTCAGATGGTAAAGAATCTGGCTGCAATGTGGGAGACCTGGGTTCAGTCCCTGGGTTGGGAAGATCACCTGGAGGAGGGCATGGGAACCCACTCCAGTATTCTTGCCTGGAGAATCCCCATGGACAGAGGGGCCTGGTGGGCTACAGTCAATGGGGTCACAAAGAGTTGGATACGACTAAGTGACTAAGCACAAGGAAGCCAAGAACCTGGTCTATAACATCTCTATGTTCCAAGCATTTGTGCCCTGAGATCCAGGTTCGTCTACTTCCCTTCACTGCTGTTCCCTCCCATCCATATGTCCAAGTTCTAACTGTCTCTCATGATCCAACTCAAGCGCCACATCCTTCTCAAAGGCCTCACTGATTTCCTCAACTTGTAGGAACCCCAGGCGTGAATCCCATGGATGTGGTTACAACAAACAAGGTCCGTGGTGTGCCTGTCCACCCGGCTCCCTCTGTTTCTTGAGATTTCCCCCAGGGTTACTGGAGTGTGGTAGTTCTATGCATTGCCCTGTCCTCCTGCCTCAGTTGGCAGGTCCAGTGAAGGCCATCTGACCCAAACTAGAGCACCAGTTCCCTTCCCTGGGATTCCCCTGGAGAGGTGGCCCTGTCCCCCTACAATGACTGAAGCTATAATTACAATGTCAACATTGGGCCGTCTTTGCAGCCATGCTTCCCTCCAGATGGCCTGGAAAACTGGAGGTGGCCAGTCTTCTCAAGCCACCAGGGGAAGGAGGAGCTCAGAGACAGCGGAGCCCGGGAAAAAGAACACTACTATGTCTGAGTGCCTGGGCCTCACTTTCCCTGGGCCCAGCCTCATTCTCATCTCTGAGGGTGTATAAGCCCCTCCAGGAGCATGTATTGTTTGGTCTTGTGTGTGTGTGTTTAGTTATTTAGTCGTGTACGACTCTTTGCAACCCATGGACTGTAGCCCGCCAGGCTCCCCTATCCAAGGAATTTTCCAGGCAAGAATACTGGAGTGGGTTACCATTTCCTCCTCCAGGGGATCTTTTCAACCCAGGGATCGAACCCAAGTCTCTTGCATCTCATGCATTGGCAGGTGGATTCTTTACCACTAATGCCACCTGAGAAGCCCAATGGGTCTTATCTAATGGAAAACCAAATCTGATCCCAAGGCAAAACTTTCAATATACATTAAAAAAATTTTTTTTTTGGCCACACAGCATATGGGATATTAGTTCCCCAACCAGAGATCAAACCTGTGCCCCCTGCACTGGAAGCACAGAGTCTTAACCAGTGGACCACTGGGGAGTCCCTCAGCTTAGTTTTTTAATTACTCCTGGTTCTGTAGGAATGCAACCCATTTCCCTTAGTATCACAGTTAAGGTCGCCAAGGTTAAAACAGAAACTTTTCCTCCACTGGAAGTTTGGCTGGAAGACACACAATTAATCTGATTTTTAAAGAAAAGTTGTCACATAAATGGAATAAATGACCAGAAAGTTCAACTGAATGTGTGTTTATCGTAATTCAAGCAATGAGACCCTTAAGTGTTTATCCCAGAGAAATGAAAATTTATTTTTGTATCAACATCTGTATGCCAATGGTCACAGCACCCAAACCTCCTTCCACTGATGAAGGACTAAACAAACGGGATCCTTCATTGCAGTGCAGACTCTCTAGCTGCAATGTGGCATGTGGGATGTTAGTTCCCTGAGCAGGAATCAAACTTCCATCTGCTGCATTGCAAGAAGGATTCTTAACCACTGGACCACCAGGGAAGTCCCTGTACTAGAGTTTTGCAAGAGGTTACCAGTGGGGGAAACTCAGAGAGGGGCACAGACCCCTTGTACATTTTTGCAACTTTTTGTGAATCTAAAATTATTTGAAAATAACAAGGTTTTGTGTTGTTGTTTTTTTAAGCAGTTAACATAGGAAGGTTTAGCTGAGTTCTCACATTATCTCTAGTGTAAAGATACACTCACTCCTTCTCCTCTCCTCCCCATGGCCTGAAAATACCACAGGGAGAAATGCAAATGTACAACCTAATTGTGATCACAGACCCACAGAGCAAATGCTGTCACACTGCAGTGATCTGGTTTGGGGAAAAAAAAAAAACAAGTATTATTTCCGATTAGTAAGGCTCTTTACAGGTTGGGGAGAGGCAGGTGCCGTTCCAATAAGGAAGCCTGGCCCCGTATGGAGCAGTGTGATAACAAGGTGTCCCTTGGCTACTTCACCCAGAGCCTCAACACAGGAAAAATGTTATCTTCCCGAAACACAAGACCTCTCCTATCTCTGCCATGATAACCCAAGAAGAAAAGCAAACAATGCCAGGATGCCTTCTCTAAAATCCCTTTTGAAAGCCCGGAGGGTTGAGCCTTCCACTGAAAAGAGTTTTCTCACTCGATACATCGTGCTTTCAACCAGTAAACACACAACCAAGGGAAGTGCTTGATCAGGGTTGCTCACTCACGGGGAAGGGTGAGTGATGAGGTCTACGGCCTCCCAGGGCACCAAGAGACGCAAATCTCGATGACTGGAGACACACGGCTTTTGAGATCTAAATGAACACAACAAGGGCATTGAAGCCAAGATATGAGTTGGGTTGGCCAAGAAGTTTGTTTGGGTTTTTCATATGGAAAAACCTGAATGAACTTTTTGGTCAGGTCAATAGAACAATGCTAAACACAAAAACTCCCAGGATGATGCCAGGGGAAGTACAAACACTGCTTTGCACACATACCTTTGAAAGGAACAGATCCAGCCAGCCCTGTAACTTGGCAGTACTCAAGGCACTGGGGACACAGCACAGAAGGGCTCTGGTTCTGGCCCTCAAGGGTCCTATAGTTGAGAGACGGGCAAGTGCACAGGGATAATACAGCGAGCTAAGTGCTGAGCCAAATGATACACTGATGTCCAGGAGCAGAGGCTGAGAGGGTCCCCACCCAGCTACATCTAGGAAATCCAGGAAGGCTTCCCAGTGGAGGTGACGCACAAATAGATGTTGAGGAATAAGCTGGAGTTGGCAAATCAAGTAACACCACAAGCACACCCAATAGTTACACGCTTGATTATACTGCCAGAACTTTTACTGGATTGGCCAAAAGTTCACTCGGGACTTTCCATACTATCTTACGGAGAAACCTGAACCATTTTTTGGCCAACTCAGTATAATGTGCTTTACAAGTATCACCAAGAAAGCCCATAAGTTAAACTCTGCATAAAAGCCACTATCACCCACAATTCACTCAAGCTCAGAAAAGGTAGGTGCCTTAGCCAAGACCTCCACATACTGCTTAAGGAAAAGGGGAAAAAAGTTTTTAAAAAACAGAAACTACTGATAAGATATGTATTATGCATATAATTTATGCATTAAAGATTACAATAGTGGAAATGAAGAACTTTCTAAAATTATTTCAACTTAATGGCTAATGTTACCCTCCAGTTTGGAAGGCACAGCAAAGTTCCAGGGGAATCTGGACTTGGCATATCCAGAAGGTGAGCTCAGTCCCTCTCCCAAACCTGGTGGTGGTTCAGTTGCTCAGTCATGTCTGACTCTGCGATGCCATGGACTATAGCTCACCAGGATCCTCTGTCCACAGGATTTTCTAGGCAAGAATACTGCAGTGGGTTGCCATTGTCTTCTCCAGGGGATCTTCCTGACCCAGAGATCGAACCTGTGTCTCTTATGTCTCCTGCATTGGTAGGCAGATTCTTTACCACTGCACCACCATATCCTTGTCTTAATGGAGAGCACCAACCTGTCTTGTCACTGTAGCCAGGACCCTGGAACTCCTCTCCGACCCCTCCCTCTTGTTTACCCTCCTTCATAACCAATCAGTCCTCATGTGATTCAGCCTCAATGTTTCCAAATCTAAAATATTTTAGCATATGAAAACAAACATTTCAAATAAATGGTGAGGATAAATTATTAAATACCTCTAGATAGCCATACTTTCAGACAAGAGTCTCTAGATTAAAACTTTCTCAGACCTGATATAAAAATATTTAGTTTGTTGGAATTTACTTTGAAAAGGAATGTTTACCTATAAGAAAATATGCATAAATATTTGTACCTTCTAAGGATTATAAATAACTTCCTTAGGACATAACTCGAGGAAAAGGCTGATGGATTTGACTATATAAAAATGCAAAATTTATGCTTGTCTAAAAACATTGTCAACAAATTAAAGTGAGAGCTCAAATTGAGAGAAGTATCTATAAAATGAAGGTAAAAAGTTTTTTTTAATATATACAAAGTTCTTATAAATCAATAAGATAAATATTCCAATAGAAAAAAATTGAGTGTCATTAGTAGGCAAATCCATTAAGAAAGAAAATATGGTCAAATATATGAAAAAGTGTTCAACACCACTAACATTTCAAAAATGCAGGTTTAAAAATGAAAAATGATATCCATTTGTGACTCACCAGAACAGCAAAGATGACAAAGATGAATAAGGTCTAGTGTTGGTGAGGATACAAAGAAACAGACACTTTCACATACTTTTCATGGGACAGTATATGCATTTGGAGAACAAATTCAATTTCTATGAAAGTTCTTAAAAATGAATATAGAATTTCTGGGATAAGATGATGAATGTAACTCACAAATTTGACACAAGCTGCTGAAGACTATAGGAAAGGGATTCAAAAATAAAATAAACAAACCTATGACCTTCAAGGTCAGAGAAGACACAAGGTGAGACATGAACCTCAAAGCTAGGGAGCCTGGAAAGGGGATTCACAGATCGACAGATGTGTCTGACGCCTCTGCTGTCAAACCTAGGAAGTCTAAACGCTCAGAGTGTGTGTGTGTGTGTGTGTGTGTACACATGTATATATAGTGTGAAATTTTACTTTACAGTTCAATGAGAGTAAATATAATCACATTGTTGTGCAAGCACACCATCAGCATCCATCTTCAGAACTTTTTCATCTTCTCAAACTGAAACTCTGAATCCATGATACAATAATGTCCCATTTTTCTCTCCTCCAGCCTCGGCTGTCTAATCACCTTTTAAGAGGTAATCATGAGCAGACAATAGGTTAGCTGGACAGGCAAGAAAGCCCCCAAGGTGGGAGATAGAAACTACATAACAAAGAGGGGAAAAAAAAAAAAGCACCTTGTGGAAACAGACTACACAGGGAGAAAACTGAAAAACCAAACAAGACATTATTAATATCCTCCAAGGGATCAGAAAATATATTGCTTCCATTAAATAAAAACAATACACTCTAAAAAGAAACTTTCAGAGAATAAAAATGAGGACTTGGAAGCAAAATCCTGACAGCAGAAATAAAAAAACTGAATAGAAAGGAAAGGAAATAAAATTAAAGAAAGCAAATATATGAGATTCCAAAAAGATAAAGAAAGATAGCAGAGAGAAGATAAGAAAATTAAGGGTTTCAATCTAGGAGGTTTAATAATGGAATATAATGGGAGATGCCTAAAGAGAGAATTAAGAAGAATGGGGAGGAATCACCAATTAAATATTCCAAGAAATTTTTCAAAAACTGACAGTAGATTCCACACTGATGCCACTGAATGACCAAAGGATGAAAATGAACCTACAAGGCTCATCATTGTTAATTTCTAAACTCCATGAACAAAATGAAGATTCCGGAAAGGAAAGAAACATGCAAAAGATTAAGGAATCAGGACTCTTCTGTTTCTTCTAAAAAGCACTGAAAGATGGAAAATAATGGCACAAACCCATCAACATTCTGACCAAAAAAAAAATAAGGTGATATCTAATTCAATCAGGTCATCATTCACACATCATCTTTCTGTCCTAAGAAAGATTAGGACAAAGCTTCTTTCAGACTTGGATGATCTCAAAAGATTCTATCTTCCTTATAATATTTCTCAGGAAGCCTGAGACGTTGAGTTTCACCAAAATAAGAACATAAACCAAGAAAGAGAGATGGAATCCAACACTGGTGGGGGGCAAAAGAGAGCTCCAGGAGGATGAGGAAGAGAGATGGACGCACCAAGGCCAACTGTCCATATGCGAGTGGTGTGACTAGATGCAGATGTGTTGAGGGCTATTGTTACTATCTCCCCCGCAACCTGACCACACTTACAGCTGAGGGTAGATCATTCGAAGGAGTCTGGTCCCCATTCTTCTTTATAACTAGATGTTCTGACCAGAGGCTAAGTGTGTGCTGGTACTCCACACTCGCTGCCTGGATCAGCTGAGGACACTGATTTCATCCTTATACTTCCCCCTGAAGGGAGGCAGTACACCCTGATGAGGTCAGAAGCAGATAACACAGATCAGTTCATTCCATCTGTCCAGCTTTCTGCCTTATACCCACTATCTGGTTCACACAGTAGCCCTGCCAGGTACCCCCACCAGGGTGAGCCCTGTGCTTCTCTGGGGTCACTGATGACCGAGATGCCTTCCCCAGAAGAAGCTTTTGTAAGCCTTTGTTGCTGTTCAGTTGGTCAGTCGTGTCTGACTCTTTTGACCCCATGGACTGTAGCCCACCAGGCTCCTGGTTCCTCGGCCCACGGGGATTCTCCAGGCAAGAATACCGGAGTGGGTTGCCATGCCTTCCTCCAGGGTTCTTCCCAACCCAGGGATCGAATCCAGGTCTCCTGCATTGCAGGAGGATTTTTTTTTTTATCAGCTGAGCTACCTGGAAAGTCAGAGAACCATGAGTGATCCCAACTGAAGCAGAAAGAGGAAGACTGGAGAGCAATCAGAAGACAGTGGGGCCAGGGCTTCCAGATGAGAAAGATGCCAAGAAGGGAGCTGCCAGCAAGGTCAGATGTGGCCACTCAGGAGTGATTTCAGTATAATAACCCACAAGGATACAAAGAATTGCCCCTTCCTCAGGTTTAATGTAGGCCAATGTCAATATTCAAGGTGAATGAAACAAATGACTTAGAAAAAAAAAAAACCTAATTAGGAAAGTCCCTGATTTACCTGTGTACACAGATCCAGAGTCACCTGACTATTCAACCTTTTCCCTGAGCCAGTCTTTTTTTTTTTTTTAATTCCTTTAAAAGCCTATTTTTTTCCCTTGAATGTATGTGATCACATGGAAGTGAAGGGCTACAGTTCCCACCTGAGCTGGTCTTTACCGGCCTGAGAAAGAACCATTCTACCCTCATTAAAATGATGGTTGCAGAACTTTTTTTTAATAAAAAGGGATATTTCTGCTTCACAGTTCAGGGAAGGAAAACAAGAAGATTAACTTGTTTTTATTATAGGAGCCTAACGTAAAACATGCATGAAAAAAAGAGTTGAGAACATGGGTAAATGAGCAGTTGCTTCTGGTTAGTCTCTTTGGTATTTGTTTTTGTCCAATTATATGTACTTTTTGATAGATTCAAATGTTCCTACAAAGAGCGTGCATTACTTTTAAGATCAGGAAACAAAATTGGTAAGGCTTGAAAAAATGTTTTAATCAAATTCAGGCAGAAGGTAAAGCAGGGATAACAATATTAATGTTAGACAAACTATATTCATGCAGGGGGGAAAAAAGCATGTTTTTAAGATAAAGGGAGCATTACATAATGGTAGCAACCACTGCTAATAGTGAAGCCACGCAGATATAAATCCATAGTTGCCAAAGAAACTGACACCAAGATACAGAAATCAAATGTTATTAAGAACGCAGGAAGGAGTAGATATTGTAGGAGGAGATTTTAAAACACCATTATCAAGAAGACTTAAGAAAATCAACTCATAGTCTAGCTAAATACACAAAATTGATATCTGGCAGGAATTCAATTTCATGATTACAGTGTGTGGGGGGGGGTCTTTTCAAGTGTGCATAGAACATTTACAAAGTCTGTTAATACTAGTCACGAAGAAAAAAAAAGTTAAATTCCTCTTCCAGATAAAGAGAAGGCACGTTTAGCCTGGAGAAAAATATAGATGCTAAACCTGGGACAGAAAAGAGGGAAACTCTATTAATGTGGTCCATTCTGGGTTGCCTAGGTATCTCAGGGGACAGGGGAGGATGAATGAGAATTAACTTTAGGATCAGACGGAAACAAATACCTCTTCCCCACTTTTTCTCACCCACTAAACATCTTCATTTAGACCTGAAGTATGAACCGCTGAAATGGCACTTAACCCAGTGGGTTTCAAAGTGTGGTCCCTACACCAGCAGCACATCAGCAAGCTTGTAAAAAATGTAAATTCTTAGATCCACCCCAGATCTCATGATGCAGAACTTCTTCCAAGTCAGGGTTCCAGGAGGTGCTGATGTGAAAATCTGATGCTAAAGGTGTATCAATACCCCAGCTCCCTCGCCCTTGAGTAGATGGCCTCTTGAGGGGTGGGCGTTAACTCTGGCTTTGCCTTCCCTTCTTTGTCTTACTTCCCTACTCCTCTGATGATGCACTTTACCTCCCAAAGAAACTACTGCACTCAAATCTTAGTTTCAGGGGCTGTTCTGGGGGAACCCACACTAAGACATCTACCAGAGACCCCTGTTCTCTCAGAGCTCACGTTCTGCTTGACACCAGCTTATCCTTCCACGTCTTCCTTGCAGGCTGAGTCTGCCGAGATCTCCCCTTGGGGAAGGGGCCCCACTGGTAACGTGCCCTCACCCCAATTCAGTCTAGCACCTACTGTCGGCTTTCTTCTCTGGGTCTTTCAGCTCTGCTCTGCACCACCTCTGGTCACTTCACTGCTAGCCCCTGACACCCCTTTTCCAGCCCTATTCAGCGTCATTGCTTACTGTCCAGCTGAGTTGTAAATGGAGGAACAAATCTGACTCCATGTTAGATCTGTTCCTTTTACTTTAACCTTTGTGCTCTGTTGCCTGTCATGCTGAGCCAGGCTGGCTCTGCACCTTTTGTAAAAGAATGTTGCCTATAGCCTGAAACATACAAGACAGCCCGTTTTCAAGGCTCTAACCTTTAAGGGTAAAACATTTTTCCATTCATCCAGAGATAAAAGTTGCAGAACGGAGAATAACATTAGTCTCATTGGAGGTTTACAGGAACATCCTGACCTGGGCTAGTGGACAGCTGCAAGAACAAAGGATTCCAATACCAAGAAGTTGGTGACAACTATCATGGTGCCTTCCTCCCCTGCCTTTAAAAGTGCTTTGCTGAAATGTTACCAGGAGTTTGGGGCTTTTTAAGCATGAACCACCTGTCTCCTTGCATAGCCCTGTCTGCTCCAAACTCCAGTGTTTCTGTTGGTTTGACCTCACCGTGTGTAGGGCACACGAACTTTTGTTCAGTAACAGGGTCAGATTCACAGAGGGCTGGCTACCAGCCAGGCCCTGTGAAACCAGACCCTGTCCAGCTGGGCAGGACACAGTGACCTCACATGCTGTGTGCTACAGGAGGGTACAGGGAGCTGAGGCAGCACAGAGCAAGTGTATCGGGATGTCAACAAAGGAATCACCCATGAAATGACAGATAGGGGACACCTGGGGAATAAGTGGGACTAGCCAGCAAATGGAGTGGAAGTATGAACCAGGATTCCTTGCAGAGAGTTGGTAAGTATGTCTGAAGCCAGAGGTCTGCAGGTGCAAGCTGAGAGGCTGCAGAGAAAGCCACTGGAGCCACGACTTACGAGGCTTCAGGGAACTGAAAGAACCACCTTCTCCCAAGAAGACTCTCAAGGTCACTTTGAGAAGAAAATAGATCATGAAATGGCCAGAGAAAAAGGGAGAAAAATAAGGATATGAAAAATCCAGCAAATGACTCATTAGTCCTCAAACTCTGGAGGCCCAGAAGATGGTGATGCCCTGAGGGTGCATTACTGGATCCAGACCTAATCAAACCCTTCCCTGGTAACAGTCAACAGGTTCAGAAGGGGCAAGGGGACTTCAACTCCTGGGCTGGTGAAATGTGATAGACTCCTCAGAGCTCCTGAAGACCATCAGGTTCCCGGCAGGATCCAGGACACTGTCCTGCCTTTACTTCACCCTCGCCTGACCCAGGAGCACAGGGTAATCCTCTACTGATCACAATGAAAGCAAGGAGTTCAGTCTGCCCCTAATCCTTCCGTTTCTCAGAAGATAAACCTCCCTGGCCTGAAGCATGCACACTGGCTGCCTTCCTCTGGGGTCCTCAGCTTGTGTGGGTTTCTCCCTGCAGTGAGTTTCGTAGGCTGAGAGGCAAAACAAAGGCACCGTTAGCCAAAGCAAGCCCTCTACAACCATCTTGACACCAGACCTCCATTCCAAGGACTTCAAAGGCATTTTGTTACTGCTCTCCAATATTTGCTTGTTTTATATTTTAAAATTGAGCCATTAAAGATCTGCAAACACGGTGCACTTCTACCGACAGTCATTTTGGGCACGGTGGCACAGAAGGAAATTCTGACATATGATAAACATTTCCCATCACAGGACAGAACTTTCCTTTTCCTTCTGCCTCTCAGAAAAGGACAAGGGAGATGGGGTGGGGGGACTGCAGAGGAATTCAGCTCTTCCATGTCATCTACTTTAGGTAATACAAAGAGGGGAATTAGTCTAGACACATAACCAGTTATTTATTCTTAAGAGCCCTAGAGCAGTGGGGTCCCCAACCATTTTGGCAGCAGGGATGGATTTCGTGGGAGACAATTATTCCGTGGAGATGGGGATGGTTTCCAGATGATTCTCATAAGGGGCATGCAACCTATATCCCTCGCCTGTGCAATTCACAGTAGGGCTGGCGCTACTATGAGCATCTAATGCTTCCACCGATCAGACAGGAAGTGGAACTCATGCAGTAATGTGAGCGATGGGGAGCGGCTGTAAATACAGATGAAGCTTTGCTCAAGTGCTGGCTTGCAACTCACCTCCTGCTGTGCAGACTGGCGGGGTGGGGGGTGGTGCACTGGGAGACCCCTGCCCTAGAGGACTCAAGCAATGAACTAGTGTTTGCTTGACTTACTTCCCCCCAAACAGCCCCCATTCCCCAGCTATGCCCCAGAGACAGGAGACAAAGACACTTGGGCTCAGGATGGAATGAAATAAGGGCACATCCCCCCGCTGACATTGTGCATTGTCTGCTTGCATTGTCTCAGAAAACGGCATGCAGGCTGGCGGCCCCCATACCTTCGTCACTGTTGTCATCCACCAGGATGATCTCCTTCAGCAGGTGGGTCGGCGTGTGGTTGACCGCGCTGTGAACTGAGCGCAGGATCACCGACAGGGCCTCGTTCACGAAGATAAATATGATGGATATCTGGGGCAGCTCCTTGGAGTACTTCAGCTCCTTACACCTGGAGGAAGAGAGCAGGGAAGAGCAGAGTCAGTGGAAGGAGAAAGGCAGAGACATTGTGGCTGCACGCGGTAAGGATGCCAGCTGGGTCCTGGTACCTGTTCTCCCAGGCAGAGAATCGTTGGTTCCCTCTTGGCCTCTCTTGGCTAAGAACTGAGAAAAAAAGACCTAAGGGGGAGACAGTTAAGAAAACCAGCTTCACATCTCCCAAATTTACCACCCCATAGGAAGCATGAGGCTGGAGGTCATACCCAGACATGTACCACCTGGTCTCATTTCAGTATACACATACCCACCTACTCTGAGTATTCTTGCCTGGAGAATGCTATGGACAGAGGAGCCTGGCAGGCTACAGTCCATGGGGTTGCAATGAGTTGGACATGACTGATGGATGCACACGCACACCACCATAGTTCTCATCCACAGGTGGCAGGAAAATGATGTATAAATACCCTCAGCTGCCTCAGCCCTTGAGCTGGTTGACTCTGAGGGGTGGGTTTTACAGGGGCCCCTAGAGTTTTTCCCCCTGTGGGATTAATCTCCACCACCCACAACTTACATAACACCCACTTTGGGGACTGCCTTCCCTTCTCAGTTCTACTTCCCCTTAGTGGTGCTCTTTCCACTGCCCAAATAAACTAACTTTCACAGTTGGTCTGTGGGAGAACCCAAACTAAGACATCCCTGGGACCTACTAAGTACTCAGCACTATACAGGAGACCTCTACTCTCATGGAGCTTACACACTGGCAAGAGATGTGAAACACACGTGAAATTAATAAAAATCTTCTATCCACTATGACTGTACTGCCTGACACACCCTAACTCTTCTTGCAAGCGTTCCTAGAATCTGCCTGGGGTGCAGAAATGGGATCTACAAGGTCCTCCCTCCTAACATCCAGCAACTTCCCCATCTCTGAAGACAGGGCTTCAAGGGTGCACTAAGTCACTTCAGTCGTGTCCAACTCTTTTGTGACCCTATGGACTATAGCCTGCCAGGCTCCTCTGTCCATGGGATTCTGCAGGCAAGAATACTGGAGTGGGTTGCCATGCCCTCCCCCAGGGGATCTTCCGACCAGGGAGTGAACCTCATCTCTTATGTCTCCCACGTTGGCAGATGGTTTCTTTACCACTAGCACCACCTGGGAAGCCCTGGGGTCCAAGAGAAGAATGTTCTTCATCCAGGCTGGACTCAGGGGTGTAGAGCTTGGGCCCCTGGAGGCGCCTGATGATGTAAGAGATGGCACTGGTACCCTGGGATCCGGCTCTGCGTGGCTCAGTGATGGGAGCACCCGTGCTCTCTCCCTGGAGCAGTGGGGAACTTGGTTTTAGGTCTAGTTTGAGCCACTTTGAAACACCAAGTGGAAACAGAGCAGAGTGGAAGACAGAGCTAGTGCATTTCAAAGGCATCCTCTTGCTCCGTGTGTGAGACTGTACAATGTGTGAGACAACGTGTTCCAGGGCAAAACAAAGAGGCCAAGATGAAGGGACGGAGTGAGAGGGAAGCAGCACTGAAGAGGGGGCAGGAAATACAGCTGTTTTTTATGCTGAACAGCTTGGGCTGTGTCGGGCCATATTAATCATGTAGGCGATTTTTGGAAGAAAATAAAGTTTTGTTACAATGTACATTTGTGTCTCCTGAAGGAGACTGTCCGGGGATCCATTGATCATGCAGCCTCATTTTTACCACGACGCTGTAAATTCACTTCTGGGGGCTGCCAAGGAGATTAGAATGGTTATTGACAGGCTCGTGGGCTGTTGGCGGGAATCATCTCATTTACTGTGGGCTGATCCGGGGGAGGGGGCACATCCCAGAAGGTCCCTCGGAGCCCCCTCGATGTGGCCGGCAGCCATCCTGAGCTGGCAGGCTGGTGGCTGCTCCCTCCCAGGCTGTTCCTCAGCATACACACAAGCACTGCCACCATACACACCCACCTACTCTGAGCATGCACTCCTGGGCCTGGTTTCTCTGGGCTTTTGTTTTTAACAGATTCTGGCCCTGGAAATGAAGAAGCAAAGAGGCCAGATGGCATTGTACCAGCAGCAGCATCTTCTCCGGCTACAGGCAATGGGATCCGGCTGCCACTGAGGCTGAGTTGTGGGTTAAGCCTCCCGGCTGGAACAGGCAATTCCCTCTGCTGAGCAGGACTCCTGGGACCCCGATCTTGCCCCTTCATGATCAAGGTGGCCATTCAGTAAATTGTGGGGGCATCTCAGAAGTAAAAAGCTCTCTGCCACATGCTGAACCTGTCACCCTGGGCACACAGCTCCTGTTTCTTCATCTCTGAAACTGTCCACATCATCCTCAGTGTAGTTAGCTCTGGATGCCTGGCTAAGGTCCTTCTAAGGGTCAGGTGAGCTCAGTCTTTGAGAGCCCTGGGAAAATGCAATGTACCCAGCAATGGAAAGACCAGCCTGCCTGATCTAGAGAGCAGATGGATGGATGGATGGATGGATGGACAGGTAGGTAGACAGGTAGACAGGTAGATATCTTATTAGTTCTATTTCTCTGGAGGACCCTCATTGATACACTGCCCTGTGGTGGTTCGGAAAAAAAGTTTACACCAAATTGAGGTGTCATGTCTCATTAGAGCCCTGTCTTTCCAATCTCTCCTTCCTGTCACAGCCTCAGACACCACCTCAGCACAGAAAGGGAGCCGCTGGTGCATTTTGAGAGATGACCAGAAGGACTCTCCAAGTTGGGCAGTGGAATTATCTCCAAACTCCCATGGCCTCTCACTGTCCAGAGCCGCTGCACCAAGGCTGTCTCCACCTCCAACAGCCACAACCTCTTTGCCTTCCAGTTCTCCCCACGTGTGTCCCCCAAACACCCACTCTTTGACCTCGATGAGACCGCCCGGGCCTGGGCCACTCTGCTGTCGCTCGGTATATCAGCTCTGCTCACGCTCTTGCTCAACTAAAATCTACGCACTTTCCTTCACCCCTGCCTTCATCCTCCACTCACTTCCCTGTCTTGCTTTCTCACCAGCCCTGAAGAACCCCAGCTGCGAAACAATTGTCCATCTGACTTTCCTCCCCTTTGCATACACAGGAGTGGAGGAAGCAGGCCCACCATGGCAGTGGTGACAAGGCACATGCAAGGTCCCCAGTCCCCCGGGGCCCTGGTCGCTGCCCTGCACCCTTCAAGGCAGGGCAGAACTCTCAATTCCCCCATCCCCGTCCCATCCCTACTTCCCACTTTCTCCCCTTCCCTCCAGGCCACCTCCCTCTTGCAGGTCCCTCCTACCCCACAGAGGGAACGGAGGCCACCAGCAGGAATTTCCAAGTGCGGTCTCAGGCCTGTAAGAGCAGCAGCATTCCCCTGCAGCCTGATAGAAATGCACATTTTCGAACAGCTACTGTAGAGTACAGTGAACTCTGCTCAACCTTACGGGGCAGCCTGGATGGGAGGGAGGTTTGGGGGAGAACGGATACGCTTATATGCATGGTTGAATCTCTTCGCTGTCCACCTGAAACTATCACAACATTGTTAATCAGCTATATCCCAACACAAAATAAAAAGTTAAAAAAAAAGAAAGAAAGAAACGCACATTTTCGGCCCATCTAGAACCACTGGCTCAGAGATCCTGAAAAGCACTTCCCTGGTTCCCCTCACCACCTACAAACCTATCAACCTCTGAACTCAGCCTTGAAGGAAACAGGCTCAGGAAGTCAGAGGTAACCCCCTCATCCATGCTGTGGATTCTCCAGCCTCCTCCCCTCCAAACACCCTGCTTCATCCATTATTCTCTCTCCTCTAGCTTCACCCTCCCTTCACTGACTTCTTCCATGCAAAGAAGGGACCCAAGTCTTTCTCATTTTCATCCATAAACTCCCTTGCCCCACTGCCTTAATCCCCATCTTCTCTTTGTCTGCCCTCTTTGGCTCTCTCCTTTATCTGTCATTCATCCCCCAACCCACCGTTATTTACCTCCTAGGTATCCTATTCCGCTAAAACTGCTCTTGTTAATTTCCAGTGACAGCTAGGCGGCCAGAGTCAATGGAGACTTCCCAACTTCACCCCAGCTGATGATCCTCTCTGCAGTGTTTAACACGGCGGCCTCTCCCTTCCAGAAACAGTATTTACCCTTGGATCCTGGTACCCCTGCCATTTTCATCCCCATCTCTGCGTTTTCTTCCACTGGAGTATCTGCCCTGGCCACTTGTGCATTTCAAAGGTTGCCCTTTTCTGCTAATACTCCAAATTCCAAAATTCCTAAAGGCTCCATCTTCTACTCTCTGCTATTCTCACTTGATCAACCCTTCCTGGGTGACCCCATCCCAGCCTATGACTCCAACCCTGATGCCATCAGCTTTCAAATCCACATCTCTAGATGCTTTAAGCTTCTGTTTCCCACTGGGCTTCTCCATCAGCACCCCAAATACAGCCTTCCTAAAACTGGCACCTGCTCTCTCTGTACCTCCCTGTGTTCATTGAGAGGTACCACTCTTTCTCTTTGGGAGTCAAGTCAAAATCATGACACATTCAACATGTCCAATTGGTCATCAAGTCCTAAAGATTCTGCCATCTTTAGGATTTCTTTATGATGCTCCCCTCCACCCCCATTTCTACTTCTACTCCTCTACTCATCATCAATCTCTCCTGAATGACACCCAAGGCCACCTCACTGGTCCCTGGCCTCCAGCTTGTCTATCTGCAGCTCAACCCCATTCTATCCACCCCACTAGCAGAACGATCTAAGATGCTAATGCAATCCTCCTACTCATATTTCCACTATCTCTTTGGCTCTGTGTAGCTTTTGGACTTAGCTTCAAATGTCTTTTTGCATGACATCTGAGTTCAGACCCCGGGCTCACCTCTCCAACTTCATCTCCTCCCTGGGAGGGTAAATATTTGTACTTCCCAGAACCAGAAATGCTGCCTCTCAGTTCGCACACCTTTCTCTCTGCCTAAAGTGCCCTTCCCCCCTGCCTAGCTTGCCCTCTTCCCTCCTGCCTAGCTTGCCCTCTTCCCTCAGCCCAACTCCAGGCAGCTCTCCCAGACTCCTAGCAGCAGGTCAGGCCCCGCTCCTTTGTCCCTTTCTCTCCCTCTGCCCCCTGTCATCCTATCTCTCTTCACTCTGTCCTCCACCATTGCAGGGTGGCCAGGGGTCTTCTTCAGGGGATCTTCTTCCTTTTCTGCTTGCCCATGAGCCCAGCAAAATAGTTGGTAGATAAACAGTTAGTGAATGAACAGATAAAAACCCTCCTGTCTTCCCAATATATTCCTTCCACTCTTCTTATGATCAAAGGCATCATTTATCTCCCCTTGCAATTAGAACATTGGTGATGGCACCTCCACACTTAAAAAGGACAGGATCCTGAACACAACTGCCTACTGTCTCCCTTGATTGACTAATCTGAGCTCAAATTCTGAAGGCTGCTGGGGTCCAGTGCATTAACCAGGCCCAAATTCTCTTTTTTCCTTCCCTCCTCATCAAGCCCTGCCTATACTCCTAGGAAAGAGGGATATCATTTTTCCTAACAGCAAACCTTGCAAAACAAGATATGGGCTGAAGAAATGAGATGTATGAGGCCCCTCTTTTGGATCTCTCATTATTCGGGAAAATGCACACTTTGCTGAATGGCTTAATTTTCTCTGTTTGAGCTCAATTCATCCAGGAAGGAGCAGCACACCTCATTAACTTACTTTCCACACAGAGCAGTCTCCGAAACGAACTGCCCACTTCAGCACTTGAGTCTGCGTGCACCCCACCTATCAACTGTATTGGGGCAATTTTCATGAATCAAGACTCAGCCTGTTCCATGCACGGCAAGGGTTCTTACCTCGGGGTCCAGGGAACCCCAGGAAAAGCTCCAGAAATTAGATACAGGGTGTTGTGGGTGAAGCGGGATTTGTTTTTTCTGGGCCCCACTGGCTTCCCACAGGAGCACAGTGGGAGGGGAAGAACCCAGGCCACAGAGCAGAGAGGACCATTGTGAGTTGCAGCCCCCTGCCCTGGTCAAGACCAGTGCCAGACCCACACCCTGTTTGCAAGCACCATGGGGTCAACAAAGCTCTATGCCTCCCCTGCCAGCCTGGTTTCTACAAATATTTATTTTGGACTATTCCCCAAAGCACTTCTGATTTTTGGACTGAACACCTACTGGCTCCATGGCTTCCTGGGAAGTCTCTTTCTCTGAGTTGTAAAGAGTTGCTTTTCCAAGGGCAAGGCAATCATTTTTAGCCAGAAAATTCTTGAGACTCAGCACTGCAACAACTATGCCAGTTTCAAGTAGACTAGAGTCCTGACATGGACATAAAACCAACCAACCAACCAAAAAAAAAAAAAAAAACACCAACCCTACTTGTCTCTAACTTCCAAAGTTTTCTTTTTTAAGTCAAAAGGGTTCATTCACCATTTTTAGCCTCAATCACAATCCCCTGTGTTGCGCAACACTGCTCTCCCTAAAACGGAAGGGGACTCACACATATGGGGCTGGGGCAGGGGCGCCATTCAGATTCCCCGCTTGCTGGATTGCATCTACCTGGGTATGATGTAGCGTCTCATGCTGTCTTCAGCTGAAGAGAACAGAAAAAGAAAAGAAAATCCCTCAAGTTCAGTTAAGCAATGGCTCAGGAGGAGAATTTCTAAAAACAATTAAGGGTAAATTCATGCAGTTTCAGGCCACAGATAAGAAAGCCCCTAAGACACAGGAAATGCTGCCTAAGCCATTCATACCTAGTATTTATCCTATAACCTTTCCAAGCGGAGTGGAATGAGAGGGGCCCACCCCAAGTGCTGCAGGAGGGACATAAATACATTGCAAAATACTCCGATTAGAAATAATAAACAGTGGTGCTCCAAAGCCCAGCAGATCCAAAATTCGGTCAAAAAGATTCTGCATAGAAACCGAGGGCCATACAGCGCTCTGTTCTCAGTCCGTCCCCTCCCTCTCATGCCCAGTCCCTCACACAAAGTGCCCATCTCGTTCTAAAGGTTGTCACCCTGTCATTTTAGCATAGCAACGGGAAACATATTACCAAACTAGCTATTTTTCCATTTTTCCTTTTAACTGTTCAAGCCAAATTGGCCAGTCAAGCCCATCTTTCTACTGACACTAACCCTGAAAACACTTTTGTTTATTCCTGCATCTGGGCCATCCCTCTTGTCCTTGGCATTACTGTTACTCCCCTTCCTCACCCCCCAATTTTTAAAATCCAACTACAGCTGATTTACAATGTTATGCTGGTTGCAGGTGTACAGCCAAGTGATTCAGTTATATATCTATTCTTTTTCAGATTCTTTTCCATTTTAGGCTATTATAAGATACTGAATACAGTTTCCTGTGCTATGTGGTGGTCCCTGTTGTTTATGTACTTTATATATAGGAGATGTAAGAGTCCCTTGGACTGCAAGGAGATCCAACCAGTCCATTCTGAAGGAGATCAGCCCTGGGATTTCTTTGGAAGGAATGATGCTAAAGCTGAAACTCCAGTACTCTGGCCACCTCATGCGAAGAGTTGACTCATTGGAAAAGACTCTGATGCTGGGAGGGATTGGGGGCAGGAGGAGAAGGGGACGACGGAGGATGAGATGGCTGGATGGCATCACTGACTCGATGGGCGTGAGTCTGAGTGAACTCTGGGAATTGGTGATGGACAGGGAGGCCTGGCGTGCTGCGATGCACGGGGTTGCAAAGAGTCGGACACGACTGAGCGACTGAACTGAACTGAAGAGATGTGAGTTCAGTCCCTGGATCAGGAAGAAGGAAGAGGAGGAGGAAGAGGAAACAGCAATCCACTCCAGTATTCTTGCCTAAGAAAATCCCACGGACAGAGGAGCCTGGCGGGCTATAGTCCATGGAGTCGCAAAGAGTCAGACGTGACAGAGCACACATGTGTATATACATAGTACTGTGTATCTGTTCACCCCAAACTCCTAATTTATTACTGTTGTTACTTTTATCATTGTTACTTCTACCCATAAAGTCTTCCTCAAGGATGAGCCCTCCTTGTTCGGAGTCAAATCCAACACATCAGCCCCTCCAGTCTCAGCTTAGCCCTAATTCAGCCATGCCTGTCTTTGCTGTTGTTGTTGTTCAGGCACTCAGTCGTGTCCAACTCTTTGCAACCCCATGGACTGCAGCACACCAGGCTTCCCTGCCCTTCACTGTCTCCCAGAGTTTGCTTAAACCCATGTCTACTGAGTCGATGATACCATCCAACTATCTCATCTTCCGTTGTCCCCTTCTCCTCTTGCCCTCAGTCTTTCCCAGCATCAGGAAATGAGTCAGCTCTTCACGTAAGGTGGCCAAAGTACTGGAGCTTCAGCTTTAGCATCAGTCCTTCCAATGAAGATTCAGAGTTGATTTCCTTTAGGATTGACTGGTATGATCTCCTTGCTGTCCAAGGGACTCTCGAGACTCTTCTCCAGAAACAAAGTTAGAAAGCATAAATTCTTCAGTGCTCAGCCTTCTTTATGGTCCAACTCTCCCATTCATCCATGACTACTGGAAAAACCATAGCTTTGACAATTTGCACCTCTGTTGGCAAAGTGGTCTCTGCTTTTTAATACGTTGTCTAGGTTTGTCATAGCTTTTCTTCCAAGGACCAAGCATCTTTTAATTTCATGGCTGCAGTCATTGACCTCAGTGATTTTGGAGCCCAAGGAAATAGTCTGTCACAGTTTCCATTTTTTCCCCATTTGCCATGAAGTGATGGGACCGGATGCCATGAGCTTTTCTGCATGTTGAGGTGCCTGTCTTACTGGACAGAAAATGCCTTCTCCCTCTCTGAACCACTAAAGCAGCTTAGCAGATCCCATTTCTACTGTGGGCAGAATGTATGAATGCCCCCAATTCTTAACCCCGCAAGGTAGTCAGGTGCTTTGCCACTTAATTCTGAAGTTATTCTCACTAAAGAGGTGAAGTCTCTGCCTCCACCTGTTGAATCGGAGCTTAGCCCCATGACCTGTTCAGACTAGCAGGACAAGGGGAAGTGCTTGTGCCAGCTCCAAGCATGACCCTCAAGAGAGTCTGAAGCCCTTGGCCATCACCTAGGAAGCACCAGGCTGGCCCTCTGGTCCCAGATGAGAACAGAAGCTGGGTGCTAAGTGACAAGCAGCACAGGACACAGATTTTTGCGTGTGTGAGCCCAGCCAACGCAGATGCTCACCGCACCAAGCACTTTACAGAGTATGCATCATCTTGTCACTTGCCAATGAGCCAGTAATGTAGGTGTTCCCATTTTGCTTATGGGAAAACTGAGGTTCAGAGTCACAGGCCGAAAGACAAGTTGAGTGGTGGACAGAGGGAGGCTTTCAACCCAGATCCACCTGACTGCAAAGCCCCTTGTTTTAGCCTTTGCAAAAAGAAATGACTTATCAATGAGTGCTGGGGTGGAGGAATTTTAATGGCATCTGTTTCTTCTATATTTCACTGCAGTCTCCATTGTCCACACCAAACATGTATTACTTTTATAACTTAAACACTATGAATGTTACTTTTTGAAAGCTTCCTATGAAAATCATTATAGCACTTGACATGTAACTTCAACACTAACTTGAAAGAGTAAACAGATAAGAATAAATAACAAAACTGCTGAGGGGAAAAGGGTATTTAGGAAATCCTGAGACAAATATGATGCTAAAATCTAATATAAAGCTCATATAATTTAATCAATAACAAGTTGACTGACAAGTGGAACTTAAAGACCAGAAACAAAGCTGATTTTAGAGAATTTATGCCAAGAACATACCACAGACCAAAGGGTAGGGAAAGAATCACTCAAAAAAATGTGTTAGGACTATTCTCTCTCTATTGAGTAAAACTGTAAGAGTTCCCCCTCTAAATAGGCTTCCCAGGTGGTGCTAGTGGTAAAGAATCTGCTTGCCGATGCAGGAGACATAAGAGACACTGGTTCGATCCCTGGGTTGGAAAGATCCCCTGGAGTGGGAAATGGCAACCCACTTCAGTATTCTTGCCTGAAAAATTCGATGAACAGAGGAGCCTGTTAGGCTATAGTCCATGGAGTCGCAAAGAATCAGACATGACTGAATGAACGACCACACACACTCCTCTAAACACACTGAAGAATAAACATTAGATAGATAAAACAGTTAAATTGAGAACTCAAAACATAAGGAAAGAAAAAAGAAAATGAATGCCCATATAAGCTCTGGTTGAAGAAGCAACGGTTTGACAACAGTTGCAAACCTCTGATTATCAAAAATAATAAAATTAAGACAACAGCAAATTGCAAAAAAAATTTACAGCAATTATAAAAGAATAAAAGATAATGAAAACCCAAAGCACATAATTAGGTAAACAAACAAAAAACATGAACGTGCAATTCAGAGAACAAAAGAAACAAATAAACACGAGAAGAGGTGGACCCTCAAGAGTAATAAGAGAAATTAAAATTAAAACAATAATGAGATGTCATTTTGCCTCTGGGTGGTGAAATTATCAATAATTTTTCCTGGCTTCTTTATACATTTTCTCTTCTTATTTTTTTAGAGTGAGCAAGTATAGCACAGAAAAACACATCAATTTAGATTAATGCATGATGACAGGACCATATTGCAAAATTAAAGGGAACAGCAAAGCTTGGCTATACTCTTGGATTTTTGCATGAGTGTGACATCAATTGGCTTAAACAATCAACACCCCCACGCCTTCCCACAGCTTGCCCTCTGAGACCACAATCGGAAATAGAATTCTGAGTCAAAACCAAAATCACAACTGTTCTCTTTTCAAAGGCAGGTGTGGGAGCAAGATGACATGGTCTGATCTCCAAGTTATTCATTCTAGACAACAAGCATACCTGCCGCTGAAATAGACCTCCAACTTCTTCTCTAGCCAGAAGCTATTTCTTAATGGCCTTGTATAATAAACATAAAGTCAATCACTCACAGACCTGCCTCTGTTAGACAACATGTGGCTTTGAAAAGGCATGAGAAACTTAAACATCAACGACTGTCACTTGATAAAAACCCAGTTAGCTCCAGCCATATGCCAATTTCTTAAGGTTATGGGCATGCCATTTACAAGGAGAATAAATGCTCCACAAGGAATAGAAACCCAAGCCTTGTCTTATATAAGGAAACTGAGCCATCCAAATGAGGTTTCTAAGCCTCCAGTCTCACCTGTTAATAACCATTTATAAAACAGTCTAATGCCGTGGATGACCAATTTTTAACCTGAGGATGTACTTCTGCTCTGGAGTAAAATGGCCTGAAAAGAAACTTCAATTCTCTTTAAATCTCAAATCCATTGGTTTCTCAAAATCCTGTAGAATTCCTCCTGCCACTTGTACCATCTCTCAGACATGCGTAAATAACACAGGCTTGCTAAGGAGCTTCAGTCGTGTCCAACTCTGCAACCCTATAGACGCCAGGCTCCTCTGTCCATGGGACTCTCCAGCCAAGAATACTGGAGCAGGTTGCCCTGCCCTCCTCCAGGGGAGCTTTGTGGCCCAGGGATCGAACCTGCATCTCCTGAATTGGCAGGCGGATTCTTTACCTGCTGAGCCACTGGGGAACCTGTGTGCAAATAGTTTTGAAAAACCTGAGTACTACTATAACATTGTAAACATTAATTTGAATGTTGTTACAAGTAAGAAAAATTGCATTAAAATGTTTTTGCCTTATTCCCCCCCAAAATAAGAATCTACAATCATAGATTGTAGAGGAAACGGAGTTCCCTCCAGGGTACCTCCTTTGCCTGTTTGAAGTTGCCATATCAGATCCCTGTAGAAGCAGCCCACCTGGCTGAGGATGGTGACTTTATTTCATTCCAAACATTTTTTTATTTTGCCCCACTAGCAAGATCCAGGAAAGAGAAAGCTCCTAGAAAACTAAGCAGTACAAATACACCTCAATGCTTATGACAGATGGAAGGCAAAGCCTATCCCGTGATTTAACATGGATCGTGTATTCACCCAAAAAGCCTGTTCCTTTATTTTTAACACACCGAAGGACAAGTGTATCTGTATCACCAGGAAACATTAGCTTAACTGTGACATTTGCTCACACAGAACATCAATTACGGACCAGCAACGTGTTGAAGATAGAGAAATTTTTTTAGACCTCCCTAGCTCCCTGGGAAAGCTCATAGCTCCGTAAGGGGAAAAGATAGGCAAATCGTAATTATGATTATGGGATGATAAATGTCACACGGGAGGTCTCTTCAGGATGCTCTGGGAGCTTAGTTCTGCCTGCAAGGAGATAAATGGGGGCCCACCCAGGAAAGGGTTCGCAGAGGAGATAAAATTTGATCTGGGCCATGAAGCATGAAGAGGTAATTTCCAGGTGAGGGCCTGTGAAGAGAGAGAGAAGACTAAGGGGGAAACTCTTGAAGCAAAATGACATGAGTAGCATGTGCAAAAACAGAGCAGAGAAAATGTATAGTGCACCGACAGGAAATAGAAACAGCTGTTTCAGAGGGTGACGCCAGTGAGGAAAAGAAAACAGCAGTCAGCCACGTATCCTGAAGGCAGTTTATAAAATTCAGACTTGGGGACGTCTCTGGCAGTGCAGTGGTTGAGGCTTTACCGTCCGATGCAGGGGGTGCAGGTTCAACCCCTGGTTGGGGAATCAATATTCCACATGCCTCCAGGCCAAAAAAATCTTTAAGAAAAAAAATAACAAAAATAAAGTAAAAGAAGATAAAATTCAGACGCGATCTGGGAGCAGTGGGAAGCCAGGATATCAAGGACTGTTGAGCAGGAAAATGACACAGCAACACATGCTGTTGCCGTTCAGTTGCTAAGTCGCGTCTGACTCTGTGACTCCATCGACTGCAGCACGCCAGGCTCCCCGTCCATCAGCACGTCCATGTCCAACAAGGTTACTGGTGCCGTTTTTCAACTGCATTTGCTCACTGCGTCTCTGTCACATTCTGGTCATTCTCACAACACTCCAAACTTTTTCATTATTATTATACTTGTTATGATGATCTGTGATCAGTGATCTTTGATGTTAACTGTTGCAAAAAGGTTACCTACTGCTCGGTGAAGGCTCAGATGGTGACTGACATTTGTATTACAGCAATAAAGTAGTTTTAATTAAGGTACGTCCGTTTTTTAGACATAACGCCTGAATAGACTACAGTATAATGTAAGTATAGCTTTTCTACGGACTGGGAAACCAAAAAGTTGTGTGACTCGATTTTTTGTGTTATTGATTTTATTTTCGGAGGTCTGGAGCGGAACCCACAATATCTCCAAGGTCTATGCAGAGTCCTGGAAGGGATGACAGATCCACTGAATCAAGATGTTTCCTTCCAGAAGACTGGGAGTGGAAGGAAAGGAAGGAGCAGGGAAGCAGGTTTAAAAAGAAGAATCTTGGGACTTCCATGGCCGTCCAGTGGTTAAGACTGCCTTCCAATGCAGTGGGTGCAGGTTCGATCCATGGTTGGGGAACTAAGATCCCACATGCGGCCTGGCACAGCTAAATAAATAAATTAAATAAAAAGAGGAATTTTCATTTATCATTCAGCCCCAGGCAATGAGTCCCTCTGGTCCTGTGCACCTATACCCTTGAAGAACCTTGTTCCGCCTTTTGCCAGGAAGCCTGACTATGGGCAGAAAACATGCTAAGGTCTAGCAGGCAAAGTAATGACTTATTTTCAAAATCAGTGTCTGCACATCCAACTCTTCTCCTCCTAAGACACTTTATGCCCTGATTCTGCATCTGTGTGGGTGTTTAAAAATTGCTGTAATGAGTAATTACACATGAGTTCTAATGAAAAAAAAAAAGTAGCAAACTGTCTGTACATTGGTCCCGAGGCATATTTATAGGAATGCCACCACTGGGCAAAATGGTGTTCCACTGGGAATTCCACCCCTACATAAACATCTCACTGAAGCAGGGCTGACTTAGGCTTCAGTGGGACGTTGATGGAGGCCACCAAGTCCTGTGAGGTTTAGGGTTGAAGCAAGAGACTTCATCGAGACAGAGTTGGCAAAGGAAAAAAACTGTATAGGAGCACAAAGGTCCAAAATGCCAGGAATTGAGATGGCAGATCACCAAATCTGTTTGAGGAGTTAAGAAATCAGTATATTGAGCCAAGAGTTTGCATCCAGTGTTCACAACAGGAAGCTCAGTACCTGGACCAGCCAGTATATGAGTGGGGGCTGACAGCCTGGCTTGAAAGGTCGAGACAAAGGAAGACCAGCCCCAGGGAAGCCACCTCTCAGTAGTCTCGTCTGTCCTGATACATATGAAGCCTTCCTGAAGCAGGGGGCTGGCTCCAAAGACTCGTCTCCCTTATCTGACTTCCTCTTGATGTTCAGTTGCTCAGTCATGTCCGACTCTTTGTGACCCCATGGACTGCAGAACACCAGGCTTCCCTGTCTTCCACTATCTCCCAGAATTTGCTCAAACTCATGTCCATTGAGTTGATGATGTTATTCAACCATGTCATCCTCTGTCACCCACTTCTCCTGCCTCTGATCTTTCCCAGCATCAGGGTCCTTTCCAATGAGGTGGCTCTTCCCATCAGTTGGCCAAAGTACTGGAGCTTCAGCTTCAGCATCAGACCTTCCAATGAATATTCAGTATAGATTTCCTTTAGGATTGACTGGTTTGATCTCCTTGCTGTCCAAGGGACTCTCAACAGTCTTCCCCAGCAGCACAATTCAAAAGCATCAATTCTTTCAGCACTTAGCCTTCTTTATTCTCCATCTCTCACATCCGTACATGACTACTAGAAAAACCATAGCTTTGACTACATGGACCTTTGTCGGCGAAGTGATGTCTCTGCTTTTTACTGCGCTCTCTAGGTTTGTCATAGCTTTTCTTCCAAGGAGCAAGCGTCTTTTAATTTTGTGGCTGCCCTCACCCTCCACAGAGATTTTGACACCCAAGAAAATAAAACCTGTCACTGTTTCCACTTTTCCCCCATCTATCTGCCATGAAGTGATGGGACCAGATGCCATAAATATTGGTTCTTGGGTAAATTAACAATGTTAGCGATGGAAGCATCTGGTTTAAGGGCAAGTGTTCACAGCTGGAGGAAAGTGTGTCCAGGGTGGCTGGGACCAGCCAGCATCACACAGGCAGGGCACGCTCTCTGAGTCGGGACCTGAGTTGCCCTTTCAGTGGCTATGAACTGGCCATGCTTTCTTCAGAAGGCATTGAGAAGGCTGTCACTGCAAAAGAGCTGGGTGGAGTATTTCCTCTAAAAGTATACACAAACTGATCTGTTTTCTTGAGACACCTTTGCCAAGAGAAATGCCATTAAATCAGCATCTTGGCCAGAAAGGAAAGCCACGTGTGCTGGACTCCCTGAGGCTGATGCACCAGCTCCAAGGAGGCGAAATGGGATCAGTGAATTTCTTTGTTAATCTTGATATTTGCAGGAAGCAAACGAACCAAGCACTCTGCAAATCACCGGCTTTAATCTTCAGAATTACTTATCCTGCCATTTACGAGAGTTTTGTTTTCTGGGGAGATGTGCACACAGCAGGCGGCAAACATTCTAATTGCTGTTAAGTACATTTGGTGTAATATGTTGGGGAAACGGAGTCGTTGAATCAGTTAAGCATGAACACACACGCTTACGGGCAGAATGGGAGTCTGCACACATACACGCTTATCAGAAGTGTTTCAGTAACGGAGGCAACATCTCATACAGGCAGAGGCTGCCTCTCCCGTGCACAGCACTAGGATGCAGTCCCATCTCATAAACAAATGGCCAGACAGACAGTGTTCAACCTTTCCTGTTCCTCCCTGCCCATTCTCTCTCTGAGTTCATCTGCAGTCAAGATGCAAAGCTATTTATAACACATATTGTTTGTGCTGTAGTCAAAAGGATTTGCAACCTGCAGCCAGAGATATTCAATCTACCCAACAGAAGTAAAGGCTCAATGGAAACTCAAAGTCAAGGCGATTTCATTCTGCCAAGTATTACAGTCACACACGCCCACTTCCCGTACTAGATTAAAAACCCCTTGCAGTTAGGTAGCATGTCTTATTCATTTCTTCATTCTTCAAGCTCTCAGCTCTGTGTCTACCCCATCGTAACAATGCAATCATGGCTTGTTAAACTGAATTCTTCCCAAGAATTACAGTGAGAAAGAACAAAAAGTGTTAGTTGCTCAGTTGTGTCCAACTCTTTGTGACCCTATGGATGCAGAGGAGCCCACCAGGCTCCTCTGTCCATGGAATTCTCCAGGCAAGAATACTCCATTCCCTTCTCCAGGGGATCTTCCAGACCCAGAGATTGACCCCGGGTCTCCTGCACTGCAGGCAGATTCTTTACCATTTGAGCCAACAGGGAACAGAAAAGAGCATGAAAAGGGGAAGGGAACTTTGAGGCCATTTGAGGACTTGGAAAAATGGTGTTAGTGGGTTTTAAGTGATGAAACTTGCTATGAGAGGCACACTGATGAAGCTTGCAGACTCCCAAACCACAGTGAAAATGCAAAACTCAATTTTTTTTAATGCTAATCCAATCCCGGGTTGATTTCCATTTATATCACTGAAACCATTTGAGGTCTTCCAGTCAAGTGTGAAATGATTCATTTAGCCCTTGGTGCATAAGAAGAACTTTTAAAAAAATCTGACAAGTTGTCACTAAGTAAATAATTTATCCATAATGGAGAAAAAGGCACAGTGTGGTTACTTGACTATTCGGATTAATGGGGAGTCACTAGTTAAATCATACACAGAGCCAAGTTGTAAAACACTGAAGGTTTAGGTTGAGCATATAAAACTGCCATTTCTGGCTGAAACTGGCAATTTCACATTGCTCTACCAAATACAATGAAAACCCACACAATTCTGAAGATTAAATAAACTGAACACAACTTTATATATTTGCTGTTTTATAAGGACTCTTATGGAATTCCTTTGTTTAAAAATTATTTCACCTAATCATCCAGATATTAAGATGACCAGTCCAGATGATCTCCACCTTCATGACTCATGAATAAAAGGAAGAAATGTGACTTTCACTTCAGATGGCTCACTGAAGCAGGAACCTAGAAGGAAGAACCAGTTTGTGACAGAAAAGTCATTTTCCAAGTTCCCAGGAGCATGGCTGTGAAGCATCATTTATAACTCTAAATACAGCAGGCGGACGAGACATAGGAAATTGGCCTGATCTGTTTATAATGACAGATGCTGAAAATGCTTTTTTTTTTTTTAACTAACTCTCAGATATTGGATTGCCATTTGTTCCTCTTAATAAAAAGCTGTAAAACACATATATGGAGACATTATTTTAAACTTAAAAGTTTTTTAAATTGGAGTATAATTGCTTTACAATGTTCTGTTAGATTCTGCTGAACAACAACATGAATCAGTTATGTGTTGTTGTTCAGTCGCCCGGTCCTGTCCGACTCTTTGCGACCGCATGGACTGCAGCATGCCAGGCCTATCTGTCCCTCACCATCTCCAGGAGTTTGCCCAAGTTCATGTTCATTGCATCGGTGATGCCATCCAGCCATCTCATCCTCTGATGCCCTCTTCTCCTTCTGCCCTCAATCTTTCCCAGCATCAGGGACCTTTCTAATGAGTCATTTGTTTGCATCAGATGACCAAAATACTGGAGAGCTTCAGCTTCAGCATCAGTCCTTCCAGGGAATATTCAGGGTCGATCTCCCTTAAGATTGACTGGTCCGATCGCCTTGCTGTCCAAGGGACTTTCAGGAGTCTTCTCTAGCGCCACAGTTCGAAGGCATCAATTTCTGGTGTTCTGCCTTCTTTACAGTCCAGCTCTCACAATCGTACATGACCACTGGGAAGACCATAGCCTTGACGATACAGACCTTTGTCGGCAGAGTGACGTCGCTGCTTTTCAGCACTCTGTCTAGGTTTGTCATCGCTTTCCTGCCAAGAAGCAACTGTCTTCTGATTTCATGGCTGCAATTGCCGTCTGCAGTGATTTTGGAGACCAAGAAGAGGAACTCTGTCACTACTTCCACCTTTTCCCATTCTATTTGCCATGCAGTAACAGGTCCAGATGCCATGATCTCAGTTTTTTAATATTTAGTCTGAAGCTGGCTCTTATACATATACATACACCCCTTCCCACTTGAGCCTCCCTCCCCACCCATCCCACCCATCCCGGTCCCCACAGAGCACTGAGCTGAGCTCCCTGTGCTATACAGCAGTCTCCCAATAGCTAACTGTTTTAAACATGGTAGTGTCTGTATGTCAATCCCAATTTCCCAATTCATCCCGCCCTCCCTTTCCTTCCAAATCTACAAGTCTGTTCTCACTGTCTGCAACTCTATTCGGACACCTCAATTAGGTTCACCTGTACCATTTTTGTAGATTCCATATATGTGACTTAATATATTTGTTTTTCTCTTTCTGATTTACCAAGCATCCAATGGCTATAATTCACATGAAGAAGCAAAAGATCCTGATAGAAGTCATTGGTGGCAATAAGTTCTTGTTGAATGAATGTATAAATGAACAACCCAATGGGACACATAAATCCTGTGTGAGTTACCCAAAGTCCCCCAAATTTCTGTTTGCAGTGTTGTGGCCAACAGCAGTCATTTCTATATCTGACTTTATATTTCTTATCATCTGTATCAGTAACTCTGAAACTTCAAAGACTATGAGGACCCTCTGAGGTATTATTTGAAATACACATTTCTGAGCCCTGGTTCCAGAGATTCTAGTTTAGTCAATACAGGGTACTGACAAGGAATAAAGCCCAGGAATCTGTAGTTCAACAAGAGCCTCAAGGCTCTTGATGCCTCTGTTCCACTGATGTAGGTAAACATCCCATCAGTATAGATCTTGAATCTAATATCTACAAACAATAAAAAAAACAGCATAACATAAAAAAGTAATAAATAATGGCTTAAAAGACAAATGGGCTTCCCAGGTGGTGCTAGTGGTGAAGAACCTGCCTGCCAGTGAAGGAGACATAGAGACATGGGTTCAATCCTTGGGTCAGGAAGATCCCCTGGAGGAGGGCATGACAACCCACTCCATTATTCTTGCCTGGAGAATCCCCATGGACAGAGGAGCCTGGCAGGCTATGGCCCATAAAATTATATTATTATTATAAGACAGAGAATCCCCTAAGCTTCAAATTATCTTTGAGTAAAAAAAATAAGAAAGCAGGGGTGGTTATCCTGATATATCACAAAAAGTAAAATTCAAACCAAAAGTATTAAATGCAACAAATTAAATATGACAAAGGTCATTTTTAAATGCTAAAGGCCACAATTCACAGTGAAAATATAACAAGTTTTCATATTTAAGCACCAAAAAATATAGCAACAATCTTTATGCATCAGTAGAGTAGATACAAAAGGCAGAGGGCAGAATCCATAATAATAGTAGATATTAATGCTCCACTCTTAGTATAAGCGAATCAAAGAGACAATGAGTAAAAATATAGATTTAAGTAACATAATCAATAAGATAGAACTTACAGATACTCAAACTTTACTCTCAGAAAATAGACAATATACCTTCTTTTCAACTTCAGGGAAAGAGTTATAAAAAACAGTCCCAAAGGAAACATCAGTGTTTCACAGAATAGAAATATTACAAACAGCACTCTGATCAAAATGCAATAAAATTTAAAAGTATTAATAATTTTTTAAAGTCATCCACCTGGAAACTTGAGACCAAGTTTCCAGTAAACAAATCTTGAGACCAAGGTTAAATGCAAACCAAAATTTTTACATTTCTAAAGTAATGACAATGAAAATACCACATAGAAATATCAGGAGGACACTTTCAAGCAATAAGAACAATATTCAAAGCCTTAAAAACTTTTGGCAGTAAAAGTATTTGAACTTCCTTACCAGTTCTGAAAGCTAGGAAAAGACCAACAACGTAAACCAAAAGGAATATGAGGGAAAGAGTAAAACTATAAAAGCAGAAGTCAATGAGTGAGAGAAAAGAAAACTAAAAAATGTAATCAATAAGTCACAATTCTGGCGTTTAGAAAGTAATCATCAAAATAAGACAACTTTTAGCTAATTTATAAATTTTCTTATGAAATAAGAAAAAAGAGAAATAACCATTGAAACAAGAACTTTTTTTTAAAGTGAGACTAATTTGCAGATGTCTGCAAATAAATTTGAAAACCTAGATGAAATGGAGAACTTCCTAGGGAAAGGCAGTTTGCCAAGGTTGACTCTGTTAGAGACAGAAAACCTTAACAGACCTATTGCCTCAGGAGAAAGAGAGAAAATTATCAAGAAATTACTGCATTAAAAACCATCAGGACCAGATGGTTTCACAAGTGTATTCTACCCAACTTTCAAAGACTTTACAGTCCTAATGCTCCAAAAACTGTTTCAGAGCATTGAAAAGGAAAGAAAACTTCCTAATTCTTCTTGTAATTTTTATTATCTAAATCTCTTAAGGACAGTACAAAAAGAGAGAGAATTATAAATATTACTGCAAAATTTTAGGTAATAAACTAATGAATATTACATTAAGAAAAACTACATTATGACCCAGCAGAATTTTTCCAGGAATGCAAATTTGGTTCAATATTAGGAAATCCTATAGTCTAACAGATATGGGGAGAAAAAGAATCTATGATTATTTGTTTAGACAGTGAAAGTACTTTAAAAATCTTCAAAAATTTGACTCTCTTAATAAAAACAAAAAATAAGAATTGATGGATATTCTTAACATGGTAAACAACTGTATCAGTTATAAAGCCAGTATTTTAATGGGAATATACAAGAGGCACTTGTATTAAGGTCTAATAATGTCAGGAATAAGGCATGGGTGCCACTTTGCTCTTCTAATTCAACATTCTACTAGAGGAATCAGGAAATGTAATCAACTACCAGGCAGACATCACCTGTAACCAAATGATCAGCATTAACACCCCCAAGAACGAGACAAACAGACCCCACGTGCATCCTCATAAGAGGCACGAAGATAAACATCACTTTTGTAGCAATCCTGCACAACAGCACAGCCTGAATCTAATTCCAAAGACACAGATGAATCCAAATGGAGAGACATTTTTCAAAATGGACTGCAGTCTTCAAAACTGTCACTGTCATGAAAGACAATGAAATACTGCAGGACCATTTCAAAACAAAAAAATTCTAACAAATGAATGTAATACCTGATCTGGGACTTTCTTCTTCTATAAAGGACCTTACTGAGACGCTGAAATCAGAATAAGATCTACACGTAGTAGATACTATAATATTATCATATTGTACTGTGGTTATGTAAGAAAATGCCCTTGTTCTCAGGATGCTGTGCCGTGCTGTGAGTAGTCACTCAGTCGTGTCTGAGTCTTTTCGTGGACTGTAGCCTGCCAGGCTCCTCTGTTCATGGGGATTCTCCAGGCAAGAATACTGGAGTGGGTTGCCATGCCCTCCTCCAGGGGATCATCCCAAACCCAGGGGTCGAACCCAGGTGTCTCCAGCATTGTGGGTGGATTCTTTTACTGTCTGAACCACCAGGAAAGCCCAAGAATACTGCAGTGGGTAGCCTATCCCTTCTCCAGGGGAACTTCTCAACCCAGGAATCGAACGGGGGTTTCCTGCCCTGAAGTCTTCTTTACCAGCTGAGCTACCTGGAAAGCCCTTGTTCTTAGGATATGAACACTATTTAGAAGGAAAAGGGCACATGTTTGGAACTTATTCTTAAACGCTTCAAGAAAAAAGTACATGCATAGGGTTTCCCTGATAGCTCAGCTGGTAAAGAATCCCCCTGCCATGCAGGAGACTCAGGTTCAATGCCTGGGTCAGGGAGATCTGCTGGAGAAGGGATAGGCTGCCCACTTCAGTGGCTACCAGTCCATGGATCCAGGGAAGATCTGGATCATGGATCCACTGGATCCACTGGATCCATGATCCAAATCTTCCCTGTAACTCAGAAGGTAAAGAATCTGCTTGCAATGCAGGGGACCCGGGTTCAATCCCTGGGTCAGGAAGATCCTCTGGAGAAGGGAATGGCAATCCACTCCAGTATTCTTGCCTGGAGAATCCCATGGACAGAGGGGCCTGGTGGGCTACAGTCCACGAAAAGACTCAGCCCATGGGGTCACAAAGAGTCGGACACGACTGAGCAACTAACACTACACTACTACCCACTCCAGTATTCTTGCCTGAAGAATTCCAGGAATGGACAGAGGAACCTGGCAGGCTACAGTCCACGAAAAGACTCAGCCCATGGGGTCACAAAGAGTCAGACACAACTGAGCGACTTTCACTTTCTTATTAGAGATCTAAAGGCTGTAAAATGTCCACGTTTGTGGAATTGGGGTAAAGGGTATGTAGAAGTTTTTTGTACTATTCTTGCAACATTTTTGTAAGTCTGAAGTTATATAAAAATGAAAATTTTAAAATAATAATGATCATAAAAACAACCTCCTCTGATTCCCAAGCCCTCAGGCGCAACCCACTACTCTTTTCCCCTTCACAATAAAATCCGTCAAGACTAGTTATTTGCTCTCTCCATTTCCTCCCTCCCATTCCTTCCTTCAGTTCAGTTCAGTTCAATTGCTCAGTCGTGTCCGACTCTTTGCAACCCCATGAATCGCAGCATGCCAGGCCTCCCTGTCCATCCCCAACTCCCAGAGTTCACCCAAACTCAGGTACATCGAGTCAGTGATGCCATCCAGCGATCTTATCCTCTGTCGTCCCCTTCTCCTCCTGCCCCCAATCCCTCCCAGCATCAGGGTCTTTTCCAATGAGTCAACTCTTCACATGAGGTGGCCAAAGTATTGGAGTTTCAGCCTCAGCATCAGTCCTTCCATTGAACACCCAGGACTGATCTCCTTTAGGATGGACTGGTTGGATCTCCTTGCAGTCCAAGGGACTCTCAAGAGTCTTCTCCAACACCACAGTTCAAAAGCATCAATTCTTCAGCACTCAGCTTTCTTCACAGTCCAACTCTCACATCCATACATGACCATTGGAAAAACCATAGCCTTGACTAGACGGACCTTTGTTGGCAAAGTAATGTCTCTGCTTTTGAATGTGCTATCTAGGTTGGTCATAATTTTTCTTCCAAGGGGTAAGCACCTTTTAATTTCATGGCTGCAGTCACCATGTGCAGTGATTTGGGAGCCCTCAAAAATAAAGTCTGACACTGTTTCCACTGTTTCCCCATCTATTTCCCTTGAAGTGATAGGACAAGATGCCATGATCTTAGTTTTCTGAATGTTGAGTTTTAAGCCAACTTTTTCACTCTCCTCTTTCACCTTCATCAAGAGGCTTTTTAGTTCCTCTTCACTTTCTGCCATAAGGGTGGTGTCATCTGCATATCTGAGGTTATTGATATTTCTCCTGGCAATCTTGATTCCAGCTTGTGCTTCTTGCAGCCCAGCATTTCTCATGATGTACTCTGCATAGAAGTTAAATAAGCAGGGTGACAATATACAGCCTTGACATACTCCTTTTCCTATTTGGAACCAGTCTGTTGTTCCATGTCCAGTTCTAACTGTTGCTTCCTGACCTGCATACAGGTTTCTCAAGAGGCAGGTCAGGTGGTCTGGTATTCCCATCTCTTCCAGAATTTCCCACAGTTTATTGTGATCCACACAGTCAAAGGCTTTGGCATAGTCAATAAAGCAAAAGTAGATGTTTTTCTGCAACTTTCTTGCTTTTTCCATGATCCAGCGGATGTTGGCAATTTGATCTCTGGTTCCTCTGCCTTTTCTAAAACCAGCTTGAACATCAGGAAGTTCATGGTTCACATATTGCTGAAGCCTGGCTTGTAGAATTTTGAGCATTACTTTACTAGTGTGTGAGATGAGCACAATTGTGCGGTAGTTTGAGCATTCTTTGGCATTGCCTTTCTTTGGGATTGGAATGCAAACTGACCTTTTCCAGTCCTGTGGCCACTGCTGAGTTTTCCAAATTTGCTGGCATATTGAGTGCAGCACTTTCACAGCATCATCTTTCAGGATTTGGAATAGCTCAACTGGAATTCCATCACCTCCACTAGCTTTGTTCATAGTGATGCTTTCTAAGGCCCACTTGACTTCACATTCTAGGATGTCTGGCTCTAGGTGAGTGATCAGACCATCATGATTATCTGGGTCATGAAGATCTTTTTTGTAAAGTTCTTCTGTGTATTCTTGCCACCTCTTCTTAATATCTTCTGCTTCTGTTAGGTCCATACCACTTCTGTCCTTTATTGAGCCCATCTTTGCATGAAATGTTCCCTTGGTATCTCTAATTTTCTCGAAGAGATCTCTAGTCTTTTCCATTCTGTTGATTTCCTCTATTTCCTTGCATTGATTGCTGAGGAAGGCTTTCTTATCTCTCCTTGCTATTCTTTGGAACTCTGCATTCAAATGGGCATATCTTTCCTTTTCTCCTTTGCTTTTTGCTTCTCTTCTTTTCACAGCTATTTGTAAGGCCTCCCCAGACAGCCATTTTCCTTTTTTGCATTTCTTCTCCACGGGGATGGTCTTGATCCCTGTCTCCTGTACAATGTTACGAACCTCTGTCCATAGTTCATCAGGCACTCTGTCTATCAGATCTAGTTCCTTAAATCTATTTCTCACTTCCACTGTCAATCATAAGGGACTTGATTCAGGTCATACCTGAATGGTCTAGTGGTTTTCCCTACTTTCTTCAATTTAAGTCTGAATTTGGCAATAAGGAGTTCATGATCTGAGCCACAGTCAGCTCCTGGTCTTGTTTTTGCTGACTGTATAGAGCTTCTCCATCTTTGGCTGCAAAGAATATAATCAATCTGATTTCGGTGTTGACCATCTGGTGATGTCCATGTGTAGAGTCTTCTCTTGTGTTGTTGGAAGAGGGTGTTTGCTATGACCAGTGTGTTCTCTTGGCAAAACTCTATTAGCCTTTGCCCTGCTCCATTCCGTACTCCAAGGCCAAATTTGCCTGTTACTCCAGGTGTTTCTTGACTTCCTACTTTTGCATTCCAGTCCCCTATAATGAAAAGGACATCTTTTTTGGGTGTTAGTTCTAAAAGGTCTTGTAGGTCTTCATAGAACTGTTCAGCTTCTTCAGCATTACTGGTTGGGGCATAGGCTTGGATCACCATGATACTGAATGGTTTACCTTGGAAACAGAGATCATTCTGTCATTTTTGAGATTGCATCCAAGTACTGCATTTCAGACTCTTCTGTTGACCATGATAGCTACTCCATTTCTTCTAAGGGATTCCTGCCCACAGTAGTAGATATAACGGTCATCTGAGTTAAATTCACCCATTCCAGTCCATTTTAGTTCACTGATTCCTAGAATGTCGATGTTCACTCTTGCCATCTCCTGTTTGACCACTTCCACTTTGCCTTGATTCATGGACCTGACATTCCAGGTTCCTATGCAATATTGCTCTTTACAGCATCGGACCTTGCTTCTATCACCAGTCACATCCACAACTGGGTATTGTTTTTGCTTTGGCTCCATCTCTTCAGTCTTTCTGGAGTTATTTCTCCACTGATCTCCTGTAGCATATTGGGCAGCTACCAACCTGGGGAGTTCCTCTTTCAGTATCCTATCATTTTGCCCTTTCATACTGTTCATGGGGTTCTCAAGGCAAGAATACTGAAGTGGTTTGCCATTCCCTTCTCCAGAGGACCACATTCTGTCAGACCTCTCTACCATGACCCACCCATCTTGGGTGGCCCCACATGGCATGGCTTAGTTTCATTGAGTTAGACAAGGCTGTGGTCCATGTGATCAGATTGGCTAGTTTTCTGTGATTATGGTTTCAGTGTGTCTGCCCTCTGATGCCCTCTTGCAACACCTATTGTCTTACTTGGGTTTCTCTTACCTTGGAAGTGGGGTATCTCTTCACAGCTGCTCCAGCAGAGCGTAGCCACTGCTCCTTACCTTGGATGAGGTTGCCCCTCCTAACCTTGAACATGGAGTAGGTCCTCTCGGCCCTCCTGCACCCGCGCGGCCACTGCTCCTTGGATGTGGTGTTGCTTGCTCGGCCGCCACCCCTGACCTCGGACATGGGGTAGCTACTCTCGGCCGCTGCCCTAACCTCAGGCGCATGGTAGCTCCTCCCGGCTGCCTCCCCTGACCTCCTCAGACGCCGCCCCTGACCTTGGGCATGGGTTAGCTCATCTCAGCCACTGCCCCTCGTTCCTTCCTTAACCAATCCCAATCAGGGTTAAATACCTTCGCCAAGATCATCAAAGAACTTCCTGTTGCCAAATACACTGATCATTTCTGGCATCTCTGTACCAGTCACTGCTAAGAATCACTCCTTCCTTCCAGAAATACTCTCTTTTGTGTCACTGTGTTATCATGGATTTCTTCCTCCTGTTAGCTGTTCCTTCTCCACATCTTTTGCTGAAGTCCTCTCGTACTTCTCTGCATTAAGTTGAAGTGACACAGCACTCGACGCTGGGCCCTAGCCACATCTCCAGCTTTCCTAAGTGACCTCAGCTTTGATGGCCACCTCTATGCTGAGGCCTCCAAAGGCATGTCTCCAATTCCCACCTCTCTCTTGAGTTCCACAATCATCAGTCAGTCACCTCTTTGATATCTCCAATCTCATGACTGCAAGTCAAGTCAAACTTAACATATTCAAAGTAGAATTTGTAAAAATATCTCCCCAAATCTGTTTGTTTCCCAGTCTTCCTCAGCTTAGTAAATGGCACCACCTTCTCCCATGCATTTCCATCTGAAACCCAGAAGTCTCCTGTGATTAACTCCAGTGTAAATCCCTGTCTTCTTTCTCCATCTCAACTATGCTCACCCTATTTGGAATCACTGTTGCCTCCTACCTGAACTATCCTCCCAACTGGTCTCCTTGTTTTCTCTTGCTCTCTGTAGCCCATTCTCCAACAGAAAACATAATGACCTTTTAAAAATATGAACCAGGGACTTCCCTGGTGTTCCAGTGGTGAAGACTTTGCCTTCCAATGCAGGGGGTGCAAGTTCAATCCCTGGTAGGGGAGCTAAGATCTGACATGCCTCGCAGTCAAAAAATCAAAACAGAAAACAGAAATAATATTGTAACAAATTCAATAAAGACTTTTAAAAAGGTCCACATCAAACAATTTTTTAAAAAGACACACATAAACCCGATCACAACACCTTCCTGTATCAAATCTGCAGTGGCTTCCGTTACTATTATCATGAGCTTCCTAGGGCTGTCATCACAGAGTATCACAAACTGGATGACTTTAAGCAGGAGAAATTTATTCTTTCACAGTTTTGGAGGCCAGAAGTCTGAAATCATGGTGTTTGGCAGGGCCAGGCTCTGAAGGCTCTAGGGAAGAATCCATCCTTGCCTTTTCAGAGCTTCTGGATATTGCTGACAATCCTTGGTGTTCCCTGGCTTCTAGATGCGTTACTCTAATCTCTGCCTGTGTCTTCCCACAGTCTTCTTCCTTCTGGGTCTATCTGCATCTTTGTGTCTCTCCTCTCCTTATGAGGACACCAGTCATCCTGGATTTAGGGCACACCCTCATCTAGTATGACCTCATTTTGACTAATTTCATTTGCAAAGACCCTAGTTCCACAATAAGGTCACCTCCGAAGATTCCAGACAGAGTTTCAACCCAAGATGGAATAAATCCCAAATTCTTTATCATTGCCCATGGCCCTTACCATCTGGTTCCTATATACTTCTCCATCCTCCTCAAACCATTTGCCAGTATCTCCTGTCACCTCCTAAATAAAGCCAAACCCACTCCAAACTCAGGGCCTAAGGACCGCTCTTTCTGTCAGGAGAGTTTTTCTGCCAGATGTTGGCATTGCTGGCTCCATCCTCTGCTCCTCTACTTTCTCAGTGGAACTTCTTTAATGTATACCCTCATTTCCACCTATTCCAAATACAAGCATCTTGTTTATTTACTTTAATGCAATTATCACAACCTATTATGACCCGTGTTTGCTTTTTTCCCAGTTTGTTCTGGTTTGCATTGCCATCTTAGTGTCCGACATAGATGCTAGTAGATTGGAGCTATTCAATGAATATTTACAGAGTGGATGATAAATTCAAACACATCAGTGACTGTGTCATACTGTTATAAGTCCCAAGGCTACCTACATGGTCCTTGAAAATGCTGGTTGAAATCAATCAACTAACAAATCCCATCTATTTTCCCCATGTCACAAAGTATACTTACACAAGAATTCTCTGGATAAGACTTTGTAAGACAAAAACAACAGCTCCAATTTTGCCACTAGGGTTTGAAATATTTAGTAAGAATTACATGTCTAGCCTAGCCTAGCCCCAGACTCATCAAACCACCCATTACCAGAAATTGCTCAAGCAGATCCACGTGCAAAGTGGGATCAGATTCACCATGACGATAAGCCACGGCTGATTTAACTTCTTCAAGGTTATGGTATGAAATAGGACTGTGCTCCTAAAAAATTCATTCGTATCCACAAAACACTGGAGATTTATGCAGGGTTCAATATTATCATCAGGGGTCAAGTATATAGGAGATACTACCCATGGAGGCAGATCACACGACTTCATCATCACAACATACACCAATGAAAGGAATTTTCCAAGGATATTTAATTCGCAGTACCTCTCCTGGAAGCAATTTTGTATTTATTTATTCAATTGAATTATTTATATTATTCATAATGAAATGAAACACAAACAGCACTGGTTCCATCACGTCTTCCTTTGCTTTCATTTGGTTTGCTGCCGATGACTATTTTTATGCAAATGAGGTTATGATGACATTAAACATTTTCTACTGATTTTGCAAGAACAAATATGTTCTCTCCATATGCCACAGTCTCCTTTTCGCTGCATCCATCCTCAAAGTTCTGTTGGCTGATCAGAATTTCTTCTAAATTAACTCTGAGGACGTTCCATCTGTGATACTGATGAGCTTGTCTCCCTTTGCAGTGCACACAGAACACACCCATTAATGCATGAATTTAGCCCGTTTTGCCCGTTCCACCAAAAGCCTTCTTCATCCCTCCAGCTCTTACAGTGCTGTAAATCTCACCTTGTTACCAAGGACGGTGGCATTCTCCTGCTGCCACTTTGGGGGATGTTTACTCCACTCACAGAGCAAAAACAACCAACTTCATACATAAAAAAAGGTGTTGTGATGGCAGAGATGTTTGCTCTATTGATCATATTCATGACTGAGAAACAAATGCTTCCAGGAAAGTAGTTGACATAACTATGCACTAGATACATCAGGGTGGAATCAGGGGGGCTGGCTAAAACTGGCTTGTATAGGCTAGAGCGGGCTTTCTTCCAGGGTGTGTGTGTGTGTGTCTGTGTGTATATCTGCTGCCCAAGGTCATTTTATCTCAGATTACACTGCAAGAGTATGGGGCACAGTGGGACTAAGCAGATAGGAAAACCCCTCTGGAAACATACAGGCTGTAGGTTTCAAGTCTAGAGTCCCCAGTAACAGGCGTTACGGGAATTTCTCAGAATGACACTAGGTGAGCTGTTCTCCTACAGTTTTCCTGCGTCAGTCCTCACATAAAGTACTCAGAGGGCCACAGAAGCAAGAACTACCACCGCTGGAAATCCCAACACTGGTTTGATTCAAGGCTCTAAGTTCATTTATGAGAATTCCATTTTCCATAGTCACATCTACATCTGGGGAAAGAGAACCTGGAATTCAATGACCCTACTGGTTGTAAACAGACCACAGAGCAGATCCATTTATGTAGACTGGACAAGGTTCACGTTGGTTTCTACCCACTGATTGCAAGATTCCCATGCAAGAAATTGAAACTTGTCCAGAAAGCTCTCTAGAACAGAGAAATAAAGGGGACTCTTTCTGCAGCCTCACTTTAAGGCATTTAGATGAGAATCTTTTCAGATTCCCAATAAAAAATTAAATTAACTTTGCCAATTCATAAACTTGGGGGCAGCCAGGCTGGCCCTATCTTCAGGAGACATTAGAATCTTTTCCTGGAAATTAGCTGAGTCCTTGATCCCCATCATATTAATGACACTCCTCGTAATGCTGATATTTATCTTTCTACTCTAAATCTCTGCATTTGAAACACCCCCAGAGAGTTTCAACCATTTTATGGGGTATAATGAAATTATAAAAGGAAAGTCATTCAAAATGAGGTCATTTTCTATTCATTTTCATTCACTAAATAAACAGACGCACTCAAGGATATGGGATGGAAAGGAAGAAGCCATATAGAAGGATGGGACACAAGATAAACCAACGAAGGACAGGAACATCTCAAGCATGGGAATCTTTACCCTGTTCCAACCCGCATTTCCTCTTCCATCTGCCGCTACAGAATCTCAGAAAATGGCAGAGCCCAAGATCCTCCCAAGTTAAAAATAAGAATCATTCAGGGAGCCTGTGAAACAATGCAGATTTCCCAGTCTACCAGCTCTGTAGCTGGGCCAAGATGACGCTTTAAATCTGCCAGCAGCAGCCTTGGTGATTCCAGTGCAAAGAATGTGGTTCTCCATGTTTTGAGACACTGTGTGTGTGTGCTTCCTGAGAGTGGGCTTTCTTACAGGGTGTGTGTGTGTGTGTGTGTGTGTGTGTCTGCTGCCTGAGGTCATTTTATCTCAGGGTACACTGCAAGGATATGGGACACAGTGGAAGAATGTGAACACAGGGCAAGAATACGGGACTAAGCAGACAGGGAAACCCCCTAGAAACATACAGGTTGTGGGTTTCAAGCCTAGAGTCCCCAGTAACAGGCGCTATGGAAATTTCTCAGAATGACACGAGGTGAGCTGTTCTACAATTCTTCTGTGTCAATCCTCACATAAAGTACTCAGAAGCTACCTGGAGAGCCTATGAACAAGAAATTAAGGGAGGTGCTTCCCTGGCAGTCCAGTGGTTGAGAATCCACCTTTGAATGCAGGGAGCTCAGGTTCTATCCCTGGTTGGGGAACTAAGATCCCACAAGCCTCAGGGCAACTAAGCCCGAGCGCTGCAACTAGAGAAGCCCGCATGCCACAACAAAGACCCGGTGAAGCTGAAAAAAAAAATTAAAAGCATGAAAATAGAAATTAATACTGATGTTTGAGCCCCCACTCCCAGGGATTCTGATTTAATTACAATAGTGCTCTGAATCCGTGGGTTCTGAATTCATGCACACACTCTGGGGTGGAGTCTGGGTTCCCAGAGTTAAACACACCCAGGTGATGTCAATGCCCAGTGAAGGTTGAGAATCTTCCCTTGTAGGGAGACCGGGAACCAAGGTGGGATGCAGGCCCTCTCCAAGCTTCTACATCTCCCTCCTGAAGTTTCTGACATGTTTACCCCAAGAACAGTCCAGACCCCTGTCTGAATCATCATAGTTATTCTGAGATTTCCATCTTTGTGTAACGGGCAGGAAATGTTGACAATGGACTCATCTGCCCCTTGATTACAACAGTTTCAAGTACTGATACAGGAGCAGATGGTGCTGGCAGCAAAGGGTGATCTTTGTGCCACCCAGACCCCACCCCAACCTGGAGCAGGGGAGCCCTCTCCCAGCTGCATTCCCTACCCCCACCCTTCCCCCTTCACCTACAGTCGACTTCTGAGACCCAGTCAAACTCCATATTGGAGCAGCTTCACAGAAAGTCTCAAAAAATCAAAACTTCACCAAGAATACAGGCTTTCTGCAGTGAAGGCCACAGGTAAACAATGCCCGCTCTTTCAAAACTCTCCTTATCATCTCAGAGGGTCTCAACAGAGGGAATTAATTCATAGAAAGCAGCCAGGACTTCAGCCCAGGAACTCCATAGGGCCCAGCAACCTACATTTTTAACAAGTTTCAAAGACCTCCCTTTGTGAAACACTTTAACACGTGTACTTTTTTTTTTTTTTTTAAATATTCAATCCTTTTCATTGAATAGATGATTTTCATATCTGGGAAAAAAATAAGCATTTCAACTTGTGAAAAAGTAACATCAGACACTACACTGTGCTTTTGGTTTGATCACTATGGATGACGGCTAAATGGAGGCAGGAGGCAACTGCCCTCCACTCCACTAGCCTTCCTATTAAAAAAAATTTTTTTTTATTGTGTAAAAAACATTAAAATAATTTTTATTAAATTTTTTTTAAATTTTATTTCATACATAATATGAAACATACTACTTTTACCATATTTAATTGTACAGTTCAGTGGCACTAAGTACATTGATGTTGTTGTGTAACTCTATCATCTATCTCCTGAATTTTTCCCCTTCCTAAACTGAAACTCTGTCCATCTAATGCAAAAAGCTGACTCACTGGAAAAGATCCTGATGCTGAGAAAGACTGAGGGCAGGAGGAGAAGCGGGCAACAGAGGATGAGATGGTTGAATGGCATCATCGACTCAACAGACGTGAGTTTGAGAAGACTCTGCGAGATAGTGAAGGATGAGGAAACCTGGTGTGCTGCAGTCCGTGGGGTCGCAAAGAGTTGGGCACAACTTAGCAACTGAACAACAGCAACAAGCCAACCCCCACCCCGTCACCCCCCTACTTATGGCCCCTGACATCTACCCATGTACTTTCTGACTATGGATTTGACTATTCTAACTACTTTGTATAAGGGGAATCAACAGTATTTGTCTGCCCCTAATGTATGTGAGTGAAGTCACTCAGTCGTGTCCGACTCTGCGATCCCATGGACCGTAGTCTACCAGGCTTCTCTGTCCATGAGATTTTCCAGGCAAGAGTACTGGAGTGGGTTGCCATTTCCTTCTCCAGGGGATATTCCTGACCCAGGGATTGAACCCAGGTCTCCTGCATTGCAGGCAGACGCTTTAACCTCTGAGCTACCAGGGAAGCCCATATCCCTAATGTATACTGGAATGCATTTTTAAGGTTAACTTAATTGGCCTTCCTCAATAGGGAAGCCATGGTGAATCTCAAAGCTAAGCCTCCCAATCGGCCCTGGAAGAGCCTTAGGAAGCAAACATTCTTTCCCAGGTGCCCACCACAGCCTGACGCCTGTCTCAGGCCAGGTGCCCTGGAATTCCATGCTGACGTGGGGACAAGAGAATGGCCATCACTGTAGACTCGTGTTTTCCATATTGGAGTGAGGGGCACAGTTGTACCCACATTTCATTTGGGTAGATACTTCCCTAAAGAAAGTGAAAGTCTCCTAGTCGTGTCCAACTCTTTGCAATCCCATGGACTATACAGTCCGTGGAATTCTCCAATTTCCCTTCTCCAGGGGATTTTTCCAACCCAGGGATCAAACCCAGGTCTCCTGCACTGAAGAAGGATACTCTACCAGCTGAGCTACAAGGGAAGCCCCACTTTCCTAAAGATTCTGTCATTAAATCTTCATGGTATTTTAAGGATAAGGGATATGTAAGGTAAAGGAGCTTTTAAAAAATAATCACAACTAATACTTATTGATCAGATATCGTTAATTCATGAGAAGGTCCCAAAGTAATGCCTGGTATATTAGTCTCTGCGGGTCATATATAATGATCGATTATGAAGTCAATATCAGCATTTCACATATGAGGAAACAGAGGCACAGAAAGGTTAAACAACTTGCCCAAGGTCACAGAGCTTTTAAGACACAAAGCAGGGATTAGACTCAGTCATGTTTCCAAGTCTGTGCTCTTGATCTCCATGAAAAACACTCATTAAATGTTTTTAAGTGACTCAGACACACTCTTCGGACCTGGGGAACTCATGAAAATGGGACAAACTTCAGTAATAAATATTTCAGGAATTACCACCCTCGAGTACTGAAAAGGAGGGTACCCCCCATCCCATTCAGATTTCTCTTTACTCTCCCACCCCCCAAACTAGGTAAGAACCAGCTCTAGCCAAAGAAGCTTGTCCTGGTTATACCTGTAGGTGAAATTAACTCTCTGGTGAGACACTTTCTGAACCTAATAACATTACAATAGTTATTTTTCCTGAATTTTACCCCCTCAAAATTCCATATCCCTTAGAGAGGATTTCAACTATATTAATGTATATACCAGGAGGTTTTGGGCTTCCCTGGTAGCTCAGCTGGTAAAGAATCTTCCTGCAAAGCAGGAGACCCTGGTTCAATTCCTGAGTTGGGAAGATCCCCTGGAGAAGTTGATAGGTTATCCACTCCAGTATTCTTGCCTGGAGAATCCCCATGGACAGAGGAGCCTGGTGGGCTACAGTCCATGGGGTCGCAAAGAGTCAAACTAAGCACAGCACAGTACCAGGAGGTCTTAACAGGCAACAGTTAATCAGATTCAAGATACAGCCCCTTTGGTAGTGGAATTTGGGTAGAGATGAAAGTGGTAAACAGGAAACAGGCAAAGAAAATGGAGGAGGTGAACACACACAAGTAAACACACGCATGCACACACACACATACACATAAACACAGAGGTGTGCATGTATGACGCACACGCACTTCCCTGAAGGAATAGTCCCATCTCTAAGACACGGGATTCTTTTTCTTCTAGTGTATACCAGCATGGAGCAGAAAAGTTCCATCACACAGATATGGATGGGTAAGCAGAGGCAACCCTGTGTGGGCGTATGTGCACAGGTCCTGAAGACATCCACTCAGCAGGGTCTGAATCAGGCTCCAGCACGGTCAGGCTGTGTGGCCTCGTGCAGGCTGGTTCACTGCCCCAGTGTCCCTTCCCTCATTTATAAAACAGACATGGTCACAGCTACTTCGGCAAGTGGTTAAATTCAAACAAGATCAATAAAACATGCAGCACAGTGACAAAAACATAAAAGGCAGTCAATAAAAGGGAATAATTATTGTGGTTAGTGATTCAAAGACATTCTTAAGCAGGCAACTACTTATTATTTCAAGCAACAAGCATCTATTGGACGACTATCCTCTGTGCCCACGTTTATGAAACAGAAAAGTTTAACTTAAGATTCTTGAGCTTTTAAAGGTGCTTTCAGTCTATCTGAAGACCAGCATATGGGATGTAGGATATGTATCCTCAGAGGAATAATTGGGGAAAAAAAAACCAGTCACAGCTGTAATTATCAAATGTGTCCTTTTCACAGGAAATGGACAACCTGAGTTGGGTCTTGAACAGTGAGTGGATGCATTCCACTAAATGATAACACTACAACTCACATACACACACAAACTCAGCCTAAAATATCCACTGGACCTGGATGATTCAAAATCTCCGTGGTTGGGCCACAGCATCCTTCCTGACCCTCAGACCCATATAGTTGTCTGACAGACATGACTTGAAGATAGTCCACAGACATCTCATGCTGTATATGTCCAAAACAGACATTGGTGGCCTATAACGGCTTCAAATGGTGACAATAAAGGAAAGAGGAGACTTTGTGAGTGAAGCAAAATGAATTCCAAAGAAACTTGACATTGGGATTTATAAGCAGGAGGCCAAAGGAGAAATTGAAGATAACAGCAGTAGAAACTGCCCGTAAATTACCTACATGGTCTGGGAGGAAGAAACAAGCCATAAAATGTAGGCAGGGATTTCAGCTGTGGCTTTAATAAACTCAGACAGATTTTTGTGCTGCTGGTTGACCCCTCCCCCATATTATGAGATAAGTGGGCAAGTGGATAATTAATATGTCATGATATGATATAGAATGGGATATGCTGGCAAGGGAATGGAGTGGGGATTAATAAAGCCTTGTCTGGCTTCTGGTGTTGCAAACATCATCTCCTTACTTGCACACACACAGTCAAATAATGAATAAAGCCAAGCTGGACATATTCATCTCATGGTTCCCTCAAGAAAGCCCTAACTATGGGGACCCCTGGACAAGCAGCATTGCTCTCCCCTCCACTGCGTCTCTGCAAAACATAACCTCTCTGCAGGATTCTCTCTCTTGCTTAATGAAATCACTTCCACTGTCTCCCAAGCTAGAAACTTCTGATTGTACCCTCATCCCCTCTATCCAATTAACTAACTCGTCTTGCTGATTCTTAAAAATTTTTCTGGAACTTCCACTCCATCCCGTCTGTCCCCGGTTTGTTACAGAAAATCACTTCTTTGATGGCAAGGAATGGGACTCTTATAAAACACTCACCATATTATCCAAAGTCTTTCTCTTCTGTCTGGCAATGCCTAGCAAAGAGTTGGCACTCACCAGGTATTGAGTGGGAAAAGAAGAGATTTTATTTAGCCATCCTGCTCCCAGCTTCCAACTCCTCTAACCTTTCTCACATTCTTGCCACACTTAAATATTATTTTTAAAGAAAAAAAATCACGACAATGGGCTTTCCCAATGGATCAAGTGGTAAAGAATCTGCCTGCAATGCAGGAGACACAGGAGATGCTGGTTCGATCCCTGGGTCAGAAAGATCCCCTGGAGGAGGAAATGGCAACCGACTCCAGTATTCCTGCCTGGAAAATCCTATGAACAGAGGAGCCTGGTGGGCTACAGTCTATGGGGTCGCAAAGAGTTGGACATGACTGAGCACACACATCACAATAATACCATCTTGCCCCAAGTCCTTCATTGGCATCCAATGACAAGGATGAAAGTTCCTACCCAAGGCAGGTTTGGCATATAACATGCTCCACAATCTGCTTCCTCCTTCCTCTCCAGCCTCTTCCATGATTCACTCTGGAGATTCTATCACTCAGCCCAAAGTTTCTGTGCTGTTTCCCCAGCCCTCAAATCAAGAACTTCCCCAGTTCTCCTGCATGTGCTGCTCACTCTCTCCAATGTTCTGTCTTCTCTAGAGAGGAGAACCCCTGCCCACCATTAAGATCAAGGTCATCTCTTCACTGCCGTCTGACTCTCCCAGAAACGGGCACTTCCTTACCTTTCCTTAGGGTCTCAGGTCCTCTGAAAACAACTCACAGGACTGCAAAACACCACCTGACTGCCCCACCCACTTTGACTCCCCAGGGGGCCGAGCAGTGCCCTGTTCCTCATCAGGCCTTTAACTCGGGCAGACTGGGGACTTCCGTCAAAAGTCATTTTCAATGATTTTTTTTTTTTAAAAACAAACAAATAAAAGAAAAGAAAATGAAAAAAAAAATAGGAAATAGCACGGAGCCTAGAAAACAAGCCCACTTGTGTATAAAAAAGTACAAAATATATTCCATTGAACAGCTCCAAATAAGAGAAAGTTATTTCCAAAATCATTTTGAAAGAATAAGGGACAGACATTTGAAACAAAAGGTACATACCTCATACCATAATCGAAAATAAACTCTAGATGGATGGAGGAGCAAAACGTAAGAGTCATGGAAAAGGAACACAATACAAAGCAGAATGTTTATCCGTATTCTGAGAGATGAGATCCTTCTCTCCTTTAAAGCACTGAAGGAAATGAAAATGGAAAGACTGGCAGTTGGGGGTTCATACAAATTTAAAATATTTGTCCAGGGGAAGAAAACAATCATGGAATTAAAATAAAACACATTTTGGAAACCATTTGCATGAAATATGACACACAAATGGTTAACCCCAAGATTACCCCCAGTTCATTCATATTTATGAGAAAAACAATTCTGTCGACAGTAGTAGAATAATAAAACAATAAGAATTAAAGCAACTTGAGGTTCTGTATAAAAATGCAATGAAGTTAGCCCATTTAAATTCTCTAAACCTCAGAGAGCTTTTGGGGCGTGTCACAATGAAGGTCTCGCCCGTGGGGGCACAATTTCTCCAGGGCCTGGGCTGCAGGGGGAGGAAGGGAACTACTCTGGCTCCAGACAGCTGTCTCCCCTCACATGCCCTGGGCACAAATATCAGAGGAGCAGCTTCTACAGGCAAGCCGTTTGCCACCATTTGATGGCAAGGATTAATTTGCAATTAACCAAGGTTAATTCGGTGTCTTTGACTGTGGAGCCCAGAATTTATAATGCTACCTCTGGTCGCCACGTACGGCATGTGGGCAAGCTCTCAAGTTCCTCTTTAATTTCACCTTCAAATTCATCCTCTGTATACCTCCCCAGATTCTAAAAAGGCAGAGGTGGTTATGTCCTTCAACACAGTTCTCCTCTTTCTTCTATCATACTTTCACCCTTCCTAATCTTGCCCTTAATATTTTGGTATAGATTTACATTTATTGCTTCATTAAACTTTTATTTATAAAAAAATATTTTAAGATTTTTTTTTGATGCGGACCATTTTTAAAGTCTCTAATGAATTTGTTACAATATTGTTTCTTTTTATGTTTTGGTTTTTTGGCCATGAGGCATGTGGGATCGTAGCTCCCCTACCAGGGATAGAAACCACAACCCCTGAATTGGAAGGCAGTCTTAACCACTGGACTGCTAGGCAAGTCCCTAAACTTTTATTTTATTAAAACAAGATGTACACAGTCTCATCGCATTTCTGTAATCTCAATGTTTCTAAATAGCAATCATTATGCTACTATATCCGGATATTTAAATTTTAGACATTTTCAATTGACTTTCTGTTTCTGACCATGAAGATTTAATTTGCTTATACTACAATGAGATATCACACCTGGTATTATAGGGTGGCAATTAACAACAACAACAAAAGAACTAGAAATAACAAGTGTTGGTGAGGATGTGAAGAGAAGGGAACCCTTGTGCACTGTTGCTAGATATGAACGTTGGTATAGCCACTACAGAAAGCAGTGTGGAATTTCCTCAAAAAATTAAAAACAGAACTACCATATGATCTAGCAATTCCATTTCTGGGTATTTATACATTAAAAAACCCCCACTAATTCAAAAAATCTATCTGCCCTCCCTCCATTCACTGAAGCATTATTTACAAAAGCCACAATATGGAAACAAAGTGTCCATGAATGGATAAAGAAAATGTGATACATATATATACGTATTATTCAGCCATAAAAAGAATGAAATCTCAATTGCAATGATATAAATAGACTTTAAGGGCATTATGCTAAGAGAAGTGGGTCAGACAGAGAAATGCTGTAAGATCTCACTTGTATGCAGGCTCTTTACAAACTAAAGAACAGATCATTGTTGCCAGAGGTGAGGTGGGACGTGGGTAGTGACGGATGAAGAGAGTCAAGAAGTACAAACTCCACTTATAATACAAGCAAGTCATAAGGATGCAATGTACAGCATGCTGACTAACATTGTATTGGTTTCAGGTGTTAAACATATTTATTCAATATTTGTATAAACTGTGATGGGATCACTACAATAATTTATATTACCACAATAATTTATTTACCTAACCTTTCGTTGAACTATTTATTTCTATCTTATTTTTAACTTCCAAGATCTCTATTTTTCTCTGATTATTACCTGAACATAGGACTTGAATTTTGTTTTGTGAATAAAATAAAACACTTCATGAATTAAGACATTAATTATAGTTTTAAAGTTTGCTATTAGTCTCTTTCCTCCAAATGCCTTTTCTATCCCAGTTGTTGTCATCAGGGTCTTATATAATATTCTCCTGAAATGTCTACAGATCCTGGTTGTCCTTTCTGATTTTAGAGTAAGACAGGTCTAGGTAGATGGATGGAGCCTTACTAATGTTTAATGAGCAGAACCCAGATATTTTAGGGATGGAAGGGAACTATAGGATCTACTGGCCTTTTTCTTAGGTTGGATGGCTTCTTCCTCAGAGTGGCTTCTTCTAACTCTTGACTGCTGCTCCTGCTGCTAAGTCACTTCAGTCGTGTCCGACTCTGTGCAACCCCGTAGACAGCAGCCCACCAGGCTCCAGGATTGTAAATACTTGCAGAGGTAATGATGCCAAGGGTATCCATCCCCACATAGTATACAGCCCTATCCTCTGTCATCAGTTCAGTTCAGTCGCTCAGTCATGTCTGACACTTTGCAACCCCATGGACTGCAGCACGCCAGGCTTCCCTGTCCATCACCAACTCCCAGAGCTTCCTCAAACTCATGTCCCATCGAGTCAGTGATGCCATCCAACTACCTCATCCTCTGTTGTCCCCTTCTCCTCCTGCCCTCAATCGTTCCCAGCATCAGGGTCTTTTCCAATGAGTTGGATCTTTGCATCAGATGGCCAAAGTACTGGAGTTTCAGCTTCAACATCGGTCCTTCCAATGAACACCCAGGACTGATTGATTTCCTTTAGGATGGACTGGTTGGATCTCCTTGCAGTCCAAGGGACTCTCAAGAGTCTTCTCCAACACCACAGTTCAAAAGCATCAATTCTTCTGCGCTCAGCTTTCTTTATAGTCCAACTCTCATATCCATACAAGACTACTGGAAAAACAATAGCTTTGACTAGATGGACCTTTGATGGCAAAGTAATGTCTCTGTCTTTTAATATGCTGTCTAGGTTGGTCATAGCTCTTCTTCCAAGGAGCACACGTCTTTTAATTTCAAGGCTGCAGTCACCAACTGCATTGATTTTGGAGCCCCCAAAAATAAAGTCTCTCACTGTTTCCATTGTTTCCCCATCTATTTGCCATGAAGTGATGGGACCAGATGCCATGATCTTCGTTTTCTGAATGTTGAATTTTAAGCCAACTTTGTCACTCTCCTCTTCATCAACAGGGTCTTTTGTTCCTCTTTGCTTTCTGCCATAAGGGTGGTGTCATCTGCATATCTGAGATTATTGATATTTCTCCTGGCAATCTTGATTCCAGCTTGTGCTTCATCCAGCCCAGCATTTCGCATGATGTACTCTGCATATAAGTTAAATAAGCAGGGTGACAATATACAGCCTTGACGTACTCCCTTCCCAATTTGGAATCAGTCTGTTTTTCCATATCTGGTTCTAACTATTGCTTCTTGACCTGCATCCTCTGTCATCTTATGAACTAAAGCCCACCGTTCATCTTCTCCAGAGAATAAACTTCCCATATTCCACCAGATAGCAAAGGGCAGTCTCTGGCTGTGTAAAGCTGAGGAAAGGATCTGGGGATATAGCTGTAATCCTTCTATTCAAATCTCTCTTCAGTCATCAGAAGGACCCAGAACCTCCATTTCCTAAGTCTCTGGTTTCTGAGGTGTGACCAGGCTACATTCTTCTGCCCTCCCCACTGCTTCCCAAAATACTAGAAGGATGGGTCTCAGCCTCACTCAGTTTGCTCTGTCAGTTACCATTCATTCACCCTCTTTCCATCTTCCAAATCTTTGTGGGTGTTTCTTCCCTGCCAGCCCAGCATTTCTCATGATGTACTCTGCATACAAGTTAAATAAGCAGGGTGACAATATACAGCTTTGATGTACTCCTTTTCCTATTTCGAACCACTCTGTTGTTCCATATCCAGTTCTAACTGTTGCTTCCTGACCTGCATACAGATTTCTCAACAGGAATGTTAGGTGGTCTGGTGTACCCATCTCTTTCAGAATTTTCCACAGTTTATTGTGATCCACACAGTCAAAGGCTTTGGCATAGTCAACAAAGCAGAAATAGATGTTTTTCTGGAACTCTCTTGCTTTTTGAAGCACAAGCTGGAATCAAGATTGCCAGGAGAAATATCAATAATCTCAGATATGAGATGACACCACCCTTATGGCAGAGAGTGAAGAAGAATTAAAGAGCCTCTTGATGAAAGTGAAAGAGGAGAGTGAAAACGTTGGCTTAAAGCTCAACATTCAGAAAACTAAGATCACAGCATCTGGTCTCATCACTTCATGGGAAATAGATGGGGAAACAGTGACAGACTTTATTTTTTGGGGCTCCCAAATCACTGCAGAGGTGACTGCAGCTATGAAATTAAAAAGTGCTTACTCCTTGGACTTCCCTGGTGGCTCAGATGGTAAAGCATCTGTCTACAATGCCAGAGACTCGGGTGCAAACCCTGGGTAGGGAAGATACCCTGGAGAAGGCAATGGCAACCCACTCCTACACTCTTGCCTGGAAAATCCCATAGACGGAGGAACCTGGTAGGCCCCAGTTCATGGGGTCGCAAAGAGTCAGACACGACTGAGCGACTTCACTTTCACTTCACTACTCCTTGGAAGGAAAGTTATGACCAACCTAGACAGCATATTAAAAAGCAGAGACATTACTTTGCCAACAAAGGTCCATCTAGTCAAGGCTATGGTTTTTCCAGTGGTCATGTATGGATGTGAGAGTTGGACTGTAAAGAAAGCTGAGCGCAGAAGAATTGATGCTTTTGAAGTGTGGTGTTGGAGAAGACTCTTGAGAGTCCCTTGGACTGCAAGGAGATCCAACCAGTCCATCCTAAAGGAGATCAGTCCTGGGCGTTCATTGGAAGGACTGATATTGAAGCTGAAACTCCAATACTTTGGCCACCTGATGTGAAGAGCTGACTCATTTGAAAAGACCCTGATACTGGGAAAGATTGAGGGCAGGAGGAGAAGGGGATGACAGAGGATGAGAGGGCTGGATGGCATTACGAACTCAATGGACATGAGTTTGGGTGAACTCCGGGAGTTGGTGATGGTCAGGGAGGCCTGGCGTGCTGCCGTCCATGGGGTCACAAAGAGTCAGACACAACTAAGCGACTGAACTGAACTTCCCTGCCATGAGAGCCTAACCTGTTTTTGTCCGTCATAGGCTGCCATGTACTCTAGTCTTTGACTATATCTAAGTAAACTTTCTTGAGGCACCAGATCTAAGTGGTATATTCAAGCCACCATGCTACACTAAAGAGCACTGCAGAGCTCTACATTCCTCCCTGGTGAGCCATGTTTTCATCTGCATCCCCAATTCTGCTCCTGATGTTCCCCTACTTACTTGTCTTTATCTGTCTCCCCTCTATAATTTTCCAATCCTTCATGGACCTTCAAGATTAAGGTCGGATATCATCGCCAGTGGGAAGCCTGCCTAGGTCTTCCCTGTACATATTGTGCATGTCTCTGGCCTGACACACCCACGTAGACCACAGTGTGCTGGACTGATCTACTTGTACAGCTGTCTCCGTCCCTAGACAAGAAGTAAGCAGGCAAGGACCGTCTTATCCAAAGCCCTGCCTCCAGTGTGGGGAAAACCATCTGGCACATAATAGGTGCTCGCTGATACTGTTCAACTGACGCATTTCCACTAAGCTCCATGTTAGAAGCATCTTCATTCTCAAAGGAGTACAAAAAATACGGCTGTGTTTATTTGCCAACGTCCAAATAAGAAAGGCTAATCAGAGAGCACCAGGAAATGAAAACAGCCAGATGTTTTTCAGAGCAAAAGTCCAGGAACACAAAATAGCTTGCAACAGGGGTGATGTATGTTCTCCTAGTGATTCGAAATGAAGATATGCTTATTAGACAGAGAGAGAGATTTAACAGGTTTCTCAGCTAATGCTGCAATTTTAAATCCATTTAAGATAATTTTCTTTATCTTGAATCTATTTTTCTCAGTAACCAGGATACTTAACTGATTTGTACAAAATCCATTTGAAAAAGAAATAATCTAGTCTAAGCAAGGGCACACTCTAAATGAAAAAAGAGAGATACCACAAATCTAACAGAAGATGAAGCATCTGTTTAAGAAGCCAAGGAGGACTACTGACTAGAAAATGGGATTATTTCCCCCAGCATCGTGATTTTCCCACCAATCTCTCTTCTCTCTTTCCCAAGGAGAAAACAAGCAATTCTTAAATCTGAGAGAACAGAACAAAGACCTCTCATAAACCAACCAAGAGGCAAAAAAAACTGTTTCAAAGGTAAGAATCTCACACAAAAATTACACGTTGAAACAATCATAGGATGTACTTTCTCACCTACCAGCTAGGAAAAGCAGTATTGACATGCTAGTTTGGGAAGGGTCAGGTAAAATTCTAATAGCAGCAGAAACTGCTATAAAGTTTCTGGAGGAAAACATCTCTCTGTGTATCCAAAAGTATTTCCACAATGTGATCTAAGGATTATACCATTAGAAGTGTGGATTAAGAAAGCAAATGTCTGGACTTCCCTGATGGCGCAGTGGATAAGAGTCCATCTGCCAATGCAGGCGACACAGGTTCCATCCCTGGTCCGGGAAAACCCCACGTGTTGCCCAGCAACTAAGCCCATGTGTCACAGCTACTGAAGCCCAGGCGCCGAGAGCCCTTGCTCCACAACAAGAGAAGCCACCAGAATGAGAAGCCTGAGTACCGCAGTGAAGAGCAGGCCCGCTGGCTGCAACCAGAGAAAGTCCAAGAGAAGTAATGGAGACCCAGCACAGCCAAAAACAAATAAATAAAATGAAATTGTTTTAAATGAAAATAAATATCAAATCAACGTACATAAAGACTTGAGAGGGGAGATACTCCTCGGTGTTATTTACAATAAAGAAAATTAGAAAAAAACCTTAATTTACAACAATAGAAACAATGATCATAACTAATAACACCAGAAAATGCTTGTGAAATAATGTTGCGTGAAAAAAGGATACAAGAAATATAATCTGCATAGAAAAACAGGCTCAAGGACAAGATGCTAAGATTTTACCAGTCACTGCCTCTAGGTCATGAGGTCATGGTGGGTTTTTTTTTCACTTAAAAATTTTTTGGATTATGTTTCTGTACTATTTGTATTAAAATTTTAAAAATTTACTTATCTTTATTTTCATAATCAATAGCACTATTTACTGATTTTGTTTGCATGTATATGCACTTAGTCGTGGCCGACTCTTTGTGACTCCATGGACTTTAGCCCGCCAGGCTCCTCTGTCCATAGCATTTCCAGGTAAGATACTGGACGGGGTTGCCATTTCTTTCTCCAAGGGATTTTCCCAACCCAGAGATGGTACCTACATCTCTTGCATTGGCAGGCAGATTCATTACCGCTGAGCCACCTGGGAAGCCTCTTTTATTCATTACGGAGGAGACTCATGAGATAAAAGCTTCTCCACTAGTTACAAACAGCAGGAGATAATGTCACAAACACGCATTTACACTATAAAGCCAACTCCTCTGAGCGACCGAATCAGAACTTACTTGGTGGGACGATAATCCGGAATGGAACGATCCAGTGAAATTTTTTCACTGAGGTAGGAATTGTAGCCATATTTCTCATGGGGTCCCTTGGCTTTCTCTTCTTCAGCAGGGGAAAGGGTGGCAGGAAGGCCTCCTTTGCCCCGCCCACCATAACCTTCAATGAGCCCAAGGGATTTGGATAAACCTAGAAAAAGAGAGAGGGGAAAAAAAGAATTAGTAGAAAACCACCATACCAGGATATGTTATTCAGGCTAAAATACAGCTTCAGTGGAAATTTTAACATTACCCGTCACAGAAAAGATTATGTCATCAACTTATCAATATTGGGAATACGTCCTGAGCACATTTAAACTGAGAGGAAGGGGACTTCCCTGGTGACCACAGGTCAAGACTTCACCGTCCATTGCAGGGGACGAGGGTTTGATCCCTGGTCATGGACCTAAGATCCCATGTGCCTTGGGGCAAAAAAAAAAAAAAAAACACACCAAAAAACAGAACCAATACTGTAAAAATTGAATAAAGACTAGAAAACAATTAAAAATTAGATTAAGAGGAAGGTCAAAGCATGACAAAGGTCCGTATAGTCAAAGCTATGGTTTTTCCAGTAGTCATGTACGGATATGAGAGCTGGACCATAAAGAAGACTGAAAACCAAAGCATCAACACTTTCGAACTGTGATGGTAGAGAAGACTCCTGGACAGCAAGGAGCTCAAACCAGTCAATCCTAAAGGAAATCAACCCTGAATATTCACTGAAAGGACAGATGCTGAAGGTAAAGCTCCGATACTTGGGCCACCTGATGCAAAGAGCTGACTCACTGGAAAGATTGAGGGCAGGAGAAGAAGGGGGTAAGAGAGGATGAGAAGGTTGGATGACATCACTGACTCAATGGACATGAGTTTGAGCAAGCTCCAGGAGATACTGAATGAGAGGGAAGCCTGGTGTGCTATAGTTCATGGGGTTGCAAAGAGTCTGACATGACTGAGCAACTGAACAACACCACCAAAGGAACTCTGAGGTGTGGGGTTACGGCTGGTCACGCTCAGGAAGAACCTCTCCATCTTTTGGGGAGCTAGGGTGGATCGGGTACCAGGATGGGGTCTATAAAAGGGAGAGACTGCCAAAAGCAGGCACATGTGGACCAAAAATGGGCAGAACAGGGCCTGTCATCCTGCCCAACCTCCTCTCTTCATGAGCAATTACCACAAGGCTAGATACTCCAGGAGATGCCCGGTAACAATGCAGAATAAGAACAGCCAGTAATAAGGAACTGCCAGACAGCAGGTGTTTTTGCTTCATTTGAACAGAGAATAATATACAGATTGATTTTATCATGAGTTTAAAGTGTGTAACCGTCTGACACCGTTCTATACCTAATGGTTTTATTTAAATCTCATCTAAATGGCAAAAGGAAATACAAAAGTGTTTGAGAATAAATCACAGAGAAGAAAAGCCCATAAGGGTGATAACCGTGCCAAGCAGAGTAGGAGGCCTCTGTAACAAGCTTCACTGAGCAATTGCAGGTTCCGGGGATGGTGGCAGCTTTATACCTATTGTTCCATTTATACGATAAACAGCTTGATGGGTAATTTTTAAATCCTACAGTTACGGGAGGTTTTATTTCTTGGCTTGAAAACTTTTGTTGTGAAGGGCTCTTATTCTCTTTCACTGTTTCAAATGTTCAAGCTACTCTGTCCACCCTTAGGTGTGCTCACATGCACGTGTGCGCGCGTGCACACACACACACACACACACACACACATACTTTGTCCACAAAAGTCCCACTGCTGCCACTGGTAGGATGACCATGGACCAGAGATGTCAACCGCACCCTCAGCTTTCATGATGGGCAGCCCACAGAGCCTAGGAGGATGCTGACCTTCCAGGAAAGCATTCCCAAGCCACTTAAAGACCAGTAAGTCTGCTCTGGTCACATGACGGCTCACCACCCCATAATGGAAAGACCTGTAGTCTCTTTCTCACTCCTCTGAAACTGCAAATTTATTTTCTGTGAAACAAAATCAAAAAGCAAAGCTTAAGCAGGCACCTCGGGGTTGATCTCAAGTGAACATCATTTTTCTACCTAAGAATCCTTTCCACTGTCCACTGTGTTCCTCAGGAACCCTGACATCTTTTCTGCCTGTCACCATCCAAACAGATGAACCATCAACTGAGAACTGGATTACTCCAACACTTTCTGCTTCCTGGTCTTTAACCTCTCATTCCACATCATTGTGCACCAACCATTCCAATAACATCACCTTTGCTGTGCTCCAAAATCTACAAAAACTCTTCAAATGTCAAGGACAGACACCTGTGTTGGATTTTTAAATCACCCATGAAAGGACATTGCTAGTGGGAATGTAAAATGGTGCACTTACTTTGTAAAACAGTTTGGAAGTTCTTCAAAATGCGAAGTATAGTTGTACCATATGACCCAGCAATTCCATTTTTAGGTATATACCCAAGAAAAATGGAAAGATATGCCCACACAAAAACTTGTATACAAGTGTTCAGAGAAGCATTATTCATACTAGCTAAGTGTCTATCACCTGACAAATGAATAAAACAAGATGTGGTATATTCAGACAATGTGATAATATTTAGCAATAAAAATGAAATACAGATCTTCCTCAATTTACAAAAGAGTTACCTCCTGATAAATCTACCATAAATTGAAAATATCCTAGGTCAAAAATGCATTTAAAACATCTAACCTACTGAACATCATAGCTCAGCTTACCTACCTTAAATGTGCTCAGAACTCTTACACGAGCCTTGTTGCGTTAGCTGCTCAGTCATGTCCGACTCTTTGCAGCCCCATGGACTATACCCCACCGGGCTCCTCTGTCCATGGAATTCTCCAGGCAACAATACTGGAGTGGGTTGCCATGCCCTCCTCCACGGGATCATCCCAACCCAGGGATCAAATCCACTTCTCTTATGTCTACAGCAATGGCAGACAGACAGGTTCTTTACCACTAAATTCACCTGGGAAGCCCAATATATATGATGTATAGAATATGACATAATTTTAAAAGATGAAAAAGAGATGTTACTCTGTGGGTTTTTCTTCTTGTTTCGTGCACTTTCACTCACTCATCCTGGGTTTCCCTTTCCTTGCCCAATATCTGCCACCTTTTCTTAAAAGCCACAACCTCAGTCCTCTGTGGATTTCTGGCCAGCATGGAACCCAAGGGTCAAGGAGGGAGGCTGGCCAATGGGACAGAATTGGCCTCCAACATAACTCAACAGCTTTCATGGAAAACATCAGGTTCTTCTGCTTATTTCATCTGTGGACTCGTTTTTCTCTCTTTGGCTATACAGTATCTCTTTTGTCCAGTCTAAATAGATATCTTCCATTCCCCAGTCATTAAATGCCACCTCAAAAGATACAATGTATTTCAGCTGTGTTTGCCCAGCACCCTCCCATAGGCAGCCTTTCCAATGCAGGCAGAGGAGCCAGGGAGGGAATTTATTACAAAAGGGCATAGGAATTAAGACTAGGAATGCAGGCTAATCCTACCAAGGACACTTAGGGAATGAAACCTCCCAGTGAGACTTTTTTTCCCCTTTCTGAGGCATTATTTCTTCCATTATGAAAGGCTCCCACGTAGCAGTCTCAAAAAAAGATCATTCTCCAGAGTGCAATGTGACAACTACAAATTATATATTTTGTGGTCCATGTGCTCCCATTTTCCCCCCAATTGAATCTGCCAGAAAGGTTCAACAAAGCGGCAAAAATGTTCACTGGCATTTTAATGTGCTTACTTAGCAGGCCCCGGAAATGGTTGGCAACAACAAATACAAGTTCAAGTTCATCAACAAGACTCAGGTTGGTCTTTACTTAGCTGGGAAGAGATGCCACCAGGGCAAGTTGGGATGACTCCGTGCACCCAAGGAACTTTCTTTTCTGAAAGTGCCTTGTGCTTTTTGGCTGGAAGCAACTGTAGCCACAGCAGATGGATGTGACCTTGTAGGCATAGAAGCCGCAATTGACAAAAAGAAGAAAGAGGGAAACGAGGGAAGAAAATGGGGTGGCTTCTTGGGACCAGATTAGAGAGGACTTGGCATTGCCTTCTTGTCCCTTAGGTGCTGCCTCCTGAGTTACTGTAGCCAAAGACTGCATAGCCAAGGGACGGTATTGGCAAGAAGTTGAAGGTGAGGAAGAAAGAAGAACAAATTGAGGTCACCCATCCCCTAGCACCTTTACTGAATATTCTTCGTGTTTCTCTCCACCCTGTTTCTCTGCTTCATGCCCTAGAAGATAAGACCTATATAGACAGTATCAAGGGTTCCCTTACACTTCTGGCTTTGGGTTGGGCTTAACCACCAGGAGCTACCTTGAGAAGACTGATGGTCGAGAAGAGAGAGAGGTTTGGGTGTTTGGCCCCCAGTTCCCTCCCAACCAGATGTGGTTTGGTGGAGACTGCGCTCTTCTGTGGCACAGTCGTGTGCAGACAGGCATCTCTGATGGTTAGCCTAGGGCTAGAGCCAATCCCATGTTCTGTTAACCATGCTCTCTTCCGGACCCTTCAGGCGTTGGCATGGCAACTGCTTCCTCTTCTGTGGCTAGCCCTGGAGTCATACACCATGACTGGCCATGCCTTGCTGATTTCCCTTAACTCTCCCCAAATCTTTGTAAATGTTTTGCTAAAATCTCTTCAGCCAGCCCCTTCTGGGTGTGCCACTTGTTTCTGGCTGGGATATTGACAGATAGAGCACCTTACTCACACCCACAGAAGACTTCTCCCGTGGTACCACAACTAGATACTCTCTTTAAGGGCAGGCATGTGGTCACCCTAGTGCCTGACCTGTAGAAAGTTCTTAAGAGGGACTTTCCTGGTGGTCCAGTGGCTAAGACTCTGTGCTTCCAATACAGGGGGCCTGGGCTCAGTTCCTGGTTAGGGAACTAGATCCCACATGCTGCAACTATAGTTTGAATGCAACAATTAAGAACAACACAACAAAAAGTCCAAAAAAAACAAAAAAACCCCAAATGGTTGAGCATATGGATGAGTAGAAATGAGATCTGGAGACTGAAATTGGAGCCATCTATTATAAAGTGATGTCAGAAAGAAAATTAAATACACAGAAAAAAAAAGACATCTACTAGGAGAAGAGAAGAGGGATTAAGACTACATATTATAGTACATTTATATTCATAAAGAAAAAGAGAGTTCACACTGATGAATGTCACAGGGAAATCAAGCCTGGAAAAGGCCATTTGGTTTGGCAGAGAAAAGGGCCCTGGTGACCTTGGCGATGGCCATGCCAGTGACATAAGAACTTCCAGGGCAGCATTTTGTTTTCTGGCTGTAACCAACCAGAATCTAAAATGTAAAGAATTCTATTTGTAGAAGCAACAAATATTACAATGCACTTAGAACTTTAAACAATAGGAGGAAAACTATGAAATTTCATTAAATGGATGAAATAAAACACACATGAACAGCAGAGAGAGAGATGTATTTTTACTTAGAAGATGGAATGTTACAAAGATACCATTACTTCTTTTTATTATATGGATCTAATGTAATTCCAAATAGAATCTTTTTCTGAAACAGAACAAAAGGTTCTAAAATTAACCGAGAAGAACACAGAGCTGATAACACTGGGCCATTTTGTTTAAAAAGAAAAATGAAAGGGGGGTGCCCTATCCAATATTAAGTTAAGAAATCAAGCAATAATAATTCAAGTGATGTGGTGACTAGGAGGAAATATTACATAGAGGCAGAGAGGTAAGGCTCTAAACTGTATCTCTCTCTCTCAAATAGCCATCCAATTTTCCAAACATTAATAAAAATAACCTCCACTTTTGGAATTTTAGAAATTCCTTTCTAGTGCAATCAACACCAAATTTCTGCAGGATACTTCATGTGGATGAGGGAGCGGCTTCATCCATCTCACACGGAGCCCAGAAATCCCGAGGTGCCCTGGCTTGATAATTTGATAACCCTCCAGCAAGAGTAAATCACTCTGCTCACTTCTGTCTTCGATTGGCCCAAGCTACAAAGGCTCCATAGTGGCAGCAAAAAGTAAAGAACCCAGGTTGTAAATCCACTCCCAGCTGCCTCCCCACCTCCCTCCATATAACTAAGGCCATCATTTTCTCCAGGGTTACAGTTTAAACTGTAACCAGCATTATTCTTTCAGAAATCAGGACTCACAACAGACACACAAACTCCAGGACAGAGATGAAAACACAATGCAATCTGGTGCCTTGTCAACTCATAAAGCTCCTCTTCATCCTGGCAGCGGCAGCCTAGTGTCAGGGAAACCACACACACACACACACACACAGCCAAAGAGCCTAGCACGTTGCGTGGCCTTCTTCCAGTGGGCAAGCATGTGTTCTGGGGTCTTGACAGAGGCCCTAATGCCTCCTGAAGGTCACAGAGTCCCAGGGAGATTTCACATGACGCTAAAGCATTTGAAAAACTGATAAAACATACAGACAGATCAGGACGTTGCAGCCATAAGCCATAGTAGTGAGCAATAATTCCAGATTTATTCTTGGGATTCCATGTACTCTTGGGAGAGTGAGGGGACCACTCGTGGTTTGAGGAAGCCAACGTGACCACAGAGACAGACGGGATACTTGATAAATGTATGCAGATTAAATTATTAAATTTATTATTTAATTATTGAAAAGCACTAATAACTAAGATAATGTATACACATGTGTGCATGTGTAATGAAATATTACTTGGTCATAAAAAGAAATGCCACTTGCAGTAACATGGATGAACTCAGAGATTATACTCAGTGACGTTAAATGGAGAGAGACAAATACATGTTATCACTCATATGTGGCATCTGAAAAACTGGTACAATGAATTTATTTACAAAACAGAAATAGAGTCCTAGATGTAGAAAATAAACTTATGGTTACCAAGCAGGAAGATGCAGGGAGGAATAAACTGGGAGATTGGGATTGACATATTGTGAAAGTCGCTCGGTCATGTCCAACTTTTTGTGACCCCATAGACTATACAGTTCATGGAATTCTCCACTCCAGAATACTGGAGTGGGTAACTGTTCCCTTCTCCAGGGGATCTGCTCAACCAGGGATCAAACCCAGGTCTCCCTCATTGCAGGCAAATTCTGCCCAGCTGAGCCACCATACACACTTCTATATATAAAACAGGTAATTAATAAGGACCTACCGTATGGCACCTGGAACTCTACTCAATACTTGTCATTACCTATATGGAAAAGGAATCTAAGAAACAGTGGATACAGGTACATTATAACTGATTCACTTTACCGAATACCTGAAACTAATTACATCATTGTAAATCAAATACATTGCAATGAAAATTAATTTTTAAAAGGACAGTGAGATAATGAAACAAGAAATGACAGGCAGATCAATGGAACAGAAAAGCTTATCTAGAAATACTGACAAAAGAGAGTGGAAGCACCATTTTTGTATACAACTGTTAGTTTTACAGACAAATTTTCACTAGACACAAAGCATTATACTAAGCACTTTAATTATTATATATATGTACTATTAATGTTAAACATACATGCTAACTATATAAATGTCTGCTATATCTATCTATCTAACTATAATATTTCAAATTCATTTCTCAAATTACCCCTGGTGCTAGTTTTCACCTATCTTTGGTTTATTTTTTGTTTGTCTGTGGCGGTTTTTTCTTTAAGATTTTTTTGATGTAAATAATTTTTAAAGTTTTTATTGAATTTGCCATAACACTGCTTCTGTTCTCTGCCTTGGTATTTTGGCTACGAGGCACGTGGGTTCTGTGCCTTGGTATTTTGGCTACGAGGCATGTGGGTCCCAGCTCCCAACCAGGGATCGAACTCACAGCCTGACACTGGAAGGAGAAATCTAACCACTGAATCACCAGTGCACTCCCTCCCTTATCTTGGGACTCTGTTCCTTCCCTGCATCCCTTTCGTCACCAACCAGATTCAAAGGCATGTCATCTCTTCCTTGAGTTACTGCAGTCAACACATAACCCCGTGTCTTGCAAAGTGAGCTTTCTAACATACACAACTGACCACTGCTTGCTTAAAATTCATTAGTGCATTCCTGCTGCCTATGGGGGGAAAATTCCAAAAATTCTCATGTAATATACAAAGTCACTCACTAGCTGATTCCCTGCCCAGCCTCAGATTCCACTTCCTTCTCTGCTGCTTCCTTTTAGCTGTCCCACCCTCTTCTGAGGCTTCTACACAGCCACTGCCCCTCAGTGCCTGTGGCAGTCACCCTCGTTATTCTATACAACCCTGCAAACCCTTGCAGAGAACTACCCAGCCCAGAAAATCAGATGCCGCTCCTTGGTAAGAAATCTCAACCACACTCTTACTCCCGTCCTGTTACAGGTGTCCTCAGCTATTCACTTACAAGGACACAGGCTTCCTGTGAACAGGAAGACATCGCTGTGTCTTACAGATAGCCTGGCACATACATGAACCTCATGTATGCTGTACACATGAATGAATGGACAGATAAGCAAAAAGCAAGTGAATAAATGAGTAAGTGCAGGATAAGCTGGGCTGCCCAAATACATGACCAGGTTCTAGTGTTGATACAGAAATCTCCTGGAGACATGTCAGAAATGGGTAAACACTGCTTCATGGACTCATGTCAAATCATTATTGATTCCCCAGTTCATATACTAGTATGATGATCTTGACATCTGTTGACATCTGCATTATTATGCTGATTTTGACATTTTCTGTCCTGTATGCTCAGAGCTTCCCAGACATGATGTCCAAAGGTTATGTTAGTCTTAATATCTTCAGTGAAGGCTTAGGAGTTCAGTTACACCAGTTGTTTCCTGATGGAAGAGAACTGAATAAATCATCCTCTAAGACAAATACCGTTAAGTCCCCTACACACAAACCAATTCTGTTCTGAAAGCGCGTTTTGTCAGTCCAGCAAAGTTAGCCTAGGTATCCAACTAACACAATCAGTTGTATAGTACTGTACTGTAATAGGTTTATAATACTTTTCATACAAGTAGTACATTAAAAAGCAAACACAAAAAATAAAGGATACATTTTAAATCTTATGGGATCCCCTGGTGGCTCAGATGGTAAAGCGTCTGCCCGAAATGCAGGAGACCCAGGTTTGATCCCTGGGTTGGGAAGATCCCCTGGAGAAGGAAATGGCAACCCACTCCAGTACTCTTGCCTAGAAAATTCCATGGATGGAGGAGCCTAGTGGGCTACAGTCCATAGGGTCGCAAAGAGTCAGACACGACTGAGCGACTTCACTTTCACTTTCAATCTTATAGTACAGTACCTTGAAAAGTATGGTAGTGCAACAGCTGGCATACAGGGGCTGGCATTGAGTGAACAAGCATGAAGGGTTACTGACTGGAGGAGGAAGGGGGGTGAGAGATGGTAAAGCTGAAGGATTGTCAGTAACAGGAAATGGAAGGCAAGCTGCAATTTCACTCACACCTGGCATTGATGGAATGCACAGTCGCATCTCTGAAAGTTCACAACTTGAAGGTTTGTATGTAGGGGACTTACTGTACATGAAAAGGTGGCCTACATCATTTGTCATCAGGGAAATGCAAATCAAAACCACAATGAGAGGTCATCTCACACCTGTTACAATGGCTCATATCAAGAAGACTAGAAATAACATCTGCTGGCAATGGTGTAGAGAAAAAGGAACTCATATTCACTGCTGGTGGGAATGTAAATCGGTGCAGCCACTACAGAAAACAGTACAGAGATTCCACAAAAAAATTAAAAATAGAGCTACCATATGATTTGGCGATTCCATATCTGGGTATCTATCTGAAGAAAATGAAAACAATACCTTGAAAAGCTAACTGCACCATCCTGTTCATTGCAGCATTATTTCCAATAGCCAAGATATGGAAACAGCCTAAGTGTCCATCACTGGAAGAATGGATAAAGAAGCCGTGGTATATATACAATATACACACATAATGGGGTATTGCATGCACGCTAAGTCACTTCAGTCGTGTCCGACTCTGTGTGACCCCATGGACTATAGCCTGCCAGTCTCCTCTGCCCATGAAATTTTCCAGGCAAGAATACTGGAGTGGTTTGCCATGCCCTTCTCCAGGACAATGGGGTATTAGTCAGCCATAAAAAAAGAATGAAATCTTGCAACTTACAACAACATGAAGGGACCTTGAGGGCATTATGCTAAACGAAATAAGTCAGACAGAGAAAGACAAATACCATATGATCTCTATCATACATGAAATCTACAGATGGAAATCAAGTGTATTCAGGGTGGTATGGCCGTAGACTGAAATCTACAAATGCACACGTACTTATCAAGCTCACTGATGCAGAGAACTGACTGGTGGTTGTCAGAGGCAGAAGGTAGGGGGTAGAAAAAATAGGTGAATTGTTTTTGTTTTGTTTATTTTCTGGTTGAAATCAATTGAATTTTTAAGAAATGTGTAGCTTGGCTTCTTCTATTCAATGGTCCTACTTCTCTCTTCTACACCTATCATGCAATAATTACACTTCCATATAATTTTCAAATATTTCAAGGCATTATCATGACCTGTATTCATTTTTGTCCAGACTAAACATATACATTCCTTCAACCACCTTTATACAACCATGTTTTCAAAACTTCCCTGATACTTAGTCTCCTTGGGCTACTATAACAAAATACTAAAGACTAAGTGGCTTAAATTAGGGGTCCTAAACCTCTGGGATCTAATGCCTGACGATCCAAGGTGGAGCTGGTGTAATAATAATAGAAATAGAGTGCATGATAAATGTAATGTACTTGAATCATCCTGAAATCATCCCCCCAACCAGGTCCATGGAAAAAATGTCTCCCATGAAGCTGGTCCCTGGTGCCAAAAAGACTGAGGACCACTAGTTTAAATAACAGACATTTATCAGAATTCCAGAGGCTGGGAAGTTCAACATTAAGGTGCCAGCATGTTGGGTCCTTGGTGAGGGCCTGCAGACAGCCACTTTCTTGTCGTGTCCTCACATGACAGAGAAGGAGCAAATCGTGTCCTTTCTTCTTCTTATAAGGGTATTAATTCCATCAGGGGACCCAACCCATGATCTCATCCTGTTCATTGTCATTGTACAGTTTCTAAGTCGTGTCTGACTCTTTGCGACCCCATGGACTGCAGCACGCCAGGCTTCCTTGTCTCCACCATCTCCTATAGTTTTCTCAAGTTCATGTCCACTGAGTCAGTGATGCTATCTAACCATGATCTCATCTAACCCTATTTAATTCCAAAAGTCTCCACCTCCTAACATCATCACATTGGGGGTTAGGGTCACAACATATGAACCGGAGGGGTTGGGGGAACACACACTTTCATTCCATAACAGATGGCCATCCACTGCTGGATTCTGTCCCAGAAGACAAAGCGATGACTAATAAAGTCTCTCGACATGTGCTCCCCACCCCCGGAGCCAGAATCCTGGAAGTACATTCCTGCCCATTATCCAAACTGCTCATGCAGCCTTTACAGTTCCAAGAGATATGAATCACTGTTATTTGCTTGAAGTCCTTTAGGAACAAACTGTCTATAAATTTTCAAACTGCAGTTTTATTCAAAATGGCATGTCTTACACGTATTATGAACTTTAGACTTCCTGGAATCTTTCTACAAAGATCATTTAATTTGAGCCTAAGAATAGCCCCATCCACAGTCAGCATATAGGAGAAGGGAGGCCCAATGAGGATGAAGAATGTTCTTTAGGTCACTTAAAGTAGCCAGGGGTGGATACAGATCCTGGGTTTCTGTATACCAGGCTGCCAAGCATGCCTTAATGAAATGCACTCTCAAATTTCATGCCACTGTGATGAAAAGGATCAAAAAGTCCTGAATCCCACTCTCAATGCCAAGCAAACATTGGCATAAACAACCCCCTGTGTGTGGAGGTGATAAATAAATGTCTTTGGCCTGGCCCAGGCTCTGGCTGATGCATCTGCCTGAGTGTGGAAGTGAAAAGAGTATTTCTAACAAAATAAAGAAAAGTTTGGCAATTGTCAGTATTGCTCAGAGCAGATGGATGAAAGACCCTGGCTTCGCAGGTTAACTGTGTCACTTAGCCGCACATCACTTACAAAACTACACAAAAGGAAAATAAAGCTGACCCGGGGCTGCTTAGGAAACCTGCTGAATTGAAGAAAGCCCTCTGCCACAACCTAAGAAATCTGCTGGCGTCAAATGCACACAAGACTCTGCAGACCAGGCCACCTGCCACATTTGCTCAACACCTGTCGGGTCTGATGGCTTTCAGAGGAAATTCCTCTCCTCCCTTCTCATGCCCCGAGCCCACCTAGGATTTTATTCCTAGTGAGGGGGTTAAAGAGGAGAGAGAGAGGGCAGTGAACATTAGCAACACCGCTGCTGCTGCTAAGTCGCCTCAGTCGTGTCCGACTCAGTGCGACCCCATGGACTGCAGCCTACCAGGCTCCTCCGCCCGTGGGATTTTCCAGGCAAGAGTACTGGAGTGGGTTGCCATTGCCTTCTCCGTTAGCAACACTAACCTTCACCAAATTCTGCAAAAAGCATATAATTTTAAAACAGATCCACATGACACTGTGTTCATATCAGAGAAAGTAAATTATGAATTCAGGAAACGATAAGGAAGAGTAAGACAGACAAGAATGAACCACCCTAGGAAAATGTCGCTACTTCCTTCACCCACCAAAATGATCAGTATCACTATCTTTGAACATACACACACACACACACACCCACCATCACCCCCATCACTACTGTCACGATCACCTTACCACCATCACCACCACCACCATTCCTAATAAACTATTAGAACTTTAAAATAAGATACCCACTCTCAACTTTAAAATAAGATACCTATGCTATTCAGAAGCACCACAAGTTTAAAAAACACACATCCAGTTTCTCACAAAAAGACCCTATGGCAAGATTCCATTTACTTATAAGGGAATTCTTTTCTCCTCTCCTTTAAGCACATCCCCAAGGTAGTACCTTGGACTTTTGTTCAACAAATATAGACTCTCTGCCCTCCACACCCCTGGGAGGAGTACCCATCCCACCTCATTAACATTAAGCCTGACCATCTGGCTGGGCAGAACGTACTTCCCCACCCTTAACTCTAAGCTTGATCACAAGACTTGCTTAGGCCAAAAAGGGACCAGTGGCTGTGACATCAGTAGAGGCTTGAAATGTGCTTCCACCGTTGGTCTTGGTCTCCTCAACTCGGTATCATCATAATAACATGCTTTGGGTGGCCCACTGGTCCAAGGAAGGGAAGAGACACACGGGGTAGCTGGATCCAATGTGTAGCTTAGAACCAAGCCCAGCCAAACTTCAATTTATCTGAAAACACAAAAGAGAAAGAAAAGCTTGAAGAATAGCTCCCTTTCACATTTCTGGCCTGATTAACGAAGATTGTTGGATATTGGTGCCACCAAGTAAGATGGAGAAACAGGGAGAAAAAGATTTGGGTACGAAGTGGTATGACACAGGATCGAGAGTCTGGGTGGGATACAGCCAATCTGTGATGCCTATGAGACATCCAAATGGAAACATCAAGCATCTGATATGATGAGGTCAGGTCTGAAGACAGAAAATTGGGATTCACCCGTATCTAAATGGAATTTAAAGACACAGTCCTTGAGGAGTCACCAAGGCAACACAGAAACACAGGGGAAAAAAAAGGAAGCCTGAATCCTGAGGACCAGAAGAAGGGCCAAGAAAGGAAAACCAAGAGGAATGTAGACAGAACCCCTAGAAATGATGGGGTCTGAGAAGCGACCCTTGGACTGGATAATACCGAGGCATCAGTGAATTTTGCAGAACCAGTTTCAGAGAACCAAAGCCCAAAGTAGGTTCAGGAGAGAACAAGAGGTGAAGAAATGAAAGCAGGAGGTACAGGCAGACTTGGAGGTCCAGACTCTTCCAAGGAGTCTGCTGTTAAACAGAGCACAGAAATGTGCTGCTTCTATTCTAGGGATCATGACAGAAAAACAATTACCCTGACAGCAAGGAAAAATAAAGGTCAGCACATGTGGGATGTGGGTCTGTAGACCCTACGGCCATCTCTGCCCCTGTCACTGATGGCCTTAGACAAATCTCTGCCGCAAAGCACACGCATGTAAAACAGGGATGTGACTGAAGAGTGTCTGGGCCCCTTGGAGCTCTCAAATTTCAAGCTCCTCTCCCTGCAGCTCCAGTGTGAAAACATACATACCAGAATGAGGACACAGAAAGAAAGCACCCCCATCAGTAAGAAGGACCATGGAGTAACATGACCGTATCCGGAAATCAACAGATTTTCTTAGAGCAGTTGTGTGGCTCCTGGTGGAAAATTGGGACATCTCTGATTCAAACCCCAGAAACGAGAAGAAGGGAAGTAAGAGGCAAAATTCTTCATGATCTTGGTGGGCCTAGGTAGAGTAACGTAAACACTAGCTTAGGACACATTCACTAGAAGTGCACATGGTAAAATCCAGCTTCTTGGAGAATTGATGAATTCAGCAGATACAAAATAGCTTCCCCACCAACAAATATGAACTGATCAAATACGCAAAAAACTGAACTCTCAGGATCGTGCAGGGCCACTCTGGTCCTTTTCTTAATGCAATATACATCCTCCACATTGATGTGGAGTCCAGCCAGATGGATGTCCAGCCTCATTCTAAAAACCTCCAGAGGTACAAACTCATTGGTGAGCCCTCCAAACAGCCTCCTCCATGGGGCTCATTTCTATGTTCTCTGAATAGTCAACATCAGCCTCATGGTGATATCTTCCACATCTTAGTCTTAATTCTGCCTGTGAACACACAGGAAAGGCCAATTCCCCAGAGCTCCAGAGCTGTCCATGCCACCGTGATCCCTCGAGCTCAAGACATCCTCTGACCAGGATGGATTTCTCCGTCTTCACTGTTGTCCAATTCACCTCTCCTGCTCCTCCCTGGTTCCATATGACTATGCTTCTTCCCTGGCTAGAGTTCTCAGATGAGAAGAACAGTCTGAGTAGATGTGAGCATTCCACAGAGAAACAGACACCTATCTCTCGTGGTGGGTAGGAGACCTGCCCGGCTCAGCTTAGAGGCTGCAGGTTTATGCAGGTGAATAGCAGCATGGTTTGCAGGTTTCACTAAAGAAAGATGAAAGAGGCAAGAAGAGATCAAAAGAAAACACATACACTTCCAAGCCCCAGCTACTCTCTATCTCTTAGGAAAGAACCTTTAGAGCCAGAGTTTGAGGAAAACAATCTATGAAAAATACCCTGTGTGTATTGCTCTTGGCTTGGGAAGACCTAGAAGCCTTGGAGGGAATAATGACCTACAGAACATGTCTATTCTGATAGGCCCCAACACTGAAATGCCAGTGTTCATTTCCAAAGGGCTGCCATGAATGGAGAAGGAAGGAGTGTTTCCATTGCTCTTGTTTCTGGCATCTGGTCCACTCTCCCCAGCAAGTCAAGGACTTGTTAACCCCAAGCCAGCACCAGAGCTTTTGGGAGATGTGAGGCAACACCTGCCCAGGTGTGTGTGGCATCACCAGCCTTTCCTCCCTGCAGAGGAGGCAGCCAGGTAAGATGGTGCTCATTAGCCTTGGGCTGGAAGAGCGCTTTCACTTGGGATATATTTCTTTATATTCCTCCATTTGGCAAAAATAACAATAACAGAGCCAAAAGTCAAGAATGGGGAGAATGATAACTGAGAAATGACAAAACGAAACCATGGATCAATACTATTTGGGTTTCTAATCTAAGGCAGGTGTAGGTGGGTGTGGCCTGAGACACATACTGTGTACGGGTGGTGAGCCTTGAGAACGTCCAGCGGCCCCCACCTAGTGGAGCTCCAGGGACCACAGTCAGCAACCAGTCCAGCCCATTCTGTCCTCGCTCTGGTTCTGATCCACAGCATCCTCCTGGGCCCCAGATGGCCTGTGAGGCTGTCGGCTTCCCTTGCTTTCTGCCCTGGTTCCAGCCGCAGGCACAGCGGAAAGGCTAGTTACTCGGCAGAGACCCTGCCACTGCTGAGCTGGACGCAGTACCTCTGCCCAAGGCTGGTTGACTGCGTTACTTGATACAGGGCTGGCTTCAAGTAACCCCCAACCAAGTCCTGGGGCAGGAATTTGGGGTGCAGTCCTAGGGGAGACCCCACATGTGGTCATATAACAATAACTCAGTGATCCCTCTTTTTCTCTGTCTTTTGTTTTTTGGCCATGGCATGTCACGTGGGATCTCAGTTTCTGGATGGAACCCACGCCCCCTACATTGGAAGTGTGGAGTCTTAACCACTGGACCACCAGGGAAGTCAGTCTCTCTCTCTCTTGAACACTCAGAGCCTCCATTTCTTATCCTGTAAAGAAGGAATAAAGACTATAAGCTCATTTGACAGACACACCAAGAGGATAGCATAGCGCTTGGCAGACAGCAGGGGCCTGAACAGTAAAGGACGTTCTTGTACATCACTGGTTGCAAAGTACCATCATGTGGGTCTTTTTGAAAACAGTTGAACAGTTCCTCAAAGGTTAACACAGAGTTACCATATGACCTAGCCACCCCACTGCTAGATGTACACTCTAGAGAAATAAAAACATTTCACCCATGAGCACTTGCACACAAATGTTCATAGCGGCATTATTCACAACAGTCCCAAAGAAGAAACAGCTCACATATCCATCACCAACTGAATAGAGAAAATGTGGTGCATCCATAAAATGGAATGTTTTTTAGCCATAAAAAAGAATGATCATTGCACAATGATATACATAGAGGGAATCACTATGCTGTACACCTGACACTAATATAATGTCACATGTCAATTATACCTCAACAAAATAGAGCTTTTAAAAAGGACGAGACAAGTAATATTATTCCCACTTCATAGAGAAGACTTTGGGGATAAGACCTCATCAGCAACAGAAATTCAATGTGTATTTCTTGCCTCCTACCCATCATTTTGCCCAAATAATTGAGTTTTCCAGTGTGTTCCTTGCAGATATAATTCCTTAAGAACATAAATACTTATTTTGTATTTCCCTGAATATTTGGACCATTAAAGGTGTTAAGTTAAAAAAAAAAAAAAGAAAGAAAGGAATGTAGTATTGATACACACTATTACATGGATAAACCGTGAAAACAATATGCCACGTTAAAGAAGTCAGAAAATCAAATACATTGTATGGCTGCATTATATGAAATGTCCCAAATAGGCAAAAGCATAGAGAAAGAAAAACGAGCGACTTCACTTTCACTTTTCACTTTCATGCACTGGAGAAGGAAATGGTAACCCACTCCAGTGTTCTTGCCTGGAGAATCCCAGGGACGGGGAGCCTGGTGGGCTGCAGTCCATGGGGTCGCTAAGAGTCGGATACGACTGAGCCACTTCACTTTCACTTTTCACTTTCATGCACTGGAGAAGGAAATGGCAACCCACTCCAGTTCTTGCCTGGAGAATCCCAGGGACAGGGGAGCCTGGTGGGCTGCCGTCTATGGGGTTGCACAGAGTCGGACACAACTGAAGCGACTTAGCAGCAGCGGCAGCAGCAGCAGGGGCAAGGTGGAACATGAGTTGCTAATGGTTACGAAGTTTGTTTGGTGGGGGTGGGGTGGGGGGGCTGATGAAAACATCCTAGAATTAGCGTGTGGTGATTTGTATATTTTAAAAGGGTGAATTTAAGGCATGTGAATTATATCTTTAAAAATAATAGAAAAATAAAATAATAAAGAGAGAATCTGCAGGAAAAAAAAAAAAAACTAGGCTGGTCAAAGAGTTTCTTTGGTTTTTTTTTTTTTGGTAAGATGGTATGGAAAACCAAACAAACATTTTGGCCAACCTAATAGTAAGGACTCTATTCCTCTTTCCTCAACTTTCTTGTGCTCACATTAAAGTTTTATGATCATCAAGCCCAGAGCAGCCTCTCTGGGCCCTAACCCAGTTGCCTGAGACTAACACAGCAAAAGTCTTTGCTTCTTTCACTCCTGGGACATACAGATCAAGCTCCAATGCTCCATCTCCCTATCCACCTATTTCTCCATCTATCTGTACATCACCCACCTAAAATCTCCTTCTGCTTCCTTTCCTCTGCATAGTTCTCTAACTTTCTCCTGCCTAATAAGTTGCTGTGCCGCTCAGTTGTGTCCAACTCTTGTGACATTATGGACCGAAGCCTGCCAGGCTCCCCAGGCCATAGAATCCAGGGGATCTTCCCAACCCAGGGATCGAACCCATGTCTCCTGCATCTCCTGCACTGCAGGTACATTCATTACCACTTAGCCACCAGGGCAGCCAGCCTAAAAAGTTACTCTTGCCAAATAAATTAGAAGCTGTTTTGTGTCATGATCTCTCACACACAGTTTTCTATTCTTCAGGAATAATGACTATAAACTTTCCCATTCCACTGTCTGCAGAGTCATAAACTACAGACAAAAATTGTATTTCAGTTGCATTTTATTTTATAAAGGTAGAAAAACTCACAGTCCCCAGAAAGATGAAGGGCATTACCCGCCTCACCCCTGCCTATGATAGCTAATCATGAGCTAAAATTAAATTACCTTTTTCAAAATCCATTAGGGCGGTAAGATTTTTTATCAAGTAGACAACCTGCGGATCTCCTCATGAATTTTCCCGACATTTCGCATGACAAAGCGTCCCCTCTAATCCCTTCCCAAGGCTAACAGCGACAGCAATGCAACCCTTCACATTTAATTTCCTTTTAAAACCAGGTTTCTAAAGGGGCTCCGCATCCACAATAGTTGCTCTGGAAGAAAGCCAAAGAGCCTCCAACCCAATATGTAATCATTGTCATGCAAATTGCCCTCAGAGAAAGAAACTCTGAGTCAATCTGCATTTTCTCCCCAGACTAGCTCGCTCTCTCCCCTCATTAGCTTTGACTGAGCTATAGTTCACCAGATTTTAAGGTCAAAAAGTCTCCTTTGCAGAGTATTCACCTGATACATGGAAGTTTTTTTTCCCCCCCTGAAACTGCTTTCATTCTTATCGTTCTTCTATCCTAAAGAGAAACAAGCACCATAGATCCTCGTTGCCCTGGACAGTTGGCCAAGCCGTGGAAGGATCTTTACTCCTCCATCACTATCTTTTCTCATCTAATCTCTCCAATGTCAACTTCCTGAAAAAAAGTCATTCCAGGCACTCAGATGGGTGTGTGTGTGCTAAGTCACTTCAGTTGTGTCCATCTCTTTGTGACCCTATGGACTGTAGTCCACCAGGTTCCTCTGCCCATGGGATTCTCCAGGCAAGAATACTGGAATGGGTTGCCATTTTCTCCTCCAGGGGATCTTCCTGGCCCAGGGATTGAACCTGTGTCTCCTACGTCTCCTACACTGGCAGGCGGGTTCTTTACCTCTAGTGCCACCTGGGTACCTGGAAGGAAAAAACATCCTGAGATATAGTGTTGTTCTCCTGGAAGCTACAGTATGGACAGGAAGCCGAGATGCATCCACATGGCTTCCTTCAGTGGTCAAAATACAGACTCCCTGAAAATAATTTTTAGGATGATTCAGAGAACTGAGAGATCCATATAGGCTTAGAATAATGTATTCATGGTCATAATATTCAAGGATGGTAAGAAATGATAGCCCGACTTCAACAAGTGGAAAAGTCTGCAGTATTCCCTAGCATGGTTTCTTGAGTTGAGATTTTATCAATCTTTCTTTGGGGAAGCCCTTACCTGCCATGTTCAACAAGCATGGCCAACATGTGTCCCACTAATAAGCAGAGGTAGGAAGGGAGCTGTGGGTGGGTGGAGGAGACATGTGAAAGGGTATAGCAAGTGGAACAGAGGAAAAGATTCATTCCTGCCTTCAACCAATATAGGTTTATTGAGCATCTATTATGCTCCAAACCTAGAGCTTTAGCCACAAGTAAAACAGACACAATTCCATCTCACACCTCTTACAGCCTAAAGGCTTGTTTGTTGTTTAGTTGCTAAGTAGTGTTTAGCCCTTTTGTGACCCCGTGGACTGTAGCCAACAGGTTCCTCTGGCCATGAGATTTCCCAGACAAGAATACTGGAGTGGGTTAGCCATTTCTTCCTGACCCAGGGATTGAAGCCGAGTCTCCTGCATTGCAGGCAGATTCTTTATAACTCAGCCACCAGGCAAGCCCAGCCTAAAGGGGCAGATGAATATTAAGCAACTAATTACACAAGGGAGTGAAAGTCACTCAGTCGTGTCCGACTCTTTGCGACCCCATGGACTATCCAGTCCATGGAATTCTCCAGGCCAGAATACTGGAGTGGGTAGCCATTCCCTTTTCCAGGGGATCTTCCCAACTCAGGGATCAAACCCAGGTCTCCCACATTGCAGGCAGATTCTTTACCAGCTGAGCCACCAGGGAAGTCCAAGAATACTGGAGTGTGTAGCCTATCCCTTCTCCAGTGGGTCTTCCTGACCCAGGAATTGAACTGGGGTCTCCTGCATTGCAGGCAGATTCTTTACCAGCTGAGCTACCAGGAAAGGCCCTAATTATACAAGTAAATCGTTTCCGTTAAGTAAAGTGCAACAGGTGAGGTGGATGCTATGCTAAGAGAACAGGTAGCATGCCCTGTACCTGCTGTTTTATGTCGAAGTCCCAATTCCCAGGACCTCAGAAGGTATTTGCATTTGGAGAGAAGGGCTCCAAAGAGGTGATTAAGTTAAATAAATGAAGCTGTGAAGATGGGCCCTAATGCAATCTGACTGGTTTCCTTTAAGGAGAGAAAGAGACACCAGGGGCGGGTGCACAGAGAATGCGGATGTGAAGAGGGCGGCTGTGGGCAAGTCAGGAGAGAGGCCTCAGGAGAAGCCAACCCTGCCCACACCTTAATCTCAGACTTCCAGCTTCCCATCTGTGACACGATACATTTCTGTTCTTTAAGCCAGGGGTCCTTGACCTCTGGAATCTAATGCCTAATGATCCAAGGAGGAGCTAATGTAAAAAAAAAAAAAATTGTACAATGAATGTAATGCACTTGAATCATGTTGAATCCATCCCCCCATGGGTACATGGAAAAACTGTCTTCCAGGAAACAGGTCCGTGGTGACAAAAAGATTGGGGACCACTGCTTTTAGCCACCTAGTCTATGCATTTTGTTACAGCAGCCGTAGAAAACCAATACATGATCACAGACAACTCTGCTAAATTTTCCAGGACTTTTTATCACCAGTAATGTTGAAGCAGGAGTTAACATCAAGATTTCTATCCGGGTACACAGGTGATGATGAGAGGATCTGGTGGAAGCAGACAGAGGGACAGGACAGGTGGTGTGGGAAGGAGAGTGGTACTCTTGACTGATGCTCTCTCTCAGCGATCACCAAGATTCTACTTGGCTAAAGCCTCTTCTGCTTCTCCCATTCAGTGACCGCTGAGCACATCCATGCTTAACCTTTAAACTGAATGTTCCAGCTACTTCTTAGCCCATCTCAAGAATCAGAATGCGTCCAGGGAAGGTTCTCCCACTGCTTCCCCCTCGCACCTCTACATAGATGAGCTGTGCTGCCCTGGGAAATCGCTCCACCACCCTGGAAGTCAGATTCCTCATTTACAAAATGCAGTGCGTTCATGCTAAGTCACTTCAGTCGTGTCGGGCTCTGAGTGACCCCATGGACTGCAGTCTGCCAGGCTCCTCTGTCCATGGGCTTCTCCAGGCAAGAATACTGGAGTGGGTTGCCATGCCCTCCTCCAGGGGTTCTCTCCAACCCGGGAACTGGACCTGCATCTCTTTTGTCTCCTGCGTTGGCAGGCGGGTCCTTTACCACTAGTGCCACCCGGGCAGAAACATGGGTGAGATCATACACAGCCTCCACCCTAGGACCGGGAGCCACACTGCCCACCTCCAAGCTGCAATCCAACGCTTTCTTCCTCTGCAGAGAGCCTCAAAGGTTTGACAAGTGTGAGTCACCACAATAAGAATAGCACTATTCTTAAATAGCAGCCTCTATATGCTTTGTTTCTCTCTCCATATCTTGTCAAAGCACCTCCCTCCATGTGACAGACTCCCGGGGCCCAGAACCTTCAAACGTCCCCAGAATGGATGAAATACCAAACATACCTCACCTGGGTCAGGCTCCATGAGCACCCCCCCACCTACTTACCAGCCCCAGCGATCTCAGTTTGGCTTCTTTCTGATAACCAAAAACTGTAAAGTATCCCAATTAAGTGACCTTTACAACATTTCAGAGCCAGAGAGACACACAGACAGAGAGGAAAAATGCCTCAAACGTCATTCTATTCCAAAAAAAAAAAAAAAAAATATGGCTCTAACCCAAATCCATCAATCACTTAGAGTTTGAGTTTAGTTTCTCATTTTTTCAGGTCCTTGCTCCAAAGTAGGCTTTAGAGAACGCTTTAAGACGTACCCCTGAACGTTTTCCTGGTAGTCCCGTGGATAAGAATCTGCCTGCCAATGAAGGGGACACCAGATCGATCCCTGGTCTGGGGAGATTCCACATGCCGCGGGGCAGCTAAGCCTGTGTGCCACAACGACTGAGCCCACGTGCCCTAGAGCCTGTGCTCCGTTAATAAGAGAAGCTACCACGATGAGAATCATGGTATCGCACCGCAGCTAGAGAGTGGCCCCTGTTTGCCGCAGAGACAGCCCATGTGCAGCAATGAAGACCAGTACCGACAGAAATAAATTAAATTTAAAAAGAAGTACCCCCACCTCTGGGAAGTCTTCCTTGATTGCATCCACTCTGTGTTCTCTTAAGACTTGTCCCCATCACAACACTTGTCATGCTGTGTTACAATATTCTATCTAGCTGCCTCTGTTCTTCAACAGACCATGAGAGTTGTCCCTTGTGGCAGGAACTGGGTCTTACTGTCTCTGCAGACTAAGACATCTGAAGATGTAATACACACACATCAGGCCCTTGAAATCGTGGCAGAAACCACCACGACATACAACCTCACGCCCAGCAGGGTGGCTGTGCTGGAAAAACAGAATATAGCAAGTATTGTCGAGGACATGGAGTAACTGGAACCTTGTATACCCTGTTGGTGGGAATGTAAAATGGTGCAGCTGCTATGGAAAACAGTATGGCCGTTCCTCAAAAAAGCTAAACACAGAATTACCATATGACCCAGCAATTCCACTTTTAGATAGATACAGAGATAGAGACAGCAGGAGACACGAGAGACGTGAGTTCGGTTCCTGGGTTGGGAAGATGCTCTGGAATAGGAAATGGCAACCTGATCCAGTATTCTTGCATGGAGAATCCCATGGACAAAGGAGCCTAGCAGACTAGAGTTGTGGGGTCGCAAAGAGTCAGACACAACTGAAGTGACTGAGCATACACCCACAGATATAGACATAGATAGAGATACACAGATTGTCGTTGTTCAGTCACTAGGTCGTGTCGGACTCTTTTGTGAGTTCACGGACTGTAGCCCACCAGACTCCGCTGTCCCAGGCAGGAATCCTGGAATGGGTTGCCATTTCTTCCTTCAGGGAATCAGTTTAGGAAGATGAAAGAGCTCTGGTGATTGCTTGCATAACAATGTGAAGGTACTTAACACCTATGTGAATGCACAATTAAAATGATTAAGGTGGTAAATTTTATGTTACATATACATTATGCATATTGTAACCACAATTTTAAAAAATTTTAATGTAAATTAAGTCAAGACGCTCTCCTGTTTGTAACAGCCAGTGGCTTTCTAGGGAACCTGAATTTAAATTTTAAAAAAAGAAGTGGCAGAATGTCAGGGAAATGGTCTTCATCCCTACATGGACATTTGGATTGCTTCCACCTTTGGGCTATGGTGACTAACACTGCTATGAATAAAGTGCTATGTTAATGCAAATATCTCTCTGAGATCCTACTTCCAGTTCTTTCATATATATCTATAATAGGAGTGGGATAGCTGGATCAAATGGCCAGTCGTCTAAATCCATCGCTCCCAAAATCTGAATGTTAGCTGAAACACTGAAACTCTCCAGCTCCATGGTCAAAACCCATGACGCCAGATAACCAGCCTGGAGTGTCCATGACCACTGACCCCCATGGAGCTGTGAGGACAATATCCGAAAGAGGCCCTGCCCTGGCTGACTTCCGGACATCCACCAAAAACCTGGCACTGTGAAGAGCACAGGTGACGATTTTACTCTTCAAAGGCAGGTCAGAGACACATCTCTGTAAAAAAAAAAAAAAAAAAGGATAGGGCCAGATTTTAGGAACAACTGCTAACAATGTCACTCCTCCTGTGGATTTCCAGGACAGAGTCTGCCATACTCAAGAAAAGAAAAATGCATTCTTGCAGTGGGTCAGCCAGGAAGAGAAAAGAGAAATTGTGGTACTTTAGCCTGGAACTGGATTTGATCTACAACTTAAGGAGAGTCACCCCAAGAAGAAAGAAGTCGGGTCAAGTTTTGCTAATACATAAAATTTTATATTTGCATCTACTAATTGACTAATCCTGGGACTGGGAGTGTGAAAAAATAGATAAATAAACCTATCTTAAAGAAACCAGCAAAATTAAAATGTGCTCAAAGCTTTTTTTGCCAAATCGGATTATGCTTGATAGGAGAAAAATAATGAAGTTAGGGATTAAGGTATTTAATTTTAAATATCCATATACTTGTATCTATATCTTCATCTACTTCTATCGCAAACTTCTTTTTCTGTTTGTTTCCCCATTGTATTCATCTGAAAATACCACACAGACTGGGGAGCTTAAACAACAGAAATTGACTTTCTCACAGGTCTGGAGGTCTACAAGCTCACAATCAAAGTGCCAGCACGGCTGGCTTTTCCTGAGGTCCCTGGCCTTGGTTTGCAGATGCCATCTTCTCCCTGTGTCCTCATATGATCTTCCCTCTGCATGTCTTTGTCTTAATCTCCTCTTCTTATAAGGACACAAGTCAGATTGAGTTGGATTAGGACCATCCTAATGGCCTCATTTTAACTTAGTTACCTCTGTAAAGACTCTATCTCCAAATATAGTTGCTCAGTCATGTCTGACTCTTTGCAACCCCATGTACTTTAGCTTGCCAGGCTCCTTCTGTCCATGGAATTCTACAGGGAAGAATACTGGAGTGGGTAGCCATTCCCTTCTCCAGCGGATCTTCCCAACCCAGCCTGACCCAGGGATCCAACCCAGGTTTCCTGTACTGCAGGCAGAATCTCTACTTTCTCAGCCACCAAGGAAGCTCTGTATTCTGAGGTACTTTGTGTTAGAGCTTCAACATATGAATTTTAGGGGGGCACAGTTCAGTCTATAACACCCACAGAAGAAAAATACTGAATTTCTAAGCTTAAAGTAATGGATGCTCATTTAGTAGATCATTTTTCAACACAAACACTGGTTAAAGAAGCACAAACCAAAGGTCTCCAAACACAAGTATTCCCTTGGCACAGGTAAGCAAACACGGGTAATTTGCATCTTGGGAGACCTGAAAACTGAGTGGTCCCCAGTTGATCAGACCTTAAAATAGCCTAAGCATGATGCCTCTGGAGTATTTCTAACAAAAACATGCAAGTAACCCTATGTCATCAAAGCCCTATGTTCAATGTTTTATCCATTGACTGAATGTAACCAAAAATATACAGACACCTACTGAGGATCATTGGGCTTCCCTGGTGGCTCAGTAGGTAAAGAGTCTGCCTGCAGTGCGGGAAAGCCATGTTTGATCCCTGGGTTGGGAAGATGCCCTGGAGAAGGAAATGGCAACCCACTCCAGTATTCTTGCCCGGAGAATTCCATGGAGAGAGGAGCCTGGTGGGCTACAGTCCATAGGCTCACAATGAGTCAGACACAATTGAGTGACTAACACCATCATTATTGAGGACCATTAGGAATTTCCCCAAGGCCATTCAAGCTGCAAAGAGAGAGATCCATTCATTACCTGAACCAATGCTGTCATCTCCCCCTCCCCCAATCCCAGAGCCTTCAGGTTCCACCTATACATAGATGAATCCCTGATTCATCTCTTCACCCCTTTTCACTTAATTTAGCTTTAGATCTGTATATACAAGTATTGACTTCCAAATTAGAAGTCGGTATTTTTTATCCCTAACTTCTCTTCCCCACCTCTGTGCTTTGTCTTTTCTCAGTGGGTAAAAAATACTAAATTTCTGGGTAAACACAGCAGACTGAGCACACACATATAATTTTGTCCTCTCCCCAACCCCACCCCCTCAACCGAACTTCTGAAAAGGGATTTATTCTGAAGGCATAAACCGTCATGGATGAGGTGCACAGAAGTGTCCTTCGGTAATTCTTTCTCATTTTCCAGCTTCAAAAAATGGTCCCTTCAAAAAATGGCTGGCTCTGCTCAGCCCTGTCCTCTTCTCAGGACACTCTCAGTCTCTAAGTCCCTTAAAGCCAGCCCCTTGACTCTGAACATCCTCTCTATGTTGATGATCTATCCATTCCAAACATCTCCCCTCAATTCCAACTGTGCACATAACATCTCATCCTGGGTGTCTAACGGGCGTCCCCAACTCAACATGTCCAAGTCCAAATTCCCAAAGTCCTTCCTAGATTCGCCCCAAATTACCTTCCCAGCTCAGGGGGGGCAGCATGACACTTCCAGGTGCCTGACTTAGTCTCTGCTCCTTCCCTCACCCCCACCAAGGGCTCAGGGAACCTTTGTCTGCCCTACCTTTGAAACATATCCAGAATTGACCACTTTCTCCCACCAGTCACCACCATCTCCACCCAAAAACTGTCTGCCCATCTTCCCTACTTCCCACCTCTTCTTGCTCCCTCTCTCAAAATTTTAAACACAGAATTCAGAGTGATATTGTAAAAGTATGAATAGGATCATGACACGTCTTCGGTCACACTCCTTGCCACTCACTCAGAGCAAAGGTCAAAGTCCTTTCCATGGCCCTGTGAACTATTAATACAAATTGGCACTTGCCATGGGCACTTGCCATCTGCCTCCACAAGGATTAAGTCGTGTGCCGCTGCAGCTTCTAATTTTCAACACTCCCTGAAACGAGTTCAAGGTGGAGAGCAGAAATGAGGCATTCTGTGCTCTGGGAAAAACTGGGAGAACAGGTCTTTAGATAGATGTTTTCAGGAGCCGATTTTAGGAACCCAGTTCTTCTATCTCCTCATACCTAGAAAAGCATTAAAATCCTTCATGGTGATGTCTGCTCCTTGTGACTAGCAGAAACCCTCTGAAAAAAATACATGCTTGATTGCACATACTCCCCCTTTATCAAAATCACATATATACTGACCTTCTCCCCTACCTCTTTGGAGCAGTTTCTCAAAGCTACCTGGGGTGCTGTCTCTTGTGCTATGGTCCTCATTCATTGGAAAAGACCCTGATGCTGGGAAAGATTGAAAGCAGGCGGAGAAGGGGATGACGGAGGAGAAGGGGATGACAGAGGATGAGGTGGTTGGGTGGCATCACCGACTCGATGGACGTGAGTTTGAGCAAGCTCAGGGAGTTGGTGATGGACAGGGAAGCCTGGCGTGCTGGAGTCCATGGGGTTGCAAAGAGTCGGACATGACTGAGCAACTGAACTGACTGATTGCCTCAAATAAAATTCTCAACTCTTGCGTTATGCATTTTTTTTGACAGCCCAGTCCAGCCTTTGGAGGTACAGCAAAGGTCTACATAGCCCTCTGCCACCTCCCTAACTCATCTCCTATCACGCTCCCTCACCTGCCCTCCCCTAAACTACAGTGGCCACGCTGTGGTTCCTTAATGATGCCAAGGAGGCTCCTGCCTCAGGGCCTTTTAGAGTGTTTTGTCCTCCAACTGAAGTCCCCTGTCCCTAGATGTCTGCATGGCTTCCTCCCTGGCTACTTTGAGATCTTTGCTCAAATGTCACTCTAAAGAAGATGCTTGCTGCTGCTACTGCTGCTAAGTCGCTTCAGTCGTGTCCGACTCTGTGAGACCCCATAGACGGCACTCCACCAGGCTCCCCCGTCCCTGGGATTCTCCAGGCAAGAACACTGGAGTGGGTTGCCATTTCCTTCTCCAATGCATGAAAGTGAAAAGTGAAAGGGAAGTCGCTCAGTCGTGTTTGACTCTGAGCGACGCCATGGACTGCAGCCCACCAGGCTCCTCCGTCCATGGGATTTTCCAGGCAAGAGTACTGGAGTGGAGTGCCATGGCCTTTTCTGAAAGAAGATGCTTATGTGGGATCTAAAAAAAAATGATATGAATGAACTTATTTACAAAACAGACTTACAGACTTAGAGAATGACTTTATAGCTACAAGGGGGAAGGGTGGAGGGGAGGGATAGATGGGGACTCCTTGAGATTAACATGTACACACTGCTATATTTAAAATAAATAGCCAACAAGGACCCACTGCAAAAAATAAATAATTTTTAAAAAATTAATAAAAATAAAGTATCCTAGAGTATAAAGAATCTGCCTGCCAATGCAGGAGACACAAGAGATGTGGGTTCAATCCCTAGGTCGGGAAGATCCCCTGGAGGAGGAAATAGCAATCCACTGCAGTCTTCTTGCCTCGAGAATTCCATGGACAGAGGAACCTGGTGGGCTACAGGCCACAGAGTCACAAAAGAGCCATGACTGAGCATTTTAGTGAGTGAATGAGTGCGAGGCACTGCTGATAAAAAAAAAAAAGTATTCATATAAGTAAAAACAGAAAGAAGGCATTTCCCAGCACTCTCTACTCCCGACTCTGTCTCTCTTTTCTTTCTAGCCCTCATCCCTGTCTTACGTAGGTACTCGTTTGTCAGTCTCCCCAGAAAATAAGCTTTAGTGTCCTGGAACATTGTGTTCCCAGAGCCTACGGCATGCCTGGCACTTTGTAGACGCGCAAACACTATGTTGGGTAAAAGAACAAACTAGCCAGTGAATGAATGAATACTGCTTGACTACTGCTGATTCTCTGACGAAGCAGTGCTTGCAAACATCAAGCTTGTGGCTACCCAAAGAGTAAAACGACTCAGTGGTGAAGAATCCTCCCACCAATGCAGGAGACGCAGGTGCAATCTCTGGGTCAGGACGATCCCCTGAAGGAGGAAATGGCAATCCACTCCAGTATTCTTGCCTGGGAAATCCCACAGACAGAGGAGGTGGGATACAGTCCATAGAACTGCAAAGAGCTGAAAACAACTGAGCGACCGAGCACGCGCGCAAAAGAGCAGAAACAAGGCGTGCTTTGGGTCCATCTAGCAAGGTGTGCCTGAGATGAGTCAGAGAGATTAACTCTGCCTCCATTCTTGAGAGGCATCCTCGTTTCATAATTTAACGGACCCACATCCACATGTGTTCCCTAAGACCAGCGTGGAGGAATAAGAGCTGACTCTTGTCTGCAGACCCAGACAACTCAAATGTGGTTGTTTTTAAAATACCTGTCTCACAGCTGTCCCTGAGGAATTTAGCTATTATTTGAATCCTGGAAAGAAAAAGGCACCAAGGTTTGTTGTCGGACTTCTAGAAAAGAGAAATTCCAAGGGCTAATCTCAAATGTGCGGGGTCAAGTTTTGCAAGGAATGTGGCTCTTGATCAAATTTAAGGGCTTCCTCTTTAGAAGGGTGTGTGCGTATGCTCACTCAGTCATGTCTGACTCTCTGCAGCCACATGGACTGTAGTCTGCCAGACTCCTCTGTCCGTGGGATTCTCTAGGCAAGAAAACTGGGAAGGGTTGCCATGCCCTCCTCCAGGGGATCTTTCCGACCCAGAGATCAAACCTGTGTCTCTTGGGTCTCCTGCATTGACAGGCGGGTTCTTTACCACTAGCGCCATCTGGGAAGCCCCTTTACAGGGGTGGTGGTGGTTTAGTTGCTAAATCATGTCTGACTCTTGCGACCCCATGGACTGTAGCCCACCAGGCTCTTCTGTCCATGGGATTTTCCAAGCAAGAATACTGGAGTGGGCTGCCATTTCATTCTCCAGGGCTTTACAGGGGAGTCCAACCTAATTGGAGTCACACAGAAACAAAGGGAGTAATTCCTTGATATCAGAGACTGTGTGAACCACTTCCAAGGAACAGATCAGTGGGCTAAGTATCTGTAATTACTGCATTACAAGGAAGATTAGAGTCAGACATCTTTCCAGCACAAGTTGGAAAAATGACCCTGTTTGTATTTGACCCTGCTCGCTTCCCCCTCAAGCAATCCAATGTAGATCCAAGCTGCTGTCATCAACAGACCCCTCCAATTCAGTCTTAGGGCTCATTCACTCCAAATGGGCTGGCTGATTTCACTGTGGTGTAATTTGTGAAGAAAATGAAATGAAAGCAATTAAGAGGTATAAATAAACCTGCCACGCCTGACCTACAGAAGCCATCATATTTTTAAAGATCTTAGTACACCAATTACGTGCATGAAAATCTCTGATCCAGATAACAAATGCACGAAATGAGGCAAGTTCAATAGAGACTCAATTTTAGACAAATTTTTTAACAGCAGAGTCAGGCTATGTTTCAGAAAATAATATATTTGCTGCTGCTGCTAAGTCGCTTCAGTCGTGTCCGATTCTGTGTGACCCCATAGACGGCAGCCCACTAGGCTCCTCTGTCCCTGGGATTCTCCAAGCAAGAGTACTGGAGTGGTTTGCCATTGCCTTCTCTAATGCATGAAAGTGAAAAGTGAAAGTTTACCAAAACTAATAAAACTCAGTAAAATAGTATTTCCAGGTTTATACCAAATCAGTCCAGCAATCTCTCCCCACTGCAGTAACATTCTGCAACATGTGACTACAGGATCTGGCTTTTGCAGCAAGGAACAAGACTTAAGTGCCAAGAATAACCAAGAGAGTGTGTGTGTGCACACCCAGCCTAGCACTTGTATGCTTCTATCTTTCAAGCCTTGAAATGACTGTTTAATATTACACCATGATCAAAGTTAATTAGAACCAACTTTGAGAATGCACATTCTGCAATACCAATTTTAGTCTGTGTTTAAGAAACGATCTCATTGTTTTTGCTCATGCTTCATACCTACTGAAACTACTTTTTCAAAGTTACTGTTCATAGATCTCATGGTTAGTGGGTAGGAAGGATGGGGTGGGGGAAGGGATAGAGAGGGAGTTCGGAACTGACACGTACACACTGCTATATTTAAAATGGACAAGGAGCCAGCACAGGAAACTCTGCTCAGTATTATGTAACAGCCCAAGTAGAAAGAAATTTGAAAAAGAATGGATACATGTCTTTGTACAGTGAATCTAGCACAACATTGTTAATCAACTATATTCCAAGATAAAATAAAAAGTTCACCAAAAAATCAAAGTTACTGTTCATAGCAAGTTCTTAATCTTCCTCTCCTCAGTAACAAGCAGAAGCTACCAATAAGTTGTTAATTCAAATAAGAGTTAAATTCCTTTTTCACTGACGCATATTCTTTAATTTATCTACCATTTACATCATTCTTTTTTTAAAACTGTACTGTATTGTGCTAAGAACACTTAACATGAGATCCACCCTCTAAAGAAACTTTTAAGTGTCCAATATTGCATTGCTAAATACAGGCGCAACGTTGTACAGAAGATCTCTATAACATGTTCATCTTGCTTAACAGAAACTTTATACCTGTTGAAAGACAAAAAAACGATAAGACCAACAGAAAACAACAAAACGGCAACAACAAATCCTTCCCTATCAATAATTACTTTAAACATAAAATAAAGTAAACATAACTCATTTTAAAAATAACCATCTGGTAAAGTGAAATTGGAGTAAAAAACGGCAACCCATTCCAGTATTCTTGCATGGAAAATTCCATGGACAGAGGAACCTGGCGGGCTACAGTCCATAGTGTCACAAAGAGTTGGCCACTACTGAGCATGTATGCACAAAGTGAAATAAATGGCCAATGGTAAGTTATGGAAAAGGACCCACTCCAGTTTCCAAGACCATTAAAGCAGCTTATGTCTCCTCAGCTCTGGCAGGGAGTTCTGGAAGCTCAAGACCAGCCTCAAGTCCGCACCATGAACACGCTCTGAATGCTTAGAATGTAAACATAGTGTGCACACTATAAGGAGATGCAGCAATGCGAATCATGGTTGCTAAAAATCTCTTTCCTCTTCTTACCCTTTTAGAAACAGTGTGTGGGTCTTCTCTGATAGTCCAGTGGTTAGAACTCTGAGTCTCCACTGCAGAGAACATGTGTTCGATTCCCAGTCAGGGAACTAAGATCCTGTGTGCCTTTCTGTGCAGCCAAGGAAAAAAAAAAAAAAGCTTACTTAGAAACACTGTGTGCAATTTTTAATTTTCCCTTGCAGCATGTGGGTAACGATGTGTACATATGTGTGCAAGTGTGTGTGGAGAAAACAAATGACTTGCCTCCCAAGCTAGGAAGAACAGCTGTTTCTCACTTATTAGGATCAGAAAATAACCCTCTTCCATTTGTTCTCCTGTCTAAGCCCATGAACGTCCAATAGTCAGTGATTCGGAAAAGCTCAGCCACGTTCACTCTAGCAGAGAGGGAGGGACATGCCAGAAAAACACAAACAGGTTTCTTGTTTTCCAGCACGCGTTTCCATGTCCTCTTGATTTTTAAACATGACAAGTCTCCTTGTAGAAAGAAAGACTTCAAGGCCGGAGCCCAGGTCCACCTTCTCTCTACAATGAAAGCACATATTCTTTCACCCTAAATTACTGAAAGAAGTTCCAACTTCCAAAGGTGCCATCAAAGCAGTTTAAATCATCTCCCTCTAAAGTCTGATTGAACAGAGCAGGCGTCTGTCTCCACTGGTGCCAGGCCTGAAGGAAGGGCAGGTTCAGTGATGCTGTAATGATGAGGGTGACGCCAGAGAACTAAGCGTACAGGCATGAGAAGGACACACAGCTCCCCTGACCCTTGGCGCTCTGTTCACCACACATTATGTCTGCACTAAACCCACTGATTCTCCAACTGTGGAGGAAACAGCACAGATTGCCTTCTGGTGCAGCCCGAATATCCCTTGAAGGCAAAACATGTGTGCTCAGTGCCCGGCTTACAGCAGACATTCCCTGGTGGCTCAGATGGTAAAGAATCTGCCTGCGATGCAGGAGACCCAAGTTCAATCCCTAGGTCAGGAGGATCCTCTGGAGAAGGACACAACAACCCACTCCAGTATTCTTGCCTGGAGAATCCCACGAAGAGAGGAGTCTGGCAGGCTATAGTCCATGGGATCACAAAGAGCTGGACACGACTGAGTAACAGAGTCTACAAAACCAAGGTTGTAAGATTATGATGCACAGGGGTCGGGAGGTGGCTGACCCTTGTGTCACAAATCCTTTTGGCGTAAGACTCAGTCTCCTTATCTCTTTAAGTGGCAGCATTAGTCAGTTGTGTCCGACTCTTCACAACCCCATGGTCTGTAGCCAGGCTCCTCTGTTCATGGGATTCTCCAGATAAGAATACTGGAGTGGGTTGACATTTTCTACTCCAGGGGATCTTCCTGATGCAGGGATAGAACCTGGGTCTTCTGCACTGCAGGCGGATTTTTTTTTTTTTTTTTTTACCGTCTGAGCCACCAGAGAGTCATTTTTTCCTATGTCTTCAATGAGGCAGATAATCCCCACCTCACAGGTCCACTGGGAGGAATCCATGAGTTTGATGAGCACCTCATTCATTGGAGGTAACGTCATAAACAGCAGTTCCCTTGCTCTCTGGACATAAGGACTCATGACAGGACTCATGACATAAGGACTCATTCTATAAGCACAGGCAGACCCAAACACCCCCAGGAGAAAGGTTAGTAATATGCCAAGAGCACTGGTCTCGGTGGAACCCAGCTCTTCTCAAGGTTCTTCACCTTCCTTCGCATGCAGGTTGCTCACCTGTACACTCAGGGGTGGGCCCAGGTGCTCTAAGGTCCACGAGCGGAGCCTTCCTTTCTAAGCCTGTGTAGCCAAGAGGTCCCACCCTCTCGTGATCACAACTCTGCTGGGCAGTTACAAGCGAAGTGACTCGGCATCCACAGGTCACTGGCATGAAAACCCCCTCCCAGAGATGAGCAGACCCACTGTCACACCAGCAACCCTGTCTCCCTGCCCAGCTCCCTCAGGCAGCTACTGTTACTTCTTAATATTTTATTTATTTATTTATCTTTGGCTGCGCTGGGTCTTAGCTGCTGCACGCAGGCTTTCTTTCGTTGCGGCGAGTGGGGGCTGTTCTCTAGTTGCGGTGCGGGGGCTTCTCACTGCGATGGCTCCTCTTGCTGAGGAGCATCGGCTCTTGGGCACACAGGCTTCAGGAGTTGCAGCACATGGGCTCAGCAGTTGTGGCTCACAGGCTCAGTGGCTCCATGGCATGTGGAATCTTCCCGAACCAGGGATCAAACCCATGTTCCCTGCATTGGCAGGCAGATTCCTAACCACTGGACCATGAGGGAAGTCCTTTTAAAGTCATATTCTATATCATGGGGTTAAAAATAGTCTGCCACCTCTCAAACAGGCCTCCCTATGCCCAAGATAAATTTCCATCAATAGAGAAGGCTTACAGGTCTGTGAACACACACACACACACACACACACACACACACACATTGCAGTCACTAGAAACAGACATGATATACAAATGATGGAGGCAGACTGAAAAATATAAACAGTGATCTGAATACACCTTTACCCCGAGAAAGAGAAAAACCCAGTCACTCAGAAGGAAGACAGGAAACTCTAGCTGTGGCTGTCCTCCAGAGACTCAGGGGGAAAACCCAGGGCCTGAACCAAATAAGGGAAGGAGCAGTTTCTACACAGGACCAACCCTGGGAGATGCGAAGACTTGTTCCTGACTCCTGAGGCAGGCTCTCAACTTCTACTTCAGTACATCTTTTTCTTGAATCAAACTCATATTTTATTTTGGCTACCATATTTCTTTGTTCCCTTAATTTTTTTTTGTTCATGTTGTACTGATTTTTTAAATAAGGTGAAGTTTCATAACATAAAATTAACCATTTTAAAAAGTGTACAGTTCAGAGATTCCCCTGGAGCAACCCACTCCAGTATTCTTGACTGGAGAATCCCACAGACAGAGGAGCCTGGCAGGCTACAGGCCATAGGGTCGCAAGAGTCAGACACGACAGCGCTATCTTTCCTTCTTTAATACGTTCACAATATTGTACAACCAACACATCCAGTTTCAAAACATTTGCATCATTCATAGGGGGACTCGACATGCACTAAGCAGCACACCCTATTCTCTCCCCCAGTCACTAGCAACCACTAATTTGCTTTCTAGATATTTCACATAAATGAAATCAATTAATAGGGGGGCTTCTTTAATTAGCATAATGTTTTTGAGGCCCATCCGCATTGCAGAGTCCATTAGAACTTTATTGCTTTTAGCCTGAACAGTATTCCACTGTATGGGAAGACTACATCCTGTTTATCCATTCATCGACTGAGGGACACTTGGATTGTTTTCATCTTTTGGTAATTGTAAACTGTGCTGCTCTGAACGTCTATGGGCTCTACTGGTGGCTCAGCAGTAAAATAATCCGCCTGCAATGCAGGAGACACCGCAGACGTGGGTTCGATCCCTGGGTCAGGAAGATCTCCTGGAGGAGCATGGTAATCCACTCCAGTATTCCTGCCTGGAGAATCCTACAGACAGAGGAGCCTGGTGGTCTGCAGTCCACAGGGCTGCAGAGAGTTGGACATGACTGAAGCAACTGAGCAAGCACACATGAATGTCTGTGAAAAAGTATTTGTTTGAATACCTGTTTTCAATTCTTTGAGGCATATACCAAGCAGAGAAATTGCTAGGTCATAGACTAATTCTGTTTAACTTTTTAAGGAACCACCAGAGTCTTCCATCTGGCTGCATCATTTTATATTCTCACCAGCAATGTTCAAGATTTCCAATTTCTTCACATCCTTACCAATATGTTATTTTCTGCTTGTTTGACTATAGCCTAGGGGTTGTGAAATAGTATCTCATTCTTCCAATTTTTTCCTTTTTTACAAAAGCATGACCATGTAGTTTGCGGATATAAAACTTACCCACAATAAAACACACAGATGGAAAGTTCAATGCATTTTGATAACTGTAAAGACCTAATGTGTAACTATCACCCAAGACAAGATCTAGGACACTTCCAGCCCATGAGAAAGTGCCCATATGGCCCCAGAGACAAACACCACAGGGCCACTTCATCACCAGAGCTTATGCATGCTGTTCTAGAACTTTAAAAATGGAATCCTATTGTAAGTGCTTCTTTTGTTCAACGTGAAACTTTTCAGATTCACCCATTTTGTTGCACACATTGGCAGTTCATTCCTTTTCATTGCTGAATAGTACTCCATAGTCTGATTATAATAGCTTGGTTATTCATTTGCCTGTTGACTGACATGCGGTTGTCTCCAGATTAGGGCTATTTTGAATAAGATCTCTATGAACAGCTTGATCCAAATCCTTCTTGTTTCATAAGATCAGTTTTGAGACTGTGGCTGCCAAAAAAGTGCGTGGTCAAAGGCAGAGATTGTAGCAGCACCCCGTGTGAGATGTGCCTTCCTGAAGGGAAAGAAGGGTCTTGAGAGTTCTCACTTCATCTACAATAAGGGTGAGGAGATGCTTCTCCTTCACCCACCAATGCAACAGTATAAGAATGCTGGCAGGCAAGTGGGGACTGTGCTGAAGAACTAGAGTCCCATCCTTCTCGACATCTGTAGCTTTGAGAAGAGGAATCTGCTAGCATGGCAGGTTCACGTGCCATGGCAGGGGCCAAGGTCATGGCACACGGCCAGACACACATATTTACACACACACACACCCCTTTCATATATTTCTATAACTAGACTTAATGTGGTGATCATTTGGCAATATATATAGATTATATATAATTACACAAATTACATATAATTATATATAATCATATATATAGTCATCTGAAGCTAATGTAATGTTATATTGTCAATTATACCTCAATTTTAAAAAGTGTGTAGGAATAACCCTGGTGATAAATGTTTAGAAAGAAAATATTTAAGCCAATGAAGAGGTACACCCTTTTTCCAGATGGTAAGCCAATATCGTGAGGAAGCCAAATTTCACAAACGAAGACGTAGATATAATAGACCTAGATCTAATCACTCCCAATAAAATTGGGAGGCAACCCAACAAAATAGTTCTTAAGAATATACAGAAGAACAGGAAGGTAAGAAGAGTCAAAATTCTTTTAAAATTGTGAGAAGCACTGCTCCAAGACATTAAACCATAATCACTAAAATGATGTTATTCTAATAAAATGATCAAACAGACCAAGATAACAGAACCAGTTCAGCCGTAGACCAAGGAGACATAAGAATTTTCATGTAGGATGTGAGAACCTACTGCATAGCACAGGGAACTCTACTCAGTGTTCCCATGATGACCTAAATAAATGGGAAGAAAATCCAAAAAATAGGGGATATATGTATATGCGTAGACTCACTCTGATGTACAGCAGAAAGTAACTCAACATTGTAAAGCAACCATACTCTAAGAAAAATTAAATTTAAAAATTTAATATATGATTTTAAAAAGGTGTTACAAATTAAGGACTCTGCTGCTGCTACTAAGTCACTTCAGTCATGTCCGACTCTGTGCGACCCCACAGACGGCAGCTCACCAGGCTCCGCCGTCCCTGGGATTCTCCAGGCAAGAACACTGGAGTGGGTTGCCATTTCCTTCTCCAGTGCATGAAAGTAAAGAGTGAAAGTGAAGTCACACAGTTGTGTCCAACTCTTTACAACCCCATGGACTGCAGCCTACCAGGCTCCTCCGTCCATGGGATTTTCCCGGCAAGAGTACTGGAGTTGGGTGCCATTGCCTTCTCCGTTAAGGACTCTGTTATTTACCAAATAGATCTGGGGAAACTGAGTGTTAACTCTGGATCGATAAGCCAGTTTATTAAGGTCAATACATTAATAATCATAAATATTTTTCAATTAATAACCATTGGGGGCACCTAAGCTTTGTGCCAGGCATTGTGACAATGGATTTCCATGCACTATCTCATTTAATCCTGACAACAACTTCTATGAACTGGTATTGTTACTTCTAGATCATCTATTTCAACCAACTTAAAAATGATTGGGAGTTTGGGACTGACATGTATACACTACATATTTAAAACAGATAAGCAACAAGAACTTACAGTATAGCACAGAGAACTCTGCTCAATATTCTGTAATAACCCAAATGGGAAGAGAAGTTGAAAAAGAAGAGATACATGTATATGTGTATGTTCAGTCGTGTTTGAATCTTAGCGACCCCAGGGACTATAGCCCATCAGGCTCCTCTGCCCATGGAATCTTTCAGGCAAGAATACTGGAGTGGGGTGCCATTTCCTACTCCAATGTATATGTAAAACTGAATCACTTTGCCATACAGAGCAGAAATTAACACAACATTGTTAATCAACTGTGTTCCAATATAAAATAAAAATTTCAAAAAATGAGCAAACCAAAGCCCAGAGAAGCTAAGTGATTTGGCCAGGGTCACACAGCAGGCAGAGAGCCTAGATGAGCACTGCGTCTATGAGCATTACGTCTCTCTAACCATACTGTTTCCAATTATCACCTTTTAGAAACGGATGCAGATCTCTGGAGTTTGCACATACGAGTTTGCAGAAGAGGAGTAGATAATCCACAGCAGACGGATGCAGCAAGAATAGCAGAACACATGCAAATGGACCTTCAGGGAGGCTTCCCAGAAACAGAAGCTAAGGATCTAAATCAGGATGAGACCAGCCAACACTGGTGCTTCTGTCAAAATTGTGGAGGGAGCTTTTAATAGCCCAGCCACCCAGGACCTTGGCTCACTGCCTCTCTGCAGACAGCCCCTCTGCAGCTCAACTTTCTTGCTTGCCGCACTGGGTCTGGCTCATCGAGGCTCAGGAAGCAGAGGGGCAACCCCAGGCTCCACTCTCCCTCCCCATCCACCACACTGACAGCAGCTGTTAACGGGCTCCCTAGAGCATCTTCTTTCCACGTGGCCCTAGACATAAAGAACCTGCCTGCCAATGGAGGAGATGTAAGAGACTCAGGTTTGATACCTGAGTTGGGAAGATCCCCTGGAGAAGGGCATAGCAACCCACTCAAGTATTCTCGCCTAGAGAATCCCATGGACAGAGGGGCCTGGCGGGCTACAGCACACAGGGTCACATAGAGTCAGACTGAAATGACTTAGCACGCACAGAAAGCATCTTCCCCAGTTCACTCTTACAGCATCAGCCACGAGTGAGAAAGAAGGCTTTGCAATTCAGGGCAGGTTCACAAAAGAAAATCATTCCTGAACCTCCCACCAGGACAGACATCACACCACCCCTCAGAGGAAGAAACACACACATATAAGCACACCCTTGGCATTGTGATTTATCAAATCCTTTAAAAAATGTAATATCTGACAGTTGATGGGCATGGAGTTTCTCTGGCAGTGAAAAAAATGTTCTCGAATTAGATGGTGGTAATGGTTACACCACATCGTGAAAACACTAAAATTTACTGAACTGCACACTTTAAAATGATGAAATTTATGTTATGTGAATTTTGTCATAATAAAAATATAACATTTTGGAAAAAGAAAATTAAAAAAAACTAAGAACAGAAACATTTAAATGTACATACTGAAATATAAAGATACCTTTATATTTACATGTAAAATTAAATAAGTAAATATAGATAAAATGTTTCCAGGGTCAAGGGATTCCCCTCTCCTGCACCTTCCAGGGGAACTTCCTCTAACAAAGTGTATCCCCTAACCCAGCTCTGAAATCATGGGAGCCTCTGAATTTCCAGGTGAATGCGTGCATTGAAGCAGGGGATGAAGCATTTCCCTGGCAATACAGTGGTTAAGAATCCACTTTGCAATGCAGGGGACTCAAGTTCCATCCCTGGTCCGGGAACTAAGTTCCCACGTGCCGCGGAGCAGTTGGAGCAAACTGGAGCCACATGGTGCCGTTACAGAGTCCAGTGGCTCTGGAACCGGCACGCGGCAACTAGACAGAAGCCAGTGCCCTGCAAAGAAGAGCCCGCGTGCTGCAACCAAGACCCGACACAACCAAATAAATAAATTTTAAAAAGAAAAGAAAAAGGGGACAAGACAGCAGAACCCTAGTCAAGGAACTGTCCAAAAAGGCAGGGCCACCACAATGCCACTGGGCCCAGAAGCCTGCAGAGGGACCATCTGGGGAGATTCAGGTGCTTAAATACCTGCTCATCTGAGCTCTGCTTCTGAAGTCAGAGAAGCAGGAAAACAATTTTCGCAATGACCCAGCCAGCTCAGGGCTTACAATCAGGAAAACAGACCCTGACAGGATATCAGACGATGCCAGGCTGTAAAAGGATATCAGGAGCCAGAGAGATGAGGAGGGTAAAATCTCCATTTCTTCTCTTTGGATGTAAGAGAAGAGGCAGCAACCCACCTCTTGGTCAAGCAGAGCAGTGGTTCCCAATCTTTTTGGCATCAGGGACCGGTTTCGTGAAAGACAAAACTTTTCTACAGACCAGGGAAAAGGGATGGTTTGGGGATGATTCAAGTTCACTACATTTATTGTTCACTTTCTATCATCATTACATCAGCTCCACCTCAGATCATCAGGCATTCGAGCCTGGAGGTTGGGGATCCTTGAAATAGAGGAGAGTGCAGGAAAACAGGCCTTAAAGGTCACCTCTGGGAGGTCATTTCTCAGTGACGAATCAGGAAACTGAGGCCCGGAAAGATAGAAGACAAGAACTTAGGGGCAACTTGTGCTGGAGTTGGCATGGTCCCAGGCCTGCGGACTGGTGGCCGGTGGTCCTTGATCGCACCTAAATACCTCCTGCTGCAAACGCTCCTCCTGAGAGGCAGATGGAAAAAACCCTGGCAGGCTCAGAGCCAGCTTCCTTATTTGCAAACAGAAATAAAACCGGCCCTGTCTAGCTCCCAGGGCTGGAGTGGTGATGAAATAAAATCAAGCATTGTGAACCCTTGCAAACTGTAAAACCACCACACAGATGTAAGGAAATGTCATTATCATTTGGGCAAGGATTCTTAATGCCTATTTCAAGGGGAAAAAAATTTTTTTTTTGAATATTTAAAGGTCTATTAAAGAGAAAAAACCAGGATGTGCTATCCCAGGTTCCTCGCCCAGGGATTTAGTAAATATTCACATTTGGCGGTAATCAAAGGGTACAAAGCTGGATTTACCACCTAGCTTTTGAAGCTTAAGCTTCGGGGGCCCCTCACTTACACTGGCCCCTTCCGAAGTGTTGAAAGAGCGCCTGCAGTGTGTGCAGGAGGTCGGGTTGTTTCTGCAACGTTTGCAAAAGCAAGATACTTTTGTTGCAATCTGCTAAAATGACTGTCTCTCTCTTTTATTTTTTTGAAAAGATCTTAGTTTCCAGACCAGGGATTGAACTCATGCCCCCTTAATTGGAAGCAGAGTCTTAACCGTTCGACTACCAGGGAAGTCCCTAAGATGACTGTCTCTCATCACTCCAGTTTGCTCCCTATCACAATTCTGGTGGCAGGGAGTGGCAATCGGTGAGGAGCAGTTTATCAGAATTTGCCTTTGGGAAATTTAGCCTAATACATTTGGTTTAGCTTGAGTGGAATATGTTTACAATCATTTCCAGTCTCCCAGATTTTATTAAGCTTCCCTGGAATAACAACAGCTTCCAAGAACACTTATTGATGTATTCAACTCAAAATATACCGAATACAGTTGTTCAGTCCCTAAGTCATGTCCAGCTTTTTTCGACCCCATGGACTGCAGGACAGGCTCCCCTGTCCTCCACTATCTGCCGGAGTTTACTCAAATTCATGACCATTGAGTCAGTGATGCTATCTAACCATCTCACTCTCTGTCTCCCCCTTATCCTTTTGCCTTCGATCTTTCCCAGCACAGCCAGCATAGCAAATGGAGAGAAGTCACCCTAAATTGACAGCCATGCTAAAAAGGTACCCGATATGGACAATATTGAATTGTGAAGCTAAAACTCATTTTCTAAAGTATCACCTCTTTAAAACAAAAGTATCAGTCAACCATCCTGAAAGAAAGACCAAATTGCCTCTCAATTCTCTCAACAGAAAAGGATATTCCAGATTGCTGTCATAGGGAGAGTCAGTCAAATAACATGTAGTCCAAAAATGTAAGAAAAGAAGATTATCGAGGTATGCAGGGTAGCCAACAAAAACATTATTTTCCGGGAATTTGATGTTGCTGATATTTGTGAGTCTTTTTAACTTGGCACTTTTTAAACAATTTTTTCTCATTCTAGATAAATATTTATTTTGCACCTAATTCTGTATTTCTAATTTTACATTCTTTTTCTCAAAGAAGGACCCAGAATTGTATAAACTTCAAGCCCCAATAAACCATGAATCCCAAGCTTCCTCATTTAGTACTCGAACATTTTTCATTGCCATCAGTTTTATTCATTTATGAAAAACAGCTTAAAATTTCCTTTCAAAAAAAACATATGCACTGATCTTAAAGCCTCTCCACCGAGGACCAAAAGAAAACGGATTTGAACCACAATGAGTAGCACATCTGCACAGAAGAAAGAGAGTCTTCTAACCGCAAAACTCACCGACCCCTTTGTCAGAACTCTTTAAGAAAATGCTTTGTCTGGAATAGATGGGATTACCAAGGTACATCAATGCTGACTCTCCGAGACGAGAGTGTGGCTTTTTAAGCTTGAGAATAATTTGAAGGTAGCTTATGGTATAATAAAATTAGTACAATTAATCCAAGACCAAATGGAACCACGGGCTTCCCTCATAGCTCAGTCGGTAAAGAATCTGCCTGCCACAGCAGGAGACCCATGTTCGATTATTGGGTTGGGAAGATCCCCTGGAAAAGGAAATGGCAACCCACTCCAGTATTCTTGCCTGGAGAACCCCATGGACAAAGGAGCCTAGCAGGCTACAGCCCATGGGTTCGCAAGAGTCAAACACGACTTAGCGACTCAACCACCACCAAACTGGAACCACAGTTTTAAGGGAAAGGAAGGAGAAGAAATGAGTCTTGGGAACCACATCGCTTAGAAACATCACAGCTGCTTGCTCTTCCCACCTCAGCTCTAGGACTCGTCTAGCTAATGCCACCCCCCTCCCCTACATCCCACCACCTAGGTGTCCTGGTCAGGCTCAGAGCCACTCCTGCCATCATTCCTTTGTGAACTTCACCCCGCCCTGCCCAGTGCCCCGCCCTCCTGGCAAACCTCTCTTTCCTCCCAGCAAACGTTCCCCTGGTAGCCTCTAAGACACCCTCCCACAAGAGGTAATCCCATATGGTTTCAGTCTCTTTGCCGCACACCCACCCCACAGCTTATTTGTCTGAAATCTGACCCTCCCCAAAGAGGCAGACGACTCCTCCCCTGAGGGGGACTCATCACCCAAGTCCTGAGTCCATATGGCACATTCTCCCTAACCCCTAATCTATTTGCAAGCCTTCCTCCCTCCTCCACCCTTGTGCAGGCTTTTCTTTTTGGTGTATACACATGTTCCAGGCTCTCCAGACTGGCTGAGGGCCCCTCCATCCATCCATCCATCCATCCAACCCTCCATCCATCCATCCATCCATCCAACCATTCATCCATCCATCCATCCATCCATCCATCCATCCATCCATCCACTCCTCCATTCAATGCATATGGAAAGAGCATCCACCACGTGCCTGACATAGCAGTAGATGCTGGGACATAGTGCTAGATGCTCTCATGGGAGCCAAGATCACCACCCTTTCCTTTCCCTTCTCCCTAGCACTCCTCTTCCCCACACTCTGCAGATCCCCAGTCTCTCCCAGTATAATCAAAGGTCCCCACATGGCTGTGTCTCAAACCCCAAAGGTTTGCTAAACTGAACTGAAAATAAAGTAGCCCACATTGGTCCCATTCTCACCATTGGGAATTGCAAGCATGCCAGCTGTAATTGGGATGAATGAGCTTTGGCCTGAGCTTGAGCTCATCAAAGAAAGCATCCCACAGAGACAGTGTGGGGTTTCATCTGGTGGCCTGAACCACATGGATGCCTTCTTGGGTTTGGCCTCATGAAAGGAAGCTTCCGCAAAGACCCCAGAGCCTGAGGAAGAGGGCCTTCTCACTCTTCACCAAGGGGAAGCTTGACAAACCTTGAGGAAGAAACAGTTAACAAATCACTATTAACATACAGGGTCCTGTGACCCAGACCCTGGTAGGGACGACAAGGAATCAGGTTTGTTTCAGAGTAGAATCGGCTCTGGCAGGTGACCCATCTTTATCCCAGGAAGCTAACATGAAATCTATGGGTCACTTTTTTTTTTTTAATTCCAACTGAATTTTCAAAACAAATAGAAAATCATAGATTGTTCCCACAACAGGGAACAATAGTGAGGTGGTTTGGTCAAAATGCCCTCCTCCAAGGGATCTTCCCAACCCAGAGATCAAACCCAGGTCTTGCACCTTGCAGGCTGATTCTTTACTGACTGAGCCACCAGGGCAGCCCAAGAATACTGGAGTGGGTAGCCTATCCCTTCTCCAGGGGATCTTCCCAACCCAGGAATTGAACCAGGGTCTCCTGCATTGCAGGTGGACTCTTTACTAGCTGAACTACCAGGGAAGCCCAGTTAGGGAAAACCTCTTTATTCCGGAAAAGGAAATGGCAACCCACTCTAGTATTCTTGCCTGGAAGATCCCATGGACAGAAGAGCCTGGCAGGCTACAGTCCATGCGGTTGCACAGAGTCAGACGTGACTGAGTGACTTCACTTTCACTGGGTCAAAATGGATTTTTCTGATAGCAGAAAACATATAATTTTCTTCCAAATTCAAAACCATGGACACCATCCCTGGCAGAAGGAAACAGTGGAGCCCTGACACTCAGTTGACTATGGAAAGGGCTCAGTTCCGTGATGTGATCACAAAGGGAAAGGTGAGAGATGGCGCAAGACCACAAATAAAAGGGCCGATGAATTTCTACCCTGATGATCATTAGAGCTTGTCTGAGAAGCTGTTTCTGGGACCCCGTCACTTGCTGGGAAGCACGTGGGAACCGAATCACATCAAAGCCGCAGGGGCAGTGCTGAAATTACTTTCTCCAGCCCACACATCTGCATGGAGACATTTGCTGATTTCAGGAAAAGCACTGTTTTCTCATCTGCACTGGAGCTGGAGGTCAAGGGAGCCAATTCCTTCGAGCTAAATGGCCTTCTTTTGTCTCTCCTTCCTCGGTAAGATGGCCCTGTGCTGGAGCTCTGTGGTGGCCACCTCCCTTCAACATCAGCAAGGCCACCACAATTGCCTCCAGCTGTGGACCCAGCGCCTGCACACCATGGGGCCGAGGGCAGGACATGGAATCAACCAGAGCTTAGAGTCGGGAGTGGATTTCTCCTGGAGTTAGAGCTCTTGAGGATGGCTAGGCAGGCCTTGGAAAAAAAAATATTTTTTAAGAGTTTTTTGATGTGGACCATTTTTCTTTAAAGTCTCTATTGAATTTGTTACAATGCTGCTTCTGTTTTATGTTTTGGATTTTTTGGCCATGAGGCATGTGGAATTTTAGCTTCGTGTGTGTGTGTGTGCGGGCTCAGTCGCCAAGTCATGTCTGACTCTTTGAGACCCGATGGACTGCAGCCCACCAGGCTCCTCCTGTCCATGGGATTTCCCAGGAAAGAATATTGGACTGGGTTGCCATGTCCCCCTCCAGGAGATCTATCTTCCCGACTCAGGGGTCAAACCCACGTCTCCTGCATTGGCAGGTAGATTCTTTACCACTGAGCCACCAGGGAAGCCTAAACCCGGCCATACTAGCACCCTGATCTCAGACTTCTCAGCCTCCAGACTGTAAGGAACAAATGTCTGATGTTCAACACAGAACAGATAGACCCGCCTCCCCAGTCTATGGTATTTTTGTTATAGCAGCCTGAACTGCCTGAAACAGCCTCCACCTGAATACAGTCTTAGACCAGACAGTGTCCAGAGGTGGTGCCTGAGCTTCCTACTGGTACTTAATACTGTGTAATAACATGGCATTTATTTCAACTGAGGCTTCCTTATTTCTGAGTGCTCCTCAGACCTACATGTTGGGTATCCCCAACAGCCAGTCCTGTGCTTTCTGCTTTTCTTCTTTTATGATTCCTGAGCTGAACCGTCTACTCTCCTGGTTAGAACACCACCACCTCTGGGCATCTGTGGCTCTTATCTGTGCAGCAAATCAATCCCCTGCTTGTGGGAACAGGACTTGGCTTCCTCCTCCTCTGTGAACAGAGATACTAACAACAGGACTGACTCATAGAGCTGTCAAGAGGACTAAGTAAAAGCAAGGCATGATGGTTAATTACATATGTCAACTTGACTGGCCATGATGCCCAGATCAAATATTATTTCTGGGTGTGTCTGTGAGGTTGTTTATGATGAGGCTAGCACTTGCATCAGCAGACTCAGGAAAGTACATGCACCCTCCCTGGCATGGCTGGGCATCATCTAAGCCACTGGGGCCTGAACGGAACAAAAGGCAGAGGAAGGAGGACTTTGTCCCTTCACTTCCTGGCTCACCGCTTGAGCTAAGACATCTTAGCTCATCTTCTGCCCTCAGACTGGCACTTACACTATCAGCTCCTCTGGTTCCCAAGCCATTGAACTCGGACTGAATCATACCACTGGCTCACCTGGGTCTCAAGTCAATTCCTGCAATAAATATCTTTCTCTCTCTTTCTCTATCTATTTACATACATAATAAGTAATAATAATAATTGTACTCTATTAATAAGTATAATTTAATAACCACAATACAAATAATAATAGTTTATTATGAATAAAATTAATACAATTATTATTCTGATATATTAAAGTAATAGTATTAATAAATTGCATTATAGAGTATTAATAAATTGCATTATAGCTATAACATTTATATAATTATTATACATTACATACCATATAATTATATATAGCAACATATTACATCACTAATACCTACTGTATATATACTAATTGCATTATTATTAATTATTAGATATTATATCTGTTATAATACATAATGCATAAGATATATAATCCAAGGAGGCAATGGCAACCCACTCCAGAATTCTTGCCTGGAAAATCCCACGGACAGGGGAGCCTGGTGGGCTGCAGTCCATGGGGTTTCAAAGAGTCGGACACGACTGAGCGACTTCACTTTCACTTTTCACTTTCATGCATTGGAGAAGGAAATGGCAACCCACTCCAGTGTTCTTGCCTGGAGGATCCCAGGGACGACGGAGCCTGGTGAGCTGCCATCTATGGGGCCACACAGAATCGGACACGACTGAAGCAACTTAGCAGCAGCAGCAAGATATATAATATAAAAATAATATATTATGTAACATAAAATAATATAAAATATAATAACAATATATAATGTTTATATAATATATATAGTGTTCTTATTATTACTTATAGATGTATCCCTCATCCCTCCCTGACTCCTGCCCTACACGCGTGCATGCCTTGGTTCTCAGTTGTGTCTGACTCTTTGCAACCCTATGGACTGTAGCCCACCAGGCTCCCCTGTTCATGGGATTCTCCAGGCAAGAATACTGCAGTGGGTAGCTGCCGGGAGCTGGCGAGAAACATTCCACTCGTGACAAAGGTCATGAGGAAGGAGGCTCGGGATACGCAAAGGCGGGATTGAGCCTCGGGAGTCTCCCCGGATATTCTCGAGCATCTTCCCCCAAAAAACCAGAGTCTGTCTACTTTATTGCTTTGTGCTCTCACCTCTGACTTTACTGGGGGCTGTCCCCCACCACCATCTTGCTCTCTCTGTCAAAGAGTTAACTTACAGCTCCAATTAATAAAGTTCCTGGGCAATTAGGAGTGTTTAAATCCAAACCCCTCAGATGGCTCTCTAACTCGCCTGACAAGTTTACCCGGACTCCTACAGCTATGCATACGATTGTTTACAGTCTCCCAGCCTCGAGAGGCACGGGAAGCTTAAGATATTCAAAGGGCTTAGAGCCTCTCAGAGAGTTAGAAACTGTCAGAATAAAACTAGTAAAAGATTTCATTGATGAGCCAATGCTTGTTGCCAAGTTTTCACATCCTCTGAATTGTATCCTTGAATATGTATTAATTAATAGTTGGTATGTAGAAAAAATAAGTAGTGGCCTTGGTGTTAGTAACTTTAGACCCTTAAGGTAATAAATTCTTTCCTTTGTTGTAAACCCATTACACATCCACCCTATAGGAATGCAATTTTGTCTTCGGAAGATGGCGCCAAACCTTAAAATAATTACTCTTAGAGAAAATAAGTCTTTGTTGATAAGTCCTTGTCAAGAGTCATAAAATGTTAGTAGGCCTTCTGGCCAGAAGATGATGTAAATCACCTAAACCATTTGTATACAATAAATTTGCAGGAAAGAAACCCTGGTTTTTGATAAGAATCAAAGACTGCTGACTTTGCATCCCCTATTATCCTCTATGTGTAACTTAGGGTATATAAACCCCTGTTAAAAATAAAGCTACGGGCCTTGCTCACCAGCGCTTGGTCTCCCCATGTCATTCTTTTCACATTCTGGCTGAAGTCTCCATCTGGAGCGCGGAACCCACCATGCTTACTAATTATGCCTGGGCTTCTAAGACCCACTCGAGAAGGTGTCTAGGGTGAGGCACCTTCCGCTATTCGAGAGGGCGCCTGCGGCCTACGTAAGTGGTGCAAACTTCTTGTCTTGAAGTTTTATTGGTCTCCCGCGTAAACCAAGCTACTCAGCCTCTTTTCTCCACTGAATTTTCCTACTGAGCTATCCTCATTCTATTACTCTTATATCTCTAATTGGCATATAAATAGTCGCCTAGGCCGTCTCTCCTTCGAATACCCTGGATCAGCCGGGGCTGGTCCCCGGCAGGTAGCCATTTCCTTCTCCAAGGGATCTGCCTGACCCAGAGATCAAACCCACATCTCCTGCATTGGCAGATGAATTCTCTATCACTGAGCCACCTGGGAAACCCTTTTTCTTAAGTACTATCAAAAAAGAAGTTACGGGAAAAAAACTCCCAATTATCTTGGGCTCCAGACACAAGCTGTGTTCACAACTTAATTTTTCTAACTAAAAGGAAACAATGGATTTCAAATTTCCTTCCCTTTTGTGTAACTGAGATGCTTTCTTTCAGAGGGAAAAAGCGGGGCACAAAAGCAGCATGGAGATAAATGAAAATCAAGACCCCAGATGGGGACTGGATGAGAAATGCTGCTCTTATCATTAGTCCTGAAAGGAGAAAACCCACTCCCCTCCCGCACAGCTGTCTTCTTCCTTTCCTTCTTACATTCTTCCTCTTTCCTTTCCTCCCTCCCTCTTTGTTTCTTCCTTCCTTCTCTCTCTCTCCTTCTCCCTCCCTTCCTTTCTTTTTTCTCTTTTTCTTCAGATTTCCTGAAGTATAAATGATATACAAACACTGCACGTATATTAACATATATAATTTGATGAGTTAGGGTGCATGCATACACTCATGAAACCATCACCATAATCAAGGTAATAAACATGCTTCCTTGTGCCCCCTTGTTTTTTCTTTTGGGGGGAGGTGGCAAAGAGAACATTTAACATGCAATCTACTCTCTTAACCACATTTTTTAAAGTGCACAGGACAGTTCTGCTAACTACAAGTTCTACATTGTACAGCAGATCTCTAGAACTTATCTTGCATAATCAAAATTTGATACTCAGTGAACAACAAATTCCCCTCTCCCATCCCTTGGCAATCACCATTTAACCTCCACATCTATGAGCTTGACTAGTTTAAATACCATGTATCTGTCCTTCTGTGACACCAATTTCACCAACAAAATCTCTCCCAGGTTCATCTGTGTTGCCACATATGGCAGAATTCCCTTCTTGTTAAAGCCTGAATGAAATGCTACTATACATATATATACCACATTTTCTTTATCTAATCAGCTACTGATAGATATTCAGGTTGTCGTCTCCACCTCTTGGCTATTGTGAATAATGCTACAACGAACATGACAGTACAGGTATATCTTCAATACCCTGATTTCAGTTCTTTTGCATAAATACCCAGAAATAGGATTGCTAAGTCATATGGTAGTTCTAATGCTAATTTCTTGAAGAATGTCCATACTGTTTTCCATAGAGACTGCACCATTTTATATCACAGCAAACGTGTACAAGGATTCCAATTTCTCTATCTCCTTACCAACATTTGTTGGGTTTTTTTTTTTTTTTTTTTTTTTGCTTTTTTGATAATAGCCGTCCTACCAAGTGTGAGATGATATCTCACTTGATCTTCCTTTCCCTGATGATTAGTGATGCTGAGCACTCTTTCATATATGTGTTGGCTGTTTGTATACCTTCTTTGGCGAAATGCCTATTCAAGTTTTTGCCTGTATTTTAATCAGATTATTTTGGTTTTTTTGCTATTGAGTCGTAGGAGTTCCTTATGTATTTTGAAGATTAAACTCTTATCATACATATGATAACAGTTTGCAAATATTTTCTCTCTTCTGTAAGTTGCCTTTTCATCCTGTGATTTGTTTCCTTTGCTGTGCAGAAGCTTATTAGTCTGATGTAGTCGCATCAGTCTAGTCATGCTTTTGTTGTTTTTACTTTCGGTGTCATAGCCAAGAAATCATTAAGACCAATGTCAAGAAGATCTTCTGCTATCTTTTCTTCTAGGAGTTTTACACTTTCAGGTCTTAAGTCTTTAATACATTTTGAGTTGACTTTTATATATGATGTAAGATAATGGTGTGGTTTCATTCTTTTGCAGGTGGATATTCAATTTTCCCAGCACCATTATTGAAAAAACTATCCCTTCTTCACCGTGTGTGCTTGGCACCCTTATCAAAGATCAGTTGACTGTATGTGTGGAGGTTTATTTCTGGGCTCCCCATTCTGTTCCACTGGTCTACATGTCTGTCTTTATGCCCATACCATACTGCTTTAGTTATTGTAGCTCTGTAATATATTTCAAAACCAGGAAGTGTGATGCCTCTATTTTATTTAGCTGTCTACTTTCTAATGAATTTTGTCCGTGCTTCCAGATCACCAAAGAAATATACAAACTATGATGTGAATCCCACTTATTTACATCTTTGAAGTGCCTGAATTTGCACACTTGCTGTTTCAGAATACTCACTCACCATCCCATTCAGCCTTTCCACAGACATTTATGGGGACACCTATTATGAGCTGCCATTGTTTAAAGGTACTGGAGAGATGGCAGCAAACAGAACAGATAACATTTCTGCCTACGTAATGCTGATATTCTGCTGGACAGCAGAGACAAGAGTCAAGCAAATATGATAACAACAAATGATAAACATAAGTGTAGGAAGTAATAAGTCCTATGAAAAAAGTGAAATAAACAAGAGCATGGGGGTGGCAGGAGTTGATGGGTATGGATTCCAGGAAGCGTGGTCCATCTCACCTTTGTTTCTGCCTCTCCCTGTTGTTGTTGTTCAGTCTCCCAGTCATGTCCGACTCTTCAAGACCACATGGACGGCAGCACGCCAGGCCTCCCCGTCCCTCACCATCTCCCAAAGTTTACCCAAGTTCAGTCCATTGCATTGGTGTTGACATCAGCCATTTCATCCCTCTGATGCCCTCTTCTCCTTCTGCCCTCAATCTTTCCCAGCATCAGGGACTTTTCCAATGAGTCAGCTGTTTGCATCAGATGACCAAAATACTGGAGCTTCAGCTTCAGCATCAGTCCTTCCAATGAGTATTCAGGGTTGATTGCCCTTAAGACTGACTGGTTTGATCTCCTTGCTGTCCAAGAGACTTTTAGGAGTCTTCTTCAGCACCACAGTTCAAAGGCATCAATGCTTTGGTGCTCTGCCTTCTTTATGGTCCAGCTCTCACAATTGTATGTGACCACTGGGAAGACCATAGCCTTGACTCTACAGACCTTTGTCAGCAGAGTAATGTCTGCTTTTCAATACACTGTCTAGGTTTTTCATAGCTTTCCTGCCAAGAAGCAATTGTCTTCTGATTCCATGAATGCCAAGTTCTCTTAGGGGCTCTCTGAGTCAGAATAAAGCACTGCCCCCAACTTACTCAAGGGAGTTCTGTAAGCTGGGCAAGAATAGAATGAAGCATCCTACACCTGAGAAAGAGGGGGTTCTCTCACCTGACCTGTAAAAGTAACCCTGCTTCCTTCCCCTCACGGCCCTGCCTTCACACAAACTCACCATCATAGACCTGGTACCATTATCTGTCCCCCTTTCTCAACCCACAGACCACCTGAAACGTCACCTTCCTCGGTGTCCTTCCTGGAGCTGCAGGGGGCAGAGCCCACACCCACACCAGGCACTGGGCCAAGCGTTCACACCCAGGCTACAGCAATCTGCAAACAGCTCCAGGACTCAGTGGGTCTCACACCTGAGTGGACATCAGCATCACCCATGGGACTGGGCAAACACAGGTCCTTTGCTGAGTCCACCCAAGAGCTTCAGTTCTGGGGTCTAGGGTGGTACATTTCCAACAATCTGCATTTCCAACAAACTGGCAAGTGATGCTGCTGTTGAAGATCTGGGGACCCCCACTCCCCTGAAATGGAGGGATTACTATACCTACTTGACCAAGAAGGAAATGGAGACTCTGTGAACTAAACTAATTGCTAGGAGGGAAGGAAGCAAACAGGTTACTCCTGCATTCATTTCAGCAGGGCCCCCCAGCACTGATATCACACAGCAGTCAGCTCGGGGCCCTGACTCCTGGGACTGGCCCTGAGAGCCTTCCTGACTCCACTCTGTGCAGACCAGGCAGGGGCTGGGGTCTGCTCAGCTGTGGATGTCTAGGCTGGCCCCCATCACTACTACCTCGATAACCACACTGCCCATCAGATAACTTTTTCTTCAAGGACTTCCGGTCTTCCCTTTGAAATGCAAATCGGAAGAAAACCCTGAGCTCTCCCGCCCTCCCAGCTCCTGCAGCCTCGCAGGCCTGGTGCACCCACGCAAAGACACCAGGGTACAGACCTGAGGGAGTTTTCCCATCAGACCACGGAAACCAGTCAGGAGACATCTCTGAACACCCTTTAACCCAGTATCATGTGAGCTGACATCAAGTGCTACGCTCTTGACAAATGTCTTATGAGGGGAAATTAAACTCGTGACAGTGGAGCGCTAAGAGAAGCAGAATGTCCCTTGAAATGAGTGTGGGCAGGGCTAGGCTCTGCCAGAGCCGGCTACTCAATATGCAGAAGCTTTGCAAGCTGGCTGTCAACCACTGGAGGCCTGAGATAGACCATGGCGGGATGATTTGTACCAGGCGCCCCCTCCCCGCCACCACCACATGCCTCTTCCCTCTCCCCGACTGGAGAGTGTGTTGCTAGCACATTACTGCTTGACAGGAACATGAGTATTCTTAAATGTGGTGCTCACTGGGCTTAGAAGTCAGGCACTTTCTGGGGGTGGATGTCTCAAAAATGAATCTCTGTAATTAAAATGGAGGTCACTGGAAACCTATGATTCTCTCTCTTTTTCACACACACACACACACACACACACACACAATCATGTTAAGAGAAAACTGTTTAGAAATGCCACTATTTTGACCATCAGTAACAATCAAACTTTTTTCACAGCTAATCAAAAGAATGCTCAGCCAAAGGCTCTTTATTCTGCCTCCTTTTTCTACTTCCCAGAAAGAAATATTTGTTGCCTCCAAAGTCCCTTAGGAGAACTAAGCTCCTAAGAAATTTCACCTCGTATCCTCTTTGAACAGTTCTGGTGGATAGAGCACAGATCCCATAGACCACAAACGAGAATCTCTCTCTGTCCACCTTCGTCAACTCTTTCCTGACTTTGCGAACAGAGAAAGAGGGCAGAGCATGAATAATTTAAATCCCCAGAGGACCCCAAAAAAATACATTTCCGCCAAAGTTTCAGCTACAGCCATAACAGGAAGAAGATAATCCAGCCTACATTTCATGATCCTCCATTTCTCCTGTCTGAACCAACTGAGGTTGGCATTGAACAGTAAAACAAATGGCCCAAGAGGGAAAAGGAATAATCCACAAACTATATAAACAGCTCCTTTTATAAGCAAGAGTTGACAGTGTTTGAAATTGGAGCAAGGTCTCCAATAACATTTCAGAGGCAAGGTGAGTGATTACAAGAGGTCGCCTACGCCTAAAGTGAATTTTATATTGAAAATCACAATGGAATATGCAGCTTCTACTCCAAGCAGCCTTCGTGACATTTCCATGGAATTATATGTCTATAAAATGGTTAAAAATAACAAAGTGAATGAAAAACAGTCTTGTCGACCTTCATTGCTAATAACAGTAAGGCTTTATTTCAATCCTGGGGTTTTAGCCAACTGCAATAAAAATGGCTTGCTAACAATAAAAATAATCATGCCCTCTTTTCTTCTTTGGATTGCACTTTTTGTTTTCAAGGTTCTTCTTCACTCTCTGGAGGGTGGGAAAGCAAGCTACAATTATCTCCATTTCACAGAAGGGGCAGACAGGTGTGGGCTTTAAATGATTTGTAGGATGTTATAGGCATGATGGCTCAGTGGTAAAGAATCTGCCTGCCAATGCAGGAGATGCAAGACACGTGAGTTCGATCCCTGGGAGGATCCCCTGGAGTAGGAAATGGCAACCCACTCCAGTATTCTTGCCTGGGAAATCCCATGGACAGAGAAGCCTGGTGGGCTACAGTCCACGGAGTCAGGTCAAAAAGAATAGGACATGACTGAGCATACATACACACACACAGGCATGATAAGTAGCAGAAAGGGCATTTGGTCCCGGGCTTCTCAGAGTGTTTACCGCCCTGCCACATGGGTCCTCATCAGCCCTGTTGCCTTGCCCACTTCACCAAGCATTCCACAGCACAGTCTCTCACTAAAGCCTCACTTTTGGTGGCACAAAGTACACCCGACCCCAGGGAAGCCTGCAGTCAAGTTCCTGAACTATAAGCTGAACGCGTACAGGAAAAAGAGGCTTATAGGGCAATAACTGAAGCTAACTTTTTAGCAATGCATCCCTGCCCTTCCACATATAAAAATCTGCATGACATCTGCATACAAATAGAATGGTTAAAAGAATACCAGATAGTAACAAGCGCTGACAAGGAGGTGGAACAACTAGAACTCTGATACATTACTGCTGAGAATAACAAACACGCACCAGATGGCCAGTAATTCCACACTAAGGTGTCCATCCAAAAGAAATGAAAACAGATGTTCACACAAAGACTGTCCATGGATGCAGCTTTATTCATGATCTCCCCAAACAGGAAATAACCCAAATGTCCATCCATACACTGGAAAAACACTCAGCATTAATAAGAAGGGAATGAATTTCCAATAGATGCAACCATGGCAATGAATCTCAAAAGCACTTAAATGAATGAAAGAGGCCAGACCCAAAAAGGCTACATGCTGGTCTTCCCTGGTGGCTCAGGTGATAAAGAAAAGGCCTCATGCTGTAGGATTCCACATTTATCACATTCAGGAATGAAAATCACAGATGTAGAGAGCAGATCAGTGGCTGTCTGAGGACAGGGCTGAGGACTGACCACGGCAGGGTGCAAAGGAAGTTTGTAGGGTGACAGAACTGCTCCCTATCTCAACTCAGGTGAGAGATACACGGCTGCATACATTTTGTTTTGGCCATACCATGTGGCATGCGGGATGTTCCCTGACCAGGGATTGAACCCATGTCCCCTGCATTTGGAGCATGGAGTCTTAACCACTGGAACACCAGGGAAGTCCTATAGCTGCATTCATTGTAAAAAGGCATGAAACTATACACCAAGAGAGGCAAATTTTATATGCAATTAGAGACTTGGACCATAAAGAAGGCTGAGTGCAAAAGAATTAATGCTTTCAAGTTGTGGTGCTAGAGAAGACTCCTGAGAGTCCCTTGAACAGCGAGGAGATCCAACAAGTCAATCCTAAAGGAAATCAACCCTGAAAATTCATTGGAAGGACTCATGCTGAAGCTGAAGCTCCAATACTTTCACCACCTGATGCAAAGAACCAACTCACTGGAAGAAACCTTGATGCTGGGAAAGACTGAATGCAGGAGGAGAAGGGAGTGACAGAGGATGAGATGGCTGAATGGCATCACTGATTCCACGGACGAGAGTTTGAGCAAACTCCAGGAGACAGTAAATGACGGGGAAGCCTGGCGTGCTGTGGTTCATGGGGTCGCAAAGAGTGGGACATGACTTGGTGACTGAACGACAACCACATATGTAAATTAGTCTTCGATAAATTTCACCTAAAGGGAAATACCTGAACAGGGGTCAGATGTTTTTAAATTCACTCCCATAAGATCACGCTCCTTCAAAAACTCCTTCTGGCACTTTAGCAAAGCCCGCTTCTTAGACACGAGGTATTTGAGAGCAAGCAGAGATTGGATGTGGGGTGGGATGACCAGGGTGTTATGTGCCTCTGGCCAGCGATGCCCCTTTGGGAGCCCCAGTTCCTCTCTGAGCATCAAAACCCTCACAGAAAGAGCAAGGAAGATGCTGCGGCTGTGCCCAGCAAATTCTAGGGGGTAGTCATTTCTTACATTAAAGGATTCAGGGCAGGGATCTGGGACCTGGGTATGTGATTTTTACTGTAACTGTGGGGTTTTTTAAAAGGAAAAGTGCAACACCCTCAGGCAGAAAATATTGAAAGGAAATGAACTGGTAGTAAATTGTTATTCTCAGCTTCCCTAACACATTTGAATGAGTGAGTCTTTAAAAGCTTCTGTCAGCTCGCTTTAGAAACGAAATTTGATATTATTAAGATTATCCAATATGAAACAATTATATAAATATAAATGGAAGATTCATGTAAAGGGTCAGGATGAAATCCTCAGAAAATGCCCTCCTGATCCTTTCCTTTTCTTTTTCTTTTCTTTCTTATCTGACTAAATAAGGTCAGATAAGATGAGGACAAAACTAAGTCAGCATGCAGAATTTAAATTACTTGAATTACTTTTATTTTTTCCTGCAGCTGAACTTCAGAATGTGGGAGGGGAAATGAACAGCTTAAACCAAAGCTAAGCCCTTCTGTTCAGTATCAAATGGCAATTACTCTTCAACTATTTTTTTTTTTAATCCATCCGCTCAGCAAATATCCACCACCTCAAACAAATCTGCTAAAAGAGGCAAAAGAGCGTGGGGGTTCGGAGCACAGCTTATAAATTGAGAATCACTGAGGCTGAGTGAGTGTATCTCGAGTTCATTATATTACTCTCTCCCCTCTGTATATTTGTAAAATTCTATAAAAAGAAATTGAAAAATAGAGATGATGGAGATGATGGGAGGGGGAAGACTGGAAAAGGGCAGAGAGAGAGGGCAAGACAGAGAATGGTCCAGGGAGCCAGACGATCTAGGAGCAGATCCCCGCTCCTCCACATTGGCTCTGTGCCCCTAGGTAAGTGTCTTAACCTCTCTGCGCTTCGGTTTCCTCTCTGTAAAATAGTGGTAATAACAGTATCAACTCATAATGTTGTTATGAGGATTAAATGAGCCTAAAGCACATTTATTATATGTGTGGGGCAGCAGGGAGACATTTAAAAGTACCTGCCCTGTGTTATTACATGAGACATGATATATACAAACGCACACACATGCGTGCACACACATGCGTGCATGGACACAGATTTCTAAAGCCTCTAAATCATTACAAAGCAGCTGATAGGCTGTATTAAATCTCTGAGCCCGAGTTGATACCCTGCATTGTGCTCCTGTCAGGTTTTGTAACAAATTTATTGAATGGGCTGAACTCCATGGAGTAAGAAGGCAAATGGCTCCATTTTTCTTCCCTCCGTTGCCTCTGCGGCACTCTGCCATCTCCCCCCTTTGCCCGATGATAATTTGCAGCAGACCCCTCAGCCTTCCGTTCAACGTTCAGTTACAAGAACAAAATACGTTAGGAAATTACAACTCAGTTTTGAGATTTAAATGGTGCGGCGCAGCCCAGTGTGAACCCTTCCCTTTACATCCAGTTCCCAGCTTCCTTCCTTCCGTCAGCTTTGACCCCATGGGAGGGGCGAGCACCTGCACAGGCAGGGAGGCTGCTGACCAGTCCTCCCCAATTCCTTACCCTGCTCCCACCAGCTCCTCCAAGACCACAGCAGAGGGAGAGAGGATCAGACAGAATCAGAGAATCAAACTTCCGCCTTTCAGACTTTGTTGCTGCTGTCTGTCATTACTTCCTGGCAGGCGATCGAAGGTGGGCTTCCTTGTAGCGGACATCTGAGGGGTCCGTCCAGGCCCTGCCACTGTGTGCTCTCTGATATGGGGATCAGCTCCTCTAGGAATTTTTTTTAATACGTATTTATTTGGCTGCACCAGCTTTTAGTTGCAGCACGCAAACTCTCAGCTGCAGTATATGGGATCTAGTTCTCTGACCAGGGATCGAACCCCAGCCCCCTGCATTGGGAGTGCAGAGTCTTAGCCACTGGACCACCAGGGATGTTCACTCTTCCATGAATTTTACTGGACCTGACCTTGGCAGTCTCGGTGCCCACGTCTGCTCCAGAGCAGACCCCCTTTCCAGGCTGTCCCTTCCCCCTCCAGGCCTCCAGGTATCCCCAGGAAACTCACACCTGCTTCCCGTGTAGGTAGGGGAGACCATGCAGGGCAGCCACCCTGCTTCCCGCTGGCCTCCTGACTTTAGAATTTCCCCATGTCCACAGAGGTCCCCCCAAGCCAGGGAACTCAGGTCAATTTATCTTCCACATCTCAGAGACTCCCAGGAACATTTGCATCAAGCTCTGCTCACTGGTCCAAAGATGGACCTATGAGAGCTGCGACTCAGCAAGCATCCAGCCAGGGAGGGAGATGCCAGCCTCCTCTCCAGGACGGTACCCTCAGTCTCTATGCGTGTTCTGTTTAGATTGTCCTATTTGACCTGGACGGGATTCACTTCTATTGGGAGAGAAGCAGAAACAGCCTCTCTCTCCCCCAACTGTCTCCTCCATGAACTCATCTTGTTTCTACAGAGGAATGGCTGTTGACATGCTGGACCAATCTTGCTATGCTGGGATAGATATTCCCCTAAGGGCTCTCTACCTTCTCTATGAGTAATAGAAAATTCTCCCCGATCGCTCTCAGCTTGAGGGCAGAAACTTGAATTCCCAAGCAAAAGGAAAAGTCCTCTTCAGCATCCCACTCCTTGCTTTTTAAATAAAGGAAATTATCCTTCTCCATGGCTTTAAGGAGTAAGCAGGAGAAGGGAGGCTAAGAAAGAGGCAGAACACACAGGAGACAAAGAGGTTCAAAAACCCATCAGCAAGTGAACAGAACAGATATTTACTGAATCAGATGCAAGAAGTAGCATCTCAAGGGAGAGCACATTTCTTGGAAACACTCAGGCAAGCTGTCTTGAAAACTGCCTTCTCATATTTCCAGCTGAATTATCCTTCCTTGATCAATGACTTCCACACCATTTCCAGCTATTAGGTTTATTTATACCCATTTTAAAGACTTCATGACATCCTGGAATATACGAGACTTCCTGAAGGGGCAAAAACTAAAGAATTAATAACCGGTGAGATCAAGGCTAATAACTCAGCCCCTATTGTCGTTCTGGGAAGGCATAAGCGTGAAAAGGGGGTCTTAGCAACAGCAGATCTCCTGGTTCCCAGCTTCAGGGCTGCGCAGGTGAGTCCAAACTTCTACATACAAATGGAGGAATTCAACAGACCAGAACCAGAGCCTGCTAGGCAGCCAACATCTCACAAGCTGCTCGAGAAACCTGCAGCTTAACACATGAGCCAGGTGAGTAAGCCTGATGTCCAGACCGCATGTGGGGGGCTAATGGGAAGCAGCGGGGGTGCTTTGGGAACCCGAAGGTAGCACTCCACATGCCAGGGAAAGATCCTGAAAGTTCTAAAGGCCAGAGAAGTGAGGCAGGCGAGGAGATGAAAGGACCTGCAAACCCTTCTCTTGAGTCACAAGACCACTAAGAGCGACACCCTTTTAGAACTTATCTATGAAACAGACACAGACTCACAGACTTCAGGATTACAGTTGCCAAGGGGGGTGCGGGGGTGGGAGAGGGATGGAGGAGGGGTTTGGGATTAACAGATGCAAACTATTATACAAAGAATGGATAAACAACAAGGTCCTACTGTAGAACACAGTGAACTATACTCAATATCCTGTGATAAACTATACTGGAAAAGAATATGAAAAAAGAATATGTATATATGTGTATACTGTGCCAAGTCATTTCAGCCATGTCCAACACTTTGTGACCCTATGGACCATAGCCTGCCAGGCTCCTCTGTCCATGGGACTCTCCAGGCAAGAATACTGGAGTGGGTTGCCACGCCCTCCACCAGGGGATCTTCCTGACCCAGGGACTGAACCCACGTCTCTTACATCTCCTTCACTGGCAGGAGGGTTCTTTACCACTAACGCCATCTAGGAAGCCACATATGTATATAACTGAGTCACCTTCCTTTACAGCAGAAATGAACACAACACTGTCAATCAACTATACTTCAATATAAAAAGAAGCAAAACAAATTTTAATGACACCATCTTCAACCTCAGAGTTTTCCTTAGTGTCTTCTATGTCAGCCTCCACTACTGAATTCCTGCCAACTTCTTTCCTCCCAATTCAAGTCTCCATTTCCTCTCCACCCCCAATGGCACACCCTTTGGGCTCAGGCCCTCTGCAACCCTCACAAGGCCTTGGGGAGCAGCAGAGCTTGGACTGCTCTCTCCTTGTGCAGGTGACTTAGCATGTTTCAGATGCCCTCTGGAAGGCTGAATAATGACTCCCAAGCGGTATCCACACTCTAATGCCCAGAACCTGTGAATGTTACCTTCCGTGGGAAAAGGAGCTTTGAAGGTGGAGGATCTTGGGCTGGAGAAATTATCCTGGGTTGTCTGGCTGAGCCCCTTGTAATCACGAGGGTCCTTAAAGAGGGATGCTGGAAAATGAAAGTCATAGGAGGCCAGGTGACCACAAAAGCAGAGACTAGAGGGACGTAGCTACGGTCAAGGAAAGCCAGCAGCCTCCAGAAGCTGGGAGAGGCAAGGTACTGATTCAGTCCTCCTCTGGAGCCTCTAGAATGAGTGCATCCCCACCAACACATTGATTTAAGTTCTGGTAAGACTAATCCTGGACTTCCAACCACGATCATTGTAAAAGAGTGCATCTGGGTTATGTTCAGACACTAAGTTTGTAGTCATTTGCTATGGAAGAAATATGACAAGTGACTAATACATGCCCTCATTTCTTTTTAAAAAAAATTATTTACTTATTTATTTTTGGCTGCACTGGGACTTCCTTGCTGGGCTTGCTTCCTTGCTAGGCTTCTCTCTAGTTGCGGCCGTCGGGGGCTACTCTCCCCACTGTGGTGCGCAGCACTGCCACGGCTTCTCTTGCTGCACAGGCTCCAGGGTGGGCTCAGCAGTTGCGGTGCACAGGCTTAGTTGCCCTGAGGCACGTGGGCTCTCCCCGGTTCAGGGATCAAACCTGTGTCCCGTGCTTTGGCAGGTGGACTCTCAACCACGGGACTACCAGGGAAGTCCACGCCCTCATTTCTTAAAAGATAAATATCAAACCCACAGTAGATGGAGGTGGCACTGACCTACCTCTCCCACCTCAGCTCCCACCAGGCCTCCAGCCCCAGACCTTATGCTTCAAGCCACCCTGAACTCCATAACTCTTCCCCCAAAAAGGCTAGATTGTTTCCAGACCCAGGGCTTTTGCACATGCTCCCCTCTCAGATGACAGTACCTTGAGCTTTCCTCTCTGCCAGGAAAATCTCTGCTCATCAGTCATCCTCCCGGTGTGATTCTGCTCCCTGTGTCCAGCCTTCTGTTTTCTCCCTATGCAAAGTCGGCCACACTGCACTCTATCATCATACGGTATTCCCCATAAAGAATGTCTTCAGAATTTATCACATTTTTACAATAGTCATTTATGGGACTGTTTGCCTTCATGACCTCTGTAATCCCAGGGATGTACCTGCCCAGGTGAGACCAGAACAGACAGGAACCATAACAATACTGGGAGAATGACTGACAGCAGAACTAGATACAGGCTATACCCTTCTGCTTTGCCAACAAAGAGGGCCTATGAGAGAGGAAAGGTCTACTGAACGCTCAGACCCTGAAGAGTAGCCAGCTTTAAGGGGCTCCAAGAAGTCAAATCACTTCCTCAAGGAACATGGGCTGCAGGTGGGAGAATCGCAAGCCACTTTGCTCAATGCCTTTAAGGTCCAAAATTAAACAGGAGCCAAAGAGTCCTGCCAGGGGGAATCCAGAATGTATCTTAAGCTGTGCTTCTAAGACCTGACATGCTGGAACCACCCAACCAGCATTAAAACCTCTGGCCTTGGACCCCACCCAGCATTTCCGATCCAACCAGTCTGCATCCACCTGGATACCAGGAGTTTTTCCACTGTTCCCAAGTGATTCCCTGGTAGCTCAGCTGGTAAAGAATCCGCCTGCAATACAGGAGACCCCGGGTTTGATTCCTCGGTTGGAAAGATTCACTGCAGAAGGAATAGCTCCCCACTCCAGTGTATTCTTAAGTTTCCCCAGTGGCTCAGCTGGTAAAGAGTCCGCCTGCAATGTGGGAGACCTGGGTTTGATCCTTGGGTTGGGAAGATCCCCTGGAGAAGAGAAAGGCTACCCACTCCAGGATTCTGGCCTGGAGAATTCCATGGACTGTATAGTCCATGGCACTGCAAACAGTCAGACATGACTGAATGACTTTCACTTTCCAAGTGATTCCAAAGTGCAAGGCTGAGAGCCCTGCTCCAAAGCCAGCAGCCCACTTGGCAGGAGGTATTTTCCGTGACAGTCACTAGGACACTGTGAGGTCTCGTCTCTATATACTGAAATCCAAAATATGTGCTTGTGTGCTCAGTCATTTCAGTCGTGTCCAACTCTTGGTAACCCTACAGATTGTAGCCCACCAGGCTCCTGTGTCCATGGGATTCTCCAGGCAAGAATACTGGAGTGGGTTATCACGCCTTCCTCCAGATCCTTCCTGATTCAGGGATGGAACCTTCCTTTCCTGTATTGCAGGCAGATTCTTCACCCCTAAGCCACTAGGGGAAGTCCTGAAATCTAACACCTGTGTTTTAATCCTTCTGGAATCAAATGGGCTTAAGAGACGAAAAAGAAAATAATCCAAATAGCACCCTAAGGAGAAAGAATCCTGGGGGACGGTAAGGTGTGACACGAAAGGGAAGGAATGGAACATTTCTAGGAAACTGGGTCCCATGAAAGCAAATGCCTTGGCTAAAAATACCTTCCCCAATTTCTTTTGGCAAATGGCTCCCACGCACTGAAATAATGAAGACTAGGCTGGGTGTCAGTCAGCCAGCCTCTCATCCTCTCATGTCTTCAGAGTCAGGCCTCTCCTGGGAGCCAGGGGAGAATGGCAGAATTACAGAAACATCAAGAGATGCGTAGAACCCCCAAATTGGAAAAGACACTATTGCCAATCAGCTGCTGGGATCTCCCACCCAGAGGAGGAGGCTCCTTGACGATACACCTGCAGCTTCTGCCTCTTGTCTGGGGAGCCTCACAGTAAGTCCCCAACATATGAACGAGTTCTGTTCTGAAAGCACATTTATAAGTCCAATTTGTTCATAAGTCCAACAAAGTTAGCTGAGGTACCCAACTAACACAATTGGCCATACAGTACTGAACTGTAATAGGGCTTCCCAGGCGGTGCTAGTAGTAAAGAACCCACCTGCCAACGTAGGCAACAGAGATGTGATTCGATCTGATCCCTGGGCAGGAAGATCCCCCTGAAGGAGGGCATGGCAACCCACTTTGGTATTCTTGCCTGGAGAATCCCATGGATAGAGGAGCCTGGCGGGCTACAGTCCATGGGGTCACAAAGATTCGGACGTGGCTCAAGTGACTTGGCATGCATGTAACAGGTTTATAATACTTTTCACGCAGATAATACATTAAAGAAAAAAAGAAAGCATTTAAAAAAGTAATTTAAAGCCATCCCCCCACCTTCAAGTAGCATATAATCTATACGAAGAGAAAAGGCATCCAGGCATGAAACCAGAAAAGGCAATCATTCGTTCACACCTGGCAAAAACAATCTGTTCCTGTTTCTTCTCATGCTTCACTCCCTCCTCTCACTCAGGGACCTGTGGCTTTGACCCCTGTCTTTGACACTTCTAGGCTTGGAATCACCTAGGAATTCAGATTTCATCACTCTCCTGCAGCTGGGAGCTCCGTGCTCCAGCTCTCGTTGGTGAACTCACCCAGGGTCCGCAACCTGGCCCCTCCCGCCCAGTGGACACCACGTACATGGCTCAGTGTCTAAGGCAATCGCAACTTCTCGAGAGGCTCCAGCCTCATGCTTGCTCCCTGTACCTACACCCGAGCATCAGTCCCCAGAAACACACCAAGCCCCCACCCCATGGCTTTTCAAGTCTTGCTTCTGTCTGTGTCCATTCCACCTCAACTATCCTCCCCACTCCCTCATCCTGCTTTCAACTTGGCAAACTCCTATGAATGTATCAAGAGCCAGCATAAATATCATCCTCCCTTGGAAGGTTTTTCTAAGCCTGCCAAGTAGATGTTAAGGTGTTCTTTTCTCTAGGTCCCTGTGGCACATGCCTGAGACCTCTCTCTAGCACTCTGCATGTTTATCTTTAATCTTTCCATTCATGCATCTATCAGCCAACTGAGAACTCCCTGGGGACAGATCCACGCTTCATTCAACCCTGGATCCTCAGAGTTCAGCACACAGCTCAGAAGACAAAAGGTGCCCTATAAACATTTGTTGAATAGAACTGAGTTGTAAGCTAGCATTAGCCAGGGTTCATGAAAGAAATCATACTTGAGTTAAGCCTTATCAGGCTAATACAAAACTGAGAAAGAGTTCATGAAGCAGGCAAGAGTTCATTCGTGGACACAGACCAGCGTGGCACTTTTGAGAAATCATGAGCCTCATGAAAGGTTTCGGATCTGGTGACAAGCAAATGCGTCTTTTTGACACAGACAATGGGGTAGGAGGTGGCGGTCAGCCTCTTGGCCTGTGGAGGTCTGGCCTTGTGCTTTGTATCCAGGAAGAAGCAGCGGAGGGCAGCTGCTTCTCCCCAAGGAGGGACTTTTGGGGTCTGAGCTCATGTAAGCTCAAGGCAGCCTTGAATCTGGAGGAGTTGCCTGGAGGCGCTCATCATGAATTCCATGTCAGTTTCTGGGTCTCAGCAATGGTGGGAGGCCAGAGAGGTGGCAGAGGGAAGTGACCATCTGGGTTTACCTGTGTTGAATACAAAAGGCTAACATGGAGGGTCAAGATACTAGGGCCACACTGCCACACAGGTCTTCCAGGAGTCAGTCAGCCCGACCATGCCCAGGATGGCGTGGGAGCGAGTGATTCACTGAAGCCGGGCAGCACACAAAGCTGACCCCCAAGCACTGTAATTTCCGCATCGTGTCAAATTCAAAGTCCTTCTGAAATTCACAGTGAGACCCACATGGGACAAGCTGAGGTTCTGACACTCCGCTCTTGGTAATTTCCTGCTCCAAACCCATCTCCAGCTTCTCCATCATGGACTAGAAGTGACCAGGGGTGCCTTCCAGGTGCCCTGAAGGCAGCATTGACTGAATATAGTTATCTTCGCGAAGCCAATGCTAAGTGTCACACTAAATCCACCAATATTAGTGGAAAAGTATAACGCAGAAGCCTTACAAAAACCGTATCAACTCTACAGCTTTTACTTGGTAAATTGTATTGACAAGCCATTTCAGTTTTCACTTCTGCTTTTTCCCTCTTTGACAAATGGGCAATGGAAGTTCTGGCTGTGCTGGGAAAAATACACTTGCCTTTGGAGAAGAAAAATTCATTAGCTAATCCACCTACTTGGAGAATTTATTTCCAAGGCTGAACTTTGGGGAGGTTTTATAATGGATGCCCTGACTAATGGAGGCACGAATCTGTTCCAGATGGTTAATTACTTTTTATCATTCCTTTTAATAATAGTTAAGAATAATAAGACAACTGGTGTGAAAAATGAGAATGCAGTAGGAATTTAATTGAAGTATCTCGCACCCATTTCCCAAAAAAAGAACAAGTTGAAGTTGTGCCGACAGGCTTAAAATATCAGCCTTCAGAACTAGTGCAGGTTACAAATTGGGAGCTGCATAAAAGAAATTAATTTCTGTGTTAACCAAATAACATCCCCCAGAAGTGGTCAAGCAGAGGCCACTCAATCATCCAGCAGGGATGCTGAAAAAGGAATTCCAGCGATGGCCAAGTATCAGGGAGCACTTAGGACAAATAAGTCTTTCCCCTTCCAATGGGTTCACTAGTTCCATGTTGGACATCTACATCCCTTCAGCACAGGGTCTGGGTGATAGGACTCAAGTTAACCAGGCTGGCTTCAATCTCCCACCTCTCTGACTTCTCACATTAACTCCCAATAATACTGAGTTATTGAAATATACTAAGATGTACTGAGATGTCTCCCAGCCGGCCACTCTGGTTTTAGCTACTGTGGATGACAAATGTCACCTGCCTTAGCAGTAAAGAATGTTTCGGGCATCAAACCATCATCCGCTGCAGCTGCCCCCAACCATGAGCCCTGGGGATTTAGGCTGGAGAAAAACAGGATACTGGCCCCAGATACCTGAGGTGAATATCACAGCATGATTTCAATGAGTCCAGACTCTTGCATCTTCCCATACTAAGCAAAGCACTAAATTCATTAACTTGACATGTCTCATTTTCTTTAATTAGTAGTCATCTTTTGATGTCCTGAGACTACCTGGGTTTTTGTTTCATTTTGGTTTTTGTTTTAGGGGGTGTTTTTTTTTTTTGGTTTGTTTTTTTGGTTTTTGTTTCTTTGCAAAACAATAGGATCCTATAGATCCTGGCTCTTCCCTTACCTCTCCAGAACAATCCCTCAGAGCTATCTGAGAGGCTGTCTCCCAGGCTCAAGTCCTCAGTATGTCTGCCAAATAAAACATAATCCTCAGACTTCCCTGGTAGCCCAGCAGTTAAGACTCCGTACCTCTGCTCCAGATGGTGCAGGTTCGATCCCTGGTTGGGAAACTAAGATCTTGTATGCCATGTGGTGGCCAAAAACTAAAAAATAAGTTTTTAAAACTTTAAAATTAAGAATAGTAATTTAAAAAACAACAACAACAAAAGGAAAAAAAAAAAACAATAATTCTCAATTTTTAGGTTGTGCTTTTCTTTTCCCAGTGGATATCATGCTGCTCCTGCAACAGGAATGCCTTCTCCAGACAACTGACCCGAGAAAGTCCTAGTCAACCAGCAAGTTTCCAGTGAAGAGCTCTTTTCCCATCCTAAGTCCACGCTCACTTGTCCACAGAGGAAGAATGCTCTCTCCCACGACTCCTCAAGCAGTTACCGTGGAATTGTATGCTTGCAATCTGCATGTATGTCCCACAGACAACTGCAAACACCTTCAGGGCAGGCAGAGATGAACAGACTCTTCCTCTTGACACCCCCAATCTCAGTTCCATTCTCAGCAGAGGATCAATAAATAATTTGTTGAATGGGTGAGTGAAATGGAAATGAAACCACTGACAAAATGTTCCGACTTGAACATTCTGTGACTTTGGATTCTTCTCAGTTGCTGACGGCACCTCTCACAGCTGATGCTGGCAGGAAATGAAATCTTGTCTTGGCAGAAGGCCACCGACATATACATGTTCTCTTGGGGAAGCTTGGGGTTTCAAGCAGATCCAGAATCTTCCCCTCAGATGGGCAACAGGATGTGGGATTAAGAGAAAGCAGCCCTGGCCCCTGCCTCATTTTCTGTTTCCAGAAAATGCTGGTTGACTTGGAGCAAGTGGCAACTCCCCTGGGCATGGGGTTCACTGTCCATAGGCTAAACACTGGGTACAAGGAGACCAGAACAGTCCACAGGGCCACGGGAAGAGAGCAGGGAGTCACAGCCCCATATCCAAAACCTTGGGCCCAGGTGGACTTCAGAATTAGAATTTTTGAGGTTTTAGAAAGACGTTACTCTTATTTTTTTATGCATTTATTTACTTTTGGCTGTGCTGGGTCTTTGTTGCTGGGCTTTCTCTAGTTGCAGCAACAGGGAGCTACTCTTCCTTGCAATGCATGGGCTTCTCATTGTGGCGGCTTCTCCTGTGGCAGAGAACAGGCTCTAGGGCACTCGGGCTCAGTGGTTGTGGCTCGTGGGCTTAGTTGCCCTAAGGCATGTGAGATCTTCCCAAATTAGGGATCAAGTCCACGTCCCCTGCTTTGGAACGTAGATTCTTAACCACTAGACCACAGGGAAGTCCCAGTATGTTACTTTAAACTACAAGACCTAATACTCTTTGATGGGCTCAGCCAGCACCCCAGATTCACATGTGAGTATTCTTGCCTTATGTATAGTAAACACAGTCACGCCAAATGGAATAAAGGCGTACTATAAATAGCTTTTTGTTCAGTTAGGATTAGGTTTTTGCTATTGCTAAGTCACTTCAGTCGTGTCCAATTCTGTGTGACCCCATAGACGGCAGCCCACCAGGCTCCCCTGTCCCTGGGATTCTCCAGGCAAGAACACTGGAGTAGGTTGTCATTTTCTTCTCCAATGCATTAAAGTGAAAAGTGAAAGGGAAGTCGCTCAGTTGTGTCTGACTCTTCGCGACCCCATGGACTGCAGCCCACCAGGCTCCTCTGTCCGTGGGATTTTCCAGGCAAGAGTACTGGAGTGGGGACTAGCTTTTACTTCCTTTTAAAAAATAATTATTAACAATTTTTATTTTTTTAGAGCAAATTTAGGTTCACAGCAAAATAGAGAGGAAGGTACAGAGATATTCTATGTATGCCCAGACCCCACACAGGCACTGCCCCCGCTTCCCAATCACACTCAACACCACCCCCCCCAACATTTGTCACAATCAATGGACCTCTACTGAACATCATTATGATCCCAAGCCCTTGGTTTCCATGAGGGTTCACTCTTGGGATTGTACATTTTGGGAGCTTAGATACCATCAGTTTTGAGTTACAGAATTGCAGATAAAAGGCTACAAAAGCCTCTACTACAACTTCTGTTAGAGTAATGCTTATTGATCTGAAAACAAGAAAAGGATATTGGGTCTAACTGAATATAACACACACTGGCCATGGCATCCCTCTGGGGGCGATGTCATGTATGATAAGACCATGGGCTACTCTCAGTGAGTTCAGAAACTCGACAGCCTGGAGGAAGCAACAGGAACACCCCTGCTCAGATGTTATCAGTGCCTCTACTGAACACGCAATTTATACACTCCCGTGCCGTAAGCAGATAGATTCTAGGACACTGGTTTCACAAAACTAGCCCCCATCAAACAGATCAGAGACTTAAAAGATTTTGGCCAAGAACCTGTGCACTGAGGATGACAGAGAGACAAACACAAGACGACAACCCAACAGGGCAAAGTCGACCGTTTCCCTGCAGATGGGACCTGGTCTTCAGCCATAGTGTTGCTGTTGTTTAGTCACTAAGTCGTGTCAGACTCTGTGACCCCACGGACTGTAACCCACCAGGCTCCCCTGTTCACGGGATTTCCCAGGCAAGTATACTGGCATGGGTAGCCACTCCCATCTCCAGGGAATCTTCCCAAATCAGGGATCAAATTCATGTCTCCTGCATTGGCAGGCAGGTTCTTTACCACTGAGCCACCAGGAAAGTCCCAGCCGGGATACAAGGTTAAAACAACGCTAATCTGACAGAGCTGGTAAGAAAAAAAGGAAGCATCAAGAAGGATATTGAGAAACTAACACAACATTGCAAAGCAACTATACCCCAATAAAAATTTTAAAAGTATTTAAACACACGAGTGCAGATCCACTATCAAACAGTGACTCTAACCTTAAGAAAACTAAGTGAAGGGAGTCAGACAAACAAAGATAAGTATCATACGATATGGCTTATACGTAGAATCTGAAAGTTCAGTTCAGTTCAATCACTCAGTCATGTCCGACTCTTTGCAACCCCAAGGACTGCAGCACACCAGGCGTCCCTGTCCTTCACCAGCTCCCAGAGCCTGTTCAAATTCATGTCGGTTGAGTCAGTGATGCCTTTAGAGTCTTTAAAAAAAAAAGGTGCAAATGAACTTGTTTACAAAACAGAAATAGAGCCCCAGATGCAGAGAGCAAACTTGTGCTTATTAACAGGTAAGTGGGGGGAGGAATAAATTGGGAAATCAGTATGGACATATATACACTACCATATACATAGATAATGAGACTTCCCTCTTGGTCCAGTGGTTTAAGACTTGTCACTCTCAATGCAGGGGACATGCGTTCAATTCCTGGTTAGGGACCTAAGATCCCACACGCTGCACAACACGGCCTTAAAATTAATTAATTTAATAAGTGAAACTCGCTCAGTTGTGTCCAACTCTTTGCGACTCCATGGACTGTAGCCTACCAGGCTCCTTTGTTCATGAAACTCTCCAGGCAAGAATACTGGAGTGGGTTGCCATTCCCTTCTCCAAGAGACTATCCCAACCCAGGTTTTGAACCCAGGTCTCCTGCAATGCAGGCAGACTATTTACCATCTGGGCCAAATTTAATAGATGAGGACCTACTAAGGACCTTAATAAGGTCCTATTAAGGACCTACTAAGGTCATTAATAAGGACCTACTATATAGCACAAGGAATGTTACTTAATACTCTGTAATGGCCTATATGGGAAAAGAATCTAAAAACAGAATGAATATAGGTAAATGTTTAACAATTCACTTTGCGGTACACCTGAAACTAACACAACATAGAAAATCAACTACACTCCAATAAAAACTTTTAAAAAATAAAAATTAAATACTATGTTAAATACTATGTTAGAGCAAAGAGAAAGACTAGATTGTGCCATGAGCTATTAACTAAGCATAGCAAGAAACTGTCTCCCTTGAGATGACATTTAAAAATGAAACATACAGAAATTGAAGACACATCTCACAATGTTTTCAGTGATATTTAACATCATACCAGACACAATCCAAGCACCTTCCAAATTTTCCTCCAGCCAAATATAAACATCTTGACTCTCTTTGAAGGTTTCTGACTGCAAAAGGCAGAGAAGCCACCTGGGTGAGATTGTTGTGCTCCCAGCAGCAACAAAACTAGCTGAACCATCACAAGCTCCGCGATCTGGCCATAAATTAAATGCACACATGTCTTTGTCAGCAAATACCTTTGAAAAATGTATGGAAAACACTGGTGACAATTTGAAAAAAGAAACATGAGAAAGATTCACACAGCATGGGGGCTGGCTCGGTTCTCTGGGGTGATGGGTTCATAACAGTTCAGTCTGTGGCACTTGCTAGATTCCATCTCTGTAATGACACACACAAAGTGCAAGCTTTTGTGCGAGTCGATTAACGAAAGATTTACAGTAAATTCATATTCAGAACTGAACGGCTTCTTAAATGAGAATCTAGTTCCAGAGGGAGACTGTCTGAATGTAGCTCCTAATGCAGAGGTTGCTCTGCCTGAATCAAAGCAGGGTTTGGGAGATACAGTAACAGAGCTAGGAGCACTTAGAAATTCACTCGCTCCATCACCCCGGCCAGTGACTGTAGCAAGACTGTAGCACCAAAGCCCTCAGGATACCAATTGTAAAAAGACAAGGAACACATTTGACTCAGTTCCAGTGAGGTGGATGAACCTAGAGCCTGTTATACAGAGTGAAGGAAGTCAGAAAGAGAAAAACAATATTGTATATTAACGCATACAAATGGAATCAAGAAAAATGGGACTGATGAACCTATTTGCAGGGCAGGAATAGAGACAGAGACATAGCGAACAGACTGTGGACACAGCAGGGGAAGGAGAAGGTGGGACAAACTGAGACAGTAGCATTGAAACATATATATTACCATATGTATAACAGCTAACCAAAGTGTTCGTCACTCAGTCATGTCCAGCTCTTTGCAACCCCATGGACTGTAGCCCACCAGGCTCCTCTGTTCATGGAATTCTCCAGGCAAGAATACTAGAGTGTGTAGCCATTCCCTTCTCCAGAGGATCTTCCTGACCCAGGGATCGAATCTGGGTCTCTGGCATTGCAAGCAGATTTTTTATCAGGGAAGCCCAAAATAGTTAATGGGAAGTTGCTATATAACACAGGGAGCTCAACCATACTCTGTGACAGCCGGGAGGGGTAGGATGGGGGTCGGGGGCTGGGTGGGAAGGTTCAAGAGGGAGGGGACCTATGTATACTTATGGTTGATTCATGTTGTTGTATGGCAGGCCAACAGAATATTATAAAGTAATTATTCTCCAATTAAAAATAAATTAAATAAATAAAATCTTCAAAAGAAAAAAAAACCCACAAGGTATTTAAAATACAGTTGCATCTTTTTTTTAAAGATTTTTTTGATGTGGAATATTTTAAAGTCTTTATTTAATTTGTTACAATACTGCTTCTGTTTTATGCTTTGCTTTTTTTGGCCACAAGGTAGGTGGGATCTCAGCTTCCCAAGCAGAGATTGAACCTGCACCCCCTGCATTGGAAGGCGAGGTCTTAACCAATGGACCCTGAGGGAAATCCCAATGCAGCTGCATTTTTACCTAACTTTGTGAATAAAACAGGCAGTGACCTCTATCTTCTGGGACACCCAGAAGTTTGCTGGTTATCGAGTGTCAAAGAACTTTAGAGGAGTTACAAATATAAAAATATGTTATGCATTCTTTTTTTAAGCTCAAAATTTGATGACCTATTCTTAGATGATAGGTGACTATCAAGAGCATATGGCATCCAGAAGATATTTCCAGGAAAAATAAACATACTTAATTTGTTCCCTCAAGGTACAGATGACATTTTAACAGTAGATGAGAAAGCAATGTTTTCCCCCAAAAATAGAAGTGTTCTATTGGAGAGACATTTTGAAAATGGACGTTGAGAAACATTTCCATGATTAATGATTTGTAGCTGAAAGTGCTGGAGTTTGATTTATAAAAATTCATATCTGCACACTTCAAAAACTTGGAAATGGATCTGTCTAGTCTTTTAAACATTTTCCAAATGAAGAATTTCGACAGGCTTTGAACCTATTTGTTAAAAATATTAAAATATGGCACCTTTCAGTTAGTTTACAAGAACAAGTGGCTGACATCATGAAAAATGGAAATTTACTTGCTGAATTTCAACAAAAACCTTTGCATAATACATGGATGAGATTGAAAAATGAGAGTCATAATTTAGTAAGCACCGTCATCGATGAACTTCTTCCAGTTGGCTCTACACATCTCAAGGTACCTTTTCAGCTACTGAGCCCAAGAATAAGTGAATTAAAACCAGACATTTGAATTACTGTAACACAAAGTATTAAATCAAGATTTTGAAAACAGTAAAATATATCGCCTCACACTGCTCTGATTGAAAATATGACTAGTCATGATATTTTAATGAGAACAAAAAGGCCTCCTATACTATTAAATAAAACACTATGAAAACTATTTTTTAAACACTGCTTATTTCATCTTATCATCTCATGCTTTTACAGATGATCCCTCAGTACTATAGTCTGTGCATATAATTTATAAATCAACAACTATACAGGTATTAGAGAGTGTGCTCAACATTTTTCACCAATCAGCATAAACAATTTTTTTAAATGAGAAAGCACAATTTGTTAAACGGGGAGACCAACCACATAGCTTACCAACTTTAGGAGAGAAAACAATAAATATGAAAATGCTTTGAAAGAAGGGTAGAGTGTCAAAGAAAGACAAAGCATCATATAAGAAAAGAAAGGGACTTCCCTGGTAGTCCAGTGCCTAAGACCATGTTCCCAATGCAGGGGGCCCGGGTTGGATCTCTGGTCAGGGAACTAGATCCCACAGGCCACAACTAAAAGATTCTGTGTTGCAACTAAGACCTGGAGAAGCCAAATAAATACTTTTTAAAAAAGAGAGAGAGAAAGATCTAACTAGAGAGAGCTATTGTTGTTTCTGACCCAGCTGGTCAAAAATCAGTATTACTTTGGTGTCATCTAAGCTGAAAGTATCCAGTGTTCATTATAATAAGGCTTTGTTGAACAAAGGCAATAGTTTAGGTATCATTGCAGAAGGCATGCTTATCCCACATAACAGAAAATCTGTAACAGACGCCGTGGTTTAAAGATGGACCTTAAGAATTCATTCCAAGAGGACAGGTATCTGGAAATACTATCTGGGAGTTTTACTCAGCATCTCCATGAACCCCAAGGTACCAATTCTACTTTTGCTATTTTTTCTTATTACTTTATCATGCAAACATTATAATGAGGATGGTGATTAGCAGCTACTGTTTACTGAATTTATACTAAATGCCGGGCCCAAAGGGAGCATACATTACCTCAGCTCTCACAGCACACTTAGGAAGCGTCAGGAAAGCAGAGGGGAAGCAGACCGGATGGAGAGGTAAGTAAGGAGTCAAACCAAGCGTGAATCTGGAAGTCCAACCCCACTCGCATTGACTTACTCTCAAGCTCTCCTGCCTGACTGTAAGCACCTACCCCAGGGGGATGGAGAAGTCTAAAAGAATGGGCAGATGGGCCGTGAACAGAACGTGGAGGGAGGCGAGGTGGTAACACTGCCGTTTTACAGATGACAAAACGGACGTGAGCCGGTGACCAAACTGGGGTCTGACCTCTAGCGGCAATAGTGGAGACACTCAGAAAGGAAAAACAAGCCCTCCTGTTTCCACCCCACGAAGCCTTCGTTCTCATTCTCTGCACATTCCTTCCAGGCCCTATTCATATGTACACATCTTTATAAATAAATCACAGTTCGGACAGCATCTTACATTATGCTTACTTTGACTTATAAGAGGTTGCTATTAATATTTCAGATATATGCATGCTTCTACATGGTATTCATAATTATAATGTTAATGAATGCATGATACTCTGATTCAATGTACCATCATTTCAACGGCCATTCCATTCCTGTTGGCCTTTGAGGTGGCTCCCAAATTCTTAATATTAAAAGCAATGAGGCAATCAGCATTTTTATGCATGTGGAACTTTTTTTTTCTTTCAGATTGATGGCCTTAGGATAGATTCCCAGAAGGGAGATTACTAGCTCAGAAGGTATGAAATATTTTTATGGCTCATGAGATGCACTTCCAAATGGCTTTTCAAAAGTGTGACTCTAAATTTACAAGGCCACCAGAATGCTGGGAGCCTATGGGTCCTGGCAAAATTTTAACTATATCGGGGAACAAGTATTTCTTTGCAAAAATTTCTCCTCTCGAAATTTCACAATTCACGCTAGCCTTCACCTACTGGTTTCCTATGCTTTTAGAGTGTTTTCTGCCCTTTATTTTTTCCTCAATTTTTTTCATTTCCAGAAAGCTAATTTGAAATACTGATTTACACACAGGGTTTCATTTAATTATCTCTAGGCTTTGCCCATCAGAGAGCCAAAAATCCCAAACACCCAACTGGTGCAGTCCCCAGTATCCACAGAACCGTTCATAGCAACACAGGAGTAACACAAGCCTTCAGGGGCCCCACCACTTCCCAGCCAGTGTTTCTCCAACGGCTCGCAGCCTGGGGCTGTATATTCTGCCTGCCTCTTCCTTTCCCAGCAGCCCGAGGATTTGCTTGCAGGGTCTCCATTAATGTGGACAACCTCAGACCCTTGCCCTCCTTTACATCTTGGGTGACAGGCAGTGCAAAGGAAAAAATGGCCCAGCAGTCCCCACATCAAGTTGGTTTTGAAAAGAGCCCATCTTTTCAGCACATACTCTTACCAGGGCTGCCACAGAATCCTCTCGATTACTACGCAGAGTGCATTCAGTTAGAACAAACCACAGATCGCAATCACACGATTTGTGGGCTGTGACAAAGGTTCCACACAGCCGGTGGGGAGAAGACGAGGGTGACTGGATGCCCAAGACTGGAATGTAATTACTGAATGGCTTGTTGTCTATGACTCCATAAACAACAAACACCTGGGGGATTTGGGAGTGTCTAGGGTGGGGCTATGGGACACGGACGAATTGCTTTTCCTTAGAAATACCCATTTCTTCATGGGGCAGTCCTTCCCAACAGATGGATGGTTTCTTTGATTGATTTCCAATCCAAGTTTTGGCAATGTTAGGCATTCCACAGGCTGTGTTCATTCTGAGAGCTTCATCCCCACAAAGCTCTCGTGGAAACTCTTTTATTCGTCACCCCAAGCCTAAGAAGTTGGAACTTGGACTATCACCATTTTACAGATGAGAATAAAGAGGCTGAATAATCTGCTCAGCTCAACACAGCTAACAAAAGGCACTGTGTGCCTGCGTGCTCAGTCGCTTCAGTCGTGTCTGACTCTTTGTGACCCCATGGACTGTAGCCCACCAGAGTGAAGGTCAAATTTGTGTCTCTATGACTTCAAACCTCAGCTCCTGCCCTCCAAGCTCTCACTCTCTCCTAAAAGAATGAACAAGTCCCAGAATGGGATGCGATGGTCTCAGATCTCTGAGGGCTAGGAAGAGCTGACAGGGTCTGGGTGCTCAGTCAAAGCCAGAATGACAATGGCAAGCTTTCTCCATGATGAGAGCAGACCCATGATGAGACACCCAAGAAGAACTGATCGAGAACAGTCCAGACAATGCCTGCACAGCCAGGAGAAATCTGTACTGAATAGGGATGGGCATGGCGTGGTGGGGGCTGGACTCTGGGGCAGGGGTCGGGGCAGCGGGAGGTCAGGAGATTCAAGGAAGAGACTAGACTGAAGACCAAAGGTGGATGGGCAGGAAAACACACAGGCCTGTCCTAATGAGATAAAGACAGCATCTTCTGGGGCCAGAAGGACACGTTCCCTGTCCGCACCTGGAAGAAACCTGGGCAGTCTTCCACCTCCCACACGCATCCCCTGCCTTCAGGGGAACTGCCCTAACAAGGCAGCATCTCCTGCAGTGCCGTTTCTCTAGAGCCCAAGGTCAGCCCCCGCAATGTTCTTTTTTCTTTTTTTTAGTTTTTTTTGATGCATGTGTGCTTAGTCACTTAGTCATATCCGACTCTTTGTGACTCCATGGATGGAGCCCACCGGGCTCCCTGTCCTCGGAATTTTCCAGGCAAGAATATTGGAGCGGGTTTCCATTTCCTACTTCATGGGATCTTCCCAACCCAGGGATCGAACTTGAGTCACTTTCATCTCCTGTATTGGCAGCAGATTGTTTACCACTAGTGCCACCTGGGAAGCCTAGTGTGGACCATTTTTAAAGTCTTTATTGAATTTGTTACAATATTGCTTCTGTTTCATGTTTTGGTTTTCTGGCCACAAGGCATGTGGAATCTTAGCTCCCTGAGCAGTGATCAATCTTGCACCTCCTGCATTGGAGGGCGGAGTCTTAACCACTGGACCACCAGGGAAGTCCCGTGCACTGTTCTTTAACTCTCATTTCCACTCCCAGGCAACCCTGGCCTTACAGAGTACCACCCAACCCGACCCCTGGATGAAAACTAAAATCCACAACCTCTGGGCCTGTATCACCACGGACACACACAAGTCATCATGTGAAATGTCTCTACAAGTGAGTTTTGGAAGCTCTAGAACGTCAGCTGGGCACCATGGTCAGCCCTCATACAGGTCTTTAAGGCTTCCCCTCCCTCGCCCATCACAACTGTTGCAAATCGTGACCACATTACTGCAGCTTCTTGTTGAAAGTTCACCCCTGTACTCGGCACACAGCCTTGCCTCCTACCTCATTAATTCCACCAAGCTTATCTCCCTGGGCTTCTGGACAAAAAAGATTTGCTAGGGCTTCATAGCAAATCCCTTTTGCACATCTCTCCTCCCTCCTTCTGGTCCAAAAGGATGAAATGTCTCTCCATCTGCTCACAGTTGAGCAGCCCAATTTCATCCCACTGCCCTCCCCCCTCTCCAGGGACAACGATCAGCAGCCACACCTTCTCTGCCCTGCCTCTTTCCCTCTCCCCTCAGTCTGAACTCTGCCAAATCTGTTCAATTCCCTGGAGTCCTAATGAAAGACACAGCAAACACTTCCTGTAACCCGGCGCCTCCAACTCTCTTCCGATCAGATCTCAATCCATCAGCTCCCTTTTCTCATTTTCCCACCTCACATCTCAGCCCACTTCCATCTGGCTGCCACCCCTTTTCTCAGAGGCCAAGGATACCCACGACCTCTGAACTGTCAAGTCCAATTTATGGACATTTTTCATTTTTACATGAGCTTGCACTCTGTTTATCACTGCCGCCCTGAAAAATCTGCCCCCAGTGGATTGTTTGGAGAGGGCTTGAAAGGGAAAACGTGGATAAGATCAAAGGTGGAAGTTGGTACAATTAAGACTGCCCCATAGGGCTTCCCTAGTGGCTCAGTGGTGAAGAATCTGCTTGCCAATGCAGGGGACACGGGTTCAATGCCTAGTGTAGGAAGATCCCACATGTCGTGGGACAACTAAGCCCATGTGCCACAACTCCTGAAGCCTGTGGATCTAGAGCCGGTGGTGTGCAACAAGACGAGCCACTGCAATGAGACGCCCTCACACACAACTAGAGAGGAGCCCTGCTCACGCAACTGGAGAAGGCCCAGGCGCAGCGAGGAAGATCCAGTGCAGCCAGAAATAAATAAATCATTTTCAAAAACTGCCCCACAGGGACTTCCCTGGCAGTCCAGGGGTTAAGACTCCAAGCTTCCACTGCAGGGGATATGCATTCAATCCCTGGTCAGGGAACTAAGACCCCACATCCTGCGAGGTTCAGCCAAGACAAACCAAAAAATCCCTAAGACTGCCCTGTAATGTTAGGCATCATCAAGCTGGGAGCTAGACTGGCCAAGAAAAATGTGCAAAAATTTATGCTAGTGAAGGGGGGACTAGAGAGATGATCTAGAAGATCATTAGATTCTAATGATCTAAGTGGCTGGAGGCGACAGGCTGAAGAAGGAAGGCAGAGGTTATCTGCAGAGGTTGTCTTTACCCAGGGTGGTGACTTGTGTCCAACCCCATAATTCAGCGAATCCTGAGTACCTTCTCTAGGCATCCTGGGAGAGAGAAAGGGGTACGAGTCAGGATGTTAACCACTGTGTGTGATGGAGACCAGAAATGACGCTGGCGGGGGCGGAAGCAAGGCAGGTAGCAACCTTGTTTTGCTCTTCCGCACCACACCTAGCTTGTCACCCTCTTCCTTGTGGTCCAAGGTGGCTCAAAACTACACATGCATTCCAGCCAGCAGGGAGGGGGAAGAGGAATGCATTCTCCTTCCATTGAGGGCAAGTGTGGAAACAGCACAGGGCAAATCTCATCAGTTCCCATCTCTGGAACCACAGCGCTGAGAAATGTAGTATTCTTCCAGGTAGCCGTGTATCCCCCCACTCCAGTACTCTTGCCTGGAAAATCCCAGGGACAGGGGAGCCTGGTGGGCTGCCGTCTATGGGGTCGCACAGAGTCGGACATGACTGAAGTGACTTAGCAGCAGCAGCCGTGTATCCAGCCACAAAGCATCTATATCTAGGGAAGACGGGGAGTTCGGAAGCCAGGGTGGGGGACCACAAACAATCCTCATCGCAAAGTGGAGGACACAAAGGAAGCATGATGTCTGTCCCCAAAGAGTTCACTTACCCAAACAACTCTCCCATCACAGCCCTTCCCAGACCAGCTAAACCAGGGAGGAAAGAGGAAACGAGAAGGCAAAGGGTCACCCAAGGGCATTAGTCTCCTTGGGAATGTTTGCCTTTGGGAATAGCTTTGCTACATATATAGGTAAAACAAGACACTTTCCAAGATCTTATGGACAAGCTCAGAGACAGTGAAATGGAACAACCAGATCTCCCAAATGCCACTAGAATGTATAGCTGATATCTGAGCTATGTCTTATCTAAATATAATTGACAATTCCTCCAGTCTGGGCTCAGGAGACTGGGGCAACACACATGTATCTCTGTCTATTTCCAGCTCTTCCCCAGGCACCGCACAGCAGCCACCTGGGAAGAATTTTAAAGAGTGAGCGAGCTGCTTTTAATGCCCCATCCTCTAAGGAAAGAGGTGCGAAAAGTCGTTTCTGCATAACTGTGAGGCATCCTTTTATTTCAATATGTCCAAGGTCCCTTAAAACACCCAAATTTAGGAAAACTGAGTTTTAACTCCCAGCGACTCTGATGTAATTTAGGGCAAAGATGACAGCTTATTTTTCATAAACTCTGCAAACCACCACCTCCTCCGACTCCAAAGTCACTTATCACTTTGTTCTTGAAGAGTAATAACATAAAAATCATTTTCCCAGCTATGCTCAGTGTTTCCTAAATGGATGGCTTAAATTTCATCGTGTGAGCTAGGAATGTAATTTTTAAACCTGTTTGCAGAACCTCATCACATGCTCCAGCTCCTGTGTGTCCCCAGTCTGGGGCTTGGGGTGAAAACAAAACAAAACAAAATCCTGGGTGTGGTTTGGCTGAGCTGATTCAAGCAGCTTGGTTCTTTCTGAATAAAAGAGAGTGTGGTTAAGACTTCACTGGGCCTTCCTGGCCATGCTATTAATACTTTATAGGACCCTCTGTGCAAGGAGAGGAAACTTCTGTCTTAGTTATCTATCATCACATAAAAAATTACTCCAAAACGTAGTGCCTTAAAAATAGTCTTTATCGGGACTTCTGTCTTAGTTATCTATCATCACATAAAAAAATTACTCCAAAATGTAGTGGCTTAAAATAGTATTTGTTGGGACTTCACTGGTGGTCCAGAGGTTAAGAATCCACCTTGAAATGCAGGGGATGAGGGTGTTATCCCTGGTCAGGGAATAAAGATCCCACCTGCCTCGGGGATCTTGGAGCAACTGAGTCTGTGTACCGCAACCACTGAGCCCACACGCCACAACTAGAGGGCCCGTGCACCACAGTGAAAGATCCGTATGATACGACGGAGATCCTGCACCCCACAGCTAAGACCTGATGCAGCCAAATAAATATTTTTCTGAATTAAATAGTATTTATCACCTCACAGTTTCTAAGGGTCGGAGATCTGGGCACAGCTTAGCTTGGTGTCTCCGGCTCAAGGTTTCTCACTGGGATGCAATTGAATTGTCAGCCAGGGCCACTGTCTCATCTGAAAGCTCAGCATGGGGATGAGTGGGATGAAGGCTCTTCCAGGCTCACGTGCATGTCTGACAGACCTCCATCCTTGGCCACATGGGCCTCTCTATAGGGCTGCGTCTTGACGTGGCAGCTGGCTCTCCCAGGTGAGTGATCTGAGGCCACCCCCAGATGGAAGCCACAGTCACTTTATAACCTAATTTCACAAGGTCATATGGCATACCTGCTATACTGTGTTTATTAGAAGGAATCAACAGTTCTACCACCCTTGGGAGAGAGGATCATGCATGGATGCCGAGTCACTTCAATCATGTTGGACTCTTTGCTGACCTATGGACTACTGCCCACCAGGCTCCTCTGTCCATGGGATTCTCCAGGCAAGAATACTGGAGTGGGTTGCCATGCCCTCCTCCACAAGTGTGTACATACGGAAGGCTGGGATCCTGGGGGCCACCTCAAAGGCTGCTTATCGTGACCTCCTTGTGATGATAATGGCAGAGTTTTACTGGCATATCAAGTGAGGTGTCATTTCATCATTTTACTGGGGTCAAGAGCAAAGACAGAATCTGAGAAATGCCTATGGCTGGGGAACCTGCAATCCCCCAGCCTTTCGTAATTAACCCATCAGTTTAACAAATACTGAATGTAGCCAGATGCAAAGGTGAAAGGCTTCAGAAGTCACCTCTCTCCCACGCCTCACATTCACTGCCCCCACCCCAGAACCATAATGACCCACCCAAAGGAAAGAGTAAGGAAGAAAATCACTTGGCTCAGCCTACCTGGGAGCCCTCATTCTCTCTCTCTCTCTCTCTCTCTCTCTCTCTCTCTCTCTCTCTCTCTCTCTCTCTCCCTCCTCTGCCTGCCACAGACAGGATATGGTCTGTGCTCTACCAATGGAACTAGGTCTGTCCCACAGGGGAACTGACCAGCTCTGGCTATGTTCTGCAGGTAAGTTTTATTCTGGGATGAAAGAGCAGAAAACCCACTCTGGCCACAGATTTAAGCAACACCCTTCCAGCCAACTTCTGTCACTAATAAAGTATATGTTTTTGTTTGTTTGTTTGTTTGTTTTACTCCACTGTCCTGATTTCTATGCTTCTCTCTCAAGTGATTTCAAACTCAGGAGGGGGAGACAGGGGTGCTGACAACCACCTTCCTTAAACCATCCCCCCTCACATCCTGGGATCCAGGCATCTGGTCCACACACCTATTTTACAGGCAAATATTAATAAATCAAGACAACAAAAGGCAGGGGCAGAGCATGGATAGATAACACCCCCAGGTCCCCAACTCTGATTTAGCCATCCTCTGTGTATGTATATGGGCTTCCCTGGGGGCTCAGACGATAAAAGAATCTGCCTGCAATGCAGGAGACCTGGTTCAATCCCTGGGTTGAGAAGATCCCCTGGAGAAAGAAATGGCAACCCACTCCAGTAATCTTGCCTGGAGAACCCCATGGACAGAGGAACCTGGTGGGCTACAGTCCATGAGGTCACAAAGAGTCAGCAAGACTGAGCAATGAACACTTTCACTTTCTATAGCGCACCTAGTATGTGCTAGGCTGTGGGCTGGGGCCTGAAAATGAGAGCCCGTCCCATCCTGCTGCAGGAAAACGACTGGATCCCGCTGAGTGCCAATTCTCTCATCTTAAAAACAGGAAGCAAGTAAACTCATGCTCACTAAGTGGGTGCAGAGTACACAGTAAACAGTCAGCAGGCGTCAGCTACTCTGCCCACCATGCGGTTCATGAAGGGGAAGCCTCTCTAGGTTACAGATGGGGACAATGAGACCCTCTTTCAGGGCAGAACAAAGAAGAATTCAATTTGCTTACAATCTGATGACTGCTGATCCCCTCTCATGACCAGTGGCCCCACCTCCCACTCTCTGGCCCCCATGAAGCATGGGCTTGAACGTTGTCAGGAATGCATAAGATTTCCTGGGAGTCCTGGCGAGCAATGCATGAAATTTTGCCAGGGCAGGAACAAACCAAGACAAAGAAGGGAGGCAAGTCCCTCAAGGACACTCAGCGAGCATGGAGCAGAGACAAAAATAGAGCAGAGGACGGCTCATTGCCTTCCTAGGACTAGCTTTCTTTTCTTCTCTCCTTCCAACTGTTTAGATGGTGATTTTTTTTTCCCCCAGCACGACCATCAGCAAAGCAGCAGGTGCGGTTTTTGTAAACAGCCCACAGAAGTGCTGTGAGCGAAGTCAAGGGCAGGTGCCCCCCCACCGAGGGCTGGCCCGGATTCCATGCTTTTTGTTAGTGTTGCTCTGGTTCAGATCAATGGCACAGCCTGGAGATTTCATCTGGAAATTCAGAAGCACCTGGTGACAGAGGGGACACCAGCTCAGCCAGCCCTCCAGGTGGGACAGGCAGGAGCTCTGGGGCAAAACAATGCAACTGTCTCCTCCTTGGATAAAGAATCACACAGTCTTACAACCAACAGAGGGTGTGGCCACCCAGGATGCGTGGTTTGCAGAACATGCAGAAAGCACCCCCAAAACGAGACGGGGCTCATCCAGCCAAGGGGCTATGAGAAGTGAGGTCATGTGGCTGAACCCCAAGGATGTGCACCCCGAGAAGATACGGCCTGCTTTCTGGTGTAAAACGTTCGTTTCCCAAGTTCAGCTCTTGGATCTTGATTTCACACCATTCGAAATCAAAATACCCCAAGAGAAGGAAGCAATGAAGCCCTGTCCACAATGTAAACCTCAGTGCGGATGAGCCTGTAAGTTCCTTTTCTTAGCAGATTTTTCAAAGCAAAAGAGATGAAAGGATGAGGGTTACTGATAACTCAGGGGAAGGGGGGGTCACCCGAGAGGAAGGAAGGGCTGAAAGGAGAAAAATACACCTTCAAAACCCTTCCCTGTGCTAGGCCCCCACAAAGCATAGGCCAGAGGCTGGACTAAGTGGATCTCATTTAGTGTTAAGATCCACTTTCCACCTCTGAGAGCCTGAAAGGGAGGCATGATGGGAGACTGATAAAAGCCTGACTTTTCAATAAAAAAGAAGGAAACTATCTGACGATCCTTTGTCTCATTTTTCTGCGTTTTCCGTCTCATCGGCACTAATTCTGTACAGCGGTGCTTCTGTCAATGGCCCTCTTTCCCCCTCTCCCTTCCCCGTGCGGAACCGGACAAAGATTTCTCATTTCATACATCATTTATTCCAGCGTTAATTCCATCCAAGTCACTTCAGGTCCTTAGCAAACAGAAACTGCAAAATGAAATATTGTTGCACTATGAAGAATAGAGATACAGAGTAAGGGAGGCTGTGCTGAGTAGCAAAGTCTCAAAGCCTGGACCGAGGGTCCCTTTCCCAACCGAGCACTGAACCAAGATGAGAAGACTGAGTTTTTGTCATTAAGGGCAAAGTTAAGACTCCAGTGTCTGCTAACAGGCAGGAGACCCCACAGTCCCTAGGCAGGGGAAGTCAAGGCACAAAAAGCCATTTAATGTCCCCAAACTTATCCCCCAACTCAAGAAGCAGCATCCTATACTGCAGCTTGCTTCAACAGTGGGAACAGAGTCATCTGGTCCAATTCTATGGTTTATCAGAAAACTCCGTAAGCAATGGTTAGCTACGCCCATAGATGAAGGTCCATTCCATAACATCTGACCAGGGCATGGGAGTTAGAGCTTCGTTTCCCTCCCTTCACCCTACACCGCCTTTCATATCCTGTTCATCCTCCAAGATTAAGTGTAATGTCAGAACATGCTAACTCAAAAATCAAATGTGCAAAGTCATCCAAATGAGACAGGATGGCTCCCACACGGTAGGCTCATCCACTATTAAACAGCTAAAGCCATAGTGTGTACGCCAAAGAACCAAGCTCAGCCTGGAATCCCAGAATGAAAGCCCCCAAGACAAGATCACCCTCCAGGAGGCAACATGGATACAATGGCTGTCCTAGACTGGGGGCATCACACCCTGACTCATCTGGCTCCCTTATCTGGATTCCAGACTCACAAAGTAACCTTCTACTATTCTTTGGCTTTCCATATGGTCAACAGAGAGCTGTTGTGCTGGTCATGCATGCGTGCATGCTAAGTCACTCCAGTCGTGTCCGACTTTGTGATCCTATGAACAATAACCCATAGCTAGGCTCCTCTGTCTATGGAATTCTTCAGAGTGGGTTGCTATGCCCTCCTCCAGGGGATCTTCCCGACCCAGGGATCAAACCCATGTCTCTTAAGTCTCCTGCACTGGCAGGCAGGTTTTTTACCACTAGCGTCACCCGGGAAGCCCTTGTGCTGGTCGTGCCAACATAAACCCTCTAGAGTTGTAGCTCTCTTTGCAGTTTAACCCACTGGAATCCTAGGGTCTACGTCAATTGAATGTGATTTCCAGTTAATGAGTCCTTCACCCAGTCACCACCTTTGGAGCCTTCAGGACAGAGGACAAGATGGCGATCCAGGATGGGCCGTCTAGGAAAGGTGTTCCCCAGCTCCAGCTCCATCCTTTCCCTCCTCTATCTCATCCCAGTTCTGTGAAAACAGGATGCAAGACTACAAAGTTGGGAGTGGTCCTCAATCTGGCACTGCAGTCCATGAAGCCCAGAGCTCAATAACTCACAGACTCCACACTCAAAAAGGAAGGGATGAGGGGAATTCCCAGGTGGCCTAGCGATTTAGCACACGCACATGGACACATATATCACTATGTGAAATCCCCTATGAAATCCCACCCCCTAGCCTCCCACTCCTTCTGATGTCCCCTCCGCACCTCTGCTAAAATACAAGGAGCCCTGGGGCGGTCAGTAGAGGTACAGCATGCTCTGAAAGGCTGTGCCCTCCATTGACACTGACCACCAAGGCCCCAAGAGAAGCTGTCACCCTTGCCCCAGTGAGATGGGGGGTGATTAGAGAAAGGGGGACAAGAAGTCAAGTCCGACGGGAGAAGGCAACAGAGGGCTCGCCTTGGGGGTTTAGTTGACGACCCTCCCACTAAGCTTCCCAGGCTCACTGGTCACCATGGCAATCTGAGAATTCTCCAAAGTGGATGCTGACTTAGAGCTGGAGATGCTAAAGACTCTCTTATGTCCCAAGGGAGGCCAGCCACCCAGACCCTACCATCCCATTATTTTGGAGTGAATGTTTGTGTGCCCTGAAAATTCACATGTTGAATCCCTACCCTCAAAGAGATGATGGTAGGATGGAAATGAGGCTGGAAGTAGGGTTTCCCTGCATCTCTTCCTTTCCACCACGTGAGGACACAGCAAGAAGGTGACCTCTTGACCTTTCTGGTTTGGTGACCACAAGCCAGAAAGAAGGCTCTCACCAGAACCTGCCCTTGCTGGCATCCTGATCTCAGACTTTCCCACCCCTAAATCAGTGGTTCTCAAATCCAAATGTGGACCAGGATTACCCAGAGGGCTTCTTAACATACAGAGCACTGGTCCCCACCCTAGAATTTCCGATACAAGAGGTCCAGGAGGGGCCTGAGAATTTACATGTCTAATGAGTTTCCAGGTGATACTAATCATGCTCTTCTAGGGACACTTTGAGAACCACTGTCCTACGTGGCCTATCTCTGGACACACCCATCACAGGTGGGGATCTGCAGAACCAGAAGATTATGGCACCCGAACTACACCCAGGGATGAGCCTTGATTCCATCCCTGCCTCCTTGGCAGGGTTTACTGCTCACAATTCTCTCTTTCTGCAGGTGCCCAGATACTAAAGGTCCACAAGCAGTGTTATGCTGCTAAGTCACTTCACTCGTGTCCCACTCTGTGCGACCCCATAGACGGCAGCCCACCAGGCTCCCCCGTCCCTGGGATTCTCCAGGCAAGAACACTGGAGTGGGTTGCCATTTCCTTCTCCAAGCAGTGTTACGCCAGCCCCCAAATACTCACCATCCCAACCTCCTCTGAAGCTGTGACTAGCCAGGTGACAAAGTTCTGACCAAAGAGATAAAGGAAAAAAATCTAATGCAGGAAATGGGGAGGGAAGCCTGAGAAAGTTGTTGTTATCCTGATGCTGGTGCCAACTTCTAATCCTCTTTCTTGAACATAGGTGGTATGTCTGGAGCTGTGGCAGCCTCTTTGTGGCCATGAGGGAATCTCTGCTATTCAACTTCTGACTCTATGCAGTAGCAGCCCATTCCAAAGTTCTTGATCTTGGGTAAAACAAACTCTTTATTTAAATTGCTGTTAGTTGGTTTTCTGTTTCTTGAGGCTGAATGTTTTCTTAACTGATATAACCCTATTTTAATTTTAACCAATTATCTTATAGTTGGACACTCAGCATCTGTCCAATGCTAACAGATTGGTGGGGGTGGGGAGATGCACAGAGCAGAAACAGCAATAATAATACAAGATATAGCCTTGGTTTTCTCTTCTCCAGTTCAAACCCACTCCATTCTCTTGTCTCTTTACTCAACTGGACCTACTCCCTGAGGCCATTCTTCCATAAGTCTCAGCCACTGGTTCAACAGTTTTTGGTCTGGACTGGGTAATGCCTAAAATCTGCTCTGTAAAGGGTTAAAGTTAGGGAGTCAGGGTGAGCTGGCATTTGGCTCAGTCAGTCTGAGACCATCAGAGATGCAGGATGCTGCTCTTGGCTCCATCACATTATTTCCTTTCTGACCGTGGGGTGACTTAAAAAGGAACTGGTCCTACCCTGGGCACAGCTTGTCACAGACACCAAACTTTATGAACAATGTGGGTGGATTCCCACCCTTTCTGACAGCCCATACCTGTGACCAGGGCCCAGCTACCAGCACACACTTAACATCTGCTGAATTGATACAGAAACCTTTGAAGAGTCAGAGCATCCTGTCCTTCTGTTTGCCTGGACATCAGGGGCTGCTGGGGATAGGTGGGGGACTTCCCTCCACATCAAGAACAGAAATGACTCATAAGAGCCCCGAAATTTGTCTTCCACTAGTGGATTTCCCTGACTTGACTTTATCATTCAGACCCACTGGCTACCAGACAGCAAAGCTCAGAAACAGCATAGCCTGTGGCCGAACCATGTGGCCAACAGCTGCTGCTCAAATGTGCTCTGGCCACTGAAAGCCTAAAAATACTCCAAGAGATGACTCTGGGATCCAGACTGGGTCCGTGGTAACCTGATCCTGCCCCAAGGCCACTGAGGTCAGGTTGGCCTGTCAGCCAGGGCAGAAGGAACCTCCCGAGTGGATTCCAGGTCAGTGAACAGCCTTCTGGCTGCAACTCTCAACAAGCAGTGGCTTAAGCAAGAGAGACGTGGAGGCGGGCAGTCTTGCCTGAGCTCTGCGATTCTCTCAGAGGTCCTACCAGGACTGTATAAAGGCTACATCACCTCTAAGAGTCAGGTCCTCAGAGCACCCAGAAAAAAGAAAAGCAGAAAAGAAAGAGCAAAGGATACCTTCCTTGTGCTGCTGTCTTTGTCAAAGACAAAAACAAATCTTGGATGCCTAATGTCAATGTGCTCCTCACCTCCCAGACCAGCAAGATGCAGGGGAATAGAACTCGGTAGAGGAACTGGCCATGTGTGCATGTCCAACTCTTTGCTACCCCATGGACTGTAGCCCATGTCCATGGGATTCTCCAGGCAAGAACACTTAAGTGGGTTGCCATGCCCTCCTCCCAGGGGATCTTCCCAACCCAGGGATCAAACCCACCTCTCTTATGTCTCCTGCATCAGCAGGTGGGTTCTTTACCATGAGTGCCACTTGGGAAGAGGAACTGGCCAAGTAAGATCAAATCATGACCTTGCCAGGGAGAAAGAAGGACTGTTGCACATTGACGGATGTCCCCCAAACAGCAGGTCCAAATCCCTGTAACCTATGAAAACAATCTATTTGGAAAAGGGGTCCCTGCCGATGTGGTCAAGTTAACAATCTTGAGATGGGGAGGTTCTCCTAAATTATCCAGGTGGACCCTGAAGTCAATCCCATGTGTCCTTCCATGAAGAAGGCAGGGGGAAAATCACCAGGCACACACAGGAGGTGAGAAGATGAGATGAAGGCAGAGCGGAGAGAGATGTGGAGATGCTAGCCTTTGAAGAATAGAGGTGGACCCAGGCCAAGGAATGCCAGCAGCCAACAGAAACTGCAAGAAGCAAGAGACTCTCCCCTGGAGCGTCTAGAGGTATCTGCGCCCTGCTGACACCTTAATTTTCAGTCCAGTGACTTTGGACACCAGCCTCCAGAACTATGAGAGAACAAGCGTCTGCTGTTCTAAGCCACAAGGGTGTGATTATTTTTACAGCAGCTAGAGGAAACTGATACAAGGGAGAGTGGCTTCTCAGCAGGATACCAGCTGTGTCAGCCCCAGGTTCCTTCACTGAGACTCTAAACTCTTCCCCCAACCTGAGTCGGCAACACACACGTGTGTGTGTGTACACACATGTACACATGCACATTTACACCAAGCAAGGCCCTCCTGATGATCTGCCCTGTTATATTCTGAAGGTGGGTCCCTGGAGCAAACACCAAGCTGGGATCCTCTGAGGACCACTGTTTCCTCCTCCTCTGGGCTGAAGGATCCCAAACGTTCTCTACTTATTACAATGAAAGGGAGCCCTGGGCAAGAGGCATCCAAGAGCCACCGTCATAGACGCAAAGGACCTGACCGTGGCACACAACCTAAGGAGACAGGCCAGTGGAATCTCACCCTGGGTTTCATTCAATCCACGTGCTGGATCTCGGACTTATTCAGCCAAACACAGGATGTTACCATTTGAAGTGCTTTTCAGCAAATCATCCATTAAAAATTCATGGCTGCAGCTGACCCTCATTAGAATGTGTTTCATTAAATTAAAACATCAATCCCAGAAATATATGCTTGCTTAACAGGCAGAAATGGCTGGAGGAACCTCATGCTGCACACCATCAAATCACATCAAATGGTGGGAGCAAACGACATGAAGCCATCAAGCAGAGAGGGTAGGAAGAATAACAGGGGTCTCTTGCCAAAGGCACAGAATCATGGCTTACAAAGAGCCCGAAGCATCCAAATTGTATATCCATGCAAAGCAGTAGAGAGGGATGAGGCAGGTATTCAGACAGGATGCCCAAGGGAGGCAGATAGACTGACCTCAAGAGAACCGAGTTCTCCCCTGAACTCTCCCAGGAACCTGCCACTCAACCTCCAGATTCTCCCTACTCAATGCTTGAAAGATGGAATCTGGGGAGGGGCTCAAAGAATAGAGAGAAGATGATGATGCCCCAGCTTCTCCCATTCCAATGATGCATCATCGTTCATTAGAACAATGGTTCCCATCCTTTATGGCACCAGTGACTTGTTTCGTGGAAGACACTTTTTCCATGGACTGGGGAAGGGAGTGGTTTCAGGATGATTCAAGAGCATTATATTTATCATGCACTTGAGTTCTACTATCATTACATCAGCTCCACCTCAGATTAACAGGCATTAGATCCCCAGTGCTGGGGACCTCTGCATAAGAAGGCAGCACGGGGTGGTACAGAGTCAACCTAAGGAACGAACAAACACGGCCGACATCGCAGCTCTTTCCCAAACAACATCTGAAAGGTGAACGGAGGCTTTCCAATGACATTTTGTAAGGCTCTTTCAGGTAAATTACCTCTCTTGTTACCGCACTGCTATGAAGCCGAGAAGCCATTTCCTTGCCCCAGTGTAACCGGGGACTAGATGACAAAGACAGGAAATGAAAGTTCCCGAGTGAGAATCCAGGTCATTGCTTTTTATACTCACCTTTGCTCTGCTGCTCCCCAAGGAGGTCTCGCCTCCCCACCCCCAGCTGCTCAAGCCAACTGCCCAGAAGGGCAAGTGAGCGGCAGGAAAATTATCCTACTTACAGACACTTAAGACTTTAACAGTTCACTAAAAAGTGTTAGTGGCTCAGTTCTGTCTGACTTTTTGTGACCCCCATAGACTTCAGCCCACCAGGCTCCTCTGTTCACAGAATTCTTCAGGCAAGAATACTAGAGTGGGTAGCCAATTCCCTTTTTCAGGGGATCTTCCCAACCCAGAGATTGAGCCCGTGTCTCCTGCATTGCAGGCAGATTCTTTACTGTCTGAGCGACAAGGGAAGCCCAACAGTTCATTAAATGATCACTTATTAATTACCTCTTACATACTCAACTCATTGCTCAGAAATGTAAGTTTCCAAAGAAGGACACTTGTGTCATATAACTCATTTTTCTTTTAATTAATATACTACTAGATTGCAAAGTAATCTGAGCGCGCGCACACACATACACACACACACACACACACACACACACACTTATATCTATATGGGCTTTCCAGGTGGCTCAGTGGTAAAGAATCCACCTGCCAATGCAGGAGACACAAGAGACATGGGTTCGATCCCTGGGTTGGGAAGATCCCCTGGAGAAGGAAATAGCAACCCACTCCGGTATTCTTTCCTGGAAAATCCCATGGACAGAGGACCCTGGTGGGCTGTAGTCCTTGGGGTCGCAGAGAGTCAGACACAACTTAGAGACTGAGCACGCACATGTATTACTACATAGAAATTAATATATTATACTTTTATTAATATACCAGTTTTACTAATAATACACATAAGTGATATTTATGTGACTCAGAAAAATAAACAAGTAATCAAAAGGACAAAAATACCCTATAACAGAATCTCTAACTTCTTATCTACTATAATTTTTTACAAAATGCAATCATACTATACTTACTGTATGTAACTTTTTAACCTAACAATGCATCATAAACAACATTTCATGTCAAAAAATACACATCAGCATCACCATTAAATGCCTGCATAGCATGCCATTGCATGAATGTGCCATAATTTACTTAACCAATTACCCATTATTGCTCGTTTATGCCATACTCAATTTTCTTGGGTAGTAACAACTCTGAAATAACCCTCAGGCACATTCTTTCCCTGTGTACTACACACCTGTCTGCTTGTTTCCTTGAGATAACTTCCTAGGATGTCATTGCTTGGTCAAAGGGTCGGCTGTGTCATCCGCTGCCACAGTCTGCAGAAATTTCTAAGAACATGGTACAGAACAGCTCCGTGGGTGAACACGGACATGCAGTCCTATTTACAGATCGGACTGAACGCTACCTATCTACAAGAAGGCCCAGGGCAATGAGTTTACAGCCACAAACATCTCAGACGTCAAGACAGCAGTTCCCAAGCCATCACTGCCATTACGACGCAGCAGAAACCGCTTGCCAACCTGGAAATGGAAAAGAAGACGTGACTGCTCCAACCCAGGTGCAGATCAGGGGAGGTTACACCTATCTCCACAGCACGCCCTTCTCGACCATTTAAGGTAGTGAAGCACAATTTCCGTGAGAATGAGATTATGCTAGTTAGGAATGAAGGTGCCAGGAAAATGAGCAAATTGGCTTCAACGATAAAGGGAATAATCTGGTTCATGAGCTGGATGACCAAACGGAACGGAGTCCAGGAGAAGCCTCCTACAGCAGCCATTCAATGTGAACGTTTCAAATTTATTTTTTTAAAGCTTTTAAAAATATTTTTAATTTATTTGACCTCCTTGGGTCCTTGTTTTGGCATGCAGGATCTTCTGCTGTGGCACACGAGTTCTCTCTTTGTGGCCCAAGGGTTTAGTTGTTCCATAGCATGTGGGATCTTAGTTCCCAGAACAGGGATCGAACCCACGTCTCCTGCATTGCACACAGATTCTTAACCACTGGACCATCAGGGAAGTCCCTAACCTTTTCTATATTATTAAATACCTTAACAAAATAAAGAAAAGTGGGCAGTTTGGCAACTCTGTTGAGTTTTAGGCCTTATATTTTAATGTTTGAATTTTGTTACGTTATTACGTTTGGAAGGTAGAGAAAAAAAGGGAGAAAAATCATAATTCAATTGTCCAAACAAAACCAGTGTTTTTTATTTGCAGCATTAAAAAAATGATACATATAATTTTGTAACCAGATTTTTTCACTTCTCATAATGTCATGTGCAAATTTTATGTCATTTGATTTGATTATAATTTTCATTAGCATATTTAATCATTACACTTATTCCATTAGGTTACATACCATTGGTTATATCTGCCATGCCCTTATTGAGGGACTGATTATTTCTAATTTCTCACTATTATAAATAACACAGATCAATTTTTTTTTAATGTGCTTGTTCTTTCAGTCTCTTTCTCCTTCCTGGGTGGGCTTCACCCTCAGGTTCTACATGGAGATGGCTCCCCGTGGCAGCTCCCAGCTCGTAACTCATGGTGGTAAAGTGGCTGCTGCAGTTCCAGATCTGAGAACACATCACCATCCAAGGAAAGAGAGAACATTTCTTCTGGTTGCTTCTACAGAAGAAAGAGAAAGCTTCTTCCAAGAAGCCCTAGAAAAGGTTTTCTTTTGGTTTGGTGTTTCTGACCAAGAAGAAATGTGCCAAATATCTTAAATCAAGCAGGGTTCTGTGCTGGAGTTAGAAGTATGGTTAGTTTCAAGTACACCAGGATAAGGATGAGTGGGGAAATTCGTGTTACTATTTTGGAAAGACAGGGACTGGAAGTACTGCTTCAAACAGATGTCTACTCAGAGATTATTTATTTAGACAATAGTAAATATAAATTAATTAACCATAACATCATAAGAAACAGAAAATCTTTACAATCAAAAAATTTAAGGCAAACATTTTGTGAACACATGCTTCTTCTCTGCCTCCTGAAACCTTATCAAAACAGAAGTAAAAATGTTTTTAAGTCTATGGACTACAAAAGATAAGCTTGAAGCATCTTGTGGTGTCAGTAAGGAAGTGTTAAAAAAAAAAAGAAGCACATTGAAAGGACACAAGGAAAAAAGACAACCTGAATGAGCTAGCTATGACCAATGCTACAACAACCTGAGCTAAAAGAGAAACAAACATAGCCTTAAATATAGCCCAAAGAATAAAATATTCATCAAGTCCATACTGATAGAAATAAATCATTGAGATAAGCAACAAAATGAAGGAGCAGGGATAAGTTTTCTTGACAGAAGAATTCCAGTTCAGAAGGGTGGAAGTTTGCAGCATTATTTATAACAGCCAGGACATGAAGCGACCTAAATGCCCATAGGCAGAGGAATGGATAAAGAAGATATGGTATGTATCTTCAATGGAATATTACTCAGTCATAAAAAAGAATGAAATAATGTGATTTGCAGCTATGTGCCTGGACCTAAACTATTACCATACCTAGTGAAGTAAGTCACACAGGGCAGGAAAAACAGTCCATTTGTATCTTTTCCACATACAGGCAATCACATACTATTGCTTATATGTGGTGTCTTAAAAAAAAAAAGATACAAATGAACTGATTTATAGAACAGAAATAAGATTTAAAGATACAAGAAACAAACTTAAGGTTACCAGGGAAAGGAGGGGGATAAATGGGAGACTGGGATGGTCACATGCACACTGCTATATATAAAACAGATAACTAATAAGGACCTACTGTAGAGCACAGGGAACTCTACTCAGTACTCTGGAATGACCTAAATGGGACAAGAATCTTAACAAGAGTGGATGTATGTATATGCATAACTGATTCACCTTGCTGTACACAACATTGTAAATGTTGAAACTGAAACTAACACGACATTGTAAATCAACTATACTGCAATAAAAAAAATTTTTTTTAAGAAGTGTGGAAGGAATGAGAGAAAAAGAAAATCTCTCTTAGAAACCACAGTAATCATCAATGCAGGCAATGTTCACCACTGAGTGCTAAAAATAATGGGAAAGGGACTTCCCTGGTGGTCCAGTGGCTATGAGTCTGAGCTCCCAATGCAGGGGGCCTGGGTTCGATCCCTGGTCAGGGAACTAGATCCCACACGCCACAACTAAGAGTTTGCATGTTGCGATCAAAGATCCCGCATGCTGCAGCAAAGATCAAAGATCCGTGGTGCCACAACTAAAACCAGGCCCAGTCAGATAAATATTTTTAAAAATAATAATCGGCAAAAGTTTAAGGAGAAATAGGATACTTGCACTGCTTCCAAGTATCCCCCAAATATGTATTAATTAAAAGAAGAAACCTTTGCCCTCCACTGGAATTTTACAAGGGAAACATGGTGGACACCACGTTAGTAAGTGATCAGATGAACATCACTGGTCATACAGACACCAGGTACCTCCTGATATGAGGCACTGGGAGGGCTCATCACCTCTGTGATGTCCTTCCCCCAAATCCCAAACCTCAATCAAATCATAAGAAAATGCCAGACAAGCCCAAATTAAGAGATATTCTATAAAATACAGAGCTGTTCAAAAGTGAAACACAGGGGAAGTTGACAGATTAGGAGACTAAGAAAATTGGACAAATACTAAAGTAGGATCCTGGATTAGATCTGGGAAATAAGTAACATGACCTGAAAAATCTGATAAAATCTGAATCAGGTCTACCATTTAGTTATCAGATTTAGTTTAGTATTCAGCTTGGTGTTGTACCAGTGTTACTTTCTTAGTTTGGCTAGTCATACCAATGTTATATAAGATGTCATCATTAGGGAACTCACTGTGCTATTTTTACAACTCTTCAGTAAGTCTAAAATTGCTTCAAAATAGAGAGTTAAAAATGAAGCTTATCCTGGGGCAGCGGCATGGAGAGATGGAAAGAAATAGGTCTTAGATCCCATTTGTCCACTGCATAAGGATGCTGACGCCCCCCACTCCTGGACTACTCACTTCCTCAAACCAATAAATTCCCTTCCTATCCACAGAGGGGAAATCTATGGACTTACAAAGACAAGAATTAGGAGAGACTGAACTAGAGACAGGCAGTACAAACTGAAATTTGAAAGAGAGAGGAGGATCCAGCAGAGTAGAAGACCAACTAACAGCAGAGAAAGATACCAGTTCGTGCCCAGAACTCCAGAAAGAAGGCTCCAGAACGTGAGGACAGAGTTAAGAATGAAGCATGACTGCAGTTTTATATCAGGTACAACTATGCCCCTGCCCTCAACCTTCCACCCCTTGTGTGTATTCCATCCAGACAGCTGACTGCATCTTCTCACAAGATGTTTCAGTGCCAGAGCTTCAGGCACAGAGGAAGGTGAGGGGTCAAAGGGAAAGGAAGTCACATGGAAATCTAGCTCCCGACCTTGAACTCCATCACGACCTCCCACATGCACATAGGCAGGCCTACAACCCTGCTGAAGGTTGGGTGTGTCTTCTCCAGAAAACCTGAATGGCCCCAGAGGAATGAGCTACAGATACTGACATGTGAGCATCCTCTGGTGTATCAGTCAGCACAGAATGGCTGGCTCCAACAATGGTAATTTATTTTCTCAGTCCTGGAGGCTAGAAGTCTGAAATCAAGATGCCGGCACAGTTGGTGTCTTCTGAAGTCTCTCTCCTAGGGTTTTAGATGGTCATCTTCTCCCTATACCTTCACATGGTCTTCCCTCTGTGGGCCTCTGTATCCTAAACTCTTCTCCTTATCTGGACACTGGTCAGATTGGATTAGGACTCATCCTAATGACCTCAGTGTTGGGGGTTAAGATTTCAACAAACAAATTTAGGGAGAGACAAAGTTCAGCCCATTACATCCAAGGAAACAGCAGCCCACCTGCTGGGAACCATTGGTTGTTCTACCCTACAATGAACAAAAAACACCCAAATGTTCTCGACAACTTCCTCCTCAGTATGAAAGAAGAAAACATCACCAGGCCTTGAGGAAAATTAACGACAAGAGGGCAGATACCAAAGGCAACAGATGACAGACACTCGGAATGTGGAGCATGCAGACCTCGTGCAGAGCATGGGAAATCACCCCCATAATGCTCGGAGATGTGAGGGAAAGATACAACGCTCACAAAATAGAAATAGGGTGTTCAGAAGAGGTTCACTGAAGAATGGGACAATATTTCAGAATTTTAAAATAGCAAAATTTTTACATTTTAAGAGTTGGGAGACCAAATCTCCCAGGAAATTGGATAAAAAGGCTGAAAGTCGAGAAATAAGAAACATCATAGGTTCAGGCAAGGAAGTTTAGCATTTGATGTAGAACCAGCCCAGAAAATAGAGAATAGAGAAAACAAAGGAGGTAAATATTTAATAAAGGGATACATACTCGAACCAAAGATCCCAAGGGAGCAAATTTAAAAAGAGAGAGAGGGAAAGAACAAGAGTGGCCCGTGGAAACTGGGCACTGAGCCCAGGAAGAGGCAGAGGGAATTCCCAGAAATTCCCAGGAGGCTGTCCACCAGGCACCCCAGGGCACTGGGAAGATCATCTTCAAGGAAAGAACAAAACACAACAGAAAATGGAATTAATGTGCTTGACCATGTGGAAAAGAGCATTCAGAGGGGGTTACAATTTTGTTAGAGCATCTGAAGTAGTAACCCAAAAGCTCAAACAAAAACATCCAAACAAGGAAAGGGGAAAAGTGAGGCAATTATTAACTGCAGAAGTTGTACAGAAGATTCAACACGTTGTCATAGTTTCCTGAGCTACTGGGGAGCAAGCCATATAGAGTCATAAGAAGACAAATGCTAAATACAGATGCAAACAACAACTATAACACACAGGCACCAGGAGAGAGGGGGCAGAGACAGGTCACGGTGCCACATGCTCACAGCTGAGGAGCAGTTGCCCGGCAAGGAACGGGAGGCAGGGACATGACTCAGCCATTGTAGTAACCCAGCTCCTCCCTCCAGACACAGTCCTAAAGGACGAGCTGGACTTGCCTGAGAATAACCCACACAAAGTACCTAGAGAGACTGTCCAGCCTGTTTTAGCTGCTCAGTAAATAGTAGCTGCTAATACCCATGTTCTTATTAAAGCTTTTATGATCCCTGAAGGGCATGGAGCAGTTTACCATGCAGAATGTATGTAAATATCTACACCATGCCTGGACCACTGAAGACACTTCTCTGGATGATGGCTATTGTTAACATTATTACTAGTTCGTCCTTTAAATAGTCTCTAGCCCTAATATACTTAAGGCAATTATTTATGCCTCACTGCTTCAGTGACCTCTTGCAGCATAAGAAACCATCCCTAAACCTAGCATTTTAAAACCACCCTTATTTTATTATTTCTCATGATTCTGTGTGTTGGCTGGGCTCAGCTGTTTCTGTGGCTACAGTCAGATGTGGGATGACGCTGCAGCACCCAATACAGCTTCACAAACAGTTTGGGACCTGGGCTGGGATGGACAGAAACATGGGCTCAGCTGGACACTGGCACAGGCAGCCTGCTCCTCTTCTCTATTTCTATTAGGATCAGGGCCTCTCTCGTACACAGAGGCCCCAGTTATGCCAGGGTACACAGGCCTTCTTTTTTTTTTTAAGTAAAAGCATGGCTACTGTTTATTCTGCATCGAGATATTTTACATGAGTTAGAAATAAAATGCTTAGAAGTAAAAACAGATTCAATTTTCAGTTTACAAAGGCACAGAGAGATTAAGTAACTCATTGAGGCCACAAAGCCAGTAGGTAGGTTAGTGGAGGATTTGAACCAGGGTTTCTGAATCCAAAGACTGTGCTTTCAGGATATTAGACAGCCTCCCATCTTTCTTACTATCAATTTCCAGGTAAAGCAAATGACTTTCTCTTATAAACTATACACCATATGTCTTAAATTTTTTCTTTTTAATTTATTTATTTGGGCTGTGCTGGGTCTTCAATGCTACACTCAGACTTTCTCTAGTTGCACTGAGTCGGGGCTACTCTCCTTTGAGGTGCATGGGCTTCTCGCTGTGGTGGCTTCTCTTGCTGCAGAGCACAGGCTCTGGGGAGTACAGGCTTCAGGAGGTGCGGTGCATGGTCTTAGTTGCCCCACGGCATGTGGAATCTTTCTAGATCAGGGATCAAATCCATTTCCTCTGCATTAGCAGGTGGATTCCTATCACTGGACCATCAGGGAAGTCCAATATATCATATTTCTAAAAACACGTTTAGCAATAAATTGAAGCAGGTTTGCAAAAATGTCCTATTAGAGAAGGTTAAACAGATTTCTAAAATCTAAGACTTCTCCCAGCATCTCACCTACTAATCCCCATTGTAAATATCCAAGCCAGAGAAATGATGAGTAGAATGTCCCCAACTTATTTGACTTTGGCACCATTTTTTTTTCTCAGATAAAGTTTGGCCAATGGTTAGCTGACATGTCTACCATAGGTATAGCTTTACTCCTTTGCACACTGACTTTCTTAAAACTAAACACCCAGAATCAGCATGACCTCACTTCACCACGCTGTACTGACTAGAGCAAGCCAAGGCCAGCGTGACTTCAGTGTTGGAGGGCATTAGGCACTGGCGGGGTATGAGGAGGAATGGTGCATCAAAGATCGCCTTTGGAGAGGACCATACTGGCCCTTGCAGGAGAGTGAGTAGCAGCAGAGATGACATATTTGATGTACCTCTCAGGGTGCCCTGCATGTTCCCATCACTCAACAAACAGCAGCCAAACAAAAGCGGGGTCCATTCCAGCTGGAAAATAACACATATACCAACACAGGCATGAAACATCATAGAGAGATTAGAGTACAAGATACTGGCAGCTGCAGACAGCACAAGAAAAGAGCCAGATTCAGGGTCCAATAAACCCCACCCCCACCCCACCACCACCACCACCGCACCCTTAACCCGCCTTCTCCTCAGACCTCCCCAGAAATCTGGAGTAATGAGGTTATCTGTCTGCCATGAGTGATGATGGTGTTGGAATTAAATCTCAAAGATGTGAAAAGACATTAAAACTTTTAAAGTACTGCATGCAAAAGACAAACAGAAAACATTTTAAAGGGACTGAGGAATTTTCCTGCAGAAAGAAATTAACAAATTCTAAAAGATTAAAACATTTAACATGCAGATGAAGCTAAAAGCCACACAAAACACTGGAAGCAAATATTTGCCACGGAAATAAAGGAAGGAAGAATATAAAATTCATGCCTACAAACAACCCTGTGGGAAAATGGACAAGATATGAGAACAGGGAATTCACCACTTTGGTGTAGTTGGGAGAACTTGGTGGTGTCTATTACTGTTCAAGATATACAGTACTTTTTACTGGGTATTCCTATTTCTAGGTTTCTATGTGGAGAAACACTATAAATATCCCAAACAAACTGCAACAAAGATGATAACTGCGGCAGTGGTTGCTGTAGGAAAACAATGGAAACATCTTGAAGTCCATCAACAGCAGTCTGGTCAAACAAACCTTAGTGACTCTGCACGAGGCCAAGCGGCATCTAAAAGAATGCATTCAGAGCTATTTTACTAACGGAGACAGATCTTCAAGACACATTGTCAGGTGAAAAGACAAAGTAAGCTGCAGAGAAACACACAGAGTACATACCCATTTATCATTTTTTGAAACCATGAAAAGAATAGCACGCATTTACTTTTATGTCTATGCGGGCCAATACCTGTGGATAAGTGCATAGACACAGCTTTGGAAAGGCACATGCTAAACTATCAACTGCTAATTAGCATGGGCAGGGAGAAGCTTAGGAAAGAGCTTTTGGTTTCTTCATTTCCCTATTACTGGGATTTCTCAATAACAAGGAACGTACATATGAGTTAGGTACTTTAACGTAAAATTTTAAAAAGGAAGACAGGACTAAGAGAAGCAAGAAATAAAAGATGTAAAAACTAGAATGATATCAGGTAGTTCAAATAGAAGAGTCACAGCCTTAGACATTAACAATCTAATTGGTCTGATAAAGAAGAAGGAAATTCTCCATTGAGGTAAATCAGACACAAGAATATGCTGATTACAGAAGGCTCATGGAAACAAACACCCAGGATTAAAATACAAAACTGGGTTAATCAAAAGCAAGTGCAACATTATACTCACATATGAAAATTTAATCTGGAAAAGTTAAGTAAAAACAAAAACTAAATAAACATGTATATAAGGAAAGAATATGACAGTAAAGTACTAAAAATGAATAAAATATTAAAGTTGCATCCCCAAACACTATAATATACATAAAAGGCAAAAATGTCACACATTCTAGAAAAAAAATTTTCACAGAAATAAGGCCAAACTAGAATACTCAGAATAATATGGTAACCAAGTGAAAAATTAAAATACTTAAATAAAGCAACAGAGAAAGTAGAACTAACTCACTATAAGCTTACAACAGGAGAAACAGAAGAATATATTGTTTTTTCAAAGGTACATGAAACCATCACCAAAATAGGGCCCAACTCTATAGTCTCATCTGTAACTCAGATCAATCTCAGCATCAGTAACAGGTCAATCAGACCACACCTGCCCCTGATGGGATTCAGTAAGAACGCACAGTATCACCTAGGTGTATTCTTGCCTTTCTCCACCCAGAAAAGGATGAATCTGAATGTACTTGAGTCTCTTGATCAGCAGTCCTCAAACTGTGATGTGGAACTTCTGCGGGCCCCCAGGACTACTTCACAGATTCCACAAGACCCCACATATTTTCTTAGTAATATGAAGATACTGTCTCTTTCACGCTCATTCTCTCCCAAGTATACAGTGGGGTTTCCAGAAGTATATAGAAGCTACCTGACACATGATGGCATCATCTACAGTCAATGGAGGGTGAGCCTGTATCTAGTTGTGTTTTAAGAAACTCTGTTTTAATTTCTAACATAATATCAATAGATACAACTCACATAAATAAAAGCATCTGGGGGGGCCTTGATAATTTTTAAGATTGTAAAGGGGTCATAAGGTCAAAAAGGTTAAGAAGCCCTGCCCTTGATCCCACTCTCAGTTTATAAGAAGTAGGGGATCTACGGGAGTTCCCTGGTGCTCTAGGGGTTAGGATTCTGGGTTCAATTCCTGAATGGGAAACTAAGATCCTGCAAGCCACATGGCTTGAGAAAAAAAACAACACAGGGCCTAAGGCAGCAAATTAAATGACACCATGAAGAAACATCAGCCATGCCCAGGAATCTAATATCTGACATTTACAGGTGAAATGACATGGTATCTGCAGGCATGCTAAATCGCTCAGTCATGTCTGACTCTTTGCAACCCTGTGGACTGTAGCCCACCAGGCTCCTCTGTCCATGGGAGTCTTCAGGCAAGAATATTCAAATGGGTTGCCATGCCCTCCTCCAGAGGATCTTCCTGACCCAGCGATCAAATCTGCATCTCTTACATCTCCTGCCAAGGCAGGCAGGTTCTTTACCATTAGTGCTACCTGGGAAGACCAACAAGGTAACTGGGATTTGCTTTAAAACACTCCGGAACAAACAAGGGAAGTCAGTGGAGTAGGAACAAAGCAAGAAAGAAAAACTGATCGTTACTGAAGCAGCATGGTACATGGGTCTCTACATGCTGTACCTGGGGGAGCATTATATAATCCTTTCTACTTCTGTGTAGAATTTTAAATTTTATTATCACAATACAACTAAAATAAAAGTGAACATAATAAACTCTCAATCATTTACAGTAATAGTTACATCTGGGAAAAATACAAATACAATAATAGACCATTCTGAAAAATAATCATAATAAAAACAGTTTTCAAACGGCAAAACAGGCTCTTCCATTAATAATACTCATAAAACAGAAAACAAAACGGAAAAAATAAATTTTAGCACAGTAAAAGCAAATTTGAAAACCCAGGATGGATGAAAATGTATTATATATGGCATTAGTGCAAAACCCTGGGATGGGTGGGCCCATGGAACCGGAACCACATTTGATAAGCAAACTGTAACAACTACCAGACTCAATAATGGCATTCAGACGGTTGGCATCTTTTCTTGTAGAGATGAAAGAGTGCATTACAAAAATCAATCAAGATTAGCCTGGAGTTTCCAAGAAGACTACGATAAAATGATAACACAATTAAGAACATTCCAGAAATGCAATCACTAGTAGGACTGTTTCTGCAAATGCTGCATCAATGGAGCAACACTCTGGAGGATGGAAGAAAGCTAAACCAATGTAGGGGAGACATAAACTGTACAACAAGGGGGAAGCCTTGCAAGGACATCTCTAAAAGATGAATCAAGAAGTAAGAAAGTTTACTGTGTACCATGTATCTGCATTAGGCATCGACCAAACCTCCTCCTTTGGCAGAAATACCTGATCAACACATTTGCGATAATGACTTTCTCATCGCACCCATAAGACAACTTAGAAGATAACACTCCTTGATTGTGTAAAGGGGTCACAATGACCAACCACTCTGTACTTGCAGGTCTGAGTCACGTAAATGGTCAGTAATATGTCATGTAATGAACAACCTTCTGTCTCAAAAAAAACTTAGATAACTGTGCCTGGGTTTCTAACGGGCAGAAGAATTCTCTGAGTTTTCTGAAATGCCCTTCCCAGGTTATAATCCTCTGTGAGTGCTTAGTCACTCAGTCATGTTCGACTCTTTGCCTGCCAGGCCTCTCTGTCCATAGGGATTCTCCAGGCAAGAATACCATAGTGGGTTGCCATGCCCTCCTCCAGGGGATCTTCCCAACTCAGGGATAGAAACCAGGTCTCCCGCATAAAAGGTCGATTCTTTACTGTCTGAGCCACCAGGGAAGCTAATTTGGCTCAAATAAAATTTTCCATTTCTTTCTTTAAAAAAAGAAAGAAGGAAGGAAAAGTGTCCTAGAAGGAACCAGTTGTTTAAAATCTTAGGTTGGAGATGAAAGGGGCTCATGCATTCCTCTGAGAATCCACATGCAAGGAGGAAGACACCAATCTCTCTCCCAGGAAATGCCTCCTTAGATGCATGTGAGCATGCTCAGTCGTGTCTGATTCTTTGCCACTTCAAGGACTGTAGCCCGCCTGGCTCCCCTGTCCATGTATATTCCCAGGCAAAAGTATTGGAATGGGTTGCCATTTCCTCCTCTAAGGGATCTTCCCGACCCAGGGATCGAACCCTGATCTCCTATGTCTCCTTTCATTGGCAGGTGGATTCTTTTACCACTGAGCCACCTGGGAAGCCCCAAAAGTCTCCTTAATGCACTAAAAATCAAAAAGCAGGTCACGTCCAAAGAAGCACAACAAATGAGCCGTTTCTCATCATTCTTGTCTTAGACCTTAGCGATAGGCATAAACCCTCAAAAATAAAAACAGAGACTTCAGGTATTCTTTACCCTGCAAAGCTGTCACTTCAGAGGCCTTCAACAAAAGGACCTAAATGAGTCTGATGCCTGAAGGCATTGTTTATTGCTCACACCTCTTACTGACAAATTTCCCTTCTGAAATGACTTCAAAGCAGCAACGGAGTTGAAATGCTAACTCTGAAAGATAAATAAAGGGCACTAATGGGAAGGGCTGCCACATGGTAAGGAATTGTAAGAATGAGAACCATGCCCAGTATGGCTTCAAAGACAAAGCTGCTGCTGCTAAGTCGCTTCAGTCGAATCCAATTCTGTGCGACCCCATAGACAGCAGCCCACCAGGCTCTGCCATCCCTGGGATTCTCCAGGCAAGAACTCTGGAGTGGGATGCCCTTTCCTTCTCCAATGCATGAAAGTGAAAAGTGAAAGTGAAGTCACTCAGTGTCCGACTCTTTGTGACCCCATGGACTGCAGCCTACCAGGCTCCTCTGTCCATGGGATTTTCCAGGCAAGTGTACTGGAGTGGGCTGCCACTGCCTTCTCCAAGACAAAGCTACTGAGAAGGAAAGAAAATAGGTGCCTGAGCTTCAGAAGTTTAAATGGATGGAGGAAAGGCTGGGGACAGGGTGGGGAGTTGGGGACCACAGCTGTTCTTCTTCCATGGAGGGCATCCCAACTGCTGACATTGTTGTTTAGCCACTAAATCGTGTCTGATTCTTTTGCAACCCCATGGATTGTAACCCGCCAGGTTTCTCTGTCCGTGGAATTTCCCAGCAAGAATACTGGAGAGGGTTCCTATTTCCTTCTCCAAGGGATCTTCTCAACCCAAGAACTGAACCCATGTCTCCTGCATTGGCAGGCAGGTTCTTTACCATTGAGCCACTTGAGAAGCTATGTAGAATCTAAAAACGTTGAAGGACTTCCTTGGGGATCCAGTGGTAAAGATGTCACTCTTGCAATGCAGGGGGCGTTGAGTTCAAACCCTAGTTGTGAACTAAAATCCCACATGCTACATGGTCAAAAATAAATGAATAAAAGTTGGAAAACACAGAAGCAGAGAGGAGAATGGTGGTTACCAGGGAAGGGGAGGTAGGGGAAATAGGGAAATGTCAGTCAAAGGGTATAAACTTCCAGCTATAAGATGAGTAAGTTCTGGGGGTCTAGTGTACAATATGGTGACGACAGTTAATGATACTGTATTGGATGCTGGAAATTTGCTAAAAATTTGCTGAAAGAGTAGATTTCCGGAGCTCTCATCACACACACATAAAAAATGGTAACTCTGGAAGAAGACGATAGATTAGCTTGACTGGAGTAATCATTTCATTATGTGTGTGTATATACCAAATTGTCATGTTGTACATCTTACCTATGAATAATTTTGTTTAAAAAACTTTTCAAAGGTGATGGTTTAAATCAATTAAATTTGCTGGTTTAAGTGGTTAAAAATTTAAATATATGTACATAGAAATGAGCATTTGCTAATCCATTGGATTCAGCAATATTACAGTGCAAAGAGCCTGGTTACTCGAAGAATAAAGCTAATAGGAAGATTAAAAAAAAAAAAAAAGGAGTAAGGCTGTTGAGGAATGGCCAGGATTATGTAGTCATAATTGGAAAGAGATGTCAAAACAACTATAAAACTGAAAATAAAAATTAAGATGACAGAAGATGATCCAAATGTAACAGCAAATACAAAAGAATGTAATTATTATCCCATGGTAGGGAGGAAAGACTACTCATGACATGAAACAGCAAAATCTATTACACGTGAACCAAAAGTGAATATAAAAGGATGTGTGCAGATTTTTTTTAATTTTTAAAATATTTTCTGGCTGTGCCAAGTGGCATGAAGGATTCTGGTTCCCCAACTAGGGATCAAACTCGCACTCGCTGCATTGGAAGCGCAGAGTCTTAACCACTGGACCACGAGGGAAGTCCCAGATTTTTTTTCAAAGCAAAAATGGCTAGACTGCTAAATGTATGAGTTAAAATTAATTTACATTAATTTAATTAACTTAAATTTTTTCTTTTCCTTTTTTTAAACTTTTTATTTTAAACTATAGTTGATTAACAATGTTGTGTTAGTTTCTGGTGTAAATTTATTAAATTATATATGGTCATTATAAAGGCACACTGAGAACTGAAAACCAGAGAATGCTGAACATTGCTCAAATAATAAATGCTCATAAAACACATAAAAATAGACTGCCCATGTACAGAACGCCAGAGAATCTCTGTTTTAGTGATATACCATGAATCATACTCTCAGAATTCAGTCATCCATTTTAAACTTTAAAACACAAGCCAATGAGAAATATAAAATTTAAACAAATCAGTAATTGGGGAGATCATGTTGATAAATGGCGGAAACCAACACAATATTGTAAAGCAATTATCTTCCAATTAAAAATAAATAAATGTTTAAAAAGAAAAAAATAATTGGGGAGAAAACAAGCAATTATAAAAAGGAAAATAAAAAACTATACATATATTGACACATACACTCACAAAACCCTTTCAAAAACTGAAAGAGCCACAATAAATTTCAATAAATGTAAACACAATTTGTATTTCTGTTTACAAGTAAAGAAACAGGCATAGCAAAGATGAATAACTCAAAGGCCACTGTACTTTCAAGTGGTAGAGCCAGGTTCATACTCCAACTCTCCTGTCTCCAACACCATCATCAAGAGTGACAACCCAACAGCTAAGCTCAAACCAGGCTTTATTAATATGCTGTCTCTAGGAAGTTTACTTATTAGTTGAATGATAATGACATCCTATTACAATTACAAAATAGCTTAATTACCCACTGCATTCCCCACAAGTCTGTAAATTGCTCAAAAACAGCAACATTATACCTAACCTTAGGCAAGTAAGTGATTTGACCTCAGTAAGCCTCAGTCTTCCCACCTGTAAATAAATAAATACACAATTCAGAGTTTTCCTAAGAATTACGTACACCGACTTATGAAAAGCATGAAGCATACTACCAAGCAATAGAATGTGTTAAGTAAATCTTAACTATCCAGACCCCCAGTGAATTACAATCTAAGCTAAGTGAAAGTGAAAGTGTGAGTCTCTCAGTCATGTCCCACTGTTTGTGACCCCAAGGACTGTAGCCCATCAGGCTCCTCTGTCCATGGAATTCTCCAGGCAAGAATACTGGAATGCATTGTCATTCCCTTCTCCAGGGGATCCTCTGGACCCCAGGATCAAACCCAGGTCTCCTGCATTGCAGGCAGATTCTTTACCATCTGAGCCATCCACCAGGGAAGCCCAAGCCAATGGGTCAGTAAATTGATCCCAAATCCAGCCCACTGCCTGTTTTTGTACAGTCCATAAGCTAAGAATACTTTAATATTTTTAATGATTGAAAAAATATTCAAAGAATAATATTTTGTGATACATGGAAATTATATGAAATTTCACTGTCTGAAAATAAAGTTTTATTGGCACATGGCCCTTCTCTTTTGTTTATGAAATGTCCATGGTTGCTTTCACATGCAGTGGCAGACTTGCCCAGCTGTGACAGAGACCATATGGCCTGCAGAGCTGAACATATGTACTCTCCAGCCCTTTTCAGAAGAAAAGGGCCATTCAACCTAATCAATTATTGGACAAAGGTAGCAAGTCAAACAATTACAAATCAATGATGTCTTTCCTGTGAGTTTAATGTTACAAATGGAGATTCTATTCCTGGAAGCTCATATTATCCCATAAAATATGAAACAGCTTACATAAGAAAAGAAAGACGCTGTATGACTTTATAAGCATTTATTACATTAAGTAAAATGCAGTGCAAAAGCCGTGTCATATATGCTTCTTTGGGGGGATTTGTCTATATGGATAAGTCTGCCTATTTGTTTTGATTAAAGTAATTATTGGAGGGGAGGCACCATTTCCTCCTGACTGGTCTCTCTGTGGGAGGAGGTGTTCTCCCTCCCTGTTATTCTGGGGACCATCACATTTAAATCAACACTTACAACTGTGTTTAACACTGTGGTGTTGGAGAAGACTCTTGAGAGTCCCTTGGACAGCAAGGAGATCCAACCAGTCAATCCTGAAGTCCTGAATATTCATTGGAAGGACTGATGCTGAAGCTGAAGCTCTACTACTTTGGCCACCTGATGAGAAGAACTGACTCATTGGAAAAGACCCTGATGCTGGGAAAGACTGAAGGCAGGAGAAGGGGATGACAGAGGATAATATGGTTGGATGGCATCACAGACTCAATGGACATGAGTTTGAGCAAGCTCTGGGAATTGGTGATGGACAGGGAAGCCTGGCATGCTGCAGTCCATGGGGTTGCAAAGAATGGGAGACGACTGAGTGACTGAACTGAACTATGACTGTGTATCTATTTAGTAATCTGAATGTATACCAGTGGCTCTAAATGCATGTGTATGACAAATACCCAGGCAAAGGCAGTGATCAGAAAACCTTCTTCAATGAACCTTTGCTCCTCCATCTCAAAAAGATGCTGGCTTATCTCCCATGGTTCATCATACCTTGAAGATCAAGTTCACATCCAAGAGCGTGGCACAGACAGCCCCCAAAGACTGGTGACTGGCTCTCAGTCCATTTCTCACTACCTCCTTCCTACATGCCAGGCACTGAAGACACTGACCGTGGCATGTTGATTCTTGCCTCTGGAAGCCTTTGCTCAGACTGTCTGCCTGACAAGAATGACAGGTACCCTACTCTAGCCTCACCACCACCCAGACCAGCTTCCATCACCCCTACCATCCACTCTGCTTGATGCACTCACTTTAGTCCCTAGAACATAGTAAAAGAAGAATGGACTACGGTATCTATCTTCTCCATCAGTACAGAAGATGAGCGTAAAGGAAATTATTCTGACTCTGTATAGCAGAAGATCGGAAGGTGGGGGCAGGTGATGGGAAAGAAGAGGGCTGTAACACAATAATGTATGTATGTGCTTATGTTCAGTAGCTTCAGTCATGTCCAACTCTTTGCAACCCCGTGGACTGAAGCCCACCAGGCTCCTCTGTCCAAGGGATTATCCCAGCAAGAATACTGGAGTGGGTCCCCATTTTCTCCAGGGGATCTTCCCAACCCAGGGATTAAACCTGCATCTCCTGCCTTGGCAGGTGGATTTTTTACCACTTGAGCCACCCTGGAAGCTCCAACACAATAATATATGATGTCAAAAATAAAACAAAGATACAATGTAACAAAAGTTATAAAAGAAAAAGCCATGGAAATTGCATTACAATCTAAATATAGATTGCTTCCTAAGATACAAAACAATCAATCGAAGGCAGGCTCAAAGAAAGGCTCTCTTTGATGCGAGGAGAGAAAGGCATCACAAATTAGACTGGTAGATTCCAGAGAGACTGACTTCACTGAGCAGTCTTAAGGAGAAGAGGGGGATCTTGAATAAAGAGAGAAAAACAAAGGGAGAATGTGGAAGAACACAGAGATGATCAGTATCCTACAGCCAGCAATATAAAGGAGTCTGCCCAGGTAGAGGTCTTCATCACAGCTGCCCTAGAAACCAGCACCTTGGCTGTCCTGACAATGTCATCACTGGTGAGAAAACCCTAAAAATAAAATAATACTATTAGAATCAGGGCTATATATTGCCTAGGAGAGAATTCCTGAGGAGGAATTTAGGGAATGAGTTTCACTTCAAAGAGTAATATCACTAGACTTCTCTGGTGGCACAGTGGATTAGAATCTGCCTGCCAATGCACGGGACACGGGATCGATCCCTGGTCCGGGAGACCCTACAGGGCTCAAAGCAACTAAACCCATGCACCACAAATACTGAGCCAGCAGGCGGCAACTCCTGAAGCCTGGGTACCTACACCCTGTGCTCCCCAACAAGAGAAGTCGCTGCAACGAGAAGCCCGTGCACTGCAGCTAGAGAGCAGACCCTGCTTGCCGCAGCTAGGGAAAGCCCACTCAGCAGCAAAACCCCAGTGCAGCCATCAATAAATACAGAAGTCCCACACAATTGAAGCAAAGGAGAAACGTTCAATCTCCAAGAAATACAAACTGAAATTGTGTGGTCACCTTGCATGCATAAACACATACACACACACACACACACACACATATGTGTGTGTGTCTTAGTCACTCGGTCATGTCTGATTCTTTATGACCCATGGACTGTAACCTGCCAAGCTCCTGTGTCCATGGGATTTCCCAGGCAAAAATACTGGAGTGGGTTGCCATTTCCTACTCCAGGGGATCTTCCTAACCCAGGAATCGAACCCAAGTCTCCTGCATTGGTAGGCAGATTCTTTTCCACTATGCCACCTGGGAAGCCCTAATTTCATGAATATAAGAATGACTATTGCTATATATATATGAATATGTTTTATGAAATATATTGATATAAATAGGGCTATATATGAATGAATGTATATTAATGAAATGTTTATAGTAATATAACATACAAATGTATATTTTATGATATAAAATATATATTGCTATATAGATAGCTATATGCATGAATATATATTTTACGAAATATGTATAGCAATATATGTTTATGAATATATATTTTCTTAAAAAGCAAACCTGTGGTAAAATTCACCAAGCATTTGTTTACATTACACAATTTGTACATATTCTCAGACTGGGAGAGCAATGTGGCAATTCCTATAAACACTTGTATGTCTATATGATTTGGCCTAGTGACTTCATTTCGGTGACATATCCTAAAAAATCATTCTCAACAAGAAAAAGCCATATGGACTACAAAGTTTATTACTGCATTATCCATAATAGCAACATGTTAGAAACAGCTGAATTATTTAGCAAAAGAACTAGTTAAGTAAATTGCCAAACAATGACTCGATGTAATAGTTTACTGACTCATGTAAAACAACCATTATTAAAGCATAATAATACAGAGAAATCTTTGTAATATAAAGTTAAATGGATACATTTAAAATAGAAACTAAATTAAGCTAAAATTAAAAACTGTATAAAATTTAATGTACATTTAAACAGGATTGTTTGCATTTCGGGCTTCTTAGATGGTGATAGTGGTAAAGAGCCTGCCTGTCAAGTCAGGAGACATAAGAGAAACAGGTGCGATCCCTGGATTGGAAAGATCCCCAGGAGGAGGGCATGGCAACCGACTCCCGTATTCTTGCCTGGAGAATCTCATGGACAGAGGAGCCTGGCGGGCTACAGTCCACGGGGTCACAAGGAGTCAGACACGACTGGGAGACTTAGGTCACACGCAGGTGCACTTCAAGAAAACACGACTTCAAGGTGACCGCGAGGAAGTTTTCCACTTTATTTTCTTTACTATTTTTGTAATATCATCGGGGTGATGTTTTTTTAATTAGTGAGATATAATTGACATAAACATTGTATTCATTGAGTATACAACATAATGATTATATATATATATATATATATATACACACATATACATACTTTATATATAGGTGTTTGTATATATAGATTACCACAATCAGTTATGTATGATGCATTTTTTAAAAATATAACTAAAGCTTCTTTGTTATATTTCACTGGAACTAGAGAAGGGAAAGCTCCCCTTTATAATCCTTTGGCTCCATAAAACTTTTTCTTATTTATTTATACTGCTTTATATAAAATCCAGTTAAAAATTGCAAAAAAAGAGAAATATATTAGTATTGGAGGGAAAGGATAAATAAAAAGGAATGAATAAAGGGAATTTTCTCCATTATATACTAGAAAATGCTCAAAACAAACATATCAGAGACAGTAATAATGGCTTAAAGCCAAGCATCAGATCGGTGAGGCAAAAGAAAGACCCCAGAAGTAGATCCAAACATCTAAAGAATTAAATAAATGGAAAAGTAAAATAAAATTTACATAATAGAAATACATAACATACATAATAGAAACTAAACAACAAAATGTAGAAAAATAAGCTTTAGATCCATATTCAACCTAAGTTTAGTGGGGAAAAAAAAAAAACTAAAAACAACCAATCAAACCACAGGAAAAACTAGAATAAAACAAAGTATTCTTCTCCCAAGTAAAAGGCTTTTAAAGGTATTATTATTAGAAGAGATTTCAAAGGAAAGATAAATATTCATTCATTCAATAAATATCTGAGTACTAAGCAAGCAGCAGTTACTAGTACATGTAATTTTATAACTATTATCAACTTTTAAGCCTAGAAAACCTTAAAAAAAAGGCAGACAATAGCACTGAAAAACTCAGACATAAATATTATTATTACACACATAGGGGGAAAAACCCCAGTATATATACAAACTGCTGCTGTTCAGTTGCTAAATCATGTTCTTTACCACTGAGCCGCCAGGGAAGCCCCATATATACAAATACCTCATACAAAGGAAAAACGTTCCACCTGTCTGCAACCCAAACATGAACGTGTGGGTTAACAAACTCCTTTAGTAAGACAGTAACTGAAAATGGTAAATGAAAATAAGTTTAATGGTGTTGGTAATTACAGAAATGCAAATCAAAACAGTGGACAAATTCTTGAGAATTTATTAAATTGGAAAAACAAAGAAAAATTAGGAAGCCTGGCTTTGGCAGGGAGGTGAGTAAATTGGCTCAATTTTGTGGGAAGAAAGTCTGACTAAGTTATATAAAGAGTAATTATATGACAATAGCCCAATCACATAAATGTATGTAAATATTCAAAAGAAGAAAAAAAGAGTTTGCTTGTGGTTTTTTTTACCCTTTCCGTATACAGATGCTAAGAATGGCAAGACGCATTTGGTTATTTTTTACAAGATAGAAATGATCTAAAATCCAGCAATAGAAAATGGAAAAGCAATAACGGTATATTAAACCATGGACTATTACAGGGTCATTACAGCCGTGTAGGAGCAAGAAAGAACATTTACCAAGTAATGTGAAGCTAAAAAAAAAATTGAATATCCATAATAACTTTAACCATGTAAAAAGGTCCATGTGTTTAAATAAAGATGGAATGAGGATAAGGAGAGATGAAAATAATTTGGACACAGTAATAGAAGTTTATAATGCAATTTTAAAAACACTTTTGCAGGATAAAAGTACAAAAGTACAGAGCAAATACACCACTTTAAATCCTTCAGAGCTGGCTTTGAGAAATCGTTAAAGCATGTCACACCCACAGATATGTGCAGTGAAGGCCAAAATTGTACCTGGCCACAGGGTCCCAAGGAACGTATTCTGGAATTATTTACAGGGGTGCTCATAACGGCGACAAGCACACACCATAGGCAGACCAAACCGGGGTGATCCATCACTGTGAAAACACCTTCCACACACTGCCTCCCAGAACCACTGGTCAGGCACAGACATTTCAAGATAACCTGATTACATAGCGGAGGATTCTAAAAGGAAGCATCCTTATTCCAAGAATAACCTGCCGTTATCACAAAGAGGCTATGAAAGCTTCTTTGGAAGGAATTGCTTTTCAACACAAGGTACTGAGTTAAAAACATTTGTGCCTTTACTTCAAGAAATCAGCAGCTTTCTCTGCTGGGGAAATACGTGTTTATAGGGAAGCAGCAGTATTAATCCAAAGGGAATTGACTATTAACTCACTAAGAAGAAGTGCACGTTTTACTTTAATGAAGACAGGAAAGAGAGTTTCTATTACAGTGACATCAACCTCTTAAGAGAAGGCAAGAGGTTTTATTCTTCTTTATAACTCTACAGCCTGCTAGTATACGATGTTGGGTGGATAGAGAGATATGTGAATGGTTGGCTCAGCAGCTGAGTGAGCAGGTGAATGGCTGGCTGGCTGGGTAGATGGCTGGTTGGGTGGGTGAATACCTGGGAGAACAGGTGGGCAGATAGGAAGATGGATAGGAGGACAGGTAAGTAGATGGTCCATCCTGCCAGCCAAACTTCCCCTCTCCCCACAGCTTCCTAATATGTGGATAGTACTCGACACTGTGCCTGGCCACAAGTAAGCATCAAGAAACTGGCTTATCAATATAATTATCTTGTGACTGCTTGTGAAATAATGGTTAAGAGTTTAGGCTCCGGAGTTACCCAGCCTAGGTTCAGATCCCAGCTCTGGCACCTTATGGCTTTAGGAAAACTTCATCTGTGAAATGGGGTTAATCATAGTCCTCAGAGTTATTATGAGGACATAATAAGGTAAGTGGGGCTTCCCTGATAGCTCAGTTGGTAAAGAATCCGCCTGTAATGCATGAGACCCCAGATCCATTCCTGAGTCGGGAAGATCCGCTAAAGAAGGGATAGGCTATCCACTCCAGTATTCTTGGGCTTCCCCTGTGGCTCAGCTGGTAAAGAATCCACCTGCAATGCAGGAGATCTGGGTTCGATCCCTGGGTTGGGAAGATCCCCTGGAGAAGGGAAAGGCTACCCACTCCAGTGTTCTAGCCTGGAGAATTCCATGGACTGTATACTCCATGGGGTCACAAAGAGCTGGACATGACTGAGCGACTTTCAATAAGGTAAGTAATGAATGTTAAGTTCTGAGCAGGCACCAGGCACAGGCTATATATATATATACATATGGCTTTCCAGGTGGCACTATTGGTAAAGAAACCCCTCTGCCTAACATAGGAGACCTATGAGACACAGGTTTGATCCCTGGGTTGGGAATATCCCATGGAGGATGGCACAGCAACCCACTCCAGTATTCTTGTCTGGAGAATCCTATGGACAGAGGAGCCTGGCAGGCTGCAGTTCATAGGGTTGCACAGAGTCAAACACAACTGAAGTGACTTAGCACACATGTACGTGTGTATATATACATATACATGTGTATATATATACACACACACATATATATAATATATTTATTAGCTACTATTGCCTCTCCACTTACTCCCTCCATTTCAGGCCAGAGCTGGGCAAGCATGTTTCTGTATCAACTCATAGCCCTGGATCTAAAGATGGATTCAAGAGTCAGAAGCTGTGGCCAGAGTCCATTATAGTGTCTCCAGACACAGGGACAGACAGCTCTTATCCATCTCTTGGTCCATTTAATTCCTTCCTTAAGAACTTCACTCCAATAGGACCGTACAAATCTGAGGCAGCACTAGACACTGGTGGTCATCAATACCAAAGGATGATAAAGACATCACTAATTCAAGGGAGCAACTAAAACTAAAGTTACATTAGATAATGAGTGAAGTTTAGAAATGGAAAGACAAAAGATCATACCCAAGAACCCATTTTACAGATGAGATAACAGAGGTACAGAGGGATTAAATGACCTCTCCAGGGACAGATGCTCCATCAGAACTGCTCATCAGAGCCCAGACTGTCACCCCATCACATCAGGTCCCCACTGGTAGGCAGCAATGCCAAAGACAGGGTTTCTTTCATCACATAGATGAATCTCTATGTAAAGGTCACTTCCCCAAAACCTACCTGTCCTTTCTTCTTCCGATAATTTCAATACTGTACCTTGCTACATTATTTGACCTTGAAGATCCAAAAACTTTTCTTTTTACGATCCCTTATCTCTTTTTCCAAAATGAGGGGGGAAATTAGTCATTCTAAAAAAAAAAAAAATTCTCTGAAGTATCTTACAACAAACCTTGAAATTTGCAATTTCAGATTCCTATTTAACCAGGACCAGAATCCAGGCTAAGCAACCGTGGACAAGTTACCACATCCCTGTGACCTTCAGGTTCCTCACTTATGAAAGGAGCATCGTATCTGATAACATTACAGGGTTATTTTTACTAGTTAGTAAGAGAGCAGATACAATAAAGCTTTATATCTAAGGAACTGCACTGATACAAGTCAGCGTACTTTTTGTCAATTCACACCAAAAGAAAGTAAAACATTCTTCCTTTTTTAACTGCACATGGACCAACAACTCATTATTTTATCATTCACTTGCTATTTCTGTAGTTAATTTCCCAGCTTTCCTTCTTTCCTTTCATAAAAGAAGAAAGAAATCAATGAAATAAGAATACTTCTATTTTCCAACACAAATTAAACTCCACATCCAAACACAACAGAATAACCAGCAGCATATGAGTCTCTTTTCTCAATCTTTCCTCTCATCCTCAGGGAAAATCAACCATATGGCAGGAAAGAATTGACTGAGTATTTCAATAAATGAGAGCCAGCCTGGTCTGAAAGCTCTGAAGGAAGAAAGCCCACGGCATTTGTGAAACCAGAAATGATGTCCCTGCGGCCTTCTTTCTCCCAGCTCTGTTCCATCGACTGAGTCGAGGAAGTGGAGTCTTTACAGCAAAGAAGGCAAACGGGTATCAGTGTAAAATCTGACCCATGTGGACAATTCAAGTAGATGATGATTAAAGACCAAAATACACACTGTCAGAGATTCTGGGTCAATGCATGCACTTACTCACCCAGGTTCTATGTAAGGTGCTCGTGCTCAGTAGCTAAGTCATGTTTAACAGTTTGCGACCCCATGGACTGTATGGAGCCTGCCAGGCTCCTCTGTCTATGGGATTTCCCAGGGAAGAATACTGGAGTGGGTTGCCATGTCCTCCTCCAGGGGATCTTCCCAGCCCAGGGACTGAGTCCATGTCTCCTGCATTGGCAGGTAGGTTCTTTACCACTGAGCCACCTGGGAAGCCCTCTGTGTGTAAGGAGAGGGTACTGAACGCGTGGGAGGTTAATAACTTAAGAGATGTGTCTTGAAATAAAGACAATGCCTAGGACCAAGCTCATCAACCCAGAAGCAGGCAGAGTGTGATAAGACACCACTCCACACCCACTATAATGGCTAACATGAAAAACATTGACAACACTGAATGTTGCAAGGCTGAGGAGCAACCGGAACTCTCAGATATTGCTGACAGAAATGTATCTTGGTAAAATGACCTTGTAAAACTGGCAGTTTCTTCAAGACTTGCATGCATATGTGCTCAGTCGCTCAGTTGTGTCTGACTCTTCGCAGCCCCATGGACTAGCCCCTCCAGACTCCTCTGTCCATGGAATTTCCCAGGAAAGAATACTGGAGTGGGTTGCCATTGTCTCCTTCAGGGGATCTTCCAGACCCAGGGATAGAACCCATGTCTCCTGCATTGGCATTCTGATTCTTTACCACTGAGCCACCCAGGAAGCCTCTCGTTCAAGAGTTATGACACAGTAATTCCACTCCTTGATTTTTATTCAAAAGAAATTAAAATTGAGGCACACAAAAGTCTTACACAAAAACATTCATAGCAGTTTTATTTATAATAGCCTCAAACCGGAGAAGGCAATGGCAACCCACCCCAGTACTCTTGCCTAGAAAATCCCATGGATGGAGGAGCCTGGTAGGCTGTAGTCCATGGGATCTCGAAGAGTTGGACATGACTGAGTGACTTCACTTTCACTTTTCACTTTCCTGCTTTGGAAAAGGAAATGGAAACCCACTCCAGTGTTCTTGCCTGGAGAATCCCAGGGATGGGGGAACCTGGTCGGCTGCCGTCTATGGGGTCACACAGAGTCGGACATGACTGAAGCGACTGAGCAGCAGCAGCAAACTGGAAAGGGCCTGGGTAACTATCCATCAACAGGAAAATAAATAAATAAACTATGATATATCCATACATGGAGTACTTCTCAGAAATACAAAGGGACAAGACTCTAGATAAACAAAATGACACCAACTAGGGGTCAGCAAATTATACCTGCAAACCAGTGACTCATTTTTGTAAATAAAGTTTTATTGAAACAGAACTGCCCCCAGTTATTTGCATATTGCCGGAGACCTTGTGACCACCAGCAAGCCTGAAATATTTACTATCTGTTCCTTTAAGAAAAAGCTTACAGACCCCTAACAAAAATAAATGCAAAAACATCAAGCTGAGTGAAGAAAAAGGAGTATATACTTTATGATTTCATTTCTGTGAAATTCTAGAACAGGGGGAACTAATTTATAACCAAAAATATCAAAATCATGCTTGTTTCTGGTAGATGCAGAAAACTCACCAGGTAGAGGTACAGAGAATTTTCCGGCATGACGGAATTTTTCTATTACATATTGGTGGGGTGTGGATTACACAAATGAATCAGATTTGTCCAAACTGATCAAACTGTACAGTTAAGCTCTGTGCATTTCACTCTATATGTAAATTACACCCCAATTTAGAAATACTAAAAAAAAAAAATTTTTTTTAAGAAACGGAAGGGTGGGATCTTAGCTCTAAATTGAGCTCTCTCTCTTTTTGGACTCTGTGCATTCTTAGCTTCACATTTCAAATTCAAGTTCACGCTCATGTTGTGCAGCTGCTTTTCCTTAATGACCAGCTGTTCCTAATGACCAAGCCTCAAGTCTTTTGGGATTCCTCAGAAGAAGTGGTTATTAACCTTATTTTATCTATGGTCTTTGTTCAAACAGTCCTATGGGACATGCCTGATACATAAGAAGTTCAAGTAAAGATGCTCTGCCTGAGGCAGGGGTGAGGACAGGGCAACCCTTCTCCCGACTTCTCACCCAAAACGTCCTTTGAGAGGCCTCTTCAGAGCATGGCCACAGCATCAGCGACCTGCATCCTTGCTTGCTCTCTGCCTGCAACCGCCACTGGATCACAATGACCAGTCAGCTCTCACGGCCAAGATCGCCCCTGCCTCCCACTCTCCAACTGCCCATCCTCTCCAGGAACTGAGATGGCAGACCAGTCAGTTTCTAGTTCTCGTCGACCCCTCTGGCACCTAAACACCAGGCATACCACCCCATCGCCTCTGTTGGCAGAAACGACTTGAGTGAAGGACCAGGACAAAGGCTGTCTTACAAGAAGCATCAAACCCTTTTGTACATACAGCCTTCCTCTCTTTCTTGTTTCAGAACCTTGTTTTATCTTCTTTATTAGCTATGGGACATGAATCAATACAGAGATACTTAATATACCCAGGGATATTTTACATTTAAACCGAGATTCCCTACTGAGAGGGGATACAGCTCCCCACGCATCTTCATGTCCCCAGGACCCATTTCTTGTGACATATACTTGTGTCCAGTGACCCAGTGATGTGTCCAGAGTTTTGCTACAGACATTTCAACATGTAAAGTGATATGGTTCTCAGCAAGCAGCACTGTCCTCGGCACACTAGCAGGACAGAAACTCTTGACTTTTACGCACAAGCTGCACTCTCAAAGGGCTTCCCTGGTGGCTCAATGGAAAAGAATCCACCTGACAATGCAGGAGATGCAAGTTCAAGCCCTGGCTCCGGAAGATCCCTTGGAGAAGGAAATGGCAACCCACTCCAGTATTCTTGCCTGGAGAAGCCCATAGACAGAGGAGGGCTACAGTCCATGGGGCCACAAAGATTCAGACACAACCAAGAGACTAAACAACAAAAACAAATATTCTCAAAAGAACAAAGTATCCCACGATGGAAAATGGACAGGAGGAAAAAAATAACACTAGGAAACAGCTTACGTTTGTGGCTTCTCTGAAAACAAAACTACTGAGAAAAACTAACAACAATGATCTAAATAGACAAAGCAGACAAAAGCGAGCATAATTCAGGAGAGATTTCTACTTGTCCCTTGCAAGTTTCACCGTATCTTTATCCCAGATTTTCTTGTTTAATTAATCATTCTAAAGCATCTACTAACTTGGAAATGTTGTCTTTTTTTTTTTTTTCAGTTAATGCCTTCTCACCCTGTGGCTAGGTCCATTTGTCAGGGATTTATGACTTAGACTCTTAAATACAAAATCCAGAGAAAACAGGAAAGGGATTTAGGGAGCAGGGTTGGGGGCAGCTACCTGCCTGGGTGTTTATCTTTGGGGAGAAAAAGAGAAAATAAGAGAAACACAGGCTCTGTCCTGAGGGAAAGAGTTGCAGGATGCAACAAGCCCAGCATTTCTTGCTTTTTGCCACGGGGAAAATACTTATTTTCCATTACAGTGTTGATCTTGCCTTACAGGACGAGGTAGCTGAGTTTGTTTGTATCAGCTCAAATCCCACTTTCATTTTGGTACTGCATAGGGAAATCATGGGCTTCCCCAGTGGCTCAGTGGTAAAGAATTCGCCTGCAATGCAGGAAACGCACATTCAATCCCTAGGTCTGGAAGATCCCCTGGAGGACGCTATGGCAATCCACTCCAGTATTCTTGCCTGGAGAATCCTATGGAGAGAGGAGACTGGTCCATGGGGTCACAAGAGTCGAATCTACACATACACACACACACAAAGGCAATGGCCAATGCAAAGTGAAATGTGGTTGGTTTAGGAGTCCTTGGATAGAGCTCTAAGAGTCTCTTCCATCTGCTAAGCCCAAATCCAAAATGCAATGCTCCATGGAGCACCCACAGGAGAAGAGCACAGACATTAAGATAGTCAGGCCTCCCCCAGGAGGCACAGCCCAGCTCAGCCCGGATGGGAGAACACAAAAGAGGCCATACACTTATGCACAAAGTTTTGCCACAACCCAGCTCACCGTGAACATCTGGGTCCTAGATCCTAAACCCCAGTAGGTAAGTGTTTCCTCCCTTTGGGGAGGAGAAAGAAAATTTAGAAAGAGATGCAATTTTAGCTTCTGGTTCTACATAACAAAGGAAGTTAACCAGGAAATACACATTGAAGGACTTAAGACCCCACAAAAAAAGCTGATTCTCTTTGTTCAAAGACAGGTTCCATATCCAATTACATGGATTACCATTTTTGGAGATCCTAAATAGAATAACTGATACTTAACATAAAGATTATAATCACCCTTGTTTTATGTATCTCTGGTGATTCAGAGAGCACATAGGAATCTTGAATTAGCCTGGAGGTCTTTACTATGAAAGTAATAATGCTAAGAGTTAACTAAGTTTTCCTGAGTGTTCACTCTGGCAGAGCTTCTGCTTCATATACTCTAAGTGTAGAAATACACAATGACTCTATGCGTGTGTGCTCGCATGCTGAGTTGTCTCAGTCGTGTCTGACTCTTTGTGACCCCATGGACTGTAGTCCCTGCACTCCCTTGTCCATAGGACTCTCCAAGCAAGAATACTGGAGTGGGTTGCCATGCCCTCCTCCAGGGGAATCTTCCCGACTCAGGGATGGAACCTGCCTCTCTTATGTCTCCTGCATTAACAGACAGCTTCTTTACCACTAGCGCCATCTGGGAAGCCCAATGACCCTATGGATGACTATAATTATTTTTCTAATATTTTTTAATATTTATTTATTTGGCTGCACCGGGTCATTGTTGCGGCATGTGGGATCTTTTGTTGGGGTGCATGTGGAGTCTTTCGTTGAACTCTAGCTGAGGCTCTCAGGCTTAGTTGTCGTGTGGTATGTGGAATCTTACTTCCTTGACCAGGGATCGAACCCACGTCTCCTGAATTGCAACGGGGAATTCTTAATCACTGGATCACCGGGGGAGTCCCTGGCTGACTGTAATTATTACCCCCCATTTTGAAGACATGGAAGCTGAGTTGTAGAACGTGAGATCATGCCTGTCACCTGTTTCCACAGTTTGCGTGGCTGGCTGATTCCAGACTCAGCCCTGAACTGCCCTCTATCATTTCCCAGGCAATTTTTAGTGCCGCTGTAAGAGTCGATTTAGAGTTCTAGGTAACGCCACCGGCTCAGCATTTGCAGGTATGGCTACTCGTAGAATCATGTAAAATAGGTCTTTAATAATACCTGCAATACACCAAAACCAAGAAGCGAAAGAAGTGCATAGCCTTTCATTTTCAAAAGCATGCCCTTTATTGTTTGTTTTTTAAATTAATTTGTATTGGCATACAATGGCTTTACACTGTTAATTTCTACTGCACAGCAAAGTGAATCAGCTATACGTATACATATATCCCCTCTTTTTGGATTTCCTTCCCATCTAGGTCACCACAGAGCGCTGAGTGGAGTTGCCTGGGCTATACAGTAGGCGCTCATTAGTTATCTATTTTATACACAGCATCAGTGGTGTATGTGTGTAGACCCCAATCTCATGGCCTTTTCTAAGTAACCAGCTGTTCCCCACCTTGAGAAAAGAAAAGAAAGTCAGAAAGGTGAGCTGAGGATTGGCAGTTGGCAAATTTAGTCAAAGAGGGCATTCTCCAACCCCACAGAGCCTCTCCCTGGAGGGTAAGTCTCTTAGATGGCTGAGCTGATGGGGAGGGTTCACCTAAGGTTAAATGTGTCAGTGGAGACAACCACCAGCAGAGCCTGCGTCTGATTACAGCTTTCTACATAGGCCTAAGGGACAGAGCTGGAGAAGACGGAGGAAGTAGGCCCTGGCATCCAAGCCCAGAAAGGCAATCGTCTGAAAGATCTGGGTTCCTTCAGTGGCACGACACTGTGGTTTGGGGACTCTTCTGTTTTGTTTTCACCATGCGGCATGCGGGGCCTTGGTCTGTCACCAGGGGCTGAACCCTTGTCCTCTGCAGTGGAAGCGGAGCCCTAACCACTGGACCACCAGGGAGTTCCCGACACTGTGTACTAGCCTGGGGTGTGTGTGTGTGTGTGTGTGTGCATTCAGTCACATCTGACTCTTTGCAACCCCATGGACTGTAGCCCACCAGGGTCCTCTGTCCATGGGATTTTTCCAGGCAAGAATACTGCAGTGGGATACCATTTCCTACTCCAGGGGATCTGTCCGAACTCAGGGATCAAATCTGTATCTACTGGCAGGTGGATTCTTTATCACTAGCGCCAGATGGGAAACCCATGAGCTTGTTGGCTGCCTTAACCAAGTACCCCAGACTCAGTGGCTTAAACAAAGGGTATTTGTTTTCTCACAGGCTGGAGGCTGCAATGTGAGATCAGGTGCGGGCAGGGTGGGTTTCTTCCGAGGCCTCTCCCCTTGGGCTTGTAGACGGCCACTTTTTCACTGTGTCCACCTTTCCTCTTTATTATAAAGACTCTGTCCCACTGGATTAGGACCCACCCCTAAAGACCTCTTTTCAATTTAATTACCTCATTAAAGACCTTACCGGGTTTCCCAGGTGGCTCAGTCATAAAGAATCCACCTGCAATTCAGGACCCGTGGGTTCAGTCCCTAGGTCGGGAAGATCCCCTGGAGAAGGAAATGGCAACCCACTCCAGTATTCTGGCCTGGAAAATTCAATAGACAGAGGAGCCTGACGGGCTACAGTCCCCAGGGTCGCAAAAGAGTCGGACGTGACCGAGCAACTAAACAACAGCAGGAAAAACCTTACCTCCAAACATGGTTCCATTCGGAGGCTCTACAGGTTAAGACTTAAAAACGCCTTTAGTGGGGGAGGGGGAGAACGACAACTCAGCCTGGAACACACGCTGTGGCAGTTCTTTAGTGAAGGTGTGGTTGCTGATGTCATTTATACGTCTGTTGGTTTTTAAAGACAAGCAGCAGCAGACACTAGACTCTGGCCGAGGGGAGGGTTGGGGGTGCAACTCTGAGATGAGTTCTTGAAGGGCTCAGACATCAGGGTCTTGGAGAAGCCAGAATCAGCTCTCACCTAGAGAAACGCTAAAGGGGAAAACTCCTTGGGAGGAATTCAACAACCCTGTAAGTTCCCTGCATCTTTAAAACACAGGCCTGGGGAGCCTTCGTAAAATACATACCATCCAAACTGAGAGGTAAGAATTGGGAAAACTTTAAGGTCTGGACCACTGGTCCAGGCCAGTGCTGTTTGCTCAGGGTGATTCCTCCTGTCTTAAAGCACTGCACTGGGGGCTGGGGGAGGAATGGATGCGACCAACAAAGCCATCAGCTGCCATCATCAGGTGGGTGAAATGGTTAAACGTCCAGCCAGAGAGGGGGTGTGCTGCCAACGGTTCAGGCCTAGTTCCTGGAGAAAATGACACTGTCACGTCTCAGGCATGGCTCCTGCCGTAAGCTGACACTAAATGGAGAAAAAGCTGAACCCACCCCTCTGCACATCTGAGTCTTAAAATCACAGAAGAGTCATGGCATTCCGCAAAGTCCACAGTGCCCCAGCAGCCCTAACATGAAACGCACATGGTCCATTCTAAGAAATAATCAAATTACCCTCTACATCCAAAGACCCAGCTTGCAAAGCCTGAAAACATTAAGTGTTTCACAAACAGACACATAATTTTCTTTGCAATCCAAAAGGAAATCCAAGAAGTAGCCCAACAAATGGGGAAGATGTCAGGACACCCTCCCCAGGATTTGCAAAGATTCTGCAGATAATCTAATAAGCATCACAGAATTCCAGAACCTCCCATTGCATCGGCTGCCAGAACAGCCAGCTCTGCCCTCCCTAGGACACGGCCGCTGCTGTACCATTTGGAAAGCTGTCTCGTTTGCTCACGAAGAATCTGCCGCAGAACATGCCGTGCTCTCCAAATGTTCCCCTAGAGGCCCCAGAAACAAGGCTCCAGAGTTCAGGCGAAGTCATAAAGTAGATTTCTTACAAATGTTAAATCATGATTAATGATCCCAAAGACACCTCTCTGACTGTCGACTGCAGTTGGGAGGAACACATTCACATACAGTCAGCCCCAAAGAAGAAAGGGCAGACGGTGGAATTCGCAAAGGTTCACTTGACCTTGAGCAGTTACTTCAAGTGTGGCCCTGAGCCTGCAGCCTCAGCAGGACCTGTTAGAAACGCAGACCGGGGAGAGGGACCACTCCAGGCCTCGGATGGTGATTTTGATGCACAGGCCAGTTAGGAAGTGTTGATTTAGTGGTTTGGAAGGAGGCTTTGGGAGGTGTCCCTGGTTGCTCAGTGGTAAAGAATCTGTCTGCCAATGCAGGAGACGCAGGTTCAATCTCTGGGTCAGGACAATCCCCTGGAGGAGGAAATGGCAACACACTCCAGTATTCTTGCCCGGAAAATCTCACGGACAGAGGAGCCTGGTGGCCTACAGCCCATGGGGTGGCAAATGAGTCAGACATGAATCAGTGACTAAACAACAAACACCTTACCTCCAAATATGGTGACGTTCAGAGGCTCTATAGGTGAGGACGTAAACATATGACTTTGTCAGGTTAAGGATGGTGGGCGGGGGCGGGGACAATTCAGTCCAGAACACACACATACACTACCATGTGTAAAAGAGACAGTTAGTGGGAAGCTGCTGTATGGCACATGGAGCTCAGCTCGGTGCTCTGTGATGACCTAGAGGGATGGAAGGGAGGCTCAGGAGGGAGGGGATATATTAATATGTACACATATAGCTGATTCAATTTGTTGTATGTCAGAAATTGACACAACATTGTAAAACAGTTATACTCCAATTATAAAATTAAATTTTTTAATTTATGAAAAAAAAAAACCCACTGGACATTCACAAGGTGTCTTAGTTCGGGGACAGTTTACCAGAGACTGGATAGCTTAAACAACAAATCTTTATTGCTCACAGTCCTGGAGGCTAGGCAGTCCAAGGTGCCAGCCGATTCTGTATGTGGTGAACGCTGCTTCCTGGTTTGGAAATGGCCACCTCGTGGCATCCTGACACGGTGGAGACCAGAGAAAGAAAGCAAGCTCTCCTGTCTCTTCCTATTCAAGGCACTAATTTCATTCATAAGGACTCAACCTCATGACCTACTCACCCTCCAAAGGCCCCATCTCCTAATGCTATCATATGGGGAGTTAGGATTTCAACCTATGAACTTGGAGGATGGGGGAGAAACAAACATGAGTCCATAACTCAGGGGTACAGTCAAGACCAAAATGAGATACTGCTTGTGAAAGCAACCTGTAAAATACAAAGCATGGCCTATTTCCTACCACTCATTTTCATATGACATCTTAATAAAACTCAAAAACTCACCATTCTCTGATTGCAGTGATGGTCTAGAGTATAAACATATATTAAAGTGTATCAAATTGTAGATTTTAAATATGCATTGTTAATTAGATAGGAATTATACCTCAATAAACCTGTAAAGAAAATCTAATTGCTGACTCTGGCTTTCAATATGTCTAAATAGTTTGTACAGACTAACTCTTCTGCAGGTAACAATGATCAAATCTAGACAAAACATATTAATGATTTTTTTAACTTATATTTTAATTAGAGGCTAATTACTTTACAATATTGTATTGGTTTTGCCATACATTAACATGAATCCACCGCGTGTGTACACATGTTCCCAATCCTGAACCCCCCTCCCACCTCCCTCCCCATACCATCCCTCTGGGTCATCCCAGTGCACCAGCCCCGAGCATCCTGTATCTTGCATCGAACCTGGACTGGCGATTTGTTTCTTATATGATATTATACATGTTTCAATGCCATTCTCCCAAGTCATCCCCCACCTCCCTCTCCGACAGAGTCCAAAAGATTGTTCTATACATCTGTGTCTCTTTTGCTGTCTCGCATACAGGATTATCGTTACCATCTTTCTAAATTCCATATATATGCGTTAGTATACTGTATTGGTGTTTTTCTTTCTGGCTTACTTCACTCTGTATAATCGGCTCCACTTTCATCCACCTCATTAGAACAGATTCAAATGTATTCTTTTTAATGGCGTGCTGCGATTCATGGGGTCACGAAGAGTCGGACACGACTGAGCGACTGAACTGAACTGAACTGAATACTCCATTGTGTATATGTACCACAGCTTTCTTATCCATTCATCTGCTGATGGACATCTAACGATTTTTTTAAAAGAAAGTATTTAAAGGTACTAGAGAAGGACCAAAAGCAGGCAGAAATGAACCAGAGTCTACCTTTGAAAGGCAATTGCTGAAGCTGAGATTTGTAAATTTGAAGCAGCCTTTACTTGAAGTGTTGGTTGCTCAGTCATGTTCAACTCTTTGCCACCCCATGGGCTATAGCCTGCCATGCTCCTCCATCCACGGGATTTTCCAGGCAAAAATACTGGAGTGGGTTGCCATTTCCTTCTCCAGGGGATCTTCCCAACCCAGGGAGGCACTACCCAATTTGCATGTATCTAGGGATGGCGGGTTTCCCAGCTGGCACTAGTGGTAAAGAACTCACCTGCCAATGTAGGAGATCTAAGAGACTCAAGTTCAAACCTTAGATCAGGAAGATCCCCTAGAGGATGGCATGGCAACCTATTCCAATATTCTTGCCTGGAGAATCCCATGGATGGAGGAGCCTGGTGGGCTACGGTCCATACAGTCGCAGGAGTCAAACATGACTGAAGTGACTTAGCACACACACAGGAATGGCAGAAAGCCACAGCCTTAACTGGCTTGAAGCATCAGAGGAAAACTCAGTGGCCAGAAGAATAGCCAAAAAGTTACAGGTAAAATCCTTGGAGGAAAGCAACTATAGATGGGGTGAGCCCAGAAAATCTGTGTGTAAATTCACCCAAATTTCTGGCTGACTTCTAAACTATACATGGAAGTGAGAGACCTCAGGAGATGACATGAAAAAGCAGCAACTAGAAATGAAATAAGTGCAGATGTCAGCTGCTCCCCAGCACAAGGCTCTGAGCTTGGACTTTGAAACCAGCGAAGTCAACTGTCAGAACAAAAATCTTATTGAAAGGAACAGAACAGGATGCAGAATTTCTAAAACATGTATTTCATAATGTCCAAGAACCAATTTTAAAAGTCACTGAACATGCAAAATATAATCCATCTTAGACAAAGGTAATTTTTAAATTAACTCAAAGATGATCCAGATGTTCAAATTCCAAACAAGGACTTAAAGCAGTTATTGTACGAATGTTCAAAAAAAATTTAATGAAAATACATACACAATTAAAAAGCAGCTGAGAGATTTCAGCTGCCGACAAAGGTCCGTCTATTCAAGGCTATGGTTTTTCCAGTGGTCATGTATAGACGTGAGTGTTGGACTATAAAGAAAGCTGAGTGTCGAAGAATTGATGCTTTTGAACTGTGGTGTTGGAGAAGACTCTTGAGAGTCCCTTGGACTGCAAGGAGATCCAACCAGTCCATCCTAAATGAAATCAGTCCTGAATATTCATCGGAAGGACTGATGCTGAAGCTGAAACTCCAATACTTTGGCCACCTGATGCAAAGAACTGACTCATTGGAAAAGACCCTGATTCTGGGAAAGGCAGGAGGAGAAGGGGACAACAGAGGATGAGATGGTTTGATGACATCACTGACTTGATAGACATCAACTTTGAGCAAGTTCCGGGAGTTGGTGATGGACAGGGAAGCTTGGCATGCTGCAATCCATGGGGTCACAAAGAGTCGGACACAACTGAGCAACTGAACTGAACTGAACTGAGAGATCTCAGAAAACTAGATACTATGCAAACAGAACCAAATGGAAATCCTAAAAATAGAAACGAACAATAACTGTCAAAAATAATTGGAATGATATCAACAGCACATTGGTGATAGCAGACGAATCAGTGAACTTCAAGATAGATCAACAGAAACTAACCTGAAGAACAGAAAAATAAATTGAAGAAAATGAGTTCAACTTAAATTTGGAGTACCAGAAGCAGCAGAAACAGATAATGGGGCTGGAATACTTTTCAAAGAAATAAATGTAAAACTTCCAAATTTAATGAAAGACAAACATAGATTTACAAAACTCAACAAAACGTAAGTAGGATAAAGAAAACCACATCCAAATAAACTGCTAAAATATAAAAGTTAACATCCTGAAAACAGCCGGAAAAAAGTGACATGGTACATCTCTGGGAATAATAACAATGACCAAGAAAACAATAATAAAAATAATCCAAATGGTGAACTTCTCATCAGAAACCATGGAGGACAGAAGACAATGGAATGGTATCTTTAATATACTGGGCAACAATTCCTGTCAACCCAGAATTCAGCATGCAGCAAAACCATCCTTCAAAAATGAAAATGAAATAAAGGTATTTTCAAATAAACAAAATTAGAGAATTCATCATAAGCAGACCTGCAGTATAAAAATGCTAAAGGAAGTTCTTCAGCCTAAAGGAAAAATGACTGCAGATGCTAATTCAAATCTACGGGAAGGCATGAATATCACTGGAAATGATGTGCATTCAGTGGTCTCTGAATTAAGAACGGAGGATGATGGAAAATACAGAGTTTAGAAGATCACTTAAATCTTTAGGCAAGCAAACTTTATCCTTCTGGTTTATTTTCCTTTATTTCAACAGAAATAAACACTCACTCTGTATCAAACTTCAGTGTTGATTTTAAAATGCTACAACTCTTTCCAAAACATCTCAAAAGTTTCGACTAAAAATGTTCTGGCAAAATGTTCCCAATTTGATGATTCTATTCATATAAGACATAATCTATAGCCTAAATTCAGTTGAGTGGTCTACTCAGGTTTCTTGATAACAGCTAAGGTCCGTATACAGGCAGGATGCAATAATTTTAATAAGAATTTCAAGACATAAATAACCTCACACAAATTATCCATGTGCTCTTTTAAGCCGATTGCTGATAAGAATCATTTAGAACAAAATATCCCTCTGTCCTGTTCCCTGTTTTTTCCCAAGCTGGTACTCTTAACTGGAATGTTTATTCTATCACCTCTGTCATCTTAGATATCCAACTCTGACTCTCAAAGTATAGCTCAACTGCCTTCTCAAAGAAACTTCCCTCTTCTCTCTAGGCAGAAAGGCTCCTTCCTTCAATATAACTCTTTCTACATTTCAGGGCTTTCTAACTTGAATGAGAGTAATTTATGTACAAGCTACAGTGAAGCAGAATAAACAGAACCAGGGGGACTTCCTGATGGTCCAGTGGTTAAGAATCCACCTTCCATTGCAGAGGACATAGGTTCGATCCTTGGCTGGGGAGGATCCCACATGCCGCAGAGCCACTAAGCCCACACACTGCAATTACTTGAGCCCATGAGCTCCAGAACCCCTGTGAACCTGCAGTGAAGATTTCACATGCCACAACAAAGACTCAACACAGCCCAAAACTAAATAAATATTAAATATATGTATGTACCAGAACCTACCCAGGAAAGATGATACTAAATCAGATTCCAGAGGTAGGAAGTCAGGAGTGAGGAGTAGGGTGCAGTGTTCCCAGGGAAGCAGGTTTTCTGGGACACCGGGTGGATGGAGACAGTGATACTGCTCAGGGTCATCTGGGCACTGGCTCTGCTCTCTGCCCTAGGGATGCAGGAGGGGATGGAACCTTGTTGATCCTGAGTCTGACCTGGGAATCAAGAAAGCCCAGGGTCTATCAATGTCCCATACAGTGTGGCTTGCCCTCTCCTTCGGGGCAAAAGTATACATGCTCCAAGAGACACCAGCAACAGTGCACACCATGCGGAGCCCAGAGGCAAGGAAGAGCCCAGTGGGCATATCTTACATCTGCTCCTGCTCAGAGCTCTGTATACTTGGAGCTTGGTGATCAGCATGTAGCCCCAGGCATCATCACTCCTAGAGACAACGCTTTTTCAAGCAATGTTGGCCTTCAGTTTACACTTGAAGTATTTCGGTCCCAGCATACCACAGGTGCTCAATAATTGCCTGGTGGATGAATTCAGTAAGTTCTGGGTTCTGATTGGTGGCTCTGACTCCACTGAAGGAAGCAAATGCTGAGAGTCCCAGCACTCAGCAGGCAGAGAGGCCAGGAAACCCAACTCAGTTCAAAGCTATCAGAAAACTATTACTAGGAAACTCAGTTGACCAATCCTAGAATGATGCTGCATCTATGGCTTTACAGCTTATAAAGCTATTCTGATGCAGGTTTTACTGACAAATCAATGGGACCCCAAACCCAAACTTCTTCCTTATCATCTCCCCTTTCCTGATGGGGTCTGTCCTGCTATCTGTTGGGTTGGCCATAAAGTTCGTTCGGGTGTGGAACCCAAATGAGCTTTTTGGCCAACCCAATATTTTGCCTTTCTATGAATGATGACCCTCACTGTAGATGTCTGGGTGTCATCTCAGACTCCTTGATCTTCCTTTTCCCCCACATCGAACTACAAATTCTGTCATTTCAGTCCTTAGACTACATTTTCCAAAAAAGGGTCAACAGCAATAGAGGAAGTCCCCTACATACAAATGAGTTCTGTTCTGAGACCATGTTCATAAGTCCAACTTGTTTGTAAGTCCAACAAAATTAGCCGAGGTACCCAACTAACACCATCGGCTATATAGTACTGTACTGCAACAGGTTTACAATTGTTGCTGTTTAGTGGCTAAGCCATGTCCAGCTCTTCTGCAACCCCATGGCCAAGATCTCACACCTTACTGCCAAGGCTCTGCTATGACCTCTGCATAGAGGAACTCCTCTCTGTCTTCTTCTTCTGTCATTCTATGAAAATGTCAACACTCAGTTCAGATGCCCCCTCCTTCCCCCAGTATTCCAAGCAGACCCCATAGCAGCACCCCAGTGGCTATGGTTTACTGTCCATCATCTCACTCCAGCTTGAGTAAGACCTTCTCAAGGGCAGGGCAGGCTGGCACCCATTGGTCCACTTGATGCCTGACGCTGTGTTGGTGTAACCAGAAGTTGGGTCTGGCTGCTCACCACTCAAAAGCCAATAAAGAGGCAAGGTTAGTGAAAAGCAATGTTTGCTTTATTTTGGGTGCCAGCAACCAGGGCGGCTGGCAGGGCAGGGGGTGGTGGGGGGATGGTGAGGGATGGACTCCTTTCCAAAGGCCGCCTAATCAGTGAAAGTGTTAGCTGCTCAGTTGTGTCCAACTCTTTGTGACCCCATGGACTGCAGCCCACCAGGCTCCACTGCCCATGGGATTCTCCAGGTAAGAATACTGCAGTGGGTAGCCATTCTTCTCCAGGAGATCTTCCTGACCCAGAAATCAAACATGGGTCTCCCACATTGCAGGCAGATTCTTTACCACCTGAGCCACAGGAAATCCCCTGACAATCAGGGGACAAGAGATTTTATAGATGGAAGCAGGGGGCTACATGCAGAAACAGCACAGTCAGCTCTGACAGTCATCTTGAAATTGGTCATGCAGTGGTCTGATCAGTGCCATTTTGATTGTTCTAAGTATGGTTAGTATTCAGTTCCAGGGTTGCTCTGCTTCCATTTCCTTGAGGCCAATTTTCGGAATTATGGCAGCTTATGTCATGGCTGCAGTCTGGTCACCATGTGGTTAATTTCTTCCACCTGGTAGGGGTTTCAGTATCCACAAACAGCTTACAGGATACGGCTCAGAATATTATCTATAGCCCTTAAGAAGAAACTAAAGGTTCCTGACTTTGCTTACTGTGTATGTGTGTGTATTAGTCACTCAGTCGTGTCCAACTCTTTGCTACTCCATGAACTGTAGCCCACCAGGCTCCTCTGTCCATGGAATTCTCCAGGCAAGAATACTTCAGTGGGTAGTCATTCCCTTCTCCAGGGGATCTTCTCAACCCAATGACTGAACCCGGGTCTCCCTCACTGTAGGTAGATTCTTTACCATCTGAGCCAGCAGGGAAGCCCTTGCTTACCAACTAAACTATTATTTTGTCCTACTTTTCTTTGCTTCTGCATTTTCTCACTTCCCTGGTTAAACTTATTCTTTGGTTAAAGTTTTTTGAGAGACAAAAGGCAGGTGGAGGACACGGGGTCCTGCTTCGTTTCACGGGGACACAGAATGCACTGAAGAGTCTCTTAAGTTGTCTCAAAGAAAAAACCTCAGACAGAACTCGCTTCAAGCACAAGTGTACTCAGCCCTCCTCATTCTCTCCCACCCTCACCTGATCCCCATTTATTGTAGTTATACAATCTCCAAATTCAACTGACATCTACTGAGTGCCTACTCTCTTCCAAGCACTGCTTTAGGTATTGAGGATACAAAGTGAATACATCAGACAAAAGTCCCTGTGCTCATGTGGCTTCCTTTTAATAGCAAAGATAAAAATATTAGAAAGATAAACTATTTAGTCACATCATTAGGTTAAACACTGTCTCATCCCAGGAAGCAATGACACGTATCATCTTCTCAAAATATGCACAGCCTAAGAGTTAAAAGCCATGGTCATACCGTGACCCCAGGAGGGCAAGCCTGCCATCTTGTTTCCCACTGACATGGCTGGGGATTCCAGGATCCAAATCCAGAACCATTCCACCAAGTCCTGAGAATTCCTGAGGTCGCTACCTGCACCACCGTCCCCATCTGAGGCTCACAGAAACAACCAAATCATATCATTACCCCAGGTTCTCCTATAACAGGCAAGACAGTGTCCAGGGACAGGGTCCAGCGGCTACACAGAACATTGTGTTGTGACCAAAAGAAAGGAAAAGACTTCCTCCTCTTAAAACAGAGCAATCCTAATCATGATAACATGAAATATATAGTCACTTGTCAGTGGCATAAAACCCAAATCCCCATCTTCTCCTGGATTTCCTTGTCCCGCCGTCAGTTCCTTCATAACCTCTCTTCTCTTTGCATTTAGGACAGAACAACATCCTCTTTCTAAACCAAACGCAAAGCACCAAGACATCTCAAAGGCACGCAAACTGCTTTTCTGAGTCATCAGTGTCCTCTGTTCATTTAAAAAATCATGAGGTTTGCATGCAATTCCAAAGCTAGTAGTGGCGCTAGTAGTAAAGAACCTGCCTACCGACGCAGGAGATAAGACATGAGGCTTCAGTCCCTGGGTTGGGAAGATCCTCCGGAGAAGGAAATGGCGGCCCACTCCAATGTTCTTGCCTGGAGAATCCTATGGACAGAGGAGCCTGGCGAGCTACAGTCCGTGGGGTTGCAAAGAGTTGTACACAACTGAAGCGACTTAGCACACCAAAGCTAAGGGATGTTTATTTATTCAGTACACATGTATTAAGCTCTTATAATGTGTAAAGCAACATGAAACTAGGAGATGGTGACACAGTCTTGCCTTCAGGTAGCTTTCGCTCTAGAGGGCTTAGTCTTTATGAGGTCCTCAGCACGAAAGAGAAATCAAAACCAACAAGGTCCTCCTGCAGAGCACAGGGAACTATTCAATATCCCCTGATAAGCCATAATGGAAAGGAATGTTGATATGTGTATGTGTAACTGAATCACTCTGTTATAGAACAAAAAGTAACACAACAGTGTAAATCAACCATACAATGTAAGTTTTTTTAAAAAGCAAAAAAGAAATATTTTCAATGATACAATACTCATTACAAAAAAAAGCATCTATCCATTGCTTTGGGGCATAGCCAAGATTCTTAGATAAAACTAGAGAAAAGGATTATTCCAGGGCTCTTATGATCCATTCCTGAACCTGGCTAACTTTACCAATGGTTCTGATGAACACATACACCTTCAAATCTCCTTTTCACTTTTTTGCCCTCTTATGAAATTCTTCCTACATCATGTTTTCTTTTGTCCCACAGGGTTATCTCCTTTCTAGTCCTCAATATCTTTCTTTTCCATAAAATCTCTCTCACATTTAGCACATACAGGTAATGCCAACAACTGAAAAGTCAAGCAAAAAGATCAGGTGGCGGGCAGCCATTCTTTCCAGAAGGTAAATCCAAACCAAATGCAAAATCCAAACCAGTCAAGGAAAACACTCTAGAAACTCTCATCCACGTTGTCCTGGCTGCAAACCCCCTTACTCCTGCATTCTTCACGATCTCTCTTTACAAATGCGATCACAAAAATCAGTTAAAGAAAAACCATTTCCAAGCCCAGCAATTACTCAAGGAATGATTTACAACCTACACACCCTCCCTTTCACACTCAGCCGCATCGTGTGTATTTCTAATATGTGTGTGTGCTAAGTCTCTTCAGTCATGTCCAACTGTGTGTGACCCTATTGACTGTAGCCCTCCAGACTCCTTTGTCCATGGAGTTCTCCAGGCAAGAATACTGGAATGAGTTGCCATGCCCTCCTCCAGGGATCTTCCCAATCCGGGGATCCAGCTCATGTCTCTTATGTTCTCCTGCATTGGCAGGCTGGTTCTTTTCCACTAGCGCCACCTGGGAAGCCTGTGTTTCTAAATAGTTACAAGCAATTCTCAGTGGTCTCTGGCAACATCCAAGCACCTTTCTCAAATAAAGCAAAAGTAAACAGCACAAAAACTGCAGAATCAAAAAACCCTTTGGCACTACACAGCAAATTCCATTACAGTGGGATGCAAGGTTCCAAACTGTTCAATGAGATAAAAAAACCCAGCTTGCATTCATTTTACATTTTACATTCTGCAGTAGCTATAAGCACAAATCACAAAGAATTGACCAAAGTACATGGTAATTCACCTCTCAAATTAGTAACTTACAGGTAATTAGAAATCAAGAATTTCTAATGACCATATTTCTGAGACATACATTTTCTTTCTAAAATAATTACTCATAGAGATATTCCCTCTACGAAATTTTTTTTCTCTAGTACTGTTCTTCCCTCGATCTCACTAGGCACCCTGAACACAGAAAATTCCCATAAAGACTTTCCACTAATCATGTATCATGAAGTCGTGTAATCATCTGCCTCTATCCCATTTAACAATAAAAGTGAAAAAAAAAATAACTAAACAGCACAGAGTATTTAAAATAGCTATAAAGTATAATGGCATTTGTTTAGTAAATGTCCATTAAAAAGCAAAGTTCAGGACCATATGTTCCCAGACCTGTATAGCCTGGAGAGAAATTTATCAAACACCATGAATTACTTGAGGGGCAATTTAACTCCCAATGAGCCATCTCTTTACCAGTGTTAAAACACCAAGCACCCCATCATTACAGCATGCATTCATGCACGCACACTTGAACACACACTTAAAATTCAAAATAAGCTAAACTTTAAATAGAGCTTCGGTCTTAGAACATACCCTTTTTTGATCTACTCCTTTGAGAGGGGAGGGGAGAACAACACCCTATATATTCTTATGGAAATGGAAAATTTCACTCTCATTCATTCATTCACTCATTTTATAAACACATTTAATATCAAGGCAAGACACAAATATAATAAAACTCAGCCATCCTCCACATGGAGACTATAGTCAAACAGGAACAAGAAACAAAAAACAAAACAATTAAGAAAAAACAAACATGTTGTAAATGTAACACAAAGGAAGCAGACTGGATGAACAGAATTTGCACTCACATAAAAAAAGGTCAGACAGCCTGGCCACAGCAACAGCCCATTTAAAAAGTAAACAAAACGATGTAAGAAATCATGATGTAAAACCCAAGTAAGGGACTTCTGCTGCTGAGTCCCTTCAATCATGTCCAACTCTGTGCGACCCCATAGACGGCAGCCCACCAGGCTCCCCCATCCCTGGGATTCTCCAGGCAAGAACACTGGAGTGGGTTGCCATTTCCTTCTCCAATGCATGAAAGTGAAAAGTGAAAGTGAAGATGCTCAGTCGTGTCCGACTCTTTAGAACCCCATGGACTGCAGCCCACCAGGCTCCTCCGTCCATGGGATGTTCCAGGCAAGAGTACTGGAGTGGGGTGCCATTGCCTTCTCCAAAATGGAGTAACAGAGACAAAATGTACTCTCCCACCTGAAACCAGCAAAAAAGACAAAACATATAAAGAGAACCCTTCTCAAGACACTGGGTATCAGGCAACAAAGCACAATGATCCCTAAGAGACAGGAAACAGATGAGGTGAGCCATTACCTTGACAGCCATTTCTAGACCACAGTGCGGGGGGTGGGAACCCAGGCAGCCAGCAGCTTCCCTGAGTTGAGGGGATAAAGATTAGAGTCCAGAGAAACCAAGGCAGTGTGCTGGAGAGGAGAGAGTCAAACAGAGAAAGAATTCCAGAGATCTGCAGAGGGGACCCTCCTGTGTCAGCTGAAGACGGGTCAGTGCATTTGTGTGAAGAAAGGATCCAAGGCTGGGGAAAAAACCTCCCAGAAGGATTAGAGGTAACAGTACCTGGAACTCATAAAGGTCCAGGAAAAAATGTCCGTTGCTACCAGTCAACAGATACACAGATGCAGTAATTATAAATGAAATTTTAGCAAATCAAATACAGCATTAAATTTAAAAGATGGCTGGTGGAGGGAGATAAATTAGGAGTTCAGAATTAACAGACATGCATGACTATATATAAAATAGATAAACAGCAAGGACCTGCTGTATCACAGCACAGGGGACTCTATTCAACATCTAATGGAAAAGAATCTGAAAAGTGATATATGTATGTGTGTGTAACTGAATATACACATATACATAGAGATGTATAACTGAATCATGTTGCTATATACCTGAAACAATGTAAATCAACTATATTTCAATTAAAAAATAAAAATAATTACAAAATTAATAGATGACCAATTGGGGTTTATCCCCACTTGCAGAAACTGACTGGTTCCAAAATTCTTTGGGAAATGTAAAGGACTGAGAACAGCCAAAACAATTTAAGGAAGTACAAAGTTGGAGGACTAATACCATCCATTGCAAGACTTATAAAACTATAGTAATCAGAACAATCTGGTATTATTGCAAATGCAGATGAGCACAGCAATGGAACAGAATAAGATGTTCATAAATAGACCTACACATATACAGACAACTGATCTTCAACAAAGGTACCAAAGCACTTCATGAAGAAAGGATAATTTTTTCAACAAATGATGCTGGAACAACTAGATACCCATTCACAAAAAGGCACTTCAATCCATAACTTTGTTCATACACCAAAATAAACTCAAGACAGATCATAGATCTAAAGGTAAAACCTAAAACCAGGAAATGTAAAAAATAAAACATTAAAGAAAACTGTGGTGTCAACTGGATAGGCAAAGATTTTTTTACATAGGATACCAAAAGCATGGTCCATAAAAGAACAAATGGATTATCAGACTTCATCAAGATTTAAAACCTCTCCTGGAAAGACATTTAAAATGAAAACAAAAGCCACAGACTAGAGGCAAATATTTGTGAGTGACACATCTGATAAGGTACTTCTATCCAGAAGATATAAAGAATTCTCAAAATTCAATAATAAAAGGAAAAAAAAAGAGAAAACACATGAAAAGTTTTGAACAGAGCCTTCACCAAGGAGGTAAACAGATGGCAAATAAACACACAAGAAGATGCTCAACATCATTAGTCATTCAGGAAATGCAAATGAGAACCACAAAGAAGTATCACTGTACACATTCAAATGGCTAAAATGTAAAAGTGTGGATAAGGATCTGGAGGAACTGGAACTTCCATACACTGCTGGAGGAAATATGAAATGGAAAAAAGGTTGGCCGTTTCTTAAAAAATTGAATGTATACTTACTGTATGATCTAGCCATTCCGAGTCTAGGAATTTACTTGAGAAAAATGAAAGTTACATTCACCTAAAGCCTTGTGCACGAATGCTCCTGTCAGTCTTCTTTGGCATAGCTAAAACCTGGAGACAATCCAATGTCCATCAACAAGATAAACAAGCTGTGGCTTATCCCTATAATGGAATCTATTCAGCAATAAAAAGGAATGAATTATTGATACACACTACAACATGGATGAGTCTCAAAACAATTATGCTGAGTGAAAGAGTCAGCCAAAAAAGAATATACACTATATTATCCCCTTTATCTAAAACTCAGGAAAAATGCAAACTTATCTACAGTGACAGAAGGCAGAGAAGTAATTGCCTGGGGAAAGATGGATGGAAAGGGCAGGTGGACAGAATTAAAAAAGTGCACACGGCAACTTGGGGGGGTAATAATACGTTTATTCACTGGATTGTGGTGATGGTTTTAGGGGTGTGTGAATACCTCGTGTGTGTGTGTGTGTGCACACGCATACTTGGTCATGTTTGACTCTGCTACCTCACAGACTGTAGACCGCCCAGCTCCTCTGTCCATGGGATTTTCCAGGCAAGAATACTGGAGTGGGTTCCCATTTCCTTCTCCAAGAGATCTTCCTAACCCAGGGATGGAATCCACGCCTCTTGGGTCTTCTGCATTGGCAGCAGGGTTCTTTACCAGCGGAGCCACCAAGTAAGCCCACATGCATACATAAAAACTTATTAAATCGTACCCACTCAACATTTGCAGTTTACATTATGTTAATTACACCTCAAGCTATTTTTTTTTTTAATTTTAAGGAATTTCCTGGTGATCCAGTGCTTAGGACTTCATACTTTAGCGCTGAGAGCATGGGTTCAATCCCTGGTCGGGAACTAAGATCACACAAGTCACATAGTACAGTCAAATAAAATGGTTTTTTTAAAAAACATTAAAGCTCATAAAAAGTCCAAGTAAATAAAGAGGAATGGAGATTTCTGAACATATAAGGTGGGTATCCCCATTTTATTCTGGAGGAAACTCAGCATTACTTGTCAGATGAACAGACAGCTTCATTTTTGTCTCTATCGAGCCACTTGACATTGACCACCAAGATTCACTTGAAAAAGAAAAATCCACAGATGGGCACACTACGATTTAAGGATGAGATCGGGACAACTCTGCAAAGGACAATTCTTCAGAAGGAAGACAATTCACCAAGCTCCTCCTTAAATATTTACACTAGGTGGTTGTGATGGTTGTTGTTTACTCACTGTGTCGTGTCCGACTCTTTTGGGACTCCATGGACTGTTGGGATTTCCCAGGCAAGAATACTGGAGTGGGTTGCCATTTCCTTCTCCAGGGAGCTTCCCAACCCAGGGGTCGAACCCACATCTCCCACACTGCAGGCAGATTCTATAAGCTTGCCCTGAACTCCTAGATTCCTGCTTCACTGTTACATCTAACAAATTAAACAGGTGTGATTCCAACATTAAAAACCAAGTCTATTCTACTTGTAATACAAAGGAAAAGAGTTTCCAGGTTGAAACTAAAACACATATTTGAAATAAAATAATCAGCAACATCCAGAGAAGGTAATGGCACCCCACTCCAGTACTCTTGCCTGGAAAACCCCATGGATGGAGGAGCCTGGTAGGCTGTAGTCCATGGGGTCGCTAAGAGTCGGACACGACCGAGCAACTTCCCTTTCACTTTTCACTTTCATGCATTGAAGAAGGAAATGGCAACCCACTCCAGTCTCTTGCCTGGAGAATCCCAGGGACGGGGGAGCCTGATGGGCTTCCGTCTATGGGGTTGCACAGAGTCGGACATGACTGAAGCGACTTAGCAGCAGCAGCAGCAATCAGCAACATCAGAACTCAACCAAGGGACTTCCCTGATGGTCCAGTGGTTGAGACTTTGCCTTCCAATGCAGGGGGTGAGGGTTCAATTCCTGATCAGGGAACTACAATCACAGATGCCTCTCAGTCGAAAAAGCAGAACATAAACAACAGAAGTAATACTGTAACAAATACAATAAAGACTAAAAATGGTCCACATTAAAAAAAAAAAATCTGAAAAAAAAAAAAAAAAGAACTCAAACCAAGATCTTCAGACTCCAAGCCCAATCTTCCTCTTCACTCTTCTGAGCTACCTCTACGACATTGCCAGCCTGGCCCTTTCCAATCCCAGGAGGAAAAAAAAAAAAAAGCCTTTTTGTTAGGCTTCCCTGTTATTTGGAGCTGTGGTCCATCAATGTAAAGCGAATTATTTTTCAAGCCTTTTTTATTTTAAATATTCATCTTCTAGAAGTAGGTCACTCTTTCATGAGCTTGAGCTTCTCTCTGAACTGATTACCTGTTTCTCCGTATCTCCCCTAATAAGAACGTGTAAGGCATTCAAAGTATGAAATCCAATTCCAGTTAATTTTATTGATTCCTTTCACAGGCTCCTTATTTCTTATGCTAATTCATGTTTATTTGAAAAGGAGAAAACAAAACAGCCCTTTCGCAGAGAATGCCTTCAAAATCTGGAAAGAGCTACCACATTCTTATTCAATTATAAATGAGCTATAGAATATTTAAATCACTCACTGGAAACACAGACGGGTTTTAATCCATTTCAGAACGCAGCAAAAATGTCCTCAGATAACTTAACCTCTCCTTTGAAAGTCAGTGAAATACTGAGATGATGATAACAGAAATACCTTGTCACATCACACACCCATGCTCACCAGGCTCCCTGACTATCTACCTGGGCCCCTCACTGAGTTTATCAGTGTGGGCTCTGTCCCCTCATTGGGTTTCCTCCTGAAGTCAGAATACACATGGCAAGTCCCACTTCAGGGCACTTCTCCCAGACTTCCCTTCTCTGCAAAAAACATGTCTCTTAAGTTTGAAAGGGGATGTGTATTTTTCCCTTGTATAATTCACCACCCTGCCTGGAACTAGACAGTCAGACACCCAGTCGGACCACAAAGACCTGGTACCCAGCTGGCTCTTTCCTGTGTCTTAGAAATGTTCTTTTTCAGTTCCAAATCTACAGATTCTAAAAAGCCCATCTGAGGGCTTTCCTGGTGGTTCAGTGGTTAAGAATCCACCTATCAATGAACATGGGTTGGATCCCTGGTCCCAGAAGATCCCACATAAGCAACTGAACCCATGCGCCACAACTACTGAGACACACTCTGGAGCCCACGAGCCACAACTACTGAGTCTGTGCTGCAAGTACTGACACCGGTCACCCTAGAGCCTGTCCGTGCTCCACAGTAAGAGAAGCCACTGCAATGAGAAACCCGTGCACCGCAACTAGAGAGTATCTCCCCACTCCCTGAAAATATAGAAAGCTGGCGGCCAAAAGTAAAAATAAATAAATAAATCCTTTAATAAAATAAAACGTGCTGAAGTGTCATAATTAAATTGACCCTAGACTTGCTTCCAAAGTCATGACTGCCTGGACTCAACCCATAGAAGGTAATCACCGCAACCCCTTTCAAAAATGCATCAACTCTTTAGGTGGGTCACTGAAAATAATTTACTACCTGGGCTCTATCGAACAGGCCTTCAGAACTGGTGTTTCTGAAAGAAGTCATTTCCTCCTAAATCATTAATAATGCAACACTTAAGTGCCAGTGATTCTGTCTTGATCATAAATAAATATCAAGAAATTACCTTCAACATCTCCCACAGGAATCTGACCAAGAAGAAACACTTTCAAGATTGGCTTTTTCCAAAAGAAAGAATTCTGACCCTATATTCTATAAGACCCCTCTTTAGCTAATGAACGAGGAAGAAAGGTCCTTTAAAAGCTGGTCAGTTTCATTGTCTAAATCTGTTTCTGTCTTCTCTCTGTATCCAGTCACCAGGAACATTTTATTGACCGTGTCTTTCTTATCTTCTCTTTTCAACAGCCTCCTTGGCAAAGCCTCTTCCTTCCCTCCCTTTGATCAAACCCAAATCTAGACTTGCACATCCAACTGTCCATTCAGTATCTCCACTTTAATAAGTATGTTGTTTAACAGGATACATTTTGTTTGGTATATTCATAGGTAAGTCGGATGTTCAATTAGTATCTCAAGCTCATGTTGGATGCTTCATCTTCCCCCACCAAACCTGCTCCCCTGCAAGGCTTCCCCATCTTAGTGAACGGTGATTCCATTTCTCTAATTCAATTAAAATTCAGAGCTATCCTTAACTGCTCTTTCTCTCTTATCTCATATTTATTTCACCCACAGATTGTCACAGTACTGTCTTCGAAATATATCTAGACCATGACTGCTTTCTCACCACCTCCACTTTTCCAAACAGGTCCAGACACCAATGCCACCTTCCCTTGCCTGGAATATTTTAATTGCCTCCTAACTGCTTCCACTCTGGTCTCCTAAAGCATCACATCTATACAGCATGGTGTTCTCTTAAAAGCATTCGAATTGGAGCATGTCACTCCTTGGAGCTGAAAACCCTCCAAAGCCTCCTTGTATCACTCAACGCAAAAGTCTTAGGACATCTACAAGTACCATCTCCTCCAGAAACTTTCTCTAGAAGCTGGTCTGGTGGAGTTCTCTCTACTCTGTGCATCCACAGATCTCATGCAAACCTTCATCAAGTACTAATGATGCCACAGCTGACATGCTTGTGTCCTCCACTGACTGTCCGTATCTGGAGGGCTCTTTCCCTTAAAGCACACAAAACAAAGTGGAAATGCTCAATAAATATCCATGAAATGGATAACTGACTGCAGGGGTGACTCCACAGGGACTTCATGCAGGCACACAGAGCCCTGCACTTAGAAGGGCCCTGGCACTTGGTTTAATGCTCTGCTGCCACCATCTTGAAACTGCTAATAATTGCTGAACATGGTACCTGCATTTTCATTTTTCACTGGGCCCCATAAATTACTGGACTTCCCTGGGTAGCTCAGATGGTAAAGAATCTGCCTGCAAGGCAGGAGACCTGGGTTTGATCCCTGGGTTGGGAAGATCCCCTGGAGAAGGCAGTAGCAACCCACTCCAATATTCTTGGCCTGGAGAATTCCATGGACAGAGGAGTCTGGCTGGCTACAGTCCATGGGGCTGCAAAGAGTTGGACACAACTGAACAACTTTCACATAAATTACATAGCTCATCCTGGATGAGTGGATGGATGGATGGATGGATAGACAGACAGACTACCTGGACTTATGCACTGCAATACTAGATGTCACAGCTTTCAGAGGAAAGATTCTGACAACGAAATTTTATAGTTAGCCAAGGTGTGTGTGTGTGTGTGTGTGTGTGTGTGTGTGTATGTAAAGGCAAAAAGAATAAACCAAACAATATCTCTGGAAATGTATCATCCATGTACCTTTTCTCTCAGGAAGGTTACTGGTCTTTGAAAGACAAACAAAAGTAAGAATTCCCATATGAAGATGTTGTGACCAAAAAGAAACAGCAATAGCATCTCTTAAAAAGAAAAAAAAAAAGGAAGAAATGAGAAATGATAGGGATAATATGATCCCATAATTAATAGAACATGGTAATGATTCAGGTACAGATACAGCGCTACAGCAGAATAGACATCTCAGAAACATTATCTTTTTTATATCTAACAATTGAGAGCAAGATAAAGGAGGATGACAAATCATTGGAAAAGGCAGCATTACTCAACCAATGGGGCTGAAATAACTTAAATAAGTGAAGAAGATCAAGTTAGAACCTCAAGTCTCAAGGATAATTTCCAAGCATAATCCCCATGTATTTTTAGTCATATGCTAAAAATTAAACTTAATTCTTAAATAAAACCAAAAAAAGATATGTGAATATTTTTCAACACTGAATGAGAAAAAAACTGTAAGATTAAATGCTCTATGAAAATGTAAAACCTATACAACCCATCCAAAAAAAATCATCAACAAGAATAAGCAAGCAATCAGTTTAAAAAGCCTATTTATAATAACCACTGAACACAGAGATCATTTCTTCACTACCAAAAAAAAAAAAAAAATGCAAATCAACAATTGAATTAATCAACAGAGAAATTCTGTTTTTAAGAGATCAATCAGAACTTAAAATTTTTATAATAATGCAAATGCAAATAAATAATATTTGGAAAAATATTCAATCTCACTACCAATCAAGAAAATGCACACTAAAACAAGAAGATGTGATTGCTTATCAAAACAGCAAGGTTTTAGAAATTATAATATCTAGTCCTTGTGAAAGAGAATAAGGTAACACCAGGACTTTTTGTGCATTATTGGTGAATAACAGTCATGTTCGACTCTGTGACCCCATGGACTGTAGTCCATCAGGCTCCTCTTGTCCATGGACTTCTCCAGGCAAGAATAGGTAGGAATAGATAGCTATTCCCTACTCCAGGAGATCTTCCTGAACCAGGGATCGAACTCTGGGTCTCCTGTACTACAGGCAGACTCTTTACCATCTGAGCCACCAGGGAAGCCCATGGGTGAAAATATAAAATGGTAAAAGTGTAACAGAATCAGTTTGGAAATATATCTAGAGCCTTTAAAAATCCCATATCTTTTGGCTTAATTATTCCACATTTAGGCTATTTCTGACACTGGATATAAAGTTCTATATCTAAAGATATTTATCAGATCATTATTTATAATAACATCTGAAAACAATTATAAGATAACAGAAAATATCTATTTGTCCTCTGCCTCCAACTCCTGGCAGAGTTTCTAAAACTCTTGGAATTTCTTAAGTGAGAAGAACACTAGAAGCATCTTTTGTGCTAATTTTGGCCTTTGACCTCAGTTCCTGGCACAGATCTCCTGAAACCCGTAGAATTTCCTGGGTAACAGGAGTGTCTTTGGTTCTAATGAGGTGACTCCTGAATGGCTCCTGGATGGGAGCTGGTCACGAGAAAGACCAAGCCACGATTAGAAGCTTGGAATTTTCAGCTCACTCACATTCTCTTGAGGAGAGAGAAGGGCTGAAAATGGAGTTAATGAGATGATAATGAACCTCCATAAGAGCCCCAAAGTACAAGGTTCAGAGAGCTTCTGGGTTGGAGAGCACTCAGAAGTACTGGGAGGGTGGTAGGTGGGGAGGGCCCCGAGGCTCCTTACCTCTTCCCACACATCTTGCCGGACTCATCTCTCCCATCTGGATGTCCATCTGTACCCTTCAGCGTATCCTTTTATAATTAGCTGGTAAAAGTAACTAAAATGCTACTCTGAGTTCTGTGAGCCACACTAGCAAAGTAATCAAACCCTAGCATCTGAAGTGAGTGGTGGGGGAAGGCAGCCTTGTGAGACTGAGCCCTTAACCTGCAGAATTCATTCTGTCTCAAGGTAATGTCAGAATTAGGGCTTCCCCAGTGGTGCCAGTGGTAAAGAACCCACCTGCCAATGCAGGAGACACAAGAAACATGGGTTTGATCCCTGGTTTGGGAAGATCCCCTGCAGAAGGACACAGCAACCCGCTCCAGCATTCTTGCCTGCGGAATCCCATGGGCAGAGGAGCCTGGTGGGCTACAGTCCATGGGGTCACAGAGTTGGACGTGACTGAAGCAACTTGGCGGCAGCAGCAATGTCAGAATTGAGCTGATCTGTAGAATACCCAGCTGGTGGCACAGAGAACTGTTTGGTGTGGGAAAACCTCCACCCATTTGGCGACCAAGTATGTAAAATATTCTTTGCTGTTGTTTAGTTGCTAAGTCGTGTCCAACTCTTTTGCGAAACCATGAACTGTTATCCCACAAAGCTTCTCTGTCCATGGGATTTCTGGTCAGGAAGATGATAAACTGGGAGATTGGGATCGACATACACACTACTATACAGAAAATAGATTAATAAGGATCTGCTGTACAGCACAAGAAGCTCTGCTCAATACTCTGTAATGGCCTGTATGGGAAAAGAATCAAAAACAAACCAAAAAAAGAGTGGATATACGTGTAACTGATTTACTTTGCTGCATACATGAAACTAACACCACACTGTAAATCAACTATATTCCAGTAATTTTTAATTACAACAAAGTATTCTACGAGGGCAATAAAGGAGACAAAGAGAAGGGAAGAAGTGAATTTTTGCCTGCTCAGGAAGAAAATAATCGGAGTGTTTTCTAATAGAGCAATCTCTGCCTACAGGGAAGTGAGAAAGTGACTTATGGGTCAAACCGTTGCATGAAAGTGATATATAACAACTAAAATTAATGTTAATAAGATGTTTAATAATATGGGGACATATTTATAGAACAATGTTTTAAGAGGAAGCATAGGAGGCAAATGTTTAAATATGAGTATCAATGATACAAATGAACTTATTTACGAGACAGAAAGGGACTCACAGACATAGAAAACAAAGTCACAGTGACAAAGGCGGAAAAGGTGATGAAGGGAGGGATAAATTACGAGTTTGGGGTTAGCATATACACACTATTACATATAAAAACAGATAACCAACAAGGTCCTGTTGTGTAGCACACGAAACGCTACACAATATTTTATAATAACCTATATATATATATGTATATATATACACACACATATATATAATTGAATTTCTGTACGCTTGAAACATGATACTGTACATAGCTATACTTCAATAAATAAATATGATCTTAAAGTTGTAAAAATGTTTATAGGGCAAAAAGCAGCAAAATGCTATTATTAGGGGGCTTCCTAGGTGGCTCAGAGGTAAAGAATCCACCTGCCAATGTAGGAGACACAAGAGACACGAGTTCGATCCCTGGGTCAAGAAGATGCCCTGCAGTAGGAAATGGCAACCCATTCCAGCATTATTGCCTGGAAATTCCTTGGACAGAGGAGCCTGGCGGGCTACAGCCCATGAGGTCACAAAGAGTCAGACATGACTGAGTGCACACATCCACACACATTGTTATTTTAATGCTGTAGAATGATAACCATTTTATTTTCTCATTTCTGTCTCTCCCTGTTTCCACAGTGAACATGCTCATTTCACACAATAGAGGCTCTCTTGACTGATGCTGGAAACCATGCTCTCCACCATCACCTCTGTACAAGAGAATAAAGGCAAAGCGAACTCCCAGGGCACTGTCAGCCAGGCTGGCTGGCACCCCTCTCTCTAGCGAGCCTTTCTGCTTCTTCTCTCACCCATCGAGCTGTATACCTGCCAACAGTTTGCTGGTTTTTTCCTCAAACCTCTTCATGCCAGCTGTGCTTGTTACTATAATTATGTAATTCTATTAAATTACATAAATTGATGACATTATGAGTGGGACAAGAAAGGGGGTGACTGTTTCCTTGAAAACCAAGTTGAATGCTTCAGAAAAACTCAACAGCTAGAAAAGAAGGTAGACAACTAGCTGTGGCCAAGACAACCACAAAAGATTTGGAAAAGTTTCTAAAACATGGAAGGTTTCTTGTGATTTATCTATTCAATATGTAATAGTTTGCATCGACTAAACCCAAACTCATAGTCAAGCACAGAGAACTGCACTCAATATGCTGGGGTAAACCATAATGGAACAGAATATAAAAAACAATGTATATATGTGTATAACTGCATCACTTTGCTGTACAGCAGAAATCAACACAACACCCTAATCCTAGGAAGAAAAGTTATGACAAACTTAGACAGCATATTAAAAAGCAGAGACATCACTATGCAGAGAAAGGTCCCTACAGTCAAAGCTATGGTTTTTCCAGTAGTCATGTACAGATGTGAGAGCTGGACCATAAAGAAGGCTGAGGGTCCTTCTTTATGAAGAATTAATGCTTTCGAACTGTGGTACTGGAGAAGACTCTTGAGAGTCACGTGGACAGCAAGGAGATCAAACCAGTCAATCCTAAAGGAAATCAATCCTGAATATTCATTGGAAGGGTCTGATGCTGAAGTTGAAGTGCCAATACTTTGGCCACCTGATACAAAGAGCTGACTAATTGGGAAAGACCCTGATGCTGGGAAAGGTTGAAGGCAAGAGAAAGGGATGACAGAGATGAGATGGTTGGATGGGATCACCGACTCAATGGACATGAGTTTGAGAAAGTTCCAGGAGATGGTAAAGGACAGGGAAGCCTTGCATGCGGTCCATAGGGTCGCAAAGAGTCGGACATGACTTAGCGACTGAACAATAACAACAACCTGTTTATAAAGCCAGAAGATCAATACTTCCATATATGGATTTAGGAAATGGTAGAGGAAAAGCTTCCCTCATAGCTCAGTTGGTAAAGAATTGGCCTGCAATGCAGGAGACCCGGGTTCAATTCCTGGGCTGGGAAGATCCCCTGGAGAAGGAAATGGCAACCCACTCCAGTATTCTTGCCTGGAGAATTCCATGGACAGAGGAGCCTGGCGGGCTACAGTCCATGGGGTTGCAAGAGTCAGACACGACTTAGCCACTAGAGAAAGAGAGGAAAAGCAGGCTTTACATGAAAAGTTAAAAAACTGTTCTCTGAGCAAAGAGAATGAAATATATGCACCCAGATTCAGCTTATCAAACAAAATACACCCCCCGTTGGCATGAGATGAAGGCTCGGTACTGGCAGAACAGAAGGCGCCATAAGCCCCAAACGGAGTGCCGACTGCCTGAGCCACCAAAACACAAGCCACAGCAATGCCCATATCAGGAAGGTAGGTTCTCATGTTAAATGTTCTTTTAATTAGAAAAAAAAGAAATCAGTTTTGAAGGTGCCTTTTGAAATCTTGAAATTAACAGGCAAATGCTGGTAATGAAGTTAATCAAGTGTTAGAAAGCAAATCACCATCATAGCCATCATCATCATCTACTAGAAGCCAGGAACATAAGAGACACCCTGCATGCATAAACTCATCTATTCCTTCCAACAGGCTTCCCTGATGGCTCAGTGGGTAAAGAATCCACCTGCCAATGTAGGAGACGTGTGTTTGATCCCTGGGTCAGGAAGATCCCCTGGAGGAGGAAAATGGCAACCCATTCCAGTATTCTTGCTTGAAAAATCCCATGGACAAAGGAGCTAGGTAGGCTACAGTCCAAAGGGTTGCGAAGAGTCGGACATGACCGAGCAACTAACCACAGCATAGCACACAATCCTCCCAACAGCCCTATAAAATGGACTTTTTTTTTTTTTGCAGATGCAGACATTGAAACAAGCAGTGATAGATGGCTACCTTCCAAGAAGTAGTTCACAGTTACGAAGGCTTTAAAGCTTCTGGCACCAGGAAAGGACTAGAAAGTACTTCAAAGTGCAGAAGTCAACCATCCCCGTGGCTCCCAGCTGCACTTCAGAATCACCCACCGAGCTTCTGAAAAATAAGGATTTCCAAGTCCCACTCCACATCTGCCAAATGTGAACCTCCAGGCAGAGGGTTCTGAGAACTGGTATGTTTTTCCTAAAGTTCCCCAAGTCAACAGGAAGCTCGGACAGGCGTGGGAACCACTGACCTATGGCATCCCCTAGTCTGTAGTCAGGGTTTCCCTAGTGGCTCAGATAGTAAAGAATCCACCTGCAATGCAGGAGACCCAGGTTCGATCCCTGGGTCAGAAAGGTCCCCTGGAGGAGGGCATGGCAACCCCTTCTGTTGTAGCCACACGTTCCGGGAAACAAACTCACTCAGAAGGACAATGCAGATAATGGAGTGCAGTTTATTACACGGGAGGGCCCAAGGCGGAGTCTCCTCTTAGCCAAGGACCCTGACCAGTTTTTTTAAAACCTTATATACCCTAAGTGTACGTGCTCAAATCCACCTCCCCAAATTCCTTGAAACTAGTCTGAACAAGATAAAAGAGAGATACGATCAAAGTTAACCCATGATTCATGTGTCATAATCCTAGACAGTTAAACAGTGGACATTTATCAATAGGCCTATGGTCATACCCCAATAAGCATAATGGGATTTATGACTTTGTTCTGTTACAGAGATAATTAGCATATTCTTTTAGGTGATGGAGAGTCCAGGTACAAGTCCTGAGGCTCCTTCATCTGGGGGGGGTCTGATTTTCCAGTTTGTATGTCGTTTCTACAGATACAGGGCACACAGCTCAAAGTCCACAGTCCAGCCCAAGATGGAGTCCTGCTTCCAAGACAGAGCCTGTTCTGTCTGTTTCCTCCTTCACTTCCAGTATTCTTGCCAGGAGCATCCCATGGACAGAACAGCCTGTTGGGCTACAGCTCTTCCAGAGAGTCACAGAGTCAGACACAACTGAGCAACTAACACTTTCACTTTCGGTCTGTAGTCTGTTGACGCCATAGATATCGTGTGTATTTAAGATTGAAATAAAAAATGTTCTCACTCTGGGAAACGTGGGACGTTGACTTGTTTCTTCTGTTATAATTCAGACAAGCCGCTACGTTCCACTCTCCTTAACTAGAAGAAAAGAAGTTTGCAGTGTTACTGAAAGCTCTGCAGAATAAGGTATTCTGTAGGTTTGCAGTGTGTATCCTTTGCAGAAACACCAAATTCTCCAGCTCCCCAAAAAGTAGGAAATCATCTGTCTCCTACAGAGACAAGCTCTGTCAAGGGTGTTCTTGTTTCTGCTGAAAGACCTGAAATAGTGCAATATTGGAAACTCTGGCGTGAGGGTCCACGAGCGAGGACATGATGTTCTGTGCTTAACAGGTGATGCCCACGTGGGCGGAAGCCACCAGGGCGGGGCTCCTTTCCTCTCCCACCTAGACACAGTGGTCCAGGCTAAAGGAGAGACTTGGTTAAAGGCTGCCTCCGCTTCTTGGCCAACCTGACCCCATCTGCAATAGTCAGGCTGCTATCGGCAGTCTATCAGTGGCATGTAAACCTAAGACTTAGCGAAAATATTATCTACTTATATGTCCATTTAAGTCTTCAGCACGGTGCTGGGTACTTTCAGCAAGTGCACAATAAATGTTAGCTATTGTTACGTTTATTACTGTTAACACTTATCATCATCAAGTCCCCTATTTCTCACGGTGAGGAGAAAAAAAAAAAAAAAACCACTTGATTAAACACAAGGAGAGTGACCCAGTGTTCCAGTTATTTATTGCTATGTAACAAACCACCTCAAAAGCTAGTGGCTTCAAGCAACCACTATATTTATTTTGCTCATGAATCTGTAATTCAGGCAGGGTGTAGGGAGGGGAAGGCTCATGGCTGTTCCACTGGACATCCGCTGGGGAGGCTGGAAGACAGCGGGGGCAGGGGCTCCTGGGGCTACTAAGGCTTGTTCACTTACGTGTCTGGCTCGTTCACTGGGAAGACAGAACCAACTGAGAGCTGGACAGATGAGACTTCTTGGACCACCCTCTCCATCTCTCAGTCTCTCTCTCTTTCTCCACGTGTCTCTCCAGCATGGTGGCTTCAGTGCAGCCTAGTTTTTAGGCGTCAAAGATGCCTCAAGGCTTCAAAGATGCACGTCCTCAGAGAGAGCATCAGGTCGGAAGGCTGTCACCCTTCATGATCCCACCTCAGAAGTCATGCAACATCAACTCCATTCAACTCCACTCACTAGAAGGAAGTCACTCAGGTCAACCCTTAATAATCAACGGGAGAGGAATTCAACTCCACCTTTGCCGAGAATGGTGTCAAAGAATGTGCAGATACGTTTTAAAACCACCACACCTAGGAAAATCACTTCTTCTTCCTTTAGATTGAACTCTGTATTGCTGCCAAAAGGTGCAAATCTAACCAATCCTGACTAGCCATTGTTTACATGAAAAGAAACTGCAATTCATGGGCTACCTTTCTGATCCATAAAATTATACAACTTGAACAGACTTTAAATTCTTCTCTAGAGTTCAGCAGGGAGAAAGTGGAGTCTTGGAAGAACTAAATATTTGTTCCAAAAAGCAGGAAATGGTTCTGTTAACACTGCTATGGTATTAATAAAACTGTTTATCAACACTCTCCTAAATACAGGCACTCCTCAAGGTATTTGACAAGTACCATCTTGCACAGGCTTTATCATACTTCTAAACACAGAGGCTATCTTCTAGATGGGCAAACCGGGGCTCAGTTTATGTAAGTTGCCCTAAATCCAAGTTTGGCTTGGCTATGTTAAGTAGCCATAAGGAAGTTTGAGATTTCATCCACCTAACTGGAAAGCCCGAACTCAGTCCACTGTATGCTCCCCGCCCCAACCCTCCCAGAGGTAATATGGTTAGGGAAGTAGCTGGTGGGGTCAGCTGATGGGGTCAGAGTTGGATCTCTGTCTCTTGCCTGGAACTCAATGCTATTGAACTTTCTCCACTGAGGATTAGGCTTTCAAGAGATCCATCCATGAGAGGTAACTATGAACTTACGAATGGACTGCGCACCATTACACTAGATCCTTTTTGGTGGGAAAGAGGAAGGATGAATCTGGACCCCCCAGGACCCATGGGAAGCTGGAACACCCACAGAGCAGGGATGCTGGGGGAACCACAAGCTTTCCCTGGCTGCAGATGTGCCAAGCTGAGATCTGAGTAAGGAGGATGAGGATGAAGATACGAAGACAGTCTACTCCTTCCTAAGGGTCTATGCATACAAGCCACCGAAGAGTAACAAACGGAACGCATTTAATCCAAACCACCCCTTAGTAACTACCGTTTAGCTTTTGTTTTCTCCCCAAACGGTTTTGTGCAAGCAAACACAGCCCGAGGGTTCTTAAACTTTCCCCAGTGTTCACCTTCAGCTAATGAAGGAAAAGGAAAAGACTCTTGAAACGATATTTCATGAGATTTGTGTATTTTTCATATTAGTTTCAGACCCTTTCTTCAAATCTCCTGGAACCAGTTCAATTGCAGGAAGATGGGTAGGCAGGAAAAAAAACTGAAGTGGATTTCTGAACAACTTGGCAAATTAGCAAAGTTTTTAACATCATTAAAGAGCTCTTAAATATTCTTCCCCAAACTCCATTTTTATCTTGTGAATGCATTTCAGTAATTGCTCTAAAGGAAATTGTGGATCTTTGGCACAAACATAAATGTTTGCATGATTTAAAATTCAGTGGCAGCAAAGATCATGATTTTTTTAATTGCTAATTCTTAAACTAACCTTTCCAGTTCGTCTCTTCTTGAAGAATGCCAGTGCCTATCAGTTGAAGCCGTAATAAAGACAATGCATATATTATTTAGTTGTTTATAATTGCAAACAACTTAGCCATATTTCAATACTTAGCCCTCAGCTCCAACATGGAGCATAAGCAGGAGATGATTATAATCATTCCATCATTCTGTAAACAGAACACTGGGGCACTGAAAAACAAGACTGTTTTCTTAAAGCCAGCAGCAGAGAAAGAGAAACAGGTCTGCAGCCAGGTGGCTTTTAATTCAACCACCTTATCCCAGCCCACTGATTGCTCAGTATTTGCTGGTCATATTCATCAAGGATGGAGACAGACTGTCCTGTGACTCAGGGAGACTAGTGTTCCAGACCTGCCTAATTGAATTAGCCAGGATGATTAACACTAGCTGTCACAACAGATAAGCTCCAAGATCTCAATGGCTTAACACAAACATCGAATGCACAGAGATATCAAAAGAGGGCTGGGGAAGACAGGATGCTACCGTTTCACACAGTCATTCAGAGACTGAGGATCCTTCCATCCTTTCTGCCATCAAGATATAGATTCCAAGGCCACTACAGGAAGGTAAAGAGGGAAGGCATGGAGGACCCCATGGGATATTTTGTGGGCCTAGTTTGACAGTGGCAAACATCACTTCCTCTTATCTTCCAATGCCCAGAATTCAGTCACATGCCCCCGCCACGTAATTGCTGGAAGCCTGAAGATAAGCTCTGTGCCCAAGAGGAAAACACAGTCTCTCAGTGAATACAGCATTGCCAATGCCACCTCAACCAGAGACCAAGCTAGTTCTAGGTTACCTAATATCCGCCTCCCTAATCCAGACTCTGATCTGGTATAAATGGTTCCATAAGAAAGATAGTCTCCACCCGTCTAGGAATTCCAGATTAAAGTTCTACACATGCCAACCCAATCTGTGACCTAGGTCAGGATGATGAACAGGAATGACCTGGATATGTTGGGCCAAAGGGAATACCTTCTGGACGTGAAGGAACCACCTCTGTCAATTGCACTGTCTACATGTCGACACAGAGCTTTGAAGCACCAAATACACACCTCAAGGGCCTGAGCCCTCAACAGGATAGGGTGGTTTCTCTTCAAAGCTTAGTATCCATCAAAAACTGACCATCAGAAGATGATATTGCATCTTGCCCAACTAAAGCCACCATGATAGCAATAAGATGGAGAGTCAATGGGCAGGAGGGCACAGGGCAGAAGCCAAGAACAAAGCTTGCCCCAGGCCTGCTGAGAGTTGCCCAAATGAAGAAGAAATTAACAATGTGCACTTGTCAGCACTCTCATTGTGCTAATTTCCTTGCAAATATAAGCAAAGCCTTTTAATTAACTTAATATCAATTTCACTTTTCTCACAGTTTGTTCTAATTATGGCCTGGATTTAATGCTCACACAGCATAATTCAGAGCTCTAGAATTAACAGCTTTACAACTTTACACACACCAGCAGCTGCTAAACCTAAGGAAAGCCAGGTTCCCTGCTGCCTTCCTGACACTGCATCCCCAAGCCTCCCTCGGCAACCCCTGGACCAGCCACCAATGCTACTTGGGACCAAGTCCCACACCTGGAAGTCAGAAAGTGCCAACTTCACCAACGAAGACAGATAAAGGCAGCTGGTGGTTGTCTCTGGACAACTGCTTTCTCTGAGTTTCCGCTTCCTCAACTGTCAAATAATATGACATATAATATATGTCATATATTATATAATGTACACAGGTTTGGTGTGGACCTAAGCAACATGAAACACTGGATATGTATTAGTGTGCATGTGTTCAGTCGCTCAGTCATGTCTGACTCTTCGTGACCCTAAAGACTGTAGCCTGCCAGGTTCTTCCGTCCATGGGCTTTTTCCAGCAAGAATACTGGAGTGGGTTACCATTTCCTTCTCCAGGGGGTCTTCCCTGGAATAGAACCTGCGTCTCCTGCATTGGCAGGTGGATTCTTTACTACTGAGCCACGAGGGAATCCCTAGTATATGTATTAGATATCCAACGAAAACACTGCATATGGTACACTATGGTATGCATGTATATTTACAAAGATCATATATTATATTTCATCAAATCTAAGATGCCTTCAGTCGTCAGTGACACCATTTTTATGTACCCAGAAAAGAGGAAAGCACTGCCAATTAAACTGGGACACACTACTGATCATAAAGTGAATCTCAATTTCAGAAATGTAAAAATGTGCATCTCAGCATTGACAAAATGTGGTTGTACACGGTAGTTTCAATCTATGATATGTCTTCAGATCAAATCCAAGTTAACCAGAATGCCCAAGGACTTAATATTTTAGTTCATTGAATTTCTAGACAGCATAGAGTCTTCCTTTATTTTACTATTTGCTGAAAAGATATTGGGAGTGTAGAGATGGCAGATACCACAGTTTCTACAAACACCATTCCTTCTCTCCTTCTCTTTTGCCTCCACCATACTCTGAAAAGCAACTATTCTCTTGAAGTAAGGTTGGTCACGTGGCCGTTCTCTGGACCACATGAGCTTAGCAGGAAGACTTCTGGAAAAGATTTTCTTCCCTGATTAAACAATAGGAGATGTGACCAGTGGCACAGTACGTCCTACTTTACACAAAGATGCAATGACTGGAACCACTGCAGCCATCTTGTAACCATGAAGAAATGACCAAGAAAATATAATGAATTATGACATTATAATGTCATCATAATGACTTCACAGTTTCAGACCAGTGCTGGTTACCACTACTTCTGGACTTGCTAAGTGAAAACAAGTTACTTGCTGATGAATTAATTTCTAAATGACATAGAGAAGGCTTTTAATATATACAATGGGATACTATTCAGCCATAAAAATAATGAAATTTTGCCATTTGCAACAACACAGATGGACCAGGAGGGTATTAGGCTTAGTGAAATAAGTCAGAAAGAGAAAGACAAATACTGTATAATATCACTTATATGTGGAATCTAAAAAATAAAACAAACTAGTGAATATAACAAAAAAGAAACAGACTCACAGACATACAGAACAAATGAGTGGTTACCAGTGGGGACACGGAATGAGGGAGGGGGAAGATAGGGGTAGGAGATTAAGAAATACAAACTATTGTATAAAATAAATAAGTTACAAGTATATATTGCACAACACAGGGCACATAACCAACGTTTCATAATAACTAAAACTGAAGTATGACCCTTATAAACTGTGAATCACTATGTTGTACATTTGTAACTTATACATCGACTGTAACTCAATAAAAAAATAAAAATAGAAAATGTTAATGAATAAAACCTATTCCCTTGCAAACTGTTACCATGTAAATGATTCATTCTAATGCAAGGCAGAGATAAACAACAGCTAAAAGTAGAGCCACACAGAGTACCATAAGAGCCTAGAAGAAGGAACAATTAATTCTGACAAGGTGGCAGGGAAGGTTTCAAGGAATAAAGTACATCTGAATTGGTTCTTAGAGGATGCGTGAGATTTTAATAGGATGCGGTGGGAGGAGGGGAGTATTATTCAAAATCTAAAAGTCTAACCCTAAAGTCACATAGCTCTTTGTTAAAAAATGTTTATTTTCTTGATTTGGCTGTGCCAGCTCTTAGTTACAGCATGCAGGATCGCTAGTTGCAGCATGCAAACTCTCAGTTCCCTAACCAGGGACTGAACCCGGGCTCCCGGCATTGGGAGTGGGGATTCTTAGCCACTGGACCACCAGGGAAGTCCCCTAAAGTCATGCCGCTCTTATTGACACTTTGGCCCCTAGAAATACAGAGAAGTAGATCCCCAGTCTCCTGACTGTTATTCACACTCTTTCCAGCAGCAAAGTACAGCACCTAACAAGCCCCGTATAACCATGAGACAACCCTCAGTAAAGAGTAATCACACGATTAGCCATTGTGTCGGAGGCAGGGTTGGAAGGAGACTCTTCTGGAACCCTGCTCCCTGTTAACTGTCAGCAAGCTCGTGTGCTGGCGTCTGGCTGTGGCCGCCTGTAATTACGGCAGCAGTTTATTACTCATGCATGGCAAGGCTGAGGCTCTGCAGTTAGCCATGACAGGGACATTATTAAAAGGGAAAACTTCTCTATCAGTGGCTAAGCCAATTGTCATCCACATGTCAAGCAGTCTAAAGACCTGCGAGGTGTCATAACAAAAGCAGAGGAAGGTCTTTCAACCAAGTGAGCCCTGCATTATTTTTCAAGTGCTACCCAGAATTCAGAAACGCCTTCCCAGCTGATGGGGCGCTCCTATTCCTCCATCAAAGGCCACCCGGTGGGGAGCTGGCATCCCCGATTGATTTTTTGAGTTCCATCATTTGGTCCCCTTGGCACAGGAAACAGGTCTTCTCCTGTGACAGGGCACTCCAGCTGAATCCATGAAATGCAGGAGGACCCAGATGCCTGGTGGTGGCCTCGGAAGGCAGACCTGTAGGGACTGTGGCTGCAACAGCCACTGCTGGGCTAAAGCCTCCAGGCAGGGGGCTGCTGCTGCAGCAGCTGCAACAGACAGGCTTCTGGGTCATCTGAGAGCAGCAGCAGGGGAGGGGCGGGAGGAGCCGGGTTTGGATCGCCACCGCAGAATCCCTCCAATCCACCCCTACTTCCTCTTTGACTCAGAAACAAACGGGGAACAGAAAGGAAGACCTACCAGCAGCTGCTGGGCAAGCTCAGGGCAACCTAAGACTGCAGAGGGCATGCTGAGGTCGCCAACACCTGGCTGCGTGGGCCTTTCCTTGGGAATCAGCTGATCCGGGGGCCACGAGATGGATGGAGCAGAGGGCACAGAGGCGAGGATCCTGGAGGAGCTAGGAAGAGAATTCCCGTCCAGGCTGATGTGAAAGGCTGGAACCAGAGGAAAGGAGAGCAACAGGCGTGGCTGAAGGGCTGAGTACACCTCCGTGAACTCATGGAGTGGGGAGCTCCCCAAAGGGCAGGGAGCATGCAGCTCAGAGTGCCGAGGGCTGATTCTGATTTTCCAAAGGGCCAACTCAGGATGTGGCCAAGGAGAGGGGTCAAAGGGCAAGGGCACCTGGAATCACTGAGGCTCAGAGGGCTCATTGAGTCCTGAACCAGAGGCATGGCTGGGCCAGCGACACCAGAACTTTCTACCCATTGCTGGATTCTAACTCACTTTCCCACCTGTTTGAGTGCACACTAAATCCCAACACAACGTCAATCCCCTTAGGTCATCACTGCAGTGACCACTTCATCCAATAGCTCCCCACATCTACAGAATTACCTCTAACTTGGCCAGAGGCTGAGCCTGGCTGGGTCCAGCCACCATTCGGTCCTCTAAACAAGTTCCACGTGGCCAATGAAGGTCACATGGCCTTCCTTCTGTCCCCTCACCCATCTCTGCCTCTACTCATTCCCCGTGTCAATCGCCCTGCCTGACCACCTTCTATGATTTGCTTCCATGTCAGGCCCCCAAGTGGTCTCACTACCTGGGTCCTCTGGTCTATGTGTTAAAACTTTGGAGTTCTCGCCTTCAAGTTCAACACTGCTTGGTCAAGCACCTACTGAGGGCCAGGTCAGGTCTCACCACCGCCATACTCATTCCACCTCTAAAACCTTGTGTACACCTGGTGAAACTACAAACCTGCCCTTCCAACTGGACCACAGATGTCTAGGTGGGTGTGCCATCTACATCTCTGCATCCATGCAGCTAACCCACACCCCGCAGTGAGGAAGTGCTCACAAATAGATGGAAATGACCAACATTTCTGCAATGGGATTTGATATATACAGGCGACCATTTCTTCTCCCAGGCCTCAAAAGCGATCATCCAAAGGCATCACTACTGTAAGTTAAGTGGAAGATGGGGAAGAAGACAAGAGAAGGAAGAGAGAAACAGAACTCAGCCTCGGACAAAACCACAAAAAAGAGAAGAATCCTAGGTTGATTCAAAGAGCTTAAGCAACTTAAGAGCAAAACAGACCTTTCCTGCCCTATCTTGAGATTTACACCTCAGGTAACAAGGACCAGCACTACTGTTCATGCATTCGTTCCAGAAATATCTGCTGAGCACCTATTATGAGCCAGGGGACTTCTCAGCATCAGACATATGATGAGGAACAAGCAAGCAAGGCTCCCTTCCTCAAAGAGTGAGCTTTCATTCAAAAAGACACATGTACCCAGATGTTCACTGCAGCACTATTTACAATAGCCAGAACATCGAAGCAACCTAGACGTCCATCAACAGGTAAATGGATGAAGAAGTTGTGGTACATAGCACAATGGAATATTAGTCATTAAAAGGAACGAAGTTGAACTGAAGTAGGTGAACCTAGAGCCTGTCATCCAGAGTGAGGTCAGTCAGAATGAGGAAAACAAATACCGCATATTAACACATGTATACAGAATCTAGAAATCTGGTACTGAGGAACCTATGTGCAGGGCAGAAATTGAGATGCACGTGTAGAGAACAGAGTTGTGGGCACAGCGGGTGAAGGAGGGGGAACGGATCAACAGTAGCATTGCCATATATACACTCCTGTATGTCAAACAGATAGCTGCCGGGAGCTGCTGTCCAGCGCCAGGAGCTCAGCCTGGTGCTCAGTGACCACCTGTTACAGAAGGGTGGGATGGGCCCAAGGCGGGGGAGAAAGGCTCGGGAGCAAGGGACTATATGTATACTTATGGCTGATTGACATTGCAGGGCTTCCCAGGTGTTCCAGTGCTAAAGAATCCACCTACCGATGCAGGAGACACGAGAGACATGGGCTCAGTCCCCGAGACAGGAAGATCCCCTAGAGGAGGAAATGGCAACCCACTCCAATATTCTTGCCTGAAAAATTCCACGGACAGAGGAGCCTGGCAGGCTGCAGTCCACGGGGTCACAAAGAGTCAGACATGACCGAGCACACACATGCATGGACGCTGACGTACAGCAGAAACCAACACAACATTTGTTAAGCAATTATCCTCCAATCAAAAAAAAAAAAAAGAAAAGAAGCATTCTCCCAGCTGCCACACTTCGGGCACCGTGGCGCATGCTGCACACTGTGAATCCCTGCTCCGCCTGACTCACAGCATCCCCATTTCACAGCTGAGAAATGGTGGTGAAACTATCACCATCTATGTAACACACGATAGTGTATACATGTAAGTGCCACTCTCGATGCATTCCCCCCTCCTTCACCCGCTGTGCCCACAAGTCTGTGCCCACAAGTCTGCCCAAGGAAGGTCACACAGTTAATAAGTGACAGAACCAGTCATCAAACCCAGACTGTCTGCCGCCCAAGAGAACACCCTTTCTCCCAATATTATATTCTTAAAGACTGAGAGGTGTCTGACCTTAGGTGTTTCTCCACTCAATGTGGCTCCACTGAGCCCACGCTCCATCTCTCCATTCTCACTCTTAGCTCTAATTGCCAAACCTTTTTCCCCATCCACAAAGGACACTCCAGATTTGGCAACAGCAAAGGTCAGGGCATCAGAGTTCTTCCTCGACAATGACGCTGATGGCCTCTCCCCAGTTATTCTGGGCCGGGCAGGCGGCAGCTGCCCCTGCTGGCAGGGTGCCCGGCACACACACTGGCCAACACAGATGTGCCTGTATCCCAGGGCTGTCCAAGAACCGGGCCCCCCATCTCTCTGGAAGCCACCAGATGTGATCAGTCCATCGGAGGTAAAAGAAGTGAGCCTCCCTCCAGTGCCCAGGCCCTGGCTCTGCGGATCCGCCTTCCACACACCCGGGCCCCTGCTGGCCACCAAGCCCTGATGAAAGCCTGTTGTTGTGGTTTAGTTGCTAAGTTGTGTTCAACTCTGCGACTTCATGAACTGTAGCCTGCCAGACTCCTCTGTCCATGGGATTTCCCAAGCAAGAATACGAAGTAGGTTATCATTTCCTTCCCCAGGGGATCTTCCATATCCAGGGGTTGAACCCACATCTCCTGCATTGCAGGCAGATTCTTTGCCACTGAGCCGCCTGGGATAAATCACCTACTTTCACTATTCAAGGATCCCGACTCAGGGATCAAACCTGCGTCTCCTGCACTGGCGGGCGGACTCTACCACTGAGCCACCTGGAAGCCCTGATGAAAGCCTCCATGCAGCTCCTAAGACTCACACTGCCCTGGTACCCTTCTGAGGCTCACCTGGAGGGAGTGATTTTAATGCGAACATGTGCCCTCAGCTCTCTCCCCCTTGCTCCTTCCCATTGGGAATGCTAGTAGCCTCCAGCTCAACAGTCTATACGAGCACACGTATATTCCAGGAAAGAAGAAACAGCTCAGGGCCAGCTCTGGCATCCAGGAAGAGATGCTTTCAGTATACAATCCCTCTCCTCCCAACGCCACCTCGAAGGCCCAGAGAACACACCTCTGCCCTGTCCTTCTGAGCCCACTCACTTTCTCCACCTCATGGGCCTGCTGATGCAGTAGGCTGGGTGGGCTGCAGGTGGGTTGTTTGGGAACGTGTCAGTTTCCTGCAGCTCCGACTCCAGCTTCATCTGTCCGTGTGGCTTGGGGGCAGGACCAGGCTGCGTAATTTTGACTTCTCTCCCTGCCTGCAAAGGTTTTCAATTTCTTCAAGCAACCCTGCTTCTATTCAATATCCTTCTGAAATCTAAATTTGGAACCTAACCTCAATCGATTGCATTTCCTCTTACGACAGCAGGGCCCTAGGCTTACCGGATGGAGTAGTCACATGTGCCCTTGTGAGTCCCTGCACCAGGGCATGGATGAGGGACGAGGTCACCAGCCAGAGCTCATGACAGCCCACCACCTTCATCCTGACCTATCGGGGGATGCTCAACCTGGGAAAAGGACCGTGATATTCTGGAATCTTGACTCTGCCCCTCACTGTCTGTGTCATCATGGCCAAGTCACATAGTATTCTCTAAGTCTCACCTTTCTCAGCTCTAAAATCACAGAAAACAAATAACTTCCTCAGAAGGTGACAGCCAGCCAAAAGCCCTGTACAGAGTTACATGGGAATTCTATCAGGAACTCTGTCTGTCCCTTCGTCTGTTTTCCTAACATTAGTACAAAACCACCATTAAAAAAAAAAAAAAAATTAACACAATGTTATTTTCTTCTGCATAATGGTTTTGGATTTTCTAAAATTTCCATGATAAAATATGAATTAATTCTACTCTAGAGAGAAAAGGAACATAAAACGAGCACGTTATAAAACCACACATTCACAAAAAGCATACTGAACCGTGCTGGTCTTTAACCTGGCTAACTGCTTCACTTCCAGGCTCCTCCGAAGGTTCTAGCGCCCTTTAATCAGGGTCTGGTGAACGACCAGGGGTGGCCTCAAGATGGTGCAGGCAAGATGACAGAGACAAGATCAATACCTTACACTCACTCTACCCAGCTAAGGCTTTCCAACTTCTTCCTCCAACTACACCCACCCCACATAATCCAGTCTTTACAGAGTCAAGGTTATTTCCTCTGTGGTTACCATTTACCTCCCAAAACTAGCTTCCACCCAACTAATCAAACCAATAAACCTTTTTGCCCACATGACATACAGGGTGTTATGACAGATGCTGAAGGATGGGCATGGTATTAAATAGTTCAAAATATGGTTCAAGTCCTCAAAACACCTGCTCCAGTTCTGAACTCAAAAGGCAAAGCCACCAAGGCACTAGAGTCAAAGCCATGGGTGCCATGGACATGGGCAAGAAAGCTTCAAGCAACCTGGTGCAGGAAGAGCTCAGACCGTGGGAGTTGGCACAACCTACCGCCCCCAGGGAGTGACCTGGAGTCAAGCTTTAAAGGACACATGAATGTAGAAAGCGGGTGGGGAGAGCAAACCACCTGAAACACAGAAGATGCAACCCTCAGACAAATGCAGGGCTATTTCAGCAAGTGGATCAGCCTGGCTGGAGGAGGCAGAAGCACTGGGCCAGGGTGGGAACGTGGGCTGACAGTGGTCGGCCTTGACCATCAGCCTCTAGGCTTGATCACGGTTCCTCAGGAAACACAAAACTCCTGGAAGGTCTTGGGCCCTTTGCAAGCAGTGCTTTCCATGCAGACAGCCAGAGTCCCAAAAAGGAGGGTGAGAGAACAGAGGCTGGGGCTTGTGTTAAAGGGCACTACAGCAGCAGTTAAGGGGGCAGCAGTGGGTGCCCAGTGGTAAAGATGGAAGGGCAGATGTCAGAGAGGGTCTGGAGGGGAGAGGACAAAATCATCTCAGTGTGCTTTTCCCTCCATTTCAGCTTTTCCACTTTCCCTTTAGAGTGTCCTTCTCAGCCTGCATTAAGAAAAACAAAGCAATAACAGCCTGCAACCACTTTTCAAAAGACAAGCACTAAGAGTTTTAGCAGAGAAGCCCCGTTATGAGGAAGTCTGGATCACCCCTGGCATCCCCAGCCCAGAGGGGCCCTTACAGGACACCCAAGAAACTGTTTCCAGGGTGAGAGGACACTACAGATGGCTGTGCTGTGTCTCCTGCTTGAACTTCATAAGAGACCCCAGGAAAGGTCTGAGAAACCTGAACATCATTAAATCACCAGCTCCCACTTGGTGCCCAAGGGGCTGGGCCCCTCCTGTGTGCCCAGTGCTTGGCTCTCTTGAGCCCTCCATTAATTCCCAAGCAATAAGGAGCACCAAGGTCAAGGTTTCCTTGTTCTCCTTCAGTAGCAAGGAGTGGAGACGCTGCAGCACAAGTAGACACAGGAATCCAAGTCCCATCTCAGCACCCTCCCACCGCAGCAGAAGACCTCGGCAGGCCTATAGAATCAACAGGTGGGATGCGCTTTACCCAAAACATGCACAGGCAGAGGATGGAGTGCTGTGAGTGGGGTGGAGAGAGGGAAGGTCACTGCAAATTACACTTGTCAGCCAGAAAGATAACATCTATCTAATTGCAGCTTGAATTTCTGGCTTGTTCAGGAAAAGCTCGAAACCCAGTCTTCCTGCCTGCTTCCCCTCAGAGGCTGCAAGTCAAGAAAACTCTTCTTCCTAACCCAGGCAACCAGTCCCCCGTGGTGGACATCCCCACGCTCCCAGGAAATCGCTTACAGGGCAGAAGAGCACACAGGGAAAGAAGCCAGGACCCCAGTTCATCTGAAGCAAACTCTTAGCTTTCCGGAAGTCCTCACTCTCCCACCAACAGGCAAGTGGGTTTTCCTCTTTGCTCTGCCTGGCATAGGCAGCAGAGGGTTCTGGGTCATGGTTCAGGCCACAGACTTGCCAGAGATACAGTCTCAGACCCCCTCAACCCAAAGCTACTGAATCAGAGACTCTGTGGGTGGGGCCTAGAAATCTACCTCTTAAAAGGCCCTCCATGTGACTCTAAGTTCAGTTCAGTTCAGTTCAGTCGATCAGTCGTGTCGGACTCTTTGTGACCCCATGGACAGCAGCACGCCAGGCTTCCCTGTCCATCACCAACTCCTGGAGCTTACCCAAACTCATGTCCATAGAGTCGGTGATGCCATCCAACCATCTCATCCTCTGAGACGAGAACCAACTATCTCATCCTCTGTTGTCCCCTTCTCCTCCTGCCTTCCATCCTTCCCAGCATCAGGGTCTTTTCCAATGAGTCAGTTCTTCACATTAGGTGGCCAAAGTATTGGTGTTTTGTGACTCTGAGGCACACCTAAGATTGGGACTTCCTTGGCAGTCCAGTGGTTAAGACTTCACCTTCCAATGCAAGGGGTGCAGGTTTGATCCCTGTTCGGGGAGCTAAGCGCTCATATACCTTGCAGCCAAAAAACCAAAATATAAAACAGAAGCAGTATTGTAACAAATTCTTTATTGTTTGGACCATTAAAAATGGTCCACATTAAAAAAAGAAAAAGATTAAGACAAGCCAGTGAAGCAGCTGAGAACCTCAATTCTGGAACCAGACTATGCCAGTTCTGTCAGAACTTAAATTCCCAGTTCTGTCACCCCCTAGTTGGGTGATTATGAGCAAGTTACTTAAAGGGCAGTGTTAGTTGCTCAGTTGTATCCAACTCTTTGCAACTCCATGGACTGTAGCCCACTGGGCTATATGGAATTCTCCAGGCCAGAATACTGCAGTGGGTAGCCATTTCCTTCTCCAGGGGATCTTCCCAACCCAGGGATCAAACCCCGGTCTCCTGCATCACAGGCAGATTCTTTACGGTCTGAGCCACCAGGGATTACTCCCCTAAAAGGGGAGTATCAGCACCTATCCTTAGTGTTGCTGGAAAGACCAAATGAGTCCTAGTGTGTCCGTGGCACTTCGTAAATACCGCTTAGCATTTTATTATTGCTATTTGGGGCACTGATGGGGTGTATATCATATTCTGTTACCTAATTGAAATGATTTGTGTCCTTGGGTACAGCCTGACACTTAAGGGAGCCAGATATCTTGTGCACTCTTTTGAGTCCTATGGATCAGTCTATGGCCTGGATCTGTGTAAAATAATAAGGACCATCCCATAAGCATCCAGTTCCTCCAGAAATGAATTGCAGGCTTTTGTTTCATTCTGTGCCTTGGTTCTTGGACATACAGGAGAAGAGCTCCCACCAGACGCCCGCAGACAACACCTACAGCTGGTCCACACCTACAGCCAGGCCCTGCTGTCTGCTGGAGGTCAGTGGGATTGCAGCATCCCACTGCATGTACAAGTTCAAGGATTCCCCTGGATATTTGTTGAGTGATATCAAGAAGCTCAAGGGGTCTTTTCAGAGGATGCTTGCAAATCTGACCCCATCCCATCTGGAAGGACCCAGAAGGGATCATTGAAAAGTGGGAAGAAGACAGTATGGTGACATTCTTCTCCCTGCCTGCCACCGGGCTGGTCTCTAGCTCCAACTGCAGGGAGGACCGTGGTTGAGCTGAGCCAGGTCTTACTAACATCATCAAAGTGAAGACTCCCTATAATTAGGAGGAGACATTCGATGGAAGCTGTCAAAAACACAGGCTCTCTGGTCAGCCAGACCCGGGGTTCTGACTCCAGACTCTGCCGCTTATCAGCAGCAGGACCTCAGGCAACTTAGTTAACTAACCTCTCCAAAACTTCTTGTCTTATTTCTGATATGGGAAATGGAAAGAACCACACTGAACTGATGTGAACACTGAATGAGATAATGCACTTGTAACCTCTTGGCACTGTGTCTGGCACACAGTAAGAATTTCACCGATAATTATGATCATTATCTTTATGACTATCAGTAGCTCTGGCACTGGAGCTGCCGGGGTGGCTCCAGTGGTAAAGAACCGGCCTGACAATGCAGGAGATATAAGAAACACGGGTTCAATTCCTCTGTTGCGAAGATCCTCAGGAGGAGGGCATGGCAACCCACTCCAGTATTCTGGCCTGGATAATCCCAGGCAAAGAGGAGCCTAGTGGGTTACAGTCCATGGGGTTGCAAAGAGTCGGACAGGACTGAAGCGACTTAGCACACACAGCTCTGGAATTACCATAAGAACGTGAGTTAGAAGCTCAGGAAGGGAGATGGCAGCCTTGAATCTGCCTTGGATACCAGTCATGTGGACCTTGGAGAGCTGCCCATACTCCAGTGTAATATTCTGACCTTGGGGGCAACAAATGTCCAATGATCCACCAGCTCCTGGACCAGATGTGACCAGGGGGTGTGATAAGTCTCCCTCTCCACCTGAAACAGTGAGAACGTTTTAGCTGGGACAGATCCTGATAACTATCACTGATTGGGTGGCACACCTCTCTTCGCTACATTCCTTAAAAACCTGCTTCCCCTACACACCGCGAACTTTAACAATTGCCCTCAGGCAGCTCTCAGGGAGAATCCGGAAGTTTTTAATAGCAGCTTCACCGAAGCAGAGCCGGGAAGGGAGGGGTCCTCGTTACTAGCTGAACAGGCTGCCTCCTAGAGAGATAACATTCCTCCAGCGCACTACCGAAGCGCGTTAGCTCCAGATCTAAGGCCTCGACTTTTGCAGACGTTTAAGCCCGCCAAAGGCCCCTCCCTGTCCGACCCCACCAAAGGCTAAGCTGTAAGAGCTATTTCCTCCCTTAAGTCGCCTGCGCCTCTAGTCCCATTCGGCCGCGCGTCTAGTTTCCGCACTTGGGGCCAACTGGCCAGGTAATGATTCCTGCACGCGGAGACCTGGAGCCAGCTGTGCTGACGTGTTTCCACGATAAAAGCAAACTTGCAGCTGGAGCACGGAAAAGCCGGGAATTCTTTCCAGCAGCCCCGGCCTCCTGGCCGAGACGGGGCAGGAAGAGTAAAAGGGAGCGCGCGGGAGCCAGGAGGTCTGCCTCCCGCCCCGCGCGCAGGGCCCCCGGGGGTGGACCGGATGCCCACGCTGAACCCCGTGGCATCCGCGTGCGTCCTTACCGTTTAGTTGCCGGTAGACAATGTCCTCGAGCAGCGAGAGGCGCTTCAGGACCGCATCCTGGATGGGGCTGGCGCTGTGCGCGCTGATGTTAGCGGCCTCGGCCCGCGGCCGAATCTCATGGAAGGAGTCTCCGCTGCGCACCGAGATGGGCCGGCACTTGGCCAAGAAAAGCACGAAGCCGGCCACCGCGATCAAGTTCAACACCAAGAGCACTTTGACTCTTCTCAGTGAAGCCATCAAACACGCCCAGCCGGCCCTCGCCCCGGACCCGCGCCCCTTCGGGCTCCGGCGAGGCGCGGGGCAGCCGGGGGCGGTGCGTGCGAGCCAAGCGCTCCGGACGGCTGGCGAGGATACCAGCCGCTCCCGGCCCCACGGCGCGGAGGCTCGGGCAGCGGAGACGGTTAGGAGGTCCGGGCCGTCGCGGGGAGAGCGAGATGGCTCACGTGGAAGCCCTCGGTCTGCAGAAGTGCTCCCCCAGATGCCTACTCGGTCCTCGGCGCGCGGCCCCTACCAGTCGCCTCGGCTTCTCGGCGAGGGGCCGGGGGTCTCTCCTCTGCACCAGCAAGTGGTTCGCCGCTGGACCTCCGGCCGCCGGGAGCCGGGCTGAGGACACAGGGGCCGGCAGGCTGGGCTGCCCCGGCGCCGCGGCGGGAGCGGCACGCAGGTGTCGGGCTCAGGGTTCGTGGCCCGCCCGCGGAGGTGCGCACCGCGCCTCCGGCCGCACAGCCACTACCCTAGTCCTCAGGCAGCCGTCGCGGCGCGCCGGCCGCGGTCTTCAGCCGAGGACCGGCTCCCCGGGGCGGGCGCCTTTGTTACGCTCACCGACCCGTTCCATCACGCAGGGCTGAGGAATAGCCCGTGGCCAGCGCCCGCATCGTCGCGGCTCCGCAGTCACGCTCAAGTCTCAATTACTCTTAAAGTGGGGGCAGCACTAGGGGGCGGGCGAAGGGGCAGAGCGCGACGTCCTCTCCGCCCCCTCGCGCCCGGGGACACCCCACCCCGCCGCCAAACTCACCAGCGCGCACAGCGCCGCGGGCTCCCGGACACGTTCCAAGTCCTGAGCCCACGCAGTGAGCCTTCGGGGCCTGCCGGTCACGCCGGCCTCTCTCCGAGCTGGCGCGTCGGGAGGCTAGGCGGAAGGCGGAGTCGGACCTCAAAAGTCACAGCAGTTCTGTACCCTCCTCCACGAACGTCGCGGGGAGCGCGGCGGGGAGGGACGCGCGCCGGCGCACCCTCCGCTCGCCAGAACCGGCAGCGCCTGCCGCTCTTCCCGCGCCCCGAGGAGCCAAACGCCGAGTCTTCTAATTGGTGGACGCAATGATACCGCCGCTGCGGCAGGGAGACCCCACACAGCCCCGGGGCGCGAGAGCCCGGAGGGGACGCGCAGGTGGCGGCAGAAGGCGGGGCGCGGCCCGAGGGGGCCCGGCTGCAGCGCCAGCTCCTCCTCCGGCCCTCCTGGCCACCCCTCTCCCCGCGAGCCAGTCGGCCGCCGCCGCCCGCAGGCTGCCGGGCGCACAGCTCCTCGGCTCGCCGGCTTGTGCGCGCGCACCCTGAAAGGGTGGGGGCGCCGGGGGAGTGCGGGCCGCGCGGGATGGGGGCCGTCAAGTCATGTTGACGGCTGCCCGCGTTGGAGGGACCCTTTGGTTCTCAGCACTCCCCGAGCGGGCGGGTTTGTTCCATCCCGGCTGGCGATGAAGACATCCCTTTCTGTGCGCTCGCGGCTCCGCTTTGCGTGGCCGGGAATGGCTAGAGGGAAAATCTGGCCTGGAGACTCGGATTCCGTTACTTTGGGAGCCCAACCGGGCGTTGGTGGGCTGGGTGGGTTCGCTCACCGTCCAAGCGACGGTTTCTGTGTCCAGCCCCCACCTCTATACGCATTTTATTATAAGAAGCGTTTCTTGGCGACTGGATTTCCGAAATCTCTTCTTCTTGCCAAAGCCAGGAGCTCCTGATGCTGAAATTCAAAACCCCGCGCTGATCTCTTTGGTTCCTTGGGCCTGGAAAAGAACAGGCTGTCAACTAACAAAGATTACATCTGGCAGTGAAGCCCAATAAATCTGGTGGTTTCTACCTATTTCGATCTCATTAAAGTTGTTTTTGTTTTCATGTTACTGTTGGGGTTTTGTGATTTTTTGCTGGTTTGTTGTTATTTTAAATGTTGATTTTCAACATTGAAAAGTGAGTGAAAAAATGTAACAATCTTTTAGTTCCATTCCCTTGGTACTCTTTCCATAGGTTTTGCTTTGTATAATCTACAAGAAAGTGACTACAAAACTGTTAGATGAAAAAGCCACATCAGAAACCATAAGGGACAGTTTTTAACCTCACGTGTTGGGCACAAAAGACGTTGAGGAGGAAGAAACCCCAGTTTATTGAGAGGTTGTAAGACAGACACTGGGCCAGGCACAGTCTCTAGGTTATCTCACTGAATACCCAGTTGAGTTAGATGTTATTATAAACACACATTCAAATGGAAGCTAGCCCAGTCAAGGGAAGCTTATGCAAAAATAGGATTTGAACTTTCATTCAGCCATAGGGATGCAGGTGGGAAGGTTGAGGCAATGGGCTAAGGTGTCAGTTTAGAGCCCTAAACCTAATTCTAACTGTAACCCTGAGATTGGATGACAGAGGATGGGCTAGCGTTTTTGTTTTTTTGTTTTTTTTTTTTCCAAATTTAGACAGGTGTATTGATAATTTCAGGGCTTTCCCAATGGCTCAGTGGTAAAGAATTCTCCTGCAATGTAGGAGACACCATTTCCATCCCTGGGTTGGTAAGATTTCCTGGAGGAGGAAATGGCAACCCACTCCAGTATTCTTGCCTGGAAAAAAATCCCGTGGATAAAGGAGCCTGGCAGGCTACAGTCCACGGGGTCACAAAGAGTCGAACATGACTTAGCAACTAAGCGCAAGCACGACATTGGTGATTTCACAGTGTCCTTTCACAGGCTGACAAACGGATAGAAAACTGAATCTTACATCATGCACAGATGCCCTCAGCAACTCCATATAGTGAGTCAGACAGGACAGCCCTCGTTTCTCTTCTTCCATCCAAGTTTGTTTAATCCTAGACCAGCCTCAAAACAATCTTAGCATGTGCCATTGTAAGCTACCTTGTCAATGCAGACATCTCTGGGGTTTCTGGGACACTTCTGGCAGGGTTGTCCACACTGAAAACTTGGAGGAAGGGTTTTCACACCAGTGCCAAGCAAATTCACCTAAAACTCACCACATCCCCCTCTGTTACAGAAAAGTTCTATTTCTTCTGTTGCAGAAGCTAAGAGGCCAGTAGTAAGTGGTTCTAAACTATGGTGGGTCTGATTCCCAAGCAGAAGCATATTTAGGAGTAGGATGCTGGAAGCAAAACAGAAGAAATAGCCTCAGTCAACTCATTGGAAAAGACCCTGATTCTGGGGAAAGATTGGAGGCAAAAGGAGAAGGGGACGACAGAGGATGAGATGGTTGGGATAGTATCATGGATTCAATGGACATGAACTTGGGCAAACTCCGGGAGATGATGAGAGACAGGGAGGCCTGGTGTGCTTCAGTCCATGGGGCCACAAAGAGTCCGACAGACTTAGTGACTGAACAATGACAAGAACAAAGTTTCTAGGCAAGATTTAACTCCAGTGAGATTTCTTTTCATCCCCCTAAAGCCAGAGATGTCCCTTACCCAAATTAACTGATGGTTTTAGCATGACTCTTTAAATATATATACATTTATGTATTTTTTTTTTTTTTTGGCTGCATCAGGTCTTAGTCATGGCATGCAAGATCTCTCATGGCACACAGGCTTAGTTGCCCCACAGCATGTGTGAACTTAGCTTCCCGACCAGGTATCAAACCTCCACCCTCTGCGTTGGAAGGTGGATTTTCAATCACTGGACCACCAGGAAACCCCTTATCATCAATCTTACAGGCTTCTCCCCTCACATTGCACATGCCTCCTGGACAGCTTCTACATTTCTAAGTGACAACGGACACTCTAGACCCATTGAGTGGCCCCCTGTCACAGGTACACCCTGAATCCTGTTACCACACAGAAGTGCTGCACTCATGCAATCCTGCAATCCTGCACTGAAATTCCATCCTGTGTCCACTGCTTTTTTACTCTCAATTCCAACCAAATAGATTCTCCAGCCACCAGCTACCTCTCTCTGCCTCCCAAGCATCTAAGCCCTTCCACCTCCACTTGAGTTCCTTCTGTATCCTTCCTGGTTATTCGAGATCTGGTCACTCATTTATTTCAAAGACAATTCCCAGGAGTGGCCACGATTCACACACACTCACAGACAGGGTCTCCCACTGCCCCCAGCCTGTCAATATCCAGGGACTTCCCCAGTGGTCCAGTGGTTAAGACTCCTCACTTCCATTGCAGGAGCATGGGTTCCATCCCTGGTCCAGCCATGAGATCCTGCATGCCAAGCAGTGCAGCAAAATAATAATAATTAAAATAAAACATTTAAAAATACCCACCTTTGAATCAGTATCACCCAGACAAGAAAGGTCGCCTGAGAAAACCACATTACCCCAAAGTGTGGGGACATTACCAACTGATGGTATATAGGGTGTGTAACATGAACTGGATCCTCATTCTGCTTAAAAGAACTGTTCCATGTCCCTAATCAGCTTCTCTCCCCAGAGATGTCTAGAAGATTCCAGAAGTTTGTAAACACTCTTTATTCTGGGAGGAAACACTCATAACTTCCATCAGATTCTCAATGGTGGTCAATGACACCAAAATATGAAGAACCTGCTGGTATACGTTAGATATGCAAAAAACATAAGCAGCTGAATATTTAATGTAGGCAGCTGCTTATGAAATCAGTGGTGCCAAGGCAAGCAAGGCTGATGGAGCTCTCCGGTTGCTTGCGTGTCTTGATGGAAGAAAGAAAACTCTGGACTAAAGCCAACATGCTGTATGAATGTTGAACTGAAGAAACAGAACTAAATAGCTTCTGCCTGCTGAGTAAATTCTCACACCCAAAAGGAGCACACCTAGCCACTTAAACTACATACACAGAGATTAAAGGGCCCATTTACACAGCCATCAATCGCTCTGTGCCCAGAGGCTCCTGAAAGTGTGGGTGACCTCCCTCAGTCAATGACTGCCATCTGTCTACATGCCACTTGCCCCCAGTCCAGCTAGTAAAACCAACAAAATTAGACCTCAGTGGCTGTGTGGCCTGCTCATCAGGGAATCTGGGTTTCATTCCACCTGTTCCCAAGAAGCAAATCAATTCTCAACTTTAAAATAAATTTCTTGTGGATGGCTCCAAAAATCTTTCTAAGCATAAATTTCAGCTAAACTACAAATGTAAAAAAAAAAAAAAATTTAATGGAGGATACTTGTTTTATAATATTGTCCTGGTTTCTGCCACACATCACTATGAATCAGCCACATGTATACACATGTCCCCTCCCTCTTAAACCTCCCTCCCGCGTCCCACCCCATCCCACCCCACCAGGCTGTCACAGAGCACTGGGTTGAGCTCCCTATGTCACACAGCATATTCCCACTGGCCATCTGTTTTGCATATGGCAATATCCATGTGGGAACATGCACAAACACTTTTAAAAGAGGCTTATTAGTATAGTTGTTTGTATAGCAAGCTGGAAGGAAGGAAGTTGATATACTTCTGTCCATAGGTCTCCAAGGGTTTTGATTCCAGATATATTTTTCATTCATCAACCATGATCCAGATGACAAGCAGCTTTTCCTGGACTGTGTTACTTTTGCTTGCCTGTTAAAAACCTCTCACATCTCACCCTAATCCATCACCAAAGTTAAAAACACTTTGCCATCTAAATATCTTAATTGGTGTAATGTCTGTTCAAGTCTTTGGACCATTTTAAAAAAAAAAACTGAATTGTTTGTTTCCTTGTTGAGTTTTGAGATTATATATTTTGGATATAAGTCCTTTGTCAGAAAATTATTTGTAAATATTTTAGTTCTATTAATAGTGTTTTATTGAATAAGAAAGATTTTAATTATAATACAGTCCAGTTTATCTTTAAAAAAACACTTGAAAGTTCATCAAGGAAAACCAGGGGTTCATCTTTTTCCTATAGCTTTGCCAATCTAGTTATTCTTCCAGAAGCAGAGAGGTTGAGCCCTCACTCTCATAAAAGCCTGAACATTACAGCAGATACTGGAGTTGTTATTTGACTTTTTTAAATTAAGATATAATTGGAATCCATCATTAAGTTAGGTTCAGGTGTACAACATAATTATTTGATATTTGTATATACTGTGAAATGTTCTTGCCAAGAAATCTAGTTAACATCCATCACCATAGCAAGTTACAATTTTTTTTTATGATGAGAACTTTGAAGATCTGCTCTCTTAGCAACTCACCAATAAACAAAACAGTATCTTTGACTAAAGTCACCATGCTGGGCATTACCTTCCCATGGCATTTATCTTATAACCGGAAGTGTCTACCTTCTGACCATCTTCACTCACTTCTCCCACTAGCCCTCACGTCCGGCAACCCCCAATCTCTTCTCTGTATGATTCCAGGTTTGTGTTTTTGTTTTCAGATTTCACATTAAGAGGTTACATAGTATTTAGCTTTTCCTTATTTCATCGGAGGGGTTTTATTCTTTTGCTTATTTCCCCCCAACTTTATTGGCAGTATCAATGACAAAAGAAATTAAGAATCTAAAGTATACATTGTGATAATTTGATATTATACATTGTGGAAGGATCCTACTAGAGTTTCTTTTTTATTGTTGTCATTCTTTTGGTTGTTGTTGTTATTCCTTTTTAAGATTAATTAATTTATTTTAATTGGAGGCTAATTACTTTACAATATTGTAGTGATTACCACACACTGATGTGAATCAGCCATGGTGTACATGTGTTCCCCATCCTGAACCCCCCTCCCACCTCCCTCCCCACCCCATTCCTCAGGGTCATCCCAGTGCACCAGCCTTGAGCACCCTGCCTCATGCATCGAACCTGGACTGGAGATCTATTTCACATATGGTAATATACATGTTTCAATGCCAAAGTTTCTTTTTAAAGAAAAAGACAGACTCTATCCTTTCCTCCACTTCAAGGAGTCATAGTACAGTGGGGGAAAGACTACAATGAGGGGGATAAATAAACAGGGAGAGACCAAGCTGCTGAGTGTGCCAAGGGTCTGCATTGTGTGCCAGGCACCACATACACATCCACCTAGACTCACCACTTAGCTCTGTGAATCTAAGCAAGTTAGTTAACTTTTCTGGGTCTCATATGTTTCCTCAGCTGTAAAACAGGGATAATATCCATACTGCTACCTCCTGAAGTTGCAAGGATGTGTACCTGCATGATAAGTTGCTTCAGTAATGTCTGACTCTTTGTGACCCTATGGACTGTAGCTCACCAAGCTCCTCTGTCCGTGGGGATTCTCCAGGCAAGAATACTGGAGTGGGTTGCCACACCCTCCTCGAAGGGATCTTCCCAACCCAGGGACTGAACCCTTGTCTCTTAAGTCTCCTGCATTGGCAGGTGGGTTCTTTACCATTAGCACCACTTGGGAAGCCCAGTTACAAGGATAAATATGTATAAATCACTTAGCACAGGGCTAGGCTTCACTGATGGCTCAGATAGTGAAGAATCCGGCTGCAATGCAGGAGACCTGGGTTCGATCCCTAGGTTGGGAAGATCCCCTGAAGAAGGGCATGGCAACCCACTCCAGTATCTGACCTGGAGAATCCCCATGGACAGAGGAGCCTGGTGGGCTGCAGTCCATGGGGCTGCAAAGAGAGGACACAACTGAGCAACTAAGCACAGCACAGGCATACAGTCAACAGTATGGAAATAAACCCAGATAATTCAACTGAGGACAAGCAAAGGCTGTATATTCAATTTGCTGCTGCAAGCATCGACTGAAGAAAGAAAAATCTTCACAACCTAAACGTTGTTTTATTTGGAAGACAGAACAGAGGACTTAAGCCCAAAACGTGGCCTCTCAGACAACTCTGAGAAATTGTTCAGAAGAAGTAAGAGAGGAGCCAGTATATGTAAGAGCTTCCCTGGTGGCTCAGATGGTAAAGAGTCTGCCTACAATACAGGAGACCCTGGTTCAATCCCTGGGTTGGGAAGATCCCCTGGAGAAGGGAGCGGCTACCCACTCCAGCGCTCTTACCTGGAAAATCCCATGGACAGAGGAGCCTGGCAGGTTGCAGTTCATGGGTTCGCAAAGAGTTGGACATAACTGAACGACTTCACTTTCTTTTCTTTCTTGCAACAAAGATCAGATGGTCAGAACGTCAAAAGATTACTATTAATTAAAGAAAATCAGATGTCTCAAGTTAATAAATTTAGTGTTTTTCTATGTATGGGAAGAGGCAAACGTCTGGGCTCTTTGAAATCATTCCTTTAACAGGCACCTCAGTTTTCTGGGGCCAGTATCCCATGTTCTCCCATCCTGAGTCTTCTCAGGGTGCACTGTTGGGGGCGGGGAGGGTGGCTGCAGGGGCTGATGGCTTCATGGGGGTATCCTGTTTCTATCCTGAGTTCCTTCCAGGGCTCATGGTCAGGGCAGCTGTGGTATGATGGCTTGATGGCTGCAATATCCTTTGTTTACCAGTATGGCAGGCAACTTTCTTTCACTGACAGGAGTCAGCCACCATCACTTGTGTTTGGCAGAGACTCAAAGACACTCAGAGGAGAGGGAAAGCTTTACAGTGGAAAGGAAAGGGGAAGAAGAGGCCTCGCAAATGCCCCGACTGGAGGCTGTTGGCCTGGAGAAGGTGGAGGAAGGAAGACCAGCAGTAGGGCTTCCTCTGTGATTGGTTAAGGGAACATATCTGGCTTTATTTGCTTGGCCACAAGGGCTTCCCTGGTGGCTCAGAGGTTAAAGCGTCTGCCTGCAATGTGGGAGACTTTGGTTTGATCCCTGGGTCGGGACGATCCCCTGGAGAAGGAAATGGCAACCCACTCCAGTATCTTGACTGGAGAATCCCATGGACGGAGAATCCCATGGACAGAGGAGCCTGGCGGGCTACAGTCCACAGGGTCGCAAAGAGTCGGACATGACTTCACTTTCACTTTCAAGTTGGGACCTAAGTGGAAACAAAAATCAGAGAATTGGACAGTTACTGACCAAATCCTGACCACTCTGAGCCATTGGTATCAGGTACTACATTTGGGCTTCCCAGGCTGGTTGCTGGAGGGTTTAAGGGTCAGAGTTCTATAGTCACACATGGTCAGGTCCTTGTACTTCAACCTCTCATCACCCAATAAATATTGGTTGTGCTAAGTCGCTTCAGTTGTGTCCCACTCTTTGCAACCCCATGCACTGTAGCCCCCCAGGCTCCTCTATCTATGGGGATTCTCCAGGCAAGAATACTGGATGGAGTGGGTTGCCATGCCCTCCTCCAGGGGAATCTTCCCAACTCAGGGATTGAAACCAGGTCTCCCTCATTGCAGGTGGATTCTTTACCATCTGAGCCACCAGGGAAGCCCAAATATTGGTTGCTATTGCTGTTAGTAGTAGTAGGTAGGGGGTCCACCTGTCTGAAAGTTGTAGGCCACCCCCTCCACCCCAGCGCCTACTCCTCTGACCACGATCTCATCAGCCAGCAGCAGTGACTTCCACAGTGGGTGCATAAGACAGCCCACTAGGGCACAAAAATAAAATATTAGGACGTCTATATTAGATAAATAAAATATTAGAATGTTTATCAAACATTCATGAGAAAGAAATCTGCATGTATTGATATTGAAAATATACATGACAGTGACACATGTATATAATTTCTAAGCAATGATAAATATGGAATTCCCTAGTGGCCTAAGGGGTTGGGATTTTAGGCTCTCACAGCTGTGGTCCTAGTTCAATCCCTGGTTGGGGAACTGAAATCGCGTAAGCCGTGTGGCCAAATATTAATTAATTACTTAAATAACGATACATATAATGGGCAAGTACATTTTGTATCTTTTCCTGGTAGGATCTGATATGAAAAAACAATCCTTGCCTACAGGCCAAGTTTCATGGCAGCCCTCAGCTTGTATTTTTCCCTAAAATGCTTCTTTCTGCCAGAAGTTAGATTCCTTTGAAAACTCAAGAGACCCTTTTAAGGCTCTTTTAGCATCCCAGTCCTCATTCCATGGAACCCGATCAGAGAGCCTGACCATATGCCACTTTTTATGGAAAAATTACCCACAAACATATCTACAAATCTACAAAGTATCTAGTCCCTGACTTATTCATTAATTGCATTTATTGAGTACTTGCTGGTGTGCCACTGCCTGCAGGGTATTCTGGACGCATATTCCCTGCCCTCAGGAAGCTTACAGTCTAGTGAAGTAGGGGCAAATAGCTAGCAAACAAATCACGAAACCAAAATTATTCAATTGCACTTAGGAAAGGGACTTTCTGGGTTGTCCAGTGATTAATGCTTTGCCTTCCATGGCTTCCTTGGTGGCTCAGTCGGTAAAGAGTCTCCCTGCAATGCAGACCTGGGTTTGATCCCTGAGTTGGGAAGATCCCCTGGAGAAGGAAATGGCAACCCACTCCAGTATTCTTGCCTGGAGGATTCCATGGACAGAGGAGCCTGGTGGGCTACAGTCCATGCGGTCACAAAGAGTCAGACAGGACTGAGTGACTAACTTTTTCCAATTCAGGGGGTGTGGGTTTGATCCCTGGTTGAGGAGCTAAGATCCCAGATGCCTCATGGCCAAAAAAACAAAACATAAGCAGTATTGTAACAAATTCAATAAAGACTTTAAAAATGATCCATATGAAAAAATCTTAATAAGTAAATAACACTTACGTGAAACAACAAGGCCTAATGCTGGCCTTGTCAAAAGTCTTCCAGGGGACCAAGCCCAAGGTGCTGCTGGGGTAGCATGCTTCCCTCCTACATGCTGCTGGACCCGTTCTAATTCTCACTCGGGGATCCCCACACTCCTCCCGAGGACGGCTCCTTTGCTGGTAAATAGCCAGGCCCTGACATTCTTCTCAAGTGTAGATGAATCTTACCCCAGTCCTTCATATGCACAAGCCTCTATTGTATTTAAGTACATAACTTTTCTTAACTTAATTCACATTGATATCAACCAAACGAGCTGTCAGATTTCTGAGTGCAAAAAGGAGAAACTTATAGAGAAGGAGCAAGGAAGGTGACTTCTCACTGTCTGTCTGCTAAGTCCCTTCAGTCATGTCTGACTCTTTGTGACTCCATGGACTGTGGCCCACCAGGCTCCTCTGTCCATGGGATTCTCCAGGCAAGAATTCTGAACGGGTGGTCATGCCCTCCTCCAGGGGATCTTCCCAACCCGGGGATGGAAGCTGCACCTCTTATGTCTCCTGCATTGGCAGGCAGGTTCTTTACCACTAGCGCCACCTGGGAAGCCTAATCTGTTCATGGCCGGCTGTTGCTATGACTAAAAGCCTTCATAGGACCAGTGCTGGCTCTGGCTGTGGGGTGAGGGTGTGAAGAAGAGGCCAAGAGACTGGGTCTTCGTGTCATGGACCACACAGATGTTGTGTGATGTTGACATGGATCAGCAGGACCTTGGCCTGAGTGGGCCAGGCAGCTCAGAAAGAACAAGAATGACCAGGGGCTGGAACCATCCATGAGACTGTGTTTGTGCTCACTCAGTCATGTCCAACTCTTCGGGACTCTGTGGACTGTGGCCCACCAGGCTTCTCTGTCCATGGATTCTCCAATTAAGAATATTCGAGTGGGTTGCCGTTTCCTCTCCGGAGGATCTTCCCGACCCAGGGATCAAACCTGCATCTCCTGCATCTGCCTGCACTGGAAGGCAGATTTTTTTTTATCACTGAGCCTCTTGGGAAGCCCATCCATGAGAGGGGCAGCCACAAAGCCCCTCCACTCTGCAGCCCCACTCCCTGACCCGCCCCCCCCACCACTAGGCCTCATGCCAGCTCTAGTCCTACCTGGCAAGTCCTGCTCAAGTTGACAATAGCAGATGTGGTTGTTCAGGGTCACAGAAGGGCAACTAGAGGCATTTGTTCAACCACTGAGCTGCATCCTCTTTTTAAGGACTAGAATTCTGTTTTCCTTGTCCACAATCTAACCTTGACTCTCCAGAATCATCTTAAATGTGTCTGAACACTCCACAATGCCTTTCTTGTTATATATGCCAACTACAAATTGTTGTTCGTCAATCACTAAGTTGTATCTGACTCTTTGCACCATGAACTGCAGAATGCCAGGCTCCCCTGTCCTCCACTATCTCCTGGAGTTTGCTCAAATTCATGTCTGTTGAGTCAGTAATGCTGTCTAACCATCTCGTCCTATGCCGCCGCATTCTCCTTTTGCCTTCGATCTTTCCCAGCATCAGGGTCCTTTCCAATGAGCTGAATCTTCACAACAGGTGGCCAAATTACTGGAGCTACAAGTTGGCACTTGCCATCTACCTCTACAAGGATTAAATCATGGGCCCTTGCAGTTGCTGACCTTCAATGCCCCCGGAAAGGAGTTCAGGGTGGAGATCAGCAATAATGCACTGTTGTGCTCTGGCAAAAACTGGCAGAACAGGTCTTCAAATAGGTATTTTCAGAAGCTGATTTTATAAGCCCAAATCTTATATCTCCTTCTATCTAGAAAAGCACTAAAATCCTTCATGGTAGGACATCTGCTCCTTGTGATTAGCAGTAACCTTCTGCAAAAAAATATGTGCTTAATTGCATGTACTCCTCCTTTACTAAATCATATATATACTGACCCTCCCCCCAGCTCTTTGCAAGGGTTTCTCAGAGATATCCGAGATGCAGTTTCCCAGTTTATAGTCCTCATTTTGCCCCCAATAAAAGTTTAACTCATGTTGTACATTCTGCTCCCAACCAATTCACATTGTGGCTTTTTTCCCCCCCCAGTCAACCTGTATCTGCTGGTGGATAAAAAACAAGGACCTCTCTCCAGTGGGCAGTGGCTTGACCTCAGGACTAGCTCTGCTGGGTGCTTCCATGAAGTCTCTGGAGCTAACCTTGGGAACTGCAACTTCCTTTTGCTGTTATTTTGCTGAATGCAACAACTTGTTTAGAGAAAATACTCAGGAAAGCATAATTTTTAGTAGTTCACGTGGAACAGCCCAAAACACTCTGCTAGTACTTTGGAGAAGAACAAGGTTACTAGAGTTCTCATGGTGCAGGCAGAATTTCTGGAATAAGTAGTAGTTAATGGGATTTTTGTCTTAGCTATCCTTAACTTGGAGAAGGCAATGGCAACCCACTCCAGTGTTCTTGCCTGGAGAATCCCAGGGATGGGGGAGCCTGGTGGGCTGCCGTCTATGGGGTTGCACAGAGTCGTACACGACTGAAGTGACGCAGCAGCAGCAGCAGCAGCAGCATCCTTAACTTACTCCATCACCAAGGTCACAAAAACCAATTGTCCCAAAGTTCTCCAGGCTCCTCAGTTACTCTTTTCTTTAACATCCTCCATCATAGTTGCTGTAGGAAGTCCAGTGCCCTCTCCCAGTCCTAAGGTTGAGACTCCTTGGGATTGCTCACCTTTACCTGGCTGTACTTGTCACCTTGTCCTCAAAACCCTTAGTTTCCCAGTCAATATTTTTCCACATCTGCATGCCCCCTCTTCAACATTTTTCTCAACCAAGGGCATAGGTCTCTGTATTAGTTTTCTCTTGCCACTGTGAAAAATTGCCATAAACATTCTTTTTCAAATTACCCAAAATATTTGCAAACAAAATACCCCACTTAATATCCAAAGGTATATAAAGAACTCATACAACTCATATCAAAAAGAAAAAAATTAACTATCTGATTGAAAATGGACAAAAGACCTAACTAGCGATTTTCCTAAAGGAGACATACATATTGCCAACAAACACATGAAAAGATGTTCTAAGTAACTAATCATCAGGGAAATGTCAATCAAAGCCACAATGAGATATGTCACACGAGTCAGAATGGCTATTGTCAAAAGGACAAGATATAGCGCATATTGGCAAGGATACAGAGAAAAGGGAACCCTCGGGTACTATTGGAGGAAATGTACATTGGTGCCACCACCATGGAAAACAGTATAGTGGCTCCTCAAAATACTAAAACTAGAACTACCATACAATCTAGTAATTCCACGTCCAGCTGTTTTTCCAAATGAAATAGAAATATTAATTTGAAAAGAAAAAATAATAAAATTGTCACGTGAGCTAATACATTCATAGGTTCTGGGGATTAGGGTGATAACATGTTTGTGGTATTTCAGGGGACATTATTCTCTCCATCACCCATCCTTCATGTCCCAGTCACCCCCAATTCAAAGGAAGTATGTAACAGGTTTTCTCTAAGAGCAGACAGCATCATGAGAATTATAAAGGAGAACAGAGAAAAGTAAAACTCAGTGTTAATTCTCCATAGGCCCAAAACTCTTCAGGTCTTTCCTGTCACAGGGAATCCCTTAACTACCAATTTGCTTCTTGGCCTTGGAATTAAAAAGAATCCTGCCACCTCGCCAGCTCCTCCCACCATAAGCAATGTTTCTCAAATTTCAGTCGTTTATACTCAGAGTCAGCTAGTTCCCCATCAAAACCTGGAATACATTCAGGTTACATGTATGTCTTGACTATTGTAAGTAGCACTGCAATGAACATTGGGGTACATATATCTTTTTGAATTATGGCTTTCTCAGGAGATATGCCCCGGAGTGGGATTGCTGGGTCATATGGTAGTTCTGTTTTTAGTTTTTTAAAGGAATCTTCATACTGTTCTCCGTAATAGCTGTATCAATTTACATTCCCCTCCAACAGTGCAAGGGAGTTCCCTTTTCTCCACACCCTCTCCGGAATTTATTGTTTGTAGATTTTTGATGCTGACCATCAATAGATGGCTAAAGAAAATGTGGTACATGTATACAGTGGAATATTAACCATAAAAAAGAACAAAATTGGGCCATTTGTAGAGATGTGGATGGACCTAGAGTCTGTCATACGGAATGAAGTAAGTCAGAAAGAGGGAAACAAATACTGTACATTAATGCATATATGTGGCATCTTAGAAAAATGGTACAGGTGAACCTATTTGCAGGGCAGGGATAGAGATGCAGAGGTAGAGACCGGCCATGTGGACACTGTGGGGGAAGCGGAGGATGAGACAAACTGAGAGAGTAGCACTGAAACACACACCTCACCCTATGCAAAATAGATCGCCAGCGGGAAGCTTCTGTACAGCACGGGGAGCTCAGCTTGGAGCTCTGTGATGACCAAGCAGGGTGAGATGCGAGGTGGGGGTGGGAGGGAAGTCCAGGAGGGAGGCGATATATGTATACATATAGCCAAGTCACTTCTTTGTGCAGAAGAAACTAATACAACATTGTATAATTACATAATTATAAAGCAGTTATGTGTGTCTGTGTGTGTGTGCTCAGTCATGTCCAACTCTTTGCAACCCCATGGACTGCAGCCCACCAGGCTCCTCTGTCCATGGAATTTTCCAGGCAAGAATGGTGGAATGGGTTGCCATTTCCTACGCCAGGGGGTCTTCCTGACCCAGGGATTGAGCCCGATTCTCCTGCTTCTCTTGTACTGTCAGGAAGATTCTTTACCACTGAGCCACCTGGGGAGCCCGTATACATCAACTTAAACCAAAAACAAAAACAACCCTGGAACACAGCTGCGCTCCTCTTCTTGGTCTCCCCGGCAGTTAGGTATGAATATAAGAGTAAGCTGTAGCCAGTGAAATGTGAGCTGAAGCAGTGTGGCTATTGCCGGGCCAAGGACTTTAAGACACTCTTCTCCTTGCCTTTTCTATGTGCTAGAATCTGAAGATGGCAACACAGCCTTGACCATGCAGGTGATGAGGAGACCCAAAGGGGCAAGAGGAGCCTCAAGGTGGAGGGACCCTGGAGCCCTGAACACTACATGGAGCAAGTGTACCTGCGAACTGGAAACAGCTATCCTGTATTGCAACGAAAATAATAAAATTCTTGCACTTGAAGCCACTGAAATTGGGGGTTTGTTCATGGCAACCACAACCATCCCTAATGGATATATTTACAAGTCTCTTACTGTTTACATACCAATTGTATTGGGCTTTCCTGGTGGCTCAGATGGTAAAGAATTTGCCTGCAATACAGGAGACATGAGTCCTAGGTCAGGATGATTCCCTTGAAGAAGGGAATGGCTACCACTCCAGTATTCTTGCCTGGAGAATTCCACGGACAGAGGAGCCTGGCGGGCTACCGTCCATGGGGTCACAAAGAGTCAGACTGAGCAGCTAAAGCACACACATGCACCAGTGGTATTATTATGCAGAGAATTTTTAACTAAACAAACTCACTTTTCTCTTCAATCAACTGCATCTTAGACAATAATAGCCACAAAGTAAAAAAAGCCAATTTTATTAGATGTTTACAATGTGTCATTCTGTTAACACATGTGTTTTAACTTATTTAATGTTTCACACGCATTAACTCATTTTAATCCTTGTAAGAGCCCTGTATCAGATACTACTATTATCATTTTTTAAGAGCCATTTGGGTGTTGATGTGTGTGTTTATGTTTTGGCATACCCCACTGTATGTTGGGGGATCTTTGTCCCCCAACCAGGGATGGAACCTGTGTCCCCTGCACTGGAAGTATGGTGTCTTAACCAGGAGACTGCCAGGGAAGTCCCTACCATGCCTATTTAACACATGAAGAAACTGAGGCACAGAGCCATTTAGTAACTGCCAAGCTCCCACAACTGGTAAGTGCAAAAGCCAAGGTTTAAACCCAGTAATTTAACCCTAAACTTCATGCTCTGAACCATGTTAGGCCACTGCCATTCTTCAGGGAATTGTTTTGAAAGCTATCTTTGCTCATAATGCACATTGAGGGATTAACCTTTTTACAGAATATGGCCCATCCACAGACTACCTCGTTTTTCTCAGATTCCATTAGAGATCTGGGGCATCATGCTTTAGCAAACGCTGCCCCAAACAAACTGAAGAAAACCTTGCAAATGACTCTTTTTCATCATTATACAGGGGCCCCAACTCCAGGGGAATGAGACAGACTGAGGGCAGTCTTCTTGGTGGAGGTGGGGCTGGGGGCCATTCACAGGACGGTGTTCCTAGGGTTCAAGAGAGGCAAGAGGGGTGTGGCAGCAGGCACTGAGGGAGTGGGCAGAATCAACAGCAGGGGATGGAGGAGGCCCACGCAGGCAGAAGAAACGTGGTATCCAAGGAACCGTGATAGGTCCAGTAACTGAGTCCCAGATCACCTGGGGACAGGAAATATTCAAGGATCTGATCCATACCACATGGGTCTGTTATCAGGTCATAGATCCCTGGTCACAGGTTAGGAGGACAGGGGCCTGACTACTTCCCTGGGAGAGAAGACCTACCAGGAAAAAAGAAGGGCATCTGAACTAACAGCTACCAGGCAGGGATCAGAGAGAGAACCAGGAGGCGAGGAGAGACTGATCTGTGTGTCCGGATCAGCAGCATGGCCCACCAGATGCTGACTGAGCCCCTGAACCTTATTCCATACGATCTCCCTATGTCCCAGCCTCTCACTGACAACTCAAAGCCAGGCTGGCTTTCAGCCCCAGGAAAGGAGTTGAGCCTTTGGGGAGACCTCAAGCATCTACAGCTGGGAGGAGTGGGCCACTGTTGGAGAAACCAGTGGGCAGAGCGGGACCCTCCCTCTTCCATTACAGAGTCAGCTCCAGAGTCCTCTATCATTAACCTGCATTTTCAGAATGTCAGAAAATTTGCAAGTGACTGGTTTTTTTCTATTGATCTGTTTGCCTAGGAGGGGGCTTCCCTGGTGGCTCAGTGGTGAAGAATCTGCCTGCCAATGTAGGAGACAAGGGTTTGATCCCTGGGTCAGAAAGATCCCCTGGAGAAGAAAATGGCAACCCACTCCAGTATTCTTGCCGGGGAAATCCCATGAACAGAGAGGAGCCTGGCAGGCTACAGTCCATGGGGTTGCAAAAGAGCCGGACATGATGTAGCGACTAAGCAACAACAAACTGCCTAGAAGGACAAGTAGGTTGAAGTTACGTCAAAGAAAAAAAGGAGCAAAGGAAAGCCAGAAAGAAGAATGGAAGTCAAGAATGACGTAAGCAAATCCAAGCATCTAGTGGATTTAGGGGGGAATGTATCTGTGTAATTGCATAATGGCAATCAATAAGTTCATCCACACACAATAAATGAATGAATACATTATACCAAAGTGCTGTTTTCTTCATACCCAAAAAGATGGTTTACGCTTCAACAGGGTGATTGAAATAAGATTGTCAATCCTCTTCATCCGGGAATTGGAGACACTCTGAACAACTTCACTTATTTTTCTGTTATTTTCAGGTTTAGATGAGAAATCCACAGATGATACACTGTTGCCAAAATTTGGGGGCCAAGCACTGGGGCTGGATTAAATCTAGTAGACAGAGTTTGGGGTGAATTAGAAAGAAATGGCTCTATTGCTTTGCCAGGCAAAGGGGGCCCCTGCAGGCTCATGCCCCCAAGACTGTGTGTCTCACCCGGGAAGGGTAGTGAGCCCTCTTACAATGTTCAAGGAGCAGGGCATGACCAGCTCTTGGACATTCTTCTGATTGGTTGGTAGTGAGGTAATTGGGAGACAGCATCATTAACCTTCCAGTTTCAACTGGTCTGGGTGGGGTTGAGAGGTGTGGTGGTATCTACGTAAGGCTTCCCTGATAGCTCAGTTGGTAAAGAATCCTCCTGTAATGCAGGAAACCCTGGTTCAATTCCTGGGTTGGGAAGATCCCCTAGAGAAGGGAACCCACTCCAGTAATCTGGCCTGGAGAATTCGATGGGCTGTATAGTCTATGGGGTTGCAAAGGGGTCTATGTGCTTGTAGGCCGCATACAGCTAACTTCTTCCACCTGGTGGGGGTTTCAGTATCAGCAAAACAGCTCAAAAGGACTTGGCTCAGAATATTATCTATAGTCCTCAAGCAAGAACTAAAAGTCCTTGACTTTGTTTAATGGCTAAAGTATTATTATTTTGTCTTGCGTGACTGTTTCTCTTTCTGCATTTTCACACTTCTCTGATTAAATTTATTCTTGGACTAAACTTTTTCTACAGACAAAAGGCAGGTGGAGGACAAAGTGGGGCGGGGGTGTCTTCTGGGAAAGTCTCCTAGGGTCTGCTTGGTTACCGCACTCACTGTGGTTGTTGAAGGGAATATTGAAAGTCACAGGCTTCTCACCAAACTGGCCCTAGACATCTCTGTCAGATGAGTATCTTTGTGTGTGTGTGTGTCTCTGTGGGTCTGCATGTGAAAAATCATCCTAATTGTCTGCTGCTGCTGCTAAGTCGCTTCAGTCTTGTCTGACTCTGTGCGACCCCATAGACGGCAGCCCACCAGGCTCCCCGTCCCCGGGATTCTCCAGGCAAGAACACTGGAGTGGGTTGCCATTTCCTTCTCCAATGCCTAGAGCGTGTTAATTACTCCTTTGTCTGTATTCCCACAGCTCTGTGAATGCTCACCTCAGTGATCATGTTGCATTGTGATTATTTGTTCATATTGCTCTCACCAAACACACTGTGAGAGATTTACAGTTAGAACTGGGGACATCCCTGTGTGGTCCAATGGTTAAGAATCTGCCTGCCAGTGCAAGAGACATGGGTTTGATCCCTGGTCCGGGAAGATCCCTCATGCAGAGGGAGCAACTAAGCTCATGTGCCACAGCTACTGAGCCCACAGACTGTAGAGCCCGTGCTCCACAACAAGAGAAACCACCGCAATGAGAAACCCACGCACCTCAACTAGAGAAAGCCTGTGTGCAACAACAAAGACCCAGCACAGCCAAAAGTTAAATATTTAAATAAATAACATTTTTTTAAAAAGTCAGAGCCATGTCCTGTCTCTTCAACACATGGCATGCGGTGGTTTCATGATGCTTATTGGGTGAAAAAGTAAGTGAATTAATGAACAGAAGAAATAAAGGAACAGACCCTGGTCTGAATGGGTCATAAGGCTAACCCACAGTGGCCCTTGTTTATATTCTTCAGCCTGAAATACAGAGCATCTCCACTGGAAGTTGATTTGTGTCTGCTGTTGTACGTACAGGTTTTTATTCCTATAAAACAGAACAAAGGAGAATTTTTAATCTCCTGGGAGGTGAAAGTCTTTTTATGTCCAATACATGGGAGAACTTCTTTGTGGGTATCTATAAAGCAAACATCTGCCCTGTGCCTTCCAGACCCATAAGAACATCCCCAAGCTTAGAATATTCATGTCTCAGTGCAGACCTATAAAAGCATGTTAGCTGGCATTTTCTGAGTTCAGAAACCCCTGAGTTCCCTTTATCTTCTGCCACTTACAAGTAACTTGGTTTTACTCAGTTTGATAGATGTAATTTTATAGAGAACCACCTAACCGCTGTCTGTCTTTCAAACTTTACCACCCAGACCACTGTTTAATTCGGAAAAAGACAGTTGCATGCGAATGACTCTGGAGGGGAAAATTCTCCTGGAAGGAAAAAATTCTTCCTGAAGAAACATGAAATATTTCTGATTTGGCACAGCTGAGTTGCCTTCTCGCTGTTTTAGTTCCTTTTCCCCCACCGTAATTCCTCAGCCTACTCAGAAATCTTAGCAATATTTTTGGTTTGTGTGTATGGGTTTGGGTTCAGAGTTGTGCTTTCCTGTTCTTTCTTTCTCTTTCCTTCTTTCTTTCTTTTTAATTTTATTTATTGGAGTATGGAGAAGGCAATGGCACCCCACTCCAGTACTTTTGCCTGGAAAATCCCATGGACAGAGGAGCCTGGTGGGCTGCAGTCCATGGGGTTGCTAAGAGTCGGATATGACTGAGCGACTTCACTTTCACTTTTCACTGTCCTGCATTGGAGAAGGAAATGGCAACCCACTCCAGTGTTCTTGCCTGGAGAATCCCAGGGATGGGGGAGCCTGTTGGGCTGCTGTCTATGGGGTCTCACAGAGTTGGACACGACTGAAGTGACTTAGTAGTAGTAGTAGTAGTATTGGAGTATAATTGCTCTAAAATGTAGTGTTGGTTCCTGCCGTACAGCACAGTCAATCAGCCATATGTATACATGTATCTCCTCCCTCTTGGACCTCCCTCCACCCCCATCTCACCCCTCTAGGTCATCACAGAGCTCCAAGCTGAGCTCCCTGTGCTGCACAGCAGCTCCCACCAGCTGTCTATTGTACACATGGGAGTGTGTATATGCCAGTGCTACTCTCCCAATTGGTCCCATTGTTCTTTTTTTTAAAAATTCATTTATTTTAATTGGAGCATCCAATTAAAAGTAAACTTTACAATATTGTAGTGGTTTTTGCCATACATTGACATGAATCAGCCATGGGTGTACATGTATCCCCCATCCTGAACGCCCCTCCCACCTCCTTCCCCATCCCATCCCTCTGGGTCATCCCAGTGCACCAGCCCTGATCATCCTGTCTCATGCATCAAACCTGGACTGGCGATCTGCTTCACATACGATAGTGTACATGTTTCGATGCTATTCTCTCAAATCATCCCACCCTCGCCTTCTCCCACAGAGTCCAAAAGTCTGTTCTTTACATCTGTGTCTCTTTTGCTGTCTCGCATATAGGGTCATCGTTACCATCTTTCTAAATTCCATATATATGTGTTAGTACACTGTATTAGTGTTTTTCTTTCTGACTTACTTCACTCTGTATAATAGCTCCAGTTTCATTCTTTGATAATATACATGTTCTTTGTATACATGTATATACATGATAATATTCATGATAATATACATATTCTTTGATTCAAATGCATTTTTTTAATGGCTGAGTAATGTTACATTGTGTATAGGTACCACAGCTTTCTTATTCATTCATCTGCCGATGGACATCTAGGTTGCTTCCATGTCCTGGCTACTGTAAACAGTGCTGCGATGAACATTGGGGCACACGTGTCTCTTTCAATTCTGGTTTCCTCAGTGTGGATGCCCGGCAGTGGGATTGCTGGGTCATAAGACAGTTCTATTTCCAATTTTTTAAGGAATCTCCACACTGTTCTCCATAGTGGCTGTACTAGTTTGCATTCCCACCAAAAGTGTAAGAAGGTTCCCTTTTCTCCACACCCTCTCCAGCATTTATTGTTTGTAGACTTTTGTTCTTTTTTAAAATCAATTTTAATGAGCTATAAATTCCATGCAATAAATGATACCTGTTTTAAGCACAATTTCAATGATTTTAAATAAATATATGCATTCATAATAACAACTGCCACTTTTAAGATAAAGATGTTAGCTATGTATTGATTACATTTTATTCTTATATAAAATTATTTATATTTAGGGTGTACAACACAATGATTTGATATATATGTATATATAGCAAGTGAAATGATGACTGCAATTAAGCAAATTAACACGTCTCCTCATATGCTTTTTTTCCTGTGATGAGAGTAACTGAAATCTACTTTTTTAGCAAAGTTCAGTGTTGAGTACAGGATTGCTAACTCCAGTCACCAGGCTGTCCATTCGACCTCTGCACTACAGCATCACCCCTCCAGCTTTCAACCACCGCCCCCTTCAGAAATGTAAAGATGCCACAGGCTGTGGATTAGCTGTCAGCTGGTTTTTATTCATCAAGAGGAACGCTCGGTGCCAAATAAATTAGGGTTTCCAACAAGGAGCAAGAGGAGAAGGGATGTTTTTCCTTTCATAGCATCTGGCCAAGCCTACTGCACTTAGCAGAGCTATGGAGGAGACTGGGTTGTAGAAATATCAGCCTCTAAGCAGGACTGACATATATGGGGTCTTCAGGTTTGTTCAGGTTAAATGAACTCCATGGGTCAAGTTGCAATGGGAAGCAGGGAAAGGAAGCATGGAGAGGCTAGAGCGACTTTCAGAAACCCGGAGGCCTGATACAAATAAACGTATTTACAAACCAGAAACAGACTCACAGACACAGAAGACAAACTTACTGTTTCCAAAGGGGAAAGGCGGGGAGGGATAAATTAGGAGTTTTGGATTAACAGATATGGCACCCCACTCCAGTACTCTTGCCTGGAAAATCCCATGGACGGAGGAGCCTGGTGGGCTGCAGTCCATGGGGTCGCTAAGAGTCAGACACGACTGAGCAACTTCACTTTCACTTTTCACTTTCCTGCAATGCAGAAGGAAATGGCAACCCACTCCAGTGCTCTTGCCTGGAGAATCCCAGGGACGGGGGAGCCTGGTGGGCTGCCGTCTCTGGGGTCGCACAGAGTCGGCCATGACTGAAGTGACTTAGCTGCTAAGCCCACCAGGCTCCTCCCTCCATGGGATTTTCTAGGCAAGAGTACTGGAGTGGGGTGCCATTGCCTTCTCCGAGATACTGCTATATACAAAATAGATGGGCTTCCCAGGTGGCGCTAGTGGTAAATGAGAGTTCGATTCCTGGGTTGGGAAGATCCCCTGGAGGAGGACATGGCAACCCACTCCAGTATTCTTGTCTGGAGAATCCCATGGACAGAGGAGCTTGACGGGCTACAGTCCATGAGGTCGTAAAGAGTCAAACACAACTGAAGCAACTTAGTACAAATAAAATAAACAACAAGGACCTACTGTGTAGCACAGGGAACTATTTCAATATCTTGTAATAACCTACAATGGAGAAGAATTGAAGAGAAGAATAAAGGACTTCCTGGGTAAAGAATCTGCCTGCCAATGCAGGAGACGCAAGAGACACAGGTTTGATCCCTGGGTCAGGAAGATCCCTTGGAGAAGAAAATTGCAACCCACTCCAGTATCTTTGCCTGGAAATTTCCATGGACAGAGGAGCCTGTTGGGCTACTATCCATGGGGTGCAAGAGAGTCAGATACGACTGAGTGACTGAGCACACACACACACACACACACACACACACACACATATAACTGAATCGCTTTGCTGTGCCCTGAAACTAATACAACATTGCAAATCAACTGTATTTCAACTTTTACAAAAGGCAAAAAAAAAAAAAAAGACAACTGGAGTCCACAAAGTTAAAAAGTATGAATGGGGTTTATTTTAAATTGACTTTGCTGGCCATTTTCAGCTTTTCGTTCCAGTACTACACCAAGGTGCCAAACAGAAAAAATGGGATGGGTGAGTCAGGAGGTCTTGATGTCTCATGTAGGGAAGTGGGGAGACAGTGTTGATTCAAGGTCACTGTGTCAGAATTCAGTTGCTTTCTGGCTCTGTATCATTAAATCCAGAGAGTTCAGTATACTGCAACAAGATTTTTAGCCCATCCCTCCTACAAACAGCAACCTCTGATGCTCTTGCAAAATATTTCTGTGCTCCAGAGCTCAGGAGCCAGGGAGAGGAAGTCACAGAGAAGACAATGCCTTGCAGAATATCTGCCTGTAGAATTCCACCCACTAGTTACCCCTCTTCTGCAGTCCTTGAACTCATTTGTGAATAGCTGCAAATGCTAAAGCTCTGCAGATGTGCCTAACTTTTATTGCCTCATGGTATGCTCCAGAAACCCTAAGGAGAGGGTTTATCATTTTACAAACCAGGAAGCTGAGGCTCAGATGTTATGTGCTTTGCCCAAGGTCATCCAGTATGTGGAAGAATCTGGATCTGAATACAGATGTCAAGTTCAGAGACATAGAAATTGATCAATTGCTTGCTTGCTTGATTGATTGATTGAAGAGACTCTGCCTTTTCCCAGAAATAAACTAACAAAGAAGCAAAAAGAGGGATTTCCCTGCTGGTCCAGTGGTTAAGAATCCACCTTGCAGGGGCTTCCCAATTTGTCCACTGGCTGAAACTTCATCTTCCCAATGTAGGGGCCCCAGGTCCGGTCCTTGGTCAAGGAACTAGATCCCACATGTTGCAACTAAGAGCTGGCATAGCCAAAAAAAAAAAAAAATAGAATCCACCTTGCAATGCAGGGGTACGATCCCTGGTCAAGGAACTAAGACCTAGCATGCTGTGGAGCAAATAAGCCTCAGCGTCACAGCTACTGAACCCGTGTGCTCTGGAACCCATGCACAACTGGAGAGTCCGTGCAATGTGACAAAAGATCCTGCTTAACTATAAGACCCCACACAGCCAAATAAATGTTTTTTTTAAAACAGAGGCGAAAAGACTCAAAGAACCTTCATGAGTTTGTGCCATAAAACAGAATAGAAGGAACAAGATGGAAATCAAGGCATCCAGAAACAAGCAGTTAACCTAATTCCAGTTCCCTAATTTGAGAAATTCCTCAAGTGTCTCTGTTTCAAATTGAATAATTTTCCAATTTCCTCCTTAAGGTAATTTTTTAAACTACTGATTTTTATAGGCTTGAGCATGTGAAAAGCCGACTACTGTATGTCTTTTTAATTAGCTCCTTTACATGATAATTAAAATCTCTCTTTGCATCATAGCTATTCTTAAACTCTGCAGTAATGTTCCTCTGGCTAGAAGTTAGCTGACCATCTGGAAGCCATAAAATATCTTAACCTTAAAATGCAAACTATCAGTTAGAGATACCACAAATTAGACCTACTCGTCATTGCTTTAATGGGTAAATGCCAGGCTTCCATCCTTCATTCTGTCTAATCAGGAAACTGCAGAATCTCACAGTTGGAACAGAAGTTTTAAAAGTCAAGTAGTCCTTTCTCTTTTGTCTTTGCAGGACAGATCGGTTGAGCCCTCTCTTGTAATGGTCCTGAGGCATATAGCCCAGAAGGAAATTCCAAGGCTGTTTTTAGAAACTTCATCCAAAGTTTATTTGCTGTTTGGGGCTGGGGTCCAAGACAGGCCGTGGGGGCAAAAAAGGAGGGAAATGATTGCTGGCTAGAAATTTGGAAGGGGCTGGAGTATTCAGGACTTCTTACAATGGACTCAATTTATATTATTAGTTAAACTTGAGGGCAGACTGATGGAAATATTGGGTTGGCCAGAAAGTTCATTTGCAATTTCCTAAAAGAACAAACTTTCTGGCCAACCCACTAGCCAGCTAATGGCTGTTGATCATGTGTCCACAGAGATGAAAGCATGACTAATGTAGTTATTGATGTGTGTTTTATTTTATTGAATAAAAGATTCTTTACATTTTATAGTGCTTTACAATTTTCAAAAGTTTCACATACACGATTTCACATAAAGGGTTAATTGCGCAGTTGTATTCAACTCCTTGTGACCCTATGGACTATAGCTCACCAGGCTCCTCCTCTGAATTCTCCAGGCAAGAGTACTGGAGTAAGCCATTCCCTTATCCAGGGGATTTCATATAACACCCCCCCTTTTCCTCCCTCTCCCTGTATTGTCCTTCCCTTCTCCCTCTTGCACTGGTAACCACTAGTTTATTCTCTGTGCTGAGAGTCTGCTTCTGTTTTATTTACTAGTTTATAGTATTTTAGATTCCATATATAAGTGATGTCATACAGTATTTGTCTTCCACTGTCTGACTCATTTCACTCAACATAATGTTTTCCAAATGTATCCATGTTGCAGCAAATGGGAAATTTTCATTCTTTTTCATGACTGAGAAGTATTCCATGGTGTGTATACATACCACATCTTCTTAATCCATTCATCTGTTGGTGGATGCTTGAGTTGCTTCCGAATCTTGACAACTGTAAATAATGCTGCGGTACAGCAGTCTTTATTTTAAAGTCTGTTTTGTCTCAGTTTTGCTACTCTGGCTTATTCTGGTTTCTGTTCTCATGGGATACCTTTTTGCATCCTCTTATCTTCATTCTCTATGTGTCTCTATATCTAAAGTGAGTCTCTTGTAGGCGGCATTACAGGGGTCTTGTTTCTATATCCATTCAGCCAGTTTATGTGTTTTGGTGGGAGGATTTAGTTCATAATTAGGTAGTTATTGATACATATATTCTTTTGCCATTTTGTTAATTGTTTTGTATTTGCTTTTGTAGGTCTTTTCTCTCCCTTTTTTGTTCTCTTCTCTTGTGATTTGACATTTTTCATGACGACTGTCTTTGGATCCCTTTGTCTTTCTTGTGTGTACATCTATAACAAATTTTTGGTTTGCCATTACCATGAGGTTTAGATATATATATATATATATGCTTCCCGGGTACGTCTAGTGGTAAAGAACATGTCTGCCGATGCAGGAGACGCAAGAGCCTCAGGCTCAATTCCAAAGTCAGGAAGATCCCCTGGAGGAGGGCATAGCAACCTATTCTAGTATTCTTGCCTGGAGAATCCCATGGACAGAGCAGCCTTGGCAGGCTATAGATAGAGCCATAAAGAGTCAGACATGACTGAACCACTGTGCCATTTCAAGTTGCTGATCTCTTCATTTCTAATGAGTTTTTAAACCCCTGCATTTGTACACTCCTTCCCTCACAACTACTGTTTTTGACATCATATTTTACATCCAATTGTTTTGTGTATCCCTAATGCTTATTGTGAACATAGAGGATTTTACCGCTTTTGTCTTTTAACCTCCCAGTTAGCTTTGCCTGTGAACCATTTCCTGCCTCTACTATATGTTTGCCTTTACTGGTGAGCTTTTCATTTTGTGATTTTTTCATTTCTAGTTGTGGCCTTTTCTTATTTTGCCTAAAGAAGTTCTTCTATTTGTTGTAAAGCTGGTTTGGCGGTGCTAAACTCTTAGTTTTTTGCTTGTCTGTAAAGCTTTTGACTTCTCCGTCAAATCTGAAGGAGCATCTTGCTGAGAAGAGTGTTCTTGGTTGTAGATTTTCCCTTTCATCATGTTGAATATATTGTGCCATGCCTACAGAGCTTCTGCTGAAAAATCAGCTGATAGCCTTATGGGAGTGCCCTTGCACGATATTTTTTGTTTTTCCATTGCTGCTTTTCATATTTTTTCTTTCATTTTTTTCATGTTAATTACAATGTGTCTTGGTGTGTTCCTCTTTGGGTTCATCCTGTACCAGACTCTGCACTTTCTGGACTTGGGTGACTGTTTCCTTTCCTAGGGTAGGGAAGTTTTCAGCTATCATGTTTCTAAATATGTCCTTAGCCCCTTTCTCTCTCTTCTGGGACTCCTATAATGTGACCCTTTCTCTTCTGGGACTCCTATAATGTGAATATATCTGGTAGGCTTGGTTATCTCCTGTCCTGCTGTGTTGTCAGGCCATACCTTGTATGGATGCTGTTGACATGGTTAGCAGGGTTTGGTCATGAAGTGGCTGACTGCAGAACCCCAGGGAACCCTGGGGATAGTACTGGATCATTGGTGGGTGGATTCAGGGTCCAGAAGACTCCGGAGCTGATCCTCCCCACCCCCTCTGCAGGGGGTGAAGCCGGGCCCTGGGGTTAGTGCAGGCCTACTGGCAGGCAGAGCTGCACTCTGGAGTCTGGGTACAGCGCCCAGGGATGCCAGAGGTGGTGTCAGATCACTGCAGGCATGGGGTAAAGGGCTGCTCTGGCACACTTGGGTACAGGGTGTCCTGAAGCTTGTGTTGGTCTGCTAGTGGGCACAGCCAGTCCCTAGCCGGTCCCAGGGCAAGGTCTAGCCTACTGTGGGCAGCCTTGGTCCGCAGGCAGTTGGGACTGTGGTTTTCTTGTGTCTGGGGTCGGCCCCCTGGTGAATGAAGCTGGTCTAGTGGTGAGAGCAGGCTTCCTGGGGGGGCAGGGCCAGGGCTTCCCCACTGGTGGGTGGAACTGGGTCTTGGCCCAACCCTGGGTAGGGCTGCCTCTAGATACAGATCCAGAGGCAGCTGTGGTCCTGGGAAGACTTTAGGCAGCATCTGCAGCCATGAAATTAAAAGACGCTTTCTTGTTGGGAGGAAAGCTATGACAAACCTAGACAGCATACTAAAAAGCAGACACATCACTTCGCTGACAAAGATCCATATAAGCAAAGCTATGGTTTTTCCAGTAGTCATGTACAGATGTGAGAGCTGGACTATAAAGAAAGCTGAGTGGTGAAGAATTGATGCTTTCAAACTGTGGGGCTGGAGAAGACTCTTTAGGATCCCTTGGACAGCAAGGAGATCAAGCCAGCCAATCCTAAAGGAAATCAACCCTGAATATTCATCGGTAGGACTGACGATGAAGCTGAAGCTCCAATACTTTGGCCACCTGATGCGAACAGCCGACTCATTGGAAAAGACCCTGATGCTGGGAAAGATTGAGGGCAGGAGGAGAAGGGGGTGGCAGAGGATGAGAAGGTTAGGTAGCATCACTGACTCAATGGGCATGAATGTGAGCAAACACTGGGAGATAGTGGAGGACAGAGGAGCCGGGCGTGCTGCAGTCAGTGGGGTCACAGAGTGTCAGACACGACTGGGTGAATGAACAACAACTGCTGATAAGTGGGGCTGTGTCCTCACCCAGTTAGGTGTTGGGGCGGGCCAAGGCTTCCAGCACTGACACCTGCAGGCTGTGGGCAGGGTCAGGTCTTGAGGCTACCGAGACGTGGGCCCCGCCCACGTTGGCATCTGCGCGGTTGGACAAGCTCGCAAATATGGCTGCTGCTATGGTAGGTGTCCCCAGGGTGAGTCACAGCTGCCCCCGTTTCCCCAGGAGAGCCTCTAAGACCAGCGTGTAGGTCTGACCCAGGCTCCCATCAAGTTACTGCTCCTGCCCGGGGTCCCAGTGTGTGTGAGATTCTGTGTACATCCCCTAAGAGTAAATCTCTTCCTCCAGTCCCCTGGGGCTCCTGAAGTTAAGCCCCAGGATCCTACAGAGTCAAGCCCTCTCGGCCCTCTTCTTCCCAGCATCGAACCCCCAGGTCTGAGAGCCTGAGATGGGACTCAGAACTCTCGATCCCGTGGGGGAGCCTCTCCTTGTGCTCAGTCACTCAGTCGTGTCCAACTCTTTGTGGCCCCAGCGACCGTAGCCTGCAGGGCTCATCTGTCCATGGAATTCTCCAGGGAAGAATACTGGAACAGGTTGCTATTTCCTACTCCAGGGGATCTTCCCAACCCAGGTATGGAATCTGTGTCTCTTGCGTCTCCTGAATTGGCAGGCGGATTCTTTACCATTAGCGCCACCTTGGAAAGCTCCTCTGCATTATAATTATTCTCCAGTTTGTGGGTCACTCAACTCGAGGGTTATAGGACTTGATTATATCATGATTCCATCCCTCCGACTGGTGTATTTCCGTCTTTAGTTGTAGAAGATCTTTTCTGATAGGTTTCGGTCTTTTTCATTGATGGTTGTGCTACAGATAGTTTTGGTGTGGTTGTGCGAGGAGGTGATTATTTAAAGAAAAAACAAAGAATAACAGCAAGACACAACTTCCTTCACAGTCCACGGTTTACCAGGATACTAGTCCCTAGGAGGTTCCTGTGCTATAATACACACTTAAGGAAATGTAAAGAAACCATTAAATGTGTAGAGTCAATGGCAACAGTTTAAAATCTATCTAAGTGGCTTCTCAGAAATGTTGCAAATGCATAAAAATCTAATTCTTTCTTACTGTAAATCATATCAGCAACACCCAAATCCTTGCAGTTTTTCTCCTGATGCAGTACTTGTGTTTACATTCTACTGGTTGTGTACCAGCCTCCCAGGGGGAAGTAGAGTCAATTTGCTTTTTTTAAAAAAAAACAAAAACAAAAACAAACATCCTTTTTAAAAATAGTGGAACATAACACATTTACAGAAATGGTCACAAATCAAAACTGGTTTGCTGTATGATGCAGCAGGCTCAACCTGGAGCTCTGTGACAACCTAGAGGGGTGGGATAGGGTGGGAGGTGGGAGGGAGGTTCAAGAGGGAGAGTGGATCTATGGCTGATTCATGTGGATGTATGGCAGAAACTAACAAAACATTGTCAAGCAATTATCCTTCAATTAAAAACAAATCAAAAGAGAAAAAAATTGATGAAATGTAACACACCTACAGAAGTGGTTACAAATAAAAAATGGGCAAGAATTCAACAGCAAGCCGCCCCTTGTGTCACCAATACCCTAGTCAAGAACTAGAAGTTCAGCATCAGGAGCTAGCTTTGCACCTTAGCCATCCCTCTCTGCCTCCCCCACCCCCATTTTTATGTCAGAGATAAACAAAGCCAGATGCCAGTTAAAGTGCTAAGGGGACAGACTTTGACCAGCAATATGCTATTGAAGCAGGAAAGAGGGCCCAGCTGGATTTAACTTCGATTTGCACAGAGGTGACTGGGTACTGTCTGTTAAAGCAGGGGTCCTGTTAGGAATCGGGCCACACAGCAGGAGGTGAGCGGCGGGTGAGTGAGTGAAGCTTCATCCGTATTTACAGCCTCTCTTGTTGCAGGAAAACAAGCTCAGGGCTCCCACTGATACTGCATTGTGATGAACTGTATAATTATTTCATTTTATATCACAATGTAATAATAATAGAAATAAAGTGCACCATCAATATAATGCACTTGAATCATCTCAAAACCAACTCTTCCCCCCCCAACTCTGGACCTTGGAAAAATGGGCTTCCACGAAACTGGTCCCTGTTGCCAAAAAAATTGGGGACCGCTGCCTTAAAGCAAGGATGAGTGAGTAGGGAAAAAGTGGGGGCTCAATAAAGTCAGGTGCGTGAAACATTACAAAGGCTTGGTTAGTATCAATGCTGATTAGGGAAGCTGTGTCTGTTCACTGGCAATTATCCTTAGGATTCCCCTCCTCCCACGAGACTGGGCCTCTGTGCTTTGTGAAGATCACATTTTAAAGGAATGGCTTTCAGGTACTTGAGAAGGACAGCTCCAAGCTGTAAGAGACATATCTCAAAGGGACAGAGGAAGGATTTTTAGCTTCTGCTATAAGAAGTGTGGCTGGGGGCCTATCTTCAGGGGTTGGCTAGAACAAACAGTAAATCCTCTTGGCAGCCTTGCACTTTCTCAGGCAGGCACTTTAAGGGGACTTAGGTCACCTTAGGGATAAGCCTTTTGCTGCTAGAAGCTGTGTTAGTATTTATTGAAGCCTTTGAATGTGAGGAAATGCAGTGAGAGTCTGTAGCTGTTATAAGCCAAGGTTGAGATGAAGTCGAAAAGAGGCTCCTAGGAACCCGGCTAGAGTTTGGCCAGGGAGACAATCTTTGTTGATGGTAAGCACTTCCTTGTTTTTTCTTACAGTTTTACCACCTAATCACACATCCCTCAGAGAAGGCAATGGCAACCCACTCCAGTACTCTTGCCGGGCAAATCCCATGGACGGAGGAGCCTGGTAGGCTGCAGTCCATAGGGTCACTAGGAGTCGAACACAACTGAGCAACTTCACTTTCACTTTTCACTTTCATGCATTGGAGAAGGAAATGGCAACCCACTCCAGTGTTCTTGCCTGGAGAATCCCAGGGACGGGGGAGCCTGGTGGGCTGCCGTCCATGGGGTTGCACAGAGTCGGACACGACTGAAGCGACTTAGCAGCAGCAGCAGCAGCAGCAGCAGCAGCACACATCCCTAATCACACCATTTCCCTTTTTCCTGCATCTATTGAGAAGAAAATCAGTCCTGAATATTCATTGGAAGGACTGATGCTGAAGCTGAAACTCCAATACTTTGGCCACCTGATGCAAAGAACTGACTCATTTGAAAAGACCCTGATGCTGGGAAAGATTGAAGGTGGGAGGAGAAGGGGACAACAGAGGATGAGATGGATGGCATCACTCACTCAATGGACATGAGTTTGAGTAAACTCTGGGAGTTGGTGATGGACAGGGGAGCCTGGGGTGCTGCAGTCCATGAGGTTGCGAAGAGTCGGACACTGAACTGAATGTCTGAGTGACTGAACTGAACTGATTGAGATGATCATATGCTTTTTATTCTTCAGTTTGTTAATGTGGTATATCACATTGATTGATTTACATAGAATGAAGAATCCTTGCATCCCTGGGATAAATCTCACTTGATTATGATGTATGATCCTTTTAATGTGTTGTTGAATTTGGTTTGCTAGTATTTTGTTGAGGGTTTTTGTGTCTATGTTCATCAGTGATACTAGGCATGTCATTTTCTTTTTGTGTGTGATATCTTTGGTTTTGGTAATCAGGGTGATAATGACCTTGTAGAATGAGCATGGGAGTGTTCCTTCCTCTGCAATTTTTGGACTAGTTTGAGAAGGATAGGTTATCAACTTTTCTCCAAATGATAGAATTTGCCTGTGAAGCCTTTTGGCCTTTTTCCTGTTTGTTTGACTTCATACATTACGCATTCTTCATGCCTGCATCTTTCAACATTATGTTTATGAGGTCTGCTTGGGTGGTTGTATGTAGATCTGGTTTGTCCATTTCTGTTGCTGCCAAGTTTTCCACTGAATCGCTGTATCACAACTAACTTATCTAGGGACTTGGGTTGTCTCATTTTAGGACCATCACAGAAATGAGGCTGCTATGAATGTGTCCATATTTCCTTTAGGTCTGTACCTAAAAGTGGAAGAATAACTGTGTCATAGGGTCATGGGAGATACACATCCTGATGCCTAACTTCAGTTCAAACCGATTTGCAAAAGCTTGAACTCCCACCAGCAATATAGGAGAGCTCTAACCATTCAAATGGTTTCCGTGTCAAACCATTCAAATTTGTCTGGTTGCCTTTGGCTAGTCAAGTAAGTGGATAGTGTTACTGAATAGTGGTTTTAATTTGCCTTTTCCTGATGATTAACAAGGTTAACATCTTTTCAAATGTTATTGGCCATTTGTATATCTTATTTTGAAAAGTGTTTATCTGCTATATGCTTTTCCTGTTGGTTATTTTCTTCTTGGTGCATAAGAATTTATATATAATTGGATTACAAGTTCTTGATTACTGGCATGTTGTATGAGTAATGCTTTCAAGAACATTCTTTTTTACGTCTTTTAGCACACATAAGGATGCATTCATATTGGGTTGAATTTTTAGGAGTGAATTTTTTGGGTCATGTGTTTCTTTAAATTTAATATATCTTAAAAAACTATTTCCCAAAGTTGTTTTAACAATTTATACTATCACAAATAGTATAGGAGAATTCGTCTTGCTGAACATCTTTGCCAACAAATGTGTTATTGTCAGACTTCAAAATGCTAGCCATGCTGGTAGATATGCAGTGGTATAAGTGTGTGGTTTTAATCTGCATTTTCATGATTACTAGTGACATTTAATACCTTTTCATGTGATTATTGGATGTTTAAGTATGCCCTTTTTAAAATTTACTTTTAATTGGAGGAAAATGGCTTTACAATATCATGATGGTTTATGCTGTACAACAACACAAATCAGCTGTAATGATACATATATTACCTCCCTCTTGAGCCTCCCTCCCCACCCCACCACCACACCTCTCTAGATCATCACAGAGCACTTGGCTGGGCTCCCTGTGTTATACAGCAGCTTCTCACCAGCTATCTGTTTTACACATGGTGTGTGTATATGTCTGTGTTACGTCGCCCATTTGTCCCAGTTTCTCCTTCCCCCACTGTGTCCGCGAGTCCATTCTCTGTATCTGCATCTCCATTCCTTCCCTGCAAATAGATTCATCAGTACCATTTTTCTAGGTTTCATCTATATGCGTTATTATATATTTGTTTTTCTCTCTCTGACTTACTTCACTCTGTATGACAGCCTCTAGATCCATCCACGTCACTACAAATGACCCAATTTCGTTCTTTTTGGTGGCTGAGTAATATTCCATTGTATGTATGTACCATGGGGCTTCCCAGTGGCTCAGTGGTTAAGCAATCCACCTGCTAATACAGGAGCTGCAGGAGACATGGGTTCGATCTCTGGGTCGGGAGGATCCCCTGGAGGTGGAAATGGCAACCCACTCCAGTATTCTTGCCAGGATAATCCCATGGACAAAGGATCCTGGCAGGCTATAGTCCATGGGGTCCCAAGAGTTGGACATGACTGAGTGGCTATCATGCACGCGTGCATATGTGTACCATACCTTCTTTATCCATTCATCTGTTGATGGACATCTGGCTTCCACGCCCTAGCTATTGTAAATAGTGCTACAAAGAACATTGGGGTACATGTCTCTTTTTCAGTTATGGTTTCCTCAGGGTGTATGCCCAGTAGTGGGATTGTTGGGTCATATGGTAGTTTTATTGCTACTTTTTAAAGGAACCTCCCTACTGTTCTCCATAGTGGCTGTATCAATTGACATTCCCACCAACAGTGCAGGAGCATCACCTTTTCTTCACATCCTCTCCAAGCATTTATTGTTTGTAGATTTTTTTGACGATGGCCATTCTGACTGGTATGAGGTGCTGCTGCTAAGTCACTTCAGTCGTGTCCGACTCTGTGCAACCCCATAGACGGCAGCCCATTAGGATGGTATGAGGTGATACCTCATTATAGTTTTGATTTGCATTTCTCTAATAATGAGTGATGTTGAGCATTCTTTCCTGTGTTTATTGGCCATCTGTATGTCTTCTTTGGAGGGTACACTCTTTTTTTTTTTAATTTTTTTAATTGAAGGATAACTGATTTACAGAATTTTGTGTTTTTCTGTCATACATCAGCAAGAATGGCACACACATGTCCCCTCCCTCTTGGGCCTCCCTCCCATCTCCCTCCGCCTCCCACCCTTCAGCCTGTCACAGAGCCCCTGTTTGAGTTCCCTGAGTCATAAGCAAATTCCCATCGGCTATCTATTTGACATAAGGCATTGCAAATTTCTGTTACTCTCTCTGTACATCTCCCCTTCTCCCTCCTCTCTTCCCCCCATGTCCATAGGTCTGTTCTTTATGTCTGTTTCTCCATTGCTGCCCTGAAAATAAATTCATCAGTACTCTTTTTTGAAGTACTTGTTCAAGACTCTTGTCAATTTTTATCTTCTATTCCCTGACTTTTTCTTATCGATTTGCTGGCGTTGTTTATATATTCTTTCATAAGCCCTTTTGTTGCTTATTTGTATTGCAAATTTCTTCTGCTGCTCTGTTGATTGCCTTTTTGTTCTCTTAATGGTCCTTTTTCTTGAACAAAGTTCTTGTTTTCAATGTTTAATCTCTTTTATTAATATGTTAGTGAGTTTCATGGCCCTGATTAAGAAATGTTTCCATATTCCAGGCTTATAAAGTATTCTTTTGTATTATTTTCTAGTTTTGTTGTTTCATTCCTCACATTTAATTCTATGATGAACCTAGAATCAAATCTGATGTATGACCCTCTTATGGCTCTGATATCCCACTCTGGCCATCCCTGTATGGATACCCACTCTGGCCATCATGATTTTCACCATGGACACCTCAATCGCTATGTTCTGTCTAATGGCCTCAGGACTGAATTGTTTAGGGAAGTAAAGGAATGGAAAGGAAAAAGTCAGAACGGGGAGGAAAGAGAAAGGAAGGGAAGAGAAAGGAAGGAAGGGAAGGAGAGAGGGAAAGAAAATCCAAAGTGTCTTGGATTTGAAAGTGATCTCCTTAATACTCTTAAAATATGGGCTTAATACAACATTAAAAATATACTACATTATATCATTTAAATGAATTTCCGCTGCAGGAAATTGTTTCAATCTAAAAATATAGCCAAGAATTAGACTGTAGAGAGACAAGTGAAACATGTGATAACAGTGAACAAATAAGATGTTTTTTCAGTAGTGAGAAACCAGGAGGAAATTATCTTTTTTAGGTTTCAGACATTCAGCAAATCCGTTCATGGTTTGGTAAATCTATCTTAGTTTCCTATTATCTTGAGTTGCTAGAATAAGCGAGTCTGAACAATCACAAATAGTTTCTGGCTTGAGGTAGCCAATAATGGTGTCATGTGGGAAATTACTTTGAGGAAATGATACTCAAGTGAATTATCTGGCAGAATCAGCCGGAGGTCACAGAACAGAAAGACCCAGAGACCAGAATAAGGTGCTTAAAACACCCAGAAAGCAGCCAGGAAGAAGAGATGGAGCTGGTATAGAAGTATGCAGCATGAAATCTGATTGTATTCATTCGTTTTCTCTCTCTCTCATCCTCTCTCTCCCACATCGACCTTCCCAGTACATGCTGTGGTTACTATGACCACAGTTCAGTTCATACAAGGAAGCAAGAGAACGGAGGAACCTGGGGTCAATAAAGCCCCTTCATTTGCTCTGTGAGGGAAAATCAGGGACAAGCATGCCCACCTACAGCTGAGGCGCCAACTAGAGTAATGAACACCTGTGGAATCTCATCTGCATTTCTTGGGAAGAGTAGATGTGGGCCAGACGTGGGGTACACCAATGAATAACCAATTTGGGAATAAAACAGCTATCATGCTGGTGGGGGCATGATGTGTACCTATTTTCATCCCTTTCTATCCATAAGTAACATTTTATATTGCATTTTTTTTTCCAGAGGAAATACCTTTCAGGTTACCTGCTGAATTGCTATCTAAATGTCACATTCCTTAGGAATTCAGATTATATATCATGGGCTATTGGGGCTTCCTTGGTAGCTCACATGGTTAAGAATCTGCCTGCAATGCAGGAGACCTGGGTTTGATCCCTGGGTTGGGAAGATCCCCTGGAGAAGAGAATGGCAACCCACTCCAGTATTCTTGACTGGAGAATTCCATGGACCGAGGAGCCTAGTGGCTACAGTCCATGGGGTCGCAAAGAGTTGACACAACTAGATTATTCTTTGAAAGTGAAAATGAAAGTCACTTAGTCATGTCCAACTCTTTGCGACCCTATGGACTATACAGTAAGTGGAGTTCTCTAGGCCAGAATACTGGAGAAGGAAATGGCAATCCACTCCAGTATTCTTGCCTGGAAAATCCCATGGACAGAGGAGCCTGGTGGGCTACAGTCCATGGGGTCACAAAGAGTCGACACAACTAGATTATTCTTTGAAAGTGCAAATGAAAGTCACTCGTTGTGTCCAACTCTTTGCGACCCTATGGACTATACAGTAAACAGAGTTCTCTAGGCCAGAATACTGGAGTGGGTAGCCTCTCCCTTCTCCAGGGGATCTTCCCAACCCAGGGGTCAAACCCAGGTCTCCTGCATTACAGGCAGATTCTTTACCAACTGAGCTATCAGGGAAGCCCAGACTATTCTTTATGTATCCTTAATATATATTTTTTCCTCTGTAGGATTAAACATTCTCCAACACTACAAAAAAGTGACCACACTGAGGATTTCCTCCACAGACTCCTGTTTATGTATTATGTATAAGGAGTTTTCATGGACTGTTTAATACCACTGTAGTGTAGGTTCCTAGACTCACTACCATCTTATGGACATCTCAGTTACCTGCATCAGTACAGCCATAGTAATGGCCAGTAAACACATGAACCAGAAGCTGATCCCTGCTTTTCTGGAAGGTTAGCAGTGGGGAAGCCCATCTGCTTAGAGCCACAGCCAAAGTCCCACTCTGTCTGACTGAGGCACAAGTACTGAATGTGCCTCATGGTCTAGGCACAGGCAGCAGCCCAATCCATGCTCCCAGCAAAGCTTCCACTGAGGCAGAGGCCTGGATCCTCGAACCACCAGAGGAGACAAGCAACTAGTTAAGCTGAGTATGTCCGCACTAATTGCATGCACTAATCAAGTGACCATAAACGTAAGGATTTATTTCTGGACATTCTATTCAGTCCCATTAATAATGTTCCCTGGTGGCCAGATGGTAAAGAATCTGCCTGCAATGCAGGAGACCTGGGTTTGAACCATGGGTTGGGAAGATCCCCTGGAGAAGGGAATGGCTGCCTTTCCTGGAGAATCCCATGGACAAAAAAGCCTGGTGGGCTACAGTCTGTGGGGTCGCAGAATCAGACACAACTGAGCCACTAATACTTTCACTTTTATACTTGCATTAATATATCACTTTCTTGATTATAAAAAGTTATGAAATCAGCTACTGGAAGTTCTCAGACTTGGTTCTTGTTCAAAATTGCTTGGGCTATGTGAAGTTAAGTGGGCCTTAGAAAGCATCACTACGAACAAAGCTAGTGGAGGTGATAGAATTCCAGTTGAGCTATTCCAAATCCTGAAACATGATGCTGTGAAAGTGCTGCACTCAATATGCTAGCAAATTTGGAAAACTCAGCAGTGGCCACAGGACTTGAAAAGGTCAGTTTTCATTCCAATCCCAAAGAAACGCAATGCCAAAGAATGCTCAAACTACCGCACAATTGCACTCATCTCACACGCTAATAAAGTAATGCTCAAAATTCTCCAAGCCAGGCTTCAGCAATATGTGAACCGTGAACTTCCTGATGTTCAAGCTGGTTTTAGAAAAGGCAGAGGAACCAGAGATCAAATTGCCAACATCCGCTGGATCATGGAAAAAGCAAGAGAGTTCCAGAAAAACGTCTACTTCTGCTTTATTGACTATGCCAAAGCCTTTGACTGTGTGGATCACAATAAACTGTGGAAAATTCTGAAAGAGATGGGAATACCAGACCACCTGATCTGCCTCTTGAGAAATTTGTATGCAGGTCAGGAAGCAACAGTTAGAACTGGACATGGAACAACAGACTGGTTCCAAAGAGGAAAAGGAGTTCATCAAGGCTGTATATTGTCACCCCACTTATTTAACTTATATGCCGAGTACATCATGAGAAACGCTGGACTGGAAGAAACACAGGCTGGAATCAAGATTGCTGGGAGAAATATCAATAACCTCAGATATGCAGATGACACCACCCTTATGGCAGAAAGTGAAGAGGAACTAAAAAGCCTTTTGATGAAAGTGAAAGTGGAGAGTGAAAAAGTTGGCTTAAAGCTCAACATTCAGAAAATGAAGATCATGGCACCTGGTCCCATCACTTCATGGGAAATAGATGGGGAAACAGTGGAAACAGTGTCAGGCTTTATTTTGGGGGGCTCCAAAATCACTGCAGATGGTAACTGCAGCCGTGAAATTAAAGACGCTTACTCCTTGGAAGGAAAGTTATGACCAATCTAGATAGCATATTCAAAAGCAGAGACATTACTTTGCCAACAAAGGTCCATCTAGTCAAGGCTATGGTTTTTCCTGTGGTCATGTATGGATGTGAGAGTTGGACTGTGAAGAAAGCTGAGCGCCGAAGAATTGATGCTTTTGAACTGTGGTGTTGGAGAAGACTGTTGAGAGTCCCTTGGACTGCAAGGAGATCCAACCAGTCCATTCTGAAGGAGATCAGCCCTGGGATTTCTTTGGAAGGAATGATGCTAAAGCTGAAACTCCAGTACTTTGGCCACCTCATGCGAAGAGTTGACTCATTGGAAAAGACTCTGATGCTGGGAGGGATTGGGGGCAGGAGGAGAAGGGGACGATAGAGGATGAGATGGCTGGATGGCATCACTGACTCGATGGACGTGAGTCTGAGTGAACTCCGGGAGGTGGTGATGGACAGGGAGGCCTGGCGTGCTGTGATTCATGGGGTCACAAAGAGTCGGACACGACTGAGGGACTGATCTGATCTGATTCTAAGTTTTTAAAATTTCAATATAAATTTTAGTATTAGTTTGTTAGCTTCTCCTCCAAAAAGTCCTGCTTGGATTTGATAGGGATTGCACTGAATTTACTGCACAACTTGGGAGAATGTCATCTTAACAATTCTGGAACATCTCTCTATTTATTTAGATCTTTAATTTCCCTCACAGTGATGTACCTAGGTTTGGATATCTTTGTGCTTATAATAAATAGAACTTCTTGGATGTAGTTGATTAATGTCTTTACTGCAATTTGAGATTTCATCCATTATTTCTTTGAGTATTTTTTTCCGTTCCTTTCTCTCTCTTTTCTGCTCCTGGAACTCCCTTTTGCTTTACCTGATGATTTTCCCCAGGTCTCTGAGACACTGTTCACTTTTCTTCATTCTTATCTGAAATTTAGATCATTTCTATTGGTCTTTCTTCAAGTTTCACTGATTCTGTCTTCTGCCAAGTCATATCACTTGGCAGAAGTGATATCTGCTTTTTAACCCTTCTAATGAATTTTTTTCATTTCAGAATTGTTCAATTCCAGAGTTTTCATGTTCTTATTTATTCACGTATTTTATTTTTAGGTCTTTTTTATTGATATTCCTTTGAGAAATTGTCATTACACTTTATTAAACTTGGTTTCCTTTTGTTCTTTTAACATATTTGTAACTTCTTTCAAGTCTCAGCTGCTAATACCAGCAGTTAAACTTATCAGAGATGGTTTCTATTGACTTCTTTGTTTACTGGGTATGGGTCACACTTTGCTTCTTTGCATGTCTCATAGTTTTTATGTTGTTGAAAACTAAATATTTTAGGTAATATATTGTAGCAAATCTGGATTCTGTTCGCTCCTGAGATAGGGTTGCTGTTTCTGTTTGCTGAGTGATTTACCCATATTAATTTTATAGACTCTCTCCCCCACAGTGTGTAATTACTAGTGTGTTTGTTCAGTTTTCAGTGCTTTTTGTTTGTTTATATTTATGTTTAAGCCTATGTTTAGCCAGTAAATCTTCTACTCTTTACCAATTTCTGTTTAGTTTGGGAAACACATCAAAGCTCAGACTGTATGAAAGCTCCAGCCAGAGCCAGTTTTATGAGTGTGTGTCCTGTACAGTCATGTGGGGTCCCTTGCTCAGAAGGGCCTCATGGTTTAATGCTGTTTTATTGCCATCTTGAAATTCATTATAATTTTCTAACTAGGACTCCTGCATTTGCACTTCTGCAACAGGCTCTGTAAATTATCTAGCTGGTCCTGGTCCCAGTTCAGACTTTCTCCTGGGCCTTCTATACATGTAGGGGAGATCGTTAGGGTCCTCCCCAGTCTTGCCTGAATTTCTGAGCATTCTTGAGCATGTATACAAATTTCCAGATTACCAGCAAGCTCATCAAAGCCCATTATGGCTGTCTCATTCCCTGGATCTCTTTCTGGTTAAGATGCCTCATCTATTTCTCAGTGCAATAATAGGCTGATTAAAACATTGGCTTTTTCTGACAGTTTGCTACCATGAGTGCTGTGGTTTTCAAGAATGCCCTGGGTGTGGGGTTTTCTGGATTTAACAACAAATCAAGTCAGACCCTTTCAGCAGTAAAGCTGAAGGATTTCTTGGCTTGCCTCGGTAGAGCTGAGGAGGGAATTATGGCATATAGAAGTGGCTCCAGATGGTAAAGAATCTGCCTGCAATGTGGGAGACCTGGGTTCGATCCCTGGGTTGGGAAGATCCCCTGGAGGAGGGTATGGCAACCCACTCCAGTATTCTGGCCTGGAGAATCCCCATGGACAGAAGAGCCTGTTGGACTACAGTCCGCAGGGTTGCAGAGTCGGACATGACTGAGCAACTAAGCACAAAAGCACTGGCTAAAACACCGTAGATTCCCTCTGTTCTCACCCGAAGCCCAGTTGTTTTTCTCAAATGTGGAAACTTACATTACCGTGTATAAAATAGATAGCCAACGGGAATTTGCTGTATGGCTCAGGAAACTCAAACAGGGGCTCTGTATCAATCTAGAGGGGTGGGATGGGGAGGGAGATGGGAGGGAGTTTCAAAAGGGAGGGCGTATATATATACCTATGGCTGATTCATGTTGAGGTTTGACAGAAAACAACAAATTCCGTAAAGCAATTATCCTTCAATAAAAAAATAAAAAGAAAACGCAATTCAATTTTTTGTATAACTTTGGCCAATTTCCAGAGTCCAATACTTGATCATTGTGCTCAGTTTTAGAGTTGCTTTGGGGGAGAAGATTTGCTGATTCTTGTCACTTCACTAATTAGGAAGTCCTGTCTCCCCTCTCACCCACCTCCCCTTCCATTCTTCCTTGCAAATACTGTATATTTTAAGTTCCAGGATAACATTTGGTTCATGATATAGATTCTATTTATTTGTTGAAATTCTCTGTCTTTTTGTCCATCATTGTCTAGATTTTTAAAATTTTTATTTAAAAAAAACACATCTGTAATGACTATTTTAAGGTCCTCTGCTAATTCTAAGACATGTCTGTTTCAGTAGAATGTTATTTCTCTTGATTATGAACCATATTTTACTGTTTTCTTGCAAATCACTTATTCTTTATTGTCTGCCAGATGTTTTCTGTAAGAGCCACAGAGACTGAGACTAAGCTATTTTTCCAGACAAAACATGCTGTTTTCTCTGTGAAGGACCTGAGCTGCGCTGGGGCTGTGTTTCAGGCTCAGTTATAGTTCTCCTTTGCTTTTAAGAATATTGAGGGTGAGACTTGGCTTATGTTTCTATTGAGGGCAAGACTTGTCTTATGTCACCCCTTCCAATGGTTGTCCTTCCCCAAAATGAGAAGGTTGTAGGGACCCTTTTTCTGCCTTGATAGCCAAACCCTAGTCTAATCACTACCCAGTAAACTTGATGAGGAAGAGAGAAGCCATTGAAATTTTTAATGACCTTGTGGGTTGTCATGAAGTGGAAGATGGTTTTTCTCACCTGCCAGTTTTCCACCACATGAATTTTGCTAAATTACCTGCCTATGGAAAGCCTGAACTTCTGCTTGTGACCAAACTTAGCAAATTCCTTTAGGAAGGAAGCTTGCTGATCTCTGCTCACCTAGAAAGGGCTTTCTCCTTCCTGGAATTTATTCTTTTAAATTTATTTGCACCCACAGCTCTCTGGAATCTTTAAAATGTTGTTTCCCTTTATCCAGTTATTTTCTAGTCATTATGACAAGAGCAGTAATCTGCCATGACCTTCTTTTTAAAATTATTTATTATTTTTGGCTGTGCTGAGTCCTGTTGCGATGTGCAGGCTTTCTCTAGGCACAGCGAGCAGGGGCTGCTTTTCGTCGCAGTACACGGGCTTCTCATTGCGGTGTCTTGTGGAGCACGGGCTCTAGGGTGTGTGGACTTCAGCAGTTGAAGGCTGTTGGCTCAAAAGTTGCAGCTAGCAGTTTTCGTTGTTCTGTAGCATGTGGAGTCTTTTCTGACCAGGGATTGAACCCATGTCTCCTGCATTGGCAGGCAGATTCCTATCCACTGTACCTCCAGGGAAGAAGTCCTGCCATGACCCTCTGTATCCAAACTATAGAGCACTCCATCAATTTAAAAGTTTGGGGTTTGTTTTTTTTTTTTTTTGCTCTATTTTGTTTAAATTTGAGTATCTCTTTTGGCTTTATATATAACTTAAGAGCTATAAACACAAAGAATGTATGTCTTGTTTTAATGTTTGTATATGTTTCAGTAACAAAAAATAATTTGAGTCAGTGCTTGAAGTATGTGAAAGATATTTTTTTTTAATCTCCCTTTCAAGGAGATTCTTTCACTTAAAATCAAAAAATGCTATGCCACACTAAGCTGTTTCTCTATTTACTACTCAAACCTGTCACAAAAATTATTTCTATGCTGTTTCATAATAACATTGGTGCTGATGCTATGGCAGGTTACTATATTTGACCAAGAACTAAATTCAGATAGCTGAAAAATCAAACCACCAAGCCTAGACAGAGACTTTTTCAGTATTATTTCTAGCAGATAATTCTCGATGAATTTCAGAAACACTCAAAGGTGTTTATAGCAGTTGGTGGCAAGAAAGAAATTCTAGGAAGCTGACAGTTTTTCTATCAGCAGCTGTGTGGCCTTTAGGTGGAGATTTTTCTTTTAGTTGTAAGAAATTTGAGACATTCCCTAGAGTTCTATGCTTTAGAAACTTCCCACCACCCACCGTCAGAGGCAGTGAAAGGATTTAAACTGATGGGGCAAAAACATACTAATTCTTTTTTTTTTAATTGGAGTATATTTGCTTTACCAGGTTATGTTAGTCTCTGCTGTGCAACGAAGTGAATCACCTCTATGTGTACATCCATCCCCTCTCTCTTGCACCTCCCTTCCACACACCCCACAGTCCCACTGCTCTAGGTCTTCATAGAGCACCAGGCTGAGCTCCCTGTGCTATGAAGCCAGTTCCCACCAGCTAGCTGTTTTACACAGGATCATGTATATATAAAGTTCCTAGGTGCCGCTAGCGGTAAAGAATATACTTGCCAGTGCATTGGAAGGACTGATGGAAAGGACTGATACTGAAGCTGAAGCTCCAATACTTTGGCCACCTGATGCAAAAAACTGACTCATTGGAAAAGACCTGGATGATGGGAAAGACTGAAGGCAGGAGGAGAAGGGGACGGCAGAGGATGAGATGGTTGGTTCTCATCTCTGAGGATGAGATGATAGGATGGCATCACCGACTTGATAGACATGAGTTTGAGCAAGCTCCAGGAGTTGGTGATGGACAGGGAAGCCTGGCATGCTGCAGTCCATGGGGTTGCAAAAAGTCAGACATGATTGAGTGACTGAACTAACTGACTGTTAGTGCAGAAGACACAAGTGACGTGGGTATGATCTCCCTGGGTCAGGAAGATTCCCTGAAGTAGGAGACGGCAACCCACTCCAGTAGTCTTGCCTGGAATATTCCAAGAGGAGCCTAGTGGACTATAGTCTGCTGCTTCCCCGTCCCTGGGATTCTCCAGGCAAGAATACTGAAGTGGGTTGCCATTTCCTTCTCCAGTGTGTGAAAGTGAAAAGTGAAAGTGAAGTTGCTCAGTCGTCTCCGACTCTTCACAACCCCATGGACTGCAGCCCACCGGGCTCCTCCGTTAATGGGATTTCCCAGGCAAGAGTACTGGAGTGGGGTGCCATTGCCTTCTCTTGGACTATAGTCTGTGGGGCTGCAAATGGTCAGACACAACTGAGCTACTAAGCACGCACACAGGTATATGTGTCAATCCTAATCTCCCAATTCATCCCACCGTCCCCTTCCCCTGCTGTGTCTGCATGGCTATTCTTTATGTCTGTATCTTTATTCCTGCCCTACAGATAGGTTCATCTGTACCATTTTTCTAGATTCCACATACATGCATTAATACGTTGTTGTTGCTTAGTCACTAAGTTGTCTCTGACTCTTTATGACCCTATGGACTGTAGCCCACCAGGTTCCTCTGTCCGTGGGATTTCCTAGGCAAGAACACTGGAGTGGGTTGCCATTTTCTTCTCCAGGGGTTCTTCCCTACCATCCCAGAGATCAAACCCACATCTCCAGCATTGGCAGGAGGATTCTTTTACCACTGAGCCACCATACTATATTTAAAAAACACACTAATTCTTATAGATGTACAATTAATCTACAGAGTCTCACTCTGTTTACAAAAATTTGCTTTTTGACATTCATTTTAACTGATTTTACTTAGTATGTTTAATGTTAGGCCAATGTGGAGAGAAGCACACAGAAGGCTTTGCCTCACTTAGCCCTCTCAGGCTGGTCTTGGATTCTACACACATAAAGATGTAGATCCCAGAGCTACGTCTCCTCAGCTTCCCTCCTTTTGGATCTTTTTGGTTTTTATCCAGTTCTCTCACTCTGGCCACCGCTTTCCCCCTGCACTCAGAGGTACCACTTTCTGCAGCTCTTAAGAATTTTGCAAGATGTATCAGCATCGTTCACAGCTCTGCCCACCGTGGCTTAGGATGTAGCTTTATTGGATTTCCTCAGTCAGTTTCCAAACATACATCTGCTTCCATCCATCTGCCAAAATATTTTTTGCTATCTTCTCATCTATTTCCACCATACCTATGTGTTTACATATTTGCTTTAAAATCTCTTTTCTACAGTCTCAGCGGGCTTGAGGAAGGAAGTGAAAAGAAGTGTACACATTCAACTCACATTTTAACGTAGCAGTCTTCAAGAGCTCTGCAAAACACGGTTTTCCCAGACCTCATCACCACGAAGTTTATTTGTGGTTCTAAAGTGGATCTTGTTGTTCAGTGTCTCTTAAATGCTCTCCACGGATCATGCTCTTCAGTGGGGGAACCGGAGCGTCAATGCCCCCCTCCGCTTTCTGATCATTATAAAACTGAAGCGCTCTCAAACAGAAACATTCAACCTTTCAATGGAAGAATGTTTAGATAAAAGCACTTAGACAGGCATAGCATTGCCTTCCCAGAATTTGGCAGCTCAAGCCAAGGCTACAATTTTGTAGTAAACAATAAGGCCTGACACTGATTGGAAGCGCTGGTCTTCCAAGAAGACAGTTCCCATGCCGTTCGAGGGATCGGATTTGATTCAAATGTGGAAAACCATTTTTATGAGGAATCGCTTGGTGTCAGTTGAGCTATGATTTAATAGTTTTTCTCTCAAGCTTCTAGTAATGTGAACCAGACATTTGGATGGCAAGACTTCCTTCCTATATGTAATTAGAAAAACTGCGATATATATGTAGTATACACATATATAATATTTATGTTTACATATAAATGCAGACAGTGGCAAATATACTTCCAGAGCAGCACAACTTAATAAGAGGAAATTATTATAGGGCACAGATACCAGAGCTGTGGAAAAACAACCCAGACAGGAATTATAATTACATAGTCTTGTCTCTCAAGAAAGCTAGAGAAATGAAAAAAAAAAAAAAAAGAGTGGCAATTTGGGGCTCAGCTATTCTCAGAAGCCAGCACAGACACTGACCAGTTTTGTGACCTTAGGTAAATTATTCAACCTATTCAACCTATCTGAACCCAAATGTCTTCCTTTCTAAACGGAGGCTACTAAGATCTACATTGCAAAGTTTGCATCAGGATTAGAATATCTGGAGCAGAAGTACTTGGCCCAGTAAACTCTTGTGATAAAATATGTTAGTTCCCAACCTGCCAATCCCTCTATGCAGAAAGAGAGACAAACGTGGTGCCCAGCAGAGACAGGAGGGTCTCTGCTGCTGTCACTGTGTGTGTGTGTGTGTGTCTGTCTGTCTGTCTGTCCTGGGCACAGGCAGGCCAGATGCAGCTTGCCAGGACTCATTCCCAGGCCAGGTCACTCGCCAACGCAAGTGCCACCCTGCACCCCTGTTTGCCAGGAGCCATGTCCCAGGTGGAGACCCCACCGGGCTGCCCCCACCCCACCGGTCTTTTTAGCCAAAACAAGCCCACACTAAGAAGGCCCAAAGTCCAGGCCCTGTTTCCCTCCATTACACTCTTTGCCCGCCCCCCACCACCCCCTTGGCAGCCCTGCTCTATCAGCAGAGTCAGTGCCAGGGACTCTCCCAGGCTTTTGCCAGGTTTTCCCAGCCCTCCCTGCCTCTGTTCACTTGAGTCACTTTTTTTTTTTTGGCTTCACAGAACTGCACGTGGGATCTTAGTTCCCCAACCAGAGATCGAACCTGTGCAACCTGCCGTGGACGTATGGGGTCTTAACCACTGGACCGCCAGAGAAGTCCCTCAAGTCATTTTTTAAATAATAAGGTTAGGGCATCATTGTTGGCCTGTTCTTGCTGGCTGGTCCACTGGGAAGAGCCCCCTTAGCTCTCTGAGCAAAGGAAGCCATTCTTCTTACTTGAAGGCCAGACGATCTGGTCACTCCCTCACTCTCTCTCATTTATTCCACAAATACCCGTTACCCATGCCATGACGGCGCTCTGCAGACGGTACAGATGCGCTGGCGCCATCCTGGCGCTCTGCAGGTGGTACAGATGCACTGGTGAGGGAGAGATGGAGGATGCCCCACTGAGTCATTTTTCAGCCTGCTTCTGCCCGTGCTTCTCTGACTTTTAAAATCGTGTGTTTCACCACATTTCTTAATCACGGCTTGAATCCAGATTTGTGGATGGATGGATGAATTCCTTTTCATCTCTAAGTCTTCAAAATTCAGTTTGTATTTTATACTTGAATCAGATGACCAAATCAGTGTTCATAACATAGTGAAAAAAAATAGATCCACATGTGACTATGTGATGCTACTTTGAAAATTCCCATAGAATGTAAGGAGTATCTGTTTTTAAATATAAATTAATTAAAGCTGTGAAGTGAAGTCGCTCAGTCGTGTCTGACTCTTTGCGACCCCGTGGACTGTGGCCTACCAGGCTTCTCTGTCCATGGGATTCTCCAGGCAAGAATACTGGAGTGGGTTACCATTTCCTTCTCCAGGGGATCTTCCCAACCTAGGGATCGAACCTGGGTCTCCCGCCTTGGAGGCAGACACTTTAACCTCTGAGCCACCAGGGAAGACATTAAAGCTGTAGGAAAGTAAGAATTCAGTTCCTCGGTCACCCTAGGTACATTTCAAGGGCCCAATTGCCACATGGGGCCAGTAACCACCATATTGTACAGTGTGGCTCTGGAGTTAAACTCTAGCTGAAAGAAAATAAGGAAGATAGAGTCAAGTGATGCTATAAGGAAGTAATCTGACAAATTCAGAGTGTAATGCATTCTTCAAGACAGATGAGCTCTGGGGAATCTTTGAAGAACACAGGCTCTTCAAAAAAGTCAGCAGCATGAAAAAATAAAGAGGCAAATTGAGTGAAAGAGACTGCTGCTGCTGCTGCTAATTCGCTTTAGTCGTGTCCAACTCTGTGCATCCCCACAGATGGCAGCCCACCAGGCTCTGCTGTCCCTGGGATTCTCCAGGCAAGAACACTGGAGTGGGTTGCCATTTCCTTCTCCAATGCATGAAAGTGAAAGTGAAGTCACTCAGTAAGTGTCCAACTCTTTGTGACCCCATGGACTATAGCCTACCAGGCTCCTCTGTCCATGAGATTTTCCAGGCAAGAGCGCTGGAGTGGGTTGCCATTGTCTTCTCCGAAAGAGACTAAACAGACACAACCAAATACAATATTTGGCACTAGATTTGATTCTGAACCAGAAGGGAAAAATCAAGTTGACATCAATGTGTGTGTGTATATGTGTGTATCCAGCATCTTAACAGATGATACCCAGGTGCTTGTGCTCAGGTGCTTGGTTGTATCCAACTCTTTTGTGACCCCATGGACTGCAGCCCCCCAGGCTCCTCTGTCCATGGGATTTTCCTAGGCAGGAATACTGCCATTTCCTTCTCCAGGGGATCTTCCTGATCCAGGGATCAAACCCAGGTCTACTGCATTGACAGGTGGGTTCTTTACCCCTGAGGCACCAGGGAAGCCCATTTATCTGTTAACTCTATGCAAATATCCTCTTTCTTCTCAAATTGTATTTATTTTTATTGTAAAAAACACACAACATAAAAGTTACCATTTTTAGTATTTTTAAGTGTGCAGTTCAGTAGTGTTTGGTATGTTCACGTTCACATTTAGTATATTCACATCTGTCGTGAAACTGATCTCCAGACCTTTTTTCCTCACAAATTTGAAACTAAACTCATTAAGTAACAGCTCCATTCTCTCCACTCCCCGCCCACCCCTAGCTCGTGGTAACCTATTCTCCTTGCTGTTTCTATGAATTTGACTATTTCAGGTACTTCACATAAGTGGAATCATACAGAACCTGTCTTGTGACTGGCTTAATGTCACTTAGCATAATGTTGTCCAGGTTCATCCACGTTGTAGCATGCGATAGGCTTTCCTTTCTTTTTAAGCCTGACTAATATCCCATTATTTGTGTACACCCCATTTTGTTTGTCCACTCATCTGTTGACCAACATCTGGATTGTTTCCACCTCCTGGCTGTTGTGAATAATGCTTCTATGAACAAGGGCGTGCAGATATCTATCTCTTCTTCAAGACTCTGATTTCAGTTCATTTGAATCTACATGCCCAGAAATGGGATTTCAGGATCATATGGTAGTTCTATGTCTAAGGTGTTGAGGACCATCTACCTGCTTTCCATAGCAGCTGCACCATCTTGTAATCCCGCCAACAGTGTACAAAGTTCCAATTTCTCCACACCCTTGCCGACGCTTCTTATTTTCCAGTTCTGGTTTGTTTTTTGGTCTTTTAAATAGTAGCTGTCCTGAAGGGTGTGAGGTGATATTCACTGTGCTTTGACTTTTATTTCCTGATAACTAGCAATGTTGACAGTCTCTTCATATGCTTCTTCGTCATTTGTGTATCTTCTTTGGAGAAATTAATTCAAGTCCTTTGCCCAGTTTTTAAACTGATTAACTTGATTTTGTTGTTGAGTTGTAGTGCTTTATATATTCTGAGTATTAACCTGTTATCAGAGATATAATTGACAGTTATCTCCCATCCGTAGGCTGCCTTTTCATTCTACTGATGGTATTCTTTGATGCATGGAAGTTTTTAAAGTTTGATACAGTCCCATTTGTCTGTTTTTGCTTTGACTGCCTGTGTTTTTGGTGTCATATCCAAGAGATCATTGCCAAGTCCAATTTCATGAAGGTTTCCTTTACATTTTCTTTTAAAAACTGCATTTTATAGTTTTAGATATTACATCTATGTCTTTAATTCATTTTTAGGTAAACTTTGTACTAAAAATGATTTTTTGTAGTTCAATTTTGGTTAATAATTGTATAAGATAAGGGCACAACTTCATTCTTTGGAATGTAGATATCAAATTTCCCTAGCATCATAGTACGAAGAGACTGTTCTTTCTCTGTTGAGTGGCCGTGGTACCCTTATCAAAGATCATTTGACCATATACTCAGTATTTATTATTAGACTCTCTATTCAATTGGTCTGTATGTCTGTCTGTATCCTTTGTTTAGTGTAGGTTTTTAATGTTTTAAAATCAAAAAGTGTGGGACCACCAACTTTATTCTTCTCTTTCAAAATGACTTTGGCTATTTTGAGCCCCTTCAGATTCCATACGCATTTTAGGAAATATTTTTGTATTTATGGAAAAAAAAAAACACCATTGGGGTTTTGATAAGGATTATGTTCAGTGTGTAGATTGCTTTGGGTTGTATGGACATCTCAACAATATTAAGTTTTCCAGTGTATGAACATGGATGTCTCTCCACTTACTTGTGTATTCTTTAATTTCTTTTAGCAGTGTGTTATAGTTTTCACTGTATAAGTCTTACCTCCTTGATCAGATTTATTGCAAAACATTTAATTTTTTCAGATGCTATTATAAGAATTTCCTTTTCAGATGATTCATTGCTAGTGTTTTTAGTTTTTGAAAGTTGCTTAGTCATGTCCGACTCTTTGTGACCCCATGGGCTATACAGTCTATGGAATTCTCCAGGCCAGAGTACTGGAGTGGGTAGCCCTTCCCTTCTCCAGTGGATCTTCCCAACCCAGGAATCGAACCCAGGTCTCCGGCATTGCAGGTGGATTCTTTACCAGCTGAGCCACCAGGGAAGCCCAAGAATACTGGAGTGGGTAGCCCTTCCCTTCTCCAGTGGATCTTCCCGACCCAGGAATCGAACCCAGGTCTCCTGCATTGCAGGCAGATTCTTTACCAACTGAGCTATCAGGGAAGCCTATTGCTAGTATATAGAAGTGCAATTAATGTCAATTTTTTACTACTAATTTTAGCATCTGTTGGTGGAACTTGCTTACAATTATTACTGTGGTGTTTGCCTTTTTAAAATTGTCTTTATTCCTCTTACACTCATGGATTGGAATTCTTCTGTAAAAAGGAGTTATTCTTTTACTCCTATTAATGTATTTATTCCGTTATTTTTTGGAATCAACATAGACTCAAAGATTTTCTTTTCTTTCCTTTGTTTCTTTGTTTTTCATTTAAAGAGTTAGAAATCCAATAATATAGTTAGTTTGCCGCTACATCTGTTCTAACTTTGGCTATTAGAGGCTTCTTCAGTGTTTTCTTTCCTGTTGAGCACTTCCTTAATTTCTGGCAACGCAAGATGCTCCAGGCTCATCTTGCATTTTCCCCTGCCCCAGTTCTGGAATCATTCACTTCTCCAACAAGTCTGGTTCTTTTCACTGGGTATTTAGAAGAGACGGTCTAGTTGCTAATTGTCCTCATTGCTCCCAGAGTGTCACTGCCTCTAGGCCTTCTTGGTGGACAAAAGCTAGAAATTTTATGAAGCTATACTAATCCACACATACAAACAACTTCATGCTTATTTCTGCATTTTTCTGTCTGAGTACTATGAGTTCATATTGATACCTCCCATTGCAATCCCAAACCAGAGTTAATTCTGTCTTCACCTTTTCCTTATTTGCAACTTCTTTCTCTGACAGTGAGAAGCCCTGCAGATGCTGTCTACAGTGTATTTATTTCTTTCTCCCATATATGTATGTATATACTAAATATGTATATATTTATACATATTTATATACATAGTTTCCTTGTTGTTACCCCAAATCCCTAAGGGAAACACACCAATTTGAGCACAATGTATGTATCATTCTTTGGGTCTTTAGTCTTACAATATCTAGTTAAAATTATATTTTCCAGAGTTACTAAGGTTAGTGCCTCTCTTCCCTACTATGTTCAGTATGGTTAATCATTTGTAACATAATTAGATTCATTTGTTGATATCTGTATGGGAATCTCCCCACATCCTTGATGATTTTTAATTATTTATTAATTTGGGGGTACGTAAGGCCTTGTTGTTGTTTAGTTTCTAAGTCGTGTCTGACTCTTTGTGACTCCAAGGACTGTAGCCTACCAGGCTCCTCTGTCCATGAGGATTTTCAGGCAACAATACTGGAGTGCATTGCCATTTCCTTCTCCAGGGGATCTTCCCAGAACAGGGATCGAACCCATGTCTGCTGCACTGGCAGGCAGATTCTCTAGCACTGAGCCACCAGGGAAACCCTTGTAAAGCATTACTTTGTTTCTAAAGTTCAAAACTATATAAAAGGTACAAGGGTCTTTTTCTTCCTGTCCCTAAGATTTCCTTCCTCTGTCCCCTTTTTTATACTTCTCACCCCACCTCCATAGATAACCAATTTGGTTCCTTTATGGTTTATCCTTCCTATATTTTTTATTTTTGCATAAATAAGCAAAGTGTGGATGTGTCTCATGCTCCTTTTGTGCGTTAGCAAATGGGTTTCCAGACAGACTGCTTCAATGAGCCCTCCCAGGAGGGGGACAAAACAGTTTTTTGTTTTACTGTAAACTAAGAAACTTATATGCAGAGTACATCATGAGAAACGCTGGACTGGAAGAAGCACAAGCTGGAATCAAGATTGCCAGGAGAAATATCAATAACCTCAGATATGCAGATGACACCACCCTTATGGCAGAAAGTGAAGAGGAACTAAAAAGCTTCTTGATGAAAGTGAAAGAGGAGAGTGAAAAAGTTGGCTTAAGGTTCAACATTCAGAAAACTAAGATCATGGCATCCGGTCCCATCATTTCATGGGAAATAGATGGGGAAACAGTGGAAACAGTGTCAGACTTTATTTTTTGGGTTCCCAAATCACTGCAGATGGTAACTGCAGCCATGAAATTAAAAGACTCTTACTCCTTGGAAGGAAAGTTATGACCAACCTAGATAGCATATTCAAAAGCAGAGACATTACTTTGCCAACAAAGGTCTGTCTAGTCAAGGCTATGGTTTTTCCAGTAGCCATGTATGGATGTGAGAGTTGGACTGTGAAGAAAGCTGAGCGCCGAAGAATTGATGCTTTTGAACTGTGGTGTTGGAGAAGACTCTTGAGAGTCCCTTGGACTGCAAGGAGATCCACCAGTCCATTCTGAAGGAGGTCAGCCCTGGGATTTCTTTGGAAAGAACCATGCTAAAGCTGAAACTCCAGTACTTTGGCCACCTCATGCGAAGAGTTGACTCATTGGAAAAGACTCTGATGCTGGGAGGGATTGGGGGGCAGGAGGAGAAGGGGATGACAGAGGATGAGATGGCTGGATGGCATCACTGACTCGATGGACATGAGTTTGAGTGAACTCCGGGAGATGGTGATGGACAGGGAGGCCTGGCGTGCTGCGATTCATGGGGTCGCAAAGAGTCGGACACGACTGAGTGACTGAACTGAACTGAAGCAACAATGAGAGTTTATCGTTTCAGTCTTTGGTATCTGAGAAGCAAAACGAACTCCTTGTCCTAGTTTGCATTTTCTGATTTGCTTCGAGGTTATATATGTTTCAAGTATTTCTGGGCTGATTACCTTTCCTCCTTTGTGAGCTCTGTTCTTGGCCAGTTCCTCTGTTGGAGACTCCCAGTTTTTCCTACAGATTCTCACTAGCCCTTTACACAGTGAGGGTATTAACTTCTTGTCCCATCACTGTACATCCCTTTAGACCAGAAATCCTCATCTTTTTGGCACCAGGGACTGGCTTTGTGGAAGATTAATTTTCCATGGACCAAGGGGGTTTGGGGATGATTCAAGCACATTACAATTATTATGCATTTTATTTCTATTATTGTTACAGCAGCTCCACCTCACATCATCAGGTATTAGATCGCAGAGGTTGAGGATGCCTGCTTTAGGGCACCTACACGTCCTCCTTAACATGTCCCTCACATACTTTCCTCAAGGAGCTGCTAAGATAATCCTTTCATCCGAGCATCCAGCTCTGACTTTCAAGGGTTGGGCAACACATGGTCACTACATCCAGTGACCCCTTGATAACCAGGGCAACAAACATTTTTTCTGTCTTGTTTGCACACAGTAATTTTATGAAGCTGAGAAGTTTCATTTGAAATGGGGGATTTTGAGCCTTATTTCACATAGAGTGCTTATTTTCAATGATACACACTCTAACTCATCCTAGGATGTTACTTTTGAGAAGAATGTTTGAGTCTGCATTTGGTTTAATATAAACTATTTAGTTTCATATTAATTAGTTCTAAGGAGCAATGAGGACTTTCGTTTGATGTGAACAAGGGATTTTGAGCTTGGTTTCATATAAACTGTTTAGAACCAACTAGAACTTGCTCTAAAGCCTCATAGGGAATTGGTTTTAAGAAGACTGATACATTCTGAGCTTGTTTGACTCAAACTGCTTAGTTTTGTCTAAACTCACCCTAACTCCCATTCCATTTGAATTAAAAGTGTAATTTTTTGCTTGTTTCAAACAGTCTGCTTAGATTTGTCCTATGTCACCTTAGGAAGTTACCTTAGATATAAATGTGTGATTTTGACATTGCTTCACTTAACCTGCTTAGGGGTTGGGTGGCGCTGGTGGTAAAGTACCCACCTGCTAATGCTGGAGACAAAAAAAGACATGGGTTCAATCCCTGGGTTGGGAAGATCCTCTGGAAGAGGAAACGGCCACCCACTCCAGTATTCTTACTTGGAAAATCCCATGGACAGAGGAGCCCGACGGGATACAGTCCATAGGATCACAAAGAGTCAGACACAACTGAAGTGACTTAGCACGCATGCAGCCTGCTTAGGTTCATCTTCTTTTGCTCTAACTTGTCCTAAGACAGTACTTTTGAGATGAATATGCATTTCTCAGCTTGTTTGCACATGTGAAGTTTATATAGCATTTACAAAGCTTATGAAAAGAATGTGACACCTATTTATTTCTACAAGCTTTGATAAGCACCTGTAGACAATGACAACTCCATCATGACTGCCCCCCGGCCGTGGCTGTAAGACACATCCCACTTTCACAGATGCTAAAATGTGAAGCAACAATGTGTGACCTTGCATTTAGCGGGCAGAACTATAACGGGGAGTGAAAGGATAAAATGAATCAAGTCTCCCAGATATCTGGCTTAGACAGATGCATGCACTTTATTGCTCTATCTTTTTTCATCATTCTAACGAACCATGAATAATATTTCTGAAAATAAAGTTTTATAGAATTCCTAGCCACTTCCTAAGGGAAAATGCCTAGAATTTGGTAGTAAAAAAAAAAAAAAAAGTATACTTCATTGCTGCTTCAATTTGCATTTATGTAGTGATGTTAAATTTGCTTTCATAAGTTCATAAGTCATTGGTATTCTTCTTCTTGCAAATGACCTCTTAATACTGTTACTCAGCATTAAGGTTACTCAACTTTTTCCTTACCTGAAAAATACATTAATTTCACCTTAAACAGGCCTCCAAACTTTAATTCATTCCAGCGTCAACTTTAATGTCTAAATTCTAAAGACTTATCTAAATATCATCACAGTCAAGGAAAACTCCTTTCTACCTGTGAACTTGTGAAACCCAGCAAATTATGTGCAATATAATTAGGGGACAGGATGTCTACAGGATAGACATTGCCATGCTCAAAGGGTGAGGTAGGAAAGAATGAAGGGGTGACAGGTCCCAAGCAAGTCCAAAACTCTGCAAGGAAAATTCCATCTGTAGGCTCATAATCTTCTTTGGGCTGTTATCCCATCTTCTGGACCCACTGAGGTGGCAGTACTGATCTTATGATGCATTCAGGCGGCAATCATGCCTCCTCAGCTCTTCAGGCAGGGGTCTTGCCTCCAAGGTTCTTGTCAATCCAGCCCTCCACCCTAGTGGAGGCTGTCCAGCCAGTTGAAATTGAGGCAGTGACCTCACTCTGAAACCGAGGAGGCAGTCCTAATGATCTCCGAATGGCCTTTATGGTCATTTTTCCTTTTTTAAGGAAGAATAGTGCGTGTTCATAGCTGAGTATTTCAATATTGGTCTAGTTCTCTAGAATCCAAGAAGTAGGAAAGCATTCCTTAATTCCATCCCACTTTCTCTGTGCTAGTTAGTTTATACTGGCAGTGTCTTTGCCGAGATAGCACCGTCTCTATTTTTCTGCTTCTTCCAAGATGGTTGATTATATTCATGAGTTGCACCCATGATCTCTTTATCAAATGGTTGCTCCATCACACCATTAGTATTTGCTATAGAACACAGTTTTCTCATGTTTTGCAGTATGTGTATAGGTTGAGAATGTCCCAAGTCTTCAAAGCCAGGTTCCTTTTGGCTTAACAGTTTCTTCTTCAATTTATCTCTCTCCTTTTGTATTTTTCTATAAGGAATCAGGAAGAACTAGGCGGCTCCTTATACTGTTTGCTTAGAATGATCTCCTCAGCTAAATGTCCAGCTTCATCATTTACAAGCTCTATCTTCCATGAAACTCTAGAACATAGGTCAGCCAAGTACTTTGCCACTTTAAAGCAAGGCTTGCCTTTCCTCCAGTTTTCAACATCATGGTCCTCATTTCCATCAGGTTCCTCACCAGAATCACCATGAACATCTGTGATATTGTGATTTGTAATAAGAAATACATATTTCATCTTCATCCCTGTTCCTGAAACAGAGTTCCTAAAAGCCTTGGAATGTCCAGAGTGAGGAGAGCTTTAAAGGTGTCTTTTTTATGTTAACTGAGTGGCTTTTGGAAAGCCCTTAGGTCACCTTAGGCCAATCAACAGAGAACCAACCATGTGATTAGAGGATTAGAACATCAGTCCCTTCCCTGGACATTGTATAGGGGAGGGAGACTGGAAATCTAGTTCAACTGCCAATGGCCAATGATTTATTCAATCGTGTCATTGTCATGAGGCCTCCATGAAAACCCAAAAGGAGGGGGTTCAGGGCATTTCCAGGTTGGTGAACCAGAATGCATCCATGTGCTGCCATGCCAGGCTCCTAGCTGCATGAGGACAGAAGCTCCTTTTTCAGAACCACACCCTATATTTCTCTTCATCTGGCTGTTGATTGGTCTCCTTTAATGTCCTTTGTAATAGTAATCCAGTGCATAAACTGGTTTCCTGAGTTCTGTGCAAATGAGTCAGACCCGAGAAAGGGGTCCTGGGAGCCTCTGATTTACAGTCAGAAGCACAGGAACAACCTATACTTATGATTGGCATCTGAATTGTGAGCAGTCTTCTGGAACTGAGCCCTTAACCTGTGAGGTCTGATTCTATTTCCAGGTAGATAGTATCAGAATCGAGTTAAATTGTAGGACACCCTGCTGTGTCAGAGAATTGCTTGGGCTTGGTGTGGGTTAAAAAAAACACAACCCCACACATTGGAATGAATGTCAGAATCATAATGACCATAGTTCTAGCATGGACCTCAGAACTCTTTTAGCTTCTACCCATTACCCAGTTCCAAAGTTGCTTCCATGTATTTAGCTATTTGCTACAGCAGCACCCCACTTCTTGGGCTTCCCTGGTGGCTCAGTGGTAAAGAATCTGCCTGCCAATGCAGGAGACGTAGGAGACACAGATTCAGTCCCTGGGTTGGAAAGAGCCCCTGGAGGAGGAAATGGCAACCTGGTCTGGTATTCTTACCTGGAAAACCCCATGGACAGAGGAGCCTGGCAGGCTATAGTCCATGGGGTCACAAAGAGAGACATGACTGAGCACACAGGCATCACGCATCCCACTTTTTGGTTCTAAAAAAATCTATCTTAGCTCAAGCTGCCATAACAAAATAGACTAGGTGGCTAAAGCTACACATTTCTTTTTCATGATTCTGAAGGCTGCAGTTTTGAGTTTGGGTGCCTGCATTGTTGGGGAAAACTACCCTCCTGGCTTACAGATGGCCACTATCTCTTAAAAAAAATTTTTTTTATTGTTTTTATTTTTCAACTTTGTGGCCATGCTGTGTGGCATGTGGGATCTTAGTTGTACCCTCTGCAGAATCTTAACCACTGGACCAGCAGGGAAGTCCCTGGCCACCTTCTTGCTGGGTCCTCACATGGCAGAGACAGAGAGCAAGTTCTCCTGGTGGCTCTTATGAGGGTACTAATCCCATCAGAGAGGCCCGACTCTCACTGTTGTTGTTCAGTCACTAAGAGTCTGACTCTTTGTAGCACTATAGACTGCAGCACACCAGGCTTCCCTGTCCTTTACTATCTCTTGGAGTTTGCTCGAACTCATGTCCATTGAGTTGATGATGCCATCTAACCATCTCATCCTCTATCCACCCCCCTTGTCTCCTCCTGCCCTCAATCAGAGTATTTTCCAACAACCTTATCTAAACCGAGTTATTAATATCTCCAAATATCCTCCCACTGGGTGATGGGGCTTCCAACATGAATTTGGAGGGAAAACAGTTCAGTCCACAGCACCTGCTATGATCATTTCTGTATACATTTTTACACGGGAATTTACACCTTGGCTATATACCTAGGAATGGAATTCCACGGTCATATGCTAATTGGGGCCTTCCCTGGTGGCTCAGGGGTAAAGAATCTGCCTGCAGTGTAGAAGACCTAGGAGACGAAGGTTTGATCCCCAGGTCAGGAGGATCCCCTGAAGAAGGAAATGGCACTCCAATATTCTTGCCTGGGGAATCCCAGGGCCTGTAGCCCACCAGGCTCCTCTGGCAGGCTGCAGTCCATGGGGTCACAAAAAAGGCAGGCAGGATTTTGTGCATAAACAATAACAGTGACTATGAAATGGTTTTGCTTTGCATTTCCCTGATGACTCAAGAGGGAAGTTGAGCACCTTCTCATTTATTTATTGGCCACTTGAGTATTTTCTTTGGAGAAACGGCTATTCAAATCCTTTGCTCATGTATAATTGCTATTTGTCTTTTTTTGTTAGATTGTAACAATTATTTATGTGATCTTGATGCAAGTTCTTATCAGATGTAGGATCTGAAAATGTTTTCCTTCAGCAGCATTCTGTTGCATTTTGCTTTCAGCCTGCTTCTGTGATGTTTGTAAGCCTCTCTTCAGCAACTGTTTTCAAACAGAGCAGTGATTTTAGCTTAGACACCCCACTCTCAGCCTGATTCTGTACCCAGGATCCAGCAAGCCCATGGCTTCGGCTTGTTTTTCTGCTGTGTCCAATCCACAGAGACGTTTATCCTGTACTTGAGCCCCAATCCATCTTTCGGTTTTCCCTTTTGCGTTTTATCCATCATTGCTGAGTTTCTCGCAAAGAGCATCATTCAAGCGTGAACTCACAGCATCAAATTGCCCTGGAAGACCTCCATCAATATTGTTTATAGTATTTTTCTTTGTGTGTATATTTTTTTTAAATTGTGAAGTTAGATCTACTGATATTTTTATATGATTTCTTTCCTGGATTTTACACTTAGAAAAATCTCTCCCATCCTTAGGGGAGAGAAACATGGTCTTCCAATATCTTCTTATGGGTTTTCTTCTTTATATTTAACTCTTTGTCCATCCAGAATGGATTGTATAGGTTAGGGATCCAAGTTTAAGGCCTTCCAATTTGTGTGTTATCTTAGCACTATCCAATAATTTTAAATGCCATTCCAATTACATTTAAAATTTCAATATTTATTTTGTGTCTATTTCAGAGCCTTCTGTTTGTTTGTTTTTTTTTTTTTCAGAGACCTCTAGTTTTAATTCTATCCCATTAGTTAATTTTTTCATTTTCCTACCAGAAGTTGGAAGCAGGTCATTTGTGTGTGTGTTTCATCACTACATTATAGGTGATCAACAAATGAATTTATAATGGCAAGTCAGAACAGTGGGAGGGCACAGAGGGAAGGTGTTGAAAGATGATGAGACATTGTGGGCCTGGTTGACCATGACATTAAAGAAGAAAAAGTAGGACCTGACCTAGTTCCTAGCTCAGAGTAGGCACTCAATAAAGCGCTTAATATGTAAAAAGAATCTTGAAGTGTGTGTTCTCCATGAATTAACTTCCTCCAGCTGAGTTCTTCTGCTCCATGATTGGTCAAGTCTACCTCAAAGTTCCTAGTCAGGCCAATCCTTCATGTTGGACATGTGCTTTGCCCTGTCTGCTCTCCAACTGTTCCTCTCAGAAGCCCATGGCTCTATGCCAGGTCAGGCAATTAGGTAAAAATTGCTGGGACAACATGAGAAAACAGAAGTTACAATGGTTCCTTTGTGAGTCTAGAGTCTTCCCTCCTGCTGGCTGGCTTATCAGTAAATGGCCACTGTAATCTGGCTTTCAAAGCATTGCAGAAGAAAAGGAACTTGGACTTAAATTCAGAAGCCATGACCCTTCTTTCTAATATTAGCTATGTGACTGTTGGCAAGTTATATAACCTCTCTGAGTCACAGTTTCTTCTCCTTTACAAAAGAGATAATAAGATCCACTCAGAGAGACAATAGAAGAATTAAATGAGATAACCTAAAGATTATATTCTTTGCAGCCAAAGATGGAGAAGCTGTATACAGTCAGCAAATACAAGACTGGGAGCTGACTGTGGCTCGGATCATATACTCCTTATTGCTAAATTCAGCCTTAAATTGAACAAAGAAGGGAAAACTACTAGACCATTCAGACATGACCTATATGAAATCCTTTACAATTATACAGTGGAAGTGACAAATAGATTTAAGGGATTAGATCTGATAGACAGAGTGCCTGAAGAACTATGGATAGAGGTTCCTGACATTGTACAGGAGGCAGGGATCAAGACCATCCCCAAGAAAAAGAAATGCAAAAGGCAAAATGGTTGTCTGAGGAGGCCTTACAAATAGCTGAGAAAAGAAGAGAAGCTAAAGGCAAAGGAAAAAAGGAAAGATATAAGCATCTGAATGCAGAGTTCCAAAGAATAGCATAGAGAGATAAGAAAGCCTTCCGCAGATCAATGCAGAGAAATAGAGGAAAACAATAGAATCGGAAAGACTAGAGATATCTTCAAGAAAATTAGAGATACCAAGAGAACATTTCATGCAAAGATGGACACAATAAAGGACAGAAATGGTATGGACCTAACAGAAGCAGAAGATATTAAGAAGAGGTGGCAAGAATACACAGAAGAACTATACAAAAAAGATCTTCATGAACCAGATAATCATGATGGTGTGATCACTCACTGAGAGCCAGACACCCTGGAATGCTAAGTCAAGTGGGCCTTAGAAAGTATCTCTATGAACAAGCTAATGGAGGTGATGAAATTCCAGTTGAGCTATTTCAAATCCTAAGAGATGATGATGTGAAAGTGCTGCACTCAGTGTGCCAGCAGATTTGGAAAACTCAGCAGTGGCCACAGGACTGGAAAAGGTCAGTTTTCATTCCAATCCCAAAGAAAGGCAATGCCAAAGAACGTTCAAACTACTGCACAATTGCATTCATCTCACACACTAGCAAAGCAATGCTCAAAATTCTCCCAGCTGGGCTTCAACAGTACGTGAACCATAAGCTTCCAGATGTTCAAGCTGGATTTAGAAAAGGCAGAGGAACCAGAGATCCAATTGCCAACAACCATTGGATCATGGAAAAAGCAAGAAAGTTCCAGAAAAAAAATCTACTTCTGCTTTATTGACTATGCAAAGCCTTTGACTGCATGGATCACAACAAACTGGAAAATTCTTCAAGAGATGGGAATACCAGACTACCTTACCTACTTCCTGAGAAATCTGTATGCAGGTCAAGAAGCAGCAGTTAGAACTGGACATGGAACAACAGACTGGTTCCAAATCGGGAAAGGAGTACATCAAGGCTGTATATTGTCACCCTGTTTATTTAACTTATATGCAGAGTACATCATGAGAAATGCTGGACTGGATGAAGCACAAACTGGAATCAAGATTGCTGGGAGAAATATCAATAACCTCAGATATGCAGATGACACCACCCTTATGGCAGAAAGTGAAGAAGAACTAAGGCGCCTCTTGATGAAAGTGAGAGAGGAGAGTGAAAAGGTTGGCTTGAAACTCAGCATTCACAAAACTAAGATCGTGGCATCTGGTCCCATCACTTCATGACAAATAGATGGGGAAACAATGGAAACAGTAAGAGACTTTATTTTGGGGGGCTCCAAAATCACAGAGAAGGCAATGGCACCCCATTCCAGTACTCTTGCCTGGCAAATCCCATGGACGGAGGAGCCTGGTGGGCTATAGTCCATGGGGTCGCTAGGAGTCGGACAGGACTGAGCGACTTCACTTTCACTTTTCACTTTCATACATTGGAGAAGGCAATGGCAGTCCACTCCAGTGTTCTTGCCTGGAGAATCCCAGGGATGGGGGAGCCTGGTGGGCTGCCATCTCTGGGGTCGCACAGAGTCAGACACGACTGAAGAAACTTAGCAGCAGTAGCATCAGCAAAATCATTGCAGATGGTGACTGCAGCCATGAAATTAAAAGACGCTTACTCCTTGGAAGAAAAGTTATGACCCACCTAGACAGCATATTAAAAAGCAGAAACATTACTTTGCCAACAAAAGTCTAGTCAAAGCTATGGTTTTTCCAGTAGTCATGTATGGATGTGAAAGCTGAGTGCCGAAGAATTGATGCTTTTGAACTGTGGTGTTGGAGAAGACTCTTGAGAGTCCTTTGGACTGCAAGGAGATCCAACCAGTCCATCCTAAAGGAAATCAGTCCTGAATATTCACTGGAAGGACTGATGCTGAAGCTGAAACTCCAATACTTTGGCCACCTGATGTGAAGAACTGGGTCATTGGAAAAGACCCTAATGCTGGGAAAGATTGAAGGCGGGAGGAGAAGGGGATGACAGAGGATGAGATGGTTGGATGGCACCACCGACTCAATAGACATGAGTTTGAGCAGGCTCTGGGAGATGGTGAAGGACAGGGAAGCCTGACATGCTGCAGTCCATTCCATGGGGTCACAGAGAGTCAGACGAGACTGAGCAACTGAGCGACAACAACAACAAGAGCTCTTTTGTGGGCCGGGTGCTCTATGTGCATAGTTATATCCACCTTTATTTTACTTCACCTCATTTCCAAATGTAATTTCTGTTTCAAATAGCACAGGGTCTTCACTGCCACCTAAACACTAATAATATCTCCTCCTCACCCTCTTTCTTGGGTTCTTTCTGCCCATCCAGGTCCTACCCATCTTTGAAGGCCCAATGTCAACCCCACCTTGCTCCCAAGTACTTCTCTCCACCTCGTCCATGTGCATCTTTCACTTCTTTGGGCTTCTTTTATTCTCTTCCACATTCCCACTCAGTTCATGAGGGCTGAATATCTTCAAGTGAACCTTTGATTCTATTCCATTTCATAGAGCCCGGTGCCAGGCCATGCCTAAAGCAGAAGCCCCAAATCCATTACTATATGAATAGTCAAGGAAGCATAATGGGAATAACCTCACTGGGCTGGTATTTATTGTACCTGCATTATGTTAAATCACTGAAACCATGGCTGTATGTCTTCACTGTCCTCAAATATCACCCCTCTCAACTACAGTGGATAGGAAAGGGTCAAGGGGGCAGTATGAGGGTCAGCAGGACACGCTGGCCAATGGAGATCGAACCATGGAATGCTGGCTCTAGAAGGAGCAAAATTTACAGGTTGTTTATTCCAACCTTATCGTTTTACAAGAGAGGAAACCAGGGCCTGAGGTGGTCAACCCACAGACCAAACCCCAGATCCATAACATAGAACAGAGGTGATGACAGACCAGGGTTGGGAGGAAGCTTGGGCATATTTCCAAAGGCCTGGAGACACATGTACGGGGGAAAGTGGCATGTGCCATCAGCAGCGCTGTCCTTTGGAGAAACTGACTTGCTTGGAAGCTAGAGAGGTCTTCTGTTTGGGCTTGTACTGCTGCCCAGAACAGTGAAGCGTGTGGGTGTCTACTCAGCCTTTGAGCAGCACACCATGCAAAAAAAAGAAACTCCTCCCTCCCCACATTATTTGTTTTTCCATTTGTTTCTCATCCTTGCATCCTCGACTAAGGAGCAGCTATCTTTCTTCAGAGAGAATATGACGAAGAAGGCTGTGCTTGGTTCAGGAGGAGTTCTGGCCCCCCAAAAGTATGTGGGCTGCCACGTAATTACTCTGCAGGAGAGTGCGTGTTTAGGGAAATTACACCCTTCTCTCCCCACTTTGTCCTGGGCCTGAACAACAGCGTGCTGACTCATACTAATGATGCTGTCAGAGGCTTTACCTGTGATTTTCTGAGCAGCAGCCTTTGGGTCAGCAGAGCAAGGGTTGTCTGATCAATCCACGGGCCCATCTCCTCCCAAAGACCTGTAAAGAACAAAATGTCAGCATGCCCAGAAGAGTGAACAGATGTAGCAGACTCAGGCAACAGCATGCAACTGGTTTTGCAAGTTTGTAAAGCTCTCGGTGACAGTGGACACAGGAAAGGGACGAGGGGAAATAGGATCAGGGCTGGCAGGACACTCTGGGCGATGGAGTTAGAACCACAGAATGAATGTTGGCTCCAGAAAGAGCAAATGTTATAGATCATTGAATTCCAACTTTATCATTTTACAAGAAAGGAGATTGTGATGGTTACTTTTATGTCAACTTGACTATGCTAAGGGATACCCAGTTAGCTGGTGAAACATGATTTCTGGGTGTATCAGTGAAGATGCTCCTGGAAAAGATTAGCATTTGAATCAATGGACTGAATAAAACAGACTGGCATCATTCAATCCATCGGGGTCCTGAGTAGAACAAGAAGTCAGAGGAAAGGTAAATTTGTTCTCTTGGCTTAAGCTGGGTCATCCTTCTCTTGCCACAGGACCCTGGGGTTCCTGGTCCCCATGCCTGTGGACTTGGACTGAATTACACCACAGGCTTTTCTGGGTCTCCAGCTTGCAGATGGCAGGTCATAGGAATTTTCAGCTTCCATAATCACATGAGCCATTCCTATATGATTTCATAGGTATGTGAGCATTATGTATGTAATATGTATCTCCTATCGATTCTGTTTCTCAGGAGGAGCTTGAATAATACAGAAACCAAGGCCTGGAGGGGCTAAAGGTCTTTCCAGTGCCACCCCACAGAGCCCACCCTGACTTACCATGTGGTATTCTTTTCTGCACACTGAGTTCAGTTCAGCATGTATTTTTCCGGTCCAGATTACCTTTAGAGAATACGTCCATACATTTGGGTACTTTGATGCTGGTTGCTTGTATTTTTATGATTTTATATCTTCCTGTTAAATGGACCCTTTCATCGTCATATAATGACCTTCTTTGTCTCATATGACACTTTTGTTTGTTTGGCCACACCGTGTGACTTGTAATCTTAGATCCCCAGCCCGGGATCAAACCTGGGCCCCCTGCAGTAGAAGCGCAGAGTACTAACCACTGGGGAATCTCTCTTGTAACCACCTGAATCTCTCTTTTGACTTAAAGTCTATTTTGTCTGGTATCAACATAGCCCCTCTCACTCCCTTTTGGTTAACATTTACATAGAATATCTTTTTCCATCCCATTAGTTTCCAGAAAGGGATATAAAGAATAATGGTATATTTCTTTAAGGCAAGTGAGTCTCCTATAGGCAGCATACAGTTGGATCTGTTTTTTTTTTTTTCCCCAGTTCAGTCACTGTATATCTTTTGATTGGAGAATTTAATCCATGTATCTTTAAAGCAATTGATGGTCGGTAAGGACTTGCTATTGTTTGGTAGTCTTTTTTTTTTAATTTAATTTTATTTTTAAACTTTACACAATTGTATTAGTTTTGCCAATGGGGCTAGTGCACTGGGACGACCCAGAGGGATGGTATGGGGAGGGAGGAGGGAGGAGGGTTCAGGATGGGGAACACATGTTTTGTAGTCTTTTGTTCCTCTCTCCCTCTCTAGCTGTCTTCCTTTGTGATTTGGTCATTTTTTGTAGGGGTATGTTTTTCACTTCTTTCTCTTTTTTAAATAGTTATTTTTATTCATTTATTTATTTGGCTGTGCTGGGTCTTAGTTTTGGCATGTGAGATCTCGTTCCCTGACCAGGGATTGAACCCAGCCCTCCTGCATTAGGAACATGGAGTCCCAGACACTAGTCTGCTAGGAAAGTTCCTGGCTTCTTTCTCTTTATCTTTGTGTATCTACTAGAGACTTTTTTTCTTTGTGGTTACCGTGAGTCATACATGAAATAGCGTAATAAACCGTAACAATCTATGTTAATTTTATAACTTCAGTTGTGTACAAAACTCTACACTTTTACTCCCCCTCATTTTATATTATTGTTGTCACAATTTACATCTTTTTATATTGTACGTCCAACGTGCTTACCTTCAGTGAGTTTTATAGTTCCATACATTTTCGTGTTATTAATTAATATCCCTTTGTTTCAACTGGAAGAACTTCCTTTAGCATTTTGTAAGGTAGGTCTGATGATAATGACCTTTTTGTCCAGTAGTCATGTATGGATGTGAGTGTTGGACTATAAAGAAAGTTGAGCACTGAAGAACTGATGCTTTTGAACTGTGGTGTTGGAGAAGACTCTTGAGAGTCCCTTGGACTGCCAGGAGATCCAACCAGTCCATCCTAAAGGAAATCAACCCTGAATAGTCATTGGAAGGACTGATGTTGAAGCTGAAGCTACAATACTTTGGCCACCTGATGTGAAGAACTGGGTCATTTGAAAAGACCCTGATGCTGGGAAAGGTTGAAGGCAGGGGAAGAAGGGCACAACAGAGGATGAGATGGTTGGATGGCATCACTGACTTGATGGACATGAGATTGAGCAGGCTCCGGGAGTTGGTGATGGACAGGGAATCCTGGCGTATTGCAGTCCATGGGGTCGCAAAGAGTAGGACACGACTGAGTGACTGAACTGAACTGAACTCAGCTTTTGTTCATCTGATAAAGTCTTTGTCTCTCTTTCATTTCTGTAGGACAGCTTTTCTTTTCTTGTTTTTATTGAAATGTAGTTGCTTTACAATGCTGTTAGTTTCTACTGTACAGCAAAGTGAATCAGTTATACATATACATACATCCCATCTTTTTTTGATTTCCTTCACACTTAGGTCACCCAGAGCGCTGAGAACAGAGTTCCTGGTGCTAACTCAATGTTCAAAAAACTAAGATCGTAACATCCAGTCCCATCACTTCCTGGTAAATAAATGGGGAAAAAATGGAAACAGTGACAGACTTTATTTTCTTGGGCTCCACAATCACTGTGGATAGTGACTGCAGCCGTGAAATTAAAAGATGGTTGTTCCTTGGAAGAAAAGCTATGACAAACTTAGCGTATTAAAAAGCAGAGACATTACTTGGCCGACAAAGGTCCATATAGTCAAAGCTTTGGTTTTTCCAGTAGTCATGTATGGATGTGAGAGTTGGACCATAAAGAAGGCTGGGTGCTGAAGAATTGATGCTTTTGCACTATGGTGCTAGAGAAGACTCTTGAGAGTCCCTTGGACGGCAAGGAGATGAAACCAATCAATCCTAAAGGAAATCTATCCTGAATTTCACTGGAAGGACTGATGCTGAAACTGAAACTCCAAACTTTGGTCACCTGATGTAAAGAGTGGACTCATTGGAAAAGACCCTGATGCTGAGAAAGATTGAGGGCAGAAGGGGACAACAGAGGATGAGATGGTTGGATGGTATCATCGAATTAATGTACATGAATTTGAGCAAACTCTAGGAGAGATAGTGAAGGGCAGAGAAGCCTGGCGTGCTGCAGTCCATGGGGTCGCAAAAAGTTGAACATGACTGAGTGAACAACAGCAACGAACAGTGCAGTAAGTTCTCTTTAGTTATCTATTATGCTTTCCACACGGCATCCATAGTGTATAGGACAGCTTCTCAGGATGTGGTATTCCAGGTTGGCAGTTTTATCTTTTAGGACTTGACTCTGTCATCCCACGCTCTCCTGGCAGCAAGGTTTCTGCTGATAAATTTGTTGGCAGACTTACAGGTTTCCCTTGTATATGACAAATCACTTTTCTCTTGATGCTTTCAAAGTTCTCTGTCTTTGACTTTTGATACTTCTGTAATATGTCTGGTGTAATTGTCTTTGCATTGATCCTGTTTATAGAGTTTTGACTTTCATGAAGCTGGATGTCTGTATTCCTCCCAAGATTGAGGGTTTTCAGCCACTATTTCTTTAAATCAACTTTATACACCTTCAGCTTGCTTTTCTCCTTTCAAGAATCTCATAATCCCTAAATTGATTTACTTTTTGGTTCTCTTAGGGCTTCCCAGGTGTCTCAGCAGGTAAAGAATCTGCCTGCAGTTCAGGAGACTCGGGTTCATTCCCTGGCCTGGGAAGATCCCCTGGAAAAGGAAATGGCAACCCAGTCCAGTATTCTTGCCTGGAAAATTCCATGGACAGAGCTAGACGCCTGGCAGGTACAGTCCGTAGGGTCGCAAAAGAGTCAGACATGACAACAACAGCAGCACCAATGGCTTTCATAAATGCTGCTGGCTTTCTTCACTTTTTAAATTCTTTTTTTTTCCCTTTTTCTCCTCTGACTGGATAACTTCAAATGAGCTGTCTTCAGATTCACTGATATTTTCTTCCACTTTCTTCACAGATTCTATCTTCTGTGCTGTTGAACCTCTATTGCATTTTTCCGTTTCATTTCTGTATTCTTCAGCTCCAGACTTTCTGTTTGTCTAGTTTTATAATTTTTATTTCTTTGAGGACATTTTCGTTTTGTTTTCCTGGTTTTGTTGACTCGTCTGTGTTTTCTTGCAGGTCACTGAACTTCAGAAAATTATCTTGAATTCTTTGTCAGGCAGTTTCTGTGTGCTGTGCTCAGTAGCTCAGTCATGTTTGACTCTTTGAAACCCATGAACTGTAGCCCACCAGGCTCCTCTGTCCATGGAATTTTTCGGGCAGGAATACTGGAGCAGGTTGCCATTTCCTGCTGTAGGGGATCTTCCCAACCCCAGGATCGAACCTGCATCTCTTGGATCTCCTGCACTGACAGGCAGATTCTTTACCACTGTGCCACCTGGGGAGCCCCTGTACTACACTTGATCTTAGCCAAAAGGTCGAAAAGCGATCTCTGTTTCTTTGGGGTCAGTTACCAGGGCTTTGTTAGTTTCCTTTGGTGGTGTCATGTTTGCCTGATTTTTTCATGATCCATGTAACCTTACATTGATGTCTGCATTTGAAGGAGCTTTACAGGCTGATGTTAACAGGTAAAGGCTTTCGCCTACTGAGAGGGCCTCTGGGATCAGTTGAGTGGGGCTGGAGCATGGACCTATAGCCACTGCTGGGGCCACAGGTGCGTGCCAGGCAGGCCTGTTCCCAGGGACACAGACAAATGTGGCTCCTGCCGGGTCCCCCCGGGTCCCTGGATCAGCCCCTGGGCAGGCAGAACCGAGTCTGAGACTTCAATACAGCGGTAGTGGAGCTGGCCACAGGGCTACTTCAGGATTCACAGTCAGGACTGAGGCCTGAGTCTGATATCAGGCGTCCAGACTGGCATCACTGGGTCCCAGGGGAGACAGGGCTGACTATGGACTATGGTCAAGTGGGGACTGCAGTTGTCACAGGGCTGATTCAGAATCTGCAGTTGGAACCAATGTCAGCGAGCTTCTTACCGGGGCATCTACCGGTGGGTAGATTTCCTCCCAGGTCTTTGGCAATTGGAGCTGGTTGCAGGTCCATGACCAAGAGAAGCTAGAGCTGTGTCCACAAAGGAAGGGAACCCCAGAGTCTGTAGCTGGGACCACATTCAACAAGCCTTCCACTGGGACATAGACATGCCTCCTCAAAGCAGCTCTCTTGGGTCTTGGGCATCACTAGGGTTTTGCAGCCTTCTACCTGGTTCCTAAAGCTCCCACCTCATGAATGGCCAACAGATTGTTACTTGTGTGTGTGGATGTGAGCTGGGGACATCCTAATTGCCATTTTGTTAATATCACTCCCCTCTCTCAGCATATTTTTGAGGCTCATTCACAAAGCATCGGTACTTTGTTCCTTTTTATGAGGAATGGATTACCTTTAATGACTGCATGTGTTTATCCTGTGAATGCAACATAATTTAATTAGCCACCAATTTCATTCATAAATATTTAAATGTATATTTTGCTAACATATTTAATGATTCATTGAACAGTTTTGTGTACATGTCATAGTTTTGTAGGTTTTGAAGGCCAGTTGTTGTTTAACATGTGTTTATTTAATTAATAAGAAACGAACTTAATTAACTTTTTGTTAACCCAACTAACTCATTTTCAGCCAGCTAGTTCAGCCAAATTGTTGAACTGGGAGCCCCATGTAGACACAAAGAAAACATCCTGGGAAGGGAAAAGTTACCAGGAGAAAGGAAAATGAATCCAGTCGAGATTCTAATATGCCTTTCTTCCTACCCACAGGGGAAAGCACTTACATCTTCCCAAACATAATTACCTTCCTGGTGTTTAATGAATACAACTTTAACTCACACAATACAATTTAAATCTGCTAGAATTCAAGACACTGGGGAAGTTTCCTTGCGCTCACTGATCTGGAATATAAAAGTAAAGCTTTAAATGTCTAGAGATTATTGATTTGGTTGTTGACTTGGGCAAGTCCAGTGGGGTGTCTTTTGAAGCAATTACCCAAAGTGTCTCAATATGTTAAGCAAATCTAAAAAGAAGCCCCAGAGAAGGACCCTGGCTGGTGGGACCAGTGGCCTGGCAAGGCTCATGCAGTCTGAGGACCAGAACAGACCAATGATTTTCAATTTTTGGAAGATGTAAGAGGCCCCTGGGGAGACCATTAAAAATAAAGATGCCCACTTCAATTCATGGACTCTGAATCTATGACAAGATACTGAATCTGAGTATCTACATATATTGTTAAACAAGTTAGCAGAGAATTCTGATCTACATCAGGTACACCAAGTGTACTTGAGGACTTTCGACCTAAACCAGTGGTGAACTACATATTGCTTAGTTCTGCAGCAGAAGAGCCTTTCCTGGATTCTTTTAGCTTTTGTTGTTGCTATTGTTCGGTTGCTAGATTGTGTCTGACTCTTTGTGACCCCATGGACTGCAGCACACCAGGTTTCCCTGTCCTTCACTATCCCGGAGTTTGCTCAAATTCATGTGCATTGAGTCGGGGATGCTATCTAACTCTCTCATGCTTTGCCACTCTCTCCTCCTTTTGCCTTCAATCTTTCCCAGCTTCAGGGTCTTTTCCAGTGAGTCAGTTCTTTGCATCAGGTGGCCAAGGTATTGGAGCTTCAGCTTCAACATCAGTCCTTCCAGTGAATATTCAGGGTTGATTTCCTTTAGGGTTAACTAGTTTGATCTCCTTGCAGTCCAAGGGAATCTCAAGAGTCTTTGCTTTTGCTTGTCTGTAAAGCTTTTGATTTCTCTGTCAAATCCAAATGAGAGCCTAGCTAGGTAGAGTATTCTTGGTTGTAGGCTCTTCTCTTTCATCACTTTATATCATGTCATTCTTTTCTGGCCTATAGAGTTTCTGTTGAAAAGTCAGCTGCTAGTCTAATGGGAGTTCCCTTGTGTGTTATTTGTTGTTTTTCCCTTGTTGCTTTTAATGTTTTCTCTTTGTCTTAATTTATGTCAGTTGATTACTATGTGCCTCAGTGTGTTCCTCCTTGGGTTAATTCTGTATGGGACTCTCTGTGATTCCTGGACTTGAGTGATCATTTCCTTTGTTTTCAGCTATTATCTCTTTCTTTAACATTTTTATTGGAGTAGAGTTGATTTACAATGTTATGTTAGTTTCAGGTATACAGCAGAGTGAGTCAGTTACACATATATCTACTCTTTTTAAGATTCTTTTCCCATATAGGTAATTAGAGTATAGAGTTCCCTGTGCTATACAGTAGGTTCTTACTAGTTATCTATATTATATATAGTAGTGTGTATATGTCAATCCCAGTCTCCCAATTTATCCTCAGCCCCCTGGTAACCATAAGTATGTTTTCTACATCTATGACTCTATTTCTGTCCTTCAAATATTTTCTCAGGCCTTTTCTCTCCCTCTTCTCCTTCTGGGACCCCTATGATGGGAATGTTGGTACATTTAATGTTGTTCCAGAGGTCTCGTAAACTATCCTCTTTTCATTCTTTTTTCTTTATTCTGTTCCACGGCAGTGATTTCCACCACTCTGTCTTCCAGCTCAATGATTTGTAAAATAGCCTTTCCTAAGTGGCCCCTCTGCTCACATTGAGGAATGTGATGAGAAGCTACTGCACAAACCCACTTCTGCATTACTGCAGGCGTGATGTTGAACCTGTTGTTTTGTCTTTTCCACGATGTTCCATGTGGCAAAAAAAAATTTTTAGACCCATTGGTCCAGAAAATTTTGTTTTAGCCTGAAGAATTAATATAATTCAAGGGAAAGGTATCAAAACAGTGATATTTGTGATAAATTATATTTATGATTTATTTTGGTAAATGGGAAACTCTCCCCAATTTTAATAGTTAACTTTTTGCTTCATTTAATCATATATAATTCTGTGTTTCTACCAGATGTATCTCTTTATTATATCTATATTTCCCTATGCTATAATTTAAAGTGAAGTGAAGTTGCTCGGTCGTGTCCGACTCTTTGCAACCTCATGGACTGTAGCCTACCACGCTCCTCCGTCCATGGGATTTTCCAGACAAGAGTACTGGAGTGGGTTGCCATTTCCTCCTCCAGCTATAATTTAAAATTTTATCTCATTTATCATATTATTTATATTCTTGTAAGCTACCTCAGAGGGCTTCCCAGGTGGCTCAGTGGTACAGAATCCTCCTGCCAATGCAGCAGATGCAGTAACTGCAGGTTCGATCCCTGGGTCAGGAAGATCCCCTGGAGAAGGAAATGGCAACCTGCTTCAGTATTCTTGCCTGAGAAATCCCATGGTTAGAGGAGCCTGGTGGGCGATGGTCCATGGGGTCGAAAAGAGTTGGACCCAGCTATGTACGCAAGCTACCTCAGAGCCTTTGTAGAATGAGGTGTGGTGTGGGGGAGTTATTTGTAAATGTCTTTATGTTTTTCTATTAAAACTTCTCAAGTGCTGACTATTTTGTACAATCAGCAGCACCATGATGTTGCTATTCCTCAATCCATTTAGCATTCTCACCAAAAAAAGTGCTAAGGATGTTATTAAAAAGAAGGATGAGGCCATTGATTAAAAGCTGCATGGAGATTGCTGTGATTAAAATGAATGATTTTGAGAGTTTCACAATGAAGCAAATCTGGGTACAGTTGACCCTTCATCAGCACAGGTTTGAACTGCGTGGGTCAACTTATACCAGATTTTTTTCTATAAATACATTGAAGGGATTTCCTTGGTTGGTCTAGTGCTTAAGAATCCACCTGCCAAAGCAGGGGACATGGGTTCAATCTGTGATCTGGGAAGGTTCCACGTGCCTTGAGGCAGCTAAGTCTGTGAGCCATGACTGCTGAGCCCACATGCTGCAACTGCTGAAGCCCATGTGTCTACAGCCCGTGCTCTGCATCAAGAGAAGCCACCGCAATGAGAAGCCTGAGCACCACAATGAAGAACAGTCCCGCTCACGACAACTCAAGAAAGACTGTGCACAGCAAAGAAGACCCGGTGCAGCCAAAAATAAATCAATTAATTAAAGAAAACACCATTCACTGAAGTAGAATCTTTTTAAAAAAATTTGGAGATTTGCGAAAATTTCGAAAAGGTCATGATGAACTGTGCAGCTTAGAAATATATATATATATATATAAAATATATGTCATGAATGCATAAAATATATGTGTGTGCATATATATATTGAACTATAAAGAAAGCTGAGTGCTGAAGAATGGATGGTTTTGAACTGTGGTGTTGGAGAAGACCCTTGAGAGTCCCTCGGACTGCAAGGAGATCCAACCAGTCCATTCTAAAGGAGATCAGTCCTGGGTGTTCATTGGAAGGACTGATGCTGAAGCTGAAACTCCAATACTTTGGCCATCTGATGGGAAGAACTGACTCATTTGAAAATATCCTCATGCTGGGAAAGATTGAAGGCAGGAGGAGAAGGGGATGACAGAGGGTGAGATGGTTGGATGACATCACCGACTCAATGGACATGAGTTTGAGTAGGCTCCAGGAGTTGGTGATGGACAGGGAAGCTTGGCATGCTGCAGTCCATAGGGTCGCAAAGAGTCAGACATGACTGAGCGACTGAACTGAACCGTGTATATGTATGTGTGTGTATACGTATATATATATAAACATACAAAATATGTGTTACTCAACTGTTTATATTATCAGTAAGGCTTCTGGTCAACAGGAGGCTATTAATAGTTAAGTTCATTGTTGTTGTCGTTGCTTAGTCACTAAGTCATATCCGACTCTTGCCTCCCTATGAACTGCAGTGTGCCGGGCTTTCCTGTCCTTCACCATCTCCCAGAGCCACCAGGGGAGCCCAGTTAAGTTTGGAGGAGTCAAAAATTACATTCAGAGTTTTGACTGCACAAGAGGTTGGCACCCATGAACCCATTGTCCAAGTGTCACCTGTTTTTCCTCCAGGGGTTCTTCCCCCTCCCCATGTCTGCCTCCACCTCTGGAGTCTGATGAGCCAAGCTGGCTCAAAACCCCACCACAACACCTCCCTCCTCAGCCAGTTTACTGAATCCCAGGCTCTGGGGCACAGACAGTTCTCTTGATCTTGGCCAGGTGCCTGACAAATCTTGCAGAAGCAGCAGGCCAGAACGTGTGGACAGAACAGGATAAATCCCCCTCCACTCCTGGGAAAACAGCTCCTCGTTTACATGCTGATGACTGTGGCTTAGCAGTGTCATCTTCAAAAGGCAAGGATAAGATGGCTTTAACAGAGGAAGAGATTTGTCCTACCACTCACACCTTTAATCCGCTCTGGCGGAATTGGCTCCCATAGTGGGCACGTCTGAAACGGGCCTCACATCTCCAGACTTTCAGCTAAGACCCTAGAGAAGTGATTACCAAGCCTGCAGCGGTGTAGACTGCTAATGGCCTCTGCATGCTGCACAGATCACAGGATGTCCGTGGAACCCGGATGTCCACAGAAGTCTTGCAGAGGCTCCTCGGGCTGGCCTCTAAATTGAGTCTCCTGAAACACATCGTGCTCATACAGAAAAAGCTCAGGCTAATGAGACAGCTATTATTTTTGTTTCCTGACCTAGCAACATGGCTTGTGTTTAGGATTTGGCTGTGTTCATCTTTATTTTGGGAAACGAATCAACAGGCTAACACCATTTACTGCCTGTCCTTGTCTCACCAGCCTCAGGAGCCCTTTCTCTCACTTTGATGAGTGATTCCCCCTGCCACCCCCAGGGAAGCATATGCGTGCAGGTGGGTTAAGTGATCTGCAGTGCCTGCAGCTGCAAGCTGTGGCTGAAGAACAGGAAGGCCACCACTCTAAGGAGACATAAGAGAACTTCCCTGGTAGTCCAGTGGTTAAGAATCTGCCTGCCAGTGCAGGGGATGTGGGTTTGATCCCTGGTCCGGGAAGATTCCTTGTGCCTCAGAGCAACTAAACCTGTGTCCTGCTGAAGACTGTGTGCCTAGAGCCTGTGCTCTGCAGCAAGAGAAGTCACTGCAGTGAGAAGCCCAAGCACCAGATCTAGAGAGTAGCCCATGCTCACTGCAACTAGAGAAACCCCAGGCGCAGCAACAAAGACCCAGGGCAGCCAAAAATAAATAAATAAAATTTTAAAAATAAATAGACATGAGGAACTCACCACATGAGTCACTTCTGGGTTTAGGGAGCATCTCTGTGTTGATTTGTTTCCATGAGGGAAACACTTTCTCCACTGACAGCTAAGGCACACGAGGCTCAAAGGCCAAGGCTAGAGCACCAGCAGGCAATGGGTCAGGATCCCTTCTGCATGCCAAGATTTGTATCTTGCTGAATTCTTTAGCACCCAGCTTGCGACAGTGATGAGTTGACTGGCCAGAGAGAAGACCGAAGGAAGAGAAAAGCAGAGTAGGTCGGGTGGGCACATTCCAGACCCTAGTGAGCCCACCTACCTTGGGCCCAGCATCCTCTGAAATGCAGGTATTATGTTCCCCCGCCCCCCGCCACGTTCTTCCTGCTCAATTAGTTTTACCAGATATAAAGAGCATTTTAAAATAATCTGTTTTTTAAATTCAGTAATGTGTTTGTTTTTGCCTATAAATGATTTGACTTCACAGCACATAAAATAAATGGGAAATCTCAGCGTCGTCCTCATGTTAGAAGCTGCTATCCAGAAATATCTATTTTGGTACCCGCAATTTTTTTTTTCCCCTTTCTCTCTCATTTGGGGAAGATGAAAGCTGCAAAGCCGTTTATCTCCCCTAAATTAGCCGTGTGACAACTCAGAGCTATTAATAACTACTCCCCACAGCATTAATGTTTATGTCTGAGAGGGGTCAAGCGGTGAGCACCACAGAGGGCGAGTGGCCAAGATAAATGCGAGGGACACAGCAGAAAGGCAGCGGAGCCGGCAGAGGCTCAGGAGGGCGAGGAGCATAGATGTGACTGCCTGCACCCCAGCCTCCGCCAGCTTGTGGCTACAAGAGGGGTCACCGACGCCCTCCGCCCGTGGGCTGTGGCACTGAGGCCCCCTGCCTGGCCGTGAGCAGCGTCACAGCTGATAGAAGCCCCTCCATGCTCCTGGCGCTGCTGCTTCTGCCCTTGACTCTGCCTGCTTCTACCCCTGTTGACCAGTCCCCACTGTCCAGGAGCCGGCCTCTCAGGGCCGTGGCCACTTCCGCCACTCAAGACCAAGAAGCAATTGTTCCTCTGTCCCAAGTCTCGAATATGGAACTGGCTTTTGCTTAATTCCCCTCCCTTCATCCTCGTCCGCTCCACTTCCCCCACAATACACACACACACAGCAGATGTCAATATTTCTCAAGGTGTCTGGGGTCTAACTGCAATCTTGTTGCTGCAAACCCTTGCATTTCTTCGCACCTCCCCAGAGGGTTCCTTTATGTCACTGTAGAGTCGGACACGACTGAAGCAACTTAGCAGGAGCAGCAGCAGGACCTGAGTGTGGAGCCCCACTATGTCCTTGTGAGTGACCAGAGCTAAGATTAAGTACGTAGAGAGACAATTCTCTCTGCCCTTGATCCACACCCTGGAGCCCTCATTACCTAAATCACTTAATCTCTCATTGTCTCAGTTTCCCCATCTATGAAATGTGAATTAAAAAGAAATCCCTGGCAGTCTAGTGGTTAGGACTCAAGGCTTTCACTGGGGATCAGGGTTTGATCCCTGATCAGGGAACCAAGATCCCACAAGACCTGCAGTGCTGCCAAAAAAAAATAGTGAATTACAATGTGTTTGTCTTAGTCACTCAATCGTGTTCAACTCTGTGAGACCGTATGGACTGTAGCCCACCAGGCTCCTCTGTCTACGTGAATTCTCCAGGCAAGAATACTGGAGTGGGTTGCCATTTCCTTCTCCAGGGGATCTTCCCAACCCAAGGATGGAACCTGAGTCTCCCTCATTGCAGGTGGATTCCTTAACCTCTGAGCCACCAGCAAAATGAATTACAATATATAAGCCTTCAAAAGGCTATTGTGGTCTTATGTGAAGGAATGCTATAGTCCTTGTTGAGCCATGAAACTTGATTATTATAACAATGATGAAGATGATGTGTGAGTTCAAGTTTTCTGGAAAAAGGGAAATCTCCCAAATGTCTGGGCTTCAGGAAATCCTCGAAGAAGGAGATGCAAGAAAAGATTCACCTCCAGGGAGAGCATCTCTCTAAGAAGAACCAGGGCCTCCTAACAAAGAGTGAGTAACCCAAGATGCCCCCAGGGTCTCCCACATCCCTGTTAGGCAACATGTAGCCCCAAGGATCATCTCAGTCTTCTGAGATGCTCAGGATAAAGACATGAACCATGGCCTTCTCAGTTGAAATAGAAAATGCTTGAAATGTCAGGTTGGACTGATCAGAGAAGCAGTGATGATGAAAACACTCACTGTTTCCATAATGGCCAGTGGTCTTTAAAGGACAGCATTCATGTACATTGATCATAAACTACCATGCAATGGCTGAGAGCAGCATTCAATTTGCATGGCTGGAGCATCTGCTTAGGCAGTGGAGGGCTCTCCTTAGGAGTTAATAAAATCCTAATGACCATGAGTTCCTAATTTCCTTCAGTTGTTGAGGCATTTTTTCTCTGAGGAAGTCTGCAAAGCCATTTAAATCCATCCCCTCATTTCTAGTTCTGGTGGTAATTGTTCTTTCTGGCTGCTGAGCTCTCTTAATCAAGCACACCTTTTACCAAGAAGCCAAAAGTGCAAAATACTTACCTTCCCCGCCTCCCTTGCAGCTAGGCATGGAACCACATCCCGGCTCAGCTGAGTGCCCTGCCTGGGCTCCAAGTTGGTAGTCAGAAATGTGAAGAAGCAGGGGATACCTGGCGTCATTTTGCAGCTGGTGTGGTAGCTGCATTTTGAATCCTGATTCCTGATTCACGAGGAGTCAATTCCCATGCAGTCCCCAGTGTAAGGGGTAGGAGGAGTGTCACACTGTGACAGCCATGTCTCCATGGAGCCTCTGTACAGTGCAGCCTTGAGGATCACTCCTGTTTGCATGCCCTCTGAGTGTTCTCAGACCTTCCTGAGCTTCTGTGCATCCTCATGGTATAGCTGCTGCTCCTCCTCTTGGCATGTGCTTCCTTCTCTTCAGCTGGTTAATTCCTGCTCATCCTTTTCAGATTGGATTTAAAGTGCTCAGTCTACACTTGAGCACCACCTCCTCCAAGAAGGCTTCCTTCACATATCTCTCCTCCCATCAGACTATTTAGAATTCTTGACATCAGGGGCTAAGTCTAACTTATTCTTTTATCAAAAGTATCTAGAACTGTAGATATTTGACACATACATCTGTATAATTTTCCTATGTCCTCTGTAACAAATTGCCACAAATTGGTAGCCTACAATACAGATTTCTTCTCTTACCAGTTCTGAAGGCCAGAGGTCTCCAGAAATCTGAAATCAATTTCACTGAGCCCAGATCAAGGTGTTGTTGGCAAGGCTGTGCTCTCTTTGCAGGCTCTAGGAAGGGTTCATTCCTTGCCTCTTATTATGCTGGTGAGGCTGGTTTTCCTTGGCTTCCAGCTGTATCACTCCAACCTTTACTCTGTGATCACATTGCCTCTCCCCTTCTGTCTGTGATCTCTCTCTTCCTCCTTCTTATAAGGATGTTTGTGCTTGCATTTATGGATCACCATGTAATGCAGGAAAATCTCCCCATCTCCAGATCCTCAACTTAATGACACCTGAGTAGGTTTTGCTAAAGTAATACCCACAGACTCTAGGTATCAGCACATGGATGGCTTGGGGCCCATTATTCAGCCCACCTACATCGTAGGTTACAGATTACATACATGCGTGTACTCGGTCATGTCCAACTCTTTGCGACCCCATGGACTGTAGCCCACCAAGCTCCTCTGTCCATGGGATTTTCCAGGTAAGAATACTGGAGTGGTTTGGCGTTTCCTCCTCCAGGGGATCTTTCCCACCCAGAGATGGAACCCAAGTCTCTTGCATCTCCTGCATTGGCAGGCGGATTCTTTACTACTGGCACCAACTGTGCTGTGTGCTCAGTTGCTAAGTTGTGTCAGACTCTCTGCAACCCCATGGACTGTAGTCCGCCAGGCTCCTCTGTCCATGGGATTCTCCAGGCAAGAATACTGGAGTGGGTTGCCATTTCCATCTCCAGGGGATCTTCCTGACCCAGGGATCAAACCTGGATCTCCTGCACTGCAGGCAGATTCTTTACTGACTGAGCTATGAGGGAGCAATGAGGTGCTGAGCTATGAGGTGCAATGTACTAGCACCACCTACATTTCTGTAAAGCACTGGCTCCCCTTCCTATGATACTGTCCTTAAGGTTACTCCCTTGGGGCTGTGTTCTCCTTCACTTCTGTGTGACAGTATTTTGGTCCTTCACAAACTACACCTCTTTGAGCTGAATCCACCTTGAGCAGCCTGCCTCACATAAGATCCACCTGGTGGCCAGAAGTCCTCGTGAAGTTCACTCAAGCTGTTACGATGGCCCTCTTCCAGTCCTCCTGCTTAACACATGACCCTGAACAAAAATGCTAGGTAAACAGAATAGCTCTGCCCTGTGGTCAGGAGACCTCGTGTCCAGCCTCTTTCTCCTGTGAGCCCAGGAGTGAGAATTCCACCTCTCTGGACTTCAGTTTCCCGAATCATACAAGGACAGACTCAAACCATTCCCAGTTCAGCCCTGCTCTCTCCCCCAGTCTTCACATCCTTCTTCCTCTTGTCACAGACAACACAGACTATATGATTGCGTTTACATGACTCAGTAACAGGCGACACTGGGTTTTATTGTTTAGTGAAACTATATAGAAATGGGAAATGATCATCACAGAAGCTGGATAATGGTTCTGTCTGGCGAGGGTGAGGGGACAGGGGGTTTGGGGAGCTGGCAGTTTTCTATTTCCTAACCTACATGGTAGTTACCTGGCCTTGGCTTTGTCATTATTTGCCAATTTGCTTTATTTGTTTGCTTCTATTTAACTTTTTATTTTGGAAGTTTTCAAATGTTCCCCAAAGTCTCTACAACTTCCCACTAACTATCTATTTGACATGTGGTAATATATATGTTTCAGTGCTACTCTCTCAGTTCGTCCCACCCTCTCCTTCCTGCACTGTATCCAGAAGACCTTTCTCTATATCTGCGTGTCTATTCCTGCCTTGCAAATAGGTTCATCAGATTGCATATATATGCTTTAATATATGTTGTTTGTTTTCTTCTTTCTGACTTCACTCTGTATAGCAGGCACTAGGTTCACCCACCTCAGTTCAACTGACTCAAATTTGTTCCTTTTCATCATTGAGTAATATTCCCTTGTATATATGTACCACAGCTTCTTTATCCATTCATCTGTTGATGGACATCTAGATTGCTTCTGTGTCCTGGCTATTGTAAATAGTGCTGCAATGAACACTGGGTGTCTTTTTGGATTATGGTTTTCTTAGGGGTATGGCAAGCAGAGTACATGGGATTGCTGGGTCATATGGTAGTTTTATTCCTAGTTTTTGAAAAGTCTCCATACTGTTCTCCATAGTGGCTGTATCAATTTACATCCCCACCAACAGTGCAAAAGGGTTCCATTTTCTTATTCTTCCAATTGATGTGGGAGGGATTCCTGCCCTTGGACTATAGACTTGGTTAAGCACACAATATCTGAGACTGAGCAGATGAGATCAACAGCTGTTTCTGAATCACATGTGCTCATAGCATGGAGGGAGAGGACATTGCACACCACACAGGATCACATGGGGTTGTACCAGGCACTCAAGTAAACAAGGAAGGGCTAGGCCAGGCAGGCTTTATAGTATCAACAGCGTGGCGGTGAACCCTGGTTCCCACAGGAAGGTGTGATTGGCTTGCTTGAATAATTCCATGAGCTGGAGAGAACAGAAATCTGCTACTTAGGATAAATCAAAACCGTGCCTGGCCACTTTGATAAGGAAGGTGGTTTGGCTGTGGGCATCTTATCTGCAGCAGCAGAGTGGGGAGGGGAACTTGCAATTAGATCATTGAAGGCCCTTCTGTTTTTCCCAGATGTTGAGGGGACACATACTGTGAGGCCTCATCCTGCAGCTTCTTCCTGGTGTATGTGCTTGAACAGCGTTCAGTGGCCAGCCTTGGGTGTCCTGGTGTGTCTCTCTGCTAAGCCCAACTTTGCCTCTCACTCCTGCTTTGTCCTGGCTTTCTAGTCCAGTTATGGTCCAACCATTGAATTCTCCTCCTGGAGCCTGACTCAGCCTCTGCATACCCCTGGACCCCCTTCCTATCCTACCTCCTCGTGACTCAGCCTCCTGGGTGGGAGTCTCCCTTCTTGTCTCGGATGACTTGGTTTTCTCTCCATGCCTGTGGCTGGTCCTGCATCCACCTCTCTCCTCACCTGCCAGTTGGCATTGTGACAGCTCCCATCATCATCCCCGGGAGCACTGCCCTCCTCCTGTGAGCTGCTTCAGAGGGCGTGTTTCCACGGGGCCCATGGAGAGTCCAACTGGAGCTTGAAAGTGAAGGAGCCCAGTGGCATTTCCTGGGTGGATCACTGTGTCTGCCTGTGTACGTCGGCTCGATTGTTTTGCTACCCTTGTGAGTCAAACCCAGGAGGCCTTTGGTTCTGACCAGCAAAGGCATTGCTCTGTGGTGACCACGAAAACGCATCTTCAGAGCCCCTCTGGGGCCCCAACTGGTGTACTCTGAGATAGATGATCACGACCTTTCCACTAAGGCTGTGTTTCTAGCCATCTGAGTGCTCTGGGGACACTCAGGCAGGCTAGCTCCTGGGAAACTTGGCACCCTGGCTGAGTCTCCCCATCAGCCTCGCCAGAGCCATGTGAGCACCACACACAGCCCCAGATCTACCTACTACCTACCTACCTTCTTTCCTTCTTCCCTTCCATCTCTCTCCTTCATGGGGTCAGGCTTGCATTACAGCCTCATGTCTTTCCCAGCCCATGCCCACTCCCTTCCTACCTTCCCTCACAGGCATTTCCCCATAATCTGCTTGTCTGGTTCCTGTCTTGGTGTCTAGTTCCTGGAGGACCCTGAGTGATGAGGCTACTGCGGTGTGAAAGCCTTATACAGTCCCGAGATCCCCATGGCCTGTGCACCCCTGAAAGTCTAGTCAGGGGTTGCCTTTGCTCTTTGGGCTCTGGAGGAGAGGCTTCTATCATAATCATTAAAAGCAAGGCTCTAGATATCACTTAAAATACAGATGAATTTATTAATATTTACAGAACAGAAACAGATTCATCGACACAGAAAATACACTTATGGTTACTAAAGGGGAGACAGGGAGGAATAAATTAGGAGTATGGCATTAACAGATACACAGTATTATATACAAAATAGATAAGCCACAAGGATTTACTGTATAGCACAGGGAACTATATTCAATATCTTATAATAACTTACAATGGAAATGAATCTGAAAAAGAATATATATATATTCTTTGCTGCACTTGCTGCACACCTGAAACTAACACAATATTGTAAATGAACTCCTCTTCAGTTGAAAAAGAAGCCTTTAATGGCACTTCCCTGGTGGTCCAGTGGTTAAGAGTGCTTTCAGTGCAAGGGATGCAGGTTTGATTCTTGGTCAGGGAACTAAGATCCTGCCTGATGCATGGTATCGCAAAAAAATAAAAATAAAAGAAGGCTTTAGGACTAGACATAGAATCAAACTCCAACTCTATGCCTTGAACTGACATGGGATCTGAGGTGAGTCTTGTAGCCACTTCATGCCTCAGTTTCCAAGGCTGCAAAATGGGGTTGTAAGAATCAAATGTGACAGTGTGTGTCCGGTTTTGGGGGACAGTAGAGAGTGGGTGTCTGGAACACAGCAGGTGGGCAGTGAGTGGCAGCCGTGGCTGCTGATACTGCGGGTGTGGTTCTCTTTTGGCTAAGAACCCATCAGAGACACTGAAGGCTGGCAGACAGAGACCTCGGGCTGGGACTACATTTGTCTAGAACCAGGGCCCCCCTGAAGCCCAAACCTGCCCAGAGCATCAGGCCAACAGGTCCTCAGTCAGGCCCAACCCCCAGCAAACATGGGGAGGCTTCAAAGGGCACAGGGACCCCTAATATTGCTCAGAGACTGCCCTTGCAGCAGCCAGCTATGAGATCCACTTCAAGTCCTGTACCGTCTCTCAACCAGCTCTTGGACCTGTCATTAACCTCCTTAAGTGGACCTCAGGGTTCCGTCCGTGAAACAGGAAGGGCAGGGTGACTCACACAACCTCAGGTTTGCCTTCTAGCTCTGCCCGTGTTCTACAAGCACCCACACTCAGCTCCCCTCGACCCACCCTTGAATTTCAGTGTTGATACCATGTGATGGCAGGGATTTAGAAACTTTCATTCTCCAAACACTTGTAATCAGTGATCATCTTAACCCAGGGAGGATTTTCAAACCAGGGTAAATCTAAGCATGTTTAATGTACAGCTTTCTGGAGACAAAGAAATGGAAAAACAGCTGAACAAAACCCTTGTGACAGAGAGGGCTCCATCCAAGGAGACTGTTGGGAGCCTCCCCATCATCCCACCTGAAGGGAAGGAGATGCCGAGTGGAGAGACAGAGAGGACCATGGGATGTGAGCAACCCAGACGCAGATTGCTCGCCTGCCCTGGCTCTGGAAGTCCCCAAGGGAGGCCTAGATCCAGGTCCCCCGAGAGCATGGGTGCCGTCAGGCACCGTAACAAGCCCAGAGGTGCTAATTAACCCGGAGGCAGTCATTGCAGAGCCCAGATCAGTCTTCCCTCCAGATCCAGCTGCCCCTCCTTTTCCAGCTCTCCCCTCATCTCCTCTTACTTGGAACAAGACTCACCATCAGCCCAGTCTAGTCCCTGGAGAATCCCTACTTCATCAGGGGCAAGGGACAGGCAGACTCCTGCCTGGCGATGGGACAGACAGATCATTGTGGCTGTTAAAACTTATAGAAGCCACACTGAATTCTTCTGCAGGAGGTGTTATGATCCTGCAGCCCTGGGCCGCCTAGATCACTGAGGATCCAGTTCCTTGACGGTGAGGGCAAAGGACACCCCTGTCCCCCAGCTTCTCACCCCCTCCAGCCACTCCCACCCCCTTGGCTTCACATTCCAGGTTGTGGGCTTTCCAATGCTCTGCATCTCCCTACTTTTCACAGCTGGCTAAGTGCTTGGCCTTGTTTGGGTCCTGCTTATCCCTGGGGAATATTTATCACACCCTATCCATGTGGTTCCTTTAATTTCCTCTCTCCACGGGTATCACCGGCTTTTAAAGGGTGTGGACCATGAGCTGTTGACGCATCTCAGCAGTGGCAGAAGGGATGTTGCAAATGATCAGGGGAGGCAAAGAAGCAAGGAGAGGCCCTGGGCCACGCCTGGTGAAGAGGGGAGGGCACGTGGGTGCAGGGAGGAGGGCGGGAAGAGCAGCAGAGCCAAAAACCTCATGGAGGGAGGCCTGAAGCTTTCCCTCTGTTTATTGCCACGGTGATGTGTTGGACTTGGTTGAGTGTGGAAACCACGTTTTTTCCCCAGAGATACTATTAAAGTACGAAGAAGGGAAAACAGCATCGAAGGTACGGGTTGTTGTTGTTCAGTCGCTAAGTTGTGTCTGACTCTTTTGCGACCTTATGGACTGAAGCCCACCAGGCTCCTCTGTCCATGGGATTTCCCAGGCAAGAAGACTGGAGTGGGTTGCCATTTTCGTCTTCAGTGGATCTTCCCAGACCAGGGGTCAAACCTGTGTCTCCTGCATTAGCAGGTGGATTCCTTACCACTGAGTCACCAGGGAAGCCCAAGGAACAGGTTACTTCGATATACAACATATGGTCACAATTGGCCCTGGCTAGAGGCCCCTCTCCTCTGACTCTGAGCTGCCCCTGGAGAAGCAGTTTTCCCCCAAGGGATGCGCCCAGCTGGAAAATTGAATCCCTCAGGTTGGCACGTAGAAGCAGCCCCTGGTTTCCCAGCCAGTTCTCCCAGGAACAGCACTGTGAAGTCTCAGGCAGGTGGTCCTCTCTGGGCCTTAGTTTCCCCACTTCTGGGTCCTGCCCATGTTGAGTATTCATAGAGGCTGCGATTCCACCACACACGCCTGCCTTGGGATGGACTTTAGGCCACAGCCAGCTCATGGGCTGTGCTGGTCGTGGGCTCTACTAGCCATGGGCATCGGATCTGGGCTGGGCATCCCTCCTCCAGGGGCAGCATCCCTGGGAAGGCCTGCAAAGATCCAAGCAGGCTGCCAGCCACCCACTCTTTCTTAGTGGTGACCTGTGACCCAGCTCAGAATTGCAGCACCACGTTCTGTGACCCAGCACTGCCTGCTTGCTCTCCCTCTCATCTGCAACCCTTCTCTCAGTCTCCAAATAAAATTCCGGCCGATGGCTTCCCTGGTGGGTACAGTGGTTGAAAGTCTGCCTTGTAATACAGAGGAAGCTGGCTCCGTTCCCGGTTGGGGAGGATCCCACATGCCACAGGGCAACTGAGCCCATGCACCACAACTACTGAGCCTTGCTCTGGAGCCCATGAGTTGCAACTACTGAAGTCCAAGCACCCTAGAGCCCGTGCTCTGCGACAAGAAAAGCCATTGCAATGAGAGACCTGTACACCACAACTAGAGAAAACCCACACGCAGCAACGAAGACCCAATGCAGCCAAAAAATAAGTAAATTTTTTAAAAATCTGGCAGAAGCCAAACTGGGGACCATCATCCAGTCTTTATGTATGAAAGATAGAATCTAAAAGTGAACATCTGAAAGCACTCGAGATGATTCCTCAGCTGTTCTCTAGTCCAGCCCTACTCAAAGTGTAGTCCAGGGAGCTCTGGGGTCCCTGAGGACATTTCAGGGGGTCTGCAAGATCAAAACTACTTGACAGTAATATGAACATGTTTGCCCCCTCCTCTCATTCTCTCACAAGCCCACAGTGGAATTTTCTAGAAGCTAAATGACATTGGATATCTCAATAGATTAGATGCAGCTATGGAATGCAGCCAGATAGTAGAGATTTACGAAACTGTACAACAATGCCATTTTCTCACTATTAAAAAAAAATCTAGGTTGATTTTTTTCCCCCAAACACATTACTTATGTTAATATGTAATGGGTTTATTGTTTGTGGTTTTTAAGCCGCTAAGTCGTGTCCAACTCTTTGCAACCTCATAGATTGCAGCACACCAGACTTCCCTTTCCTCCACTATCTCCTGGGCTTTGCTCAGACTCATGTCCATTGAGTTGATGATGCCATCCAACCATCTCATCCTCTGTCACCCCCTTCTCCTCCTGCCCTCAATCTTTGCCAGCATCAGGGTCTTTTCCAATGAGTTAGCTCATTGCATCAGGTGGCCAAAGTATTGGATCTTCAGCTTCAGCATCAGGCCTTCAACGAATTAATATTTTAAGAATTGCTTAGCTCTAGTCTCTACTCTGGCAAATATCACTGGGTTTCACACACACAGTAAAAAAAGGTTTTTGAGGTCCAAGATAATTTTTCAGAATGAAAAGATACCCCCAAATCAAAAGACATGAAAACAGCTGCTCTGCTCAAAGGGCCTTAAGCGTTTTAAGACACTGCCTCCGCTGACCGGCCTCCTGGACTCAGTTTCCCAGCAGGGAGGCTCCCCCAAGGAAGACGGCTTCTCCAGAAAAACTGTTCAGTCAGAAGAGAGGGGTTAGACCTGGGTTCAGAGACACCAGCCCCATTACCTCCTAGCAGTGCAGCCTTGGGCAAGCCATTGAAATTCTCTGACCTTCAGTCTCTACCTCTGCAGAACAGAGGTGTCTTAATGAGGTGCTTGCCGCCATCCCTGGCACAGCGATGTGCTTGGTCAATATTGGTCTCCCCTTGCTTCTGCAGGACAAGGGCAATTTAGCTGGGCATCAGCAGACGAGGGTAACTACTGAAGGAGAGACACTTTCCAATCTACTGCTATTGAATCCAGCTGCCTCTGCCGCTCTAACAAGCCCCCAGGCGCTGCCAGCGATGCCCATCCAAGACCTGAATTTTGAGAACCACTGATGCAGGCTTGTAAGAGTTCAAATCTCACAGATGCTTAGAAAGCATTTTACCTCCTGGTATTTAATGAAATCCAGGTCCTGGGAGGTTCTTGGAGGGGAAAGGGGCCCCTGGGAGTGAGAGCTTCCAGAAAAGAGATGAGAGGGGGCCTCCGGCCAGTCTCATTATCTCTCCCTTTGGATTTCCATGAACAAATCCTTCACTCACGGTCCCAGCCTTGGAAAGCCCGTCCTGCCAGTAGAGACAGGAAAGTGAGAGGCCCCGGTCAGTGGGGATGTGACTATTATTCGGCTCTCTGTCCCCCTGGCCTGTTTCACGGGGGTCTGCTTCCTTCCTTGTCTACCCCCACACACATCCTCTTTCTCCCTCCTTTTCATCTTATTTCTTTCCCCTTTCAACCCAAAAGTTAGTAACTAAAAATCAGCAGCTTAGCACCCCTCTGTAGCTGCCCCCTGGAGTGGAATTCTCAGGGTCACTAGGGGCTGAGGAGTGGCTTTTTGTGGCCAAGCTAGCAGCTGCCACCACAAGGGTGAGGTTGAGGGTCCTCCCCGAACCTGCCTACTCATTCCTCCTTAAATATTTAGAATTCTTTTTTTTTTTTTTTTACGTATTTATTTGGCTGCACTGGGTCTTAGTTGTGGCATGCAGGCTCTTTGTTGGCATGCACGATCTTTAGTTGCAGCATGTGGAATATAGTTCCCTGACCAGGGATTAAGTTTGGGCCCCCTACACTGGGAGCAGGGAGTCTCAGCCACTGGACCGCCAAGGAAGTCCCAGTGCTTAGAATTTTTTTCTCTTTTTTTCTGCTAGTCAGCTTTCACTTATTTTCACAGTCTGAAGCCATCCCCCAAAGAACCCGTCCCTTCACTTTAGGGAAGCTGCATTTTTCCATAAGCAAATCTTTCCCACAGTTGGGAGGGAGGAGGTCCCGTGCATCTGTGCAAGCCAGACGCAGAAAACAAGGGGGACAGGTGAGTAAGCATCCTCCGGTAATACCCCCTAAACTTCTACAAAAGCCTGCCTTCCCCGGCAGGGCGGAGGTGGGTCCGCTCAGGTCACTGCAATTCCAGAGGTCCCAGGATGGACATAAAGTCGACTCCAGCACATAGACTGCAGGATCAGGGCCCCGTGTGTGGAGTCAGCTATTGCTTATTCAACCTTATTACTTACACAAGCTTCAATTTGCTCATGAATACGAGATCAGAGGAATGATACCTATTGAAAAGTGATGTCATGGGGATTCAATTACTCGCCATATCAAAAGTGCTATCTGAGGGAGTCCGAGCACCCTGTGGGGTGAACTGCACTCACCCCAGCATGAGCATCCATGCCTCCTCCCTGCCATTCTTCAGCTCCAAAAGAACCAGGCCGATGGGCAGTTACCGGAGGAGACATTGAGTGGAGGGAAAATCACTTCTCTCTGGGGTTAGAGGGCTTCCTTGGTGGCTCAGTGGTAAAGAATCCACCTGGAATGCAGGAGACGCAAGAGACGTGGGGTTCGATCCCTGGATCAGGAAGATGCCCTAGAGAAGGAAATGGCAACCCACTCCAGTATTCTTGCCTGGAGAATCCCATGGACAGAGAAGTGTGATGGGTTACAGTCCATGGGGTCACAAAGAGTCAGGACACGACTGAGCAACTACAACTGATTTAGACAGACCAGGGTCTAGTCCCTTAGTCAAGCACTAAGGAGCTAGTTAGGATGCCTAACTAGCAAGTTAATGTACTTCGAGGTGCTTCTCTGCTCTCTTTAACAGGGGTTTGAGGACCACACGAGACAAACATCAAGGCCACCTTTGGAAGGGAAGAAGTCCCTGAACACTTAGAGGCTGACCCCATTTTCCCATGCTGGTTGGGGACTATGCCCCAGGGCTGCTGCTCTGGGAGGGGCTGGCTGTGTCCACACCTACTCCTCCCTCCATTTAACAGCCAGGCAGCTGCATCAGATTCCCTCCCCGGTCCAGGAGCCTCATGCCCCAGGCTGGGAGCCCAGAAAGGCCTTGCTGAAGAGACATTTTGGACCTTCTCTCTGAAACACCCAGCTTTGATTTTTTTCCCACCCTGGCTGGTGTTCCACTGACCTGATCCTATAAGCACATAATTACATTATTAGCATAGGAAGAACACACATTGTGTCCCGCTGGCGAAATTAGGATACATGGCAGACTCAGAGGGAAGGAGGGAGGGTGAGATGGGCACACTGCGGGTATAGGCACCTGAATGGGGGCCCCCTCTCCCTGGAGGGTGAAGAAATCAACACACAGGCAGAGGGAGCGACTGCTGGGAACTGCACTCCATTAAACTCAGGTCAGGGGGTGCCAGTGTCTGCCCGCGCCACGTTCACTAGGCCTTGGCAGGAGGATGGCATTGAGAAAAGGAAGGGAGGTGTTTCCACAGGCAGGAATACAGGTGAGGGGACGCAGAGCACAGTGCCCACAGCAAAGGCTCAGGCCCCGCATTGCTGAGCAGCCCTGAGAGCAGGGCCAGGATCTAAGACCAAGTGGAAACCTTGCCTCGTCACAGCTTAGCAGTGACAGCACCACAGCCCAGCCCACAGCAGAGCATATGCGAGCCTGCGGGTGGGGGGCCCCTGGGGCCCAGGGCTCTGGTCACCCTGATCCTGGTGACCCCCACATTGCAGGCTTGTCCGGACTCTGAGCCTCTACTCCTGGGGTTCCTTCTACTCATCCGGTTCCCTCCTGCTGTGCTATGGGGCTCACCTCTAGGGCTGCCCTTCGCAGACCTCTGTCGTATTAGAAACTGTTGTGCGGGCATCGTTTGCTTGGATGAGGTAGAGGTTACCCCTGTTGTCTCTGTTCCAGCAGTGGCTTGAGTGGATCCATCTCTGCATCCCTTGCGCCCAGCAAAGGGCCTGACTCCCAAGATTCTCAAGACATCGCCAATCTGAACAGTCGTGCAGGTGGGACCTAGGGGTGATGGGAAGCTGTCTGAACATTTTGGGGCAGGGTCAGTGGAGAACCCAAGTGCCTTGCTGAGGAATTCAAGGATACAGGGGGTCACTGCTTGATTTCCCTGCTCCCTGGGATCTGGGGGTGAAGAGGGTCTGTATCTGGAGATCGGGAGCCCCCAGGTCTGAGGAGGATGGGATGATGAACCAGGCAGGGCCAAATTGTGGACGGCGGGGAGAGGCCATCACCTGGAGTAGGAAATAGCAACCCACTCCAGTATTCTTGCCTGGGAAATCCCATGGACAGAGGAGCCTCGCAGGCTACAGTCCATGGGCTCTCAAAGAGTCAGACATGACTTAGTGACTTAACAACAAAAAAATAGCTGGAAATCCTCAAGTAAGAAGTCAGAAGGCAGGTCATCTGAGCACATGGCAGAGCTCAGTGCTCACAAAAGCCAGCTTTCTCCGCTTTTGTCCTCTCGTTCCCGACACCAGAGTGTGCTTCCTCTCGGCCAGATGGCTGTGCTGTACCCATCTCTCCTTGCTGTCTGCACCCTGGCCATGCCCAAGCCTCCCTCTCATCTTTCCTACCCTGGGAGTCAGGAGTGGTCCTGGAAAGAGCCAGGTGGATGCTTAGATTCTTCAGGCGTCTCACTGCTGCTCTGGCTGGCTCCCTGCTGCATTTCCCAGAGCCCCTGCTCCAATGTTTCCACTTCCTGGAGGCCCCAAACACGCATAGGTCTCAACTGCACTCAGCCGGTGACCTCATCTGCTTCGGGGAGACTGGAATCGCACAAAGTAAACTCCTTTAAATTCCATCCCCTCTGCATCAGTTTTTCTGTCTCCTCACCCACCCTGCCCTCCTTCACTCTCATCTCCTGGCAAAAGCACCCCTCCCCTCTGCCTCCCTCCTCCCTTTAGTCCCCTCTCACTTTCCCAGTTGTATTTTGCTCTTCAAGAGGATGGTTTCATCCATCCTTAAAATACGACTCCTCAATCCAGCGGGTCCTCAGGCTGCCGCCCCAGGTTTCTCCTTCCTGTTACCAGTGAGTTTGGCGGAGGAGTTAGTCCAAACACCTCCAAGCCTTCACCTTGCTCTCACTCCCCAGTCCTCACAATCCCGGTTTCAACCCAGAGCTCAACTGAAACTATACACCTAGAAAAACAGTCACAGTATACTGTGACTTGGAAAATGCAGTGATAAAACAGGATGTATACTATGATTTTTTTGTTTATACTTTTTAACATATCCTGCAGAGTTGCTGTACCCTACAAATTTTGGTAAGTTGTATTTTCATTTGCATCAAAAATATGTTTTTGTTTCCCTTGAGACTTCCTTTTTGACCCATGGGCTATTTAGAAGTATATTGTTTAAGTTATTTGGGCTTTTCCCAGTATCTTTCTGTCATTGATTTCTTGTTTAGTTTTGATGTGAAACAAGACAACATATTTAAAAGACTAGAAAAACTCCTTTAAACATGTTAAGGTTTAGTTCATGTCCATAATACAGTCTGTCTTGAAGAACGATCCATGTACACTTGAGGTGAATGTGTGTTCTGCTGTTGTTAAGGTGTTCTGTGAATGTCAGTTAGATCAAATTGGTTGAAAGGTTCTTCCTGTCATCTGGTTTGGGCTACTTGTTCTAGCAATCCTTGAGAGAGGAGGGCTGTCTTCAGCTCTAACTGTAGATTTGCTACGTCTCCTTGCAGATCTATCCATTTTTGCTTGAAGTATTTTGAATCTCCATTGTTAGATTCATACAGGTGCAGGAATGTTATTTGTTTTTAGAGAACTGACCTTTTTATTATTATGTAATATCCTTGATAATCTTTATTCTAAAGTTCACTTTATCCAAAATTAATATAACTACTCCTGCTTTCTTTTGGTTAATGTTTTCATGATAGATTTTCTCCACCCCTTTTCTTTTAACCTATTCTTGTCATTATATTTCAAATGGGCTTATTGTGGACAGCATGTAGTTGAAGCTTGATTTTTTTTTTAATCCCATCTGATAATATCTTTTAACTGTGTGTTTATACCATTCACATTTAAAGTGCCTGGTGAATATTTGGATTAAAATCTATCTTTTTTGCTACCTGTTTTCTTTTTTGTTGTTGTTTATTTCCTTTTTTTGCCTTCTCTGTTTTTTTGTTTTTGTATTTTATTTATTTTTGGCTGCACGAGGTCTGCATTGCAACACGCCGGCTTTCTCTGGTTGAGGCAAGTGAGGGTACTCTCGAGTCGGTGGTGCATGGTTTCTCACTGCAGTGGCTTCTCTTGTTGCAGAGCACAGACTCTAGGGTGCACGGGCTCAGAGGTGTGGCACATGGGTTTAGTTGCCTCTCGGCATGTAGGATCTTCCCAGACCAGGACTTGAACCCCTGTCCCCTGCATTAGCAGGCAGATCCTTAACCACTGGACCACCAGGGAAGTCCTGCCTTCTCTGTTGTTAATTAAACACGCTTATGAGCTTATGAGTCCATTTTATCTTCTCTATTAATGTATTACTTATACTTCTCTTTGACTTTTCTAGTGGTTTCCTTAGGGCTCACAATATAACTTTTTACATAATCCATCTTTTATCACAATAAGATATTTTATCATAATAGCACTTCTTATAAGAGATGCTCCTCGCTCCTTCCTTCCATTGTGTCACTGTGGACAAATATTTAAATACAATATAGACACCAATACATCATTGCTCTTACTGCTTTACACAGTTATAGAGCAATTACAAATAAGATAAAATATTATATTTTACCTTTATCCCATTTCCAATCCTTTTCATTTCCTTGGGCAGATCTAAGTTTCTCTCTTAATAATGTTTCTTCTGCCTAAAGAATCTCTTTTGATATATTTTGTGTAGCGGCCTGCTGGAACTCCCTGTTTTTGTTTGAGAAGGTCTTCAGTTCTCCTTCGCTTTTGTAGCATATTTTCACTGGATACAGAATTCTAGGTCAGCAGGTGTTTTTCTTGCAACACTTTAAAGGTGTTTTTCTCTTGTCTTCTTGCTTGCATGGCTTCTGAGGAGAAAACTGCCGTATCCTGTTGCTCTGTTAGTAAGTTTTTTTTTTTTTTCTTCTTTCTCTCCCTCTGCAGTTATTTTCAAGATTTTGTCTTTGCCTCTTGAGCTCTCCCATCTGTGTGCTGACTCTTATTTACTTACTATCACTATTACCCGAAGCTTGCTAGCACATTGGTAGGTATGGAGCACAGAGAGCCTTCTCTAATGTTCTGTTGAAGTCTCAGTCTTTGGAGTTGCAGGGGGTATACTCTATCTTGGATCATAACCTTAACAATGGCTTCTGTCCCTCCTCCCCTGTCTTATCCCTCTACCCCATCCTTTCCCATGCAGCAGTGAGTATCTTCCAACATCTTCCATCTATGTCTCTGAAGAGAATATCCCTGCAGACTAAGTTCCAGTTTTTATTTCCCCTGAGTGAGACCTGGAGGCTGAGGCTGGGTAGAGTGGCCTCTGGCAAAGTGCATCCACCTGCAGATAAAACACTTTGTTCTGTAAGGAAGAAAAGGCTCTGTGGAATTTCAGCAGTGCCTGTCATTCCCCTCCTACAGCCAGTGTCTCTAAATTTTCCCCAACCTTCATGTGAGAGCCTGGTGGGTTTCTTGGAAGAAAAGCCCCAAAGAGGCTGAGAATCTTTGCCCACGTTAGAGCCCCCCAGAGCCTCACACTCTCAAACTAGTCTGTATCTCAAACTAGTCTGTATCTCTTTGTCACTCAGTTGTGTCTGACTCTTTGAGACCCCATGAACTGTAGCCCACCAGGCTCCCTGTCCATGGGATTTTCCAAGAAAGAATACTGGAGTGGGTAGCCTTTCCCTTCTCCAGGGAATCTTCCCAACCCAGGGATCGAACCCAGGTCTCCTGCATTGCAGGCAGATTCTTTACCCACTGAACCACCAGGGAAGCCCTAGTCCATATCTGGCCTCCAGCAAACCACTAAAACTTCTAGTTTAATGCTTCTACCAGTTTACATGGTATCCAGTGGTTTCTGCCTTGAGATAAGCAAATTCTCAGGGCCTACAGGCCCTGTTTCCTACAGGCACCGCTGTCTCTTCAGGACACTTGTTTGTGACTTTAGTTCTCTGGTAGGTTCACAAAAAGTCATTAACGTGATGCCTGGTCAGCTTTTATCTTATTGTAACAGTGGGAGATGATAATTTTTGGATTCTCCTTATATCCTAAAGACATATGTTCTCAAATGAAAAAAATCTTTATATATACAAGAAAATGGGCTGCTTCATTATCTATGTAATATAAAGACTGAAAACAACCCAAATGTCCCTTAAAAAGAAAGCATAAACAAATGGTGATACAGTCACAGAATATTATGCAGCATATCGTAATAGGAATGAGATGTTCAGCACTTAAAAGGAATGTGCTGATACTGAAAATGATTCTCATTGAATACAGCTTTGTATCCTTTAAACTTTTTTGCCATGTGATCCACTTTAGGTTGTTGTTGTTTAGTTGCTAAGTTGTGACCAACTCTTATTTGACCCCATGGACTGTAGCCTGCCAGGCTCCTCTGTCCATGGAATTTCTCAGGCAAGAATACTGGAGTGGGTTGCCATTTCTTTCTCCAGGGGATCATCCTGATCCCAGGATCGTCCAGTTGTTCCCAGACATTTCTGGACCCATAGAGTCCTTCTGGATCCATGATAGAAACACAAGTCACCATCTTTGAAATTTATCCATGAGCCTTGCTTTGGTCAATATATATCAGTGAGAGAATTTCACTGGGCTTCTACTGTCACTCACCCTCTCACCCCCTTGGCAGAGAGCTCATGTGTAGGGCACAACCTGCCCAACCATCCACAGCAACCCTGCTGAGATGGAATCAGTCTGTAGGGACATGGATCCCAGAGATCACATGGACATGGGTGTAGGACCACCACTGCAAGATCCTGAATGCTGGGGAGGCAGCAGAGAGAATAGAGAGACATGTGGGAGGCAGTCTTGAAAGTGATGAAGACACAGAAGGGCAGAGAGATGGGGCGGTGGATGGACAAGGAAAGAGTGTGAAAGATACCCAGATGGGTACTTCTTCTGGTTCCCGGTTTATCTCTTGAGAGACTCGCCTCTACTTCATCTCCATGAGCTTTGTGAGAAACTATAATATCTTAAAATAAATCGCTATTTATGTAAGTTTGCTTGAGCGGGTTTCTGCTCTTGCAACCAAATTATCTCTAAGACATGTGTGGTTAAAGATTTAAGATTTCTTCTGACACTTCCCAGGACAGTCTTTTTCAGACTCTCTTGTCTCCCAGATCCCTCCAATACCGGCAACCTTGGAACCTCTCCACGCCACTTCTGCTGCAAAATCCCTTGCTCCTCACCCCAGCCTGCCCTGCACATTCTTCATGGCCCCCATCCCAAACCCCACCCTCTGCCTCCACCCGCAAAGCTGGACAGAATCTTGTTCTCAGCCTTGGATTTATTCCTCCCTTGAACCATTTGTCAAATTCTGCCTTGCATTGGAGTTATTTTATTTCTGGGGCTAAGCGTTAAGCTTCCTGATGGTCATAAGTGTATCTTAGTCATCTCCAGAGGGTTTCAGTGCTTCGTAGATGTTTAAATTATTCAAGGTTGTTCTTAGTCAGTTCTGCCCCACCCTGAAATAAGGATGGAGGGGAAGAAGCTACCATGAGCTCGCAAAACAACGGCTCGTTCTGTTCCCTGTCACTGAGCCCTCAAATAGTAAAAATGGCAAGTAGTGAAGTTTCCTCCCTGCCAGCCATTGTTCTAAGGACTTTTATATTTATTAACACAAGGAATTACAATAAATCCCTATAGGGAAGGTATGCTGCTGCTAAGTCGTTTCAGTCGTGTCCAACTCTGTGCGACCCCATAGACAGCAGCCCACCAGGCTTCCCCATCCCTGGGATTCTCCAGGCAAGAACACTGGAGTGGGTTGCCATTTCCTTCTCCAATGCATGAAAGTGAAAAGTGAAAGTGAAGTCGCTCAGTCATGTCCGACTCTAGTGACCCCATGGACTGCAGCCTACCAGGCTCCTCCATCCATGGGAGTTTCTAGGCAAAAGTACTGGAGTGGGGTGCCATTGCCTTCTCCGTAGGGAAGATATAGTTATTCTCTATTTGTTGGTGAAGAAACTTGCTCAAGGGCATAGAACTGAAGGAAAGAACCAAAATTTTTATGCAGATGATCCATCCTCAGGATCCATGCCTTTAATCATTTGACCATGAGAAAAGCTGGAGAGGAGCGTAGGGACCACTCCCTCTCTCTGGTCTGTAAAGCGGATGTTAGAAGCCAAGTGGATGCTCTCATCTGCAGGGGACTGGAAAGTATGAACGGATAATTCCACCCAGAGATCAGGGAATTTATGAAGGCAGAGAGGCGCATAATGAGCCCATGAAAAAGCTTTCCACATACATGCACATGTGTATGTGAATCTCTGTACGTATGTATATATGCCCAGTTAATCAGGGAGAAGGTCGGTAGCTTTCATAGACTCTCAGAGGCATCTGTGACCTCTTAAAAGACTAAGGAGTACAGTTTAAAGGCAGATGAGCTAAGAAAGAGGGGGAAAAGAGGAATGTCAGGATAAGGGAAGACAAAAGAGGACAGAGACAGAAAAGGGAGGGAAGTGAGAGAAATAAGAACCGTCCTACACACAGAAGTCCGTAGGTGGAGCACTGGAGCCCTATCTTATTTCTAAAATATGCCAAATGCTAAGTGCCCATCAGTGTGTTAGTGCACAGAGACAAAGAGTGTGGGTTAGTGCAGAGAGAAGATGCCACACTTTCTAACCATCAGTGAGCACAGGCGCATGCTTGTGGGATAACAGATCCTGGGGACCAGATGAACCCATGACCCCTGTGCTGCCCTGTTTGACCAACTTCCCCTCTCAAGGCAAAATAGCAGGTGAGCATCTTTATGAAGATGCTTGATTAGTATTGACATGCCTTCAGCTATAGGGATTGGCCTTGCTGAGTCCTGGCACGAGTTAGGGGTCCATGTGTTTGGGGACAGATCAGATAAAACTCCAGCACTCCATCCCCTAGTCATTCATACTCCATCACTCTGCAGTTAAACAATCAGCTTGGAACAAATAATACCAGGTCTGTCACGCCTGCCCTCTTCAAGGTATCGCCTTGGGATGTTGGATCTTTCCAATGAGGCCACCGTCTTCTACAAGGATTAGTACAGAATAGCAGTTGAGAGGGTGGGCTCTGGAGTTTTGATTCAAGCTTTGCTTCCCTGGTGACCTAGACAGTAAAGAATCTGCCTGTAGTGCAGGAGACCCAGGGTTGATCCCTGGGTCAGAAAGATCCCCCAGAGAAGGGAATGGCTACCCACTCCAGTATTCTTGCCTAGAGAATCCCATGGACAGAGGAACCTGGCAGGCTTATAGTCCAGGGGGTCACAAAGAGTTGGACACGACTCAGCAACTAACATTTTTACTTTTTTTTTCCACTGCCACTTACTCTAGGATCTTGAGAAAGTTACTTATCCTTGGTTTTCTCATCTACAAAATTGGAACTGAAAGAATTCCAGATGCATTGAGTTGTCCTGTGTATTAAGTATACTTGAACATGTGGAGTCCTGGCGTAGGGGATGTACTTCAGAAACTTAAGCTGTTGTCAGTGTACAAAATAGCTTAGGGCTTTTCCCTGGGAGGGGACCTCCAAGCCAACCACTTAGCCACACTTTCTGTCAATGGGGTGAAATTGCATTTCCAAGCTCAATCACTCACTGATTTACCAACCCCAGCCCAAGTCTTTGGGTGAAGATGAGCCTCAATTATAACAGTCATAAGAAGAGACCATGGAATCCAGACAATTCTACTATCTGAGCAATGGCTGAATTATGTGATAAAGGGTTCAGCCTCCAAGGAGGACAGCTTTTGGATTTTTTTTTTTTTTTACAGCACGTTTTATCACTGTTAAAGCAAAATAAGAATGTTGTGGAAAACTTGAGATGTACTCAAAAGTTTTAAACTAATCTTTCAAAATTTCTTCATAAAAATTCCACAACTGTTATCATTTTGTTGTATTTCTGCCCACAATTTTTGTATTAAAAATAGTCTCTATCTATCTATCTAGCCTGGTTTGGGGATTGAACACCATATTATCAGCATTTTATTACATTACCAAAAAAACTTTCTTGCTGACTTCCTGATAACAATGATAAGTCAAATGGGCTTGATAATTCTTCCTCTTCCCCAGGCTAACAAAATGAGCCAAGGAAAATAGAAATAATTGAAATGGGAAAAAACAGCTCCAAAATTCCCCAGGAACAGGAAGGGCACAACTTGCCAGCTTACCCTCTGAAAAAGTGGCAGCTGATGGAAGATTCTGGTGAGCAGAATTCTAGTGTGACTTCTGACCCACAGAGAAGGTGAGTTGTGAAGCAACAAAGCCTGGGGGTTTCATAGCATCCTCTAAACAGATGACCTGAGAGACTGAAGAGGCTGCCATGGGAGGAGTCATGGAAATCCCACTGGCCTGGAGTGTAGGAGTCTCTGGCTGTTGCTGAGGGAAATTCAGGAAGCCAGAGAAGCCACCAGAATTTTCTTTATAGCCTCTCCAGGCTAGAATTTAAATAACCAGCAACCAGACTTCTCTGGCAGTTCAGTGGTTAAGACTCCACCTTCCAGTGCAAGGAGTGTGAATTCACTCCCTCGTTGGGGAACTAAGCTCCCACACACTGTAGGGTATGGCCAGAAGTTAAATAAATAAATAAAATGGCAAATTTTTAAAACAGTATCCAATTGCCTCTCAACCCATCGCCTGCCCCCAACCTCCTACCATACAACTACCATAAGTATGAAAGTGAAAGTGAAATTGCTCAGTCGTGTCCGACTCTTTGTGACCCCATGGACTTTAGCCCACCAGGCTCCTCCATCCATGGTATTCTCCAGGCAAGAGTACTGGAGTGGGGTGCCATGTCCTTCTCTGGGGAATCTTCCTGACCCAGGGATTGAACCCAGGTCTCCCACATTGTAGGCAGACGCTTTACCATCTGAGCCACCAGGGAAATCCATAAGTATAATTCCTCAGAATTAGAGACCAAATAAAAATAAGAACTCCTTAGGGAAAAAGAAGACAAGAGAAAGAAACAGATGATAAACCTTGAAGAAAGTGAAATAAGAAAATAGAGTATCTGGGATGGAATGTGGGGTTGGGTAGAGGGTCCAGACAACTTTTCACAGGTAATGAAATTTGAATTAGTCCTGACCAGTGTGAGGAAAGATCTCCATCCGGGGAGTTGAAAAACAAATTATCAGCCACAAAAACAAACACTACTAGCTGTACTTTGGCTCCACCCTTGGGTTTGGGTTGAGGCCTGGGCACTAGTCCTTTAAAAAGAAAAAACTCCCCAGGTAATTATAGAGTATGAAGAGTGTCGAGAACCACACTGAGATGCACGTCTTTGCATACAAAACAGTTTCTTATTTCAGAAATAAGCTCCTACAAAGTGACTGTTCAAATTGTATGAAAATTTTGGGGTTCATGATAAAGACAGCTAGCATATTTCCAGGAAAAGGATGTAACGAATTCGCTCTCAAGGGGACTCTGCTTGGAGTTGCTGCTGCTGCTAAGTCACTTTCGTCGTGTCCGACTCTGTGTGACCCCATAGACGGCAGCCCACCAGGCTCCCCTGTCCCTGGGATTCTCCAGGCAAGAAAACTGGAGTGGGTTGCCATTTCCTTCTCCAATGGAGGGCGATTATTTTTTGTATGTGCGGTTCACTCCTGTCTCTCAAACCTTTCCCTGACATGGGGCGCAGAAGCCCCTCACCTACCATGTACCACTTGTACTCTTTGGAGCACTGGTCCCCAACCTTTTTGGCGCCAGGGACCAGTTTCACATTTTTTTTCTATGAATTGGGGCAGGGGTGATTGTTTGGGGATGATTCAATGCGTTACATTTACTTATTGTATGCCCTATTATTGCCTCAGCTCCACCTCAGATCATTAGGCATTTAGATCCCAGAGGTGGGAACCCCTGCTTTGGGGTCTTTGTTCTTTCTTTTTTTATTCCCTTCAAGTTTTGGTAACAGAATTTCCCTGTATCTTTTGCTGGCCAGCAGGATCCAGTGATAGGACTTGTGGGAGATTCTGCAGTAGGACCCTCCCCCACCCACCCCATCTACTTCAGTAAGTTTTGGCTGGATTAATGGAAAATAAAGGCACTGAAGCTCCAGTTGTCTGTCAGGCTTGGGCATAAACCAAGTGTTTAAGTATTTAGTATTTAAATAATACCAAGTGTTTAGTGGTAAATTGAAGATGAAATGGGTCTATTCTCAGAGGTAATGTACACAAAATACCTGCACGCTTATGATGTGGTTCATTTCATGGTGGGGATTCATAGACAGATACATTACTACAGCCCCCTTCCCCTTCTTTTTCTCCGGCCCTGTTTATGCCCCTTCTACTTTGATTATTTAACTTATATGCAGAGTACATCATGTAAAATGCCAGGCTGAATGACTCACAAGGTGGAATCAAGATTGCTGGGAGAAATATCAACAGCCTCAGATATGCAGATGATACCACTCTAATGGCAGATAGTGAAGAGGAACTAAAGAGCTTCTTGATGCGGGTGAAAGAGAGAGTGAAAAAGCTGGCTTAAAACTCAACATTCAGAAAACAAAGATCATGGCATCTGGTCCCATCACTTCATGGCAAATAGATGGGGGGGAAATTGCAAATAGTGACAGATTTTATTTTCTTGGGTTCCAAAATCACTGCATATGGTAACTGCAGCCATGAAATTAAAAGACACTTGCTACTTCGAAGAAAAGCTATGACCAACCTACACAGTGTATTGTAAAGCAGAGACATCACTTTGTGACAAAGATCCATATAGTCAAAGCTCTGGTTTTTCCAGTCATGTGTGGATGTGAGAGTTGGACCATAAAAAAGGTTGGGTGCTGAAGAACTGATGGGTTCGAACTGTGGTGCTAGAGAAAACTGCTGAGAGTCCCTTGGACAGCGTGAAGATCAAACCAGTCAATCCTAAAGGAAAGCAATACTAAATACTCATTGGAAGGACTGATGAATGAAGCTGAAACTCCAATACTTACAGCCACCTGATTCGAAGAGCTGACTCATTGGAAAAGGCCCTGATGCTGGCAGAGATTGAGGGCAGGAGGAGAAGGGGGCGACAGAGGATGAGATGGTTGGAATGGCATCGCTGACTCAATGGACATGAGTTTGAGTAAGCTCCAGGAGTTGGTGCTGGACAGGGAAGCCTGGTGTGCTGCAGTCCATGGGGTTGCACAGTTGGATACGACTGAGCAACTGAACTGAACTGATTCTCTCTCCAGATTCTGTGTTTGATTTCCCTTGAGCAGTTTAAATTTAGCAGCTCTTGGTTTATTGATTTCTTTCTTGAAATTTAAAGTGTGCTCCTTAAAGTTGCTTTTACTACCATCCTGGAGGTGAGGAGATCTGCCTGAGACATCTGTCGTTCTGTTGAGCCCCTAGGGAGCAGCCTTACGGATTGTCCAGAAGGGCAGTTCCCAGTTCTCCTTAATCCTTTAAAGGCATTCCCTCCATTGCTGTATCTCAGTGGAAGAGGCTGGCCTTCTCAACCAAGAAGGGCATTCTCCAAACATGGGGGTGGGAAGAATACTTTCCCAACTTGAGATCCATGCACAAGGGAACTGGGGTGACCACGATGACAACAGTGAAAGAGAAACTGTTGGGAGCTCTGCAATGGCATCTCCCCTCACAGCTGAAGAATACGCCTAAGGGTTTATAGAAGGGAAAAAAGTACAGAATCCCAGCAGTTAAAACCTTTGTAACTACCCTCCAGCAGAGGGATGGTTCTTTTCCACTTTTCTCTTGGCTGCTTGGGAATTTAGCTGATTATTGGCATATTACAGCTATGTGATGTTAAACATCTGTTTTCTAGGAAATATTTAGATAATTGAAAACAGGATTTGTTTAAATTCCAGACCCTGGAACAAAGCTTAGCCAGGGATCTCTTCCCACCGCCCACTCTTACACTGTAGCCTGGGCCCTTGGCCGCAAGACCCTGCCAGGGCCCCAGCACAGGCTGCCTGGGGAATGGGTTTTCCCAAAGTTGCCAAAAACCAGACATTTGGCCTCATAGACTCAGAATGTCTGAAAGCAGAAATGCTCATTTTTGTCCTAGATGAAATGCTCATTTTTATCCAGATGTTTTGGCCACCAAAACAAAATTTAAAACAGCATAAGGAATTTCTTAACCTTCCCCAGTCCTATGTGGCTACACTGATTTCGAACTCTTATTAAGCCAGACTAAGTGGTTTTTAAGCAAGAACAACTTCATTTTAAGTGAGTTACATTATCAAGAGTTCATTATCAGTTAATTACAGGAAATACAGAGTCAGGATTTTGCATATATATTAATAGCAATAATAGACCACAACTATGGAATATTTGGGACACAATGTTAAGTGCTTTAAATGCAATAATTAAATAGTACTTACAGGATCCCTATACAGTAAGTACCATCATTCACTCTGTTTTATAAATGAGAAAACAGAAACACAAAGAAGCTTAGCATCTTGCACCAAATCTGAGGAACTGGAAGGATGGAGTCACCAGTTCTAGGATGAAGACCAGTAGGAGTGAACATTTAAGCAGGGCAAATCATGACTTCTTTTTTTGGACAAGTTAACGCTGAGGTGCCAATGAGGCACCTAAGTGGAAAAATCAAGGAAGCCTTTGGACCCTGATGCCTGAAATTCAGAGCAAATGAAGACTAGGAATGTAAACTGGGAGACAAGAGGGTATGGGTCACATTTAAGCCATGGCACTGGAAGGGAACATCTAAGCAAGAGCGTAGAGGAGAGTCTGAGGATGCAGTCTGGGCACATTAGGCGGTCAGAAAGAGGAGCCAGCAAAGGAAATAAGGACTGGCCAGTGAAGTGGGCAGGAGAGATGGAAGCCAAGAGCTTGGAGAGGCGAGCACCAAGTGAGGAAGCATTTCCAGGAAGAGGGAGTGGTCAACTTGTCAAAGGGCCAACAGGTGAAATGTGCTGAGATGAGACACACAGCGACAGGAGGTCATCACGGCCCTTGAGAGCAGTTGCCTCAAAGCCTGCCTGGGGTTGGCTGGCAGACTTAGTTATGACACTGCTGTCCTTCACAGGTCTTGGAATTCCAGTCACTTCCACCGCCGTTCCAATCCAGCCACACACTACTGGATTTTCTCTCCCCTTTAGTCTGAACACCTGCACTTCTCAAATCTTAAACTCAAGTGTTATAAGCTCAGTCCTTTCAGCACTCCCCTTCTTTATCTCACTGTTACTGACCCGAGTTATTGGCCTTCCTTAATCAATAGGAATAGAAATTATTGGCCTATCCTGAAAAGAGGATAAATAAGAAATCCAGGCAGGGCTTCACTAGGGCTCCTGCTGCGGCACAAGAACGTGAAAGCAAGCAACAGGTTCCATTTCTCACTGCCCGAGGGGAGCGAGCTGGTTCCCTATAGGGGTGAGGGGAGGGGCAGGTCCAGGGTTCCAGCTGGAGACATGGCTTATGTGGTCTGCCCACCCCCTTGGTGGTGCTGTGTGCAGGGTGATGGGTGGTACCCTGCTTTTGCTCCTGGCTCTTCAGGAGGGGCAGCTGGGTTTTGGGTCTTTTTGTATCTTTTTGTCCACAATTGGCCCCAACTGAGCGTGCAAATAGCTATTTTTAGTAAATTTTATTTTTAGTAAATTTTTCTTCATACTTTGTTGCTCAACAAGACATTTGTCCAGGTGCAAGCACTCAGCAGAGGGTCCCAGGTCCCAGCCTGTCTCACCACCATACCCTTTCTTTTGCTCCATTTCTCCTTGACCCCTTCATTTCTCCTTCTAATACTCTTACTTTCTTCAATTCCTTTTCTTCCATACTAAAATCCCTTTGTCCTTCCCCCCATCCACTGCGCCGCCCCCCAACAACGAAGTTCACATTCTGGTTCTCAGGGGACTGAGCTGCTAGAGAAAGTTAGACCACCCCCTCCCCAGACAGATGCCACTGTGAATTCCTGATTCTTGATCCCATCTGGTTCCCCCTCACCTCCCACTACCTGCCTGGCCATCCTCCTGTTGGCTGGCAGTCAGATCTCATCTCAACTCCCCACAATCATTTCCCTTATTTCAAAGTTTTAGCCATCTCCTCCCTAGCTCACCCATTCCCCCTCCACCAGCAGGAATGTTTTTGCCAACTTGGAAAATCTTTTTAGAAAGCAGATTCCACAACTTCTGGTCCAACTCAATGCTCTGGGGGTACACACACAATCAACCTGAAGGAGAAATGATTAATTCTGGATACTGGGGACAGCCTGATTCATATTCCACCCCTGGGCCAGACAGAGAAAGCCCTGCCATGGGAAATGGATGACAGAGGTAAAGGATGAGCACTGGCAGCGATGCAGACATTCTTCCAGACGGCTGGGGGCTGCCTGTGCCCCTCAGCATCACGATGGAGGCCTTATTCGTGCATGGCAGCTCGTGGTCCCCTCAGGTACACCTGGAGCCAGGCAGGGCCTTTCCAGTCCTCGGCCACGCATGACTCTTAATACTTAAAGATGAGCGTGCAGGTCCCTTGGGTATTTTAGCTCGCCCCTCATCCCCTGTCCTTGGACATGTACAGAAGGCAATAGAATCTGATAAGATACTAACAGTGGAAAATATCCCAAGAACGCAAAGATTCTGATAAGACACTAACAGTGGAAAATATCCCAACAATTCCCTAAAGAGCCAGAAGGAGTCTCGGATGCACCAGCTTTCAGCTGGCTGCACTATATGGCATCATAGTTATGCCAGCTGTACCAGGCTCTGGGTAGACAGTGATGATCAACAGGACACAGTTTTTACCCTCATGGATTAATAGGGGAGACAAGCTTTAAATAAGTAAGCTCACAAATCAAAATATAATTGTAAACAATGAAATTGCTACCAAAGAAAAAGTATGGTGTGGTTATGGGTTGAATTGTGTCCCATGGCCCACCCCCCTAAAAACACCCCAGGACCTCAGAATGGAAACTTGTTTGGAAATAGGATAGTTGTAGATATAATTAGCTGAGTTAAGATGTGTCATACTACAGCAGGGTGGGCTCTTAACCCAATACAACCGCTGTCCTTATTAGGAAGAAGAGAGAAGCACAGAGAAGTCACATGAAGACAAAGAGAGGGACGACGGCCCTATGAGAAGGGAGATGGAGATTGGAGTTACACTACCAGAAACCAAGGCACACCAGGGGCCAACTGGATGCCAAGAAGAGATGAGGAAGGATCATCCTGCTAGAGGCCTCAGAGAGCACGTGGCCCTGCCAGCACCTTGACTGGAGACGTCCAGCCTCCAGGAGTGAAAGAGAGTACATTTCTGCTGTCTTCTTAATTGCTTCATTAGATTCTATTTAAAGTGGCTTTATGTAATCTCATTTTAAAAACTAAACATTTCCAAAGTAGAGTGAATAATATGTTGAGTTTCATATAACCATTATCCAGATTACATAATTATCAACTCAGGGTCAATTTTACTTCATCTGCAACCCTACCTATTTTTGGTCCCCCCACCGCAGATTACTTTTTGGAATAAATTTCAATATAATTTCACCCATAGCGAATTCAGTATGAACATCTAAAGTATTTAAAAAGTAAATACAATATTATTATTCTACCTAAATAAAACAATATATTTTAATATCATTAGATATACAGGCAGTTTTCAAATACCCTTCATTGTATCATAAATATTTTAATGATTTGTATACTTGTAATCTAGAGCTAAACGGTATGTATACATTGCCATCTGACATTTCTCTGTCAATACAAGGTATTCATCGTTCTCCTCTCTGGGACTTTAATCCTGGAAAATCTCTATCAGTTTTATAAATCAGATTTATATTCCATTATATTATATATTATATATTCCATTGGCATTGTCAAACCTGCTTCTCTATCCCCATTGTTTTCTTTAAAATTCTGGCTAGACCTAGAAGCCTGATGAGAGCCCGAGTTTTGTTATTTTGCCGAGAATACTTCATAGGTGATAGGGGCCCTTTTTATTGGAGTATAGTTGCCTCAGTGTTGTGTTAGTTTCTGCTGTACAACAACGCGAATCAGCTATGTATACATATATTTCCCTCCCTCTCAAACCCCCCCCCACCCCCATCGCACCCCTGATTTCTGCTGTTTTAAGCCACCCAAGTCATGGTACTTTGTAACTGCAGCCTTTGAAATGAATGTGGGTACTATATAAGATAGAATAAGAGGTGGGGCCTAATTTAGATCGGGGTATGTGTCCGTTAGAGTTCTTTGGGAGTAAACAATAGAAAGATGTGCTGACTCATTTAAAAACAAGGAATTTAATCAAATGAAATCAATTTACTTTTAGCCCAGAAAAATCAGAGTAAACGCTGAATAAGCAAGTCTTGGAAAATCAGAAACCATGGCGGTTCTGGGATCTGGGAGCCCAAATGAATAGGCAGACTCACCAGGGCATCACTCTCAGAAGAAGTGTGTTCCCACTATTCTATTTCCTTGGACTCATCTGACCAAAATTCAAAGTTCTGAGAGAGAGAAGCAAATTGGTTTAGCTTTCATCATGTGTCGACTCCTTGGAGGCCTGGTGGGAATTAATTAGGAAAACCGGGCATCTTGACAGCCCAACCCATGAAGACTACTTGCTTCGCTAAAAGCAAATCGGAGTGCTAGTAAGAAAAGAACAGAGATACCTGGAAGGAAATACAGAGTAAGTGACTCTCTGGGGAAGTGCTCTTTCTGCTGACTCTGAAAGGCTGATTAGAAAATAGGCAGACAGGGACTTTCCTGGTGGTTCAGTGGTTGAGTCCACACTCCCAATGCAGGAGATGCTGGTTCAATCCCTGGTGGGGAAGCTAAGCTCCTGCATGCCTTGCAGCCAAAAAAACAAAACACAAAAGCAATAGAACATTAAATTCAATGAAGACAAAAAAAAATAGAGACTAAAGGTTGAAGGATGACAGGAATGAAGACAAGGTCATCAGAAAAAGCTTTGTATGTTCAAAGAACTAGCCAGTATAGAGGGATATCATGGGTATGACATTACCTGAGAGAAGAAGCCTGGAAGAAGAACACCTATTTAGGTGAGAAGACAAGGATTTTCATTTGGGTGCTCTTTAGTTTGAGAAATCCCCTAAAAGCATAGGAAGTCATTCAACAGGGGGTTGAATATACAAGTTATGGCTTGTGAGACAGGTCTGGATGCCCATGTAAATTGCAGAGTTATTGACATATAAATGGAAACGGGGATTTAGGGAGACAGTGTAAAAGAAGAGAATGGGTTTCACAGTCAAGCCTTGAGGATTTCCAACATTTACATTAGTGGTAGCCTCTAAAGCAATTCAAACTCCACTTCCATCAGTAGAGATGTTTAGCTTCTCCTTCCAATATGCACATTTACTTAAAATTAGGTACATGAGCCACTGTCCTCAAATATTCTGTACATTATGGATTTTTTTAATTGAAATCAATTTAAATAAAAATTAATATAAATCTAAAGAACACTGATTCGGAGGTTGGAGTAGAAGAAGGTGAGCCAACCAAGGAGTAGCCAGAGAGGCAGAGGTAAAACTAGCAGAATAGGATGTCATGACATTTTTTAAAGTGTTTAAAGGAAAAGGTAGTGGTTATAATATCAAGTATTGCTGAGCCATCTAGTAAGATTAGCACCAGAGAAAAAGTCTTTAGGTTTGGTACCTGATAGATGGTGTTGACTTTGATAGGAGCAGTTTCCATGGAGCAATGAGTTTCAAAGCCATACCAGAGAAATGAAAAATAAAGGCATGCTCTCATTTCATTGCCCCACCTACACTGCAAGGTGAAAATCATCACCATCATTGATAGACGAGAGAATCAAGGCTCAGAGCTGTAAAGACTGCCGTGGCTTTTATACTGTAGGAGAAAGAGTGAAAATTTAATACCAAGCCTGCCCAGATTTATAATGTTGGGTTCTTCCATGGAAGAAAGCTAAAAGGTATAAAATGTCATTAGGTAGAAGCAGGGCCTGGGTTAAAGTGGGAACGATTGGTCATAAATAGTCCAATGTTGGTGGCAGAGCATTCTGGGAACTCCAGTTGAAAAGTCGAGCAGAACTCCTCATTCAAGAGTCCTGAGCAGAAAGGCAGGTTCACCCAGCCTCTAAGAGGTGATATAGGACTTCCCTGGTGGTCCAGTGATTAAGACTCCAAGCTCCCACTGGAGGGAGTGAGGGTTCAGTCCCTGGTTGGGGAAGATCCCACATGCCACGAGGCCAAAAAAAGGCGGGAAGGATCTAAGTAGAATGTGTCTTAGGAGGAGGTTGAGTTCTAACAGTCCATAATATAAAACTTGTCTAGAGTAAAAAAATGTCCGTTTGAAAGTCCACCCCATTGGAGAATAACATACTTTACCTCAGGAAGTCCAAACAGGCACTTCTACCTTCGGTGAGAACAGATCTTTGTTCTTTGAATGAGCACCAGATGAATCCGTTGACTTGCCCCGTAGGGCGATATTGTGTGAAAACAATGTCTCTACAAACACAGGATGAACCAGGATGTTCCTGAGGGCCCTAAGACAAACCAAGGGAGCAGGAGAGCCGTGCCTTCTTTCACATGGCATGTTGCGGCATTCATTCACCAAGCAGATTAGCTGCTGCTGCTGCTGCTACTGAGTCACTTCAGTCGTGTCCGACTCTCTGCGACCCCATAGACGGCAGCTCACCAGGATGCCCTGTCCCTGGGATTCTCCAGGCAAGAACACTGAAGTGGGTTGCCATTTCCTTCTCCAATGCATGAAAGTGAAAAGTGAAAGTGAAGTCGCTCAGTTGTGTCTGACCCTCAGCAACCCCATGGACTGCAGCCCACCAGGCTCCTCCATCCATGGGATTTTCCAGGCAATAGTACTGGAGTGGGGTGCCATTGCCTTCTCCGAGCAGATTAGCTGGTGGTATTTAAACTGCTCTCATTCCTGCTGGGCTATTTGGGAATAATAAGGGCTGAACTTCACCTTCCACCATAAACAGCTAGGAAACGGGACACTGTTTCCAGGCGTTAGACTAGGGATCAGGTGTTTTCAGACTTCGGAGCACAGGTAGCACAGGGCTGTGAATCCTGGGGGAAGAGAAACAAATGAGGTGGCCCTCTGACTGCCCAGCTCTCTTTCCAGAGCACAGGAGTGGGAAAGGGCACACACGTGGAGCCTCTCTGAGCTGAGATAGAGCTGGAAGCTTGGGGAGGCTGACGCAGCTGGAAATTCAGGGCAGAGTTCTGGGAAGGACAGAGCTATGCGTGGTAAGTGTTTCACAGAGGTACACAGGGGTCCCCAATTTTTGCTGGGTACTGGCTACGTACATGCTCTGTTGCTTCAGTCGTGTCTGACTCTTTGCAATCCCATGGACCATAGCCTGCCAGGCTCCTTTATCCATGGAGTTTTTCAGGCAAGAATACTGGAGTGGGTTGCTGTTTTCCTCCTCCAGGGGATCTTCCCAACCCAGGGCTGTGCCTACTGCATTGCAGGTGTTTTCTTTACCCGCTGAGCCATCGGGGAAGCACAGATCCACCCTAGCAAAGCTCAAAGGGATCAAAGTGATCCGCAGGTAGCTTGTCTGCCTGCCAAAAGCTCAACACAATATGTGAAGGAAGAAAACACAATTTTAAGTCACTAGAAATCCCGAGAAGCAGGAAAATATACTCTTATGATTGCTCTGAAATGTGTGTAGTTGAATTTGTGTGAGCTAAATGACCCAGCCTTGCTCCCTGCATAAAACCCCAACTCAAGGCCAGCCATTTGCTCTTTTTTTTTTGGCCTCACTGCACAACATGTGGGATCTTAGTTCCCTGACCAGGGATCAAACCCATGGCCCATGCAACAGGTGAGTAGAATCTTAACCATCTTACGGATTGCCTGGCATGTAATAGGCGATCCATAAATGGTATATGTTGTTTAGGAAATAATAAGCAATAGTTGGATATATTTGAACATAAATTGCTCAAATTCATTTTGAAAATTTTATGGAGTACAGTTGACTTACAGTGTTGTAAGGTGTACAGCTTAGTGATTCAGTTGTATATGTGTGTGCGTGCTCAGTTGCTTCAGTCGAGTCTGACTCTATAGCCTGCCAGGCTCCTCTGTCCATGGGATTCTCCAGGAAAATACTGGAGTGGGCTGCCATTCCTCCTCCAGGGGATCTTTCCAACCCAGGGATTGAACCCACATCTCTATGTCTCTTGCATTGGCAGGCAGATTCTTAACCACTAGTGCCACCAGGGAAGCCTCAGATTTTTTTCCCATATAGGTTATTACAGACTACTGAGTAGAGTTCTCTATACTATACAATAGGTCCTTGTTGGTTATCTATTTTATATATAGTGGTGTGTGTATGTTAATCTCAAGCTTCTAATTTATCCCTCCCTGCCCAGCGTTTCCCTTCTGGTAATCATAAGTTTGTTTCCAAAACCTGTGAGTCTGTTTATGTTTTGTAAATAAATTATATACTTTTTAATATAATTTTTAAAAAATTATATTCCATATATGAGTGATATCATACAATATTTGTCTTTCTCTGTCTGACTTATTTCACTTAGTAAAATAATCTTTAGGTCCATACATGCATGCATGCATCTTAAGTTGGTTCAGTCATATCCAACTCTTTGTACACAATGGACTGTAGCCCACCAGGCTCCTCTGTTCATAGGATTCCCAGGCAAGAATACTGGGGTAGGTTGCCATGTTTTCATGTTGCTGTAAATGGCATTATAAAATTTTATATATCAAACATCAATAAAATTAAAGGACAAATGGGAAGTGTTGCCAACACATATGAGAGCCTTAATAAATAAAGAGTTCATACAAATTGACAAAAAGGTATAGAGACAAAGGAAGTAAACAAATAACTCACAGGAAGAAATATAAATGGCTAATAAATATTTAAAGTATCACTTAAGCTCATTAATAACCAAAGAAATGTAAATTAACAATGAGGTGGTAAATAAAACACTATTTCTGGAAAGCCATCTGGCAATATATATCAATAATCTTGAAAAATGCCCATGCTCTGAGGGCCAATAATGCCTCTTTTAGGATTAAATTCTTAGGCAATAACCAGAGAAGTGGATAAAGATTGATTCTAAATGTACTTGCAGTATTATTTATAACAATCGTGTTCAGGTTATGATATTATAAGTTGCCTATTTCTGTTTTTTGTGGCTTTAATGTTGTAATCATATTGCTTTACCAATAAACATGCATTCATAAAAGAACCTCTATTATGTTAAGAGATAATAACACCTCGCCATGGGGTTGCAAAGAGCTGGACATGACTTAGTGACTGAACACTGGGACTACCACCTAGAGAGATCTTCAGATTGCTTTGAACCAATCTTTGCTGTTTCTTGGGCACTCAACAAAAGGCCTGAATGTTTCATTGTGGTTGCAGATTGGGGGATGGTTCTTTTGTCTTCTTGGGTGCCAGAAAAATACCAGTGTTGCTTGTACATATATTTGTGGCCTGGCTGATGGTTAGCTTGCCATGTTGCTTCGTAAATAACAGAACTTCATCTACAAAACAGATGGTTGGTCTGTCTGCAGTGGGGAACACAGAAGCTTGAGAAATGTCTAGAAGTCCAGCCCTAACTAAGCTGAGTCAAATGCAGGATGGAGTCCAGAGCCACTGGGAGTGACTGGCTGTTTGTCCCTGAAAGAAAACCTCCTCGGCAACTTGCCACCTTATCACTCCCTTCCACTGGCAAGCTTGCAGTTTTTGAAAGACTAAAAAAAAAAAAAAGTAAGAAGAATGAAAACTTTTGCTTTTTTTGGTAAGAGATTTTTTTTTAAAGCGCAATGGTGTTTAGGATAGTCACAGTCTGGAGACACTCTGCCATCCTAGAAGTCCCTGAAGGCATCACTTTTAACACTTTTATTTTTGGAACCGCTTGCCAAGAAGCAGAGTTCATTTTCTGGAGCGAAATCTCTGGTGAAGAAAGCTAATGGCACTTTGTACCTCCATCACACTTTCACTCAAAGAAGGAAAAAAAAAATCCAGGACTGCATGTTCAGTTGAGTCTGAGATGTTTCATTTTTGACACGGAATCACAGAGCAGGAAGAAACCAGCAAGTTCTGGTCTGGTTGCTTGGAAGCCTCAGTGTAGGGGGTGTAAACCAGCCTGGCTTCCCGAGATCCAGACTTAGAGCTGGGAGGGACTTCCCTGAGAGTCGAGCAGTTAAGACGGCAATTCCGATGGAGGGGACGCAGTTTCAATTCACGGTCTGGGAAATAAGATCCCACATGCTGCGTGGTGCGGCCAAAAATTAAAAACAGACAAATAAGAAACAGACTTAGGACTGGCAGAGGAGGGGATTTGTGGTCACCTTTAACCAGTCTTGGCCACACACACTGCTCTGATGGAGCCAAGACCTCCGCCCATCGAACTGGGAAGCTGTGAATGCTTCTCCATTGTCTGTGTTCTGTCTCTTTCACAGAAAGAGAAAAAATCCCCTTCATTCTCCCAGCAGGGGCCTTGGCCAGCCACACGCAATTACCGCATCTCCTCTGACCCTACATCCTCAGTATTCTGTAGGTGATCCTCATCCAGTCAGGCCCAGGGCTGCAGGAGCATGTTGTAGACATCCCAGGAACTTTGAGATGAACAGGGCAGGCATTTGCAGCCACGGAGAGTGTCTTCGGCTCTTGGCAGGTGCAGGGCTGAGAGGGGCCGATTCATGTTGCTCCTGGGGGAGGCGAGGCACCTGCCACAACCTGTCAGAGGGTAGTGCTCCTGGGGCTGCTTGCCTTCCATCAGGCCACAGACTGCCAAGGTGTGCGTCCCAAGAGTCGCAGGTTCCAGTCTCCTGAGTGATCAGGTGTGGCCCAGCGAGGGTGGTTGATGGGAGATGGGGACAGGCTTTCTACCTGGTTCCCCATCTGTAGTCAATAAGTCCTGCTGATTCCCACCATGGTGATCTCTGCAGATGGCAGCTCTGGCCCTCTTTCCCTGTTCTAGTTAATAATAAAAAAATAAACAAACAGTGTATCCATCTCATGGGATTTTCCCAGGTGGCTCAAGTGATAAAGAATCTGCCTGCCAATGCAGGAGGTACAGGAGACTCGGGTTTGATCCTTGGGTTGAGAAGATCCCCAAGAGGATGTCCCCAAGAGGATGTCATGGCAATCGGCTCCTGTATTTCTTGACTGCAAAATTCCACGGTCAGAAGAGCCTTGCAGGCTACCGTCCATGGGGTTGCAAAGAGTCGGGGTGACTGAAGATGCACCCGACACACACCCATCTCACACCTACCGAAGGAGATCCCCCAAACTCTAGGGGGGGGAAGAAGATGGGTTTAGCGACATTGGGCGTCTGTCAGACTGGTTCCGTGAGCTGAGCCCAGGGCTGAAGTGTGGAGGCCCATGTCGGATGGGGGCCAGCACCACATGCTTCAGAGACAGGGGGCCACGCAGACTTTGCTTGTCCTTCTCGAGCACCCCATCTCTTCCACAGGGAGAGAAGCCTGGAAGCTGGGCCACTTGGGGGAAGTGTGTGTGACCAGGGGAATGGCTCAGGAAAATGGCTCTCCTCCCTGCCCAGCTTCCCCCTCTCCTTGGTCCCACCCTGGACCCCAACGTTAACCAGATTGCTCTTTTCTAGTTTTATAATGTGGCTTTCCAGCTCCAGCCCTTTTGTTCTCCTTGCTGCCTTTTAAAAAAACGTCTCAATGAGGTTTCTATTGATATCCTTTACCCTCATCAACCTGCAGCCTTCTTCTTCTTGCTCCATTGGCTTCCCCACCCAGCCTGACCCTCTTGTCACTGTGAAGACCCTGCTGCCGATACTTGTATGTCTCTTGTCTCCCTGTCATCCCTGACTCCTGCCTGGAGACCCTCCAGGTCAAAGTCTGTCCATCTGTCAATTTTCTTTTATTGTCCTCCCAATGGGCCAGGTGCTACTCAGGAAACTCACATAAATATTTAGGTCATGAGGCCACAGGTGTATAGCTCCTAACCACACTCACTGGTCCCTTAGCAAGCCCTGACCCAGCTTTCTCACCGGCTTTTACTCACCTTCACCATCCCCATCATTCTTCCCTTACAGCCTACCTGCCCCACCCTTCTCTTTGCAAGTGAGCTTCCCCTAGCTTCCCAGGGCAAACAGAAGTCACCACCCAGGAATTCCTTCATCTTCACTTCTTTCCTTCCTTCCCATCTCTGTGGAGGCACCCATCCTTCTCCTCTGCCTTGGAGAGACACTGGCTCCCCTGTGTGTGAACCTGGGTTCTCAGCCCTGTCTTTCTCTTCCTCGCCTGGCTCAGCTTGTTAACCCATCTCAGCTTTAATGACATTGTCTCCCCTGTTCTCCACCTGCATCTACTCAGCTCATCAACATAGTCAAGTCTCTCCAGAGTCAGTCTCTTCCTTCTTCAACTTGGACCATTTGCTGAAACATAAGAAACCAAGGATTCAGCCAGTGGACTATCACCAACACCCACCCCACCCCTGACCCAACCCCCAGTGCTCTGAGAGGACTCTAATGCAGTTAACCATCCACGAATCTCCAAGTCTTTCCTGGTTTCCCCCTTACCTCTCTGAAAAATATCCTCCTGGGCTTCTGGTCCAGTTCTGGTCCATTCCTGCCTTCCCCTAGATTTTGTTCTTCCCCACAGCTTCTCCTTTGCTGTCTTCATCTTCTCATTCTACTTGCCTCCTTGGGTGACCTTTTCAACAGCTTCAGCTTCAACAATCCCTTGTCTATCAATGACGCCCAAATCCAAGCCTCCATCCACTCTTACTCTTGACCTCCCTGGAAAGTACCACAGGTCCCCCCATGTCCCACACCCCATCACCAGACTCGTCTTCTTCCCTCTCTGATCTCACTTAACATCACCATCTATCCAGCCTTCCAAGCTGATAACATCAGAGTCATTCTTCGCCACTCCTCATACCAGCCAGGCCCTTTTACAGCCGTAATCATTCTGTCTTCTGCGCCTTAACCACTCTTGTTTGCCTGGCAAATTTCTGCTTCTACCTGTAAACTCAGGGCAAAGGTCAGCAGCCTCCTCTCACGCACCTCTGCTCTCTTCCCCGGCAATTAGCTGCTTGTCCCTTTGTGCTCACATAGCATCTGGCGCCTTTCCTGTCGTGGCCTGTCATGGAGCCATCTACCCTGTTCAGGGCTGCCTTCCCCTCCAGGCTCAGGGCTCTGAATGGCAGCTTCCTTTTTTTAAATAAATAATATTTAGCACAGAGTCTAACCCTAGTACATATTATATCAAGTGACAGAATAGGAATTCCTGACCGCCATTCTGTATGCATGTGTGTGAATTTTTAAAAAAAATTTTTATTGAAGTGTAGTTGCTTTACAATGTCATGTTAGTTTAAAGTGTACACAAAGTGAGTCAGTTATATACCCACTTTTCCAGATTCTTTTCCCATAGAGGTGATTACAGAATACTGAGTAGAGTTCCCTGTGCTATACAGTAGGAGCTGACCGCCGTTTTGGATCCCAGTCTTCCCTGACTGTGGCAGGCTGTGACCGGGGTTCTGTAGGGTCAGGCTGTGGCAGGCAGACTTGGATTTGACTCTCAGCTCCAACACTTTTTAGCCACGTGACCTTGGGCAAGTTATATGAGCTCTCTAAGCTTCGGGGAAATGGAGATATTATCACCCTTACCTCACAGACTTACTATGAGAATTAAACGAAATGATGCCACGTAAAATATACAGCGGAGCGCCTGGCTCAGAGTAAGAACTTTATAAATGTTAGCCATTATTATTAATAATGTGAGGGCTCTTCTGTAGGCTTGTAGAGCAAAGCTATAATCTTTTTAAAACCTTTGGCAATCAGGAGCTTTAAGGCAAGTTTGAATTAATAAGTTTCTGATGAATTTGGGTCTTCAAGGCATAGGAAATAAAAAATGTATGATATCTTATGTTTGAGTATAACAGCAAGCTTCAATGTATATTTCATCCATCCAGTGAAATCAGAAACAAGTCTTCATGCCTATTTCAAAAGAGACATCCAACAGGGAAAAGAGAAAGCTATCCATTCTGAGAAGTCATGCTTCACCAAAAAGTTTAGAAAGAACTCCAGCCATTTTCTTGATGGATAAGGCTTCCTCTACCCTTTCTGGAGGGCCTAGAGGCAGTAGAACATGACTTGTCACTTCCTTCTCTAAATGTCCTGAAACATTGACAGATATACTTTTGTACAGATGTGCCCATGGTGCATCATATTGAATTATTAACTTTCTCTCCTAAAGATTATTAATGTCTACCTTCCATTGGAACAAGAGGGAAAAAAAAAAAAAGAAATCTCTCTAGGCTTCTGGGAAAAAGCCAACAAGTTATCATTCTGTACATGAAAACTGCATGAATAATAATTTGCAGGGTTTTGATAGATTTCATTCACAAACACTTCATGGTTTACTAAAAGTTGTTACCTCAGTCTGCATGTTTAGGCAGAGCCTAAGGGGTTCCACCCAGGCCCTGAAAAAGTGATAAGAAGTCAAGAGAACAGATGAGGGATATTTTACAGCTGGGTCCAGACTAGATTTTCAAGTCAGTTAATGTGGGTCAGTTATGTTTGGGGTCTGAGAATGAGCTGTATAAACAGAGTATTGAAAATAAAAGACATGGTCCCTGGTTTCAGAGGGTGTTATGGGCTAAATTGTGTTCCCTGTCTAATTCATGTGTTGAAGTTCTAACTTCTAGTACCTCAGAATATGATTATGTTTTGAGATCGGGTCTTAATTTTTTTTTCTGCTTTGTAAATAAGTTTATTTGTACCATCTTTTTAGATGCTACATATAAGTGATATAATATGGTATTTGTCTTTGACTTACTTCACTTTGTATGATAATCTCTAGGTCCGTCTGTGTTGCTGCAAATGGCATTATTTCATTCTTATTTATGGCTGAGTAGTATTTTATTGTGTATATAATATGTGTGTGTGTATATATCTATATATTTCATTATCCATTCCTCTGTCAATGGGAGTTAGGGTCTTTGAATAGGTAATTAAGCTAACATGAGGTCATTATAGTGGGCCTTAACCCAATATGACTTGTGTCCTTATAAAAAGAGAAGATTAGGGGACTTCCCTGGTGATCCAGTGTTTGAGAATCCACCTGCCAGTTCAGGGGGACATGGGTTTGATCCCTGGTCTGAGAAGATTCCACATGCCACGCAGCAACAAAGCCTGTGTCCCCCAACTACTGAAGCCCATGTGCTCTAGGGCCCGTGCTCTCCAACAGGAGAAGACACTGCAAAAAAGAAGCCCACGCTCCACAACTAGACAATAGCCCCTGCTCACCAAATAAGCATGCAACGACAAAGACCCAGAGAGGCCAAAAATACACACATGGAGAAGTCTGCGTGAGGACACAGGGAGAGGACAGCCATCTGCGAGCCTAGGAGAGAGGTCTCAAAGGAATCCAGCCCTGCCAACACCATGGTCTCGGACGTCTAGCCTCTAGAACTGTGAAAAAATAAAAGTCTATGCTCTTATCTACCCCATCTGTGGTACTGGCTCACGGCCACCCTAGTAAAGTGGTTTGGGGGGGTGATCAGAAATCGCATCTCTTTGACCACCACCACCCCCACCTCACTGCCTTCCACAGTCCCAGTTCTTGCATCATCTATGACCACAGGGCCATGGATTCCTCCCAGGTCTCCTCGGGCCCCCTCACGTGTCCCTGCATGGGGGCATGGGTAGGGTCTCTCTGTGGCCTCTGTCACTTCCCAATGAGGAGCTGTGTGTCCCCACCACTTTATCAGGCCTCTGTCCTTGACCAGACAGTCTTCAAGGTCAAGACCACAGCCATGCCCATCACATCATCACACTCAACACTGACAGGCTAACCCCTTGGGAATCTCCCCTGACCAATCGGAGCATGGCTTCCCAGGGGCTGGCGTCTGACCCTGCCTCCCTCCAAAGCCATCCCCCACCCTTCCTCCTCCTCGTTTACCCTTTCCTTCCTGCGCCACCTCCTCTGTTCTGCCGGGGGGCTCATGGCCCTCCCTGAAAACCCCCGTCTGGAGGCTCAGGCATCTGTCGCATCCTCTCAGCCTGGAGTGCTTGCCTGCTTTTGGCTTCTTTGGGCCAAAAAACAAACACTCTAAGCATCTTAGGTGAATTACAACCCTTCACACACCTCTTATTCATTCTTTTTGCTAACAGTTGTCTTCAAATATTTGTCTGAGAGAAGAGAAATGTTCTGTGTGGCTCTGGAGGGCAATGTTAAGATCTGTGCATGCAGACTGTGAGAAGCAGTTGTTTCCTCTGTAAAAAGGGCAGAGTCGTTGGCAATAGTGAGGTCCGGCGGGATGCTATCCTCTGAGGAAGGACATTCCTGTTCTAGAAGCTGTACCATGACTCTGTCTCCCCCCACCCACTCCTCTTCCTCATCTTCCTCCGCATGCTTAATGCTGGGAGCAGTACCACCACTTGCCTTTGCCCAAGTTGGTGCCTGCAATTCAGCCTTGAATCCCATCTCTTCTTCTGCCCTGAACCCCAGCCCATGCCTCTGTCTCATTTCAGATGCAGTCCAAGCTGGCCTCAAGGCTTCCCAGGTGGCTCATTGGTAAAGAATCTGCCTGCCAATGCAGGAAATATAGGTTTAATCCCTGAGAGAAGGGAATGGCAGCCCACTCCAGTACTCTTGCCTGGAGAATTCTATGGACAGAGGAGCCTGGTGGGCTACAGTCCATGGGGTGGCAAAGAGTCAGACATGACTGAGCAACTAACACTTTCACTTTTCCAGGCTGGCCTCACCATCTTACTGCACCTGGCTGCAGGCATTGCTCTCTCTGGCTGGTCGCTTTGCACGTGCTCTGTCTGGAAGGCTACTCTGTCCCACCTTGACTGCTCTGAGCCCCACCTTGCTCTTGCAGCTCAGGTTGAGTAGCGCGTCTCCTAGGAAGCTTTGCTGATGCTAAATCTTATTTATTTCACAATCGAATAAGATGCCTCTTCTTTGCAGCCTGTGTTTCTTCTATGATTACACTTAATGCACTGCTTTCAAATTGTTGGCTAATGTTTCCGTGTCTCCAATGGGAGACCAGAGGCTCTGTCTTCTCTCCCTACCCTCTTTATCTCTCTTTGAGCTTCTTCCTTCCAGCATGCGCTTGAGAAATATTTCCATAAGGAAGGAGGGACAAGAGAAGGAGAGAGAGAATTCTGGTGTCCTGAGGTGACTTTTGGTGCACTCAGTACCTATTTCTGATCACAAAGTGTGTTGTGGAATACATTCTCTTCTGGAATAGAGGTATAATTAGAATGTAAAGGCTTTCTGGTTCTGATCTGGAGCTGAATAGCTTCTCATGTCTCTTTGTTCTCATTTCCTGGCTGAGATGGGTGGGACAGGCCGGCTTTGTTGGCTCCAGCACTCAGCTCCTGACCAAGGCTCAGCTCTGGAAAGTGGTGACAGTAAAAAACAGCAACTCTGGAGAAGAAGACAACCCACACGAGAGCCGGGGCGGGAAGTAGAGGCAGGGTGGGCCTGGGAAAAGGTTGCTGGGTCTGGCGATGTCATAGAGCAGGAGCATCCCTGCTCAGAGCAGCACTGCTGTTCTGAGAGAAGAAGAGAAGCTGACCCACCTGCCCAAGAAGCCAGGCCAGCCTGGAACCAAAGGAGGCAGGTTTGGAGACACACCACCAAGCATACATCCCGGATACTTTCCTGGGGTGAGAGCTGCCCCTCCACACTGTCACCAGGGGATGGTTAATGTTTCCAGCCAGGGGCTTTGGTCGTGGTCATTATCACGTCGCCCTCCTGACCATTTGCCTTCTGCTCTCCCTTGCATTGGAAAATCACTTGCATTCTTTTTCATCTGTTCACAGTAACACTTAGGAGAAGGACTTCTTTCTGCAGTGCCGTGTGGGAGTGTATGGGTGTGTGGGAAGCACACCTCACACAACCTTCGGTCAGCCTGACTTACAAAGTGCTCATTGTCTGGGAAGCCACCAGTGGTAAAGGATGCCCCTGTCACTGCAGGAGACGAGAGTTTGATCCTTGGGTCGGGAAGATCTCCTGGAGAACGAAATGGCAACCCACTCCAGTATTCTTGCTCGGAGAATCCCATGGACAGAGGAGCCTGGAGATCTACAGTCATGGGGTGGCAAAGAGTCGGACAGGACTGAGCAACTGAGCACAGCAGGAAGCAAGAGAAGGTGGAGGGAAATGCTTGCACGATTTTCTGGCCTGAGCACTTTGCAAGGAGGACAGAGGCCTGGGGATGTGTAGGGGGTCTGCCTGAAGCCATTCAGTGGGTTTGCTGTCCCATGACCCAGCCCAAGACAGGGGCCCAGAACTTCAGACTCCCGGTCCAGGGCCCTTGCTTTACAAAGTGGCACCTCTTTTTGACTCACAAAACCAGAATTTATTATTCCTGCAGCTCCGGGTGGCCGGCTCAATATCCCTTTACCTGGTAAATTATTTATATTGAAATGTGTTCCTGAGAGGCCAGAAGGAAGCCACATATGCTGGGAGCATCATTTAATTTATTACTGCATGGATTCCCAATGGCTGCTGGTTCCGCTGCGGCAATTTTTTAATGCCACATTTCCAGTTCTAGTTCGACATTCTGCTTTGGCCAAGGGAGAGTTTTTTGTGGAGCATGGTGCGGGGCATTGCAAGGCCTGCCAGAGAGAGAGAGATCTCACTGGGTCTGCCAGGCCCTCCGCCCAGACCTCCCTTCTGTCCCCTCTGACCTGATCCATATGCCCAAGATGGGTTTCAGTGTCAGACCCCCTAACACACCGCATGCATGACTGGGTTCCCGGCACGGTGCTGTGTGCTCTGCAGAGGGGACCTCATCTCACCTTCACAACAAGCCAGCATGGTGAGCACTCCCCTAGCCATAGGCAGGAGGCTCAGATGGGGAAGTCTTTGCAGCCCCAGATCCACACTCGCCCTTGACTGGTTCAGACACCCCTGCCCTCTCCAGCCGACCTCCTAGCAAGGTGGTGAGACCTCGCGGTTCAGAGTTGGGGCTGTTCCTTGAACCAGTCACCTAACCTAACTTACGTCTGCCGACTCCAACGTTCCATCCACCGCTCCCCTGACCCCTCCTTTGGCAATCACAATTCTGTTGTCTGCATCCATGAATCTGTTTCTGTTTTGTAGATAGGTTCGCTTCTGTCCTATTTCAGATTCCACATATAAGTGACATCATATGGTATTTGTCTTCCTCTGTCCGACTTACTTCACTTAGTATAATAATCTCTACCTGCATCCATGTTGTAGCAAATGGCATTATTTCATTCTTTTTTGTGGCTGAGCAGTATTCCATTGTACTTATGTGCCCATCTTCTCACCCTCCTTATCCGTTCATCCATTGACGGACGTTTAGATTGTCTCTGAGTCTTGGCTATTGTTAAGTAGTGCTGCTATGAACATCAGATCAGATCAGATCAGTCGCTCAGTCATGTCCGATTCTTTGCGATCCCATGGATCACAGCACACCAGACCTCCCTGTCCATCACCAACTCCCGGAGTTCACTCAGACTCACGTCCATCGAGCCAGTGATGCCATCCAGCCATCTCATCTTCTGCCGTCCCCTTCTCCTCCTACCCCCAATCCCTCCCAGCATCAGAGTCTTTTCCAATGAGTCAACTCTTCGCATGAGGTGGCCAAAGTACTGGAGTTTCAGCTTTAGCATCATTCCTTCCAAAGAAATCCCAGGGCTGATCTCCTTCAGAATGGACTGGTGCTATGAACAGAGGTGCACATACATTTTTGAATTACAGTTTTGTCTGGATATATGCCCAGGAGTGGGATTGCTGGACCACAGGGTAATTCTATCTTTAGTTTTCTGAGGAACCTCCATACTGCTTTCCATAGCAGACACATTGTCTTTTAAAGTTCCCGAGTGATCCTGGCCCACAGTGACGTGGACCCTCGCTCTTGAGTGCTAGAATCGCTCTCCCATTTCCGGCACTGGAGGCAGGAATACAAGGATTTGTCCTGTGGCTGAAGAACATAGGAAGGTCAGCATGCATCCCAGGCAGTGTCTACAGCTGGTCAGAGTGTGGGTCAGGGTGGCTATGTCCACAAGAGCGCATATTGTAAAACCAGGCACTTCAGTGGGAAGATATTATCCATGGAGCACCAGGGAGCTGAAAGGGTGCCGGAGCAGAGGTGGGAGATTACAGATCCCGTACCCGGTCATTACTTTCCCCTATTGGCAAGATGGGGATAACTGACACACACCTTGCCTGTCTCTTGGGGTGTTTATGGCTCCCCTGTGAGGACGCAGATAGTAAAACACACTGCAACATACACGGCTTTGCACACCAGTGAATTATTGTGTTGGATTAAAGTTGTCACTGCTCAGCTGGTTTTGTGGGCATAAAATACACTCACCATAAAAACAGTTGTAAGAGAAAGTCCTCTTGTTAGACTAATTTCCACCTAGAAACTGGGTCTCTAGTCATCATTAGGCCCAGCCTACAGACACACTTAAATCGCTCCATTCCAAACCCCTCACAAAGGGAACCACACCGAGGCTGCTACCTAATTGAACCCCAAGCAACCCGGTAAATGAAGGTGAGTTTTCTGCCTTAAGCAAACCCAACTTAACACATGGATGGTGGGGCAAGTTCTCTAGCAACGTTTGCTCGATTGGTCAGTCTCTGCCCCATCCTCCTTGTTTGCCTCTGTTGAGAGCCAAGTGTGGACCTCGCTGGTGGTCCAGTGGTTAAGAATCCACCCGCCAATGCAGGAGACAGGGGTTCGATCCCTGGTCTGGGAAGATTCCGCACGCTGAGGGGCAACTAAGCCCATGGACCATGACTACTGAGCCCGAGCTCTGGAGCCCATCCTCCCTAACACAAGATGCCAGCGCAATGAGAAGCCTGTGCACTGCAACTAGGGAGCAGCCCCCACCTGCTGCAATGAAGACCCAGCACAGCCAAAAATAATTAATTTTTTTCAAAACGAGCCAAGTGTCAAGGAAAAGTGGGGACAAGGGCTAAGTCACAGCATGGCAGGCCGGCAGTTCTAGCCCCTTAGGACATCAGCAATCAGGCAGCAAAGAGCATGGGGACCCCTCCAGCCATAATTTCTAGATAAGCCTGGGCCCCCAAGAGGAGAAGCAGCCTGTGACCTGGAAGAACCCCAAGAAGTGGCCCAAGTTCGGGACCACCAGGCCCAGTGTGGTTGGACAGAAGCCAAGTCAGCTGTAGGCGTTGAACTGGGCAGACTGGCCATGATGGGATCACAGGTCCTGTTGCAGCACTTAAGAGACACGAACCCCCATAGTGAGAGGAGCCTGAAGCAGACATTCCAAGGGCCCAGAAACCGGGACACAGCGGAATATCCGCCACGGACCCAAGGATGGCTCAGGAGCGGCAGCGAGAGCTGCTGGACCCAAGGGTAGTGGATGGATGACCAAAGACAGGAGGGACATGAGAATGTGCCATCCCAGACAGATGAAAACACCAAGACCCACAGGCCTCCCGCCTGACCTCCCGCCAACACCTCCGGCCTCTGCGAGCCCTGGCATTTGGACACAGCCACAAGGAAAGGGCGGTCAGACTTGGCAGAGGCGATGTCTTCCACTGCTGGTGGCATGGGAACTTGACATAGAAATTATGTTCAGTTATAAGAAAATAAAACACGATTTCTTATGGGAGGGATTCGTGGCTGGGATTCATACCAGCTTCGTGGGCAAATGCATTCGCACCCCCCATTCCCCCACTCTGCCCCTGGGGAAGCCTGCATCTCTCTGGCTGGAACGTTGATTTGCTTTGCCGGCTGCATCATTTGTCAAGATGTCATGAGCTCCAGACCCTGGAAGCAGCTGTAGTGCCGGCAGTCAGCGGGAACACGAGGCCGAGTGTGCGAGTCGTCTTGGGCCTTCCTTAGGGGCCAGCATGCAGGGGCTACCAACCTGGCCACCTGCTGCCAGGGTCTGACCTTGACACGCCTTCCCAGCAAAGGGGCCCAGGGCCCTCCAGCTGTCCATCCTTCTGGCCTGAGTGGGGGCAGCTCTAGGTTGCAGCAAAAGTGCATTGCTTCACAATGTGAAACCATTTGGGCCGAAACTGGGCAAAACTTGACAAGGGTGCAGTTTCTCTCGGATGACTACCTACTTCCTGTCTGCACGGCCTCCCTATCGTGGGCTCCCTGGCTGCCCCCTGCTGCCCACCGGCTGCCCTTGGACACCACCCATGGACCAGCCCTTCCCGGTCACCTCGCCTCTGTCCCCTGTGACAGCCGAAGTGACACGGTCCTGATCTCCCCCACGGGCATACACAGACTTGTATACACAAGCACCTACTTATTGCCTCCCCCATCTGGAGCAGAAGGGAGCACTATGTCTTCACCCCAACTTCCTCAGACAAGTAAATGGCACCACTCTGCATCCGGCGACTCAGGCCGGAAACCCAGGAGTCAGTCTTGATGCTTCTCCTCCCATCATCACCCGTCTGTCGCCCCCGTTTCCAACCCAAGCCTGTCAGCTTTTCCTCCAACACATATCCCAATTCATCCACTTCCTGCTCGCTTCTCAGCCACCTCCCGACTTCAAGCCATCATCATCTCTCACATGGACTATTGCAAGAAGTTCGGACCCGGTCTCACTGCTTCTGATTCTGCCCCCACAACCCCTTCCCACAGAGCAGCTGGTGAAATGGTTTAAAATGCACATCTGATCCCGCCACCATCTTGCTGGAAACCCTCTAATGGTTTTCGGGGGGCTTAGAATAAAATCCACATTCCCAGCGTGGTCTGCCGGCCTCCAGGGTCTGGCCTCTGTCCTCCCCACAGACCACCCTCTGGCCATTCTGCTCCTCAGGCCCTCTGCTCCAGACACCCTCACTGTCTGTCTCTTCTTCAGAAACACCAAACCTGCTCCCTCCTCTGGGCCTCGTAGATGCTGGCACCTCCGTCTGGAAGATTCTCCCCCACATCTCTTGTTGGCTCCTTCTCATTGGTCAGGTCTTAGGGTGAGTGGTACCTTCTCAGAGAAAATGTCCTTGACTGTTCTGTTGACAGCAAGCCCTTCCCTTTCCCCTTCTCTCAGTACCTCTAGAACAGGATACACACGCTGGGGTGCCAAAGAGGATACAACGAGATGTAAGAAGAAAGTGGTAGGATTTCTACTTCTGTTACTTTTTACTCCATTTTTATAACATTTTTTATTTTGTGTGTATTTTATAATGCATTAGTACAGAGGCACATGAGTATTATTGATAAACCACTACATATATGCCTAAATGTGTGTGTGTATAGCAGATGTTCAAAAATTGTTGATAGATACAAATAATCAAAAAAATTGGGCTTCCGTGGTGGCTCAGTGGTAAAGAATCTGCCCGCCAATGCAGGAGACATGGGTTCTATCCCTGATCCAGGAAGATCACCCACATGCCTTGGGGCAACTAAACCCTTATATTACAACAGTTGTGCTCTACAACCTGGGAGATGCAGCTACTGAGCCCACGTGATGGACGCAACTAGAGAAAAGTCTGAGCAGGAACAAAGACCCAGCACAGTCAAAAATTAATAAAATTGGGAAAAAAAGTTGAAAACTGCTTGTCTTTTTGTCACTTACCACTAAGCATTTCGTTTCCTTTTGTTTATTTGTTGTGTGTCTCTCTCTCCTCTTGAAAGGAAACTCCACCCAAGATCCATCTCTCTTCAAGCCGTATTATCTGTGTGAGCAGCTCTTATAAGTTGGGCACATATGTGTGTTTTCAGTAAACATTTGTTGTCTGATCGAATAAGCAAATAAACAGAGCCTTCCCCGGGGCTTTGTGGAAGGACATCTAGCTAATCATATACATTTCCACTTTCAGGATAGTGGCAAATAATGCCATAATGGGATGCTTGCGGACAAGATGACTCATAGAAAACCTGGCTCGTTTCCAGATCATTCCCTGCCTCTGCCTACAGAATCAAAACACTTTCAAGTAGCCAAGATTCCAGGATCAGGAGAACAGGCCAGGAAGTCATCAATAATTTAGTATGAACTAGTTTCACATACTATGACTTTGCACGGGCATTTGCCTCAAACAACATCATTGAGATCAGGAGACAAGGGGTCTTGTTCCAGCTCAGCTACAAACTGTTCTTGAGACCATGTGTAAGCTCCTGACCACCTTCATGTTCTCACTTATACCCTGAGCGCAGCTAGTTCGCAGCATTTTTTTTTTTTTTTTTTGCCTTGTCATTTGGAAATAGGGCTTCCTAGGTGGCTCCGTGGGTAAAGAATGAGCCTGCAATGCAGGAGATACAGGAGACTCAGGTTCGATTCCTGGCTGGAAAGATCCCTTGGACAGGGGTATGGCAATCCACTCTAGTATTCTTGCCTGGAGAATTCCATGGTCTACTGAGTATGCATGCACACATTTGGAAATAATTTCAAACTTGTAGTCAGGTCGCAAGAAGAATACAGAGACCATGTATATATACTTTTACTGAGACTTGCCTATTGTGAATATTTCCCCATTTGCTTTATCACATACTCTCTTTTCATATGTATATGTGTGCGTGTATACATATATACACTCATACACATGTACCCTTTTTTTCTGAATCATTTGAGAATAAGTGCCACACATTATATTAAGTGCTTCTGGGTGTATTTCCTAAGACTAAAGATATTCTCTTACAACTACAGTGCATTTATCAACTTCAGTAAATTTAACACTGAAAACAAGACTTTATCTTGTCTACCATCCAGCACTTGATGTTTGAAATACATTCAGCAGCAGTATCCCTTCTTCAAACACAATCCTGCTTGGAATCCCCATGCACGTTGCAGATGGAACCAGAAGGCTCACCTGCAGGAACAGGCAGCACAGGGCCATGCATTCATTTCCTGCTGCTTCTGTAACCAGTTACAGATCCGGCAACTTGAAACAACGCAGATTTATTATTGTATAGTTCTGGAGGTTAGAAGTCCAAACTCAGTCTCATAGGATTAAAGTCAGGATGTTGCAGGGCTAATCCCTTTGGAGGCCTGAGGGAACCCATTTTCGTGCCTCCTCGACTTCTGGTGACCATCTGCATCCGTTGGCTCATGACCTCTTCCTTGAATCACTCCATCCTCTTGCCTCCTACCTCCTCATTGGACCACCTTACCTCCCTCTTACAAGGACCCCTGAGACTTAGTGAGTGAAAGTCACTCAGTCGTGTCTGACTCTTGTGACCCCATGGACTGTAGCCCACAAGGTTCCTCTGTCCATGGGATTCTCCAGGCAAGAATACTGGAGTGGGTTGCCATTTCCTTCTCCAAAGGTGATCAGCTTAAGTCAGGTTTAAATCCCTTATGAGTTTCCCAATGGCATTTTGTTGATGCTGATCACAATTCTTTCTCTGAACTACCAAACTACAATGCCCTGTAATTTTTTTTTTAAAGGAGGTGGGTGTTTAAAAATGGACTCATTTGTTGGTTTTTTAAGACAATTCCACATAACCTTACCTGAGACTTCAGTTCGGTTCAGTTCAGTCGCTCAGTCATGTCCAACTCTTTGTGACCCCATGAATTGCAGCACGCCAGGCCTCCCTGTCCATCACCAACTCCCAGAGTTCACTCAGACTCACGTCCATCGAGTCAGTGATGCCATCCAGCCATCTCATCCTCTGTCGTCCCCTTCTCCTCCTGCCCTCAATCCCTCCCAGCATCAGAGTCTTTTCCAATGAGTCAACTCTTCGCATGAGGTGGCCAAAGTACTGGAGTTTCAGCTTTAGCATCATTCCTTCCAAAGAAATCCCAGGGCTGATCTCCTTCAGAATGGACTGGTTGGATCTCCTTGCAGTCCAAGGGACTCTCAAAAGTCTTCTCCAACACCTTAGGGCCCCCCAAATAATCCAGGAGCATCTCCCCATCTCAGAATCCTTAACTTATTCACATCTGCAAGCCCCCTTTGCCAGAAAGGTAACATTTATGAGGTCTGGGGATTAACAGGTGAATATTTTTTGGAGGGTCATTATTCAGCCTGTGTATGTTGTGTGTGTGTGTGTGAGAGAGATGCTCAGTCATGTCCAACTCTTTGCGATCCCATGGACTGTAGCCCACTACGCTCCTCTGTCCATGGAATTCTCCATGCAAAAATAACTGGAGTGGTTTGCCATTCCCTTCCCTAGGGCATCTTCCCAACCCAGGTATCTAACCCAGGTCTCGCGCATTGCAGGCAAATTCTTCAAATGGTAAAGAATGGGCTGAAAATGGTAGGTCCATTATCAGCCCACCACGGGCCATATATGAGCAGACTCTGGGCTGCACAAAGACACCAAAAATCCAAACCATTTGTGCCTTCTGGTTCATTTGGAATCATGTGGTTCTTTGGCCAAGTCCTATGCCTTTTGTTTTGCAAAAAGACCCTATCTGATGCCAGGCCTATCCTAGAGGCTGCCCAAAGAGGGCTGCTTTTACTAATTTGTACAAAGACTTCATGTAAGTCATCTGGTGGCCAACCCTGTCAGACACACCCCTTTTCTCCTAGGTCCCAGAGACTCCTTTTGAGCAACCCTGAGAGTTCTAGGATCTCTTTTTTTTTTTTTTTAATTTAATTTTATTTTTTAACTTTACAATATTGTATTGGTTTTGCCATATATCAACATGAATCTGCCGCAGGTATACACGTGTTCCCCATTCTGAACCCTCCTCCCTCCTCCCTCCCCGTACCATCCCTCTGGGTCGTCCCAGTGCACCAGCCCCAAGCATTCAGTATCATGCATCAACCCTGGACTAGCGATTCATTTCATATATGATATTATACATGTTTCAATGTCATTCTCCCAAATCATCCCACCCTCTCCCTCTCCCACAGAGTCCAAAAGACTGTTCTATACATCAGTGTCTCTTTTGCTGTCTCATATACAGGGAAAATCCCATGGATGGAGGAGCCTGGTAGGCTGCAGACCATGGGGTTGTGAAGAGTCGGACACGACTGAGCGACTTCACTTTCACTTTTCACTTTCATGCATTGGAGAAGGAAATGGCAACCCACTCCAGTGTTCTTGCCTGGAGAATCCCAGGGATGGGGGAGCCTGGTGGGCCACCATCTATGGGGTCGCACAGAGTCGGACACGACTGAAGTGACTTAGCAGCAGTAGCAGCAGCATACAGGGTTATTGTTACCATCTTTCTAAATTCCATATATATGTGTTAGTATACTGTATTGGTGTTTTTCTTTCTGGCTTACTTCACTCTGTATAATAGGCTCCAGTTTCATCCACCTCATTAGAACTGATTCAAATGTATTCTTTTTAATGGCTGAGTAATACTCCACTGTGTGTATGTATCACAGCTTTCTTATCCATTCATCTGCTGATGGACATCTAGGTTGCTTCCATGTCCTGGCTATTATAAACAGTGCTACGATGAACATTGGGGTACACGTGTCTCTTTCAATTCTGGTTTCCTCAGTGTGTATGCCCAGCAGTGGGATTTCTGGGTCATAAGGCAGTTCTATTTCCAGTTTTTTAAGGAATCTCCACACTGTTCTCCATAGTGGCTGTACTAGTTTGCATTCCCACCAACAGTGTAAGAGGGTTCCCTTTTCACATCCTCTCCAGCATTTATTGCTTGTAGACTTTTGGATTGCAGCCATTCTGACTGGCATGAAATGGTACCTCATAGTGGCTACCAACGGTATTCTTCACAGAGCTAGAACAAATAATTTCACAATGTATATGGAAATACAAAAAACCTCTAATAGCCAAAGCAATCTTGAGAAAGAAGAATGGAACTGGAGGACTGAACCTGCCTGACTTCAGGCTCTACTACAAAGCCACAGTCATCAAGACAGTATGGTACTGGCACAAAGACAGAAATATAGATCAATGGAACAAAATAGAAAGCCCAGAGATAAATCCACACACCTATAGACACCTTATCTTTGACAAAGGAGGCAAGAATATACAATGGATTAAAGACAATCTCTTTAACAAGTGGTGCTGGGAAAACCAGTCAACCATTTGTAAAAGAATGAAACTAGAACACTTTCTAACACCATACACAAAAATAAACTCAAAATGGATTAAAGATCTAAACGTAAGACCAGAAACTCTAAAACTCCTAGAGGAGAACATAGGCAAAACACTCTCCGACATACATCACAGCAGGATCCTCTATGACCCACCTCCCAGAATATTGGAAATAAAAGCAAAAATAAACAAATGGGACCTAATTAAACTCTAAAGCTTCTGCACAACAAAGGAAACTATAAGCAAGGTGAAAAGACAGCCTTCAGAATGGGAGAAAATAATAGCAAATGAAGCAACAGACAAACAACTAATCTCAAAAATATACAAGCAACTCCTGCAGCTCAATTCCAGAAAAATAAATGACCCAATCAAAAAATGGGCCAAAGAACTAAATAGACATTTCTCCAAAGAAGACATACAGATGGCTAACAAACACATGAAAAGATGCTCAACATCACTCATTATCAGAGAAATGCAAATCAAAACCACTATGAGGTACCATTTCACGCCAGTCTAGGGTCTCTTTAAAGCTCCAGGACCCACTGTTACAGCGGTTTTGGACTTGAATGGGTTGCACTTGGATACTGCATCAACATGAGGCTCAGGACACTGGAAAAGGCGGATGTAGAAGCAGACAGACCATCAGCACCATCAGGAGTCTCTACAATTGTCTCGGCGAGATGATGGCGGCTTGGCCCACAGTGCTGGTGGCAGAGGATGAGAAGCAGTCAGATTCAAGGTAGTGGAGCTGGGTCTGGTGGCTAGGTGGCATGGGGAGGGAACAAGAGAGTGGATTTGAAGAGCAGTCCTAGGGCTTTCCTGACTGAGCAAAGGGGGCCTGTCTCAGGGCTGGGGAGACTGGGGGAAGGAAGGGATGAGCCAGAGTCTGAGTGGGGGAAACAAGGAATCAAGAGTTCTCCTGGACGTGGTACATTTGAGATCAGGGATATGTAGTGCTGGGCTGTTGTAGAGGCTGGGCGAGTGTGTGTGTGTGTGCTGTGTCACTTCAGTCATGCTCAACTCTTTGCAACCCTGTGGACTATAGGCCACCAGGTGCCTCCGTCCATGAGATTCTCTAGGCAAGGATACTGGAGTGGGTTGCCATGCCCTTCTCCAGGAGATCGTCTCAACCCAGGGATCGAACCCACATCTCCTATGTCTCTTGCACTGGCAGGCAGGTTCTTTACCACTAACGCCACCTGACTGTAACTAAAAATGCTCTTCCCCTTGGCTGCTGCCCTCTAGACTTGGCAAGGGAAAATTCTGAGACAAGACTCTGCATCCTGATCTCAACCCTGGGACAGGGGTCAAGAGCACTGGCTTTGGCATCAATATGCAGAAGGGGATCTCCTCCATGGAAATCCCTTGACTTGAACTTGGAGCAAGTATGACAGAACTAGAAACTGGCAGCACCACAGAATCATGGCCTGACGGCCCTCCCCAGCAGCACAGCCATCTTACCTGGGCCATCTCTCAGGTGTGCATATAAGTTGGCAATTGTTATTCAGAACTGCCTCTGGGCCTGACAGTGTACAAGGAAGTGGAGATGGAAAGATGAACTTAACAGTCTCATGGAGGATACAGACTTTTCTTTTTAAGGCCACATGTTGTATGATTCCACTTATTATTTTTTAATTTCTAAAAAATATTTATTTGGCTGCATCAGGTCTTCGTTGCAGCACATGGGATCTTTGCTGTGGCATGTGGGATCCTTTTAGTTGAAGCATGCAGAATCTTTTTCTATTCTTAGTTGTGGCATGTGGGATCTAGTTCCCTGACCAGGGATCGAACCCAGACCCCCTGCACTGGGAGCAAAGAGTCTTAGCCACTGGACCACCAGGGAAGCCCCAGAGACAAACTCTAAAAGACAGCATAGAGAAAAACATGTTAAATGAAGGTATAAGCAGGATGCAGTGGTAACATACAAGAAGGAGAATTCATTCTGCCTGGAAAGATCAGGGAAAGTTCAACCAGAAAGTGTTAGTTGAGCTGACCTTGAGGGATGATGATGTGGATAAGGGTCTGGTCAATGGAATGGCAGAAGAGAGAAACATAGTTGTGAAAATATGTAGCTCAGGCGTGAACAAGTGAGTAGAGCCCAGAATGAGCCCAGAGTGGCAGACTCCATCCTCCAAAGATGGTTGCGCCAATTTAGTACAGGATGGGATATCCTATACTGGCTCTTCTCTTGACGACACTGACACTCCTCTGTCAAGAGACAAGAATCTTTGTTCCCTCTCCTTAAACCTGGGTGGACTTTGGAACCACCTTAACCAGTAGAATATGACAGAAGTACTATGCAGACTCCAAAGCTAAATTATAAAAGGCATTGAAACTTCTACACGGATGGCCTCTTGGATCATTCATTGTAGGGGACTCCTGCAGCCATGACACAAAGACACTCAAGCAGCCCTGTGTACAGAAGGGCAACAGCCATCATCACCTGCCAGCCTTGTGAGTAAGTCACCTTGCAAATGGATCTCTCAGCCTTGGAAAAGCTTTCAGAAGATTCCTGCAGCTGACCTCTAACTGCAGCATGAGACACCCCAAGTTGTTTCTGAATTCATGACTCACATAATCCATGAACATAATTAGTGCCATGACTTTCAGTCACTAAGTTTTGGGGCAGTTGGTTTTGCAGCCATAGTAGCTGGAACCACCTGGAAGAATTATCAAGGACACTGTATGTCCTGCTAAGGAATTTGTTTTATTCTTTACAAAACCAAGCAATACTACTGTTTTCCAGATGGAGAGTTACATGATTCAGCCTATATATCTTAGAAAGACCATTCTGACACTTTGAAAGATGGAATGGAAAGACAAGAAGGTGAATGAAAATGAGTGACCAGTGAGGGCAGTGAAGCTGCTATAAGAATTTAGGGAGGAGATGAAAGTTCACACTAAACATGGGGAAGGAAAATGGTAAAGACATTAGGGGTTGGGAGGTGAGTAGAGCGGTGAATGACTGAGAATGTGGAAAGAAAAAGAAAGTTAGAAGACAGATGCTGTGGATAGTGATCCCGAGAGTCTAGCTTGGTAGACCAGAAGGACAGTAATTCATTAATGGGATAAGATAGGAGGGTGCATTCATTTAACAAATGGCATGGCTTCATGTAAAGTAAGGCTAGTACCTTGGCCTCTTCCTAGGGCTATTAGCCAGGTTTCCTCTTGGGTATTCACCCCTTGTCCCCTGGACCATGGCCACCCCACCAAAGTCCTTTGTATCCCCAGAGCAACTTGATTAGATATCCTAGCTCTATCACTAAGCTTCACTGAGCCGCAGTAGGTGGCTACTTAATTTTTCTCTGTAATCTTTCCCAAATGCCTCTAACCCTTCAACAAGTCCTCTCAGCTCTACCTCCAGACTATAACTACTACTCTTCTTGGCACAGACCTTTTTGCAAGCCACTGGAAAACAGTGGCATTCTTTTAGCTGGTCTCCTTTCTCTGGTTTTGTATTGTTTTGCTTAATAGAAATCAGTTCATGTCACCCCAGTGCTTAAAATTCTCCCCATGGCTTCCCATTGTGCTTAAAACAAAACCCACATTCCAGCCCAAAGCGTCTGAGGCTGTGTATCTGGACCCAGCTCTCTCAGCTCTCTAACTCTTCTTTGACATTCTCCTAGTTGGCCTCTCTGACTGGTCTTCAAACATGCCAGTTTCCCTCCTGCCCCAGATTTTTCTCACGTTCTCTTTTCTTCATCCTGGGCCTCCCTCCCAAAGTTTGGATTTGGAAAAGGACCCAATAAAAGCTCTCCTCTTCCCACTCTGAGTCTGAACAACGAGAGACATAATATAGAAATAACAAAGGAAGATCATAATTCATTTTTATGACTAATAAAGGCCATGTTGGAGGATGTAGCTTAAGGAAGAAATGGGATGGCCTGCAGACCCCAGAACTGTCACAGTCTCTCCACTCAGACCCAATATCTCTCCACAAGCAGGTCTTGCCAAGAGAAGACAGAGAGCATGGAGGAACAGGGGAGAAGCCCTGTACCCCAGAGCAGCTTGCTCCTCAGATGGAATAGGAGAGGAGAATAAGGGATGGAGGGATAGAGAAGAGCTAGGGATGCCTGGTTGATTCTTCCCAGCTCTACTAATCTGATCAGCCCCTCGACTGACCCTGGGTGTGGTGAAGAAAAGGCAGAGAGAAAGCAGGAGTGGAAGACCACATCAGGAGTGGACAAAGTGCCTCCCCAGGAATCAAGGTCTCCAAACACCTATCTCATCTTCATCTCTCAAATCTCAGAGAGATCCTTGCTGATTCCTCCATGTAACAGATGCTTCTTGGACTTCCATGGTGGTCCAGTGGTTAAGAACATGCCTGCCAATACAGGGATCCCTAGTCTGGGGCGATTCCACATGCTGTGGAGCAGCTCAGCCCATGTGCCACGATGAACTACTGAGCCTGCACCCTGGCGCCCAGGTGCTTCCACTGCTGAGCCCACCCACTCTAGAGCCTGGACTCCATCACAAGAGAAGCCACTGCAGTGAGAAGCCCAGGCACCACAAGTACAGAGCAGCCCCTGCTCACTGCAGCCCGCACGGAGAAAGCCCGTGCTCAGTAACAGCGACCCAGCTCGGCCAAAAATACAAGTAAGTTTTTTTAAAAAGAGAGAGATGCTCCCCACCCTCACCCCTTACACATACACTCAGTCTCTCCTTCCATCTTTACTCTAGTTATTTCTTTGCATCCCGCAGATAATCAGTCATCACCCCTAGAACATAACCTGTGAGTTTGGTGGCCCGTTGTCTTGTCTACCGTTACTACCTCGGTGCCTAGGACAGGACCTGGTACATAGCAGGGGTTCAACAAGGATTTTTTAATGAATTGAAGAGACAAGCGTGGAAATCTCTGAGACTAAATCCCTTTAATTGTGGCCTGGGGTAGGGGGTTTCCTGGTCCTCTCGATACCCAAAGGACGTCCTCCCAGACCTTGGGGGAACAGTGGCCCGGTGAGGGCATGCCTGGTGATTGCATGTCTTCACTACCAGTCTGGAAGCATTAAGCCCCTTCTTAGGAAGCACGGATACTATTTTAAGAGACAATTTGTGACTAGCTACCATGACGACGATGTCTCACCTATTTCCTTTGCTTAGAGACTTGGAGCACTAAAAACACTGTGCGGTGTAATTGGTTTCTTCAGCGTGGGGTCTAAGCTTTCTGGGGTGTATTATGTTCCAAATGAAAAGGAACAGCAAGATAAACCATTGCCCCCACTTCCTCTCTCAGAAAAAGCCGGTTCTTCCTGGCTCCTGCCAACCCATGGGAGGCAAAGATGATGCAGAAATTATGGCCCTGGACCACTCTGAGAAATGGCTCTTCTTCAGGTCTGAGATAGGAAGTGGCGGGAGCAGGGTGGGAAGCCAAATGCCTATGGTACAGCCAGCCCATAGGGTCAGTGATGTGATCTGAGAGCATCTAATGGGTCCCCTGCCCCCACCCCAAGTGAGGCTCTCCCGGGGGTTCCCCAGGCTCACTCTGCAGAAGGCAGGCATTGCAGTCAACCATGTGCATGTTGAACATATGTTCCATGGAGGAATGAAGACAGAGGTTAAAGGCCAGCACCCCCACCTCCCGCCCCGAACAGCAGGGGTGCATAGTCTGGAAGGAGCAAGGAAAAGAAGGCAGCTCTGGGGCTTCCCTAGTGGCTCAGTGGTAAAGAATCCACCTGCCAATGAAAGAAACATGGGTTCGATCCCTGCTCCAGGAAGATCCCACATGCCACGGAGCAAATAAGCCCCTGCACCACAAGAGTTGAGCCTGTGCTCTAGAGCCCAGGAACCGCCACTACTCGGCCCACGTGCCCTGGAACCTGTGCTCCTCAACAAAAGAAGCCACCGCAGTGAGAAGCCCACGCGTCGCAACTAGAGAAAAGCCTGCGCTCAGCAACGAAGATCTGGCACAGCCAAAAATAAATAAATAAAATTATTATTATTTTTTTAAGAGTGTGTTGACAGTTCTTTTTTTAAATTTTAATTTAATTTAATTTTTTTAATTTTACAATATTGTATTGGTTTTGCCATACATCAAAATGAATCCGCCACAGGTATACATGTGTTCCCCATCCTGAACCCTCCTCCCTCCTCCCTCCCCATACCATCCCCCCGGGTCGTCTCAGTGCACCAGCCCCAAGCATATTTTTAAAATTAAAAAAAAAAGGAAAGAAGGCAGCTCTGGGCAGTTTTGGGACAAGGGTGCTAGTGTCCCCTTTTCCATAACGAGAGCGGGACAGAGCAAGTCCATTGGCCACTCCCTGCCAGCATCCGAAGTCCCTAAACGCCAGTCACTCCAGCCTCTCAAATACTGCTCTCATTTTCAATCTGTGGAGAAGGGGAGAGGCTAAAGAATTCCCTTTCATTTCACTCCGTTAATAACTAAGTGGCAAGGCCTGAAATATTTATGCATCTGAGCACAGAGCCTGCTCTGGGCAGGACAAGTCAGATCATGGTGATTTGAAAGGCTGCTGTCTCGGCCCTATTAGAAGGGACAATGGAATGGCTTTGATGGCCAGGAGGGGCCAGCAGTGACCAGGGCACCCTCCAGGTGAGTGCCATCTGCCCAGGGGGCACCTCGGGAACAGAGGGCTTCCTCCAGCTTTCAGAACACGTGCCTCTTCTCAGAGGCATGGCCAGTGTTGGCTGCTGACAGTGGTCTCTGCCCTTTATCTGCCATTCTGCTTTGTAACTCAGCGATGGGGCCACGGAGACTTCACACCTCATGTAGAAATTAATTCAAAACAGCTCACAGATCTAACTAGAAAATGTAAACGTAATTTAGACACAAGAGAAAATTTTCATGATCTGAGTTAGAGAAGGCATTCTTAGACATGATAACCAAAAGTCTGATCCATGTAAGGAAAAAAGTGACAAATTGGGACCTCATCAAAGTTTAAAATTTTTGCTCTGCAAAAGACATGTTAAGAGAATTCAAAGACAAGCTACAGACTGGAATACAATATTTGTGTCTGCCCTGGTAGCTAACAGTAGCCACATAAAAATAGTTCAAGCCAGTGCAATAGTAAGCCAGCAGGATTCTTGAGAAGATTCCTCCTCTCTGATAGAAAGGTGGAAATTTGGGACTTCCCTGAAGGTCTAGTGGTTAAAACTTCACGCTTCCTGGACTTCCCTGTTGGCTTAGTGATAAAGAATCCACCTGCCAATGCAGGAGACACGGTTCGACCCCTGATCCGGTAAGATCCCACATGCCATGACGTTACTAAGCCTGTGCACCACAGCTACTGAGCCCTCGCTCTAGAGTCCATGTTCTGCAACAAGAGAAGGCACTGCTGAGAGAAGCCCTCACACTGCAGCCTGAGAGTAGTGCCCTCTCTCCACAGCTAGAGGAAAACCCCAAGCAACAGTGAAGATCCAGCACAGCCAAAAATAAATAAATTAAATTAAATTTAAAAAAGACTCCACACTTCTAATGCCGGGTGCGCTGGTTCATCAGGGAACTAAGATCCTACATGCCTTGCAGCCAAAAAAATGAAGTTGCCCATGCTCATTAAAAAAAAAAAAAGTAGAAGTTTCTGAGAATATTTTTTCTTTCAGCAGATTGGTTATCACCCCTTTCTTCCTGCCTTTGGTAAGTGCCACTTAGAGCTGCAACTGCCATCATTTTCGAGCATGAAAATCTATATGAGAGTCCTAGATTCAGGCTCAACACACTGACCTGTTTGAGGTACTGACCTAGCATCACAACTGCCTCCTTGCAGACTTTTGTTGTGTGAGACCATTTCAAAGGCCTTTGTTCTTTACCATTGGCCGAGTCCTCTGTTACTTTGAGGGGAGGGGGTCCTAATTGTTACAGAAACAAGGCTGCTTCTTTCTTAGGCCCCATCTCATAGGCTATACTAGATGGGAAGTCAGGGTGCCTGGAAGAACCAGCATCTCCTCTTTTGGGTGCTTCAAGACTGTGCACTGGGTACTCCCAAGGGCGGTACTGTTCACATGTAGCCTTTCTGTGCGGTGTGCATGCAATCCCAAGGAGTCTGCAGGTCTGCATCTTTGCAACCCCTGTTGCAGTAGAATTCAACCCTGGCTAAGCTGAGCAAAAATAGAGCTTTTCTGGAAAGATACCAAGATAGCACATACCAGGAAAGGGTGTGCATGCACGAGTTCTCAGCAAACACAGGATGCAGAGCTCTGGGGACCTCAGCAGCAGGAATCCACAGACTTGCTCCCTATGATGCTGCCATAAAATGACTTGTGAAGTCAGGGTGCCTGGGATAACCAGCATCTTCTCTGTTGGGTGCTCCAGGAGTGCGCCCTGGGTACTACCTCCTCCCGTCACTTTATGTCTTGGTTCAAGTGTCAGACTCCCTGGAGAGAGAATCCAGCGGCTGAAACTTGGTCAGGTACTCACCTCACGGAAAATTCAATTTGTCCAGTAGCTGACAGGGTTTGTTGGTCAAGCCTCACTCACTGCCTGCTGATGTAGTCAGGGATGGACAACAAGCCCCCAAGGAGTGGGGTCTGCCTTCAGGAAAGAATGGAGGATCTGTAGCACCGCACTTAAAATGGCGGTCATGGATGTGACTCTAGGACCACTTGACTGTATCCTCATTAGCCCATGTAAGAATCTGGACCCAAAGGGCTGGACCTTGTCCCCGAATCTCATCCCTGCTCCAAATGGAGGCAACTCGTTGGCACAAGATGGTCCTGCAGTGGGAAAACCAGCAGTGGGTTTCAACACATGTTTCAACAGTGGGTTTCACAGGTTCTAATCTAGAAACCACCCTGGCTTTCTGTGCAGGAATGGATAGTTAAGAAGACGACCAGGCCAGCTGGGAGATGGATAGAGGGACAAGGACAGGAGAAAGATGGGACTGATTACAGAAAGAAGGCGGGGCTTCCATTTCTGATGGAAGGTCAGAGTGAGGAAGAGAAAGGAAACCAAGTTTCGGTGTGAGCACCGGGGTGGCTAGATGTTGCCATCCATGGAGAAGAGTAAGCAGGGGGCAGAGCGGGTGACTATGGGTGAATGCTAAGCTTCCCAGTTCACACAGATTAAGATACCTGTCTCAGGTGCTGTCAGGTGGGAAGTCCAGAGCTCTGGATCCAGCCCAGACATGCCTATGTGGGAGTCAACAGTCTCTATATGGTCCTTAGTCCAGGGACAGGATGTAATCACTGGGGAAAGAGGTGAGAACAGGAGCACAAGAGCACTGGTCTGACCATGGAGGGCTCCTCTTTTCCTCCTCAGCAGGAGGAGCTGCCCGGAAGGGGGAAGGGAAACAAGAGAGTGTGGAGTAGGGTCATGGAAGCAGGAGGCGGGCACCTTCATTTATGCCAATTCTGCTGTGACTTCAGGGGTCCTTGGAGGTTTGATAGGGCTTCCCTGGTGACTCAGGTGGTAAAGAATCTGCCTGCAATGCAGGCGACCGGGGTTCGACCCCTGGGTTGGGAAGATCCCCTGAAGAAGGGAATGGCTACCCACTCCAGTATTCTTGCCTGGAGAACCCTATGAACAGAGGAGCCTGGTGGGCTACATACAGACCATGGGATCGCAGAGTCAGATACGATCAAGCGACTAACACTTCACTTTCTGGAGGCTTGACACTATACTTCTTCATGCAAGAGCTCCTAGGTAGTCATCAGCCTCTGACTTAAGTCCCCCTGGAGAACAACCCCCACCTCCACCCCACTTGCCCTTCTGCAGGGCTCTTCCCATCCACCCAGCATCTCAATGGGGAGGGAATAAAACCTCAGAAGGCCACTGAAGAAAGAACCCTTACCTCCCCTGTCCACTTTGCTCCAAGGATTCATTGTAACTTTTTACCAACAGAGCAAAGGAAGAGGAATTTGAGGCTCAGCTGTTGAGCTGGTTTTGCAATTACCTCCCCTCCTCCGCTCACCCCCGCGCTTCAGGAAAACTCAGGCCATACGACCAACATGGCCGTGGGGCCGCCCGACAGCACTGAGCATGCTCAGAACACTCAGGCCCCAGCAGGCTGTGCCCCCGCCCCAAGGAGAGAAAGTCCAGATGGTCTTTGGCTCAAAGAATAGTCTGATCTCAGCGGCCAAACTGCTTGGGGCATTTAACAGGAAATTGGGGCCAAGTAATAGCATTTTGTCTTGGCTGGCCCTCAGAGCCGTTTTGGTAGCTTAAATTTAAAACTGAAGATAAAAAGTGCTTTAGCATTCGAGAAACCAAGAAGAGGGAGCCTATTTCCTTTCTTCCTTTCTGCTTGTGACATTCAGAAACCAAACTCTACCTGGGAAGATGAAGAGACTGTGGTCTTGGGAAGGAGAAGGAACTCTAGGGGAAACCAACTATTGCGAGTCCTCAACCTTCCCACAGGGGACAGAGGGGAGAGGGCGAAACCGGCCCGGGGCCGCCAGAGACTCACGATGAGGGTCGATAGGAGGAAGCTCTGGTGGACTTCTGGCCAGGCATCTCTGCAGGCGGTACTGTCAGTCCTGCTGTAGGAAGCTGTCAGCAGAGGCCCGGCTGGCACCAGCAACGCTTTCTCTACCCTGTTAACCCAGCCACGCTCTGAACATACATGCCTAGAAAGCATGGCCTTTCAGAACCAGCAGATGCAAAGCTCCAAGTCCCACCTTCTCATTCTCCAGAGGCCCAGAGAAGGTCAGTGATTTTCCCTGGGGCCCGGAGAAAGCAAAAGGCTGATGCCAGAGTGGATGTCAGATCCAGAGGTCTCCCTGGCTCTCAGGATGGCCTGTTGAGGCTGGTGTGAGTAAACGGGGCCAGCCTCAGCTCTCTGCAACAGCCCCAGTGCTCTCTCGCACCAAACTCCCTAAGCTCAAGTGCAAGCTGACAAAAGAGTTGGAGCGGTTTTAAGAATAGACACTGGCTGCCAGAGGAGGAGAGCTGGGGGTGGGTGTACTTCCCCTTAAGGGCCAGAGCCCATCTGTCATTTGGTGCCATCACAGAAAAGCAGAGATCCTGTTCATCTCTTTGATGATGGAGATATAAGTAACAATATATTTTAAAGAAAAGCCTTCACATCAATTTGCTTTGGTTAAAAAAAAAAAATGTAATAACTTTGGTTACAGCACAACACCTCTGTCGGAAAGGGATCACTTTTCCATCTTGCAGTTACTCTATAGTGTGTAATAGGCATTGTGCATTCACTCATCCATCACACACATTTGAGCCCTGGCTGCATGTCAGGTGTGAGGGATGCAGAAGTAAAGGTGATGACGGGGAAGGGGACCAGCCAGGGTGTGAACTGGAGAGTGGAGGTTGCCTGTGACAATTCTGATGACAAGAAACACACTTAAAGCACAAAGACAAAAGAATAAAATCCGAAAGTTTAAATGAAAAGGTATATTGAAAAATGCTAACCAAAGGAAAGCTAAAGTAATCATATTAATATTTAAAACAGAATCTAAAGAAAAATACATTAATAGAGATAAAAGGGTCATTACAAGCAGATTCTTTACCAACTGAGCTATGAGGGAAGCCCAAAAGGGTCATTACATCATGACAAACGGATCAATTCACCAAAAAGATAGGGTAACTTTAATTTTTTAAACTTGTATATTCCTAATAACCTCAAAATACTTAAGGAAAAAAAAAGTTCTGTAAGGAGAAATTGACATATCTACCCTAGGGGAATATTTTAACACAATTCTGTCAGTCATTAATAAAGCATCAGTTATATATATATAGAAAATTTGAGCAATTTTAACATATTGATGAGATTAACACATTCATACCAACTGATTGCAAAAAAAAAAAAAAAAGTCTAATTAGAACAATACCAAGTGTTGGTAACAGTGAACACTGATGATGACTTATTTGCTGCCCACTCAGTCATGTCCAACTCCCCTCGACCCCATGGACTGTAGCCTGCCAGACTCCTCTACCTGTGAAATTCTCCAAGGGTAAATACTGGAGCAGGTTGACATTTCCTTCTCCAGGGGATCTTCCTGACCCAGGGATGGAACCCAGGTCTCCCACATTATAGGCAGATTCTTTACAGTCTAAATGCCCCAGAAGTATAAATTACTACAACCATTTTGGAAAAGATCTGGGCATTAATTAGAAGGCTGTGTGTACACACTGAAAGATGAACTCCCCAGGTCGGTAGGTGCCCAATATGCTACTGGAGATCAGTGGAGAAATAACTCCACAAAGAATGAAGAGATGGAGCCAAACCAAAAACAATACCCAGTTGTGGACATGACTGGTGATGGAAGTAAAGTCCGATGCTGTAAAAAACAATATTGCATAGGAACCTGGAATGTCAGGTCCATGAATCAAGGCAAATTGGAAGTGGTCAAACAGGAGATGGCGAGAGTGAACATCAACATTTTAGGAATCAGTGAACTAAAATGAACTGGAATGGGTGAATTTAACTCAGATGACCATTATATCTACTACTGTGGGCAAGAATTCCTTAGAAGAAATGGAGTAGCCATCATGGTCAACCAAAGAGTCCGAAATGCAGTACTTGGATGCAATCTCAAAAATGGTAGAATGAATCCAAGTCTATGCCCTGACCAGTGATGCCGAAGAAGCTGAACACTTCTGTGAAGACCTACAAGACCTTCTAGAACTAACACCCATAAAAGATGTTCTTTTCATTATAGAGGACTGGAATGCAAAAGTAGGAAGTCAAGAGATACCTGGAGTAACAGGCAAATTTGGCCTTGGAGTACAAAACTAAGCAGGTCAAAGGCTAACAGAGTTTTGCCAAAAGAACACACTGGTCATAGCAAACACTCTCTTCCAATAGCACAAGAGAAGACTCTACACATGGACATCAGCAGATGGTCAATACTGAAATCAGATTGATTATATTCTTTGTAGCCAAAGATGGAGAAGCTCTATACAGTCTGCAAAGACAAAGACCAGGAGCTGACTGTGGCGCAGATCATGAATGTCCTTATTGCTAAATTCAGACTTAAATTGAAGAAAGTAGGGAAAACCACTAGACCATTCAGGTATGACCTAAATCAAATCCTTATGATTATACAGTGGAAGTGACAAAGAGAATCAAGGGATTAGTCTGATAGAGTGCCCGAAAAACTGTGGACAGAGGTTTGTGACATTGTACAGGAGGCAGTGATGAAGACCATCCCGAAGAAGAAGAAATGCAAAAAGGCAAGATGGTTGTCTGAGGAGGCCTTACAAATAGCTGAGGAAAGAAAAGACACAAAAGGCAAAAGATAAAAGGAAAGATATACCCATTTGAACGCAGAGTTCCAAAGAATAGCAAGGAGAGATAAGAAAGCCTTCCTCAGTGATCGATGCAAAGAAATAGAGGAAAACAATAGAATGGGAAAGACTGGAGATCTCTTCAAGAAAACTAGAGATACCAAAGGAACATTTCATGCAAAGATGGGCACAATAAAGGACAGAAATGGTATGGACCTAACAGAAGCAGAAGATATTAAGAAGAGCTATACAAAAAAGACCCAGATAATCATGATGACGTGATCACTCACTGAGAGCCAGACATCCTGGAATGTGAAGTCAAGTGGGCCTTAGAAAGCATCACTACAAACAAAGCTAGTGGAGATGATGGAATTCCAGTTGAGCGATTTCAAATCCTAAAAGATGATGCTGTGAAAGTGCTGCACTCAATATGCCAGCAAATTTGGAAAACTCAGCAGTGGCCACAGGACTTGAAAAGGTCAGTTTTCATTCCAATCCCAAAGAAAGGCAATGCCAAAGAATGCTCAAACTACCGCACAATTGCACTCATGTCACATCCTAGCAAAACAATGCTCAAAATTCTCCCAGCTGGGCTTCAACAGTACGTGAACCATGAACTTGCAGATATTCAAGCTGGATTTAGAAAAGGCAAAGGAACCAGAGATCAAATTGCCAACATCTGTTGGATCATCAAAAAACAAGAAAGTTCCAGAAAAACATCTACTTCTGCTTTATTGACTATGCCAAAACCTTTGACTGTGTGGATCACAACAAACTGTGGAACATTGTTAAAGAGATGGGAATACCAGACCACCTGACCTGCCTCCTGAGAAATCTGTATGCAGGTCAGGAGGCAACAGTTAGAACTGGACATGGAACAACAGAGTGGTTCCAAATTGGGAAAGGAGTATGTCAAGGCTGTTTATTGTCACCCTACTTATTTAACTTATATGCAGAGTACATCATGAGAAATGTTGGGCTGGAAGAAGCACAAGCTGGAATCAAGATTGCCAGGAGAAATATCAATAACTTCAGATATGCAGATAACACCATCCTTATGGCAGAAAGTGAAGAAGAACTAAAGAGCCTCTTGATGAAAGTGAAAGAGGAGAGTGAAAAAATTGGCTTGAAACTCAACGTTCAGAAAACTAAGATCATGGCATCCGGTCCCGTCACTTTATGGCAAATAGATGGGAAGCAATGGAAACAGTGAGAGATTTTATTTTTGGGGCTCCAAAATCACTGCTGATGGTGACTGCAGACATGAAATTAAGACTGTTGCTCCTTGGAAGAAAAGTTATGACCAACCTAGACAGCATATGAAAAAGCAGAGACATTACTTTGCCGACAAAGGTCTATCTAGGTAAAGCTATGGTTCTTCCAGTAGTCATGTATGGATGTGAGAGCTGGACTATAAAGAAAGCTGAGCACCAAAGAATTGATGTTTTTGAACTGTGGTGTTGGAGAAGACTCTTGAGAGTCCCTTGGACTCCAAGGAGATCCAACCAGTCCATCCTAAAGGAAATCAGTCCTGAATATTTATTGGAAGGACTGATGCTGAAGCTGAAACTCCAATACTTTGGCTACCTGATTGAAGAACTGACTCATTGGAAAAGACCCTGATGCTGGGAAGGATTGAAGGTGGGAGGAGAAGGGGATGACAGAAGATGAGATGGTTGGATGGCATCACCGACTTGATGGAGTTGAGTTTAAGGAAGCTCTGGGAATTGGTGGTGGACAGGGAAGCCTGCCATGCTGCAGTCCATGGGGTTGCAAAGAGTCGGACACAGCTGAGAAACTGAACTGAACTGAACTGAACTGTGTACACATGCTCTGAATGACCCAGCAGTGCCCCACCTAGACAGACAGGCCATAAGGACACTCCCATACACATGCATCAGGAGATATGTGTAAGAGAGTTTGTAGCAGCCCTTTTTATAATAACTAAGATTTCAAACAAATCAAATGTCCATCAGCCAGAAAATGGGTAAGTCATGGAATAGTCATGCACTGCAATGCTCTTCGACACCAAAATGAACAAACTGCCCTTTCTTTCTTAGTTTACACATGCCATTCTCAAAAATATAATGTCAAAGAAGCAAATGTCAGAAAGAAAATTCAAATATAGCCAAAGCTTAAACCATAAACTGTTTAATGGTTGTTCACTAGATAGCTAAACTGTAGAGAAAACCAAGGGAAAGGTAGAGTGTGTGTATGCTCAGTGGTGTCCAACTCCTCACAACCCTATGGATGGTAGCCCTCCAGGCTCCTCTGTCCATGGAATTTCCCAGGCAAGAATACCAGAGTGGGTTGCCATTTCTTCTTCTAGGGGGTCTTCCAAGCTGGGGATCGAACCTGTGTTTTCTGTGTCTCCTTGAATTATAGGTGGATTCTTTACTGTTTGAGCCATCAAGGAAGCCTGAACTAAAGAAAACCGTATGAAGTACTAACACAAATGTAGAATCATGGTTGCCTCTGGAAAATGGGGAAGACTGAGATGTCTTATTGGAGAAGGCAATAATAATTAAAAAAAACATTTAACATAAAATAGAAACTAGCTGTATTTCTCTGAAAGAAGCAGATATTCATACCTGGGACTTCTAAGGTGCTTTTAATGCCCTAGTTCTTAACCTGGGTGATGCATATATACACCTAAGGGACAGTTTTATACACTTGTATCAGGCAGTGTCTGTAGGAAAACTAGCAGCATTGTCCATAATGCACAGGTGCTTGTTTTATTGAGATTTTTTAAACAGTACACATACCTTTCATTATATACTCTATGTTTGAAAATTTTTGGCTGTGCAGTGCAGCATGCAGGGTCATAGTTCCCCATCCAGGGATGGAACCCATGCTCCCTGCATTGGAACCTTGGAGTCTTAACCACTGGACTGCCAGTTCAGTTCAGTCGCTCAGTCATGTTCGATTCTTTGTGACCCCATGAACTGTAGCACGCCAGGCCTCCCTGTCTATCACCAACTCCGGGAGTTTACATAAACTCATGTCCATCAAGTCGGTGATACCATCCAGCCATCTCATCCTCTGTCGTTCCCTTCTCCTCCTGCCCCCAATCCGTCCCAGCATCAGAGTCTTTTCCAATGAGTCAACTCTTCGCATGAGGTGGCCCCAGTATTGGAGTTTCAGCTTTAGCATAAGTGCTTCCAAAGAACACCCAGGACTGATCTCCTTTAGAATGGACTGGTTGGATCTCCTTGCAGTCCAAGGGACTCTCAAGAGTCTTCTCCAACACCACAATTCAAAAGCATCAATTCTTCGGCGCTCAGCTTTCTTCACAGTCCAACTCTCACATCCATACATGACCACTGGAAAAACCATAGCCTTGACTAGATGGACCTTTGTTGGCAAAGTAATGTCTCTGCTTTTGAATATGCTATCTAGATTGGTCATAACTTTCCTTCCAAGGAGTAAGTGTCTTTTCATTTCATGGCTGCAATCACCATCTGCAGTGATTTTGGAACTCCAAAATAAAGTCTGACACTGTTTCCACTGTTTCCCCATACATACTCTTTCATATATTATATTGTGTTTTCAAAAGGAAGGAAGGAAATACACCATTTTGAGAGAGGTCTCAGGGTGAATGAAAAGTGTATGGGTGATTGTATTAATATTTTCATCTTTATACTTTCCTGCATTTCTTTGAAACGTCTACGGTAAGCATGTATCACTTTTATCATGAGAAAAAAAAAAACTTTGAGAAGTGATGAAAGAAAGCATAAAAGGAAAGATTTGGGTTTGACTACATGAAAATATAAAAATTTGTGTGTCTAAAATGGAATAAAATCAAAAGGTAAATATAACAATGAAAATAATTTATATGAAACTCTTACCAGTAAATCAGAAAAAGGTACATGGATTAAAAAAAAAAAACATAACCCAAGTATTATTGTCTCAAACCATATGGGAAAATATTCAACCTCAATTAGTAATCCCTCCGAAATGTCCAATAATCCTCAAGAGAGGCAAGAAGTGGAACCTTTACAGGACTTCCCAACTGGATAACCTGGATTTGAACTCTTGCTCTGCCAAATTAATAGCTGTATATTCTTTGACAGCTATTCTTAAGCTTTCCGAGTCATACTCATGTATAAAATAAAGGAAATAATTAATGCCTTGCAGCATTGTTCCAAGAATTAGAATTAATGCACTCAATAATGCACAAGGCTTGGCACATGCAGATGTCTAATGGACTTCAGGTTTTTAAGCAAAGAATTGCTATTGTTTTAAGCCACTTAGAGCTGGGATGGTTGCTAGGCAGTGATTGATAATCTGTTACAAGCATCAGGAGAAACATACACAAATATCTGGGAGTCCAGGGTCAAGGTAACTGTCGTGGAGCCAGAAAAGCCTGAAAAACGTGAGTGGTGAGAGCATGGGCTACAGATGCAGGCAGCAGCCAAACCTTCCTCCCCCTCATCCAGAAGTTGGGACTGTGGCCTCCAGGAAGTGGGACAACGGAAGAATTTTCAACATGGCAGTGATAGAATCAGAATCGTGCTTTTCAAAGATCCCTCGGGTGGTAGCCTGGTGAAAGGATGGACAAGGGATGAAACCAGTGGATGTGTGTAAATAGCTAGAATGAGACAACTAGTTAGCCAAGAGAGAAGGACGTGTCTCAACTGTGCCGTGCAGGGAGAAGATCTTGAAATGAACTGCTTCCCTATCCACGCATCCCCCAGCATGTTTCTAAATGTCTGTGGGCTCAGCCCCTGCCTCCTGGCTAGCCGGGCAGAGGAAGATGATTTGCCAGCAGTTGTGCCAACTGCCCGCAGGGGAGGTGTTGCGTCTGAGTGCTGTCTCCGACCCTGCCTCCTCCTTGTGCTCCCACTTTCCCTTGTCGTACCCCCTCCCTCTTCCCCCAGCCTTCTGCTTCCTTCCATTCTAAAGGAAAATTGGTTCATGAATTCTTCTGACCCTATGTGTCCTAAGTCAGGATCTGAACTCACCTGTTCTCTTCTGTTGGGGCAATGGACACCTCTTTTTAAAATGTATTTTATTGACATATAGTTGATTTAGTGTTGTGTTAATTTCTGCTCTACAGCAAAGTGACTCAGTTATACATATGTGCTGTGCGCTCAGTCATGTCCGACTCTTTGCGACCCCATGGACTGTAGCTCACCAGACTCCTCTCTCCATGGGGATTCTCCAGGCTAGAATACTGGAGTGGCTTGCCATACCCTCCTCCAGGGGGTCTTCCCAACCCAGGGATCAAGCTCAGGTCTCCCGCATTACAGGCGGGATGGGTTTTTTACCATCTGAGCCACCAGGGAAGCCCAGTTATACATCCATATACATCCTTTTTCGTATTTTTTTCCATGATGGTTTACCACAGGGTATTGACTATAGTTCCCTATACTGTTCAGTGGGACCTTGTTGTTTATCCATTATATATAGAATAATTCGCATCTGTTAACAGAGCAGCCTGGCAGGCTACGGTCCGTAGAGTCGCAAACAGTCAGACGTGACTGAAGCGACTTAGCACTAGCACAACCCCGAACTCCCAGTCCATCCCTCCGCTTTGGCAACTACAAGCTTGTTCTCTATGTCTGTGAGTCTGTTTCTGTTTCATAGATAAGTTCATTTGTGTCCTATGTTTGATCCCACATATAAGTGGTATCATATGGGATTTGTCTTTGTCTGGCTTACTTCACTGAGTGTGATAGTCTCTAGGTTCATCCATGTTGCTGTACATGGCACTGCTTCATTCTGGGACCTCTTGACCTGAGATGGTCATGAGATTACAGAGAATACCTTCAGCAAACCAATGTCTCACTGCAAGATGATGGTGACTTGGCTTGGGGCAGGGAGATGAAGGGATTGAGGCATGAAGATAGACGAGAAGAATTAGGAGGCTATCCACAATGAGATGGCTCCGCCAATCCCTGGGAGCCTCATTGGAAGGCAGATGAACAGCTTTTTTCTGAAATTGTTTTCCTTTCTAAAGATTCTTTCCAGTGACGCTCAGTCTGTTGCTAGAAATCAAGTCTCAGTCTGAGCTATCTGCTTGCTATCAAATTCCTGTTACTCAATTCATGGCCATGAGCTGGCATTAGGAAGCCTGTCAGCATGTGTTAGAAAATCTGGGCTCAGATGAAAAAAACATTCACAGATATTGCCTGTGGAGGGCTATGTGGCAGGATCCTGGGAACACTGCAGAAACCCCGCGTCATGCCCATTTTAATGGATGCATTTGTGACATGCCTTCCCCCTTGGTCTCTCCTCTTTTATGGCACAGGCTCTCTTCCTCTTCCTCCTCCATCTCGTTCTTATTCTCCAGTAGTCCTTCACATAGAATAAGGCTCCATAAATGGATAAATGAAAACAAAAGTTGATCTATCTGCACCATCTTTCTGGATAATTACCATACCCCGTCTCACACACACAGACCTCCCATCTCAGATACATTCAAGGGCCTTGAGCGCAGCATTTGGCTTCTGCACCTTCCTTTGTTCCAACATTTCCAGTGTAGCGCTGGCCTAGCTTTGTAGGAGTTTGATAAATAGCATTGGTTGACACTGATTTCACAAAATTTCAGGGTGCCCAGATTATGGGTCCCTGAATAAAACCACGGACTTTTTGAATAGCAGGCATTGTCTGATTAATGAAATCACCATAAGCATATTGAATTTACATGATAATAAGTAATCACAATCAATTGATAATGAAGTGACATACACAGTCACTTAATTGAGAATAATTGGATTGAATGACAGACTTCTGATTGAAATTAATTGTATTACTGAGATAGACTTGGAATCCCAAATGCAAATAATTAAAACTTTTTCAGGTAAGGAAGGATAAATTCTCTTGTTCAGCTGTCCAGGGAAAAAGGGATCTGTTTATTGTCAATTTTTAAACTTGAGTAAGGAAAGTAATGATGGCGTTACCTTTGGACAGATGCTTCAGTGGAAGGTGAGAGCTGGGTTAATTTGAATGGGCAAATATTGAATCTCTCTCAAAAGAGAAGCATTTAATCTGGCAACTCTGGGGAGACTTTCTTAATTAATTGAGGATTTGTATTGAAGGAGAATGCAAACTGAGCACTTGTGAAACATTTAAATGGTGGGGTGGGTCACAAGCCCAGGGTCCAGTTAAGACTCTTTTCACCTGCTGGGTGGTCTCAGGAGCTCTTGGAGTTGGTACCTGGGCCTGTGTCAGCTCTACCAGGGTTTTGTGGTCCTTAAAGTAAGGAATCACCTGAAGGCTTGTTAAAAGGCAGATCTGATGCTGTGAATCTAGAAAGGGGCCTGAGATTCTGCATTTCTAACAAGCTTCTAGGTGATGGATCACACCTGGAGTAGCAGAGACCTATAGCACACCATGTTGGACCATGCTCACCAGGCGCACGAGGGTTCAAGGGCTGATTTTGTGTGTGTGTGTGTATATATATATATATATATACACTATATATTTCATATTTTTATAAAATATATATTATATACTTATATCATTTATATTAGATTATTAAACATTATCAAAATATTGCTTTATTATTAAATTATATAAATTATATTATATTGTTAAATATTTTATTCTATTTATGTTTTATGTTAGTTTTTTAACTTTTTACTTTGTGTTAGACTATAGCCAATTAACAATATTGTGATAGTTTCGGCTAAACAGCAAAGGGACTCAGCCATCCATATCATGTACCCATTCTGCCCCAAACTCCCCTCCCATTCAGGCTGCCACACAACATTGAGGAGAGTTCTCTATGCTCTACAGTAGGACCTTCTTGGTTATCTATTTTAAATATAGCAGTGTGCACCTGTCCATCCCAAACTCCCTAGATAGCTCTTCCCCCTATTCTTCCCCTCTGGCAAACAGAAGTTTAATATACTTTTATATATTTTATAGTTTTATATATGCATATATATACACTTAAGTAAGATCTTCAGTTCAGACTGACTGTTTCTGTTGTGGGGGAGAGACAATATTTTTTTGAAGACTTTGTTTTTTAGAGCAGTTTAGTTTCTCAGCAAAATTGAGAGGAGCGTACAGAGATTGACTTCCAGTATTCCCCTCGCCCTCACCTGTATTTAACATCCCCATCTTCACCTTCCCCCACCAGAGCAGCACATTTGTCACAGTCGATGAGCAGGCAATTAATACAGCGTCATCCAAAGCCCACAGCTTAATGTTACGGTTCACTCTCGGTGCTGTACATTTATGGGTTTGGACAAATGTATAAGGACATGCGTTCAACATTATAGTATCATGCTGAGTTATTCACTGCCCTAAAAATCCTGTGTGCTTCTCTGTATTATTTTTTACAACTGCCTGTGGATCTATAATTACTCCAAAATACAAGCTCTAATTAAAAATAAAAGATAATGAGACACTTCCCTGGACGTCCAGTGGTTAAGACTCTGCGCTCCCAGTGCAGGGGGCATGGGTTGGATCCCTGCTTGGAGAACAAAGTCTGGCATGCCTTCTGGTACAGCACCCCCCACAAAAAAAAAAAAAAAAAAAAAGATAAGAAAATGAAAGATGGTGGTGAGCTCTTATGCTGTCCAGTATCAGAGAACTAGACCTGGAGGTCCCAAGGCCAGCAGGAGGAAGGAACAGCCATTGAGAAGTCCTCACTGCCGCCACAGCTAGGCTCAGAGCTCCTGACAACTCTGTGGCCAAACTCTGGACAACACTGGTAAGACGGTGACATTACTGCCTCTGGACCACGAAGCATCCATCCCCCTACAGAATGGACCCTGCCCAGACCTGCTTCTTTGCATCACTAGCTCCCAAGTCGAAGATGGTGCATTTGTGCAGACAGGTGGAGCCTGAGTCTCACGCCTATTTGAGCTGAAAGTGGGGCTGAGAATGAGATTATCTGAATTTTTGACTTTCACAGTGGTGATCTTGCCACTGACCAAAACTCCCAAGGCACAGAAAGGGGGTTCTGATGCTGGGTGGCCTTGAACAATAGCCAGAGTCTTCCGTACCCTCCCTTTCTCTCTCGTTCCCCTTGCCACCTGACCCTTTTACACTGACCCCCACCCACCTCAATTCAGGACATGGGTTAGAGGCCATGTCCTTAAGAAAGGCTTCTCTGGCCCATCCTCCCCCTTACCTGGGTTTGATTTATTTCCTGTGTTTCCATATGTTGGGTTTGTAGCACATCAGCTCTAGGGGGTTCCATATGTTAAGGACAGAAATCCTATCTGCTCAGAACCTAAAGGTCAAAGGAGAAAGGAAGTAAGGGAGGAGCCCCTCTACCAATCAAGGTCACCGTTCCCAAAAAGAGACTAGCAGACTACCTGGAGCAAAGCTGCTGCTGCTGCTAAGTCACTTCAGTCGTGTCCGACTCTGCGCGACCCCATAGACGGCAGCCCACCAGGCTCCACCATCCCTGGGATTCTCCAGGCAAGAGCACTGGAGTGGGTTGCCATTTCCTTCCCCAAGCATGAAAGTGAAAGGTGAAGTGAAGTCACTCAGTCGTGTCCGACTCTTCGCGACCCCATGGACTGCAGCCCACCAGGCTCCTCCATCCATGGGACTTTCCAAGCAAGAGTGCTGGACAGGGCAGTGTTAAGAAGGGGTAAGCAGACAACACTGAACCCCAGGGACATGATAGACATGGGTGGGGCTCATGATCAGAAACCATCATCACTGGGGTGCTGATGAGAGAGGAAACTTCTCCCTGAGAAAAACCTGTAACCGTTGTAAATATGCTAGACCTGTCAAAAGCCCATGACGTATAGTCCACATAAATTATGAAACACCTCACAGTTCTATTTGCTCCATGTCAATTTAAAAAAAAAAAACTCAATTTTTCAAAAGATGGAATATTGAAATTCATCGCTCCGGTGTCTGACTACTCTTTTCTTGTCACCCTCCACCATCCCCCTGCTGCAAAGAGAATAAAAGCCTCTCCCACAAGAAAACTCAGGTACCTCGAAAGCTTAACTGCAGCAAATGTGACCAAGAGCCTGCTAGGGCCCAGTTCGGGGAGCTTCTTCAGAATTTGCAGCAATGGGTCAGTTGCACAGCTGAGACATCCAGAAAATTATCTTTTTAGAAAAATCTTTTAAATTATTTATTTACTTATTTATTTTTGGCTGTGCTGGGTCTTAGATGCTGCATGCGGGCTTTCTCTAGTTGTGGCGAGCAGGGGCTACTCTTCGTTGCATGGGCTTCTCATTGTGGTGGCTTTTCTTGTTGAGGCTTGAGGGCTGTAGATTACAGGCTCAGTATTTGTGGCCCATGAGTTTAGTTGCTCGAAGGCACGTGGGATCTTGTTCAGACTAAGTGACTGAACAACAACAGCAATAATGTGGGATCTTCCCAGACTAGGGATAGAACCCATGTCCCCTGCGTTGGCAGGCGGATTCTTAACGACTGGACCACCAGGGGAGTGCCAGAAAATGGTCCTAGAAGTGAGGCAGGGGGATGAGCTGGCTCCATGGACAGAATACCCTCACAGAGGACTCCAAGGCCTGGGACCTGAACACAGCTAGGACTGTCAGGTGGGTCAGCCTTTCCTGGTTCCAGCACCCTGCAGTCAGTGTGTAAAGGCGTGTTGTTGTTCAGTCACTAAGTCGTGTTTGACTCTTTGCATCCCTATGGATGGCAGCACAGCAGACTTCCCTGTCCTTCACTATCTCCCTGAGTTTGCTCAGACTCATGTCCATTGAGTCAGTGATGCCATCTAACCATTTCACCCTCTGTTGCCCCTTTCTCCTCCTGCCTTCAATCTTTCCAGCATCAGGGTCTTTTCCAATGAGTCAGCTCTTTGCATCAGGTGGCCAAAGTACTAGAGCTTCAGCTTCAGCATCAGTCCTTCCTTTAATATTCAGGGTTGATTTCCTTTAGGACTGACTGATTTGATCTCCTTGCTGTCCAAGGGACTCTCGAGAATCAGTTTGAAAGCATCAATTCTTTGGCTCTCAGCCTTCTTTATGCTCCAACTCACATCTATCTGCACATGACTACTGCAAAACCATAGCTTTGACTATATGGACCTTTGTTGGCAAAGTGATGTCTCTGCCTTTTTTTTTTTTTTTTTTTTTCTGTAAAGGTTGCTGCTCCCTATTGTCTTTCTTTCTCTTTCTGGACCCGAGGTAGGGGTGGGCAGCCTGTGTATGGCTTCCGGCATTGTCAATCCCCTGCTCGCCTGCTGTTCAACAGGTCTCAAGGGTGGGAAAGGTCTGAGGAGCTCTGTTGAAGGGGAGCTGGTGCCTCCCTTCACCAGACGTGGTGGTACAGGTCCTCAATTTCCCTAGTGGTGGAGGAGCCCAGTCACCCTGGAGATTGGTTCTTACCTGGACTTTGAAACCCACTCACCACTTAAATTCCCTCTGACGGTCGTTTGAATAACAATGCATTCTACTAAGCCGGGCTAATGGGAAAGTAATCTTTCTCTTTCAGAGCCATTGCTCTGTGAAGTGCTTACCAAATAGGGTTTTTAAATAGCAAGAGAGCCAAACTCAATTTAGAAATTAATGTGTTTAAACCCAGCTGGAAACATTCCGCTTCACTCCCAAGGCAGAAACTGGAATTGGAAATCCTCAACTATCCCCAGCCTCCATAGGCTTAGGGCTGAGAATAAACCAGAAATTTCCATGGTTTCAGCTAGAATCAGGTTCCAGCAAGACCACTTGATGGACCTTCCCAAAGATGCTGGGCCCTAGAGTCCTTATTAACCCAAGTTCGTGGGCTTCACTGGTGGCTCAGTGGTATAGAATCTGTTTGCCAATGCAAGAGACGTGGCTTTGATCCCTAGGTCAGGGAGATGCCTTAGAGAAGGAAATGGCAACCCACGCCAGTATTCTTGCCTGGCAAATCCCATGGACAGAGGAGCCTGGAGGGCTACAGTCCATGGGGTCACAGTCGAACACGACTTAGCGACTAAACAGCAACAATAACATGCAATGAGCTCAAACTGAAACATCGGAGTTTGGAGCAGAAGAAAGTTTATTTCAAGACCACGCAAGGGAACAGGTGGCTCATGCCCTAAAGGCCTGAACTCCCCGAAGTGTTTTAGAAAAGCACTTTTTAAAACCAGGTGAGGGAGGGAGACTCCTGAGAGTCCCTTGGACTGCAAGGAGATCCAACCAGTCCATTCTAAAGGAGATCAGCCCTGGGTGTTCTTTGGAAGGAATGATGCTAAAGCTGAAACTCCAGTACTTTGGCCACCTCATGCAAAGAGTTGACTCATTGGAAAAGACTCTGATGTTGGTGTTATAGCCACGCGTTCCGGGAAACAAACTCACTCAGAAGGACAATGCAGATAGTGGAGTGCAGTTTATTACACCGGCACGCCCAAGGCAGAGTCTCCTCTTAGCCAAGGACCCCGCCCAACATTTGTGAAAATCTTTTATACCCCACATGTACGTGTCTGAACCCACCACTCCAAATTCCTTGAGACTTACATAAACCAAGGAAAATACAATCCCAGTAACCCCATCATTCACGTGCTATGTGCTCATGTGCTCAAACAGTCAAACAATTAGCCAATAATCAATAAACCCCAGGTTACACTCCGATAGATACAGAAAAATTTATGGCCTGTCTGGAGGAAGGGGTGATTAGTGTATGTTTTCTCTTAGGCGATGAGTAACCTAGATACGATCTTCAAGATTCCCCTGTCTGGAGGGGGTCTTATCCTTCTGTTGTTGTTTTCATAGGCACTAAACACAGAGTTCTGAGTCCATTGGAAAGGTGGCCAAGCATGGTCAGCATGAACAGGCCTAAGATGGAGTCCAGGCCCTATGAATTCCTTCTTCCCTGGGAGGGATTGGGGGCAGGAGGAGAAGGGGACGACAGAGGATGAAATGGCTGGATGGCATCACTGACTCGATGGACCTGAGTTTGAGTGAACTCCGGGAGTTGGTGATGAACAGGGAGACCTGGCGTGCTGCGATTCATGGGGTTGCAAAGAGTTGGACATGACTGAGCGACTGAACTGAACTGAACTGAACTGAGGGGGGTGGGTTGTAGGGCTGTGATCAGCTTCTGTGCCATTCTCTTATTGCATGATGATGAGATAGCTGGGTGGTGTCACAAGGGTTAACTTTATCACTCCTTGAACTCCAGGAGTCCTGGGGCTATGTGCTCATGGCCATCAAGTAGTTGACATCTTTCATTTGTTGGAAAGGGGTGGCTTTTTATGTCTGCAAAGCAACTCCGGAAATGTGCATTAACTGCTATTACCTAGGTGTGTTGGAGAGGAGCTAAAGCAGAGGATATGGGGGTAGGCCTGTCCTGGGAATGCCCCGTAGGGTCCTGCTCGGTTGTATTCTCTGCAACTACCTGCCAATCAGTCACCTCTGGACCAATGGACAAAACCACAGAGAAAGCCAACTTGTGACATCCAAGTTTACAAGGATTAGGTCTCACACTTACTGAGTATAGAAAAAACCCAACCTTCTCCACCTCCCCATGGACCAGTGGCCACCATGGCTGTTGGCTCCATGTTTTTATCTCTAAGACATGCCCAGGCCTTCTGGCATAGGTCCTTTCAAGTAGAGATTTGTAGGGTCAGGCCACTCAAGGTGGCTATTCTCCTGCTGTCTGTACATCCTCTGCCTGACCACTGCCTGCTTTACCTATAGTGTTCTCAGGTGTCTGACCTTCCGGCATGCTTGCCCCGGGCCCCAACTAGTAGTGATTGTTCTTAATGAGGTGGTGAAGGGCGTGCCCCTCTGCTAGTTTCCCTGGTAACCCGTGAGCCAATCTGCTGTCAGTTCCCCCTGTAACTGATAGTCTCTCCCCTTTCCCCCAGGTCAGGCCAATCAAGGCACCCGCTGCTATGTCTTGCCTGCTGCACACCGTGGAACACTGCTCTAGGACCTTGCTTCAGACATGTAAGCTCCCCCATCCATTAAACCACTGATGTCTCTGTCGCTGACTCTGGGCTCTTTCTACAGTCTTTTTTTTTGTTTCAGCTGAAGGATAATTGCTTTACAATATTGTGTTGGTTTTTGCCGTATATCAACATGAATCAGCCATAGTTATACATATGTCCCCTCCCTCTTAACCTCCCTCCCACCTCCCACCCCATCCCACACCTCTAGGTTGTCAAAGAGCCCTGGTTTGAGCCTTTCTCCAGTCTTAAGGCTGGGTGAGTACAGGCCTCGTAGGCCTATGAGGAACTGCCAGAGAAGACTCCTATTGGCTGTTGGGAGCTGAGGGCTGCCTCCCTGCTAGGCTGGCAGCAGGGACCATACCAGGCCAATGTGTGTATCTGCTAAGTCTTCCAACACGTGGAGAAAGGCCCTGGCCTGGGGAGGAGAAGCAGCCCTGGCCAGAGGAAGGGGATGGAGCTCAGACACCCTCCCAACATCCAGACTTGGCTGCAGGACCCCAGACTTCCCAGTCACTTGGGGGCTCTTGAAGCTGGAACTCAGGCCAACTCAGGAGCTTCCTGGTTACAGAAGCGTGGGAAGAGCTGGCCAAAACATCTACCCATTACCCTGACCGCCAGTGAATGTCTCCATTGCAGCAGAGCCTTCCAACTTGGCTCCTTTCTCTCAATCTCTGCAGCTTTCTCCTGTCATTCTCAGAGTTTCAGTTTCAGATCCTCTCTCCATCCCTCCACCTCCCCATCTCCCCACTCCCACCCCGGACCAGAGCTAGACCTCTGCATGCCTGAGCATCCCACTGATCCAAGCGCTGTCTCAGCTTCGGGCAAGAGCTGTGAGTGGGGAGGGTTGCGATGAGAGCAAGCAGCATTCATGTCCTCAGGGAGAGTAGAGGTTTATCAGGCAGAAAAATGATTGAATTCTTTTGTGTGTCTTTTACAACTGGGTGAAATCACCTCCAAATTATGATGGCTTTTGGGAGCTGGAGGGAAGAGGAAATTGAATATGTGTTTTTCTAAGTTCCGAGATATTGATTGAGAACTAATGGAGGGAAATGGATCATTGGCTAATTGATCAGGTCATTTATATTCTCAAACCTTCAGGTTAAGGGCTCCCCCAGCTGGGTATGGCCTGTGTTGTGTGCTTAGTCGCTCAGTCGTGTCCAACTCTTCATGATCCCGTGGACTGTAGCCCACCAGGCTCCTCTGTCCATGGGGATTCTCCAGGCAAGAATAATGGAGTGGGTTGCCATGCCCTCCTCCAGGGGATCTTCCCAACCCAGGGATCAAGCCCAGGTCTCCTGCATTGCAGGCAGATTCTTTACTGTCTGAGCCACCAGGGAAGCCCTGGGTATGGCCTAGTCCCTTGTTAGATCTGCCAGGATTTTGAAGGCTGGGAACCCCAGTCCATATGCCTTGCTGTGTCAGTGGTTCCCAAGACCACTCTCAGGTTTGATGATGCTCTAGAAAGACTTACAGAACTTAGAAAACTATTATACTTTGGTTACAGTTAATACAAAGGATACAGATTAAGAGTTCCCATGCCACAAGAAAGATCCAGCGCAGCTGAATAAATAAATTAAAAAAAAAAAAAAGTGTATAGGGTGTAAGGCAGAGTATAGGAGAAATCAAGCATGAGTTTCCAGGTTCGTCTACCAGTGGAATCAGACAGCCCATCATGGTCCCAGGAACAGCATGTGACAACACATATGAACTATGGTCAACCAGCAAAACTCCTTTGAGACTTAATATTGAGGCTTTTGAACTGTGGTGTTGGAGAAGACTCTTGAGAGTCCCTTGGACTGCAAGGAGATCCAACCAGTCCATCCTAAAGGAGATCAGTCCTGAGTGTTCATTGGAAGGATGGATGTTGAAGCTGAAACTCCAATACTTTGGCCACCTGATGCAAAGAGGATCTTTGAAAAGACCCTGATACTGGGAAAGATTGAAGGGGGGAAGAGAAGAGGACAACAGAGGATGAGATGGTTGGATGGCATCACTGACTCAATGGACATGAGTTTGGGTAAATTCCGGGAGTTGGCCTGGCGTGCTGCCTCTCTGGGGTTGCAAAGAGTCGGACACGACTGAGCAACTGAACTGTCCTGAACTGAATTGAGGGTTTTTACTGGGGGTCATGTTGAAGAAGGAATTCACAGGGCCTGGACTCCATCTTAGGCCTGTTCATGCTGATCATGCTTGGCCACCTTTCCAATGGACTCTGAACTCTGTGTTTAGTGCCTAGGAAAACAACAACAGAAGGATAAGACCTTGAAGATTGTATCTAGGTTACTCATCGCCTAAGAGAAAACATACACTAATCACCCCTTCCTCCAGACAGGCCATAAATTTTTCTGTATCTATCGGAGTGTAACCTGGGGTTTATTGATTATTGGCTAATTGTTTGACTGTTTGAGCACATGAGCACATAGCACATGAATGATGGGGTTATTGGGATTGTATTTTCCTTGGTTTACGTAAGTCTCAAGGAATTTGGAGTGGTGGATTCAGACGCGTACTCATGGAGTATAAAAGATTTTCACAAATGCTGGGCAGGGTCCTTGGCTAAGAGGAGACTGCCTTGGGCATGCTGGTGTAATAAACTGCACTCCACTATCTGCATTGTCTTTTCTGAGCGAGTAGGCAGGAAGCAACCTTGTGGACCGACCTTAGCTATTCAGTCTCCAACTCCCTTTTCCCCAAGAAGTCAAATTCATTTGGTATGGCCCAGGGCCCCAGGCAAACAAAAGCAAGCATTCCCCTTAAATGGCACTGTCGGTATGGTATCAACAATCCAACCTGGCCCTAGGCCCCAGGCCCCAGGCCTGCAGAGACTTGCTTATCAGGCTGCATATTTCAATGGCTCAGAGGTTTTCTTCCAAAAACTGATCAAAGTCAGTCTTAAGGATTTAGAACTTGTACAATTAGGACAACATAGGCCTCCTGGGTTAACCTTTTCTTTTTTTTTCTTCTGCATGATGATTTTTTTTTAATTAGAGGCTAACTACTTTACAGTATTGTGATGGTTTCTGCCATACATTAACATGACTCAGCCATAGGTGATATGTCCCCTCCCTCTTAAACCTCCTTCCCACCTCCCTCCGCATCCCATCCATCTAAGTTGTCACAAGAGCACTGGCTCTGGGTTCCCTCTTTCTCATAGCAAATTCCCACTGGGTATGTATTTTACATACGGAATGTATACATTTCAATGCTACTCTCTCAAATCATCCCACCTTCTCCCTCCCCGACTGTGTCCAAAAGTCTGTTCTCTATGAGTGCATCTCTATTTTTGCCCTTTAGATAGGTTCATCAGCACCATCTTTCCAGATGGGTTAACCTTTTCCACAAGCTTGCCATGACAGCTCCATCTACTGGGAAGGTGCGGGTCAGGGGGGCGGGCACGGCGCTGATTTCTAGTTAAACTCTTATTTTTTCACCTTTATTGGAAATCCTCTGTCAATTCTGTCTCCCTATACCCACCAGTCACTTGGCCATAAGTAAGTAAGTGTTAGTCGCTCAGTAATGCCCGACTCTTTGCAACCCCATGGATTGCAGCCCACCAGGCTTCTCTGTCAGTGGGATTTTCCAGGCAAGAATGCTGGAGTGGGTTACCATTTCCTTCTCCAGGGGATCTTCCTGACCCAGGGATCAAACCCAGGTCTCCTGCACTGCAGGCAGATTCTTTACTGACTGAGCTACAAGAGAAGCCCACTTGGCCATACCGAATCATTTTTGCAAGGCTTACCAGCCCTCAGGGTTATAATTTTTTTTAATCCAGCTTTATTTTAGAACAGTTTACATTTAATAAAAATTGCCAAGATCATACAGAGTTCCCAAGTACCCAAATATCCAATTTCCTACTATTGTTAATATCTTACTGTCATATGGTACACTTGTTGCAATTAAAGAGCCAATATTAATGCATTCTTGTTAACTAAAGTTCATACATCATTCAGATTTCCTTAGTTTTTACCTAATGTCCTTTTTCTTTTTTGCGGGGCGGCAGGGGGGGGTCACACTCCACAGCATTTGGGATCTTAGTTCCCCAACCAGGGCTCAAAACCACATTCCCCAAATTGGAGGGTGGATTCTCAACCACTAGACCACAGGGAAGTCCCCTACCTAATGTCCTTTTTCCGTCCTGGGATCGTATCCAGGACACTACGTTACGGTCAAACATCGTGCCTCCTTGGCCCCTTCTTGGCTGTGACAGTGTCTCAGACCTTCCTTGTTTTTGATGAGCTGGACAGTTCTACAGAATGCTGGTCAGTATTTTTCTGAATGTTTCACAATTGAGATTTGTCTGATGTTTTTCTCATGACTTGACAGGTGCGATGGGTGTTTTGAAAGACCCCAGAGATAAAGTGTGATTCTCATCACATCATATCAAGAGTATACACTATCACCATGAATTATCACTGTTGATATGAATCTTGATCACCTAGCTGAGGAAATTGTCAAATTTCTCCGCTGTAAAGTTCCTCTCCCCTCCCCCGCTCTCCTTGCTGTCCTCTATGAAAGAAAGACGTTAAGTCAAGTCCACCCCTAAGGAGTGGGGAGTGATGCTCTGTTTCCTTGAGTTATGGAGTACATTCATAAGTTACTTGGAATTCTTCTTCATAGGAGAGTTGACCCTTCATTCCCATTTTAAAAATTCAATTCATTTATATCAGTATAGACCCATTGATATTTATTTTGTACTTGGGTTATAATCCACTATTACTTTATTTTCTTGTTTTCCTTTGACCTTTGGGAACTGGGTTAGTTAGTCGCTGGGTTCCTTTGACATACCCCATTATCATAGGTTTTGTATTTGTTGGTTTTTAGCACCTCTTTGCTCTCTGATAGAATTAGATGCTCCAGGCTCCTCTTGTATATTTCATGCTCCATAGAATCTGCCAATTCTACAAGGGGTTATCATTTTTAACCTGGCCTCTGCATCTTGAAATTGCAGAATGTCATATTGAAAGATGTCTGAATACCATCTACTCCACCCCTTTGTTTCTCGATAATTTAAAAAATACATTTGTTTATTTGGCTGTATCAGGTCTCAGCTGCTGCACATGGGATCTGTCATTGTGGTGCGCAGGCTTCTCTCTGGTTGTATCAGTAGGGCTCAGTAGTTTTAGCACTCGGGCTTTGTCGCCCTGTGGCATGTGGGATCTCAGTTCCCCTACCAAGGATCAAACCCATATCCTCTGCATTGAAAGATGGATTCTTAACCACTGAACCACCAGGGAAGTCCCCACCCCTCACTAATTTTTATTCGCAGAAGTAAAACAAGAAACAGATTGAATTGCACTCCAAGAGACCTCCTGGAAATTGCTTTCTGGAATACATTTTATTAGAACTTGCTTTTATATTACTTTCCCTTGCTCCATAAAGTCGAAATACAACTAAAATACAACTTCTGATGAGCAGAGACCTCTAGTTAGTGCTGCTGTTTAATGCAGGTCTTGCTGGAGATGCTCAAAGCTTGAGCCCTTTTGCTACCTAACTTGATACTGGACCTTATTCTATACAGGCGTTTGGCTACATTTTCTTTTTATAAAGACATTAAGTATTTGATGATAATCATTCCCATGGAGACTGTAAATTGCATTTTCTTAGGGAAACAGAAATGCTTGCATTTTATCACTGTACTTATTGCATAATTGATTTTTACAATTTTATTTATTTATTTTTGGCTGCACTGGTTCTTTGTTGCTGTGCAGGCTTTCTCTAGTTGCAGCGAGTTGGGGCTACTCTCTAGTTGCCATGCGCAGGCTTCCCATGCAGTGGCTTCTCTGGTTGCTGAGTATGGGCTCCAGGGCGCACGGGCTTCATTCGTTGTGGTGCATGGACTTAGTGCCCCATGGCATGTGGAATCTTCTCAGACCAGAAAAAACCTGTGTCCCCTGCATTGGTTGGTAGATTCCTAAACACTGGACCACCAGGGAAGTCCATCACGATTTTAAAGCTAAGGCGTTTGCGCAAAAAGTGGACTGGATTCTAAAAGGAAGCAATCCCCTGGTTAGGACAGTATAGGAATACCAAAGGCGCCAACTCAGAGTCCAGGCCAGGAAGAATACTAAAGGGTTAGCGGTGTCACCTGCTGAATACTGAAAACCTCTAACCTGCATCACGTATCTGCTTCATCTGGGAGCTGGACGACCCTCTTTCCATCATCCAACAGAAACAAGACCTCAAGCAATATGACCAGTTTATTAAGAAGCCTCAACTCTAGGGGATGAATATGAAAAGATTTCATTTTCCCAGAAACTGTGCTCTGAAGATTCTCCTTATCCGCTGGATTCCCGTAATGACAGTTCGATTCTGTAAGGTGTTTGAGCTATTGAAAGAGCTTCATTTGGTTTTTAAGATTTGTTCTTGTTCATTTTAAGACCGCAGTTTCATTTTCTATTCAAAAGCCTTAAAAACCCACTCTCCCCACCCGTCCTTATCTTCAGCACAGGCTGCAGCAACTGTGTCTGCTCTCTCCCCTTTGCTCTTTCTCCATCCTTCCTTCCTCTCTGTTTCCCTTCCTCCCTCCCTCTCTCTCTGTCTCTGGTGCTTGGCCTGAAGTCACCATCTTCCATCTGGGAGGGGGCCTGCAGAAGAGTTCAAAGGTATTTTGTTCTGTCTGTTCCTTGAGGGCTTCCCAGGTGGTGCTAGTGGTAAAGAACTCAACTGCCAATGCAGAAGATGTAAGAGACGCAGGTTCGATCCCTGGGTCAGGAAGATCCCCTGCGGGAGAGCATAGAGACCCACTCCGGTATCCTTGCCTGGAGAATCCCATGGACAGAGGAGCCTGGTGGGCTGCAGTCCATGGGGTTGCAAAGAGTCAGACATGACTGAAGTGACTCAGCACCCACGCACAAATTCTTTGAGAAGGAACCAGGACCCTGCACTATCGTTTCTTGGCTGCTCCGCCTTTGCTTCTGTGTTTCCTCCCTTCCCTGATTAGCAACTGTTTGAACCTGCCCTTTGGAACTCAGGGGAGGACAAGGAGGCTGAATGAAATCCATTTCATACAAACCAGAGAGGGGGGACACAGGGAGGATTTGTGCCCTGGAGGGCTCCAGAGGATCCTTCTCCATTTTAACCCTGTGCAGCCCTCTCTGGTCTTGTCCAGGATAATCGAGTCACTCTGTTCTCAGTAGCACAGGACTTCCTGGTCACATCATCAGAGCAGGAAGAGTTCTCCATCTTTCCCTCCCTATCATGGGCCTGGGGCAATCTCAACGGATATTAAGGATGCCTGTGGACCAAGGCCCCCACAGTGGTTCTCAAAGTCCAGGACTAGCAGTCTCAGCATCACCTGGAACTTGATAGAAATGCCAGTTTTCAGGCTCCAACCCAGGCCTAGCAAATCAGAGATTCTAGGGGTGGGACCCAGCAAGTTGTGGTTCAACAAGCCCTCCAGGTGACTCTGATGGCACCAAAACATGAGAACAACTGCTTCAGGGTGCACAGTATTCGTAATTTTTTTCAGCCACACACCTGAGCTTACATGTTCAACTTCTTTAGATGTCTGTCTCTATGCAGTTAAAGTGACTTTTCTAAGTTCCAATAGCTACTTAGCAGCAGTAGAACCATGGTCTCTAAACTGGTAGAATTAATGATCTCTAGTGATTTCAGGTGGAGCTATTTCCATAGTGCAAGGGGGCATCAGCTCTGAGCATACGTAAAGGAAAACTTTTCCTTGCTCACAGTATTTCTGACCCTGGATGTGTGGGTTTTTCCGTATCAAGCAGTTCTCCAGTTCTTGGAGGACACTAATTGAGTGTCTTACCATTTAACTCAGTTATGACACTAATTGCTCAGAGTTAACACAGAAGCCCACAGGTTAAGACCTCAGCCCTACAAGACCGTCCCAGAGAGTCCAACTTGGCAACATTTGAGTTGTTGTTGTAGTTGCTAAGTCCTGTCTAACTTTTTTGTGACCCCATGGACTATAGACCACCAGGCTCTTCTATCCATGGGATTTCCCAGGCAAGAATACTGGAATGGGTTGCCATTTCCTTCTCCAGGGGATCTTCCCGGACCAGGGATCAAACCTGCCTCTCCTGCACTGGCAGGCCAGTTCTTTACTACTGGGCCACCTGGGAAGCCTAACATTTGAGTTGAATGGAGCCAAAAGCAGAAACAGAATTCTTAAAGAATCAACAAGCATAGTTTTCCAATAACTTCAGTGGTCCAGCCTCCAGCCAGCCCCATTTTCTGCTCCTGACAAATGCCTAAGTGATGGATGGTTTGAGAGAAAACACACAATCGATGATTCCATCATTTGATGGTGAAAGGAAAACATCCACGGACAGTCTCAGTTTGGGATGGGGGTGGAGGGACAGACTTACACAGAGGCACAAAGAGGGACATGGTGGAGGGGGAGGATCCAGGGTGGTGCTGGGACCATGCCACCCCTCACAGGTTGCCTGCCTTCCTAGTGAAGCCACCCCCCCTGCAGTTCTGGTAGGTCCATCTGTACATCCCGTTCCTAGGTGGGATTATGTTTGTTCAGCTGTGCTCACACCTGGACGGACAGACATCAGCTGATAAGTCTTCTTAGTTTTCTACTGCGCTTCCCTCTCCCTGAATGTATCTCAATCAGAGCAATTGCTTTCTTTAACACTTTGGCCAATCCCAGCCTCCACACACACACACACACACACACACACACACACACACTGCACTTTTCACAACAGAGAACAATGCTCTTCATTTTCTAGCACAAGGAATTCATCTGTATTCTTGTAGCAGGAGCAACATCACCTGGGAGTTTACTAGAAAGGCAGAGTCCCAAGCCCCACCCCAGAGCTCCAGAGTCAGAATTTGCATTTTAACAACCTCCTCAGGAGACTGATAGGCACCTTACATTTATTTTTAATATTTATTTTTATTCATTTATTTGCACTGGGTCTTACTTGTAGCATGCAGAATCTTCAGTTCCAGCATGCAGACTCTTAGTTGGTGGCATGTAGGATCTAGTTCCTTGACCAGGGATCGAACCTGGGCCCCCTGCATTGAGAATGCAGAGTCTTAGACACTGGGATCACCAGGGAAGCCCCAGCACCTTAAATTTTGAGGAGCGTTAACCTGGTTTAACTTCATGGGAAAGCTCCACTGGTGCCATTTCTACTAATGACTGTGTCACGGTTCCATCACTACTCCTCAGGGGCGGCCGAGAGCATGAGATTTTATGCCCTGCCCCTCAGTATAAGCTTCAGAAGGGATACAGCCAGGATCTCCCAAAGTTGTCTTATCATGAAAAAACCCTGGGAGCTTTTTCACTGAAAAATTACAATGATAATAATTTTAGATCTCATTTAATCTCCCACTTGAGAGTTGAAAAAACGTTTGAGTGCATTGAGTGCATGGGGATGACCCAGCAAGGGGTGTTGGCCCCGACCATCCCAACTCTACCCAAGACGACGTGCTGTTTCTAGTTCACATCTGCTCGTGTCCTACCAGTGTTCACACATCTTGAGTCTGTCTTGGGGCGTTGAAAGGTGAAAACTGTGATTAATGGAGAGCAAATGTGGTTGTGTGATGTGAATAATGACTTTCACAATCTCTCTGAGCCTCGAACAATCTAGTTTGCAAAGTACTTCGATGTGTCAAATCCGTGGGAGTCAGAAGCAGCAGCCATGAGCACATGCATTTTCATAGCTAAGTGTCTGAGTGTTTCCTATTGTTGGAGGGCTGTTACTGGGACACCAAGCTGGCCCTGTCAAACCGAGGTCGGTGCCCAGAGCGGTTGTACTCCTCGTAGATACAACGTGTCCTTGCTGAATTCCCAAGAGCAGGGGTCGCTGTCCTCATCCCAGGATCCAAATGTAGGAATCCAAATGTAGGAGTAGGAAATGCCAACCCACTCCAGTAGTCTTGCCTGGAAATTTCCATGGACAGAGGAGCATGATGGGCTGCAGTCCATGGGGTCGCAAAGAGTCAGCCGAGACTGAGCCCCAGGAGACAATCGTGATATAGAAGGTTTGGTAGCTTCCCCACGGTTGGAAACATATGGTCATTTGGACTCCCACCAGATTGTCAGAGTCCTTTGCCAAGTTTATCAAATCAGTACACGTCTTCCAAGATTCCATGATGACGTGAAAACCAAGCTGAGGCAGCTGGGAAGTATGAGATGGAAGTAATCCTTTGGTTTCTTCTCAGAAACCCCATTGTGTGTCTTCATCGCATGGAGATGGTCAGAAAGCCTCTTGGGAATGAATTAGTGAACACCAAGAGCATTCCTGAAAGAATATGGTAGATGTCCCCAAGTATTGTCTGAGGAAAGGGGCACTCAAGGCTGAGACCTGATACCCAGTGGGTCCAGTGCCCCCTGGAAAGGGCTAGAAATATCCCTTGGGTAGATAGATAATCTAACACAATGGCTGAGATCAGGGAGCTGACTATGGCCACATATGTTCCATGTGAACTCAGCAAAGATACTGCAGTGCCCTGGGCCTCAGTTTTATCATATATAAAATGAGGACTAAAAACAGTTCCAATGTCAGAGAATTGTTAGAGGGTTAAATTAATTTACATGAAGTGTTCTGCACAATTCCAGGCATGTAGAAGATACCCATTGATTTCATCTTTATCATTTCACTAAAAACTTTATTTGCTAGACTCTAAGCCCTGAAAGTGGACTTCCCAGATGGCACTTGTGGTAAAGAACCTGACTGCCAGCGCAGGAGATGTAAGAGACATGGGTTTGATCTCTGTGTCAGGAGGTGGGCATGGCAATCCACTCCAGTATTCTTACCTGGATAATCCCCTGGACGGAGGAGCCTGATAAGCCTGATTAGCCTGATAATCCCCTGGAAACTCGAGGGCTACAATAGGGTCTCAAAGAGTTGGACAGGACTGAAGTGATTAGCACAGCACAAGCCCTCAGGGTAGGTGTTAAGGTTCGTTTGTCTTGGTCCTTGTGGCCCAGAGCCTGGTGGAGGGACCACTCATGACAGGTACTTGATGAATGAAAAGATGATGAAAGTTCTCCACCAACCAGGGACACAGGCTCTGGTATTCTTGTTGTGATTGTCCCAAATGGTTGATCATCTTCTAAATACTGTCAGTGAAAACATTAATCAGTCAATATAAGAAAGAAATGGAAAATTTTATTTGAGCCAAACTGAGGATTATAAGCCAAGAACAGCCTTTCAAAAAGTTCCAAGAACTGTTCTGCCCATTAGAGGTCAGAGCACAGTTACGTCAGGCCTCCCTGTCCATCACCAACTCCCAGAGCTTACTCACACTCATGTCCATTCAGTCGGTGATGCCATCCAACCATCTAATCCTCTGTTGTCCCCTTCTCCTCCCACCTTCAATCTTTCCCAGCATCAGGGTCTTTTCCAATGAGTCAGTTCTTTGCATCAGTTGGCCATAGTATTAGAGTTTCAGCTTCAGCATCAGTCCTTCCAATGAATATTCCAGACTGATTTCCTTTAGGATGGACTGGTTGGATCTCCTTGAGTCTCCAAGGGACTCGAAAGTCTTCTCCAACATCACACTTCAAAAGCATCAATTCTTTGGTGCTCACCTTTCTTTATATCCCTACTTTCACATCCATACATGACTACTGGAAAAACCGTAGCTTTGAGGAGATGAACCTTTGTTGGCAAACTAATGTCTCTGCTTTTTAACAAGCTGTCCAATTTGGTCATAACGTTTCTTCCAAGGAGCAAGCGCCTTTTAATTTCATGGCTGCAGTCACTATCTGCAGTGCTTTTGGAGCCCCCCAAATAGTCTCTCACTGTTTCCATTGTTTCCCCATCTATGTGCCATGAAGTGTTGGGACCAGATGCCATGACCGTAGTTTTCTGAATGTTGAGTTTCAAGCCAACCTTTTCACTCTCCTCTTTCACTTTCATCAGGAGGCTCTTTAGTTCTTCTTCACTTTCTGCCATAAGGGTGGTGTCATTTGCATATCTGAGGTTATTGATATTTCTCCCAGCAATATTAATTCCCTGGCTTCCCTGGTGGCTCAGATGGTAAAGCATCTGCCTGCAAAGTGGGAGACCCAGGTTTGATTCCTGGGTCGGGAAGATCCCCTGGAGAAGGAAATGGCAATCCACTCCAGCACTCTTGCCTGGAAAATCCCATGGACGGAGGAGCCTGATAGGCTACAGTCCATGGGGTCGCAAAGAGTCGGACACGACTGAGTGACTTCACTTTCACTTTCTTTCGATCTTAATTCCAGTTTGTGCTTCATCCAGCCCAGAGTTTCTCATGATGTACTCTGCATATAAGTTAAATAAGCAGGGTGACAATATACAGCCTTGATGTACTCCTTTCCCGTTTTGGAATCAGTCTGTTGTTCCATGTCCAGTTCTAACTGTTGCCTCCTGATCTGCATACAGATTTCTCAGGAGGCAGGTCAGGTGGTTTGGTATTCCCATCTCTTGAAGAATTCTCCACAGTCTGCTGTGATCCACACAGTCAAAGCCTTTGGCATAGTTCATTAAAGGAGAAGTAGATGTTTTTCTGGAACTCTAATGCTTTTCTGATGATCCAACGGATGTTGGCAATTTGATCTCTGGTTCCTCTGCCTTTTCTAAATCCAGCTTGAACATCTGGAAGTTCATGGTTCACGTACTGTTGAAGCCCAGCTGGGAGAATTTTGAGCATTACTTTCCTAGTGTGTGAGATGAGTGCAATTGTGCGGTAGTTTTAACATTCTTTGACATTGCCTTTCTTTGGGATTGGAATGAAGAATGACCTTTTCCAGTCCTGTGGCCACTGCTGAGTTTTCCAGATTTGCTGGCATATTGAGCACAGCTCTTTCACAGCATTGTCTTTTAGGATTTGAAATAGCTCAACTGGAATTCCATCACCTCCATGAGCTTTGTTCATAGTGATGCTTCCTAAGGCCCACTTGACTTCACACTCCAGGATGTCTGGCTCTCAGTGAGTGATCACACCATCGTGATTATCTGGGGCATGAAGATCTTTTTTGTATAGCTCTTCTGTGTATTCTTGCCACCTCTTCTTAATATCTTCTGCTTCTGTTAGGTCCATACCATTTCTGTCCTTTATTGTGCCCATCTTTGTATAAAACGTTCCCTTGGTATCTCTAATTTTCTTGAAGAGAGCTCTAGTTTTTTAGATAGAGGACTGTATATTCAATTATATATATATATTTATAGTATTTTTATTTTTATTATTATTACGTGTTTATTTTTGGCTGCACTGGGTCTTCGTTGTGGCACATAGGTTGCAGAGCATGGGCTTAGTTGCCCCGAGACATGTGGATCTTCCTGGACCAGGGATCATAATCCATGTCCCCTGCATTGGCAGGCAAATTCTTAACCACCAGACCACCAGGGAAGTTCTCATTTAGTGCTATATTATTGATGGTTTACACCATCCAGATCTACAGGGATAGAGCAAGTAGTGGTTCATTGTGGCTCCTTCGGAAATTGAGGAGAGTTATCTCCCAAGGAGTTGTGACCCTTTGTGAGATTAAGAAGGAATGTTATCTTCAAAGGAGGTCTGGTGGATACAGAGGCACATTAAAGGGAAGGGAGGAGGCCCAAAGAGGCAGAGAAAAACGTTATATTTAAATTTTTCTTGTCTTCTCATAAAATATGAATTATTTCATCAACACACAGGAGCCAGAGGAAGATCACAAACAAAAGAAAGTCTAGAGGAGACCACTCTTAAAAATAAGATAAAGTTAAAATGTATCTGTTGAAGCAGGAAGCTTTGAGGAAAGGTTTAAGAATGACAAGTGGAAAGAGATGCGGACAGACGAGGGGGCCATGGGTGGACACACACAGGTTTTCTGGGCTGACATGAGCAGAGCCAGGACAGAAGAAGGCAGGGAGGTAAGAGGCTGTGGTCCAGAACCAGGCTCCTTTTGCCCAAGTCAAAACGCTGACACGCCCATGTCTGCAACAAAGAGAGGATTTATTCACAAGGTAGCCAAGGGAGAAGAGGAGAAAACAAATCTCAGATGTGCCTTCCCAAAGGCGAGAAGCTCAAGGATACATGATAAAGAAGCAGGGTGGTCTAAGGTGTGGGGAGCCTGGGGATAGGTGATTGGGAAAAGGTGTGGTCATCCTCGTTCTGCACAGGTGTAACCAAGCTCCAGGTGGCCGCACGTTCAAAACTGAGGCTTAGCATGATCTGAGGACAGAGCTTTTGTTGCTCTGAGGTGAAAAGGTCGCTGAGCTGACATTCAGGCATGCCCAGTTAGAGGGACGGATGTCCTGGCCAGTCTTAACTAGTTCGAAGCTCTAAGTAGATGCAACTGACTTCCAAGTTTCAAGAGATCAATGCAGGCAAACATCTTACTGTTTAGGTTCTGTGCGGCTTGGAGCACCTACAAGTCTTTCGTAGCAACAGTTAAGACGCGATTACCCAGGGTTCCACCGGTGGGGCGGGGCCTCGGGGGTCCCGGCATGGAGACCAGGCGGCTGCACTGCCCGGCATCCGTTCTGGCTGGGGTGGTACCCATCGCTCTAGCCCACGTTACTGGACAGAAAGTTAGAATAATTCTTGTGAAGTCAGGGGTCCTGGTGTGACTTAAACAAAGAGAAACAAGCACCTGGTGGTACCGGCTCCAGAGATAACCTAGGCAGGAGCCTCAGGAAGGGACTGCGCGTCTCCTGAACCGAGGTGCTCCTGTGGACCACGACACTCCTCCCAAGCTTGTCCCCTTTGTCTCCTCACACTTCCCTTCAAACGGCTTCGTGCGGGGAGGGAGGTGGTCACGATCAGAAGGATGGAGCTACTTCCCCAAATCTAGAACGGGATCAAGAGCCCAGGACCCCGTTTATCCTCCTGTTGGGTGAAAAAGCCGATTTGAGCAGTATCCAGGAATCAGCGGACCCTCCGGTGGCCACCACCGGCCGCCTCCTTGTTCCGTGTCTGTCTCCAGCCACCTAAGGACCAGCCTCAGCAGCTTTGTGTGAAGTTCCAGCTCACTGCCTCCTCTCTGTCCGAGCTCATGGAGTCTCAGAGGTAAGGCCTCCAAAATTTGTTAAAAGTGCTCTTTTCTTCCCCTGTTTATAAACTGAGGTATTGTTGATTTGGGGGCTTCCCCGGTGGCTCAGTGGTGAAGAATCCGCCTGCCAATGCAGGAGATGCGGGTTCGATGCCTGGGTTGGGAAGGTCCCAAGGAGAAGGGAATGGCTACCCACTCCTGTATTGTTGCCTGGGAAATGGACAGAGGAGCCTGGTGGGCTACAGTCCATGGTGTCGGCAAAGAGCCAGACACAGCTGAGTGACTGAACAACAACAAAATTGTTGATTGACAGTATAAGTTTCAGGGGTACAATGTAGTAATTCACAACATTTAGAGGTTTTTACCCCTTTTATAGTTATGAAATATCGGCTATATTCCCTGTGTTGTACAATATATCCTTGTAGCTTATTAATTTTATACGTAGTGGTTTTTACCTTAGCCCGTCTTGCCCCTCTGCCCACTGGTGACCACTAGTTTTCTCTCTACATCTGTGAGTCTGTTTCTTTTTCATTTTATTCACTAGTCTGTAATATATTGTAGTTTCCACATGTAAGTGATTTATCATACACTTTTTGTCTTTCTCTGTCTAACTTATTTCATGAAGAGTAATGCCCTCTAAATCCATCCATATCGCTACAAAAGGCAAAATTTCATTCTTTTTTTATGGCCAAGAGATATTCCACTGTGTATATCTGCCACATCTTTATCTGTTGATAGACACGTGGGCTGTTCCCGTATATTGACTATTGTAAATAATAGCTATGAACTTTGGGGCGCGTGCATCTTTTGGATTTAGTGTTTGCATTTGCATACATACCCAGGAGTGGAATTGCTGGGTCAAATGGTGGTTCTAATTTTTAGATTGTGAAGGAATCTCCATACTGTTTTCCACAGTGCCTGCACCAATTTACATTCCCACCAATAATGTGTAAGGGCTCCCTTTGCTTCAATCTTTGCCGACAGTTGTCTCTTGTGCCTTTTTGATGACAGACAGGTGTGAGGGCTTATCTCGCTGTGCTTCTGATTTGCATTTCTCGGCTTAGCGATGTCGAGGATCTTTTCGTGTGCCTGTTGACCGACCATCTGTGTGTCTTTGGGACAATGTCTACTCAGGTCTTCCGGCCATTTTTTTCATCAGGTTTCTTTTGTATGTTGAATTGTATGAACTGTTTTAAATATTGATATTTTGAATATTGACCCCTTATCGGATACAACGTTTTCAAGTATTTTCTCAAGAAAGTGCACTCATGTGTGAGAACAAGAGGGTGGGGGGCTGGCAGGGACAGAGGAAGCGTCTCGCGTGTCGCTCCTCCACCCAGAGGAGGAGGCTGGGGGCAACGGGGACAGACGGAGGGGCAGCTCCCTGGGAGAACCACGCTTGGAAAAGACCATGCCCCCACCTCTGCTTTTCCTCAAGGTTCAGCCCCTGCCCTCATGCCCAGCCCTGGGGTGGGTCCAGGGATAGCAGAGAGCAGCCGGCTGTGAGGAGGAGGACAGCATCGTCTCCTCCTCGTTTCTTTTTCCGTTTTTGTTATGGTAAAATACGTGTAATGTAAAACCTGTCATGAGTGACGCTTAGTACATTCACAGCGCTGTGCGGCCATTACACCCGTCACCTGGGTCCAGAACATTCCCGTCACTGCAGAAGGAGGCCCTGTACCCATTAACCGCTCCAATTCCACCTCCCCCGCCCCCCAGCCCCAGCACCACTAATCTGCTTTCTGTCCTTATTGGTCTGCTTATTCTGGACGTTTCGTACAAATAGCCTCACACAACACTTGGCCTTTTGTGTCAGCTTCTTTAACTTTTTTATTTCTCTGGCTGCGCCACACTGCATGTGTGGTCTTAGTTCCCTGACCAGGGATCGAACTCGCACCCTCAGCAGTGAGCGCTCAGAAGGCTAACCATTGGACCGCCAGGAAATTCCCTCAGCTTCTTTTACCAGTATCATGTTTCCATCCATGTTGTAGTGTGTGTCAGTACTTCACCCTTTTTATGGCCAAACAATATTCCCTTGTGAGGGTATACTACCTTTGTTTATCCAATCAGCGTTAGAGCTGTTTCCGCTCTTTGTTGCTAACAGTGCTGTCGTGCACATTTGTGTACGAGGCCTTGTGTGAACATGTTTCACTTCCTTGGGCTACATTCCCAAGAGAGCCATCGCTGGATCAAGTGGTAATTCTATCTTTAACTTTTTGAGGAACTGCAGATTTTCCACTGTGTTAGTTTTTAAAAAAAATAATGATAATAATTAAAAACAACAGTGTTCCATTACCTGGCAGCTACATGCCAGACCTTGGTTCTATACTCCTTCAGGAACCTCTAAGCCAGAATGACAGTGCTCATCACACAGATGGAGGGAAACAGGTACAGGGAGCTGGGGGAAATTGCCCAGAGTCACAGCCAATAATGGCCAACCCCGACTTACACCCAGAGTGCTCCAATGAGGAAGCTCAGCCCTGCCTCCTGGTGGGCCATCTTCATGCCTGGCCTGCTCTTCAATCTACCTGAGCTCCTGAGGGACTGAGGGGGAGAGAGAGGGAGGGTGATGGGCAGTTGTCATAATTGGGAAGAACTTGTGGGGATGACACGGAAGACACGATGGTTTCTCAATGAGTATCTTGACCCATCTTTTAAAGGCTTTTAAAAATTTTCTTTATTTTTGGCTGCACTGGGTCTTCGTTGCTTTGTTTGGGGCTTTCTCTAGTTGCGATGAACGGGGGCCACTCTTCGTGGTGGTGCAGAGGCTTCTCTTTGTAGGAGCTTCTCTTACTGCAGAGCACAGGCTCCAGGGTGAGCGGGCTTCAGTAGTTGCTGCACACGGGCTCAGGAGTTGTGGCTCGCAGGCCCCAGAGCATACGGGCTGCAGGAGCTGTGGCTTGTGGGCTCTAGAGCACAGCCTCAGTGGGTGTGACACCGGGCTTTAGTTACAGCATGTGGGACCAGGGATCGAACCTGCGTCCCCTTCAACGGCAGTGGATTCTTATCCACTGCGCCACCAGGGAAGTCCTTGACCCATTTGGAGGGTGCAGACTCTTTACTCTGATGACAGTATAAAAAAACTAAAAAAAATCAAGCCCAAACAGGTGTGTTTAGTAAAACTCAGCCACAAACAGGTGGAAATTTGAAAGCACTGATTCTCATTGAAATACCTCTGAGAAGGAATGAACAGGGAAGACCCCAGGGCTGCTCTGCGAGGGGTCCTCTGGTCGGCCTGGGTTGGGGCTGAACAGGGGGATTTTGAAGACCTCCAGGAACCCACAGGCTGCTTCATGCAGTCTTGAGGACTGGATGGTGCATCTTCATCTAAACTCTGTCCTGTGAAAGCCATAGACAGGGGCCCACAGGAGGGAACCACTCCCTGGGCTGGACTCTGACACCCACCTCCCCAGCCATCCTGCTTCGGCCCCAGACCTGTGGCATTTCCCGACAGGGAAATGTTTGGTGCATCGTAAATGAAGCCTGAGGATCCAGAAGCTCGTCTGTGAAAGAGCCTTATGGATGAACTTGACAAACGGCAAAGCAGTTTGCTGCAAGAGGGTAGACTGCTGGGCACTCCAGGGACACAGGTGGGCGGAGAGATCCAAGGTTAGCAGCAGGAATGCTGAGCTGGCGGTATTCAGCGCCCTTCACGCCCGGAACAGAATGCCTAGTATTGTACATTATAGCAGCAGTAAGAACAGCTAACGTACATTCAGCACCTTTCCCACGTCGGCATTGTATCCAGTGCTTCATATGCACTCCTGACTTAATCCAGACCACAGTCCTCTCTGGGGTATGCAGTTATTCTCCCCATTTTACAGATGAGGAAAGCACACTGAGGCCAAAAGAAGTCACAAAGCTAGTAAGTGGTGGAGCAGGTGCCAGGGCCAGGCATTCCAGGGGAGCCACTGCCTCGAACCTCCCACCAGGAGGGATGAGGCTCCCAGGACCCCTTGTCTGTGTGTGTGTGGAAGAGTCCAGCTGGAAGGACCCGCCTGGTATCTAAGGGAGCATCAAGGATGAAGAAGGGCCAACTGTCCTGACAAGGTTGAACGTGACCCTCAAGCTGGCCTCCAGCTCCCCAGGGGCCCAAAGCCATACCAGGGCCCAGTCCTGGGGCGATGGACCTTCTGGCAGCATCCAGTCCATGGGCCGGCAGTGGCTTCTCAGATGGTTATTGATGACAGTAAGGAGGGAGACGCGCGTGCGGGTGATCTGGACAAGTTGCTTTCCTCCTGTCTCCGGCAGCAGCCCTGGAGCAGCCTGGTGGGGCAGCCTGGCTCTTTATCTGCAGACTCAGGCGTGTTTCTTTGACCTTCCGTGGCTCTAAATGGACTTTGCTCCTGGTGGGTCCTCTCAAGTCCCAGGTGCCTTGTCACAGGGGGACATCTCCTTTCTCAAGTCGCCAGCTTTGCGGGGCTGTTGTGTGTGCCCTGGGGCCTCCCCTGCAACCCCAACCCAGGCTACAGACACGTCATCCTCCCAGCCCTCAGGCCACAGAGTGGTCCACAGGCAGAGCTGGCAGAAGAGGTTTCTGGTGGGTCCACGTCCCCTGCCAAAAGCCCCGGTGGTCAGGTTGCAGCCGGTTCTCACCCCTGTTGCCACAGGGAGCCTGGCTGCCCTCGCATTCCAGGTCTTCTGAATGGAGCTAGAGCCGTCCCTCCTGCAGTCCTTGGGTGATGGGATCTTCTTACTCCTGCCCACAGGTACCCATGCTTATTTCATTTAAAAATATATTTATTTTTGGCTGCACTGGCTCTTCATTGCTGAGTGGGCTTTGCTCTGGCTGCAGTGAGCAGGGGCCGCTCTCCAGCTGCGGTGAGCGGACTTCTCATTGCAGTAGCTCTTCCTGTTACAGATCACAGGCCGTGGGTGCCTGGGCCTCAGTGGTTGCAGCATGTGAGCTCGGTAGTTGTGGCCCCTGGGCTTTTTAGCTGCACATGGAGTCTCCCTGGACCAGCGATTGAACCCATGTTCCCTGCATTGACAGGCAGATTCTTACCCACTGTGCCACCAGGGAGGTCCAGGCCCCTACATTTAAAGGAGACCAGATAACCTGGGCTTGGACCCAAACCCTCTGACTCTAATGCAGTCTCTGCCACTGACTAGATGACCTTGAAATAATGAAAGTGTTAGTCGCTCAGTTGTGTCTGACTCATTGTGATCCCATGGACTTGTACTGTCTGTGGAATTCTCCAGACAAGAATACTGGGATGGGTTGCCATTTACTCCTCCAGGGGATCTTCCCTACCCAGGGATCAAACCCAGGTCTCCCATATTGCAAGCAGATTCTTTACTATCTGAACCACCAGGGAAACTTCAGGCCAGTTATTTAACTGCTCTGCACCTCAGTTTACCCATCTGTACAGTAGGGATGATACACCACTATCATGAGGTGGATGTGAGGATTGAAAGTGTTCATGTAAACAAATGGTGCCAGAACAAGTGGATATCCACAAGCAGCAGAAGGAAATTGCACAAACCATACACAAATGTTAACTCAAAGTGGATGAACGATCTAAATAAACACATAGAAAGATGCTCAGCATCATTAGTCATTAGAGAAATCAGATCAAAACACGAATGAGATACCACTTCACACCCACTGCAATGGTTCTAATAAGAAAGACAGTAACAAGTGTTGGCAAAGATATGGAGAGATTGGAACCATCCTGCGTTGCTGGAAGAAATATCAAATGGTACAGCCATTCTGGAAAACAGTATAGCAGTTCCTCAGAGTTAACCATGAAATTACAGTCTTACCCAGAAGTCTCGCTAGGTTCATCTGCCAGAACAGAAAACAGATGTTCACACAAAAGCTTGTATACAAATGTTCACAGCATGGCTATTCATGTAACAGCCAAAAAGGGGAAACAACTCAGAAGTCCGAAATCTGATGAAAGGACGAACAAGATCTCCTGTATCCAAGCAGTGGAATGTTTTTCAGCTGTAGCAAGATCAGACTACTGATTCACATGCCGTCATGGGTGACTCTTAGAGACGTGCTGAGTGAAAGGAGGTGGTCACAAACGACCACATTTTGAACAGTCTCTCTTTTTCCTTCTTGATAAAAGATTTGTTTATGGGTGGGAAAGGGTAAATCAGGGCCACCCTCAGGTGTGAGATGGTAAATCAGGATAGTGGGAAAGTCTGTCTGTAAAATCATCTAACAAAATATCATGCAAAATATCCTGAATGAGAAGCCTGGGAAAGAAGTGTCTAATACATGTGTGGGTTAGGATCTGGTGGGCAGTTTGCCCAAACTTCCACCAGGCTGATGTCCTGTGGCATCCCGTGCAGAGACTGGACTTAGCCCTGTTAATACAGACGACTGAGTGGTAGGTCCGAAGTCAGTTTTGGTGGAGTAGAAGTTGAGCTTCCCTGATTCTTATTGAATAAAGGAAAGTATGAGGAGACGCTCAGATAAGAAACTACTCAAAATGAAGAGCCTCCTTTTTCTAGTTTCCACATATATACATTAATGTATATTTTTCTCTTTCTGAGTTACTTCACTCCATATGACAGTCTCTTGGTCCACCCGTGTCTCTGTAGATGACAGTTTCATTCCTTTTTGTGGCTGAGTGATATTCCGTTGTGTGTGTATATATATATAAAACACATCTTCTTTATCCATTCTCTGTTGATGGACATTTAGGTTGCTTCCATGTCCTGGCTATTGTAAATAGTGCTACAATGAGCATTGAGGTGCGTGTATTTTTGTTTGAATTAAGGTTTTCTCTGGGTATGTGCGCAGGAGTGGAATTGCTGGATCAAGTGGTAGTTCTATTTTTAATTTTTTTTAAGGAACCTCCATACTTTTCTCCACAGTGGCTGTATCAATTTACATTCCCACCAACAGTGCAAGAAGGTTCCCTTGTATTCACACCCTCTCCAGCATCTATTTGTGGATTTTGTGATGGTGGCCTGAATGGTCCTTGTTACATGAAGTGTATAGAATAGGCACGTCCATACAGGCAGAAGGTAGATTAGGGGTTGCTTTGATGAAAGTGAAAGAGGAGAGTGAAAAAGTTGGCTTAAAGCTCAACATTCAGAAAACGAAGATCATGGCATCCGGTCCCACCACTTCATGGGAAATAGATGGGGAAACAGTGGAAACAGTGTCAGACTTTGTTTTTCTGGGCTCCAAAATCACTGCAGATGGTGACTGCAGCCATGAAATTAAAAGATGCTTACTCCTTGGAAGGAAAGTTATGACCAACCTAGATAGCATGTTCAAAAGCAGAGACATTACTTTGCCAACAAAGGTCCGTCTAGTCAAGGCTATGGTTTTTCCTGTGGTCATGTATGGATGTGAGAGTTGGACTGTGAAGAAGGCTGAGCGCCGAAGAATTGATGCTTTTGAACTGTGGTGTTGGAGAAGACTCTTGGGAGTCCCTTGGACTGCAAGGAGATCCAACCAGTCCATTCTGAAGGAGATCAGCCCTGGGATTTCTTTGGAAGGAATGATGCTGAAGCTGAAACCTCAGTACTTTGACCACCTCATGCGAAGAGTTGACTCATCGGAAAAGACTCTGATGCTGGGAGGGATTGGGGGCAGGAGGAGAAGGGGACGACAGAGGATGAGATGGCTGGATGGCATCACTGACTCAATGGGCGTGAGTCTGAGTGAACTCCGGGAGTTGGTGATGGACAGGGAGGCCTGGCATGCTGTGATTCATGGGGTCGCAAAGAGTCGGACACGACTGAGCGACTGATCTGATCTGATCTGAGAGGCATGGGCGAGGAAGGGAGGGAGGGAGAGTGAATATCAATACTAATGGGTCACGGGTTCCTTTGAGGAGTGATGAAAATCATCTGGGACTAGATAGTAGAGCAGATTGTACAACCATCTGAATGAACTAAAAACCACTGGATTGTATACTTTCAGTCGGCTTTGTGAATTACATTAAAATAAATGAGTTATATTGCATGTTAGTCCATGCAGGGACTTCCCTGGTAGTCTGGTGGTTGAGACTTCATCTTCCAATGCATGGCGTGTGGGTTCAATCCCTGGTTGGGGAGATAAGATCCTCATACCTTGGGGCCAAAAATTCAGAACATAAAACAGAGGCAATATTGTAACAAGTCAATAAAGATTTTTTAAACTGTTAATCCTTGTAAAGCACAAAACATGTAGACATTCTTTAGTCTCTAGTCCAGCCTGTGTCGGTGTAAGCACTGCCCAAGGTTCCGGGGCCCATCCAGTCTTGGCAGAGAAGAAAGCGCTCTCAGAAGTCGGCTGCTGGCTTCTCAGCCTCGCATCTGCTGCCCCTTGGGAGGTGTGCACTGTGAGCCTCCTGTGGGCGCTCTCTCTCCCTTTGGGGATCTTCTGATGTTCCAGTCTGGGATGTGTGTGCGTGCTCAGTCACTTCAGTCATCTCCAACTCTCTGCAATCCTATGGGCTGCAGCCCGCCAGGCTCCTCTGTCCATGGGCTTCTCCAGGCAAGAATTCTGGAGTGGGTTGCCATGCGCTCCTCCAGGGTGTCTTCCTGACCCAGGGATTGAACCCGTGTTTCTTATGTCTCCTGCATTGACAGACGGGCTCTGTACCGCTAGCACCGCCTGGGAAGCCCTCTGGGACGTACCGTCTGCATCTCTTTTCCAGCACACACAAGTGAAGACCCCCTCCCCTCCAGCCATCGCGTGTAAGCAAGACCATAAGCCAGGAGGCAGGGCTGCAGAGCCTGCCCTCTGAAACCAAATACTGCTGTCTCCGGTATCGAGAAGCAGGATCTTCTCTTTTCTTGTATTTCATGACAAACTCCCTTTTGTACTCCCCTTTGTACTCAGTGTTCTGGGTAATGGCGTGTCCGAGATGACAAGTTTAGAAAAGGAGAGGGGAGAGGCAGGCAGAAAGGGGAAACAGGAGAGCATTGGTGCCAGCAAGAGCTGAGTTCAAATCCTGCCTCCACCACTGACTATCATGTAACCTCGGGCCCTTTGATTCCAGTAAGAACACCTAACTTCATAGGACTGTTGTGAGGATAAAATGTGCCAAAATGCTAGAAAAACGGAAAGTGCAACATAACACGTGCAGCGTGCCTAGTCTGGTCTTGGCGGCCAGCTGGTGTTAGACAGTGGTAATCAGAAGAAATCCATTTTTATGATTCAAATCTGAGACGATGATAAATAGCTTGAAACCAAATGGATGTTCCCCGTTGTCAAATCCAAGGTCGGTTTCTGCCTGTTGCTCCCGCCGTCCCGCCCTCCGCCTCTCACTGTATCCCAGACACTGAAGACCCTCTGTCTGGGTTCCCATCCACCAGCTCTCCTCTGTGCTCCCTCGGTATGAGCACTCCCCCCAAAGACCTGTTCCAGATCCTCTTCCAGACTTTGCTGTCCCTCTCCTGGTGAGCCGCTCCCTCCTGGGGCTCTAAAGGTGCCTATAGTTTAAGGACTACACATGACATCATTTCCACACCTGCCAGTCTGCCCATGGAAACATCAGGCCACCACCTCACAGTCCACATATTCAAAGTCAAAAGGGCCATCTTTTCTGTCCCCCATTCTGAGTCTCTCATTTCAGTCAGTGGCACATCAACCTGTCAGCCATTCATTCATCATCAAGTCCTTCCTCCAATTAGTCAGATCTATTTCTACGATGCATCTGACTTCTTTAGGTCTCATTTCCATAGCCTCGTTCTTTTCTCTTTCTTTTTTTTTTTGGCATACGGGATCTTAGTTCCCTGTGCCCCTTGCAGTGGAAGTGCAGAGTCTTAACCACTGGACCACCAGGGAAGTCCCTAACCTTCTCTTAATGAGAGTCCAGAAGGCTGGCTCTTCACTGCTAGAAAAAACCCAGGATCCTGCCTAATCTGGCCCCAGCCTACCTGACACATTCATCTCCCCGTACCTCCCTGTGTTAGATTCATATCAGATGACCTGCCATCCTTGAGCTAGAAACAGTCCCTTGCCTTCCCCCAGGCTGATTCCTGAACTGGGATTGAAGTCAGTATTGGTCTGAAGGCAAATTTTACCAAGTGGCCTGTCTTAGCTTTGGAAGATGAGTAGGGAAATAAAACCGCTGTCAAGTACTGTCACTCAGTAATTGTCTGCTCAGGGAAGGCAAGCAGCTGGCAATGAGGCTGGCCCTTCACTGCACTTGTCACCTCCACCCCCCATGAAGAGTCCTGTTCACTGCCCCCTAATACCGCCTGCTCTGTGGGACCCCCTTCTATGTGCTCTCTTCACACCGCCTTCCTCCCCTGCGGCCTGTCCTTCTGGGTCAAGGACCCTGATTCCAGCCATACATCCCCTACAGCCTGAAGACTCATCTGACCACCCTGACTTGGGCTCTTAATGGCTGAGGCGGAAGCTGGGCCTTGTAATGAAGCGCTGGAGGCTGTGCAGAACTGTCCTGCACGCAGGCACCATGACCAGGAGGCGACTTTAATTCAATAGGAGTTAATTACACTTTGACTGTTGAAATCTCTCCCGAATCATTACATCAGGATGGAGTGAACTCAGCCCCACTGGGTGAAAGATCAGGTGACGGGACAGTCCCTGCAGATAACACTTCCCCGGAGGGCTCTTCCCCTCTCTGGAGATTGGGTGCAGAAAGCTGAGCTAATCTTAGCATTCAGCTCATAGTCCTCAATTCACCTGTCCCCTCCCCTACTCCAGCCCCCAACCAGAAGCACCCATTCTGGTAGGCTTATTGGATCCTTGGATGTGTGTTGGGGATGGGGCGTGTGGGGGTGCTATTCACTGGGTGTAATTACCTTCAGTGTGTGCAGTCTCCTGCATTGTAGGCGGATTCTTCACTGCGTGAGCCATTGGGAAAGCCCAGGAGATACATCTAGAAACTTACATTTTGCCAGCAAAGGGAAACCAGGTTTTGTCTGCATGTCTGCTCCTCTGGGAGTCTGTTTCCAGAATAGCCTACATTCTCTCCTTTCCCAGCCTCACCACCGACTCATCTCTCATCTTTTCTTTTTTTTTTTTAAAGCTTTGTACATTTTAGGTTTAAAAATTTTTGTTAGTTTGTTGGCTGCACTAGGGCTTTGGTGCTGCACTCAGGCGCTCTCTAGTTGGGGCGAGCAGGGGCTTACTCTGTGTCGTGGGGCTTCTCGTTGCCGCGGCTTCTCTTGTAGCGGGTCACAGGCTCTAGGCACACAGGCTCCGGTAGTTGCAGCTCTTGGGCTCTAAAGCATGGGCTCAGCAGTTGTGACACAGGGGCTTAATTGCTCTGTGGTGTATGGGATCTTCCCAGAGCAGGGATTGAACCCATGTCCCCTGCACTGGCAGGTGGACTCTTACCCACTGGGCCACCAGGGAAGTCCCAACTCATCTTAGGTTGTCTTAGTCTGGGGATCACTGAATCTCCTATAAAACAGGTGAGATTTAGGCAGAGTTTGACTGTAACAAACCCTCGGTATAATTCATTTGAGCTGATAACACCACAAATTTATTTATTGTACACAGGCCTCTGCTGCTGCAGGAAAGCTACATGCTGCTGCTGTTGCTAAGTCACTTCAGTCATGTCCGACTCTGTGCGACCCCATAGACAGCAGCCCACCAGGCACCCCCATCCCTGGGATTCTCCAGGCAAGAACACTGGAGTGGGTTGCCATTACCTTCTCCAAAGCATGAAAGTGAAGAGTGAAAATGAAGTTGCTCAGTCGTGTCCAGCTCTTAGCGACCCCATGGACTGCAGCCTACCAGGCTCCTCCATCCATGGGATTTTCCAGGCAAGAGTACTGGAGTGGGGTGCCATTGCCTTCTCCGGAAAGCTACATAGAAAAACTTAAATTTATTGATCATTAAGTTTCTCTACCCACCACCTTTGAAAACTGTTCGATGGGCTGGTGCAGATCGCCCCCTGGCGGCAGGAGAAAGGCACCAGCCCTGCTCTCTGTGTTCGTTCCAGTTCCCTCCAGGATGCTTCCAGAGTCTTTTCTTTCCCCAGCCTCTTGCGTTCTCCCAGCCACAGCATTCTCTCTGCAAGAGCACAGCCTCGCAGCCACTCACCCTCATCGCATTCCTCACGCCCGGCAGTCTGGCTGCTGCCTGCTGCCCTGAAGTCGCTCAGAAAGAAGTAGCCAGTGGACCCCCAGTCTGAACGCCCTCATATTCGCCGAGGAGACGTTTCTGCTGCTGCATTGGGTCCCCCTCTCCTAATCATGCTTAAAATGCCCTTTCTTTGGCTCACAGGATCCACGGTGTTCTGGTTTTCTTCTGCCTCTGTCATCCTCACCTCTGCCTCTTGTGTGACCCTCTCTCTCTGCCCATCCTAAACGTTTGAGCTCCTGATCATTTTCCTTCCTCTTCTGTCTTCACTTAGGGGCTTCCTATGTAACTCAGTTGGTAAATAATCTGCCTGCAATGAGGGAGACCTTTGTTCAATTCCTGGGTCAGGAAGTTCCCCTGGAGAAGGAAATGGCAACCTGCTCCAGTATTCTTGCCTGGAGAATCCCATGCACAGAGGAGCCTGGCAGGTTACAGTTCATGGGATCGCAAGAGTTGGGCACGACTTAGTGTTCTCTCTCATCTTTCGTGTCTTCATTTGCTCACTGTCTCACCCACTCACATAGTTTCAACCACCACCTGCCTGGACGCACGTGTCTGAGAACCTGCCTTTCTGTCCAGCACTCTCGCCTGCACGCTTGATCATGTATATACCTGCCTCCAGGACTTTGCTTTCCAGGTGCTCCAGAGGCCAGCCACTCAGACACGACACGTCCAAAATGGAAGTCCTCCCCTCCCACCCCGTCCCCCAGCTCCCACTGCGTGCCCCCATCTCTGCGGTCAGCACTGCCGTATCCCTCCTCAGTCATCCTGGACTCCCCTTGTCCTCTTACTATCTGTTGTGTGTTGAATTCTGTTCACCAAAAAAGGGGTTGAAATCCTAAGTCCTTGATAGGAAATAGGGTTTTTGCAGATACATTAAAGTGATGTCATGCTAGGCTTCCTGGTGGCTTAGACAGTTAAGAATCTACCTGCAGTGCTGGAGACCCTAGTTAAATCCCTGGGTCAGGAAGATCCCCTAGAGAAGGGAATGACAATCCACTCCAGTATTCTTGCCTGGAGAATCCCTACAGTTAATGGGGGTCACAAAGAGTTGGACATGCTTGAGTGATTAACACTTCATACTAGGCTAGGTTGGGGTCCTTATTCGAGCATGACTGGGGTCCCACTAAGGACCCCAGAAAAGAGAAACACAGGGGAAGGTCGGTGACCATGGAGCAGAGACTGGAGTGATGCAGGTACAAGCCTGGGAATGACTGGGATGCTCAGCCACATCCGGGAGCTGAGATGAGGCGAGGGTGGACTCTACCCAGCATCTCAGCGGGAGCATGGCCCAGCTGACACCTTGAGTCTGGACTTCAGGCCTGCAGAACTGTGAAAGGATACACTTCCCTTGTCCAGAGTCCCCCACTTGGTAGTGCCTTGTTATGGCAAGCCTGGAATCAAATCCACTGTCCAGGCCTCAACATCCCTGGCTTGGCCTCCCATGTGGACCACAACATCAGCCTTCTAACTGCCTGCCCAGCCTCCAGGCTGATCCAGGCACCTTCCACACGCACGGCCAGAATGATTCATCAGAAATGCGGGTGTGCCCTGAGACCCGCCGACTGCCCAGCCTGTCCCAGCTACTCTGTGTTCCCATGAGACCCAGAACAGCCTGGTGTTTGCTGACGAAATGGACTCAGCCTGTGTGCCTTCCACCCTTCTCCGTGTGGCCAGTTCCATCCATCCCAGGCGTCATTGGCCTGTGCCCTGCACTGGGGTCCCCAGCTCTTGGAGAGCACGCCCCACCCCAGTGCTCACTGTCCTGACCTTGTAGGAACCCTCAGCCTGAGAACTCTGAGTGCCTGCCATAAAACCAGGCCTTGATGGGGCTTCCCTGGGGGTCCAGTGGCTAAGACTCTGTGCTTCCTGTACAGGCGGCCCAGGTTAAATGCCTGGTCGGGGGACTAGATCCCGCACGCCTCAACTATAGACCGTGCATGCTGCAGTGAAGAGCAAAGATCCCACGTGCTGCAACTAACGCCCAGCGCAGCCACATAATTAAACGTTAAGTAACAAAACAGGCACTGGGTGGGTACTCTGTAAAGCTCTGTGAACCTGACCTTGAAATCTGACATGTCCAGGGCCTCAGGCTTTGGTGAAACAACAAGAGATGCCATCGGCTGAGGCCCGTGTCAAAGCCACCCTCTGCCAGCAGCCTCTGCCGACAGCCCTGGAGACTGGAGCAGACAGGCATCTTTGTTCACTGCCATCCGGTTCCCTCCTTTCCGAGAAAGAAGACGTCTGTGGCTCCATCGTGGGGCTGCTTGGCCCTGCATACGCCCACAACGTGAGCAGATTTAGACTTTCTAGAGCCCTGGGCACTCAGACTCCTGAGGTCTCATCACCCAACACGCTCAACACAATCAAAGACACCCTGCGTCTGACATCAAAGGTTTTTCCCATAAAAGTTCACCAGCCATGATTTCTCTTCATTGCCTCCATGCATGCCCAGGAAACTTCACAAAGAAAATTAAACCTAAAAATGATCACCCCACAGTAATGAGATGTTCACAAATAGAACATTAAGCAATTAATAAAGTGTTACATTCATTACTACCACTTTTATTAGTTATTTCATTGGATTTCCATTTTATGAGTTTTCTTTCTTATTTTCCCAGGGTTTTCAGCAGCTCCAGGCCTTGGGGTCTCTGCTCATTGGGACGGAAGAGCCGAGGGGGAAGGAAGCTCGCATCCTCAGAGAGGAACCCGGTAGGTGGAGGGCTGCAGCCGCGTGCGCCGGGCTCTGGGCAGGCTGGGAGCCCGCGGGCTTTGTCCTGGGCGGTGGGCCTGATGGGTCAATGGCCGAGACACCAAGGGCGTCCTGGTGTGTCACCATGCCAGGCCGAACGCAAGCTCTACCCCAGAAGGGAGGAGGCCAGAGCTCAGGGTCCCGCCGGCCCTTCGGGATCCTGTGAAAGGAGAGGCCTGGGGATGTCCAGGACTCCGCACAGAGCTGTGCCCGGAGCCCCGAGGTCTCAGCACCGCGCTGAGACCCGCTCCGGCCCAGAGCGAGAGGCTCCCGGTGGCTTCAGGGCGGGGAGGAGGGAGAGTGAGGGGCAGTGAGCACAGGCTCGGGCCGCAGGCAGACCCGGTCAGTGTCCCGGAGGGGTTGTGAAACCATCTCTTTTATTTATGGTGGCTGGGTCTCCGTTGCCGCGCAGGCTTTTCTGGAGTTGCGGCGATCCGGGGCCACTTTAGTTGTGCGCGGGCTTCTCGCTGCAGCGGCTCCCCTTGTTGCAGAGCACAGGCTCTAAGACGTGAGGACTTCAGTAGCTGTGGCTCGTGGGCTCGGTCATTGTGGCGCCCAGGCTCCGTCACTGCAGCACAACAGCCTAGTAGCCCCGCAGCATGTGGGATCTTCCCAGACCAGGGATCGAACCGGTGTCTCCTGCATTGGCAGGCGGATTCTTTACCACTGAGCTACCAGGGAGGCCCTATTTATATTTAAAAAAAAAAAAAAAAAAGTGTTTTGTTTATTGGGCTACAGCAGGTCTTCGTTGTGCCGTGGGGCACCTAATTTAACCAGGAGTTGAACCCAGGCACTCTGCATTGGGCGCGCTGAGTCTAAGCCGCTGGACCACCAGGGAAGTCCCTCCAGGCGGGTTCTTCATGAGCTGTGTTACCTCAGGCAAGTTCCTGAACCTCTCTTGTGCCTTATCTGTAAAATGGGAATATTTCAGAGTTACTGTAAAGTGTGGGGGATAATTTAAAACAAATCGGTGGTTTGGGAAGTTCCTCAAAAAGTGAAACTTAGAATTACTATATGGCACATGGGTCCCACTCTTAGGTATATACTCCAAAGAATGAAAAACAGGGACTCAAACATCTGTACCCAAATATTCATACAACAGTCCTGTTGTTGTAGGGCTAGCAACAATTACCAACAGGTGGGAAAACCCCAAATATCCATCAATGGATGAATGGATCAACTAAACATATCCATACAATGGAAAGTTATTTGGCCATGAAAGGAGTGAGGTATTGACACCTGCTACAACACAAATGAATCTCGGTATGTGCTAAATGAAATAAGCCAGGTCAAAAGGGCAACTATCATATTACATTTATATGAAATACCCAGAATAGACAAATCCGTGGAGATGGAAAGTAGACCAGAGTCTGTAAGGGAAGAAGGGAAGGGCCATGGGGTTTCTACTTGGGATGATGAAAATGTTTTGGATTAAAATAATGGTGATGGTTGCACACCTGTGTGAATATACTAAAGTCCCTGAACCACACACTTTAAAAGGGTGAATTTTATAATAGGTAAGTTCTATCTCAACAAAAAGCTAGAATAATGTTGCTCGTGTGTGTGTGTGTGCGTGCATGTGCGTGGGCGCGTGCGCTCAGTCATGTTCAACTCTGTGAGACCCCATGGACGGTAGCCTGCCAGGCTCCACTATCCATGGGGATTCTCCAGGCAAGAATATGGGGGTGGGTTGCCATTTCCTCCTCCAAGGGGTCTTCCTGACTCAGGGATCGAATCTACATCTCTTGCATCGGCAGGCAGATTCTTTACCACTGAGCCACCTGGGAAGCCCATGGCTCTAGTACTTAGAATCAAGCAACTCCAAGACCAATAAAGTTGAATCATATAGTCAAAAAAGCCAGACACCAGTACACTGGGTGCCCTCCAAGGACACGTCAGTTCTTCACATGGTGACCTTGAACTGTGCCCCCTCCCCAGCTGGGCTTGAGGGAAGAAGGAGTAAGCCTCTATCTCACTGCAGGGGCCAAAAGGAAGTCTGATAACACCTCCTCAATGACTTTCTCAAAAGAGCATCTTCTTATTTCCAGCTGCTTGATCAGCTCTAGCTGTCTCCCCAGGGGGACCCCAGTGCTGCACATGGGTGAAAGGGAAATTCAGGCGAATTCACCTGATGGATAAAAATGCTCACCAAACTCAGGAGACAAACAAAAGAGCACAGTGCGCGCTTCAGTAAAGAGTTAGGAAATATAGGAAAGAAACCAAGGATTTATTTTATTTAACTTATTTTTAAAAATCAGTATCCCTTGGTTTTTTAAAAAATATTTATTTGTATTTATTTATTTTGGCTGTACTTAGTCTTAATTGTGACCAGGAATCAAACCCAGGTCCCCACATTGGGAGCTGAGTCTTAGCCGCTGGACCGCCAGGGAAGTCCCTAGTTTTTATTTTATATTGAACTATAGTTGATTTACAATGTTGTGTTTCAAATATCCAACTAAGTGATTCAGTTATACATATATCCATTCTTTTTTCCCATATATTCATTCTTTTGCAGGTTCTTTCCCCATATAGGTTATTACAGAATATTGAGTAGAGTTCCCTGTGCTATACAGTATATCCTTGTTGATGATCTGTTTTTTATTTTTTAGTAACTTTTATTGGCATATAGTTGCTTTACAATGTTGTGTTAATTTCTGCTGCATGGCAGCTGAATCAGCTACTCATATACACTTCTCCCCTCTTGTTTTGGATTTCCTTCCCATTTAGGGTCACCACAGAGCACTGAGTAGAGTTCCCTGTGCTGGGCAGTAGGTTCTCACTAGTGATCTACTGGAATCATCTTTTTTTATATATCCTAGTGTGTATGTGTTAGGCTTCCCTGGTGGCTCAGACAGTAAAGAATCTGCCTGCGAGGCAGGAGATACATTAATTGCAACTCCTAACTCATCTTCCCTCCATGTTTCCCCTTTGAAGTCTGAATCAGTTTCTGTTTGGTAATTAAGTTCGTTCATGTCATTGTTTTCTTAGATGCCACATCTGAGTGACGTCATACGACATTTGACTTGCTTCACTTAGTATGATGATCTCTAGTTGCATCCGTGTTGCTGCAAATGGCATTATTCATTTTTATGGTTGAGTGATTTTCCGTTGTGTATGTACCACATCTTCTTTATTCCTCTGCCCATGGACATTTATTTTTATTTTTTTTAAATTTTATTTTATTTTAAAACTTTACATAATTGTATTAGTTTTGCCAAATATCAAAATGAATCCGCCACAGGTATACATGTGTTCCCCATCCTGAACCCTCCTCCCTCCTCCCTCCCCATACCATCCCTCTGGGTCGTCCCAGTGGTTGCTTCATGGCTATTGTAAATAGTGCTACTATGAACACTGGGGTACATATGTCTTTTTGAATTATGGTATTCTCAGGAGATATGCCCAGGAGTGGGATTGCTGGATCATATGGTAGTTCTATTTTTAGTTTTTTAGGGAACCTCCATACTTTCCTGCATTGGAGAAGGAAATGGCAACCCAGTCCAGTGTTCTTGCCTGGAGAATCCCAGGGATGGGGGAGCCTGGTGGGCTGCCGTCTATGGCGTCGCACAGAGTCGGACACGACTGAAGCGACTTAGCAGCAGCAGACTGTTCTCCGTCGTGTCCGTACCAGTTTACGTTCCCGCCAGCAGTGTAGGAGGGTTGCCTTTTCTCTGCACCCTCTGCTGCATTTGTTTGTAGATCTTTTAAATGATGGCCATTGTGACTTGTGTGAAGTGGTACCTCATTGTAGCTTTGATTGCATTTTTCTACTGATTAGTAATGTTGAGCATCTTTTCATGTGCTTTTTGGCCGTACACACACACACACACACACACACACACACGTATTTATCTTCTTTGGAGAAATGTCTGTTTAGATCTTCCACCAGTTTTTTGATTGGAATTTTTTTCTTTTGTGTTGAGCTGCATGAACTGTGTTTATATTTTGGAGATTAGCCCTGTATCCGGCTACTTCACCAGATTCGTAGGTGAGCTCTAGTAGTTTTCTGGTGTGACCGTTAGGATTCTCTATGTATAGCATCATGTCATCTGCAAGCAGTGACAGTTTTCTTCTTTTCCAATCTGAATTCCTTTGACGTCTTTTTCTTCTCTGATTACCGTGGCTCGGACTTCTAAAACTATGTTGAGTAAAGTGGTGAGGATGAACATCCTTTTCTGCTTCCTGATCTTAGAGGAAATGCTTTCAGCCTTTTTCTACTGAGAATGGTGTTAGCTGTGGGTTTGTCCTGTATGGCCTTTGTCTTGCTGAGGTAGGTTCCCTCTCTGACCACTTTCTGGAGAGTTTTTTTCATAAATGGGTATTGATTTTTTTCAAAGATGTTTCTGCATCCACTGAAATGACCATATGGTTTCTATTCTTCAGTTCCTTATAATGTGGGTACCACATTGATTGACTGATTGGTGTATGTTGAAGAATCCTTGCTTCCCTGGGATAAATCCCAGTTGATCATGGTGTATGATGCTTCTAATGTGTTGTTGGATTCAGTTTGCCTGTATTTTGTTGATGATTTCTGCATCTGTGTTCGTCAGTGGCATTGGCCTAGAAGTATCTTTTTTGTGGTATGTTTGTCTGGTTTTGGTATCAGAGTGATGGTGGCCTCATAGGATAAACTTGGGAATGTTCCTTCATCTGCAGTATTTTGGAAGAGTTTCAGAAGGACAGGTGTTAGCTCTTCTCTAAATGTTTGAATTCATCTGTGAAACCATCTGGTCATGGACTTTTGTTTATTGGAAAATTTTAAATTACAGTTTCAATTTAATACTTGTGATTGGTCTGTTCATATCTTCTATTTCTTCCTGGCCCAGTCTTGGAAGGTGGCACCTTTCTGAGAATTTGTCCATTGTGCATTTTGGAGGAATGTAGTTGTTTGTAGTAGTTGCTTATGATCCTTCGTATTTCTGTCAGTTGTAACTTTTCTTGTTTTATTTCTAATTTTAGTGATTTCAGCCCTCTCCCTTTTTTCTTGATGAGTCTGGCTAAAGGTTTATCAATTTTGTTTATCTTTTCAAAGAACCAGCTTTTAGTTTCATTGATCTTTTCTATTATTTTCTTCATCTCTATTGCATTTATTTCTGCTATGATCTTATGATTTCTTTCCTTCTACTAACTTTGGGCTTCGTTTGTTCTTTCTCCAGTTACTTTAGGCACAAGGTTGGTTTGAGATTTTTCTTGCTTCCTGAGGTAAGATTGTATAGCTATAAACATCCCTCTTAGAATTGATTTCAGTTCAGTTGAGTTGCTCAGTCATGTCCGACTCTTTGCTATCCCATGAACTGCAGCACACCAGGCCTCCCTGTCCATCACCAACTCCCAGAGTTTACCCAAACTCATGTCCATTGAGTACTCTTGCCTGGAAAATCCCATGGATGGAGGAGCCTGGTAGGCTGCAGTCCATGGGGTCACGAAGAGTCAGACACGACTGAGCAACTTCACTTTCACTTTTCACTTTCCTGCATTGGAGAAGGAAATGGCAACCCAGTCCAGTGTTCTTGCCTGGAGAATCCCAGGGACAGCAGAGCCTGGTGGGCTGCCGTCTATGTGGTCACACAGAATCGGACACGACTGAAGTGACTTAGCAGCAGCAGCAGCATATCCAGTGAGTCCGTGATGCCTTCTAACCATCTCATCCTCTGTCGTCCCCTTCTCTTCCTGCCTTCAATCTTTCCCAACATCAGAGTCTTTTCAAATGAGTCAGTTCTTTGCATCAGGTGGCCAAAATATTGGAGTTTCAGCTTCAACATCAGTCCTTCCAATGAACACCCAGGACTGATTTCCTTTAGGATGGACTGGTTGGATCTCTTTGCAGTTCAAGGGACTCTCAAGAGTCTTCTCCAACACCACAGTTCAAAAGCATCAATTCTTCTGCACTCAGCTTTCTTTATAGTCCAACTCTCAGATCCATACATGACTACTGGAAAAACCATAGCCTTGACTAGATGGACTTTTGTTGACAAAGTAATGTCTCTGCTTTTTGATATGCTGTCTAGGTTACTCATACTCTCCTTCCAAGGAGGAAGCATCTTTTAATTTCATGACTGCAATCACCATCTGCAGTGATTTTGGAACCCCAAAAGATGAAGTCTGACACTGTTTCCACTGTTTACCCATCTATTTGCCATGAAGTGATGGGACCAGATGCTGTGATCTTAGTTTTCTGAATGTTGAGCTTTAAGCCAACTTTTTCACTCTCCTCTTTTACTTTCATCAAGAGGCTCTTTAGTTCTTCTTCACTTTCTGCCATAAGGGTGGTGTCATCTGCATATCTGAAGTTATTGATGTTTCTCCTGACAATCTTGATTCCAGCTTGTGGTTCTTCCAGCCCAGGGTTTCTCATGATGTACTCTGAATATAAGTTAAATAAGCAGGGTGACAATATACAGCCTTGACGTACTCCTTTTCCTGTTTGGAATCAGTCTGTTGTTCCATGTCCAGTTCTAGCTGTTGCTTCCTGACCTGCATACAGGTTTCTCAAGAGGCAGGTCAGGTGGTCTGGTATTCCCATCTCTTTCAGAATTTTCCACAGTTTATTGTGATCCACACAGTCAAAGGCTTTGGCATAGTCAATAAAGCAGAAATAGATGTTTTTCTGGAACTCTCTTGCTTTTCCATGATCCAGTGGATGTTGGCAATTTGATCTCTGGTTCCTCTGCCTTTTCTAAAAGCAGCTTGAACATCTGGAAGTTCACAGTTCATGTATTGCTGAAGCCTGGCTTGGAGAATTTTGAGCATTACTTTACTAGCATGTGAGATGAGTGCAGTTGTGTTTGATTTGCTGTGACCCATAGATATTGGATTGTTGTGTTTTCATTGTCGTTTGTCTGTAGGTATTTTTTATTTCCTCTTTGATTTCTTCAGTGATCTATTAGTTGTTTAGTAACATATTATTTAGCCTCTCTGCGTTTTTGTTTTTTAGTTTTTTCCTTGTGATTTTTTTCTTTTAATCTTGTAGCATGTGATGGAAAAGCTGCATGATACGATCAGTTTTCTCACATTTGGGCTCGCTTGGTGGCCCAGTGTGTGATCTCTCCTGGAGAATGTTCCGTGTGCCCTTGAGAAGAATGTGTATTCTTCCGCTTTCAGATGGAATGTTCTGTAAATATCAATTAAATCCATCTAGTTTAACGTGTCATTTAAGGCCAGGAGGTGAAGGGGATTACTAGATAGAAACTTCCGGTTATAAAATGAATGTAACAGGGATGTAATACACAGCACAAACAGTACAGTCAACAGCATGGTAATAACTCTGTGTGGAGACAGATGGTAAGTGGACTGACGGCGTTGATCAGTTCATAATGTATGTGATTGTCGAATCACTATGTTGTTACCTGAAACTAATATAACACTGTAAATCAATCACGCAGTCATACTTCAGTAAGGGAAAAGAGACTCTCCAAGTGAAGTCACATTATGAAGGATTTCCACATATACATTTAGGGGGGCACAATTCACCCCATGAAAGGTGGCAGCAACTCACTTTGAAATGTGGTAGTCCTTGCCAGCTGTTGTTGGATGCCATCAGCCAAAACCAAGACAGAAGTTCTCATTTTGGGGGGGACAATTATAACACACAATTCACTGAGCAAAAAAAGATGGTATTTATACATATTTGGTTGTATATTTACTTTGTTGTTCAGTCGCTCAGTTGTGTCTGACTCTGCGACCCCGTGGACTGCAGCATGCTAGGCTTTCCTGTCCTTCACCGTCTCCCAGAGCTTGCTCAATCTCATGCCCATTGAGTCAGTGATGCCATCCAACCATCTCATCCTCTGTCGCCCCCTTCTCCTCCTGCCTCCTATCTTTCCCAGCATCAGGGTTTTTTCCAATGAGTCAGCTCTTCGCATCAGGTGGGCAAAGTATTGGAGCTTCAGCCTCAGCATCAGTCCTTCCAATGAATATTCAGGGTTGATTTCTTTTAGGATTGACTGGTTTGATTTCCTTGCAGTCAAGGGACTCTCAAGAGTCTTCTCCAACACCACAGTTCGAATTAGATGTTGGGTTTCTGAGAAATGTGTTGTGGTTTTTCTGAAGGTAGAAATAGATGCATACTATCCACCCAAGGTGTCTTGAGTTGCGAAGCGGGTACTTGTTCTGTGTGGTGTATATCTAAGCACCTATCCTCTGCTAAACAGCACTCAGTCAGCATTTCTTGTAACATGGGCCACATAAATACAGTGTCACAAGATGTTCTGTGAGTGGAAAATGAAAGAAAATCCACATAAGGAATGTTATATACTTTATTCCCTTCTTAGAGATTCACCAGACAGGATATGAATGCACAAAAGCACGCATCCTGTTAAGTGCCTTTCTTCCTGCGATTCATTGCCAAGCTTTCTCTTGCAGAAGCATCAGAATCAATACTGCGCTTCTGGGAACAGTCCCCTGAGAGGCCAGCCTTGTCTCCATACTCCCCTCACTGTCAGCACAGGCCACCCCGCTCGCCTGGACCAGGTGCCGGGAGGCCCGGGGGAGGCTGGGAGCTGCAGCACTTCTGACTCCATCCCCTGAATAGGGGTCCCCACCCAGATGCACCAGCTGTCAATGATGCAACAAAGCCATTCCCTTCCCTCTCTGAGCCACCATTGTCTTATCCAGAAAATACAGACATCTGGACCCCATAACCTACTAGTCATAATCTAGAATCAGAGAATTAATCCCTATAGAACAAAGTAATCCCCATAGAATAAAACCATTAGCCCCATCCAGTGTCAAGTTCTAATGCAACTTTTGGCTCCAGGAGCCTCGTGTGTGGACGTTTCTGAAAGGGACCTAGATTCTTCTCTGGCTTTATTGGTTGAGATACCACTCTGGTTTTGAGACCTAGCTTGAAACCCTTGACTTCAAAGGGTTTCCTAAGATTCTTTCTTAAAAAAATTTTTTTTTTAATGGCTGAGCCTTAGTTGCGGCATTCGAGCTCTCAGTTGCAGCATGTGGGGTCTAGTTCCCTGACCAGGGATAGAACCCAGGCCCCCTGCATTGGGAACGCAGTCTTAGCCACTGGACTACCAGGGAAGTCCAAGATTCATCCTTCACATAACCTGTGCAAAATAATTTCTGCCCACACATCCCCCACCACCCTCCTTTCCCAGAGTTCAGGGAGCAGGACACAGAGATGGGGGAGAAAGGATAAAGCCTTTGTGGCTTTGACCTGCTGTGTGATGCAGGGGTGACGGTGGGCACAATCTGGGAATAGCTGCCATGGGAAGGATCAGAGAAGCTGCAAGAGTTGAAAAAGCATGTGGTCAGGAGCTCTGAGTGTCCCATGAGATCACACAGGGTCCTCTGGACAGGCCTGCATGGCACTATCCAGAATCTCAAGATGTTAGGCGCAGGGTCAGGTGTAGATTCTGAGGCCATGGGCCCACCCTCTGTCACCATGCCGGAAGGGGAAGCTTGGTGCCCACTGCTGCCAACTCGAGGGGACCAGAGCAGGCTGCTGTGCATGTGTTTCTAGACAAAGTCACTCCCATCCTGCAAATGAGCACCCAGATGGCTTGTACCGAGGGACCCCCAAAGCTCCCCCTGTCTCCTCCTTGGAGCATCTCCACCGTCTGAGTGCAAGTCGATGCAGCAACTTGGTTTTGATGTAGATTTTTTAAAATTAATTAAATTATTTTCTGGCCATGCCGGGTCTTCACTGTTGAGCACCAGCCCTCACTGGCTGCCGCGAGCAGGGGCTGCTCTCCGTCACGGTGTGCGGGCTCTGCGGGGCGGGGGCTTCCCTTCTTGTGGGGCAGGGGCTCCCGAATGCTGGTCAGTAGTGGTGGCGCCCCGGCACGTGGGGTCTTCCCGAACCAGAAATCAAACCTGTGTGCCTTGTGTTGGCAGGTGGATTCTTAACCATTGGACCACCAGGGAAGTCCTGATGTGGCTTTTAACACGAAATTAACTCGCAGGTGTTTGGAGGCACGTTTCAGATGGACCCCACTTTAATAAAGAGGTGTATACCAGCCCTTTGAACTGAGAGAAAGCTGATAAATTAGGGCAGCAACTCTACATCAGGAAGGACAGGAGAAAAGAAGGGAGGGAGGGAGGGAGGTGTGTAGTGGTAATAGAGGTAAGTAGTCACTGGTTACCCACGAGGTCACTAGTAGAGGGACGGAAGGAGGGAAGGACCGCTAGCAGTGCTTGAGTCGGGGGAATTTGTATCAAGAGAGCCTATTTTTTGCCAGCTAGTTCCAGATGCATTTCCCGAGGGGTGCACCTTGAAACAGAAGCAGCTGTTTTCCCATTAATCAGACACATTCAGACACACAGACACACACAGACACAGACACACACAAACACAGACACACACACAGACACATGCACGCACCCACACGCACACCCTATCCAAACAAGCGGAGCGCCTGCTGGTTGGTCCAGCTAAAATATGTGTTCTCGTAGCGCCCTCTGGTGTCCAGACTGTGAAATAACAGAAAGCCTGGGCGGTTCCGCTGGAATTCCTGGGCGGAATGGCCATCATCTCCGCCGGTGGGGCCTAAGCCACACTAACCCTTACATACACAGGCCTGCTGCATTTCTTAGAGATTTCTCAGCTCCCAACTGCCACGAAATGAGGAATTATAGCTGTAGTTTCCTTTCTGAGTTCAGGTTAGGGACTTTTGCCCAGGGTATGTCACTAATTACCCAGGAGGTCGGGATATATATTTTATTATCAGGGGCTAGGTTATGATCCTTCAAATTATAACCCAGTAGACCCCAGTAAATAGTACTGGCAGTTTATATACAGGGACCTCATCCTTTCAGTTTGCATATTTCCACTGTACACATGAGGAAGCCCAGAGTCACAGAACACGTTAAAAGTGAACTACAATTTTGAGCCAAACCTGACTCTCTCCCATGTTGTGGAACCATATCATGCTCACTCCTAAGAAATGTTTATGAAACAGCTGGTGTGGGTTCATGACATCAGTATTAAGAAGGGTTTCCCAGGAGAACTGAAAACGGGTATTTAAAGAGATTCTCGTACCCAGATGCTCACAGCGATTATCATTCATAGTAGCTAAAAGGTAGAAGCCCTCCAAATGTCTGTCAGCTGCAGAATGGATACAATGTGATGACATCCAGGCAATGCAATAGTATTCAGAAAAAGGAGTGAAGCACTGACATGTGCTACGGCATGGATGGACCTGGGAAACAGGCCAAGTCAAAGAAGCCAGACCCAGCGGGTCACATGCTGTGTGATTCCACGTAAATGGAGTGCCCCGAATAGGCAGGTCCATGGCAGATGAGTGGTGCCAGGGTCTAGGGGAAGCAGGGCAACCGGGAGGGCTGCTGAATGGGGACAAGGCCTCCTTTTGGGGCTGATGAAAATGTACTGTAATTATATAGAGGTGGTGGCTGCGTAACATTGCGAATGTTCTCAATGCCGCTGGATTGCACACTGTAAAGTGGTTAATTTATGTTTTATAAGTTTCATCTTAATATAAAAAAGTTCTTGTTTATTTTTAAATTAATTTTAATTGGAGGATAATTACTTGATAATATTGTGATGGGTTTTGCCAGGCATTGACAAGAATCAGCCACAAGCATGCCTGTGTTGCCCCCATCCTGACCTCCTCTCCCACCTACACTGTCCCTTGTTTAGAAAGAGAATGAATGAAGGGGTTTCATATATCTCTTCAGAACATTGAAGAGTTTCCCAGTCTGCCTTAAGACAATTAATAAAACAACTTTTTCTGAACATCTACTCTGTCTCAAGCACTATTGTAGGAGTTGAGGGCTAAGCCTCGGTGGGGAGTGGGGCAAGAGAGTACCATCTCTTTGGCAGATGTGACATTTCCAGAGGGAAGTCAGACAATAAATAATACATTGTCAGACAAGGCAAGGTATGTTGTTTATTAAGTTGTAATAAGTGTCAAGAGGGAGAGAAAAGGAGTCAGTGTGTGTTGAGTGTGGGGAGTAGGCTAAGGAAGTCACCACTAAGCAGACATTGTTAGTAAAGATCTGAAGGAGATAAGCAGAGAGAGCCATGAAAGTATCTGAGGGAGAGAGGTCCAGGCAGAAGAAGCTGCATGTGCACAGGTCCTGAGGCAGGATCATGGCTAGAGGCCAGTGCGGCTGGATCCATGTGAGCAAGAAGAGGGGGATGGGAAGAGTCAGTCACCAAAGCCTTAATGGCTTTTCATTCTGGCTGAGATGGGAGCCTCTGGGAGGGTCTGAGCAAAGGAATGACTCTGTCATCATGTGCGTAAAACATGGAGAACATAATCAACAGCTATCAAGCCAACACTCACGTGACCACCACCAAAGTCACGAGCTAGGCAGTGGTCAGCCCCTTAGCAGCCCCAAGCAGACCTTCCTACCAACGCAGAGCCCCTCATACCCTGCCCTCCACTGAGCTTCCCTGCTTTTCATGGCTCTTGCTTCCTTTGTAGTTTAGCACCTATGTGCTCATCCCTAAAAAAAGTATGGTTTTTATGTTGCCTACTTTTGAATTTTTTATACATGGAATCATACTATCTGAACTTTTTATGGCTAGCTTTCAAAGTTTTTATGGCTACACTTTATTTTTCTAAGGTTAAACAGTGTTGCAAATATAATGTTTGTTCATTTTAGTTGTATAATATCCCATCACTTGTTGGAAATCACCTGAAGCTCTACTGTTTTTGTTTTGTTGAAGTATAGTTGATTTACAGTGTTGATTTCTGCTGTACAGCAAAGTGATTTAATTATACATATGTATACATTCTTTTCGGAGAAGGCAATGGCACCCCACTCCAGTACTCTTGCCTGGAAAATCCCATGGATGGAGGAGCCTGGTGGGCTGCAGTCCATGGGGTCGAGAAGAGTTGGACACGACTGAGCGACTTCACTTTCACTTTCCACTTTCATGCATTGGAGAAGGAAATGGCAACCCACTCCAGTGTTCTTGCCTGGAGAATCCTAAGGACAGGGGAGCCTGTGGCTGCCGTCTATGGGGTCGCACAGAGTCGGACACGACTGAAGCGACTTAGCGGCAGCAGCAGCAGCAGCAGCAGCAGCAGCAGCATACATTCTTTTTAAAACGTGTCTCCATTACGGTCTATCACAGGGCACTGAATATGGTTCCCTGTGCTCTGCAGCAGGACCTCTCTGCTTATCCATTCCATGTGTAATAGTTTAACGGTTTGCATCTTCCAATCCCAAATTCCCACTGCATCCTTGCCCTGCTTCCTTGGCAACCACATATGTGTTCTTTATGTCTATGAGTCTGTTTGTTTCCCAGATAAGCTCATTTGTGTCATAATTTAGATTCCACACATACGTGATATGGAGTTTGTCCTTCTCTGATTCGCGTCATGTAGTGTGATAATCTCTAGGCCCATCTATGTTGCTGCAAAGGATATTGTTTCACTCTTTCTTATGACTGAGTAATATCCATTTGATATATACGTGCCCTGTCCTCTTTACGCAATCGCCTGCCGACGGGCGTCTAGGCTGTTTCTGTGTCTTGGCTGTTGTGTTGGCTGCTGTGAACACAGGGGTGTGTGTAACCTTTTGAATTAGAGTTTTGTTCAGATATACGCCCAGGAGTGGGCTTGCTGGATCATGTGGTAGTTCCGTTTTTAGTTTTGTGAGGAACTCCTGTGCTGTTTTCCATAACGGCCGCAGGAGCCTACATTCCCACTCGCAGTATCTTAGGGTTCCCTTTTCTCCAGCACTTGTTATCTGTAGATTTTGTAATGATGACCGTTCTGACTGGTGTGAGATGGGATCTCATTGAAGTTTTGATTTGCATTTCTCTAATAATTAGCGATGCTGAGCATCTTTTCATGGGCCTGTTGGCCAGCTGTATGTCATCTCCCAAAGCTCATGTTGATGGAGGCGCGGTTGTTCCCAGTCGGGTTATTACTGAAAATGCTGCTCCAAACACTGGTGCTCAGGTGACCTGCGTGTCAGTCCCCAAGCTGTGAACTCAGAAGTGGAGTTGGTGGTTGATATGGGATTGAGATCTTCCTTCTAGACAAAGCCAAAGTGATATCCAGAGCGGCTGAGCTTACTCACACGCCCACAGTCATTGTTATCCTTGCCGGCAGTTGACACTATTAGATGTTTTGAGTTTTGTCATTCGGGTGGGTGTGTGGCCATATCTCATCAGGATTTCAATTTGCATTTTCCTGCAGACTAATGAGGCGTGCACCATTTCACATGGAACAGATCTTTGTATTTCCCTCTTTGGGGAGTATTTGTCAAAAATTTTACCCATTTTACTATTCAGTTGTTGCTTGGTTAAAAAAAAGAACTCATGTTCTAGATATTTGTCCTTTGTTGGTTATATGTGGGCAAGTACCTCTAGTCTGTGGTTTGTCTTTTCACTGATTTTTAAAAAAATTTTATTGACATACAGTTGATATACAGTGTTGATCGTTTCTGCTGTAGAGCAAAGTGAAGCCATCATACAGGTCCATACATTCACTCCTTTTAAGGGTTATCCCCATATAGGTTATTACAGAATACTGAGCTGAGTTCCCTGCTCGTCAGTAGGTCCTTATTATCTGTTTATATATAGTGGTGTGTGTCTGTCAGCCCCGACCTTCCGATTTATCTCGCCTCCTCTTCCCCCCACCACCCCAGTAACCGTAAGTTTGTTTGCTACTTCGGTGATTCTAATTCTGTTTTGTAAATAGGCTCATTTGTACCATTTAAAAAAGATTTTACATATAAGCAATATCTTACGATATTTGTCTTCCTCTGTCTGACTTACTGTGGTGTCATTTCATCAACAGAAGTGGATTTCTAAATTTTCTGGTAAAACCCACCCTTTTTGGTAAACGATTTTAGGAGTTTGGATAACTACATCTAGTCGTGTAACCGTCACCACCTTCAAACTACAGAACAGCTCCAGGCCCCCCAGTTCTCCCACCCTCACCCCCAGCAACCAGAGATCCGTTTTTCTATCTTCACACTTTCGCCTTTTCCAGAGCACCATATATAGAGATACATAGAGTTTGTAGCCTTTTGAGTCTGGTTTCTTTTCCTTTGCTTAGCATGATGCATTTGAGATTCATTGACGTTCATGGATCAGTAATTTATTCCTTTTTTATTGCTTCTGGTTCCCAGTGGTACAGCAATAGTAGAGTGGTACAGGTTTCCCCTGCTTTCCAAAAGAGGAGTGTTCCACTGACACCTTCCACGAGCTTAAACGATCTAAACTGAAGAAGCAGTCACCTTAGGGCGTGAGTGCGTGCACAGTCGCTCAGTCGTGTCCGACTCTCTGTGGCCCCGTGGACTGTAGCTCACTGAACTCCTCTGTCCTTGGAATTCTTCAGGCGAGGACACTGGAGCAGGTTGCCATTTCCTCTCCAGGAGACCTTCCTAACCCAGGAATCGAATCCGCGCCTCTTTCGTCTCCTGCATTGGCAGGTGAATTCTTGCCGCTTGGGAAGCCCATCTTAGGGCACGCCTTGCTACCAAATACACAAAATAAGTTGGTGTAAAGCACAGATGCTCACAGATATAGCTCCAACTATGGCCTCTTGATGCTGAGGTTCTTGCTGTAGTTCCCAGAGGGGAGAGTCTGACAGCGCCACTGTTGCTGACAAGAAGATTTTTCTGTTTTTCTATTAGGAGTTTTATGGCTTCAATCCTTACAGTTAAGTCTTTAGTCCATTTCAACTTAATTTTTGTGACTGGTGTAAGACAGGGTCTTGTTTCATGCTTTTGTCTGTGAATATCCAATTTTTCCCAGCATCACTTACTGAAGAGGCTTCCTTTTCTCCATTGAAAATTCTAGGCTCTCTTGTCAAATATTTGTTGATGATATATGTATGTATTTATTTCCAGGCTGTTGGTTCCGTTCTTTGGCTTATGTGCTTGTTTTTATGGTGGTACCATACTATTTTGATGACTATAGCTGTACAATAGACTTTGAAATCAAAAGTCACTGTGATGCCTCAGGCTTTGTTATTCTTTTTCCGGATTGCTTTTCTGGTCAAGTTCCTTTAAAAATTATGGGAATTTGGGGATTTTTTTCCTGTTATGAAAAATACCATTGGAATCTTCATAAGGATTGCATTAACTCTATAGATAGCTTTGGGTAGTATGGATACTGTAGCAATATTTGTTCTTCTGATCTATGAACATGGGCTGTCTTCCCATTTATCTGTGTCATCTTCATTTCCTTTCATCCATGTCTTACAGTTTTTAGTGTAGAGGTCTTCCATCTCCTTGGTTAAAATCATTCCTAAGTGTTGCATTGTTTGATGCTATTGTAAATGAAATTATTTTCTCTTTTATAGATTGTTGTTAGTGTACAGAAATGCTACTGATTTATATTTTGATTCAAAGTTACTGAATTTGTTGATCTGTTTTTTTTTCTTTTTTTGCTGCAGCCTTTTTTTAAAATAAGTTCAGCTTCTTCATTTATTTTATTTTTTTATTGAGGTGTAGTTGATTTACAATATTAGTTTCAAGTGTGTAACAGTGATTCAAAAATGCTATACGTACACTCTAAGGTTATTATAAAATATTGGCTATATTTCATGTGCTGTACAATATATCCTTGTAGCTTATTTACTTCATTTACTTTTTGGGGGTGTGTTCCACTAAAATTTTATGATGCTGACTGAAATTTAAATTTGTTTCCTCTTTTTTGAAATTCAAGTATGGTTCATTTAAATATATTATTAGTTTCAGGTAAATAGCATAGTGATTCAGTGTTTTTATACATTATACTCTATTAAAGATTATTACAAAATAATGGCTGTAGCTCCCTTGTTGTATAATATATCCCTGCTACTTATCTATTTTATACACAGTAGTTCGTATCTCTTAATACCATACCCTATCTTCCCTACCTCCCTTCCCTCTCAACACTGATAAATTCTAGCTTGTTTTCCGTATCTGTGACTTTGTTGTGTTATATATATTCATGTTTTGTTTTATATTCCACATGTAAGTGCTATCATTCATTATTTGTCCTTCTCTATTTCACCAAGCATAATATTTACTAAATCTGTCTACATTGCAGCCAGCAAATGGCAGCATTTCATTTTTTATGGTTAATACTCCATTGTGTGTATGTACGTGTGTGTGTATGTCTGTATATGTGTGTATACCACATCTTCATTATCCATCATCTCTTAGTGGACACCTCGGTTGCTTATATATCTTGCTTATTGTAAACTGTACTGCTGTGAACCTGGGGTGCTTGTATTTTATGTAGTGTTTTCATTTTTTTATGGATGTATACCCAGGAGTAGAACTGCTGGATCCTAGGGTAGCTTTATTTTTAATTTTTTGAGGAACCTCCATGTTGTTTTCCATAATGGTTACACAAATTTACATCCCCACCAAGAGTGAACAAGGCTTCCCTTTTATCTACATATTCACCAACATTTGTTCTGTAGACTTTCTAATAGTCATTCTGAGGTGAAATCTCATGATGATAGGTGTGAGTTAAAATCTCACGGTTGATTTGCTTTGGCCACCTCATGCGAAGAGTTGACTCATTGGAAAAGACTCTGATGCTGGGAGGGATTGGGGGCAGGAGGAGAAGGGGACGACAGAGGATGAGATGGCTGGATGGCATCACTGACTCGATGGACGTGAGTCTGAGTGTGAACTCCGGGAGTTGGTGATGGACAGGGAGGCCTGGCGCGCTGCGATTCATGGGGTCGCAAAGAGTCGGACACGACTGAGCGACTGAACTGAACTGAACTGAATAATTAGCAATGTTGAGCTCTTTTCATGTACCTGTTGGTCATCAGTATGTTTTCTTTGGAAAAATGTCAATCAGCTCTTCTTTCCAATTAGCTTTTCTTGATTGAGTTCTTTGGTTTTTTTGGTATTGAGTTTTATGAGATGTTTGTATAGTTTTGATATTAACCCACTGACAGTCATATTATCTGCAAATATTTTCTCCCATTCTAGGACTTTTATGGCGTCATGTCTCTCATTTAGGTCTTTAATCCATTGTGATTTTTGCCTAGGGTGTTAGGAAACATTCTAATTGCTTTATTTTACATTATTTGTCTAGTTTTCTCAGCACCACTTACTGAAGAGATTGTCTTTTCTCCATTGTATATTTTTACCTCCTTTGTCATAGCTTAATTGACCATAAGAATATAGGTTTCTTTCTGGGCTCTCTATTCTGTTTAATTGACACGTTGGTCTGTGGGGCTGGGTCCTGGGCTCCCTGGTGGGCAGAGCCATGTCCAGGGGTGACTGTGGGCTCAGGGGATCTTAAGGCAACCTGTCTGCTGGGGGGTGGGTGCTGTGTCCACGCTTGGCTGTTGGACTTGAGATGTCCCAGCACTGGTGACTACAGCCTGTTGGGCCTGGGTGGGTCTGTGGGTCCGCTAGAAGGAGGCTAATAGCCTACAGGGAGGATTCCAATGGCCCTGAGCAGCACCACCAGCCTCCAGGTGGTGAACCGAGCTCCCAGAGATGACTGCTGCCACTGCCTGTGCTCCCAGGGGGAGCTGCCGTTGTCTCCTGCCGCGCCGGGAGACTCTCCAAGATAAGTGGGCATGTCTGACTCAGGCTCCTTTCAAATCACTGCTTCTGCCCTAGGTCCCAGAGTGTGTGAGGCTTTGTGTGTGCCCCCTTTTAGAAGAAAAAATTTATTTATGTATTTGGCTGTGCTGGTCCTGGTTGCGGCACGTGGGATCTTTGATCTTCATTAGGGCATGCAGGATCTTTAGCTGGCAGCATGCGGGATCTAATTCTCCGACCAGGGATCAAACCCAGGCCCCCTGCATTGGGAGCACAGAGTCTTAGCCACTGGACCACCATGGACGTCCCTGTGTGTCTGCTTTAACAGTGGTGTCTATTCTCTCTAGCTCTCTGGGTCTCCTGAAGATTCATAGGAGGCTCACAGCCAAATGCTCTGTGGGCTCATCTTCCGAGGGTGAGACCCTGTGGGCTGGGGAGCCTGACATGCGGCTCAGCCACCCGGGCTTATGGGACTTGAGTGTATCATGACTCCGCCCCTCCTGCCCATCTCATTGTGGTTCCTTCTCTGTCTTTAGTTGTAGAAGGTCTTTCCTGGCAGGTTCCGGGCTTTTTCATCAGTGGTTGTTCAGCAGATAGTTGTAATTTGGGTGTGCCTGAGAGAGGAGATGAGCTTAGGGTCTTTCTATTCTGCCATCCTGCTTGGTCTCCTGACCCATAGGTTATGCAGATGTGCAGTCTTAATTTTCGGATGCTTAGGATTTTACTAATTACTTAAAAAATGTGACTTAGATGCATTGCTATCATAGAGATTACTCTAAATTGTCAGTCCCTTGAAACATGTTGGCATTTCCTCAATGGCTCAAACTAAAAATAGCTTAGATTTCTTTCGGCAGGCAAATGGCTAAACAAACTGTGGTTCTTACATATTAGGTGGCTGAGGCTACTTAAGCTGCCATAGCAAAGCACCACAGACCGGATGCCTTAAACAACAGAAACATTTTCTCATAGTCTTGAGACCGGAAAGACCAGGATCAAGGCTCCAGCAGGGGTTGGCTTCTGGCTCAGAGTCCTCATGTGGAAGAGGGGGAGGGTTTTTTTTGTGTGTGTGTTTGTTGTCCTTTGTAAAGACAATGCCCACAGATTCCATCAGATCAGGGCTCCATGCCCCTGATCTCATTTAAACTTAATCACTTCCTTAAAGGCCTGTTTCCAGTATGGTCACATGGGCAGTTAGGGCTTTAGTATCTGAATTTTGGGACATCCCAGGTGGCTCAGTGGTCAAGAATCTGCCTGCCAATGCAGGAGTTGTACGTTTGATCCCTGAGTCAGGAAGATCCCCTGGAGAAGGAAATGGCACCCCACTCCAGAATTCTTGCCTGGAAAATCCCATGGACAGAGGAACCTGGCAGGCTACGGTCCATGGGGTCACAAAAGAGTTGGACACAACTTAGTGACTAAACAACAACGCATCGATTTTCGGGGGACATAACTGTGGAATACTCCTCAGCAATAAGGAAGGAAAAGCTGAACTATTGTTATACACGGCCACTTGCATATGTCTCCAGGGAAGAGTGGGAAAAAAAGCCAGTCCTACAGAGCTGTGTCTTCTATGATTCCATTTATATAGCATTTATGAAATGACAGAATTCTAGAGATGGAGACAGAGTGGTGATCGGCAGGGATAAGGGTTGGGGGGTACCACACAAGGCCCCTTGTAATATTAGAACTGCCCAAACCTTGGCTTTGGGGCTGGATGAATCTCTACTGGTGATAACATGGTAAAGAACTTAAAGCAGACACACGCGAATAAGTTTAACTAAAATGGGGGGACGTGAATAAGACTGGTGGATTGTACCGTGTCTGTCTCTTGATTGTGGTCTTGTACTTAGTTTTGCAAAATGTTGCCCCAGAAGGAGACTGGGCAGAGAATCTATGTTGTTGTTCAGTCGCCAAGTTGTGTCAGACTCTTTGTGACCCCATGGACTGCAGCATGTCAGGCCTCCCTGCCCTTCACCATCTCTGGGAGTTTGCCCAAGTTCATGTCCACTGAATCAGCGAGGCCAAGGCCATCCAATCATCTCATCCTCTGTTGCCCTCTTCTCCTGCCCTCAGTCTGTTCCAGCATCAGTCTTTTCCAATGAGTCAGCTCTTCGCAGCAGATGGCCAAAGTAACGGAGCTTCAGATTCAGCATGAATCTTCCTATGAGTATTCAGGGTTAATTTCCTTTAGGATTGACTGGTTTGATTTCCTTGCTGTCCAAGCTGGGTGTCTTCCCCAGCACCACAGTTCGAAAGCCTCAATTCTTCGCTTCTCTGCCTTCTTTATTGTTCAACTCTAAATTCTTTCTTACAACTGAATATAACCTGCTGATTCCCTTCAGGCTGGCATTCCAGAAAAACCTCCTGTGAAGCTCCTTCAAAACTAGCTGTGGCCCCGGTGCGGAAAGGGTCCATCCTGGAACTAGCCAGGCATGGACCCCAGCCCCATTTCCCTCACTCACAAACACTCAGCTGGCAGGAAAGGGCTAGAGCTACAGCTGGCTGCCACACCCCACAGCTGTTACAGCCTGGTCGCTGCTGATTCATGGAAGGAGCCAGGACCTGCCCAGTGGTGCCAATTCCCTGGCGGTCTAGTGGTTAAAACTCCCTACTTCCAATGGAGGAACGCTTGAGGGGGCATGTCCGCGCGAGGGGCGTTGCTGGGGGACAAGAAGGTGAAGGTGAAGGCAGGTCCAGAGAGGTGAAAAATGGGGTTTGTGGTAACAATTGGCCAGAGGACCAGGGAAGGTTTCTTGAACACGAGGAGGAAGGGACTGGAGGAGAGCGGAGGGAAGCAGAGGGGACACTTACTGAGGGCCAAGAGGATGAGACAGCAATGGAGGAAGTTGGAATTAATCCTGAGGTCCGAGGCAGAGGGTGGTCATGTGGCTGAGTGGGGGCAGGAGGGAGACTTGAGGGTCAGAGTTGGGGGCTACCTTCTGCCTCCAGCAGGTGTAGGTGATGGGCTGGAAGAGGGGACAAACACGTGGGCGCCCCTTGGCCCCACAGAGGGCCCGCGTATCAGGAAGGCAGGGTGGGGGACCCTCCCCTGCCCTCTGGAGAGTGAGTGGAGGCTGCAGCATGTAGATGGTGCTCCGTCTCAATTCCAGGACGTGTAAGTGGGCTGGAGCTAGAGAGAAATGCTCAACAAAAAGGGAGAGGAATTCGGGTGCCGCTGTGGAGTCCCTGAAAGTTCTGTTTATAAGTAGAATCTGCCCTCACAGGCAAGACCTTTGGTCCCTGGCCCCCAAAGTTCTTTCTGAATCTGGCTTTGGGGGCTGCTTCTTGTGATACCTCCTTTCTGGCCTTCTCTCAAGCATCACTTGCACTTCCCAATTTTTATCTTGGCATTTCTTTTCTTCCTTGAACATTAGCAAATAAAATCCTATCCAGCCTTAAAAACACAATCTGTTTGAACTAATAGAGAGATTACCAATTAGTTGATTAAGTCCAGTCTCTTGCCTTCTTTCCCTTTTTCGAGGTGAGATTACCAAGGGGCGTGATGGCTTTACCTGGCTTCAATCCATTATATCCCTGGTTGCATCTAAGCCCGCAGGCACCTTCCAGAAGGAACTCGGAGGCGCCATACCTGGCCGTTAGCAGGAGTGCAGGGGAAGCAAACGGAGACAAAGACACATCTCCCACTCTCTGGGTGGAAGCCTGTCAGAGCAGAAGGGGGTTTGGGAAACTCAGGAGCAAAGGAGAAGTGGGCTGCAGCCACACCTGGCTGGAACAGAAGGCTGCATTCCATTAACTCAATGTTCTTGAAAATGCCTTGCTGCCCATCAGCCTCGCTCAGGGGCTCTTTCGCCACAGTCCTCACTTTTCACAGCTTTTATCGCTGTCTGTCTTCCCTTGGATGTAAGCCCACAGGGGCTGTGGGGGGCGGAGGAGGAGCCTTGTCCTCTAGGCTTCTGCTGTAGCCCCAGCCCCTAGCAAGAACCTGGCCAACAGAATGCCCTCCTGGTTTCTCAAATAGATGAATGTCTGTTTACTCTATACCCACCAATGGATTCTGGAACCTTCGCTGCTGTGAGGGTGTGTGTGAATCCCAGCAGATGGCATCTTAGTTGCATTAATACAGACCCACTGGGGTGACAATCTGTCTAAATGGATGAAAATTCCACATTACAACGGACTTTTGAGGACTGCCTGTTTATTGCCTGGAATTTTAGTTCTACTTTAATAGATACGAGCTTACTTTGTTTTAAAAAATGCGATTAAACACTTGCACGTGTCCACAGTCACAAATGGCCCACTCACATCCAACTGACATGTCTGGAAACCTGGAGGTGACGTGTGGGGCCCTGGGAGTGATGTGGGTGCAGGCAGCTCAGGGCACGTGGCCCCGTCCAGAACTGAGGCTCAGTGGGGTCACGACTTCTGGTCTATGAACATAAAATTACTGTATTCTAAGGTCGTTCTGTATCAAATAGGACATCGTGTGGGCTTTGGACTGCACAAGCCTCTAATTTGAAAAACAAAACCACAGATACACAGACTTGGATTAATCATAATCCTTGCCTCATAGCGTATTCTGATCATTGAGCCATGCACAGTACTTGTTTCTTCCCTCCTTCCTTTGCAGGCCAGCAGTCTGCAGCCTCTGGACTATGCATGCTGTTAATTCCCAGTGAGCCGTAAGCAGGTAAACAGTGTCCTTGCCATTGCTGTCTGTGGGACAGACTAACTCAGCCAGCCTCTTCTCGGTGGTAACACAGGGTTACGATGCAGGCTCTGGAGAGGGACTGCCTGGTGTGTATCGAAGTTATGTGCTTAAACACAGGCAAGTCCCCTCACCTTTATGGGTTTTGTTGTTTTCACTGTCCAATCAGGGTTACACCTTGTAAGGCTGTTGAAAACATTACAGCACATAGAGCAAGCACTCTGTTAACACTGGCTCTTGTTTTACTGTTTCATACTGATAGCAATGCATGAGTCCGTGATGAGAACTTGCAAGAGCAGCAGGAGAGACCAGGAAGCAGGAGGTGCCTGTCTGTCTCCTACAAGGTTACCATCTCTTTGTGATCCAGCAGGATCATGGATCAGGCTGAAAAGCCAAGAACAGCTTCTCCCCGAGATTCATTTTCTGTCGCCTCAGTGATTCTTTTTGCAGCCTTAGGCCAGAACTTCACCTTGAGCTTTTCACGCAGTCTGAGCCAGTGGTTCTCAAGCTTGGTTGCCCATGAGAATCACCTGGAGGGTTGGTGAAGACCCAGATCCCTGGGCTCCAATCTGTTACGGATTCAGGAGGTTAGAGGTAGAGGGCTGAGAATCTGTATTTCTAACAAATTCCCTGGTGTTGATGCTGGCCCAGACTTTGAGAACCACTAGACTAAGCAGTGAACTATGAAGGGTGGTGGGAATTGGGGGGGGGTGGAGACAAGGAACAGTCAGGGGAGGCTTCCTGGAGGGGATGGCCTTTGGAGTAAGCCTCAGCTTGCTAGATGAAGACAGCACAGAGGGGACAGAAACACAGTGGTGTGAATGGCCAGGGTGTGCTGGGAAAGGCCGGAGAGATGATGGTGACAGGTCCCCAGGCGCTGGAGGGGCAGGACTTTGAAGGGCGAGTGAGAACCCAGGCTCCCTCTGGCGTCCTCTGTAAATAAGGGATGGTGTGGAGCCTGGGAGCACAGCTGGCAGCAGCATGGAGCGGGGTTTAGGGAGAGTCAGTTAAGAGGGTAGCAGTCCTGGGAGTAGAAGGCAGCCTGGGCCCTCCGCCCACGTGACCTCACCTTCCTTCAGAGCCTGGAGGATTTCTTACCTGATGCTACTTTCAAAGTAGAGGGTGAGACCCATGATTCCAAGGGTGTGAGATGAATTAGTGGGTGTGACCAGCAGTGCAAAGAAGGAATAAAGAGGACAGAGTGAAAAAGAGCTCACCACACACAACAGGAGCATTGCTTCATCAAACCCGTGTCGGGTGTGTGCGCATGCCCCGCATCACGATGTACGTGCATTACAGTCAAAAAGGGTCGTGAGTCAAAGCTCTGTGCAGTCTTCCAGTTCAGGGAGCCAGCCGCGGTGTGGCCTCACCCACCTGTGTGTGCTCAGTCACTCAGTCATATCTGACTCTGCGACCCCCATGGAGCCTGCCAGGTTCCTCTGTCCATGGGATTTTCCAGGCAAGAGTTCCAGGAGTGGGGTTGCCATTTCCTATTCCAGGGGATCTTCTCTAACCAGGCACAGGCCTTATCTGGGGGCACATGTTGTTCAGACCCCACCTTGAGAAGCTGACCGTCCTGCAGTAGAGAAGACAGGGCTCTGCAGGACCCCAGGACAGGAAGGGCTGAGAGCAGGGTGCGGGAGGGGAGCAGAGAGCAGGCTCAGAGAGCAGACCCTCCTAGGAGGGTCCTGGGAGGGGGCAGGCATCAGCATGAAACAGGCTCTTGAGGAGGCTTCACGGAGGTGGCTTTGAGACTGACCGCAGCCAGTGGTGCAGCTGACAGCAGGGCCTTGAGGAAGAGACCCTGAAGATAAAGGCAGATATAAAGTTGCCAAGAAGCAAGGGGAACTGAACAGGGTGTGAGAAGGTAAACAGGTTTTCAAAAGTAACCTGACAGACTCGAGGTCCATCCACACCTCTACAAATGACCCAGTTTCGCTCCTTGTCGTGCCGTCGTATGTGAGCGCCGCATCTTTACCCATTCCTCTGTAGACGGACACGTCGGTCGCTTCCGTATCCTGGCTGTTGTGACTAGTGCTGCAATGAACATTGAGGTGCGTGCGTCTTTTGGAACTTCGGTTTTCTCAGGGTATACGCCCAGTAGTGGGACTGCTGGGTCATACAGGCGTTCTAGTTTTAGTTTAAGGAACCTCCATATTGTTCTCTGTAGTGGCTGAATCGATTTACATTCCCACCAACAGTGCAAGAGGGTTCCCTTTTCTCCACAACCTCTCCAGCATTTTTTATTTGTAGATATTTTTGAGAGAATTAAAAAGAGTAACCAGAGGCCCAAGAGAGAGACAGTCCAAACAGTTTGAAGATGCTGTAAGCCAACTCATTTAAGTGACCCCTAAGGAAGAGTTGACTCATTGGAAAAGACTCTGATGCTGGGAGGGATTGGGGGCAGGAGGAGAAGGGGACGACAGAGGATGAGATGGGTAGATGGCATCACCAACTCGATGGACGTGAGTTTGAGTGAACTCCAGGAGTTGGTGATAGACGGGGAGACCTGGCGTGCTGCAATTCATGGGGTCGCAAAGAGTCAGACACGACTGAGCGACTGAACTGAAGGAAACTGAGGCCCAGGACCGGCCAAGGACAGGGGCCCTGAAGGCTTGTGGCCCAGGGCTCTTCCTGGCCACAGTGCATCTCCAAACACCCGCTCAGGGGTCGAACCCCACGTCATCTGCATCAGGCGATCAGTGGGTAGGTGGGAGCCGGAATGTGCCAAGATCCCGGATGCTCCAGCCAGACCCTGCCCGCCCCCACCAGGAGAGAAACACTCAGGCCTGAGTTAGAACCCCTGGAACCACCATGTCTGCAGATCTTTAACAAAGAAGCCTCATGATACTGGAGCTGAGTTGATAAAGAGGAAAAGCGACTTTGTCTCTTGTGTGGGCTGTTCTCTATACCAGCTCCACCGGCTCCAGAACCTGCGCACCAAAACCTGCCTGCTTTTAGGTCTTGATTTATTCAGATGGTCTCATTTTACACATTTAAGAAACAGTTCCAGAGAAGCTGTGATTTTAATGTCACTGAGAACAGAAGCCGGGAGGGTGGCTTACACCAGGCTGTGGGTTTAAGGTCCTCGTCGGAGGTTCTGTCTAGTGAGAACTAGCTTTGTATTATTTTCTATCTGATAAATACCTCTGTCCTCTTGAAAGGAAACTTTCCATGTCTAAGAAATTGCTCAAAAAGTCATATATATATATATATTTTTTAGAGAAGAGAGAGTTTTAAAAATATATGAAAAAGCCCATGTCACTTTGGTCATCTTTTCTTTGATTTAATGGCACTGAGGCCAAGTTTGTGCCTCAGGACGGATACACACACGCCTTAGGCATCCACCTTGGTACAGCTAAGGGCAGCGTCTTTTTACGCTGTTTGTATATGACATCGACGGTCACGTCTCATTTCCTCTCATCCACCTTGATTGAGGCAAAGAGAGGATCAACAGCCAACGCTGTTGTGAATATCCATCTGGAAATGCTAATTATTGCATCATCATATCCGTGCTTTCACTTGTCATGTGCCATTAGCAGGTAACAAGATCACTGTGGGTCTAAGACTGTGGAGATAATTAGAGCATCTATAGGTTAGCAGGAAATCAAGTTGTGCTGGTACCCATCAGTGCCGGGGAGCAGAACGCAATTAGAGGGAAAATCTGCAAGGTCTTGAGAGGAATAAAGCCTGGGGGATTCAGTACCGTGACTGACTTGACAGTAACTTCCGGTCTTGCATTGTGAGTGGCGGCCTGGAAAGAGTGCTCAGGAGAGCGGGAGCAGGGTGGTCTGCCAGCAAGGCCACGGATGGTGAGTGAGTGGAAGGTCCTGAGAATTACCTGATTTAGAAAAACAGTGGTTAGTATGCTTTCCAATCTACTAGTCTTTCTTCAAGTTATTTTCTCCAGCCTGGGAGCTGGGTATTTAGCATAAGAGCAGGGTAAAGGGGGCAACCTTCATTCAAGCCCATCATCAGCTTTCCAAGCCTGGGAGTCTGGTGCCCCCAGCCAGCAGCCTTCCAGAGCCCCCTGTGCCAGCACCACCTCCCTCTGCCTGTGAAGCTGCAGGTGTCCTCAGCATAGACCGCCAGCCCCCCGTTTCTGTTCGTTTCCATTTCTAGTTCTCCAACAGCAGCCACCCACATCCTGCTAAAGCCGGACTGCCTTTGTTTCCTCCAGTTAAGACACACACACTCATCATCCATCATGTGGACACCAGGAAGTGTAACAGGTTTTACATCTTGAAAAGACAAAACAGGTTTTAGAGGATGGAGAGATCTGCAAGCTGGTGAGGGTTACGCCAGGTAATTCAACAAGACACAGGAAAAAACAGGGACGTACCTGGAAGGTCTGAAGTCACACACGGCAGACCGGGCCCTCAGACTGTGATGTGAAGAACAGGCTCACGCCGGCCCTCGGTCAGGTGTCATCAACGCAGCCACAGCACACGCGGGGTTTTGAAGGAGGTGCAAGACACAAAGGGCTCTGGCTAACTCAGCCTGCATATTCACCCCCTACGAAATCCAAAATCACCTCCCCAGGACTCAGAACATGCAATCAAACCAAATACTCCTGGTCGTATGGAGGGCAGACGTCTACAGAAACTAACCGGTAGAGGCTACGTGTGTCAGAGAGGGCGGCCAGCCTTCCGTCCGCACTCAAGGCTTCAAGGCTCTTCTCTTCCAGGGCCTGGCCTGTCTCACAGGCGCGGCTTCGTCCCTGTGGTAAGGTGGCCACCCCACACAAACAGGCAGCTGGAAGCTTGGTTCACATTTTTTAATAACATGGCACAGTTTACATAACACAAGAAGGCTCCGCCGATGAGAACATGCTGAAGACGCAAGTCGCTTCACGTTTCTTTTCACATAGGATCTAGAAAGGACTTTATTACATACAGGAGGAACAGCAAAAAGGTCTGTATAGAACAATCTCTTTACAATACTGAAAGCTACCACTACGGTTCCAGTGTACATATTCCTTGGATTTTTTTTTTCCTTTTTAGTTGTTGTCTTAAAAAAAAAAAAAAAAACACTGCACAACATTTGGAATTCACAAAATCTGAAACTCACAACTAAACCTTCAGTTGACTACTAAAATAGATCTCTCTGCTTATTAGAAACAATGGTCTGTAGTTAACTTTTTTTTTTTTTTTTGCAAAAACAGGATAACAACGTCAGATAGCACTTTAATATACTAGAAGACCAAATGGAACTAATTTTATTTCATACACATATTTTACAGTCCAGTAGACAAGATATATTGTATCTCTGCTAGTAAAGTCATATTCTCTCCAAATTAGGTAGACAAGAGGCTGACTGTATGATAAAAGTATCATGAAGAGACAGTAAGATTGATGCAAAACTCAAAAACACGCACACACAAGACCGTCTCTCTGCCTGCCGCCTTTCGCCCTCTGCAACGCTCCCCCGCCCCACAAAGCTGACCTGCTCTGGCTCCTCCTGGACTGGGTTACCGACAGGAACGTGGTGAGTCATGCTAGGGAACGTGCTCCTGAACTTCATCAGTTATTGAATACAGTGAAAACATATCCATCATCTGAGAAAACGCGAAGCTTTCTTTCAGGATCTGTTTGGGTACAACTGAATCTCATTACAGAATGAGAAGGGGTGTACAGATAGGAAACTGAAAAACGCATGGTTCCCACATGAGGGGTGTGTGAAATCACGTGACAGATGGTGACGAGGTGCTGGCGGCCTGTTTGTGTCCCCTGATTTTGGCATCTGACCACTCCCATCCTCCCTGGCTCTGGTTGGTCTCTCCAGGGCTGCACTCTGCCCACCCCGCCCCTACACGCACCCAAAGGCCCACAAGCAGCAACTTCAGATGCAAAGTTTCAGCCTGGGGGTCCAATTTGCAAAATCAGGTATTATTCTCTGTTTGAAAAAACAAGCAAGGAAAACAGTCATATCACGTTAAGTGCTTGTTCAGGGAAAATATGACCTTAAGTATGTTGTAAATGGACTTGAAAAGGCTCCTTTGAGTTAGGCGGGCTTTTGTGAAAAGCCCTAACATTCATTGCATAGTTGAAGGGTTTAGCTGTCTAGAACAATACATGGGGAACACAGCCGAAGCCGGCTGTGCTCGCTGATATTAAGTCTGCAAATAGCACATTTTAAGAAGTATTAATGTATTATGTTACTTAATCTTTATCTATTTACATCTGTACAAAGTAAAGCTTTCATCTTACCCTTTTGCATATATGAACCATTAGCTCATGAAGCAACAAGCCCCCCCCCACCCTTTTTTTCTTTACATAACTATGTACATGGCCGTCCCTTCTCACCCCAAAGAGCTCTCTGCACGGTGGATGGTGTGGACTCTTGTCGGCTTCCCCACCCCCCAGTTATCACCGCGTGGGTGTTGTGTTGTCATCTTCACTGTTTTGGTTCAAATCAAAGTTTTATATGACAAACCAAGAGTGGGGAGACATGAGAACGTATGAATCGGCTAAAAGATCTGAAAAATTTCAACAGAGAATATACAAAAAACATTTCAAAATCTGCACCGAGTCTATACATAAATTTTTTTTTATACACAGGGAAGCGCTGGGGGCTCCCCACCCGCACTGGAGACGCGGGCCTGGCCAGCGCGCGCGGAGGGCAGGCCCGCAAGTCCAGCGCCACGCGGCCCGCGGGCCTGTGTGTCCCGCCGGGCGTCCTGTCCGCTCCTTACCGGGCTTCGATGTCCTTCAGCGTGTGGGAGGGAGGCCGCTCCCTGATCTCGGCGGACAGGGGCGTAGTCCTGCGGGGGGACACGGGGCGGCCCCCCAGCGTGGAGATGAGCGGGGGAGGCGCACTCAGCGCCGCCGTCGGGGGCGTCTTGTTGAGCAGTCCGTTCTGGTGGCCCGCTGTGGGGCTGATACGCGGGTAGTGCATGCTCGGCAGCCCTGGCGTGAGCAGCCCGGGGTGCGGCAGATGGCCGTCCAGGGAGGCCGGGTGCACGGGGTGCAGCCGCGGGTGCTCGTAGTCCTCGCGGAGCACGTGCAGGCGCTCGCGCTCGTCCAGGTGCGCCCCGCGCTCGTGCTCCCGCCGCGGGTCCACCGCCAGCGGGTGGTGGTGATGGTGGTGGTGGTGGTGGTTGTAGTCGTGCGGCTCCCGGTCCCGGAAGGAGCGGTCGGCTTCGTACAGCCGGGGCGTCGAGAGCCGGTGCAGGGGGTCGTTCCTCAGCAGAAAGTCCCTGCCCAGCGGGTCTCTGCGGTGAATGTCCAGTTCCCGGTAGGGGTCCCTCAGGGGGTCCCGGATGGGGTCCCAGTGGAAGGAGGGGTACGGGAAGCGCTCCCCGCCTGGGATGGGACTGAGGCCCATGAAGGGCGTCATCATGCGAGTCCTGTCCAGGCCGCTGATGCTGTTCATGGGGTGGATCCCGGGCATCCCCACGGCCACGGGCATGGAGGCCAGGGGCCCCGGGTGCACGCCGGCCGAGGAGCTGGGCGGCGGCGGCGGGGGCGGCGGCTCCGAGGACCGGTGGGTCGGTGGGGCCTCGGGGGGCAGGTCGTGGTCCTCCTTGCGCTCCTCTTTGACCTTGACCTCGGCGCTCTTCTTGGGGTTCTCGTAGGCCGGCTCGCCCTTGCGCGGCTCGGCGTCCCGGCTGGCGGCGCTGCCCGGCCGGGCGCTGTCGGTGGCGGGCGCCCGCGCGTAGGGCGACGGCACCCGGGCCAGCTGCTTGGCCTCCTCACCCGCGGTGCGGCCCTCGTGGCCATGGCCGTCCTTCTCGGCCAGGGGGCCCTCCTTCGCCTTGTGCTCATCCGTGCCCAGATCCTTGCGCGATTCCGAGTGCTCCCGCTCCCTGTCCTTGCACTTGTCTTTCTCGCGAGCCTCGGTGCTCAAATGCCCCCTGATCTGCTCGCCGGAGCTGCGGCCGTGTCCCAGGGTGCTCACCGGGAGGACGGGGGCTGGAGAGGGGTGGCTGGAGTGTCTCTTCTCGACGCTTTCCCTGCGGAGGAGATGGGACACCGGGAGGCAGGTGAGCTGGGCTGCCAGCAGGCTGCCTGAGGTGAGGCCCAGCCGGCCACCCTGACCTGACTGGCCTAGACTCCAGAGGAGGCTTGAGCGGGTGAAGCCCGAGGGATGAGGGGTGGGAGAGTGTGAGGGGCCGTAACTGTGTATGTAAGAGGCACCGACCTGAATCAAGACCAGGAGGAAGAACGTTCAGAAACCTGAACCGACCAATGAGGTCAGTGATGGGGCCGGGCGGCTACCTGTCTAGATTCTCAGGATGAAGAATCAAGTTCCAACACGGCAATTCTGAGCCCGCAGGGGAGCACAACCCGAGGATCACGGGAAAATCTCTCTCCTGACAGCAAGAAGAAGGGCTGGTTTCAGAGTAAAGGCTGCAGGTATGGGGCAACCAAGATGCAGCCCCCGAGGGGCTCGAAAGGAAACCAATTTCAGGACACTGGGGTCGCACAAAGCACCTCTGTCTTAGGAAGGAGAAGCCAGGATCTGATGCCAGAAGACGCAGCAGGTCCAGAGACACGAAAGCTAAGGGGCCGGAGAGAACCAGTTCCGTCTGTGAACTGGGGTGGGGGTTTAAGAATACAGGGCACACAATGCGAAGTGACAGAGGAGAGGGAGAACATGGAGAGCCGAGACCAGGGTGTTCGAGGGACAGCCCGAGACAGAAAGTGGTGGGGGGGAGCAGGAGGCCTGGGGGGCCCAGAGGGTGAGGGTGCCCCGCAGAGAGAATTAAGGCTGCCCCTACAAGTTTCTGTTTCTAGACAATGTGCAGAGGCTAAGAAGAAGAGCATCTTTAAGAGGTAAGATAAAGAAAAGTGTATTTGAATTTCCTTTCATCCAAAAGGCCACTGTGAGTCCATCTAGAGAAACAGAGAAAGGTGAGCTGCCAAGTCCTGCTCTTCCTTCACTGACAGGCCGTCTAGAGCAGGGGTTCCCTCTCCCCCAGCCTGGAGCTGGCACCCCTCTGCTGTGGCCTGTCAGGAACGGGGCAGCAGAGCCGGAGGTGAGTAGCAGACAAAACTGAGACCCTCTCTGCCTGCTTGCCACCGGGTCCACAGAGAAACGGTCTTCCACAAAATCGGTCCCTCGTGCCAAAATGGTTGGGGACTGCTCATCTAGAGAGCTCCTGGTCTAGGGGTGGCCCCTCCAGGGGCACCTGCTCTGGCAGCTCAGAGCTGTATGTCATGATGTCCTAAATGGCCCTCCCATTGGCTGAGAGATTTTTACCATGCTCTCCCAAGGAAAAAACTTGTCTTTTTATAAGAAAGAAATCACTTAGCATGATGGCCTATGATGCAACAGCTACTTAACCTGCTGCATTTAGAGCCTCTAAAGTTAAATTCTTTTAGATCGCTACAAAACACGTACACACACATGCACACAACATTCAAGAAAAACAAAAACAAAAGATTTGGATCGTACTGGAAACTTCAGTTCCCAAAGGGAAGTGTTGTTGAGTATCTTGCGACACGTGTATCTTGTGTGAGTGAAGTCGCTCAGTCGGGTCCGACTCTTTGCAAACCCCATGGACTGTAGCCTAACCAGGTTCCTCCGTCCATGGGATTTTCCAGGTAAGAATACTGGAGTGGGTTGCCATTTCCTTCTCCAGGAGATCTTCCCGACCCAGCGATTGACCCAGGTCTCCCGCACTGTAGGCAGACGCTTTACCGTCTGAGCCACCAGGGAAGATCCTGTAGTCCGATGTATCTCATGTAGTCCTTGCTAATTCACTCAAATTGAAAATACCCTCAAGAAAGGGAGGCAAGCAGGAGGAAGGCCTTGTCAAGAATGCTTATGACATTCTTCAGAAAAAAAACTCAGATGTTTTTCCTCTTTAAGGCTACTTCTTTCTGAGGCATGGACTACCACGTAAGGAGGTAAAAACGGTTAGTAAAATAAATTATCCGCTGGTGACACGAAACCCAAGTTGCTTGGTGAGGTTTCTTTGAATATGGGTTAGCAAAATCTTAGCGGTCATCTGTGAGCCCAGGATTTGAGTTTGAACAGAATTTGAGAAAAATATGATGAGACGATGCAAAACATGGCTTTCTAACAGAAAACAAAAAGAAAAGGGGGAGAGAGAGCGAAAAACCTATGGATGAGTCAATGGACTGCACGAACTCGAAAGCAAATATGGTCTGATTCATGCCGTGTGTGTCTGGTCCAGGCTCCAGCTCACTACCTTTCGGAGAGCAGTTTCTGTTTGGAGACACTAGGGCTCGCGGGGGGGCTGGGTGTGGACACTGCTGCTGAGCCGGGACTCGCTCGCTTTGTACTGGACCTAGAATTGCGATGCTGGCCTGTGGTCACGAGGCCCTGTGGGGCCGGAGGGACAAGGGTTGCTGGGCTCAGGGCGTGGCGGTGGTTGGGGGGAGGAGGGTCGGGGGCGCCGTCCCGGCTGCGTGAGGGGCCGAGGCTACAGCTGAAGCTCGAGGCTGGGCCGGGGGGTCGGGGGTGGGGGGCCGGTACTTGGCACAGAGGGGGCTCCCCCATCGGGACTCGAGAGCGGGTTCTTTGCGTACCTTTCTTTGTCATCTTTACTAACGGAGGAGTCTCGTTTATCTACATCTCTATCTCTGTCATGAGCTGCAGCGGACGCGCTACGCTCCAGCTCCCCTGGCTTCAGCCAGGGCGGAGGGGTCGGGAACGACGGAGGCGTTCGGTGCAGCCGGTTCCAGGGCTCGTGAGGGTTGCTAAAGCTCTGCACACTGGGGCCATCCTTGTGGCCGAACACTGAGTTGGGTGCTGAAATGGTGAAGTGGAGAACAAAAAAGGTTTCAGAGAAATTATATATCCGCCGTAATGAAGGTACTTACCAAAAAACTTTTAACAGCATTCAGAGTTAAAATGAATACATATTATTGGGAGCTGGAAAAGGAAAGGAGATTAACAGATTCATTAGAGGAACGTGTCCTACACTGGAGAGGTTAAGTAAGCTCACAGCTTTTCCTGTTTTTTTTCTAACCAAAGGCCAAGGGGCAGACGGGGGTGGAGAGGGGAGATTAGAAAGGAAAGGGTCTCAGCCTGACAGGTGCACGCAGAGGACCCCAGCATGCAGGAGGGTGGACATGGATGGTGTGACTTGGGTTAACAGCTCCGTTCAGAGTAGAATCTGCGGTTCTTTTCTGCCCACCACAGCCCTGTTAATGTAACACGACTGCTACCCTGTCCACAGCCTCAGCGACCGAAACCAGCGTTAGCAGAGGCCAGACAGGGTCAGACACGGAGGGTCTCCAGGCTCCGAGGACCTGGGACGGAGCTGCATCTCAAGTCTCCTGCAGTGGCGGGCAGGACGTGTGGACAGGACAAGCTGATACTGAGTGGCTAAAGGGTGTTTAGAACCGGAAGAGCTGCAACTCCCTCCCTACTTTAGACAGACTCCTTTTTTCTGGAAAGTCTTTACTGAATTTGTTACAATACTGTTTCTTCTGTTTTGATGTTTGCCCCCCAGGTATTGACTCCACAGCCCCGCTCTGCGTTGGAAGGTGAAGTCCTAGCTGCTGGATTACCTGGAAAGCCCCTTGACTTCTCAGTGGTGGAAAATTAGTCTTCCTGGATGTTGCCCTCTCTGGGCTGTCCTGAGCCTGGCATGGTTTCCTGTTCTTCAGCGTGTTTTCTCACTTCCACTGAAGCAAGATGCAATGTACAGGCTGTCTTCACGTCTAACGGGTGGTGGTGGTATAGTCGCTATGTTGTGTCTGACTCTCTGCCACCCTGTGGACTATATCCCACCAGGTTCCTCTGTCCGTGGGTTTCTCCAGGCAAGAATACTGGAGTGGATTGCTATTCCCTTCTCCAGGGGATCTTTCCCACCCAGGGATCAAACTTGGGTCTCCTGCACTGCAGGCAGATTCTTTACCACGGGGCCACCAGGGAAGCCCACATCTAATGAGTGCTGTGGCTAAACGCGGGGTGGCTAGAGATGGCGTAGGATGAAATGAGGAACTTTAGCAAACTCTGTGGTGTTCAACTGACCACCTTTCCTGACCTTCAGGAGCATGTATCAACAGCGTGCTAGAGGTTGGTTTAGACCTAACTCCACTGACTGGGCTTGCTTTGGCAATGCTATAACCTACATTTATTTCCCAAGAGCATGGTTCCTTTCATCTAGAAAGGTCTCAAGCCATCGACAGATCAGAGGAGACAGTTTAAGGTGGATTGTAAAAAGCTAGAGGTACTCACTAACTGAAGGATTTCCAAGTCCCCCGAAGGCGTTGCCACCAACGGCTGCCAGGCCCGTGAATGTAGACGGCCGATTAAAAGGCTCTGCAGACGAGATTGGGAAGAAGGGCATGGCTGTAGGACTCCGCTGAGTGAGGCAGCACAGATTCCTGGGAAGGCAGTGGGGGCCCCTTGCCACGTGTATACTCAGACGCGATCTGTCTCACTTCTCCCACCAGATTATCCAAAGGGTTTTTCACCCTTTTGGATCTGGGCATTGGGTTAGCAAAATATCTGTGGGGGCTATTTCCTGGAACTGTGCTGTGCTCTTTTTGGCCACACTGTGCTGCATACATGTGGGATCCTCGTTCCCTGACCAGGAATCAAACCCACACGCCGCTGTAGCAGAAGCTCAGAGTCTTAACCATGGGACCGTCAGGGAAGGCCCCCATCTCTCCTCTGCTGGGTGGGGAACATTACTCAAGCCACAGTGTGCTCACATGCCTCCCTGCCTGTCTCTCCTCCTCTCAGGAAGCGCCCTGTAAGCTCTGACGGAACAGAAGTTAAGATAGCAGCTTAAAATCTCCCAATGGAAGGCTGAGGTCACACGTATCCTACACCCTGTGGTTGGGTGTACCGTTGCCCGCGTGTGCTGGTACACGTGTGAAAATACCAAATAAATAAAGGCCACGAATAAATCCCCTGTACTAGGAAGAGATATATGAATTGGGCTGTGAAATGATTAAAAAATAAGAGATACTGTCTCTACATTACATCATGGTGTCTTTCTCTCCACCTCCGGGGTGCCCTTTTATGGGCAAGAGTTCACTGTCTTCTCCCATCAGTGGGGACAGGCTGCTGTACACGTGGATTCCCCGAGGTCCCAGGGCTTCCCCCTCTGCACACCGAGTAACTCCACACAGAACCACAACTGCACACGGATCTCCTATTTGAAGAGCCCGGTGTAAGAGGTGGTGAACTCCTAGAGATGGATGGCCTGGATTCAAACATCTCTGAGGTTACCTCCATCTCCTGATGGTAAGCGACCTATCTAGGACTATGGCCCGCTAGCCAGAAAGTGCAGCAGGAACGCAGGTTTTCTGAGACACACGCGTCAATGCCCGTGAATGAGGGACACAACTCACCGAGGTGGGCAGCGGGGGTAAGGAAGTTGCTGTGATGGGGGGGCGGCCCGAACGGGGTCCCAGTTGGGTGTGCAGCACCTGGAGAGTTGGACACAATGGAGTTAGACTTCAGAGGACGCCCACTTCTCTGGCGCTGGCCAAAAGGTTCATTTGGATTTTTCCATATACTCTTATGGGAAAAAACCTGAACGAACTTTTTGGTCAACCCAATATAATACCACTGGCTTCTGGTCCCCTAAGACCTCCGCTGGGAGTACGTACAGTAAGAACACAGCTGAAGTCTACCTGGGCAACACTTGGGGAAAGAGAAACGTGCTTGTCAGGAGGCGGAAAGTAATTCAACCCCTCTTCTCTTTCCTGGCTGGGCTGCCGCTACCGAAGAGAGGTATTCCTTTCACTGATGCCGACGCTCAGCACTGCGAACACGGAAAAACACCGCCGGTGGGGCAGGGCTTCCACGGCCACGTACGTCTGGAGGAAGGCCGGGCGAAAAACGGGAAGCAAGGCTCTTGACTGACGGACTAGGAGCCGTGGCCACGTGCACTCAGTCTCTCTGGGGCAGCATCTGGCCCCGGGTTCCCTTCTTCAGAGACACCTCTGGGGGGTGAGGCTTTCAGTCTGAGAGACAACGTCTAATCCGGGCACAGGAGTGGCCACCACAGAGCTGGACTCTGGGCTGCACTGCTTAGGCTTCTGCACAATCCCTTTTCCTGAGAACGTATTAGCCGTCACAGACATGCAAGGAAGGAGATGCTAAAGCCGGACCCTACGGAACGCACTGAGAGTCGAGTCAGGCTGTGGGAGACGGAGGCCTCCAGGCTCTTGAACTTCGGTGCCGGGAAAAGCTAGTTTCTTCACTTGCTCCAGGACACCGATCACCCTACAGCCTCCTGTTACTCCTTGCCTCGCCTGCTGGGGAACTCGGGTCTACCTTAGTGCTCTCTTTCTTTGGTTTCCCCTTTCCTCTCCTTTATATTTGGCCTTGATCCTCTGTTGCTGCTGTCCACTCGCTAAGTTGTGTCTGACTCTTTGACACCCCATGCACTGTAGCCTTACCAGGTTCCTCTGTCCATGAAATTGTCCAGGCAGGAATAGTGGAGTGGGTTGTCATTTCCTCCTCTAGGGGATCAAACCCACATCTCCTGCACTGGCAGGCAGATTCTTTATCACTGAGCCACATGGGAAGCCTCAAATCCTTCTTTTGACAGTGTGCACATGTGAATTAAGGAAGGATGATATTTCCAAAAGCTGAGGGCATCCACCTGGCGTGTGTGTCGATGTGCAGCTAAGGAGGCAAGTACTCTGGGAGGCAGTCCTGACTCTAGACAAGAGGTAAGCCAAGGTCATCTGAAGAAGCCCCCTTAGTTTATCTCAGGCACTTGTGCCAACAGTAAGATCAAAGTGGCAGAATTTAACAAGTGTGTCTACTTTTATACTTACCAGTTCAAAGTTTCACCCAATACCCATTTTGGGAAAACTTCAATATTGCTTACGCTAGAGAAGATTACCCTCCAGAATGAAGTATAAACAGGGTGGGAATGGATTTACTAGTAACTGTTCCAAGAATCCCTTGCTTTTTGCCTAAGTTCCTATCAGATCAGATCAGTTGCTCAGTCGGGTCCGACTCTCTGCGACCCCATGAATCGCAGCATGCCAGGCCTCCCTGTCCATCACCAACTCCCGGAGTTCACCCAGACTCACGTCCAACGAGTCAGTGATGCCATCCAGCCATCTCGTTCTCCGTCGGCCCCTTCTCCTCTTGCCCCCAATCCCTCCCAGCATCAGTCTTTTCCAATGAGTCAACTCTTCACATGAGTGGCCAAAGTATTAGAGTTTCAGCTTTAGCATCATTCCTTCCAAAGAACACCCAGGACTGATCTCCTTCAGAATGGACTGGTTGGATCTCCTTGCAGTCCAAGGGACTCTCAAGAGTCTTCTCTAACACCACAGTTCAAAAGCATCAATTCTTCGGCGCTCAGCCTTCTTCATAGTCCAACTCTCACATCCATACATGACCACTGGAAAAACCATAGCCTTGACTAGATGGACCTTTGTTGGCAAAGTAATGTCTCTGCTTTTGAATACGCTATCTAGGTTGGTCATAACTTTCCTTCCAAGGAGTAAGCGTCTTTTAATTTCATGGCTGCAGTCACTATCGGCAGTGATTTTGGAGCCCAGAAAAATAAAGTCTGACACTATTTCCCCATCTATCTGCCATGAAGTGATGGGACCGGATGCCATGATCTTTGTTTTCTGAATGTTGAGCTTTAAGCCAACTTTTTCACTCTCTTATTTCACTTTCACCAAGAGGCATTTTAGTTCCTCTTCACTTTCTGCCATAAGGGTGGTGTCATCTGCATATCTGAGGTTATTGATATTTCTCCCGGCAATCTTGATTCCAGCTTGTGCTTTTTCCAGCCCAGCATTTCTCATGATGTACTCTGCATATAAGTTAAATAAGCAGGGTGACATACAGCCTTGACGAACTCCTTTTCCTATTTGGAACCAGTCTGTTGTTCCATGCCCAGTTCTAACTGTTGCTTCCTGACCTGCATACAAATTTCTCAAGAGGCAGGTCAGGTGGTCTGGTATTCCCATCTCTTCCAGAATTTTCCACAGTTTACTGTGATCTACACAGTCAAAGGCTTTGGCATAGTCAATAAAGCAGAAATAGAAGTTTTTCTGGAGCTCTCTTGCTTTTTCCATGATCCAGCGGATGTTGGCAATTTGATCTCTGGTTCCTCTGCCTTTTCTAAAACCAGCTTGAACATCAGGAAGTTCACGGTTCACATATTGCTGAAGCCTGGCTTGGAGAATTTTGAGCATTACTTTACTAGCGTGTGAGATGAGTGCAATTGTGCGGTAGTTTGAGCATTCTTTGGCATTGTCGTTCTTTGGGATTGGAATGAAAACTGACCTTTTCCAGTCCTGTGGCCACTGCTGAGTTTTCCAAATTTGCTGGCATATTGAGTGCAGCACTTTCACAGCATCATCTTTCACAGCATCATCTTTCAGGATCTGAAATAGCTCAACTGGAATTTCATCACCTCCACTAGCTTTGTTCGTAGTGATGCTTTCTAAGGCCCGCTTGACTTCACATTCCAGGATGTCTGGCTCTAGGTCAGTGATCACACCATCGTGATTATCTGGGTTGTGAAGATCTTTTTTGTACAATTCTTCTGTGTATTCTTGCCATCTCTTCTTAATATCTTCTGCTTCTGTTAGGTCCATACCATTTCTGTCCTTTATCGAGCCCATCTTTGCATGAAATGTTCCCTTGGTATCTCTAATTTTCTTGAAGAGATCTCTAGTCTTTCCCATTCTGTTGTTTTCCTCTATTTCTTTGCATTGATCGCTGAAGAAGGCTTTCTTATCTCTTCTTGCTATTCTTTGGAACCCTGCATTCAGATGCTTATATTTTTCCTTTTCTCCTTTGCTTTTCACTTCTCTACTTTTCACAGCTATTTGTAAGGCCTCCCCAGACAGCCATTTTGCTTTTCTGCATTTCTTTTCCATGGGGATGGTCTTGATCCCTGTCTCCTGTACAATGTCATGAACCTCATTCCATAGTTCATCAGGCACTCTATCTATCAGATCTAGGCCCTTAAATCTATTTCTCACTTCCACTGTATAATCATAAGGGACTTGATTTAGGTCATACCTGAATGGTCTAGTGGTTTTCCCTACTTTCTTCAATTTAAGTCTGAATTTGGCAATAAGGAGTTCATGGTCTGAGCCACAGTCAGCTCCTGGTCTTGTTTACCAAGTATAAATTCCTTCAGGAACACAGATTAAGTGGAGGAGGGTTGATCCTTCAACACCCTATTTATGTTTTGCGTTTTTCTTCCCCAGCCTGGAAGGTCCTGTGGGCCTGGGGTGTGGAGGTAAGCACGCAGCAGAGAACACAGAGCCGCAGCATCTCGGCGGCAGAAGGTGCCAGAGGAGTCCTCCCTTCAGCCCTCAATGGTGACGCATTCTCCACTCAGGAAGTGCAAGTATGACGCCCACCTCCACAGAGTGAAGACAGCCCAGCATGTTCATTAGCCCTCGACAGCGCTGCCAGCTAAATAACAATTTGGCTGCACCCTGTCTGTGTAGTACAAGCTAATTAATGCTTCGAAGAAAATCCGAGCTTTGCTCAGCCCAGGGTCCCCAGGGGTGCCCCAGAGTTCCAGAATTATCCAAGCAAAAGAAGCCAGTTCATCTGCTGGGCTCAAATAGAAGCCAGGGAGAAACTTCTCTGTTTCTGTCCAAAAACTCGTCACACAGCCCTGTCTCAGGGCCCAGATGGCATGGTAACCAGCCTTTGAACCTATCCCTCGACAGAAATGACAGAAACCTAAGACCTTAGCAAATTCCATCTGCCCTCAAGGGTGGGGTCCCCTTGCCTTGGGGACAAGGCCCATTAGAATGATGGTCTCTTGCAGTGTGTGGGTATTTCTTTCTTCCTGAACAGAAGAGCCTTGGGTCCACCAAAAATGAGTCTTGGATAAAAAGCCTAGGAAGGCGGCAGGCAGGATGGATGTGAAACTTATTCGCTCAGGACTAGAAACAGGGAGCTGCTTGAATATGCATGTCCAGAGAAAGACATTCAGGAGGGGACGGGGTCAACCATTAGGATGCACTCAGCACTGGCACTTATGAGCACGACCCAGGGGAGCCCTGGGTCAGGCACCGTGCGCTGAAGGCAGTTTTAGGAAAGACTTTGGTAGCAGTACGGTGGCTCTCGTTTACCCATTACTCCTGATGGCCGCTGCCTTCGTCTGCATGTTCCTGGAGCAGGACTGGGCAGGGACCCGATGCAGGGATGATCAGGGACCCACTCTGGCACACCTAAGAGGCACCTGGGAGCGGGTACTCTCAGAGCTTAATAAATGCTGTCCCCTAAATCTCCTGCATCATTACAACCAACCAGGCAAGAATGTTAAGTTCTGTAGCAGAGAAAACCAGCCGCCAAGCAGTTCACCCTCTCTGTCACAGACCACACCAGTGGCACCTACCTTAATTGTATCTGTTTATCCTCAGATCCTCACAGGGCATAACTGAGCATCACGGTGCAAAACCCCTGACTATTCTGTGGGCAGGGACAGCGGCATTGTTTTCTTCCGATTTACCCTTGCAAGCTCTCTTGATCTTTCTCAATAGCATCTGACACACTTGTGAATTACAGTGGTTTAATGCCGAAGCAACACGAGTCCCTGAAGGGAGAGAGGGTCTTTTCCCTTCTTTCATGGAAGTGGGAGCATCCATGGAGAACAGTCCATCTCTGGAGATGTGCTGTGATGCTGCCTCGCAAACTGGCATCAATTGCTGTTTTGGGGGAGTGACCGAACAGTGGCCCAGAGTTCAGACATCACTCATCTAGCTACCTGAGAGCTACCATTCCCAGCTCACCCCTGCCCCTCTGAACTTACCGGCAGCGGAGAACAAAGTTGAAGGCCGCGCCAGGTCGTGGGGGTGGTGGATGGCTCCAAAGAGGCTGGGGCCCGGAGGACGGCTCAGGAACTCAGGCTTCAGGCCAAAGTCCAGCTTGTGTGGATCCGACTGCATCTGCTTCTACAGCACCAAGGGAGGGCGAAGGGAGGAAAGGAGGGAGCCCCAAGAGAAACATTAAGGAAGAAAGATATTAATGAGACGGACAGTCAACTCTGTGAACAGTGCATTCGGGCTGGGGCCCTGGTCAGGTTCAAGTCTACACCTGCTGGGAGAACATAGCAAGCCACAAACCATGTAACCCTCAAATGCAAGAAAAGCAGGTCTGCCCAGAGGGCCTGAGGCTCGCAGCAGAAATGCCGAGGGGCAAAAGTCATACTCTGTCTTTGAGGGTACACGGTTTGAGGCTTAGAACCACATCCTAACTCCTTGAACCACCACCGTCCCGAAGTGGTTTCTGATTTGCTGCAAAGGTTCATTTTAGCAAGTTTTTAAATGATAGTATTTTAAAGCTCATTTTATTGGCAATTCTGCATGAATAATCTGCTGTGTAAATTAATTGTTTAATGACTCTTAGCTGTGCTCTAACAGATCACACTACATTAGTAGCTGAAAGTTATGAAGAAATATTTGCATGCCTACAAGCTAATTTCAAATGATCGTTGTTACATTATTTTTAAAGAAACAAACAGAAACAAAGTAGGGATATTAATGTGACTAACAGGGGCTTTGGGCTAACCCAATCATCTGAGGAAGAGATCAGGCCCAACCAGTGAACCTTCCAGAACCTCTCCTGCTGTGAAGACCTTGCCGTCAACTGCAGTCACTCCATTTCCTCCTATCAGTATATCCACCCCCAAGGTCACGTTTCTCGGAGTCTGTAGAAACTGGCTCACTGTCTTCCTCCTGCTTCCTTCCCTGGCCTCACTCTGGACGCTGGCAGCCTCTCCTAGAGCATGGGTCCAGACCACCCCCACCTTCAGGATTCTCAAAAGCCTTCTCTGTGTTGGCCTCACACCTCCCCTGATGAGCGCCGACCCCTGACCTGGGTCTAAGGCTCCCAGTCTCCCCCTGCCTCGCCGCCTCCTCTGAGCTCTCCAGCCTCCCAGGCCTTCCCCACTTTCTGGCCCTCACCCTTCCCATCTCAGACTCATCGGATGCTGTCTTTTGGCCCCGCTCCACCCCAAACTCCATCAGGCTCTGCCACGAGTAAATCCCTGTCCCAGCATACGAAAACATCAACACAGAGACATCTGATCTAGCTTGTGTGAGGATCAGAGATGAGTTTGCCACTCCCTGGTGGCTGAACCTTACTGTCCTGCAATCCCACTCATCCGTCTTACCTACCCAGACCCCTTGAGCCAGTGGCAACACTGCGGGAGGCAGACAGCACAGTCTCCATGTTTCCTGCACACACTACTCAACTCTGAGCAACAAGACTCCAGGACAGAGTCCAGCCCTGAGCCTGCAGCAGCAAGAACCTGCGGGTGCTGGCTTTCCCTAGAAGTAGCTGGTGAGCGGCTAGAAGGACAAGTGAAATGAACGTCACAGAGGAAAGGGGACCAGGCCATTTCTGCTCACATCTGCAAGGAATTCTCTCATGAAAGAAAGTCCCACTATCAAGCAATAGCCATTCTCCCCTCCCCAAAGCTGCTAATCCACTATGAATCTATAAAAATCTTCTGGCTGCCTCCTTTAATTTGGTTGCCAAATTATTCAGTGCTAATACTGCATGGTACACAGCACAGTTCCATTAACCACAACTTAGGTCCATGAAGCAAAATGGAGCTTGGGGATTACAGAGAATGTGCTGGAAAGGGAAGATGAACAGTTATCTCCTGTGCAAGAGGTCTTCTTAATTGAATTGGGATAATGAATGCTGGAGTCACTGGGGACGTTCTTGGGGAAAGGAAGATGTTGAAGTGGCGCCTATAACATCCTTCATCGCTTTTAACCAAAGGAGTTACAAGGAGGGTGTGTTTTACCCACTGTTTCGCTAACCATGTCATCTAGAACAGAAGTGAATTGAACTAAGCATCAAAATCTAGTTAGTGCTTCCAAATACACGTTTTTTTTTTTTTAATGAAGCTAAACCACAAGGTTTCTAATTAAACTCGCCTAACACTAACGTTAAGAACAAAACTCACCAATGGGATATTCTGAGAAAGAGCAGGTATTTGACACCAAAGCAAGATATCTTTCGGACAGGGTGATGGCACCCCACTCCAGTACTCTTGCCTGGAAAATCACATGGACAGAGGAGCCTGGTGGGCTGCAGTCCATGGGGTCGCTAAGAGTCAGACACGACTGAGTGACTTCACATTCACTTTTCTCTTTCATGCATTGGAGAAGGAAATGGCAACCCACTCCAGTGTTCTTGCCTGGAGAATCCCAGGGATGGTGGAGCCTGGTGGGCTGCCGTCTATGGGGTCGCACAGAGTCGGACACGACTGAAGCGACTTAGCAGCAGCATAACTTTGCAACCTCATTCACTGAGAGTGACGTTTTTGTTTCTAACTATGTTGGGTTTTTAAAAATTATTTAACCATTAAAAAAATCCCTTGAGATGACTAGCTATCCCGACTTCTTTTATATTCTGATGGTGGTCCCCCACATGCTGTTGGGACTAAAATCTTATTCATGAAATAGCTTCCAATGGAAGGTTATTGGAATTACTTAATTGGTACAGTTACACAGATTGTAAACACCCAGACTGTAAAATCTGGATCTATCCGTTACTTTGGTGCCTAAGTTGACCAGTGATGTCCTGTCTGGTCACCTGCAGAAGATCTGCATCTCTTTCCTGTATCATCATAAAACCCTGGTAAAGCATGGAATGCATTCATCTGTCTGATGAAAACAAAAGAAAACCCTCCTGAGTTCAGGTAAGGTAACTAGCCAGTCAGTGGTTCCCACAAGCACTGACTGTCGTCAGACTTCTGGCATTGGTCATCAAGAGGATGACGGAGAGATTGGATAGGTCACTGCCAACCAAATACCACTTCTAGAAGAGGAATTTTTAATACTATGAATTGCTAATGGACATACCATGTATGCCTAAATCAGTAACATCACATAGGGCATAAATTATCACTTTTCAAAGCCATAAAATGAAAAAGAACAACAATAAGGTCCTATTATATAACACAGGGAACCATATTCACCATCCTATATTCACCATGATGGAAAAAATTTTTTTTCTAAATGTTGGGGCGGGGCTGGTGGTGGTGGTAAGAATATACCAACTTCTATAGAAAACTTTTCATGTACATCTCCTCCTAGATCCTAAGTATTTCCCATACTAATAACACTTGGTCACTCTAATTAGATTCCCCAAACCTTTATTTCAGGATTTAATCTATATTTAAGCTCTTCAGATCAATAACATGACAAAATCATGAAAAAAAAAAAAAGAGAGAACCATCAGGGTATTATCAGTGTGCTTCTGTTTTGTTATTTTGCTGCTGCTTTCCCTAATTAATAGTAGGATTTCTGAATAGCTTTTCCAAGGGACTTGATCCTGCCTGCCTGTGGGTCTTCAGACTCTGCTTCAGTGCTTCCTCAATTGGGCGATCACACACCCATCGCCCACCTCCCCCTCCAAGACTAGGAAGGCAAGACTGACCTTGACTTTCTGTTGGTGGTGGTAGATCTGCCAGGCAATGTGAACGTGCATCGCGCACCACTTCCCTGGTTTCTGGAACGAAAAAGAGCAACGTGGTCAGAAGGAAGAGTTCAGGGGGAAAAAAAAAACAAAAACAACCCTTCCATTTCCCCAGAGCTGTCAGCAGATTTTGGCTGCAGAAGCTTTCTTTTCCATGAAACAAGAGGGCTTTGTCTCCTCCAAGGGCCTTCTCTCTGCTGCAGCCCGGGACCCGGGCCGGAGGAAGCACCCCTCCCCGGGCGGGCGGCACCTCTCCTCCCACAAGAGCTGGGGCTGGCGGCCACTCCTCAGAAAACCAGCCCCGAGCAGGACCTCCCCGGTTACCAAGGATAACGTGGCAAAGCCCGAACCCCACTTTGTGCCTCCTCTGTCTCTCTCTTTTCTGGCGCCAGCTGGCAGGCCTGGTGGAGCGAAGCCCTGCTGAACAAATGCGGCCAGGCTATATAATGCAGATTGGCTGTTCAGAAGAGCTAATTAGTGAATGTCTGTGAACCAGTTTGAAAACGAGAGGGGACAGAACCTGTGTCACCTCCCCCAACACTGTTTCTTAAAAAAACAAAACACCAAAGCAGAACAAAGCAAGCCAACACATTTTCATTGAAGCCCAGTTCCCACAAGTGCTCCACTAAGAGTCAACTGCCCATTCATGTTGGGCGGCACGATCATTTCCAAGCAGAAAACAGACAAGAAAGAGATGAGAACGCATGCCTTTCCTTCTCTCTAGGCCACTGCAGAGCCAGTGCCTGTCCCGCCCTCTGGGAGGACGTCAACCCCAGTCTCTCAAACTAGTTCCTGTCTTGCTTTCTAAGCTGGGGAGCAGCTGCGAGCCTGTCTCGCAGGCTCACCCAAGGGGGCAGGACCACCTTGTCCCACTTCACTTGTATTCCTGCTACACACTCTACCCATTGGCATCACTGACTCAGTGGACCTGAGTCTGAGCAAACTTGGGGAGGTAGCGAAGGACAGGGAAGCGCGGCCTGCTGCGATCCAGGAGGCTGCAGAGTCAGACGTGACTGAGCGACTGAACAGCAGCAGCAGCACCGTGAGCTCCCAACGCGTGCTCAGTGACCACAGGATGGATGAGAAGAAACACTGCCCCATTCCTACCTGGGCAAAGAACAGATGCTTCTGGTGTCTATATTAAAGTGCTGTTTCTGAATGTTAAGTCACTTTCACTTGCTGAAATATATACTTAAATCCAAGTTTGAGCTCTCTCGTAATGAAGTTATGGGTCGTCTGAAATCGCCTAAGTGATGACACCATCCTTTCTCCCCCTTTGGAGAAAGTGAATTATCTAATAGATGTACTAGACAAGGGTTAAGTAGAGAAATCCACTATCCGCCCCTCTTCATCTGTCATCCATCATCCCCACCCCCCGACCTCCCACATACACCAGGGAAGTCAGCATTCATCCAGAGGTTATCTGCTGGCCAGGCTCCAGACCTCTCAGAACAAACCAGCGCTCCTAGCGGCCCTTTTCTGCACCAGAGAAAAAGGTCGAATGGCTGTGACAGGTCAACATCACCTGCTGCAGAAAGAGGCAGCCACCAGCCAGAGCAGAGAGACCCGGGCACGTGTTTTCTAGGTGCCAGAGAAGCAGGAGAACTCAGACGAATCCTAATTTTAGCCTAGCTCCGGCCTTTCCCTTATGTCTCCGTGAGTCAAACCTTTTGCCATAACTAACAAGAGAATCTAAGTTGAATTTTATCAGTTGGCTTTTTACCTCGATGGCCCAGCTTCCTCCAACACTCAAAGCAAAAACCATGAAGGCCATTTTCAGTCACACTCTCTGAAAAACCCAACCACTGTCTTTTCAACCTTTTCCTCCGGCGTTTCCATGGCGTGTTTCCTTGTAATGGATTTGTATTTTTAACCCTCGGGGAGTCACACAGGGGTTGCAAAACAGTTCTAGAAGAAGCTTTCTTACCCTTAACATAGGTCTGAAAGGATCTGTCAACTGTGAAGAGAAAATGACAACTTGGTTACATGCCTGTCACTCAAACAATTGCTCTAATTAACAAATTTGTAGTGCTTCATTAGGAGGGGAAATTAAAATGTTAGAATTTTACTTTTAAATGAAGCCCTTTTAGAGAATAATTAACCCATTTTCACACTATCAAAAGTGCCAAGCGTCCCCTCCCCCCCTCACAAGCCTTGGTACATCTACGCTGACGAGCCCCTGGACAAGTTTAATCAATAGCGATCTGCCCTCCGGCAGAGCGATTTGCTCACGTTACACATCTGAGGAGTTTCACTGTCTGAGCAGCCCTTCCCAACCTCAGCTAAGCATCTAAGGGAGGCGGCCTTCAGACTACAGACGGCTGGATACTAAGAGTAACTGGGGAGAAGCCTCCTTTCCCGACTATACAGTAGAAATAGGCTATTTTTAATAATTATCACTGGAGGTATTAGACATTTTAGAGAAGTTCACTATATAGATGACCTTATTTGCAAAGCAGAAACAGAGAACGAATATATGGATACCAAAGGGGGAAGGGGGGGCAGTGGGAGGAACTGGGAGACTGGGATCAACACATATACACTAATGATACTGTGTGTAATATAGATCCCTTGGAGAAGGGAATGGCTACCCACTCCAGTAGTTTTGCCTGGAGAATTCCATGGACAGAGGAGCCTGGCAGCCTACAGTTAACAGGGTCACCAAGAGTCAGAGATAACCAACACCTTCAATGAAATAAAATGATACTTAACACTTTAATAAAAGCAAATAACACTTTCAAGAACATAAAATAGATGACTAATGAAACACACTGTGTGGCGCAAGGAACTCTACTTAATACACTGCGGTGACCTGACTGGGAAGGGAGTCCAAAAGGGGGAATATATACATATATATTACATGTATATGAAGCTGATTCAGCTTGCTGTGCAGTAGAAGGTAACAGAGCACTGTAAAGGAACTTTACACATCTTATACTCAATACAAATTAATTAAATAAAATGAAGTTCGTTACACCAAAGTTCATACAAATAACACAGTTGAGTCATTTTACGTATCTACCTAACTCTGGTCATGGTTTCAGATAACCTTTGCCCTTACCTGGGACAAAGACAATATTGTGAAAGGTAATTTTTTTTTCCCCCACATTTACTATGAAGATGGATAATAATCAATGAGACAAGATCATATCTGCTGTGTAACTTCAGATTCTTTTTGAGTTGGTCTGTGTTATGAATAAATAACACAACCGAAGTGTAATGGATATTTTATTTAGCTCCAGAGCACAAAAGGTTCCTTCCCACATTAGAAGCAGAGTGGCCGGAAATACTGTGTGTATGGGGTGAGCTCCAGAAAGACAAGCGCTTAGTGCTTTTCCATTCAAAATGTTTTATGGCTTGTGTGAGAGAGATTTTAGGAGATGGGGACAGAGAAGGCTGGTCGGGGTGGGTGGGGGAAACTGTGCCAGCTCAGTGTCAGTGACCGTCCCAGCCTGGGCTTAGACCATAAGCCACCCTTTCTCCCCCATGAAGAGTCACTCCCTGGCGTCACATGGCCGCAGGAGACATTCTATTTTCTAAGAGAAACTAGCGTTAAGTGTTAGTCGCTCAGTTGTGTTCAACTCTTTGTGACCCTATGGACTGTATGTAGCCGGCCAGGCTCCTCTGTCCGTGGAACTCTCCAGGCGAGAATACTGCAGTGGGTAACGTTCCCTTCTCCAGAGTATCTTTCCGACCTAGGGATCAAAGCTGGGCCACCTACACTGCAGGCAGATTCTTTACCATTTCAGTCACCAGGGAAGCCCCTCAACTAGCATCTTCTTCCACAAAATAGAAGGAAGCGCAAAGGCAAGAGGCACTCCGCTGGGCTGCCTGCCCTGGGGACACAGGTGCTGTTTGTTACCCAGGGACCCAGCCCGACCTTGCACTTACCCTCGGGTCCTTTTGGAGAAGAGTGTGGGGGACCGTCCCAGGTCGGGTGGCAACATCGATCGGGTTGGACGTCTACAAAGTAATGAGACCACAGCTTAGGAAGCATATGACACGGGACATGAAACCAAGGTCTTCCTTCCTTTCTAAATGACCGCGTTCAAGTGTCCTTTTTTGTTTCATTCTGGAATACAACTGGACGGATCCACCCTCCTCTGAGATCCCAGATGCTCTTCATGAGGCCCTCCCTGACTCCCTGGTCCTCAGGGGACCTGACCAAAGCCTGCCCTGTCCCAGGGATGGCATTTCCGGGCAGAGACAGGAGAGACGGAGATGGGAGCCTGGCCCTGAAATCCATCTTCTGTGTCCTTCACAAGCCCGTCACTGTGGGTTTTTTGCTTTATCACCACACAGTTCAAGAAATGCTTAAGTGAACATCAGTCTAACCTGCGGGACCAGGTGCTTCTCATCAGAATGACTGAGTGTGCTTCACAGACATTAGGCTACCTCTACATTTTAACTGGCAGATGATAACAAGGAATTACATTCAGTAATTACTCATTAGTGGTGGTGGGAATGGGACAAGGGAACCTAATTTGGGGACCACACAGACCTACTGTTATGTGATTTCTAAAGTAATTCTGCACCATCTTTCCCATTCCCAACACCATTCTTAAATGGCATTCATGATAACAACCTCATCTATAGGCTTTTGTCCTTTGAATGAACAACAACAAAAAGCCCATTGCAGGCACAAGGCACCACTTTCTTAGTGGGTAAAGGATTTCGAATATTTTTCACCAGGTATTTTATTTAAGAAATCACAACTTCTATGAATCCCTTCACACCAGGAAGTTAACTCGTGTGGAAATAAAGAGCCCTCAGTTTAGGCACCAAGCTGGCCTGCAAGAAGGGGGAAAAAAAGAATGGGAGAAAGAAAAGCAGTCAGCTGCTGTAGGGCTAACAATTAAGCTAGAGTTGTTAACAGCCTGATTTGCATACATATGAAGAACTCTGCTAATGAACTGCAATCTACATATTCAATCAGTAAGATGGCCTGGAAAGGCCTATTTCAACACCAGGAGAGACACTTTCTTGCCCAGATGTAGTTTTCTGTGTGATTGGATAATTGTGACTGAGGGAAATCAAGAAATTTATGAAGTGACCTACCAGTCTGGTTGGGGATGCACGAGAGAGTTCCTGTAACCTGAAGGGGACTGACCAGGCTCTGAAAGGGTAGTAAAGAGCCCGACGGGGGGAAGGAGTTTAAAATCACCATCATTTTGTCCCGAGATGGGAGGTGTTGTGTATGGCCATCCTCAAGCCCCGCCGAGGTCTGATCTGGCACAGGAGCTGAAATTCCATGTAGGTCCCTGGGATTTTGAAGGTGCAGCCATTCTCACCCCTAATGCTTTCTAATTTTTTTCTTTTCTAATTTTAGGGCAGCATGCCTTTGTTAGTGTAATATGCGCTCATCCTGGGAGAGACTGGCCCCAAATTTGTGCTTTATCTTTGAAATGAGATGGAAGGAAAACCGAAATCACACAGCAAAATTTCCTGCTTTACAGTCTAAGAATGGTTACTCTAAGAAATACTTTTCTGAAAATCAAGTAGGGGCTGTGATAGATGTAAAGTCACAAAAAAGAAGAGTATTCTGAGAACTAACACCTTAGTTTTGGCCCTCGGAGATCACTCTAGACCGAGTGCAGGAGAGTATCACTGGCTAGGTAGAAAAGAATTCTGTTGTTATAAAGGGCGAAAGTGAAAGTCTGAGTCACTCAGCTGTGTCCAACTCTTTGGGACGCTATGGACTGTAACCCGCCAGGCTCCTCTGTCCATGGGATTCTCCAGGCAAGAATACTGCAGGGGGTTGCCATGCCCTCCTCCAGGGGATTTTCCCGAGCCAGGGATGGAACCCAGGTCTCCCACACTGCAGGCAGATTCTTTACCATCTGAGCCACCAAGGGAAGCCCCTCTAAAGGGCGAAAGGTTAATTTATCTCGTGCTAGGATGGTAGTCTTGACCTTGGGAAGTTGACCCCGGCATCGGGGTCAGAAGCTTCAGAGAAGGCAGAAAGGGAGGAAAAAATAAGAAGGCACTGCCCTCCACCTGGAAGTGGACTCTCTCTGCAGACACAGGGGACTGAGGAATGAAATGAAGGAGAATGAACACAGTGAAAAGGATACCATTTTAGTTTGGAATCTTTTCCCTCCCTTCTATTCCAATCAACAAGGCTCAGCTTTGCATCTTTGCTAATCATGGACATCCTCAAGGATAAATAACTTGATGCACATACATCTGACGTTTCATGTAATTCCTGATCAGAAGCTTATGTCCACAGTTTTGGTGAAAAAACAAAAAATACATTATATCTATATCTATATATATATCTAGTGTTTCCTTTTTTTAACAGAGCACAAGAAATTCTAGCTCAATTGAGATGACATGGGTAGTACAGATTAAAAATTAAATTCTGACTGAGTTTACAACTAGATGGACTAGAAGAAAATATTCACACTCTAATCCCAGTGGTCCATTTGGATGGAAAAATGAGTCAGTGGCAGGTAAGAGGAGGGGAAACTACCCACCCACCTTAGCCCGAGGCTCCACTTACAAGTTCGAAGGTGTTGTTTTCGCTGTGAGGTTTCTTACCTTCGGCTGAAAAGCTCCTTGCAGTGACCCAAAAGGGCCGGTGGGTGGAATCATAGGGGGGATGCCCGATACAGCAGGAGGATAAGAATGGAAGAGCTATGGCCAAAGATGGAGGGGGGAGAGAAAAGATTTTAGTAGGAGGCAAACGACACGTTCACATTCCCTTCCCACAGAAAGACGTCCACATTAGCCAGCCAAGTCATCTCAGTTTGATGCCATTAGTCATAAGAAGCCACAATGAAATGATCACACAGATGTGCCATGAATTCTTAACTTAAAAAGTTAAAAGTAGTTCAGAATCAATCAGCCAGCAAATGATGTCCCAGATGAGGCCATCATTAGAAAGGGAGCTTTTCTAATTATTAACTGTTAAATCGGATAGAAGTCCTAAATGGTTGGAGATTTTAATGCATATCAAAAACAGGAGGGGGTGCTGAGCCAAATAAGATGCCCAGAAAATTACAAGTTAATTAGAAAAAAGGGAAAGGGGGGGAAAAAGGAAGACAAAAAGAAGCAAGTCTTTATGGATTCCAAGATTTTACACCATTAAAACTCAATTAGTACTTTTAGATTTTTAATAGTTTTGAGGAAATGGGAAAATATATGTGCAGTCCTTGCTTCATTAGGTTGTTCCGGTAAGTGGCAGTTCCAAGGACAATTTAAATTGTCTAAAACGATGACAAATATTTGTGGAAGGGGAAAATAAAATGAGTCAGAGTACACTTTCAATGGAGCCACCCATTTTCCTATAAGATGGATATAAGCTCACTGGAGGCTATTTGAGACAAGCCCTGGACACGTCAGTCTGACCACTCAGTGGAGGGAGGAGGAGGATTCTGAATTTCAAATATGAATTTTCTTGAATTAATAGTTTACAGAGGACACAATGGAGGGAGGAAATACACAGCAGAAGACAATGCAGACACATCTTTTCCTCCACCTAAAAATGTATCGTTTCTGGAGAATCTATGCTCTGGTTCCATTTACTTTGACAAACTCACCATAGAGATACAGTCTAGTGATGTCCCGCCCTTATGGTTGCACAATATGTCAAAAATACAAGAATAATTCAAGCTTTCCCTAATGATGTATTTATGCGAGCTATTTCTAGGTAATGGCTGAAATCCACTGGTAATTTCACAATCTGGTCTGTTTTTAAAGCATGTACTTTTTCCATTGGTCTTTATTTCATTTTGCTCCCCTCAATGATGTAGCGAAGTTTTTCAGACTAATTGATATTGAACTAAATCCACTTAAACAGTGATTGCAAACCAAGTGCCCTCATTTAAAACTACTTTTAAGTCTAAAATTGTGTTTTAGATACTTGAGTGTATTGTATCTTAACTCCCCTTTGTAACATCCTAATCTCCAAAGCAGGGGCGACTAAGCACTTCATATATTATCCACTATAACTAATAATATGAAATAACTCTCTCCCAGTACACTGTGTGAAGCAGAGTAATTAAATACATCACACTAAAACACTCAAATTTCTATTACTCTGCCTCCAAGTGGGTATTTTCCCTTTAATGTTTTCAATTTAAAAATTGGATCTTCTCACCATTTTCCTTTTCTGATCCTCTTTGAATAGAGGATTCCACCCCTCGAGTAAAAATCTGAAGTACTTGAGTAATAATACAGGAACCTTCCAAAAAACTCAGGCCTGCAGGTTTATTCTCCAGCTTACATCTAGGGCTCTCTGTGGAATATGTTTATGCCAAGACACTGCATGGTGTCCGAGGAAGTAAACTGAGCTACCAGTATAGCAGCTAAACTTTCTCTGAAGATGATTTTGTTAGCTGGTCCTTAATTTAATTTAGCAAATACAGACAAAGGGCAGAAATCTGGCTGTTATATTAAGGGTGGTACCATTCATGAAATAGATGCAAAGAGAAAACCCATGGCTCTACTGGATTTTGCATGTCCATTTATAAAAATGCTTTTATGTCATAATTCTGAGCAGAGCAGTGTTGAACACTCGGGGAACCCAGGCACTTAGATAGCCTTTCCTCATCCCTTTCTATAGAGACTCCCCTTGAGCCATTTCCGAATGTCTCTCCATAACCAATTCTTAGTTGATTTCTAATACTGTCTAGCCTGGACTTCTCAGCTAATTCCTCAGTTTAGGACTGACACAGTGTCTAATGATCTAGTTCAAAGTATGAATGAATTCACAGGGTTGGCTGATCTATTAAGTGGTCCTCCACTTGAACCATAAGGTAACACTATCCAAAAATGAGAACAAAAATAGTTTAAGATGGTGAACCGACATGGCTACGAGCAGTTATTAAACGTCTTTCTTTCCAGTTTCATTAAAAAATATATATATAAACCATTAAGCAAAGAAACTTGCAAAACTTCAGGTAAAAATGATGCAGTATACACTCCATAATCAAAATATCATGGTAAGATATTCAGTTTCTGTTATAGAAGAAGCCCTCATAAGTAACTGAACATGTAACTTCAGTTGGCGCCAATTTAGGTTCCAGAACGTTCTCTTAAAATTGCATGAAACAACTTTTGTTAAAGAACAAAGAATGAGTTTAAAGAGAAGAAAAATCATGCATATAAGATCTTCTTTCATTTAAATGATATTTTTAACAACTTGGCACGAGCTCAGGAAAATAATGCCAGCCACGTGGAAGAGGGATCAATGGTCTAGAAGAAATGAAAATCTGCTTCTTTAAGTCATGAGTCAAAAGAATACGCTACTTTCTTTGGAAGACATAATTCAAGATGAACTCTGGGAACTCTGTGTGTTAATAACATCTCTACTGAGGACTGAAATCTGTGATTTCAGAGGCTCCTAAAACTCTAACACCTCCAACAAAGCAGATGCCCCACTTGGCAGGACTTTAAAGTCTTAGGAACGGCTCATGACCTTTTGATTCAGAAGATGATACTGCATCTTTACCAAAAGCAAACGTCACAAAAGCAAGCATCCGAAGTGACGAGGAGCAATGGGAGTTCTTGCAAAGATGGTTAAGGAAGGCTGCGAGTCATTGACTGATCGGTGGCGAGAGCATGGACATGGAAAAGCGGCTACATTGAATGGGTAGCATGGTAACTCACACTGTGCCGGTAGAATGGGTCAACTTTTGTAGGGTATTTGTCAAACTGCAAAGGGATCAAAGCAAAAGCTAGTTACTTAGAGGAACTACATTTCTAGTCACTGCTTCAGCGGAGAGGGCCCCAAGGAAGCCTCTCTGTTGTCGGGCAGGCATCAGATTCCATGATCTCAGTGTACGCGAAATCATTCAGAGCTCCTGAGTCTCTGACCAGAAATCAACAGGAATGGAAAGTCAAAGTGAAACCCATTCAGACCATTGCAGGCTGTGACTACACTAGAGCGGCTTTCTTTCTAGGCTTTATTTAGAGACGGGCAGGAACCAAGCGTCTGAACTAGAGAGAGGAGGCAGTTGTTCAGATAAATCAGAGAGAAGTGAGCACTGGGTCTGATTTATCCAGAGAATTCCCTCTGTCTTCATCTTCGCTTTGGCAGAATGGTACACTCAGCTGTTTTTACATTACCCCCTCGTGGTAGTGTACCACGAGGCCTGGTGTGCTGCAGTCCAAGGGTTGCAAGGTGTCACTTAGCAACTGAACACCAACAATTACCGCCAACCCCCCCCCCACCCCCTACCGAGTACAAAGCAATTCCGGCCTGGCCTTACAATGTTTCTTTCAAGCAGGAAAGAGTATATACCATCATTTCTTCTAAATAATGTCCTCATCCTGTGCTGTAACTCCCATCAGTTAGATTTAACTTGTTTGTGAAACGTCTCACTCAGACCGGTATAAACTCCTTCCCCAGATAAACAGGTCCTTAAAAATATAACTGTGGAAAAGTCGAGTTCATCCAAAATAATAGATGCAGGATTTCTCCGAGGAAAAATTTTTGGTCCCAAGGCCTCACTGCTGACATTCTCCTAAGTAAGGTTTATAAAATAAACTTTGAAATACGTATTTTAAAGAAACTAAGTTGAACAAAATGGGGGAGAGGGGAGGGAAGAGAGGATGTAAAGTTTAGTGAATCACGGCATTCAAATCCTCACAGTGCCTGTACTGATTGCCTTCAGTCAAGTATTTCCTGAAATATTAAAAATAAATAAGTAAAACTCTAATCGTCACTGTTTGGGCACGCATCCATTTCAGACTAATCAGCATCATAGTGTGGTGCTGTTCCTTACAGCTCCTAAGTTAAAAATCAACCCTAACTGGCTCCCACGCAACCCCTGGCACGTTAGTCCCAAGCCAAGGCCAAGACCATGTCACAGCCAGTGGTCCCTCACCACCGGGCTGTTTGGACCGCTTGCTGACAGCACAGCAGCAGACAGGGGGCGCTGTCTCACGAGATGCAAGAAATAACACTTTCGACAAAGCGGGTTTAGAAAACCATCCGAGAGAGAGTGGATGGGGGAACCCCGGGCCGTCCAAGTCTCCCACCGGCGCTCTCCCTTCCAGACTTCCTAGGATTCTGTGAGCATTTATTTGCTAGCGCAAAACACCGGCAGATACATTTTTAGATCTGGTGGTAATTCCCCAAGATATCTCAAAAAACCAAAATCACCCGTAAGAACTACCGACACACTGGACGTGACCGCCTTGGGGAGCATCTGGAATATAATCCACCCACAGCGTTAAGAATAACGGGTCAGAAAAGAGCTCCTACTTCAGGCCCTGGGTCAGTGCCACCTGGAGCCGGCGTATCCCAGAGACGAGCATGGGCAAGGGGCCCCCCCGCCAATCTGCTGTGCCCAGACGGCCCTACGGGGCTGCGTACAAAGAGCGTCGCGCTCTACTTATCCTCACATTTCTGCCCGGGGTACGCACCATGGGCGGTGCTGGCGTCGGCATGATGGCGGTGGGCGGGAGCGCGTGGGGGAAGGGCGTGAAGGTGTGCTGGTGCGTGTGCTGGTGCGTGTGCTGGTGCTGGTGCTGGTGCTGGTGGAACTCGGTCCGCAGGTAGGGCGGGGGGCCCAGGGAGGCCCCGCGGTCAGCACTCTGAGAGGCCAAAAAACGCGTGTTCAGTTCCTGGCGCAAGATGTCTTGCTCTGGAAAAGAAGAAGAGGCAGACGGTGACACCTTTTCCGGGGCCGGTCATTTCCTCCAGAGCAGGACATCCGAGGAGCTCACTATGGAGGGCTCCGGGCCGGGACATGGGGGCTGGGCCCTTGAGGAAAGGGACCGCCAGGCAGACAGAGAAGGCTAAGGCCCAGGCAACAGCCTGACTGTTCTCTGTGCAGGCTTTCAGGGACGAGGGGTGCACCAGCGCCGTGGGCACACAGGGTCCAGGCTGAGTGGCCAGAGGTCAAGTCTCAGCTCTTCTCAGGGTAGCTGAGTGACCCAGGGCACTGCCCATCACCATCTGTGTCTGTGTCCTCATCTGTCGAATGGGGTCAACACATTGCCGGTGCTGTGGGTTTGTTTTGAGGGTTAAAGAAATGAACATTTTTAAGTGCTTAAAAGTCAATAAAGCAGAGCCCTCATGCCCTCTTCCAAGGATAAACCTCTGCTCTACAGCTCTCTGTACTGGTGGCAAAGCTTGGCCACAATGGACCCAGAGTTGGGATACTTGGCTCAATTAATACAGGTGAGGAGCAAAGAACCCAATACCTAACCCTAAGTGTGCCTTTAAAAATCTGGGATATGTTGCCTCAAAAAGTGCATTTTCTCCACCCAAGGTAGAAGGCCTCATTTAATTGTTAGTTGTTCAGTTGTACCCGACTCTGTGACCCTGCCAGGTTCTTCTGTCCATCGGATTCTCCAGGCAAGAATACTGGAGCGAGTTGCCATTCCCGTCTTCAGGGGATCTTCCCGACCCAGGGATCGAACTCAGGTCTCCCACACTGCAGGCAGATTCTTTACCATCTGAGCCACCAGGGAAGCCCTTGTTTGACTAAAACAAATCCCTTAAGCCACGATGTGACTTAAGATCCTGGCCTGAAACAGACATGGGGTGTGGAGAGCTTTTGTCATGCCCATAGGGCCCAGACAACCTGTGCTTTACTACTCAGCGGGCAGACCTGGTCAGAAAAGCCTCATGACTACAAAGTTCTATCTGGCAGAATCCCCTGGATCGTGACAGGCTGGGATGGGGGCTGTTGGTACATTTTCTGCAGACTCTCAGCCCACTGGGGAATGGAGGAAGAAGACATACTATAAAGCGGACCATGGTGAGTGGCTCAAACCTAATCATCAGGGACAACAGACAGGGAGTGAGGCCTTGGGAAGGGAGAGGGGGAGCACGGAGAAGCCAGGCCAGCTCTTCCCTCCTACCTGAGTAAGTGCTCCCGGCCGGGTGTCCGGGCACCTGCAGACTCCCAGATGTCAGAGGTGGTGGAGGAGGCAAAGCAGTGGGAGGGGCAAACATATTGGGGTGATGTGAGTGTGCGGGGGGCTGGAGGGTGGGCGTGAAGCTGTGCAGGGGGCTGTGGTTGGGCAGTGACAGGGGGAACGGGGAGGCTGAGGGGTGGTGGGAGATGTGCGGGGGGGCGGGCTGAGTCTTCGCTGGAGTGCTGCTTCTGCTACTGCTGTTGGAACACCAAAAAAAAAAAGAAAGAAAGGGAAAAAAGGGGTCAGTAATCAACTTTCTTAAAAACAAAACAAAGCCAAACAGAGCCATGTAACACTTTTGCTCTCGCTTCTTCGTCTTCGCAGGTCCCCACCCTGTGCACAGAGCCTCTGCTGAAATCGCAGTTCCTCTAAACTGGCCCCACAGCTGTGGGCACAGTGAACAGCAACTCTTGCTTCAAGCTGCCCCCCATCGCCCTGTCCAGAGAGCTGCCCCTCATACCCTGTGCCAGCCACTCTTCCTACAGGGGCCACGCCAATGGAAACGAACAAGCTGGTGACCTGGGCTCGCCAGGTCTGTCTGCTCCGTCTTCTGTGAAGAAGCACAGGGAAGGGGGAACCAGGGAACTCAGGTGCCCCGTCACCTCCACGGACTGGAGGCCACAAAAGATGGGCCTGGCCCCGCGGAGGCAGCTTCCTTCCACTGTCACAGACAGGAAAGAGCAGGGCCCTCAACCCCAGTCACCAGGCTGTCACAAGGAAAACACTACCGAAGCCATGAAGCGTGAGCACTTAGAACGACAGCCCCCGGGACAGGTGCGGGTGGGCGACGCCGGGCCCTGTGCCCGGGTCTCCACCTCCCTTTTCTTTGCAGGGCTCCTTGTGCTGCTTGTCAACCTTCCCTCTATAATCTGACAAAGACAAGACACAAGAGGCCTGGCTCCCCATGGAGGAACGCCTCCCTTTTTCTCAACCCAGCATCTTTCTCCTGTATCTCTGTGACCCACCTGGCGGAAGTCACCATGGAAACTCCTTGAACCAGATCACTCCTTGGTCTGCATGCTCCCGCCCGGCCAGGAGTTGCAGGGAGATGTTGACAGGGAGGGAAATGGCTTCCCTTCTAAGACTCCCTTAACATTCCGGGAATCTCCCCTGGTTTCCCTTCCCTGCCTCCAACCCGGGAACCAGTGGTGGGTCCCAGGCACAGCGCCTTGGACTCTCTCTTCCTTGAGCCTTCTCCTCCCTGCAGTCACTCTCAGGAGCCTCCGCAGATAGTTGAGGTCTCCACCATGTCCTTACCACCCAGCCGATCCTCAACCCAATCCCACCCCATCTTCTCCCCAGAGACCCTGTCTCCCTGAGCCTCAGACCCCTTCCCTGTCTTCCGTGCCTGCCTGGCTGAGAACACGTTGACAGAGATTCCAACGGGAACCCTGGTCCCCATGGGAGCCCCCGCGCCCACCGCCACCTGTCCATCCCACCAAAGATGACCGATGCCGGGCGGGGGGCGGCTCACCTGAGGCTGTTGAGGCTCAGGCTGCTGCTGTTATAGGCGGACAGCGGCTGGGGGAGGCTCTGGGCAGAGGGGTGGGCCTGTGCGGGCGGGAGGACCTGGGGCGGCAGCGGCCCCGGGGACTGTGGCCGGGGCGGCCGGGGTGCCTGCGGCGGCGCGGGCTGCGGCTGGGCCTCCGGGGGCGCAGGCGGCGGCTGCGCACCGGGGCGCGGGGGCGGCGGCGGGGGCTCGGCGCGTGGCCCCGACGCGGGGTCCGGAGACGGCGCTCGGGGCGGGGGCTCCGCCTGGGGCTGGGGTGGCGGCGGCGGGACCTGAGGGCGCGCGTCCTTCAGCACCACGGGCTCGAACAGGGGCTCTTTGCCGCAGTCCTGGCTCTTCTCCTGGCTCCGCTCTAGACCAGATACCTTGGGGACAATGGGCCCCGCATCGTGGCCGTCGTGGTGGGGTAGCGCGCCGACGCCGAGCTCGGGATCTGTGCGGGAGAGCAGAGAGAAGAGCGAGGCAGACGGTGAGTGAGCGAAGCTGACCCCGAACTGGGTCATCTGTGCCCAACGACACGATCGGTCAGGTCCCAGAAAGGTCCACCAGTCAGATAAGGCTGCCTTCCAGAGAGTGGATGAAGCCATCAGAGTCTGCAAATAAATGTTTCCCTTAATCTTGACAAAGCAAGAGTATGCAGTGAAATCCACAAACAGTAGACAACAAATCGATTCACCCCTTTTAAAACAAATACAGTTCTTAAAAAAAAATTATTTATTTGGCTGTGCTGGGTCTTAGTTGCTGCCCCTGTAATCTTTACTTGTGGTATGTGGGATCTAGTTCCCCGACCAAGGATCGAATCTGGGCCCCCTGCATAGGGAGCTCGGACTCTGAGCCACTGGACCACCAGGCAAGTCCCCAAACACAGTTCTTGGCTATACAAAGGAGAAGTGTTTTCAGTAGTACATGAAGCAAACGTTATTTAGCCCGGCAGACGTTTCTTCTCCGCCTTGCCTCCTCTCCCCTTTGCATTCTGACTGATGAAGCATGCTTGACATTTGGAGACGTTTCTGCTGAGCAACCACTAAATGTCTGGTCAAAGGTCAGGCCTCCTACGGCTCACTGAGGATCCAACCGTTTGAGATCGAAGGAACAAACATGAATTTAGACCAACTGACCATCAACCATGCAGGCTTGAGTTTTTAAAGAATTCCCTCTGGACCACAGGAGGGGTCCTTAGCCAGGTGAATCTGGACCTTGAGACCAAGTGGGATGGGAAATGTAAGTAAAATTCTACAGTAACTAATGACACCTAGACAACAGATGCTCCTGTATGAATTGAAATGATGTACTTCCCTCCAAAGTTCAAAAGACCCATGCCATATCTAGTATATGGGTACCCTGATGACCCCATAAGTCAAACTCCATACAATTCTCTAACAGAATAATGAGACACAAATATGGCACTGCATATAGAGATGGCTCTACGGTACAGAATCCACCTGCCAATGCAGGAAGTGCAGGTTGGATCCCTGGGTTGGGAAGATCCCCTGGAGGAGGGCATGGTAACCCACTCCAGTATTCTTGCCTGGACAATCCCATGGACAGAGGAGCCTGGCGGGCTGCAGTCCATAGGGTTTCAGACAGTTGATCATGACTGATCATGCACATCTTGGTGGCTGGGGGCAGGGGGGGATGGGGGGGGGGGGGGGGAAGGATTATCTTCCCCACATTTTTGCACTTAAAAAAAACAAACCCATCCTTTTCTATTATTGCAAAGCTTAAAAACAGGAAGAGAATAGATCACAACATTCTCTAAAATGAGGGTGTATTTCAGGTACTCCTAAATGATTCCTTTGGGCATGACCTTTCTCTTCACATCTCCCTGTTACCAAGTGTGAACAATGCATGGTGTGCTCACTGGGAATGAGAATACCATTAATGTCTGTTGATGTCCTAGTGGGTGTATACACGTGTCATGTTTTCTTCCCTGAAATTTGCATCAAAGCAAGCCATTATTTTCAGTCTTCTTTTGGTAAAACAGATCAAATGTGTAACATGCACAAAAGCAGAAGCAAATGGTGGGCTTATAAACAAACCGCGTGGTTAGCCATTATGCACTCAGCTATCCTCGAGTCCCGCAGACCAGCATGGGACAACTACACTAACAGGCTGCCAAGAAAGACCCCTCTTCACGCAATTCAGGCACGAAAGGATAAAGCATCGGATGGATCTGGTGAAAAGGAACTCTAGACTTCTGCCATCCTACGCACACACATTTTCTTCCAGTGCTGTCTTCAGAACTTTCCTGGGCAGATCTTTGCTTATGAAAAGCTGATGTGTTATGAATTTCCAGAACCTGAGGGCTGAGAAAGAACAGGAAGTTCCTGATGTGGACACAGAGCCCCTTCAGCCATAAGAACTCCCATATCACAGAGGAAGACCCTTCATCTGCAGACACCCAGATCTAAGGATGTTGGTGCCGCTGCTTTTTCACTGCTTTTTCTATCATTTTCACAATATTTTCCATAGCAAGCAATTATACAAGTTCACTGAAAACCTCAGGCTTCACACACTGCAGGCTGGTTAGTCAGGCCCGAGGCAGAAAGCACTAACACCCGGGAAATCCTAAGAGGATGAAATAAGAGAACCTCCTCCATGAGGTCCTATGTGCATAAGTAGGGACTCTTCCTGTCCTGACAGCTGACGACTGTGATGCTTTTGCGACAAATATGGCAAACATACAAAATGGAATATATTCCCATCTTTTTGTACTGCTCTGTTCTCTCTGGACAAGGATGTTGGCTGTTGAGTTGCTCAGTCGTTCCGACTGTTTGCGACTCCATGGACTGTAGCCCGCCAGGTTCCTCTGTCCATGGGATTTCCCAGGCAAGGATACCGGAGTGGGTTGCCATTTCCTTCTCCAGGGCGTCTTCCTGACCCAGGAATCGAACCCGGGTCTCCTGCATTGCAGGCAGACTACCACTGAGCCGCCTGGGTAAGCCCACCTGGATGAGGATAGTGACAAATACATACATAAATCTTTTCCATCTTGTTAGGTTACATTCAAATTCATGACCTCCCTCTAAAAATCAAGGTCTAAAGTTTCTCTCAGACATAAAAGAAAATTTGGGACACCACCCAGAGGTTATTACTTCAGTTTACTTAGGCCAGTAAGGAAGTACAACAGAAACACACAGATAAGCATTTTATCCATCTAGCTTGACTATATTTATCTCTTGTTCTTTAATCGATGAGCCTATAGAATTTGGACAACATAGCTGAGTCTGCAGGAGGCACCGTGCGGGCTTGGGCTCGATTCCCAAGGCCCCATAAAGGCAAACTGAGGTGGTTCTTCCCTCTGCTGTCCCACTGTCTGAGGACCAATCCAAACCCAGCTGGAGTCAGGAGTGGTGCCGAGACTTGGCATCGTCGCCATCCGTGGTATTCAATGAGGCACATAGGCAAGACCAAAACCTTTCTAGAAAACTCTACACATTTGTAGGGAACCATCTATGAGGAATGACTTGGGGAGTCAAGAGGCACAGAATTTTGGAAGAAGACCAGAATCTGGACCATCCCAGCACTTCTCAAACTTTAATGTGCATAGGAATCCCCTGAAGATCGGATTCAAATGCAGGTTCAGCGGCTTATGGGGGTGGGTGGTGAGTGTGGCTCCAGAGTCCACCTTCCTGAGAATTTCCTGGGTGATGCTGATGCCTGGACTGTTCTGTGAGTAGTAGGGGTGTTATATAACCCTCTGACTAGATGGGGGATAAGCCCAGAGAAGTTAAGGAACTTGCTTGTTGTTTAATAAACCAGATGGCAGAGTTCTAGTCCCAACTCTGCCACCACCAAGTACCTCTTCTCTGATTTACACAATGCTGCCTCCTAAGAAGCAAAATACCCTGAAACAAAGCAGGTAATGATGAATCCAGGATTCGGTTACAATGTTTTAAGTACAGCCAGATAGTGAAAAGGGACCAGGAAAGCTAGAGAGGGTTGCTGGAAGACGGCCCTTCGGCTCAATCTGAAAGCTATCATCAATCCATCAGTGAGGGTGCTGCAGGCTATGAGCAAGGCAGGTTAGAAGGCTGGTAAGAACTATGGGGCTGAAAGTTTTACGACCACCATTTACATGGATCCATGAGGCATGGATTAGGCATCATGCATTTTTGTGGCTAATTGGTAATGCATTTCCTCTTCCTTTCAATTATTTAGTAAATGCATCTTCCCAGTTAAGCTCTTTCATCCTGACAGTCCATTTATCTTACTGAGCTTCTCCAAAACTGGCAAGAACACATAAAAAAAGAAAAAGGGTTTTTTTTGGGGGGGGGGGGGTGGGGTTGGGGAGGGATATTGCTCAGTGTGCTCTGAATTTACCAAAAGATGAAATGTGCTGAGGCTGAAAGAAATAAGAACGTGTGCAAATTGACTAGTCTTATTTAGAAGTCTTATTCCATTTGGGGGGGGGGGTTTAGAATTTCTCTTTGTGTTTGTAAAAATAACATTATGCTTACAATAAAGGATATGCAAATTTGAATTACACTGTACAGTAAAAAGGCTGAATGTACTGCGTGTAAATTATATCTCAACAAACTTGACTCAAGTACAATAAATTTATTTTTTTAAACTTAAGGGTAGAGTAGGAAAAATGTGCTTGAGCTGGCTACAACTCAGATACAAATTCTCTGGGGAAAAAGGGCTCTCTTTTAGTTTACTCCTCCTCCTAAAGCCGCTTCAGTCGAGTGTCCGACTCTGTGCGACCCCATAGATGGCAGCCCACCAGGCTCCACCGTCCCTGGGATTCTCAAGGCAAGAACACTGGAGTGGGTTGCCATTTTAGTTTACTAGTTGAATATAAACCCTGTCATCTTTGTGGAGGGCGATGTGGCAACATTTACCCAAAAAACTAAGGAGTTCCTTTGACCTGGCAAATAACAATTTGGTCTACAGACTCAGTGAAACAGTATCAGGATGTGAATCACATGTTTGGAAACAACTCAAATGTAATCATTAGGGTTACATGTAAATTTGATACATCTGTACAGTGGAACCACTGCAATTGCACAAATCAATGAGGGGCTGCTGCTAAGTCACTTTAGTCGTGTCCGACTCTGTGCGACCCCATAGACGGCAGCCCACCAGGCTCCCCGTCCCTGGGATTCTCCAGGCAAGAACACTGGAGTGGGTTGCCATTTCCTTCTCCAATGCAGGAAAGTGAAAAGTGAAAGTGAAGTCGCTCAGTCGTGTCCGACCCTCAGTGACCCCACAGACTGCAGCCTACCAGGTTCCTCCGTCCATGGGATTTTCCAGACAAGAGTACTGGAGTGGGGTGCCACTGCCTTCTCCAATGAGGGGCTACATTTGTACAATGTAGAGCATACCCTAACTTTTATGAAAAATGAAGAAAAAATAATATATATTCATTTTTACTTTATATCTAAAGAAGCTCTGGAAGAATATCCAAGAAACCAATAGCCTTGGATTACCTGCTTAGGGTGGAGAAGGAAATGGCAACCCACTCTAGTATTCTTGCCTGGAGAATCCCATGGACAGAGGAGCCTGGGAGGGTGGCTGCAGTCCATGGGGTCGCAAAGAGTCGGACATGATTGAAGCGAGTTAGCACGCACGCATACCTGCTTAGGGGCCTGGGGAGGAGTAAGAACTGGGGAGACAGGGAATGGGGGGAGGGAGAGATATTTGACTGCCTACATACATGCATATTTAAGTTTTTGAATCATGTGATCATGTAACCTATTAAAAATTTTAAAATTGGTCTTATGTTTAAAAACAGTCTGAGCAAAGGAAAAAAAGGCAAATAAAATTGGGGATTTGAAGAGTGGTATGACATGGCATGGAGAGTATCTTTTATATAAAATAAGAAAATACAGTGCATACATTTATGCTAATAATTTTTAACATAAAATGGATTTTATGAAAAACACAAATTATAAAAATTGACTTAAAAGCAACCCAATCATAAAAGTAAATTGAAAAATGACTCCATATCAACACCCCTTCAACCGAAGAAAAGGTACCATAGACAGTGTGGACTAAACCTATAAGAAACAAATAATCCCGGATGTTTAACCGAAAATCAATAGCAAACTTACAACCAAAGGAATGGGCAAAACTATTATTTACAAAAAATATAATGATCGAGTTGGGAAACAGCCAGCCAGCCAAAAAAATATGAGAATTAATAAGAGAGCTCAGTAAGGTATCTGAACAAAGAAAAACCACAAACATCTGTTGCTTTTCTACACAGCTGCAATAGTGATGAGAAAATAAAAAAGAATTCCCTTGACAGTAAAAAAAAAAAAAAAAAACCATGGGACTTCCCAAATGGTCTGATTGTTAGAAATCAGCCTTGCAATATATAGGGGATGCTGGTTCGATCCCTGGTCGGGGGAACTAAGATCACCCGTACCCCGGAGCAACTAAGCCCGTGCTCTCTGCTCGTGTCACAACTAGAGTCCAGTCACCGCACTGAAAGATCCCGCATGATGCGCCTAGGACCCGATGCAGCCAAATACAGAACTAAATGAATAAACAGTATCTTAAAAACTAACAAAAATCATACAGCACTGGGAACAGACCTGACACGCAAATTAGAGGGCTCTCAACTTTCAGAAGCACATCCCCCCAAATGCTTTGAGAATCTGTGTTCAAGGGTGTTTTATGATGCAGAAAATAATAAATAAATAAATGGGGGTGGAGAGGGGGAGAGAGAGAGAGAAGTTAAAGGGTAAGCCACGGAAGAGGCAAGTCTTCGAAGAGACCACCCCTTGAGAGGTTTTCCAAGTTCACTGGAGTGTATGTGTCTGCTACAGAGACTGGAGGGAATCAGTGACTCTCAGAGAGATGAGGTGTTTCATGGTATGAAGGTAAACCCCACACAGTATCTTGGTTCACTTTCTAAAGTCCCACTGAACATGTGTGCAGCTGAAAAACCTAGAGCCTGTCTGCAAAGAAAAGACAAAATCATTTTTTGCATGGTTTTAATACACACTGGGGTCTCGAGGAACGCAACAACTGCATGCTGTTAGTCTGCTGTGTAGGTCTTGTGGTGGAGTTGTTTCTCACTTGGGAAGATCATGACATCAATGGTGAGGCTGCTCCTGCCCTTGGAATTACCACGATAGTCGTATCTCTATGTACGGATTCAGCCTCTGACCTTTCGTTGCTTTCTAATGTAAACAGGCATGTATGTACTTAAAACACACTATGTTATTGTAAGATACTTTCCATTTGTTTCTCCTTTACATTTCCTTAAAGGCTTTATATACATTTTAAAATGATAAACATAGTGTATAGATAAACCAAACATTTTGCTCCAGAAATTAAACAATGAGTGTGCTATAAAATATTTCTTATACAAAGAGGGCGCTGGGTGTGGGCGAGGATGAGATTTGATGTATTATGTTCCTGTGCCGGGCTGCTCTGTTTCCAGAATTCTAATAACTTTCTGCAGAAATGTAAAAACTACCTGAAAGGCCTGCTGTGGAAGCTAAAAGTCATGGCATGTGCTTTTCACAGCGTACAGCACAAAGTAAGTGATCAATGCTTCCAAAACTACTATAGAAAAAGATTGAATTTCATGGAAAATATTTCAAAACAAAATTACTATTAAGTAAAATAAAGGAAACTATTATCCCTATTATCTGCATAAATCCATACATATACACACCAAAAGAGATTAGAAAGATATGCATTAAGATGCCTCTTGAGAGCCCCTTGGGCAGCAAGGAAATCAAACCAGTCAATCCTCAAGGAAATCAGCCCTGAGTATCCATTGGAAGAACTGATGCTGAAGCTGAAGCTCAAATACTTTGGCCATCTGATGCAAAGAGCTGACTCACTGGAAAAGACTCTGATGCTGGGAAAGATTGAGGGCAAAAGGAGGAGAGAGCGGCAGAGCATGAGATGGTTGGATAGCATCACCGACTCAATGGACACGAATGTGAGCAAACTTCGGGATATAGTGAAGGACAGGGAAGCTTGGCATGCTGTATACAGTCCATGGGGTCGCAAAGAACTGAACACAACTTACCGACTGAACAACAACAAATTCCATGAACTAGAAATAACCATTGACTCAAACTTTTAAATTTGTGGTTTTCTTAACTTTCCAAATTTTCCATAGAGAATATGTATTATTATTGCAGAAGAAAAGTAAAGGATTATATTTTAAAAAGAGTTCTTCATAGACAAATATACCCCCACTATCTAAATAAATCTAAAGAAATCAAAGGAAAGTAACTTTAAGTCTTTTTAAACTGCCCCAACTACAGGATGGAGGTTTAAAAAAGCTCTTCACCCAGAAGACAGATGGTGTGTTTTATCAGAAATGAGGATCGTATATGAAGGGCATTACCCTTCCATCAACTTCTCAATGCTTCTAATTGGTTCTAACTGGTGTATGTGAAGAGAAAGGAAATAGTGAACCCTGATGATGGAGAAGGAAGAGGCGGAAAGGGGAAACGGGGAGGAAGAGGAGAAAAACTCTCCCAAGGCACGTTTCTGTTCTTCTGGTCTTTACACTGGATTGCTGTTGCTGTTTAGTTGCTAAGTCATGTCTGACACTCTTGCAACCCCATGGACTGTAACCTGCCAGGCTCCTCTGTCCGTGGGATTTCCCTGGCAGGAATACTGGAGTGGGTAAACATTTCCTTCTCCAGGGGTCTCCCGGACCCGGGGACTGAACCTGGGTCTCCTGCATTGGCAGGTGGATTCTTTACCACTGGGCCACCTGGGAAGTCCTTACACTGGATTAGAAAGCCCTACTTTACCCACTACAAGGTCATTATTGTAGCAAATATGAATGAGCCTTAAAGGCCTCACGAAAATCTGTGGGACAGTGGCCACCAGGCAGTGCCCCTACCCGTCCATCCACCTGTATCTTCCTGAATGTTTGATCCCCACATCAGGACTGCACACGGCCCACTTTTAAATTATTCTATTCTACCTTCTAGTTAGCTTTTCTACTTACCTGTCCACATGAAAGAGCCACAGAAACCTTACCACACAGAAAGAAGATAGTAGCCAATTAAGAAAAGGAACCCAGACTTTAAATTTAAAAGGGGGAACGTCAATAAATGTGGAAACGGCCAACCCAAACAGCCCAGAAACACAGGCAAGCACCAGATTTCTGTAAATCTACATGCAATTATTTCAAGCTGCCAGCAATATCCATTCTTTAAACACACCTTCTGTTGTCTACTCTGTGACCTCAGACAAAATCTCCTTTTTAGCAAAGACTGCAAGCTTTGTATAAGGCTTCCCAGCTGGCGTTAGTGGTAAACAATCTGCCTGCCAATGCACAGGAGACACAGGTTTGATCCCTGGGTTGGGAAGATCCCTTGGAGGAGGAGATGACAACTCACTGCAGCACTCTTGCCTGGCGAATTCCATGGACAGAGGAGCCTGGCGGGCTACAGTCCACAGGGTCACACAGAATCAGACATGACGGAAGAGACTTAGCAAGTACGTGTGCATATTTTGTACATACTTATTAAAACAAAAATGACTGCTGAATTCATATACCAATACTCTGAACTCTCCCTATGTTTTAGGTATCATCTGTGTTTTTAATTTTTGGCCGCACCCCACAGCATGTGGGACCTTACTTCCCTGACCAGGGATCCAACCCATGTCCCCTGCATTGGAATGTGGGGCCTTAACCACTAGACCTCAGGGGAACTCCCAATACCATCTCTAAAACTGTACACACCAATGGTGTTTGACTGAAGACAATCTACCTTCGCTAACACACACTTCTCTTCATTTTCCTCCTCTCCCTCTTTTCTTCAAAGGATTAAACAGAGACCAGATCGTTCCATTAGCAGATTCAATTACTCGAACGAATGGAGGGATGACATTCAGTCTTGCAGTTCCTTCCTTCTCGGTCACTGAAACTGTACAAATAAATTGAGGAAAGCCCTCTGTTTGTTCAAGGCAAATTAATTTTCAAACACTGTAAGAGTGGGTGATCAGGGGAATGATGGGTGCTTGGCAGGGCTCAAAGAGATTCCATTTTGTGCTTGTCATTTTGTGTAAACATTAATTACCATCTGGGAGGCGAAGCTCTGGGCTCAAGTTTGCATCGCAAAGCTCCGGGGGCCTCTAGGGCTCTGGGTAAAAAGAGAATCCTAAGTACGAAAGAATAGCCACAGCGTCTGCCAAAACACCAGCAGCCCCCCGGGGAAACTGTGTGGAGCCCAGAAGATTAGAGGCTGCTGGTCTGACAGAGGCTAGTTTGGATAGCATCGAGTTTACCAGATTAACGTGGGACAGGGGTTAATCTGACAGGGGTTAAAGAAAAGTCAACAGAGCGCAGTTGAGTGTACTTAGTCTCGATTTAAGTTTATTCCCCGTAAACCCCACACCAAAAAGCATCCATCTGTAAGAGGGCGCCCATGTTCCTGATGCTTTATGACCCAAAACTTTGCCTTCAAGGGGAGAACCAACCTTGGCTGTTCGGATGAGAGCCCATCAGAATGGCTTCTGCCTGCAGCCTGAGGCAGCCTCGTGCAAACATTTCATGTCTCTTGTAGCCTCTGGCAAATGAGAGCAGGGAAGGAGCATGTTGATGAGGGACCAAAATCCGGAGGAGAGAAAGAGGCTGTGATCTACTGGGGGGTAGAGGTGGGGGCACTAAGAAGTCTTTTTAAAAGCCTAGGCATGTCAAGGTCATATGTAATTAATTCTCCTTGTGTTTTCGCTCCATACAAGGAAAAATGAATTAGCGTCACCTCAGATACCCAGTATGGTGCTAGGTGCTGAGGATACAAAGATGAGTAAGACACAGCCCTGGGCACCCCTGGCCTAGTGGTAAAGACTCCGCCTGCCAGTCCAGGGGACACTGGTTCAGTCCCTGGTCTGGAAGATTCCACATGCCGAGGGGCAGCTCAGCCCGTGGGTCACAACTACTGAGCTCGCGCTCTGGAGTCAGTGGGCTGCGACTACTGAAGCCGGCGTGCCTACAGCCCGTGCTCCCCGGCAAGAGAAGCCGCCGCGATGAGAAGCCCGCGCACCCCAACTGGAGAGCAGCCCCCGCTCGCCAGAACTAGACCTGGCCCGAGCAGCAGTGAAGACCCAGCACAGCCACATATAAAAACAAACAAAGTTTAAAAGAAAGTTATAATAAAAAAGAAAGAAACAGCCCTGCCTTCCAGGAGCTGGCCAGCGAGGGTGAGAACACAGGGAAGACACAGGAACCGGAGGTCAGGGAACCTGTGGCCTTCAACTACAGTGCCTGCCATCTGCAAGGTTCAGAGAGAAGCTTAGATGACCAGTGCTGATGAGGACAGCTGCTATGTGTTATTTATTTGAGTTTCCATGGGGCTTCCCTGGTGGCTCAGATGCTAAAGAATCCGCCTGCAATGCGCAAGACCTGGGTTTGATCCCCTGGAGGAGTGCATGGCCACCCACTCCAGTATTCTTGCCTGGAGAATCCCTGTGGACATAGGAGCCTGGTGGGCTACAGTCCATGGGGTCGCAAAGAGCTGGACATGACTGAGTGACTAGGCATAGTACAGCACATAGTCAGGCACTTTATCTAACATTTCCTGCTGCACTGGCTCCAAAGTTCAGTCTTAGACCCAAATCAACAGAATCATGTTCTGGGCTGTGTGGAGACGTGACAAGGTATGAAGGGCAAGGTCTCCAATCACTTCCCAGGACACTGGGAAAAACTCCAAAGACCAGGTTCTGAGAAAACCCAGGCTTTTGTGCTTTGGCCCCGATGACACACTCCCATTGTTTTGGCTTGCACCTTCCTGCCAACCCGAGTTCATCAGCAGGCCTTTCCCGAAGAGACCACCTCCTCCTGCCTGCTCTCCCTCGCCAGCGCCTCTCTGCCTTGGTGACCCTCCACCTGCTGGCGTGGGTCTCAGCTTCCAGGCCCGTCCTTGCCGGTCTCGTCTGGCTGTGGACCGAGCGCCCACGTGACACTGCACTCTGCGCGTGCTCACCCCAAGCCCAGGACGCACTCAACGCTTGACATGATGCTCCTGTGTCTGTCTGTCAGTACAGGGGTCCCAGCAAGGAAAGGTGCTGGAAGTATTTTCCACCATACGTGGATGTATTCGTGCAGCACGGCACGTATACTCTGAGCGAGGAGAAATCTAAGGACGAGGCCAATGCCGCAGTCAAACCTGAAGGACACGTTCCTCAGACTGGAAGACAAAAAGGAGACAGGCCCTTGGTTTATTTTGGAAATTTGCCAAGAGGTGGGACTCAGGCAGTGACAGTGAATTATACCTTTAGATGTTTGGTTTAAAAAAAAAAAGTCTTCTAGTATCTAATCATCCTGCCTTTCACATTAAGAACTATCAAGTGAGGATACGGGGGAGAAGAAAAGAATGTCATCCTTCTAAAGGCAGCCCTCCCTCCAGGATTTTTGTTACTAAGTACAGGAGAGGACTCAAAAGCTGTCAAGCTCAGAGAGGCTCACAGATCTTTTTAGAGACCTGCCGCCTTCCTCGTGTACTGCTGTCCACGGTCGCTTCGAGCATCATCAGCTTGGAGTTTCACGTCCGTAGCCAGACGGGGCAGTGATCGTGAGGGTCATCTGCCCCTGGTCCCCTTGAAGCCATCATTTTTTTGGTGTCATGTATCCTTGCCACCTTCTCTCTTAACAGAATAAGCGATTTTTCTTGGATCTGTGTATGTCTGTTGTTGCATCAACACGACTCTGAGGTTTGGGGGGCCCTGGGATGAGGCACCTGGCTAGCAGTGTTCACACTTTGAAAGCTCAGTGCGCCTGTTAAAGTTGGCAAGTGACTGGCTCTACGTTAAACCCTATTTTCAACACTACTTCACCTGAGATTGTTTTCTCAAGGACAAAGGTGACAGCCGCCAGCACCAAAGACCTACTGAAATACGATCAGTCACCTTACCCTCCTGCTTTGTTCACTCTGATTGTGTGTCACCTGATTTCGGGGACAGGTCAGACAATCACTGAGACCTGTTTAGTAAAGAGGCTGGGTGGGGTATGTGATGGTGGCAGGTAGAAGTTTCCATTTAGTCTATCCCAGGCCTTTCCTCGGCTCCCTGACGTCAATAAAATCTCCCCACCGCCAAGTTTCTTCCTAACCCTTGGCACACAGGGCTGCGGTAAGGTGTGACAGCTGAGCTAAGGTGGCCCTGAGTTCCGGTCAATATCAGGTAACTTTTTCACTGCTGCAGAGCCTGCGAGAGCACGTGCACTGGATGCCTCTAAAAGGAGAGAGTCACTTGCATTGTGCGACATCCCTGAATCAACTTCTGCAAAGTCACCCTTGGGTCTGGGTCCAGGTGTCAAGGGGAAGGTTGGAAGTTACTCTAGCACGAAAGAGTGAAACAAATCACTGTGATTTTTCAAGCAGCCACTAAATCTTTCTGTCCTGGAGGAAAGGCAAGAAGGAGCCACAGACACCAAGGCACGTGGACCACTCTGCTGGAGCTGTTCCTATCCCAAGAGAGCTGCGGGAAATGGGGGTGGGGGTCGGGCAGGGGGTTAGTAACCAGGAGGAGGAACACCAGCGACCCCAGTCATTTTCCTGCTGTGTTCACACAGAGGTCACTAGGCGAGTGGTAGAGCATCATCAAATATCCCTAAAGCAGTGTTTCCCCAGAGTGTGGTTGGAGAACTCCGAGGACCACTCTCGTCCTGTTCGCAAAGGTCGCCATGAGAAGTGGACTATGCCCTGGGCAATGTCTCCCATCCTGCGGCAGTGAACACGCCGCCAGCATCCAGAAGGCTGTCCGTACGGGCTGTTCTGAGGACAGGCCACAGCGTTCCTCCCGAGTCTGTGTAAACGATCTGCTGTGACCCGGGCCCGAGGGCCAGGCGGCCTGTGATCTGTCTGACCCGAGCACCACGTATGCCACTGGAACGGATCCATGAAGCTGTTGTTTTTCTGATATCATGGAGCCTGTGATTCTTTAGTTGAAGGAGGAGGAGCAGAGAAAAGAGGACTCTTGACAGTTTCTCTGATAAGTTCTGGACTTTCTGATCCCAAACTGTCTTCCGCTGTATCCTATGACTCTAAGGTCTTCCACAGTCTCACAACCCCCAAGTGTGGTCCACAGACCAGCAATACCAGCATCACCAAGGGTCTTCTTAGGAAGTGAAATTCACAGCCCCCATCCATATGCCCATTCAAGCACCGCTCTGTAGCACGCCTGGGAGTGTTAAAGAGCCTCGGGAAACCCCATAGAGCCTCGGGGTGCCGTTCACGAAGCTGCTAATCCTGTCCTGTCTCCATCTCCTAACACCCAAGTGTGGAAATAACTTCTTCATTCCTTCCTCGAGCAGGGTCTCTACCAGCCTGTAAGCTGCTGCAGGGATGGGACGGTGGGAGGTGGCAGTATCGAGGTCTCGTTTGTGGCCATGTTTCCCATCCTGGCTCATGGAAGTTCCCTGGATCACTCACCATGTAGAGCAGGGAGTTATAGAGTTGTGGTCCACAGCACGGCCATGAGCCACCTTCAAGGACCCGATGGCTGTCACACAGCGGAGAGTTTATTGTGAACAGCACCCTGGGGAGAACTGTGACCAAAGGACATAGAACGGCAGAAGAAATTTCCACTCTAAAACGGCCTGGGCTGCCGGGCAGGGGAACAAGCTAATGCTCTATCCTGCTCTTCAACATAAGTGTCCAAGAGGACACTGAATGTCCCTGACAATGAGTTTGGAGGAGTCAGGCGTGGAACGGGAAGGGCCTGGACTACATGGCTTCCAAGATTCCACGAGCTCCCAAATGAGGTATTGGGAGCAGGTTCACAGGGAGAACACCATGTATTTATTTTCCTTGACCTTTCCAGAACCTGACCTTCTAAAACATTTTTACCTGTAGATTATTAAACACTCTCTCCCTGACTTGCACAAATTTTAATGAATGCCACATCTTCAAGAGTTATAAACTAAGAATCCCTCCCCCAGATGACTACAGATATAACTTTCCTCAGGAAGAAAAGAAGTACATCTGCTTATTCCTAGCTGTGGTTTTTGTGAAGTTTAGAGATTTTTAAAAAAATGGAGTGAGGGGAGTGTTGTGTTATTCCCTATATTTGAAATACTTTATCTTTTTTCAAAAGATAAGTCAGACAAGCCTTAAACTGACTTTCTATGGCTCAGGCAGTAAAGAATCCACCTGCAGTGCAGGAGACCCTGGTTCGATCCCTGGGTCGGGAAGATCCCCTGGAGAATGGAACGGCTACCCACTCCAGTACTCTTGCCTGGAGAACCCCATGGACAGAGGAGTCTAGCAGGCTACAGTCCATGGGGTCACAAAAGAGTCAGACATGACCGAGCAAGTTACAGGGGAAGAAAGAAAGGGCTCAGCAGTAAAGAATCCACCTGCAATGCAGGAGACACAGGAGATGCAGGTTTGATCCCTGGCTTGGGAAGATCCCCTGGAGGAGGGCATGGCAACCCACTCCAGCATTCTTGCCTGAAGAATCCCCATGAACGGAGGAGTCTGGTGGGCTATGGTCCATAGGGTCACAAAGAGTCATGACTGAAGCGACTGAGCATACACACAGGGGGAAACAAAATCTCTTGCCATATTTCCATTTGCCATTATTTCATCACTTGTCATTATTTCACTACCTTCAATTTATCACAGAAAAGAGAAATATGTTCAAGTATAAAATCTGAAGCTAAGTGCCTACAAGGTTCAGGAAAGCGGTGCAGACGTGGATGCCGCTAGCCTATTAGAAACTGGAACCCCACTGGGTTCTGTGGTGTAAATGGTTAGAACTCTGGGTTCTGAAAGTGCCTTTCTGCTTGAGCCACCTTTCCAATCTGAAATGCTTAAAACCACCCTTTAGAAATAAACGAGCAGGAAATTCTAACTGTCCTTGGATGGAGATGGAGCTGGAATAAGACACCGAAACAGCAGCGTCTCCTCTCACTTGGAACCATAATCCTGGAAGGGAAATGATGTCAGACAAGCAGGTTGAGGCTCGGGACGTGCGCTGTCACAATGACTCAAGCCCACCGGCAAATACCTGAATTTTCAGTCCAGAGATGCCTTTCAAACATAAAGGGAGAGAAAGGCAGCAGAGTGTGTTTCCTCTTTGGCTGCAGGAGGCCCATGTCTGCTTGGCTGTCCTACATCCGCATTTCCAGCTCAGCAAGCCTAAAACCAAGCCCCCCCACCACTTCAACTCTGGATCCTCCGTCCCCATCATCAACACTTACAATCACTGATCAACCTGCTTTCATTCCCCTTTAACAGTAATCAGTGGCTGGGTGTGAATACTGCCATTTAACACAAAGAACACAACAGTTTCAGAATCTGCTGTTCTTCAGTGGCCTGAGCGAACTTTTAAATATAAATCGGACCATGTTGTCCATCCCTTGTTTAAAACTCCACAGCCACTGTGGAATATGGAGGTTCTTCAGAAAGATAAAAATAGAATTACCATAGGATCTAGCCACTCCTGGGCACATATCCAGACAAACCTCTGATTCAAAAAGATGCATGCACTCCTGTTAACAGCAACACTATTCACAACAGCCAAGACATGGAGACAACCTAACCGTCCAACAACAGATGAATGGGTGAAGAAGATGATGTGGTGCATGTATATAATGGAATCCTCCTCAGCCATAAGAGAAGAATGAAATAATGCCATTAGCATCAAGATGAATACACGCAGAGATCATCCTAAGTGAACTGAGTCAGACAGAGAAACACAAACACCAATGACATCACTGACACGTAGCATATAAAATATGACAAATGAACCTATCACTGAACAAAGAGACTCGCGGACACAGAGAACAGACTGTGGTCGCCAGTGGGGAGGGACCGGGGAGAGATGGAGCGGAAGCCTGGGCTTACCAGATGGAAGCCAAGACACACAGGATGGGTGGCTCCCCAGGTGGCTCAGGGGTAAAGAACCTGCCTGCCAACACAGGAGACTCGAGTGTGATCCCTGGGTCAGGGAGATCCCCTGAAGAAGGAAATGGCAACCCACCCCTGTCTTCTTGCCTGGGAAATCCCATGGACAGAGGAGCCTCGTAGGCCACAGCCCATGGGGTCACAAAAGAGTGGGACAGGGACACAATTCAGCAACTAAACAACAGCAGCAACACAGGACGGACAGACAGCAAGGCCCCACTGTGCAGCACAGGGAACTAGATCTACTACCCTATGACAAATCACAATGAAGAGCGTATTAAAGAAGAATATGTACATGATGACTGGATCACTTTGCTGCACAGCAGACATTAACACATTGGAAATCAACTATTCTCCAGTTAAAATATAAAACAGAATTAAACTCCCAGGGGCTTCTCACCTTATGTAGAATAGACTCATAACCCTCACGTGGCCCCATGTACTCTCTCTCTGCTCCTGACCACCCACCATCCGCAGGCTCTGCTCTCTCCCTTCTCACACATACAGGCACTTCTGAATCTCACCTGCCAACATCCTGCTTCAGTCACACCACCGCGTTAATCTGCCTCTAGTCACCACAGCCCCTGGTTGAACCACAAGAGCCCTCTGATGAACATTCATCCCAGATATTTAGGGGCGTCCCTGGTGGCTCAGATGGTAAAGAATCCGCCTGCAATGCAGGAGATCTGAGTTCGATCCCTGGGTTGGGAAGATCCCCTGAAGTGAATGGCAACCCACTCCAGTATTCTGGCCTGGAGAATCCCATGGACAGAGGAGCCTGGGAGGCTACAGTCCATGGGTCGCAGAGACGGACACGACTGAGTGACTTAACACTTTCACTTTCCATTGAGTGAATATTTGAAAAATATCTGATCTCTTAAGTCACATAATAATCAATTTACCAAAACTAAGCAAGTTTCTTTATATTTGCAATTCAAAAGGGAAAAAAAATCACTATAATGAGAAAAATACTCAATAAACAATTACACATTAAGCCAGAAAAATCATGTCTCTTTGGAGTCATTTCCATAATTGAACATTATACTGCAATAAAATAATAGTACACAACATAAACAAATGCAAAATAATTGGAAGCCATTATGAAGCTCAAGGATCCACTTTCAATATATAATAAAACTAATGTTCTATTTTGAATCATAAAAGATTCTAATAGTTTTCGAGTTTTTTGCATAACAAAAAAAGCAGGGCAATCAAAAAGCACCTAATGTAAAAGGAGACAGCGACATATTGATAATCAAAGGTAGGTAAAGCTTCTGTAGGTATTTGCCTGTGGTCTGCCTAAGGTCTATGTGCTGGATCTAAAGCCGTCTGCAGAACTCACAGAGCAGACTTGTTGCCAACGGGGAGGGGGGTGGGGAGGGATGGACGGGAGGTCTGAGAAGAGCAGACGAGAGCTATCGCACACAGGGTGGATGAACAGCAAGGTCCTGTGGACAGTACGTGGAGCTATAGTCAGCATCCTGTGATAAACCATAAGGGAAGAGCATACGGAAAAGAACGTTTATATGTGCATAGCTGAATTACTGTGCTGTGCAGCAGAAAGCAACACGATGCAAATCAACTGTACGTCAGTAAAATGATTTCTTAAGAAAGCATAAAGCAGTCTAAAGACTTTATGAGTACAAGTCTACTTGTGTGTGTACTGAAAAAAATAAGCAAGAAAACACCAACAGTTGATAGCCCGGGGGCCAGTTATGGGGACGTGTCAGAGGATTTTTATTTTTTCACCTTCTACAGTATTTAAATTTTCAACAGAATACTGGCTTGGCTTTAAATCCAGGAACATGGTACAAAGTCCGATAACTGTACAATCAGCCTCATGGGTTCATTATGGGAAAAATCAAAGTAAACAATGTTTTTAAAATTAGCCAAAGAAAACTGCTAAACAGTTAGTAGAAAAACTACATAGCAATGAATGCTAGAAAGAATGGTAGCGGAATAGTATCTGAGTCCAAAGTACATGAGGTTGAGTGGGGAGAGAAAGGTTTTTGTCATGGTACAATAGGAAACACACCCTCACAGAGCAGAAATCAAATCGGGAGATCATGAAATAAGGATTTATAAAATAAGGACTTCTTCAACAAAGCAGGGGATAAGAGTGAATTTTTTAAATCTGCAAAGAAAAATTCACAAGTTGAAAATCTAGTAGTCAAATCACAAGTTTTCTGAGGAATTGCATCACTGAAAAGGAAGTTGGGAGGTGATGAAAATAAGATAGGGCTTATCCGGGGGCTCAGATGGCAGAAAAGAATCTGCCTGCAGTGCAGGAGACCAGGGTTCAGTCCCTGGGTGAGGAAGATCCCCTGGAGAAGGGAATGGCTACCCACTCCAGTATTCCTGCCGAATTCCATGGACAGAGGAGCTTGGTGGGGCTACAGTCCTTGAAGTAGCAAAGAGTTGAGTATGACTTAGTGACTAACAGACACCCACGCCCACACCCACCCATCCCAAGAACACTTGGAAGGGGAATCCTGGAATAACCTCTGCTCCTTCAGTCCTTGAGGTAACAAAAAGTTGAATATGACGTAGAAACTAACACACACACACCCCCCGCCCCAAGAACACGCAGAAGGGGAATCTGGGTATACACTCTGCTCCTTCACCTGACCACAAGCACAGCTTAAATCTGAGATCTTGATTCCATGAGAGGTGAAAGCTTTTTCTGTGAGAGAAAACTATCCCTCTGAGGACTGTGGACCACTGCCAAGTGATGATTCCCACGTGGGCCTTGGGCACTTGAACTAATAAAGACATGAAGAGATGGTTTAGAGCCTAAACGGCAGGGTCTTGGAGTTCTTGTGGCTGTTTCCAACGTCATCCTCTTCAGCTCATCTACTGTCCCCATCACAGCACGCACCTTGCAGCCATGTGAGGCCTGACAGTCAGCTTGCTATACCCGCCCTTGTTCACAGAAGCCAAGTTGGCTAACTGAATTTAAAGTTCCTGTTCCTTAAATGTCCTCCTTGTTGAGGTGCGAAGGAAGGCTTTCAATCCTAAAGCAGAAATGAAGATCATTCTGAAGCCCCCACCTTAAAGGCAGTCTAGGTAGAGAAGATAACACAGTGGGGCGTGAAGCTCATGTCCCCAAATCAGGGATGCGCTGCTGTGGAACCTTGGTGACTTCTGAGGCCACTGCACAGACCAGCACGTTCACCTCACCACAGACAAATGGCTACAAGTCATTTGCAATTTCTAATTACTGACATCAGTTATGTTTCTTTAGATACTGATATACTCGGATCTATAAATTACTTTCTCCCAACAACCACACCGAGAACAAATGATTCCAGTTAGAATTTGGTGTTTGCAAAGCACTGGGCCTAGAATTCACATATCCCCTGAGGGTGGGGGCGGGGGAGTCTATCTCCTGGGGCCTTTCAAAAAGTGAGAACAATTTGAAAATGCTTTGCAAGCACTAAGGGCTCAAAGTATACTCATTTCTTCTCTTACAAAACAAGCAAACAACCACCTCTTCCAGATCTCTTGAGGTGTCACCCACTTTCTTTGCTTCAATTCCTGAACGCTACAAATGACTACTGCTCCCAGTAAAAGTAGCCAAAGTCAATGGGTCATGAGGGCTCCCAGTTAAAACTGTGGACCTGGCACAAAGGTATACTTGAAATGTAATATTCCAAATGGTTAGTGTTGGGGGGTTGGGATTAGGGGACCAGATATAAATAAAATACAGCCCATCAACTGGAAAAGAAAGCATGTCATGACAAAGAGGCAGTGACACCTTAATCCTCTGGAATGCACCACAAATCCCACCATCGTAACTGGGGGGTGTTTTTCCTTCAAAACCCCAGATCAATTCACGGCAAATGCTTAACTCTTTTTTAAAGTACAAAGAAGCACAGCTTTCTGTCTGCCCGAACAAAGACAGACAGAGCACAGAGTCCGAAGCAGATGCGTGTTGGTGAGTTTGTGTAGAACCAGATTTCATAAAGAACAATAACAAAACCACAGGAAGCCTATTATGAATAGTAACTGGATTGGCAAAACCGATAAATAGATGGAAAAGTGGAAATAAATACGTTCAGTTTAGATTTCTCACTAAATAAAGAGAACTTATATATCCCCTATGACATAACTTTGAGGGGAATATACTGTATTATGGGCTTCCTGGGTGCGCTAGTGGTAAAGAATCCGCCTGCCAATGCAAGAGACATAAGCGATGTGGGTTCGATCCCTGGGTTGGGAAGATCCACTGGCGGGGCGGGGGGCATGGCAACCCACTCCAGTATCCTTGCCTGGGGAATCCCGTGGACAGAGGAACCTGGCAGGCTACGGTCCATAGGGCTGCAAAGAGTCGGACATGACTGAGCGACTTAGCACGCATACTCTAATAGCACAAACATTAGCTGGATTCAAGTTCTGGCTTTGTGACAACTTAGTCAAGTGACTTTGAATAATGGCTTCACCTCTCAGAGCCTTGGCTTTCTCATCTGAATCCAAGGGAAGGCCGAGCCTTCTTATTTCCAGGGTTCCCTCTAGTTTCAAGGATCTGTGATTATACCTTAGTCTGTTTTCAATTAAAGGGATCAACAGATCACCCACATGCAAATATAAGGTGAAATTTTATTTTTAAAATCCAACACTGGAAATGGGCACCATTTAAGTTTTTGCTCTTTGCCCAGCCTGAAGAAACGACTTCGTAAGTAGACACTAACTGAAAAGTAAGAACCATTCAAGCTCCAACTTTCAGATTTTACAGAACTCTGCTAAATGTAACCAGGGACTAGACTTATAAACTTCTCTTCTGGCTGGAGCGGTCTTTGGAAATTGGCTGGGTGGGACAAGTCTGTGTCTTTGACATTTGTCGTCATTCCTCCCTGTAAAAACAAGCTAGTCTTTAAGACGATGAGCTTCCTGAGAGTGAGCAGGTATTACAACTTCTGCATCTTTGTATTACCAGTGCCTGGAATACTTTAAGAACCCAAACAATGCTTCACTGACTGAGTAAATGACAGAATGAAGAAACAGGGACTTCTGTGTCGCTTGCTTTCAAAGTGTGAGTTTGTGCCAATGTGAACATTGTATTCGCGTATGTGCAAGAAACCCTCGGGGAATGCAGAAAACTACCCAGCTGAACTGAGTCCACGGGGCTACGCTGACCCAACAACCTTCAAAGCCCTGCCAGTGGCCCGGCTCACCACGCACTGAGGCACACCCATCCCCACCTGGCGCCACGATCCTCTCTCCGGGTTCAGACAGCCCTCCCGCCAGCACTTCAAGATGACTCAAGATGCTGTAAATCTTTCCAGTGTCCACAGACCAACACTGGGCCCATTTCAAGGTAAATGCCACATTTACTGGTACATGTCTATATTTCTTAGACATTTAATGTGGGTGAAACCAAGTTATTATTCTTATAAGGTTACTATCTTTATTAAAAACAAAACAAAACATCTGTCAGTGATGAGATGTGTGCCTTTCTAACCCATTTTCCCCACAAGTCCCGTAGTTTTAATCACTCTATTGTGTACAGCGCAGTGATTTTCCAGGAATATGTCTGATGTTACAGCTGAACTGACTGTACAGTTACCTGGATTTGTGACAGAAAGAACCTCATCTTACAAAGCATGTCAAACTGTCCTGTTGGAAAGGGGATAGTTTTTGGTGGGCTGCAAAGAGAGCTGTCAGGCACTGCTCTCTAATGAACTTATCAAGTAACTTATTTATTAACATGCAAAAGTTGAGAGAGCAAATATTTTTGACTCATTCATCAACAAAAATGTGTTAAGCACTTACCAAGAGCTCAGTGTAGGAGAGAGAGGAGAAAAACGATAAGGATGACTATTGTGGTGGAACTCATAACTAAATGAGGAAAGACATAAATAGCTATCGTGCAGCGTAGAGAAAGCTCTAATAAAGGCATCAGAGTCCTCTGAAATCGCAAAGGAAGGAAGGACTAACTCTTAATGACAGAAACATGAATCCCCAAAGCTTTACAAGCTGAAATGAGGGGTTAAAAGGAAAAAAAAAAAAAATGGAACTACAATAGCACCAATTGTTAAGTGTGTACCCAACACCGTTAGGACTACTAAGCCTCTCCTTTCTTTTCTCAGCACTCACTTTGCAGGAAACTCCAAGTCTGTCAAAAGCAATTCTCGGGCAAGTTTTGGCTGTCTCAACACAAACTTCTACCTGAGAGAGTGCAGATGCTGTGCGTGCATGCTTGCTCAGTCACTCAGGGTGTGTCTGTTTGCGACCCCATGGACTGTAGCCCGCCAGCCTTCTCTGTCCATGGAATTTTCTAGCTAAGAATACTGGAGCGGGTTGCCATTTCCTACTCCAGAGGAATCCTCCCGACCCAGGGATCAAGCCTGCATCTCTTTCGTCTCCTGCATTGGTAGGCAGGTTCTTTACCCCTGAGCCACGTGGGAAGCTGGTACAGATGGGAGCGCTGATTAAACCAGGGCAGGAGAAGCAGCCTCTGCCAGCTGTCCTCTGAAGGGGCTGCACAGAAGCTGGAGCAAGTTCAGAGAGGGATGAACAGAATCAGAGGCATGTTTCCTTGGGAGTGGCTGCAGGAAGGGGAGGGGTGGGGAGGGCAGGAACGCTGCTGTCTTCCAGGATCCAGAGGGCTGTCTTTTGGAAGAAAAGTAGACTCGTGCTACCTGGCCCCAAGAGGGAACAGCTACAAGGGGAAGAGGCTTTAGCCCAACATAAAGGAGACTTTTGTAACAATTACAGCTGCCCAAAGCTAGAACATGGAGGAGGAAATGGCAACCACTCCAGTATTCTTGCCAGGAAAATTCCATGGACAGAAAAGCCTAACGGGCTATCGTCCATGGGGTCGCAAAGAGTCAATGACTGAGCACATAAAAAATCTATAACAGCGCTTCCACAAAGGTGTCTCAGGGTGGGCTCGGCCTCGAGCTGCGTGACCATCTGGTAAGGGAGCCACAGACAGGAGATTCACACATCAGACAAATGGCTGGGTCTAGGTCACCTTTCCGATCTCCCTCCACCCAAAAGGTTCTACAATTCAAGTTATTTAAATTGAGCTTTATGACTCTGGGCAAGTTACAACTCTTCCCCATCTCATAACTGGAGAGCCAGACACATCACTGAAGTCATGCTGTCTGACCCTTTGACAAAAAAAAGATAAAGATCTATGGAACAGGAAAAACAAAAAGCATCAGACAGAGTCAATCCTAAAGGAAATCAACCCTGAGTATTCACTGCAAGGACTGGTGCTCTAACGCTTTTGCCATCTAATGCGAAAAGCTGAGTCACTGGGCAAAACTCTGATGCTGGGAAGATTGAAGGCAGGAGGAGAAGGGGACGACAGAGGATGAGATGGTTGGATGGCATCACCGACTCAATGGACATGAGTTTGAGCAAGCTCCAGGAGACAGTGAAGGACAGGGAGGCCTGGTGTGCTGCAGTCCATGGGGTCGCAGAGTCGGACAGGACTGAACAAGAGGTTAGGAAGAGTACTCACAGGTAACCAGGCCACGATCTTGCCCCAGAATCATCCTCGGCTGGTCTGGCAGAGACCACGGCTCTCCTTTAGAGACTGAGGTTCCCCAAATGGAAAATTCATTTTGACTCAAAGGTGAGGAGCTAGTAAAAGCAGATTAAGTAAGAACTATCTCTAGCTTAGACTCTCTGGTGGGAACACAAAGCCCCTTCCTTCTGAGAGATGTTTCCACGGCTGGTGCGTGTGGAAGACAGAAAATGACACACGAAGCATCTCTTGTTCCAGCAGCACCAGAGGACGTGGGATCATCTTTCCAGGGGACACACTGCTTGGAAAATTCCTCTAAAACCGGATGTCCAACGCAGAGCAGGAAAGCCCCCCAGAGTGACAGAAAGCAGATTCAAACTTTTCCAGTGGGTGCAGCCTTCACAAAGAAGTGACTTGGAATGCTCCACATGCCAGACAAAAGGTGGAAAAGACATTTTCCACCAGATGAATGCAGCCCAGCTCCAAGCCCCGCGCTGGCCTCGGCAGAGGGATTCATGCTGATTCTTTATAAACTGGCCACCTGCTTCGCAGGTAGCAAGTCGCTTTCAAAAGACTCAGTCCATCAGCCGCTTGGCCCAGCACACAACTTTACACACACAGGTAGGTCATACAGCCAAGAAGAAAAACATACTTTGCTACCTAAGAGCTTCTGTGAAGCCTGTTCAACCTCTCTAGTAGCAACACCTGTCTCCTTGACCAACCAGAGAAGACAGCTTTGGAGTTACAGGTTTTAGTGGCAAGAAGAAAAGCAGTGAGGAGGGTCATTGGCTACCCGCTCACCCTGTCTCGCCACGGTTTAAGGGCAGACCTGGGACCACAAGACAACTGCATGCTGACAACTTGATGTCTATAACTCTCCTCTGGGGCTGGCCTCCTGCGAAGACTTCACTTCCTAGCCCTTAGGAAAGTTGTCAGGCAAGCCCATAAAGTCTCAGAGTTTCCCGACTGCACTCAGGAGTCCAAGGACCGCTCAACCACCCCTCTCATCTCAGTTTTCAGTTTCTGAACTTTTGTCATCTCAGCAGAAGTTGCTCTAAGAATGTCTTCAGTAGAAGCCTTCAACAGCGGATTCTGTTAATTCCTATAGCCTAGATTTTAAAATCTAATTAATTCATATATTAAAATGCTTCTTTATTGCTTATTGGCTGCAGTATAATAACCTGTCTACATGATAATATTTTACTGCTAATTACAACGTTGATAAAATGGGCAATGATCTTTCCCCCTCTTCAAGGTTAACTATGGAGCCTGAGGCCTCTGAAGCAGATGTAGGCTCTCTCCTCCTGGCTACTCCTTCTCTCTGGATTTTAGGTCATTTCAACATCCTGTGGACTCCCTGATAATAAAGAAGGTATATCCTGGCAGAGCAGCAGAGAAAAATGCCAGTCAGCCCGATCTGGCAACTATCTCTTGCTTCAAAATCACACACAAATGAGAACCGGATATGAGAGGTCAGGATATTTCTCTCACACCACAAATAATAGAGCAAGCTGAGTTTCAAAAACAAATTCCATTTGACCTGAAACAGGAAGCTCTGATTCCACTGTAATTCTCGGGATCATGCATAACTTACTCTGTAGATGTTACTAGAACATGCAACATGGGAGAAGGTAAAACTTCTGGCTCATGGGGAGCCTGCAATGGGCAGCAAGATCTGCTCCTCTCTGCTAATGCAGCTGTCGAGAGGGGGCTTGTGAATGCCTGTGATTTACAAGGAGGATGTAGGGGTGAGGAGGTCAGGCGCTAGGGAAGAGAAGGGCGTTATTTATGACTCTCTTGCACAATCAATCTAGGTTATGTCTAGATCTTCCTAACAGTCAGAGAGGCACTTTGCAGAAACAATCTCCCCCCAAGTTTATGGAACAGGAAATACAACTCTGATAAGCGGGCTTCACGAATGGACAGCTAGGCATTTCTCGCTCCCATCACAGCCCAGCCATTCCTAACCCTGTGTTCTCGGCACCACGGACAAAGTCTTTCTACTAATGACTCCATCAATCAGCATAAATCCCTCCCTAAATCAATGCTATTTGGGTGGATTAACAACTATACATAAAAAGCACTGACCTGACATTTTGGGGAACAAACAGGGGTGAACCGCAATTAAAATATATATAAGTACATTTTGCTTTAAACAAACATTCCAACCACACCACTGATTTTGGAAGACTGAAAACAAAAATACCTGTTTCCAAATGGCTAAACTACCTGCTCTTTCATCTTTCCCTTAAATTCCTATTTTCTATCATTTGGATCCATAATTAACTTTTATTCTAACATCTGTTCTGCATAATGACCACTCCTAAATGAATGACACACACACACACACACACACACACACACACACACAATCTATAGATTTTTATTGCTTTTTCCCCCAGTAACATATCCTATCTACTTCATTTGAAATTTATTCTGGTGTGAGCTGAAATGGAGAAGGCAACCCACTCCAGTACTCTTGCCTGGAAAAATCCCATGGATGGAGGAGCCTGGTAGGCTGCAGTCCATGGGGTCGCAAAGAGTTGGACACGACTGGGCGACTTTACGTTCACTTTTCACTTTCATGCACTGGAGAAGGAAATGGCAACCCACTCCAGTGTTCTTGCCTGGAGAATCCCAGGGACAGGGGAGCCTGGTGGGCTGCCGTCTACGGGGTCGCACAGAGTTGGACACGACTGAAGCGACTTAGTAGCAGCAGCAGCGGTGAGTTGAAAATCTAACCATCTGTTGAATAATCTTTCCTCCCATCCCCTTTGATTTTATAAGGGCTCTTTTATCCTATACAAAATTTTTCTGTGAAAACATGATTTGTTTTTGGATAATCTGATTGTAACTTAAGTTTTTCACAATATCATCATATTCTAATTATTATAGGTACACATAAACATACAAATAAATAAAACAAAACAGAAGTGGTCATGAAGTGGTCATCCTTCTTCATAGATTTTTCAAATCCAAACTTAACTTGCCCCTCCCCACTATCAAATTAAGAATTTTGATAACTGATCTAAATCTCCAAATTAACTTGGATAAACTAACATTTAGCCTCCTAATTCTAGAATTTCCCTTTTCTTAAGTCTCCTGTCTCCCAAAGGTTTGCAGCTCTCTCCATCTGGGTCACACAAGGCATCCTCAAGGTTCATGAATGTGGCCCACCTGTTCTGTTACTGTTTAGCCACTCGGTTGCGTCTGACTCTTTGCGACCCCTTAGACTGTAGCCCTCCAGGCTCCTCTGTCCGTGGGATTTCCCAGCTGAGAACACTGGAGTGGGATTTGTCTGGCTAGCTCTATTTCTTTTCCCTTCTCCGCACGCATTCTGATGATGTGTTATTTTCCTGCTCCCCAGATGCTCTGTTTTTCAATTGGGGAGATTTCAGGAAGACACAAAGGCACCACAGAGAAGCCAATGTGTGCTTTAGTTGGAGGGAAAATAACTTTTAACACACAGATGCATCCTCTGACATAGGACATGATGAAGACAGGTCTGGCGTTAACTTGATTCACAGGTAAACTCTCCACTAGAGTCCAAAGTCAAAGACCTACATGACACCCCCCAAAACCAGCAAGACAACCCCACCTGCACCCCAAAGGTCAGGGCTGGGAACCCAGCCTTGGCCCCAAAGCATATCTCTTGCTGATCTTGATCACCCATTCTGCTCCCAAAGAGGAAGGACAGAGGGGAAGGCTTGAACAAATCAATGGAGCTTGCCATGTCCCATATGCTTTCCAGAGCCAATTTCATTCTGTTTGTTTCTGGATTTTAGAAAGATCTAAGTAAGGCGGAGAAAAAAATAAAAGTGAAGCAAGTACATCTCCCAGGCCGCTGCCTCCAGTGATAATCTATTTCAGCGCTCCTTGGGCAAGGCTTTATTCTTAGAGAAGAGGCCACTTACCCTTGAATAAGCTGCACTTTTCCACCTGAGGGATTGGAGACTTATTTCTCCCTCCTCCAGATTTACTTATTATCTTGACCTTAAGTTGAAAGCTTATAATTATCTCTTACTACCTTAAAATACCAAATACTTCTTCCTTAACCTTCTACAGGGCCTCACTGAATGTGAAGTTTAGATGATTATGAAACACTAAAGCAGCTCTTCTATGTCTCGTAACAGCCTCTTTAATAAGTCATTGCCTCCATTTTGAAAAGAGGCAGAGATAATGATAAACAGAGTTTAAGAATCTTGGAAAGGCAATAAAATGACTCAAGGAGATATTATACCACAGCTGAAAAATTAACTTGGGGACTTCTTGCAGTTATTCTACGGCTTTACTTTCTATTCCTGGAAACTCTAATGCACTGAGTGATCCAAAAAGGAAAATATTATTTCCAGTGAGCAGAAAAGACGGCAAATTACCATACTGCCATAGTCACTTCACCTTGCCAAGGCTTACCTCCTAACACCCACCCAATGCCAAAATATACATAATACTGCTCCCCCACCCCATCCAAGCTCATTCTGGTACAGATTTCTCTTACAGTAAAAAGCAGGGGTGGTGGGGGAGACTTCCCTAGCAGTCCAGTGGTTAAGAATCTGCCTTGCAATGCAGGGGACATGGGTTCGATCCCCGGCTGAGGAACTAAGATCCCACATGCCACAGAGCAACTGAGCACATGTGCCTCAAGCAGGGAACTCGTGTGCTGCGATGAAAGATCCTGCAAGACATGCCAAAGCTCCCTCAGGTCACAGCTGAGGCCCGACACGGCCAAAGACAAGTGGGGGTGCAGAGGGGGGTTTGGGTATTTATATTTCCCTGTTGGCACTTTCCAAGGTTGTCACAGGTCTGAGTGAGCGAGTATTATGGAAGCCTGGCATACACACTAGGCTTTCAAGTGACATGAGAGGAACTGAAGTCTTTGCCGTCAGCTGGACGCTAGGTTCTCCAGGCTCAAAGGATTCTGAGCAATGAAAGGTATCTGAGCCAAAAGAGACTATGGGCTCTTTTGCACCCCAAATACGTTTAATGTCTATAATAACAAACTGCACCCCAAACTGCCTGGATAAACGTGATAAAGCTGACCTAGGAAAATGTCAACAAGGGCAGAATCTAGAGTGGGACGTGCATGTCAGTCAGGCTGGGAGTGGAGAGGAATGTGGTGGTGGTTCAGCTGCTCAGTCACGTGCGACTCTGCAGCCCCATGGACTGTAGCCTGCCAGGCTCCACTGTCCATGGGATTTCCCAGGCAAGAATACTGAACTGGGTTGCCATTTCCTTCTCCAGAGGACCCTCCCTGGGCCAGGGATTGAATCCACATCTCCTTTGTGGCAGGCGGATTCTTTGCCACTGAGCCACCTGGGAAGGCCCTGGAGAGGAATACAGGTGTTCACTATGTTATGCTCTCAACTTTTCTGTAGGTTTGAAAACTTTCATATAAGATTACTTGGTGGTGGTGGGGGTGGGGTGGAGATCAACTTGACAGTTGGCATCTTCCATCTTGTACAGCACTTGTCCTGTTGTAAGTCAGGTTTTCTCAGTTCTGTAGAATGTTCTATTTATGCAACAGAAACACTCTCTGACTTGGAATGATGTAAACCATGATTATTAAACACCATGAGCTCTAAGTCTCCAAGAGTCCTGGGAAACATCCCATCTGATTCCCTTAAGCTGTCTGCCGACAGAGACATCCCCAAAGCCCCTCCCCTGCAGAATTAAATGATCAGGAGGCTAATCTTTTTATATACTTCTCTGCTGCCTCAGATCATTAAGAATCTGGGGTGTAAATGTTTATTATTCTTGAATGGTGCATAAACCAATTTCGACCAAACCCGCAATACTGAGTTCTAATTAACAAAGCGATTAGGGTGTGCAGCCCGTGGAAATGCCGAAAGATGGGAAGTTGGAGGAGCCAGGTGTGTGGCCTGCCTCCTGCAGCAGCGTCCTCGGGGACAGAAGGCGGCAGATCGCACGTGCCATGCTTACCTCGGTGTTTGTTATGGGGACAGATAACTACACCTACGTTGAGTAATAACATAAAGCACCAAGAAAGCACTTTGAAAACTATACTGCAGAACACTTAGGGTATGATTACTAATTTACTCTGAAAGCGTTTTGCACCTGTTTTTGAACATAGCGCTTCCTTTTCCTGTAACATCCTAAAACAGAATTGCTGGGATTCAGAGAGCATCTTATCTGGAGATGTACAACAGGACACTGGGGGAATGGAAGGCCTGCCTGGGCCGCCTTGTGACACGGAGAAAGACTAAGTGGGATAAAGGCGAGGCAGGCAGGAATAGTCCAAGGTCACGGGATAAAAAGAATTGAAGCAGACCCTCGGTCCCCGCTGTTTGTGTCCAGAGAGCAGACGTTTTGGAAGGAAATGCCCACAATGGAAGGATGGGGTCTGGATAAAGAGCAGTGCTGGGGGGCTTTCCTGGTGGTCCTGTGGCTAAGACTCTGAACTCCCCATGCAGGGGCCCAGGTTCGATCCCTGGTCAGGGAACTAGAACCCACATTCAGCAAGTAAAAAATCCTGTGTACTACAACTAAGACCCAGTGCAGCCAAATAAGTTTTTTTTTTTTTTTTTTTTTTTTAAGAGCACTACTGGGAAGAGACAGGCATGGTTATAAAGTGAAGTGAGAGTCGCTCAGTCATGTCTGACTCTTTGCGACCCCATGGACTATATATAGTCCATGGGATTCTCCAGGCCAGAAGACTGGAGTGGGCAGCCTTTCCCTTCTCCAGGGGATCTTCCTAACCCAGGGATCAAACCCAGGTCTCCCACATTGCAGGCAGATTCTTTACCTGCTGAGCCACCAGGGAAACAAGGAAGGCTTGGTTATAAGTCCATAATATCTAGAGGTCAATCCAAAGTCTGTCTGTCAGACTCAAAGGGCAGTCTGGTCACCCAGCTTCCTCCTTTCCTCTTTTTTCGGGCAAGTGCCCAAGAAATGGAAGCCCCATTAAATGTGAGGAGTCCTTGGGCAGGCAGATGAGCTCAGCTACGAATTCTGAAGTACAAGGCGTGGGAGCCGAAAGTGCTAGTACAGGCACGTGTTTAGGAAACACACTTAGAGACCTTCATCGTCTCACTCAGATGCAACACCTGATCTTAGACCAGACCCTGTGCTGCAGGGGCAAAAAAATGCCACAGACGACACTGTAAAATGACGGAATTAAATTATGGAGAATTGATGACACAAAAGTGTCACAGCAATGTTAAATTTAGTGAAGATGGTAATTATACTGTGGTGACCTAAGAGACCATCCCTATTCTTAGGAAAGACTCAGTGAATTATGAAGCATTAAAGGACCATGATTTATGCAGCTTACTGTCAATTGGCTCAGAATGCAACTGTCTGTCTGTGTGTGTGTGTAGATGTCTGTATGTATACATACAGACAGAAACAGAGATGATAAATGGAGCAAAAATTAAAGGATGGATCTGGATAAAGGGGATACAGGTTTTATGGTAGTCTTATTCTTACAATCTTTTTGTTTGACATTTCCAAATAAAAAGCTAAAAAAATAAAAATAAAAAAGAAGAGGAGGAGGAGAAAGAGAAAATTAGCAGCATACCTTCCTAACAGACATGGAACAAATAATCACTACAAGGTGGGATAAATCAAGTAACCAGTCTTCAGTCAGTTTTGCTTAAAACAAAAAAAGTACTTCAAAGTATATTATCAAGACAGTGAAAAAGACAATCTACAGAATGGGAGAAAGTATTTGCAAATCGTATGTATGATAAAGGGTTAGGATCCAGACTATATAAAGAAGTATAACAACTCAATAATAAAAAGACAACCCAGTTAAAAAAAACAGGCAAAGGATGTGATAGACTTTTCTCTAAAGAAGATATACAGATGGCCAATACGCACATGAAAAGATGCTCAACATCAGTAGCCGTCAGGGAAATGCCGGCCAAAACCACAATGAGATACCACGCACACACGGGAGGGCTTTAATCAGAAATAACAGACAACGACACGGACTGACAAGAATGTGGAGCAACCGCAACCCTAACACACTGTTGGTGGGCTTGCAAAATGGCACAGTCACTTCAGGAAACAGGCTGGCAGTTCCAGAATTACCATTTGACCCAGCAATCTTATTCCTAGGTATATATCTAAGAGAAATGAAAACAATGGCCACACAAAAACTTGTGCATGAATGTTCACAGCAGTGCTATTCACAATAGCTGAAGAACAGACAATCCCAATGTTCGTCAATTGATGAATTAAAATGTGGCAAATCTAGACAATGGGATATTCAGTTCAGTTCAGTCGCTCAGTTGTGTCCAACTCTTTGAGACCCATGAATCGCAGCATGCCAGGCCTCCCTGTCCATCACCAACTCCCGGAGTTTACCCAAACTCAAGTCCATCGAGTCGGTAATGCCATCCAGCCATCTCATCCTCTGTCATCCCCTTCTCCTCCTGCCCCCAGTCCCTCCCAGCATCAGGGTCTTTTCCAATGAGTCACTTCTTTGCATGAGGTGGCCAAAGTACTGGAGTTTCAGCTTCAGCATCAGCTTCAGTCCTTCCAATGAACACCCAGGACTTATCTCCTTTAGGACGGACTGGTTGGATCTCCTTGCAGTCCAAGGGACTCTCAACAGTCTTCTCCAACACCACAGTTCAAAAGCATCAATTCTTCGGTGCTCAGCTTTCTTCACAGTCCAACTCTCACATCCATACATGACCACTGGAAAAACCATAGCCTTGACTAGATGGACCTTTATTGGCAAAGTAATGTCTCTGCTTTTGAATATGCTATCTAGGTTGGTCATAACTTTCCTTCCAAGGAGTAAGCGTCTTTTAATTTCATGGCTGCAATCACCATCTACAGCGATTTTGGAGCCCAGAAAAATAAAGTCTGACACTGTTTCCCCATCTATTTCCCATGAAGTGATGGGACCAGATGCTATGATCTTAGTTTTCTGAATGTTGAGCTTTAAGCCAACTTTTTCACTCTCCTCTTTCACTTCATCAAGAGGCTTTTTAGTTCCTCTTCACTTTCTGCCATAAAGGTGGTGTCATCTGCATTATCTGAGGTTATTGATATTTCTCCCGGCAATCTTGATTAATTGGCAGTAAAAAAAAAAACAAAAAAGAAAAGTGGTACATGCTACAACAGGGTGAACCTTGAAAACATTATGCTAAGTGAAAAAAGCCAGTCATAAAAGATCACATACTATATGTTGTTCAGTTGCTCGGTCTTGTCCAACTCTTTGTGACGCCACGGACTGCAGCACGCCAGGCTTCCCTGTCCTTCACCATCTCCCTGAGTTTGCTCAAACTCATGTCCTTTGAGTACATACTGTATGATTCCACTCATGTAACGTCCAGAATAAATAAATCTAGAGAGACCAACAGTAGATTTGTAGTTGCCTAGGACTGAGGGGTACGGGAGATTCACGGGGTATTAATAGCTAAGGTTTGTCGGGTTTCATTTTCTAGTGAAGATGTTTTAATATTGATTGTGATGAGAACTGCATAACTTTGTGTTTATACTAAAAGCCACTGAATCGTGCACGTTAAGAGTGAATTTTATGGCATGCAAATTCTATCACAAGAAAAAACTTGGTGGTCCTGTTACTAGTTATTGTTTAATAACGGGCAAATACTCATATGCTCTATAATAAGAGGTGAGTAAAAGTTCATGGCAGTGGTCTTAAGACTTAAGACAACCAATCACAACAGCTTTTCAACTTCTTGTCTTAACCTCAGAAGGAAGAGGGCATCTGAGGGCTGGCTTCTACACATTCCTGAAGTCTTCATAGTTTCAGAAGCAGAATAAGTAATTTCCCCAGCTTCAGTATCCATACCATGGAATGAGTCATTTGACAACTCAGTAACTGCTGCCTGCCTGTCACGGTTCAGGGCCTGAAACTGTGGATTCGCTGAAGAGTAAGACCGGAGCCCTGCCCTGAAGGATCTCACAGATTCCGGTAAGACTGGTTAAAACAAAAACTAGAGTTGAAGGCTAAGTGCTCTAATAGAGCCTGGAAGCCCCCGGGGGATTTTAGGCAGGCAACAGGAACTGAGCACCAGGGAACTTTGCAAGAAGTACGGAAAGAAGACGGTCCACACGAGGAGAAATGGGGGTGGCAGCAGCGCCTTCAGGTGCTGGGCTCTTGACCGGGAAGGATCCAGGGAGCGGAGAGGTGGAGGGTCAGAGTAGGAAGGTGCTAGGGAACATCAGGGCTCTCCAGGTGGTGCTAGCGGTAAAGAACCTGCCTGCCAGTGCAGGAGATGTGAGAGACAAGGGTTCGATCCCTGGAGGAGGAAATGGCAACCCACTCCAGTATTCTGGCCTGGAGAATCCCATGGACTGTAGCCTTGTAAGCTATAGTTCATGGGGTTGCAAACAGGCATAGCTTAGCGACCAAACCACCACCATGTTCCTCTGCACTCCCAGCCTCATCACCGCACACACACGTCCCCCAGTCCAGATTCTGCCATTGGTAACATTTTCCTAGATCACGTTTATCACATTTATCCAGGAAATTTTGGATGCTCTTTGTTACTATAGTTATTAAGCATATTCTGTATTTTGGGATGGAAAAAGAGCGTAGGTTTCGGCACAATCTTTTAACAGATCGGTTTTCAGAATATGGTCTGTAAGAAAATTAAAATATATGGTTGTTTAGTCGCTAAGCCATATCCGACTCTTTTGCGACCCTATGGACTGCAGCCTGCCAGGCTCCTCTATGGATTTCCCAGGCAAGAATACTTAAGTGGGTTTCATTTCCATTTGGATGGAAACTTCACTACAGACACGGCTGAAGTGACTTAGCACACATGCAGGGGGGACGCTGACCATCGGAGACACCCACAACCGGCCGCAGAGCATCTCCACACCCATCCAGGAGCCCTGTCAAAGCTCTGGAAGGCACAGGGGAGACAGCAAGATGGAAGGAGCGCTCCTGTCTTCACCCTGTTTTGTAAATCCCTGCTCTCCAGGGCTGGCCAGGCCCTCAGCTCTCAAAGAACAGAAGTGGCTCCTCCCAGCTGCTAAGCCTGCCCTGAGGTTACGCTTGGGTTTCCCTTTCATGCCTCTTGGGAGAAAGGGCAGCTCAAGGAATAACTGGGGGAGAGATGTCTTCAATTGGGGAGCACTGTAGAGCAAATAGTCTGTGGAGGAGGAAAGTTAATAAATCAGTTAAGAATGTGAAATGTCTTGGCACTTATGTGGGTCACACACACAGACACATAAAGATGTGAACTTCTCTGCTCTGGTAATATTACCGATTGAGAAAACGTCAGAGGCACTACTTGCTGAGAGTTGTTTCTAGATGGGCTTTGAAATCAACTGGGTTCAGCCTGGATGAACCAAGCTAATCTTCTAAGATCCTCAGAGCAGTCTTTCCCATTTAACTTTTCAACAAAATGCACTCCAAACCTCTCAATAATCCCGCACTTTAAGGAATGAATTTAGGATTCTCTTCTAACTTTGGCTGGCATAAAGCACTTAAAATCAACTGCTTTTGAAAATCTGACATAGTAATTAAGGTCCAAACATCTGCACGAAGAAAAATTTTGATTTCTGTATGTAAGCTAACCCTCAAATTCTGTGGGTCATTTTGGACATGTGCTATTTGTGAGATGATTTAAGAAAGCCAATGGGGAAAAGAGAGTGTCTTCAAAATGTGAGGAGCAAGTCTTTAAAAACTCAGTGTATGTGGAGCTTCCCAGGTGGCTCAGTGATAAAGACCGCACTTGCCAATGCAGGAGACATGGGTTCGAAACCTAGGTTGGGAAGATACCCTGGAGAAGGAACAGGAACTCACTTCAGTATTCTCGCCTGGGAAATCCACAGAGGAGCCTGGCAGGCTGCAGTCCATAGGGTCACAAAAGAGTTGGATACAACTTGGCGACTAAACAACCATATATTTTAATTTTCTTACAGACCATATTCTGATAACCGATCTGTTAAAAGATTGTGCCTAAAAACGAATATTCATATAAAATTTCTGTCATCTACTTCTGAATCTGTTAAGATGATTTTCATTGATCTCCCCTTAAGGATGAACTGAATCTTAAAGATTCAATCAAGAGCAAATAAGAAGAGGCCAGAACCTACCTGTTTTCATTCTCCAGTCAATCCCTGCCACCCTTCTCCACCAAGCTGTCTTCAAGAAAACCTATCCTGTGACCTTAAGGACACATTTTCCACAGGGAAAGTAAACAAGTGGACAAATAAAATCATTCACATTTTTCCCTTTATTCGCCTCAGTATATAGTTTCCATAATTTAAGATTTTTGTTTTTAATGACTAGCTTCTTTTCCTTGGAAGAAATGAGTGACTGCTTTCAAGGTGTGCCTTTTTCTTAGGTTGCAGTTTTCAAAAAGACAGATTCACCGTGTAGTTTGGATCGTGTACACTAGCGATGGAATCACTCTAGTACTCTCTTATTCACCACTACAAAGCCGTGGGCTGCGCCTGGCTTCCATTTCATGCTGGTCTCTGACGAGTCAGCCTTCTGAAGCAAGCATATCCCTGGCACAGGACGTAACTTGTCAGGTCAGGTCTGCTATTTAATGCTACCTTGTCTTATAAAACCAACGCGTGTATCTTAAGATAAATAGGATGATGAAAAAAAGTTCTTTTGTCTTGAGACACAAACAGTTAATCTTTGAAACTTAAGTCATACAGACCTCCTGTGATAAGCAGGCTTTGGAGGCTGTAACACCCATGGCTGCGGTCCCTTTTGCTTGTCAGACAGAAACTTGAAAACACACTTGGGTACAATTACTGTTGCCTCGGTATAAAGGGGTGCGTGCCTGCATGTTAGCCTGGAGGGAATTGTCTGATCTAGTCGGAACTGGAAAACTACATCTGTATTCCCAGAAGGCAGGGTGGAAATAACCTTTCTCCCCATAGACGGCGAGCAGGTCAGAGAGAGTCACCCGGGCAACCATGTCAATAGCCACGTCCACAAATTCTATACATTCATTAGTTCTAATTGACGAGGACGCGGAGGACTGAAAACCAAAGTCTAGCCAGCCTTCCCAAACACCTGCCCTTAGAATTTACTGGATCAAGAGGCTGAAAAAGCTGAGGGAAGAGGGAATGAGGAAGGGGGAATTGGCTTTTTAGATGCTTTACAATAAGATAATCCAGCGTGTTATCCTTTACACCTGCTTCTCACAGGAACAAAAGCCCAAGATCCACTCTCAATATAGGTCACTCGGGTTCCAGAAGATGCTATTGTGCTTGAGCCCCTCTGATTTGACAATATGATCCTCTAAACTGGGGGATTAAAGGGTCTTGAGGCATTCCGACAGCAATAAGCTGGACAGGGCCTCTGGATTTCTTAACGCTTAAGATTTTATCTTCTCAAAATTCCTGGGTTAGAGTGTTACAGAAGGTTCCATTTGTACCATGGTATTTTCATTCAACGAGTTTGTGTTTTCGTCTGTTTATTTTCTTCCTGCTGTTAGTATTTTAAGCCACAGACACTTAAAAGGGCCAACATCAGATGCCATTTTGACTGGAAATGCCAACATACTGAAAAACCGACTATATATATATATGATGAATGTTTCAACACTTAGTATATTTCCATATACAATTCACTAATTCAAGCAATGAGAAATGCTTTGATGGTGTAATTATTTTCTTAAAGAAATGCCATTTTTCATTCAAATATATGTAGATACCAAAATATCCCTCGGAATCTCCCCTTTATGAGAAAACAAATAAGGGTTTCTAATAGATACAATTGTCTCTGTGTAAAATCTCCTAGGTGTTAAGTATCTTTCATTGTCTTTCTTTTCTTAAAATGTGAAAACTTTTCCAAACTCACACCCTACAATCGAACACTATAAATCTTGACTCCTATTCCCACTAAAGACAACCTGTCCATATTCCTTTTTTCTCTCAGATGCTTTATTTTCAAGTTGAGCTCAATTAAGGACAGCACCGTATACATTTATTACATTTGGCTCTTTATCTCTAATGGGGACAATGAGGCTATTTCTGAGCTTTCAAATTCTCTACCTGTACCAACTGGTACCAAACACACAGAAGAATCTTAACCTTCGCCTCAAGTCTTGGCTGAAATCTCAAAATTCTTAAATGAAAGACATCAATCCTTACCAGCAATAGAATTAGAACTCATCATGGGATGTCACTGCTTTATCATTCATCCTCTAAGTTTGCTAAATGGAAAATCCTCAGGCAGTTGGCAAGGGAAAAACACCTTTGGTGTTGACAGTCCACAACAGACCAGGGAACTGCTCCCAAATCCTATTCATTTTTACAACATAATTCTCTTAAACAGTTGCCCTTATTAAAAAGGATTAAGGGCCTGCCACTATGATTTCCCTTCTGCCCAAGGCATCCTTTTAAAATGGGGTGTGATAGTCATTGCCCAGTGGAATGTTCCAAGCTGATGACATTTCAAATAGGCTTTCAAGGTGCTGACAATGGACCTCCGCTCATGGTTAGCCTGGGCACTCACTCCGGAGAAGATTTACAATAGAGGAAAAGGGGAAACCACTTCCCAAGTCCAATTTAATCTGGTCTAAGTCTTGGAGGGAAGGTCATTTCTCTGACTAAAAGATCCAACCCCCTCGCTCTCTTTCTTAAAAGACCCATAAATCACAGTTTTGGTAGACAAATTATAAAATGTGATATAATAGGCTACAGATATGTACCATATTTCTTCATTTCTAAGACATAATTCTCTCTACTGCCCCCATCCCTACATTGTAATGTTTCTGAAATATAGATGTATCTTGCAATCACCAGAGCAGTTTAATGTGACAGTATTTCTCATCAAAAAATTAGTAATAAGTCAATGGTACCCCTTGTAATGGAGGAAGTAAATTGTCAAATGATGGGGTTGCTGAAAATGACCAACCTAGATTAAATCCTACCAATCCAGTTTTTGCAGTCTGCCACTAATTCAGAACCCAACAAATAAAGAATTTCAGGAAATAAAAGTTTTCTTCCTACTAAAAGCAAAGCGATGTATAACTTCTCACAATGCCTTGCTTTTTCTTAAGTTTACTAAACACTTAACAGAATCCAGTTTGATATTGGCTTTCTATACCCACGGCATATAAACCAAACATGGAATCAAATCACTAATAAGGACATATGAAAATAACTGAAAACATCCAAAGAACACCCAAAGGTACATGCTCCTCCAGTATCACTGGGACACTTCCCTTTTTAATTCTTAATTAAAAGAAAAAAAAATATTTTTTTTTGGCATGCAGCATGTGGGATTTTAGTTCTCTGACCAGGGATTGAACCCCCGTCCCCTGCATTGGGAAGTGTAGTCTTAACCACTGAGCCACCAGGCAAGTCCCTCCCTTTTTAAAAGGAGTTGTCTGGGTATATACTCAAGAGAGCCTATAAACAAAATATTAGTTTTAGGGGTACCTGATCTTTATTTTTGAATTTTATGTTCTAGGTTATGGCTTCTAACACATCAATTTTACATGTAGCCAATGACTTGTAAAATGAAACTCAAATGTACAAGAAAAGTTTCCTTTATTGAAGACATAAATAAAAGTTGGGGCTCCATGATTATTTTTCTCTACAACTCAGAAAGGTAAATTAAGACCCAGTTTCTCTGGAGGGGAGGGAGGGAACCTGAGCCTTTTATTTCCTTTAAATGTCCAAAACTACTTGGTGCAGGAAATTTATACAGTATCCACTCAAATGCCTGCTGTCTGTCTGACTCAAGGGAAGTACTCCTTCAACAGGGTGGGGCCGGGGTCCTGCCAAGCTCAAGGGTGCCATTCACCAGCACTGGCCCTGGGCAGCTTCCTTGGTCTCTCTGAGCCTCCAAGTGCCCTAGAAGATCTATGATTGGGTGAGTAAAACTCTCCCGTCTTCAAGGTCTTTGGGGGTGCACTTGATGTCTCCCAGTTTAACTATGAAACAGAGACCCAAAGGTGCTGAAATGTGGTTTGCAATGTTGAAGCTGGAGGGGCATGTATATGAACTCCAGACAAGAGTTCCAAAAGGCACATCTTGTTACCATGACTAAGGGGAGATTAGGGGAAAGTGCATGGGATTGAGAGTCCGACACGACTGAGAGACTGAGAAAGCACAAAAGCACATATCTTATAAAGAGAGCAAGGAAAAAAAAAAAAGCACCCTCGGTGCAGGTGATTCAAGAAATCTGATTTTCTCAACTCCTACTTCTGATATGTGACCAAGTTACTGGCTTTAATGCACATTCAGAATCTGCCTGCAGTATGGGAGACCCAGCTTCAATTCCTGGGTCAGGAAGATCCCCTGGAGAAGGGAATGGCTACCCACTCCAGTATGCTTACCTGGAAAATCCCATGGACGGAGGAGTCTGGCAGGCTACAGTCCATGGGGTCGTAAAGAGTCGGATACGACGGAGCAACTAACATTTCCACTTTTCATACACTTTCAAATTTATTTTAGAACAGATTAAATTTAAATAATAAATTGAAGTGAAAAGTTAGTTTATGAAAGCTAAGTTACATGATAAAACATGTCCACGCTCACTAAATCTTCAAAAATAAAAATAAGACAGTAATCAAAGACCTGACCCTTTAAGTCTCTCTGAAATCCACAAGACTTTGGATCTAAAATATTAACGCATGAACATGTTATAGATCTTTTAAGAATTTGCAAGAGATATTGATTTTCTGGTTTGTTAAGGCGATAGGCACAGAAAATTGTTTAAAGTTAATGTAAAGAATGTTTCAGCAGGGATCATAATGATTTAAATTTAATGGACACTCGCTCCTGCCTTCTGGGTTCCTGAGCCCCACTTCCCTTATCAATTAACCTGTCAGCTTGATAGTCAAGTCTAATTAGTTAAATCCTTTTTTAATGAAAAGATTATGCCTTAAGCATCCTGCCAGTTCCAGGGCTGTTGGCAACTACAAACTACTCTCTGCAAATTTAGGGGGTGGGGAGGGAATCCTTAAACTCCAGTGGAATCTGGAGCTCCAAAAGCTCATCTAAGTTGTAATTATTTATAGCCCATAACGTACAGCAAACCTGCAGCACACAGATGCCAAGGCCCTGGTCTCTTCATGGGCTTCCCTGGTGACTTGGACGGTCAAGAACTCACCTGCAATGCAGGAGACCCAGGTTCGATCCCTGGGTTGAGACGATTCCCTGGAGAAGGGAATGCCTACCCACTCCAGTACTCCTGCCTGGAGAACTCCATGAACAGAGGAGCTTGGCCAGCTATATCCATGGGCTCGCAAAGAGTCAGACATGACTGAGCAACTAACACTTTCATTTGTCTCTTCCTATGGTTATTTTACACATGCAAAGCAGCTCCTTCCAAACACCCAAGAGAAACGGCTAAGGAAACGGGGCTCATCAGTTAAAGGGGTGTAAAAGCAGACAGAAAAGGGTTTAAAAAAAATTAAGTTATTGGTGACAAGTTAAATGTCACTATGAGGAAATTCATAATGTAGTTTATCCTCTAAGGCAAACAAGGTTGGGCTCTTCAAAAAATTGACATCTTTAAAAAAAAAAATTCTTAAGGGTGTGTGTAGGAGGGGAGGAAGAAGGATGGAGTTCTATATTTGATTTCAAGAGGAGAAAGAGACATATCAATCAAACATGTGACCTGACTGGATCTTGGATTCAAAAAATAAAAAAGGGTACTACTGTCTCACACACACCCCCGCCCCTCTCTTCGGAAGCAACCAAGGACAGTTCAGGGCTTCTCTGGTGGCTCAGTGGTGAAGAATACGCCTCCGGATGCAGGAGACACGGGTTTGATCCCTTATCCGGGAAGGCTCCACAAGTCGTTGGGCAACAGCCTGTGTGCCACAACTTCTGAGTCTCCTGCTCTAAGGCCCGGGAGCCGCAGCTACGGAGCCCAGGCATCGCAACTACTGAAGCTCGAGCGCCCTAGAGCCCGCGCTCTGCAACGAGAGAAGCCACTGCAGTGAGAAGCGCGTGCGCTGCATGCAGCCAGAGGAGAAAGGCCCGCACGGCAGCGAAGACCCAGCACAGCCGAAAATAAAAATACATGACTAATAAAAGGATAGTTCAATATGAACGTCAGACAAAATTCTGGAATCACAGTTAACTTTCTTAAGTCTGATAAATGATACTGATGTTACACAGAAAAATGCAGGAGGTGAATACTGAAATATTCTGATACCTTTCACTTTGAAATGATTTAGCAAAAAAAGAAGAGAAAAGCAAATGTGGCAAAATGTTAAGAATTGGTGGATCCACACGAACAGTATATGGGTATTTGTTGTATTATTTCACCATCTCTATAGTTTTGCAATTTTACAACATAATAAAAATTGAAAAACATGAGGAAAAATTTAAAGTGAGAAAACGGGTCATGGTTCAACAGCCCTGGAGTCACTATCTGACCACCCTGACCAGACAACAAGCTGCCAAGAACGAAGTCCTGTCCACCTTAACGCCCACTGCCTTAGCACAAGGCTCAACACAAGGAGGCCCTCGGGTCAGTGGCCGGTGGACACACGAATGAGAGTCCAGCTCCAACACATCAGTCATGGGAGCCTTAGGGCACCTCTCAGAGTCCCTGTGAAGCGGAGACACCACCAGACTTGCGAGACCTTTGTACGTCTTAGAATGCAGACTAAGGCCATAGCCAGATGCCAGCTGGCACATGCTTGGTACTTAGCAGATGGAACTATCGTTGTTACATGGTTCCATGTTTTAAAAATCCGTGATGCTGAGAAGTCTAAGAGGTTTTCACTTTCAAACAAAATCATCCAGATGTATAGATATAATGAGACTGGAGAGGCCTCATGGCTGTTTCCCTTGTACTTTCCATGTCACCTCAAAAATACTCCTTTGCTGTTATCTACTTGACGAAGCGTGAACTGGTTCTTCATGCCGCCTGCCTGACATCCCTTCTACCAGGAGAAATGTGAGCTGCAACTGATCTCCCTAACACGAGAAAGTTCTTCCCAGCAAGCTTTTCTCAGCAAAGTAGAGAAATGAGCTGTGTTACCCAAAGGTGCTAGGTTGGAAGGAATTTAAAAAGGAATTCCTCAGCTACCAAAAGCCCAACAGCAGTTCTAAGAGGGTTAGCAGACCTGGGCTGCTGAGACACAGGGAGGGAGAAGGGATTCTCCGTGCAAGAGTCTGGCAGAGGGATAAGAACAATACCTTTCTTACTACCATGAGATTTCACCTCACAACTGTCAGAATGGCCATCATCAAAAAATCCACAAAGAATAAATGCTGGAGAGGGTGTGGAGAGAAGGGAACCCTCCTACACTGTTGGTGAGACTGTAAATTAGTACAGTCACTACAGAGAACAGTATTGTTGTTGTTGAGTCACTCAGTCATGTCCGACTCTTTTGCAAACCTGTGGACTATAGTCTGCCAGGCTCCTCTGTCCGTGGGATTTCCTGGGCAAGAATACTGGAGTGGGTAGACATTTCCTTCTCCAAGGGATCTTTCTGACCCATGGATTGAGCCCATGTCTCTTGCATTGGCAGGTGGGTTCTTTACCACCAGGGAAGTGAGAAGAACAGTATGGAGATTTCCTAAAAAACTAAAAATAAACCTACCGTACGACCGTGTATGCGTGCGTGCCACGTCGTTTCAGTCACGTCCGACTCTGTGACCCTAGGGACCATATGCCAGGCTCCTCTGTCCATGGGATTCTCTAGGCAAAAATACTGCAGTGCGTTGCTGTGCCCTCCTCCAGGGGATCATCCTGGCCCACGGACTGAACCTGCGTCCCTCATGTCTACTCCGTTGGCAGGTGGGTTCTTTACCACTAGTGCCACCCGGGAAGACCCAGGGGGGAAAAACCTGCATATCCCCCGAGAAAAACGTGGTCCGAAAAGATGCACCCAATGTTCACTGCAGCACTGTTCACAACAGCCAAGACATGGAAACCACCTGAACGCCCACCGGGAGAGGAATGGACAAAGAGGATGTGGTGCGTGTATACACAACGGAATGCTACTCGGCCACTAAAACAATGAAACAATGCCATCTGCACAGCGCGGATGGACTTAGAGACTGTCATACTGGGTGAAGTAAGTCAGCCAGTGAAGGAGAAATCTCGTATGACATCCTTTACATGTGGAATCTAAAAAGAAATTACAGAAATGAACTTATTTACCAACCAGAAACAGATTTACAGACTAAGAGAACGAACTTCTGTTGCGTGCTAGCCTGGGGGGTGGTGGTGGGGTGTGAGAGGGAGATTGGCGGGAAGGGATAGATAGGGAGTTTGGGATGGACATGTACACGCTGCTATATTTAAAACGGATACCAACAAGGTCCTACTGCAGAGCACGGGGAACTCTGCTCAATGTTGCATGGCAGCCTGGGAGGGGAGTCTGGAGGAGAATGGACACTTATGTACACATGGCTGAATTTCTTTGCTGTCCACCTGAAAGCATTACAACATTGTTAACTGGCTATACTCCGCAATAAAAAGTTAAAAAAAAAAGAAGACCAGTACCTTTCCAGAGGGAGGCAGGGCCGAGAGAAGAGAGAAGGGAGGTGACAGTGAGTGAGTTTCTTAAACAGGCAACGAAGCGATCCTACCAACCCCTGGCGAGAACATGTCCCAGGAGCCTGTCTGAAGGGAGAAGGGTGGAAGGCCCTGGAGCTGCTGACCGCCACCTAACAGCCCTCTCCACCCCCGGCTCTGTCCCAGCAGCCTGACCTGGTGACTTGCGACTTTGCGAACAGCCTGCCTCACTGATGCTCACACCCCAGCAGTATTCCCTGAGGCAGTGGGAGCACTTCGCACCTCCTTAAACTCTTGAGTCTTGTGAACATTCGAGCAAACAAAATGAGTTTAGGTTTCAATAAATCCCCCTGTCAGCCTGATGGCATAAAAAAGAAAAGCCTCATATTGAACCTGGGATCTGTCCTCATCAACTCCACGGAGGTCATGATTCAGATTTTGCCAGGAGAGGCTTTCTGACTGCTTTTTAAAGCGGGAGTGGTGGGGGCGGGAGGCGCAGCAAAGGCGAGAGGGAAAGGGGAAAAGGGACAAGAGGCTGGAGACAGGGGGCGGCTGAGCTTTTTGTAGGATAAAACTCTGATTTCCTGGCTCAGATCAAGAACTTGACAGCCTAGGGGCTTCCCTGTGGTCCAATGGCTAAGACTTCGCCTTCCAACCCAGGGATGTGGGTTCCATCCCTGGCTGGGGAGCTACAATCCTATGTACCTCGTGGCCAGAACATTAAAATCAAAAATCAAAAGCAATGTTGTAACAAATTCAATAAAGACTTTTAAAATGGTCCACATCAAAAAGTCTTAAAAAAGAAAGAAAGAACTTTACAGCTTAATCTGGTCCCCAGGCTAAGTCCCACCCATAAGTAACACCATCCTAAATTACTACCAGGGATGAAATTATAGTGGGGGAAAAAAAAAACAACCTAGCAAAAAAATAGAATTTTACCTTTGTGGGGTGTAACTGGTTTTTCCTTTTGTTTTTAAACTTTATGTTTTCAGAATCACAGTGATGGCCTGCTCTAAGGCAGGCCCTACTTGCCATCTAAGAAGAGGAATAAGTATTTCCCACCAGTTAAGAAGCCCTTTATAGCTAGGTGACCCTAAACAAATACTCAGAAGGTGATACTTCTGTTTACACTGTACATTCCTTTGAATTCCACAGACATTTGGAAAACTCTGCTGCAAACATCTCCAAGGATATAGGACAGCTGACCTCTGTTCATTGAGTCAGCCTTGTCTAACTCAATGAAACTAAGCCATGCCCCTGGGGCAACCCAAGACGGGCGGGTCATGGTGGAGAGATCTGACAGAATGTGGTCCACTGGAGAAGGGAATGGCAAACCACTTCAGTATTCTTGCCTTGAGAACCCCATGAACAGTATGAAAAGGCAAAATGATAGGACACTGAAAGAGGAACTCCCCAGGTCAGTAGGTGCCCAATATGCTACTGGAGATCAGTGGAGAAATAACTCCAGAAAGAATGAAGGGATGGAGCCAAAGCAAAAAGAATACCCAGCTGTGGATGTGACTGGTGATAGAAGCAAGGTCTGATGCTGTAAAGAGCAATATTGCATAGGAACCTGGAATGTCAGGTCCATGAATCAAGGCAAATTGGAAGTGGTCAAACAAGAGATGGCAAGAGTGACTGTCGACATTCTAGGAATCAGCGAACTACAATGGACTGGAATGGGTGAATTTAACTCAGATGACCATTATATCTACTACTGCAGGCAGGAATCCCTCAGAAGAAATGGAGTAGCCATCATGGTCAACAAAAGAGTCCGAAATGCAGTACTTGGATGCAATCTCAAAAATGACAGAATGATCTCTGTTCGTTTCCAAGGCAAACCATTCAATATCACAGTAATCCAAGTCTATGCCCCAACCAGTAATGCTGAAGAAGCTGAAGTTGAACAGTTCTATGAAGACCTACAAGACCTTTTAGAACTAACACCCAAAAAAGATGTCCTTTTCATTATAGGGGACTGGAATGCAAAAGTAGGAAGTCAAGAAACACCTGGAGTAACAGGCAAATCTGGCCTTGGAATACGGAATGAAGCAGGGCAAAGACTAATAGAGTTTTGCCAAGAAACTGCACTAGTCATAGCAAACACCCTCTTTCAACAATACAAGAGAGAACTCTATACATGGACATCACCAGATGGTCAACACCAAAATCAGATTGATTATGTTCTTTGCAGCCAAAGATGGAGAAGCTCTATACTGTCAGCAAAAACAAGACCAGGAGCTGACTGTGGCTCAGACCATGAACTCCTTATTGCCAAATTCAGACTTAAATTGAAGAAAGTAGGGAAAACCACTAGACCATTCAGGTATGACCTAAATCAAGTCCCTATGATTAGACAGTGGAAGTGAGAAATAGATTTAAGGGCCTAGATCTGATAGATAGAGTGCCTGATGAACTATGGAATGAGGTTCGTGACACTGTACAGGAGACAGGGATCAAGACCATCCCCATGGAAAAGAAATGCAAAAAAGCAAAATGGCTGTCTGGGGAGGCCTTACAAATAGCTGTGAAAAGAAGAGAAGCGAAAAGCAAAGGAGAAAAGGAAAAATATAAGCATCTGAATGCAGGGTTCCAAAGAATAGCAAGAAGAGATAAGAAAGCCTTCTTCAGCGATCAATGCAAAGAAATAGAGGAAAACAACAGAATGGGAAAGACTAGAGATCTCTTCAAGAAAATTAGAGATACCAAGGGAACATTTCATGCAAAGATGGGCTCGATAAAGGACAGAAATGGTATGGACCTAACAGAAGCAGACGATATTAAGAAGAGGTGGCAAGAATACACAGAAGAACTGTACAAAAAAGATCTTCACGACCCAGATAATCACAATGGTGTGATCACTGACCTAGAGCCAGACATCCTGGAATGTGAAGTCCAGTGGGCCTTAGAAAGCATCACTACAAACAAAGCTAGTGGAGGTGATAGAATTCCAGTCGAGCTATTTCAGATCCTGAAAGATGATGCTGTGAAAGTGCTGCACTCAATATGCCAGCAAATTTGGAAAACTCAGCAGTGGCCACAGGACTGGAAAAGGTCAGTTTTCATTCCAATCCCAAAGAAAAGCAATGCCAAAGAATGCTCAAACTACCGCACAATTGCAGTCATCTCACATGCTAGTAAAGAAATGCTCAAAATTCTCCAAGCAAGGCTTCAGCAATACGTGAACCGTGAACTTCCTGAAGTTCAAGCTGGTTTTAGAAAAGGCAGAGGAACCAGAGATCAAATTGCCAACATCCGCTGGATCATGGAAAAAGCAAGAGAGTTCCAGAAAAACATCTGTTTCTGCTTTATTGACTATGCCAAAGCCTTTGACTGTGTGGATCACAATAAACTGGAAAATTCTGAAAGAGATGGGAATACCAGACCACCTGACCTGCCTCTTGAGAAACCTGTATGCAGGTCAGGAAGCAACAGTTAGAACTGGACATGGAACAACAGACTGGTTCCAAATAGGAAAAGGAGTACATCAAGGCTGTATATTGTTACCCTGCTTATTTAACTTATATGCAGAGTACATCATGAGAAATGCTGGACTGGAAGAAACACAAGCTGGAATCAAGATTGTCAGGAGAAATATCAATAAGCTCAGATATGCAGATGACACCACCCTTATGGCAGAAAGTGAAGAGGAACTAAAAAGCCTCTTGATGAAAGTGAAATAAGAGAGTGAAAAAGTTGGCTTAAAGCTCAACATTCAGAAAACGAAGATCATGGCATCCTGTCCCATCACTTCATGGGAAATAGATGGGGAAACAGTGGAAACAGTGGCAGACCTTATTTTTTTGGGCTCCAAAATCACTGCAGATGGTGACTGCAGCCATGAAATTAAAAGACGCTTACTCCTTGGCAGGAAAGTTATGACCAACCTAGACAGCATATTCAAAAGCAGAGACATTACTTTGCCAACAAACGTCCGTTTAGTCAAGGCTATGGTTTTTCCAGTGGTCATGTATGGATGTGAGAGTTGGACTGTGAAGAAGGCTGAGCACCAAAGAACTGATGCTTTTGAATTGTGTTGGAGAAGACTCTTGAGAGTCTCTTGGATTGCAAGGAGATCCAACCAGTCCATTCTGAAGGCGATCAGCCCTGGGATTTCTTTGGAGGAAATGATGCTGAAGCTGAAACTCCAGTACTTTGGCCACCTCATGCGAAGAGTTGATTCATTGGAAAAGACTCTGATGCTGGGAGGGATTGGGGGCAAGAGGAGAAGGGGACGCCAGAGGATGAGATGGTTGGATGGCATCACTGACTCAATGGACCTGAGTCTGAGTGAACTCCGGGAGTTGGTGATGGACAGGGAGGCCTGGCGTGCTGCGATTCATGGGGTTGCAAAGAGTCAGACACGACTGAGCGACTGAACTGACCTCTGTCTGGGGGCTGACGCGGCTGGGAGTGAGGACAAGGCACTTGACCGGGGGTGTGACCCTGGGAGACTCACTCAGCCTCTCTGCACCTCAGTTCCTTCAGAATCAAAGTGGTAGGAACAATACTATCTACCTAGAAAGGGCCTGAGGGTCCCATGAGTTAATCCTCGCAAAGTGATGAGAACAAAGCCAGGCTACGAGTAAGCACTCAGTAAATGTTCACAACCACAACCAAGGCATTAGGGCCCTTCCACAAACTGTGAAGAACGTGGCCTGTGACCAGGTGGTCACAAACCCTGGTTTGCATGGACAGTCCACGGTTAGGCTTGTGGTCTCAAAGTCATCATCAATAGCAGTCTGTTTCCCTTTCTAATGTGTCCTGGTCTGGAGAGCAAATTACCCAGTCAAAAGACATGCAGGTGCAAGGCATTTTACAAGAAAAGGGAATAAGACAAAGATATCAAAAAGGGAGTGTTTGAGACACAGAGAACAGACTTCTGGTTGCCAAAGGGGAGTTGGATAGGGGAGGGATGGATTGGGAATTCGGATTAGCAGATTCAAACTATTATGTACAGGATGGAAAAATGACAAGGTCCTTCTGTATAGCACAGGTGTGGTGAGTCGCTTCAGTAGAGTCCGACTCTTTGTGACCCCATGGACTGTAGCCCTCCAGGCTTCTCTGTCCGTGGGATTCTCCAGGCATGGAGTGGGTTGCCATGCCCTCCTCCAGGGATCTTCCCGACCCAGGGATCGAACCCCCATCTCCTATGTATCCTGTACTGGCAGGTGGGTTCTTTACCACTAGTGCCACCTGGGAAGCTAGAGTCAATGTCCTGTGTTAAACCATAATGGAAAAGAATATGAAAAAGAATGTGTGTGTGTCTATATATATATATGTATATGTACATGTGTAACTGAGTCAGTTTGCTATACAGCAGACATTAACACACATTATAAATCAACTGTACTTCAGTAAAATAAATTTTTAAAACTCTTTTTCTAAGGTCCTAAAGCGACAGCAGGGCTACAGTCATCATTGATATTTTTGCTGTTATTGCTATGTTTTGTCTTTTAAGCTTTGTTTATTGTTAAAAGATGGAAGGAGATAAGCAGAAAAGTAGAAAAGGAAAGGCTGCTGGAGGGGGCAAAGATGGGGGTCAGGGGGTGAGTGCGGATGGACAGTCTGACTCTGGAGGCCCGCGGGGAGGAAGGCAAGAACCCAGCGCCCTCTCAGTCGCCAGGGGAGTGAGAGGAGGCGATGGTGCCGCGGAAACAGCTGCACTTTGCAAGTGAGACAGCTCTCTGTCGCACTCTTTCTTTTCCCCATCTCTTCTTCTTCTGTTTAAACTGAGGTATAGCTGGTTTAGAACATCATGTTATTTTCAGGCCACAACACAGTGATTCGCAATTTTGTTTAGAGATTACACTCCATTTAAAGTTATTATAAACTCTTGGCTCTATTCCCTGTGCAGGACAATGTATCTCTGCAGCTTACTGATTTTATACACAGCAGCCTGTGCTTCTTACCCACTGCCTCCTCTTGCTCCTCTTCACACTGGGAACCACTAGTTTGTTTCTCTGTATCTGGGGGTTTGTTTCTGTTTTGTTATATGTAGTTGTTACGTAGAAAAGAATGAAAGCGGCTTGACAGCCATACCCTGCCCAGAAAGGCCTCATCGCCCAGAGGCGTACTGGCACACAGAGCCAATGACCAGCATCAGGTGTGAACAGCTGGGAAGCGTGTGAGGCTCTTTCAAGGAAAAGGCAGCTCCATGAGAAAGGATGAAGAGCAGGAATTTCTTGTAGTTCTGCCACCAGAAACTCAGGGCTGGGCTCTGGGTTTAGAAAGAACCAGCCAACCAGTGCTCTCGCACCAGCAAACCCACGTCCTCTCCCCGCCTTGTACAAACACATGCCCCACACCAAGGATCATTTTGTAACATAAAGCGACAGGTTCTAGACACTCAAAAAGAGAGGTGTGGTGAAGTTGTTCAGCCGTGTCTGACTCTTTGCAACCCTGTGGACTGTACCCTACCAGGCTCCTCTTTCCATGGGATTCTCTAGGCAAGTATACTAGAGTCGGTTGCCATTCCCTTCTCCAGGGGATCTTCCCCACCCAAGGATCGAACCCCGGTCTCCTGCATTCCAGGCAGACGCTTTACCCTCTGAGCCAGCAGGGAAGACTCTCAAAAAGAGAGGGGACAGTTTTAATAACATCACCAAGATTTCCAGCCTGCTCTGCTGTCCCATCATTCCTTTCGAGCTTCTCCTGTTTATTTAAAAAAAAAATTTTTTTTTACACTTTAAATCGGAGGACAATTGCTTTACAATGTTCATTTCTACTGTACTACATGAATCAGATCTATGTATACAGTATCCCCTCCCTCTTGAGCCTTCCACCCACCCTACCCCTCCAGGTCATGACTGAGCGCCAAGCTGGCCTCCCTGTGTTACACACAGCAGCCTCCTGCTGGCTAGCTCGCTTACACGTGGTGATGTGAACGTGTCCCAGCCACTCCCCTCCGCCCTGTGTCCACAAGTGGGCTCTCTACCTCTGCATCTCTATTTCTGTCCTGCAGATAGGTCATCAGTGCCATTTCTCTCAATTCCACATATATGCATTAATGTACGGTATTTGTTTTTCTCTGACTTACTTCACTCTGCATGACAGACTCAGGTCTATCCATGTCATTACAAATGACCCAGTTCTGTTCTCTTCTATGGTAGAGTAATATCCCATTGTATATATGTACTCCCGTTTACTTTTAACCAGGCGTCGGTATAACGCTCCAGTTCTTTAACTATACAAAGCCTAGCCGTGGGAGGTGAAGGTAAATGCCACACCAAAGCTGCCGTGACATCGCGTGGATGACAGGCCCGACACAGGCTGCTCTGGTGTGTCCAACGTCTCCATCAGCGTCGCCAGGCTAGAAATGCAGATCCAGTATTTCTTCCCAAACAGACTACAGATGGTGCGGGCTGACTGAGAAACTGTGTTGTCAACAAGACGCTTTTTTTTTCTCCCCGTTTTTTTTTTTTTTTTTTTTTTGATGTGGACCGTTTTAAAAGTCTTTATTGAATTTGTTACAATATTGCTCCTGTTTTATGTTTCGGTTTTTTGGTCCTGGGGCATGTGGGATCCCTGACCAAGGATCGAACCCTCATGCCCTGCTTTGGACGGTGAAGTCTTAACCACTGGACCCCCAAGGAAGTCCCAACAAGACTCATTTTGTAATTTATCAAACTGGAGACTGGGCTGGCCCAGTGGGAAGAGTGGAAGATGGGGAGACTGGGGAGTTGGGACACATGAAGTGGCTTTGTCCCCTACAGTCCCAGGGCAGTGTTCTCACCCGTGAGACCTACGTGGCTGGGCTACTGTGTGAACTAACGCATCAGCAGAGGGAGGTCCCTGGCCTGTTCTCAGCACTCAATGCATGTGGGCAGCCTTCTGTTCCTCTTCTGGAAAATACCCAGAAGGTATCCTTTTTTTTATTAGACCATCAGACTATCTAATAAGAAGGCCAAGTGGGCTGAATAGATCAAGTGGGGTCCAGACTTTTCCTTACTTTCTTTCATCAGACTCTCCAGTTACAACCTAAAACCTCAAGGTTTAAAGTCAGTTTTAGGGTGCTGCATTTTCAATTTGCTGAGATTCAAGCCATCAGAAACGGAGCCCCTATGTATACAAAGCACCCTGCTGGTTAATGCGAAATGGGGTGAGAGTTCAAAGGGATAACAGCTGCATCTAAGATTTTAGTAAGAAAGTCAGAGTGGGCCAAGTGTTCAAATCTTGGGAGGATGGAGGGATTCCTGGAGGATGTGGCATCTGAGCAGAGCTGTGACAGATAGGAAGGACTTTAAATTTATACACGTGTGTGTAAACTCGGGCTTCCCAGGTGGCGCTAGTTGTAAAGAATCTGCCTGCCAACGAAGGAGACATATAGACGTGGGTTTGAGCTCTGGATCGGGAAGATCCTCTGGACAAGGGTGTGGCAACCCACTCCAGTATTCCTGCCCAGAAAATCCCCCGGACGTGGAGCCAGGAGGGCTGCAGTCCATGGGGTTGCAAAGAGTCGGACCGACTGAAAAGACTTCGCATGCACACATGTGTGTAAACTCATCTGATGCTTTCAGATAGCATTCTAACTTTTTAGACATTTTGTCTCTTTCACTGATAAGCACAAGCAAAGTGAGAATTTTTTTTTTAATGAATTAAAAACATGGGTTAGACCTATGGTAAGAATACCACAAACAGAAATGGTACAGATGTGTTAATAAAACTCCTGATGTGTTAATAAAACTCCTGATCTGACACCAACTTCTTGCTCTGATAACTTGAAACTAGAAAGAAGTAAGCATTTATCTTGCTTTTCCTTTGATTATATTTGAGGGTGATCAAAGAAGTGAGTTCCCTGGTGGCTCAGACGGTAAAGCGTCTGCCTACAATGTGGGAGACCCGGGTTCAATCCGTGCGTCGGGAAGATCGCCTGGAGAAGGAAATGGTAACCCACTCTAGTATCCTTGCCTGGAAAATCCCATGGATGGGGAAGCCTGGTAGGCTACAGTCCAGGGGGTCGCAAAGAGTCGGATATGACTGAGCAACTTCACTTTCACTTTCAAAGAAGTGGTGGCTCAGACAGTAAAGAATCTGCCTGCAATGCAGGAGATCCCGGTTCGATCTCTGGATTGGGAAGATCCCCTGGAGAAGGCAATGGCAACCGACTCCAGTATTCTTGCCTGGAAAATCCCATGGATGGAGGAGCCGGGTGGGTTACAATCCATGGGGTCGCAAAGAGTCAGACACAACTCAGTGACCTTCACCTCACTTCAAAGAAGTCCAGATGATGAAGGAAAGCTCAATGCACAGAAGAATTTCAGCCAATAAATGTGGAGGATGGTAGAAAAGCCAGCACTTTACCACTTCTAAGGAAATACTGGATGAGGCAAGGATCAGTAATATAGGAAAGCATCAGATGAAAGGCTGAGGGGGATACTGACGATGCAGGGATCAAGCTGCCGAACCTGAATTTCCTGAACCATCCTGGCGTCGCTAGCACTCGGTCATCCACATACTGTGAGTATCGGACATGAGGCAACACATCCGATACGAGAGGCTCACAGCAACGCCTACGGAGTTTACTGCCCCAAACGTCTAACCTGAATCTGGTCAAAGCTCTGGGGTCAACTTTCAAGCAAGGACATGGGACTGGGGAATAAACTCAATGATGCCACAAGGGCTTCCTAAATGTGGGATGGTTAACGAGCAGCTGACCTGGTTTCTGCATCAAGTCACTGACTTGAAGCGAACGGGAGGCCAGGGACAGGGCGGACGGTTCTCAATTAAGACAAGTAGGCCTCGACCCTGGTTTGTATTCTGATGGAACAGGTCACGTAAAATGGCACTTGTGAGACAATCAGAGAGACGGGATAAGAGACAGGTATCCGATGACACTGGGGAATTATCGTTTGGTTTGTTGTTTAAGAAAAAAAAAATTTTTTTAAATAGATGTGCACTGAAGTATGTAGGGGTGAAATGACATGATACTTGACATGGGCTTTAAAACTTCCTATCACTTGGGACTTCCCCAGTTGTTCCAGTGGCTAAGACTCCATGCTGCCAATGCAGGGGTCCTGGGTTTCATCCCTGGTCGAGAAAGAAGATCTCACACACCACAACTAAAGACCTGGCATGCCACAACGAAGACTGGAGACCCCACGTGCTGCAATTAAGCCCTGGCACAGGCAAATAAAGATTTTCTTGAAAATCCTATCACGTAAAAACAATCATGGCAAAATCTTGATAAATACAAATCTGGATAATGGGTACATTTGGGAATTCATTCATTCTAATGCTTTCTATCCTTAAGTTTGACAACATCAATTTTTTTAAAAAACTCCTGATGTGGATCTTTGGTAATACTGAATTTACTTTCCTACATACATTTCACTGCTTGCAGTGTATGAGACATGGGTTCAGTCCCTGGGCCAGGAAGACCCCCAGAGAAGGGGATGGCAACCAGCTCCAGTATTCTTGCTTGGGTAATCTCATGGACAGAGGAGCCTGGAAGGCTTCAGTCCATGGGGTTGCAAGAGTTGGACATGACTTAGAGATTAAACCACCATCATGCATTTCCTTTCCCATGTAAAGATATATGACTTTGAACCAACATTCATTCAGATGTTCATGAGTGAAAAAGACATTTAGAAGAGCTTTCCTATAGAAAGTCTTCACACACAAGAATCCCAAAGTATGATCTCAGTACCATAGAAACTGTCATCACCTGATTACTTGTTAGGCATGCAAGAACCTTCCATGAATTCTTGAGCCTGACCCAAGACACTGAAACTCTGTGTTGGGACCAGCAAGGTGTGTCTCAAGGTAACTGAGGCAGGCTCTAGTTTGAGAACCACTGCTACAACACATCTCGTCTTAGGAGATGCCTATTCCTGAAGGAGGGGGCTTGCCAGGAGGCTCAGTGGTAAAGAATCTGCCTGCCTGTGCAGGAGACACAGGTTCAATTCCCTGGGTTAGGAAGATCCCCTGGAGAAAGGAAATGGCAACCCACTCCAGTATTCCTGCCTGGGAAATCTCATGGACAGGAATCTGGCGGCTATAGTTCATGCAGTCCCAAAGAGCTGGACACGACTGAGAGACAGACAGTATTCTTGAAAGAAACCTAGAAAAGCTTTAATATTTAGGTATTACATTTGGGGGTGGGGGAACCCAACTTAAAGAGATAATTTTACAGTCTGTAAATATTATAATATTTTGCATGAAAGGGAAAAAATATTTCAAAATACTGCTGGTCCATTATTCTACATTCCTGGCTATTGAAATTCTAAAAAGAATGTACATGACACTTTGTTTACGAAATAAGTTACTTATCATCACGGCACATCTGGCACGATGTGGGTATTTCGTGCTGTGATGACCCTTCATACAGATGGCCAGCCAGTGTTTGCCAGCCAGGAACTAGATGGAACAGTCTGTTTTTCAGAAGGAGTTAAACAAGTTAGCTCAGCGGGCTATGGTGTAACACTGGCCCAGGGTCATGGTTCCAAACCCCACTTAGATAAGAGAGCTTCAGGTCATCACGCAGCACTGACTTAGGCCTCACATCCGGACAGCACCCTTTTCAGGAGGAGTCCTGTCCACCAGGCTATGGAGAGTGGGGCATGGAAATCCAAGGCAAAGACAACAGCCGAGTTCAATGGGAGGGCCACATGGTTACTTTCAACAGATCCACTGTATCTGGTATTACAAATAAATAAAGCTGCCCATGAAAACACTTATTCCATGGTCAAGAGGAGTATGGGTTTCACCCAGGGATTCGTGGATCATCTGAGCATTCACAGAAACCTTACCAGCAAACGTGCTTTCCTGATCTAGTCCAGTGGTTCTCACCCACATCAGAAGTACCTGCAAGACTTGGTCTAAACAGCCTACTGAGCCACAGTCCGAGCTTCTGATCCTGTAGAGCAGTGGTCCCCAGCCTTTTTTGGCCGGTTTCATGGAAGACGGTTTTTTCACACACATGTGGGAGGGAGGGGTGGTTTCAGGATGAATCAAGTGCATGACATTAATTTCGTACTTTATTTCTAATCTAATGCCACCGCTGATCTGATGGGGGGTACTGGTCCATGGCCCGGAGGTTGGGGACCCCTGCTGCAGGAGAGTTTGCACGTCTAATGGCATCGGGGGATGCTGATATTGTTGGTTCGGGGACCACACTTTGAGAACCACTATCCAGACCTGATCCTGCACCTGAATTCCATCTGATCCATTCCTTTTAGTGGTGAGTTAGCGTCTTATCGGCAGACACCATGAAACTAGGAGTCTACGAGACTACTGGGTTTGGAAAACCAACCATGACACGTCAAGCGGGTGAGGAGGGCATAGATTTGAACTGCAAACGTTCTTTAAGCATGCCAGGCTGGGCACTGGGCTGGCAGCACGGCCTTGGTCATATCCTCAAAAGCTGACACTGGGGGCTTCCCTGGTGGTCCAGTGGTTAAGAATCCACCTGCCAACACAAGAGACACGGGTTCGATCCCTGTTCACGAAAAGACGTCACATGCTTTGGGACAGCTAAGTCCATGAGAGAAAACTCCTGAAGCCTGTGCTCCGCAACGAGAGAAGCCACCACAGTGGCAAGTCCATGTACAACTAGGGAACAGCTCCCGCCTGCTGCAGCTAGAGAAAGCCCGCGTGCAGCAGCAAAGACCAGCACAGCCAAAAGGAAATTAAAAAAAATGTTTAAGCTGATGCTGTATTCCACAGCCCTTTCTCAGATGGGCTCTACAGGAACAACAGAGAAGACCTGGGTGCACGGGTGTATGCACGCGAGTGCTCCAAGGTCGGTGTCTGCCACCCACGAGAAGGGTCCCTGGCACTCGCGACTCCTCGCTGCACAGTCCTGCCTTACCTGCCTGCCGCCCTCCCCATGCTGGGATGTCAGCTGTTCACCTGTGTGGAAATGACAGCTGCTTGTCACGTCTCCGTGAGCGGCCTCTCTCGCCGCGGTAACTAGCACGCCATTTCCAAAGCTGTCACTCTCTGGTGTCAGCACAGCCCACTGTTCAAAGATTTGCTCTGACACGAACCAGGCAGCGCCGTGACTGTTATTGCCGCCGACTCCTCTGGGCTCCGACACCCGTGGCAGCTGCTCGGCACCCAGGGTTTGTTTCACCCAATTATTTGTTTGTCACTTGGAAGCCCGGGATGTCGAGCAGGTATTGGGGAGGTATTTTTGGCCTGATGCACAGGCAGGAAGCATAATGAGGCCCTCAGGTGAAGGTCTATTTTGTCAGCTGGGTGGTAGGCTGACGTGCAGCTGAAGCCTGAGCAGCAATTAGGATATTTGAATAAGATAAGATACCTGGCAGGATGCTGAGCAGGCTCCGGAAAGTCGGCCTTAACTTTAAAAATGTGAAAAAAAACCCTCCAAGTAGGCAGTTTTCAAGTCTGTCCTGGAGCCAATACTGGAGGAGGTGGCGGTGGGGAGCTCTCTTTCCCCACCTGGACGCCCTGAGAAGGCAAGGGCTGCAAGCAGGCAGCAGTCTGACCTGAAGGCGGGCGCTGTGGATGAAGGGGAGGAGGTCCCGGCCAAACAGGGGTCCTGGGTTCTTCAGGCAGATGTCAGTTGCCCCCGGGAGTGGCACTGGGGCCCCATCTTCTCACCAGTTCTCCCCAGGCTTCCTACTGCAGTCAGAGGCTTGTACTTTACACGTGGAGCAGAAGCACATTGACATGATGTTTAACCTCTTGGGGCCAAAGGCCATCAAATGGGGGCAACGTGGCCCCTACAGCCAACAGCAAAAACCAAACCTGCAGCATCTAGTTTATGATTCCGTAAGCATCACCGACTCAATGGACGTGAATCTGAGCAAACTCCGGGAGACTGTGAGGGACGGGGAAGCCTGGCGTGCTGCACGCGGTCCACGGGTGGGGAAGAGCCAGAATGTGGCTTAGCGACGGAACAGCCACAGGGCGCACAGCGGCAGCGCCCCCGCTCCTGATCCAGGAACCGGCGTCCAAGATGTTGTTGGCGCGTCTGTGACGTTCTTCCTTTCTACAGCCGTCAATCTCAGGAAGTAAGGGTGATGGTCCAGACAAACCTAATCCTCAAGACAACACGTGATGGATCTGGGCACCAGAAAATGAACCCGGCTCCTCCCTGAATCCACTCACCATTTTAGTCTGTGCCGCCTCTTGGGCAACGCCAAGACATTGAAACGATTGTTTCTTTAAACAAACCTTTCCCCAACAGAAAGGACAAGGCTGCGAAGAGAGCTAGAACCCAGCCAACAACAAGCGCAGTATTCGGAGAAGTGGGTATTATCACCAGCGGGTAGCAAATGAAACGTAGGAAGGAAGCCTGCTTCAGTCAAACGAGGCCTAGATTAGCTTTTGAAGAAGCAGAGCTGCGTGGTGCGTGAAGTCTGCTGACAGCCGAAAGCAGATGGCGAGGTGGTGACATTCCCTTGATGATGGAGAATGGCCCATCGAAGCCTCGTTTCAACTCACATTGTAAAATGAGTCACTCCATAGAAAGGACGCCTCTTGCCAGCTTGTCTCTGGGTGGCTCCAAGGCAGGGCCTCACTCTGCTCTCGAACCCTCTGTTCTGCGTCTCAGCCACAGCAATGCAGGCTTTGGAACCAGTCAGTCATTGCACTTGTCAAGAAGTCAAGTACAAAGAAACCGGCACCTAGATTCTCCTACACCGGGGTTTTATAAACATTTACTAAGCAGATAAAACGCCTCTTTAACACCACTCCGACTGTAGACCTGCAGGGGAGGAGGACTCCACCTTATTATTCTAATTCCGCAGAGAGGTTAATGCCTAACAGTTGGTGTTCAAACAGTACAGCCTCACACTCTCCCCTACCTTCCCCTGAGGCTCCACCCCTTCCTGCCTCTCAGGTGCTTCCAATAGAGATGGAACTTCAGGAGAGAAAGAGAGGTTTCTGCAGCCCTGTTCTAGCTCCCAAGTTCAGGGCTGAAGTCATGGTACACGCCTCCCAAATTTAAGTGTCCACAGTCTCATTCACAACTCTCACAGGAAATCTGTGCCCTCTGCACAAGTTTCAGGGTCTAGAAGGACCTGTTGGTGTTCAGTCGCTCAGTTGTGTCCAAGTCTTTGAGACCCAATGGACTGCAGCATGCCAGGCTTTCCTGTCCTTCACCAGCTCCCAGAGTTTGCTCAAACTCATGCCATCCAACCGTCTCATCCTCTGTTGCCCCCTTTTCCTCCTGCCCTCAATCTTTCCCAGCATCAGGGTCTTTTCCAATGAGTTGGCTCTTCCCATCCGGTGGCCAAAGTATTGGAGCTTCAGCTTTAGCATCAGTCCTTCCAATGAATATTCAGGGTTGATTGCCTTTAGGATTGACTGGTTTGATCTCCTTGCTGTCAAGGGACTCTCAAGAGTCTTCTCCAGCACCACAGTTTGAAAACATTGATTCTTTGGCGCTCAGCCTTCTTTATGGTCCAAATCTCACATCCGTACATGACTACTGGAAAAATCACAGCTTGGACTATAAGGAACTCTGTTGGCAAACTGATGTCTCTGCTTTTTACTGTGCTGTCTAGGTTTGTCATAGCTTTTCTTCAGAGCAAGCAGCAAGCATCTAGAAGGACCCAGAATCCTCCACAGCAAACTCTGGCCTTCAAACCAGGATGGGATCTAGGAATCCACCCAGCTTTCTCAAGTTAACAATGGGAAAACCTAGTCCAATGGACTCATTTGCTCAAGCAGCTCAGTTCAGACTTGAGCCTGGATCCTCTAAAATGAAAAGCTGTGGTGCTCCCCACCACCTCCACGTAGTTTGCCAACCTGGCAAACATTTAAGCAGCAAAATCTAACTGAGGAAATGTGCAAAGAGGAAACCCTATTGATAGGTGATACACAGACCTTTACAATGCTCCCCCAAATCTTTTCAATAGCTTGCTAAGTGTGCTAAGTCACTTCAGTTGAGTCTGACTCTTTGTAACCCGCCAGACTCCTCTGTCCATGGGTTCTCCAAGAATATGGGATTGGGTTGCCACTTCCTTCTCCAAGGGATCTTTCAGGCCTAGGGATGGAACACACGTCTCCTGCACTGCCAGGAGGGTTCTTTACCACTAGCGCCGCCTGGGAAGCAAATCAATTTTTACACTGGAAAGGTCGAAGGGGCAGGTTTTAGTCTCACAGTGAGCACAAGTGGCACATCTGTGCCCACGGAACCCCTCTCTGGAAAGGTGACATCGTTTGCAGTGTGAGGGCTGGTCTGTTTCTGACTTGCTGACCCATTCAGGGCCCACCTTGGATCAGCTTTCCCTCCTATGGAAGTCTTGAGCTTCTTTCCCATTAAGCTATTTCAAAAGTCTCTTTCCTTATTTTAAAATAAGTTCAAACTCTCATGCTTCTGGCTATTATGTTTAATGTGATCTGTTCATGGCTATATCTTCTGTGCCTGTTACATAGGCAGTGCTCAGTAACATGTTGAAAGAAAGAATTCAGTATGGCTTCCATTTTCTGCCAATGGAACGAAAATTGACATCCTTCATAGGAGACAAATCCAACTTCAGAGGAAGACTCCTTGTCAAACCCAAGTCTGAATAAAGTTTATGGATGAAGAGGCCTTCAGAGATCAACCAGAGAAGTCCAGCAGTGGACAATCCATACTTGGAAGAATCAAAAGCTGATATAAAACAAAAGGAATTGTATGGTTCAGCTTTTGGTGAGAGGAGCTGTACCATGGAAACAGCCTTTTCCGGCTGTAAACAGATAATGAGAAAATGATGTAGTCCTGGATAAAATTAGGTTTCAGTGTTACTCTTCTGAGAGATGTGAGAGGTGATAGATAAGAGGGGGAAAATTTTTTCCAAGTGGCTTTTAAAGACGTCCCAATATAACCGCCTCCCACATCAGCCTATTAACACATACACTTGAGACATTTCCCTCTTCAAAAGGACTCTTAGAAAAAGCAATGATGTGCTCTCAACCTCCTCCTCTATAAGACAGGGTTTACGAGGGTCAGAGATGTGAGCGCCCACGGGGCATCACTCCTTATTAACAGGCGCCCCTCCCACCTCCGCATGGATTTGGGCCTCGTGCTTATGTCATCGGTTGCTAGGGAAATGCCCCTGCTGGAAAATCCCAAGTTACTTCTAATAAAATCTGGCTGAAAAGGAACAACTGGTCCAATTACCGGCACGGGAATGGGCATGGAGAGTAGAAATATGGAGAAATTCATTTCTTATTAGAAGGGAAGGAAGTCAGAGATGTCTACAGCTGAGCCCAGCTGCCATGTAGTCGCCATGACGCTTTTGTGGCAGCACCTGCTCAGATAGCGGTGGGCATCCTGGGTGAGGATGAAGATGTCGGTAAGACCCTCCACTGTCAATGGGAAATTCCTACTAACTTCCAGGGAACACAGAATACCTCAGCACGGCATGGTGGGAAAAGTCCTAGAGACCTGTTTTGGCCAATGAGATAGCTAGGAACACCACACAACACAACCAAGCTGAAACTTGAAGACATGTTCTATGATTCTGCCTCTATTTTTTTTTCCTTCTACCAAGATAACTACCCTGAGGGCTGCTCCTCTGACCTGGGTACCAGAATAATGACAAGGGGAACCACAGCTGGTCCGCAAGCTAACACCTGATATGAAGCTTTTGTTGGCCTAAGCTCGGCAGCATAACATGCCAAAGCAGATAAACAGAGACCCTATTAAGTGATGGAGAAGGGTTGTTCTCTGCAGAACAACCATGCCAGTGCACGGGGTGCTGGATTCCTAGGCAGACTACCAGGCACTGGTAAAATGTTTATAAGAGAAAAGCACAAGGAACGTGGTGGCTCTACACCCTAAGCTATTCTACTGAATAGAATTTTTTTCCAGCCATGAGGCTTTGCAGGATCTCAGTTTGCAACCGGGGACCAGGGATTGAACCTGGGCCCCAGCAGGGAAAAGCCCAGAATCCTAACCCCTGGGCCACCAAGGAACTCCCAATATTAATTTTTCAACTCCTGGATTCAGTTAATGCTGAGAGATTTGCTCAAATGGAGAATTCTGCACATTATGGCCACAGTGGGCTGACAGAGTGCCCCACTAAGGACTGGCCCCTTCCACTCCCACCCACAGGCTTCAAGAATTGGCAAGAAAGCATTTCTAGGAGAGGAGCCAGAGGCATAGCCACGTGTGGCCAGCTTTCCACTTGGAGGTACAATGAACCCCCAAACACTAATTGATGGACCCTTCCAGGCTTTAGACTGCATTCTCCCAGTAAGTCCAGGCACCCAGGTACTTGATGAAAGTCTAGTCTACGGATGGGGATTGGCTTGGGGGTGGGGGAGGGTATCGAATTTCTGAATTTGGACCCAGAATCTCCTTGGCGAATTCATCAAGTGGGTCCTCAATCGATTTCAATTGAGAACCACTGCTACTTTTTTAAAGCATACACTGGGTGAGTAGGTTACAGACTTCAGTGGCTGCCCCGGGCTACATCAAAGACAGCTGAGCAAAAAGTTCAGGCACCATGAAATGAATAAAATCCGTGTTGCACCCGCTCCACCACAGGTTCAGGAATAAACTGGTAAAAATTCGAAAGGCACAGAGGAGATTATTTGAGTGGAAAGCGATCATTTCTCCACTGAAAAATTCTGACATTTCCTTATACAGCATATTCACTGGGTTCATAATTCACCCAAGTTGCTTCCTGAGACTGAGCGTTGCTGGGCTTTCTGAGTAATTGAGACAAATTTTGTTTGTTAAATAAATTCCAGGCGAGAGCATATTTGACTTATGCACAAGGAAAGAATTCTTATGTAAGCCGCACCACAATGGAGTTTTATCTTATCTGAGAACTTACTGCCGCTCGCCTGTGTGTGCTTTACTGCCAAAATAAAATAAATTGAATCAGCTCACACATGATAACATGCTCTTTCCTAACTCATACTAATTGCTTGGCTAATTGATGTTTGTTGAACTTTCTCCATTTCATTGAGTGATTAGGTACAAAGCTAACAGTTGACATCTGTAGGCGCTTAACTGGCGTCTGTAATTACTGTTAATGTTAAATAATTGTTAGTTAATTGGAGTGGTAACTGAGTGAATGGAATCCAGATTGTGAAGCAAAAAGAAACCTAGTTAAATAAACATACATTTTCAGAGAAAAACAACATTTTTCTGCAGTTGTCAGACACCAGAAATAATCCAGAGGCCATGGGATAGCCACAGGCTTCCTCCACGCAGGACACTCTCCAGGCCCAGGCTGACCCCACGCACTTGAAAGCTGTTACCAGCGAGGAGGCCCTTTGTCACTCAACAGTTCTCATTAAAGACTCTCCAGAACCAATTTGATGTGTTTTTTTTAATGCCAAGAGTCTACTATGAGTGTGGATTACTTTCTGCGACAGGCGAATTTGACATCACTGCCTAAACAAAGCACTTAAATATGAATGGAATGAAAACTGATTGGTCCACATTCAAGCATCTTTGCTAATATTGCCAAGTATGGAGAAAAGTCTTACCAAGAACGGTGGTGATCAATCAATAAAGTACGGGAAGAGCTTTTCAGTGGGCTCAAAAATAAACAGTAGCGTGTAATCATCTGACTAAAAGAATGTTATCCTCTGCTCTGTTCGCAAGCGTATTAAAAAGCAGAGACATCATTTTGCCGACAAAGACCCTTCTAGTCAAAGCTCTGGTTTTTCCAGTAGTCATGTACCATATGAGAGTTGAACCATAAAGAAGGCTGAGCGCCTAAGAATTGATGCTTTTGAACTATGGTGCTGGAGAAGTCTCTTGAGAGTCCCTTGGACAGCAAGGAGATCAAACCGGTCAATCCTAAAGGAAATCAACCCTGAATATTCATTGAAAAGACTGAAGCTGAAGCTCCAATAGTTTTGCCAACCTGATGTGAAAAGCCGACTGACTGGAAAAGACCTTGATGCTGGGAAAGATTAAGGGCTGGAAGGGGAGGAGGTGACAGGATGAGATGGTTGGATGGCATCATCAACTCAATGGACATGAGTCTGAGCAGACTCAGGGAGATAGTGAAGGACAGGGAAGCCTGGCATGCTGCAGTCCATGGGGTTGCAAAGAGATGGACACCACTTAGCAACGGAAAAATAACAATGCTCTGTTCCAGCTCAGAGGGGCGCTCAAGATCTGGGAATCTGGTCTCCTTTTAATTTATCTGGGAAACTGGCACTGCTGTGAGAGTCCTACTCCAAAGACCCGCGCAAGATCAATTCAAATGCTCAGAATATCTTCCATCCCTGGCGCTGACATTCCAGTAACAGGATCCAACATATACCCAGGATTCCTGACTATCTACATGCACAAGGTCAGTGAGAGCTTAGGTACCACTTAATGGAAAATTATCTAGTGGGAAACACTTTCTCAAAACATGGAATATATTTAGACCCTTCCTGGTGGTTTCACATTAAGAATACAAGGTGTCTATTTTCAAGAAGTCTCAAGGAATAAATCTATACAACAAGTAATTCTGTACGTAAGAGTCTGGCTCCTATAGGAAGGTCAATTTCCATAACAAAAGGAGCTGATTGCCTGTTCTCCGCAGTGTGGAGTAGGAAGGAAAACCCAACCACTCACAAGTCCTTTGTCTCCAATCAAGCACCAATTACCCTTCAATAGTATTTAATTTTCCTCATATCAGACATCTCTGTCTTCTAAAGACCCAAGAAAATGCTCTGAAACTCCAAAAAAAAAAGGTCCAGAGAAAGAAAAATAAAGAATGACTGACAGAGTTTCCCTTCTGTAGGATTTAAGACAATACAAAAATGCGACTAATTTATAGAAGCCGAAATGAGCTGTTTATTCGTCTGCACGTGGGAAATGAGCTTTACACACCGTGTTCTCCTTACAACGAAACCCAGGACACTACAAGAAATTGTAAAATGGTCTCCATATGTTTATTATAATTAGATTTTAAACTCTACATCTTTTTTTTTTTTTAAAGAAAGCTATCCCATACTCAACTGCACTGTTTTCACTTACACAGAAAGCCCAGATTTATTTTAGGGGAGGAGCCTTGGTGGTAACTCTTACCTTAACTTGTCACCAAACCAAGGAATTCCCCCTTCGTGTCTAAACTTGATGAGTGAAGTGAGATCATTGCCATGAAAAGATTTTATTAGGTCCTCACTTCCTGAGCCTCATTCACAAGCAACATCTTTAGTAACTTTTCTTGCCTCATCTCAAATCCCAACCAATTTTTTAGCCTGGTTTTCCGTCTACGCTGGTGATAAAACCATATTGTCAAAGATACCCAAAGGCCCTACTAAATCTAAAGGCTCCGACCTCATCTGTGTCCCATGGAGACCCTTCAGTACAAAATCGACCCCAAGAAGAGGTCAGTGTACCCACTAAGGAGGTCTGCTGAGGCCTGAGAAAGGCCAACCAGTCCTGGTCAGGGAGATCAAGGTGGTTTCAGCGCTGCATCTGGTGCTCATCATAAGGAGCGAGTGCCCACCAGAGTCCCAGGGCTGACGTGGGGCAGGGGAGACGGGAATCTGACCGAGGAGGGTGGGTGGCTGCTCCTCTGCTGTCCACATTTCAGTAGACGGGGTGCTCACTCATTGCAGGAGGGAGCACTAATCAGGGCCCTGTGCCCTTCCTGGATCGATCCCTACCCCAGCTACTCAAGAGAAGCACAGCTCTTTCATAGAGTGATGGGGTCAAATACACCTCCTGGTCCTGTCTCATCTCTGACTTGTCTCAGCTACAGGACAGATCCTGGAGAAGAGGCAACTCAGGGCCTTTTCTCTGCCCCTAACCTAGACCATGGCCTCCACCAGGGCTGGGACCAGGGACACAGAGGGCCCCAGAGAGCACCTGACTTTTGTCCTTCTCCCTTCCACACATGGCTTCCCTTCTTTTCTTTCCTCCAGGAAGCTCCGCCTTGGAGCAACTTCAGAGTTTAAAAGAGATTAATGATGGTGGCAGGATGGGCATGTCTCCTAAGTGCTCACTCTCTGCATTCCTGCCTGTAGGTCAAAGTGGCAAAATCCCCAAGAAGTAGAGCCTAGAGTAGGTGTGTGAGTGTGTTCTCAGTTGTGTCTGACTCTCTGCGACCTCATGGACTGTAGTGTGCCAGGCTCCTTTGTCCATGGGAATTTTCCAGGCAAGAATAGTGGAGCAGGTTGCCATTTCCTCCTCCAGAGGATCTTCCCAGCCCAGGGATCAAACCTGCGTCAGCTGTGTCTCCTGCATTGGCAGGAGGACTCTTCACCACTGTGCCACCTGGGAACCCCTTAGAATACGTAAAGAAGGGTAATAAATGCTGGCTGGACACACTGAATTGACTGATAAGTTCGATCCTTTTAAGGATAAACAGTCCAGAATTTGGGGTACACGTCCTGTTGCTCCTATAGCAGTTCAACCCACTAAATATGGACAAGAACTCAGTCTCTCTGTGTGTGTCTATCTCATTGGGAAAATCAATTTTTTCTTTGGCAGATGGTTGAGTCACAAAGACAGAAGGATTCATAAAATTCACATGAACATCCTGTAAACATTTGAACACATAAAGATTAAATACAGCAACCATGACCTTGATTAAAGTTACTTTTTTTTTTTCTAATGTCTCTAACCCTAAGCCTTGCACTTTGGAGGTTCATCTCCCCACACCTTTGGACAAGCTGAATTCTCACTGAGCAAGTCGTATGTACCCACAAGCATGTGCCATTTGATTAATTTCTTTCAAAATGTGAAATAAAAGGCATCAGAAAGAAGTAATGATTTGGAACACCTAAACACCAAAATCTTACTAGTCTTCTATTAAATCGGACGGGCTCTACAACAGAGAGAATCAGAACAAGATCAAAGAGGCAGAGGGATAGGAAACCTCTGAGGTGCTACTCTGTTTCAGCCCCTCCCCCTCACCAACTAATTGTCTTATCCCCACCAGACACATTGGCCCAGGACTCCGTTCTGCTATGATTGAAAAGTCTGACCTAAAGAGGCGAAACGATTTACTCCAGCTCACAAACAGACTGATGGGACTTGAGCCATGACCCCTGCGGCTTCAGTCAGAGCTACATCCCCCCGACCTCGGGGCGGGGGGGGGGCCCAACATCAAAGCTGTGCCCCCACCAACCCCGCACCACAATCAGCTTGTGAGATTAGCACTGCCCTCCCACAGTGAAATTTTATGGACCAAATCTGCCCGCCGCCGGGGCTCAGCAGCATAATCTCGCCAGCAGCTTAAAGCCACGCTTCTGGAAGGCCGGAGCCCGGTGGGGCTCCAGAGAGGGAGAGGTGGTGTGTGGCTTTACACATCTGGAGGGGGGAGCACACACGTGTCAGCTGCCCTGCACTCTTGTCAGACTGTTCAACAAGCCCGGGCTCTGAGGATTCTCCCAGCGGTGTTTGTTACCTGGTGTAAATTTGCCCTTTCTTACATGGCTTTTTATTGCTCTTGGCTAAGAATACTGGACAGAGTCAGGAGACCAGACTTGTGGGCGGGGCAGGCCGCTTTTGCAGAACTTGAACTTGATGCGCCTGAAGCTGACAGTTCCTTGAAGGCCTTGTCAACCATCCACCCGGTAAACACTGCTACTACCCGGAGTGAAAAACAGACCCAAACCCACAGGCACATAGCGAGGCTCCCTGCACCTGTCTTCTGGAACTTGTTTTCCTGATATTTAGCAGTGTGAATACTAATCCCCTTAACAAAACTGCCCCCACACTCCCCTCCCTCCCCGCCCCACCCCCTGCTTCATCTCTTTCTCTCCAGGGAGGAGGGCGGGTGCTGGATACCAGTCCCTCTGTTTGGCACCACCTGGATTTGCGTTGATTCCGGCTCTTGTCATTCATGTTACCAACAGGAATTAGCATAAGACGTTAAGGGGGAACTCTGGAGGAGCCAAGAAAGGCCATTTTGATGGAAATAAGGGGCAAAGGAATAATCTGCCATCAACTAAAATGCTTATTTGTGTATGGTTTCCCAAGAAAAGCTTAGGGGAAAAAAAAATAAAAAAGCCTGTGTTGATTTTAGTGTACACAAAGAAACCTTAATCCTTTCAAGGCAACTAAATCACCCCCAGAAAAGCAGCTCAGAAGAAAGGCACCCTGTCAGAAGGAGGACTATTCACAACCAAATAGATGCCACAAATCACACTCTGTAAGTAAATAAAAATAAGAATGTGGGAGACGTTCGATTGGAAAGGGGGTGGGGGGTGGGAGGGTGGGGTGGCGTGCGGGATGGGGGGGGGCAGGAGGGAAGATGCAGAGGGAAGGAGGTCACGCACGGCTGTTCTGCCACCCAACCCTCCTCCTGGGCCCTGAAGGGCGCCTTTCAGCCCCCTGAGGGCAGCCGGGCCTCAATGCAGGCCCCCGAGCCAACACTCAGGCCAGGGCTGGCTGATCCCAGAGAGGGGACACGCATTCCAGAGCTTTCCCAGCAAGCTGGCAAAAGACAGACACAGTCACGTGGGCTGCGGGGGTCCTGCGGAAGAGGATGGGCAGGTGTCACTGAAACAGAGCACCTCCTTCTGAGGACCTCAGGTCCGCCTTAGGGTCCCCTCCTCCTGTCTTACAGGGACCCACGACCATCTACCATCCTCTTCCCTTGTCAAAACGAGCAATAAACAATCGCACATTTTCCCATACGAGCCCTGTACGCTATGAACTGCCATGTACCTTCTTTTATTGGGCTTTTAGCATTATGGACAACAAATTTATACAAACTTTCAGTCCATCAAAATATACGATGACATATAAAACTGGAATACTCCATTATGCAATAAAAAAAGATAGAATTCAATATGACAATAATTCTGGGAGTAACAGCAATCACATAAGCATGCACACCTCCAGGGAACGCTAAACAGAATGTACTATTTAAAATTGCAGTTGGTTCGAATTCTGAAATAATCGGGGAGCTCAAAATAACTGCACTTCGGAATGTGTCTGACTAACCAGCTAGCAAAAACGCTAGCCAAGGCCACTGGAGAATGTGTGGACATGGTTTCAAATATCACTTCGTGAAGGCCCAACCCTGTTCAAACTAGCCAGTATCCTCCAAGTAACACAGAAGGTGACCAGGACGGGAAACATACATTCTGCATTTAGCAATTACGATGCAAACATCACGTTCTACAGTGGAGAGGAAGAGATCAAAGAATTTATATAATTTATACCTTTCAAAGAATACATCTTTGCAAAAACCCGGTATTAGAAATTCCCTTAAATTTCATTATTTCCAACAATATGCAACCAATGAAAACTGCCCAGAAACCTATTGGTAGTGATTTAAGATAAGTTTCCCCTTAATGTACTGTGATATCATTAGCCTCTCTCAGTCTCTACTGCAGTTTGGAAGAAATTAATGGAATAGCACGTATTTAAATTTTGCCCTCTTGCTCGTTTATTAACTTCACAGAAAGCCCACAGCAGAGTAAGGCTTGGTTTATGACCATAATCCTGTGAATACTAAACATGTACTGATTATTAGAGTCTGCAGTACAAACCAGCTATTTATCGTTCTCCAACTGCTGGGTAGTTGATAACTAACAATAAAGTTAAGGCATCTTGAGAATGATTATTCTCCATGATCACTTCCTACATTAAATGAAAGTCACAGAGACGTAGTCATTTCTTAGGCAAATCAATTTAAATAAGGATTCAATGTGTTCTTTCACAATAAACTGTTTTGGGATACATCATGAGAGCACAGATTCTGTCTCAAGCAAAAATACAAATTATGAACTGGAGCTCCAGAATGGTAAGGGGTGACCATTGTTCTTTCTGCTTTCATTCAAGGCAAAGACAACAGAACAGATAGGGAAATAAAAGCTGCCACTCAGATTTAAGGGTTCTTACCTTTGTTTACAATAACAGTATTGAAGAGTTTTTCAGAGCTGGCATCTGAGGCCTGCAACACAAGAAGGGGGAAAGTGTGATCACTGTCATGAATACTGTCACTATCATCATTACTATTATTTTAAATCAATTTACTCCGTTTTTGAAAAGCCTGAAAAGGAAAGTAGTAATTTCTCCCAATCCTCCATAAGGTGGTGCTGGTTGACTGCATGAGGCAGACCTGCAGTGCAGCTATTTGCTAAGGGGGAAAAAATCTGATTTAAAAAATGTGTCCTTATTAGACATATTATCTGTGCAAAACATATTTCTATGAGATGATACACAAAGCAATTCAGCTCATTCACATAATGATTTTCCAATTTCATTGACAGATCATTATTTTGGAAACGGTACTTTTCCCCACATTTGCAGACATGCCTGTTTTTCAATTTTCTCTCAGAAACCAGAAATGCCTATTCTTTAACACTAAGCCTCTCCTCACTAAAAAGTGTTGTCCAGCACTCCCTGAAATTCGTTTTTAAAGATTTATCTGATGACCCCGAGGTCCTTGTCCCCTGTGGTAACCAGGACGACCTTGGTGTTGAAATGAAACCCAGCCGACCTGCCTAACACGCGGACACTATATACACTGTCAGCATTATTTCCTTTCCATTTTCTAGAAATCATGTCTGCTAATTATTACAGTGGCTCCAGGAAAGTGAAATAAGCCTGTTTAAACAGCAAGAGTAAACCCAATTTAAATTATACACTAATGTTCTGGAAAATCAACATAAAGTCTGTTTGGAGGAAAATGCTATGATGTTTCAGAAGCACTGTACTTCTACAATTTGAAAAATTAAAAAAAAAAAAACTTAAAAATTAAGCAGCTCCATCATGGAGTAATTAGATAATGTATCTGCATTTAAAGTTATAATGGTTATATTTACGCTATTTTTGCTACCCAACCCTTGTAAGAAATCACTGATTTTCACACTTTACACACAGAGATGCATGTTTTGACAAAGCAAAGCATAGAATGGTGAATAAATCTAGAGAAAATATAAGAGAAGGGGAGAATTTGAAATACAACATATTCAGACTCTGGAGCTGGCTTTTGGGGACAAAGAAGATACTCAATGTAGTCTTTTTGTGCTATGTTGACAAAGATGAGACATTCCTGTGTGATCCTTATGTCTGAAGCGAACAAGTTATAGTTCTCAATGTAAGTGATATAGAAAGACATAAAATATTGTTACTATGACTATTTCCCCCTTTATTTTAATTCTAATCTTCCTACTGTAAGGGTGGTTCTGAAGATTAATAGATCAAGAAAAAATGAATGTATTGCAAAACAAGTGCTGAACTACATATACTCATACATAAGCAGTTTAAAATAAAATAAATCCTAGATAGATGCTTCCTTTTATTTTGCATGAATAAAACATATGCCAAGGGCCTTCCTGCCATTTTAAATTAAATAAAATTGCATATCATAGTAGCTTTTCATAAAAATAAACCGCCAAAAAAGTGTTGCATGGAGGGGGAAACAAGCTATGCATGAAACAAATCAAGAATACTGAGGTATAGAAGCAAAAATCACAGAAACAGCGTTGTCCTTATTGTAATATATAGTGAGATTTCTAGGAACACGAGTTTCCCAGCTAAAAACTTGGAGCAAAGAGCGTTTCACCATTACTTGGTGAAAAAGTGTCTCTTCAAATTAGAATGGCTCTGTTAAATTCATGGCTTACACTACAGCTGATATTTTTAAAAGGAAAAAAGGGGAGAGGCTGTTAATTAAATCAGTTTGCCAAAATGCAATAACCCTTGCAGATTTGAGGACTACCTATTAAAATGAGTCTCACTGGGCCAAAGGAACATAGAAACAAAGTATTGTACCACCAATGCAAAAAACACCGGGCAAGGAGAGAAGGCTCCTGATCCAGCTTTTATTTGCACTCGGGGTGTGTGTGTGTGTGTGTTAAAAAGAAGGGAGAGATCAAACAGGACAGAAGCTGGAGGTGAAGAGGCCCTTTGGCTGGCTTGCACACCCTCCTTGGGGGCTGCTACCCTTGCGTCACCTCCACACCATATTCTCAAGTAGCCAGTTTAGTGATCCTTATGTCTGAAGTGAACTTAGAGGATGCGACTATTATGATGCCATCCAGTAAGTTATTAAGGAAATGAGTCTGACAGGATATTCCGAACGACTTAGGAGTAATGTTCTCTAATAAAAGCTTCTCCAGCCCTTTAATTTTCTGATACATGTCACAAAGCCCTTTGGCAATTGGGGAGGGGTGGCGATGGGTGTCTCAGAAAGGCCTCCGGTGGAAAAACACCCCAAAGAAAATGACTATAATGGGACTTCGGCTAATCAGAAAAATGATCTGGAGCCCTTTTTCTCCCATCCAGGTGGTTACAACTATGGCGGACCACAGTCCTGAAAAGTCAGAAAAGAGCTTCTCCACCAAAGTCTTAAGCAGGAACTACAAGGAAATGCTTTGCTTTTTTCTCCATGAACTTTCACATTTGACTTGCGCTCTATAGCATTTGTGCAAATTTGTGGTTTCTGGGATCTTAATCTTAGTTTTCTTTTTCATTATTTTTAAGGGAAAAGTCTGCAGTTCTTTATATTACCTGGACCTTTTTCCTCTTTTTTTTTTTTTTTAATCAGGGACGACTAATGGAAACCTGGTGAGCCAAGAGTTAGCTGGCGAGCACAGCTTTTTCGTCTCTCCTAACACGGGGGCATCTTTACATACTGAAGATCTTTAGATTTCGCTCGCCATTTTCATCCCCCTCACTCCGTTTTGGAGAGCCAAGGCGTTGTAGCCCCTATATCTAAAAATAATAGGAAAAAAAAAAAAACCAAACAAACCAAAGCTCTCTTTTGACTGCTTTTTATTTGGGGGAGGGGGATGGAAATAGATTAAAAAACACACACACACTGAAAAATGACTCGACGCTGTACCGGGTGTTTAAAGAAAAGTTAAACTAGTCAAACAGATTGAAGGAAAGAATACAGAGAATGAGGAAAACGAATAAGCCTTCCGAGCAGACAGGGGTGGGACGCGGCCGCTCCGGTTCGAGGTCCACCTTAATTCCCTTCGGCCTCGGATCTCGGGCCCCAGCACCCACACCCGCACGAGGAGGGGATCTCCAACAAGAAAAGAGAAACATCCTCGAAACTTAAGCGCGAGTTCTTTGCCCAATTGCGGCGATCCCGAGCCCAGATCTCCTTTCGCTTCCCTTGGCACCGCGTGCGGGCCAGGATCCCGACCTCGGCGCGGGGAAGCGCTACCCGGGGAACCGGCGGCGAGCTCAGCGCCTAGGTCTCCAGCCCGAGCAGGAGCCGGCCCAGCCCCAGCCGGAGGCAGGCGGAGCCCCTAGGGGCGGGTGGCGCCGGGGCGGCTGGGGTCTCCGGGCACCACGGCGCTGCTCCGGCCGCCCGAGCCCGGAGGGCCAGGGGTGGAAAGTACAAAGGCGGGCGCCCGGGCAGGAGGGAGGAGGGGTGGGTGGCGGCGGGGGGCTCGGGTGCGCCAGACGCGAGGAGCCCGCCCGCCCCTGCCACCCTTGCCCGGCCGCCGCCAACAAAAGACCCCCGACTCCCTTCCGACCGCGGGCGCCGAGCGAGGCAGCCGCGCGCCTCCAGGGCTGCATTACCTGGTCGCCAAGGGTTAAGCAGTCCTGTCAGCCCCAAGTTCATGGTTTGGTTCCAAAGCAAGGCTCGCGGTGGGGGGGATCGTCAGAGACCAGGGGGGAAATCAGCCAAACACGAAGAGAAAACGCCCAACTCCGACCCGGCTCGGTCCGCGCGGGTATCGGCTCCTTTCTCGACGAAAGTCTGGAAGCGGGTGCACGCCAACCAAATCCCAACGAGCGGCGGCTCCGGGGCGGCCGAGCGCCCGCGCCGCGCGCACATCCAGCGCGGCCGAGGCCAGGCGGGCGGCCGGCAGGCGGCCGGGAGGGAGCGCCCGGCCCGCGTTCGCCCAGCTGCCTCCCGGCTGCTACTGCGGCGCGAGGGGCCGGCGGGGACTCGAGTGACGTCCCGGGCGAGGCGGAGAGGAGCGGCCTGACCCGCGGCCTCGGCGCGCGGAGCTAAGAGCGAGGCGGCGGCGGCGGCGACAGGACAAAGGAGACCATGTGCGGAGGGGAGGAGGGAGAGGGAGGAGGAGTGCGCGCCGCGGCGGCGGCGGCGGCGGCGGCTTCTCCCCGGCGGCTGCCTCGGGCTCCCCGACTGTCGCTCCCGCCTGTCTAGCCACCCCGCGGGCCGACCGGTCCCGGTCCCGCCGCCGCTACCGCCGTCGCGGCGCTGGAGGAAACGCTCCGGGAGTCCTTATTCGGGGCCGATCTCTCCGGCGCGCGGCGCTGCAGCGTTCGGGGCGCCGGGCGCACTGCGCGGGGCCCGCGGCGACTCCCGGCCGGAGCTCGCGGGCAGGCGGGCGGGAAGCGCCCGGGGCTGGCTGGGCTTCGGCCCGCGCTCCGCTCGCGGGCGCCTGCCTTTCCCGCCGGCTCGCCGCTCAAGTGAACTCCATCGGCGGCCGCCGCCGGCGCCGCGGGCTCCCTGGCTGGACGGGTGGCGGGCGGGGGCGGCGGCGGCACGGGGGCCCTGGCTCCGGACTTCGCTCCCCGACTGCGACAAGCGCGCCTGCTCCAGACGCTCGCAGCTCTCGGAGCGGGACTTCCTCGGCGCGCGGAGCCCGAGCCGCCGGTGCCACCGCCCCTCCTCCGTCCCGCCCCGCGCGCCCCGCCCCTCCTCTCGGCCCGGCGCCGGGTCGGCCCCGCGGGGGCGCAGTCCCCGGGTGCGACATCGACAGCTGTCGCGGCTCCCCCCGCGGCTTGGGCCCCAGGTCCCCACGGCCGCCTTCCCGGCGGGCGGGCGCGGCGGGAACTGCAATGCCCCGCGCCCTCCCCGCAGTTGTCGCCTCCAATACTGCGCGCGGCTGGGGAAAGCCACTAGGCCCGCGGTCTAGGCCGGTCACGTCGGTAAAGAGCAGGCTCTCTGGGCGGTTCCGAGGGCTCGACGAGAAAGTGATGTGGGTAAACCGCATGGCACACAGTAGGTGCTCAAGAGTAGTAAGTCCATTGTTGAAAATGAGGGGGCGGGGGTGGTCAGAGTCTAGTATTAGTAAAAAAAAAAAAAAAAAAAAAAGTCTTAATCCAACCTTATCTCCACCTGATCAAAGGCTGGGCTACAGTTTGTTTGGTCTCAAAGGTAACAGTGCATGGCCTGGCGGTCCACAAATCCCCACCCCACAGCCCACTTCAAATACACCAGCATTTATACCCTCCCCTCAACAAAAGCTTCCAGGTGGCTCAGTGGTAAAGAATCCGGCTGCCAATGCAGCAGATGCAGGTTCCATCCCTGGGTCAAGAAGATCCTCCGGAGAAGGCAATGGCAACCCACTCCAGTATTCTTGCCTGAGAATCCCATGGACAGAGGAGTCTGGGGGGCTACTGTCCACGGGTGGCAAAGAGTAGAACACAGCTGAACAAGTGAGAGCAACATCAACCAACATGGAGAGGCTTCTGCCAACAAATGCAGGGAAAGGACTGAAGCAGTGCCACAGCCTAGCTGTGCAGGGATGAACATTTATCATCACTGTGTTCTCCAGGGCCTGGAGCGGGGACAGGGGCTGAATGACTTCAATCTTGGCCCCTGGTGGATTCCCCTGAGCAACACACTCCGACCAAAGCACCCGTGTGTCCAGTCTGGTGGGTCCCTGGGTAGGATTCTGGCCTTCTTTACTCACTGTCCCAATCACAGAGTCCCCCAAAAGAGTACCAGGCCATACACAAGGGGTGAGGAGACCCTCTGCAAACACCTGGAGTTTTCATTCCACCCCAGCTGCTTGGCAGGGCTCCCTCCTTGGTGTACAGGAAAATGGCTGAGATTTCCCCAGCACAAGGCAGAAAGGCAAGCAAGGCTGAGGCCACACCTGGGAGGAAGTTCCAGCATGCATACAGGAGCCATGTGAGGGTGGGTGAGAGAGCAAGGGACGGGGCTGGGAGTGATGTACGCATCATCCGAATGACATGGAGAGGGTTTCAAGCAGTCACGTCCATCTGAAGGAAAGTTGAACTCCATCCCAACTTCACCTCTTTGAAGTTGAATATCCATCACTGTTTGATTTCATGGCACTCTTGAGAAACCTCTCAAGGGGAAAAAAACCTCTCAAGTGGGTACTTGCTGTATGGCATACATTTTTTTCCCCTTCAACTTCCAAATACAATTAATTCTGGAAATAAGAGGCATGTCTCTCTTGCTTCACAACACACCCTTAAACCCAACTGGTAGCACTATGTGGTGGTGGTTTTTTTAAATTTTTTTTCTTAAAAGATAGATCATAGAGATTTTTCTCTACCCTGACTCCCAGAGTAATCAGAAGGGAAGATGTCTCCGAAGGTGTGAGTCTGGAGTTGACTATTCCAATTGCTTACAAGATGCGTCAAAAACTAGGTGAAGCCCTCAAGCCAGAGGGTATTCATTCTGAAGTTGTGGGTACAATACCAAGATAGCTCAAAGACAAACATTAAATTTTCAAAAAAAAGACATTTAAATATTGTTTTTTGGGGGGAGGGGGGAGCAACCAAAATGGGACTGTTTTCCTGTCTTGCTCGCTAATAAAATGAACATTACGGGGAAGAAAAGGCCTCAGCTCCTGCCCCGTCCCCTACAGGGTAAACTGAGGCGCACAAACAGCACCGGGCAACTTTGCCGACCGACTCAACCCACCACTTAGCCCTTAAAGTGCAGTCATCGGGCCACGCAGCTGACACTTGCCACGCCCTGCAGTAGATTGTCATCTCTGATTATCAGGGATCAGACCTCAGAGGAAAGCCTGGGACTGATCTACATGTGTCTCTGGGTCTTGATAATCTACAATCAGGAGGAATGCAGAACCGCTGGGAGCTGAGCCTCTAGAGAACCCACAGACCGGACCTTCGCACCACTGCGTCCGTATTAACCCCGCTGGCACCCCGCACCCTGCCGCAGTGCCTACCCCTCCACTTGGTCTCATTCTCAGCCTCTCACTAGACCTAGGAATGGGCCCATTCTGATTGTGATCCAAGTTGCTCTATACCCCCCTCTTCTCTAGCAGGGAGGAAAGCAATGTCAAAACTGGAAGGGAGTGGCTAGAGGGACAGCATCAGAAGCAGAAGGAAGGAAGCAAGAAGGAAAAGAAAAAAAAAGGTCATCCACACACTGGGTGATGGATCTGGTCAGAGATCTGACTTGCAAGATTTATTATGTTTTTCCCTTAGCTTCCCTTTATTGGAATTTTAATCTACAGATTAGAAAGTCAAAGGCTGGCAGCTACCCTGTCTGTTATGTTTAGAAGGTTTAACGCACTGAGCACTAATGACTTACTGTCACCTTCAACCTCTGAACCAGATCTAAGAAGGGCAAGTCTCACAAAGGGGTGGCCCTGACTAGAAGCAGATAGTAAGATCATGGATTCAATGGTCTTTCAGGATTAGATTATTTCAGAAACAATGACATTTTTTTTTTCTTGGTTACGCCACGTGGCTTGTAGGATTTTGGTTCCCCAAGCAGGGATTGAACCCGGGCTACAGCAGTGAAAGCCTGGAATCCTAACCACTAGGCCACCAGGGAACTCCCAACAGGTTTTAATATACAACCAAAAATCTTAGGAAGCCACCTCCCTGGTGGCTGAGATGGTAAAGAATCTGCCTGCAATGCAGGGGACCTGGGTTCGATCCCTGGGTGGTAGAGATCCCCTGGAGAAGGGAATGGCTATCCACTCAGGGATCCTTGCCTGGAGAATTCCATGGACAGAGAAGCCTAGAGGCCTGGGGGGGTCGAAAAGGGTCAAACATGACTGGTTTAGAGTGACTAAACCACAACACACATACACAAATCTGAGGCAAGTCTATGATTAATCAGTAAAAAAATTTTTATAAGCTAAATTGAAATATGGAGACTTCCTCATGAATTTTCAAACTATATCTAAAGACAAACTAGGAAGTTCTTCTAAATCATTCTAAAATGGCAGTATTAAAACTTAAAATATGAAATTTGATTCAACTTGTATCACAAACTACCAGACTGAGACTAAACATTTTTTGATAAGATAGTTCTTATAAATTCTGGTTTTCTGTCAAGTACCTTATATAGAAAAAGTGCATTAATTTCAAGGTGTTCTCCCTCACAAATATAACTTCAGTCACTCCCTAAAAGAACACATGCTGGGTGATCCTTGGGGTGGTTTAAAGGAAGAGGAAGTCTTTACAAAAATTCCCTCCAGTTTTTCTATGTTAAATTACGTAGTTTGAAAAGACTAGGAAAGAGGAGTGATAACATGAATTTTGTCTCCCAACTAGCCTTGGAAAAGATGTCATCCCACCTGACTTACTTCTGAGTCTCCTAGAGGCTTGATCTTTTCAAATTCTAAAGTTTTTCAAGCGTTAAAAATACAAGTTTTGACTTGTTCTTTGGGGAGAGGTTAAGAGCCAGCGACTGGCCTCCATCCTGACCTTGTCATTTCTGAGCCAGGAGACCTGGGCAAAGCTCTTCTCTCTCCCAGCTCAGTTTCCTCACCTGTACAATGAGGTGACAGTGTCTATACTTTATAGAGCTGCTGTCAGTAACAGCCCCCGGCACGCAGTAAGCAGGATATCTGTGTTGGCTACAGTAATGAAAGATGACATTCTTGGGGCTTCCTTGGTGGTAAAGAATCCGCCTGCCAATGCAGGAGACGTGGGATAGGTTTGATCTCTGATCCAGGAAGATCCCACATGCCTTGGAGCAACGAAGTCCATTCCCCACAACTACTGAGCCTGTGCTCTAGAGCTCGGGAGCCTCGACTACTGAGCCCACGTGCCTGGAGCCCGGGCTCTGCAACAAGAGAAGCCACCACAATGAGAAGCCTGCCCAGCACAACTACAGGGTAGCCCCTGCTCGCCGCAGCTAGAGGAAACCTGGGCGCAGCAACGAAGACTCAGTGCAGCCAAAAATAAATGAAAAAATTATTTTAAAAAATTAATACTCTCTACTTCAGAGACCAGCAAAATAAGAGTATCTTCCGGTATGGCTGCAATGTCTGCGGCCATGCCTTCTACGGAATTCCCTCAACGGGGATCACCACAGTCATGATGAAAAGAACCACGAGAACATCGTAAGTGACACCAGTCCCCAGCAGTGGTGACAGTGGTTTGTACCATCTGTACTACAGCGGAGAACCCCACCTTTACACAGGCTTTACTGTCAGCGGTTCCACTAGATAAAGCCCGAACCTGGCTACAGATTATTGCATAGCCTGGGCCACATAATAAGGTGGGAGGGATGGGAATCACGTGGATCTTCCTGATGGATTATAAAGTCCAACCTTGGATCAAGCAAAATGTTTTCAGAGTTTGCAAGGCGCTAAGACGTGATCAACCTCCTAAGGGTAAGGGCGTCAATTTCTTCAACTAGGAAATAGCAGGCATCCCAGTGATGTCATTTTGACACGTAAAACTGACATTTCCCGTTTAAACAGGCTCACAAACACAACACTGGAAATCACCCAAACTCCGAATAAATAAACAAACAGGCCCAGTTTTGTCTCTAACCATACAAGTGGTTTCTTATTGGCGCAGAAGCGTGTTTTTTGGTTCTCAAGGTGCAGGAGAACCACTACCTCAATTTGGTTTTGAACTTGATCGTACAAGGGCTGTGTCTCTGCAACTCTGTTCAGGCCACAGTCACGTAGAAGGGACAGACATGTGTCTGGAGACAGGGGTCGAGGCTTTATTATCTGTCTGGGAGGGTTTAACGGGAGCCCATTTCCTGGGATCGGCCTTCTGTCTGCACCCACCTGGCTTCTTGTGGATAACTCAAGTCTTGGGATGTGTTCACATGCTGTGTGCCCCGCATGGTACTAGGAGGCCTACCTCAGAAGAGGCATGATGGGAGAGGATGGCTGGTGGCTGCTGGCCGAGGTTTTCCCATCCTATTGCTGAGGCTTCAGGCGCCTGACCAATCTCTGGGCACCTGCTGAAGTGGAGGGGGACTCAGGGCTGAAGACAGACGCTGAGAAGCTGAGAAGAGGGACCTGCAGGTTGACTGTGGCACCTGGGGCCTCCCTACCCATGGCTGGTGACCAACAGCCCCGGGTGGAGAATGGAGTCAACAGGAAGTGGAGAACTCCCTGGGAGCAAGCTGGTCCTGCTTCCCACCTCTTCAAATTCCTGACTTTCCAAGCAGTCCAGCCCAGACATGAAAACTCTTGCAGGGTCCCAGGAATTTCTCCCATGCAGGCCAGTTCGTTTTGCGCTAGGGATCATGCCCTCCTCCTCCAGTGATGCACAGCGAGCCAACCCTCTGTTGTTGCTCAGTCGCGTCCGACTCTTTGCGACCCCACGGACTGCTGCACGCCAGGCTTCCCTGTCCTTCACTGTCTCCCGGAGTTTGCGCAGACTCATGTCCATTGAGCTGGTGATGCCATCCAGCTATCCCATCCTCTGTCGCCCCCTTTTTGTCCTGCCCCCAATCCCTCCCAACCCTGGGTGGCCTCACACGCCTCTGCTCTGCGCCTCGCACCCCCCCTGAACAGGCCATCTCTAAATGGCAGCCTCATTACTCATCACTCTGAAAGGAGACTGCAGTAGCTCATGCTCTTACTGCCGTAAAGCAAAAGTCTCTACCATTACATGCCTGTGTTGCTACAATTGATCACGGTGCTGCACCGAGAGAGAAGTAAATAAACAGAACTGGGTTAGTTTATGATGCACACGATTGAGACGCAGGGGGGAATAAATATTTTCCGAGTGTAGGAGTCAAGAAAAAGAATTTTACTTTCAAACTTCACAGTGTACTATAAACTACAAAGGGGAAAAACTATAAGAAACCATAAAATCTCTCTTACCTAGCCACCAAATCTACATTAAAGTATTAATATTCAGAAGCTGACAGTCCCACAAAGAAAGGCAATGAAAAAACAAACAAACCACCCATTCAATCTCTGCTGGTGTCCCTCAGTAGAATCTTAACTTTTCACAGAAGGGCACAAGAGCAGAACGATGGGGGCCGTGCCTGCCTCGTGCCTACCTGGGTTTTTCTCCCTTCTCCATCGGACCACTCAGCACTGAGGGGTGCTTGTGATCTGGGGTCTAGAGACCTGCATTTGCTATGGAGTTCATGTTCCCTGAGGCCAGGTAGTCACCCCGTCCTAGTTACATGCTCGAATCTCCAATACCCAGCTCCTCTCACTATATCTGCACAGAAATGGGAGTGGGGTGGGGGAACCAGTGAAAATTAAAATGAGAAATGTATACAAAACGTCTGCGTGCGCTAAGAGGATGGGTAGAACAAAACACGTAAATGAGTCGATGAAGATGACATCGAGGAAAGTCAAGTGTTACATCTGACAAGAAGATGCTTTTGGTGAGGCATGTTCTTTGGCTGTCTTTGCCTAAATTGTCCCAGATTCTGATTCTTAAGCAGGCTTACTGGATTTTATAATTCGTGGTCCCTGGCCCGGGTGGTTAGGAGTGTGGGCTGGATGTTGGAAGGACGTTATGTTTCAATCCAGTCTCGATTAAGATAACTGCTTCATCTTAAGTTTGTGAGTTAAATTTTCCTAAGCCTCACTTTCCTCATCTGTAAAATAAGGCTAGTAACAGACTTCAACCCTTATAGTATGTTGTTGAAAATCTTAAATAATAAACTATGAGGCAACTTGTGCTTTTTATATACAAGGAAGACAGGTTAAGAAGGCCTGCAAAGTGGATGCAGCCATTTCTGTTTGGGGGCAACCGGGAAGTAGCTGGTCTAGTGGTTAAAAAGCACAGCTTCTGACGACAGAACTGCTGGGTTCAACCCGACTCCCCCCTCCACTCCCGCTTATTAGTTTTTTGATGGTGGACAGATTGCTCTACCTCTCTGTGCCTCAGTTTCTTGTAAAATAGGGCAGAAACAGCACATACTAATATTACAGAAGCTGCTGTTGAAGGGGTGAACGAACCACTGTGTGAAGGCATTTGGAGAGTGCCCTGTCTTCACTGGCTACCAGCCATCGATGAGCAGATATTAGTTTGGGGAAGGCTGGCTGACGGTGGCCTCTCTTAGTCTCAAAACTGGAGGTGGTCAAGCACCCGCTCCTTTAGAGGGTGGGCTGTAGGCTGAGGGGAGGAGGACCGAGCTGGGGGAGACGGTCCCTCAGGACACAGTGCTGTCGGGGCCCCATGTGTGCATCAGGGGCTGGACGGGAGGGGGCCTGGCAGGAAAGGCAGCCCCTGTGGTCACCACTAGGGGCGCAGCTGTCTGTGGGTCGGCAGGTGCCCTAAATGGCCCTGCTAGAAAAGGCTGCCCTGGAAAACTGGGGTTGCTGGGGAACCAACCATGGTTCCCATTTCTCTCCTCGAGAGGCACATGATCCACTTTGGACTGAGTGAGCTTCCCTGAACTTCTAACAGTTCCAGAGAGAGCAAAGGGCCCCGAAGCCACCTGAGGTCGCTGGTTGGACACTCGAATGATTCACATGCATGTCGCAATAGGAGCTCATGTGGCCTCCCCTGCCATGTGTACCAAAAAACAAGTCACACCAGGCACATCATTAGAATCTCAGTTAAGTGTTGCACTGATGGGAAACTGTTTTTCTGTATCTGACTTGAGGACCTTCCTTCCTAGCTTCGGTTAGTCCCAGGAAAAGATTGTGGTTATACTAGGTCTGGGTCAGGTTCAAAATGTGATTCTAATCCTCATTTCAGGGCCTTGAAATGAAAGGGAGGAAACCAATCAAGGAGCTAGTGAACCTGAGACCAGGGAAAGACAGAGGCCATAAATTATATACCCTGATGCCACTTACTGCTTCTAAGATTCAGTCTCTCAAAATATATGTTACAATATATTTTTCGAAAATGTATACCATTATTACATCATCTGCTCTGATGTCAGCCCTGTGAGGCCAACAGAGAAATGGCTCTTCTCCTCCATATTTCAGACAAGGCAGTTGACACAGAGAGGGTAAGCATGCCCTTTGGAAGTGGAGGAGTCCGGACGATAGCGAGGTTTCAGCAGGTACGTCCAGCCCGTTCTCCTCTGTACTGGTGTGCACCGACCACACCACTGGATGAATCTTGATTCTTTACTCCCTCGGCCAAACCTGGACTCCCACACACTCCCAATGCCGAAGTGTCACTTCTAGATCTAACTCAAAATAAATTCTGATATCTAAAACCTAGAGACATTTCAAGATCCAAGAGTCATGGTAAAGGAATTTGAGCTGTGCGAATACTACTAAGATACACGAGTAGCTTACTTGCACAGGTTCTGTTGTTTGAACGATGACTTGCAACCCATATTAAGGTAATTTGCGAAAGAAACACGAGAAATAGAGGCCAGCTGCACATCGGTGATCTTTCCCTACAGCCACCTCTCTTTCCTGGAAACATGTTACCTGAAAGCATGAATACTCTCTAGGGCACTGGAAACTCTTTTCCTCTGCCTATGCTCACGCACCTAGCAAAGCTCCTGTGCTTTCATTTTCTCTTCACTGTGCAGTCTCCTGATGATCCAAATATTTACTTGCAGAAATTCTTGTTGGGTCAGAGCAGAACGTTTGCTTCTACTGTTTTGGTGAATCATACGGTTGCTGGGGTACTAGGCGGACAGCTACGATGTCAGAATCCCCTTGGTTTATCTTACCTGAAAGCATTCTTATTGACCAATGTTTCTGACTTTTCCCGCTTGTTCTGGTCTTGGTTTTCTTCCCTGTCCCTTCCACACCAACAGGATGGAGCAGGAAACGCTAACATGGCCATTCCAGGCGCCTCCAGCTCTGTGGCTTCATCAGTCAAATAGGTGTACTCTGCAAATGGTCAACTGTTATATAAGCGCTAGCTGGCAGTTACGTTGGGTAAGGGTAAGCCTGCATGCCTGCGAAGACCTGCTAATGCCTCTCTGGTCCTGTACCACCTCCACTTACAGACGTTTACTGAAAATTAATTAAACCAGCACTTTCTTCTGCTCAAAACTCCAGTTTCTCTGGAAGGTTTCCTTAGGGATATATATTCAAGACAATGTCTGACAGGTTTCTTGGCTCATCTCTGAACACTGTTACTCCTTTAGGGGCATAAGTGTCCTTTGCGAGAATAAGCAGTAGCTTTGGAGAGCAAAGACTCAATCTCCTGAGGGCCAGGACCATGCCCTTACCCACCCGACCGTCATCATTCCTCTAAACATCCTGGTACTCTCATGCCTTGCATGTAACAGGTGGTCAATACACAGTGTCAGAACAACACATTAGTGAGTCAAATGACCATTTCCCTGCCAACTGAAACAGAAGAGAATGAAGACACTGTTTCAAAAAGAGACTAAAAGATAAACTCCCTCCCACAAACAGCTGCCAGTCTAGGATTTCATAGAACATAGAAACCCACCATCATAAGGTGAGCGACAGAGCCCATTTAACTTCTCTTGAAAACTGAACACTCTCTCCATCCGTCCAACCCTCTCCTTCCCCTCTGTGTTCACAAGTCTGTTCCCTATGTCTGCATCTCCACTGCTGCCCTGAAAATAGGTTCATCAGCACCATCTTCTAGACTCCATGCAGCATGGAAACATATACACTACCATACGTAAAACAGCCAGCCAGTGGGAATCTGCTGTATGACTCAGGGAGCTCAAATTGGTGCTCCAGGACAACCTAGAGGTGGGGGTGGGGGGGGAGGTGGGAAGAAGGCTCAAGGGGAGGGGACATATGTATACCTATGGCTGATTCATGTTGATGCATGGCAGAAACAACACAATACTGTAAAGCAATTATCCTTCAATTAGAAAAAAGTAAATAGAAAATTGATTAGTAATACCACATCGACCACTGAAGCTGCCATTCTCCCATGGAAGGTGGAGCTCAAGCTTTCTACCCTGGAATCTAGGCTGGCTCTGTAACTCTTTGGACCAACAGAACGTGGAGGAAGTGATGCTGTGGAACGTCAGAGCTTGTTAAGGCAGCAAGAAGAACTTCCTCAGGTGTGAAGAAGGTCTGGCGGCTTCTGTTTCCTTCCTCTTGGAACCCAGACACCATGTTGGGAGGAAGCTCAAGCAGCGACACTCCCAGCCAAAAGCCAGTAACAACCTGCCAGCCTCTTGGCAGTGGCTCCTCCAGCCCCACCTGAGCTCACCTCAGCTGATGCCACGTGCATCAGAGAGAAACTACCATGCCCAAACAAATAAGTCACTGTTGTGTTTTCAGCACTTAATTTGTAGTCTGTTACAAAGCAATTGGTAATGGATATAACTATCTAAGTCAGCGCCAACGTTCAGAAAAAGGAAGACGATGAACACACGCCAGGGTGAGACATGCCATGAGCATCACCTTTGTGCTCTAGCCTCTCCAAGGGAATGGCCAGGACCTTGAACCCAGGCAAAAAACCCTACTGAAAGAGAGATAAATAGCAACTGAAAAGATCCTAAAGTCAGAAAAATCATTGTCAAACCAAGGCAAAGTTTTCTATTTGATAAAGTAGAAGAAAACTTAACGTGACAACGTTAATGAAAGAATAAATCTGACCTCTCCCTTTCCTTTCGGAGGCTGTGACTGTTTGCAAAACTAGAAAGTCTTTAGTAATCCCCGCTCTTATCTAAAACAGATTGCAGTTTTAAGCATGGCCTCGTGAAACTGCAGGTTCAAAGGAACCTGAAACCGCATTAGCATAAAATCTGGAATTCTCATTTCCAGCAAATGCACAGCTGCCATCTGACAGCTCTGCTGTGATTTCAGTTTCAAATAGAAACTGAAAGTAGCTGAGGTGGCGTGGGCCACGGGCTCCGTGCTCTCCACACTGGCTCCCTCCCCACATTCACACACTCGAGGGCGTCTCAGAGGTGCACCCAAAACCTTTGCTGATGCAGCGAACCCCGTGTGGCAACCCGCCCGACAAGACTAGCAGGGGAAAGCTCCAAAGCCCGTCCGCTTCTCAGTACGGAGGGCTGGGGGTTGCATGAGTACTTGGCTAATATTATTAGAAGTGTTAAATATTTTTTAAGTAAATTCCCACCAAGCTGCTAGGACTGAGTGGGTAGGGGAGGCAGAGCACCCGTTCCGGGTTCTGCATTACAAATGCCAAGAAACCCACACTCCACACGCTCGCGTTTAAATGCCAGCAGGTATGCGGCCTCGCTTTCATGATTCACTTAACACCCTCTGAGCTTTCTCCTGAGGCAATGACAACTCTAAGCAGCTACATTTTAATTCTGGGAAACCAAGGGGGGAGGGGGTTGCTTTGCCTGCTGCTGAAATACCATCACCTCTGGGATAAAAAGTTACACCTCTTTGTATAGGGAAGAGGGGGAAAAGCTCAGATGTGTCTGATTCCCTTGAGGAATACACACACACTGTAAAAGGAGGTTCCTACCCACCGGTAGAGAGGGTGGATTTGCCCAGAGCATCCCAAACTTCCTCCTCTGATCCTCTGCACGAATTCAAGTGACAGCTGGCAGGGCTGCTCGCGCAGCACATGAAAAGCTGGCTGCAGCCGCCCAGGGAGCGAGAGGCAAGGCCCCCGCCTCCTTCCCCACTTGCCTCCTGCTGCCCACCGGGTCCTCCGTCCACCACGCCCCACTCCCAGCCATCTGCTCCTGAGCCAGGGTGTGGGTGTTAACTTAACATCCATCCTCACCAATGCAAGTGATGGGGATGGGGCCCGTGTGCGGTCCAAGTATCCTGGGCCCAGAGGCTCATGGGAGGTGGGGGGGTGGTCGTGGTTCTTTAGCCGCTGGCTTCCACTCGGGTTTGTGCCTCCTTACAAGTTCCTCTACTGTTAGTGTACAACTTTTCATATTCTCCAGGAGGAAAAAAAAATGTAGTGAGCATCTGGTATTTACACAGAATCTTAGAGGGAGTTGACGGATTTAATTACAAGTGTTAGTAAAACAGGAAAGTTGTAGCCAGGCTTTCAAATAGCCACTCGCCTACAAGGAACAAGACCTACCTTTGTGCTGCTGGTGAAGAATGCAATTTATTTTCCTAGCGATGAGTTTTCCTGGAGAGGGGGAGGCTGGTGAAAACACAGTTGCTGGCTGGTAGCCTTTACGTAAATTTACGATGTCCTTCTTATACAAAGATCAAGCCGCAAACAACATTCAACTCGGCTGTGTGCACCAAGTCGCTTTTCCATCCCCACTAGTGGTGGTGGGTGGATTTTCTCTGTTATCAGCGCTCACGGAGAGCCAACATCGTGTATTTATGAAATGACTGGTGGGTTTAAAGGTACAACATAAGGCCAGGAAAATGATTACAAATGACTAGCCTATGTGAGGATTAGAGAAATGAGCTGATCATCACTGGCAGCAGTCTCTGTTGAGTTTTAAAAACTGCCTGAGGGTCACTGTGGGTCATTACAGTTCAGGTCAGGTGCTGAAAAACGCTGTACTGGATTAACAAAGTCAGGAGACTTGGGTGTTAGAACATGCCTGCGGCACCTGGCTGCAGCTTTTAATAAGTCTGAACCTTCGGTTTACCAACAAAATGCATACAGGTTGGGATGGGAGGAATTATCATCTCCTCTCTCTCTCGCTCTTTTCCATATATAAGGTCTTGTGATTGTACTTGATCTAATATCTAGATTATAAACAGAGAACAGTCTCTGTGCCAGAAAGCAGTATTTTCCTCCTGTTTTCTTGGTGGTTCTGTTATTAATTTCTAAGGAGGGCACATTGTTCGACATATCTTTTCTGGGGCACCCCACTCTCTTGGAATTGCCTGATAGACCAGCAAAATGTCAGCAGTATGCTACGGTTTGCATTTCATCCTTCCAACTGGTAAAGTACCATTTAACTTTCTCATCAAAACAGTCGAGGCTCAAGTGGGCCTCCTTAGCTCTGTGCCTCCATCACTTGGTACCCGGGCTCATTAAACCCGGCGTTTGCGTTTTAAAAGCAAAACCAAAAGGGCTGATGTGTCAGCATGCTCTCTTTAATCTGAATCCACAGGGAAAGGACTTCAGAAAGGAAAAAAGAAACCACATACCCTCTCCTTAACCTTCCCACCCCCACCAGACACACACTCACACACACACACATCAGAACACCGCACGACTGGAAGCTGGCCTTTGTCTTCCTCAGACCATTCTGAGCCAAGGCAATGTGCACACCACATTGGGAATCAATTTAATCATTTCTGACTTCTCAACAATCAAATGAAACAATAAATAGCCTGAACTGGGCTTGAAGGGGAAGAGGACCACATGTATTTCCTCTCAGGATTTTTCTTTTTTAAAAACATGAAAGTTTGGCTTGAAAAGAACTTATTGCACAGACACATGTGGCCTCAATAGGATAGATCTTTAACCGATGAGACAGATTCCAGACTCAGGCACACAATATCAGGATTTAAGTCCTCAGAATTCGGTAATGGAAAGTTTGGGTCACATTAAGGGCTGTAGGATCCAGGGATAAGATTTAGTTTAGAATTAACCTCTTGGGCAGCCTGAGCTCTCCCCCTCAGAAGCACCATATGTCTCCAATTCTATGTCGTTCCTTCTCTCCTGGCACTTCCCATTTGACGGACCAGAAAATTCCTGGCTTTAGACCACTTCCCTGAATATTTACCGTTGACTCTCACCCGAGAATTACTTTTTTTTTTTAAAGAAGCGCTTTTAAAATAGTTTCTGACTTTTTATTTTGAAAAATCTCAAACTTATAGAAAAGATAAAAGGATGGTATGAATAATACCCAAGCCCTTTCATTTATATTGCTTGATTGGTAACATGTTACCACATCGACTTCATCTCCTGACACTCTTGAACTGTATTAAGACACACATGGGACTTCCCTGGTGGTCCCGTGGTTAAGACTCCGTGTTCCAATGCAAGGGGTATGAATTTGATCCCTGGTCGGGGAGCTAAGATTCCCACATGATGTGCAGCCAAAAAAGGGGGAAAAAAAAAAAAAAGATACCACTATAAACCAATACTGACCATTCTCCCACTGAGAACAATCTGTAAATTAAAAATAAAGAAAGATATTGCTCTGGACAAGATGAATCTAAAACACTGTAAAAAGCAGCCAGGCAGAGGGTCAGAAGTTCGGAACCAGAACACCACAGAGCGGGGCTAGAATCGGAGATTCTTCTTGGGGGGTGTCCTCCAAGAAGAGAGGAAGTGACGTGATCGCCAAGAGCAAACTGTGGAATGGGGAGAAACAGACCTGAGGACAGGCAGACAGCGTCCATGCCTCCGGGGCCAGGGAGGGCGCCCCTGGAGGGGAGAGTCAAAGAACACCCCCCTGCAGAGCCAAGGAAGGGCCCGAGCCTCAGGATGGGGAGGGCGGGCTCAAAAGTGGCCTGATGCTTTAGACATTCTGGAGGACAAGGGCTGAGGAGAGACAGATGGATAGAGGCAGGAAGTACAGACTGCTTTTGAGGAGTAAGGAAGAAGGGCTGGAAAGAAATAGAAAAGTGCACGTTTGGGCCATGAGTCTGTGTTCCGCTATCTGGACGGACGGCTGAAGTCTGGCGTGCCACCCTTTAAAATACGGAGTGCAACTGCACACACCCTTGTGTACTACCCCTGTCTCCATACACATGTGCATCCCTGCACGGGGAGATATACACACACACACACGTATGTATCCTTATGATTTTCTATATGTATTTCAAATCTATTTTTAATAAAGAGGAGTCCTTTATGCCAAATCAGTAGTAAACTAGCCACATGTCATAGAATACTTTACATTCATAGACCATTTTTGTCCATGAGATGTAAATGAAAGCATAAAGAGAAAGAAACCGTGATAGCAGTGCAGAAGTTTTAAAACGTGGCTGCAAAGGCAACAATAAACAAAATGAAAAGATAACCCACAGAATCGGAGAAAACATTTGTAAATGATGTGACTGACAAGGGGATCAGTCTGCAAAACTTACAAACAGCTTATAATGCTTAACGGTATCAAAACAAACAACCCAATAGAAATATGGGCAGAAGACCTAAATTGACATTTCTCCAAAGACGACATACAGATGGCCAGCAGGCACTTGAAAAGATGTTCAACATCGCTAATTATTAGAGAAAATGCAAATCAAAACTATAATGAGATATCATCTCACATCAGTCAGAATGGCCATCATCAAAAAAACCCACAAACAATAAATGCTGGAGAGGGTGTGGAGAGAAGGAAACCTTCCTACCCTGCTGGTGGGAATGTAACTTGGTACAGCCAGCATGGAGAACAGTATGGAGGTTCCCTGAAAAGCTTTAGAGCTACCCTATGAGCCTGCGATCCCACTCCTGGGCCTATACCCAGAGAAAGCATGGTACATGCACCCCAGTTCATCGCAGCAGTGTTTACAATAGTGAAGTCACGGAAGCAACCTAAATGTCCATCAACAGAGGGATGGATAAAGAAAACGTGGTACATATATATGTGGAATATTACTCAGCCATGAAAAACAATGAAATAATGCCATCTGCAGTAACACGGGTGGAATTAAAGACTGTCATACTGAATGAAGTCAGTCATACAGTGAAGAAGGAACGTTGTATGGCATCCTTTATATATGGAATCTAAAAAGAAAAGATACAAATGAACTTACGAAACAGAAACAGATTCACAGTCTTAGAGAACCAAACTTACAGTTGCTGGTGTGGAAGGATAGCAGAAGGGTGGGGGGTGGGGGCGGGGGAAGGGATAGTTAGGGAGTTTGGGATGGACATGTACACACTGGTGTATTTAAAACAGATAACCAAAAAGGACCTACTGTATAGCACAGGGAACTCTGCTCAATGTTATGTGGCAGCCAGCATGGGGCGGGGGTGGGGGAGTTTAGGCGGAGAATGGATACATGTATATGTATGGCTGAGTCCCTTTGCTGTTCATCTGAAACTATCACAACACTGTTAATCAACTCTGTGTGTGTGTGTGCACACACGCACACTCAGTCGTGTCCAACTATTTGTAACCCCATGGATTCCTGGTTCCTCTGTCCATGGGATTTCCCAGGCAAGGATACTGGAGTGAGTTGCCATTTCCTACTCCAGGGGAATCTTCCCAACCCAGGGATCAAACCTGTGCTCTCCTGCACTGGCAGGTGGGTTCTTTACTGCTGCACCACGTGTTAATCAGCTATATCCCAATACAAAATAAAAAGCTAAAAAAAATCATGGCTGCACCTGTGTGGATACTCGCATGGCGAAGCCGGTCTCCATCCCTTCCCTGTAGCTCCTGCCCTCCGTCTCCTGGACGCTCACATTCTGGACGTGTCCTCTCAGGAGACGCTGCCCAGAAGCCAGCTACTTTCTGTGGAGAGTGACCAGCCACGTGGGCAGAGCCTGTGCAGGTGGTCCGGTGGGTGGACCAGCCCATCCCAGCTCGCCTGAGTCATCCGCGCCCAGGCATGGGACGTGTGAGTGAAGACATCTCTGGATGATTCTGGCTCTCAGAAACTCCAAGCCATCCAGACATCATGGAGCAGGGACAAGCCCTTCCTGCCTCATCCTGTCCAAATTCCTAACGAGCTGAATCTGGGAGCGTAACAGGGCTTGGTTGTTTTCCACCACTAGGTCTGGGGGTAGAGAACCTGCACAAACTTAAGTGTGGGTTTCGTGCTTTGAGCAGGAAAGCAGAAAACAACAAAATTCATTTTGTTCATTTCAGGTTGTTCATTTCAGAAGCTGCTTCCATGACTGGGCAGGGAGTTGGGGCAGAAGGGGGCTGCTTAACTGGAACCTTATTGGCAGCATAGGTTACACCTGAGACGGGGCGAGATGCTTAAGAATGGGATGTGTATGCACTCAGTTGCTTCAGTCATGTCCGACTCTTTGCGACCCTATGGACCGTAGCCTCGCCAGGTTCCTCTGTTCATAGGATTCTCTAGGCAAGAACACTGGAGTGGGTTGCGATCAATGCCCTCCTCCAAGGGATCTTCCTGACCCAGGGATCGAGCCTACATCTCCCATGTTTTCTGCATGGCAGGCAGATTCTTCACTGCTGAGCCACCAGGGAATTTCAAGAACTAGAAATTCCCAACTGAAACTGTGGGGCGCAGGGGACGTATCAAGTCACATACTGGGAGCTCTTACTATGTCACTTTTAAGAGACTCCACAAGCCCAGAAAGAAAAAAAAATCACCAACACCAAAAAAACTTGATAAATATTTTCCATAACAAAACACAATTGGTTGCAATGGGATCCAGCTCTGTTCCTCATTAGTTACCCTTCACTTGTCAGACAAGCTCCATATCTCACTGAAATCCACGGTGGATTCTGTATAGTTGGCTGGGAAATGTGACTATACATTTCCTTTATACCGCATGCTTTCTTGAGCCTGCTTTTAAATCTAGAGTGCATGCTTTGCTCCCCTTTTCTACAGGAGAAGGAGCTTCAGCTTCCAATGAGAGGTAAAAGCAGGTCACGGTGGCCGCTTCTGAAGGCTGCTTGCAGAGCAGGTGGGGAAGGCCAGGCTGCCATTATCAGTGGCTACCAGGTACCCTGGGATCGCGTCAGGTGATAAAACTCTCGGCTGACACCAGAAAAAAGAATCATCACTCCTTCTCCTCTACCCCTCCCTAACTCCCTCTTCTTCTTCCTTTTTTTTTTTTTTAAAGGAGGCTTTTTAGCCTCATTAAATGAAACCTTATCTCTGAAAGACTGCAATCCTCAGCAAATGACAACTGCGCCTAATCTCATTTTCTGACAAGTGATTCTGACAGCACCTTCCTTTTGATTTCTGAGACATGTAGTTAGACATATATTAATCTGTCAGTCATCATCCTGAGGAAGAATGAAAAAAAAAAAACAGAAAGAAAGAAGTGAACATTTGTGAATATGAAGGGGGGATAAGAGGCTGCGACACTCATTTTAACTGATGCATGAACATTCCTTTCTCAGGTGCTCCCCTCCCCCTTGCAGCACACGGACCATCCACAGAGGGGAGATAGAACCTGCCCAACCAAGGGTCTGGTCAAGCCCCAGTCAGGACTTTGGGTCATGGGGTCCAGCGGAAAGAGCGTGTGTTCCTGCATGAGACAGACTGGGCTGCAATCCCTATACAGGCTGTTGATCGCACAGGCTCTTTAATCTCTGCACCTGAGGAGCCTGTCTGTAGGATACGGCTCCTGGCAACTATTAGCTCTAAAGATGGGAGTATTTTCATCTAATTCATGGGCAGGAATACAGCAGGCCTCCAGTATACAGAAATACTGGGCTTCCCAGGTGGTTCAGGGGTAAAGAACCTGCCTGCCAATGCAGGAAGACACAGGAGACGTGGGTTCCATCCCTGGGTTGGGAAGATTTCCTGGAGTAGGAAATGGCAACCTGCTCCAGTATTCATGCCTGGGAAATCCCATGGACAGAGGAGCCTGGTGGGCTATGGTCCATGGGGTTGCAAAGAGTGGGACATGACTAAGCACACACACACAGAAATACTACTGTTATTTCTACTAAGGTCTTCCAGAAAAGTAGATGATTCCAACTTTGCCTTGGGGGAGCAGGAGGAAAGACAAGCTGTACCCTACTCCCCAAGAGGCAATGTATGTAGACGGTGTTCCCGAACTGCAGGATAGCTTCCACATTGATAGCCAGGAAGAACCATATTAACATTAGCACCAAGCAACTATTTAAAATTCAGTCTATTATGTGAGAGTTGCACCATAAGAAGGCTGACGTCACTTTGCCGACAAAGGTCTGTATGGTCAAAGCTGTAGTTTTTCCAGTAGTCACATATGGATGTGACTTCTTTAAGAAGATTGAGTGTCGAAGAATTGATGCTTTTGAACTGTGGTGCTGGAGAAGACTCTTGGGAGTCTCTTGGATTGAAAGGAGATCAAATCAGCCAATCCTAAAGGAAATCAACCCTGAATATTCATTGGAAGGATTGATGCTGAAGCTCCAATATTTTGGCCACCTGATGTGAAGCGCCAACTCATTGGAAAAGACCCTGATGCTGGGAAAGATTGAGGGCAGGAGGAGAAGGGGACGACAGAGGATGAGATGACCGGATGGCATCACCGACTGAATGAACGTGAGTTTGAGCAAACTCCACGAGATAGTGAAGGACGGTGAAGCCTGGCACGGTGCAGTCCATGGGGCCCACAAAGAGAAGGACACGACTGAGCGACCCAACAACAATTACACATTCTGCTCCTAAATCGTATTAAAGAACCGAGATACAGCACCACCCTCTTTGTTGGTTTATAACCTGAAAGTAGATCCTGAACTCTATGACTAAAGGGTCTGTAAAGTGTATTATGTTTCTTTTGAGGGATGAGGACGGTCTTAGGAACCTGATCTGTCACAGGTCACTCTGGGGTGAACCAAGTCAATGTACCTATTTGAGCAAATAACAGGAGGTCTGATATTTTCTAACATTGTTCATACATTGATTACCTTACATTGGCAGATGTCAGCAACGCAAGCTTTTCTCTTTTTGCTCAGAGAGCAGCACAGACTTGTGAAGGGAAAAGAAAAATTCTCTGTCTTTACCAAAGGGCAGGGATAGGTCATGTGTTCGGGCTTCTCTTCTGAGAGCACAGAATATGAACACTGATGGAGACCGCCTGATCAGCAAAGCGAGGCTGCTCTCATCTGATGTTTGGTTTTTAAGATCAGGCAAAAGTCCGACTACATATTCTCCTGTTATTGAGCCTGAAAATAGATCCAGAAAGGGCTTCTCTAGAAGGATACCACTCCCTAAGGCTGAGCTTCTGAGTGATGCACCTTAACTCATCCACAGCAACCCCCAAACAAAACAAAGCAAAAACTCCTAAGCCACACTTTGCACTGATTCCATCTCCCAGGGCCTGTTATTAGATGCATGTGCTTAGTTCTGGGCTTTCCCGGGTGGCTCAGTGGGTAAAGAGTCTGCCTGCAATGTAGGAGATGCAGGTAGAAATGGGTTCAATCCCCACTCAGGAAGATCCCCTGAAGGAGGGCATGGCAACCCACTCCAGTGTTCTTGCCTGGAGAATCCTATGGACAGAGGAGCCTGGCAGGCCACAGTCCATGGGGTCGCAGAGAGTCAGATATGACTGAAGTGACTGAGCATGCACGCCCGTGCTGAGTATGGCTACATCAGAGCTAGGAAGAACAAGGAATGGAGGAGAAAAAGGAAGAGTTTACGGGATCATTTTCATCCACCTCTTAGGTATTAGAAGTTTTGTTCCTTAAAGAACAGGCACCTCCTATGACACCTCTTATTTATTCCTCTCCACTCCATCTCTCTCTTTTTAAACCTGAGTGCTTGGTTATAGATCTGTCTTGCTGGCTTTACAGCCTATGATAAGGAAATAAACAGAGAGAGAACCACAGGGATGGCTGATGCGAGAGCACATGTGAAGAACAGACTGGGAGAGGGAAGCATCCAGTTACTCTCCACAGTCAGCAATGCAGAGGGTGGGCACTAACTCCCCCCGCCGTGGGCCCCCCACCCACTCACCAGCACTGTGCTAACCGGGCAGTAATGGGCCCCGAAGGAGGACGAGTTTCAGTGTAAGGGCGCAAACAGGACTGAGGAAGAATCCTGGAAGAAAGGCACTGGATTTTTGCAAATGGACAGTTTTTTTTTTTTAAAGCGAAAATGAATTAGAAAGACTCCAAGCAACAGAAACCTCCTTGAAGAAACCTGGCCTTTAGGTAAAGTGCTCCACATTTGTTAACTAAGATTTTAGTCTCAAGGAAAACAGATGACCACTCACAACCCATGTCAACCGAGGGGACACCAGGGATGCGAGAGGTGTCCTGTTAAGAGTCCATCAGACGGTCTCGGAGTCACAGTCTGGTCTGTGCTCTGACCAGCCCTGTGGCTCCATGGGGGTCCATCCGTGAAGCAGGCTTTGGAATATCTGCCCCCTCAGGATTTCTTTGATGAGGAGTCTTATATCTTAAAAGCATTACATCAACTCCAAAAGGAGTCTTGGAGTATATTTGCATGTATATACATCAGCATACCCTTGGCACACATTTGTCTGTGGGAATGTTGGGTGTTACTGTCATTACTGTGCTCAAAAAGATGTCCCCAGAATCTGAGAGAAAAATTGTAATGAAGAATAATTAAAATATAGGGAATAAGACTGCAAAGTTGTAGAAGCGGCACAAGAGCACCAAGTGCTCAGTCGTGTCTGACTCTCAGCGACCCCTGGACTGTGGCCCGCCAGGCTCCTCTGTCCATGTGATTCTCCAGGCAAGAATACTGGAGTAGGTTTCCATTTCCTCCTCCAGGGGATATTCCCAAACCAGGGATGGAACCCTTGTCTCTTTCGTCTTTTATCCTAAGGCCAACTCAATAACTGCCCTTGAGAATCTGAAAAGCGGTAAAAGAAGCGCCCTTATTTATGGAGGCCACAGGCAAGCATGTACACGGTAAACTGTGTCCGCCCTGGCCTGTGACTGGACACGGGGTGGGGCCCAGTGTCTTTTCTGGGTCACTTTTAGCTCTCCATTCTATGAAGCCTCATCCGTGAGACTTTCCTGGGGGCTTGGAATCAAGAACTCTGAGTCAGTGGTCTGAAGCGCACCCATCACCTTTGACGGCTCAACTTGAAGCAAGAACTTAGACCCAATCTTCTTTCCTCACTCTGTAATAACAGCAACAGACCTTAATCTCAGGTTAAAATGGTCAGCCTTCTTACTCAACACTTGCTGTTTCTGACACAAGCACATGAGGATCAGGGCTTCTGTGTGTGTTAATCGCTCAGTCGTGTCCGATTCTTTGCGACCCCATGGACTGTAGCCTGCCAGGTTTCTCTGTCCATGGAATTCTCCAGGCACAAATACTGGAGTGGACTCCCATTCCCTTCTCCAAAGGAACTTCCCAACCCAGGGATCGAATGCTGTTCTTCTGTACTGCAGGCAGATTCCTTACCATTTCAGCTACAGGGAAGTCTGTGGGCTTATATGTTGATGGAATCAATTATAATTTGATTAAGACAGAGCAGAAAGAGAGAAGTATTAACAATCATCATTTCATTTATGAAGTCTTCTTTCCCTCACCCAGGCTCTTGGTGTGCCCAAAAGTCAATTAAAAGAGGGTTCTATTAAAAATAATTTTAATAAATTTAAGTTCTAATAAAAAAAAAATTCCTGGTGGCTCAGACAGTAAAGCATCTGCCTGCAATGCAGGAGACCTAGGTTCAATCCTTGGGTCGGGAAGATCCCCTGGAATAGGAAATGGCAACCCACTCCAGAGAATTGCCTGGAGAATCCCATGGACAGAGGAGCCTGGTGGGCTATAATCTATGGGGTTGCAAAGAGTCGGGCACGACTGAGTGATGAACATTTTCATTTTCTATTAGAAATACCAGAAACCAAGTAAAATGTTAAAAAGCCAAATGCCATTATTAAATAAGTGTTTGGGAGAGACAGAGTATTAGAGAGAGCAGGAAGTCGGTCACCAGTTGGGGGCGGGGAGACGTATGGAAAGAGGAACACTGAAACTTACACTACTGTATGTAAAACAGATAGCCAATGGGAATTTGCTGTTTGTCTCAGCAAACTCAGACAGGGGCTCTGTATCAGCCTAGAGGGGTGGGATGGGGAGGGAGATGGGAGAGAGGCAAGAGGGAGGGGACATATGTACACCTATGGCTGATTCATGTTGAGGTTTGACAGAAAACAATAGAATTCTGTAAAGCAATTAGCCTTCAATTAAAAAAATAAATTAAAAAAAAAAGCCAAATGCCATTACTAAATAAGTATTTGGGAGGGGAGGTCTAGAGCGAGCGGACCCACACCTACGGTGAGCGCTACCTGGCTGCTTAGCACTGCAAGCGCACCTGTGTTTTGTTGAAAAGTAAAACATAAGGCTCTCCTTGGCCACCCTACAAGTGGGTGCTTCAACTTCCTCTTATATTTCCAGTTCTTTTTGTGTCCTGTGTCCTGCCTGCTTTGCTTCTAAAAGGCATGTTTGCTTGTGTGTGCTAAGTAACTTCAGTCGTGTCTAACTCTCTGAGACTCTATGGACCGTAGCCCGTCAGGCTCCTCTGTCTACGGGATTCTCCAGGCAAGAAGAGTGGAGTGGGTTGCCACACCCTCATCCAGGGGATCCTCCCCACTCGGGGACTGAACCCATGTCTCTTGTATCTCCTGCATTGGCAGGTGGGTTCTTTACCCTAGCGCCACCTGGGAAGCCCTTAAAAATGCATATCCCCTACTCACTGGCATGAGATGCATGGAGTGTCTGTTTGAATCTGCTAATTGTGCTTGCTCCTCTGCCCAGCACAGCCATGAAACATTCTCAGAGCTCTTGTTCCAAAGAAGCATCAAACCAGAATCACACAGAAAATGCTGTCGTGATGGCTCTTCATGAAACAACCTCAACACTCAAAGGATCAACAAGGAATTGCCTAATTCTGACTGAAGTCTTTATTAAGAATCTGAAGGTCTGGTGGGTAAGAATTTGCCTAGTGATGCGGGGAACGTGGGTTGGATCCCTGGATGGGGAACTAAGATCCCACGTGCCATGGAGAAACTAAGCCCATGTGTCACAACTAGAGGGTCTGTGCGCCACAACAAAAGATACTGCATGATGCAACCAAGATGCTGCGTGCCGCAACTGAGACCTGACACAGCCAGATACATCAATAAGTAAAAAGAATCTGAAGGGAAAAAGTTACCTGCAGATCAGGACAGTGTACACAGTAGAGACTCGGGTTTTAGCCAGAGTGGTATGAACTCGAGCAAGTCACTCAAGATGACTCTGCGCCTCAGTTCCCTCATCTATGCATGGAGGAGGCTGCTCTAGCTATCTCCAGTCCCTTTCAGCTCTAAAATTCTCTGCTCCGTGTCTATGTCGATGCAACACACGGGCCTTTTCTCTGCTGAACTCTCTGCACCTCTGTAGGGTAGAAGGAAGCCAGAGAAACGAGATCCTTAGAAGTATATAATCTGAATAACCAGAAGGGATGTAATTAAAATCAGGGTTCTGTTCCCACAAACACACCCAAGGATTTGCCCATAAAAAAACACAGTGGTAATTAACGAACCTGCCAACCACATGCCTCTGCCTTCCAGGCCCCGCTGGGCTCAGAGGCGAGCCGGCCTCGGAGTCCGGGCTCCTGGCCTCCCCGCTCAGCCGGCCAGCCTCGCTCCAGCCTGCTGTTCGGGTGTGTTTTTAGCTCACGGCTCTTCCAGAGAGGGGAGCATCTCAAGTCATGTAGGGGCACGAATACATTTCTGGAATTTTCAAAATCATTAAAACAATAAAAGGAGAATCTAAGGGGCTGGCGTGTATCAGAATATGCCCACATCTGTGAAAAAAGCCTCTTCTTTTCTCTGCCTGTAAGAGACCGTCACAGAGAAGGTGCCAGCTTGGTTCCTTGCGAACCTGGCTCTGGAGGAGCAATCCTCTCCCCCAAGCTGCTGCCCCCTCCCCAGGGCAGTGTGCACCCCCGTCCAAATGCTCCAGGCCTGAGACATTCCACGGGCTGGGCCAGCCCCCTGGCAGCGTTCTGACAAGAGGGAAGTCTATTTTCAGACGTCTCCTCCGCTTTTAACACCCTCGTGTCATGCATTCACCCAGACTGGCCTGGCAGCCCAGAAATTATATTTGTCCTGTCAACTGGCTAACCCGATAAACTCCAAGTGTCCCGGCCAGGGAACGCAAGGCCACCTGGGGACAGGCCGGGCGGCTGGTTTCAGCAGAACACACTTGTCAGGATCGTGAGATAACATCGAGGCGAGGTGTTCTCGAGTGCATTCCAAATGAGGTCTGGCAGGAGGAAGCCTGGGAGCGGTACTAAGTTCTCAGACGTTTCTAGAGGAGAGGCACTGAGGGCAGGAACCATGCGCGGCTTATGTTCACTCTGTCCGTGGGGACCACCAGGACCCGGCACTTTCTGAGGGCAGGCTGCACACTCTGATCCGAACTCCACCATGGAGGAAACCTGACCTCAGGGTCGTGCCTCAAGCCCCATTCGGGACCTGCTCAGTCAGCCCCTGCATTTTGGTGAGAGGCCCCCTCCGTGACGGGGGCTGGCGAGTCGAGTTCAAAAACCACTACCCAGCATAGGGAGAAGGCGCAGAGAGGAAGTGTGTGTGGAAACAGCCACAGCAGCACATTTAGAGCTAAGGAAGAAGACGGTAAGACCAGATTTGGACTGCGATCAGTTTTCACAGAGCAGGTCACACGAAATACAAATGACCTCAACTTAAGCAGGAGCACCGAGGTGTCCTGAACAGGCATCCTCATTTACAGACCCGGCCACCGGGGCTACGTCAGCAGGATTTCACGTCACACTGGGAAAACTGCATTTCAGTCTTCTCAGAGTTTTGAAGAAGCAATGGACCCATGAGTTCTTTCCATGTACCTCTGGTAACCTGCTAGCTTGCCGATTTTTGACGTTGGTATGTCCCCGGCCTAAGCCTGCTTGGATTTTCTGCCCAGTCTTTTGTTAGTAAAAAGGCTAAAAAAAAAAAAAAGGAAAAGAAACGTGAAGGCGATTTTGTTGTGGACCCTGTGTCAATCTTCCACAGGGAAGTGCAAGGCCTTCAAACCAGCCCAGCAAGGGACTTCTTGATTGGTTTTGCTTTTTTAGGCTGGATTAATAAATCCCAGGTTCTTGCTCAGCACAGGTATTATTTTTCACTCGCTGATGATGGTAGCAAGCCTCCTGCTCACATCTGTATTATAATAAATGCATTATAAATGAGTAAGTAGGAAACAGTAAGGAAATGATGTTTTACTTTTAAATGCTAATTACGAAGCCCTGGTGCAGTTAATGTGCAGGGTGTTCTGTCAATTTTTAATGTTTATGCCAAGTGTAGTCTTCAATTTAACATGAGCTTTTAATCCTTTGAGTACTAAATTGCCTTTTAATGCTTGCAGAACAACATTGTGTTTGCACAAAGTCAGGTCTGAAAAATGTATTTAGTACAAGGTGTGTTGCGGGAAGGCAGAGGGGGGAGGGGAATTTTTTTTAAAAGAAGATGGTACTGGAGCATCGGCCAGCAGCTCCCCCCACTTCCTTCGAAAACATCATTTCTTATTCTTTCTGAGGTTGCTGGGAGTGTTGCTCTCCTGTTGCTGACTGAACCCTCCAGCGGGAGCTTCCAACTCTCAGGAACACAATCAGCCCCAGGGTACACCTTGCACCATCAAAAGGACCGCGGCGCAAACAGCTGCTGGGAGGGGCTGCTCTGACCACCCTCCCAGCAACACCCGGAACGAGGAGGGGGAGCAGATCCAGGAATCCTGGGGTGCAGAGGAATTCTCCACAGCCACATGCTTCAACAGGAAAGTTCAAGGAGGCAACCTGTACGCTTCCTGCAAAATATAAAGGGTCTACAGATGTTCAGACAGGAAGAGGGGCAGAAGAACGCACAGAAAGGTAGACAATGGGACCAGGGGGGTCTCAGGACTTTCTCTGCCTTGGGCATCATTTCATAGGCAGGGGCTCGGCCAGCTCATGGGCTTCTTCCCGCACCGGGATCCACACCCAAATCTCCATCTGTCCTATGATCTAAGTCTCACGTTTTAGGACCTGCTTCTCCCCCCATTCCCAATACGTCGGGCTGAATGCCTCACTGCTTGTCAAACATGGCTGATGCCTCTGAGCTGTGCATAAAAACAGCAATGCTGGGACTTCCCTGGTGGTCCAGTGGTTAAGAATCCTCCTGCCAATGCAGGCAACATGGGTTGGATCCCTGGTTTGGGAAGAGTCTACATGCTTCGAGGCAACTGAGCCCAGGTGCCACAACTACAGAGCCCACGAGTCCTAGAGCCCACGCTCTGCAACGAGAAGCTGCGGCAGTGAGAAGCCTGTGCGATGCAGCCAGAGAAAGCCCACATGGCACTGACGACCCGTTCACCCAAAAATACAAAAAAACAAAAAACAGCAATACTTACATATCACTGAGTTGGGCGCTGGGTACCTTGCTAAGCCCTTTATACAGATAAACTCATTCTAGTCTATCAATAAACCATTATACTAGTATTACTAGTCCCATTTTGCAGATGAAGAAACTGGTGCACAGAGAAGTTGGGTAACTGACCTAAGCTCACACAGCCAGCAAGAGGCTGGTCTAGGATGTAGACCTGATTCCAGGGATCCGGCCCCTTAATTGGCTCACAATGCTGCCCCTGCAGCCTCTAGGGAAGGGCCATTCCTGGCACCTTTGATTAAGCAGAGCGTCTCCCCCTTGCCAGCATCGCATGCTCAGATGCCACCTGCCCCCCGTGGAGACCTTCCTGACACGCCCTCTCCAATGTCAGCCACAGGCAGCCGGGGCCCCCAGCCGTGCCGGACTGTTTACAGCTCTGTCCACACTAGATCAAGCGCTCCTGCAACTAGATCCACCGCCACGCATCAAGGATCTGCGATTCAGCTGATTCCAGGGAAGCCCTACCTGACTATGTCACAGACCTGCGCACGCGCGAAGTGGTGGGGAATCTGGTGACCTCTGACCTTGGGGACAAACATCTCATTAGAAATGTGTGTGCTAAGTCACTTCAGTCGTGTCTGACTCTGCGACCCTATGAACTGCAGCCCACCAGGCTCCTCTGTCCAGGGGATTCTCCAGGCAAGAATACCAGAGTGTGTTGCCATGTCCTTCTCCATTTAGAAACTTAGGTTGGGGTTAGTCTGAATCTGATGAAGTTGCTGTTCTGAAGGACAAGGTTGAATATAGCAGCTTCATTTAGTTCAATATGTCCTTGGCTAGGCCTGGAGGCGGGGTCAGTAGGTCTCCCTGCCTTCCCTCCAATCACTGAACGATCCCCAGTCCCTCATCTGAGTGAAAGATGCTCCCAACAGCAAGGTACGTGGCTCACTCCCTCTACTAGAAACCATAGTTTCTGAAAGAAAGCATCTTTTTCCCCAATGTTTTCCTTTGGTGATGAGGCATTCAGAAAGAACAATGGCCACAAATACACACTTAGTAAACTGCCTAATGATTAAATAATATATTACAAAAATTTGAATATAAAAAGGCCATCTTTACATGTGAAAGCTAATGGGCAGGCTTGACAAACTTCATTACAGCTGTTCAGACAGAGAGGGGGCTGAGAAGGGGGAGAAATGAGGTTTTAGTTTACAAGTCCAACCGCAACACGAAATGCAGCTTGGAGTCCCACACTGTCATTTACTCCAGGGCAAGTGCAGCGTGAACGGCCACCTTAAATACAGGTTTTTATGAATCTATTTATTACATGGTCGGCCACATAATAGTTTGATGCTGAACTGTGTGTTAGCTTTACAGGTACAAGTGCGAGTGACTGAAGGGCCTCGGTGGGTCTGGAATCAAGAAGAGACCACAAACCATCCCGGGACCTTCGCCCTCTCTTCATCCTCTCATAAACTGGAGAGAGATTTTTCAGATCCAGTCTGCTGCATGAACCCAAAAGCACCACTAAGGACCGAATGCCAGCCTGCCTATCTTGCCTTAGCGGCCCCCGGTCTACCTGCCCTCAAACCCAAGGATTCCATCGCTACATTCTGCAGTCAGAGGAAAGCTACAGCTTGGGTTTCTGGGTTCAAGTCCAGGCCTCACGATTGACACTGGGACTGAAGCCAAGCCCAAGGCTCGGCAGGGAAATAGTGCAAGTCACCCTGAGAAGCATCAGCGACTTGTTGTTATCCACCAAGCACCCAGCAATCTCATGATCCTTCTCCTACAGCACAGAGTGGTCACAAGTAAGCAATTACCCAACAAAGGCCTGCATTTCCAGGTCACGCACACCCCCTTTGCAGCCCGTTAAGGGCACAGGGCTGGTGCTTGGCCATGGCCCGTGAGCAGAGGAGGTTATGTGTCGATTCTAGTCTCCTTCCCCTTGGCCGCGAGGATGCAGACGAGCAGGTGGCTTAGGAGACAGAAAAGCCACAAGAATGGAAGCCCAGCCACAAGAACAGCTGGGTCCCTGAATCACTGCATGGAGGAGAGTCATGTTCCACCAGCAAGACCCACATCAAGACTGCTGGATGCATGAGAAACAGACATCTATTACAGTTAGGCCTCTATTCTTTTTGGGTCCACACGCAACCCCAGCTGACTTCATTCTAATGAAAATATAGAACTTTCAGTTTCTCTGAAATATGTCCGTTGTCATTCCATAGAACTTACTACCCTCTATCTGTAAAATGGGAAAGACTAAAAGTTACTAAAGACCTCCAGATGAAAAGCAGCGAGAACGGCAGGCAATGACTGCAAAGAACAGCCGCCCTATCTTCCGTAACGAGGCTCAAGACTCAATATTTAGGAGGAAAAAGAAGCCAACATCAGTTTACTTTATCCAGAGCAGCAAACTGAAGTGGCTGAGAGCCCAGGGTAAGTCCCTGCCCATACGTCCTCTCACTGCAAAATCCCGGCCTGCTGCTGACGGCTGGGGGGCAGGGGGCCGGCGCAAGAAGTAGATGAGCTTCCTTCTGCCCACCTAGTAACAGGGTACAGCCCAGAAAGAGTCTTTCCAACACCAGCCTCTGCTCCGTTCTACAACTTTCTCCCAAGAAAAAGCTGGAGGGAAATGACATTATTATTTCCTCATTTGGGATAAATGGCTACCGGCTTTAGGGATACAGGCAACAGAGCCAGAGGAGTGATTTATGAAGTCCTGCTTCTCTCTGGCCCCCGAGAAGCAGCTGGGGTGCTCACTTCCGCAGCAGGGACTGCAGCTTCTAATGGATCAGTGCCCACTCCCCATCCGTCAGGTGACCTGCCAGGTTTGGAAATGAGGACTCTTTCCCAGGCAGTCCCCAGCATTTCCCTTTCCTTCCTGCAAGGCTATCCGGCCTCTCTGGGACCCTTGTGGGCAGCGTGGTGCTAAGGGAGGCTGGCCCATGGTCCCTGTACTGGGCTGAGGCCTGAGGGCCCACCCACTCTACTTAGAAGGCCCTGCACACAGCCCCTGGCGATGAACAGAAGGCATTCTATGGGGGGATGAGAGAGTGATGCAGCCCCCTCCCAACTCGAGGCCACCTTCAAAGGGATGGTGGTGCTGGCAGAGCTGCCCACCTCGTCCCCCATCCCCCGGCCCACACCTCCGGCTCCCGGTGTCCCCCTGCCCACTTTCAATCCCATTCACCAGGCAAACGCTCGGCGGAACTGCGAGAGAAGGCTCTGCTTCTTTCCAGGAGATAAACGTGTTACTTTGCAGGGACGGGACTGGCTTTCTTGGTGGTGGCTCACACCTCGAGTTTTATTTACAACAGATAAATGGTAAACAACAGCACCCGAGAAGCCACCCCTGCGCCTTGAACCAAGGGTTAAACCTGAGGCCAGTGCCTGGGCCTGTAGGGGGCTGCCTCTGTGAGAGCCTCGTGTGTTAGAACTACTTGAACTACTTGAAGCCAGCACGGTCCGATTTCTTGATGAACACAGCTGAGTCTCACCAAAGGGAAGAGATGATTCCTGTCCTACAGGAAGCTAAGAAGTTGTCTAAGGGGACAAACAGATCCTGGTCCTTCCCCCGAAACGTGTGTGTGTGTGTGGGGGTGTGTGTGTGTGTGTACACGGGCACTGCAGGGCCTCCCCACCTCCAGGCCTGCAGACTCCCCAATGCCCCAAGCACCCCTCCACCATCCTCACACATCTCCCAGCGCAGTGCCTTACCTGTCCGCTTTCTGCTGTTGCTGAGTTGCTAAATCGTCTCTGACTCTTTGTGACCCTATGGACTGCAGCCCGCCAGGCTCCTCTGCCCATGGGATTCTCCAGGCAAGGATACTGGAGTGGGTTGCCACTTCCTTCTCCAGGCGATCTCCCTGACCCAGGGATTGAGCCTGCCTCTCTTACATCTTCTGCGTTGGCAGGCAGGTTCTTTACCACTGAGCCACCTGGGCACTCTTCACCCTGCAGCTATTCTACTGCCTTACCAACAAGGAAGCCAGCTCCCTGAACACACCCTCGGTCACATAGCCGGCAAGAGACAAAGCTCCAGAACCTAAGAAGCCATCTTCTCACCAGCTGCGTCTTGAGGCAGGAACCCACAGGGCCGCAGGGCACTAGCTCCTCACCCCTTCTGCACACAGAATCACCGAGGAGGGGCTTGAGAGTTCAAATCTGGATGCCCAGGTCACACCCAGACCAGTGACATCAGAACCCGAGACGGGGGCTTCCCCCTGGTGGCTCAGTGGTAAAGAATCCACCTGCCAAAGCAGAAGACACCGGCTTGATCCCCAGTCCGGGAAGGTCCCACGTGCCTTTGAGCAACTGAGCCCGTGCTCTAGAGCCGGGGAGCTGCGACTCCTGAAGCCCGTGCGCCCTGGAGCCCGTGCTCTGCAACAAGAGAAGCCACCACAATACGCCTAAGCACCGCGACCAGGGAGTGGCCCCTGCTTGCCACTAGAGAAAAGCCCAAGCAGCAGTGAAGACCCAGCACAGCCAAAAATAAGTAAGTAAATAAAATTTTTTAAAAACAGAAAGAAAGAATCTGACTAGGACCCAGGGGTCAGGAGTAGGATTCCCAAGGGTGCAGGCCAGGACTGAGAAGCAATGGACTTGACAGAGCCTTCCAGCAAGGCTCAGCAACTCAGAGGAGGGGACGCTGGTCACAGCTGGGGTGGCCAGGAGCAAAGCCTCCACCAGGGCCCCTAATAGAGCCCTTCCTCTGTGTCCACGCCTGCTCCTGCTAATCCCTGCTAATCCCCAGACCTGCCCCTCTGAGGGGAGGTGGGTCTCACAGCAAGGCTCCGGGTCCACCCCGCAAGCACACAGCAGCCCAGCTGCCCTAAGCAGCTTTCGATGTGTCTAACACCACTCCAACAACGCCCGAGGCCCGTCAGGGAGCCGGCTGGAAAACCCGTTTAGATTCGCAAAGAAGCTGGGTATTAAAATCGCTGAGGGCGCTCTGGCTCAGGCTGCCATGCATGTTAGGGCCTGTGAATAATAAAAGGGGAGCTTGTAATTCGACTAAAAAATGAAATTTCCCCATTTCTGCAGAATAAACAAAAACAAAATAATACATTAGCTCTGCAATATGTCTGTGCTTCAGGGCTTCAGACTGTCATTAAAGTTGGATTTTATCCATGACAGGTTTCTCCAAACCCCCTTCCACCTCGAATAAGAAAAACATGCAGCCTTACGATGAATCTCCTTTTCTTCCTATTTTCTATCTGCATGTGGTTTATCCATAACTGGAGAGGAAGTTGCCCAGTTGCTGGGCTCCTGTTTGCAATTCTTTTTGCCTTTCAGCTCTGAAACCTCACCCAGGCCATTCTTAAGAATCCTATAGGATAATGTTAAAATAAGTACCCCTCACAATTTAGGGAAGATGAAAGGAAGCCCCCTAGAAGCCCGCGCTCTTGGTTTTGTGAGGGGGACTCAGAGAGATGCGGCTGGCCCTGGGTTCAAAGCACATGGGCCCTGCGAGGGGCTGGATTCCGCAGGGAGATGGATCAAAGGCTCTTGTAGGCGGCAGGAGCCAGCTCCACGGTGGCAGCTGAGCTTTGAAGACCTTATCTGAAGAGACCCCGCACCTATGCCTCCACGCGTGAGCACGTGTGCAGGTGTGCATGTTGGGGTGGGTGGGCGGGGTCTCCCACTACTATCACGGGTGCCCCCGGGGGGCCCTGCCACAAGCAAACACCCTGGAGCTCCATGATCAGGACCATCATCTTCACGTGGGAGCCCAAGATGTGCGGGTCAAAGACCTGCCACTCCTTTCAAAAGGAGCCAGGGGCTAAGAATTGGTGCTCACAAAGCAGGGGGCCTGGGTTTGATCCCTGGTAAAGGAACTAGATCCCACATGCCGCAATGAAGATCCTGAAATGCCTGTAAGACCTGGCAGCCAAAGAAATACTCCAAAAAAGAGAGTAAAGTTTATTTTAAAAGAGAAAAAAGAGCCTCACCATGTCCATGGCAGACACCCACCCAAGCTAGACTCAGGGTCCCCCTGCCCCAGCTACCGAGGGGTCAGTAACGCTGAGGCAGAGAGAACACTCTCAGGAGAGCCTCACCGTTCTCCTCTCTGTTTTTGCAGAAGCTGGACTTTACGGCAGAGGGACCTTCCTGCCCCTCTTCCCCTCTTGGGCAGACAGAGTATGGTCCTTCAGACCTATCTGTGACAGAGGGGACCAGTCACTCGCCAAATCCAAGTTCTGTGGAAACAATCCTCCCAGGGCCTCCAGGGGATCAAGTTCTCAAGTTCCCGGCCGCCTGTTCCCAGAAACACAAGGTTTCTTGTTCACACGTGGTCAAGTACGTCTGGGATGACTGAAATACCAACACGGCCGCTCAGACCCGGATCCTTGGCCACGGTGGGGATGGAAAAAGCCCCGATGACAGCCAGGGGTTAGGTTACCCCGCCCAGATCTCCCAGTGAAGAAGTGGCGCTAGGGAGAAAATAGCAGCAAATTAGACGCCGGCTAATATTCCAGAGACGGCTCCACAAGTGGCCCGGGCTGACAGCATAGCTCCCATCCAGCTTTGATGTCTTGATGGGTTTTTAACAAATTCTCCTTCAGTTATCCAGCTGCTTAGCTAATCAGATATTATTACCTCCTTTGTGCTGCCTTTCCCTGAGCTTTCTCTCTGTTTATCTGGCCTGCCTTGCTGTAAAAAGAGCTCCATAATGATCGCTATCTAAATATTTCACTTCTAATACAAAGGTCGGTGCTTTGCATTCCGGAGACAGTCTCCAGCTCACTCGGCTAAGGAGCAGCTCCCCTGCCTCTTTGGGGAAAAAAGAAGCTGATTTTCACTGTACACGGCGTCGATGGCATTTTCGCATACGATGTCTCCTCGCCTGCGAGGCTGGTAGGCAGACGGCAGGATGGAGGGCTCGCTCATGCCCACGCGCCCTGAGGACGCCTCCGATGGAAGCCGACCGGCAACCACATCCTGCCCATCCCTGGGCTTTGTCCTGACATTAGGAAGCCACAAGGGACATCTCGGCAAACCGCAGAATGCCATCAGAAAGCCACAGAGAAACTATCAGAAGGGATATCAGCGAAGCACCTGAGGGGTCCTAGAGAACAGTCGTCAGCAGAACTTGACATTCTGTCTCCTCGTCCCTTGTTCCTAGGAATGTTCCAGGGCTCTTTCTGTGATTTTTAAATACAAAGGTCCCAGCAAGAATCACACACCTCCTTATGGGACGTGAACAAAAATGGGCCTTGAACCTCAGCACGTGGGTGGCGTGCTTATCTGAGCTGCTGTCACTCAGAGCAGAGGCTCCTTGTGGTAGATTACAGCTCTCCTGGATACAAGAACCAAGTGGAGTCACTTGTCGACACGTGTGCATGTGTGTGTGTCAGCCACTTCAGTTGTGTCCGACTCTTTGCGACCCCATGGACTGCAAGAATACTGGAGCGGGTTGCCATTTCCTCCTCCAGGGGATCTTTTCTGACCCAGGGATCAAGCCAGCCTCTCTTGAGCCTCCTGCACTGGCAGGCGAGTTCTTTACCACTGCGTCTCCTAGAGAGCCAAGGAGCGCTGCCTAATAAGATCTTTAATGACAAGTCCACGGATCTGCAACACTATCTCAGTCACCCAGGGAGGGGTATATCCAGACTTACCCAGGTCTTGGCCCAATCAAAGCCACCTGACATCGTCCCCAGGTACTGAGGATGAATTCCGGCCTCCTTGCTGTGGCCCAGCAGGCCGTGTAGGGCCTCCCCCTGGCTGTGTCTACCTCTGACCCTGCCCCCTGGGCTCACACTGCTGCAGGCCCAGCATCGGCCTCTTTGCATGGACCCACAGATCCGGATGCATCAAATCTATTCACACCTTAGGGCCTTTTCCCTTGGCGTTCCTGCTGTCAAGAACACCTCTCCTTCCAGGTCTTCCTCTGGTCCCTTCCTTCACATCCTTCAGTTCTTCAACTGTCACCCCTGAGAATATCTTTCCCTGACCCTTCAAAGAGCCACCCCTCCTGCCTTCGCCATGGTATGTTCCTCCAGGCATATCCATAGTTTCCACAACTGAGACTGGTGTATGGTATTGAAGAAAAAGCTACTGGGTGAATGAATGGAGAGTCACTTCAGGATCCTTCACAAAGGACACGGGTAACAGGCATCATGATTTCCTAATTTCAGTTTGGTCCCCATTTTTGGCTTCTTTCCCACACTTTCTACAAGCTCTTGCTGCAGTTCCCTGTTACCAGATATTCCTTTCTTCCACAGTATTAGAATTTTTGTCTGATGCAGCTGTCCAAAACGAAACTACATTTCCTAGTCTTCCTTAAAGCTAGCAGAGCCTGTGGCAGGATCCTGGAGGCTTCTAGGAACCTGACTTTCGATCCCTGATCTGAGCAGCCTCTTCCTCCTTTGCCCCTTCCCTCTATACCTCTCCTGCTGCTTGGAAAGGTAATATCTGGATGAAGTTCCATTTTGGGTCACAGGAAGCAGGCTGTATGGGGCACACAGCAGGAAGAAGACCAGGTCCCAGGGTCTCTGAGGAACAGGGTTCTGCCATGCTTACTTCCAACATTTTTTAATTTTTGGCCACATCCTGTGGCTTGCTGGATCTTCGTTCTCTAATCAGGGATTAAACTCACGCCCTCAGCTATGAAAGCACAAGGTCCTAACCACTGGGCCATCACAGAATGCTTCTTACTTTCAAACTTTAACATGAGAAAAATACTTCTTTTTCAAGCCACTGTTATTTTGGGCTTCCCTGCTGGCTCAGCTGGTAAAGAATCTGCCTGCAATGCAGGAGACCCAGGTTCGATCCCTGAGTCGGGAAGATCCCTGAGAGAAAGAACGGCTACCCATTCCAGTATTCTTGCCTGGAGAATTCCACGGACAGAGGAGCCTGGCCGGCCACAGTCCATGGGGTTGCAGAGTTGGACACGACTGAGTGACTAACACTTTCACTGTTATTTTAAGGTCTTCAGTTCAGTTCAGTTCAGTCCAGTCACCCAGTCAGGTCTGACTCTTTGTGACCTCATGAATTGCAGCATGCCAGGCCTCCCTGTCCATCACCAACTCCCGGAGTTCACTCAGACTCACGTCCATCCAGTCAGTGATGCCATCCAGCCATCTCACCCTCTGCTGTCCCCTTCTCCTCCTGCCCCCAATCCCTCCCAGCATCAGAGTATTTTCCAATGAGTCAACTCTTCGCATCAGGTGGCCATAGTATTGGAGTTTCAGCTTCAGCATCAGTCTTCCAAAGAACACCCAGGACTGATCTCCTTTAGGATGGACTGGTTGGATCTCCTTGCAGTCCAAGGGACTCTCAAGAGTCTTCAACACCACAGTTCAAAAGCATCAATTCTTTGGCGCTCATCTTTCTTCACAGTCCAACTCTCACATCCATATATGACCACTTGAAAAACCATAGCCTTGACTAAATGGACCTCTGTTGGCAAAGTAATATCTCTGCTTTTGAATATGCTATCTAGGTTGGTCATAACTTTCCTTCCAAGGAGTAAGCGTCTTTTAATTTCATGGCTGCAATCACCATCTGCAGTGATTTTGGAGCCCAAAAAATAAAGTCTGACACTGTTTCCACTGTTTCCCCATCTATCTGCCATGAAGTGATGGGACCGGATGCCATGATCTTAGTTTTCTGAATGTTGAGCTTTAAGTCAACGTTTTCACTCTCCTCTTTCACTTTCATCAAGAGGCTTTTTAGTTCCTCTTCATTTTCTGCCATAAGGGTGTTGTTTTAAGGTCTTAGTCACCTATGCTATGCTATGCTATGCTATGCTAAGTCACTTCAGTCGCGTCCGACTCTGTGTGACCCCATAGACGGCAGCCCACCAGGCTTCCCCGTCCCTGGGATTCTCCAGGCAAGAGTACTGGAGTGGGGTGCCATTGCCTTCTCCAATGCATGAAAGTGAAAAGAGAAAGTGAAGTCGCTCAGTCGTGTCTGATTCTTAGCGACCCCATGGACTGCAGCCTACCAGGCTCCTCCGTCCATGGGATTTTCCAGGCAAGAGTACTGGAGTGGGGTGCCATTGCCTTCTCCTGGTCACCTATAACTGAACCTATTACACCTGCTTTGCTTGCATTTATTATTTCTTAGTGAAAATTTCACCACAGGAAAGAAAAGTCTGGGGAAAGTAGCACAGGTTGAAAAGAGCAGATAGCGCAGCTGGGCTATATCCGTGGATATCACTGGGCTTCTATCACCCTGCATACTGCCATGGGGACTGGATCTTCTGTGGCAGAAAAAGGAAAAGTGCCCAGAGGTCGACTCAGAAGGGCTAGTTTCAGTACCAAATATGTGAAGAGAGGTAGAACCTGGCTGAGTCACTTTAGTCCTTAGAACCTCACTTGTTCGCATCTGTCAGATGGGAACAATAATTATAGAAGGTATAAGAAGAATATGTATCCAAATGGTTTGTAAGTTATCAATCTCTTTAAAAAAAAAAGTCTAGTTCTATTTAGCTAACTCTTAGTAATGTTTTTGAAGATATTGATAACAAACAACTTCCTACAGTTCTACATATGTGATATCAAAAATCCAAGAGCCACTAGTTTATATCACAGAATTAACTAGCATTTTAAAAATATCCCATGAAATTAAGGTTAGGAGAAGAGACTCTTTTCAAATTTATTTGAATTTTTAAAATCTTATCTATTTTTAAAAGCAATCTATTAAAATGGTAATTTTGTGCCATAATGGAAAAAACTGCAGATGTATGACTGTATTGTGAAAAACAAAATGGCTTTTTTTTTTTTATAAAGGCATTAAGGGTCCCAAAGTGGCTTATATATACCCCAGAAGGGACAGATCAAGGTACAGAAGACCAAAGAGAGTCAGCCAGGTGGATAAGACAGAGGATCCAAAAGACTCAGAAGCTCAGATCCCAGTAGGCATCAGGAAGTCCTGCCAGGCAGAGAAAGCACCAATGGGATATCCAGATGTCTGCTAATGACCAGGAAAGGCCGCTGCTGGCAATAATTCCAGAGAGCTACCCACAGACAGCAGACTGCTGGCAAGGCTTTGATTTGTGGGTCAAAGGAAAAGGTGTTCTAGCTCCCCTCTGGGGGTGGGGGCAGTCAGGTCGGGGGCAGCAGACACAGTTGGCTGCTTACCCAACCACCATTCCCCTTTTTTCTCTGCCAATAGAGCCCTAATTGTGGTGAGCGTCCAGCACCAGGGGAGACGATGATTGTCGAAGCCAGTGAAGGTGATCTCATTCCCCTCTGCTAGGAGGTGAGTGATGCTGTCTCAGCCAGGAGGCCCCCAAAGGAAAACCACTGGGAGCTTCTGGGGAGATTTAAAAAGAGCAGAAAGAAGGAAGAGCCCTCGACTTTTACCTCCTGTCCTGCCTTCCTGTGTGACATGGTGCCACGTGAAGGTGTGACAGTACGCTGGAGCCTCAGCAGCCAGCTTGCACGTGTGAGGGAAGCCATTCCTAAAGCACTGATATCACAGGGTGGAAAGACCGAAAGGTCCTCTGGGACAACACTGAGCCTCTACAACAGGCGGGTAATGGGAGGTACGCATATATCTTTAAAGACATATTTACTGGACTGTTCTGTTACTTGCAGTTAACAGGGCTCAAGTCCTGGCTGGACTAGGGGGCCAACTGGGATGCCAGCAGCTCACGCTATGTCAGCGGGAGAGGACAGGAGATGGCTGTGACGTGGTGAGGGGGTGGGGCACCTGCTTCCTTCTTGAGTCTTCCCACCTTGGGTATGATGGCTGGCTGGGAGACTGGGCATGGGGCTCGGAAGGGCCTCTGGAGCCGGGCGTGGTCCCAGCCTGCCCAGAGCTGATATTCTTCCTGTCAGAGGGGACAGGAGGGGGCCTGAGCTCTGAGGGCGCTTGGCTGTGAGAAGGTAGAAAAGCCAAGGTGGGCAGGAGCCACTACCTGCGGCTACTACCAAAAGCCCCAAAACCACAAAACCACATCGTGTGGTGTGAATGAAAAGTCAAAGTGTTAGTTGCTCAGTTGTGTCTGACTCTATGCGACCCCATGGACTGTACCCACCAGGCTCCTCTGTCCATGGGATTCTCCAGGCAAGAATATTAGAGTGGGATGCCATTCCCTTCTCCAGGGGAGCTTCACAACTCAGGGACTGAATCCGTGTCTCCTGCATTGCAGGTGGATTCTTTACCATCTGAGCCACCAGGGACTCAGCCCGCGGGGTGGGACATCCCAAGAGCACGGGCCTGCTACTCTCGTGGTTCCACCACAGACTGTGACAGAGTCATTTCTGAATCTGAGTTCTAAGACATGTTGCTTTAAAGGTTTACTTCATACGGCTGGCCTGTTGGTCGTCAAGAAGAAAGGCTATGGCTTCATGGAGTAATTTAAAAAGAGAAATGATGATTTTTCAAGCCATTACCACCACCAAAAAAAAAGAAAAAAAAAAAGCCCAATAGGAAGGCAGAGCCTGAATATCCTGCTGAGAGAAACAACCAAGATGGAAAATAATGCACCACAGATAACACCACGAAAGCGAACTGCCTGGCAGACGAGGTACTTTTTCCTACTGTACTCACCTTTCTTTAATGAACTGGCCTCCGTGGCTGTATTTAAAGCATGAACAGGATTTAGTCTCATTTCTTATGCTGACTAAGTCTAGAGACTGTTTATCCTGAAATATTTAATACTGTATATTCTTACAAATAAGTAAACCAGATTACCATCCCACAGTTTTTCTTTCCTTGAAGGAACTCTTTAGATATTGCAAAGGAAGGAGAATAAATGTGATGAATACAGTTTTTTTTTTTTTTTTTTAAGTAGCCAGTGTATTTACACTCCTGTGTGTGTTCTGTGGCTTAGAGCAGACCTAAAATGTTGGGCCAAATTAGATGGGCTAAATCTTGCCCAACATCTAATTTTGTAAATAAAGTTTTATCGGAACACGACAACATCCACTCACTCATGTATTGTCTCTGCCTGCTTTTGTATTGTGTTGGGTAGTTGCTAAAAGACTGCATGGCTCTCAAAGTTCCATAGCCCTTTATTGAAAGAGTTTTCTGACCCTGGTTTAGGATAATGGTTATTCTTTTCCTAAATTGACAGATAATTTTCATTTTGACAAAGCCCCCAAATCTTTCAGAGTAGGAAAGCGCTACAGTAATTCCACCGTTTCATAATCATTAACAGCGATTTCTAGGTTAATATGCGCTAGGGCACTGAAAAGACAGGCTGTGGATTACATACAATTTCCTGGGTCCTGACTCTAATTCCACCCTTCAAGAAACAGATCACAGTGCCAAGGAAAGTCATATTGAAGTATTAACACTGAAAGATGATATTATCATCATTAAAGAATATTACTGAAGGGAAACATTCTTATTTACAGAAAACATTAACTACTTTATAATTTAAGCCTAACAATTATTGATAAACAATTATTACAACACATTTATAATTGATTGTAATGCCCCAGTGGGCCCAGTACCATGGTCGAGAGCCACTGACTTAAGAGACACAAATACACTTGATGATTTCAAGACGGACGTATTTCTTCATCCTTTCAGGATTTGAGTACTTATGGTACCCAATCTTTTGCTAAGCATTCTGGAGCTCAAAGACAACTAAAGATACCAGATATGACCTTGCCTCCCAAAAAGCATGCATTTCAAGAGGACAGGAAATAAAGTCAATGGATTATTGATTACTTGAAGGAAATGAAGAGGATGTGATATCATGGAGAGAAGTAGCATTTGAATGGGTCTTGAGAAAGGGATAGGATTTTCATTGGCAATGGTGGGAGGCCACTTGGGGGAGGGAAGTCTGGAGGAATCTGGGAGTCACAGAGATACATGTACTTTACCCAAACTCACAAAATTAAGTACTGGAAATCAGGATTAGCACCCAGGTCGCCAATATAAAGCATTTTTCGAAAGCCATTCACCAGGTATTTGAAATATTCTGAGCAGTCAGATTTTCAGGGAGGAAATATAAAAATGAAGACAAAACTATTTTTTAACATTTTAAATAATAGAGGAAAGTTATTAGATAAAATACTAAAAGATGCTTGCTCCTTGGAAGAAAAGCTATGACCAACCTAGACAACCTATTAGAAAGCAGAGACATCACTCTACCAACAAAGGTCCGTCTAGTCAAAGCTATGGTTTTTCCAGTAGTCATATATGGATGTGAGAGTTGGACTATAAAGAAAGCTGAGCGCTGAAGAATTGATGCTTTTGAACTGTGGTGTTGGAGAAGACTCTTGAGAGTCCCTTGGACTGCAAGGAGATCCAACCAGTCCATCCTAAAGGAAATCAGTCCTGAATATTCATTGGAAGGACTGATGCTGAAGCTAAAACTCCAATACTTTGGCCATCTGATGTGAAGAACTAATTCACTGGAAAAGACCCTGATGCTGGGAAAGATTGAAGGTGGGAGGAGAAGGGGATGACAGAGGATGAGATGGTTGGATGGCATCATTGACTTGATGAACATGAGTTTGAGTAGGCTCCAGGAGTTGGTGATGGACAGGGAAGTCTGACGTGCTGCAGTCCATGGGGTCGCAGAGAGTTGGACACGACTGAGCAACTGAACTGAACTGATACTAGGAAAAGGAATCTGAGTATCAGGTCAGACGAAAACCAACCAACCACCAAACCTACCCCCCGCCCCCACCACCACTGTGAAGGGCCAGAAGAGATGTGAATATCCAAGAGTAAACTACAGCCCACCTTTAGCTTCCAGTTATGAAAATACCAGAAACAGCACTGTTCTTTGGGGCTACCCCAATTTTCTATGTCTTGGCTGGTCTTCCTAAAGAGAAGTCCTGGGGTCTTTCTCAGTGCAGTCTTCTAGATTTGCCTAGGCACGTGATCTTTAGCAGAAATGATGACCTAAGACCTTATGTTCACGAACTCCTTGCACTTATACAACATCAATCCCCTTTCCTCTAGCTGCCAGGTAAATTCCATTTTAACATCTTAGAAGGTACAACCTGTTTACTTCCACCTCCAAAAAAAAAAAAAAAAGAGAGAGAAGGACGATAAGACAGTAGGGTGCTGTGCTGTGACAGTTCTGTTTAGCACACTGCAGAGTTGCTCATGACCTTCAGCCTTCATTGCAAAATAGAGGTGGTTCAGGGTATTGGTTACTATCACCCTGTGTTGAATCCTGCTTATTGTAACACCGGGAGATATGCTGAAGGCAGTCAACCACCACTCAGTCAATCATAAATAAATGGGCCTTGAAGCTTTCCCAATATACGTCTGATCACAGCAGTACACATGGGATCGGGGCAATGTGCAATTATGATGGCATGTGCAATGTATTATGGGATAATAGTCTGGCATTGTCTTCAACACTTACAGATACACAGAAACATCCCTTACCTATAAAATGCAGGCTCAAAAGTATGGAGAGAATCCATATTCAATATTGCTTTGGGTGTTCTTTAGGTTTATGGGTGTGCTAGTATTTTCTGAGATCCAGATGGTCAGATCACATTCTGAATTTACTGAAAACATCCCTTCCCTTATCTCCCACGATCTTGCTATAAATTCTCCCTTCAGCTAAACCAGTGTGTAAGAAGTCCCCTCTCACAAAGCCTTGAACTGTCTATGAGTTTGCTTTCACCAAGGCAAGGGAGCATAAGTGAAGGCCCTGAGTCACACTCCCACCACATCCTATGGACGGCCTTGGTATATTAGTTTACCTCTCTATCTCATTGGGCTTCCCTGGTGGCTCAGCTTGCAAAGAATAGGCTCACAATGCAGAAACTTGGGTTTGATCCTTGGGTTGGGAAGATCCCCTGGAAAGGAAATGGCAAGCCACTCCATGATCGAAAGAGAGTCAGACACAATTTAGCGACTAAACAACAACTCTATCTCATCATCCTTATGCCTAAAGTGGAGACAAGAAAACAGCAAACTCCATCTCACAGGGTTTCTGTGAGGATGAAGTAAGTCAAAACGTGAAATGTTTAAAACTTTTCAAGCAACTATACTCCAATAAAAATTTTTAAAAATATATCAGAAATTAAAAAAAAAAAAAACTTTAATCTTGGAAACAGTGAGTACTGAACATAAAAATTTTTTTAAATATATCAGAAATTAAAGAAAAACAACAACTTTATCTTGGAAACAGTGAGTACTGAACACATATTGTGATTATTGCCATTGTCATTATAATCATGACATTTGGACCTCCTCCTCCCTCCTTCCTGAAGTCAGGCCTCAGCCATGCACCCAAAATGATCCCTCCTTCCTTCTCCTGATCTGAACCCAGGTCATCTATCAGCTGGCACTGTTGATTTATCTGTAAGCATCATGGGGTGGCACAAGTGGTAATGCCAAGGCAGGAGATTCAAGAGATGTGGGTTCAATCCCTGGGTGGGGAAGATCCCCTGGAGTAGGGAATGGCATCCCATTCCAGTATTCTTGCCTGGAAAACCCCATGGATAGAGGAGCCTGGTGGGCTCCAGTCCACAGGGTTGCAAAGAGCAGGACATGATTGAGTGACTGAGCACTATCGTGGGCACAGGAAGAGTTTTCTCATTGAGACTGAAAACTCCTCGGGAACAAGGATTTCTGTGTGTGTTTGCTTTTCAAGTAGAATCGATCTGATGAACCTGTGGGTTCACAGTTGAAGAAGCTAGACTGGGATATCTGGATGTGCACTTGTCTGGTTCTCATTTCTAAACAACATTCTTGGTAGCAGTCAATGAGGTCGTTATTAGGGTAGCAGTGTCAGCTGAAATGTGCAATTATTATGTTTGATTTTAAGCACTGGAAAACAGAAAATAAAGCTGGACTGAAACTTGAGAGAGAACGAGAGTAAGAATAACAGGAGAGAGATGCTAGTTCTATCTCTGCTGCTAAGCACTTCACATTCTTTGCAGTTCAAAGCAGTTCATGCTGATTCCTAATCTACAAAGTGGTAGGTCAACATCAACCACCTTTAAAGGCCCAGGCAGACCCTGTGGTTTGACTGAATGCCAAAGAATTGATGCTTCCGAATTGTGGTGCTGGAGAAGACTCCTGAGAGTCCCTTGAACGGCAACGAGAAAGGAAATCAACATTGAATATTCACTGGAAGTACTGGTGCTGAAGCTCCAATACTTTGGCCACCTGATGCAAAGAGCCGACTCACTGGAAAAGACTCAGATGTTGGGGAAGATTGACGGCAAAAGGAGAAGGGGGCGGCAGAGGATAAGATGGTTAGATAGCATCACTGACTCAATGAATATGAATTTGAGCAAACTGTGGGAGAGAGTGGAGGACAGAGGAACCTGGTGGGCTGCAGTCCATGGGGTCACAAGTGTTGGACACAACCTAGCAGTCGAACAACAACAACAGACCCCGTTGGCGGCCCCAGTCAAAATCCTTTGAGTTCACTGAACCCAGATTTTGCCTGGATTCCATATGGCACTGTGTTCTGGACAGGCGGTCTTTCCCTGTTACAGGGGCATCAGTCCAACTTTAGAAATCCCATTGGCCTTTGACAGTGACTGTGTCAGGAGCAGGAATAGGATTCAATTCCAGCCAATAAGATCCCAGAGGACGTTCACTGTGGGGCTTCTGGAAAAGACTTTCTTCCTCATAAAAAGACAGGGATACATAAAGAAGAAGAATAAGAAAAAAAAAATACCCTTTGCTCTCTGTCTGTGAATGTGGCTTCTTGAAGAAAAGGTGACTGATAACTGCGATGCCATTTTGAAACTCTGAAGAGAGGCTAAGAGAATGGCAGAGAAGTCAGTGCAGGGTTCCAATGCAGTAAGTCCCCGAGATACGAATTCAAATAGGACTTCCCTAGTGGCTCAGATGGTAAAGCGTCTGTCTACAATGTGGGAGACCCGGGATCGAGCCCTGGGTCGGGAAGATCCCCTGGAGAAGGAAATGGCAATCCACTCCAGTACCGTTGCCTGGAAAATCCCATGGACAGAGGAGCCTGGTAGGCTACAGTCTATGGGGTCGCAAAGAGTCAGACACGACTGAGCGACTTCACTTTGTTTCAAGAGCACGTTCCTAAGTCCGATTTGTTTCTAAGCTCAAAGTCAGCCTACTAACACAATCAGCAATGTAGTACGCTTGCATCTTTGAACGTTTACAACTTGAAGGTTCGTATGTAGAAGACTTGCTGTATATCAGCTGAATTACCCAGGCGATTTTGGGAATAATATCTCCCCAAGTTGTTTAAGCCATTTTAGTTGCATTACTTATTCCTGAAAGGTTCCCGACTGTCAACATGCTAAGGCAGCACACCGAGTGACATGGTTAAACTATGGGAAATGTGACACACAGATCATCTCCAACAACTCACAAAATCCCCTCTAGGACATCCTTAAATGCTGTACTGGGTGGGCCATGTGTTTCTGGAAACCATCATTTATGCTTCTATGTGATAGTGTTAATCTATCTCATTTTAACATGGTAGCTTTTTTTGGTAATACACATTATCAGAGATTTAGCTCAGGGGGAAAAGGCACCTCCTAATTTCAAAACAGATCTAAATTCTCTATTTACCTCAAAAGAGGCCTTCTGATCCTTCATCCAGGGGAACTTTTAAAGAATAAACTCATTTTAGCACATATTATTATTGACCTTTGCAAATGCTCCTTGCATGTCTTTTGATCTCCTCGTCTGTGGGCCCTGCTGCTTTTTTGAAATAATTAATCCTTTACTGCAGTGTAGTTGCAGTGCAGTGTTGTGTTAGTCTGGACCGTGCAGCAAAGTGAGTCAGCTCTACGTATACACATATCCGCTCTTTTTTGGATTTCTTTCCCATTCAGGTCACCACATAGCACTGAATAGAGTTCTCATTGTGCTGTGCTAAATCACTCCAGTCTCGTGTCTGACTCTGTGTGACCCCATGGACTGTAGCCCGCCGGGTTCCTCTGTCATGGGATTCTTCAGGCAAGAATACTGGAGTGAGTTGCCATTCCCTTCTCCAGGGGATCTTCCCAACCTAGGATCGAACTTGCGTCTCTTACGTCTCCTGCATTGCTGGGCGGGTTCTTTACCTCTAGCTACCTACATGGTGGTGAATATATATCGATCCCAATCTCCCAATTCATCCCACCCTGAAATCCTCCCTGGAATCCATATATCCATTCTCTACAGCTAAGTCTCTATTTCTGCCTTGCAAGTAAGTTCGTTTGTATCGTTTTTCTAGATTCCACATATAAGTGGCATTATATGACATTCATTTTTCTCTTTTTGACTTACTTCATTCTGTATGACAATCTCTTAGTCCATCCATGTCTCTGAAAACTGCACAACTTCGTTCCTTCTCATGGCCGAGTAATATTCCCATCCATGTCTCTGAAAACTGCACAACTTCGTTCCTTCTTATGGCCGAGTAATATTCCATTATATATATGGATCACATCTTCTTTATCCATTCTTCTGTGTGGACCATATTTCTAATCTAAATGGGCTACTATGCTTATGCTTAATGATCTGAATATATAAACTCTATTCAAGATCATGGCATTTTCATAGGTAACATAAATCTGCCAACGAAGCACAGACACTTCCAGCCAGGTCGGAAAGCACTGAGGCCAGACCCAGCCCAATCTCACCCTTCATCCCCCCACATACTGTAGACACGGAACCTGAGGTCCGGAGACACGACATGCTTTGGCGAAGGTGGCCCAGCAAGCCTGTGGCAACACAGAATACAGAAAATGGCTCTAGTTTGGTGGGAGTGATTAAAAGTGACATGAACTCATATTCAACTACCAACAGCATCACATTCATCCTGGGCTTAGGCCAGAGCAGGGACTCTTCTAGGTTTTCATGTGTCTCCTTCAGCTGACTCCTTCAGCTCCTTCAGCTCTCACCAGAGCCCTAGAAGAGGGAGGTCTCAATACTGTCATTATCCCCACATTAGAAATGAGAAAACAGAGACAAAGAAAGGGTAAGCACTCGTCAGGCCAACCACGGCTCAAAGCACACACAATCGTCATCTAGCATTTCTAGTCCCCTGACCTAACACCAGGCCACAGGTGACATTTTCTGAATGGCCAATGGGGGTGGGTCAGTGGCTTGGATTGTGATGAAACTGGGAAATACGAAGGATTTCTCAAATCCTGTTTTTTTGGCACAACGCTGTCTGTAGCTGGGGCACACCTCATGGTCTGAGTTCCAAAGGGAGGCCAAGTTTCATTCCACAATGTACTCAGCATAGTCCTTCCATCACTGGTTCAGCTGATTGCCCAGCAGGCTGACCACGGGGAGGGCAGGGGGTGGGCAGGACAGTGGTGGAGATGGCAAATGAGCCTCCCTGCCAACCAGCATTCCCTGCCTGCTTCCCAAAGTGCAAGTCCCAGGAAACACCCCCCGGAGGAGAAGAGACCCAGATGCTTTAAGTTTGGTGGGAGTTAGGGAGAAGGAATTACAGAGGCCGTATCATTTCCAAGGAGCCATCACTGTTTCGTATTGAAAAGCTGTGCTGGCCAAGCTAACCATTTTTCTGGGTTTTTGTTGAATTTCACAGCAAACCACTCTTCACAGAGGCTGTGGACCTCGGCCTGGAGAGCTGGCGTGGCCCCCTGAGGTCGTCTCATTCAGGGATGTTCAGCGGGGCAGAGGGAAGGCGGGCAGGCCCAGGAAGTGGCTTCTCCCTGGTCCTCCAGCCACACAGCCCTCCAGGGCTCTTGCTGCTTCAGCACTACTTGGAGGGACGAGGCGGCAGGCTCACTGTCTGGAGGTGGAGGGAGCTTTGGAGGGGGCTGTGACTGGATCTCTTGAGCCTCCAACCCAAGCTCAGGTCGGGTGTGAACATGTCCCCAACATGGAACATAAGACAAATAGTTGGGGAGCCAATCAGCTGCTGAACCAAACCAACCCCTCCCCTGGGTCTTATCTGGCTTCTGCTGGGAGAGGGTCCAAGCCTGAGATCACAGTGCCAGGGCCGGGCTACAGACCTCCGCTCAGCCCGACACGGAGGTGGTGGGATCAGCCCCCAGCCCCCGACGGCTCAGCCTGCCTGGCAGCTCAACACGGGCTCCGGCAGACAGCCCCCGACACGGGGCGAGGGCAGGAACTGGCGAGGCCTCCTCTGCTTGGATTGTCGGGCAGCCTCTGGGCTTGGCTGGCCTGGCCCGGCCCCCGCCCGGCCCCACTGCCCTGAGCCAGGGCCCTCTACTCATGCAGGCCTCGAGCACAGCCTCGCGTGGCCTGGATGTCCTGGCGCCGCACCGGAGTCAATCTTGCCGACAAGCTGTCAGCGGCACCGTCTGTCTGATGCCGCGCGGATGGCAGTGATTCAGCCATTCGGCGATGCTTCCAGGATTGTGTTCTTGCGCACGGAGATTTAAAAAAAAAAAAAAAAGAGTCCCCTTGTCGGGGGCGTGGGTGGAGGGTGGTCCACACTGCCAGCGGGCTGGCTCATCCTCACTCAGACACCATCAGATGCCTGCCAGGGTGTTTTTGTTGAAACTTGGCAGTCAAACGGCCCTTGACATCTGACTCAGGACCATCCAGGTGACCGATGAAATGAGACGCACACTCAACGGCTGACCTTAGCGGCTGAGATGGCACAGCTAGCTCACCACGGCCGCTCTAAAATAATACAAATTCCTCCTGAGGTTATCCTGGAAAAGTGGGGAAACGGCCCCTTTGGTGAAACCCCACGGACCCTGCCTTCACCTCGCTGCAGAGGGCCGCTGATGCAAAGGCTGGTATTTGCCTGCAATCTTTCCCTGGGAAGTAATTAGTTTCCATTTAGAGGGATGACAAATTGATCAGGCAGGAGTCGCACTGAGCTCTGAATTGAAGCTAAACTGTGATGGCTGTGGCTCGGGCAAGTCAGGTTTGTAGGTCTGTCGATGCATTTTACAGTTTCAAAATTCAATCACCCAACAGCAGGAGAGGCAAGACACTGCTCTGAAAAGAGAACCAAAGCCCCTGCATTTCCTTCTGCAAGTTCATTATCGCCTCGCTAAAGCATGACGGTGGTGTGAAATGGGTTAGACGCACGGATGCCTCTGTTAACGGCCAAAGGAAAAAAAAGTCGCACATCATTAGGAATGGAATAAACGATACTGAGGCACAGAGCAGAAATGATTTGATTAGTAATTTCCAGTTTTGAAAAGACCTGGAAAAGTACCAAATGACTATACAGAAGGTGTGATGGAGTTCTTAATTGCTATAACTGCTCTGGGAGACTTGATGATTTGTGACATAGAATACAGCGCAGTACGCGAACGCTAATAACCGTTAATTAAATGCAGCCATGATATACTCTCAAAATGCACATACAAGTTACCATAATTTCTAGATTAAAAGCTGCACTGTCAGAAGCCAAAGGCAAAGGAAGGTGGAGGGAGCGAGAGACATCTCTCTTGCCTTCATGAATGGGCCCCACGCTCTCCCCAGAACAGAGCGGCCAGAACACACGATGGGGGGAAAAACACACTTTAGCTGGAAAATGTGAAATGGTTCCTGAATGAAGCTGGCCCTCTGGAGGGAGAGTTATTAATTCCGAAAGGCTGTTGCTGCATCAGACCATCTGGCAGTGTGTAGAGAGTTCAGGGGCTGGTGTGGCTTCCGGTTGGATTTGCCTTGGCCCCCCGCCCCGCCCCCACCTCCCCATCCCCGTGACATTTCCCACTCCAACTGTCATCACACCGGGTCAGAGATGTCTGGAGGGAAAGCGGGGGATGAGAGGAACCTGGGGGGATCGTGGGGCTCTGTGGAGTTGGAGGTGATTCTCCTTTCCCTGTCCAGCCCTTCATCAATGTGGGGGAGGGAGGTCAGGAGGGCTGAGGGAGGGGGGCGGTGAATCGCCTGAAAGCCTCATTTAAATGGAAGATAAAAGAAGTCAATTAATCTCCTTCCCTTTGGGTGAAGAACGCTCGTGAGCCTGAAGGAAGGAAGATGAAGGAAATGCTACTTCTTCCAACTCAATTATCTTGGTAACAGCACACAGAGGACACTGGGCAAACAGATCAGAGGTGACTGAGACGCTCCACTTGAGGCCACAGTCTCCACCTTCTCCTTCTGCTATTACTAAACCCCCAGCGTTTAGGAGTCATGAGAGACCTGCCTCTTGGAGAGGTCAAGGAGCAAGAGAAAGGCTTTTTGCTCATCATTTGACCAAGGTCTACTGCACCCCCCTGGGAACACAGAAGTGAGTCAGTTCTGGAACACAAGGAAGGTGTGTCACAAGGTTGCAAAAGACTCTTTGGGACAGGGACTTCCCCGGGAGTCCAGTGGCTAAAACTGCATGCTTCTACTGCAAGGGGGTGCGAGTTCGATCCCTGGTCAGGGAACTAAGATACTACATGCGGCCAGAAACAAACAAGACTTAAAACAATTGACACAATTCATTAAAATAAATATATATGTGTATATTTTAAAAAAGACTCTGGGATAAATGTTCCTGGGATGAGGGGGAAGAAGAGACTTTCAAATGGAAGAAACAGGGAAAGTTTTATGGGGGAGATAGTGAGTGAAAACAAATCTTGAATAAACGACACATTCTGGACATGAAGCCGACCAGCAGGAAGGGCCTTCTAGGGGGAGAAATGGCACAATATCCAGAGCAGGAAGAGGTAGAAGAGGGACCCAGAGAAGTGAGGTCAGCCCGGGTGTGAGACGGCCGAGGGGAAAGGCGAGCGGCGGCTCTAAAGTCCCGGTAATGACAGACAGGGCGGCCCTTCGTTCTGGCAGGGAAAGGATGTGGCTGGGACGGTGTTTTGGGATGAGCGACTGAAAGAACCTGCACGTCCCTCCGTTCAAGACCCTTCCTTCAGGCACCCCCACCTAATCACCCCTCCTCCATCCCCTCAGCCTCCCTGCTTTTGTCTCAGCATCTCTCACTCAAGCCATCACACTGTACGTTATTTGGTTCCATGTCTGCCTTCTCCCCAATTCCTTTCCCGTGAATGACTCTATTCCATTCATTGCTAAATTCCAGCACATGGAGGACTGCCCGGTGCTCGGTAACCCCTTGCTGAACAAGCCCATGGACGGATGGCAGGGAAACAGACCGAAGCCATGGTCCTCCAAGGGCACCCCCACCCGATCAGAGGCCTCAGCAGCACCTGGCGGCTGGGCAGGAAGGCTCATTGCCAGGCTCTGCTCCAGGTCAACTGAACGAGATCCTCTGGGGTGGTACCTGGGGAACTGTGTCTCCGTCAACGCTGCAGGTGACTCTGAGGCACACAAGTCTCAGAACCACCAAACCCGAGGACAGCAGATATAAGGAGACCAGTTAGGAAGTTACCACCGAGGCTGTTCTGACAGACAGAAAGGGACAGGTGGGGCCAACCTTCTGAGAGAGAAGACACACAGAACTTGACAAAGGAAGAAAGATATTTCTTCCTAAAGATCTTTAGGAAGATATTTCTAAATATCCTTAGAAAACTAAGGATATTTCTAGAAAGGTCACTATAGACAGTTAATGGAGAATAAATCAGAAAAAGTTATCTAAAGTGGCTAAAACTAACAAATGACCCATAGTTTGGCTATACAAAAAACTCCTGCAAATCCACAACAAGTCTGAAACTCAGGAAAACGGTCAACTTGCTATAATACCTTCACTCCCTCAAGAGACAACAATAGAAAGATGGATAACAGCAAGTGTTGGCGAGGATACGTGGCGAGGAGATGTATGTGCAGCACCTGCATACAGGATCTGGAAAACAATCTGCAGTGTTTACTAAAATTAACGTGCACATGTGTCAGGACCCAGCAATAACTCCTGGGCTGTGTCTGAGAGAGATTATCCTGTAGATGCTCTAGATCTCAGAGTGTTCTGATCTGGAGCATCATGGGACTTCTGCATCCACTTCCAGTTTCTCCTCGATAAGCATGCCAGTCCCCTGACCTTATTCAGAGTGGTGTGTGTGTATGTATGTTTATTTTCCAGGGTTCCAAACACATCATGAGGATGATCTGGGTGGTGGTGTCTGTCTTGGGGGGGAGCTGAAGGCATCCTCAGACACCCAGAGCACTGGATGTGTACTTCGGCATATTCTGCAGTGCTGAGAAGAAATAAACTGTGTGTATACCCGGCAGCACAGGCAGCTTTTAAAAGCAGGGTGTGGAACGATAAGGAACAGACTAAGATTTATAGCACATCACCACTTAGGTAAGCTAAACACACTCAGAGAGGAGTAACACCCAATTGACAAGGTTTGTACCCAGCATATCAGGCTGAGTGTCTGGGGGTGAAGGAGAGTAGCCTGAGATAAAGCAGGAAAATGAAGAGAGCCCCCACATAGATACAGGATAATGGCATGCTCTGACCTGAGGGGTAAAATTAATTCAACTATCTAGCCCTGAAGCTCGTAATGATGTATTTTTACAAAATGAGAAAAAAAACAAGACTTATGGGAGAGACACGTTTCAAGTTGGGGGTTCCGAGGTGGTGGGGTTCGTGTTGCTTCTTGAAGGATGGGGATGCAAGCAGGTGAAAAGAGGATTCTGAGCAGGAAGAGGCCTACGTGGAGACGGGGAAGAACTAGGTACGACTGGAAACACTTGAGGAGCCAGCAGCACTGGGAGGTGGGAAGGAGCTTACGGAGGGAGGGAGAGACAGCGTCCATCACGGATGACTCTGGATGGCAGGAAAGGTACAGCCACGCTGGCTGCAGCGTCTGGGGGGGGGGGGTGGGGCGGGGACGGGGCGGGGCAGGGGGGAAGGCGGGAGGCCAGACGGGAAGCGCCGCGGGCGGGCTCCAGCCGTGGGAGCCGAGCGTGCGCGGCCTGCTGGGGGCCTCCACAGAATCCCGAGGTTAGCGGTGCTGCGGCCCACACCAGAGCTTACTGATGACTTTCTCCAAAAACAACACTCCCATCCAGGGAGACCAAGCCTTCTTTCAACCACCACCCACAACCAGCGCTCCTGTCAGTGAAAGCCTCTCTGTCCCAGTGAGTTGGTCTGTTTGCCGTTACACGCGCGCACGCACACACACACAGAGTTCTGTACTAATCAGAGAAGTAAATAGTGTTTCAATCCAGAGCATCACGGGACTTCCGCACCCGCTTCCAGTTTCTCTTAGGTAAGCGCGCCAGTCCCCTGATCTTATGCAGAGTGGGGTGTGTGTGTGTTTTCCAGGGGTTGCTTCAGTTTATTCTAAATGATTCGAGTATTGGGGCCCTAACTTTTTCCCTTGAGTGAATTATAACTGCTAAGAAAAATTTCCTGTTTCATCTGAACCTGTCTTCCTACCATCCTGGTCACCACTGACCGTTTATTTTTCTTACGGGTACCAGGAAAAAACGTTTTAAAGTATATTTTCCAAAGAGATGAATGTCATGAGATATATACATCCACCAACTATTTACACCACAGCCTCCCCAGGAAAGAGACCACAGTGTTTCCCAAGCCACCAGAATTCATCCCAAGGGATTCAATCTGCTCTGAGCATAAACATCTCCCCCTTCCCCCACCCTTTTTTCCCCTGCCCGACAACCCCAATCCCTTTATAAAGGCTCAGCTGTCATTTCAAAAGCGGACATACTGTAGTATTTTCAATTTTTCTCTAAAACACAAGAAAACCAACCAGAATAGCATAAGGAAAATCCTACAACGACTGCCAGATACAATGACGTAGACACTACGGAGCTTCATCTGGCGGTCCCCTCTGAAACACGAAGGCGGAGTTTCTTCCCTTCCTGGGTCCAACGGGGAAACGGAGGCAGGTACTCATCAGGCCATCACAAGGTCGCGAAGACCGACCATCCCACCTGGGGACGACGGTTCCGTATTCCTGGCTGAGCTGGTCTCAGAGGGAGAGAGAGGCGGGGACAAAGGTTTAAATTCTCCTGGGGTCAGCTCATTTGCTCCAAACTCACCAGCAATTACGTAGTTTCTTATCGAGGAGATGATATTTCATTTGGTTTTTTTATCTGAAAACCAGATTTTTTATTTTCTTTCCCCCGGTGAAAGGGCTATAAAAGAAACAAGAATTTTGGTGTGGTTGGTGGTGGCGGCAGCAGGGAGTGGCGTTTGGGGGAGATGCAGGAAAAATTATACTCTGACATATATTATGCGCTTAATCTTTTGTGGCAACTTTTTTACATTTGTAAGAGTTATGGATTTTAAAAGTCAGGGCTAAGATGGCTTAATGAGCATTCACCCCCCTGGAAGGAGAAGTGGGGCTGATGTGTGTTAGTCAGCTGTTAGCTTTATTGCCTCTCTTCTGTACTAAAAGTGACAAGCTGAACACATTATAGAGAGCTCAGATGTGTTATGCAGATGAAGCCCGCAGCAATATCTGCCTGCTCTCTATTATTTATGATGTCTATATAATACAATGGACTGAGATTTAAGCCATTGTGATGCAGTTTGTTTTCCAGGGTGCTAAAGTACAGCACATTTTACAGAGAATTGCATCTCTGTTACATATTAATCAAATCCATCTTACATGCAGCTCTTACACTGTAAACTAAAGGGAAAAAAAGATTAAAGCGCTTGGCTTTTCCTCAGCTGTCAAGGACCGGCAATAAAATAATAATAAGGGCTTCTAAATAACGTGTGTGTGACAGGCCTGGGCTCGCTCGCACAGTCCTTTATGGAGGTTAACTACAAAATAAGTTCCAGTGAGTGATCGGGAACAGGCCTGGGTGTAATACTGTAATGCCAACGACGGCATAATTCTTGAAAAGTTCATTTGCAGGAAATTCTCAGACTTGATGAGGCAAAGTTTGGCCTCCTGAATCATTCTGCCGTGGTGTGCGGCAGGCGCAGAGTTCTTCCGGAGTTTACAGGCCTCGCACTTTTGAACTTGCTTCAGCTGCGGCCCATTAAGAAGTGGCGAGCTCTGTTCGCTGGTCCCCGAGCAGGGGCTGGCTGGTGGGGAAGTCATGGGAAAGTGGTTTTATGCCGGGACGCACTCACGGGCTGCAGGGTTTTGTGGAGGGGCCCGGGTGGGGGGATTTTGTTTCATAATGTGAAGGTGATCAAGGCTCATTTAGTCTGGGTGTTGGGAGGAAGATGGAGAATCTTTTTTTTTGAATATTTGTTCATGTGACTGCATTGGGTCTTAGTTGCATCATGCGGGATCTTTTATCAAGGGGCTTGGACTCTCTAGTTGTGGTAGGCTCCATGGCATGTGGGATCTTAGTTCCCTGACCAGGGATCAAACTCACGCACCCTGCATTGCAAGGCAGATTCTTTGACCACAGGACCACCAGGGAAGTCCCAGGAAGACAGAGAACCTTGGTGTGGCAAGTCTGGGTCTCTGGAAGCTCTTCAGGTGACTCCCCGCAAACCCAGTCTCCAGCAGTACTTGGTGACCAGGAGACTTTGGTGACTTTAGCTCGAATTCTACAGACCCGAGGAGACAGAATGCAGGTGACAAGTCATGGCTGCTGCACATTCTTCCCCTTCAGAATGGAAAATGCCTGCCTACCAACCTGGGTCGACTCACTTCTCAGCTCCAAGTGATTTCTAGAGAAAGGAGGGAAGAGAAATTGCACCTGGAAGCGCTTGCTCAGTTGCCTGGGAGTTAATGACGGGCCTGAGTCTGCTCCTTTGCTGTAATCAGCGGATGCTACACAATGGTTTCAGAATCTGCCTTTTTACCCAAAAGCTCCAAGTACAAAATTCACATTATTAACTCCCTGAAAGTGAAAGTGTTAGTCACTCAGTCATGTCCTACTCTTTGTAACTCCATGGACTGTAGCCCAGCAGGTTCCTCTGTCCATGGGATTCTCCAGGCAAGAATACTGGACAGGGTAGCCAATTCCTTCTCCAGGGAATCTTCTTGACCCCAGGATTGAACCCAGGTCTCCTACATTGCAGGCAGATTCTTTACTGTCTGAGCCACAATGGAAGTCCATTATCCCTTGCCCACCATCAATATACACCAACTCCCAGACATCCCTACTTAGGGAAATCGCTCAGCCTGCCTGAGGTCTGCTTTTCTCCCTGTAATGTGGGGAGAACACCCCCCACCTCTTCCCATGTCTGAAGGACTCCACTGGGAGGGTTCTGGAATTATAGATAACATTGTATTCCTCCAGTTTCCTGTAATTTTCAACTGTTCTAAAATGAACACCTGTTATCTGAATTACGAAGATTGCAGCAAGGGCTACTTTTAAAATACATAATTCAATGCATAGGTTGGATAAGCATTTATTGAGTCCCCATGATTTGCCAAAGCTCATGTCACTTTCTTATATCTTAAGTGTCTCTGAAATTTCAGAGACTATTCTAAGCTCAGTATGTTTGAAAGCTCTGCAGGCGTTGGTAGGGCCAGGGTTGGGAACCTATGTGAGGCTTACTTAGTTGTTAAGAACACAGCCTCCAGGGACTTCCCTGATGGCCCAGTGAATAAGAATCTGCCTTGCAATTCAAGGGATGTGGGTTCGATCCCTGGTTGGGGATCTAAGATCCCACATATCACGGAGCAACAAAGCCTAAGCATTGCAACTACTGAGCCCACGCCACAACTAGAGGATCCATGTGCTGCAACGAAAGATCTTGAGTGTCACAATTAAGACCCAATATGCTGCTGCTGCTGCTAAGTCGCTTCAGTTGTGTCCGGCTCTGTGCGACCCCAGAGACGGCAGCCCACCAGGCTCCCCGTCCCTGGGATTCTCCAGGCAAGAACACTGGAGTGGGTTGCCATTTCCTTCTCCAGCGCATGAAAGTGAAAAGTGAACGTGAAGTCACTCAGTCGTGTCCGACTCTTAGCGACTCCATGGACTGCAGCCCACCAGGCTCCTCTGCCCATGGGATTTTCCAGGCAAGAGTACTGGAGTGGGGTGCCATTGCCTTCTCCAAAGACCCAATATAGCCAAGTAAATATTAAAAGCAGAAACAAAAACACACAGCCTCCCAATGAAACTTCAAAGCCAGTATGGAATCAAGCTGAACTGGGTTTAATGCCCTGCTCTGCCAAGTTACTTAAACTCTCAGCTTTGTCTAGTAGTAAACTGGGATAGTAGAATAATGCATAATAGCATGGCGATCACTCACAGCTGTCTGCAAAATGGTAGGTGCTCGGTAAAAGTAAGCTATCATCTTTCCGAAATGAAAACAAGGAGCCCACCTTCTGTACAGAACACTGTAGGTTAACAAAGTACGTGTGCAGACGTCAATTTCACTTCGTCCCCATGAAAACCACAGAGAGGCGGCATGATTATTTCCATTTTATAGACAAAGAGATTGGCCCCAAAGAAGTCTGTGCTTTTCCAAGGCTCTGCTTGAGGTCCGTGGAAGAGGAGGACTTGAACACAGGTTTCCCGAGGCCACCAGCCTCCATCTCACCTGGCTGGCAGGGTGCATCCGGCCGCTGGTGGACGTGTGGCATCTCCACCACCGTCACGGGAAGTACTGCTCCGAGCCATGGGTCCCATGACACAGCAGCCTGGCCTGCAGGGCACAGGAAAATCAGATCCCTGGGCCCCCACCCGCTGTGTCTGACTCAACAGGCCTGGGGTGGGGGCCTGAGAATCCCCATCAGAGCGAGTTCCCAGGTGAAGTCCCTGCTGCTGGCGTGGGACCATTCTGACCACACACCACCTCAGAGTACGTGGGAGGAGGCGGAGCTGCCCTCCCGTTCCCTGCCAGCTGCCTCCTTGTGCCAGGGCCTCACCCCTCCCCTCCAGGACGCCGCTGACCACCAGCCAGGACACAGCTCAGTGCCTGGGCTCTTCCTCCAGAGCCTGAGGCCCCGCAGGGACATAACCGACCTCAGTCTGCTGGGCCAAGTCACTCCTTCCTGCTGGCAGCTGCCAGGGCCCCAGTGCCATTCCCACAGGGAGCAGCCAGCCGGACTCCAGTCCAGGGGCAAACACCCGCACGGAGCCAGTTCGGCCTTTCCCGCTCTGCTTCCTGGAAGGCATCCCCAGACTAATTGGCTGAAAAGCGCCTGGGTGCTCTGCCCTTCTATCCACTCAGAGGTCTCTCCTGGGGTCCCTCTTGGGCCTGGAGCCACCTGGGAGTTGGACAAGCTCTTCTGTCCTTAAGTCATTTCAGGCAGGAAAATTACAACCAACTCTGAAAGAACCTAAGTCACCCTTTCCAGACGATTCAGAAATATTTGCTAATCAGAGTCCTCCGAGAGCACGTCAAAGGAGGACAGCGCTCCTCCCATCCTCCTCTCCCAAGCGTGCAGGGATGTGTCCGCACAGAGGGCTCACTCTGGCCCTTCTCCTGCATCCAGGCCCCAGCTCAGGATGCTCCGAGGAGGAGAAAGACCTGGCTTGGAGCTTCTAAGGCCAGTTTCATGTCCGTCCCTGTGTGTGTCTTGCCAACGTGCCCCAGGAGGGCTTTGGCAGAGCACAGGCCTTCTGAGATGAAATGGTCCGAAGGCTGCCGACACCGGCTCAGGTAGGAGCTGGGCTGGTCCCTCCCTGTGGCCCTCGGGTGTGCAGAGATAAGCCATCTTCTCTGAAAACAGCACATTTCTTAAGAAGCTCGATCCCCATGAAACCCTCTGCCTTCATGGTGCTCAGAAGGCCTCACCAGCAGCTGAGAAGTCAGCCACAGGTCGGATGGACACAGGAGAGGCGCATCAGAACTGCCACGATCTTGGAAAGGGCCGTGTCCTTGCGGTCGCACAGCCTCCTGGTCTGCAGTGTCTGGTGAGCACCAGCAGAAGCCAACCTCTCACATGGCGCGAAAGCTGCCAGGGCACTGCCCACGTCTCTGGGAAGTGGAATTCATAAGGTGCCCCACACTCTCCATCTTGGGATCGCTTTCTTAGAGCTGGGTGAGACTGCAGAGGCCACACCCTCCTAACCCGCCCCCACCATAGACGTGGAGGGAAGGGTGTGAAGTTCAGGGACCCAACTGAGGGTGCGGCGACAGGCAGCAGGAGAGTGGCCACCGGCCGCCACGCCGGCTGACCGGAGCCACGGCGCCAAGCTGCCCCGAGAGCTGGAGAGTCCAGGGAGCAAACCGCGCTTCTGTGACATGCGGGTCACCACCTGCCTGCACACACGCTTACCTCACTATCCTCTTGACCACTTTGGAAAGAAGTTGTACTTACCCCCATCTCACAGAAGAAGACTGAGGCTCGGGAAAGCCCAGTGACTGGCTAAGGTCATGAAACTGAATGAGATGGGGCGATGGGCCCAAACCCACACGGTCTTACTCCTGGCCCAGTGCCCTTCCCCTTTACTGCGGTTACCCCACTGGACACGGCAGCAGGAATGACCGTGTGTGTGGACCGAATGGCGCACTGGATGGCAAGGCTGCCGGGGCCAGGCCGCCAGCTGGCTCTGAAACGCTGACTCTCCACAGATCACAGGACCATCACAGGCCTGGCCTTACACCCTCAGCACACAGCAAGTGAGGCGTGGGGGGGTGGGGCTGTGGGGAGTGGGGTTCACGGGACACTCCACACTGGACTAAATACCCACTCAGGGGCTGAGTGGACAGACAGTGACCTCAGGACCGTGGTCAGCTGTCCCTCTGCCTGGCGCACATGTCCCCTTCTCAGGGGGTCTACTCAGACCTCCCAGTGAAAACAGCACCCTCCCCACCAGGGCCCCCGTCTCCCCTCCCCATCTCCGACCATGCTCCCCTGCCGACAGGGCTCCCTGTCTCTCCTACCACAAGAAGGTGGCTTTAGGAGGACAGGACCCCATGCCTGTTTTGGGCACTGATGATACATGTGGTGCCCAGAATAACCCTGGCATCTAGCACATGCTTTGTAAATGTTTTTCCCATATATTTTCCTTTGAAAAAAATGTCAAAGTCTACACAGAACTAGTAAAACTATAGTGAACATTCATCAACCTTCATCTAGATTCAATCCTCATTAACACTTTGCCACATTTTATTTCTCCATGTGTGTGTATCTGTGTGTGTGCCTATGTGTGTGTTAGTCATTCAGTTGTGTCTGACTCTCTGCAACCCCATGGATGAGACCCACGAGGCTCCGCTCTCTGTCCATGGGATTCTCCAGGCAAGAATACTGGGTGGGATTGCCATTCCCTTCTCCAGGGGGTCTTCCCGACCCAGGGATCGAACCCAGGTCTTCTGCATTGCAGGCAGACTCTTTACCGCCTGAGCCACCAGGGAAGCCCGCGTGTGTGTGTGTGTGTGCGTGTGCGTGCGTGCGTGCGCATGTGTGTGTTATATATATATATGTACGTGTCGTGTGTTTTTATGTAGTGTGTGCAATATATACATGTGTGTATTTAAGTATGTGTGTATATCTATTTGTGAGTGCATATACTGGGAGGGATTGGGGGCAGGAGGAGAAGGGGACGACAGAGGATGAGATGGCTGGATGGCATCACTGACTCGATGGACATGAGTCTGAGTGAACTCCAGGACAGAGGGGCCTGGTGTGCTGTGATTCACGGGGTCGCAAAGAGTCGGACACAACTGAGCGACTGAACTGAACCGAACAGAATACATATGTATACACTATATAACTACACAAACACACATGTATTTCTTTTTGGTAAACCAATTTTAAATTAAGGAAAAAAAGTATTGCCTAATAATAAGAACTGTAAAAATTGATGCTTAATGAACAGAAGAATTGATGCTTTTGAATTGTGGTGTTGGGGAAGACTCTTGAGAGTCCCCTGGACTGCAAGGAGATCAAACCAGTCAATCCTAAAGGAAATTAACCCTGAATATTCCTTGGAAGAACTGATGCTGAAGCTCCAATACTTTGGCCACCTGATGTGAAAAACTGACTTATTAGAAAAGATCCTGATGCTGGGAAAGATTGAAGGCAGAAGGAGAAGGGGACGACAGAGGATAAGATGGCTGGATGGCATTACCGACTCAATAGGCAGGAGTTTGAGCGAGGTTCGGGAGTTGGTGATGCACAAGGAAGCCTGGAGTCCACAGGGTACGCAAAGAGAAGGACACGACTGAGCGACTAAATTGAACTGAAGAATAAGAACAGTGCCACACCAGAAACTTCAACTGATACATTATCATACACGTGGTCCGCATTCAAATCTCCCCAGATGTCCTCAAAATATCCTTTACAGCAAGCCCTTAAACATTGTAGGCTGACGGCCCATCATGGATCGGGTACAGCCTCTGTTCCCACATGTCTTTGGCCTCCCTTGACCTCAAGCAGCTTAGTCGACACCTGCTGAAGGAATGGGTGGGTGGGAGAGCCAGGCTAGGATAGTCTTCCAGAGCAGCCAGTGGGGGAGCTGGGGGGTTTCCCCTATGCCTCTCTCTTCTGCATCAAATCCCCCAGCACCTCCACACGGGACGTGTCTCACTGTACGCCCCCCATCCAGGTTCCTGGACTACTGTTTCTCACCACCCACCCATGGGGGAGGGAGGCTGTCCCTGAAGCCCTCACCCCACGCGAGTTTCCATTATCCTCCAATACCGATTCTTCTCTCTCAAGACACAGGGCTTTCTCTACTGCCCTTGGCTCACATCATAAAACATAAACGCAGAAGGCTGAATGTGTGGCCTGGCTCGTGGCAAAGCTGTCGGCAGGGGCAGGGGGACACTTCTGCTCGAAGGAGGTGTGTCTGGGGTCACCAACGGGGCCGTGCGTCCTTGGTAGCCCAGAAGGCTGCTTGCTCCGTAAAAGCCAATTGTGGCTATTATGAGGCTATTACTGGCGTGAGCCGTTAGATGCTCAAAACACAGGAAAACTGCTCTGGGAGAGGGCAGGAGGAAGAACCCAAGAGAGACATAAAAAGGCAATAGGATTTAGAGAGCACTCTTAGGAGAGAAGAGGGATGATGGATGGAATGGGAAGGGGACGAAGGGAGGGGGAGACAGGCCAGGAGGGAGGGGAACATGCTAGATGTGGGAAGAGGGCAGGAGAGAGTCAGAACCTCAGATCAAGGGGGACCAGTGCACTTGACTTTGCTCAGTGGTAGGCAGATGTGCGGACAGCAGCGGTCCCAGAGCAAGCCTGGGGGAGAGGGCGGGAAGGGTCTGAGGAGGGCAGAGAGCAGGCTCAGGAAGCTAGGAAGCGCGCCTCCACTGGGCACCAGCGGGAATGGACACAGGCCCAGGGGCTGATTAGAAACCAGCAGGCTTCCCTCGTCTCTCTTTTGTGAAATCTCGGCCCATCCTATGGACCAAGAGGAAACCAAATCCTGTGGCTGCCCCACACTGGGACCCCCTGCCGGCCCCCGTTACCCTGCTGGTGCCCGCCCTGAGAACGTCCGACAGTGGGTCTCTTGACGGTGCCCAAGCATGACGAGATGGTATGAATCACATTTGCCTAGACTCCCACCACCCCCTCCCTTTCCAGTATCACTGGAGCCCAGAGTTGGTGACAGCCCCCACTGCGGACACCGACCATCTAATTTCCTCGTCTCCTGGGGGCTCTAAATCCAGCCCCCCTGACCTGCCGGCAGGAGAGATGACCTCCCATTTGTCCTGCTTATCACTGGTAATAACCATTAGGGACAACGGCAGGCGCGCGCACCTGCTGCCCACTAGGATGGCAGATCGGGTCTCCGCAGGAGGCCAGGGATGCAAATCTCCTTGTCCTTTTCATCACCGCCTCACTCCCAGGCACTCACCCGCATGGACGCCCCCGAACCAGGGGATGCGGGGGACCTGAGCCAGGGAGACGAGCGTGCCCCGCCCCCAGGCGAGTTAGCCGCCCCGGGTCCAGGGGTTGAGCAGATGCTGTCACGCAGTCGGCTGTCAGGCTGATGAAAAGACACAGTGCTGCTGAACCCTCGCTGCGGCCCCGCCCTGTGTGCAGAGGCCGAGGCTCAGGACACTGGATGAAGAAGCAGGGGTGAGATCTTTCTGCATGAGCCCTTCTTTATGGGGAGCGTTTTCACAGCCGCCCTCGTGGTCCCCGAGACGGTCCCCAGTGGACATCGGGGACAGAACCCGTGGCAGGGCTGGCACAGCATTGTGCATCCCACATCCCAAGTTTGCGCCATCCCCTCTCCCGGGGTCCCCCCCGACCAAGGGCCTCTGAGCGCCCTGATCCGAGGGTCCCTGCAGGGGCTGGGCCTCCCTGGGGCTGTGGGAGGCGGAGGGCGCTCCCGAGGCCGGGCCGCCAGCAGCCAGCAGCCAGCCGGCCCAGCCCTGCTGTAAAGTATTAACTCATACTGAACACAGTTTGTCTCCGAGGACCCTCTTGGCCCCTTCGTCATCCTGTGCTGACATTTTAATCGTGCTTTTGTGGGAGCCGGCTGGCAGTTTGTCATCAGGAATGGCGCGGCGAGGGGCCAGAGCGCGTTGCTGGCTGTGGCTGCTGCTGAGGGAAGCAGCCCATTCTGACAGACTGAGCAATAATCTGAACTTACTGCGCCGAGCCTGTGGGACACCAGCCGGGCCGCTTTATCTTCTTCATTAAAGTGCGCTCAAAAAAAAAATCCATTTTCCTTTAAAGTCTCAGGAACAGATGGAGTAAAATTAATTGCGCCATTAAGTCCCGATAGACAATACCAGAGTGGTTTTCTTTCAACTGTGCATGTGTGTTACAAAGTGCTCTTCGTAAAAGGCAATTACTGCAACATTTGCCATAAAATAAAGGTTGCTTTAATGGGCAATAAACACAGGCTTCAAATTTTGTATGAAATGGGTCTCCAAAGGGCGCTGTTAGAGGCGGCTCAAAGGCACGGCTGACTTCAGGATTTCTGCTCCGGCTCCGGCTCAGCCCGTTCCGAGAACAATGCATCCCCACCCTTGGATGTATTCTGATAGAATGATGGATGTGACGTGCTCGCGGCATGGGCCTCTCCAGCCAGATTTTTCTGGTCAGCAAATGGCAGGCGGGAGAGAGCAGGAGAGAAAGAGAGACACAGTGGGGGTGGGGGGAAGAGAGAGAGAGAGAGGTGTTCACCAGGGTGTCCTCAGGGCGGCACCCACTGGCTGAGGAAGGAGCCAGTTAAAGCAATAGGCCCAGTTCGCAGGGATGGAGTCGGGCATTTACTCCTCTTCCACCTCACAGGCCTGCTTGAGGGTTTCCAGTGGATTCCCGGAAGGAGGGTGTAGTGAGAAATCTGTATTTCTGTATATTCAGGGCCCTTTAGGACCAAGATTTGGCAAAGAGGGGAAGAGGCTGTGCTTTACAACTGAGATGAAGATGGAGCTGCGGGTCGCTCAGCAGACTGATGACCAGGCACCCGGCCAGAGCCCAGCTCACCGCCCCTCTGAGGACAGTGGCCGGGGCTGTTTAAGGGACCCCAGAGCACGCGCACAGCACAGATCTCCACGCCAAGTGCATGGGGCTGGCTTTTCTCAGTCCTGTGCCCCTTTGAACTGCACCCCCCACCCCCACCGCCGCTTCATATCAATCCTTCCTGTTCACGGATCCAAGCTCTTCAGACATGGTTGGATGGGGGGCAGGAATGCCAAGAAGACCAGAGACTCATTTCAATCCACTATATTTCTACATTTCAGTAATTACAAAGTTAGCATAACACATAAATGATCCATTAATTGAAATATGGACTACACCAACTCCAATATTTATGGGATAAATCCATATTTCATTAAACAAATCCAATAAGCAAATATATCACGGAGAACAGGAGAGCATTTTTATTTAAGTATGGGAGCAGGGGCTAAAGGACCATTTCCTGCCCAAAGTACAGACTGAGAGCTTAAGAAACAAACAAACAAAAGAACCCTTAGCCCATGTGGAGTTTGACGGGGCTGATGAGACCGAGAAGCTGGTGCTGATGAAAATTAGCTTCAAGGGAATCGGGGGTCAGTTCCTAGGTCAGGGCTCGGGGGGGCCCAGGGAGCCCCAGCAGCCACCAGCCGCCATGAGGCAGGAGGTGCTATTTCTGCTCAGACTACGGAGGGGATGGCGAGAGGCCACATGGATGCTTTGGCTGCTCCGAGGAAGGCAGGGCAGGCTTCTAGCTGTGTTTTAAAAGAGAGGTGGTTTTTGCACTGAGCCATGCACCCTGCAGCCCGACCTCTTCTTTGGTGTGTTTCCTTCTCTGACGTTGGCAAGGGGTGATATCTATGGGAGCCCAGCCAACCTGACTCCCTCAGCACAGACGTGAGTTGCCACTGGAACCTGGGCTGTCAGAGAACCGCTTCCTTCCTCTGTGGCTCTCCGGCTGGCATTCCCTTGCATCCAAATGGCATCACTGCCCGCCCCCAACACCTGCCTCCTTGTGCACCCCAGGCAACCTTTGTGCCTCGACCCCTCCTCTTCCTTCATCCCTGCTGTCCATCCTGAAGGTCCTTGTGTCCACCTTCTTAGCCACGTCTTAGCTCAGACCCCATCACCTCACCTGGCTGTCCTGGCTTCTTAACCCGTCTGCTGCTCCAGCCTGACCTCTGCTAACCGCTTCTCAAGGTGACTGAGTGGGCAGAGATGAGAGTTTCCATATACTCGTTTTTGCCTGGGAAAATTCTGGTGAATGAATTATCTCCTGGGCGGGGGGGTGGGGGGGGAGTGGCGATAACTAGGAATAGTATACTCTTTCACAGTGTCCCAGTGGGGAGATTATAATCCCAGTTAAAACTCATGGCAGCCCACTGCATCCACAACTCCTGTAAGTTTCAGGAAAACCCGAAGTTCCTTAAGCTTCAGGTCCAGTTTTGCAGGGCTCCAAGCTTATATAATGTGGGGTGCCCAGATCAGATACAAATTTAATGCAAGATATAAAATTATTATAAAGATTTACCATATATGAAGAATTGATGCTTTTGAACTGTGGTGTTGGAGAAGACTCTTGAGGGTCCCTTGGACTGCAAGGAGATCCAACCAGTCCATTCTAAAGGAGATCAGGTATAATATCGTATATGAAATGAGTCGCCAGTCCAGGTTTGATGCATGATACTGGATGCTTGGGGCTGGTGCACTGGGATGACCCAGAGGAATGGTATGGGGAGGGAGGAGGGTTCAGGATGGGGAACACATGTATACCTGTGGCAGATTCATTTTGATATATGGCAAGACCAATACAATATTGTAAAGTTAAATAAAACAAAATTAAATAAATAAATAAAGGAGATCAGTCCTGGGTGTTCACTGGAAGGACTGATGCTAAAGCTAAAACTCCAATACTTTGGCCACCTCATGCAAAGAGTTGACTCACTGGAAAAGACCCTGATGCTGGGAGGGATTGGGGGCAGGAGGAGAAGGGGACGACAGAGGATGAGATGGCTGCATGGCATGACCGACTAGATAGACGTGAGTCTGAGTGAACTCCGGGAGTTGGTGATGGACAGGGAGGCCTGGCGTGCTGCGATTCATGGGGTTGCAAGGAGTCGGACACGACTGAGTGACTAAACTGAACTGATATATAGGAACAAAAGTAACAAAGCCACATGAAGACACTGCTGGAGGCCCTGCAGGGGCTCAGAAGGGGCCTGGACAGTGAGAGGTCTTCCAGCTTGAGCTTCCACAGCCTCTTGGTCAATCTGCCCTGACCTGGAACATGAGGAGTAGGTCTGTGACCTGGCCTCAGCCTAACTCTTCAAGCTGCCTCTTGACGCTGCCCCGTCCAACCCGCAACTCCCAGTGTACGGCTCCCCACCCTCGTGCCCTGTGCTCCCCGACGCTCCAACGCCATGACCGCGCATGGTTAGGTCAGCGTGCTGCCTTCTCCCCCTTCCACCCCGTGCCCCCCTCTCTTCCCTCGGCCAGGCAAAGGGCAAGGGAGAAAGCACCCTTGCAAATGTCTCTGCAACTTTCAGAACTCAGCTCTGTCATCATTTCCTCCAGACAGCCTCTTCTGATGACGTCAGGCAGGACTTGGGACCCTTCCTCAGAAGCTCCCATAACATCCTGACTGTTCTTACCCCACCCTGACTGCACAGTGCAGAAATGAGCTGTCTTTTCTTCCACTGAGTACACAGTAGATGCTAAATACATATCTAATGACTGGATAGGCAAGCCTGAGATGAAAGCAACCTTTGCCTTATGCGATCCCTGCTAAGGCTAGGCATTGAGGCTACATGCTGTACTTGGAATGGGATGGGGAAGTGGTAGAACGGGAGCCAATGCTACACCACAGGGTGCCAACTCCACTCTCTCTCAACCAGAGCAGTTACCAAAGCACACTTCGATTGGCTGTTGGCAGGGATGGGATAATGAGCCAGTACTAACCCATATCGGAAGCCTAGCTCAGTAGTTCTCAGCTAGCTTTGCACATTAAAAAATATCAAAAGTGGGACTTTCCTGGTGCTTCAGGGGTTAAGAATCCACCGTGCGATGCAGAAGATGTGGGTTTGATTCCTGGTCAAGGAACTAACATCCCACATGCCATGGGGCAACTAAACCCACTCTCCACAACTAGAGAAGCCCACACACCACAGTGAAAATACCATGTGTTGCAACCAAGATCTGATGCAGCCACATAAATAAAGAAATATTTAAAATAATAAAATAGGTTTAAAAAATTTGAAGTATTTTAAAAAATGTATTTCGTTGCTGCTTGGTACCTAGCCCCAGAGATTACTTTTTTACATGGTGGAATCCAGTCATCAATGGGCTTCCCAGGGGGCGCCAGTGGTGAAGAACCCACCTGCCAATGCAGGAGACTTAAGAAACCTGGGTTTGATCCCTGGGTCGGGAAGATCCCCTGGAGAAAGGAATGGCAAGCCACTCCAGTATTCTTGCCTTGGAGAATCCCATGGACAGAGGGGTCCATGGGGTCGCACAGAGTCATCAATACCTTTAAGAAGCTCTCCAGATGATTTTAGAGTTGAAAAACAATGCCCTAACCAATCCCATATTAATCTAAATCTCCCATTTAAAATATATTTTTACGCACAAATTTAGATCTGCTCACAGTTACCTGCCTATCTTCAGTCAATACTATACACGGCCTATCTGAGTCACTTTCTCAGCATGAGTGAGCACCCGTTGTTGAGTGTCTGGGCAGAGGGCCGTGGCGACTTTGCACGCCACCCCCCACCATTCAGTCGCAAATGCTTTGTGAGTGTTTGATACAAAACACTCACAGGAAATACACAAGAGTAAGACTTAGTCCTTATCCTCGAGGAGCTTGCAATATTTTAGATCAAACCACAATGAAACTTGACAGCAAAAGAGCATTCACCAGCCTGTCATGTACCAGTGACAAGTGCTCTGTGTAAGGCTGTCCCTCCACGGCAGATCTGTGATGGCCAAGAAGTCTGTGAAACTCAAGATGTTGGATTGGTGGAGGAAAGAGGGACGGACACTAACAGCTATAAGTCAGGAAGTAACTCTCAAGTCACACTGGATACTCATTCATTCATTCCTTCTATCTACTGACATACGTGTGTTTCAAACACGTATGACGTGCAACACACGATGGTGAGTTCCACAGATACGGGGTGCAGGAGATGGAGATGACCCCCTGGCCCGGTGGAACACAGGATATAAAAGAGGCTCTAATGCATCATGCATTGAAGTCCCCAACTGCCATTGTAGTTAAGGCTATAAAGGGAAAGTCCAGGGTCCTCGGATGTGAAAGAAACTTAAAAGTCAAGGGCCACAGAGATCTATGTTTCAAGAGCATAGCCGGTCATGTGCTTAACTTTAGTGGTAAATCCTTCCACGTGGAGGGTCAGAAACAGCCTGGGAAGGAAGCCGGTGAGCAGAGGAGAGCTACGGCTTAGCTTATCCTCCCCGCTGGGCCACATTCTCTCTCACTGGCAGAGAAATAACCTGTAGGGACTTGCACAGTGCCATGTGCAGATGGGGTTTAATGAATGTGGTGATGATAATGATGATAATTATTCAAATTCCTTCCTATCTCTCCACCCCAGGGAGGCCAGTGCTGCCTTTTGTCATCTGACTAAATTTGAGAGGTGACCCTCCTTCCTCAGTTTTGTGTGTGACGTCTTCCCACGCCTGGCACAGTGTTTCTCTGCTGCATGTCATCACTCGTGTCAGCATGTGCTCGGCAGTGTGCTACACAGAAAAACGAGATTGTCAGGAGGGGCCCTCCTGACACGGAGGACAGGGCTGGGGCTGCGGCTGGCACAAGGAGCACCTTAAAACCAGAAATACCAAGCGTGAGGACCAGGTGAGAGAATCTGCATTCATTTGTTTACACTCCACCTCCTTCAGGAAAAAGTTTAAGGAGAACTAAAATGAACAGATACACATAAAAGGTATTAAAATTGAAACAGAAAGTCAAAATCTGATTAAGGAAGAGAAATCAAAACCTATTTGCAGGGCAGGAACAGAAATGCAGAGGGAGAGAACAGACACTGTGGATGCGGGGTAAGGGGAGGGGAAGCATCGACATATATACGTTTCCGAGTGTAAAACCGAGAATTAGTGGGGAGCTGCTGTGCAGCGCAGGGAGCTCTGCTCGCTGCTCTGTGATGACCCAGAAGCATGGGATGGAGTGGGAGGGAGGCTCAGGAGGGAGGGGACATATGTATACATATAGCTGATTCACATTGTACGGCAGAAACTAACACAGCATCGTTAAGCAATTATGAAGGCAAAGTGTTAGGCGCTCAGTCCTGTCTGGACTCTTTGCCACCCCATGGATTATAGCCCACCAGGCTCCTCTTGTCCATGGAACTCTCCAGGCAAGAATCCTGGAGTGGGTTGCCATTCCTCTTATACTCCAATTTTTAAAAAGGCTAAAAAAAAACAAAAAAACACAGAACCACGAGACCAAGCACCGAATTTAACTCTGGCCTTTCCAGAAGATGGGGCAGAAGAGGAAGGCGGGATCAGGTAATCTGTACTCCCCAGTGGGAGAGAACTCTACAGTTCTCCCAGAGAGACGCTAACATCCTGACTGGTCCACAACACCTTGCATGGATGGTCACTGTCTTCATAGCAGACACATGTTATCACCACCTCGGCTTTTGAAAAGTATCGGTAAGTCCAAGGGATAAACATTAAAGTAGGATCTATCAAAGATAATTCAACTAAAGAAGATAAGCTACTGTCCTCTAAGCCTGTGCTTTCCTGGGGACCACCTGGGGGAGGGAGCAGAGCCCTCCGCTGACCTGTCACGAACAGAACTTCTCTCCCGCTGACTTCAGGAAGCGCTGGAGAGAACCCTGCAAGGGGCACCCCGGACAGTGCTCAGACGCTGCTGACCCTCACGCTCCAGATGCCCGGGACGGATGACGTCCTGAGCAGAGGCAACGCTGAAAGCCCGGCCAGCCCTCCTCCTTCTCCCCATGGAGACCAGCGATGAAGGTCCTTCAGGAAAGCCTCCAGGTGCCTCTGTGAATGGCTCTGGGTCCACTGACGCCCGCACAGTTGACATGCTGAGACTTTAGAATGCTGATGGTCAAAAGAATTACCCGTGATGATGAAAATGGTCCCAGGTGGCACAGTGGATAAGAATCCGCCACCAAGGCAGGAGACATGGGTTCGATTCCTGGTCTGGGAAGATTCCACATGTAGAGCAACTGAGCCTGCAAACGGTTAACTACTGAGCCCATGTGCTGCAGCTACTGAAGCCTGCAAGTCTTGAGTCTGTGCTCCGCAACGAGAGAAGCCGCTGCAATGGGAAGCCTGCACACCGCAAAGAAGAGTGGCCCCTGCTTGCTGCAACTAGAGAATGCCCATGCAGAGCCATGAAGGCTCGGTGCAGCAAAAAATAAACAAAACAGTCGTATCTGCACTGTCTGATATAGCAGCCACTAGTCACCTGTGGCTATCAGGAGCTACCTCACTGAGTAACTGATGTTTAGATTTTATTTAATGTTCTTTCCTGTAATCATGTGATTACAGGATGTGAGAGTTGGGCTGTAAAGAAAGCTGAGTGCCGAAGAATTGATGCTTTTAAACTGTGGTGATGGAGAAGATTCTTGAGAGTCCCTTGGACAGCAAGGAGATCCAACCAGTCCATCCTAAAGGACATCAGTCTTGAATATTCACTGGAAGGATGGTGAAGCTGAAACTCCAATACTTTGGCCATCTGATGCCAAGTACTGACTCATTGGAAAAGACCCTGATGCTGGGAAAGATTGAAGGCAGGAGGAGAAGGGGATGACAGAGGATGAGATGGTTGGATGGCATCACCGACTCAACGGACATGAGTCTGAACAAGCTCTGGGAGTTGGTGATGAACAGGCAAGCCTGGCGTGGTATAGTCCATGGGGTCACAAAGAGTCACACATGACTGAGTGACTGAACTGAACTGTTTATTTAATGTTAATTAATTTAACTTAAATAGCCACACATTACTAGTGGCCACGGACTAGACAGAGCAACCCTAAAGATCCACATCTCGGAATTGGTTTGCAAAGTTTCCTAACAGGCATTGCTCATACCCCACTGTGGTCATAGATAAATCTCAGGGACGCTCTTGAGAGCCTCATAGGAGAAGTCAGAAACCAAAGACTTCTCCCAGGCACTTGAGTAAACTGGTCTGCTCAATGAAACTATTTAGTACTGACCAAACACACTTTGGAGAACGTTTGCCAAACACAACAGTTGAGGTTTTGACGAACCGGAGGTTGGGCCATTCTGGAATTGGGTAACTGTGGGGCCCAAATGCCTCCCACAGTCACTCCTAATTCCCATATAATCCCCAGTCGTAAAGCCCCGCCAGGCACACAAGCACCCTTCCTAATTGCCGAGGCAGGAGGGCACCAGAGAGTTCATCCGCATGTGGTAATTAACTCCCACCTTAGTGGTCAAGAATAAAACACATCTCTGTTTTCAACACTCGCGATTAAGATCTGCCATGTCTGGAGGTCGTTTTGGCCTCCCCCTGACTCCTGGAGAGCTAATAAAACTCAGCCTTCACAAGAGTATCCATGGCCAATGATTCTAGTGAAGTCTGGCCCTTAGCTGACTTCAGTCCGCAAAGAGAAAGGCCAAAGAAAGACGCGTGAAAGCTGCCAACGGCTCTGGATCCATTTTTCCATATGTTGAAAGAGCACGACCGCTACACAAGATGTTTAGAAATGTGACTTAAGTTTTGTCATAATGCATTAAAGCTGACTTCAGGGGGAAAAACATTATAAACCTTTTTCTAGTCTCATATATAATAACCAATATGACTCTGGATTACTGAAGAACATTCTTGGCAAGAGTGAACGAAGGGATTACAGAAGAGAAGCCGGGTGATGGAACTGGAGGGAGCTGTGATTCCAAGGAAGGCTGGGAGTTAGCGGGAGGGCAGGAGGACCCGGGCCTGAGCTGTAGCCGTGGGGACGACGAGCACTATGGGATCTGGCTGAACACCATGTTCTGCTTGGCAAGAGGTGCTGCCCAACAAACACCCAGGCACTAACCCAAAGAAGCCCAGGTCCCGTGGCGGGATGGGGTGAGAACTGAGGAACAGAGGCCTATGGCAGCCCCTTGGGGCCCGGGGCAATACAGGCCAAAGATGAACTTAACAAGAGCTCAGAGAAAAGGGATTTCGTGAGACACCACAGAGAAATGAAGTTGCCTGGATGCCTCTACTCCAAGGTTAGCCTGAAGAACTCAGTATGAACACATCTTTAAAAAGCCTATGCTCGAGGTAGCTCAAACAGAAAAGAATATCTGCCTGCAATGCAGAGAACTGGGTTCAATCCCTGGGTTGGAAAGATCCCCTGAAGAAGGGAATGGCTACCCATTCCACTACTCTTGCCTGGAGAATCTCATATGTAATAACCAATATGACTCTGGATTACTGAAGAACATTCTTGGCAAGAGTGAATGAAGGGATTACAGAAGAGAAGCTGGGTGACAGAACTGGAGGGAGCTGTGATTCCAAGGAAGGCTGGGAGTTGGCAGGAGGACCCTGCCATGGACAGAGAAGCCTGGTGGGCTACGGTACGTGGGATAGCAAAGAGTCGGACACGACTGAGTGACTAACACTTTCACTTTCAAGTCGGCCTCAGCATCAGGCAACACTCAGCAAGTCTCTGAAGCTGTCTGCCTCGTCTGCCGCGGTGAGTGCTAGACCTTCTTCAGTAACCTCTGCTGTTGCTCTGATCTAGTTCAGACAACAGCATCTGTCTAAACAGAATTGCAGCTAAACATTTTTGCAGACTAAGGTTCTCAGCCTAATAATATCCCTCCATGAGGGATATTATTGCCCCTCTTTTCTGAAAACCAAATCTGATGCAAGACAACAAACTTAGAAAAACTAATGGGACTATAATTTTTGAGGAAGGCAAGGGCTGTCCTTTGGGTTACACTTTGGGTTAATCCGGAGAAACCTGCAAATGAAGAGAAAATTGATGGGTATAACTTGGAAAGAACTGGGCTCAGTTTTCAGAGCGGGAGGGTGGCAAGTCACCTCCCCTTTGAGATGATCGTTCTGTGGTGACCAAACGCCTGAGACGTGGGAGAAAGGAGAACTCCCAGACGTCAGGCACCTGGGTACTGCAGAGGCCACCCTGCGGGCAAGCTTTCACCCTTTCCCTCACTGCCTCTTTGCCCAGTGCTGGAAAGGATGAGCAGCAAAGAACAAAAACAACAGAGGCCGCAAAGCAGTGCTAGCCAGCAAGCATGAGGCAATGGAGCCCAGCGGAGTTCTTCTCCCTAAAGGGAAATTGGAGACAGATGTGCCATCAGAAGGCTCCTAGAAGCTGTGCCTGGAGCTGAAATGGAATGAATGAAAAGGGTGGAAAAGCCTTGTGAAGTCATGGCACACTGACCTGGGGGCCTCAGGGGGTCAAGATTCAGGACCATCACAGGGAAGCAGCCAAGGCATGTCCAGCCCTGCAAGAGCCCAGGGCCTTGACCACAGAAAGTGTGTCTCAGGCAATGGGTTTCCTGAGCAGGTAAGTCAGGGGTGGGGCTGTGTGACATGGAAGGACGTCTCACTTTGTAGGAATGTGAGCTCAGGTTCCCAGACCAGTTAGTAGAGAGGTGTCGTTACGCTTTCGGCTTCACTTTGACCAACTCTAAACCATAAAGGCTGAGGGCTGAAGAACTGATGGTTCTGAACTGTGGTGCTGGAGAAGACCCTCGAGAGGCCCTTGGACTGCAAGGAGATCAAATCAGTCAATCCTAAAGGAAATCAACCTCGAATATTCATTGGAAGGGCTGATGCTGACTTCAAAGGTCCAATCCTTTGGCCACCTGCTGCGAACAGCTGACTCACTGGAAAAGACCCTGATGCTGGGAAAGATTGAGGGCAGGAGAAGGGGGCGACAGAGGTTGAGATGGTTGGACGGCATCACCGACTCAATGGACATGAGTCTGAGCAAACTCCAAGAGATAGTGAAGGACAGGGAAGCCTGGCGTGCTGCAGTTCATAGGGTTGCAAAGAGTCGGACATAACTTAGCGACTGAGCAACAAACAATGTGCATCTATGGGATACAGGACTCCATCTGCCAGTGGCCCTATTCTCTGGGCCATTTCCCAGGAGTGTCTCTTCCGTAAACTGAGGCACACCAGCGCCATGTGCTCAGAGAAGAAAGCGCTTAAAGGAGGCCACGTTCCTCCCCTTGGCCCAGGCGCTCCTGTCCACGAGAGCAGGTGACGGGGCCCCTGCCGAGAGGCCGGCGGGGTGGAGGCGCCAGGTGGGGACGGCGCTGTGCGGCGGCCTCTGCCACTGTCTTCAGAGTCCCTCCTGCCCTCCAGCTCTGCAGCTGGGACCCAAGTACCCCACAGGGTCAGTGGGCCCTGGGGGCGAGCCCACCTCTAAGGAAGCACAGGAGACGCCTCCATGAGCAACCTGAGTTGGGGAAGGGGAGAAAGTCATAAAACAGGACATCGGCGAATTCCCTCTTCTACTTGCTCAGAGTCATTTTCTCCAAACAGGAGGCCCCCTCACCAACTGCCTGCCTGCCTCTACTCAAAGGCTAATGATTCCATAAGGGTCAAACAGCAGCCAGGACAATAGCCTCTTAAAAACAAAATGCCAGGATTATACATTATTATTTTTATTTTCCCCCTCTTGGCTGCTCCTTTTTTTTTTTTTTCCCTTTACCTTGACCAGCACTTCTAATTATTTTAGAGGGAAGAGGGAAGATAGGAAATCAAAAGATCTGGTTCAAAACACAGCTCTCTCCCCCTCCTCCTGGGGTGAGCTCATCTCCTGTGAGATAATAAGCATGAAGTGGATGCCAGGCTGCACGCACTCCCCAGACAATGGCTGGGGAGAAAAAGGCAGCAACGCACACACGGGAGGCTGGCAACCCGCTGTCCGCGAAGGGTTAAAGCCCACAGCGTCCTCCGGCCGTTCCAGAAAGAACACAAAGCTCAGTGGGGCCGGGAGGAAACTCCCACAGGGTCCTTATTAAAACGGATCAAGTCACACATGTCGATATCCCCATTTCATAGATGCTGTAATTTGTTTGACAGGAGTGAATCCTGCTGATCCAAGTCAGGGCAAGGGAGGGGAAAAAAAAAAAAAAGTCTGCTAGAAAGGGAGACCCATAGAGAGCCTGGTGTTTTCTGCATCTGGCCTTTAGAAGAAAGCCTCAGGTCCACCGGATCAGCCGTGCTTTGAAAACAGGGCGGGTCCCAAACAGAAGTCTGTCCTTAGGCGCACACACACACACACACACACACACACACACACACGGTGTGTACGACACACACAGGGCGCATTGTTCTGATCTTAACTGTGAGATGTTAGAAACGGTACAATAAAGCCTTTTCGGTTCCCAGCGGAGAACAGGATCAAACCCCGCTCTCCCTCTGGTGATCCTGATAAAGGCAGTGCCGGTGTTCTAACAAAATGCGCTGCGGTTAACTGTGCCTTCCTTCCACTCTTGTTCGTCTTTTGTGTTTTTCTTTCTTTCTTTTTTTCCCTTGCTCTCTCTCTCCCTGTCTTCCCTTCTCTCTTCCTGTCTCTGTCCCTTGCCAAAGGCATTAAAAATGAGAATTAAAGATGAGAACCACTCCACCGAGCATGGGGTGGGGGTGGATACTAATCCACTGGCCCTGCTTTGCTGGGAAAGCAGGTTTTGAATAAGGCCCCTGACACAGAGGAGATGAGTTTAGTGATCACAGTTTAATTCTGAATAGGGCACAGCATGCTCTGCAGATATGAAACAGACAATATGGGGCAAACAGGCCTTTTTGGAATTGGTTTCTCCTCTTGGTTAATGAGGGTCAGGGGAGAATGAAGGAACAAACCGGGATGCTTGGTACAACCCAGGAGGCTGACCCCTTGAGGGAGATGCTGATGGAGTGGGGCCAGGGCCACCTCTGTGGTCCCTCGGGGCCTCTGAAATCACAGAAGGTTAGAGAGGAAGTCAGGAGCTGAGAGGGTCCTCCGAGACCTGCCAGCCCCACTCCCTCTGCAGCTCCCTTGAGGCAAGGCGACTTGCCCAGAGAGACAGAAAAACCTGGGCAACGGCCTGGCTTCTCCTGAGGCCTCCTGGGCCCATCCCCGGTCCCTGCTAGACTAGTTAATGCCTTGTTCTCTCGGCCTGTAAGGATGGAACTGGAACCAGCAATCGGAGTGCTGGTAGGTGCTCAAAGCCTGCTTTGAGAGGCAGGAAAGGATGCCCACTCTCTTATCTCAGAGCTTCCTTTGAAGGTTCTTCATAACCCTTACATGGAGTTATTTTGGCTTTGGTTTGTTTGCCCATTTTCCAAGTTGTCGGGATAAATTTCCCGAAGATCTGAAGCAGAAAGACAAGCATTTAAAATGGAGATACTGGGCATCAATAGCCGCTTTTACATGAAAAGTAAATTCTCTGTTATGCATAAGGGTTAAATTCCCTCTGATGGTGGGTGTGGAGACAGGAGAAAGCAAAGAACAGTACATAAATTTCTGCGAAAGTTGATTTCACCACAAGAGAGATCAAAGGAAACTATTAGCAAGGTGAAAAGACAGCCTTCAGAATGGGAGAAAATAATAGCAAATGAAGCAACCGACAAACAACTAATCTCAAAAATATACAAGCAACTCCTACAGCTCAACTCCAGAAAAATAAACGACCCAATCAAAAAATGGGCCAAAGAACTAAATAGACATTTCTCCAAAAAAGACATACAGATGGCTAACAAACACATGAAAAGATGCTCAACATCACTCATTATCAGAGAAATGCAAATCAAAACCACTATGAGGTACCATTTCACACCAGTCAGAATGGCTGCGATCCAAAAGTCTACAAATAATAAATGCTGGAGAGGGTGTGGAGAAAAGGGAACCCTCTTACACTGTTGGTGGGAATGCAAACTAGTACAGCCACTATGGAGAACAGTGTGGAGATTCCTTAAAAAACTGGAAATAGAATTGCCTTATGATCCAGCAACCCCACTGCTGGGCATACACACTGAGGAAACCAGAAGGGAAAGAGACACGTGTACCCCAATGTTCATCGCAGCACTGTTTATAATAGCCAAGACGTGGAAGCAACCTAGATGTCCATCAGCAGATGAATGGATAAAGAAAGCTGTGGTACATATACACAATGGAGTATTACTCTGCCATTAAAAAGAATACATTTGAATCAGTTCTAATGAGGTGGATGAAACTGGAGCCTATTATACAGAGTGAAGTAAGCCAGAAGGAAAAACATAAATACAGTATACTAACGCATATATATGGAATTTAGAAAGATGGTAACAATAACCCGGTGTACGAGACAGCAAAAGAGACACTGATGTATAGAACAGTCTTATGGACTCTGTGGGAGAGGGAGAGGGTGGGAAGATGTGGGAGAATGGCAATGAAACATGTAAAATATCATGTAGGAAACGAGTTGCCAGTCCAGGTTCGATGCATGATGCTGGATGCTTGGGGCTGGTCCACTGGGACGGCCCAGAGGGATGGTATGGGGAGGGAGGAGGGAGGAGGGTTCGGGATGGGGAACACATGTATACCTGTGGCGGATTCATTTTGATATTTGGCAAAACTAATACAATTATGTAAAGTTTAAAAATAAAATAAAATTGGAAGAATAAAAAAAAAAAAAGAGAGATCAAAGAAGTTGGCAGGGATGTTCCTCCTTTGCAGATTAAAAAACAAGGGTAACAAAGACTCTTCCTTGAATGCAGATGTAACGCCAGGAGTTACAACAGCCGGAGTGAAGCCAGGAGGGAAAGGCAGAGAAAGTCTCGAAGGTGCTGGTCCGTACGCTGAGCCATGGGACCAATGGCGGCCTTAGCCTAGCTGTAGTTTTTTTTTTTTTTAACAAGGTGAGAAAAAGAAATCCTAAGTTGTTTCAGATGCTGCTGGTCAAGCTTCCTAATACTTGCAGCTAAATGCACTTCTAAGCAACACAAAGGCCAGGACTACTGACTGGATCCTTCTTTCTCCTTTTCACCTCTGGTCTCTAAGGAGCAAGTGTCCTCCTTCTGCTACTAAAAATTCTCCTCTGTTCTTAATTCTGTCCCTTAAGACCTCCTTGGGGACCTTGTTCCATCAGTAATCCCTTATTCCCTCTCCAATAATTCCAACTCAACCTAAAAACACAATCAAGTTTCTCCAATCTCAAAAAAAAAAAAATTTCATTTTACCCCCTTCTGCGAGGAAAATATCTTTGGGTTCAGCGAGCATATTTACTTAAAGACTTGTGACTTTAACCTTGACCACTTGCTTGTTCACTTTTTCGCGTGGTAACGATGTACTGAGCAGACCAATGTGCAAGGCGTCATGCAAGACACAGGGGGCTCCACGGGATGCGGGAGCAGACCTGGGCTTGCCTTTGGGGAGCCTCGGGTCGTCAGCTCATCACACCACAAATGCAAGACGTGAAGCAAGAGGAGCTTCACACCTCCACTGAGCCCACATGGTGCCCCTGGGCAGCCACAAGGCCCTGTCGTATACTTATCAGAGCCAAACGGTACCTCACCCGTCAGTCATGGGTAAGAGAGTGGCCTTCAGGCTGGCACCCGAGTTAGGTCCTGGCTCCTCTGTGAGGTACTTACGTGATGCTGAGGGGACTCTGAGCCAAGTGTCCTCACCTGCCTGGGGCTGAGGCTGTTCCCTCCAACCCCGCCTTCAGATGACACAAGACATGGCGTCAAGAGTTCGGCACAGCGTCTGGCAGAGCGCACCTGCTGAAGGGCAGCCATGAGCACTCTTGCTGTTTGCACTTCTCAGTGGACTCAGGTGAGCAAACAGGGAAAAGCTTGAAGATGGACAGAAGCCATTTCACTCAGGTCTTTTTTCTTTTTGAGTTTAATGATCCCTCCATCGAATACCTTCTGGTAAAATAAAACTTGAAGGACAGAACACACTGCCTTTAGGCCTTGTCCCCAGTCTTATCAAGACAGGCTGTATACCTGGTTAAAACAGCCTAGCTGACCTCTGCCACTTGGGGGCCATACAGTGTCTGAAAGGCTTCTAAGTAGACTAGATGCTTTTTGCACGATCCTCCTAAAAAAGCCACAAACCTTGCAGGGCACACTTTTGGCAGGCTAGGCAGGGAAATCCTAACAATTCCTAAGCCGTATCAATGAGAAAACTCTAGAATCTCTGGCACTTTAGTGAGTGGGGCAGTGCCTGAAGGAACTGCTTCCCTGAGGGGGCCCTCAGAATCCTGGCTCTCTGGCTGCAGGTGCACGGGAGGGAATTCTGACTTCAACCAAAGTTACATCTGGCAGTGAATGTGCTGGGAAGGTGTGCCTGGGTAGGAAAGCCATCAAGTCTGAGATCCAAAGAGGTTTTTGCCCATTTATTTTTTTCTCTCCAGGTATTTATTCTCTAGGGGGCTTCCCGGGTGGCCCAGAGGTAAAGAATCCACCTGCCAATGCAGAAGACACAGGAGATGTGAGTTCCATCCCCGGGTCAGGAAGATCCCCCAGAGAAGGAAATGGCAACCCACTCCAGTATTCTTGCCAGGGAAATCCCATGGACAGAGGAGCCTGGCGGACTACAATCCACGAGGGTCACAAAGAGTCAGACATGACTGAGTGAGCACACACATTTTCTAACATGTACACACATCCACACGCTCTCATCCCTGCCGCCCACCCTGTCATCCAAGGTGGGGGGTACGACTTTCCACCTACAGGGGCCTGAACTCACAAGGACATCTCCTTGTGTCACCGACCTGGAGCCTGGGAAAACCGACAAGAGGGGAAGGGTTCTAGAGGACTCTCCTGTGCAGCCGGCCAGCCAGCAGTTCCCCATCCAGCACTCACGTTTTTCATTTCTCGAGAGCCACGCGGGCAGCCTGGAAAGGCCCAGGCAGATGGGCTGCCATGTCTGGGCTGTGAGTTCAGCCAGTAGCCAGCCTGCAAGGTGGCGCTCAAGTGCATGTGATCGGGGGCTGGGTGGCCTGGGGTGCCGGTGCGGGCTGGCCCTGCAGCCGGCTGGCCTCTGGGCCCCTGCCAGGCCGCCGGGCTGCCAGGGGAAGTGAGAGTGCTCAGCATGAGATGCCAGCTGGCTGGGCTTGCTCCCCAGGGGGAGGCTGTAAGCACAGATTACCAGGGACTTTGTTCAGTTCTGCTGCCGGCTCCCCGAGGAGAGGAACATCACAGCCCAGCATCAGCACTAATAGGCCTGGATGTGCCAGACCCGGCTAAGGAGGCCAACGCCGGAGCGGGGGTGTGCGGCAGAAAGGAGGACAAAGGCCATACCTTCCAGGCCAACAAGCTGGCTTGGACCCTGACAAGGCAGCGCTGTCTGCAGCCTAGCCCAATCCCCGCCTGGAGTCTCAGGGGATGCTTCCTTCCTGCCCATCCCCATCTCTGCTGTCCACACCCAAAGAAGCCCCCAGCCCTCCACTGAGCTCCACCATGGGAGCCCGTGGGGTTCACCAATGACAGAGCAGAAACTCAAACTTCCCTGTGCTTCATTTCAAGGACCTGTGACTGTGAGGCTGACACGAGCCACCACCGCTCAGGAGTTGTCATGGAGACCGTGGTGGTGGCAGAACTGATGTTGGTCTCCACTTTCAAGAAAAAAAAGTAATTTAAATTTTTATGTATAAGACCAGATCATTAGACTGAGAAATTAAATTGACAATTTCTTACTATTTTTTCTCCTAGAGGGATTTCTGAGGAGTGCTGGAGAAAGCATCCATTGGCCAGGAAAGATGTGCAGGCCTTTCAGGCTGGTCGTGTCTCTGACCCTGAAATGGTTTACTTCAAGATCAAGGGTGGCCCTTGGCTGGTTTCACTTCCACGGTCCCAGTTCCCATATTCAACTTGCCACCCAACACCCTTGCCATCATGTTAGGTATTTAATATAACATTGCTCATTTGGAGCCAGGGCAAAATGCCTCTGAGGAAATTTTTGTCACCTGTTGGCACTGCATGAATCCCAACCTGAAGCGAGCACATCCCTGGATGTGAACATACAGGACAGGACCCCTCCGAGGAGCCAGAGAGCGTGCCCCTGAGATCAATCTTCCTCCCCGCACGGACGGATCTCTGCTTTGTTCCCCGCCTGCCCTTCCTCTCCTGTTTGGGGGCCTGCGGGTGCCGGCCTCTCTGGGACTGACACCCAGGCACTCCATCCTCTGGACTCAGCAAAGAGCCACCTCCCGGCTGACCCCTCCGCTCCATCCCGGGGGTCACCACTGTCACAGTGGGACTTACCGAGGCCAACCACCCCCGGCGGCCCTCCCCTCTGCTCTCCCGTGGCCCGCCTCTGAAGTCCCCAGCCTGGGAGGAGGGAGGCTTAATGAGTTCTCACCAGGGTCAGTCTCTCACAAAACACACCTAACACAATACCCTCCTCATCTCCTTTCATAATATGTAGGCAAGCTGTCATCAGAATCTACTGTGACACTCCCGAAAATCTAATATTACTTGCAAAAGAGCATTCTATATTCTCGGTGGAAATATCTCTACAGCCTTGATTTCAGTGGTTCAATCTGGAAAGAGATGACGCATGTTTAAGGCAGGAAAAAAAAACATGCACACACATATACATGCATACATCTATATGTATATATATGCCTCTCCAACCTCTCTTTCTCTTGCTATTCTGAGGCTTGTCTTTAATGAGCAGCTCCAAATGACAGCTTTAATCACTGCCTCTGGCCACTGAAAGAGGCCGCTAATGATAGGAAAGAACATAGGGCCATTTGCATCAATCAGCTCCAGTCTAAATCACTTTTTATGATAATGCACCCAAGCGAAGAAGAAAGTCTCTGATGTCGCCTGCATGATGATGTACCACTGCGCCGTCTCCCCAGTTCAGACCTCCACATAAATCTCTTAAAGAGGCATGCACCCCACCCAGGACTGCCTAACATGGCCCTCATTTTCTACACCATTAATGATCCACCACCAGGGCAGAGTCATGAGGGGCTGAGCAATCTGTTCCTTTAGTTTTTAGTCTGGGGGATATACCCTCTGCTACCAAATAAAAATAACAAGGTAAGGGAGAAGAAATACATCCTGACCCACTTATGACACCATTTCATCTTTTTTTTTTTTTCTTTCAAGCACTCAAACAAAAAAGAAGGTGGGCACGTTGCCAAACTTGATTACTTGCTAGTCCTGGAGATGGAAGGGGTTGTATGATGACAAGGACAATAGGCGGGGAGCTCTGCGGTCTGGGCTCCAGGTCGGGCTGCCCTAGGCCCGTGTGACCTGGGGAAGGTCGTATCAGATTCCCCGGGCCTGAGTTTCCCCAACTTCAAGGGCCAAGACCAGATCACGTCCACGAGTTACACCCAACGGTAAAATGCTCTGACTTGAAGACTGTTAGGAGAGCTGATTTTTCCATTCAGAACCCCATTTTGCTGGGGAGAAGGCTGACCTGCCTCTTCTTGGACCATGGGTCTGAGCAACCACAGCTTCACATGTCAGATGCAGCAGCCAGCCTTTTTATAGATAGATAGATAGATAGATGTGGATCATTTTTAAAGCCTTTATTGATTTTGTTGCAATATTGCTCCTGTTTTATGTTTTGGTTTTTGGGCTGCGAGGCATGAGGGATCTCAGCTCCCCGACCAGGATCGAACCCGCACCTCAGCACTGGAAGGCGGGGTCTTAACCCTTGGACCACAAGGGAGGTCCCAACAGCTCTCTTCACAGCAGCTCCTTGGAGGAACATTTCATATCAACTGAAAAAATAATTATATTAAACAACAGCATGATCGATTATGATGTGGAGATGTTTCAAACACAGGAATATTCTTCTTCTGTACTCGGTGTAGAATTAAGAAGCCTGGGGTGCTTTTTCCATTTCCCCCAAAGTACAAATCTCTGTTAGTGGCTGATAGCCTGGGGTCATCTGTCCCCTTGTAACAGGACAGACGTCTCTTGCTCCTTTAAGCATAACAGCCAATACATACATATGTAAATGTATATACATATACATACACACATACATATCTACTTCAGAGAGCTCACAATTTGTTAATATTATCTGTATACTTGGGGAATTGCTGAAAGAAAGTCCACTTCTAAGGGTCCCTTTGAGGAAAATACTACTGCTTCAATGAATGTGATGCTCAGGACAGCCCAGAAGTGACTATGTGAGTATGGTTTGACTGCCCACATGACAGACTAATTAATAGTGATTATTTTATTACGCACAAGGCTGTGAGTAGCATTTTGGTAAATGCTGTTTGAGAGCACATTCTAGCCAGTGAGTCTGAGATTTTATTCCTCTGTTGTCTAGAACCTTTCCACACTCCAGTTATCCACTGTGATGGTGTAACTGTAACAAAAAGGCTGGATATAAGAAATGACTTCCAAGGGCTAGAGACTTAGGACGGGCAATGATGGCTCCTCTTAAAGGCATGTGCTTGCTAGGTCAGTTAGGATGCACTTTGGTGGCAAGCGACAGACAAAATAACAGTGGTTTAAACAAGAGTTTATTCTCTCAAAGTACAAGTCCCAAGACAGGCAGCCTAGGGCTGGAGTGGCACTCTCTAATGTCAGGGACGTCAGGTCTTCCTACATATGTGGATGTATCTGCCTTTATTGCTTTCCATTCCCCAAAAACACATCCTCGCCCAGGACCATGCTGCGGCCACATTCTAGATGGGCCCGCTCCTGGCCCTTTAAGGACATTCTCTACAAGCAGCGCTTCACCAATTCATTAACACCCATTAGCCAGAACTGAGTTCTAGGACAGCGTCTTGCTGCAAGGCAGGCCACTGAAGGTTAGTCTTTATTCTATTTAGTTGGCCCATTTGTTCAATTAAAAATCAATAGTTTTTTACTACAGAGGAAGAAGGGGAGGACACAAATTAGAAGGCAACTAGCATTCTTTGCCACTAACAATGTACCAGGGAACTGTCTAGTAGTTATCCTGGGGACCCACACCTCAGTTCCCCAAGCCCCCTCGCAACCTGCGGTGTGGGGCAGGGACGCCCTGAGATGCTTCTTCCTTTCCTCACGGTATCCCTTGTGGGGGCTGCTTCTTGTTGACCTGTAATTTTCCCAAGGGGGTTCCCTCTGAAAAAGTCAGCCCAGTAAGGAACTAGAAAATGGAGTGTGATCTTCCACATAGACACCATAGACTCAGAGTATCATTTCCATGCTGTGGGAGGCAGCATTTTACAGCCTCCCAGAGGAAACAAGAGGACAGCAGTTTATGTATGTCGAACTGTTACAGAATAACTAACACAAGACAGAGAGCGCTCAGAGTCGCCAAGGAAGGTCGGCGAGTGAGGCAGCCTTGTAAGCTGTGCTGGGGGTGCGAGCAGTCTTACTCAAGTCTTCAGGGAAAGTCATGTAACTGTTTGTAAACATAAAGGTGTTTCTATGTATAGAATGGATAAACAACAAGGTCCTACTATAGCATGGAAAACGGGTTTCAATATCCTATGACAACGTGTAATGAAAAGAATATTTAAAAAAGAACGTTAAAAAAAGGTTTTCCATTTCTTAGCATAACACACTGACCACCAACATTTCACGTGTGGAATTCCTTCCTGAAAGCAATTAGCCAACTTTAAGTGAATACAGCCAGAAGACCTCCTACAAATTTCTTTCTACAACACATAAGCAACTTTACTTTAGATACTTTCTTTTTCCCGCTAAATGTAAATATCTGGTGAAGCAATTAACAGATCTTGTGAAAGAACAATTGTATACATCCTCACACAAGCTTGATGTGTGTGCTTGCATGCTAAGTCTCTTCAATCACATGTGACTCTTTGCCACCCCATGGACTGTAGCCTGCCAGGCTCCTCTGTCCATGGGATTCTCCAGGCAAGAATACTGGAGTGGGTTGCCTCGATCTCTTCCGGGAGATCTGCCTGACCCAGGGATCGAATCCCCATCTCCTATGTCTCCTGCATTGGCAAAGGGGTTCTTTACCACCAGCACCACCCAGGAAGCCCCACATAAACTTGACACCATGTGTCAAGTCCATCTCCATCTCACTGGCAGGGTAGAACATCACTGCTGCGTCTCCAGACTGCAGGAGAGGTCCGGAGGAGACGGCCTGGGGATGGCACAGTGCCAAGGAAGCCAGGTAACTGTGCTCCTAGACAGTCACCATTTCCTGGGCATCACCTCCCACAGTGCCCTGGGCTCTCCCTCTCACACTGCCTCTGCCTTGAGCTGTCTTGCGTCTTGTCTAGATTTGGCTTTTTCAACGCCTGGCACCTCAGTGTTTTCGACCTCACTGCTCCATGTCCTCCACACCAGACACCTCCACCAGGTCTGTTTCCTCCACAGGCTCCCATCAGCGGATTTTTGCCCAAAGGATTCAACTGATCATACTCCCACTGAGAGATAGACACATTTTTAAAAGATGGCACTCCCATCATCATTGAAGACTCAGTGACTACATTCCATGGTCTTCTGACATGTGGCAAATGCCATGCAGATCCTAAGGGACTCTTAATCCTCGTAGCCCCCTTCCCTGTCTCTCAACAGAGCACTGCTGAGGGCAGTACTTCCTTGTTTTAAGGAGTAGGCCAGGGACTTCCGTGGTGTCCAGTGGTTAGGACTCAGCGCTTTCACCACCATGGTCCCAGGTTCAATCCCTGGTTGGGGATTAAGATTCCTGCTAGTTGGAAAAGCCCCTGATGCTGGGAAAGATTGAGAGGAGGACGACAAGGGTTGACAGAGGACTGAGGGCAGGGGGACAATGACATCACAGGGCTGAATGGCATCACTGACTCAATGGACATGAGTTTGAGCAAACTCCAGGAGATGGTGAAGGACAGGAAAGCCTGGCGTGCTGCAGTTCATGGGGTTGCAAAGAGTTGAACACGACTGAGCAACTGAACAACAACAAAGCCATGAGGTGCAGCCAAAAAAAAAAAAAAAAACAGTAGATCAACTATAGATGGGCCCTGGACCTCACCAAGAATGACAAATATATGTGCACAAAGATACCTCAATGTCAGGCTACCCAGCAAAGACTATGAAAATAACCGACGATTAAAAAAAAAATTTTGCCTGTGCTGGGTCTTTACTGTGGAGCACAGGCTGCTCTGGTTGCGGTGCATGGGCTTAGCTGCTCTGTGGCATGTGGGATCTTATTTCTCGGACCAGGGATTAAACCCACGTCCCTACCACCAGGGAAGTCCCGTAACTGAAGATTTTGAAAAGCTTTTGTATGTTGCATCACGAACAGAAGATTCGTGAGGGCTGAGGCAGTATCGGTTTCCTTCACCAGCTCCTAACATTTGGCCTGCAGGCGGAAAGTGCTCAGTAAGTGTTTGCTGACTGAACACACAAATGAAGCTTCAAAACTAAGAACCACGTATGTCACAAGCCTGAGTACTCACAGGCTACAAGTAATCTTTCTTGCAAGAATCAGAGATGACTGGAGTGGCAGGAACTCTCCTAAATCCAGTTCATCCCATAGACTTCAAGTAGAATACTATCTTAATAGCTCTCAGATCTAGATGAGACTCACTTTTGAAGACCTTGAGGTGGTATAATCACCTCAACTGATAATCTTATCTAGTACCCAAGAAGCTTTTATGAGAAAGCTGACCTCAGACAAACTCTAATTTTCCACTATCTAGTAGAAATGCTCCAGATACGGTATGCAAAGTATATTTCAGAGTTTCTTTAGGAAAGAAAAGAAAAATGAAAGAAGGAAGGAAGGACAGAAGAAAAAAAAACAAACCTCCACACATGCCAAGAACCATCTGCTCCTCCCAGTGCCCAGGGCCAGAAGCATTTGAAAGCGGAGGGATTACCAGGGTCGTGCTATCAGAAGTCTGTCCTGTATAAGATGTCTATTCTGGTACCTGCTGGCTCACTTGGCCTGTGAACGTCAATTCCACACTATCCCAGTTCTCAGGTCATTATTTCAATTCATCTCATTTAGCAATAGGTGGTTGGCCAATGTCAGAAACCATGAACAGGCAACGTACGTCCGAGGGATGGGCTGGGCAGTAAGATGGTGCAAGGGCAAATGCTGCTTTATGGTGTTTCAAGGTGGATACGTCACTGTCTGTAAGCTGAGCCTTGGTGAAAAATGGAAAACGTTCTGCTGAATTCTTCACATTGTTTGAAAATGAAGGAGGAAGAGCCCTTATAAGACATTACCTGGACCATTTGCCTGCTTCATAGAACTGCCCCCAAATATTGTCCCCCCCCCCAAAAAAAAAAAAAGCTTACAGGTACACAAAGCAGAAGGGCCACCAGCACCTCGGTCACCAGTCCACACATGGTGGTGCCAGCCATCGCTCCAGTACCACCCCAGCTCATTACCAGCCTGGGGCAGAGTATGAAACCAGACTAAGTGACATTCATAATATATTTTATTCTGTACAAGTCTAAGAGGGTAAGGGTAAATGTCATTCCATGGGGGCACACGTCATCCAAAATGACCATGCAAAGGAACAAAACTGCCCCAAGAGGTTCAACGAATAATGACATACTTAGTGGCTGGGCTTCCCTGGTGGCTCAGAGGTTAAAGCGTCTGCCTCCAATGTGGGAGACCTGGGTTGGGAAGATGCCCTGGAGGAGGAAATGGCAACCCACTCCAGTACTCTTGCCAGGAGAATTCCATGGAGGGAGGAGCCTGGTAGGCTACAGTCCATGGGGTCGCAAAGAGTCGGACACGACTGAGCGACTTCACTTTCACTTTAGTGGTTGGTAAGGGCTTAAGTTAGAGCTCCCCTGGTGGCTCGGTGGTAAAGAATCTGCCTGCCAATGCCAAGAGATGCAGGTTCGATTCCTGCCTCAGCAAGATCCCCGGAGAAGGAAAGGCTATCCACTCTAGTATCCTTGCCTGGGAAATCCCATGGACCGAGGAGCCTGGCGGGCTATAGTCATGGGGTCACAGAAGTGTCAGATGTGGCTGAGCAACTACACAGCAACAACAGCGGCTCTGGTGAATTCTAGGACACACACCTTCACCTCTCACGGAAGCTGCTACCGCGTGGCGGCACACTTGAAACCACTGTGCCAGGAGGCCCAGGTCCAAACCTGGACCCAGTAACCCTGCCAGGCTTCGGTGGCATCGTACGGGCCTGACCCGCAGGGTTTTTGTGGGAGACTGTACTCGAGTGCTGAAGCACCTGCTCCTAGTCCTCGATAAATATTAGATATTATGATCTCCGCTTCAGAGGCCCCGGGGGAGGGCTGAGGATCATTGAGTCCGTATTTCTTCATTAAGAGAAGAAAGCAGCCATTTAACTATTGGCAAAATCATCTCCCTAACAGTAAACTGTTCTCTCTCTTGTTCTCTTTTTCTTTCATTGGCAGGAGAGCTAACACTGGCAGATTCCTCCTATGGGACCGGGGCCTGGTCTGTGTGTTATCTGGAAGGCTCTGATGGGGACTGCCGAATGCTTTTTCATGATGACAGTGGTTTCGCCTTCTGAGGCACCTGCCCCCAAATCAATGATGGGGCATTTCTAAGTCCAGGGAGGAGGCCGCAGGAAGGCACATCTCAGAGGCCAAGCACCCAACCCTACAGACTCTGCACGAGCAAGTCGGAGGGCCGTGTCTAGACTGAAGCCCTTCCCCTGGTGTGTGGATTGGCCGATCAGCCTCTTCAAAGGTTCAGCTCTGTCCACAGTGTAATCCATCAGCTCCACCAACCGAAGGTGACTGGAGGTCTGTCTGGCACACTGGCACTGGGAAGAGCATGGGGAAGACACTATCCCTGTAAAACTCTCACGGTTTTATATACACCAGCAAGTTTGCAGATCTGACCTCTCCTGCCCGCTTTGCATCAGGAAAAAAGGAAAAAAATGGGAAAAAGGGGTAAAACGCCACTTTTGCCCGCACTTCTAATGTGTGTCTATGATTCCAATGAGCTTTTACACGTTCTGTTCTTTAAAAGCAAAAGAAACAAAAAAGAGAAGTGTGTAGGAAGAGTCTATACAGTCCATGGAATCCTCCAGGCCAGAACACTGGAGTGAGTAGCCTTTCCCTTCTCCAGGGGATCTTCCCAACCCAGAGATCAAACCCAGGTCTCCAGCATTGTGGGTGGATTCTTCACCAGCTGGGCCACAAGGGAAGCCTAAGAATACTGGAGTGGGTAGCCTGTCTCTTCTCCAGTGGATCTTCCTGACCCAGGAATTGAACCAGGGTCTCCTGCATTGCAGGCGGATTCTTGACCAAGTGGGCTATGAGGGAAGCCCTCTATACAGATATAACCCACTTTAAATAAATAAGTGTGTAAAACTCCTGAGGGACAGATGAATGCCTAGAGGTGGAAAAATCAGCTTCATAACACACTTCTTCACTTTATCAGAGGGTTCACTGTTTCTGAGCATGCACCCCTTGTGAATTAACACTAGGGTGCAAACGACTCACACCTGCATGACATCCCACTTTTTCAGACACACCCTTATCTAAAACAAGGCATATCTGGACTTCCCTGGTAGTTCAGTGCTTAAGAATCTGCCTGCCAATGCAGAGGCCATGGGTTCGATCCCTGGTCCGGGAAGATTCCATGTGACTCCAGGAAACTGAGCCGCTGTGCCTCAACTACTGAAGCTTCCACACCTTAGAGCCCGTGCTCTGCAACAGGGTAAGTCAGCGCAATGAGAAGCCTGTACACCGAAACTAGAGTAGCCCCCACTTGTGCCACTGGAGAAAAGCCCATGCAAAGCAACAAAGACCCAGCACAGCCAAAAATAAATAGGGGCTTCCCTGGTGGCTCAGTGGTGAAGAATCCACCTGCAGGAGAAGCAGCTTCTATCCCTGGATGAGGAAGACCTCTTGGAGGAGGAAACAGCAACCCACTCCAGTATTCTTGCCTGGGAAATCTCACGGACGGAGGAAGGAGCCTTGCAGGCTATAGCCCGTAAGGTCACCGAGAGTCAGACACGACCAAATGACTGAACAACAACAAAAATAACCACACAAAATAAGGCACATCTGAGAGTGCTCAGCTGGGGACAACAGCAGAAGTTGGGCTGCTGTGTGCGGGCTAGCCACAGAACACAAACATTCTGACCCACTCAACTCCCAGTGCCAGGGTTCTGTTGCTGACTGTGTTCAAGCAACAGTGACTCTCATCCTCTAATCACCACCCGGCCACCTGAAGGGCTCCTGGGAGAAAGCGAGAATTGAAGTGCACTCAGGATATAGCCTAACGCTCCAACCTCTCTGCTCTCTTCTGAAACTTTCCTCCACGAGACCGAGGGTGACCCCAGAGCTTTCGGAATATATTACTACAAAGGGACATACACGGTGCCAACACCAAACATTAACGCGTGGTGTCGTGAGGCCCTGACCCTCCTGGGAGAGGGTCTACTTACAGAACAAAAACCAAAACATCCCATCGTTCATCCTTAGCAACCTGTAAAGTAGAGCTCTCAGATAATAACACGGGGCCTGGTGTCGACAGACCAGGGCTCACATTCTGGTTGTGCCATCATCTGATCTGTGATGCTAACCAAGTTGGGACCTGGAGCTTGGGTTTCCTGCCCTGCAAGTTTGAGTGGGCACCTGGCAAGTTGGATGGCCTGGCACAAGGGTAAAGTCGCTGGGCTTGTCACCATAGGTGCAGAGGCCCTTGCTGGGTGAGAGCAGGACCAGACCAGGGTTTTGCTTTCGACACCTATGCTCTGAAATTCTCTTGCTGCCATATTCAAGCTACGTTGCAAAGGCAGAGAGAAGCTGCCTGGAAACCCCGAGGACTCGCCCTGTCGTCTCAGGTGCCCTAAGAGAGGTCCCTGCCCTGGGAGGTTGGGAGCCACAGGATCTGCTAATGGGGAATGAGAGGCTATTTAGGGACACCTGCAAACTTTCTGCTCACCTGTGACCTAGACTGAATTGCTCTCCAAGTACTCAGGGAGTTTCAAAACCGCCTTGACAACCACGAACAGAGAGCTGAGGCAGGTGCTATTTTTGCAGACGAGGAAACGGAAGGATCACTTTGCCTTTCTGGGGCTGGGAGGGGGCACACTCTTGAAAGACATCCCAGGCCTCTGAGATCCCTTCTTACAGGGATGGGTAACCCATAAAACAAGAGTGTGGGGGAATGTCCCCTGAGGACTTCCTCTCTCCTCTCCACCTTCCTTGTCCCCTCAACACTTCCCACCTTCCCAGCAGCTGCTGAGCTCCACAATGCTTTTCCACAACCCTGACTCACGCACTGTCCCAGCAACCCACAGAACAGCTTTCTGGAACACGAGCTGTCAAAGAATGCGAGTCCCTTCAGGTGGGCCCTTGACAGTGGGCCCTCCTGTCCTCTGCTTTCACGGTCCCACATCTGATGGGACTTTCCCATGGTTAAAGCCACAGCCATGGCTTTCTTTTATAAATCCTAAAGCAACTGCTGAGGTCAAGATGCATAGAAGACATCCTGAGGGGCCCCTCAAGGAGTACAAGTTGCTCCTACAAAGGATCTCGATAGAGGTTTCCTTAAAACACATACGAAGACGGCCAAGGAACACAAGGAAAGATACTCAACATCATTAGTCACTGGGAAATGTAAATCAAAGCCATGCGGAGACACCACTTCATGATCATTAGAAAAGCTGGAATAAAAAGACAGACAATAACAAGTGTTGGAGAGGTTATGGAGAAACTGGGACTCTGATGGTGGTAATGCAAAATGGTGGAGCTGCTTTGGAAAACAGCCGGGAAGTTCCTCAAAAAGCTGAACACAGATTTACACTGAAAACCCAGCAATTCTACTCCTGGTTATTTCCCTAAAGAGAACTGCAAAAGTAGGTCCATACAAGAGCTTGTACAAGAATGTTCACCATAGCATTATTCTTAAGAGCCAAAAAACGGACACAACGCAAATGTTCGTCAACCTGTAAGTAAAATGTGGTATATCCATACAATGCAACTCTATTTATCTACTTAAGGAGATGAAGTCCTGACACATGCTACAACATGAATCCATCTCAAAAACATTATGCCAAGTGAAATAAGACAGACACAAGAGGTGACACCGTATGGTTCCATTTCTATGAAATGTCCAGAACAGGCATCTCCATAGAGACAGAATGCAGACGAGTGGCCATCAGCCCTGGGAGAGGAGTGTGGAGAGCGACTGCTAATGGGTAAGGGGGTTTCCTTCTGGTGTGATGAAACTGGATGTGAAACTGGTTCTGGAATTTTTAGTGACAGTTGCACAAAACCTTGTGAATACACAAGTCACAAATGACTGACTTGAACACTTGGAAATTGAGAAGTTTTATTACAGAGATAGAATGTGAACCTTCTCTCCTTAGAATTGTTATTAAAAAAAAAAAAAAAGGCTGCCTTGGAGGGGGTGGTTCTCAAACTTGAGCGTGCAGCTGTGTGTGGAGAACTGGTTTAACACAGGCAAGCTGGGCGCCACCCCTACAGCGTCTGCCTCCGCAGGTCTAGGGCGAGCCTCAGGACTCTGCGTCTCTGACCAGTCCCCATGTGGAAGGTCTCGCTGGTCTGGAGGCACATTCCGAGAACCCCAGCCTAGAGCGGTGCCTCTCCCCACTCCCATGTGCCTGCTGGGCACCATCCAGTGAAGGAATGGCTAGCCAGCTGCCAGGAGGGCTGGCAGTAGGACTGCCCAGCAAGGGGCAGAGAAGGCCGATGCTGCTCTGGAGCCACTCACGTGGTCAGGGAAGCCTGTCTCCAGGCGCAGACCCCAGCTTGACCTCTCCTTCCACCTACCCGCTTCCCTCCAACACACACTGATCCTCCCGCGGAAATAACGAGCTTGCTAAACGCTATCCGTCTGCATCAAGGGAGGTGGCAATCTGTCAAAACACATACCATATCACCGGGGGGCTCTTGCTAAAAAAGGAGATTCTGATTTGAAAAATCAGGGCACAGGTGTGGGGATCAGCATTTCCGACAAACTTCCAGGAGAAGCCCAGGCCAGGGTCCCTGCGATCTGGAGCAGCCTTCTGACGCCACGATGGGAAGAGTCTACGACCCAGCAGCTTGGGCACTACATGGAAAAGGTCATCTCACTTTAGAGGCAACAAGAAGGCACTGACATTACCCTGCCCTTGAGATCCAGGCCAAGGAACCGGGTTATGGGTGAGTGTGTTTCAACAACACCTTTCAGGTACTTCCAGTAGTTCATCCCTTTGGACTGGGGCCCAGACCAACATGAGGCATACTTTCTTCTATGCTCTATTGTTACAGCAGGGCTGCGGGGCATCACTTGGGCAAAAGTCAGTCATGGGTGTTGTGCAACCAGCAGACAAGTGGTGACGGAAACCCACAACACAGCCTGTCCAGGGAGCCTGAGACTGAGTGGGAAAGAAGACAAAAAAATACACAAGCAGGGGTTGTGACCGCCAAATCTTTTCCAGTGTCTTCTGCCCTCAGACTAACAGTGTGTTCCGAGAGCCGAGAGGCCACTGGTGTCTTGTTTCTATGTCGGAGCCTTTCACTAAGGGTTTGGAATCTACTCTGAACTTGCTGGGAGCCCCATAATCTATTTCTCGATTTTTCTACTAGTTCAGGCTGATTTTAGACGAATGGAGGGGTGGCAGATTATAAAAAGAAGAGAGGTAAGTTGAAACCAAACCTTCAAGATGTTATCATGGAGGGAAACTTCCATGCCATCACACCAAACACCCACTATCCAGGACAAGAATCAGGGGACTGGGTAAACCAGGGCAGAAGTTTGGAAAGAAAGAATAGCCATCCTTGACTCTTGTATCACAGAACTGCTTTTTAAACAGTTAACAGGCAGGTATGTGAAGGAACTGTGAGAGCTGAGGAAAAGGACAGCCAATAGGAAGCTGTGCTCTTTAATAATGACCGCTTATGAAAAGTTAGGAAACGTGGCGGTGTGTCGCGCTCGAATGCTGCAAGTCTCAAATCCCCACCTGTGTCGTATGTTCAAGAATCTGTCTGGGAAGGGCTCTGCTGTGCCTTGAGGGGGAGAACATAAAAGAGGAGCAGCAGCAAACCAATCAAACCAACAAAATAAGCCTGCTCCACGAAGCCACGGTTCATTCTCGGGGGGCAGGTGTAGCTGTTTTAACCGTGTTGTTTGACTTTCACGGCAGTCATGACAAAACAGGGCTGAGAGACAGAGGAAAAACCAGGGTAGGAAAAGTCCTTCAAACTGTGGGCAGTAGCATCGGCACAGCCCCAGGCCACTTCCCAGCTCTGTCCCCAGGCTCCTCTGGTGCACCTGAGGCCGGGAGACACCGTGAACAGCCTTCCACCACTGCTTTCTCTCGTTAACAGAGGGAACGACGGAGAGGTTCCCAAAGGCCTAGCAAACTTTAAAACCCAGAGCAGAAGAGATGCGCGGCTCTGTCCCTGCTATCTGCTGTGTCTTCTGGGGTGAAGTACAAGTTTCACGGCGCCCTCCAAGACCACTCTGTGGCCTGGGAGCTCTCTGGAGAAAGCAGTCCTTGCTCATCCTGTTGAAAACTCTAGACTTCATGTAAGCAAGCAGCAGCAGCCGAGGGACAGATAAGTATTAATCGACCCGCTGATTATTTCCTGTATACTGGAAACCCAGTGATTTCCAAACCTGCTGGAGCTTCTGACAGGAATGAACACATGCATCCCAATGCAGGGTTAAAAAGGATTCCCAGAAACCTCCACAAAAAAAAAAAAAGAAAATTATCCTGAGAAGGGATTTCTCTGCTTCCCACGAGGCGAACAATTTCTTGACAGCATCATAGTAAAGGAAACAATACACCACCAAAGAGGAAAATCGCATCTTTATAATTACAGATTAGTCCTCAAACAAATTCCACCCTACACGTCGCTCCGCTTGGAGGCCATGTGACTTCAGTGGGGCTTGCCAGCCCCCTCAGCTATCAACAATTACAGTTGAACAGCGCAAACAGGAGATTTTTTTTTTTTTGGTACAGAAAACCCAGACAGCAAAGCACTCTCAAATGACCCTCTCATTTCGTTCTCCGGGAACGTGGAAAACACTGTTTCACAAAGCAGGGATGAGAGCTAATCCCACTGTAGTGAGCACCGAGCTCTGCTGTCTTCAGAACAGCTGCATGTTAAGGTGCCTGTGTCAGAGATGAGCTATAATTTTTACAAAGGTTTGTATCAGACAGGAATTAGCAGCCTAAAGGAAGTCCTGCTTAGCCCAAGCTGCCACATCCTTCTATTAGGACTTCATCTAAATTTCCATCGCTTGAGCAAGGCACCCACATTTAATTCAACGCACCGGTTACTTATCCATTAAATGGGTTTCTTACCCATCGCACTGCTTATTTAATTCCTACCCCATGGCTCCCCCAAGAAATAAAAAGTGCACTATAATTATATAAACTCTTAATTAAACTGAAGAATTCAGTGTTGCCATTACCCCGTCAGTAATTCCACTCAATTAGGACAAAAGACTTCCATTTATTACTGAACTCCTAATTGCTACTCATTTTCCTGGTTAGTAATTGCCAATCCTATCAGACAATGTGCTTAAAGAAAATTCTGCCATGAAATGATATTTCTCCCCGTCAAAGGAAAGGTGGGATCAGACAGCCCTTACGTGGTCAGGTGTCGGGTGCTGTGTCCAGCCCCGGGCACCTCCGGGCTGGGGATTTTAAAGGCGGACGCTCCCCGCGTTTGGTTCCTGGCGCTGCGATCATGGGAGACTTACCCACAGAGGAACGGAGTATCCAGGTGGCCAGAGAATCCCAAAGCCAAGTTGAAGACAAAAACAAAACCCACGACGCGGTCTCGGGATTTCCAGAAGTTCAGAGTCTCCGGGAAAGGCGCCTCTGAGGTCCGCAGGCAGGCCGGATGTGCTGCGCCTCGGCCGCGGGAAAGCCGAGCCGAGGGTCCGAGGGGAGAGGGTGGCGGCCGCGCGGCGTCCTCGCCCGGGCCAGCCTAACCCTCCTCTCCGGGTGCGGGCACCGAGCGGCCGAGGTCGGGGGAAGCGGGCCCGACAGCGGCTCCGGGCAGCGGCAGCGCCAGCCGTCTACCCGCGGTGCAGGGAGGTCTCGGCCCCCGAGAAGCGCGCCGCCCGCCCGCGCCGCTCCCCGGCCCGCGGAAGGCCGTCCGCGCCACTCATGACCAGCTCTGCTAATTAGCCCCGAAGACTGAGACCCGCGGCGGGGCAACCTGACGATTTATGCTGGGCCCGGGGGAGGTCACCCGCGGTGCGCGCGCCGATTGGCTGCAGCGAGCCCGGCGCGCCGGCGCGGCCTGACCGCCTCCAGGCAGAGCGCGTGCACTTTCTGCCGGCTCCGCATCCCGACCCGGCAGGGAGACAAGAACAGAGCAGGGCCGAGGATGGGGGTGAGGGGGTGGGCAGGGCCTCCCTGAAGCACTGTGAGGCTCGGGGGGCGGCGTGACAAATTGGCGGTCGTTGCCTGGAACCACAAGACTGCCCCACCCACCCAGCCCGGCGGTTAGGAAGAAACGTTCCTTGCCGTTTGAGTGTTTAGACGTTACAGCCTCTACCTGAGTCTTAAGTTGACAATGGGTGCACACAATTTACAGCCAGAAAATTCGGGTTCTGAATTGACTCCAATCAACTTCACGGTCCACAGGAGGACACCAAAAATTAAAGGATGGAGTGGCTCCTGAAGGTGAGTGGGTGGAGAAGCCGGCCGGGCCTCAGGGCTCCTCCCGTCTAGGATTTTCAAAGAGCACATGGGCTACCCTTGTGGTCGCCTTCCTTGCCCAGCCCTAACCTCAGGGATGCTTCCAGGAAGTCACAGAACAACACTGAATGATGCAGTTAGGTCAGACTGGCAGATCAAAGAATATTATCTCCGTCTTACGTATTAAGAAACTGAGGCTTGGAATGGTTCTGAAACCTCCTTGCTCCTGAGCTAGTGTCAGAGCAGGCACGCAAACCCAAGCTTCCAATTCCGAGTTTCCACCACAACACTTCAATGCTCCTTAACCAAAAGGATGTGCTGAAGAGACAGAATTCCCTGAGGGAATAGTCAAAAACAGGTGGCCAAAGACACTCCTACAAATAGCATCAACCCCTAAAAGGCGTGGCTTCAATGTCAGCTTCGCAACTCTGCCCACAGAGCCACTAGCAATCATTCTTACTCTCTGCCTCAGTTGGCTGGTTCTGGACACGCTTGCCTGCCTGTGCGTGCTCAGTGGTGTCCGACTCTTTGTGACCCTATGGACTGTAGCCCGCCAGCCCCCTCTGCCATGGAATTTTCTAGGCAAGAATACTGGAGTTGGGCTGCTATTTCCTCCTCCAGGGGATCTTCCTGGCCCAAGGACAGAACTCACATCTATTGCATCTCCTGCACTGCAGGCGGATTCTTTACCACTGAGCCATCAGGGAAGCCCTTCTGGACGTGTTTGGCGGTGGTGGTTTAGTTGCTAAGTCATGTCTGACTCTTGCAGCTCCATGGACTGAAGCCTTACAGTCTTTCCACGTAAGGCATTACAGGCGTAACCCCTCCGTCCATGGGGTCCTCAAGGCAAGAATACTGGAGTGGGTTACCATTTCCTTCTCCAGGGTATCTTCTCAACCCAGGAATTGAACCCGGGTCTCCTGCACTGCAGGCAGATTCTTTACCAACTGAACTATGTTTATCCCTCACCAAAGTCGGTGCACTCACCCACTCCTTCACCCATTCTGCTCACTGTTTCTAGTCCGCCCTTTGCAACCTCCATCCATAGAAGCAGCAGCTGGAGAGAGCTTTCCTGGCCCAGGACTGGAAAGCTACTGTACCTCTCTGTGGCCCTAATGCACAGTCAGCCTGGGCACCTTGTGTTTGGAACTTGAATTTGCAGCACTCAGCATCTGAGCCATCCTGTCATGTTCCCAAGCAGGGAGCAAGGGCTGCGAACCAGGGCTGTCAAAGGACAGGTTCTCAAAGTGTGGTCCCTGGAGCATCATCCAGGGACCTCTCAGATCTGTGAATTCTTGGGCTGAACCCCAGATCTACTGAGTCAGAAACCCCAGGGGTGGGACCACCAGCAGTCTGTGTTTCTACAGGCCCTCCCGGTGATTCTGGTGCACACTCAAGTTTGAGAACTGCTGCCAGAAAGAGCTGCTTCCTGTGGTCATGTGAGCAAGGACAGAGCGGAGGCTATGGTCAAGGTGGCGCGGCCAGCATTGAGCGTGAAGAAGTGCCTGCCCTCCACTCGGCCACAGTCACAGCCCCTCGAGGGAGGATTCTGGAAGGAGAGGAGCAGAGCTGCGGCCTGGGGCACTTTTTCGCTTCTAACTCTAAGGATCACCAGTCTCACCCCATCCTCCTTTCATTTTGACAGGGGAGGTCACAGCATTGAGGGCGGCCTGGGCTGCCATGTTCTGAGACGTTGCTGCAGTGGGTAGTCATTCCCTTCTCCAGGGGATCTTCCTGACTCAGGGATCGAACCTGGGTATCCTGCATTGCAGGCAGATTCTTTACCGTCTGAACCACCAGGGAAGCCCAATTTATAGATGAGAAAATGGAATTATAAACATGTCAAAACCCCTGTCCAAGGTCACAGAGCTTGCAAGGGGCAGAACTGGATTCAAACCTAGGCGGTTTGGCTCCAGAACCCAAGCCCCTAAACCTAACGCTACAGCCCGTGCCAAAATGTTAAGGGAAACAGGAAGGGTCTGCCCTTTCCTTTGAGTTTCATACTGAACAAGCAATACAAATCTGAGAAAAGCATCTCACATGGCACATGTGAGTATTTTGTCTTACTGTGTGTTGGATTTTCTGTTATCAGTGCGCATATATTACATTTGAAACACATAATTTTTAATTGTTAATATTTTTACAGACTGCAATTTCTGTTGAGGACTCAGCCATAAGGTGATGCGTGAACTCCCAGGAGACCTACAGGTTTGTTTCTTCGTGCTTGGTAGCTGCACAGTTTCTGAGAGACATGGCAACGGCAGCAGCAGCCAAGCTGAGGGGTGGGGGATTACCTGCTCACGGCCAGGTCCGTGTGAGAGAAGTGTGTGGACTGGGAAGCATGCGGCAGGCGGGGGAGTGTGAATGAGGCCCGAGGCACCTGAAGGTGTGTAATCATATTGCCAGGAACAAAGGCTTCCTTTCAAAGGTGAGCTGGTGTGGATCTCAACTCTATTCTACCCCCAGTAACGGGTAACAGCATATCCTGAGAGTCCAAAGGTAAGTGGGGGACTTCCCTGGCAGTCCAGTGGTTAAGACTCCATTTCCACTGCAGGGGGTATGGGTTCTAACCGTGGCTGGGGAAGATCCCGCATGCCACGCAGATCAGCCAAAAAAACCCCCAAAACCAAAAAACCCATAAATAAAACATTTATTTCTTAAAAAAAAAAAACAAAAAACTCCTAGGTGGACACAAGTAAATTAGGTCTCTCATACATACCTGGTAAGCCCTGGCACCAGGCTATACTCAGCTGCACCAATCTTTCTAATTTGCCTTGGAACTCCTACCAATCCACCAAGGGGGGAGGGTGTGGGAAGGGCAGGTTGTCTCACTCTTGTTTTCTGAGGTTTACAGAAGCAGAGACACCTGTTCAAGTCATAGCTGGGGGCAGGCCAGGCCTAGAGGGCGTCTCAGGTGGCGCTAGTGGTAAAGAACCCTCCTGCCAATGCAGGAGACATAAGAAATGCAAGTTCGAGCTGGGGGCAGGAAGATCCCCTGGAGGAGGGCATGGCAACCCGCTCCAGTATTCTTGCTGGGATAATCCTATGGACAGAGAACCCTGGCAGGCTATCGTCCATTGGGTGGCAAAGAGTCAGACGGTACTGAAGCGATTTAGCACATACAGGACTAGAACTCATAGCTCCCAAGTCTTAGTTCAGTGTTGGCTTGCCGCTGACCCCATGTTGCCTATCCAGGTACGTTTGTAAATCTGGATTCTGAAGCATTAACTACAGTTCCCTTTAACTCTGGTGTAAGTTACAGAGAAACAATTTAGCAGGCGCTCTACTTATTCAGTGTTATAAATCTCTATACGATGAAACTAAAGAGTTCTTACAGAAAAGCTACAGTCAAGGAGGAAAGCTACATTTTACAAACTACCTTTTGCTTAACAGCAGAGTTTTACAGCCTCTGCTACATGTGTGTTTGTTACAACTGGGGAATCTGTTATGTTTCGTTGTGATTTCTACATTCCTGCCACATTGTGGGAGATTCCCACACCTAAGGAGAGAACTCTTTCTTGTGTTTAGTTACAAGGCCTTCTAGTATATTTATGACTTCACAGAAATTTCTTTTCAGTCATAAAATATAAAAGTATGATGACTGGCTCAAAGGTCTGGTGCGACGAGCGTAGGGACAAAGAAGTTAGTTACTTTCCTGGTGACTCAGATGATAAAGAATCGGCCTGCAGTGCAGGAGAGCTGGATTCAATCCCTGGGAAGGGAAAATCCTCTGGAGAAGGGAATGGCTACCCACTCCAGTATTCTTGCCTGGAGAATTCCATGGACAGAGAAGCCTGGTGGGCTATGGTCCACGGGGTCACAAAGAGTAGGACCTGAATGAGAGACAAACACTTTTACTTTCTCTTTTCACTCCAACAATGCTGCCTTGCTCTTCAGAGCAAGTCTGCACAGCAGCCACCATCGATCTAAAAAGTCCTTAAAATACAAGATCGGCATGCCCCCAAGAAGTTCAGATGCCTCAGGAAGGCGGGAGAGGGTAGGATCAAGGAATTTAGACCCAGAAAGATCTACGTTCTAAGGCTCACTCAGCCACCAGCCCAGCAAACTCGGCCATCACTTCGGCCTCCCTGGCCATCCTGTCCTGTGATAGATGAGAGCCTCATGGCCACCTGCAGGCCTTGGGAGAGGCAGCGTGGCCAGCACCCCAAAGCACTGCCCTTGGGCCAGAGGGGCCTGTCAGTACTTCTTTGGGCCCGCTATTCCCTTGTTTTGGGGACTCTTCAGATACACAGATGGAAAACATGCTCCTGGTCACTGTTCTGTGAGGTCACTGTTGACCTGAGAACAGCGGTTTGGAAGCAAGCTCAGTGCACGGTTTGAGCACATCAGTGGCGGGGGCCCTGCTGCTCCTTGTCCCTGCCAGGAGGGAAAGCAGTGTTTCTGGGCTCTGTGTCGCAATTGGTGGAGGAGGTAGCCGGAGAGGAAGAGGATGCTTTTACGACAGGTTTCGTCACTAGGCCTGAGAACAGCTCAGGTTGCCCCTCCCCGCCCCCAGCCCCCCAGCAGCTTGGGGGGATGAGCTAAGTAACAGAAACGGAACAGAAACCACTGGTGATATCCCCATGACTTAGGTCACTATTTTTCAATGGGGTTTTCATACAATGGGCTGGTTTCTGCCTCCTCTCCCCATGAGCCCAGGCAACCCCTTGGTTCCCCACCACGATCTATCCATGCAGCCCCACTTCTCCCTGCTGGGCAAGCCTGGGCCATTAGTGCCCACATGGGAGGAGGGGCGGGAGGCTATCCAGCCCCCAGACCCACCCTCCATGCTAGTGGAAGGCCCAGCTCACGTCCAGCAGTGCACGCTGCAAAGGCCACAGCTCCACCACCAGTGGGGGGCTGGCGCCCAAGAAAGAGGCCCCCCCACTGGGTGAGTGCCCGCCTTTTTATGCCTTTTAATGGTTGCCGCCTCGGTAGGAAATGCTCTGAAGGGATTTTGGAGGACATGGGGTATCTGACAAACGTTTCAAAGTCGATGCTTCACTTTCAGTGAACATCAGCTTTGTAACCCCTGACATAGAGACTGGAGTCTGAATATGCTTAGATCTCAGAATGGAAGGGTTTCTAAAGAAAAACTCCAGAAATACCCGAATTCAGATGTTTAAAAAAAAAAAAATGTGTGAGAATCAAGAACAAAGCCAGCGAAAGCAGAGGGAGTGAATAACCTTTCATTTCAAGCCGGTTTCCCCACTAGAGACAGTCATGATCTGCGCAGGACTATTTGATGCAAATGCCTCTCAGAAAAGAGCCAGTGGATAATAGATAAAAAGATTATCTGTGACATTATGAAAAATGAAAGTTTAAAAATGGCTACAAGTCCCATAAAAAAAAAAAATCCTAAACTTTGTTCAGTCTTGTTGAAAGGCAATAGTGGAACTGTTTGATTCAGCCCCTGGGGTCTCTGCCTCTTCCGCCATTGTTCTAATGCCTTCCACCAGCTCATCAGTTTTCAAAAATCTTTCCTGCTGTTTCCTCTTTGCTGGAAACATAAGGTCCAAGAAGCTATCAGAGCCCCTGTTTCCTTTTCCTAACTTGACTCTGATGCTGGAAATTCAAGTGCTGCAGCCCCTGCCCTGCTCTCTTCCCTTCCCTGCAGTCCCCCTCTGTGCTAAACCACCGGCTGTACACTTGATTTAACAGATGAATTACAGATTCAAGGCATGGGCTTCCAGGGCAGGAAAGAGTCTGATTTTTGTCCAGGTCTCTCTTGATTGGCTCAGCATGGAAGTCTTTCATTTAATGGGCCAGGTCCTGCTGAGAACACCTCTGCTGGCACCACACCGATTTCTTTCTTCGCTGGAGAGAGGAGCAGAGATCCTAAAGAGAGATTTTCCATCTTCCGGATTTCTGGCGTGCTCACTAGGTATCATACTTTTTAAACAGAGCATCACGGGTGTAACCCAAGACTCCAGGAAACACGGGATTCATCTGACCGGCCATCTTTGATCTCAGAGTTGGTTGGGGTGTGGAAGAACCAATGTGAACACCTAGGCTACAGAAACATGCCTTTGTCTCCCAGCCAGGGAGGAGGCAGCCTGGTGCTGCCGTTCAGCAGGAGGGTCGAGAGATGGACTACCTGCTTCAGATTCCAGATCCAGTGCCTGCTGACTTAGAGTATGTTTCAGTGCCTGAACTCCTCCATTTGAAAAACAAATACAGAAGATTATTAGACAGAAAGACGTATGACACTGCTGGTATTTGACTGTTTGGGGAATACCAAGCGTAGCGTGCTGCAGTCCATGGGGTCGCAAAGAGTCAGACGCGACTGAGCGACTGAACTGAAGATGATTAGATTGTGCCTCATAAAACTGCTGATAGTATGTGCCACGAAAATTTGCCATTCTCTTTTCAGAATAAAAAATGGCAATTTCATGTGACTCATCCAAACACCTCCTTCGGAGGAATAAGAGCAAACAGCCAGATGAAGCACTTGGCCCACATGCCTGGCACGCGGTGTTCCATAAAGGTTAGCGCCTGCTGCCCCAGTCAAGAGGCTCACATCAGTCTCTCACTGAACTGCGGGGCGCTGTACCAGGCATCCAGAAGTAAAACACCCAAATCTGTGCCCAGGACCACCTGCCCACGTGAAAGAGTGCTTTGTTATTGTTCAGTCACTAAGTTGGGGCCGACTCTTTGTGATTCCGTGAACTGCAGCATGCCAAGGCTTCTCTGTCCATCACTATCTTTTTGAGTTTGCTCAAGCTCATGTCCATCGAGTCGGTGATGCCATCCAACCACCTCATCCTCTGTTGTCCCCTTCTCCTCCTGCCTTTAATCTTTCCCAGCATCAGGGTCTTTTCCACTGAATCAGTTCTTCACATCAGGTGGCTAAAGTATTGGAGCTTCATCTTCAGCATCAGCCCCTCCAATGAATATTCAAGGTTGGTTTCCTTTAGGATGGACTGGTTTGACCTTGCAGTCCAAGCGACTCTCAAAAGTCTTGTCCAGCACCACAGTTTGAAAGCTTAAATTCTTCAGGGAAGTGCTTTGAGCACAGTAAAATACTACGGAAATCCACAGAACCCCACTGACGACCTCAACACCCTTCCAACTTCCAGTCAGTCTAGCTGTTTCCACAGCAGCATCAGGACCGCCAAGAGTTGACCTGTCAGGGCTCTCCACTGCTGTTCCATGCAGCATCTTAATTACCCTGCCCTGAGCTCACTGGTAATCAGGTTTTCTTTCTACTCTCCACTGGTGATTGGTGCAGCCCTAAGATGTGAAATAGTGCTCAACTGGGCGTTTGCTCAGTAAGTAAATTGGAGCCAAAGAGAGTATCAGAGGAGTCAGTGATTGTGGCTTCCCTATGAAGAAAAACATGGACCCTGAGCTTATCCAGTGCCCTGAGAAGCCCAGTGTGGACTTGCAGTGAGAAGCTACACACGTCTTGGGTTGGGCTGGGCCAGCCCTCTGCCCTGTGAAATGACAGCAGAGCCCAGGAGACAGAAAAACCCACAGTCACCACCACTACACCCGCCTGGCCATAGTGCTCCCGAACCTGGATGTGGGACCTGGCATTTGAGAGGTGCTCTGGGCCTGCACTAATGCACATTTCCTGCCTCTGTCCTTCCTCCGAGGCCGACTCTGATGTGCAGATAGCTTTGGCTGCAGGCTCAGCCTGCACCCCCTGGCCGGCCCCACCCAGATGCCTCCTTATTCTGGCTCTGTGTCTTGGCATTAAGAGGCATAGCCATCTTATCAAGGGCTCTCTTCCCCTCCCAAATTGCATTTGACCAGTTTCATTTCCGCCTGAAATTAAAACACAGAACTTATCAATCCCAGGCTGTCACAGCATGAATGAAACCCTAGAAATAAATCCAATCTAATGACAGAGCGATCCAGAGACCTCAGTAGGGAAACAAGATACTTTGTTTAATAATTATCAGCCTCTTTCAGGGCCTGTCTGCCAAAGCAGTGGTGTCAGAAGCAGCAGAGAGAATTTTTTTTTTTTCCACAGATTTCATCCTGGGAAAGACTGAAGCCATTTCCAACCAGACTGGACGCTTTTGATTTACATTTCTGATATTAAATGCAGAGCGGCTGTCTGCATTTATGCTACAAGGCATTACTTCAGTGCGAAGAACTGGGGTGGTGGCAGGACTCCAGTTTACTAATGAACAAGCTTATCTGGGGGAAAACAGCTTTTCACACCGTAACAAACAATGCACACCTCTTAGATAACAAATTCAATGGCAAAAAAATACAGCATTGTACGTGTCACAGTCCCATAATTCAGTGGAGGCACTTGCAGCATTAGTGGTTTACATTAATTTTTAAAATTAATTTTGTTTGGCCCGCAGGGAAAATATTTTCCTTTTTGTGTCTGATATCCCGCAGCTCATTAAAACTGCTTACTGCGGCTCTACGAGACTATCCATAATCGTCCACTTGGTAGCCAGAGGCCATTTTTAAAACAAAAAAGCTGGAAGAGGGGCAGAGAGCAGGCTTTTCTGCTTCCTTCTACAAAGACCCCTCTTCCAGCTTGACACAGCGCTTGGCATCCATGGAAGCAGGGGCCTCTGCAAGCCTTCTGGGCTGGGCGGCTCCAGGTGGCAGCGCTCATGGGGGCCACCGGGCGCCTCTGGCTGAGTCAAGAGGCTCTTTCTTCCGCTGGTCACCATCACTCCCCGCAGAGCAACGGCGTCCAGACCTCACGATGCTCAGGATTACCTGGGCAGCTTCTGCAGAGATATACATGACTAGCTGTGTTTGACTAGTGTGTTTGACTCTTCCTGACACCCAGGAATCCTTTCCTCTTGCCTCTCCTCCCTTCCCATGAAGGGGTTAACCACTGGCCACCAGGAAAACAAGCCCCCACCCCCTCCTGCCTCTGCCTGGGGCACGGAGACAGGGAATTCACTGCTAATCACTGCGGTTGTGATTTCTGATTTCAACTGGCAGCAAAGAGAATTGAACCAGAGTCCCCTGAGAGCAGCCAGCTCCATGAGGCAGACCTTGAGCTTGTTAAGCTGTGGTGCTGCCATGCGATTATCAATTTTAAATTAATCTCCCCAGTCTCTTTAAAGTGGTTGCTAAAAATATAATCTCTGGGATATCTTACCGTAAGACTTAACCAAAGGGAAAAATTTGGATAATAATTAAGTGCTTCCCTCCGTCTAAGCTTTCTGTAAAACGCTTCTGGAGACCTGGCTAAGCTGCTGGCAGTAGGAAGGCCAGCCAGGGGCAGGGGCAAGGTCTGAGTGAGCTGGTTTATAAGTTACCCCACTCTCTCTAAATAAAACTTATTTGGACAAAAGGTGAAAGATACAATGCAACACTGTTTTCAAACAAATCCTTCCCTATTTTTTAACCCAAAGAGTTTTGGGAGGGAGGGCCAAAAAAAAATCGTCTAGACACACTTTTGCTAAGCTCGTGAGGGAGTTATGAATGGACTTTATAGGGACATAATCTAGGTTTATATACAGCACGTTTTTTTAAAGGCGGCAAAATGGCGCGACAATCTGAACAGAGGTGAAAGGAGTTCTTATGTGTAAGACAGGGCTTCTCCGCCGAACATCTCTGGCCCTACAGAAAGCGCCAGGTAAGTACGGTCATAGGGACTTCCCTGGTGGTGCAGTGGTTAAGAATCTGCCTTCCAATGCAGGGAACATGGGATCGATCCCTGGTTGGGGAACTAAGATCACACAAGCTGAGGGGCAACTAAGCCTTCGTGCCACAACTGCTGAGCCTGGGAGCCCCAGCTAGAGAGAATCCCGTGTGCCACAGCGAAGATCCTGCCTGCTACAACTAAGACCCAACAAAGCGAATAAATAAATATTAAAAAGAAAAAAAAGAGCCTGTTTCCGGCCTGGATGGGAAGGGAGTCTGGGGGAGAATGGGTACGTGTGTGTGTGTGGCTGAGTCCCTCTGCTGTGCACCTGAAGCTGTCACAATGTTGTTAATTGGTTATATTCCAATGAAATAAAAAGTTAAAAATAATTATAGGAACATTTAAAAAGAAAGAAAAAGAACAGACACAGTTTCTAAAAGTCACTAAGAACGATGAAGAAGAAAACAGACAAGAATTCATTAACAGACCCCGAGCTAGTGGTAAAGAACCTGCCTGCCAATGCAGGAGACACAAGAGACGCAGATTCAATTCCTGAGTCAGGAAGAGCCTCTGGAGAAGGAAATGGCAACCCACTCCAGTATTCTTGCCTGGAGAATCTCCGTGGACAGAGGAGCCTGGCAGGCTGCTGTCCATGGGGCAGCAGAGTTGGACACGACTGAGCGCTGAACAGCAACTGCAGCTTTTTGCCAGGACAAGAGGTGCTTCTAGACCTGGAAGCAAGTCTCAAATTTCTCCATGGAGGGTGGGAGGGCTACTCCGTGCTAGTCTTCCTCTCCCTGTCTCCTGACCTTCCTATGCTTTTGGGCAGTGTGGTGGGGAGATGGATTGTTTAAAGCAACAGTGCGTGGACAAGCGCGTGCACTCTCCATGAGTGGCCACAGGCGTTTGAGAGCCCAGCCCCTAGAGGGCCCAGGGGCTCTCTGCAGGGCCCCGCCAAGGGCACCTTGTAAGCCAGTGTGCTAAGGAAGAAGGGGGCGGGCAGGGAGAATGGGAAGAAGGGGATTCAGGAAAGGAAGTGTGTGTGCCTGCTCAGTCACTCAGCTGTGTTGGACTCTGCGACCCATGGACTGTAGCCAGCCCAGTTCCTCTGTCCATGGAATCTTCCAGGCAAGAATACTGGAGTGGGTTGCCATTTCCTACTCCAGGGGATCTTTCTGACCCAGGGATCAAATCTGTGTCTCTTGAGGCTCCTGCACTGGCAGGTAGATTCTTTCCCATTGAGCCAGCTGGTTACAGATCTGAAAAAGGCCAAGAAGAAAGACTTTCACACAGCCACTCTGTGTCTTCTTTTAATGATAACCATAAAGAAAACTCTGAAATTTGTAAAACCCTATTCTATAACTTCCTTTCTTCAGTAAGGACAAAGGATAAAGTGACTCGTTACCTGTACTACCAACGAGATGTGTGACCTTGAGGAAGCAACCTAACATCTGTGGGCTTCCACTGTGAAAGGAAGGGGCTAGATAGGACAAGTGCTAAAATCCTCATTTTCGTTATTTTGGGCAAAAACAAACGTTGCTATATACAAGCCAAAGCTCAATTTTGGTGCCACCTTTGACCAAGTGATAAAAAATCAGAATGGAGAAACTTTAAAATAGACACATATGGTACGAACAATATAAAATATAAAAGCTTGAAGAAAAAGCCAGTTACACCACATTGGAAAGTTGCCTGAAGAAAAATGGAATAAGTGATTGGAAAGTGTTTTTTACACAAGTGGAAGTTTCCCGAAACTTTTCCTTTGGCACTCAGGGTCCACCTCTGTCTGTTAAGGCTCTGGGTGGGTAGGGAGTCAGGAAGGTGAATGGATCTGGTGACAAACAGGGTGCCTCTCAAGAAACCGTTGGGCATATGTGATCCTTGTCAGAGTAAGTAGTGCATCTTGACTTTTTCTGTTGCTGTTGTTACAGATCTACTCAAAAATCTGATGAAAAGATACGGACCTTCTTCTGAGGCAAATGTACAAGTGCACAGATAAACAAAACTTGAAATCCACTTTTGATTCTTGGGCTCCTTGAAGCTTATCCACAGACCCCATGGTGATGGATTAATTACAGATCAAGCTCCCTGTCTTAGGCCTAGACCCTGGAACATCTATTAACTCTCCCATTTGCCTGGAAGGTCTTAGTGTTCCCATTTTCTCAAGAAGAAATTTATTTTTCAATTAAAAAGTAACCTGATTCTCCCCACACACGCCAGCAATTCTACAGGGAGTCTGGCGTGTTTGGCTGGAGAGCAAGGTCGACAAAGAGAAGACCCGCAGTTGTATCCCTGAGGACCAAAGCACCTTCGGGGGTAGGGCTTATATCCTAAGGCTTAATTTGGAACCCTTTTCCCACAGGAGACAATTCCTCTGGGCAAATATGTAGGCAGTCCCTACCCCACTAGAGATTGCCTTCTTTCTGACCTACTTCACCCACCTCTGTGACCTGCTCTGCTTCCTGAAGAACTAAGAGGCCATGTGGTACCCAGTGAGGGGGAGGGCAGACAGGAAGCAGCCTCCTGGACTGTCGATAGGGCTGGGCAGCACACCTACCGCACTCCCGTTCAGCAGGCAGCCCAGCGGCTGCCCAGCGCACATCTGCACAGCCGAAGGTCAGTAGGAAAGCAGCCTGGCTTCCAGCCCCGAAGCTCCGCTCTTCTCTGGGTTCCGAGAGTGAACCTGTCAAGTATGTTGACTCTAATTGGCACTGGGCTGCTGGCGGCTACAAGACAGAAATGTGCTTTGAGGCCTGATACATTTTAGAGAAGATGGTTCCACCAAGCCACTGCTGGTTATTTTCAAAGGCCCTATCATGTGAATGCCCAGGTCACTGAAATCCTTGATCCTGGTGTGGAAGGCATCTGGGCGTCCACTGTGCGAACAATCAGCTTCACGGCAGTTGGTCATCCTCTATGATCTTCCTGCTTCTTCCAGGCTGATTATGAATCATATTTGATGAGGAAAGAAATGGTGCCTTCAGGGCAGCTTTGCCCTAGTTCCCAACCTAGCCAATCTTTCAACTAAATGGGTCCGAACACCTCTCCTCAATCGACTGACAAGCAAGGCAACTACACCAGTGGAAATGTGAATCCAATCATTTAGCCCAACGGAGAGAGTTCTAAAAGATGGGTTCCATGACACTAAAGAGCTTGACTCATGTCAGGGGAAAGCAGTCCACAGACCCCTGGAAGAAGAGCTTGAAAAAATGATGTAGGAATTGCACCTATTCTGCCCTATGGGCTTCCCTGGTGGCTCAGTGGGAAAGAACTCGCCTGCCAACTCAGGACACACAGGTTTGATCCCTGGTCTGGGAAGATCCCCTGGAGAAGGAAATGGCAACCTACTCTAGTATTCTTGCCTGGAAAATCCCACAGACAGAGAAGCCTGGTGGGCTACAGTTCATGGGGTCCTAACCAGTTGGACACAACTTAGTGACTGAACAATAACAACATTCTGCCCTGTCCCTGGACACCTGAAACTCATCTCTCCAGTGCTTATGAAGATGGGATGGGATGTTCCATCAGCAAATATGCAAGCGAGACCGCTGACTTGATTCCTAATGAACTAAGGCAAAGAAGAAGAAACAAAACCACACTGATTTGCATTAGGAAAGTACCCAGGGAAAAAAATTCTATTGTCTCAGGAAAAAAAAAAAAATCCTTAAGAGCCAAGCTGTTCATCTCAATTGCATCTGGATTATTATTTGAAAAGATTAATATCTCCTAACATGACATCTGGGCTTCCCGGGTGGCACTAGTGGTAAAGAACCTGCCTGCCAGTGCAGGAGACATAAGACGTGGGTTTGATCCCTGGGTTGGGAAGATCCCCTGGAGGAGGGCATGGCAACCCACTCCAGTATTCTTGCCTGGAGAGTCCCATGGACAGAGGAGCCTCTTGGGCTACAGTCCACGGGGTCACAAAGAGGGTCACAAAACTGAAGTGACTTAGCACCCACACACAGTGTGACTTTTATCAGGACTGTATACGAAGATAGCAAACTTGCCAAATTTGATTTTTCTAAGATGTTCCTTTTTTTAAAAAGGAGTCTTAAATGTGTTGGTCTGGCATTGGCTAACAACATCCTTGACCAAATAAGTACCTTGGGGAAAAATACTGGGCTGTCCAAAAAGTTCATTAGGTTGCAACATCTTACAGAAAAACCTGAGTGAACTTTTTGACCAATCCAATAACTTACCTGGAGGGTATATCTCAATAAAGCAGGCTTTATTTTTAAAAAATTGAATAAAAATAACACAGTTCACTGTAGATAAGAACAATTTGGTAAGTCTGACTATGGAACAGTTTTATTTCTTAATTCAGAAACAGGGAAAAGGAATGAAGAAAAGGGTTCTTTTTTTTTTTTAACTTTATAATTAACTCAATGGGAAATCTAGAAGCAGCTACCTTTTTACCAGTGCTCTGGTTAACTAACTACGGTTGGAAGAAAAAGAACTACTTCAGCAAGATGAGGTAAAATGTGTCTGCACTCAGAGTAAGGACATTTAATCTCCAGTGTCACCCCCATCTCAGGGGTCTTCATCTGTCAAAAGAGGGAGACATAGGAAGCTCATACTTCCTCCCCTTCGAGCCACACCCCTGGCAGACATCACTAATCAATCCAGCCCTTTATTCCTTCTTGGTTCAGAGTCCTCAACACACTCCAAGCCACTACCTAATAGTTGAGAGACCGCACGACAACTGAAATTTATCCATCAGCCCTACACAGGATGAGCTTTAAGGCTCTGCTGCTGCTAAGTTGCTTCAGTCGTGTCTGACTCTGTGCGACCCCATAGACAGCAGCCCACCAGGCTCCCCAGTCCCTGGGATTCTCCAGGCAAGAACACTGGAGTGGGGTGCCATTGCCTTCTCCATTTAAGGCTCTAATTAGCTTCAAATTTCTAGGATATCATCTGTAAATTATTTTTATATCCTACTAGAAGTCCACTGAGGGCAAAACATATATGGACAAGAGTGTTTTATGAGCTTGCCACAGAGGGGGAAAAGGTATACTCTTAAACTAAATAATTCTCACCACAGCTGAGGCTGTACATCAATTGTCTATCAACCCAACTGATAAACCCAAAGTGCCGATAGTCTCAGACAAGTCAGTATCAACTCATCAGTTAGGCAGCCAGACTGGTCTAAGTGTAGTGTATCACTTATCCTGCCTTGGACCATAACAGGATTTAAGGTAGCTTTGAAAGACAATGGAAAAAAAAAGCCATTTAAAAAATCACTGGTAGATGAGAAGGAAAAAAGCAGCAAGGTAGTATGCATAGTAAAGGTAAGAATGAGTTTTGCCTGTCACTTATTTACAACAGGTGGGCCACAAAGCTGACTCAAGGCTTGAGGCAGCAACTGTGAAGAGGGCAATCGGCTCAGCCACAGTTCACAGGGCCACCAGATAAAGAAAAAGAAAGTGTTCAGAAGAAGTTCAACTCCTCCTGACTCTACAGCCAGAGTGCTATTTCTCTGACGAGATCTACATGAAGAAAACATGCAAAAGTGTTAGCAGCCAGTAGCTCACTTGTGTCCTACTCTTTGTGACCCTATGGACTGTAGCCCACCAGGCTCCTCTGTCCATGGAATTCTCCAGGTAAGAATACTGGAATGGGTTCTCTTCTCCAGGGGATCTTGCTGATCTAGGGATCGAACCCGAGTGTCTCGCCTTGCAGGCGGGCTCTTTACCATCTGAGCCACCAGGGAAACCCGAAAACAGCAAACAACATACTAAATATTTATCCACTCATTCGTTTAAAAGTCCCAGCAATGAGTGTCACACACCACTGGGTCCTCCTGCGGGGTTTCTGGGACGAGAATGCAGGGAAGGAGAATGCTGTGGCTCTCCAGAGGATCTGGAGAAATATTTCCCTAACTATAGTCCATGGGACCCATGAAATGGTAGTAGGTGTTCCATGGCCAACCCTGTTTGGAAAACACAGCCCACTGTTCCCACAGGCACCCTCACCTGTCCAAATAAATTTGCTTACTGTGATCTCACCCAATAATTCTAAGCAAACTCCTTTATTTCAGGGACACATTAATTACTTCATGGCAAATGATGGGGATAAAATGGAAACAGTAACAGACTTTATTTTCTTGAGCTCCAAAATCACTGTGGATGGTGGCTGCAGCCATGAAATTAAAAGAGGCTTGTTCCTTGGAAGAAAAGCTATGACAAGCCTAGACAGCGTATTAAAAAGCAGAGACATCACTTTGCTGATAAGGGTCCCTATAGTCCAAGCTATGGTTTTTCCAGTAGTCATGTACGGACATGAGAGTTGGACCATAAAGAAGGTTGAGCACTAAAGAATTGATGCGTTTGAGCTGTGGTGTTGGAGAAGACTCTTGAGAGTCCCTTGGACAGCAAGGAGATCAAACCAGTCCATTCTAAAGGAAATCAACCCTAAATATTCATTAGAAGGACTGATGCTGAAGCTCCAGTTTTTGGGCCACCTGATGCAAAGAACTGACTCACTAGAAAAGACCCTGATGCTGGGAAAGATTGAGGGAAGAAGGAGAGGTGGGAGAAAGAGGATGAGATGGTTGGATGGCATCACTCACTCAATGGACATGAGTTTGAGCAAACTCAAAAAGATAGTGAAGGACACGGAAGCCTGGTGTGCTGCAGTCCATGGGGTTGCAAAAAGCTGGACACGACTGAGTGGCTGAACAACGACAATAACACTTACTAATATCTTATGGGAAGAGGATTCCAGGGAACAGTTCAGAAAGTGCCAATCTAGAGGGAAAGGACTGAATATCTTTTTGAGATCCTTTTAAAATGTAGCTTCTCTC